>NC_090446.1:1241081037-1246081037 GCF_031143425.1 Pleurodeles waltl | reverse complement strand
CATTGTCCCTTCCAGACCGAGGTCACAGCAACACTTGCAGTATAGGTCCTCTCCTGTGAAAGTTCAAGTCGCAAGTGGATAAGTAGATAGAAAATGGCGGTCACGTCCGCGGCGGTGCGTACCGCGGCGGTGCGTACCGCTACCGCCGGCGCCCTTCGCCATTGGCTCCTGAAACCCATAGGCTTCAATGTTAACCAATGCGGCTTCGCGCCGCGGTCTTCGACCGCCGACCACCGCGGTGTGCCACGCCAGCGCATTGACCTCACATCCCATTGTCACACTTCACAGGTCAGGCAGCCGCCATTTCGAGGGTCCACATGGCTCAATTTCAACTGCGTCACACAGGCCTAGGCCTTGCATAGCCACTCAGACACGCCATTCACTGCATAGAGAATCGTTTACTGTGCAAGCTGTGAGTACGTACCTGTGGGTTGCTTGACTGTGTGCTCCATGTTGTCCTTCCTAGGCACCGTCCGCTGGGTTTGGCGAGGAGACGGATGAATCCACGCGTGTACCTACCGCTGGTGGACCTGTCGACAATGGAAGAACGCCACATTATCCTGACCTACCGGCTTGACCGTGCCACTATACATGAACTGTGTGCCCAGCTGCTGCCCGACCTGATGTCCCCCATCCGCCAACCCACAGGGATTCCCCCTCTGGTGCAGGTCCTGTCAGTACTCCATTTCTTGGCAAGTGGGTCATTTCAGACAACAGTGGGAATTGCTTCTGGGATGTCTCAGCCCATGTTTTCGAAGGTGTTATCCAGAGTGTTGTCTGCCCTGATGAAATACGTGAGGAGCTACATCATTTTCCCTGAGGTGGGCGAATTGGCTACAGTGAAGGGTGATTTCTACGCCCTTGGACATATTCCCAACGTCATTGGTGCCATTGATGGGACCCATGTGGCTTTGGTTCCCCCAAGAGACAGGGAGCAGGTGTACAGGAACAGAAAAAGTTACCATTCCATGAACATCCAGGTGGTGTGTTTGGCTGACCAGTACATCTCGCATGTAAATGCCAAATTCCCAGGGTCAGTGCATGACGCCTACATCCTGAGGAATAGCAGCATCCCTTACATGATGGAACAGCTAGAGAGACACCCTGTATGGCTATTGGGGGACTCTGGGTACCCCAACCTGTCGTGGCTACTGACCCCAGTAAGGAATCCCCGGACCAGGGCAGAGGAACGGTACAATGAGGCCCATGGGCGTACTAGGAGGGTGATCGAACGCACCTTTGGCCTCCTAAAGGCCAGGTTTAGGTGCCTGCATATGACAGGTGGATCCCTAATGTACTCACCTAAGAAGGTGTGTCACATCATCGTGGCCTGCTGCATGCTTCACAACCTGGCTTTGCGCCGCCAGGTGCCTTTCCTGCAGGAGGATGGTCGAGACGGTGGTGTTGTGGCAGCTGTGGAACCTGTGGAGAGTGACGAGGAGGAAGACGACGGGGCTGAAACAGACAACAGGGACAGAATCATTGAACAGTACTTCCAATAGGACACAGGTAACAATTCAAACATAATTTAGTAAATGTGAACTACTCTCCTGCATCTCTGCTGCCTGTCTATTTGCCCCAGTGTATGATGACTGAGTTGTGGCTTTTCCCTCCCTATTTCAGATCTGGGGTCCCCACTACGAGTCCTGTGCTTCGTTTCCCCATGGACTACAGCTTTGTGGCAGCTGTTTGTTGACTTCACTATGTACAAGGACATATTTGCACTGTCAATTACAATATTTTGAAATCACAGCCAGACTCCAGATAGTTTTGTGCAAAATAGGTGTTTATTTCAGTGCTCAAAATGGGATGGGTGGTTTCAAGTGGGTGGGGGCTATGGTGAAGGAATGTCCATGGCAGAGTCCAGAGTAACAGTCACACAGGTGCATTGTCCATAGGCCTGTGGAGAGATGGAGCATGGGCAGTTCAAGGATGGACAGGGTGACAATGTGGGACAGTGGGATGACATCAGGTGGTATCCTTTGCTGGCGGGGGTCTTGACATCCTACTCTGTCTTCTTGCGAGATCTCAGGGCCCTCTTGCGGGGTGGTTCTTCTCCTGCAGGATGTGGGGGTCTGGTGGGCTGCTGTTGTGCGGGGGCCTCCTGTCCACTAGCGCCGGCGGAGGTGGTTGGCTGTTCTTGGTCCAGGCTAGTGGCAGGGGCCCTTTGTTGTTGTTGAGTGTCCGTCCTGGTGTTGATGAGGTCCTACAGCAGCCCTACCATGGTAACCAGGGTGGAGGTGAGGGCTCTGATGTCCTCCCTGTACCCCCGATAGTGTTCCTCCTGCAGTACCTGGATCTCCTCGCCATCGTCTCCTGGGAGCAGTTGTATGCTCCCATGATGGTGGTGAGGGCCTCGTGGAGAGTGGGTTCCCTGGGCCCGTCCCCCCCCTGTTGCACAGCTGCCCTCCGAGTTGCCCTATTTCCCTGGGCCTCTGCCCCCTGGCCGGTGTGCCCACTACCACTGCCCCCAGGTCCCTGTTGTTGTTGGGGTGGTGGGTTATCCTGGGTGCCCTGTAGTGGTAGACACACCGCAGATTGACGCGCCCTGGAGACAGAGGCATGGGCCCGCTGGGTGGGAGCTGTGCTGGTGTTCCCAGAGGGGTTTGGGTCTGTAGTGGCCTGTGCCTGTGTGAGGGGAACCGACTGTCCAGAGGTCCCCGATGGTCCGGGCTGGTCATCAGTGTCCAGGTCGACAGAGCTGCTGTCATCGCTGATGGCCTCTTGGGTGGGGGGTGTGGAGAATTCTGGGCCCTCCGTGGCGGTGTGTTGACGGTCGGGTCCTGCAGGGGTATAGAGGTATGGTTATAGTTTCAATGTGTGGCATATGGGTGTATCTGTGGATTCCCGTGTCCCCAAGTGCTGGCATTCGTGTGTGGGGGCTTTGGTGAGGGTGGCTTGTGGGGGGGATGTGTATATGCATTGGGCATGCTTTGGTGATGGGTGTCCATGCTTAGTGGACGCATGCAGGCCTAGGTTTTGGGATGTGTGGGTTGTGATGGTGAGACATTGGCAGGGAATAGGTGTGCTGGGGGTGGGGGTGAGGATGGTGGTGGGGGTGAGGATGGTGGTGGGGGTGAGGGTGGGGGTGAGGATGGGGGTGGGGGTGAGGGTGGGGTTCGAGGATGGGGGTGAGGGTTGGGGTATGATTTGGCATGCAGGTGGGGGGGAAGCAGTAGTGAAGCTTCAACTTACCAGTATCCATTCCTCCGCCGACTCCTGCGAGGCCGTCAGGATGCAGGATGTTCAAGACTTCCTCCTCCCATGTTGTAAATTGTGGGGGTTGAGGTGGGGGTCCTCCGCCAGTCTTCTGCACGGCGATGTTGTGCCTGGATACCATGGAACGCACCTTCCCCCGTAGGTCGTTCCATCGCTTCCTGATGTCTTCCCGATTTCTGGGGTGCTGTCCCACAGCGTTGACCCTGTCGACAATCCTCTGCCATAGCTCCGTCCTCCGGGCAATGCTGGTGTATTGGACCTGTGTGCCGAAGAGCTGGGGCTCTACCCGAACGATTTCCTCCACCATGACCCTGAGTTCTTCGTCTGAGAAGCGGGGGTGTCTTTGGGGTGCCATGGAGTGGTGTGTATGATGTGTGGGGTGGAGTATGTGTAGTTAAGTGTGTTGAGTGTGGTGGTGTGTGTTGTTTTGTGTGTGGATATTGTGTGGGTGATGGTGTAGTGTGCCTCTGTGTGATGGTATTCTGTGATCGCTGATGTGTCTCTCAGTGCTTCTTTCTGAATTTTTGGTCGTAGGGGTTTGTGGGTGATGTGGGTGTGTGTTTTATATTGTATTGTGTGTGTGGGAGTGGTGTGTGTATGTGTATCAGGTGTGTGGAATTCAAATCGGCCAATGTGGCTGAGTTTTGTTCGTTTGTGTGTATTCTGACCGCGGCGGTGTGTACCGCCAATGGAAAACCGCGTTTGAAAGACCGCCGCGTGGATTCGTGGGTCGTAATGGCATGGGCGTATTTCTGTTGGCGTGACGGTGGAGGTTTGGTCACCTCCACTTTTCCGCCGACCGCTGGTCTGGTGGTCTGTTGTGGCTGTCGGATTTTCGGAGGTTTGGCTGCTGCTGGTCAGAATGACCGTGGCGGGTTACCGCGACCGCGGCGGAATTATGGAGGATTTCTGACCGGCGGAAGGCGCCTTTTACCGCCGAGGTCAGAATGACCACCGTAGATTGCTTCCCATGTGAAAATGCCTGTTGGCCCTTAGAATGCAAGTCTCACCTACAGGACTGGTGAGAAACAGATGCAGCCCACACCTGTGATCACCTCCATGCACACCACCCATTTCAAAAAGCACTGCCCCTGCTGATGCCTGGAACAGCATAGGAGTTGCCATTATGTCAAATACACCATTAAGCATTGATACTAATTAAGCCGTGTAACACAGCCACTGGGTTCATTTTTCACCTTCAAAAACACAGGACATACACAGTTTGACATGTCAGCTCTCTAGTTTGTCCTCCAAACAGTCTTAGTCAGACCACTGATTATCTAACTTGTGAAATTGCTGGATCCTGAATCACCTTGCATTCTGTCAGCCTGCCTGCAACTGTCTATGCGTCACACTAAAGTATCCTTGTGTCTACATATGTACCACACTTGCGTTAGCAAACCTCTCATTCATCAGGGGGTATTGGGCATGGGCTTCTTCAATGCATACACAAATACACTGTATAGCATCATCTGCCTTTTAACTGTACCATTTGAGTTACATCCTCTTGGAAAAGCAAAATTCATGGCCCATCCCTTGTCTGGGTTGCATTTATGCATGAATGACAAAGTGTGACAATGTCCCAGGGCCGTAGGCAGGGGTTGGGTACGGGGCTTTCAGCACAACCAGCAACCTCTGATAATGTCCATGAATAATACACAAATGTCAGGACCATGACAGTTCACACACAGAATCACAGTGCTCACAACATAGTGAAGGGCTGTGTGTGGTTAATAGCTGCGAGAATAATCAGCACAGAGGCTATGATGTTCACAGATGCAGTGGGAATTGCAGAGGCTAACCTGTGTACAAATGTTGTAATGACACCTGCCGGAACATGACGCCTGAGACATTATCTCACTCAGCACAACAAGGTTGCCCAGTTGACTGTCTCTTTACACGTCTTTAGTGACAGGGTGGGACCATCCACATTTTGGTTCACATGTCCACATCCACTTTACTCACATTGATCAACCAAGGATACTCAGTAGATACAGGAATAGCTGCCAATGACTCATGATGAGTCCTGGACCGAACTGTGACAAATTACACCCCAAACAATATACAGGATCATCATTGGACCACACACATGAACAAGACACCTATGTGCAATTGATCACTGGAAATATGTGGACACGTGCTGCCTCGTAGGCTGGTCCACCACAGCCACTTGATAGTTGGGGCTCACTTCTATGGCCTCAACTGTGGTGTCATCATACATTTGAGATTCACCCTTGTTTGTCTGTGCAAACAACATGGTACCCACTTCCTCAATGCATGTGTATGACTCACTGTGGGATTCACCAACTAGTGTCTAGGAAGCTGTTACCAATACTCTAGGACATAGGATGTAGAAAATGTGGACCATTGACATAAACAAGCGTCTGCCATCCATCTGGTGCATGCTATGTCACATGTGGTGTCTACGTGACCCTAAATCTTGGAAGTCCACTTTACGGGTGTTGTTACATGTATGACTAACACACGCCCTCTCTCATTTCCACACATCTAAGGATTGGACACATGGGCGTCACATTCATACAAGCATATGTACAAAAATGCTTCATTTGACACACACACACTTGGTCAACAAATACATTAGTTTCTAAAGCACACACTTTGAGCCCAAGGCATTTAGGTATTGTACATATGTGCGTCACATTGCTATCCTCTCCTTATGCCAAACATGCACAATTTTTGCAACACATATATGTAGGCCACACTTATGACCAACTATTGCGTCAACCAACCGTAAAAATACTGTGAAGGGAGTAGTGGATCATGGTCCGCTGCAGTATTATGTCACACATGTGAACATACACCATCAACACCATAGTGTCTTCAATCAGCCTATCGCTGATGTGTCCCAAATGTAACATAACCAAAAAACAAGAAAAATTGCCCAAAACCAGTTAATGGACTGTAATTTTGACGTTCCTAGCGTTATGCGTCATTTTTTGTCTACCACAACTGTATTTGCGTCATTTTTTTGGACGCACAGGAGTGAAATTTATCCTGCATCCAGATATTTGTACAGGCCATTTACTATTATGTGGATGCGGGCTAATTTTCACTTCTGTGCGTCAAAAAAAATGACGCAAATACAGTTTTGGTAAACAAAAAATGACGCATAACGCGAAAAAGGCGGGACTTTTCATACAGGAAGTGATGTAATAGGATATCCTGTTTACAGATCATGTACAGTGGGTGTACTTTCACTTTCACTTTGCAGTCTATGATCCTTCTAGACTGTGTGGCTGTGTAGAGAGTGTTGTCCTGAGATTTTGTGCTTTTTTGTCCTGTGTGCTAGCTGTAAAGTCCATTTGTGAAATAAATATTGTTGCTGTATACTGTACTACTGTGTTTTGTCTACATTTGTCCATTTATCTTGTGTTTTTGTTGTTTGTGGGAGTCTGTTGTGGGTAGTGTTAGTTTGGGGATAGTTGGGCTCTTTTAGTGGTTAAGTTTACTTTTCATCTGTATTTGCACCCCTACTTTCCCCCTTTTCCCCTTTCTATTTCTTTTATCCCTATTCCCTTTCACTTCACAAGTATGTCTGGTAGGCCACGTCTTGGCAGGATGGGGTAAGAGGAGTTGGGGGGTTCATCTGGCTTATGTGCCATTTCTTGCCGCTCACGATCCAGGCAGGGTGATACAGGGGTATCCAACAGAGGCACGCAGAATCCGGTGGGGAAAGGTGCTGCATCACCTGCAGCGTGTGTATGCCAGACAGAGGAGTGACCACCAGCTGAAGCACCGGTGGGCTGACCTCATCACCAGGGAGCAGGATTTCTTGGACCACCTGGGAATCATGATTGCTGGCACTGTTGGTGAGTACGAATCATGTTAATGTGCACGATTAAATGCTCTGTAGTGACATATGGGGATTAGTACAATGTCTGCCAGCTAACTTGCTGACTGTGTGTAATGCTGGGGAAACATAAAGGGATAATTGATGCACTGTGGCAAGGATCACAATTGCTAGCTGTCAGGTAGCACGTGCTCAGCAAACTTACAGGTTACTTTTCCATGAAGGAAATTGGTGCTGCCTTTTTGTCAGAAAAGCAAACAAAATAGGAGCCAATCATGTCTATATAGGGTACTGTTGACAGAGAAGTACAGATGTACCAACATTTAGGCCAAACTTGTTGATGCAATTGCTAGACTGACTTAAGAATCACTACATGATGCAGAAAATGAGTGCTGCCTTCACGTCAATTGATAATAGCAAAGTGGCTCAGACATATGTCTCATGTGAGTCTGGTGAGTGTGGAAGGAAAGCGTTCACGGAAGTACTATGAATGTGTGAGATTATTGTGTTCCTTGATCATTTTGGATACATGTCAGATCTGGATTTGAAAACATTGTGAAAAGGTGTAAGGTGTCCTCAGCTAACATCTTAGATTGTTTGTTGGAGTTAGTTGTGCCACATTCCAAATATGGATGGCAGTCCAAGTGTATGCACATGGCTTCACATCTCCATGGTTGGTGCAAATCCCCATAGCTGGGCCACATCAATTGAATAAACTGTAACAACAGGATGTCTTACAAAAGTCCCAGCCCCTCCCTCTGTACATTGTACCTATGTGTCATTAATGTGTTATGGCCACAAGACATGTTTGACTGGTAATGCAGTCCTCAAGTAACCAGGCTATGGATGTCTCTCTTGGATGCACATGATGAGACGATTACACTTCATAATTTTTTTCTGGTCACCAATTACGGGGCATGTTTGCAACCACATGATAGGGCCAATGTATGTGTGCAAATATGTGTGTAACTGTCACAGGAGACCCATGCTATGTACAAGTTGGCCGTGATATATCAGATGCAGTACCATCATGTCTGAATGGCTGCCATTTCCTTATTCAGCCCACACATTGTATATGTTTATGAAATTGTTGCGCTGTGCACAGATTTTGAGCACATTTCTTCCTTCCATAGCTTACAGGTGGACCGGCACCCTACACTGTGGGAGAGGTGGTGACATTTGAGGACCCCGACCACTCCAGTAAGTGTTGATATGTCTGTTATGTGTTGTGTTTGCTGGTTATGGACTCGTGTGAGTTGGACGCATAGCAAGGGGTGATGCGTTGGGCAAGCTTTTCTCTTGTTCCATGAGTGGGAATTCAGTTTCTCACATGTTTTGAGTTGGCCAATGCGTATCCAATGGTATCATGTAGGGATAGTAGGCCATTCTTGTAGGCCCCACTGTGAGTACAGGGGTTAGTCATGTGGATGACACTTGTGTCACCAAGAGTCGCACTGGAAGTCAGCACCGATTTAGTCAGCCTGTCAGACCCACATTCTCCAAGATTGGTACAGCAAATTGCTTTCCAATAGACATCTGCTTCCCTATTTACCTACTTAATCATGAAACAGAAGGTAGATCCTCCTAGCAGCATGTACTTCCACATGTAGTGCTACAAGTATGTGGAACTTGAGTGCAATGGCCTAGATGTGCATGCAATTCATGATCATGGGTGTTCTAGCAACTATATGTGTGATGTAAGTCAGGCCTCACTGGAAGTATATGTTGTGTACCAAGTTCTGCATTTCCTGACATGTGTGGCCCTATGAGTGCTCTGGGGTTTGCTGACATATAATTGTTGATAGACCTTACCTGTGGTGTGTCTGTAGAGACAAACACGTGTGGAGTTTTCTATACACTCCTCGGTGTACATGTTGTTGGCAAATTATAGTTGTTTATCCACCCCCCACCCTCAAACATGGGCATGGGTTTGTGAATGGGGTACCTTGTATTGATGCTACCAGTATGTTACACATACATGTGAATAAGTGACGGTTTGGTTGCAAACTAGTATACACACTCAGGTTTGGCACTTGGTACTATACTGGCAAGTCCAGTTACAACTTGCAGACCATGTGGCTTTAGTTTTGCTTTCCGTACATTGACATTTGTAGCCCAGGTCTTGGCGGAGGATATGCAGCATGATTCTTAGCTGATAACTGGCAGAACTCAGATTGCAAGTCAAAGCCAGTTGTTACCCATCTTGTAGGTTATGGATGTGCTATGTGATGTGACCTTTGTAGTCTGGCCTGGCATGTACTTCCTCAGGGACATTCAATGATCTGTATTGTGATATGAGCTGTTACAAGTACAGTAGATGCATTGTCTGATTAACTTCTTGGGCCATTTCACACAATGCAGTTACTAATGTAGAATATCTGCATTTGTCTTCACAGCTGCCAACATGACTCCAGACTAGGTCCGTGAATTTCAGCGCCGGGCCATGCGATATCAGCACATCCTGCAGGTGGAGTAGGGGTTCCGGAGGATGGCCCGGCGATATCGCCATGAACGGGCCTCTGGGGCATGAAGAGCCTTCCCACAGGGTGGGCCTACTTTGCCCACCACAGCCACCACCAGCACAACCAACAATCCGAGCCAGGTGGCCCCACCCACAGCTAGCACTGTTGGTCCGACATCTGCTGGACTTCCAGGCCCCAACATTGCCACCGGTGCAGGACAGCCCACTAGGCCTGGCACCACACCCACACAGACCTCCTCCACCGGTACCCAGACTGCCACAGCTCCATCTGTTGACCCTGCAGCCTTCAACCAAATGGAACGTAAGATGGACAAAGTGCTGCGCAAGTTGAGCCACCTGAGCCGGGATGTGCGCCACATTAACCGGTGTGTTAAGTCTATTAAGAGGACCCTCCGGAGGGCCCACCTCCAGACATTTATAGTTGGACATGATTCCCTCCCCTCCCTCCTCTTTCCTTGTTCTTATAGTTCGTGGCCTTAGGGGGCTTAGGGTTAGGTTAGTATAGGCTGTTAGTTTAGTTACTGTTAGTGGGTGGGGGGTCCACAGTCTTGATATATTTACTTCTTACGTGTGTGTGGGTGGGTGGGGGGCTATGTTGGGGTTCTTGTGTTTTAAAAAAACAAATAAAAAAAAACAAAAATAAACAAAAAAATATATATTTGTATAGGGTAGTATAGTATGTGTTTATGTTAGTATGTGTTGTCCTCCATGTGTCCCGTCTCATAAGGGGGGTGAGGGGTAGATATCTAGAACGTTTCGTTACATGTGATAAGTAAGTGTAGCTTAGGTTAGTTAGGGACAGTTGTGGGTAATGAGTAGTCAGGGTAGATTAGGGTAGGTAAGATTTTTCCCTCAGTTTCGTCATCTGTGATTAGCATTTAATAAATATTTGGTTAACCCTTAATAGTATTTGTTGAATGGTACTTGATCGTGGGTTTGGATTCAGTGTACATCAATTTTGTACTATAACAACTGTGTCCTATGCTACAAACAAATCCCAACTGAGCTGTACGATTGGCAGCTAGCCCAGAGCTACCTTGCAAAGTGTCGACCCTTCGTTGCAACCACCAATCACAGTTAATATGGATGACAATGTGTTTTTGTTGATAAGAGTGTTTTCAAAGTCACAAACAGTGCTTCCAGACTTGGTATTGGGGAAACAGTTTTAGGTCTGACTGCAGTGTGATGATCATGGACACCCTTATAAGATGAGTTCTCATTGCCAATCTTGTATTCTTGTCTTCATGACCCTCATACATCATTTGTGACACAGTTCAGCATGATTACCTATTTGTATGTTAACTCAGACACCTTCATATATGCAGTTTTTGTAGTGTTTACTTAGATTAGTGTGCAATGTTATTTGTGTTATTTTTGCATGTTGACAACATTTTGCGGCCACTATTTGATGACTTAGTTATCCCCTGAGGAAGCATTCTTCTGTCCAACACAGCATGATGGTGTATGGTTTCTCACTTCATCAGATTTGTCCCTCAGGATGGGCAGAGTATGATGCAATCATGGGCACTGTGCAGATTTCTCTGACTACATATTATCAGGACAGTTGTATTGACAAGCTACGTAATTTGACAGTAGGCACATTTCAGTTATCTACTGCACAGTTGATATGTCACATTACCCAGAGACATATTTGTTGTGTAAGTGCTATTTATTGAAAGTGCTATCTGTACATTGTCCATGATTGTGAGTCCATTATAGTGACATCTTACATTGTGATCCTACACAAGGGGTTACGGAAATTCTTTTGACATGCTGGGGTTGATGTTTCAGACAGTGCAGAGGGACAGGATTTGCCAATGAGTAGGAGAGAGACAATCACTGGGCTGGGTGACAAGATATACAGTGGTTTGCAGAACAGTGCTTGAGTAAAGTTGTTGAAAGACTGGCAAGTTACAAAGCGCAGGACCTTGGTAAATGTGGGCCCTGTGGCAGGGACTAGTGCTTCCGGGTCATTTTCCTTGTGAATGTGATCTGTTCCATGTCTTCTTCTTCTGATGTGTGTGTTGCCTCCTCTGTCCTTGTTGTTGTTGGTTGTGAAGGGGCAACACACACCTCAGTGTTAGAAGACGTGGAGTCAGACATCCCGGTCGCTGCTCCCTGTGAAGGTCTTAAGGGCAGTACTGCAGCAAGGAGGGTCTGCTGCTTCTTGAGAATAGCAGCCACATCACGATGGTAGGCAGCCAGGTCGGACCTGAGGGGGTCATGATTGCATTTGTGCATGCAGTGGAAGGTTTGGGGTGCGAGGTGTTGTGGCAACTCCCTTACTGCAGTGGTGAATTCCTTGACAGTTTCTTGTAGTCCTTGCAGGATGGACGTTAGGGCTTGCATAGCTGCTGCCTGATCTGCAGATGACATCATGCACGAACGCACCCCCTCAAGGCTGGCTGCCATAGTTTGCATCCCAACCCGCACCTCCTTGGCCAGCTCCCGCTGTACTCCAACTACAGTTCTCTCAAAGCTGGTGCCAATGTTGTCTGAGTCCTCAGCTATATTGGAGCTGGCAGGTTTTACAATTGGGGTGGTGGGTGGATCCTCTGCGATGACTGCTTGTTCTGTGCTCCTCTTTGTGACTGAAGGTGGGGTCTGGAGGGTGTCAAGGACCTTTTGGATAGTTTCTAGGGGAATGTTTATCGGCTCGTCATCCATGTCACCAGGGAAATCTGGGACAGGCATATCCGCAGGAGATCCATCTTCCTCTGCAATGAAACAGGGTACAATTAGTGTGTCTGTGTTGTGGCAATTTTGATGTGACGTGTCTGCCTTTTGATGAATTCACTTTGTGATCTTGTTTTGTGTTAATTTCTCCAGTCCTTCAGATGGACATTCTTCCAGGCCTATGGCCCACCTGTATGTCACATGTATGTGATTGAGTTATCAGACTTGTCAGCCTCATCGCCTCTAGGTGTTGGTTTATGCCAAATAGAGAATTGCCACCTTCTTTTCCTACTCAACCCTCTGTCTACATCCATTCTCCTGGTGAGACCTTTCACTGGCTGTGGGTGTACTGATGGCCCTGGCAGCACACTTAACAATCTGGACCTGCCCCAATCTCTGATCTTTCACATCCACTTAAATGTAATTGACATGCATGGCAATGTTATGATCTGATATGGATGTTGACATTGGTAATGTGTCCTGCTGATGTTGGGGAATGTGTGTTACATTGGATTGCCCTGAAAATCGTATCAGTGTCCTATTTCCTCCTCTGACTGTGCAGGTGTATTTCAGTGACCAGTTACATGTGTCCCCCCCTCAATGCTGTTGTCTGAGCAGTATGACATTTGGAATGTTGCATTGTTACCCAGGCACAGGATGGACCCAGACATATGCAGCATGGGTGTGTGCTTAGTGCTGTGTAGCTCCTATTGTTGTTTACATTGGCTGATGTTTGCGACAATTATAGGCATTGACATTTGAGAGTACTGGGGCCTCTGTCTGGTTTCTGGGGATTGTTGTAGTTGTCATCCTCACCACCTAATTTAGGTGTGTATGATCCATGGGGAGGTTACTGCCATTGGCTACTTGAGCTGCACACAGAGCGGAGGTGGTAGTGGCAACTGTTGTCGCAGTTACATTCCAGTTGTCGGTATGGCTAGAGGTTGTTAAGAGGGCCCTAGTTAATGTAGGGGGTATGGTGGCTGACGTTGCCGGGATGTCAGTTTGACGTTGTGGCATTCCCTCCTGGTGTGGCTTTCCCTTTGCTCCATCGTTGGCATGACAGCATGCCCCCATGGGACTGTTGTTGTTGTTGGGTAATGGTGTGCCCCAGGTCTTCTCAGAACGGGCCATGCCCCCATGTCGTGCCCCTTTACCCATGCCACTCCATGTATTAGATGACTTCCATGCATTTTGTGGTCGGAATCCCCCCCGCTCACAGTCGACATTATTTCATTATAATTCCCCATGCAACTTACCCTGCATGTGTGTTGTCTCCTGGTTGGAAGGGGACCAAGTCCAAGAGTCATGCAAGTGTCTGGATTGGCAGGAGCCCACTAAACCCCACAGGAAGGTGCAAAAGGGCTGCCTTTGGGTGAAAGAAACCAAAGATTCTGCAACAACTAAAGGTGCCAGGAACTTTGCCATTGGTCAGAAGATGTCCCACAGTGTGCTGGAGGATGCAAAGTTGTTTCCATGCAGAAAGACTACAAACAAGCCTTGCTAGCTGCAAGAGTTGCGGTTGCAGGTTTTGGGTGCTGCCAGGGCCCAGGAAAGACCAGGAGGTCGCCCCTTGGAGGAGGAGACAGAGGGAGCGCTCAGCAAAACAGAGAGCCCTTGCAGAAGCAGGCAGCATCCGCAGAAGCACCTGAATGGGTGTTCAGAAGATCTGAGCATGGCGGTCATCTCAGCACAACAAAAGGGAGTCCCACGAACTCGGAGGCCAACTCAGCGAGTTGGGCAACGCAGGACGGAGTGCTGGGGACCTGGGCTATGCTGTGCATGAAGGAAGTCTTGAAAAAGTGCACAGAAGACCTAGTTACTGCAGTTCACGCAGTACACAGGATTACTGTCTGGCGTGGGGAGGCAAGGACTTACCTCCACCATATTTGGACAGAAGGGCCACTGGACCTTCGGGGACACTTGGATCCAGCTCCTGTGTTCCAGGGACCATGCTCGTCAAAATGAGAGGAGACCCAGAGGACCGGTGATGCAGAAGTTTGGTGCCTGCTTTGGCAGGGGGAAGATTCCGTCAACCCATGGGATATTTCTTCTTGGCTTCCAGCCCAGGGTGAAGGCAGACAGCTCTCAGAGCATGCACCACAAGGAAACAGTCGAGAAAGCCGGCAGTATGAGGCGCTACATTGTTGCTGGTTGTCTTCTTGCTACTTTGTTGCAGTTTTGCAGGCGTCCTGGACCAGTCAGCGGTCGATCCTTGGCAGAAGTTGAAGAGAGAAGTGCAGAGGAACTCTGGTGAGCTCTTGCGTTCATTATCTGGTGAGAAACCCACAGGAGAGACCCTAAATTGCCCTTAGAGGAGGATTGGCTACAGGGAGAGGTAAGCACGTATCAGGAGGGGTCTCTGACATCACCTGCTGGCAGTTGCCACTCAGAGGTCTCCATTGTGCCCTCACACCTCTGCATCCAAGATTGCAGAGGTCTGGGACACACTGGAGGTCTTCGGGCGACTCCCCTTGGGAGGTGCTGGTCAGGGGAGTGGTCACTCCACTTTCCTTTGTCCTGTTTCATGCCAGAGCAGGGCTGGGGGGATCCCTGAACTGGTGTAGACTGGCGTATGCAAGGAGGGCACCATCTGTGCCCTTCAAAGAATTTCCAGAGGCCAGGAGAGGCTACTCCTCCCAGGCCCTTCACACCTATTTCCAAAGGGATTGGGTGTAACACCCTCTCTCAGAGGAAATCCTTTGTTCTGCCTTCCTGGGACTGGGCTGCTCAGGCCCCAGGGGGCCAGAAACCTGTTTGAGGGTTGGCAGCAGCTGTAGCTGCAGAGAAAACCCCAGAGAGTTAGTTTGGCAGTACCCAGGCTCTATGCTGGAGCCCCGGGGATGCATGGATTTGTCCCCCCAATACCAGTATTGGGGTAACAATTCCACAATCCTAGACATGTTACATGGCCATGTTCGGAGTTACCATTGTGACGCTACATATAGGTATTGACCTATATGTAGTGCACGCGTGTAATGGTGTCCCCGTACTCACAAAGTCTGGGGAAATTGCCCTGAACAATGTGGGGGCACCTTGGCTAGTGCCAGGGTGCCCTTACACTAAGTAACTTTGCACCTAACCTTCACTAAGTGAGGGTTAGACATATAGGTGACTTATAAGTTACTTAAGTGCAGTGTAAAATGGCTGTGAAATAACGTGGACATTATTTCACTCAGGCTGCAGTGGCAGTCCTGTGCAAGGATTTTCTGAGCTCCCTATGGGTAGCAAAAGAAATGCTGCAGCCCATATGGATCTCCTGGAACCCCAATACCCTGGGTACCTAGGTACCATATACTAGGGAATTATAAGGGTGTTCCAGTGTGCCAATCAGAATTGGTAAAATTAGCCACTAGCCTGCAGTGGCAATTTTAAAAGCAGAGAGAGCATACACACTGAGGTTCTGGTTAGCAGAGCCTCAATGATACAGTTAGGCACCACACAGGGAACACATACAGGGCACACTTTATGAGCACTGGGGTCCTGGCTAGCATGATCCCAGTGACACAAGCAAAAACAAACAGACATACAAGTAAAAAATGGGGGTAAAATGCCAGGCAAGATGGTACTATCCTTCACAGCCCCAAACACAGGATGCTCAGTCCTACCTGCACACATCTGCATACTGAATGGGTCTTCCTGAGGTGGGAGGGTGGAGGGCCTGACACTTACATTTGAAAGGACTGTGGCCTGCCCTCACACAATGGACTGCCACACCCCCTACTGGGACCCTGGCAGACAAGATGGAACTGAAAGGGGACCTGGTGCACTTCTAAGCCACTCTTTGAAGTCTCCCCACTTCAAAGGTACATTTGGGTATTTAAACAGGGCCTCTGACCCTCCCAAATCAGACACTTCTGGTTAAGATACCACTGGTGAAGAAACTCTGAACCAGACCCTGCAACCTGCCAAGAGGAACTGCACGGTTGCCCAAAGGACTCACCTGACTGCTTTTCTGCCAAGGACTGCTGCCATGCTGTTGCCCTGCTGCCTTGTTGCCCTCTGGCTCTGCTGAGAAATGCTCTCCAAGGGCTTGGTTAGAGCTTGCCTTCTGTATCTTGAAGTCTCAGGACCAAAAAGACTTCCTCCTGCAAAGAACTCCTTGTGCAGTGAAAATTCCACGCACAGCCTTCCAAAAAAAACACACAGCCTGCATTGCGGTGAGAAAATCAAAGCATGCCGAACCAGAATGACGCAGCCCAGCTCCCCGAGAGGAGATCGACGCAGCACCAGCATTGCGACCGGAACTTCGATGCACAGCCCACTGGCTCGACGCAAAGCTGAGCCGAATGACGCAGCCTGACTTCCTGCGAGAAGAATCGACGCAGCGCCAGCCATGCAACAGAAACTTCTATGCATCGCCAACCGGATCAACGTAGGTCCTGTGACTTCGTCCTGCACACCCAGGATTTCTCCACATCGTCCCCGGAGCATCGGAAAACCCCACAACCCAAAGAGGATCCAAGTCTAGAAATCAACTTAAAGCCTTCCCTGTGTGGAATATTATTGCTGCATCGTCTGTGTGCGCCCAGAGAAACCGACGCACACCTTCCCGTTTTCCACACATCTCCTCCCCTACGGTCCCTTGCAGACAATTCGAACGCAAACCAGGTACTTTGTGCTTGCAAGAGGCACTTGTTTCTTTTTAAGAACTAAAAATTATTTTTATTATTTTCTAAGTGATTTTTTAACGTGTACTTATTGAACCTTGATCGTTTTGACTTGCATTTAACCAGATAAATATTATATATTTTACTAAACACTGTGGGGGTCATTCTGACCTCGGCGGTAAAAGGCGCTTACCGCCAGACAGAAGACCGCCATAACACCGCCGCGGCAGCAGTAACCCGCCACGTTCATTCTGACCCGCAACTGGCAAACCGCCAAAATCCCGACATCCACAAAAGTCCGCCACACCAAAGGTCAGCGATAAACTGGCGATGACCAAACCTCCACCATCACGCCAACAGAAATACGCCCATGCCATTACGAACCACGAATCCACGCGGCGGTCTTTCAACCGCGGTATTCCATTTGCGGTACACACCGCTGCCGTCAAAATACACACACCCTTACAAAACACAACCACATTGGACAATTTGAAATACACACACCTGATACATATACACACACCACTCCCACACACCCAATACAATATAAAACACACACCCACATCACCCACAAACCCTTACGAACACAATAGCGACTGAAGGACAGAGAGAGACAGCACTGCTTAGAGTAGACCAACACACAGAGGCAAATCAAAACATCACCCACACAATTCCCACGCACAAAACACCATACACCACCACACACACCACACTCTATAACACATACAACATCCCTCACCTCATCCACACCACCCCATGACACCCCAAAGACACCCCAGGTTCTCTGACGCAGAACTCAGGGTCATGGTGGAGGAAATAGTTTGTGTAGAGCCCCAGCTCTTCGGTGCACAGGTGCAGCACACCACAATTGCTAGGAAGATGGAGCTATGGCAAAGGATAGTCGACAGGGTCAACGCTGTGGGACAGCATCCACGCAATGGGGATGACATAAGGAAGCGCTGGAACGACCTACGGGGGAAGGTGCGTTCCATGGTATCAAGGCACAACATAGCGGTGCAGAAGACTGGCGGCGGACCCCCACCTACTCCCCCAGAATTCACAGCATGGGAGGAGGAAGTCTTGCACATCCTGCATCCTGAGGGCCTCGCAGGAGTATCTGGAGGAATGGACAATGGTAAGTCTAATCTTAACTACTTTGCCCCCCCCTCCCCCCCTGCATGCCAAATCATACCCCCACCCCCATCACACCAACTCCTTGCAAATGGCTCACCATCACATCCCACCCATCCCAAAACCTAGCCCTGCGTGCGTCCCCAAAGCATGGACACCCATCCCCAAAGCATGCCCACTGCACACACCCATCACCCCCACAAGCCACCGTCACAAAAGCCCCCACAAGGGAATGCCAGCACTGGGGGACACGGCCACCCACCCATTACACGAAATGCCACACACAGAAGCAATAACCATACTCTTATACCTCTGCAGGACCTGAACGCCACCACACCGCCACGGAGGGTCCAGAGATGTCCATCCCACCCCCAGAAGAGGCCCCCAGTGATGACAGCAGCTCTGTCTCCCTGGACCCTGATGACCAGCCCGGCCCATCGGGGACCTCGGGACAGTCGGTTCCCCACAGACAGCCACAGGCTACACCAGACCTAACCCCCTCTGGGAACACCAGCACAGCTCCCACCCAGCGGGCCCATGCCGCTGTCCCCAGGACACGTCAATCAGCGGTGTGTCCACCACTACAGGGCACCCAGGTTGACCCACTACCCCAACAATAACAGGGACCTGGGGGCAGTGGTAGTGGGCACACCGTCCAGGGGACAGAGGCCCAGGGAAACAGGGGAACTGGGAGGGCTGCTGTGCGACCAGGGGGGGGACAGGCCCAGGGAACCGACTCTCCAAGAGGCCCTCTCCTCCATCATGGGAGCATACCACCACTCATAGGAGATGATGGCTACGGTACTGGGCAGGTTCCAGGAGATCCAGGTCATGCAGGAGCAACAGTACATGGGGTTCAGAGAGGAACTGAGGAGCATTAGTTCTGCAATGGGGACCATCGTCGTGGCCCTAAACCAGATAGTCACCACATTGCGGGACCATGTGGCACCACAAAGGGCCCCTGTCACTAGCCTGGACCAGGAACAGCCTACCACCTCCGCCGGCGCTAGTGGACAGGAGGCCCCGAAACAACAACAGGCCACCAGAACCCCACCTCCTGCAGAAGAAGAACCACCCCGCAAGCGGAATCTGAGATCTCACAAGAAGACAGAGTAGGATGCCAAGACCCCCGCCAGCATAAGATACCCCCTGATGTCATCCCACTGTCCCACATTGTCACCCTGTCCAACCTCAAACTGCCCCTGCTCCATCCTTCCACAGGCATATGGACAATGCACCTGTGACACTGAGAACTGGACTCTGCCATGGACATTACTCCACCCCCACCCATCACCGTTCTACAATCATGTACCTAAATTTAGCACTTTAATTAAATCACTTATTTCACTCAAAGAATCTGGAGTCTGCTTGTATTCTTAACAAATGTATTACACATAACGGTGCAAAAATGTTCTGTTACATTGTGATGACAACATACCACTGTCACACAGCTGTAGTCCATGGGCAAACAAAGCAGAAGTCACGCAGTGGCGCATACAGGGGAAGGTAAAGTCACAAATCAGTGAACAGGAACTGGGTGGAAACACCGACAGTAGAGAGGCAGGAGGCTGTAGGTAAATGTAAAATGGGGTGGTTGATTCTTACCTGTGTGCTACTGAAAATACTGTTCTATCACTGTGTCCCTGTTGTCTGTGTCGTCCCCGTCGTCTTCCTCCTCTTCACTCTCCACAGGATCCACAGCTGCTACAACACCACCATCTGGACCATCCTCCTGCAGAAAAGGCACCTGGCGTTGCAAAGCCAGATTGTGAAGCATACAGCAGGCCACGATGATCTGGCACACCTTCTTTGGTGAGTACATTAGGGATCCACCTGTTATATGCAGGCACCTGAACCTGGCCTTCAGGAGGCCGAAGGTTCTTTCTATGATCCTCCTAGTACGCCCATGGGCCTCATTGTACCGTTCCTCTGCCCTGGTCCGGGGATTCCTCACTGGGGTCAATAGCCAGGAGAGGTTGGGGTAACCAGAGTCCCCCAATAGCCACACACGATGTCTCTGTAGCTGTTCCATCACATACGGGATACGCTTCATGCACTGACCCAGTGAACTTGGCATTTACATGGGAGATGTACTGGTCTGCCAAACAGACCACCTGGACATTCATCGAATGATAACTTTTTCTGTTCCTGTACACCTGTTCACTTTCTCTGGGGGGAACCAAAGCCACATGGGTCCCATCAATGGCACCAATGATGTTGGGGATATGTGCAAGGGCATAGAAATCACCCTTCACTGTAGCCAAATCCTCCCCCTCAGGGAAAACAATGTATCTCCGCATGTATTTCATCAGGGCAGACAACACTCTGGACAAAACCTTAGAAAACATAGGCTGAGACATCCCTGATGATATGGCCACTGTTGTTTGGAATGATCCACTTGCCAAAAAATGGAGTACTGACAGAACCTGCACCAGAGGGGGAATCCCTGTGGGTTGGCGGATGGGGGACATCAGGTGTGGCTCCAGCTGGGCACACAGTTCATGTATAGTGGCTCTGTCAAGCCTGTATGTCAGTATGATATGTCGTTCTTCCATTGTCGACAGGTCCACCAGCGGTCTGTACACGGGAGGATTCGTCCTTCTCCTCGCAAGTCCCAGCGGACGGTGCCTAGGAAGGACAACATGGAGCACAGAGTCAAGCAACCCACAGGTACGTTCCCACAGCTTGCACAGTACACGATTCGCTATGCATTGAATGGCTTGTATGAGTGGCAATGCAAGGCCTAGGCCTGTGTGACGCAGTAGAAATTAAGCCATGTGGGCCCTTGAAATGGCGGCTGCCTGACCTGTGAAGTGTGACAATGGGATGTGAGGTCAATGCGCTGGCGTGGCACACCGTGGCGGTAGGCGGTCGAAGACCGCGGTGCAAAGCCGCATTGGTTAACATTGAATCCTATGGGTTTCAGGAGCCAATGACGATGTGCGCCGGCGGTCGCGGTACGCACCGCCGCGGGCGTGACCGGCATTTTCTAACTGCTTAATCACTCGAGACTTGATCATCCACAGGAGAGGACCTATACTGCAAGTGCTGCTGTGACCTCGGTCTGGGAGAGACAATGGCTGCTGCGACTGGGGAAAGGGCCCCTGCCTTCAGATCTGAGGAATTGGAGAAACTTGTTGATGGGGTCCTCCCCCAGTATGCGCTACTCTACGGTCCACCAGACCAACAGGTAAGTACACAGGGAGCACGTAGTATGGGCTATGCCTGTGTTGAGTGGGGTGGAAGTAAGATGGTGGGGAGGGGAGCGAATGAGGAGTGCAACGCACGACAGATGAGAGCATGTGCCACATGGCAAGGTTGGGGAGGGAGGGCCACTCACATCGACCATGCAGAAAAGTGATGATATTTCCTTTCCCACCCTGTCCATGTCACATAGGTCAGCGCCCATCAGAAGATCGACATTTAGAGTGCCATCGCCAACGACGTCCGGGCCCTGGGGGTCCACAACAGACGGGGCACCCACTGCCGCAAGAGGTGGGAGGACATCCGCCGCGGGAGCAGAAAGACTGCCGAGGCTCTGCTGGGGATGGCCTCCCAACGTAAGGGGGGTGCCAGCCGCCAATTGACCCCCCTGATGTCCCGGATCCTGGCGGTGGCCTACCCCGATTTGGATGGGCGCGTGAGGACATCACAGCAGACACAAGGGGGTGAGTATCAGCACATTCTGCTATCTTTGCGCGCAGTGGAGGTGTCTGGGTGGGGGAGGAGGGCTGTGGCTATCTCTAGGCCAGGGCGCTTTCTGTAGGCTAGGCACCTCCGTTAGGCATGGCCCTGTGCCCCTGCCCCCCACCTCTGTAGGGTGCTATGTACAGCTATCCATGGTCCGGCCTCACCTATGTGTGCATTTGTCGTCCATAGACTTGTAGGCCAAGTCACAATAATTGAGTAGTGTACCCCGAGTGCGTGGCGTAGTGCAGGGGGCTTCTGTGTCTGTCCTCTCCGCCAACAGTGTCGCCAATGCATGCACTCAACATGTCTTTCTTTCTTCTCCCACCCCTTGTTCTTGGTTTTCCTGTTCATGTGTGCATTAGCATCATCAGGCAGAGGAGAAGTGGCATCGGCGCACGAGGGAGCTGCATCTCACATGGGCCCGGAGGGCCATACAACCGACTCCGAGTACACCAGTGAGACGGGGGCGAGGGGGGCTCCACAACGGGGACCCGTGGAGACGTCAGCGACACCAACACATCCTCGGAAGGGAGCTCGCAGACGCAGAGCCCAGCAGCAACAACAGCAGCTACAACAACACCAGCAGGGACACCAAAGGCAGCGCAGAAGGCAGGAGAGGATATTCTGCCCCAGAACCACCCTTCAGGGCCTCAGGGAACACAACATCATCCAGAGGTACCGGTTGAACTGGCAGGCCATTCAGCAGCTGCTGCGCAACATTGAACCGCAGTTGGCCCCCACTTTGGTGACACCCCGCACCATCCCAACAGAAACCAAGCTGCTTGCCGTACTTCATATGCTGGCAAGTGGCTCTTTCCAAACAACTGGTGCCCTGGTTGGCGGAATATCCCAACCATCATTCTCCACCTTTTTGCCCAAAGTACTGGATGCCATCATTGGACTGACACCCCGCCACATCTGCTTCCCTAACACACTGCAGAAGCAGCAGGAAACAAAACAGGGGTTCTACCTCATCAGTGGCTTCCCACACGTCCTTGGTGCAATCGACTGCACACATGTACACCTTGTGCCACCTGCTGCAACTGAACACCTCTACCGCAACAGGAAGCACACACATTCCATCAACGTGCAGGCCATAGTCGATCACCAGGGATTGATCACCAACATCGTGGCTAAATATCCTGGGAGTGTCCATGACTCATACATCTTCCGTCACTGCACCATCAATGAACACTTCCAGGATGGACGGTATGGCATTGGACTACTTGTTAGTAAGTACAAAAACCTACTTATATACACACTGCACAGCAACCCTCTAGGACACACCACACATACACCACAACAGCAACATGTGAACAGGAACATACTGAGGTCGTGACATCGCTAGCCATGTTTCTTAGGTCACCATTGAACCTGTCACACATCGGAAATGAGTATACAGTCTAATGTTAAGACGTCAAAGATCACAACGTGTGGAGTGGGTTGCCCAAATGTCACCTCGCAAAATGTAAGTGTCCCAATGACCTTTACATTAATCCTTTGTCTAAGTCTAAAGGTATGGGATGTCCAGGGTACATTGATATGAACGTGTTAACAACACTGTCAATTTTAACTGTGTATGGAACCATCATCTCACCCCCAGTGAAGACACACGGACACCTGTATCACAAGTCACAATGCTAGGGAGGGCACACTGTACTGCAAATCCCAAAACATACTGCTGACAAACGGTTAGCAGACAAACACTTGTTCAACCAAGGAAACAACACAATGCAGATGGTACATCCTACAAGCCTAGGGTGCTACATTATTACACAAAAGAGTCACAGACAACACAAGACAACTACTGCCATGAAAGGTCATTTCAATAGTGCCAGATATATCAATATGATCCCAATCATTTTCTCTTGCAGCTGATCGGGGTGTGGCATCCAGCCATGGATTATGACACCATTTGGCAACCCAAGTACTGGTGCAGAGCAGGCCTACAACGACGCACATAGGAGGACACGCAGCATTGTCGAGAGGACCTTTGGCATCCTCAAGTCAAGGTTCCGGTGCCTCGACAACACTGGTGGTAGCCTCCTATATTCCCCGGAGATGGTCTGTAGGATCATCCTAACATGTGCAATATTGCATAACATTTGCATCAAAAGGAACATTCCCCTCCTTAAACCAGAGCCACACATGCCTGAAGTGGAGGAAGAGGAGGATGCTGGCCTGCAACATGAGGGGGAACTATAGAACACGCCCGCTGGTATACGCAGGCAGCAACAGATCGTCAACAATTTCTTTTGAATATGATCACCTTCACCACTTTAGTTAACTAATTTAAATAAACACCTATTATAATCACCATATAATGGTCTGGCTATTCATTTTTGCACACCTTCATCTCTACTTATCAGAATAAGAGTGTTGCCTCATGGAGCATTGCTGATATACTGAGTAGGACACTGAACACCCCAGAGCTAATGTGATGCCTAACATACAATGGTCACATACACACACACTCTTAATGACATATATCACGTACATTTCTCCTTTGAAGGCCAATAGCAGAGGACCACAACTATTTCACACATACATGTTGAAATCAAGGTCCAACGCAGCATATGGCACACAACTAAGACACCGTCACTCAATAAGGGGAAAACAAGCCTCATACATGAGGCAGTCAATGTGCTTTGGCATCAGTAACAGGAATGCCTGCCCAGACCCTTGACAGCAGTAAGTCCAACTTCATCCAATATTTGCAAGGACTATCTGTGACCAGAGTCCCATAGAAGCAGAACATAGACAGCACAAGTGCCACACATATGAGCAGCATTGCACACATGACATTCCATGTACATCTCAGCCCATTTCCTAACTCCTGACACACCCATGCACCTGGTCACAACTCACCTGTCTGAAGAGGTCCCTGGAATACTAAGATGTGTACCCTGATATTCCCTCTTCTACACACACAGACCAACATTAGCAAACCAGTGTGCTACACCCTTTCCTATGGTATGCCATTGTCATAGAACATCTGACTGCATGGACGTCAGGTTAATTTATACACTGTCTTCTAGTTTGAAAGCCCTGTTAGCACATGTAGATTGCTTCCCGTGTGAAAATGCCTGTTGGCCCTTAGAATGCAAGTCCCACCTACAGGACTGGTGAGAAACAGATGCAGCCCACACCTGTGATCACCTCCATGCACACCACCCATTTCAAAAAGCACTGCCCCTGCTGATGCCTGGAACAGCATAGGAGTTGCCATTATGTCAAATACACCATTAAGCATTGATACTAATTAAGCCGTGTAACACAGCCACTGGGTTCATTTTTCACCTTCAAAAACACAGGACATACACAGTTTGACATGTCAGCTCTCTAGTTTGTCCTCCAAACAGTCTTAGTCAGACCACTGATTATCTAACTTGTGAAATTGCTGGATCCTGAATCACCTTGCATTCTGTCAGCCTGCCTGCAACTGTCTATGCGTCACACTAAAGTATCCTTGTGTCTACATATGTACCACACTTGCGTTAGCAAACCTCTCATTCATCAGGGGGTATTGGGCATGGGCTTCTTCAATGCATACACAAATACACTGTATAGCATCATCTGCCTTTTAACTGTACCATTTGAGTTACATCCTCTTGGAAAAGCAAAATTCATGGCCCATCCCTTGTCTGGGTTGCATTTATGCATGAATGACAAAGTGTGACAATGTCCCAGGGCCGTAGGCAGGGATTGGGTACGGGGCTTTCAGCACAACCAGCAACCTCTGATAATGTCCATGAATAATACACAAATGTCAGGACCATAACAGTTCACACACAGAATCACAGTGCTCACAACATAGTGAAGGGCTGTGTGTGGTTAATAGCTGCGAGAATAATCAGCACAGAGGCTATGATGTTCCCAGATGCAGTGGGAATTGCAGAGGCTAACCTGTGTACAAATGTTGTAATGACACCTGCCGGAACATGACGCCTGAGACATTATCTCACTCAGCACAACAAGGTTGCCCAGTTGACTGTCTCTTTACACGTCTTTAGTGACAGGGTGGGACCATCCACATTTTGGTTCACATGTCCACATCCACTTTACTCACATTGATCAACCAAGGATACTCAGTAGATACAGGAATAGCTGCCAATGACTCATGATGAGTCCTGGACCGAACTGTGACAAATTACACCCCAAACAATATACAGGATCATCATTGGACCACACACATGAACAAGACACCTATGTGCAATTGATCACTGGAAATATGTGGACACGTGCTGCCTCGTATGCTGGTCCACCACAGCCACTTGATAGTTGGGGCTCACTTCTATGGCCTCAACTGTGGTGTCATCATACATTTGAGATTCACCCTTGTTTGTCTGTGCAAACAACATGGTACCCACTTCCTCAATGCATGTGTATGACTCACTGTGGGATTCACCAACTAGTGTCTAGGAAGCTGTTACCAATACTCTAGGACATAGGATGTTGAAAATGTGGACCATTGACATAAACAAGCGTCTGCCATCCATCTGGTGCATGCTATGTCACATGTGGTGTCTACGTGACCCTAAATCTTGGAAGTCCACTTTACGGGTGTTGTTACATGTATGACTAACACACGCCCTCTCTCACTTCCACACATCTAAGGATTGGACACATGGGCGTCACATTCATACAAGCATATGTACAAAAATGCTTCATTTGACACACACACACTTGGTCAACAAATACATTAGTTTCTAAAGCACACACTTTGAGCCCAAGGCATTTAGGTATTGTACATATGTGCGTCACATTGCTATCCTCTCCTTATGCCAAACATGCACAATTTTTGCAACACATATATGTAGGCCACACTTATGACCAACTATTGCGTCAACCAACCGTAAAAATACTGTGAAGGGAGTAGTGGATCATGGTCCGCTGCAGTATGATGTCACACATGTGAACATACACCATCAACACCATAGTGTCTTCAATCAGCCTATCGCTGATGTGTCCCAAATGTAACATAACCAAAAAACAAGAAAAATTGCCCAAAACCAGTTAATGCACTGTAATTTTTACGTTCCTAGCGTTATGCGTCATTTTTTGTCTACCACAACTGTATTTGCGTCATTTTTTTGGACGCACAGGAGTGAAATTTATCCTGCATCCAGATATTTGTACAGGCCATTTACTATTATGTGGATGCGGGCTAATTTTCACTTCTGTGCGTCAAAAAAAATGACGCAAATACAGTTTTGGTAAACAAAAAATGACGCATAACGCGAAAAAGGCGGGACTTTTCATACAGGAAGTGATGTAATAGGATATCCTGTTTACAGATCATGTACAGTGGGTGTACTTTCACTTTCACTTTGCAGTCTATGATCCTTCTAGACTGTGTGGCTGTGTAGAGAGTGTTGTCCTGAGATTTTGTGCTTTTTTGTCCTGTGTGCTAGCTGTAAAGTCCATTTGTGAAATAAATATTGTTGCTGTATACTGTACTACTGTGTTTTGTCTACATTTGTCCATTTATCTTGTGTTTTTGTTGTTTGTGGGAGTCTGTTGTGGGTAGTGTTAGTTTGGGGATAGTTGGGCTCTTTTAGTGGTTAAGTTTACTTTTTATCTGTATTTGCACCCCTACTTTCCCCCTTTTGCCCTTTCTATTTCTTTTATCCCTATTCCCTTTCACTTCACAAGTATGTCTGGTAGGCCACGTCTTGGCAGGATGGGGTAAGAGGAGTTGGGGGGTTCATCTGGCTTCTGTGCCATTTCTTGCCGCTCATGATCCAGGCAGGGTGATACAGGGGTATCCAACAGAGGCGCGCAGAATCCGGTGGGGAAAGGTGCTGCATCACCTGCAGCGTGTGTATGCCAGACAGAGGAGTGACCACCAGCTGAAGCACCGGTGGGCTGACCTCATCACCAGGGAGCAGGATTTCTTGGACCACCTGGGAATCATGATTGCTGGCACTGTTGTGAGTACGAATCATGTTAATGTGCACGATTAAATGCTCTGTAGTGACATATGGGGATTAGTACAATGTCTGCCAGCTAACTTGCTGACTGTGTGTAATGCTGGGGAAACATAAAGGGATAATTGATGCACTGTGGCAAGGATCACAATTGCTAGCTGTCAGGTAGCACGTGCTCAGCAAACTTACAGGTTACTTTTCCATGAAAGAAATTGGTGCTGCCTTTTTGTCAGAAAAGCAAACAAAATAGGAGCCAATCATGTCTATATAGGGTACTATTGACAGAGAAGTACAGATGTACCAACATTTAGGCCAAACTTGTTGATGCAATTGCTAGACTGACTTTAGAATCACTACATGATGCAGAAAATGAGTGCTGCCTTCACGTCAATTGATAATAGCAAAGTGGCTCAGACATATGTCTCATGTGAGTCTGGTGAGTGTGGAAGGAAAGCGTTCACGGAAGTACTATGAATGTGTGGGATTATTGTGTTCCTTGATCATTTTGGATACATGTCAGATCTGGATTTGAAAACATTGTGAAAAGGTGTAAGGTGCCCTCAGCTAACATCTTAGATTGTTTGTTGGAGTTAGTTGTGCCACATTCCAAATATGGATGGCAGTCCAAGTGTATGCACATGGCTTCACATCTCCATGGTTGGTGCAAATCCCCATAGCTGGGCCACATCAATTGAATAAACTGTAACAACAGGATGTCTTACAAAAGTCCCTGCCCCTCCCTCTGTACATTGTACCTATGTGTCATTAATGTGTTATGGCCACAAGACATGTTTGACTGGTAATGCAGTCCTCAAGTAACCATGCTATGGATGTCTCTCTTGGATGCACATGATGAGACGATTACACTTCATAATTTTTTTCTGGTCACCAATTACGGGGCATGTTTGCAACCACATGATAGTTAGGGCCAATGTATGTGTGCAAATATGTGTGTAACTGTCACAGGAGACCCATGCTATGTACAAGTTGGCCGTGATATATCAGATGCAGTACCATCATGTCTGAATGGCTGCCATTTCCTTATTCAGCCTACACATTGTATATGTTTATGAAATTGTTGCGCTGTGCACAGATTTTGAGCACATTTCTTCCTTCCATAGCTTACAGGTGGACAGGCACCCTACACTGTGGGAGTGGTGGTGACATTTGAGGACCCCGACCACTCCAGTAAGTGTTGATATGTCTGTTATGTGTTGTGTTTGCTGGTTATGGACTCGTGTGAGTTGGACGCATAGCAAGGGGTGATGCGTTGGGCAAGCTTTTCTCTTGTTCCATGAGTGGGAATTCAGTTTCTCACATGTTTTGAGTTGGCCAATGCGTATCCAATGGTATCATGTAGGGATAGTAGGCCATTCTTGTAGGCCCCACTGTGAGTACAGGGGTTAGTCATGTGGATGACACTTGTGTCACCAAGAGTCGCACTGGAAGTCAGCACCGATTTAGTCAGCCTGTCAGACCCACATTCTCCAAGATTGGTACAGCAAATTGCTTTCCAATAGACATCTGCTTCCCTATTTACCTACTTAATCATGAAACAGAAGGTAGATCCTCCTAGCAGCATGTACTTCCACATGTAGTGCTACAAGTATGTGGAACTTGAGTGCAATGGCCTAGATGTGCATGCAATTCATGATCATGGGTGTTCTAGCAACTATATGTGTGATGTAAGTCAGGCCTCACTGGAAGTATATGTTGTGTACCAAGTTCTGCATTTCCTGACATGTGTGGCCCTATGAGTGCTCTGGGGTTTGCTGACATATAATTGTTGATAGACCAGTTTTCTATACACTCCTCGGTGTACATGTTTTTGGCAAATTATAGTTGTTTATCCACCCCCCACCCTCAAACATGGGCATGGGTTTGTGAATGGGGTACCTTGTATTGATGCTACCATTATGTTACACATACATGTGAATAAGTGACGGTTTGGTTGCAAACTAGTATACACACTCAGGTTTGGCACTTGGTACTATACTGGCAAGTCCAGTTACAACTTGCAGACCATGTGGCTTTAGTTTTGCTTTCCGTACATTGACATTTGTAGCCCAGGTCTTGGCGGAGGATATGCAGCATGATTCTTAGCTGATAACTGGCAGAACTCAGATTGCAAGTCAAAGCCAGTTGTTACCCATCTTGTAGGTTATGGATGTGCTATGTGATGTGACCTTTGTAGTCTGGCCTGGCATGTACTTCCTCAGGGACATTCAATGATCTGTATTGTGATATGAGCTGTTACAAGTACAGTAGATGCATTGTCTGATTAACTTCTTGGGCCATTTCACACAATGCAGTTACTAATGTAGAATATCTGCATTTGTCTTCACAGCTGCCAACATGACTCCAGACTAGGTCCGTGAATTTCAGCGCCGGGCCATGCGATATCAGCACATCCTGCAGGTGGAGTAGGGGTTCCGGAGGATGGCCCGGCGATATCGCCATGAACGGGCCTCTGGGGCATGAAGAGCCTTCCCACAGGGTGGGCCTACTTTTCCCACCACAGCCACCACCAGCACAACCACCAATCCGAGCCAGGTGGCCCCACCCACAGCTAGCACTGTTGGTCCTACATCTGCTGGACTTCCAGGCCCCAACATTGCCACCGGTGCAGGACAGCCCACTAGGCCTGGCACCACACCCACACAGACCTCCTCCACCGGTACCCAGACTGCCACAGCTCCATCTGTTGACCCTGCAGCCTTCAACCAAATGGAACGTAAGATGGACAAAGTGCTGCGCAAGTTGAGCCACCTGAGCCGGGATGTGCGCCACATTAACCAGTGTGTTAAGTCTATTAAGAGGACCCTCCGGAGGGCCAACCTCCAGACATTTATAGTTGGCCATGATTCCCTCCCCTCCCTCCTCTTTCCTTGTTCTTATAGTTCGTGGCCTTAGGGGGCTTAGGGTTAGGTTAGTATAGGCTGTTAGTTTAGTTACTGTTAGTGGGTGGGGGGTCCACAGTCTTGATATATTTACTTCTTACGTGTGTGTGGGTGGGTGGGGGGCTATGTTGGGGTTCTTGTGTTTTAAAAAAAATAATAAAAAAAAACAAAAAAAAAAATATATATATATATTTGTATAGGGTAGTATAGTATGTGTTTATGTTAGTATGTGTTGTCCTCCATGTGTCCCGTCTCATAAGGGGGGTGAGGGGTAGATATCTAGAACGTTTCGTTACATGTGATAAGTAAGTGTAGCTTAGGTTAGTTAGGGACAGTTGTGGGTAATGAGTAGTCAGGGTAGATTAGGGTAGGTAAGATTTTTCCCTCATTTTCGTCATCTGTGATTAGCATTTAATAAATATTTGGTTAACCCTTAATAGTATGTGTTGAATGGTACTTGATCGTGGGTTTGGATTCAGTGTACATCAATTTTGTACTATAAAACTGTGTCCTATGCTACAAACAAATCCCAACTGAGCTGTACGATTGGCAGCTAGCCCAGAGCTACCTTGCAAAGTGTCGACCCTTCGTTGCAACCACCAATCACAGTTAATATGGATGACAATGTGTTTTTGTTGATAAGAGTGTTTTCAAAGTCACAAACAGTGCTTCCAGACTTGGTATTGGGGAAACAGTTTTAGGTCTGACTGCAGTGTGATGATCATGGACACCCTTATAAGATGAGTTCTCATTGCCAATCTTGTATTCTTGTCTTCATGACCCTCATACATCATTTGTGACACAGTTCAGCATGATTACCTATTTGTATGTTAACTCAGACACCTTCATATATGCAGTTTTTGTAGTGTTTACTTAGATTAGTGTGCAATGTTATTTGTGTTATTTTTGCATGTTGACAACATTTTGCGGCCACTATTTGATGACTTAGTTATCCCCTGAGGAAGCATTCTTCTGTCCAACACAGCATGATGGTGTATGGTTTCTCACTTCATCAGATTTGTCCCTCAGGATGGGCAGAGTATGATGCAATCATGGGCACTGTGCAGATTTCTCTGACTACATATTATCAGGACAGTTGTATTGACAAGCTACGTAATTTGACAGTAGGCACATTTCAGTTATCTACTGCACAGTTGATATGTCACATTACCCAGAGACATATTTGTTGTGTAAGTGCTATTTATTGAAAGTGCTATCTGTACATTGTCCATGATTGTGAGTCCATTATAGTGACATCTTACATTGTGATCCTACACAAGGGGTTACGGAAATTCTTTTGACATGCTGGGGTTGATGTTTCAGACAGTGCAGAGGGACAGGATTTGCCAATGAGTAGGAGAGAGACAATCACTGGGCTGGGTGACAAGATATACAGTGGTTTGCAGAACAGTGCTTGAGTAAAGTTGTTGAAAGACTGGCATGTTACAAAGCGCAGGACCTTGGTAAATGTGGGCCCTGTGGCAGGGACTAGTGCTTCCGGGTCATTTTCCTTGTGAATGTGATCTGTTCCATGTCTTCTTCTTCTGATGTGTGTGTTGCCTCCTCTGTCCTTGTTGTTGTTGGTTGTGAAGGGGCAACACACACCTCAGTGTTAGAAGACGTGGAGTCAGACATCCCGGTCGCTGCTCCCTGTGAAGGTCTTAAGGGCAGTACTGCAGCAAGGAGGGTCTGCTGCTTCTTGAGAATAGCAGCCACATCACGATGGTAGGCAGCCAGGTCGGACCTGAGGGGGTCATGATTGCATTTGTGCATGCAGTGGAAGGTTTGGGGTGCGAGGTGTTGTGGCAACTCCCTTACTGCAGTGGTGAATTCCTTGACAGTTTCTTGTGTCCTTGCAGGATGGATGTTAGGGCTTGCATAGCTGCTGCCTGATCTGCAGATGACATCATGCACGAACGCACCCCCTCAAGGCTGGCTGCCATAGTTTGCATCCCAACCCGCACCTCCTTGGCCAGCTCCCGCTGTACTCCAACTACAGTTCTCTCAAAGCTGGTGCCAATGTTGTCTGAGTCCTCAGCTATATTGGAGCTGGCAGGTTTTACAATTGGGGTGGTGGGTGGATCCTCTGCGATGGCTGCTTGTTCTGTGCTCCTCCTTGTGACTGAAGGTGGGGTCTGGAGGGTGTCAAGGACCTTTTGGATAGTTTCCTGTGGAATGTTTATCGGCTCGTCATCCATGTCACCAGGGAAATCTGGGACAGGCATATCCGCAGGAGATCCATCTTCCTCTGCAATGAAACAGGGTACAATTAGTGTGTCTGTGTTGTGGCAATTTTGATGTGACGTGTCTACCTTTTGATGAATTCACTTTGTGATCTTGTTTTGTGTTAATTTCTCCAGTCCTTCAGATGGACATTCTTCCAGGCCTATGGCCCACCTGTATGTCACATGTATGTGATTGAGTTATCAGACTTGTCAGTCTCATCGCCTCTAGATGTTGGTTTATGCCAAATAGAGAATTGCCACCTTCTTTTCCTACTCAACCCTCTGTCTACATCCATTCTCCTGGTGAGACCTTTCACTGGCTGTGGGTGTACTGATGGCCCTGGCAGCACACTTAACAATCTGGACCTGCCCCAATCTCTGATCTTTCACAACCACTTAAATGTAATTGACATGCATGGCAATGTTATGATCTGATATGGATGTTGACATTGGTAATGTGTCCTGCTGATGTTGGGGAATGTGTGTTACATTGGATTGCCCTGAAAATCGTATCAGTGTCCTATTTCCTCCTCTGACTGTGCAGGTGTATTTCAGTGACCAGTTACATGTGTCCCCCCCTCAATGCTGTTGTCTGAGCAGTATGACATTTGGAATGTTGCATTGTTACCCAGGCACAGGATGGACCCAGACATATGCAGCATGGGTGTGTGCTTAGTGCTGTGTAGCTCCTATTGTTGTTTACATTGGCTGATGTTTGCGACAATTATAGGCATTGACATTTGAGAGTACTGGGGCCTCTGTCTGGTTTCTGGGGATTGTTGTAGTTGTCATCCTCACCACCTAATTTAGGTGTGTATGATCCATGGGGAGGTTACTGCCATTGGCTACTTGAGCTGCACACAGAGCGGAGGTGGTAGTGGCAACTGTTGTCGCAGTTACATTCCAGTTGTCGGTATGGCTAGAGGTTGTTAAGAGAGCCCTAGTTAATGTAGGGGGTATGGTGGCTGACGTTGCCGGGATGTCAGTTTGACGTTGTGGCATTCCCTCCTGGTGTGGCTTTCCCTTTGCTCCATCGTTGGCATGACAGCATGCCCCCATGGGACTGTTGTTGGTGTTGGGTAATGGTGTGCCCCAGGTCTTCTCAGAACGGGCCATGGCCCCATGCCGTGCCCCTTTACCCATGCCACTCCATGTATTAGATGACTTCCATGCATTTTGTGGTCGGAATCCCCCCCGCTCACAGTTGACATTATTTCATTATAATTCCCCATGCAACTTACCCTGCATGTGTGTTGTCTCCTGGTTGGAAGGGGACCAAGTCCAAGAGTCATGCAAGTGTCTGGATTGGCAGGAGCCCACTAAACCCCACAGGAAGGTGCAAAAGGGCTGCCTTTGGGTGAAAGAAACCAAAGATTCTGCAACAACTAAAGGTGCCAGGAACTTTGCCAGAAGATGTCCCACAGTGTGCTGGAGGATGCAAAGTTGTTTCCATGCAGAAAGACTACAAACAAGCCTTGCTAGCTGCAAGAGTTGCGGTTGAAGGTTTTGGGTGCTGCCAGGGCCCAGGAAAGACCAGGAGGTCGCCCCTTGGAGGAGGAGACAGAGGGAGCGCTCAGCAACACAGAGAGCCCTTGCAGAAGCAGGCAGCATCCGCAGAAGCACCTGAATGGGTGTTCAGAAGATCTGAGCATGGCGGTCATCTCAGCACAACAAAAGGGAGTCCCACGAACTCGGAGGCCAACTCAGCGAGTTGGGCAATGCAGGACGGAGTGCTGGGGACCTGGGCTATGCTGTGCATGAAGGAAGTCTTGCAAAAGTGCACAGAAGACCTAGTTGCTGCAGTTCACGCAGTACACAGGATTACTGTCTGGCATGGGGAGGCAAGGACTTACCTCCACCATATTTGGACAGAAGGGCCACTGGACCTTCGGGGACACTTGGATCCAGCTCCTGTGTTTCAGGGACCATGCTCGTCAAAATGAGAGGAGATCCAGAGGACCGGTGATGCAGAAGTTTGGTGCCTGCTTTGGCAGGGGGAAGATTCCGTCAACCCATGGGATATTTCTTCGTGGCTTCCAGCCCAGGGTGAAGGCAGACAGCTCTCAGAGCATGCACCACAAGGAAACAGTCGAGAAAGCCGGCAGGATGAGGCGCTACATTGTTGCTGGTTGTCTTCTTGCTACTTTGTTGCAGTTTTGCAGGCGTCCTGGACCAGTCAGCGGTCGATCCTTGGCAGAAGTTGAAGAGAGAAGTGCAGAGGAACTCTGGTGAGCTCTTGCGTTCATTATCTGGTGAGAAACCCACAGGAGAGACCCTAAATTGCCCTTAGAGGAGGATTGGCTACAGGGAGAGGTAAGCACGTATCAGGAGGGGTCTCTGACATCACCTGCTGGCAGTTGCCACTCAGAGGTCTCCATTGTGCCCTCACACCTCTGCATCCAAGATGGCAGAGGTCTGGGACACACTGGAGGTCTTCGGGCACCTCCCCTTGGGAGGTGCTGGTCAGGGGAGTGGTCACTCCACTTTCCTTTGTCCTGTTTCATGCCAGAGCAGGGCTGGGGGGATCCCTGAACTGGTGTAGACTGGCGTATGCAAGGAGGGCACCATCTGTGCCCTTCAAAGAATTTCCAGAGGCCAGGAGAGGCTACTCCTCCCAGGCCCTTCACACCTATTTCCAAAGGGATTGGGTGTAACACCCTCTCTCAGAGGAAATCCTTTGTTCTGCCTTCCTGGGACTGGGCTGCCCAGGCCCCAGGGGGCCAGAAACCTGTTTGAGGGTTGGCAGCAGCTGTAGCTGCAGAGAAAACCCCAGAGAGTTAGTTTGGCAGTACCCAGGCTCTATGCTGGAGCCCCGGGGATGCATGGATTTGTCCACCCAATACCAGAATGGTATTGGGGTGACAATTCCACAATCCTAGACATGTTACATGGCCATGTTCGGAGTTACCATTGTGACGCTACATATAGGTATTGACGCGTGTAATGGTGTCCCCGTACTCACAAAGTCTGGGGAAATTGCCCTGAACAATGTGGGGGCACCTTGGCTAGTGCCAGGGTGCCCTCACACTAAGTAACTTTGCACCTAACCTTCACTAAGTGAGGGTTAGACATATAGGTGACTTATAAGTTACTTAAGTGCAGTGTAAAATGGCTGTGAAATAACGTGGACGTTATTTCACTCAGGCTGCAGTGGCAGTCCTGTGCAAGTCCTGTGCAAGGATTTTCTGAGCTCCCTATGGGTAGCAAAAGAAATGCTGCAGCCCATAGGGATCTCCTGGAACCCCAATACCCTGGGTACCTAGGTACCATATACTAGGGAATTATAAGGGTGTTCCAGTGTGCAAATCAGAATTGGTAAAATTAGCCACTAGCCTGCAGTGGCAATTTTAAAAGCAGAGAGAGCATACACACTGAGGTTCTGGTTAGCAGAGCCTCAATGATACAGTTAGGCACCACACAGGGAACACATACAGGGCACACTTTATGAGCACTGGGGTCCTGGCTAGCATGAGCCAAGTGACACAAGCAAAAACAAACAGACATACAAGTAAAAAATGGGGGTAAAATGCCAGGCAAGATGGTACTATCCTTCACAGCCCCAAACACAGGATGCTCAGTCCTACCTGCACACATCTGCATACTGAATGGGTCTTCCTGAGGTGGGAGGGTGGAGGGCCTGACACTTACATTTGAAAGGACTGTGGCCTGCCCTCACACAATGGACTGCCACACCCCCTACTGGGACCCTGGCAGACAAGATGGATCTGAAAGGGGACCTGGTGCACTTCTAAGCCACTCTTTGAAGTCTCCCCACTTCAAAGGTACATTTGGGTATTTAAACAGGGCCTCTGACCCTCCCAAATCAGACACTTCTGGTTAAGATACCACTGGTGAAGAAACTCTGAACCAGACCCTGCAACCTGCCAAGAGGAACTGCACGGTTGCCCAAAGGACTCACCTGACTGCTTTTCTGCAAAGGACTGCTGCCATGCTGTTGCCCTGCTGCCTTGTTGCCCTCTGGCTCTGCTGAGAAATGCTCTCCAAGGGCTTGGTTAGAGCTTGCCTTCTGTATCTTGAAGTCTCAGGACCAAAAAGACTTCCTCCTGCAAAGAACTCCTTGTGCAGTGAAAATTCCACGCACAGCCTTCCAAAAAAAACACACAGCCTGCATTGCGGTGAGAAAATCAAAGCATGCCGAACCAGAATGACGCAGCCCAGCTCCCCGAGAGGAGATCGACGCAGCACCAGCATTGCGACCGGAACTTCGATGCACAGCCCACTGGCTCGACGCAAAGCTGAGCCGAATGACGCAGCCTGACTTCCTGCGAGAAGAATCGACGCAGCGCCAGCCATGCAACAGAAACTTCTATGCATCGCCAACCGGATCAACGTAGGTCCTGTGACTTCGTCCTGCACACCCAGGATTTCTCCACATCGTCCCCGGAGCATCGGAAAACCCCACAACCCAAAGAGGATCCAAGTCTAGAAATCAACTTAAAGCCTTCCCTGTGTGGAATATTATTGCTGCATCGTCTGTGTGCGCCCGGAGAAACCGACGCACACCTTCCCGTTTTCCACACATCTCCTCCCCTACGGTCCCTTGCAGACAATTCGAACGCAAACCAGGTACTTTGTGCTTGCAAGAGGCACTTGTTTCTTTTTAAGAACTAAAAATTATTTTTATTATTTTCTAAGTGATTTTTTAACGTGTACTTATTGAACCTTGATCGTTTTGACTTGCATTTAACCAGATAAATATTATATATTTTACTAAACACTGTGGGGGTCATTCTCACCTCAGCGGTAAAAGGCGCTTACCGCCAGACAGAAGACCGCCATAACACCGCTGCGGCCGCGGTAACCCGCCACGGTCATTCTGACCCGCAACTGGCAAACCGCCAAAATCCCGACATCCACAAAAGTCCGCCACACCAAAGGTCAGTGATAAACTGGCGATGACCAAACCTCCACCGTCACGCCAACAGAAATACGCCCATGCCATTACGACCCACGAATCCACGCGGCGGTCTTTCAACCGCGGTATTCCATTGGCGGTACACACCGCTGCGGTCAAAATACACACACCCTTACAAAACACAACCACATTGGACAATTTGAAATACACACACCTGATACACATACACACACCACTCCCACACACCCAATACAATATAAAACACACACCCACATCACCCACAAACCCTTACGAACACAATAGCGACTGAAGGACAGAGAGAGACAGCACTGCTTAGAGTAGACCAACACACAGAGGCAAATCAAAACATCACCCACACAATTCCCACGCACAAACCACCATACACCACCACACACACCACACTCTATAACACATACAACATCCCTCACCTCATCCACACCACCCCATGACACCCCAAAGACACCCCAGGTTCTCTGACGCAGAACTCAGGGTCATGGTGGAGGAAATAGTTTGTGTAGAGCCCCAGCTCTTCGGTGCACAGGTGCAGCACACCACAATTGCTAGCAAGATGGAGCTATGGCAAAGGATAGTCGACAGGGTCAACGCTGTGGGACAGCATCCACGCAATGGGGATGACATAAGGAAGCGCTGGAACGACCTACGGGGGAAGGTGCGTTCCATGGTATCAAGGCTCAACATAGCGGTGCAGAAGACTGGCGGCGGACCCCAACCTACTCCCCCAGAATTTACAGCATGGGAGGAGGAAGTCTTGCACATCCTGAGGGCCTCGCAGGAGTATCTGGAGGAATGGATAATGGTAAGTCTAATCTTAACTACTTCTCCCCCCCCCCGCATGCCAAATCATACCCCCACCCCCATCCCACCAACTCCTTGCAAATGGCTCACCATCACATCCCACCCATCCCAAAACCTAGCCCTGCGTGCGTCCCCAAAGCATGGACACCCATCCCCAAAGCATGCCCACTGCACAAACCCATCACCCCCACAAGCCACCATCACAAAAGCCCCCACAAGGGAATGCCAGCACTGGGGGACACGGCCACCCACCCATTACACGAAATGCCACACACAGAAGCAATAACCATACTCTTATACCTCTGCAGGACCCGAACGCCACCACACCGCCACAGAGGGTCCAGAGATGTCCATCCCACCCCCAGAAGAGGCCCCCAGTGATGACAGCAGCTCTGTCTCCCTGGACCCTGATGACCAGCCCGGCCCATCGGGGACCTCGGGACAGTCGGTTCCCCACAGACAGCCACAGGCTACACCAGACCTAACCCCCTCTGGGAACACCAGCACAGCTCCCACCCAGCGGGCCCATGCCGCTGTCCCCAGGACACGTCAATCAGCGGTGTGTCCACCACTACAGGGCACCCAGGTTGACCCACCACCCCAACAACAACAGGGACCTGGGGGCAGTGGTAGTGGGCACACCGTCCAGGGGACAGAGGCCCAGGGAAACAGGGGAACTGGGAGGGCTGCTGTGCGACCAGGGGGGGGACAGGCCCAGGGAACCGACTCTCCAAGAGGCCCTCTCCTCCATCATGGGAGCATACCACCACTCATAGGAGACGATGGCTACGGTACTGGGCAGGTTCCAGGAGATCCAGGTCATGCAGGAGCAACAGTACATGGGGTTCAGAGAGGAACTGAGGAGCATTAGTTCTGCAATGGGGACCATCGTCGTGGCCCTAAACCAGATAGTCACCACATTGCGGGACCATGTGGCACCACAAAGGGCCCCTGTCACTAGCCTGGACCAGGAACAGCCTACCACCTCCGCCGGCGCTAGTGGACAGGAGGCCCCCACACAACGACAGGCCACCAGAACCCCACCTCCTGCAGAAGAAGAACCACCCCGCAAGCGGAATCTGAGATCTCACAAGAAGACAGAGTAGGATGCCAAGACCCCCGCCAGCATAAGATACCCCCTGATGTCATCCCACTGTCCCACATTGTCACCCTGTCCAACCTCAAACTGCCCCTGCTCCATCCTTCCACAGGCATATGGACAATGCACCTGTGACACTGAGAACTGGACTCTGCCATGGACATTACTCCACCCCCACCCATCACCGTTCTACAATCATGTACCTAAATGTAGCACTTTAATTAAATCACTTATTTCACTCAAAGAATCTGGAGTCTGCTTGTATTCTTAACAAATGTATTACACATAACGGTGCAAAAATGTTCTGTTACATTGTGATGACAACATACCACTGTCACACAGCTGTAGTCCATGGGCAAACAAAGCAGAAGTCACGCAGTGGCGCATACAGCTCTGAAAAGGGAAGGTAAAGTCACAAATCAGTGAACAGGAACTGGGTGGAAACACCGACAGTAGAGAGGCAGGAGGCTGTAGGTAAATGTAAAATGGGGTGGTTGATTCTTACCTGTGTGCTACTGAAAATACTGTTCTATCACTGTGTCCCTGTTGTCTGTGTCGTCCCCGTCGTCTTCCTCCTCTTCACTCTCCACAGGCTCCACAGCTGCTACAACACCACCATCTGGACCATCCTCCTGCAGAAAAGGCACCTGGCGTCGCAAAGCCAGATTGTGAAGCATACAGCAGGCCACGATGATCTGGCACACCTTCTTTGGTGAGTACATTAGGGATCCACCTGTCATATGCAGGCACCTGAACCTGGCCTTCAGGAGGCCGAAGGTTCTTTCTATGATCCTCCTAGTACGCCCATGGGCCTCATTGTACCGTTCCTCTGCCCTGGTCCGGGGATTCCTCACTGGGGTCAATAGCCAGGAGAGGTTGGGGTAACCAGAGTCCCCCAATAGCCACACACGATGTCTCTGTAGCTGTTCCATCACATACGGGATACGCTTCATGCACTGACCCAGGGAACTTGGCATTTACATGGGAGATGTACTGGTCTGCCAAACAGACCACCTGGACATTCATCGAATGATAACTTTTTCTGTTCCTGTACACCTGTTCACTTTCTCTGGGGGGAACCAAAGCCACATGGGTCCCATCAATGGCACCAATGATGTTGGGGATATGTGCAAGGGCATAGAAATCACCCTTCACTGTAGCCAAATCCCCCACCTCAGGGAAAACAATGTAGCTCCGCATGTATTTCATCTGGGCAGACAACACTCTGGACAAAACCTTAGAAAACATAGGCTGAGACATCCCTGATGATATGGCCACTGTTGTTTGGAATGATCCACTTGCCAAAAAATGGAGTACTGACAGAACCTGCACCAGAGGGGGAATCCCTGTGGGTTGGCGGATGGGGGACATCAGGTGTGGCTCCAGCTGGGCACACAGTTCATGTATAGTGGCTCTGTCAAGCCTGTATGTCAGCATGATATGTCGTTCTTCCATTGTCGACAGGTCCACCAGCGGTCTGTACACGGGAGGATTCGTCCTTCTCCTCGCAAGTCCCAGCGGACGGTGCCTAGGAAGGACAACATGGAGCACAGAGTCAAGCAACCCACAGGTACGTTCCCACAGCTTGCACAGTACACGATTCGCTATGCATTGAATGGCTTGTATGAGTGGCAATGCAAGGCCTAGGCCTGTGTGATGCAGTAGAAATTAAGCCATGTGGGCCCTTGAAATGGCGGCTGCCTGACCTGTGAAGTGTGACAATGGGATGTGAGGTCAATGCGCTGGCATGGCACACCGTGGCGGTAGGCGGTCGAAGACCGCGGTGCAAAGCCGCATTGGTTAACATTGAATCCTATGGGTTTCAGGAGCCAATGACGATGTGCGCCGGCGGTCGCGGTACCTACCGCCGCGGGCGTGACCGGCATTTTCTAACTGCTTAATCACTCGAGACCTGATCATCCACAGGAGAGGACCTATACTGCAAGTGCTGCTGTGACCTCGGTCTGGGAGAGACAATGGCTGCTGCGACTGGGGAAAGGGCCCCTGCCTTCAGATCTGAGGAATTGGAGAAACTTGTTGATGGGGTCCTCCCCCAGTATGCGCTACTCTACGGTCCACCAGACCAACAGGTAAGTACACAGGGAGCACGTAGTATGGGCTATGCCTGTGTTGAGTGGGGTGGAAGTAAGATGGTGGGGAGGGGAGCGAATGAGGAGTGCAACGCACGACAGATGAGAGCATGTGCCACATGGCAAGGTTGGGGAGGGAGGGCCACTCACATCGACCATGCAGAAAAGTGATGATATTTCCTTTCCCACCCTGTCCATGTCACATAGGTCAGCGCCCATCAGAAGATGGACATTTGGAGTGCCATCGCCAACGACGTCCGGGCCCTGGGGGTCCACAACAGACGGGGCACCCACTGCCGCAAGAGGTGGGAGGACATCCGCCGCGGGAGCAGAAAGACCGCCGAGGCTCTGCTGGGGATGGCCTCCCAACGTAGGAGGGGTGCCAGCCGCCAATTGACCCCCCTGATGTCCCGGATCCTGGCGGTGTCCTACCCCGATTTGGATGGGCGCGTGAGGACATCACAGCAGACACAAGGGGGTGAGTATCAGCACATTCTGCTATCTTTGCGCGCAGTGGAGGTGTCTGGGTGGGGGAGGAGGGCTGTGGCTATCTCTAGGCCAGGGCGCTTTCTGTAGGCTAGGCCCCTCCGTTAGGCATGGCCCTGTGCCCCTGCCCCCCACCTCTGTAGGGTGCTATGTACAGCTATCCATGGTCCGGCCTCACCTATGTGTGCATTTGTCGTCCATAGACTTGTACGCCAAGTCACAATAATTGAGTAATGTACCCCGAGTGCGTGGCGTAGTGCAGGGGGCTTCTGTGTCTGTCCTCTCCGCCAACGGTGCCGCCAATGCATGCACTCAACATGTCTTTCTTTCTTCTCCCACCCCTTGTTCTTGGTTTTCCTGTTCATGTGTGCATTAGCATCATCAGGCGGAGGAGAAGTGGCATCGGCGCACGAGGGAGCTGCATCTCACATGGGCCCGGAGGGCCATACAACCGACTCCGAGTACACCAGTGAGACGGAGGGCGAGGGGGGCTCCACAACGGGGACCCGTGGAGACGTCAGCGACACCGACACATCCTCGGAAGGGAGCTCCCTTGCGGTGGCGGCAACATCCGTGCCCACCGCTACAACAGGTAAAGCCGCCACCCAGCGCACCAGCCCCGCCCTCCCAGCAGCCCCTCAGCGTTCGCCCCGTGCCCGCTCGGCCAGGAAGCCGGCCATCTCCTTCGCCCCAGGCACCTCAGGCCCTGCCCCTGTCACCCCTGCTGCCCTCAGTGAGGAGGTCATTGACCTCCTGAGGACCATCATTGTTGGGCAGTCTACCCTTTTGAATGCCATCCAGGGTGTAGAAAGGAGGTGCATCGGAGCAATGCATACCTGGAGGGCATTCATTCGGGTCAGGCTGCCCATCAGCGATCATTCAACGCTCTGGCCTCAGCACTGACGGCAGCCATTGTCCCTGTCTCCAGCCTCCCTCTTCAAACTCCCTCCACCCAGTCCCAGTCCCCTGTTCCTCTGCCTATCCCATCCACACCATCAGACCAGCCTGCACACACCTCAACACCCAAGGGCAGCTCATCCAGACATAAGCACCACAGATCACACAAGCATTCACCCAAGCAACATCCAGATGCAGACATGCCAACAGTCACTACCTCCTCTGTATCCCCCACCTCCTCGTCTCCCTCCTCCCTCCCTGTGACGTCTCCACTCACACCTGCATGCACACCCCCATCAGCCAGTACGTCCATCACCAGCACACCCTCCACACCAGTCCGCACACGTGCAGTCACCACCCCCACTGCCATTTACACGTCCCCTGTGTCCTCTCCCAGTGTGTCTGTCACCCCCTCTTCCAAAACACACAAACGCAGGCAGCCACCCACCCAACAGCCATCCACCTCATGACAGCCTCCGTCACAAGCACCTGCACCCAAAGACAGCACACTTGACTCTCCTACAACCACATCCTCTTCCTCCACTCCCATACCCACTGCACCTACCCTTCCCTTTGCTCCTAAAAAGTTGTTCCTCTCCAAAATTAACCTATTGCATCACCTGACCCACCCCCACCATCTCGTAAGAGTCCAAACAGCACCTCAGCCACCACAAGACCTGCACCTACTAGGACCATAGTTCAGGGCTATTGGAGTCCACCAGCTCCTAGGGCAGGAACATCGGGCAGCAGCAAGGGGACAGCCAGCCCACCCCCTGGGAAGAGGACCAAAAAAGCAAAGGGCCGGCGCGACAAGCCAGAGACGGCTGCCACCAAGGACAGTAGCCTTACCCCGTCACCTGGCACATCAACAAAGGGAGGCAAGGGCCCCAGAGATTCAGTGAAGGAGGGCAAGGGCAGCGGGGCGGACAAGTCAGGCAGCAGGCAAGCTGGCCAGGAGGGCCCCACCAGCCCCATTCCGGGTGTGACGGAGGACATCCACGGGCCCAGGACTCCATCACAGGAGGGCCCCGCAACCGAAAGGTCGGATGGCGACTGAGCGGGAAGTATTGGCCAGGTCTGGTTCCCTCGAAACACAAGACAAGCACCGCTGAACAGGGGCCGCCGTGAGAAGCACCGCTGAATAGGGGCCGCCGTGATAAGCACCGCTGAACAGGGCCCCGCCAAGACAAGCACCGCTGAACAGGGGCCGCCGTGATAAGCACCGCTGAACAGGGCCCTTCCTGTCAAGCCCGCTCCGCTGGGCCCTTCATCTCAAGCACCGCTCCGCTGGGCCCTTCCTGTCAAGCACCGCTCCGCTGGGCCCTTCATCTCAAGCACAGCTCCACTGGGCCCTTCATCTCAAGCACCGCTCCGCTGGGCCCTTCCTGTCAAGCACCGCTCCGCTGGGCCCTTCATCTCAAGCACCGCTCCGCTGGGCCCTTCATCTCAAGCACCGCTCCGCTGGGCCCTTCATCTCAAGCCCCGCTCCGCTGGGCCCTTCATCTCAAGCACCGCTCCTGTGGGCCCTTCCTGTCAAGCCCCGCTCCGCTGGGCCCTTCCTGTCAAGCACCGCTCCGCTGGGCCGTTCATCTCAAGCACCGCTCCGCTGGGCCCTTCCTGTCAAGCACCTCTCCGCTGGGCCCTTCATCTCAAGCACCGCTCCGCTGGGCCCTTCATCTCAAGCACCGCTCCGCTGGGCCCTTCATCTCAAGCACCGCTCCGCTGGGCACCGCCGTCTCTGAACTGCTCTGCTGGGCCCTTCCTGTCAAGCACCGCTCCGCTGGGCCCTTCCTGTCAAGCACCGCTCCGCTGGGCCCTTCATGTCAAGCACCGCTCCGCTGGGCCCTTCATCTCAAGCACCGCTCCGCTGGGCCCTTCCTGTCAAGCACCGCTCCGCGGGGCCCTTCCTGTCAAGCACCGCTCCGCTGGGCCTTTCATCTCAAGCACCGCTCCACTGGGCCCTTCATCTCAAGCACCGCTCCGCTGGGCACTTCCTGTCAAGCACCGCTCCGCTGGGCCCTTCATCTCAAGCATCGCTCCGCTGGGCCCTTCATCTCAAGCACCGCTCCGCTGGGCCCTTCATCTCAAGCACCGCTCCGCTGGGCCCTTCATCTCAAGCACCGCTCCGCTGGGCCCTTCCTGTCAGGCACCGCTGGCCCATTGGCAGTGCCGGTTCTGTGTCGAGCAGGGCTTCACGAAGCACTCGGGCCACCATGCCTCCTCCATGACCAGTGGAGTCTGTAATCCACCTGATGGACTGTGGCTTTGCACTTCCCAAGATACAGCAGTGGGCAGGCCACCCACTGTAATGACTTGAGAGACTGTGGCTTTGCACTCCCCAGGATTGAACAGTGGGCAACCCACCCACTTGTGAGACTTGAGAGACTGTGGCTTTGCACTCCCCAGGATTGAACAGTGGGCAACCCACCCACTGTAGAGATTTGAGAGACAGTGGCTTTGCACTCCCCAGGATTGAACAGTGGGCAACCCACCCACTGTAGAGACTTGAGAGACTGTGGATTTGCACTCCCCAGGATTGAACAGTGGGCAACCCACCCACTGTAGAGACTTGAGAGACTGTGGCTTGGCACTCCCCAGGATGGTACAGTGGGCATGGAGGCCCCTCGTGGATCTGGCGTCGTGGACTCATGTGGCTGAGGTGCCCCCCCCTTCCCTTCCCCCTGAGGTGCTTGTAGTTTTATCATCTGATGCCCCAGCAGTGTTCTCTCCAATGGTATCTGGTCTGGTGTGTGGGCTTTGCCCATGTGTTTGTGCACATTGGCCCACGAAAGATGGAACTTTGGCAAAATGTGCAGGACTTATAGCCTATGTATATAGTTTTGACTATGTACTTTATTTCATATGTATATTTCATCTTTCATCATTCACATTACTTCATTTGAGCTATAATATACTTCTATTTGACTGATCATTTTATTTTGTCTTTGCATTATTCCGGGGGTTTTGGGGGCGTCACTCTGACTTGTTGCTCTGCATTGGTGTGTAGGTATTTGGGGTGGGGGGTGGGTGTATCGCGTATGTGTGTGCCCGTGACCTTTTCTCCTCCCCCCTCCCCTGTGTCGTAGGTGCAGTACTCACCGTTGTCGTCTGCGCCGTATTATCTAGGCCGTCCAAATCATGTTGCAACCCAGTGGTGCTGTGGGTATCAATGTACTCTGGATCCATATAAAGATTTCCCACTTGGCTTTTCCAATCACAGACAGAAATCAGGCTGACCTTATCTACAGATATTTACAGATGCATGTAGCAAAGAGTTGACATAGTCCTAAAATTATCTGCTTTTGCTTGGTGGCAACAATGCATTTAATTGGTTTCAGCATTCTTTGGTGTCCTTTAGTTTCAATTTCTGTATTATTCCCTTATACTCTTTCCTTACCTGCCTTCTAACAGCTTCCCCTGCAGGGGTTGTATTCCTCATGTATCGCAATTTTACTTGCCTGCATTTCCTTTTGCTCTATAAATATTCCCTGGATGCTAAAATCTTGTCAACTTTTCACCTTTTGCTCCCTTTATACCCATGCTGTACTGGACTGCAAAGAGAGATGTGTAGGTTCTTGATCATGTTTTCCCACTGGTCAGTAATCCAACTTGCCCCAGATTTTAAATGGAATGGGCCATTGGCCTGCATCCATAGAGCATGTTTTTCAGTGCAAGCCTTGCTCCATTTGATCCGTTTTGTTAAGGGGCATAAGCTAGATGATAATTGCTGTCTGCTAGCCTTGCAGGAATGATGTCTCACTGCACCAAGATCGATTTGTATTGCTATGGGATTATGATCACTTTCAGATCTGTTGATCACCTTGTGACTTAAACATCTACTCATCAATACTGAACTTAGAAAGATGTAATCTGATGTAAAGATATTTCTGAACGTTGGAATGAGTGTGCCCACTACTGTGTCACTACAATTGGTCATTCTCAGGTCTAATTTCTTAAAAAAAGTTTCTAGGACTAATCTTACTGAGTCTCCTTGGACCCCCCCATCCTCCTGGCCGAGGTAACAAATGTTAAAATCTCCTGCAATCATATAATCGTGATCGAGGTGATTGCATAAAAATTCCTTCAATAGGGACAAGATTGATTTAACCTTCGCCTGTTTTTTTCAAGTGGGATTTATGTACAAGTTTATAACTGATACCGGCATTGTTTTCTTGGTAATAGTTAGGCCGTATATGGTTATCACATGAATATCACTTGTTGATTTCTCCCAATGCACCACTTTGACAACTAAATCTAATTTGACATAGGCTGCAAGTCCTCCCGTGTTTCTTATAAACAGGTTTTTCTTCTGTGCAGGGGACTGAGTGATTATTAAGCCCAGTATGGTTAATGGCTCCACTGACCAGGTTTCCCGAAAGCACATAATATTTGCATTATTTACAAAGCCCTCAATGCTGAAACTAGTGATGAGGGAAGCCAGGCCAGCCACATTCCAACTGATTATCTTGGTCACATTTTTTTGATTGTTAGGTGAAAGACCTTTGCGGTTAAAAATGCATTTTCCCTTTGGTGGTCAAAGCTGTGGGAAGCCAATCCCAGTCCCACCCGCTCGACTCGCTGTAATAGTTTCTTGTGTCAGCCAGATGAATGGTTCCTGTGTTCCTTGTCAACTGAATAGTAATTGTTTTCTCTACCATCAACGGTTTTATCACTGGGGCTCCTCGCAAGGCACTGAATGGTTTCTTGACTAGGCATAGTAATTGATTTCCCACAGACAGAACTCAAGGATATTGTTCTATCTCTGGTTTGCTGATCTTATGCCCCAACTTTCCAGCAGCCCGTCATATTCGGATATTCTATTGAAAGTGCATTGATCAGTCCATGTTGTCAATGCAGATTCTCTCTGGATGATCCATGCATAAGTGTTGAAATTTACTGTTGAGAGGTCCCCTATTGTGAGATTTGCAAGTGATGGTATATGGTGCAGCAACCGCAGAATATTTAACCTGTTAAGTATATCCCAGGGCCTCTGTGGTGCATATAGGGGGGTGAATATGATTGCCTGCTGTTCAGTGTTTTCTTGAAGGTTTACAATACTTATGTTTAGTTTCCCATTGTACTCCTGCTCATGCTCTGATCCGTGTGTGACAGGATATTCTTGAGTAGTTATATTAACAGGCGAATGGTAGCTTTGTTCTCTACTCAGGGCATGCTCCTGGCTTATCGATGTTACCTCTATGGGTGGAATTACTTCTTGCATGGGTTTATGTTCCTGATAGTCACATTTTTGCTTGGGCTGTCTTGATATAGCGGGACCTGCAGTAGTTGCCTCTGTTTAAATTGTGGCCCCAGTGAGTGCTTATTGGATCTGAGTATGGTTTCTTCCTGGGTTGGTCGCTGATTAGGGGGGATCGTCATACTCTCTCCATTGCATTTTTTTAATTTAATTTTAGACCTCCGTTGTTTGTATGGATGTTGTTTTGGGGTGCCCCTACTGAGTTGCCTCCTATGGAGCTCCTCATTCCCTCCAGACCGAGCTGGTGTATTGAGGATTTCCTCTTGAGGGTAGCACCTCCCATAAACTCATCACCCCCCTCGGCCTCAGGGGGTGGTTCTTGGCCATGCATAGACTCTGTCTCACAGGTCTGTGAGGGTGTTTGTTTTGTCATTAGAATTAAATCATCAATTTCATTATCGTAGCCCTTGACCTTGGTTCGGGTCGTTGACGTGAACAAAGGCACCTGGCCGATGCTTGCTGTAGGCCCTGCCAACTGATTTTTATGGCCACTTTCCACATTATTGACAGTTGGAGATTTGTAATCTCCTTTGCCTGCCAGATCTTCCCAGATTGACGGGCAATGTGTGCATTTGAGCAGATAGTGGGTACAAAAACAGAAGACGATCTCTGGTGGAAAACTGGGGAGGTCTCAAACTGTACTGGCATATTACCAGATGCATTTGCGACTTTCCCATTGCTACTCAGTCTATTGCTTTTTTTTGTAGCTTTCAGTGATTTTTTTCAACTTTTTTTTCTGTCGTCCTGTTAATTGGAACTGTTGATTATTCCCAACGTCAGGCGCACGCTGTATATGGTGCGTTAGGAAGAATTAATGGTAACACCTTTTGCAATCCCCCAAAAAAAGATCATACGTCAATGTCAAGAGCAATTGAAATGTACAAACTTCTTTGTGGTTTGATTGCATAAAAGATCATGTATTACTTCCTTATGGAGACTGTTCTGGCTTGATCTCCCAGGCTGTTTAGTCTCCGTGTACAAGTAATAAAGTTACTTTGGCGGTCATTATGAACATGTCGGTAAACAACGCTGACGTCCGTGGCGACGGTGAACAGAAGACCGCCATTGGCGGTGAACAGAAACCCACCATATAATGAACTGAAAACCAGAGTCCGCCAAAAATCACCAATACACCAGGCACCACCATATAATGAACTGAAAACCAGAATCCACCAAAATCACCAATACACCAGGCACCGCCAGGACCCTGTCAGAGGAAATGCTGGACCTCCCTCCCCGCCACCGCGGAGCACACCCGCATCCTGCCCTCCAAATAATGATGCACAAATTACCATGGTGGTCAGTGGAAGCTGAACGACCATTGGCGGTGCAGACCGCCACGGGCGGCAAGTGGACCCAACAGTAAGAAGTGCACACATTGGATAAGTTAGAAGCCCATACACCTTACACACATACGCAACACCATAAAACACTCACAGACACACCCCACAATCCTTTGCAACGAAAGTAGGCCAACGAAGACAGAGAACACCATGAGCAGACACCGCTCGCCACAATATACAAGACTCACACCGAACCACAGAGGAGCACCCTCACTGCCATTCCACTCCCGACACCATTCACCACACTCACCATGTCACCCCCAAACATCCACGCTTCACAGAAAGGGAGCTAAGGACCATGGTGGAGGAGATCCTGAAGGTGGAGCCACAACTATTCGGGACTCAGGTGCAGCACACACCCATCGCCAGGAAGATGGAGCTATGGCAGACCGTTGTCAGCAGGGTCAATGCAGTGGGACGCCATCAACACACCAGGGATGAAATCAGCATGAAATCAGCAAGAGATGGAACGACCTGAGGGGGAAGGTCAGGGCCATGGCATCCAGGCACCACATTGCAGTCCAGAAGTCTGGGGGTGGACCTCCACCAACACCACCCAACTACACCGACTGGGAGGAGAAGGTACTGGCCATCCTGCACCCTGAGGGCCTCACTGGACTCACTGGAGGAATGGACTTGGGTAAGTCATCTACAATTACTCCATATCCATCACACTTGTAATGCATGCACCACCCCACCCCTCCAGCATCCACCAGTACCACTACCCCACCCAGCCCACATTGACAACATCCATTCACCCTGCATGACCACAAACCCACTAATAGGCCCACATCCCTCCCCCTGTGCACAGCCACCTACCTCTGCAAGGAATCACAAAGGCACTACACCACCCACAATGCGCCTGCACATCCTAAGCAAAATGCAGTGCAAATCTCACAAAGGCACCCTACTTGGCCCCAAAGTGTAAAACCTGCACAAAACAGCCCAGCCCTGTGCACCCCATCCGATAATGCATTTGTAACAGACATGTCCATTTCCCCCAACAGGCACCACCACCCATGCCACCCTGACGGACAGGATAAGGAGTGCCCATGCCCCCCAGGGAGACAGAGGCACCTCACAGGACACTGGGGATGGAACCCTGGACACTGATGAGCAGGGTGGCCCCTCACACAGTCCTGGACTGTCCCCATCCAGCTTCCCCACCCTGGATATCACGGACACCCCTACCACCCAGGCAAGAACATCAGCCCAGGGCAACCGTCTACACACCTGTGTATCCAGGCCACAGGCTGGTGGAACCCTAAGTACAGAGGCCACATTCACCCCGTACCAACAGGCAGGAAGATGATGGCCACAGTACAAGTGGCACTTGTGCCACTTGTGCTTGTGCAGGGGACACAGGCACAGGGGGCTAAGCCCAGTGGGAGGGCATCAGTGGCCCAGGGGGGAGGCCACAGGATGGATGCTGCAGCCCAGGATGGGATCTCTGAGGTCCTGGGGGCCTACCACCATACACATGACAGATTGGCCCAGATAGTATCCACCCTGGAGCATAGTCAGAGGAATCAGCAAGAACACCACCAAGAGGCCATGCAGGAGTAGAAAATGCACAACGCAACAATGGCCAGAGCTGCCTCAGCTTGTACAAACCCAGTCTGAGACCTACACAGTACAGGAGGCCCCCACTACAGCACAGGAGACAGACCGGACAATGACAGCATCCGCAGCAACATTCCACAAACTACCCTCAGAGGAAACACAAGGAATAACCATGTCATCCCCAATAGGTCAACAGCCGGTGCACAAACTGACCCTCAGGCCAAGATATGGGACTGGAACCCCTGCCAAAAACAAGGCCCCCTCAAAGAAGTGACTCTGCAGCAATCTGTCCACAAACTATCCCACACAATCAATGACCAAACATTGCTAACAATCAATAAGAACTCATGTAAGCATTGATGGACCTACCAATACTTACAACAAGGCTGCCACCATGTTGGCGTTTAGGATAACCACCCATGACCAACTGTCATCACTGTAATTTGCACTATTCAATCCTTGCACCAAATAAAACACATATCACACCTGTAACACTGTCCCCTGTCATAATGTGTGAATAAAGTGAAGTATGGATTCAACTGGCTGATAACTACTTTATTTGTACCTGTGTAGCATGAAAGTACACACTCACCTTACATATTGTTGTGCCTAAATATGTTAACAAAAAGAACCACAACATTTCATTATGTCCTATGCAGACCTGGACACAGTTGCATGTCGTACATTCAAATCCCCCCATGATGACAAGGCACATTGACAGTATGTTTCACAAACACAAATGTCAGCCCTTAGTCCCACATAGTTACTGGAACATCTTCCCCTTCCTCATCATCACCATCACTCTCGTCCCCCTCTGAGGTAGCTGGTTTGGATATACAGCACCATCCACCTCCAAGAGGGGGATAGAATTTCTCACTGCCACCTTGTGCAGCATGCAGCAGGCCACCACTTTTCTACACACCTTTTCAGGCCCATAGGCCAGGGAACCCCCAGAGATATGTAGACAACAAAATCTAACCTTCAGTAGACCTATTGTGTGCTCTATCACCCTCCTAGTACGTCCATGGGACTCATTGTAATTCCTCTCTTCACCTGTCCCCGGATTCCTCACTGTTGTGAGGAGCCAACACAAGTTGGGATAGCCAGAATCACCTAGAAAAAGGTGCAAAACAGAGGAGTCATTGTCAAACCTTAGAGTCAGACAGCCTGGCTGTCTACTAGGTGGCAGTTAGTGACAGAAACACCTACCTATGATCCACCCTCTTGTAGTTGTTCCATCGTGTGTGGCACATTACTGTTCCTCAGCACAAAGAAATCATGGACTGAACCGGGGAACATGGCATTCCCATGTTAGATGTACTGGTCTGCAGTACATACTAATTGAATGTTCATGAAGTGAAAGTTCTTCCTGTTTCTATACACCTGTTCACTGACTCTGGGGGGTATTATAGGTATGTGGGTGCTATTGATGGCACCTATCACATGGGGTATGTTAGCAAAGGTATAGAAGTCAGACTTGATGGCAGGGAGGTCAACACTTTGGGGAAACCTCACACAGGACTGCAGGTGTCGTACAAATGCATTCAGAAATCTTGTTAGTATCATGCTGAACATTTGCTGTGAAAATCCAGCACCTATGCCCACTGTCACTTGAAAAGAGCCCGTGGCCAGGAAATGGAGTGCAGAGAGCACCTGCACTTCAGTAGGGATGGCATGCTGATTACTATTTGCCAGAGTCAGTGCAGAATCCAGTAATGCACAAAGTTCGAGAATAGTTGCACGGGTGAGTCTGTAATTGATTATGATGTGATGCTCCACCATGGTCCACATATCCACAAGTGGTCTGTACACCGATGGGCCCTTCCTTGTTACAAGGGTCTGTACCGAGGAGGATATTGAAACACGTGTGAGGAGCACACATACATTGGCACACATTGTCAGTCATTGAGCACTGCTGACTTGATTGTAGGGACTCAAATGCTAAATGTTTTTGACATAACATCAACTAGACCATAATTATTGATCAGGGTTTGTAATGTGTGGTATTGTTAATGGTCACATGTATAGGTGTGTTAGCTGAACATTAGGGCCTGCATTGTGCAGATAGCAGTATTATAAATGCCTAGTTATGGAAGTGGTGGAAGTGACCTCATACCGCTAGCGGTTGACGTAACAGCATAAGGCGGTGTTTACCACCATGGGCACAGTCATTGGTTAACATGGATGCCAATGGGGAATCCTGGGGTATCGTGATTGCCGCCGGGGGTGACGGTGCACATCGCTGCGGTACATACGCGATTTCGTCACCCCAACTTCACTTGACTCCCTGATCTTGTGCAAGCAGGTACTCCACTGAGTGTACTGCTGTGTCCTGCCTCTGGTCATGGAAGTGGCTTGTGTTGCAGGGGAAAGGGCCCCGGCCTTCTCCCAGGAGGAATTGGAGAGGCTAGTGGACGGGGTCTTGCTCCTGTACAGCATTCTCTACGGACGGCCAGAGGTACAGGTGAGTTGTGGGATTGGGGGCAATTGTTGTGTGTAATGGATGGTACTGCAGTACATATGTGTGCACTTCTGACCCTCAATGGGCCATGGTTCATGACATGCTGCGTGCGTATATCCAGTTATTCTGTTTGTACTGTCTGTACCATAGTCGACGTCTAGCCGGTGTATATATTTACCAAGTGCCTGACCTCCTTGTCACATTTCTGTGTCTCCCTTTTAGGTAAGCGCCCACCAGAAGAGGGCACTTTGGCATGCCATCGCCAATAAGGTGCGGACCTTGGGGTCTACAACCGGCAGAGCACCCACTGCAGGAAGAGGTGGGAGGACATGCAGCGCTGGGCATGAAAAATCTGTGAGGCCCAGCTGGGGAAGTCCTCCCAATGGGGAAGAGGTGCCCGTAGAGCACTGACCCCCCTCATACTGTGCATCCTGGCAGTGGCTTACCCAGACCTGGATGGGTGCTTGAAGGCTGCACAGCAGTCACAAGGGGGTAAGTACACATACCACATTTTTAACCTCTGATGGATGTGTGTGTGTGTGTGCATTCGGGTTTATGCTGCTTAGTTGCAGGGACTCTGACTGATGTCCATCTACATGATGGCCCCCATAGGGAGTAGGGTTGTTTAGGTCAGGTTTCTTACACGTCAGGTCCTTAGGGTGTTTAGGGAATGGGTGTGGAGCAGGGTCCTGGTCACTTGTCAGGGGCATGGCCATGGGTATAGTTGAAGGTGCTGCCTGTTGGATGGTCTTCTGGGTGGGTGTATGTATGACCACTATGTTCACTCCTTTCAGCTATTTACACGTGTCTCTCCTGTTTTGTTTCCCCATCCCTGTTCTCTTGTGTTGTTTGTGTACATCAGCATCATCTGGTGAGGGAGCTGAGGCACCAGCGAGTGGGGATGCAGCGGCCCATGGATCCTCGAGGCAGAGTCATCTGACGCCAAGGTGCCAGTGGGTTGGAGGGTGAGGGGAATACCACGGGGGAGGCAACCACCACTGGAGGTAGTGAATCCGATACCTCCTCCGATGGGGGATCCCTGGCGGTGGCGGACCCTAGTGGGCACACCCCTACTATATCATCTTCCACCACCCCCCATGCCATCACCGCTCTCCCATTTGCTCCCCAACGAGTTGCCTGTGCCTGCTCACCCAGAAGGGTGGGTGTCTCCTTTGCCCCAGGCACCTCTTCCCCTGCCCCAGTCAGCCCTGCTGCCCTCACGGAGGAGGCTATGGACCTCCTGAGAACCATCTCTGTAGGCCGGACAACCATCATCAATGCCATCCAGGGGCTAGCATCAGAGATGCAGCAGACCAATGCCTATCTGGATGGCATTCATGGTGCAGTGTCTGGCCTACAGAATCTTTTCAGGCTCTGGCCTCCTCTTTGACGGCAGCCAGTTTCCCTGGTCATTCTGTCCCCCCTCCAACATCCTGTACCCCTTGCAGCACCCCACTCCCTTCACCCGTCCAAAGCGCATAATCTGACACGCAGTCAAGTATCTCAACACACAAGAAGCACACTTCTAAACACAAGCACCACATCCACTTCCCCTAGTGTGACCACCTCTTCCGCCTCCCTGTCTGTCCCCTCTACATGCACACCCCCAGGCACTGCACCTTCAATCACTGTTGCTGAGCCTATTCCTGCACTCACCAAAATAGCACACATCCATACATGCCCCCCAAACACCACACCTGCACTCACGACAACTACTGTAGTTGACACATGCAGCACACTCACCAGACCTGCAGACACCCACACAACATACATTAACACTGGCAGCCTGTCTTCTCCCACTGTGTCCACCCCCCTCCTCCAAAAACACACCAATGCACCAGAACACCCACCCATCACCCATCCACCACACCAGCATACTGTCCAGTCACCTGCACCCACAACACGCGCCCCTATACCACTTACGTCCACACTCTCTGTCTTCACTTCCACGCCCTCCTCCAGGTCCAAACCAATTGCTCCTAAAAAACTTTTCCTCTCCCATGATGACCTCTTCCAACCCACTGGCCTACCCCGTCTTGTCCCTAAACGTGCGCACCTCCTTGCCCTTTCCACTTCTTCTTGCCCGCCGTTGTTCGCCCTTCACATTCTCATGCCCCTTCCCCAGAGAGAAAGAAGACCCGTGCAGAGCCAATGCCATCTGGCTCCACCCGGTCAAAGCACACTCTCCCACCTTCCAAGGCCAAACCCAAATCCCCTCCACCTTCCGAACGCAAATCCAAGGACCACCGTTGTCGTAAATTCCCACCCCACCACCCCCTGCCCCTGTTCCCTGGGATGCCTAGATGACCCATTATTGCCCCTATAAGGTGGAGTACCGTAGCACTTTTGGGAGTCAGGTTGGGGCCATTGTAGCCAAAAAAAGTCTAGCACTATGGACTGGCCATTGGCCTTAATGTGAATCGTTTGCTCAGAGAGCTGCATTACACGTTTATGTGTGGCCTGTGTTTTGGTGGCACAATCTTGATCCCTAGTCTCTCGTTTCATTGTCTGTGGGGCATTTGTAGGTACTATGGTCAGGTTGGATTTACCTTGTGTCGGTAAAGTACCTCTTGCTGTAGGATTTATGGGTTGTGCTGTTTTGAGGGGTTGTGGGAGAGTTTCAGGGTGGGTGGAGTGGATGGGTATGTAACTGTGCCCTTTCCTCCCTTGTTTTCTAGGTTGCGGTACTTACCATCATCATTTTTGTCGGCGGTCTCGGTTGTGGAGGTATATGGCAAGCAGCAGGGCTGACAGGATTTGTCCATTCAACTTGCTGGGAAGGGACCGCCTGTGGAAGTTACAGTGCGCTATCAGTTGCTATCCTGAAGGAGTATTTCTAGAAAGCAAAGAGACCGGGATAATGTTACAGGCATTTATGAGATGCAGTCACAAAGAAAAAAGTGCAAGTGCAGGGCCTCCCACAAGAGTTATAGGACTCGGTCCCTAGCAAGGTCTGGGCACAGGGACCGAATGATGTGGGGAAGATGTTGGACTACCCCCCAATGCAGATGACACTGCATCCCGGAGCATCACGCCACAGGTACCTCACTACAAAATAGCTAAAGAGTGGAAGGAGGGCATAGCCCTGATAATAGAGGACCTCCTGAAGAAAGGGACATTGAATGAGATACGAAGCAGACCCTGCAATACTCCGATTCTCCCGGTAAAGAAGGCCATCAAGGGGCCCGATGGGGCACCAGTGTACCTATTTGTTCAAGATATGCGAGAACTCAATAAGTCAGCTATACCATCATTCCCAGTGGTTCCAAATCCAACCACCATCCTTTCCAACAGCCACCCATTTCACTGTCTTAGGCCTCAGCAATGCTTTATTTTCCATGCCTCTCCATAGGGAATCCCAGTATCTCCTTGGTTTTACTTTTAAAGCAAGAAGACTAACATGAGAAAGGTTAGCCCAGGTGTTTTGTGACATCCCCATTTTGTGTGATTGCAAAGTAAGTGTTTAACTGCAGCTAGGAGAGTGGCATTATTGGTATTTATAATGCAGTCTGGACGGTCCACTTCCCCCAACACCTCACTGGGTGAATTTTCCTCTCCTATATCCCCCCTGGAGGCCCCCCTAGACTCTACTTCTCGGCCTTGCTCTACCAAGCTTGTTTCCTGCAATGTCCAGCCTCCATGTTCTAATGCAGTGAGCAGGGCCTGGGGACCTTCCTTTACACCTTGTAGGGGGTAGAGCAAGACTGACTGTTGCCAAAGGTATCTTGTGCAAAGGATTCCACTGGTTGGTATTGAGCTGTCTGATGGATCTCTGTCACTATTTGTTACTTGAGGATGTAGCCTGCCCCCCATTCAACTGCTGAGATGTCACCACCATGGGAGCAATTCTGGTTGCATTGGTTCCACCATCTATTTCTGTTGGGCGGGTGTTGATACTAGATCTGTTAGAATTGTTGTGGTGACTGCTCCTGCTTTCTCCTAATGCAGTATCTGCTAGCTCCATCAATTCCCCAATTGTTGAAGCATGCAGGCTGGAGCCTATAGCTCATTTACCAACACCTTGTGCTTGCTCAGTTTGTCTTGGCATAGTTAATGGATCGAGTTCCAAGATCGAAGTGGTAGGAGCTGTCCATGTGACTTGATTGCCCCAGAGTTTGGTGGATTCCCCTTCCCCACTCCTTACTCTTGTAAAGTAGCTATGTATATATACTTTGCTAGTATTTGGAGCCTTTCACTTAGGACCCGACTTGTGATCCCTCTGGACCTTGATCCCATATCCCCGCTGTGACTATTAAGTTCTGTGAGTTCTGTGGCATGAGCCGAGGCCCTCGTGGCGCTTTTGGGGCTTTTGGGGCATCTACTATCTTGGGGGCCACCTTCGTCTTCCTTTCCAGGTCCCATACTGAGCACGTTAGACCAGTCAAATGGCCTCGGTCCCCAAGCTGAGGCTGTTGTTTTGCTGCAAGTTGTCGCTTCAACTTACTGCGAACCCTACGTATAGAGAAAATTCTATGAGCCGGTTTCCAGTTGCCCCGAATATTTTGAGAGCCCTTTGTTCTTTCCAATTTTTTTGTTTATTTCTGTGCCCTTTGTGTCTCAGATACCAGCCTCAGGGAATTCAAGACTCAAAGTGGACATTGGAGGTTATTACAACTTTGGAGGAGGTGTTAATCCGTCCCAAAAGTGACGGTAAAGTGACGGATATACCACCAGCCGTATTACGAGTTCCATAGGATATAATCGACTCGTAATACGGCTGGTGGTATATCTGTCACTTTACCGTCACTTTTGGGATGGATTAACACCTCCTCCAAAGTTGTAATAACCCCCTTAATGTTGATGATTGAAGTATCGTCGTTGTTACGCTCAGTGTCAGCTTCTGCTCCGGGGGAGGCATAAACCAACTTTGCACAGGAATTTTGCCCAAGAACTACGCCCGGAAGCCCAGGGAGGAGTCTTGTGTGTGGTGCGCTATTTGAGGTTGTTAGATATTTGCTTGCTTTGTTGGATGTGTGCGCGTTTGCATCGACCTTGCAATTTAGCCCTGACTAGAATGAGGGTCGTTGCTTGGACAGGGGGTATCCTGACTGCCAACCAAAGACTCCATTTCTAACACAGTGATATTGCCTTTTGTAGAAAGTAATGGTAGCAGGTACCTGCAGGAAATAATGTTATATAAAATTATTTTGACTTTTTAAACATATATTTAAAATAAATTTAATGTTAAATGTTAAAACATTTAAATATATTGAAGAATAAATATTATTTTATTATAAAATATGTAACTAACATGTCTTATTTAAAAAAAATATATATATGTTAATTTGTTAAAAATAGTTCAATTGATTTAAAATAGTTCTACATTTTAAGTAAAAAATATAAAATGTTACTTTAGATGGGAGTTTCTGTTCATAATTCTTTTAAAAATGTTAATTTCATTTAATACATTAATCAAATGTTTAATTCACCTTAATGTTATGTTACTGAAACATTTGTTTTTATTTTGGTCTATATTTAAGATCAATCAAACAGTTTACTTGTAGAGCATGACTTGTACACATGAGGGTATCCAGGACCTTGCAGGGTCTCAATCGAAGACGAAGGTTTTCAACATTCTATGGAACTCCTGCAGAAAAGGGCAGGTGAGGTGCAGGGGGAGGTTGTTCCAGGCTTTGGCTATGAGATAGGAGAAGAGCCCTTCTGCTTTGCTGCGCTGTATGCTGGAGAACGGGCCAGCACGAGGAAGGCAGAACAAAAGTGTCTGGAGGGTTTGTGGAATCTCAGGTGGTAGTTGACGTAGGCGGTTCCAGAGTCATGCAGGGCCGATCTAGAACTGGCATAACTTCTGACTGGGAGCCAGTAGAGTTATTTGAGGTGGGGGGTAATGTGAGTGTGATGAGGGAGATGCAGGATGAGTCTTGCTGCGCCGTTCTGAATGGTCTGTAGCCTTTGAATTAGGTGGGCCTCGATTCCCACGTAGAGGGTGTTGCCTTAGTCCAGTCAATGTGTGATGAGGGGTTGGGTGATGGTGCATCTCATGTTTTGTGAAAGCAACTTGAAAATCTCATGTAGCATGCACAGGATGAAGAAGGAGGTGGATGACACTGCTTTGACTTGATACCAGCCTGTTTAATGTCCTGGATGTTACCAAGATCCCTGGCGTGCTCAGATGGGTTCGGAATGGGCCTCAGTTCTGAGGGCCTCCAGGAGGCATCCCAGTGGGAGTTGTCACTGATGAAGATCAAGGCTTCAGTTTTGTCTGTGTTGATGTTGAGGCATCCAATTGGCGAGTCCGATGATGCATTTGTGGAAGATGATTCTGGTGACGGTGAAGTTTACGGAGAGGGAGAGGACGAGTTGTGTGTCATCAGCATAGGATACAATGTTCAGTCTATGGGCTCTGACTATGTTGGCAAGGCGGGACATGTAGATGTTGAAGAGGATGGGGTTGAGTGATGAGCCTTGAGGGACTCTGCAGATGATTAGTATGGGTTCAGAGATGTAGAGTGGAGGACAGAATTGTGTTCTGTCAGTGAGGAAGGAGGCTCCCTGGATGTCCAAGTCTGGCAGTAAGCATCTGATGGGAGACAATGTTGAAGGCCACTAAGAGATATAGGAGGATAAGGGCGGCTGTCTCTCCTTTGTCAAGGAGGGCCGAGATGTCGCCTGTGGCTGCTGTCTCAGCTGCTGTTTTGGTGCTGTGGGCGCGGTGGAATCTGGATTGGGAGTCATCCAGGAGGAGTCTATGTTCCAGGTAGATGGTGAGTTGTTGACTAATGGCTTTTTTGCTGACTTTTGCTGAGAAAGGGAGCAGGGAGATGGGTCTGTATTTTCTGAGTTTGTTGGGGTCCACTGAAATGTTCTTCAGCAGGGCTTTGATTTCTGTGTACTTCCAGTCTTCTGGGAAGGTGACAGAATCCAGTGAGGTGCTGACTAGGGTGGAAAGTTCGAGGAAGATCCTGGATGCTCCTTGGTTGAAAATGTGGTGAGGGCATTGGTCAGATGGGGCCCCAGAGTGAATAATCTTATGACCATGATGGTGCCCTGAGTGTTTAGGTGGTTCCACATGGTTAGCATTGGGATGGCCGTGAGTGTGGAGGAATGGCCATTGAAAATGTTTTCTGATTTGAGTTGGGCACTGAAGTTTCTGTAGATTTTCACTAGTTTGTTATGGAAGACATCTGTGAGGCTGTCACATAGGTCCTGAGAGGGAGAGATGTTGCTTGTCGCTATTGCAGGGTTGGTGAATTTTCTTGAGAATGCAGAAGAGTTCCTTACTGTTGCTTGGGTTAGTTTTGATGCACGATGCCAGGGATTATTTCAGCTCACATAGTCGGTGGTGGTATACATTGAGTGCTGATTTGTAAGTGGTTCTGTCAGCTAGGTCTTTGTTGGTGCACTACTTTCTCTCAAGTGTCCTCAGTGTACCAGCTGGCTTGCTTGGTGGATCTTCTGTGTTTCTTGTTCTTGATGGGGACATCAATGTCAGCGCAGTCAGTGATCCAGTTGCTGAGGCTTCTGACAACCTGGTTCATGTTGTTGTGGTGGTTGTCTGGGTTGAGGGCAAGGGTGTTGATTAGATTTCTGAGGCATTTGTGACAGGTGGCGTTGGGCTGCATTGAGACGAAGGGTATGGGGGTTGTGGTGATGAAGGGGATGATTGAGTAGCCGGTCAATGTGAATTCAGTCGTGTGGCTGCATTTGATGCAACCTATGGAGGTGAATATGGGGTTGAGCTTGTGTCCTGCAATGTGTGGGGTAATGTATGTGTTGGGTGAGGCTGATGTTTTTGAGGCTGTTAAAGAGGTTGGTGGAGTTAGGGCCACTTATGTCATCGAAGTGGAAGACAAGGTTGCCAAGGAACATGTAGTACTTTGAGATGATTGTGAGGAGGGGTGATTAAGGGGGTCATTCCTACCCTGGTGGTCCGAGACCGCCAGGTTAGGGGACCGCGGATGCACCGGCAACAGGCTGGCGGTGCATCCAGGCCCATTCTGACCGTGGCGGTAAAGCCGCGGTCAGAAAAGGGAAACTGGCGGTTTCCCGCCGGTTTTCCCCTGGGCTGCAGAATCCTCCATGGCGGCGCTGCAGAACCAGGCTGTCGGGAACGGGTGTTGTGGGGCCCCTGGGGGCCCCTGCAGTGCCCATGCCAATGGCATGGGCACTGCAGGGGCCCCCTAACAGGGCCCCACATTGATTTCCAGTGTCTGCATAGCAGACACTGGAAATCGCGACGGGTGCAACTGCACCCGTCGCACAAAAGCAACTCCGCCGGCTCCATTCGGAGCCAGCTTCATCGTTGCTGTGGCTTTCCCGCTGGGCGGGCGGGTGGCCTTTTGGCGGTCGCCCGCCCGCCCAGCGGGAAAGCCAGAATGACCGCCGCGGTCTTTTGACCGCGGTACGGTCTTCTGGTGGTTCCCGCTTGGAGGGCGGTGACCGCCACCCGCCAAACTAGGAATCAGCCCCTAAGTCATTGACAAGGTTAAAAAAAGATGGCTCAAGGTCCATTGGATGGTATGCAAGGGTTCCCCTACTGGTGGATTTCACACCCATTTGGATAGTGAAGCTGAGGTGTTCCATTGCTGGGATGGTGTCGTTCTTGGCGGTGGAGCATTTTATGGAGTCTCTGTGGATGATGGCAATTAATCCACATGGCTTGTTGATGCGGTCATGGTGGTTGATTCTGTATCCTTCTGGTATGGCGGAGGCGATGCCGGGGGCTTACGCAGGGTTGAGCCATGTCTCAGTGAGGAAGACAATGTCAAACACCAGAGTGTTGATAAGGTCCCAGACTTGGGTAGCGTGTTTGTTGAGTGAGCGAGTGTTGAGGAGGGTGCATTTGATCTAGTGGTGAGTAACTGGTGCTGTGCGTCGAGTGTGCTGCTGAAAGGGGTGGGGGCATGCATGTTGTGCCAGATGAAATGTCAGAGGGTGCAGGTGAAAGGTTGAGGGTGTGGACGGCAGTAGAAGTGTAGATGTGGGTAAATATAAAAAGATAAATATATAACATTCATTTACAATATTGAACATAAAAATATCATTACTCATTTTTTTCAAGTTTAATAAACTTTACATCTTCTATATATACCTATATAGGGAGATATCCAGCCTGATAATGCAGTGCAATTTTCTTCATAGTAGACGTAAAAATTTGTTTTTCCTTCTGCTTTTAAATCACCCATTGTACGATACTGGGTATAAGCTGATTAATTATTTCTATAGTTTGATTTATGAGCATGATTTTATTGAATCGAGTTGCTATGGTTGTGCATAGGGTTTTTATAATTTGTAATTATATATACAAATTTGTGACTAATGATAAGTATCTATGCATTTCCATGAAATGAAAAAGAATGCACAATGAAGACCCACTTTGTATGATGTAGCAGGAATCAAAAACAGAAATATTGCTTATGGTAAAATTTGGTTCATTAATAAGCCAATTTATTTGTACTTTTCATACTAGGCATATACATATTTATATAATTATTTAATTATGAAATAATGATTTATATGTATTTAGTGCTTATTCTGTTATTATGAAATAACATACGATGTAAGCAGGAAGAATTAATGATGTACTTCTTACTAACTTTGTGGACTTGAGAAAGGCTTGCCTCAGGGCTCAAATGCATAGACTCACCATGTTAGTAGTATTAACTAGGCAATGTAATAAATGTGGCAGCGCTCTCTTTGAACCACAGGTATATTTCTGAATGTGTGTAAGGCATTCCTTGCCAAAACACATTGGTTATTTCCTTCACCACCATAAACTAATGAAGATTTCTAGCACTTTTATTTACTATATTACTGCCTGGAGTGCAATCTCCTTTCAAAAGGTATGTTACAAATGGTGTCTCTAATTGGCAGTGGTAGGCACCCTTTATAAGTAGGAACCCTCACTCTAGTCAGAGTAAGGGAGTCACACAGCTAAGATGACCCCTGCTCATCCCCTTGGTAGCTTGGCTCAAGCTGTTAGGCATATCTCAAGGGCAATGTGTAAGGTAATTGTACACACACATACACAGTAACACAGTGAAAACACCACAAAAGTAGTCCACACTAGTTTAGAAAAATAGCCAATACTTAACTGAGTAAATCAAGACCAAAATGACAAAAATCTAAAATGCACAAGCCAAGATACAATTTTTCAAAGATTAAATCTTAGTATAGCACTCAGAAACATAATAGCTCCAACTGGGGCTATCACTACATCTTCACGGAGTTGTTCCCAACGGGCTGTAGCCACTCACAAGGGAGTGCAGGTCAGTCATGGAGTTGCACAGATCTCAGGTACAGTACCTTGAAAAATAAGGAAACAAAGATGTTGCACAGGGTCAGGGAGGTGAGGCATCACTGGAGCCAGTGGGGCATTGGTTTCTTACTGCTACTGGGGAGGTAAAGTGTCAGTTTCTTACTGCTAGGCAGAAGAGATGAGCAGTTGGTTCCTTACGGTTGCAGGAGAGGTGATATGACATTCGTGGAGAATTGCCATTCCTTCGACAAGGCAGGGTTGATTAATCCAGCAGGTGCGGTGTTGCGTTCACATCAGGGGGCCACAGGTGCTGCGGTGGAGTCTGAGTCAGGTGTTGGTGACAGGGCACTCTGGACACACACTGTGGCAGGACTTCTGCGGTGAGGTGATGGCCTCAGGCCAGTGGCGTTGGTCACAGTTGTTGCACTCAGCGGGGACCGCAGCTCTGGTGCAGAAATGGCATGGAGTCAGACAGCGACACAGGTTCCGAAGTCGCTCTGGAGTCCATGTGCTTCTTTTTTCTTGGTTACACCAGAACTCACTCCCAAGCACTCTGGAACTGGATTTGGCACCACCTGGCAAGTCAAGACCCTCAGCAAGAGAACCCAGGTGGTTGCAGATGAAGTCTTTGATGTCCCTGAGACTTCTGAACAGGACACAAGCTCAGTCCAAGCCGTTGGAGAACCTTTGGAAGCAGGATGCAAAAAGCAAAGTCCATTATTTTACTCCCAGGACAGAAGCAGAAAGCAGCAGGCCCTTCTACAGCATCCAGCTCCTCTTCCAATGTCCTCAGTCAAGAAGGATTCTAACTTTTTGTCATCAGAGGTTCAGTACTTATACCCATTCCTGCCTTTGAAGTAGGCAAACTTCAAAGAAAATTCTTTGTAGTGCACAAGACCGGCCATTCCTGCTCTGGCCCCAGACACATGCCAGGGGGTTGGCTTTGTGTAAAAATAGGCACAGCCCTATCCTCCTCTTGCTTAGAAAGACTTTCAAGATATAAAGGGCACACCTCAGCTCCCTTTCTGTGATTGTGCAGCGTGAATTCACAAACAGCTCAACTGTCATCCTGACCTTGATGTGTGTTCCACAAACAGGCAGAGGCAGAGGCAAAGAATGGTTAAGCAAGAAAATGCCCACTTTCTAAAATTGCATTATCAAACTTACAATTTAAAAGCCAACTTGTGAGTTCAGAGACCCCAAACTCTACCTCTCTATCTTCCCCCACAGGGAAATTCCACTTAAAAGATATTTCATGGCAATCCCCATGTTATCCTACGGGAGAGATAGTCCTTGCAATGGTAAAATAAAATAAAAAAATAAGCAGTATTTCACCAGCAGGACATGTAAAACACACCAGTAATGCATTACCTTTTAAATACAATGCACCCTGCCCACTGGAAACTTTGCTCAGACCTGCGTCCTGAGCCTCTAAACAATTTACACCAAACTCGGCATGAAAGTGTAACATTATTCAAAAAAGTTTGTTTTTGTTGGTTGATTTTGTCTAAATTCTCTCATTAGTTTTTGGAATATTAACATTTGAGAAAGAAAACGTTAACACTTTGGGCGAGAACAAGTCAACCCTTTTATGTATCTTGTCAGGTGATTTGCTTATACGTTTGCCACTTTGGCCCTCATTACAACCCTGGGGGTAAATACTGCTTTCCGCCTTGCAGAAGACCGCCAACATACTGTTGTGGCAACGGCTGCCGCTATAGGTATTACGACTCACAGCTTGGAATCCGCCACAATACAGTCACCCACACAAGTCTGCCACACCAAAGGTCAGTGATAAACTGGTGATAAACTGGTGATACCAAAACCTCCAACAGGAATATGCCCACACTATCATGACCCACGAATCAAGGGGCGGTCTTTCAACTGGGGTATTCCATTGGCGGTACACACCGCCGCGCTCAAAATACACACGCATTTACAAAACACAATCACATTGGACAATTCAAAATACACACATTTGACACACATACACGCACCACACCCACACACTCAATCCAATATAAAGCGCACACCCACATCACCCACAAACCCTTACAACCAAAATTCTGAAAGAAGGCCAGAGAGAGAGACTACCTAACATAACACCAGCATCCACAGACACACAAAACCATCACTCATACAACATCCACCCACCACATCCCCTCACACTTCACAACAGACACCACCTCACACATCACCCGTACCACATCATGGCACCTCAAAGACACCCCAGGTTCTCTGAGAAGGAGCTCAGGGTCATGGTGGAGTATATTGTCCGGGTAGAGCCACGGCTATTCGGATCACAGGTGCAGCAGACCTCCATTGCAAGGAAGATGGAGCTATGGCAAAGAATTGTCGACAGGGTCAACGCAGTGGGACAGCATCCAAGAACACGGGATGACATCAGGAAGAGGTGGAATGACCTACGGGGGAAGGTACGTTCCGTGGTATCCAGACACCAGATTGCTGTACAGAGGACTGGCGATGGACCCCCACCTCCTCTACCACAACTAACAACATGGGAGGAGCAAGTCTTGGCGATCATGCATCCTGAGGGCCTCACAGGAGTAGCAGGAGGACTGGACTCTGGTAAGGCAAATCTTTACTACTTCATCCCACCCACCCCACCTGCATGCCATCACATACTCCCACCCTCACACTCATCACCCCAACAACCCACAGATACCCCACTAACACAACCCACACATCTCAAAATCAAGCCCTGCATGTAACACCAATGCATGGACACCCATCACCAAAGCATGTCCAGTAGAGAGACACTCATGCCCCAAAATCACCAATCACACAAAGGCCACAGCAATAATGCAAGCACAGGAGTAGAGGGTAACTTTCCATTGCACTAGATGGCACACACAGATACAATAACTATGCATTTACGCCCCAACAGGACCCATACCCAACGTCACCAGACAGGAGGTGCCATACATATCCAGTCCCCCCCACAGAAGAGGCCCACAGTGACGACAGCATCTCTGCATGCTTGGATCAAGATGACCAGCCCGGCCCATCAGGGACCTCTGGACAGTCGGTTCCCCTGACACAGTCACAAACCGCCACTGAACCTCCCCCCTCAGGAAACACCACCACAGCGCCCACCCAGCGGGCCCATCCCTCTGACCCCAGGACACGTCAATCAGCAGTGTGTCCACCACTACAGGGAACCCAGGCAAGCCCACCAACCCAAGACAATCAGGAACCTGGGGTCAGTGACATTGGGCACACGGTTCAGGGGACAGAGGCACAGGATAACAGGGAAGCTGGGAGGACTGCTGTGCGACAGGGGGTGGACAGGCCCAGGGAACCAACTCTCCATGAGGTACTCTCCATCATCATGGGAGCGTACCACCATTCACAGGAGACCATCGGCACGGTACTGGCCAAGTTTCAGGAGACCCAGTGGCTGCAGGAGGAACACTACCTGGGGATCAGGGAGGACTTGAAGTCCATTGACACTACCCAGGTCACCATTGCAGGGGTGCTGGCAGACCTTCTCAACACCAGGAGGGACACAGTGGCACACCAACGGGCCCCTGACACTAGCCTGGAGGATGACCAGCCCTCCAACTCCACCGGTGCTAGTGGACAGGAGGCACCGCCACAGGAACAGCAGGCCACCAGCACCCCACCCCCTGCAGATGGAGAACCACCCCGCAACGGTCCCTGAGATCCAGGAACAAGACAGAGAACATTGCCAACACCCCCGCCAGGAAATAAGACCCTCCTGAATGTCACCCTTCTGCCCCATTTTGTCACCCTGTCCACCTTAAACTGCCATTGCTCCACTTCCAATGCCCCATTGGACAATGCACCTGTGAAACAAATAGACTGCCCTGCTATGGACATTCCTCCACCATCTCCCCAGCCCATTTCACACACTCCTCCACTTATTTGCACAGAAATAAACACACTTGAATCACAAAACAATCTGGAGTCTGTCTGTGCTTTCACTAATGTGTAATTGCAAAACCTCTGGAATATAGCAATGTCAATGTACTTGTTCACATACCAATATAACACAGCTGTAGGCCAGCAGTAAACATAGCAGAGGGCACAAAGTGAGACCCAGATCTGTGAAATGGAAAGGCAAAGTAACAAGTCAGGGTCGTTACACTGAGTGAAACTGACAGACGTATGCTAGCACCAACAATAGTATGAGATGTGGGAAGCAGTTACATCTTCTTACCTGTGTCTCACTGGAAGTATTGCATGATGATGTTGTTTCAGTTGTCGAAATCTTCTTTTTCTGCCTCCTCTTCTTCACTGTCCACAGGCTCCACAGCTGCCACAACACCACCATCTGGGCCACCCTCCTGCTGAAAAGGAACCTGGCATCGCAAAGCCAGTTTGTGCAGCATACAGCAGGCCACGATTATCTGGCCCACCTTCTTCGGTGAGTAGTATAAGGAGCCACCTGTCAGATGCAGGCACCGGAATCTGGCCTTCAGGAGGCCGAAGGTGCGTTCTATAATCCTCCTAGTTCGCCCATGTGCCTCATTGTAGCGTTCCTCTGCCCTTGTCCTGGGATTCCTCACTGGGGTCAGTAGCCATGACAGGTTGGGGTAACCATAGTCACCTGCAAATATCGAGGGACACCTGTTAGACATCCTCCAAACATTAGGGAATCTCCCATACCCAGACCCCAAAAGAAACTGTGTCAGGACTTTAGGCTCAACAATTAGCCACACACAGTGCCTCTGGAGTTGCTCCATCACATAAGGGATGCTGCTATTCCTCAAAATGTAAGTGTCATGCACAGAGCCAGGATAATTGGCATTCATATGGGAGATGTACTGGTCTGCCAAACACACCATCTGCACATTCATCGAATGGTAGCTTTTCCGGTTTCTGTGCACCTGTTCATTCCTGCAGGGGGACAAATGCCACATATGTACCATCAGTGGCACCAATGATGTTGGGGATATGTCCCAGAGCACAGAAGTCACCGTTCACTGTGGGCAAATCCTCCACTTGAGGGAAAACTATGTAGCTGCGCATGTGTTTCAGCAGGGCAGATAACACTCTGGACAACATGTTAGAAAACATTGGCTAGTACATCCCTGATGCCATGGCCACTGTTGTTTGAAAGACCCACTGGCCAGGAAATGGAGTACAGACAGAACCTGCACTAGAGGGGGGATTCCTGTGGGATGGTGGATAGCTGAAATCAGGTCTGCCTCCAACTGGGCACACAGTTCCATGATTGTTGCACGATCAAGTCTGTATGTAATAATGATGTGTCTCTCTTCCATGGTCGACAGGTCCACCAGGGGTCTGTACACCGGAGGATGCCGCTATCTCATCACCTGCCCCAGCAGACATGCCCTAGGGAGGAGAACAGCGAGCAGAGGGTTAACCAACACTTAGGTATCACAATGTGTTATTTGCTAAAACGTAGGTAAATCACAATGTGCCGGTATCTGTCTGTCTTCCAGGCCTAGATAAGTGTGACACAGTTTTTCCCATCCCATATGGCCCCCTGAAATGGCGGCTGCCTGACCTGTAAGGTGGACAAGGGGAAATGAGGTAACTGCACTGGCGTTGTACACCGTTGCGGTGAGTGGTCGAAGACCGCGGGGCAATTCAGCATTGGTTAACATTGGGCCCTATTTGTCCCAGGAGCCAATGATGATGTACGCCGCCGGTGACGGTACTCACCGCCACGGACGTGACCGCCATTTTCTTACTGTTCACTGACTTGATACCTGTCAGAGTCACCAGATCCTCGGCGTCTGCGCACGTTCCCAACCAGTCCACCACTGAACAGCTCCAAGACTCTGATAGATAAATCACAGAGGTTGAGAGTTCAAGAGGGGAAGAGGGGATTAGGAAGGGAACAGCTGGGAAGGAGACCTGTAGTAAGAAAAAGGTTAAAACACACAATATGAAAATTACATCTCATGACATCAATACTAGACTATGACTCTAAGCCTAGTCATTCTGAAAACATGAACAACCTAAGAATTAGGCTTAAAATAACAAAGTTTCAAGATGGCCGGATACCTGTAAGGGAATCAAGATGGATTAAATGAAACTTTCAAATTCAAGTACTTTCCTTTACATGAGAATCAGGAAAAAAACATTCTGAATAAGTTCTAAACCAGTCATATGAATCCTTTTTTGAGAATGCTTACTAGGACCATGCAATATTGCATCTAGAAACTCTGGTCTTTTGTGTTCTCTTGAAATGTTTCAACACGAATTGCACACATTGCAGATTTTCATATATATAGTAAACACTTAAAAGGATTGTGCATCATGAATAACAAAATATGGATTCAGTAAACAAATCACACAACTTGTTAACTCGAATATTACCTAATAAATGTTTTAGAATAAATGGCATACAATGAACAACATGAATTAAGCTCGTACAGAGACTCGTGCGTCTTGCCGATTCGAGTGCCACCATGTAAAATGTCAACAAATGGTAGCACACAATGAATATCAAGGTTAAATCACCATTAAACGAATCGCGAGTCTTGTCTTGTCGATTCGTAAGCCACGATGTAAATGCCAAAAAATAACAGCGCGCAATGAATAACAAGATTAAAGCACCATGAAACGAATCGCTCGTCTTTTGCCGATTCTTAAGCCATCATGTAAATGTCAAGAAATGGTAGCGCGCAATGAATAACAAAGTCAAATCATCATGAAACGAATTGCGCGTCTTGCCGATTCGCAAGCCACCATACAAATGTCAAGAAATGGTAGCGCGCAATGAATAACAAGATCAAATCAGCATGAAACGAATCGCGCGTCTTGCCGATTCGCAAGCCACCATGCAAATGTCAAGAAATGGTAGCGCGCAATGAATAACAGGATCAAATCAGCATGAAACGAATCGCGTGTCTTGCCGATTCGCAAGCCACCATGCAAATGTCAAGAAATGGTAGCGCGCAAAGTAATCTGTTAATCTTTAAAGAATTAGGCCAAGAATATGAAAGTTCTCGATAACAGCGTCGGGAGGTCAGCCCAACCACCGTCTTACTGCCCAGAACAAGTATCACCAAAGAAGAATGAAGGGCAGAGGCCTTGAAGATCAAATAGGCCACCGGGACAGGAGCTCAGGAAGTAGCTGCTGCTCTGCACCGGGTCCTCTAAATAGTGAGCACTTGGAGCTGGGCTGGCTCCCTTTTATAGAGTCTTAGCCCAGCCCACAACCACACCCAGGCATGCTGCAGGGAAAGTCCTGGAAGGCCCTGGAAAGGGACCACACCCTAACACACTCTGAAAGCCTTCAGCAATACATTGCAAATGAACAGTATTTGTAAACACATAAAAAATAAGTCTACAGGATTAAACTCTGCAATGCAAAAGGTTAAACAACAACATATCAGCACAATGCATAAATTACATTGTTTTGAGAGTGCTGGGTTTTTGCATTCTATAGAGCACGCACTGCCCTGGTGTTGACAAAACCTGACCTTCAACAGTAGAGGACCTACACTGCAAGCTGCTGCTGTGACCTGTGTCTGGAAGCGACGATGGCTACAGTCTGTGGGGAAATGGCCCCTGCCTTCACTTCGAAGGAGTTGGAGAAACTGGTGGATGGGGTCCTCGCCCAGTACATGCTACTGTTCAATCCTCCAGACAAACAGGTGAGTACACTGTGAGCATGGTGAATGGCACATGAGCGTATGGAGTGTCGTGGATGGAAGAGGGTGGGGATGGGGACAGGCCAGCATGTCAGGATTGTGTGTGTGTGCAGTGCCACGGTGGGAGGTGTTTAGCAATGCGTGAGATGAAATGTACGGGATACAGACATCAATTTTTACTTCACTTGTCCTCTAGGTCAGCGTCCACCAGAAGACGGGTATTTGGTGTGCCATCGCCAAGGACGTCCGGACCCTGGGGGTCTACCATAGATGGAGCACCCACTGCAGTAAAAGATGGGAGGACCTGCGCTGCTGGAGCAAGAAGACGGGGAGGCCCAGCTGGGGATGGACTCCCAATGTGGAAGGGGTGCCAATCGCACCATGACCCCCCTGATGTACCGGATCCTGGCGGTGGCCTATCTGGAGTTGGATGGGCCCTTGAGGGCATCACAGCAGCCACAAGGGGGTGAGTACACACTAATTCAGCTGACTCTGCACACATTACGAGGTGTCTGGGTGGGGGAGGTGGGCTGTGGGTTCCCCTAGGCCAGGGCGAGCTTGGTAGGCAAAGTCCCTTGTTAGGCAGGCTCTGTGGCACCCCAACCCCACTACTGGTAATAGCCATCCACACCTAGTCAGGCTCCTGTGACTTCCAGGTGTGCAGCAATTGGGCTTAGGCCTCGTCCCCCATGGCCATGTGAATTTGCTAGGAACTGTTAGTGCATGGCTTAGTGCAGAAGGCTGCTCCCTGTGTGTTGTGTCCGCCAACGGTAGTGGTGTTGCATGCACGGAACATGTGTTTCTTCTGTCTTCCCCCCCTTTTTGTTTTGTCACATGTTCTTGCGTGCAATAGCATCATCTGGAGGAGGAGCAGTGGCACCGGAGCATGAGGGAGCTGCAACCCACTTGGCCCTGGAGGGTGAAGCAACGGAGTCTGAAGTAACCAATGGGACGGAGGGCGAGGGGAGCTCCACAACGGGGACAGGAGCATACACCAGCGACAGCGATTCCTCCTGTGATGGGAGCTCCCTTGCTGTGGCGAGCACCTCTGTGCCCACCGCATCAACAGGTACAGCAGCCACCCCCCTACCAGCACTGCCCTCCCAGCAACCCCTCAGCATGTGTCCCGTGCCCGCTCACCCAGGAGGGTGGGCATGTCCTTCGCCCCAGGCACCTCAGGCCCTGCCCCACTCAGCCCTGCAGCCCTCAGTGAGGAGGCTATTGACCTCCTGAGATTCCTCACTGTTGGGCAATCTACCATTTTGAATGCCATCCAGTGTGTTGAGAGACATTTGCAACAAACAAATGCATACCTGGAGGGCATTCATTCTGGGCAGGCGGCCCAAAAGGGAGCATTTCAGGCCCTGGCCTCAGCACTGATGGTAGCCACTGTCCCTGTGTCCAGCCTCCCCCCTCCAACTTCCTCCACCCAGACCCAGTCCCCTGTACCTCAGCCTATCCCAAGCACACCATCAGACCAGCATGCACACTCATCAACACACAAGAGTGGACATGGCAAACATAAGCACCACACATCCCACAAGCACTCACACAAGCACCATCCCCATGCAGACACAGAAACATCCACAGCCTCCACTGTGTCCCCTCCTCCTCCACGTCATCCTCCTCCCTCCATGTCTCGTCTCCGCTCACACCTGCATGCACTACATCCTCAGCCACTACCTCCATCACCAACACGCCCATCACCACACACCGATCATGAGCAATCACCACCCCCACTACCATGCACACATCCCCAGTGTCCTCTCCCAGTGTGTCTGTGAGCCCTCCTCCCAAAGTACACAAACGCAGGCCAACACCCACCCAACAGCCAACCACCTCACAACAGCCTCTGGCCCATGCACCTTCAACCAAATTCAGCAAACGTACACCTCCTACAACCACTACCTCTTCCTCCACTCCCAAACCCCCTCCATCTTCCCATCCCAGTGTGTCTAAAAAACTTTTCCTGGCAAACTTTGACCTCTTCCCTTCACCTCCCCCCCATCCTTCCCCTAGGGCCAGGCTTTCCAGGACCCAGCCCAGCACCTCAGCCACCAAATCCCCTAGCACACTGGTGCCAGCAACTGCAGGGTCATCGAGTGCGCCACCCATCAGGGCTGCCAGTGTGCCACTTTGCGAGGCCAAAGACATTCTGCCACCTGCCAAGGTGAAGAAGGTGCCCACATCCCTGAGGGAGAAGCTGCACCTACCAGCCACCAAGGGCTCCACCAAAACAAAAGGGGACAGTGGCAAGACACGTGCGGCACCATCAAAGGTAGGGAAGGGACAAAAGCAGAAGAGCAGGTGAGGACAGGGCACAGTGGCACCGACTGCGGGACTAGTGGCACCCCTTCTGTCAACGACTACACCAACCTGTACGGAGGCGAACACCGCAACCTGCCCCGCCACTAGCACCGCCACCTGCACCGCCACCAGCACTGCCACCAGCTCCGCCACCAGCACCGCCACCTGCACCGCCACCTGCACCGCTACCTGCACGTCTGCAGCCTTAGCAACAGTCCCCAGCATCTTCCCCAGTGGGCTGCCATCGGAGGCTGCAGCAGACGTCCTGCTGTGTTCCTCAACAGGTGCTGACACATGTACCACTGCCAGCACCGCCGCCACAGACACCGCCGAAAGCACTGCCACCAGCCCCGTGACGTGCTCGGACAGTGGCACCACTGCTGACATGGCTACCATCCCCAGTGGTCAGCCGTCCGTGGCTGGAGGAGACTTCCTGGACCCTGCCCAGCTTCCATGAGGCATGACTCTCATCACTGTTTGCACCTGCAGCTGCAAGGCGAAGCTGCAGCAGGGTGGGGTATGTCTCTGCCTCCATGGCATATCATGCTACCTGTTCCTAGGCAATCTCTTGGCACACAGACCCAGGTGAGGGAATGGGACCGACCACACTGCATGTGGAGCACTCTGGGCACCATGCCCCCTCCTGAACCAGTGGAGAATCACATCCACTACCTCAGTCCTTGGCAGGATGAAGTACTCGGGGCACAATGCTCCCTCCAGAACCAGTGGAGAATGACATCTACTACTTCAGTCCTTGGCAGGATGAAACACTCTGGGCACAATGCCCCCTCCAGAACCAGTGGAGAATGTTATCCACTTGAGAGACTGTGGCTTTGCACTCCCCAGGATAGAGCAGTGGGCAAACCACCCACTGGAAAGACTTGAGAGACTGTGGCTTTGCACTTTCCAGGATAGAGCAGTGGGCAAACCACCCACTGGAAAGACTTGAGAGACTGTGGCTTTGCACGCCCCAGGATACAGCAATGGGCATGGAGCCCCCTCGTGGAGCAGTGGTGTCATGCGTTCATCTGGCTGAGGTGCCCCCCTCCCCTTCCCCCTGAGGTGCTTGTTTAATTTCGATCTGATGCCCCAGCAGTGTTCTCTCCGTTTCGAGTCAGGTATCTTGTGTGGGCTTTGCCCATGCATTTTGGGACCACTGTTCCATGGACAATGATTGGTGTACTATCCGGACTTGTGTAGTTGGTGTACATATATACTGATTTTTGAACTTTCACTATCTGATTTTTCATGATTACAATCGTTACAGTCATTTGATATTGTCCTTGCGTTCTTCCAGGGGGTGAGGGGGTGTATATGTAATGTTGCTGCATGTATTTGTGTGAATGGTGTTGTGGGTGTGGGTGGGGGTATTGCGAGTTGCATGTGTGTGTGTCACTCTCTTTTTCCTCCCCCCTCCCCTGTGTTGTAGGTGCAGTACTCACCGTGGTCATCGTCATGGCCTTTGGTGCTCCTGATATATGAGAAGATACACCAGCATGCGCAGGTTGTGCAGCTCGGGCTCCATGGCATCCTGGTTCTTCCTTGAGTGTCAAGAGGTGAGTGGTTTCCCTTCTGTGTGCTGTTTCCCCCGTGCTTTTGATAGCGTTGGTTCCGCCCCAGAAAAGGTGGCGGATAGGCCTGTTGTTATACGGTAGGTGGTACTTTGTCCTCTGCCTGTCTGTTGGCGGTTACCGCCGCGGTGTTTGTTTCTACCGCCGTGGCTGTCGGAGGGTTAAAGTGGCTGTCTATGTTGGCAGTTTCTGCCATTGTCGTGATTCCATTTTTTTTACTGCCGGCCTGTTGGCGGCATTACGACTGCTTTAACACCGATCGCCAGGGTTGTAATGAGGGCCTTAGTATGATAAGATTACTATTGGTATTTTCAAATCTGTGCAGCTCAATGAAAGGGACATCCAGTTAAAAAGGGGAGTGAACAAGTGTTCAGTTGATAGTAAGTTTGGAACTCAGGGCTTCATTTTGAGATTGGCTCTTGCGGACGGAAAACCGCCACTCCGTTTTTCTGCCCATTGGCCCTATTATGAGTTTTCCCCTGGGAAAATGGGAAACAGGCCAATGTTATGGTGCGTTGGATGTGATAGTACCTGTCACGCTTTTCACTGCCCGTAATAGAACCTCTATCCAAAAGCCAGCGTAGAGGGGACTCTTAATCTGCAAGCAGTGCTGCTCTGGGAGTTTAAGCCAGCCGGCAGCACCAGGTTGTCCACTGGCGGCAACCTGGTGGTGTCAGTGGTTGGACCATGGCAGCTCCGCCAGGGTCATAATATGGAGCCTGGACCGCTGCTTTGGTGGAGGTCCAACCACCATTGTGAGTTTGGCAGTCCCAGGACTGACAGACTCGTAATGAGGCCCCAGGTGATGAATCTGCCTACAAATTTAAATAAGCTTGGATGGATTTGTCATATTTTATGGCAATCTATTGGGGGGCGGTAATAGTTAAGAAGAGATTCAATAAAATGTTCATTTGTATTTAACAGTGATGGTGTTTGATATATCTGCATCACATGCGGCAGGCAGTTAGGAAGTTACATCCAGTGGTGGTATTTCAGATGTTGTGACGATCAAATGGAGAGACAAAGTTAATGTGGGGTGGTGGGTTTGAAAATGTTTATAATTTTCTAATAAAATTGTACTGTTTGATGGATATGTATGCTATTTGTCAGAACTTGGCCCATTTAGCTTTCTCTTGACATTTTTAAGGTTGGCTAGATGTGAGAAAGTAGCCTCTTTCTAGCCTTGTTACCCCCACTTTTGGCCTGTTTGTGAGTATATGTCAGGGTGTTTTCACTGTCTCACTGGGATCCTGCTAGCCAGGGCCCAGTGCTCATAGTGAAAACCCTATGTTGTCAGTATGTTTGTTATGTGTCACTGGGACCCTGCTAGCCAGGACCACAGTGCTCATAAGTTTGTGGCCTAGATGTATGTGTTCCCTGTGTGATGCCTAACTGTCTCACTGAGGCTCTGCTAACCAGAACCACAGTGGTTATGCTCTCTCTGCTTTCAAAAGTTGTCACTAACAGGCTAGTAACTAAATTTACCAATTCACATTGGCATACTGGTACACCCATATAATTCCCTAGTATATGGTACTGAGGTACCCAGGGTATTGGGGTTTCAGGAGATCCCTATGGGCTGCAGCATTTATTTTGCCACCCATAGGGAGCTCTGACAATTCTTACACAGGCCTGCCAGTGCAGCCTGAGTGAAATAACATCCACGTTATTTCACAGCCATTTACCACTGCACTTAAGTAACTTATAAGTCACCTATATGTCTAACCTTCACCTGGTGAAGGTTGGGTGCAAACTTACTTAGTGTGTGGGCACCCTGGCACTAGCCAAGGTGCCCCCACATCGTTCAGGGCAAATTCCCCGGACTTTGTGAGTGCGGGGACACCATTACACGCGTGTACTGTACATAGGTCACTACCTATGTACAGCGTCACAATGGTAACTCCGAACATGGCCATGTAACACGTCTAAGATCATGGAATTGTCACCCCAATGCCATTCTGGCATTGGGGGGACAATTCCATGGTCCCCCGGGTCTCTAGCACAGAACCAGGGTACTGCCAAACAGCCTTTTCAGGATTTGCACTGCAGCTGTTGCTGCTGCCAACCCCTCAGACAGGTTTCTGCCCCCCTGGGGTCCAGACAGCCCTGGCCCAGGAAGGCAGAACAAAGGACTTCCTCTGAGAGAGGGTGTAACACCCTCTCCCTTTGGAAATAGGTGGGAGGGCTGGGGAGGAGTAGCCTCCCCCAGCCTCTGGAAATGCTTTGATGGGCACAGATGGTGCCCATCTCTGCATAAGCCAGTCTACACCGGTTCAGGGATCTCCCAGCCCTGCTCTGGCGCGAAACAGGACAAAGGAAAGGGGAGTGACCACTCCCCTGACCTGCAACTCCCAGGGGAGTTGCCCAGAGCTCCGCCAGTGTGTCCCAGACCTCTGCCATCTTGGAAACATAGGTGTTTGTGGCACACTGGACTGCTCTGAGTGGCCAGTGCCAGCAGGTGACATCAGAGGCTCCTTCTGATAGGCTCTTACCTCTCTTGGTAGCCAATCCTCCTTCCTAGGTAGCCAAACCTCCTTTTCTGGCTATTTAGGGTCTCTGCTTTGGGGATCTCACCAGATAACGAATGCAAGAGCTCATTAGAGTTCCTCTGCATCTCCCTCTTCAGCTTCTGCCAAAGGATCGACCGCTGACTGCTCAGGACGCCTGCAAAACCACAACAAAGTAGCAAGACGACTACTAGCAACCTTGTATCGCTTCATCCTGCCGGCTTTAACAACTGTTTCCAGGTGGTGCATGCTCTGGGGGTAGCCTGCCTCCTCTCTGCACCAGGAGCTCTGAAGAAATCTCCAGTGGGTCAACGGAATCTTCCCCCTGCAACCGCAGGCACCAAAAGACTGCATCACTGGTCCTCTGGGTCCCCTCTCAGGACGACGAGCATGGTCCCTGGAACTCAGCAACTCTGTCCAAGTGACTCCCATAGTCCATTGACTCTTCAGTCCAAATTTGGTGGAGGTAAGTCCTTGCCTCCCCACGCTAGACTGCATTGCTGGGTACCACGTGATTTGCAGCTGCTCCGGCTCCTGTGCACTCTTCCAGGATTTCCTTCATGCACAGCCAAGCCTAGGTCCCCGACACTCTAACCTGCAGTGCACAACCTTCTGAGTTGTCCTCCGGCATCGTGGCACTCCCTTTTGTGACTTCACGTGGACTCCGGTTCACTCTTCTTCCAAGTGCCTGTTCAGGTACTTCTGCAGGTGCTGCCTGCTTCTGTGAGGGCTCGCTGACTTGCTGGGCGCCCCCTCTGTCTCCTCTTCCAAGTGGCGACATCCTGGCCCCTCCTGGGCCACAGCAGCGCCCAAAAACCTCTAATGCGACCCTTGAGCTAGCAAGGCTTGTTTGCAATCTTTCTGCGTGGGAACACCTCTGCAAGCTTCATCGCGACATGGGACATTCATCATCCAAAGGAGAAGTTACTAGTCCTCTTCTTTCTTGCAGAACTCCAAGCTTCTTCCAACAGGTGGCAGCTTCCTTGCACCCTCAGCTGGCATTTCCTGGGCTCCTGCCCACTCTCGACACTGTCGTGACTATTGGACTTGGTCCCCTCGTCTTACAGGTACTCAGGTCGGGAAATCCACTGTTGTTGCATTGCTGGTGTTTGTTCTTCCTGCAGAATCCCCCTATCACGCCTTCTGTGCTCTCTGGGGGTACTAGGTGCGCTTTACGCCTAAATTTCAGGGTCTTGGGGTGGGCTATTTTTCTAACCCTCACTGGTTTCTTACAGTCCCAGCGACCCTCTACAAGCTCACATAGGTTTGGGGTCCATTTGTGGTTCGCATTCCACTTTTGGAGTATATGGTTTGTGTTGCCCCTATACCTATGTGCTCCTATTTCAATCTACTGTAACTTTACATTGCTTGCATTACTTTTCTTGCTATTACCTGCATAATTTTGGTTTGTGTACATGTATCTTGTGTATTTATCTTATCCTCATACTGAGGGTACTCACTGAGATACTTTTGGCATATTGTCATAAAAATAAAGTACCTTAATTTTTAGTAATTCTGTGTATTGTGTTTTCTTATGATATTGTGCATATGACACCAGTGGTATAGTAGGAGCTTTACATGTCTCCTAGTTCAGCCTAAGCTACTTTGCCATAGCTACCTTCTATCAGCCTAAGCTGCTAGAAACACCTCTTCTACACTAATAAGGAATAACTGGACCTGGCACTACACTACATGCCAGGCCAGCCTCCTACATTGGTGGCAGCGGTGGGATCATGGAATTCCATTAACTGGCCATAGTTAAAAAGGAGAAGAGGTCTTGAAAGTGCTCTTTGCTGATAACATTGGCATTGTGGTATGAGCCTGCACAAATTCTAGCAGAAACTGTCAAGGACTGGTTTTCCTTTGTTACGTCTTGTTTTGTGCCAGTCCATCAAGAGGGCAGTAACTTTTTCAGATGCTGCTTGATGAATCTCCATGCCATGTGGCAAGCAATTAGCAAGTTATATCCAGTGCAGGTATATCAGGTTTTGTGCAGATCCAATGGGAATGTGGAGAAAAAGTTGAGTTCAAAACATTTTTGATCTACTGATAACTTTGGCACAGCTTGTTGGATCTGCATGAAATCTGGCAGAGGCTTAGCATGTTCAGCCAACTCATAGTTTGCTCAATTTCATGAAAATCCTTCAAGGGAGGTGCAGATTTTTAGAGAAAGAGGTCAAAGAAGTGGTCATTTGCTAATAAGTATAGCTCAGTTTGTTGAATCTGCACCAACCTTGCCCTTAATGGACTTATTCAACCTTCTAAACATCTGTCAAAGATAAATGTGAGCATTAATCAGTCCATACATGAATAACTTTGGCACATTCGAAGTATCGGCATGACATTTTGCAGTTAGCAAATTAGAACAGTGAAAGGTACAGCAGGCCCTACAACCAATCCTGGCTGTGCAAATCCAAAGCATTGTAGGAAACAGAGCCTGGTCAAAGGCCAATCACAAAGTAGAATGGGGGCATGGCACGTGAATGTAGTACTTCATGAAAACATTATTGGCCGCATTACAACATTGGCGGGCAGCAACCACCGCCCACCAAGTTGTAACTGGTGTGCCCATTCTGACATCCCCGCTGGGCTGGAGGGCGGAAACACAGTTTCCACCCGCCAGCCCAGCGGGGATGTGGGCCGCAACATGGGAGCCAGCTCCAAATGGAGCCGGCGGTGTTGCGGCTGTGCGACGGGTGCAGCTGCACCCGTTACGGTTTTCAAAGCAGTGTGGGGCTGTGCCAGGGGGCCCCGGGACTCCCCTTCCCGCCAACCTTACATGGCGGTTCCTACCGCCATGGACAGGCTGGGGGGAAGGGGACTCGTAATCCCCTGGGCAGCGCTGCAAGCACCGCTGCCCTGGCAGATTAAAACCGCCGGGACAACCATGGCGGGAAACCGCCTGTCCCGACGGTGCGACCGCGGCGCTTCCGCCGCGCTCGTAATCCATGAGTTTGTACCGCCAGCCTGTTGGTGGTACAACCTCCAAAACAGCCCTGGCGGTCTTTGACCGCCAGGGTTGTAATGAGGCCCTATGTTTACTGAAAAAAAGCTAAAAGCCACTCATGACTTAGATAATACAAAACCAAATAAGCCCAGAAATGTATTAGTTATGATGTGCAGTGCACAATGCATAACATGAATTATGCCCCCACCATAATCAGTACACTCCTTTAAAAAAGTCTGTCTACAAAGAGAAAAACCTGGTTGAAAGTCCATTGTGCAGAGCCAAAGGGCATTCACAGTGATGAAAGGTTGCCTTTAGATGGTTGAGCAAAGTCACGTGGACAACCACTGGCCAACAACTGCTGTCCATGGCCTACAGCCGTGTGCATTGGGGTTGACTGACACAATGCTTTTGGCAGAGAGCTTGGCTAAAGACCAGGACCTGCTGCAATTCCTTCACTGCACATTGACAAAGGATGTTTGTGAAGAGGATTGGCCACAGGCTGCTGGCAGAATATGAAGCCTGCCATTGGTCAAACTCTGGTACCAGCCCCTACTGTGCATGGCTGAAGACTGAGTGTTGTTGGGTTTAGGAAATGGGTATTTTTTTAAAGTAGAAATTCACTAACTGCAAACTCCACAGACCAACTACTATTCTTCACAGGTGTATACCAGAATATCATTGTCAGACTATATTTTGACATTAATGTTATTTCCTGAATATCATTCACAACAATATATCCCATTTGGAGTTCATCATTGAAAATCAACACCCAGTAGAGGATATTCTTAGCATGCCATACAGCCTATTCAAACCAGCCCTCCAAATATCAGCTCACGGCAGATTAAAGCTCCTGAGTACATCCTCAGCCATATTACATAATGTAAGCACAAAGAGCACTAAGTTAAGACAGTCACTGCCACAGTTTTGGGCTTGCTGGTAACTTAAGTAGTTGAAGAGGTAGAGCAATGCTATTTTATTACCTTAAACAGTGGTAAATGGTTGCTTCTCTGAAGAACTTTCAAGGCATGTGCCACTGTTGTCTGAAAATGTAGCAGCATTTGTTGACATATCTAAATGAAACAAAACAACTTAAAATATTAACATATTCAAACTAACAAAAAACAGTGCAGACATAAAAGGGCATATCACAACAAAACAGTCTAAACAGAATGCAACATACCAGCAGTACAACGCAGCAAAAACATATTGCAGCAATATGTTTAAAAAATCATAGTAGCACAAACATGACAGAACACATCAAAGCCAGAACAAAATGCCACATAACAAGTATGCACAAACGTTCTTCTCATACATCACCACTTCTGGAATCTATTTTTTATAGCATGGTGGTCAAAGGTGTTTGAAGCAAGCCTACACTAAATAACAACCTAATGGGAGGGGTGGGCAAAACTCGTGGAATTTGACTCTGTGAAATTTGGCAGAGTTACATAAAAATTCTGTGAGATTCAGCGGAGTTCTGCCAACAGGCAGAAATAGGCATGTGGCATTGCTCACACTGTGATTTAGCAAAGGAAGAGTGTTCATGCTGAAAAATCAGTGTGAACAGCACCACACAGAAGGCAAGAGGGCACAGCTAATCGGGTTAATTTTGCTGCAACTCAAATAGATTTTCTACTGTAGTGCCAGCCTTCTGATGCGAACTGTCATGACCGCCCCCAACTGCCTGCATTAAAAAAATCTCACGAGATGTCCTCCTAGTGACCAGGAATTGTGTAAGGGGCATCAAACCTTGCACATGCTTGCCATCTTACCGTTCTAGAGCCACATGCAAGAAAAAATTCCTCCACACATCGATTGGTGGTATTTGGCTTGAACTCTGTGTTACACGAAAAAATCATAATTGCCAAAACTTCCCTAAGTCCACTAGCAGAAAGGAATATTTTACCCACCTCTACCAAATATATAAAATACTACCAGTCAAAAATGATCCAGTCCTGACCTTGGAGGCCATGGTCACTCTCATATATTACTCTAGTTGAGGGCAGCTGCAGGAATGGAAGCGAAGAATGATCCCAATTCAGCCATGCTTAGTGTCTATGCAGTCTATGCGAGTCCTGAGCCTGCCCGGAACTTGGTATTTCAGTAAGTTTCATATACACATTGCACATTGTCCTTCAGTGACACTACATGTTTGGGCTTTATCCTGCAGCTGTTAAATGATTTTTTGGGTGTGTGGTTATATCTGCATACCCACATACAATTGTAAATATATGGCGTGTACATTACTTTTGATTTTGAAAAGACACTGTGTCATTGCCATGAGGGTACCACAGCAGCATTTTATGGGCACGTTATTTTAGATATAGGCCTGCAGCGCGTGCCCTTTAGCCTAGTTGCAATTCATTTCATGAATTTTTATTTTCTGAGCAGAAGCTCTCTTCGGTGGTGATATTTTATTTTACTTTATCATGTATACTCCTCGCACAGAAACTGTTTTCATTCTTTCTACTCTGCATTCTCGTTCTGTGCTCTGCTTAAGGTTGTGTCCGATATGTTAACAGCACAAAGTGAAACACTGCAATCTCTGCCACTTCATGGAAACGTGTGTTTTACGTTAGGGCAGTTTTCCTAGAAAATTAGCTGTTTTATTATAAAACATATCTGTGCCCCCTATAACTTAGAGGGAGAGTTCCAGACAGAAGTTTGCCACCGCATATGGTTGCTTCATTGCAGCTGTCTGCTGAGATTTGGGGCCTGATTTATACTTTTTTAGTGCTGCATTTGCATAATTTTTTTACGCAAAAGCGACACAAACTTACAAAATATAATTTAATTTTGTAAGTTTGCGCCGCTTTTGCATAAAAAAATGGTGCAAATGCAGCGCTAAAAAAGTATAAATCAGGCCCTTGATGTCTTTATCTGCCTACATGAGAGAGGACTCTTAGTAGACTAACAGCCCTCTTCGCTTCTATCAAATCCAAGTATGGGGGATGGTGTCTTCCTAGGGATTCTGCAGGGCTAACACTGCTATGCTCTGATATAGTACTTTAGTGACATAGGTAGGAATTCCAACAACCAGTATTCTGACACTATGGAAGGACATTTCTTATGTTTCACTCTCTTTGTCACAACATTATTATTATTGCGTTTTATCATCCTAATCATTGCAGAACATGTTATTTTATCTAGACTGCAATTGATTCAATAAAGTATATTGGACCAATCTTTGCTCCGATTTGTCTTTGCACTTGTGAGATGAATGTAACTGAGAGAAAAGGATGAGATCTGTTACACCACGATTTCCCTGAGAAGACTGAGGGGGTTATTCTAACTTTGGAGGAGGTGTTAATCCGTCCCAAAAGTGACGGAAAAGTGACGGATTTACCACCAGCCGTATTACGAGTCCATTATATCCTATGGAACTCGTAATACGGCTGGTGGTATATCCGTCACTTTACCGTCACTTTTGGGACGGATTACCACTCCTCCAAAGTTAGAATAACCCCCTGAATGTCATGCGCATGGCTGTCACAAATCACCACCACTTTGGGTGCTGGTGAGGTACTGCTAGATGGCCAAAAGGGTTAGACTAACAGTTGTCACAAGGTGTGGAATTGGACTAAGTTTCCCACAGCCTGGTTGTGCTGCTGCCCAAATCCAGCAGTCTTATTGATACAATGAGAGCCAACACGTCATGGCACCACCAATGTTTGGTCAGGCATGATTTACGGATCTCTCTGAGTACCTCTGTCTCACTGCGAGCTAAAGGCACCCCAATGCTATACATGGAGACATCCGTGGTATTGAGGATTTCCTCTTCAGCTAGATAGGTAGTACCTATTTTAAACTGAAGGTTGTTCAAGCTTCAGTTTAAAAGGTTTAATCCCCAATTGGTGTCCTTATTTCTGAACAAGCACATTTACTATGGCAAACCCACAATGGGTGTTAATTGCAGTAAACATGCAACCTTCCCTGACTAATCATTCATTAGCTAATGGCCTTACAGCCCTGGGTGATATTGTAACATTTGTGGTTGAGGCTAATCCAGCATATAGAACAGAAAAATTCTACTCTTTGGTCAATTTTCCATCAGTTGATGGGAACACTAATACATCTCATCGCAATACTAATGCTAATGTACCTTCAGAATACAGAGCACATGCATACAGAGAGATACCCCCTATCTTTCCAAGACCCCCAAAACTGGCTTGAAGGCACACTACCCCACACAATACTTCTTGTTAGACTAGGTCCTCTGAGCAATGATGGCCCTACCTGGCCTTTATTAGCCACATATACAACACATCCTGATGCAGGCACCTTGGCAGTAGCTGGGGTTCGCTGCTTATACACTTAGCTTGTAGCACTATATAGACTCTTAGTACAGCTTGTAATACAAACATTAAGGTCCAGGTTTATACTCTGTTTGCGCTGAATTAGCGTCATCTTTTACGCAAATTTAGCACAAACTCAATGCCACATTTATATTTTGACTTTAGGCCAGTCTAGCGTCAAAATATTGGTGTTAACATCAATTTTCGGATGCATGAAACCTCCTTGCATCAATGAGATGCAAGGTAGGCGTTTCAGTCCAAAAAATGACTCAAACACCCTATCACCGTATTTATTTACCCAGGCAAAAAAGACACATGGGTGGGAGGTGGACCCAAAAAATGACGTTAACACCGATTTTAGTAAAAATGTAATGCCTGGGTCAGGGCAGGTATTAAAATGAGACAAACACACCACTACTTAAGGAGAGCACACAGAAGCAACATTACCAACCCACAGGAGAAGATGGAAGTGATAATGATCCAGCTTGCAATACGGCGCAGAGAACAGCAACAACTCCAGCAATCACCAGCACGACAACGTGGCCCACAAAGGCAACGCAAAAGGCAGGAGAGGGTCTTCAGAACCAGAACAACATCTTTGCCCCGAGGGACCTGGACATTATTAGGACCTACAGACTAAACTGCCAAGCCTTAGTACACCTGCTGTACCACATTGAGCCATAAATTACAGTCAGCCTGCAGACCCCACACAACATACCACCTGTGACAAAGTTGCTAGCTGTCCTGCACATGCTGGCAAGTGGTTCCTTCCAAACAATGGGTGCACTGGTTGCTGGTGTCTCAAAGCCTTTGTTCTCTGCTTTAGATGCTATCATCTCCCTGACACCCCACCACATCAGTTTCCCCAACACCCAGCAAAAGCAGCAGCAGAACAAACAGGGGTTCTATCAAATTCATGGTTTCCAGCATGTGCTCGGTGCATCTGACTGCACCCATGTCTGGCTCGTACCACCTGCAAGCACACGCATTCCATTAATGTGCAGGGCATAGTGGACCACCGGGGATCATTCATAAACATTTTGACCAAGTATCCTGGGAGTGTCCATGATGTCAACAAATTCCAGCACAGCAGGATCAATAAACGATTCCAGGATGGACAATTTGGAAATGGCCTACTTGTGGGTAAGTCAACAAATCTAGCAACACACACATAACACACCAACCCTGTCAGACACACAAGACATACACCACTATAGTAACAAATGGCCAGTGTAACACACATGTGCAGGTAACAACACATATGCACCATGCTGCAGTACAGAACAATCAGTGCACAGCACAAATAAGTACACCCACATGTATGTAACACACCCACAACTAGACAAGCACACCATGTGAAAGACAGGTGCAGACATGTACCCTTTGCTAACAGTAGAACTAAACAGACCCCTACAAGTGTCCACAGGTTGCCTACTACGTACACTTCAGACACAGTACACCAAACAAAGAATAGCACAGACATGTCAATGGCATACATCATGCCCATGTCATGAAAGTTCCATATAGGCACAGATCGCTCAAGTTATGCCGTGCAAATCACTACCAGAAAAAAAATATCAAATACCAGACAACTTGCACCTATATCAACTGCATCTCATCAACACATACCTGACTTACCTGTAAGGTGCAGAGACTTCTGCCCGACGCATTGGCTCACACACATAGGAATACAAGATCACATACCATCACATCACATACCATGTGTCAGATGTGTGACAAGTGGTACCACACCTACTGTAGTGCCACCTTACATGCAACACTCACTGACTCAAAACACCATCATGTCTGTAAGAGATACATGAAATGGCCAAACATGGGGCCGAGTTACTGTCAGACAGTGCAGATCATGGATGTCATAGTGGGACCCAGTAGGAGAAAACAGGACATCACTGACCTCACATGCACTGTGCCAAGGGACACATTTGCTAAGTAGCTGAGCTCCATTACATTGTATGCACTGTGCATGTGTTGACTGTAAAAAAGCACTTTAATATTTTGGAAGATAGGTGAGACACTGGTAGTTATGTTGATCATCCAGTGACAATGGGATACACACCCTTGGATACCTCATGGCTGTCACAAACATTAGCTGCCACTCTGGATCACCAAAGGACATATATAATAGCCCACAGTTCCACTGTCATGTCCTGCACAATATGTGCAACTTGGCAGATGACCATTTCATAATGACATTACACATTGTAAATCAGCCACCCTCCCATGCTGTATGTAGTGTTGAAGGGGTATGCAATGTGTGTCGCTGCAGGTCTGTCACCACAAGATACATAGCATGATGATGCTGACTCACATGTAGCTGTCACCTAAAACCTAAGGAAGTGACACCCCAGGGGTGCTGTATGCAGGTTGCAGGTTGCAACAAGGAAGTAGACTGTGCTTTGAACTCAGATGATTGTGCCACCAGTGCATGCTGCATACTGCTGCACACACAGAAAGAGCCAATTGGCCATCAAACAGCATATATATAGGGTGGTGTACCTTCCTGCACAGATACATCAACCTCCACAAGGCAGCTAGCCAAGTACCCTGGTGCAGGGTAGGTAGGATCAGTGAACGGCTGAAAATGAGCAACTGGCATAGGGGACAACAAAGGGTTCCCAAGTAACATGTCACAGATGGGGTATTCTTGCATTGTCAAAATGTTTCAGGACAGTGCAGCCAATTTTGGAGACGTGTTGTGCATTTTCACTTACCAATTTCAAAGGCCCTAAGTGTCACACATAATCTGCAATGACACATGTGAAAAGGGATAGGATGTCCAGGCTCTGCAGTGTTGCCATGTTGTCACCACATCTGACCCCATTGTGCTGTGAGGATGTGTCATGTCCCTACTAGTGATAGCACACTGAAACACAGGTGCACTACAGAACGCATGGTACATACACAATGACCATCAGTTTGGAATCCATATGTCCCAGGTCCTTGAGCCAAACACATTGTCATGTCCAACAACCTAGTGCTGAGGAGACATTACTCAAGGATAGCAACTCACACCATACCACAAATACATATGAGTCACAACCAGCTCAAAATATCAACTGCTCTGCAACATGACACAATTGTTGCAAGCCCTAACAACAACATACTCCTTTAATCTTTTGCAGCAGATCAGGGTTATGACATACAGCCATGGATAATGACCCCATTTCCCAACCTAAGAACAACAGCAGAGCATGCATATAATGAGGGACATTGGAGGACATGGACTATTGTGGAGAGGACATTTGGCATCCTGAAGTCTAGATTTAGGTGCCTGCACATCACAGGAGCAGCCTCCTATACGCCCCGCACATGGTCTGCAAGATAATCATGACATGTGCCATCCTGCACAACTTGTGTGCGCGGATGAACATCCCCTTATATGAGCAGGTTGATGACCTGCCTATGGAAGAGGAGGAGGATGGTGGAGAAGAAAATGAGGGGGGAACAGCACAATACAGCTGCTCGGATACACCGCAAACTGCACATCGTTGAAAACCTCTACTTAATATTCACGTAATTCACCTTGTACATTTTGTCAATAGACACCTCACTTATTTAAAAACTCCGGCTTTGGTCACGTCAATCTACACAACATATACCACATGATTGTGAGTCTAACCTCAGAGAGCATGTCACAAACATAAATCTGATGGGTACAGTAGCAACATCACATGTGATGCATAAGTTTGAACTGCTGCCATCACACATTTCACAAATAGCCTCATCACTTGAATGTGACAACTGAAGGTCACAATTTATGGACCACAACATATTATTTACATCCATGTTGACAATGTGTACAACAAATGCTCATCACACACAACATGTCCAAATAGAAGGTAAACAAGGGGCCCACACATGAGACAGTGGATGTCAAATCATGGTGAGACTGTAATACTTGAACAGACCACTGACACATCTCATTGTAAGAGTCGCAATGCTGCATGGAGCATGTGTGACCAGGCGGCCATCACTGGTGACAATGGTCATCATGATTAGCCAATGTATGACAAGCAATGGGAGAAATTGAGCCTATGCAGTACATCAATGGAAATCAGACCTGCCAGTGCCATGGGGCCCAATCCTGTCATAGGATACACATGACTTCACACTTTGGACTGACACGTCTGTGGAATGCAGATCAGAATGGATGAGAACATATGAAGCTAGGGATGCAGGTCCACCACACAAAAAATAATATAACACAGCTAAATGTAATGACTTTGATCTGACTATTATGTTCAAAACATGAAATGTTTCGAATGTAGGCAAAGTGTGTCAATCACAGTATGTACCAAATATGAACACATGTCAGACATATGTGTAGTCCACACACAAGTCACCATATACTCAAGATCAACATATGGAGACAGTTGTCTGGTAATATTTTCGAGATAGCATTTATCAGCCATCATCAACAATGCCTGAGCTGTGTATGTCATTTGAAAAATAATACTCTGTAAGACAACTACACACATCACATAAGTAAACACAATTCACAATCACATTCCATTCATGTTGCATACACTGTTGTCACACATGCACACATATGCATGACATGAATAAATTTGCATGCTGTCGATTCTGTAACACACACATTGGTGTAACCGACCAATCACACCCAAATCACATTGTTGTATGGACTACCACATGTGGCCATACACAAAATGTCACATTGCAGCCCAGCCATTCAATTTGTATGTTGATACAGGGTGCATCCATTGACAATAGACAAAATCACGCAATCAGGAATAGAGTAAAAAAATGACGCAAATGACTCAAAAACATCAGCATACGCAAAGTATATGGCCCATGGACCATTAACGTGCTTTCCACCTTCACACTCATCTCAATGCTGATTTATTGTTAAATCAACGCATAAAGGTAATGGGTCAATAAAAAAAGATGCATGAATGTCATGCAACAGAAATACTCATGCAAATATCAGCTGCGTCAAATAAATATACGCATTACAGAAAATGTGACACACAGGGACAGGAAGTGATAGAATAGGAAATCCTGTTTAGAGGCATGGTACAGTAGGTATACTTTCATTTTCTCTTTATAGTCTGTGCCTCTGTTGACTGTGTGGTGGTGTCATGGAGTTGGTGGTGTGTTATTGCTCTGTATTGTATCTTGTGGTGTCCCTCCTGTTGTGTTTTCTGTAGTATTTGACTTACTTTGTGCCAGTGTTAGTGAATTTGTGTGTTTTTGTATTTTTCATTGTAGTTGTACTGTGAGGTGTCTGTTGGGATAGTTGTTCAGGTAGTTGGGATTGCTATTTTTGGGCATTATGTTTCCTTTACTTAATTTTTGTTTACAATCATATTTTTTGTCAACCTGTTCCCCAGAGATATGTCTGGTAGGGGGAGGCTAACTGGGATGGGGGAGGAGGAGCTGGGAGGCTTTGTGCGGTTCGTAGCCCACTACATCCCATTAATGTTGGAGATAGGGGGCCATGTGACACAGAGCTACCGGATGGAGGTGAGGCAGCTGCGGTGGGGCAAGGAGCTCCACCACCTGAAGAAGGTGTACCCCAGCAGCCGCAACGAGCACCAGCTGAAGCATTGCTGGGCATATCTGATAGCCAGGGAGCAGGATCTGCTACATCATCTTGATGTGGTGATTGGTGGATCTGTTGGTGAGTCTTCCATTGGTAAACTATTTACTGTTCACCGCACTTGAATTACAGTAGCAGATGTGTTGGCATTCTGCATGCAATGTTTGTGGACAGGTTGCATGCAACCAGAATGAAGTGTAAAAGGACCAGTATAGACATGGAGTTCACATATCCTACTATTTTACCAATGTAAGTCAAATGTTCGGAGAGTCATGCACAACCATCACTAAGTCACACATTTCAGTGGCCATGTCAACATCTGTGCCCCAGCATTGTGTCATGTATGATAAGCCAGCATACCATTTGTAACTGGATTGTGATAACAAAGTAGGGCAATCCATGTATGGTACTACATTGTCATAATTTCACATACATCACCCCTGCCATTATGTTAGCAAAGGAGGCATACCCACCTTAGGGGGCACTGGCAATGGGGGATTTGATACCATCAGACAACTTTGACTCATCAGTCATGGATTACTTAATGCATGAACATTGCAGACTAAAAAAATGAGCCCCTTGTCCTTCACAAAGTAACTCTGTGTGCCTTGCAGGACAAGTCAGAATAACTGAGTCAGTTGTCTTGCAGAGCACCAGGGTAGTGTCATGTATCTGTCACCCAACTCCCCCTCATACCATGGAGTTCCATCTTCTATCGATCGCCCACATATGGTTGTTGGGCGGTGTAGCACTACGTGAGTCTCAGGCCCAGTGTAAGTGTGCAGATGTGTGGCTCTCACTCACCTATCAAATGATCACATATCAAAGTAGGCTGAATGGTGATACTGTGTCTCATTTAAGGGTTCCCCATGCTCGTACAGAGAGTCATATCTTGTGAGGCTTGTGGCGCTCATTGGGCAGCATCGTGTAAACCAGGTGATGACAAGCCACATGTAGTCCCATATGTGACTGAGATGTGCACCGTTGTGAAAATATTGGCATTGGGACACACCATCATTCTCACAAAGCAGTGATGAACCATTTGTACACAAATTAGTGCATCCTTGTATTGTAATGTATATGTAGGACTGGTTGGGCAATTGTCCCCCAGCACGGTGCCACATATATTGTACTCCACTTTCGTGACACTTATATGGAATGTAATAGGCATGCATGGAGGTCAAGTCCAGATGTGTGCTGGCATGGATATGGGTGTGTAAGGAATGGTATTGGCTGATCAGGTATTGATAGGTGTCTATACCTGGACACTTGAATGTAGATGTGAAAGACCTATGGATAGCAGCTTCCTAGTTGTCAGCCCTCCTAACATTTGGTCCACTCCCTGACTCCATGTGTGAGTAGGCATGCCTTGGTGGATGACCTGTACAGTTGAGATGATGAATTGCATGGCCACCCCCCCTGAGGCACAGGGGGTGAGGAACAACAGATTCGTAGGTAGATGTGATTCTCACAGTGTAGGTGACAGTCATTTTGATCAGGCTTGAATGTGTATATATCAACACTGACCCCTTACGGTTACCAACTGCGTCCCATACTCCCAATAACAGATTCAAGTTACTAGTGGTGTATGGTCAAAAATTTATCCAGATGATAAGGAATAGTGGCCCTGATCTATGTGAAGTTGACACTGCCTTTGCATTGTTACACATGGCACAAGATCAATGCACATCTAATTTTGTTTGTTTCCTAATCTTGTTGTGAGTGGCTATGGTGTCGATGAAATGATGCTAAGGCAGCATTGTTGTTTCATTAGGGCCATTGTATTATCCGGGATGTGAGTTGGTGTGCATGTGCAATTCAGTGTAGAGTGTAAGCTAATAATCTGTACATACTCCACACATTGCTGACACTGATAGTTGCCTGTCTCATTTTAATAGCTGCTAACATGAACAACGAGGAACTGCGTGCTCTTAAAAAGAGGGCAGTCCACTACTGGCACATACTGGCAGTGGAATCTGGGTTCCGGAGGATGGCACGCCGGTATCGCACGGAACGATTCACCAGTGAGGGGCGGGCATTCACCCAAGGGCGACCCACACAGGGAGGACCAAGCACCACAGCTGTGCAGGGGGCCATAGCTGCTACCATCACAAAAGCCCCAAGCTGCTGCACCCTCAACATCTGTGCCACAGCCGACCACACCTGCTGCCATGGGCATGAGTGCTGTTAGGGTTTGACAAAGGGATGTCACACTGGTTCTCCAAATGTTGGACACTCTTGAGAGGGAGGTGGAGAAAACACAAAAAGACTCAAGTTCATCAAGAGTAAACTGAAGAGGGCTAATCTGTGAATGGCATAATAAGTCTCATTCCCCAGTTCAGTCCCCTTGCTCCTCATTTGTTTTAATGTTTTTTAGTGGGTTTTAGGGGGTTAATGTCAGGTTAGATTAGGTTAGTAGTTTAGTTAGGATAAGTAGGTTTGGGAGGTGGGTTTTCTACTTTTTACTTTTTACTATATTGGGTGATGTTAGGGCTTTTATGTGTTATATTAAAAACACTAAAATAACAAAATATAACAAAAAAGTATATATTTGTTCAGTAATAGGTAGTGTTAGAAATGGGGTCTTTCGTTGACAGTCAGGTTACCCCCTGTTCAAGCAAGGACCCTCACTCTAGTCAGGGTAAAAGAGAATCACCCTCAGCTAACCCCTGCTTACCCCCTTGGTAGCTTGGCAGAGCAGTAGGCCTAACTTCAGAGTGCTAGGTGTAAAGTATTTGTACCAACACACACAGTAACTTAATGAAAACACTACAAAATGACACAACACCAGTGTAGAAAAATAGGAAATATTTATCTAAACAAAACAAGACCAAAACGATAAAAAAGCAACATACACAGAGTCGCGTAGACCCCCAAGTACAGTACCTTTGGTGAAGAGTGAAAACAAGCCGATGCGCGGGGGATCGCGGCGTCTGTGCGAAACATTGAATCCGTGCACTTCGAGCGGCGTCGGTCACGACGTGGTGCGGCGACTTCCACGGAGTCGCGGACTTCAGCGGGGCTACAGCGGCATCAGGCCTGCGAAGAGCGCCGCGTTCCAGCGAAAGTCACGGTGTCGGGTGCAGGCGGTGTCCCGGATTCAGTAGCGCGTCGTCCGGAGTCGTCCGAAGTCGATTTCCTTGGATTTCTACCAGCTTTCCTTTCAAGGGCCCAGGGACTGGATAGGGCACGACTTGTCAGAGCAGGAGTCTCTCCAGAGATTCCAGATACTGGCAGTGAGACGTCTTTGCTGTCCCTGAGACTTCAAGCAACAGGAGGCAAGCTCTAAATCAAGCCCTTGGAGATTTCTTCACAAGGTGGAAGGCACACAAAGTCCAGTCTTTGCCCTCTTACTCTGGCAGAAGCAGCAACTGCAAGATAGCTCCACAAAGCACAGTCACAGGCAGGGCAGCACTTCTTCCTCAGCTATTCAGCTCTTCTCCAGGCAGAGGTTCCTCTTGGTTCCAGAAGTGTTTCTAAAGTCTGTGGTTTTGGGTGCCCTTCTTATACCCAATTTCTCCTTTGAAGTAGGCCTACTTCAAAGCAAAGTCTCTAGTGAATGTGAAATCCTCCCTTTCCCAGGCCAGGCCCCAGACACTAACCAGGGAGTTGGAGACTGCATTGTGTGAGGGCAGGCACAGCCCTTTCAGGTGTGAGTGACCACTCTTCCCCTCCCTCCTAGCACAGATGGCTCATCAGGATATGCAGGCTACATCCCAGCTCCCTTTGTGTCACTGTCTAGTGTGAGGTGCAACCAGCCCAGCTGTCAAACTGACCCAGACAGGGAATCCACAAACAGGCAGAGTCACAGAAATGGTATAAGCAAGAAAATGCTCACTTTCTAAAAGTGTCATTTTCAAGCGCACAATCTTAAAATCAACTTTACTAAAAGATGTATTTTTAAATTGTGAGCTCAGAGACCCCAAACTCCACATGTCCATCCGCTCCCAAAGGGAATCTACACTTTAATCAGATTTAAAGGTAGCCCCCATGTTAACCTATGAGAGGGACAGGCCTTGCAACAGAGAAAACTAATTTGGCAATATTTCAGTGTCAGGACATATAAAACACATTACTATGGGGGTCATTCTTACTTTGGCGGGCGGCGGAGGCCGCCCGCCAAAGTAACCCCGTCAGAACACCGCACTGCGGTCGAAAGACCGCTGCCGTGATTCTGAGATTTGCCCTGGGCTGGCAGGCGGCCGCCAAAAGGCCGCCCGCCAGCCCAGGGCAAATCAACCTTCCCACGAGGACGCCGGCTCAGAATTGAGCCGGCGTAGTGGGAAGGTGCGACGGGTGCAGTGGCACCCGTCGCGTATTTCAGTGTCTGCATAGCAGACACTGAGATACTTTGCGGGGCCCTCTTACGGGGGCCCCTGCAGTGCCCATGCCATTGGCATGGGCACTGCAGGGGCCCCCAGGGGCCCCGCGGCACCCCCTACCGCCATCCTGTTCATGGCGGGTTTCCCGCCATGAACAGGATGGCAGTAGGGGGTGTCTGAATCCCCATGGCGGCGGAGCGCGCTCCGCCGCCATGGAGGATTCAGAAGGGCAGCGGTAAACCGGCGGGTGACCGCCGGTTTACCCTTTCTGACCGCGGCTGAACCGCCACGGTCAGAATGCCCTTCGGAGCACCGCCGGTCTGTCGGCGGTGTCCCGTGGCCGGTGACCCTGGCGGTCACCGGCCGCCAGGGTCAGAATCAGGCCCTATATGTCCTACCTTAACCGTACACTGCACCCTGCCATTGGGGCTACATAGGGCCTACCTTAGGGGTGTCTGACATGTAAGAAAAGGGAAGGTTTAGGCCTGGCAAGTGGGTGCACTTGCCAAGTCGAATTTACAGGTAAAACTGCATACACAGACACTGCAATGGCAGGTCTGAGTCATGATTACAGAGCTACTTATGTGGGTGGCACAACCAGTGCTGCAGGCCCACTAGTAGCATTTGATTTACAGGCCCTGGCACCTCTAGTGCACTTTACTAGGGACTTACTAGTAAATCAAATATGCCAATCATGGATAAACCAATCACATACACATTTTGTAAAGGAGCACTTGCACTTTAGCACTGGTTAGCAGTGTAACCAGAGTAACAAAAACAGCAAAATCAGAGTCCAGCACACATCAACAACCTGGGGAACAGAGGCAAAAAGTTAAGGGAGACCACGCCAAGGATGAAAAGTCTAACAGGTAGTATATGTGTATTTTAGTATATGTTGTCCTGCATGTGTCTTGTGATACAGAGGGTGAGGGTGGCAATGTTTAGAGTGTGTTGTTTAATGTGTTAGGTAAGTATAGCACATAGTAGTTAGGGTCTGTTGTTGGTTTTGTATAGTTAGGATAGGTTAGGTTAGGATAGGTGTTCTTCATTCTTTTCAGTTTATTGAAATTCTAATTAAAATTGTTTTGGTACCCCCTTACTTCATGAGTCTTAAGCTTGGGTCTAAGGATCTTCCCGTGGGTGTACAGTGAAAATTGTGTGTTGTCCTAGGGATTCCTTCCTGCCTCCGGATCCCTCTCTTGACATGTTCATCACCTTCTTACAACTGAGCTGTCACATTGGCAGCTACAAAACATCTACTTGTCTGTGCATCTTCCATCCAGCTTACCCACCACTCAAGGTGACTATGTTGACCATGTATAAGACAGGTAGGTGTGGTAATTCAGCTGTCATTGTATGGGTCCTGTGTCGGAATGTTGTGCACTGTCACATGGGACATCTGACAACAGCCTACATTTCATTTCTATCCTGCTGAACTGACCAGTGGCAATTACAGACGAGGTTGAGTCCCTCTGTTTCACACCAATGTGTTCTACTGGTACTCCCAGCTGATGATATTGCCCGAGAACTGTTTAACAGCCATTCCTGCCATATGTAGTGGGTGTAGCGTGCATGTGTTCAACATTTTTTACATTCTCAGTGAATTGCTTGTAAGGGATGAGACCAGCATTGACATCATCATGTAGGTACCATGGGCCATATGTACGAACACATTTTCCCATAGGCACAGAATGGGCAAAACTGCTTGCTACATCTGGCCCCATGTGCGTAAATGTTTGCCTGCATAGTCATGCACTCTTGTACTGACACTCTGTGACTAAAGACATGCTCCACACATCACAATTCCTAAGTGTAGTAGATGTGTCACAACACTCAAAGACATGCTGGTTGTGTATGTGGTGTTTAATAACAAGTGTCTTAGTGCAGTATTTACAATGTCCAGGTCTGTGACTCCATTAGTGGAATCCATCCAATTGTGACACAACACCAAGTAGAGGTTTGAGGGACATGTCATGGGACAAGCTTGGGTAAAGTGTCTTTCAGTGCAGGGGAACATAAATTGCCAATTGAAAAGTTACAGACAATTGCAGTCCATAGCAGAAAGGCCAACAGTGTGTTGGTGAAGAGTGTATATCTGCAACCGTGCTAACACTGGCAGGATGTAAAGCGCAGGACTAAGTAAAACACTGCCCATGTGGCATGGGCTACAGGGAACTCCTACCGGTAAAGATGATCTGTTCCACATCTTCATCCTCTGATGTATGTGGTGTCTCCTCTACCCTTGATGGTAGTAGTGGGGAGGTAGAGGGGGCCACACATGCTTCAGTGAGTGGAGATGTGGACTCCCAATTCCAGGCAGCTGCCATCTGTGGTACTACATATGCCGTCATTGCAGCAAGAAAGAGCTGCTGATTTTTTAGTATAGTAGCAACATCCCTGTGGTAGGCAGCCATGTCTGTCCTAAGGGAAACCATTTCCAGATGCATAGAGTCCATCTTGTCCTCAAGCACGCTGATGCCAGTTTGGGAGGGCAGTTGTTGTGGCCTCTCCCTCATGGCAGCAGCTATGTCCCTCAGACACTCCTGGACTCAACGTATTGGGTAGTGTGTGTGTCGGTTGACTACAGTCTGTTCAGTAGCCGTAACCATGCATGTCTGCATCCTCTCCAGGCTGGCTGCCACAGTTTGCATCCCCAGTGCACCTCCTTGGCCAGCTCCCTCTGGACTCCTACCACTGTCCTCTCAAAGCTGGTCCTTGCAGTCCTCAGCTGTGTCGGTGCTGACAGGTCATACTATTGGGGTGCTAAATGGGGCCTGTGGGATGTCTGCTACATCAATAATCCTCCTTCACACTGGAGGTGGTGTCTGGAGGTTTACAAAGACTTCTTGGAGGGTCTCTTGGCTGATGGTTGCCGGCTGGTCATCCAGGTTATCAGGGCACTCCAGGACAGGCAGATCCACATCCTCTGCAATGAGATGGTGTAAAATCACTCTATCTGTGTTGTGGCAGTTGATATGCCACGTCACTGGCTTGATATTTGAGGCTCATTGTCAGCTTAGGGCCAGATTTATGGAAAAGTGGTGCAGCATGGTGCTACTCTAAAATTGGCAGCACCTCGCTGCGTCACTTTGGTAACACAAGGATGCGCCATATGGAAGTAAATACGGCGCACCCCTGTGTTGTCTCCTGCGCTGGTGCAAAATCCAGCTGCCAGCGCCAACGCAGGCATCCTTGCACCATCATGCAAGGATGTATGCATTGAGGGGTGTGATTGTTTATGTGCGTGAAGGTGCACCTTCCTCGACACATTAACAATCACTAATGGCGCTTTGGCACTTCTGTGTGAGCTGTAGAGTGCAGCACACACAGAAGTGCTGAAGTGCCATTTTCAAATGATTGTTTATGTGCAGGAAGGGACACCTTGCTCTTCATATGCATGCTGCAGAATGCAGCGCACATTGGAAAAGCAAAAAACGAGGAGGTATAAATGTATTCTACTCGTTGGACCCTGCCAACGCCACCCCTGGGGGTTGAAGGAGGTTGGCCTGGTTTGTTGTGGGTACCTTGGGTAATTACACCTTATACCAGGTCCAGTTATCCCTTATTGGTGAAGTATTAGTGTTCTAGCAGCTTAGGCTGATAGAGGTAGCTATAGCAGAGGAGCTTAGGCTGAACTAGGAGACATGCAAAGCTCATGCAATACCACTTATACCAAAAATGAAAGGTATTTATTTGGGTGACAAGGTAACAAAAATATCTTAGAGACAATACTCCTTCTGGAGGTACGTATTATACACAATATATACACTAGACACCAAAATTAGACAAGTAAATAGTCATATAACAATGCAAACAGTAGGACATCCTATAGAATGCAATGGGAGAAAATAGGTCTAGGGGCAACACAAACCGTATACTAAGAAAGTGGAATGTGAATCACAAATTCCCCCCTAGACAAGTGTAGTGTGTGCAAAATCGCTGGGACAGTAAGAATACAGTAAAGTTAAGTAAATTACCCCACCCCAAAGCCCAGAAAAGCAGGATTAAAGTAATGCAAGTTTCCTTAGGACACACTACACCTCGTTTGCAGCAAACCACTTGTTGATGTCATCTCTATCCTTATAAGGAGGGACAACTTTGTGCAGATTTCTAGAATCAAATGAAGGTTCCCTACCATTTGTATTTCTACAACTGCTGCTGCCACCATGCGGAACTAACCCCAAACCCTGCCTCTCTTTCTCCACAGCCAAGGATTCCCTGTCTAAGGCCAACTGCTGCTGCATTAGCTTCAGTCTGGCCTCCTCTAACCTCAGCTTCCTCAGTTCCCTATCTAGGGACTGGTCCTCAGGTTTAGAATTATGTGAAGTCTCTGAAACAGAGGTAACATGAGAGTTTGCAGAGGCAGACCTATCTCTAACAGGGGCCACTCTAGTTACCTGGCCTCTAGGGGTGAAGGGAGCCCTACTTGTGTGTGAACCCTTCCCACTACCTGTTATACTAGGGGGCTTGTTGATAGCTACGTCTGTGGAAAGACCCTCGACAGGATTGTCATTCTGCTTCTCTGAGCTGTCCTGGTTGGAGTTATCCAATACCTGCTGATTCCCTGATCATCCTGTAGGAGGAGATTTAAGAGGTATTCTTTATTGGGGTTCTTCCCAATTCCTAAATTTCTTTCAATGCAGAGCCCCTTTAAGCTTTTATAGTTTAAATTGCCTAAGGTAGTCTGGACAGCTCTAGGGGGGGGCTTCTACAGAAGACATATTGAAAGAAAAAAGTTTAGGAAAGTGAGTAAAAAATTTGTAGAATAACAGAGCTAACGTTTTAGAAAAAAGAAGAAAACTTTTCAGAACTTTGTAAAAACATTTGCAAAGTTTAAAGAACTTTTAAGAAAGTTAGAAAATTGTTTCTAGGTATATATTATATATGCTCTAAGTATTTTAGTAAGTTTTTCTTGTGAAAAGCACAGGTATTAACGTAGTAAAGCAATTGCAAGTACTTATCACACCGCTGCACCACCAATGTAGGAGGCTGGCCTGGTTTGTAGTGGGTACATTCGGTACTTACACCTTATACCAGGTCCTGTTATCCCTTTTTAGTGAAGTAACAGTGTTCTAGCAGCTTAAGCTGATAGGGGTAGCTATAGCAGAGCAGCTTAGGCTGAACTAGAAGGCATGCAAAGCTCATGCAATACCACTTATAGTTACACAGTACTTATACACAATTAAAGACAATACTCAGTGTTACCAAAAATAAAGATATTTATTTGGGTGATACATTACCAAAAATATCTTAGACACAATACTCCTTCTGGAGGTAAGTATTATACACAATATATACACTAGACACCAAAATTAGACAAGAAAATAGTCATAGAACAATGCAAACAGTAGGACATCCTATAGAATGCAAAGGGAGAAAATAGGTCTAGGGGCAACAAAAACCATATATTAAGAAAGTGGAATATGAATCACAAATTCCACCCTAGACAAGTGTAGTGTGTGCAGAATTGCTGGGAGAGTAAGAATACGGTAAAGGGAAGTAAATTACCCCACCCCAGAGCCCAGAAAAGCAGGAGTAAAGTACTGCAAGTTTCCTTAGGCAACACTACACCTCGTTTTTGGGATATTTCAGCAGCCAACCAAGCCTGCAAAGAACAAGTGCTGGATTATTGGACCTGAAGATCTGTAAAGGTAGGGGACCAAGTCCAGAAGTCGAAATAAGTTCCAGGAAGGACAGGAGCCCCTGCCAACGCAGAAGAGGGTGCAAAAGAAGAGTCCCAGGTTAGTCGAAGACCTCAGAAATGCACCCTAGGAAGATACCAGCAGGTTCCTGCATGATGCAAAAGATGTTCCACGGCGTGAAGATCGTTGCAGATAAGATTTCGTGTTAGAAGGCACCAACAAGCCTTTGCTACGACAAAAGTGCTTTTTGTATAAAAATGGCACTGGATGGACCCAGGAGGGACCTGGGGGCCTCAACTCTGTGTGAGGAGGAAGAGGGGGCGCAGCACTTTAGAGAGCCCTCCGGATGCCAGACAGCACCCTCAGCAGCCACAGGATCAGGTTTAAAGGAGGTGCAAGTGCAACAAAAGAAGGTCCCACACCTCCGGAGAACAACTCAGTGAGTTGAGCATCGCAGGATGGAGTGCTGAGGACCTGGGCCAGGCTGTGCATGAAGGAATTTTGCAAAGAGTGCACAGAGGCCTCAGGAGGTGAAGAAGACACAATACACAGGGGTACCGTTGTTCTCGAGCTCTGGGCACCCCTGCTGGGGTGGTGATGGACAGGGGAGTGGTCACTCCCCTTTCCTTTGTCCAGTTTTGCACCAGAGCAGGGGAGAGCGGGTCCCTGAACCAGTGTAGACTAGTTTATGCAAGGAGGGCACCATCTGTACCCTTCAAAGCATTTCCAGAGGCTGGGGGAGGCTACCCCTCCCCAGCCTGTAACACCTATTTCCAAAGGAAGAGGGTGTAACACCCAGCTCTCAGAGGAAATGCTTTGTTCTGCCTTCCTGGGACTGGGCTGCCCAGACCCCAGGCGGGGAAGAACCCAGTCTGTGAGGTGGCAGCAGCTGTAGCTGCAGTGCAAGCTTCAGAGAGCTGGTTTGCAGTACTGGGGGTCCATGGTGGAGCCCCCAGGATGCATGGAATTGGCTCCCCAATACCAGCTTTGGAATGGGGGGACAATTCCATTATCTTAGGCAGGTTACATGGCCATATTCGGAGTTACCATTATGAAGCTACATAGAGGTATTGACCTATATGTAGTGCACGCGGGTAATGACGTCCCAGCACTCACAAAGTCTGGGGAAATGTCCCTGGACTATGTGGGGGCACCTTTGCTAGTGCAAGGGTGCCCTCACACTGAGTAACTTTGCACCTAACTTTCAGCAAGGGAAGGTTAGACATATTGGTGACTTATAAGTTACTTAAGTGCAGTGAAAATGGCTGTGAAATAGTGTGTGCACTATTTTACCCAGGCTGAAAGAGCAGTCCTGTGTAAGGGTATGTCTGAGCTCCCTATGGGTGGCAAAAGAAATGCTGCAGCCCAATGGATCTCCTGGAACCCCAGTGCCCTGGGTACCTAGGTACCGTATACTAGGGACTTAGAAGGGGGGTCCAGTATACCAATCGAAATTGGTAAATGAAGTCACTGGCCTACAGTGGAAAATGTAAAAGCAGAGAGAGCATGAGCACTTAGGTTGTGATTAGCAGAGCCTCAGTGACACAGTTAGGCACTACACAGGCATACACATCAGGCCACAGACTATGAGCTTTGGGGTTCTGGTTAGCAGGATCCCAGTGAGACAGGCAATACACACTGACATGTAGGTTTTTATCTATGAACACTGGTTTCCTGGCTAGCAGGATCCCAGTGACACAGTACAAACACACTGACACACACTCACAAACAGGCCAAAAGTGGGGGTAACCATGCTAGAAAGGCTACTTTCCTACAGGTGATGCCAGCATAAAAATGCAATGGGTGTTGCTGTGGCATGCCCACAGCAACACCCAATGCACACCCCTTCCATGCACAGTGATGCATGGGAAGGGGCGTATTTACAAGGTGACGTTAAGCCACAAAAAATGGCTTAACGCCACCTTGTCAATATGGCGCAGTGCCTAACGCCACAATAGCATCACTAAAAGTGATGCTCCTCTGGCGCTAGGGTCCTATGATGTGCCCCTTAGTTCCAAAGGATTGCTCCTGTACATCATGGCTGCAGTCTTCAGCCCTATGTCCCACCTGCATGTCACATGAAGGGAAGCCCAGTTGGCACAATTGGCTGTGTTATATCTTCTAAGTGTGATGTCTATTCTTTTTGTGGCTTGACACCATCTTTTCATTATCTACCTTCTCTATGCATCCATTTGCATGGTGAGGCCTTGCAATGGGTGTTGCTGTGCTCATGCCACAGCACCACACATGGCAATTTTCACCTGTCACAGGCTTACATGTTTCACATACACACATGCTGTGCTAAGACCTTGCACCACCCCAGGAATGGCACTGCCAGGACACTGTGCTTTTGTTACCATTGTTGGCTCCCCATGTTGTTGTTTGTGTTTGTGTGCTACATTGCACGGCACTTCTGGACCTGGCAGAGTTCAGTGTCATCTTCTGTCTGTGTGTGTGTGTTAGCCTTACTAAACATCTATGTCCTCTCCCTCAATGCAGCCCTCCTTGCACTGTGATACATGAGTGCAGCATGGTGACAGTACAGCTCATTTGACACAAGCACAAGGTTAGACGCAGGGATGGGCAGCATGGGTATGACATTTCTCTGTGTACATCATTATGTGACAGTGCCTGATGGTAAATGAGTCTATGGACATAGCCACTTAACAGGAGTTGTACTTAGGTCAGGCCCTGAAGCAAGTTAGAAGTGATTATGCAGGTAGTCATACTGGTCCCTCATTTGAAGTGCGTCAGTTCTTGGAAGGGGGGGACAATTCAAGTGCATCATTCTTAGGGGCACCTGACTGCCGTTGTGTATTTGACCGCCCGCAACATCACAGGTGGTAGTGGCAACTGTTCTCAATGTATTATTCCTCATGGGCCAATAGCTTGGCTTGGCAGGTTTCCCGCAGCTTACGGACTGGCTATGCCATCTCTCCTGTGACACCAGGCCAGTATTACGTTCAACACTACCCTCCAGGTCTGTTTCCGCATGTGTTGTATGTGTGCGTTTATTTCCCGATTCCCATGTGTCTGACATGGTTGTGTCAGAGTAGTTGTTGGCTCAGCCTGTGACTGTTGTGACCTACTGATTGCTATCGGTGGTACATATTTTCTGTAGTGAAACATTTCAGTTCAGCATCAAGATGTGTGGTTCAACACTACTTCAGTTTGGTTGGTCTGGGTAGTGGCATGTTACCAATGATACAGGTCCAGCCTGCTTTTCCTTCAGCACCTGTTCAGTTCATTGTTCCACACACCCAGGGAACACCCTGACTGCATGATGGAGGGATGGATGCCTGATGTGGATGTGTTTTCTATGTGCGGTGTGGTGGTGCTACCGGCACATGCCTGGGTACTGTTGGGATAGTTGCAATGACTTGTGTGCTGTGTGATGCAGCACACATGCGTTTGGGCTATGAGGCAAGGCAGTTGCAAGGTGTTACTGCAAGGGACACCACTATGATGTAACCCCAGGAATGGTATTGACTGACTACCTGGTCTCTGAGGTCTTGGTTGTGTTGGAGGTGTTGATATGACTACATGCAAGGGATATTGTGATGACATAACCAGTGGCACAGTGATTATACATGTCTTCCATCCCATGTGCTGCATATGTACATGTAGGTATTTATGCCTGGTGTTCATTGTATGTCCAGGTTGTGTATGTGTCATGGTGCATGGCACTACCAAGGCATAGGTACATGTGTAGCTTATGTAGGCATGGTGCAACTTGCTTAATTTGTAGTGTGTCCCTCTGCGCTCCTTTGACATGCATTGTGTGAGTGCTATGTGCCTCTCCCTTCTTGTACTTCACATTTTAGCATAAATTTCCCCGTGCAACTTACCCTGCATTTGTGGTGTTTCCTGGTAGTCTGCGCTGTCCTGTCCTGTGATTCCTGTGATGATTTTCTCCAGGATGACCACTGCAACCATCTCCTCCATCTCGGCCAAGTCCTCTTGTGGTGCTGGACTCACACCTCTAGTTTGCAGTGCTGCTTTCCTGTCCATTGCCATTTTTTCCTTTGTCCTCCACTTGTAGTCATGCCAGCATTTCTTGCACTCTGTTACGGTTCTCCTGACCTCTGCCACACTGTTAATCTTATCCACTACCTGCTGTCAGATTGCCTCTCTACTTCTAATTAGCTATGTTGAGATGACGAAGAGTTGATTTTGATGCTCCGTCACCTCTCTCACCAGTATTTCATACTCCTCTGCACTGAAACAACACTTTCTCTTTTTCTTCTCCCACCCCTGGGTCTTATCTGTGTCCTCCTGGCTGGTTCCTGGTTGAATGGGGTGTCCCTGGGTTCTCTTCTGGCTTCCTGGCTCCATTTTGCCCCTCCTTTGAACTGTTTTCTCCATTTGCCTCTTTTTTTTTACGCTATTGCGTGCAAAAATGGTGCATTTCTGATTTGCAACATGTTTACATGTCGTAAACCAAATTAGAGTAATTTTTCCTCTGTTAACGTCATTTTGCCTTATGACAAGGCGCAATGGGTAACGCCATAAAAAATGACTCTAACATATTTTTAGTCCCACCCAGCCTCATAGCATAGATATAATGCCTGGGTGACATTAAAAAATGGCGCTAGTCAACGCTAACCTTTTTGATGCAAAACTGCGTCAAAAAGTATAAACCTGACCATAAATACTAACCCAGTACGCGCTCTTCCAGCACAACCTCACTCAGTCACACCAGGAGTTAACCCTGCGACAGTGCATTCGATCATGTAAAGTACCCTCGAAACATTATGAAATTCTGTTTTGGTTAGCTCAAAAGATAAACAGCCTGCATTCTGAGTTTTCCCATCCGGGTCCTCAAGAAAAACACATAATTTATGTGCTTGCCTTTTGGGATGGTTCCCGCAGTGGGTAACTGCGACACTTGGGGAACAGTATTTGCCACGCTCTACACCACCGCCTATGGTACACCAACACTTGCCAATCTTCTGGAGGTGTTAAAACAAATTCAAGATGAATACAGGGCTGCCTCGGCTCTGGATTTGGGGGTACAATTAATGGCCAACTTTGCCACAGTATCCTCAAAAATATTAAGTAACCTTAAAGGGGAAGCAGTAGCACTAGCAGTACGCATGGAGCTCTGGGATGTTCCAGTACAGGATCAAGAATGTGAGCTGCAAAAAATTATTACCAAAACCTGTTCAAGTGTAGGTCAGGATAGTTTGGGAGCCAGACCAAGTAAACCACAGTAACCCGGTAAATCCAATAAGGATTCCAGCATACAGGCGACTAAAGGTTCTAAGAAATCCTGGTATAAACATAAGCAAACATTTAAAAAGGACACAGGAGAATCTCCTCAATCGGAGATCTCTGACAAATGTTACAATTTAGGAAATAGGAATGATATAAAACTCCTGATAAATAGCAATATACTGATATGTGCCAATCTTGTTCCTTTCAGGACTCACTATATTAACAAAGTGAGAGATGTGGGTGATCAGAGCAACGCAGAGAGTACGTGAAACAAAAAAAAGATTCACAACGGTCAGCTGAAGTTTCAATTACAAAAGAAGAGAAACTTTCACAACAAAAACCCTAATTCAAAAAGTAAAAGGTGGCAGCTATTACTGCACGAAATACCACCCAAAATGACAATTTTATTGAAGAATAGAAACTGGGCACTGGCCCTGCTAGACAGCGCAGTAGAGGTCACAATAATTCACTGAAATCTTCAAATGCATCTGGAGATGAAAGCAACTGATGACTTCATAGAAGTCGAGACTGTGGACATGAATGTCTCCCTCTCCAATAGGGTGTATAAGATGAAAATACAATTAGAGGGAGACATTGAGCGCATAATTGACATAACATTTTAGAAACAATTAACTGGCATTTATGACATTTTGTTGGCCGAAAAGGATTGGCTGCCAGAATTTGTCTGTGAAGTCCTGGGGGGGTGACCAGCTCATTAAACCTTCCTTCTTGTCCCTAGTTCCTACAGAATTATTTGAGTCATACTCATTTCACTAGACATTAGCACAGGCTTCTGCGCTGTATCTCAACCATGTTGGGTGGGATAAGGATTCTCCCTACCATATGATACCAATTAGGTCTCAACCACAGCCACAGCCTCAACCTCAATATCTTATTAAAAGCATGAGGCTACAGCTCCTGTGAGAGAGATTCTCGCACAGCTACAGTACCAGGGTATACTTGAGCCCTGTCTCTCACCAATGAACAATCGCCTATTTTCTGTTGCCAAACCAGACCATTCATCTAGAATAGTCTTAGATCATAGACATTTAAGCAGTCATACATGCACATTTTCTATTCAAAACTCTCAATGCACTGCACTCATTAACAATACAGTGCGCAAAAAAGTACAAAACAATGTTGGATATTTCCAATGGCTTCTTCTGCAAAAGTATAGTGCCTGAAAGCAGGGATCTAACAGCATTTAGCACTTCAGACTCACTGAAAAAAAATCAAGGCTTCCACAGGGGTATAAGAACAGTCCTGGACTGTTTTCAGCACGTGTAACATCCACTTTACACAACGTTGACCCTAAAGCGTTGTCCTATGTTGGTGACATCTAGCTAACGGATGATGATCTCATTCACCACCTGAAATCGCTGGTCTGCATTACTGTGGGATTTGCCGAATTCAGCTGCAAACTCAGTTTTAAGCAGAAAACAATTGCCTTTCTCAGTGTCCTATTTTTAGGACATGAGTTATCAGATGACGGCAAAATTCTACCACCCCACTTTCTAGAAAAGTGCGCACAATTGCAATCACCAAATACCATAAAAAAGCTCCGGCCTTTATTGGGCTTTTAAAACTTTGGCAGAACTTACATTCCAGATTATGCAGAACACCTTAAACCCTTATGTGATTTAATAGGCAAGTATATATTGGACAGTCAAACAAACATAAACACATTCACAGAGCATTACAACAAGTCACGCTTGCAGCAAAGCATTTACACATAAGGGACAACAAAACACATTTGGTCACCAGAGTAATTGCTGGTGCCATTGGTTTCACCAAATATAACATTTAATGAGGGTGAATCCATTCCTATTGCATACAAATCACATTTGTATTCCATTGCTGAACAATGCATTGCTCCCACAGAAGAAATTAAACAGAGACCCCTGGCTCAGGGGAAACACATTATGGTTGTCTCTCTGATCCCAGCTCTCGAGGCTGTCACAAAGGCCAACGTTCCCAGCACCAAAGCATTACATCCATGTTGGATTCAATGGGCAACATCTCTGACAGCCACTGATGTAGACTACATTTTCGATCCAAAATTACAAACTCAAGAATTCCTTCAATATGAAATAGAATATCCAATTCCATCAAATACTTTGCCAATTGATCAATATCAAACATTCATTTACACTGATGGTTCATCTCAACCAGCCATAGGTCCAAAACATCAATACTCTGCCGATCACGCAGCTGGGAGTGGCTATATGAAATATGGTGAATTCCAGCTACAAAATACTTACAAGCATACCTTAGGAACTGCACTGTGCAACGAGCAGAGCTCAAGGCTCTGGTGATGGCGCTGGAACACACGGATTCAGAATAACTAATGTTGAAAGTCTGTGATTCATACTACTGTGTCCAGTCCTTCAATGAATATCTGCATTACTGACGTCAAAATGGTTTCAGAGATTCAAAAGGCAACACCATCAAGCATGAGTTACTGTGGGGGAAAGTAGCAGACCTTAAGGAAATGATGCGCAATGCCCATGTAGTGCAAACATGGGGACATCAATCTGTAGGAGTATACATTGTGCGCAATACCTTGGCTGGTGAAGCAGCCAAGTCAGCAGTAGCTACTGCTTCTGTTGCTGCAACAACTTGTTCACAAACAATGTTGAATGATGAAACATTTGCTGCTGTGAAACCTTTGGCTGACGGCAATCCAATACCAGAGGCATATCCTGCCAAATATTCCTACTGCATAACTAGCCGAAGTACTCCATTAGCAACAATACCAGGGATGGGTGATCGTGTGATCCCCAACCAAGACCAAAGATCTGAGTTGATAAAAGCAGCACATGAGGGAGTTGCTGCTGCCCATGCCGGTGCGGCGGCTACTATTTCCTTACTCCAGGAAAGCTATTGGTGGCCATGTCTATACAACCAGACAAAACAATATGTCCTTTGCTGGGACATCTGTCAGCAAATAAAAGGGTCCACCGTTAAACGCCCACTGCAGACACTCCTTTTAATTTCAAACAAACCACTACAGTATGTGTACCTGGGCCATTGTGGTCCCCTGACACCTGATGGTGCATTCACATACATCTTAGTCGCTCATGACTCATGCTCCAGATTTCTGTGGGTATGGCCCCAATGATCACCTGACACTCAAACTGTTATTAAAGATTTGCATGTCTTTATCGGTACATATGCAGTTGCGACTTTCCACTCGGATGAGGGCCCTGCATTTGCCTCGAGGGCATTTGAGGACACCATGGCTTCCTTAGGAGTTTAACTACATTTCTCATCTCTCTACCATCCAGAGGGTAACAGTAAAGTGGAGTGGAAGAATTGAGACTTAAAGCAATAGCTTAACAGAGAGTATTAGGCATGGGTCGTCGCTGGCTTAGTAACCTGTATGGCGTCCAGATAGCAGTTAATAATCTGCCCAGAAGGCCCTTGCGAAGGTGAATCCCATATGAGGTGCTGTTTGTGACACAAATGTATTTTCCAGAGCTTGATGGCTCTGGCGCAGAGGCTGAAGACAGAACCTTTGACATAAATGAATGTGTCACTGTTTTTCAGGAATGACAAGAGTTCAGAGACAAAAACTCGTCTGTCATTGCCACCTTGCTGGGGCTCAGGGATGCACCAATAATATCAACTGACTGGATTTTGAAGATTGGTGATCTAGAAGAAGAAAAGATTGCTGTGAAAAATGAGTTTTGGCCATCATATTGTGCACCGTTTCCAGTCCTGGGAATACATGGTACCACAACTGTTATTCTACCACTGCTGGTAGGATAAAAAAGAAAATTGCTTTATCTCAATTGATAATGTCAAGCTACACCATATGACTGATCCTCCACAGCAGACCTATTGAATCCCTGGGTGGTCTCTGAAGCCCTCTAACTACAGATCAGGATGTTCCTCTACAGGTTTTTAGCAGCAATGCTGACACTTCCTCAAGCTTGGGGAGGGTGGAAAATGATCTTTCATTAATACCATTATCTTCATCTAAAACAACAAGCAAGAGAAATAATGAAGACTATTACACAAACACAACTCAAATGGATGTAATTGTCTACAATGAACCACCAAGGGAGACTTCTGTCAGTTCTCCTACTTCTAACATGGCTCCAAATTTTGCACTAACTGCTTCTGGATACCTTGTTGATTAAGATCCTCTTTTGACTCATCCACTTCTTCTTCAACACCACCGTCAAGAGCACGTTAGCTGATGGGTTGGCTTAAAGATAACTATTTCATTTATCCATGTGGTTTTTCCTAACTGTACTTACCTTTCTTCTTTAGATTGGTTTTGTCATTGTTTTGTTCTTACTGATACATGGTTGTAACTTCCTGAATGCTCTGCAGTTGAAGTCGTAGATGAGGTCCTAAAACCACATTTTTCTTCACACAAAGTCCATCAAGACTTGTCCCCATTGAACATTGCAGCCATACCAGTTCCTGATGGGATTGTTTGAGATAATGTTTCCTTTGATATATTTGGTCCGACAAAGGTTCTTCAAATTCCATGTTTTCAAACTATCTTTAAATTATGTAATAATACCTGTGGTTGTTTCTGATGACTGGGATGTAAAAACAGTTGATTCTATGCTATCTGAAGGAGAGTACTTTACTGTATTTGAAATGATATGTTCTGTTATAAATATTATGGAAATCACTTCATTCATAGAGCAAGTACCCAAAAGACTATTTTCAGCCACACACAATGGGAACATTGTCCTACCCCACATATGGATACGTTTGCTAATTTTTCTGGGCACAATGTTAAAGATGCTGTGTTACTATTTTAGATTTCCCATCATGGAAATGCACAATGTATTGTTTACTGATACAAAAGTGATTTATGCTGATTCTTTTGTTTTCCAGTTGGTTATAGAAGGCTATGAAGGCTATAGAAGGCTATGAATATTGGATGAAGTTGATTGACTTAAAGAGTGTTTAGGGCACTAAACATTTGTAAATACAGGGAATGAAAGCTTTGTTTAGAGCATGCCTGATACCTTTACAAGTAATATTTCTAAATGACACAGTGTAGCAGACAAGTTGTTTAGGCTTGGCAAAAGTTAAAGAATTAAATGCACCCAGTATCACTACTCCTGCAAAATCTTACAAATGGCAAAAATATATTAATATTATTAATATCAGCTCGATGGATGGGTCCAAAATGGAACATTTAACACATCACTTTCAAGTCCTGGTGGGTGGCCAGTGAACACAAATGGTCGTCATGCATGTTTTGTAAACTCCACGGGGTTTTAAAGCGAACAGACCCGACCCTCGCTATGTGTCATCAGAACATTTGGATATTGTGACAGCATACAGTGTAGGAAAATTATGCCAGCAATGGTTAAAAGTTCCTCACTAGATGCTGTAAAAGAACACCTCAATCTCCTGTCTAATACCACAGACTTGCAAGATTTGCTGTTAGGCCCCAGAAGACAACATAAAAACCGCTTCTTATATGCAATTGATAACAAGAGCTAAATCCCGGTTCAGGCAAATAGATCAGGAAAACTTACAGAAAACTTTAACCTTTGTAGATAATAGGATTAACACCTTGTTTGACCACATTTACACTATTAACAACATAATTTCCTCTGCAATTGACATTATGTAAACTGACATGTCATCTTTACACTATGGACAGAGTCAACTTAGGTTCATTATGCGGTTGGTCTCATTTTGGCATTATGTGAAGGCCAGAGACCTATCTAGTGGATTTTATTTGACGGGGGAACAAAAAATAATGTCTAAGAAAGAAGTTACTTATATTATGGTGGACATTGAAAAATTAGAAACATTGGGGGTCATTCTGACCTCGGTGGTAAAACCGCCATAACACCGCCGTGGTCGCGGTAAACCGCCACGGTAATTCTGACCCGCAACTGGCAAACCGCCAAAAACCCGACATCAACAAAAGTCCGCCACAGCAACGGCCAGCGCAAAACTGGCGATGACCAAACCTCCACCGTCACGCCAACAGAAATACGCCCATGCCATTCCGACCCACAAATCTCCGCAGCGGTCTTTCAACCGCGGTATTCCCTTGGCGGTACACACCGCCGCGGTCAAAATACACACACCTTTACAAAACACAGCTGCATTGGACAAATCAAAATACACACACCTGAGACACATACACACACCACTCCCACACACCCAATTAAATATAAAACACACACCCACATCACCCACAAACCCTTACGACCACAATTGTGACTGAAGGACAGAAAGAGACAGCACAGCATAGAGTAGACCATCACACAGAAGCAAATCACAACATCACCCACACAATTTCCACGCACAAAACACCATACACCACCACACTCACCACACTCTACAACACATACACCACCCCTCACCTCATCCACACCACCCCATGGCACCCCAAAGACACCCCAGGTTCTCTGACGCAGAACTCAGGGTCATGGTGGAGGAAACAGTTCGTGTAGAGCCCCAGCTCTTCGGGGCACAGGAGCAGCACACCACCATTGCCAGGAAGATGGAGCAATGGCAAAGAATAGTGGACAGGGTCAACGCTGTGGGACAGCATCCACGCAATCGGGACGACATCAGGAAGCGGTGGAACGACCTACGGGGGCAGGTGCATTCCATGGTATCAAGGCACAATATCGCGGTACAGCGGACTGGCGGCGGACCCCCACCTACTCCCCCAGAATTCACAGCATGGGAGGAGGAAGTCTTTCACATCCTGCATCCTGAGGGCCTCGCAGGAGTAGGCGGAGGAATGGACTCTGGTAAGTCAAATCTCCACTACTTCATTCCCCCCACCCCACCTGCATGCCAAATCATACCCCCACCCTCACCCCCATCACACCAACTCCTTGCAAATGGCTCACCATCACAACCCACCCATCCCAAAACCTAGCCCTGCATGCGTCCCCAAAGCATGGACACCCACCACCAAAGCATGCCCACTGCACACACCCATCACCCCCACAAGCCACCGTCACAAAAGCCCCCACAAGGGAATGCCAGCACTGGGGTACACGGCCACCCACCCATTACACGAAATGCCACACACAGAAGCAATAACCATACTCTTATACCCCTGCAGGACCCGAACGCCACCACCCCGCCACGGAGGGTCCAGAGATGTCAATCCCACCCCCAGAAGAGGCCCCCAGTGATGACAGCAGCTCTGTCTCCCTGGACCCAGATGACCAGCCCGGCCCATCGGGGACCTCAGGACAGTCAGTTCCCCACAGACAGCCACAGGCTACACCAGACCTAACCCCCTCTGGGAACAGCAGCACAGCTCCCACCCAGCGGGCCCATGCCTCTGTCTCCAGGACACGTCAATCAGCGGTGTGTCCACCACTACAGGGCATCCAGGTTGACCCACCACCCCAACAACACCAGGGACCTGGGGGCAGTGGTAGTGGGCACACGGTCCAGGGGACAGAGGCCCAGGGAAACAGGGGAACTGGGAGGGCTGCTGTGCGACAGGTGGGCAACAGGCCCAGGGAACCGACTCTCCAAGAGGCCCTCTCCTCCATCATGGGAGCATACCACCGCTCCCTGGAGACGATGGCTACGGTACTGGCCAGGTTCTAGGAGATCCAGGTACTGCAGGAGGAACAGTACATGGGGTTCAGAGAGGAACTGAGAAACATTAGTTCCAAAATGGGGACCATCGTCGTGGCCCTTAACCAGATAGTCACCACATTGCGGGACCATGTGGCACCACAAAGTGCCCCTGTCACTAGCATGGACCAGGAACAGCCTACCACCTCCGCCGGCGCTAGTGGACAGGAGGCCCCCACACAACGACAGGCCACCAGAACCCCACCTCCTGCAGAAGAAGAACCACCCCGCAAGCGGTCCCTGAGATCTCACAAGAAGACAGAGTAGGATGCCAAGACCCCCGCCAGCAAAGGATACCCCCTAATGTCATCCCACTGTCCCACATTGTCATCCTGTCCAACCTTGAACTGCCCCTGCTCCATCCTTCCACAGGCATATGGACAATGCACCTGTGAGACTGAAAACTGGACTCTGCCATGGACATTACTCCACCATCACCCATCACCGTTTTACAATCATATTCCTAAATGTAGCACTTTAATAAAATCACTTATTGCACTTAAAAAATCTGGAGTCTGCTTGTATTTTGAACAAATGTATTAGACATAACGGTGCAAAAATGTTCAGTTACATTGTGATGACAACATACCACTGTCACACAGCTGTAGTCCATGGGCAAACAAAGCAGAGGTCACGCAGTGGGGCCCACAGCTCTGAAAACGGAAGGGAAAGTCACAACTCAGTTAACAGTAACTGGGGGGAACTCAGACAGTAGAGAGGCAGCAGCCACTGCCTCCTCTGTGTCCCCCTCCTCCTCGTCTCCCTCCTCCCTCCCTGTGACATCTCCACTCACACCTGCATGCACACCACCATCAGCCAGTACGTCCATCACCAGCACACCCACCAGAGCACTCCGCACACGTGCAGTCACCACCCCCACTGCCATTTACACGTCCCCTGTGTCCTCTCCCAGTGTGTCTGTCACCTCCTCTTCCAAACCACACAAACGCAGGCAGCCACCCACCCAACAGCCATCCACCTCACGACAGCCTCCGTCACAAGCACCTGCACCCAAAGACAGCACACTTGACTCTCCTACAACCACATCCTCTTCCTCCACTCCCATACCCACTGCACCTACCCTTCGCATTGCTCCTAAAAAGTTTTTCCTCTCCAAAAATAACCTCTTTGCATCACCTGACCCACCCCCTCCATCTCGTAAGAGTCCAAACAGCACCTCAGCCTCCACAAGCCCTGCACCTACTAGGACCATAGTTCAGGGCTATTGGAGTCCACCAGCTCCTAGGGCCGGAACATCGGCCAGCAGCAAGGGGACAGCCAGCCCACCCCCTGGGAAAAGAACCAAAAAAAGGAAGGGCCGGCGCGACAGGCCTGAGACGGCTGCCCCCAAGGACACTACCCTTGCACCGTCACCTGGCACATCCACAAAGGGAGGCAAGGGCCCCAGAGATTCGGCGAAGGAGGGCAAGGGCAGCAGGGCGGACAAGTCCGGCAGCAGGCGAGCTGCCCAGGAGGGCCCCACCAGCCCCATTTTGGGTGTGACGGAGGACACCCACGGGCCCAGGACTCCAGCACAGGAGGGCCCCGCTAGCGAAAGGTCGGATGGCGACTGAGCGGGAATTATTGGCCAGATCTGGTTCCCTAGGAACACAAGACAAGCACCGCTGAACAGGGCCCCGCCAAGACAAGCACCGCTGAACAGGGCCCCGCCGTGACAAGCACCGCTGAACAGGGCCCTTCATTTCAAACACCGCTCCGCTGGGCCCTTCCTGTCAAGCACAGCTCCGCTGGGCCCTTCCTGTCAAGCACCGCTCCGCTGGGCCCTTCCTCTCAAGCACTGCTCCGCTGGGCCCTTCCTGTCAAGCACCGCTCCGCTGGGCCCTTCCTCTCAAGCACCGCTCCGCTGGGCCCTTCATCTCAAGCACCGCTCCGCTGGGCACCGCCGTCTCTGAACTGCTCCGCTGGGCCCTTCCTCTCAAGCACCGCTCCGCTGGGCCCTTCCTGTCAAGCACCGCTCCGCTGGGCCCTTCCTCTCAAGCACCGCTCCGCTGGGCCCTTCATCTCAAGCACTGCTCCGCTGGGCACCGCCATCTCTGAACTGCTCCGCTGGGCCCTTCATCTCAAGCACCGCTCCGCTGGGCCCTTCCTGTCAAGCACCGCTCCGCTGGGCCCTTCCTCTCAAGCACCGCTCCACTGGGCCCTTCATCTCAAGCACCGCTCCGCTGGGCACCGCCGTCTCTGAACTGCTCCGCTGGGCCCTTCCTGTCAAGCACCGCTCCGCTGGGCCCTTCCTGTCAAGCACCGCTCCGCTGGGCCCTTCCTCTCAAGCACCGCTCCGCTGGGCCCTTCATCTCAAGCACCGCTCCGCTGGGCACCGCCGTCTCTGAACTGCTCCACTGGGCCCTTCCTGTCAAGCACCGCTCCGCTGGGCCCTTCCTGTCAAGCACCGCTCCGCTGGGCACCGCCGTCTCTGAACTGCTCCGCTGGGCCCTTTATCTCAAGCACCGCTCCGCTGGGCCCTTCCTGTCAAGCACCGCTCCGCTGGGCCCTTCCTCTCAAGCACCGCTCCGCTGGGCCCTTCATCTCAAGCACCGCTCCGCTGGGCGCCGCCGTCTCTGAACTGCTCCGCTGGGCCCTTCCTGTCAAGCACCGCTCCGCTGGGCCCTTCCTGTCAAGCACCGCTCCGCTGGGCCCTTCATCTCAAGCACCGCTCCGCTGGGCCCTTCCTGTCAAGCACCGCTCCGCTGGGCCCTTCCTGTCAAGCACCGCTCCGCTGGGCCCTTCATCTCAAGCACTGCTGGCCCATTGGCAGGGCCGGATCTGTGGCGGGCAGGGCTTCACGAAGCACTCTGGCCAACATGCCTCCTCCATAACCAGTGGAGTCTGTAATCCACCTGATGGACTGTGGCTTTGCACTTCCCAGGATGTGACAGTGGTCAACCCACCCACTGTAGAGACTTGAGAGACTGTGGCTTTGCACTCCCCAGGATGGTACAGTGGGCAATCCACCCACTGTAGAGACTTGAGAGACTGTGGCTTTGCACTCCCCAGGATGGTACAGTGTGCAATCCACCCACTGTAGAGACTTGAGAGACTGTGGCTTTGCACTCCCCAGGATGGTACAGTGGGCATGGAGGCCCCTTGTGGATCTGGCGTCGTAGACTCATGTGGCTGAGGTGCCCTCCCTCCCCTTCCCCCTGAGGTGCCTGTAGTTTTATTATCTGATGCCCCAGCAGTGTTCTCTCCAATGGAATCGGGTCTCGTGTGTGGGCTTTGCCCATGTGTTTATGCACATTGGCCCACGAACAATGGAAGGTAGCCAATATGTGCCGGACTTTTGGGCTATGTATATATTGTTCATGTGGTAATATATTTTATTTAGATATTTCATATTTCACTTAACTTCAAATATGCTATAATATACTTAAATTTTAATGATCAATTTATTTTGTCTTTGCATTATTCTGGGGGGTTTGGGGGGTGTCACTCTGACTTGTTGCTCTGCATTGGTGTGTAGGGATTTGGTGGTGGGTGGGGGGGTGGGTGTGTCGCGTATGGTTGTGCACGTAACCTTTTCTCCTCCCCCCTCCCCTGTGTCGTAGGTGCAGTACTCACCGTTGTCGTCTGCGCCGGCGTTCGTTCTCCTGGTAGAGGAGCAGGTAGACAATGGCTGGTAGGATGTTTAATTCGGGTTCCATGCTGTCCAGATTCCTCGTGGAGTGTATAGAGGTGAGCGTTTTCCCGTTTGTAGTCTGTTTCTGCCGTGTTTTTATCGGCGGGGCTCCCGCCCCGGAAAAGGTGGCGGATTGGTGGGTCGTGATAGTGTGGGCGGTACATTGTCTGCCGCCTGTTTGTTGGTGGTGACCGCCGCGCTGTTTGTTTGTCCCGCCTTGGCGGTCGGAGTGTTAAAGTGGCGGGCTGTGTTGGCGGTTCCCGCCAGGGTCAGAATTCCATTTTTTTTACCGCCAGCCTGTTGGCGGGTTGGCCGCCGCTTTAACACCGACCGCCAGGGTTGGAATGACCCCCATTGTGTTTTGCTGTTGCAGAAATGCCATCAGCTGTCTGGCTAATCCATGGGGTTATTAATTTGCCTATTTCAACGCTTCAATTTACATCCGGTTTGAAGCACATTCCCATGGGCTGGCCAAATATGAAAGGCTGGGAAATAGTTACATCCATGAGGTGTGGATGGTAATCTTTTCGTACAAATGTTTCAATGGTATGAAAGAGGTCTTTCTTAACGGCAGCAAATGCGAGACTTCTATGAGCCATTCGATGGTTTGCAAACAGCTTTCATTGGACAGAGCAAGTAATGCTTCATCTGCAAATTTAGCCTGTTTTCTGAAGGGAGTTCCTGTCCCCTTAATTCAACCAGCGTTCCAAGTGCTCTCAAATGGAAGCTATGTACTTTTAAACAGTGAGAGCTGATGTGGAATGTGAGCCGGAATTGCCTACATAGTTTTGTTTTCCAAAATTGTAACTTGTTGTGGTAATGCCCTACCCCCCGCATAACAGTCGAAAGTAGCAGATATCTGATCTCAGGTTGCTACTTCTAATGTAAATTTTGACAAGCTGAACAGACTAAAGGCTTTATTGCTTCAGGAAAAACATAGTGGTGAGATCTGTACAAGAGACCTACGCACTTCAAGTAGCAAGGTCATCTGCAGAAAAACAGTCCGATTTAAACACAAACTTTCTGAGACACTTTGGTGAACTCGTTGGACAAATATTTAATGTGTCTAATACTGCCGGGATTGTACACTTCTTTAAGGCTGTTGGTCCTGGATTTGTCATCACTTTTTCATCTATATTTGGTATAATACCGTCAGCCATACATTCAATACTTTTGGGTGTATTAGGGAGATTCCCAATTACTTTGGCCTTAATTGGTGGCATTCTGCTGTTGCTATTTTTCATTCGCAATGGCTGCCCCATCTCAAAAAGAAGGACTGATGGGGCTTCCACTAGTGCAACTGTGTTGTGAATGCATGATGCAGTATTTGGAGCACAACTCCTTAAGGAACTGGAGTGTAACTGGTCTCTATCATTCAGAGCGGCACTGAACTGTGTGCAGGGTTTGTTTTGTTGCCTATGGTATCTATTTGAATGTGCACTGCAACTTTGTCTTTCTATGCAGCACTTACTTTTACTGGACACTGATCTGTTGAGGGTGCGTTTGCTACAGAAAGCCTCCTATGAGCTGCTCTTTGTGGATCAAGTGGCTCTGGGCACTACATAGAATACTGCTGCCTCGGCTGGAGCTGAGGTCTTTGGAACACCAGTGCTCTTTGGTTTTGCTTGGCACCTATGTGGTTACTTTAACACCTGCCGAGGTGGGACCTATCCTCGATTCAATTGTCCTGGATATAATTGGCAGTTTTCAAAATCACACTGACTTTTAAATTTGACATTTGGCTTTTTATCTCCAAAAATGTTAATTGACAATTTTAATTTGGCCTGATTCCTTTATGCTTGCTTGTCAAGTTGGACATTTAAACAACATTTTTAATTCATTTTAATGCAGTTGATTGGGTTTACCGCTACACTTTCAACCGACAAGGGGCGGGTGTCATGAGGGTACCTTAACAGCTTTTTATGGGCATGTTACTTTAGCCAGAGGCCTGCAGCCTGTGCCCTTTAGCCTAGTTGTAATTCATTTTATTAATTTTTATTTTCTGAGCAGAAGCTCTCTTCTGCGGTGATGTTTTATTTTCCTTATCTTGTATACTCCGTGCACCGAAACTGTTTTCATACTTTGTACTCTGATATTCTCATTCTGTGCTGTGCTCAAGGCTGTATCTAATATACTGAAAGGCAACTGAGGGAGGCCTGGGGGCCAGCGGGAAGAAGTACAGGGAAAATATTATAAAGCCGGGTGGCAACAATGTGCTTGATCGCATTGATAATCTCTTGGCAGAATGCGAAGAAATACTAGTCCCATCGTCTGTTAGAGCGCAACCTAAGGTTCCCACACAGTGCCTAGCACCTCAAGTGGTGCCTAATAAACGGGAAAACATATCTAACATGTTTAACAAAGCTAGGGATCAGACGCAGAGTAAAATCAATGCAATATCTCAAAATCCCACAGATTCATCCCCCAGCCCAACCCCCATATGGCTTGGCACCAGTGACCCCCCTGCTTCTCCCATCCTTTGCACCAATCACTTTTCACCACTTACAAGCCCTATAGATTTATCCACATCTCAATATCCCGCAGTTGCTCCTGCACTAGTTGGGGTAGGCTGCTCATTCAATCACCAGGCACATCCCTCTCCTTTAACTGATGGTCTATCGGGCTGCATCCAAGCACCTAGGTGAGAAATAGCAGCCCTAAAGTCTATGATTGGGGATCTTGTGGTTACTGTGGAAGAGAGGGGGAGAAAATGCTGGGAGGGTGCAGCTCACCTTGTTATGACTAACACTCTGGCTCCTACATCTATTGATCCTTCTTTGTCCCCTCCTGCAAGGCATCCTGTGAGTTACCCAGGTTTGCTACATAAGAACACAATTCTCAGGATCCCCGTCCGAGCTTGTCCCAAAGGTTGTCATACATCCGCTGGTGTGCTAGCTGGAACTGCCTCTAGCTACTCGCGGACCAAAGGCCTTAGCATTCTACCTTCTGTACCATGGGATGGCCAACAGCCTTGTAGAACATATGATGCTAGAATTACCACTCCTCCTCGTAAAATCTTTATGACAAATGTACCCAAACTCAATTCGGGTGTGGTGGAAGGGGAAGTCTCATTGATAAATAAGGTTATTCTCTGGAACCGTCATAGCAGAGGATGTCAGAAATTTCATTCTGAGGACCAGACAGTATAGTCTTCTGAGCTCCCCATTTGATTGCATCGAACTTCTTCTAGCGAATGGGCAGATAGTCTAAGATTTAGTGCCCCTTGACCAAAGTACCAATCCCTCAGATGGGTCCACTATATTGTTTAAATTTGATTCCATTCCATGTGCCACCCCCTCGAGGTGCTCTCGATGACGGTTCTGTCTGTTCCAAGTTAGATTGAGCCCCGGCGCTGAGGCGCAGGCCTCCTTGGGTAGCTCCAATGGCCCTGCGAGTTCTAACAGCTGTCGCTGCGACATAGGCCATTCAGTGGGTCTGGGCCATTTTAGAGGCAAGAAGGTTTCTATCATTCCATCCCAGGAAGCCATATCTGCTGCTAATAATGCTTGCGGCCCATCTGCAGTCCATTTAGACTCCCTGGCTAATTATTTCTCTCTGCTTAATGCCACGAGTACTTGTCTGAAAGTAAACATTGTCTCCTGGAATGTGGAAGAGCTTAAATCCAAACTTTTGCTGTGCCACTGGAACACCCTTATGGACTCTTTTGACGTATGCATCTTGCAGGAAACCTGGCTCGTCGAATCAGCCTATAAATCGGGCTTTGCAATTTATCATCTTCCCGCTATTCTTAGTAAAGCGGGCCGTCCATCAGGGGGCCTTTTAATGTGGGTAAAAATTGCACTACAGTGTTTAGTGAAATGGTTGCCTACAGACTGCCCTGATATCCTAGGCATCAGCCTTGAGGGACCCGGGATAACTGTCACTGACATATTCAACATCTATGCCAGAGGATCAAGGGGGCCCAATTATTCCACCACCTTACAGTCTCTTGAGAACTTGTTGGGTGAGAGACCCTCCAACCATGCCCTTTTCGTAGCGGGGGACTTCAGTGTGATGGTCAAACCCCTTGGTTTGAGTGATATAGGTGATTACCTGGAAGAAGACGATATCTTGCATATACCTAGGCTTGACCTCCCCCCTGTGAAGAAGTGGCACCAGGCCACTTTGTAGCTGAAGGCTTTTACTCTTGGCTGAGGTCTTAGGGCAGTCACTGGAAGGAGAAAATCTGACATGCATGCTGCCTATACGTTTAATGGTCCACAGGGGAAGAGCCGTATTTATTATATTCTGATTGATCTTAGACATTGGCACTTAGTGGATGATATGGTTGTCTGGAATCTAACAGATAGCGATCATAACCCTCTCTGTCTCAGCCTGCAGTCCCCATGGGAAAGGGTGAAATTGCGCCCACTCCCAGCCAAGTAACTAGGGAGGTACAGTCTTCGAGCAATAGACGCCGTGTAAAATGGTATAAGGTTGCCCTTCTTGATGATATCCTCACTACCATTGGCCAAGTCCTGATATACTGTGTGGCATTGATAACCAAGCTGGATGAGGAAGTGGGGAATTGTTCTTCCCTTCTAGATATTCACACTGGGTTTTGTAAAAGATTGAAACAGTTATTTACCATGTCAACCCTCCAATTCTCCCTTAGATCATCACCTTGTGACAGAGACCAGAGGTTAAATCAAGATTGTTGGCTGGCCTGGGAAATCTTAATCAGTGCAATCAAGCATAAAGATGTTTACCGAGTTAGGACCCTGCGGAAAAAGTACAAGCTGCCACAGAGCAAGGCCAGGTGGGATTGGGATGAGGAGAAATGGAGGTGTATTAAGGATGCCTGTGAACACAGGGACTCCAAATCTTTCTTGTCTTTGGTAAGCGATGGCAACTATAGGGGAGATCCCCCCTCTGGCAATAGTATCCAGCCCACAGACTGGTTCCAACATTTAAATTCTCTTAGTGATGTAGAGAGTCAATTCATGACCAGCCCCGCCCCTTCAATCCCTATACAGTTGGGCGCTAGCCACTGTGATGGTCTGTTCAATCTGGGTGATATATGTTATGCCATTAACAACATAGTGGGGGTCATTACGACCCTGGCGGCCTGCGGTATGTTGGTGGTAACACCGCCAACAGGCTGGCGGTGTTCCGCCAGCAATTATGACCGTGGCGGAATTGCCACGGCCATACCGCCGGCCCCTCCACTTTCCCGCCAGGATTCCGCCTGGCGGTCATAATCCCCAGGGCAGCGGTGCCAGCACCGCTGCCCTGGGGATTATGAGTCCCCGACCGCCGGCCTGTCCATGGCGGTACACACCGCCATGGAAAGGCTGGCGGTAACGGGACTTGGGGTGCCCCTGGGGGCCCCTGCACTGCCCATGCAATTGGCATGGGCAGTGCAGGGGCCCCCAGGCATGGCCCCGTCGCGCATTTCACTGCCCGAATTTCGGGCAGTGAAATGCGCGACGGGTGCTACTGCACCCGCTGCACATCAGCATTGCCGCCGGCTCTATTACGAGCCGGCTGCAATGTTGATGTGACATTTCCGCTGGGCCAGCGGACGGTAACACTGTTACCGTCCACTGGCCCAGCGGAAATGTCATAATAGGGAGCCAGAAATACCGCCGGCAATGGCGGTATTCTGTCTCCTGCGGCCTTGGCGGTCTTTTGAAAAGAGCGCCGAGGTCGTAATGACCCCCAGTATGTTTTAAAGCCGCCGGCCCTGATGGCATTCCTGGTGATCTTTCCCTGCATAACAAAGATAACTGGGCTGAGTACATGTTATTGCTATTCAATGCAATTGCTAGGGGAGCACCGATTCCCGAGTCGTGTACGGGCACGAGGTAGTACTTATCTATGAGAAAGGTGATAGGTCCTCACCTGGAGACTGAAGGGCCCATAAGTCTAATAGATACAATACAAAAGGTATTTTGTTGTGCTCTATTATTAAAAATCCACGACTGGATTACTGATAATAACATCTTGTCACCATTCCAGGCTGGCTTCAGGTTCAAAATGAGAACCATCAATCAGGTGTTTTGTTTCATACTTCTGTACTGGAAAGTTGTAGTGATAGGGAGGGGGAGTCTTCATGTAACTGTCATAGACCTGAAATCTGCATTCAACTTGATTCCTAGAGGCAAACTCTGTGAGGTGCTTAGTGACATGGGAATGCCACTTGTGAATCTAGCCATAATTGTTCATCTCCATGAAGCCAATTTTGCATGAGTATGTTGGGGAAAGCAAGGCGAGCTCACCGATCCAATAAGGGTAGTTAAGGGCGTACGGCAGGGATGTGTAGTGGCTCCAACCCTTTTTTCCTTTTTTCCTTCTTTCTGAATCAGGATGTTCAGCACCTCATTTCCCAGCCCTCAAATGCACCAGCCGTAGGTATGGATAAAATTGTTGGCTGATGACACCTTGATAGTGTCCAACACTCCGAGGGGACTTCAACTGCTGTTCAACTGATTTGAAAATCTGTGCGCCCTGAGAGGGTTAGAAATAAACACATCCAAAGCCAAGTTTATGGTGATCAACCCGTATAGATCTTATAGGGGGAGCTCCTCTCTGGTTTGTTCGAACCTAGAACAAGTTAGTACCTTTGAATACCCGGGGATTAATCTATCAGGCAAAATGTCCTGGAAAGCACATAGGCCCTCATTACAACCCTGGCGGTCAAAGACCGCCAGGGTTGAAGTGGCGATCGAACCGTCAACAGGCTGGCGGTACAATTCTCCATTTTTTTACCGCAGCGGTAGCACTGTGGTCACACCGCCGGGCCCAGCGGTTTTCCGCCATGATTGTCCCGGCGGTTATAATCGGCCAGGGCAGCGCTGCTTGTAGCGCAGCCTTGGGATCATGACTCCCCTTCCCACCAGCCTGTCCATGGCGGTAGAGACTGCCATGGAAAGGCTGGTGGGAAGGGGAGTCGTGGGCCCCTGGGGGGCCGTGCACTGCCCATGCACTTAGCATGGGCAGTGCAGGGGCCCCAAGGCACAGCCCTGTTGCAATTTTCACTGTCTGCCTGGCAGACAATGAAGAGCGCGGTGGGTGCTGCTGCACCCGCCGAACCGCCACATTGCTGCCGGCTCCATTAGGAGCCAGCTGCAATGTTATGGCCGACATTCCCGCCGGCCCAGAGGGGATGTCCAAATGCAGCTGGCAGATTTCGGGCCGGATGGGCGGCCGTCTGGCGGTACAACCTTGGCGGTCGGCCTCATCCGACTGCCAAGGTTGTAATGAGGGCCATATTAATTCCACATCCCTGAAGTTTAGCCAACTGGTAGGGGCTCTTTTAAGGGAGCACCACTCGTTCATTACTAGACCTATAGCTGCAGCCCTCCAGATCTATGAAATGAAGTCTGTCAGTGCAGCACTCTATGTGGTGGAACTTTCGGGTTCTGAGGACGTAAATGACCTCACTTGTACAGAACATATGTTCTTGAGAAAGCTTGTTTTTCTGCCCCCAAGTACCCCGCTCCTTCTCCTGCATTTGTATATGCCTCGCCAACCACTAGCAGCAACAGCTAGACTTAGACCATTGCTGTTTTGGAGGAGAATTATGGCTACTCCTCCTATGCCACGGCCTTTAGGTATGTCTGTTTGTTGGACACCTCCAAATAGATCAAATAGACCAATTCAGTCAAATAATCCTTGATCCCCATTGGGTTGGGAGATTTATGGAACTACCACCCCCCTTCGGGGCCTCTACCCAATAAAGAAAGGGTAAAGTCCTGTTATTGGAAATGGGTAGCACAGTCCATGTCTCTCCCCTCCGCTGTAGGGTGACTAACGAGTGAGTTTTGGGATTTCAAATCCACCTGGCTGTTGGAGTCCCATCTTGATGGTATCCTACACCCGAGTGATAGGAAGCTCTTCATGTAATTTTGATTGGGCTGTCTTCCCCTTAATACATTCACAACCAGATGGCAGAACAGAGCTTTCTCCAACTCGCATTGCCTCAGCTGTAATTTATGTCAGGAGTGCACTTCTCACGTTTTTTTTGCATGCCCTTCCTATGTTTCCCCACATAGGAAATGGCTTGCTCCAACTCGCAAATGGTTGGGAACTCGAGATCATGCCATAGCTATGAGGATTCTAAAATCGGATTCTAGCTTCCCTATTGCTATTGCCATTGCTAAGTTCCTTGGAGGCATTTGGCTCATTAGAAGGAAGCTGGTCAAGAATCCATAGCCCATCAATTTTCCCCTGCAGTTGCACTTTCTCTTACTAAATTTGACTCTGTAACTCATGAACTGTCTACTGCCCTGTACTGATGCCTTCAATATGTTTTTATCTATTTTATGGAAATATTTTTATGAAGTTTATTATCTATTGTCGTGTTGTGTGAATTTTATGGCACTGGATGCCGAAATAAAGCATTTATTGATATTGTTGGCACAAAGGGAAACACCACAATCTCTGCCACTTCACCGAAACACGCATGTTTTATGTTAGGACAGTTTCCCTAGAACATTAGCTGTTTTATTATTAAACATCTCTGTGCCCCCTATATGTTATAGGGAGAGTTCCAGCCACGCGTTTGCCACCACATGCTGTCGCTTCATTGCAGCTGTCTGCTGAGACTTGATGTCTTTCTCTACCTACATGAGAAAGACTCTTGGTAGACTAACAGTCATCTTTGCTACTATCAAATCCAGGTATGGGGAATTATGTCTACCTAGGGATTCTGAAGGGTGGATTAGGGCTAACACTGCTGTGCCCTAACATAGTACTTTAGTGACATAGGTTGGAATTCCAGCACCTAGCATTCTGACACTTTGGTGGGACTTTTCTTATGTTTCACTCTCTTTGTCGCATTATTATTATTATTGTGTTTTATCATCCTAATCATTGCAGTACATGGCATTTTATCTAGAACACAATTGATTCAATAAATTCTATTCAGGCAATTTTTGCTTCTTTTTGTCTTTGCGTGAGGCAAATATAACTAAGAAAAGAGGATGAGATCTGTTGCACCATGATTTCCCTGAGAAGTTAGAATGTCATGCATACTGCTGCAAATCACAACCTCTTTAGGTGCTGGTAAGGTACGGCTAGCTGGCTGAAAGAGTTAGCCTGCAGTTGTCATAAGGTGTGGAATTGGACTAGGTTCCCCACAGCATGGTGGTGCTGCCGTCCAAATCCAGCAGTCTCATTGGCACAATGAGAACTAACATGTACACGTCATCATGGTTTTGCTGGCTTCAATTTTTATATTTCTTTTGGATGTTGTAGCACTCAGATTTTTATGTGTGTCCATTTAATGTCTTTATTATAGGAGTTTGTTCACTGTAGTTTCTTTGATCCAGGCTCATAAGGTGTGTAAGTATATATGTAGGCAGCAGTGTGTGGGCATATTATTTTGCAATGTATTCTAATGAATTTAAATTGCCATTGAGTTTGTGGTTGTGCTGATGCACTGTCTCAACTGAACCCATGTTCATTTATTTTCATATATGTGCAAGTAGAGACGATTAAAAGCATGAGCAAAGTGAAAAATTATCTAGGACCCCCGACCTTCCAAGGGCCAACCTGGGAAACTGAACTTTCTCTCTATTCGACCTCTGTCTAGTCTATTTCTCTATCTAAAGATCTCTCCATCATTACCTACCTCCACCTCTCACTCTGTTTTCTTACCCAGTATTCAAGGCAGGACGTATTTCAACTGTTTTGTGTGACCCTGTATAGTTTAGTGCATCATTTAGTATTTTTAGCATAGTGTAGGTTTGAATTAGCAGGAAAAGGGTAATGAAACCAGAATACATTTCATACAGGGGCCATAAATATGCCTTACCGGGGCCCCCCAAAGTCCTTAAGGTGACATTGCGAGCAAGAACTTTAAAGTCTATTTTCACAGTCCATTAATTTGATAAACATTTGGTAAAGTTCATATTCGTTACGATTTTAGAAGAACATCTAAGTCCTCATTTTGTGATTCAAAGTAACATAACATAACTTGTATTTCTAAGGCACATGTTTAAGCTGAAGGCTATGCTGGTGCCGAATTACAGATGTTACTTTACTGTTACCCACCTCAATGATACTTGAGCTGCCTGGATTACAATCTGCAACCTTCAGGTGAAATACAATCTACTAAACCGGCAGACCTGACCTATTTAGATTAGTGACCAAAAAACACAAAATACAAAAAACAAATGTAGGTGCCGAAAACAAGCCTCAGGAGATCTCCACCTTTGCTACCGAATGCCAGTGTTGCTGTTGCAAAATCTAGCAACTACTGATTCCACCACACTCCTCTTTCTTCCACCACCCTACACTACTTGCATCTTTCTCATGCAGGTTTATTTTTATCCTTGGTTTCACCCTTGTTGCTGTTTTCCTACCTTTCTCTTCCTCCTTTCCACCAAAATGTCTTTTTAGGTATTTTCTAAGACAGTGCTTGCGATATCGTGTGCAAGACATATTGTTTTCATACAGTGAGATTAAATCCCGCTCATTAGTTACTATTGGTTGGCTTTATAGTCACTCTTGTTTGTTTGCTTCTTAGTCACAAGAGTGCATGCATTTTCCCACTATCTCCCACCTGTGCTTCTCTCCCTTCCGTGTTGCGATCTGTATTACTTTCTCTCTTCCATTTGCTTTCCCCCACTGCACCAGTGCTGTCTTTTAATTTCTGTGCTTTGTCCCTGCTAGTGCCACATTGTTGTCTTTCACCTGTTGCTCCCCCCTACCCATGCTCCTGTGTTGCTTCCCCCACCCACGCCTCTGTGTTACTTCTGCCCCTCGTCCTGCATGTTGCTTCCTATAGGGGCTTTAAAATCCCAACTCAAGTTGCTTCTGCCCCGCTTTTGCTTCTCCTCCACCCGCTTTAAAAATGCATTCAGGCTGTTCTTAGTTTTTAGTTACCTTATTCAACTCTGATCGGTAGCTAAAAAGAACAAGCATTTGTAATGCAATGGGTCTCGCGTTTTACACGCATTAGAGCTATTAACTTTGTAAATTCCTAACTCGACTTTTCTTGCCACATAAATTGAAAATGAAATTTAAAACAGTTGAGATAAGCAAGTCGATTCAAAGCGCCACAGCCGCCATGAGCATAAGCACGGAGGAGAGACACACAAGGAAAAAAGAAGTTTGCTCGCAGTCAAACGTATGGCAAAAGTGAAATTATCCATGTAACAGGGTTGATGGCCAAGGAGGTAACAAAACCGCCCCAAGGAGAAACAAACTTAAAGCACTTACCAATGATTACAAAGGATTTTTGAAAGGTAAGCCTACAAACGGAACAACAATGATGGGTGTGCATGGTTAAAAGCCCATAGATAGATTGCAACAGGTCAAAGTGCTTGCGCGCTCGACCTAAAAAACGTGCCTTGGGCCTACTGTTAAACCATGTATCTGCCCTGTGTATGCTTTCTTTGTAGCCACATCACTGGCATGAAAAGTAAACAGTCATTTGTTGATCAGAAAAAGGAATGTAACTTTTGTTTACAATCTCAAAAAGGACACCTGCTTTTAAGCAGCCCTAGTTCCTTACCCTTTTTTTGCAAGTCGTACTCGCAAAGCTGGTTTAGTACATTGCACATACCACTTTTGCATTTGCACACCCTGTGATTGTGTAAATTGCAGGGTTTGTGAAAACAAACATGTTTAGTACATTGGGTCCTTCTTAAAAAAAACTGCCTCTTTACCCTCTCACGTCACACAACATCACATAGTCTGTTTTCCATGTCACAAAGGAATGCATGCCATGTGCAGGGGCGAGGGGAACCTTTCTTGCAATCCTGACCTCTAAAACTCCACCTATGACTGTCCTCTGGCTGTCTGAATAATCTGTCAGAAGATGTCACATCAGAAACTGGTGTAAACCCCTAGAGAGGTCCCCTGTGCAGCACAGAGCTGCTCTCGCCGGATATTTTGTTGAACGCAGAGTATTATTATGTACTTGCAGTCTGCGATTATAGAAAGCAAACTTCCATGCCCTTTTCAAGCTCTACTGGAGTCAAAGCATATAGTGCGATCCGGCGTGGTGAGTCTCATCACATGTAAAGTGAAGGCTTGTTTTAAGCTACTGGAACAAAAGGTGTGAGCGATTCCGAGTTTCTAGCAATGTTTCAGGATACTGTGCCATATGTCTACGCCCCAACCTGCAAATGAGGTTCTCTTGTAGCATTATGGCAAGATGTCAAGAAAACCAGTGGGCTGCCTTTATGTGCTGCATTGATACTCTTGACTTAAAAAGTGGTAAAGGGAGAATACAGGGGCCACACAGACGATGAATGAAATTCAGCGTATCCAATTGGTTTTTTTTTCTTTCCTTACTACCCCTTTCTACTCCTTTTCTTTTATTCCACACTAGCGGGAGAGATGCTGACAGTATCGATTTGTAAAGGTTCGTTTAACAGGGCATGACCTTATGAAGGTAGTGTCTAGAGGTCTCAGGGCGAGCTTTGTTTGTTCGAAGGTAGCCTGACCCTGTGATCATAAAACAAATGTCAGCGACAGGCTCTATAGACATATTTGCTTGACTGTTTGATAACATGGTGGTCAGAGAGCTATCTACTCCTGGCTTGAGGCAGACCTATCTAAGGAGAAACTGTGAGATTTCATGGCAGGTTGGTGCCTAGCAAGGGCAGGGAAGCCTGCTCTTGAGTAATTCATGCTTCTACTTGACTCAGCACTGCTGATCCTTTAAGAAATAATTTTCAGTTTTGCCATTGTGTCACCAGAACTGCACGTGTATTCCTTAATTTCGTTGTTTGTTTGGGTCTTCACAGAGAGAAACGTATTCACTGGAGGGAAGTACTTAAAATAACATGATTGTGTTCAGCTTGTCCGATGATGACTGTACGCACATTTCCTGCTCAGACTTCGTAGGTCGACATTTGCCAAAGACCACACATTTCATCACTCAATAGCCAGGATTTGGATACACCGTCTTTCCTTTCTTATTAGAATTTATCACCATCAGACCACACCGTGATACATGTCGAAAGGCAAGAAAGTATTCTTTCAAATACATCCATACACTGTTTTACTTTCAAGGGCTGAGCCAATGTAATCGCCTCCACTGGAGCCCATGTCACCCTGGCGTACGTCTTCGTTCTGCCCTCTATCGCCTTTAGAATGCCCTCTGTGCCAGATGTGCTGTGAAAGAGGCCAAAGGGTTATCGGGAATATATCTGGCAAGTCTTCACGACCACTCCCCATCCTCCTGCACGATGCTCCACGACTTTGGGAATATAAAGTGACTAGAACATTAAACAAGCATTTGCAATGCAACGGGTCTCGCGTTTGCTCATGTTAGAGCTGATAGCGTTGTAAACTCATTACCCGACTTTTCACCTATCAGCAAAGGTGCATTTATGTACGTAACCCGAAAAAGTGCAATTAACTATGCAAAGCGCTCGACTTCTGCCAAGCGAAATCGCGCTAGTAAATTAGAGAAAAAGTATTCCACAAGCCGGACAGAAAACAGCGAGCCTCGCATGTTTTTTGTACTTGGTCAATGCGCTCGAGGAGGGCTAGCCACCGGAAAAGGCATGACGTATGCATGCCTTCGACTAATGAAAGCAAGCAGATTTTATTAGGCAAGCCCACAAACCAAAAAAAAAACACTGACGTGACGTTGACAGGCACATGCTATCCCAGGCTCAACCCTAAAAAAGAGCTCTTTTGTAGGCATGCACCTACAAAATGACATGACTAGCTGCATCAAAAGCATTTTTTATTATTTAGTCATGCCACATACATCAATAATGGTGTGCCACAAAGGTAACACAATTGGCAAAGCCTGTAGGTTTCAAAGGTGAGACCTATTAGTGTTGCCAATGCTTGTCCCCAAAAATAAGTGCTGGCACCCACCACCTACAGCCACAAGCACAAATTACAACAATAAGTTGTTTGGTGGAATGCTTTAATTAATCTCAGTTGCCGGTAATCGATTGGGCCGCATTCCAGTCTGCCAATTTTTGCTTACCATGTTACTATAAACAAAAGCCTGCCTTAAGGGAGTCAGTGCCAACCCTGCTCCTTCTGGAAATGGTTCATCTCAAAATGCCAAGCAAGGACCCCTCCAGAAGGGCCAGGAAAAACTCCTTACACCATTTTCACCATAGTTGGGGCACATCAGTAGGATGTAGCTTGTGTCCTATGGAACAGTGAGCATGGCATTTATGTCTGGGCATCAGCTGCAACAAAAAGAAGGTGATGGATGAATGCTTAAATGAATCTCAGTTTCTGAGAAACGTACAGGGCCACATTCCAGTTCATCATTTTTCATTCAATGTTCCTTTCTTGACAACTGCCCCACTTATGTAATTCAGTACCAACCCTGCTCTTCTTGAGAACATTGTGTTTCAAACTGCCAGGCAAGGCCCCATATGGAAGGGACCACAACTCCACACAGGTTTTGCGCTGCTTGGGGCTCATCAGTAAGATGTAAATTGAGTCATGAGGTACAGTGATCATGGGACCCTCATCTGGGCATACTCTTCACACTTAGGGTACTAACTGCAACTGTCTCTCACAAGCACAAATTAAGCACCAATTTTCTGGACTCCTGATTCTGCCCTGACCATGTGTTTGTGTCCAAAACGGGTTTCAAGTTGTGCGCGGAAACACATTCTCAATTTATTGTGTTGTACAATTTTATTAGGAAAATACAGGTGAGATTTTCCCCTTGGTGGGAAAAGGGCCTTAAGTTGGGCAAAAACTTCCCAAAATCCAGTGTGGAACTCGAAAAACAGTTAGTACTTTTGTATCTTGTGATTACAGTACCACATGCTATCAGTAATTATTTGTGCAGGATTACCAGTGCAGTTCTACCACACAATTTATTATATGTCTGTTATTGTAGAACAACCTATGGAGTGAATACATTTAAAGCTGAGGGTTAGCACTTTTTGTTATAGCATGAGTGCATAGTACAAATCGAACTACTTAATAGGGACATACAGCTTGCAGATGATTTCTGCAAATATGCAGAGCCTTGTCTTTTAATAGAAGTTGCATTGGAAGATCAATGTTGTGTCAAAAACTAAATTCCAGAAAATTATTTTGGATAACACTTTTGAAATCTAACAAAACACAGGTACATCAGCAGATCCAGCATTTCACAGAAAAGTGGAACCATCGCTGCATGTTGAAAACAAGTTTAACAAGATATATCGTTTTGGGGTATCGAAGGAGACAATATGAAATATAGTAGGCTTGCAACTTCCATCTCGTTTGCCAAAAGAGAAAATATTTGTACTTAAATTAAGCTATCAGACGGCTTAGCAATACTTTAAAAAAATCTTTATCTTAAATGACTAACACAAAATCAATTGCTAGTCAAATAAATAATTTAACCAGCAACTGATTGCTAATGGTTCACTTTAACTGCTGGCACAGAGGAGTGATAACCCACAGAGTTCACTTGCAGCTTTTATTTTTGTCTAGAAAGATTTCCTAAAGTATTGCAACTGTGGAGGTCATTCGTAAGGCCTCAGTCATTCAATGTAAGGTGCAAAGGGAAATTTGCACCCAAATCAAAGTTGGAACTTATACGCAAGTGTTGCAATAGCCATGGCCACACTAAAAGCTCATGAAATTGTGCTTTGGAGAAACGTCAATAAACTGAGTTTTGCATGTGGCAATCGAGGGATGGCGTAAGGTAATCCCATGCTATCTCCCGTTTTAGCCTACAAATTTCAGCATAGGGCGGTATTAAACCAGAAGGGAACAACCTCATCGGGCAATAGTAGCGCCGTGGTGTGTTTAATGAGATTCATTGAGCAAAATAATACCACGGATCACTCTCTTGGTGTTGATTTAGAGAGACTCGTAAAGTTCATTCTTCCCAAGCTGACAAGCAAGAGTTTCAGAGTTACAGAAATGCAAAACAAATGTCTTAAAGCTGCATTTGAACAAACTCGGACTGTCTGTTTCTTCTCTAGTGTGCGCTGGTATTCCACAGCTTAGACATACTTATGGAAAATGCATGGCCGCCCCACCTAGGGGAAGTAAAGCAGGAGCCCTAGACCACAAAGCGTTGTGTACCAGGCATAATGATTTAAACTTAATACAGCCTTTCCTGGAGGCAAGGAAGCTTTTAAAGGAGGGTGTCACACGGTCATGCCAGTGGAAACTGCAGAGGGATTCCATCTCTGCATTTTGCCACCAACATTTTATGTACTAAATAATCACAGATTCACAGGTACACGCTATTAATAAAATTCATTTAAGAGAATCTACAGATAAAGTATTACTCACAGACTTTCTATATTTCTCTATGGATGTGGAAAGATGCAGAAGGAAGAAATCAGATCTCCTTTGGCAGGTGGCGGGGATGGCTCCAGCCAGTCCAATTTTAGTCTTGGTAGGGTCTATAATTACATGGTTGATGCACATCCAACAATTTAATCCTAAAAGATAGAAGTCAAGGGCCTGAGTTTCTTGCTGAGTTGATGGAATGAATTCCAAAATAAACTAGAAATTCTCAGCAACTATGCCTGATCCATAGGGAACTTCTAGCTTATATACTATATTCTAAACCTGGTTATTCCCTACTATGGCGTACTTAGCAACAGTTGACAATAAAATGTGTTGCCCACTGTTGCTACCTCGTAAAGGTCTTCCAAGCCAGGCTGACAGGGTTCTCTGAGAGCCTGTTATCACAGTGCTACTTGTCTGCTTTGACTGAAAGCAGAAAGCATAATTTCAGGAGGGGTATGGAAGGCAGGGAAGGTGGTGGGGGCTGAAATATGGCAGCTAAGGTATTTTTTCACATTTGCATCAGGGAGGAGAGCCTATGTTATGTATGGCTCCCTAATACTCTTCTGCCTCTCCGTGTATCAGACAATATGACCGCATTGCTTGGTAAAGCCATGCATTATTAAGCCACATGGTATTACATGCCATAAGCAGCAATGCGTTGTAATGCCTATGGGGTAAAGCTCTGCATTGTAAAGTCTGATACTCATCAAATACTAGCCCTTCTGTCCTTGCAGTCCTTGTGACAAGATGACTGAAGAGGATGGTGGTTTTCCCGAAGACATTCTGCAGTCAATAAAACTATCACTTCAGATAGCTGTTGGTAGAAATGGCATCAGCGGTAGAGCTCTAGTTAGGTAGACCCCTTTACACTATTCTCACACACTTTTCCAGTTTGATGCTATGACGACCATTATGGTAGTCTAAACTTGATACGATTTATGGATTTCTTCATATACTAGGACAAAGTTGTAGTGCATTAGAAACATTCATGTTTTTCATGAATTGAGGCTGCTTAGTGTTGGGTTGGTCTTATGGGAAAAGGGCTAATAGCTCTGCCAGGCCAGCACAATGAGGAACTATAAGTATGGTGAGAGCATGTTAGCCATTTAACAATGCTTGCACCTCATGATTCTGTAGCTTGGGTTATGTTTTCTGTAGCCACTAAGGACTGTCCACAGCACCTTCACGTCATTTATTTGAGTGGTAACCAAAAAAGGGATCCATAGATTGGAAGTATGTATTCCTTTGTTAACTTTTCTTAATCTGTCTGCCTTTCTGATTCTGAACTCCTTTAAATTTATATAGCAATCAGGTAAGCCAGCTGCGCTCACCTCCTATCATAACAGAACTTAAAATGCTCTCTCTTATATGATGGATTGCAGAGTGGTCGGCATATTTTCAAGAACTCACGATTTTGACAGGTAAACAATATTTAAGATGAAGTGAGCTAAAGAAGTGCGCCCATTATCAGTTATTTAGGGGAGAGACGTTTGGGAAATGACTGCAAACCGAGGTTCTTGTTGGAGTTCACAAACTCAAAAGACTAACCACCCCTGCATGCATTCGTGGTCTACAGTTGCACTGGGTATTCTTTAGTGAATTCCTAGCAAGAGTAAACCCAAATCTAAACTGAAAATAACTTTAAAAATCGAGTCACATGTAAAGCAGAAGAGAAGGTTGGTCTTCAAGGTAAATTGATAATGACTGCTAGCTGAAAATATTCAAGTGCCAGTTGGTCTCACCTTTCACGGAGCATCAATAGTTTGTGAAAGGATTTATATGTAATGAGATGGTAACTGTATAAATCAATCAATATTATAAGTATGACTTTAATGAATTACAATAGGAAAGAACACCTGGTAAAAGGGACAAGTGCTAAATAGGCAACAATGAACTGTGTAAGAGGGACATAATGGCCCTCATTACAACCCTGGCGGTCGGTGTTAAAGCGGAGGTAATACCGCAAACAGGCCGGCGGAAAAAAAATGGGATTACGACTGTGGCAGAAACCGCCAACATAGACAGCCACTTTAACACTCCAACTGCCACGGCGGTACAAACAAACAGCGCGGCAGACACCGCCAACAGACAGTCCGAAGACAATGTACCGCCCACCCTATCACAAGATGCCTATCTGCCACCTTTTCCGGGGCGGAACCAATGCGGACAAAAACACGGCGGTAACAGTACACAGAAGTGAAAACACTCGCCTCTCCACACCCCACGAGGAACCAGGACGCCATGGAGCCCGAATTGCAGATACTGCCGATGCTGGTCTTTCTTCTCTTCTATCAGGAGCACCAATGACGGCGGCGACGACCACGATGAGTACTGCACCTACAACACAGGGGAGGGGAGAGGGAAAAGAGAGTGACACACACACGCAACACAACACCCCCACCCTCAACCACAATACCATTCACACAAATACATGCAGCAACAGTACGCATACGCCCCCCACCCCCTTGAAGAATGCAAGGACAAAAGGAATTGATTTGAACGAATGTAATCATGTGAAATCTCATTATCAAAGTTCAAAATCCACTAAATGCAATTATGTACACCAACTACACAAGTCCGAATAGTGCACCAATCATTGTCCGTGGACCACTGGGCCCAAAATGCATGGGTGAAGCCCACACATGATACCTGACTGGAAACGGAGAGAACACTGCAGGGGCATCAGATCGAAATGAAACAGGCACCTCAGGGGGAGGGGGAGCACCTCAGCCAGATGAACGCACGACGCCACTGCTGCACGAGGGGGCTCCATGCCCATTGATGTATCCTGGGGAGTGCAAAGCCACAGTCTCTCAAGTCACTCCAGTGGGTGGTTTGCCCACTGCTTTATCCTGGGGAATGCAAAGCCACAGTCTCTCAAGTCTCCCCAGTGGGTGGTTTGCCCACTGCTTTATCCTGGGGAGTGCAAAGCCATAGTCTCTCAAGTCTCTCCAGTGGGTGGTTTGACCACCGCTGTATCCTGGGGAGTGCAATGCCACAGTCTCTCAAGTGGATGCCTTTCTCGACTGGTTCTGGAGGGGGCTTTATGCCCAGAGTGCTTCATCCTGCCATGGACTGTGGTAGTGGATGTGATACTCCACTGGTTCTGGAGGGGGCTTTGTGCCCAGAGTGCTTCACCCTGCCAAGGACTGAGGTAGTGTATGTATTTCTCTACTGGTTCTGGAGGGGGCTTGGTGCCCAGAGTGCTCCACGTGCAGTGTGGCCGGTACAATTCCCTCACCTGGGTGTGTGTGCCACGAGATTGCCGAGGTACAGGTAGAATGATACGCCATGGAGGCTGCGACATACCCCACACTGCTGCGGCTTCGCATTCCACCTGCAGGTGACAACTGTGATGACAGTAATGTTTCATGGAAGCTGCCCATGGTCCTGGAACTCACCACCAGCCTCGGACGACTGACCACTGGGGATGGTAGGCATGTCTGCAGTGGTGTCACTGTCCGAGGACGTTGCGGGGCCGCTGGTGGTGCTTGCGGCGGTGTCAGTCGTGGTGGTGCTTGCGGCAGTGTCAGTCGTGGTGGCGCTGGCTGCGGGGTCCGTCGTGGCGGTGCTGGCTGTGGGGTCTGTGGCGGAGGTGCTGGCTGCGGGGTTGGTGGCGGTAGTGCTGGCTGCGGGGTCTGTGGCGGCGGTGCTGACGGCGGGGTCTGTGGTGGCAGGCATGTGTCAGCACCTGCTGAGGGAGAAAGCTGGATGTCTCCTGCAGCCTCGGACGGCTGCCCACCGGGGAAAAGGCTGGGGGCTGTTGCAGCAGTTGTAGAGCTGCCGGAGGCGGTGCAGGTGGCGGTGTTCGCTGCCATACAGGTTGGGGTGGACGTGGAGAAAAGGTGTGACACTGGTCCCTCAGTCAGTGCCACCCCTCTCCTGACCTGAACTTCAGTTTTTGGCCCTTCCTAACCTTTGATGGTGGTAAAATGTGTTGCCAGTATCCCCTTTCGTTTTCGCTGAACCCTTGATGGCAGGTGTTTTCGGCTTCTCCCTCTGGGATGTGGGCACCTTTTTAACCTTGGCAGGTAGCGGAATGTCCTTGCCCTCGCTCCGTGGCACACTGGCAGCCCTGATGGTTGGCACACTCCATGACCCCGCAGTTGCTGCCACCACTGTGCCTGGGGATGTGGTGGCTGAGGTGCTGGGCTGGGACCTGGAAAGCCTGGCCCTAGGGGAAGGACGTAGGGGGGAGGTGTAGGGAGTGGTCAATGTTAGCCAGGAAAAGTGTTTTAAACACACTGGGATGGGAAGAGGGAGGGGGTTTGGGAGTGGAGGAAGAGGTAGTGGTTGTAGGAGGTGTACGTCTGCTGAATTTGGGTGAAGGTGCATGGGCTGGAGGCTGTTGTGAGGTGGATGGCTGTTGGGTGTGTGTGTGCCTGCGTTTGTGTACTTTGGGAGGAGGGCTCACTAACACACTGGGAGAGGACACTGGGGATGTGTGAATGGTAGTGGGGGTGGTGAGTGCACGTGAGCGGTGTGTGGCGATGGGCGTGTTGGTGATGGAGGTAGTAGCTGAGGATGCAGTGCATGCAGGTGTGAGTGGAGACGAGACTGGGAGGGAGGAGGGAGACGTGGAGGAGGGGGACACAGTGGAGGAAGTGGATGTTGGTATGTGTGCATGGGTGTGATGCTTGTGTAGGTGATGTGAGGTGCTTATGTAGGCCTGAGCCACTCTTGTGTGTTGATGTGTATGCATGCTGGTCTTATGGTGTGCTTGGGAAAGGCTGAGGTACAGGGGATTGGGTGTGGGTGGAGGAGATTGGAGGGGGGAGGCTGGACACAGGGACAATGGCTGCCATCAGTGCTGAGGCCAGAGCCTGGAATGCTCTCAGTTGGGCTGCCTGGCCAGAATGAATGCCCACCAGGTATGCATTTGTTTGTTGCAAATGCCTCTCAACACCCTGGATGGCATTCGGAATGGTAGACTGCCCAACAGTGAGGGATATCAGTGAGGTCAATAGCCTCCTCAATGAGGGCAGCAGGGCTGACTGGGGCAGGGCCTGAAGTGCCTGGGGTGAAGGAGATACCCACCCTCCTGGGGCGGGCACGGGACACACGCTGAGGGGCTGCTGGGAGGGCGGTGCTGGTAGGGGGGTGGCGGCTGTACCTGTTGATGCAGTGGGGCCCGCCACCGCAAGGGAGCTCCCATCAGAGGTGGAGTCGCTGTTGCTGGTCTCTGCTCCTGTCCCCGCCGTGGAGCTCCCCTTGCCCTCCGTCCCACTGGTGGCTTCAGACTCCATTGCTTCACCCTCCAGGGCCAAGTGGGATGCAGCTCCCTCCTACTCCGGTGCCAGTGCCCCTCTGCCTGATGATGTTATTGCACACAAGAACAGGGAGACCACAAAAAGGGGGGGGGACAGAAGAAAGACATGTTTAGTGCATGCAACACCACTACCGTTAGCGGACACAACAGACAGTGAGCATCCCTCTGCACTACGCCATGCACTTATAGTTGCTAGATTAATCACATGCCCATGGGGTACGAGGCCTAAGCCCAATTGCTGCACACCTGGAAGTCACAGGAGTCTGACTAGGTGTAGATGGCTCTAACCACTAGTAGGGTTAGGGTGCCACATAGCCTGCCTCACAAGGGACCTTGCCTACCAAGATCGCCCTGGCCTAGGGGAACCCACTGCCCACCTCCCCGCCCAGACACCTCGTAATGCGTGCAAAGTCAGCTGAATTAGAGTGTACTCACCCCCTTGTGGCTGCGGTGATGCCCTCAAGTGCCCATCCAACTCCAGATACCCCACCGCCAGGATCCGGAACATCAGGGGGGTCGTGGTGCGACGGGCACCCCTCCCACATTGGGAGGCCATCCCCAGCTGGGCCTCTGCCGTCTTCTTGCACCAGCAGCGCAGGTCCTCCCATCTTTTACGGCAGTGGGTGCTCCGTCTGTGGTGGACCCCAAGGGTCCGGACGTCCTTGGCGATGGCACGCGAATTACCCTTCTTCTGGTGGGTGCTGACCTAGAGGAATGGTACAGGGGGAAAGGACATTACTTACCCGTTCGGACCGTCATACTCATTGCCCACCATTCCCACACTTGCCGTGACGCACATACACTCACCATCCGCACATGCAGGCCTCAGCCCCCCCCATGTATTTTCCATCCACACCACTCAAAACAGGCATTACCCATGCAGCATGCTCACAGTGTACTCACCTGTTTGTCTGGAGGACTGTACAGTTGCGTGTACTGGGGGAGGACCACATCCACTAGTTTCTCCAACTCCTCCGAAGTGAAGGCAGAGGCCCTTTCCCCAGACACATGAGCCATCGTCGATCCAGACTGAGGTCACAGCAGCACTTGCAGTGTAGGTCCTCTCCTGTTGAAGGTCAGGTATCAATTGAGTGAACAGACAGAAAATGGCGGTCACGTCCGCGGCGGTGCGTATCGTCACCGCCGGCGTACATCGTCATTGGCTCCTCGGACCCATAGGGCCCAATGTTAACCATAGCAGAATTGTGTGACGATGTACAACGCCAGCGAAGTTACCTCACATTCCCTTGTCCCACCTTACAGGTCAGGCAGCCGTCATTTCAGGGGGCCACAAGGCATTAGTAATAGCTGTGCCACACCTATGTAGGCCTGGAATACTCACAATTACAGGCACATTGCGGATTAATAAATTTGTGCAAGTCACATTTTGGGATACCTCAGTGTTGGCTCAATCTCTGCTCGCTGTTCTCCTCCATAGGGCACGTCTGCTGGGGCAGGTGATGAGATGGCGGCATCCTCCGGTGTACAGACCACTGGTGGACCTGTCAACAATGGAAGAGAGACAGATAATAGTCACATACAGACTTGATCGGGCAACAATCCAGGAACTGTGTGCCCAGTTGGAGCCAGGCCTGATGTCAGCTATCGGCCATCCCACAGGGATACCCTCTCTAGTGCAGTTCCTGTCAGTACTCCATTTCCTGGCAAGTGGTTCCTTTCAAATAACAGTGGCCATTGAATAAGGGATGTCCCAGCCAATGTTCTCCAACTTGTTGTCCAGAGTGTTGTCTGCCCTGCTGAAACACATGCGCAGATACATCTTGTTCTCTCACATGGAGGATTTGCCTAAAGTCAAAGGTGACTTCTATGCCCTGGGACATATCCCCATCATCATTGGTGCCATTGATAGGACACATGTGGCATTGGTACCCCCCGCAGGAGTGAACAGGTGTACAGAAACCGGAAGAGCTACCATTCTATGAATGTGCAGATGGTGTGTTTTGCAGACCAGTAGATCTCCCATGTGAATGCCAAGTTTCCTGGCTCAGTGCATGATGCTTACATTCTGAGGATTAGCAGCATCCCTTATGTGATGGGGCAACTCCGGAGGCACTGTGTGTGGCTAATAGGTGAGGCAAGGACCCAATACAGTGTGAATAGATGTACGGGTATGGGGTTGTCCCTAAGGGTTATTGTGTGTCTAACAGTTGTCCCTCGATATTTGCAGGTGACTCTGGTTACCCCAACCTGTCATGGCTACTGACCCCAGTGAGGAATCCCAGGACAAGGGCAGAGGAACGCTACTATGAGGCACATGGGCGAACTAGGAGGGTGATCGAACGAACCTTCGGCCTCCTGAAGGCCAGATTCACGTGCCTCCATATGACAGGTGGTTCTCTCTTCTACTCACCAAAGAAGGTGCGCCAGATAATCGTGGCCTGCTGTATGCTGCACAAACTGGCTTTGCGACGGCAGGGGCCTTTTCTGCAGGAGGATGGGCCAGCTGGTGGTCTTGTGGCAGCTGTGGAGCCTGTGGACACTGAAGAAGAGAAGGCAGAAGAAGAGGATATCGACAACCGAAACAACATCATCATGAAATACTTCCACTGAGACACAGGTAAGAAGATGTCACTGCCTCCCACATCTCATACAATTTCTGGAGCTAGCAGAAGTCTGTCATTTTCACTCAGTGTATGGACCCTGACTTGTCACTTTGCCTTTCCATTTCAAATATGTGGGTCCCACTTTGTGCCCTCTGCTATAGTTCCTCCAGGCCTACAGCTGTGTTACATTGGTATGTGCACAAGTAAATTGACATTGCTATATTCCATGGTTATTGCAATTTCACGTTTATGAAAGCACAGACTGACTCCAGATTGTTTTGTGAAGTGTGTTTATTTCTGTGCTAATAAGTGGAGGGGGTTGTAAAATGGTCTGGGGGATGGTGAAGGAATGTCCATGGCATAGTCCAGTCTATTTGTTTCACAGGTGCATTGTCCAAAGGGACATAGGAAGTGGAGCAATGGCAGTTGAAGGATGGACAGGGTGATATTGTGGGACAGAAGGGTGACATTAAGGAGAGTATTATTTCCTGGCGGGGGTCTTGGCAATGTTCTCTATCTTGTTCCTGGATCTCAGGGACGTTTGCGGGGTGGTTCTCCATCTGCAGGGGGTGGGGTGCTGGTGTCGTGTTCCTGTGACGGTGCCTCCTGTCCACTAGCGACGACGGAGGCGGAGGGCTGTTCATCATCCAGGCTAGTGTCAGGGGCCCCTTGTTGTGCCACTGTGTCCCTCCTGGTGTTGACAAGGTCTTTCAGCACCCCTGCAATGGGGACCAGGGTGTTGTTAATGGACTTCAAGTCCTCCCTGATCCCAAGGTAGTGTTCCTCCTGCAGTCGCTGGGTCTCCTGAAACTTGGCCAGTACAGTTGCCATCGTCTCCTGGGAATGATAGTAAGCTCCCATGATGTTGGAGAGTGCCTCGTGGAGAGTTGTTTCCCTGGGACTGTCCTCCCCCTGTCACACAGCAGTCCTCCCAGCTTCCCTGTTTTCCTGTGCCTCTGTCCCCTGACCCGTGTGCCCACTGCCACTGCCCCTGGGTCCATGATCGTCCTGTGTTAGTGGGGTTGCCTGGGTTCCCTGTAGTGGTGGACACACTGCTGATTGACGTGTCCTGGGGACAGAGGGATGGGCCCGCTGGGTGGGTGCTGTGCTGGTGTTTCCTGCGGGGGGAGGCTCTGTGGTGGCTTGTGCCAGTGTCAGGGGAACCGACTGTTCCAGGGTCCCTGATGGGCCTGGCTAGTCATCTTGATCCAGTTGTGCAGAGCTGCTGTCATCACTGTGGGTCTCTTCTGTGGGGGGACTGGATATGTCTGGCACCTCCTGTCCGGTGACGTTGGGTGGGGGTCCTCTATGGGTGTAAAGGCATGATTATTGCATCTGTGTGTGCCATCGTGAGCAATGGGTGAGTGACCCTGTACTCCAGTGCTTGCATTCTTGGCTTGGTCCTTGTGTGATAGTTGCTTTGGGGTCTGTGTGTGTATCTGTAGTGGACATGCTTTGGTGATGGGTGTCCATGCTTTGATTTTGCATGCAGGGCTTGGTATTGGGATGGCTGGGTTGTGATAGTGGGGCATATGTGAGGTGTTGGAGTGATGGGGGTGAGGGTAAGGGTGTGGGTATGTGATGGCATGCAGGTGGGGTGGGCGATATGGTAATGAAGATTTGCCTTACCAGAGTCCAGTCCTCCTGCTACTCCTGCAAGGCCCTCAGGATGCAGTATTGCCAAGACTTGCTCCTCCCATGTTGTTAGTCGTGTGGGAGGAGGTGGGGGTCCACCGCCAGTCCTCAGTACAACAATCTGGTGTCTGGAGACCACGGAATGCACCTTCCCCCGTAGGTCGTTCCACCTCTTCCTGATGTCATCCCATCTTCTTGGATGCTGTCCCACTGCGCTGACCCTGTCGACAATTCTGCGCCATAGCTCCATCTTCCTTGCAATGGAGGTCTGCAGCACCTGTGATCCCAATAGCTGTGGCTCTACCCGGACGATTTCCTCCACCATGACCCTGAGCTCCTCCTCAGAGAACCTGGGGTGTTGTTGAGGTGCCATGATGTGGTGTGGGTGATATGTGAGGTGGTGTGTGTTGTGATGTGTGAGGGGATGTGTTGGTGTGTGTTGTTTGAGGTGCGTGGATGTTGTGTAAGTGATGGTGTTGTGTGTCTGTGAATGCTGGTGTTGTTTTAGGTAGTGTCTCTTTCTGCCCTGCTTTCAAATGTCTGGTAGTAAGGGTTTGTGGGTAATGTGGGTGTGTGTTTTATAGTGTTGTGAGTGTGTGGGTGTGGTGTGTGTATGTGTATCAGGTGTGTGTATTTTGAATTGTCCAATGTGGTTGTGTTTTGTATATGTGTGTGTATTTGGAGCGCGGCGGTGTGTACTGACAATGGATTACCGCGGTTGAAAGACCGCTGCGTTGATTTGTGGGTCGTGATAGTGTGGGCGTATTCCTGTTGGGGTGACAGTGGAGGTTTTGTTATCGCCAGTTTATCACTGACCTTTGGTGTGGCGGACTTGTGTGGGTGTCTGTATTATGGCGGATTCCGAGCTGTGGGTCGTAATAGCTGTAGCGGAATTCCGCAGCCACAGCTGTATGTTGGCGGTCTTCTAAACGGCAGTAAGCGACATTTACAGCATGGGTTGTAATGAGGGCCAATGTCCCTTATGGTCTCCCTGAAACTTTGAGCAAAATGTTTTACAGACAAGCTCACAGAAACAAGCCAGCCCACACAATGGACCATCTTCCAGTATAATACGAAACGTCAGATAAAAAGAAAAAAACAATCGTATAGGAGACTACACTCGCTTTGCTTGACAAGGTTCTGTTTGATCAGATTGTAGGAGGTAGCTATGTTTGAAATCAGGGCTTGCTTAGTACCTGATAAAAATAAGATAAGTACCTGCTAGTGATGATTGGTTAATGAGTTTCCTACATCAGAAAAGATCCAACATATTTGTGGCAGGTTTGTGTAAAGATAGTACTGCTAGCGCAGGTGTTTTTTTAAATAAAAATGATTAATGAGTGTTCATGTAGTCTGAGTAATGGATTTATGTAGAAAATATAATAACATAGAAAAATAATGCACACATTTGAAAATGGGATTATGATGAGTGGCAGTCAATGCTCACAAAGTGTACTTATTAATAGTCTAATACTATGAAATGTTGACCATATGTTTGACTAATGTAGTAATATGTCATATTAAGAGTTATGCATTAGGTATTAGCTTTATTAGTTCTAGGCATTAACTTAGCAAAGGTCTTTGCCTACTTGCCAGGCCTCATATCAAGATGTATTTCTTAATGTTTAATAAATGGCTGTCCTAGAGAGTTAAACTGTGATTTTCCACTGTATTGTGTAAATGTGCTCACAGCTGAGAATCTTTCCTCATGAGAACCGACTGCTAGAAGATACTGTTCTTGCTAAATGTAACAATATGTATTTAATGTGTGTAAGACTGACTTTCTCAGGAGGAGAACAGTGGAGACGCTGACTGGAGTAGAATCTGCAACAATATTGTTACCTGATGAGCCGGATGATGAGGACATTGCAGGAAAAAACAATCAGCGACATGTGAACAGAGTAATGGTAGAATTTGTAGATTTTGAGTTTTAGTTTTATTGGACAAAGTGTGAACATGTGATCCCTTGACCAATAGGGATTTGGAAAGTAGTTTTAAGGAATTTAATTTAACAGGACTGCACCAAGAGATGGGACACCATTCTTTCTATTCTTCTTGAGCGTTTACCTCTATTCTTTCAAGTTGCCTAAAGACTTTGCGTTGTTTGAACTTTGATGCTGAATCCTGATGCCTTGCTGATCGACTGATGTCCTGATGACGAAGACTATCTTGTCTTGCCGATCCAATTGAGGAGCGGTATTAATTGTTCCTATGTGTCTGTTATGCACATTTGCTTTTTCTTTCTAGGTACCAACCGCACTGTTTTGTGAGAGCCATAGTTAGATGTTTTTCCAAATTTGTGTTACTAAATTGTTTTGCATGAAGCCCAACATGCTGATGCTAATCTGGTGGTTTAAGGGTCCTCACTAATGAAAATCTGCTAATAAAGAATGATGCTTGATACGTTTCTTTGCTGAAGCTATCTGTATCTGATCTCATAATGAAATTGTTCTTGTAATTAATTTCCACTGTAAGCCTAGAATGTGTAATAGTTCAAGCTTTGATTAGATTACGTTTTTCCGTCACTTTGGACAGCCAGTGTTGTTTCTATGTGTGTAACATTTGATTTTGAGGTTAATTTACATGACTTAAGCATTGTTAATATAGGGAAATAAATATTCAAAATTTTACTAAAGGTGTGGTTATTCATGACTGAAAGGTCATGGTGTGTGACAATTACTGACTATTGATTATTAATGTCATTGATTATTGTTGATTATTGATATTGTGTATTGGTTATTGATTATTGATCTGCAGGTTGTGGAATTATGGTGGGATCATCTTAATTGCGAGTCAATAGGTTCATCGACCTATTCGGGTCCCCTTATAAGTTAACTTATTAAGGTTAGACGCGCTAACAGTACCACTTTCAAAGTTTTAAATATTCATGAGTTGCTGAAAGGCATTAGTTTTCCTTATGTGTTTAATTGGGATACGAAGATCTCATACTATACATCGGAACCTCCTCCTCTCTTCCTAAATTCTGCAAAAAATGGAAAACCTGGCTTTTTGATTAGCCCCCTGGTCCTAGTCTTAGCTTGATACACACACACCTGCTTGGCTGTGTTATACTCTTACAGGTGTTAGTACTCTCTGCAAATACATATACCATAATTTAACAATTGGAGCTTACCTTTATAAAGTTAGCACAGAGATTTGGACTATCCCAACCTGGAATATATTTATGAAACTGAAATAGGAGCATAACATTGTAAATATCCAATTGAAGTCTTGAGAAGTATAAACCTATACAATCTTTCTAAAAATATATATTAAAAAAAAAAAAAAAAAAAAAAAAGAATGGGAAAATCTCCAAATATGTAGACTCTGCATGTAATCACTATACGGCGCTAAACTATTGCCAAACCATTACACGATTTCTGCATAGGATTAAGGAATAACCTTTACTGCTGTAATTCTTCAACATGTTTTTGTATTTGAAGCAATCCAGGACTTGCAGATCTTCTGGCAGTACGTTGATAATCCTGTGTGCCATGGGCAATTCAAAAGGGTTGTTGTAAAAGTATATCATCATGTCGTCCCTACATAAAATCACATTGACAGGAAAGCCAATGCATTAAAATTATTGGAATTCCTTAGGCTATGTTGTAGATCAAAAGCTCTATAAATATTTAAGGTTGGGAAAGGTAGCAGTCAAGCCTTGCTCCCCTAGAGATTGCCAGTGTTTCTGAAATGGTCTGGTTTGCTCCAAACAAAGCTTCTAGGTACATGTAAAATATTTTTTACTCATGAAATTCAAATTTGCTTCATACACATCTTCCTCATTACTTCCTAGAGGAAGGCCCACTTGACTTTGTCAAACCCATTCTTAACATCAAATCTAGCAGCAACAAGTGATACCTTATCTCAAAATGTTTGGTCAACCAACTGTCACAACGACTCAAATTTATGAAAGCATTGAATAGTGTGATGAATCTCAGCTGTTCATTTGTCACAATATTGACAGCCATAATTAAGCTTGTACTTAATGAACAAGTTGAAGCCTGCATTTGGGATACAGAGCATAAATGTCCAACTGTTATTAAGTTTTTACCATTGATGTAGATGAAGTGTTATTGCTAGCTTTAGCGTCACAATGATGATTTATACTTGACACGTTTTGCATTACAATTTGTGAAGTTCTAACAAGCTAACTGTAAAGTGGCACACTGAAAACCCATGTTGAAGTGCATTCACTGTAGACTAGTGATCTTATGAGAAGTGGTATAGCTATTTTAATCTAAGTGTAATTATTTGTTTTATTTTTGTGTGTTTCCTAATGCTGTTCCTAATGCTGTTAAGAAATAGTTTTCATTGAAACGAAAATGAATGTCTTAATTAATATGACTAAAATGTAATAGGCTAATGTTGAGAATTGGACTTCCCCATTATACTTAATGACATGTATTAACAAAGTTATCTCATTTTATATTTACTGTAACATGAAGCTAAACAAAGATTTATTAATGACAACTCTGTAATTAAAATGTTATATGTGCTTTATTTAGTCTGAATAAATGTGTTGTTTTGACTTTGCTTTAGTTAGCCTATGTGGGGCCTGCTAGGCCCTGTTTCATGAATTGTGTGAGAAACTATTTATTGTTCTTTCTAATGTGTCATTGTTCACAAATAGATGTCCTATTGTTTTATTCATAGAGAGCCTGAGAAAGTAACCTTGAAATTGGAACACTAAGAAACTGAGAACAGGAATATTTCAAAATTGTTTCAAAGTTATACAGGAGAGCAAAAACGGATGCCTTCCCGTGATAGTAATGGGAATCTTTCCTGATGTTGCAGTTGCCTGTCATATAATGGGCTATGAATCGACAATTAAACCTTCTGATTCATATGGTGTGATTGATGGACAAATCATCTCTCACTTTGGTCTTTAATTTACCATTCCCTAGTTGAATTTTAGTCAGACATGAGTGGACTTTGAGAGAACTCTTTCCTTGGGCTTCAAGCTCTACAGACCTCTTTGCCCTTTCCCCTTGACCTTGACCTTCCTAATGCATGCTGAGAGGAGACTTAGAATTTTCCATGACCTATGAAAAGACTCTTGACCAAGATGTCAATTTTGCAAATTCTTTTTGTCCTTTATTTCCTTTTTACTTTTTGTCCCCACTTTTTATAGCACATGAAAGCTAGTGACTTGCCACTTTTATGGAATTCTTTGCTTAATCAAATTGGACTGCTTTAGATTGTATTCATGTTTAGAAGAACTGGTCCACATTAATTTCAGAACATCAGATTCTGGTGCTTATGTTCTATCAAGCTTCGTCAGCTCCAACGTATTGGAGACACAATGGTTATTCTGTACTTTAGAGTCTTGTCTTGCAAATTGTTTACATTAACCTGATTCTGAGTTTTGAATAAAACCCTTCAACTTTGTTCCCAACTTGGGTTATCCTTGTGGTGCCAAATTGGCCACACAAGGAACGTTATTTCCTTGTGTGATTTGATTGTACTGTTATTGTATTTTCTTACTCCTTAGCAGAAAGATTATTTTTTCCATCTTCAGTCATTAGAGATTTCCTCTATCTTGCAGACAGATATTGGCTATTGGTTAATTTCTGAAAATGTATAAAGTCTATTGCAGGATATTGGGGCCGGGATAAGGCTGTGCCCTGGTATTCTTCATATATAAATAACTTAATTTACTTTGAGACTGAAAATAGCCTCTTAACATATATGTGCGTTTGATTCTTCTCACTTAGCATGGTTTACAATGATGAAAACTATTGTGGTGCTGTGCATTCATTGGTATATATTTTCTGAAGGAAATCTATAAATCGATTGCAGAGATGTTGATCTGAGACAGCTTGTAATCTACCATATTTGCTTGTTATATGTTTGTGCTTTCGCTTGCCAAGGTAGCTACTTGACAACCTAATGACCTAGTTCAAGATGGACACACAGTAATTATTAAACCTGCCAGAAGAGAGCCAGATCTACTGTAAATCCTCAAATCTTTTACATTTTCAATCCAATTAACAGCTTACTTGTAAAAATAAATAAGACTCACTGTAGTTCAGGCCCGAATCTGCACACTATTGTTTTTTCAAAATAAAAGAAGTAGCATGTCTCGTACACGAGCTACCCACTTCTCTACATTAATGTGTTACTTTATTAGTCCATGTGAAATAGATGTGATTTCACTCGAGCTGCCATCTTTCTGCTCCTCTTTCGACTTTAGGAAAACACCATTAAGTAATGGATGTCTTCGGACCAACAAATCTACTGTGAACTTTTACATACCTTTTAGATGGCGGTACTGATTTGCATATAGATTGCAAGATACATGCATTTGGCAATTAAACTTGCAAATATCTTTATTTTTCAGTTTCTATTGATACACTGTAGTTTTATAAGAAATTATTAAATGCTCTTGAGACCATAACAACATTCTTGCACAGCTCAAGAATTTGTCTGCTCTATTGGTGCATTAAGTGAAAATGATAGGTTTGTGGCACATGCTGGACAAGCTGCTTACAAAACACAAGATCACTTCATACCTATCGTTTGCCCAAGGAAGAACACATTACATCAGTAGAGTACGTTAGGATTCTTTTGCACTTGCTGCCAGCAGCCCAGCCTTGCCAGTTTCAAACTCAGCATTTGTGGGTCCATATCCAGCCTGGCTAGTCACATGCAATTGCTTTGAAGTTATGTTCCCAGCAAAACACAGAAAGAAGGAACTTTCATCTTCATCTCACGTGAGATTCAAAAGACCAGGGATTGCTCAGTACGGACGAGAATAACTTTTTTAGGAAAGATAAGCAGATACTCCTATCTTCATTTTAGTTATCTACTTCCCAAGATCCACAATAATTCAATACTGCAATATATTCTGACAGCTTTGTGTTTCCTTTTTCACTGAGCCTTCTGTCATGCTGCGCAGATTTCCTGTTGAGAATAAGTCACATTAATTGGGACCATACTTTCTTTACTAAATAAAATGGGTGTAATCTCTTCACATATGGCTAGACAATGATGCAGGTCTGTGAGCCTGCAGGCATTTTCTCTGAGAAAAAAAAACACATTAATCATTTTGAAGATATAGAAATGCTGCTAAAGAAACAAGATATTTCTGATTGAGGATGAATGTTTTAGACATACTTCCAGCACAAGATACTTGTTTCTTCTCGAGTTATACTGGCATCTTTATGGTATGTGTTAGAAATGGGGTTTCTGGTTGGCTAGGGTATGCACCTCAGCCAGGCAGAACTTACCCACTCTAGTCAGGGCAAGGGAGTTACACGTCCAAGATAACCCCTGCTCACCCCCTTGGTAGCTTGGCACGAGCAGTCAGGCTTAACCCAGAGGCAATGTGTAAAGCGTTTGCACAACACACACATACATGTGACGCAATATCCCCACCACAAAGGAAACACAACACCAGATTATATGAAAATATACTGTATTGTACACAATGTAATTATCAGACCAACATCACATAATAGTACTATCCTGCTACCTTAGCAGTTGTCAGAACGTTACACATTAGTTACTCTGCAAACTAGCAGTAGTCACACATAACACACAGGTTACTCAGTATTCTGCAACATAAGCAGTAGTCAGGAAACACATTATCACATTAAAACACTTGTCATAAGAATATCATAAAACGCCCATAGTAGGAACATTAGAAAATCTATGGCAAGTTAAGCAAACATATTAGCAAGTCATGCCCATAAAAGGAACATGTGCACACATATGTAAAAGCATCATAGTACAGGTAGGTAACATAACACAATTAATAAAGTCTGTAGAAAGAACTTTAAATCATAATTATATTTGTCCATTTAAAAGTACCTGGGAATGATGAAGAGGCACTTCCAGTGCCTAAAACGAATCATGGGGCCCCCGGCCCTCTTCTGCGCAAAACGGGGGCCTCCCTAAACTTGGCAAATAGAGAGGGGCGGCACACACCCTCTCTATTTCCTTGGCGGGCCCCTTCTGGGACCCGTGCTCATTGGAGGGCCCCCCGGGCCTCCACCGGCCCTCTCCAAGGGGGGCCCAAGTCAGGGAAATCCTCGGGTTAAGGAGGGGGGCGCCACGCACCCCCTCCGATCCGCGAGCGGGCCCCTCTGGGGGCTCGCAACCTCCTGGGGTCTCCCGGGGCCTCCGTCGGCCCTTTCCGAGGGGGAGACCCCTTTAGTACCAGGCTGGCCCACGCAGGGGCCCTGAGTGGCCTGGGGGGGCAGCGAGCCTCCGATGAGGCTGCCGCCCGTTCTCCCTGACAACAGAAGCCTTCCGAGGCTTCTCCCGGCGGGAGAGAGGCGTCCTCCTCTCCTCCCGCCCCACGGACGGCTACCGAAGCCGCCCGAGGCTCCCCCAGGTGAGGGAGAGGCGTCCTCCTCTCCCCTCGCCGTCTCTATGGCTCTCCGGCCCAAGGCAGGGCCTCCCGGTGCCCCTGGGGCGCTCCTCGGAGCGATCCCTACCCCGGGGGCACCGCTAGGAGCAGGCTTGCTCCGGATTCGTTAAAGGTGGGTTTTTTTTCGTGCCCTGGAGGCACCGAGTTGAGCGCGATCCTCGCGCTTGGAACCAAACAATTAACCCAGCTGCGGCGGTGATCCGGGGACCCAAAACACAGCGCTTTTCACAGCGCTAAAGTAAAACCTGCAGCCTGGGCTGCGGCGGTGATTTTTCCTTTGGCAAAAAAAAAGCGCTTTTCAAAGCGCTAGGAACCATCTAAAGCCCGGGCTGCGGCGGTGATTTCTTTGGGCAAAAGAAAAGTTAGTTGCAGGGGTCAGGGGCCACAGCACCCTGCCCCTGGGAACAATAATCAAGGGGATGGTACAGGGCTGGTGGGTCCAGCTACAGGCCAGCACAAGGGGTGCAGTTGGTGGCAGTTCCTCCTAGTGACCAGGCAGGTCACAGGTCAGCACAGCAGCAGCAGTCCATGGTGGTTTCCTGGTGAGTCCATTCATCAGCGTTCTGTGTCCAGTTTCCAGTTCCAAGAATGTTCAAATTGTGGGGAAAATTCCCCTGTACTTATAGTCAGTTCTTACAGTGTTTTACAATGGTAGGGAGAGGAGGTTCCAGCCAGTTACAACTGGTTCTGGGAGTGCCCCCTCTCTCCTTTCAGCACAGGCTCCAAACATCAGTGGGGGGTTAACGACCCTATTGTGTGAGGCCAGGGCACAGTCTTTACAAATGCAGGTGTGCCCCGCCTCTCCCTTCTCTCAGCCCAGGAAGACTATTCAGTATGCAGATGCACCTCGGTGACACCTCCACCCTCCCTGTGTACAGGCTGTCTGAAAAGTATGCACAAAGCCCCAACTGTCACTCTGCCCAGACGTGGATTGGAGTCAAGCTGCAAAACACCAGAGTCATAAGCACAGATAAATGCGCACTTTCTAGAAGTGCCATTTCTGTGACAGTAATAAAAATTACACCCACACCAGTAAGCAGTATTTATTATCACCATCACAACCATACCAAACACGCCTACGCTACCCCTCATAAATCAGACAATACCCCTTACACATAAGGCAGGGCATTTCTAATGCAATCCTATGAGAAGGCAGCACTCACAGCAGTGAGACACCAAGTTAGGCTGTTTGTCACTACCAGGACAGGCCATGCAATATGGCACATGTCCTGTCTTTCTACATACATGGCACCCTGCCCATAGGGCTAGCTAGGGCGTACTTTAGGGGTGACTTACATGTAGTAAAAGGGGAGTTCTGGGCCTGGCAAGTAAATTTAGATGCCAGGTCCCTGTGGCAGAAAACTGCGCACACAGGCCCTGCGCTAGCAGGCCTGAGGCAGGTTTGAAAGTCTACTTCAGTGGGTGGCGCAAGCAGCGCTGCAGGCCCACTAGTAGTATTTAATTTACAGGCCCTGGGTATAGAGATACCACTGTACAAGGGACTTATAGGTAAATTAAATATGCCAATTAGGTATAAGCCAATCATACCAACTTTAGATGGGAGAGCACCTGCACTTTAGCACTGGTCAGCAGTGAAAAAGTGCTCAGAGTCCTAGAGCCAACAGCGAGAGGTCAGAAAAACCAGGAGGAAGGAGGCAAAAAGACTAGGGATGACCATGCGTATGGCCAAAAGTCCAACACAACCCCCTATCAGCCAAAATCCAGGGGAGAACAATCAATACCTTGATGTACTTTCCTGATTGGGGCGATAGAACAAGGACCCAGGCCCACAACAACAGGGGCATGTTCCAGTTCTACGCCTTCCTGACTCCATTGGGATCTCTCTGTCAATGCGTCCCAGGCAGCCTAGACCAACCCACGGGGATTCTCTAGCTGCCAATGGCCAGAACCAGGCCCCAGGCCATCTAGGAGCCTCTGAACTCTGAAACCATAATGAGTGGGGGGCGGTAGCCCCAGGTGCAAAGCAACCTGTCTCCACTCCATTTCCGATCAGTTCAGGGGCTCTACCCTGCCACTGATCCACCAACCTAGGGTCCGCACCCATAGGTTCTACAGGGGCTAGAGGCGAGGCTCTCCTCCCTCTACCCCTCCTTCTAGGATCCCGCCCTCCTCTCCTAGGAGGGGTATCACCAGAATCCACACTTGCCAGGGTGCTGGCTACAGCAGCCCTGCACAACTTTCTCGCCAGCCCAGGATCACTACCTGGCGACTGACCACCCAACCTAGGGACGACACCCTTGGATTGCACCGGGGTCCGGGGCGGGCTTCCCCCTCTCTGAACCCCACTTCCAGAGTCCTGCGTCTCCCCACCTCGGGAGAAGCCACCAGAAGTTTCACACGGGGGGTGAGCACACTAACCGCCCCCACAACCAGATCAGAGTTTACCCCCTGAACCTGTCTATCTAGTCCAGGGACGACACCCTTAGACTGGACCATTGCCCAGCGAACCAGGACTTCCTTGGGAGCACACCTACCCCCTACCAGATCAGAGCTTACCCCCTGAATCTGGCAATCCAACCCAGAGTCACTACCCTGCGGTTGAACCACTGCCTGGCGTACCAGGACTTCCTTGGGAGCACACGTACTCCCCATCAGGTCAGAGTTTACCCCCTGAACCTGATCATCCAACCCAGAGTCACCACCCTGCGGTTGGATCATTGCCTGGCGCACCAGGACTTCCTGGGGGGCACACCTACCCCCCACCAGGGAAACACCTTCCCCAAGGGCCACACAAGAGTCTGGCTGGCGCAGGTCTCCTGACCTCTGCCCTTCTGACAGAGTCTGGATTCCTCCCAGCCCAGAAATGGTCTCACCAAGGTCATTCCTGGGGGGCTCTGCACTCAGAGCTGACCCCTGACCCTCCAGGTTCTCCACTGGGGCCCGCAGCCCCCTCTCAACCCTATGCCTGGATTTCCGCCTCCTCCACTGTAGAGAGAGACTACCAGACACCAGGACCGGCGGAACGCTATCACCAGCCACCCGCCTAAGTCCTAATGACAAAATGGGATCCTTCTGAACAGCTGGCCTTACGGCACAGGTTAGGCTCACCTCCTGGCGTTCACTCATGGAACCTTCAGGGGCCTGGGGCGGTATCTTGGGCACCTTGGGCCTCAGCCCAGCCCCATTCCCTCTCCTCGGAGACGGGACATGGGGTCCCTCACCCATCCCAGTCCACTGGGACCTACCTGGGACACTCCATTCCTTTCCCACCACACCTTGTTGGGAAACACCTAGACCACTTTCATTAGGAACACCCCCTAATGCCACACCAGACCCTCTGGTACGCAACCAGAAGTCTGCCTCCTTTGCGAGCTCCCTGGGGTCAGAGAGCTCACACACTGACAAGTGTTGGCGTAACTCTAAAGAACAACAACGAAACAGGTGCTCTCTGAGAATCAGATTAAACAGCCCTTCAAAATTGTTTACTGTGCTACCCTTCACCCATCCATCTAGTGCAATGCAGTAATCCTCCACAAACTCCTCCCAAGACTGGTGGGACAGTTTCTTACCACCCCTAAACCTTTTTCTGTATTCCTCAGGGGAAAAACCATACTTCACAATCAGTGCGTTCTTCACAGCGGAGTACCCCTCCCTGTCACTCTCTTCTAGAGTCAGTAGGGCATCCCTCCCCTCCTCAGGAATAAAACTCCCTAGGCCAGTTCCCCAATCCTTCTCAGGGATCCTGCGCTCTACCAGAGCCCTCTCATATTCCTTTAACCACTGACGTATGTCACCCCCCTCTTGAAACCTAGGTACCAGATCTATGGGTATGTGAGGAACATCTTTGCTACAGCACTGTACATTGCTGCCACCACTGGACTCCACCTGCAGCGCTGGTGAGTCCCGAACCTTCAGACTGCGCTCTAGAGCGAGTCTTTCTCTGGCGAAGGCCCTCTCTGCCTCTGCCATTCTCTCCTGTACTAAGGCCTTCTCTACCTCAGCCCTTCTCTCCTCAACAGCTAGGCGCGCTAACTGCAACTTCAGGTCCCTCTCTTCCCGCCTATCTCTTAGCTCATCAGGCGTCAAGGAATGAGAGGCAGCCCTGCTTCTTACACTGGACCCAGCAAGGGACTCCCTATCACTGGGGCCTTCCCTGTCAACTGGCGTCCCCAACCGGTCATTCTCACCCTCCTGATCAGTCTCTCTACCACTCTCTAGGGATGAGGTCTGGGAGCCCTCCCATTGGGAACACTCGCTACACTCAGGATCCTCTGGGTACCCCCTACGCACACTCCCTCCCTGGGTAAATGTCACAAACCTTTCAAAGAAATTCAGAGATCTCCTGAGGTCCCCTTCTACAGGCAGCCCTCTCTCTCTACAGAACCCCTCTAATTCCCCCTGCGTGTAAAACGGCAGGTCCTCTAAATCAAAGGTAAGCCCCATCTTGAAAAGGTACAAATAACTCAACTGTGACAATCACAATACCCAAGCGTGAGAACTGAAAACAGGAAAAATGACCAAAGAGAGAAAGTTAAGAGAAGCCAAACATGTGATGGTCTAAATGCAATCCTTGTAGTGAAATAATGAGTCACAATGGTATTGTGCAAGTGCAAATCCTATCCCACCGTTGCCACCAATGTTAGAAATGGGGTTTCTGGTTGGCTAGGGTATGCACCTCAGCCAGGCAGAACTTACCCACTCTAGTCAGGGCAAGGGAGTTACACGTCCAAGATAACCCCTGCTCACCCCCTTGGTAGCTTGGCACGAGCAGTCAGGCTTAACCCGGAGGCAATGTGTAAAGCGTTTGCACAACACACACATACATGTGATGCAATATCCCCACCACAAAAGAAACACAACACCAGATTATATGAAAATATACTGTATTGTACACAACGTAATTATCAGACCAACATCACATAATAGTACTATCCTGCTACCTTAGCAGTTGTCAGAACGTTACACATTAGTTACTCTGAAAACTAGCAGTAGTCACACATAACACACAGGTTACTCAGTATTCTGCAACATAAGCAGTAGTCAGGAAACACGTTATCACATCAAAACACTTGTCATAAGAATATCATAAAACGCCCATAGTAGGAACATTAGAAAATCTATGGCAAGTTAAGCAAACATATTAGCAAGTCATGCCCATAAAAGGAACATGTGCACACATATGTAAAAGCATCATAGTACAGGTAGGTAACATAACACAATTAATAAAGTCTGTAGAAAGAACTTTAAATCATAATTATATTTGTCCATTTAAAAGTACCTGGGAATGATGAAGAGGCACTTCCAGTGCCTAAAACGAATCATGGGGCCCCCGGCCCTCTTCTGCGCAAAACGGGGGCCTCCCTAAACTTGGCAAATATAGAGGGGCGGCACGCACCCTCTCTGTTTCCTTGGCGGGCCCCTTCTGGGACCCGTGCTCATTGGAGGGCCCCCCGGGCCTCCACCGGCCCTCTCCAAGGGGGGCCCAAGTCAGGGAAATCCTCGGGTTAAGGAGGGGGGCGCCACGCACCCCCTCCGATCTGCGAGCGGGCCCCTCTGGGGGCCCGCAACCTCCTGGGGTCTCCCGGGGCCCCCGTCGGCCCTTTCCGAGGGGGAGACCCCTTTAGTACCAGGCTGGCCCACGCAGGGGCCCTGAGGGGTCTGGGGGGGGCAGCGAGCCTCCGATGAGGCTGCCGCCCGTTCTCCCTGACAACAGAAGCCTTCTGAGGCTTCTCCCGGCGGGAGAGAGGCGTCCTCCTCTCCTCCCGCCCCACGGACGGCTACCGAAGCCGCCCGAGGCTCCTCCAGGCAAGGGAGAGGCGTCCTCCTCTCCCCTCGCCGTCTCTATGGCTCTCCGGCCCCAGGCAGGGCCTCCCGGTGCCCCTGGGTGCTCCTCGGAGCGATCCCTACCCCGGGGGCACCGCTAGGAGCAGGCTTGCTCCGGATTCGTTAAAGGTGGGGTTTTTTTCGTGCCCTGGAGGCACCGAGTTGAGCGCGATCCTCGCGCTTGGAACCAAACAATTAACCCGGCTGCGGCGGTGATCCGGGGACCCAAAACACAGCGCTTTTCACAGCGCTAAAGTAAAACCTGCAGCCTGGGCTGCGGCGGTGATTTTTCCTTTGGCAAAAGAAAAGCGCTTTTCAAAGCGCTAGGAACCATCTAAAGCCCGGGCTGCGGCGGTGATTTCTTTGGGCAAAAGAAAAGTTAGTTGCTGGGGTCAGGGGCCACAGCACCCTGCCCCTGGGAACAATAATCAAGGGGATGGTACAGGGCTGGTGGGTCCAGCTACAGGCCAGCACAAGGGGTGCAGTTGGTGGCAGTTCCTCCTAGTGACCAGGCAGGTCACAGGTCAGCACAGCAGCAGCAGTCCATGGCGGTTTCCTGGTGAGTCCATTCATCAGCGTTCTGTGTCCAGTTTCCAGTTCCAAGAATGTTCAAATTGTGGGGAAAATTCCCCTGTACTTATAGTCAGTTCTTACAGTGTTTTACAATGGTAGGGAGAGGAGGTTCCAGCCAGTTACAACTGGTTCTGGGAGTGCCCCCTCTCTCCTTTCAGCACAGGCTCCAAACATCAGTGGGGGGTTAACGACCCTATTGTGTGAGGCCAGGGCACAGTCTTTACAAATGCAGGTGTGCCCCGCCTCTCCCTTCTCTCAGCCCAGGAAGACTATTCAGTATGCAGATGCACCTCGGTGACACCTCCACCCTCCCTGTGTACAGGCTGTCTGAAAAGTATGCACAAAGCCCCAACTGTCACTCTGCCCAGACGTGGATTGGAGTCAAGCTGCAAAACACCAGAGTCATAAGCACAGATAAATGCGCACTTTCTAGAAGTGCCATTTCTGTGACAGTAATAAAAAATACACCCACACCAGTAAGCAGTATTTATTATCACCATCACAACCATACCAAACACGCCTACGCTACCCCTCATAAATCAGACAATACCCCTTACACATAAGGCAGGGCATTTCTAATGCAATCCTATGAGAAGGCAGCACTCACAGCAGTGAGACACCAAGTTAGGCTGTTTGTCACTACCAGGACAGGCCATGCAATATGGCACATGTCCTGCCTTTCTACATACATGGCACCCTGCCCATAGGGCTAGCTAGGGCGTACTTTAGGGGTGACTTACATGTAGTAAAAGGGGAGTTCTGGGCCTGGCAAGTAAATTTAGATGCCAGGTCCCTGTGGCAGAAAACTGCGCACACAAGCCCTGCGCTAGCAGGCCTGAGGCAGGTTTGAAAGTCTACTTCAGTGGGTGGTGCAAGCAGCGCTGCAGGCCCACTAGTAGTATTTAATTTACAGGCCCTGGGTATAGAGATACCACTGTACAAGGGACTTATAGGTAAATTAAATATGCCAATTAGGTATAAGCCAATCATACCAACTTTAGATGGGAGAGCACCTGCACTTTAGCACTGGTCAGCAGTGAAAAAGTGCTCAGAGTCCTAGAGCCAACAGCGAGAGGTCAGAAAAACCAGGAGGCAAAAAGACTAGGGATGACCATGCGTATGGCCAAAAGTCCAACAGTATGGTAGAAGGGGTATGTTTTATGGACGATAGAAAATGGAGATGGGACAAATCACAATGGGGGTCATTAAGAGTTTGGCAGACGGAAAAGGCCATCCGCCAAACTTGTGCTGTCAGGTCACTGCCAGTGCGGTCCGCTTTCTGCGGGCCCCATTACAAGTTTCCAGCTGGGTCATTGGGCATAAATGGAGTTTACGCTCACTGGCCCAGTGGGAAACAGCCCACAGCATTGACAGCGGCTCTTAAGTGAGCTGGCAGCACTGTTGCAGTGCGTAGGGTACACCAACACCCGTTGTGCTTTTCACTGTCTGGAAAGCGTGACAGGGCTTGCCATGGGGCCCCTGCACTGCCCATGCCAAGTGCTCCCGTCTCCGCCAGCCTTTATATGGCGGGGCAACCGCCAGGTAAACGGAGGCTGAGAGGGTTGTCGTAATCCCCAGGCAGTGTTGCTTGCAGTGCTGCCTTGGCGAATTGGGACAGCCAGCATTGCCACAGTTCAGCCGCCACCGCAGCCCTGGCGGTCTGAGGAATGCCAGTTTCATAATGACTGGCAATAGGTTTTTGACATGATGGATCAATGATGTGTTTAATATATGGAATGGGAACATAAGAATGGCGTAGACGTTAATTGATTCCTTACCAAAAAATTATTTGAATATGTCATTCGCATCCAGCATCAGTGGAAAAACATAGATTTTCTGAATATAAAATTACAGGTTGCAGGCAGCAATTTAGGTACTAGCCTATTTTGTAAAGGCAATACAGGCAATAGTACATTGCACACAAAGAGTCACCTTCCCATGAAATTGAAATATAGTATCCCCTATGGGGAACTTCTTGCTTTGAAGATAAAGCAGTACAGCACCCTTTCCCTTCATCAGCAGGAAAGGACTAGTATGTGTCAGAGGTTCAGAGCCCGACAGTTAGGGTATTGAGATACTCCAAGCAGGAGGTACAGTTGAAAAATAGCGATGAATTATTGTCTGTAAAAAGAAAGAGAAACCCAGTGCAGGCCTGGTCAACCTCCAACGCACACGGCGGTGGTTGGATTAACGTATAGTAATTAAAATTACTTCACATTAAAAAAAACATGGAAATTCACTGAAAAAAACAAAGGTTACAGGGATGTTATAGTTAGGAAATAGAATTAAAAAAACATTGAAATTCACTTAAAAAACCAAAGGTTACAGGGGCGTTATAGTTACAATCTGAATTTACTCACTCAAAACCAAAGCAGCTATAGTTATGGTTAGCTCAAGTAACGATAACTTGTGCCCTAAGATATATAACTCACACATTCGCCATGCACTAATTACCCTGCATGTTACAACACTCATGACATCTTTGATAACTTTATTGATAATATCAATGTGACATTTGCAGTCAAATTATTTAGGAGACAACTGTGCATGGTGGGGGCATGAGCTATAGTTACCTTAGTGCACGAGTTATAGTTACTTGAGCGAAGCATATCTATAACTGCTGGATTTCTATGGTTTTGTGCGAGAAAATTCGGATCCGCCCTAAAACAATGAGGGGGCACACCAAAATCCATTTTAAACAACTACGCATTGCAGCTAACAAGTAGCCTTTGTCAAGTTGAAATGAGGCATCCACCAACCATCCATATAAGAGATATCATTCATAGACATAATAAACACACTGTAATACTACAAAATAGACATAATTGTGTATAATGGTATATGGTGAACACAATATCTTGTAACATCCTAATTAATCACTATATCGGTGTTAGACTGGCCATTTTTGCAGGGTTATCTCCCTCAATTGTTGCCTTCTTCCTCCTATTTTGTCTGGCCTCACTTTGTTGACCTTAGGGCTCTGGGCACTTATCACTGCTAGCCAGTGCTATAGCGCACACACTCTCTGTTTAAAATGTATTGGTGATTGGTTTCTTCTTGCTTGGCATATCTGATTTACTAGTAAGTCCCTAGTACAGTGCACAGTGTGTGTCCAGGGCCTGTAAATCAATTGCTACTAGTGGGTCTGCAGCAATGGTTGTGCCATACACGAGTAGCTCTGTAAATATGGCTCAGGACTGCCATTGCAGCATCTGTGAGTGCAGTGTTAAACTGCCATTTCGACCCGGCAATTGCATTCACTTTTCAGGCCCGAACCTTCCCTTTTAATACCTGTTAGTTATCCCTAAGGTAGCCCTAAGGCAGCCCGTGGGCAGGGTGCAGTGTATTTCAAAGGTAGGACATGAACTGGTGTGATTTACATGTCATGATACTGAAATACTGCTAATTTCGTTTTTCACTATTGCAAGGCCTATCTCTACCATAGGGTAAGATGGAGATTGCCTTGAAATGTATTTTAAGTGTAGTTTCCCATTTAGAAAGTGGCAATTTTCTTGGTTAACCATTCTGTGCACCTGCCTGTCTGCTAAATACACATCTGGCTCAGGCTGACAGTTGGGCTGTTTGTGCATTCACTATAGACAGTCACACAGAGGGAGCTGAGGTGTGCCCTTCATGTCCTTATGGCCCATCACTAGGCTGATGGGTCTTCCAGAGCTAGAGTGGAGGGAGGAGCTGACATTTGCACCTGAATAGGGCTGTGCCGGTCCTCAGACAAAGCAGTCTGCAATCCCCTGCAGTGTGTCTGGGGCCAGGGCACGGAAAGGCAGGGTCTTATGCAATGCAAATACTTCTCTTTGAAGTTTGCCTACTTCAAAGACAGAAATGAGTATAAGTACTGGATGTCTGTCACCACATAGTTAGAACACTTCTGGACACAGGACATTCAGCCAGGAGGAAGAGCTGGATGCTGTAGAAGGGACTGCCACTCTGCCTTTTGCTTTGATGTGCTGGCCTGTTTTATCTGTCCTGGTAGTGAAAGGAGTGGACTTTGCTTTTACATCCTACACTCCAAGGTTCTCCAAGGGCTTTAACTGAACTAGCCTCTCGTTCGGAATTGTCAGGGCCATCAAAGGATTCACTTGCCAGCACCTGGGCTCTTTTGCTGAGAGTTCTGACTTGCCAAATCTAGTCCCTGGGCCCTTGTAAGTGAGTTCTGGTGATCCTAAACAGAAAGCCAATTTCTGCATTGACTTCGCACAGAAGTAAGGAACCGAGGCTGCAGGTCCAGAAACTGACACATCACCTACCCTGACAGTAAGGAACCAATGCATCATCTCCTTGCGACAGTAAGCAAACAACGCATTACCTCCCCTGGCACTAAGGAACGGATGTATTGCTTGCTTTTCTGGTGCCTCGTCTCCGCTGCACCTGCTGTAGTCTTTGAGTTTTGATGCATCTAAGGTACTTTGCCCTAAAACAAACACATGCATTGATTTCTATGGACTAAACTTGCTTGAACTTTACAAAGTGATATCTTGACTTGTGCATGTTGAATTTTGTCATTTTGGTCTTGTTTTACTCAGATAAATATTGGCTATCTTTCTAAACTGGTGTGGACTCCTTTTGAAGTGTTTTCACTGTGTTACTGTGTGTGCGTACAAATACTTTACACATTGCCTCTCGTGCCAAGCTACCAAGGGGTTGAGTAGGGGTTATCTTATCTATGTGGTTCCTTTTCCCTGACTAGAATGGGTATCCCTACTTCGACAGGGTGCAAACCACTGCTGACTAGAGAACTCATTTTTAACAATCGGTTTTCAATTATTACATTTTTTCAAATAATAGAATACATCATAAAAAAATCGTAAAATGTCCCGAATCTCCAAACAAAATCATAGAATATGAACTAAAACATCATAGTTTATTGTCATGAACACTCTTCTCTCAAATCCGAGACATAGAAAACAGACTGGAACGTAATGCTGTTATAGCGAGCATGGCTGGATCGCTGGACCTGTTATCTAAGTCCCAAAATAAAGGGCAAGCAGGTGCTACTCTATTAGATCACGGTTATTGGCACCAAATAGTGTGTTCTACTACCAAAAATTTAAATTAAAAAAACAGTAAAGCAAAATCCGTGGATGTAAAGTTTCGCGTATACAAAGTGAATGTGAGCACTCAGTGCAATATATTTAAAAGTATGAACATACATTAGAGCCATGGCACTCCAGCATTAAATCCATTGTTCTGATATGCAGATACTTGAAATGTTACATCCAGAGATTTTGCTTTACTGATATTTACTCTTGAAGTCCTCTTTAAATCCTATTTTTCGGCATCAACCTATTAGCTTCCAGTTTCATAATCTTGCAACTTTTGCCCTTGTGTAGCAAGGTGAGGACTGTATGGCAATCCTAAATTGAATGAGCTCCGTCCTGGAAAAATGGTGCTCAGGCAATTTGACCAAGCCTCTCTAAGCAACTGTCTCTTCAATTAGAGTTCACCAACCACATATTCTTTCACTCACCCTCAACATTCTACTCTGCTATCACTCTCAGACAACCAATCAGAGCACTGGCATTCAAGTGACTGCACATGCACTTTGGATGTGATCAGTCACTTCAACTAATCTCTGGCGGCTGCAAAGTGTCCTTCGTCCACAATGTTCTCTACAATTTGCCACATATGAATGTACGAATTTCAAAAGAGCCCGTCACACTTAATGACCTGTAGCTTGCTCACCAGTGTTTTTCGGGTCCATCCATAGAGCCACAATGACATGGATGCTACATTTCGATGGCTGAGACCAGTTTGACTAAATTTAATGGCACCCTCGTACACGGAAACTGGTTTGTCCAAGCACATGAAAATATCCCAGTAGGGGAGAAATCTGGAGAAGGACGCTTGACGAGTCTGAGAGACAAAAAGAAAAGAGGACGGGAAATGTAATGTGCTAGAGGAACGAAGCAACCGTGTCTACAAGGTGAAGTCAGTGGGGAGAGATAATTACTGTATTGAGTGAAAGGTGCAGTATAACAGGAGAATAATTGCTTTGGTGTTCAGTCTACATGCAGGAGGGGCCAATGCCAGCATTTTAGGACCTACACAGAAGATAAGGTATAAAATGCATTTAATATGAAAGGAAACTATTTACCTAGTAAAGGATTACATCTAAATTATGCTTTGGATTTAACCCTCTTGGATGACAGTGAGCGCCCTTGGAGCATATGAACCATTATTTAGATAACCTGCTTTATTTAGGCCTTGTTGATAGCAACTGTTCAAGTCTAAATTTCTATACCACAGGAAAAAGACAAAAATACGCAATCTTCATTTCCAAAAGCCTTTGTTGTCAGAAACCAAAGGCAGTAATATGATAAGGTCTGAAATATTCAATCTCCTGGATATTTATTCAAAATATAACAACATATGAATTCCAGATACATGTTGGATTAAAAATTTGTAATATTTATTCCAAATATGGTTTTGCTGTAATTTTATGATAAACATGAAAGTGGCAGTACAGCAATTCATGCCTGGAATACGAATACTTAATCAAATGTTTAATTTTAGTGCTTTATGCTTTATTTCATCCAGCTGTCTAACGTCCTCCATTCCTGTGAGCTCTTTTTGAACACTAAGAGAAGAATCGTTTGACAGAAGCGTATGACTGTGGATTTGAACTGGCAAATGCATGAACTTAATTTTAAAAGTCGATACACTGGTCTATGAGTATGGACATAACATTTCTTGGTGCCTCTAAATGAAAACAAACATAAAAACTGAGGATATGAGTGAAAGCCCGGAAAGTATATCCCTACGACATCAGGGCAGACTGGAAACCACAAGTAGTCCTGAAGAAATTGCTCATACCAGCCCCATATTGCATATTTCTCCATCAAAGCAAATCATACAAGTTACTATGAAAAAGATGTGCATCAGATACATAAATCTGGATATATTGCAGCAATGCACATACAATACACTGTGTCACACTGGAAGGACTGTCAATAAACTTCACACTTGTACAGCATACTAATCACCTGTTAGGGTCGCAAGGTGCTGTACTCATACTGCTGTGGAATCCCTCCTGGCTTTTCCCTGTGTGCACCCACTCCTGTGCAACCCCTAGAGTGAAGCCAGGCATCCAAGTGCTGTCTGGGCCCTTGTGGAGATTAAGCAAGCTATTGCCCAGAGTGGGGCCCATTAATTAGATTAGGCACCAAGGTAAGAATTGTTTGGTCCAAGGGAATTGAGCCCAAGACCCACCGAAGCAGGAACTGAACTCTGGTCCCAGGCCAGATGCCTGCATCAGGGTCTGCTGCTCTAACCATTGTGCCAGAAAAAATAACAGCAATGTTAAGTACTATGGTTCAAAACAATGCCCCTCACTGAATAGTTTGATGTGTACAAGAAACAGGAGAACAAACACCTCTAGCTCATATTCGGAAACCCCATCTGCACTGGGAGAACAAATAAGCTCCATCCTCATAAGTTATCCGGTCCGCAGTCTGTAAACCTTTCAAGTAATGAACGCTTTCCACTCCATCATTAAAATGTTGGCTTTCTTGACCTCTCCATTGAAAGGCACTGGATTGTAGGCATCGACATGTTAACAATATGATTTGAACGCAAGGGCAGCCTTGTTCTAAATGCACTTATACACTTGAATAAGCCCTGGCAGAGAGAACAGCAGAGGTAAGCACAGGCATGAATAAAGGATGCTGTGGTAATGGTGACGGCAATAAAGGAGTACAGATGTGGCAACGATTATGGTGGAAGCGGCGTTTCTGATGGTGGTAGTGGTGACAACGGTAATGGTAAAAGTGGTGATGGTAACTGTAGTGGTGGTGGTAGCGGTGACTAAAGAGAGGGAGTCTAGTCGGTGACAAAAGACCCATAAGTGAGAGTTGGCAGGGAAATATGGATGACTGTGGAGAACAACCACTGTGCCAGGAACTTTGATTTGCGGACAAGTGCCAGGTAGGAGCACGATGCAGCAGCATCAGAAGAGCTGCTGGACATAAGAAATCGTATGCATTGGCCTGGCAGTAGCTCAGAGGTGTGAGAGGGAGAAGAGGTGCTGGCAACTGTGATGTATGCACAACCTTCTGCAGGCGCAATTCAGCAGCATCAGAGAAGGTGGGAGAAACACTTAATATGTGCATAGCAGTATAAAAGCCACAGTAGCAAGGAGCTTGTTGTTCACTGAGAGCTGGCATATCATTACCTGGGTTGGCGATTTTAGGGTCAGGTTGTTCTAATATGTAAAGAATAAGAACTAATGAGGCAGCCTTCTTATAGTGAGACTCAGACCCGAGATGTGACAAAAATAATATAATGAACCTACTGCAGTAAAATAAAGTACAAAACACTGCTTTCTTAATTCTGTGCATGTATGAGATACATAATTCAATTTGAGATGATTGACAGCATTTTTCAGATGTAACTAAGTGGTTGGGGCCAGAATGACATAATAAACAGCCAATAACGTGGTGAGAGAGAAATGTTTCTCTGATTCCACTGTGCATTTACTTTTACTTTTACGACTTAGCAACAAAAATATCTGAGTGACAAACATAAACAAGGACACAACCAAATGAGTCACAGTGACTGTCAAAGAATATTATCAGAACCCGCAATCAGTGGTCAGATAGCCATCGGGCCTATTCAGTCATGAGAACCAGACAATAGAAACAACATGGGACAGAAACACTCACCACCTATGCGGTTATCTAACAAAGGGCATGCAAAAACAATGGTGAGAATGTGTATTAAAATGTGCATCAAAAATTGCAGTTCGTTGCATGCGTGTACATGCTGAGAAAATCGACAATTCATTCATACCAGCTCCTATGTTGTAGTAGATTTGAGGAGTGAGATTAAAGATATTGCACTTCTCGCCTAATCAAGAAAAAAGATGATGGATGATGAAAAAGTGCAGGGAACCTAAAGATAAAGAAAATGAGCAGTATGTACAAAAACAACAAATCAGCAACAACACTTGTGCAGAAAAAAGTACCTTTGGATTCTCCAAAAGTTTTCTAATAATAAAAAAGGTATTCTTTCATAGGATTTAGCTAGTAACGGGGCAAATAACTGCACAGAAGTATTGCTGCTGAGCACAATGGATGTGCACAAGAAAAGAACCAGCTATTACTATTTTAAGGGTAATGCTGGATGCAGCAGGCACGACCCTCGGGAAAGGGTATTAAATGGGCAGCTACTTTGGAGCTGCATGGATGGTTCTAGCTGGGGTAAGATTCCAGTCTCATCAGGTGGATTCGATTAATTATTGAAAGAAGCATAAAAATGTTCCTCATGGAAACTTTCTTTCCAGTGTAGACATAAAACATAGACTAGTACATTTGGGAAAATTAGAGGACAAATTTAAATAAACTACTGTCACATAAAATAATATTGATAGGAATCAAAGTTTGTTTTAACAATAAGTAGTCTAATTTGTTTTAAATTAAAAGGTAGACTTACACGAACATTTAATGTTACATAAAATGAAGAGGGCAAATATTATGAAAATGCAAAGAACATAAGGCTACATAGATGCATCCCCAACTAAGTTATACTTAAACTGGTACAGTAGAGTTCCATTCCTTTGACGGGTTTAGGCCTTCTGCTGTGGAATTGAGGCACTGGATTCACTTAAATAAATTAAAGGCTTTTTAGAATATCCCATCAATGGCCATGTGATGAACTGGATAGCGTAAACAAACATTCCGCAGTATTCGGATTTGGTGTGTCCGTTTTCTAAATAATGTCCAGAAAGGAGAACATTTGAGGTTCAGATTTATTGTGGCTTTTCCATTAATTTTTTCTGTCCCTTGCCTTCTGAGTTGTTAGATCTATCTATCCCATCTCGGATGGATACGAAGTATGCTAAATTCGGAAACTAGTGCCACAGTAAGACTGATGCTTCAGTGTGTTATGCTGTTTAAAAGTTCTGGTGTCCTATGCAAAAGTTCAAATTTCTTATCTTTCACAATTATAAAACTCTGTGACCAGCGTAGACAACCACTACTGGCAAAGAGTTTGAAAGTATTTGTTTTTTTGCATGGTTGTAATAGATCGTCGTTCTCAGAAAGGACTTAATTATGGGGCCAAACTATTTTCTGTGGGGTTCAATTGCCCCTGGCTAGCAAATGGCTATTCTTCTTAGTGCATTTGGAGATCTGGTTATTTTGTGACACAAATCAACCAATCTGTAGTTTTTTCGGGACGTGCTGTGTGTCAGATTTCTCTTGGAGAATACAAGCCTCTTTGTATTACAAAACGTTTGGAGTCGCCTGTCGCCCATGGTTTTCCATTCAAGACCTGCACAACTTTGAAGTTAACAATTATATGCAAATACACAAACATTGTCTTTATGGCAAAATGTCATGATAAGAAATTTGGGGAAGGCTCTGTTATTGATAACAAAAATCATCTTCCACTCGTTTTCCAGAGGTGTGATTAGTATGAACAACCACCTATCACGTTGATGTCTAAGTTGTTGTAGAGGTTAAGGACAGTGCTGGTGAAATCCTAAAATAACTCATACAGGAAAACAACGTGCACAGCATACTCCCTTCAAAAGGTTAGGGAGGCACTCTTGGGGTTTCAGTGTCTATTATTTACGAATAATGTACAGCCATTTTTATTTTCTATATTTACATCCAGTAATTCATATATCTTCAACTAACCCACCAATCTTATTTTATTTGACTTTTGTGGTGTTCCTAACATCAAGAGCCAACATGTGTTTATCAAAATTAGTCTCGTTCACGGGGCTGTAAAAAGTTCCATGTAAATCAAAATTAGCTGAATAGTACGGTAGAGACATTATTAGACTAATTCACTCCTAATTTCTCCAAAATAATAGATAACAAATGATGATGTGCATAAAATTGACTGCAAACCCGGGCTCCTGAGAAGACATGTTGAAGCCCTTTCTTCCCTCTGCTTTCCCTTACTGAATGGTTGCTGATGTCTTTGAAGAGCTGCCTCTGCAGAGTCTTGTTGACATTTCCAGATGTTGGGTCTTTCGATGAATCCGTTTGTTGGATTTTTTTTTGTTAATCATAAAAGGGGCTTGATTGCAATATTTGCCAAGCTCATCGTCAGATAATTATGCTAAGACAAAACTTCTGGTTTATGATAATGGTACTTCCGAACCCATTTTGCAGCTGTTGGTGCCCTTTTGTACATGCTCTGGTGTGTAGTAGCAACACTTCTGAAGTTAGAACCCGTCAGCCTTAGAGTGGTCTTCCCCAAAACCTTTTGACTTCTGTTTTGCTGAAATTGTTTTCGTTGGCATTAGGGTGTTGTGCACTTTACCACTGCTAACCAGTGCTAATGAACTTGTGCTCACTCTCTGAAACATGGTAACATTGTGAAGTGAAGGGGAAATGAATTCACGAAGACACGTACTCTTTCTTCTTAATTTAATGGCATCGGAAAGGCAGAGAGGAAACGTCTCCGAAAAGGGGCACAGAGAGAAGCAACTGCCGCACCGAGGAACACAGAACAGCATGACATATCAATGATGCCACACTGTTCTATGCCTCCGCGAGGACATAATACAAAGCAGTCACCACATCTATCTTCCCTTTTTTTTAAATTAATTCAAATGACATAAATTATGAGACCACGCAAGAGATAAATTACACAACAAAAAATAAATTATGACATAACAAAGTCTCGAAACTTCTTTGGTGTTTGATAAGTTCTGGTGCTTTTCCTACATTTGTGTTCTCCATTGATGCCTGGTGTAAATTCACTGCCACTGATAGAGACATCAGAATAATCTTGTGCAACAAGATCCAAAGCTATGCGAGAATTGTTCCACCAGCTTCCATCAGCCAGCCTGACGGCATTCTTTCGCACTTCACGTATTTGCTGAGCATCCTTAAACTTAGAAAATCCCTTCTTAACTAGCACCGGATTTTTCACCCTCACCAAATCACCAACCTTTAGTTTACTTCCCTTGATGCCTTCACCACTTCCCCTTTTTAAATCACTGACATTGGAATTACACTCAGCAACCTGCCAAAGTTCCTTAAGATCACAACCTGCATGGAATAACTTTACCATCCAAAAAGGGCACAACTCCGTAGATGCCACCCTCCCTCTCATGAGTTCAAAAGGAGTTTTCCCCGTGGCAGAGTGAGGTGTGGTGCGATAAGACCAAACCAAATCCTTAATAGCTTGAACAATGGACAGATGATTTCTATATGCGGCTTGAATACAGTCTACTAACACTCGATTGAATCGTTCGACCATGCCGTTACTTTGTGGATGGTAAAGAGGTGTCCTGATATGTTTCACACCACACTTTTTCAGAAACTGAAGCATCTCGGCTGAGACAAATTGAACACCATTGTCCGTTAGAATTTGTTCAGGAAAGCCCTCACGACTAAATATCTTTTAAGACATTCTATTACTAGACGAGTAGTGGGAAATCTAACAGGCTCAACTTCCACCCACCTGGATAAATGATCGATAATAACAACAAAGTACCTCATGTCTGAGGGCACAATATAAAAGGGACCCAAAAAGTCAAGACCGAGTTTTTGCCAGGCCCTTGCAGGAGAAGGAACGAAAGTCTCAGAAGATCCTTCCGTGATCAACACCTTGTCACTGGTACAACATCTTGTGCAACTCTTTACATAGTCTTCAATTTCAGTATCCATTTTGGGCCACCAAAATTCGGATCTTAATTTTCTTTTGGTGATTGTAGACCCCAAATCCCACATGGGAAGCCGCAATCAGCCTTCTCCTTACACTTTCTGGTGGAACCAACCTTTTGCCTCTGACCAATTTATCCCCTTCAATAGACAGCTCATCATATACTTTCCAATATGATTGTAGTTCGGGTGGTAGACACCTCTCCTTGGGCCAACCTTATATCTGCAGTCTGCTTATTTGCCATTACCATGACTCAGGTTTTTTTCCACCTGTTCCCATGCCCCATGAGTCCCCACTCTGCATATCTCTTACATATTTAAATTTGCTGCCACAGAGGGGGGATGCATGAATGCATTTTGTGGAGAATATCGTTAGACATGTCCAGAGGCTGAAATTTGCTGCAGGAGCAAGAAATCATGTATTTTGCCCCCCTCCATTCTTGAGAGATACCATAATAGCAACATTTTAAATAACATGCTGAGTTAATTGGATTGTTTGGGAGTACATTCTGCAATTAGACAACTCACCCCTTATTATCACCGCTCACCATTTACTTTCAATCTCAACCTGCTCCCCAACCATACACTCATGCCATTCACCCTCCTCTTACCCTGCACTCAGGCGAGTACACTGCTCACTGTGCACCCACATGACACTTCTCACACCTGCCACTCTCATGACTTACCCTCACTCACACTCAGTCTCAAACAAGCACAACCCTCACCATCCATTCATTCCTTACACTGTTCACATTCACCTACATCTAAACTCAGATAGGCCCATCACTCACCCTGCTCTCAAATCACTCACCCTACATTCACTCCTCTCCGCATACACTTGTACAGCATTGCTCACCATGCACTCGCATAGGCACTTCCATGACCCACACAGCTCACCTTGCACTCACATTGGCACATCACTCACCTTGGATTCACACAAGTTATCCTGCATTCCCTCCTCTCACCCTGCACTCGATCGGACACACCACTCAACCTACATGCAGGTTCTTTGTTCACTCAACACTCATGCAGCTAACCATGTCTGCACACAGGCACAATAGTCTGTCAGAACTCAGAGGGACACACCTCTGACACTGCCCTAAGTCCTCTTACCATACACTCACCAATCACTCTTGCAATTGACCCTTCAATCTCACTGCTCAAACTGTAGTCACATAGGCACACTGGTCACCCATCACTCACACCAGCATATTACTGACCCTGCATTTACACCACTTTCACCACTCACCCTGTACTCGCTCCTCTCACTCTTCATGCACTTCTCTCAGTTCAGTTCAACTCAAATAACTTTATTCACCTTCGTTTTTTAAAACTATCAAAGTTTACAGAAAGCAAACAGCACATTAGAATTAAAGCAAACTATTGCTAAATCCAGTTACATTCAAGGGTGTAAAATTATAAAATCCAAAAGACAAATTTACAATTGTGGCCAGTGAATTTTTTTTTATAAAAAAAACAAAACATGAAATTGGATTCAAATGGCTCACAGGGACAATTACCCAGTCACACAAATTATAGTGTGATAGAAACTGGGTCTTTGGTTGGCAGTCAGGTTATCCTCTGTCACAAAGTACTTGTTTCGCATGAAAAATCTCTGCAAAGAACCGCAGAGGAGGAGATGCGTTTAAACATAGGGGTGTGCATCGATTTCTCGGGCCACACACAGCGATGCATCATTTAGTTTTCACGCTGGACGTCTGTGCGTTGATTTCTGGTGCTCAGTCATGGATCCTCTTTGGGTTGTGGGGTTTTCAGACACCCCAGGGACAATGTGTGGATTTCCTGCCCTGGCAGGACGAAGTCACAGGAGCTGCGTCGAGCCGGTGGGCGTTGCGTCAAATTTTCTACCGCATGGCAGGCACTGCGTCGATTCCTCTCTGGAAGTCGGGCTACGTCGTTCCGGCTCAGCTGTGCGTCGATCCAGTGGGCTGTGCATAGAATTTCCGGTTGCTGAGCTGGCACTGCGTGGATCTTCTCAATGCAAAGTCGGGCTACATCGTTCCGGTTCAGCGTACCGTGAAATTTTCACTGCAGTGCATGCTGTACATCGTTTCTGGCTCAGCTGTGTGTCAAATTTTGCCGCACAAGGAGTCCTTCTTGTAGAGATTAAGGGGGTCATTACGACCTCGGCGGTCTTTTCAAGAGACCGCCGCGGGAGACAGAATACCGCCATTGCCGGAGGTATTTCTGTCTCCCTATTATGACATTTCCGCTGGGCCAGCGGACAGTAACAGAGTTACCGTCCGCTGGCCCAGCGGAAATGTCACATCAACATTGCAGCCGGCTCGTAATAGATCAGGCGGCAATGCTGATGTGCAGTGGGTGCAGTAGCACCCGTCGCGCATTTCACTGCCCGAAATTCGGGCAGTGAAATGCGCGACGGGGCTAGGCATGGGGGCCCCTGCACTGCACATGCCAAGTGCATGGGCAGTGCAGGGGCCCCCAGGGGCACCCCAAGTCCCCTTACCGCCGGCCTTTCCATGGCGGTGTGTACCACCATGGACAGGCCGGCGGTCCGGGACTCATATTAGGACCGCCAGGCGGAATCCTGGCAGGAAAATGGAGAGGCCGGTGGGATGGCCGTGCAATTCCGCCACGGTCATAATTGCTGGCGGAACACCGCCAGCCTGTTGGCGGTGTTACCGCCAACATACCGCCGGCCACCAGGGTCGTAATGACCCCCTAAGTCTTTTTGGTCCTGAGACTTCAGGGAACAGGAGGCAAGCTCTATCCAAGCCCTTGGAGAGCACTTCTTCACCACAGCCAGAGAGCAGCAAGGCAGCAGGGTAACAGCAAGGTAGCAGTCCTTCACAGAAAGCAAACAGGTGAGTCCTTTGGGCAGCCAGGCAGTTCTTCTTTGCAGGATGCAGGTTCTGGTTCAAGTTTCTTCCCCAGGAAGTGTCTGAGTTAGTAGGGGCAGAGGCCCTGTTTATATACCCATATGTGCCTTTGAAGTGGGGGAAACTTCAAAGAGTGGCTTAGAAGTGAACCAGGTCCCCTTTCAGTTCAATCCTGTCTGCCAGGGTTACAGTAGGGGGTGTGGCAGTCCTTTGTGTGAAGTCAGGCCCTCCACCCTCCCAGCCCAGGAAGACCCATTCAAAATGCAGATGTATGCAAGTGAGGCTGAGTATCCTGTGTGCAGGGTGTGTCTGAGTAAATGCACAAGGAGCTGTCAACTAAACCCAGCCAGACGTGGATTGTAAGGCACAGAAAGATTTAAGTGCAGAGAAATGCTCACTTTCTAAAAGTGGCATTTCTAGAAGATTTTGTATCACCATTCTGGCCATACTAAATATGACCTTCCTACTCCTTTCAGATCAGCAGCTACCACTCAAACAATGTATGAGGGCAACCCCAATGTTAGCCTATGAAGGGAGCAGGCCTCACAGCAGTGTAAAAACGAATTTAGGAGTTTTACACTACCAGGACATGTAAACTACACATGTACATGTCAAATATTTTGATAGTGCACCAATAGTATTAATATATCAAAAACGTCCAGACATCATGTAGCGTCACTTTTGTTCATTTTGTTGTCTTCATTTTATTCAACTTCACACAAGGAATAGATCATAAAAGCAACAGCCAACGCGTTTCGTCCTAAACATAGGACTTCTTCAGGGCTCATATATATAAGGTGTTCAAGCTTGTCATCTCTAATAAATATAGAGATAGAAGTGATCCGATGTAAATCAAGAATAGGCGAACCTGACCAATGTTGTCGGGATACAATTTATATTCGTATAATGCCGCAAGTATCTGTACATGTCTTGCCTTTTGCCTACACAGCACCCTGCCCTATGGGTTACCTAGGGCAGACCTTAGGGGTGTCTTATATGTAGGAAAAAAGGTGTTTTAGACTTGGCAAGTATTTTAAATGCCAAGTCGAGTTGAAAGTGAAACTGCACACACAGCCTTGCAAAGGCAGTTCTGAGACAAGTTTAAGGGGCTACTTAAGTGGGTGGCACAATCAGTGCTGCAGGCCCACTGGTAGCATTTAATCTACAGGCCCTGGGCACATATAGTACACTCTACTAGGGGCTTACAAGTAAATTAAATAGTCCAATTGGGCATGACCCAATGTTACCATGTTTAAAGGGAGAGAGCATATGCCCTTTAGCACTGGTTAGCCGTGGTAAAGTGCGCAGAGTCTTAAAACCAGCAAAAACAGTGTCTAAAAAGTGGAGGGAGGCAGGCAAAGATAGGGGCGACCACCCTAAGGCTGTCAGGTCTAACAAAGTGAATCATGCTTTAAAAGTTCTAATCACTTGTTCAGATTGCATATCTTTTTCTAAGTAACTGTGGAGTGACAAACCAAGTCATCAATTGCATCCTGGTAAAGCAATGACACTGGTGCCTCTGTCAAGCTGAGTTATAAACTTAGAACAGTTATACCAGACGCTTAATAAAAAATTACTTACAGAAAAGACGATTGGGCTAGATGTATTGTTTTTTAAAATCCTATGAGCGACCAGATATCTCTGACTCCCAGTGCTTAATTTGTAACTAATATTGGGCGGTGCCCAAAGCCCACCTCTGAAACTCGGGGTGCTGCAATTAAATGTGCGAGCATGGAATACTGAGGCTGCGTTATCCTGAAGCCACCTCGGGTCTCTTTAATCCATTTACAGCCACTTCCTGCCCCTTCAGCTCACTCATTCAGCTTTCAGCTTCCTCCCTTTGTGACACCTTTTCGTTTCTCTCTTCCTCCATCTTTCTCATATGTGTCTTTTGCTTGCAGGAAATGCTTGAGGCAGAAGAATACGTGTCAGCCCTCAAAAATAAGTGCTGGCGCCCCACACCGGGAACCACCGGCTCACATTAAGCACTGCTGACTCCTAAATTCAGTAATGCTAGTCAGATCCACTTCCTACGAAGATAATGATATTTGGTACAGAAAAACAAAACATGTTACCCGGTCTCCGGGACAAGGCCACATGCAGGGCAATTGTCTGTATCCTGATTTCTCATAAAGCAGCTAGAAGACCTGCAAGGCAAACAAACAGTTGAGACGAAATCTCACATACAAAGTTTTTGCTAATGGTGGCAAGATCATGTCTAGATAAGGATCAAACTTGGGGATAGGTTCAATGCATTAAAACTTGCTACTTAAACGTTCAGAGGTTGAACTACTACTAGAGTACCGGTCAAACACAAATGCCAAGTACTTAGCTTTAATGCTGGGTGTTACTTCATTGTTTAGCCCTTCTGGGCTTTCCCAGATTGTAGCTAATCCCAGCAGCCTACACCAGGATGCAACATGCTGCAGCCAGGGAATGTTTTTTGCTCCACACAACATTAACAATCCCCTCAACACTCCCCCCCCACCGATAATCACTAAGCTCTGGAGTGGGCCATAATCTTAGCCAGTACATTAAAGCTTTTAATGCAGCCACATCACTAATTCTTTTGGTTCCCAAGTCAAAAAAAGTGCGTAAGGGGTCTTCTGCTTTGGACTGAGATGAACGATCTAAAGTAAGTATTCTTGCTCAGTGGCAATTTATTAGTGTCAGCGTAGCCCCAAATCTCAACTCCAAAAAGTGTGGCGCTTTGAGCTTTTGCACGATAGACTTCAACTGCAGGTGTTATTAAGTGTGACTTTATCTGCTGATGGAATCACAATATGATTTTAAACCTTTGACATAAAATTAGTTAGCTTTTATTGAGTTGTGACACCGAGCTTGACTTATTGGTAAGCCTAACCCTAAGGTAATCAAAACATTTCACCCTCCCAAGTGGTTTATGAGCAATTTTAATTGCATGTGTTCTAAACTTGCCTTTCCCACATTTCAGAAAGTTTATTTTATCCACCTTAAGTTCCAGGCCCCTGGAGACAGAGAAAGCTAAAAATGTATCTGAGAGATTTTGAAGGCATGTAGGGGATATGGAAATGATTAATGAGTCATCTGCAAACAGCAGAATGGATACTTTCTTACCATTCAAAACAGGGATATCACCATTACAAACCAAAATTTAATTAACCACCTCATTAATATACAAAGTAAACAGGGTGGGTGCTAAAACGCACCTCTGGGTTACCCCACATTGAATGGGAATTTTATTGGTAATTCTCCCTGCTTTCCCCACAGGGCACTAGATCGAATGCTGATCTTAGATTTACAAATGCTGCATACAATTTCAGATGTTTCAGCAGCACATATTTCAAACTGAGTAGCATAAATCTAAAAACTTGGTCACATTTACTATTTTTGGCGCAGAAACCCACTTGATAAGATGACAGGATATCACTGCTATCCTTGTAAGTTTGCAGTTTATCCAGGACTTAACTGGTAAAGATTTTCCGAAGATTGTAGATTAAACTAATCGGCCTATAAGTTCATGGATAGGAGAAATGTTTCTTATATACTACAACTATCTCTGCACCCTCAAGTTTCAGGAATTTCACCCCCAGCAGCGATGGCATTGGATGAAAGATTGATGTATGGGGCCCAAATTGTGGGCTCTGACTTATACAAGTCACTAGGCACTCAGTCTGGGCCAGGAGCCTTTGCTGCTTTTAACTTATTTTTTAGCCTTGTAAGTATCATCTGAGCTAAAATGTAATTAAATATTATTGTCTTCTGGGAGTGTGTCAAGCGTTAGATCTTGATAGCTTGACACAAAAAAAAAGCAGGGGTGTTTGCACTTTTAGCCGTATAGCATAGAAAAGTGGTGGACCCATTTCTCTGGCTGTATATGGCAACAAGGAGTAGTAATGTCCAATCTTCTATGTGCAACAATGTGGCTGAAAGAACGGGTGTCATTACTCCTAGCAACTTCCAGCAGATCCTGCCAATTCTTGAAGGCCCATTCAGTTTTAGCTTTAAAAAGCACTGCATTATATCTATCTTGCACTACTTTCACATCCAAACAACTGCTCTGTCTTATAGCCTTCCTCAACTTGCGTTTTGCCAATTTACACTCACCGGCATACCATTTAGGACCCATCCCCACAATAAATTTCCATTGGGCTGTTTTCTTTGCAAATACGTCCTTCAGAGCTACAAACCTCTCTGTGGACAGCTAGCACAGATTCTGAAGATGGAAGGACATTTTCAAAATCAGTAAGAAAGTGAACAAATAGTTCGTAGATCTTTGAGTACGGCTAATTGTCACCTAATACCCTAGACCAGGTGATTCTTCTAAAATTAAGTGTTAAGAGGGGGTTCTTCGGTATGGTTCGGACTTTAGGCGAGCCTCTTATGAGAGAGTCGCCTTCCAGATAGGGAAGCATGGGGTTGAGATAATTATCTGACTGAGGAACAATTTCCACATCTTTAAGTAGTGGCCAGATTCTAACATAAATCAGAATATAATCAATATAATTTCTGCTAACACCCCTGTTAAATGTGGGTTGTCTGTGTGGATGAGAATAAGTCCAACCATTGCATGCCCTTAGGCTCCTCTCAACCACCAGGGAAACGAGCTGAAAGGCTGCATTAGGAAAATAGTGCTGGGTCTCACATAACAGAGCTCATCCCCCTCCTCTATAAAAGCGTTAATTAGAGGGGATGACTCAAATGAGACATTGAAGTCCCCGGCTACCACAATTTTTGTCTGTTGATGGTGAACACCAGTCAATTTATCTAACATAGACAGAATAACGAAGAGTCAGTACTTGAAGATATAGACCTAGCATAAACATTGAGGACTGTCAACGTTAATAATGAAGGAAAATTAAGCTGAATCCCCATTAAATCAAGGAAGTCAGTGTTTAACTACTTGTGGGTACAGGCAATGGTATTTTTTTTTACAAAAATGGCTAGGCTCCAAATCACTCATCCTGCTTACTTCAGGGCAGTAGCTTCAACACTATAAGTGCAATGGCCACTTAGATACACTTCATCCACAGCCCATGTCACCTGGAAAATAGAGACATCATATTCGCCAACAAATGCAAACCAACCTGGGTCGGATAATTTAAAGTGAATTACTGCCACATTCCATAGGATCACAATTAACCCCTCTCTCACATCAGCACCCACCTCATGTGTATGCCCTACAGACCCAACCTCTGTCTGGCAAGTATCCCCTACATTGGGAGTATCCATTCTCAGCTCAGGTTCCAAGTGCAAAGCCTCTCCCAGTGCACCGAGGGAAAGAGGGTAAGTTCTAAAGTATAGGAAGTGGTGATGGTCCATACTCTTTGCTCATGGGATAGTCAGTTAACCAGGTTCAAATCAGACTCCAGATGGCATGGTACTGTCGCAGGGGTTGTAAGTTAGGTCTATGTTGATGAGCAATCTCATTCCTGGACCACTGGTGGACAGAGTGGTCAGGGGATGGTAATGGGAGAAAAGTTTAATCTGAATTGTAGAGGGAGAAGGGGCACCCAGGTGACTTGTGTGAAGCTAAAAGTGAAATAGGCCATCAATCATCGATGAATTGTTTAGAGACACCATTATATAAATGGAGTTAGTTGATCCATTGTTTCACCTCTTAACATATACAATATCAGAACACCACACAGATGTACACCCATGCGTGACCCTGAGCCAATGAATGACTTTTTTGGTTAAAAACTCAACGTCCTCAAAAGCATTCCTACCCAACTTTAGAACTGATGTTAAATTAGCTGAATTCCAAGAGATGCTTTTTTTCTAAGTGGGAAGGTGGCCAGATTGGTTGTTTTGATGTTAGGGTGGACATACTGAGGAAAATATATTGATGTCATACCTAAACTGATGAATAGGTCCCATTTTGTGGTTTCTTGACCATTTGCGATAGCTAATCATTGCTGCGGTCTTAAGATTGCCAGTGGACGAGTACTAGGGTTTAGTTCCTCTGTTCCCATCGCTGCGATCCTTAATGGTCCTACCACTGGTAGTAGTGATGACAGTCTGTAATCCAGAACATTTTTAGCAGTGGACAGCAGTCCTTCTCAGCCCCTCCTATGGTGGTTTCTGCTCGAGGTATCACTTAGATTTGCTTTTAGGCTGGCTGCAGCACCTTATGTTTGCAGGACTATTGAGGTTCCTGGTGCTCCTCTCCACTAAGACAGTAATCAAAGACAGTTGCTATCCAGTTTGGAGTGAAAAACAGACAAAATATCATTAGTATCATTGGCAGCTGGAAAATAGCAAAGATTATTCATAGAGAGTGCATCAGGGGAGGAAACTGCAGGCTCCAGTACAAGTAGAGCCAAGGGAAGGACTTCGTTAGCTACAGAACATTCTGCTGCTGCACTTTCCTCACCTGCCAAGGGAGGGAATCTGTTTGAGCAGGAAATGCTTGGAACAATCATGATAGTATGTGATAGCCGCTAGCTAACAGGAGTCAGTGAGATGTTGTCACCATGAGCAGGGGCTGCACTAGTTCTTGTGTCAGATGAGGCCCTTGAGACGTTTTTGTTGAATATCCGGGACTCACATGGGCTCACTGCTCACATTGCACCCATGAAGCTCACCCTGCACTCACATCAACAAACCTTTCACCCTATAATTGCACCACTCACCCTGCACTGACACTATTCATCATCTCCCAGTACTTACATCAGCACACCTCTTTTGCTGCATTCATAACAATTACCGAACTGTCATAAATATACACGTTTCTACAAAGGCAACCACAGAAATATCTGCCCTTTCCAGAGTACTGGGTGCTTAGATAGTCTCATCTGTAACTACGGGGCCAGTGCAAGAGGGAAGAGAGGACTGAGGATTTGGGATGGCGCAAGTAGGGAGATCAGGTCTGAGGTTGGGGGGATGGTGGCATTTTGAGGATTGGTTTGAGCTTGTGGGGAAGAGCTAGGAGTGAGAGGTAATGTGTAACAGGAGGAGAAAGCAGGCAAAAGCTGCAGAAGGGGGAAGCAGGCTCAAGAGGCTAACAATGAAACAATGTGACAGATTGTGGGCTGGTGATGGAATCAAGTAAGGACTTCTGGCCAATGATGCATTGTGATTGGGGTCAAAATCTCTGGCTCTGGAGATACCATTTAATCCCACACCTAGGCCACATTGGCCTGCATAGTGTCCTGCTGTTTTTGGTCCTGCTGAAACCATAACGTGATCAGCATTTAGGCCCGGTTGGCTCTGCAGAGGTAGGTACAACAGCGGGGCGCTGTGTGAGGTTGTGGGCACGGGCACCAGCTTCTTTAGAACACTGAGGCCCAAGCTCTAACAATATTTCAACTCAGATGCTGTGGCTCTTAAAAGCACACAAAGCCCGGGCTCTGCATGAGGACACTGGCACCAGCATTGAGGCTTTCGTTTCATCTCCTCAATTAACACACTTTTATTTGCTTATGTTACACAGCATGACTAAAGGAGGGGTGGTGGTTGCAGGTGGTGCTACTGTAGACAGTCACATTTTTAGCAATCTCCAATGTTTTAAAAGGGTGTAAATGTTTGCCAGTTATCTCCTGAACTGTAACATCTGCCGCCAAAATGCAATATTCGCCCTTTCACCTCTTTACTGATTAATCTTGATTGTTTCCAGAAATATATCCTGAAAATCAAAAGCGAACTTGTTTTTAAATGTTTTACCTAGTTGCCCATTGTCCTTTGTGATGCCTTCAGCTATGTCTGGCTTTCCATACATCACAATGCTTCGTTCTGGGTCATGTAGGTTTTCTTACATTGTAAATTGTGCCTGAACTTCCCAATATCCAAAGTATTCCTTCGTAAAAAAGCAATAATCTCAAAAGAAGTAAAACATTTCATAAGATCAATTGGATGGTGTGATATTACATTTTAGAAAGTATATTAATTCATTTCCAGTACCATAACTGTTCTGTCCACATGTGTAACCAAATATAAGACCCATACAGCTATTTTAAGGAAGTCCCCTTTTTCATTCACACTATAGTTATAGCAGTCATTGGCATTGCGATTTACTTTGATTTTTGAATAGCGTATAACAAAAATGTTTTACTAAGCTTCACTAAAAAGCAACACCAGGTATGGCAAGGGTAGCAGTACTGCAAGCTTTAGTAACACAATACAAGCAGATTTGGCTAATGAAAGTGTGGGTGGCAGAGTGAGTGAGTATTACAGAGCACAAATGTATGAAAGGATGCAAGAAATATACTGAGAATGAGTGTGAAAGTGTCAAACTGAGTGTGAAAGAATGAGTGTCTGAGAGAATCTGTATATGTATAAGTGTATGTTTGTGTGTGAGTATATGTGTGTTATGCTTGCATGTGTGCTGCTGGTCTGGCATACAGGAGGTTATTCTTGTCTAATGACAAGTTCTTAATGGCATATAGATGGGAGGTGTTACCCATGGCAAAATGCAGGTCATGGCATGCTGCGAATAATTCTTAACTTGAGAGGTGAATCAATGGCAAAATGCTAGAACTGACATTTAATTAGAATAGTTTTGTTTTTAGGTAATTTTTATAGGGTGTTGCCAATAGCAAAATGCTGACCCTTGTATACCAGAGGTAAGTTGTGGAGGTATGTATCGCACATCCATGGTAAAAATCTGGCACAAGTATATCCTTGCATAGGGGGCTCACCCACTAATAAAATGCAGACCTTGGCATAGAAAAAGTAATTACTGACTTATGGGATTTGAAAAAATGAGATCTACTTGTAACACCCAAGAAAGCTCAGGTTTTCCTTGCACACCATGGAGCATATTTATACTCTGTTTACGCTGAATGTGCGTCAAAAATTTTGACGCACATTCGGCGCAAACCATGCACCATATTTAAACTTTGATGCCCGAGCCTGCGGACGTCAAAATTCCTCTGTGTGCGTCATTTTTTGGATGCAGGAAACTGCCTTGCATTAATGACATGCAAGGTAGGCGTTCCTGCCCAAAAAAATGACTTTAAGACCTGTGCGCCTTATTTATACTCCAGCGTCATTTTGACGCATAGGAGGGGGCGGGCCTTAAAAAAATTGCGCACAGCCTGATGTGCGCTGCTTTTTAACGCCTGGGTCAGGGCAGGCGTTAAGGGACCTCTGGGCTCACTTCCATGGTCTCTGACCATGGAAGGAGTCCAGAGGTGCCCTTCCCTGCCCCCAGGGACACCCCCTGCCACCCTCACCCAACCCTGGAGGACACCCATGGATGGGGGGACCCATCTCAGGTAAGTACAGGTAAGTTGAGGTAAGTATTTTTTTAATTTTTTTAAAGAGGCATAGGGGGGCCTAATTTGGGCCCCCCTACATGCCACTGTGCCCAATGACCATGCCCAGGGGACAGAAGTCCCCTGGGCATGGTCATTGGGCATGGGGACATGACTCCTGTCTTTGCTAAGACAGGAGTCATTTCAATGGGGGTTGTGCGTCAAAAAATGGCGCAAGTCCGGTTTGAGGCATGATTTTTGCCTCAAGCCTGACTTGCACCATTTTTTGACGCACAACCCCCATTTTGCCCTACACCGGCGCTGCCTGGTTTGAGTAATTTGTTTTTACTCTGACCAGTCCACAGCACTGGCTAACATCATTCTTGAAATAAAGTGCCCACATGGCGCGTAGGAATGGTATTAGCCGGCGGTAAAAGTTTTGACGCAAACCAGCACTGGCGCTGGTTTGCATCAAAAAGTCTAAATATGGGCCCATGTACCTTACAACACAGTTGAAGGCCTCACCACTTGCCCTCACTGTGTGCCTGGAACACCTGCATTCATTCCAACCCTCCAAACGATTTTTGACCCCTGCTTCCCTCTCCAGTGCTCACTCATTTCTCTCACAAATCCAGCAGTGCTGTTCAGTTCACTACAAAATAAATCATGAAAACAACAACACTTTTAACTGCCTGACCGCACAGGCCTTCATCAAAGCTGCAAAACCTGTTGGCCAGCATGATCACTGGAACACCCATATTCTGCTCATATACACAAGAATATCCCCATTAATAGCTCTGCAGCTAATCCAGTCAGAACTATCATTAACTCCTTGAATAAAGGTTTCTTTCCAAAAGAATTCCCTGAAAAAAAGAAACCTTCAAACAAGGGCTGCATTTAACTTCCGTCTAATAACCATCTGTTTCTAGGAAAAAAGATTGAAAGATCAGCTTCACAACGAATATCTACATTTATTGAGAAAAGTAACTTTTCTTCAGATTATCAAAACAGATCTTGGTATGACTGTGGAAAGACAAAGCAAAAGCAATTGGGAAGACAATCATAGGAAACAGCGCTCACAGTTAGTCATCACATCAAAAGTGAACACAAAATTCTAGCACGGTGCTCCTGGCAAGAGGATCTTCCTCTCTCCTCTAGTGTTTCCAAACGGAAACCAAATAGTGAAAAACAGATGTCAGGGCACTCATGAATCAAAACTCAATCTTTCATATATGTTTAAAGTCCAAGCTTATCGTTTAGTGCAAATAGTATCAAATTTTCAGTCGGACTGAGATTTGTGAGAAAAATCACTAAATTTTCGATCAGAGGGCCGCATTCATATCATCACGCGGCGCCTCTGTATCCCGTTAATTAAATCGAAAATGGCAGCCTGGGGGGAACTATAGAGTTCGCCCCGGGCTGCCGTTTTCGATTTAATTAAAGGGATACAGAGGCGCTGCGTGATGATATGAACGCGGCCCTCTGATTATGTGATTTATTCATTGATAATTGCTTTACACGCTACGGTGTTTCAGTATTCAACATACTTCTGTTATGGAGTAATAAGGATACCCCGATTAATTTTGATGAGTTGGATCTACTAGCTTTTTTGGAAACTCTATGAAAGCCCTGATGAAGTCTTTGAGAGTGATTATCTCTTAGGACAAACAGGTGTTGGCTGATTGTTGTAATAAAGATTTTGGTTCCAAGGACGGCTATTTTAGCTCTGATGGACTACTTATCTCAAGTTTAAATTGAGTGATTTTTCTCACAAATCCCGGTCCGACTGAAAATTTGATACTATTTGCACTAAACGATAAGCTTGGACTATATACATATATGAAAGATTGAGCTTTGATTCATGAGTGCCCTGACATCTGTTTTTCACCTGGTATGACTGTGGCACATAGGCAGCACTGATTTCCACATTGGATGATTTAAATATTGCCATGGATTCACATGGTGTACCAGCATGCCTATTGCCTGGCCTTTCCTTTGCCTTTGATTCTGTTTACCTCCACGGTGACTTGCAATTAGCATAGTCTTCCTAAAAAACAATAACTTTGGATCTGTATGTAGTGTCTTGCAAGTTTTATGACAGAACTCTTTGGTTCCAAATGGACTCTGTAGAAGTGTGGCGTAGTTGTTAGAGTGGAATGCAATGAAAGTTCGGTTTAGAATGTTGGGTTCACAGTTACATGCAGAAGAATAAAGTAGGGTAATATTCAGTTCCATGTGTGGCGTAGTCATTGGTAGGTATCCAGCCTGGAGAGGCCACTACAACTGGCCACAAGATAGGGGATAAGTAATGATCATGATCTTCCAAAGATTTTGCCATGATCCAAGCAAACTGCTTGTACATGTCATGTGTGTTGCTGTCAAAGTATGGAATCAATGATTTGTACATGTGGAGTCAAAGCACATCTTCAGATTCTGTGAAGCTGTTGAAGACAACTAAAGCATTGTAATGAATCTACACATTGTTGGCAGATAACCTGCAGGTCAGGCCATACATAAAGGTACCATGCTGCCAAGCAGAGTAAAATTGTATGTTATGTGAAGCATTAATGCTGAAGACGGACACAACCAGGTTTACAAAGAACAGCCAAAGATAATCGTAACTTGCCAAATAACACTGGGAACAGAAGAGCTGCAAGGCAGAGATCAATCAGGTGTCAGGAAGTGTAAAATAAAATTTAGAAAATAGATAGAAATAAATGACTTACCAAATCCACTAAAGAGAGTCATCATACCACAGCACTCATTGAAGTGGTTCAAGAGAAGCACCCAGGGTTGTGCTTACAGTGCGGTCCATACCTGAAGCAGTTTGCCCACATAGTTGCAGAGTGGGGATCACAATAACTTCAAAGGTCTTCAAAGAATAAAGAGCCGAAAGAAACATCCAGAATAGTAACATTTTCAGATGGTAATTATGAAAGAAGACACAGATGCAAGTAATGTTAACAACAATCCTGAGGCCAGCACATCAAAGGACCTCAGAGAAGGTTTGCATAAACATGATAACCAAACTGTGTCAGAGAGCAAGCTACCCTCAACATCAGTTAGTTCTACTGCCTTCCTCAACCCACCACCACCTTTTGATACTGCCAGAAAGTAAAATATTGTTAATAGATTGATTGTTTGGATAGAGACAGTTGATGGTGTCATTGATGCACTTGAGGATACTGATAACAGAAAGATTATCAGAACTAGTCACATACCCTCAGATTAAAGTAGTGTTGAATCTCAAATTCAGTCCAGTACCAAAAGTTGATAATGAAATATACATTTTTAATCAAGAATGCCAAAAAGTTGGTGAAACCATCAATGAATTTGTGGAGAGACTCGATACACTCATCAAACACTGTAAGTTCAATGAATTTAATGATGAAGAAGCTATGCGTCTTAGAGTTATTGATAGATGCTTGTCAGATTCGTTCAGATGACAAATGTGTAGATAATCTCTTAGTCTGGAGCAAGTGTTAGTGGCTGTCAGAGCTGAAGAGTGTGCCTAAGACAAGCTGCTGACATGGAGACCAGAGGTCCTAGAGTGAATCAGTCATCAAAGTGAAAAGTAAGGCAAAGTAAAAGACTGAAGGACACAAAGTGATGTCTGCATGTAAAAAGAAGTTATGTTTCAGTTGTAGATTTTTGTTTCCACATGAAGGTAAGTGTCCCACAATTGAACAGATATATAAAGTATGTGAGAAAGAGACCCATTTTGTGAGAGTTTGTAAAGTGAAGGAAAAAGTAAGTGCATCAGGATGTGAAGACAAAAATGGCTGCAAGAACGTTCCTGAAGTAACCCTCAACACACGACCACGAGGCTATGCGACAACATCAGTTAAGGCAAATTAACACTGAATGAAGTTGATTGTCATCTAAATCATCATCAAACAGTTCTTCCACCTCAATATCAAGTGAAAGTAAGGAAGATGGTTGTGCCATTTCGATGTTTACCTGAGAGAAACATGCGCATGTTAGACTCGCTGCAAGCAAAGAAAAATGTCAGTCAAAGACATGTGAACATGACAGAGCATTGAAATCATAAAAGCATGTCCAAGATGACATTAATACTAAATTGTTGTTCAATACCTTTCATTTTCAACATCATTGATAAACATGTCTGAAGTAAAACACAATGAAATCTCCACGACTGCGGCTTTCACCATTGAAAACCAATGTGTACACATTGACTGCAATTTGCAACCATATAAAGTCAAGGTTCATTTGTAGCGACAATAAAACACAAGAAAACAAAAATGCAAGCACCCATCAATTTGCTTCAAGGTACAGTGTCAAATGTCTATCTACTCAGTTTCAGCACAGTCAATGATATGGGACTGATTTCTGTGAATTACAACATTAATACTCAGGATGACATAGTAAGTCAATTCCCTTCATTGTTTCATGGTTTAGGAAAACTTAAGGCTATGAAAGTAAAGTTGCATATTAATGAGGATGTCTGTCCTGCTCTGAGACATAGATGAATTACTTTTCATTTACAAGAAGCTGTATGAAAAAGAACTTGAATTGTTATTCAAGCATGACATTATTGAGCATTCTACTGGTCCTTCTCCGTGGGTTTCTTTCATAGTGGTAGTGTCCAAAAAGGACGGTAAAGAAGCTGTGACATGCGTAGGCAAAAAAAGGAATTGAATTGGAACGATCTCCAGGTTCACATATTGCTGACATGATAACTCAATTAAAGGGTGCACAGGTCTTCTGTCACAAGTTGGAACTCGAAGAAAGTTGCAGTTTCATTACAATCTTTACTGTACATGTTGGTCTGTTTTGACGTAGTTTTGGTGTGTCATCTGCTGCAGAACTTTTCCAAGATGTTATTCCACGTATCCTACCAACTGTTGTGAATGCATTCAATTATAGCAATGACATATTCATTTTTGGAGCTACACAGAAGGAGCACAATAGAGCTCTCACAAAAATATGTTGTTTACTTACTGATGCAGGATGGACCTTGAATGCAGACAAGTGTGAGTTCCACAAGACAAAGCTCAAATTCTTTAACCATATCTTTTCCGATGGGGGTAGGACACCCTATCCTTTGAAAGTACAAGCACTGTCAATTGCTGATCTCTACAAGACGTTTCTATGGTACGCTCGTTTCTTGGCATGTTCAAGATACATACAAGACTTTTCCACCATAAATACTCCAATATGAGAGATGACGAAGAAAAACGTTTCATTGTATTGGTCACAAGGATGTGAGAAAAGTTTAAAGAGAATTAAACAAACCTTTGAAAATGCTGATGAAATGACATACTTCATACTGAAGTTGATGTTGATGTTAGCCCAGTCAGGTTAGGCACTAACCTTGCACAGCACGGTGGACAACCAAATGCTCAAAGGCATATTGTGGCATATGATAGTAGAAGTGCTTACTCACAACCTGAGAAAAATGCTTTAGCCATTGTTTGGGCTTGTGAACATTTCCATGCATTTCTGTAGGGAAATCCTTTTATGCTGGTAACTGATCATCAAGCCTTCCTGACCATTTTTGGGAATCTAAAAGCCAAGATGCCTACTCCAATTAAATGATGGAGTCTATAAGTGCAATTATACCATTGTGCATTGTCCAGGGAAGGTGCAAAACCCTGCTGACAAATTTTATAGGGTGACTATAGAAGGTTATGGTACTCCATCCAAGACGGCTGAAGCCTACATTTATTTCATTGTAAAATCAAATATGCTAGCTGCTACCTCATAAGCCCAGATTATCAGTGCCATGAGCCATGATAGTTACCTGCTGAATTTAAAAGACATAGTTACACATCAGTCATGGAACTGACACACTTGACCCCTCAGCAATGATGGGGAATATCAAAAATATAGAATTGACATCACCTGATGGTGATTGTTGACAAATACTCAAATTTTCCATCAATTGAAGATCTCACATCCACAACTTTCGAGAGAGTCATTGAGATACTAGATAGCATCTTTTTGACATGGGGCATTCTAACCATTTTGAAACCCGATAATGGCTTGCCTTTTTACAGTTGAGTATTAAAAGAACTACTGGCGCATCTGAATATAAAGCATCAAAAGACCTATGGAAGAGGGATTTCTTAACGCTTTCTATCTTTACAAACTCAGTAGGCATGACCTTTAAATAATGAAAGCCATATATGCTTTTGCAATTAGGAGGTGAACTGGAATTTCTGTTTTTATGAGTAGTGCCTACTGGTGCACAAATTGCCATTCGGTATCTCACAATTAATAAAGAAATAACTAGAATTATGGCATAGTTTCCCACTATGACATTTCTTTAAGATACATAATTTAATCCCTGATTATTCTGTAATGCCCCTTTTAGGAAAGAACCAGTTTGGAATTCTCTGTGAGAATTTGTAAGTATTTGTAATACGATGTGTGGTGTTTAGTTATGTGTGGACTGAAGAATTTTTCCTAAAGAATCAAGTGACTGTCCAATGGTTTCCTTAATGGTATTGTGTGTTGTGAATGGTTGTAAATTTGCAGCACCTCTCTGCACCAGCCCTGGGCATCTCTACCTCATTAACCTTCCCAAGCCGAATTACTCACACATAAATGTGTTATTCTTTTATTGATAGGTTTGGTGGCAAGTGATGGTCCGTATGAGAATTATTCCTGAGAGGAAGAACTATCCGTGATTGATATTTGTGCCTGCAATGACAAAGAACACTTTGGAGATAAACCCGTGAACGACAGTAGGACTAAAAGAGGTTAATTAAATGAGCCATTTATCATTCAAATTAATCAATTTCATTGATCTGGGACACATATTTGGGGTGAAAATTTCAGAACTCACTGGGTAGGAGGCCCCAAATTACCTATTTTAAAATCACTAGGTCAATATTTTGTTTAAATTATATATCATTTTATAAAACACATCTTGAACCACAAGCTTTCACTGAATAAACAAACAATGGCATGACTGGCGAAAATAACCTGCTGAAGAACAAGTGAAACAGTTCATAAAACATAGATCGAAAGTGAAGCCTGCAACACAAGGGGTCACAGGAGTCTACAGTTTGTGGGTTATTTCCAATATGATGCCAGAATATGCATCACATGTGACTAGGCATTATTGTCCCAAGTTTCCACACAATCTGTCATGAATGATCCTCATTAATCATGTACCTAGTTGCCCAATTACCCAGTAGTCTCTAGTTACATTTACTTCACGTTTAAGTATACAGTTCACTCGGACAAAACTGCATGTTTAGGTTTTGTACTATTACTCATTTACCTTTTATGCTCAGATTTGCACTTAGCAATATTGTGTGCCCAGGCACAGCACTTGGTCAGAATAGTATTGCGGGACTGAGTTAAATTCAGTGTTAAATAAGGAAGGTGTTCCCAGGCATTGCTCTGTATGTTCACAGAGGACAAGGGAATGGGAAGATCTGGGCATTTGAATAAAGTGGTAGAGGTAATCAGAATGAGTGTCAGGACAAAAGATTGCACTCCTATCATGATGGTGTCCCATAGATGGGTATATAGAGGGGAGGAGCTTCATAGATGCTGTTGTTGTCTGGGATGCTGCCTGGACCAAGCTATGTAAAGTAGTGGTAAGAGATGATCCTATTAGGATTGCTATTTGGGGGAAGGGCCTGTGACCCTGCTTCCAAAGACCAAAGTGCAAAAGTAACATGAATGGTGAATGGTGAATCCATGTGGAGTGAAGATCTCACCATATGGTATCACAGTGACTGTAATGACAAAAAGCATTTGCAATGCAATAGGTCTTGCATTTGTGAGAGTTATAGTTATTGCTTTGCAAATGACAATGTCCTCTACCTGTGTATTTTGGTTTGGAGTGTAGTGGATGTATGCCACAGCAACCCTACCAGGCTTGTTGCTGCAGTAGAGAGGACACAACAAGGCCGCCACCTTGAGAGTGATTTTGCCTCATTCCTACAGACTGGCTGTGATACCCTGGAGATGCAACCCTTTCTAGTGTGTTTACCTAAACTTTTATAGCATCAAACAAGCCACAAAGAGGCACCTTGGTGGCATTTAAGCCAGAGAATGAGGAGGTCAACAGAGTTAGAAGCAAAGAAAAATGGGCAGGCCTATATATTTCTTGGTGTTAAACATTTGAAAGAATTATTTCTCTACATTGGCAATACCAGCCTAACTTTTAAAATTATTGAGTGTATACAAGAGAATAGCTTGAGACGCTGCTTAACTGAACCGATTGACTTCAAATGGGTGCAGACTGGTGAAACAGAGCTTCAGTGATAGATGGGTGAACAAGATAGGTTTCATGGGTGCAACAACTGTGACCTTGGGTCATTTTTTTTACTGGAAATACAGAAGGGCTGGAACTCTGTATTTATTTAAAGCACTGCTGTGGGTTAACAGTCTTATGACAGTCCTCGGCTCAGGACAGGACTCTGTAGAACAGATATGTGTACCTGAATCTCCTGGGCCTTGCCGGTGCCTTTTTGGTGCATACCCTTGTGCACTGGCTGATGGTTTTGAAGTCAGAATTATCTCTGTTGGGGTGGCTACTCATAATTTGAAGTCTTGACCTTGCCATCTGGACCACTCAAAGTAGAGTAGACCGGCAAGCTTGGGTTTGGACAATAGATTGCTTTTTCCCCTAGACCAGTAGTGCACAGTGAGACTTCTACAAGGCTGGTTATTGACATTTTTTCAGGCTATGAAAGGGATTCAAATGTATATTTTGTTTTGGAATCCAAGGCAGAACCATGACAGAGTTTTTTGATACCCACATAAGATAAATTATCTGAAAATAATTGACATGGAACTTATTTACACAGCAGTTACCCTGCAAGCCTGGCATGGATCCTGACTGTTTGTTGTCTTATACAAAAAAAAATTCAGTCGCAACAACACATTTGGGTTACATAAGTACAAGCAGTGGCTAGTCTTGGTGGCCACAGTTCGTGAAACAACAGTTCTCCTGTTTAAAACATCTCCTGCCCATGGAGTCTTCACTGTTACTGTCCAGGATTGACTTTGAGATATAGTTCTTGGGTTGTGTACCCATATAAAGAAACACAAGTATATTCCTGTAGACACAGGGAGGCGTGGTGAAGCACTGAGAGGAGCACTAGTAGAAACAGGAGTGACAAAAGGGCCACTTGATAGGGTTAGAAAGATATTTTCTTGACATTGATTTTCCATGAACTTGGTAACCACGGCAATCAGAATTAATGCATAGGATTGACATCAAATGATACATGAGGAACTTAGTAGAGTGGTTACATGAAGCCTGGGGTTGGAAGAGAGGAAAGCAGGTTAAACATTACTGAACTGTGACAGACGATGCATGGATCATTATACACAGAATTCCAGAGGGTGATGAGGAAACACTCTGCACCTGTAACAGCGACTGTGGGGGGTATTCGAGGTGGTGCCTCTTCAAACAGGAGGCAGTGCTATTCTAGCACTGTTTTAGGCAGCGCTTCCAGAAGTGACATCTGCAAGGTTGCAATAGTTGTGAAAGGACTGTCATCAAAGCCATGACACCAGTGAATTCTGAAAGGAGGAAGTGATGGACTTTGCTCTACCTTTATGCCTTATGATACACTGCTCCTCTCACTGTGGCTACCTTGTGTTAGCTTCTTTGCACTACAGGGCTAGGTAAATGGCTGCTGTTACTAACTGAATTCTGTTTGAAGAGGCCCAATTTACATACGAAGACTAGATGTTTTTTGCTATCAAGCTTGAGGCCATGAAGCGCTTGGGTCATGCCTCCTTTTCCACCATTTTAGAGACAACAGCTTTTGCCATCTTCTTGCCTAGAACTAACCTATGTGCTTGGTTGGTGACCCACCAGAGGTTATCAAGATCACACTACAAAAAAATGCAAAAATGCAAAAATAAATAAATAAAAAAGAACCCGCAAACATCGCAAAGAAGAAGCAAGATGCCCAAAAACAAGGAGGAGGAAGAAACAGCTAGTGGTCAGTCATGTCTCTTTGTCCCTCCTTTTTCTCTTTGGAAGCAGGGACTAACTACTGTGTATTTACACTTTGTCATGTTTATCTCTTCTTTGTGGGACTTTTTGTTTCCTGGTTTCCATGAGCACAAAGGGGCGTGACAAAAGAAAAAAAGGGGCTACGGGGTAAGTGGCCTTGGTGGCACAGGAGTTAACAAGTGACAGCGAGAGGAGGGCAATTGTGTGGTGGAACAAACAAGAATACAGCATGGGGGAGTGCAATTTAAGCATTATGTATGAAGCAGTAGGGTACATGTGCAGTGCCCCTGAGCTCAGCATTTTTTACGCACACTGACTCACAGTAGCAGGAAACCAAGAAACAGAATGTCCCACAAAGAACAGATAAACACGACAAAGTGTAATTACACAGTAGTTAGTCCCTGCTTCCAAAGAAAAAAAGGAGGGACAAAGAGACATGACTGACCACTAGCAAGCAAGGATTTTTAAATGACACTGAAACAAACAAATGAAATGGCTTTAAGCTCACAGAAGCAAGTATACTAAAAGCATACAAGAGGCCATATGCTTAAGGTCAACCTAAAAATGAACAGAGGAGGGAATGTAAACTTTGGATGATGCCAAGGATTAGATGCCTGGCATGCAACTCTCTCTTTCTGACAGAACTTTAAATATGCTGGATGGGTTTGATGAATGAGTCACTGGTATTATTACACCAGAGAACCAGCCGTTAATTTCACCAAGGCTCCAATTTCCCTCCCTTAATGTTGGGAAGATGTTCAAGCAACTTACATGCTCGCTGCTGACGTTTGAGTGATCTGCGAGTCATTTATTGTGATCTAGGCAAGGATAAATCAACCTTCCATAAATCTGGAGTTAATAAAATGAGTCACAATAAATGCAGTAACAGTTGTTACTTATAGCGCTAAAGAATGGCAAACAATAAGCATAACATAAAAACACAAGCTCATTAAGTTCTTCATATCTCCTCCCTAATTTAGTGCTGAGAGAACTTCTTATAGTAGTTACTTGATGTGCCATGACTGGTGCTCCCACCCTTCCATCTCAATCTCCTGTTAAATCTTTGGTGAGACATGCCTCCTATTCTACTGATGAACCATGTTCCACTAAATCATCTTCTGCTTTGTCTAATGTGAACACTTCAGTGTACTTTCAGAAGCTTCAACAAACTGGCACTCCATAAAAATAGCAATGTCAAAACAGGCAACAAAACATAGAGATACCTGGCTGCTGGCCCATGTAAGCTGACTATCATACAGCAAAACTTGCCTCTTTAATGGTAGCATACAGTGGGCCCAATAGTAAACATTAAAAGTTACAGTAGATGTCACTTCACAAAACATTATATTCACATTATTTTCACATTATATTATAAACAACACTGTCTGAGAACTGTGGCCTTGACATATTTGTTGGTATTGCAAAATGTCATGCCAGGCGTGTAACCAGACCCAAGGGGTTTGTGTTAACACTACTAGCAATTGGGCACAAGCTTTTCCAGAAATGGGGTCAGAGCTATCCTCATAACCAACAGGAAAAAAAGAAGTGGCACTGTTCAAGGCTGCTTACAGTGATCTTTGAAAAGCAGATGGAGTGCACTGCTGTCTAAATAACAGCTCTTACATATTTTAATCCAAAGCATATAAGACACGTCTTTGAAAACGTATTTCAAGACAACACCCCTTTTGCCAATTCTCTGATTCCTTCTGTGGCAGGATATTTACTTGTGAAATTCTTATAATTGCACATGTAGAAAAATGGCCCTGATGAATTGTTGACTGAAGGTACAATTTTAGGTTACCCAATGGGATCTGACAAAATATTCATGGGTGAGGCTGCCCTTATGTACGTCTCAAAATATTAGACTCAGTGGCAGTGCATAATCTAAGCTGGTGGTTTGTAGTGGAGCTCATTTGCACTCAATGTTGGGGTCCAGCACTTATTTTTCCTCATCAGCCCAGAATGAGAGAGAGGGAAACACAAAGGGGGAAAGGATAAAGATGAAAACATTGTGATAAAGGGAGACAGGAAAGGTGAAAAATCCTGCAAGAGTGAGATAACGGGACAGGGACTGCCTGGTGGTGGATGAAAGTTGCGCTCTGCAGAATTATGTGTAGACAATCGTTGTAGTCAGCTCTCCCAACATTTAAAATTGCTGGGCATGAGCTCATGAGCAAACCTTTGGGCCTTGGCATTTTTTTATTTTATAAACTAAAGGCTGCTTAGTTGGATACTGCATGTTAAGTTGGTGTTGGGACTGGTAAGTCACAGGTTCAATTCCCAAAACACCATTCCTCCTTTGTGAGCTAAAGGTGTTCCAATGAGCTAGTAATATTGCTGCCTTCGAATCAAATCAAATCAAATCATTAACATTTATAAAGCGCGCTACTCACCCGTGCGGGTCTCAAGGCGCTAGGGGGGAAAGGGGGGGTTATCGCTGCTCGAACAGCCAAGTCTTTAGGAGTCTCCGGAAAGCGGAGTGGTCCTGGGTGGTCCTGAGGCTGGTGGGGAGGGAGTTCCAGGTCTTGGCCGCCAGGAAGGAGAAAGATCTCCCACCCGCCGTGGAGCGGCGGGTGCGAGGGACGGCAGCAAGTGCGAGGCCAGCGGAGCGGAGGGGGCGGGTGGGGACGTAGAAGCTGAGGCGTCTGTTGAGGTATTCCGGTCCCTTGTTGTGGAGGGCTTTGTGTGCGTGGGTGAGAAGACGGAAGGTGATCCTTTTGCTGACTGGGAGCCAATGCAGGTGTCTCAGGTGTGCGGAGATGTGGCTGTTGCGGGGTACGTCGAGGATGAGGCGGGCCGAGGCGTTTTGGATGCGTTGCAGGCGGTTTTGGAGTTTGGCTGTGGTCCCGGCGTAGAGGGTGTTGCCGTAGTCCAGGCGGCTCGTGACGAGGGCGTGGGTCACGGTTTTTCTGGTGTCGGCGGGGATCCAGCGGAAGATCTTACGGAGCATGCGGAGAGTGAGGAAGCAGGCGGAGGACACGGCGTTGACTTGCTTGGTCATGGTGAGAAGAGGGTCCAAGATGAAGCCGAGGTTGCGGGCGTGGTCTGCGGGGGTCGGTGCGGTGCCGAGGGCCGTGGGCCACCAGGAGTCGTCCCAGGCGGACGGGGTGTTGCCGAGGATGAGGACTTCCGTTTTTTCAGAGTTCAGCTTTAGGCGGCTGAGCCTCATCCAATCTGCGACGTCCTTCATACCCTCTTGTAGGTTGGTCTTGGCGCTGGCGGGGTCCTTGGTGAGGGAGAGTACAAGTTGGGTGTCGTCGGCGTAGGAGGTGATGATGATGTCGTGCTTGCGTACGATGTCGGCGAGGGGGCTCATGTAGACATTGAAGAGTGTCGGGCTGAGCGATGAGCCTTGAGGTACGCCGCAGATGATCTTGGTGGGTTCTGAGTGAAACGGAGGGAGGTAAACTCTTTGGGAGCGGTTAGCGAGGAAGGAGGCGATCCAGTCCAGGGCCTGGCCTTGGATCCCGGTGGAGCGTAGGCGGGTGATTAGGGTGCGGTGACAGACGGTGTCAAAGGCAGCCGAGAGGTCGAGGAGAATGAGGGCGACTGTTTCACCGTTGTCCATCAGGGTTCTGATGTCGTCTGTGACTGAGATGAGGGCGGTTTCCGTGCTGTGGTTGGTTCGGAATCCGGTTTGTGAAGGGTCGAGCAGGTTGTTGTCTTCCAGGAAGGTGGTCAGCTGTTTGTTGACGGTCTTTTCTATTACCTTGGCTGGGAAAGGTAGAAGAGAGATGGGGCGGAAGTTTTTCAGGTCGCTTGGGTCAGCCGTAGGTTTCTTTAGTAGGGCGTTGACTTCAGCGTGCTTCCAGCATTCGGGGAAGGTAGCAGAAGAAAAAGAAGAGTTGATGACGGTCTGGAGGTGCGGGGCGATGATGTCGTCGGCTTTGTTAAAGATGAAGTGCGGGCAGGGGTCCGAAGGGGCGCCGGAGTGGATAGAGTTCATGATGGATTTGGTTTCTTCCGTGTTGATGTGGGTCCAGTTGTTGAGGGTGATGTCCGGGGAAGCGGGTTCAGTGGTGTATGGTTGGGTCTGGTGTCCGAAGCTGTCGTGGAGGTCGCTGATCTTGCGATGGAAGAAAGTGGCGAGGGATTCGCACAAATCCTGTGAGGGCGTGACGGCGTTGGCGTTGGCGCTGGGGTTGGAGAACTCTTTGACGATGCTGAAGAGTTCTCTGCTGTTGTGGCTGTTTTTGTCTAGTCTGTCGGTGAAAAAGTTCCTTTTGGCAGTGCGGATCAGGTGGTGGTGTTCGCGTGTAGCGTTCTTGAGGGCGGTCATGTTGTCAGCGGTGTGGTCCTTGCGCCAGGCCTTCTCAAGGGCACGACAAGTTTTCTTTGATTCTTTGAGGGTGTCAGAGAACCAGAGAGGTTTTTTGGTGTTGGTCTGTCGATGCGTGCGTTTGAGGGGAGCAAGGTTGTCAGCGCAGTTGGAGATCCAGTTTGTGAGGTTGAGAGCTGCGTCGTTGGGGTCGGTGGTGAGGGTGGGTTGGTTGGCGGCGAGAGCGGAGAAGAGTTGCTCTTCAGGGATCTTGTTCCACTGTCGATGAGGGATGGGTTGAGTGCGGAGGTGGGAGGTCTCGCGTCAGAATGTGAAGTGGACGCAGCTGTGGTCGGTCCAGTGTAGGGCAGAGGTGTGGCTGAAGAAGACGTGTTTGCTGGCGGAGAAGATAGGGTCGAGCGTGTGTCCGGCGATGTGGGTGGCGGTGTTCACCAGTTGTTTGAGGCCGAGGTTGGCGAGGTTGTCGAGCAGGGTGGTGGTGTTGGGGTCGTTGTTTTGTTCCAGATGGAAGTTGAGGTCGCCTAGGAGGATGTAGTCAGGTGAGGCGAGGGCGTGCGGGGAGATGAAGTCGGCGATGGCGTCGCTGAAAGAGGCGCGAGGTCCGGGAGGACGGTAGACGAGGGATCCTCTGAGGGTGGTCCTTGGGTCGGTGCGAATCTGAAAATGCAGGTGTTCAGCGGCGAGGGGGGGGTCTTCGGTGGAGGTGGTGACGCTGATGGAGTCTTTGAAGATGATGGCGACACCTCCTCCTACTTGGTTGGTGCGGTCTTTTCTGGAGATCTTGTAGCCTTCGGGGATGGCGGTAGCGATGTCTGGAGCAGAGGAGGCGTTCATCCATGTCTCCGTGATGAAGGCGACGTCCGGGGCTGTGGAGTCCAGGAGGTCCCAAAGTTCAACGGCGTGCTTGTGGACGGAACGAGCGTTGATCAGGATGCACTTGAGGTGGTTGATGGCGCGTGGGCTTGTGGTCGTGGTAGTTGCGTGGTGGAAGATGCGTTTGCAGGAGTTGCAGGCGAAGGGTCCATGGGTGCGTTTGGGGTGAGCTAGGAAGCAGGTTTTGGAGCGCCCTGGGTTGAGGGCGTGGAGGGTGGTGGGGTCGTAGCGGATCAGCGGGGCTTGGGGGAGCTGGGGACCAGGGGTCGTGGCGCTGGGCGCGGGCCAGGCGCGGACGGGCGCAGACGGGCTTGCCTCTGGCGCGCCTCCGGCGCGCCAGCGGCGTGCCGGCTGCGCGCGCCCGCTGCGCAGTCGCGCAGCGGCCGCCATAAGAGGTAGGAGGGGGGGGAGGGGTCAGCTGGGGGCGAATGGGAGCTGGGGGGCGGGGGCGTGCAGGAGGTCGCGGCGGGAAAGCGCGAGGGAGGGGGGGGACAGGTAGAGTGAGAGGAGCTGGGGGAGGGGGTTTAGGGTGGAGGAGGGTGAGTGTTAGGAGGTTTGGAGATTAGGGAGAGAGATAGGAGTAGGGTTGTGAAGATAGGGGAGGGGGGGTTGTAGAGGTGGGTGAGGGAGAGAGGTAGAGTGAGAGGATAGGGAGATAGGTAGTAGAGGGGGTGGCGGGAGGGGGGGAGAGATAGAGAAATAGATAGAGAAAATAGATAGAGAAGTCGATAGATAGGGAAATAGATAGATAGACAGATAGGTAGGTAGGAGGAGGTGGAGAGTGGGGGAGTTAGATAGTGAGATAGGGAGCTAGAGAGATAGGAAGATAGGAGGAGTGAGGGAGGTAGATAGCGAACGGGTTAGCTAGGGGTGAGAGAGGGGGAGGCGAGTGAGGGAGGGGGATGAGGAAGGAGCAGGAGGGCAGGCTCGGGGGAAGAAGACGGAGGAGGTAGAAGAGCCGAAGACAGGAGAACAGAAGACAGAAGAACAGAAGACAGAAGAACAGAAGACCGGAAGAGCAGAAGACAGAAGAACAGAAGAACAGAAGAAGAGAGAAGAACAGAGAAGAACCGAGAAGAACCGAGAAGAAGAACACAGAAGCACCGAGAAGAACAGAGAAGAAGAACACAGAAGACCGGAAGAACACAGAAGAACAGAAGGGAAGAACAGAAGAACAGAAGAGAAGAACAGAAGAACACAGAAGAAGATTGCAGAGGGGGGGCGAGGAGGAAGAGACAGAGAGGAGGAAAAGAAGCAGGAGCAGGAGAGAAGGTGAGTGGCGCGGGGCAGGGCGAGGGGCTGGGAGGAGGGGGGTACTTACAGTTAGGTGGGTCTCAGGAACACAGGAACTCGGGAACTTGGAGGAGCTGCAGCGGCAGGGGGAGCGACCTACCCTTGGGTCAAGGGTCGCTACCACTGTCGCGCAGCGGCCGCCATAAGAGGTAGGAGGGGGGGGAGGGGTCAGCTGGGGGCGAATGGGAGCTGGGGGGCGGGGGCGTGCAGGAGGTCGCGGCGGGAAAGCGCGAGGGAGGGGGGGGGACAGGTAGAGTGAGAGGAGCTGGGGGAGGGGGTTTAGGGTGGAGGAGGGTGAGTGTTAGGAGGTTTGGAGATTAGGGAGAGAGATAGGAGTAGGGTTGTGAAGATAGGGGAGGGGGGGTTGTAGAGGTGGGTGAGGGAGAGAGGTAGAGTGAGAGGATAGGGAGATAGGTAGTAGAGGGGGTGGCGGGAGGGGGGGAGAGATAGAGAAATAGATAGAGAAAATAGATAGATAGGGAAATAGATAGATAGACAGATAGGTAGGTAGGAGGAGGTGGAGAGTGGGGGAGTTAGATAGTGAGATAGGGAGCTAGAGAGATAGGAAGATAGGAGGAGTGAGGGAGGTAGATAGCGAACGGGTTAGCTAGGGGTGAGAGAGGGGGAGGCGAGTGAGGGAGGGGGATGAGGAAGGAGCAGGAGGGCAGGCTCGGGGGAAGAAGACGGAGGAGGTAGAAGAGCCGAAGACAGGAGAACAGAAGACAGAAGAACAGAAGAACAGAAGACCGGAAGAGCAGAAGACAGAAGAACAGAAGAACAGAAGAACAGAGAAGAACAGAGAAGAACAGAGAAGAACCGAGAAGAAGAACACAGAAGCACCGAGAAGAACAGAGAAGAAGAACACAGAAGACCGGAAGAACACAGAAGAACAGAAGGGAAGAACAGAAGAACAGAAGAGAAGAACAGAAGAACACAGAAGAAGATTGCAGAGGGGGGGCGAGGAGGAAGAGACAGAGAGGAGGAAAAGAAGCAGGAGCAGGAGAGAAGGTGAGTGGCGCGGGGCAGGGCGAGGGGCTGGGAGGAGGGGGGTACTTACAGTTAGGTGGGTCTCAGGAACACAGGAACTCGGGAACTTGGAGGAGCTGCAGCGGCAGGGGGAGCGACCTACCCTTGGGTCAAGGGTCGCTACCACTGTCGCGCAGCGGCCGCCATAAGAGGTAGGAGGGGGGGAGGGGTCAGCTGGGGGCGAATGGGAGCTGGGGGGCGGGGGCGTGCAGGAGGTCGCGGCGGGAAAGCGCGAGGGGGGGGGGGGACAGGTAGAGTGAGAGGAGCTGGGGGAGGGGGTTTAGGGTGGAGGAGGGTGAGTGTTAGGAGGTTTGGAGATTAGGGAGAGAGATAGGAGTAGGGTTGTGAAGATAGGGGAGGGGGGGTTGTAGAGGTGGGTGAGGGAGAGAGGTAGAGTGAGAGGATAGGGAGATAGGTAGTAGAGGGGGTGGCGGGAGGGGGGGAGAGATAGAGAAATAGATAGAGAAAATAGATAGAGAAGTCGATAGATAGGGAAATAGATAGATAGACAGATAGGTAGGTAGGAGGAGGTGGAGAGTGGGGGAGTTAGATAGTGAGATAGGGAGCTAGAGAGATAGGAAGATAGGAGGAGTGAGGGAGGTAGATAGCGAACGGGTTAGCTAGGGGTGAGAGAGGGGGAGGCGAGTGAGGGAGGGGGATGAGGAAGGAGCAGGAGGGCAGGCTCGGGGGAAGAAGACGGAGGAGGTAGAAGATGTACTGCCACACATCTGTGCTACCTTCTAATAAAAATCTAATATTTTTTGTTAGCACACTACCTGGAGCAGTCCTCATGTATGCAGAATATTGAGCCACATCCATGCAGGAAAGCACCAAGCTCTTGTTGATGGGATGGCAGAAAATGTTGCCCTTGTAGGGAAGGGAGTATTATGGGCAGAGGTGACTCCATCATTGGTAGAAGTCAAGCTGGACTACAGTTGAGCTTCCTCCCCAGCCTGGGTACCTGCCAATGGCTATGCCACACAAGGAGCTGAATATTACACGTCTTTATTCTTCTGCGTGTAACTGCAAACCCAACATTCTAGGCCAAGATTTCATCGCATTCCTGCTCTAACAACTATGTTACACTTCTACAGAGTCTGATCTGAGCCAAAAGGTTTCCATCAGAAAGCTCACAAGGCACTACATCTCCCCCTCTGTTAAATGAAAATTTCAGTTTTTTACAAAATCTCTATACACATATATATATGCATGTATAACTACATCTCTTCAATTAACCTTCTTTGATCAGTCGACCTGATCTGGTATCTGGAAGCTGGGAGCTATTATCTTCTGTTTCAGAGATTTCTGAAGATGATTAAAAGATAACAGCAGTCACTGAGTTCTCAGGTACAGTTTTTCCTTTACCACCTTGATTTGAAGACCGATGAATCACAGAGAAGAGTCCCTGGGAACGGACTTCCTAAGGCTCTGGGCAGCCACCATGTGTCATTTAGTAGACACCATGTGGAAAGGCTCAGCACCATATGGAGCATCAGATTTCCTTCTCTGCATCTGTCGGGCAATCACTAAATCTCCTCCCTCAAACATTGTTATTCTGTGCATGTCACATTTTGTCTGCATAGGCTTTCATTTTCTGTTTGTTAACCAAGTCCTTTGTACGAATTGTTTTTTCACTTCTTTCTCTCTTGTAGGTCCATTGAAGTAAGTTTGTTGTCATCGCTCTCCCTAACATCAGAGTCTCAGGACTTTCACCTGTAGTGAAGTGAGGTGTTGAACGATAAGCTTGTAGGGTAGAATTTAATACAGTTTTCAAACTGAGATTTTCTGCAAGTCCAGTTGCCTGCAGCAGTCTGGGGCGCTTCAAGAGGATAAGCCAAACAAAACTTCCAGGAGATCCCTTCTTCGTGTTGCTCAGCAAGTCCACCCACCACTTGGCCTCTGAGAAATTCAAGGCACTGCTGTGACGAGTGTAGTAAAGTCATCCTTTTTGCCCTGGTCAACCCCATTTCTTTGGGCTAAAATGGGTGGTTACTGACTCAGAAGGTACCCTGTGCTCTGTAAACCAAGCTCAGGGTCAGTGCTCTGTCCTTAAACGTATATGGTGTTTGGAATAATTATGACTGGCCAAGACACCATACTGTAAGTCCCTAGTGTATAATTGGACAGGTTAGTTTAGGGACTCCAGTTGACTTAACGCACTTACGTGTGCACTGCTGTCTAGTGTAATTTTTAAGTCAGCCCTGCAGGCTGGTTTTAAAATAAACTATGTCCAAATTCGACTTTGGAATTAAAAGTACTTCCAATGTGCAAAACTACTTTCTTATTACATATAAGTCACCCTTAAGGCTGGATTTATTATTACTATTTAATGAAAGCAATTTTAAAACTTCCTATCCTGAAGTTACCTAAAGCAGCCCTGTTGCAGCCTCTTCCAACTATTCATCCTTTTACAGTCTGTCCCAGGCTTTCTCTCTGAGTAGGTGTGAAGATGCCTCAAGCTGAAACAAAACAGCCATTAGGTGGGAGTTGATCTGTTTCTTGGAGAAGCCAGGATAGGAAGGGGCTGGGCTGGCAGGGTTGGACTTCAAAGGTAGAAGCACTGATGCCACAGCACCCAGGCCAGCCCCCTTTACTTTACTCACCAGCCAGATGGGACAACCACCCTAATTAGATTAGGAGAGGGGCTGCAGGGGAAGTGTAGAGAAAAGTTAGCCACACTTGCAGGTTGGGTTAGGCAGACATGCACTCCAAGGAGATAATTTCTCCATGTTGATTTTTGATGGAACTGTGCATTCTGGGTCAACAATATGCCACACTTCCCAGGAAGGGGTCATACCAGAGGGTGGCAACTTGCATCCCAATGGTTGAGGTGCCCCCCTCCTTGTCAGAATGTGGAATAAATATGGGAGATTTGCAAAATGAAAAGAAGTGGGATACCTGATCAGCAACAGGAAGGATAGTGCTGGAAGAATTCACCTGCAGGCCTAAAGAAAAGATCACTCAAGCTGGCAAGTTACCCCTCGATTTTCCTGGACTGTGCTGGCGCACTGTGGGAGATGGAGTCCTAGATCCCAAATGGCAATCAAGAGCTTCTGAACCCTTGGCCAGCACTTGAAGACACCTATCTCCACAAAAGAATCAAGAAACAACTGACTATAGATCCTAAACCCGCCTGCAATGAGGTCCTGACCTCCAAGAGGCTCTTTTAGGTTATGGGCCCTCAAAGTGCTTTCAGGGCTCTCAAAGTCAAGGTTTGGGCTCTTTCCAAACACTCCTGTTCACTTCAGAACAGCGTCACTCGCACAAAGGATCAGCACAAGCCAGCACAAGGCTGTTTCTTCGCACAGCAAGTATTTCCGCTCATGACCCCGAGGCTCCAGCCCATCCATCTACAATGCCCAGTGGCTCTTTGCACCCCGTGGTCCACTGCCAGCAACACTCTCCTTGCTCCCAGTGACTGTCTTCCCTGCAAATGGGACTCTTGGCACAACTCTGAGAAGGTAACATTTCAGTGGGGCTTACCTGGGACTGTATCCAGCCCGAGTTCCATTGCAGTCGCCTTGAACTTTTAGATTTGATCCGGTCCAGCGCAACCAGATCGCTCAGTTGACACTTTATGCTCTTAAGTGATATACCACTCTACATTCTTTAAAAATTCACATCTCTGGTTCCCTACATTGGAATTCTGTCATTTTGATGTCATTTTAAAGACAAAAATATTCTCCGTGTTGCTAAATTTTAATTGGATTTTTATTGTGTTGTCTTTTACTTATTTGCTGTTTTAATGGTATCAAATGCTTAACACTACCTGTCTCCTAAGTTAAGTTGGACTGCTCATTGCCAATCTACCAAGGGTTGAGCATGGATTAGTTTCTTGAAACTTGACTGGACCTTATTAGTGATTGTGGTATTATTACTAGCTCTTATTAAACCATGTTCCTACAACAAGCCCTGGAGAGAGTCCCCCAACTTCCAGAGCACAAATCTGAAGTGGGTGCACATCACAAGATTCATACATAGGGTGATCAGCAATAATGGTCGTGCCACTGTTCTACAGGGCTCCGACACAAGGTTTTGTCAGTGTTTGTTGTGGTTGGTGAGTCACCCACTCAACCTACTTATGCCACACCATCCCCTCATGCCTTACTGTCACTAACTGGCACCATCTTCTTACATGTGTGACAACAGCGATGCATTCTAGGTAGAATTGCAAATGATACGTCCACCAAATTTGAGGCCCATCTCCCTTTGAGCCTTTCTCTGCCCATCTAGGCCTGCTTGTTCCCTTCAAGCCACTTTAAAGTAATCTTCTGCTGAGACCCAGAGACATGCATTTGGGTTCCGTTATTAGGAACCCATGGTGTCATCACTCTGCTTCATTAGGAAGCAGTTGCAGGATGTTGGTCATGGAGATTCTAACCTTGCCCATTTCTGCCTGCAGGAGATGCCTAATCATTTTGGAATGGGCCTATTGTCTTCTGTGTCCTTTGCTCTGCCAACTTGTGTGGCAGACTAATCACAGTCCCCCAACTATCACAGTGCTGCCGTGTGTCACATGGTAGCAGCGCCCGTCGCCCAACCACCTGGTAAAGAATGACTATCACATGGGGAACCTACGGTGAGATGGAATGTATTGCATACAGTAGGATTTCAGCTCCTACATGGAGCCTATGTGCTGCAGAAAATAGTCCATTTAGGCATTTACAGTAGCCTAGGAAAAGGGAAGCCCAGAGGACTTTGTTTTGAGGGTAGGGTCCTGTAAGGAATAGGGTAGTTATGACTGTCTGGCACCCAAACCCCCAACCCCTTTCCATTGCCTCATGCTTATCCGTACAATTTAAATTATTGCAAAGCTGTCAGTTCTGAAATTTAACTTATTCAGTCAGGTGGTTCTGAAGATTAATGGATAAACCAGATACACGGATAAAGTGACTTCATGTTTGGGATCCATGCCCAATAATCTATTTACGAAGGAGTGACACAAACTATTTTCCAACTCCCCCTGTTTTCTGAAATAAGTTAGTTGGCCTTTGGACTCCGTGCACTTTAGAACAGCTAACTAGTGATACCCTGCTTGTGCTCCTTCCCTTAAAAATTGTAAAATTGGCTTGCACCTAATTGGCACATTTCATTTGACTTATACGTTCCTAGTAAAGCGTTACTACACGTACTTAGGGTCTGTAAATTAAATGCTATTAACAGTCCTGTAGCACTTATTGTGCTGCCTACTTAAGTAGTCCATGTATGTATGCATGTATCTGGCCTTCCACTGCAGCCTCTGTTCTGTTTTAAACTGCCAGCTCAACTTGGCAATATATCTCCTTCGCCATAACTAAAACTTCCTTTTTGAAAGATATGTCTCTGCTAAGGTAGTCATCCCCTAGGACAAGGGTGCAGTGTATTTAAAAGTTGAACATGCACTTTTAAGTTTTACATGAGTTTGTAGAGAAAACCTCTTAATTTTTTTTTTCCCTTTTGCAAGGCTTATCCCGCCCATGTGGCAACAGGGGGTTAACTTATCATCTTTATTGAGTGATAACATTTGTGTGGGAATGTCATGTTTGGATTCAAAATAATTGTAGTTTAAATTTATCTTTATTAGTAAAGTCAGATCTTAAGTCACAAGTCTCAAAATGCAACTTTTAGAAAGTTACCATGTTCTTGTCCTAACCAGTTGGTGCCTTCAGCATGTGTCCTGTGTCACATGACTGTCAACAGTTGCAATTTTACTTTGGGTATTCCTCCAAGACAATAAGACAGAGGGGGGTAGGTGTTGGCAGGATAGGTCATCCAGTGTGGGATGGGCAGAGCTGTTCCCTGACCCACTCACATTGCAAAGGAGTTCAGCACACTCACAAATAACGTCACACCAGTCTTTTGTCACCCCAGAGGCCTTTGTGCTTGGGCAGGGAGGAATGAAGTTCCTGAAACAACTGTGTGTGGGTAGGAGAAACTCCAGGCGTTTCATCTGCTTCAAAGCTGTCATGAGGTATAAAAATAGACCTTCAGACTCACTCTTCAGTTTACTCCTTGACCTGCAGAGGACACTCAGAAAGCATGACTTGTACTTTAGAGGACTGCCTGCAGCTCCCAGAGGACTGCCCTGCGGGTTAAAGTCTGTATTGATCCCTCAGAGAACTGCCCTGCTGCTGGAGGACCAACATGCTGCTTCAACAGAGGAATGCCAAAGTGACTCAAAGGACTAGTTTTCTGGCCTCCTGTTCTGAGCTACATGGACATAAAAAGCTCCAACAACTTGAAACCTGTACCTGGACCCTGCCTGAAGTAAGTCCTGCCTTCCAAGTGGTGCTCCCCCAGTTCTGAACCTTTGGAAGTGGTGCTAAATGTCCAAAACCAAAAACTTGGGCTCAGAACATTTTCAGCCAAAATGTGGTCTGAGAACTAACAGAAGACCAAGAATTACCTATGTGCTGATCCATCCAAGGAGCAAAACCAGTTAGTCTGACTTTGTTGAAGCTCCCACTACATTCTTCTCTGCAGCAGAAATTTCTGTTCAGTGGCTCCTCACAGACGGGGTACCTGGTCTAGTGGAACCCTCACCTGCTATAGTCTGCAACTTTTTCCTGCTTTAGATTTTCAACTTCCAAAAAAATGACACTCTGAATGTTGAAATCTTCATAGTGACTTATTCCAGTAGCTCCCTGATGATGACGCCGCCTCGTCAAACACTGCCGGATGTGTTGCCCGCAGATGTTTCACCTGCATTCCAAGTCCTGGAACCACCTGAAACCTCCGGTTGACCAATTAATGTACAATCATTATTTCAGCCATAATGCTAAGAGCATGACTCACAGCCTGATAGATACTACCATTACCACATTCAGGGAGTGTGCTACTATTACTGTATTTATGCATTATCCTGTGGCTGTGATAAATCTGCTAAAGTGGAGTAGCTAAAACCTCAGCTGATATATATACTAATATATCAGTCCTGTCAGATCTGTAGTGCACATCTATGCCTTAATAGTATGACAGTAAAAAAGACAATAATTCCAATCTGTTCTATTTTGAGTCTTGTAGAGAGCATAGCTACCAGGAGCTTCCCTTTCCCAGCACTGAAACAGTCATCATAGTCATCCATTAACCGGAAGATTGATTACTGAAAAGCCAGGTTTTCAAGGCTTTACAAAACAAGAGCGAGTTAGACAGCTGCCACAGGTCCCAAGGAAGGGTATTCCAGAGTTTGGCAGCTCAATACGAGAAGGAGTGGCTGCCGCAGCGCATTCTGTGGATTTTGGGGACCTTTAATAAATGCACAGAAGAGGATCTTAGGGGCCTGCTGGAGATGTACGAGATGTACGGGGTACCTAGTGACCTCAAAGGAATAGGACCTCTACTATGAAGGGATCTGTGCAGTATACATAATGCCTTGATATGAATTTGCTGCTCCTCTGGAAGCCAGTGAAGATCTTTCAGGGCTTTTTTCTCCGACTGATATCTTGGAAGGTCCATAAGAAGCCGTACTGCTGTATTTTGTGTCACCTGAAGCTGTTGATCACGTATTGAAGTGAACCAAGATAGAGGGTATACCATAATCAATTTGAGAGATGACAAGAGCCTGGACAATTTGTTTCCTGGCTAAGAAGGGAAGACGCTTAAGAGCCTTTCTTAGTAGTGACAAGACACTGAAACAGGAGGTAGCAAGTGTTTTGGCTTGGTACTCCATGGTGAGACTCTAATCAATCCACATTCCAAGACTCTTTATCACTTGTGTGGGAATAGGAAGCTTCTGAAGTCAGTCAGGCACAGGTGAATGAACTTACTGAGCAAAACTATTGTTCAATAGCATGACCTCCTTCTTTTTCTCATTAAGTTTAAGTTTGACATTAGCCATCCATCTGACTACTTCCTGAAGACAGAGGGACACATTAAAATCTCTAAAGTTGAGACCTGGAGAAATGGGCATCACTAACTGGGTTTCATCGTCATGGGAGACCAAAGAGAACCCGAAGGAGTGTATAATTTTGGCCAGGGGGTACATATATAGAATGACAAGAGTGGGACTCGGAACCCTAAGATCCACTATCAGAATTACACAAACAGTCTAGGACCCGAAATGTTCTATTCTCAAGAAAGGAAGAAATCGATTTCTGGACAAGGCCTATGTTGCCTGCTTTTGAAATTCTACAAATAAGCATGGCATGGTCTACAGTGCCAAAGGCCGCACTAAGATCTAGGAGGATAACAGCCACTGATCCTCCTGTATCCAACAAATATCTGAGTTCTTGAAATTGCTGCCAACAAGGCTGTTTCTGTACTTTGCTGGGGTCTAAAACCTATTTGTGTGGAGTGAAGGATATCATTTGCTTTAATACCACAGCTCCTCCTCATTATCTGAACCATTATCTGCACCAATCCAAGCTCTCCAAGTGGTGATGATGACATACAATATTATTACAAAAAGAGCACAGTGCATGAGTGTGCAACATCGCAGAAAGTTTTGCTAATCCACATAAGATATGTACATCAACAGTTGCAGTCATATTGCTGTTGAGGACATGATGAAAGTGATTTGGACTCTTTCTGTCATTTTGTAGAGTCTGCCACTTGCTACTGCGTTCAGACAGTTATTGTAATGCTTATAGGATGTTTTACACCACTTTACAACCATCGTATTACAAAGTGCATCCTATAAGGGGATAGAAATGTGTATTATTTAAAAATAGCATGGTATATCAAGCATGTATCATGGCTATAGGAATATATGTTGTACCTAAATGCATGCTGTCATTCTAACCGCCTCCTAGCAGGTATTGTTATTCGTATAGGATGCTTTACACCGGTTCTAACTGTTAACACTCGTTTTATTACAAAGTGCATGCTTAATGACCATAGGAACGTGCATTGCTGCAAACTATCACACTGTCTGTTAAACTGAGGCAGGAGAATATGTGACGGGCCTGAATGCTATTTTAACGATGCTTTCCCAGTTCATGGTATAGTCAGGGTAACTGGTCTAGAGGCTAGTTAGTATTATCTAAGATCTATGCCTCTGATCTCTGCCTCATTTGTCTTTTCCCACACAGAGGCTGACACAGCATTCAGGAAATGACTCCAATCTTATATAGCAGAAAGCACATTTCTAGACGAATTCCATGATTCATTATGAGAACTGCCTTGTAGGATAGAATGCCTGTAGGGCAAACAGAGGTGCCAAGGGAATGTTTCTATGGATTTACCTCGATGATTCTGCATGAATCTTTTCCCACACTCCAACGTGTAAACAGGAATGAAGTTTTGTTGCACATATTATAAAAGATTGAGCAAAAACAAGTCTACCCGAGTTAAAAATACTTGCTGTTCGCATGCTTCACAAAGTAGCTACTTGTCGCCCTAGTGCACACTGTCCAAGATACATTAATACATTATTAAGAGAGGTATTTAACGATAAAGTGAGGAAACTTGTTGAAAGAGTAGGTGACAAAATTGTTCATCATTGGTTTGTATTACAATGTGAATCTTTTTTTAATCTCGGTGGAGAACAAAGTTACAACCACATTTTAGAAAACAGTCTTCGTGAGACAAACTTGTTTACAATTATCTGGGCTTCCGTTCTGGTATGGAGCTTGCCATGGTGGTAGGAGGCTGGGGAGAGTTCTCTATCTGCACTGTAGAGGTTTTGGAACGGAATGTATTGTTGCTATTGTTTCAGCTCAAACAGTGCAGTACAGGACTGTGTGGACAATGGGGAATAACAAGGTGCTTACAGGTGTGCGATTAGAAACATTGGTTTTTGCACTACATGAATCCCATTTAAGGAGTTGGAAAGTTTTATCGACTCTTAAACTGGGATTTTACCTGCACATCGATTTGCTACTTGGAAGGGGCTTGTTGTGGGTGTCCCTTCCAAATACCAAATCGGTATGCAATGTATCAATGTCTTCCAGTGATAAACCATTAGGAAAAGAGTGGAAGTCTTCTTGGCATCCCTTCCTGAGTTTTGAAAAACGTTTCATGGATATTAGGCAGTGGTCAAAGCCTCACATATACTTTTGGAAGGGTAAAGAAATGTGGCTGCTTTAAAAACAATCTCTATTACAAGGCAACCATGGACATGTTGGTCTTCTGAATCTTGCAGGCCATCATCCCTGTCATAGCCACAGCTGGAGCGAACTGCGATTTGAGACCTTCCTGGTGAAAATCAATGAGATAAATCAGATTACAAAGAACTCTGATATGGACTTGTAGGGACCAGGCTATTGGTACACAGGTTGCTTTTCAAAATTCTACAATGGTCTCGGAAATACTGGCTGCACATTGCGACCACGGTATTAGTACATGTGCCCCTCAGTGCTGAATTGCAACACACAGGCATGTTAGCCTTGCAAAAGATGGGATGGTGCAACAGTGTCTGGGTATGTCTAGCACTGATTGCCTCTTTGTGTGTTTAACATGCAACTAGCCTACCTTCAGGTATTTTATATACCCAGGGTGCTGCTGTGCTGTTTTTACCCATTGCAGCAGCAGTAATTGTGATCCCAGTGTATAACAGATATTATAAATTGAGGATGTTGAAATTGCTATATCTAAGCCAATTGAGCTATTTGCAAGTGACGTTTTTGGGAGAAATATTTCAAAATATAAAGTTTGTGCTAATGACATTTGCAGAATGTGTTTCGCCGAGCTTGCCAATCTATCAAATTATAGGTATTTTTTTCTGGTTTGAATTGTCAAAGTCAAGAAGCCATATGCAGGAGAAGCAATAGTCCAAATCACCATTCGACCACAGAAGCACACAGTCCAGCAGCATAGATTTCATACATATTTATGATGCTATGAAGACAACCCATTTTCTCATAAGTGAGTGCAACCATTTGAATTTGACTGCTTTCTTTAAGTTGAAGAGGTCAATTGAGCAGTTGCGTCCAGCCCTACCCAGGCACTGTCCTCTCTTATGGTCTCTCAAAACAAGGCTAGGCATAGGGAGAACCATATGCAGTTAATAAGGGGCAATCCACACAGCAGTGTAGACAAGACACCAAAAGCCCTGATGGGAGAACGAAAATTGGGCTACCATTCTCCTTGTTTTATAGTAAAAAATAGGTCAATATTTGGGTTGAAATTGCCTCCTCACACTCATAGGCCCTGGTGCCTCTGCACCTGCTGTGCTACTTACACCTACACCCCAGAGACAGTATTTTATTGAGCTTGAGCAAGACTTACTGTTGTAGATACATATCGTATAGATAGTCATCAATTTACAATCGGTAGCCACACTTACGCAGAGTGGGAGTATATGACTGTTTGTCGGATTTAAAAATTTACAACCCAAACATAAGTCTTTAATGTTGTCTGAAATGTATTTACAGTGTAGCGTCTGCCTGCCATACATTTGCAAATGTACATATTTCGTATTTCTTAATTTAAATATTTTACGATGCAATTCCTTTCCTTAACAATTGTATAGGAAAATGATGACTTTTCCTACACTTAAAGCACTTTTTGTGCCATTTACACCTGGTGTAAGGCACGCAGGCGTGGCCCGTCCTTCAGGGCGGAGGGGCCACGCCCCCCAACTTATTGCCCCTTATGAAGAGTGTCTGACAAGCTGAACAAAGGCCAGCCTGAAAGACACTCTTCATGTTCAGGTCAGGCAGCCAGGAGCAGACATGCGTGATTTGCGCAGACTCCTGGCTGCCTGAGCTGAACTTTGCTGGGCTGAGGAGGTCACAGCTCCTTTGGGCGTGACCTCCTGGGCTCAGCAAAGGTGCCTCGAGGCCCTCCCCTTGGTGATGAGGATATCGTCACCCATTGACTTCGACCTGGGCACTTTAGGTTTAAGCCCTGAAGCGCCCAGGGCGAGTGGCAATCAGTGACACTTCGTCACAGAGTTGGGTAGGGTCAGGACTCTCACTGACTCCATCTCACTCTGTGATGAGGCTGGGACTGCTGCCTTCCCTCTATGGCTGACCTAGGGTCAGCCAATGAGGGAAGGCAGCTATCCCAACCTTCCTTGGACCTCCGAGGCTGAAGGTAAGTGTGTGTGTGTGATCTTTTAAAATGAATGTTTGGTGCGTGCGTGCATGTTTGAATGTTATGAGCGTTGTTAATGGATGTGCATGTGTGTAAAAGAATGAGTGTGTGTGATCTTTTCAAATGAATATTTGGTGCGTGCATGCTTGTTTGAATGTTATGGGTTTTAATGGATGTGCGTTCGTGTGTGTGTGAAAGAATGAGTGTGTGTGTGTCTGTGTGAGCTTCCCGCCCGCCCTCCCTCCCTCCTAAAGCTGCCAGCCGCCACTGCTTGCACTATCCATTCTCACTGACTAAAATACACCCCTGACTGTGACCCCACTAAGGTCAAGCCTGCATGTACGAACTGTGAAACCTGACAGCCTTCAGTACATGTGTGTATTTAGTGGATTATCACACCTGTTGGCCCTGCTTAGGATTGTCACTCTCATGAGCTCAACCTTAGCACATGCTTGCACTGTGACCCCTGATGGCTCTTCCTTGGGTCATGCGGGGGCCATGATCCCTCGAAGGGGCAGCATCATACAGGCAAGAACCATGACCCTGAAGACACTTAGGCCCTCATTACTAGTTTAGGTGCTATTTATCGCACCTGGAGAATAACGATACCAGGCACGCCCGTCCTTTAGGACGGAGGGGCCACGCCCCCCACCTTTTGCCCCTCAGGAAGAGTGTCTGGCAGGCTGAAGAAAGGTCAGCCTGACAGACGCTCTTCATGTTCAGGTCAGGCAGCCAGGAGTAGACATGCGCGAATTGTGCAGATTCCTGGCTGCCTGAGCTGAACTTTGCTGGGCTGAGGAGGTCACAGCTCCTATGGGCGTGACCTCCTCGGCTCAGCAAAGGTGCCTCAAGGCCCTCCCCTGGGTGATGAGGAAAGTGTCACCCAATGACTTCGACCTGGGCACTTCAGGCTTAAGCCCTGAAGTGCCCAGGGCGAGTGTCAATCAGTGACACTTCGTCACAGAGTTGGGTAGGGTCAGGACTCTCACTGACCCCATCCCACTCTGTGACGAGGCTGGTACTGCTGCCTTCCCTCATTGCCCAACCCTCCTTGGATCTCCGAGGCTGAAGTTAAGTGTGTGTGTGTGATCTTTTAAAATGAATATTTGGTGCGTGCGTGCATGTTTGAATGTTATGAGTGTTCTTAATGTATGTGCGTGCGTGCGTGTGTGTGAAAGAATGAGTGTGTGTTTGTGATCTTTTAAAATGAATGTTTTGTGCGTGCGTGCGTGCATGTTTGAATGTTATGAGTGTTGGTAATGGATGTGTGTGTGTGTGTGAAAGAACGAGTGTGTGTGATCTTTTAAAATGAATGTTTGGTGCGTGCGTGCATGTTTGAATGTTATAAGTATTAATGGATGTGCGTGCATGGGTGCGTGCGTGCGTGTGAGTGTGAAAGAATGAGTGTGTGTGTGTGTGCTTCCCGCCCGCCCCCCTCCCTCCTAAAGCTGCCGGTCACCTCTGAAGGCACCAGATAATATTGTCCTTCAGTTCAATCAGTGCTCTATAAGTTAGGCGCGGGAATTTATTTGCAAAGTGTTTGTGAATGCCAACAAAGCTACGATTGTGTGGATGTTCACTAGTGCTTAGGTGGGTTGAAAAGGATCGAGGAGGTGTGTAATTAGAAATCCTTTCCAAGAGGCTTAGTCTATGTAGTTAGGAGCTTGCCTTGAAACATGTAAACTAGCAGTATCAACTAAATAACGATTATTTTGTTGTGATAATTAAAACGGTTCATGTTTTAGTTCTGAGATTATTATGAGTATGAAATAAACATTGCTAAAGTCTGTGGAATGGGTAGTGGTCCTTGGAGTGTCTCAATCATTTCTGTTCTCCCATTTACACCGACTTGCTTTGCAGTCTATAACTCTGCTAGACACACATGCCCTTGTTGTCTTCCTTCTTTCTGAATATACTCCATCTGTATCTCTCATGTCATCTCTTCCCTGTTTTAGGACTGTCTGTTCACACTCTCCCTTTTTGCATATACTTCTTTTGACCTCCACTTGTCCATCCCAAACACACAAAATATGTAAGCACTGCCTTTTCTTTTGGTGCGGTTAATACCTGCACAGCTGAGAACATCTTTCACACACTTCCTCATAGAAACACATTTACAAACGCTCTTCAGGGCTGTGTTCCACAATTTGGCAGTATTGCCTTAGAGGACCTCCTGATAAGATGTGAAGAGAAAAACCCTCATGAGGACTGTAGACGTAAATCAGTGCAACTATGATCAAAAATGAAGCACGGATATTTATTTGGGAAATACATTAAAATGAGGCTTAGGTGCCACAATAGAAACTTCTGCAGTGTGTGTTTATTTCATGTATTGTGTAGTAGACATTACCTAGTAGGTCATTATTATTGGAGACGCCTACCCACAGTCTAAATGACAGTGCTCTAAACAGACACACTGGTGCCATTCTCCTCAAAAAGGTTTTGAGTGTACATGTAACCGTCTCTCCAGAATCCCAGCCTCGGGGCTGCGCCTGTTCAAAACATAGGGGGTCATCACCTTCCCACCGTTTCTGTAACTTCCATACATTTAGAGGACATACCTAAATAAACAACTTACATGTTTTTGGTTGCTAATTGCACTTAATTTACACCGCCAGAAGCCAGCAGAGGACGAACATGTAGCTCCTGGCCGGGGAGGGACAGCCTCCCAGCACTCTTTCAAAATGAGATGCTTAAATGGCCAGCGAACACACAGCATTTTGTTCATATGTTTGTGAAACTATTTTACCTTTTAGTGATGGCAACATGGAGGAATGTGAACACCAGCAGTGACCGATCATGAAGCGTTTAATTCGATGCATAATTGGGAGTTAGTCCACTTAGGTCAATGGCCAATCTGCTGGTGGTGAAAGTTACAACTTTTTCATTAAGTATCTCTGACTCATGGGCAAATTGTTATGAATCACGTCTTCTAAATCTTATGAAAGCACCATAGTCTGCTTCTAGGAGCTAGGTTCCGATTAAAAAAACACACGCCCCCGACCAGAAGGTTTTCCCATTTTAATACCTGAATCATCAGTCCAGCCGTACAAACTCCATGAAAAGCGATCGATTCTCAAGGGACGATATGGAGGTTAGAAGGTAAGAAGATAAGTAAATGTAGGTTGGTGTAACACACTCTACCTCTCCTGCCATCTCTATTTAATTTCCTATGCAGCATTTTATTTACGGAATTATACGATACTTTTTGAGGGGAAAATTAAGCAGAGCATTTCTTTAGGACACTGCTTAACCATGTTTTGAAAGACTCCTACAATGAGTACATGAGACTGGTATACTCGTTCTCACTCCTTTCTGCCTGACACATGCAGTCAGCAGGAAATGCTTTGTAATCCGGAGTCAAATCTAGAAACAGCCAAGTCCCGTAAATGGAGTTCAGAGTCGAGATTCCAGAGACTATATTAAGGTGAAACACTGCTGGCCAGTTCTGTATATACATAAAGGACTTGACACCCTTGAGGATGAATTTGGCGCATTCAGAATTTTCAGATAATTCGAGGACTCGCCCTAAGAAGGCCTTAAAATTGAAGCGTCTCAGGAGTGTTTCTAAAATTAATTTAGGAATTCAATGAAAATATGTTTGCAAGCCTACATTTAAGAGGTGTACATTTTACCATACAAAAATGTGCCATCCAATATCATTTGTACTAGAAAAAAATGTAATTCCTTCATCTATAAGGAATATATATTCCCAGAGGAGAACCCACTTCAAATATGTCCTCACCAATTTTGGTGCAATCCTTCCACGTTTTCTTCGTAGTTGTAGGGTTACTGCCATCCTAAAAAATCTAGGGCCATATTTATACTTTTTGATGCAAAACTGCGCTCACGCAGTTTTGCGCCAAAAAAATTAGCGCCGGCTAACGCCATTCTGAAGCGCCATGCGGGCGCCGTATTTATTCAATGACGTTAGCCGGCGTTAGCCGCCGGCGCTGTCTGGTGTGCGTTAAAAAAAACGACGTACACCAGGCAGCGCCGGTGTAGGGGGAAAATGGCGTATGGGCGTCCACAAATGGTGCAAGTCAGGCTGAGGGAAAAAAAATCGCCTCAACCCGATTTGCGCCATTTTTTTACGACGCCCAACCCCCATTGAAATGACTCCTGTCTTAGCAAAGACAGGAGTCATGCCCCCTTGCCCAATGGCCATGCCCAGGGGACTTCTGTCCCCTGGGCATGGTCATTGGGCATAGTGGCATGTAGGGGGGCACAAATCAGGCCCCCCTATGCCACAAATTTTTTTTTTTAAAATACTTACCTGAACTTACCTTAATGTCCCTGGGGTGGGTCCCTCCATCTTTGGGTGTCCTCCTGGGGTGGGCAAGGGTGGCAGGGGGTGTCCCTGGGGGCAGGGGAGGGCACCTCTGGGCTCATTCTGAGCCCACAGGTCCCTTAACGCCTGCCCTGACCCAGGAGCTAAAATCTGGCGCTAATGCAGGTTTTTTAGACCCGCCCACTCCCGGGCATCATTTTTGCCCGGGAGTATAAATACGACGCATATGCATCGGAGTCATTTTTTAAGACAGGAACGCCTACCTTGCATATCATTAACGCAAGGAAGGTGTTCACGCAAAAAAATGACGCTAACTCCATGAACTTTGGCGCTAGACGCGTCTAACGCCAAAGTATAAATATGGAGTTAGTTTTGCGTTGAATTTGCGTCGAAAAAAACGACGCAAATTCGGCGCAAACGGAGTATAAATATGCCCCCTAGATCTCAAACCATATGTAGGCTGCAAATGCGCTGCCCGAAACTTGGTAGTTTGCAAGTTTTCTCATCCGCACACGCAATCATTTCTTCCTTGGAACAGTCACCCCTTAGAATACCATCCCTTAGAGAAAATACGATAACACGAAATGTTGCTCCACACAGGAGTAATATTGATTGGCAGATTGTTTTACAGGTGTATATTTGCGGTTTATGAATGCATAAATTGACTCAACACTCGGAGATACTAAGCGAAGTGCAGGCACACAAACACTTTTGAGAATCGGGCCCCAAAGAGGTAACCGTAAAGGAGTGATTCTTAAACACGTTTGGAAGAATTGTTGAGCTATTTCCACTGTCCCACTTTATGGTGTAGAGACCTACCAGGCCTCATCACCTGCTGTTTTGTTTTAATTTATACCTGCTGCAAGATTATGAATTTATGAAATATTTGCGACTGACATCCAAGTACTTCACATTTTGTCACATGTACAATTACATATTTCTAATTGTGTACGATAAGGCTGTAAAATATCAGCCAGCGATTCCATCAATTTAGGAACACCAAGGGTTCAGGACACGCGTGTGGAAGGCCACAGACTATGGTGAACTTTTACATTATACTAGCGGGTTCTTAGTCTGTTTTGTTCGTAATAAAGGTAAATAAAACATCTGTTTTTCATGCTTAACATTCTCGCTGTCTGGAGCTCAAATAAAGCTTCCGCTACTTCACTTTGTCGCGTCTCCTCCCACTTGTTTTCATACCATTATGGTCGTTCCCTCAGATCCCCCGTCAGCACCGCCATAAAATTCCATTTTAAAGGAGACTGATGCTTTAAATGAAAAGAATAAGAGTTTCCCTGGTTTCTTATGCATTTTTGCTGCCCCCAGAAAGAATGCTTCATTTTGCGAGGGCTTGGCACAAGGGTCTTCTTTTCATGATTAAAAACTCCATTATGAGCAGCTGCCAAAGCTTCAATTGGTGGGATAGAGCGCATCTGTTCAGACTGTAGCAGCACATGGCGTGTCCAAAAAGTGGCAGGAAGTCTAAAGAAAAGGATAGGCGTGTCTAAAATAATTCAAGACGTTCGTCCTGGTTGCGAATCAGCAGGAGCAGTGATTTCCCCTGTCCACGAGGAGATAGGCTAGGGAGATAAAAGGCCAGGGCACTCTGCGCTCCCAGTCATGGGCATATGACAAGGCAATGTGCCCTACTTGTAACTTTTCTGGTCCCGGGGGATGGGGTCCCCAGGTCCTTAAATGCATGTGCAAGCCTCGGGGAAGGTGGGAGTCCTTGGATGCGCAGTGAATCGAGGGGGGACCTGTGCATGTCCTCTCCCCTAAAAGAAGAAATAGTTAAGAAAGAATGGAGTATTGTGTCATCTTTCCGGGATTTGGACATCTCTGGGAGAATTCTTGGTTTTCTAGGAGCAGAGCACTACTCACGTAAGGCTCTTTCTGGTGCTCTAGGGGGACCCAGGCAGTGTCTTCGGCCCCATAGGGCTGATTTTGTCGTCCTTGGCCTTATTTTTCTTGTGGTGGCCACCCCTAGCCACCCACCAGGCACAGTTTCTTCAGGCCCGCTAGCCTCTGAAGAGTGCTTTTCAATGCGAGCTGGGTTTTCAGGCTCCTTGCGCCAGACCTGATCTCAGCCTGGGGTCCTTGGGCACTCTCCTGCTTGAGGGGCATTTTCAACAGCCCCTCTGTAGCCTTTGACAAACCACTCTCCCTTCTGTTCTTCCTAGGTCCCTCAGCTTCCTGTGTTCTTGCATGGCCTGTGAGCAATTGAAGCTGAATGCCAGTCCACTGAGGTCCCAGGGATCCATTTGGGGGTCCCTCAGCAGGTCCATTCCCCCAACTGTTTCTCAGTGGGTATATGGGGACCAGCATCACTGACCCCAGGGAGACCCATCCTAGTCCTGTGGTTCAAGTGGAGTCAAGGTCTCAAAATCCATCCTTGGATGAAGCATAAGGTTGCTTCTCCTTCAGGCTGGGCATTCTTTTGCCATTGTTGCTCCCTGGTCCAGTGTCTTTTGATCTGCCTCTCCCTTGTTCAGGGGAGTTTAAGTACTCCAATAGACTTCAAGTTGTCATTTGAAAGAGCTTCACTAAGAGCCACAGCTGCACCGCGATTTGACAGAGTTGCCGGAGCCCTTCCCAGCAAAACTTCAAAGGTGAGCCCCTCTTATGTTGGGCTCCAGAGGTCTGGTCCCTCTCCTTTGTTTCTTTTGTCCTGGGTTATCCCAGCCCAGATCTTTGCCCAGATGCAGTGTAATAAGCTAATTAACAGTTACAGATTTTGTCCCCACCCCTTCCTTTCCCAGGAACTGAGTCAAGCACTGTTGGTGGCACTATTTCTGTGTGTTGGGAGGCCTTTGACACTCTTGCCAGTGAGCAGAGTAATTAACTTGGTCCATTAAGGGTGGGGCAAAAGCTTGGAATTTACTTAGTGGCTGAGCCAGGGAAATATAACAATTCCTAAGGTGTTATAGGAGTATAGGTGTGACATCAGGGACGGCAAATCACAGTCAGGGTGCATTTGTACCCCTACAATAATTCCTCCATGGACACTGTATGCCTAAATTGAGCAAAACTACTTTAGTGCATATTTTGGCTATAATGTGCAGTACAGTTTAAGCACCACAGACCTATGGTAAGCACTACAGACCTACACTATGGATACCTACTCACGTTATAAGGCATATAAAAGGCTTATACCAATACTGTTAGTTTCACATGTGCAACCTGCACACTTCATATGTAACCAGCACACAGCCTCTTACCCAGCTGTGCAGCAGTTCCTTTATCTTAAGCAGACATTGACGGTTAGCACACTCAGTCCATTCACTATGAATTTACTGTGAGTGAGACTTGGGTAGTGAAACTCATGGTAGAAGATCATCAACAAGGGAGGTAGTCAAAAACTGAAAATCCAGGAGGATTATGTGGATGGAACCAACCTTGCAACCGTTTTTATATTGACTTTCCTCCCCTCCACACAAAGACAAAGTTTGTTATCAACAATTCAGTTAATGTTTTTGTTCTGTCATTGGCTTTTTTCTATGTAAATTCCTAAAGGATGCACAAATAAAGTGGTGGGTCGTTAGTCTAAACCGTGATTAGAGCGTTCATTGAATCAGGCCAGTTCTACACAAGCTTAGCATGCCATAGTAAACCCAATTTACAACCCTCCTTTGTTTTAACATATCGGTTGGATTTCCGTCCAGTTTCCAATGTATGGTAACACACTATTTAAAATTAGTTGGTACAGATCCCATATTTCATAAATTCCTGCCTAATGCAGGCTCCTAATAAAACTGTGTATTGACCAAACAGAGACAGTGAAATAATAATTGTAACAAAGGCTGTGGCTTGGGTCAAATGGCCGATTTTAGAGATGTGGATGAGCTGAATCTATGGAATTTGTTATCAGTAATTTAGAACATCAGCTATTCTATTTTATTCGATTAGCGGGTCCAACCTGTTCCAAAAGGTTAGCAGATCAGGGAACAGCTTATTTTCATTTTTGCGAATCCATTTCTCTACTTGAATTCCTTCCAGTCTTCCCAAGTGTCCTGCCCTGTTGTATTTTTACAGACATATCTCTGAGTCCTTTTACCAACAATCTACTCAGGCAATTATTAATGCATATAATTGCCTTTAGACTTCAGTTTTGCTAATAATATGCCATTTGCTAAAAATATATATTCTGATGCTTTCCACCATGCTGGCTTGACTGAAGCTGATCTACGGGTCATTATCAGCATCTTTAAATTAAATTGCGTAAAACGTTAGTAGCAGGAGGTGTAGTACAACTTTATGTTCAACGATGTGCTGGGTAATTACGCAACCCTTGTCTAAAATAGAGGCATGAGACTAGTTGGCATTTGTTCCATAAAATGAATCCCTACTTTACTCATGCATTTGCTGTATTCGCAAATGGCTCGGCTGTGAACAGTGCAGCAGGTGCATTGGCCCCTGGCCCAGGGGAATAAGGGCCTCTCTGCACCCTAATTAGTGGGTATTTCTTACTATCAAAGCTGGGTATGAAAACACTTCACCTTCGTCCCACAGCATCACTTTACACACCAGAGCAGCTCACTTCGCACTTTGGCCCCTCTCTCACACATTACAGCACAACATTAGGTTATCACTTATGGAAGGCCTGTCTCTGCTATTTAATATTTCAGTATTAAAAGATCTACCCCTCTTTACCTGTCCCTTGCAATGAGTCTTGGAGATACATTATAAGAGCATATTCATATGATTTCCCACCAACCTTAATGTCAAACAAGACAGAACGAATCCAACGACAACAGATATTTAGCCTTATGTTAGTTTAGAATACTTCTTGCTTTTTCTGGCCTCTCCCCAGAATCAAGCGCAGGATTGTGAAACATGCCGTAAACCACCCATCCTGGCAAGCACATTTAATATCAGGGCGCATGAGGCTGCACGTTGAGTAAGGCGCATTTCTTGGTTAAGGCAGCTCTGAAAAGCACACAGTGAAATGTGGGGGTAGCAGGATCGAGACTCAGGGCGCCTGAAAGCGTTCACCTGCTGTTTCCATTTAACGCCAGGCGTCTGTCCAAGTTAAATGAAAACACAAGGCTACCGCGCACAAGGTCAAATGTGCAGGTAAGTGGTAGAACTTAGCAATAACGCAGTGTCCTCGTAGTACTGACCTCGACTTATTATTTTAAGATAATGTAAGCTATAAACAGGGTTTGCGCTTGCACTTATTGCAGATCTTCCAATGGCTCGATGTCTTCGTGTTTTCATTAAGAATGCTGCAGTGATTAAGTCCCCGCAGATCAGTGGTTTGGTCACTTCAAAATGGAGCAGAAAATATGCAAGGCATCCTTTGTGGAACATTTACACAATTACTGTGCAAATAAACGTTTCCTCGTTGTGCCCCGGGCATGCAATCCCTTCTTTTCTGCAATCTCTACCACCTGAGGAGGTTTTTTTTGTTTACAGCTCAGCTCACCTCAGACTTGGGTGCACATTTTACAGGACTGTGCTACTGAGAAGAGTACGCCTTCCCTTTAGTTGATGAGCTATCTCACTCTTTGAAGTACTTCCTGTACGAAAGGAGCATGCAGAAATCGTTCCATAGGGGGCACACAATGTTTGTGTGTTCTCAAGAGAGTTATCAAGCAGTGTTCCTGTAGCCCTATGATTCTCTGCGATGGTTTTGAAAGTGCGGAAAAAGTCAGGCGGTGTGCTGTCTGGTATGATTTATCGGGCCACTTGGACAGACGTTGTTATCCTCTGTTTATCATCAACAAATAATACTGTAGTTTTGGCGCAATGTAGGCCTCAACAGCAAGCCGGGCTAGCATGCTTGCTTTCATATTTTTTCCATCTTAAACTGTCTATTTTTCCTACGTGTCCCTCAAATCTAGGGTCTACCAGTGGTGCTGTGCGTGTTCTCACCTGGCGGAATATTACATTGTGCTTGATTCCAGGAGCACTCAAAATGCATCCGCACCCATGGCGGGCGGTGAGTACTGCCGCTTCATCAGGTTGTGAGGAGGCTGTTGCTTACTAGTAGCAGTTGCAGGCAGCTCGTATATAGTAATTTGATAAATACCTTTGGTAGCTGTTCCTATCGGGCGGATAAAGTCTGTGCAGTGCCACATAACCTGGGTTCCCTCACATGACGCCTTCTGTGTGTGGGAGTCCCTATGTAGCATGGATAGAGTCCTATAAGGAGACATGATGAGGACATAAGTGAGAAAGGTCGATGGCTTTCCTCCTCAGTACAGAAGCCCCTTGGGTCGAGAACTCAGTCCTGGAAGTGTCAGCCAAGGAATGCTAACGTGCACTCCTTAAAGGATTGTGAACGAAAGACCGTGCCCTTCAAAGGATGAAAAGAAATCTGAAAATGTTGAAGCATTCATTATGGAGGCCTTCAAAGGTTGATCTACAATTGATGGTTCTAGACAATGGTCGGTTATTTTGGGGAGAACTATGAATGGTATTGGGGAATTTTAGATGTCTGGAGCATACTGTGCAGGGCCAGCACAGGAGACCGCTTAGACAGCTATAGAATCTCAGGAGCCCCCAGAGGTTGTCAACCTTGGGATAGAATTCATCCTCGACAGGTGCCCTGGGTGGAAAAAATCGATTTTCTAGCTGTACTTAGAGCCTTGCCCCTTGACCCTTGGATAGAGGAACTTCCTTTTTATCCATCAGTGGAGAGAAAAGGCATTCCATGAAGTTTGTACTGTTCAAAGGACACTCGGAAAAATATGTTTTTTTTGTCTCACTGTAAAGTCAGTTCGGCACTCTGCTAGGTACATGGTGGATATTAGTTTTAAGGCTTAGGGAGGACAGCAAAGCCCTGAAAATATTTTTCTAGCTACTGCCATTTCCAAGGAAAGTGGGGAAGGGGAAGAATGAGGATTTACGTTTGATGCATTACAAGGGTATGGCAAGACAGATTCCCTATTCTCTTCTGTACAATAATAGCAGTATGAGCTCCATCAAGGAATGACCCTGACTGAGAAAACATTAGACAGAATGAAATTTCCAGTGTTGAAACAACTTACTTGCATCTCGTGGGTGTAGAGAGGCTCCAGGAACCTCATTCCAAAGGCCTTGGTAGCCAATCTAGCAGTGGATTGCTTAGAGAGTTCGTGAGAACCTAGCTGGCTGCTTTTGGGGAGTTGAAAGGACCAGCCTGAAAGATTGAAGCCTCTAACTCTGTGTTCTGTTTTAGTGGGTATTGTACATCTGAGAGAGCGTATCTTATATAATCTATATTAACATGAAATGTTTATGAACTAATGTACAACAATGCTGCATAGAAACTGTATTAAAATGTTTTACTAAAACGTGTGTTTGAAATGTGCCCACCGGGAGTGTCCGCTAATGTATACGGGGACTAATGAAAATGACTAATGTTGATGGAATATTATATTAGAAGATAGTTTTATACTAATTATTACTGGTTATGTTATTAAAGATTTGGTAATAAATTTTTAGGCCTTAGTTAGCATGAGTCAAGGCCTAGCTGCCTGTCTTTCATATTAAATGTGTTTTTTCTAAACGTGCAGTGTGCTGACTTGCTAAAAGACCTGCACTCTTGTTTTTTCTTCAAACTAGAAGCTCAATGTAACTATAGTAGATCAGTTCTCATAAAGTTCATCGCACTTGTGGAAATGTATTAACTAAATGCAACAGTGTAGATTAATGTTAAATACAAGGTCGCCCAAACCGGTACAGACAATGGAGCTACTGACCGAAGATGTGCAAAGAAAGGATGAAATCATACCGGACATTCTAACTCTAAAGACATCAATCACATGGACCAATAAAATGCCTGAGAACTGATGCAGGGTGAAAAATTCAATGACATAATGTAAATTTAATTGGTTAAAGATAGTAGGGTGCAACCCCTTGTCCAACCAGATTTTAGGGGAATGTACAACGAAAAGGAGATAAAAACCCCTGTCACCAGGAAGTAGAACAGAAGAATTAGGGAGGAGGAGACTAGGAGAGGGGGAGATGCTGATGCGATTTATTATGATCCAGAGACTTTGTCACTTTTATTAGTGACTTGCTGATTTATTTAGAACCAACCTTGCCATTAGATTACCCGTTTATACTTTACCTCCTTATGAGGGAAGTACCCCTTTGCCCTTCCTGCCTGGGCTGAGTTCCTGACTGATGGCGAATCAACTGATGTCCTGAAGACGAAGACCGAACCTGAGTGCAGACCCAAACTTAGAGGGTAACTATATGACAATGAATTGTGACTGTCTGTTTGCTTTTCCTTTCTAGGTACCAACTGCTTTTCTTTTCACAGAGACCATAGCTAGATTGTTTTCCAATTTTGTGTTACTAAATTGTTTTGCATGAAGCCCAACATGCTAATGCTAATTAGAGGTTAGTTGAGAGGGGTTCACAAACTGATGCAAATAAGACAAATGACTGAATCTATGCTTTGTTGAATAATGCACTAATGATACTCTGCCAAGGATGACCTATGTTCACGCTTTGTTATATCCTGATGTTTGTGATTCTTGCTTTGATGAAATCTTACCAGAGTTGCCATACTGTAAATATGTTATTGTGCTTATTGGTTTTGAGATTAATAAACTTGCTAGTAGCATTGTAATAGATAGGGAATAAATATCACAAAAATTCATACTAAACTGGTGTGGTTATTCATGACTGCAAGGTCATGGTGGTGTCTTGAGTTGATCAATTTCTTTGACTGAAGTGAAATGCATTGTAGTAATAAATATTGATGATATTATTGAGATATTGATTGACATGTTGATTAGTTATCTCATCCTAAGGTGTCTCTCAACTGGGTCAAAAGATTCATTGGCCTAAAACGAGTCCCAATGTGTAATAATTTATTATAAAGGGACGTGTTAGCAGTTCTGGTAGCAGAGCGACGGTTTGGCCCTTTGGAGCCCCAGGACGGAGAATTACTATTTAGATTGTTTTTCTGAGATAATGCAAATTGGAGATATGGTGTGTTTCTAAATTCCCCATGACTTTCCTGGGATCTCGGAGCCTGCCTAAGTGAGTTGGGAATGTTCTTGGCGTTTTAGTATGTATGGTTTAGAATTTGCACTTGCTCAGCTTATGCATATTGCAGGTGATTTGTGAAGTTCGTGTGGTTTTAGGTCAGGTAATGTTCTTTTAGTAGGAGTAGGCGTACTCCGCAGTATGAGAGTAGGGAAGTCGGCGTACTTCATGTGAGTGTGGCGCTTTATGCTAAAAAAGTATCCATGTGGTTGGTTGGTAATGTACGGACCCGTTGCTGTCTAAGACTCCTGTGTATATTGACAAGTGTAGGAGACACTTGGGATTGTGTTGTAATTTGTGCGGTTTAATAGGTCAATAGGGCGTGGTTGACAATTCGAGTTTGAGTCAAAGTGTATGAGTGAAACCTTCAATGGAGATTTGGCAAGTTCTAAAGTGCACTAGAATAAACCATTGACGAGTCGAGAGTAGGATTTGCGGGTCAAATTCTGCTTGCATATGCGGGAGCTGAGAAGGAGAGAGTAGCGGCCGAGGCTTCAAGTGAAATCTCTGTAAAGTTCTGAAGCAATTGTGTATCCTTCCTGTAGTAAACCGGAAAATTTGAGTTGTTGTCATTGTTAAAGATGCTCGCAATATATTGCATTAGTCTGGTGTGAATCTAGTGTGAGGAGGACAAGCCGCAAGACTTTGTCAGCTGCAGTGTGAGTGTGACGTCAGTGGTGCCACGCTGGGATAGGTCAGTTACCGAGAGAGGTCGTGCACGGATTGGCAGCTGTCCGTGAGAGGCAATAGGTTGAGAAAGGTGGGTGAAGAGTGTCCTGGGAATTAGAGTCACTTCCTGATTAGTTTAAAACAAAATAAAAGAAGCAAAGATGAATTTTTTCAAAGCTTTAAAGAGCTTTCTGAAAGGAGACATATATATTATGGCGAGTGAGGGGGAGCCTACACCGCCTGAAGGTACTCCGGCTTATATAGTAATGGAGGAAAAGGGAGTCGCGCCTTGCCTATGGATGAAGCAGTGGCGCAAATTAACAGAGAAGGAGGGATGTTTGGCATTTCCGGAGCACGGAACGTTCAATACAAGAATTTTAGAGAACTTGAGGTTAAGTGTACAAAAGCCGCCTCCGAGGCCAGCTCAGCATGAGGCATTAGCAGTCTGGGATTTAATGGCCATACGACAAAGACAGCAAAAACTTGAGAGGAGAATGAAAAGGGCAGAGAAGACTTTAGCCGAGGCTAGATGGGACAACCAGAGCAAAATGTGGAGAAGGGGAATAGGTGACGGACTCAAATTGTTTCCAGCAATAACACAAGAAGACGAGGCACAGGGAAAGAAAGCCACTTGTAAGACAGATAAGGGCTCTAGCAAGCCAAAGGAGACTAATAGGTCTTGGATAGATAAAGGTGACTGAGACGATGCAGAGTTTCTTAACCAGTTGTTGCATGATCGCCCACCACCTTATGCAATAAATGACAATGCCCCCAGCACTAGTGCAGGTCCTGGGAACCCGACGCAGGATAAGGAAGTTACAAATACAGTGCAGACTAGTGATACGGTTTTTATACAGAATGGTGTCAGTGTACCCACTGCGCCAGACATGCAGATACAGTTGCAACCTCCACCGCAGATACAGAGGATTTATCCAGTACTAGAGACTACTACGAGTCTGATGGTGCCACCCGATCCGATATATACAAATTTGAGGTTAGTGCAGATTGAGCCAACTCCGCAATTGCTGCCCCAGCTGCAGCAATAGCTGATTCCAGGTTATAGTCCAGCGGCAGGACCTCCGTTAGTACCTGCACCAGCCACAGTGAGTCAAGCTTTGGGAGTTACTGCTCCACGGGGTTTGGGACCAGGTCAGACACCAGCTGCCATATCATTACCAATTACGGTTGGTCCCCCAGTACCACTGTATGTGCAGGGTAAGCCTGGTGTGTGTGATCAGGGAGTGATGACCCAAAAGGCAATAAGAGGAGGGTCCATAGGAACTTCCCAATTAATGGCACCAAGAGAGCAATCAGCTGAAGGACCCAGGTCCTTGATAGACCTTAGTCCGATTGAAGCACCTTTGGAGGCAACGAGGCAAGCAGGGTTAGGTGTGCTAACCCCACAGACAATAAGTACAAATACCTCACAGTCGCCAATGATACATATAGGGAATATTTCACTCCAAGGTTTTTCTGTGCAACAGTTTAATGAGTGGTTAGAAAAGACTTATGCTTCACAAAATACTGCGGTAACCGCAGATAAGCCAGATAGGGAAGAATACCTTAATTTTGTGAGACTGGGAGTAGAAGCTGCGGAACTAGTGGAAGGGACAATGGGGGTAAACCGATTAGAGTCTTACACAGAAGCAGAGTTAAGGTATCTGTGCCCCAAAATCACTAAAGAAGTGGGCCAGGTGCATCAGAGGTTCGCAAACCGGGCAGATAAATACAATATAGACATTGAGAATACTAAACATTTGAAAAGAAGCTACAGATTAGACTTTGATTCTAAAGATTTTGAGCACATGAGGTATACCGGAATGAGGGCGCATCTTAAAGAGATACTGCAAAGCGCGCAAATCTGGGGAGCCCTAGAAAAGTGGGAAGGCAGATGGGCAAAAAAAAGAGACAAGGAGAAAAGTGACAGTCCAGAATCAAATCAGGCCAAGGCTTCACCAGACATGGGAACAGTAAAGATGTTACCAATGAGAAAAACAGCTGGAGGGGTCTTAGTCCATGTGCCGTGGTCTAGAGGAGACATTCTGTCATTCACAAATGCTTATCCCAGGTTGAGGGAGAAACCAATAGAGTGGTACCAGCAGACAGATAGGTTTGTGAAGCTTTCGAAGTGTCTCTGGGAGGACTTGAATACCTTGTTTGAGATCATTGTTCCACCTGACTTATGGCTTGAGTGCAAGAGAGGTGTGGACTGGCCGACGCAGGAACCAGCAAGGGATAAGGTAACTGGAGCACCATCTGAGGAGGTGATGAAGTACTATCATAAACTGATTGAGTTTTTGAAGCAGAAAGTGTCGGCGAAAGTGACTGATTGGCAGAAAATCGACCGGACCTCACAGGAGGTCAAAGAGTCAATCCATGCTTATTATGAGAGGCTGTTGAAAGCGTTCAAGCATTACAGTGGCACTGAGACTATTGAGCCGAAAGACATGAACCATCTTGTGTTCAGATTTGTTGAAGGACTGAGACTAGAAGTTAGCCAGATGATTAAGAATCATTTGATCTGTTGGCAGGCAAAGCCGATTGATGAGTTGTTGCAGTATGCGAAATACTGCAGTGATGAGATTGAGTTGAAGCAGAGAAAGTTGAAGGAGAACGTGATGGTGATGCAGATAAAGGCAGAGCAGGCAGGTATTCAGGGGAATGGAATCCAGCAGATGGTACAGCAACAACCGCAAGGGAACGGCATGTTTCAGGCACAGCCGAGAGGCCTGAGGTTGGTGTTTTGTGAATCGCGGTCCAGATTTGAATACTGTTGTGATTCAAAATGATGCACAGGGGATGAAAAAGATATCACCATTTGACACGTGCGGGGGCGTGGGGCATTAGAAGCGGGAATGCCCAAATGTTGTGCATGATGGTGTCCATCAAAGAAGCAATGATGTCAGTACATTCCAAAATGTGAGGGGTCCAAAGATGAGGGGCCAAAATCAAAACTTTCAGAATAACATGGTACAGATGCAGGGGTTACAACCCATGCAACAAATACAAATGCCGCGTGTTCAACAAGCACAAATGCAGCAGGTACAACAGCAGTTTCCCATGGTACCTAGACAGCAAATGCAATTAACATTAGCTCCAATGGGACAGCAACAGGTGATGCTTCCTCAGCAGGTCACAGGCCAAATGATGAGTCAAAATAACACAGTGCAGCAGTTCCCATTGCGTGGTGAGGATAGAATAAACAATGAATGGTCGGATGATAGTTCAGACAGTGAGGAGTGCAGGCTTGCAGCGTCCCTAGAAGTAGATCAGAGGGGACCCTATGTAGAGGGGAAGGTGATGGGACATAAGGTTTCATTCTTGGTTGACACAGGAGCTACACGCTCTACAGTCAGAAGTGCAGAAGTCCCGAAATTGCCACTTTCAGGGCGTACCATAAGAGTGGTAGGAGTAGCAAATCAGTATTTGACAAACCCGGTCCAGGTTGAGATTGGAAACTTTCAGGGACTGCATAAATTTGTAGTCTGCAATTCTAATCCTGTGTCCCTACTGGGAAGAGACTTAGGGCCTGATTAGAACTTTGGAGGAGGGTGTTAATCCGTCCCAAATGTGACGGATATACCACCCACCCGAGTCCATTATATCCTATGGAACTCGTAATACGGTGGGCAGGATATCCGACACATTTGGGACGGATTAACACCCTCCTTCAAAGTTGTAATCAGGCCCTTACTGTGGAAGACGAAATGTTCAGTTACCTGTTGTAGGAAAGTCCTTTTTTTTTGCCTGATCACCCCCACTCTTTCTGGATAGGTACTGGTGGTTACTGACTCTTGGCTGTGCCCTGGGTACTGCTTACCAGTCCCAGGGCCAGTGCTCTGTGTAAAATGGATATGCAAATTAGGCTAATTATAATTGGCTAAGTTAACCTACCTATAAGTCCCTAGTATATGGTAGGGCATGTAGGTTTAGGGACCACAGCATAGGTGGTGCACACCTAGGTGCATTGCTGAGGTGCCCAGTGTCATTTTAAAAGCAAGCCTGCCTTGCTGGCTGCTTTTAAATTAAAGTTATATGCAAATTCGACTTTGGAATTAAAGGTACTTCCAAAGTCTTAAACTACCTTATTTTTACATATAAGTCACCCCTAAGGTGTGCCCTATGTGCCCCTAGGGCTGGGTGCCATGTAACTATAAGCAGGGACTTTATAAAAATAGATTTATAAGCCCTGGTGAGGTAAAAACAGCCAAATTCGTTTTTCCCTCATTGAAGTAAATGGCCTTCATAGGCTAGAATGGGCAGACTTTATTTTAAATTTTAAAGTCTCCTTAAATGTTACATACCAAGAATTTGGTATCAAATTGATTGTTATAATAAATCCCACAACTTCCAGTTGTTGGATTTAATATAACTAGTGCAGGTAAAAAGTTTAGACTTTACCTAAAAAGTTGCCAATTTCAGCTCTGCATTGTTTTTGCTGCTGTGCTCTGATTGGCCAGCCTGCAGCAGCTTCTGCCAGGCTACTTTAATGAGGTGTGAAGTGGCCTGGCTTCACACAAAGGAATGTGCTTGGGGGAGAGAATCTCCCCTCAGCAGATGGTGAGGCAGGAAGGGGGAGGGCTGCCAAACTGGTCTTCAAAGGCAGAGAAGGACATCTGGAGCACCCAGCAACACCCCCACATCCTGCAACCCCAGACAGCTAGGTGCCCCCTTGATTAGATTAGGAGAGGGCAGGAGAGGGGTGTGTTTATGATTTTTAGCCACACCAGTGGGTGGGCTCAGCCAGATCTCTCCTCCAAAAATCAGATTCATCCATTTTGGATTTTTAGAGACTGTTGCCTTCTGGGATGGATTTTTGCCACACTTCCCAGGAAGTGGTCATCACAGGGGGACGACCCTGTCCCTGATTGGAGAACCAGGGCCCCCCTGCTTTTCACCCAGGAGCAAGGATAAAACTGGCAGACCTGCACCCACGCCTCAGATCCCCACCAAATTTCAAGAAGAAGGAACTACAAGGAGAAGAAGGACTGCCCTGCTGGACCCCTGGCCTGCACCTGGACCCTGCACTCAGAAAGACTGCACCAGCTGCACACTTGGGCTTCACCACAAGAAGGACTTTGCCTGGCTTCCACTGGTTCAAGGAGGGACTCCCTGTTTGCTACAGGTGAAAAATTGCTATCCAGAGTCCCCTGCACCAACTCCTGAAAAAGTGACCAGCTGACCACTGTCCAGTGGCCAAAAAGGAGTTTGCGCCAGGTGTATTCTGGGAGTTGAAGTCCGCACTTCCCAAGGACCATCACAGAACTTCTGGACCCTTGGGGTGAGCTGTGGACCCCAAAAGAACCTTAAAAGAACATCTGGGTGAAGCCCCAGAAGTTTGGAAAAGATTGGAGAATTTTTGAAAAAAAGCTCCATAAAGTGACCGACCCGACGCAGAAATTCTAGCCGGCTTGCCTCAACCGCGACCCGGCCTGACTTCGTGGTTCGTCCCGGTAAAGAAAAACATCCAAAAAAGAGACTAAGTCCGAACGTAAAAAGTTGACCGGGACCTTCCAGCCATCGTATCCGAGAAGGGTTCCATGGACGTCGGATCAAGATCCAGGTTTACCCCGGTCGAAGGATTTTCATCTCGAAAAAACGACTAAGTCCGAAGGTAAAAATCACCACCGAGGAAACCGACTTCGCGTATCCGGACAAGGGCTCCAGGAGGTCGGATCCAACTGGCAGGTTCGTCCCGGGGAAGAAAAACATAAAAAAAGAGACTAAGTCAGAAGGTAACTTTTTAACCGAGGCCTCCCGTGACTTGTAGCCGAGCAGGGATCCATCGCGGTCGGCCTGAAAGTTTGACTTTGCCCCGGTCCTGGTGCAACCAGATGACCCGATTGGCGCTTTTTGTTTCTAAGCGCTAGAAAATAATAATACTTTAAAAATTCATATCTCCGGTTCCCCTGAACCGATTTTAATCGTTTTTGTGTCATTTTAAAGATAAAAATATAAGCTATTTTTATAAATTGGTTTTGGATTTTTAAACTGTTTCCTGTGTTTTATTTAATTACTGTTTTGTGATATTTGAATGCTTTACACTTTGTCTCCTAAGTTAAGCCTTGACGCTCGATGCCAAGCTACCAAGGGTAGAGCTGGGATTAATTTACTGAGACCTAACTGTACTTATGTGGAGGTTTGTGGCTTGTTGCTAGGTGTAGGTACCTACCTGCCCTACCAATAACCCATTTTCCAACACCTGTTCTAATGAAGGGATTGAGGTGCAGAAAAACAGTGATGATGAGGGGGATGATGGGCAGTTTTCAGAGTTAGAGACGGAGACTGTAAATTAAGAATACCCTCTAATAACCCTATTCCCAATGCTTACAGTGTCAGACTTACCAGCTGAGTTGCAGGAACAGTGACAGAGAAAGTGTGGGACCTGACAGGAAAGGAAGTGGGACTGATAAAATGAGTAGAATCAGTTAAAGTACAGGTACAACCGAATGCAGTGTTTCCCCAAATACCACTGTACCACATGGCACAAGATGTCCTTATTCGGGTATCACAGATAATTGCGGACTTTGTGAAGCAAGGGGTTCTGAAAGAGGTATTAAGCAGCCCGTGTAATTCACCAATAATGGGTCTGAAAAAGCCTTGTGGGAAGGTTCGAATTGTGAAAGACTTGAGGAAAATAAACAAGATTGTGGTCAAATGTTGCCCCATAGTGCCAATTTCAGCAGTAATCATGTTTCAGGTTCCCTGTGATGCAGAGCGGTTCACAGTTGTGGACCTGTCACAAGCGTTCTTTTTGGTGCGTCTTCACGAGGACAACCAATTTCTCTTCAGTTTCAAATTCCTGGATAAGGTGTACAGTTGGTGCAGAATAACTCAAGGGTTTTCTGAGTCACCTTCCATCTTCAATCAGATATTGAAGAAGGAGTTAGAGTCGTTAGAACTGCCTTTCAGTTCGACTCTGGTGCAGTACATTGATGATTTGTTGATTGCATCCAGAACGAAAGACGACTGTAGGTATGACACAATTGCCTTACTGAACCATTTGGGAAAAAACAGACACAAAGGGGGTCATTCCGACCCTGGCGGTCCATGACCGCCAGGGCGGAGAGCAGCGGAAGCACCGCCAACAGGCTGGCGGTGCTTCCTGGGCGATTCTGACCGCGGCGGTAAAGCCGCGGTCAGAAAAGGGGAACCGGCGGTTTCCCGCCGGTTTTCCCCTGGCCCAGGGAATCCTCCATGGCGGCGCTGCTTGCAGCGCCGCCATGGGGATTCCGACCCCCTTCCCGCCACCCTGTTTCTGGCGGTTTGTACCGCCAGGAACAGGATGGCGGGAATGGTTGTCGTGGGGCCCCTGGGGGCCCCTGCACTGCCCATGCCGCTGGCATGGGCAGTGCAGGGGCCCCCTAACAGGGCCCCACAAAGATTTTCACTGTCTGCTATGCAGACAGTGAAAATCGCGACGGGTGCCACTGCACCCGTCGCACCCCTACAACTCCGCCGGCTCCATTCGGAGCCGGCTTCATTGTTGCAGGGATTTTCCCGCTGGGCCGGCTGGCGGCCTTTTGGCGGTCGCCCGCCGGCCCAGCGGGAAAGCCGGAATGGCCGCTGCGGTCTTTTGACCGCGGAGCGGTCATTCGGCGGTAACCGCATGGCGGGCGGCGACCGCCGCCCGCCGCGGTTAGAATGACCGCCAAAGTGTCCCCAAAGAAACTGCAGTACTGTCAGAAAGAGGTGAAGTACTTAGGGCACTTGATTGTGAAAGGGTCCAGGAGAATATCAAAAGAAAGGTTGACAGCCATACTGCAGATGAATCCCCGACAACAAAGAGAGGCATCAGGATGTTTCTAGGAATGGTGGGCTACTGTCGTCAGTGGATTCCCAACTTTTCGATTATCTCTAAACCATTGATAAAACTGACAGGCAAGGAAGTTAAGGATGACCGGAATACCATAATCCTGTCTGAGGAAGAGCTTGAGGCATTCATGGAATTGAGAGAGTGCATGTGCAGGATGCCAGTTTTAGGTATGCCTGACTACACAAAGCCTTTTCTACTGTTTTGTCATGAACGTGATACTTGTTCTTTGTCTGTCTAAACACAGGTCCATGGAGGTGCAAACTGCCAAGTAGCATATTTTTCAGCTACTTTGGACCCAGTCGCAGCAGCCTTACCGGGTTGTTTGCGTGCAGTTGCAGCAGTTGGTCAGAGCCTCACACAGTGTGAAGGCAGAGTGATGGGATACCCCCCAACAGTAATGGTTCCACATTCAGTTGAAATTCTGTTAACTCGAACTAAGACTCAGCAAATGACAAATGCTAGGCTAACGAGATATGAGACCATTATACTGGGGTCTCCGAATGTTTCTTTGAAGAGGTGTACTGTATTGAACCTGGCAACTCTACTTCCTGTTGAAAATGCTGAGATTAGTAATACAGAGTAAGTGGAACATGATTGTCTTGAGGTAACAGAACTATGCACCAAACCCAGACCTGACATCAAAGATACACAGTTGGAAGAAAATGACTACATTATGTTCGTTAATGGATCATGCTTGAGAGACTCAGTCGGAATACTAAGAGCTGGTTATGCTGTGTGTACAATCACCGGTATTCTAGAAGCTTCCTGGCTCGAAAGAGTGCACTCTGCACAAGTGGCTGAATTAATTGCCCTTACTAAGGCATGCCACGCAGCTGGAAATCTGAAACCACTATCTATACTGACAGTAGATACGGATTTGGAATTGTGCATGATTTTGGCCAATTGTGGTCACAGAGGGGTTTCATGACCTCTTCTGGTTCACCAGTGAAAAATGGTGAACAGATTAAGGATTTGTTGCATGCGATTCAGTTACCTCTTGAAATTGCCATGGTGAAATGCAATGCTCATGTTAAGTCGCAAGACTTTGTGTCAATGGGAAACGGCTATGCAGTTCAAGTCGCAAGGTTTTGCGCATTGAACTGTATTACGTTCAAGGATCAGTGGGAATTGTTACCGGAAACTGAAAATGAAACATGCTTGAACTTTGCATTAAGAGTGGTTGATACATTAGATGAGCTAAAGTCACTGCAGGGTCGTGCCAGCAGAGAGGAAAAACACTCCTGGCAGAGAATGCAATGTGTACTAGGAGCTGACGATTTGTGGGTCTCAGAGGAGGGGAAATTGGTTTTGCCCAACAGTCTTTTGTCCCAGTTTGCAAGGCTTTACCATGGTCAGGCATATCTTGGGAGAGACGCAATGATCAGATTATTCAAAATTGATTGGTTCAATCCGAAATTCAGACAAGCCACAGAGGTTACCTGTCACAGGTGCATCATCTGCCAACAGATGAATGCAGGAAAAGGGACTGTGGTGACTTTGAGCCACATAGGGAGAGCTGGAGGTCCATTTAGCAAGATGCAAATGGATTTAATTGAGATGCCCGTATGTGGAGGCTTGCGGTACGTGTTGGTGATTGTGTGTGTTTTCAGTCACTGGATTGAAGCATACCCTATGCGTAGGAATGATAGTCTCACAGTAGCAAAGCTGTTGCTTAGAGAGTTAATACCATGGTTTGGATTCCCGGTCTCTTTAGAATCAGATAGGGGCAGACACTTCGACAATGAGGTGATTAAGCTCTTGTGTGCTGCTTTGGACATTGAGCAGAAGCTGCATTGTAGCTACCGCCCTGAAGCACCAGGATTAGTGGAACAGAAGAATGGGACCTTGAAGTTGAGAATGGCAAAAATGTGCGCAGCTACCAATATGAAGTGGCCAGATGCATTGCCCTTAGTGCTGATGTCAATGAGGAACACCCCTGATAAGAAGACAGGACTATCCCCCCATGAGATTTTCATGGGTAGAACTATGAGGTTGCCCGCAGTACCTGCAAATGCTCTTGTGAATATCACAGATGATATGGTGTTGGACTACTGCAAGGGTCTGGCTGATGTGGTCTGCTCTTTTTCCCACCAGGTGGAGGCTAACACGTTGCTACCGATCAGTGATCCAGGTCACACCATGAAAGCCGGTGACTGGGTGGTTGTCAAGAAACACGTGAGGAAGTCGTGTTTGGAGCCGCGTTGGAAGGGGCCTGTGGCAGATCGAACAGTATAAAGACAACGGAGAGAAATTGCAGTGCTCAGGTAAGTGGTTTATTTCAGAGTTAAGGGATTGTTTATATTTTATCCTTAGGTTTTTACTGGGTTTTAAGGTCTCAAGTCGTTGTCTTCTCTTCCTCTCATAGGGTTTTTCTTCTTCTTTTCTTCGTTCTCTCGTTAGGTTGGTGTTCCGTCTGTCTCTCAGTGGGTTCCAGCGGTGCGGTACCGGGAAAAAGGAAAACGCTACGGTAAGTGGGGTATTACGTATGTCTTATGATTGTTTTACCTAAAGGGGAAGAGGTAAAAAGGGTGGGGTTGTGCCGGTGGTGACTTTAGGGCAAAAGTGAATAAACTCCTTACAGTGCGCTATTATGTGGCTTACTCGTGTCTACATCTGTGTCCTCCAAGTTCCCTCCCAGTCCTCCCCTCACTCCTTCTCAGCCCCCTTCCCCAGTGCCCTCTTAACCGTGGTATTCCCTCTGGTATCCCACAAAGACCGTACCTTAGCAAGCCACGACCCTCCTGGGTCGTGGCTGGCGCTGGGGTTTTCCGTCAGTGGATGCTCACTGGCAACGCTCTCCTGCTCCAGCACCTCGTCGTTACTCCGCGTTTGCACGGTCCTTCCTTGGTCTCCCGTATTGGCTCCTCCGTTCTCCGCCTCTCTGTGTGCTCTTCCGTCTTCTCTCTCCCCGACACCGGAATCTCCCTGCCTCTTCATTGCCGCGGCCCGGAAACCCTCCTGGGTTTCCCCGGTAACACTGGGACGCCAGCCTCTGTCTGGGAGCGTTCCCACGGCAACGTGGGAACGCGGAAGTGACGTGTCGGAAGTATCCGACACGTCGATATCAGCTAGCGCCGGGGATGTGTTCGGGGCCGCCCGTTCACAGGGCCATATCAAGTAATACTGACAACAACCACTGCTGTGAAGTGTGCAGGAGTTCCAAACTGGATACATGCCAGTCACACAAAGAAGGTGACTTGTCCGACTGATGAAGAATTTGAAGTTTCCGAAACAACAACTCCAGAGAAGGAAGTCTCAGGGCCGGAGAATATTCAAAGGGGAACTGAGACTGAAGGAGAGCCTACTGAGGACGGCTTAGTTCCTCAATCAGTAAACGAGTTTGAGAGAGGTGACAGTGAGCCTATCTCAGTGGCGGCAGCAGGAGAACCAAGACAAGGAGAGGTTCTCCCAGAAATAGATGGATACAGGCTTGAAGTTGAGCCTGTTACAGACCCTGAGGACCAGGGGGAAGGAGCACAGGGAATTCAAAGCACACTGACTCCTCCTGAGCCACTTGCAGGTCCGTCAAGAGAAAACACCATAGCCCAGGAGGAGGGTGCTGTTCAGTACTGAAAGGCCAAGCAGGGAGAAAACGCATAAAGGTGATAACTGGCCAAAGAAAGAAGCTGGAAGAGAGAAAGTTGTCCCTTGTGACACAATAGAGGAAGAAGTTGATACAACTAGAAGGGAGGATCTTAGTGAAGGAGAGTTGCAGAGTGAACGCAGATTGAAAAGAAAAAGAGTTGCAAACAAAAGGTACGCAGGTCCTGAATGGGCACATGCAACAACATCTGAATGGCAACAAGAATTCTTAGCCTTCTGTTTTGATCGAGAGGTACCAGGCCAACACTATGGCACCTGAATTCAAACAGAGAAAGAGACTGTGTTAGATAGTGAAATTGAAATTGAAAGCTGAAAAGCTGAGAAAAGAGACAAATTACCCGATGTGACACTTAAAACCTATTTTGACTTTGAAAAAACGATTATCACAAGCTGCTAACCTCATTTGACCAAAGGGGTCCTGGGGTGAGTGAAACTCTGTAAATACACGCAGAGAGAAAGAGAGACTTTGCTTTAGAGAGAGAAAAATAAAAAAAGAGAGCTTTTTAAATCATCCTCAAGTTGATTGTTTGTTTTGAGTTATTCTGCTATCTTATTTTTTACAGATCATGGCTTACACTAGAGGTAGTAGCAAAAAGGGTAGAGTGTGTGGTTGGTTAAGTGTTATCTTAGGTATTGTGTGTGCAATAATAATCGTAGGTGTGATTGTGGGAATGCCATGGTTGGATAAGAAGGTGACTAACAATGTTTCAAAACCTGAGACTGCTACACTAACACCATGGGAAAAGTTTGAGCAGGATACAAAATATTTGCATGAGGGAACTAATCCAAAGGGGGAACTCTCTACTAATGTCTTCTATCGCTTGCTTTATGAGTATGTTGATACCATGGATGCAATAAACTGTTATGTGTGCACAAAGATTCCTTCATCAGTACAAGAAGGGGTCACCTACCATAGTCTGCCACTAACATACGGGATAAGCTGTAGCTTGCTGCTAAAAATATTCTATGACCAGGAACATGTGCAATATTTTTACTCTAATTTAGATGTAGTGTTTTCCTTTGTGCCTGTGATTGAGTTTCTGAACAAGTTAGCTAAGGAGCATAGTATAAAATTAGCTAGGGGTTTCTTTGAGCCACCACTGACATTTGGGACAGCTTATGCGCACCGCAACAATCTAACGTGCTTACTAACACCTGTTGAAAAGAGCTTCTTAGATCACACTGATGATAGACGCAAAGCATTGAAAGAAAGGCTAGAAAAAGGGTTAGAAAACCGCACAATTGCAAATGATTATGCTTACACCGCAATAAAGACACAAGCAAATTAGCTATGGACGCAAAACATGTAGGTAGGCTTTGTATATATAGGCCAAAATCTGAGCATGACACTTTATTTGTGGGAACAAGTGGATGCAGGCATGTGTTTTTGTTTCAGAGTAAATGGACATTCATGTTAAATGGACAGGATCCAGCGATCCCTGGGATCTATTATATTTGTGGGCTTAATGCTTATTACCGTCTCCCTAAGGGATGGTATGGGACATGTTATTTGGGAATAGTTTTCCCAAAGATCTACCAGATTGATGACTTAAAGCAAATACCTAAAATGGCTGAATTGCAACATGCTAGACAAAAGAGAGAGGCAGCGGCTGCTGTCGTTGGTGACATATTTGGAGCCATAATTCCTTCAGTAGGAGTTATTTTAAACTCCATAAAGATTCGAAAGTTGTCTACTATTGTGGATAACATGTTGTCAAACTTCACAGGGGCTATACTCCTGATGGATACTGAACTTGCTGCGGAGAGAGCTATGACTCTTCAAAACCGGCTTGATTTAGACATTCTTTTAGCGAAGAGCGGCAGAGTCTGTAAGATGCTTAATGAGCGCCATTGCTGCTCGTTCATTCCTGATAATAGCAAAGAGATTAGAAGTATGCTTACTAACCTGACAAGAGATAGTGCAGATCTGAAGGATTTGAAGGACCCAGGAGTTTGGGAGAAAGTTGGGAAAGGAATTGCCAGAGTAGGGAATTGGTTTAGTAATATTTGGAATGGGGTCCTTGCAAAAATATTAGGAGGTCTATTAATTGTTCTTATTTTCTTTTTAGGTTTATGGGGAGCATGCAAAATTAATGAAAGAATTAAGAGAAATTTGACAAAACGAGGTAAAAGAAATGAAGAAAATGAAAGGGAGAAAATGTTTAATGAAATTTGGGCAAGTTCACACAAGGGGCAAGATGTTGAAATGCGCATCATGCGCAAGGTGAAAAATTGAAAGTGAAGGGTTGAAAAGGAAAGGTTTGTATGATGACAAAGGTCATCAGAGGAGGGACTGAGAGAGCTTAGCTTTTATAATCTATATTAACATGAAATATTTATGAACTAATGTACAACAATGGTGCATAGAAACTGTATTAAAATGTTTTGCTAAAACGTGTGTTTGAAATGTGCCCACAGGGAGTGGCCGCCAATGTATACGGGGACTAATGAAAATGACTAATGTTGATGGAATATTATATTAGAAGTTTTATACTAATTATTACTGGTTGTGTTATTAAAGTTTTTTAAATACATTTTTAGGCCTTAGTTAGCATGAGTCGAGGCGTAGCTGCCTGCCTTTCATATTAAATGCGTTTTTTTCTAAACGTGTAGTGTGCTGACTTGCTCAAGGACATGAACTCTTCAAACTAGAAGCTGAATGTAACTATAGTAGATCCGTTCTCATGAAGTTCATCGCACTTGTAGAAATGTATCAACTAAATGCAACAGTGTAGATTAATGTTAAATACAAGGTCGCCCAAACCGGTAAAGACAATGGAGCTACTGACCGAAGATGTGCAAAGAATTACAAAAGAATGAAATCATACCGGACATTTTACCTCTAAAGACGTCAATCACATGGACCAATAAAATGCCTGAGAACTGATGCAGGGTGAAAAATTCAATGACATAATGTAAATTTAATTGGTTAAAGATAGTAGGGTGCAACCCCTTGTCCAACCAGATTTTAGGGGAATGTACAAAGAAAAGGGGATAAAAACGCCTGTCACCAGGAAGTAGAACAGAAGAATTAGGGAGTAGGAGACTAGGAGAGGGGGAGATGCTGATGCGATTTATTATGATCCAGAGACTTTGTCACTTTTATTAGTGACTTGCTGATTTATTTAGAACCAACCTTGCCCTTAGATTACCCGTTTATATTTTACCTCCTTATGAGGGAAGTACCCCTTTGCCCTTCCTGCCTGGGCTGAGTTCCTGACTGATGGCGAATCAACTGATGTCCTGAAGACGAAGACTGAACCTGAGTGCTGACCCAAACTTGGAGGGAAACTATATGACAATGAATTGTGATTGTCTGTTTGCTTTTCCTTTCTATGTACCAACTGCTTTTCTTTTGACAGAGACCATAGCTAGATTGTGTTCCAAATTTGTGTTACTAAATTGTTTTGCATGAAGCCCAACATGCTAATGCTAATTAGAGGTTAGTTGAGAGGGGTTTACAAACTGACGCAAATAAGACAAATGACTGAATCTATGCTTTGTTGAATAATGCACTAATGATACTTTGCCAAGGATGACCTATGTTCACGCCTTGTTATATCCTGATGTTTGTGATTCTTGCTCTGATGAAATCTTACCAGAGTTGCCATATTGTAAATATGTTACTGTGCTTATTGGTTTTGAGATTAATAAACTTGCTAGTAGCATTGTACCAAAAAGGGAATAACTATCCCTAAAATTCATACTAAACTGGTGTGGCTATTCATGACTGCAAGGTCATGGTGGTGTCTTGAGTTGACTAATGTCTTTGACTAAAGTGAAATGCATTGTAGTAATAAATATTGATGATATTATTGACGTATTGATTGGCATGTTGATTAGTTATCTCGTCCTAAGGTGTCTCTCAACTGGGTCAAAAGATTAATTGGCCTAAAACCAGTCCCAATGTGTAATAATTTATTCTAAAGGGAAGCGTTAGCACATCCTTTATCTCTTGTGGTGCTTTTACAGGAATGTGAGTTGCAGTCCTGAGTAGTTGGGAGGGTCTAGCTGGACTGTGGCCCAATGAACACCTCTGGTGAATCAGATGGTTTATGCCACGGTTCTATCACTGCTTCTCTACTGATTCTAGTTGTCCTAGCTCTATTGACAGAAGACAGTGACTTAAGGACTGGGCCATCAGCAGCTCCCAACTATTGCCCACAGCAAATGGAATCCCGGTGCCCCAATTCCTTAGAGTGAATCGAAATATGATATAATATGGAAATGCTGAGGGGCTTTTCAGATAGATTCCCCATCCAGCTATAGCTATCATATAAAGTTTTCCACTAGTGACCCCGATGTGGGAGGCACATAAGCGAAAAACGCTTATCTCGCAACCACAGGATAACTCTACAAATAGCCTTTATTGTTAGAGGATTAAAAGGCCAGATGTGAAAAGAGATAAACAGCAGTCGCTAATTGTGCACTAAATATTTGTGACCTACCTCTGATTTTGAGAGATGCAAACATTTGCTTCAATAAACGTCACTGCCAAAACGCAACGAGAGACTAGACTATCCATTTACCGAGCAACAATATTTAAATAAAAGGCATAATGAACGTCACAGTCAATCAAGCAATTACATGCAAGCTTTGCAATGGACCCTTAAGGTTATGTGGGTACCCTTCAATTGACATAGAGATCCGCACTGAGCTTGAAAGTGATGTGCAAATATTGTAGCACGTGTGCCAACATTTCTATAATGAATCTAATAAAAATAACGAGAGTGAGGACATATTTAGGGACAGGTCAAGTACAATCAGCTGCAGACAAGAATTTAGGCCAGGAACTTGGATGAATTCCTTGTTCCTTTGCCCACAAGAAGTACAACCTCATATTTAGGTCAGGAACGTGGATGAATTCCTTGTTCCTTTGCCCTCAAGAAGTACAACCTCATATTTAAATCTGCATGCGAAGTCTGATGGATGAACCAAGGATGTAATCACACTTTGCAAGTGGGAAAAATGTTTGAATGGCAACGAATAGTGTCCCTTGACAATGTGGCATGGATCTATCTGTCCTGATTTAGATTTTTATTTTATGTTTGACCTCTCACCCCGAGTTTCAAATGTGATGCAACTTTTATTTCTGGAGTTAAAGGAACAATTAACCACCTTAATTGATTTAGTGTTTCCACGACTTTTCTTTTTTTTAATGCATTTTTTGTTGCATAAGAATAATGAATCACTGTCATGACATATATTATGTCTCATGAAGTAGTCAATGTAATTGCCTTAAGTTTTCTGGAACCACGAGGATGAAGAGTGTCGCTTTCAAATTAAGAACTTGTTTGACTCATTACTACCTGGGACGGTCCAATGAACAACAGGGATTGGGGACGAAGAGTCTTGTCCTTAACTAAAATGCAAGCGTTCTTGAGTGAAGTTCCAAGAGGACTTTGTACTTCTGATGCGAGTCAAGGTAACTTGTGTCCTCTTAATCGCGTCTTCTTTCCCTCTTCAAATTATCCAAGTCCATATTTCTGGCAGGATGGGCTGTGAGTACCTTTGGGAGCTGTCTCGTTGTGTTTCCATTTTATGGGGATGGTCTGTGTTGCTTTCCACAGCGGGGTCATCCAGACAGTTTTCTTGTGGGTGGAAAAGGAGGAAACAGATGTATACGGTTAAGGAATGGAGAAGAGATCTGGTTGAGATGTGGGGGCAGATTTACTTGCTATGAGAGTCACAGCACAACCTTGTGTGCTGGCTGCGATTTAGTGTGACTCTTGTTCTTAGTAGCACAAGGACATATGTTCATACTGAGTGCTGGCTGAGTAAGCTGCTGTCATGCAGATACAAGTGGCATCACATCTCATCCCAGCCCTTACTTGAAGTGTTCAGCCCCCAGAGACACCACCTTACCGTAATACAAATATCTGGAAAAATGTCTTCTCTCACATAATATCTTTTTTCTTCCCTTTCAATTACGTAATTGCAAACAGAACCAAGCCAGATGTAGCAAAGGGTTTTACCCATTCTGTGTCTATGGGAAAATGTGTTCGTACATATGGCCCTTAGTTCTGTTTGCTCCTCCCTCCCTATCTTTATTCCCTCAGCTCGATAGACACTGGATACAAAAATACAAAAAAACCCTTCAAGACAAAAATGTGCCCTGAGGAGAAGAGAAGGATGGGGGCAGTTAGAGAACTGAAATGAAGAACATTTGACACAGAGTAATCAGAAGTCGCAGGTATGATGTATGCAAAGGGGGCGTTCGCCCGTTAGGTGGGGCCAAATCAATGGCGCAAAGTAAGGTGGCACCCCTCTGGGATAGGATCTCCAGCTTTGACTACTTGGGAATTAGACTAACATCAAACATGACTTGGACTGACCTGGCTAAAAAAAAGTAGTCTGTCAGCACATGGCAGGGATACTTAAGCTCTATAATTCCGCAAGGCAAGTCTCCTTAGCCATCAACATTTATAATGTAAAGGCTGTATGATGTGCTCTGTATGGGTCTGCGATATGGGGTCACATAGGATCGTCCAACTTGACAACTGATGGGAATAATTTATTAAGATCTTTACTACTGTTAGAAATTGGGTTTCTAGTTGGTAGAGGTATGCACCCTGTCCAAGTAGGCACAGTACAGTAACACAGCAAAAGACACTACAAATATACTCCACACCAGTTTAGAAAAACAGAGAATATTTATCCAAGGGAAGCAAGAACAACACAACAAAAATCCAATAAGTAGAAGTCGAGATATGAAGTTCTAAAGATTAAATGTGAAAACAGTGTTTAAAAGTCATTGGGGGTCAAAAGGTTACTTGAGGTCGCGAGGACTGGTGTAAATCTAAAATCCAGACTGACCATGATGGAGGGTAGTCTGGCTGCAGAAACCACACAAGGTCCACTGAAACAGTACATTTGATGGATCAAAGCTCGACGTTGAGGGCACAATGTGTCAGGATTTCCCATGCAGCTTGGTCACTGCTTCCTCATCGGGCTCCACTGAAGTGATTGTGATGCATTGTTGCTGAGCCACCTGGAGTGAAGTTGTCAGGCCCCGCAGGCTGTGAATCTACTGTAGTTGAACAGCCTCTATATCGGTGATGAAGAAGCGATGCAGCACAATTTCTCATGCACTTGAAGCGATGCATCGGTTTTTGCAGGAATCAGCTTCAGATCCCACTTCTGAGGCCCAGGATTGGAGAGGGACATCTCAGACAAGGGTATGACTCAGAGATGGCAGAGTCCAGCAACACCAGGAGAGTTGCATGCCAGGAGGCATTCTTTGATGTCCCTGAGACTTCAGGATAACAGGGGGCAAGCCAACAAGCCCTTGGAGAATCTTGGGTTCAAGAATATAGAGAACAAGTCCAATCCTTCTCACTGCAGGAAAGAAGCAGCAGGCAGCAGACCAACACAGCATAGCATGTAACAAAGTGGGGTTCCCTCCTAAAGTACGTCACAAAGCAAGGAGTAGCCCATGTAGGCGGGCTCAAGTTAGGTCACCCATGGCACTTTAAAATAAAAAAATATATACTCACCTGTACTTACCTGGAATACAGTCCCCCCATCCTCCAGCGTCCCTCTGGTGTGGGTGGGGTTGTCCCTGGGGCTTGGGAAGGGCACCTGTAGTAAACGCTGCGCGATGAAATGAAGAAGATCTGAAATCTAGTTGAAATATTTCTGTAGATTTATTTATAAGTATCACACTAAGAAACTCCACCCACACCTGGCACAGCAATCTTTCTCCTCCAACTGATCTCTTTAGAATCATCAAGCATTCCAAGAGATCACATTGTGCCAGTACAGGGGAGAATGGAACATACCATTACAACTGCAATAATAAAATAAATAGAAACACATAACTACTTTGGAAACCAATACTACACTATCTCCCTTCTAACAAACAAAAGTAAATATTACACTCTGTTTCCCTTTAACCAATACAAATAAAAAAAATATATATTTTATGTTGAGAAGAAATAGGAAAACAAGGAAAAACAACAACAACAACAAAAAATACATTTATGATACCTTTACAATTCTGTTTACATTCCAAATACGACCATCGTCAAGCTTTACAGCTTTTTTAAAAACCTTTATCACATTGAATACATCACTGTAATGAGATTGTCCACTATGAAATTTACCAGGCAATTTTAATTTGACAGAATCCCCCACCTTCACATCAATATATTTGACAGACTTACGAGCATCATACACACTTTTATTTCTCTTTTGAAGAAACGCATTTTTCTTCAGCGCAAAATCTTTCTGCTCATCATAATTGAACTGTTCTGAAACATACTCCTTCACCCAAGGAGGGTAAACATGGTGTGGGGTATACGTTTTTTGAACAGTACAAACGGTGATAAACCCATACTAGAATGAGGTGTAAACCTATAATCTTCTACTTTAGACAATACTGATTTCTCCCAATTTACACCCAAGTGTTTTGCTAACTGAATAGTTTCCTTTAGAGTTCTGTTGAAGCGTTCAACCATTCCATTCGACTCTGGATGACACAACGCTGTTTTTTTATGAACAATCCCTCTTGATCTTAAAAATTCTTTCATCACTTTAGAGGTGAACTGGACCCCATTGTCTGACAAAATAAATTTTGGATTTCCTTCTTTTGCGAACACACTAGCAAGAAATTTAATAATAACCATAGACGTTATTTCTGAAGTTATTAACACTTCTGGCCACCGTGATAAACCATCCATCAGTACAACAACATATTTGGCAACACCTCCGCAACAAATGGGCCCCATTATATCAATACAAATTCTTCCCGGGGGGTGGCCAAGATGGCGGCCGGAGCAGACGCTTGAGCAAAGAGCTCCGCTCGCGGCCCTCCTTCTTGCCGAGTATCCTGTTCCCCGGTCGGCACTAAAATGGTGAGGCTTCCCCCCTCGTGCCGGGGGCAGCCCCCAAGAAAACAGAAATAGCTGCCGATGGCCCCGTAATCGACTGCAGGATCCGAAGGAGCGAGGCGCGCCTGGAGCTTTGGATCGGGAGGTGCCAGCTCGCGGTCGGCGAGGCGTGTGCGCGACGGCGAGGTTGCCCCGCTCGGCTTCCCCGTGGGATCGCCGGGGGGGTCGGGGGCTAGTGGGCCCGGACTGCGGTGGGCCCTGGAGGTGGGCCTGTCGGCTGGGGCACGGCCCCGGGGACGCCGCGGCTTCCGGCTTGGCCGCATTCTGCTGGAGCAACAAGAAGCTCGGGGGCGCGCGGCTTTGAGCGAGTCCCCCCTGCTATAGTCTAGCACCCCGGACAATTCTCCGTGACCCCCCTGCCAAGGACTGGTAACCGCATCGCGCGGTGATGCTGCGGTGGGCGCTTTGGGCCATGTCTCCCCGCGGGGCCGTGCCTCGGACGTGCCGGCGCCAGGACCGGGCGTTTGGCTTGCTGTGATGCTCCGCCCTTGATCTGGGGTAGCGGCCGGCGAGCGCGTGCCCGGGTGGACACAGGGCCCCGGCGTGCCTTCTGGGCCCCCCTCCGGTGGTGTGGACCGGACCGGCGGAGAGGACTCGCGGCCAGCGGGCGGCCGCCTCCCCTCCCGCACAGGAAAAAGAAGTAACAGCGCGCTGGGCCAGCGACAACGGCTTTCAAGCACCAGCCCTGATCCAACACAAAGGATAAAAAAGAAGAGGCGGAGGAGTGGAAAAGAAGGAAAAAAAAAAAAAAGGGAGCCAATAAAACAATAAAAAGGGAAAAAAAATAGGAAGAAAATAAAGAAATCGAAGCAAGTAGTTTGTGAGCGCAGGTACATAATAAATTAAAAGCACATAAAACAACCACGCTGGGCCACCAAAATATCAAGCCACAAGCATACAAGTGAAAAACCCATCGCACCTGATCCAGGCAAGAGGCAGTCAGCTCTCTACCTGGCAACGTGGAGTGGGATGAAGATATAGCAACAAGCGGGCTTCAGACAACAAGTACACATACTAACTCCTAATATCCCTAAAAATACACATCCACGCCTGGACTACTGGATACGCTAAAATCACCCACTTTGGCGTGTGGGGCCCCCGCTTCGCCCCTCCAGGACACATAGCTGATTTCTTACGGCCTAACTCCTCCTGGATGCATAGTGGGCACAATGGTTAAACCTAAGCACTCCAAAACAGGGACCTCTGCGGAGGGAGAAATCCCCTCCTCCGTGGGCCATCCGGACATGCAAAATGCAACGCTGCTTCAACTGAACGAGACGCTATGCACACACTCTCAGCAATTTGATAAAATTATGCAGGCAATCATGGAAACCAAAACCTCGCTAGAAGGGAAAATTGATGCCGCAGTGCTGGAGGTCTCCCTACTCCGAGCTGACCACCGTAAACTATATGACAGAGTGCATAATGCTGAACTGTCGCTAAAAACTGTTCAACCAGAGATGACAGACATGAAAAGCAAATTCAAACAAATGGAAACTGAGCTGGCGCATCTACAACGCCGAGCTGAAGAGGCAGAGGGGCGCTCAAGACGCAACAATATCAGATTCACTGGCATCCCAGAACGATTGGAACTACCCAAAGCCGAGGATTTCCTAGAAAACTGGCTGAAAGAAATATTGAAAATACAGGATGCCACAAAATTACCAATGATAGAGAGAGCCCACAGAATGCCGGGCAGACCTCCGCGGCCTGGAGCACCACCCCGACCCATGATAGCCAGATTTCTTAACCACAGAGATAGAGATTCTGTTCTTCAACACTTTAGATCTTCCAGTCAAATCAGCTTGGAAAATAATAACATATCTGCATACCCGGACTACACACTGGAAGTACAACGTAGAAGAGCAACTTTTGTAAAGATCAAACAAATCTTGCGACAAAATAACATTACTTATTCTCTTATGTTTCCAGCCCGCCTGCGTATCACCATATGCGAGAAAACGCTCATGTTCCCTACCCCAGAGGATGCATGGACATGGATTCACGCTAAAGGTTTGATCAGCCCACCAACGGAAAAGACAACAACCGAGGACTGGATAACTCCCAGCTCCAGGAGGAAAAAAAAACAAAACAAGACCACATTGCGCCCAACGAAATCGCAAATGGAATCAAAGCAAGCTCAAATATTAAGGGAGACTAGCTCCTTCACCCGACCACAATCCAAAACCCGAAGCGACACAGATGCTACAGACAGCGGATCCCAAGGTGGGGAATCCAGTGCATCCTCCTCCTTCCTTCTGGCCGGCCCTGACCTTACTCCGCGCGTTGCGGATGATTTCTAGGCCTAAGGAGTGAACACGAACTGTGCTATCAACGCGAGTCTGGCAGTGGGACACGCGACCTCCCGCCCTCCTGCGGCCTAGTGCGGGGCTTGGTGGTTTCCTTGGGATGGGACCTGGCCGCCTGCTTCCTTGACCGGGACTAACAGGGTAATCAAAGCGGACGAACTTACAACTTGGACCGCGCAGGGACAAAACTATCCTGGAGACGGGTCGTTACCCGCCCGGCTATACCAAAACCACGCTCTCCGACACCCCAGTCACTCCCGAATGGAACTTAATTTTGCAGTTTGCAGTTTAGGCACCAGTTGTGCCACTATGTTTATCTCCGGGCTTTACCCAAAATATCCTTTTGCCTGTTATTTCTTTCTCTCTCACTTTTATTATTCTCTTTTGATAATGTTATTTTGTAGGCCCGGGGGGGCTAATGGGCGGGGGCGGGTGGCAGGGGGAATTTGTGGGCGGGATGCGCATACTAGACTAGCGGCAGGCTCTGGATGCGTCGCGGGATTGGCCCCACTGTACACAAAAATAGGTGTGCAACAACCTAACTCAACATGACAAATAAGGAACCAACGTATAACATAATGACGTGGAATATTAAGGGAATGGCGGGCATAAGAAAGCGCAATAGGATACACGCACACCTAAAACGTCACCATATCCATATAGCCATTCTCCAAGAAACGCACATTACCCCCGTTGATATCCCCTGGTTGGAAAGGAAGTGGGGCGGACAGGTCTACGGATCAGGAAATTCAACATTTGCAAGAGGGGTTTTGATATGGATAGCCCCGGGGGTCCCGTACACCATACAGCGCAGCGTCACTGACATAGAGGGCAGGTACATACATTTAACAGGCCGCTTAGACGGGGAACCAGTAACACTGAACGGACTTTACGTCCCGAACGTTGGACAAAGTGAATTCCTACACAAAACGATCTCACACTTCTCAAACGACCTCCCCTCTACATGCATCTGGGGCGGGGATATGAACTGCGTTCCACATATAGACACGGATAGATCACACCCCCCATAGCAGCCTCCCCAACAATTAAAAATTCGCAGATGCTGCGTCAATGGATGGCAGATCGCCGTCTCACAGACACCTGGAGGCACATACACCCCCACGATCACGAATACTCATACTACTCCCCAGTACACCTCCTCCACACCCGCATAGACCTTATCCTCACTTCCCAAGACATTACCAACAGGATCACAAGCGCCGATTACACCGCCAGGGTAATCTCAGATCACTCCCCTCTCATCGCTCATATCAGATGGGGCAGTCCGCGCGCATGCATCCCAACTTGGCGCCTCCAGGCCCGATTGCTACAAGACCCCCCATTTCGAGAAGAATTAGCCACACACATATCCTCTTACTTCACCCAAAACAAGGGGACAACGTGCTCTAGATCAACAGAATGGGACGCACACAAGGCAGTCATTCGAGGAACATGCATCTCAGCAACAGTCGGTGCACGTCAAACACTAGTACGCGAGCTTAGTAACTTAGAAAAGGAAGTACATTCTTTCGAGAATGACTTCGCCAGGGGCGAGATTACACAAACAGAACTAGCTGGAAAGCGCTCACAATGGCACGATGCTGACAGAAGACTAGGGGGGTCATTCCGACCCCGGCGTTCAAGGACCGCCGGGGTCGGCGGGAGCACCGCCAACAGGCTGGCGGTGTTCCACAGGGTATTCTGACCGCAGCGGTTCAGCCGCGGCCAGAAAGGAAAAACCGGCGGTCTCCTGCCGGTTTTCCGCTGCCCTGTTGAATCCTCCATGGCGGCGCAGCTTGCTGCGCCGCCATGGGGATTCTGACCCCCATACCGCCATCCTGTTCCTGGCGGCTTCGGCCGCCAGGAACAGGATGGCGGTATGGGGAGTCGTGGGGCCCCTGGGGGCCCCTGCAGTGCCCATGCCATTGGCATGGGCACTGCAGGGGCCCCCGTAAGAGGGCCCCACCCTGAATTTCAGTGTCTGCTTAGCAGACACTGAAATTCGCGACGGGTGCCACTGCACCCGTCGCACATCCTCCACTCCGCCGGCTCCATTCGGAGCCGGCATCCTCATGGAGGGGTGTTTCCCACTGGGCTGGCGGGCGGCCTGTTGGCGGTCGCCCGCCAGTCCAGTGGGAAACCCAGAATACCCGCCGCGGTCTTTTGACCGCGCAGCGGTATTCTGGCGGTTCCCTCCAGACGGGCGGCTCCCGCCGCCCGCCGGGGTCAGAATGACCCCTAGGTCTGTTCGATTATCGCCACTACATAGCTCGCAACCACGCTGAAGGTGACAGATCGGGTAAATTACTGTCATGGCTCATATACAACGGAGGCCGGAAATCCCCCATAGGAGCCATCCGTTTAGAAACAGGACTAATAGTAAATGCCCAGGCCGATATCAACCTAGCCTTCAAGGAGTATTACAGCACACTATACAAAGCTCCCCTTCCCCCACCCGAAACACCACTGAATGAGTTTTTTACTGATATCGAGCTGAATCATCTAACGGTCGATCAGGTTGCAGACCTGGAAAGACCGATCGATATTAGTGAGATACAGCAGGCCCTAAAACAACTGCCACATGGCAAAGCACCAGGCAACAATGGACTGCCTATTGAATACTATAGCATGTTCCCGACTCAAACACTAACCCCATACCTAGAGATGCTGACTGAGGCGCTAGAGTGTGGACAACTACGGGACACATGCCGTGAAGCACTGATAGCAGTGCTACCTAAACCGGGGAGAGACCCTCTAGATGTACGTTCATACAGACCCCTATCACTACTGAACACAGACTGCAAGCTACTCGGCAAACTGCTAGCCAACCGCTTGCTCCCATGTATGCCGGACCTGATACATCGTGATCAGGCTGGATTCATACCTGGCCGGAGCACATTTAGTAATATCCAAAACTTATTGCGCCTAATGGCGAAATCACAAACGGACGACTATGCTCAAGTGGCAGTCTCACTGGACATAGAAAAAGCATTCGATACGCTGGGTTGGCCCTTTCTGATGGAAACATTGCGCCGTATGGGTTTCGGCCAAACATTCATCAGATGGATAGGGGTACTCTACACTAACCCATCTGCAAGAGTTAAAACGGGCGACACGATTTCGCAACCGTTTAAAATAGAGAGAGGAACCAGACAGGGCTGTCCATTATCTCCGCTTTTATTCGCCCTCGCAATTGAACCCTTAGCAGCTCACCTACGTGTGGTAGCCCCTGCATGGGGCATCCGAGACGACCACACATACCGCATAGTGGAACTATACGCAGACGATGCACTTATTTTCTTACGAGATTACCAAGAATCCCTACCTGAAGTGCTGAAGTTACTGCGCAGGTTTGGCACATTAGCCGGGCTCAAGGTAAATTGGTCTAAGTCGTGCATTTTCCCTATGTGCCCTGTCCCTGAAGCACACAGATTACCCTCCAACCCTGGCGAACTGAAATGGTGTTACACCACCTTCAAATACTTGGGTGTAAACATATACCACGACGCACAAGACCTCAGGGATGGCATCTTGGGGCAGGCGGTCCGATCCATCAGAGGCTCCCTGCCCTTCTGGTGCTCACTCCCACTGTCACCGATGGGCAGAGTAGCCATAGCGAAGATGGTGATCCTGCCCCGATTGTTGTACTTCTTCATGGCCCTTCCACTGGCTCTCCCAGCCTCCTTCTTTAAACCTCTGAATAGCCTATTAATAAATCTCGTATGGGGCAACGGAAGACGACGAGTGGCATTATCAAAAATACACCAACCACTAACAATGGGTGGACTAGGAGCGCCTAGATTCGAAATGTACTATGCAGCTTCCCAGTTGCAATGGACTTCATCCTGGCTAGGCCGTCCAGACGGAGCTGAATCACAGATGATCATCTCGTCTCTAGGGAACATGGGCTTAATACAATACCTGATGAATCGTGAATCCCCCAAACACCCACGCAACATACTACTGAAAACTGCGCACTGGATATGGGGCCACCATGTGCTCATGAACAATAAAACACCACAATATTCCCCCAGGCTACCATTTTTGGCCATCCCGAAACTTGCCAACATAGCAGCTAGAGTTGGCCTGAGCAGATGGCCAGAAAAGGGAATACGCACCATTGGGGACATCTATAATGAAGGACGCCTCCTAACTTTCAATACACTAACTGATAAATATGAACTGGGGCGCGGAAGCTTTATAGCATACGGAGCAGTACGCCAGACACTACGGTCTTGCTGGAACAATGAAAACTCAGAACCAAATGTCTCCCCCAGACTGCATGAGTTGCTAGGTAGCATAGAAGACCCAATAAATGTATCAAGAGCATACATAATCTTAACTTCCTGCGTTGAAAATAAACAAGTACAATCAAAGAACAAATGGGATGCAGTGCTAGCAGAACCCCTGTCACAACCCGCTTGGAATCAGGCGCTGACAATGACAAAAGAAGTATCACGCAACCCGCGTTTTCGCTATACCCAGTTTAATTATTTACATCAAACATACTTATCACCTCACCGAATAACCCGTATGTTCCCCCAATCAAAGGAAACATGCCCCAGATGTGCCACTCCCGAAGCCACCTTTTACCACATGACCTGGGAATGCCCCCCAATCCGGAAAGTATGGGGAGACATAATAGAACTGCTTGTCGATTGGACAGCTGTTGAACTGTCCCCCACCCCGGAGCTGTGTTTGCTGGGTATAGGTCCAAGCCTCAAAAAACGGAAACAAACTCTAAGATGCATAGCGCTGGCGCTGGTGATGTACAGACGCCTTATAGCCATGCACTGGAAGGCCCCAGTTGCGCCGGGCATCGAACAATGGCGATCGGAGCTGCAGCGCTGGGCCAGGGACGAGGCCGGCACGCTGCAGCTCCTATCAACAAGGGGCGTTCGGGTCAAAGGTCTTGACACCTGGAACTGTTTTGTTGCAATAATAGAAAGAAAAGATGACGAACGCCCGCCCTGAACACTCCCCCAACAAACATTAAAATCCGCACCTTACAGTCCCAAATAGCTGCAACCCCCCAGGGATAGCGCGCAACCACCCCACATCAGGCTCGAAGCAAAATATCACATAGCTGAACCTAACCGCAAAGCTAACCCAAGTATAAATAACAAAAAAGTAAACAGGCAGGAGACCTAGTGCGACAAAACGGCGTAGAAGTATAAACAAATAAATAAAAACGATAAGGAACAAAAATATGTATATAAAAGCGGACAGGAGCAGGGGGCGACTGCATGAAGCTGGTATAACCTAACAGATGGTTACCAACCAGTAATAACACCAGCACACAAAGGGGCTCACGACCAATTGCCCGCGTGCCTTTCTTCCCCTCCTTTTCTGCCCCCGCTTCCCCCGCCCCGCAGGCCCCCGCCCGCCCTCATCCCCCCTCACAGAAACCCCTTTTCTTTTTTTTTTTTAGTGCAACAGGATGCTTTAATATGATGTTTAGCCCGGACTATCCCCCCCTACCCCGGCTCGTGGCTACACGGACCCCCTGGCAGTGGCGGGGGGTAGCGGGCGGAGTGCACCTTAGCCCAGGCACGGTACAATAGCCGTCTAGGGCGACGTGATGAACGCACCTGTTGCAAATGTTATCCTCATTGACAGTTTTCATTTGTGTAACTTTGTTGTGTGATAATAAATAATAAAAACACATTTAAAAAAAAAAAAAAAATAATTCTTCCCAAACTTCCTTGGGAATCTCTTTTAACTCCATGGGTTGTGTCCTGACCTTCAAGGACTTGTCAGTAAGTTTGCACTCAACACAGTCTCTGACTTTTCTCTCCAACACTAAATCCATACCGGGCCACCAATATACACCTCGCATTCTTTCTTTTGTCTTACATATTCCATGATGGCCAGAATGAGCCAGATCAACTAGACGTTCACGAAGTTTAAGTGGAGGTATCAACTTGCAACCTCTCAAAACTACTCCATTCTGAACAGAGAGTTCGTCCCATACTTTTTTAAAAGACAAATGTTTACTTTCAGAATCATTCCAACTTTTCCCGGACAACAATAAATCTCTGATCTCTAACAATTCCTTATCCTCACCCAATTCATGCAACCATTCATCTTCAGATATGCACCCATCCGTCACACTGCATACTTTGACTTCGTCATCAACCCACCAAGAATCATCTTTTTCTCTCACCTCCAAATTCTCAACTCCCAACCTGGAAAAACAATCCGCAGTTTTGTTTTCACATCCTGGAACATAATTAATAGAGAAATGAAAGTCTTGTAGTCCCACAACCCACTTACAAATCCTAGATGAAACATTGTCTAATCCTTTTTTTTCAAAAATCTCACGCAGAGGTTTGTGATCAGTCTGACATGAAAACTTTCTTCCCCAAAGAAACAGTTTACATTTCTTAATGGCCCACTATATGGCCAATGCTTCCTTCTCTATAGTAGAGTACCTACGTTCAGTATCCCGCAATCCACGAGAAGCAAAAGCAATTATACTTTCTTTTCCATCAATTACTTGTTTAAGAACAGAACCTAAGCCTTTATCCGTTGCATCCGTTATAATACTACAGGGCAAACCTGGAAGAAAGCTACTTAAAGATTGAGCAGATGATAAATCTTGTTTGAGATCTATAAATTCCTTTTGACAATCCTCAGACCAATCAAACATCACACTTTTCCTAAGTAACTTTCTAATGGAGTCAGATCTCCTAGCAAAGTTAGGAATAAATCTCGCATAATACTCAGCCATTCCAAGAAAAACTTGAACATCTTCTCTCTTCTGAGGTGTAGACAAATTGATTATGGTCTTGACCAAATAATCCTTGGGTTTGACACCACTACCAGAAATTACATGACCCAGATATGTAATATCAGATCTAAAAAACTTGCATTTATCACTTTTAAGTGTTATTCCTTTTGTTTAAAAAAATTTCAAAACTGTTCTCACTCTCTCTTTGTGTTGCTCCAACGTATCTGTATATATGAGCACATCATCTTGAAAAAACTTCACATTAGCTGTATTTCCCAATATATATGACATGAGCCTTTGAAAAACAGATGCTGCCGAACAAAGACCAAAAGGCATCCGGTTAAACTTGTAAACCCCAAACGGCGTTATGAAAGATGTTAAAAATTTAGATTGCTCACAGAATTGCACCTGATGATAGGCAGAACTCAAATGTAAAGTAGTGAAGTATTTAGCTTTGCCTAATGACCCCACCATTTCAGTGATATTGGGTAATGGAAATCTGTTCTCAATAACGTCTTTGTTCAGGTTGCGCAAGTCTACACACTACCTGATATCCCCATTTTTTTTTAAAGCTACAACTATGGGCGCAATCCATTGAGCAGCTTCTACATTCTCAATTATTTCTTGAGATTTCAGATTCTGAATTTCAAGCTTAACTTTTTCCCTCAAACTAAAGGGAATGTTTCTTGCCTTACATGCAACAGGTAAAGGACCATTTTTTAACACTATGCGATGCTTGTAACCTTTAATACATCCCACTTTAGAACTAAAAACATTGGGAAATTCACTCAACAACTCTTCACCAAAGTCACATATATTTTGTACTTGAACTTGAGGTACAGAATTTGGATTAAGAATAATACCTAATAATTTCTGATGCGGCCAACTTAAGATGGTGTCTCCTACAAATGGAACATAAACTTTCCCATAAATTTTGTTGCCTTTAAACATTATCGAAGCATTAAAATATCCCTTTAGATCTATAGGTTTGCCACATTAACCATAAGGCTTGACATCAGGTTTTTCCAGAGCCACATTTCCTTGAAATAATTTTTCAAAATCTGTAACAGATACCAAGGTTAGTTTTGCACCCGAATCCATCATCATTCCTACTCTCACACCATTCACTTGCACAAAATCGGATGGATAATCGCAACACCCCACCTTAGAAACACACTTGACATCATTGATCACCTGTAGAATAAAGTCATGGTTATCATCATCACACTCAACTTCATTAACTTGCATTTTTAGTTTAGTTCCAGACCTACAATATTTAGCAAAATGTCCTTTCTTCTTGCACTTGTTGCAAATGACACCCACAGCTGGACATTCTTTACTGTTAGCTAAATGAGAAACAGATCCACATCTAAAACAATTGAACTTGAACTTTTTATCAGCAAAAGTCTTGTCCTTAGTCTTAAAATTCAGAGATTAAACAGTAGTTAGTTTCTCCTTAGATTTCTTTAGATTATCCATGCACATTTCTGAGTGTTCAACCTGTTTTGCAATTGCTAATACTTCCTCTAAAGTTGGATAATTTTTTTACCATAATGCTTCCCTAATCTTGTCACTCCTACATTCAAGCATGAGTTGGTCTCAAATACGTTCCTCAAGAGTTCCACCAAAAGTGCACTGAGCTGCTAATTTTCGTAAATTTGTCACAAATTCTTCCACGGTTTCATCATCATTCTGTTTACATTTTCCAAAATGATATCTCTGTAAAACGATAGAAATTTTTGGTAAATAGTGTTTATCCAATTTGAGCAAACAAATCTCCAATTCATTAACAGAAGAATCTACTTCTGCACCATCTGATGAGGTGATTGATGGTAAAGTCTCTAAAATCTCTTGCCCTTCAGCTCCAAGACAGTGTTGAAGAAGAGATGCTTTCCTATCCGCCGATAAATTGCTGCTGCATACACGGAGGTAAGTGAAAAACACTTTTTTCCATTTGTTCCATGGAATAGGTGGTTCTCCGGGAACTGATAGAAAAAATGGAGGTGGTGAAATATTTTGCATAACGACGAAAAAAACTTGTCCTCAAATATTTATTTAAAAATTATTTTGTTTAATCATGTAAAAAAAAAAATATGTTATTTTTTTTTAAATTCCATTTTAAATTTTAACTTTCCGTATTGTCCATTTTTTCCCATTAAAAACTCTCAAGCAATATATATAAAATCCTTCGTATAGATTAAAGAAGGTATTTCTAATTGCCAAACATCAAAATTTTGAAGCAGCTGTGTGTGTTACTGAACTGCACAACACAAGCGAGAAAGTCCATTGTGTGAGATTCTTGAAATGCGCTCGAGTTTCCTAGCAATATGCGCAAGGAAATAAAAAGTGCGATGTTTTGAACTGAAATCTTAATGATTGCTAGATATTGGTCCTTTAAAGTCCCTGGAGCGAGATTTATGGAGTACGCTATGGTTTCCGAGCAGGAAACGTGTGAAATCAACAGCGCGGTGTTTGAAACACAAGTTCTGTTGCTTGGCAACGGAACAGCTGAGCAAAGTGTGAAGAACTTGAAATGCGCTTTGGTTTCCAAGCAGGAAGCGCGAGGAAATCAAAAGCGCGTTGCTTGGCAACTAAACAGCTGATCGAAGTCCGTGTCAGGAATGATGTTTCACGGATGAATATAATTAAATTCAAAGTCTTTAAATCCGTGTTAAAGTTGAAAAGGGTTAAGAGAGAGAAAGTTACAGTACCTCCATATTAAAATGATGTAGCAATAAAACAGAAACAATGTGTTGAAGTTTCAGAAAGGTCCAAAGTTCCACAGCTCGTCGCCAAAATTGTAGTAAACGCTGCACGATGAAATGAAGAAGATCTGAAATCTAGTTGAAATATTTCTGTAGAGTTATTTATAAGTATCACACTAAGAAACTCCACCCACACCTGGCACAGCAATCTCTCTCCTCCAACTGATCTCTTTAGAATCATCAAGCATTCCAAGAGATCACATTGTGTCAGGACAGGGGAGAATGGAACATACGATTACAACTGCAATAATAAAATAAATAGAAACACATAACTACTTTGGAAACCAATACTACAGCACCTGTGGGCCCATTCCATGGTCTCTGACCATGGAAATAGGCCCACAGGTCCCCTAACACCTGCCCTGACCCAGGCTTTAAATAATGGCACTAAGGAAGCTTAGTGCCATTATTTAAGGCCCTCTTCCCCCTGTGCTTGATTTTAGCACGGGGGAATAAATATGGCGCTAAAGCCATATCTCCATTTCCTGCCCAGGAACGTCTACCGTGCATCTCATTCACACAAGGTAGTTTCCCGCTAGCAAAAAATGACTTTCACTCCAAAACTTTGGCGCTAGACGGGTCTATCTTCAAAGTATACATTTGGAGTTAGGTTTGCGTTGAATTTGCATTAAAAAAATGATGCAAATTCGGCTCAAAGCAACTATAAATATGGGGGACAGTCTCTGCGTGGGAGGACTGAAGCATGTTTGAAAGGCTAATGCAGTGGATGGTACAATCAGTGCTGCAGGCCCACTAGCAACATTTACCTTACAGGCCCTGGGCTCATAAAGTGCACCTTACTAGGTGCTTACAAGTAAATTAAATATGCCAATTGTGAATAATCCAACTTTTCCACGTTTGGATACAGAGCACCTGCACTTTAGCACTGGTCAGCAGTGGTAAAGTGCCCAGAGTCCTACCTAAAACCAACAAAAACTCATTCAGCAAAAAGTGGAAGGAAAAGGCAAAACGTCTTGTGATGACCCTGCAGAAAGGGCCAGGTCCAACACATAGGTTTGCCCAAAAGTACCCCTTGCTTTCATTGTGATTGGACGTGGGTATTAAATCAATGATCTTAAGGCCAATTTAAGGACAATACTTTATTGGCAGAGGTTGAAGTTCACCCCAGCCCTTGAAAATTACTATGACATCTTTCTTGACCTAGTTGCCCTTGATAAAATCAAGAAAAGAAAGTTAATTCACTGTATCAAAGACACCTTAGCCCAAATAGGATTGGCTGATATACAGGAATCTCTGGGGCTCCAGACAACTGTCACCAAGGAATCTGTCCAGGAGGTTTTCTGGGCACATAAACAGGGATTGGAAGTCTCCAATAAATGGTAAGAATCTCTTACTTCCAGTTTTCGAATGTTAAAAATTACAGCAAGCTTGAAGATTGCCTTGGTTGTATCCAGATCCAGAGTGCTGTGCAACTATACTTGAAGTTCCGGTATGGAACGCTCCCAGTTAACTCTTTTCATTTAAAATGAGAGAAACCCGGAACTCAGAGTAATTCTTGCCCTGTCTGGCTATCGGCAGAAGAAACTATATTACATCTTTTATTCTTCTGCCTAGGCTATGAACGTCTGAGGAGGTGCTTAGTTGTGTGAGCGCGTCAGTCCTTAATAAGTAAACTTATAAGGGGACACGTATAGGTCGATGAACCTTTTGACTTGTTTAAGATGTTCTTACCATAGCTCCAGAACAGAAATATTAATCAATACACAATGATCAATAATCATCAATCAAATCAATAATCAATGGAATCAGTAATTATCATACACCATGACTTTTCAGCCATGAATAACTACACCTTTGGTAAAGTTTAGTAATTTTATTTCCCTTATATTAACAATGCTAAAGTCTGTAGATTAATCTCAAAATCAAATGAAACACATACGAGAGAAGCTGGCCAGAGGCACACAGGCAGCCGTGTTTCTGCAGTGAACTTGTGTGTTGCTGGCGATGACTGTGACGCGTACGTGGATTCTAACGGTCATTGACACACCAAGAAGTACTGTACCTTATCTTTCTGTTGTGGAACTTGCAATAATCAATACTGCTGCATGAATCCATTTGAAAAGCTGAATGACGATCAGTTCATGTGTTCCGTGAACAGCGCAAGACTCCCTTCCTTTGTCCGTGGTCACGAGCTGCTTAGCACCGGATGCTGGAAGCGATCCCGGGGGAGAAGCAGGAATATTGCTTTCTGCTGACACACAGAAGCAATTCTGAAGAATTATCTTGCAAAGATTTCCCATGACGGAGCTGACACACTGACTAGACGCGCTGAGTGAGACGGAGCTGACTCACTGACGAGGGTGCCGCTGCCGACGCAAGCGAGGGCATCGCCGCAGCCGCTGCCGTTGCTGTGAAGGCTACTGAGAGAGGCGAGCATGGGGGAGAGGCCTAACGGAGAACAAACGCTCCGCTCCAGCAGTCGCGTTACCGCAGCTCTCTGGCAGGCAGAAGAGGAGCGGTCAACGGCAGTCTGAAGGCCCCCTGGGATTCAACATCAGACCACACAGGACGCCAGGATATCAGGACGTCTGCTGGAGGAAGTGTGGTGGTGGTGGGGCTGGTTGAGCACATAAGAGGAATGTGTCCCCTCCTATCAGAGACAGGAGGCAGGCCCCCCTCTCCTCTCTTTTTGTGTTGGGTGCAGGAAGGGGGTAGGAAGGGTGGTGCAGCCATAACCAGAGCTGTCAGCTGGGACAGAGCGTCCTGCCAGCTGCGGATTTAAAATTCAGATGAAAAGACCACTAAACTGTTGATGGGAAAACCAGAGCGCACTTGAAAGCTTCTCCTACTCTTTATTCCCTTCATCCCTATCCTGCTCCCTTTCCTTATCCCTGCCCCTAAGTATCCCCCTGGCACAAACGCAAACCAAACTAACCTCCCTGGTGGAAACACTGCAGTGCTGATGCGATGAACAAGTGACGATATTGCAGGAAGCCATGACGACCTGCACCCCCCACCTCAACCAGGAGGAGCTTTTTTCCTAGTACGTGTGCAAAGAGCCTAATGTTATTGGAAGCTAGTCTGCCTTTGTTGAAGCCCCGCCAAATCTAGAACGTATTCTAGCAAGCCCTCCTGTGAGTTCCCCCAGGCAGGGTGAGCGCAGCTGTGTTACTCACAGCAGCGGAGTGAGTAAACCAGGGCCACACGGAAGTGGCCCAGCCAGGTCTGGGTGCAGCTTGTGGGCCCTGTGTGCCCCGCTTACCCACTGCTTACCCACCGCACCTCGCAACTGCACCTCGCTCCTCACCTACCTCCTCACTTACGAAACCTACGAACTCCCAGTCCATTGCTGTACATCGACGCGTGTACAACTTTACCTACTATTACCTCAGCAGAAGGTGTAGTGCTCAGGGCCTACCAGGGCCCACCATTCTCCACAGGTCGCAGTGAGCGCAGCAGTTTTAGTAAAATGCTGCAGAGAGAGTGCACCGGGATTACACAAAGGCGGCCCGCTAGGTTGGGCGCGGCTTGTGAATCCCCCGGGTGCCCCGCTCACCAGCCACTGTAAGCCACTGTAATTCTGCAATCCTGAACATCAGGAAAAAGCTAATTGTGCTTCTCTTTTCACCAATCCGGGTTAAGAGATAGCCACCATGAGATCGGGGCGACTCAGGATTCTAGCAGTGGGCAAAGTCAAACCTTTAAAATCCCAAAGGAGGCCGCAAGGGAAGGGAAAGTGTTCAGCGAAGCACTCAGCGCAAAGTTCGCAAAGTAGGTGACCGGATCAGCTGTTAGCGCCCCTCACTCCTTTTCAGCTCTACTTCAATCAAACAGGACTCACTAACAAGGCTGACTTTTTGAAAGACCCAGCTGCGGCTTTCTTCTCAAATCCCGATACCGACGTGGGCCTTCCAACCCCACTGATTCCACAACCTCTGGTCAAGGGGCAGCTGGGGCTCAGGCTGTTAACAAACCCGACACAACAATTAGGGGTGGCCCTCCCCCTGTCAGGAAACATCAAAGGACCAAGCTCCTGAAGAGCTTAGTGATCCCCTGGTCCAAGGGCAACAAATCAACTTCAGTTACTTAAGTAGCCCAATAGCGCACAAAAATTTGCAAGCAGGTAGAATCGTGACTATGGCTCAGGTACATGCTCAGGAGTGGGAGACTTCTCCAGGTGCTCATCAACAGGTTTTAACGGGCAACCCAAGTAACTCCAAGCTTCCAATCTCTATGGGTAATGCGACAGAGGTACATAATGACACTGGGTATGTGAAAACCCACCAACAATCAACCCCAATCCCATGGTCAAATTTCAACACCCAGGGGAACAATGAGAGACTGGACATTGGTTCCGAAGTAACTACAGGGTTGGAAGATTCATGGTTACAGTCGCTCTCGATAACAAATAACAAAGACCTGGGAGAAGCGCTGGACTTAAAAACTTTTGATCTAGTGAATCCTAAGGATCAGCAGTCAAGCTATCCTCTGGTGGTAGGAAGCATTAAAAACAGCATCACTACGCACCAACAAGAAAGAACTTTTAACTCGATTATTGAAATTTCTAGTGAGATGTCCAAAATACAATCACTTGAGGAATTAAAGGTAAAAAGCAACTCGACTGCTTTGCCTTACAATGATACCCCCTCAGAGTCCATTAACAGGGGACAAAAAATTATATTCAAAAACCCCGCTCACGCAGGCCACCTTACTTGTGAGATGGGAGATCTAACGCAACTACACACCTCATTGCTGAATGCTCTACATACTTCAACGGCGGTTCTTAACATGCAATCAGATAAATTAGACTTGCAAATGGCTCTAATGAAGGTAATGGCCACATACACAGCTGACATCAGTCACAAATTGGACTCGCTGGCCATCCGCCCAATCGAACAAAATTGCAACCACCAGCAAATTCCTTGTAATTGTGGCCCAATAATAGATACATTGTGTATGTTATCACAAGTCTTAGTAGAGATTCTGCAGGAAATTAAAACAAGAAAAACCAATGAGGGCATCCCCAGGAACCACAATACATTTCAAAAGACTCCAGCCTTTGGGGTAAGCAGCCCAGCAAAAAAAGATGCAAACATTCAGTGGTCACAGACGGATCAGATGGATCTTCACAGTCGGAAACAAACAGCACCTACCAATTTGGAGAGTATAATTGAGCAGCCAGCTCCAGCACTGAAACCCCTAACAAAGAGAAAAAAAAAGCGAGCAAGAAGGGCAAGGAAACAAACACGTGCCAAAGCTATTAATGACAATCTGTATTCCATATTTTCAATGCTTTGGCAACCGCAAAATCGGGTTTCAGGAACCGCAAGAAGTATGCAAATTTCAAATAGCTCCAAAGCCATAAGGGAGGGGGTAGTCACCAGTCCAGAACAACAATTCACTGGAGAACATCTACCTACTGACTCAGTCAAATATAACATGCCACACCCAACATCTCAAGACCAATTGAATGGGCACACATCGGTCATGAGGTTGGCGGCTCCCCGTCAGGGAGACCTAAGGGCAGGAAATTGCATCAACAAGGAAAAATCTGAGATCCATTTAGATGCCCAATTACCAGTGAAGATTCCACCAGTGCCACCCTCCTATGCAGCTGTCGCACAAGCCACTTCCTCTCTATCTACAATAACCCTTCCGGACAATACCCAGGGCATCTTGCCGAGTCTCAAAACATCTTCCAGGCAAAGATCGTCCACCCAGGTCAATGCGGGGCAGGTTATAGTAATCCCCGCAGGCACAAAGAACAATAAATTTACTCCTTTAGCAGACGACTCGCAGTCCGGACTCAATCCTCTCACCAAAGAAACACACTTGTCACCGACCCTAAATCTCAAATATCCTTCTAGGGAGGTCTCAACTACTCATCGTGATGGACGAATAAAGACAAAAGTAACGATTCAAAATACTCAAATAGCTGCAACAGACCTTGAAAATAAAGCCCTTTTAAGCAAACAATCATCCACGCTCAAAAGGGCCCCAAACAGAAACAAGTTGGAGGATGGTCAATGGAACAGGCTTATGCCACACAGAATTATAGAGCATTCCCATCAATCACAATCTAGTCATGTTATTGAAAATGGTAGGGAATCAAGGCAGGTCATTCTAACCCCAGATTATGACTCACGCGGCCAACAAGATAGCCTGAACAGGGGCAACATTCTGAGGCTTTTGGCAGAGCTTCCTTCAACTACGAAAATGATGTCCCCAGATTTAATATCACTGAAATTCCTCTCCAACAGCACTCAGAATGACCGGCAACAAACTCTGACTATGTGGAGAACAAGAGAAATTGCTCCATTAATCATGGCAGTTAAGCAACAGTTTGAAAACTGGGGTATACGGCTATTATAACCAACCAGCCCACGTTATCCTTTTCCCCTATTGTTAAATCTGAAAAGTGAACTAATTAAAAAAACAGAGTCCCAGGCCCGCAAGCGCGGATGGGGCCCGGACGTCGGGGAAGCAGAACAGCGTCAATCCAAATGGGGGAAAAAGATTCAAATACCTCTATTGATCCCCTAATTGTAGGGAATGGAGTACAAGATGAATGGAGATGGATGGCACGTATCCTAAATACAAGGAGAAGTAATTGACCCACCATACGCAATGCACTAGATTCAGATCAAAGGCTGACCGTTACTATTATGTCCTGGAACATCGCGAGAGCAAAAGCAATTATTACAGAAGGTTTTACAGTAATGTCAAGTTGCAACTACTCGATAATTGTGCTGCAAGAAACATGGCTGGTAGACCCGATAGAACTAGGAGGCTATTCTCTACACCACATTGGAGCTGAAAAATCAAACAAATCAGGCAGGGCAAGCGGGGGTCTAGCCACATTCATCTCTACGGCACTTCAGGTCACAACAGAACAGCTGGCCTTCTCATCGACGGACTTACAGGCAATAAAAATCTATTTTAGTTTCAATTGTCACGCTCCACTAATTATCTTTAATGTCTAAGTACTTCTCTTCGAGAAGTTACTGCAAAAGGTAGAAGAGATACAAGCCCTCATTCGGACCTTGGCGGGCGGCGGAGGCCGCCCGCCAAAGTCCCTCCGTCAAAATACCGTACCGCGGTCGCAAGACCGCGGCGGGTATTTTGACTTTTCCCCTGGGCTGACGGGCGGCCGCCGAAAGGCCGCCCGCCAGCCCAGGGGAAAACGACCTTCCCACCATGAAGCCGGCTCGTAATCGAGCCGGCGGAGTGGGAAGGTGCGACGGGTGCTACTGCACCCGTCGCGTATTTCACTGTCTGCTATGCAGACAGTGAAATACTAGCGGGCCCTCTTACGGGGGCCCCTGCAGTGCCCATGCCATTGGCATGGGCACTGCAGGGGCCCCCAGGGGCCCCGCGACACCCCCTACCGCCATCCTGTTCCTGGCAGGCGAACCGCCAGGAACAGGATGGCGGTAGGGGGTGTCAGAATCCCCCATGGCGGTGCAGCGAGCTGCGCCGCCATGGGGGATTCAAATGGGCAACGGAAAACCGGCGGGAGACCGCCGGTTTTCCATTTCTGACCGCGGCCAAAGCGCCGCGGTCAGAATGCCCAAGGGAGCACCGCCGGCCTGTCAGCGGTGCTCCCGCCCCCGTTGGCCCTGGCGGTGCAACACCGCCAGGGTCATAATGAGGGCCACAGTGTGCTAATCCAGCATGGGACATTTTAGTAACAGGCGACTTTAACAGCAACCTGATATATACTCCAGAACCGGACGAGCAATTGGCAGCAGAAAACGCAATTTGGTCAGTGTTACCACAGTTACCATCAATACAGACGAAACTAGATATAAGGGGCAAGCAATTGGTAGAGGCCTTAGAACATCTGAATATGAGGGTGCTAAACGGCAGGGTGGAAGGTGATGACCCGCCCAGCTTTACTCATCATAGTGCAAAATCTGCAACTACAATTGACTATACTGCCGTCTCTCTTCCCCTGCTGGCACATGTTAAAAAATTCAAAATCATACCTACTCTCCACAGTGACCATTCGCTCCAGCATATAGAATTGGCTTGGAACGTTCCGTGTTTTCTTCCAGCCATAAATGAATTAGGAAGAGTAACCTCTGTCAATCCAAACCGCTTGTTTTGGACGGAGTCCTCTCTACCACAGCTGTGCAAAAATATAAAAACCCTGCTTCAATCAACAGCACGCCAAGATCTCTCAGCTGGGGAGGTGTGGGCCAGCTTTCTACAGTTAGTACCATTGCTTGGCTCGGCCAGGCGTCAAGCTCCAAATCATAACCGGAGGCCACTAACTATGCCACCAAATATCTTAGAATTAAGAAAGGATCTGAGATGCGAACTCAGAAACACAAAAGATAGACCTCCTACAGAATCTTTATGTGCCCAAATAAAAACCGTTCGGAAAAATTATAAGAAACCGGTATGGCAAATACGAACCCAAAAGAAGGATGATTTCTGGACCAAATTACTTTTCAACTTAAGAAAGGCTAATACTAGAGAATTCTGGATGTCATTGAATGAAATAGACCAAAAGGCAAGAATAATAAACTTCAATTTCAGAAGAAAAATGGGTGGATTACCTGTTAGACATATTTTTCAAGCCAACCCCTCCTGTAGAAAATCAGCAACTGAAGGCTTCACTAAAACCTACAGACATTCGTCAGAGTGATATGAGATTCAGTGCCAATAAAGTAGCCCAGGTGATCAGAAAGAGCCGTAGGGATGGGGCTCCCGGCCCTAACGGTCTCCCCCAAGCCATATTTAAGGCGGATCTCAATTATTGGTCAGCCACTCTGTCAATATTATATGCTGAAGTCGAACGTAACAGTACCATTCCTGATAGTTGGAAAGGATCCATCATTAATCCTATATACAAAGGAGGCAGCAGGGCAAACCCAGCTAGTTAGAGGGTGATAGCTCTAATTGACAGTAAGGCCAAATACTTTGCCTCTTTAATCCTAGCAGACCTGCTCACCTGGTCTAATCTAAATAACCTGGTTCCTATGAATCAAACTGATTTCCGGAAGGGCTACGGCAAAGTGACTAACATTCTTGCTCTAGGAGATATAGCCAACCGAGCAAAGTGCTTAAAGAAAACTTTACACATATGTTTTGTGGATTTCAAAAGTGCTTTTGATTGTGTGGACAGAGCAATTCTCTGGAACAAACTACGGAGTTGGGGTTTGCAATAACGAATTTTGAGGTGCATAGAATTGCTGTATGATAAAACTTGGGTACGAATCAAGGTAGCAGACGGCTCAAAAGTTTCCAGGAGAAAAATATAGGATTAAAGCAAGGCTGCGTGTTGGCCCCGCACCTCTTTAACCTCTTCATGGCAGATCTCTCTGCAAAACTAGACGCAACCAACTCGCATTCTCCAAGGATGGGAAGTCTGGCTATAACACATCTATCATATGCTGATGACATTGTTCTGTTAAGCCACACAAAAATAGGGTTGCAATGGCTGGTTAGTGCCTTGGGCGAATTTGTAAAGACAAACAAACTAGAGGTTAACACTTCAAAGACAAAAACAATGTCAATAGGCTGCTCTTTGAATCCTGCAAATAAAAATAAAATTGAACGGTATCACTCTTGATACGATCTGCAGCTACAAATATCTTGGAATTACTGTAGACAATAAGATAAATTTTGTGCCGCAAAACCAGTATATTCTACAGAAGTGCAAAGCCTTGGCGTTCGCTTTCTGCAATATTGCTAAAAGATTAAAGGGCCTATCATATAAACCACTAATGTCGGTTATGTCGGCTAAATTCCTTCCAGCAATTACATACGGAAGCGCAGCCCAATACGGGAAAGATGCTAGCCTTCTGGAAAGGCAACAAATAAAAATCTATAAGAAAGGCTTCAATCTTCCTCGCTCTGCTTCACCTGCACAGATAAGGCTGGAATTTGGTCTAATACAACAGCAGCTCGACAGGAAGGCCCACACAATAAAGATCTGGTACAAAATAAGTAAAAACACTGTCAGCCCGCTAGTAGTGGCACTATGGAATTCAGTAAACGGCAATCCTAATTCAGTATACAACAGGTACCTGAACAACTCCTTGCAAGAGACGAAAACAAAGTACCTATGGGATTCCAACATGTCGTATTCCCTTTTGTGTCGAGCGATAAAAAAAAGGAAATAAGTATCCAATCTTTTCTAGATGATAAAGCTAAACTTGCGCAACGCTCACACGCCTGGCTGGTAATGCATACTTATACCACCATGGCCCCATCACAATACCTGGCCGTAACCTTCGCACTTCACATCAAGCATCGCTTTTTGACTCGGCGTTTGGAAGCATCTCCTGCTAGAGCAGATCAACCATCGTGGAAGAATAGAGGAGAGACATCCTGCAGGCTATGTAAAGGCCCGAAAGAAGATATGGTTCACCTGATTTGTATTTGTCCAGCCTTAAAGGAAGTCCGCAGACAACTATTAAAACCGCTTTTTGTGAGAAATGGAACTCGTTCCTGTCGTTCAGCGGTGATGTCAATGTTTGATCCTAATGATGCACAATCAATATGCAAATTTACCAAATTCTTGACTGCACACACCAAAGACGTAAACCTGCTATCTGGGATGCATGCTTAATCACGCACGTTTTGCACCTTAGAGTTAAGAAACTGATTTTAGATCCTCGCATGGTTTCATGGCCAAGGAATTTACAGAATTTTATAGAATTTTAGAGATTTTTTTTAGCTTTAAATATGTTGTATTATGAGATGATTGTTATGGTTTTTATTAACTAAACAATAAAGATTATTGAGCATATGAGAACAGTAATGGTTGACCAAAGTGATGAAAGAAACACAATCTAACCAAAGCTTGAATCACAATACATTCTAAGGCAAATGTGCAAATCAATAGCAAAGTCAGTTCAATAGTGTTATTTGATATATAGAATTCAGGAAGATAGCTCAATAAACATCTTTCCCTGCAAACTGTCAGTCGTCATGTAGATAGCCACAACTAACCCAGATTACCATCAGCATGTGGGGCTTCATGCAAAACAATTTAGAACCCAAATTTAGAAAACGTCTAGCTAGACAAACTATCAAGACAATGCAGTTGGTACCTAGAAAGAAAAGGCATAAAAATACACTTCAGTCATATTATCATATCTACCTATCCATTGTATGGATCAGCAAACAGAATCAGTCTTCGTCCTCATGTCATCAATCGATCAGCAAACAGCAGGCTCTCAGTCAGAGAGTATGAGCCTAATGAAAGAATCTCAAGTCTCTTCTTCTCTAAATATCGCATCACAAAATCAGGATAAGGTCTGAAGTCTTTTTCCTCTGTCATTTTGTTATATCAAAGTAACGCAAACTATCCCCTAATTCCAAATTGGTCAATTAATCGTACGTTATTACTCTACCCAATAATATTTCTATACCAAATCTATGAATTCTAGTATTTCGTCCTTCACAGGTCGTTGATTGGTCCGCTTTATGATGTTCTCATCATCTGGATCGTCAGGTATCGAAATTGTTGCATCTTCCTCTCCAGTCAGTGTCTTCATTGTTCGCATCCTAGGAAAGTATTTTTCACACACATTACACACATTTTGTTACAAACTAAGGATACTGTTTACTGTTATTTGGTTCTCATGGAAAAGCTTGTGCTAAGCATTTTATTGAAACAATTAACATTTCACAGTTAGTTCACTCCGTCAGCATTTTCTATTAAACACTAAGAAATACAACTTCTGCATGAGGCCTGGCAAAACTAGGCCAAGACACTCGCTAAGTTAAGGCCTACAATTAATAAGCAGGAACATACTTAACAACCCTAAATATGACACATTACTACATTAATCTAATAAATTTTCAATATTTCATAACTATTAATCATTAATTAGTACAATTCGTGAACACTGGTAGCCATTCTTCGAGGTCACAATTTCAAACGTGTACATTATTTTCTCTACGTTATTCATTTTCTACATAAGTCATTATTCAAAATACATAAACACTCATTAATAATTTCTAATTAAGACATCTGCTTCAGCAATCCTTCCTCTAATGACTCAATGTGTAATCACACCAAATTTACCACCCAAATTTTATAGCTCTATTTCTTCAAAATGTTGTCTCTTGTTTGAATTTTCCCTATAGATGTTTTTCCTCTTCTTTTATTCCTTCCTATGATTCTTCTTATACCTTTTCAATTTAATTATTTTGCATAATTTGCATAATCCCCATATTCCTAATAGACAACCGACAATGATTAATATTCCCTGTATAAATTTCAACAGCACCCCATTCCAAATACTACTAAGCCAATTTCCCACTGAAGCAAACCTCTTACCAACCTTTTCCCAAACACCTGGTTCTTGAAACTCCTTCAAATCACTACGTGTGTTAGTCAGATTAGTAAGTAAGGGGGTGATTCCAACCCTGGCGGTCCGAGACCGCCAGGGTTGGGGACCGCGGATGCCCCGCCAACAGGCTGGCGGTGCATCCATGGGCATTCTGACCGCGGCGGTCCAGCCGCGGTCAGAAACGGAAAACCAGCGGTGTCCCGCCGGTTTCCCGCTGCCCTGCGGAATCCTCCATGGCGGCGCTGCAGGCAGCGCCGCCATGGGGATTCCGACCCCCTTACCGCCAGCCTGGTTCTGGCGGTTTTGACCGCCAGAACCTGGCTGACGGTAACGGGTGTCGTGGGGCCCCTGGGGGCCCCTGCAGTGCCCATGCCAATGGCATGAGCACTGCAGGGGCCCCCTAACAGGGCCCCACAAAGATTTTCAGTGTCTGCATAGCAGACACTAAAAATCGCGACGGGTGCAGCTGCACCCGTCGCACCCTTCCCACTCCGCCGGCTCCATTCGGAGCCGGCATCCTCGTGGGAAGGGGTTTCCCGCTGGGCGGGCGGGCGGCCTTCTGGCGGTCACCCGCCCGCCCAGCGGGAAACTCAGAATAACCGCGGCGGTCTTCTGACCGCGCAGCGGTATTCTGGCGGTTCCCGTTTGGCTGGCGGCTTCCGCCGCCAGCCAAAGTAGGAATCACCCCCTAAGTCTCTTATCTCTTTACTATTGTTATGAATGTACGAGCAACAATGCCTAGAGTTAATCATTTTTACAGACTCTGCCATCCTTCACTGAAATAATGTCTAAAGCAAGACGATTTTGAAGAGTCATAGCTCTATCAGCAGCCAATTCAGTATCTATCAGGAGTATAGCCCCTGAAAAATTTGTCAGCATGTTATCCACAATAGTAAACAACTTTCGAATCTTGATCGAATTCAGGATGACTCCCACTGAAGGAATCACTGCACCAAATATATATATCCCACGATCACACAAGAAGACTCACTCCTCTGTCTCTTATGATGTAATTCAGTCACTTTTGGAAACTTTTTCAAATCCTCCATCTGGTAAATCTTTGGGAAAATTATCCCCAAATAACATGTCCCATACCATCCTCTTGGAAAACGATACTATGCATTAAGTCCACAAATGTAATAGATCCCTGGAATCACAGGGTCTTTCCCATTCAACATTAATGTCCATTTACTCTGAAACAAAAACACATGCCTACATTCACTCGTACTCACAAATAAAGTGTCAGTGTATGACTTTGGCCTATATATACAAAGCTTCCCTACATGTAAGGCATCTAAAGCTAATTTCCCTTGCGTTTTAATTGCACTATAACCATAATCATTCTTGTAAGTCCTTTTCTCTAAGCTTTTTTCTAATTTCTCTTTCAGCGCCTTTCTCCTGTCATCAGTATGATCTAAGAAGCTCTTCTCTAAAGGTGTAAGAAAGAATGTCAAGTTATTTTTGTGCGTATAAGCTGTGCCAAACGTTAGCATAGGTTAAAAGAATCCTCTAATTAATACTATGTCATTATCTATAGCTACTCTACTCAAATACCTAATTATAGGAATAAATGAAAACACTACATCATGATTAGAGTAAAAATACTGAATATACTCCTGGTTATAGAACCTTGTTAGTAACAGACTACAACTTATCCTGTGCGTTACTGGAAGACTATGATAGGTGACTCCTTCCTCGACGGATGAAGGAATCTGCAGACACACAAGACAATCCTTTACATTCATTATCTCAACATACTCACTCAACAATCAATAGAAAACGTTAGAAGAAAGTTCTCCTTGCATATTAGTATAATCATGCAAATGCGTCTCTTCCAACTTACATCTCTCTAAGGCCGTTAGTGTGGTAGTCTCAAAAGCAGAACTATGGTTGGTTCCTTTCGCATCAAGAACAGACATTCCCACAATCAATACTACAAACAAAATCCCACACATAATTGCCAAACCAATGCTCATATATTTACAGTGCCTAGCATCTCTAACCTGCTTATCTAAGTCAGCAATGATCTGTAAAGAATCAGGAGGCAGAAGTAACTTCAAAAACTTGCAGCAAAAATCAAAAATCAAAAATAGACAATTCTTCTTTCAGCAGTTCAGTTTCACTTCCAGGAACTCTTCTTCCTTGTCAAAATCAGTTAGCAGCTTGTCAAAATCAGGTTTCAGAAGTCAAATCAGGTTATCAATGTCCTTCCCAGTTACTTTTAACAGTCTCTTTCCCAAAAATATTTCTCAGATTGGTTCAACAGTTCAGTTCATCTATCTTTTTCACTTTACTTCAAAATATTGACTTGGAACAACCCTATCAAAACAAAAAGACATACACTCTTGCTGTAATTTGTTTGTGGTTGCATATGCCCATTCAGGACCTTTGTATCTTCGACTTAATATTCTCTTTCTTTTCAACTTTTGATCAACAGTCAGCTTTCCTTCACTTAGTTCTTCTTTTCTCATAGCATCTACTTCTTCCTCTATCGTGGGTTCAACTACCACCTCTTTCTTTTTTCCCACTTGTGACTGCGGCCATTTATTTCCTTTTTGTGAACCTTCTGTCAATATTCTCTTCAGGACTGAACTTGAATCCTTTTCTTTCTCTGTGGTGTTTTCTCTTGACGGACCTGCAACTGGCTCAGGGGGAGTCGGACCACCTTGACTTTGATCCAGCTCAACTCCTTCCCCTTCTGTGTCTGACACTTGCTCTGTTTGCCTCTCGGAATCGTCTGCTTCTGGGAGAGCCCCCTCTACATTAAGCCCTCCTGCTGGTTCAGTTGAGATAGGTTCTCCAGCACTTTTCCAGCGTCTCTCACAGGAGTGATGGAACCATCTTCAACGATCTTGGGTTCAGCCTCAGATCTCCCTGGCTCCCTTTCTGGTGCTGTAATTTGTTTCACAGTTGTTGGTACTCTCAACAATGCTTTTTCATGATCCAGTGGACATGCCACTTTCTTCGTGTGACTCTCATGAATCCAATTTGGGATCCCAGCACACTTCACAGCTGTCGTAGTCATTAGGTCCACCTGGTACGGTCTCTTCCAACGAGGCTCCATACACATCTTGCGCTCATGCTTTCGGACAACAACCCAGTCACCAGCTCTCAGGTTGTGCCCTGGATCGTGGATTGGTGGCAGTGTGGTGGCCTTCACCTGCTGAGAGAAAGAGTGGACTACATCAGCCAGACCTTTGCTGTAATCCAACACCATATCATCTGTAATGTTGACAAATGCACTGGCTGGAACTGTTGGCAACCTCATTGCTCTGCCCATGAGGATCTCATGGGGCGACAATCCTGTCTTCCTGTCAGGTGTATTCCTCATTGACATCAACACCAAAGGCAATGCATCAGGCCATTTCAGATTTGTAACTGCACACATTTTTGCAATCCTTGACTTCAAAGTATCATTCATCTGCTCCATTAGTCCTGATGCTTTAGGGCGGTAACTATAATGCAACTTCTGCTCAATGTTCAATGCTGCACACAAAAGTTTAATGACCTCATTATTAAAGTGTGTTCCACTACCTGTTTCTAAAGAGATTGGAAATCTGAAGCAGGGTATCAGTTCCCTAAGCAGCAATTTTGCTACAGTGAGGTTATAATTTTTTCGTGTAGAGTACGCTTCAATCCAGTGACGAAAGATGCACACAATCACCAACACATATCTCAAACCTCCACACACAGTCATCTCAATGAAATCTAATTGCATTCTGCTGAATGGATGTCCTGCTCTTCCAATGTGGCTCAAATTAACCACTGTCCCTTCCCCCCCATTTAACTGCTGACAAATGACACAGCGATGGCAAACTTATTCAGCTGCTTGTCTAAACTTGGGGTTCAACCAATCAATTTTGAACAGACAAACCATAGTATCCCTCCCAATGTGTACCTGACCATGATATTACCTCGCCATCTGAGACAATAGGCTATTTGACAAAACCAGTTGACCTTCCTCAGATACCCACAATTCATCTTGTCTTTGAACACATTTCATTTTACTCCATGAATGTTTCACCTCTTTGTCAATGCTACTCTACAACGATTTTAACTCTTCTAGGGTGTCAATTACTTTTAATGCAAAACTCGTACATGTTGTGTCTTCTTCAGGTACCAATTCCCACTTGCCCTTGAACGATATACAGGTCAATGCACAAAATCTTGCGACTTGATCCGCATATCCATTCCCCAGTGACACGTAGTCCTGCAACTTTAAATGTGCACTGCATTTCAACACGGCAAATTCTTCAGGCAGTTGAATTGCATATAACAACTCCTTTATTCTTTCACCATTTCTCACTGGTGATCCAGTAGAAGTCAGAAAACCTCTCCGTGACCACAATTGACCAAAATCATGAACTATTCCAAATCCATATTGTCTATCTGTATAGATAGTGACTCTCAATTGAGCAGAAACATGGCATGCTCCAGTAAGAGTGTCCAAGGGCCATATGTACGATCACCTTTTCCCATAGACACAGAATGGGTAAAAACCTTTGCTACATCTGGCTGCAACTCCACTACTTGGGCAGAATACACTCCTCGAAGCCAGGAAGTTTCCAAGGTACCTGTAAGTGTGCACACAGCTTGTCCTGCTCTCAGTGTCCCTGTGCTGTCTCTCAGACAAGAACCATCAACAAAAACAATTTGGTAATTTTCTTCCAATCGAGTATCTCTAATGTCAGGTCTCGGTTTTGTGCCCAACTCAGTTACTTCGAGACAATCATGTGCGACATCATCTTTTTCAATTTCAGTAGTATCACTTGGAAGTAAAGTTGCCGGGTTCAAGACTATACATCTTTTCAGTGTCACGTTTGGTGCACCCAAAATACTCGTCTAATATGTAGTGAACCTAGCACCAGTCAAGTATTAAGTTTTCATTCTTGTCTATAAAATCTCAATTGAGGAGGGACCATTACAGTCATGGGATATCCCATCACCACGCCTTCACACTTTGAAAGGCTCTGACCAACTGCAGCATCTGCACGCAAACAACCTGGTAAGGCTGCTGCAACTGGGTCCAAGGTAGATGAAAAATATGCTACTGAGCAATGAGCACCTCCGTGGACCTGCGTCAGGACAGACAATGAACATGCATCACGCTCATGGCAAAACAATGGGAAAGGTTTAGTCTTGTCAGGCATACCCAGCACTGGAGCTCTGCACAAACTCTCTCTCAACTCAGTGAACGCTTTCATCTCATCTTGGTCTAACACTATGGGATTCGTCACATCCTTTTGAGTCAGCTTCTGCAAAGGTTTCAAAATCTCTGAAAAGTTTGGGATCCATTGGCGACAATAGCCCACGATACCCAGAAACATCCTGACATCACTGTGATCAGAGGACTTATCTGCAGTATCATCGTAGCCCTTTCTCTGGATATTTTCCTCGACCTGACCCAAATACTTCACTACCTTCTAACAGTACTGCAATTTCAGTGGTGATACTTTATGACCATACTTTCCCAAATGGTTCAACAGGGCAATCAAGTCATACTTACACTCGTCCCTTGTCTTGGAAGCAATCAATAAGTCATCAATGTACCAAAATCATTTGAAAAGGTAACTCTAATGACTCTAAATTATTTTTCAAGATCTGGTTGAACAAGAAATGTGACTCTGTGTACCCCTGAGGAAGTCGACACCAGCAGTAGACTTGATCCAGGAATTTGAAACTAAAGAGAAATTGACTACCCTCATGAAGGAGCACAGAAAAGAATGCTTGTAACAAATCAACCACTGTGAACCATTTTGCATCACATGGAATCTGGAATATAATTACAGCTGGATTGGGCACTACAGGACAACATTTGTCCACAATGTCATTTATTTTTCTCAAATCCTGAAATATTCAAACTTTCCCACATGGCTTCTTCAAACCCATAATTGGTGAATTAAATGGGCTGATCAACACCTCTTTTAGGACTCCTTGCTTCACAAAGTCTGCAAATATCTGAGCCACTTTCATCACGACATCTTGTGTTATGTTGCACTGTGGAAGCTGCGTGAAAACTACATTTGACTTCAAGGTAACCTTAATCGGCTCCACTCCCTTAATCAAACCCACTTCTTTTCCTGTCAAATCCCACATGTTCTCTTGCACTGTTTCCCTGCAAATCAGAATGAAGCTCTCTTACTGTGAACATCGGAAAAAAATCAATCAAGGGGTACACCTCATTTGTAGCTTCACACTCAGTTTCTGGGGCAGGGTCTTCCTCATCATCACTATTGGTCTGAATCTCAATTCCATCATTTGAGTAAGTAATCAAACACTTTGGGGGTCATTCTGACCCTGGCGGTCACCGACCGCCAGGGCCAACGACCGCGGAAGCACTGCCAACAGGCTGGCGGTGCTTCCTGGGCTATTCTGACCGCGGCGGTAAAGCCGCGGTCAGAAAAGGGGAACCGGCGGTTTCCTGCTGGTTTACCCCTGGCCCAGGGAATCCTCCATGGCGGAGCTGCTTGCAGCGCCGCCATGGGGATTCCGACACCCTTCCCGCCATCCTGTTCCTGGCGGTATTTACCGCCAGGAACAGGATGGCGGGAACGGGTGTCGTGGGGCCCCTGGGGGCCCCTGCACTGCCCATGCCACTGGCATGGGCAGTGCAGGGGCCCCCTAACAGGGCCCCACAAAGATTTTCAGTGTCTGCTTTGCAGACACTGAAAATCGCGACGGGTGCCACTGCACCCGTCGCACCCCTGCAAATCCGCCGGCTCCATTCAGAGCCGGCTTCCTCTTTGCAGGGGCTTTCCCGCTGGGCCGGCGGGCGATCTTTTGGAGATCGCCCGCCGGCCCAGCGGGAAAGTCAGAATGACCGCCGCGGTCATTTGACCGCTGTGCGGTCTTTTGGCGGTCTCCGCCCGGCGGGCGGCGCCCGCCGCCCACCAGGGTCGGAATTACCCCCTTTGTCTTACACAACAAGTCCCACTCTCAGTGGGGATACCGGAATCACAGACTACAAACTTATGCAGTCCATGAAAATAGACAATCTCTACTTGCACTGGATCTGTAATCGGGTTTGTCAAATACTGATTCGCTACCCCTACAACCTGAACCGTTCTTCCTAAAAAGGGCAGATTCAGGACCTCTGCACTTCTTACAGTAGAGCATGTAGCTCCTGTGTCCACCAGAAATGAGACTCTGTGACCCACTACCTTTTCCCTCACATAGGGTCCCCTCTGATCTAACTCCAAGGAAGTTGCAAGCACACATGGCTCCTCATCTGAACTGTCACTCGTCCACCCACCATTTATTTCATTCTCACTGTGTAACAGGAATTGGTATACTGTGTTGCTACTTCTGTCTTGTCTCTTATCTGTGACCTGTTGAGAAAGCATCATCTGTTGCTGCTCCATCAGGGCCTGAGGTATCAGCATTTGCTGTTTAGGTACCATGGGAACTTGCTGCTGCATTGGCTGCAACTGTGACACTTGTGCACAGGGCATTTGCACCTGTGGCATGGGCTGGACATTTTGCCTCTGATTCACATTATTCTGAAAATTTGGATTAGGACCCCTTAATCTCGGTCCTCTCACATTCTGAAATGTATTGACATCGTTACCTTGCTGAACACCCTCTTGCACCATCATCGGACACTCCCGCTTCCCGTATCCCTCGGATCCACAAAAGTGACACAGTAATAGCTTCTTCATCCCCTGCACATCATTTTGAACCACTACAGTATTCAAATCCGGACCACGATTCATATTGCCTCCACTACCTCTACCTCTCATCTGACATTTCCCTGCTGCTGCGGCATCTGCTGCACAAAACATCCCTGCACTCCTGTTTGAGCTGCCTTAATCTGCATCACCATCACCTTCTCTTTCAACTTTTTCTGCTTTAACTCAATCTAGTCACTACAATATTTCACATACTGCAACACCTCATCAATCTGCTTTGCTTGCCAGCAAATCAAATGACTCTTAATCATCTGACCTATCTCAGGTCTCAATCCTTCCACAAATCTAAACACAAAGTGCAGCATGTCCTTTGGCTCAATGGCCTCTTTGCCACTGTACTCCTTGAACGCCTTCAATAATCTCTCATAATACACATGTATTGACTCCTTTACTTCCTGCACTATCCTATCAATCCACTGCCAATAGATATTTTGGGCGAAATCCTTGTCATCAGAAACTCGATCACCTTACAGTAATATTTAATTACCTCAGGAGATGGTGCACCTGTACTCTTATTTCTGTATGGTTCACTTGTTGGCCAATCTGCATCTCTTTTACACTCAACCCACAAATCAGCTGGAATCACTATCTCCAATAAGGTGTCCAAGTCTTCCCACAAACATTTTGCGAGCTTCACAAACCTGTCTGTCTGCTGATACCACTCTACTGGCTTTTCTCTCAATTTCGGATAATCATTTATAAGTGATAGAATATCACTCCTACTCCAAGGGACATGAACAAGATGTCCCCCTGGGATTTCCGTCATTGGTAAAATCTTCACAGGATCCTTGTCCTGTTGCACATTCTCGGTCACTTCTAGAGAATTTAGGCCCTCATTCGGACCTTGGCGGGCGGCGGAGGCCGCCCGCCAAAGTCCCGCCGTCAAAATACCGTAACGCGGTCGCAAGACCGCGGCGGGTATTTTGACTTTTCCCCTGGGCTGGCGGGCGGCCGCCGAAAGGCCGCCCGCCAGCCCAGGGGAAAACGACCTTCCCACCATGAAGCCGGCTCGTAATCGAGCCGGCGGAGTGGGAAGGTGCGACGGGTGCTACTGCACCCGTCGCGTATTTCACTGTCTGCTATGCAGACAGTGAAATACTAGCGGGGCCCTCTTACGGGGGCCCCGCGACACCCCCTACCGCCATCCTGTTCCTGGCGGGCGAACCGCCAGGAACAGGATGGCGGTAGGGGGTGTCAGAATCCCCCATGGCAGCGCAGCGAGCTGCGCCGCCATGGGGGATTCAAATGGGCAACGGAAAACCGGCGGGAGACCGCCGGTTTTCCATTTCTGACAGCGGCCAAAGCGCCGCGGTCAGAATGCCCAAGGGAGCACCGCCGGCCTGTCGGCGGTGCTCCCGCCCCCGTTGGCCCTGGCGGTGCAACACCGCCAGGGTCATAATGAGGGCCTTAATGTTTTCTTGTCTCTTTTCTTCACCCATCTGCCTTCCCACTTCTCCCCAAACCTGAGTACTCTGCAATAACTCTTTAAGGTGTGCCTTCATTCCTGGGTCTAATCTGTAACTTCTCTTCAAATGCTTCATTTTCTCGATTTCAATGACATGCTTCTCTGCCAAATCTGTCAATCTCTGATGCACCTTGTCCACTTCTCTTGTAATCCTTGGGCATTTGTATCTCAGCTCTGCTTCTGTGTAGGATTCTAATTTATTCACCTCCATTGTTCCCTCAACTAATTCACCTGCTTCCATGCTTAGTCTGACACAATTTATCTGCTCCTCACCCTTAGAAGCATTCTGTGGGGTATTCAACTTGTGTAACCATTCAGTCAAATGCTGAGCTGCCAGTCCCTGTAGCGAAATGTTACTCCCATGCACCGGTGGCACCTGTTGTACCACTGCATTCGGTGTCTGTGGTGTCAATAGCTTCACGATCTGACCTGCACTAGGTCCATTCACAGCATCGGGAAGTGTAACGAGTGGACTGAGATCTAACAATGATCTCGAGCCATCAAAAGTCTGACCCACATAAGAGACTACCTGAACTTGTTCAGTTGGTCCCCTCCTCATTAGACCCTGAGACATCGCTCCCTGTTCACTCATAATTTGGTTCTTCTGCGCAAATAATGGTACCTCTAGACCAACAGTAATCGGCAGCAATATTGCATCTGGGGCAGCCCTGGCACCTGTACTCTGTGGGAGAGTAACTCCCATACTCTGATTCACAACTGGAGTCAGGTCTGACTGCGTCCCTGTCATTGGCGTAAATCTCGGCATTACCTGCGGCTACACTTGGGGCAACAAGATCAGAGTCGGCTCAGTCTGTATCAGCATAGGTCTTGGAACCACTTGCTCCGTAGGTACCACTAAGTTCAAAGTCGTCTCCAAAATAGGCACATCAGGATAAATTCTCTGTATCTGTGACGGCTGCATCGGTACCTGAACTAGTGGAGTATCAGCACATTAGGACTACATTGCACCACACCCTGTGTCAGGTTAGCATTAACCTGCAATGGGCTCACCGACCCCCTGCCTGTGCTGGGGCTGTTGGATCAGCACTAGTACTCGGACCACTTTAATGCACTGCATAAGGTGGTGGTCTGTCTCTCAATATCTGCGTAAAAAGATCCTTAGCATCTGATTCCTCCTCTACTATGGAAGACCTTTTAACTTTTTTACTCTCGGACAGACTCCTTTTAGTTTTTCTAATCGCTTTCTTTCCTTCTGTCCCATCCTCCTTTGTAATAGCAGGAAACAACTTAACTCCCTGCAAAGTCTCTGATCGCCACCTTTTCTGCTTCCAATCCCATTTAGCCTCCGCTAAAGTATTTTCGACCTTTTTCATTCTCCTCTCGAATTTTATTTGCTGTTGCTGCCTAGCTACGAGCTCCCAAACTGCTAATGCCTCAAACTGTGCTGGTCTTGGAAGGGGCTTCAATTCATTTAGGGCCATCTGCAATTGCTCCAAAATCCTCAAATTGAACGCCCCATTCTCGGGAAACGCTAAGCTCCCATTTTTCTCTGTCAACTTGCACCATTGGTTTAACCAAAGACATGGCGCGACACCTCTCTACTCCATTACAATGTAAGCTGTTGTATTCTCTGGCGGGAAAGGCTCTCCTACACTCACTCTAATGTATGTATCTTCCCTTAGGAGACTCTTCAATGCCTTGAAAAACTTCATCTTTTCTACTTTTTGGTTATTCAAAATCAAATCAGGAAATTACTTTTACTCCTTTCACTCATGTTCTCAACCTATAGCATCTCGTGGATGGCTGCCAATCCATGCACGACCGTTCTAACTAACGAACCTATCCCAGCGCAGCTCCAATGACGTCACACACATGTACTGCGGCTGACAAAGTCTTGCGGCTCGTCCTCCTAAAGTCAAATTCTCACAAAACTAATGCAAAATATTGCGAGCACTAATCAAAAAACAAAATCTAAAAACAAATCTGCTGGTTTACTACAGGAGGGTAACACAATCGCTTCAGAAACCTTATGGATTTTCACTGATTGTCCTTTCGCTCATGCAACTATTCCTCTTTCTCGGTCTCCCAGATTTGCAAGCAAAATCCGACCCGCAAATTTTCCTCTCAACTGATCAATGGGTCTGTCCTGGTGCACATAGGACTTGCCAAATCTCAGTCTAAATTTTCTCTCACCCACTTTACTCACTCACTGCCTTGTTTTTCCACACCCGATCAACCTACTAAACCAAACAGATTGTCTCTGGAGCCTTAGACCACGCAGGGTCCGTACATCAACAACCACGTGGACAATTTTGGAGCACAAAGCGCCACACACATGTGAAGTTCGACGACTTCCCTACTCTTATACTGCGGAGTACGCACACTCCAACTAAAACTTAATTTGGAGCACGCAAACTCCCTAAATCCTTATTTACGTCACAATTCACCTGCAATTTGCAAATGCTCTGCAAGCGCAACCTATCTCTCTCACTCTATCACTAGAACGCCAAGAACATACCCAACACTACTATCAGGATCCAGGATCTGGGATCTGGGAAACTCATTTCTGGGCTTAAGGGAACATCATTTTCTCTACATGTCTCATTTTGAAAAAACAAAATCCAACACTCAAAAATACTGAAATTTCAAAGACTGTCAACATCTATCATTCAAACTATTAACATCCTATACCGGACACTTATGGCAAGCTCTTAAAGAGACAAACCATCAGTCTGCTACCATAACTGTCAGTCATTATGTCATATCTACCTATCCACGGTATGGGTCAGCAAGCAGAATCAGTCTTCGTCCTCAGGTCATCAATCAATCAGCAAACATCAGGCTCTCAGTCAGAGAGTATGTGCCCAATGACAGAATCTCGAGTCCCTTCTTCTCTAAATATTGCATCACAAAATCAGGATACGGTCTGAAGTCTTTTTCCTCTGTCAAGTTGTTATATCAAAGTCACCCAAACTATCCCCTACTTCCCAATTGGTCAATTAATCGTACATTATTACTCTACCCAATAATATTTCTATACCAAATCTATGAATTCTAGTATTTCGCCCTACACACGAAGTTGATTGGTCTGCTTTGCGATGTTCTCATCATCCGGCTCGTCAGGTATTGAAATTGTTGCATCTTCCTCTCCAGTCAATGTCTTCATTGTTTGCGTCCTAGGAAAGTACTTTTCACACACATTACACACAATTCGTTACAAATTTAGGACACTGTCTCCTGTTAGTTGTTTCTCATGGAAAAGCTTATGCTAAGCATTTTATTAAAACAATGAACACATCACAGTTAGTTCACTCTGTCAGCATTTTCTATTAAACACTAAGAAATACAGCTTCTGCATGAGGCCTGGCAAAACTAGGCCAAGGCACTCGCTAAGTTAAGACCTACAATTAATAAGCAGGAACATACTTCTCAAACCTAAATATGACATATTCCTACATAAATCTAATACATTTTCAATATTTCATAAGTATTAATCATAAATTAGTACAATTCGTGAACACTGGTGGCCATTCTTTGAGGTCACAATTTCAAACGTGTACATTATTTTCTCTACGTTATTCATTTTCTATATATAAGTCATTATTCAAAATACATAAACACTCATTAATAATTTCTAATTAAGACGTTTGCTTCAGCAGTCGTGCCCATTTGTAGACAGGCTGCAGATAATGCCTCCAGGCATTGAGGCTACTGCGAGCAGACACGAAAGATTTCATTATCTGCTGCAAAACTAAATTTCTCCAACGGAGCTGGATTATTAGGGCTAAGGTATTGGGTTAGTGCTATTCGTATTGGGCTTTGATAGAGCCATTTTCGCTCCGTTGTACATTTGCTTGTTTGCACAGTGTTTTATTCATTGAGACTCGCCCTTTTAATTGCCAAATACTGAATGCCTCTGAAAGAACTATTTTCCAACTTTGTAGGGCTCTACCAATACCATCCATGCAGTGTTTTGCCCTAGACGTTTCTCGAAATCAAGACTTAACTTTTAAAATATGTTATGCCTAGTCCTTTTTGTTGCTTTATTAGGAATTATTGAAACAGATGCCTACGAGGAGATGCTACTGTAACACGTGGTGCTCTGACAAAATTATCTATGTACTCTGACGGACCAGATTTGCTATCCTTGTGCTTATGATAAATTCTGTGGCAGTGTTTAACCCTACTGTGGCAATAATACTTTCCCCCTGTACTCGCAAACAATGGTATGCATCTTGTATTGTGTTTTTTTTCACATTTAAATGCCGTGAGCTATCAGCTCGATGAAAACTTATTTGATATGGAATGTACTATTTTAAATTATTTCTTGTTGTATCTTAATATGTGATTTTATTAACAGTATTTGTCGTGCATGCTATTATGGTTTTATTAAGCAAATAACGTATTTCGACCTGCAAAAAGGGGATAGCCACACCTAACATGAAAATACCAGTATATGAACTCTGAACTTCTGGGTTTATAAAAACGTAACTCGCGTGGAAATATACAACGCACCTGGAAAACGTTTTTGTTAGAGTATATGCAGGATAGGGGAGAGGTGGGGCAGAAAGTGGACCACGCTAAATTATTTGGGAAGCAAATTACCACACCAGTTTTTATGTTGTTTCCGACTTTGCAAGTAACTGTAAATGCACGCCAACAAGAAATTGGCAATACTCAGTGGGGTGAAATATGGGAGGAAGGTAAATCCCTCATATGCAAATAAATCTATTTTATTTCCTCCAGAAGGTATAATATATATATACATATGTATTATTCTCCCATACTCTACAAAAACCTGTGCTGTTTCAGACTTCAACACCCTTGTGCTGGAGTAGTTTTACAATGTGGGAATGCGGCGGAAACGCCATGGAAAAAATGACAGTGCCCACAAAGAGATGACTTTCTGAATGCTTACAACATTTTTTTGTGTCAAGCTCCTATCCCTCTCATGGAAACAAGCATATTATCACCACTACCTGTAAACCCCTGGCAGTGGAAAATCTGCCATGCGTGCAGATACTCAACTATCACAAATGTAACGTATGGTTCTCAAATTTCACTTATCGCGTGTCATGTTTATCCAGAAACCTTTTTTTGCACACCTCGGTTACACATGGGTGCACGACAGTAAATGAGAAGGAGTCGGAAAAGTCTGACCACTTGATCTCACTTCTACTCAAATATCTATTCGAAAATGGAACATTTCAAATTCGAGTGAGCTATTTTTGAGTGACAACGCGTTTAAGTGTTGGAAAGCTGCGCTATTATTTAATCGGCATTCAGGGCCATATTTATACTCCGTTTGCGCCGAAATTGCGTCGTTTTTTTTGACGCAATTTCGACGCAAAACTAACGCCAACTAACGCCATATTTATACTATGGCGTTAGAGGCGAATAGCGCCAAAGTTCCCGGAATGTGCGTCATTTTTTAGCGTGAACCCCTTCCTTGCGTTAATGATATGCAAGGGAGGCGTTCCCGTCTAAAAAATGACTCCCAGGCCTTTACGTGGTATTTATACTCCCGGGCAAAAGAGACGCCCGGGAGTTGGCGTGGCTAAAAACGGCGCATTTGCGCCACTTTTTAACGCCTGCTCAGGGCAGGCGTTAAGGGGCCTGTGGGCTCAAAATGAGCCCACAGGTGCCCTCCCATGCCCCCAGGGACCCCCCCTGCCACCCTTGCCCACCCCAGGAGGACCCCCAAGGATGGAGGGACCCACCCGAGGGACATTCAGGTAAGTTCAGGTAAGTATAAGTTTTTATTTTTTTATATTTTGTTTTGGTGGCATAGGGGGGCCTTATTTGTGCCCCCCTACATGCCACTATGCCCAATGACCATGCCCAGGGGACATAAGTCCCCTGGGCATGGCCATTGGGCAAGGGGGCATGACTCCTATCTTTACAATGATAGGAGTCATGTTGATGGGGGATGGGCGTCGTTAAAAAATGGCGCAAGTCGGGTTAAGACGATTTTTTCGACGTAACCTGACTTGCCCCATTTTAAGACGCCCATGCGCCATTTTCCCCCTACGCCGGCGCTGTCTGGTCTACGTGGTTTTTTCCCACGCAAACCAGGCAGCGCCGGTCTGATTGCGCCGTCTAACGCCATTCCATAAATACGGCGCCCGCATGGCGCTTCAGAATGGCGTTAGACGGCGCAAAACTTTTTGACGCTAAACTGCGTTAGCGCAGTTTAGCGTCAAAAAGTATAAATATGGGCCTCAATTTCATTTTCTTTCAGTGTTTCGGTCCTGCCCACTAGTGAAATTTATAGTCTTGGCAAGCTGTGGTAAAGTACTTTGCTTAACAATGTTTTTCACAACTGGCTGATTTTTAGAATGAACTAATGTTGCTCTTCCTGGATTTTCATATTTCAAATATTTCCACATGGTGCCCAAAAATTAAAAAAAGAACAGTGAAAGAAAACAGCAGTTGTCAATCTCTGCTCACATTCTTAGCTCTGTCTGAGGAAATGTTGGCTGTCAAGAAAATTTTTTTTGTCTCAGATCTAGTCAGTTATGGAAGCATTTATACAGTTACCTCTCTCTAGGGGATCGAGCAAACACATGGAAATATTTTAATTTATTGAGGAGTTCAGTCCAAAACCAAAAATCCTGTTTTGTCTCTTATCGACCTGCCTTCAGATTACATCTTTGAAGAAAACAAATGACATTTCCGATGATCTCGTGTATTATTTGCTAAAAGAGCAGAAATATTTTAAAATAATAACCATTACATGGGTAAGTGTGAGTTCTAAGCACAACATTTGTACAAGCATTCTTTGCGGGAATGGTGTTGTGTTTCTGCTTTAATCTAGGTGAGTATTTGTAAAAACACCTCAAAACACCCAACAAGTGAACTCAGGACAGCTTATTCGCAAAGCTGAGGTGCTTTCATTAATTCAAAGACTTGATGAATAAGGCAAATTAACTGAATTAGTAAGCATCCTTTTGTTAATATCGATTAGGAACGTGGAGTATACCAGATAGGATTTGACAAGGTAAGGTCAAAAGGAATACCATTACCTGCTTAAAAACAAAATACCGCCACAAAGAGGTGAATATTGGCCTCTGTAAACTGTCTCCCACCTACGGTTCTGCAGAGTTGATATATGAAGGTCGGCTGGATGTTCGAAGCCCTTATTGTACCATTATATAGTGCTTCATAACACTGATGTTTTTTTCCAAATTCTGACACTTGTCTGCTTTGGCTATGTAACTGACTCTCTACTGCATTATACACTCATCCGCACGGTACACATGCTGCTCATACCTTTAATCTGCAAGGCACCATTTCGTCCTTTCCCTGCATGGCTGCTTTTACTCTTTCCCTGCTGTCTACTTTCCCTGGCAGTTAGCTCTCTCTTGTGATGTGACCAGTGTGTGATTGTCCATGACATATTAAGTGCTTTGCTGGGCTGGCAATGGAGGCAACATGGTATAACCTGCCTTTCCATGTTCTGGCTTTCTGGTCTATCTCTGTACAAGAGGTTATTTATCTGAATCAGCACTTATCAGCCCTTCAGCCAACCCCACGCCTCGAATGGCCTTTAGTGGGTGCCTGCCCATGATGGGTGGGATGGCCATGCACAGCATGGGGTTGGCATTATGGATGGTACTAAAATATTACTTTATGTTAAACAAACTAGCACTTCACTAAAAAAACAAAGGGTAAAGTGACATTATAGTTAGGAATTCTAATTATACCACATAGCTGAAAAAACTGGCCACATATGTTTAGAGACTTGTGCAAGCTGGGGATAATTCTACCAGCTTACTTAACAGAGAGCCCTCCAGTCTTGTTTTCTTGATTGATGCATCATTGGGGGGTGGCACTGGAGAGTAGCCTCTTTAAAAATCTTGCTCTCTGTTGGACTTTTTTGCTTATGCAGGGTCATCTCCAATCTTTGTGCCTCCTGCCTCCTATTTTTTCTGACCTGTTGCTGTTGGCTTTTGAACTCTGAGCACTTTACCACTGCTAACCAGTGCTAAAGTGCATATGCTTTCTGTGTAAATTGTATTGTTGATTGGTTTATCCATGATTGGCATATTTGATTTACTAGTAAGTCCCTAGTAAAGTGCACTAAAGGTGCCAGGACCTGTGAATCAAATGCTACTAGTGGGCCTGCAGCACTGGTTGTGCCACTCACATGAGTAGCTCTGTATTCATGTCTCAGACCTGCCACTGCAGTGTCTGTGTGTACAGTTTTAACTGTAAATTCGACTTGGCAAGTGTACCCACTTGCCAGGCCTAAACCTTCCCTTTTATTACATGTAAGGCACCCCTAAGGTAGGCCCTAGGTATCCCCAAAGGCAGGGTGCAGTTTATGGCTAAGGTCGGACATATAGTAATGTGTTTTGTATGTCCTGACAGTGAAATATTGCTAAATTCGTTTTTCACTGTTGCAAGGCCTGTCCCTCTCATAGGTTAACATGGGGGCTACCTTTAAATCTGATTAAAGTGTAGATTCCATTTGGGAGTGGATGCACATGTGGAGTTTGTGGTCTCTGAGCTCACAATTTAAAAATACATCTTTTAGTAAAGTTGATTTTAAGATTGTGTGTTTGAAAATTCCACTTTTAGAAAGTGAGCATTTTCTTGCTTATACCATTTCTGTGACTCTGCCTGTTTGTGGATTCCCTGTCTGGGTCAGTTTGATAGTTGGGCTGGTTGCACCTCACACTAGACATTGACACAAAAGGAGCTGGGTGTAGTCTGCATTTCCTGATGAGCCATCTGTGCTAGGAGGGAGGGGAGGAGTGGTCACTTACACCTGAAAGGGCTGTGCCTGTCCTCACACAATGCAGTCTCCGACCCCCTGGTGGGTGTCTGGGCCTGGCCTGGGCAAGGCAGGATTCCACATTCAAAAGAGACTTTACTTTGAAGTAGGCCTACTTCAAAGGGGAAATTGGATATAAGAAGGGCACCCAAAACCACAGACTTTAGAACACTTCTGGAGAAGAGCTGAAGAGCTGAGGAGAAGTGCTGCCCTGCCTGTGACTGTGCTTTGTGGAGCTATCCTGCAGTTGCTGCTTCTGCCAGAGTAAGAGGGCAAAGACTGGACTTTGTGTGCCTTCCATCTTGTGAAGAAATCTCCAAGGGCTTGATTAAGATCTTGCCTCCTGTTGTTTGACGTCTCAGGAACAGCAAAGACTTCTCTCTGCCAGCACCTGGAGTCTCTGTAGAGACTCTTGCTCTGACAAGTGGTGCCCTATCCAGTCCCTGGACCCTTGAAAGGAAAGCTGGTGGAAATCCAAGGAAATCGACTTTGGACGACTTCGGGCCAACGCCGCTGCTGAATCCGGTGACTGCAACCGACTCCGTGATCTTCGATGGAACTCGACAACCTTTGTAGGCCTGACGCCGCTGCAGCCCCGCTGAAGTCCGCGACTCAGTGAAAGTCGCCAGACCATGTCGTGACCGACACCGCTCGAAGTGCAAGGATTCAACGTTTCACACAGACGCCGCGAACCCCGAGTTTGCGCATCGACTTGTTTTCACTTGTCACCAAAGGTACTGTACTTGGGAGTCTACGCGACTCTGTGTCCGGAGCCGCTGGAGTCGGATTTTTGGGAACGACTCCGTCACCACGCCATGTTAACACCTCATCGAAGCATTTTGTGTTTCTAAGCACTATTTTTGAGTTTAATCTTTAAAAATTCATAACCTGACTTGTGTATGTCGGATTTTTGTCGTTTTGGTCTTGTTTTGTTTAGATAAATATTTCCTATTTTTCTAAACTGGTGTTGTGTCATTTTGTAATGTTTTCATTAAGTTACTGTGTGTGTTGGTACAAATACTTTACACCTAGCACTCTGAAGTTAAGCCTACTGCTCAGCCAAGCTACCAGGGGGATAAGCAGGGGTTAGCTGAGGGTGATTCTCTATTACCCTGACTAGAGTGAGGGTCCTTGCTTGAACAGGGGGTAACCTGACTGTCAACCAAAGACCCCATTTCTAACATTGGTGATCAGCGGAAGGGATTTGGACTTGTATTTGTACTTGACATACAGTGATTAAGTGTACACTACTGTTTTGATCTCAGACCACTACGTGACCACATAATACTTGTTTGGTGATCTTCTATTTTTCTCTTAAGGACTCCTTTTTGTTCTACTTACATGATTTTGCTGATCCCTTGACTGATTCTTTTTACTTCATTGGGAACTTGTTTTCTGCCATTGGAACTTTGCACTTGTTGCCATCATGTCTCAATCTGGAGATACAACAGCTGGAGCTGTGTTTGAATTAGGGAAACTGAAGAGGTACTCAGTTGCTCAATTGAAACTGTTCTGTGAAGATCTTGCCTGTCCCGTTAAGAGCTCCGCCAGGAAAGGGGAGCTGCAAGAGGCATTGAGGGCCTGGGTGAAAGCCAAGGAAGCTTGGGGGCACACAGAAGATATTGATGGGAAAGTGAAGAGTCTACACCGTGGTGTAGTATAGGTGCCTATTACACCTGGGGGGAGGGTCTCCAGGAGTGGTAGCAGTAGGTCCTCTACGGGTCTGACTTCTAAAGATGTGCAGCACAGACAGGCAGAAAGGGCTTGACGGTTGGAGGCAGAAAAGTTGAGGATGCAAAGGGAGTTCCACGAGTGGAAAAGGGACTTAGAGATAGAAACTAAGATTTGGGCTTATGAGCTAAAACTGGAAGAGCTGGCAGTCAAGAGGGCTGAGTCCATCTGGAATGGTGGCAGCAACAATTTTATATCCAGTGCTGCTGAAGAAGTGCACATGCCCAGAGATGTGGTGTCCTACTTGAAGGAGGGAGTTGACACACACCAGGAGGCTCAGTGGTATGAGGTAGCTCCAGTTATGCACAGGGTCCCTGAGGTGGATTGGGGAACTGGCATGGGGAGTCATATTCCTATTGGTGGGAGGGACACTCTACTGACTCTAGGTGAGAGTGACATGGAGAAGGGTTCCCCCCAGGTAGATGTCCTGGTTATGGAGTGTGAATACATCCCAGAAGAGTATGGGTTGAGTGTCAGGGACAGTCAGGTACTGTCTCACCAGTCTCAGGAGGGTGATGTGGGGTGCTTTTTCAAGGCTGAGTCACTGGATGGTTGGGTGAAGGGTACTTTGGTTAATTCATGTGAGGGGCTGAGTGATGTAATTGCTGGAGAGCATAAGTCTAGTCCTTTTTTTCCAGAGCTACGCCGACACCCGGTGGAGTGTGAGTTCTCTGACCCCAAGCTACCAAGGGGGTAAGCAGGGGTTAGCTGAGGGTGATTCTCTTTTACCCTGACTAGAGTGAGGGTCCTTGCTTGAACAGGGGGTAACCTGACTGTCAACCAAAGACCCCATTTCTAACACTGTCGCTAGGTAGTGATACACACACTGGTTTTCAGTGACAGAGGTAAAAGGTGCTGTTTTTCCACTGCTTTGGTATGGTGACTAAGTTAAAAGATTGCAGAAGGGGAAGGTGGCAATTCATACTAGCTTAAAGATGAATAAGGATTTTTAAAATGAATTAGAAGTTCTTAACATTAATATTCAAAGAGATTAAAATGAGCAATATATTAGTAGGGATTAAGGCGGTCATTCTGACTCTGGCGGTAAAAACCGCCAGGGCCGTGGTCCGCAGGAGCACCGCCAACAGGCTGGCGGTGCTCCTTTGGGCATTCTGACCGCGGCGGTACAGCCGCGGCCAGAAACGGAAAGTCGGCGGTGTACCGCCAGCTTTCCGCTGCCCAGGGGAATCCTCAATGGCAATGGCACGGGCACTGCAGGGGCCCCCATAAGAGGGCCCCACTTAGAATTTCAGTGTCTGCTTAGCAGACACTGAAATTCGCGACGGGTGCTACTGCACCCGTCGCACCCCTTCCACTCCGCCGGCTCCATTCGGAGCCGGCTTCCTCGTGGAAGGGTGTTTCCCGCTGGGCTGGCGGGCGGCCTTTTGGCGGTCGCCCGCCAGCCCAGTGGGAAACCCAGAATGACCGCCGCGGTCTTTTGACCGCGGTACGGTCTTCTGGCGGTTCCCGCTTGGCGGGCGGCTCCCACCGCCCGCCAAGCTTGGAATCACCCCCTAAGTCTCAAAGCTGTAAAACAAGTTTATTCCGTAGTATTTCCTAAAATGAAAGGATATCAGGAGAAATTATTAAGGGCATGATTTAGAGTTTGACGGATATCCTGCCCACCGTATTATAATCCGATTATAGCCTCCGGAGATCATAACAGGGTGGACGGGATATCTATCACATTTGCAATGTAGTAACCCATCCGCCAAACTCTAACTCAGGCCCTAAGTGTTCCCTGCATGTTAGAAATGGGGGCATTGGTTGGCAGTCAGGTTACCACCTGTCCAATCATGGACCCTCACTCTAGTCAGGGTAAGTCACACACAATCCAAATTATCCTGTGCTCACCCCCTGGTACCTTGGCACTGAGCAGTCAGGCTTAACTTAGAAGGCAATGTGTAAAGTATTTGTGCAACAAACCATACAATGCCACAATATAACACCACAAAAATACATCACACAGTGCTTAGAAAAATATATAATATTTATCTGGATAAATGCAGGTCAAAACGATTAAAGAGGAAATAAGAAAATGTAGGGACAACACTGAAAGTGATATCAAGTGTATTAGAGTTAAAATATTACTGTAAAAGCAATAAAAAGTGTTTAGTTCTCCTAGAAATGAAAAGTGTCTCTTGCAGTGCAAAGTACCTGGTTTGCATTGAAAAATCCTTGCAAGGGACCGCAGAGGAGGAGACGCATAGAAAATGGTGAATGTGCGTTGGTTTTGCCCCTTCACACCCGGACTTCGTCAATATTTTTCACACGGAGAAAATGTTGCATCGATTTCTGGTGCGCGGACTTGGATCCTCTTCAGGTTGCGGGGTTTTCATACGCCCCGGGGGCGATGTGTGGAATCCTGGGCTTGCGGAGCGAAGTCACAGCGCGGCGTCGATTCTTCTCAGGAATTTGGGCGTCACCGCTCTAAGTCGGCGTGTGTCGATCCAGTAGGGCTGTGCATTGAAGTTCCAGTCGCGTCGTTGGTGCTGCGTCGATCTTCTGTCGCGAAGTCGGGCTGCGTCGTTCCGGATTTGGCGTGCAGTGAATTTTTCACCGCGAACAGGCTGTGTGTCGTTCTTGGCAGGCGGTGCATCGAATTTTCACTGCACGGGGATTTCAGCTGCAGGAGAGAAGTATTTTTGGTCCTGAGACTTCAGGGAACAGGAGGCAAGCTCTATGCAAGCCCTTGGAGAGCACTTCTGCAACAAAGCAAGAGAGCAGCAAGACAGCAGGGCAACAGCAAGGAAGCAGTCCTCTTCAGAAAGCAGTCAGGTGAGTCATTTAGGCAGCCAGGCAGTTCTTCTTGTCAGGGTGCAGGTTCCGGTTCAGGTTTCTTCTCCAGGAAGCGTCTGAGGTGGTAGGGCAGAGGCCCTGTTTTTATACCCAAATGTGCTTTTGAAGTGGGGGAGACTTCAAAGAGTGGCTTAGAAGTGCACCAGGCCCCCTTTCAGTTCAATCCTGTCTGCCAGGGTCCCAATAGGGGGTGTGCCAGTCCTTTGTGTGAGATCAGGCCCTCCACCCTCCCAGCCCAGGAAGACCCATTCAAAATGCAGATGTATGCCAATAAGGCTGAGTATCCTGTGGTTGGGGTGTGTCTTAGTGAATGCAAAAGGAGCTGTCAACTAAACCCAGCCAGACGTGGATTGTAAGACACAGAAAGATTTAAGTGCAGAGAAATGCTCACTTTCTAAAAGAGGCATTTCTAAAATAGTAATACTAAATCTAACTTCACCAGTCAGCAGGATTTTCTATTACCATTCTGGTCACACTAAACATGACCTTCCTACTCCTTTCAGATCAGCAGCTACCACTCAAACCATGTATGAGGGCAGCCCCAATGTTAGCCTATGAAGGGAGCAGGCCTCACAGTAGTGCAAAAACTAATTTAGGAGTTTTACACTACCAGGACATGTAAACTACACAGGTACATGTCCTGCCTTTTACCTACACAGCATCCTACTTAAGGGGTTACCTAGGGCACACCTTAGGGATGACTTATATGTAGAAAAAGGGGAGTTTTAGGCTTGGCAAGTACTTTTAAATGCCAAGTTGGATTGGCAGTGAAACTGCACACACAGGCCTTGCAGTGGCAGGCCTGAGACAAGGTTAAGGGGCTACTCAAGTGGGTGGCACAATCAGTACTGCAGGCCCACTAGTAGCTTTTAATCTACAGGCCATGGGCACATATAGTGCACTCTACTAGGGACTTATAAGTAAATTAAACAGCCCAATTGGGTGTGATCCAATGTTACCATGTTTAAAGTGAGAGAGCATATGCACTTTAGCACTGGTTAGCAGTGGTAAAGTGTGCAGAGTCGAAAAACCAGCAAAAACAGTATCTCAAAAGTGGAGGGAGGCAGGCAAAAAGTTAGGGGTAACCACCCTAAGGCTGTCAGGTCTAACACTGCACAACCATACTTTTGTTCTGGGGTTAGAATTATGACTAGTGCAACGTTTACCTCAAACAGTAACTACTATGTGCCAAAAGCCCACACACCCACTATTTTCCCCAGGTAGATATTGATATTAAGAGGGCAAACCAAGCAACATTTTCTTGGTCAACTGACTGAGAAATATTTAGTCATGAGGATACTGGTGTGGAAAGCACCAGCATCTGCTTGTTATGCATGCTATGCACCTTTTTGACGGGCTTAACTTACAATAGATGAGAAAATTGCACTTGTTAAATAACAAACCCTAGAATACCAGGGGGCATATGTACAAGCACTTTGCAACCCTTAGCGCCGCTGTAGCGTCTTTTTTTTTTATGCTGCGACGGTGCCCTCGCCTTGCGCCATATGTGCAAAGTGGCACAATGGTATCATTGTACTACTCTGTAAACCCTTGTGCCACATTATATTTGCGCAAGGTATAATGTATGCAAGGGACGTGTTCCCCCATAGGGAGGCCCAAAAAATGGCCTTGTGTTATTAAACTGACACTAGTGCTGTATCCTATGAGCCTCCCTACGCTTTGCTGGACTAGTGCAAAAATCTTTGGCACTAGTCCAGCAAAGTGCCACAACTGCACCAAAAATGTTGGCGCAGTTGTGCTAATGAGCCCCATGGTGCACTGTATTGTAAATACAGTGCTGCCATGATGTCGTAAGGGGGGCACAGGGCAGCACAAGGAAACTGGTGCATTGGAGCTGATGCACTAGTTCCTTGTAAATATACCCCCAGATTTCAACAGTTGTCATAATTATCTCATCTGGGCACTTGTAGTGAAGGCCATAAAATACTTGATCCCTGATTACGTCCTGGGGGTTAAAGTCAAAGTCCTGTGCAAACAATTGTTTTGCTAGGGATTGGTATTCTGAGATTGGTGGTAATTATTACAACCCTGCTGTTTTTCCAGACACATTTGGCATGTCAAACCTACCAAGAGGAAATGCAAAACATGCAAAACTTGGGGCCAGATGTATCAACTATTTTTGCATTTGCAAACGGTGCGAATGGCCATTTGCGAATGCAAAAATGCCGTTCAGTATGTATGAAAGGCATTCGCAATGCAATTTTAAGGAATCGCTAAAATAGCTATTCCTTAAAATTGCGACCCCATTTAGAGAATCACAAATTGCGATTCTCTAAATAAGAAATTGCAAATAAGGAATCCTTATTTGCGTTTTCTAAACCACATGTAACAAGCAATTCCTTAATGCGAATTGGGCATTAAGGAATCGCTATTACCACCAAGTTGAACTTGGTGGTAACCATGTGCAAATTAAAAAAATGCATTAAAAATGCATTTTTAAAATTTACATGTAACGCACACATGCCCCTTTGGCATGTGTGTGCCTTACATGTCTTTTAAAAAATTCTTGGGGTGCAGCAGAGGGGGCCTTAGGCCCCCAGCACTCTGGGGTTTGCATTTCCCAAAATTGCGAATTCCATTTAGGAAGTCACAAATTGGGAAATACAAAAAATTCGCAAATATGGGTCTACTGCCCATAGGTGCGAATGGGGCCGGTATCGCAATTTGCAATTCAGTAATAGCATTTGCGATTTTTAAGAAACCGCTATTACCGAATCGCAAATATGATACATACCATTTTGCAACTCAGAAATAGCGATTTCTTAAAAATCGCTATTACCGAATCGCAAAAGGGTTTTTTGATACATCTGGCCCTTGGTCTTACCCACTCCTGCAGCGCGGGAACATTCAGCTTTGCAGCAGGTCTTGTCAGTGCGGACACCAACTAAGTTATGATCCTTCTCAGAGAAATCGGGCTGCATGTGGCCCATGAGGCAGCGCCCAGTGGCACAGTTTCTCCTTCCAGAGTGGCACTGCTGGTTTCTCCAGTTATCGGAGCATTCCCTGACTTGCCAAGATGCAGTAAGTCAGCCTTCTCCCCTGGAGAAGGGAGAATCCTTTCTTCAGCTCCTCACTGGAGAACAACAATTGCACAGGATCATCTGGTGCATCCTTTAGCATCTTCGGGGGTCAATCAGGGGCAGTTATTTTGCTGTATGGGCTAGACTCACCAAATGCAACCTCAGTCTTTTTCTTGGGTGACAACCCAAACTTCTCACTAACATAGGTACTGGCATCCCCCCTATGGTCTATGGGGAAGCTGCGCCGCTATAATTGCCTCCACCACTGCAGTTACAAGTTTCAGCACTCCTTCAGCAACAACTTTACAGGAGGACCCCCCTGGCATACAAGGTCACCACAAAGTACCAATATGGGCTTGGCAAGGCCTGTACAGCACGTAACATATGGCTCAACTCACACACACCCTCTCCTGGCACAAGAGGGTTGCTGAACTAACATTGCACACAGGCAATGACACGATTGGTATACAGCCATTCCTTCACACCTTGCTCAGGGAGGTCTCTCAGCAGGAATCCGACCTGAACCTTGCTCCCTCCTATGCTTTCTTCTTCCTCATAGGGAACACTGGCCTTGAAAAGCAGGCGAGCATTGGCACTACAGGCTCTAGAGCAGTGATACTAGCAGGTATTTCCCCCCAGTTCTGACCCCAGGCAGAAGTCTTGCAGAGCTTTCCCTCCTCACGCAGCCTGTCTGGCTGCTTGACAGATCACAGAGTTAGGGGTTTGAACTTCTTCTAGTCCATTTCCAGCCACCAAAATATCATTTAGGGACTGAGGCCCTCCTTAAATCCCGCAGTGTTCAGGTTGGCGGTCTTTTCATCGACTGCCAGCCCCCTGGAAAACCCGCCGGCAGTATTATGTTTTCCCCGCCAGGCCGGCGGGCGGAGACAGTGTTTCCGCCCGCTGGCCTGGCGGGGAACACGGCGTAACGTTGAGGGTGGCTCCAACAGCGCCAAGGTTGGTGTGCGGCGGGTGCAGCAGCACCCATCGCGCATGTCACTGCCCGTAAATTGGGCAGTGACATGCGCGATGGGGGCCTGCACGGGGGCACCTGCGCTGCCCATGCAAAGTGCATGGGCAGTGCAGGGGCCCCCAAGGGTGCCCCAGGGCACCCCCTCCACCAGGCTGGCGGCATATGAAACATTATCCGCAGGGTAGCGCAGCTACCCTGGCGGATGGTGTTTCATCCCACCGCCAGGCTGCCTGGTGGTGGGAGCATGGCGGTGGGTGGGCCGCCATGCCGGCTGGTGGCTTCAGCCGCCACTGCCGGCATGGCGGGCCGAACCGCCAGGTTCATAATGACCGCCTGAGTCTTTGAAGTTTTATGTTGAGGTTCTGCTTCTTTTGAAGTGTACATGTCTCTTTTTCTTCTTTCCCGTTGAAGAATGTCTGTCACAGCAGGCAAGACTCCGAAGCTGATTGACCCACAACACAATTCATGGGAGTGACCAACGTTCACACCTGGATGTCAGCCATAGTGAGATATGCATCAAATGTTTAATCCAGGGTTCTCGTCTCTACTGCTTATGATTTCCTTATCAGACACACCTCCTTCCAGAGATATGTCCAGGCCCCTTCTTTATGATCTATCACTGAACCAAAGAGCAACTTTTTGAACTTTAAGGGGAAGTAACAGCCTCTCCTTTCATCCAGTGTGTCCCACCCTGCTCACAGGAATGCAGCAAAAGACAAATCTGTCTGTTGATTCCTCCACTCCTCATGTCTTCACCAAAGAGGACTTGGCTTCCCATAATGGATCCCAAGGTCCTCCATGTAATGTACCATTGCAGGCACACTTGTTTCACTCAGTGTACATTTGCAGCACACTCATTATCCAGCACTGTTCCCTCCAAATATTGTAGCAATACATGTACACATACATTCAACACTCTCATTAAGTCTGTGTGCATTGTTCAGGACTGAAGCATATCTATATTGTAGCAGTGTGTGCTAATTGCGAAAACATACACAGCTAGCACACTCGCCTGATACATGCTGCACCCGGGTCCAACAAGACCACAATATGTGAGACAGGACTATGTCATAGTGCACATGCATGATCTGTGTTTACCTATGACAAAAAAATCTGCATTAGGGATCCAGACAACAGTTCAGTTGAGCACTCAGGGCAGGGATAGACATTTTCAACCATGTAGAGGACTTTTCCATCCTAACCCATTCCTTCCCATACATCAGATGAAGGATGATCAAAACTCGTCCACTGAAAAACTGTGAAGTGGCTCACATCCCAATCTGAAATAATTGTTATTGTGTATGATGCTGAGACCTCTCGGTAATGTTAATCATTGTAAAGATGGTTATATATACTTTTGAAAAGCTAAGATGTGTCTAGCTTGACAATATCTAGAATCCTTAGTAAATATGTGTTGTATTTTCTTAACAATCTCTGTCTACAATTGATCTAGTTTAGTTTGTAGCTTCTTCAGAAAGTCCTCTAAACGTTCTTTAGACACCTCACTGAACAATTCATTCTTAAGTCTCTGAATTTCATCAAGTAATTTAACCCTCTCCTGAGCCGCATACTTAACCAGAATATGCATCATATTCAAGGAACAGTTTTTTTAATTGTCTTCCCACTCTTTCAGAGTACCCGGGTCAGGGTTATCGTAAATTGAAATCGTAAATATACACAGGCTTATAGGAACCCGCTCCACTTCTATGTATTTTTCAAGTGATTCCATCTCCCACCACTTGGCCAGTTCCTTCTACACAGCTTCTCCAATCTATCAAGTTTCATTTGTGGTGACATGCCCCCATCACCCTTACACCTACTGTTTCCAGTCTTTGGGGAAGTGGGAAAAAACAGTTTACTTGATGTTTCCTTCCTTTTAGCATCAATACTAGAAGCCAAGCTCATAAACTTAAACCCAGCCCAAATGGGCACAGAATTGCAAAAGTTTAGCAAACCTAGAGCCTCTGCTCTCAAATCAACACAAATGTTTTATGCACGTAGTTCCCCCACAAAACTAATTTCCAGGTAATTATTACAATGCAAAACCACCATGGCCTGAGTTCCCAGCCAGAACTTACTACATGCTCTGTGTGGCCATAGTGCGGGTCCTTCTACTCGGCACGGTCACCATCGATTCGTCATGGCTCGAACTGGATTCTGGTGGGGCTTGACAAAGTGGGCGTGAATATAGTTCATCCTTCCTCACACTCTTCACCTCTGTGTTGCCAAACAGGATACAAATGATGTGATTCCCAAACAACTATGCTCTGAATTAAACAACTGGCTTCAGAACTTCAAGTTCATAATCCAACACACCATCAGGATTTCGGTGTTCTAAGGCTGTGCGTGGCAGTCTAACCTGGGTTACGGCAACCCTTATAAGCCAACATGCAGTATTACACCAATCAAGAATATGCTCAGACAGTGCTGTAGGTTTGCAGATGACTGTTTATTATGGCTGACTTCTCCTGACGTGTTTCAGCCCTGGATGGGCCTTTCTCATGGGTTAGGGAGTTCAGCTCACCCAGTGTGAAATAGCTAAGTGTTAGACGTAAACAAAGGGTTAATGATGTCACATATCAGAAAATGATGGAATCAGTAGGAGCTATATTAGAGCATTGTTTACAACATAGCTATGCCATAATCAAGTACAGCAACAAAACATAAAAGTGAAAAGAACAACAGTGTATCTTGTGAATCAATATCATATAATGGAGTGCCTCTTTAGCATGCCACATGCGACTTCTATTACAGTACCATTGATTCTCACATCGAGATATGCCGCACCCAACTCATAAACTCATGTACAATACAGAAACCAGTTTAGAAATAGCTTCATGCACCATAACGTTCTAAGTGATACATATGTGTTGCAAGGGAAAGCAAATGTCATCTGTACCACCAACACTCTTATAAAAGCACAATGCTAACATATAGCTGTGCTGCTGTATGAGAATATCAGGTCAGAGCTTATACAAAGGCATACCTTATCAACAAGTTAAAATAAAATTCCCTAGAAGGATTAATATATAAATTATACAATCCCCTCAGTGTAAATCATTTCAGTTCTGGGTTATGCAAGCAGGCACATCTTAAGAATAGTAGTGGCTTAATTGCATGTGTCTCGCCCATGTGGGCTGCAAAAGAGTACCACAAATGGACTTGTCAACAAGAACAAACCTTTACACCAAGTAAACTAGAGTCCTAAAAAATTAATTGTATAAATGATGCAGTTCCCATTGTCCAATGAATTACAAATAAAACAAATAGTCAAGCAGGCATTTTTTAAACAAAGCAGTAATGGCATAATTGCGTACATCTCACCCAAGTGGGTGTATCTGACACTCTATAAGTGTGATGAATCATCAAAGATATCCATTCCCACAACCACATCATACATCCATATCCAGTGCAGAAACCTAAGTAAATACACAAAAACACAAAACAAATATTTAAAAATGGGTTGTAGTAGCTGAACACACATGTGGATTACAGAAGGACATCAAAATATTTAGCCCCACATCAATAAAAAAGTATGGACAGCTCTTCATCATGATTCAAATCCTGGGGAGCTCAGGTGTCAAAATCCAAAATGTATCTGGACTCTAATTTAATTAATACTTTCTCTCTGTCACCACCCCTACTGTGGGGTAAGATACCGTCAATCACAAAGAAGCTCAGTAATATGTATTGCTGAAAAGGGTGTCTGCAAAGTATCATGCAACAGGGTATTGCTTCTTCCTCCCCTGCATGGTCTGATCTGCTGCCACTGCCCTCAATTTAGTTTGCCGTCCCTGCCCACTCCTCTTGCCATTAGTTGCCCAATTCTATGCCCCATCATTCCCCTCCTGCTTAGATTCTGCTTAGCTTACTTCACCTACCCTTTCTTCCCCTGTCCTTCAATTTCTATGTCCTTGCCCCCGCTCCCTCCTTTTTGCTCACCATGTTCCATGGACCTGCCACTGCCCCTCCTATCTACTCTGAGTGTTCTGTTGAGCTGCCACTGCCCCTTCCACCTGCACAGCATGGCCAGATGACTGCTGCCTGTTCCTGTCACCTCCACCCTCCCTACCTGAGTTCCATGCCCCTATCCGCTCCCCCCTGTCATTCATGGTTCATTTTGCTATCACTCCTTTCTGTCCTCCATGTTCTGTTGTTTTGCAACTGCTCCTCCTGCCTACACCCCATGGTCTATTGTGAACCCCCTCCCCTGCCCTCCCTTGTGTGTGTCCAGCCCATACCCAGCCCTTCTGTCCTCCAGGGTCCTTTGTGCATGCCCCAGCCCCCATCATGGCTGTTCTGCTGCCATTAACACTCCTGCTTGCCATGCCTGGCCTTTTGTGCTGCCACATCCCCCCTCCACCTGTCATGTGTGGTCAGTTTGCTCCCTCTGACCCCCTCCCACCTTCCCTCTGCTGTCTGTGTGAATGCCAATATAGTCTCAATGTTGTCCTCCATGGTGTGTAGTGTGGCCAGTGCCCATCCTGTCTGCCCTCCAAGGTCAGCTTGCTTCTCCAGTCCTGCCCCCTTGTCCCCCTGCCCTCCTTTTTCCATGTACAGACACCTATCCCCTTCCTCCTGCCTTGTCTGGTCCACTGTCATGTCCTTGCCCCCTCTGTTCTGCCCCTCATGTTCTTTTATGCTGCAACTGTCCCTCCTGTCTGTCTGATATAGTCAACTTTCTACCCTTGTCTCTTACACGGAAAGGCAGGAGTCTCAGCAGAGAGTCCAGCTGCTGGCAGAGGAAGCCTTTGATGGCCCTGAGACTTCAAAACAGGAGGCAAGCTCAGTTCAAGCCCTTGGAGATTCTTCTCAAGCAGGAATGCACAACAAAGTCCAATCTGTGTCCCCTTTCACAGGCAGAAGCAGTAACTTCAGGATAGCCCAACAAAGCACAGTCACAGGCCTCAGCTCTTCAGCTTTTCTCCTTGGCAGAGATTCCTCTTGGTTCCAGAACTGGTCTTGAAAAAATGTGAGGTTTGGGGTTTTGGGTCCACTACTTATACCCCTTTCTGCCTTTGAAGTAGGCAAATTTCAAAGGAAAGTCTATGTTGTTTACAGGATCCTGCCTTCCCCAGGCCAGGCCCTAGACACACACCAGAGGGTTGGAGGCTGCATTGTTTGAGGTTAGGCACAGCCCATTCAGGTGTAAGTGACCACTCCTCCCCCCACTCTAGACCAGATGGTTCACCAGGATATGCAGGCTACACCCCAGCTCCATTTGTGTCACTGTCTAGAGGGGATTCACAAACAGCCCAAGTGTCAGTCTGACCCAGACAGGGAATCCACAACCAGCAGAGTCACAGAACGATTTAAGGAAGAAAATGCCCACTTTCTGAAAGTGGCATTTTCAAACTAGCAATCTAAAAACCAACCTCACTAAAAAATATCTAATTAAATTGTTAGTTCAGAGACACCAAACTTCAATATCTCTCTGCTCCCAAAAGGGAAACTGCACTTAAACGATTTTTAAAGGCAGCCCTCGTGTCAACCTATGAGAAAGATAGGCCTTGCAACAGTGAAATCTGAATTTGGCAGGATTTCGCTGTTAGGACCTGTAAAACACACCAGTACATATCCCATTTTTAACATACACTGCACCCTGCCCATGGGACTACCTAGGGCCTATCTTAGAGGTGCCTTACATGTATAAAAAGGGACGGTTTGGGTCTGGCAAGTGGGTACACTTGCTAGGTTGAATTGGAAGTGCAAGACTGCAAACAGACACTGCAGTGACAGGTCTGAGACGTGTTACAGAGCTATTCATGTGGATGGCACAACCAGTGCTGCAGGCCCACTAGTAGCATTTGATTTACAGCTCCTGGGCACCTCTCGTGCACTCTACTAGGGACTTACTAGTAAATCAAATATGCCAATCAGGGATAAACTAATCACCAACACAATTTACAGAGAGAGCATATGTACTTTAGCACTGGTTAGCAGTAGTAAAGTGCCCAGAGTCCTAAAGCCAACACAAACTGGTCAGAAAAATTAGGAGGAAGGAGGCAAAAGGTTTAGGGATAACTCCGCAAAAAGGGCCAGGTCCAACATCCCTCAACTTTATGGTACTCCGCTCTACCCCACTGTACTGTACATCAATGTAGTCTATGCCACTCTAGTGTATGATTTTACACTGTACCTAGCTCCTCTCTACACCACTCCACTCTACGCCATTACACGGTATGCAACTCCAGTCCACTGTAAAGTATTATACTCTACACCCCACTCCACTACACACCACTGTACTGAACACCATTCCATTGGACAACACTCCACTCTATGCCACTTCACTGTTTTGTATTCCACTCTACCTCACTCCGGTGTAAGCAATTCACCATACACTACGGCACTATATGCCATTCCACTGTACGATACTCTATTCTATACTATTGGACTGCATGCCCATGCGTGCTAGAACAGTCAACTGTATGCTGTTCTACAGTATGTCACTCCACTGTATGCTACTCTACTGTTCACCAATATGCTGTACGCCACTCTCCTCTACACCACTGCATTATATGGTATTCCATTGTATGCCATGCCACTGGACGTCACTCCGCTGTATGCTATACCATTCTACCCCACTTTGCTGTATGCCACTGCAGTCTATGCCACTACACTTGATGCTACTCCACTGTATACCACTCCTCACTATGCCACTCTATTCTATGCCATTCCATTGGACATAGCTCCAATGTATTCCACTCCACTTTATTTAATGTAATGATAAAGAGGAACTGCGACTACTGTGAAAACCCACTTCAACATTAGAGTGGTAAGACTCTAAGTTAGGGGAAAGTCTCTAGCTATTTATAATGTACAATTGCCTTAAGTTCTTAATAGACAAATTTTGGTTTACGTTAGTTTAATGGAATATATTTGCATAGTTTTTTCTCATACAAATGATCACTAAGGCTTTTTTCTAAGTTTAGTGGAAGCTTTGAATTATATATAATATACAATTATTTGTTCAAAATTATATATACGTTAGTTTTAATGGCATATATTTTACAGTGTCTCATAATATGTATTGTAGGGCAAACAGTGATTTAATAGCTGTATAAGTTTTAGAGGTGTTTTATGTTCTTATGGTAATCATGTTTTGCAATTAAAGTTTTTATTCAGTCATTCACTCCATTGTATGGTATTCCACAGTCTGCTATTTCACTGTATGCCACTGCACTGTATGCCACTCCAATCTGCACTATTCCACTGTATTCTCAACTGTACGACACTGCAGTGTACGCTATTCCACTCTATGCCACTCCACCCATTTAAACTTCACTTGATGCTAGTGCACTGAACACTTTTACACTGTATGCTGTTCCATTGTATATTACTCAAGTGTACTGTACTCCACTGCACACCACTCCACTGTACACCACTTTACTGTGTAACACTATGCTCCATTCCTTATATCTATACTTTATAAAACTCTATTACACTTTATGGCACTCTACGACATTCTACTCCAGTCTATTCCTATACAATCCACTGTCCGACTCTAGACTCTACTCTTTGCCTGTACACTCAATTGTACAACACTCTATTCCACTCTACCACACTTTTGAAAACTTTATGACACAGCAATCCATTCTACTGTACGAGACACCACTCCAGTTTTTAAGAGTGTGCTTGACTCTATTCTATGACACACCTGTGCACTCTATTATAATTTACTCCACGCTATGATGGCCACTCCAATTGACTGTACTACACTCTACTTTACTGTATGAAAGTTTACCTAAACTGTAGGCCGCTGTACAACAATCTGCTCTACACAGATACACTGTATGACACTCGACTGTCCTGTTTGCAACTCCACTCTACAACACTGTACTACAGTGTTTGCCATTCTCCAACACTTTACTACACTCTATACCCCTACACTTCATTGTACATCACGGTATGTAACTGTACAACACTCTACTCTACTCTGTACTGCTTTACAGTACTCTAGTCCATGATACAACACTGTATGCAACTCTTTCTATCCCACTGCACCATACTTTACTCCATTGAACTCTATGACACATTACTCCACTCTAGTCTACTCTACTCCATTACTCTACTGTACGCCAATCCACTCTATGCCCATTCTACTCTATAATGCTGTATACCAATCCACTCTAGCACACTCTACAACACTGTAGTGTACTCGATGGCACTCCACTTTAGAAAACTGTACTACACTGTATGCAACTTTACTCTCCTGTAGTAGTCTACAACACTTTCCATTACTGTACGACACACCACTGTATTGTACAATATGGTACTCCAATTTATAATCACATTAAATTCATTTTTACTCAATTGTATGCTACGTTACTCCTGTATACTGCCATCCATGCCAATATGCTCTACGGCACACCACTTCACTCTGACAGTTTGCTCTACACTACTCCACTGCAGTGATCTCCACTCCACTATACTTCACTCTACTACATGTCATCCCATTGTATGCCACTGTGCCATGCTGCACTCTACGCTGCTGCGCTGTCCGACACTACACTGACAGTATGAAACTCCAGTCTACAAGTCTATACTATACTCTATGCCACCCTGTAAGAAATGGGGTCTCTAGCTGGCCGTGGTTTGCTCCCTGTCCAAGTAGGGGCCCTCATTCTAGTCAAGGTAAGAGAGTAACACAGCTAAGATAACCCCTGCTAACCCCTTGGTAGGTTGGTACAAGCAGACTGGCTTACCTCAGAGGCAATGTGTAAAGTATTTGTACCCACACACACAGTAACGCAGAAAAACACTACAAAAAAACTACACATCAGTTTAGAAAAAATAGCCAATATTTATCTGAGGAAAACAAAATGAAAATGACAAAACTCCAACATACACAAGTCAAAATATCTATTTTTAAATGTTTAAGCAAGTCTTAAGCCATAGGAATTAATGGTTCTATCTCTTTAGCACAAAGAACCTGGGATGCGTCGAAAACAAAGACAATGCAGGCAACAGGAGAGGTGAGGCACCGGAAAAGCAAAGCAAGGCATCTGTTCCTTACTGCGTAGGGAAGTGATGCATCAATTCTTTCCTCACAAGTGAGACAATGCATCAGTTCCTTACTGGTAGGGGAGATGATGTGTTGATTCTTTCCTCGCAAGGGTTGATGACAAATTGATGCCCAGGGACAATGCATGGAAAATGGAATGTGATGATAGAATTACGGTGATACAGATGCTGCATCAGCCACGGGACAGGTGCTGCATCGATTCTTTCTCCTTCAGATCACCAGCTTGCACTTCCAATGGCCCAGGGACCACTTGGCAAGTTAGGACGGTCAGCAGAAGAGCCCAGACATTGGCAGATGAATAGTTTGATGTCCCTGAGACTTCTTAACAGGGGGCAAGCCTAGTCCAAGCCCTTGCAGAACCTATGGAAGCAGGATGTAGAAAGCCAAGTCCAGTCCTTTCACTCCCAGGACAAAAGCAGCAAGCAGCAGGCCAACACAACAAAGCAACACACAGAGTGGCAGTCCCTCCTTTAGCATCCAGCTCTTCTTCCTGGCAGAATGTCCTCAATCCAAAAGAGTTCTAACTGTGTGGTGTCAGAGGTCCAGTACTTATACCCATTTCTGTCCTTGAAGTAGGCAAACCTGATAGAGAAGTCTTTGTAGTGCACAAGACCCTTCCTTCCCTGCCCTAGCCCCAGACACACTCAAGGGGTTTGGAGACTACTTTGTGTAAGGACAGGAACAGCCCTATTCAGGTTCAATTGTAAGCTCCTCCCACCACTTCAGCTCAGCAAGACCCATCGGCCTGGTAATGAGCCCTCAGGATGTGCAGGGCATACCTCACCTTCCTTTGTGTGACTGTCTAGAGTGAATGCACAAATAGCCCAATTGTCTCCTGACCAAGATGTTTATTCCACAGGCAGGCAGAGGCACAAAATGGTTCAGCACGCAAATGCCCACTTTCTAAAAGTGGCATTTTCAAAACTACAACTCAAAAACCAACTTAACCAAAATATTTATTTTTAACTTGTGAGTTCTGGGACACTTAACTCCATATCTAATGGTAAATTACACTTAAAAGATAATTCAAGGCAATACCCATGATACTCAATGGGAGAGATAGACCTTGCAATAGTGGAAACCAAATTTAGCGGTATTTCCCTATTAGGACATGTAAAACACACCAGTACATTTTTAAGTACACAGCACCCTGCCCATGTGGCTGCCTTGAGTCTACTTTAGATGTTACGTGTATGTAGTAAAAGAGAAGGTTTGGGCCTGGCAAGTGGGTGCACTTGCCAGGTAGGAATGGTAGTTTAAAACTGAAGACACAGGCACTGCCATGGCAGGCCTGAGACATGTTTGCAGGGCTACTCATGTGGGTGGCACAATCAGTTCTGCAGGCCCACACGTAGCACTTAGTTTACCGGCCCGGGGCACACAAAGTACACTTTACTAGGGACTTACTAATAAATCAGATATGTCAATCCTGGAGTAAACAATCAACAATACCATTTACACAAGGGGCACTTGCACTCTAGCACTGGTCAGCAGTGGTAGAGTGCCCAGAGTCCTAAAGCCAGCAAAAACTAAATTCAGCATATGATCAAAGCCAGGAGGTCAAAAGCAACAAGACAGGGGAAAACGTGCCAAGGGCTGTCAGGTCTAACCCAGCCTATAACTCTATACTCCCATCTATGCCAATCAACTGTACACCATTGTAGTACACTGTATGACAAGTGACAAGATGCCACTCCCCTTCTCTCTATCCCACTCCACTATATAATATGCCACTCAAATGTACAACACTCTCCTCCAGTGTGCTCTGACAATCCTCTTGATGGTGCTCCACTGAAATGCCACTCCACTTTAGAACATGTCACTCCACAATACAACACTCAACTCTACTATATGAAACACCTTCCACTCCTCTGTAAAAGATTTTACACCACTGTACAGTACCCCACTTCAGTCTACTACTCTGCACTGTATTCTACTCTACAATACTTGACTCTACCAGACTGCACTCTATAACACTTTCCTCCATTCTACTGTATGCCACTCCAATTAACGACATAGTAGTAAATGACACTGGATTTGAAACACATTTTTATTTAAAAATAACCTTTGAAATTGAATAAAACAACAAAGGTAAGGTCTAAGTTACAGTTAGGAACCCTTTATTTATTCTTTCTATACAAACCAAACTTAAACTAGACAAACACTGGAAATTCTACAGTTATTGTTGTGACTTAAATTATTGCACCACCTTCAAATTACTATAAGTTTTGCATCATTTGTGTCATTGCAGTGCATGATAGAGTGGTGAGTTAACTTTACCTGTTGAATTTCAGTGGTTTTGTTAATTTAAAACAGTAAATGTCAACATCCCTATAACCTTTGCTTTATAAGTGAATTTCTAAGGTTTTTTTAGTTGTAAAGTAACATACTATTCTATATATATATATATATATATATATATATATATATATATATATATATATATACATATATATATATGTATAGGTAGTTCTACTTAGGACTTGGTTTCCATAGAAAAAGTGTTTTTGTTTTGCCAATAACTTTGGTGCAGTTTGAAGAATCTTCATGAAATTATCAGAACTAATATGATCGTTGATCCAACTGCTGTCTGGAAAGTTTCAGGGTGATCCATCAAGTGGGGGGCTGATTTAAAGGGGGGGTCCCAAAAGATGTTTTCCCCATGCATTTTTCCATAGTGTTTTCACTACACTCTGAACCACAGGACAAAATTACATCAAATTTGATGGCAAACTAGTTCTTGGTCCAGAAAAAGTGCTTTTTGTGATTTGGTGTAAATTTGTTCAGTAGTTTTTGAGATATTAAAGCAAAAAGAAATGTGTCTATCTGGGTGGAGTCTAAGCACAGATGTCATGGTGAGATCTGACTGGTTGTCAGCACTTCAACCAGAAAGTGATGACAGCCATCTTGGGATCAATATGATTGATAGCACCCGATTGAAATGCATTGTAGTGAATAGCAGGTTTTCAGGGTCCCAAAAAGGAGAACATATAAAGGGGGATAAAATATTTTAGTTACAATATAAATCATTTGTTGTTAAGGTGATTTTACTCAGTGAAAAAGACTTCTGCTGGGATTTTGTGAATGTTGGAGAGAAAACAGTTTTTTTATGATTTTCCCACAGAGGTTATGAAACGTCTTCTGGAAGCTAAAATGATAGCAGATTTTTTATAAATTCACACTATCTTTGCAACCATATGAGAATGAAGTCTGACATTGTCAGTATAACATATACTTTCAACAGGAGCAGCCTGTCAGTAGACTCCTTTTCATTCTACTTCAGCCTCCCAGAGTGTTCTAAAGAACAACTAGAGTGCTAACAGTCTTATTTATGGTAAGGGTGCAGCATAGCTGAAGCCATCTTGATTGAATCAAACTGGTAAAACTTAAAACATCTAATTTAGAAAGGAATAAAATTAGTGGTTTCATTTTGTCATAGAAATTATGGTTAGTGTTGTAGAAAGAAAAATTAGGACACATTCTAAGTGAGTTCTCAAATATCTTCCTCTTTTATTTCATTAAAATATTCTGACAAGTAGACTGAAACATGCACTTTCAACACCGGCAGTAGACTGACAGTTAACGCTCTGGTCATCAGCAGTTTACTACAGGATTTGAATGAGCAACTAGAGTGCTATCATTATGAATTTATGCTAAAAGTGTGGCACATCTGACCTATATGCTGATGGAACTGAAGTGGAAAACTGAAAGCATTTTCTACTGAGGATAACAAAATTCTAGCTTATGCGTCAAGAATTTTCAATTCTATTAAGGACATGGAAGTGAGGAATATGCTTCTCCTTGTTTGCTGTTTAATATCAGGAATTCACCAGCAGCCATTTAAAATAAACTTCTAACATAAACTACTTTTCCCATCATCCCCTTAAATTACATCACAACAAATGCACCATTCATAAACATTGCCTTATAAGGGGTGTTGGTGCCATCTCAACGTCCTCATTCTTTGCCTCATTGGCCAAATAACTGCATAAACTGGTCATCTTCAACTGAAACACATGCTGTGCTATAACTAGAACTGATCTCCATCTATGGAAAACAGGAGTAAATACTATTGTAACACCTATTGTCTGAAAATTAAAAAATATACAATCATGCATTGAACAATTAGGATGGGAAAATGACTGAATCAAAACATGATACAATTATTATAATTATGATATTAACAGAAAAGGGTTGGATAAACCTCACCTCTGTGTCCTTATTAGAATTGAAAACTATTGACATGTAAGCTAGAAACATTTTTATTCTATGTCAGGACCGGAGGCTTCATATTAAGCTTGTTCAAAGCTACTGCAACACAACAGAGGCAACATCCAGAATTGGCTTATAGTAAAAAGATTTGAAAGTTGAATCTGAGGAGCAGTCTGCTGCCCTCACTATATCCTGGAGGTGAGAACCCAAGTCATTAAATTTCAATGCAGGGCTCCTCTGGTGGAATTAGCACCACATTTTGACATTGCCTGCTTCAGAGAGAATCCATTTCACCCAACGTGCTATGGTCGCTGAGGACACCGGGTGAAAGGGTTTCTAAAGGGCAATTAGAAGCTGGTCTCCAGTGGATTGCCTGAACTCCCTAGTACGATCCTCGTATTCCTTCAAACACTGGACAATACACAATTTGGGATCTTCAGGGATACTGGGATAAGAAAATTGCATGGAAAGAGTTTTTGTTCTCAGAGTAATGGTAAAAGAAAACTCCATCTGGGAAAAATAATTCTACCTGTTAAGTCCAGGGCCTTAACGTCCGACACTCTCCTGCAGGAAACCAGACATAGTAGGATAGCTAGTTTGGCCGAAAGTTGTTTCCTGAACAGATCAGGATTGGCTGGCCATCTTTGTAGGAATTTTAGAACAACATTGACATTCCTTAGTGCTGAGTACTTTAGATGAGGAGGATTGACTAGATGAATACCTTTCATAACTCTACCCACCAAAGGATGTTCACCAACTGGTTTCCCTTCAATGAGGGAGTGGCCTGCCGAGATCGCAGAATGAAAATTATTCACAGAGTTATAGGTGAGACCAAAGGAAGCAATTTCTGCTAAAAAAATATCACAGAGGTAATGGGGGCCCCAAAGGGATCCAGATGTCATTCACCACACCAACTCAACCATCTCCATGTGGAGGCATGTCGGTTTCTGAGCGTATTCTGACCAGGAACTGGAAATGAAAGTGACAGTCTGTGGCAAAAGGGTTGGCAGGAACCAATGCTTCCTGAAAGGCACCATGCCAGGAGATGGAGAAGACCCAAAAGAAGAAGAGGGTGTTGTAATCCCAAGGGATCCAAAAGAATATTTTGGAATGAGGGAAGTTGAAGGGGAAGATCACAAGACATCTCCAGCAAGACCGGAAACCAAGGCTAGGTCCTCAATGAGGAATGCCCAAGATCAGTTCTGCTTTTTTGGCATAGGGTGTATGCTGACACTCTCTGGATCAACAGGAAAGAAGGGAATGACCAATGAAGAGGGCCCTTTCATGCTTGGAGAAATTTGTTGGGGGCTAAGGCCTTCGGATCCTGCCTCCAAGAGAAAAGCCTCTCCAATTGAGTTGACAGACGGGATGCAAATAGATCTGTAATGACACTGACCCCAGTGATTCTGCAGTGCTTGAAAGACTGAGGGATGTAGTTTCCATTCACTGGAACCCTTGAGGTATCTGGAGTTCCAATCGGTTATTTGATTGTTCTGACCTGGGAGATATTCTGCTATGACGGAGATGCGATATTGTAAACAGTAGTTCCAAAACACCTTCGCAATGTGTGCTAGGATTCGAGGCCTCATCCCGCTCAGCTTGTTGATGTATCAAACTGCTGAGATATTATCCATTCTCAGCAGAACACAAATACTGAATCAAGGTGCCAGAGTCTGAATTTTGAAGGAACCTGCTAAGATTTCCAAGACATTTATGCGGCGATTGGATTCCTCTATGCACCAGCGTCCTCCTAGGGAGATGTTGCAAAATCTGGCGCTCCACCCCCACATACTGGCATCTCCTTCCAGAATGATGTCCCACCAGGTACTGAATATGGCTTTGCAGTTCCAGGCGGTCATGTGATGTAGCCACCATTGTAGCTCATCTCTGGTTTGTGGTGTCAAAGAGATCAGTGAGGGATAACTCAGTCCCCTCCGAAGATGTTGAATCTTTAATCGCTGGAGAACGTAGTGTAGAGTGCAGTGTAGTGTAGTGAAGGGGAGCTGGGAAGATGTCCTGGATGGAGGAGGAAAGCAGATATACTATCATGGCCAGAGCCCACAATGACAGCAAGTCCTTGTGGAGGACAGAGCGGATCTCCTTTAGGGCAAGTTTCAACTTCTGTGACAGAAGGAATAACTGGGCTAGTAAAGAATCTATTTGGATTCTTAGGAACTCCATGTGATGCGAAGGAATGAGAATAGATTTTCTCTTGTTGATGAAGAAGTCTAAGTCCTGAAGGAGTTGTACCATCCAGTTCAGGTGGATTAGCAGCAATTCTTCACTTTGAGCCATTAGAAGAATGTTGTCCAGATATATAATCAATTGGACGCCCAGAGAGCAGAGTCGCTCGACCACAGGGCACATCACCTTGGTGAAAAACCAAGTAGCCGAGGATAGACCGAAAGGAAGTACTTTGATCTTGTTCCACTGACCCTCCCACCTGAACAGGATATATATTTCATATATGTGGGGAAGATGGGAATGGACAGGTAGGCGACCTTTAAGTCGAGGCACAACATTCAGTCTTTTTCTCGCAGGAGGTCCCTGAGAAGGTGAATTCCGCCATTTTGAAACAATGGTAAAGGATACAGCCATTGAACTGTTTGAAATTGATCACCAATCTGGAACGACCACTGCGTTTGGTTGCCACAAATATACTGCTGGATTAGTCCGGCTGACAAGGACAGATGTTTGTGTAGGAGTCACGAAGAAATCCAGTTTGTACCCCTAGATTGTTTCAAGGACCCATGGGTCCACAGTCACGGAGATCCAATTGGACAGAAAGTATTGAGTCCTGCACCCCAAGATGATGGAGAAGTGGTGAATCAGGCTTACCTGGAGAATGGGTCCCAGAGTAGTTGCTTTGTGAATGACAGGATCCTCTCCCATAGCGAGAGTGGGCTGCCCAAGATCTGGAAGGTAGAAAGTGTTCCAGTCCTGGGGTAACCAAGACCTTAGGGGGCATGGGAGGCTTGGGGGCTTCAGGCACTGGAATGGCCAGACGTTTACCCTCTAAAGAGGCTGGCTTAAGAAAAAAGGTGTAGGTGGAAGACTTTTTGAAGGGAAGATTGGACCTTGATCCCAAGATCCTTTCCAAATTTGTCACTGACAAAAAGGCTGTTGGCCAAGGGACAAGCTTCTGCTGTGGTGAGATCAGTAAGTTTGGGATCGATACGAATCAACACAGAGCAGCGACGATCTACAGATAATGCACAATTGGCATTTCTGAGCAAACATAGTGCTTGTTGGGCCCAGCCTGCCAGCATGTCAGGATCAATGGGGGAGACAGACTATTTGGCTGTCACTGCCATCTATAGGATTTTACACAAAGGGTCCGTAATGTCAAGTAACATATCTTGACAGGCTTTCCATGACCTGTCAATCCCTTTTTTGGGATCTTTGAAGGAACGCTTCACAAAGGTGGCCAAGTTTGGATCAAGTTCGGGGGTCTCAGCAACCTTGTCTGAAATGCAGGGTATAGGGCAAACTGACCTAAGTCTGTTATAGACTTCCCTGTCATATGCTTTGCAGAAACATTCTGGGTGATTGAGGAGAGGGAATTCCCATCTGAAGACCGGGGATGGACAATGTCGTCTTGGTCAAAGTCCAGGGTAGGGTCTGTATATGGAATGTGGGTGGGGAGTCTGGAGGAGTTCAGCATCAGCGTTTGTGGGAATGATATGTTTTATCCTCTGAGTCAGAGGAGGTGGCGAGGTGGAGAGAGTGTCATCAGTATTTTCACCAGCGGGCATGAGGGGAGTGGAGAGGCCACTCATTGAGGGAACTGATGCAGAATAAGTGTGATCTGGGGGAAAGGATTGGAGCATGCGGTTCTTTGCAGCAGCGTTGGGTCAGTCTCTGGGTCTCATTGGCATAGTGTCCTGCTGGGGAGCATGAGCTAAGGGAGAAGTTAGGCCAATGGGTGGTACAGAGAGTCCATACTTTTCTAACAGGTGGGAAAGAGGTTGGAGGGCAGTCACCAGGGCCCTGTTCACCGACTGAGTAATAGAGGCATCCAGGGAAGTGACACTATTTTCACACTATTTTCTGCCAGATTGAGTTCCTAATTATCTTGGTCAATCATCAGGACTGTTTTATCTCTGCGCTCTGCCATGATTTGCCAACTTGTAGGGAGTGTGTGAAGCTAGAGGTATTGGATGGGATACTTTAAGAGCAAAGGGAGGGGCAACTTCTGGTGGCCACATGCAGAAAGCAAAAGGAATGAACATACATGTAGAAGTGGTAACTCTCAGCCCCTCAGGGTGGACCTGTATAACCTGTGAGCTTGCCCAGAGAGTGATAAGATCAGCGAGGGAACAGGCTCACCCTTTTGCTGAGCCACAGGCATGTCTCGCAATACCCCATACAGAAAGAGGACTGGAGTCCTGTATGTCACGTGCCCTCCCTCCTCATCTCCCAGGCACCCTCTTCAGGTACTGCAGTGAACAGCCCTGTGTCAGCGGTAATGAAGAAAATACCACAGTAGCGTGAATAAACTTGTGAAATAAAGATGAAAGCACAGTTAAATGTAATTGAACAGACACACTTATCTGAACACCTAATTCAGCAAAGAAAGAGGAAGTTAAGATGCGCCAACACACTTTATAAGGGCTTAAATTCTACGATTGCTGAATATGTTGTGATGTCATTTTGGGGGATGATGGGAAAAGTAGTTTATGCTAGAAGTGTATTTTAATTAACTTTTGTTGAATTCCTGCTAATAAACAGAAAAGAAGGAGAAGCATAATCTAAAGTCTCAAGTCCTGACATAGTACTCTGCAGTACATGAGGATATTAGGGAGCTTCATAACAAGTAAGTCTCTCAAGATAGCCACCAGAGAAAAAAGTGCCCAAATACACAACAAATACACAAATATCAACCAAGTATAGCCCAATGACAGAAGTGTGCAAAACACGTATTTCTTTGCAGTTTTATACAGTGCAGGCTTGACCCAAAGATATTGGAGTGCTTTACATGAGCTTCAGTTATATTACACAAAGACACATTCCTTTTGGGTTTAAAGCATGGGGAGAGTAAGTAATTTGCCCAGAATTACAGGTTGTCAAACTGACGTTGAAACTCTAACTGGTTCCCCAGTTGCAAAGTCTGTAGCTCTGGCCATAACGCCACATTCTATCCCCTAAGTGTAGCATATAATCAAATGATCAACTGGATAAAAAAACATTAAGATGGCAAATAATTTTAAAGTGTTTTGTCGCTGTTTGAGAAGTCAGAAAATATGTCCCCATTTTAGTTTTTTAGAGCACTAGCCATAATTTCTAAGGGAATAAGACCCTCTCATTTTCTCAATTTTATAGTTTCCAAAGGAAATGCTTTAGGTATTACAGTTTTGATTACATCAAGATGACATCAGGCATGCCACACGTTTGTAATAAATATGGCATGTTACTAATCTAGTTGTTCATTAGAATAGTGTGGAAAGGCAGATGTCAGGGGCACTGACTCGGATAATTGATGGCAGGGAGGAGGATGCATAGGCAACACGTTGACCAAACTGTGCAGGTGGGAGGGACAGTGGCAGCACAACGGACCATGAAGGGCGGGAGCAAAAAACAACCATAGAGGACAGACAAGAGAGACTGTGGCAATACAACAGACCTTTGGCGGTAGAAGAAAGTGGAAATTGTAGTACAACAATAACTGCCAACAGTCCCCATTCAGGCAGGAGACCCCTGATGTTTTTAAGGCCAAAAGGGCTGTATTTTACACGTCTCCTGCCTAAAATCACCTCTTTTTCAAAGTAAGTCAATGGGGAAAATCAATTCCCCAGGTGTTTTGTTTTTCTAAATCTCCCTCTTACCAAGTTACAAATATTGGCAAATATAGTGCATTAGATCACTTAGGGCAGGAGGAACGGGGTAGGGACATGGACTCGGAAAACACAGGGCAGGAGGGAGATGGGCAGGGGCACCAAATTGACCATACAGGGCACGCATCAGGGGTTGCAGCAGCACAATACACCACAAAGGGCAAGAGGCCCGCAGTGCAGTACAATGGACCATGGAAAGCAATAGGGAGGGGACAGGGTCATGCACATGGACAACAAACAGCAGGGGGGTAAGAGGCAAGGGCAGAAAGTTGACCACCGGACAGACAGGAGGGACAGTTGCAGCATAATGGACAATAAAGGGCAGGAGGGAGGGGGCAGGGGCATGAAAATTAACCAGACAAGGCAGGAGGGAGGGGATAGGGGTCTGCACATGGGAAACAGAGGGCGGGGTCAAAGGGACAGGGTTGGAGCAGCAATCAGACCTTGGAGGGCAGGTTGGATGGGCACTGGAAGCACAACAAGCCATGGAGGGCAACAGTGAGACTATAATAGCATGGACACTACCAATGGAGGGAAGGTGGGAAGGGGTCTGGGTAGAAAGCTGACCAATGGACGGAAGGTGGGAGGGGTCAAGCTAACAACACAGGGCAGGTGGGAGGGGCTGTGGCAGCACAGAAGCCCGTACATGGGAAGCAGGAAGGTTAATGGCAGCACAACAGCCATGGTGGCTAAGAGGGAGGTGTAGGGGCATGCACAAAGGACCATTGAGTACAAAAGGGATGGATAGGAGTGGGACACGGGCAAGAGAGGGGAGGGGAAAGGGCTTCACAGCAGACCACACAGGGTGGACAGGAGGAGCAGTTGCAGCATAACAGACACAATAGAGCATGGAGGGCAGAAGGGAGCGGCAACAAAATGGACCATAGAGGACAGGAGGGAGGGGATAGGGGCATGCAACTTGTATAGGAGTGTGGAGGTGGCAGGGATAGGTAGCATTCACCTGACCATGCTAGGCAGGCAGGAGGGGCATTGGCAGCTCAACAACACACTCAGAGTGGCAGGTCCATGAAACATCATGGACAACAAAGAGGAAACGGGAGCAAGCACTCAGACATTGGAGGACAGGAGGGTAGGGGCAACAAGCTAAGCACAGAGGCTAATCAGGGGGGCAATGATGCAGCATAGAACTGGGCAACGAAGGGCAGAAGAGTGGGCAGGGACATCAAGCTAAATGGAGGGCAGTGGCAACACACCGGACAATGCAGGGCAGGAGAGAGTTGGCTTGTGCATGGACTCAGACAACAGAGGGTAGGGAGGATGTGGTTAGGGCAGCAAGCTAACTGTTCCGGTCAGGTGGGAAGGACAGTGGCAGAACAATGGCCACACAGGGCTGCAATGAGGGAGCAGGGGTGTGGACTTGGACAAAATATGGCAAGGAGGAGGGGTGGGGAATGAGCAGAAAGCTTGGGTAGGGGTAGCACAGTGCCAGGCCAGGCCCTGCGTCCAACTACCCCCCACTCTGACAATAACAGGTGAAATGGTTTTGTGCCTGTAAACTAGGAAACAAACTATAATGTACCTGTGTGACCTTTGGTTTTCTAATGAATTTCTAAGGTTTTTAAAATTCTACTTTTTAAATATAACATCCCTTTAACCATTGTTTTTTCAGTGAATTGCTTAGGCTTTTTGTTATGAAAGACAACACATTATTACAATATTTTAATTCCTCACTATAATGTCACTCTAACCTTTGGCTTTTTCACTGAAAAAAAATATATGATTCAAACCTTCCCTGCAAGGTAAACACTGGTGAAGTAAAAGTAGTGAAATGTGCCTGTGAGGTAATCACTCCCAATGGATCTCCTCTTATGAAATTACTCCTGATATATGGCCTGTGAGGCAATAGTAGCAGGAGCTGCTTTCACATAGAAATCTGATTCTTAATGATAGCTGTGCTGTAGAAAACTGGGAGATCTGTCATCACTTATGTTATTTTCAAAGCAGGTTCCTTAATCAAGAATAACATAATGAACAGAGCTGGATTGATAACCAGGAGGAAGAGCAGCCGTAGCCCTGATATGAGATGCAGTGGAGTGTTCACTAAATAATGTCTAGAAAGTAAAAGCAGGTTTCTGTGGGGAATCCTGGGTGTACCATTGAAATTCTCAGCTCAAGTGATGGTAAGTTGCTAGAGGTTTGATGATTTGGGGCTGAAAGATTCAGATGTTGCACAAGAACGTTTTGTATTTTTAAGTATAAGGATAAGGTCAGCCAGCGATATCAGAGAGAGAGAGAGACAGAGAGAGCGATGTATTGCAATATTACATGAGGTGCGAAGTGGGGAGTGTGATTTGGAGTGTGACTACTGTGAGTAAGTTTATAGTGGTTGCAATGTTGGTGAGTTCAAAGGGGAAAAAATGACTGAACTCTGATGCTAAAAGGGGAGCTGAGAGAGTGAGATACAAAGTAGAAAGAGGGGGCCACTCATAATGCTAATAAGTTACTGGGGTAGAGAGTTTTGCCCTTGAATTTGTACAGAGTGTTGCAGTGTTTAGTGCAGAACTGAGCTAACTGAATGATAGTTTGTAGCTGTCTAGGTGTTCAATGGTTTTTGATTTTTGCCTCTTGTGGAGGAGCTTACACATTTTTGTCTTCAATGAAAATGGAGAGGTATGAGGCTGAAAAAATGGGTGATTAGGGTGAAACTGTGGTGGAAATAACAATTGTTAAAAACTGTTCTTAGGAGATTATTAGAGTCATTGAGAGAAGCAGAGGTTCAGGGTTGTTACACAGTTGGTCAGGAAACAAGGGTACATCTCTGGAAGGATACTTCATTTTTGTAACCGTTTTATGTCTGGTTTATCAGTGGGTGGTGATTGTCATATGTTGAATAGCATGGTCAGAAAAGGAGGGTTTAATGGTTGGTGGTGTAAGCACAAGAGCTTTCAAGATCAGAACAGAATAAATGATTTACCTTGAGTTTTTGAAAAACTATTATGATTTGTGAAATATAAACATTTATTTGTGTTCCTTGCAGTTGAAACATAGAATGTTTTCTTTTATTTCTACCTGACAGTGTACTTATATTAAAGGAAATTTGAATCATATCCTGTTCTCTGTCCACAGAGAGAAACTCAGACCTTGGGAATCTCCCTGAGGAAACTTTGGAAATCCCTGCTCCATTGTTGCAGTCATTGCCAGCATCACCCCTCTGAGGTGCGTATGCATATACTAGAGTTGAACTCTAGAGCCCTAGGAGGGTGATGATTTATGTAGCTAAATGCAGCAATCATGTTCAGCTCATCTGATCAATTGGTCTATGCTGGGAAGAAGTCATCAGCCCAAAGAGCAAACCAGTAAAGAAAAACAAGTTGGCTCAAGAAACAAGAAGGTTGAACTTAGCTCCCAAATGTTTTTCTCAAAGACTTCCCTTAAAACAGGCAGCTTTCAAAACAATACCCAAGAAGGAATATACAAGACTCAACCACCAAGAATAGTAGGAGAATGTAGATCTGAATAAGAGTATCTCATGGTCAAGATTTATGATCTACATCCACAACAGCTGCCTTGTCTCACCACCATGCAATTTATCAGTCATTAAGGAAACTCCACGCACTACAAGAGTTACCGTGCTAAATTACCTCAAATCTGGGCAGCTATTCCAAACATCACTATTGAAAATGTATTTCCTGCCTCCATCACAATTTATTTCTGTAAATCAGGCACACTTTTAAAAATAACCTAAAAAACACAGAAATCATAACACCCTATGTCATATTATATTGCACTGTGAATAAGCTAAATACATTTTTGTGAAAACTATTATTATTTGTGTAATACAAACATTTGAATGTGTTCTTTGCAGTTGGAACAGACAATGTTTTCTTTTCTTTCTACACAACGTCTTCATCTTGCAAAGTTTATAGGAAATCTGAAGTGTATTCTATGCTCGTTTCATGGAGAGAAACCCAGACCTTGGGAACCTCCCTAATGAAACTTTGGAAATCCCTGCTCCATGTACTGCAATTATTGCTAGCAACAACCCTCTAAGTTGAGTATGCAGATACTGCAGTTGAACTCTAGTGCCCTAAGAGGGTGATAATTTATGTAGCTAAATGCAGCACTCATGTTCAGCTCATCTGATCAATGCTGGGAAGAATTCAGCAGCCTGAAGAGCCAACCAGTATAGAAAGACAAGTCTGCTAAAGAACAAGGTAATTGAGCATAGCTCCCAAATGCTTCTCTCTCAAAGATTTCCCTCTAGACAGGCAGCTCACAAAATAATACTGAAGAGAGAATATACAAGACTCAAGCACCAAGAATGGTAGGAGAATGCAGACCTAATTAGAAGTATCCCATGGTCAAGATCTATGATCTACATCCACAACAACAGCCATATCTCATCACTATGCAATTTATCAGTGATCATGGAAACTCCATTCTTACAAGATTCACCTTGTTGGACTTGCATTAACAAAGCCACAGATGGAAGAAGATTTCACAGCCAGAATGCTTTTGGAATGAGGAATCAATCAAACATATTGCACACATTCTCAAAGAATGCAATTGGTATTCTAAGATCAGAAAGTACCTCTGGAAAAAAACATTCAGACTAACTCAATCTGAAGACCACCACAGTTCTGTATCACCTCTTGTGGGAGACCACTTCCCTGAAATTACTAAGAAAATCAGTACCTTTCTCAAAGTATCTAGGCAAATTAGAACCAAAAAAGTCACTGAGATGGCTGCTCCCTTGAAGGAATTGCAGGAGGGGGAAACATACAGATAGAAACCACCCACAGAGCAGCACATCAGGAAGTCTTTTTGATTGTGGATGTGGTGGAGCTGGGACTTTAGTTAAATGTTTGGTTGATGGTTTAATCTTACCAACTCATCGAATTAGTGTCCCACTGTCCAGGTCAATGGGCCTTGGACACAGCTAAGATTAATCCGGAACTGCAAATCAAATCAACAAGTTCTCTTAATTTTTATTAGCTGAATCAATTTTAAATCTCATTTACTCAATCAGCAATTAATCAATCATAAATGATCTATAAAAGAACAATAGCACTTAACTGCATTTCATAGAGAAAATGTCCCTGTTCTAAAACTGGAAAATGAGAGAAAAAAAGTTAGGTCACATAAAGAGCTTTAAATCAAGAGGTGAAAGCATGAATCTCAAATTTATTAATTAAATCAGAACTTCCATTAAGGTGGTTGGGGGGTGTTCAAGAAACTCAGTAGAGTCTCAGAGCAGCACAGATTCAGACAGGGGAAATGAAAGGATCAATCAAACTTTTTCTGAGAAGCGTCTCAGCAAAGGGCTCTGCAGAGATGTCAAGAAAGGGTCTAAGCAGAATCTTTCCCCGCTTTAGGAGAACACATTTGCATAAGGTTTCATATCAAACAATTGACACCTTTCTCTCCATCTTCAATCTGCTCATAGCCCACAATAGCCTACAGATATCCACATTTGAATGAAACATTTTGTGAAACATTTTTAAAAACTGAGGAGAGTTACCACCATGTGTCTACTATAAGAAAACTAAAGTTCGTGGTTGTCTTGACATAATTTCATTAGATAGTAGGTTTTTCATCCATTTCAGTTAACAAAACTATTGTTCATGCAGAAACAATATACTGAAATTAAACTAAACACTTTAATACTTTATTATATTCTATAAAAACAAGCCTATGGGAAGGTTACAATCAAACATTTTTCATTTAGTAATACATCCCGTAATGTGTCAACTTACTGAATATTAACATTACACATTCTTAACCTAGGTCAGCTTCTCAAAAAAGTGCATTCTGCAGATGTTCAAAACTACTATGTGTAAATGTGCAAGCCTAGTGCTCTCACTTCCTTTTAAAATATGCCTTTTCATCTAATTCCTACACCTTATTTCTACATGTTGATAGCATTAATTTTAATTATTAAAAAACAATTTCACAGATGTAACACCAAGCGCAGAATAAACATTTGCTTACAGTGTGCCACACCCTTTCCTACGTACCTCACACTGGGTGCTCACCTTTACGTTGGGACTAAGACTAAACTCACCAAGCTCTGAACCACAGTGAAATGAATGATAAGCAGGTCATATTAAGAACAAGGATGGAAAATTCTTGTAAGTCAAGGAGGAGGTTTCCTCTTCCTGTAGTCTAACGCGCGCACTCCTTCAACTTCTCCATATGCAGGCAGTGTTTTCCCAGACAGTTCTTCTCGCCCTGTCTTGATCTAGCGATGGCCATGTTAATGCACTTCAACTTTTTGTGTGCAAAGATCTAAAATGACCAAATGCCAATTTAAGAATTTACTAAATATTCACAGCCGCTGTGAGATGGTTATTTTTATTTGTGGGGTGGTGTGGCAAACTTCGCAAACGTCATATTCTTTTCTTAATTTCACTATTTTCCATCTAGTGCTCGAATTGACAAGCGAGAGTGAAAAGGAATAAATTTACCGAATTCCATTTTCCGAATACGTCACGATAGACAACCGTTGGCAGTTGTTTCTGAGCAGGCACATGTTTTCTCTTGTGCAACACAGCATTTCGTATGCGTTGTGTTCTCTCTGTGACGCATCATAGTAAATTCCACAGTCCGCTATTGCATTGTTTTAGCACCAGCTGCTCTGTGACTGATGCTTTGCTCATAGCATGGACTTGTCATAAGCTGCTTTCCTTTAATCAGTGCACACATGTTTTTAATTCCTGTCGCCATATGGCAAAACGTTTTTTGTACTAGCTTATTACAGAGACCAAAAATACATTCTCGCTTGCTGTCCACATTGCACCACCAGTTTATTTTTGGAAATGTTCAATACTGAAGATATTTTGATCTCTGAGATTTACATTTTTGTAAGATGTAGTTCAGCACAACGAAAATCATATTTGTTAAGGGCTTTTCCTGCCAATCGATGTACTTACTGCACTTCGACTGTTTTTGTAATTTCAGACTGAACACAGTGACGCCACTTGTAATTCAATCCATTGTGAAAGATGTTTTGAGCTAAATGTGTGAGTACTTATGCAAATACAAAGTCGCGTGAAACGTAATATTTTGCAATGGCAATCAAGCGTTCCTAGTTTTGAGAAGTTCACAGGATAGTTTATTGAATTATTAGATACCAAACTTTTTGTACATATGGCCTTTTTTATTTCTGTGAACATGCCTGCTACGATGACTGCTGCATCTCAACTCACATTGAAATGGACGCATCTGTTGTGTCTATGGTCAGGAGTTCATACACTGATGTGTTCTATTCTGGATAAGAATTGTTTGCAATGGGGGCAATTGAAGGCTGGGCGAGTAGATGTCTGCTGCCCCTTTTAATGTGTTTGGTCCAGAAGCAGCTCCCAAGCCTGCAGTCCGGCCATGATAACAGACTTAAGTGTCTCTGGATCTCTTTAAACAGCCATAGAGCATCCTTCCACAGCATAATCATTTCCTTTGCCATTGCCATCTTTGTTATGGGCATTTACTCTGAGGAAGTTGGTTGCATAGGCAGTACAGAGTCAGTCCCTTTCAGGCAGGCAGTGGCTAAAGCTTCAGGGGCATATGGCAGCAGAAGCTTTTACAGTTCCCAGACCATCAAAAGGAACCATAATCTTTAAATGATTTATATGTATAATAGGGGGCTTGAAGATGAGGATTTTTGAAGCGGGTGTGCCATTTCTTGTGTGTTTTTACTTTCAATCGAGAGCATCAGAGCCTTTATGTTTATTCATTGTGGAAGTCCATGGAACAGACGCGATGTACACAGTAGAAAGTGGTGTAAAAGGTCAAGTGCAGAATGTGATGATTGAACGTAAAATAGTGTGAGATACATGGACTGGATAGTGGGATAGCCTTACAAAGACAACTCATGCATGCATAAGTAAAGTCCGCAGCTTTGTTACACATACTACATGTATACACTGCTGTGATCCATCTTCAGTGATAGTAGCCATTATTAACCATTGGAGGGCGCATTGAGAGTTTCTATGATTGACAGAGCTTTCAAGTGTTGTGAATGAGCTTTCAGTGTTCATTAGAAATGAAGTAAATAAGTGAATGATTCCGATCTGGTTGCAGTAGGCCTTCCAGAGAAGTAGTCCTTGCAGCTCGACGATTGTGAAACATGAAGGATGCAGTGAGTTTGCCACACAGTGTAAGTGGTGATTAGTAGACCATAGCAGATGGGGAGGTGTGTGCCAGCCAGTTTGAAAAGACTGGTAATCCTGAACCAGGCTTTGCATGTTTAAACGGTAGAATGAGTAGTTTGTAGTGAATTCTATAGTTGGCACAAAGCCATTCTATTTGATGTCCGCTGGATGTGGCGAGTAGCAGAGCATGTTCTATAAAAAACTTGTAGCTAAATTAATATTTTTCTCTATCTAAAGAATGCATATTAGTGGGGACATGTTAATACGTTATTACAATTAAAGTTTACTCTTCATTAGAATGTTTATCAAAGTCATATCAACCGAGAATGAGAGTTGTTCAATGATTTTCCTAAAGTAAATGCTTCCAAGTGGAATAAAATCAAGCTTTAAGGTGGTCGAGAGATGGGAGACAAATGAGTGCTAGGAGATGAGTGGTTGAAATAGATGGTTCTTCAGTAAGCAAAGAATGTTCCCTTCCAAGTGGTGCTATTTTACTGGAGGTGTAATAGGTGAAGTCACGGGTAATAGGATAAGATGGAAAGATTATAGAGAACATAGCGGTAGCAGGAAACCTGATGGCTTGGAATCATTTCTGGGGATAGAATTTAAAAGTATGATAACGCAAAAAATATGAAGAATTGACTTCAACGGTACTAAAAAGCAATGAGGGCTGCCTTTTAGATGTTTGCCAGTGTGTGGGATGTTATCCTTTTGTTCACACTGAGCACATTTGTAGTGCCAGTAACTGGACAGACAAGGAGATCATGACTTTGGATGGGAACCCCTTGATGTGAATGTTTTCATTACTTACTGGGATTCTTCATTACTCCTATTCCTGTTTGTCCATGTTCAGTTCTTTACTAATGAGATGGAATCCACCTCACAAGACCGAAATGAGAACAGGAAATGGCATTAGTAGTGTCTCTTCCCCTTTGCAACTTGCCTATAGGGGTACACTTTATCCAGCATTCCTCCTGAAATACCAAGCTATCCAACGAAACATGGATTCTTGACTTTGAGGGGGAAGGAGGGATGTAATGAATAGGACACGGACAGACAGGACTAGGAGTAATGAAGATTATCAGTAAATAAGGAAAACATTACCTTTATGTTCTTATGTCCCCATCACCCTCACTTCTATTAAGGAATACTAAAGCAATCTATACCTTCATAACATACAATAACATCATTTTATATACTGCAAGTATCAACAAGGTTTAATCAAAAACAAAGCAAACAATAAAAACTAAGCCTAGGGCAAAACAGAATCTAAAACCCCAAGGCCATAACTCTTATGATCATGCAATACATTTTGCAGACGTTAATGCTTTACAAACATATTTGGACCAGCCCACCCAGCTGCCCAACAAATCTCATAAATGGAAACTCCTTTCCTCTCAGCAATGAGGAGGAGACACCCCTTGTACATTGCCCCTGAATTCCACTTCAGGGAGGAATACCTGCCAGAGAATAAGCCAGATAAATAGCCTGCTTAATCCAGTGACTGATAGAACTAAAGAAGCCCTCTCGCCACTTTGGATGAACTGAATGTTACAAAGATAGAATCAGATTTCCTAAAAGGCTTGTTTCATCCAAAAGGTGGCACCCAATCTCCTGAGAAGACTCAGCCCCCTCTTAATCCACGGGGAAAGCAAATATCGCTATGGAAAGCAAAAGCCACCCTAGGAACAGGAGAATGTGGTCTAAGGATGACACCATCCTTAAAGGAGATGAGAAAAGGCTCCATGGCAATCAGAGCTGCTATCTCACTAATTCACCTGGATGGGCATCAACAAAAACACCTTTAAGGGCACAAACATAATTTCAGCCTGCTCTACCGGTTCAATGCTTTCAACACAAAGGCAAACCCCACGGAGGAAACAAAGGCTTCACTATTGGTCTTGAAAAAGAAAAAATCTCCAAAAGATGACAAACCAATTCATCCAAATTCTTTAGATTCCTCCATGGATCCCTAAAGGCCGTTACCGCAGATCACTGGGCACCTAAAGTGGAAACTGCTAATTTATTCTCATAACCCTACCAAAGGAAGTGGAGAATCTCAGAAAGCAAACAAGCCGCTGGAGAAATAGAGTGTAAAGCACACAACTTCTGAAAATTAGACCAATGCCTCCTATAAGATTTCAAAGTGGAAGAACAATAGGAATTTAGGATTGCTAGGGTCATCTGAACAGCTAACCCTTTAAGCTGCCAACCCATCCTCTCAACTTTGAAACTAACCACTGAAGCCGCCAGGAGAGAACTGTGTTTGAACACCTCACAGGGGATGGAAGACAAAGGAGCAACCACAGATCCTAAATTGCAAAAGACCTGAGGACCAGAAACCACATCCTTCGGGGCCAGCAAGGAACCACCAGGATCGCCTTGAAGACTGGCCAGAAGTCTGTGGATCAGAGGAAAAATGGGGAAAGTATACACATATACAATAGCTTGTTTTACCAAAGAATCAAGAGGGCTTCCACCCCTTCCAAGCCCCCCTACTGCAGGGCCCTTGTACAAATCTTCTGGATTTTGGATTTGATGCAAGAGGCTCAAAGATCGAGAAAGGGGACCCAAAACCTTCTCCATGTCACCTCAGAAATCAAGAGGACCACCCAACTGAGAGAGTCTGCCAACATATTATTACACCCCTTATGTGAACTGCTGCAAGAGAAAGCAGATGGTGTTTTGCCAACCAGAGCAACTGCTCCACCACCAGACTCAAGATTTTGACCTTGTACCTCCTAGTTGTTTCTGTAGGACATTGCCACCACATTGTACATCCTGATCAATAAATGCTGATCCCTGAGAGGGCCTTGGAAATGCATAACCAACCTCAGAACAGCCATAGGCTTCCTCCAGTGAGAGGATCGCCTGCTTTCCGAAGTGTCCATCTGACTTGAGTGGAGGCTAAGTCCAGCGTTGCTCCCCATCCAAGAGAACCCTCATCTATTACCAGGACCCACAGAGGAGCCACTTGAAGTTCTACTTCAGATCCTAAAAAGCATTAAGATGCCTGCATAGTGGACAAAGATGTAGTCTGGCCCTAGGAATGGTAACAACTGCTGCTGCCATATCCTCATGAAGGTTAAAACACTGCATGAAAGGGACTGACTGAACTGCCTATGCAGCCAACATCCTTAGAGTTGAACCTCTGCTCTTGGGAAGAACGATTCTGTTCAAGTCCATCCAGATCAGTGTTCCTATGAATGCTTTGTCCTGTGCAGGCTGAAGCTTGGATTTCTCCCATTTCAGCAGGAACCATTTATTTGACCCTAATTTTGAACAATTACCAACTCCTGGAACAGCTATTGTTGCGAAGGAGGATGAAGCAGCCAATTGCCCAGATAACAACTCCCAAGAAGATGCAAGGAATACCAGAGGTGCTGACTCCAGACCAAATGGGAGTATATAGGACTGGAAGTGGTGTTGGTGGATGCAGAAACACTTGAACCTTTGATGAGGAGGGTAAACTGGCAAATCAAAGTCAGTATCCTGAAGATCCAGAGTGACCATCCAGTGGTCTCTGCACACCAGTTGAATGTTCCTCTGCAAGGTCTCCATCTTGGAAGGCAGAGTCTGCACACACTTGTTTAGATGCTTGTGATCCGAAAACCTCCTGTTTCGCTCTGGACCAAGGAATTGATGGAGCAAAATCCGAGATCCCAGAATCCAATATCACCTCCTTCCGCAACAGGGCATCTTTTCCCTGCTAAATGGCCAACCACTTATCCATGTTTTATTGCCATGTGGTGGGTCTCACTTACAACTCCGGAGGGAGGGAAACAAAGAAAATCTTGTAACTGGCCCTCATCACATGTAGTACCCAACAGTCGAAAGTATTTTGAAGTCAAGCCTCCATGAAATGGCGAATCCTGCCTCCAACCATGCAGGGCAGCCACTTGATAATAAGGAGTGCTGCTGCTTAGTAGATTTAGGCCCTCATTATGAACACAGCAGTCGAAACCACTGTGGTCATGCTGGCGGTCTTACTAGTGACCGCAAGCTCCCCCGGAACTCCTCCAGCCGTATCAAGAACATACCTAAGGGGCGGCGGGACATTGACGGGGGCTCCACATTGAGCCCCGGTCTACCCCTTCCACCAGCCTTTCCCTGGTGAGGAAACCTGCCAGGGAAAGGCTGGGGACTGATGGATCATTATCCGAGGGGCAGCACCGCTGCCCTGTCGGATGATGATGCCGACCACCGCCAGGCTGCCTGACGGAGGCAGCCTGGCGGTGAGTGAGGGCTGCCTATGGCGGCCCTCCAAGGGTTCATTATGTGGCGGTGTGGGCCACCATGCCGGCTGGTGGGTTTTCCCGTTACCACCGGCATGGCGGCCCACACCTCCAAGATCATAATGACCGTCTTAGACTTCTTCTCTGGCTCATTGCGTGGCCAAATATTCTCCTGCTGCCTACGTGAAAGCTGACAAACAGAAAAGCTTTTGACATTCGTCGGAAAAGAAAACTGCTTCAATGATGAAGAATGCTTCTTTTCTTTAAAAAGCTTATGCAGCCTTCCCAATACAGCAGTCTCAGTACTGACGATTTCTGGCTGGAATCTGTTCTCCAGATGACGGTGTGCATCCCATAGACAAGGCAGTAGCTTGCAACACATCTAAAGATATGTCAGAAAAACATATTCAATGTGTCTTCCAATGGCCTCAAATGATGAGGAACACTCAGAACCATCCTCCACAGCCTTGAACATGACATGAAATCAAGGACTGTGTAACATATGTCCATTAAAAAACAGCCCTGCGAGCAAGATGAGCCCCTGAGTACATTTTTTTTAAAGCTGAATCATTCTTTTTATCAGACTGATCTCAAATTACTGAATCCTTTTATAAGCAAAGTTCTTCCCAGAAGGCTGGCAACAAAAGAGTTATTAAGAATGTTATCAGGAAGAAATTTCTGCATATCCATCAGTGGGTACAACTTTGCCATGGACTGGAGCATCCTGATCTTATCAGGGTCCTTCCACTCCCTTTGCAGGACATCTATAGTATTTGAATGCACCTAGAATCCAGTTGTGAGGATTTCTGAAACTGAGTCAACAAACTTGCCGCAGAAGAGGAAAAAGGCTTAGGGTTTTTTTCCTCTTGATAACCCATGTTTTGCTTCACAATTCAGGAAGCAAAGCTCTCTTTGCCCTTTAGATCCTCCAACACAGGGCCCTGTTTGACATTGAAGAAACATCAGAAGAGACATCACCATAGATTGCTTTTTTTAGGAGCCTTCATCACATTAAGTTCCAGAATATTGTCCTTAATGAGTCTCTCATCCTCCCCCTCCTTGACAGCCTCCTTATGAGGCGGGAAGGAAGGTGAATCATCAGAGAAGGGGGAGGGTTCCACATGCCTCCGCTTTTGTGAATGCTTTCCCACAGTGTGTAGAACTACAGCAAGCCCAGCAAACCAACCAGGAAAACAGCCTCTGGACTTACCTTGCCCCAACAGTGCCCTTAAATACTCTTTAAATCACAGACAGGTTCCACACCACAGAGAGTAAAAGAGTCATAGAGCACGTGCACGAACCTCCAGAGTTCATGTGCATGCTCAAAGGTCTGATTCAAGAATGTGTGTGCAGAAGAAGTCAAGTTCCTCCTCCATGCTCGGGCTCACCGAAAAACCAGCAGTCTGCCAGCACAACAAAATGCCAGCACATGCTATTTAAACATAGCTTCAGCCCAGTGGGATCTGTGCATCTTGAAAAAGGCCAAACATGCCATCACTCGTCGGTGCCAAATCCAAGAAGGAGCAGCCGAACCTAGGTAAGTCTCCTATCAGTACAAGCCCAGCAGGTGCAAAATGTCCTCTGTCTCATCTCAAGTGAGACAGAAGAAGTGCAGAGTAATGCTGGGTAAATTGTAACCTTATAGGCTAGTTAGTAAGGGGAAGGGCCAATATTTGTGTCATTTACTGTTCTCTCTTCTGCCTTCTGAGGTGGATTTCACTTCATTAGTAATTAAGGGGACCAGGACATAAGGGTGTGGAGGTAATGCATGCTTGTAGTAGTGGATATTGAAGGCAACAAGAGAAGCTGTGTATAGGATCGGCAGTGGTGTTCATGTGGATTATGGAATGATCAAGTGTGGTGAATAATGACATTAGGATGAGGAAGTAGATTGACATTTGAATGCATTTTAAAGAAAATTAACATTGAGAAGAATTGAGAAGCAAATGATACCACGGAATTTGGATGAAATGTATCTGTTGGTTTGGTTTCTGATCTAAGTTACAATTGTCAAGGGCTACAAAGGAGTCCCGATTAGGACCAGTTTTGAGACTGTAGTTCAAATCTTCAACAAAGCTAGTTATTGTGCCAGTTGGGGGACAAAGTACTACATTCAGAGCCTCATGGAGGTGATGTTAGTGCTTGAGATATGGTCAGGATGAAGAGAGCCAAGGGTTATTGAGGATGCAAAATGTACAGCTGTCTTTAAAAAGATCCCAACACTCCCCTGAGTGTTGTTGCCTTACAGGTCAATCCTGGTCTCAGTGTTCACATACAATTAAAGATGGGGTGTGTTCAAATTACAATATTTAGTGATTAGGTATGACCTCCAACAGAAAACCAAAGACATTTCCAAACTTTGTTGGAAATTTTCGGAGTGTAACTGTCAACCTAAATTTCAATTTTAATTTGTAATTGGCCTAACAATCAATCTATGGCTACACCAACAGAGGAAATGCTGAATATCATCAACGTGAGTCTGAAACTGTTGTAGTTTTTGCTCTGTCATCTGATTTTTTATGTCTCTCAGCCAATCAAATGAATGCAACCTCTTTTTGCACCTTTTTACTCTTGTCAGAATAATATTTTTCAGCTACTATATTTGGTATGGACAACTATTCATTCACTCATAGGTGGGCTTGAAGAACAGATCTGATTGCAACCAGCAAACTGCAATTGGACAACAAGCTGGTTCCTTAAGTGACAGTGGGCAGCTTGGGAATCGGTCAAATTCTTATCCAGCTGTAAGGTAAAGGTAATAGGTGGCATAGAGAAACTCACTAATTTTTACATTTTTCTTTTTGTATCTTTATGAAGATTCAGTGCTGTAGGAGACCTGAAGTTGTTCTGTGGCAATGCACTGTTTTTTGCTGCTGTGTGCAGCTTATTGTACAATGCGATTATTTAGACAGCGGAAAAAGTGTTGAATAGAAATATTAAAGGTAAGTGGTGATTACCATGAGGCCTGTTCAGTACTATGGGGCATATTTATACTTTTTGATGCAAAACTGCGGTAACGCAGTTTTGCGTCAAAAAAATTAGCGCCGGCTAATGCCATTCTGAAGCGCCATGCGAGCGCCGTATTTATTCAATGACGTTAGCCGGCGTTAGCCGGCGGCGCTGCCTGGTGTGCGTGAAAAAAAATGACGTACACCAGGCAGCGCCGGCGTAGGGGAATATGGAGATTGGGCGCCAAAAAATGGGGCAAGTCAGGCTGAGGCAAATTTTTTGCCTCAACCCGATTTGCGCCATTTTGTTCGACTCCCAACCCCCATTGAAATGACTCCTGTCTTAGCAAAGACAGGAGTCATGCCCCCTTGCCCAATGGCCATGCCCAGGGGACATCTGTCCCCTGGGCATGGTCATTGGGCATAGTGGCATGTAGGGGGGCACAAATCAGGCCCCCCTATGCCACAAAAAAAAAAAAATATTACTTACCTGAACTTACCTTATGTTCCCTGGGATGGGTCCCTCCATCCTTAGGCGTCCTCCTGGGGTGGGCAAGGGTGACAGGGGGGGTCCCTGGGGGCATGTGAGGGCACCTCTGGGCTCCTTCCGAGCCCACAGGTCCCTTAACGCCTGCCCTGACCAGGCACTAAAAAACGACGCAAAAGCGGCTGGACGTCATTTTTTTTGACCCGCCCACTCCCGGGCGTGAGTTTTGCCCGGGAGTGTAAATATGGCGCACATGCCTCGGAGTCAATTTTTTAGACGGGAACGCCTACCTTGCATATCATTAACGCAAAGTAGGTGTCCACGCAAAAAAATGACGCAAACTCCATGGACTTTGGCGCTTGACGCGTCTAACGCCAAAGTATAAATATGGAGTTAGATTTGCGTTGGAATTGCGTAAAAAAAAACTACGCAATTCCGGCGCAAACAGAGTATAAATATGCCCCTATCTTTTTTATTTTATCTTGAATATTGCAAATTGGCAGCTCTGTGGGAACACAAATAGCCCCAGACTGTGACAACATTGTTTGATATCAGCAGTGAGGGGCAGCTTGCATCATGTGGCACAGCAAGGCTGGACCCACATGTTGGCATACTCCTCCCACTTGGGAGGCTCACTTCAACAGATTTCTTTTGCAATTTTATATAGTGGAAAGTTGGCCCAAATGCATCAGAGCACTTTCCATGAGTACCAGGGTACATTACTCAAGGTCATTTTTTTTTTTCCTAGGCTCAGGGAGATTAAGGGGGTCATTCTGACCGCCAGGACCAACGACCGCGTAAGCACCGCCAACAGGCTGGCGGTGCTTCCTGGGCCATTCTAACCGTGGCGGTAAAGCCGCGGCCAGAAAAGAGGAACCGGCGGTTTCCCGCCGGTTTTCCCCTGGCCCAGGGAATCCTCCATGGCGGCGCTGCTTGCAGCGCCGCCATGGGGATTCCGACCCCCTTCCCGCCACCCTGTTCAGGATGGCGGGAACGGGTGTTGTGGGGCCCCTGGGGGCCCCTGCACTGCCCATGCCACTGGCATGGGCAGTGCAGGGGCCCCCTAACAGGGCCCCATAATGATTTTCAGTGTCTGCTTTGCAGACACTGAAAATCGCGACGGGTGCCACTGCACCCGTCGCACCCCAGCAACTCCACCGGCTCCATTCGGAGCCGGCTTCATCGTTGCTGGGTCTTTCCCGCTGGGCCGGCGGGCGGCCTTTTGGCGGTCGTCTGCCGGCCCAGCGGGAAAGCCAGAATGGCCGCCGCCGTCTTTTGACCGCGGTGCGGTCATTCGGCGGTTCCCACCAGGCGGGCGGCTACCGCCGCCCACCGCGGTTGGAATGACCGCCTAAGTGATGTGCTCAGAATCACAGTATGTTTGAGCTGACACCGGTACTCAAACCCAGCTCTCCAATTCCGGAGCTGCAGCTCAAGCTGTTAGGCTGCATCTCCCTCCCAGCTTGTGTTCCTTTTTTTCAGGATGGGCTCTACTTTCAGTGCTGAGTCAAGACTGATATGCGGGAAATAAACATCAAGGGGCATAATTACAAGGGACCGGCACTGTGCCAAAATTGGCAGTGATGCGCTGCATCAGTTCTAAAACACAAGGATGCACAGTATTAACAAAAACACGAACCCCTGTGTTTCCCCTAGTGCTGGTGCTAAATTTAGCTGCCAGTGCGAACACAGACATCCTTGCACCATAGTGCAAGGGTGTCTGCATTGAAAGGAATGATTGTTCATGCTCATAAACAATCATTCATGGCCTTTTGCTCTTTCCACATGTGCTGCTGAATGCAACAGACATAAAAAAAGCAAAAATGAGGAGAAATAAAAGTATTTCTCCTCGTTTCTCCATGCTAATGCTACCCCTTTGGTGGCGTTAGTTTTTGGTGCTGCCTTAAATTTACTAAAGCAATGGATATTGAGGTACAACGCCCACAGCAGCACCAATTGCACACCCCTCTGTTTCAGAAAAATACATAGGAGAGGCCCATGTTTACAAGGTGGCATTAAGTCTCAAAAAGTGGCTTAGCACTACCTTGTAAATATGGCACAGTGCACAGCACCACTGGAGCGTCACATAAAATGATGCTCTAGTGGCAATAGGGGCTTGTAGATATGTCCCCAACTGTTTTGGCCTCTGAAGGCCTGTTAAGTACACAGAAGCCAGTACCTCTGGCCCTCTTAAACTAAACTATATAGCTTAACCTCCCCCATAGTTATATTCTCCACACTAACACAGCACCTAAATCTTATTGCACCCACTGAAAATCCCACTCCAAGATCCAGAAATAAACAAACCCAAGAAGCCTTATCAACATCCCACATATCACAAACTGAAGTAAACATACACAACATACTGGGAAGAGTGAATGTAAAATTAAGAAACCAAGGGCCTCATTATGACTTTGGCAGTTCCAGGATCGCCATGTTGACAGTGGCAGTCATACAGCCAACAGGATGGAGGAGAAGACCGCCAAATTATGACATTGGCAGTATTCAGAACAGAATACAGCCAAAGCCCTGCTGGCACCGCCACAGCGGTCTGACCACTACGGACAACGGTAGCCACCTGCAGGACGGCAAAGACCATGTTTCAATGGGACAGATTACGTGGTTGCACACCACGAAGGCTTCTGCCGCAGTCGCACAACCACGGAACCCCAGGCGGAAACAAACTGCACAAAAGGAGACACCCATCTTCAGGAAGCCATACTTGTCCACAGCCACCAGGGAAACAGAACTAAACATCATCCTGCTGCTCCTTCTCACTCAAAGACTTCGGAATCTTCGACTATGACAGCAACCGTAAGTTCAAACACTTTCCTGTCACTGTTGAATATTGTCAATCTTTGTACACTTACACAACATACATTAGGGTTGGAAACACATCTAACAGCACACTGACACACATACGGCCACACACACACTTGCACATACACAACAACGACGCTACGGCCATCACGCACACTTACAAATATCACAAACACACACAGGTACTCACGGAAACACTGCACAGGCCCACCCTCACACAGTACCATTCAAAAAACACAACATGTCACAAATACAACACAACCGCATCATCTACAATCTCCTGGCAGGGACCCACAGTGAACACCACCCAGGGATACATCACAAATACATCACAACGTTCCACCAACAGGGAACAAACACTCACAATTACACAACCATACTACTAACTGATCGACTTACACAGAACATCCATGCATAAAACACTCACAAACACACAGTCAAAGCACACAAAGCCACACAAAACACCAAGAAACACATGTCAACACAAACACCACTCAATACCAACACAACAAATGTGTCAAACACACAAATGTCCATCTGACAACAGGCACCCTAGCACTGTCAGACAAAAGCACTGCACACAATCTTACATACTGCCTAAACAACACAGGTAGCACAAGCACCACAAACAAACACACAATTACAGACACACAAATAATGTCAGCCAGGAACAACTCCATACTGGGGAAAGAAATGCATGACAAAGATGTACCCAGTAAACCAACAACAGGTTGGTTCAAATATATTACATGTAATTAGAATTGTCCTACTCAAAGGCTATAGGCCAGTTCAAAATATAACAGTCTTTATGCACACAGTGCACACATGTGTGCCCCGAACTTGACTCCTGACTGCTATGTAGCCTCCACAGGTAGGGGCATCTATGGGGCAGACAGATAACGCAGGGGTAATCTAGGAGGGGTGCAGGGGGGGGTTTGGGTTTAGGTTTTGGAGGGGGACTTTGTGATCTGGCTTGGGAGGGGGGTGGTTTGGCTTTGTTTTAGGTTTAGGGAAGGGTTGGGTTTTTTGGGAGAGATAGACTTCTTGGCATGGGATGGGCATAGGCACTTGCAGGGGGGCCGAGGAGGTCTTGGAGATGGAAGGGATGGGCCTGGGGAGGGACACTGAAAGTTTAGTGCTATCACAGGTTGGGAGAGGAGTATGGAAACAGGCAAACTCAGAAAGTAAAGCTTTTTTAGACACACAGGGCCGATCATAGCAAAAGGGTTTGGATGTGGAGGGAGAGGAAGTGGTTGTCTGAGGTGTTGGTGTGGCTATCTTGGGGGCATGTTTGTGCAAGGTATCTTTGTGTGTGGTGGGTGTCTTTTGGGTGGGTGAGTGACGGCGTTTATGTGTCTTGGGCTGAGGGGGGATGGAGGTGATGGGGAATGCTGTGGTGGGTGGGTGAGTGCTGGTGTGGTTACTGCATGTATGGTGGATGTGCTGCATCAAGGTGTGTCAGTGGTTGTGGTGCCTGTGGGTGTGGTGATTGGGGTAGATGTCTGAGGGTATGCTGTGGTGCTGCCTGTGTGTAGGATTGGTGTAGTGGCTGGTTCTGTGAATGTGGTGTCTGCAGATGGGTCAGGTGTGCTGCCAGTGATGCTATGGATGGTGGGGTGTCAGGCCAGGTTGTGACTGTCGCTGTGTATGCATCTGGATGTTACTTGTGTGCATGCCGGTGGTGTGTCTTGTGGTGCCTATGTTTGTCTGCGCTACCCTTGGTGTTGGGGTGGATGCATGCCTGTCTGTATCTGTGCTTTGGCTGGGTCGGAAAATAGGGGGTTGGGATTAGGAAGAGGAAGGTGGAGGGGGATGGGGGATGGGAGAGAAATGGTGACTGGCTGTAATCAGTGTGGAGGCCAGATCCTGAAAGGATCTCTTTAGGCCAGCCAGTGCACTGTTAATGCCCTCCAGGAATGCACTACTCTGTTGGATCTGAGTTGCAAGACCGTGGATGGCATTCATGAAGGTCGACTGACCCACAGAGATTGACCTCAAGAGGTCAATAGCCTCCTCACTGAGGGCAGCAGGGCTGACACGGGCAGAGGTGCCTGTGGCAAAGGAGACACCCACCATCTTGGTTGAGCGGACACAAGCAAGTGGGTGGGGAGCTACAGGGAGGGTGATGGTAGTGAGGGGGGTGGTGGACTTAGGTGGTGCCTGGGTGGTCGCAAATGAGTCCACTGGAGGACTGGAATCCTCCTGCAGTGGATGGGAGTGTCCACTGGAGGAGGATTCCAAAAATGAAGAACTGGATCTTGTCTCCCCCGTGTCACTCCCCTCGCCCTCTAGGCCACTGGATCCCTCGGTGTTGGTGGCATCATGACTTCTGGCCCTGTGGCCAGCAGCTTCCCCACTTGGCTGTGTCCCGTCTCCTTCACCTGTTGATGCTGAGAAATAGAGAGAGAGGTAGGGTCATCACATTCTTTATATACACATACATTACACCATACATGGCAATAATATCACATTTAGGTGTAAAACACCCCCAGGTTGGGACCATTTTGAGCCAACATCATGTCACAACAACATACTTTCCAAAACCCTATATGATAACAATATCACACTCAACATAAGCCAACTGTCTGACCACTACATCACCATCCTATCAGTACAGCTAATACACAAACTATTCCTGCACAAGATGATTTATCAACATTACCACTGTGTCCATATACAGAGCATCACTCTGAAACAACAAACCATCAATCGGAACTAGTGTTTGATTTCAAATTCATACATATGCAAATCAACACTTGCTCAGTCCATTACCAGATGTCATGTCACAAAAGTTACCTCATCACATTCCAATTACAACACAGCATGTTCCTTAGCAATCACATCCATCACGTGTAACTGTATCTATAACATTCACAATGGCAAAAACACAGATGTTGGCATGTCCACATTTGGAGGTAACAACACATATTTCAATTGTGTTGTTGCAAAGGTTTATACATACTTTGTGGACCTACTCATCCTAGTCATTCTCACATCGAAAACAAAGTCATGTACAGCATCAGGGGCCTTCTTAGCACACAGGATTTACGCACAGACAACCCCAGTGAGCATACCATCACCTTCAATACAATTGACACCTGTCATGTGCATGAAGGCCACATACAGTTCTACTAATCATGATGAGCATCAACCTCAATTTAACAATGCCAAAATACCAATATCACTATCAACACTCCAGACATGAGGAACCTTATATCTTTGGAGTGAAGTTACACTGACATAAACAACTTCTTAAGTAACCATGATTGAGACAAACACCTAGAGTCGAGCAAATTGACAGATGGCATATACCATTCCACATACATGTAAATGTCAACTACGACACCTGCAACAATATGAATTCAGTGTAGATTCAACTTAGCCATACTAAAATCCTTCAAAACAGAATAAAAATAGCAAAAGTAAGTATGCCAAGCTTGATTCATACATCTTGAAAATGACAGGAATTACTAATGTACACGATGTTGGCAAAACAGTGTATATTGTACCTGTATAGGAGATGTCCTGTTCTATGTAGAATGCACACAATACATTGGCTACGGGAATAGCAGACTAGCCACTCACCTTCTCAATACCATGTACATTATACAAATAGTCTTAATCACATGTCAATAATATGTCTTTCACTAGGAATGTAGAATTACCACCATGCTTTTCATCAAGTAGGATATACACCTTGATTAAACATCACATTTGCAAATGTTTAGTACACACATAAAAATGGGGACACCTCTGAGTAAGTGTAGCAAGTATGGCATGTGAAATTTCAGATTGAGATCACACCCTCACAGGAACCTTACATCTAGTTCACAACTCATGGTTAGCTGGCCTATTTCTCACCTGTCAGACCCCATGTAGGAATGGACAGAGACTAAAGACATGGACAACCTATCAACAGGATGTATGGAGTATGGATCAGTAGGTGGAAAGGATGACCCAGCAGGTTACATATATAGCAGTATAGTAGTACGCATATGACACAGTTACTTGTGCATCACCACATGCTTTAATACAATACGGTTAATGTAGGTGAGTTTTATGTCCCTATGCACAATAGAATGTCTACACCTGTATATCAATGTTGTAAACTGTACACCTAGGTGTTCCTAGGGGACCCTTTAGCACTTACCACATTGTCACAGCTTAAATACGTACACATCATACACTGAACTGGCAGAGGGATGTTCATGTCTGTAGTCAGTACTTACCCTCTTGTGGCTGCTGTGCTGCCCTCAAACGCCCTTCCAACTCAGGGTAGACCACCAATGAAAATGTGGGCTGTTAGGTGGGTCAAGGTCCGACAGGAACCACTCCCTCACTGGGAGGACATCCCCAGCTGGGCCTCTGCAGTCTTTCAGACCCAGTATCTCAGGTCCTCCCACCACTTCCTATAGTAGGTGCTCCATTGGCTGTGGACCGCCTGGGTCCGCACTTCCTTGGCAAGGCACACCAGATTCCCCTTTTATGATGGGCGTTGACCTGCATGGATTACACAAGCAAAAGGAGAAAGTTATGTCCACATGCACAATACTAACCCAAGTGGTCAGGACACTTCAGTCACAGCAAGTAAGCAAACATTCCATTCCTCTTGATTAAAACTCCTTCCCAATTTTCCATCTGCAGCCAGCCCATGTGTGACGTGGAGTCACCCATGCAACATGCATGATCAGTACCAGATATTGACTAGACACATATGACCAGGCCACATGATTTTCCATAACACTGTATTTCTATAAACATTATTCACACTGTTATTGTTGGACATGCTGCAATCTCTGCTGTGTAAAGAGGAAGTTAGATTACACATTATCTACCATGTATCACTACTGTATGTCTGCCTATGCACAGATACACATGTCCATACACTCACACATGATTGCCCAATCCTTCACTACTGTACATTTTATTTACACCATAATACACTCCACCTTTCACACATTGGTATACCATTGGACTCACTTGCTACTCTAGTGCACCATATAGCTGTTCATACAGGGGAAGGACCTCATCCACAAGCTTGTCCAGCTCTTCTGGAGTGAAGACCGGGGCCCTATCACCTGCAGGACATGGCATAATAGCTCCAAGAGGCAGTACACAGCAGCTTAGGTAGTGGAGGTCTTGCTGGCAGCAGTGTCAGGAGTCAAGTGAGGGATTCTGCAGAAGGTGACGGTCACGTCAACCACATACATGACCATCACCGACGACAGACGTCGCCATTGGCCCAAGCCTGCCTAAGGCAGCAATGTGTTCCAATGGCAATGTCCACCACGCTGTACCTGCCTACCATCATGACAACATCCACAGGTGGAGTTAGGTCACTTTCTCATGTTCAGTACAGTAGGTCAGGCACCTCCCATTTTTAAGCATTTATATGTATGGGAAAGCACTGGAAAGTGCGTCATTTACTAGTAACTATATTGTGCGGACATATTTTAAGTGCTTATATCATGTTTAGTAGTCTCAATGTGCATGTGAGTAGTAAAATCTGTGTGAAAGAGGTATGGGTGGAAATGGAAATGAAAATCTATTCTCAACATCCTATTTGCGACGTCAGTGCAGTGTAGGTGCAACAAAGATGTTTCACATGTAAACTAGGTTCACTATCAAACACTGGCTGTCATATATATGTGCATGTAAAGTACATCAGAGGGTTTAGGGAATCTGAATTAAGGGAACTGACATTGAATGCATAGCAATATGTTGTACATCAAATGTCATATATTTAATCTGACATCATATAGAGATATGTGTGACTTTTATATAAACATATTCATTATGTGTGCATTGTAAAATGTACCTAAAATCTGTTTTAGTCCCACATAGTTACCCTGGCATGAGGAGAGGAAGACAATCTCCAGTGTTCCTCCCACTAGTAGACCTGTACACCACAGAGGAGAGATGCATTGTACAAATATATCACCTGAATAGGCATACAATCATGGAGCTATGTCATCAGTTGGAGCCACATTTGATGCCGGCCATTCGCAGTCCCAACACCATATCTCCCATTGTTCAAGTCATGTCAGTGCTACACTTCCTGGCTACAGGGTCCTTTCAGAATACAGTGGCCCTAACTGCAGGGATGATTCCGCCCATGTTCAGTCTGATTTTGAAGGCTGTACTATCTGCATTATTTGAAACACCTGCACAGCTACATCAGGGTTCCCCAATGTGTGGGTTTGGCCTATGTGAAGGCAGATTATTGTGCTTTGGGACACATTCCACATGTGGTTGGAGCCATAGATGGCACACATGTAGCCTTTGTTCCCGACATTGCCAATGAACAGATATATAGGAAAGGGAAAACTACTACTCAATCAAAGTCCAAGTGGTGTGTTTGGCAGACCAGTACTTTTCACAAGTATGTTAAAAATATACTGGATCAGTCCATGGTTCCTTCATCATGCAGAACAGAAATATCCCATGGCTGATGATACAACTCTACACAGAGAGGGCCTGGCTGGTTGTTAAGTCACATATGACATGTGTGTCTGCAAAGTTTTTCTCATGCTATTACAAATGTGCATTTCCAAGATATATGTTTGTGTTGTTATACCTATTCCTTACAGGTGACTCTGACTATCCAACCAGTCCTTGGTTATTGACACCAGTGAGGTACCCAACCATGCCAGGGGAAGTCCGCTTCAATGAGACCCACGGAAGGACAAGGCATGTCGTGGAGGGGACTTATGGGCTCCTGAAGGCAAGATTTTGCAGCCTGGACAAATCTGGAGGAACCTTCCTCTACTCACCCAACAAGGTATGTCAAATCATTGTTGCCTGCTGTATGCTCCACAACCTTTTCCTGAGACATCAGATACCAATCATACCAGATGAGGGGGAGCCAGCAGAACATGTAGGTGGAAATGTAGATTTGCCAAGTGAGGGTGGGCCTGATAAATATGAAGCTAGAGACATCAAGGCAGGTGTCATCAAACAGTACTTCAACTGACTAAAGGTATGTCATGTGTTCTTAAAAGTGAGATTCCATTTTGTATTCAATAATTGATTCCTGCCATGTCATCTCCTATTTATCATCAATTGTGAGGTATTAGGTTGGTCCAATGCCAATGACTCAGGTATGCATGCAGATTGTTAGTTGGTATTGTGTTCTTGAACAGTGTGGTATAGCGTGTCATGATTACTTATTGCACAAGCAAAATTACAGTTTTACAAGTGACTTGTCAGAATAGATGTATGTTTACACTTATGTCCTATCCTTTATCTTTGACAATCACAGATTTGTTGAGTTTCTGTTTGGCTCATCCTCACTGGCAAATCACAAACAGTGTCAGAGGCAGATGGGATTTGCAGGCAGACATGAGAAGTGGACACTGATGAAACCAGGTACTGATTAACATGAGTATGTGGCGTGTCACTTATATGGGCAGACTGTCAAGATGGAAGTATGTTTTTCAAACAAGAATACTTGTTTGGTTCTGCAGGTGTTCAAATGGTACCATGTGTGTGTTCATATGTGTCTGACACGTCAAATGTTGAACCAGAGCCTCTACCATCATAATGGATTTCTTTTGTATGTGATCTACTTTGTACATAGCTGGCAGTGTGTTACTACATTGCAGACCAATGTGCATGTCTCTGAGGACTGACATAGGTGAGTACAAAGCCTACAGGTACCTGACCATGAAAAGTGAAAGGTTCCAGGACTGTTGACATCAGTACTGATCTCTGTCTGTATCATGGGGTATGATTATTAGGGAGCTAAGGTGTGGGTATGTGATTAGGCTTTATCTGGTGATACAAAGGACCAATCTGTTTGCCTCCTGGCTTGTAGAAAGACTGATATGTCTCTAACGTCTGTATCCTGTGGGTTATTAGTGTATGGCACCCAGGATGACATTCTAAAGTCGCCAGCAGTACTATTCTATGTACTCATTGCAAATCTACTAATAAATGTGTAGAGATGTACAATACAGCTGATTTGGGTTATGTCTATGTTACAGTCCCAATGTAATAAGTCTCCTGGTTATAGAGTACAAGTGTGATGTCCATAACAAAGGTTGTACCATATAGAGGGACATATTGGGACAAGAGTTGTCATACATGACAGTTGATACATGACACTTGCAGAGTACCTGAGTTTAAGTTGTATTTATTGGGGAGTGCAAAACAATATGTGTAATTCAAACAGAAATAACTGAAAGTAAACAGTGAAGGGATCAGTCATGGTGGATGAAATCATCAGGGTAGCTGCTACACCATTTGTAAACACAATCCCAGTGTCCTTGCACCATAGGAAAATGGAGTTAAGTTTCAGAACAGTCAACAGGGTGTATCTGTGGCGCACCAGGGGTAACAATCAGGAAAGGTTCTCTTCCTGTCATTGGGTTTGGTCTTGGCATCTGCTCCTCCTGGATGTCTAGGTGGATGTCCACGTTTGCGCAGGTCCCTCTGCTATAGACCCTGGGGTGTCTGAGGTATGTCCTTCCACTAACAGAGCCTCCATTCCACTAGCAGCAGCAGATGTCAAAAAGGCAGATGACTCATTACGAGTGGCAGAAGCCTAATGTTGTGTGGCAGACCTACTCAGGGTACTGTTGATGTCCCTCGGCACACCAGCAATGGAAGTCAGGATGGCATTTTATACCTGCCACTGCTGCATGGCTTCCTGGTGGTTGTCCCTCTGCTGCTGTTGGATTTCCTCCATCATGGTGAGTACCCGGCCCATCATGCCTTGGGAATTTTAATAGGCTCCCAAGACTTTGGAGGTGGTTTCACGGTCTGTTTTGTCCCTTTGAGCCCCTATCCTATGACCCACACCATCCCTCCCACATACCCTAACCCCATGTGCCTGTGCCCCTGACACAGTGTGCCTACTCCCACTGGTGGCAGGTCCATCATTATCAGAGGTGACAAGTGGAGACTCAGGTACCTGCACTGGGGGGAACAGAATGGAAGAAGCAGTCCTTGGGACACAGGTTTGGGGGAGAATGCTTGCTTGCGTTGTAGATGCAACAGGGCTGGGAGAAGTCAATGTGGGCAGGGTGAGGCCATCAGTGTCCACACTTCCAGGGGTGTTGTCCTCCCTGGGGCCTTCATCCAGGAGGGTTGTTGCAGTCTCTGTGTCCTTTCCATTGTGACAATGGCAAGGTTGCCCGTGGGAGAAGTGGAACACACAGTTGCTGTAAGTGATACAGCAAGTTATGTTTAGGTTTGAGTAGTAGTGATGTTTTGTGAGATGCACACACTGCCTTAACATGATCCTCAGAAATTGCTGCTGCTAACAATTCATAGTTAGAACAAAATGAGACTCAGGTATTTCAATACCTTACACCATGCTCAAAGATGCTAAACTATGTTGGTAGTTAAATGACTGGTGATACCCTTTTATGTTGTCTGACTTATGATGTGGGTGTTAAACGGTTTTGCCTAAAGAAGTGTATGGCATGATACATGGCATTAGAAGCTGAACGATGCACAACAGTTTTAGAGTAGGGACACAGTATAGGAGTTTGCAATTGAAATTGACCTCTATCTGGATATACTGATTGTGCATCCAGTCTTTGGAATCTTCTTTCTAAGGGCAGTTTGATTAGGCACTCAGCTGTTTTGCTTGTAATGGTAGTAGGAGTGGGAAGCCATTGCATTGCTGTCATTGCCATGAACTGTTTCACAGTGGAACATTCATGATGGGTCACATTGGTTGTTGGTTTCACACCTAGGACATCTCAAATTTGGTGCACTATTCTGTTTTTTATGGTGGAATAGTGCCTTCTGGGAGTTGTAGTGCTATCAGTTCCCAGGACCTAAAATGCCATTCCCAAGTGCTGTGGACCCAGGTGAGTTTAGTGGACATGTGGCATGCCAGAGAGGGGTATTTGTACATTTGGCACAGGTGGGTGGTGGGTGGTTTTGTAATTGAGGTGTGGAAAGGTGGTGAGGGAGCATGTAAGACACAGGTGACATGAATGTTGTAGCAACTTACCCAACTCCACTTCCCCAGGTCCTCCTGCCAGGCCCTCAGGATGCAGGATGTCCAAGACCTTCTCCTCTGAAGATGTGAAAGTAGGGGGAAGAGGTGGGGGTTCCATGGCTTGAATGCCATGGAACATATCTTCCCTGTGAGGTCGTTCCACCTGTTCTTGATGTCCTCTCTTGTGCGTAGATAGCTGCCTACAGAAATGACTCTGTCAACTACTCATTGCCACAATTCCATTTTCCTGGCTATTGATGTTTGCTGGACCTGTGCTCCAAAAAGGTGTGGCTCTACCCTGACAATTTCGTCCACCCTGACCCTTAACTCATCATCAGTGAAACGTGTGTTTTTGTGGGAACAGTTTAGTGGTGGTAAAGGCGGTGAGGTAGTGTTGGAAAAAAGGTGGAAGGAAAAGTTAGTGCTGTTATGTGAGTGGGTGATGGTTGCTGTGTATTGTGTGTGATACTAAATTGTGTGCTGTGTATGTTGTGCAGGTGTGGGATGTATGCGTGGTGAAATGTGTATAGGTGCCAAAAGTTCTTCTTGCTAAATCTGGTATAGTTATTCCTTCTCTGTGGCTCTGAGTGGTGTTCTGTTTACAAAGGATTGTGGGTTGTGTAGGGGTGTGTTATGTAATGCATTGTGTAGGTGTCGAGTATGTGGATGCGTGTCAGGTGTGAAGTAGTCAAACTATCCAATGTGGTGTGAGGTTCTGTGTGATGTGATTTGAGACCGTCGCAGTTCCCTCCACCAATGGTTTTCTGCCCTGGAGGAACCACTGTCGTGATTTATGGACCGTAATCTGATGGGAGGATTTTTGTTGGGCTGGCGGTGCTGGGACCACTGCTTTTCCAACCTTCAGTGTCCTGGTGGGTTCGGAATTGTGGCAGTTTTTTGGCAGAATTCACAGTGTGACTCAATACGGCACTCGGATGAACCCCAACATGAGGCTCAAAGTGTGTTTAATCAACATGAATAGGTCATAAATAATGTAATTGAACTGTATTTAACATAAAGATTTTTAAGTTAACATGACTAGGCCTCAAATGCATTTATAGTTGTTGTTCGTTGCACTGTCTGTGCAAATCTAGTTATGAATATGTCCTTTAGCATTTTGAAAAACCATTGATTCAAGTAGTCTTACAGTCCTATGTTTGTTCTATGTTAAATGCATTCCTCTTCATGTTCCTTATGTCCTGGAGGAAGGAGAAGAGCTTGATTATATCTTTAAATGGCAACTTCCTCTGGCTAGCAGAGGTTGTGTATACAATTTTAAACTGTGCTTTTCTTTTCTCTTGTGGTATAATGCCACATTATTCACTCGTATTAGAACAAAAGTCAGTCAGTCAGCTTTTTTTTTACATAAACATACATAACAACAGACTACACTATTAGATAAGTGTTTACAATTCCGAACAGCATTTACTAAAGTGTACATTGGATTCATACATTATTTAATTAACAAAAGGTTTATCTTCTAAAAAGAGTCAAAACTTAATTTACAAACATCTAAAATAAAAAAACACAGGTTGTGAGTAAGATGATGTCAAACAATTTAAGGACCTAAAAGTATCCTCTAATAACTGTTTCTAGGCCAAAGTTAATTCCCCATGTGAGGTGTAATCTGTTCTACCATTGGATATTGTCATGGAACATTTATTTCACACCATGTCGGAAGTGTAATATCTCTGTTTAATAAACTGTATAACATGCAATTTTGGGGATATTTGGGAGAGAGCCTTCCATTTACTTTGAGAGAAGACAACATGTAAGTCTGTTTATTAACCCTACAGTAAAATATTGTTCATTATTTTGCCATGCGCTAAACAGTATTTTGTTCTGGATATTTAGCTACAATAAAGACTTAGCACTACGCTAATTTGCATTGCTGTGCATTTTAAAAATCTATTCATATTTTGATTATAATTGCCTTGTATAATGATTTTACAGTTTACATTCATGTTTTTTGTTGGACTTGGTCCTCTCTACAGGGTAACCCCAAACATTTTGTCTTTACCCTTCTACTTTTTCTGAATTTGTTTTTGTTGGCCTCAGGACTTCTAAGCAGTGCTAAAGTTTTTATGCTCACTCCCTAAAATTGGCTTTCACCTGATTTGAATATTTAGGGGGTCATTCTGACCCTGGCGGTAAAAACCGCCAGGGCCAACGACCGCGGGAGCACCGCCAACAGGCTGGCTGTGCTCCCATGGGCATTCTGACCGCGGCAGTACAGCCGCGGTCAGAAACGGAAAACCGGCGGTGGACCGCCGGTTTTCCGCTGCCCTGGGGAATCCTCCATGGCGGCGTAGCTTGCTGTGCCACCATGGGGATTCCGACCCCATTACCGCCATCCTGCTCCTGGCGGTCGTGACCGCCAGGAACAGGATGGCGGTAAGGGGTGTCGTGGGGCCCCTGGGGGCCCCTGCAGTGCCCATGCCACTGGCATGGGCACTGCAGGGGCCCCCATAACAGGGCCCCACTAAGATTTTCAGTGTCTGCTTTGCAGACACTGAAAATCGCGACGGGTGCAACTGCACCCATCGCACCCTTCCCACTCCGCCGGCTCCATTCGGAGCCGGCTTCCTCGTGGGAAGGGGTTTCCCGCTGGGCTGGCGGGCGGCCTTCTGGCGGTCGCCCGCCAGCCCAGCGGGAAAGCCAGAATACCCGCGGCGGTCTTTTGACCGCGCAGCGGTATTCTGGCGGTCCCAGCCAGGCCGGCGGCGGGGTCAGAATGACCCCCTTAGTCACTTGTGATTGGAAGCAGGTGAGGATTTCCTGTTTAGTGCCTGTGAAATTGAAAATGAAATTCCTCTTTCATGGTAAAATTGGGTTCTAAGTTACAATTTTGAAAATGCCACTTGCTACTTTGTGCCTTTAACCAGTTCCTTGGTCACGTGGCTGGGTGTAGTTGTCAGTCAGACAGCAGCACACAAAAAGGATTAAGAGTGTCTGGTTGGACCTTCACTGCCAAAATGGGGGAGGGGGGGTCTGGACATGGCCCAACTTGAAAATCAATACGCTGTGCCCTGCCTTCACACAATAACTTTTCACCATGCAGCCAGCTTGGAGCTGGAGACGGAGAGGCAGGAAACTTCAAAAACTTCAAAGGGAATTCTCTGGAACCTTCTCCTTATTCAAAGATGGCACCAGGTACAACATAGGACTCTCAGACCCACCCTTCAGTTCACCTTCTTGTCCTGGGAAGGACCCTGAGGATAGCCTGCTGTGGTGGCCTGCTGTGTACTTCAGAAGACCGCTTTGCTGCACCTGGAAGGACTGCTTTGGTGCCTGGAGTCTTCCTTGAATCATTAGTGGCCCGCCCTGCTGCTGGAGCCCTGTTCCACTGTTTCCACTCAGGACCACCAGAGTGACTGCAAGGGCTAGTTGGCTGACCTCCTGATCAGAGCCTCAGGGACTGAAAAGGCTCCAACCGTCTTGAAACCATACCTGGATCCAGCTGGAGTAAGTTGTAAACCCCCAGGTGGTGCCTCCCCAGTCCTGGACCCTTGTGAATGTTGTTAAAGGTGCCCAGATTGTCAAAAGCCAAAACCTGTGACTTAAAAATGGTTATGGTTAAAACTATTGTCAGAACCAAGAGGAGACTTGGACCAACCTGCTTGTCTATATGCCCACGGCACATTCCTGGTTGGCCTGACTCTGAGGCAGCTCCTATTATGTTCTTCTCTGTAACAGCAAATCCTTTTCAGCAGTCCTTCGTAGAAAGAGTATCTGGCCTTGAGGAGCCCTTGTCAGCTGCAGCCTCCAGCCTTATTTTAATGGAAATTTACAGCTTTCAAAAAAGGGAAGTCTGAACATGGAAAGCTTCACTGCAACTTTGTCCAGCGGCTCCCCAATGATGATGCCTACTCCTCAAACATTGCCTGCAGCCTTGTCCAGCTGAACGTCTACCTTCTCAGACATTTGTCCACTAAATCCTTCTAAGTCCAAAAGTAATCATTGTCCTGGCCCAATCCACTTCTTGTATCCAACTTGGGTTCCATGGTCAGCCATAGTTTTTGTCTCTAACCCAGTCTTGCACAACTAGATGGTCATGGTTAGCGCTTTGATCTTTTAGGTACTAGTTTGTGCCTTAAACTTTAAAAAATCCTAACTCTTGTTCTACTGGTTTTATGTTTGTTGTTTTGGTGTCAAATAATTTATTAAAATTTACATCACTTTTCTAAATTGGTGTGGGATTTTTCTCATGTTGTGTTTTCACTTTATTACTGTTTGTGTGCTGCATACATATTTTACACATTGCCTCTAAGTAAGGTCTGTCTACTTTGTGCCAAGCTACCACAGGGTTAGGCACAGGTTAATTTAGTAACTTTTATTGTCCTGTCTTACAGGGATTGTAGCTATTGCTGTAGCGGGGTTAACATCACATTCACAACCAACAACCCCATTTCTCACAGTTTGATGTACATCGTCTAGTTTAAGTGTGAATTGTCTTGGTTTATCTCTGTTCTGGGGTCATCATCCTTTGGCACTCACACAAGCCATCCCATCCCAAAATGAGCTTCTAGTTTTAGTGTCTATCAAAATTGTTGATAGGCAGTATAGCGTAACATATCTGACATCTCATTTTCTGCAATTATAACTCCCCAGTCACAGATGCAGTGTAAGGATTTGTTCCTATTACTTATAAAAACCTATATGCAATTGTCATCACAGAAACCTACAAGTCAATGACTATATCAAACATGCTTGACACTCTATAGCCCCAGTACTACAACCTGCAGCACACTGCCAGACCAAACCAAATAGTCTGTGTAAAATACATCACCTCCTTACTTATTTGTACATTTCACCTGCCACTTGTCCCTTACATCAACTCATACCATCACTCCAAGCCTTGTCTATTGCCCAACTGCAACCAACCCATCGATCATCAATGCACTCTCTAACATCATCACTACAAAATTCACAAGTGTGTTCAATATCAAATTTCTTGGCAACCTCAAATCCAAGGAGGTCAATGTACAAAGCAACTGTAGATAGCTCATCCTGAGTGATTGGAAACCACATCACAGAACTCCCCATAGAACTAACTGATATTAAGGGCAATGTGCTGGACATAATAACCCAAGTCACTTGCCACTCTCCACAACAGCTTGGCTGGGTCCATCACACAGCTAAAGCAAATAAACACAACTAATTTGCTCCAACCCACAAAATAAGATAATGAAGACCAGGTGCAGAGCCTTCAAATCCTCAAGAAAGATCTGGCTTCCCAAAAATCCAACTCATATGCCACTTCTAGGGAACGTCAACAACACATGTAAGGACAACAGAAACACATATAACACCTCAATACTAAAATCTCAAAACATCTTCCTTCACTCAATACTGTGAAAACCCCATTGAATGCAAATGCAACATCAACACAGGGAAAGAAATTGAGACACTTGCATCAAACTGAAGAACTCTTAACCCAATCACAACTGATCACAGAAAGCAAAGCAAAGCCCAACATTACAAGCCCACTGTCACTGAAGTCTGTAACAAGAGCAGAGCGTTCTGTAAAGCTATAGAGCTAGGACAAATTCATTAGCCAAACCTAAAAGCATTCACAGTAAGGAAAGTGTACCACAATCTTCAACAATTCAGGGGCATGATCAAGATCATCACATCAATAGCACTATTTAATCTTTCATCCACAATGCAATATAGCTCAATGGACCAAGTTCAACACTCTAAACACAGATAAGCATCTAACATTGTTCAGTCACTAAAGGCTATCTCCTTGAAATAATACAGCAGCAACACAGCAATCTAAAAGGGTATAACAGACATTTATCCCAATAGTATTGCTAATAAAAGAGAAATAGCTTTGTCTCAAGAGCTGGTTAATAAGAACATTGCAAATTTCCTGGAGCATTTTTGGAAATACTGAGGCCGGTATACCTGCAAAAGAATCCTGTACCAGGACCCGGGAAGAAACATCTGGCAGCTGAAGACAGTGATCATCAATGTACTGCTTCTTAACCAGTTCACCACCACCAAGAATTACTCCTAACAGGACCTATCAGTATGTCCTGTACCGTCACCAAGCTGAAATAAGATTTTGAAGTCGTTGACATAAGCCCTAAGAATAGAGCCAAACAAGTGTATCATGCATGCTAGGGAGGCACAGATACATTTAATAATTTATGGCTAAGACAGAAGACCATGTTTCAGATATCTAATGGACAACTAGAATGTAACAAACATAGGTGGTCATTACAACCCTGGCGGACGGTGTTAAAGATGCGGTAATACCGCAAACAGTCAGACGGACAAAAAAAGGGAATTATGACCCTGGCGGAAACCGCCAACAAAGACAGCCACTTTAACACACCACCCGCCACGGCGGTACAGACAAGTAGCGCAGCGGTCACTGCCAACAGACAGGCGGAAGACAATGTACCGCCCACAGTATCACAACAGGCCAATCCGCCACCTTTTCCAGGGTGGATTCACCGTGGATAAAAACACGGCGGAAACAGCTTTTGCTATGGGAAAACACTCACCTTCTACACATCCCACAAGGAACGACGACTCCATGGAGCCGGAACTCCAAATACTACCGCCCTTGTCTTTCTGCTCCTTCACGACCAACAGCGACGTAGGCGCAGAAGATACCGGTGACTACTGCACCTACGACACAGGGGAGTGGGGAGGCAATAGTTAGGGGGACACCCACCAAACACCCCCACCCTCGCATAGTGCAGCATACACACCAATGCAGTCACAAAAAGAACAGTAACAACCCACAATCCCCCCGGAAGAATGCAAAGACAATGCGAATTTCGGGCAAACATTATAATGTGCCAATATACATGTCATACAAAAATATACAAATATATGTATTCCAAAATCACTCATATTTACATAAATAATCCGATAAGTATTGCAGATATGTACACAACAATGTCCGTGCACAAACAGTCCAAAAATGCATGGGCGAGGCCCACAATAGATACCTGACCAAAATCCGAGAGAACACTGCCGGGGCATCAGATAGAAACACTACAGGCACCTCAGGGGGAAGGGAAGGGGGGGCACCTCAGCCAGATGAATGCAAAGCCAGATCCACGACGGGGCTCCATGCCCATTGATGTATCCTGGGGAGTGCAAAGCCACAGTCTCTCAAGTCTCTACAGTGGGTGGCTTGTCCACTGTTCAATCCTGGGGAGTGCAAAGCCACAGTCTCTCAAGTCTCTACAGTGGGTGGCTTGCCCACTGTTCAATCCTGGGGAGTGCAAAGCCACAGTCTCTCAAGTCTCTACAGTGGGTGGGTTGCCCACTGTGCCATCCTGGGGAGTGCAAAGCCACAGTCTCTCAAGTCTCTACAGTGGGTGGGTTGCCCACTGTTACATCCTGGGGAGTGCAAAGCCACAGTCTCCCAAGTCGATGCAGGTCCATACTGGTACTGGGGGGTGACTGGTGCCCAGACTGGATGAGTCTCCCCGTGAAAGGTAGTGTCCTGTCACTGTCCCAGCTGCACATGGGATAAGGATGCCTGATGTGGTGGGCCATTCATTCCTACCCGGTGCATTGCCCTGTTCAGCGGTGCTTTGCCATGGCGGTCTCTGGACTGTTCAGCAGTGCTTTGACATGGCGGTCTTTGCCCTGTTCAGCGGTGCTTTGCCATGGTGGTTCTGGACTGTTCAGCGGTGCTTTGCCATGGCGGTCTCTGGACTGTTCAGCAGTGCTTTGACATGGCTGTCTTTGCCCTGTTCAGCAGTGCTTTGCCATGGCGGTCTCTGGACTGTTCAGCGGTGCTTTGACATGGCGGTCCCTGGACTGTTCAGCGGTGCTTTGCCATGGCGGTTCTGGACTGTTCAGCAGTGCTTTGCCGTGGCGGTCTCTGGACTGTTCAGCGGTGCTTTGACATGGCGGTCTTTGCCCTGTTCAGCGGTGCTTTGCCATGGCGGTCTCTGGACTGTTCAGCGGTGCTTTGACATGGCGGTCTCTGGACTGTTCAGCGGTGCTTTGACATGGCGGTCTCTGGACTGTCCAGCGGTGCTTTGCCATGGCGGTTCTGGACTGTTCAGCAGTGCTTTGCCATGGCGGTCTTTGCCCTGTTCAGCGGTGCTTTAATATGGCGGTCTCTGGACTGTTCAGCGGTGCTTTGACATGCCGGTCTCTGGACTGTTCAGCGGTGCTTTGACATGGCGGTCTCTGGACTGTTCAGCGGTGCTTTGCCATGGCGGTTCTGGACTGTTCAGCGGTGCTTTGCCATGGCGGTCTTTGCCCTGTTCAGCGGTGCTTTGCCATGGCGGTCTCTGGACTGTTCAGCGGTGCTTTGACATGGCGGTTCTGAAACGGACATTGGTGTCTGGCATGACGATCTCCATACTGGAAATTGGTGTGTGGCATGACGATTTCCACACTGGACATTGGTGTGCGGCATGACGAACTCCACACTGGACATTGGTGTGTGGCATGACGAACTCCACACTGGACATTGGTGTGTGGCATGACGATCTCCATACTGGACATTGGTGTGTGGCATGACGTTCCATCATTGCCCAGCGGGGCTGTGGCATCCTGGCCCCGCCTGGGCTGTGTCTTGTGCGGTGGTCTCAGGACCAGTGACGATACTTGGGCCCTCCTGGGCTGTGTCTTGTGCGGTGGTCTCTGGACCAGTGACGATACTTGGGCCCTCCTGGGCTGTGTCTTGTGCGGTGGTCTCTGGACCTTTGACGATACTTGGGCCCTCCTGGGCTGTGTCTTGTGCGGTGGTCTCAGGACCAGTGACGATACTTGGGCCCTCCTGGGCTGTGTCTTGTGCGGTGGTCTCAGGACCAGTGACGATACTTGGGCCCTCCTGGGCTGTGTCTTGTGCGGTGGTCTCTGGACCTGTGACGATACTTGGGCCCTCCTGGGCTGTGTCTTGTGCGGTGGTCTCTGGACCAGTGACGATACTTGGGCCCTCCTGGGCACTGACTCTGGCGGTGGTCTCTGGACCCGTTACGCTACTTGGGCCCTCCTGGGCACTGACTCTGGCGGTGGGCTCTGGACCCGTTACGATACTTGGGCCCTCCTGGGCACTGACTCTGGCGGTGGGCTCTGGACCAGTGATGATGGTGCTGGCGGTTGTGTCTGGACCGCCGGAAATGATGGCGCACTTCTCTGCCGTGACACTCACAACAGGCTGGGCAGACTTCCTCTGGACCTTCCCCACCTTTTTTGGAGTTACAGCTGACTCACCAATCGCCTTCGATCCCATTTCACTTGTTGTCCCACCAGGAGTCTTGACACGGTCCCGTCGTCCACTCTCCAATTTCGGAGCCTTTACAGGGGGTGGGCTGCCAGTGCCTTGGCTCTGGGTCCTACTGCCTGCCCTGGTGGACGGTGCACTCCAAAAACCTGGAACACGCACCACTGGTACTGGTGGCTTTTTGGCTGAGGTGCTACGACGGGACTGCTGAATTGGAGGGGGGGGTGGGGGCAAAAAGGTCAATTTGACAGAGGGACAGTTTCTGACGAACACTGGGATGGGTAGCTGGAGGGGGTCTGGGAGTGGAGGAAGAGGAGGTGGTTGTAGGAGGTGTCACTTTAGCTGTTTTGGGTGCAGGTGCAGGTACTGGAGACTGTCGTGAGGTGGATGGATGTTGGGTGAGTGATTGCCGGTGTTTGGGTACTTTGGGAGGGGGCGTCACATACACACTGGGAGAGGACACAGGGGACGTGTAAATGGCAGTGGAGGTGGTGAGTGCAGGTGAGCGGCGTGTGGTGCTGGGTGTCCTGGTGCGAGTCCTAGTGCCTGTAGATGTGGTGCATGCAGGTGTGTGTGTAGACGAGACTGGGAGGGAGGAGGGAGAAGAGGAGGAGGGGGACACAGTGGAGACAGTGGATGTTGCTGTGTCTGTATGGGTGTGATGCTTGTGTGAGTGCCTGTTGGATGTGTGGTGCCTATGTTTGCCTGAGCTACTTTTGTGTGTTGACTTGTGTGCATGCTGGTCTGTAGGTGTGCTTGGGATGGGCTGGGGTTCAGGGGATTGGGTCTGGGTGGAGGAAGTTGGAGGGGGGAGGCTGGACACAGGGACAATTGCTGCCATCAGTGCTGAGGCCAGAGATTGCAGGGTTCGCTGAAGGACAGCCTGACCAGAATGAATGCCCTCCAGGAATGCATTACCGTGTTGCAACACCCTTTCTACACCCTGGATGGCATTCACAATGGTAGACTGCCCAACAGTGAGTGACCTGAGGAGGTCAATGGCCTCCTCACTGAGGGCAGCAGGGGTGACTGGGGCAGGGCCTGAGGTGCCTGGGGCGAAGGTGATGCCCACCCTCCTGGGTGAGCGGGCACGGGCCGAACGCTGAGGGGCTGCTGAGAGGGCGGTGCTGGTAGGGGGGGTGGCAGCTGTACCTGTAGAAGTGGGGCGCACAGATGGTGCCGCCACCACAGGGGTGCTCACATTGGCGGACGAGTCTGTGTCGCTGGTTGGTGATCCGGTGGCCGACGTGAAGCTCCCCTCGCCCTCCGTCCCACTGGTGTATTCAGAGTCTGTGGTGTGGCCCTCCATGGCCATGTGGGATGCAGCTCCCTCGTGCTCCAGTGCCACTGCACCTCCGCCTGTTGATGCTGATGTACAAAAGTACAGGGAGAGCAGGAAAAGGGGGGGAGACAGAACAAAGAGAGTTTTAGTGCATGGCATACCGCTACCGTTGGCGGACAAGACAGACGCAGCATCCCCATGCACAACGCCGCGCTCCTGCCCTCTGCACATGCAATTTCTGGGATATGGCCTACATGGCATTGGTGGAAATCTGCGCACATGGATGCCACAGGGGCAACTATACCTCAACTTGATAATTTACTGAGGTGGGGTAGAGTGCCACATGGCCTACATTACGGAGGGGCCTTGCCTACCTAACTCGCCCTGGCCTAGGGACACCCAGAGCCCACCTCCCCCACCCAGACACCTCCACTGCACGCAAAGTCCGCAGAATGAGAGTGTACTCACCCCCTTGTGTCTGCTGTGATGTCCTTAAGCGCCCATCCAACTACGGGTAGGCCACCGCCAGGATCCGGAACATCAGGGGGGTCATGGTACGACGGGCACCCCTCCCACGTTGGGAGGCCATCCCCAGCTGAGCCTCCGCTGTCTTCTTGCTGCAGCGGCGAATGTCCTCCCATCTCTTACGGCAGTGGGTGCCCCGTCTCTGGCGGGCCTCCAGGGTCCGGACCTCCTTGGCGATGGCACGCCAAATGTCCCTCTTCTGGTGGGCGCTGACCTACATGACATGCACAAGGAAAGAGGAACAGTCATTACCAACTGCACCATCAATGTGAGTGGCCCCCTCCCTACTCTGACCATGTGGCCCATTTATTCCCATGCTTTACTGTAGTATGACTTCTGCCCCCTTCCCTCTTCCACCCAGCCCTAGCCCCTACAACGTGCTCCCTGTGTACTAACCTGTTGGTCTGGAGGACCGTAGAGTAGCATGTACTGGGGGAGGACCCCATCCACAAGTTTCTCCAACTCTTGTGCAGTGAAGGCAGGGGCCCTTTCCCCAGACGCAGCAGCCATCGTCGCTTCCAGACCGAGGTCACAGCAGCACTAGCAGTGTAGGTCCTCTCCTGTCGAAGGTCAGGTATCTAGTGATTGAACAGATAGAAAATGGTGGTGACGTCCACGGCGGTGACGTCCGCGGCGGGCGCATCATCATCGCCGGAGCACCTGTTCATTGGCTCCTGGGACACATAGGGTCGAATGTTAAGCAATGCAGCATTGCGCTGCGGTCTACGACCGCCTACCGCGACGGTGTGCAACGCCAGCGCTGTTACCCCACAATCCCATTGTCTCAGTTTAGAGGTCAGGCAGCCGCCATTTCAGGGGCCCACATGGATTCATTTTCTACTGCGTCACACATACTGAGGCCTACACTCAACACACATACAGGAAGGGTTTTGTGTCTGCTGTAGTCTTGTGTGTAACTGTGGGTACATACCTGGAGGAATAGTGACTGGTTCTTCGCTGTTGTCCTTCTTAGGCACCGTCAGCTAGGACATATGAGAAGATGGCGGAATCCTCCGGTGTACTGACCGCTGGTGGACCTGTTGACAATGGAAGAGAGACATTTAATCGTGACCTACCAGTTTGACCGTGCTACAATCCAGGAACTATGTACCCAGTTGGAGCCAGACCTGATGTCACCAATCCGCCATCCGACTGGAATCCCCCCTGACGTGCAGGTGCTGTCAGTGCTCCATTTCCTTGCAAGTGGGTAATTTCAAACAACAGTGGCCATGGCATCAGGGATGTCCCAGCCTATGTTTTCCAACGTGTTGTCCAGAGTGTTGTCTGCCCTGCTGAAACACGTAAGGAGATACATCGTATTCCCTCAGGTGGAGGATTTGCCTACAGTGAAAGGTGACTTCTATGCCCTTGGACATATCCCCAACGTCATAGGTGCCATTGATGGGACCCATGTAGCTCTGGTCCCCCCCGCATGACTGAACAGGTGTACAGGAACCGGAAGAGTTATCATTCCATGAATGTACAGATGGTCTGTTTGGCAGACCAGTACGTCTCGCAGGTAAATGCTATGTTCCCTGGCTCAGTGCATGACGCCTACATCCTGTGGAATAGCAGCATCCCTGATATGATGGGTGAACTCCAGAGGCACCGTGTATGGCTATTGGGGGACTCTGGTTACCCCAACCTTTCCTGGCTATTGACCCCAGTGAGGAATCCCAGGACCAGGGCAGAGGAACGCTACAATGAGGCCCATGGGCGGACTAGGAGGGTTATCAAACGCACCTTCGGCCTCCTTAAGGCCAGGTTCCGGTGCCTCCATATGACAGGTGGGTCCCTATTCTACTCACCAAAGAAGGTGTGCAACATCATCATCGCCTGCTCCATGCTCCATAACTTGGCATTGCGACGCCAGGTGCCTTTTCTGCAGGAGGATGATCCAGATGATGGTGTTGTGGCAGTTGTGGAGCCTGTGGACAGTGATGAGGATGAAGCTGAGGAGAACGAAAATGACAACAGGCAGTCAGTCATACAGCAATATTTCCAGTTAGACACAGGTGAGAACATTTTCATTTTTACCATTACATTAACTTTCACACATCTACCTCTATCCTGTACCGACATTTCACTCACTATTTGTTAACTGATTTGCCCCCTTCCATTTCAGTTTCACAAATGTGGTAACCTACGTGTCAACTGTTTGCATCCTTGAAGGGCTTGTGATGTGTGACATAGGTATGTTAGCTTTCCAATGGGTAACCCATTATGAAACTGTAATTGATAATACATATTTACAAATCATAGACTGACTTGTTTTTAGTGTTTCAAGGGTGTTTATTTAAGTGCTCAAAAAATGATGGGGTGTTGTAAACTGGTGATTGGTGATGGTGGAGGAATGTCCATGGCAGAGTCCAGTCTATTAGTCTCACAGGTACATTGCACATCTGGGCATTGGAAGTGGAGCTAGTTCAGTTCCGATTTGGACAGGGTAACAAAGTGGGACAGTGGGGGGACAATCAGGGTGGTCTTATTTCCTGGCGGGGGTCTTGCCATCTTGCTCTGTCCTGTTCCTGGATCTCAGAGACCGCTTGCTTGGTGGTTGTCCGTCTGCAGGGGATGGGGTGCTGGTGTGTTGGTCCTGTGGTGGGGCGTCCTGTCCACTAGCGCCGGCGGAGGTGGTGGGCATTTCATCGTCCTGGCTAGTGTCAAGGGCCCCTTGGAGTGCCACGGTGTCCCTCAAGGTCTTTTGAATGTCCGTCAGCACCCCTACGATGGTGCCCAGGGTGGAGCCGATGGTCCTGAGCTCCTCCCTGAACCCCAAATATTGTTCCTCCTGCAGACGCAGGGTCTCCTGCAACTTGTCCAGGACCGTGGCCATCGTCTCCTGGGAGTGGTGGTATGCTCCCATGATGGAGGAGAGGGCCTCGTTGAGAGTTGGTTCCCTTGGCCTGTCCTCCCTCTGTCGCACAGCAGCCCTTCCAGTTCCCCTGTGTTCCTGTGCCTCCGTCCCCTGGACCGTGTGCCCACTACCACTGCCCCCAGGTCCCTGTTGTTGTTGGGGTGGTGGGTTCGCCTGGGTGGCCTGTAGTGGTGGACACACCGCTGATTGACCTGTCCTGGGTAGGGAGGTTTGGGAACCGCTGGGTGGGTGCTGTGCTGGTGTTACCAGAGGGTGTAAGCTGAGTGTTGGGCTGTGGCTGGGCAAGGGGAACCGACTGTCCTGAAACCCATGATGGTCCGGCCTGGTCATCAAGATCCAGTGGGCCAGAGCTGCTGTCGTCACTGTGGGCCTCTTCGGGGGGTGGAGTGGTGTTGTCTGGACCCTCTGGTGTGGTGACGTTCCTTCGGGTTCCTGCGGGTTCCTGCGGGGGTATAAGTACATGATTATTGCATGTGTGTGTTTCATGGAGTGCAATGGTTGGGTGTTCGTGAACCCCAGTGCAGGCATTCCTGTGTGGGGGCTTGTGTGCTGATGGTTGGGGGGTGTTGTGGGTCTGTGCAGTGGGCATGCTTTGGTGATGGGTGTCCATGCTTAGTTATGTCATGCAGGTCTTAGGGTTGGGATGGGTGGTTGGTGTCATGGGTAGATAGGTGAGGATTTGGGATGATAGGGGAGGGTGTGATGGTGGGGGTGTGTGATATCATGCAGGTAGGGTGGGGGGGTATGATGGTTAAGATTAGACTTACCAGTGTCCGTTCCTCCAACGACTCCTCCGAGGCCTTCAGGATGCAAGATGGACAAGCCTTGCTCCTCCCATGTTGTTAGTTGTGGGGGAGGAGATGGGGGTCCGCCGCCAGTCCGCTGTACCGCAATGTGGTGCCTGGATACCGTGGAACGCACCTTACCCCGTAGGTCGTTCCACCTCTTCCTGATGTCCTCCCTATTTCTTGGGTGCTGTCCCACAGCGTTAACCCTGTCCACTATTCTTTGCCATAGCTCCATCTTCCTGGCTATGGATGTGTGCTGTACCTGTTAGCCAAATAGCTGTGGCTCTACACAGATGATTTCCTCCACCATGACCCTGAGCTCCTCCTCGGAGAAGCGGGGGTGTCTTTGGCGTGACATGGGGTGGTGTAGGTGATGTGTGGGGTGGGGTGTGGTGTTTTGTGCTTGGATGTTACGTGGATGATGGTGTTGTGTGCCTCTGTGTGATGGGGTTGTCTGTTCTGTGCTGTCTCTCTGGCCTTCTCTCTGAATTTTTGGTAGTAGGGGTTTGTGGGTGATGTGGGTGTGTGTTTTATATAGTATTGGGTGTGTGGGAGTGGTGTGTGTATGTGTGTCAGGTGTGTGTATTTCAAATTGTCCAATGTGGCGGTGTTTTGGAGATGTGGGCGCATTTTGAGCGCGGCGGTGTGTACCGCCAATGGAATACCGCGGTTGAAAGACCGCCGCGTGGATTCGTGGGTCGTAATGGCATGGGCGTGTTTCTGTTGGCGTGGAGGATGTGTTTCCGCCAGTTTCTCGCTGACCTTTGGTGTGACGGTATTGTGTGGGTGTCTGAATTTCGGCATATTCCGTGATGTGTGTCATAATAGCTGTGGCAGTCTACTGCGGCCGCGGCGATGTATTGGCGGTCTTCTGCACGGCGGTAAGCGCCTTATACCGCCAATGTTGTAATGACCCCCATAGTGCTTGCATTTGATCTGCCAGATAAAATAATAAAGATGCAAATGATTATCATTCATTAATTCCCACCTGATGGAGATTCCAGAGAAAGAAGTCACATGGTACTTGTTAAAAGTGTCAGAGAGGTTTAATAAAATTAGAGCTGCTCTAATATTTGTAGTCACTATCATTCTAAGAATTTCTAAGACTGTAACCAAAGCAGTGGCTGTGCTGTGCAGTTAGTGAAAACCAGGACTATTAACAGCTATTTTCTATTTTCTATCATTTTGATTGTTAGGTGCATCTGTGAGATTTCAGAGTTGCTCAGGACATTTGGCTGTGCAGTAGATTTTTTCATTAATAGTTTCACCAAAGCCTGTTTCTAATATGAAGGAACTGAAGAGGAGTTAATAGCATTGTTACATAGGATGGCAAGAATAAAGCTAATATTTGCAAAAGTCTAATACAAGATATTCCATGGGGAGAGTGATTTAATAAATAGTGTCAGTTACTTGGTCCTGGCTGGGAATAATAAATTAAAGTTCACGAGGACTCAGTTCAGTCCTTTCTACTGAATAGAGCAAGCTTCAGAGGTATTCTGTCAAAATATTGTGTAAGAAAATACAGTGAGATATAATATTGTGTTGAAAGTATTATGATGCCAAAAAGATTGTGGAAGAGAATACAGGCAGTAAAAACAAGTTTTTAGGTATTTTAGATTTATTTTTAAATGTAGTTATACATAATATTTTTTTGTTATTTAGTTGAGTTGTATTAGTTTTTGCACTATGTGTTAATATTTGAATTTAAGTATGTTTAATTATTTTTAGCATTGTTTTTGTCTGGTAATACATTTTAAATTTATTTTATGTCAATCATTTTTAGTGAGTTATTGGGTTTGCAGGGGAATAGAAAGAGGATTATTTTAAATATGTATTTTTTAATTGATTATAAAACATATTTATACATTTTAATTTGCTGTTAAATAAATATGTAAATATTTCTACTTGTTATTTGACTCCCTTGACATTCCTGCTGATTTGTTAATAGTTTGTAATACTTTGGATATTAATTCTATTATGTTCACTTTTTATTAATAAATATTGTTATATTTGTATTATAATTTTCAATCCCATGTATATTTTTCTATTATTCTATTTGGTTTTGTGTTTGTTAGAATGTTAGGGTAACAAGGGGGGAAGTATTTTAAATGTATTTTTTAAATTTACTAAATGAATTAATTTTAAAATATTATAATTAACATATATGTATGTGTATAGCCATACATATAATATTGCCAACAATCCTCCTGTTACATGCAGAGAGTTCCCGGACACCAAATGGAGGTCCGAAAAACTTTATTCACCAATGCTTCCTCCCAGTTCAAGGCTACGGCTGAAACGCGTTGGGAGGAAGACCACTTTCACTTTCTTTAATATATTCTGGAACTGTTAGTCTGGTGTCTTGATTTTCTGTCCGACTGGGTGAGAAAACTTGGAAATACATATATATATATATATATATATATAAATATATATATATATATATATACACACACACACCCACACACATATCTTAATATATATAATATATATAAAATATATATGTCAATTATATTATATATAAAACAAAGGTTAAAGTAACACTATAGATAGGTGAATTTCTCAGTGACAAAGTTAATGTTTTGAACTAAAAAAAACACAGAAATTCAGCAGTTATAGTTAGCAGCATTAACTATAAATTTCACCCCCGCTATGCACTGCTTATGACCTTACATATGAAATCATTCATGACATGTTATATGACATAATTGATGACATCACTGATGGCCTCATCCAAACTTCACTTTAACACATTTACATAAATCTATAAATTGGTGTAAAATTAGAGGCCTTACAGCAAGTACAAATTAGCTCAGGAGAAAATCACCCATTACTACTGCCCCCATAGATGCAACATACTTAGATTATATGCAGCATTGAGCCTATAGCATACACTTTACAGGTAGCATAGACCAAATTAACAATTGACCACAGATATATGGGAAACACTCATTTAGAGAAAGCCAAAATAGTTAATGCCAGTTTAAAGAACAATAGCCTAATACATTCACCTTTAATATGTATGAAACCCATAACACTCACCTATATTGAGAAGTAAAATGGCTATGAGTAGAGAAGTGGGTACTGTAAACAGTATCAGTCTACGGAGAGTGTTAACTGTTTTTTCAGATAGTGAAAGTGATTGTATGCAGATAGTGGTAGTGAAATTTTCATGATAAATACAACATACAGTATAAAAAAATCTACGAAAAACAATGTACACTCTGTGATAGTTGTTTCTATGTGTGTGTGTGTATTAAAATTCAAAATAAGGTAATGAAATAACATTATTTCCTGTGGGGGGGATTGGTTTCTGTTGTTCTCTATATCTCATCCCATATAGTGGTAAGTATTTTCAATTTCCATCCACTCCCCTGAAATGTATACCTATGTATACACAGATCTCTCCACACATGACAGAGAAGGTTTCAAAGAAAAGATAGGAGGCAGAGGTTTCCACACGTTTGTGAATAGCATTTTGCAGTACGTGGGTAGTACTATTATAATGGTACCAAATGTACCGCAGAGTGAAGTTTGAGAATAGGAACCAGTCTTTGTAATGGTATATCTATGTTTTTAGTGTTTATGGTTGAACTTCAATGAATACTGATGAAGCTCCTCTGAACTATCTGCTGAGCTAGCTGTGGCAAGTGATTTGATTATATCACTTCAGTTTATATAGTGAGCGTATTGCAAGTTACCAATATTCTGAGAGAAATTGAGTGCTCAACTGGAGCCTAAGAAGCACATTTGTATCCTATACTCTGTTCACTATTAGAGACTACTGTCTCATACTGCAGCAAAGGACAGAGTCCCTTTCTTGCTCCATAGTCTTCCACAGCCATGCTTTCCCAATGATCTAAGTCTATATTGGACACTGGGGATAGTGTGCTGTGCCTCCTACTCATAGACATGCTCCTCCTAGTTCCTGCTCCTACTGCTTCCACCTATTTCTGTGCCCACTAATCAACCAGCAACATTCCACCATAAAGAACTATTGGGTGCCCAGTATGTCGTCAACACCCCTCCTTCTGTTCTCCCCCAAGAGACCTGTCTCTCTAGAGCAGGGATTCTTATTTATAAAATGGGGAAGCCTGGCAGCAAAGAGCAGTGTCCACTTAATTCAACAACCACCAGATGCGAAGGGCATTAGAACTGCCTTTCAGCCTCATGCCTGCCTGTCTTAATCCTTCCTTTTGTAATTTTCCTATTGGCGGATAATACCACACTTCATAGTTCACAATTTTTCCTCTTCAAAACCCTATCCATGTAACCTAACATTACCTAATCTCTGCCAGCCTATCTAGGTCAACCAAGAACCTGAAGCCACATAGCCCCACTACTCACTATATTTCATTGGCATTACAATAATCTGTCCCAAAGTAACTGAAGTAAATGCATGAATTTTTGTCCTTGAGAGAATAATTCTAATCACATTAACCACTCAGTGGCGTAACAAAACTTGAGGAGGCCCCCTGCAAATTACCTGGAGTGGCTCCCTTCCTGTCTGAGCCCAGTCAGATGCCTGCCACCCCTCCACAGTCTACTGTGCAGGGGGGGCCCCACGGAAGTCCCCCCCCCCCCCACCCCGGCACCGTGGAGCTGCGGGGGCCTTTGTTATGCTACTGTAACCACTGGATTAATCTTGGCTTCCTGAGTGTGCTGCTATCTGTAAAGCACTTCAAATCTTCATCAGGTGAAATAAGTGCTATAAAAATACAACTATAATACTTTAGTGACAGGACCAAGATCAAGATTTTTATGGTGCTCAGCAGGAAGACATTCCCTAAATTCTTCTGATTCGTCAGTTTCCCTTCAAATATGCTCTTATTATTTAAACAATTATAATATCTTAATTATTCATATGATGAAAATGTTCCACGCAGACATAGAAGGCAGCACTGAAATGAAAGATCTAATCAATATTAAAAGTATTGGGAGTAAGTTTCATACCAAAACGTATGTTTTCCCATTTTTTATTATGGTGATGAGGCATTATTGATAATAACGTTAATGCATTCTTTCAGATATGGTGCGTTAGGATTTCCATGAATTGTCTCATAGTAGTGTACTGATGCATTTTTATAGGGCACATTAAAAACCGTAGTGGTAACCAAGAAGCACTAATACTTGTTCCTAACAATCTGGCGCAGGAATATTTAATGAGTGTAAACGGGTATCCAGTGTTAGCTGTCTACTGCCTTTAATGCTTCGTGTCTCTCTGCAAACAGCAGCAACTCAACATTTCTGGGCTTGTTTGGTAATGTGGATATTATTGGTATTTGGTAATCAGTTTAACATATTGGGAAATCAAGATTCAGGCCAGTGTCCAAATACAATGGCAGCGTTCAAAGAAGATAAGAAAATATTGACCGTAAATGGTCCTGCATTTCCTATGCTGCCATCGATTTCAATGACTATAGGTATAGGTTTATTTCTCCCACTCTCCACATATGAAATTTCTAATGATTTCAAAACTTCCTCTAATTCCTATGGCGCCTGCGCTTGCTTCGCTTGCAGTTACTCTCATAATCTAAAGGCAGAGCTCCTAAAGCCCCAGTGCTGGCGCCAATACAATGTATATTGTTACAGTTCCTTGCAATAGAAAGGCCTAATACAAATCAATGTTTTCTCCAAAGGAAACTGAGGGCTCCAAAGTGCTCAGGTCTTAAGGACAGGGGCATGCACAAATAAATGGGATTTGTTCAGGAATTTTTCTAATTACATGAGCAATTTCAACAGTGTTATTTGAATATGGAATCTCCCACACAAGGCAGAGCTCTTTTTCTTTAAGAAAGAAAATTAGATCACATAATTTATTTTATATCCACGGTGTATTCCTTTAGAGACTGTGAAAAACAAATAAATGAAGAGCATGAGGGCAAGGGAGGCCAGGAAGAAATACATGGACCACTAATATGTAAATTATGCAATGTTTAAGGAACTTTTCGAAACCACGCAAAGGGTTACCTTATCATTAGTGTTATCTGTTTTAAGGACCATTACAGTCTTGAGTAAGCTTAATGGTTGGATTTTTTTCTTTATGCAGGGTCATCCCCAATCTTTTTGCCTCCTGCCTCCTATTTTTTCTGACCTGTTTTTGTTGGCTTTAGCACTTTACCACTTCTAACCAGTGCTAAAGTGCATATGCTCTCTGTGTAAATTTTATTGTTGATTGGTTTATCCATGATTGGCATATTTTATTTACTGGTAAGTCCCTAGTACAGTGCACTAGAGGTGCCCAGGGCATGTAAATCAAATGCTACTAGTGGGCCTGCAGCACTGGTTGTGCCACCCACACTAGTAGCTCTGTAAACATGAAGCAGACCTGCCACTGCAGTGTCTGTGTGTGCAGTTTTAAACTGGCAATTCGACTTGGCAAGTGTGCCCACTTGCCAGGCCTAAACCTTCCCCTTTCCTTCATGTAAGACACCCCTAAGGTAGGCCTTAGGTAGCCAAATGGGCAGGGCACAGTTTATGTTTAAGGTAAAAGTGAAATACAGCCAAATCTGTTTTTCACTTTTGCAAGGCCCAGCCCTCTCATAGGTTAACATGGGGGTTGCCTTTAAATATGATTAAAGCATAGATTCCCTTTGGGAGCAGATAGAAATGTGGAGTTTGGATCTCTGAGCACACAATTTAAAAATACATATTTTAGTAAAGTTGTTTTTAAGACTGAGCATTTGAAAAGCCACTTTGAGAAAGTGAGCATTTTCTTGCTTAAACCATTCTGTGACTCTGCCTGTTTGTGGATTCCCTGTCTGGGTCAGTTTGACAGTTGGGCTGTTTGCACCTCTCCCTGGACAGTGACACAAATGGAGCTGGGGTGTAGCCTGCATATCCTGATGAGTCATCTGTGCTAGGAGGGTGGGGGGGAGTGGTCACTTACACCTGAAAGGGCTGTGCCTGCCCTCACACAATGCAGTCTCCAACCCCATGGTGTGTGTCTGGGGCCTGGCCTGGGCAAGGCAGGATTTCACAAAAAAGAGAGACTTTCCTTTGAAGTAAGACTACTTCAAAGGCCAAATGGGTATAAGAAGGGCACCCAAAACCACAGGCTTTAGATCACTTCTGGAAATCAAGAGGAACCTCTGCCTGGAGAAGAGCTGAGGAGAAGTGCTGCCCTGCCTGTGACTGTGCTTTGTGGAGTTATCCTGCAGTTTCTGCTTCTTTCTGTGCAAGTGGACAAAGACTGGACTTTGTTGTGCATTCCTGCTTGTGAATAAATCTCCAAGGGCTTGTCCTGAGCTTGCCTCCTGTTGTTGAAGTCTCATGGCCATCAAAGACTTCTCCTGTCAGCTCCTGGACTCTCTGCTGAGACTCATGCCCTGCCAAGTGGTGCCCTATCCAGTTCCTAGGGCCTTGGAAGGTGAAGCTGGCAGACCAAGACTGAAAATCCACGCACAGACTGCCGTGTGGGGAAAATATTGATGCACCTTCCAAGGCGTGGCTGAAAAACTACACGCTGCCGGCTTCTTGGCAGAAATTGCCGCTCCACCGGCATCGCAGCTGGAAGATCGACGCATGCAGCTGGAGAAATAACATGCAACACCAACTGTTGAATGCTGATAACACCCAACCCACGTTGCATGGTTTTGCTGATAACTTGCAGCCGGATTTTTGCAGCAAACCTTGCTGGGTGCGGAGCAATGATGCAATGCCTGCCCTGACCCGAGTGCTGCACGGATCAACAAATCGCTCTCTTGCGGAGAGGAAAAACTTTGCACACCGACACAACAGGAAAAGGAGAAACCACGCACGGTTTCACTTGCAGATGAGAAACCGACGCACCGCTTACCTTTTTAGATGCACACTGGCCCGTGCGTGTTATTTTGACGCTACCCAGGTACTTTTCAACGCTAACAGTGTTTCACCTGTTTCAAAATGATATAAGTCTCTTTTGCTTTTAAAATTAATAACTGTAGGAGGCTGGACTGGCTTGTAGTGAGTACCTAGGGGTACTTGCACCTTGCACCAGGCCAAGTTATCCCTTATTAGTGTATAGGGTGTCTAGCAGCATAGGCTGATAGATAATGGTAGCTTAGCAGAGCAGCTTAGGCTGAACTGGGAGACGAGTGAAGCTCCTACAGTACCACTTAGTGTCATATGCACAATATCATAAGAAAACACAATACACAGATATACTAAAAATAAAGGTACTTTATTTTTATGACAATATGCCAAAAGTATCTCAGTGAGTACCCTCAGTATGAGGATAGCAAATATACACAAGATATATGTACACAATACCAAAATATGCAGTAATAGTATTAGAAAACAGTGCAAACAATGAATAGTTACAATAGGATGCAATGGAGACACATAGGGATAGGGGCAACACACACCATATACTCCAAAAGTGGAATGCGAACCACGAATGGACCCCAAACCTATGTGACCTTGTAGAGGGTCGCTGGGACTATTAGAAAATAGTAAGGGTTAGAAAAATAGCCCACCCCAAGACCCGGAAAAGTGAGTGCAAAGTGCACTAAAGTTCCCCAAAGGACATAGAAGTCGTGATAGGGGAATTCTGCAGGAAAGACACAAACCAACAATGCAACAACGATGGATTTCCAGTCGAGGGTACCTGTGGAACAAGGGGACCAAGTCCAAAAGTCACAAGCAAGTCGGAGATGGGCAGATGCCCAGGAAATGCCAGCTGTGGGTGCAAAGGAGCTGCTACTGGACAGTAGAAGCGTAGGTTTCTGCAAGAACGACAAGGGCTAGAGACTTCCCCTTTGGAGGACGGATTCCTCACGCCGTGAAGAGTTGTGCAGAAGTGTTTTCCCGCCAAAAGACTGCCAACAAGCCTTGCTAGCTGCAAATTGTGCAGTAAAGGTTTTTGGATGCTGCTGTGGCCCAGGAGGGACCAGGATGTCGCAAATTGCGTCCGGCGACAGAGGGGACATCGAGCAAAACAAGAAGCCCTCTCAGCAGCAGGCAGCACCCGGAGAAGTGCCAGAAACAGGCACTACAAGGATGCGTGAAACGGTGCTCACCCGAAGTCGCACAAAGGGGTCCCACGTCGCCGGAGACCAACTTAGAAAGTCGTGCAATGCAGGTTAGAGTGACGTGGACCCAGGCTTGGCTGTGCACAAAGGATTTCCGCCGGAAGTGCACAGGGGCCGGAGTAGCTGCAAAAGTCGCGGTTCCCAGCAATGTAGTCTGGCGTGGGAAGGCAAGGACTTACCTCCACCAAACTTGGACTGAAGAGTCACTGGACTGTGGGAGTCACTTGGACAGAGTTGCTGGATTCAAGGGACCTCGCTCGTCGTGCTGAGAGGAGACCCAAGGTACCGGTGATGCAGTTCTTTGGTGCCTGCGGTTGCAGGGGGACGATTCCGTCGACCCACGGGAGAGTTCTTCGGAGCTTCTAGTGCAGAGAGGAGGCAGACTACCCCCACAGCATGCACCACCAGGAAAACAGTTGAGAAGGCGACAGGATCAGCGTTACAGAGTTGCAGTAGTCGTCTTTGCTACTATGTTGCAGTTTTGCAGCGTGGTCAGCAGTCGATTCCTTGACAGAAGGAGAAGAGAGAGATGCAGAGGAACTCGGATGAGCTCTTGCATTCATTATCTAAGGAATCCCAAGAGACAGAAACCCTAAATAGCCAGAAAAGAGGGTTTGGCTACCTAGGAGAGAGGATAGGCTAGCAACACCTGAAGGAGCCTATCAGGAGGAGTCTCTGACGTCACCTGATGGCACTGGCCACTCAGAGCAGTCCAGTGTGCCAGCAGCACCTCTGTTTCCAAGATGGCAGAGGTCTGGAGCACACTGGAGGAGCTCTGGGCCCCTCCCAGGGGAGGTACAGGTCAGGGGAGTGGTCACTCCCCTTTCCTTTGTCCAGTTTCACGCCAGAGCAGGGCTAAGGGGTCCCTGAACCGGTGTAGACTGGCTTATGCAGAAATGGGCACCGAATGTGCCCATGAAAGCATTTCCAGAGGCTGGGGGAGGCTACTCCTCCCCTGCCTTCACACCATTTTCCAAAGGGAGAGGGTGTAACACCCTCTCTCAGAGGAAGTCCTTTGTTCTGCCATCCTGGGCCAGGCCTGGCTGGACCCCAGGAGGGCAGATGCCTGTCTGAGGGGTTGGCAGCAGCAGCAGCTGCAGTGAAACCCCGGGAAAGGCAGTTTGGCAGTACCAGGGTCTGTGCTACAGACCACTGGGATCATGGGATTGTGCCAACTATGCCAGGATGGTATGGAGGGGGCAATTCCATGATCATAGACATATTACATGGCCATATTCGGAGTTACCATTGTGAAGCTACATATAGGTAGTGACCTATATGTAGTGCACGCGTGTAATGGTGTCCCCGCACTCACAAAGTCCGGGGAATTGGCCCTGAACAATGTGGGGGCACCTTGGCTAGTGCCAGGGTGCCCTCACACTAAGTAACTTAGCACCCAATCTTTACCAGGTAAAGGTTAGACATATAGGTGACTTATAAGTTACTTAAGTGCAGTGTAAAATGGCTGTGAAATAACGTGGACGTTATTTCACTCAGGCTGCAGTGGCAGGCCTGTGTAAGAATTGTCAGAGCTCCCTATGGGTGGCAAAAGAAATGCTGCAGCCCATAGGGATCTCCTGGAACCCCAATACCCTGGGTACCTCAGTACCATATACTAGGGAATTATAAGGGTGTTCCAGTAAGCCAATGTAAATTGGTAAAATTGGTCACTAGCCTGTTAGTGACAATTTGAAAGAGATGAGAGAGCATAACCCCTGAGGTTCTGGTTAGCAGAGCCTCAGTGAGACAGTTAGGCACCACACAGGGAACACATACATATAGGCCACAAACTTATGAGCACTGGGGTCCTGACTAGCAGGGTCCCAGTGACACATAACAAACATATTGAAAACATAGGGTTTTCACTATGAGCACCGGGCCCTGACTAGCAGGATCCCAGTGAGACAGTGAAAACACCCTGACATACACTCACAAACAGGCCAAAAGTGGGGGTAACAAGGCTAGAAAGAGGCTACTTTCTCACACAACCCCCCCCCCCCAAACGAAGGAAAATAAGGCTAACCTTGGCCAGTTGAGACTTTATTGTCTAAGTGGTGATAAGTAGAGAGTAGCTCTGCAATAGACTGGTTACTCCCTTTATCATCCACTATATGGTTACTTCCCTGTGGGGATGTAAACCACCCTGTTTGAAGTTTTTTAGCTAAGCAACAATGTGAAGATGTATTTTCAGAGTTTCTATCAGTAAGTTTTAGTTTAGAGCAGTGGGAATTGCCCACTGAACCTATTTGTAGTGATGGAAATGTCAGACAGGGATGCTGTCTCAGAAAAGCCATAGCTGGGCAAAAACTTTGTCCATATGGCTGGAAGAGAGAACAGGGATGCTGTTTCTCTTGGGTTGGAGCAGGGCAGGGATGCTGTCCTATGAGCTCCACACTAGGGCAGGGATGCTGTCCTAAGTGTTGTGAGGCAGTGCAGAGTTTCTGCACTAAAGTTTCTCTGGGAGGGTTGGAGGGATGCTCCATGTTAACTAAAATGGTGCTCTTTTTGTCACCAATGTTAGTTATCCCACAGAGAGGTACTTCTACCTCAGGGAGTACAGCTTTGCCAGCTGATGATTCCCTTGGAACAGGGGCCACCCCAGGAGAGGTTTCTCCCACCACAGGAATGGTATCCTGAATGGTAGGGTGGTTAGGGGATACTGTGATACCCTTTTTACCTGTTGATGGAGAGGGATCCTGAGTTTTCAGGCCTTCTCTCCTTTGCTTTTTCATTTCAGTAGAAATGAGAGGGAACAATTCCTCTGGGATGCCCAGCATGGCTGCATGGGCATAAAACTCTACATCAGCCCAACCTGAGGCCTCTAGGTCATTACCTAAGAGACAGTCTACAGGTAAGCTAGGTGATACCACCACCTGCTTAGGGCCAGTAACTCCACCCCAACTAAACTGAATTATAGCTAAGGGAAGAAACTTAGTGGAGTTATGGACATCAATAATTTTATACTGTTGTCCAATGATGTGTTGTTCAGGAGCCACTAGGTTTTCAGTCACCAAAGTGATACTGGCACCTGTGTCCCTGTAGGCCAAGGCCTCAACACCATTTATTGAAACTGTCTGCCTGTACTTATCCATTGTAAGGGGACAAGCAGCCAGTGTGGCAAGGCCAATGCCACTAGGTGTGACAGAAACTGTCTTGGGATTGATTACCCCAGTTTCTATGATGGACCCATAAGTGAACCCAACTACACCCTTTGCTTGACTGTTGCCAGCAGTCCCACCACTAGTACCACTACTGCTAGGGGCACTAGAGCTTGATGTATTAGTGGTGGTAGGCTCAGGGGTTTACCTGGACAGGACTTATCCCCTGGCCTATGGCCTCTGTTTTTACACACAAAGCACCAAGGCTTTTTAATGTGTGCAGGTTGAGAAGAAGAGGAAGAATTAGTTTTATCCCCACCCTCTGAAGAGTGTTTAAGATTTGAAATGGGATCTTTGGTTTTACCCTTATCCCCATGCTTATCTTGAGATTTTTCACCATCTTTCTTCTTATTGCCATCTTTGTCACCCCCTGTATGAACTTTTCTGTTCACCCTTGTTCTGACCCATTTGTCTGCCTTCTTTCCCAATTCTTGGGGAGAGGTCAGATCAGAGTCTACCAGGTACTGGTGCAACAAATCAGACACACAATTATTAAGAATATGCTCTCTCAGGATCAAGTTATACAGACTGTCATAATAAGTAACTTTACTGCCATGTAACCGTCCCCCCAAGGCCTTCACTGAATGGTCAATGAAATCAACCCAGTCTTGTGAAGACTCCTTTTTGGTCTCTCTGAACTTTATCCTGTATTGTTCAGTGGTTAAGCCATAAACATCCAGGAGTGCATTCTTAAGAACTTTGTAATCATTAGCTTCATTTTCTTTCACAGTAAGGAGCCTATCCCTACCTTTTCCACTAAATGATAGCCATAGGATAGCAGCCCACTGCCTTTGAGGGACATCCTGTACAACACAGGCCCTCTCAAGGGCAGCAAACCACTTGTTAATGTCATCCCCCTCCTTATAAGGGGGAACTATCTTGTGCAGATTCCTAGAATCATGCTCTTTTGCAGGATGACTATTGGGAATACTGCTGCTGCCACCATGGGTTTCTAAACCCAGTTTGTGTCTCTCCTTCTCTACTTCTAAGGACTGTCTATCCAAATCCAGCTGTTGCTTCTTGAGCTTCAGTCTGGTTTGTTCCACTCTCAATCTATTGAGCTCCCTTTCTAACAATCTGTCATCAGGGTGGGTGGGAGGGACATTCCTAGACACAGAAGTATGATGAGAATGAACAGAAGGAGACCTGTCCCTTACAGAGGGCACCCTAACAGCTTGGCTAACAGAAACATCATTTCTACTGTGATGAGAATGAATGCTCTTGCTCTGATGTGAGACAACACTATCTGTATGGTGTGACTGAACATCAGTACCAACTATGCTAGACTGTCTAGTAATGGGCAGGCTTGGAAGTTTCTTTCCTGAATCTTTTCCTGGGGGAGTCCCTGGATCAGATTGGGAACCATTTGCTACTTTTTCAACAGATGGGGCATTTTTAGCCTTATCTTGTTCTCTAAGCATGTTAAGTAACAATTCCAAGGAAGGATTCTTCCCTACACTCAAACCTCTTTCTACACAGGGACTCCTTGCTCCTTTCCAGCTAAGGTGGTCATATGCAAGTTTGGACAGATCAACATTTTGGCCTGTGCCAGACATTTTTAGAGAGAGTTAAAGTGATAGAAAAAGAGAAAAAAGTTTGTCAGAGCTTTTTAGAAAGACAGAGAAAAAAAACTTTTTAAACTTTTTAGAACTTTTTGAAAGTTTAGAAGTACTTTTCAGCACTTTAGAAAAGAGTGAAAAGAGGAAATGCTAAACTTTTTAGTTATGTGTACACACACTGAACTTGTTTTGTATATTTTTCTCTTATGAAAAGTACAATGACAAGAGTGGTAAGTAGTCTCAAAGGACTTATCCCACCGCTGCACAACCAATGTAGGAGGCTGGACTGGCTTGTAGTGAGTACCTAGGGGTACTTGCACCTTGCACCAGGCCCAGTTATCCCTTATTAGTAGTATAGGGTATAGGGTGTCTAGCAGCATAGGCTGATAGATAATGGTAGCTTAGCAGAGCAGCTTAGGCTGAACTAGGAGACGAGTGAAGCTCCTACAGTACCACTTAGGGGGTCATTCAGACCCCGGCGGGTGGCGGGAACCGCCGAATGACCGCACCGCGGTCAAAAGACCGCGGCGGCCATTCTGTGTTTCCCGCTGGGCTGGCGGGCGACCGCCAGAAGGCCGCCCGCCAGCCCAACGGGAAACCCCTTCCCACGAGGACGCCGGGTCCGAATGGAGCCGGCGTAGTGGGAAGGGTGCGACGGGTGCAGTTGCACCCGTCGCGAATTTCAGTGTCTGCAATGCAGACACTGAAATTCTATGTGGGGCCCGCTTATGGGGGCCCCTGCAGTGCCCATGCCATTGGCATAGGCACTGCAGGGGCCCCCAGGGGCCCCACGACACCCCTCACCGCCATCCTGTTCCTGGCGGTCGGAACCGCCAGGAACAGGATGGTGGTGAGGGGGTCGGAATCCCCCATGGCGGCGCAGCAAGCTGCGCCGCCATGGGGGAATCCTCAGGGCATCGGAAAACCGGCGGGACACCGCCGGTTTTCCTGTTCTGACCGCGGCCAAACCGCCGCGGTCAGAATGCCCTGTGGGGCACCGCCAGCCTGTTGGCGGTGCTCCCGCCAACCCCGGCCCCGGCGGTCCTTGACCGCCGGGGTCGGAATGACCTCCTTAGTGTCATATGCACAATATCATAAGAAAACACAATACACAGAGATACTAAAAATAAAGGTACTTTATTTTTATGACAATATGCCAAAAGTATCTCAGTGAGTACCCTCAGTATGAGGATAGCAAATATACACAAGATATATGTACACAATACCAAAATATGCAGTAATAGTATTAGAAAACAGTGCAAACAATGTATAGTTACAATAGGATGCAATGGAGACACATAGGGATAGGGGCAACACAAACCATATACTCCAAAAGTGGAATGCGAACCACAAATGGACCCCAAACCTATGTGACCTTGTAGAGGGTCGCTGGGACTATTAGAAAATAGTAAGGGTTAGAAAAATAGCCCACCCCAAGACCCTGAAAAGTGAGTGCAAAGTGCACTAAAGTTCCCCAAAGGACATAGAAGTCGTGATAGGGGAATTCTACAGGAAAGACACAAACCAACAATGCAACAATGATGGATTTCCAGTCGAGGGTACCTGTGGAACAAGGGGACCAAGTCCAAAAGTCACAAGCAAGTCGGAGATGGGCAGATGCCCAGGAAATGCCAGCTGTGGGTGCGAAGGAGCTGCTACTGGACAGTAGAAGTGTAGGTTTCTGCAAAAACGACAAGGGCTAGAGACTTCCCCTTTGGAGGACTGATCCCTCACGCTGTGGAGAGTCGTGCAGAAGTGTATTCCCGCCAAAAGACCGCCAACAAGCCTTGCTAGCTGCAAATTGTGCGGTAAGGGTTTTTGGATGCTGCTGTGGCCCAGGAGGGACCAGGATGTCGCAAATTGCGTCAGGGGATAGAGGGGACGTTGAGCAAGACAAGGAGCTCTCTCAGCAGCAGGCAGCACCCGGAGAAGTGCCAGAAACAGGCCTTACCAGGATGCGTGAAACGGTGCTCACCCGAAGTCGCACAAAGGGGTCCCACGTCGCCGGAGACTAACTTAGAAAGTCGTGCAATGCAGGTTAGAGTGCCGTGGACCCAGGCTTGGCTGTGCAGAAAGGATTTCCGCCGGAAGTGCACAGGGGCCGGAGTAGCTGCAAAAGTCGCGGTTCCCAGCAATGCAGTCTGGCGTGGGGAGGCAAGGACTTACCTCCACCAAACTTGGACTGAAGAGTCACTGTACTGTGGGAGTCACTTGGACAGAGTTGCTGGATTCAAGGGACCTCGGTCGTCATGCTGAGAGGAGACCCAAGGTACTGGTGATGCAGTTCTTTGGTGCCTGCGGTTGCAGGGGGATGATTCCGTCGACCCACGGGAGATTTCTTCGGAGCTTCTAGTGAAGAGAGCAGGCAGACTACCCCCACAGCATGCACCACCAGGAAAACAGTCGAGAAGGCGACAGGATCAGCGTTACAGAGTTGCAGTAGTCGTCTTTGCTACTATGTTGCAGTTTTGCAGGCTTCCAGCGCGGTCAGCAGTCGATTCCTTGACAGAAGGTGAAGAGAGAGATGCAGAGGAACTCGGATGAGCTCTTGCATTCGTTATCTAAGGAATCCCAAGAGACAGAGACCCTAAATAGCCAGAAAAGAGGGTTTGGCTACCTAGGAGAGAGGATAGGCTAGCAACACCTGAAGGAGCCTATCAGGAGGAGTCTCTGACATCACCTGATGGCACTGGCCACTCAGAGCAGTCCAGTGTGCCAGCAGCACCTCTGTTTCCAAGATGGCAGAGGTCTGGAGGAGCTCTGGGCACCTCCCAGGGGAGGTACAGGTCAGGGGAGTGGTCACTCCCCTTTCCTTTGTCCAGTTTTGCGCCAGAGCAGGGCTAAGGGGTCCCTGAACCGGTGTAGACTGGCTTATGCAGAAATGGGCACCGAATGTGCCCATGAAAGCATTTCCAGAGGCTGGGGGAGGCTACTCCTCCCCTGCCTTCACACCATTTTCCAAAGGGAGAGGGTGTAACACCCTCTCTCAGAGGAAGTCCTTTGTTCTGCCATCCTGGGCCAGGCCTGGCTGGACCCCAGGAGGGCAGATGCCTGTCTGAGGGGTTGGCAGCAGCAGCAGCTGCAGTGAAACCCCAGGAAAGGCAGTTTGGCAGTACCAGGGTCTGTGCTACAGACCACTGGGATCATGGGATTGTGCCAACTATGCCAGGATGGTATAGAGGGGGCAATTCCATGATCATAGGCATATTACATGGCCATATTCGGAGTTACCATTGTGAAGCTACATATAGGTAGTGACCTATATGTAGTGCACGCGTGTAATGGTGTCCCCGCACTCACAAAGTCTGGGGAATTGGCCCTGAACAATGTGGGGGCACCTTGGCTAGTGCCAGGGTGCCCTCACACTAAGTAACTTAGCACCCAACCTTTACCAGGTAAAGGTTAGACATATAGGTGACTTATAAGTTACTTAAGTGCAGTGTAAAATGGCTGTGAAATAACGTGGACGTTATTTCACTCAGGCTGCAGTGGCAGGCCTGTGTAAGAATTGTCAGAGCTCCCTATGGGTGGCAAAAGAAATGCTGCAGCCCATAGGGATCTCCTGGAACCTCAATACCCTGGGTATCTCAGTACCATATACTAGGGAATTATAAGGGTGTTCCAATAAGCCAATGTAAATTGGTAAAATTGGTCACTAGCCTGTTAGTGACAATTTGAAAGAGATGAGAGAGCATAACCCCTGAGGTTCTGGTTAGCAGAGCCTCAGTGAGACAGTTAGGCACCACACAGGGAACACATACATATAGGCCACAAACTTATGAGCACTGGGGTCCTGACTAGCAGGGTCCCAGTGACACATAACAAACATACTGAAAACATAGGGTTTTCACTATGAGCACCGGGCCCTGGCTAGCAGGATCCCAGTGAGACAGTGAAAACACCCTGACATACACTCACAAACAGGCCAAAAGTGGGGGTAACAAGGCTAGAAAGAGGCTACTTTCTCACAATAACTTAACTTGTGTATGTTGTATTTTTGTTGTTTTGTTCTTGTTTTCTTTAGATAAATATTTCTTATTTTTCTAGACCTGTGTTGTGTCATTTTGTAGTATTTTCATTAAGTTACTGTGTGTGTTCGTACAAATACTTTACACCTAGAACTCTGAAGTTAAGCCTGCCTGCTCATGCCAAGCTACCAAGGGGGTTGAACGGGGGTTAACTGAGGGTGATTCTTCCTTTACCCTGGCTAGAGTGAGAGTCCTTGCTTGGACTGTGTTTGCAGTTTTAAACTGGCAATTCGACTTGTCAAGTGTGCCCACTTGCCAGGCCTAAACCTTCCCCTTTCCTTCATGTAAGACACTTCTAAGGTAGGCCTTTGGTAGCCACATGGGCAGGGCACAGTTTATGTTTAATGTAAAAGTGAAATACAGCCAAATCTGTTTTTCACTTTTGCAAGGCCTAGCCCTCTCATAGGTTAACATGGGGGTTGCCTTTAAATATGATTAAAGCAAAGATTCGCATTGGGAGCAGATAGAAATGTGGAGTTTGGATCTCTGAGCACACAATTTAAAAATACATATTTTAGTAAAGTTGTTTCTAAGACTGTGCATTTGAAAAGCCACTTTGAGAAAGTGAGCATTTTCTTGCTTAAACCATTCTGTGACTCTGCCTGTTTGTGGATTCCCTGTCTGGGTCAGTTTGACAGTTGGGCTGTTTGCACCTCTCTCTGGACAGTGACACAAATGGAGCTAGGGTGTAGCCTGCATATCCTGATGAGCCATCTGTGCTAGGAGGGTGGGGGGGAGTGGTCACTTACACCTGAAAGGGCTGTGCTTGCCCTCACACAATGCAGTCTCCAACCCCCTGGTGTGTGTCTGGGTCCTGGCCTGGGCAAGGCAGGATTTAAAAAAAAAGAGAGACTTTCCTTTGAAGTAAGACTACTTCAAAGGCCAAATGGGTATAAGAAGGGCACCCAAAACCACAGGCTTTAGATCACTTCTGGAAATCAAGAGGAACCTCTGCCTGGAGAAGAGCTGAAGAGCTGAGGAGAAGTGCTGCCCTGCCTGTGACTGTGCTTTGTGGAGTTATCCTGCAGTTTCTGCTTCTTTCAGTGCAAGTGGACAAAGACTGGACCTTGTTGTGCATTCCTGCTTGTGAATAAATCTCCAAGGGCTTGTCCTGAGCTTGCCTCCTGTTGTTGAAGTCTCATGGCCATCAAAGACTTCTCCTGTCAGCACCTGGACTCTCTGCTGAGACTCATGCCCTGCCAAGTGGTGCCCTATCCAGTTCCTAGGGCCTTGGAAGGTGAAGCTGGCAGACCAAGACTGAAAATCCACGCACAGACTACCGTGTGGGGAAAATATTGATGCACCTTCCAAGGCGTGGCTGAAAAAGTACACGCTGCCGGCTTCTTGGCAGAAATTGCCGCTCCACCGGCATCGCAGCTGGAAGATCGACGCACGCAGCTGGAGAAAAACCATGCAACACCCACTGTTGAATGCTGATAACACCGCAACCCACGTTGCATGGTTTTGCTGATAACTTGCAGACGGATTTTCGCCGCAAACCTTGCTGGGTGCGGAGAAACGGTGCAACGCCTGCCCTGACCCGAGTGCTGCACGGATCGAAACATCGCTCTCTTGCGGAGAGGAAAAACTTTGCACACCGACACAACAGGAAAAGGAGAAACCACACACGGTTTCACTTGCAGATGAGAAACCGACACACCGCTTACCTTTTTAGATGCACACTGGCCCGTGCGTGTTATTTTGACGCTACCCAGGTACTTTTCAACGCTAACAGTGTTTCACCTGTTTCAAAATGATTTAAGTCTCTTTTGCTTTTAAAATTAATAACTTAACTTGTGTATGTTGGATTTTTGTTGTTTTGTTCTTGTTTTCTTTAGATAAATACTTCTTATTTTTCTAGACCTGTGTTGTGTCATTTTGTAGTATTTTCATTAAGTTACTGTGTGTGTTCGTACAAATACTTTACACCTAGAACTCTGAAGTGAAGCCTGCCTGCTCATGCCAAGCTACCAAGGGGGTTGAACGGGGGTTAACTGAGGGTGATTCTCCTTTACCCTGGCTAGAGTGAGAGTCCTTGCTTGGACAGGGGGTAACCTGACTGCCAACTAAAGACCCCATTTCTAACATCAATATTGTAATGTCGTTATACAATTGAATCACTCCCTAAACCACAGATATATTGAAAAGCACCTGGGATTACGGGTGGGGAAAACCAGAAAGTCATGAAGTGAGATGGATACAAATTATCTTGTCAGAGAATTAAGCTAAAATAAAGCAGCTCTTGAGTGTATTTGAAAATTTAAGCGAAGAGAAAAAGGTAAGTATTAAAAACAGCTATTCTCCAATTGAAGCAAGTAAGCCCAGTGAAAAAAAATATAAACAAGTATTGATTAATTTAAACAGACTATTTCACATGATATAACAGTAGCTACTTTTGTGCCTTCTTTAAAGGTCTACATAATATGCCCTTATTTCGCAAAAACACGAGCATAACATCCTGCAAATATCGTAAACAGGTTTCACCAGCCCAAGCTAGTGAAAACGAAGTCACAAATGAATATGGAAACACAAGTGGTAACTATTAACACAGGTTACACACATGCATTCACCCTGATTTCCTAATCTGGTTGGAATGTCTTATTTACATCACTAATCTCCATTTTATGAACCTGGTCATCTCCTTCGGTATTTCACATATTTCTTTTGCATGCTTGTGTCCCTTCTCATATCAGCATGAGGCACCGATGTGTACCATGGTAAGGAATCATGTGATGATATTACAGAGGCATACATCTGTTTTAGATCGTTGTCATTTTAATAACAATTTGTTGCCTTAGACAGATATCAGTGTAGCTTGTAGGAAGGATGTCCCGGATGCCTTTCTTGTGTCACAGCCACATTAGAAATTCTTAATCTTTGATACCGGATGTGGTGGCTCACTTTATGAAGGTGCACTTACTGAGTCTATGAGCCTCATTAAGATTTTGGTAGAAGGAAATCACGTCCGCTGAAACTCCGACGGGTAGGTTGCTGCTATTGTGGAAGCCAACCTGTTGGGCCCATTACAAGTTTCCTGCTGGGTCAGCGGGTGGAAACCTCAGTGTCCACCTGCTGGCTCAGCATGAAATGGCCTACAGCATTGTCTCCAGCTTGTAATGGAGCTGGCGGCAATGCTGTAGTACGCAGGGTGCACCAGCACCTTCACAATGTTCACTGTCTGCAAAGCAGACACTGAAAATTGTGGCGGTGCTGGTCAGGAGGGCCCCTGCACTGCCCATGCCAAGTGCATGGGCAAAGCAGGGGCCCCTGGAGTCCCCTGCAACTGTTCTCTGCCAGCCTTTTTATGGCAGCGCTGCCCTTGTGGATTAGGACCGCCATGATCACCAGACTGCTGGGATGACTAATCCTGGCAGTGCTTGCGGTCCACAGTGGCACTACTGCTGTGTGGCATTTGGACCGCTATATTTGGCAGTGGTCCATATGCCACCGTGAGTCTGACGGTCAAGAGACCAACAGACTTGTAATGAGGTCCAAAATGACTGATTGATGCCTTTCCTCTTTTATGATTCCACAGACGTCACTCGTAACAGAGGTTTGCAGCACTGCTCGACCCATAAAGTGTAGAAATAGTGGAATTTGGTTTTGCTGTGGTTGTTTATGTATGCCATCTATTGCCTTCATGTGTTTTTTGTGCAAATCCCTTCATTGCTTGTCCATGTGTCTGAACCTTACAGAATTTCTATTGGCTGCACCGCTCTGTTCCTTTTTCACTTTATTGAAAGTTTCCTGCTCGTTCAATGGTTTGTTTTGCTGCTGGAATGTTTGCACTTTACCTTCTGTTTTCCCTTTCATTTAAAAAAAAGTCTTTGCTCTATGTAACATTTTATGTATGCTGTCCATTTCTGTCATTTGGCTTTCCAGTTGCTGCTTTCTGGCATCCTCACTTGCCATGGCATAACCTAGTTGGACATGTTGGTTATGACCATTGACTTCTCAGTGTTACATGTGTGTTGAGTGTCGTCCAAAAGATGTGAATAATCATCTTTTTTATTTTTTTAACACAAAAAGTTAACCTCTGTCGTATGTCCATGAATTTGTGTGCTTCATTGTATTACTCAATACTGTCACGCTGCGACCGCCGCGGCTCCTGCGGGGGAAGCCGCGGCTTGCGCACAAGCCGCGGGAAACACCATAAGCCTGGTCAGGGGTCGCGGCACTCGCCGCGCCCCCTTCTTTCAGTTCTGCCGCAAAGGCAGACGCAGCAGGACTTGAGACCCCGAGTGGGTTTCAGGCCTGACCGCCCATAGCGCATTTAGTGCGCTTTACATTTCAGTCTACATTAGATAAACATCTGCTCACCACTTACCAATGTTTAAAGGCAAAAGCCGAATACTTGCACATGGTGGTGTTTTATTGCCTGCCTTTTCCCTTTCCCAGCATGCTGCCCACTTCCTCTCTTCCCAGCATGCATTGTTTCTATTTGTTTGGACGCATGTACTTTATTCACTATGATATTCTTTTCCCCAATCCAAGATGGTGGTGTTTCTACTTCCTGTTTCCTACTTCCTGTCTAGAGGTATATAAGGGGAATTCAGCTGCTTGTTCATTGCGTTGCAACACTCCTTTGGTGGTAGTTACACTCCGTCTGGTTTCTTCTTGTGAATCCAGTATTTCCTGACCTGTCTTCATCTCCAGTCTTCCTGTACCCTCGGATCTTCAGCTCTAACACCTTGGTGTCCTCCTTCTGTTTCAGGGAGTTCCTGTTGGAGGTTTTTTACCCTATTGGGGTTTTTCCTCTGGGACTCCTTCTGGACGGCACGGACTGTAGTGGCTTGCTATTGTCAAACAGCACCGTGGCTACCGGAAGGGGTCGCCCCTACCTCGGCCAGAGCAGAACCTGCCGGAACCGGGGTCGTTCCCCAACCCTCATCAACTTCGACGGTAAGCCCATTGAAAACCGTGACAAATACGTTCATAAACTAAAGTCAGCACCAGGAGCTAACTTTTTATTCCGGAGAAGACATATGGCATGTTACTCTGTTTGTAAGCATTCACCCTCTTCAAGAATGCAACAGTACATTTTCTTTATGTATAAGATGGACCACCATGTGTTTGGTGTTTGATATGAGAATGGTGGTTTTTGTGGTGAGAAATTGGGGTGTTGGTTGGCCGTTAACAAGTTCCAGTTACAATCCTTGTCATATGAGAAGTTCTTTGTGGGTGAGCTGAGACAGTGGGCCTCATTACGAGGTGGGCTGACCATCGGCCCGCCAGCCCACCAGCTCCGTGGTGAGAAGACCTCTGTGGACATGGAGGTCTTCCCACTGGGCCAATTACGACTTACCCACTGGGCTAGTGGACAGGAACCAAGGTTCCTGCCCATCAGCCCAGTGGGAAAGGTGCAGCAGTATTGTTCCCTGCTCATAATGGAGCCAGTGGCAATGCTGCCATGCGCAGGGTGCACCAGCACCTTTGAAATGCAGATAGTGTGCATGGGCATAGGCTGTGCAGGGGCCCCCTCTGGCACCCTACACCTGTTCTCTACCAGCCTTTTCATGATGTAGAACTGCCATGCAACGGCTGGCGGAGAACAATGTTGTACTCAACACGGTAGTGCTGATTCCAGTGCTGCAGTGGCTTACTACACCCAAGACCACTGTCAGCGCATCTTTGATCCTGGCGGGGGACACCGGTATATAGGTGGGTCCACCTGCGTATCTTGTAATTGTGGCTGTCGGACTGCCACAGCCGTGGAGGTCTGACTGCCACCAGGGGGATGACAGTCCTAGGACTGCCAGCTTCGTAATGAGGCCGAGTATCTTTGAAGTACAAGTGTGATAGGTGACAGCTCTAACCCTCTCATGAAGTCAGGATGGGCCATCCTACCAACACCCAGTCCCTCTATTGTGTGGCTGTCTGGGATAAACCACCAGTCAGATTCAACTCACCGTTTAACCATGCTGGTAGGATTTTGAGTTCCAGAAAAGTTTGCAAGTCTGAACGTAGAGGAACTGCACTTAGGCAGATAAGGAAGAGCATCAGATCATCAATGAGATCTTTCTATGTTCTTCTTCTGGACTTCGTTGCTTGGAGCTTCCTTCCATTGACAACAACTGCACACAATGGAACCGAGGTTCACACTGAAGACCCACTCTTCACTAGACCCTCATATTCGAGGCCTCCATCAGACCCAGCCTGCACCCTGACTTGCAGATGTGGACTTTTCTCCAGAAATAATTCTAAGCCAGAAGGTAAACTTTCCACCAGGACAAACCTAGTCCTTTCCCCAACCAGCAGTATCTCATTGTCAACCTTAGCTTTGTACTTGCACTTGTGGGAGACTGTGTTCTGGCGGGTGATTACAAGTGCCATCAACCCCTGCGTCTGGGCCCATCTGGTGGGGGAAGACAGGGTCCAACAAGTGCTTTAGAGCACCAATGTGAGTCCTGCTTTTTGAGACAAGTCCGGGCAAAGCTTGAGCCTGCCCTGCAACAGCCAGGTTAGGCCCCCACCCGGTTTGATTTTTGAAGCAGCAAATATTCTGATGTCAGCTGTGTCTACTCACATTGACGCGCTATGTATTAAGGTGAGCTAAATTGATTCTGTCCTTTTCAGATTGCTCCTAAAGACAAATCAAATGTAATTAGTGAATGTTGTGTCATCTGAATGCATCAGTGCTTTGGCATTCTATGATCTTGCTCTTAATTGTAAAGCGGATTCTCTTTATTTGCTTTAAGTTTATCTGTTCTGCTGTTTTAGAATGGGGAAAATAAAGTTAATAGACAAATCCCCTGGAGATAGAGGCCAGAAGAAACCTGCTAAGCGACCAGCCCAGAAATGTTCTTTAAGGGACATTGATGACTTTAGAAAATTAGTGGTGAAGTCAGAATTAATAGCTAATACACTTGTTACCATTGAAACTCCTTTTATTTCGCTGTCAGGTTCCCAAATACAGTTCAAGCTTAGGGCCTCATTATGAGTTTGGTGGTCCCACCACAGGACTGACAAACTCACAAGGAAGACGCCACCTCCACGGCAGTGATTTTCCCCTTGAGCGTATTACAATGCTCCCACCTGGCAGACTGGCAGGAACAATGCAATCCGTGTTACCACCAGGCAGTGTTAGGATATTGGCCTCACCTCCTTTAGGGGATCTGAGGCCAATATCCTAACACTCCAACACCCTCGGAATGCACACTGTCAGTAAAGTAGATATTGGGCATTCTGACAGTGCTGGGCAGGGAGGCCCCTGCACTGCCCATGTCATGAGGGTGGCAGTGCAGGGGCCCCCCATGCTCTCGGCTACGGCTTTCCACCAGCCTTTTCATGGCAGGCTCCCCACCATGAATAGACTGGTGGAAAGTGGGGTTGTAATCAGCCAGGAAGTACTGAGTTCAGTGCCCCATGGCTGATTATGAGCCCGACTTCCATCACCCCGTCATGATCTATGATCCTGGTGGGGATGGCAATCTTCAGGATGGTCCGTCTGACAAAGTTGTCGTTAGAAATGGGGTTTCTGGTTGGCTAGGGTATGCACCTAAGCCAGGCAGAACCCCCCCACTCTAGTCAGGGTAAAGGCGTTACACGTCCAAGATAACCCCTGCTCACCCCCTTGGTAGCTTGGCACGAGCAGTTAGGCCTAACCCAGAGGCAATGTGTAAAGCACGTGACACAATATGCACACCAGAAAGTAAACACAACACTAAGCTATGTAAAAATAAACTATATTACACAAAACAGATTTAGACCAAAAATTACATGTTAGAAATATCCTGCTACCTTAGCAGTTGTCAGAATGTTACACAGGTTACTAATACTCTGCAAGAATAAGCAGTAGTCACATTATAATACGTAAGTACTCAAGATTCTGCAACATAAGCAGTAGTCAGGAATCACAGTAAAGAAATATATGTACTTGTCATGGAAATATAATAAATGCCTATACTAAGAGCATTATCAAAACCTATGTCAAGTCATAAAACAAATATCAGCATGTCATGCCCATAAAAGGAGCTTCAGCACATATATGTAACAACATACAACTAGGCAGGTTAACATAATGTTCATACTAGGAACATGAGAACTATGTAAGTCCTTTGTAAGTACATGTATTACGATGTGGGGCACTTCCAGTGCCAAGAAGATCAATATGTGGGCCCCCGGCGCTCCTATGCGCAAAACGGGGGCCACAGGTTGATCCTGGGGAGGGGGCGGTCCGCACTCTCTCCTGTTGTAATCTTGGGCTCCCACAGGGGCATGCGATCTCTAGGTGCCCCCGGACCATAACTGGCCCTCTTAAGTGGGGCAAGGCAAGCCCACAACAACAACTAGGGCCACAGTGGGGGCCGCAAAAGGAGGACCTGCGGTGCAGGGGGCCTCAGTCGAGGCTTAAGCCCCACCCGCGGTCTCGACCAGCAAAATTAGGGCTTTGTTTGGGTAGGGGGAGCCTCCGATGAGGCTTCCTTTCCCCCCTTCCCGTGCACAACACCACAGAGGCTCTTGTGGGGCGTAAGCCTCAGATGAGGCTTCCTCCCCCTCCCAATGTCTCCTTCCTTCGTATCGGCTTGCTAGGGCCATGGTGGTGTGCAGGCACCGAAGCAGGTACCTGCTTGTGCCCGTGGGGCGCTCTGCAGAGCGCGCTTCACCCCGAGGGAATGATAAGAGCGCGCTCGCTCCTTATCTTGAATAAAGGGTGCCGCGGGGTCCGGGGAAAGCGTGACTCCGGCACACTTGAAAATAAGCAAGTCGGATCAGGGTGGTGAATTCTTCACAGCAGTAATGGACATTTCAAGGTGCAGGGGGGCATTCCCAAAGCCCGGATTGCGTCGGTGTATATTCCTCACAGCGACTGCACTGAAAAGCGCAGAGAGGCACAGACAAGCGCTCTCCAGGTGCTATAGGTGCAGACGAGAAGCACACCTTGTGCTTGGGATAGTTACAGGGGTTAGGGGCCACAGCATCCTGCCCCTGGAGACAGAAAAGGGTGGAGAGAATCACATGGCTAGCAGGCCCCAACAACAGGCCAGCACTAAGTGTGCTGATGGGGGCAGTTCCTCCTAGTGACCCAGCATGTCACAGGTCAGCACAGCAGCAGCAGTCCAAGGTCGGTCCTGGTGAGTCCTATTCAGCAGCATCCTGTGTCCAATTCCAAGTAGGTCTCTTCATGACTGAATTGTGGGGAAAAATCCCCTGCTTATACTCAGTTTACAGTGTGTTTCACAAAGAGAGGGGAGAGGAGGTTTCAACCAGTTACAACTGGTTCTGGGAGTGCCCCCTCTGTCTTCCAGCACATGCTCTAAACATCAGTTGGAAGTAAACGACCCTATTGTGTGAGGCCAGGGCGCAGCCTTTACAAATGCAGGTGTGCCCGCCTCTCCCTTCTCTCAGCCCAGGAAGACTATTCAGTAGGTAGTACCTCCCTGTATACAGGCTGTCTGAAAAATATGCACAAAGCCCAACTGTCGCTCTGCCCAGACGTGGATTGGAGTCAAGCTGCAACACCAGAGTCATAAGCACAGAGAAATGCTCACTTTCTAGAAGTGGCATTTCTGTAATGGTAATAAAAATCGACCTACACCAGTAAGCAGCATTTCTTACTACCATTACAACCATACCAAACATTCCTACGGTACCCCTCATAAATCAGACAATACCCCCTACACATAAGGCAGGACATTTCCAATGCAATCCTATGAGAAGGCAGCCCTCACAGAAGTGAGAAACCAAATAGGCTGTTTGTCACTACCAGGACAGACCCCATTACTATGCGCATGTTCTGCCCTCTACATACATGGTACCATGCCCATACAGCTAGCTAGGGCCTACCTTACGGTGACTTACATGTAATAAAAGGGGTGTGCTGGGTCTGGCAAGTAAATTTAGATGCCAGGTCCCTGTGGCAGAAAACTGCACACACAGGCCCTGTGCTAGCAGGCCTGAGACAGGTTTGAAAGGCTACTTCAGTGGGTGGCGCAAGCAGCACTGCAGGCCCACTAATAGAATTTAATTTATAGGCACTGGGTATGGGGATACCACTTTAAAAGGGACTTATAGGTAAATTAAATATGCCAATTAGGTATAAGCCAATCATACCAGGTTTACAAGGGAGAGCACATGCACTTTAGCACTGATTAGCAGTGGTAAAGTGCTCAGAGTCATAACGTCAGCCAACAAAGGTCAGAAAAATAAGGAGGAAAAAGACAAAGGGGCATATTTATACTCCGTTTGCGCCGAATTTGCGTCGTTTTTTTTGACGCAAATTCGACGCAAAACTAACTCCATATTTATACTTTGGCGTTAGACGTGTCTAGCGCCAAAGTTCATGGAGTTAGCGTCATTTTTTTGCGTGAACACCTTCCTTGCGTTAATGATATGCAAGGTAGGCGTTCCCGTCTTAAAAAATGACTCCGATGCATATGCATCGTATTTATACTCCCGGGCAAAAATGACACCCGGGAGTGGGCGCGTCTAAAAAACCCGCATTAGTGCCGGATTTTAGCGCCTGGGTCAGGGCAGGCGTTAAGGGACCTGTGGGCTCAGAATGAGCCCAGAGGTGCCCTCCCCTGCCCCCAGGGACACCCCCTGCCACCCTTGCCCACCCCAGGAGGGCACCCAAGGATGGAGGGACCCACCCCAGGGACATTAAGGTAAGTCCAGGTAAGTATTTTTTTTTTTAAAAAATTGTGGCATAGGGGGGCCTGATTTGGGCCCCCCTACATGCCACTATGCCCAATGACCATGCCCAGGGGACAGAAGTCCCCTGGGCATGGCCATTGGGCAAGGGGGCATGACTCCTGTCTTTGCTAAGACAGGAGTCATTTCAATGGGGGTTGGGCGTAGTAAAAAAAAATGGCGCAAATCGGGTTGAGGCGATTTTTTTGCCTCAGCCTGACTTGCACCATTTGTGGACGCCCGTACGCCATTTTCCCCCTACGCCGGCGCTGCGTGGTGTACGTCGTTTTTTTAAACGCACACCAGACAGCGCCGGCGGCTAACGTCTGCTAACGTCATTGAATAAATACGGCGCCCGCATGGCGCTTCAGAATTTCGTTAGCCGCCGCTCATTTTTTTGGCGCAAAACTGCGTTAGTGCAGTTTTGCGTCAAAAAGTATAAATATGGCCCAAAAAGTCTGGGGAATGACCTTGTAAAAAGGCCTGGTCCAAGAGTTGTAATTTGGCGGTTGGACCACCACAGCCTCAGTGGTCCAACCGCCACCACGAGTTTGGCGGTCCTGATGAGGCCCTAAGTCCACTTTAGAGAGGAAAACTACCTTTTACGATGGAAATTTGATAGGTGTCAGGGCACTCATGAATAGTAATCAGACCACCATAAGTATAAAGAGTTGATGCATCGTCATCTATACTTGGACCAGGATGTACTGAGAAAGTTTTGTTTACTCTTGAAATATGACATCCATCGGAAAATAATGATTGCAGTCCACCAACAGTCTAAGTTCTGTTTAATCTCGAAATATCAAATCCATTGGAATTCAAATTTAACAGTCCAACAACAGCCAACAACAGCCAACACGTGTTTCGTCATATGAGAAAGTTTGTTCTCAAAGACTTCATCAGGGCTGCAAAACCTAATTGTTACTATGATAAGTATAATGGGACTCCTCCCATATTACATCTAATGTCCCGACACTCGTGACATTCGTGAAAATTTCTAAGATAAGTTGTGTGATTCAATGTGACATACAGAAAACAAATAGCAAACCATATCAAGAAGGTCTCATATGCTAGTATTAAATTTAAGTCAAATGCCATGCAAAACGCACTAGAAATCACGTAAAGCAAAATTCAAAATAGAATTAACATAAAATATTAAATAACACCTTGTGAATTGTGCATGAGCAAGAAATAATGTTGTACATGAGTTAGACACACTAGAATAGTCATGGCACCCATGTGAAAAATTAATATATATATATAAAGTGTCAATCATACGAAAGAGAGAGCATGCCTCAAGTGGCCGAAGATAAGAAAATGCGAGAGGTTCCTTGGAATGATGCAAATAAGTAACTATACCCACTATAGTGAAATTAATTAAACAGCCGGTGAACATGTATTCACTGAAACACACACATACCTTTATATAGGTTGCATGGATTCAAATGATTATCTAATTTATTCCAATTTCAAGTAAAATATGTCTGGAATAAAAGAAAAAAGGAAAAAGGAACCAAAATAAGCCTTTCTTGGAGCTATAATATCTGTAAAGTCCAAATCATTAGACCTAACTAGATTTTACATACCTCTACAATAAACTGGCAGAAACAGTGACATCATGTTTGATATAATGTATTCTTGGATAACTGCAAGAATAAAAAGTAGACAAATGTATGTAATCTACTCCTACAAACATAACCAAACTTAATTGTTGCTCCTATGAATAGATGTGACCCCTCGCTTACCTCCAGCTCCAAAGAGCGGAGAAACGCATTTCAAATCTTCACGCTGCCCGTATCGGCGTGTACAGCTAAAAAAAACGGCATCTGAGGAGACCCCATTTAAAGCCGGTCTCCTCACCGTTGCGTCATTCCAAGTGAAAATAGAAAAAGGACTGACGTCCTCATCGTGGGCGCCGTCTTTGAGAAGGAATTATACAGTGACATCTATACTCAACCAAAAGGCTCATCAAATTACTAGTCTCCCCCTATACATAATACGAAAAAGATCTCAAAACTATAGAAAAGCAGCAAATGAGGTAAGGACCTCGCATAAAATCAGCCACCTACCCAATACACGGGTAAGTCGGTATAGCATCTAGTGTTCTTAAATGGTCGCCATCTTAGGTGTGTAGAGTTGGCTAACACACCTAATAGTATCCGATATACAATCATGAGAATATACTTTCTCAATCTTAAAACCGGATTTCTCTGAATCTGGAAGAATTATGTAAGTAAAATTGAAAAATTGAAAAATATCAAAAATCCCTAAAAACAGGCGTTCTATGCTGTAAGTATGTTGATAGCTAAATAAGTAGTCCCACACATAACTAACCCTACCGTCAGCTAAGATTGATCTAAATGGAGGCAAGGAACAGCCCTCCGTCTGATGAGATGGAAGGAAACAGAGACAGAGTAGCTAATAATGCTAAGGTTAAAGATCTAAGAGGAGCAGAAATGAATGAATTCATAATTCTGAGGCAATTTAAATGAGAACTTTTCACCTGTGCGTCATGACCATACTCTATATATCATGATTAAGTGATTCTTAAACACATTTGTGACTTTAATCATTGTAATCCTCGAAACAATAATACAATCAATAGTTCAAACTAGTCGTTAACCTAAGTACTTGTGTTCAGTATTAATGAGTGAATATCAAAATCAAAATCATATATCAATAAATAAATAATTATTTAATTAATAATACCACATGCCCGCTTTAATCTGATCCATGAGTCTGTGTAAGTTAGTCTTCCATATTGGTCCATCAATTAACATCAAGTGATTCTAATTAGTTCATAAAAGTAAATATTAAGTTAATTTAATCACCCAGGTAATATTCCATTTCAAAGTTTGTGTTAAGACCCCATTCTACCGCTCTCAGTTTAAGGATCCAGTGACATTCACGCCTTCTAAGGGCCAAATCCCTGTTACCACCTCTGGGATCCCTAGTTACATGATCAAAACCAAAGAATTCAAATACCTTTGTATGACCTTGTTTGGGACATGTTCTCATGTGACTGACTATGGGATATCGATCATCATCCTGTCTTAACGCCCTAAAGTGTTCACTCACTCTAGTTTTTAACGACCTAATGGTACTCCCTACATAGTAACAATCACATTTGCAAACAATCATGTAAATTACAAAACCGCTATCACAGGTAATGTTGTATCTGATAACAAACTGGTCCCCAATTGAGCTCTTAAATGTGGAGATACCTGACTTGGCCAATCTGCACATGCTGCAACGTCCACACTTGTAAAGACCTTTACTTTGACTCGTAAGCCAGTTGTCCTGATGAGATTCTGAACGAAAACTGGGGCATAGTGTGTTTTTCAGGGTTTTGCCCCTACGATACGAGAAAGCCAGAGTATCAGAAATCACCCCCTTAAGAGTCGGGTCAGCCATTAATAAGTGCCAATGTCTATTCATGCAATTACGCAGTAATGCAGATGTTTTAGTGTAATTCACTATACAGTGGATGTTGCTGTTACTTGATCTAGATTTAAGAGTTAGTGTATCAGTTTTTTTCAGGCATAAAACTCTATCATGTGCCTTATCAACTATATGACGAGGATAGCCTCTGGATTTAAATCTAGTTTGCATGTCCTCTATACATCGTACAAAATCCTCATCTAGACTACAATTCCTCCTTGCTCGTACCATTTCTCCATATGCTATAGAGTTTATTTGATGCTTCGGGTGTGCACTTTGCACATGTAGAATGGAATTACACGTTGTGCTCTTTCTATAGAGACAACTCTCGACTTTATTTTCTTGAATGAAAAGTTCAACATCTAAAAACGCAATGTTGGTTGAACTATATTCAGAGGTGAATTGAACATTAAATGTATTAGTGTTCAGATAAACTATAAAATCATTTAGTTTTTGTATATCACCCGTCCAAATCATGAGACAGTCATCTATATACCTGCCCCAAAACAGTATGTCAGAATTCCATGTGTTACCTTCTTTGCTCCAAATGACAGTTTGTTCAAAGAAACCCATAAAAAGGTTGGCATAAGCTGGTGAAAATCTGGACCCCATAGCCACGCCCTGTTTTTGGCGATCCCAATCTTTTTTTAATAAAAAAACATTGTTATTCAAAATCAATTCCACCATTTTTAATAACATCTCAGTATGGTCATACAGACTTGCTGGTCTTTTTTGAAGAAATTGGCGTAGGGCTAACAATCCTAAGTCATGACTGATGCACGTATAAAGAGAGGTAACGTCCAATGTTACTAAGATCATTCCTGATTTCCAAGTAATGTCTGCCAGGATACTTAATATGTGTTTGGTGTCCTTGATGTAAGAAGGTAAATTCACCACAAATGGTTGTAAGAAGATGTCCACATATTCTGAAAGCCTCTCTGTAGGGCCACCTATACCTGAGACAGTAGGCCTACCTGGTGGGGAAATGGGATTTTTATGTATTTTCGGTAGTGTATAAATACAAGGATTCCTTGGTTTGAGAACTCGAAGGTACATGTATTCCTCCTCTCTTATTAAGGATTGATTCAAACATATCTGCAAAAATGTATTAATCATATTTGTGAGTGCAGGGATGGGGTCACCGACAATCTTTTCATAGCATGTGGCATCATCCAGTTGTCTTTGAATTTCTTGATCATAATCTAAGGTATTCATGACCACGATGTTTCCACCTTTATCAGCCTCCCTAATCGTGATATCTGTGCGTGTTCGTAGATGCTTTAAGTTACTGCTTTCCTCATGACTAAGATTGTGACAATTGAAATACCGCCAAATATTTGTCTTCTATTATATATCATTTAGATCCCGCCAAACTAATTTAAAGAATGTATCAATGCTGTTCCCACTTGAAAGCGTGGGTATCCATTTAGATTTAGATTTTAAACCACTATATTGTGTATCTAGACGAATATCCAAATCAGTTAGAATCTGGGAAATTGTGGTAGCATCCTGTTCACAATCTGTAATAGATAATAACGTGGCTATATCATGAATGTCCTTATTAGAAAAAGCTTGATAGTCCATGTTAATATCTGAAAGGACATTCGTTTCCCTATTGTCAGTATGTTGAAAAAAATGTTTTTTGAGTTTTAAACGTCTAATAAATTTAAAAAAGTAAATTTTTGTTTTTTGGAAATCACCAAAATCACCTGGACAGAAACCAAGACCTCTACCAAGTAGTGTTAAATCATGTGTCGTAAGTTCCAAGTTGGAAAGATTAATGATGTTAATTGAACCATTATTACTATTGACTATTTCCCTTTGTTCCATGATCTGGTCGTCATCCCTTTTCTTCCTTCTATGAGTTCCTCCTCTCCTGCCCCTCCTGGTTTGCCAGGGTCTATCTTGCGTCGATTTGTTTCCCATTGCCCTTGTCTTATTCTTTGGACCTCCGCTAAAAAAGAGGGAGTATTTTGTTGTAATGTGCTGTCTTGTCTAGATATATTAGATACCCCACTTAGTTCACTGTTACTAGTAGAGGCACTATTTAAAGATGATGTGGAGCCAAGATCCTGAGCATGTATATGCTCCACCCTTTTGACCAGGTGATCATATTTTCGAGAGAATGTAAATATCCTGCCATTTTTGTAATCTAATTCATCTCGTCCAAGTTTGCGTGTTTTTCTTTGAGTAATGTCATTCTGATGTTGTTCTATAATTTCATTTAGAATCTTATAGTTTTTAGCAGTCGATTCCTCTAAATTCATATTCTTGATTTCTGTTTCTAAAGCAGATATCTCTGTTTGTAATTTATTGACTTTCCTCTCTGAGTTTTCAATCAAAATGTTCATCAGTCTTAGTGAACTCGAGATCAGTTCTTGTTCCCAACTATCTAATAGATCAGGGTCTAAGTCATCAAATGTAGGGAAAATGTGGGATCTAAGTCCCCTGGGGATTCTGTTTAATTTCACATATTGTTTCAATGTGGCGCCATCCCACCACTTGGAGACCTCCTGTTTTTTTAATTTTTCTAGTCTAAAGAATTTGTCCCGTAAGCTTACAGTAGTTTTAGAAACACCAGATGTATGAGATTTCATTCCCTGGTCAGTGCGTTCAAGATTACAAAAAATATCTGCTGCCAACTTATCCCGATCCATATTTACAAGAAAAGAAAGAAACAGATTAAAATATACAATAAAGATGTCTGGAGAAGCTATCCTATATAAAAGAAAAACACAATTTAAACAAGAGGAAGAAAGATATAGGAAACAGCGCTTAGCAGTTTGTCATCAAATACAACTAATATGTCCTTCAAGAAACAAGGTGCTCCTGGCAGGAGGATCTTCCTCTTTCCTCCAATGTTTCCATAGGAAACTAGAAATCAATTTCATAGGTGTCAGGGCACTCATGAATAGTAATCAGACCACCATAAGTATAAAGAGTTGATGCATCGTCATCTATACTTGGAGCGGGATGTACAGAGAAAGTTTTGTTTACTCTTGAAATATGACATCCATCGGAAAATAATTAAAAGATTGGTATCGCCAAAAACAGGGCGTGGCTATGGGGTCCAGATTTTCACCAGCTTATGCCAACCTTTTTATGGGTTTCTTTGAACAAACTGTCATTTGGAGCAAAGAAGGTAACACATGGAATTCTGACATACTGTTTTGGGGCAGGTATATAGATAACTGTCTCATGATTTGAACGGGTGATATACAAAAACTAAATGATTTTATAGTTTATCTGAACATTAATACATTTAACGTTCAATTCACCTCTAAATATAGTTCAACCAACATTGCGTTTTTAGATGTAGAACTTTTCATTCAAGAAAATAAAGTCGAGAGTCGTCTCTATAGAAAGAGCACAGCGTGTAATTCCATTCTACATGCGCAGAGTGCACACCCGAAGCATCAAATAAACTCTATACCATATGGAGAAATGGTACGAGCAAGGAGGAATTGTAGTCTAGATGAGGATTTTGTACGATGTATAGAGGACATGCAAACTAGATTTAAATCCAGAGGCTATCCTCGTCATATAGTTGATAAGGCACATGATAGAGTTTTATGCCTGAAAAGAACTGATACACTCACTCTTAAATCTAGATCAAGTAACAGCAACATCCACTGTATAGTGAATTACACTAAAACATCTGCATTACTGCGTAAATGCATGAATAGACATTGGCACTTATTAATGGCTGACCCGACTCTTAAGGGCGTGATTTCTGATACTCTGGCTTTCTCGTATTGTAGGGGCAAAACCCTGAAAAACACACTATGCCCCAGTTTTCATTTAGAATCTCATCAGGACAACTGGCTTACGAGTCAAAGTAAAGGTTTTTACAAGTGTGGACGTTGCGGCATGTGCAGATTGGCCAAGTCAGATATCTCCACATTTAAGAGCTCAATTGGGGACCAGTTTGTTATCAGATACAACATTACCTGTGATAGGAGTTTTGTAATTTACATGATTGTTTGCAAATGTGATCGTTACTATGTAGGGAGTACCATCAGGTCGTTAAAAACTAGAGTGAGTGAACACTTTAGGGCGTTAAGACAGGATGATGATCGATATCCCATAGTCAGTCACATGAGAACATGTCCCAAACAAGGTCATACAAAGGTATTTGAATTCTTTGGTATTGGTCATGTAACTCAGGATCCCAGAGGTGGTAACAGGGAATTGGCCCTTAGAAGGCGTGAATGCCACTGGATCCTTAAACTGAGAGCGGTAGAATGGGGTCTTAACACAAACTTTGAAATGGAATATTACCTGGGTGATTAAATTAACTTAATATTTACTTTTATGAACTAATTAGAATCACTTGATGTTAATTGATGGACCAATATGGAAGACTAACTTACACGGACTCATGGATCAGATTAAAGCGGGCATGTGGTATTATTAATTAAATAATTATTTATTTATTGATGTATGATTTTGATTTTGATATTCACTCATTAATACTGAACACAAGCACTTAGGTTAACGACTAGTTTGTGCTATTGATTGTGTTATTGTTTCGAGGATTACAATGATTAAAGTCACAAATGTGTTTAAGAATCACTTAATCATGATATATAGAGTATGGTCATGACGCGCAGGTGAAAAGTTCTCATTTAAATTGCCTCTGAATTATGAATTCATTCATTTCTGCTCCTCTTAGATCTTTAACCTTAGCATTATTAGCTACTCTGTCTCTATTTCCTTCCATCTCATCAGACGGAGGGCTGTTCCTTGCCTCCATTTAGATCAATCTTAGCTGACGGTAGGGTTATTTATGTGTGGGACTACTTATTTAGCTATCAACATACTTACAGCATAGAACGCCCATTTTTAGGGATTTTTGATATTTTTAAATTTTTCAATTTTTCTTACATAATTCTTCCAGATTTAGAGAAATCCGGTTTTAACATTGAGAAAGTATATTCTCATGATTGTATATCGGATACTATTAGGTGTGTTAGCCAACTCTACACACCTAAGATGGTGCCCATTTAAGAACACTAGATGCTATACCAATTTACCCGTGTATTGGGTAGGTGGCTGATTTTATGCGAGGTCCTTACCTCATTTGCTGCTTTTCTATAGTTTTGAGATCTTTTTCGTATTATGTATAGGGGGAGACTAGTAATTTGATGAGCCTTTGGTTGAGTATAGTTGTCACTGTATAATTCCTTCTCAAAGATGGCGCCCACGATGAGGACGTCAGTCCTTTTTCTATTTTCACTTGGAATGACGCAACAGTGAGGAGACCGGCTTTAAATGGGGTCTCCTCGGATGCCGGTTTCTTTTAGCTGTACACGCCGGTACGCGCAGCGTGAAGATTTGAAATGCGTTTCTCCGCTCTTTGGAGCTGGAGGTAAGCGAGGGGTCACATCTATTCATAGGAGCAACAATTAAGTTTGGTTATGTTTGTAGGAGTAGATTACATACATGTGTCTACTGTTTATTCTTTCAGTTATCCAAGAATACATTATATCAAACATGATGTCACTGTTTCTGCCAGTTTATTGTAGAGGTATGTAAAATCTAGTTAGGTCTAATGATTTGGACTTTACAGATATTATAGCTCCAAGAAAGGCTTATTTTGGTTCCTTTTTCCTTTTTTCTTTTATTCCAGACATATTTTACTTGAAATTGGAATAAATTAGATAATCATTTGAATCTATGCAACCTATATAAAGGTATGTGTGTGTTTCAGTGAATACATGTTCACCGGCTGTTTAATTAATTTCACTATAGTGGGTATAGTTACTTATTTGGATCATTCCAAGGAACCTCTTGCATTTTCTTATCTTCGGCCACTTGAGGCATGCTCTCTCTTTCGTATGATTGACACTTTATATATATATTAATTTTCCACATGGGTGCCATGACTATTCTAGTGTGTCTAACTCATGTACAACATTATTTCTTGTTCATGTACAATTCACAAGGTGTTATTTAGGGTTTCACACGCGCCTTTATTCGGCTAAAAGCCATAAAAGGCAATACAATCAAGCAATACAAAAAGCACATTATTCCACCAACAATTAATATTCACTTAAATACTAAAATCAAACTGTCTGGATAATGGCCAATGTTAGTCCTAAAAGCAATAAAGAACAATCAATTACAATTACAATATTACATTTTTATAAAATCCTTAAGATTTGCCTCCCGTGCCATCAGGCACTTATTTGCTTAACTAGGGGAGGACTATTTAATCAATTAAGTAAAAATTAATATATAACTGAATCTAAAAGCTAGTTCCATAAGTGTCAAATGACAATTCTAAATAACTTAAAAAACCTCCCGATGACTACGGTCCTTGTGCTAAGGGGCAAAATAATTTTTATAATTCATGCTCTTCCCAAGCATTATCAATATCCCCTGGGCTAAATATATCCTCAGCTAAGTGTATAACCAGAGTCCATTGGATTACAGAAGACGGCTCCCATTTATCATTTTGGGGACCGTAAATTAACTGTGGGAGTTTTGTCTGGTTTAAAGCGCCTAGAGCCTCAGGCCCGCCTTTTCTCTGATAAATGAAATTGCTAGTAAAAACCGGCTTAAACCAAAAACAACATATGGTATAGTACTAGATCTCAAGAATCTAGCTGCTTCATTATAATTCCTGATTCCAACGTTCCTGCAAATAGGTCGGATCCATTTCCTCCTTGGTTTGTCATAAGCTTTGCAGTTTAAAAGTACATGGTCTGTCGTTTCAGAAGTCTCCATATTGCACAGCCCACAAGTCGCCTCATGTCTTCTCCCACTCAAGGGGCCCCATTTAGAAGTAAAAGCCCTATCCTGGAGAGTCCCATATCGGAACTTCATAAATAAAACCTTTGCTCGCCTAGGTCGGATAGTGTCTATCCATTCCTCAGCTCTCGGTAATGGTTTGATATCCAGGAAACTTAAGGTTAGTCTACCTAGGTCCGTGCTGTAGAGAGGGCTGTTTAGGGTAAAGTCCCCAAATACTTGTTTTAGTCGAATCTTAGATTGTGTTGTAAGTGTATGCGGTTCTTCCCAATAAAATTTCAGCCCTAGATTGTAAAAGCATTGCCTTATATAGTGGAGCCACGGAAGGGAAATGGCCTTGTCCAAGTCCATGATCTTGATTAGTGCTTGCCTATATTGGATCAATTCAGGGGTTGTCCAAAGTCTACACCAGTAAAGCAAGGGCCTCAGGGCTGCTAATTTACCTATTTGTTTCATGTTAATATCATAGGTTAGAGGAATCAGTGGAGTAGATGGAGGGAGACCCAGTACCCCCCTCATAAAATTATTTTCCTGGGTAACCAGTGGGGTTAGATTTGTAAATCTCCAGAGTTCGGCACCATATAAAGCAGCAGCCTGTGCTTTGCACCTATAGATCTCAAATACTGGTGAAACAATGCTAGATCTTGAACATTTGTAATTTTTACTAATCGCCATGGAACTATGAACTAAGGAGATAGCAGCTTTATTGACGTGCGGTGCCCATGACTATTTGGCATCAAGCAGTATCCCTAGATAGTTGAAGTTTTTTACTCGTTCCAATGCCTGCCCTCTAATCCGAATGTTTCTCTTGAGTGCTTTATGGGGGTTAACAGTCAGGTATTTGGTCTTGATTGTATTTATTTCTAATCCCTTCAAACTGCAATACTCACTAAATTTATCTAATAGGGTTTGCAAGCCCATGGGAGTTTGAGATAATAAGATGGTATCATCTGCAAAAAGGAGGGCGGGAACTGGATCACCATTCAATCTTGGCGAGTCATGATTACTTTGTTTCAAATGTTGAACCAGGTCATTAATATATAATGAGAAAAGGGTTGGGGCAAGCACACAGCCCTGTCTAACCCCCCTCTTGATAGGTATTGGGTCTGTCAACTCTCCCTTTGGACCCCACCTGACCTTTGCAAATGTATTTTCATGTAACTTCTCTAGCTGGCACAGGAGGTTCCCCGGCATGCCCTGTTTCCCTAGTGCTGCCCATAAGGAGTCTCTTGGCAGCAAATCAAAGGCTGCACGCAGATCCAAAAACGCGATATAGAGGTGACCCTTCCTTAGTCTAGTATATTTCCACATTATTGTCAATAGCCTAAAGGCCTGATCGACTGTACTCGTCTGCTGTCTAAAGCCTGCTTGATATATAGTCAATATGCTGTTTTCTTCTATACAGCTACTAATTCTATTCAGCAACTGTCTAGCATACATTTTTTGCATGACATCTATGAGGCTGATTGGTCTATAGTTCCCCGGGTCTTCCCTGGATCCTTTTTTGTAGACTGGGATTATTTCTGCCCCTTTCCATGTCTCAGGCACTAGACCTCCCCTTGCTATAGTGTTGCTTAAAAGATTTATATAAGGTGCCCAAATTTCTATACTATGTTTAAATATATCCCCCGGGATCTTATCCAAACCGGGGGCTTTTCCTGGCTTTATTGCTTTAATGGCATTCACCGTCTCCTCCAGACTAAATTGTAACTCGGGTAAGATGCCCCAAGTGGCTAGGGTTTTATGTTTTGAGGGATGGAAATCAAGGCTGGGGGGATCAGAGTAAAGGTGTGTAAAATAGTTAACCCATGTTTTGGGATCTATATGATGATCTGTGTTAAATATCCACACTTTGCTGCCATGGGTAACTATTTTCCAGAAGATCCTAGCGTCAATGCTTTTTGCTGCTTCCAGCAGGTCTTGCCATTTTTGATCCTCCCAGCTGCTTTGGGCAGTTGCCAGTGTTTTCTTGTAACTGGCCCTTGCCTGTTGTACAGCTAGTTGATTTTTTTGCTTTAAAGCCTCTATCAGTACTCTTTTCCTCTCCCTGCATTTGATAGTGTACCATGGACTACTTGGGGTGGTTTGCACCTTCTCTTTTTTATGCTTATGCTGTAACTGTTTGGTCAGGAAGGGTCTTAGTGCAGTACTCATTGACTGATGGATGGCCGTAATAGGGATATCAATAGGTTTATTTTTTGCATAAGGCTCCAAGAGATCAGAAAATGTATTGTAAATATTTGTCATAGTGACCAAATTGCCTAGTATTGCTGGCCATTTTACAACCCTTCTATTGTTACTGAGAGTGGGTTGTAACTCCACCTTATCATGTTCTATATATTCCAAATCCAAATCCAGGAGGTGGGCCCTGAGTTCAATTATTAGCGGGAAGTGATCGCTTTCCCTTCTTTTATCTATTTTAAAAGTCACTAATCTTCCCCATGTACTTATACTATGCAAAATGTAGTCTATTTTCGAGGTTGAGTTGCCTCTCTGGAAAGTATCAAAATTAAGGCCTCCTTCACCCACTCTGCCATTACACGCCCTCAGTCCGTGCTTTAATGTAAGGCCCATAAGTTGCAGGGCGGCCACTGTGCCCGGAACAGTTTTTTCTATTGTTAGATAAGGAATTGCTCTCATTCGATCTTCTTCTTCTGCTAAATGTTCTAATCCAGTTATAGGTTCATAATTACAATTAAGGTCACCCCCTATCATAATTGTCTCTCCTACTGGGATCTTTTTAAGCAGGTCGTCTAGTAGAGTTATTTCAGAAGACTCAAAATTTGTCCTTCTAGGCCTTATATATACATTGAACAAGTGGGATATTATCTTATTTTTTCTCCTCAATACCAACCATAAAATATCCTCTGACTCTGTGACTTGCATGCGTATTTCAACATTTATTGACATTTTCACCCATGCAACCAACCCCCCAGACGGTCTCCCTCTGGCAGCTGAAGTTGCACTAATAAAAAAGGTTTTATATCCTAATTTATACTGCGGATCTTTAAGCCAAGTCTCTTGAAAGAGACAGACATGATATTGATCAATATAGTCCTGCCATTCGGGGTCTATAAGCTTATTTTTTAAGCCTGCTACGTTCCAGGAGATCATAGTGATAGGTCCCCTTCCGTTTAGGGTCGTGACGTTCGAAGTAGGGCCCAGATATGCTGTCAAATCTTTCCTACGGGGCGATGACTCCACTACACTCCCTGCCCCTGTAGCATGAAGTTCATTCCCTTCATGGGGCTCACCTACTGTTGGGTCCCCATATAGTCCCACTTGTGCCTGATCTAGCTGGATTAGTCAATCTACTCTTTCAAGATTGGAATCTCCATTTCTCTTTTGCAATCCCTCATTGTCATTATACTTTGGCCTCTGGACTAGGGGTTTGATAATGAATGGATCCGGGCTAAACCTCATAGCATTAATTTTGGGGGTGGGGGTTCTCTGTTCCATGTCAATCAGCCCTCTGATTAATCTTCCATCCTTAAATGTTAGTGCAATAACGTCCTGTTGCCCCATCTCTCCTGGCAATCTTTCTGCCCCCCCTAATATCTGAACGAATTATGGATAGACAGTGTCTTTTAGCCCTGATCCAGTGTATAAGCTTATTCTTTAAGGAATCCTCGTCTTCTCTGCTATTTAGGGGCAGTTTTGGAACATTTAACAGGTAAACAACATTGGTCCTAATAGGATACCTATCCCCCTCAGGATGACGATTCCATGTAGTGCAACGGATACGATCATTAAATACCTGGGGATAGGGATTCAGAGTCGGTTCCACATTTCCCTTATGAAGCCCTTTTACCAAACGGGGTTCTCTTCGTGGATTCCCTGTTTCTTGGCATAGAACACTAGCATTACTTCTAGGGTGGTTGCGTGATCCAATATTTTCCCCATTTGCCCCTCTCATACATCCCTGTGGTTGATGTAAAATCTTAGCTATAGCTGGGGTAGGGTTGGGGTCACTATTCAAAATTTGAGAACGTGTGAATCTACCTTGTGGATGAAGTAGTGTAAGGGGGGTCTCCTTTCCGCACTGAGCTCTATGGGTACCCCTACCCCCCTCCTTTTCCACAATATCTGATAAGGTTCTTACTTCAAGTTTCAATTCCCTAACTTCCTGGATTAATCCAGAGAGTAGGTCATAAAGATCTGCTATAGTTCTTGTTTTGTGTTTTAAATGATTCACTGGTTCTAGATTGGGTGGAGATGTCCTCTCTCTAGCTAACTGTACAATTGGGATAGTTGGGTATAGCTCATCCACAGATTCCCCCTCTTGTACATTCTGTACTTTATTACTATCGAGTTCTGCCAAGACTGCATATTTATTGTAGCACACAACTTCACACTCCTGCATGTGACCCTTCTTCCTAATACTATCTGTGGTGCATGGGTGTATGGATCGAGCTGTAGCATCCTTAGGGCTGCCAGTCCTAATATCGGGCGGTACCTCCCCCTCTTGCTGGCTAACAATCTCTATCACTTTATCTTCCTCTGGTTCGACTTTCTTCGTGTAATAGGAGGTAATCTTTTTATCAGGACCTTCCCGGATAGTGGCCCTACCTCCTCGATCAGATCATCAATTTCAGCTATAGTGCAGTTCTCACCCGCATTCCTAAGTTTTTTTATAGATTTCTCCTTTCCCCTTGGGGGTTCTGATGCCTTACGTTTTCCCATATCTTGAGCCACCTATATAATGCTTCGGCTCTAATGGAACCAGTACACAATATGTATTTATAAGAGAGATTAAAAGAAGGTCTAGTGGGGGTAAACCTAGATAATAAGTGTTAACTTCTCGTATGGCAACGATAGATATAAATTTTGCACTCGTAGATACAAGCAGACCTCTTGCAGAAAATGAAGAGGCAGAGACCCGGCCCAACCCCTTTCCAAAATCTAACAAGTAATGATGAAAGCGTTACACCAATAAAGGGAGGCTTCCGTCCTAAGGCCCTCTATAAAAAGAAATTTTTTAGGAGTAATTGTCGACACAGTACCTTCAGGCAGCCATATACGTGTGAGTTGCCTAATCTGAACGTCTTTAAATGGATGTCAGGGGGATGGCCCTGCCCTCCCTCTTCCTGGCAATGCGCTTGTGTTGAGTTTAAAGGGCTCCTGCCCTGGCCACACCTCCCAGGACCTCTGATGTGCTTCCCGCGGCGGCGGGAGCGCTTGTGTTGAGTTTAAAGGGCTCCTGCCCTGGCCACACCTCCCGGGACCTCCGATGCGCTTCCCGCGGCAGCGGGAGCGCTTGTGTTGAGTTTAAAGGGCTCCTGCCCTGGCCACACCTCCCGGGACCTCCGATGCGCTTCCCGCGGCGACGGGAGCGCTTGTGTTGAGTTTAAAGGGCTCCTGTGGCCTCGCCACACCTCCCGGGACCTCCGATGCGCTTCGTTATTTAATATTTTATGTTAATTCTATTTTGAATTTTGCTTTACGTGATTTCTAGTGCGTTTTGCATGGCATTTGACTTAAATTTAATACTAGCATATGAGACCTTCTTGATATGGTTTGCTATTTGTTTTCTGTATGTCACATTGAATCACACAACTTATCTTAGAAATTTTCACAAATGTCACGGGTGTCGGGACATTAGATGTAATATGGGAGGAGTCCCATTATACTTATCATAGTAACAATTATGTTTTGCAGCCCTGATGAAGTCTTTGAGAAAAAACTTTCTCATATGACGAAACACGTGTTGGCTGTTGTTGGCTGTTTTTGGACTGTTAAATTTGAATTCCAATGGATTTGAAATTTCGAGATTAAACAGAACTTTGACTGTTGGTGGACTGCAATCATTATTTTCCGATGGATGTCATATTTCAAGAGTAAACAAAACTTTCTCCGTACATCCCGGTCCAAGTATAGATGACGATGCATCAACTCTTTATACTTATGGTGGTCTGATTACTATTCATGAGTGCCCTGACACATATCAAATTGATTTCTAGTTTCCTATGGAAACGTTGGAAGAAAGAGGAAGATCCTCCTGCCAGGAGCAACTTGTTTCTTGAAGGACATATTAGTTGTATTTGATGACAAACTGCTGAGCGCTGTTTCCTATATCTTTCTTCCTCTTGTATAAATTGTGTTTACCTTTTACGATGGAGAATCCAAATGGGAATGGTATAGCTAAGGCTCCTGGAATGGAGTCAAATTTGATAGAAGTAGCTTGACTGCAGGTGAGGGTTGAATCCCAGAATACAGATAGAAGAATGGTTCTTAGCCAGGACTTTACAAAAGTGCAATGCTTCACACCTGATCTAGGAGATCCAGCCCCGGGGGTGATTAATTCAGAACCATTATTGAAAGCGAATATACTTTCAACATAATTACTGTAAATCAGGTATCTTATGCAGATCGCTGCTCCTCCAATAGACTGTTATTGTTGAGTTGGAGTATCTCCAACATAAAGGCAAAACTAGCAGATGTAGATTGGGGAGAATTTATGGATGATTCTGATTGACGTTTGCCTATTTCATAAAATGCAGGCACTAGATATGCCCTTTAAGGTGGGTTACAAAATTTACCATATACCAGCACTGAGCTCCTCCACTGATCAAGCTTTTGGTGGTGTGTGTACTTTTGTTATAATCTGCTTGAGCTGTTCATGGGACAAATTCATATCCAATCACCTGATAAACTGACTTTAATAACTGTTCCCAGCTCAGATGTGAATCTTCTTGTAATTAATATATATAACAGAATCTTTTCAAACTCCATGGAATCACAAACTTTGCAAATTCTTGCAGAAGTTTCAGAATCACAGAGCAAGACTTTGCACTTTTTACTGGAGGGGTGATTGTTATTTACCTTTTGAACCTGCTCTGGCACTCAGGGATTTGACTAAGGAAGAGGACACCCATTGGAGTGTGCCAGAATTGACCATTGCTCATAGAAAACAACTTTGTTGGAACACTGTTCATCTTGCTCATGCGTAATACTGGGACATTATATATGCATGTAATGGCTGCTCCTCTTCGGACATCAATGGCAACCCTACCCCTAAATTGGAAATTACAAAGGCACCTTTGATTGTATTTTAATAGATCTATGGTTGTGGGATGTAATGATAGACATAGCCATAACCCCAAAGGGGGAGATTGATGAAAATCCTCTGGTCATAGCCCTTAATTGTAACATCATTAAGGATTTATCAGACCAAGGAACTCAACGGGGAGATGACGTAGCAATTAATATTAACAGAAGAAATATAACAAGGGGAAAACGTTGTTAAATGCTTATCAATTGTAGTGTCAATCTATAGTCGCTTAATCCCTACATTCTGTTCTTTTAATAAAAATCTGGATAACAGCCATCTATTAGCAAAGGTGCATGCTTATATTTTTTGTGGGCCTGAAATGTTTTATAACCAGAACAATGCTTAAGAAGGATGTATACCCCAGGACCCAACCCATGGTTTAAAGAAGACTGTAGAATAGCCTAGAATGAGTTAATAGAGGATATACATTGTTGGCTCGTCTGTCTAAAAATCCCACCCAAAAGAAGCTAAACCTGCTTGGGAAACAGAACAATGTGAAGACTTACTGTATTCAGCAAGATAAAAAAAAATCATAAATAATTCTGGCACATAGTGGATCTCAGAGAGTGAGATATTAGTATGAAGCCTGTGACCCAAATCCCACCACGTGAGTGGGTAACCTATTTTTTGGAATTATTTAGAGCACCTCTGGATGGGTTGGCTTAGGAAGATATAACTCCACCAAAAGAGGAGATACATTCCACTCATATTTACATGTGTAATAGTTGCTGATGTGCCTGGTCCTTAATAAGTAAACTTACAAGGGGAAGCGTATAGGCTGATGAACCTTTTGGATCGCATGGAGTATCCTAATTACATAGCAACCAATGGCATCAATTAAGAGAATCATTAGTCAATAAAACAATTATAACCATCATTTCATGAATAACCACAGCTAGATGAAGCATTTAACAATTTTTATTTCTCTATTAATTACAATTCCAATGCATTTGGTTAACTCAAACTTTATTTAATCAGCTCAGAATTAGTTTATTAGCAACCACCAATAACACAATCTAATTAAAACTTGTGAAAACATATGCTCGAATGCTTCAGCATAAGCCAATAAAGATGAATATAGCAGCATTAATAGCAGAGTTCAGCAAATCAGTCCGTCAATCATTTGTCACTGTCAAGTCACCCGAAAGACCCTTAACCCCAGATTGGCATTAGCATGAGGGACTTCGTGCAAACATCTAGCTAAGAGAAAAACTATAAACAGCGCAGTTGGTACCTAGTAGAAAAGGCACAAAGTTGGTCAGTCACATTTTCATAGCTACCTATCCACAGGATGGATCAGCAACAAAGTCAATCTTCGTCTTCAGGTCATCAAACAGATCAGCAACACATCAGGCTCTCAAGAGTATGAGCCCAATGATAGAATCTCTAACCGCATCTACTGAAGTCATCAGTTCTCCACTTGCATCTCCCTAGAGTCTCAACTGTGTCCTTGCATCTGAAGTTTTAGCCCCTTGTCATTCCTTTTTATTAGAGTTTTTAAGTCCGTCCCCCTAATTCCTAATTGGTCAGTCAATTAGCAGATATGACTCTAACCTATAATATGAATTTTACAAATCTATGAGTTCTGATATTTCTTCTTTTTCAGTTCACGGATTGGTTTACTGTATGATGTCTTCATCATCCGGCTCTTCAGGTATCGAAAATGTTGCATGTTCCTCTTCAGTTAGTGCTCCCATTGTTCAAGTCCTGGAAAAATACATTTAGCCTACTCTACACATAATTGTATCAATTTGACTTCATCATCTCCTGTCCGTTGGTACATTGCAGAACATTCTAGCTAAGCCTCTTTAACATGGGGTAGTTCAGGGTCAGGTCAGTATTGTCGCTTTCCTCCAGCAGGTTCTACTAAAACAACTTCTGTATGAGGCCTGGCAAGTAGGCCACGACTTCAGCTAAGTTAATTCTATAAATTAATGCAAAACATAGGTTATACATCTCAATAAGACATATTACTACATTATTCTTACATATTTTCATTATTTCAGACATTTCTAGTTATTTTAGTACAACTTTTGTATAAGTGGCTGCCATACCCCATGGGCATATTTTCAATTGTGCACATTATTTTCTCTATAATTAATTTCTCTATGAGATTTTCGTTAATCAAAACACATAAATATTCATTAATAATTTTTAATTATCATATCTGCGTCAACAGTCCCTCCTCTGATGACTAAATATGTCATCACAACTTCCTTTTCCCATCATTTCACAGTTCTGTTTCACTTGTATGTTGTCTCCTTCTTAAATCTTACCTATAATTTCTTTCCCTGTTTCGTTCTTACCTCCTCTGATTATTTTTAGATCTTTTCAATGTTATCTTTTGACATAATTTACATGTACCCCAAAACCCTAATAAGCAAGCAATCACAATTAATATTCCTTGTATGATTTTTAATAATACCCCTTTCCAAATTTGACTAAGCCAATTTTCCACTGAAGCAAATCCCTTTCCAACTTTCACCCAAACACCTGAATCTTTCAATTCCTTCACATCCTTACTAGAATTAGTCAGATTAGTGAGTAAGCCTCACATCTCCTTATCATTGTTCGGAATATGCGAACAACAATGCCTAGAATTAATCATTTTACAGGCTCCGCTGTCTTTCGCTAAAAGATTGTCTGAAACAAGCCTATTTTGAAGTGTCATAGCTCTATCCACGGCTAATTAAGTATCTATCAGGAGTATTGCCCCTGTAAAATTCGTCAGCATGTTATCCACAATAGTAGACAACTTTTGTATCTTGATCGAATTCAAAATGACTCCCGCTGAAGGAATCACTGCACCAAAGATATCTCCCACAATTGCAGAAGAGGTTTCCCTCCTCTATTGCTTATGATGTAATTCAGTCAATTTCGGAAACTTCTTTACATCGTCTATCTGATACATTTTAGGGAAAACTATCCCCAAATATCATGTCCCATACCATCCTCTTGGAAGACGGTAATAAGCATTAAGGCCCTCATTTCAACTCTGGCAGTAAATGCCGCAGTGCAGACAGCTCCCAACATACCATGACCGCGGCGGTAATCCGCCACGGTTATTATGACCCACACATAGAATACCGCCACAATACAGACACCCACACAAGTCCGCCAGACCAAAGGTCAGTGATAAACTGGCGATAACCAAACCCACACCGTTACGGCAACAGGAATACGCCCACAGTATCACGACCCACGAATCAATGTGGCAGTCTTTCAAATGGGTAAACCATTGGTGGTACACACCGCCACACTCAAAATACAAACACACTTACAAACCTACACCACATTGAACAATTCAAAATACACGTACCTGACACACATACACACACCACACCCACACACCCAATCCAATATAAAATACACACCCACAATACCCATAACCCCTTACAATAAAAAAATAAAGATAACTGAGTGAGACAAGCCAGGAGCACCCACTCAATCAAAGGCACATAACACCATCACCCATACACCATTCACGCACATCACAGCATACACCATAACACATCACCCCACACATCACCCCACACATCCTCACACATATCACTCACACCACATCCATGGCACCCCAGGTTTTCTGAGGCAGAGCTAAGAGTCATGGTGGAGGAAATAATCTGGGTAGAGCCACAGCGATTCGGATCACAGGTGCAGCAGACGTCCATTGAAAGGAAGATGGAGCTATGGCGGAGAATCGTGGACAGGGTCAACGGCGTGGGACAGCACCCAAGAACCAGGGATGACATCAGGAAGAGGTGGAATGACCTACGGGGAAGGTGCGTTCTGTGGTATCAAGACACCAGATTGCTGTACAGAGGATTGGTGTTGGACCCCCACCTCCTCCCCCACAACTAACAACATGGGAGGAGCAAGTCTTGGCGATCATGCATCCTGAGGGCCTCGCAGGAGTAGCAGGAGGACTGGACTCTAGTAAGTCAAATCTTAACTACTTCATCCCCCCCACCCTACCTGCATGCCATCACAAACTCCTACCCCTACCCTCACCCCATCACTCAACCAACTCACATATACCCCAGTAGCACAACCCACCCATCCCAATACCAAGCCCTGCATGCACCCCCAATGCATGGACACCCATCACAGATCTGCACAGACACCCATCACCCCAGCATGCCCAATAGAGAGACTCACCAAGCCCACAAAATCACCACTCACACAAGGCCAAGCCGACAGGGAAATCACAATCATAGAGGGGAACACACACATGCACAAGATGGCACATGCAGATACATTAACAATGCATTTGCATCCAAACAGGACCCTTACCCAACGTCACCAGAGAGGAGGTGCCAGCTACATCCATCCCCCAACCCCAGAAGAGATTCACAGTGATGACAGCTGCTCTGCACTCCTGGATCAGGATGACCAACCTGGCCCATCAGGGACCTCTGGACAGTCGGTTCCCCTGCCACAGTCCCAACCCACCACAGAGCCTCCCCCCTCAGGAAACACCAGCACAGCACCCACCCAGTGGGCCCATGCTGCTGTCCCCAGGACACGTCAATCAGCAGTGTGTCCCCACAGACCGAAGAACATCAGGGACCTGGGGTCAATGGCAGTGGGCACACCATTCAGGGGACAGAGGCACAGGACAACAGGGAAGCTGGGAGGACTGCTGGGCGACGGGGAGGACAGGCCAAGGGAACCGACCCTCCACGAGGCACTCTCAAACATCCTGGGAGCATACCACCATTCCCAGGAGACCATGGGCCAGGTACTAGCCAAGTTGCAGGAGACCCAGCGGCTGCAGAAGGGACAGTACCTGGGGATCAGGGAGGAACCTAACAAAAATATACACCATCCTGGTCACCATTGCAGGGGTACTGGCTGACAGGGGCAAGACCATGAGGGAGGCAGTGGCACAACAAAGGGCGTCTGACACTAGCCAAACCGAGGAACAGCCTACCACCTCCACCAGCACTAGTGGACAGGAGGCCCCGCCACAGGACCAACAGGCCACCAGCACCCCATCCCCTGCAGAAGGAGAACCACCCCGCAAATGGTCCCTGCAATCCAGGCAGGAGACAGAGATCATTGCCTAGACCCCCGCCAGGAAATAGGACTCTCCTGATTGTCACCCTTTTGTCCCACTCTGTCACCCTGTCCACCTTGAACTGCCATTATTCCCCTTCCTATGCTCCCTTGCACCATGTACACATGATACCAAGACTCTAACTGGACATTCCTCCACTATAACCCCAGCCCATTGCACATACCCCTATACTTATTGGCACAAAAATAAACACCCTTGAATCAAATACCATACTGAAGTCAGTGTAATGATTCTCAAATGTATTAGTACATCATTATCAAAGCATTGCAACATATATGTTCAGTGAAATATACTACAGGATGACCTTTGGTGGGCAGTACATAAAGCAGGATTCAGAATGGGGCACTCAGATCTGAAAATAGAGAATCCAAAGGGAACAGTCATTGTCCATAGACAGAGTGTAAAAGGCTGCCATGTACAATGTCGAAAAGATTACTGAAATGTTAAGTGGAGTTACAGTCTCTTACCTGTGTGTCACTGGAAGTACTGCTGTATTATGTTTGTTCTGTTGTCCACATCTTCTTCCTCTGCCTCCTCTTTGTCACTGTCCACAGGGTCCACCACTGCCACAAGACCATCTCCAGGTTCATCCTCCTACAGAAAAGGCACCTGACGTCTCAAGGCCAGGTTGTGCAACATACATGCCACGATGATCTGGCACACCTTCTTGGGTGAGTAGTACAGGGATCCACCAGTCAGATGGAGGCACCTGAACCTGGCCTTCAGGAGGCCGAAGGTTCTCTCAATAATCCTCCTTGGATGGGAGATGTACTGGTCCGCCAAACACACCAACTGCACATTCATCGAGTGATAGCTTTTTCTATTCCTATAAACCTGTTCATTTCTCCGGGGGGGGGGATCAAATGCCACATGTGTACCATCAATAATGTTGGGGGTATGTCCCAGGGCATAAAAGTCAGCTTTCACTGTGGCCAATTCATCCACCTGGAGGAACACGATGTAGCTGCACATGTGTTTCAGCAGGGCAGACAACACTCTGAACTACACGTTTGAGAACATTGGCTGAGACATCCCTGATGCCATGGCCACTGTAGTTTGAAAGGAACCACTTGCCAGGAAATGGAGCACTGACAGGACCTGCACTAGAGGGGGGATTCCTGTGGGCTGGCGGATCGCTGACATCAGGTCTGGCTCCAATTGGGCACACAGATCTTGGACTGTGGCACAATCAAGTCTATATGTGATGATAATGTGTCTGTCCTCCATTGTCGACAGGTCCACCAGGGGTCTGTACACCGGAGGATCCCGCCATCTCATAATCTGCCTCAGCGGTTGTAACCTATGAAGGAGAACGGTGAGCAGAGGGTCAAATTTCCACATAGATTGCAGTACTGTTCCTGAATTTAAGTCACAGAAACAGTATGTGAAGTCGAGAGTCAGTTGATGTGCCAATGTCTGCTATCATGCAGTTAGGTGCCATGCCATGTGCCCCTTGAAATGGCAGCTGCCTGACCTGTGAGGAGGGACAATGAGGTAAGTGTGCTGGCGTTGTGTGCTGTCGCAGTAGGCGGTCGATGACCGCCGTGCAAATTCACATTGGTTATCATTGGACCCTATGGGTTCCGGGAGCCAATGGCGATGTACACCAGTGGTGACGGTACACACCGCTGCAGACGTCACTGTCACTTTCTCTCTGTTCACTCACTTGCTACCTGACCGTCAACAGGAGAGGATCTACACTGCAAGTGCTGCTGTGACCTGAGTCTGGAAGCAACAATGGCTCAGGTGTCTGGAGAAAGGGCCCCTGCCTTCACTGTGGAGGAGTTAGAGAAACTGGTGGATGGGGTCCTACCCCAGTACACATTACTCTACGGTCCTCCAGACAAACAGGTGAATACATTGTGAGCATGATGCGTGGGCAATGCATGTTTGGAGTGGTGTGGATGTAAGGCACATGTTGGGGGGTGCGGAGGCATTCTGGCCTGAGTGCTTCATGAGAGGTGGTCAGTGCATGTGCGTCAGGGCATGGGTGGGAACTGGTGGGCAATGAGTATGCTGGTCCGGACGGGTGAGTAATTTCCTTTTCTGCTGTCTTTTCCCTCCAGGTCAGTGCCCAACAGAAAAAGGGTATTTGGCGTGCCATCGCCAAGGAGGTGCAGACCTGTGATAGGTGGGGGTCTATCACAGGCAGAGCACCCACTGCTGCAAAAGATGAGAGGACCTGTGCAGCTGGACCAAGAAAATGGCGGAGGCCCAGCTGGGGCTGGCCTCCCAATGTGGAATGGGTGCCCGTCGCACCATGACTCCGCTGATGTTCCGCAATCTTCCTGTGGCCTATCTGGAGTTGGATGGGTGCTTCACAGCAGCCAAAAGGGGTGAGTACAGATTCAGAAAGCTAACTGCGTGCTTTAGGAGCTAGCTGGGTGGGGGATGTGGGCTGTGGGTGCCTCTAGGCCAGGGCGATCATGGCAGGGTCGGTCACTTGTGTGCAGGCTCAGAAGCACTCCTACCCCAATTGTACAAGTGGCCATCTACTACTGGGCAGGGTCCTTTGGGTGTCAGGTGTGCAGATGCTGGTGTTAGGCATTGTACCCCTTGGGCTGGTGACTACCTTAGTGACTGGATGGGCTTGGCCTAGTGCATAGGGCAGCTCCCTGTGTGTTGTGTACGCCAACGGTAGTGGTGAGGCTGGCATTGACCAAGTGTATCCTCTGGCTCTCCCGCCCTTTTTGTTTTGTCACGCTGTCCTTATGTGCATTAGCATCACCAACCCATGCATCTTCACCCAAACTCAGCAGACGTACACCTCCTACAACCACTCCCTCTTCCTCCACTCCCAAACCCTCTCCATCTTCCCATCCCAGTGTGTCTAAAAAACTTTTCCTAGCAAACATTGACCTCTTCCCTACGCCTCCTCCCCATCCTTCCCCTCGGGCCAGGGTGTCAAGATCCCAGGCCAGCATCTCAGCCACCAAGTCGGGGTCCGCTGTGGTACCTGCAAGTCCCAGAGGATCAAAGGGGGCAGCCAGTGTGCCACCGACCCCTGCAAAGGACCAACACATTCCGCCACCTAGCAAGGTGAAGAAGGGGCCAGCATGCAGCACAGCCAAGAAGCACGACCCACCCAGCAAGGCCTCCTCCAAAACTCAAGCTGCCAGTGCCAAGGTCTCAGCAGCATCTGCCAAGGTGGGGAAGGGGTAGGAAACCCAAGGCAAGGCACTTCAGGCCTCTGAGGCTCCAGGTGAGGGACTGGTGCCCACCATCAGTACCGACAGCCCTGCAACCTGTACCACAGAGAGCACCGCTGCAGGCACCGCCACCTGCACCGCCATCGGCTCCGCCACCTGCACCGCCCCCTGCACCACCCCCTGCACCGCCACCTGCACCTCCGCTGCCAAACAACTGTCAGCAGCATCATCCCCAGTGGGCAGCTGTCCACGGCTGAGGGAGAAGGCCTGGTGTCTCCCTTCACCACTACCAGCACCTGCACCACGGACAGCATCTGCAGCATCCCCGCCACAGACAGCGCCGCAAGCGCTGCCACCTGCACCGCCATCTGCACCGCCACCTGCCCAACCGGTGCCACTACAACTGTCAGCAGCAACATCCCCAGTGGGAAGCCGTCCGGGGCTGCAGGAGACGGCCTGGACCCTCCCCCCACCACTTGAAGCACCCACATCAGCAACGGCACTACCAGCAGTTTGTAGCCTTAGACACCACAGGATGAAGTCTGGCTCTGCCTCCATGGAGTATCATGCTACCTGTCCCCTGCACATCTTGTGCCTCAGACACCCAGGTGAGGGAATGGCAACTGCAACACCCCAGGTGCAGCATCACTGGGCAGAGGGCCCCCTCCAGAACCAGTGGAGAAATGCATCCACTATCACTTTCCTTGGCACGATGAAGCAGACTGGGCAGAGGGACCCCTCCAGAACCAGTGGAGAAATGCATCCACTATCACTTTCCTTGGCAGGATGAAGCAGACTGGGCACAACCAGAACCAGTGGAAGAGGCCACCCACTAGAGAGTCTGTAGCCTTGCACTCTTCAGGACCAAGCAGTGGGCAAACCACCCACTTGAGAGACTGTGGCTTTGCACTCCCCAGGACCAAGCAGTGACCATGTTGCCCCCTCCAGGACCAGTGACTTAGTACCATCTTCCGGCTGAGGTGCCCCCCTTTCCCTTCCCCCTGAGGTGCCTGTGTTTTTTTGACCTGATGCCCCTGCATTGTTCTCCCCATTTTGAGGCAGGAGTCAAGTGTAGGCTTCGCCCATGATTTCTTTGCCCACTGGGCCATGGACATTTGCAAATGACAGTTTACAACATTTTCTACATATTGTAAATATTTGTATATACTGTTTTTTTCAATTATTTACTTAATCTGCATATTTCAAAATATCACTGATTTGACTCTATTCCTTTTGTCCTTGCGTTCTTCCAGGGTGTTACGGGGTGTAAATGTACTGTTGTTGCATGTGTTTGTGTGTATGGTGTTAGGGGTGAGGGTGAGGGTGGGTGTTACAAATGGGGTCTTCGGTTGACAGTCAGGTTACCCCCTGTTCAAGCAAGGACCCTCACTCTAGTCAGGGTAAAAGAGAATCACCCTCAGCTAACCCCAGCTTACACCCTTGGTAGCTTGGCAGAGCAGTAGGCTTAACTTCAGAGTGCTAGGTGTAAAGTATTTGTACCAACACACACAGTAACTTAATGAAAACACTACAAAATGACACAACCCCAGTTTAAAACAATAGGAAATATTTATCTAAACAAAACAAGACCACAACGACAAACATCCGACATACACAAGTCAAATTATTAATTTTTAAAGATTAAACTCAAAAATAGCACTTAGAAACACAAAATGCTTTGATGAGGTGTCAACACGGCGTTGAGACGGAGTCGTTCACAACAAGCCGACATCAGTTGTGCCGGACACCGAGTCGTGTAGACCCCCAAGTAGAGTACCTTTGGTGAAGAGTGGAAACAAGTCGATGCGTGAAGTCGGGGATCACTGCATCTGTGTGAAAAGTGGAATCCGCTCACTTCGAGCGGCATCGGTCACAACGTGTTGTGGCGACTTCCATGGAGTCGCGGACTTCAGCGGGGCTGCCGCGGCATCGGACCTGCAAAGGTCGTCGTGTTCCAGCAAAGATCACGGAGTCGGATGCAGGCGGTGTCACTGGATTCCGAAGTCATCCGAAGTTGATTTCCTTGGATTTCCACCAGATTTCCTTTCAAGGCTCTATCTAAGGACTGGATAGGGCATTACTTGTCAGAGCAGGAGTCTCTCCAGAGACTCCGGGTGCTGGCAGAGAGAAGTCTTTGCTGTCCCTGAGACTTCAAACAACAGGAGGCAAGCTCTGAATCAAGCCCTTTGAGATTTCTTCACAAGATGGAAGGGACACAAAGTCCAGTCTTTCCCCTCTTACTCTGGCAGAAGCAGCAACTGCAGGATAGCTCCAAAAAGCACAGTCACAGGCAGGGCAGCACTTCTCCTCAGCTCTTCAGCTCTTCTCCAGGCAGAAGTAATCTAAAGTCTGTGGTTTTGGGTGCCCTTCTTATATCCCAATTTCTCCTTTGAAGTAGGCCTACTAGAAAGTAAAGTCTCTTTTGAATGTGAAATCCTGCCTTGCCAAGGCCAGCCCCCAGACACTCACCAGGGGGTCGGAGACTGCATTGTGTGAGGACAGGCACAGCCCTTTCAGGTGTAAGTGACCACTCCTCCCCTCCCTCCTAGCACAGATGGCTCATCAGGAAATGCAGACTACACCCCAGCTCCTTTTGTGTCACGGTCTAGTGTGAGGTGCAACCAGCCCAACTGTCAAACTGACCCAGACAGGGAATCCACAAACAGGCAGAGTCACAGAAATGGTATAAGCAAGAAAATGCTCACTTTCTAAAAGTGGTATTTTCAAATGCACAATCTGAAAATCAACTTTACTAAAAGATGTATTTTTAAATTGTGAGCTCAGAGACCCCAAACTCCACATGTCCATCTGCTCCCAAACGGAGTCTACACTTTAAACAGATTTAAAGGTAGCCCCCATGTTAACCTATGAGAGGGACAGGCCTTGCAACAGTGAAAAACGAATTTAGCAATATGTCACTGTCAGGACATATAAAACACATTACTATATGTCCTACCTTAACCATACACTGCACCCTGCCTTTGGGGCTACCTAGGGCCTACCTTAGGGGTGCCTTACATGTACGAAAAGGGAAGGTTTAGGGCTGGTAAGTGGGTACACTTGCCAAGTCGAATTTACAGTTAAAACTGCAGACACTGCAGTGGCAGGTCTGAGACATGATTACCGAGCTATTTATGTGGGTGGCACAATCAGTGCTGCAGGCTCAGTAGTAGCATTTGATTTACAGGCCCTGGCACCTCTAGTACACTTTACTAGGGACTTACTAGTAAATCAAATATGCAAATCATGGATAAACCAATTACATACAATTTACACAGAGAGCATATGCACTTTAGCACTGGTTAGCAGTGATAAAGTGCTCAGAGTTCAAAAGCCAACAGCAACTGGTCAGAACAAATAGGATGCAGGAGGCAAAAAGATTGGGGATGACCCTGCGTAAGCAAAAAAGTCCAACAGTGGGGGTGGTTTTGTTGCATGTGCGTGTGTGTGTCACTCTCTTTTTCCTCCCCCCGTCCCCTGTGTGCTAGGTGCAGTACTGACCGTGGTCATCGCCGCCGCCTTTCATATTCCTGGTAGATGAGGAGGTAGACCAGCATGGGCAGGACCTACAGCTCGGGCTCCATGGCGCCCTGGTTCTTCTTTGAGTGTCGAGAGGTGAGTGGTTTCCTTTCAGAGTCCTGTTTCCCCTGAGCTTTGGATGTCATTGGTGCCACCCCGGAAAAGCTGGTGGATGTCGGGTTGTGATAAGGTGGGCGGTACATTGTCTTCGGTCTGTCTGTTGGTGGTTACCACAGTGGTATTTGTTGCTACCGACGCGGCAGTCGGTGTGTTAAAGTGGCTGTCTGTGTTGGCGGTTTCTACCGTGGTCGTGATCCCATTTTTTTTACCGCCAGCCTGTTGGCGGTATTACCGCCGCTTTAACACCGACCGCCAGGGTTGTAATGAGGGCCTAAGTCTTCCTATATGTGGAGGATACACTTTTGTTTTCAAAAACTCTGAAATTGTTGCAGACTTTATTAGAAAGGTTTGCTAAGTATTGGCTTACAAACTGATTCTTCAAAAGCCAAAGACAAAGTAATAAACCCACATAGGAAGTTTAGGGGCAAAATGAGACTGAACGTGAAAACTCTAGAGAAAGTAACTAAATTTGATTATTTGGGGGTTAGACTCTCTGAGTCTCAGCATTGGCACTCGCAGATTACTAAGAGTGTCTCTATATAGAAACAGAGGACTGATGCAAACTTAGAAATTGCTACAAGATCGTACGTATGGCTTACTTCCCCTGCAATAGAAATCTATGGAGCTCAAGTTGTGTCTGCTGTCCGATATGGGTCGGAACTCTGGAGCCATTTCAAAGGTGTCTGTAGAATTTATTCTTATTAGACCCCTTATGGAACTTCGTAAATGAACACCCTGAATACTGTTGAGGATGGATCTGCCACCTGAGCCAATAGAGGGCTTTTTAAAGCTTAAAGCAATCCTCTACTGGCTTCCTACCTGGATCACAAAAGAGCTAGAACCATAAAGGCCGTGCCTAAGAGATATTTTAAATAGATAATATCTAGCTAAAATTCCTTGGTTGTATCACGTCAAGCTTACTCTGCCATCATTAATCTTGAGTGCACTCTGACATAATACTGGTGTTATCACACCTCTCTATGCATTAGTGTTAGTAATAGACGTTGCTATTGTGAGCAGGCGGTCGACAAAACTTTCTAAGGATGGGAAAGCTGACAAGCACTTTCCTGGCGATGAAGTTTGGTCCTAAATTTGAGGAGTTCATGGATTATATTCTCCCAGCAAAAGCAAGGGCTTTGAATATTAAACTAAAGCCTGGAGTATTACCATGGATCCACTTTACGAAGAAGTGGAAGCCTGAGGTGAACACCTCAAAGGACTGTCACAGTTGCAGTTTAACGGAGGAAAGAGAAGAACATCTCCTGTTTTTTGCTTTGCCTATTGAAAGCAAAGATCTATATGGATTTCCCCCCTGCCGATTACTGGGAATGAAGCATTATGAAGAAGACAATAGGATTTGTAAATATGGTACCAACCCCTATGCTGTTTATTCCTTGGCTACATATCTAGAATCAGTCATATTTAGAAGGATGGCATTTATACTGACCAATATTAGTCAGTTTACAATTTAATGGACGTCTGATACTTCTGGGTCACCGTCTTTAAAAAACTTCTTATCTTATGTATTTTAGATATTTTTAGACATAAACACTGTAAAATAGCATTTTCTATGTGTTAATGTTTGTGACAGTGTGAATTGTATTTTTGTATATTCATGTTTGTACTATTGTTGATGGATGTTTTAATCCAATGTGGTGATAAATAAGGAATGAAAGACTTAACCCTGGTCTAGTGCAAGCAGATAATCGTGATTGGTGCACTGCGCTTTTAGGTGCTGGTTTGACTTACAACTCAAGAAAATCATATCTCCAAATTGACAGGCCTAGTCGTCTATAAACAGGAATAAAGGAAACTTAGACCGAATGTTGCCTATTTAGTTATTAGAAGTAATGCTGATTGATGTAGTCCAATGAGCTCAGGATCCATGTGTGGACATACCCGTCACACACAGGGTAGCACACTGCTTAATAATCATAAGGTGATGGGTGGAAAAACTGATAATCAGACAAGCTGCATTCCAGCCCATCAGTTTTTTGCCGCCTCTGCTGCGCTTATCAGAGGCCATCAGTATACAAACAAGCCTTGGTCCTTGTCCAAAAGGACCAATCACACCGGAACTGCAATGGTGGATGCCCTCTGAGTAGGAAACATGCAATCCCAGAAAAGTGTTGGTCTGTTTGGGCCTCATCAGTGAGGTTCACCCTGATGCCTGTGGCACAGTGCGCTCATTACCCTAATCTGGCCATACCCACTGCTTCAATAGTGTGCCTTCTTTTCCATGTTTCTTTGTATGTTAGTACTAGGTGTGATTGTGTCCTAAGTAGGAGTGAGGGAACAAAATGATGAGCAAAATGTATGCTCTTCTCTTGCTTTAGGAAGTCTTACCCTGGAGTTGAGGAAAGGGAAATATGTGACTTGTCGAATATATTAATGACATTAAGAGGCAATCATCCATTGAGGTTCTTGAGCAGCTGCACTGGCTCCCGAATCAGCAAAGAATTATATGCAACGCTCTATTAATCACCTTTAGAGCTTGGTAGTCTAGCAGCGCTATTACACACACCCGTCTTCTGAAGTTTATAAAACACAAAGGTGACAAACACCCACTTGTGCTGAACTTCTGTAAAACACAAAGAAGCAACATGGAATACCACATCCTAATCTACTGTGGAATACCCTCTCCTATAAATTAATCCCAAATCATGGATCTGGAGAGTTTTGCTTCTTTACTTTCTTGCAGGCACTAACTCACCATTCTATTCACCCATTCAACCATTCATGCATCCATGCATTCAACTAATCTTGCATCCTTCTAGCTACTTATTTCTTTGTCCGGTCACTATTTTACGCACTGTCACCTACACACTAATTTACTCACTCACTTACCAATTCATTAACACATGCACCCTATCACTCAGACAGTCATTGCTTAGTGCACTCACTCATTAATTAATGTACTTACACAGAGCCAGGTCATTTTACAACACCTGCGAATATACAATTTCAGATGTGACCTGTTAGTACAACATAGTGCAGAAATATCTCAATGCACTCACCCATTCATCAATTTATTTACCCATACCTAGGTCAGTTTTCAGCACCTGAGAATGTGCAATTTGTAATGTGTCCTGTTAATACATACGTTACATTACAAATTGCGTTCCAGCTCGCAAACTAGTAGGTGTCTAAACTGCACATCCATGTTTTGAGAATGGGAATAGTATATTAGGTAGAGACCAGAAGATGTGAAGACAACAATGTACTTATTCTGAGAAATAAAATCGAGCATCTTGGTTGGAGAAGTGGAAGCTTCTGACTGCACACTGCTTAACACAACACACCTACACACCGGTGATGCATGGAGGCAGATGTTTAGGAGTCCAGCATCCTGAACTATAAAATTCCTTAGTTCTGCTCTGAAATAATCTCTAGCTCTTTTAACTACTGAGTGCATGCCATTCCATTGTTATTTTACTCACTAAGGGCCAGATGTATGTAGCTTCTTTCTTGTTGCAAATGGCCTGATTCACAGATAATCTGTCCAGGAGCTGAAAATGGGAAGGGAAACTAACCGACCTTTGGTGTTAAGTGGTGTAGAACAGGACACCTCCAGACACACTGATGCTGACAAAATGTGAATGACACTGTAACTGCATACTTTACTGGACACCAAAAAGTTTAAATATTCAACTAAACGAATTGGTGATTGCAGTAGTGTGTTCAATGCTATTGTAAGTATTCCTTTTCTGATGCGTGAAAGATCAGCATTGACAGTGGCAATAGCATGGCGATAGCTTGCACAGGAAGTGAGCAGTTTGATGTCTCTGGCACTATTTTTGCCAATTCTGTTCAGCTACTACAAAAGAAGTCTTTCATTACCATTCATTAACCAAGGGCCAATGTACATCCAAATCGCCCCTTATTTTCCTTTTGAACATGATATTTTGTCTAGGAAGGCGCTCCCCAATTTTTTCTGTAATAAAAGCTACTTTATTCCACTGCAAATCATCCCGAGCTACTTAGTGAGGACATCAGACAGGATTACATTAGTGGCTTCCATGCGTAAATTTACCAGCAATGATCACTTCAGTTCATCAGGCAAAGTTGCTGCAGTAATTACAAAAAAACCCTTTATCAATTTGTGTGAGTGATTCATAACAGCAATAGCTGCAATGGCCCCTGCACTAAAGTAATATTAGTAATAAGCCTCTCCTGGTTAGCATTATTCATATATTTTGGAAACGTTCACCTTCCAAATATGCTTTTCAATTTTGGTATACATATTCTAATTCAACCAAGCAAAAGCTTCTAATTTAGTAGGCTGTACAACACATTGGAGAGCTAATCATGCATAGCTGGAGAGGAAGCCTGGTCTAGAAGAGCAGATACACTGATATCAAATGTCTATCTGTTTTTTGTAAAAGTCATAATTCTCGCTGTTTTCAAGTCACTTTCTACTGGTGGATCTTTTTGAATAGCAAATTTGTTACATTTGGTGGATATTTATCTTGATTACTGTTGTCAGTTTTTGCTTCAAGCTCAGCAGTGAGAAATAGGCAAGGGTGGAGGAGAATTAGGGACATGACAATAAGCCTTCTACAGCTGCCAAAGTCTTGCATTAAACAAAATCTCATCTGATACCGCATGAGGCTAAGATACCCTCATAATTTCCCACAAATAATTGCTACAATACCGGTAAATGCTCACATATATCACCATCAGGACTAGAAGGCTTGGATAACGAAAAATCCAGAATATTTTAGATCACAGCAGGAGTATAATGTGCTTTGCAAAGTGCCTTGAGTCAGGAATTAAGGTCTACATGTGATTGCAGAGATCAAAACGTCTTAGTTAGAGGCTCACAAATGAGGCAGAACAGGGCTCAAAAGCTAATATTCATGTTCAAAGAAGATGTGTCCTAGCAGAAGTAAAGACTGATTTATATAATGGATACTTATTGGTATTCTCGTCAGTACTCAGGCAGCCTTAGCTATCACAAGGCATATCTTTTCTTCAACTGGTAGCTGATGACTAATAACCAACTTTGTTCCTATAAAGTGTCTCATAGCGCTATTATCAGAAAGCATCAATAGCTTCATCGCAGGTTTAGACTAACTGACAACACTTGACAAACATATTTTTATTGTGAGGAGATGTTAGGTATGTCTGATGTCAATGGCATGCCCTACTTCAACTAGGCAGTATCTCATTTCGCAGCAAAGGTTCTATCTCCTCATTGCCTTTGAAGGGAACCCATACCCAGTCACTGAAATCACCATTCTTTCTTCCTAAATACCTTCAAGTCTTGTGATATAGGATCTAGGTGTTACACCTGATCTTTCATTTCACCTGCTTTGTTGGATAATATAGAAACACTTTTCCACACATTATACATAATTCAGTTCTTGTGATTTAGTATTGTATTGAAAACAAAGGCAGTCTTACTTATTTAAAGCTTTTTTTAAAACTTTTCTAGGATATATATTCATTCAATAAAATATGTTTGGCTGAGACTAGGACTAAGGCTTTGAACAGTTAAAGACATTCGAAGGTGGTGTCAAAATGCAATATATACTTTTGTTGAAGTTCTGCAGAATTAGTTGGGATCTGCATTAATTCTTACGACTATATCAATGAAGAATCCAGTTGACCTCTTTTTTTGTTTAAACTGTTTTCTGTTTTTAAAATATGGATCCCTCAAAAGATAACTCATCTCATTGTATAGGATCATAAACTCTAAAGTTGAGAGGTTTATGACTTTTTTTTAACTGAGATATTTTAGAATACAAATCAGAGGATAACTAGAGTATAGCTAGTATTTTCTGTGTAATCTCTCAGAACTAATGAAAAGGAGTAAGTTTCTGCCTAGCTTGAATGTGGATGAAAAGTCAAAATTCGAAGTAGTGCTCTAATCCAGATAAGTATATTGCCTGGATGGTGACTTTCAAAAGTTGTTATAATGAAATAGACTAGTATGAAAAACATACATATCCTCAAAATCTGTTGCCTCATCTTGAAGTACATGAGCAAATAGTGTAAGAAGTTGGGTTGTTAGTTGACTGGAGTATGAGCCCTGGCCATCCCCAGCCCTTGTAAGGATGAGGCAAAAGCCAACCCTAAATTAACCTGTGCTCAATCCTCTGGTAGCTAGGTACAGAGCAGTCAGGCTAAACTTAGAGGCATTTGGTAAATAATTTGTGCAACACTTCAAACAGTAATAAAGTGTAAACACCACATAAATAGGATCCCACACCAAGTTAAAAAAATAGACATTTCTTTAATGAATAGATAAAGACAAAAATGAGAAAAATCCAATCAGTAGAATCTGAGATATGCAATGTTAAAAATGTTAGTGAAAATAGCACCAAAAAGCACAAAACGTCAACTGTGAATATCTGTTGTGGGTACACTAGCACATCTAGGAGCTCGATTACAGTAAGGTGATATTGCTTGCAGCATTTAAACTTATTTGTGTATATTAATTGCATCCTTGAATATCAAGCTTGCAATAACCAATGCTAGTTATATGTCTTCTTCATTATAACTTATGCTTGTTCCTTATGCACATTTTATCCCACCTCCTAACTTGTACCAACTGTAACTGCCAAAAGGAGCTCTTCACAATGTGATCTGTACTGAACATGTGCCACAATCAGAAGGATAATTGCTCAATTCCTTAACAAGCAACCAACTGCCTTTCCAACTGCTCCAACTGCCAAAACATGTGCTCTTTACAATGTGATCTGTATTGAACGTGTGCCATGATCAGGAGGATAATTGCTCATTTCCTTAACAAGCATTCAACTGCCAAAAGGCACATGTGCACATTTGATTATTTAAGGATGCTTGTGAGTCTGGGGACTTGCTTGGCTTCATAACTATTGCTCCGCTCACCTGTCTCCATTCCAGTCAAGTTACTTGTCCTCCAGCCTGCTTCTAGTTGAGTTCCAGTGCAAGTCAAGTTCCTTGTCCTCCAGCCTACGTCCAGTCAAGTTCCAGTGTTCCTCATTCTCTGACCGACTTCCTATCGAGTTCCAGCATTTCTTATCCTCCGGACAGCCTCCAGTCGAGTTCTGGCAATCATCGCCCTCCGGTCAGCTTCCTGTGGAGTCCTGGCTCTCCTCTTTCATTTTCTGCTGACAATCCCGTATTTGCTGTAAAAGAGAGAAAATAAGAACGGTGAAAAAAAAAACAGTTTAAGATCTTATGAAGTTTTCAAGCAAGTAACTTTACTTCAAGATAAAGAAAGATTACTTGCTTGTGTGCGTTGCACAAAAATCAATTAAACAAAACAGAGCTCTGTCTTTTAAATAATTGATGTCAACAAATTAACGTGATTCATCGTTTGGTGGGAATGCAATATACCACTACACAGACATTAAGTAAAGATGTATTTGCTGTAACAAGCGCTCCCCTGAAAATTAGATCGGAAATATAGCAAGTTTAGCTAAACTATTAATGGCAAGAGATTACGCTAGAACACAAAGAAGCCGTTTAGTCGAGTTGATTGTTTTTGAGCTTGGACATTGCTTCAAAGACTCTGTGAAAGTATTGTAAAAAGAGGAAGAGACTTGTTCAGCCTTATAGAAACGTATGTAAGGAACACCGTATGTGTCAATAAACACTAACATTATGCAATGTATAATTCCTCAATAGTTTATGCAAGTTCAATGTTAATGAAGTAATTCTTCTGCAGCCCAGAATCCTAAAAAACAAGAATCCAGTGTTTTGAGAAATAAGAAGTCCTGACACCCAACACAACATGCAATCCAGGGTCCAGCAGTCCAATTCTGCAGTCCATGAAGCAGAAGCAGTTTTTTTTCTCTTTCCAATTCCACTTCCCCTAAAAGACTAGCAAGAGGGCAATGTATTCTTCAACGTGGTCACGTTAGTCCACAGCAGGATTGGGGAATTATCATCGCCCCATCGGAACGCCTGGAATTCAGGTGAGTGGCTTTCACAGAACAATATTTGGCCATTCCGGACCGGGAAAAAGTCTCATGTTCAGGCCAACTGCAATGGGACCCAGTTAGGCCCGCAGTACAAAGTATCGTAAATTCTGATTTGTGAAGTGTTGTGCCCCAGAGGCTTCAGATCAGGAGTCCAGCCAACTAGCTCTTGGAGTCACTCTGAAGTTATGGGTTCAAAAGATGCAGGTCCAGTCCTTTTCACCAAGGCAAGGGGGCAGCAAGCAGCAGTCCAGCAGTCCCCTAGAGCAGAAGTCCATCAGAGTGGCAGTCCTTTCAGCAGTACAGCAGTCCTTCTTTTTGGTAGAGTATCTTCCGGTCCAGAAGTATACCCAGTTGTGCCTTAAAGTGGGGAGAATCTTCTAGAGGCAGGTCTTTGAAATGCACAGGTGCTCTGCCTTCCTGGCTCTGGCTCCAGATTAACTTTGTGTGGAGGCAGGACATAGCCTCTTCATGTGCAAGTGGGGCTGTGCCAAGCTCCTCCCTCCCATCCTGCCAATGAAGGCCTATTCAGGCACACCTATGCTCCTTATTGTGTGTGGCTATCTTGGAGGAATACACAAAGCCCAACTGTCAACTACCCCATGTCATGTGACCCAGAATCAGGCTGCAGGCACAAAATGGCAAAGGCACAAAATGGCAGGAAAATGCCAATATGATAAAAGTTGCATTTTCAAAATTGTAATTAAAAATCCAACTTCACCATAAATTAGGATTTTTCATTACAATATCAGAGACTCCAAACATGGATAAAGGACCTATGTTCTCATTTGAAAATTATAGCTTATTAAATGTAAGAGTTTTTTACTACTAGGACGTGTATAACTTAAAATTACATGTAATCCTTTTAAATACATTGTACCCTGCCTCCGGGGCTGTCCAAAGCTTACCCTAGAGGTGACTTATATGCATTTAAAAGGAAGGTTTGGCCCTGGCAAAAGGTTTATTGTGCCAGGTCAAAATGGCAGTCTATAACCGCACACACTATCTGCAATGGAAGGCCTGATACATGTTTAAAGTGCTGTTTAGATGGGTAGCACAATCAGTGCTGGAGGCCCTCTAATAGTATTTAATTTACAGGCCCTTCGCCCAGGGAGTGTCACTTTACTAGTGACTTGGAGGTAAATTAAACATGGCAATTAAATACAGCCAATCTGACCATGTTTTAAGCAGACAGCACAAGCACTTTCAAAGTGGGTAACAGTGGTAACATGTACAGAGTCCTAAAACCAGCAAAAAGAAGTCAACAAACAGGAAGGTTAAAGGAAAAATGTGAGGGAGTAAACCACACCAAGGTTACCTGGTCTGACAAATGGGCTGCCCAAACAAACGAATGTTGGATGGGAGTTGATGCAAAGTCCCTCTCTTTGTATCTCATTTGTTGACGGCAAGAGCTCTGGCAGCCAGCTAAAACTGTCTTTAGCCAAACCTCAAATAGCAAATTGTGTGTCAGTGGAGTGCTGAATTACATAAGTTGTATGACCTTGGAGAAGTAAATAGTGAGGCATGTAAGGAGACTCAATGTAATGAAGGCCTGTGGATGGGGAACAGGATTTCCATCATGACTACTGGGATGGGGCCAGGACAAGCAGAGAGCAACATACCAGTCTACAGTGATAGACTGACAAACCGGTGCAGCTGTTGGAGCTAGGTGGAGCTGGGATCCCAATAAAAAAGCCACAGGCGATTCAGTCTGGATCCTTGTCAGACGAGATAGAGGCGCAGGAGGCTTGAGGACTTGGAGGGGAGCAGCAGGACCAAGACGCTTGCAGGAAGAAGGCATGAGGACAGCGAGCGAGAGGAGAAGTCACCCGGGCACCATGGGGGGACAGGAGACTTTGGTGCAGCAGAAGTGGACTGAAGAGAGAGAGACTGAAGGAGAAGGAGTCAGCAGGAGTGACGAGCCCTGAGGACCCCACAGCAGCGTCTCACCCATGGAGCCGTGTCTTAAGGTAAGTCCTGTTCTCACCAATATGGGCACTCCTTAAGGGGGTGGTAAAAGTGGGGAAATTACAGTGGAGCAGGTGACCGACACTAGAGTTAAGTGGTCACATACCCCTCCCGTTCACTAATCCTTGGTATTGACACCCCCAGAGAATGGTTTACAGGGTATAAAGTTGATGTAGCAGTGTGCTTTTCCCCTAGCACTGGTGATGGTGGTGATGGTGACATCTATTGATAACAAACATGTAACTCAGGAGAGGTTTTCGTTTCTTTTATGTACATTACACAACTCATCCTTCTCCTGATAAGGACGGCGTCGAGTGGAGAGACCAGCATATGTTATTAAGGAGGAAGAGATCCTCAAGCGAGAACAAAGCCTATTGGTTAAAACCTCAAAGTGTAACTACTTGATACAAACACTGCCTGAACAATCAATAAAATAATCAATGCCTCACTCAGTGTCCAGTCGTGTTTGACACATACCTTACACTCATTTTAATGGGTTTACTGGCACATAAATGAACCACTATATATTTATGCATACCATTGCAAATCAAAGAAGAGAACCAAGCAACTAAATCATGGCTCTGAAATTAGAAATAAATTGCCCTATTTACAAGAAATATGGAGGTAGAATAACCATATGGATCCTGATTCGCGTTCAAATCCACATACATTTTCCACTTGTTCAGAGCAGGTGAAAGATGTCATTAGCGGGCAATTGAGTGTCAAAGGTCGGGTGGGTATGGCAATGTATTTCCCTTGAGTTTCACTCATCTCCATAGTCTCCCATTGTCCCAGGGCTTTCCTTCTTTTTTGCGGGGCAGGGGTAGAGTGGGATCCGCTGAAAGCCTTGGCCTTCTAAGTGTAACATGGCCTGCTCGCTAGTGCAGCTGGAGTGTGGGTCCGGCCTGTCTTGGGCCAAAGCCTCTATCACCGTCTGCAGAACTCGCAGGGCGCTTACTCGCCAGAGGAGAGGGGGAATAAAAGGGTTCTGGAGAAGGGGCAGAGTTGTATTCACTCCATGTGGTTCTGAAGGTTCTGACCTGTGCTCTTGCTTTCATGCCTACAGTTGTAGCAGTTTCCTTGGATGCGCATCTGCACCCAGTCAAACCAGGTCTAATGTCTGTGAACTCGGAATTATCACGTCAGGAATTTGCGAGCCCAGTGTTGGATCTGGCTTTTTGACGGGGTCATCCCCAAACTTTTTGCCTCCTTCCTCCTATTTCTTCTGACCTGTTGTTGTTGGCTTTTGACCTCTGGGCACTTTACCACTCCTAACAAGTGCTAAAGTGCATATGCTCTCTGTGTACATTGTACTATTGATTGGTTTATCCATGATTGGCTATTTAATTTACTTGTAAGTCCCTAGTAGAGTGCACTATATGTGCCTAGGGCCTGTAGATTAAATGCTACTAGTGGGCCTGCAGCACTGGTTGTGCCACCCACTTCAGTAGCCCCTTAACCTTGTCTCAGGCCTGCCATTGCAAGGCCTGTGTGTGCAGTTTCACTGCCACTTCGACTTGGCTTTTAAAAGTACTTGCCAAGCCTAGAACTCCCCTTTTTCTACATATAAGTCACCCCTAATGTCTGCCCTAGGTAACCCCTAGAGAAGGATGCTGTGTGGGTAAAAGGCAGGACATGTACCTGTGTAGTTATATGTCCTTATAGTGTAAAACTCCTAAATTTGTTTTTACACTACTGTGAGGCCTGCTCCCTTCATAGGCTAACATTGGGGCTTCCCTCATACATTGTTGAAGTGACAGCTGCTGATATGAAAGGAGCAGGAAGGTCATATTTAGTATGGCCAGAATGGTAATACAAAATCCTGCTGAGAAGTGAAGTCGGATTTAATATTACTATTCTAGAAATGCCACTTTTAGAAAGTGAGCATTTCTTTGCACTTAAATCTTTCTGTGCCCTTCAATCCACGTCTGACTAGGTTTAGTTGACAGCTCCTTGTGCATTCACTCAGACACTTGCTGGAGAAGAAACCTGAACCAGAAACTACATCCTGCCAAGAAGAACTGCCTGGCTGCTCAAAGGACTCACCTGTCTGCTTTCTCCAAAGGACTGCTGTCTTGCTCTTTGCCTGCTGCCTTGCTGAACTCTTGTCTGGCTGCAAAACTGCTTTCCAAGGGCTTGGATAGAGCTTGCCTCCTGTTCCCTGAAGTCTCAGGACCAAAAAGACTTCTCTTTTTCATTTGGACTCTTCGTGCGCTGAACATTTCGACGCACAGCTTGTTCCGTGGTGAGAAAAACGCCGTACACCGACGCTGATCGACGTGACGCCTTCGGAGCGACCGGAACTTCGACTCCCGGCCTCGCAAGGCCAACGCGCCCGACTTCCAGAGGGGAAATCGACGCAAAGCCTGCTGTAAGAGTGAAACTTCGACACACAGCCCGCGGAACGACAGGCAGCCGGAAAACAAGCAGGAGAATCCACGCACAGACCACGGGACATCTGGTAATCCCCGTGACCCACAGAAAGAGACTTTCCGTGCGCCGGAAAACGATGCAGGACTTCCGTGCGTGAAAAATAACGACGCAAGTCCGTGTGTGCTGGGGACAAATTGACGCACACACCATTTGTCCACGTATCTCTTCTTCTGCTGCCCCTTTGCGGAGATTTTCCACTCCAAACCAGGTACTTTGTGCTTGAAAGAGACTTTGGCCCTCATTCTGACATTGGCCGGCGGCGGTCGCCGCCGGCCTGTCGGGGGCCGCCAGAATACCGTTCCGCGGTCGAAAGACCGCGGCGGTGATTCTGACTTTCCCGCTGGGCTGGCGGGCGGCCGCCTTCAGGCCGCCCGCCAGCCCAGCGGGAAAGAGGCTTCCACGATGAAGCCGGCTCGGAATCGAGCCGGCGGAGTGGAAGCTGTGCGACGGGTGCAGTTGCACCCGTCGCGTATTTCACTGTCTGCGAAGCAGACAGTGAAATACATTTAGGGGCCCTCTTACGGGGGCCCCTGCAGTGCCCATGCCAGTGGCATGGGCACTGCAGGGGCCCCCAGGGGCCCCGCGACCCCCCCTACCGCCATCCGGTTCCCGGTGGGAGAACCGCCGGGAACTGGATGGCGGTAGGGGGGGTCGGAATCCCCTCGGCGGCGCAGCTAGCTGCGCCGCCTTGGAGGATTCCTATGGGCGGCGGTACACTGGCGGGAGACCGCCAGTGTTGCCGGTCCGACCGCGGCTTTACCGCCGCGGTCGGAATGCCCATTGGAGCACCGCCGGCCTGTCGGCGGTGCTCCCGCGGTCCTCCACCCTGGCGGTTTGAAACCGCCAGGGTTGGAATGAGGGCCTTTGTTTGCTTTTTAAAGACTTAAGACACTTTATATCACTTTTCAGTGATATCTTTACAAATTCAAATTGCATCTTCATTCGTTTTGACCTACAATTATCTTGATAAATATGATATATTTTTCTAAACACTGTGTGGTGTATTTTTGTGGTGCTATATTGTGGTATTGTATGATTTATTGCACACACACTTTACAGATTGCCTTCTAAGTTAAGCCTGACTGCTCGTGCCAAGCTACCAGAGGGTGGGCACAGGCTAATTTTGGATTGTGTGTGACTTACCCTGACTAGAGTGAGGGTTCTTGCTTGGACAGAGGGTAACCTGACTGCCAACCAAAAACCCCATTTCTAACATTGGTGATCAGCGGTGAGGATAGGACTTGTGTTTGTGCAGTGACATACAGTAGCTAAGTATTTCACTACCTACCCACAGTTAAAGGTCAACTTGATTTTTCATATTTTTGATTTTGGTTCTCTGATGTCCTCCTGGATATATTATTGATATTTTGGACTTTGGATTTTGGTTTTTGCCTGTGATACCTTATCAGATTGAGAATGGGTAGCTACTGTGTGTCATTCTTTGTGCCTACTGAACACCTCACTAAGGCTGACCTAAGAAGGCTTTGCAGAAAATGGGGCCTTCCTATATCAAGGAGATCTACTAAGATGGAACTGCTAGATACCTACATAACCTGGGGGGAAGAAAGATGGGCAGAGGAAGAGGCAGCAAAAAAACAAATGACTAAGTACTCCTCAGATGAGGAGGAGGACTGCTCAGATGAGAAGGAAGACTACTCAGATGAGGAAAGCGAACCAGTGAAAGATGAATGGCTCCTAGCTCAAGAGCAGCAGGCGCAACAGCTAGATGAGTTTCTTGAAAGAGCTGAGGCAGCAAGCGCCTTAGCCCTGGAAAAATAAAGGATTGCAGCTCAAGAGCTGAGCTGTGAAGAGCTGAAACTGGAGGCCGGAAGGGCTGAGTCCAGTTCAGATGGTGGCAGCAAAGCTCTTGCATCCAGTATTGCTGAAGAAGGGCACAAGCCCAGAGATGTGGTGCCCAACTTGAAGAAGGGAGTTGACACACCCCAGGCGGTTCAAGGGTATGAGGTAGTTCCCGTTATGCACAGTGTCCCTGAGAAGGATTGGGGAACTGGCACAGGGAGTCATATTCCTACTGGGGGAGGGACACTTTACTGGCTCTAGATGAGAGTGACAGAGAACAGGGTTCCCCCCTGGTAGACTTCCTGGATATAGAGTGTAGAGACATCCCAGAAGAGTATGGGTTGAGTGTCAGGGACAGTCAGATACTGTCTCACCAGTCTCAGGAGGGTGATGTAGAGTGCTTTTTCAAGGCTGAGTCACTGGATGGTTGGGTGAAGGGTACTGTGGTTAATACATGCGAAGGGCAGAGTGATGTAATTGCTGGAGAGTATATGTCTGGTCCTTATTTTCCAGAGCTACGCCAACACCAGGTGGAGTGTGAGTTCTCTGATCCCAGGGAGCTTACAATGGAGGCAGACTTCTGGGTGAGTACCAGAGAGTCTGAAGAGGCATTTGGGGGTGCTCCTGAAGGGAGTGGTCTAGGTGTTTCCCAACCAAGTGAGGGGGGAGAGGATTGTAGTGTCCCAGGTAGGTCCCAGGTCCTAAAGGGTTCCATGAAGGAACGCCAGGAGGGAAGCCTAGCCTGTACCTTAGGGCCACCTGTTGAGGGAAGCCCTGCAGTGTCAGAAGAACTTGGGGGGATGACTGTAGCCAGCATCCCAACAGTTCTGGTGTCTGGCAGTACCACTCCTAGTGAGGGGGTGCAGAAGTCCAGACAGAGGGTTGAGAGGGGGTTGCAGACCCCAGTGGAGGACCTGGAGAGTCAGGGGTCAGCTCTGAGAGCAGAACCCCCCAGGAATGACCCAGGTGAAACCGGAGACCTGCACCAACCTGACTCTTGTGTGGCCCTTGGGGACGGTGTGTCCCTTGTGGGGGGTGAGTGTGCCCCCCAGGAAGTCCTGGCATGCCAGGCAATGGTTCAACCTCAGGGTGGTGACTCTGGGTTGGATAACCGGGTTCAGAGGTTAAACTCTGACCTGGTGGGAGGTAGGTGTGGCCCCCAGAAAGTCCTGGTGTGCCAGGCAATTGTTCAACCTCAGGGTGATGACTCTAGGTTGGATGACCAGGTTCAGGGGTTAAACTCTGACCTGGTGGGAGGTAGGTGTGCCCCCCAAGAAGTCCTGGTGTGCCAGGCAATTTTTCAACCTCAGGGTGGTGACTCTGAGATGGATGGCCAGTTTCAGAGGTTAAACTCTGACCTGGTGGGGGGTAGGCGTGCCCCCCAGAAAGTTCTGGTTTGCCAGTCAGTGATCCAGTCCGAGGGTACAGACCCTGGGCTGGAAGGCTAAGTTCAGGGTGTCCCCTCGGACCTGGGGGGGGGCTACTGATAACAGTGCCCCTACCATGTTGTCTTCTGAGGAGGCCACTCCTAGTTGGAGGGTGCTGGACCCCAGAAGGGAGGGCAGGGGGAGGGATGCCTCACCCCGGGCCCTAGTCCAACCTAAAGGTACAGACCCCAAGTTGGAGGGCCAGTTGCAGGTTAACAGCCCTGCACTGGTGGAGGAATGGTGCAGGGCGGCTTCTATAAGCACCCTGACCATGTTGGACTCTGGGGGTACCGCTCCAGGAGGGAGGGTACGGAGCCCCAGAAGGGAGGACCAGGTTCAGGCTCTCATCCCTGACCTGGTGGAAGGGAGAGTGGTTAAAGGGTGCCCAGCACCTGGGGCTACCGCCCCCCACTCTCCACAGCCCCAGTGGTGGGAGAGCCTTGAGAGGCCTGGGGCATGGCTCTCATCCCTGACAGCTGTCAGTAACCACTGTGGCTTGCTGTCCAGGTGGACAGAGTTATCCCTGGGGAGGGGACAAGAGTCACACCTCGGGGGTAGAGTGGGCAACACCACTGTGTTGGACCTGGTGGTACTATCCTGCTCCTGGGATACATCTGTGAGCAAAGTAAGGTTAGGTGCTGCACAGATAGGATCCGCAGGTAAGGAGAAAGGTTCCCCATGGGTTGGCTTAATGGGCCCTGAGAGTATGGACAGAGGGATCCAATTGGAGTCAGGAAGGCGAAGAACTGGAGTATGCCCCTGCTGTTGTGGGCCTGGGTCCTTGTTCTGTCGCCTCAAATAGGGAAGTACATCAGGATAGTGATTGTTCTCCCCTGGCTTTAGGCTGGTAGGGGGTCATGTTGGACCTGGCTTTTTGATGGGGTCATCCCCAAACTTTTTGCCTCCTTCCTCCTATTTTTTCTAACCTGTTGTTGTTGGCTTTTGACCACTGCTAACCAGTGCTAAAGTGCATATGCTCTCTGTGTACATTGTACTATTGATTGGTTTATCCATGATTGGCTATTTAATTTACTTGTAAGTCCCTAGTAGAGTGCACTATATGTGCCTAGGGCCTGTAGATTAAATGCTACTAGTGGGCCTGCAGCACTGGTTGTGCCACCCACTTCAGTATCCCCTTAACCTTGTCTCAGGCCAGCCATTGCAAGGCCTGTGTGTGCAGTTTCACTGCCACTTCGACTTGGCATTTCAAAGTACTTGCCAAGCCTAGAACTCCCCTTTTTCTACATATGTCACCCCTAATGTCTGCCCTAGTTAACCCCTAGAGCAGGATGCTGTGTGGGTAAAAGGCAGGACATGTACCTGTATAGTTATATGTCCTGGTAGTGTAAAACTCCTAAATTCGTTTTTACACTTCTGTGAGGCCTGCTCCATTCATAGGCTAACATTGGGGCTGCCCTCATACATTGTTGAAGTGGCAGCTGCTGATCTGAAAGGAGCAGGAAGGTCATATTTAGTATGGCCAGAATGGTAATACAAAATCCTGCTGACTAGTGAAGTCGGATTTAATATTACTATTCTAGAAATGCCACTTTTAGAAAGTGAGCATTTCTTTGCACTTAAATCTTTCTGTGCCCTTCAATCCACGTCTGGCTAGGTTTAGTTGACAGCTCCCTGTGCATTCACTCCGACACTTGCTGGAGAAGAAACCTGAACCAGAAACTACATCCTGCCAAGAAGAACTGCCTGGCTCCTCAAAGGACTCACCTGTCTGCTTTCTCCAAAGGACTGCTGCCTTGCTGTTGGCCTGCTGTCTTGCTGAACTCTTGTCTGGCTGTAAAAGTGCTCTCCAAGGGCTTGGATAAAGCTTGCCTCCTGTTCCCTGAAGTCTCAGGACCAAAAAGACTTCTCTTTTTCATTTGGACTCTTCGTGCGCTGAAAATTTCGACGCACAGCTTGTTCCGCGGCGAGAAAAACGCTGCACACCGACGCTGATCGATGCAACGCCTTCGGGGCGACCAGAACTTCGACGCACGGCCTCGCAAGGACAACGCCGCCCGACTTCCAGAGGGGAAATCGACGCGACGTCTGCAGTGAAAGCAAAACTTCGACGCACAGCCCAGCGGAATGACACGCAGCCGTAAAACAAGCAGGAGAATCCACGCACAGACCCCGGGACATCTGGTAATCCCCGCAACCCACAGAAAGAGACTGTCTGCGTGCCGGAAAACGACGCACGACTTCCCCGCGTGAAAAATAACGACGCAAGTCCGTGTGTGCTGGGGAGAAATTGACGCACACACCATTTTTCCTCATATCTCTTCTTCTGCGGACCCTTTGCAGAGATTGTCCACTCCAAAACAGGTACTTTGTGCTTGAAAGAGACTTAGGGGGTCATTCTGACCTCGGCGGTAAAAGGCGCTTACCGCCGGCCAGAAGACCGCCATAACACCGCCGCGGCAGCGGTAAACCACCACGGTCATTCTGACCCGCAACTGGCAAACCGCCAAAAACCCGACATCCACAAAAGTCCGCCACACCAAAGGTCAGCGAAAACATGGCGATGACCAAACCTCCACCGTCACGCCAACAGAAATACGCCCATACCATTCCGACCCACAAATCCACGCGGCGGTCTTTCAAACGTGGTATTCCATTGGCGGTAATCACTCGAGACCTGATCATCCACAGGAGAGGACCTATACTGCAAGTGCTGCTGTGACCTCGGTCTGGGAGATACAATGGCTGCTGCGACTGGGGAAAGGGCCCCTGCCTTCATTTCCGAAGAATTGGAGAAACTTGTTGATGGGGTCCTCCCCCAGTATGCGCTACTCTACGGTCCTCCAGACCAACAGGTTAGTACACATGGTGCACGTAGAATGGGCTATGCCTGTGTTGAGTGGGGTGTATGTAAGATGGTGGGGAGGGGAGCGAATGAGGAGTGCAACGCATGAAAGATGAGAGCATGTGCCACATGGCAAGGTTGGGGAGGGGGGGCCACTCACATTGACCATGCAGAAAACTGATGCGATATCCTTTACCACCATGTACATGTCACATAGGTCAGCGCCCATCAGAAGATCGACATTTGGCGTGCCATCGCCAAGGACGTCCGGGCCCTGGGGGTCCACAACAGACGGGGCACCCACTGTCGAAAGAGGTGGGAGGACATCTGCCGCGGGACCAGAAAGACCTCCGAGTCTCTGCTGGGGATGGCCTCCCAACGTAGGAGGGGTGCCAGCCGCCAATTGACCCCCCTGATGTCCCGGATCCTGGCGGTGGCCTACCCCGATTTGGATGGGCGCGTGAGGACATCACAGCAGACACAAGGGGGTGAGTATCAGCACATTCTGCTATCTTTGCGCGCAGTGAAGGTGTCTGGGTGGGGGAGGAGGGCTGTGGCTATCTCCAGGCCAGGGTGCATTCTGTAGGCTAGGCCCCTCCGTTAGACACGGCCCTATCCCCCCGCCCCCCACCTCTGTAGGGTGCCAAGTACAGCTATCCATGGTCCGGCCTCACCCATGTGTGCATTTGTCGTCCAGAAACCTGTAGGCCTAGTCACAATAACTGAGTAGTGTACCCCGATTGCGCGGCCTAGTTCAGGGGGCTTCTGTGTCTGTCCTCTCCGACATCGGTGTTGCCAATGCATGCACTCAACCTGTCTTCATTTCTCCCCTCCCCCATTTTCTTTGTCTTCCTGTTCATGTGTGCATTAGCATCATCAGGCGGAGAAGAAGTGGCATCGGCGCACGAGGGAGCTGCATCTCACATGGCCCCGGAGGGCCATACAACAGACTCTGAGTACACCAGTGAGACGGAGGGGGAGGGGAGCTCCACAACGGGAACCCGTGGAGACGTCAGCGACACCGACACGTCCTCGGAAGGGAGCTCCCTAGCGGTGGCGCCAACTTCCGTGCCCACCACCACAACAGGTACAGCCACCACCCAGCGCACCAGCCCCGCCCTCCCAGCAGCCCCTCAGCCTTCGCTCCGTGCCCGTTCGCCCAGGAAGGCGGGCATCTCCTTTGCCCCAGGCACCTCAGGCCCTGCCCCAGTTACCCCTGCTGCCCTCAGTGAGGAGGTCATTGACCTCCTCAGGACACTCATTGTTGGGCAGTCTTCCCTTTTGAATGCCATCCAGGGTGTAGAAAGGGAGGTGCATCGGAGCAATGCATACCTGGAGGGCATTCATTCGGGTCAGGCTGCCCATCAGCGATCGTTCAACGCTCTGGCCTCAGCACTGACGGCAGCCATTGTCCCTGTCTCCAGCCTCCCTCTTCTGACTCCCTCCACCCAGTCCCAGTCTCCTGTTCCTCTGCCTATCCCATCCACACCATCAGACCAGCCTGCACACACCTCAACACCCAAGGGCAGCTCATCTAGACATAAGCACCACAGATCCCACAAGCATTCACCCAAGCAACATCCAGATGCAGACATGCCAACAGTCACTACCACCTCTGTGTCCCCCACCTCCTCATCTCCCTCCTCCCTCCCTGTGACGTCTCCACTCACACCTGCATGCACACCACCATCAGCCAGTACTTCCATCACCAGCACACCCTCCATTACAGTCCGCACACGTGCAGTCACCACCCCCACTGCCATTTACACGTCCCCTGTGTCCTCTCCCAGTGTGTCTGTCACCCCTTCTTCCAAAGCACACAAACGCAGGCAGCCACCCACCCAACAGCCATCCACCTCACGACAGCCTCCGTCACAGGCACCTGCACCCAAAGACAGCACACTTGACTCTCCTACAACCACATCCTCTTCCTCCACTCCCAAACCCACTACACCTACCCGTCCCTGTCCTTCCCAAGTCCTTTCCATTCCAACCTTGAGCTCGTTCCAATCACTGACCCACCCCCTCCATCTGGTAAGAGTATAAAAAGCACCTCAGCCACCACCAGCCCTGCATCTACTGTGACCAAAGTGCAGGGCTATTGGAGTCCACCAGATCCTAGGGCAGGAACATCGGCCAGCAGCAAGGGGACAGCCAGCCCACCCCCTGGGAAGAGGACAAAAAAGAAAAAGGCCCGGCGCGACAAGAGTGAGACGGCTGCCACCAAGGACAGTAGCCTTGCCCCGTCACCTGCCACATCATCCAAGGGAGGCAAGGGCCACAGAGCTTCAGCGAAGGAGGGCAAGGGAAGCAGGGCGGAGAAGTCAGGCAGGAGGCGAGCTGCCCAGGAGTGCCCCACCAGCCCCATTCCGGGTGTGACGGACGACACCCACGGGCCCAGGACTCCATCACAGGAGGGCGCCGCGACCGCAAGTTCGGATGGTGAATGAGCGGGAAGTCTTGCCCAGGTCTGGCTCCCTAGACACACAGGACAAGCACCGCTGAACAGGGCCCCGCCGGGAGGAGCACCACTGAACAGGGACCCGCCGGGACAAGAACCGCTGAACAGGGCCCCGCCGGGACAACCTCCGCTGAACAGGGGCCCACCGGGACAAGAACCGCTGAACAGGGCCCCGCCGGGAGGAGCACCGCTGAACAGGGACCCGCCGGGAGGAGCACCGCTGAACAGGGGCCCGCCGGGACAAGAACCGCTGAACAGGGGCCCGCCGGGAGGAGCACCGCTGAACAGGGGCCCGCCAGAAGGAGCACCGCTGAACAGGGACCCGCCGGGAGGAGCACCGCTGAACAGGGGCCTGCCGGAACTGGAACCGCTGAACAGGGCCCCGCCGGGAGGAGCACCGCTGAACAGGGACCCGCCGGGAGGAGCACCGCTGAACAGGGGCCCGCCGGGACAAGAACCGCTGAACAGGGGCCCGCAGGGAGGAGCACCGCTGAACAGGGGCCCGCCGGAAGGAGCACCGCTGAACAGGGACCCGCCGAGAGGAGCACCGCTGAACAGGGGCCCGCCGGGACAAGAACCGCTGAACAGGGCCCCGCCGGGACAAGAACCGCTCCGCTGGGCCCTTCATCTCAAGCACCGCTCCGCTGGGGCCTTCATCTCAAGCACCGCTCCGCTGGGTCCTGCCGTCTCTGCACCGCTCCGCTGGGCCCTTCATCTCAAGCACCGCTCCGCTGGGTCCCGCCGTCTCTCCACTGCTCCGCTGGGTCCCGCCGTCTCTGCACCGCTCCGCTGGGCCCTTCATCTCAAGCACCGCTCCGCTGGGCCCTTCATCTCAAGCACCGCTCCACTGGGGCCTTCATCTCTAGCACCGCTCCGCTGGGCCCTTCATCTCAAGCACCACTCCGCTGGGGCCTTCATCTCAAGCACCGCTCCGCTGGGTCCCGCTGTCTCTGCACCGCTCCGCTGGGCCCTTCATCTCAAGCACCGCTCCGCTGGGTCCCGCCGTCTCTGCACCGCTCCGCTGGGGCCTTTATCTCAAGCACCGCTCCGCTGGGTCCCGCTGTCTCCGCACCGCTCCGCTGGGTCCCGCCGTCTCTGCACCGCTCCGCTGGGCCCTTCATCTCAAGCACCGCTCCGCTGGGCCCTTCATCTCAAGCACCGCTCCGCTGGGGCCTTCATCTCAAGCACCGCTCTGCTGGGGCCTTCATCTCAAGCACCGCTCCGCTGGGGCCTTCATCTCAAGCACCGCTCCGCTGGGGCCTTCATCTCAAGCACCGCTCCGCTAGGCCCTTCATCTCAAGCACCGCTCCGCTGGGTCCCGCCGTCTCTGCACCGCTCCGCTGGGTCCCGCCGTCTCTGCACCGCTCCGCTGGGCCCTTCATCTCAAGCACCGCTCCGCTGGGTCCCGCCGTCTCTGCACCGCTCCGCTGGGCCCTTCATCTCAAGCACCGCTCCGCTGGGTCCCGCCGTCTCTGCACCGCTCCGCTGGGGCCTTCATCTCAAGCACCGCTCCGCTGGGTCCCGCCGTCTCTGCACCGCTCCGCTGGGCCCTTCATCTCAAGCACCGCTCCGCTGGGGCCTTCATCTCAAGCACCGCTCCGCTGGGCCCTTCATCTCAAGCACCGCTGGCCCATTGACAGTGCCGGTTCTGTGTCGACCAGGGCTTCAGGAAGCACTCTGGGCACCATGCCTCCTCCATTAACAGTGGAGTCTGTAATCCATCTGATAGACTGTGGCTTTGCACTTCCCAGGATGTAACAGTGGCCAACCCACCCACTGTAGAGACTCGAGAGACTGTGGCTTTGCACTTCCCAGGATGGAACAGTGGGCAAGCCACCCACTGTAGAGACTCGAGAGACTGTGGCTTTGCACTCCCCAGGATGGAACAGTGGGCAAGCCACCCACTGTAGAGACTTGTGAGACTGTGACTTTGCACTCCCCAGGATGGAACAGTGGGCAAGCCACCCACTGTAGAGACTTGTGAGACTGTGACTTTGCACTCCCCAGGATGGAACAGTGGGCAAGCCACCCACTGTAGAGACTTGTGAGACTGTGGCTTTGCACTCCCCAGGATGGGACAGTGGGCATGGAGGCCCCTCGTGAATCTGGCGTCAAGGACTCATGTGGCTGAGGTGCCCCCCCTTACCCCTGAGGTGCCTGTAGTTTTATCATCTGATGCCCCACCAGTGTTCTCTCCAATGGTATCTGGTCTCCTGTGTGGGCTTTGCCCATGTGTTTGTGCACATTGGCCCACGGACTATGGAACTTTGAGGGTATGTGCAGGACTTATTGCCTATGTATATATTGTTGACTCTGTTCATTCCTTATTTTTGTATCTTTTATATGGCATATTTCACATACCTTTAATGGAGCTATTTCAACATATTTTTATAGATCATTTTAATTGTGTCTTTGCTTTTTTCCGGTGGGTTTGGGGGGTGTCACTCCGACTTGTTGCTCGGCATTGGGGTGTAGGTATTTGTGGTGGGGGGGGTGGGTGTATGGCGCATGGGTGTGCGCGTAAGCTTTCCTCCTCCCCCCTCGCCTGTGTCGTAGGTGCAGTACTCACCGTTGTCGTCTGCGCCGGCGTTCGTACTCCTGGTAGATGAGCAGGTAGACAATAGCTGGTGGGATGTTTAATTCGGGTTCCATGCTGTCCTCCTTCCTCGTGGAGTGTGCATAGGTGAGCGTTTTACCGTTCGTAGTCTGTTTCCGCTGTGTTTTTATCGGCGGGGCTCCCGCCCCGGAAAAGGTGGCGGATTGGTGAGTTGTGATAGGGTGGGCGGTACATTGTCTGCCGCCTGCCTGTTGGCGGTGACCGCCGCGCTGTTTGTCTGTCCCGCCGTGGCGGTCGGAGTGTTAAAGTGGCGGGCTGTGTTGGTGGTTCCCGCCAGGGTCAGAATTCCTTTTTTTGGACCGCCTGCCTGTTGGCGGGTTGGCCGCCGCTTTATCACTGACCGCCAGGGTCAGGATGACCCCCTTAGTTTGCTTTTTAAAGACTTAAGACACTTTATATCACTTTTCAGTGATATCTTTACAAATTCACATTGCATCTTTATTCGTTTTGACCTACAATTATCTTGATAAATATTATATATTTTTCTAAACACTGTGTGGTGTATTTTTGTGGTGCTATATTGTGGTATTGTATGATTTATTGCACAAATACTTTACACATTGCCTTCAAAGTTAAGCCTGACTGCTCGTGCCAAGCTACCAGAGGGTGGGCACAGGCTACTTTTGGATTGTGTGTGACTTACCCTGACTAGAGTGAGGGTTCTTGCTTGGACAGAGGGGAACCTGACTGCCAACCAAAAACCCCATTTCTAACACCCAGTATTTCTGCCCCCAGAGTAACCGGAACACAAATAATAGTGGGGAGAATATTAGTGGAACACTGAGAGAATTCTGTCAATGTGTGTATTATCATTATCTGTTTGTTAACACGTATTTACTGAGTAAATTTAAATGAAAATAAGGTAAATGCTACTACCAACTTGTTAGTTTACTTCACCTTTGTGGACTTGAGGCTAGGCGAAATACAGTCGTGAGATCCTAGCTCTCGTCTGTGATCCTTTCTGCAAAGTCTAATATACTGTGATCCAGGGGAAATGAGAGAAGTGCAATAAAGCTATTTCTAGGCAGACATAACAGCTGCCTCCTATCTCATTAGTTTTTCCTCATAGACGGTTAGTGAAACTGCCTTCTCGGCATGTGCCATTTGTTGCAGTGTAGGATACAAAGTAGTTTTTAAACTTCAGTGACATGCATATGCTGCACTGATTTCTTAAACTGAACCTAAATTTAGAATTCAGTAGGTGCAGACTTGTAGATCACACGAAGAGCTCAGATTATGTTCAAATACCACCTGCCTTAAAAGTGAATGAGATTATGCTACAATAAGGGTACAGACCGCTTACGTGAAACACTAGTGGAAACTTGTTTTTAAAGACGAAGATATTTAACTTTTTAGTAATATTTTCACTTTCAGAAAGACATGTTTTCCTTTAAAATAAATAAATATAAATAACAGAATGAAGACTGATGAATGCACACAATGCAAAATTGCCATATAGTTCTTAAAAGTCCTAAATGGACATCACTGGGGATCCTCAGTAACAGTGCACCAAATAGTTGTCTTATTTCTTTCACTCAACAAAGCAACATCAGGGAAAATTTGACGGCTATTTATCCAAGATACAAAAAATCAGCAATCTCATTGCAACAAGCTTAACTTAAGAACAATGGCCTTGGTTTGCCTACCCACCTCGTCACGTGATCCTCAAGGCAGTATGTTCAATGTTTCAGTCAATCATGATTTCTTTTTTAAAACCATGTCAGCCACAGTAATAAGTTGGATGAAGTGGGACTCCATATGGAGGTTCCCTCTACTCAATCATGAGTAGGCATTTGTGTCAGCACCCCAATCTACTGGGTGTGGGAACAACAGCCCTGATTTTACAAGTTGGATAATTTGGCCAGTAAAATTGGTTTGGGAATGAGCTGCATTACAGCCCATATCGGTTCTCCTGCCTCTGCTCAGATCTAAGCCAAGGCAAGGGGAGCCAGTAATGCTCCTCCGGTAATACTACCTTCTTTCCCACCGAGTCTCATGCTTCCAACCTTCCTTCCTAGCCTCATTCTCCCAACCATCCTCCCCCATGCTGCAGCAGGCCCCCACTCACATATACCGCCTGCTCTAAGAGGGTGGTGAGTGTAAACGACAATGATCCTGGTAAAGGGAATGTAATATTAATCGTACCAAACCTGCTCTGCACAAATATTGCTCATCTATGGTGACAAATTGATAATTGCACGGTATTATTTATGGGTGCTCGTTTACCACCACTCAAGAACTGTGGTCATACTCGTAGTTAGGGCCATGGAGATTAGTTAACCAGGCAAGCAACAGACTATGGGGGTTATTACAACTTTGGAGGAAGTGTTAATCTGTCCCAAAAGTGACGGTAAAGTGACGGATATACCACCAGCCGTATTACGAGTCCATTATATCCTATGGAACTCGTAATACGGCTGGTGGTATATCCGTCACATTTGGGACGGATTAACACCTCCTCCAAAGTTGTAATAACCCCCTATGTCACAAATATACTTCATTATTCTTAAAATGTTTGAGAAAATTCACAAAAACGTACCGGAAAAAGAACTGATAGCATCTTGTTCAAGATGCGCATTGGTGGCAATATTCTTAGTAAAGGGTGTGAAATAGCATGTAAGAATTTGACAGTACAATAAAATTAAATAAAATATGTATGGCATAACAGACCAATTTCTTTGGTTTCACAGAAAGCAAATTCCTACACAAGTTCCAAGCCACCTCAACCTGAATTGATAAATGCCTAAATGTAAATCACATCAATGATCTTCTCAGATCAAGGTCACCTTAAAGGACAGAAATGCCAATTACTTAAGATTTACAATAAATTGCATGCCACGCTTTCTGCACTAAGCACTGAGAACAAGTTAACTCTGAACTAAAGTGCATTTTCCTTGTAACCTCAGTTTTAAACTATTTCATTATTGTAACCATTCCAGAAAATAATCCATTCAAACTTGCAATAGAAATTCTGCATTTGCAGGATAACAAACAAAAATATTCCTTACGAATGCTTCATATTGAGCACATTCACGCCTTTTCAGGGTCGAGCATGCGTAGCATGTGCTTGCGCATGCGTATCACCTGTGAAACGCTTTAGTAGTTAGAAAAGGGCTTGGAGCCCCGTCCATGTCACGTCAGTGTCTTTCATTGGTTCTTTGGCTTGCCTTTTAAAATCTGCTTGCTTTCATTAGTGCAAGGCATGCATACGTCATGCCTTTTCCGGTGGTTAGTCCTCCTCGAGCGCAACGATGAAGTACTGAAAACATACAAGGCTCACTGTTTTCCGTCCAGTTTGTGGACTACTTTTTATCTTTTATCGCAGCACGATCTCGCTTGGCAGAAGTCGAGCGCTTTGCATGACATCAACCCTGTCACATAGTTAATTGCACTTTTGCTGGTTCCCTAGATAATTGCACTTTTGCCGATAGATTTCACAACGAGTGAATTGTATTAGCGCAAAAGCGCTCTTTTTTTCCATTTAATGTGGCAAGAAAAATCCGGTTGGGCGTTTAAAACTGCTAATAGCGCTAACTTGGAGAAATGCTGGGGCCGTAGTGTGGGCGTCCATTTTATTAGAGTCATCACCGCCTGGGACACTCTATGAGGAGGGGCACCCCATAAAGTGGCCTACTAGCGAGCAGCCAACTGTTGTTAGAAATTGCTGTTATGCAGCTGCCCCGTACGGAGTAAGAGGTATTTGTTCTTTCTTGGGGCAGTGGATTCTTTGCCAAGGTGGAAATTATCACTTTCTTTATGAACTTTTGCTAGTCTCTCTCTGCAAGTCAAAGAAAGACATCTGTGTCCTCTAGTTGCGAGTGGAAGAGGACATGAATAGCAGGTTATCTCAGTTCTTGGCACACCCTCTTCCTTATCTGCAGGGCTAAAAGTTCAGTAGCACAAAGATAGGGCTCTTATTTCCTATCTTCTTCCTGCAAAGGCGTGCCTGATTTTCTTGATGTTGCTTTATGGCTCCGTTTTTCCCAAAGTGAGTGACTCAAGTCTAAGAAAGCATTACTGGAGTGGTAGGATTGGCTGGCAAAAGGGTTCATTGGATTGTCCAGACCAGTGCCCATAAAATATTATTTGTGAGACACTTTGTTGTTTTTTGGTCGGACTGCATCTGAGTTCTATTTTTTTACAGTTGGGTTTATTTAAGAGACATTCTTTGCTCTAATAACGAATAGCAGTACTCTGCATCACCTAGATAAGCAACATTGTTTTAAATTAATCTATATCTGATGCAGAATCCAGTATTTATTTTTTCTCTGAAAAATGCAATTTAGTAAACTAGCATTCTTCATTTACATTTGTGATTTATACGAATCACTTTAGTTTCGTTGATTAGAGTATTTGCACACAAGACAACTGTTACCCTCTAAAAAAAACTCCTTTTCTATAGTTTTCATACTTCACTTAAGCCCTTTCTAAGCATAGGTGTTATATTGCCTAATTTTATGGCATTCAATATACTGATACATGAAGGGTACTAATTCTGGTATCCACAATTTAGACATTGGAAGTCTTAATTAAACCAGGAAGCATGAGACAAGGTCAACAGGTTAGGATGACCTACTTATGTGCCATAGAGTTTTTGTCTTGGTCACAACAAAACATTGATGCTACCTACAATATATGTGGTGAAGGGATAGGTGTGTGCCACACCTGTTCTGTGCTTGCAAGCAAGGCTTACAAGGTTGCTGCTTGTACGGTAATTGTTCTATGTAGAAGAAAAGGCAACACTTGTGCTTCTTTGTGTATATCAAACTAGGAGCTTATGAGGTGGATGCTTGAGTTTAAAGGGTGCATCAATTTGTTTTCCACCCAGGGCAGTGTTGATCCAAAGGCCAGCCCTGCCTACGTGCTAATAGGTACCATTTGAATGGAATATATGCAAGGCTGATGGACTCGAGGAGTAGGTCCTATGCCCTTCAGTCAGTGGTAAGCGACCACACCATGGAGACTCTGGTACTGCCTTACATAATATCTTATGGGAGCAACTACTGCCCCTCCAAGGTGGAATTTTGTGTAATGAGGCCCAACAAGTTAGCATTTCAGAATGTTTACTTCTTCTCATATTAGCAACCAGAGGTAACACGTATTTTTTGGTGGAAGCTGGTCTCTCAGAACTGAGGTCTGAGTGTTGTTAAGCACTTTTTAGGGGCGAGCGCAAAGTGCTCCGTCCCTCTTCTAATCTCTCTTTAGAGGGATTTTAACCATGCAAATATTACGTCAGTCACTTAAATTGGTTCGTGGGCTTCCCTTCTAAAATCCGCTTGTTTTAATTCGTGAAAGGCATGCATACGTCATGCATGCCTTTTTTGGTGTTTAGCCCTCCTTGAGAGCACTGGTAAACTACTGGAAACATACGAGGCTCCATATTTTCCGTATGGTTTCTGGACTACTTTTTCTCTTTATTTCGCAGCGCGAAGATCATGCTCGTTTTTGTTTTACATTTTATGTGGCAAGAAAAGTCCGGTTACACGTTTACAACGCTAATAGCTCTAACTCGACGTAACGCGAGACCCATTGCATTGCAAATGCTTGTTTTCTTTCTTTTCTCTCTAATACATGGTTACATTTCACAAACATAATCATCAAGCGGTTGAAGGCGGTGGAGTGGGTAGGTGTAGGGACTAGGGGAGTGAGTGGAAGGATACGCTTAATTCTGGTATCAGGAGCATTGTATACGTTTCCATGCCAGAAAAAAAAGCAAAGAGGCTTGGTTGCTGCTGGAGCTAATGCCTGTTCTATTTTCTAGGAGGGATTATTCCCCTGTTGAATTGGGCCCAAAGTACTAAAGGCCGGGAAAACTGGGTGCAGGAACACCAGCCTACTCAGAATCAGGTGGAACAGAACTCCATAAGGTAATTCTACTCCGCCTGACTCACAATCAGAGCCTTAATAGTAAAAGAGCTCCCAACATCAAATTGAGATCATATAGAGAACCTGAAATAAAAAACTGACTAGCTGTAAGGTTAGATTTTTATTATGTTTAACAATTTCCTAGTTTGAGTCTATGAAAAATGTTATTCCTGAGGTCAACTAAGGGTTTAAGAAAAGTTATAAACGAGTAGGAGCACAGATGATGAGGAAAACACTGTTTTTGACCATATGCTTGTAACCATAAGAGATGTGCATTGTCTATCCCAAATGCTTCCTGGTACGAAAACTCTAAATAAAGTTGTTTAAGAAAATAAAATAAACAGCATACACACTGATATGAGCCTTGGGGACAGAAAATCTTCCAACCACCAAGAATCTAGCACCTGGACTCTGTCTGTTGTTAGTCTTACTGCCTAAGTGGTATCACCTCAGTCCTTCACCCTTGTAAAAGGGCCTGGTGGTGCTCTTCCAGCATAGCTCTGGTTTCTTGGGCACAGCCGCAACTGCACAACACATCCCCAATGCAGGACCTCTCTTTGCAGCGCCTCAGAATCACCACTGAGCAATGCATCCCAGACACAGGACTTGGCAGTCTTTCTGTATTCCAGGTGCAGATGTGGGAGTTTTACCCCAATCTACTTCTGGGAGGCAGAAAACACACTAGACACCAGGGATTGTTTAAAAAAAATGAGGTGGCAGCAGTCAGCCCATCAATCATGCCTTATCCCACCCATAAAGCCTCAGTAGCATTTCTGCTCCCCTATGGGTTAACCCCCATCTGTCTCGGTTTGGGCACAGATAGTTTCCTTAAACAAAAAAAAAAAAGAATGGGATGAAGGCCAGCCTGCATCAGGAAGATCGGCTGATTTACCCCACACTTCCCCAGGGTGGCAGAAAGCACACTGATGCAAGGGACATTAAATAAAATTGAATGGAGTCTGTCCACCATGACATCAGGGCACATTGTACCTCTAATGCTCCATCAGTTGCTCTGCCCCCTTTGGGTCTATAGCATTCCTTTCCTCATACCAACCAAGATGAAATTTGAGTTCTTTTGGGCGTAGTTTTGTTGGCCAGCAGAGAGGGGGTACATGTCAATTTTCTCTCACTTCACATGGCGAATAGCTGCATTGTTAGGGTCCTCTGTCAGCTAGAAAACAGGTAATGCTATGAACTATGGCCATTTCTGAAACCTAGATACTCAGCCAAATCAAGAGTGGTGTGGCTTGTGTGGATCCCAATATGTTTTCTTACCCAGAATATCCCGCAAATGTTACAAATTAACTACAGTTATGCATCTGCCTCACATTTCTGTAGCTGAAGGTTCTACAGGGATCTACACAATTCCTACCATCCTACCACCCATATTTCCATACTTTACCTGATAAAACAGTATCTCAATTGTGTGTACATGATCTCCTGAGACAAGAACAGATCAAACCGGGGACCATGCAGTGACCACATTGAATTCATTTTGCCAAATTTTTCATTTGTTCTGGCTTGCAAAGAATTCTGGGTAAGACACCATAGTGAGATCCACACCAGTCACACTCCACTAGACTCCCTCTGGGTGTCTAGTTTTGAGAATTGTCTGAATTTTTTAGGCTTCTATGGGTGGTGGCCAAGCCTGGGTTCAAATACATCAGCTACATAGGTCTCTAAAATAGGACAATTGTCATGGTGTAAATTCAATGTCTCTATTTTGTGTTTTGGGGAGCACTGTGTCACAGACGAGAGTCCCAGCCACCCAAGTTGTCTACTGTATTTATCAGGAGTAATGTGGGAACACAGAATACTAGGATATTTCTTATTACCGATTGAAGATCTCTCTATTATTGTGGCCAAATGTTATTCAGGGTGCAAGCAAGAACACTTTTTGCAAAATGCTCTGTGAATCACATAATAGTGTTTGAAACCCCTAATTCAGAACTGTACAAAAAGCCACTATTTCTAAAATCAGCATCTCAAGCACATTTATAAAAAAGGGATAGCTTTGCTTCATACTCATTTTTCTCTCACTGTATTTTACTTTATGAATAATGCCTGGTTGGTACTCAATGCAATATTTAGAGCCACGGACCATTTGTGGGCTCTGGTATTACATACTTTAAAAAATCTGACAACCACTACATATTCCTGAAAGCATAAAGGACAGATTGACATAACAGCATATTAGATTTTTTTAACCCTATTTTCATTGCTTGTTTATTCCAATGATTGGATTATTTACTTACTGATCTTTGTAGGCTCACCCCTGTTTCTATCACAGCTGTAAGTAGGTAGAAAGCACAAAATTGAAAGAATCAACTATAACTTGGGATAATGCAAAAACTGTGGTAAAAAATGTTTTTTGCAGGTCTGCCTCTTCCCAAAAGTTGAGAAGATGGTAATCTTAGTACAGGAAACATTTTGTTGAGGCTTTTTAGAAATAATACATAAACCTTTTTGAACAACACTTTTTTCAGATTGTTTCCCAGAATATCTACAATTTTGATATATGTTGGCTATTTCTAGGTTTCCTCCAAGGGAAACTATGTTTACTTTCACAATTCCTAATCTGAAAGAAAAAAGTCTACATTTGACCTACTACCTTTTGCAGAAAAAATGTTATGAAGGCTTAAGTACAAAAAGCCTCAAATATTAAACAAAGGGCTCATGCCAGAGGGTGAGCAGAAGACCTCAGAAGCTTAGAGGGTAATTACACTGTGTATTGGAGGTATCAATTTAAATTTGTTGATAAAATACATTGGATAACCATTATCTCCTGGTGGCTTTCCCATTGACATCTTCTAAAGCTTGTCTTTGCTCCAGTGACAGCACTAGCAGCCCAATTTGTAACATAAACATTTCCTCAAATTGGGTAGTATGTGATCAGTGTGGTGTACAATCTCTACAAAGAACCCAAATATTGGTTATATTTATTTGTTTGGTTAGAAGCATTACTGAACATCTTGAATTACAGGAATGACAAATTTAAATTCAGTAATTTCTAATTTGCAAGATCAATAGCCAGCCTACCTTTTCTCTGTTTTACCAATGATCGTGTTTAATGCATGCCATGATGTAGTTGGTAGTGTAAGTACATAACCTATTCAAATCATATTTGGCCTTGATTAGTGACTGTAAAATGGTGGTGAGTCTTATAAGTAGACATGAGAAGGGAAATATATTTTTCTCATAGAATTTAGGAACCTTTGCATTCCTTCTAATCATGGTGGAGTCCCTCAGAATTTGTCCCTTTGCATTGGCCTTACAACTTGATCATAGTGTCTCTGCTGAGATAATAAGGCCATACATATCATTTAGATATGTCATATGGAAAGAACTAATGCATTTGTTGTCATTAGCATATTAGATCAGTTCCTTCACTGGTGTTGGAGACCAGTATTTAAATTCAGACTAATTATTTTGTGAGCTGACATACTATTTGGAATGATTCTAGCATCAAGGACGTTACAAAGTAGTCACCCTCATAACAAAAATAAAATCAATGTGGGAACGCAGTCCATGAACAAGGAAGGTGAACATATAATTTCTCTCGACTGGATGAAGCAGGCACAATGAGAGCATGATCAATAACAGCATTCTGCAGTAAGCAGTTGCCTGAAGTGTCTTACACCAAGCCTTCCTCATCGCTACAATAGAGGATCACGAACCATATGTCAGTCCCCTCCTGTCACTACGCTAGATTTTCCAACAGCCAGAAGTTTAGAAGACACTGGGAATTCATTTGAATCTCCTGTGGGGTCATACATTGATCCTATTACAGTCATGAAGTCCTGTATTTATAGTTTAGTAAATACTAATTTACCATTTGGGCCTCTTCACGTTCATAAAATTATAATAAGGAGTGCTTTCCTCACCAAAATAGCCACCCCTCCCTTCCTGTAAGAGTTCTGTGAGAAAGTAATAGATTGTATTGTTAGTGTATTACTCGCAAATATCACCTTACTTCACTAGTATTTTTTGTTTTTTTACATTATTTGGCAGACTGGTTCATTACCTGAAATAAGGCTATGTGAGGCTGCTTAGATCCAATTAAAGGGAGTATGTTTTTGAATTTTATGAAGTAGGTTAGACCTTTACATTCATGAATAAAGTTGACAGAGCTGTAGGTACAGCCCTTTTCCAAATTAGCCAATGAGATTTCTTCATGACAACAGTGTTACAGTAGGTCTCCCCGCTGCTTATATGTGAGTGGAGAGTTCCAAATAGATTCATGTAAGAGACCTAATGTACTCCAGGTTAGTATGGTGGACCACTAACATCCAGTCAGTCAAGCAATATGATTTGAATAAATGTGTGTAAATCTAAGATTTCTGAATGTGGGAGACCTGGGATGCAGAGTGGGAGACATAGGTTGATGTGAGGAAACAAATTCATCACTTTCATGAATAGAGTTCCTGTTAGACTTGACACCCTTGGGGTGGTCATCCCCCAACTTTTTGCCTGCCTCCCTCCACCTTTCTGACACTGGTTTTGCTGGATTTTGGACTCTGCGCACTTTACCACTGCTAACTAGTGCTAAAGTGCATATGCTCTCTCCCTTAAACATGGTTACATTGTTTCATTCCCAATTGGCATATTTGGTTTACTTGTAAGTCCCTAGTAATGTGCACTATATGTGCCAAGGGCCTGTAAATATAATGCTACTAGTGGGCCTGCAGTACTGGTTGTGCCACCCACATAAGTAGCCCCTTCACCATGTCTCAGGCCTGCAATTGCAAGGCCTGTGTGTACAGTTTCACTTCCACCTTGACTTGGCGTTTAAAAGAACTTGCCAAGCCTTAAATTCCCCTTTTTCTACATACAAGTCACCCCTAAGGTAGGCACTAGGTAACCTATAGGGCAGGGTGGTATATAGGTAAAAGGCAGGACACATATTACTATTTTAGAAATGCCGCTTTTAGGAAGTGAGCATTTCTCTGCACTTAAAATCCATCAGTGTCTTACAGCCTTTCTCTAATCAACATCTGGGTTGGGCTGTCTGACAGCTTCCTTGTGCATTTCACCCAGACAACCACAAACACAGGACACTCAGTCACATCTGCACTCATGTGTATACTAAATGGGTCTTCCTGGGCTGGAAGGGTGGAGGGCCTGACACCTGCATTTCAAAGGCTAAAGGTCGGCCCTCACACAATGGACTGCCAAACCCCCTACTGGACTGAAAGGGGACCTTGTTCACTTCAAAAGCACTCTTTGAAGTCTCCCCCACTTCAAAGGCATTTTTGGGCATATAAACTGGGCACCTGACCCCACCAACTCAGACACTTCTGGACCTGAACCTGAACCTGCAAACTTTCAGGAGGAACTGCCTGGCAACCCAAAGGACTCATCTGGACTGCTTTGCTGAGAAGGACTGCTGCCATTCTGCCTTGCTGCCCTCTGACTTTGCTGGGACGTGCTCTCCAAGGGCTTTAATTGAGGTTGCCTCCTGTTTTCTGAAGTCTCAGGGCCAAAAAGACTTTGGGGGTCATTCTGACCCTGGCGGTAAAATCCACCAGGGCCAACGACCGTGGGAGCATCGCCAACAGGCTGGCGGTGCTCCCTTGGGCATTCTGACCGCGGCGGTACAGCCGCGGTCAGAAACGGAAAACCGGCGGTGTACCGCCGGTTCTCCGCTGCCCTGGGGAATCCTCCATGGCGGCGCAGCTTGCTGCGCTGCCATGGGGATTCCGACCGCCATCCTGTTCCTGGTGGTTTTGGCCGCCAGGCAGAGGATGGCGGTATGTGGTGTCGTGGGGCCCCTGGGGGCCCCTGCAGTGCCCATGCCAATGGCATGGACACTGCAGGGGCCCCTGTAACAGGGCCCCACCAAGATTTTCAGTGTCTGCCATGCAGACACTGAAAATCGCGACGGGTGCTACTGCACCCGTCGCACCCCTTCCACTCCGCCGGCTCCATTCAGAGCCGGCATCCTCATGGAAGGGTGTTTCCCGCTGGGCTGGCGGGTGACCTTCTGGCGGTCGCCCGCCAGCCCAGCGGGAAACCCAGAATAACCGCGGCGGTCTTCTGACCGCGCAGCGGTATTCTGCCAGCGGACTTTGGCGGGCGGCCTCCGCCACCCGCCAAAGTCAGAATGACCCCCTTTATCTCTTTAGGAAACTCCTTGTGTGCCGAAAATCGATGCACCGCCTGCCAGAAACTTTGCACACAGACGTTTTGCGACAGAGAAATCACCGCACAGCTGAGCCGGAACAAGGCAGCCTGACTTCCCAAGTGAAGAATCGATGCAACACCTGCCTTGCGACCGGAAGTTTGACGCACTGCCTACCAAATCAACGCACAGCTGAACCGGAACGACGCAGCCCGACTTCCCAAGTGAAGAATCAACACAGCTCCTGCAGTGCAACAGAAAATTTGACACATTGCCTACTGGATCAATGCATGTGACTTCTTCCTGCATGCCCAGGATTTTCCCTGCATCATCTCTGGGTGTCAAAAAGATCCCGGCATCATAGTGAGAAACCAAGACTGCATGTTGGAAATCGACGAAAAGCCCCTTGCAGCGTGGAAAGAAACAACGCATCGTCCATGCCGCACCAGAAAAGCCAAAGCACACCCTATTTTTCCATACATCTCCTCTGCGGTCTCTGTAAATGTTACTTTTGATGCAAACCAGGTACTTTGTGCAAACAAGAGACAACTGTTGATTTCTAAGATTTAATACTAATTTTAATCTTGCAAAAGTGATATTTGATCTTTATCGTTTTGACCTTAATTTAACCAAATATCATATATTTTTCTAAATCTGTGTGGTGTAGTTTGTGGTATTTTTACTGTGTTACTGTATGATGTATTGCACAAATACTTTACACATTGCCTGACTGCTCAGTGCCAAACTACCAGAGGGTGGGCACCGTATAATTTGGATTGTGTGTGACATGTCCTGACTAGGATTGTGGTCACTATTTGGACAAGGGTGCATACCTCTGCCAACTAGAGACCCCATTTCTAACAGTTCCTGACTACATGGGTGTTAGACTTTTCATCCTTGGTGTGGTCTCCCTTAACTTTTTGCCTCTGTTCCCCAGGTTGTTGATGTCTGCTGGACTCTGACTTTGCTGTTTTTTTTTTACTCTGGGAACTTTACAACTGCTAACCAGTGCGAAAGTGCAAGTGCTCCATTACAAAATGTGTATGTAATTGGCTTATCCATGTTCGGCATATTTGATTTATTAGTAAGTCCCTAGTACAGTGCACTAGAGGTGCCCAGGGCCTGTAAATCAAATGCTACTAGTGGGCCTGCAAGTGCTGGTTCTGCCACCAACATAAGTAGCTCTCTAATCAAGTCTCAGACTTGCCACTGCAGTCTCTGGATGGGCAGTTTTAACTGTAAATTCGACTTGGCAAATGTACCCACTTTTCAGGCCTACACCTTCAGCTTTCTTACATGTAAACGCTCCTAAGGTAGGCCCTAGGTAGCCCCAAGGGTAGCGTGCAGTGTATGGTTAAGGTAGGACATATAAGGGGTCATTCTGACCCTGGCGGTCAGTGTTAAAGCGGCGGCCAACCCGCCAACAGGCTGGCGGCCTAAAAATATGAATTCTGACCCTGGCAGGAACCGCCAACACAGGCCGCCGCTTTTACACTCCGACCGCCATGGCGGTACAAACAAAGAGTGCGGCGGTCACCGCCAACAGGCAGGCGGCAGACAATGTACCGCCCACCCTATCACGACCCACCAATCCGCCACCTTTTCCGGGGCAGGAGCCCCGCCGATAAAAACACGGTGGAAACAGACATCTCCAATGGAAAACGCTTACCTCGACACACTCCACGCGGAATCGGAACAGCATGGAACCCGAACTCCACATCCTCCCAGCCATTGCCTTCCTGCTCTTCTTCCAGGATCACGAACCTCGCCGCAGACGACAACGGTGAGTACTGCACCTACGACACAGGGGAGGGGGGAGGAGGAAAGGTTACGGGCACACACATACGCGACACACCCACCCCCACCCTCACCCCCACCTAAATACCTACACACCTATGCAGATAAAAAAGTCAGAGTGACACCCCCAACCCCGCCCCCCCAAAAAACAAAGACAAAAGGCAATGAATGTAAAAGTAGAACCATATTATTGCAACAATAAAGTATAGCGACCATAGCAATATATGAAGAATGAATCCACATCTAGAACACTATCCATACCAGTAGCAAAAGTCCGGCCCAGTCATTCAAAGTCCAAATGTCCGTGGGCCAATGTGCAGCAACACATGGGCAAAGCCCACACACAAGATTGAGTCCATTGGAGAGAACACTGCTGGGGCATCACTAAAATAAAAAGACAGGCACCTCAGGGGGAAGGAAAGGGGGGGCACCTCAGCCACATGAGTCCACGACGCCAGATCCACGAAGGGCCTCCATGCCCACTGTGGCATCCTGGGGAGTGCAAAGCCACAGTCTCACAAGTCTCTACAGTGGGTGGATTGCCCACTGTGCCATCCTGGTGAGTGCAAAGCCACAGTCTCACAAGTCTCTACAGTGGGTGGATTGCCCACTGTGCCATCCTGGGGAGTGCAAAGCCACAGTCTCTCAAGTCTCTACAGTGGGTGGATTGACCACTGTGGCATCCTGGGGAGTGCAAAGCCACAGTCCATCAGGTGGATTACAGAGACCACTGGTCATGGAGGAGGCATGGTGGGCAGAGTGCGTCGTGAAGGCCTGCCTGACACAGAACCGGGACTGCCAATGGGCCAGCGGTGCTTGACAGGAAGGGCCCAGCGGAGCGGTGCTTGAGATGAAGGGCCCAGCGGAGCGGTGCTTGACAGGAAGGGCCCAGCGGAGCGGTGCTTTACAGGAAGGGCCCAGCGGAGTGGTGCTTGAGATGAAGGGCCCAGCGGAGCGGTGCTTGAGATGAAGGGCCCAGCGGAGCAGTGCCTGAGATGAAGGGCCCAGCGGAGCGGTGCTTGAGATGAAGGGCCCAGCGGAGCGGTGCTTGACAGGAAGGGCCCAGCGGAGCGGTGCTTGAGATGAAGGGCCCAGCGGAGCGGTGCTTGAGATGAAGGGCCCAGCGGAGCGGTGCTTGACAGGAGGGGCCCAGCGGAGCGGTGCTTGACAGGAAGGGCCCAGCGGAGCGGTGCTTGAGATGAAGGGCCCAGCGGAGCGGTGCTTGAGATGAAGGGCCCAGCGGAGCAGTGCTTGACAGGAAGGGCCCAGCGGAGCGGTGCTTGACAGGAAGGGCCCAGCGGAGCGGTGCTTGAGATGAAGGGCCCAGCAGAGCGGTGCTTGAGATGAAGGGCCCAGCGGAGCGGTGCCTGAGATGAAGGGCCCAGCGGAGCGGTGCCTGAGATGAAGGGCCCAGTGGAGCGGTGCTTGAGATGAAGGGCCCAGCGGAGCGGTGCTTGACAGGAAGGGCCCAGCGGAGCGGTGCTTGACAGGAAGGGCTCAGCGGAGCGGTGCTTGAGATGAAGGGCCCAGCGGAGCGGTGCTTGAGATGAAGGGCCCAGCGGAGCGGTGCTTGAGATGAAGGGCCCAGCGGAGCGGTGCTTGACAGGAAGGGCCCAGCGGAGCGGTGCTTGACAGGAAGGGCCCAACGGAGCGGTGCTTGAGATGAAGGGCCCAGCGGAGCGGTGCTTGAGATGAAGGGCCCAGCGGAGCGGTGCCTGAGATGAAGGGCCCAGCGGAGCGGTGCTTGAGATGAAGGGCCCAGCGGAGCGGTGCTTGACAGGAGGGGCCCAGCGGAGCGATGCTTGACAGGAAGGGCCCAGCGGAGCGGTGCTTGAGATGAAGGGCCCAGCGGAGCGGTGCTTGAGATGAAGGGCCCAGCGGAGCGGTGCCTGAGATGAAGGGCCCAGCGGAGCGGTGCTTGAGATGAAGGGCCCAGCAGAGCAGTGCTTGACAGGAAGGGCCCAGCGGAGCGGTGCTTGAGATGAAGGGCCCAGCGGAGCGGTGCTTGACAGGAAGGGCCCTGTTCAGCGGTGCTTCTCATGGCGGGCCCTGTTCAGCGGTGCTCCTCACGGCGGTGCCCTGTTCAGCGGTTCTGGTCACGGCAGGGCCCTGTTCAGCGGTGCTTCTCACGGCGGGGCCCTGTTCAGCGGTGCTTGACAGGAAGGGCCCAGCGGAGCGGTGCTTGAGATGAAGGGCCCAGCGGAGCGGTGCTTGAGATGAAGGGCCCAGCGGAGCGGTGCTTGAGATGAAGGGCCCAGCGGAGCGGTGCTTGAGATGAAGGGCCCAGCAGAGCAGTGCTTGACAGGAAGGGCCCAGCGGAGCGTTGCTTTACAGGAAGGGCCCAGCGGAGCGGTGCTTGAGATGAAGGGCCCAGCGGAGCGGTGCTTGAGATGAAGGGCCCAGCGGAGCAGTGCCTGAGATGAAGGGCCCAGCGGAGCGGTGCTTGAGATGAAGGGCCCAGCGGAGCGGTGCTTGACAGGAAGGGCCCAGCGGAGCGGTGCTTGAGATGAAGGGCCCAGCGGAGCGGTGCTTGAGATGAAGGGCCCAGCGGAGCGGTGCTTGAGATGAAGGGCCCAGCGGAGCGGTGCTTGACAGGAGGGGCCCAGCGGAGCGGTGCTTGACAGGAAGGGCCCAGCGGAGCGGTGCTTGAGATGAAGGGCCCAGCGGAGCGGTGCTTGAGATGAAGGGCCCAGCGGAGCGGTGCCTGAGATGAAGGGCCCAGCGGAGCGGTGCTTGAGATGAAGGGCCCAGCGGAGCAGTGCTTGACAGGAAGGGCCCAGCGGAGCGGTGCTTGACAGGAAGGGCCCAGCGGAGCGGTGCTTGAGATGAAGGGCCCAGCAGAGCGGTGCTTGAGATGAAGGGCCCAGCGAAGCGGTGCCTGAGATGAAGGGCCCAGCGGAGCGGTGCCTGAGATGAAGGGCCCAGTGGAGCGGTGCTTGAGATGAAGGGCCCAGCGGAGCGGTGCTTGACAGGAAGGGCCCAGCGGAGCGGTGCTTGACAGGAAGGGCTCAGCGGAGCGGTGCTTGAGATGAAGGGCCCAGCGGAGCGGTGCTTGAGATGAAGGGCCCAGCGGAGCAGTGCCTGAGATGAAGGGCCCAGCGGAGCGGTGCTTGAGATGAAGGGCCCAGCGGAGCGGTGCTTGACAGGAAGGGCCCAGCGGAGCGGTGCTTGACAGGAAGGGCCCAACGGAGCGGTGCTTGAGATGAAGGGCCTAGCGGAGCGGTGCTTGAGATGAAGGGCCCAGCGGAGCGGTGCCTGAGATGAAGGGCCCAGCGGAGCGGTGCTTGAGATGAAGGGCCCAGCGGAGCGGTGCTTGACAGGAGGGGCCCAGCGGAGCGATGCTTGACAGGAAGGGCCCAGCGGAGCGGTGCTTGAGATGAAGGGCCCAGCGGAGCGGTGCTTGAGATGAAGGGCTCAGCGGAGCGGTGCCTGAGATGAAGGGCCCAGCGGAGCGGTGCTTGAGATGAAGGGCCCAGCAGAGCAGTGCTTGACAGGAAGGGCCCAGCGGAGCGGTGCTTGACAGGAAGGGCCCAGCGGAGCGGTGCTTGAGATGAAGGGCCCAGCGGAGCGGTGCTTGAGATGAAGGGCCCAGCGGAGCGGTGCCTGAGATGAAGGGCCCAGCGGAGCGGTGCTTGAGATGAAGGGCCCAGCGGAGCGGTGCTTGACAGGAAGGGCCCAGCGGAGCAGTGCTTGACAGGAAGGGCCCAGCGGAGCGGTGCTTGAGATGAAGGGCCCAGCGGAGCGGTGCCTGAGATGAAGGGCCCAGCGGAGCGGTGCTTGAGATGAAGGGCCCAGCGGAGCGGTGCTTGACAGGAAGGGCCCAGCGGAGCGGTGCTTGAGATGAAGGGCCCAGCGGAGCGGTGCTTGACAGGAAGGGCCCTGTTCAGCGGTGCTTCTCATGGCGGGCCCTGTTCAGCGGTGCTCCTCACGGCGGGGCCCTGTTCAGCGGTTCTGGTCACGGCAGGGCCCTGTTCAGCGGTGCTTCTCACGGCGGGGCCCTGTTCAGCGGTGCTCCTCACGGCGGGCCCTGTTCAGCAGTTCTGGTCACGGCGGCACCCTGTTCAGCGGTGCCTGTCTTGTGCTTCCAGTGAACCATACCTGGCCAATACTTGCCGCTCAGTCTGCATCGGACCTTTCCGTTGCGGGGCCCTCCTGTGATGGAGTCCTGGGGCCCTGGCTCTCCTTCGATACCCCCGGAATGGGGCTGGTGGGGCCCTCATGGCCAGGTCGGCTGCTCCCTGCCTTTTGGTCCTTGCTGCCCTTGCCCTCCTTGGCAGACTGTCTGTGGCCCTTGGCTCCCTTACCCGATGTGGCAGGTGACGGTGTAAGGCTACCCTCCTTGGGGGCAGGGGTATCAGGCCTGTCGCGCCTGCCCTTCAGTTTTTTGGTCCTCTTCCAGGGGGGGGGGCTGGCTGTGCCTTTGCTGCTGGACGATGTCCCAGCCCAAGGAAAGGGCGGACTCCAAAAACCAGGCACGACGTTCTTTGGAGTTGCTGGGCTGGTGGTGGCTGAGGTGTTTGTGGAGCTCTTACGGGACGGAGGGGGTGGGTCAGGTGAGGAAAAGAGGTCCACTTTAGCGAGGAAAATCTTCTTTGGAGCCATGGGAAGGGTGGCTGGAGTGGGTATGGGAGTGGAGGAAGAGGATGTGGTTGTAGGAGAGTCAATTGTGCTGTCTTTGGGTGCAGGTGCTTGGGCAGGAGGCTGACGTGAGGTGGATGGCTGTTGTTTGGGTGCCTGCCTGCGTTTGTGTGGTTGGGAAGTGGGGGTGACAGACACACTGTGAGAGGACACAGGGGACGTGTACATGGCAGTGGGGTGGTGACTGCACGTGTGCGGACTGGTGTGGAGGGTGTGCTGGTGATGGGTGCAATGGCTGATGGTGGTGTGCATGCAGGTGTGTGTGGAGACGTCAAAGGGAGGGAGGAGGGAGACGAGGAGGTGGGGGACACAGAGGAGGTAGTGGCTGTTGGCATGTCTGCATCTGGATGTTGCTTGGGTGAATGCTTGTGTGTCCTGTGGTGCCCTTGGGTGTTGAGGTGTGTGCAGGCTGGTCTGTAGGTGTGGATGGGATAGGCAGAGGAACAGGGGAGTGGGACTGGGTGGAGGGAGTCAGAAGAGGGAGGCTGGAGACAGGGACAATCGCTGCCGTCAGTGCTGAGGCAAGAGCGTTGAACGATCGTTGATGGGCATCCTGCCCCGAATGAAGGCCCTCCAGGTATGCATTGCTTTGATGCACCTCCCTCTCCACACCCTGGATGGCATTCAAAAGGGTAGACTGCCCAACAATGATGGTCCTCAGGAGGTCAATGACCTCCTCACTGAGGGCAGCAGGGGTGACTGGGGCAGGGCCTGAGGTGCCTGGGGTGAAGGAGATGGCCGGCTTCCTGGCCTTGCGGGCACGGGCCAAAGGCCGAGGGGCTGCTGGGAGGGCGGAGCTGGTGCGCTGGGTGGCGGCTGTACCTGTAGGATCGGTGGGCACGGATGTTGCCGCCACCGCAAGGGAGCTCCCTTCCGAGGTCGTGTCAGTGTCGCTGCCGTCTCCACGGGTCCCTGTGGTGGAGCCCCCCTTGCCCTCCGTCTCACTGCTCATGACGGAGTCCATTGCATGGCCCTCCGGGGCCATGTGAGATGCAGCTCCCTCTTGCGCCGATGCCACTTCTGCTCCGCCTGATGATGCTAATGCACACATTCACAGTAAAACAAAGAAAATGGGGGGGGGGTGGAAAACATAAAGACATGTTGAGTGCATGCATTGGGACACTGTTGGCGGAAAGGACAGACACAGAAGCCCCCTGCACTACGCTGCGCACTTGGGGTACACTACTCATTCACTGGGACATGCCCTACAAGCCTATGGGCGACAACTGCCCACACAGTATACACTGGTCCATGAATCGCGTTACTAGGCACCCTACAGAGGTGGGGGCGGGGGCACAGGACCATACTTCACGGACGGGCCTATCCTACAGAAATCGCCTTGGCCTAGGGATACCCACAGCCCTCCTCCCCCACCCAGGCACCTCCACTGCGCGCAAAATAGCTGAATGTGCTGGTACTCACCCCCTTGTGTCTGCTGTGATGTCCTCAAGCGCCCATCTAAATCGGGGTAGGCAACCGCCAGGATCCGGGACATCAGGGGGGTCAAGGTACGACTGGCACCCCTCCTAGGTTGGGAGGCCATCCCCAGCAGAGCCTCCGCGGTCTTCCTGCTCCCGTGGCGGATGTCCTCCCACCTCTTGCGGCAGTGGGTACCCCTTCTGGTGTGGACCCCCAGGGCCCGGACGTCCTTGGCGATGGCACGCCAAATGTCAATCTTCTGATGGGCGCTGACCTATGTGACATGTACAGGGGGGAAGAGAAACATCATCACTTTTCTGCATGCTCGATGTGAGTGGCCCCCCCTCCCCAACCTTGCCATGTGGCACATGCTCTCATCTGTCGTGCTATGCATTCGTCATTCGCTGCCCTCCCCTCCATCGTACATCCTCCCCACTCAGCCCAGGCATTGGGCACTATGCATTGCCCCCGTGTACTCACCTGTTGGTCTGAGGCCCGTAGAGTAGCGCATACTGGGGGAGGACCCCGTCCACGAGCTTCTCCAACTCCTCGGAACTGAAGGCGGGGGCCCTTTCCCCAGTCGCAGCAGCCATTGTCACTTCCAGACTGAGGTCACAGCAGCACTTGCAGTATAGGTCCTCTCCTGTGGATGCTCAGGTCTCGTGTGATCAAGCCAAGAGAAAATGGCGGTTACGGCCGCGGCGGTGTGTGCCGCGGCGGTGCGTGCCGCGGCGGTGCGTACCGCGACCGCCGGCGCTCACCGCCATTGGCTCCTGAAACCCATAGGGTTCAATGTTGTCCAATGCGGCTTTGCGCCGCGGACTGCGACCGCCTACCGCCACGGTGTGCCACGCTTGCGCAATGACCTCACTTCACATTGTCACACTTCACAGGTCAGGCAGCCGCCATTTCAAGGGCCCACATGGCTTCATTCCTAATGCGTCACACATACCTAGGCCTTGCACCGACAATCATACTAGCCATTCAATCCCGAGAGATTCGTGTACTGTGCATGCTGTGGGCACTTACCAGTGGGTTGCTTGACTCTGTGCTCCATGTTGTCCTTCCTAGGCATCGTCCGCTGGGACTTGCGAGGAGACGGAGGAATCTTCCCATGTACAGACCGCTGGTGGACCTGTCGACAATGGAAGAAAGACACGTCATACTCACCTACAGACTCAACCGTGCCACTATACAGGAACTGTGTGCCCAGCTGGAGCCAGACCTGATGTCACCCATCCGCCAACCCACAGGGATTCCGCCTCTAGTGCAGGTGCTGTCAGTACTGCATTTTTTGGCAAGTGGATCATTTCAAACTACCATGGCCATTTCATCTGGGATGTCTCAGCCTATGTTTTCAAAGGTGTTGTCCAGAGTGTTGTCTGTCCTGATGAAATACATGCGGAGCTACATCATTTTCCCTGAGGTGGGTGACTTGCCTACAGTGAAGGGTGATTTCTATGCCCTTGGACACATTCCCAATATCATTGGTGCCATTGATGGTACCCATGTGGCTTTGGTTCCCCCAAAAGACGATGAGCAGGTGTACAGGAACCGTAAAAATTATCATTCGATGAATGTCCAGGTGGTCTGTTTGGCTGACCAGTACATCTCCCATTTAAATGCCAAGTTCCCAGGGTCAGTGCATGACGCGTACATCATGCGAAATAGCAGCATCCCTTATGTGATGGAACTGCTACAGAGACACCGTGTGTGGTTAATTGGTGACTCTGGTTACCCAAACGTGCCTTGGCTATTGACCCCAGTGAGGAATCCCAGGACCAGGGCAGAGGAACGGTACAATGAGGCCCATGGGCGTACTAGGAGGGTGATTGAGCGGACCTTCGGCCTCCTGAAGGCCAGGTTTAGGTGCCTGCATATGACTGGTGGATCCCTAATGTACTCACCAAGGAAGGTGTGTCATATCATCGTGGCCTGCTGCATGCTTCACAACCTGGCTTTGCGACGCCAGGTGCCTTTCCTGCAGGAGGATGGTCCAGATGGTGGTGTTGTGGCCGCTGTGGAGCCTGCGGAGAGTGAAGAGGAGGAAGACGAAGAGGACGACACAGACAACAGGGACAGAGTGATACTGCAGTATTTCCAGTGACACACAGGTAATAATCTACTCCTGCATTGTATTATATCTGTAACTGTAGTGGCTTTCTACTGTCTGACCTTTCACCCCAATGTATGGTAACTCAGTTGTGTATATCACTTCCTATTTCAGTGATCTGATCCCCACGGAGTGCCCTCTGGTTTATTTCCCCATGGACTACCGCTGTGTGACACTGGAATGTTGTCATCACAATGTAACTAGAAATGTTTTGTTGGTTATATCGAATACATTTGGTTTAAATAAATAGATAGCAGAATCCAGTTGGTTAATGTGCAATAATTGTGTTTATTGAAGTTTTAAAAAAGGTATATAGTTCAAACAGGGTGATGATGGAGGCATGTCCATGGCAGTGTCCAGACTGTCGTTCCTACAGGTCCATTGTCCATATGCCTGTGGAAGGTGGAGCAGGGGCAGTTCAAGGTTGGACAGGGTAAACAAGTGGGACAGTGGGATGACATCCGGGGGTTTCCGTGCATGGCGGGGGTCTTGACATCCTATTCTGTCTTCTTCCTCGATCTCAGGCCTTTCTTGCGGGGTGGTTCTTGTTCTGCAGGGGGTGGGGTCCGGGAGGGCCGTTGCTGTTGTGTCGGGGCCTCCTGACCACTAGCGCCGGCGGAGGGGGTGGGCTGTTCTTCCTCCATGCTAGTGGCAGGGGCCCTTTGGGGGGCCACATGGTCCCGCAATGTGGTGACAATCTGGTTGAGTGCCACCACGATTGTACCCATTGCGGAACTGATGCTGCGCAGTTCTTCCCGGAACCCCATGTACTGGCCCTCCTGCATGGCCTGGATCTCCTGGAACCTGGCCAGGACCGTCGCCATCGTCTCTTGGGGGTGGTGGTAAGCTCCCATGATGGTGGTGAGGGCCTCTTGGACAGTGGGTTCCCTAGGCCTGTCCTCCCTCTGTCGCACAGCAGCCCTCCCAGTTCCTCTTTGTTCCTGGGCCTCTGTCCCCTGGACGGTGTGCCCACTACCAGTGCCCCCAGGTCCCTGTTGTTGTTGGGGTTGTGGGTTACCCTGGGTGCCCTGTACTGGTAAACACACCGCTGCTTGACCTGTCCTGGAGACAGAAGCATGGGCCCGCTGGGTTGGTGCTGTGCTGGTGTTTCCTGAGGGGGGTAGGTCTGCTGTGGCCTGGGGCTGACTGAGGGTAACCGACTGTCCAGAGGTCCCCGATGGTCCGGGCTGGTCATCAGGTTCTAGGTCGACAGAGCTGCTGTCATCACTGGGGGCCTGTTCTGGGGGTGGGATGGACAAATCTGGACCCTCCTGGCCGGTGTGTTGGCGTTCGGGCCCTGCAGGGGTAAAATAATATGGTTATTGATTTTGTGTGTGCCGTGGCGTGCGATTTGTGGGTGTCCTTGTCCCCCAGTGCTGGCAGTTCCATGTGTGAGGAGTTGTGAGGGTGGTTTGTGGGGGGGGGATGGGTATGTGCAGTGGTCATGCTTAGGTGATGGGTGTCCATGGTTTGTGTTGGCATTCAGGGGTTTGGGTTGGGTTGGGTGGGTTGTGCTGGTGAGACATTAACAGGGAGTATGTGTGCTGGGGGGTTAGGGGTGAGGGTGGGGGTGTGGGTTGGCATGCTGGTGGTAGGGGGGGGGTGAAGTATTTGAGATTAGACTTACCAGAGTCCATTCCTCCGCCTACTCCAGCGAGGCCCTCAGGATGCAGGATGTTCAAGACCTCTTGCTCCCATGCTGTGAATTCGGGTGGAGTGGGTGGGGGTCCGCCGCCAGTCTTCTGCACAGCGATGTTGTGTCTTGACACCATCGACCGCACCTTCCCCCGTAGGTCGTTCCAGCGCTTTCGGATGTCTTCCCGATTTCTGGGATGCTGTCCCACAGCGTTGACCCTGTCGACGATCCTTTGCCTTAGCGCCGCCTTCCTGGCTATTGTGGTGTGCTGCACCTGTGTGCCGAAGAGCTGGGGCTCTACCCTGATTATTTCCTCCACCATGACCCTGAGTTCTTGGTCCGTGAACCTGGGGTGTCTTTGGGGTGCCATGGGGTGGTGTGGATGAGGTGTGGGGTGGTGTTTGTGGTGATGAGTGTGGTGGTGTGGGGTGTTTTGTGCGTAGATGTGGTGTGGGTGATGATGTTGTGTTCCTGTGTGTGTTGTGGTTTGCGTTTCCTGTGCTCTCTCTCTGTGTATTGCGCCTTGTCTCTGAATTTCGATTTGTGGGGGTTTGTGGGTGATGTGGGTGTGTGTTTTATATGGTGATGGGTGTGTGGGTGTGGTGTGTGTATGTGTATCAGGTGTGTGTATTTCGAATTGTCCAATGTGGCTGTGTTTTGTTAATGTGTGTGTATTTTGACCGCGGCGGTGTGTACCCCCAATGGGACACCGCGGTTGAAAGACCGCCGCGTGGATTCGTGGGTCGTAATGGCATGGGCGTGTTTGTGTTGCCGTGATGGTGGAGGTTTGGTCATCTCCAGTTTATCGCTGACCGCTGATGAGGCGGGCTTCAGTGGATGTCGGGTTTTTGGCAGTTTGGCAGTTGTGGGTCAGAATGACCGTGGCGGTTTACCGCGGCCGCGGCGGTATGATGGCGGTCTTCTGACCGGCGGTAAGAGCCTTTTACCGCCAGGGTCAGAATGACCCCCATAGTGATGTGTTTTATATGTCCTAACAGTGAAATATTGCTAAATTAATTTTTCACTGATGCAAGGCCTGTCCCTCTCATAGGTTAACAAAGGGGCTACCTTTAAACATGATTAAAGTATAGATTACCTTTGGGAGTGGATGGACATGTGGAGTTTGGGGTCTCTGAGCTCACAATTTAAAAATACATTTTTTAGTATAGTTGATTTTAAGATTGTGGGGGTCATTACAACCTCGGCGGTCTTGGAAAAAGACCCCTGAGGCTGCGGTTGACAGAATACCGCCATTGCCGGGGGTATTCCTGGCTCCCTATTATGACATTTCTGCTGGGCCAGCGGACGGTAACAGTGTTACCGTCCGCTGGCCCAGCGGAAATGTCACATCAACATTGCTGCCGGCTCTATTGGCGGCAATGCTGATGTGCAGCGGGTGCAGTAGCACCCGTCGCGCATTTCACTGCCTGAAATTCGGGCAGTGAAATGCGCGACGGGGCTATGCCTGTGGGCCCCTGCACTGCCCATGCCAAGTGCATGGGCAGTGCAGGTGCCCCCAGGGGCACCCCAAGTCCCCTTACCACCAGCCGTTCCATGGCGGTGTTTACCGCCACGGACAGGGTGGCGGTCGGGGACTCATAATCCCCAGGGCAGCGGTGCTTGCACCGCTGCCCTGGGGATTATGCCTGGCGGTATGTTGGAGGGGCCGGCGGTATGGCCGTGGCTATTGCGTCACAGTCATAATTGCTGGCGGAACACCGCCAGCCTGTTGCCGGTGTTACTGCCACCTTACCGCCGGCCGCCAGGGTCGTAATGACCCCCTGTGTGTTTGAAAAAGCCACTTTTATAAACTGAGCATTTTCTTGCTTATACCGTTTCTGAGACTCTGCCTATTTGTGGATTCCCTGTCTGGGTCAGTTTGACAGTTGGGCTGGTTGCACCTCACACTAGACAGTGACACATAGGGAGCTGGGGTGTAGCCTGCATATCCTGATGAGCCATCTGTGATAGGAGGGAGGTGAGGAGTGGTCACTCACCTACTTCAAAGGAGAAATTGGGTATAAGAAGGGCATCCAAAACCACAGACTTTATAACACTTCTGGAAACCAAGAGGAACCTCTGCCTGGAGAAGAGCTGAGGAAGAAGAGCTGCCTTGCCTGTGACTGTGCTTTGTGGAACTATCCTGCAGTTGCTGCTTCTACCAGAGTAAGAGGACAAAGACTGGACTTTGTGTGCCTTCCATCTTGTGAAGATCTCCAAGGGTTTGATTTAGAGCTTGCCTCCTGTTGTTTGAAGTCTCAAGGACAGCAAAGACTTCTCTCTGCCAGCACCTGAGTCTCTGGATAGACTTCTACTCTACCCTGTGGTGCCCATCCAATTCCTGGGACCCTGAAAGGAGAAGTTGGCAGCCTAAGTGGAGGAAATCCACGCACAGAGCGCCGTGCAGGGAAAAGATTGACGCGACTTCGATCTGCGGCTGAAGAAACGACGCGCAGACGGCTCTGCGGCTGAACATCGACACTTGCCGGAAACATGACCAAAGAATCTATGCACGGAGCTGGAGAAACGACGAGCAGCATCGCTGACAGAGGCTGGGAGATTGTAAACCTGCGCTGCGTGGTTTTCGGATCATTGTGCGGCTGGATATCCGATGCAAACACCGCTGGGCGTGTAAAAACAACGCAAGGCCTGCCCGGACCTGAGAGTGCTGACCGGATTGACGCATTGCTCTCCTGCGAAGAGAAGAAACGATGCGCTCAACCTGACAAAAGGAGAAACGATGCAAGGTCCCGCTCGTGAGTGGAATCAACACATCGCAAGCCCTTTTTGACGCACACTTGCCCATGCCGGGTTATTTTTGACGCACCCGAGGTACATTTTTACTCTAACAGTGTTAGTGTGTGTTTTAAACTACATAAAGTCTCTTTTTGCTTTTTAATTGATAACTTGACTTGTGTATTGCGGATTTTTGTTGGTTTGGTCTTGTTTTGTTTAGATAAATATTTTCTATTTTTCTAAACTAGTGTTGTGTCATTTTGTAGTGTTTTCATTAAGTTACTGTGTGTGTTGATACAAATACTTTACACCTAGCACTCTGAAGTTAAGCCTACTGCTCTTCCAAGCTACCAAGGGGGTAAGCATGGGTTAGCTGAGGGTGATTCTCTTTTACCCCAACTAGAGTGAGGGTCCTTGCTTGAATAGGGGGCACCTGACTGTCAACCAAAGACCACATTTCTAAAAATGGGTTACTCTGGTTGCGGTAGATCAAGAAAATGTAGTATTATAGCTATTCAAAATTACCCAAACTGTGGTCTAGCATAGTCTCAAGATGGAAGAAAAAAAAGAAGAATCTTTTGTATCAGTGAGTTGATGAACTAGCTAATAAATAGGTCCATATGTAGTCTGCTGCCAGTAAATTAAATTAACATTGCAATGCATTAACAATGTGCTGTATATGAGTGGTGAAAAGCTTACAAATATGCTCAAGGTGGCAGAGAGTGCTCGTCATTTCTGCCAGGCAAGCACACAGTATTTGGCTGTCTGACTTTGATATCATCAAACCAATATTTGTTCAGTAACTAACATGAAGCAACAAAAATCAATAGATTTACAAAACATTCTTAAAGTTAATTAAGTAGGTCCCCATCATGGTGCTATACCTGGATCTTGAGACCATAACTGTTGCAGTGAGTGTTGGAAGACTCCCTGTCACCAAAAACTGTTGCTCATCAAATATATAGATCCTGTCCTAAACCATATATGTACCTGCAGTATAACATCTCTTGCAACCACCTTTCATCATATTATACAGACCAATTCCTGGAAATGTAATTGTCATCACGTGTTGGTAAAAACAGGGCAGACATGAGTATTACCTCGTCTTTAATAGACAATCTTGATTTGTATCTTGCCCCATTCTTCCATCAGATTTGTTTCTGTCACCTGATGCCCAATAGAAACAGCTCGTAATCTCTCTTTTTTTTCTCACTGCAATGCATAGGTTGAAAGATTACTAATTGACTAGGAACATGGTAGACCATTATCTCCTTCCGAAGTATTCGTTGCTCAGTTACTAGTGTCCTCTAGATTTCAAGCCCGTCGGGTCCTCATATTAGTTCGTTTTTCAACCAGTCATTATCAACATGACAGCTTTTGCAAGCATGGCTATCCTTCAAAAACCTTTGCCTTTCTGGTTTGTTTCATAAGAAAAGCCTTGTCAAATGTATATTTTATGATCTCTATACTGTGGGCAATGCCCTTTAACTGCCATTGACATGCACATATTGCACCTGCTAGTCTCACCAAATGCATTTAATGGTTTGCTTATGTCCCATTCTTTTGCTGAGTTTCTCGTCCTTATTCTGAAAACTCACGTTGAGGATCGAATGACACGCATGATTTCCAGGCTGAAATCTACGGGAAACCTGACATGTCACATTTTTCCAGTTACTCTGGGGTACCTGAGAAAAAGACCTTATCTCTGCGATTCATATTTTGTAAGTCTGTGATTTTGTTCCCTATCAAGTGATTTCCATAAGTATTTGTTTAACAGGTGTCAATAGTACTTCATTTGCTCTAATCCTTGTGTTGATGAAGCAATATCACTTCTCATTGACTGGATTGTGTTCGCCATCTGCATGGTTGTTCATTCCACTGACCCAATGGATCATTTTGTTGTGGCTAATTCTTAATGTACGGCCTCCAAAGTGGCCTCTGTCGAATGTGCGTCAAAAACTTTGACGCACATTTGGCACAAACCCTGCCCCATATTTATACTTTGACGCCCGACCCCACGGATGTCAAAATCCCACCATGTGCGTCATTTTTTGGAAGGGGGAACCTGCCCTACGTTAATAATATGCAAGGTAGGCATTCCCTTCCAAAAAAGGACTTTAAGGCCTGTGCGCCTTATTTATACTCTGGTGTCATTTTGACACACAGGAGGGGGTGGGCCTTAAAAAACGGTGCACAGCCTGTTGTGCGCCGTTTTTTAACACCTGGGTCAGGGCAGGGGTTAAGGGACCTGTGGGCTCGGAAGGAGCCCAGATGTGCCCTCCCCTGCCCCCAGGGACACCCCCTGCCACCCTTGCCCACCCCAGGAGGACACCCAAGGATGGAGGGACCCATCCCAGAGAAGTTGAGGTAAGTTGGGGTAAGTATTTTTTTTCGTTTTTTTAAGTGGCATGGGGGGTTAGATTTGGCCCCCCCTACATGCCACTATGCCCAATGACCATGCCCAGGGGACATATGTCCCCTGGGCATGGCCATTGGGCAAGGGGGCATGACTCCTGTCTTTGCTAAGACAGGCGTCATGTCAATGGGGGTTGTGCGTCAAAAAAAATGGTGCAAGTCCGGTTTGAGGCCTGATTTTTGCCTCAGACCTGACTTGCACCATTTTTTGACGCACAACCCCCATTTTCCCATACGCCGGCGCGGCATGGTGTGAGTCATTTTTTTTTACGCAGACCAGTCCGCAGCGGCGGCTAACGTCATTCCATAAATAAGGCGTCCGCATGGCGCGTTGGAATGACGTTAGCCGGCGGTAAAATTTTTGACACACAACTGCGATGGAGCAGTTGTGCGTCAAAAAGTATAAATATGGCCCTAAGTGTCTGGCCTGTTTTGATTTAGATATTAGATACTAGGCAGATCCTATGTCACACTGCAGGAGAAAAATACAGCCCTTTTGGCAGCTGTCCAATCAGTTGTATTATGTGCAAAAGTGCATAATCGAATGTCAGTCATTTAGCAAGTGGTAACTCAATTTCAGAGTTGAACTATTATACTCTGGAAATTGGCTTCAGTAAATAACAAAATCAGGAAGGTGTCTGGAAAACAATAGGTCAAATGAGGCATGAATTCAACCATAGTCTCCATACTGGTAGCCGGTACCCAGTAATAAGGAAGGACGTAGGATGGTTGTATACTAATGAGCCCTATTTCTATGGTTATGGATCTGCCCTGCAGTATTATGTACCATATTATCGGTTTCCTGTGAAGCATCGGAAAACAGTGTGCTGGTCCACTAACAACACACCTTCAGTCTGTGTCACTCCTGTATCACTCGAGTTGGTTATCTGGCGTCCCAAGAAGACCTCCTCTAGTCTGATCTTCACTTGCAAGTGAATGAGAAGCAAAGAGAGTGCATGGCAGGTTCTCCACTGTTCTCATTTGCCCACTCACTGGTGGCATTCAGATCCTTTTGCGTACCATGCTTCTCGCAGCTATGACAGTGCAAATCACCGCAGCAGAAGGTACCAAATCCGCCGTCCTTGCCCAGGAAGGGAAAGGTAGACCACTTCCTATGCAACGTTTGGTAGGTGCAGCACATATAGAATCAACGTTCCTGGATCAGACCACGACACAAAAAACTCCAGTAACTTTCTCCAAATATTTGTTGCCCCAGATTTCGAACATCTGACCCACCTCACCATTATAGTAACAGGCATATGGCCAACATTGGATAGGTTTGATGGACCTTCAGCAGAGAGCCGCCATAATTATCAGCACCAGCCTCCCCTCCCCTGCTCCCCCCTAGCAAACAGTATTTTAAGAGTTGCTGCTAATGACATATTCTCTGTTTTCTCTTATGTTTATGAACAGTCAATAGTTCTTTATTATAATCAGTGATTGCAGTCATTAGGTATTTGTGAAACTTTGGTGGCTTTTTATGAAACTGGATTTCATTGTTTTTTTTGTTTTATCCAATTTTTGTAATTCACTCTCTGGTTTCTGTTTATTTTACCGTAGTCGCTTTATAAATTGAACATATTAACGTTTTTTAAATTCTAAAATATGAAGTCTATTTGGGCGTTCTCACTGTAATAATTGTGAAGAAATCGCACTGTTTCCTTTAAACCTGACCTAGACCACTTGGCAACAGACCTTGAGTTTTTAAGGGGCTTGGTGGACAAGGATTCTGCTGCAAACCGGGCGACTATTTTCTGTTTAGAGAGGAACAAATGCAGTCTCACTTTTAATATTTAAATTCCCTCCTAATTTGCCATTAACTCCATCCTACCATCGAGCATACGCGTTTGGATGTAACAGTGCTATAAGAACATTATTGGTGAAATATATAAAATGGGGTCAGCAGTACTATGCCTTCTCTCTCTCTCCCGGACACACACATGCACACCTCTTTCTCCAAAGCAAGGGAAAAGTAAATGAAAAAAATGCATTTGTTGTTGTTCAACGCATGCAATTATTGGTGAATTCAAACGTATTTATTTAAATATGTCGATTCCTCTGCCATGTTGGAAACTGCGCAAAATGCTTGATAATAAATACGAAATTATTTTAGTCACCTCTAATCGCTACTGTGCCCGTGTCAAAAAATGTAGCCGATTCATTCGTTTAATGGAGAAAAAAAGCTAGCATTTCAATAGCTGTGTGCCAGTCCTTTTAAGGGAAAGAGGCGCTTTTTAAAAATTGTATACATTACGCACATAAAACTGTGATTGTACGCTTCACGGCCACAGACCACCTGCAAGACAAACAAGTCACAGACACTAAACCTACTGAGCAAATCTGAACTGTAGACAATATAGTCCGAGGAATAGCACATAAACCTTGATTTTTTCAATACTTTTACATTTATACCTGATCTCTGTTACAACGCTACAATCAGCCCTGGGACGTAAGGCAGAGCATGCAAAAGTAAACTAGAAGACTGGAAGAAATTATTAACTATACAGCCATGTTAGAAATGGGGTCTCTGGTTGACAGTCAGGTTACCCCCTGTTCAAGCAAGGACCCTCACTCTAGTTAGGATAAAAGAGAATCACCCTCAGCTAACCCCTGCTTACCCCCTTGGTAGCTTGGCAGAGCAGTAGGCTTAACCTCAGAGTGCTGGGCGTAAAGTATTTGTACCAACACACACAGTAACTTAATGAAAACACTACAAAATGACACAACACCAGTTTAGAAAAATAGGAAATATTTATCTAGACAAAACAAGACCAAAACGACAAAAATCCAACATACACAAGTCAAGTTATGATTTTTTTAAAGGTTTAAAATAAAAAGAGTCTTTAGGTAGTTGTAACACCACACTAGCGCTGCTAGCGTAAAAATGTACCTGGTTTGCGTCAAAAATAACCCCGCACGGGCGGTGGGCGTCGAAAGTAACCCTGCACGGCTGTGTGCGTCGAAAACAACTCGGCACGGCGGTGCGCGTTGAAAAAGCCAGCCACACGACGATCCGAAAGTCCCGCGGCGCAGGGTGCGATCTCTCAGCCTCCGTCAGCGATGCTGCGCGTCGTTTCTCCTGCTCCGGGCGTCGGTTTTTCGGTCGCGTTTCCTGCGGCGTCGTTTCTCAGCTGCGGAACCGGCGTCGCGTCGTTTTCTCAGCCACGATCGGATTCGCGTCGATCTTTTCTCCGCACGGCGCTCGGTGCGTGTATTTTTGTCCTTAGGCTGCCAGCCTCTCCTTTCAGGGTCCCAGGAACTGGAAGGGCACCACAGAGCAGAGTAGGGGTCTCTCCGGAGACTCCAGGTGCTGGCAGGAAGAAGTCTTTGCTATCCCTGAGACTTCAACAACAGGAGGCAAGCTCTACATCAAGCCCTTGGAGATTTCTTCTTCAAGATGGAAGGCACACAAAGTCCAGTCTTTGCCCTCTTACTCTGGCAGAAGCAGCACTGCAGGAAAGCTCCACAAAGCACAGTCACAGGCAGGGCAGCACTTGTTCCTCAGCGATCAGCTCTTCTCCAGGCAGAGGTTCCCCTTGATTCCAGAAGTGTTTCTAAAGTTTGTAAGTTTGGGTGCCCTTCTTATACCCATTTTAGTCTTTGAAGTCACCTTTCTTCAAAGGGGACTCACACCTTCTGGTGAAATCCTGCCTTGCCCAGGCAAGGCCTCAGACACACACCAGGGGGTTGGAGACAGCATTGTCAGAGGCAGGCACAGTCCTTTCAGATGAGAGTGACCACTCCACCCCTCCCTCCTAGCAGAGATAGCTAATCAGGAAATGCAGATCACACCCCAGCTCCCTTTGTGTCACTGTCTGGTGTGAGGTGAAGAACAACCCAACTGTCAAACTGACCCAGACAGGGAATCCACAAACAAGGCAGAGTCACAGAATGGTTTAAGCAAGAAAATGCTCACTTTCTAAAAGTGGCATTTCCAAACGCACAATCTTAAAATCAACTTTACTAAAAGATGTATTTTTAAATTGTGAGTTCAGGGATCCCAAACTCCACATGTCCATCTACTCTCTAGGGGAATCTACACTTTAATCATATTTAAAGGTAGCCCCCATATTATCCTATGAGAGAGAGACAGACCTTGCAACAGTGAAAACGGAATTGGCAGTATTTCACTGTCAGGACATATAAACCACATTACTATATGTCCTACCTTATCCATACACTGCACCCTGCCCTTGGGGCTACCTAGGGCATACCTTAGGGGTGCCTTACATGTAAGGAAAGGGAAGGTTTAGGCCTGGCAAGTGGGTACACTTGCCAAGTCGAATTTACAGTGTAAAAATACACATACAGACACTGCAGTGGCAGGTCTGAGACATGATTACAGAGCTACTTATGTGGGTGGCACAACCAGTGCTGCAGGCCCACTAGTAGCATTTGATTTACAGGCCCTGGCACCTCTAGTGCACCTTACTAGGGACTTACTAGTAAATCAAATATGCCAATCATGGATAAACCACTTACATACAATTTAAACAGGAGAGCATATGCACTTTAGCACTGGTTAGCAGTGGTAAAGTGCTCAGAGTTGAAAAGCCAACAGCAACATGTCAGAAAAATATAGGAGGCAGGAGGCAAAAAAGTCTGGGGATGACCCTGCATAAGCAAAAGTCCAACACGACCCCCTACCAGCCTAAAGCCAGGGGAGAACAATCAATACCTTGATGTACTTCCCTGATTGGGGCGATAGAACAGGGACCCAGGCCCACAACAGCAGGGGCATGTTCCAGTTCTACGCCTTCCTGACTCCAGTTGGATCCCTCTGTCCATACTCTCAGGGCCCACTAAGCTAACCCATGGGGAACCCTTCTCCACATCTACAGACACCATCTGTGCAACACCTAACTTTACTTTGCTCACAGATGTATTGCAAGGGGCAGATAGTACCACCAGGGCCAACACAGTGGTGTTGCCCACTCCACCCCCGGGGTGTGACTCTCGTCCTCCCCCCCCCAGGGGCCACTCTGTCCACCAGGACAGCAAGCCACAGTGGCCCCAGACAACTGTCAGGGATGAGAGCCCGACCTCAGGCCTCTCTAACCACTGTGACTGTGGAGAGTGGGGGGTGGTAGCCCCAGGTGCCTGGCACCCTTTGACCACTCTCTCTTCCACCAGGTCAGGGATGTTAACCTGACCCTGGTCCTCCCCTCTGGGGCTCTGTACCCTCCCCGCAGAAGCGGCACCCCCAGAGTCAAAAACTGTCAGGGTGCTTGTAGAAGCAGTCCTGCACAATTCTTCCATCAGTGCAGGGATGTTAACCTGCAACTGATCCTCCAACCTGGGGTCTGTACCTTCAGGTTGGACCAGGGCCAGGGGTGAGGCTTCCCTCCCCCTGCCCTCTCTTCTGGGGTCCTGAACCACCCAACTAGGAGCGGCCCCCCCAGAAGACAACATGGTAGGGGCACTGTTAGCAGTAGCCCCTTCCTCCAGGTCAGGGGGGACACCCTTAACCTGGCCTCCCAATCCAGGGTCTGTACCCACAGACTGGATCACTGCCTGGCAACCCAGGACTTCCTGGGGGGCATACCTACCCCCTACCAGGTCAGAGTTTACCCTCTGAACCTGGTCATCCAACCCAGGGTCACCACCCTGCGGTTGAACCACTGCCTGGCACACCAGGACTTCCTTGGGAGCACACCTACCCCCTATCAGGTCAGAGTTTACCCCCTGAACCTGATCATTCAACCCAGAGTCACCACCCTGCGGTTGAACCATTGCCTGGCACACCAGGACTTCCAGGGGGGCACACTTACCCCCCTCAAGGGACACACTGTCCCGAAGGGCCACACAAGAGTCTTGCTGGCGCAGGTCTCCTGACCTCTGCCCATCTGACAGAGTCTGGATTCCCCCCAACCCAGAAATGGTCTCACCAAGGTCATTCATGGGGGGCTCTGCTCTCAGAGCTGACCCCTGACCCTCCAGGTTCTCCACTGGGGTCCGCAACCCCCTCTCAACCCTCTGTCTGGACTTCTGCACCCCCTCACTAGGAGTGGTACTGCCAGACACCAGAACTGGTGGGACGCTGGCTACAGCCGCCCCCCCCAGTTCTCCTGACACTGTGGGGTCTCCCTCAACAGATGGCCCTATGGTACAGGCTAGGCTCCCCTCCTGGTGTTCCCGCAGGGAACCCTCCAGGACCTGGGACCGGATCTCGGGCACCTTGGGCCTCAACCCATCCCCATTCCCTCTCCTCTGAGACTGGACATGGGGTCCCTCACCCATCCCACTACACTGGGACCTACCTGGGACACTACAATCCTTCCCTACCTCACCTGGTTGGGAACTACCTAGACCACTCCTCTCAGGAGCACCCCCAAATGCCTCTTCAGACTCTCTGGTACTCACCCAGAAGTCTGCCTCCATTGTAAGCTCCCTGGGGTCAGAGAACTCACACTCCACCTGGTGTTGGCATAGCTCTGGAAAATAAGGACTAGACATATGCTCTCCAGCAATTACATCACTCAGCCCCTCACATGAATTAACCAAAGTACCCTTCACCCAACCATCCAGTGACTCTGCTTTGAAAAAGCACCCCACATCACCCTCCTGAGGCTGGTGAGACAGTACCTGACTGTCCCTGACACTCAACCCACACTCTTCTGGGATGTTTTCACACTCCATAACCAGGACTTCTACCTGGGGGGAACCCCTCTCCCTGTCACTCTCACCTAGAGTCAGTAGAGTGTCCCTCCCATCAGTAGGAATATGACTCCCCATGCCAGTTCCCCAATCCACCTCAGGGACCCTGTGCATCACTGGAGCTACCTCATACCCCTGAACCTCCTGGCGTGTGTTAACTCCCTCCTTCAAGTAGGGCACCACCTCTCTGGGCATGTGCACTTCTTCAGCAGTACTGGATACAAGATTTTTGCTGCCACCATCTGAACTGGACTCAGCCCTCATGGCCTCCAGCTTCAGCTCTTCACAGCTCAGCTCTTGAGCTGCAATCCTTTCTTTTTCCAGGACTAAGGCTCTCTTCTCCTCAGCCCTCTCAAGCTCTGCATCTAGCTCTTCCAGACTCCGGATTAGAGCTAGGAGCCAATCATCTCTTTCTGTTCCCTCCTCAGGGCCACTGCCCTCCTCTTTGGAGTAGTCCTCCTCCTCAGAGTAGTTATCCTCCTCAGACTCATTTGGTGGTGTTGCCTGACAACGTTTCAATTCATACTGAAACAGGGCTGACTCAAGATCCTCCCTTTTGGATTTCCTGTTCACAGCCAGTCCCCTTTCCATGCAGAATGCTTTAAGCTGCCACTTTTTATACATAAATAGGTGCCAGAAATTGACTTCCATTCTGCCAAGGCTTCACAACCAAAAAAACAAAGTCCAAAAATATTAGCAATACTTCCAGGAGGACATCAGAGAACAAAAAGCAGAATCACAAGACAAGTAGTATGTGGTCACGTAGTGGTCTGAACTCAAAACAGTAGTGTACACTTAATTACTGTATGTCAAGTACAAACACAAGTCCAATCCCGACCGCTGGTCACCAATGTTAGAAATGGGGTCTCTGGTTGACAGTCAGGTTACCCCCTGTTCAAGCAAGGACCCTCACTCTAGTTAGGATAAAAGAGAATCACCCTCAGCTAACCCCTGCTTACCCCCTTGGTAGCTTGGCAGAGCAGTAGGCTTAACCTCAGAGTGCTGGGCGTAAAGTATTTGTACCAACACACACAGTAACTTAATGAAAACACTACAAAATGACACAACACCAGTTTAGAAAAATAGGAAATATTTATCTAGACAAAACAAGACCAAAACGACAAAAATCCAACATACACAAGTCAAGTTATGATTTTTTTAAAGGTTTAAAATAAAAAGAGTCTTTAGGTAGTTGTAACACCACACTAGCGCTGCTAGCGTAAAAATGTACCTGGTTTGCGTCAAAAATAACCCCGCACGGGCGGTGGGCGTCGAAAGTAACCCTGCACGGCTGTGTGCGTCGAAAACAACTCGGCACGGCGGTGCGCGTTGAAAAAGCCAGCCACACGACGATCCGAAAGTCCCGCGGCGCAGGGTGCGATCTCTCAGCCTCCGTCAGCGATGCTGCGCGTCGTTTCTCCTGCTCCGGGCGTCGGTTTTTCGGTCGCGTTTCCTGCGTCGTCGTTTCTCAGCTGCGGAACCGGCGTCGCGTCGTTTTCTCAGCCGCGATCGGATTCGCGTCGATCTTTTCTCCGCACGGCGCTCGGTGCGTGTATTTTTGTCCTTAGGCTGCCAGCCTCTCCTTTCAGGGTCCCAGGAACTGGAAGGGCACCACAGAGCAGAGTAGGGGTCTCTCCGGAGACTCCAGGTGCTGGCAGGAAGAAGTCTTTGCTATCCCTGAGACTTCAACAACAGGAGGCAAGCTCTACATCAAGCCCTTGTAGATTTCTTCTTCAAGATGGAAGGCACACAAAGTCCAGTCTTTGCCCTCTTACTCTGGCAGAAGCAGCACTGCAGGAAAGCTCCACAAAGCACAGTCACAGGCAGGGCAGCACTTGTTCCTCAGCGATCAGCTCTTCTCCAGGCAGAGGTTCCCCTTGATTCCAGAAGTGTTTCTAAAGTTTGTAAGTTTGGGTGCCCTTCTTATACCCATTTTAGTCTTTGAAGTCACCTTTCTTCAAAGGGGACTCACACCTTCTGGTGAAATCCTGCCTTGCCCAGGCAAGGCCTCAGACACACACCAGGGGGTTGGAGACAGCATTGTCAGAGGCAGGCACAGTCCTTTCAGATGAGAGTGACCACTCCACCCCTCCCTCCTAGCAGAGATAGCTAATCAGGAAATGCAGATCACACCCCAGCTCCCTTTGTGTCACTGTCTGGTGTGAGGTGAAGAACAACCCAACTGTCAAACTGACCCAGACAGGGAATCCACAAACAAGGCAGAGTCACAGAATGGTTTAAGCAAGAAAATGCTCACTTTCTAAAAGTGGCATTTCCAAACGCACAATCTTAAAATCAACTTTACTAAAAGATGTATTTTTAAATTGTGAGTTCAGGGATCCCAAACTCCACATGTCCATCTACTCTCTAGGGGAATCTACACTTTAATCATATTTAAAGGTAGCCCCCATATTATCCTATGAGAGAGAGACAGACCTTGCAACAGTGAAAACGGAATTGGCAGTATTTCACTGTCAGGACATATAAACCACATTACTATATGTCCTACCTTATCCATACACTGCACCCTGCCCTTGGGGCTACCTAGGGCATACCTTAGGGGTGCCTTACATGTAAGGAAAGGGAAGGTTTAGGCCTGGCAAGTGGGTACACTTGCCAAGTCGAATTTACAGTGTAAAAATACACATACAGACACTGCAGTGGCAGGTCTGAGACATGATTACAGAGCTACTTATGTGGGTGGCACAACCAGTGCTGCAGGCCCACTAGTAGCATTTGATTTACAGGCCCTGGCACCTCTAGTGCACCTTACTAGGGACTTACTAGTAAATCAAATATGCCAATCATGGATAAACCACTTACATACAATTTAAACAGGAGAGCATATGCACTTTAGCACTGGTTAGCAGTGGTAAAGTGCTCAGAGTTGAAAAGCCAACAGCAACATGTCAGAAAAATATAGGAGGCAGGAGGCAAAAAAGTCTGGGGATGACCCTGCATAAGCAAAAGTCCAACAAGCCACATACAGCAAACTATTATTTTTAAGCCATTCTTAAAAAATACTGACGTTAGTTCATTAATTGTGAAGCCTTATGAAGTGGATTAAAGAAAAGGTGGCAGACGCCTAGGTCCCAAGGGCAAAATATTTACTTTTGAATATTTTTGCTGAAAGGATCTGGGTATCACATATTCTTGAAAAGCTGCCAAAAGATACTAATAAAATACCAGGTGTTCATTCATTGTTTTGATGTTTTTTTTTTTTTTAAGGTGGTGACAATGTGCTCATAGTTAATGAGACTCATCACTAAAACGATTATGAAGTAACCTTGAGCATTAGTGCCCAAGAAGAAGTAACCAACGAAGGCTGCCCATTGAAACTAAAGTCGAGATTTAGCAACACTTTGGGGGTCATTACGAGTTTGGCAATATCAGGACTGCCATGTTGGTGGCGGCGGTCGAACTGCCAACGGGCCATTGGAGAAGACTGCCAAATTATGACCATTGCGGTTGTTAGACCTGGCATCCTTGGCGTGGTCTCCCCTAACATTTTGCCTCTACTTCCCAGGTTGTTGCGGAGTGCTGGACTCTGTTTTTGCTGTTTTTGTTATTCTGGCCACTTAACCACTGCTGACCAGTGCTAAAGCGCAAGTGCTCCCTATGTGAAATTGTATGTGTAATTGGCTTTTCCATAATTGGCATATTTTATTTACTAGTAAGTCCCTAGTAAAGTGCACTAGAGATGCCTATAGCCTGTAAATAAAATGCTACTAGTGGGCCTGCAGCACTGATTGTGCCACCCACATGAGTAGCCCTGTAAACATGATTCCGACCTGCCACTGCAGTGTCTGTGTGTGCAGTTTTAAACTGCCAATTTGACTTGGCAAGTGTACCTACTTGCCAGGCCTAAACCTTCCCTTTTTATACATGTGAGGCACCCCTAAGGTAGGCCCTGGGTAGCCCCATGGGTAGGGTGCGGTGTATGTTAAGGGTTGGCCATGTACTGATGTGTTTTTCATGTTCTAACAGTGAAATACTGCCAAATTCGTTTTTCACTGTTGCAAGGTCTATCTCTCTCATAAGTTAACATGGGGGCTGCCTTTACATATTATTAAAGTGCAGGTTCCCTTTGAGAGCAGATCGAAATCGGGAGTTAGGGGTCTCCGAACCCACAATTTAAAAATACATCTGTTAGTGAAGTTGGTTTTCAGATTGTTAGTTTGAAAATGCCACTTTTAGAAAGTAGGCATTTTCTTGCTTAGACCATTCTGTGACTCTGCCCATTTGTGGATTCTCTGTCTGGGTCAAACTGACAGTTGGGCTGTTTGTGAACCTCCTCTAGACAGTGACACAAATGGAGCTGGGGTGTAGCCTGCATATCCTGATGAGCCATCTGGGCTGGAGTCGAGGGAGAAGTGGTAATTTACACCTGAATGGGCTGTGCCTGCCCTCACACAATGCAGTCTCTAACTCCCTGATGTGTGTCTGGGCCCTGGCCGGGGCAAGGCAGGATCCTGTAAACGGCAGAGACTTTCCTTTGAAGTTTGCCTACTTGAAAGGCAGAAAGGGGTATACGTAGTGGACCCAAAACCCCAGACTTTAGATCACTTGTGGCTTCAAGAGGAACTCCTGCCAAGGAGAAGAGGTGAAGAACTGTGGAGAAGTGCTGCCCCAGCCTGTGACTGTGCTTTGTTGGGCTATCCTGCACTTGCTGCTTCTGCCTGTGAAAGGGGTCAAAGATTGGACTTTGTTGTGCTTTCCTTCTTAAGAAGAATCTCCAAGGGTTTGGATTGAGCTTGACTCCTGTTTTGAAGTCTCAGGGCCATCAAAGACTTCCTCTGCCAACACCTGGACTCTCTGCTGAGACTCGTGCCCTACCAAGTGGTGCCCTATCCAGTCCCTGGACCCTTGAAAGGTGAAGTCGGCAGAATAAGGACTGAAATCCATGCACAGAATACCGTGCAGGGAAATCTTTGATGCACCACCTGCAACGTGGCTGAATAACAACACGCCACCCCATTCACAGCTGAAATCAACACTCCACCTGCATCGCGCCTGGGAGATCGACATATCGCAGCTGGAGAAATGATGCAACACCAACTTGCGACCACTGATAATGACGCAAACCTCACACAGTGCGGTTTCCCAACACTGTGCAACTGGATTTCTCACGCATTGTCGCTGGGCGTCAAAGTAATTGTGAACCTGCACGGATCCGAAGTGCCCTGTCCAGAAATCAATGCATTGCTCTGTTACGAGGGAGAAAAACAATGCATCACCTTCCAGACCGGAGAAGAAACAAAGCACGGCCTCACCTGCGAGTAAGGAGTCAGTGCATTGCTGAAATTTCCGAAGCATGCTCGCCCGTGCAGATTTATTTTTGATGCAAACAAGGTACTTCGTGTAAAATCAAAGTTTCCATTGTTTTCTATGGAGTTTTTGAAAATTCATATCTTGACTTGTGTATGTTTTGGTCTTGTTCGATTTAAATAAATATTGCCTATTTTTCTAAACTGGTGTGGTGTCCATTTTATAGTGTTTTCACTGTATTACTGTGTGTGCTGGTACAAATAATTTACACATTGCCTTTGAGATATGCCTGACTGCTCATGCCTAGCTACCAAGGGGATGAGCAGGGGTTAGCTTAGGAATGTAACTTCCTTACCCTGACTAGGTGAGGGTCCCTGCTTTGATACAGTGTAAACTGACAGCCAACCAGAGACCCCATTTCTAACAACGGTCTTCCCAACAGAAGACATCCAAACCACCACCAGTATCACCAGTGCGGTCATGCCACCACGGACGGCAGTAGCCACCTTCAGGCAGGTGGACACGATGTTCCTGTCGGACATATAAGGCTGCACACTACCAAGGTTTCCGCCGCAGTCGCACCACCACAGAAACCCTGGAAGAAACCAACTCTATAAAAGGAGATACTCACCTTTGGGAACACATACCTGTCTGGAGTCGCCATGGAACCTGAACTGCACATCCTTCCACTGCTTCTGCTTGCACAATGACTCCTGAATCAGTGATAGCGACAACAACAATAATCGTGAGTGCACACACCTACCTGACAATGTAGGGGAAACCCAAAGTACACAGGCACACAAAACATACACATCCGGGATGGCTGGCGACGGCGACACACACATGTAACCACACACCCATAAGTACACACACCAACACACCCACATACACACACGCACACCCATACTACACACACCCTGACCAACACACACATACAATACACACACCAACCTGCAGACACACAGCACTGCACAGTCCAACACAACAATACACAATACCACCGATTCACACAACTACACCACAACCACAACAACACAAATGCTTCAGCAAGCAAACACATCACACCCCTCCACATGACACTACATACATAGAAGAATACGTAACAACACCTGACAACAATATACACAATCACACAGCCATACAACAAAGCATACGTCCACCTCGCTAATTCAACACACAACGCGTCTGACATACCCATCACCACCCACATGCACGCACACACAACAACCACACAAGGGCACACAACACAACTATTACACATATCAACACAAACATTACACATTATCAACATACATACATGTACCGAGCTTCAGGGGAGGGCTGGGAACACTTGTGAGGGGTCAACCTCTAGCAGGGGGAGGGGCATGGGTACTAGCAGGGTGGCAGGGGATGACTTGGAGGTGGAAGGGCTGGACTTGGGGAGGGGCACAGACCATTTGGGGTATCACAGGGTGGGAGAGGAGTAGGGAACATGGAAAACTCTGAGAGGAAATGCTTCTTGGACACATGGGGCTGTCATGGCAAAAAGGTTTGGGAGTGGAGATAGTGGGAGTGGTTATAGGAGGTGTCTTGGTACATGTCTTGGGAGCATGTGGGTGTGAGGAATGCTTGTGGGTGCTGGGTGTCTGTTGGGTGGGTGAGTGAGGGTTTTTATGTGTCTTGGGAGGAGGGGGTGAGGGGGTGCTGGGAGATGGCATGCTGGATGGGTGACTATCTGTTGGGGTGGTGTCTGCAGGTATTGAAGATATGTTGCATGTGGGTTTGTCAGTGGTTGTGGTGTCTGCAGATGTGGTGATTGGTTGGATTTCTGTGGGTATGATATTGTGCTGGCTGTGGGTAAGATAGGAGTTGTGGCTGGATCAGTGAATGTTGGTGCTGTGGCTGTAGGTGTGTCTGGTGTAGTGTCTGTGAAGGTAGGTGCTGTGGGGGAGTCTGTGCAGGTAGTGGCTGTTGGTGTGTCTGCAGGTGGGTGTTGTTTGTGTGCATGTCTGTGGAGGGTCTTGTGGTGCTTGTGTTTGTCAGCGCTACGCTTGGATGTTGAGATGGATGCATGCTTGTCTGTCTGTGTGCTTTGACTGGGTTTGTGATTGGAAAGAGATAGGTGGAAGGGTGACAGTAGACAAATGGTGACTGGCTGCCGTCAGTGTGGAGGCCAGAGCATGAAAGTATCTCTGTAGGCCAGCCAGTGCACGTGAATGCCCTCCAGGAATGCATTGCTCTGCTGGACTTGAGCTGCTAGTCCCTTGATGGCATTCACGATGGCCAACTGACCCACAGAGATGGACCGCAGGTTGCCAGTAGCCTCCTCACAGAGGGCAGCAGGGCTGACAGGGGCAGAGGTGCCTGCGGCGAAGGAGATGCCCACCCTCTTGGGTGAGTGGGCATGGGCAACTGGATGGGGTGTTACAGGAAAGGCGTTGGTAGTCAGGTGGGTGGTGGACTGAAATGGTGCTGGGGTGGTCCCAGAAGGGTCCCTGTTAGACTTTTCATCCTTGGCGTGGTCTCCCTTAACTTTTTACCTCTGTTTCCCAGGTTGTTGATGTGTGCTGTTTTTGCTGTTTTTGTTACTCTGGGCACTTTACCACTGCTAATCAGTGCTGGAGTGCAAGTGGCCCTTTACAAAATATGTATGTAATTGGTTCATCAATGATTGGCATATTTGATTTAGTAGTACGCCCCTAGTACAGTGCACTAGAGGTGCCAAGGGCCTGTAAACCAAATGCTACTAGTGGCCTGCAGCACTGGTTGTGCCACCCAAATAAGTAGCTCTGTAATCATGTCTCAGTCCTGCCATTGCAGTGTCTGTGTGTGCAGTTTTAACTATAAATTCTACTTGACAAGTGTACCCACTTGCCAGGCCAAAACCTTCCCTTTTCTTACATGTAAGACACCCCTAAGGTAGGCCCTAGGTTGCCCCAAGGGCAGGGTGCAGTGTATGGTTAAGGTAGGACATGTAGTAATGTGTTTTATATGTCCTGACAGTGAAATATTGCTAAATATGTTTTTCACTGTTGCAGGGCCTGTCCCTCTCAAAGTTTAACATGGGGACTACCTTTGAATCTGATTAAAGTGTAGATTCCCTTTGGGAGTGGATGGACATGTGAAGTTTGGGGTCTCTGAGGCCTGTCCCTCTCAGAGGTTAACATGAGGGCTACCTTTAAATCTGATAAAAGTGTATATTCCCTTTGGGAGCGGATGGACATGTGGAGTTTGGGGGCTCTGAGCTCACAATTTAAAAATACATATTTTAGGAAAGTTGATTTTAAGATTGTGTGTTTGAAAATGCCACTTTTAGAAAGTGAGCATTTTCTTGCTTACAGCATTTCTGTGACTATGCCTATTTGTGGATTCCCTGTCTGGGTCAGTTTGACAGTTGGGCTGGTTGCATCTCACACTAGACAGCGACACAAAGGGAGCTGGGGTGAAGTCTGCGTTTCCTGATGGGTCATTGGTGCTAGGAGGGAGGGGAGGAGTGGTCATTCACACCTGAAAGGGCTGTGCCTGTCGTCACACAATGCAGTCTCCAACCCCCTGGTGAGTGTCTGGGGCCTGGCCTGGGAAAGGCAGGATTTCACATTCAAGAGAGACTTTGCTTTGAAGAAGGCCTACTTCAAAAGAGAAATTGGGTATGAGAAGGGCACCCAAAACCATAGACTTTAGAACACTTCTGGAAACCAAGCGGAACCTCTGCCTGAAGAAGAGCTGAAGAGCTGAGGAAGAAGAGCTGCCCTGCCTATGACTGTGCTTTGAGGAGCTATCATGCAGTTGCTGCTTCTGCCAGAGTAAGAGGGCAAAGACTGGACTTTGTGTGCCTTCCATCTTGTGCTTGATTTAGAGCTTGCCTCCTGTTGTTTGAAGTCTCAGGGATAGCAAAGACTTCTCTCTGCCAGCACCTGGAGTCGCTATGTTCCTGGGACACTGAAAGGAGAAGCTGGCAGCCTAAGAGGAAGAAATCCACGCACAGAATGCCGTGCAGGGAAAAGATCGAAGCAACTCCGATCTGCGGCTGAAGAAATGACGCGCCGCCAGCTTCACGGCTCAAAATCAATGCTTGCCTGCAACGCGACTGAAGAATTGATGCACGGAGCTGGAGAAACGACGCACAGCATCGTTGATGGAGGATGGTGAGATTGCAACCCACGCTGGGTCGTTTTCCAATCATCGTGCGGCTGGATTTCCGACGCAAGTACACCGGGGGGGGGGGGGGTGTAAAAACAATGCAAGGCCTGCCCGGACCAAAGAGTGCTGACCGGATCGATGCATCGCTCTCCTGCGGAGAGAAGAAATAACACACTCGATCCGACGAAAGGAGAAACAATACAATGTCCCGCTTGTGAGTGAAATCGACGCACCAAAAGCCCTTTTTGACACATACTCACCCGTATGGGGTTATTTTTGATGCACCCAAGGTACATTTTCACGCTAACAGTGTTAGTGTGTGTTTTAAACTACATAAAGACTCTTTTTGCTTTTTAATTGATAACTTGACTTGTGTATTGTGGATTTTTGTCGTTTTGGTCTTGTTTTGTTTAGATAAATATTTCCTATTTTTCTAAAACTGTGTTGTCTCATTTTGTAGTGTTTTCATTACGTTACTGTGTGTAAAATACTTTACACCTAGCACTCTGAAGTTAAGCCTACTGCTCTGCCAAGCTACCAAGAGGGTAAGTAGGGGTAAGCTGAGGGTGATTCTCTTTTACCCTGACTAGAGTGAGGGTCCTTGCTTGAACAGGTGGTAACCTGACTGTCAACCAAAGACCCCATTTCTAACAGTGGCCAATTGGATTAGTCACAGCTCTATAGCTGTGTTTAGCCTTGTTTGGCATTGTGTTGTGCCATTGCATTGCTTTCATTGCCATGTAGTGGTCCTCAGTCGTACCATCTATTTGGTATACCTAGTTCAATAGTCTTACATGCAAGAGAGGTGATGTGATGTGCACATTGCAGGTTTTCATGTAAATGGGCTAGTGCATTTTGGGAGTCACAGTGCTACTATTATCCAATGCTATCCATGCCTTTGCCAAGGGCTGTGAGGGCAGTTGGGCTTGGTGGGGGTGTGGCATGCAGGAGAGAGGCATTAGGTGTATAGGTGGGAGGTGTAGTGAGACATACAGTGGATTTGGGAGTACTTGGTTGGCGAGGAAGAATGTAGGACATGACAATTGTGTGCCATAGTAGTTGTGGGTACTTACCAGAGTCCAATCTGCCAAGTATTCTAGTCAGGCCCTCAGGATGCAGAATGTCTAAGACCTTCTCCTCCCCAGATGTGAACTGTGGGGGAGGCGGTTGGGGCCCACTGCCAGTCTTGTGCATAGCGATCTGGTGTTGTGATGCCATGGAATGCACATTCCCCCTAAGGTTGTTCTACCTCTTCCTGATGTCCTCCCTTTTGCGTGGATGGTTGCCTACTGAGTTGACTCCATGTTCCTCGCTATCAAGGTTTGCTGGACCTGTGCTCCAAACAGTTGTGGCTCTACCCTGATGATTTCATCCACCATGACCCTCAACTTGTCATCTGTGAACTATGGGTGCTTTTGTGGGGATATGGTAGTGAGATGTGTATATGTGCTTATAATGTAATGGTACTCTGGCGGTCTTTATGAACATGGCGGGAAAGACCGCCGACCGCTGTGTCGGTAGTGAACAGAATCCCGCCATTGGCGGTGAATGCAAACCCGCCATATAATGAACAAAAAACCCAACCCCGCCAAAAATTCCCAGCCCACCCCACCCCGCCACCGCCAAGCACACCCACATCCTGCTCTCCAAATAATGATGCACAAATCACCTCGGCGGACAGTGGAGGCCGGACGACCATTGGCGGCTGCGACCGCCATGGGCGGCAAGTGGACTCAACAGCAACAAGTGCACACATTGGACAGGCGTATCACCCACACACCTGATACACATCCAGAACTCCATAAAACACCCTCAGACACACCCCACAATCCGTTGCAATGAAACCAGGACAAGAAGACGGAGAGCACTAGAGCCAGACAGCATACGGCAGCATACAGGAGACACACATCGACCCACAGAAGAGCACCTTTACCTCATCCCCAGTCCTGACGCCATCTACCACACTCACCATGTCCCCCCCAAAAAATCCACGCTTCACCGAAAGTGAGTTAAGGACCATGGTGGACGAGATCCTGAAGGTGGAGGCACAAATAATCGGGGCCGCGGTGCAGCACACACGCATCGCCCAGAAAATGGAGCTGTGGCAGACCATTGTGAACAGGGTGAATGCAGTGGGACACCATCCATGCACCAGGGACAACATCCGCAAGAGATGGAATGACCTGCGGGGGAAGGTCAGGGCCATGGCATCTAGGCACCACATCGCAGTGCAGAAGACTGGGGGAGGACCGCCACCAACACCTCCCAACTACACCGACTGGGAGGAAAAGTTACTCGCCATCCTGCACCCAGAGGGACTCACTGGAGTCACTGGAGGAATGGATTTGGTTAAGTCATCTGCAATTACCCCATATACCCCACAGCTGCAATGCATGCACCACCCCACCCCACCCACACCCACCTGGCCCAAAACCCCACCCAGCCTTTACCCACCACATCCACCCCCCTGCATGACCTACAACCCACTAACAGGCCCACATCACTCTAGCTGTGCATAGCCACCCACCCCTGAATGTACCCACAATGGAACAATACCCCCCACCACAATGCAAACCCACCACTGGTACTAAATGCAATGTCAAACTCACAAAGGCACCCTGGAAGGCCACTGAAAGTAAGACAAGCACAAAATAGCACAGTCCTGTACACCTAAACCTACATGCATATGTAACAGACATGTCTATGTCCCCCAACAGGCACCAACACCCATGCAACCCTAACAGACGGGACAAGGAGTGCCACTGCCCTCCAGGAAGACAGGGGCACCTCACAAGACCTTGGCGAAGGATCCTTGGACACTGATGAGCAGGCAGGCCCCTCACACAGTCCTGGATTCTCACCATGCAGCAGTCCCACCCAGGAAACCACTGTCACCCCTAACACCCAGTCAAGACCAGCAGGACAGGGCAGGCGTACCCACACCAGTGTACCCAGGCCACTGGTGGAACACAGCTACAGAGGCCACAGTCTCCCACTCCCAACATGCAGGAAGGCGAGTGCCCCAGTACAAGTGGCACATCCAGACCTGTGAAGGGGACACAGGCACAGGGGGCTAGGGCAAGTTCAAGGGTCCCAGTGGGCCAGGGGGGAGGCCACAGGATGGATGCAGCAGCCCAGGACATTATTTCAGAGGTATTGGGGGCCTACCAAACATACCCAAGACAGGTTGGCACAGATTGTGTCCACCCTGGAGCAAAGTCAGAGGATGCAGCATGAACAACACCAACAGGCCATGGAGCAGTGGAAAGCCACAATGGCCACCATAGCTGGAGCACTGCTGCACTTGGTCAAAAACCAGTCTGACACCCACTCCGGACAAGAGGCCCCCACAACAGCCCTGGACAACCAGAATCAGATGGCCCAAGCAGCAGAAACATATGTTATTGTCGAGACACTTCAATGAACAATGCAGTGTACAAATGATGAGATGTTTGCCTATGAATGTGTCTTCATGACTCCTTTTTGTAACCCCTCGTAGGTACCCACCCTTGTGGCGAGGAAGGGCACCATCGGTGTACAGACCACTTGTAGATATGGGGACCATGGTGGAGCGTCAGATCATAATCACTTACAGACTCACACGTCATGTTCATAATGAGGGCCTATATAAGTGTATTTGCCTGCTCTCTGTGTATTCGAAAATCGCTTTTGCAGCAAAGGATTGTGGAATGTGTGGGAATGTGTTATATAGTGCAGTGAGTAGGTCTGGTGTGTATATGTGTGTCACGTGTGGGCTATTATAACTAACAATAGTGGGTTCTGAGGGTAGCAGTTCGCACCGCCAATGGTTTACTGTAGTGAAAGAACCGCTGTGGTGATTTGTGGCTCATAATCTAGTGAGTGGAAGTGTGTCGGGCTGGCAGTACTGGTGATGGACCGCCTCTTTCCCTCCCTCCTGTCCTGGTGGTGTCGGATTTGTTGCTGTTTTGTGGTGGTCATCAGAGTGTGACTCTTAATAAGGCGGTCAGATTACCGCCACCATGGCAGTCTGTTGGTAGCCATCACCAAGGCGGTCTTCTGAAATGACCACCAAAGTCCTAAGGATGCCCAAAGTATCACAGAGTAAACTCCAATACTGTCAAAAATAAGTCCAGTGCTTTGGAAATATAATCGATAAAGGGACGAGAATAGTGTCACAAGAGAGAATAGAGACTATTTTACTAATGAATCTACCCAGAACGCAGAGAGAAGTCAGAATGTTCATGGAAATGGTGGGCAGTAGACAGTAGATACCAAACATTTTACTGCTGGCTAAGCCTTTACTGTGGCTGACGTACAAAGATTTGCCTCATCCACCTTCATCGGACAACAACTGCTAGAAAGCTTTCCTGGGGCTGAGAGAATGTCTCTGTCAGTCCCCGCCACCAAGAACGCCTGATTACAGTAGGGTGTTCACATTGTTTTGCAGTGCTTAATCAGACGCATGGGGATTCATGAAGATCTGCAGCATATTTGTTAATTGCCCTTGACTCTGTTGCCACAGAACTACCTAGCTGTCTTAAAGCAGTGGCAGTGGTTGGTTTCAGTATAGAAAGATGTGAAAATATAGTGATGGGACATTCCTTAAACGTTATGGTCCCTTACTCGTTTGAAATCCTGCTTACCTGAACCGAGACACAATATATGAGAAATGGTAGACTTAGAAAGTATGAAAAATTGTTTTGAAAACATGAAAGATATTGAATCCATCAACTTTGCTACCCCTTCCTGAAAATGAAAAAGATGAACCTTTGATTGAGCCTGATTATGTAATTTTGCGTCTGAGAGCCAGTGAAGGTACCTTGAGAGCAGCTTAGGCTGTCTGTAAAATTTAAGAAGTTGTGGAAGCTTCATTGCTTTGAGGTGTAACCTCAGCACAACTTGCAGTGTATCAGCCCAATTGAGAGGGACCATATGTTCAGGTAGTTAATATGGCTTTGCTTTGGTTCATGACTTGGGACACTTATGGTCAAAGAGGGGTTTCATGACCTCTTCTGGCACCTCCATCAGAAACGGGGGAATATGTATGAAAATTATTTTATGCATTGCCAAAGCCTACCGAAGTTGCAGAGGGTAAACGTCCAGCTCACAGATGTGGCAATGGATATGTCACAGTTGGAAACAGATTTGCTGCATGAAGTTGCACGGTGTAGTGCAATTGTGGACTGCAACTTTAATGGGGATTACACAATTTAATCTAAATAGGACACTGTTTTTTCAATGCTGTTGTCAGTAGCTGATACTAGGGAAGAGTTCAATAAATTTCAGGGAGATGCTTCAGAGGCAGAGCATCAGATTTGGATCAGAGCAGGATGTGGGACAAATGCAAATGACATTTGGATTTTAGCAGATGGAAGACCAATTTTGCCAGACAGTCTATTGTTCCCCTTGACATGACATTTCCATGGCCCAGCACATGTAGCAAAAGACGAAATGGTAAGAATGTTCAAACAGAATTGGTTTAATCCCAGGTTCAGGGTGCTTGCAGAGGAACTATGCCACGACTGGGTAACATGTCAACAGTTGAATGTAGGAAAAAGAACACCAGTTATATTGAACCATGTTGGAAGATCAGGTGGTGTTTTCAACAGGATGCAGATGGGCTTCATTGAGATGCCTGTTTGTAATGGGCTGAGATATGTCCAAGTCATAGTGTGACTTTCCCCTTGATTGGTGGAAGCTTACCCAACATGGAGAAATGATGGTTGCAAGGAACTGTGACACAACTGTGTAACATATCAACAGATGAATGTAGGGAAGAGAACACCAGTTATATTGAACCATTTTGGAAGATCAGGAGGTCTTTTCACCAGGCTGCAAATGGGCTTCATAGAGATGCATGTTTGTAATGTGCTGAGATATGTCCTAGTTATAGTGTGCATTTTCCCTTGATGGGTGGAAGCCTACCCAACACAGAAAAATGGCAGTCTCACTGTAGCAATACTAGTGTTGCAAGAGTTAATACCTAAGCATAGATTGCCTGTTTCTCTGGAGTCAGATCATTGCACTTAATTTAACAATGAAGTCCTGAGAGTGCCTTGTGGAGCTTTACAATTGGAGCAGAGATTGCATTGTTGTTATTATCGAGAAGCATCTGGGACAGTTGAACGACTAAATAGAACCATAGGCATCCAGACTGGCAAAAGTCTGTACTTCCACTTTACTGAAATGGCATGATGCATTGCCTTTGGTGTTGATGAGCCTTCTAAGTACACCTGACATGCAGGCACGATTATCACTGCATGAGTTCTTAATGAGGTGTGCAATGAGGTGGCCTGATGTACCTGCAAATGCACTTGTGAACATTACTGATGACATGATACTCAATTATTGCAAAGGATTTTCTGATGTGGTGCATTCTGTTTCACGCCAGGTTGAAGGCTGTCACTGCAAATACACATCAGGAGCAGTGTCATCATCTTTGTCCCAGTGACTGGATCCTGATCAGGAAGTACATACAGAGGTTGTGCTTCGAATCGAGATGGAAAAGCTCCTTTCAGGTGATTCTCATCATGAATACTGCTGTTAAATGTGCTGGAGTGCTGAACTTGGTCCATGCATCTCATACCCAGAGAACAAGAAATCCATATGAAGAAATGGTGCTCTATCAACCAAAATCAGAAACAATGGTGACAGTACCACCGCAGGATATACAACTATGAGGAGCACAACCACAAGAGGCACAGCAGCAAGGAAGAGAAAGGGGCGAAGCACTACAGGCAGTCACACCAATCCAAATTCCTGTGATTTCACAAAGTAGCACTGAGGTTTCTGGTGAAGAAGTAGAACACAAAACAAAAGCTCAACCTGAGGTATCAATTGAGACACCACCAGAACCACTATGAGATCCAGGTTAAGGGATGAGTACTGGATCAAGAAGAGTCACTTGCAGTGCTGAATGGCCAAGAATGTAAGGTCGGAAGAAGCTGAGATCGTGTGCCAGTTGAACGCATTTCCAGAGGAAACAGAATCAAGAGGTACACGTGACACAGAAGAAGACGATAAATACACACTAATGAGATCAGAAAGTAAAAGTAGCTTGATGGAGGTATTTTGCATATCAATGAACTTACAATGTGAACTAAGTGTTAAATATACCAATATCAGATTTGATTGATTTGAGATCAGAACTATTTTAACCTTCATGACGTCCAAACAGTATTTGGTGAAAAGCTACTGAAAAAGATTTCTGGAAGAAAGAAAAGTTTGAAATACTTTATTGAATGAAAAAGTGCAAAAGAATGGATTAAAGACTGAAAATAAAGACTGATAAGTTGTTAACCAAAAAGAATTAAAATGATTTCAAATAAAGCTGAAAAAACTAATTGAAAAAGAATACTCAAAAACCTGCTTAGTGCAAAAAGTCTGAAAGTGGACAATTGACTTTATTTGCTGATTTATTTTACTAACCAATCTGACTTTAGACAAACATGTGTTTCCTACAAAAAGAGCTAGCTGCAATTTTATTATGAGTATTGGATTTTTAGTAGTATTATTAGTGGCTATAACATTGTTGATAGTGATACATTTCACACGAGAGACTGATACATCTGCATTTGTATTGGCTAATATGACATCTGCACATGTGTTAGATAAAGATACATTTAATTATAGATTACATGAAAAAAGATTACACAATAAATGTTTATTGTAGATTAATTCAAGAATACACACAAGCTTTAGATGCAAGGGATTGATAGGTGTGTGCCCATTTACCTTCATCAGCTGTGGAAGAAGTGACATACCATCACATACCTTTGTCGTATCAATTGCATGTAGTATTTTGCTTGGCTTAGCATACAGGCAAGAACACTTTGAATAATATTATTATTATTTTGACAGGATTCTCCCAAAAGTTCCTTTACAGAAGAGCATGAATCTACATCCATAGGTAAAAGGAATGGATACAGCACAACATTATGTTAGACCATACCTGCATATAGACACTGTTAAAGCATATGAGAACAATTTAACACGTTTAATGATACCATTAGAAAATACATTTATTATGATGTTAGATGAAAGAAGAGCACACAGTTCCCATAGCAAAGACAGAGAGGAAGATGTTTTGAAAAATGTTTGGAAGAAGAACAAAGATGAATACAGAAAGAAAATGGTTTATCCTAAATTCAATTTAGACAGAAGTCAAATGGGAAAAATATGTGTTTTCAGAGGGAGAAACCAATTTAGAAAGAGACTTGTAGGAATTAGCAGTTATGAACACAGGTTTGAAATATTGGGAGGTTCATGGCAAATTTTAAAAGGAGAAGAGATAGCCATTCCAGGAGTTAATTTTGTTTGTGGGCAGGATGCTTATTTTCAAATATCAGCTGATTGGAAAGGTATGCTATTTAGCTTTGCTGTTTTGCTAAGATGTTGCATGTATATAGTATGGATGCTTTGACAATGGCACCAGCACATAGACACACATGTAGTATAAGTGATGGAACACTATTAGTTAGAGACATTTTTGGAACAATTAGCCCACCAGTAGAAGTGACTTTGAATGATGAGATACTTAGAATGCTCTCAACAGTTGTAGCAAATTGGCAACCAGTGCGTCTGGAACTTTAATAGTTGTTAACACATAATTTGTGGCTGTTAGATCAATAGATATTTTGCTCACAGAAAAAGGTGTAGTCTGCAACATACTATAAGCTCAGCATTGCTGCACCTATAATCCTATAAGAGTGAGCACATTTTTGAATTTACAAAGAACATTTCTGATTTGAAACCTGAATGAGAATCATTAGAAACCAACAGTGTTCTAGAAAGTTTAGGTAAAAGAGACTCTGCAGTTAACAACTGATTTACAACAACAGGAGGAGGGCTTTTTAAACTAATACTAGTACCTATACTAATTTGTTATGTTTGTTTCCTGACCTTATAAAGGTTTTGCAAAGGTATCATATGTTATGTTGAAAAGCGAAAGAGGAGAGAGAAATAAACAGATAAAGAGAGAGTTAGAATGGAATGATAACATCATTAGAGAATATAAGAGGTTCAAGGAATCTAAGAGTTTAAAATAGGAAGTGAAATCACTCAACTGAAGATGAGAGTGAACTTTAAAGATTCATTTGTGAAGAAATTATGATGGTTTAATGACCATCAGAGGGGGAGGTTGTTGGAGAGTTTTATAATGTCGGTAAAAATAATGCAACTTTATAATATTATACAGAATTGAAGTGTAGACTTTAATAAAAAATATATGCATTTAAAAAAAGGTGTAGTAGGCAACCATATATACTTGTACTAGACGTGAATACCTGAAACAATATTTTTTGACCAGCTGACATGCCTAAAGAATGCTGATATAATCTAAAGTGTTTACTTCCTTATCTTCCCATGGACATAAAATGTTTTCATTTAACACTGTAAATGTTTCTACTTACACAAAGACTTATATTAAATAATAAATAGAGATCTGTCATTTAGGAAACTAATGATGAATTTCACACATGAATATGCCGCATTTGTAAAGATAATGATTGGTGTGAAGAGAAATACCTTTGTATTGGAGAAGAAATGTTTCACTTCACATCGCTATCTGTGGACTGTTGTATTCCGGGTGAGATAACTGAGAGCGGCAATCCTGTTCCCATGAGAGCATTGAAAGTTGACTGGCCAACTATGGAGCGAAGAAGCAACAAATTGACCTGTCTAAAATACTGTGTGTTTCTTGTGTAGGTTATCTCATTCATTTACCACTTGCCCTTGCCTATACCACACACTGCTCTGAGACTCTACTGAGTTTCTTGAATCCCTCTTTATGGAAGTTCTGTTTTGACAAATTCTTGATGCTGAAGCCTTATGCTTATTAATCTCTAACTGAAAATTTTTATGAGTTCTAACTGACACCTTTTCATTCTCATTCTTAGAATAGAAATTCTTTCCTTTATAGAACATGCTTTAACCATTTATTATGATTTATTGATTACTTATTTTGACCACTGACAAAACTAATGATTGATGAATTTATACGCTGATTCCAATAAAGATGAAATACTAAAGATTGTTTAATAAAACCATTTTAATCTTACATCAAACTTTCATTATTGGGTGAAAATAAAAATAAAATGATTTGCTGATTATGTACATCTCCTGGTTAATCTCAACCAACAACAAAATCCATTGGCCAGAGAGAGTAAACAGCTGAGATTTCACACTGGTGAATGGTAAAAATGTCCTCTTAAACTGATAACTTAACTGAGATCCCTGCCCCATCAAGTGCCTGGTTTATTTTTTCAATTTGAATTTCGGTGGGAGGGGGAAAGGTGATGTGAGAATGTAATGGATAACGGTACAGAGAAAACCAGGTATTGGTTTTGTCATTTGGCGCAGGCTGTATATGCAGATGTTGGTGGGGGCAGGTAGTATGAGGCAAGGTAGTTTGTTTTATATTTTACTTTAGATATCAATACATTTCCTTATATTTGAAGATGTGGGTTGTGCAGCTGGAAGGCACAATACAAGCTTGTTTTCCAGGAGGATGATAAATATAAAAGGTGGTGGTGTGGATGTCAGGTCAGGTCAGATATTATTTTTCTTTTGGTGGAGTTGCCATTGTATGTATGACTGCCCCATCACCAAACAAAGTAAACTCTTATTTGTAAACTGGATTAACTGTTGAAAACCGGATTCCACACACTCATATGCTGTGTGTACTCAAACTCAACCTAGACATACAACACTCTTTATACTGCCTATGTATTGTTTATTTTGAATTTAGAATTTAAAAAACACAATAAAATAATATTTTATCACAACATCTTTACTTAATGATATAGAGCACAGGAACAGCAATACAGTTAGCATCCTTACTATGCAAGTCACAAATCATTAACATGGACTATCAAAGTTTAGATGGCAATAGGTAGGGGACAATGGTGGGGGGGAGTCTAAGAGAAGAAGAAAATCTGGATTCATGCGAGTATGGAGAGGACGAACAAGGGCTGTGAGGGGAGTGGGGGATAGGTCAGATTAAGCCTGAAATGGGGGGGGGGGGGATAAAGTCACAAAGTCTTAAGACATCATGCATGGTAGAAGATTGGGAAAGAGTGAATGGTTATGGGATTAGTGTTGAGGATCCAAATTAGGAGAAAGAAAGTGAGTAATGTTGAGGAAAATATGTAGCTGGATGGTGTGAGAGAGGAACATAGTGGGTAAAAGAGAGAGACAGATATCCTTAGCATCACAGACTGTCCTGAAATAAAGGTTGGATTATTCAAGATTCCTATTTGAGCCCTGTAGTTTTGCCATTGTTAAAGATGGGGCTCGAGAAGTGAGCTTTGATAAGAGAGTGAGAAGTAACACCTTTTTGTCCATAGACTGTTCGTCTCATGGTCAATTTTGAGTATCTAGGATGATAGATCAAACCATAACTAAGCATAGTGGGAGAAAAACATAAGATCAGTTTTTATATTTCCATTTGTTAGATAGTGGTATTAGTTATGATTAAGTTTGTGGATATTCATGCATTAATTTATGTTTGTAGTTCTTAGAATCATTATGGGCAAGGTTGGGAGGGTAAGTGACCTTGTAGCTGTTTGGACCCGCCTTTAGTAGGGTGTGGGAATTAGTGGTAGGCAACATGTTAGTATAAGTCAGGTACATCCTGGAATGGATTTAACTATACCATAGTAGGATTGATAAAAATCAATAAGAGAATGTGCATGGAACAGGGTGAAAGAAAACGTGAATGTAAGAACAGCATGCTAGTGTGGATGGAAGTGGCTGAAAGAAAATGTGAAGAATAATGTATGTGTGAGCAGAAAAAGGTAACTTGGTAATCACTCCAAAACAACAGAGCTGATTAAGGGAAGATTATAAGTGAAGAGATTAGAGCAAAGAAGATTCATAGTTCATGCAGCAAAACAAAACATGAGAAAAACAGCAATAATTAAGTCACAAACAACACAAGAAAATATTAAAATAGAAATCTCTCCAAATAATTTTAGCTAGACAGTAATGAAGAGCAAGGTAAACACCAACTGGTCATAAGGTAAGTTAGAAGCAGTAAGTAATAAAAGATACAGAGATAACGTAAAATGTTAATTAGTAAACTGTTAATCAAGTGAATTATAAATAAAGTGCAAAGTTATTGGATTGTTTGAAGTTTGAGAAGTCAAGACTACAGCTGTGAGAAGGTAGGTGCAGATCATGTAAGTATTATTGAGTGAAGCTTCATTTCTCTTTACTTGAATAGACTCACTGGTAGTACATGAAGTGGTTAGACCTCCTTTACTTTTTGTCAAGTTCAGCTTTTTTGTCCACCAAGTAAGGCAGATTGGTGGATTGAGGAAAGCATATGAATAATCCTGCCTCATTTGCTGTTAGGTTGGATAGCTTAGTACAAGATGGGCAGTTTTTAATCAGTGGTTGTACAGATGGACAAAATGATCAGCTACTTATATGAAAGAATACATATTAATAAATGAAGAGAGGGCTTAAGTTGGCCCTTTTGGTGCCCTCCAGCACTCAGTTTGGAAAACCAGCACTTACTTTTCTTCATCAGACTTTGACCCAAAGCAAAACAGTGAAAACACACAATAGGGGGGGTGGAAGGAGGAAGAGAAAGACGCAAATTGTGACAAATGAAAACACATAGCAGGGGGGAAGAAGGAGGGAGAGAAAGATGCCAATTGTGACAAATTGAGAAAGCAGAAACCTGCATGAGTGAAATAAAGAAACAGGGAGTGTCTGGTAGTAGATTAAAAAGGCATGAGGTGGAATCAAGACTTTGCAGCCATGGTATTTGGTACACCGGTGTTCAATAGCACCAGTCTCAGGCTTCTGAGAGAAGCTTTGGGCCCCAACACTTATACTTTTACAGATTAAGACCTGCTGAAGAGATGATATCTCTTAGAAATGGGGTCACTGGTTAGCAGTCAGTTTGCACTCTGTCCAATCTGGGACCCTCACTCTAATCAGGACAATAGAGGAACACACTTAGATAACCCCTGCTTACCCCCTTGGTAGCTTGGCTGAAGCAGTCAGGCTTATCTCAGAAGCAATGTGTAAAGTATTTGTACCAACACACACAGAAATACAGTGAAAACACTACAAAATGGGCACCATATCAGTTTAGAAAAATAGGTAACTTTATCTAAACCAAACAAGACCAAAACAACAAAAATCCAACATACATAAGTCAAGATATGAATTTTCAAAGGAATAAGAGTCTTACCCCATAGAAAACAATGGAAAGATTGATTCTACACAAAGTACCTGGTTTGCGTCAAAAATAAAGCTGCACGGGCGAGCCTGCATAGTAAAGGTCAGCGTTGCGTTGATTCCTTACTTCCTTACTCGCAAGTGAGGCCGTGCGCTGTTTCCTCTCTGGTCGGGTAGGCGATGCGTTGTTTTTTTGCCTCACAAGAGAGCGATGCATCGATTTCCGGACTGGGCACCTTAGATCCATGCTGATTAACAATGACTTTGACACCCAGGGACAATGTGTGAGAAATCCGGTTGCACAGTGTTAGAAAACCACGCTGCGTGGGGTTTGCGTCGTTATCAGCAGCTGCATTGAGGTGTTACGTTATTTCTCCAGCCGCAATGCATCAATTTTAGCCGCTAAGTGGATGGCGCGTCATTTATGAGCTGCATTGCAGATGGTGCATCGAGAGTCTAGGTGCTGACAGAGGATGTCTTTGATGACCCTGAGACCTCAAACCAAGAGGCTTCAGTTTAAGAGATACTTCTTCAAGCAGGAATGCACAACAATGTCCAGTCTTTGTCCCCTTTCACAGGCAGAAGCAGCAACTGCTGGATAGCCAAAACAAACCACAGTCACAGGCAGGGGCAGCACTTCTCCTCAGTCCTTCAGCTCTTTCCAGGGCAGAGGTTCCTCTTGGTTCCAGAAGTGATCTAAAATCTGGGGTTTTGGGTCCATTACTTATACCCCTTTCTGCCTTTGAAGTGGGCAAACTTCGAAGGAAAGTCTCTTTTGCGCACAAGATCCTACCTTGTCCAGGGCAGGCCCAAGACACACATCAAGGGGTTGGAGACTGCATTGTGTGAGGTGAGGCACAGCCCGTTCAAGTGTAAGTGACCACTCCTCCCTCCACTCCAGCTCAGATGGCTCATCAGGATATGCAGGCTACAGCCCAGGTCCCTTTGTGTCACTGTCTAGAGAAGATTCACAAACAGCCGAACTGTCAGTCTGACCCAGACAGGGAATCAACAAATGGGCAGAGTAACAGGATGGTTTAAGCAAGAAAATAGCTACCTTATAAAAGTGGCATTTTCCAACTAACAATCTAAAAAACAACTTCATTAACAGATGTATTTTAAAAATGTGAGTTCAGAGACACCAAACTCCACATTTCTATCTGTTCTCAAAGGGAAACTACACTTTAAGGATATTTAAAGGCAGCCCCCATGTTAGCCTATGAGAGAGATAGGCATTGCAACTGTGAAAACTGAATTTAGCAGTATTTCACTGTTAGGACATGTAAGACACATCAGTACATGTCCCACCTTTAACATACACTGCACCATGCCCATGGGGCAATGTAGGTCCTACCTTAGGGGTGCCTTACATGTATAAAAAGGGAAGGTTTAGGCCTGGCAGTTTAAAACAGCACACAGACACTGCAGTGGCACAACCGGTGCTGAAGGCACCCTAGTAGCATTTTGTTTACAGGCCCTTGGCACCTCTAGTGCACTTTACTAGGGACTTACTAGTAAATCAAATGTGCCAATTATGGAAAAGCCAATTACACATACATTTTACACAGAAACACTTGCACCTTAGCACTGATCAGCAGTGGTAATGTGTCTACAGTACCAAAAACAGCAAAAACAGAGTCCAGAACACAGTCAAAACATGGGAAGCAAAAAAGACAGGGGAGACCACACCAAGGATGCCAGGTCTAACAATATGTTACAACTGCAAAAGGAGCTAGGTTGCACGAAGGTGGGACTCTATTGTCTCCTGTAGCCTCTGGTCAAAACAAGCATGCAACTGGGGCAGGTGGAGCACGTATTATCAACCACAAACCTAATGCTGAGCCTAAGCAATTCAAACAAAGGAGGCTGCAACAATCTACACTCATCTGGGCAGGACAAGAAGAAAAGACAGTAATAAGGCTCTTTCTGCCAAGTAGCATGGGATACCAGTTCAAGAGTCACAATGTTCCTGGCTCAGTTGGGAGGAGCCAGAGGAATCAGAAGCAAGGAAAGCTGCAAAGTGGCAAGTCCTGTCCTGCTGGACTGAGTGAGATACCAGCCTGAGAGCTGAAGCAACATTGCAACGAGGGGAATGTACCTCAGGGCTTATCAGCAGCATTGCCAACCCACTGGTGATTAAGAATAGTCCATGTAGCCTGGGCAGAAGGAGGCTCACTTTGTGCTGATCAAGTTGATGAAAGCAGGGAAGCACTCCTACCGATGAGACAGGGGTTTGGCTAAGCTAGCCAGCTGCCCAGGTGCTCACAATGTCAAGACAATGAGTCGGCATAGTCATTGAAGGTAGGTGGCAGACCTGATGACAAACCATTACAGGATCAACTCTGGCAAAAGTTCCTATTGTCATAACTGAAGATTCCCAATTTGCTGACCTCAGAATGAACCCTAATATGTGTCTACCTCGCGTCTCCAACATTAAGGCCCTCATTACAGCCCTGGCAGTAAATCCCACTTACCACCGTGCTGAAGGCCGCCAACATACTGTGGCTGCGGCGGAAAGCCTCTACAGGTATTACGACCCACATCTCGTAATCCGCCACAATACGGACACCCACACAAGTCCGCCACACCAAAGGTCAGTGATAAACTGGCAATACCAAAACCCACATACGCCCACACTATCACAACACACGAATCAATACGGCAGTCTTTCAACCGTGGTAATCCACTGGTGGTACACACCGCTGCGCTCAAAATACACACACACTTACAAAACACAACCACATTGGACAACTCAAAATACACACACCTGATACACATACACACACCACATCCACACACTCACAACACTATAAAACACACACCCACATTACCTACAACCCCTTACAATGACATTTTTGTGAAGAAGCACAGAGAGAGAATAGCAAACACTACACCAGCATCCACAAGCACACAACACCATCACTCATACAACATCCACGCACCTCAAAGAACACACACCAACACAACACATCACACAGCACAACAAACATCACCTCACACATTACCCACACCACATCATGGCACCTCAAAGACACCCCAGCTTTTCTGAGGAAGAGCTCAGGGTCATGGTGGAGTAAATCATCTGGGTAGAGCCACAGCTTTTCGGATCACAGGTGCAGCACACCTCCATTGCTAGGAAGATGGAGCTATGGCGGAGAATCGTGGATAGGGTCAACGCAGTGGGACAGCATCCAAGAACACGTGATGACATCAGGAAGAAGTGGAACGACCTACAGGGAAAGGTGCGTTCCGTGGTTTCAAGACACCAGATTGCTGTAAGGAGGACTGGCAGTGGACCCCCACCTCCTCCCCCATAACTAACAACATGGGAGGAGCAAGTCTTGGCAATACTGCATCCTGAGGGCCTCACAGGAGTAGCAGGAGGACTGGACTCTGGTAAGTCATGTCTTAAATATTATATCCCCCCCACCCCACCTGCATGCCATCACATACCCCCACCCTCACCCTCAACCCCATCACTCCAACACCTCACATATGCCCCACTATCACAACCCTCCCATCCCAATACCAAGCCCTGCATGCAACACCAAAGCATGGACACCCATTACCAAAGCATGTCCAGTACAGATACCCACACAGACCCCAAAACACTACTCACACAATGGCAAACACAACAATGCAAGCACAGGAGTAGAGGGTAACTCACCCAATGCACAAGATGGCACACACAGATACAATAACTATGCATTTACACCCCAACAGGACCCCTACCTGCAAGTCTTGGCAATTATGCATCCTCAGGGCCTCGCAGGAGTAGCAGGAGGACTGGACTCTGGTAAGTCAAATCTTTACAACTATATCCCCCACCCTACCTGCATGCCATCACATATTCCCACCCTCACCCTCACTCCCATCACTCCACCATCTCCCACACATCCCACCATCATGCCCCACCACTCCCACAACCAAGCAATGCATGCAACAACAATGCATGGACACCCATGACAGACATGCATGGACACCCATCACCAAAGCATGTCCAAGCGAGAGACTCACCAGGACACACAATCACCACTCTCACAAGGGCCAAGGCGATATTGCATGCACAGTAATAGAGGGAAAAACACCCATTGCACAAGATGGCACACACAGATAAAATAATAATGCATTAATACCCCAACAGGACTCCTACCCAACGTCACCGGAGAGGAGGTGCCAACCATATCCAGTCCCCCCACAGAAGAGGCTCACAGATATGACCGCAGCTCTGCACGCCTGGATCAAGCTGACCAGCCCATCAGGGACCTCTGGACAGTCGGTTCCCCTGCCACAGTCCCAACCCACCACAGAACCTCCCCCCTCAGGAAACACCACCACAGCACCGACCCAGCAGGCCCATGCCAGGGACCCCAGGCAAACCCACCAACCCAAGACAATCAGGGACCTGGGGTCAGTGGCAGTGGGCACACGGTTCAGGGGATGGTGGCACAGGATAACAGGGAAACTGGGAGGACTGCTGTGCAACAGGGGGAGGACAGGCTCAGGGAACCCACTCTCCACGAGGCACTCTCCAACATCATGGGAGCACACCATCATTCCCAGGAGACCATGGGCACGGTACTGGCCAAGTTTCAGGAGACCCAGGGGCTGCAGGAGGAACACTACCTGGGGATCAGGGAGGGCTTGAAGTCCATCAACACCACCATGGTCAACATTGCAGGGGTGCTGGCAGATATGGCCAACACCATGAGGGACACAGTGGCACAAAAACGGTCCCCTGACACTAGCCTGAACGACGAACAGCCCTCCGCCTCCGCTAGTGTACAGGAGGTCCCGCCACAGGACCAACAGGCCACCCGCACCCCACCCCATGCAGAAGGAGAACCACTCCGCAAAAGGTCCCTGAGATCCAGGAACAAGACAGAGAACATTGCCAAGACCCCCGCCAGGAAATAAGACTCTCCTGATTGTCCCCCTTTTGTCCCACTTTGTCACCCTGACAACTTTGAACTGCCATTACTCCACTTCCTATGCCCCCTTGGACAATGCACCTGTGAGACCAACAGACTGAACTCTACCATGGATATTCCTCCACCATCACCCCAGCCGATGCACGCCCCCTCCACTTATTAGCACATAAATAAACACCCTTGAATCACAAATCAATCTGGAGTCAGTCTGTACTTTCACAAATGTGTAATTGCAACCTCTCAGAAATATAGCAATGTCAATGTTCATGTTCACATACCAATGTTACACAGTGGTTGGGCAGCAGTAAACATAGCAGAGGGCACAAAGTGGGATCCAGATCTGTGAAATAGAAAGGCAAAGTGGCATTTCAGGGTCCCATACACAGAGGTAAAAAGGCAGATTTATGCAATGTCCTACAGTAGCATGATATGTGAGAAGCAGTGCCATCCTCTTACCTGTGTCTCACTGGAAGTATTGCATGATGATGTTGTTTTGGTTGTCTATATCTTCTTCTTCTGCCTCCTCTTCTTCACCGTCCACAGGCTCCCCAGCTGACACAAGACCAGCATCAGGCCCATCCTCCTGCAGAAAAGGCACCTGGCGTCGCAAAGCCAGGTTGTGCAACGTACATCATGCCACGATTATCTGGCACACCTTCTTCGGTGAGTAGCACAGGGAGCCTCCTGTCAGATGGAGGCACCGGAATCTGGCCTTCAAGAGGCCAAAGGTGCGCTCTATTATCCTCCTAGTTTGCCCATGTGCCTCACTGTAGCATTCCTCTGCCCTTGTCCTGAGATTCCGCACTGGGGTCAGTAGCTATGACAGGTTGGAGTAACCAGAGTCACCTGAAATATCGAGGGACAACTGTTAGACATCCTCCAACCCTTAAGGACTCTCCCATACCCAGACACCTATGTCAACTGTATTGGGACCTTGGGCTCACCTATTAGCCACACCCAGTGCCTCTGGAGTTGCCCCATCACATAAGGGATGCTGCTATTCCTCAAAATGTAAGTGTCATACACAGAGCCAGGATACTTGGCATTCACATGGGAGATGTACTGGTCTGCCAAACACACCATCTGCACATTCATTAAATGGTAGCTTTTGCAGCTTCTGTACACCTGTTCATTCCTGCGGGGGGGACCCATGCCACATGTGTACCATCAATGGCACCAATTATGTTGGGGATATGTTGCAGGGCATAGAAGTCACCTTTCACTGTGGGGAAATCCTCCACCTGAGGGAACATGATGTAGCTGCGCATGTGTTTCAGCAGGGCAGATAACACTCTGGACAACACGTTAGAGAACATTGGCTGTGAAATCCCTGATGCCATGGCCAATGTTGTTTGAAAGGAACCACTGGCCAGGAAATGGAGCACTGACAGGACCTGCACTAGAGGGGGGACTCCTGTGGGATGGCGGATAGCTGACACCTGGTCTGGCTCCAGCTGGGCACACAGTTCCTGGATTGTGGCACGATCAAGTATGTATGTGATAATGATGTGTCTGCCTTCCATTGTTGAAAGGTCCACCAGGGGTCTGTACACCGGAGGATGCCGCCATCTCATCACCTGCTCCAGCAGATGGGCCCTATGGAGGAGAAGGGTGAGCAGAGGGTCATACACCACATAGGTTTTACAAGGCTGTTTAGTACAATTGTGATATAATCGGTGTGCGGTTCCTGGTCAAAAGTGCTGTGACGCAGTTAGTTGGCCTGCCATGTGGCCCCCTGAAATGACGGCTGTCTGACCTGTAAGGAGGGACAAGGGGAAATGAGGTAACTGCGCTGGTGTTGTGCAGACCACTGTGCAATTCAGCATTGGTTATCATTGGGCCCTATGGCTACCAGGAGCCAATGACGATGTACACCGGCGGTGACGCTACGCACTGCCGCGGACGTGGCCACCATTTTCTAACTATTCCCTCACTTGATACCTGACCTTCAACAGGAGAGGTCCTACACTGCAAGTGCAGCTGTGACCCATGTCTGGAAGCAACAATGGCTACAGTTTCTGGGGAAAGGGCCCCTGCCTTCACTGGGGAGGAATTGGAGAAACTGGTGGATGGGGTCCTCCCCCAGTACACGCTACTCTACGGTCCTCCAGACAAACAGGTGCATAAACTGTGTGCAGGGTGGATGACACATGAATGTATGGAGTGTCGTGGATGGAAGAGACAGGGTGGGGGCACAGGCCAGCATGTGAAAATGGTGAGTGTAATTTTTTCTGGGCCAGGGTGGGAGGTTTGTGTGCAATGAGTGAGAAGAACTGGCTGGGGGAGTAACATCCATTCTTACTTCACTATTCCTCTAGGTCAGCGCCCACCAGAAGAAGGGTATTTGGCGTGCCATCGCCAAGGGAGTGCGGACCCTGGGGGTCTACCATGGACGGAGCACTCATTACTGCAAAAGATGGGAGGACCTGCGCAGCTGGACCAAGAAGACGGTGGAGGCCCAGCTGGGGGTGGCCTCCCAACGTGGAAGGGGTGCCCGTCGCACCATGACCCCCCTGATGTACCGGATCCTGGCGGTGGCATACGCTGAGTTGGATGGGTGCTTGAGGGCATCACAGCAGCTACAAGTGGGTGAGTACAGTCTCATTCACGCTTTACGAGGTGTCTGGGTGGGGGAAGTGGGCTGTGGGTTCCCCTAGGCCAGGGCAGATGCACCAAGATAGATTCATTGTTTTACAGTCTCAGTGCCACTTCAACCACAAAGGTGGTAGTTGCCCTCTACACCTAGTCAGGCTCCTGTGGGTTCCAGCTGTGCATCAAATGGGTCTAGACAGAGCCCCCGTAGGCATGTGCTTTTCCCCTATACTGTTAGTACATGGGCTAGTGCATAGGGCTGCTCCCTGTGTGTTGTGTCCGCCAACGGTAGTGGTGTTGCAGGCATTGACCATGTGTCTCTTCTGTCTCTCCCCCCCTTTTTTGTTTTGCCACCCTGTCCTGTGTGCATTAGCATCATCTGGCGGAGGAGCATTGGCACCAGAGCAGGAGGGAGCTGCAACCAGCATTGGACCAGGAGGGTGAATTTACGGAATCTGAAGACGGAGGGCGAGGAGAGCTCCACGACGGGGACAGGAGCATACACCAGTGACAGTGACTCCTCCTCTGATGGGAGCTCCCTTGCGGTGGGGGGCACCTCTGTGCCCACCTCAACAACAGGTACAGCTGCCACCCCTCTACTAGCATCACCCTCCCAGCAGTCCCTCATCGAGTTTCCCGTGCCCACTCACCCACGAGGGTGGGCATCTCCTTCGCCCCAGGCACCTCAGGCCCTGACTCAGTCCGTCCTGCTGCCCTCAGTGAGGAGGCTATTGACCTCCTGAGATCCCACACTGTTGGGCAATCAACCATTTTGAATGCCATCCAGGGTGTCGAGAGGCATTTGCAGCAAACAAATGCATAGCTTGAGGGCATTTATCCTGGCGTGGCGGCCCAACAGAGAGCATTTTAGTCTCTGGTCTCAGCACCAATGGCAGCCATTGTCCCTGTGTCCACCCTCCCCCCTCCAACTTCCACTACCCAGACCCAATCCCCTGTACCTCAGCCTATCCCAAGCACACCATCAGACCAGCATGCACACTCATCAACACACAAGAGTGGACACGGCAAACATAAGAATCACATCTCCCACAGGCACTCACACAAGCAACATCCTCATGCAGACACACCAACATCCACTGCCTCCACTGTGTCCCCCTCCTCCACGTCCTCCTCCTCCCTCCCTGTCTCGTCTCCACTCACACCTGCATGCCCTACATCCTCAGCCACTACCTCCATCACCAGCACGCCCATCACCACACACCGCTCACGTGCACTCACTAACCCCACTACCATGCACACGTCCCCTGTGTCCTCTCCCAATGTGTCTGTGAGCCCTCCTCCCAAACTACACAAACGCAGGCACACACTCACCCAACAGCCATCCACCTCACAACAGCCTCCTGCCCATGCACCCAAATTCAGCAGACGTACACTTCCTACAACCACTGCCTCTTCCTCCACTCTCAAACCCCCTCCATCTTCCCGTCCCAGTGTGTCTAAAAAACTTTTCCTGGCTAACATTGACCTTTTCCTTACACCTCCCCCCCGTCCTTCCCCTATGGTCCCAGCCCAGGACCTCAGCCACCAAATCCTCCAGCACTGTGGTCTCAGCAAGTCCTGTAACATCGCGGGCGGCACCCATCAGGGCTGCCAGTGGGCCACCTAGCGAGGCCAAGGATCAGCCCATTCCGCCACCTGCCAAGGTGAAGAAGGTGCCCACATGCCGTAGGGAAAAGCCGCACCAACCACCCAGCAAGGCCTCCTCCAAGCCAAAAGGGGACAGTGCCAAGGGCCCAGCAGCGACATCCAAGGTGGGGAAGGGACACAAGGCTAAGAGGGAAGTCAGCACAGGGCACAGAGCCTCCGGCTGAGGGACTAGAGTCACCCCTTCTGGCAAACAGAACATCAACCTGTACGGCGGTGGACACCGGCAGCATCTCCGCTACAGACACTGCCGCAACCACCGTCACCAGCCCCGCGACGTGCTCAGACAGTGCCACCAGAAGCCAACATGGCAAACATTCCCAGTGGACAGCTGTCCGAGGCTGCAGGAGACATATGGACCCTGCACAGCGTACATGAGGCACCACACCCAGCACTGTTACTACCAGCAGGTGGCAGGCAAAGTCGCAGCAGGGTGGAGGGTGTCTCTGACTCCATGGAGTATCATGCTACCTGTTCCCAGGCAATCTCGTGGGTGACGGAATGGGACCTGCCACACTGCATGTGCAGCACTCTGGGCACCAAGCCCCCTCCAGAACCAGTGGAGAAAGGCATCCACTACCCCAGTCCTTGGCAGGATGAAGCACTCTGGGCACCAAGCCCCCTCCAGAACCAGTGGAGAAAAGCATCCACTACCCCAGTCTTTGGCAGGATAAAGCACTCTGGGCACCAAGCCCCCTCCAGAACCAGTGGAGAAAGGCATCCATTACCCCAGTCCTTGACAGGATGAAGCACTCTGGGCACAAAGCCCCCTCCAGAACCAGTGGAGAAAGGCATCCACTTCCCAGTCCTTGGCAGGAAGAAGCACTCTGGGCTCCAAGCCCCCTCCAGAACCAGTGGAGAACAGCATCCACTACCCCAGTCCTTGGCAGGATGAAGCACTCTGAGCACCAAGCCCCCTCCAGAACCAGTGGAGAAAGTCATCCACTACCCCAGACCTTGGCAGGATGAAGCACTCTGGGCACAAAGCCCTCTCCAGAACCAGTGGAACATGTCATCAACTTGAGAGACTGTGGCTTTGCACTCCCCAGGACCAATCAGTGGGCAACCCACCCACTTGAGAGACTTGAGAGACTGTGGCTTTGCTCTCCCGAGGACCAATCAGTGGGCATGGAGCCCCCTCGTGGAGCAGTGGCGTCATCCCTTCATCCGGCTGAGGTGCTCCCCTCTCCCTCCCCCTGAGGTGCCTGTTTTTTCTTCGACCTGATGTCCCAGCAGTGTTCTCTCTGTTTCGACTCAGGTAGCATGTGTGGGCTTCGCCCATGCATTTTGGGACCACTGGTCCACGGACAATGATTGGAACACTATCCGGACCTCGGTAGTTGCTGTACATATTTGTATATACTGATGATTTAAAGTTATCTTGGCCTATCTGAATTTTCGATGAATAGACTTGTTACCATCAGACCAGCATGCACACTCATCAACACACAAGAGTGGACACGGCAAACATAAGAATCACATCTCCCACAGGCACTCACACAAGCACTATCCTCATGCAGACACACCAACATCCACTGCCTCCACTGTGTCCCCCTCCTCCACGTCCTCCTCCTCCCTCCCTGTCTCGTCTCCACTCACACCTGCATGCCCTACATCCTCAGCCACTACCTCCATCACCAGCACGCCCATCACCACACACCGCTCACGTGCACTCACTAACCCCACTACCATGCACACGTCCCCTGTGTCCTCTCCCAATGTGTCTGTGAGCCCTCCTCCCAAACTACACAAACGCAGGCACACACTCACCCAACAGCCATCCACCTCACAACAGCCTCCTGCCCATGTACCCAAATTCAGCAGACGTACACTTCCTACAACCACTGCCTCTTCCTCCACTCTCAAACCCCCTCCATCTTCCCGTCCCAGTGTGTCTAAAAAACTTTTCCTGGCTAACATTGACCTTTTCCTTACACCTCCCCCCCGTCCTTCCCCTATGGCCAGGATGTCCAAGTCCCAGCCCAGCACCTCAGCCACCAAATCCTCCAGCACTGTGGTCTCAGCAAGTCCTGTAACATCGCGGGCGGCACCCATCAGGGCTGCCAGTGGGCCACCTAGCGAGGCCAAGGATCAGCCCATTCCGCCACCTGCCAAGGTGAAGAAGGTGCCCACATGCCGTAGGGAAAAGCCGCACCAACCACCCAGCAAGGCCTCCTCCAAGCCAAAAGGGGACAGTGCCAAGGGCCCAGCAGCGACATCCAAGGTGGGGAAGGGACACAAGGCTAAGAGGGAAGTCAGCACAGGGCACAGAGCCTCCGGCTGAGGGACTAGAGTCACCCCTTCTGGCAAACAGAACATCAACCTGTACGGCGGTGGACACCGGCAGCATCTCTGCTACAGACACTGCCGCAACCACCGCCACCAGCCCCGCGACGTGCTCAGACAGTGCCACCAGAAGCCGACATGGCAAACATTCCCAGTGGACAGCTGTCCGAGGCTGCAGGAGACATATGGACCCTGCACAGCGTACATGAGGCACCACACCCAGCACTGTTACTACCAGCAGGTGGCAGGCAAAGTCGCAGCAGGGTGGAGGGTGTCTCTGACTCCATGGAGTATCATGCTACCTGTTCCCAGGCAATCTCATGGGTGACGGAATGGGACCTGCCACACTGCATGTGCAGCACTCTGGGCACCAAGCCCCCTCCAGAACCAGTGGAGAACGGCATCCACTACCCCAGTCCTTGGCAGGATGAAGCACTCTGGGCACCAAGCCACCTCCAGAACCAGTGGAGAAAAGCATCCACTACCCCAGTCTTTGGCAGGATAAAGCACTCTGGGCACCAAGCCCCCTCCAGAACCAGTAGAGAAAGGCATCCATTACCCCAGTCCTTGGCAGGATGAAGCACTCTGGGCACAAAGCCCCCTCCAGAACCAGTGGAGAAAGGCATCCACTACCCCAGTCCTTGGCAGGATGAAGCACTCTGAGCACCAAGCCCCCTCCAGAACCAGTGGAGAAAGTCATCCACTACCCCAGACCTTGGCAGGATGAAGCACTCTGGGCACAAAGCCCTCTCCAGAACCAGTGGAACATGTCATCAACTTGAGAGACTGTGGCTTTGCACTCCCCAGGACCAATCAGTGGGCAACCCACCCACTTGAGAGACTGTGGCTTTGCACTCCCCAGGACCAATCAGTGGGCAAACCACCCACTTGAGAGACTTGAGAGACTGTGGCTTTGCACTCCTGAGGACCAATCAGTGGGCATGGAGCCCCCTCGTGGAGCAATGGCGTCATCCCTTCATCCGGCTGAGGTGCTCCCCTCTCCCTCCCCCTGAGGTGCCTGTTTTTTCTTCGACCTGATGTCCCAGCAGTGTTCTCTCTGTTTCGACTCAGGTAGCATGTGTGGGCTTCGCCCATGCATTTTGGGACCACTGGTCCACGGACAATGATTGGAACACTATCCGGACCTCGGTAGTTGCTGTACATATTTGTATTTACTGATGATTTAAAGTTATCTTGGCCTATCTGAATTTTCGATGAATAGACTTGTTACAATAATTTCATTTTGTCCTTGCGTTCTTCCAGGGGGTTACAGGGTGTATATGTAATGTTGTTGCATGTTTTTGTGTGTATGGTGTTGGGGGTGAGGGTGGGGGTGGGGGTGTTGCGTGTTGCGTGTGTGTTTGTGTCACTCTCTCTTTCCTCACTCCCTCCACTGTGTGCTAGGTGCAGTACTCACTGTGGACGTTGCTGGCATCTTTGCTGCTCCTGGTAGAAGAGGAGGTAAACTAACATGGACAGGACCTGTAACTCGGGCTCCATGGTGTCCTGGTTCCTCGTTGGGTGTCGAGAGGTGAGTGGTTTCCGTTCCAAGTACTGTTTCCGCCGTGCTTTTGATGCCGTTGGTATCACCCCGGAAAAGGTGGCGGATAGGCCTGTTGTAATACAGTGGGCGGTACATTGTGTTCCGCCTGTCTGTTGGCGGTTACCGCCGCGGTGTTTGTTTCTACCGCCGTGGCGGTTGGAATGTTAAAGCGGCTGTGTTGTCGGTTTCTGCCATGGTTGGGATTCCATTTTTTTAACCGCTGGCCTGTTGGCGGTATTACCACCGTTTTAACACCGACCGTCAGGGTTGTAATGAGGGCCTAAGTGCATCGTGCAGAGAAAGCAATATATGGGTTGCATAACCATATTTTCCTGATTCTGGGCTCCTGAAGTGCCCTCAGAAGAGCTACCACCTCAGAAAAGCCTCACTGGGGCTTAAATAATATAATGAAGGGTATCCGTTTCGGGCCACCGGCCCCGGGGACCACCACTGCCTTGGGGTGAAATTAAAGGATGGAGGGGGGCCTCTTGGAGCCACAGGTGGCCCTGGGAACTGCCACGCCCGAGGGAGGGCTCCTGCTACCTCGAGAGGTGCCGACCCTCGGGCGGTAGCGGTTTGCTTTCTGGAAGTTGACAGTTCCCACCAAGCAAGAGCAAACATAACTCCACTTTCTGCATGTGGGAGCTGTCAAGCAGTTCGTGCCTGCAGAAAGCAAAATTTCCATCTGTTTTCCTGCACACAACCATGTCTGCAGGCAAAACGATGAATAATTGCTCCCATAAGCAAGGAGCTGCTATTTAAAGCAGCTCTCATCTTGTGGGACCAATGCCAGCTCCTGCAGGACACAGGGAGCCGTCTAGGACTGCAGGGGCCTTCAAGCTCCCCCGCAGTCCTCAGTTGGCAGCAAGCATCTTGCTTGCATGCCGCTTTGTTATTCCATTGAGAGAGCCAGAATATGCAGCACTGTGATGCGTCACTTTAGAAACACAGGGAAGCTCTGTATTTGCTCAAATATGGTGCACCCTTGTGTTTTCCCCTGTGCCAGCGCTAAGTTAAGCTGAGGGAATTGATTGTGTATGCGCAGGAAGTTGTCTCTTCCTGCACAGGAACAATCTACAGTGATGATTTGGCACTTCTATGTGTGCTGCAGAATGCAACACACAAAGACGTAGCAAATCGTCATTTTCTAATGATTGTTTATGTGCAGGAAAGGACGCCTTTTTGCACATTAACATTCATTCATGGCCATTTGATCTTTCTATGTGTGCTGCAGAATGCAGCACACATGGAAAAAGCAACAATGAGGAGGGATAAAAGTATTCCTCCTTGTGTTGACATGCTAATGCCAGCCCTGGGGTGGTGTTAGTTTTTGGCGCTGCCACAGATTTATACCTTCTTGTAAATCTGGGGCAGCATCAAAAGCAATGGATGTTGCGATGAAACGCCCACAGCAATACCCATTACATGCCCCTCTAATGCAGAAAACTGTGTCGGAGAGACCCATATTTACAAGCTGGCATTAAGCCACAAAAAGTGGCTAAGCGCTGCCTTGTAAATGTGGTGCATAGCACAATGCCACTGTAGCATCACAAATAGTGGCACTCCGGTGGCTCTAGGCACTTTTAAATCTGGCCCTTAGACTATTACTCAGCATGCTGGAGTTTCAGATCCTGGTATTTCATGCAGTGTGTCTGTTTCTTTACTAGTGTTTTGACTGTTAACCATTTATGTATTTTTGCTATCTGCTGAATTTCCATGGCTTTGTACGAGTAAATTCAGAACATTATTATTTCAGAACTTAACTAAAACGTCCCTGTAACCTTTGGTTAAGTGAATTTCTAAGGTTTTTTAAATTCTATTTGCTAAGTATAACGTTCCTGAAACGTTTGGTTTTTCAGTGAATTTCCACAGTTTTTTTAATGTAACATAATTTTCATTACTATACATTGATCCAACCCCTGCCGCACATGGCCTTTGTTTATGTGCGCCGGCGGTTGACTGCCGGGCCTGGCCTGCAGCCAGGCCTGAGCAGGCTAACCCCTATAACCACCCTGTCCTGTGCGGGGATTCGACGCAGGGCCTGCCCGTGTCCAGGCCCTGCAGCCAACACCTATAACCACCCAACCCTGCACCATACACAGCTGAACAGTCTGTCTCTCTTAGTGTGAGAAGTGGTGTGAGAAGGTGTCTCCAGGTGTGAAATTATCTGTTGAGATGTGAAAGTGGGTGTGTGAAGGTCTGACTGGTTTGTGAGTGGGTGCATGAGGGTCTGAGTGGTTCTGTGAGTGGGAGCGTCAGTGTCTGAGTGGGTCTGTGAGTGGGTGCATCCGTGTCTGAGTGGGTCTGTGAGTGGTGGTGTCAGTGTCTGAGTGGATCTGTGAGTGGGTGCATGAGGTTCTGAGTTGGTCTGTGAGTTGGAGCGTCAGTGTCGGAGTGGGTCTGTGAATGGGTGCGTGAGAGTCTGAGTTGGTCTGTGAGTGGGTGTGTTAGTGTCTGGGTCTGTGAGTGGGCGCATCAGTGTCTGAGTGCACTTGTGAGCGGTTGCATAAGAGTATGAGGGGTTTGTGACTGGGTGCATGAGTGTCTGAGTGGGTCTGTGAGTGGATGCGTGAGGGTGTGAGTGGGTCTGTGTGTGAGTGAGTATGTCAGTGTCTGAGAGAGTTGTGAGTGGATGCATGAGGTTCTGAGTGTGTTTTTGAGTGGGAACTTGAGTGTTTGAGAGAGTCTGTGAGTGGGTGCTTGAGGGTCTGAGTGGGTCTGTTACTGGGTGCGTCAGTGTCTGAGTGTTTCTATGAGTGGGTGCGTCAGTGTCTGATTAGGTATGTGAGTGGGTGCATAAAGGTCTGAGTGGGTTTGTGAGTGGGTGCATGAGTGTCTGGATCTGAAAGTGGGTGTGGGAGTCTATCAGTGGGTCTGAGTGGGTACATGAGTGACTGAGTGGGTGTGTGAGTGGACACATTAGTCGCTGAGTGCATGTATCAGTGAATGAATTAGTATATGAATGAGTCGGTGAATGAAAACTTTTTTTTTGCTTCTTCGTGATTATTCTTGGTTATTCTCAATTAATCTTGACTCATTGCGAATTTCACACATCATGAAGAAAAATAATTTTAAACCCATATTATGACCCTCAAATACACACTCATTGGGGTCAGGGTACCTCCACCCTGACCCGTTATGCTACTTTTCATTTTGTTTTCCATCCCCAGTGAGCCTTTCCGGTAACATAAAATGGCGGCTGCAACTTTCTGTTCAGGTTGTGGCCAGCCAACTACAGGACTGTGAGAGCTCCTCCACCCTTCCTGCCCAGGAAGACCCATCAGTATGCAGATGAATGTAGATGCAGCTGAGTGTCCTGTGATTATAGCTGTCTGGGTTGAATGCACAAGGGGAGCTGTCAAACCAGCACAAACTAGATGTGGATAGAGACATGTTGCAATTCACGGAGAACAGTGAGTGCAGAGAAATATCTACTTTCTAAAAGTGGTATTTCTAAACTAGTAATGTTAAATCCAACTTCACCAGTAAGCAGGAATTCTCACTGCCATCCCAACCGTACCAAGCATGACAATGCCACTCTCTTAGGATCATAAATGACCACTTAAGAGTACATAAGGGAATTGTCAATGCTGGCCTATGAGAGGAGTAGGCTTCACAATAATGAAAAATGAATTTGGGAGTTTTTCACTACCAGGTCAGGTAAAGCTTATAAGTACATGTCCTGTCTTTTACTTACATAGCACCCTTCCCTATGGGCTACCTAGGGCTTACCTTAGGGGGACCTGTATGTAATAAAAGGGAGGTTCACGGCTTGGCAAGTAATTTTAAATGCTGAGCTGAAGTGGTAGTGAAACTGCACACACAGGCCTTGCAATGCAGGCCTGAGACATGGTTAAGGGATTACTTATGTGGATAGCACAATCAGTGCTGCACGTCCACTAGAAGCATTTAATGTACAGGCCCTGGACACATCTTGTGCTTTACTTTGGACTTGTAGGTAGATTAAATATTCCAATTGGGTAGGAGCCAGTGTTACCATGTTTAGGGGAGAGGGCACAAACACTTGAGCCATGGACGAGATCAGAAAAATGGAGGGAGACATACAAAAAGTTGGGGCAAGGGCACAAGATATAGTTACCCTAGGATGCAAGTTATAGTTACTTAAAAGAACTCTAACTATAACTGCTGAATTTCTATGGTTTTGTACGAGTAAATTCAGAACCTAACTATAACGTCCCATTAACCTTTGTTTTTTTCAGTGAAAAAAAAATAAATATATGCCGGCGAACTCTTGAGGTGGGTTCACCACTTGTGAGAGCGGACTCACATACACATGCATTCACAGAAGAGTATGAAGAGTGTGGACACTCATGGGGTCCAATACAGAGAAGTTATTCATCCTACAAACAGATGCATTGCCACAAAACCACCTTTCCCAATGCTTGTTTTAGATACACATTTCAGATGATAACATTTAATCTCATCCATCTGCATCTGCACTCCCATTTGACAAAATATGTATGCAGACAGAGAAAGGGCTATGCCATCCCAGTTGAATACCATACTAGCATGCAAATGTTCCTTTAAACCAAATGGCAGTATTACCATTGTGCCGATGATGTAAAAGAAATTAATCAATATAAACAATATTGCCATTAACAAACATAAATCAGACACAAAATACTTGCTGATTTCATCAGCATGCTAGTGGAAATATTTAGTCCTTCCCTGCACTTACTTCCTATATTAGCTGTTACTTATTGTCCAAAGAAACGTTCTCGATTCATAGGCAGGCTCACCTCTCTATCCTGCTCCCCTGCTTATATGAACTGTTTCTTGTTATCTGAAGAAAGGTTCTCCATTCATAAAATGGGTGTGCCTTTCAATCCTGTGCGCCTGGCACAATTTCACATAACTCCTTCAAGAAATGTAATTCAAAATCTATAAATACATATATATATATATACATATTTATATATATATATATATATATATATATATATATATATATATTAAAGCAAAGTCCTGCAGCAGCTGACTGCGACCACCAACGGGGCCGGTGCACGATTCCGGATGCAGGCTCCGTAATTATTAAAGAATTTTTCTCCCAATCTACAGTCAAAGGAGAACACCGGCACTGTAAATGCCGGTGTTCTCCTTTGACTGTGGATTGGGAGAAAAATTCTTTGATATATATATATATATATATATATATATATATATATATATATATATATATATATATATATATATATTCAATTTTGAAAACACTGACAAACAGCCAATAAGAAGGTATATATTGTCACTGAAAAGCCATAGGTTAGCGTGGCGTTATAGTTAGGTCTAAAAACCAATAGTTAATAACCAAAAACCACTGAAATTCACTGGTTACTTTTTACTGAGAAATCTATAACTTGACCCCCCACCATGCGCTGATTATGACCTAACATACTACATCACTCATTACATGTTAAATGGCATTGTTGATTACATCATACAGTCATTGTGACAGTGTTCTATAGGATGTGTGGACTTGATGTAATTGAACATGCTACACCTTAACCAATTTTCTAGTCACCTTCAAGGGATTACCCTCTTAAAGATTTCATGTGAACCACAATTTTTATTCAAGAGGATGGCAGCCATGCATTTTCCACTAAAAAGACACCTGGTAGGTTTTATGAACAGACCTCCATAGTTTGAATAAATACACCACACAGAATACTGAGGTGGGCACAATGGCATGCATCCTTATAGCTACCCTTACAGTGCCAGTGTGAGATAAACCACATGTAAATGGAACACCTTTACATTGTACAGTATTTAAAATTCTATGATGTTTCCAAATCATCAGCAAAGTTCTGGAAATATACCACACCCTTTAGATGTCCTTGCTACATAGAATTTATCTGTAGCACTGTATCACAAGGGTTTAGCAATGGCGCATGCACAGATATTTGGTGAAGGAAAATCTATTGTCAGCGGAAAGTTTGAGCTTTCCACAGATTTTTACAACATGCTTTGGCTTTAGGCCAAAACCTACATTGAAACAAATCCCTGCAACCCATAATAGGTACACTGAACCTTTAGCTTTTTTTAAATATGGAATAATAATTTCACCCCAATCTTTAGTGATTAGTATATGGTGCACTACATAAATTTCAACATGCACAACCACACTTGCTTCCAGGGCTATGGTATTAGCATGCTATACCTTCCTATGTGTACACTCATTACCTCTATGCTCTGATTGAACATGTTGTCATCAGTGAGGCCATCAATGTTGTCATTTACATGTCATAAGTGATGTATGAGGTCATTAGTGCTGCGTTTTTGGGGTGCATGTTCTAGGAAGCTCAGTAAACTATAACTGGTGAAGGTGAGTGTTTGTTTTGTTTTAGTGACTGTAGTTTTAATCTCCTTTCAATGCCTAACGAAAATGTCACTTTAACCTCAATGTTGTCATTTAATTGCTGGGAGTTTTTTTTTTTAAATCATAAGCTGTAACTAAAATGTCACTTGAGCCTTAGATTTGTTTCAGTGAATTTCTAGCAGTCTTTGTCCATATTTAAATTTGAGCATACATCCAACCCCTTGGCATCTTACAGCCAATGATCCCTCTACACATGAATTTTGGCCACAATTATGGATCTATCTGCCTCAAGGCCCATTTCACCTACAAATTAAGGTCAGAGAATGACTAAAGGGTCATAAGAAAAAAAGCTTTTTACGTGTCTATAAAAATAAATACCCCACCCCTAAGGTAGACCTATTGAGCCCTAAAGCAGGGTGCTGTAGTAGTTAGTAGAACATGTACTTTTACATGTTCCAACAGTAAAAAACGACAATTTTGTTCTTAGTGGGGAATTGGCTAGTACCCCCATTAGCCAGTTTAGAGTTATTGGCTGGCACCTCAGCTGGCCTTCTGACTGGGACTTCTGAAGTTGGTACTGTATGGTGTCAGGCTGCTCATTACACTAAGCCCGACTTAGTGTAACTAAGTCGACTCAAGTTGAAATTAATGTAACTTGTTGCAGTGTGCAACTTTTAAAAAGTTTCCACTTTGTTGGCCAAAGCTTTCTGTGCCTGTTTACTGTCACACATTGGATCTGTCCCCAAGACAGCTCTCTGCCCTCCTGGGGAGACGTGCAAACGACTCCTAGGATTCGACACAATAGAAGCCTGTGTGGAGGAAATGTGTTCCCCCACCGTGACAGGAAGCCACACCAATGCTAACACAAAAGGTGAGCTACAAAGGAGAAGTCACCTTTGAAGGGCAAACAGGAAGCACTATGGAGAGGGACTGCCCTATTGTTTAGGCAGGCAGGCCGGCACAATGGAAAGAGAGGGGAAACCATTTGTCAATTCAAGGGGCCTGTAGCCCCATTGGTAGTCACACTTCTGGGTTGGGCTAGAGAGCTTTGCATGCTGAGAGAGGGGTACTGTCATGTTGAAAGTGGGTAAAACAGAGACTCTTGGAAAAGGTAGATGCCACACTTCTCATGAAGTTGTCATCAGAAACCTAATAGCCCATTGCTAGTGACCACAACCTTCCTATGTATTTTTCTGGTCATAAAAAGGGCACCCCTGGCACCCAGAGCTCAGATCTTATTTGACTGGAGAAGAGGACCAAAGAAGGACTGACCTTCTGCACCAAGGACCCTGCTCAGAGAGGCTTCTCTAACGTGGACTGTGCCTGCTGCTTCTGGTGGCTAGAAAAAGAAAGGACTGTGCCTGCTGCATTCTGCTTGTAAGGAAGTTGAGTCCTGAGCCCAGCTGTAGCTAGAAACTTCAAGTATCAGTTAGCTGACCTCTTGTTTGCAGCACAGGGCCATAATAGCTGAAGAAGCTCATTGGGGTGGGCTTGAGCTGGTAGCCTAGATCATAGAATTGCCACTCCTCGCCACTGTGTAGCACCAGGGACCTGAACTCAATGCTCAAGATTTGCCTCCAAGTCAGGAGAGTCATTTGAGTGCAGCTTGGGTGTCCAGAAGAAAAGTTACCACCAAGAGGAAGGAACCGCCACGACTGCTGTACTTGGTGACTTGTAGTCCAGTGACGATTGAACTTCGGCAACACTTTAGAGGACTTGGAGGGATGTTATCCTGTGTGGCCAGGATCACCTCACCAAGCTTTTGGACCAAGGAGTAGGCCCAGGAAGCACCCTGTTAACTGCACTGCATCTTCAGCATCCTTGAGTATCATTCAATCAATCAATCAATCACAGACATTTATAGAGCACGCTACTTACCCGTTAGGGTTCCAAGGCGCTGAGGGGGGGGGGACTGCTACTGCTCGAAGAGCCAGGTCTTGAGGAGTCTTCTGAAGGCGAGTAGATCTTGAGTCTGTCGGAGGTAGGTAGGGAGTGTGTTCCAGGTCTTGGCGGCGAGGTAGGTGAAGGATCTGCCGCTGGAGGAGGTTTGTTGGATGCGGGGGACGGTGGCGAGGCTCGCGGAACGCAGTTGGCGGGTCCGTGTGTAGAAGTTGAGTCTGTCGTTGAGGTAGGAGGGGCCGGCGTTGTTGAGTGCTTTGTGTGCGTGGGTGAGGAGCTTGAAGGTGACCCTTTTGTCGACGGGAAGCCAGTGGAGTCCTTTGAGGTGAGGGGTGATGTGGCTGTGGCGGGGTGCGTTGGTGATGAGTCTGGCTGAGACGTTTTGGATGCGTTGGAGTCGCTGGAGATGTTTTGCTGGGATTCCTGCATAGAGTGCGTTGCCGTAGTCCAGTCTGCTGCTGACGAGGGCGTGGGTCACTGTCTTCCTGGTGTCGGTCGGGATCCACTTGTAGATCCTGCGGAGGGTGCGGAGGGTGTTGTAGCAGGAGGAGGTGACGGCGCTGACTTGTCTGTCCATGGAGAGTGCGGAGTCGAGGATGAATCCCAAGTTGCGGGCGTGGTCGGTGGGCGTCGGGGCAGTTCCAAGTGTGGTGGGCCACCACGAGTCGTCCCAGGCGGAGGGGTATGTCCCGAGGATGAGGAGTTCTGTCTTGTCGGTGTTGAGTTTCAGGTGGCTATTTCTCATCCAGTCGGCGACTGCTTTCATTCCCTCGTGGAGGTTGGCTTTGGCGGTGGCAGGGTCGTTGGTGAGGGAGAGGATGAGCTGGGTGTCGTCGGCATAGGTGATGATGTTGAGGTCGAAACGGCGGGCCACTTGTGCGAGGGGGGCCATGTAAATGTTGAACAGCGTTGGGCTCGGGGAGGAGCCCTGGGGGACGCTGCAGATGATGTTGTTGGCTTCTGAGCAGAAGGGTGGGAGGCGGATGGTCTGTGTTCTGCCGGAGAGGAAGGATGAGGTCCAGGCTAGGGCTTTTTCCTGGATGCCGGCTTCTTGGAGGCGTGACAGTAGGGTGCGGTGGCAGACCGCGTCGAAGACCGCGGAGAGGTCTAGGAGAATGAGGGCGGAGGTCTCGCCGCGGTCGAGTTGGCGTCTGATGTCATCTGTTGCGGCGATGAGGGCGGTCTCGGTGCTGTGGTTTCGTCTAAATCCGGTTTGTGAGGGGTCGAGGACGTTGTTGTCTTCGATGTGGCGTGTCAGTTGAAGGTTGACGATCTTTTCTGCGACTTTAGCTGGGTAGGGGAGGAGGGAGATGGGGCGGAAGTTCTTGAGGTCCTTGGGGTCGGCTTTGGGTTTCTTGAGGAGGGCGTTAATGTCTGTGTGCTTCCAGCTTTCTGGAAAGGTGCCTGTTTCGAAGGAGGAGTTGATGATCTTGCAGAGTTGGGGCGCGATGATAGAGTCGGCTTTGTTGAAGATGTGGTGGGGGCAGGGGGAAGTCGGTGATCCGGAGTGGATGGAGGTCATGATTTTGCGTGTTGCATCGTCGTCGACGTTGGACCAGGTGGTGATGGGGTTGGCGATGCTTGGGTGCGAGGTGGTGACGGAGGTGGGTGTGGTCGGGGTGTCAAAGCTGCTGTGGATATCGGCGATCTTGCTGTGGAAAAAAGCAGCGAGGGAGTCGCAAAGTTCCTGAGAGGGCGGGATGTCGTTGACGTTGGTGCTGTAGGTGGATAGTTCCTTCACGATGCGGAAGAGCTCTTTGCTGTCGTGTGCGTTGTTGTCTAGGAGGTCTTTGAAGGAGGACCTCTTGGTGGTCCTGATGAGGTGGTGGTGTCGGCGGGTTGTGTCTTTGAGGTCAGCGTGATTGTCCGGTGTGCGTTCTTGGAGCCATTTCTTTTCCAGTTTCCTGCAGGTGCGTTTGGAGGCCAGGAGTTCGTCGGTGAACCAGGAGGCTTTTTTGCTGGCGAGGTTGCTGGGGGGTTTCTTCAGTGGGGCGAGGATGTTGGCGCAGTTGTTGATCCATTGTCTGAAGTTACAGGCCGCGGTGTCTGGGTCGGTGGGCTCGTTTGGTGGGTACTGGGAGAGGGTGTTGAGAAGTTGTTCTTTGGTGACTTTGCCCCAGTTGCGGCGGGGGAGTTGGCGGCTGTGGTGGTGTGCGGTGTTTTTGTTGTAGGTGAAGTGGACGCAGTGGTGGTCGGTCCAGTAGGGTTCGGTGGTGTCGTTGAAGGTAACGTGGTCGCTGGTAGAGAAGGTGGCGTCCAGTGTGTGTCCGGCGGCGTGGGTTGGTGACGTGACGAGTTGTCTGAGTCCGAGGTTCGTGAGGTAGCTGATCAGTGTGGTGGAGTTGTGGTCGTTGTTGTTCTCGAGGTGGAAATTGAGGTCCCCGAGGAGGATGTAGTCCGTGGAGGCGAGTGCGTGGGTACTTGCGAGGTCAGCGATGGCATCGCAGAACTGGGCTCGTGGTCCGGGTGGTCTGTAGACGAGCGTTCCTCTGAGGGTGGTGTTGGGGTCGGTGTTGATCCGGAAGTGTAGAAGCTCTGCGGTGTTGAAGTGGTCGTCGGTGTGGGTGGTGATCTTGAGGGAGGATTTGTGGACGATGGCGAGTCCTCCTCTGTGGCCGTTGATGCGGTCCCTGCGGGAGATCTTATATCCGTCTGGGATGGCGATGGCGATGTCTGGCGCGGATGAGTCGTTCCACCATGTCTCGGTCAGGAAGGCTATGTCCGGGGCGGTGCTGTCGAGCAGGTCCCAGAGTTCTACGGCGTGTTTGCGTGCGGAGCAGGTGTTGAGGAGTATGCAGTGGAGGTGGTTCGGACTGGTGGTCGTTGGCTTGGAGGTTCGGTCGCATGAGAAGTGGCAGTTGCGGCAGGTGAAAGGTCCGTGGGTGTGCTTCGGGGAGGCTTGGTAGCAGCGTTGGTTTTGGTCTCGGTCGTAGTTGAGTGCGTGGAGGCAGGCGGCATTGTAACTGAGCCTGGGCGGTGTGCGGTGCGAGGTCCCGGGGTCCTGGCGCTGGGCGCGGGCCAGGCGCGGATGGGCGCAGACGGGCTTGCCTCTGCCGCGCCTCCGTAGGCTGGGAGAAAAGAGTCAGGGAAGCGGGCGGAAGGCGCTGGATTGAGGGCTGGGGGGTCAGAGGAGGAGGGAGACACGCAAGGGGAGAGAGCAGGAAGTGGTACAACACACAGGATAACAAGACTACCAGGTAACAGAAACAGATACTAGGACACAGGGCACAGATGGAATAACAGTGAATAACAGTGACAACGTGATAACAATACAATACAATACAGAGAATACACAACAGGGTGAGACGGTGAGGAGACAGAGACAGAAACAGACACGACAGAGCAAACCTTACTGCCCACCATTGGGCCACCAGGGATGAGGCGCAGGCGAGGGCCAGCGGGTGGAGGAGGGCCTCGAACTTGGGCAGCAGCGGCAGTCAGGGGCAGGGCACCTGCAGGGTGCGCTGCGCGGCGGGGGGAGCGTCCTGTCCTGACAACAAGGTCAGAGAACGCACCCTCGGAGCGCAGCAACCTGCATTAAGAGGGGGTGGAGGGAGGGAGGAAGAGCTGGGGGCGGGAGGGGGGCGGGGCCGAAGCGGCGGGAAACGTGCAAGGGAGCGGCGAGTAGGGAGGGGGGTGAAAAAATAAAGCTAGGTAGCTAGAGGGGCGGGGAGGTGGGAGGGCAGGGGGTTTAGGCTGGGAGAAAAGAGTCAGGGAAGCGGGCGGATGGCGCTGGATTGAGGGCGGGGGGGTCAGAGGAGGAGGGAGACGCGCAAGGGGAGAGAGGAGGAAGCGGTACAACACACAGGATAACGAGACTACTAGGTAACAGAAACAGATACTAGGACACAGGGCACAGATGGAATAACAGTGAATAATAGTGACAACGTGATAACAATACAATACAATACAGAGAATACACAACAGGGAGAGACGGTGAGGAGACAGAGACAGAAACAGACACGACAGAGCAAACCTTACTGCCCACCACTGGGCCACCAGGGATGAGGCGCAGGTGGGGGCCTGCGGGTGGAGGAGGGCCTCGAACTTGGGCAGCAGCGGCAGTCAGGGGCAGGGCACGTCCTGTCCTGACAACAAGGTCAGCATCACTTGCATCAGGATCACTCCATAGAAGTCAATGGTAATGGGCCACTGATGCTGGAACTTGTCTGAAGATTGCTTTGCTTGTCAAGATACCTGTTTTGTGGATCTTACTGGTCCCCCTGACTAGCTGCCTACTGGAGTTGGTTACCTAAAGTAACTCTAAGTAACCGCATCAATACTTACCCTAGATTTTCTTGAAAAAGTATCTCAGAACCAATGCTTCTTCTCGGCTAAGAAAAAGAGCTGATTTAAATGCAGTATATCTGGAGCGTTCAGGTGGATCTTGTCCATTTTAGTGTAAAAAATTATGAAAAGATCTAAACTATTTTAATAAATTTGTGTCAGATTACTTGTGTGCATAATTATTTCTTCTGCAACAGTTTTGGTGCTGTTTAAATGCTTTACACGTGTTCCTTTGTGTAAGGCTGACTGTCCAGATTCACAGCTATCGAGGGATGAGCTAAGGTGTGTCGCGTGGGCTCTCATTATCCTAAATGAGACTACTGGATTTCTAGGCAGCAGGATCAATAACGGTGTGGGGGACTGAGTCTGACCCACGTGTAAGGAACTCTGTCACCCTAAATCCGGTTGTTGCTCCGGCTAACTAGCAGTGCCTCATTTCTCCCACGGGGAAGAAATGATTGGGCAGCCGAGCGCATGACATCTTTGGAACTTCTCAGGGAAGTCGTGGTCACTCAGATCCAAACCAACTCTCTCATTCACTATATGGTCTCATAAACAAATGACAAAGACAGTATAAGTTTTATATAATGTTTTAATAAAACAACTGTATTTTAGATATTAAGGCGTGAGCCGCAATCACCAGAACAATACAACATAGTAGGATTGATATAGTAACCAGGAGAGTAAAACATAGAAATAAAGCTATCATAATTCCTAACCGTTTCTACTCTCCCTCTGCTTGTTCTATTTAGAGCACAGCATGTTAAGCTTTCAGCTTGCCTTTCTGTATCACTAGGGAGATGGACACACTCATACCTGAGCAAAGGCCTGTGATCTGGTTCAGCATCTGCAACAAGGCAGTCAGCGTCTAGTTGTGGTTCCCTGGTCGGAATCTCCCTCTGCCATGTATTGGGACAAGGAAGTGATTTTATAACTAACATGTCATCGTGATCACAAAATGTTCCTACGCAGGAATGGCAAGTCTAGACTCCTACCACGTCTATCGGCAATGTACCAGACTGTATCCTTGACTAAAGCACAGAGTGAATATGTTATGAAGAACTCCAGTGCTGAAGTAGGCAAAACAGTGTGATATGAATAAAAAACAACACCGTAGAACTGGCTATTCTGTAAAATAACAGTACGAAGCCTAATAGAAAGCATTTAGAGCAAAGTGCACAGAGGCTCTAAGCTGTTAGCAAATGAATAAAATATATTTAGGGCAAAGTGCACAGAGGCCTAAGGCCTGAAGCTAATGCGCAAAATATACGTAAAACTGACCACACTACAGGTGCAACAAACAAAACCTAACTTCTTCTAAAGGGATTGATAGTGTATTATACCGTGAAGCTATACAACCACACCATATAATATACCCCATTTCCACACAGCCTCACATTGGTGCCTAGTGGTGAGATCCAGAACTTATGTTTAGCAGTACCATACAGTTGTAGGAGCTTGTGAGCAGTGAAAATCCCCCAAGAGTGACACCTAGATTTCTTGTGCCTCCTAAGCAGTACCAGAGTTTTGATGTCTCCAAAAGCACAGTTTCCAAGAGTTTGCTAACTTTTCAAGAAGTTGAGAAAATTGGTAACAAAGTTCCACAACATTTTAAAAGTTGGAAAACGTTTCCAAAAGTTTGAGGAGTCGGTTCTGCAGCAAAGAAACATAGAGCTTGACATGGCAAATCTGTTCAACCTCAAAAGGGATAATCTGAGGGCACTTTTCAGACAGAAAGATCAACCTGGGGCCAGGAAGAATAACCTGACCAAAGCCCTTGAGGCCTGAGATTCATTAAGCTCCTCTAGTACTAGAGAAGGACGTACCCCCTAGAGAAGATGGCAAACATGACACAACTACCTTAAAAAAATAGAAGAGGCTGGAGAGAATTTAGCCCCCAATATCAGACCATTGGTGTCATTCAGACCCAGCAACCTAACAACTTTATCACCAGCCACAGGTCTCTTCAGGAGGGCATGGTAACTCTCGAGCTGGAGAGGAGAGCCATGGCCTTAGAAGAAAGAAGGCCCAAAAAAGATGATGGCAGCAGAAGAGTGACTGATGTATTTGACAGGAGTGCCTGTGAGGTCAGATTGTCCAAAGAGATTGGGATTGTGCCTATCTATGTCCTAGGGGATGAGATTGAAAAGTGGCTGGTCTCATAGTAGAGACCTCTGAACATGAGGAAGGTGGGAACACAACACTGAGGACACTACTTTGGAAGTTAGTACAAGTAGCTGGTAAGGATAGACTGTTTATACTTGAGGATGACATAGCATAATCCTACCCAAAAATAAAGACAGCACTTCCTCATTCTTCTTGTTGAGCTCTTTTGACTCACTCCTGAAGTATACAGACAGAAGCTAAGGATAGCACAAACGTGAGGTAACACAGACATGGGTATACTTAGTAAACACCTCAGTTGAGGCCTTGGATGGCTGGATTAAGAGTGACAAAGTAGACACTTAAGAATAGATTGGTACCCTAAATGTTAAGGACCACATTTTTACTAATTGTTCATCAGAGGAAATTGCACCAGCATCTGTTGAACTCTAAGCTGCTTAGTCCTACGGAACTGAGCAAGATAGCTGAGTGGGTTTGTTCCATGGTCCCCAAGAATTCCCTGAGTGGTGACCAAAAGAACAGTGGTCAGGCACGCATTCAGGGAAAAGGGGAGTGTAAAGATAAAAAGAAGGACACTCCCAAAGAGTCTAAAAAGAAGCCAAAGGGAGAAGTACCAAGCCATATCCCATTCCTAAGGGAGGGGCAACTTGGAAAAAAGTTTAACACTACAAAGGGTACGGTGTGTGATGATTGTAATCGATCAGGGCACAAACATAGAAATGCAATGTGCACCAAAAAGACACCCATTGTGACCTGTCCAAGGGTAGGATGAATTTAGGGATGGAGATGGAAGTTGTTCCAAGAGATCCTAAAGGGTACAAAGTTTTGTGTCCATGTATGTAGAGAATTTTGAACTTTAATCTAACTAGCCTCCTAGTATGGAAAAGTATATGAAGTGGCCAAAAAAATAAATGGAGTGAAGGTGAAGGCGCTGAGGGGTGCAGGAGCCAGTGTAACCATGGTTATGGCCAAACTGGTTTCTGCAAACCAGATCCATCCAGAGGAGGTACACCAAATTGTCAATGATGGCAACGTCACAAATTCTCATCCCATGGCTGTGGTAGACTTTGAGTGGTGATGGGTTACTGGCCTAAATAAGGTAGCTGTGTCCATCCCAGTAGTATGTCTGCTGGGCAATGACCTGGAAACATCTGCCTGGGCAAAAATGGAAAGAAGGACCCATGCAGCAATGCTGGGTCTGCCCGAATCTGTGTGTGTTACTACAATAGCATAGAAGACCCTGAGGGAAAGTCAAGGGATCCTGAGCGTAAAATAATGGACCAGGTCCCTAGAGCCAAGAGAAGGGGCAGGAAGTATGGCCACCCACTTTCCAAGAGTCCACAAGCTAATCCCCAGGTTGAAGGCCTGCTGCATGAGGAAGAGACTGTTCCCCTAAGTAACTTGGCAGACATGGCAGAACTCCAGGGAGTAAATGTTCCCACTAGGAAGCACTTGAGTAAAGAACAAAGGATATGCCCCACTCTTGACCTGCAACAATTAACTGTTAGATAATAACAGCGGGAATTCAGTGGTTTCCATAAGGTATGCTGGGAGGAGGGCTACATGTGTGGTGAGGTAAGGGACCCCAAACCAGGAGCTAAAAGAAGATTGGTGGTCCCCCATCAGCCCAGGGAGTTCATACTTAAACTGGCCCATGACTTTCCATTAGCTGGACATCTGAGGCTAACCAAGACCTGGGACAGGCTGGTCAGCTATTTCTACTGGGCATAGATGGATAAGAAGGTGAAGAAGTTTTGTTGCTCCTGCTCACTTGCCAAGCCAGTGGCAAGGCAGGGAGAAAGCCGAAGGCTTCCCTGATACCATTTATGTGGTGGGGACTCACTTTGAGATGTGAGGATTGAAATTGCTGGTTCCCTAGATCCCCCAACAGCCTCAGAGAGAAGGTTTATTTTGGTGGCAGTGTTCCATGCCACTATATATCCTTACACCAATATTTTTAGGACACCCACTGCTCCTGCAGTAGCTTGATCCATCTTGGAATCTTCAATAGGGTTGGACTCCATAAGGAGGTCATCTCCACCTAGCTGAAAGCAATGTGGAATGAGTATGATGGAACTCATATGTAAAAAGTGCCTTGTTGAAGGATTCAATAAGACTTTAAAAGGCAGGATCCCAAGGTTCCCTAAAAACTCAGGAGGGGGTGGGAATGCAGTCTTTCCATGTCTGTTGTTCCCATACAGGGAGGATCCACAAGAAGTAGTAAGCTTCAGCCCCTTTGAGCTACTCTTTAGACACCCTGTAAGTGGTCAATTAAGCATAGTAAGAGAGGGTTGGGAGAGACCCCTCAAGAAGCTAAGCAACACAAAGTGGACTTTGCACTAGGCTTTTGCTCAAGAATGTCTGAGTACATGAAAAAGGCAAGTAAGAACTTGGAAGCCAGCCAAGAGCTTGTAAAGCACTAGTATGACCAAAGGCCTTCTGTGATGTGATATCAACCAGGACATTTAGGGGGTCATTACAACATTGGCGGTAAAAGCCGCTTACCGCCGTGCAGAAGACTGCCAAAACACTGCCGCGGCCGTGGAATTCCGCCACAGCTATTATGACCCACATCTCGGAATCCAACAAAATTCAGATACCCACACAAGTCCGCCACACCAAAGGTCAGTGATAAACTGGCAAAAAAAAAACTCCACCGTCACGCCAACAGAAATACGCCCACACTATCACGACACATGAATCCACGCGGCGGTCTTTCAACTGCGGTATTCCATTGGCGGTACACACCGCCGTGCTCAAAATACACACACTTCTACCAAACACCGCCACATTGGACAATTCGAAATACACACACCTGAGACAAATACACACACCACTCCCACACACCCATTGCAATATAAAACACACACCCACATCACCCACAACCCCCTACGACCACTATTACAGAGAGAAGGCCAGAGAAAGACACCACCATCCACAAACTAGCAGCCACAGGCACACAACACCATTACCCACACAACTTCCACGCACAAAACACCACACACCACTACATATCACCATACACACCACCCCACACATCACCTACACCACCCCATGGCACGGCAAAGACACCCCAGGTTTTCAGAGGAGGAGCTCAGGGTCACGGTGGAGGAAATCGTCTGGGTAGAGCCACAGCTATTTGGAGCACAGGAGCAGCACACCTCAATTGCAAGGAAGATGGAGCAATGGCGAAGAATAGTTGACAGGGTCAATGCAGTAGGACAACACCCAAGAAATCGGGACGACATCAGGAAGAGGTGGAACGACCTACGGGGGAAGGTGCGTTCCGTGGTCTCAAGACACCACCATGTGGTTCAGCAGACTGGCGGCGGACCCTCACCTCCTCAGCCACAACTAACAACATGGGAGGAGCAGGTCTTGGCGATTCTGCATCCTGAGGGCCTTGCAGGAGTAGCTGGAGGAATGGACTCCGGTAAGTCAAACCTTTAACTACCATATCCCCCACCCTACCTGCATGCTATCACATACCCCCACCCTCTCCCCCACCCCTATCACTCCAACTCCTCACAAATGTACCAATATCACAAACCACACATCCCAACACCAAGCCCTGCATGCAACAACAACGCATGGACACCCATCACTAAAGCATGCCCACTGCACATACCCATACACCCCCCTAAACTATCATCACACAAGCCCCCACACAGGAATGCCAGCACTGGGGTACACGCTCAGCCACCCATTGCACACCATGACACACACAGATGCAATAATCATGCTTTTCCACCCCTGCAGGACCACTACCCAACGTCACCAGACAGGAGGGTCCAGACATCTCCACTCCACCCACAGAAGAGGCCCACAGTGATGACAGCACCTCTGTCCAACTGGATCTAGATGACCAGCCCGGACCATCGTGGGCCTCGGGACACTCGGTTCCCCTCACACAGGCACAGGCCACCACAGACCTTCCCCCCTCTGGTAACACCAGCACAGCACCCACCCAGCGGGCCCATACCTCCGTCCCCAGGACACGTCAATCAGCTGTGTGTCCACCACTACAGGGAACCCAGGATAACCCACCACCCCAACAACAACAGGGACTTTGGGGCAGTAGTAGTGGGCACACGGTCCAGGGGACAGAGGCCCAGGAACACAGGGGAACTGGGAGGGCTGCTGTGCGACAGGGGGCGGACAGGCCAAGGGAACCCACTCTCCACGAGGCCCTCTCCTCCATCATGGGAGCATACCACCTCTCCCAAGAGACGATGGCAACGGTCCTGGCCAAGTTTCAGGAGTCCCAGCGCATGCAGGAGGAACAGTATTTGGGGTTCAGGGAGGAACTCAGAACCATCAGCTCCGCCCTGGGCACCATCGTAGGGGTGCTGAAGGAAATACTCAACACCAGGAGGGACACTGTGACACTACAAGGGGCCCCTGACACTAGCATGGACGATGAACTGCTCACCACCTCCGCCGGCGCTAGTGGACAGGAAGCACCACCACAGGACCACCACAACAGCACCCCACCCCCTGCAGACGGAGAACCACCACGCAAACGGTCTCTGAGATCCAGGAACAAGACAGAGCATGATGCCAATCCCCCCGCCAAGAAATGAGACCACCCTGATTGTCAAACCACTGTCCCACTTTGTCACCCTGTTCATATTGAAACTGCCCCAGCTCCACTTCCTATACCCATATGGGCAATGCACCTGTGAGACAAATAAACTGGACTCTGCCATGGACACTCCTCCGCCATCACCCCTCACCATTTAACTTCCCCCTCCAATATTTTGTATGTAAATAAACACATCTAAAGCACCAAAAGATCTGGAGTCTGTCTGTTTTTTCGAAATAGTGTATTTGCAATTACAGTGACAAAATTTTCAGGAAATAGTAATGTCAACATACCTATGTCACACAGCTCTAGTCCATGAGGAATCTAAGCAGATGATACACGTTGGGACCCACACCTGTGAAACCGTAAGGGAAAGTGACAACTAAGTGACCATACACTGGGTGAAATCGACAGACAGGATAGAGGTAGAAGTGAAAAAGTACTTGTAGTATTCAGAAATGTATTCTCACCTGTGTTTCACTGGAAATATTGCTGGATGACTGAGTCCCTGTTGTCAATGTCTTCTTCCTCTGCTTCCTCCTCATCACTGTCCACAGGCTCCACAGCTGCCACAACACCGTCATCTGGACCATCCTCCTGCAGAAAAGGCACCTGTCGTCGCAAAGCCAAGTTATGAAGCATACAGCAGGCCACGATGATCTGGCACACCTTCTTTGGTGAGTAGAATAGGGATCCACCTGTCATATGGAGGCACCTAAACCTGGCCTTCAGGAGGCCGAATGTCCGCTCGATCACCCTCCTAGTACACCCATGGGCCTCATTGTAGCGTTCCTCTGCCCTGGTCCTGGGATTCCTCACTGGGGTCAGTAACCATGACAGGCTGGGGTAACCAGAGTCACCTAATAGCCACACACGGTGCCTCTGGAGTTGACCCATCACATAAGGGATGCTGCTATTCCGCATGATGTAGGAGTCATGAACTGAGCCAGGGAACATGGCATTCACATGGGAGATGTACTGGTCGGCCAAACATCACATCTGTACATTCATGGAATGATGACTCTCCCGGTTCCTGTACACCTGTTCACTCCTGTGGGGGGGGGGACCAAAGCCACATGGGTCCATTCAATGGCACCTATGATGTTGGGGATATGTCCCAGGGCATAGAAGTCACCTTTCACTGTAGGCAAATCCTCCACCTGAGGGAAAACGATGTAGCTCCACATGTGTTTCAGCAGGGCAGACAACATTCTGGACAATACGTTGGAAAACATAGGCTGGGACATCCCTGATGCCATGGCCACAGTTGTTTGAAAAGACCCACTTGCAAGGAAATGGAGCACTGATAGCACCTGCACTTGAGGGGGGATTCCTGTGGGATGGCGGATTGCTGACATCAGGTCTGGCTCCAACTGGGTACACAGTTCCTGGATTGTGGCACGGTCAAACCTGTAGGTGATTATCAAATTTCTTTCCTCCATTGTCGACATTGGTTAACATTGGACCCTATGGGTACCAGGAGCCAATGACGATGTACGGCGGCGATGACGGTACGCACCGCCGCGGACGTGACCGCCATTTTTTAGATGTTGAATCACTCGATACCTGATCTTCGACAGGAGAGGACCTACACTGCAAGTGCTGCTGTGACCTCGGTCTAGAAGAGACAATGGCTCGTGCGTCTGGGGAAAGGGCCCTTGCCTTCACATCGGAGGAGTTGGAGAATCTCGTCGACTGGGTCCTCCCCCAGTACACGCTACTCTACGGTCCTCCAGACCAACAGGTAAGTACACAGGGAGCATGTTGTATGGGCTATGCCTGTGTGGAGAAGGCTGGTTGTAAGAAGGAAGGGGGAAGAGTTCTGAGTGCATGAAAGACGGTAGGTGCATGTGCCACATGGCAAGGGGAAGGGATGGGGGCCACTCACTTTGACGGCGCAGTTGGTAATGACTTCGCTTCTTCCCCTGTACATTTCATGTAGGTCAGCGCCCACCAGAAGAAGGATATTTGGCGTGCCATCGCCAAGGACGTCCGGACCCTGGGGGTCCACCACCGACGGAGCACCCACTGCCGGAAGAGATGGGAGGACATTCGCCGCTGGAGCAAGAAGACGGCGGAGGCTTAGCTGGGGATGGCCTCCCAACGTGGGAGGGGTGCCCGTCGAACCATGACCCCCATGATGTTCTGGATCCTGGCGGTGGCCTACCTGGAGTTGGATGGGTGCTTGAGGGCATCACAGCAGACACAAGGGGGTGAGTACACTCTCATTCAGCTGACTTTGCGCGCAGTGGAGGGGTCTGGGTGGGGGAGGAGGGCTCTGGGTTTCCCTAGGCCAGGGCGAGTTCCATAGGCTAGGCCCCTTCATAAGGCATGGCCCTGTGGCCCCCCACCTCTGTAGAGTGCCAAGTACAGCTATTCATGCACCTGTGTCATCTATGTGTGCAGATGTCGTCCATAGCCTTGTAGGCCATTTCCCAGGAATTGCACTGTAGAGCCCAACAGCGCGACGTAGTGCAGGGGGCTGCTGTGTCTGTCTTGTCCGCCAACGGTAGCGGTAAGCCATGCACTCAACCTGTCTTTCTTCTGTTTCCCACCCCCTTTTTTTGCGGTCTCCCTGTGCTTGTGTGCAATAGCATCATCAGGCGGAGGAGCAGTGGCACCGGAGCACAAGGGAGCTGCATCCCACATGGCCATGGAGGGCCACACTGCAGACTCTGAATACACCAGTGGGAAGGAGGGCGAGGGGAGCACCACGGCGGTGACAGGAGCTGAAACCAGCGACAAGGACTCGTCCTCCGATGGGAGCTCCCTTGTGGTGGCGGCAACATCTGTGCCCCCCACTTCTACAGGTACAGCCGCCACCCAACCTACCAGCACTGCCCTCCCAGCAGCCCCCTCAGCCTTCGCCCGTGCCCGCTCACCCAGGAGGGGGGGCATCACCTTCGCCCCAGGCACCTCAGCCCCTGCCCCTGTCACCTCTGCTGCCCTCAGTGAGGAGGCCATTGACCGCCTCATGTCCCTCACTGTTGGGCAGTCTACCATTTTGAATGCCATCCAGGGTGTAGAAAGGGAGTTGCAATAAACCAATGCATTCCTAGAGGGCATTCATTCTGGTCAGGCGGCCCTTCATCGAACCTTTTAAACTCTGGCCTGAGCACTGATGGCAGCCATTGTCCCTGTGTCTAGCCTCCCCCTCAGACTTCCTCCACCCAGACCCAATCCCCTGTACCTCTGCCTATCCCAAGGACACCATCAGACCAGCCTGCACACACCTCACCACACAAGGGAAGCTCAGGCAAACATAAGCACCACACATCCCACAGGCACTCACGCAAGCATCACACACATACAGACACACCAACATCCACTGCCTTCACGGTGTCCCCCTCCTCCTCATCTCCCTCCTCCCTCCCAGTCTCGTCTACACTCACACCTGCATTCACTACCACTACAGCCACTACGTCCCTCTCCAGCACTCCCACCAGCACACCCCAATCACGTGCACTCACCACCCCCCCACCATTCACAAGTCCCCTGTGTCCTCTCCCAGTGTGTCTGTGACGCCCCCTCCGAAGATACACAAACTCAGGCACACACCCACCCAACATACATCCACCTCACAACGGCCTCCAGCACATGCACCTGCACCCAAAGCCACAAAACTTACACCTCCTACAACCCCCACCTCTTCCTCCACTCCCAGTGTGTCACGGAGCCACAGCACAGCCAGTCTTCCCCTGTGAAGCACCAGAAGTTGGCCAGTGCCCGGCGGGAGAGGGGGAAGACTCCAGCCACCCAAGCCGCTCACAGGGGTCCCGGGGGGAGTGTGGACTCAGCTGTGACTCCTCCCAAGGTGGGGAAGGGGCAGAAGAAACCCGCAAAGTCTGGGAGGAGCAGCACAGCGGAGAAGACCGCCATCATCCCCGCTGGCCAGGAGGCCACCACCAGCCCCATCGTCGCTGCCCAGGAGGGCCCCGCCAGCCCCATCGTCGCTGCCCAGGAGCCCACCGCCAGTCCCCTAGTCGCTGCCCAGGAGGGCACCGCCAGCCCCATCGTCTCTGTCCAGGAGGACCCTGCCAGCCACAGCCCAGCTGCCCATGAGAACCCCGCCAGCCACAGCCCAGCTGCCCAGGAGGACCCCGCCAGCCACAGCCCATCTGACCAATGAAGGACCGCCAGCCCCAGCCCAGCTGGGCAATGAAGGACCGCCAAGTCAAGCACCGCAGAACAGGGCAAAGACCGATGAACAGGGAAAAGACCGCCAAGTCAAGCACCGCTGAACAGGGCAAGCACCGCTGAACAGGGCAAGGACCGCCAAGTCAAGCACAGCTGAACAGGGCAAGCACCGCTGAACAGGGCAAGGACCGCCAACTCAAGCACTGCTGAACAGGCGCAAAGACCGGCAAGTCAAGCACCGATGAACAGGGCTAAGACCGCTGAACAGGGCAAGGACCGCCAAGTCAAGCACCGCTGAACAGGGCAAAGACCGCTGAACAGGGCAAGGACCGCCAAGTCAAGCACCGCTGAACAGGTCAAGCACCGCTGAACAGGGCAAGCACCGCTGAACAGGGCAAGGACCGCCAAGTCAAGCACCGCTGAACAGGGCAAGGACCGCCAAGTCAAGCACCGCTGAACAGGGCAAGTACCGCAGAACAGGGCAAGGACCGCCAACTCAAGCACCACTAGCCCATGAGCAGCAGGGGCAGTGACGCAACTGGGACCGTCACAGGGTGAGTGATGCACTCTGGACACCAGTCCCCCTCCAGAACCAGTGGAGACATGCATCCACTACCTCTGTCTTGCACAGGACGAAACACTCTGAGCACCAGTCCCCCTCCAGAACCAGTGGTGACATGCATCCACTACCTCTGTCCTGCACAGGATGAAACACTCTGGGCACCAGTCCCCCTCCAGAACCAGTGGAGACTGTTATCCACTTGAGAGACTGTGGCTTTGCACTCCCCAGGATGGTACAGTGGGCAATCCACCCACTGTAGGGACTTCAGAGACTGTGGCTTTGCACTCCCCAGGATGTAGCACTGGGCAAACCACCCACTGTAGGGACTTCAGAGACTGTGGCTTTGCACTTCCCAGGATGCAGCAGTGGGCGAACCACCCACTGTAGAGACTTGTGAGACTGTGGCTTTGCGCTCCCCAGGATGGTACAGTGGGCAATCCACCCACTGTAGAGACTTGTGAGACTGTGGCTTTGCACTCCCCAGGATGGTACAGTGGGCAATCCACCCACTGTAGAGACTTGTGGAACTGTGACTTTGCACTCCCCAGGATACATCAACGGGCATGGAACCCCCTCGTGGATCTGGTGTCGTGCACTCATCCGGCTGAGGTGCCCCCCCTTCCCTTCCCCTGAGGTGCCTGTTGTATTTCTATCTGATGCCCCAGCAGTGTTCTCTCCGTCATGTTTGGGTATCTTGTGTGGGCCTCGCCCATGCATTTTGGGCCCAGTGGTCCACGGACTATGAATGGTGCAATACCTGGACTACTAATCGTGGTGTATATTATGTTAATAGTGTATATATATATATATATATATATATATATGTATATATATTTTTTTTTTTTTGCTTAGTGAATTTTGATATATTACAATGGTTACACTCATTTATTTTTGTCTTTGCATTCTTCCGGGGGGGGTTGTGGGGTGTTACTGTAATGTTTCGATATGCATTGGTGTGTGTGTTGTAGTGGGTGAGGGTGGGGGTGGGGGTTGGGGTGTTGCGTGTGAGTGTCCCTGTTTTTTGCCTCCCCCCTCCCCTATGTCGTAGATGCAGTACTCACCGTGGGCTTCGCCGCCGGCATTGGTATTCCTGGTACAGGAGCAGGAAGACTAGCACAGGAAGAATATGGAGTTCCGGCTCCATGGTGTCCTCCTTCCTCGTGGAGTGTGTAGAGGTGAGCGTTTTTCCTTCGAAATGCCTGTTTCTGCCGTGTTTTTATCCGCGGTGAATCCGCCCCAGAAAAGGTGGCTGATTGGCCTGTCATAACAGTGTGGGCAGTACATTGTCCTCCGCCTGTCTGTTGGCGTTGTCCGCCGCGCTGTTTGTTTGTACCGCTGTGGCGGTCAGAGTGTTAAAGTGGCTGTCTTTGTTGGCGGTTTCCGCCACGGTCATAATTCCAAAAATTTTACCGCCGGCCTGTTGGCGGTCTTACCGCCGCTTTAACACCGTCCGCCAGGGTTGTAATGACCACCTTAGTGTGTGTCTTAAAGCCTGTAGTTCTTAAAGCCTGTGTTTAGAGAACACTGCAAGACAAATGGACTGGGCCATGCCCAATCCTGAAGAACAAGGGGGATGTCACCTTTGTGAATTTAGGAACCTGCAGGAACCCTCACAGGCTCCTCTATGTCATCGCGCTCAAGCTTCACAATGACAGGGCAGACATCTCCATGCTGATACAGATGAGGTAGATGAAGAAGAGAGTGAGCCTCTCACTGACCTCTTAACCTCCAATACTCAAGATGGTACTGTGGTAGGAGTAGTTCTCCTCCACCCTCACAGACCAGCGTCAAAGGGACTGCTATCAGTTGCTGAGGCAGTTTCCTGGGCTGTTTTCACTGACCCCCAGGTCTGACAACATAATGCACCGATGACATGGACACTGATTACAGCTTGCCTGTCAAGAATAAGGAATACAGGTTGTCAGACCAGGTCAAGGCTAGTATTAAGGCTGAAATTGCTTAGATGCTAGATTTGAGGGTGATTGACCCCACTAGTATTCTATGGCCATCCCAATGGTACTAATGTCCACGCCCAATCCCAAAGGAGGAAAGGCTAAGATAAGGTTCTGTGTGGACTGCAGGCACCTATATGCAGTGACAAAGATTAGTGCACACCCCATACAATGAGCTGATGAGCCCATTGATAAGTTGGGGGAACACCTGTCTTGAAGGCACTTGACTTTAGCAGACCTGCCAACTCACATAGTGTCACCGTATGACACACGATATTAGCTCCCTTCCCACAGTCATCCGGTGAGGACCCAATATCACACGGCGGCAGGAAAAATGAGCGGGTTGAAAACCACTTAAACAGTGGTTTTCAGATCGTTTTTGGGGGCTTTTAACTGCCAATGTCCAGGTATCGGTGTGAAAATATACAAGGACATCGGCAAAATCCTCAGCAAGCTTCCTTTTTTTAAGGGATTTGGGGCCGGTGTGGAGGCACAAAAACCTTTTAGGAGCTTCTGAGCATGAGGCCATGCCCCCTCCAAGGCCCCACCCCCTCCTCACACTATGAGGTTTTTGGTGAAGTTGGCAGGTCTGCGTTAGTAAGGAATTCACTATCCAGAAAGATGCTTCTGAACAGGATTTTGGGACCATGTTGTCACAGGTGAATGATTTTGGTATGGATCCGCCAGTTGCCTTAGTAGGTGACTCTTCCCCAGAAAGCAGCTTTGAAATGCCATTGAGATGGAAGCCTTTGCTGTGGTTTGGTTAATTAAGAAGCTGGGACCCTACCTCTTTGGGACTCACTTCAGAGTTCAAACTGACAATAGACTTTTCAGGTGGCTTATGCAGATAGGAGGAGAGAACCCCAAGTTGTTCATGTGTTTCATCTCCCTACAAGTCATGGACATTATAATGGAACTGGTACTGACCATGCCAATGCAAATGGCCTTTTCAGGTTCTTCCATTTAGATGACGAGACCAACTAAGTTAGTTGCTTTTCTCTTCTGTCTAGAGGGGGGCCATGTAACAAATTACCTCTTTTTGTGTGGTCACCCCCAATGCTTTGGATTGATGCTGCTGTGTCGAGTAAAGGTGTTACCTCTCCCTGGCATGAAGTCACACAGGCGTTAACCCAAAAGGAGAGCTCCAAAGGAGAAGCCACCTTTGAAGGGCAAATGGGAAACACTTGGGAGAGGGGCTGCACTATTGTTTTGACACCCAAGCCAGCACTAGGGGCAGAGGCCCTCATTTACAAGGGCATTGCATCACTGGAACATAACATTTACCCACGTTCCGGTGGCTCAAATGCCTGTCCCTTATTTACAAAGCGGTGTTGAGCCATTTTATACAGCTTAATGCAGCTTTGTAAATATGGCCCCTTTACACGCATAACTTTGCTTGAAAGGGGCGTGCAATGGGTGTTGCTGTGGGCATTTATGAGGATTTGTAAACCTATAGTAGTGCCATAAACTAATGCCACCCCAATGGACACCTTCCTGCACATAAACAATTATTCCCTGCAACTCAGGCACTCCTGCACTATAGTGCAAGAGTGTCTGCATTGGTGCAAGGCAGCTAATTTTAGCGCCAGTGCTAGAGAAAAAACAGGGTTCGCCATATTAATTACGGCACATCCCTGCATTTCTGAAGTGAAGCACTGCCAAATTTAGTGGAACACCATGCTGCACCACTTCCTAGTAAATGAGCCCCAAAGTTTTTCAGGACTGTGTAGCCCCCTTTGTAGCCACACCTCTCAGTTGGGGTGGGAAGCTTTAGATGCGAGAGAGGGGTACTGCCATTTTGAAAGTGGGCAGAATAGAGACTTCTTGTATAGCTGGATGCTACACTTCACAGAAGTAGTCATCAGGAGGAAGGGAACCAAATGCCCCATTAGCTAGTCACTGCGACTTCCCCTTGCGGCAATTTCTTGGCATGAAAGGACCTCTTAGCACAAAGATCTTGTTGGACTGGAGGAGAGGACCGAAGAAGGACTGTCCTTCTTTACCATGGACCTGGCAAAGACAGGCTGCACCAATGTTAACTGCACCTGCCGCACCTGGTGGCTAGCAAAGAAAACAACTGTGCCTGCTTGTAGGAACTTGGGTTATTAGTTGTGCTGGCTACGAGGCCTGCAGAAGTAATAGATCCACAATTTTCCCTTCCTGGAGTTGCAAAAAACTCAGGATAAGTTACGAGGCCTGCAGAAGTGATAGATCCACAATTTTCCCTTACTGGAGTTGCAAGAAACTCAGGATAAGTTAGCAGTAGTGAAATCTACTAATAATGATATCTCCACTTACAAGGCTTCAGAAAAGTATATGGCGCGCATGAAAGAATGCCACGAGGATAGTGAGCGGGTTGGTCATTTGCTGGCAGTACGCACTAGACAACAGCTGTTGTCTGGGGAAATTGCTGTGATCAGGGATCGGGGTCAGGTTGTCACCACTCTAGAGGGAATACTAGGGGTGTTCTGGGATTTCTATCAAAGATCTGTATCAAGCAGCAGGGGATAGTGATGAGAATAAAATATAAAGATATCAGGCATAACTCATAGGCAGTAAGGTTGACTCTGAGGAGGTGAATCTCTGGATGCCCCGTTTTTCAATGAAGAAATCAGGGAGGTATTTAAAGCTCTTCCTAAGGTCTTTCAATGGAATGACAACTGGACCCAACACCTTCTGAGGACTAACCTTGTAGCAGATTTTAACTGCAATTCTGATGGAAGTCCACAAAGGGAGGAGGATTGGGATAGAGAAAGAAAGAAGACACACTGCACTGGTCTGGATACAACTTCTTCTACTGGGTTCTAATGTATCAGGTTTAAGTGATTCCGAGTTTGGCAGTCATGACTGAAGACCGCCGAGCAAACGGCAGCTGATACACCGCCAGCGATGGCAGAGTGAAGCCCGCCACCAAAATTAGACGAAAAAACAACACTGTCGGTCCAAACGACGGTATGAAGGAGGCGGCTGCACCGCCACCACCGCCACACCAAAAAAATGCCACCCAACAAATTCTGAGTCACAAATCAGCATCGTGGAAACCAACCCGGCGGTAATCCATTAGTGGTCCAAACCGCTGCAGGAAAATAAAGTAGCCACCAACGCAGCAACACTGCACCAGATGGGATAACACCAATAGCAACACCTGAAACACATACACACACCACACATACCCAGAACACTTTGCAACTAGAAACCCTGACAGAGCGAGAGAAGAGCACACTGAAAGGAGGCACTGTACCTAGATACCACAGGCACCATCATATTAAGCACGCATCACACAACACACCACTGCACGCAAACACCACAGAGCACACGCACATACCATTACCCATATACACAACTACAAAACGCACACACAGAATCCCTGCACACCATACACCCCTACCTACGACACAACCACCATGGCACCACAAAAAAAAAAAAAAATAGATTCACAGAAGAGGAGCTCAGGGTAATGGTCGAAGAAATAGTCAATCTGGAGCTGCAACTGTTTGGAGCACTGGTCCAGCAGACATCCATAGCCCGGAAGAATGACTTACGGCAGAGGATAGTCAACAGGGTGACTGCAGTGAGGATCCATCCACGCACAAGGGAGGACATTAGGAAGAGGGGAACGACCTTAGGGAGAAGGTACGGGCCATGGCTTCCAGAAACCATGTGGCCGTCATGAGGACTGGTGGAGGACCCCAACCACCTCCCCCAGAAATGGCATTGTGGGAGGAGATGGTCCTGGCCATACTACGTCCGGAAGGGCTGACGGGAATTGCTACTGGACTGGACACTGGTAAGTCCACTTTACTCACTGGCCACCATGTCCCTGTGCACAGCATGTACCCCCACAACCTTCTCACCCCCTCAAACCACCCAAACGTGGAAAATCCGATCATTGACCCCATACCCACCCTTGCATGCCACATCTCCCCACTGATGCCATTCCCTCCCAGCCCAACCTAGTGCATGTATGCCTCACACAGCAGAAAGTACCACAACTACCACAATGCAACAGTCCCTACCCTTGCCTGACTGCTACGTACATATCACATCTCTGCAACTGCACGTTAAACCATGTCACTTCCCATCACCAATATGTGGTAGGAATGCACATCTGTACATGGCAATGACAGTAGCAAGACAAATATAAACTGTATTCCAAATTAGGGACATTGCAACCTTCCACTGATGGGAACACAAGACGTGGACTGGAAACTGTCAATGTCATTACTGCCCTTCAAATACAGTGAATGAGGGAATACAACCAGATGTCACCGCAAGAATACCATCATCTGACACAATACCTCTCATCTCACAGGTCTCCCAAGTACTGACACACAGCAGAGGAGCCCAGTGACAGGAAGCCCAGGCCTAGATGCAGCACCAATAGGGGAGGATTCACATGCAAGTTGTGGATTCGGACAATGAATCTGGCACCTCAGACATGAGTGCTCAGTCCACCACCACCAGCCTCACCCTGCACACAACTCAAACTACCTCCCCTGTGGCAGCCAGTGCACAGCAGAGCCCACCTTCCCATACCTGTGTCCCAGGGTCACATCAATCATCAGTATGCCCCACAGGACAGGGGCAGGAGTCAACGGTGCACACCCAAGAAAATGATGTTCTAGTGTCAGTCAGAGGGGGCACAGGACACAACAGGCCAGGAGCCCATCTCCAGGGTCCTGGGAGCCTACCAGCAAACCCAGGACCAGTTGGGCCAGATACTCACCACCTTGCAAAACACACAAAGGCTGCAGGAGGAATACCACCAGGAGGCCAGGCAGCAGTGGCAGGCACACATTGCCACCATGGCCCCCATATTAGGGGAGTTCAAGGAACTCAACTGCATCCTGCGGACATTCTCCTCCCAATGGCAGGCCCCATCCAGTAGTCAGTCAACACCATTTCCCTCAACATCAGCACCTGCTACTGGAATGGAGGCACAGCAGGAGGACCCACAGGACAACAGCACCATTACCCCTGCAGCTGATGAACCCCCCCCATAAAAGAGGTCACCCATCCAGACATCCTGTAGGACCTCAGGCCAAGACCAATCCCCCAACCAGTAAGTGATCCCTCTTCTGAAATGTCACCCTTGTGTGCCATCGTTCCACCCTGTTGGCTGTCCAATACCAAGTTCACATCATTCCAAGGCAAATAGACACAGGACCTATGAACCTAACAGCTGGACCACCCACTCTGTACATCACCTAGAGCACTACCCCACTCCTCTGGACTGTGAAATTCAACACTAAATAAACACCTATTATCACAAGTCATGGTGCATATTCTTTCTTGTTAGTATTGCCAAATATGTTAAAGAACAACAAAAGAATACACATGTCTACACAACCAAAATGTCCAAGTTACAGATGTAGTGGGATACTCCAGGCAGGTATGTAAGTACATCCATATTGTTTTAACATCCACTATCAGCTATGCCAACAGGTAAATCAGCAGGTAGACTGCAAACAGAGATGTCACCTGAAGAGGGATAAATAAATGGAATGAGGTACAAGGTTGTAAGGAATGTAATCCACAGTCATACATCAATAGCAGTTTAACACAAACACAGGATGAGCGTCCCAGCAGCTATGTTTCACCATGTGTAAGGGTCTGCATTGGCATTCACACACGTGTGGGACAGGAAAGATGAAACATAGGTAACATCCTCAATTGCACAACTCCCTGAGTAGTCAGGAACAGGTACTTGACACACAGCAGATGACAATGCATGACTTGCCTACGCAGCAGGACAAGACTGATAAGTCCCCCTAACATATCCCCAAACAGGCAGCATGAGAGCCCTAAACCTTTAGTACAACTAGAAGGCTGTACCACAATGGCACCAGCATTCCACAATTGAACATAGCAGCTGTGCATTTCCACTACCTCTCATGGTGAGTCACCTACCCTTCAAGGTCATAACCAAGAAAGGCTCCAGTCCCCACACATACCTTTATGCATGCAAATACTGGCTACAGATTGGCTTCAGCAATACATCTCCCATGCACAGATGATATATAATGCAGACATACCTGTACATCAAGGAAAGTAGTTGTGAATCATGCCAGTCCTGTTGTCATGTGCCTCATTCTCGTCAGCCGCCCCCTCAGCATCAGAGTCACCGGCCACAAACACTGCTCCAGCATTAACATCCCCCTCCTCAAAAGTGGGATGTGCCTTCTGAGGGCCAGATTATGGAGCATGCAACAATGATCTTGCAGATTTTCCCTGGATTGTACTGTAGAGCACCACCAGACACATGAAGACAACAAAATCAGGCTCTCAAGAGACCGAAAGTACGTTCAATCACACGCCTAGTCCAGCCATGTGCCTCATTGTACGTGTTCTCCCTTAATGTAGTTGGGTGTCTCACAGGTGTCAGGAGCCAGGGCAGGTTGGGGTATCCGGAATCACCTGTGTGGAAAAGGAAACATGGCCACAGGTAACATTGCTAGGCAGAGTGCTGACTGTATCATGAGGAGTATAGACATCTGACATGGAGAGCAGTGCACATACCCATGAGCCAGGCCCTTTCTCCCTGTAGCTATGACATAATGACAGTGGCACTGCTGTTCCTCAGGATGTAGGAATCATGTACTGCTCCAGGGAATTTAGCATTCACATGTGGAATGTATTCTTCTGCAAGACACACCACTTGTACAGTGAGTGAATATGTACTTTTCCTGTTTCTGCATACCTGTTCATTGATTCTCAGAGGTACCAGGGCAATGTGAGTTGCATCAATGGCCCCAATTATATGTGGGACATTTGAGATGTTGTAGAACGCTGCTTTCACAGTGGGAAAATCTGGAGGTATTGGGAACCTAATGTACCTGTGCACATGCTTGAGTAGGGCATTAAGCACATCCTGCAACACCTTACAGAACTTGGGCTGCGAAAACCCTGCAGCCAGTCCGACTGTGACCCGAAAAGAGCCACTCACCAGAAAATGCAGGCTGACAACACCTGGACTGTTGGAGGGATGGGGATTCCTCAAACACGGCAGGAGGTCTGGCTTCAACTGGGTGACCAGTTTCTTGATGCACAAATGGTTTAGTCGATTGGTCATGATGATGTGGCGCTCTTCCATGGTTTCAAGATCTACGAGTGGCCGGTAAATTGGTGCATTCCTCATCACTCCATTGTGGCCAAATCTGTGCGGGGACACAAACAACAATCAGGGTATCTGTCACAATGTAGGCTATTCAGTATGACACACGACAGTCATTATGTAATAGTCACGCAAGTTGCCTGTAATGTGGGATTGCACTTTACCCTCTCTACCTAACCAGACAATGGCACATAATTCCTGTGTGAATGGACGTATACAGGGCATGTACACCTACACTTCCCTGTGTTCAACTACACTGATCAAATATGCTGACAATTGTTGTGACAAATATGTAAATGTCACTAGACATGCACTACATGTGTTTATATTCACCATGTCAGACCTGAAGTATGTATTTGTGAGGACATGCAGGTAGTTATGCTGTGGAAACTCAGGACAGTAATGTCATAGACTAAAATGGCATCCACGTGTCCGGCATGCATTGGACTGCTGGAAGTGACCTTGTTGCGCTGGTGCAAGTTGTCATGGCGGAGTGCGGTCAGAACCGCAGTGCAACTCCTCTTTGGTTAACATTGATGTCAACGGGAGACTGGGACCAATGACGATCAACGCAGGTGGTGACGGTCATGACCGCTGCGGTCATAACCGCCATTTTGTGTGGGACAGCTCACTTGACTACTGGCATTCAGGCTAGACAGACCTCCACTTTGTGTGCTGCTGTGTCCTGTCTCTTGGAGCAATGATGACATGCACTGCAGGGGAAAGAGCCCCAGCCTTCTCAACAAAGGAGCTAGAAAAACTTGTGAAAGGGGTCCTACCCCTGTATGGGTTGTTGTTCAGAGCTCCAGGACAACAGGTCAGTACAACATCCTTTGTCCCATGAGTTGGGTGTTGTTTGACGATGTATGTGTGTGCACATTGACATGTCATGACTGATCATGTAGCATGCACATGATATGTGTGAGATATTGCCAGTGTGCATAAGCAGTGTTCGTTGTGTGTCGCCAAAGCTTACTGCTGGACTTGTTTCATTTACATCATGTCCCCCCTTTTCTCACTGTTTCCCAATCAGGTCAGTGCCCACCAGAAGAAAGGGTTGTGGCGAGGCATCGCCAAGGACATGCGGACCCTGGGTGTCCACTGGCGGTGGAGCACCCACTGCAGGAAACGGTGGGAGGATCTGTGACTCTGGGCCCAGAAGACCACAGAGGCCCAGCTGTGGATGTCCCTCCCAATGTGGAAGGGGTGCACGTTGGGCACTAAACCCCCTACTGGCCCGCATACAGGCGGTGCAGTACCCTGAGTTGGATGGGCGCTTGAAGGCAGCACAGCAGCCACAAGGGGGTAAGTGTTGACTGGCTAGTTGTGCTCTGTCACCCTCCTTGGACTTGCAATGAACATAGTCAGATGTGATTAAGGGAATGTACAGTCCTGGTTGCCACACCCATCAAGTAGGAGTGTGTGATGGTCGCTATGTTGAGCCATGTAGGATGAGAAGTGGTGGTACAGTGACACATGTTCAGCTGTAGGTATGGGTCTCTCAAGTCTGCTATCATGTCAGTGGCTGCATCCTCCATCTCTGTGTGTATTGCAGTAATACGAAGTGGTAATGATGGCCCTGTATATGGGTAATGACAGGCATGTTATGTGAAGGTTACAGTTGCATCACTTCCTACATCAATGGATCCCCTGTACCACATGCACTCCTCACATTCCTGTCAGTTAGTTTGTGTACTGAGTCTCTCTCTGCTTAGATTAGTATTATCCTGTAATGGATGACATGTGGTTGGTTATAGTCCTGGGCTTGATTCTAGGAGTAGTCATTTTGACATTAATGGGCATGTAGTTGTCTTCATGCAGGAGTTTGGTCTGCAGGGTTGAGATGGGTTTGGACATAGCTTGCATGACTCTATTTGGGAATGACTGCTAATTGGTCTATTGTCTCGCAGGCAGGGACTGTCATCTGCATTGTTTGTATGTGAAGTGGATGTGTGGGTTCTAATATTTTCCTCCCTTTCTGTTTCTGCCACCCTCCTTTTCTCTCACCTGATCTGTCTATGTGTGCATTAGCATTATCTGGCGAGGGAGGAAGGGCATCTGGGAGCGGGGATGCTGCAGCCCATGGGACACAGGGGGCGGCCAGCAGTGAAGCCGAGGGGACCAGTGGGACGGATAGCGAGGGGAACACCACGGGGGAGACTGGAGCTACCACAACATCTGATTTGTATACCTCCTCCGATGGCGGCACCCTGGCAGTGGCAGACCATTCTGGCACCACACCAACACCATTGTTGCCTGCCACCCCCCTTACCAGCTCCGCCCACCCTGCAGCACCCCACCCAGTTGCCTGTGACCGCTCACTCAGGAGGGTGGGTGTTTCTGTCACCACAGGCACCTCTGCCCCTGCCCTAGTCAGCCCTGCTGCCCTCAATGAGGAGGCTATTGACCTCCTGAGTTCCATCTCTGTGGGGCAGACAACGATCATGAATGCCATCCAGGGACTGGCATCCCAGAAGTAGCAGACCAATGCGTTCTTGGAAGGTATTCACTGTGCCTTGTCTGGCCTCCAGAGATCGTTTTAGGCTCTGGCCTCCTCATTGATGGCAGCCAGTGTCCCTTCATCTTCTGTTCCCCCTCCAGCTACTTGTTCCCAATCCACAAGCCCTCTCCCTACACCCGTTTATGGCACACAAACACACACACATACACCCACTACAACAGGCAAGGTGTGCAAAGACAGACATGGACATCACAAACGTTCACACAGGCATGCACACACACAACACACATTGCAGACACAACAACAGACACTTCTCTCACCACCTCCTCCCGTACAGTCACATCTCCACTCATACCTGTCATCACAGCATCATCACACACTGGTCCTGCTGTCATTCCTGTCATCCCCTCAATCACCACAGCAGCAGACTCAGAGTCACACACCCCACACACCACATACACACTCACCACGACTACCATCTCTGCCACCTGCAGCACATCCACCTCACTTGCACACACCACCACAACATTTACTCACACATCACCCATTCCCTCTCCCGACATCACTGCCCCCTCCCAAAAAATGCATATGTGGCATTCTGTGTATAGAGCCTGGTATAGAGAACCTGCTTACGGAACCTAGCAACTGTCACTGAGAGATCCCAGTGATGGTAACCAAGGGATCTGACAGTTGGTGAGGAAGCAGAGAGAGAGAAGGCTTGTGTTGGATGGGGTGTTTGATTTGACCTTTAACTTTAATAAATGACGAAGGATTCCGTCGTAAATGGTGTCAACCCTCATCATTTCAGCATACATACCCACTTACCCACCCCACATTCAGCCACCACACACATCCATACACTGAACACACCAGCATCCATGTAAAGCACACAGATACATCAGACGAGCACTCCCTATACCTCCACTCCCAACCCTCAATCATGTGACTGCCCCTGTGTACCTAAGAGTGTTTTCCTTGCTGCCCTTGACCTCTTCCCTACTCCTCTCCCACCCCATCTTCCTTGTAAACAGCATGTCCCCCTGCCCCTCTCAGGCCTTTCCACCTCCCATTCCTTGGGTACCCTCTCTGGTGTTTCCCGTGCTCCTCCACCCAGCAAAAAAGCCACCCCTCCCAGTGCCAAGGTCACCCCTCCTAAGCCCAAGCTAAAATGTTCCCCTTCCACACCCAAGCCTCCCCCACCACCCCTACACCCCTGAGGTACCTGCCTGTCCCATTGCTGCCCCTATGAAGTCGAGGCCTATTTTCAATCAGGAGTCAAGTTGGACCCATATTGATGGACAATTTGTCCTGCTGAATTAGACATTTGGACTTGCTATTGGCACATTTTGTAAATGTTTATTCATTGTTTTAATACACCTGCCCACATTGCTGTGGTTGGCAAGTTAAGATGCTTGTCCTGGTTTCCTTCTACATGGTGGTGTGACATCTGTGTGCAAAGGTGTGTGAGGTCTCTGTGTGGATTGTGTCTGTGTTGTTGCATGCGCTTGGTAGATGGTTTGGGCCATGGGGATGTTGTGATGTGTGTGTCTGCTTTCTTGTGTGTTTGTATGGGATTTGTGTGCGTCCGTGTGTCTAGTGCTGCATGTGTGTATATCCTTGATTGTTGGTTGTACTTGTTGTGTCACCTGTGTGATTGTCTGGATGTGTGTTAACAGCTATTGATTGTGTGTCATTGCTACATGGAGTTCATGGTTTGTGTGTATGTGTGGTGTCGCACAACATGCCAGTCTATGCCATTGTTGAGGTGTTTATGGGGTAGTTGTCCTTGTGTGGTTATGGGGTGTGTTGGTGTTGTTGTTGTGCATTGTGCAACATGCTTGGCATGTATCTGCATGGCTTTGTGTGTGTGTTGCGTATTTGGCATCAACATATGTTGTGTGTAAGTGTGTGTGGCCTTCACTGTGTGTGTGGAATATGTGTATTCTGTGTGGGAGTGTGTCACCACCATTTCCCTCCCCTCTGTGCTTGGTATACTTACGGTTGTCATCTTCGTTGTCATCAGTGGTCCTGAAGGTGTATGGCGAGATACAATTCTGGGAAGACTAGCAGTTCATTTGACATAGCGGTCGCGTCTCTGTGCCTGGAGGTGGGTGTTTCCGTTTATACTTTCTGTTTCCGCCTGGTTTTTCATGGCGGTAAGGCCCCACCGGATATCCTGGCTGAGTGGTTACTTGGAATATGGAGGCTGGGACTTTGGCTGCCTCCTGCTTGAAGTTGTCTTCCCCTGGCGGTGGGGCTGGCGGTTAGTTATCTGTTTTGTGTTGGGTTCACCGCCTTACTCGTTATTTGGTGGTCTGCACCGCCACCCTGCCGGCAGTCACAAGACTGCCTTAGGCGTGGCGGTTCGGTTAACGCCAAACTCGGAATGAACACCTAGGTCTGCATACTTGAAACTGAGCCTGGAATGCAGAGTAGGATTTTTTCCTGAAGGATAGAAAAAATGTGTGCAATGCCAAACAACGGGTTAAGATGATTTGTATACACTCATTGAGAACAGATATTATTTACACACCCTACATTAATGAGAAGCCTTTCGAAAATATTCTGCGTTCTTCTCAGGAACTGGTACATATGTCACTATAAACATGGAAGCTCGGGGATTAGTCGTTAGTCACTAGGGCACTTGGGTTGCTGCTCACAACTAGTTAGGGAGTACGACACATGCACTTTGTTATGATTAGTATGATTAGTCCCTTTTATTTATGGTAGAGAAGCAACATAAGAATAGAGAATCAACATAAGAATAGCAAAGCAACATAAGAACACAACACGTGTTAGGCAGACAATACAGTTAGTAGGCACATGCAGCACTGTTAATCAGTTAGTAGGCACTTGCAGCACTGTTCATCAGTTTACCACTAGTCTATACTTGTCCTTGTTGTTCCGTGGTTCCGTCCTGTGTTCCGTGCCTGGAAGAATACAGGTACAACCTGTTAAAGGCGCACAATGTTCTCACTCCACATACAAGAAGTTTATTATGTTAAACGCTGCTTGCTTTGTTAAATGCTGCTCAGCCGTGGCAAAAATCAGCTGAGAAGCGCAACACACTGGACTTATTGGCAACAATTACCTTTCTGCATTTTTTCATTCCTCAACTGAACTGAGAGCAGAACATACCTGAACTTGTTTCCTTCCTTCTTTTGTTGCAGGTCTGTGACTTCCAATGCTGAGTAAGCTGCAGAGTGGCAGCAGGTCGTGATTCCTGCTGTTTAGGAGCCGTTGTTGGAACACAGGTGAGTGATGTAGTCCAATGAGGTAAAGCGCATTGCGTTGAATCGGGCGGTTTAAATATTCTAGTCTGCGCATGGAGGCCGTGGTGATGCTTGTCAAGCTGCCAGTTCTCATGTGCGCACCACGTGTCTCCCTAAAAGTGTCAACAGAGCTGCTTTGTTCACTTATATCTCACGAGTCAGATGCATTTATGAAAACAACGTGTCCTACCACTGCCACCACGGAAAAAGTAACTTAATTACTGTGCATGAATAAAAGTGATACGACACATGCTACCCATCAAGAATCATGAGAGCTCTATGTCACAAACTTACAATATCACAAGTGAAAAGCACATGATCACATACGGACACAATAAACAATGAGGGGGGAGGCACTTAATGGAAGAGGATAAGTTTGCTGTCAAGCGTGAACACAAGGCCATGACACCTATCATATTAACCAATATTGACACTAAGCTTTACTCAAAATATTTAGCACCAAGGCTAAGTCAAGTTATCAGCAAATCAGTATTTCCGAGACAGCACAGGTTTATACCTGAGAAAGACACTACTGATCATATCCACCAAGTTATAACACTGTTCGATTGGGCTGCGGTGTCAGGTGACCCATCCACAGCTGTGGCCCTGTTGGATGCAAAAAAGGCTTTTAACAGGGTAGTCTGGGACTATCTGTGGGCCATTTTGAAGTGACATAATACCGGCACGTTTTTTTTCAGGACTATACAAGCAGTCTATAAAAATCTTACAGCCAGGCTCCAAATCATGGGTGGGCGCTCTGATTCCTTCCAAAAAATGAGCGGTACGATGTAAGGTTGTCCCAGCTCACCCTTATTGTTCGCTCTTTATATAGAGCCTTTTATACGGAAGCTGGAATCTAATGTTCTAATTAAACCAACGGCATCTCACAGTGGTAATACAAAAGTTTTGGCATACACAGATGATATTGCCATTGTGACACCTAAAATTCTCTGACTACTCCTTGAACTGTAATAAGACTGAGTTTGTTGTTGACAATCGGGCACAATTGGAAGATGACCATAAAGTAGAGCATGCAGTTTAATTTGGGATAAATATGACTTCTAATATAGATCAAACTGTGGAACAAAACTCCGCCCCAGTAATTGATAAGGCAAGAAAGGAATTTAGGAGGATGGATAATCTTTATCTTTCGATCATTGGGAGGTACAGTGTGATTAAAATGCTATTTTTATCTAAGGTTTTGTACCTCTTCAGGGCCATTCCATTAGAGTTTGAAAAAAGGTGGTTTTAAGTAGTGGAGGATATGTCTAGCCGTTTTATTTGGTCCTATGCTAAGGTTAGAAGATTGTTTCTGTTTTGACTCTGCCAAGGACAAGAGGAGGTTGGGCTGCGCCTAACTTTAGATACTATCAGTAGATGGCTGCTTTACAGCACATTAAGGGGGTCATTACAACCCTGGCGGACGGTGTTAAAGGTGCGGTAATACCGCAAACAGGCCGGCGGACAAAAAAAGGGAATTATGACCCTGGCGGAAACCGCCAACAAAGACAGACACTTGAACACACCGCCCGCCACGTCGGTACAGACAAGCAGCGCGGCGGTCACCGCCAACAGACAGGCGGAAGACAATGTACCGCCCATAGTATCACAACCCGCCAATCCGCCACCTTTTTCGGGGCGGAATCACCGTGGATAAAAACACGGCAGAAACAGTTTCTGCAATGGGAAAACGCTCACCTGAACACATCCCACGAGGAAGGAGGACTCCATGGATCCTGAATTACAAATCCTACCGGCCCTTGTATACCTACTCATCTACGAAGAGCAATGCCGGCGCCGGCAAAGACAACAGAGAGTACTGCACCTACGACATAGGGGAGGGGGGAGGCAAAAGTCAGGGGGACACACACGCAACACCCCTAGCCCCACCCCTACCCTCGCATATTACAACACACACACCAATGCATTCACAAACATCACACTAACAACCCACAACCCCCCGGGAAGACTGCAAAGACAAAACAAAATCAGTTCAAACATTGTAATCTTTCAATATACATGTCTCAAATATATACAGATATATTATAAAATCATTCAAAAGTATATACATTACGAGAAGTAGTGCAGATATGCACATATCAATGTCCATGCACCACTAGGCCAAAAATGCATGTGCGAGGCCCACACAAGATACCTGTCCACAAACGGAGAGAACACTGCCGGGGCATCAGAGAGAAATACAACAGGCACCTCAGGGGGAAGGGAAGGGGGGGCACCTCAGCCGGATGAGTGCAAAGCCAGATCCACAACGGGGCTCCATGGCCATTGATGTATCCTGGGGAGTGGAAAGCCACAGTCTCTCAAGTCTCACAAGTGGGTGGTTTGCCCACTGTACCATCCTGGGGAGTGCAAAGCCACAGTCGCTCAAGTCTCTACAGTGGGTGGTTTGCCCACTGTATAATCCTGGGGAGTGCAAAGCCACAGTCTCTCAAGTCTCACAAGTGGGTGGTTTGCCCACTGTAACATCCTGGGGAGTGCAAAGCCACAGTCTCTCAAGTCTCACAAGTGGGTGGTTTGCCCACTGTACCATCCTGGGGAGTGCAAAGCCACAGTCTCTCAAGTCTCACAAGTGGGTGGTTTGCCCACTGTACCATCCTGGGGAGTGCAAAGCCACAGTCTCACAAGTAGATAACAGCCACCACTGGTTCTGGAGGGGGACTGGTGCCCAGACTAGATAAGTCTCCCCGTGACAGTTCCTGTCCCGTCACTGTCCCAGCTGCACATGGGATAACGATGCTTGATGTGGCGGTCTTTTCCTTCTTCAGCGGTGTCTGGACTGTTCAGAGGTGCTTTGCCATGGCGGTTCTCGACTGTTCAGCGGTGCTTTGCCATGGCGGTCTCTGGACTGTTCAGCGGTGCTTTGCCATGGCGGTTCTGGACTGTTCAGCGGTGCTTTGCCATGGCGGTGTCTGGACTGTTCAGCTGTGCTTTGCCATGGCGGTTCTGGACTGTTCAGCAGTGCTTTGCCATGGCGGTGTCTGGACTGTTCAGCGGTGCTTTGCCATGGCGGTTCTGGACTGTTCAGCGGTGCTTTGCCATGGCGGTCTCTGGATTGTTCAGCGGTGCTTTGCCATGACGGTTCTGGACTGTTCAGCGGTGCTTTGCCATGGCGGTGTCTGGACTGTTCAGCGGTGCTTTGCCATGGCGGTTCTGGACTGTTCAGCTGTGCTTTGCCATGGCGGTGTCTGGACTGTTCAGCGGTGCTTTGCCATGGCTGTTCTGGACTGTTCAGCGGTGCTTTGCCATGGCGGTGTCTGGACTGTTCAGCGGTGCTTTGCCATGGCGGTTCTGGACTGTTCAGCGGTGCTTTGCCATGGCGGTGTCTGGACTGTTCAGCGGTGCTTTGCCATGGCGGTTCTGGACTGTTCAGCGGTGCTTTGCCATGGCGGTTCTGGACTATTCAGCGGTGCTTTGCCATGGCGGTGTCTGGACTGTTCAGCGGTGCTTTGCCATGGCGGTTCTGGACTGTTCAGCGGTGCTTTGCCATGGCGGTTCAGGACTGTTCAGCGGTGCTTTGCCATGGCGGTCTCTGGACTGGGCATTGGTGTGTGGCATGCCGACCCTGGACTGGGCATTGGTGTGTGGCATGACGGTCCGTCATTGCCCAGTGGGGCTGTGGCTGCCGGGGCCCTCCTGGGCAATGACTCTGGCGGTGGTCTCCTGACCAGTGACGATACTTGGGCCCTCCTGGGCAATGACTCTGGCGGTGGTCTCCTGACCAGTGATGATACTTGGGCCTTCTTGGGCAATGACTCTGGCGGTGGTCTCTTGACCAGTGACGACGGTGCTGGCGGTGGTGTCCCGGCCGCCGGGAAGGATGCCGCCCTTCTCCGCCGTGATGCTCACACCAGGCTGTGCAGACTTCTTCTGGCCCTTCCCCACCTTTGGAGGAGCCACAGCTGACTCTGCAATCCCCCTGGGACCCCTGTGAGTTGTTTTGCCTCCAGGAGTCTTCACACGGTCCCGTCGGCCACTTTCCAACTTCAGAGCCTTTACAGGGGGTGGACTGGCAGTGCCTTGGCTCCGTGTCAAACCGCCTGCCCTGGTGGCCGGTGCACTCCACACACCTTGAACACGCACCACTGGTACTGGAGGCTTTTTGGCTGAGGCGCTACGACGGGACTGATGAATTGGAGGGGGGGGCAAAAAGGTCAACTTTGCAGAGGGACAGTTTCTGACGAACACTGAGATGGGTAGTTGGAGGGGGTCTGGGAAGTGGAGGAAGAGGAGGTGGTTGTAGGAGGTGTCACCTTAGGTGTTTTGGGTGCAGGTGCAGGTACTGGAGGCTGTCGTGAGGTGGATGGATGTTGGGTGTGTGGGTGCCCACGTTTGTGTACTTTGGGAGGAGGCGTCACAGACACACCGGGAGAGGACACAGGGGACGTGTAAATGGGAGTGGGGGTGGTGAGTGCAGGTGAGCGGGGTGTGGTGCTGGGTGTTCTGGTGCAAGTCCTGGTGCCTGTAGATGTAGTGCATGCAGGTGAGAGTGTAGACGAGACTGGGAGGGAGGAGGGGGACGACGAGGAGGGGGACACAGTGGAGGCAGTGGATGTTGCTGTGTCTGCATGTGGGTGATGCTTGTGTGTGTGCCTGTGGGTTGTGTGGTGCCTATGTTTTCCTGAGCTACTTTTGGGTGTTGAGGTGTGTGCATGGTGGTCTGATGGTGTGCTTGGGATAGGCTGGGGTACAGGGGATTGGGTCTGGGTGGAGGTGATTGGAGGTGGGAGGCCAGGCACAGGGACAATGGCTGCCATCAGTGCTGAGGCCAGAGATTGCAGGGTTCGCTGAAGGACAGCCTGACCAGAATGAATGCCCTCAAGGAATGCATTACCGTGTTGCAACTCCCTTTCTACACCCTGGATGGCATTCACAATGGTAGACTGCCCAACAGTGAGTGACCGGAGGAGGTCAATAGCCTCCTCACTGAGGGCAGCAGAAGTGACAGGGACAGGGCCTGGGGCCAAGGTGATGCCCACCCTCCTGGGTGAGCGGGCACGGGCCGAAGGCTGAGGGACTGCTGGGAGGGCGGTGCTGGTAGGGGAGGTGGCGGCTGTACCTGTAGAAGTGGGGCGCACAGATGTGAGGAACCAGGAAAGATTTGATCCCCACCCGGGATCTCCTTCCCAGCGGTGGAGGGACACCCTTTATGTCCTCAGGGTCAATTTAGCAGAGAGTTCACAAATCAGACGGAGTCACCAACTGGAGGAATAAAGAGAAGTTTATTACATGGATTTATAGCTCGAGCTAATACAGAGTTCTAGGACAGTCAAGTGACTATCCTACGGAGGCTGCCCCTTCACTCTGGCGTACCCAACCTTATATACACACAAAACTGCTTAGTCAGAGGACAACTCCACCCCTATCATATTCAAGGTCCTCTGCGGTCTTCAGAATATTTCAGGGATACACGTGTGGTGAGAGAAGGTACAGATGCAGCTGGCAAGAGGTGGCAACGACCTGTACAAACTTGTTCTGGCAGTTACTGATTAAGCACTACAATTCTCTGAACTGTAATTGGAAAAAGTAATATGGCAGCGATAAGCAGATTGCAGCCCAAGGCTGCAAGCACAAGGTCAATCATCAAAGTTCAGGAGGTTTGTCGAGCACATGGCAACATAATAAAGATAAACAGATGCCTAGCAGCTATGGTGTATGATTAACTTTATGTACATTTTCTCAGATGGTGCCGCCACCACAAGGGAGCTCCCATCGGCGGACGAGTCCGTGTCGCTGGTTGGTGATCCAGTGGCCGACGTGAAGCTCCCTTCGCCCTCCGTCCCACTGGTGCATTCTGAGTCCGTGGTGTGGCCCTCCATGTCCAAGTGGGATGCAGCTCCCTCGTGGCCCGGTGCCACTGTACCTCTGCCTGATGATGAGGATGCACAAAACAACAGGGAGAGCACAAAAAGGGGAGGGTGAACAGAAGAAAGACAGGTTGAGTGCATGGCAGACAGCTACCGTTGGCGGACAATACAGACACAGCAGCCCCCTGCACTACGCCATGCTCCTGGCCTCTACAGATGCAATTACTGGGATCTGGCCTACATGGCTATGGTGGACTTCTGCACACATGGATGCCACAGGGGCATGTATACCTGTACTTGGCACTCTACAGCGGTGGGGTAGAGTGCCACATGGGCTGCATTACGGAGGGGCCTAGCCTACATATTTCTGCCTGGCCTAGGTACACCCATAGGCCTCCTCCCCCACCCAGACCCCTCCACTGCGTGCAAAGTCCGCTGAATGAGAGTGTACTCACCCCCTTGTGTCTGCTGTGATGCCCTCAAACACCCATCCAACTCAGGGTAGGCCACCGCCAGGATCCGGAACATCAGGGGGGTCATGGGGCGACGGGCACCCCTCCCACGTTGGGAGGCCATCCCCAGCTGAGCCTCCACCGTCTTCTTGCTCCAGCAGCGAATGTCCTCCCATCTTTTACAGCAGTGGGTGCCCCGTTCTTCTGGTGGGCGCTGACCTACATGACATGCACAAGGGAAGAAGAGAAGTCATTACCAACTGCACCGTCGATGTAAGTGTCCCCCCTCACTACTCTAGCCATGTGGCACATTCATTCACATGCATTAATGTTCCCTGAACTCTGCCCCCTTCCCTCTTAGAACCAGCCCTCTCCACCCAGGCCTAGTCCATACTACATGCTCCCTGTGTACTTACCTGTTGGTCTGGAGGACCGTAGAGTAGCGTGTACTGGGGGAGGACCCCGTCTACTAGTTTCTCCAACTCCTGAGCAGTGAAGGCAGGGGCCCTTTCCCCAGACGCAGCAGCCATCGTCGCTTCCAGACCGAGGTCACAGCAGCACTTGCAGTGTAGGTCCTCTCCTGTCGAAGATCAGGTATCTAGTGATTGAACAGATAGAAAATGGCGGTGACGTCCGCGGAGGTGACGTCCGCGGCCGTGCGTATCATCAACGGCGGCGCACTTGTTCATTGGCTCCTGGGACCCATAGGGTCCAATGTTAACCAATGCAGCATTGCGCCACGGTCTACGACCGCCTACCGCGACGGTGTGAAACGGCAACGCAGTTACCCCCACAATCCCATTGTCCCAGTTTAGAGGTCAGGCAGCCGCCATTTCAGGGGCCCACATGGCTTCATTTACTTCTGCATCACACATAGCTAGGCCTGCACTCAACACACATACATGAAGGGTTTTGTGTTTGGTGTCGTGTTCTGTGTAACTGTGGGTACATACCTTGAAAAAAGTTGACTCTGTGGTCGCTGTTGTCCTTCCTAGGCACCGTCATTTGGGACAATTGAGAAGATGGCGGAATCCTCCGGTGTACCGACCGCTGGTGGACCTGTTGACAATGGAGGAGCGACATTTAATCGTCACCTACAGGTTTGACCGTGCCACTATCCAGGAACTATGTACCCAGTTGGAGCCAGACCTGATGTCACCAATCCGCCATCCCACTGGAATCCCCCCTGACGTGCAGGTGCTGTCAGTGCTCCATTTCCTTGCAAGTGGCTCTTTTCAGACAACAGTTGCCATGGCATCAGGGATGTCCCAGCCCATGTTTTCCAACGTGCTGTCCAGAGTGTTGTCTGCCCTGCTGAAACACGTAAGGAGATACATAATTTTCCCAGAGGTGTAAGATTTGGCTACAATGAAAGGTGACTTCTATGCTCTTGGACATATCCCCAACATCATAGGTGCTATTGATGGCACCCATGTAGCTCTGGTCCCCCACCACAGGAGTGAACAGGTGTACAGGAACCGGAAGAGTTATCATTCCATGAATGTACAGATGGTATGTTTGGCAGACCAGTACATCTCCCAGGTTAATGCTATGTTCCCTGGCTCAGTGCATGACGCCTACATCCTGCGGAATAGCAGCATCCCTGATATGATGGGTCAACTCCAGAGGCACCGTGTGTGGCTATTAGGAGACTCTGGTTACCCCAACCTGTCCTGGCTATTGACCCCAGTGAGGAATCCCAGGACCAGGGCAGAGGAACGCTACAATGAGGCCCATGGGCGGACTAGGAGGGTGATCGAACGCACCTTTGGCCTCCTGAAGACCAGGTTCAGGTGCCTCCATATGACAGGTGGTTCCCTATTCTACTCACCGAAGAAGGTGTGCCAGATCATCATCGCCTGCTCAATGCTTCACAATCTTGCTTTGCGACGCCAGGTGCCTTTTCTGCAGGAGGATGGTCCAGATGACGGTGTTATGGCAGCTGTGGAGCCTGTGGACAGTGATGAGGAGGAAGCTGAGGAAGAAGACAACGACAACAGAGAGTCAGTCATACAGCAATATTTCCAGTGACACACAGGTGAGAACATTTTAATTTTTACCATTACATTCACTGTCACACGTCTTCCTCTATTTCATAGGATTATTTGGTAACTGAGTTGTTCCTTTACATTACAGTTTCACAAGTGTGCTTACCAACGTGTGTCGTCTGCATGCATCCTTCAAGGAATTGTGATGTGTGACATAGGTATGTTGCCTTTACAACTAGAAATGCATTTTGATACTGTCATTGATAATACATTTTACCAAATCATAGACTGACTCAAAATTGTTTTGTGGTTCAAGGGTGTTTATTTAAGTGCTCACAAATGGAGGGGGTTGTAAAATGGTGATGGGTGATGGTGGAGGAATGTCCATGGCAGAGTCCAGTCTATTAGTCTCACAGGTGCACTGGCCATATGGGCATAGGAAGTGGAGCTGGGGCAGTTCAATTATGGACAGGGTAACAAAGTGGGACAGTGGGGTGACAATCAGGGTGGTGTCATTTCCTGGTGGGGGTCTTGCCATCTTGCTCTGTCCTGTTCCTGGATCTCAGGGACCGCTTGGGTCGTGGTTGTCCGTCTGTAGGGCGTGGGGTGCTAGTGTGGTGGTCCTGTGGCGGGGCGTCCTGTCCACTAGCGCCGGCGGAGGTGGTGGGCAGTTCATCGTCTATGCTAGTGTCAGGGGCCCTTTGGAGTGCCACGGTGTCCCTCATGGTCTGCTGTATGTCCTTCAGCACCCCTACGATGGTGCCCAAGGCGGAGCTGATGGTACTGAGCTCCTTCCTGAACCCCAAATACTGGTCCTCGTGCATGCGCTGGGTCTCCTGAAACTTGACCAGGACCGTGGCCATCGTCTCCTGGGAGTGGTGGTATGCTCCCATGATGGTGGAGAGGGCCTCGTGGAGAGTGGGTTCCCTTGGCCTGTCCGCCCCCTGTCGCACAGCAGCCCTCCCAGTTTTCCTGTGTTCCTGTGCCTCCGTCCCCTGGACTGTGTGCCCACTACCACTGCACCCAGGTCCCTGTTGTTGTTGGGGTGGTGGGTTATCCTGGGTTCCCTGTAGTGGTGGGCACACAGCTGATTGACCTGTCCTGGGTACGGAGGTTTGGGCCCGCTGGGTGGGTGCTGTGCTGGTGTTGCCAGAGGGTGGAAGGTCAGTGTTGGGCTGTGCCTGTGCAAGGGGAACCGTCTGTCCCGAGGCCCACGATGGTCCGGGCTGGTCATCAGGATCCAGTAGGGCAGAGCTGCTATCGTTACTGTGGGCCTCTTCTGTGGGTGGAGTGGAGTTGTCTGGACCCTCCGGTGTGGTGACGGTCCTTCGTGATCCTGCAGGGGCACAAGAGCATGATTATTGCATGTGTGTGTGTCATGGTGTGCAATGGGTGGGTGTGCGTGTACTCCAGTGCAAGCATTCCTGTGTGGGGGCTTGTGTGATGATGGTTAGGGGTTGTTCTGGGTATGTGCAGTGAGCATGCTTTAGTGATGGGTGTCCATGCTTAGTTGTGTCATGCAGGGCTTGTTGTTGGGATGTGTGTTTTGTGTTCTTAGTACATTAGTGAGGAGTTTGGGTGATAGGGGAGTGTGTGAGGGTGGGGGTGTGTGATAGCATGCAGGTAGGGTGGGGGATCTGATAGTTAAGATTTGACTTACCAGTGTCCATTCCTCCACCGACTACTCCGAGGCCCTCAGGCTGCATGATGGTCAAGACTTGCTCCTCCCATGTTGTTAGTTGTGGGGGAGGAGGTGGGGGTCTGCCGCCAGTCCGCTGAACCGCGTTGTTGTGCCTGGGGACCGCTGAACGCACTTTCTCCTGTAGGTCATTCCACCTCTTCCTGATGTCCTCCCGATTTCTTGGATGCTGTCCCACAGCGTTGACCCTTTCGACTATTCTGCGCCATAGCTCCATCTTCCTGGCTATGGATGTGTGCTGCACCTGTGAGCCAAATAGCTGTGGCTCTACCCGTAGGATTTCCTCTACCATGACCCGGAGCTCCTCCTCGGAAAAGCGGGGGTGTCTTTGGCGTGACATGGGGTGGTGTGTGTGATGTGTGGGGCGGTGTGAGTGCTGATGTGTGTGGTGATGTGTAGTGGTGTGTGGTGTTTTGTGCGTGGATGCTGTGTGGGTGATGGTGTTGTGTGCCTCTTTGTGGTGGGATTGTCTATTCTGTGCAATATATCTCTCGCCTTCATCTCTAATTTTTGGTTGTAGGGGTTTGTGGGTGATGTGGGTGTGTGTTTTATATTGTGTTGGGGGTGTGGGAGTGGTGTTTGTATGTGTATCAGGTGTGTGTTTTTGGAATTGTCCAATGTGGCGGTGTTTTGGAGATGTGTGTGTATTTTGAGCGCAGCGGTGTACCGCCAATGGAATAGCGCGGCTGAAAGACCGCCGCGTGGATTCGTGAGTCGTAATAGCATGGGTGTGTTTCTGTTGGCGTGGAGGTGGAGGTTTTGTTTTCGCCAGTTTAACACTGACCTTTGGTGTGGCGGACTTGTGTGGGTGACTGAATTTCGGCAGATTCCGAGATGTGGGTCATAATAGCTGTGGCGGAATTCCGCGGCCGCGGCGGTGTATTGGCGGTCTTCTGCACGGCGGTAATCGGCTTTTACAGCCAATGTTGTAATGACCCCCTAAGTCTCTTATTTGGGAAAGCAAGAGTGTGCAGCTATTGGTGGCTGGGGCCCCTCCCACATATCTACTAATTGGGGACGTTGCTAAATTGTGTTTTTTAAAACTGGTGGAACCAAGCTACTACAAAACAAAGTCAGATTAAGACCCTCCAAGCAGCCATGAAGCCCTTCTTTACCAGGCCTTTTCCACCTCCAGTACCAGTGCCAAGTCTTTTTTTGGCTATTTGGGACAGTTGCCCTTAGGCCTTTGTCAACATAAGCCACCCATGACAAATTTGCATCCTTTTTTTCCAACATCCTAGGGATTATAGAGGTACCAAGGGCCATATTTATACTTTTTGACGCAAAACTGCGCTAACGCAGTTTTGCGTCAAAAAAATTGCGACGGCTAACGCCATTCTGAAGCGCCATGCGGGTGCCGTATTTAATCAATTACGTTAGCCGGCGTTAGCCGCCGGCGCTGCCTGGTGTGTGTGGAAAAAAACGACGTACACCAGGCAGCGCCGGCGTAGGGGGATATGGGGCTTGGGCGTCAAAAAATGGGGCAAGTCAGGTTGAGGCAAATTTTTCGCCTCAACCCGATTTGCGCCATTTTTTCGACTCCCAACCCCCATAGAAATGACTCCTGTCTTAGCAAAGACAGGAGTCATGCCCCCTTGCCCAATGGCCATGCCCAGGGGACTTCTGTCCCCTGGGCATGGTCATTGGGCATAGTGGCATGTAGGGGGGCACAAATCAGGCCCCCCTATGCCACAAAAAAAAAAAAAAAATGACTTACCTGAACTTACCTTAATGTCCCTGGGATGGGTCCCTCCAGCCTTGGGTGTCCTCCTGAGGTGGGCAAGGGTGACAGGGGGTGTCCCTGGGGGCATGGGAGGGCACCTCTGGGCTCCTTCAGAGGCCACAGGTCCCTTAACGACTGCCTTTTCCAGGCGCTAACAAAAAGGGTGCAAAAGCGGCCGTATGTCATTTTTTTTGACCCGCCCACTCCCGGGCTTGAATTTTGCCCGGGAGTGTAAATACGGCGCACATGCCTCGGAGTCAATTTTTTAGACGTGAACGCCTACCTTGCATATCATTAACGCAAAGTAGGTGTCCACGCAAAAAAATTACGCAAACTCCATGGACTTTGGCGCTAGACGCGTCTAACGCCAAAGTATAAATAAGGAGTTAGTTTTGCGTCGGAATTGCGTAAAAAAAAACGACGCAATTCCGGCGCAAACAGAGTATAAATATGCCCCCAAGAGTTTGTGGGTTTCCCTGGAGGAGACCATGAAATTAGCCAAAATACAGCTAAAATGTTGCTTTAAAAAAAAAAAAATGGGAATAAATGTCTGCAGAAGAAGCTTGTGTTTTTTCCTTGAAATCAGAAAACAACATTTTCCAACACAATTTTGGCATTTTATTGGGACATACCCCATTTTTTCTATTTTTTGTGTTGTCAGCCTCCTTCCAGTTAATGACAGAAGTGGGTGTGAAACCAATTTGGGATCCTGGACCGCTTAGCATTTCCGAAAAGTAGACAGATTTCTGAATTCAGCAAGGGGTCATTTGTGTAGATCCTTTAAGGTTTTCTTACAGAAAGTAACAGCTGAAATAAAATAAAAATATTGAAATTGAAGGAAGAAAAAGAGCCATTTCTGTCCACGTTTTCTTCTATAACTTTTTCCAGCTATGGCAGAATTTTGAAAGCAATATACCATTATGTCTGCTGGACTCTTCTGGTTGTGGGGATATATATGGCTTGTAGGTTCATTAAGAACCCTAGGTTCCCAGAGCCAATAAATGAGCTGCACGTTGCCGTGGATTTTCATTGTATACCAGGTATACAGCACTTCATTTGGTAAAATATGCAGATTGAAAAATAAGTATCCTTTGTATTTCCAAAATGGGCATAAGCTAAGGTGTTGAGAAGCAGTGGTTATTTGCACATCTCTAAATTGCGGGGTCCCCATACTAGCATCTGAATTACAAGGCATTTCTCAAATAGATGTCTTTTTTACACATTGTCTTACATTTGGAAGGAAAATATTTAGAGAAAGACAATGGGCAATGACACTTGTTCTGCTATTCTGTGTTCCCCCAAGTCTCCAGTTTAAAATGGTACCTCACTTGGTTCGGTAGGACTAGTGCCCAAACCAGGAAACACAACATGGACACATCACATTTTTACATTGAAATCTGACATGTTTTTTGGAAAATGCCTAGCTGTGGATTTTGGCTTCTAGCTCAACCGGCACCTAGGGAAACCTACCAAACCTGTCCATTTTTAAAAAATTGACGCCTAGGGGGATCCAGGATGGGGTGACTTGTGGGGCTTCTACCAGGTTCTGTTACCAGAATCCTTTGCACATCTCACATTCTGGTGATCTGGAATCTGAGAGGAGCCACAAATTTCCTTCCACCCAGCATCCCCCCAAGTCTCTCGATAAAAATGATACCTCACTTGCGTGGGTAGGCCAGGTGCCCCAGACAGGAAATGCCCCATACACAAGGTGGACTCATCACATTTTCCCAAAGAAAACTTACCTGTGTATTGCAAAGTGCCTAGCTGTGGATTTTGGCCTTTAGCTCAGCCGCCACCTAGGGAAACCTAACAGACCTATACATTTTTTTAAACTAGACACCTAGGGGAATTCCGAAGTTCTGGAATCTGAGAGGAGCTACACATTTCCTTACACCTAGCATTCCCCCAAGTCTCCCAATAAAAATGTTACCTCACTTGTGTGGGTAGGCCTAGTGCCCGCAACAGGAAATGCCCCAAAACACTACGGCCCATATTTATACTTTTTTTGCGCCTCATTTGTGCCACTTTCTGACGCAAAAGCAGCGCAAACTTACAAAATAAAATTATATTTTGTAAGTTTGTGCTGCTTCTGCCTCAAAAGCGGCACAAATGTGGCGCTAAAAACGTATAAATAAGGGCCTATGTGTACAAAGCAAAATTATTAAATACAAAACTACCTGTTTTTTGGGGAGGGCTGTGTTTTTGGTCGTGGGCTCAGCATCCATCTAGGGAAACCTACCAAACCCAGACATTTCTGAAAACTAGACACCCCAGGGAGTCCAGGGAGATGTGACTTGCGTGGATCCCCCAGTGTTTTCTTACCCAGAATTCTCAGCAAACCTCAAATGTAGATACAAAAAATCACATTTTTTCCCACATTTCCGTGTGGCTTCACCGCACTGGCACAAAGTTTATACCACCCATTGTACCCCCTCAGTCTCCCGATAAAAATGATACCTCACTGATGTAGGTGGGCCAAGTGCCTGTGACAGGAAAGAGACAAAAACATGTTGAAATTGAGGGAAACCAAAGCGGGTCTGTAAAGAAATGGCTCCCTGTTGCAGTTACCCCCCACTTTTTGCCTGATACTGATGCTGACTTGACTGAGAAGTGTGCTGGGACCCTGCTAACCAGGCCCCAGCACCAGTGTTCCTTCACCTAAAATGTACCATTGTATCCACAATTGGCACACCCTGGCATTCAGATAAGTCCCTTGTAACTGGTACTTCTAGTACCAAGGGCCCTGATGCCAAGAAAGGTCTCTAAGGGCTGCAGCATGTCTTATGCCACCCTAGAGACCCCTCACTCAGCACAGACACACTGCTTACAAGCCTGTGTGTGCTGGTGAGAACAAAATGAGTAAGTCGACATGGCACTCCCCTCAGGGTGCCATGCCAGCCTCTCACTGCCTATGCAGTATAGGTAAGACACCCCTCTAGCAGGCCTTACAGCCCTAAGGCAGGGTGCACTATACCATAGGTGAGGGTACCAGTGCATGAGCACTGTGCCCCTACAGTGTCTAAGCAAAACCTTAGACATTGTAAGTGCAGGGTAGCCATAAGAGTATATGGTCTGGGAGTCTGTTTTACACGAACTCCACAGCACCATAATGGCTACACTGAAAACTGGGAAGTTTGGTATCAAACTTCTCAGCACAATAAATGCACACTGATGCCAGTGTACATTTTATTGCAAAATACACCCCAGAGGGCACCTTAGAGGTGCCCCCTGAAACTTAACCAACTAGCTGTGTAGGCTGACTGGTTCCAGCAGCCTGCCACACTAGAGACATGTTGCTGGCCCCATGGGGAGAGTGCCTTTGTCACTCTGAGGCCAGTAACAAAGCCTGCACTGGGTGGAGATGCTAACACCTCCCCCAGGCAGGAGCTGTGACACCTGGCGGTGAGCCTCAAAGGCTCACCCCTTTGTCACAGCCCAGCAGGGCACTCCAGCTTAGTGGAGTTGCCCGCCCCCTCCGGCCACGGCCCCCACTTTTGGCGGCAAGGCTGGAGGGAACAAAGAAAGCAACAAGGAGGAGTCACTGGCCAGTCAGGACAGCCCCTAAGGTGTCCTGAGCTGAAGTGACTCTAACTTTTAGAAATCCTCCATCTTGCAGATGGAGGATTCCCCCAATAGGGTTAGGATTGTGACCCCCTCCCCTTGGGAGGAGGCACAAAGAGGGTGTACCCACCCTCAGGGCTAGTAGCCATTGGCTACTAACCCCCCAGACCTAAACACGCCCTTAAATTTAGTATTTAAGGGCTACCCTGAACCCTAGAAGATTAGATTCCTGCAACTACAAGAAGAAGGACTGCCTAGCTGAAAACCCCTGCAGCGGAAGACCAGAAGACGACAACTGCCTTGGCTCCAGAAACTCACCGGCCTGTCTCCTGCCTTCCAAAGATCCTGCTCCAGCGACGCCTTCCAAAGGGACCAGCGACCTCGACATCCTCTGAGGACTGCCCCTGCTTCGAAAAGACAAGAAACTCCCGAGGACAGCGGACCTGCTCCAAGAAAAGCTGCAACTTTGTTTCCAGCAGCTTTAAAGAACCCTGCAAGCTCCCCGCAAGAAGCGTGAGACTTGCAACACTGCACCCGGCGACCCCGACTCGGCTGGTGGCGATCCAACACCTCAGGAGGGACCCCAGGACTACTCTGATACTGTGAGTACCAAAACCTGTCCCCCCTGAGCCCCCACAGCGCCGCCTGCAGAGGGAATCCCGAGGCTTCCCCTGACCGCGACTCTTTGAACCTAAAGTCCCGACGCCTGGGAGAGACCCTGCACCCGCAGCCCCCAGGACCTGAAGGACCGGACTTTCACTGGAGAAGTGACCCCCAGGAGTCCCTCTCCCTTGCCCAAGTGGAGGTTTCCCCGAGGAATCCCCCCCTTGCCTGCCTGCAGCGCTGAAGAGATCCCGAGATCTCTCATAGACTAACATTGAAAACCCGACGCTTGTTTCTACACTGCACCCGGCCGCCCCCGCGCTGCTGAGGGTGAAATTTCTGTGTGGACTTGTGTCCCCCCCGGTGCCCTACAAAACCCCCCTGGTCTGCCCTCCGAAGACGCGGGTACTTACCTGCAAGCAGACCGGAACCGGGGCACCCCCTTCTCTCCATTCTAGCCTATGTGTTTTGGGCACCACTTTGAACTCTGCACCTGACCGGCCCTGAGCTGCTGGTGTGGTGACTTTGGGGTTGCTCTGAACCCCCAACGGTGGGCTACCTTGGACCAAGAACTGAACCCTGTAAGTGTCCTACTTACCTGGTAAAACTAACGAAAACTTACCTCCCCCAGGAACTGTGAAAATTGCACTGTGTCCACTTTTAAAACAGCTATTTGTCAATAACTTGAAAAGTATACATGCAATTTTGATGATTTGAAGTTCCTAAAGTACTTACCTGCAATACCTTTCGAATGAGATATTACATGTAGAATTTGAACCTGTGGTTCTTAAAATAAACTAAGAAAAGATATTTTTCTATATAAAAACCTATTGGCTGGATTTGTCTCTGAGTGTGTGTACCTCATTTATTGTCTTGTGTATGTACAACAAATGCTTAACACTACTCCTTGGATAAGCCTACTGCTCGACCACACTACCACAAAATAGAGCATTAGTATTATCTATTTTTTACCACTATTTTACCTCTAAGGGGAACCCTTGGACTCTGTGCATGCTATTCCTTACTTTGAAATAGCACATACAGAGCCAACTTCCTACATTGGTGGATCAGCGGTGGGGTACAAGACTTTGCATTTGCTGGACTACTCAGCCAATACCTGATCACACGACAAATTCCAAAATTGTCATTAGAAATTCATTTTTGCAATTTGAAATTTTTCTAAATTCTTAAAAGTCCTGCTAGGGCCTTGTGTGTTAAGTCCCTGTTTAGCATTTCTTTTAGAGTTTAAAAGTTTGTAAAAGTTTGAATTAGATTCTAGAACCAGTTGTAGATTCTTAAAAAGTATTCCAACTTTTAGAAGCAAAATGTCTAGCACAGATGTGACTGTGGTGGAACTCGACACCACACCTTACCTCCATCTTAAGATGAGGGAGCTAAGGTCACTCTGTAAAATAAAGAAAATAACAATGGGCCCCAAACCTACCAAAATACAGCTCCAGGAGCTTTTGGCAGAGTTTGAAAAGGCCAACCCCTCTGAGGGTGGCAACTCAGAGGAAGAGGATAGTGACTTGGAGGACAATTCCCCCCTACCAGTCCTATCTAGGGAGAACAGGGTCCCTCAAACCCTGACTCCAAAAATAATAGTCAGAGATGCTGGTTCCCTCACAAGAGAGACCAACACCTCTGAAATCACTGAGGATAACTCCAGTGAAGATGACCCCCTGTTAGCCAGGATGGTCAAAAGATTGGCTTTGGAAAAGCAGCTCCTAGCCATAGAAAGGGAAAGAAAAGAGATGGGCCTAGGTCCCATCAATGGTGGCAGCAACTTAAATAGGGTCAGAGATTCTCCTGACATCCTAAAAATCCCCAAAGGGATTGTAACAAAATATGAAGATGGTGATGACATCACCAAATGGTTCACAGCTTTTGAGAGGGCTTGTGTAACCAGAAAAGTGAACAGATCTCACTGGGGTGCTCTCCTTTGGGAAATGTTCACTGGAAAGTGTAGGGATAGACTCCTCACACTCTCTGGAAAAGATGCAGAATCTTATGACCTCATGAAGGGTACCCTGATTGAGGGCTTTGGATTCTCCACTGAGGAGTATAGAATTAGATTCAGGGGGGCTCAAAAATCCTCGAGTCAGACCTGGGTTGATTTTGTAGACTACTCAGTAAAAACACTAGATGGTTGGTTAACTGGAAATGAAGTGTGTAACTATGTTGGGCTTTATAATTTGTTTATGAAAGAACACATTTTAAGTAACTGCTTCAATGAAAAGTTGCATCAGTATCTGGTAGACCTAGGTCCAATTTCTCCCCAAGAATTGGGAAAGAAGGCAGACCACTGGGTCAAGACTAGGGTAACCAAAACTTCCACTGGGGGTGACCAAAAGAAAGGGGTTACAAAAACTCCCCAGGAGAAAGTGGGTGACACTAGAAACAAAGAAAAAGAGTCCTCTGTAGGCCCCCAAAAACCAGAACAGGTGGGTGGGCCCCAAGACACAACCCAAAACAAAGGTGGGTACCAGGGTAAGAACTGGGATGCCACTAAGGCATGGTGCCACAACTGTAAACAGTCCGGGCACCACACCAAGGACACTTCTTGTCCCAAAAACAAACCTCAGAACAAAATTCCAGGGGTAACCAGTATAGCCATGGGAGATGACTCTTCAGATGAGGAGGTCTTCATAGCCTTCAACTGGAAACAGGGCCCAACAGGTGAGTTGGAGATTCCAGAGGGAAGTAGACACTTCCACCACCTACTGGTGAATGGAATCCCAACCACTGCCCTGAGAGACACTTGTGCCAGTCACACTATTGTGCATGACAGGCTGGTGCTCTCAAACCAGTACATCCCAGGTGAGACTGCCAGGGTAAGAGTTAGCCTAGACAGGGTCACTAAGAGGCCTGTGGCTTTAGTACCCATAGAAGTGGGTGGCACTCTTAGCTGGAGAAGGGTAGTAGTCAGTACAGACCTCCCCCTTGATTGTCTCCTTGGAAATGACTACCCAGAGGTTAGTCAGAGCTCAAGAGAGGAACTGGTCCAGTGCCAGTCCTCTCCCAAGGTTTCTGGAAGTCCTGCCTCTGCAGTAAATGCAAGCAGGCCCCAGAAGAAGAAGAAAAGAAAACAGAGTAGGAAGGGTGGACAACCTTTAGCCAAGGTTACAGCAAGCCAGGGAGATTCTGCTCCAGTAGGGGAGAACTCCAAAAATGGCCCTGATAAAGTCCAACCTGACCCACAAGAAGTCCTGGCTAGTCAGGCAACTGTTAAACCTGAGTGGGTGGCTCCTCAGCTAACAGAAGAAAGAGTGGAAGAAGGGTGTTCACTACAAGATGTGGTAACCCCCCACTCCAATACAGCAGACAGGCAACCTGAACCCAAAGAAGCCTGTAACTTAGCCCCTTCCCTTTTAGGTGAAGAGCTAAAGGTGTGGTTCTGGGCACTGACAGCTGTCAGTGGCCTCTGCTGGGTGTTAGCCTTTATGGCTGCACTATCCTTGGCATGGTGGTCTGACCCCATGCCAAATAACAAGTTAGGCCCCCTGACCCTGTTGGTCATGGTGGGGTTACTCCAGCTCTGGGTAACCTCTTTGGGTAAGCTAGGGGTGACCTTGGCTAAGATAAGATTAGCAGAGGTGGATACCTCTGACCCCAAAATAGAGAGAATGGGTGAAGACATAAAAAGCACAGACAAGAGGCAGTTCAGACTAGGTCCTATCACTGTGGAAGTGGGTCAGTTCCCCAGAGGGAATGACCTGAACAGGAGGATGTAAGGCAGAGTAGGCCCTGCAACAAACCAGCCATTTCCTCTACTCTTCCTCGCCTGACAGACTAGGAAGACTCTTCCAGCGTTGGCTGAGTCTCCTGGCCTGTGGGCTGGGGGGGGCTTGTGTAAAGAAATGGCTCCCTGTTGCAGTTACCCCCCACTTTTTGCCTGATACTGATGCTGACTTGACTGAGAAGTGTGCTGGGACCCTGCTAACCAGGCCCCAGCACCAGTGTTCCTTCACCTAAAATGTACCATTGTATCCACAATTGGCACACCCTGGCATTCAGATAAGTCCCTTGTAACTGGTACTTCTAGTACCAAGGGCCCTGATGCCAAGAAAGGTCTCTAAGGGCTGCAGCATGTCTTATGCCACCCTAGAGACCCCTCACTCAGCACAGACACACTGCTTACAAGCCTGTGTGTGCTGGTGAGAACAAAATGAGTAAGTCGACATGGCACTCCCCTCAGGGTGCCATGCCAGCCTCTCACTGCCTATGCAGTATAGGTAAGACACCCCTCTAGCAGGCCTTACAGCCCTAAGGCAGGGTGCACTATACCATAGGTGAGGGTACCAGTGCATGAGCACTGTGCCCCTACAGTGTCTAAGCAAAACCTTAGACATTGTAAGTGCAGGGTAGCCATAAGAGTATATGGTCTGGGAGTCTGTTTTACACGAACTCCACAGCACCATAATGGCTACACTGAAAACTGGGAAGTTTGGTATCAAACTTCTCAGCACAATAAATGCACACTGATGCCAGTGTACATTTTATTGCAAAATACACCCCAGAGGGCACCTTAGAGGTGCCCCCTGAAACTTAACCAACTAGCTGTGTAGGCTGACTGGTTCCAGCAGCCTGCCACACTAGAGACATGTTGCTGGCCCCATGGGGAGAGTGCCTTTGTCACTCTGAGGCCAGTAACAAAGCCTGCACTGGGTGGAGATGCTAACACCTCCCCCAGGCAGGAGCTGTGACACCTGGCGGTGAGCCTCAAAGGCTCACCCCTTTGTCACAGCCCAGCAGGGCACTCCAGCTTAGTGGAGTTGCCCGCCCCCTCCGGCCACGGCCCCCACTTTTGGCGGCAAGGCTGGAGGGAACAAAGAAAGCAACAAGGAGGAGTCACTGGCCAGTCAGGACAGCCCCTAAGGTGTCCTGAGCTGAAGTGACTCTAACTTTTAGAAATCCTCCATCTTGCAGATGGAGGATTCCCCCAATAGGGTTAGGATTGTGACCCCCTCCCCTTGGGAGGAGGCACAAAGAGGGTGTACCCACCCTCAGGGCTAGTAGCCATTGGCTACTAACCCCCCAGACCTAAACACGCCCTTAAATTTAGTATTTAAGGGCTACCCTGAACCCTAGAAGATTAGATTCCTGCAACTACAAGAAGAAGGACTGCCTAGCTGAAAACCCCTGCAGCGGAAGACCAGAAGACGACAACTGCCTTGGCTCCAGAAACTCACCGGCCTGTCTCCTGCCTTCCAAAGATCCTGCTCCAGCGACGCCTTCCAAAGGGACCAGCGACCTCGACATCCTCTGAGGACTGCCCCTGCTTCGAAAAGACAAGAAACTCCCGAGGACAGCGGACCTGCTCCAAGAAAAGCTGCAACTTTGTTTCCAGCAGCTTTAAAGAACCCTGCAAGCTCCCCGCAAGAAGCGTGAGACTTGCAACACTGCACCCGGCGACCCCGACTCGGCTGGTGGCGATCCAACACCTCAGGAGGGACCCCAGGACTACTCTGATACTGTGAGTACCAAAACCTGTCCCCCCTGAGCCCCCACAGCGCCGCCTGCAGAGGGAATCCCGAGGCTTCCCCTGACCGCGACTCTTTGAACCTAAAGTCCCGACGCCTGGGAGAGACCCTGCACCCGCAGCCCCCAGGACCTGAAGGACCGGACTTTCACTGGAGAAGTGACCCCCAGGAGTCCCTCTCCCTTGCCCAAGTGGAGGTTTCCCCGAGGAATCCCCCCCTTGCCTGCCTGCAGCGCTGAAGAGATCCCGAGATCTCTCATAGACTAACATTGAAAACCCGACGCTTGTTTCTACACTGCACCCGGCCGCCCCCGCGCTGCTGAGGGTGAAATTTCTGTGTGGACTTGTGTCCCCCCCGGTGCCCTACAAAACCCCCCTGGTCTGCCCTCCGAAGACGCGGGTACTTACCTGCAAGCAGACCGGAACCGGGGCACCCCCTTCTCTCCATTCTAGCCTATGTGTTTTGGGCACCACTTTGAACTCTGCACCTGACCGGCCCTGAGCTGCTGGTGTGGTGACTTTGGGGTTGCTCTGAACCCCCAACGGTGGGCTACCTTGGACCAAGAACTGAACCCTGTAAGTGTCCTACTTACCTGGTAAAACTAACGAAAACTTACCTCCCCCAGGAACTGTGAAAATTGCACTGTGTCCACTTTTAAAACAGCTATTTGTCAATAACTTGAAAAGTATACATGCAATTTTGATGATTTGAAGTTCCTAAAGTACTTACCTGCAATACCTTTCGAATGAGATATTACATGTAGAATTTGAACCTGTGGTTCTTAAAATAAACTAAGAAAAGATATTTTTCTATATAAAAACCTATTGGCTGGATTTGTCTCTGAGTGTGTGTACCTCATTTATTGTCTTGTGTATGTACAACAAATGCTTAACACTACTCCTTGGATAAGCCTACTGCTCGACCACACTACCACAAAATAGAGCATTAGTATTATCTATTTTTTACCACTATTTTACCTCTAAGGGGAACCCTTGGACTCTGTGCATGCTATTCCTTACTTTGAAATAGCACATACAGAGCCAACTTCCTACAGGGTCCAAAAGGGAATTTTGAAAAAAAACGTTTTTAGGCTGACAAGTGGGGCAGAATCTTTATCAGTATTGATGCAACACTGCCGGGTGGTAAGAATTTTGTGGATTCCTGCAGATTCCGGAAGCTTCCATCACAAAAATGTTGAAAAAATGTGTGATTTGGAGGTTTGCAGGGCATTGTGGCAAAGAAACTGGTACGGGGTGCTTGTGAAGTACTCCACCATGGACTCACCCAGATGTTTAGGGGCATATTTATACTCTGTTTGCGCCGGAATTGTGTCGGTTTTTTTTACGCAAATCCGACGCAAAGCTAACTCTATATTTATACTTTGGCGTTAGACCCGTCTAGAGCCAAAGATCTTGGAGTTTGCGTCATTTTTTATCGTGGACACCTACCTTGCGTTAATGATATGCAAGGTAGGCGTTCCCGTCTGAAAAATGACTCCAAGGCATGTGCGCCTTATTTAAACTCCTGTGCAAAAATGGCGCACGGGAGTGGGCGGGTCAAAAAAAATGACATCCAGCCTCTTTTGCGTCATTTTTTAGCGCCTGGTCAGGGCAGGCGTTAAGGGACCTGTGGGCTCGGAAGGAGCCCAGAGGTGCCCTCCCATGCCCCCAGGGACACCCCCTGCCACCCTTGCCCACCCCAGGAGGACGCCCAAGTATGGAGGGACCCATCCAAGGGAACTTAAGGTAAGTTCAGGTAAGTATTTTGTTTTTTAATTTTATTGTGGCATAGGGGGGCCTGATTTGTGCCCCCCTACATGCCACTATGCCCAATGACCATGCCCAGGGGACAGAAGTCCCCTGGGCATGGCCATTGGGCAAGGGGGCATGACTCCTGTCTTTGCTAAAACAGGAGCATGTCAATGGAGGGTGGGAGTAAAAAAAAATGGCGCAACTCGGGTTGAGGCAGATTTTTTGCCTCAGACCGACTTGCCCCATTTTTTGATGCCCAAGCTCCATTTTCCCCTACGCCGGCGCTGCCTGGTGTGGGTCATTTTTTTTTACGCACACCAGTCAGCTCCGCCGGCTAACGTCATTCCAGAAATAAGGCGCCCGCATGGCGCTTTGGAATGGCGATAGCCGGTGTTAACATTTTTGACGCACAACTGCGTTGGCGCAGTTGTGCGTCAAAAAGTATAAATATGGCCCTTAGTTTTCAGATGTGTCTAGGTCTTGTCCATTTTTCTAATTGGCAGTGTTCCAAAGTCCAAAAAGTGTAGCCCTCACCATTCCAAGCGGCATGATTTTGAGAGTTAGACAAGCTCTCACTGCCCAAATGTAAAATCAAAACCCAAAATAATCAAATGTCCTCTTGCTTGCCTTTGGGATAAGATCTTTTAGTGTGCGGGGGGAGAGCTGAAGAACTGTTACCCCCTTCAGTTAGCTGGGGGGCATAACTATGCCCATACTGGTTGGTAGCCACCACAACACTATTCTTTTTTTAATTCCCTGTCATCTAGTAGGCTTTCTGACCCCCTGAGAGTGGATCAGGCGTAATTGCCCCATCTGCCCCCCGGTGGGCAGAACAATTTTGTCCCCATTCATTCATTTAGGGTGGGGTATGACAATACCCCACCAGCTTATTTTGAAAAAAATTCTTCCCTGGTGTCTAGTGAACTTTCTGCCTTACAAAAATAGGCCTATCTGTCCCTAGGGGGAGTAGAAATGGCCAACAGTAATGTGCCCCCATGAGGAGCAACCCTTGCCCAAGGGGCTGCCTCCCCAAACAAAACACACACTCACCAATCCCTGGTGCCTAAGTGGGCCTAATAAAATAGTGGTTTCTGCCTCCCTTGGGGGCAGATCGACCTAATTAAAATAGGCTGATCTGCCCCCAAGGGAGGCAGAAGTGGCCTAAAATAAATTTGCCTCCTCCTAGAGACCCTTGCCGAAGGGGTCGCTCCCCTTGCGTGAAACTGACTTGAAAAAAAAATCCCTGGCGTCTAGTGGTTTCTGCCCCCCATGGTGGCAGATTGGCCTAATAAAAATAGGCCGATCTTCCCCCAAGAGCGGCAGCAATGGTCTAAAAAGAATTTGCTCCCCCCCCCCGGGAAGCGACCCTTGCCTAAGGAATCGCTCTCCACCTCTAAATGTATTTATTTTTAATTATCCCTGTTGCATAGGGGCTTCTGCACCCCCACCCCGGGGGCAGATCAGCCTAATTAAGATAGGCCGATTTGCCCCAGGGGGGCAGAGAAGAAAGGCCTATTAAATAATTGTCCCCCAGGCGAGCGAGCCGTGCCAAAGGGGGCGCACCCCTTCATTGTAAACATAAACAAAGCAAAACTCCCTGATGTCTAGTGGGCATTTCTACAGCCAGATCGCTGTCTGCCCCCACCCCCGATCGGAAGAGAAATGCTTTCCTTTCTCTTCCAATCGCACTGGAAGCTGAGTTTCTAGCATGATGGGGTCATCCTCTGATGAGGTCCGATCGAGCTCACCTCATCAGATGTCACTGGGCGTCCAGGGGGGTAGGGGCGGAAGGGAAAGCAATTCCCCTTCCATCCCTGCTCCCTAGGCCCATTGGGGGAGCACTGACCTCTGATAGTGGGAAAAACAACTACTGGAAAACTTTCCCCTGGTCAGTGCTGCAGCCCATACCTCCTCAAGGAAGGTATCCAGGCTCTAGGTATTTCTCTAGCCCATTCACCTACAGAATTTAGTCACATAAATATCAAACCCTTTTACCCTTTACTGGCAATCAACACCGACCCTAGTAGAATACTGTAAACATTTCTGGAACCACTAACATTCGAATCTCTTCCACAAACAGGTCTCTTAATGAACCCTAGCTAGATATGAACTGATTGCTTGATTCTGATGTATTTACAAATAATGGCTGAGGCAGGGGCTACCTAAAGCCTTACTTTGGAATACTCCCACACTATTTGTTCATCAGATCGCACACTTCTGCAAATAGCTAAAGAGCCATAGGGGTTTACCTTAAGTTCCACGGAGGGGATCATCCACTCCATTGAGGGGATCATCGACTCCATTGACTTGTAAGCTACAAAAGATACTCTGTCGTTATGCTGTCTCTAACATACGTGCCTGTATCATGTGCTAGTGTAGCTGTTTGTTTCGCTAGTTCTGAAAGCAAAGGCCAGGAATGGAGTGCAAGTTAAATGTTCTGTAATGTGTAATGCTGACTTGATTTTATTTAGCTTGTGTGTTTTTCTGATTTGGATGTTCTACTCATTTATTAGTCATTGTTTCCTGCTGTAATATGCTTTTTTGGCAAAGTGGCTGGTGTTTTTAACTCTATTTTGCAATACTTAATACTCTGTTGCAGGCGGTTGTTGAAGGTATACTTGCCAGTCATACATTTACAGTCCTTTAACCTTTAAAAAGCAATTCATATAAACGTATCATTCACTTTCAACTTGTCTCGTAACCAAAGTAGCATGATTGGAGACTGAGTCTTATCCTAGTCACAAAATAACTGCTTTATCAAGTAACTGACAAGCACATTGTGTTACTCTGCGGCTGCTGCATTCCCTTAAAACACTTCATTCACTGAGTCATAACAAACTCAAATGTTCAAAAAGATATATCCAGTGAATCATCTCAATACTAGAGATAGAAACAATTTCCTTTTGGTTTATTTTGTACGAAAGAAGTCAGAGATAGCTAATAATTACTGGATTATTCCATACATATAATAATACCTTCTACTTCTTGTGATGACGTTCCAGAACACAGCACTGAAAAAAGCATTTTTTCTAGGCACTATGAAAAAGAAAAAAAAATACCTATGTTGTACACCTGGCTACAGACAGCTTTAGGTGTCTTCCAGACCTCAAGTCATTGACATTACCTGAAAATACTTAGGATGTTAGGGTCTGACCCGTTCAGCTATTGTTCGCTTCGGGTCAATTCCATTTAGCCATCGATTGATTGAAATATCTGTCACATCTAAAACATCTCACAGCTAGAATTGTGGAGTTTACGTTTTCAGCATCGACTGAAAAAAGGAGGCTGTTACAGAAGTACATGGCTCAGCCATACTGCATACAAGGCGGCTCTCTCTGGTGACAAGCAGAATCTCTGCTGATACATCAACTGCGCACAACAGGTGCTTTGAATTCTAATCAAATCTGCAGAAGAGTGGATGAGACTTTCTTATTTTTTGACACAGGAGCATTCAGACCTACGAGAATTTGCGTAGAGGAAGGATGCTAACTATTGATGCATTCACAGTTAGAGGGGAGGCAACCGAGAGCTCCCTCTTTGCCACAACTTCTGCTCAGATACTGCACTCCTGGTCTTCATTGTTGCACACAGCTCCGTGACTGGATTCTCAGTTTCCTCCTGAGACTGTGATCTCAGATGCAGCTTTTAAAATATAATCTTATTGAAGAGCTCCCGCAGTTTTCCTATCCTTTGACATTAGTAGTGCAGAGATTCAGGAGCATGCATACATAATATCCGGTGATGTAGCCACGGGACGACTAGACCTCTGACCCTGTGCGTTCAGTGAAGGGACTTATTTCGTGCATGTGAAATGAAAAAAGTAAATGGTCTTGTTTACCGGCATGCACATCTGTTTGTGCTTGGTCAGTGTAAACGGGGTTCAGCCATTAGGTACTAATCTGGTGGACAACATAATTTCAACGCAAGGAAAAAAAAAACATTGGTGATGATGTATGTGATGTGTGTTTATTGATACGCCCGGTTATAAAAGCATTGCTAAAAGGGCAGTCCAAACAAACTGCGGGCGAGATGGGAACTTGCAGAGATATGATTTATCTAGCATTCAGTGGCTTCCCACGTGCGCTTGTGCATTGCAGACACCTGCATTAGGCACCTGCTCAGTGAAACTGTTTGCTTTCTCACATTACCCCCTGTGAGCAAGCCCTGTGGTGTATGCACAATCAGATACGAAATATGCTTATAATGGTAATAGGCTGTTACAATATCAGCGGAATTTACATCATTAACTGTATCTGGACTCTTTTTTGGTGGCCGGTTTCCTAATCCCAGCGTCAGATATGCTGGACATTTTTCCATAAGGCCTTGATTATGTTATTCAAACCACATTTCCATAGTTGCCTTGTAGTATATCCAGAATGTTATTTTTCCCATTCATCAAAGCCTTTGATGCACACTATTAACTGATGCCCATAAGCACAGTCGAGATATAAAGGAAACTCAGAAGCGTTTTCTAGTAATAATTCTGAAAGCTGTGTTTTTTTATGACGTTTTACAGTAAAGCTATAGTAAACATACCTCAAAATATCTCTGATCTCTGGAGTAAACGAAACTTTCCTAAAACAATTTTAGAGAGAAATATTAGATTAGTAGCTGTTAGACATGACAGCCTTAGGGTGGTCACCCCTAACTTTTTGCCTGCCTCCCTCCACTTTTTGGACACTGTCTTTGCTGGTTTTTAGACTCTGTGCACTTTACCACTGCTAACCCCTGCTAGAGTGCATATGCTCTCTCCCTTTAAACATGGTAACATCGGATCATACCCAATTGGACTATTTAATTTACTTATAAGTCCCTAATAAGGTGCATTATATGTGCCCAGGGCCTGTAGATTAAATGCTACTAGTGGGCCTGCAGCACTGATTGTGCCACCCACTTAAGTAGCCCCTTAACCTTGTCTCAGGCTTGCCATTGAAAGGCCTGTGTGTGCAGTTTCACTGCCAATTCGACTTGGCATTAAAAAAGTACTTGCCAGGCCTATAAACTCCCCTTTTTCTACATATAAGGTATCCCATAGGGCAGGGCGCTGTGTAGGCCAAAGGCAGGACATGTACCTATGTAGTTTCCATGTCCTGGAAGTGTAAAACTCCTAAATTCGTTTTTACACTGCTGTGAGGCCTGCTCCCTTCATATGCTAACATTGGGGCTGCCCTCATACATTGTTTGAGTGGTAGGTGCTAATTTGGAATCAGTAGGAAGGTCATATTTACTATGGCCAGAATAGTGATATAAAATCCTGCTGACTGGTGAAGTTGGATTTAATATTACTATTTTAGAAATGCCACTTTTAGAAAGTGAGCATTTCTCTGCACTTAAATCTTTCTGTGCCTTACAATCCACATCTGGCTGGGTTTAGTTGAGAACTCCTTGTGCATTCACTCAGACACACCCCAAACACGGGATACTCAGCCTCACTTGCATACATATGCATTTTGAATGGGTCTTCCTGGGCTGGGATGGTGGAGGGCCCGCTCTCACAAAAAGGACTGCCACCCCCCCTACTGGGACCCTGGCAGACAGGATTGAACTGAAAGGGTCCTGGTTCACTTCTACGCCACTCTTTGAAATCCCCCCCCACTTCAAAGGCACATTTGGGTATATAAACAGGGCCTCTGCCCCTTCCAACTCAGACACTTCCTGGTGAAGAAACTTGTAACCAGAACCTTCATCCTGCCAAAAAGAACTGCCTCGCTGCCCAAAGGACTCACCTGACTGCTTTCTGTGAAGGACTGCTGCCTTTCTGTTGCCCTGCTGCTTTGCTGCTTTCTGGCTGTGGTGAAGAAGTGCTCTCCAAGGGCTTGGATAGAACTTTCCTCCTGCTCTTTGAAGTCTCAGGACCAAAAAGACTTAGGCGGTCATTCCAACCCTGGCGGTCCGAGACCGCCAGGGTTGGGGACCGCGGGAGCACCGCCAACAGGCTGGCGGTGCTCCCATGGGCATTCTGACCGCGGCGGTACAGCCGCAGTCAGAAACGGAAAACCGGCGGTGTACCGCCGGTTTTCCGCTGCCCTGGGGAATCCTCCATGGTGGCGCAGCTTGCTGCGCCGCCATGGGGATTCCGACCCCCATACCGCCATCCTGTTCCTGGCGGTTTCGGCCGCCAGGAACAGGATGGCGGTATGGGGTGTCGTGGGCCCCTTGGGGGCCCCTGCAGTGCCCATGCCAATGGCATGGGCACTGCAGGGGCCCCCTAACAGGGCCCCAAAAAGATTTTCAGTGTCTGCCATGCAGACACTGAAAATCGCGACGGGTGCAACTGCACCCGTCGCACCCCTTCCACTCCGCCGGCTCCATTCGGAGCCGGCATCCTCGTGGAAGGGTGTTTCCCGCTGGGCTGGCGGGCGGCCTTCTGGCGGTCGCCCGCCAGCCCAGCGGGAAACCCAGAATAACCGCGGCGGTCTTCTGACCCCTACAGCGGTATTCTGGCGGCTCCCGCCGGCCCTGCGGTTACCGCGGCCGGCGGGAGTCAGAATGACCCCCTTAATCTCTTCAAGAAGGACTCCTTGTGCGGCGAAATCCGACGCACAGCCTGCCAGAAACAACGCACAGCCTGCACTGCAGTGAAAATTTCACCTCACGCCGAACCGGAACGACACAGCCCGACTTCACAATGAGAAGATCGATGCAGCGCCAGCATAGCGACCAGAAATGTAATGCACGGCCCACTGGATCGACGCATAGCAAAGCCAGAACAACACATCCTGACTTCCGGAGAGGAATCGACACAGCACCTGCTGTGCGGTAGAAAATTTGATGCAACGCCTACGAGATCGACGCACCTCCTGTGACTTCATCCTGCCAGCGCAGGAAATCCATGCACTGCCCCAGGGCGTCTGAAAACCCCGCAACCCGAAGAAGATCCACGATCGAGCGCCAGAAATTGTTGCACAGCCGTCCCTGCATGAAAACTAAACGACGCATCGCCGTGTGCGGCCCGAGAAATCGACACACACACCTTTGTTTCCATGCTTCTCCTCCTCTGTGGTTCTTTGCGGAGATTTTGCGGTTACCGCGGCCGGCGGGAGTCAGAATGACCCCCTTAATCTCTTCAAGAAGGACTCCTTGTGCGGCGAAATCCGACGCACAGCCTGCCAGAAACAACGCACAGCCTGCACTGCGGTGAAAATTTCACCTCACGCCGAACCGAAACGACACAGCCCGACTTCACAATGAGAAGATCGATGCAGCGCCAGCATAGCGACCAGAAATGTAATGCACGGCCCACTGGATCGACGCATAGCAAAGCCAGAACAACGCATCCTGACTTCCAGAGAGGAATCAACACAGCACCTGCTGTGCGGTAGAAAATTTGATGCAACGCCTACGAGATCGACGCAGCTCCTGTGACCTCATCCTGCCAGCGCAGGAAATCCATGCACTGCCCCAGGGCGTCTGAAAACCCCGCAACCCGAAGAAGATCCACGACCGAGCGCCAGAAATTGTCGCACAGCCGTCCCTGCATGAAAACTAAACGACGCATCGCCGTGTGCGGCCCGAGAAATCGACACACACACCTTTGTTTCCATGCTTCTCCTCCTCTGCGGTTCTTTGCGGAGATTTTTCACGCAAACCAGAGACTTTGTTTGCTTTTAAAAGACTTCAGACACTTCTTGTCACTTTTCAGTGATATCTCTACATTTACTTATTACATCTTCGATCGTTTTGACCTGCATTTAACCAGATAAATATTGCATATTTTTCTAAACACTGTGTGGTGTATTTTTGTGGTGCTATATGGTGGTATTGTATGATTTATTGCACAAATACTTTACACTTTGACTTTTGAGTTAAGCCAGACTGTTCAGTGCCAAGCTACAATAGGGTGAGCACCAGATAATTTGGATTGTGTGTGACTTACCCTGACTAGAGTGAGGGTCCTTGCTTGGACAGGGGGTAACCATTTTTAACAGTAGCAATTAGTTGGCACTGAAAGTTTTCAGTCATATAATCAGGGTCACTGGAATTATGCGTTTGTACGACCGTGGCGATTTTCAAGTAATCATAGATTTGCTGCATTTGCCACATAATTAATCATCTTCAGCATAATCTGCAGAGTTTAACAAAAATAGAATTTCTAGCTCAAATGGTTCAAAAGTTAATAAAAATTCAGTGACACGTATTGCAGCACAGTGGAAAGTCCTTTGTAAAGCTCGACTGGTCACCTTTCTGCTGCTTAGAGCTGTATTTGGGTGTTAAACTAGTACTAATGAGGGGCAGCCAACGCCCAGACAGTGTTAACAAGTTTAAAAATTATGAAATAACGAGGTAATATTATTTCACAATGTGCCACATTGCGCTGCATAATTTGCCTTTTCTTGCTGCATAATTTACTCAACCTTGCTGCATAATTTGGCCCTTTCCGGACGCATAATTCCAGGTGCCCTGCTTATAATCAACTACAGACTTAAATCTTTTCAAAGTGCAAGCCATCAAGTGCAGAGTCAGAGCACAGACCAAGATGGACATGCCATAAAGGAGCTCTGATGTGAGAACCCAAGGGAAACAGGATAAGGGTGAATAATACTGCAGAGCAGATATACTTAAAAGGACACCACTTTGACTTAATCGAGGTTCCTGGACAACACCCATGTCAAGGGGCCTACTGAGGCTGGCTGGGCAAGAGTGCAAAGAGGAATGACTTTTCCCCATTTTGGCAAGAGAGACACTTGTCCTTGTGTCAGAAGGTTTGTAATAGCCCATAAGATATCTTGGGGCTTGTTCTGGGTTGTCTTAGATTAGTGGCACTGTCTTTGGTGACCTGTCCTTGTCCCTGGTGCACCTGTTATAACCTTGCCATGACTCTTTGTAGAGATGATCCCTTGCCTTTTGGACCATGGGGGTGGGGGAGGCTCAGGGGTGTGCATTACACTGATTAAGGAGAGCTCTCTACAGCTAGTGTTCCTATAAGTTCTTGTGTTGATCCTACTCTGCCAATCTCATCTAAGTGGCAGATACAGAGGAAAGTCAAAGTCTGCTTTGCTGTTCTTTGATCGTCACAAAGTAAGACCCCCATGAAGATCAAGTTACAGAAGGAAAGACCAAACTGGCTTTAACGATGGCAGATCTACTGTCTAGATTGCAATCATTAAAGACTGATCTTCATGATGACATTATGGCAGATGTATCTTGATGGGAAATTTCACTCGTGAGGTCCTACTTGGGGGACAAAATTGAAGCACTGAGATGAGGTATGAACTCTGCAGGCTCTAGAGTGGTGGAAGTAGAAAATGAACTGGTAGCCTAGGAGGCCCAGAACTTAATGCTATAGACAAATTCACCTTCCTACACAAGCAAAATTACACAATGGAGTGGAAAATCTAAGATTTGGAAAATGGATCCAGAAGAGACAATCTGTGCATTAGAGACCTTAGACAGGGAGACTAGACATAGAAACCTTCATTAAAACTCTCTTTGTATGCATTGAAGAAATTGATCACGCAAAAATCCAGCTTGTCTGCGTCCACATATTAGGCCTACGATGCCCTCAGGAAAGGAATAGCCCCTTGACATCCTGGCTAATTTCCATGAGTATCAATGCAAAAAGATGGTCTTAAAAGTGGCTAGAGCTATAGACTCGATAGAGTATGGGGGTATAACTGCACAGTCTTCCAGGACATCTCCCCAGCTACACTCCTCCATAGCCATCAGTTCCACCCAATTACGGATCATTTGAGACAGTAATAAAATGTGCTATACATGGTTTTCCTCTTTGATTTCATCTTTGAGTGGGGAAATTGCTCTCACCAGTTCCCATAGTTTCCAGTCTGCAGCTGACGCACTCGGAGTGAGTCTTGGGGATCACTCGCTATCTCATGTAGAGTGACTCCAGGCTCTTGCTACTCTTGATTCCACCTCATCACTCCAGACATCTTCATGGCAACTTTCTCGATCACAGAGGAAGAGAGAGTCACAGTGAATTAGACATCAAAAGGGAACTGAGTCGGAGGGGCCCAAAGAACTATATTCTTCACAACTGTGACTAACCGCTCCTCTGTATGACAAGCCTTTGATCCTATTGTGACAGTTCTTTATGCAGCATTTGAAGTTTCAGCAGACATTCTGCCTTTAATGTTGTTTTCCATGTTACAGAGTGTTAAGATCACTAAATGATGTTGGTGCTTGAATTACCCCCTGAAAGGGGTGGGGGCATGCGGACCAGACAGTGGCCTCCAGAGCATTGTGTGACTGTTATCGTTTTAATATTCAACTGTTTTATCTGTTTTTTCTTTTACAGTTGTGGGAATCTTGTAAGGGAATGGAGGGTATAGGGAAGATTCTTTGTTTCATGTCTATGTTTGTATGATCACTGTGACACACATCCCACATAACTCTGGAGGCACAGTTATGATGGATGTTAGAGGATGTCCACCTGGGAACAAGTATACAGCACTCTTGCCCAAATGGTTATGATCTTATCCCTGAATGTAAAGGGACGCAATGCCCCTACGATGTTATTAAACCTGGCAGCTCGTGGTTTCCGTGTACTTTTTACTTCTGACCTCCCGTGTTTGGGTTCTGTGCTGTAATTAGTTGTTGCTGGTTTTGATACTCTGGCCACTTTACCACTGATAACCAATGCTAAAGTGCAAGTTTCTCTGTCTAAATTGTATGGGTAATTGGCTTTTCCAAGATTGGCATATTTAATTTACTATTAAGTCCCCATTAACTAATAACGTGCACTAGAGGTGCCCAGGGTCTGTAAATCAAATGCTACTAGTGGGCCTGTAGCACTGATTGTGCCACCCACATGAATAGCCCTGTAAACATGTCTCAGATCTGTCACTGCAGCGTTTGTGTGTGCAGTGTTTTAATGCTAGTTTGAGCTGGCAAGTATGCCCACTTGCCAAGAACAGACTTTCCCTTTTCCTACATGTAAGTCTCCCTAAGGTAGTCCCAATGTAGCCCCATGGGCAGGGTGCAGAGTATTTATTTTAAAAGGTAGGACATTTACTGGTGTCTTTTACATGTCCTAATAGTGAAATTATGCTAAATTTGTCTTTCACCATTGCAAGGCCTATCTCTCCCATACGTTAACATGGGGGTTGCCTAGAAATACCTTCTAAGTGTAAGTTCACCTTGAGAGCAGATGGCGATATAGAGTTTGGGGTCTCTGGACTCACAATTTAAAAATATATCTTTAAGTGAAGTTGGTTTTTAGACTGTAAGTTTAAAAATGCCATTATTAGAAAATGAGCATTTTCTTGCTTAACCATTCTGTGCTTCTACCTGGCTACTGAATACACGCCTGGGTCAGACTGACAGTTGGGCTGTTTGTGAATTCCCTCTAGATAGTGACACAAAGGGAGCTGAGGTGTGTCCTGCATTTCATGATGAGTCTTCCTGGGTTACAGTGGGAGAGAGAAGCTGACACCTGCACCTGTAAGGGGTGGTGCCTGACTTCTCACAATACAGTTTCCAACCCTCCAGTGTGTGTCTGGGGCAGGGCAAGGAAGAGGCAGAGTCCTGTGCGCTACACATACTTTCCTTTGAGGTTTCCTACTTTAAAGGCAGAACATGGTATAAGTAGTGGACCCAAACCCCCAGGCTTTTATATTACTTCTGGATCAAGAGGAACCGCTGCCAAGGAGAAGAGCCTGATGCTTGAGGAGGACCTGCCACTCTGCCTGTTGCTTTGCTATTCTGGCCTGCTGCTGCTGCTTCTGCCTTAGCTACCAAGGGGGGTACCTAGGGGTTGTCTTAGATGTGTGACTTCCTTACCCTGACTAGAGTGAGGTTAACATGGGGATTGCCTAAAAATACTTTTTAAATATAAGTATAAACTGTCTGCCAGCTAGAGACCCCATTTCTAACAAACATATACTAAAATTTGGCAGTTTGTGAAAAGGGGAAAATACAATACTGTTGCCTTTTAAAAAACACACTAGAAACTCACAGAAGAGACTTCATTTAAAACAAACACTAGCCCCTGGGGATTTACTCCTCTTTTCAATCTATACAAAATGGAGTAGCACGCTTTTTTCAAAAAAAGGCTACCTTTTATAAATACATACAGTAAAAAAAGATGGAAAGGTCAGATACCTTTTATCAAGGGTTTCTCATTTTGTTAGTAATTTTTGCCCCAAATCTGAGGTAGGGTGATTTCATTAACAAGACGTCAGACGCATTGAAAGGCTCTGCAGAGGGCGGCATTACACTGTCAGAAAACTTCATTGCTGTGTGGCAATCAGTTCTCGACAGAACAGGTGGTGGGACCCCTCATTCAGGGGGCTCCATATGAAAACCTAAAAACAAATTTAAAGAATTGGGCCTCTATGAAATTTGGAGGAGCTCCACGGTGAGGAGAGAGAGAAAACATATAATTTTCACATGTACATTAAACATTTTCAAGAATAGACAATACATTTCTTTCTTCTGCTCTCACACAGTCTGTCAGTGGGACATTGATGTGATTGCCGTCTTCGACCATGCCTTGATACACCTTACACATAATTGGTATGAAGATTCCAAAAGAGATAGAAAGTGTACTTTCCACCCATCTCTGGTCCAAGATCTAATCCTCTGGGAAGAAATTAAAACTCACATTACTAATTGTTTCCAACATAATGATTTACAGGAAAACCCAGTGGGTTTCCTCTGGAATGTCTTTGAGGCAGTCATCTGGACGATCTTTTTCAGTAAAATGACCTACCTTAAAAAACGTTGTCCAAAAAATAGGGAAGAACTAAAGATCATCCTGAGGATGAAAGAGAAGGACTATAGGGCTTACTCACACATAAAAATCTGAGGGAACTCCCCACATTCAGGGGCAAATTAGAACCCTGGGCACTAAGGAAGCAGAGGTCTCCATATTAAAGTTGAAACAAGCATACTTTGCCCAGGGGAATAAGGTGGACTCACATTTGATTCGACTCCTAAGTACAAAATTGGAAAGGGCATTTGTAAAGGACATTGTCCTTGCAGATGGCACAAATGTTTCTAAAGAAGATGAAAAATTAGCAGCCTTTCACTTCTTCTATTCTTGCCTCTATGTGGCAAATGACTCTGGACAGGCTTCAAAATAATTACTTATAGGCTCATTACAAGTTTGGTGGTCCCTCGGCAAAACAACCAAACTCATGGTGAGGACGTCACTGCTTTGGCGGTTATGTCCCCATCATGTGTATAACAATGTTCCCTCTGGACTGTAATACGTGTTCCTGCCGGTCAGTCCGGCTGGAACCATGCTACGATATAGACTCGGTTCCCTTAAGGGAGCCAAGTCCTATATGGTAGCACAGAGGGGACTGTCCAGCACCTTTGGAATGTGCACTGTCTGTCTGGGAAAGCGCCTTCCACAAGGAAGCCGGCTCGAAATCGAGCCGGCGGAGTGGAAGGCGTGCGACGGGTGCAGCAGCACCCGTCGCGCTTTTCAGTGTCTGCACCGCAGACACTGAAAAGCCTAGTTGGGCCCTGTTAGGGGGCCCCAAGACGCCCGTTCCCGCCGGCCAGGTTCTGGCGGTAAGAACCGCCAGAGCCAGGCCGGCGGGAAGGGGGTCGGAATCCCCATGGCGGCGCAGCATGCTGCGCCGCCATGGAGGATTCCCCAGGGCAGCGGGAAACTGGCGGGAGACCGCCAGTTTTCCCTGTCTGACCGCGGCGTTAGCGCCGCGGTCAGAATGCCCTTAGGGGCACCGCCGGCCTGTCGGCGGTGCTCCCGCGCCCGTTGGCCCTGGCGGATTGTATCCGCCAGGGTCAGAATGAGGGCCTATGTTCTGTGCACAGTGCTACTCAACTCCATGCCACAGAATGTCATTCCATGCCACACAATGCCACTCGGCTCACACAATTCCACTCCACTCTACACAATTCCACTCTATCATACCCAATACTACTCCACACAGTTGCACGCCATGCCACACAGTGCCACTCTACTCCACACAAATGCCACTCCACTCAATACCATACAATTCCAATCCACACCACCCAACGCCACTCCACGCCATACCACCCAATGCCACTCCATGCAATGCTATTCCACTCCATGTAACACAATGCCATTTCACACAATGTCACTCCACTCAATGACACTTCACTCCACTTAATGCCACTCCACACAATGGTAATGTATTTATATTGCACTTCCTACCCCAGACAAGGCATTGAAGTGCTTTGCAGTATGCCACTCCACTTGACTCCCCTTAGTGCCACTCCACTCAATGCCAATCTGCTGCTTTTCATGCCAAACAATACCACTCAACACGATGCCACTTCACACCACTCCACTCCTCTCCAAGCCACACAATATCTCTCCTCACCTCTCCACACAGTGATAGTTCACTCCACACAATGTCACTTCATGCCTTAAAATGCCACTCCACTCTAGACAAAGCCACTTCATGCCACACAATGCCACTCCAGTCTATGCCCCTCCACATCACGTGATGACACACAATGTCACTTCATACCACTCAACTCCACTCCATACAATACCACTCAATGCCACACAGTATCACTTAATGCCACACGTCACTTCACACCAGAGCCACACAGCACTGCTCTAATCACGCCACACAGTGCCACTCCATGCTACATCCTTCAAGGCGGCCTTGCCTATCCTTATTATTTGTATTTTTTACATTCCATTCCTTTGAAAGGGTGATGCTACGTAGTGATGCAGCTGTCACCTGCGATGGGGCACAAGGGAGGGGGCCTGGACAGTCACAGATGAGGCACCGGCACCACCTGCCCGCATACCCAGTCCAGTGATACCGCTATGGGTTCACAAGGAGGGGTAGTGAGCGCAGAACTTGAACTCATGCCTCTTCCATTAAGGAGGAAAGGGGCTGCCTGTTTTGGATCGTGAGTGCATGGCCTTGATGCAGCGTGAGTGCATGGCAGCATGCGGTCAGGGCTATGGTGTATATAAAATAAATCCTTTCTTGAAAGAATAACATACGCATGATTCAATTACATACTTCCAGTAAGGTCTAACAGTACTAGAAACAAAGACAGAAATCGTAGAAATGAGCATCGCACTTAAAGTATGCATGTTAAAAGAATGTAAACAAAAATAAACTGGTAATAAAGAAATGCGATTTTGGGAACATACCTTTCTTTATTGCGAGCACGAGGCTTTTTAAAATTCAAAGTTACCACCATTTGGGATTATTTTCCTGATAAGGTTTCAATCCAAACATATCCACACACACTTTTATTTAAAATAAATTAATACTCCCTCAGGCTGATGCTAAACTAGAGTTTTCTTTCCAGATTTTCCAAGTTGAAGTAAAGAAATCACTTATAATTTTTACAAACTGCATGTTTTAAATCAATGTAGCAGAGACGTTGCTTTCTGGCAAGACAAGTTATCGTTTGTTGTTGCGCCGATGTTAATCTGAGAGAGTCGTAGTCATAAAAAAATACACTCTGGAATGTATTTCTTTTATTCTTGCCTTGTCCACTCTTCCTGTTCACTTAATACTTTTCATCGCATTCTTCAACCATCACAACTGAAGCCTGGCGTGCACAAACCTTCCCAGCCTCACAGTTTTACTTCAGATCTTTTTCTACGGTTACGTTTAAACGACTGAAAAGGCACAGAGGTAAAACGACATAGAAGTCTGCGTGGACTCAGGAGTACAGAATAATCTAGGTGGCAGCACTCACCAAGACAGACAATGAGGCACTAGTGGGAATTAAAGTCACTTTCACTCACAGATCATCGTGTTAATCAAATTCCTTTTTGCTAAGGGCTGCAAAAGAATCCTGAATTGAAAAACTGGAAACTTGTCACGCTCTGTTCAGTTGATCCTCTCTGAAACCCAGATATGTGCGAAATTTACTGAAATTTTCTGCTGCAGAAGTTGTAAAGCATAATTTTGGTTGTACCCTCAAACATTACAGAAATAACCTGACAATGTAATCGTGTGCCTTAGCGTTACTGATGTAAAATGGAGTTCTGTTGAAGGTGTATTCACGGTAGACGACTAGAGATTAATATTTGCGTGTGTTCTAATGTTTGATTTTAACATGCCGGATTATGGTGCTCATTCACATTTATATCTATGTATTTTGATTTATATTGCTTAATTGAAACTGCATATATTCATGTTTCATTTATTGTCACTTTCACTAATAATTACAAGATGTACTTATAATCGTGTGTCTCAAATGTGCATTGACTGTTTTATTAAGTTAGAGGGACCAAATGAGCATTGACTGTTTTATTAAGTTAGCGTGACCAAAGGTTTTAGGCATTATGGGGGTCATTTCGACCCTGGCGGTCAGAGACCGCAGGGGTAATGTGGCGTCCCGACCGCCAACAGGCTGGCAGTACGGAGACCCGTATTACGACCGTGGCGGTAGTGCCGCGGTCGCACCGCCGGGGCCGGCGGTTTCCCGCCATTTTAGCCCCGGCGGTGATAATCTGCCAGGGCAGCGCTGCAAGCAGCGCTGCCCTGGGGATTATGACCCCCCTACCGCCAGTCTGTTTCTGGCGGTTTGCACCGCCAGGAAGAGGCTGGCGGTAAGGGGTGTCCTGGGGCCCCTGGGGGCCCCTGCACTGCCCATGCCACTGGCATGGGCAGTGCAGGGGCCCCCTAACAGGGCCCCGGGCAGCTTTTCACTGTCTGCATAGCAGACAGTGAAAAGCGCGACGGGTGCTACTGCACCAGTCGCACGGCCGCAACACCATCGGCTCCATTAGGAGCCGGCTCCTATGTTGCGGCCTCTTCCCCGCTGGGCCGCCGTAATGGGGTCCACGGGAGCCGCCCGCCAAGCTTGTAATGACCCCCTGTGTTTGTTGTGCTTAATCTTCAATGAGGGGTTTTGCTTGTGTTGCATTGTTCTTTCTATTGCATGTGCGGTTGTGGTTTATAGTTAGGGAAAAGCATATTGTGTATTAGAGATTGTTAGACCTGCCATACTTGGTGTGGTCTCCCCTGTCTTTTTTGCTTCTGCTCCAATCTTTCGGCTGTGTCCTGGACTTTGTTTTTACTGGTTTTGCTACTCTGGGCACTTTTCCACTGCTGACCAGTGCTAAAGTGCAAGTGCTCCCTGTGTAAAATGTATGTGTAATCAGCTTTTCCATAATTGGCATATTTGATTTGCTAGTAAGTCCCCAGTAAAGTGGACTAGAGGTGCCCATGGCCTGTAAATCAAATGGTGCTAGTGGTCCTGCAGCACTGATTGTGCCACCCACATGAGTAGCCCTGTAAACATGGCTCAGACCTGCCACTGCAGAGTCTACGTGTGCAGTTTTAAACTGTCAATTTGACCTGGCAAGTGTACTCACTTTCCTGGCCCAAACCTTCCCTTTTAATACATGTTGTGCCCCTAAGGTAGGCATTAGGTAGTCCCATGACACAAACCTCCCCTTTTTATACATGTAAGGCACCCCTAAGGTTGGCCATATGTAGCCCCATGGGCAGGGTGCAGTGTATGGTAAAGGAAGGTGTTTAAATGTCCTGACAGTGAAATACTGCCAAATTTGTTTTTCCTTGTTGCAAGGCCTGTCTCTCTCATGTTTTAACAAGGGGGCTGCCTTTAAATGTCTTTTAAGTGCTGCTTCCCTTTGGGAGCAGATAGAGATGTGAAGTTTGATATCTCTGAACTCACAATTTAAAAATACAACTTTTAGTAAAGTTGTTTTTTAGATTATTAGTTTGAAAATGCCACTTTTAGAAAGCGGGCATTTTCTTGCTTAAACCATTCCTGACTGCTTGTGTATTCCCTGTCTGGTTCACACTGACAGTTGGGCTGTTTTTGAATCACCACTAGACAGTGAAAACAAAGGGAGCTGGGATGTAGCCTGCATATACTGATGGGTCATCTGGGTTAGAGTGGAGAGATGAGCTGTCACTCACATCTGAATGGGTTGTGCCTGGCCTCATACAATGCAGTCTTCAACCCCTTGGTGTGTGTCTGGGGTCAGGCCTGGGCAAAGCAGGATCTTGTGAACAACAGAGACTCTCCTTTAAAGTTTGCCTACTGCAAAGGGAGAAAGGGGTATATGTAATTGACCCAAAACGCCAGATTTGTAGATTACTTCTGGATTGAAGAGGAACCTCTGCCAAGGAGAAGAGCTGAAGAGTTGGAGGAGGAGAACTGCCCCTTTGCATGTGACTGTGCTTGGCTGAGTTGGCCTGCAGTTGCTGCTTCTGCCTAAAAGAGGAGAAATACTGGACTTGGTGGTATATTCCTGCTTCTAAAGTGTCTCCAAGGGCTTTGATTGAGCTTGTCTCCTGTTTTGAAGTCTCAGGGCCTTCAAAGATTTCATCTGCCAGAATCTGAACTCTCTGCTGAGACTCCTAACCTGCCAAGTGGTGCCCTATCCAGTTCCTGGCCACTTGAAAGGTGAAGCTGGTAGAACCAAGGTCGAAATCCATGCAAAGGAGCCATGCAGGGAAAAGCCTCCTGCAACGCGGCTGTAAAAACGACACACCACCTGCATCGTGGCTGAAACATCAACGCACAACCTGCATCGTGGCTAGGAAATGGGCGCATCACCTGCTTTCAGCTGCTGAAAACGATGCAAACCTCATGTAGCGCGGATTCTCTTCCATGTGTGGCCAGATTTTGCATGCAACATCGCTGGGCCTCAAAATCGATGTGAACCTACCCAATTTTGAGGTGCCCGTCTGGAAATCAATGCATTGCTCTCTTGTGGGAGAGACAAACGATGCATCGCCTACCCGACCAGAAAAGAAACAACGCATGGCCTCACTTGCGAGTACGGAATCAATGCATCGCTGACTTTTTCAATGCACGCTCGCCCGTGCTGCTTTATTTTTGATGCAAACCAGGTACTCTGTGTAACATCAATATATCCATTGTTTTCTATAGAGTAAGACTCGTTTTACTTTAAAAATTCATAACCTTACTTGTGTATGTTGAGTTTTTGTAATTTTGGTCTTGTTTGATTTAGAAAAATACTGGCTATTTTTCTAGACTGGTGTGGTGTCCATTTTGCAGTGTTGACACTGTATTACTGTGTGTTGTGGTACAAGTAATTTACACATTGCCTTTGAGATACGCCTGAATGCTTGTGCCAAGCTACCAAGGGGGTGAGCAGGGGTTATATTAAGTGTGTATGTCCATTGCCCTGACTAGAGTGAGGGTCCCTGCTTGGACAAAGTGCAAACTGACTGCCAACCAGAGACCTCACTTCTAACAGAGATAGTGAGGTTTGGGAGATTATTTTGGCAAGGACAAGGAAGCAGTAACAAACTAAGAAGAAAAGGCACCTGTTTGTGTACCAGGCATCAGAAGACATCCAGGGTTGTACTGATGTTCAATTTGTGGGATGAGAGACCTAAGTGGAGTTGCCAATTTCAACTGTAAGGAAGTTGGAAAACTACTAGTGTTGATGATGTGGATTTTTTCAAGGTTCTGTAGGTTTAATTGGTGTTCACATAGTTGAGAGCAGATTCCCTAGAAACCTGAAGAGGTACACACTTCTCTACCCATATTTTTTTTGTGTGGCTTTATGCTATGCCACACCTCTCTATCAGAACTTCTATGCAAACCTCTGCTATGCTGACAAAGATTATACAAGACAACCTCAATTTATATAAAAACCATCAGATTCTGTTTCTCATATTTTGCATTGCCTCAACTGAAATTTTTGTATGCCATATGCTTGTGTGATTTAATCTCATTTGGCGCTTTAGCTCGCCTTTTGGTGATTTTGCTCGATATATAACATGTTTTTGAGATTCATTAGCATTAGTTTGGCACTTAACTTGTAATATGTTTCAAACTTTACCTATGCCCTCTAGTATTTAATGTGTGACCAAATGGGTTGCACTGTATATTGAGTTGCAACATTGATTTTCACTCTCTTTTACATCTCAAGCATTTTAAAAAAGGTCAATCACAGAAAGAGTTGCAGGGACATGGATCCAAAGCTCTATCGGAAGCTTCCATCCAATCACCCCAATTTTGTATCAAGTATGCACCCTTGCTGGCAAAGACAACAAGTATTAGCAGCTTATTTTAATAGTGAAATGAGCTTAGTTGCAGTGTTCAGATGTGTTAAATGGTATGTGAGAAAAGCTATAGAGTATTTGCCACAATGGTAATACTTGTCAATGTATATGTTACACATGTGGATGGTATTTACTATACATGCCTACCTAAACTGGTGACTTTTGGAGAGGAAGCTTATTAAGTGCAAGGGGGTTACAAAAATATTAATTAAGCCTGTTTTTTAACTAAAGTAGCATTACATAAAATATGCTAGAATTTGTTTAGAAAATGAGAAAACCTATAAATTAGCATTGCAAAGTGTTTCTTTTCTCAGATAAACTGTTGTCCCTAAATTGCCCTTCGGAAAACGGTGGTGTTTGTTGTTTTTTCTGACATCTTTTGCAGCAGTTGCCCAGTTATAGTTTACAGTTAAATAAGCACATGATTTGGACTTACATTTACAAATGCTTTTATATATCCACAAAGTTATATAAAAGTGGAGTTCACTACATTTTCAGAGAATTTACCCATGAACCTCAATTCAGCAAAAGGCCAGGGATAGCAGAAGTGACATCACATGCCATTTGACCTTTACGTTCACTTACACACATGCTTACACATGCACACACAATCACACATACACACTCTCCCTGAAATAAATATGCTCTTACCTGCACACATGCACACTGCATACATTTAAAAGCTTATTTTACTCACCTTTGCTGCCAGGGAGAGTCAAATCCCAGCTAATTGTACATCATGTTTAATTACGTTAATAACATGTTGCTATTCACTATTGGTGTAATAAGAAATTGCCAAAAAAATGAGGCGATTGGAGCTCCAACCGAGCTGCCCCTTATTTAGCTACCTCTGCAGCCAGGTGGGGGCCCGTAAATGCCATCCATGAATTTAAATCAGCAGTTCCCGTCCCTCCTTGAAATGCCGACAAATGACAGAAGTTATTTGCATAAGGTATGCAAACATAAGTTATGCAGGCTTACGGGCATATTCATTTAAAAATCACACAGTGCAGCTTAGCAAGTCACCTTGCTTCGCTATGTTATACGGAAAGGACAGGAATGTACTGTTTTTCCCAGTGTATGGCAAATTCCTGTCTTTTCCCAGTGCTGGTGCACAATGTTTTGCCTAACTCCAATGCAGGCACCCTTGCACCATGGTGCAGGGGTAACTATGTTTTAATTAGGACTGTTTTTGTACAGGAAGGCACACCTCCCTGCACAAAAACAATCCTCTGAGACATTTTACTCTTTCAGGTCTACCAGCAAAGGTTAATCCGGGAATGCACCAAAATCCGTGAGTGGACGTATTGGAACACCCATGCTCCACCACTGGATCACCTTCCCAGGGCAGAGCAACTCAACACAGGGATTTATGCTGTGTTTCATTATTCTACATTTATCAAGCCTCCGAAAGCCAGACAAGGTGCATTGCATGGCTTGATAAATCTAACTCAAGAGTTGTGATGCTCTTGCACCACGTTGCGTGGTGCAAGAGCGACACAACTCCTTTGATAAAAATGCCCCTATTTCATTGGTTTGCACTACCTCTTGAATTTTCAAGAGTACAGTGCAATTTTTGCAAATCTAAGAACATTTTGGGTACAGAAACCACCTTTGTAACTCTGTTTTTTTTATGAAAGGAAAACGAAGGCTTTTGCTTGAAAAGCTGATGGAATTCGTCTTCCTTTCCATTTTCGCTACCACCAAACCACAAAGGTCTGAAACTATTTTCAGGAAGAGAATCAAACAGTGGGCGTGTCAAAAATCCGCTATTTTCTTTCATGTCCCAATCCGGAATTGTACTCCTGAGGAAAAACACATTGTTAAGGGTGACTTGTGGAATTAGATCATACATTACTTACGTTCAAGATGTCATTGTCTTTCTTAAAAAGCTTCCTAAATATGCCTTATGCCTAAAATAAAAACATTGTCAAAGCTAATTGATGTAGCTTCCGTATTAGGACCTGGTTGAAATATTTAAAAAGCCTGGAGCAGTACAAAGACAAATCAAGAAACTCTTGATTTTGTGAGTGCAATTAATTAGTCAGTCAGCTAAGGAAAATAACGGGTGAATATTTAGTGCAGTTTTGAGATGTTAAACAGTCCTCATGCTTGGCACTGTGAGCGCTTCATAGGAGGTACACCAGCCAATTAACTGTTGAGAAGGTAATACTCCTGTGGTTAGAGTCAAATGCCACTTTGTGTATATTTTAAGGAACTAGTAACAATACATCATGAGAGAGTTGTACCATCAAACTTAAAACATCTTAAACAAACTGAGGAAATGAATCATTGCAGCGCTAGTTACTTGGGCAGTAAACCATTCAGAAGCCCAAAGTGTTCATCTAATCACCGCTGTAATCAGTTCTCTGTCTCTGCATTTTACCATTTTACTTCCATTCATTTCCTGTCCATGGCTGCTGGTCATGGTCCAATCCCTTTACTACCATTCTGGCTGAGATGACAAAATAATTTTGACAGACTCCATTACATTTCCATGGTTGTAAACTAAGGTGCTCCATGGTGCAAACTAGGGATATGCGAAGTTTGTGTAATTTATGTAGTCTGCAGCACAATTATGTGAAGTTACACATTATTACTTAAAATGTAGGTGAGCATTTCACTCTACATTTTAGAATGAAATGTATACTTACATACATTTTTGGTGCAGGAATGTATTTAAACAAGAGCATCTGAGCAACAGCCATGCATATTATGTTGTTCCTGTGCATTCGCGGTAAATGTTTACTGTCAATTGTACCATTGTAAATTTTTACAACGAACAGTGCATAACTACAGAGGATGGTGGAATAGTGTGAATTCGGAAATTTCACCTAACAAGTGTAATGCAAAATCATGCAAATTACTTAATTTTCATCTAGGTCCATTGCAAACATCTTACCATCTTTCTAGAGGTCGTAATGTGTGACAAGTATATTTGTGCATGCTGTTTGTTTGGCATTTTCTTGTGATGATGATATGTACTGTTGTCTTTTTTATGCTGCTGTGTTTTTCGGCAACATTACTGGTAATTTATGTTGTTGTGTTGTATTTCTGCTGGTTTGTGGCATTCTGTTTTATTGTGTAGAGGCTTGGACCAGATCAAAAAAACATTTTTGCCAGGTGATATTTCATGCCTTTGTAGGTAAATCTCAAGGGGGGGAGGGGGGGGGGTTGGGAGGGGTATGTGAAAGGGGCTGACAAAAAAAAAAAAAACTTACCTTGTACCCATTGTCGCCACTGCCGCCTCCTGCTGTGTGGCTCCTCAGGTCTTGTGGTGTTCCAGCATTCGCTGGGACACCAACAGAGGCTCCTCAGCAATCCTGGCACTGCTTACATGCTAAACATAGCATGCAAGCAGCATCAGGATTGGTCTGAGCGGCTCAGAGAGCCACTCAGACACAAGCCTGGGGTCTGTGTTTTTTCTCCACTAGTTTGGAGAAAACTAAGAGTGCATGTGTGTTTGGCCGGCCTGAGACACACATGCACACTTAGTGCACTCTCCCCTCCTCTCACCTCCTACCTCCCACATCCCACTCTAGCCCCACCCCACCCTGAACACACTTCTGGCTGAGCCAGCAGATGAAAGCTAAAACAATAATTAAATATTGTTTTATCTTTCATCTCCTCGTTTAGCCAGGAGGCGATCCTTCTTCGCCATTGCAGAGGAGCCGCCTGTGGGTAAATTAAGGCAGTGCTTACTCCAAATAACTTATAACGCTCCGTTATAAAAACACAATTCTTGAAGTGCTAGTATGTGATAGAAAGAGCACATTTGCTGCATAGAACTTGTTGTGGTGACATTATGTTCTGTTTTTTGTGTTGGTATGCTTTTATAATTGTTGGAAATGGCCACTTTTTACTGGCTTTAGGACTCTGTGCACTTTACCACTGTTAATCAGTGCTAAAGTGCATGTGCTCTCTCCTTAAAACATGGTGACATTGGCTCATACCCAATTGGCTTATGTAATTTACTTGTAAATCCCTAGTCAAGTGCACTACATGTGCCCAGGGCCTGTAAATTAAATGCTACTAGTGGGCTGCAGCACTGGTTGTGCCACCCACATAATAGCGCCCTAACCATGTCTCAGGCCTGCCTCTGCAGTGCCTGTGTGTGCAGCTTCACTGCCACTTTGACTTGGCATTTAAAAGCACCTGCCAAGCCTTAAACTCCCCTTTTTCTACATATAAGTCACCCCTAAGGTAGGCCCTAGGTAGCCCACAGGGCTGGGTGCTATGTAGGTAAAAGGCAGGACAAGAACATGTGGGTTCTATATGTCCTGGTAGTGTAAAACTGCTAAATTCATTTTACACTGCTGTGAGGCCTGCTCCTTTCATAGGATAGCATTAGGCTACCCTCATATACTGTTTGAGTGGTATATCCTGATTTGAAAGGAGTTCCCAGGTCATATTAAGTATGGCCAGAATGCTGATATAAAATCCTGCTTAATGGTGAAGTTGGATTTTATATTACTATTTTAGAAATGCTACTTTTAGAAAGTGAGCATTTCTCTCCCCTTAAATGCTTCTGTGCCTTACAATCCACATCTGGCTAGGTTCAGTTCACAGCTCCCTTGTGCATTCACTCAAACAACCCCAAACACAGGATGCTCAGCCACACTTGCATACGTCTGCATGTTGAATGGATCTTCCTGGGCTGGGAGGATGGAGGGCCTGGCACTTACATTTCAAAGGACAGTAGCCTGCCCTCACACAAAGGACTGCCACACCCCCTACTGGTACCCTGGCAGACAGGATGGAACTGAAAGGGGACCTTGTGCAATTCTAAGCCACTCTTTGAAGTCTCCCCCACTTCAAAGGCACATTTGGGTATTTAAGCAGGGTCTCTGACCCTACGAACTGTGACACTTCTGAGGTAGACACTCTACTTCATCAAGACACTTCCTGGAGAAGAACCTGAACCAGAACCTGCAACCTGCCAGGAAGAACTGCCTGCCTGCCCAAAAGACTCACCTGACTGCTTTCTGAGAAGGACTGCTGCCTTGCTGTTGCCCTGCTGCCTTGCTGATCTCTGCTGAGAAGTGCTCTCCAAGGGCTTGGATAGAGCTTGCCTCCTGTTCCCTGAAGCCTCAGAACCAAAAATACTTCATTCCTGCAAGAAGAACTACCTGTGCAGTGAAAATCAATTCACAGCATGCCAGAAATGACGCATAGCCTGCATCGCGGTGAGAAAATCACTGCATGCTGAACCGAAATGACGCAGATGGACTTTGCAAGGAGAAGATTGTCGCAGCACCAGCGTAACAACCGGAAATTCGAAGCATGGTCCACTGGATAGACGCAAAGCTGAGACGGAACAACGCAGCCCGAATTCCTGAGAGGAATCGACGCAGTCCCTGCCCGTGCAGTAGAAATGTCCATGTAACGCCCACCGGATCGATGCAGCCCCTGTGACTTCATCCTACCAGCGCCAGATTTCAACGCATCATCCCCTGGGCATTCGAAAACCCTGCAACCTGAAGAGGATCCAAGACCTAGCGCCAGAAATCGACGCAAAGCCTTCCCTGTGTGAAAAGGAAACAAGGCATTGCCGTGTGCGGCCCGAGAAACAATGTTGTGCTTGCATTAGAGACATTTGTTGCTTTTAAGAGACTAAAGACACTTTATATAATTCTTACAGTGATATTTCAACATATACTTGTTGCATCTTAATCATTTTGACCTGCATCTTCTAAGATAAATATTATATATTTTTCTAAATACTGTGTGGTGCATTTTTGTGGTGATCTACTGTGGTATTGCATGATTGATTGAACAAATACTTTACACATTGCCTTCTAAGTTAAGCCTGACTGCTCAGTGCCAAGCTACCGGAGGGCGAGCACAGGATGAATTGGATTGTGTGTGACTTACCCTAACTAGAGTGAGGGTCCTTGCTTTGACAGGGGTAACCTGACTGCCAACGAAAGGCCCAATTTCTAACAATAATGCATTATTGAAACATCATTTTGTTGTGTTGTGCTTCATTTGGGGTATTCTGTTTGGTTGTGATATGCTATGTTGTGTTTTAATTATACTTTTTGATGTGTTGTGAATGGTACTGTATCATGTTTTTTTGCATACTTTTGATATGTCCACAAATGTTGTTATTTTCTTGCCAAAAGCAGGACATGCATTGAAGGTCACTGTTTCAAGTAATAATCTACCACTCCCTAGGGTGGTAACATAGCACAGCTCCAGTTCTTTAATTCCTATTAGGCCCCCTCACTTCAGGACCGTAATTTGTAAAAAATAAAGGAGTCCTAACGAGTTTTCTTAATAGCTTTCTGCTGCAGCTGCAAACTGCTGGGGTTGCTGTTCCCTCGTTCCACAAAGTGGCACTTTTTCCAATCACTCTTCCTATATCTCTTTCTCTCTCTTGCAATCCCTCTTTTCCTTTTCTTCCAAGTGCTTCATTCTCGTATTTTGGGTCAAAGTCCGTTGATATATAATAAGACTCAATTCCCTAAAACGAATGTCGATTTCCACCACATGTAACAACATCCACAAATGAAGCCCTGTTCATGTAAAAAGGTGGATCAGTTGTATTAAAAAACAGGACTATATCATAGTTAGAAGAAAACTAGCCTCCTGGTAATGTCCTTTTCTGAATGTTTTCCATAATTTTTCTCAGCTCATTTCCCCTGTTATGTTGCCACTTTCACTCACAATTCTGCAAGATATTGGAGACCGTTGTCTGTGTTCTCTTAGATGAGTGCAATGACAAATATTTTGTTCATCTTAATCCATATTTACTTTACTGGCACTTCCATTCTACTATCGTAGGGCTTAAGAGATAAGATACATAAGTCTGTTTTCACAAAAGGGACTAGTTGACAGTGGTTGCTTTGCTCTAGTTCTCATTTTTTAATAATGTCTTCCTGTAGCCTCTTACCAGTGTAGAAGAGTGGCGCCACATGCCCTTTTGATGGGACACCAGAGAGTTCTAAGCCTCTATCTTCTGTGCTTTTATTAGACAGGTAATGAATGTCTACATTTGAGCTCACTTTCACCCACTCAAATGTATTTCCCTTTTAAGGGGCACTTCTAGAATAACCAGGGAAAGGTGCTGAAAAAGATAAAAAATATACTGGAGAACATTTTTAACAATAACGATTAGTCTCCCCATTGGCAGGGAATTCGATGATCACCTACACATATGCTCTTTATAAGAGATCTTCTTAGCTTGTTCGACATGGCCTTCTTTTCTTTCTAGTTATGATCTAAGTGTCGTTCAGGTTGTTTTTGATTGGTTGTGAATTCTTTCTGGATCCTATGTATGAACACCTACTAATAGCTTTTCTGCAATTTTGCATATTGACGCCCTCTCCAATACTGGTGTATCTAAGAGTTTACAGAAAAACAATTCTAAAGCTATACATTTTGGAAAATAAGTGACATGTTGTTACACTAACTTCCGTGTGCTAAGACATGGCAATAATGTGTGCACTGTAATCTTCACGAATCTCACAGGTGAAGAGTTGAGCTATGGAAAATGTTTTTCTCTGTCCTTTCTAGGGTTACTTCCAAGAACAGGACCCCTGGATTGGTTATAGAATTTTGATTTCAGTGGCCTACAGTAAGGACAACTCTTAACTACAGCTAGGGTTAAATTATACGTGAAAACAAGTGACGTAAAGAGGAATAAATAGCCCTGTAGAAACAAATGTCCAGACAAGGATGTTATTGCTCAAGGCAGGTTGAAGCTGGGCCAAACTCTAATGAGCCCAAAAACAAAGTGCAGCTGTCTTAGAAGACAGAAGAAGTAAACCCTTGTATAAAATTAATCCAGGCCACAACAAAGGGATAAAAATAGTAAATATGGAATGGTGAACCCATGAAAAAATAATGCTCAACTGTATTATGATACAAGGACACATTGACCTGATTCCCTGAATAAAAAAAACAGTGTGACCTTCAGAAAAAGGGAACTTAATTACAGGAACCAAAGCAGCCATTTTAAAGTGGAGTTCTCCTATTTGTAGCAAAAATGTGAGCTCTTTGAAATGGATAGAGACCGGAGACTCCACCCCCTCCTGATCTTGAATGTGAAAACCATACCAATATGGCCACTTAGCAGCACATCAGGCTAACTGAACCTAGAGGAACAGGTAGAATATGGCTATGTGTTTACATTCTCTGCAAAAGAGTCCACACAGGTAAGTGTTGATGTTCGAAATCCAACCAGTTGGAGAATGAGAACCCTCCCACCCTTACAGAGATGATGCTGGGAAGAACCATTTTTGCTATGCCTCCAGAATGCATCGTGGGGCTAGAGCCTAAAAGACACCAGAAAGGGACGTTCTACAGAGGTTCCCTAGAGAATGGCAGGCTTTAGTCCTATGTGTAGCAACTGACCCTCATTGTGGCCACCTGCTAGGTATTTGGCAACAGTTTCAAGGTAAAGAACTCCCTAAACAGTACAGGGCAGGTTGTTGTTAAAAGCATCTTCTTTATTTCATTTTTGTTGTAGAATAAAAACACACACAACCACTGTGTATTGTCCCCATCCAAATATGGGTACTTCTTCAGGGCTAAAGGAATATTATTCAGAGTTTTTCTGTATTTGGTAAACATCAAATTTAAAAATGTGTCTTGTCGTCTCCAAGTCCCTTACTCTTTATTTAGAAACCATCATATATATAGGCTTATCACAGATAGATATTTATATTGTTTTAAATTTGAGTCCCTGTGTGCTCAACAAGCATTACTCCAGCATCATGGTATGTTACTAAATTGTATAACAAAATATTAGTGTTCCCCTTTTGCTATGTGTTTATAGAAATTCATATGCAGATCTTTGGTATGGTTGACCTTGGTTAGTGGAGCACCCACACTTTAGGAATGATCTAGAGTGCAGTGATACATGTCATGACCGGCCAATGTATTCATTTAGTACAGGGCAGGTTGACTATTTTATCATCCCTTGTGTGATAGCATACACCAGCAAGAAGACCAAGTAAGTTGAACATTTGCTACTGAAACATGTATTGGATGCAATTCAAAACATCATGGTAAGGCTGACTCAACCTTCGACTCAATCTCCCATTCTCAAGAGGTTGGCAAATAAAGCACTATTAAATAGGGTGAAAGTAAAAAAAAATATATTTGTAGCATTAAGAAGTTACATCAGTGTCGTATTTACCATTATATATACAAATAAATATTATTGTATTTTCTTCTTGTATGATAAGGTGACAATCATTTATCAGCCAAGACTTAGTATTAGAAACATTTTTAAAAGGCTAGGTAATAGCATGTCATGAAACTCTGCGATGCACTTGACTGTTGACCTTATCTTTAAGAGACTGCAAGGTACAAAGTGCTCTTAGTTTCAGTGAAGCCATTATAATGGCTGAGCCATTTCCCCAAGAGTACAGACTGGTGAAGACAGGCTCAGCCTGATTCAAACCAACCCTCTGATTCTGCTTAGAAGATCCTCAAGAGCCATAGTAATACTGACGAAGGAAGAACATGAATGGGGGTAAACAATATATACCATACTGCTTGCTGTCATAGTAGGTTTCCAAAGCTAAGTTATTGTACAGAATGACAAAAAGACTAGCTTAAATCAGACTATAATCTCTGTGGATGTTTCTTTTCAGTGGATTCTAATGATCTAGAAACCCTCAATCTTATTTATCATACTATTTAGTGCTAGCGATAAAAGTGTCAAAACAAAAAATAGAAAAGAGAGAAACCAGACCAAGTAAGAGAGTACACCTGTAGCAAACTACAAAACACCCAGGAGCACTTTCTCTATGAACTTCCACAAACACAGGACTGCTTCTGAGGTTCTTCTTTCCACTGACAGAGTCACAAGTAGAACTGCTGCCCATGTCTCTACTGTCATCATCAAAGCAGACTGTCAGTCCAAGAACTAGGAACTCATCTTCTTTTTTCATATTCTAACTTTGCGATTTAGAGTTTGTTAGTAATAGAAAACTCTCCAGTGTTTGAAGAAAGTGCTAGATTTGGATGTCAATTAACCAGTGGAATTTCCTCCACGATAGGGGGATTATTATTGTAAAATTCCACTGTTAAATTATTTTCTAAGAGTAATACTTGATAGAAAAATTAGAATGATCCATGTCTGCTCAACTCTCATTCAGGTCCTTAATCTTCTTATGCCTCCTCACCTGTGATATGGGCACTCTGCTCATCACAGTTGAGAAGAGCTGAACACTTTTTTGTTTAAAAAAAATACCTTCTGGCAAGTCTTAAAACACTGAACTACTCACGGATAGGTTTTACCCCAGTGTACAGTTACCCAACAGCCTGGTTTAAAGAAGGTCAGATTGCTGTTGCTCTGCAAGGCTGCCTGGAACAGGCAGTTCAGACGTAGGGCTTTCTCAAGGAACTGGTCATTTTCTCCTATGAAAAGGAGAGGTTACCTATTTTCTGGAGCTTTAAACACAACTCATTATGATCATTCACCAATGAATGAGGATAGAATAATTTCTAGTTATTTTTTTAATGCCTTGGGCAGTGCATTTTGATCAGCTGCAATCCTTTCTTGCCTTTATCTCCTGCCTTAGCTCACACAATGTATTTCTCACCTTGGAACCTGAATGGCTAGGATTGCAGCATCAGAGCCTTTCCCTGTATTTTCCAGTCTCAGTCTGGCAGTTTCTGTTTCTGTATCCTGCCAAACTCCCCTTTAAGAGACATGGCAATGAAAATTCACCAAGACTCATACCTACTAGGGAAAATTTCAACAGCAAATGTTGGCACCAAAGACACACCTCCAAAGAGGGTACATTACCCTATCAATTACACATAAATAACTTAATAATTATATGCATGTGTAAGTGTCCCAATATATTTTGATTAAGGGTGGACCTATCTCACTTAATTCTGTGTAGCATAATCACACAAATTACCGAAGGATTCTGCAGGATTAAACTTGAATTATGAGAGAATTCTGTGTCTCTTACAGCAAAAGTGTCCCGTATGCGAGGGTGCATTTTGCACTAAGAAACAGCACTAAATGGAACAGAACACGAATAGCAGGTGAGAGCATCAGCTCCCTAAATGTGCTCTTGGGTTAGGATTTTTCCATAATTTATTGCTGGTATTCAATCCTGTTATCATGGCACAAAATGCACCATTGCATCCAAAATAGATGTGAGCATGCATTTTGCACTAAGAAACAGTGCTAAAAGTCAGCAGTGCACAAATAGTGAGCGCAAGCTGCTCATGCTTGCTAAATGTGCTCTTGCTGTAAAAGACCCCTCCCCCCCCAAATTACTCTTAATTATGCAAGGAGGAGTAATTGTGTAATTATTTGTAATTCTGTGTCAAAGGGTAATGTGGGACTACCAAAATTACTTCGAAATTCTGCCCAGGCCTAATTTTGATAACACTATGCACACCATTCATTGAAAGATCGTCGACGTTTGCATCGCAGACGTTTATAGAGGCAGCTACAGTGGACAGTGTAGTGGATTTGCCTAGCTGACTTGAACTGTTGAACCCCCGACATTACCTGTCAACGTTTCTTTCCCTCCAAGGCCTGGATGATAACGGAGCCAGACTCCTCCAGTGGGACATTTGTCATAAACCTCAATGTAAATAGATACAGATTGTAAAGCAAAATGTTTCAGACAGATTGTCAATTGCTGCCCCCTCCTTAAATATGCGCTTAGCGTACTAAAGAGTAACTCTAAGTAATTGGAGCATTACAAAACAGTCTTAACTTCCGTGTAGCAGATCAAAATGTATGTGTGTGGAATCAATTGTTTCCACTCATGCGGTATTTCTGCCAATCACACAAATGTGCCTTTGCCTAAGTGTCACTCTCCTGCTCCACATGAGATTCGACTAACAGCTCTTGTGGGGACCATCTGTTCCAGGTTGGTTGTGTATCAACACACAACACTAGCAGAAACATGCAGCTTCCGTCAACAGAAACACAGCATCCTATTTATTCTCATTGGGTGGTCCTTGGAGATCTTGTGAAATAAAACAATAATTTGCAGTATCTATTTTTTCCGAGCAGCTGAACAATATGATTTGAGTTTAGAATTATGCATCCACGCTTTGTAATTTGAAAATGTTGGTGTCTATAAAATTACCATGGTATACACACTCTTTAAACTGCATGGAGGGAGCTAAGTGGAAAAAGATGCATGTATTATGTTCTCTATAGGATTAAAACACTGTTTGCATTAGCTGAACTACTGTGTACATTTTACTAAATAAAAACCACATGTACAACACCCAGTTTATCAATTGTATAGATTTACTTCAAATTAAATGTGCTTGTCGGGTTTATCATGTTTGTTATTTAACAGCTGGAATAACTACACATATAGTTCAAGGTTTTAAAAGTTGTGCAAAAGAGAAGCATTCAGAGTTTTATTTTACATTCAGTTTCCTGTTGTGGTGTGGTAAAATGAAATCATTTCAGAAAATCGTTCATCTTACCCGAAGCTATACCAACCATTTCTAGCGTAGCTGGGAGATATAGGTGGTCATTCTGACCTCGGCGGTAAAAGGCGCCTACCGCCGGTCAGAAATCCTCCATAATTCCGCCGCGGTAACCCGCCACGGTCATTCTGACCCGCAGCAGCCAAACCTCCGAAAATCCGACAGCCACAACAGACCGCCAGACCAGCGGTCGGCGGAAAAGTGGAGGTGACCAAACCTCCACCGTCACGCCAACAGAAATACGCCCATGCCATTACGACCCACGAATCCACGCGGCGGTCTTTCAAACGCGGTTTTCCATTGGCGGTACACACCGCCGCGGTCAGAATACACACAAACGAACAAAACTCAGCCACATTGGCCGATTTGAATTCCACACACCTGATACACATACACACACCACTCCCACACACACAATACAATATAAAACACACACCCACATCACCCACAAACCCCTTCGACCAAAATCCTAAAAGAAGCACTGAGAGACACATCAGCGATCACAGAATACCATCACACAGAGGCACACTACACCATCACCCACACAATATCCACACACAAAACAACACACACCACCACACTCAACACACTTAACTACACATACTCCACCCCACCCATCATACACACCACTCCATGGCACCCCAAAGACACCCCCGCTTCTCAGACGAAGAACTCAGGGTCATGGTGGAGGAAATCGTTCGGGTAGAGCCCCAGCTCTTCGGCACACAGATCCAATACACCAGCATTGCCCGGAGGACGGAGCTATGGCAGAGGATTGTCGACAGGGTCAACGCTGTGGGACAGCACCCCAGAAATCGGGAAGACATCAGGAAGCGATGGAACGACCTACGGGGGAAGGTGCGTTCCATGGTATCCAGGCACAACATCGCTGTGCAGAAGACTGGCGGAGGACCCCCACCTCAACCCCCACAATTTACAACATGGGAGGAGGAAGTCTTGAACATCCTGCATCCTGACGGCCTCGCAGGAGTCGGCGGAGGAATGGATACTGGTAAGTTGAAGCTTCAATACTGCTTCCCCCCCACCTGCATGCCAAATCATACCCCAACCCTCACCCCCATCCTCGAACCCCACCCTTACCCCCACCCCCATCCTCACCCCCACCCTCACCCCCACCACCATCCTCACCCCCACCACCATCCTCACCCCCACCCCCAGCACACCTATTCCCTGCCAATGTCTCACCATCACAACCCACACATCCCAAAACCTAGGCCTGCATGCGTCCACTAAGCATGGACACCCATCACCAAAGCATGCCCAATGCATATACACATCCCCCCCACAAGCCACCCTCACCAAAGCCCCCACACACGAATGCCAGCACTTGGGGACACGGGAACCCACAGATACACCCATATGCCACACATTGAAACTATAACCATACCTCTATACCCCTGCAGGACCCGACCGTCAACACACCGCCACGGAGGGCCCAGAATTCTCCACACCCCCCACCCAAGAGGCCGTCAGCGATGACAGCAGCTCTGTCGACCTGGACACTGATGACCAGCCCGGACCATCGGGGACCTCTGGACAGTCGGTTCCCCTCACACAGGCACAGGCCACTACAGACCCAAACCCCTCTGGGAACACCAGCACAGCTCCCACCCAGCGGGCCCATGCCTCTGTCTCCAGGACGCGTCAATCTGCGGTGTGTCTACCACTACAGGGCACCCAGGATAACCCACCACCCCAACAACAACAGGGACCTGGGGGCAGTGGTAGTGGGCACACCGGCCAGGGGGCAGAGGCCCAGGGAAACAGGGCAACTCGGAGGGCAGCTGTGCGACAGGGGGGGGACGGGCCCAGGGAACCCACTCTCCACGAGGCCCTCACCACCATCATGGGAGCATACAACCGCTCCCAGGAGACGATGGCGACGGTACTGGCCCGGTTCCAGGAGATCCAGGTACTGCAGGAGGAACACTATCGGGGGTACAGGGAGGACATCAGAGCCCTCACCTCCACCCTGGTTACCATGGTAGGGCTGCTGCAGGAACTCATCAACACCAGGACGGACACTCAACAACAACAAAGGGCCCCTGCCACTAGCCTGGACCAAGAACAGCCAACCACCTCCGCCGGCGCTAGTGGACAGGAGGCCCCCGCACAACAGCTGCTCACCAGACCCCCACCTCCTGCAGGAGAAGAACCACCCCGCAAGAGGGCCCTGAGATCTCGCAAGAAGACAGAGTAGGATGTCAAGACCCCCGCCAGCAAAGGATACCACCTGATGTCATCCCACTGTCCCACATTGTCACCCTGTCCATCCTTGAACTGCCCATGCTCCATCTCTCCACAGGCCTATGGACAATGCACCTGTGTGACTGTTACTCTGGACTCTGCCATGGACATTCCTTCACCATAGCCCCCACCCACTTGAAACCACCCATCCCATTTTGAGCACTGAAATAAACACCTATTTTGCACAAAACTATCTGGAGTCTGGCTGTGATTTCAAAATATTGTAATTGACATGACAGTGCAAATATGTCCTTGTACATAGTGAAGTCAACAAACAGCTGCCACAAAGCTGTAGTCCATGGGGAAACGAAGCACAGGACTCGTAGTGGGGACCCCAGATCTGAAATAGGGAGGGAAAAGCCACAACTCAGTCATCATACACTGGGGCAAATAGACAGGCAGCAGAGATGCAGGAGAGTAGTTCACATTTACTAAATTATGTTTGAATTGTTACCTGTGTCCTATTGGAAGTACTGTTCAATGATTCTGTCCCTGTTGTCTGTTTCAGCCCCGTCGTCTTCCTCCTCGTCACTCTCCACAGGTTCCACAGCTGCCACAACACCACCGTCTCGACCATCCTCCTGCAGGAAAGGCACCTGGCGGCGCAAAGCCAGGTTGTGAAGCATGCAGCAGGCCACGATGATGTGACACACCTTCTTAGGTGAGTACATTAGGGATCCACCTGTCATATGCAGGCACCGAAACCTGGCCTTTAGGAGGCCGAAGGTGCGTTCGATCACCCTCCTAGTACGCCCATGGGCCTCATTGTACCGTTCCTCTGCCCTGGTCCGGGGATTCCTTACTGGGGTCAGTAGCCACGACAGGTTGGGGTACCCAGAGTCCCCCAATAGCCATACACGGTGTCTCTCTAGCTGTTCCATCACGTAAGGGATGCTGCTATTCCTTAGGATGTAGGCGTCATGCACTGACCCTGGGAATTTGGCATTTACATGCGAGATGTACTGGTCAGCCAAACACACCACCTGGATGTTCATGGAATGGTAACTTTTTCTGTTCCTGTACACCTGCTCCCTGTCTCTTGGGGGAACCAAAGCCACATGGGTCCCATCAATGGCACCAATGACGTTGGGAATATGTCCAAGGGCATAGAAATCACCCTTCACTGCAGCCAATTCGCCCACCTCAGGGAAAAGGATGTAGCTCCTCATGTATTTCATCAGGGCCGACAACACTCTGGATAACACCTTCGAAAACATGGGCTGAGACATCCCAGAAGCAATTCCCACTGTTGTCTGAAATGACCCACTTGCCAAGAAGTGGAGTACTGACAGGACCTGCACCTGTGGGTTGGCGGATGGGGGACATCAGGTCGGGCTCCAGCTGGGCACACAGTTCATGTATAGTGGCACGGTCAAGCCGGTAGGTCAGGATAATGTGGCGTGCTTCCATTGTCGACAGGTCCACCAGCGGCCTGTACACGGGAGGATTCATCCGTCTCCTCGCCAAACCCACCGGACGGTGCCTAGGAAGGACAACATGGAGCACACAGTCAAGCAACCCACAGGTACGTACTCACAGCTTGCACAGTAAACGATTCTCTATGCAGTGAATGGCGTGTCTGAGTGGCTATGCAAGGCCTAGGCCTGTGTGACGCAGTTGAAATTGAGCCATGTGGACCCTCGAAATGGCGGCTGCCTGACCTGTGAAGTGTGACAATGGGATGTGAGGTCAATGCGCTGGCGTGGCACACCGCGGCGGGCGGCGGTCGAAGACCGCGGCGCGAAGCCGCATTGGTTAATATTGAAGCCTATGGGTTTCAGGAGCCAATGGCGAAGGGCGCCGGCGGTGGCGGTACGCACCGCCGCGGTACGCACCGCCGCGGTACGCACCGCCGCGGACGTGACCGCCATTTTCTATCTACTTATTCACTTGCGACTTGAACTTTCACAGGAGAGGACCTATACTGCAAGTGTTGCTGTGACCTCGGTCTGGAAGGGACAATGGCTGCTGCGCCTGGGGAAAGGGCCCCTGCCTTCACTGGAGAAGAGTTGGAGAAACTTGTGGATGGGGTCCTCCCCCAGTATGCGCTACTCTACGGTCCTCCAGACCAACAAGTGAGTTTAATTCAATATGGATTTGGGGCCACTGGCTGGCTTGGGGGCCTGGCGGGGGGCCTGGCGGGGATGGGGGGCATGTTGGGCCTGGCGGGGGGCATGGCGGGGGGCCTGGCGGGGATGGGGGGCATGTTGGGCCTGGCGGGGGGCATGGCGGGGGGCCTGTCGGGGATGGGGGGCATGTTGGGCCTGGCGGGGGGCCTGGCGGGGGGCCTGGCGGGGATGGGGGGCATGTTGGGCCTGGCGGGGGGCCTGGCGGGGATGGGGGGCATGTTGGGCCTGGCGGGGGGCCTGGCGGGGGGCCTGGCGGGGATGGGGGGCATGTTGGGCCTGGCGGGGGGTATGGCGGGGGGCCTGGCGGGGATGGGGGGCATGTTGGGCCTAGCGGGGGGCCTGGCGGGGGGCCTGGCGGGGATGGGGGGCATGTTGGGCCTGGCGGGGGGCATGGCGGGGGGCCTGGCGGGGATGGGGGGCATGTTGGGCCTGGCGGGGGGCCTGGCGGGGGGCCTGGCGGGGATGGGGGGCGTTGGGCCACTGGCAACGAAAATGCAGACAAACTTGAACGTGGTATTTCTCCCTCCCTGTACGTGTCACATAGGTCCGCGCCCATGAGAAGATCGGGATTTGGCGTGCCATCGCCAAGGAAGTCCGGACCCTGGGGGTCCACCATCGACGGGGCACCCACTGCCGCAAGAGGTGGGAGGACATCCGCCACGGGACCAAGAAGACCGCCGAGTCTCTGCTGGGGATGGCCTCCCAACGTAGGCGGGGTGCCTGCCGTCAACTGACCCCCCTGATGTTCCGGATCCTGGCGGTGGCCTACCCTGATTTGGATGGGCGCGTGAGGGCAGCACAGCAGACACAAGGGGGTGAGTACAAGCATTATCTACTCTGTTGTCGCGCAGTGGAGGTGTCTGGGTGGGGGAGGAGGGCTGTGGGTCCCCCTAGGCCAGGGCGATATCTGTAGGCTGGGCACCCCCGTAAGCCCCTGTGTCCCCAGCCACCACCCTCAGTAGTGTGCCAGTACAGCCATCCCTGGGCCGTGTCATCCATGGGTGCAGTTGTCAACTCTAGGCGTGTAGGGCATGTTCCACGGAATGCGTAGGGGACCCCAAGTGCGCAACTTAGTGCAGGGGGCATCTGTGTCTGTCATGTCCGCTAACTGTACCGGTGATCCATGTACTCAAAATCTCTTTATTTCTCTCTCCCCCCCTCTTTTTGTTTGTCTTTCTGTGCTTGTGTGTATCAGCATCATCAGTCGGAGGAGAAGTGGCATCGGGGCAGGAGGGAGCTGCATCTCACATGGCCCAGGAGGGCCATGCCACAGAGTCTGACTGGACCAGTGAGACGGAGGGCGAGGGGAGCTCCACAACAGGGACGACTGGACCCTGCAGCGACACGGACACGTCCTCGGAAGGGAGCTCCCTTGCGGGGGTGGCACCATCCGTGCCCCCCGCCATTACAGGTACAGCCGCCACCCAGCGCACCATCTCCGCCCTCCCAGCAGCCCCTCAGCATTCGCCCCGTGCCCGCTCTGCCAGGAAGCCGGGCATCTCCTTCGCCCCAGGCACCTCAGGCCCTGCCCCTGTTACCCCCGCTGCCCTCAGTGAGGAGGTCATTGACCTCCTCCGAACGCTCATTGTTGGGCAGACCCCCATCCAGGGGGTGGAGAGGGAGGTTCATCGCAGCAATGCGTACCTGGAGGGCATTCATTCGGGTCAGGCTGCCCATCAGCGATCGTTCCAGGCTCTGGCCTCAGCACTGACGGCAGCCATTGTCCCTGTCTCCTGCCTCCCTCTACTAACTCCCTCCTCCCAGTCTCCTGTTCCTCTGCCTGTCCCACCCACACCATCAGACCAGCCTGCACACACCTCAACACCCAAGAGCAGCTCATCCAAACATAAGCACCACAGATCACGCAGACATTCACACAAGCAACATTCCGATGCAGACATGCCAACAGTCACTACCACCTCTGTGACCCCCACCTCCTCGTCTCCCTCCTCCCTCCCTGTGACGTCTACACTCACACCTTCATTCACCTCACCATCAGCCAGTGTTTCCATCACCAGCACACCCTCCAGTCCAGTCCGCACACGTGCAGTCACCACCCCCACTGCCATTTACACGTCCCCTGTGTCCTCTCCCACTGTGTCTGTCACCCCCTCTTCCACACCACACAAACGCAGCCACCCACCCACCCAACAGCCATCCACCTCACGACAGCCTCCCGCTCCTGCACCTGCACCCAAAGACAGCAAACTTGTCTCGCCTACAACCACATCCTCTCCCTCCACTCCCATTCCCACTGTACCTACCACTATCCATTGTCCCAGGAAAATCTATCTCTCTACTGCTACCTTCTTTCCTGACCCTGAGCCCCCCCCCTCCTTCTCGTCGGGGTAAGAAGAGCACCTCAGCCACCACCAGCCCTGCAGCCCCCTTGACAAGGGTGCAGGGGTATTGGAGCCCACCAGCCCGCAGGTCTGGATCTTCGCCCAGCAGCAAGGGGACAGCCAGCCCACCCCCTGGGAAGAGGAGCAGAAGGCGGAAGGGCCGCCGCCGGAGCCCGGGTTCTATATCCCCCCAGGACACTAGCCAGCCACCGTCAACAGCCACAGCTCCAAAGGGAGGAAAGGGCCACAGACTCCCGACTAAGGAGGGCAAGGGCAGCAAGGCGGAGAAGTCAGGCAGCAGGCCTGCTGCCCATGGAGGACCCGTCACAGCTGCCCAGGAGTAGCCCGCAACCCCCATAGCCGCTGCCCAGGGAGGAACCGGCACAGCTGTCCCGGGAGAGCCCACCACCCCCATAGCCGCTGCCCAGGGAGGACCCAGCCCAGCTGGCCAGGAGGGCCCCACCACCCACAGCCCAGGTGGGCATTGAAGGAGCACCATCCCCGCTGCCCAGGAGGGCACCACCAGGCAATGAGCAGTTGGCCATAGAATGGCCGCCGTCTCCAGCACCGCTCCGCTGGGGACCGCCGTCTCAAGAACCGCTGAACTGGGCCCTTCAAGGCAAGTACCGCTGAACTGGGCCCCGCCGTCTCCAGCACCGCTCCGCTGGGGACCGCCGTCTCAAGAACCGCTGAACTGGGCCCCGCCGTCTCCAGCACTGCTCCGCTGGGGACCGCCGTCTCAAGAACCGCTGAACTGGGCCCTTCAAGGCAAGAACCGCTGAACTGGGCCCCGCCGTCTCCAGCACCGCTCCGCTGGGGACCGCCATCTCAAGAACCGCTGAACTGGGCCCCGCCGTCTCCAGCACCGCTCCGCTGGGGACCGCCGTCTCAAGAACCGCTGAACTGGGCCCTTCAAGGCAAGGACCGCTGAACTGGGCCCTTCAAGGCAAGGACCGCTGAACTGGGCCCTTCAAGGCAAGGACCGCTGAACTGGGCCCTTCAAGGCAAGAACCGCTGAACTGGGCCCTTCAAGGCAAGAACCGCTGAACTGGGCCCCGCCGTCTCCAGCACCGGTCCGCTGGGGACCGCCGTCTCAAGAACCGCTGAACTGGGCCCTTCAAGGCAAGGACCGCTGAACTGGGCCCTTCAAGGCAAGGACCGCTGAACTGGGCCCTTCAAGGCAAGGACCGCTAAACTGGGCCCTTCAAGGCAAGAACCGCTGAACTGGGCCCTTCAAGGCAAGAACCGCTGAACTGGGCCCCGCCGTCTCCAGCACCGCTCCGCTGGGGACCGCCGTCTCAAGAACCGCTGAACTGGGCCCTTCAAGGCAAGAACCGCTGAACTGGGCCCTTCCAGGCAGGAACCGCTGGCCCTTTGGCAGACGTGGCAGGGCAGGATCTGTCTCGGGCAGGGCTGCAGGATGTCCTCTGGCCAACATGCCTCCTCAAGTGGCAGTGGAGTCTGTTATGGACTGTTTGGACTGTGGCTTTGCACTCCCCAGGATGGCCCAGTGGGCAGGCCACCCACTGTATGGACTGTATGGACTGTGGCTTTGCTCTCCCCAGGATGGCCCAGTGGGCAGGCCACCCACTGTATGGACTGTATGGACTGTGGCTTTGCTCTCCCCAGGATGGCCCAGTGGGCAGGCCACCCACTGTATGGACTGTTTGGACTGTGGCTTTGCTCTCCCCAGGATGGCCCAGTGGGCAGGCCACCCACTGTATGGACTGTTTGGACTGTGGCTTTGCTCTCCCCAGGATGGCCCAGTGGGCAGGCCACCCACTGTATGGACTGTTTGGACTGTGGCTTTGCTCTCCCCAGGATGGCCCAGTGGGCAGGCCACCCACTGTATGGACTGTATGGACTGTGGCTTTGCTCTCCCCAGGATGGCCCAGTGGGCAGGCCCCCCACTGTATGGACTGTATGGACTGTGGCTTTGCTCTCCCCAGGATGGCCCAGTGGGCAGGCCACCCACTGTATGGACTGTTTGGACTGTGGCTTTGCTCTCCCCAGGATGGCCCAGTGGGCAGGCCACCCACTGTATGGACTGTATGGACTGTGGCTTTGCACTCCCCAGGATGGCCCAGTGGGCAGGCCACCCACTGTATGGACTGTATGGACTGTGGCTTTGCTCTCCCCAGGATGGCCCAGTGGGCAGGCCACCCACTGTATGGACTGTTTGGACTGTGGCTTTGCTCTCCCCAGGATGGCCCAGTGGGCAGGCCACCCACTGTATGGACTGTATGGACTGTGGCTTTGCTCTCCCCAGGATGGGCCAGTGGTCATGGAGTCCCCTTGTGGATCTGGCGTTGTGTACTCAAGTGGCTGAGGTGCCCCCCCTTCCCTTCCCCCTGAGGTGCCTGTCCTTTTTTCTTTCTGATGCCCCTGCAGTGTTCTCTCCGTGGAGTTCTTGTCGTGGGACTGGGCCTTGCCCCTTTGCTCAGGACCCCTGTGGTCCACGGACAGTGGTTGGACTACATTTAGTAGATGTATATATTTTGTACATAGTTTATTTATTTATTGGGATTACTGCTGTCCATTTTTCAATATATCTGCCCGTTTAAGATCTCTTCTTTTGGTCTTTGCATTATTTCGGAGGGGGGGGTTTGTGGGTTGTGACAGTGATCTGTGGGAATGCATTGATGTGTGTGTTGTAGTGGGTGTGGGTGGGTGGGTGTGTGCCGGTAATCTTTTTCCTCCCCTGTGTCGTAGGTGCAGTACTCACCGATGTCTTCCGCGCCGCCGGGCGTGCTCCTGGTACAGGAGCAGGTATAGGAGTGCGGGGATGACCTGCAACTCGGGTTCCATACTGCCGTAATCTCGCGTGGAGTATGTGGAGGTGAGCGTTTTCCCGTTCGTAGTCTGTTTCCGCCGTGTTTTTATCGGCGGTGCTCCCGCCCCGGAAAAGGTGGCGGATTGGTGGGTCGTGATAGGGTGGGCGGTACATTGTCTGCCGCCTGGCTGTTGGCGGGGACCGCCGCGCTGTTTGTTTGTTCCGCCGTGGCGGGCGGAGTGTTAATGCGGCGGGCTGTGTTGGCGGTTCCCGCCAGGGTCAGAATTGCATATTTTGGACCGCCGGCCTGTTGGCGGGTTGGCCGCCGCTTTATCACCGACCGCCAGGGTCAGAATGAGGGCCATAGTTTTATCATTCTGTCTGCTCTAGTCTATTTATTCTTTGATAAAAGTGGGAAGCACATCTGGGTGTGAGCTAAGACCTCCTGGCCAGCAAAGAAGTAATTATGTTGGGTGAACACAATATTTTACCCAGGAAAGTCTGTGGGCAAGTGGTCTTCAGTTTTTGGATTGTTGATGTTTGATTGACCTCAATAGGAGAGGTATGGTGGAGGAGATTTACAAGCCATCACTGCATTGCTTCCCAGTTAGGGCTCTGCTGTGTTAAGTACTACAACATGCATATAATGTGCATATGGGTGTAGCGCCTCGCAAAAGCAAGTGGTAAATATTGACTGAATTGCTGAAAATGAAGTAGAGTGTGATGAGGTTCTTGATTGTGTCAATGGTGATTGGGGCTTGGGTACAGTGGGCGCAGGGGTGAATGAAGCAGCAGGACCAGGCACATGTGCATGAGGGAGGTACTGCCCTCAATGACCTTTGTATGTAGGGAGAAGGTAGTTTAGCATCGTACAATGAAATGACTGCAGGGGTGAGACAGGGGAATGCTTTGTGTAGGGGCTGTGGCAGGAGACTGTCGGAAAACAGTGGCAGTGCAGAGATTGCCCTTTGCAGCCTCTGATATATGTTCTGACAGTTGTGTTGTGATTCTGATACTATTCCTCTTTTTTCAAAAGAAGAACTTCTATGAGCTTTACACTTCATTAAGCTCCTGTGGTTTAAAATGAAACGTGCAATTGGTTGATATACAAGGTTAGGTATCAGCAGGCTCTGCGTGAACACCTTATAAGGACTATCATCAATAAGCAAAAACCCTAATTTCCACCAATTTATTTGCTATTACACGCTGTCTGATGGTGTAAATTATGGTTGTGTCAATTTTATATGTGTTGTATTTACTAAATCTTAGATTGTGAAAAAAATAACTGAGCGGCTAATTAAACATTTTAAAGATTTGTCAAGCTCCTTTCAAACTATCAGAATAAGTTGAGTAGCATGAAATACTTAGAATTCCCTGCATTGCTCACACCCATCACCAAGCTAATAAACAACTACCTCTCCACGAGATCTATACCCCAGTCTCTCAAGCATGTCATAATCACCTCAAAATAAAATAAACTTCCTCGGAATTATCTGTTTTTTCCAATCAATAATGTATTTACACCATACAATGTACTTCTGAGGCACTGGAACTAATTGTCACCCATCAACTTGCTACTTCCTAGGAATCAAGCATCCTCTTCAGTGACTCTCAATTAAGATTCAGATCTCAATATGTTAGAGAAGAACTACATAACAATCTTGAACAAGTTTTCACCATTTTGTCTTAATAACCTAGATCTGTTACATTTGAGACTAATATCTACCTGTGCTCCTCAACAACCTGATATGCTCAGCAGAGAGTAATGGTATGTGCTTTATTGGCTTACCTACTTCCTAAAAAGACATACGCTTAGTCAAATTGGGTTCATTCAGGAAAAGAAACTTACACATTCAATGAAAATCTCTAGAGGTTAAATTGAACTGCCTTTTTAGAGCCAAATGGTTTGAGTTGGAAATGACCATCTTTTGTTTGGGACTGACTGGTCTAGCTGGCTGTAGGACTCTGTGCACTTTCCTTCTGCTAACCAGGGGCAAAGCGTATGTGGTCCCCTTACAACATGTTGGTTTTGAAATATCACTGATTAGCATCTTTCCTCTAAAGCCTTAGAATATAGTACAAAAGTGTAAGTGGGGCTTTAAGCTAAATGTCACAAGTGGACTGGGGTACTGATCATGCCATCCACTACAGTGACAGTGTAAATATGACTGTGGTATTACCATGTGTAAAGCTACAAACTTGATCTGTCAAAATAACCCCTTTGGACAGGCATAAAAGGTCTTTTTAAAACATAATGTCATCCCTAAGTAGGTCCTATTGCCCATAAGACAGGGCGCATGGCATGTAAAGGTAGGACATGTACATATTTAAAATTAAACAGGTCATTACAGTGAAATAGCCCAAAAGAAATTTTATCTGTAGCAGGGTTGGCAGTTGCAAAGTAAAACATATGGGTAAACTATTAAATTAGCTCTGGCTAGGAAATACCTGCAAATTCCATTCTTGGACTTTTTAAAATATTGATTACAAGCCTAAACTGCTGGTGAAGTCAGATTTGTAAAAATTTGGAAAACACACTTTTGGAAAGTTAACTTTTCCCAGCTTTAAGCTTCTGGAGTCCCATTTGCTTGAGCTACAACTGTCACCCAAGAGCCGACTAGCCCTTTTGCTGAGGTATGAAGTTTCTTCCAAAGCTTTCAGTGTTTATCAACATTTACCTAATTTTTCTAAATTTGTTTAAGATTTTTCTTGCATTGTGCTTTGACTTTATTATTGTTTGGTACTGCATTAATGCTTTACACATTGCCTCTAGGTTAAGACTCTCTGCTCATAGCTACCAAAGGATTGAACCCAGGTTTATTTTTTGACCTTAGTGGTCCACCCTGACCAGGGTTGTGGTTATGTCTTGACCACATGTGATTATTACTCACCCTCCTCAAACTATACCCCAACTTCTCACAGTTTGTCAATATATTTCATGACTTTAAGTGAGTGCACACCTCACATAAGATAAGCCCGAAGAGACAAAAATTTGTAAAGGAGGTGGACACTTGTTTAAATAAAGTTATGTAAAAGTAAGTAATGTGAAATGTCATGAAATTTTGCGAATTTTGATGGTGCAATTAAAGTTCTATAATTAAAATGATTAGGAAATGATTGGACTAGTAAGTCCATTAATTTGCATGCATTACCAGATACATTCATGTAAAACTAGCTATAGATTGAAAAAAAATAGAATTTCAAATATATTTTTAATATTTACAACAATTCAAAAGAAGAAAAATCTGCAACTCATTCATTTGTGAGATTACATCAAGAGAAAGTCAGGTATACTAAGTATTTCTATACAAACATTTTTCCACACAAAAGCTATCATGCGGGTAAGACAACTGAAGACCAAAGAAAAAAACTCATTTTATTTTTTATGTATCATACTTATACTTCAGAGCAGATGTCCAGCAGAGGGATATGAGAAATCCTTTCTTGTGTGCTTCCCCAAGGAAACACCTTTCAACTGAGCTATAATTTAGTCCTGTTCTAGAGGTGCATTTTCTATAACTGATGCATAGCCATTTTCCTTTTAGATGACAGCAGTGAAAATGTGCTGCGTTCTTCCTCATTTTGGCAGCCTGTTAGCATTAATTATGAAATAATCGTTTGTGGTCACGGCCTCCCAATAGTCTCTAATATCTGGACAAGGTCACATCAAATGAAAAGGGTTGCTGCAGAGGCCCCACATGTTGGACTTGGTTCTCTCTGCAGGGCCAAGCCCAAACTTTTTGCCGTCATCCCTTCTATTGTTTGTAATTCGTTTTTGTTGGCATTAGGGCTCTGTCCACTTTACTAGTGCTTACCAGCGCTAAAGGGCTTGTGTTCATGCCTTAAAACATGGTCAATCGGCTTAAACCTGATTGGCATAATTAATTTACTTATAAGTCCCTAGTAAATTGGTATACCATGTACCAAGGGCCTTTAAACTAAATGCTACTAGTGGGCCTGCAGCCTTCATCGAGCCACCCACTTAAGTAGCCCTGTACAGCATGTCTCAGACCTGCCATTGCAGCCTGCCAGAAGTTTTAAACTGCCAATTTGACTTGGCGATATATTGCCTTAACTAGTCTAAAACTCATTTTTAATGATTTATATGACACCCTGAAAGGTAGGCCTTAAACAGCCTTTAGGACAGGGCGCACTGTAATTAAAAAGATGGGCATGTACTTTTCAGTTTAACATGTCCTGATGGAGAAAAATGAAAATAAGGAGAAGCCTACCTCTCCTGTAGGATAGCATTTGGTTAACTTATTACATTTCATAAGTGCTAACCTTTGATTAGGAACAGGTAGTAAAGTCAAGTCTGGTGTCTGAGGAATTGTAATTTAAAATCATCTATAATCGGAATGTTACAATAAATACAAAATACATCACAATTAAGAAAAGGCCACTTTTACTAGCCTATCATAGCAGGGAGGCATGAAATTCCAGACACCTCTGTAGCGGGGAAACTCCACAAGCTTCTTCCACCTCAAAGTGGGCATCAGGTATAAATATTGTCACATCAGAACCAACTCTTCAGATCACTTCTGATCCTGTGGAAGACTCAAAAGAAGGACTGCTTTGCCACAAGAAGGACCACTGTATTACCCTGATGCTCTGCTGCCCTGTTGCCTGACTAAGAAGATCTGGACCTGTACCTTGAACCTAAGACTACCCGAGATACACCAAGGGCTGGTTGGCTTGCCTCTTGATCAGACCCTCAGGAACAGACAAAGCTCCAGCCATCATGAGCCCTGCCCCTGGCCTCTCCCTGCTGTGAATTATGACTCCCAGGTGGTGCCTTCCCAAGTAGGACTAAAGGTGCTCTGGCAACCCAGCTGTGGTCCCCATTGAAACTGACGCAAAATGATGTAACCCGATGCAGCTCTCACTGCTTCTCATCAGAACCGACACAACTTGATGTGGATCTCACACCACATCCTCGCAGCTCCTCATCAGAAATGCTGCTGGGAGCGCATCACCTCACATTAAGGGCATAAGGTAAAATTCTGCTGGGCATAACCTGATCCCTGTATCCACCCCATGCTCCATCATGTCGGCCTGAACCTGTGAGCTTGTCCTGGTCCGGCATACCAGATAACCACTGTTGGTGCTTTGTGCTTTTGAACAATGTTTGTACCTAAGCCTTTAGAATTTCATATCTCCAGTTCCACTAATTGGATTGTTGTAATTGTGTTGTCAAATAATTTATTAAAATGTACTCTGCATTACTGAATTGGTGTGGGGTTTTTCTTCTGCTGTGTTTCCACTTCATTCATGTTTGTGTGCTGCATAAATAATTTGCACATGCCTCTAAGTTAAGCCTGATTGCTTTTGTACTAAGCTACCATAGAGTTAAGCCCAGCTTAATTTAGTGACTTTAGTGGTTCACTGATGGGGACTGTGGCTGTTGCTTGAGTAGGGCTAACCCCTTTCTCAACCAAAAACGTAATTTCTCAAACCACATATAGTTCATTGGTAATGTTAACAGGGAAAACTTGGATGTATAATAGTAAATTAAAATATACCAAACTATAAAAGTAGCTCTCCTCCACCCGCACTGTTATTCCCACTGGACGACCTGTATATTCTACATGAACAAAATATTAATATCCTGATCACTGGACCTTGTATGTGAAAACTGTGCTTTAATATTATTTTGAATATTTCATAAAATAATCTGATAAAGTTCTTCTAAAAAGTATATTTCTCAGCAAACTGCTTCTATAAACATCCAGTGGGTGAATGATGCTGCTCCTAAACAACTGCAAAACAGTAAGATGTAATCATAATCTAATGCTCTTCTCTCTGTCTGTATATAAATAGTTATCCCCTGTTACACTTGGCCCTCTCTGCAGGGTCATCCCCAAAGGTTTTAACTTCATTCTCCCGTTTTCTTAACCTGTTTTTGTTGGCTTTCAATACTCTCTGCACTTTACCACCGCTAACCAGTGCTACAGTGCATGTAATCTCTGCTTTGGACATGCTAAAATTGGTTTACGTCAAGTTTAGTTGTAAGTTCCTAATAAAGTGATACTACATGTACACAGGGCAGGTAAATTAAATGCTACTAGTGGGACTGAAGCACTGTGTTAGGATGGGGTGGGAGATGATGGGGTGACCTACCTAATGTCCACCTCTGGGCTGCTCTAGAAGCCATGCCTAGAAAAGAAAGAGACAAAACACCTTTAGTTTTACAGGATGTGAGTCCACAGTTCAGGGAAGAGAAGAAGGACAAGCTCAAAAGGTGGGATAAAAGTGAAGGCAATCAACAGGAAGGGTGGACTAGAGCCACAGGAGATAGCAGACGTGGAATCTGCTGATGACAGAGAAGCTGAAAAGGAAGACACCAAAACCATGGAAAGAGGAAGGAATGAAGGCAACACACCTACTGGAAGGACAGAGGAGCTGTGCAAGTCTGTTACAAGCCACAGCTGGACCAGACAGGAGGAGCCATGCAAACCCTCTGTGAGATGACACTGGTTGGCGTGGAGGAAAGCTTAGGTATTGCCTGTCAAAATGCAGTGCCATGCCACACTGCCGGAGGAGAGTGGCTTTCACAGGTACTGGAGGGGTTTAGGTGGTAGAAGGGAAATGGGTGGGGAGAGTAATGGGCGGGTTTAGTGGACTGAATAAAGTACCTTAAAAACAGCTTCTCATCAATTCAATTTTGTTTCCTTTATTTGGTGCCGAATAGTTTAAACAAAAAAATAGTTGTTGACCAAATAAGATCATGAGAGTACTTTGAAATTCAATGAATACTAAATGGTCACTAAGAGAGGGACAACTACAAAGGTATTTATGGTTACCTCAGTGAAGATTGTAAAAGAAAGCCTAAACAGAAAGAAGAGATAACAGTGAGGGAGAAAGAGTGAACATTGGGACAAATATATATATAAATATAAAGAGACAAAAAGAATACATAGAAGGCAGAAAAGATTTATAAAAGGAGTATTTCAACAACCTAAAACTTACCTGTGGATTCGGTTTCCTCTGATTGTGCCACCCAATTAAGTAGCACTTTAAACATGTCTCAGGCCTGCCATTGCAGCCTTTGTGGGCAGTTTAGATTGTCATGTCAACCTGGCAAAATAAACCTTTTACCAGGCCAAAACCTTCCTTTTTGATACATATAAGTCTGGGGTAGGTCCTAAGCAGTCCATGGGGCAGGGTGCAGTTTATTTAAAAAGTTGAACATATACTTTTAACATTTACATATGTTGGTAGTGAAAAACTCTTAGGTTCCACTACTGCGAGGCCTAAGATTGGGTTACCTTATTATATTTATTAAGTGATAACGCTCAAGTGTGAGCAGGTGGAAATGTCAAGTTTGATATCTACAAAAGTGTAATTGTAATCCCCCTTTAATGATAAAGTCAAATTTTAAGTCACAATTCTGTAAATGCTTCTTTTAGAGAGCTGGTATTTTCTTGTCCCAACCATTTGGTGCCTTCAGCCTGGCCTGTATCCTGGATCGTATGATAGGTGTAACTAGCAGTTGGTCTTTTAAATTGCTCCCAGACAGCGAGATAAAGGGGAAAAATGTGTTGGCATGGTGGGCCATCTCTGACTTGATGAGGAGGGGGAGCTGTTACCTACCACATTTCACATATCACAAAGGCTTTGCCTCAGCACCCTCACAAGAGGAGTCACTCTAGTATTTTGTGACCCCAGACTAGCTGGAGACAGAGCAGGGAGGAAGAAAATTCCACATACCTCAGAGGATGGAAACCTCTAGAAATGTCTTCTACTTCAAAGCTAGCACCAAGGATAAATAGTGGACCCTTGGACTCAACTTTTCAGTACATATCTGGGCCTGTGGAAGACTGCGAAGGACTACTATGCTGCTGTGCTGCAAGAAGGACCGCTACTGTGCTGCCCTGCTACTCTGCTGCACTGCTGCCTGGGTGAGAAGCACTGGACTTGCATCTCAAACCCAAGACCACAAGAGTGACTCCAATGGTTAGCTGGCTGGCCTCCTGATCAGAGCCTCAGAGAGAGAAAAGGCCTTACACCACTTTGGACCAAGCACCTGAACTATGTATGCTGTGAGTTTTGCCCAAAAGTGGTGTAACCCCTGATCTGGCCTTTTGGACAAAGTCCTGAAAGTGCTCTGCCACCTCAGCTGTGATCTTTTGGCAAGAACCGTTGTGATGCAGCACATCTCCTCACAGCTCCCCATCAGAGCTGTCACTACGCAATGCATCCCTGATGCAGATCCCTACAGCTGTTTGCAACAGCTGTTGCGTGACACATTCTCGATGCAGGACCTCATATCCTAGCCTTGCAGTTCCTTAGAACCACTGCTTCATGCAACTCTCCACACAGGACTCAGCATCGTAGCCCATCGGAACTGCCGTTGCACCATGCATCCTTAACATGAGATCTTGCAACACTCTGCAACCAGAATTTGAAGTACTTTATTCAGCGGACCTCACTGGGTCCCTGTATCCAGTCCTCACAACATTGCATTAAGCCTGTACTGGTGATATTGTCCCAGGCCGGTGTGACCAGACAACCAAATTTGGTGCTTTGTGCTTTCAGGCACTATTCTTACTAAAGCTTGCATATCTCCGGTTTCATCAATTGGATTTTTTTCATTTTATTATGACATTTCACTCAATTTTTCTACTTTGATATGGGAGTTGACTTGTGTTGTATTTTCACTTTATTAAAATTTGAAGTTCTGCATAAATACTTTACACATTGCCTCTAAGTTAAGCCTTACTTCTCTGAGTCAACTGCCAGAGGGTTGAACACAGGTTAATTCAGGGTTTGCTTGTGTTTCACCCTGACAAGAGTTGTGGTTGCTGCTGAGTAGGTATCACCACCTCAACCACTAACTCAATTTACTACATCCCCCACACTCTAAAGACATACATCTTAATTAATTATTATCATCCCTACATGTCTTAAGTCAATATATTTCATTTAATAACGGGGGTGTTTCAGTATATCACCACTGCTTTATGATCCATTCTAATGCTCCTGGATATCATACTTCACTGCAGTATGGCTATTTATTGTACAACTCATTTGCACCATCACTTTTAATATGTTCCTACATATCCTCTTTTCAGGACTGGCTCTAAAAGCCCACAATTGTAGTCTATTTTCTTGAATGATATCATTCAGAATGTCAATCTTCCAATATCAGAATGTAACTCTACCTTGTTTCCGTAATGAATATAGTGTATATCCTGATAAAGACATGTTCCGGTTTGGGTTTTCTATGAGTGTTCATCATAACATATACTAGATGCATGCATTTATTATATAACATGATTTATTCGGTCTAATATTGTGCATGTTCAGCTATGTATTTTATCATTATAAAACTATGATGTAATATCAATCAAAAGAATTTAAAATCAAAAGAATGTATGTCCTGCTTTCCTGCATAGGTGCGATATTAAAGTCTATGTATTGCCTAATATTGCAGCACCAGTCTCTTCAATTATTCTGTAACTGGAATGAAGGAATAACCCCAGTAAGTTTCCTTAATTTGAATCCTTCAAAACAGTAACAATTATCACATCTATTCTTTTCTTAAACCATTGTAACATTCCTTCAATTTCTGCCTGCTTATCGCTCAGTATCCAATCGTCACCTACATAACTTGAGGTGGGGCATTTGAGCAAAAGCTGGTTTCTTGCCTCCATGCCATTTATATCTTCAATAGACTCATTAGTTTCAAATCTGTTCCACCAGAAGTAAAAATAATCAATAAATATTAAAGAAAGCCACACCATCCTCCCTTTCTTCATCTCACTAACCTCACCACTGAAAACATCAGACACAAGGAAGGATTCACCTTCTCCCACCCTGTTACACATATTAAATATACATGAGTGTGACATTGGTTAATGTTACGCTCCTGTCCATTTCATATACTGCGCGGTTTGTAACGATTGAGCACAGCTCACTCTACTGTAATGTTTAAAAGGAGCGGGAACCTGGGTTGGAAGGTTAGTGGGAGTGACAGCTGGCATTCATTCATTTGGATTCCTGTACTTTTCAACACATACTGAAAATAAACTGAAGATTGCTGTAATACATTTATTTCTCTATGGAGGCCTTTTTTGGAGTCTGTCCACTTTTCTTGCACTGGCGACAAGTGAGCATGAATCAACATGCAGGACCACTTTCTTCTGGATTTGGAGCCAGATTCCACATTTCCTTCTGTGTTCTGGAGCATAGCAGGCTCTTCATTTTATACACCTCTCACCACGTCAAATAATGATGTCTCATTGGCCGCATTCCCTGTGCCCCTTTGGCTGCCTATTGGCACACATGTAAAATCAAGATTGGGGATTGGATGCACCTCCCTTGCACTTTTTCTGGTCGCCTATTGGCACACAGGTAGAATCATGGTTTGGGATTGGCTGCATCCACACTGTTCAATTACTCTGCAACCTCTACAGAATAAAAGCTTCAGTTTATTAACAATGCATTTGTTTGTACTGAGAGCTCAACTGTCACACAGATATATGGTAACTGAGCGGCTTTGGCCTACACAAGCAGTGTTATCCTCTGGCTACAACTGGCATGAATCTAGTGAATTGTGGCACTAGATTTTTGGACTGGATTGAACATGGATAAAGATCAGTGCCTCCTAACATGGTGATTGCCACACCCCTATGTAAAATATGATGATGGTGACTACTTTTATTAGTTGGTATATTGTGTTGGTATTTGGGGATCGGCACTGAGTTTAAAAAAATCACAATGTCAGGAACCACCTTTTTTTTCAGAGCACCGGGTGAATCACCTATGTTTGGGAGAGATGGGAGGCAGTATTTTTAGCATATGTTGAAGTCTTTGAAAGGGATGATTTTGGAAAGAAAACTAGCACTCTTTAAACACTGCTTAATGGGCATACGTTTGAAGAAATGTAAGAACTTACCAGCTCTACCTACTCCTGGCAACACTGATGTGTATCAGTATGCTTTAAACAGTTGTGTATTCAGCATGGGAAAGAAAACAGTATAGTAATGGAAAGTTCAAATTTGACTCCAGGAAACATGTTGATGAGGCCAAAGAGGATTATGTATAGATGCTTGGATCTTTGGCTGTAACTTGTGATTTTGTACATATCACTTATGTGCAAGTACTAAGGGATCAAATTCTGATGAGAACTAAGAACAAGAAAATGAAAGAAAGACTATGGACAACTATTGATATGTCTCTTAATGCCCCTATTGAAATTGCAAAAGCTATTGAACTCTCTCAGAAATGTGTAGAAGAAATAAGGGGCAATTTGGTTAATGATGTTCATGTAGTATCAATAAATAGTGGGGGCAAAATAAAAAACTATTTAGGGGAAATCAATGATATGAATCATATCAGACCCATGGGGAAAATAAATGATGGGAAAAAAGTGTAGCTTTGTATTACAGATGTGGTAGTGGGAGAATCAATAGGTTTCTTCAAAGTGCGGGAAGAATTGGCTGTGGAAAATTGCACTGAGTTTGAGGTGACAAATTTATATATCCTTTCAATTTAAGGAAAGTCATCATGGATATTGCTTATGAAAGACACATGGATAATCTCAAGCACTAAGAGGCAGGTCAGGGTGAACATTTGGTGGCCAGCAATAGATACTTTTGTAGAACATCAAGTAAGGGTATGTGGTGAGTGTAGTCCAAGCAACAAATCTGCAAGAGCAATAACTCTTGAACCCCAGCCAATTGAGTTTTCAGAGGCACCATGGCAGAAATTTAGTGTGTTGCCAGGACAGACAGCATTTGGCATAGTCATGGTGGACTACTTTTCCAAATGGCAAGAAATTAAAATGGTAAACAAGGTCAATCAATCAGGGGATTTGTATAGCATGTCTAATCACCCGTGAGGGTCTCAAGGCGCTGGGGGAAGGAAAGAGGGAAGGAAGGATCAGTCGAAGAGCCAGGTCTTGAGGTCCTTCCTGAACTGAGATAGGGTGGGGGATTGCCTGAGGCAGTCATTGTTTCCGAGGGGCTTTTAAGACTGACACTATCCAGCGTCATTGTTTCTGATTTCCCTCACATCTGTCAGTGTGCCCTGTCTGGGTCATTGTTCCTGTGCTACAACGGGCACTTTGTAAAACTGAATAGGCTATGGTGGTGCCTTGAACTGCACTTATCCAACCCACTGGCTTTAGTAGTTAGTAAGGGTAAAGGATAAAGGGGGTCATTCTGAGCTTGACGGGCGGCAGGAGCCGCCCGCCAAGCGGGAACCGACAGAATACCGCTGCGCGGTCAAAAGACCGCCGCGGTTATTCTGAGTTTCCCGCTGGGCTGGCGGGCGACCGCCAGAAGGCCGCCCGCCAGCCCAGCGGGAAACCCCCTTCCATGAGGATGCCGGCTCCGAATGGAGCCGGCGGAGTGGAAGGGGTGCGACGGGTGCAGTTGCACCCGTCGCGATTTTCAGTGTCTGCTTGGCAGACACTGAAAATCTTGGTGGGGCCCTGTTAGGGGGCCCCTGCAGTGCCCATGCCAGTGGCATGGGCACTGCAGGGGCCCCCAGGGGCCCCGCGACACCCGTTACCGCCAGCCAGGTTCTGGCGGTCAAAACCGCCAGAGCCAGGCTGGCGGTAAGGGGGTTGGAATCCCCATGGCGGTGCTGCCTGCAGCGCCGCCATGGAGGATTCCCCAGGGCAGCGGGAAACCGGCGGGACACCACCGGTTTTCCGTTTCTGACCGCGGCTGTACCGCCGCGGTCAGAATGCCCATGGGAGCACTGCCAGCCTGTTGGCGGTGCTCCCGCGGTCGTTGGCCCTGGAGGTCCATGACCGCCAGGGTCAGAATGACCCCCAAAGTGGCTTTATGGGTTTAGTGAATGTTATGCTTCATCATTCAAACTGTTGACTGGCACTCATTACTTGTGATGTAATCTCTTTCTGAGATTTTAAGATGCACCAAAGTGGGAATTTCAGCACATAGGCCCTCATTACAACCCTGGCGGTCAGTGTTAAAGTGGCGGTAATTCCGTTAACAGGCCGGCGGTTCAAAAAATGTAATCACAACCATTGCGGAACCACCAACATAGATAGCCACTTTAACACTCCGACCACCACGGCGGTAGCAACAAACAACGCGGTGGTCACCGCCAACAGACAGGCGGAAGACAATGTTCCGCCCACACTATTACAAGGCACCAATCCGCCAGTGGTGGTACCAACGCCATAAAAAGCACGGCCGAAACAGTACACAGAAGGGAAACCACTCACCTCTCGACAATCAAGGAAGAACTAGGACGTCATGGAGCCTGAATTGCAGATCCTACTTATGTTGCTGTACCTATAAATACACTCCGAAGTGGAAAGAAGGTGGCAGCGGCGAGGACGATGGTGAGTACTGCACCTAGCACACAGGGGAGGGGAGGAGGGAAAAGAGAGTTACACACACACGCAAAATAAAACACCCCCACCCACAACAACACATACACACATATCCAATAACATCACAGATAAACCCTGTCACACCCTGGAAGAATGAAAGGACAAAACAATCAGATAGCCCAAGAGAACAGCAAATAATCAGCATACACAAATATTTACAGCAAGTACACAGGTCCATACACTGTCCCATGAAATGTCCGTGGACCAGTGGTCCCAAAAAGCATAGGCGAAGCCCACACATTACACCTGCATCAAAACGGAGAGAACACTGCAGGGGCATCAGGTCGAAAAAAAACAGTCACCTCAGGGGGAAAGGAAGGGGCGCCACCTCAGCCGGATGATGGTACGACGCCACTGCTCCTCGAGGGTGGTCCATGCCCACTGCTTGGTCCTTGGGAGTGCAAAGCCACAGTCTCTCAAGTCTCTCAAGTGGGTGGTTTGCCCACTGCTTTGTCCTGGGGTGTGCAAAGCCACAGTCTCTCAAGTCTTTCTAGTGGGTGGTTTGCCCACTGCTTGCTCCTGGGGAGTGCAAAGCCACAGTCTCTCTAGTGGATGGCTTCTCCGCTGGTTTTGGAGGGGGCTTTGTGCCCAGAGTGCTTCATCCTGCCAAGGACTGGGTCTTTGAATGCTTCTCTCCACTCGTTCTGGAGGGGGCTTTGAGCCCAGAGTGCTTCATCCTGCCAAGGACTGGGTTAGTGGATGCTTTTCTCCACTGGTTCTGGAGGGGCTTTGTGCCCAGAGTGCTTCATCCTGCCAAGGACTGGGTTAGTGGATGCTTTTCTCCACTGGTTCTGAAGGGGGCTTTGTGCCCAAAGTGCTTCATCCTGCCAAGGACTGGGTTAGTGGATGCTTTTCTCCTCTGGTTCTGGAGGGGGCTTTGTGCCCAGTGATGCTGCAACCTGGGGTGTGACAGTTGACTTCGTCTCACCTGGGTGTCTCAGCCACGCGATGTACCTGGAACAGGTAGCATGATACTCCGTGAAGGCAGACCCACACTCCATCCTGCGGCGACTTAGGCTGCCAATTTCTGGTTCATGTCAGTGCTGGAGGTGGTGTCTCAAGTGGTGTGTCCAGGATGTCACCTGCAGACTCTGATGGCTGCACACTGGGGATGGGGCTGATGTCTGACAGAGTGGCATCGGCTGTGTACGTGGCAGTGCTGATGGTGGTGCAGGTGGAAGTGGCTGCGGCGGAGATGGTGCCAGTACTGGTTCTGGTGCAAGTGCCCATCTTGACAGTCGCTGCAGGGACCTTGGCACTGTCCACTCAGTGTTTGGGAGAGGCCTTGCTGGGTGGGTGGTGTGAATGTCCCCTGCTGGAACCCGGCCCCATTTTGACCTTTGCAGGTGGTGGAATAGTGTGGTCCTTCTTTTCTGTCGGTGGCATACTGGCAGCTCTGACGGGTGCCCTCTTAGACCGTACTAGAGTAGCAGGGACCACAGCGGATGCAGATTTGGTGGCTGAGGTGCTGGGCTGGGATCTAGACATCCTGGCCATATAGGAAGGACAGGGGGGAGGTGTAGGGAAGAGGTCAAAGTTAGCTAGGAAAAGTTTTTGTGACACATTGGGATGGGAAGACGGAGGGGTTGTGGGAGTGGAAGAAGAGGTAGTGGTTGTAAGAGATGTACATCTGCTGAGTTTGGGTGAAGGTGCATGGGTTGGAGGCTGTTGTGAGGTGGATGGCTGTTGAGTGGGTGTGTGCCTGCGTTTGTGTACTTTGGGAGGAGGACTCACAGACACACTGGGAGAGGACACAGGGGACGTGTGAATGGTAGTGGGGGTGGTGATTGCACGTGAGCGGTGTGTGGTGATGGGCGTGCTGGTGATGGAGGAAGTGGCTGAGGACGTAGTGCCTGCAGGTGTGAGTGGAGAAGAGACTGGGAGGGAGGTGTAGGATGTGCAGGAGGGGGACACAGTGGAGGCAGTGGATGTTGGTGTGTCTGCATGGGTATGGTGCTTGTGTGAGTGCCTGTGGGATGTGTGGTGCTTATGAGCCACTTTTATGTGTTGATGTGTGTGCATGCTGGTCTGATGGTGTGCTTAGGATAGGCTGAGGTAGAGGGTATTGGGTCTGGGTAGTGGAAGTTGGAGGGGGGAGGCTGGACACAGGGACAATGGCTGCCTGAAATGCTCTCTGTTGGGCCACCACGCCAGAATGAATGCCCTCCAGGTATGCATTTGTTTGCTGCAAATGCCTCTCGACACCCTGGATGGCATTCAGAATGGTTGACTGCCCAACAGTGAGGGATCTCAGGAGGTCAATAGCCTCCTCACTGAGGGCAGCAGGGCTGACTGGGGTAGGGCCTGAGGTGCCTGGGGCAAAGGAGATGCCCACCCTCCTGGGAGAGCAGGCACGGGAAACAAGCTGAGGGGCTGCTGGGATGGCAGTGCTGGTGGGGGGGTGGCGGCTATACCTGTTGTTGCCGTGGGCTCAGAGGTGCCCGCCACCGCAAGGGAGCTTCCATCAGAGGAGGAGTCGCTGTCGCTGGTGTCCCCTCCTGTCCCAGTCATGGAGCTCCCTCGCCCTCCGTCCCACTGGTGCCTTCAGACTCTGTAGATTCACCCTCCAGGGCCATGTGGGATGCAGCTCCCTCCATCGCTGTTGCCTCTGCTCCTCTGCCAGATGATGCTAATGCACACAAGGTCAGGGTGACAAAACAAGAAGGGGGGGAAAGACAGAGGACACACATGGTCAATGCCAGCAACAACACTACCGTTGGCGGACACAAGACACAGGGAGCAGCCCTATGCACTAGGCCATGCACTAGCATGTTAGTAGGAAAATCCCCTCCCATGGGGTACTATGCCTAACACCATTTGCTGCACACCTGGAACCCACAGGAGCCTGCCTAGTTGTAGATGCCCACTAACACTATTGGGGTTGGAGTGCCACAGAGACTGCCCAACAAGGGAGCTACCCTACCAAGTTCGCCCTGGCCTAGGAGAACCCACAGCCCACTTCCCCCACCTAGACACTTCTTAAAGCGCGCAGAGTCAGCTTAATGACACTGTACTCACCCCCTTGTGGCTGGTGTGATGGCCTCAAGCGCCCATCCAACTCTGAATATGCCACCGCCAGGATCCGGAACATCAAGGGGGTCATGGTGTGACGGGCACCCCATCCACGTTGGGAGGCCATCCCCAGCCGGGCCTCCATCGTCTTCTTGCTCCAACGGCGCAGGTCCTCCCATCTCTTGCAGCAGTGGGTGTTCCGTCTATGATAGACCCCCAGGGTCAGCACTTCCTTGGTGATGGCATGCCAAATACCCTTCTTCTGGTGGGCGCTGACCTAGAGAAAAGGTACAGGATGAAAGGAAATTACTCTCCGGTCCGGACCGTCATTCTCATTGCCCACCAGTTCCCACCCATGCCCTGAAGCACATACACTCATCATCCTCACTTGCAGGCCTCAGCCCTACCTCCCCACTTGTATCTTCCATCCACACCACTCAAAACAGGCATTTCCCACTCATCATGCTCACAGTGTACTCATCTGTTTGTCTGGATGACCGTAGAGTAGCATGTACTGGGGGGACCAGTTTGTCCAACTTCTCCGCGGTGAAGGCAGGGGCCCTTTCCCCAGATACTGTAGCCATTGTCGCTTCCAGACTGAGGTCACAGCAGCACTTGCAGTGTAGGTCCTCTCCTGTTGAAGGTCAGGTATCAAGTGAGTGAACAGATAGAAAATGTCAGTCACGTCCACGGCAGTGCATACCGTCATTGCCGGTGTACATCAGCATTGGCTCCTGGAACCCATAGGGCACATTGATAACCAATGCTAAATTGCGCAGCGGTCTTCGACCGCCTACTGCGACGCTGCACAACGCCAGTGCAGTTACCTCATTTCCCCTTGTCCCTCCCTACAGGTCAGGCAGCCGCCATTTCAGGGGGGCACATGGCATGGTACCTAACTGCGTCACAGCACAATTTGGCAGATATACAGACAAACCACACCACACACGGATTTACTCACGTTACTGAAAACACACTTGTTCAAACTATGTGGTACATGACCCTCGGCTCACCATTCTCCTCCATAGGGCACATCCGCTGGGGCAAATGATGAGATGGTGTCATCCTCCGGTGTACAGACCCCTGGTGGACCTGGTGACAATGAAAGACAGACACATCATTATCACCTACAGACTTGAACGTTCCACAATCCAGGACCTGTGTGTCCAATTGGAGCCAGACCTGATGTCAGCTATCCGCCATCCCACAGGAATACCCCCTCGAGTGCAGGTCCTGTCAGTGCTCCATTTCTGGCAAGTGGCTCCTTTCAAACTACAGTGGCCATGGCATCTGGGATGTCTCAGCCAATGTTTTCTAACATGTTGACCAGAGTGTTGTCAGCCCTGCTGAAACACATGCGCAGCTACATCGTGTTCCCCCAGGTGGAGGATTTGCCCACAGTGAAAGATGACTTTTATGCCCTGGGACATATCCCCAACATCATTGGTGCCATTGATGGTACACATGTGGCATTTGTACCCCCGCAGAAATGAACAAGTGTACAGAAATCGGAAAAGCTACCATTCTATGAATGTGCAGATGGTGTATTTGGCGAACCAATACATCTCTCATGTGAATGCCAAGTATCCTGGTTCTGTGCATGACGCTTACATTTTGAAGAATAGCAGTATCCCTTATGTGATGGGCCAACTCCAGAGGCACCGGGTGTGGCTAATAGGTGAGCACAAGGTCCCAACACAGTATGAATACGTGTCTGGGTATGGGGTCGTCCCTAAGGATTAGTGTGTGTCTAGCAGATATCCCTCCCGATTTGCAGGTGACTCTGGTTACCCCAACCTGTCATGGCTACTGACCCCAGTGAGGAATGCCAGGACAAGGGCAGAGGACTGCTACAATGAGGCACATGGGCAAACTAGGCATATTATTGAGAGGACATACGGCCTCCTGAAAGCCAGTTTCCGGTGCCTCCATCTAACAGGTGGCTCCCTATACTACTCACCGAAGAAGGTGTGCCAGATAATCGTGACATGCTGCATGTTGCACAACCTGGCATTGCGACGCCAGGTGCCTTTTCTGCAGGAGGATGGGCCTGATGAAGGTCTTGTGGCAGCGGTGGAGCCTGTGGACAGTGAGGAAGAGGAGGAAGAAGATATTGACAACCGAACGACCATCATCATGAAGTACTTCCAGTGACACACAGGTAAGAGACTGCCACTGCTCCTCTCATATCTGACTACTGTATGACATTGTATAAGTTAGCCTCTAACCTCTGTCTATGGACACTGACAGTTCACTTTGGCTTTCCATTTCACAGATCTGGGTACCTCATTCTGCCTTCTGCTATATTTACTGCTGCCCAACAACTGTCATACATTGGTATGAGCAAATGAACATTTACATCGATATTTGTGGATGATATTGTAATTATACTTTTGTGAAAGAACAGACTGACTCCAGATTGGTTTGTGAATCAAGAGTGTTTTTTTATGGGCTAATGTGTATAGGGGTATGTGGAAGGGGCTGGGGTGATGGTGGAGGAAGGTCCATAGTAGAGTCCAATCTCTTGGTATCACAGGTGCATTGACCAAGGGTGCATAGGAAGTGGAGCAATGGCAGTTCAAGGTGGACAGGGTGACAGAGTGGGACACGAGGGTGACATTCAGGAGAGTCTTATTTCCTGGCGGGGGTCTTGACAATGTTCTCTGGCTTCTGCCTGGATCGCAGGGACCGTTTGCGGGGTGGTTCTCCTTCTGCAGGTGGTGGGGTGCTGGTGGTCTGTTGTTCCTGTGGCGGGGTCTCATGTCCACTAGCACCGGCGGAGGTGGAAGGATGTTCATCGGTTGGGCTAGTGTCGGGGCCCAGTGCTATGCCACTGTCTCCCTCATGGTGTTGGCCATGTCTGCCAGCACCCCTGCAATGGTGACTAGGGGGGTGTTAATGGGCTTCAAGTCCTCCCTGATCCCCAGGTACTGTCCCTCCTGCAGCCACTGGCTCTCCTGAAACTTGGCCAGTACCGTGCCCATGGTCTCCTGGAAATGGTGGTATGCTCCCATGATGTTTGATAGTGCCTTGTGGAGGGTGGGTTCCCTTGGCCGGTCCTCCCCCTATTGCACAGCAGTCCTCCCAGCTTCCCTGTTGTCCTGTGCCCTGTCCCCTGAACCGTGTGCCCACTGACCCCAGGTCCCTGATTTTCTTGGGTTAGTGGGTTTGCCTGGGGTCCGTGTAGTGGTGGACACACTGCTGATTGATGTGTCCTGGGGACAGTGGCATGGGCCCGCTGGGTCGGTGCTGTGGTGGTGTTTCCTGAGGGGGGAGGTTCTGTGGTGGGTTGGGACTGTGACAGGGGAACCGACTGTCCAGAGGTCCCTGATGGGCTAGTCATCTTGATCCAGGTGTGCAGAGCTGCTGTCAGAACTGTGGGCCTCTTCTGTGGGGGGACTGGATATGGTTGGCACCTCCTGTCCGGTGACGTTGGGTAGGGGTCCTGTTGGGGTGTAAATGCATTGTTATTTTATCTGTGTGTGCCATCTTGTGCAAGGGGGGTGTTTCCCTCTATTACTGTGCTTGCAATATCGCCTTGGCCCTTGTGTGAGTGGTGATTGTGTGCCCTGGGTGAGTCTCTTGCTTAGACATGCTTTGGTGATGGGTGTCCATGCATGTCTGTCATGGGTGTCCATGCATTGTTGTTGCATGCAGGGTTTGGTTGTGGGAGTGGTGGGGCATGATGGTGGGATGTGTGGGAGATGGTGGAGTGATGGGAGTGAGGGTGAGGGTGGGAGTAAGTGATGGCATGCAGGTAGGGTGGGGGGATATAGTCGTAAAGATTTGACTTACCAGAGTCCAGTCCTCCTGCTATTCCTGCGAGGCCTTCAGGATGCATAATTGCCAAAACTTGCTCCTCCCATGTTGTTAGGTGTGGGGGAGGAGGTGGAGGTCCACCACCAGTCCTCTGTATGGCTACCTGGTGTCTGGATATCACGGAACGTACCTTACCCCGTAGGTTGTTCCACCTCTTCCTGATGTCATCCCATGTTCTTGGATGCTGTCCCACTGCGTTGACCCTGTCGACAATTCTCCACCATAGCTTCATCTTCCTAGCAATGGATGTCTGCTGCACGTGTGATCCAAATAGCTGTGGCTCTACACAGATGATTTCCTCCACCATGACCCTGGGCTCCTCCTCAGAAAACCTGGGGTGTCTTTGAGGTGCCATGATGTGGTGTGAGTGATGTGTGAGGTGATGTGTGGGGTAATGTGTGGGGTGATGTCTTGGGGTGTGTGGTGTTTTGTGCGTGGATGGTGTATGAGTGATGGTGTTGTCTGCCTCTGGATGCTGGTGCGGTCTTTGCTTTTCTCTCTCTCTGCTTCTTCAGAATTTTTCGTTGTGGGGGTTGTGGGTAATGTGGGTGTGTGTTTTATATTGGATTGAGTGTGTGGGTGTGGTGTGTGTATGTGTGTCAGATGTGTGAATTTTGAATTGTCCAATCTGGTTGTGTTTTGTAAGTGTGTGTGTATATTGAGTGTGGTGGTGTGTACCGCCAATGGTTTACCACGGTTGAAAGATCGCTGTGTTGATTCGTGGGTCGTGATGGTGTGGGTGTATTCCTGTTGGCGTGACGGTGTGCGTTTTGCTGTTGCCAGTTTATCACTGACCCTTGGTGTGGCGAACTTGTGTGAGTGTCTGTATAGTGGCGGAATTCTCAGTGTGGGTCGTAATACCTGTTGCGGATTTCCGCAGCGGACATGGTATGTTGGTGGCTGTCGGCACAGCGGTCAGCGGCATTTACCGCCAGGGTTGTAATGATGGCAATAGTCTCATAATATATTCTCTATTAAGGTGTCCTTGGGAGACATACTGAGGTGTTAAAAAAATGTGTTGGTCCGAGTCCTCTAATTGTGGGGGATGGGTTGTTAGCATTGGAGAGTTAGAGTGCATCATCTGGTCAATGTTTTGCTGAAATGTTTTTTGCAATTCTCCTTCTTCTCTTTGTGTGTTGATAATAATTCTTATGACAAACACTATGTTGCTGATGGCCTTCCCATTTACTTCCATGGAGATTGTTATTGTGGTTTTTGTTTGTTAATGTGTTAATTTGATCATTGCATGTGGCACTGCAAATAAGCTCTTGTTTGCACTCCAATCACTTGTTGTTAATCGAAGGCTAAGACTTGTCATATTTTTATTGCCTTTTGTTTTTCCCTATGTTGCAAGCAGGATAGTTCTATCAACCTCTTGGTCCTGTATACATTGCCGAGGGGACTACTTCTTTCTTTTTTCCAGGAATTAAACTCTTTGGTGTCTAGGCCATTTCTGCTGCCGTAGATTGTCACATGTCTCATCTATTGGAAGACTCTCTTGAGTCTGGGCCATTTATAGAGGCTTCCATTGATTATTGGTCATGTCATCTATCGATTGTGATGTTTCTAAGAAATCTGAAGGTAGCGCCCTTCCTTCCCCTTCATTTATCTTGAGGGAGTTAATTAAGAGGCTTGCATTTGTTGTATCTTGCTGCTCCTGTCTGACTTCAAAGATGCCTTTTGCTATCTGGGAGAACTTTCACGGTAAGATGGAGGTTCTTTCCTCTCCCCCTTATTCTACCTCTTAGTTTGGGCAGGGATCATTACCTTGTTTTGTGCAGCTTCTAATTCCGGTGATCCAGTAGAGAGCTGTTATACAGGATTAGGTAGTTCCACATTACTGAGGCCACATCTAAGTTGCCAGTTGTCTTGCTTGCTGATGGTTCCATAGGTCTTGGATCTGCCAGCTACTTTTTATTTAGGCACCCGTCTGCCACAGTATTTGACTTAGCTGATTCTGGTGTGGTATTTCTCTGGAGCCTTCACAGCCTGGCCTGGTGTGAGCACATGATTATCAACCCTTGGTTCTAAGTTATTATTACTCCTTTCATTTAGGATAGTAGTTAAGATTTCTGGTAAAGAGCATAGTTTGTCAATGACTGGGCTACATGCGCAGTCTGCTTGTGTCACTGGATTGGTTGCTTGTACCCATCTTATCAGCTCTGTCAGTTTTCCAAGCTTTGCATTTATACCGGTGATATGGGTTGCTATTATGTTCATGAGATCAATTTGAATATCTTACTTGTCTGACTGCATATTAATGGCTGTAACCATTGTTTGTAAAATATTTAAGAGTGAAGTATATAGCTGTTATATATTCTCCATTTTTGAGTTTGAGGTATCCTCATTACCATTATTCTCAAGTCCAATACGTAGCTCTTTCGTGATCCTGTCAGATTTTAGTACTAGAGGATCACAGTTATTTTCAACTACATCCTCTGTCTGGGCATAGATAGATTATTGTTATGGTGTTATTGGTTGTCGGCCTTTGCCCATTGACTGAAGTTTCTTGAGGGGATTGCTCGGATATGGTTATTGTTTTGGATGATTTTGTGGGCCTGTCTCAGTCCCTAGTCAGCTTGACGGTCTTTACCTCCCTGCAGTAAATCCATGTTGCTATTTAATGAGATTAAATGGAGCAAAGAGTTATCCATCTGAGCAGCAGAGCCACTGATGTACTGACTGATTTCCTGTGTGGGTGATGTCATTGCCACAAACAGCTGGAGTGGGCCTCGGTGTTGAATGCAGGCTGTGTGATGAGTGCACCTAAGCTTGGGCTATGATGGCTTTGCTGCCTAGCATTTCCGATTTTGATGTTTGCTCTTCATCCTATGGGATTGTGTTTATGCCAGTACAATAATAATCATTTTGTGTTGGATTTGATTTCTGGGGTGTGAGTGGACTTGCCAGGCCTGCTATACTGTTTTCGAGTATATGACTGAAGCTGGATCCTTTAAAACAGTAAATGTTACAGTAGGGTTCATTTTTCCAGTCAGTGTCTGAATTGTCTGTATTCGCACTAATAGTGAGCTGACCTCTTTGTTGTTTTTTTTCCCAATAGACCCCTTTTGCGCAGCTTACTGTCTGATTTTGCTAGGCCTCGTTGCGAAATGGTCTCCTTTTTCTATTGAGTAAGTGGAAAAAGGACAGAGCAAGTCATGACATGATGATCAGGATTAGGCAGGGGTTATAATGCTGCCTGCATGAATATATTGTGATTCTTCTTCCCAGATAAACCACCAGAGATCTCTCTCCCTTCTTCTGTCATTCATGAAAGGCAAAACTAAAGGCACAATTACTTTTCTAGGGTAGATTTCTGATCAATGTTCATTCAGTGGCACGTGCACCTCTTGTCCTGTTTCCCCTACACTCCTGTAGTTACAGAGGTGCATTAATAAATATATCATGTTCTTTGAGTGACAGTTGATCAAATCATTAACTTGATGTCCCATCCTGTGGCTTGCTACCTTTGTATCCGTGAACACTGAATCACATATTCAGCAGTTAAAACTGCCTTTTATCAGGGATCCATTCCATAATCTTCAATGTTTATTCGAACTTCTGATCTAAATATTTGAACCAGTCCGGTTTTTAAGTTTATTTTTTCTATATGGAGACAAGGGGCTTTCCAGACGTTTTGCTGCCCCTACTTTAAGATGTATCCAGTTCTTATTAATAAATGTATTAGTTTGTTGTTTATGTTTGAGAAGGATGTTACACATTCTAATCTAGCCAGGGTTCTTTTATCTTCTGTAGGTTCATGATGTTCCCTGTTATAAAACCCCACTCTTTTTAAAGAATAACATACCATTCTCTGGTGGGTACCCCTGTCGTGTTGGCTCTTATAGTACAGATGAGGCTGCTGGATTTCGGCGGCAGTATCACCTGAATTGTGGGGATCTGAGTCCTATCCCACACCATGTGATGACTGTTGGCCTAATCCATTTCCGGCCAGCTAGCAGCACCTCATATCTGCCCAAGAGCAGGGCCAATTTGTGGCAACTAGACGCATGACAATATGACTTCTCAGGGAAATCGTGGTATCAGATCACATCCTTTTCTCTCAGTTACATTTAATCTCACACATGCAAAGGCAAGCAGAGGCAGAAAAATGGTCTAATAAGATTTATTGAATCAGCTGTGTCTTAGATAAAATGGCCTGGAATGCAATAATTAGAATGATGAAACATACTAGAAGCAAAATGGTGACCAAGCAAGTGAAACAGAGGAAGAGTCCCACAATACTGTCACTATGCACTATAAATGCAATTCCTACCTAAACTATGTTAGAGCACAGTAGGATAAGCCCTAATCTCTCCTTCAGGATTTCCTCCAGGGGAAGACATTGGGGGTGATTCTAACCCTGACGGGCGGCGGAGGCCGCCCGCCAGAGTTCCCCCCTCCAGAACACCGCTCCGCGGTCATAAGACCGCTGCGGTGATTCTGGCTTTTGCACTGGGCTGGCGGGCGGCCGCCAAAAGGCCGCCCGCCAGCCCAGTGCAAAAGAGCCTTCCCACGAGGACGCCGGCTCAGAATTGAGCCGGCGGAGTGGGAAGGTGCGACGGGTGCAGTGGCACCCGTCGCGTATTTCAGTGTCTGCAATGCAGACACTGAAATACAATGTGGGGCCCTCTTACGGGGGCCCCTTTGGCATGGGCACTGCAGGGGCCCCCACGACAACCCATACCGCCATCCTGTTCCTGGCGGGAGAACCGCCAGGAACAGGATGGCGGTATGGGCTGTCAGAATCCCCCATGGCGGCGCAGGGATTCCCAGGGCAGCGGAAAACCGGCGGGAGGAATACTTGAGTTGGTAGATTAGCAAGAAGCTTTCTTCCAGCTATTATAATCAATTCTTGTGAAAACTTGAATTATTAACTGGAGTGGGTGGGAGTCCACAAAAAGCGATAATGTTAGTATTTTTATAAGTCTGATAAAGTATTCAGTAATTTAAACCTGAGCTCAACCTCCTGTAGCTATGGCACAGAACAGACTCACTTAACATAAGAAAAATGTGTAAAGCATTTAAAAAAGCTGAAACAGTCTGAAACACAGCACAATTAAGATCTCACTCTAATTTATAAAAAAAACAATGGTTAATGAAATAATGACACCAAAATAAGTTATAAATGTTTAGAATTTTAAATCAAATCAGCACTAAAAAGCACAGACTGACAACCACAGGCAACAGGTCATGCTAAACTGGGACAAGGCCAGCCTCACTGGAGCCTGTGTCTGATACAAGGCCAGGTTGGTCTTGGTCAAAGAATTACTTCTGGACTTAAAACATTTTCTGAGATGGTAGTTAAAGATCAGAAGAGGAATGGTCTGGAGTTTACACTGAGGAAGCTGTCAATGTTGATCAGCTGCTGCTTGGTGTCGGGTCCAATGAAGATTTCTACCTTCTGACTTAGGTCCTGTTTTAGAGCTTTAGATTTTGGCAGATGGTTACTTTGTCACAAATGTTATGTGTATGGATATAATGGACCTGTAACACAGACCCGATGTAACATTTATGACGGACTAATTCCATCTGCTAAACTCTAAATCAGACCATTAGACTATTTTCTGGAGGTCAGATTTCCTCAGCAGGCAAAGCTGTAGGCTGTAGCCAAAGACAGTTCAACCTCAGTGAACAAGGATCAGCACCTGACCCGCCGATTTGCTGCTGCAGAGAAGAATGTAGCAGTAATAGCAGAGAAGTCAGGCTCACTGGCGATGCACCCTTGGTGGATTAGCTAACAGCTTGGTTCCAACCCCAAAAAGGTTCTCCAAGTAAAAATCATTGAAAAGGTCTCTAAGTACAAGCTTTTAGGTTTTGAGCAAGAGGAGTACACTCTGATAATAAGAAAGGGTTCCAGGAGCTAAGGGAAAGCACTTGAGCATCAGGACACACTCCATTGCAAGCCACAAGTCAGGTCCAGTGCACCCTAGTTGGCTTATTGCAGCTTTTGTGTCCCTGTAACTTAAAAGGAGGTGAGCAAACTGACCCTTGGAGTTCACTTCTTTGTCCCGGGTATAAGTGGGAGCAGGTCCAGCCCTGTGGGGTTTTCCTCGCAAGTCAGAACAGCAGAGCTGGTCCTTCATCTGTCTTCCACAGGGCCAATAGTGTTCTCAAGAGAGTTCCCAGAACTGCCAACTTTATGCCTGGCATTAACCTGTGGGTGGGAGTTCATCCTGACCCCTCTATGGCCAACAGAGAAAAAGTTCCCAGGGTAAACTCTACTCAGTTTTGCAGCAGTTCACATGTGTCCTAATGCAAACAATTCAAAATTGCCCCTATCTACCTAAAACCAAGAAGGCAGGCCTTTCTCACCTGGGAAGAACTCCTGTGCCCACTGTTTCCCTGTGGCCATAGAAATGAGCAAACCCTCTCTCTGGTCAATCAAAAACGGTTTGGGGATAGTGCCACTCCCAATGGGATTGGTGTCTGGCTGGTTAGGAGGAGAATAGAGGGGAAAGGCTCAAATGTGAGCTTCATTTTCCATTGGCTGGTTAGGTAACCTTTGAAACTCAGGAGAGGCCTGGGCACAGCCTCCAGGCCATCATGTCAAAGGAGGACCCCCCTCCGTAATCACGGCCCTTTGTCCACTGTCTGGGACCAATCCATATCTCACCACAGGTGAGCCATCAGCTCTGACACTGGGCACTGGCAGAGCAACTGTCTAAAAGTGTGATTTTAAATTACTATTAAACGAGTCCTTGAATCAACTTTCTTGGTGATCCCAAACTGAAACTAAGCTGTATAAGTTGTTATAATGCAACCCAGCGCTTTCCTATAGGAAAGTCAGCTTTGCTACCATGAAAAACATCTTTGGACGTTTTACACTTCCAGGACATGTGTTTTAAATACCATGCACACTGTCCTATAGTCGTTTGTGGCCTACCTTAGGGGTAACTTAGAAGTATTGAAAAGGAAGTTTTAAGTTTAACAAAAGATTAGTTTTTCCATGCAGTTTAAATCGGCACACCCAGGCTGCTGTGGCAGACTTGGAAACATGCTTTGCATTGTCTCTTTAGCAGTGCCAATATATGTGCTACAGTCCACTGGTGATATTTACCTTTCAAGCCTTAGTACACTTCTGTACCACATACTAAAGACTTATAGGAACGTTAATTATGCCAGTTAGGAATGTAGCCAATTTCAACATGTTTTAGGGATCAGAGCACATGCACCAGGGCTTGGTTAAGCGTGTCCCACTGTACAGTGTCACAAAATCATCATCAAAAGTCCATGCGACTAATCATGCAGAAGATATATTTTCCTGCAGTCCTGAACTGTAGAAAGATATAAAAGGTGATAGGATAAATAGATATGTAATGCAGACCTACACTGGAGTGGAATGTGATATTCAAGGCCTTGGGGATGCCCTTGAAAGAACAAAGTAACAGTAATGTAAAACAATGTTGTGCCTTATTTATATTTGATTAAAACACTCCTTAGATTAGTTCACATAAATAGATTTAAGAAATATGGAGATGATGATTATTGCACATGATGTACGTTTTTTAAAGTAGGAACGATATCTATTTCGATATGCACAAATAGAAGAGCACTGAGTTATGATTGTGTCTGACTGTGTGAATTGTTTTGTAATTAATTTGAACAGAATAATTCACCCGCCCATGCTTACTCAAGCTGTTGACAAATCTGTATGAGGATATGTTTGCCCATAAGAAGTTTGAACAAATATTCTGAAAGACACTGAAATTCTGTATTGACTATATAGGTATGGATTACTGGTAACACTCTGCATTCAGTTTTGCTTACAAATCACTTCTCAAAGGAGGCAAGGATGTTGGTGAACATAATCTATAGAATGAATGTGGTTTTAATGATAGAGCATGCAGATAAGGGTGTGCTGATTTTGTATGTAATGTGGTACCAATTAATAAAATATATGAAAGTATTGCTATGACACATTTATATGAAACATTCAGAATAATAATGAATAATAGTTGGGTATATAAACCCCAGATAAGGATATCTATTCTTGTTCATATAAAGCGTATGTGTAATCCATTGAGGAGAATAAGTCTGATTGATGAGAGCTAATTTTGTTATTTAGTACTATTATCCTTCCCCTTCACATTTTTATGGGTAATGTCAATTACGGTCTATCAGCATTAATCAACTTCAATCTAGCATGCCTTCTGTACTAGTATAAGTGATTTGGCCCGTTCATATGGTGTGAACTCTGCTCCACAGTCTTTCTCTAAATTTCCATTAAGATGTTAGTATTTATTAAAAAAATTATTTCTGATTACTCCATATAGCATAGTATTCCATCCTCTACTGATTACATTGTCTAAGAACCTACTTAAAGTGCACACTATTAATCTTTGGCTGGTTTCCTCCCAGTCTGTTGTAATGAGGGACTGTCCCTCTCCCAATGTGTTTACATTTTGAAAAAGTGGTAAGTGACAGAAAGCAGTTTTATTCATATAGGTCAACCATCAATAAACACCCTTCTTGGTTCCTGTTTGAAGTTCAGGTTACAGATTATTGTACTATATTCAGGCCTGAGATGCATATGGCTTCTTTTTTGGATTTTGGGGTTTCATCGAAAACTTCTAGAGGTATTAAGTATAGAGTGTCTTTTGGGGCACAATTGTGCTTAATCAGTGCAGAAGGCAAGGTTTGATTTGGGTATTGCCTTTTCAGAAAATCTGTGGCAGTCATCTCTTTTGTGTAAATTAATGACCTGGCCTAGCTCTACAAGGTTTGGCTCACCCACCCACGGGTGCCTAGACTTAGTTCAGTGCACCAACTCTTGGGTGTGAAGGTCCAGTTTATTGTAGACCCACACAACCCTACTTGACATACCTGCCGATGTGATGTTCATGCTTTTTGGATTCCCAATAGTTCTTTAAAGGGATCAGGGATGCAATGGTAATTCAAATCTAACTTTGTTCTTTAGAATAGCACACCCTAGTAGTGTACGTAAAGAAGAACTATATATGTTTAAAAGTGTTTGTTGGACTTTTTAGCTTATGCAGGGTCATCCCAAACTTTTTGCCTCCTGCCTCCTATTTTCTTCTGACCTGTTGCTGTAGGCTTTCGAACTCTGAGCACTTTACCACTGCTAACCAGTGCTAAAGTGCATATGCTCTCTGTGTAAATTGTATGTGATTGGTTTATCCATGTTTGGCATATTTGATTTACTAGTAAGACCCTAGTAAAGTGCACTAGAGGTGCCAGGGCCTGTAACTCAAATGCTACTAGTGGGCCTGCAGCACTGGTTGTGCCACCCACATGAGTAGCTCAGTAATCATGTCTCAGACCTGCCACTGCAGTGTCCTTGTGTGCAGGTTTAACTGTACATTCTACTTGGCAAGTGTACCCACTTGCCAGGCCCAAACCTTCCCTTTTCTTACATGTAAGGCACCACTAAGGTAGGCTATAGGTAGCCCTAAGGGCAGGGTGCAGTGTATGGTTAAGGTAGGACATATAGGCCCTCATTACAACCCTGACGGTCAAAGACCGCCAGGGCTGTTTCGTCGGAAGCACCGCCAACAGGCTGGTGGTGCGTCCCATGGAATTACGGTCGCACCGCCGGGACCGGCGGTTTCCCGCCACTTTGGTCCCGGCGGTTTCCCGCCACTTTGGTCCCGGCGGTTTCCCGCCACTTTGGTCCTGGCGGTTTCCCGCCACTTTGGTCCCAGCGGTTTCCCGCCACTTTGGTCCCAGCGGTTTCCCGCCACTTTGGTCCCTGCGGTTGTGATCCCCCAGGGCAGCGCTGCTTGCAGCGCTGCCCAGGGGATTACGAGTCCCCCTCCCGCCAGCCTTTTTCATGGCGGTATGAACCGCCATGAAAAGGCTTGCGGAAAGGGGAGTCGCGGGGCCCTGGGGCCTCTGGCATGGGCAGTGCAGGGGCCCCCTACCACAGCCCCCTGGAGCTTTTCACTGTCTGCATAGCAGACAGTGAAAAGCGCGACGGGTGCAACTGCACCCGTTGCACCGCCGCAATACCGGCAGCTCCATTTGGAGCCGGCTCCCGTGTTGCGGCCGACATCCCCGCCAGCGCAGTAGGATCTTGAAATGGCCACCGCAGGAGTGCGGCCGCATTGGTGGCCGCGCGGCGGATACAACTTGGCAGGCGGTGCTTGCCGCCCGCCAAAGTTGTAATGAGGGTCATAGTAATGTGTTTTATATGTCCTGACAGTGAAATATTGCTAAATTCGTTTTTCACTGTTGCAAGGCCTGTCCCTCTCATAGGTTAACATGGGGGCTACCTTTAAATCTGATTAAAGTGTAGATTCCCTTTGGGAGCGGATGGACATATGGAGTTTGGGGTCTCTATCTCTTTTAGTAAAGTTGATTTTAAGATTGTGTGTTTGAAAATGCCACTTTTAGAAAGTGAGGATTTTCTTGCTTATACCATTTCTGTGACTCTGCCTGTTTGAGGATTCCCTATCTGGGTCAGTTTGACAGTTGGGCTGGTTGCACCTCACGCTAGACAGTGACACAAAAGGAGCTGGGGTGTAGTCTGCATTTCCTGATGAGCCATCTGTGCTAGGAGGGAAGGGAGGAGTGGTCACTTACACCTGAAAGGGCTGTGCCTGTCCCCACACAATGCCGTCTCCGACCCTCGGGTGAGTGTCTGGAGGCTGGCCTGGGAGAGGCAGGATTTCACATTCAAAAGAGACTTTACTTTGAAGTAGGCCTACCTGAAAGGAGAAATTAGGTACAAGAAGGGCACCCAAAACCACAGACTTTAGAACACTTCTGGAAACAAGAGGAACCTTTGCCTAGAGAAGAGCTGAAGAGCTGAGGAGAAGTGCTGCCCTGCCTGCGACTGTGCTTTGTGGAGCTATCCTGCAGTTGTTGCTTCTGCCAGAGTAAGAGAGCAAAGACTGGACTTTGTGTGCCTTCCATCTTGTGAAGAAATCTCCAAGGGCTTGATTTAGAGCTTGCCTCCTGTTGTTTGAAGTTTCAGGGACAGCAAACACTTCTCTCTACCAGCACCTGGAGTCTCTGGAGAGACCCCTGCTCCGACAAGTGGTGCCCTATCCAGTCATTGGGCCCTTGAAAGGAAAGCTGGTGGAAATCCAAGGAAATCGACTTCGGACGACTTCGGACCGGCGCTGCGGCTGAATCCAGCGACGCCGCCTGCAACCGACTCCGTGATCTTCGCTGGAACACGACAACCTTCACAGGCCCGATGCCACTGCAGACCCATTGAAGTCTGCAACTCCGTGGAACTCGCCGCACCACGCCGTGACCGATGCCACTCGAAGTGCGCGGATTCAACATTTCACACAGACGCCGCGATCCCCGACTTCGCGCATTGACTTGTTTTCACTCTTCACCAAAGGTACTGTACTTGGGGATCTACGCGACTCTGTCTCCGACGCTGCTGGTGACAAATGCAAAAACAACAAGTGATGGACGGAATGCTGAACATTGTCAAACATTCACCCCCAGTCACAGATCTGGGTTTAATCCATCGGTTTTTTGCTGCCCATGCCATTCCAGTTTGGACCCAGCCATATGCAAATCAGTCTTGACCCTGTTCCCCATGGGAACAGTCCAGCCCGAACTGCTAGGCCAGGTCTACCCTGGACTGGAAACAAGCATCCTGGGACCGGTTTCACCCCTCATCAGCCAGGCTAGCTTGAATCCAGTTGCATGGGAAGCACGGGACCCACGTCTGGGCATACCCTTCCCACTTAGGGCGACAAATGCAAAAACAACAAGTGATGGACGGAATGCTGAACATTGTCAAACATTCACCCCCAGTCACAGATCTGGGTTTAATCCATCGGTTTTTTGCTGCCCATGCCATTCCAGTTTGGACCCAGCCATATGCAAATCAGTCTTGACCCTGTTCCCCATGGGAACAGTCCAGCCCGAACTGCTAGGCCAGGTCTTCCCTGGACTGGAAACAAGCATCCTGGGACCGGTTTCGGGGTTTCACCCCTCATCAGCCAGGCTAGCTTGAATCCAGTGGCATGGGAAGCACGGGACCCACGTCTGGGCAGACCCTTCCCACTAAGGGCGGCTTGTTGGGAATGACTTCGTCACGATGCCGTGTTAACACCTCATTCAAGCATTTTGTGTTTCTAAGCACTATTTTTGAGTTTAATCTTTAAAAATTCATAACTTGACTTGTGTATGTCTGATTTTTGCAGTTTTGGTCTTGTTTTGTTTAGATAAATATTTCCTATTGTTCTAAACTGGTGTTATGTCATTTTGTAGTGTTTTCATTAAGTTACTGTGTGTGTTGATACAAATACTTTACACCTAGCCCTCTGAAGTTAAGCCTACTGCTCTGCCAAGCTACCAAGGGGGTAAGCAGGGGTTAGCTGAGGGTGATTCTCTTTTACCCTGACTAGAGTGAGGGTCCTTGCTTAAACAGGGGATAACCTGACTGTCAACCAAAGACCCCATTTCTAACAGTGTTTATTTCAATAGTCTTATCCTGTTACGTAGTACATGACTAACAACCACATATAACATAATTAGAACAACACTAATGCATGTTACTAGCAGTGAGAATAATATTATCATGCAGCCTTGACACTTTAAAGACTACTTCTATTTACAACACTATGAGAGCATGGAATAGCTAACTTGCCTCTAGAGTGTTCATTAGGATTGAGGGCACTTCATATGTGTCCACAGCAGAGAAGCTGTGTTTATCAGACTTTGACCGGGAGAGAGTATTCCCTCAGAAGGAAACACACATCAGCTTGCCTCAGCTCCTCTCCTCTCTGTATCGGTTCTCAGCATAGGAATGGATATTGCAGCAGTTTGGCAGTACCGTTTGCAATAATGAAGACCTCTCTGCTGCAGTGGTCAGTATATGGGGTTTATTTAGGTTTGACCAATGACGTTTACTCTACACTGGGAGACATTCCATTAATCAGAGACAAACCAGTATAAACCATCATGACAAAAATATGCCAACTACATGCTTATTTTGCACATTAATGGTCAGGCCTTGAACTGCAACTATCAGGCAAATTGTGACCGACTTTTGTTACCTTGGGGATTAGCAACATCATTGTTTGGATGAACTTTCACAGGTTTTGTGCAGGAAATGCAATGAGGCATATGGGCCAAAGGCAGACAGGCCAACATGCTCAAAATTAAGTCTTGATTAGAAAGCTTTATGCCACCACATCATCCCTGAACCAAGATGGAATGAATTGCAGTATACTGCTAAAAAACCCTGACCCGTAAGCCTCCAGCTGAAGAGTTCCTTTTAACTGTATCCAGTTTAACCCTGCTTCTTTTTCTTCTTCACAGTAACAATATCAATAAACTATTGAATATCTTGAGGGATCTGGGAGGGATTGGATACATGGTACATTAAAAAAGAGATAGATTATTTGAAGGAAAATGTTGATGTTCAGAATAACAGGCTCAAAATCACTTTTCCTTTTCTTTTTTAAATTTTTAAATTTTACCTTTTAACCCCAAGTGACTCCTTTGTAGGATACACAGACCCTCAACTACCGATGTGGCTTCCTTCATCATGTGGTTGTTCTCCACGTTCAGTGGATTGTGCAATTCTGGTGTCTGAGGATCTTTTTAGAAAGGGCAAAAGTGATTGCTTAAAATTACCTGGGGATTGCAGGTGCACCTTGTTGATGAAGATGTGGTGTGCATCAGTCTTGGTGACTGTATTGTGCCCCTGGTACTCCACATATAACATAGGGCCCGATGTACGATGCCTTTTTGTGGTTGCAAAATGGGCAGGTATGATGCACCATCCTTATTTTAAGAGTTCCTTTGCAATTACCGACTCACAAAATAGGGATTTGTGACTCGCAATTAGGAAGGGATTTCCCAGGGTGTTCCTTCGTAATTGTGACTCGCAGGGGGATGAATGATTGTTTTGTGACTGTGAATGGGATCGCAAAACATGTGCAGTAACACCAATTTCAAATTGGTGTTAACACAGTTGCAAAGACGAAGGAAGTCCCCATGGGACTCCCTCACCTTTGTGAATGGAAGCAAAAATTGTTTTTCAGAGCAGGCAATGGTCCCATGGATTTTTTTTTTTAAATGCTTTACGCTTTCTTCCAAAGAAAAAACAGCTTTGTTTAAAAAGCAATCCCAGATTTGGTGGTCTGCTGTCCCCAGCAAGCTACCATCCCTGTAAGTTTGGCCATTCCTAATGGGGTCACAAATTGCAACCAACTTCATAAATATTGATGAGGTTGGTAATTTGAAACCCCATTGGGAATCTCAAACAGTGTCATTGGCACTGTTGTGCATCTGGTTTTGGAATCGCAATTTGTGACTCACAAATGAGTCGCAAGTTGCAAGTTGAAAAACATATGGTCGTAAATCTGGTCCACAATTTCTTGGATGGCCGAACTTTTAAAGATTTTAACCAAATACTCTAGAAGGACAATTGTGCAGTTTTCAAAACCTTTCACAAATTATGCAAAGGTGTGTTTACTTGTTTTTATAACCAATGCCAAGGCGTGTACCATAATCAATGATCAATGTTTAATGTTATTTTGATGTATGTCTTGGTAGTACTTATAGTTACTCTGGCCTATATTTCACTTAGAGATCCCAATCCCAAGCATGAGGTAGTGCACATAGAACTATGGTGGTGAATCTTCATGGACTGGTGTTTGTCTCTTACCTCTCCAAATCTCTGTTCCCTACCCTGTGGAAAGCTATTAGCTTGCCCACTGTATTCCACAGACTCAAGAGAGTAGTTTCAAGGGGAGTGGATTTTCCTCTTCGCCCCTGAGGAACCTGGATTCCAGGTGAGTGGACCTGGTCTTGTCACCCACCCTGCTCCTTGAAAGAAAAGAGGTCAGGGACAGGTTGACTTTCCTCTTCCACCCCATCATCTGTGACCAGGAGCATGGCTAACTCAGACTTCTCAAAGAGGGGTTTAGGCTATTGACATGGAAAACCTTTAAAGGGTTCCTAGAAGTCTTGAAGTCCTCCAGGTAGGTGACCTCACTATTGTGCTCTTTCACCTTATAGGGCCCAGGTGAATGGTCTTGTAGGGCTCAGGGCTCTACAGACTCTGTCATGTACACCTTTTGGCCAGGCTGAAATATGACCAAAGTGGTATTTTTTATTATATTACTGTTTCATAACCTCCTAGCTGGCTTCTAGATCCACCTTTGCTTGTTTCCAGAAGCACGTGATCTATGTACAGAGTGCCAGCACATAGATAACCACATCCTGTGGGGCCTTCCTGAGAGCGTGCTCTCCCCCCTCCTTTCCCAGACTGAGAAGTCCTCACACCGGGTACCCATACAGAAGCGCAAAGGGGACTGAAGCCAGCCCCCCTTCTGGGGAACCTCCCGATATGCAAACTACAGGCATGGCAATAGAATGTCCCAATTCCATCTCAAGGGCTCTGGCGGGCCCATGATCATGCCTTTGAAGGTCTTGCTTAACCTCTCAAGAAGGCCATTAGTCACTGGGTAGTAAAGGGTGGAGAAATTGTAGGTGAACTCATACTGCTTCATTATGTCCTTCATGTATATTGACAGGAAGTTGTTAACCCCATTGGACACCACCTCCTTATAGAATCTCACATGGGTAAATATTCCCATCAGTATCCTGGCCACTACAGGCACAGTTATTGTCTTCAGGGGGTTACCCTCCGTGTAACAGCTGGCATGGCCCACCAAGATCGGGATGAACCTGTTGCCCATGGATGACTTGGGGTCCAGAGGTCAATCAATCAATCAATCAATAATTTATAAAGCGCGCTATGTACCCGTTAGGGTTTCGAGGTGCTAGGGTGGGGGGGGTGGAGCTGCTATCGTTCGAAGAGCCATGTCTTGAGGAGTCTCCTGAAGGTGAGGAGGTCCTGGGTCTGGCGTAGTGAGGTAGGGAGTGCGTTCCAGGTCTTGGCGGCGAGGTAGGAGAAGGATCTGCCGCCAGAGGTCTTGCGCTGGATTCGGGGGACGATGGCGAGGGCAAGGTTGGCAGAGCGTAGTTGATGTGAGGGAACGTAGAAGTTGAGTCTGGTGTTCAGGTAGGTGGGTCCGGTGTCGTGTAGAGCCTTGTGTGCGTGGGTGAGGAGTTTAAAGGTGATCCTCTTGTCCACGGGGAGCCAGTGGAGGTCCCTCAGGTGCGGGGAGATGTGACAGCGGCGGGGTATGTTGAGGATCAGGCGGGCAGATGCGTTTTGGATGCGTTGGAGTCGTTTGATGTCTTTTGTTGGGATGCCTGTGTAGAGTGCGTTGCCGTAGTCGAGTCTGCTACTGACGAGGGCTTGGGTTACCGTCTTTCTGGTTCCTGTTGGAATCCACTTGAAGGTCCTGCGGAGCATGCGGAGGGTGTTAAAACAGGAGGATGAGACTGCGTTGACCTGTTTGGACATGGTGAGGGCAGAGTCGAGGATGAAGCCGAGATTTCGTGCGTGGTTGGCTGGGGTGGGAGGAGGGCCTACGGTGGAGGGCCACCACGAGTCGTTTCAGGCCGAGGGGGTGCGTCCGAGGATGAGGACTTCCGTCTTGTCGGAGTTAAGTTTTAGGCGGCTGTTGCTCATCCATTCGGCAATGGATTTCAGTCCCTCGTGAAGGTTGGCTATGGCGGTGAGAGGATCTTTGGTCAGGGAGAGGACGAGCTGGGTGTCGTCGGCGTAGGAGATGATGCTGAGGTTGTGCTGGCGGGCCAGTTGTGCGAGGGGGCCATGTAGACTTTGAATAGCGTTGGGCTTAGTGAGGAGCCTTGGGGGACGCCGCAGATGAGGTTGGTGGCTTTGGAGTGGAAAGGTGAGAGTCGGACCCTCTGGGTTCTGTCGGAGAGAAAGGAGGAGATCCAGTTGAGGGCTTTGTCTTGGATGCCGGCTTCGTGTAGATGGGTTAGTAGGGTGCGGTGGCAGACTGTATCGAAGGCGGCTGATAGGTCTAAGAGGATCAGGGCTGAGGTTTCGCCGTTGTCCATTTGTAGTCTGATGTCATCTGTGGCGGCGAGGAGTGCAGTCTCTGTGCTGTGGTTTCGTCTGAACCCGGATTGGGAGGGGTCTAGGATGGAGTTGTCTTCTAGGTAGTGGGCGAGCTGTGTGTTGACGATCTTCTCGATGATTTTTGCTGGAAAAGGGAGGAGGGAGATTGGACGGAAGTTTTTGAGATCGTTGAGGTCAGCCTTCGGTTTCTTGAGGAGAGGTTGGATTTCTGCGTGCTTCCAGCTGTCCGGGAAGGTAGCTGTGTTGAAGGAAAGGTTGATGATCTTGCGGAGTATGGGGGCGATGGCGACGTCGGCTTTGTTGAAAACGTGATGTGGGCAGGGGTCAGATGGAGATCCTGAGTGGATGGAGTTCATGGTTTTAAGGCTTTCGGCGTCGTCTACTTGGGTCCAGGTGGTGATGTGGTCGGCGTGGGAGGAGTTGTTGGGGGTGGGGTCTGGTGGAGGTGAGGTTTTGAAGCTGTCGTGGATGGCTGCGATTTTCTGGTATAAGAAGGTGGAGAGATCGTCGCAGAGTTTCTGGGATGGAGGGATGTCCTTGACGTTGGCGTTGGGGTTGGAGAGTTCCTTCACGATGCTGAAGAGTTCCTTGCAGTCGTGAGCGTTGTTGTTAAGGCGTTCTGTGAAGTGGGAGCGCTTGGCGAGTCGGATCAGTTGGTGATGTTTCCGGTTGGCTTCCTTGAGGGTAGCAAGGTTCTCGGGTGTACGCTCGAGGATCCATTTTTTCTTGAGTTTCTGGCAGGTGCGTTTGGAGGTGGTTAGTTCGTCTGTGAACCAGGCTGGTTTTTTCTTTTCTTGGTTGGCGGTGGGTCTCTTGAGTGGGGATAGGATGTTGGCGCAGTTGAGGATCCATTGTTGGAGGTTGATGGCGGCGGAGTCCGGGTCGGTGGGGTCGGGTGGAGGGTTTTTGGCGAGGTTGTTGGTGAGTTGGTCTTCGTGACTTTTCCCCAGCGGCGGTGAGGCGGAAGAGGGGTGCGGTGGTGTTCGCTGTTTTTCTTGAAGGAGAAATGGACATAGTGATGGTCGGTCCAGTGGAGTTCGGAGGTGTGGCTGAAAGAGATGTGGTTGCTTGAAGTGAAGAGTGGGTCAAGGGTGTGGCCGGCGATGTGGGTGGGAGTGTTGACCAGTTGACGGAGTCCGAGGTTGGAGAGGTTGGTGGTCAGTGATGCGGTGTTGACGTCATTGTTGTTCTCCAGGTGGAAGTTTAGGTCTCCTAGGAGGATGTAGTCTGAAGAGGCAAGGGCGTGGGTGCTTGCGAGGTCGGAGACGGTGTCGCTGAAGAGGGCTCTTGGTCATGGAGGACGGTATATGAGGGTTCCTCTGAGGGTAGTGTTGGGGTCCGTGTGAATCTGGAAGTGGAGGTGTTCGGCTGTTTTGAGGGTGTCGTCCGTGTGGGTATTGATCTTGAGGGTAGCTTTGTGGGCGATGGCTATTCCTCTGCCGATTCCGTTGGTGCGATCTCTTCTGGTGATCTTGTAGCCGTCAGGGATGGCGATGGCGATGTCAGGGGCCGAGAAGTCGTTCCGCCAGGTTTCAGTCAGGAAGGCTACTTCTGGGGCGTTCCTGTCGAGCAGGTCCCAGAGTACTATGGCGTGCTTTCGTGCGGAGCGTGTGTTGAGGAGGATGCAGTGCAGATGGTTAGTGTTGGTTGTTGCTGGCTTCGTTGTTCTGTTGCAGGTGAAGTTGCAGGTACGGCAGGAAAAAGGTCCTTTGGTGTGCTTCGGGCTGGCCTGGAAGCACTCTGTGGAGGGGCCAGGCTTGAGGGCGAGGAGTTCACTGGCCGAGTAACGAAGGCATGGGGTGCGAGGGCCAGGGGGGGTGGCGCTGGGCGCGGTCCAGGCGCGGATGGGCGCAGACGGGCTTGCATCTGGCGCGCCAGCCATTAACAAGGGAGGGGGGAGCAGCTGGGAGGCGGGAGGGAGCGGTGAATGGGGGCGCGAGGGGGGCGGGGCCGCAGGGAGGCAGCGGCAGGGAGAGAACTGCAAGGGGGAGCGCCCAAGGGGCGAAAACAACAAAAACAAGGCACAAAAAAGTCGGGCACAAATTAGAAAAACAGTCACAAAAATACACTAATGGCACAAAATACAATCGGGGCACAGCAATCAGAGGGGCACAACGGGGGCAGACGCGCAGGAGGCAAGGCGCTTGAAAACAATAGAAAAGCACTTACAGGACGGCGAAAAGTGGCACAATCACAAGGGGCACGACGGGGGCAGAAGCGCAAGGAGGCAAGGCGCAGAAAATATAGAAAACACTTACAGGACGGCGGAAAGCGGCACACGGGTCAAGTGAAGCTTACTAGAGCCCACTAGACACCAGGGATGAGGCGCAGGAGGATGCCTGCGGGTGGAGGAGGGCCTCGAACACGCTAGCAGCAGCGTGGGCGGGGGTCAGAGGCAGGAGACAGCAGGTTGGTGCTGCGGACGTGGGGGGCGAGCTCTAGACCTAAGGCAGGTCAGAGGCTTCATCCTCCTCGACCTCTCCACACCATTTGACACGTCTCCTACTCCATCCTCTGCCCCAGACTTCACAAAGCCGGCATCCGCAATGAAGCACTGGAATGGGTCAGATCCTACCTCACCTGAAGAACACATAGAGTCAGACTGCCACAGTTCACATCAGAACCCAAAAGAAACTTGCTGCGGAGTACTTCAAGGATCCTCACTCAGCCTGACACTCTTTTAAATTGTCTCCAATGGCAACTGATCCTCTTCTTGACCGATGACCCAACAAAGTCCAAGAGAAATTTCCACAGCGGGATAAGAGTAGTCGCTGACTGGTTGGAAGTCTGCTGCCTCAAACTCAGCTTGGTCAGGTCGGCAATATTCATAATCAGCTCCGCCCCGTCAGCCTGGAATAACTCCTGGTGGCCTACCACGCTGGGAAATGCCCCCACTCCCAACAACCACGCACACAATCTGGGCATCATCCTGGACTCCTCTCTGTCCATGACCAAGTCAATGCCTTCTCATCGTCATGCTTCCACACCCTTCGATTGCTTTGAAAGATCTTCAAGTGAATCCCTACCGAGACGAGGACAGTCACCCACACACTCGTCAGCAGCAAACTGAACTACGGCAATGCACTCTATGTTAACATCACCCACAAACTGCAATCAAGACTACTTGCAGAATTCAGCAGCGAGGCTCATCCTGGACATCCCCTGACACAGCCACATCTCCTCCCACCTCAAAGACCTACACTGGCTCCCAGTCAACAAGCGCATCACTTGCAAACTTCTGATAAACACCTACAAGGCACTACACAACATAGGTCTACTTCAACCACTGACTCACCTTCTATGTAACCAACAGATTACTCAGTTTTTCCTAGCTTGCCATCGCAGCCATTGCCAAGATCCAAAGAAGCACAGCAGGAGGAAGACCCTTCTCCTACCTTGCAGCCAGCACATGGAATACATTACCTCCCAAACTCAGTCAGACCACATCACTGAAGCCATTCAGGAAGGACCTCAAGATCGGCATATTCGATTGAGCAACACGCCAGTGAACAGCGTCTTGAGACCCCACGGGTGATTAGCCATGCTATTGAAATACTGATTGATTGATTGAGAGGCCCCAAAATGTTGACCTTTTCAAAAGGTGAGTCCAACCACAGTCAAAAGGTCGCAGGGGAGCCTCTGGCCTGGTCGGAAGGACATCACCTTCAGAAAGCATCTGAGACTCTCCTCATCTGGTGCCCGCAAAGTGGGTGAGAAGCCTGTCCAATGTCTTGTCCTGCCCCAAATGACTATCAGTGGTACATTGTGAGCCAGCTCTCCTAGGAAGGCCCTGTAGCACTGGGTGTGAGGGGGCAGTAACACACATGTTGCACGTCAAAAACCTTAGGTTCCCTAAACATGAGTTCACTCTCCCAGTAGATAAGGTCATCACCAGAGGTGTCTCCAGCTGTGTGGCAATTGGCCTGCTGCTATAGGCCCTCAAGAGTAGGGCACTCCATCTATGTCTGGTAGAACTCCTCCCTGGTAGGACACCCTTCCTGCTGTAAGTTGACCAACTCAGGTAGATTTCGGTGGGTAGAAATGTTCTCCTAAATAGGACAGGGATGTCCACCTCAGGTTCAGCCTCCTCAGGGATTGTGGGAGTTTCAGGAGCATATTTCACATGTCCCTTGCCTTTCCTCTTTTTGGCAGGCCCCTGGGTCAATCTTTCAGGCTCCGGGTCCTCCGAATTACCTTCATGGGCGACCATCGACTGAGTGGTCAGGTACACCCATTCAGGCAACCCTAACATCTCCATGTGTGACCTGAGCTCCACATCCTTCCAGATTGTGTGCTCCAAATCATTGCTAAGCAGACAATCCAAATGGACAGGCATTGACAGAATCACTGCTACCCTCCATGAACCTGAGACCACTCACCACTCAAAGGGAATCAGAGCCACTGGGTAGTGGTTCTCATGGTTGTTAGCTGCCACAACTTGCTGGAATGCATTAAGGACTACATTCTCTGAGGTCACCAGATGACATCGGACAGTTGTCATGCTGGCTCCTACTTCTCTCAGAGCCTATACCCTCTGCCCATTGATGGTGGCTCACTGCCTGTACTTCCTATCGTTACTAGGCATGTGAGTTCTCTGCACCATCTCTCCATCAGCTAGAGACACTAGGGTAACCTCTACACTGTCACCCCCTCAAACTGGGACAATCTCTTCCCCAAGTTGTACACTAGCGAACCCCAGTGATTGCCCACCAGTGGAAGGCTATGCCTGCTTTGGACACTTAGCACCCTCTTTGCAATATCCTTCCTGTTGGTACTTATATCACTTGGGGCGGAGTGCCTTCCCTTAGGATGTATTGTCAGGGAACCACTTCTTCTTTTCAATTGGGGTTTGGGATTTCTGACCTGTGGTACTATTTTGGGACTTAGAGAACTCTTTAGTTTTATTTGTATCCCCCCTCCTCTTCTGGTGGCAACCCTGTCCACCCTTGTTTTGACCCCCCTCTAGATACAGTATTGTGGACCCTGGTGCTGACCCAGTGGTCTGCCTCCTTAGTAAGCTCCATGAGGTTAGTTCACCCACTAGCAATCAGGTGTTGGCACAGGTTTGCAAAATAAAGACTAAACATGTTCTCCTTTGCAATCAAGTTGTGCATCCCCTGATAATCCTTTACTTCACTGCCCTTCACCCAGCCATCCAGTGCCTTACAAAAGCAATCCGTGCAATCCAACCAGGTCTGATAGGCCAGTTCCTGACTGTCCCTAAACTTCTACCTATACTTCTCTGGGTAATGCCGTAATGCCATACTTCTTAACAAGGACTTACTTTATGGGTGGGTGGGTACCTCATCCTGTATCCCTTCTTCAGGGTTACTAGGGTGTGGTTTCAGGCACAATAGTCAGGGAGTGAATTTAGAAAAAGCAAAATGACAATCAAGGAGAATTTAACATTTGAATTGGTCTAATATATGGGATGGTAGTGTATCCAAAATCACTGTATGGCACTGCACAAGCACAAGTCCTAATCCTCACTGCTGATCATTAATGTACGAAATTGGGTTTATGATTGACTGGGGAGTGAGCCCTGATCGAGCAGCAACCACAATCGTTGTCAGGGTGAGGCATAAACCATCCCTAACGTAACCTGTGCTCAACCTTCTGGTAGCTTGGCACAGAGAAGTCAAGCTGAACTTAGAGGTAATGTGTAAAGTATTTGTGCAACACTTCATGCAATAAGAAAGTGAAAACACCACACAAAAAGGATCCCACACATCAGTTTAGAAAAATAGAGGTTTATTTATTAAAGTAAAAAAGACCTAAGCAACAAAAATCCAATCAGTAGAGCCAGAGATATGCAATTTTAAATCTTTTAGTGAAACTAGTGTAAAAAAGAACAAAAGCGCCGGCTGTGGGATTCTGGTCACCCCAGCCTGGGACGAATTCACAAGTTTATCCCAACCACAATAGAGTGCTGGCTGGCTACAAGGTCTGGGTTAGGCCCACTGAGCACAGTACCTTAAATCCTGATTTGTGGAGCATTGCAAGGATCCGGGTTGAAGACGTGTTGTGTAGACGAAGCAATGGGTTAGTTCCAAGATGTGGTGAGGCTGTGGTGAAAGGATCTGTGTCATCAGTGAGGATCTCATTGATGAGGGTTTGCAATGTGAAGACCGGCATCGAGGATGCGTCGCAGAGTCAAGGCAAATCAGCAGTTATCTGGAGCTGTGATGCCGAGTCTGGAGCCGTAGTTGTGGCTGCACTCAGTGAGGAATTCCGATGGGCTATTATACGATGTGGGTCTTTGCAACTGGCCTAATCCATGCAGCAGCATGGATGCATCGGTTCTGCATGAGACTGTGTGGGGTAACAGAGGAGATGGTTTAGTTAGTAGATCTTGAAGAATACCATACACGTCCCTGTAGGGTGATTAGGTTTGGTAGAAACATGTTGACCCCATTATCATGTAAATTATCACTTACACAGTGATGTTACACCCCTCCTTAGTGTTTTTATTGTGCTGCATAGCAACATTTATTAAAACTGAGATTAGGTTCACCGTGAGGGATGTTTAACTTCCTGTTACTTTCTTTTCACTTGCACTCTATCCACCCTCACCAACATCATACAGCTCACATTGGTGTAACCTCTGAGGCACCATTCTCAAGTGCTCCTATCCTTTTTGGTAGAGCTGCAGCCCACACCACTATCACTTATGCTAGTGGTGTAAGAGGCCAACCAATGATTAAACATGCCACCTAAGGGCGTGGGAGGGTTTCCATCCTAAAAATAAAAACGTTTTGCTTTGAAAGCTTTGCTCTTCTTTCAAAGTGATATACATTTTGGACATACGACTAATTCACCTGTTGCTTCAGGCAGATTACCTGTTCACTCATTTTACCTTGGAAAGTGAGGGTCCATGACAATTGTTCACTTTGCCCATGCCTTAAAATGTCTCTGGACAGGGAGTGGTGATTATTGGAATTCCTGACTTAGAGATAGCCTTAAGGGGTTTATAAGAAACAATATTGGCCGGTTCTTCTTAACTGTCAATCCTGATATAGTGCTACATTTGGCCATTATATGCATTAGATGGACCATCAACTGCCAGCGTTCTTTCAAACCAACAGGCACATCATCCTCAAACAATGACACTACATGGATATCATGTCCTACCATTGTACCCATCTGATTTGACTGGGGCTGAAAGAATGTGATACCTTGAGCAGCAGATGCTTTTTTCTTTGGATGGCAAACCATATCTTCAGGATATATGATCATTTCTATAAATTACATTCATCTGAATGTCCAGCCGCTCACTCGTCAACTGAGCCATTCACCCATCCATGTACTCATTTATCAATCCATTCATCATCCTTGTACTCAATTCCTTATGCAGACATCTAATCATGCACTCACTCAGAAATCCATCCATCACTGCACTCAATCCCTTACTAATCCATGCATTCCTTCAACAATTGAGCAATTCTCACTCTGATACATTTACAAAACCAGTGGTGGATTTCCAGAGGGGAATTTGGGTAAAGCCCCTCCATTACAGAAATAGATCAGAAGACTAAAAAATCTGGTTTGCGTCTGTCTCACTGCTGAATTTGGCAGCAGATGTGCAGCAGAACAGTGGACAGACACATACTGGTTACTCAAGGCTGGGCACCTTAATGTCATCCTAATCTCACATAGCCCAATTGTGCCCTTGAGACAGTATTCAAATTAGAGAGGCACACTAAAAAGCGTAAGTCTTTCCCAGGCTCACAGTAAGGAAGTGTTGTGTCCGGAGCCATAATGGCAAATCAGCGCAGCTCAAGATACCCACTTCTGGTTCCCCTTGGTTCACCCTTCAGTAGCTCAACCAATAAGAGAGCTTTGGCTCATGAAGAGCCAGAGGTTAAAGCAGTTACTTCTGACTGCAAGATCCCTGTCCTAACCGTTTTTTCCTTCTTTTGCCTCCTGTTGAGCCTGGCCTCTGTATGTAAATAGTAGGTCTCCTCAGGGCTCAGATGATGTAGAGCAGCAGGCATCAGTGCTTTTGCTCCGAATCCCTGCAGAGGCCTAGCATTATGCAGGCTGCTTAGTGCCAGGGCCCAGGGCTCTTGCTGTCGCCATCACTGGCATTTCCACTGGAGGACAAGGCGAGCATGGAAAGAACACGTGTGCCATGAACCAGTGGAGTTGTCAACCCCCACTCTAGCAGCTGAAGTGGGAATTGTCACCAGGCCCCATGACCTGGTAAAACATCCTTCCAAAAAGTTAATTTCTTCCTTTTTGTATGCTGCAGGCGAAAGCTCCTAATGACACAGTAATACTACGTCAGGACTGAGAGGAGAGGCTTATGATCTGCTAAGTGAGCCAACTTCATTTAAGGAGACTATTGCAACCTGCCTTGTGAATATTAATGAGTCAGGTCCTTTGTGACCCATTTGGGAATTGCTAACCGTGTCTCAGACACTGTTGTACATTAAGGATTGCGACTCGCAAAAAAAAATGCAAATTGTGAGTCACAATCTGTAAAGGTGATATATCGGGCCCTAAATCTCACCCTTGTTCAACATGTATCCTCTCAGAATGGAGACAACAGTATTTAAGTTTAACATTCTGGTTACCCTAAAACAGTTGCATGGTGGACAGGTAGAAATCTTACCATACAGGTGTTAGTTACACTTCCTGTTGGTCGTTTGTGTCCATTACGGAAGATGAAGCAGGTTCCCCAGCTGTGGAATGCATTGCTAATGGGAAACGTCCTGAACGCGGTTGTTTCCCACACATGCATAACCACGCTTTCCGGAATAATGCATGGCTTTTTCTCTATGTTAACCACGCATGTGCTAAACTATGCATATGCATGGTTAAGGCAGAAGAAAAGAGAGTGGATCGGGAGAGAACGCGGTCAGGTAATGGGGGTTGGAAAGGTGTTGGGGGTAGTTTTTAGGGGTGGTGGATGGATAAAGGGCTTGGAGTGGGGGGTTGGGCTATTATTTTAGGGGTGGATGTGGGGGGTTTGGAATTTTTTTAAGAATAGGGCTTAGGGTGGGGGTCACGCAGAGTTGGTGGTAGTTTTTAGGGGTGGGGTGGATAAAGGGCTTGGGGTGGGTGGGGTTGGGCTATTTTTTTTAGGAGTTGGGTGGTAGGATGTTTGGGTTTCTTTTAGAGTCGATCGGGCGAGGGCCCAGTCAAGTAAGTGGGGCTGGGCAGTGTTGGGGGTAGTTTTTTAAGTGGATGGATTAAAGGCTTTGGGTGGGGAGTTGGGCTATTTTTTTCTTGCGGGGTGGGGGGTCGGGGTCGTTTTGTTTTTAGAGTAAGGTGGGGGGTCGGTTGCTTTTAGGGTGGGTGGAGGGGTCGGGAAAGGTTTTAGGGCTCAGGGTGGGGATGGCGGGGTTGGGGTAGTTTTTTTTTAGTGGCGGGTGGGGTAGCTTTGTTTTTAGGGGTGAATGGGGGTCGGGTTAGTTTTGTTTTTAGGGGTGGGGATGGGGGTTGGGGTAGTTTTGTTTTTAGTGCTGGTGGAGGGGTCGGTGGTTTATAGGGTGGTTGAGGGTCGGGAAGGTTTTAGGACTCAGGGTGGGTGGGGGTGTCGAGGTAGTTAAGTTTTTAGGGGCGGGTGGGGTAGCTTTGTTTTTAGGGGTGAATGGGGGGTTGGGTTAGTTTTGTTTTTAGGGGTGGGGATGGGGGGTTGGGGTAGTTTTGTTTTTAGGGCTGGTGGAGGGGTCAGTGGTTTATAGGGTGGTTGGGGGTCGGGAAGGTTTTAGGACTCAGGGTGGGTGGGGGTGTCAGGGTAGTTAAGTTTTTTAGGGGCGGGAGTCAGGGTAGTTTTGTTTTTAGGGGTGGGGGTGGGGGAGTTGGGGTACTTTTGATTTTAGGGCTGGTGGAGGGGTCGGTGGTTTATAGGGTGGTTGGGGGTCAGGGAAGGTTTTAGGACTCATGGTGGGTGGGGGTGTCGGGGTAGTTAAGTTTTTAGGGGCGAGGAGTCGAGGTAGTTTTGGTTTTAGGGGTGACCGGGGTTGGGGTAGCTTTGTTTTTAGGACGGGTGGGAGGGGCTGGTAGTTTAAGTATTAGGGGTGGGGTACTTTTGGGCCTCAGGGTGGATGAGGGGGTGGCATGATAGAACCACGAATGCCGTTCCCACACATGCCTTTACTAGGCAGGCTTTTTCAACAAAAAATCTTTGTTAAGGCATACGTGGTAAAGGCATGCGTGGAAACAATGCGGTTGATGTTCGACCACGTTGTTAAGGCATGCGTGGTTCCTGCATGCGTTCTTCCATCATACATTCATTGCTTCCTGATCACTGAGGTGAGAGATTGTATTACGTGGGCAATAAAATGCCCGCAAAATGAAGAACCAGTTGGCTGTCATATGTGTACATAGGAGACAGGTGAGTGTTGAAGGAGAGGCTAGAGGTCAATTTCTCTTCCCATTTTGTGTGTGTTTGCACTCTTCAAAGAAGGGGAATTAGAAAACATGTATGTTCTAAGAATACATGGTTATCTGAGTATCTGGGGAAGACATACACAATGACATACACAAGGAAAGAAGAATGGAAAAACACTCGCACACTTCTCAAGCCAGGCATCCCTCCGTAGATTCAACCTCAAAGCACGGCAGTGAACACGCTAAGCATCACATAAGAGAGTGTTCTATAAATATGCACAAACGGCTTGCTTTTTTCTTGAAACACGACATAAATTACGCAAACTTATCAGTCAATGAAACTGTAGGAGTACAAATTAACTGCAAGGGCATACCTCACTTTCAAAAGTCAGGGGACTGGTTCTAGGAGAAAATGGCCCTCATTCTGACCATGGCGGTCTTTTCGCAAGACCGCCGAGTTACCGCCGCGGTAAAGACCGCCGACCGCGGCGGTATGCCGCTGCGCGTATTCCGACCGCTGGGAGCGTTCTGCCGGAAAACCGCCAGCAGCCACACTGGCGGTCGGCGGGAAAGTGGAGACTGGTCAACCTCCACCGCCACGCCAGCAGAACACCGCCCCCAGAATTACGACCCACATTTCTGTGTGGCGGTCTTCTGTTGGCGGTCTTCTGTTGGCGGTCACGTCCCTATGGCTCCCGTCGCCTCCCGGAGGACCAACGAACAAGGTAAGTTGATCGTCCGTGAGGGGAGGGGGTGGGGGGGTGTTGTGTGATGTGTGCGTGCATGGGGGTGTGTAGAGGGGGTGTGTGAGTGCGTGCATGCGGGCGGGGGGTGCTGCTGTGCCTATGGGCAATGTGTGTAGTTCGGCGGGTGCGCATGTTGGCATGTATGTGTGCGGGTATGTGCCCCCGTTGTGTATGTGTGTGTGTAGGGGGTGTGCATATGTGCATGTTGGGGGTGCGTGCATGTCGGGGTGCGTGTATGTGCATGTCGGGGTGGGGGGGGCAGGGGGTTCGTACCACCTCTGGGGGGGTGGAGGGTGTGGGGGGAGGACTCGTGGGGGGTAGTGGGGGGTGGGGGAGACCCCTATCAGTGCCAGGGAAGGAATTCCCTGGCCCCGATAGTGCCTACCGCCATGGTTCGCATGGCGGTTCCCGACCGCCAAAACCCGCGCGGTAAGCAGGGTCATGATACGGTTGGCGGTCTTGGGTCAACCGCCGGGCCGGAGTGCGCAAACTCCAGCCCATCGGTCATGACCGCCGTGGCGGTCGGAGTGGGAAAGTGGCGGTCGATCGCGGCGGTGACCACCGCGGTCAGAATGCCATTTTTTGGACCGCCGGTCTGTTCGCGGTCCGACCGCCGCCTCTCCGCCGACCGCCAAGGTCAGAATGAGGGCCAATGTCTCTTGTGACAATTTGTTTCCTACAACGTGTCTTCCGTAAGTCATTGTCTGCAAAGACCAGTCTCCTGCAACAGTAAAGCTAGCAAAAATTGGCACTCGTTCAATACCTTACATTTCACGTAATTGTGCACAATGAAATTGCATTAATTACTCAAATTACAAGATTGTAATGGACAATTTTGCATGAGCCTTTTTACGTTTCACTCCATCAGTGGTTTAAAATCCTGTTAGAACACCTGCACAAGCTGTTCAGCCCTTCATGTCCTCAAGGACTACGTCAACCGGTTGTGATAGGTCCTGCACCCACAGATCTTCAACTGGTCCCGAAGCTTCTAGGGGAAAACTACAATAAACGCCTTATTGAAAATTAGAATGATGACCAACCTATTATTTCACCACTATTGTGGCCATGATAGCCACAAATGTAAAAAATGACTGCAATTGGTCAAGGATGAATACATCTATGCAAGTGCCATCTTTAAGCAAAGGATAGTCTCAATTATGTCAAGAACCATTATTACATGAAGGAATGGACACTTTGAAGCCAAGAATAACTAGAATGTTGCAGAGAATGCTAAATGCTGCTAAGTGAAAAGGAATGATCATCATTATGTCACGGATAACCTGCAGGCTGCCAGCATTTCCCTTAAGTGTCAAGTTTGATCACACCAATGCAAGGGATAGTCATATTGTTGTTAAGAATGTTCCTAACATAGCAAGAAAAAGCCACAGTTATGTAACTGTTATAAGGAATAACTAAACATTGACCAGAATAACCACAATATATAACGCAATAATGCCAGGCATAACTAAATGTCAACATCATGCCAATGATATAACATGCCTTAATCGCAATTGAGCTGAGCCGCTAGCCCTCACCAGTTCCCCTTTGCCCCCACAGTCAAACACACACACGTACAAGATCATTCATAGTAGCTCCTTCACACACTTTCAAACATTTACGTAGGAACACACACCAACTCAGAGTCCCTCCTTCTGCTCATTTACAGAGGTGGCGATATTGGCTCCAAACTCCGTGGCAAGGGAGCAGTAGGACAATTACAATTCCCCCTGTCAGAAAATTAAAATGCCCACACTTAGAGCTAGATCTCTAATAACATAGAGATAGCGAATCTATCTAATCGTTCATACTCCCAGCCTATCATCCACGCTCTATTATTGCATGATCTTTCACCTTTCGAACTGTTCACTATTTCATCCATCCCTTCACCATTCCATCCATTTGCTCACCATTCCATCCACCCATCATTTTACCCATTCATCCATAGTTTCCACATTCCATCCAACCAATGGTTATTGTTTTCATCAGTCCATAAATCGATCGATCCATCTATCCGTCCTGCCATTGTTTCATAAATCGTTTCTTTGTTCCTTCCATTCTTTTTTCCATACATGCATTCCTACGTCCTCATCTCCTTCATGCCTTCATTTTTTTCTCACCTTTCTTGCCTTCTATTAACTTATTATTTCACCCTTCCCTCTTTCCATGTTTCATTCCTTCCTTTTACATTTTTACTTCCCCTCTTCCTTTTCCCCTGTATCCCTTCTAGTTTTCGACTTTCAATCTTCATTTCTTTAGTCATCTTATTTGTCCTCTCTTATTTTTCTGTCCTCTCTCGCGCTATTTGATGCTGTCTCCATTTCCCATCATTTCGTTCTCAGTCTCCTTAGAGGAAAACGGGATGCATTTCACAAATAAAAATGGAAAGTTTTTTCATACCATTCACAAAGGGGAAGGGGTCCCATGGAGATCCCTTTGCATTTGCGAATGGGTTAACACCAATTTGAAATTGGTGATAACTGCAATTGTTTTGTGACTGCATTCAGGATTTCAAACCAATCGTACCTGGGCCTGCGAGTCACAATTAAGAAGGGATGCCCTTGGAAAGCCCCTTCATGATTGTGAGTCGCAGTCCCTATTTTGGGAGTCGGTAACAGGATACCGACCTGCAACATAGGAATGGTTCATTGTACAAGGCCATTTTGCAGTCGCAAATAGTGAAATTCGTCTTTTGCGACTGCAAAATTGCTTTGTACATCGGGCTCATAATGCTGCAGAAATCTACGAGTGCAAGATAAAGGAGCAGCTAGTGTCTGTTACTTGGTCATGAGATGGATTCAAAAGTAACAATTTTGGTATTGGGCACACTACGATTTAATTGCACTGGCTGCTGGCTTCTGAGCAAAACCCTGGCTCTGATGCTCCATGGACATCAATTCACCAAAATGGAGGAGTAGCGGAAATAAAAACACATGTTTTGTGACTCATAATATCACAAGACATGGTCACATTGAATTTGACCATGGTGATATTACAGGGAGTGATGTCCCATGACCTCTGACCCGCAACAGCATCACAGGAAGTGACGTCCCCAAAGTAAATAAAATTAGTAATAACTACCAGATGTTCAGCTGTCAGCTACCAACATATAGCCCTCATACACATGCACCAGTCATCAATTGTCAGGAACCCTGGCGGGTCCATACTTTTGACAAATATAAAATTAGAACAATTGATTAGGGTAATAAAAAGTCTGATATTCAGTGCAAGACACACAGAAGTTGAAATGTGTCTTATAAATGCATGTTATGTTATATAATGTTTGTTATAAATTGGGTTTTTGGTTGGCAGTCAGGTTACCCCCTGTCCAAGCAAGAACCCTCACTCTAGTCAGGGTAAGTCACACACAATCCAAATTGTCCTGTGCTCACCCTCTGGTAGCTTGGCACTGAGCAGTCAGGCTTAACTTAGAAGGCAATGTGTAAAGTATTTGTGCAATAAATCATACAATAACACAATATAGCACAACAAAAATACACCACACAGTGTTTAGAAAAATATATAATATTTATCTGGATATTTGCAGGTCAAAACGATAAAAGATACAATATGAGATTGTAGAGATATCACTGAAAAGTGATATAAAGTGTTTTAAGTCTTTAAAAAGTAAAACAAGTCTCTTTCAAGCACAAAGTACCTGGTTTGGAGTGGAAAATCTCTGCACAGGGCTGCAGAGGAGGAGATGTGTGGAAAAATGGTGTGTACGTCGGTTTCGCCCCTTCACACACGGACTTGCGTCGTTATTTTCCACACGGGGAGACGTGCGTCGTTCTACGGGAAGAAAAATGGTGTGTGCGTCGGTTTCGCCCTCCAGACATGGACTTGGGTCGCTATTTTTCACTTGGGGAAGACGTGCGTCGTTTTCCGGCACACGGACCGTCTCCTTCTGTGGGTCGCGGGATTACCAGATGTCCCAGGGTCTGTGCGTGGAATCCTAGGCTTGTTATCAGGCTGCGTGTCGTTCGGGTGGGCTATGCGTGGAATTTTCTTCCTCACGGCAGGCGTTGCGTCGATTTCCTCTCTGGAAGTTAGGCGGCGTTGTCCAGGCGGGGCTGTGCGTCGAAGTTCCGGTCGCACCGTAGGCGTCGCGTCGAGCGGCGTCTTTCCGGATCGGCGTGCAGTGAATTTTTCACAGCGGAGCAAGCTGTGCGTCACATTTTTCAGCGCACAAGGAGTCCAGTTGAAAAAGAGAAGTCTTTTTGGTCCTGAGACTTCAGGGAACAGGAGGCAAGCTCTATCCAAGCCTTTGGAGAGCACTTTTGCAGCAAGACAAGAGTTCAGCAAGGCAGCAGGCCAACAGCAAGGCAGCAGTCGTTTGTAGAAAGCAGTCAGGTGAGTCCTTTGAGCAGCCAGGCAGTTCTTCTTGGCAGGATGCAGGTTCTGGTTCAGGTTTCTTCTCCAGCAAGTGTCTGAGGTGGTAGGGCAGAGGCCCTGTTTTATACCCAAATGTGCCTTTGAAGTGGGGGAGACTTCAAAGAGTGGCTAAGAAGTGCACCAGGTCCCCTTTCAGTTCAATCCTGTCTGCCAGGGTCCTAGTAGGGAGTGTGGCAGTCCTTTGTGTGAGAGGAGGCCCTCCACCCTCCCAGCCGAGGAAGACCCATTCAAAATGCAGATGTATGCAATTGAGGCTGAGTACCCTGTGTTTGGGGTGTGTATGAGTGAATGCACAAGGAGCTGTCAACTAAACCCAGACCGATGTGGATTGTAAGGCACAGAAAAATTTAAGTGCAGAGAAATGCTCACTTTTTAAAAGTGGCATTTCTAAAATAGTAATATTAAATCCAACTTCACCAGTCAGCAGGATTTTGTATTACTATTCTGGCCATACTAAATATGACCTTCCTACTCCTTTCAGATCAGCAGCTACCACTTCAATAATGTATGAGGGCAGCCCCAATGTTAGCCTATGAAGGGAGTAGGCCTCACAATAGTGTAAAAACGAATTTAGGAGTTTTACACTACCAGGACATATAAACTACACAGGTACATGTCCTGCCTTTTACTCACATAGCACCCTGCTCTAGGGGTTACCTAGGGCACACATTAAGGGTGACTTATATGTAGAAAAAGGGGGGGTTTAGGCTTGGCAAGTACTTTTAAATGCCAAGTCGAAGTGGCAGTAAAACTGCACACACTGGCAGGCCTGAGACAAGGTAAAGGGGCTACTTAAGTGGGTGGCACAACCAGTGCTGCAGGCCCACTAGTAGCATTTAATCTACAGGGCCTAGGCACATATAGTGCACTCTACTAGGGACTTATAGGTAAATTAAATACTCCAATTGGGTATGATCCAATGTTACCATGTTTAAAGGGAGAGAGCATATGCACTTTAGCACTGGTTAGCAGTGGTAAAGTGCGCAGAGTCTAAAAACGAGCAAAAATGAGGTTAGAAAAAGAGAAGGAGGAAGGCAAAAAGTCTGTGGATAACCCTGCAGAAGGGCCATTTCCAATAATGTTTAATACCAAACACCCAGGCACAGCACTAAGCTGGCAGATGTAGCAAAGGGTTTTACCCATTCTGTGTCTATGGGAAAATGTGTTCGTACATATGGACCTAAATTCACAGTTATAATTCTAAAAAGGTGTGCAGGGTGCAAGGGTCTGACTCTCTGGCGCAACCTGAGCTACCCAAGACTAGCTCAATTATACATGATACAGTACAAATACTAAAGCACAAGCATCATTTACAAAAGCACAGCTTCATGTTTATAGACACAGTTTCAACTTCCTTGGCTCAGATAGACTAATAAACAGGCAGAAGGCCAGATGAGATGATCACAGGCACACCAGTGAATGCTCAGGCAACAAGCCAAACATCGGGATAAAAGCAAAATATGCCAGGTCACAGTGTATTCCTAGTTAAAGACATTGTAAGCTCCTTCTAATCAAGTCCAGCCCATGCAAAGGTATGTCTTCATAATGCTCAGATACAGTCTCAAAACCCCTATTGTGCACTCCCATGCACAGGTGTATCTTCAAAGGTATGTCCAACCTCACTCTTTCACAACTGTAGGCTCAGCAGTAGCTACCAGAACACAGAGGAAAGTATAATGGATTCCTCTGAAATTTTCCAAGGCATGAGCATTTAAGCAGTTTATCAGACCATTTTCTTACAGAAGTACAGGCTGTTGGATTCAGACATAAAATTGTATTTTTTGGCAGCATGAAATCCAAAACCCCAGTGTTACATAGGTAAATTAAAACACTGGGGTTCTTTATCAGAAGGACTAATTTCTGAGACAAGTCATTTTATATTCCCTGCATCGCCTAACTCATAAAAAGGGCCAATGAGGGTGGCCACACACCTCATTTTTAAGGACCTAGGAGTGGTCTACAGGAAAGAAACATACTGTGGGTTCTCTGCAGTTTCTTCCAGTGGTATCACTGACTGATCCAGCCGCCACATCTTCCCCATCCTTATTACCACAAATAGAATGGTAGTATAAGCACTGTATCCCCTTTCTTCACCCTCCCTTCTACATCCTTCCTTAACTAAACCTTCCTTTCCACTCTTCTCCTTTTACTTCTTCTCACCCTCTTCCATTTTAGCTGATGACTGTCCCTTCAAAGTCTAGGCTTTTCCAGTGAGCCAGCATGGCATACAAATACAATGAAGAGAAAGGATGGCTGTACTACTGGGTCTCTCACATTCCAAAACTGCACCTGGGATTGGGGATGAGCTAGAGCACCACAGATGGATGATAATTATTGTTTGTGTTAGAGGTGAAGTGAAATGAAATGAGGCACTGATTGTTGAACTCTGCCTTTGAATTCATAATAATATCATGTGTGTTAGAAAAATGCAAATAAAGTAAAAAATGACATTGCAAATCTGTGACCTATTTTAACATGCAGAACTCTGGAATAGGCATATTAACCCTCCAAAACTACGCATCATTGGGCACAATAAATATCCATTATTTACAGAGCTTCAGAGAGAAGAGTTTTTATAAAAGCAACACATCATTACCTTTGATGTGGACTCCTGGCCCTATCTCAAGATACCTGTAATGACTTCTGCACTCAGAGGGAAGCTCCTGACGGTACCAGTCTGGTGGCCATATGATAACTAGAAGTGTAGGGACAGACAGGTGGTGACACAATGCTCTGAACCTGAGGTTTTACTGCATGGAGTCTGTGTCTCACTGTCTGTCCTGAGCGATGTAGCCACTAGAAAGATCTGATGACTGCTTAATGTCTGCTCAAAAAGAAACATTCGGAAACTCGATGTGACCTTGCTAGAGTACATTGTTATGGTTCTTGAGCACCAACATGGCCCAGGAACAAGGTGAAAAGTTCCACCATCTGGTCATTGAGGTAAATTTTGCAACCATTTATTGACTAATAGAAAGGAGGCCAACAAGCAGTTTAAAAATAGATAGTGTTCCAGCTTCCTTTGGCCCTATCTGCACAACACAGGCTTGCTGCAAAATTCACCATAATAAAACACTATTGTGACATTACCATGCCGCCCCTCATAGGGCATGTGACCTGATAGCAAAGGTAAATTCAAAGAATGTTTCAGCTCATACTCCTCTGTCTACAACTAAGCTCCTGCAAACTACAAAAAAGAAATGAAAATATCACTGTCTTTATTAAATAGTTTTAAAATAGGTGTCAGATATATTTTCTCTTCAGAAAACATTAATCACCAGGTCCTTTGTGATCCTAGCTCCTTAAGTGAAACCAGGGGTCACAGGTGAACAGCCAGAGGTCACAAAGGACAAGCCAGGGGTCGCAGCCGCTATCTGTACCAGCCTCTAAATGATGTCCATATGATGCTCATTCTTTTACAAACAAAGCACTGAACTCCACCTTTGCAGAGGATTTAAAAAAAATATTTAAATGCATTATTATTCAGCAGGAGCAATAATATTGCATGTTTTTTCAGTCTAGTGGGATGATTGTACTGATCTGGTAAGGAGTCTAGTAGTGGTCCATCATTAAGGGTGGAGAGGCTCTGCTCTCACCTTTTGTACAGCATAATTAGTGTCTGTCAGGCTGAGCAAAGGTCAACCTGACAAACACTGGTTGGTTCAGGTGCAACACATTCATTACATGTGGAGGTGCCTGGCAGCCTGACTCAAGCTTTTCCGGGGTGAAGACTTCACAGCCCTGAGGGAGTGACCTCAACAGCCTCGCACAGTCCTTTGAGAGTCTCCCCCATGATGAGAGGAAGCATCACTAGTACCCTTAGACCTACACACTTCTGTTTTAAGCCCGGAAGTGCCCAGGTCTCAGTGTCTATCATGACGCCTCATTACAACAATGGGAACGATGGGTGGGGTCAGCAACTCACACTGACCCCATCCCACTCTGTGAGTAGGAAGGGGAGGTCTTCCTCTATTTATTGACCCTTAGCAGGGTCAGCCATTGAGGGAGATGGCAGGATCATCATGTTTTCCCTTCCCTCTCTGAAGCATCCAGCTCCTTTTGGTGCATTCAGCTGTACCTCCTGCCACCTGCTGGACTTCCTGTCACCTGGTAAGTACTTTTTAATTGTTTGAGTACGTGTATGCATGCATTAATGCATGTGTATTCTATGCATGCGTGCACTGAATAGGTGTGTGCCTGTGTATGCACTTGTGAATGGATGGGTGTGAGTAAGTGTGCATGTGGATGAATGTGAGTGTGTGTGTGCGTGTGTGTGCTTGCCCCACAAGTACCTCACAATACGAGCCGGAACTGGCCAGGACATGTTGTGGAAGAGCATTGTTCAATGTACAACAGTTGATCCTAGAATTGCTCTTTCTACATCTAAAAATAGTTTCAGTAAAAAACTCTACTGCTCCCTTGAGTTCCCTTGAGTTACGCCCCACACTATAGTGAATAGCTAAATGTAAGAATATCACTGCAGCATATTCAACTTCTGCCGAGGTGCTGCTTTATAATCACGTATTCGTAATTGATAGTGGTTAGTTAAAAGCAATGTCTTTCATAAATTCTGAGTTACTATTGTAATTGTCATTTACACATGCCCAATTGCTGGACTTGGCCACAATAATCAAATGGTTACATTCAAATAAAGTGATTATTAGCTGCCAGTAGACTGAATCTGTTCTCAGTACTAAAAACAACCCTAATACATCAGAATTAGCCGATGACTGAGGATCAGAAGACTAAGGAGTTTTCTCTGCTTATCTAAACAGGGCAGAATTTTAACCAGATGTCTGTGTTCTCTAAGCCTCACACACCAGCGGGATCAGGCACCATATTCACTCGAAGGCACCTTGAGGAATCCTTGGCATGCTCGACAGTGGGACATTACAGTTTACGGTATGCTGATGCTCAGTGCGGAAAATACAACATGTGTTTACATGATGGCTATATTCATTAGAGCTTCTCCGGAACATGTTGTTGATCCCCTAAAATCCCTAGAGCTTCAATGGCTGCAACACACAACAGTTTTAACGATAATATTTGTGTGAAAGGGAAGTAGGCTTTTGACGGACATTGCTTTTAGCATTTATAAACCACTATTCCCTATCCACTACCCGAAATAGTTGGTAATATTCAAGACTTGTATCTAAACAAGAGTTAAGGTGTGGAAACAAATTCAACAGCTGTTCATCTAAATATGACAGCCTGGTTGCCCTTTTGAATGACTTCATTGAGAAACCTAGGGCCTTATTTAAAAAGAATTGGCGTAGGATAGCACTGGAAGTAATTTTGCTGCGCTGCCCTACGCCAATTCGAAAGGCCAGGAATGCACTGTATTTACAAGATACAATGCATTCCTGTCTTTTCAGCCAACTATGATGCACAAATTGCAGCTGAGCGCCAACACAGGCACCCTTGCACCATGTTGCAAGGGTGCCTGTGTTGTTGGCATGATTGTTTTTTATGCAGGAAGGGGTACCTTTCTGCACAGAAACAATCACAAGAGGCTTTTTCCTTGTTCTATACACATTGAACATGCAAAAATGAGAAGTGCAAAAATATATCCTTGTTATGCCTGCTCTTCGGAGGCATACGTTTTTGGTGCTGACCCAGATTTACTTTATGTTCTAAATCTGGGACAGTGTCAAAAACCATGGGTGTTGAGTGGGTACACCCACAGCAAAGCCCATGGCACACATCCCAACCCCATAACTACAAGGCCATGTAAAGCCACCCAGTGTGGCTTTGTGTGGCCTTGTAGATATAGGTCTTCACTGTTCACCACTGGAGCATCAAAGAAGTGATGCTCTAGTGGCACACAGGAGCTTGCAAATAAGCCTCCTTCATGTACGTATATAATCCATTTGCCTCCTTACATATTCTTAACTATTAAAACAAACACATTTCATAACCGTTGTTTTCTACATAGCTCCTGATCTTGCAGTAAAATTATGAGCAGCTTAAAACTACTTCTTAATGTTCTTATTGTGTGCCGATAGCTATTGGTGGACTGCATCTGCACTAGGTTTTGTGGAGCAGGACTGATTTTTTACCATCATATCTTGATCTAGAGCAAGATACGGAAAGGCCACCAATGAAGAAAGAAGTATTAAGACAAAGATAGGAAAACAGTGATAAAGAAAGAAAACAGGGCTCTTAAAGAACTTGCAAAAATGAGAAAACGTCAAGCACGGATCTTCTCAGAAGTTTCTTGACACCTGCCTCCTACTTCCATTTCTGAGTCCAGATTTGTAACTGAATGAAGAGTGCAAATGGTGAGTGACTGAAAAAAAATTCACCTCTTAGAAGACAAAAGCCTTGATTAAAAAAACACTAAAGTATAGGCAGATGAAGAGCAGCAGGCAAAATCTTTGGGGCAGGAGCTGGAAAAACTATCCTTGTAGCACGAGCTGGAAAAAACGGTAAGAATTCAACTATTTCAGAGCTGGTTGTGATGCACCACTCAGGCTAACCAGCATCCTTTTATAGTCCAAGAGGGAACTGAGCTGGAAGAGGAAACAGAAAAAGAACATGAAGTAATGTTTCACCATATTGGCTTGGCAAGGTCACAATTGAAATACGTGATTAATTGACTACACTTCCCTGCAAATATCTGACCGGGAACATAACCAATCAAAAAGGAAAGTATCTCAATGTTTAACAGAGTTTAAACTAAACGTCAGGATTGTCTAACCAATAACAAGTGAGCAAAAATGCCCCCTGTTGCGTAATCATCCACTTGAATTAGTGTGCTGGTTTTTAGCCTCTGCACACTGGGGTAATCTTGTCGATCGCCCAGTGTATTTGTTGTGTTCCCTAAAACATAGTTATTTGCTAAGCCCTGATTAGCATATTTACCTCTCCTAGAAGGCAATAGTATATGGTGCATAAACTGCACCCATAGTATTGAAAGTTAAAAGTCAATAGACTGCAGCACTATTTGTGACATCAATTGGTGTCATAAAAAAACACATGGCTTCAGGCCTATCATTGTAGCCCGACTGCTGAAGTTTAAACCTGCAGTGCAACTTGTTTAAATAGCCCGTATTGACAGTTTAGGACTTCCTTTTTAAACATTAGTAAGCCACTCTTACAGAGGCCTTGTAGCCCACAAGGTAGGATATATGGTATTTAAAAGTGCGGCATGTAGAAAATGAATGTTAACATGAATGAATGAATGATAGGTTTTGTAAAGCACACAGCTACCACAACAGTGTCCCGGCTCTAAGCACAGAAACTGCCCACAAAGACCGAAGACACCCTAGTCCCTATACAGATGAGTTTTCAATTGTTTTTGGAACTTTGACTTCTCCGGAATATTCAAGATGAGCCACTCCACTTCTTCCTTCTAATGAAGGAAATATTCAGAAGGCAAGCAGATTGGGTGCAAAAGGCTCTCCTTGGACAACAGGCGGTTAGCCTTTTTTGCAGATTTAAAGGAACAGTTTTATAAATGCAGCATGTGCAAGGGTTAAGGCCTTAAAAATAATCCTTTTTTACCAGCAGCCAGGGTGACTGGGTCCGGTAATAAGATATCAAACCCTGTAAAAGCAAGTACAGTACTCGTATTACCAAATTGTGGATTTTCTGCAGTCTTTGAACAAGATAGTCTGGGAGGCCTGTATAAAGAACATTGGCATAGTCTAGTCTAGATAAAACCTAGGCTTGGACGCACAGTTTTCTGAGCCTTCCATGGTAACAGTTTAAGGAATTTCCTCAACATCTTCAGAATCCAACATGTGGATTTAACCACAGCAGCGATCTGAGTATGAAATGACAAGCAAATATCAATTTGAACCCCTAGGTTCCCAGCCAGCTCAGTGGGAGGGAGGTGTTGTACAACAAAGTGGCCATGCTCCTGACCATCCAGGTTGGGGGGCAGCTCCAAAAAGCAAGATCTCAGCTTTTCCTGGATTACATTGTAAAGAGTTACTCCTGAACCAACCCATGACTGCTGACAAACTGTCTGTAAATTTATATTTAACTTCCTTCGTTGTTATAAGTCAGCAGTAAGTGGATGTCATCCGCCTTGGAAACAACCTGGATGTTACAGGACTCAATGAGATATGCCAATGGTGTCAAATATATATTAAAGAGAGTAGAACTCACGGCAGATCCTTGAGGCACACTATACTAAATAGGTTCAGGTTCAGACACAAATGGCTTAAGCCAAACCTCTTGCTCACTCTGTTCCAGAAATTACCCTAACCAGGCCAAGGCCTTCACCTCAACTCCAATATGGCTAAGCGATGTAACAGAATTTCGTGCGAAATTGTGTCAAAAGCCAAAAGATCAAGTGGGATTAAGGCAGCATTCTGAAATGCAACCAAAGTAAACTTAATGGAGTCTGTAATCTTCATCAGTGCTGTTTCTGTATTATGTCGGGCCCTAAACCAGACTGAAGAGTGAGGAGTTTAAAGGATACCAGAAATTATGTCAGCTAGGTATAAACAGTTTTTTCAATGATCTTAGAAACCCTAGGAAGCAGAGAAATAGGTCAAACATTGGATAATAAGTTTGGGTCCTCATTGGGTTTAACGGAGGAATAACCCTAGCCCTTTTCCAGGCAGGAGGGACTATCCTGGAATATAAGAAAGTAGCAAAGAGCACCAGATACATAGGAGCCAGGCTGTTGCCTACCAGTCTTATCATGAGAGGAGGAAGTAAAGGATCTAGTGGAGAGACGGATTTTCTTGTACAAAAAAGGACCTGGAACTCATTCATAGAAGTGGGAGTAAACTGTAACAATTTATTCTCAGCTCTAAGAACTGAAGGACAGAGTTAAGATTTTCGTGCACCCCTTAGCGCCCCCTACCACCACCATGTGTGCACCATATGTAATGTGTGGCACACCATGACGCAGGGTAGAGGGCAATAACGTCAACATTTTTTATGCTATTGATTTACTGTTCTGGGTTAGCGCCAAAATTGTGGTGCTAACCATGAACAGTACATAGTTGCCCATTGTAACCAATCGTGTGCCCCCTTTTAACACCTGCTCTGAGCAGGCACTAAAAGTATCTCTTAGATTGCACTGAGCCATTTCTGAGGCCCCCCTAATGGGGGAATGCCCCCTTTGCATAAATTATGCATGGCGCATGCATAATGTGGCGCAAAGGGTTACAAAGTGATGCAATCCATGCATTGCGCCACTTTGTATATAAAGCCCAACGATTTTTGAAGCCTAATGCCACATTAGCGTAAAAATGATACTAATGAGGCGCTAGTGCCTCTTTAATCTGGGCCTAAATATTTCTCCTCAGTCAGGGATTGGGGGCACAAATTTAAAGTCTCCAACAAATTGTCTTGTATTTTTTAAATTTTGTCTTCAAAGAAAGTGCTCACGTGAGAGCACAAGACCACTAGTCTCCCAAGGGTGTGAAATAGAATTTGGATCTGTAAAATCTGAAACAATTTTTAAAATGTCCCACAGTGGCAAGATCCTAAAAGCTGTTTTCACTGTGGGAGGCCTGCCTGTCCTATGTAGAAGAGTATATATTAAACTACTAAATGTGCATCTGTTGAGCCACATGGAACATTTTGGTGCACATAAAAGGGAAAGAAAAGGTAAGACAATTAAATTTTTTGGTGCATCCCCTGTCTGGTTGATGAAGGACCTGCTTTTTTCTGTCTCTGAGTTTGTTTTGCATATGGTGCCTCCTTCAAATCAAATTGGTCAAAGAGCTTCACCTTCTTGAATTTGCCCTGCCATATTGCATTTTGGGGCTGTTTGCAGTGACACAAACGTGAACTAGTGCAAACAGAGTTAGGTCAGGGTTTGTGAACATTTACTTTGTTGGTCAAAGAGGAGCAGGAGTGTCCTAGAGTGTCTCACACTGACAGGCAAGTGAACTCTAAAAATGATTGACTTTCACTCAACATTCCTTAGATCACTGCTGGGCTGGCGAAAGGATACCAGATGGACTGAATCTTCTGCACTTCGGATCTGTGACCTGTTAAAAGGACCTGGAGAGGTTGGATAACCCTCTTCCACCTGAAATCCAAGTACTGAAAGATCTCCAAGCAGATGCGGCTCAAGAAACAGAAAAAAGCTGAAGATGACATTCCTGTAAAGACTCCCAGCTGACCAGTAGCAACTGGACCTAGACTGGACTTTGCCCTTACCTTCTGCCTTATACCCTGAAAGTCCCTTAGTGTTCCTGATGATGTTATGGGGGCCTTTACAGTGTATACTGAAGGTTTATTGGGCACCAAAACAAGTTTGGATTTTTTTTCTCCAAGGGGATAAACCATGAAACGTATCTGACCGGCAGTCCATAGCATTCGGTTGAATGTCATTTTGACTCACATGAAGCCTAGCTTTTCCTTTGAAAAATAACAAAGTTTCTTTTCAGATTGGAATGTACAAACTGTTTCCAATTTCCCTACTTTCAGGCTCTAGTGTGGCCAATCTACTCAGTGTATTCCACCCGGGCTCCATTGCTTTTGGCCTTATAATCTCTCTTAGATCACAGTCTACCCTGACCATTGACTACCATTGGACCTTTTTGGCTCTATAGTCAATTAAATCTTTTCCCTTATTGGATTTTGGTCATTATGCTTAGTGTAAAGAAATGGCTCCCTGTTGCAGTTACCCCCCACTTTTTGCCTGATACTGATGCTGACTTGACTGAGAAGTGTGCTGGGACCCTGCTAACCAGGCCCCAGCACCAGTGTTCTTTCACCTAAAATGTACCATTGTTTCCACAATTGGCACAACCCTGGCACCTAGGTAAGTCCCTTGTAACTGGTACCCCTGGTACCAAGGGCCCTGATGCCAGGGAAGGTCTCTAAGGGCTGCAGCATGTCTTATGCCACCCTAGGGACCCCTCACTCAGCACAGACACACTGCTTGCCAGCTTGTGTGTGCTGATGGGGAGAAAATGACTAAGTCGACATGGCACTCCCCTCAGGGTGCCATGCCAACCTCCCACTGCCTGTGGCATAGGTAAGTCACCCCTCTAGTAGGCCTTACAGCCCTAAGGCAGGGTGCACTATACCACAGGTGAGGGCATATGTGCATGAGCACTATGCCCCTACAGTGTCTAAGCAAAACCTTAGACATTGTAAGTGCAGGGTAGCCATAAGAGTATATGGGCTGGGAGTCTGTCAAAAACGAACTCCACAGCTCCATAATGGCTACACTGAATTCTGGGAAGTTTAGTATCAAACTTCTCAGAATAATAAACCCACACTGATGCCAGTGTTGGATTTATTAAAAAATGCACACAGAGGGCATCTTAGAGATACCCCCTGTATTTTACCCAATTGTTCAGTGCAGGACTGACTGGTCTGTGCCAGCCTGCTGCTGAGAGACGAGTGTCTGACCTCATGCGGTGAGAGCCTTTGTGCTCTCTGAGGACAGAAACAAAGCCTGCTCTGGGTGGAGGTGCTTCACACCTCCCCCCTGCAGGAACTGTAACACCTAGCAGTGAGCTTCAAAGGCTCAAGCTTCGTGTTACAATGCCCCAGGGCACTCCAGCTAGTGGAGATGCCCGCCTCCTGGACCCAGCCCCCACTTTTGGCGGCAAGTCCAGGAGAGATAATGAGAAAAACAAGGAGGAGTCACTGGCCAGTCAGGACAGCCCCTAAGGTGTCCTGAGCTGAGGTGACTCTAACTTTTAGAAATCCTCCATCTTGCAGATGGAGGATTCCCCCAATAGGATTAGGGATGTGACCCCCTCCCCTTGGGAGGAGGCACAAAGAGGGTGTACCCACCCTCAGGGCTAGTAGCCATTGGCTACTAACCCCCCAGACCTAAACACGCCCTTAAATTTAGTATTTAAGGGCTTCCCTGAACCTAAAGATTTAGATTCCTGCAACAACAAGAAGAAGGACTGCCTAGCTGAAAACCCCTGCAGAGGAAGACCAGAAGACAACAACTGCCTTGGCTCCAGAAACTCACCGGCCTGTCTCCTGCCTTCCAAAGAACTCTGCTCCAGCGACGCCTTCCAAAGGGACCACGACCTCTGCATCCTCTGAGGACTGCCCTGCTTCGACGACGACAAGAAACTCCAGAGGACAGCGGACCTGCTCCAAAAAGACTGCAACTTTATCCAAAGAAGCAGCTTTAAAGAACCCTGCAATCTCCCCGCAAGAAGCGTGAGACTTGCAACACTGCACCCGGCGACCCCGACTCGGCTGGTGGAGAACCAACACCTCAGGGAGGACCCCCGGACTACTCTACGACTGTGAGTACCAAAACCTGTCCCCCCTGAGCCCCCACAGCGCCGCCTGCAGAGGGAATCCCGAGGCTTCCCCTGACCGCGACTCTCTGAAACCTAAGTCCCGACGCCTGGAAAAGACCCTGCACCCGCAGCCCCCAGGACCTGAAGGACTGGACTTTCACTGCAGAAGTGATCCCCAGGAGTCCCTCTCCCTTGCCCAAGTGGAGGTTTCCCCGAGGAAGCCCCCCCTTGCCTGCCTGCAGCGCTGAAGAGATCCCTTGATCTCTCATTGACTTCCATTGCGAACCCGACGCTTGTTCTAACACTGCACCCGGCCGCCCCCGCGCCGCTGAGGGTGAAATTTCTGTGTGGGCTTGTGTCCCTCCCGGTGCCCTACAAAACCCCCCTGGTCTGCCCTCCGAAGACGCGGGTACTTACCTGCTGCCAGACTGGAACAGGGGCACCCCCTTCTCTCCATTGAAGCCTATGCGTTTTGGGCACCACTTTGAACTCTGCACCTGACCGGCCCTGAGCTGCTGGTGTGGTAACTTTGGGGTTGCTCTGAACCCCCAACGGTGGGCTACCTTGGACCAAGAACTGAACCCTGTAAGTGTCTTACTTACCTGGTAAAACTAACAAAAACTTACCTCCCCCAGGAACTGTGAAAATTGCACTGTGTCCACTTTTAAAGTAGCTATTTGTGAATAACTTGAAAAGTATACATGCAATTGAAATGATTCAAAGTTCCTAATGTACTTACCTGCAATACCTTTCAAACAAGATATTACATGTTAAATTTGAACCTGTGGTTCTTAAAATAAACTAAGAAAATATATTTTTCTATAACAAAACCTATTGGCTGGATTTGTCTCTGAGTGTGTGTACCTCATTTATTGTCTATGTGTATGTACAACAAATGCTTAACACTACTCCTTGGATAAGCCTACTGCTCGACCACACTACCACAAAATAGAGCATTAGTATTATCTCCTTTTACCACTATTTTACCTCTAAGGGGAACCCTTGGACTCTGTGCATGCTATTCCTTACTTTGAAATAGCGCGGGGCGCGGGGGCGGCCGGGTGCAGTGTAGAAACAAGCGTCGGGTTTGTAATGGAAGTCAATGGGAGATCTAGGGATCTCTTCAGCGCTGCAGGCAGGCAAGGGGGGGGTTCCTCGGGGAAACCTCCACTTGGTCAAGGGAGAGGGACTCCTGGGGGTCACTCCTCCAGTGAAAGTCCGGTCCTTTAGGTCCTGGGGGCTGCGGGTGCAGGGTCTCTCCCAGGTGTCGGGACTTAGGATTCAAAGAGTCGCGGTCAGGGGAAGCCTCGGGATTCCCTCTGCAGGCGGCGCTGTGGGGGCTCAGGGGGGACAGGTTTTTGTACTCACAGTCTTAGAGTAGTCCTGGGGTCCCTCCTGAGGTGTTGGATCGCCACCAGCCGAGTCGGGGTCGCCGGGTGCAGTGTTGCAAGTCTCACGCTTCTTGCGGGGAGCTTGCAGAGTTCTTTAAAGCTGCTGGAAACAAAGTTGCAGCTTTTCTTGGAGCAGGTCCGCTGTCCTCGGGAGTTTCTTGTCTTTTCGAAGCAGGGGCAGTCCTCAGAGGATGTCGAGGTCGCTGGTCCCTTTGGAAGGCGTCGCTGGAGCAGGATCTTTGGAAGGCAGGAGACAGGCCGGTGAGTTTCTGGAGCCAAGGCAGTTGTCGTCTTCTGGTCTTCCTCTGCAGGGGTTTTCAGCTAGGCAGTCCTTCTTCTTGTAGTTGCAGGAATCTGCTTTTCTAGGGTTCAGGGTAGCCCTTAAATACTAAATTTAAGGGCGTGTTTAGGTCTGGGGGGTTAGTAGCCAATGGCTACTAGCCCTGAGGGTGGGTACACCCTCTTTGTGCCTCCTCCCAAGGGGAGGGGGTCACAATCCTAACCCTATTGGGGGAATCCTCCATCTGCAAGATGGAGGATTTCTAAAAGTCAGAGTCACCTCAACTCAGGACACCTTAGGGGCTGTCCTGACTGGCCAGTGACTCCTCCTTGTTGCTTTCTTTATTCCCTCCAGCCTTGCCGCCAAAAGTGGGGGCCGTGGCCGGAGGGGGCGGGCAACTCCACTAAGCTGGAGTGCCCTGCTGGGCTGTGACAAAGGGGTGAGCCTTTGAGGCTCACCGCCAGGTGTTACAGCTCCTGCCTGGGGGAGGTGTTAGCATCTCCACCCAGTGCAGGCTTTGTTACTGGCCTCAGAGTGACAAAGGCACTCTCCCCATGGGGCCAGCAACATGTCTCTGGTGTGGCAGGCTGCTGGAACTAGTCAGCCTACACAGACAGTCGGTTAAGTTTCAGGGGGCACCTCTAAGGTGCCCTCTGGGGTGTATTTTGCAATAAAATGTACACTGGCATCAGTGTGCATTTATTGTGCTGAGAAGTTTGATACCAAACTTCCCAGTTTTCAGTGTAGCCATTATGGTGCTGTGGAGTTCTTATGGCTACCCTGCACTTACAATGTCTAAGGTTTGGTTTAGACACTGTAGGGGTACCATGCTCATGCACTGGTACCCTCACCTATGGTATAGTGCACCCTGCCTTAGGGCTGTAAGGCCTGCTAGAGGGGTGTCTTACCTATACTGCATAGGCAGTGAGAGGCTGGCATGGCACCCTGAGGGGAGTGCCATGTCGACTTACTCGTTTTGTCCTCACTAGCACACACAAGCTGGCAAGCAGTGTGTCTGTGCTGAGTGAGAGGTCTCCAGGATGGCATAAGACATGCTGCAGCCCTTAGAGACCTTCCTTGGCATCAGGGCCCTTGGTACTAGAAGTACCAGTTACAAGGGACTTATCTGGATGCCAGGGTCTGCCAATTGTGGATACAAAAGTACAGGTTAGGGAAAGAACACTGGTGCTGGGGCCTGGTTAGCAGGCCTCAGCACACTTTCAATTGTAAACATAGCATCAGCAAAGGCAAAAAGTCAGGGGGCAACCATGCCAAGGAGGCATTTCCTTACACAACCCCCCCCCAAACGAAAGAGGATGAGACTAACCTTTCCCAAGAGAGTCTTCATTTTCTAAGTGGAAGAACCTGGAAAGGCCATCTGCATTGGCATGGGCAGTCCCAGGTCTGTGTTCCACTATAAAGTCCATTCCCTGTAGGGAGATGGACCACCTCAACAGTTTAGGATTTTCACCTTTCATTTGCATCAGCCATTTGAGAGGTCTGTGGTCAGTTTGAACTAGGAAGTGAGTCCCAAAGAGGTATGGTCTTAGCTTCTTCAGGGACCAAACCACAGCAAAGGCCTCCCTCTCAATGGCACTCCAACGCTGCTCCCTGGGGAGTAACCTCCTGCTAATGAAAGCAACAGGCTGGTCAAGGCCATCATCATTTGTTTGGGACAAAACTGCCCCTATCCCATGTTCAGAGGCATCAGTCTGCACAATGAACTGCTTAGAATAATCTGGAGCTTTTAGAACTGGTGCTGAGCACATTGCTTGTTTCAGGGTGTCAAAGGCCTGTTGGCATTCCACAGTCCAGTTCACTTTCTTGGGCATTTTCTTGGAGGTGAGTTCAGTGAGGGCTGTCACAATGGATCCATATCCCTTCACAAACCTCCTGTAATACCCAGTCAAGCCAAGGAATGCCCTGACTTGAGTCTGGGTTTTTGGAGCTACCCAGTCCAGAATAGTCTGGATCTTGGGTTGGAGTGGCTGGACTTGGCCTCCACCTACAAGGTGGCCCAAGTAAACCACAGTTCCCTGCCCTATCTGGCATTTGGATGCCTTGATAGAGAGGCCTGCAGATTGCAGAGCCTTCAAAACCTTCTTCAGGTGGACCAGGTGATCCTGCCAGGTGGAGCTAAAGACAGCAATATCATCAAGATAAGCTGTGCTAAAGGACTCCAAGCCAGCAAGGACTTGATTCACCAACCTTTGGAAGGTGGCAGGGGCATTCTTTAAACCAAAGGGCATAACAGTAAACTGATAATGCCCATCAGGTGTGGAGAATGCTGTTTTCTCTTTTGCTCCAGGTGCCATTTTTATTTGCCAGTACCCTGCTGTCAAGTCAAAGGTACTTAAGAATTTGGCAGCACCTAATTTGTCTATGAGCTCATCAGCTCTTGGAATTGGATGAGCATCTGTCTTGGTGACAGAATTGAGCCCTCTGTAGTCCACACAAAACCTCATCTCTTTCTTTCCATCTTTGGTGTGAGGTTTGGGGACTAAGACCACTGGGCTAGCCCAGGGGCTGTCAGAGCGCTCAATTACTCCCAATTCCAGCATCTTGTGGACTTCCACCTTGATGCTTTCCTTAACATGGTCAGACTGTCTAAAGATTTTGTTCTTGACAGGCATGCTGTCTCCTGTGTCCACATCATGGGTACACAGGTGTGTCTGACCAGGGGTTAAGGAGAAGAGTTCAGGAAACTGTTGTAGGACTCTCCTACAATCAGCTTGCTGTTGGCCAGAGAGGGTGTCTGAGTAGATCACTCCATCTACTGTGCCATCTTTTGGGTCTGATGACAGAAGATCAGGGAGAGGTTCACTCTCTGCCTCCTGATCCTTATCTGTTACCATCAACAGATTCACATCAGCCCTGTCATGGAAGAGCTTAAGGCGGTTCACATGGATCACCCTCTTGGGGCTCCTGCTTGTGCCCAGGTCCACCAAGTAGGTGACCTGACTCTTCCTTTCTAGTACTGGGTAAGGGCCACTCCATTTGTCCTGGAGTGCCCTGGGAGCCACAGGCTCCAGAACCCAGACTTTCTGCCCTGGTTGGAACTCAACCAGTGCAGCCTTTTGGTCATACCAAAACTTCTGGAGCTGTTGGCTGGCCTCAAGGTTTTTGGTTGCCTTTTCCATGTACTCTGCCATTCTAGAGCGAAGGCCAAGTACATAGTCCACTATGTCTTGTTTTGGCTCATGGAGAGGTCTCTCCCAGCCTTCTTTAACAAGAGCAAGTGGTCCTCTTACAGGATGACCAAACAGAAGTTCAAAGGGTGAGAATCCTACTCCCTTCTGTGGCACCTCTCTGTAAGCGAAAAGCAGACATGGCAAGAGGACATCCCATCTCTTTTTGAGCTTTTCTGGGAGCCCCATGATCATGCCTTTTAATGTCTTGTTGAATCTCTCAACCAAGCCATTAGTTTGTGGATGGTATGGTGTAGTGAATTTATAAGTCACTCCACACTCATTCCACATGTGCTTTAGGTATGCTGACATGAAGTTGGCACCTCTGTCAGACACCACCTCCTTAGGGAAACCCACTCTGGTAAAGATACCAATGAGGGCCTTGGCTACTGCAGGGGCAGTAGTCGACCTAAGGGGAATAGCTTCAGGATACCTGGTAGCATGATCCACTACTACCAGGATATACATATTTCCTGAGGCTGTGGGAGGTTCTAGTGGACCAACTATGTCCACACCCACTCTTTCAAAGGGGACCCCCACCACTGGAAGTGGAATGAGGGGGGCCTTTGGGTGACCACCTGTCTTACCACTGGCTTGACAGGTGGGGCAGGAGAGGCAAAACTCCTTAACCATGTTGGACATATTGGGCCAGTAGAAGTGGTTGACTAACCTCTCCCACGTCTTGGTTTGTCCCAAATGTCCAGCAAGGGGAATGTCATGGGCCAATGTTAGGATGAACTCTCTGAACAGCTGAGGCACTACCACTCTCCTAGTGGCACCAGGTTTGGGGTCTCTGGCCTCAGTGTACAGGAGTCCATCTTCCCAATAGACCCTATGTGTTCCATTTTTCTTGCCTTTGGACTCTTCAGCAGCTTGCTGCCTAAGGCCTTCAAGAGAGGGACAGGTTTCTTGTCCCTTACACAGCTCCTCCCTTGAGGGTCCCCCTGGGCCCAAGAGCTCAACCTGATAAGGTTCAAGCTCCAAAGGCTCAGTTCCCTCAGAGGGCAGAACTTCTTCCTGAGAAGAGAGGTTCCCTTTCTTTTGCTGTGTTGCAGTTGGTTTCCCAACTGACTTTCCTGTTCTCTTGGTAGGCTGGGCCATTTTTCCAGACTCCAGCTCTACTTTTTCACCCTGTGCCTTGCACTGTGCTCTTGTTTTCACACACACCAGTTCAGGGATACCCAGCATTGCTGCATGGGTTTTTAGTTCTACCTCAGCCCATGCTGAGGACTCCAGGTCATTTCCAAGCAGACAGTCCACTGGGATATTTGAGGAGACCACCACCTGTTTCAGGCCATTGACCCCTCCCCATTCTAAAGTAACCATTGCCATGGGATGTACTTTTCTCTGATTGTCAGCGTTGGTGACTGTGTAAGTTTTTCCAGTCAGGTATTGGCCAGGGGAAACCAGTTTCTCTGTCACCATGGTGACACTGGCACCTGTATCCCTCAGGCCCTCTATTCTAGTCCCATTAATTAAGAGTTGCTGTCTGTATTTTTGCATGTTAGGCGGCCAGACAGCTAGTGTGGCTAAATCCACCCCACCCTCAGAAACTAGAGTAGCTTCAGTGTGGACCCTGATTTGCTCTGGGCACACTGTTGATCCCACTTGGAGACTAGCCATACCAGTGTTACCTGGATGGGAGTTTGGAGTGGAACCTTTCTTGGGACAGGCCTTGTCTCCAGTTTGGTGTCCATGCTGTTTACAGCTATGACACCAGACCTTTTTGGGATCAAAGTTTTTACCCTTGTACCCATTGTTTTGTGAAGAGGCTCTGGGCCCACCCTCCTGTGCAGGTTTTTGGGGGCCTGTAGAAGACTCTTTACTATTTTTAGTTTTGGTTGTCTCATCACCCTTCCCCTGGGGAGTCTTTGTGACCCCTTTCTTTTGGTCACCCCCTGTTGAAGTCTTGGACACCCTTGTCTTGACCCAATGGTCCGCCTTCTTTCCCAATTCTTGGGGAGAAATTGGTCCTAGGTCTACCAGATGCTGATGCAGTTTATCATTGAAACAATTACTCAATAGGTGTTCTTTCACAAATAAATTGTACAGCCCATCATAATTACTTACACCACTGCCTTGAATCCAACCATCTAGTGTTTTCACTGAGTAGTCAACAAAGTCAACCCAGGTCTGGCTCGAGGATTTTTGAGCCCCCCTGAACCTAATCCTGTACTCCTCAGTGGAGAATCCAAAGCCCTCAATCAGGGTACCCTTCATGAGGTCATAAGATTCTGCATCTTTTCCAGAGAGTGTGAGGAGTCTATCCCTACACTTTCCAGTGAACATTTCCCAAAGGAGAGCACCCCAGTGAGATCTGTTCACTTTTCTGGTTACACAAGCCCTCTCAAAAGCTGTGAACCACTTGGTGATGTCATCACCATCTTCAAATTTTGTCACAATCCCTTTGGGGATTTTTAACATGTCAGGAGAATCTCTGACCCTATTTATATTGCTGCCACCATTGATGGGTCCTAGGCCCATCTCTTGTCTTTCCCTTTCTATGGCTAGGAGCTGTCTCTCTAAAGCCAATCTTTTGGCCATCCTGGCTAACAGGAGGTCATCTTCACTGAGAGCATCCTCAGTGATTTCAGACATGTGGGACCCTCCTGTGAGGGACTCACTATTTCTGACTAACACAGTTGGAGACAGGACTTGAGGGGTCCTGTTCTCCCTATTTAGGACTGGAGGAGGGACATTGGCCTCCAAGTCACTAATTTCTTCCTCTGTGAGGTCATCATCAGAGGGGTTGGCTTTTTCAAACTCTGCCAACAGCTCCTGGAGCTGAATTTTGGTAGGTCTGGAGCCAATGGTTATTTTTTTGATATTACAGAGAGACCTTAGCTCCCTCATCTTAAGATGGAGGTAAGGTGTGGTGTCGAGTTCCACCACATTCATCTCTGTATCAGACATTATTTTGCTAAGAGTTGGAAGACTTTTTAAAGAATCTAAAACTGTTTCTAGAATCTAATTTCAAACTTTTAACAAACTTTTAAACTCTAAAAGACAATGCTAAACAGGGACTTAACACACAAGGCCCTAGCAGGACTTTTAAGAATTTAGAAAAATTTCAAATTGCAAAAATGAATTTCTAATGACAATTTTGGAATTTGTCGTGTGATCAGGTATTGGCTGAGTAGTCCAGCAAATGCAAAGTCTTGTACCCCACCGCTGATCCACCAATGTAGGAAGTTGGCTCTGTATGTGCTATTTCAAAGTAAGGAATAGCATGCACAGAGTCCAAGGGTTCCCCTTAGAGGTAAAATAGTGGTAAAAATAGATAATACTAATGCTCTATTTGGTGGTAGTGTGGTCGAGCAGTAGGCTTATCCAAGGAGTAGTGTTAAGCATTTGTTGTACATACACATAGACAATAAATGAGGTACACACACTCAGAGACAAATCCAGCCAATAGGTTTTTACATAGAAAAATATCTTTTCTTAGTTTATTTTAAGAACCACAGGTTCAAATTCTACATGTAATATCTCATTCGAAAGGTATTGCAGGTAAGTACTTTAGGAACTTCAAATCATCAAAATTGCATGTATACTTTTCAAGTTATTCACAAATAGCTGTTTTAAAAGTGGACACAGTGCAATTTTCACAGTTCCTAGGGGAGGTAAGTATTTGTTAGGTTAACCAGGTAAGTAAGACACTTACAGGGCTTAGTTCTTGGTCCAAGGTAGCCCACCGTTGGGGGTTCAGAGCAACCCCAAAGTCACCACACCAGCAGCTCAGGGCCGGTCAGGTGCAGAGTTCAAAGTGGTGCCCAAAACACATAGGCTAGAATGGAGAGAAGGGGGTGCCCCGGTTCCGGTCTGCTTGCAGGTAAGTACCCGCGTCTTCGGAGGGCAGACCAGGGGGGTTTTGTAGGGCACCGGGGGGGACACAAGCCCACACAGAAATTTCACCCTCAGCAGCGCGGGGGCGGCCGGGTGCAGTGTAGAAACAAGCGTCGGGTTTGTAATGGAAGTCAATGGGAGATCTAGGGATCTCTTCAGCGCTGCAGGCAGGCAAGGGGGGGGTTCCTCGGGGAAACCTCCACTTGGTCAAGGGAGAGGGACTCCTGGGGGTCACTCCTCCAGTGAAAGTCCGGTCCTTTAGGTCCTGGGGGCTGCGGGTGCAGGGTCTCTCCCAGGTGTCGGGACTTAGGATTCAAAGAGTCGCGGTCAGGGGAAGCCTCGGGATTCCCTCTGCAGGCGGCGCTGTGGGGGCTCAGGGGGGACAGGTTTTTGTACTCACAGTCTTAGAGTAGTCCTGGGGTCCCTCCTGAGGTGTTGGATCGCCACCAGCCGAGTCGGGGTCGCCGGGTGCAGTGTTGCAAGTCTCACGCATCTTGCGGGGAGCTTGCAGGGTTCTTTAAAGCTGCTGGAAACAAAGTTGCAGCTTTTCTTGGAGCAGGTCCGCTGTCCTCGGGAGTTTCTTGTCTTTTCGAAGCAGGGGCAGTCCTCAGAGGATGTCGAGGTCGCTGGTCCCTTTGGAAGGCGTCGCTGGAGCAGGATCTTTGGAAGGCAGGAGACAGGCCGGTGAGTTTCTGGAGCCAAGGCAGTTGTCATCTTCTGGTCTTCCTCTGCAGGGGTTTTCAGCTAGGCAGTCCTTCTTCTTGTAGTTGCAGGAATCTGCTTTTCTAGGGTTCAGGGTAGCCCTTAAATACTAAATTTAAGGGCGTGTTTAGGTCTGGGGGGTTAGTAGCCAATGGCTACTAGCCCTGAGGGTGGGTACACCCTCTTTGTGCCTCCTCCCAAGGGGAGGGGGTCACAATCCTAACCCTATTGGGGGAATCCTCCATCTGCAAGATGGAGGATTTCTAAAAGTCAGAGTCACCTCAGCTCAGGACACCTTAGGGGCTGTCCTGACTGGCCAGTGACTCCTCCTTGTTGCTTTCTTTGTTCCCTCCAGCCTTGCCGCCAAAAGTGGGGGCCGTGGCCGGAGGGGGCGGGCAACTCCACTAAGCTGGAGTGCCCTGCTGGGCTGTGACAAAGGGGTGAGCCTTTGAGGCTCACCGCCAGGTGTTACAGCTCCTGCCTGGGAGAGGTGTTAGCATCTCCACCCAGTGCAGGCTTTGTTACTGGCCTCAGAGTGACAAAGGCACTCTCCCCATGGGGCCAGCAACATGTCTCTGGTGTGGCAGGCTGCTGGAACTAGTCAGCCTACACAGACAGTCGGTTAAGTTTCAGGGGGCACCTCTAAGGTGCCCTCTGGGGTGTATTTTGCAATAAAATGTACACTGGCATCAGTGTGCATTTATTGTGCTGAGAAGTTTGATACCAAACTTCCCAGTTTTCAGTGTAGCCATTATGGTGCTGTGGAGTTCGTGTTTGACAGACTCCCAGACCATATACTCTTATGGCTACCCTGCACTTACAATGTCTAAGGTTTTGTTTAGACACTGTAGGGGTACGATGCTCATGCACTGGTACCCTCACCTATGGTATAGTGCACCCTGCCTTAGGGCTGTAAGGCCTGCTAGAGGGGTGTCTTACCTATACTGCATAGGCAGTGAGAGGCTGGCATGGCACCCTGAGGGGAGTGCCATGTCGACTTACTCGTTTTGTCCTCACTAGCACACACAAGCTGGCAAGCAGTGTGTCTGTGCTGAGTGAGAGGTCTCCAGGGTGGCATAAGACATGCTGCAGCCCTTAGAGACCTTCCTTGGCATCAGGGCCCTTGGTACTAGAAGTACCAGTTACAAGGGACTTATCTGGATGCCAGGGTCTGCCAATTGTGGATACAAAAGTACAGGTTAGGGAAAGAACACTGGTGCTGGGGCCTGGTTAGCAGGCCTCAGCACACTTTCAATTGTAAACATAGCATCAGCAAAGGCAAAAAGTCAGGGGGCAACCATGCCAAGGAGGCATTTCCTTACATCGCTCTCCAGGCACAAAGCTGCAAAGAATCCAGAACGCATCTGCCCGCCTCATTCTAGACATCCCACGCTGCAAACACATCTCACCCCACCTCGGAGACCTACACTGGCTATCAGTATCAAAGAGGATCACCTTCAAAATCCTCATCCACGCACACAAGGCCCTCCACAACACAGGTCCCGCCTACCTCAACGACAGACTCACCTTTCACACCCCCACCCGCAACCTTCGGTCCGCCAACCGCGCCTTCGCCTACGTACCTCCCAACCTTCACACGACTGCCGGAGGAAGATCATTCTCTCACCTTGCCGCCAAGACCTGGAACTCCCTACTGCTCCACCTCCGCCTGACCCAAGACCTTCTATCATTCAGGAAACAAGTCAAGACTTGGCTTTTTGACCAGTAGCTCTCCACCCCCGGCACCTTGAGACCCTACCGGGTGAGTAGTGTGCTCTATAAATCCCTGATCGATTGATTGATTGATTGAAGCTTGTTGTCTTCCTCTAGCTCAAATAGGAGGTCAGCCACCTGACCCCTGCGGTCACGTCTAGGGTGCTGGGTTCAAGGCAAACAGGTTTAGTCTTTCTTCAGATAGAATGAAAGTTCTTCTGATCCTTCACAGGTCCAGAAGTGTTCTGAGTGGTCCACTCTTTTGTCTAGTGCCAGCATGTGGGTGTAGGGCACACCTTTGCCAACCCCCTAAACTAGTTCTGGTCAGTTTTCCCTCTGGATTTGGTGCCAGCCTAACTAGGGAGAAAGAGGGGTGGCAGGTCTAGGTGTGAGCTTAATCTGCCAGTGACAAGTTAGACATCCTTTGAAGCTGAGGAAAAGACTGGACACAGCCCACCAAGCCACCCTGTCAAGGGAGGAGTTCCTCCCCATTTACAGGGCCCTTTGTCCATTGTCTGAGAGCAATACACAGCTCACCATAGACAAGCCATTTGGGGTCAGGTGAAAGCTTGACACTGGCAGAAAAGGCTTTTGTTTTTAGCCACAAAATGACAACATTTTAAAACTGTAATTTCCAAATTAGTAATATAAAATCCCACTTGACCATTAGGTTGGATTTTGAATTACTACTAAAATGAGTCCTTAAAACATTTTCCTAGCTACTTCCTGACTAAATTTACCACTTATTAAGTGTAATAGTGCAAATTACTATTAAGTTATGGGATAGTCATCCCTGCCACAGTGAAAAACAAACGTGTAGGGTTTCCACTGCCAAGACATATCAAACAGAACTTACTTTTTAAAAACTATGCACCCTGACCTAGGGCATTTAAGGCTTCCTTATTCAGAAGTAATACAAAATTAAGTTTTAGGCCTGGCAAAAAGGTTTGGTTTGCCAGGTGGAAATGGCTATATTAAAATACACACCCAGTCTACAAAGGCATGGAGAGGCGACATGTTTTACAGTGCTACTTTAGTGGGTGGGACAATGAGTGCTGCAGCCCACTAACAGCATTTAACTTACGGGCCTTGGGTACATGTACTACCATATTCTATAGAGTGATACATTAATTAACGTTGCCAATTAGGTGTATGCCAATGTTGACATATTTAAAAGGGGGAGCACAGGGCACCTTACCACTGATTAGCAGCAGTGCCGAGTCCCATGGACAACAAAAACAGGTTCAGCAAAAAAGGACAAATATATGCGGTAATGCCATGCAAAAGATGGTAATTTCCAACAGGGCCTTCTTACTGTAAGGACATGTTTAATGTTAATCTTTTACATGTCCTACTTTTTAATACCATGTAGCCTGCCTTACAACAGTAAGGCTACTTATGACATTAATATTTGAAAGGAGGGTTTAGGCTTGTCAAAAGGGGATATTTTGACAGGTGAAATTTGCAGTTTAAACCTGCACAGTCAGGCTATGAATAACAGTGTCACTGTAGTGAATGATACAATGGGTGCTTCAGTCCACTGGTGACATTTAACCTACAGGCACACTTTGTACCTTATACTAAGGCCTTATTGATAAATTAAATATGACTCTTAGGAGTATGCCAATTTCATTATGATGAAAAGTGGTACAGCACTTTACCACTGGTAATCAGAAGAAAAGTACACAGAGTTGTACAGCCAACAAAAGCCTTTGGTCCCTGTTGTTTTTGCTGCGACACTGGATGCCTTCTCCGGATAGATGGGACAAACTCACCCAGTCACTTCCAGTAAGGAGTCAGAGAATGGCCATGGGTTGGTTGCATAACGAAAGTACAGCTGCTTTATTACTACATAACATAAACAGGAAGCTTCTTCGATTTTTAAGGGATCAAGTGATAGATTACAGGGTGAATCAATATCAGGAGGTTTACTAAAATGGGCGGGCTTTTAGGGTGGGATTAAGAATGTGATAGTATTCACAGTATATTTAGTGCGTACTTCTAGTGTTCAGTAGACAGGAAGGACAGTAGCATGGTTTGTAAGGTGATGCTCAGTTTAGTGCTGCTTACTATTTAAGGCACATTTCTTCATAATTTTTGCATGTATCCTTACCAGCATCACAAAACCCTCTGCAATTGATCTGAGATATTCTCTAAAGTCGATCTGACAGGAACCTACAATCTATTTGTGGTAGAGCATTTGATGACTAAAAGGAAACCTATAACATAATATGTGAGCATTTAGAATGCATACATTTGATTACTAAAGTGGTTCAAGAAATTCTGAACACTTGTGGTGTTTTGTATCTAGATGGCATGATACTCTGCTTGATCACAGGAAACTTAAATTGAACCTGTTTGTTTTTTATAGCGGGAACGAAGCCTAGGCTTTTGTTCAAAATACATTATTCATCTTCTGAAAATGTGAAAGATGTCAAATTTGACCACTAAATCTAGGTGTTGCTTGTCCCTGGTTTTGGTTGTTGTTCCCAGGTCTTACTCCTGGTCACCATCAGCTCCTGCTCTTTCTATTTGACTTTTAGTTCTCCTGGTCCTAAAAAAGGATGATTGTTTGGGTAGAAGGGAGGCCGTGCTGCAGTGAGGAGTGTACCATAGGGTGTTGGCCAGTAATTCATGTGTGGTAGTAGGGGTGTGGTGGCAGACCTGGTAGTGGATATTCCCCATTGAACTTTCCTTCCCCATCTTCAACCTTTTCTGTTCTTGTTACCTAATGCAGAACTGTTGCTACTCCATCCCTCTGAATAAGAAATAGAAAACCAATCATTCTCAGTGATCCTGGTTTTAGATTGTGCTTGAGTGTTAAGTAAGTAGCATGGTGGTGTGGTATCCTTGGAGTGGTAAGAGACTATTTCTGGGCTTTGTCAGCTAACTTAACAATATTATGGGGGTATTTATTTTAAACTTTATACTCTATATTATATATAATGTGACAATAGGGATGTGCCCCAATTAACCCATGTGAGGATCTAAGTGTCAAATATGAGAGGGCTCGGTAGCCTTATCATGGAGTACACTTGCAGAGACGTCTTTGAAAAAGAACATTCCCATTGGCTTAACCTTTAGCTCAACCCTGGGTAGTTGTGGCTGCGAGCAGTAAAGCTCAGTAAAGGAACTTAGTGTAAAGCTTTTAACAACACCATACAGCAGAATAAGACAATCACACACCAATAAAAAGACACCCCAATTTACAAAAATAAAGCTTATTCTTAGAAAAGAGTCATTCATCAAAATTGGCCATAGGGTTCTGGAATTACAGGTTTTAGAACTCTCAAATACTTTTAAATGCTACTGCAAAGAAGCATTGGTAAACGTAAAATTTGAAAACTTTTGGAAAGATTGAAACTATTAGTTGGAATATTCCGGCCCCACTTGGACCACCAAATCCAACAGGGGGCCAGAAAGATTACTTTGCACATTTACTTGGCTGTAATAGTAATTTTAAAGAACGTTCTCAACTTTAACACAAGACCGCCAAAGGAAACAACAGAATGGTCCTGATGCTGTGGGATACGGACAAAGATGCTCACAAGGATGCTCCGGTAGTGATGCAGTCAATAGGGGTGTCTCTGTGGTGGTTCCTCAGTCCAGGAGTGATGTGGGCAAACCTGGTCACATGGATTGATGTCCCTCGAAGTCCACTTTTTGCAGTGGTTGCACAGGTGCGGCTGTACCACTAGCAACAATATACTGCGGTAGGAAGTAAAATCTTTGGTGGGGGTTATGCCATTTTAGTCCAATGAATATGGTCTCTGACAGCTCTCCTGGGTCCAGCAGACCAGGGTACTTACTATAGCTATCTCAGATTTCTTTGTTGGTGTGCCTTGAGACTGGTAGCAGGAAAGCTTCCATGGGGGCTATCATTTTGTCGAGTTGGGCTCTTTCCACTCTTGTGTCCCTGTAGCAGGTTCCAGGGACCAGCCACCTGATTCTTGGAGTCATTGGAGTTGGTGAAGCTGGGAAATCAACTTTTTATGTTAGCAGGAGCCACAGGCAGGGTCCTAGATCACTAGCCCAAAAGTGCAGCAGGTGCAGTCCTCTCGGCGGTGCAACCTCTCTTTGTGCAATCAAAGGCCAGCAAGACAAGCCTTTTTCGGTCCTCTCTTCTTCTCCAAATGTGAACTGAGATAAAGGGTGCTAGGGGTGCAAAGGGTGCCAATTTTATCCCAGAAACATGCACAGAGGGGACCACATAGCCACTAACCAATGGGCTTCTGGGTCCCCTCCTCTCTAGTGACAAAGTTCCTGTGATGTATCCCAGAGTGCTCAGCTCTTGCCCCTTCAAAGATAGCACAACCCTTCCTTGGTCCTGAGGAGCAGGTAGCCCACCCACAGGGTGTGGCTACCTGTGGGCTATACTCCCACTGGAAAACCAGTTCTAGCACTGGGTTCTCCCTCTTAGCCCTGTCTCTTAGATGTCTGCAGAAACGAAAGGCATCCTGGTCAGGAGTGTTGTTGCCAGCAGCCCTCCAAGGGTCGCTTCACCTTTGAAACTTGCCTTGTGGGCCAACACCCTTTGCAGCCTTTCTGGAGGAGGAGGATAATGTTTTATGCCTGGGCCTCGGGTCATTCACGCCCAGGGGGTCAGAAATCCGTCTACATGTCAATTGCCTTTGTGAAGCCACTGTACTAGCTGGAGTGCAGGGTAGCAATTTTATAAAAGTTGCTTACCATTAAAACAGACATTAAATCCGATCTGACGATTAGCTCAGGTTTAATTTTCCCATTATTTGATACCTTACTAGACCTGGTTAGATGGTCCCATTTAGAAGTTAGACAAGTTAAAGTGTGAACCGTTTAACCCTGTGTTGGTCTAATCTTCCCCAGCAAAATGACAATTTGGAAGTGTTGTGGGAAAGACATATTAAAGCATAGTTATAACTTAAGAATGTATTGCTTCCACCATAGGACTTGGTAGGCCTGCTTTAGGGGAGCCTGACATATACACTTAAGGGAAGTGGTCTTTTTGCCATTAGGGGTAATGGCAAAGTTGAGTTAGCAGTGTGGCACACTACCCTCTGGTGGCAGGCTGCGGTGTCTTTACGCTGTGTGTACGTAGCATGACACAAACAGTGCTGCAGGCATGTGTGGACACACTGCCTTAAATGCCTTAAATGCTCTGGGTGCCTGAGTAACATATACTAGGGATTTAGAAGTAAGGCAGTGTAGGAGGCTGCCCTGGCTTGTAGTGGGTACCAGAGGTACGTACACTTTGTACCAGGTCCAGTTATCCCTTATTAGTGTAGAAGAGGTGTTTCTAGCAGCTTAGGCTGATAGAAGGTAGCTATGGCAAAGCAGCTTAGGCTGAACTAGGAGACATGTAAAGCTCCTACTATACCACTGGTGTCATATGCACAATATCATAAGAAAACAAAATACAGAGATATACTAAAAATAAAGGTACTTTATTTTTATGACAATATGCCAAAAGTATCTCAGTGAGTGCCCTCAGTATGCGGATAAGAAATATGCACAAGATATATGTACACAAACCAAAATTATGCAGGAAATAGCAAAAGGAAGTAATGCAAGCAATGTAAAGTTACAGTAGATTGCAATAGGAGCACATAGGTATAGGGGCAACACAAACCATATACTCCAAAAGTGGAATGCGAACCACGAATGGACCCCAAACCTATGTGAGCTTGTAGAGGGTCGCTGGGACTGTCAGAAAACAATGAGGGTTAGAAAAATAGCCCACCCCAAGACCCTGAAAGGTAGATGTAAAGTGCACCTACTACCCCCAGAGAGAACAGAAGTCGTGATAGGGGGATTCTGCAGGAAGAACAAACACCAGCAATGCAACAACAGTGGATTTTCAGACCTGAGTACCTGTAAGACAAGGGGACCAAGTCAAAGAGTTGCGACAGTGTCGAGAGTGGGCAGGAGCCCAAGAAATGCCAGCTGAGGGAGCAAGGAAGCTGCCACCTGTTGGAAGAAGCTTGGTGTTCTGCAAGAACGAAGAGGACTAGGAACTTCCCCTTTGGAGGATGGATGTCCCACGTCGTGAAGAAGCTTGCAGAGGTCCGCAAACAAGCCTTGCTAGCTGCAAGGGTCGCGGTAAAGGTTTTTGGATGCTGCTGTGGCCCAGGAGGGACCAGGATGTCGCCACTTGGATGAGGAGACGGGGGGCGCCCAGCAACGTAGGGAGCCCTCACAGAAGCAGGCAGCATCCGCAGGAGTACCTGAACAGGCACTTAGAAGAAAAGTGAACCGGAGTCCACCCGAAGTCACAAAAGGGAGTCCCACGATGCCGGAGGGCAACTCAGAAGGTTGTGCACTGCAGGTTAGAGTGTCGGGGACCCAGGCTTGGCTGTGCACGAAGGAAATCCTGGAAGAGTGCACAGGAGCCGGAGCAGCTGCAAATCACGCGGTACCCAGCAATGCAGTCTAGCGTGGGGAGGCAAGGACTTACCTCCACCAAACTTGGACTGAAGAGTCACTGGACTGTGTGAGTCACTTGGACAGAGTTGCTGAGTTCCAGGGACCACGCTCGTCGTGCTGAGAGGGGACCCAGAGGACCGGTGATGCAGTCTTTTGTTGCCTGCGGTTGCAGGGGGAAGATTTCGTCGACCCACAGGAGATTTCTTCAGAGCTCCTGGTGCAGAGAGGAGGCAGGCTACCCCCAGAGCATGCACCACCTGGAAACAGTTGAGAAAGCCGGCAGGATGAAGCGATACAAGGTTGCTAGTAGTCATCTTGCTACTTTGTTGCGGTTTTGCAGGCGTCCTGAGCAGTCAGCGGTCGATCCTTTGGCAGAAGGTGAAGAGGGAGATACAGAGGAACTCTGGTGAGCTCTTGCATTCGTTATCTGGTGAGATCCCCAAAGCAGAGACCTTAAATAGCCAGAAATGGAGGTTTGGCTACCTAGGAGGGAGGATTGGCTACCAAGAGCGGTAAGAGCCTATCAGAAGGAGCCTCTGACGTCACCTGCTGGCACGGGCCACTCAGAGCAGTCCAGTGTGCCACAGACACCTCTGTTTCCAAGATGGCAGAGGTCTGGGACACACTGGAGGAGCTCTGGGCACCTCCCCTGGGAGGTGCAGGTCAGGGGAGTGGTCACTCCACTTTCCTTTGTCCAGTTTCGCGCCAGGACAGGGCTGGGGGATCCCTGAACTGGTGTAGACTGGCTTATGCAGGGATGGGCACCATCTGTGCCCATCAAAGCATTTCCAGAGGCTGGGGGAGGCTACTCCTCCCCAGCCCTCACACCTATTTCCAAAGGGAGAGGGTGTTACACCCTCTCTCAGAGGAAGTCCTTTGTTCTGCCTTCCTGGGCCAGGGCTGCCTGGACCCCAGGGGGGCAGAAACTTGTCTGAGGGGTTGGCAGCAGCAGCAGCTGCAGTGGAGACCCCGGAAAGGCAGTTTGACAGTTCCCGGGTTCTGTGCTAGAGACCCAGGGGATCATGGAATTGTCCCCCCAATGCCAGAATGGCATTGGTGTGACAATTCCATGATCTTAGACATGTTACATGGCCATGTTCGGAGTTACCATTGTGATGCTGTACATAGGTAGAGACCTATGTACAGTGCACGTGTGTAATGGTGTCCCCGCACTCACAAAGTCCGAGGAATTTGCCCTGAACGATGTGGGGGCACCTTGGCTAGTGCCAGGGTGCCCACACACTAAGTAACTTTGCACCCAACCTTCACCAGGTGAAGGTTAGACATATAGGTGACTTATAAGTTACTTAAGTGCAGTGGTAAATGGCTGTGAAATAACGTGGACGTTATTTCACTCAGGCTACACTGGCAGGCCTGTGTAAGAATTGTCAGAGCTCCCTATGGGTTGCAAAAGAAATGCTGCAGCCCATAGGGATCTCCTAGAACCCCAATACCCTGGGTACCTCAGTACAATATACTAGGGAATTATATAGGTCTACCAGTATGCCATTGTGAATTGGTAAATTTAGTCACTAGCCTGTTAGTGACAAATTTGGAAAGCAGAGAGAGCATAACCACTGAGGTTCTGGTTAGCAGAGCCTCAGTGAGACAGTTAGGCATCACACAGAGAACACATACATACAGGCCCAAACTTATGAGCACTGGGGTCCTGGCTAGCAGGATCCCAGTGACACATAACAACCACACTTACAACATAGGGTTTTCACTATGAGCACTGGGCCCTGGCTAGCAGGATCCCAGTGAGAAAGTGAAAACACCCTGACATATACTCACAAACAGACCAAAAGTGGGGGTAACAAGGCTAGAAAGAGGCTACTTTCTCATAGGCAGTCCTTGACAAATTGGGGTAGACAATTAAACATACTTTTGTATAGGGTTAAAACACTGGCACTAATTGTTTGTAATTAATTTTTTACTTGCAAAGTTTTTGACCTGTACCTTGTCACATGCCTTGAGTCTGCACAATTTTCAACTCAATCTTATGCTGTGGTCGATGTTTGACAAGACATAAAAAATATGTAGGTATGCATAACACGTAAGTTTCAATGAAAATACGTACGAAATCTCTCTGTATTCTAATAGTGTAGTCATGTTGCAACATCACGTAATATACTCACATACATCAGGCAAAGTGGAACCTTTTTTAATTTTTGAAATGCTATACAAGAAAGGAAGAACGCATTATGCTAGAGCTTATACTAGTACTGAAACTTTAACCCAGTTGGCAAATCTGACTGATGACTAGATGGGCCATCATGCCAAGACCTGTTTGTCGCAAAGTTCAATTAGTTTAACCTGCCGTTAATTGCCTTCAATAAATCATGGAGAAACTAAGTCATGGTATCTTTAGTTACTGCCATGTTTCGTGCTCACAGCTCGCTCACAGCTCTAAAAATACTGTTTATATCAGAGAATTCCTGACGGTCTAAGTTCCTACAGTCTGATTTAAGTGGCAATAATGCAGAACCGATTGAGCTTTGAAGTTCAATGCTCAGAATGCATATTTTTTCTAATGTTTTATATAGCTCGAACATGACCTTCGAGGTATCAGAGCCCTGTACAAAGAGAGAGTTGAATGAGGGGTGGGATACAGTAAAGCATAAGCCTCTTGAGCAACGAACATAGGAGTCGGAAAGCGGGTTACAAAAATAGTAGGATACAGTATAAAATTGGGTTCACAATAGTAGGATACAATATCACATTATGAAAGGCTATTCATAAGAATCGAAACGCTGGATGTCATGATTAGGGTACAAAATACAAAGTTGTGAAAGAACAGGATCAAAATAAATTCTCTTATTTTACATTTCTGTCTAATAGTAAAGCTTGAAGAGTTTGCAAGAGGTAATTGCCCTCCTTGAGGGTGGTAATGAGTTCCATGTTTTTGGAGCAGATCCTGCAAAAGTGCGGATGGAAGTTTTCTTTTTTTTAATCTGGGTGGCTCAAGTATGAGGGATTTCCACCTCCTGAAAGCTTGATTCTACTGGCCATGTATATGGGACTAAAATTGTGTAGGCTTTGTGAGTCAAGCAGGCCATCTTCATTTGGATCCGAGCTTAAACTGGGAGCCAGTTGAGGGCTCTGAGAGATGGGGAGATGCGGTCAAAACAATGAGTGCCTGTTAGAAGTCTTGCTGGTGCATTAATTGTTGCTTTCATTGGGGCTAGGCTGTGTGAAGTTAGGGTGGGGTAATTACCGCCAAATTATGACCATGGCAGTGATAACCCCCCTAGACAGCCAATGTACCACACAAACCGCCATGGCGGTAGCCATCAACAGCCATGCGGAAGACAAGGTACCTCCAACCATATTATGACATAGCAAACTGCCATGATTTCTGGGACGATACCAACGCCATCCAAAGCTTGGTGGAAACAGAACAAAGAAGACGAAAGACTCACCATCAGAGACACAGAGAAGAGCAACGCTGCCATGGGACCAGAACTTCAAGTCTTCCTGATGCTCATCTATGCAACGCTCCATTTGGAACACCAACGCCGATGAAGACGACAATGGTGAGTACACCTGCCTAGCACACAAGGGAGAGAGGGAGGAAAAGGAGAGTGACACACACACGCACAACACACACCATACACACACACCATACACACAACCAGCTGCAGAGGAAAACCAGTCTCACAGGACACACATCATAATAATGCAAGGACAACATTTAGCCAGAACTGATAGTTAATCTGATGCCAACAGCCACCATATTGTCCATGTGACAAGAGATATTTGAGTCACTGTTCAGAAAGGGCCAATGGCCAGTCCAAAGTACAAAAGGCCCACATGGCCACAGGGCACAGTCCAAGGCCCATCTTGTTTCCTGTTGAAATCCGCTCTACACTGTGCAGAGGCATCATGTTGGGAATGGCCAGGCACCTCAGGGGGAAGGGGACTTGAGGGCACCTAAGCTGAAGTGGGGAACTTGGACACTGGTTCTGGAGGGGCTCCATGCCCATTTCTTTGTGCTGGGGAGTGCAAGGTCGCAGTCTCTGAGATGGGGAACTTGCCCACAGGTTCTGGAGGGGGCTCCATGCCCATTTCTCTGTGCTGGGGAGAGCAAGGTCACAGTCTCTGAGGTGGGGAACTTGCTCACTGGTTCTGGAAGGGGCTCCATGCCCGTGTCTCTGTGTTGGGGAGTGCAAGGTCACATCCTCTGAGGTGGGGAACTTGCCCACTGGTTCTGGAGGGAGCTCCTTGTACAACAGCCCCTGGAGGGCAGCCTACTTGCTCTCTGCTGGAGGTGAGAGCTGCTGTGTCCCAGTTGGAGGTGAGGGCTTCTGTGCCCCAGGTGGAGGTGAGGGCTGCGGTGTCCCAGCTGAAGGTGAGGGCTCCTTGCCCACTACTGTTGGAAGGGAAACACCGCCAGCCTCTGCTGGTGATGAGGGCTCCTTGCCCACTGCTGTTGGAGGGAAAACCCTGCCAACCTCTGCTGGAGGTGAGGGCTCCCTACGCACTGCTGTTGAAGGGGGCCTCTCACCTCTCTTAGTTGGTGAAGTGGGAATCTTCCCTTTCTTGGGTTTTGGAGTGGGATCCTTCCCTCTCTTGGGTGGTGGAGTGGGAACCTTCCCTCTCTTGGGTGGTGGAGTGGGATCCTTCCCTTTCTTGCCTCCATGACTAGGAGGTGCCTCCACTGTCCCCGTGGACTGTTTGGCTGAGGTGCTGGGCTACGTCATTGTGACCCTGCTCTTACGGCCAGGACGGGGGTTGAGAGGGAGGGAAGAGGGCAAGTTGGGCAAGAAAAAGATTCTTAGGGACAGTGGGGCTGGATGAGGGAGGAGGGATGGAAGAGGAGGTTGAGGGAGTGGTTGTTGGTGGTGTATGTCTGCTGGACTTGGGTGTAGGTGCATGGGCAGTGTGCTGACGTGAGGTGGATGGCTGTTGGGTGTCTGAGTGCATGCATTTGTGTCTCTTAGGAGGGGAGCAGACAGGGTGGGATAGGACACAGGGGACACAGGGGACGCGTGGATGGATGTTGTGGAGGTGTCTGCAAGTGAGGAGTGTGTGCTGCTTGGTGTGGTGAGGGTGGCTGTTGATGCAGTGCATGCAGGTGTGAGTGTGGATGTGACAGTGAGGGTGGAGAAGGAGGAGGTGGTGGAGATAGTGGAGGCAGTGGAAGTTGTTGTGTGTGCAACTGTCTGTTGTTTGTGTGTGAGCTTGTGGCCTGAAGTATGCTGCCTGTGGTTGTCAGGTTATCTGTGCCACTGTTATGTGATGTTTTGTGTGCACCCTTGTCTCTATATGTGCATAGGATGGACTGGGGTTGAGGAGATTGGGAGTGGGAAGTGGTAGTTGGAGGGGGGACGGTAGGAACAGGGACAATGGCTGCCATCATAGAGGAGGCCATCCCCTGGAATGATCTCTGTTGGGCCACCAATCCAACGTGAATGCCCTCCAGGAATGCATTGCATTGCTGCATCTGGCATGCCTGACTCAGGATAGCATTCACAATGGTTGACTGCCCTACAAAGATGGATCTCAGGAGGTCAATAGCCTCCTCATTGAGGGCAGCAGGGCTGACTGGGGCAGGGCCTGAGGTGCCTGAGGTGAAGGAGTGAGTGACACAGGCAACTCGGTGAGGGGCTACTGGAAGGGCGGTGCTTGTACTGGGATAGCAGCTGTAGCTGCGGTGGTCCCAGAGGTAACTGCCACCACCAGGGAGCTTCCATCGGAGGAGGAATCAGAGTCCGTGTTGTCACCTCCTGTCTCCGTTGTGGTGCTCCCCCTCGTCCTCCAGGATGACAGAAGAAAAAGTGGGGGGGGGAGAAAGGGAGCATTGGGCCAATTACAGCACCAACACCACAGATGGCATACACATTACCGTCACACACAGGGATCAGGATTGAGAACAAGGCATCACACTGGCATTCCATTGGCTAGGTACCACAGCAAATTGTGAGCCAAACCCTGCCAACTGCACGCCTCCTGGGAGTCACTAAGCCCTGTCTGACATGGAATGATTCTATGCAATGGGACATACTGTATACCCAATATTATTGGGGCGATTGACAGTACACATGTTGCGCTTGTCCCCTCCCGGCAGAATGAACAGGTGTTCAGGAATCGGAAGAGTTTCCACTCACTCAATGTGCAAATGGTGTGCCTGGCAGAACAGTACATCTCCCACGTCACTGCCAAGTATCCTGGGTCGTGCATAATACCTTCATCCTGAGGAATAGCACCATCCCAAATGTGATGGCACAACTACAGAGGCACAGGGTGTGGCTAATTGGTGAGTCTGACTCCCCACCCAATGTATGTCAGTGTATGCCTTCTGGTGTTAATCCCATGCCATTGTGTAAAGCTAATGTTTGTCCCTCAATAGTTGCAGGTGACTCTGGCTACCCAAACCTATCGTGGCTCCTGACCCCTGTGAGGAATGCCAGGACAAGGGCTGAGAATCATTATAATGATGCACATGGGCGAACCAGGAGAATTATTGAAAGGACCTTCTGCCTCCTGAAGGGCAGGTTCAGATGCCTACATCTAATAGGTGGAGCCATGTGCTACTTACCCGAGAAGGTCTGACAGATAGCAGTGGCATGCTGCATGTTACACAACCTGGCACTCAGATGACATGTGCCTTATCTGCAGGAGGAGGAGACTGGAAATGCCCCTGTGGCAGCAGTGGACCCTGAGGACAGTGGGGATGAGGAGGCAGAGGATGAGCATTTGGACAACAGAACATCAGTTATACGTCAATACTTCCAATGTCACACAGGTGAGACAGTGGAACTGACCATTCCTCTGACTATTGATGTCTTCTGTGTGGCTGTAGCAGGATGGCATTTGCTTCCTTTGCATCTCTACTTACTGTCACCTATGGCTTCTCATTTTGCAGATGTTGGTTATATAACAACTGTGTACTGATGTGATGACTACAGACAGCTACAGGTCATTAAATGTATGCTATCACAGTGTTCAGGCCATTTGCACATGATGTGACTGTTTCCATTGATGCACATTTTCATCACATAAAACACTTTCCCTCAAGTTGTGTTCAAGGGTGTTTATTGTAGTGCAAATAATTGATGGACAAGTGCAATGGAAAGTCCAGGGTATTGTTCCAGTCTGTAGCACAGGCTCAGTGTCCAAGGGGCCAAAGGAAGGGAAGCAAGGGTAGCACAAAGTGGAAAGGTGATAGAGTGGGACACAAGGGGGACATTCAGGAGCGTCTCATTTCCTGGCGGTGTTCTTGGTCTTGGCAAGTGTCTCTGGCTTCTGTATGGGTTGCAGGGAACGTTTGTGGGGTGGTTCACCTTCTGCAGGGGGAGGGGTGCTTGTGGCCTGTGGGTCCTGTGGAAGGGCCTCCTGCCCACTACCTGCAGTGGAAGTGGTGAGCTGGTGAGTAAACTGGCTATTGGAAGGGGCCCGCTGGAGTGCTGTCATTCCCTCATGATGTTGGCCATATCTGCCAGCACCCCTGCTATGGAGACCATGGTGGTGTTGAGGGCCTGCAAATCCTCCCTGACCTCCTGATAGTGTTCCTTCTGCAGCCACTTGTCCTCCTGCATGTTGGTAGGGATCTGGCCCATCTTGGCCTGGGATTGTTGGTGAGCCCCCAGGACATTAGTGAGTGCCTCCAGGAGAGTCATTTCTCTGGGCCTGTCCTTCCACCGGCACACAGAGGTCCTCCCAGTGTCCCTGTTCCCCTGTGCCTGTGTCCCCTGAACGATGTGCCCACTGCCTCCTCACCCAGGTCCCTGATTGCCTTGGGGGTGAGGTGTGGACTGCGGTCCCTGTACAGGTGGGCACACTGCTGATTGAGGTGTCCTGGGGACAGAGGTGTGGGGACGTTGGGTGGGTGCTGTGGTGTTGGATACTGATGGGGGAGGCTCTCTGGTGGACTGTGAGTGGGCTTGGGTGGCTGACTGACCAGTGGTCCCTGATGGGCCAGGTAGTTCATCCGTATCCTGAAGTTCAGAGTTACTGTCATCACTCAGGGCATCTTCTGTTGGGGGACTGGATAGTCGTGGCACCTCCTCGGCGCTGGGATTGGCTGAGGCACCTGTGGGGATATAAGTAATGTATTATGCTTCATGTCTGTGACATATTGTACATCCCTAGCTTCCCCTTTATTGTTGCTGTTGCCCTGCCACCTTTGTGTATGGTGATGTATTGTGGATTGTTAGGTCTCCATACTGTACATGCTTTGGTGTACATGCAGAGCTGGGAGGGATGTGCATGCAGTGAGTATGGCATGCAGGGCTTGGCATTTAGGATTATTGTTTGTGTTGGTGCACTGTGGGATGGAGTGGAGTGATGGGTGTCAGGGTGAGGGGTAGTGGTGGCATTCAGGTATGGGGGGATGGATAGTAAATGTTGACTCACCAGTGTCCAGGTGTCCGGCAACTCCAGTGAGTCACTCAGGATGCGATATTGCCAAGACTTGTTCCTCCAATGCTGTGAGCTGTGGGGGAGGAGGTGGGGGTCTACCACCAGTCCTTTGGATGGCGAGCTGATGCCTTACTGCCATGGAACATACCTTCCCTCATAGGTCGTTCCACCTCTTCCTAATGTCATCCCTTGTTCTTGGATGCTGTCCCACGGCGTTCACCCTGTCCACAATTCTCTCCCATAGATCCGACTTCCTGGCAATGGCTATCTGCTGCACCTGTGCTCCAAACAGCTGTGGTTCTACCCTGACTATTTCCTCCACCATGACCCGTAACTCCTCATCAGTGAACTAGGGGTGGGTGCCTTAGTGGGAACATGGGTGTTGTGTGGTGTGTGTTGTGGTGGGGTGTGAGATGTGGGGTGCGTGATGGATGGATGGATGGCTGTTTGTGGGGTGTGTGTGTAGTTGTCTCAGTGGTATTCGAGTTAGTCATGTGGCAATTATTGATATTCATAAAGGGTTGTGTGTAATGTGGGTGTGTGTTTTATAGTGCTATGGGTAGGTGTGGTGTGTGTATCAGTGTCAGGTGTGTGATTTTTTAATTTGGGCCAATGTTGTGTTGGTTTGCATTGGGGTGGCCACTCTGAGCGTGCCAGTGTGTACCGCCAATGGTTTACTGCCATTGAATGTCCGCTGTGGTGATTCGTGGGTCATAATGTGGTGGGTGTTGTTTTGTTGGCGTAACGGTATGGGTGTTCGTACCAACACTTTACCACTTACCTTTGGGCTGTTGGATTTGTGTATGTGGCAGTATTCTGTTGGTTTTGTTTGTGGGTATCATAATATGGTGAACACATATTTGGCACCGTGGCGTTATGTTGGCGACCGTCACCCTGGCAGTAAGCAGCATTTACTGCCACTGTCATAAGGAGAGCTTAGGTATCTTCTTAGTTGTTCGCAATGGGAGATGTTTGGGTCCTTCCCCCATACTATTTCCAGATGTCCTAGTTGTTGTTTTTCCTTGTTTATATTTTGGTCGAACCACAGTACTATGGGTTTATACGTTAGGCTTTTATGACATAAAGGCAGCCTTCTTAAAAAAGTTGGTCATACTGCTGTTGTAGAGAAGTGTCAATTCTTGAACCAAGGTTTTGTCAGTCATAGGAGCCAAGGAAGTTTGGCAACAATCTGTTATTTCCATCCTGTTTACAAGGCTGTAATCCCTACAACAGGTTTTTCTCTTCTTATTTGACCTTTGATTTTAGTTTCTTGTTTGAATATTTGGAAAAAGATTTGATGGTAGTCTGACCAGTCTGTTGGGGTGATGTCTATCGTGTTTACTGTACCCGGTTTAGCGATGATGAGATCCAATGTGGCACCTTTTTTGTAAGTTGGCCCCTTGCATGCTTGGATCATGTTGAGGTCCTGAAGCAGGTTACTGAGTGCTTCCCCTGTGGGGTCTTTGTCATTGTTCCAATGCAGGTTGATATCTCCTAATGATATTGTATTAGAGAAGGAGGTGGCATTGAGTGTTATCATTATCATAAATTGCTCCAGGAAGACTGTGTTGTTGCCGGGAGGGTGGTATAAAAGGAGTGTTTTGGATATCAGTTTATGTTCAAGTTTTATTTCAGCTCCCATGACTTCAAACAAAGGTTTAAGTTAAGGGTTAGGGAGTTTTTATAACTTATAGTAAGACCTCTGACCTGCTTCAAAGTGTGATCTAGACGTGAGATGGCAAAATCTGAGAGAATGAGAAGACCTAGAATTGCGGCTGTCATTGGGTTTCAGTTAAGAAGAAAATATTTAGATGATGTCATAGGATCACATCCGCTATATCAGTTGGGCGTTTTGCAGCTGAGCTGCTGTTGTGCAGCATGCATTTTAGGTTTGTCATTGGTTTTTTTTGTCACTGTAGTGGGCATTGTGTTTGTTGCAATTGGGATCAGGTTGTTGCAATTGATTTGTAGAGGGTTGTGTCGCTGGTTTTTGTAGTTGAATATCCTGACTATCCGGATGTTGGATGGTGTGTCGATGAGGTATTATGTGTGCTTTGGTAGTATTTTAGAAGAGAGTTTACCTCTTCTTCTGAGAGGTGATTGTTCCTTCTTCTCTGCCGGTGAGCTTGTTATCTTGGGGTATTGTGAGACTGGTGTTGTAGATGTGTTTTCTGTTAGCAGGGGAGTTAGAGCATTTAGAAGAGGCCATGAACATCTTCTTTGCAGTGAATAGAAGCATGGTGTTATTCTTCTTTACCGATTCTATGGCTTCCCTGATTTGTTGCAAGTTGTTGTTGATTTCATTTTTGGGAAGGTTGTGTGTTAGGCACTGACAAAACATATTATTGTTCCTTGTGAGTGTTTGCGCTCCTTCATGACCTGCCTTCATTTTTCCTTTTCAGGGTGTTCTTCCCTGCGTGGAGCCTGTCTGGCCTATATCAATTTTTTTCTGTTATGTCAATTCAGTGTTGTCTGTTTAGAGTCAACTGTCTCATTGTTCTCAAGGTTGGGTGGTAGTTGAGCTTTACATTCAGTTGATTGTTTGGAATGATCTAATTTTGCCTCCTAGTCCATTGAACATCGGAGCTTTATTTAAATTGTGGATGCTACTGTGAATAAATTAAAAACTGAATGGAAACCCTGCAAAGTACCTAGTTATCCCCATGTGCAGATATGAGTCTGACCAAAACCTAACAAGACCACAGTATTTATTTAAATTTCTGTAAACAGGGTCCTCAGCCAGTAATATGGCAGAGTACCCTGTCCGCAAACTGCTGGCCTGCCTGCTCTATTTAGAGCCAGGGAACCTTCATGTTTCTGCCAGAGGCGACCCAGCCCGCTCTCCTAGTGGAAACCTTGGATCAATGGACGTTCATCTAAGTATGTCAGACCACCATCCCTATTTAGGAAGAACATTAGGATGTACTTTTTTCTGGAGAAGCCTGGTGATCCAAAAGAAAAAAATTAAAATTATCCCCATGCCCTGGAAGAAAACTTTGAGGGTGTTTAGGGTTGAAACATGGTGGCTTATCAGAAAATGTGCAATGCCTTCAGAGGGGCCTCCATGGTGGCAGCTCCTCTGAAGACACAGATAGCCACATCAGGCATGTAGAGGCCTCTAAATATGATGGACGGTAATATGCCAGGGTGGCAGAGGTTATGTCCTCTGCCCACCTGGCAGATGATGGATATCCCACCATGACACTGTATAACCGCCAATGACAAGAATATCTGCCAACACCCTAAGTGGTTTCAGGTTCCTGTAACGGGTGACACAGTATATCGTTCATGCCGTGGCCCGCCAATCAGGATTGACTAGTCCCCTTTAAATTTGCGAATCAGAACATATCTGGGCACCAGCTGACCAGATATAACTAAATGTTTAACCACTTCATGCCAAACCCTACCCCTCTTTAAATTCAAATTTCTCAAAAATGGCTAAACAGATTTACGCTAAATTACAAAATGCATGCCTACCAAAAAGTACTGTCAAACAAATTTTGCGTAATTCTATTCAGCTGATTTTTTCTGTTTCGCTTCCAAAAATGTCAGATGGGAATTAGCAAGGGAAAACAAAGTTTTGTGACCCCCTTTTTCTTTGCCCCTGCTTGACTGATAACCCCAAAACAAAAAAAGTGCTTCCTGTGGAAACTTGAAAACTGTAACTATGTAGTGATGACCGCCACTGTCTAGTGTGTAGATATATATACATATACCCAGGGCCTGGGTAACATTTACAGAATGCAGCTTTGGATTGACAGAATAGACCAGACCAATATATCACAAAAATGTGATTTTAGTAGATCTGTGAATACATGATCCATAAACCTTTGGAAGATAGAGGGAGCATTAATTAGGCCATAGGGTATAACCAGATATTCGAAATGGCCCAAGGGAGTTCCAAAATCGGTCTTCCATTCATCTCCTTTTTTGACTCAAAGAAGATGGTAAGCGCCCCCCAAGATCCAATTTGGTAAACACCTGTGTCCCCTGGAAGACCCTAAAATATCCTTGATAAGAGGCAAGAGATACCATTAAGAATTTCATTGTAGAACAGATGTTTCTGACAGAGAAATAGGAGCTGTTCTCCGGAGGCAAGAAGGTGATTGGCTAGAACATCCTGGTTTTTATTTGTCACACATCCTGTCCGACTCTCAGAGGAAATATTTAGTGTTTGAAGGAGTACTGCTAGCCATAAAACTAGCCTGTCATGAATAGAGACAGTTCCTAATGGATGCGAAAAAAAAGTTTGAGATCAGAACAGATCATAGTAATCTACAATGCCTCTCTAGTATTCAGTGCCAGGACAGCTGCCTGGCCCGGTGGGCTTACTTTTTAAGCTAATATGACTTCACCATTACTTACATACCAGAGTCTCAGAATAATCTGTTGGATGCTCTGTCTTGTTATCCAGTATCTCTCTAAATCTACCAATTATATTCTCTTGTTCTGTGGCAAATATTTCTGCCTTGCTGCAATTTCTATGTGCCCTCGGGAGTTCTCCATATGTAATACTCCACTTTAAAGGTTCTGAATGATCACTAAGGGCATCAAAATGGTTTTTCCTGCTGTAGATGCCCTAAGCATCTTAGTAAGGATCATGAAAATGCATATCTATATTTGGATATTGTCAGGAAAACTACTGCCAGCGTTGTTAAGTTCTTCCCTCAGCAAAAATGATTCCCCTTTTCCTTGTACCCACGTTAGTTGCAGCGGTGTCCTCACTCCCAGTGGCTCTTGCAGAGGCTGTTCTTAGAACTAGCTTCTTCGGGTTTAACTGCCACTCAAGATGGTGCCCGCAAATCCTTGTGAGGTCAGCGCTCTAGTGTTTCTACCTTAGTCTTGTAATGAAGCTTCCCTCCAGCTGTTTCTCTCTGGGAGCTCTGCACTTCAACTGTCATCCTGAGGAGAGTAAGCAGTGTTCCTGAGGCGGTTCGTTTCAGAGAATTCTTCCAGTTTTGAGTAATAATTATATTTCTTGTTACGGTGTGCACACCAGCTACCTTTTTCCTTTTGAAGAAGCAGATTTCTTTTCCTTCTCCCAATACAATATTTCTCAATGTTCAATAACATGTTGGCATGCAATGAAAGACATATTGGTCTAACTCTAAGAAAATATTTCATAGCTTCCAAACCATCCTTATCTAGTCTAATTCTAGAATATAAAGACACAACGTCCAATGTCATGAGCTAATTATAATGTTCCTAGATTACACCTTCAATTTTCTTCAAAACATCTTTAGTGTCCTTGACAAAATATGGTAAGCATTTCACATATGTTTCATTAAAATGATACATAAACTTGGAACTATTCTTAACCCCTTCACTGCCAGGCCTTTTCCCCCCTCAGGTGCCAGGCCTTTTTTTGGCTATTTGGGGTAGTTTGCGTTTAGGGCCTCCTAAATTGTTGTCCACATAAGCTACCCACGCAAAATGTGCGTCCTTTTTTTTTTCAACATCCTAGGGATTCTTTAGGTACCCAGACTGTGTGGGTTCCCCTGGAGGAGACTAAGAAATTAACCAAAAAAAAGCTAATATTTTGTTTTATTGTTCTTAAAAATGGGAAACAGGGCTGCAGAAGAAAGCTTGTGTTTTTTTCCCTGAAAATGACATCAACAAAGTGTTTGTGGTGCTAATATCATCATCTTCCCAGCCTTCAGGAACAGGTCGATTTGAATCAGAAAACCACATTTTTTAACACAATTTTGGCATTTTACTGGGACATAGGTAGGCCTAGTGCCTGCGACAGGGAATGCCCCAAAACACAACATGGACACACCACATTTTCCCAAAGAAAACTGACCTGTTTTTTGCAAAGTGCCTAGCTGTGGATTTTGTAGGAAAACCTAGCAAACCTGGACATTTTTAAAAACTAGACACATAGGGGAATTCCGAATGGGGTGACTTGTGGGGCTCTCAACAGGTTCTGTTACCCGGAATCCTTTGCAAACCTCAAAATGTAGCAAAAAAATACTCTTTCCTCACATTTCGGTGATGGAAAGCTCTGGAATCTAAGAGGAGCCACACATTTCCTTCCACCCAGCATTTCCCCAAGTCTCCTGATAAAAATGGTACCTCACTTTTGTGGGTAGACCTAGTGCCCACGAAAGGAAATGCCCCAAAACACAACATGGACATATCACATTTTCCCAAAGAAAACTGACCTCTTTTTTTCAAAGTGCCTGGCTGTGGATTTTGGCCTCTAGCTCTGCCGGCACCTCGAAAAACCTAGCAAACCTGAACATTTCTGAAAACTTGACACCTGCGGGAATTCAGAATGGGGTGACTTGTGTGACTCTCAACAGGTTCTGTTACCCAGAAACCTTTGCAAACCTCAAAATGTTGCAAACAATACTCTTTCCTCACATTTCGGTGATGAAAAGCTCTGGAATTTAAGAGGAGCCACACATTTCCTTCCACCCAGCATTTCTCCAAGTCTCCCGATAAAAATGGTACCTTACTTGTGTGGGTAGGCCTAGTGCCCGCAACAGGAAATGCCCCAAAACACAACATGGACACATTACATTTTTCCAAAGAAAACTGACCTGCTTTTTGCAAAGTGCCTTGCTGTGGATTTTGGCCTCTAGCTCTGCCGGCACCCAGGACAACCTTGCAAATCTGGACATTTCTGAAAACTAGACACCTAGAGGAATTCAGAATGGGGTGACTTGTGGGGCTCTCACCAGGTTCTGTTACCCAGAATCCTTTGCAAACCTCAAAATTTAGCCAAAAGAAAAATACTTTTTCCTCACATTTCATTGATGGAAAGTTTTGGAATCTAAGGGGAGCCACAAACTTCCTTCTACTCAGTGTTCGTCAGGGTCTCCTGATAAAAATGGTACCTTTCTTGTTTGGGTAGACCCTGTGCCCGCATTAGCAAATGCACCAAAACACAATGTAGACACATCACAATGTTTTCTTACAAAACTACCTGTTTGCAGGGGGGGGGCACCTGTGTTTTTGCTCCCGAGTGCAGCAGTCATCTAGGGAAACCTACCAAACCCAGACATTTTTTAAAACTAGAAACACCGGGTGGAGTTCAGGGAGCATGGATAAGAAAATGTTGGGGAATCCATGCAATCCACACCTCCCTGGACTCCACCGGGTGTCTAGTTTTAAAAAATGTCTGGGTTTGGTAGGTTTCCCTAGATGACAGCTGCACCTGGAACCAAAAACGCAGGTGCCCCTCCCCACTGAAAAAGAGGTAGTTTTGTAATAGATCATTTCGATGTATCCACATCCTTCTGTGATGTTTCAAACACTAAAATTGTGAAAAGAAACACACTTAGATTATGTTGAAAAGACCCCTCACCCACCAACCAAGTTGGTGGCATGCTTTATCATCGGGCTCCCAGCTGAGACACCTAGCATGTCATGGGTGTGCAGCGACCCCTGATTACAGCGAAGCAGGTTTTGTCATTTTTACCACACATACTGGTTGGATTTGGCACAAGGGTGAGTGATGGTTCAGTAGATCGTGAGCTGTAAATTTGCATCAAAGCACCAACCGCTTTACATTCCATTCACACACCTTTTTTACATGACATGCACAAGACAATTCACGCCACCAGCCGCGGGCCCAGCACATTACAACACTCACATCATCGGACATCGCCAATCAAGGGCCCATCACTTTCACACGCCCACATGCCTGGTACAGCAATCACAACAGCTGATGGGAGTGTGTGGACTGGCATTTGGCTAGCAGTGTGTTGCAGTGGCCAACAGCAAGTCACTATTTACACCACCAACCAAGCCCCACTTCATGCACACCGCCAGCCAAGCTCCACTTCATACACACCTCACACACTTTTTTTTAAACAACAAAGAAACCACTAACTAATTATAAGTAAGTACACAAAGACAAACACAAATGCTCTAACTAAATACATGACAGTACTACCAACTGTGAAACTGAACATATGAAAATATAAAACAGGCAGTTTAAGTTCATGGTATTTCCCAGAAATTTATTTTGGTGTGGTAAGTCCTGAAACAGCTGGCCACACACAGCCCAGGCTTTTTAAGGGCAATCGGGGCAGTCCATCAGAGTCTCCCTCCGGATACATCTTTCGGCACAGACTCTACATTTCTTATCGGGAAAGTATTTTTTGGGAGTGTGAGAAATCTGATGAGGAAAGTGGCAATCTTTCAATCTAGCCACATCCACCACTGCTACTCTAGGAACACTTCCATGATCCACCACAACAAGGCTCTCTATCACTGACTCCTGAAATTTAACACATTTTATCCTTGACTCAGGGGAATTCTTGAACATCATAAAAACATTAAAAGTTGCTAAATTAAACAAATGAATCATCAACTTTTTATACCAAAGGTAAGACTTACGAACAGCAGTGTATAGTTCCAACCTCTGATCTACTCTATCAACACCACCCATGTGCTTATTGTAGTCTAAAATGCACACAGGTTTGCATACTTCAGCAACTTGATCCCCAAACAGCCACTGGTAAAGTACTCTCATCATGGATGGTAGTTTGCCCCCATGATGGTAGGTGGGGTAATTACTTCTGATCTGCCCCCTGGGGGGGGGCAGAAAGCCCACAGTATGGCAGCAATGTATATTTTTAATTAAATAATGGAATGTGTCTTTCTCAGCTGAACATCTGGCCACACCCCCACCCTTAAATCCCTGAACAGTCTTTCTGCACTCCTGCAGACTAAAATATCCCATCCTTATGGCAGTAAAGAAGACATTTGATTCTTTTGGGTGTTGTTTTTACAAATGGGCCAGGAGAGTTTGATTAGCTCCCAGTATCATCCCACTTGCAATGGTAAACAGCTACACCCTTTGGGTTTGTTTAGGCTGCCATCTGGAAACACCTACCAGACCTAGACAGTCTTGAAAACTAGACGTCTGGGGGAGTCCAGGGTAGTGTGCTTTGCATACATCCCACATCATGTTCTTGCCCACAATGTCTGCACACTTCAAACGTTAAATTAAAAAAAACACATTTTCCTCAGTTGTGGTACTATTTTTATTGGAAGACTTAGGAGAACACAGAATAGGAGAACAAGTGTTTTTAGCAATTGTATTTCTTTGCATATGCAATGTAAGCCAGCATGTAAGAAAGAAAACATTTTTAGAAATGCCCTCTAATTCCCATGCTGGGATGGATACCCACAAATTTGGAGATGTACAAATAACCTCTGCTTCTAAACTCCATTTCAGAAATACGTAAGTTTCTTTGATACCTATTTTTCACTCTTAATATTTTACTATATGAATTGCTCCTGCCCGGTACACAATGAAAAACCACAGCAAGGTACAGCTCACTTATACCTTGAGTTCTTGGAAAAACCCACAATACCTGTTTATTCCTATAACCAGAAGGGTCTAGCATTTGTAATGTTATATTGCTTTAGTAAAATAGCCATCGTGACAAGAAGTACAAATACATTTTTTGTCACAAATGGCAGTTTTTCCTACTAATTTTCAATATTTTTTTATGTCAACACTTAGGCCCTCAGTACAACCCTGGCAGTAAATCCCGCTTGCCGCCGTGCTGACGGCCACCAACATACCGTGAACACTGCGGTATTAGGCTACAGGTATTATGACCCACACAGATATTACCGCCACAATACAGACACCCACACAAGTCCGCCTCACCAAAGGTCAGTGATAAACTGGCGATAGCAAATCCCACACCATCACGCCAACAGGAATACGCCCACAGTATCATGACCCACGAATCAACGCAGCAGTCTTTCAACCGCGGTAAACCATTGGTGATACACACCGCCGCGCTCAAAATACACACACACCTACAAAACTATACCACATTGGCCAAATCAAAATACACACACCTGACACACATACCCTCACCACACCCTCACACTCATACGACTATAAAACACCCACCCACATTACCCACACCCCTATCAAAGAACAAATTAGAACAAGCAGAGAAAGAAAAGCAAAGAGCACACCTTCATCAGAGGCACAGAACACCATCACTCATACACTATCCACGCACATCACATAATACATTACAACACATCACACCACACAACACCTCACACATCACCCATACCGAATCATGGCACCTCAAAGACACCCTAGGTTTTCTGAGGAGGAGCTAAGGGTCATGGTGGAGGAAATCATCTGGGTAGAACCACAGCTATTCGGATCACAGGTGCAGCAGACGTCCATTGCAAGGAAGACAGAAATATGGCGGTGAATCGTCGACGGGGTCAATGTCGTGGGACAGCATCCAAGAACCAGGGATGACATCAGGAAGAGCTGGAATGACCTACGGGGGAAGGTGCGTTCCGTGGTATCAAGACACCAGATAGCAGTACAGAGGACTTGTGGTGGACTCCCACCTCCTCCCCCACAACTAACAATATGGGAGGAACAAGTCTTGGTGATCATGCATCCTGAGGGCTTCGCAGGAGTAGCAGGAGGACTGGATTCTGGTAAGTAAATTTGTTACTACAGTATCCCCCCCACCCTACCTGCATGCCATCACTAACTCCTACCACTACCCTCACTCCCATCACTCCACCACCTCACATATACCCCACTATCACAACCTACACATCCCAATACCAAGCCCTGCATGCAACACCAATGCATTGACACCCATCACAGAGCTGCATGGACACCCATCATCACAGCATGCACACTAGAGAGACTCACCCACCCCACACAATCAGCAATCACACAAGGCCAAGAAGATAGGGAAAGCACAATTCCATAAGGGAAACACACCCATTTCACAAGATGGCACACACAGATACAATAACAATGCATTTGCATCCCAACAGGACACCTGCCCAACATCACTGGACAGGAGGTGCCAGCTACATCCAGTCCCCCCACAGAAGAGGCCCACAGTGATGACAGCAGCTCTGCACGCCTGGACCAGGATGACCAGCCTGGCCCATCTGGGACCTCTGGACAGTCGGTTCCCCTGCCACAGTCCCAACCCACCACAGAGCCTACCCCCTCAGGAAACACCAGCACAGCACCCACCCAGCAGGCCCATGCCACTGTCCCCAGGACACGTCAATCAGCAGTGTGTCCACCACTACAGGGACCCCAGGCAACCCCACTAACCCAGGACGATCAGGGACCTGGGGTCAGTGGCAGTGAGCACACGGTTCAGGGGACAGAGGCACAGGACAACAGGAAAGTTGGGAGGACTGCTGTGTGACAGGGGGAGGACAGGCCCAGGGAACCCACTATCCACGAGGCACCCTCCAACATCATGGGAGCATACCGCCATTCCCAGGACACCATGGGCACGGTACTGGCCAAGTTTTAGGAGACCCAGTGGCTGCAGGAGGGACAGTACATGGGGATCAGGGATGACCTCACCAAAATCTACACCATCCTGGTCACCATAGCAGGGGTGCTGGCTCATATGAGCAAGACAATGAGGGAGGTAGTGGCTCAACAAAGGGCCCGTGACACTAGCCAAACAGTGGAACAGGCGCCTACCTCTGCGGGCGCTAGTGGACAGGAGGCACCGCCACAGGACCAACAGGCCACCAGCACCCCACCCCAAGCAGAAGGAGAACCACTCCGCAAACGGTCCCTGAGATCCAGGCAGAAGACAGAGAGCATTGCCAAGACCTGCGCCAGGAAATATGACCCTCCTGATTGTCACCCTTCTGTCCCACTCTGTTACCCTGTCCACCTTGAACTGCCATTGCTCCCCTTCCTATGCCCCCTTGGACAATGCACCTGTGATACCAAGAGACTGGACTCTACCATGGACCTTCCTCCACCATCACCCCAGCCACTTACACATACCCCTATACCTATTAGCACCTAATAAACACCCTTTAATAAAATACCAATCTGGAGTCAGTCTGATGATTTACAAAGGTATTACTACAACATTAGCAAACATCTGCAAGGTGTATGTTCATTTACTCATACCAATGTATGACAGTTGCTGGGGAGCAGTACACATAGCAGAAGGCAGAATGGGGTACACAGATCTGAAAAAAGGAAATCCAAAGGGAACAGTCACTGTCCATAGACAGAGGTTAAGAGGCTACCATGTACAATGTCCTAAATTAAACTGATATGTGAAGAGGAGTTACAGTCTCTTACCTGTGTGTCACTGGAAGTACTGAAGGATGATGTTTGTTCTGTTGTTAACATCTTCTTCCTCTGCCTCCTCTTCCTCACTGTCCACAGTCACACAAAGGCACCTGGCGTCTCAATGGCAGGTTGTGCAACATACAGCATGCCACGATGATCTGGCCCAACTTCTTGGGTGAGTAGTACAGTGAGCCACCTGTCAGATGGAGGCACCAGAATCTGGTTTTCAGGAGGCCGAAGATCCTCTCAATAATACGCCTAGTTCACCCATTGCCTCATTGTAGCATTCCTCTGCCCTTGTCCTGGCATTCCTCACTGGGGTCAGTAGCCATGAGAGGTAGGGGTAACCAGAGTCACCTGCAAATATTGAGGGATACCTGGTAGACACACACTAACCCTTAGGGACTACTCCATACCCAGACACCTACTCATACTGTGTGGGGACCTTGGGCTCACCTATTAGCCACACCCGGTGCCTCTGGAGTTGGTCCATCACATAAGGGATGCTGCTATTTCGCAAGATATAGGTGTCATGCACAGAGCCAGGATACTTGGCTTTCACATGGGAGATGTACTGGTCCTCCAAACACACCATTTGCACATTCATCGAATGGTAGCTTTTTCTATTTCTGTACACTTGTTAACTTCTGCGGGGGGCACACAAATGCCACATGTGTCCCATCAATGGCACCAATGATGTTGGGGATATGTCCCAGGGCATAGAAGTCAGCTTTCACTGTGGCCGAATTTTCCACCAGGGGGAACACGATGTAGCTGTGCATGTGTTTCAGCAGGGCAGACAACACCCTGCTCAACACGTTTGAGAACATTGGCTGAGACATCCCTGATGCCATGACCACTGTAGTTTGGACGGAGCAACTTGCCAGGAAATGGAGCACTGACAGGACCTGCACAAGAGGGGGTATACCTGTGGGCTGGCAGATAGCTGACATCAGGTCTGGCTCCAATTGGGCACACAGTTCTTGGATTGTGGCACGATCAAGTTTGTATGTGTTTATGATGTGTCTGTCTTCCATTGTCGACAGGTCCACCAGGGGTCTGTACACCGGAGGATGCCGCAATCTCATAATCTGCCTCCGCGGTTGTAGCCTATGGAGGAGAACGGTGAGCAGAAGGTCATTTACCACATAGATAGCACAACTGTGATTGAACTAATGTTACAGAATCCGTGTGTGAAATCGTGAGTCCGTATATGTGCCAATATGTGTTGTGACGCAGTTAGGTGCTTTGCCATGTGCTCCCTTGAAAAGGCAGCTACTTGACTTGTGAGGAGGGACAAGGGGAAATTAGGTAACTGCGGTGGCATTGTGCAGCGTTGCGACTGGCAGTCAAAGACCGCCACGCAACTCAGCATTGGTTATCATTGGGCCCTATGGGTCCTAGGAACCAATGGCAATGTACGCCGGCGGTGACGGTACGCACCGCCGCAGACATGACCGCCATTTTCTATCTCCTCACTCACTTGATACCTGACCATGAACAGGAGAGGACCTACACTGCAAGTGCTGCTGTGACCTGAGTATGCAAGCGACAATGGCTACAATGTCTGGGGAAAGGGCCCCTGCCTTCACTGCGGAGGAGTTGGACAAACTGGTGGATGGGGTCCTCCCCCAGTACACGTTACTCTATGGGCCTCCAGACAAACAGGTGAGTACACTGTGAGAATGATGCGTGGGCAATGCCTGTTTGGAGTGGTGTGGAAGTAAGCCATATGTTGGGGGGTGGCCTGAGAGCTGGATGTGAGGTGGTGAGTGTATGTGCGTCTGGGCATGGGTGGGAACTGGTGGGCAATGAGTAGGATGGACCAGACGGGTGAGTAATTAAATTTGTTTCCTCTGTTTACCCTCTAGGTTAGGGCCCACCAGAAGAAGAGTATTTGGCGTGCCATCGCCAAGGAGGTGCGGACCCTTGGGGTCTATCATAGGCGGAGCACCCACTGCCGCAAGAGATGGGAGGACCTGCGCCGCTGGAACAAGAAGACGGTGGAGGCCCAGCTGGGGCTGGCCTCCCAACATAGAAGGGGTGCCCGTTGCACCATGACCCCCCTGATGTTCTGCATCCTGGTGGTGGCCTATTTGGAGTTGGATGGGCGCTTGAGGGCATCACAGCAGCCACAAGTGGGTGAGTACAGTTTCAGAAAGCTGACTCTGCATGATTTAGGAACTAGCTGGGTGGGGGATGTGGGCTGTGGGTGCCCCTAGGCCAGAGCGATTATGTCAGGGTAGGCCCCTTGTTTGCAGACTCTGAAGTACCCCTACCCCAATGGTACAATTGGGCAGCTACTAGTGTGTAGGGACCTGTGGGTGTCAGGTGTGCATGTGCTGGCGTTAGGCATTGTATCCCATGGGGTGGTGACTACCATAGTGACTAACTGGGCATGGCCTAGTGCATAGGGCAGCTCAGTGTGTGTTGTGTCCACCAACTTTAGTGGGGTTGCTGGCATTTACCATGTGTGTCCTCTGTCTTCCCCCCTTCCTGTTTTGTCACCCTATCCTTGTGTGCATTAGTATCATCTGGTAGAGGAGCTGAGGCACCGACGACTGAGGGAGTTGTATCCCAAATGGCCCTGGAGGGTGAATCCACAGAGGGTGAAGGCACCAGTGGGACGGAGGGCGAGGGGAGGTCCACGACGGGGACAAGAGGGGATACCAGTGAGAGCGACTCCTCCTCTGATGGAAGCTCCCTGGCGGTGGCGGACACCTCTGTGCCCACCCCAACAACAGGTACAGCCGCCACCCCTCTACCAGCACCACCCTCCCAGCAGCCCCTGTGCGTGTTTCCCATGCCCGCTCACCCAGGATGGTGGACATCTCCTTCGCCCCATGCACCTCAGGCCCTGCCCCAGTGAGCCCTGCTGCCCTCAATGAGGAGGCTATTGACCCCCGGAGATCCCTCGCTGTTGGGCCGGCATCCATTCTGAATGCCATCCAGGGTGTCAAGAGGCATTTGCAGCAAATAAATGCATACCTGGAGGGCATTCATTCTGGCGTGGTGGCCCAACAAAGAGAATTTCATGCTCTGGCCTCAGCACTGATGGCAGTCATTGTCCCTGTGTCCAGCCTCCCCCCTCCAACTTCCCCCAAACTCAGCAGAAGTATACCTCCTACAACCACTACCTCTTCCTCTACTCCCACACCCGTTCCATCTTCCCGTCCCTGTGTGTCTAAAAAACGTTTCCTAGCTAACATTAACCTCTTCCCTACACCACCCCGTCCTTCCCCTAGGGCCAGGATGTCTAGATCCCAGCCCAGCACCTCAGCCACCAAATCTGCATCTGCTGTGATCCCTGCAAGTCTGGATGGATCGAAGGGAGCACCCGTCAGAGATGCCAGTGTGCCACCTACAGATGAGAAGGACCACCCAATTACGCCACCTGCCAAGGTCAAGAAGGGGCCAGCATGCAGCAGGGGAAAGTCGCACCACCCACCCAGCAAGGCCTCACCCAAACACAAAGAGGACAGTGCCAAGGTCCCAGCAACGACTACCAAGGTGGGGAAGGGACACAAGACAAAAGGCAAGTCACCTCAGGGCACGATGCCTCCTGGTGAGGGGCTGGTGACCACCATTTCCTCAGAGATGCCAGCGACCTGTACCACGGTCACCACGATGCAACGACTACCACCTGCACTGCCACCTGCACCGCCACCTGCACCGCCCCCTGCACTGCCGCTGCCACAACGTCGGTCTCTAGCATCTTCCCCAAGGAGCAGCTATCCGTGGCTGCCGGAGACGGTCTGGTGTCTCCCTCCACCACTACAGACACCTGCACTACAGGCAGCACCGGCAGCATCTCCGCCGCAGCCACCGCTGCAGCCACAGCTACCTGCACCACCATCGGCACGCCACATGCCCAGCCGGTGCCACTAATCAGCAGCATCCCCAGTGGGCAGCCATCCGAGGCTGCAGGTGAGGTCCTGGACCCTGGACACGCCACATGAGGCACCATCACCAGCACTGGCACTACCAGCAGTTTGAAGCCTAATTCACTGCAGGATGGAGTGTGGCTCTGCCTCCATGGAGAATCATGCTACCTGTTCCATGTACATCTCATGGCTCAGTCACCCAGGTGAGAGGATGTTAACTGCCACACCCCAGGTGCAGCATCACTGGGCACAAAGCCCTCTCCAGAACCAGTTGAGATATGCATCCACTCCCCCTATCCTTGGTAGGATGAAGCACTCTGAGCACAATGCCCCCTCCAGAAACAGTGGAAGACACCATCCACTTGAGAGACTGTGGTTTTGCACTCCCCAGGATAAAGCAGTGGGCAAACCACCCACTTGAGAGACTTGAGAGACTGTGGCTTTGCACTCCCCAGGACCAGGCAGTTGGCAAATCACCCACTTGAGAGACTTGTGAGACTGTAGCTTTGCACTCACTAGGACCAAGCAGTGGGCAAACCACCCACTTGAGAAACGTGAGAGACTGTGGCTTTGCACTCCCCAGGACCAAGCAGTGGGCAAACCACCCACTTGAGAGACTTGTGAGACTGTGGCTTTGCACTCCCCAGGACCAGGCAGTCAGTGGCATCGTACTATCTTCCGGCTGAGGTGCCCCCCTTCCCCTGAGGTGCCTTTTTTTTCGACCTGATGCCCCTGCAGTGTTCTCTCCATTTTGAGGCAGGTGTCATGTGTGGGACCACTGGTCCACAGACATTTACAAGGGACAGTGTAAGCCTTGTGTACATAATGTAAGATTTTGTATATACTGATTATTTAAAATTCTATTGCTATATCTGCATGTTCCAATATAACACTGGTTAGACTCATTACCTTTTGTCCTTGCGTTCTTCCAGGGGGTGACGGGGTGCATCAGTAATGTTTTTGGATGTGTTAGTGTGTATGGTGTTGTGGGTGAGGGTGGGGGTGGGGGTGTTGCGTGCCGCGTGTGTGTGTCACTCTCTTTTTCCTCCCCCCTCCCCTGTATGCTAGGTGCAGTACTCACCGTTGTCACTGTCGCTGCCTTTTTTCTACTTCCTGGTGTATGAGAAGATACACCAACATGGGGAGGATCTGCAATTCGGGCTCCATGGCGTCCTGGTTCTTCATGGAGTGTCGGAAGGTGAGTGGTTCCCTTTCGATGTACTGTTTCCGCCATGGTTTTGATGTCATTAGTACCGCTCCGGAAAAGCTGGTGGATTGGCCTCTCATAATAGGGTGGGCGGTACATTGTCCCCCGCCTGTTTGTTGGCGGTGACCGCCGCGGTGTTTGTTGCTACCGCCCTGGTGGTCAGAGTGTTAAAGTGGCTGTCTATGTTGGCGGTTTCCGCCGTGGTCATAATCCAATTTTTTTCACTGCCACCCTGTTGGCAGTGTTACCGCCGCTTTAACAGTGACCGCCAGGGTTGTAATGAGGGCCTTAGTCTTTGAGAAAACTTTAAAGGATTCACACAAATGACCCCTTGCTGAATTCAGACTTTGTCCAGTTTTTCAAAATGTATAGCTTTCCAGGATCCACTATGGGTTTCACAACTGTTTCCATGACAAACTGGAAGGGATTGAAAGCACAAAAAACTCCCAGTAAAATGCAAAATCTGAGTTAAAAAATGTGGTTTTCTGATTCAAATTTCCCTGACCCTGAAAGCTGCAAAGGTGGTGATTTTAGCACTGCAAACCTCATATTGATGTCATTTGCGGGGGAAAAATAGACACTTTTTAAAGCATTTTCCCCCCAAATAACCGCAAAAAAAGGCTCAGCACTGGTGGGGGAGGTGGAGTGCAAGGCCTAGCAGCGGAAGGGTTAATAATTCTTAATATAGGATGTTCCACTATAGCCTAATCTGTTCCCTGGCCTAGAAGATAATAGTTGCCAATTAACCTTTCATAGTTTCTATACTCACATCTAGATATGAACTTAATATTTATCAATTTTAACATTCAAATTGATGCACATTGCACATTCAAATCATTCCTATTGAGCTGTGTTCTGTTTTGAGTTGTATTGGAATCTCTTTTGCTTTAAAAATATTGCCCTTTCATATTACAAATATGATGTCAATGTATCTTAACGATAAGACCACATTGTCAGTTTATTTAGTTATTTATTTTATTCAGAATACCTGCTTTACCCCATGAAAATATTTGGATAGCTGATGGTGCAACAGGTACCCATTGCTTGCCCTACATTTGCAGGTATAGTGTATCCTGAAACACACAGTGCATGAGATCAGCAAAATCGTGCAATGTCATCAACATATTATGTGATACAGTATTTATTTTCTACTCAAAAAATATTTGCAAGCAGCAATACACTGTTGATGCTCAATCAAGGGGTACAAAGAAGTGACATAAACCTTGCTCACAAAAGGGGTCATTAGGAACATGGCAATAAACACCGTTCCCCGCCATGGCGACGATGAACAGAAACCCGCCAGTGGCGGTGAACAGAAACCCACAATATAAACATGCAAAAAATCAGAATCTGAAAAAAATTTCCCAGCCACCAGTCACCGCCATAACCTTGTCTGCGAAAAATGCAGGACACCCCACCCCACCACCGCCGAGCACACAAGCTCCCAGCCCTCCAAATAATGATGCGCATATCACCACAGCAGTCATTGGAAGTCGAAGGACCATTAGTGGTACAGACCGCCGTGGCCAGCAATGGAACCCAACAGTAAGAGTTGCACACATTGGCAAGTTTGAAACCCACACACCTGTCACACATCCAAAACACCATAAAACAGTCACAGACATACCCCAGACATACCCCACAATCCTTTGTATCGCCAATAGGTCAACTGGGATTGAGAACTCCACAAGCAGACACTGAACACCACAACACACGAATCACACACCCAACCACACAACAGCACCTTCATCCAGATCCACATAACACACCACTCACAACACACACCATGGTACTGCCCAAGCACCCACGCTTCACAGAAAGAGAGCTAAGAACCATGGTGGATGAGATACTGAAGGTGGAGCCACAATTATTCAGGGCACAGGTCCAGCACACACCCATCGCCAGGAAGATGGAGTTATGGCAGACCATTGTCAACAAGGTCAATGCAGTGGGACACCATCCACGCACAAAGGACGACATCCGCAAGAGATGGAAGGACCTGCGTGGGAAGGTGAGGTCCATGGCATCCCAGCACAACATTGCAGTCCAAAAGACTGGGGGAGAACCTCCACCAACACCATCTGACTACACTGACTGGGAGGAAAAGGTACTGGCCATCCTGCACCCTGAGGGCCTCACTGGACTCACTGGAGGAATGGACTCCGGTAAGTTGTCTACAATTACCCTATATCCATCACACCTGTAATGCATGCACCACCCCACCCCTCCAACATCCACCAGGACCACTGCCTCCCCCAGGCCACATTCACAACATCCAGTCACCCTGCATGCCTACAATCCCACCAAAAGGCCCACATACCTCCCCCTGTGCACAGCTACCTACCCCTGCAAGGAATCACAAAGGCACTACACTACCCACAATGCGCCTCTACATCCTAAGAAAAAATGCAATGGCAACCTCACAAAGGCACCCTGCAAGGCCCAAAAGTGAAAAACCTGCACAAAACAGCCCAGCCCTGTGCACCCCATCCGATTATGCAATTGTAACAGACAAGTCCATTCCCCCTAACAGGCACCACCACCCATGCCACCCTGATGGACAGGACAAGGAGCGGCAGTGCCCCACATGACAGAGGTACCACCCAGGACACTGGAGAGGGAACCCTGGACAGTGAGGAATACCCTGGCCCCTCACACAGTCCTGGACTGTCACCATCCAGCAGCCCCACCCAGGACACCACTGACACCCCTACCACACACCCACCAATATCAGGCCAGGGCAACCGGACCCACACCTGTGTATCCAGGCCACAGACTGGTGGAACACAAGGACCGAGGCCACAGCCACCACCTACCAACAGGCAGGAAGCCGATGACCCCAGTACAAGTGGTACCCCCAGACCTGGGCAGGGGGCACAGGGGGCTAGGCCCAGTGGGAGGGCATCATTGGCACAGGGGGGAGGCCACAGGATGGATGCTGCAGCTCAGGACGTGATCTCTGAGGTCCTGGGAGCCTACTACCCTACCCAGGACAGATTGGCCCAGATATTGGCCACCCTGGAGCAGAGTCAAAGGCTGCAGAGAGCCCAACACAAAGAGACCATGGAGCAGTGGAAACTGCACAATTCCACCATGGCCACCATAGCAGGTGCGCCGCTGCACCTTGTCCCAACCCAGTCTGAGATCCCCACAGACAAGGCAGCCCCTACTACAGGCCAAAATACAGCCCAGCCAACAACAGCAGCAGCAGCAACTGGACTTGTGCCACCATCTGAGGACACACAGGAGACCTGCACCTCAACCCATACAGGCCAACACCAGGCACCCAAACGGTCCCTCAGGCCCAGATATGGCACTGGAACACCTGCCAAGACCAAGGCCATCTCTAAGAAATGACTCTGACATGAACTGTCCTCCAAGTGTGCCACTGAACCACCATCCACACCGTGCAATAACAACCCCAACAACTGTAAATAACAGATGGACATATTACCACTGCCAACAATCGCTGAGACCATGTAGCCAATATGGACATCCACCAGTAGCCCACTCCCAGCACTGTAAGGAGCACCACAGCATCCCTGACACCAAATAAAACACCTGTTCACCAATGTAAATGTCCCCTGTCATTATGTTGAATCAAATAGAAGTGTGAATGCAATTGTCATTGAAATCATTTATTCTTTTATGAATTGCAGGAATGGCACCCCACACATAACATGTGGTTGTGGCAACAGAAATATCAAACAAGTTGTCCATAATGTCACATTTCGCATGCAAACCTGGTCACAGTGACAATGTCTATAGACCCAACACCCCCATTGAGGGTAAGGCATACTGACAGTATGCTGCACAGACAGCAACAGCATCAAATAGTACCACTTAGTTACTGGAAGTACAGTTGGATCAGTTGGTTCCTGACTGTACATCTTCCCCCTCCTCATCATCACCATCACTCTCATCCCCTCTCTGAGGAAGCTGGTCTGGATATACAGCCCCCTCCTCCTCCAAGAGGGGAATAGATTTCCTCACAGCCACGTTGTGCAGCATGCAGCAGGCCACCACTATTCTACACACCTTTTTAGGCTCATAGGCCGGCGATCCCCCAGAGATATGGAGGCAATGGAATCTAGCCTTCAGGAGACCTATTGTGCGCTCTATCACCCTCCTAGTACATCCATGGGCCTCATTGTAATTCCTCTCTGCATCTGACCTAGGATTCCTCACTGGTGTCAGGAGCCAACGCATGTTGGGGTAGCCAGAATCACCTGCAAAAGGGGGCAAAACAGGACTGTCGCTGACAACCCTCAGTTGCAGACAGCCTGGCTGACTGCTATGGGCCAAAAAGTGTCAGACACACTTACCTATGATCCATCCTCTGTCCCCTTCTAGTTGTTCTATCATGTGTGGCACACTGCTGTTCCTCAGCACAAAGGAATCATGGACTGATCCAGGGAACATGGCATTCACATGGGAGATGTACTGGTCTGCAGTACACACCAGTTGAATGTTCATAGAGTGAAAGTTCTTCCTATTTCTGTACACCTGTTCGCTAACTCTTGTGGGGATGAGAGCCATGTGGGTTCCATCAATGGCACCTATCACATTGGGAATGTTGGCAAAGGCATAGAAGTCTTACTTGATGGCAGGGAGTTCAGCACTTTGGGGAAACCTCACATAGGACTGCAGGTGTCGTACAAATGCATTCAGTAATCTGGACAGTGTAATGCAAAACATTGGCTGTGTAAAACCTGCACCCATGCCCACTGTCACTTGAAATGAGCCTGTGGCCAAGAAATGGAGTGCAGAGAGCACTTGTACTTCAGTAGGGATGGCATGCTGATTCCGATTAGATGGTCTCAGTGCTGAATCTATTATGCATAAAGTTCATGAATGGTAGCACCGTTTAGTCTGTAATTGATAATGATGTGACGCTCCACCATGGTCCCCAAATCAACAAGTGGTCTGTACACCGATGGGGCTCCTCCTCGCCACATGGGTCTGTACCTAGGAGGAGGTGAGAACACATGTGAGGAACACACATACATCTGCCCAACATGTTAAATATTCAGCACTGCTGGCATATACGTCGATGACACATATGCATAGTAGGATGTTAAACTGGAGTGACATGTCCTCAATGATACATCAGGACCTATGGGGATTGGGGACAATAGGGCCTGCATGGGGCAAATGAGAAATTAATAACTGCGTAGTAATGGCCTAAATGTCTGCCCCTGTAATCCAGAAATGTTGTAATGGAAGTGACCTCATACCCCTAGCGGTTGTCGTGATAGCGTAAGGCGGTGTTCATCGCTGTGCGACCATTCATTGGTTAACATGGTTGTCAATGGGGAATATGAGCTCATCATGATCGCCGCCGGTGGTGACGGTGCACACCGCCGTGGAGTGTACGCCATCTCGTCACCCCAACTTCACTTGACTCCCGGATTACGTGCATGCAGGTACTCCACTGAGTGCGTTGCTGGGTTCTGACTCTGGTCCTGGAAATGGCACGAGTGGCAGGGGAAACAGCCCCGGCCTTCACCAGCAAGGAACTGGACAAGCTTGTGGGCGGGGTCCTCCCCCTGTACGCCAAGCTCTATGGTTGACCAGAGGTACAGGTGAGTAGGTGGATTGGGGGCATAGATGTGTGTAATGGTGGTAGATGGCTGTAAACATGTGTGCACGTCTGACACTGTACAGTCGTGGGATTCATGACATGCTGCATGTGAGAGGCCCTGTTCTGCTGTTGTGAGTGTCCATACTATAGGGGACGTATAGACAGCTGTATCTAATGGGCATTGTCTGACCTCTGTGTTACTTTTTCTGTGTGTCCCATATAGGTTAGCGCCCATCAGAAGAGGGGACTCTGGCATGCCATCGCCAGGGAGGTGCGGACCCTGGGGGTCTACAACCGGTGGATCACCCACTGCAGGAAGCGTTGGGAGGACCTGCGGAGTTGGACGAGGAAGACCTGAGAGGCGCACCTAGGGAAGTCCTCCAAACGAAGAAGGTGTGCCCGTCGGGCTCTATCGCCCCTAATGCACTGCATTCTGGCGGTGGCGTATCCGGACCTGGATGGTTACTTGAAGGCTGCACAGCAGACACAAGGGGGTGAGTACAGAAACCATTGTATGCCTCCTTTATGGATGCGTGAGTGTGCTGTAGTATGTATGCTGTCTATTGGCAGGGACTCTGACTGATGTCATTTTACATTATGGTCCCCATGGAAAGTAAGGTTGTAAGGGACAGGTCTGCAGTACTTCAGGTCCCTCTGTGCTGTAGGAAATGGCTGTAGAGCAGGGCTGTGGCCACTAGTCAGGGGCATAGCCATGTGTATAGCGGTAGGTGCTGCATGGTGGAATATTTGCAGGGTGGGTGTATGTGTGAACCAGTTATGTACCTCCATTCAGCTATTTACAAGTGGCTCTCCTGTTTTGTCTCCCCATCCCTGTTCTCTTGTATTGTCTGTGTACATCAGCATCATCTGGTGAGGGAGCTGTGGCACCAGCGAGTGGGGATGCAGCGGCCCACGGTTCACGGAGGCAGAGTCGAGCAATGCCAAGGGGACCAGTGGGTTGGAGGGCGAGGGAAGTACCACACGGGAGGCAACTACCACTGGAGGTAGTGACTCTGATACCTCCTCTGATGGGAGCTCCCTGGCGGTGGCGGACCCTAGTGGGCCCACCCATGCTGTGTCATCTTCTGCCCCCCCCCACATACCATCACCAGCCTCCCATTTTGTCCCCACCGAGTTGCCCGTGCCTGCTCACCCAGAAGGGTGGGCATCTCCTTTGCCCCAGGCACCTCATCCAGTGCCCCAGTCAGCCCTACTGCCCTCATGGAGGAGGCTATTGACCTCCTGAGGACCATCTCACTAGGGCAGACAACCATTGTCACTGCCATCCAGGGCCTAGCATCAGAGGTGCAGCAGGCAAATGCTTACCTGGATGGCATTTACGGTGCCCTGTCTGGCCTACAGAGATCTTTTCAGCCTCTGGCCTCTTCTTTGACGGCAGCCAGTGTCCCTGGTCATTCCGTCCCTCCTCCAACTACCTCTACCCCTTCCAGCACCCTACTCTATTCACTCATTCCAAGCACACATTCTGACAGCCATGCACCCACCTCAACACACACAAAGCACACTGAAAAACACAAGCACCACAGTTCCCACCACAGGCATACACAACATACAAGGGCACACATACCAACATCCACTTCCCCCAGTGTGTCCAGACCCAAGTCCCCTCCACCTCCCAAACGTAAAGCCAAGCCCCCCCAGATGTAAGTAGCCCACCACCCACCACCCCTGCCCCTGTTCCCTGAGGTGTCTGGATGCCCCATTGTTGCCCCTTTAAGGTGGAGTATCATTTGCAATTGTGGGAGTCAAGTTTGGGCCATTTGGGCCCATCGGACTTTGCGCTATGGACTGGACATTGGCCTTCTGTTGGACTTCTGTTGCTCCTGGAGCTTAATAAAATGGTTGTGTGGCAAAAGTTGGATTTGGCACACTCTGGATCCGTGGTTCATTGTTTCTTTGTGGCGGGGTGTTGTGCACATGTGTGTACTTTGGGCAGGTTGCTTTGGCCTTGTGTCAGGTAAGTACCTCTTGCTCTGAGGTGTATGGCTTGTGCTGTTGTGAGGGGTTGTGGGTTCTTTGCAGGGTGGGTGGAGTGGGTGGGTATGTAACTGTGCCCTTTCTTCCCTTGTTTAGTAGGTTGCGGTACTTACAGTCATCGTCTTCGTCGGTGGTCTCGTCATGGAGGTATATGGCAAGGAGCAGGACTGGCATGATTTGCAACTCTCTATCCATGTCTGCTTTGGCGTATTGTGTGAGCCTCCAGTGAGTGTTTCCTTATATTTGGTTCTTTCCGCCTGGCTTTGTGTGGCGGTGGTTCCCGCCCCGGAACTGACAGTGGTCTAGTGCTTCATTATGTGATGGGCAGGTAGGGCATTTCCATCGGCCTTTGGGCGGCCTCTGCTGTCGTTGTCGGCACTCCTCGGCAGGCGGAGAGTGGTTTTCAGGCTGCCCGTTTTTCAGGTGGTTCATTATTTGGCAGCCCAGACCACCTGACTGTTGGCGATAATTACCGCCATCGCCAGCAGAGCGGTCTTTCACGCTGTGTTCATAATGAGGGCCATAGTGTCTAACCATTGAATACCATTAATTTATAATCTGCTGTGTCCCGTACATGTGATGACAAACTACAAACAAAAAGAATAATGAAGTGATCAATATATTCAGAAGTACATACTAAGCAGGTTATTATTAGAAGAAATAATTAGTCAACCTGGCAGTTTATTAATGCTTTTGCGCACCTTGAGCAGAAAAAAATGTAGGTAATATTTGGTGCTCGTTCTTCAAATATTTACACTCTTAAATCTCAATCAACCTTTGATCTGTCCAAGTGTCAAGATGTACAAAATGTTCTAGTATCTTTTGTTTATGGGCAAGCCTAGAAAACTTTTGTAATCTTAAAGTAGATCTATGGTTTCTTCTAGGTGCACTGACCTAACCATTACAAATATGTTTCTTCCTTTATCAGAAGGTTTTAATGGCATTTCCTTTATCATTCATTAGACCAGCAATGATCCCCAATTCCTTCCTACTTTGTCTACTGCTTGAAGTAGGTTTTCTCAATTTGTAATTCAACAACTTTGGTTGTTATCTGTGTTACACAACGGTTAAAGATTTGGGGATTTGCAGTGCCATGTACATAGATTGCTGAACCTAAAGTTGTGATATTTTTAGTATTGACTATGCCACAAATTATTGGTGTGATCCCAGAGGAATGAACACAGAATGAACTATGTTACTGTAGTCACATCAATAGACTGTGATCTAATTTGATATTTGAATTACTGAGACCTTATTGAGCCATGTGTCAAATGGGTTGAATCTTAATATCAGGCAAGCTTCTTCTCTTCAAAGAATGAATTCAGTACTATCTCAGCTTAGATCTTTCAGTATTACTTTGAGTACAGTCTACCAAGCGTTATTTACACTGTTGATGTTCTTTAGGACCTTTGGCCAGGAGGGCTGACACCTTTGCACTGTAAATTCTACATTTATCTTGGCCTATTCATTTTCACACATTCTTTTTTCATCTTGCCAATGTATAATTTAAAGCAAGGACATAGTATGCCATATACTACATTCTTTGTCTTATTACCTGAGAAATTTGTGACCCCATTTCTAACTTTGTAATAAAAAGTAATGCCTATTATTTACTGACTGACTGTATATTCATCACATTTGTGGCATCCCCTTATAAGCTGTAGAGCCCAGTGTTCCATAGGGACCTCTGTCTTGTTGTTTCTGGTGCTGTGTAAGCCTGTACTAGATGGCTACTTAGGTTGTGGTTCTTTTCAGGGCAAAAAGTGTGTTGTGGCCTACTTTTGAAAGTTGATAGGATATACCAAATTTGGTGAATTATTTTTTAATTGTTGGTATTTGGGAAAAAAGTGGAGACACAGGATTTCTTCAGACTCCATTTGGTCTTTCCTTCCAACAAAGTTTGCAGCGTAAGCCATGTTCTTTTGGAGATTTTTTTTTATTGGCTTTCTGGGATACCCTCTACTAATAAGTTTTTTTGATGAGTGAGTCACATGCTTAAGGTAATCATCTTTCATAGTGCAGTTGCAGTGGGCCATAAAGAATTGATCATTTGGAAAGTTGTCTTGCAAACATCTAAGTTGGAAACTATCATGTCTGTGTTGATTGACTTTTTGAATGAAGATGTGCAAAAAGTGGTATTTTATTCTGTTAATCCTGACATCCTTGGTAGACTACTACCTCCAGATATTTGTTTCACTTCTTGATTTTTGATTAACTCTTTTTTGTTGGCATTAGGACTCTGTGCACTATACACCTGCAAACCAGTACTAAGGTGCTTGTACTCTCTCCTTAACAAATGACAAGAGTGGCCTGAACTTAATTGTCACCTTTAATTTACTTGTAAATCCCTAGTAAATTATACTACCTCTACCCGGGAGCTGTAAATTAAATGCTATTAGTGGGCAGAAGCTTCAATTGTTGCTGCCACTAAAGTAACACTGTAAAACATATCTCATGCCTGACATGAGAGCATGTAGTGCATAAATTGCCATTTAGATCTGGCAAAATAATATTTTTGTCAGGCCTAAATCTTCCTTTTTAGCAATAGTAAATCATCCCTAAGGGAACCCTAAAACCTCATGGGGCAGCACAGATGATATTCAAGAAGTAGGTCATGCGCTTAAGTTTTATTTATACTTGCAGTGAAAAACTCTCACAAGCCATTTGTTTACTGCTGTAAGGGTATTTCTCCCATAAATTATCACTGGGTTATCTTATTTCAATTAATAAGTGCTAACATCAGTTTTGGACCAAATAGAGGAATGTTGTTCCCTTTGCACTCAAATGAATTGTAATTGTAAGTCCTCTTTAATGGTGAAGTCAGATTTTAAGTTACAATTTGGAAAATGCCACTTTTAGAAAGTTGGCATTTTGCTGCCTAAACCAAAAATGCCTTTCTGCCAGTATCCTCAGTTGCATGACCATGAATGGCCTTCCTGTTGTGGGTTGTTTATTACTTCCAAACATTGAGACAAAAGGGCCTGGGTGTGAAGAGAGACAGTCTTCCTGCCAGCAGCGCACGCAAAGGAACCTTTGTAGCATTTGCGGATCATGGCTCTTCAAATGTGTTTTTTTGCCAAGACGAAATGACAGTTTAAAACTGCATTGCAGGCTCCAGTAGCACACCTGAGACATGTTTTAAAGAGCAACATTAGTGAGTAGCACAATGAGCGCTGCAGGCTCATTATTAGCATTTCATTTATAGGCCTTGGGTACATTTAGTACCATTTACTAGTGGCTTACAAGTAAATAAAATAGGGCAATTAGGTGTAGGCCAATTGTACAATGTTTAAAGGCACAAGCACAAACACCTTAGCCCTGGTTAGTAGTGGTAAAGTGCACAGGGTCCTACAGCTAACAAAAACAAATTCAGCAAACAGGCGGGGTGAAGGAAAAAAGGGATGATCAGATCAGGTTCGCCCATAACTCTTTAGAATATTCCAGCTCTGTTAGAAATTAGGTCTCTGGTTGGTAAAGGTATGCACCCTGTTCAAGCAGGAACCCCAATCCTAGGCAGGGTAAGTCAGACATACACCATAAATTAACCTGTGCTCACCGGCTGGTACCTTGGCAAAGAGTAGTCAGACTTAACATTAGAGGCAATGTGTAAAGTAGCTGTGCAACACTTCAACTAATAACACTGTGAAAACACCACAAAAGACTCCACATCAGGTTAGAAAAACAGAGCTTAGTTTTATTAACACAATGAGACCAAAACAACAAAAATCCAATAAGTAGAAGTTGAGATATGAATTTTTTAAGATTAAAATGCAATGTAGTGCTTATATACATAAAGTGCCAACCAGATCGCACTTGACCTGGTTAAATCCAAAAGTTCAGGCTAACTGCGATGGAGCGGGGGACGGATACAGTCCCAGGTAAATCCCGCTGAAGTTTTACCTTCACTAGAATTGAGCCAAGATTCCAGTTCGCGGGAAGTAAGTTTGCTGGGAGCAAGGAGAGCATCATTGGCATTGATCCACAGGGGCACAGAGTCAGATGGGCCTTGCGGGGTGGACTGGAGCCTCGGGGTTACGAGTGGCAATGCTTGCAGTGTGAAGAGATGAACATGCAGTGGCTCACGTTGATTCTTCGGGCAAGAGACACGGTTCCACTGCGAGCGGGTCTGTTCACCATCGTGAAAAGCCCAAAACCTTGAGATCAGGAGCCAAAAATCACTTTCAAGGGCCTAGAACCGGAGAGGCGCCTCTTGGGGGTCATGACTGACTGAAGATGGGTCCAGGAGCTGTAGCAGGTGAGTTGGAATTCTTCTGTGTTCCTGAAACTTCAGAAAACAGGAAGCAAGCCAGAAAGCCCTTGGAGTCACTGTGGGTTCAATTGAGATGCTTCTAGTCCTTCCTCAGCAGGGCAGAGGGCATCACATTAGAACAGAGTGGCAGTCCTTGTAGCAGCACAGCAGTCCTTCTTCCTGGCAGAGTACTTCACAAGTCCAGCATTGTACTGCATTGGCTGTGCCTGAGGTCCAGTCCTTATACCCAGTTGTGCTTTTGAAGTGGGGGAGACTTCAAAGAAATTATTTTTTAGTGCACAAAGGTCCTCCCTTCCTGCTCTGGCTCCAGACTCACTACAGGGGGGTATGCAGCCCTTTGGGTGGGACAGGACACTGCCCATTCAGGTGTGTCATCCCCTACCTCCCATGCAGCCCAGGATGGCCCTTGGGCTGTTGAGGGCCCATCCATCACATCTAAACCCCCTTTGTGTCTGGCTGTCTGGAGGGAATGCACAAGCCCAACTGTTACCCCATCCCAGAGGTGCATTGGAGACAGGCAGCAAGCATCAGGTGGCCAACTTAAGAAAAAGCCAATTTTTTTGAAAGTAGCATTTTCAGAACTGCAATTTAAAATCCAACTTCATGTAAATTGTGATTTTGAATTGTGAGTCCAGAGACACCAAACTTGATGAAAGTATCTCTTTCAGATTATAAAGTACATATATAAAATGCAATAAATTCATCCCAATGGTATCCTATGGGATAGATATGCCTTGCTGTAGTGAAAAATGAAGTTGGACGTTTCTCACTTCCAGGGCATATAAAACGTACAAGTACATGTTCTGCCTTTCAAATACATTGCATCCTGCCCTGTGGGTTATATAAGGCATACCTTAGGGGAGCCTTATATGCATTCAAAGGAAAGGTTTAGGTCTGGCAAGAGGTTTAACATGACAGGTCAAAGTGGCAGTTTAAAACTAGACACATGCTCTGCAATGGCAGGCCTCATACATGGTTAAGAGGCTACTTAAGTGGGTGGCATAATCAGTGCTACAGCCCCACTTGTAGCATTTAATTTACAGACCCTGGGCATATGCAGTACTCTTTTCTAGGTAAATTAAATGGGCAAATTGGGTATGAGCCAATGTTACCTTGTTTAAGGAGAGAGCACACACACTTTTGCACAGGTTAGCACTGGTAAAGTGCCATGAGTCCAAAAGCCAACATTAACAAGGTCAGAAAAAGAGGAGGAGGAAGGCAAAAAGTTTGGGGTGACCCTTCAGAGAGGGCCATTTTCCAACAACCTGCTTCACAAATGTGTTTAATCTTGAAAGCATCAGTGAGTAAGGAAACAATGGGGAGTTTGGGCATCTTTTATGAGTTGTTCTTTCATGGTTGTATGCAGTGATTTTCTTAAGGTATTGAGCTGTGGTAATTTAGAAACTTTAACAATAGCCTTCTCAATGACCTCTTTGGGCTATGCTCTCATCACAAATCTGATAGCCATCTCTTGCTTGTTAAAAGCATATTCCCAGCCAGAGGTGCAGTTCTTTTGGCACTCAGTAATTCTCAATAGAGAATAGTACACTTATTGTTGTTGGAGGACTACTGTTGCCATGTAAAATGCTGTTACCAATTGTGAGTTTCTTGAACATTATAGTGTACAACTCCATTCCCAATACTTTTACTTAATCCTACTTCTTATTTGTCCTCAGAAATCCAAATTAAGAACATTAATATTTAGGCCTTTAACAAAGATCTCAGACATTTTTTCAGTTTCTCTCAAAATTAGGAAAAGATATTTGATGCAGTGATAAAGTATAACAATGTACCCAGTCCATTTTGACAAAGGATCCATCCAGATGACCTGCTTTTATCCCCAACCCATAAAGAGTTTTGCATAGCTGGGAGCGCAGCAGGAACCCATAGCAGTTAATTAATCACAAAGGGAGAGAGGGAGGTAGTACTATTGCATATCTTCCAACAGAAATCACATATCCCAAAAAGATATGATAGTCATTCAGGGTATGCCCAATGTGAATAACCCTTTGTCTATAAATAATGGATATGTGTCCCTTGATGGCCTAACAATATCTGCTGATCTACATGGACATTCCATTTACATTAGACAAGAGAGCTTCCCCCACATATTGTGGCATGCTTTTTCCTTGGCAACCTCATCCCACCCTGGTAAATTGGTACTACTCAACCCCAATAACAGGAAGGTCTTAATATTAGATTTACTGGCTAAACAGGAGATCCAGATTAAATAAATAAAAAATATGTTGAGGTATACCTTTATTGGTGGCTACCTCAGGTATGTTTAAAAACCGGAAAAGTGGGGGGTAGATGCCCCTTGGGTTTAAGGGCTCATGCATCTGTGCCTGGCCAACACATTCCTATCCTCTCGAGTGCTGGTAATAGTAAGAGGAATTCATCAGAGCAATAAGAATCCCGCAGTCCATTTAAACAGAAAAAAACACACAAAAGTCCAGTAACGGAAATAGACTTTTTATCCTAACAACCATTGTGATTTTGTGGAGTTACACATTGATTTATATAAATTTGCTTGATGATGTAAACTGAAAATCTCCTTTTCTAATATTGATAAAAAGGCGGAAGATGTACCACACAGAATAAAAAGATCTACTTTAACTATCTCTGAGGTTGAACATTTGCATTTGCTTTTGTCTCTTGATGGAGAGGAAGATCTTGATACTGGCGATGTCCTCACTCTAATAAATGTAGAAAAACAATTTGGTTGTGAGAGTGGTCTTGCTCTAGTTTCAACATTTGCTTCACAGGGCAGTCAGTTTGCTGGTATTGATTTGTTTGTGAAAAAAATAGTGAATTGCATAAAATGGAGGATGACTTGTTAAAAAAAGAATCAAGTCAATACTTGTTATGATCACGCTGACACCCTAAGTCCTGGCAAATGTAAAGTCTTGGTTAGCCTTGAGAATGATGCCTCAACAGTTATACAAGGGCAGACAAAGGAGGCAACATTGTCATTTTACAAAGACAAGATTATGACAATGTGATCAGAAGACAGTTGAGTAGCACAACATGTTACTGTAAAATATCTACCAATCCACTCATTAGTGACCAAATTTACATCTCTGGCAAAGTGGATACATGGAAGAAGATGGGACTATAGGATGAGACAGAATATAAATGTTTGTGACTGCAAGCAAACAGTGGCTCGGCCAGAGAGTGCAACCTGCGTGTGTCCAAAATATGCTTCTATTTAATACCAGCTCAAGGAGGGGCATAGGAGCCACCAAACACCACATAAAATGGGTAAACATCCATATAAAATCGATTTGAATCCCGCTGAGCTATTACCTAATACGATATAGTAAGTAGCAATCTCAGAACAAGTAAATTGTCACAAACATATCAAAAAAAGGTGTCCAGGTGTCCATAGATACACTTATTTATTTGTTGTCTTCCGAGTAGGTCCAGACACATATCCATGTTGACCTGCTAGGCTTCAGACAATTCTTACAGGCAGTTGTCTTAAATTCCACTAGATCATGTAGCCAACACATCGTAAAGAAAGTAAGCTGATGACTTCATCAGGGCAAAACCTTAGAGACTCAGAGATGTATAATCCACATACCTCACTCCCAAACCATCGGTTCATAAAAGCCTGATATTTTTTGACTAAATTACTGTTCCAAATCAAAATTAGATATTGTGCTTCAAGTCCTGTTCGGGACCATATATACCAAATTGTGTACACAGTGCCATCTTAAAGTTCATACAAGGACAGTACTCCTTCTTCAAAGTAGTTTGTGGTTTTGATATGTTTGATACAAATTGCCTGTTCTGAGATTGTTACTTACTTTATGGTATTAGGTAATAGCTCAAATCAATTTTATAGATATTTGAAGATTGTAAATCCTAGGTTTCCCTTTAATTATATTCTTGTGAAGATTAAAAACACTGGGGAGACCTATTATCTTGGGAATAGATAGCATCACAGAACATCTGTCTGAGTACATGGACATTTTTTAAAAACCTTTAGTAGTCAATCTGCTATCATACATCTTGGACACCATGGATGCTCTTAATAAACTTGGGAATGTGACATTGGACACCGATATGATGTTTGTGTCTTCAGATGTAGTAGGACTGTACAAATGCATTCCGAACAGATATGGCCTCAAGGATTTGAAACACTACTTATTTAGCAGAAGTGCAAGTCTGGCTGATCACTCCAGAATGTTGGTAGAGATAATACTGACTAATAACTTTTTCTTATTTGTGAAGGATTGGTCTAACCAGATACAGGGTACTGTGACTGGATCCAGGTGTGTGCCCTCTTATGCCAACCTATTTGCATGCCTGGGCCCCTTCAGCTGGAGACAGGACTAACTCAATATTTGTTTGGGGGGGTTTTATTGATGATACCCTCATTAATTGGACAAGCACTAGGGATAATCTTAATGTGTATGTCAATTAGTTGAATGATAATATTTATAATGTGCAATTCACTATGTGCTGTAATTCTGAAAGAATCTACTTTATGGACATGGAACTCTTTGTCAGGAATGAAAGAATTAGAATAGACTGTACAGGAAGACGACGGCCATGAATAATATACATAGAGCATATAGTCTCACACATATTCAGTCATATGGGGTGTCCCATTTGGAGAAATGTGAGATTGCATAGGAACTGCAGTCAAGAGGGTTATTTTGATGTGGGTTTAAAAGATCTAAGAAAGAGACTAGGTGCCTGTGGATATAGTACAGATCTTCTCAGTCAGGCTGAATGTAGGATCTGAGGTATTGATGGGAATCTCACACTGATCCCGAAGGCTAGAGAGAAGAAAAATAAAATGGAATAATAGACTAGATCTTATTACTACTTATAGCAGTGATCATGCAGGAATCTATAAAATTATTCAGAAGAATTGGTCTCTTTTGACAGGTGTGCCAGGACTGGTTGATATAATTTCAGAGAGACCTCTAGTGACATATAGAAGAAGCCATACTGTTAGGGGCAGGGTTACCAAACATTTTGTGGGACCACCTAAAGAGGCTATTGATAATTGGCTGCCAGTGGCACCTAGTGGGCTTTATACCTGCATAGGATGCAATAAGTGCCAATATGGAATTATTAAAATAAAGACCTTTTGGTACAATATAATTAGAACTTTGCAAATTCAACAATATAGTAAGGGTCTGATTATGACGCTGGCGGTAAATCACGCTTACCGCCACGCTGACGGGTGCCATCATACAGCCGTGGTGACGGATATCCGTTCACCATATTATGACACACACACACCAATCCAACAGAATACAGCCACATACACAAATGCGCCAGCCTAAAGGTCAGTGCTAAAGTGGCGGTCCCAAAACCCATACCGTTACGTCAACAAAACAAAGCCCATCACAAGATGACCCACAAATCACCACGGTGGACATTCAACAGTGGTAAACCATTGGCGATGCATACCGCCACACTCAGAATGGACACCCATATACAAAACACCACATTGGCCAATACTAAAGACACACACCTGACACTATTACACACACCACACGCACCCACCCACACCACTATATAACACCCACCCACATTACCCACAACCCCTTATGAACAACATTTGCCACCAGGAGACAGAGAAGAAGAGCACAGAGACAACTAGACACACACACCACTTACACCCATACACCCCTCACGCACTCCACATCACACACCCCACCACATCACCCAACACACCCTCACCAACACACATCACACAACACCCATAGCACCACAAAGGCACCCATGTTTCACTGAGAAGGAGTTAAGGGTAATGGTGGAGGAAATTGTCAGGGTAGAGCCAAAGCTATTTGGAGCACAGGTACAGCAGATATCTATAACAAGGAAGATGGAGCTATGGTGGAGAATTGTGGACAGGGTCAACGCCGTGGGACAGTACCCAAGAACAAGGGATGACATCAGGAAGAGGTGGAACAATCTACGGGGAAGGTATGTTCCATAGCAGCAAGACACCAACTCGCCATACAGGGGACTGGCGGAGGATCCCCACCTTTTCCCTCACAGCTCACAGCATGGGAGGAGCAGGTACTGGCAATACTGCATCCTGAGGGACTCACTGGAGTTGCCGGAGGACTGGACACTGGTAATGTCTCCCTCTCCTGTTCATCTGCAGCAGTAGGTATCTAAGGGGCACAAGAATGAGTAGGCTGTTGCAATTTGAACAACTATACCACAACAGCAGTCAACATCATGCAATCATGTATTGGGACAGTGTAATTCTCGAAGTATGTGCCTATTTATCCTGTGATGCAGCAATTATTGATGGGCCTATTTACCCCCCCTGAAATGGCGACCGCCTGTCCTGTGTGGAGGGACAGGTGGAAGTGAGGTAATTCTGTTGACATTGGGCGTTGTGGCGGTAGGTGGCCATGAACCGCCGTGCAATTCCTCATTGGATAATAGTGGGCCTTATTGGGTACAGTGGCCAATGGGGATGTACACCGGAGGTGACGGTGTACAGCGCCACAGATGTGCCTGCCATTTTCTCAATTGTTCCTCACTTGTTTCCTGATCTTCCACAGGAGAAGACCTACACTGCATGCAATGCTGTGACCTATGTCTGGAACCTACCATGACCCATGTGACCAGGGAAAGGGCCCCAGCCTTCACTGTGGAGAAGTTGGAGCGACTGTTGGATGGGGTCCTACCCCAGTACAGACTGCTGTATGGGCCTCCAGACCAACAGGTGAGTACACTGTGGGCACGGTGCATGTGCCATGAATGCATGGGGATGTGTGTGAAGGCATTGTGTGAGGGGGGATTATCTGTTGGTGTACCTGTTGTGCGCTGGGCAATGTGTGTGCCAATGGTGATGGAAACGGGCATGGTGGGCCATGTGTGTGACACCCTGGACTGTTAGTTTAATTGTGTTTTCCTGTCTTTATTGCTTCTGCAGGTCAGCGCCCATCAAAAGAAGGGAACATGGTGTGCCATCACTAAAGAAGTGGGGATCCTGGGGGTCTATGGCAGGCGGAGCACCCACTGTCAGAAACGGTAGGAGGACCTGAGATGCTGGGCATGGAAGGCCGCAGAGGCCCACCTGGTGATGGCCTCCCAATGAGGAAGGGGTCCCCGTTGGACCCTGACCCCCTGATGGCCCGCATACTGGCGGTGGCCTACCCTGAGCTGGATGGGCACTTGAGGGAATCACAGCAGCCACAAGGGACTGAGTACAGTGGGCATCATTACAAATTATGGCTGGTGGGGTGGTATCCGGGTGGTGGTTGTGTGTTAGTGGGTGCCCCTAAGGCCAGGTTAAACATTGCATCGTGGGTCCTCTGAAGGGTAATGGTTGCATGGCAAATACAGGTAACCTAGCTTGTTAGTAGTCACTTCTAGGCAGGGCTGCGTGGATCCCAGGTGTGGTGAAGTTGGCGGTGTGTGCTCCTTCTCATTCCTTGGTGACTAGCCATTTCACTGGTAGTGCAATGCATAGTGCATAGGCCTGCTCCCTGTGTGTGCACAGGGAACAGGTGGTGTTGGTGCAGTCATCAGTGACTCAGTGTATCCTTTGTCTCTCTCTCCCCCTTTCTTGTTTTGTCATCCTGTCCTTGTGACATTCGCATCATCTGGTGGAGGCAGAGTCCACTGACGCAGAGGGAACAAGTGGGATGGAGGACGAGGGGAGCACCACGGCAGAGACTGGAGGGGATAACACAGACTCTGATACCTCCTCCGATGGGACCTCTCTGGTGGTGGCGGACACCTCTGTGACCACCCCAGCTGCAGGTACAGCTGCAACTCCTGTACCAGCACCACCCTCCCAGTAGCCCCTCAGCGAGTTGCCCGTGCCCTCTCACCCAGGAGGGTGTGCATCTCCTTCGCCCCAGGCACCTCAGGCTCTTCCCCAGTGAGCTCTGCTGCCCTGATTGAGGAGGCTATTGACCTCCTGAGACCCATCTCTGTAGGACAGTCAACCTTTGCGAATGCCATCCAGGGGCTGGCATCCCAGATGCAGCAATACAATGCATTCCTGGAGGGCATTCACAGTGGATTGGCAGCCCAACAGAGATCGATTCAGGCTTCAGACTCCTCTCTGATGGCAGCCATTGTCCCTGTTTCTACTGTCCCCCCTCCAACTTCCACTTCCCAGTCCCATTCTCCTCAACCTCAACCCATCCCAGGCACACATACAGATGAGCATGCACACAAAGCAGCAAACAAGAGTGGCCCAGGCAATCACAAACACCACACTTCATCCCAAAGGGGCGCTCACACAAAAACCATACTGTTGCAGACATGACAACATCCACAGCCTCCACTGTCTCCCCCTCCTCCTTCTCCTCCACCTCCTTCCCAGCCACGTCTACACTCACACCTGCATGCACTACATCTACATCCACTATCAGCATCACCACACCACGCAGAACACACACCTCAATGGGAGACACCACCACAACAACCATGTGTGCGTCCCCTGTGTCCACTCCCACTGTGTCTATCCTCCCCAAAGGACACAAACGCAAGCACTCACACAACCAACAGCCATCTACCTCAAATTAGCATACTGTCCATGCACCTGCACCCAAATCCAGCAGACATATACCTCTAACAACCACTCCCTCATCCTCCACTCCCCTTACTCCTCCCCCTCCTGCCCCAATGTCCCTAAAATATTTTCCTTTCCCAAATTTACCTCTTCCCTACACATCTCCCCCGTCCTGCATGTATGGGCAGGGTACCAAGGACACAGCCCAGCACCTCAGCCAAACAGTCCACGGGGACAGTGGTAGCACCACCTACTCCTGGTGGTAAGGATACCAGACCTATAATACTGAAGGGAAGGAGCCAGCACAACCAGGGAAGAAAGGGAAGGGTCCTGTACCAGCTGTGAAAAAAGGGAAGTGGTCTGCACGAGTTGTGAAGAAGGGGAAGGAGCCTGCACCAGCTGTGAAGAAGGGGAAGGAGCCTCCACTAGCTGTGAAGAAGGGGAAGGAGCCTGCACAACCAGGCAGAGAGGGGAAGAGCCCATCCACCACTGTCAGGAAGGGTAAGAGATCCCTGACCCATGGACAGGAGGAGACGAGGAGCTCTACGCCAGTGGCCGCTGTCAGGCTAACACCGCCACCACCACCAGCTGTCACGGGGCCCCCACTGCCAGCTGTGGATGAGCAGCCATCAGTGAGTGCAGGGGCTGCCCAGGAGCCTCCTCCAACCACCACCACAATGCAGCCATCAGTGAGTGCAGGGGCTGCCCAGGAGCCTCCTCCAACCACCACCACAATGCAGCCATCAGTGAGTGCAGGGGCTGCCCAGGAACCTTCTCCAATCACCACCACAATGCAGCCATCAGTGAGTGCAGGGGCTGCGCAGGAGACTCCTCCATCCACCACCACAGTGTAGCCATCACCGCCAGAAGACTCCATGCAGTCCACCCTCCAGGGGCTACTATGGGGGCTTCCCCCTCTAGAACCAGTGGGGAAGTCACCCACTTGAGAGACTGTGGCTTTGCACTCCCCAGGACAAAGCAATGGGCATGTTGCCCCCTCTAGAAGCAGTGGGCAAGTCACCCACTTGAGAGACTGTGGCCTTGCACTCCCCAGGACAAAGCAGTGGGCATGTTGCCCCCTCCAGAACCAGTGGGGAAGTCAACCACTTGAGAGACTGTGGCCTTGCACTTCCCAGGACAAAGCAATGGGCATGTTGCCCCCTCCAGAAGCAGTGGGCATGTCACCCACTTGAGAGACTGTGGCCTTGCACTCCCGAGGACAAAGCAATGGGCATGTTGCCCCATCCAGAACCAGTGGGAACGCTCCCGTATTCGGCTGATGTGCCCTTCCTCCATCCCCCTGAGATGCTTTCCCACTTGAAAAATGATGCCCCTGCACTGTTGTCTCTGGCTGTGTTAGGGAACATGTTGGGCATTGAAATGTGCCCTGAGGCCTTGTGTGCCCTCATGACTTTGGGCTGGGCATTGGCTGTTTATGGACATTTGTATATATTTGGTTTGTGTGATGGATTTTGCTATGCTAATACATTGTCGTTACTCCAGCATTATGGTTGTGTATTATACTGCTGTGTGTCTTGTGCGATTGGTTTACATGTGCAGCTAGTTGTGTGTATGGTGTGTGTGTGTCCGGTGTGTATTGTGCATGTGTGTGTCACTCTCATTTTCCTTCCTCCCTCCCTTGTGTGCTAGTTGGCTGTGCTCACCGTCATAGTCTTCGTCGGCGTTGGTCTTCCAGGTGGAGCATAACGTAGAAGATCATCAGGAAAGTTTACAGTTCGGCTGCGGCATGGTTCTTCCCTGTGTCTTCAATGGTGAGTCCTTTCACTTCAGAGCTCTGTTCCCACCAGGCTTTGTTGGCGTTGGTACCACCCCAGAAAAGGTGGCGGATTGCAGTGTCATGATACAGTAGGCAGTACTTTGTCTCCCACCTGGCTGTTGGTGGTTACCGCCGTGGTGGCTGTTGTTTCCGCCTTGGTGGTTGGAGAGGTACATTGGCTGTCTATTGGAGTTATCACCGCCATGGTCATAAGTTGGCGGTAATTACCGCCAGCCTGTTGGCGGTATTACCACTACTTTATCACCCACTGCCATGGTCGTAATGAGGGCCTAAGTACAATAGTCAGTTTGTAATTTATGCTATTGTGTGTAATTGCTAAATGGTATACACTGGAAGTTCCAAGAGGGTGCTTAAATTAGAGAAACAGGAACAATGTAGAGTCATTAGATCAGGGAATGTGCAATCTCCTCTGACTCACCATAGGAAGGATTATCACTTTGAGAGACTGGATCTCAAATGTCATGCTATCCAAAAAGGTACTAAGAACCTGAGAGGTGGAGATTTGGTTCTGAAATTGTACCAAACTGAAGCGAAATGGACTAATAGATTGAGAACATTAGTAAAGGGCCTGAATGTGGAAAATGACATGCACTATTTTCTGTAGGGATTTGGTTTCTCGGAATGTGCCCCTATCCCATCTACTAAGGCTTTCATATATTGAATAATGGCTGAGTCATTACATAACTCAACTATCACTTTGTAGACTTTGTAGGATAGTATCTTTTCCATTTAAACTTTTTCATAATACCTGATTGTAGTACTGAGGACAGTGGGGATGTTTGATGAATTGATGCAGTAACCATGTATGAGTCTTTTCTGGATATCTTATCAGTTTAGATGGTGTGGATGATGTTGTATTATTGTGTTAGGCCCTGAATGGTTGTTTGAGACTGTTTCCGATTGAAAATAATTCCCTCCCAGGTTTGTAGAGTGGACTTTTGACTAGTGTGATTGCACTACCCTAACAACTAATTACTTTACAGGAAAGGGTTGTTCCTTTCTGGCCGGACTTTGTTTTTGGACCTCAGTAGTAGTTGGAGTGGCCATAGATTTTTGACTATTGTGATTGTACTATCTTAACAACCAATGAATTCACAGTAAAGGGTTATTCCTTTCTTTTCCGACCAGTTTTTTTTACCACAATAGTGGTAGGAGTGGCAGGAGTGGCCATACATTTTTTACAATTGCGATTGGACTGTCCTTTTAGCTAATTAATTCACAGGAAAGAGCTGTTCCTTTCTGGTCATAGAATTTTGACTATTGTTATTGGACTATCCGATTAACCAATGAATTCACAGGAAGGAGTTGCTCCTTTCCGGTCCAACCGTGTTTTTGGACCGTATGGTAAATGATGTGGGGTGATTGGTTATTTGAACAGAGATTGATGGAGATTGGTGTAGAATATCTATATAGAACCATTGTCATCTACTAAGATCCAGAAGAAGGTCAGTGATGGTGGTGGCACATCGTATTATTCCATCTGAGTTTACAAATCAGTGGCAAAAATAGCAAAATATAATTTGAGGTTTGGGTGCTTTTTACCAATGTATTGGCTAGCAATTAGATCATTTTGTAGTTTTGGGATATTGTGTGATTGGGGTTGCCTCTTTTTGATACTTAGAGATTAAGAATAGTGGTTTTAGAGAGAATTAGCTCATATTTAGGGGAGGTCCTTTGCTTGCATGATTATAGCAGATAATTGTATGGTGTAATAGCATGTTATGATTTTTTAAGGGATTTTGGACCAGATGTATCATGATAGGGCTTTGCGAATCGCAAATCGCGATTTTAAAGAAATCGCTATTTCCGAGTCGCAATAGGCCATGTATCACTATTGCGATTCGGAATAACGATTTCTTAAAAATCGCTATTTGTGGTTTGCAAGGCCCAAATAACGAATCGCAATTTGCGAGAACGCAAATTGCGATTCGGTAATTGAACCATGACTGTTTGTTTGGGAAAAGCTCACTCCAGGTGCCTGAGAGTGAAAAGCGCAGACTCTGGGCAGACATTCAGACCAAACTCTGCGCTGTTGGAGTAGCGCAGCGCTCTGTGGAGGAGATTAAGAAGAGGTGGAGCGACCTGCGGTCCTGTGCCAAGGAGAGGGTGGCAAGATGACTGCATGAGGCCAGGAGCACAGGAGGCAGCCCACCCACAGAGACACTCTCCACCCCGATGGAAGACCTAGTGGAGTCGACACTCCTCCCAGAAGCAGTCAGTGGGGTCACTGACATCGACACACCCGGCACACCAAGTACCAGTAAAACAAAGTGCAATATTGAAATGTAACCCCATATATGTATGTACAAAAGCCCCTTAGGAATTAGCAAGTAGGGCAAAGCATTGTGATAAGTAGTCCATTCCACATCTTAGAAGCAGCACAACAATGCCTTATTGCAGTGGTAGTCCACAAGCCAGAGCTGAAAGTAGAACAAAGAATGTAATTAGGCAGAGCGACACCCAGAAGAACACAACATCCACAAAATTGTGATGAGAAGTAACTGTACATTTATTACCATTGTGTGACCTTTGGTGATACATACATTACTGACATGCTGCATATTGTCGTTGCAGGTGGCCTAGGCCCAGCAGCTTCTGCAAGTGCCGTTGCAGGGATACAGAAACCCACCCTGCATCTGACTCAAACACCAGCGAGTCACAGAATATAGCGCCCATCCGACGCAGGCCTAGAGCAGTACCACTACCCGAACTTAGCCAGGACTCTGATGACCTGCAGGATGACTCCCACACACCTTCCCCAAGTGGCAGATGCACTGGTATGCAGGAGACCCGGCCCCAGCGTAGCACAACACCCCGCAGGAGGCCTACGTATGCAGGCGCACAGGCAATCGAAGCAGGTGCGGGACCATCAGTGTTTGGTGGCCTCGAATCTGCTATGTTAAAGCAGCAGCATCTGCAAAACAAGAACATCTCTGCTTTACAAAGCCAGATGCAGACACAATTCAAACATGGGGGGGCTGCATCACCAACTGGAATGCCTCAATGTGAACCTCACTAAACTGCATGAGGGACAGATCCAAGCATCGGAGAACACCAGGAAACTGACTAGTGCAGTGAGGGAACTGTGTACTTTGCTGCGCCATGACAGAGTTAGCCACCGCAGGCAGGGGAGACGTTTATGGGGATGTTTGGTGGTTTTTGTCGCTCTGTCAATCGTCTGGAAAATTCAACAGCCCTCGTATCGCAGCGTGCTGTGGCCGCACAGATGGAGGCAGCGCACAGCAGTAGGGATGTGTCACAAGGACTGGTGCAGATCACAAATGTGATAGACAATATGATGGTTAACCGTTCTGCCACACCCAGTGAACTGGGACTGGGGGACACAGAGTACACATCTAGCCTCAGCAGCGTAGCTGTGCCCACAACTGATGCTAGACGTCGCAGTGCCAGGCTATAGGGGTGGTATGGGATCATCATACTCATCAGATTCAGAATCACACATTTCCACAGGTATGCCCTTGGTGGTTGCTATATTGTGCAACATTGCACAAGTAGCTACTATTCTACATGTTGTCTCTGGGCTGTACTGTAGTGCCCCTCCACTTTTGTGGAGGCACCGGAAGCGACTCTTCAGCAGCCCAAATGTGCTCTCCACCACATTGCAGTTGCCCTGTGTGCTGCATTGTATCTCCGTTCAGCAGGTGTTGTAGGATTGAGGTAGGACGTCATCATGTAGGTGCGCACTGCGTAGGCACTGTCTCCTTGAAGGAACAGAGGGTAGTATGAGTAGCTGAGCCATCTGACATCCCCACGCCATCAATGCGCCAGTGTACAGAGGGTCAATACCTTGTAGATATCCTTCACCAAACACCCCAGCTAGCAGTCTTGTGTGAATCCGGCTGTGGCAAAAGATGTACGAATCATGTGTGCTCCCTGTGTACCTGGCCACGAGATCAGTTATGATATAGGAGGCATTGCATATCACCTGTATATTCATGGAATGTTGGTATTTACGGTTTCAGTACACATACTCTGTGGCTGATGGTGGACATATTGCAACATGTGTCCCATCTATGGCACCTAGGACATGGGGGAACTGTGCTATCTGGTAGAACTCAATTTTTGTCTGCTGTATTTCCTGTGGGGTGTGGGGGAATCTGATGTACTGGTGTATTCTGCTCAGCATGGCATTGATAAATGCATTGAAAAATCTAGAGATGGCTCCCTGAGGCGAGTAGGTGCAGGGAGCATAATACCTGCACATGGGTGGGTATGCTATTAGTCCTATGTGTTGTGCGCTGCAGTATGGGTTGTAACTCAGCTATCAGGTCAAGTATCATGGCTGAGTTCAACCTGTACTTCTCAACTATTTCCTCCTCAGTCTGGTCAAAAAGTGTAATGCGCACTCTGAAAATGCGCTCCTGTCTCCTCCTCCCTCGCCTCAAACATGCCAAGATCCTCATTCTCCTCACCATGATGTAGAGTGCAGCCATTGTGGAAAAGGGTCTGAGGCATTCTGGGCCTCTTTATATAGGTTGCACCCGGTTACCACCTGGTTTCACTTAGTGGTATTTTGCATGCACAAAATGCCATTCTGTGAAAAATCTCAATTTGCGATTTTTTGGTGCATCGAATTGCGACTTGGTTTTGCGAGTCGCATTTTACGTCTCCCAATTTCCTACTTGAAATACCAAATCGCTAATTGCGATTCGGTATGTCATGACGCAAATTGAGAGATGCAAAATGCGACTCGCAAAACCAAGTCGCAACGTAAAAAATCGCTATTTCTGCGATTTTATATTTTTGGTCTGTGAATGCCTTTCATGCATCGCAGACCACGATTTTGCATTTGCAAACAGCCAAATTTTGTGATTCGCACCGTTTGCGAATGCAAAAACGTTTGATACATCTGGCACTTTGTGATAGATATCAAGTTGACATCTGGAGTAATTAAACTTTTATAGAGAGTAAAAAAAAATATTGTTCTTATTTTTTAGAACCTAATGGGGTGTGGATATTAAGTTGTGATATTCATATGTGGTCACCTGTTATTTTTGTACAACAATATAGGAGCAGTACGAGTTTTTCCAATGAGTAGTAGAACTTTATTTGCCCTTATTAAAAAAGATGAAGATTTGAAATGTCAGATTCAATATTAATAGGATTTGTAGTTTTCCAATAAGGAATAATTCATTTTTTTATTCATTTATTTATTTTTAAATAATATTTGATGTTAATAATAGGAATCTTGTACAACTTTATATGTCTTTTTAATCTAGGAATTTTGGGGAGAACTGATCCACTTCAATGTGATATTGCTGTAAAGAAATACATTAAGTAAGTTTATTGAATTAGATATCTGAGTGGAGGACGTGGTAACTTAGGCCCTCATTATGACCCTGGCAGTCGTCTGACCGCCAGGCCACAGTGGCGGTTTCACTGTCAACAGGTCAGCGGTGAAGACCGCCACATTATGAGCATCTCTGACCCGACAGTCCACAGAAGACTGCCGGTGGTATTTTGGATTTCCACAAGGATTTCTGCGGCGGTAGCACCGCTGCGAAACCCTGGCGGAAAGGTTACTGGTGACAGGGAATTTCTTCCCTGTCACTGGCAGATGACTCCCCCACCCCGAGCAAGCATAATAGACCCCACCCCCCACCAGGTAAAGCACCCCCACCTCCCCTTGAGGAACAGCACCCCCTACCCCCACCAGGTACAGCACCCCCCATCGCCACTCCCCACCAGGTACAGTGCCCTCCTACCCCATCCCCTCACCCCCCCACCAGGTACAGCACCCCTGTATACATGCAAACACACACACAGACACGCACCCCACTCATTCACCGACGCTAACATACAAGCATTCACTCACTTACAACCATACACGCATTTACTTCAGCACTCATACTCACATTCACTTCAGTAATCATATTTACATACACACACGCATACAAACATGCATACAAACACTCATACACACACGCATACACACACTCATACACACATGCATACACACACTCATACACACATGCATACAAACACTCATATACACACGCAAACACCCACTCACACACACACACACAACACCCCCCACCCTCCATCCCCCTGCCCCTGTCGGATGTCTGACTTACCTTTTCTGGCAAGGTGGTCATCCGGCAGGAAACAGGCACTTCCATTGCCGGCAGCACCCACCATCAAGACACTGCCAGGCCATATTATGGGTCGTAATACAGCTGGTAAGTCCTTTTGGCAGGGCGGGGCAGGTGGGGTAACCGCCCATGCTCCTCCGGCCCCTAGCACGACTACTGCTGGTTTTCCGTCCAATATGTGGTGGAAAACCAGCAGTACTCATAATATGGTGGGCAGAAGACCACCAGCACTGGGGGTCTTCTAGTGCCCACGGCTTTGGCGGTCTTTAAAAAAGATCGCCAAAGTCAAAATGAGGGCCTTATTAACCCCTTAGCTGCTGGGCCTTCCCCCCCCCCACCAGTGCTAAGCCCTTTTTTGGCTATATTCGTTAGTTCACGCTTAGCCTTTCATAGCTTTTTGTCCACATAAGCTATCCATGCCAAACATGCGTCCTTTTTTTCCAACATCATAGGGATTCTAAAGGTACCCAGAGTTTGTGGGTTGCCCTGGAGGAGACCAAGAAATTAGGCAAAATACAGCAAAAAATTTTTTTTTTTTTAAAAACATTGAAAAAAGGGCTGCAGAAGAAGGCTTGTGGGTTTTTTTTCTCCTGAAAATGGCATCAACAAAGGGTTCATGGTGCTAAAATCATCATCTTCCCAGCTTCCAGGAACAGGCAGACTTGAATCAGAAAAACACATTTTTGCAACACGATTTTGGCATCTTACTGGGACATTCCAGATAGTGACAGAAATGGGGTTAACACCAATGCTGGATCCCAGGCAGCTAAACGTTTCTGAAAAGTAGACGCGCACTGCTGCCGGGACACCAGGAGCCAGTTAGAGGGCAGGAGCCCTTTAAATTTCAATCGCGCTCCCGCCGTCGCGGGAAGCGCACTGCTGCCGGGACACCAGGAGCCAGTTAGAGGGCAGGAGCCCTTTAAATTTCAATCGCGCTCCCGCCGCGCGGGACGCGCGCGGGCGGCGCCCGGGCAAAGCCAGGGCCAAGGGCGGGCCCGTCCTTGCCCGTCATTGCCAGGAAGAGCCAGGGCAGGGCCACCCCCCTAACATTTTGAACTAGGTAGGTTCAAATGTGATGCCCCCTAAAAAGCACTGCGCCAGGGTTTATTAAAGTACAAACAACCTCACCCATATCGCACTACTTTTTAATTAGGGCCTATCGGCTTCTGGAATACATTAACCAAGGTATTCATAATTTCTCCTTCTTGCCTTAGTTATAACGTTTTCTAGGCTAATATCTTAACAAGATGGGAAAAAGGAAAGCTACCAGTAATCCTACTGAGCAGGGAAGGGCAAAAAGAGCACCTCGACACGCGGCCGAAAATTGCACGCTCACCCAAATTGACGATCTTATAGAGGAAGTGGAGAGTTTGTTAGCCACTAAACCCTCAAAATCTCGTAGGAAAGATGCTCCTTCCTCCTCTAATGATATAAAATCTTTCTTCGCTCCTGTGCATAGAGACCCGCAGATATCTATACCTCAGGGCTCCAGCACAGAACTTAGGAAGTTAGAAATTCATAAGAATCCAACAGAGAGCCCTAAATCAAACCTGCCTAACCAGCAAGATGGTGTATCCCCCCTGCCAAACTGCACTAATCGCTTCTTACCCCTTGTTCTACCATCGCCAGCTGAATTAGAGAGAACCACCCTAAGAGGAACTGAGGAGCCAGTTCCAGTCATACCTACTCAGAAAGAACATCTAGCCGACTTCCAGTTAGCACAGATAAGAGATGAAATTTTAAGTCTTAGAGAACATCTAACATCATTTACCCACATGATATATGAGAAGCTGGACGGTATATCTGCAGTAATTGGGGACATAAGGAAGACATCACAAAAAGCAGACCCTAACTCCTTGCCAAAGTCAGTTATAATACCGGAACCATCCATCCCACAGAGGTGTAAGGGTCAAAGGGTCGAAATGGTAACACAGATTACTCAAGGGGGCAATAATGCACTTCCTGTAGCGTGTGTTCATAATAACTACAATCCACCTTTGGACACAGGGACTAATTGGAAGATGCATAGAGAAGGACACTTAGATAAAAGCTCCAAACGCTTCTTGGGAAATAACCTCCAAAATCAGATTAGACATAATGACTATGATATTTACATAACAAACGTTCCCAAGTTAAGCAAAGACCAATTTGAGCAAGGGGAATCTCTTAAAAATAAAGTTATACATTGGATAAGAAGGACAAAGAAGTGTAGATCCATTATAAGGGACGATATAGTCATGGCGCGGAGACTCACAAAAACAGGTTCAACATCAGATCTCATAGGGATAAAATTGACCAGTCAGAATTTAGTTAAGGGCCTTTTGGCACTTGAGGAAAGAATGAGACCGGGTACCTCTTCCCAAATGACACTCGTTCATAAAATTCCTCAATCATTGACAAACCGGTTCCCACAAGAGAGAAACAACACTATAATGGCCCAGTATCCTTGCCCGCAGAGAAGGGATCGAAAGCATAGCCATACTTCAGACATAGATTGACGTGAAGCCCCCGCCGTTGAAGCTCCCGCCGTTGAAGTTGGCAGCGATGGCATACCCAACCCCGACCCTTATATCACAAAAAATGACTTATTTTATATCCTGGGAGCAGAGCCTAAAACATATGGTAGTGGCTCGCCAAAGGAGAAATCCCAGCAAGAAATATTTAGTTTATATGAGATTAGGGAAAATCTACCAGAAAATGGGTATGACCATGATTTACCGATTAAGATCCTATCTTGGAATGTGGCAGGCTTGACTCAAAAAACAGCTAATCCTGACTGGTGTAGACTTATAGATCAACACCACATCATTTTATTACAGGAGACATGGGCGCCATCTGTAATAAATAGAGAAGACTATTGGACCTTTCAGAAGGCTGCACTTCCATCACCATCAGGTAGGGCTTCAGGAGGCCTGATAATTTGGTTAAAACACGATCTGTTCCCAAAAGTAAAAGAGATAGTATCCCCTACAAGGGATTTACTAGCTGTTGCGGTTGAAATCAGTACCGTTAAAGGTCTTGTTAACATAATAATTGTACATTTATATATTAGACCTGGCACCCAAAGGACCCGGACCGTCCAGATGAGCTCATTAGTAGACTTTTTTAACTGCCTACCTAATAGACGGGGCCTAATTGTTGCGGGCGACTTCAATATGCAATTGAATCGCAGAGATGGCAATCAGCAAGAGGGAACTCAACTCACAGACTCATGGGATAGATCAGGGCCGGTACAAATTATATCCAAGAAAGAAGGAGGAGCCTCACAACTACTAGAAGACCTAATAAAAATTAAGGGATTAAGAATAGTAAATGGGAATACCAGATCAGATAACCCGGCGTCACCTACATATAGGAGAGGCATATACACTAGCCACCTGGACTATGTTTTAGTAAATGACGCCCTCTGGAAATCCCTAACTGACATGATAGTTCTCCCTCGTATTGATAGTGACCATCTAGCCTTAAGCACCTCCTTCTCCACTATCTTATTCAGTTCTAAGACACTGTCAACGTGGACTTCAAATAGTGCCCTCACTAGGACCAATGATCATAAAAATGTGAAATGGGATCGGGTTGAAAGTGATGTAAATTTCCAGCTAGCGATCTATAGATCAGTCGCAATAACACTCTCTCCCCTGAAACATATAAATATCAAATCGGTAGATTTGGTCTATCTCCATAATACCTTGGTCACCCGATTAAAACCTCATTTCCAGACGATAAGGAGGCGGATAGAGACTGTGAATAAAACCCCAAGGTGGTTCTCCAACTCCTGCCGTCAAGCTAAGGTACAGTTACTGGGAGCACTTAAAGAAGGGAATTATAGGGAGATAAGGAAGAACAGGACTGTATACAAAGATGTACTTAAAAACGCAAAAAAAGAATGGGCGAATAGGAATTGGAATAGGATGGTTGTGGCGCTCCAGGAGAAGGATTTTAATCTATTCTGGAAATTAGTGTCAGACAAAAGTAGCTCCCAAGAAATGGAAAGCTACCCTGTTATCCAACCAGAAACGTGGATGACGCACTTTTCAAATATATAGAGAAAACCACATACCAATAGTACTAGTACACCCCTACTAAAACCTAACGATCCTTTTGGCAATACCTTAACGTGGGAGAGTATAACACCACCCAAATTTGATCTGGACCTCTTTTCCCTAAAAGAAACAACAGAGGCTCTCCAATCTACACGCAAGGGAAAGGCCCCTGGTCTTGATGGCATCCCAGGAGATCTATATCTCTCCCGTCCAACAACATGGTCATTGTATCTAAATGCACTTAGTAATGAGATACTGGGGGGGAGGACTCCCTACTACATGGCAAGGAGCAGTCATAGTCCCTATCTACAAGAAAGGGCCTAGGGAGCAACCCAACAACTATAGGCCTATCAGTCTTATTGATGTTAGCCAAAAGATCTTTACTAAGCAAGTGTTGAACAGACTACAGACATGGATAGAGGATTCCCAAATTCTCTCTGAATTTCAGGGAGGCTTTAGAAGAGGAGTGAGTACAATAGACCAGGCATTTAGATTTAACCTCCTTTGTTGGAAATACCTGTCACTCAATAAAAGTCAATTGTATGTAGCTTTTATCGATTTAAAAGCTGCCTTTGACATGGTACCTCAGGATACATTATGGGAAGTTATGGAGAGTTATCAACCCAATAGCGAACTACTAAGACTGATTAGATATCTACATGAAGGGACTTATGCTCACGTACGTTGGTCAGACAGCGGCAACCTAACAGAAGCCATACCCGTCAATAGAGGGGTTAGGCAGGGTTGCATCTTGGCACCAACACTGTTTAATCTCTACATAAACGGTGCTGCGGACCAATTGTTACATTGTAATCATGATGCCCCAAGATTAGCTGGAACCCCGGTCCCTATTTTAATGTTTGCCGATGACACCTTACTAATTTCAAGAACACCTATGGGCTTGCAAAATGAATTGGACACCTTTTATAATTTTTGCTCCAACAGAGGCCTTGAAATTAATCCAACAAAATCTAAGTTCATGGCTTTTTACCCACATAAACTATTCAGGGGAAAAATGACGATAGCAGGCCAACCAGTGGAGAGAGTCAGACAATTTGATTATTTGGGGATTAGGCTAAGTGACGACCAACGCTGGTCGGCACAGATTAAGAAGAGTCTGACAGCACTTAGGCATAGGTCTATAGTGATAGCTAGAAAAATAGCTAATACTTGTGAAGGGGAGATAACACCTGCAATCACCGTCTACAAAGCAGTGGCAGTAACGGCCTCAATTTATGGTGCTGAGCTTTGGGGACACACCAACTCTAGGTGTCTGACTACGGTAGAAAACCGGTTTATTCGGAACTTCCTGAAGTTGCCGATGAGCACCCCTCTCACTCCGCTCAGATTTGACTTAGCCCTAAACGAAATACACAATGAAATTGCATTAAGACCTATAATGTATTGGATTCGTCTTTGGACCTCAGAGGGCCAGTCCACTCTTCATACAGCACTAGATGAATTTCTCGTAAATGACAGCGTACTAAAGATCCCTTGGTCCAGACACATCAGAGACACGTGCAAACTTCTCAAAATGGAGGAGGTGTGGAGTGCTCCCCATAATTTGGCAAAGGAAATAAAGGAACGTGTAAAAAGGTGCTACTGGGAGATCATTTTGACTCAAATTTGGTTGAAAAATCATGGTAGTCTGACTTTGCAGTTCTTAGACCACAAATGTAGCCCCAAGTTTGAGACCTACATGGATAATGTAAATCCTCCCTACATTAAAACACTATTCATTAAATTCAGACTAGGGACCCTTCCGCTCAAGACATTTACAGCACAATGGAGACCGGAGGACTGTAATTCAACATACTGCCATCATTGTCAAAAGACAAAAGAGTCACTCGCGCACTTTATGTTTTTCTGCCCTAGATATCTGGCACCTAGGAAAAAGTGGATTGCTCCATTATGTAGGGCAATCGGGATAAGGGAATGGAATACGGCATTACGACTCTTAACAACTAACACGAATGATAAAATAGTTTTTTCTGTTGTGGGAAACCTGCGTAGTGCATGGACAATAAGAACAAAAGAATTATCATAAACGTGTAATTCTAACACATTGGTTTTAGACTATATTAATTTAATATATCAGTTTTTAACCGGACGAAGCTTAAGCCTCAATGGTCTGGATTTGTAGATTTAAAGAATAATGATGAACTGTATGTTTTTATAATCCTGTGACCTCACTATTCATCTAGGGTTCTTAAAAAGTAAAATTATGTAATTTTCACTTTTTTTACCAGATAACTGAGATAAATGACAAAATTGGTTCCCCAGTGGTGAGGTTCTTATAAAATACATAGGAGACACGAACTAGAATTCTTATAATCGCGTGGTTTTAATAATTTGGTTTTAAGATTATATTTATTTAGTTTGATAAATGTTAATTGATTGAAGCCAAATTTTAACGACCTAATATTTTTATACGCCTTGAGATTTCGTAAAAACAAAAATGTTTAAAAACAATGCTGTTTATATTCTTATAATTTTTAAAGTGTTATGTTCCCGAATCATGTTATGTCTTGTATTGTCTACTTTTATGGCTTATAGCCGAAATAAAGTTATAAAGAGAGGAAAAGTAGACCAAATTCTGAATTTATCAAGGGGTCATTTGTGTAGATCTTACAAGGTTTTCCTACAGAAAATAACAGCTGAGGTAAAAAAACAGTCTTTTTTCTCCATGTTTTACTCTGTAACTTTTTCTTGCAATGCCAGATTTTTTAAAGCAATATACTTTTATGGCTGATGGACTCTTCTGGTTACGGGGGTATATAGGGCTTGTAGATTCAGCAAGAACCCTGGGTACCCAAAGCCAATAAATGAGCTGCACCTTGCACTGGGTTTTCATTCTATACCGGGCATACAGCAATTTATTTGTTGAAATATGAAGAGTGAAAAATAGGTATTGAGAAAATCTTTGCATTTCCAAAATGGGCACAAGATAAGGTGTTGAGAAGCAGTGGTTAGTTGCACATCTCTGAATTCTGGGGTGCCCATACTAGCATTTGAATTACAGGGCATTTCTCAAGTAGACATCATTTTTTACACACTGTCTTACATTTAGAAGGAGAAAATGTACAGAAAGACAAGGGGCAATAACACTTGTTCTGCTATTCTGTGTTCTCTAAGGTCTCCCAATAAAAATGGTACCTCACTTGCATGGGTAGGCCTAATGCCCGCATCAAGAAATGCAACATGGACACATCACATTTGTACATTGAAAACTGACATGTTTTTTGGAAAGTGCCTAGCTGTGGATTTTGATCTCTAGCTCAGCCGGCACCTAGGAAAACCTACCAAAACTGCATTTTTGAAAACTTGACACCTAGGGGAATCCAAGATGGGGTGGCTTGTGGGGCTCTCACCAGGGTCTGTAACCCAGAATCCTTTGCAAACCTCAACATTTGGCCACAAATACACTTTTTCCTCATATCTCGGTGACAGAAAGTTCTGGAATCCAAGCGGAGGAACAAATTTCCTTTCACCCAGAGTTCCCCTAAGTCTCCCGATAAAAATGGTACCTCACTTGTGTAGGTAGGCTACCGCCCGTGACAGGAAATGCCCTAAAAACAACGTGTATACATCACATTTTCCCAAAGAAAACAGAGCTGTTTTTTACAAAGTGCCAAGCTGTGGATTTGGGCATCTAGCTCAGCCAGCACCTAGGGAAACCTCCCAAACCTCTGCATTTTTTAAATCTAGACACCTAGGGGAATTCCAGAGAGGGCGACTTGTGGGGCTCGAACTAGGTTCTGTTACCCAGATTCCTTTGCAAACCTCAAAATTTGGAGAAAAAAAAATACACTTTTTCCTCACATTTCAGTGACAGAAAGTTCTGGAATCTGAGAGGAGCCACAAATTTCCTTCCACCCAGCATTCCCCCAAGTCTCCCAATAAAAATGGTGCCTCACTTGTGTGTGTAGGCCTAGCGCCTGTGACAGGAAATGCCCCAAAGCACAACATGGACACATCACATTTTTCCAAAGAAAACAGAGCTGTTTTTTGCAAAGTGCCAAGCTGTTGATTTTGGCCTCTAGCTCAGCCAGCACCTAGGGAAACCTACCAAACCTCTGCATTTGTAAACACTAGACACCTAGGGGAATCAAAGAGGGGGTGACTTGTGGGGCTCGAACCAGGTTCTGTTACACAGAATCCTTTGCAAACCTCAAAATTTGGCCAAAAAAACACTTTTTCCTCATGTTTTGGTGACAGAAAGTTCTGGAATCTGAGAGGAGCCACAAATTTCCTTCCACCCAGAGTTCCCCCAAGTCTCCCGATAAAAAAGGTACCTCACTTATGTGGGTAGGCCTAGTGCCCGTGACAGAAAATGCCCCAAAACACAACGTGGACACATCACATTTTCCCAAAGAAAACTAACTTGTTTTTTGCAAAGTGTCTAGCTGTGGTCTTTGGCCTCCAGCTCAGCCGGCACCTGGGAAACCTACCAAACCTCTACATTTCTGAAAACTAGACACCTAGGGGAATCCAAGATGGGGTGACTTGTGGGGCTCTCACCAAGTTCTGTTACCCAGAATCCTTTGCAAACCTCAAAATTTGGCCAAAAAACACTTTTTCCTCACATTTCGGTGACAGAAAGTTCTGGAATCTGAGACGAGTGCCAAACTTCCTTCCACCCAGCGTTCCCCCAAGTCTCCCAATAAAAATGGTACCTCACTTATGTAGTTAGGCTAGCACCCGTGGCAGGAAATGCCCCAACAACAACATGGACACATCACATTTTCCCACAGAAAACAGAGCTGTTTTTTGCAAAGTGTCAAGCTGTGGATTTTGGCATCTAGCTCAGCCAGCACCTAGGGAAACCTACTAAACCTCTGCATTTTTTAAACCTAGACACCTAGGAAAATCCAAGAGGTGGTGACTTGTGGGGCTCGAACCAGGTTCTGTTACCCAGAATCCTTTGCAAACCTCAAATTTGACCAAAAAAACACTTTTTCCTCACATTTCGGTGACAGAAAGTTCTGGAATCTGAGAGGAGCCACAAATTTCCTTCCACCAGGCGTTCCCCCCAAGTCTCCCGAATAAAAAGGTACCGCACTTATGTGGGTAGGCCTAATGCCCGCGACAGAAAATGCCCCAAAACACAATGTGGACACATCACATTTTCCCAAAGAAAATTAACTTGTTTTTTTGCAAAGTGCCTTGCTGTGGTCTTTGGCCTCTAGCTTAGCCAGTACCTAGGGAAACCTACCAAACATCCACATTTTTTTAAAATAGACTCCTAGGGTAATCCACAATGGGGTGACTTGTGGAGCTCCCACCAGGTTCTGTTACCCAGAATCCTTTGCAAACCTCAAAATTGGGCCAAAAACACTTTTTGTTCACATTTCGGTGCTAGAAAGTTCTGGAATCTGAGAGGAGCGACAAACTTCCTTCCACCCAGCGTTCCCCCAAGTCTCCCGATAAAAATGGTACCTCACTTATGTGGGTAGGCTAGCGCCCGTGACAGGAAATGCCCTAAAAACAACGTGGATACATCACATTTTCCCAAAGAAAACAGAGCTGCTTTTTGCAAAGTGCCAAGCTGTGGATTTTGGCATCTAGCTCAGCCAGCACCTAGGGAAACCTACCAAACCTCCACATTTTTGAAAACTAGACACCTAGGGCAATTAAAGAGGGGGTGACTTGTGGGGCTCGAAACAGTCTCTGTTACCCAGATTCCTTTGCAAACCTCAAAATTTGGCAAAAAAACACTTTTTCCTCACATTTCGGTGACAGAAAGTTCTGGAATCTGAGGGGAGCCACAAATTTCTTTCCACCCAGCATTCCCCCAAGTCTCCTAATAAAAATGGTGCCTAACTTGTGTGCGTAGGCCTAGCGCCCGTGACAGGAAATGCCCCAAAACACAAAGTGGACACATCACATTTTCCCAAAGAAAATAGAGTTGTTTTTTGCAAATTGCCAAGCTGTGATTTTTGGCCTTTATCTCAGCCGGCACCTAGTGAAACCTACAAAACTCTGCATATTTTTGAAAACTAGACACCTAGTGGAATCCAGGATGCGGTGACTTGTGGGGCTCTTACCACCCACAGAACGTGTGCGTAGGCCTAGCGCCCGTGACAGGAAATGCCCCAAAACACAATGTGAACACATCATATTTTCCCAAAGAAAACAGAGCTGTTTTTTGCAAAGTATCAAATTGTGGATTTTGGCCTCTAGCTTAGCTGGCACCTAGGCAAATGTCAGAAATGGGGTCTTTGGTCGGCGGTCAGGTTACCCCCTGTCCAAACAAGGACCCTCACTCTAGTCAGGGTAAAGGAGAATCACCCTCAGTAACCCCCGCTCACCCCATTGGTAGCTTTGCATGAGCAGGCAGGCTTAACTTCAGAGTGCTAGGTGTAAAGTATTTGTACCAACACACAGAGTAACTTAATGAAAACACCACAAAACAACACAACACAGATCTAGAAAAATAGAAAATATGTATTTAAACAAAACAAAACCAAAACAATTGGAATCCAACATATACAAGTCAAGTTCTTAATTAAAAAGGAAAAAGAGTCTTAAATCCTTGAGAAAACAAGTAAAACACTGTTAGCGTTGAAAAGTGCATGGGTAGCATCAAAATAACACGCAAGGGCGAGTGTGTGTTGAAAAAGGTAAGCGGTGCGTCGATTTCTCACCCACAAGTGAGACCATGCGTCTTTTCTCCTTCTCCGGTCGGGTCGGCGTGCGTCGTTTTTCCTCCCCGCAGGGGAGCAATGCGCCGATCCAGGCAGCACTCATGTCTGGGCAGGCGTTATGTCGTTTTTCCACATTCAGCGAGGTTTGTGTCGAAAATCCTGCCGCACGGTATCAAGAAAACCGCGCAATGTGGGTTGCGACGTTAACAGCCTCCGTCAGCAGGTGTTACATGTCATTCTTCCAGTTACGTGCATCGATTTTCCAGCCACGATGCTGGTGGAGCATCGATTTCTGCCGGGAAGCCGGCGCTACGTCGTTTTTCAGCCACGTCTCTGAAGGTGAGCCAATATTTTTCCCGCACAGCGGTCTGTGTGTGCAGTTTCAGTCTTGGTCTGCCAGCTTCACCTTCCAAGGCCCCAGGAACTGGATAGGGCACCTCTTGGCAGGGCAGGAATCTACACAGAGAGTCCAGGTGCTGGCAGGAAAAGGCTTTGATGGCCCTGAGACTTCAACAACAGGAGGCAAGCTCAGGACAAGCCCTTGGAGATTTCTTCACAAGCAGGAAGGCACACAAAGTCCAGTCTTTGTCCTATTGCACAGGCAGAAGCAGCAACTGCAGGATAGCTCCACAAAGCACAGTCTCAGGCAGGGCAGCACTTCTCCTCAGCTCTTCTCCAGGCAGAGGTTCCTCTTGATGTCCATAAGTGATCTAAAGACTGTGGTTTTGGGTGCCCTTCTTTTACCCATTTTGCCCTTTGAAGTAGGCTTACTTCAAAGGAAAGTCTCTCTTGTTTGTGAAATCCTGCCTTGCCCAGGCCAGGCCCCAGACACACACCAGGGGGTTGGAGACTGCATTGTGTGAGGGCAGGCACAGCCCTTTAAGGTGTAGGTGACCACTCCTCACCTCCCTCCTAGCACAGATGCCTCATCAGGATATGCAGGCTACACCACAACTCCCTTTGTGTCACTGTTTAAAGAGAAGTGCCAACTGTCCAGCTGTCAAACTGACCCAGACAGGGAATCCACAAGCAGGCAGAGTCACAGAATGGTTTAAGCATGAAAATTCTCACTTTCTAAAAGCAGCATTTTCAAACACACAATCTTAAAACCAACTTTACTAATAAATGTATTTTTAAATTGTGAGCTCAGAGACCCCAAACTCCAGATGTCTGTCTGCTCCCAAAGGGAATCTACACTTTAATCATTTTTTAAGGTAGCTCCCATGTTATCCTATGAGAGAGATAGGCCTTGCAACGTTCCACACGGTAAAAATGATACCTCACTTTTGTAGGTGGGCCAGGTGCCTGTGACAGGGAAGAGCCAAAAACATGTTGAGATTGAGGGGGCACCAAAGCTGGTCAAAAAGGGCAGTTTGAAAAACAACATTTTCAGGCTGATAAGGGCAGCAGAATTTTTATCAGTATAGATGAGACAATGCTGGGTGGTAGGAATTTTGTGGATTCCTGCAGATTCCAGAAGGTTCCACCACAAAAATGTGGGAAAAATGTGTGATTGCCAGCAAAGTTGTAAGTTTGCAGGGCATTGTGGGTAAGAAAATGGTGCAGGGTGCAGGTGAATTACACCACCGTGGCCTCACCCAGATGTTTAGTTTTCAGATGTGTCTAGGTCTTGTGGATTTTTCTACATGGCAGCTTTCCAAAGTCCAACCAAAGTCCAAAGTCAACCCTCACCAATCCAAGTTGGACGACTTTGAGAGTTAGCCAAGCTCTCATGGCCCAAATGTAAAACCAAAACCCATAATAATCAAACGTCCTCTTGCTTGCCGTGGGATAAGATGTTTTCGTGTGAGGGGCAGAGCTGAAAGACTGTTGCACCCTTCAGTTGGGGTGGGGACATAACCAGGCCCATACTGGTTGGCAGCCACCACCACACTCTTTTTTTTAAAATTCCTTGGCATCTAGTTGACTTTCTGTCCCCCGGGGTGTGGATCAGGGGTAATTGCCCCATATGCCCACTGGTGGGCAGAACAACTATGGCCCCATTTATTTGGGGTGGGGGTATGGCAATACCCTCACCCTCTTATTATGAAAATAAAAATCTTCCCTGGTCTCTGGTGGGCTTTCTGACCCCTTAAGGGTAGATGGGCCTTCCGAAAATAGGAGTATCTGCCCCCAAAGGGGGCAGATATGGCCAACAGTAATGTGCTCTCATGGGGAGGGCCTCTTGCCCAAGGGGCTGTCCCCTAAACAAAACTCACACATACACACACACCAATCCCTGGTGCCTAAGTGGTTTCTGCCCCCCCCAGGGGAAGATAGGCCTAAAAGAAATAGGCTAATCTGCCCCCAAGGTAGCAGAAATCGCCTAAAATAAATGTGACCCCCCAGGGGAGCGACCCTTGCCTAAGGGGTCGCTCCCCATACATAAAAACATCAAGTAAACAAAAATAAATATTCCTGGTGTCTAGGGGTTTCTGGACACATTTGAGGCAGATTGACCTAATTATAATAGGCCAAGGGGGGCAGAAAAGGCCTAAAAATATTTTGCCCCTCTGGGGAGCTGCCCTTGCCCAAGGGGCCGCTCCCCTTATGCGCAATATAAAAAATGTTTTATCCCTGCTGTCTAGTGGTGTCTGCCCCCCTTGGGGGCAGATTGGCCTAATATAAATAGGCCTATCTACCCCCAAGGTGGGCAGAAAAGGCCTAAATACACTTTGCCCCTCAGGGGAGCGAACCTCGCCTAAGGGGTGGCTCCCCATACATAAAAACATAAAGTAAATAAAAACAAAGATATATCCCTGGTGTCTAGGGGTTAGTGACCCCCGGGGGCAGATCGGCCTAGTTATCACAGGCCGATCTGCCCCCATGGGGGGCAGAAAAGGCCTTAAAATATTTTGCTCCCCTGGGGAGGAGCCCTTGCCCAAGGGGCTGCTCCCCTTATGCATAAGTATATAAAAAAAAAACAATCCCTGGTGTCTAGTGGTTTCTGCCCCCTTGGGGACAGATTGGCCTAATAAAAATAGGTCAGAAATGGCCTAAATACAATTTGCCCCCCAGGGGAGTGACCCTTGCCTAAGGGGTCACTACCCATACATAAAAACATCAAGTAAACAAAAAACAAATATCTCTTGTATCTTGGGGGTTTCTGCCCTCCTGAGGGCGGGTCAGCCTAATTACAATAGGCTGAATAGAGCTTTTCTCTTCCGCATTCCGCCATCAGACATCATTGAGAGGAATTGGGGGGGTCAGGGTAGAAGGGGAAGTGATTCCCCTTCCATCCCCAACTGTGGGGTGTGGGCCGGTTGCAGGACGGGCTGGTCTCATCACCGGCACACGGGATCCGTATGCGAGGACGAGACCAGCTCGTACCAGGCACCGTAGGGGTTAATGAGTCTGGGTGTACCTTTATTATGAACGCTGTTTGTTGTTCAGCTTTAGATTTGATGGCTTTCCTTTCCTCATAGGTGTGACATTTCCTCCTCAAGGTCCAAAGTACTGAGATGGCCAAACAGTGCTTTCTGTAACAAAATAATGCCTACTTGAAACAGGCACTAACATGGAGAAATGTTATAATTTCCCTAAATGTTCCACATACTGCTTGTGTGGTGCATTGTAAAGAACAAATACAATGTGTTGAAGGTTTCAGAATTTCTTTAGTCATAATATCTTATCCTGGAAGGATGTGCTTCCAGTACAAACCCTATGCTAGACAGCAACCACATACCTCTGCATCATAGTGCACACATTTGCGCATGACTCTGGACATCCTGTTGGCATACTAGTGAACAGGTATTGAGCAGCAGCCATAACTTCTTTTTAAGAAATATGGCTCTTCTTTCTCTACCTTGCACAACACAGCAATGTGCTCTCATTATGCTAAACATAATTAATGTGCCTCTAATTGTGTATGATTGATCTGCCCAGTGCCCCCACAGGCATTTGGAGGCACTTAATATTAAAAATTATCTTTGTGTAATTTCTCTCTCCTTACTTCTCCTCTCCTGTTTTACCTTACCCTCTCTCATAATCTCTATCGTTATCCTCTCTCTCTACATCACCTTTGTCTCTCTCTCACTAGATCCAATATACCTGAGTTGACTTCTCTCTCTATCACTTTCTGATGACCTTGCCCCTCTCTATCAATCTACATTCTACATTTATCACTGTTGATACACCTCTTCTACCTTATCTGTCTCTCTACATTATCCCTTTATTTGAGCTCACTGCACTCTTTCCACCTGATCTTTCTGTATGTCTCCACCATCTACTTTATTTCTCACAAAACATCATATCTATCTTTTCTGCACCTCTCTATCTCTCTTTTTATGTCTTTGCTGCCTTATCTCTCTTTTAGCTCTTTCTCTTTTTCTTTCTCTACCTTACCACTGCCAATGCTTCTCTGGCTCATTTCTCTCTCTACCTCACATGTCCTTGACTACCTCCTCTCTCTCGACCACATCTCTCTCTCATGCCATCAAAGCGCTCAATGTACCTCACAATATATATATATCTGTCATAGAAACATATCTATCTCTGGGCCACCATCTCAATTTCAACTCACCGCTTCCTCTTCAACTAGCTCTCTCAAACTCTCTTTTCATAGTTTTCTTTACCTCTCCAGCTCTACCTCTTTTATGTCTCACAAATCTGTACTTCTAGATAAACTTCACTCCTCTTTATCTATTTCACATATGCCTCTGAGCTTCTTTTTTGTGATCCACCCCACAGTTTTTTGTCCTTCACCCACCTCTCGACTTTTCTCTGTTACAACTACTCCTTTCCTGACCCATTTTCCATATCTCTACTAATGTTTCTGTCCCTCTAGCTTGTATTTCTTTGTGCTTCAGCAAATCTCTGTCTCTACCTCTACTTCTCACTGCTTTTAACTCCCTCTGCCTAATTTACCTAAGTGAGAAATTGGGCTGTTGATTGAAGGGGTCAGAAAGGGCCATGCCCAACAACATCTTTTTGAACAGCACCTTTGTCTGTGCTCCACTGCATGCACTGCTGTACTGCTCTGCTTCTCTGCATGTTTTTCTCTCTATCTCTCAGCTGTCTCTATCACATTCCACATTCTTAGCTATTTCTCTTCCTTTTTACTTACCTACACTGGATACCTCACATGTCTTACTTAATTACTTTACTTATCTACATCACCTATTCTATTATTATTTTAATAGAAGTTATTTGAGCATATGCCTTACTTTAATATTATGCACTGATCCATTAAACATCTAACTAAACAACTAACAAGTGAACATTAGCATGTTTGGCCTACAGTGAACGTAACATGCTGGTTAGTTTCTGTATTCCACATAAAATGGTGCTGAAAGTATTAAAATCGACATCCAAACGCAAAGATCAATGACTTTAGCAATGCTTTTTACTATATGGATAGCAGACCCCACGGAGCTTGAACTTTTGGCTGTTTTTGCAAGCTTTCGCTTCTGAAGGTTTAACATATAGGGGATCATTATGAGTTTAGTGGTCTCAGGACTGCCATGTTGGCGGCGGCGGCGGTCGAACTGCCAACAGGCCAGTGGTGAAGACGGCCAAATGATGACCATGGCAGTCTTCCCAACACAACACAGCCAAACAACCACCAGTACCGCCAGTGCGGACATGCCACCACAGACAATGGTAGGCACCTTCAGGCTGGTGGGGCCCATGTTTCCGTCAAACATATTGCTAGGCTTTACACCGCCGAGGTTTCCGCAGCAGGCACACCACCACGATAACCCTGACAGAAACCAACTCTATAAAAGAAAACACTCACCTTCTGGAACACATACCTGACTGGAGCCGCCACTGCTCCTGCTCACACAACGACTCCGGAACCAGTGATGAAGACAAAAACCGTGAGTACACACACCTACCTCACACTGGAGGGAAAACCAAAACCACACATGCACACAGAACATACACATCCAGGACTGCTTACATATAATCACACACCCAGATGCACACTCAGACACACCTACATACACACACGCACACCCATACTACACACATGTGCACCCGTATTACACATACCACGGCCAACACACACGTGCCATATACACACCAACCCACAGACACACAGCACCTGCACTGTCTAATGCAACCATCCACAACAGCACCGATTCACACAAAGACATCACAACTGCAACTACACAGACGTTTTGCCAGGCAATGTCATTGCACACCTGCACATGACAACACATACCAACAACAACACGTAACAACACCAGTCAATCAATAAGTACAATCACACTTCCATACAATGAAGCATACGTCACACCAAGCTAACATCACACACAACGCATATGACATAGCCATCACCACACACATGGATGCACACACAACAACCATACAAGGGCACACACCACCACCATTACCCATGTCAAAACAAACAATACACAATGTTGTTACATGCATGCATGCAACAAACACAATCATATTCTACAGAGTTTACACAAGAATGACAGCTGTACAAATGGCAGGGTCACACCCACACCAGGAGCCCAGGCACAACAGCTAACAGAACCAACACACACCCCCATGTCACACATGCACAAACCAAAACCCACAAACACTAAACAGCCATGTAAAAAGAAAGGCAGGACAAGTATGTTACCATTGAATCCAACAACAGGTTGGCCTGATACATTATAAATAGCGATATGATATAAAACAAACATATTACAATTAAAAGGCTATTGGTCAGTCCAAAGTGCCAAGGGCACAAATTGCACCTCAGTGTGCCCCTACTTGACTCCTGCCTGCAATATGACCTCCACAGGGTAGAGGCATCAAGGGGGCAGGCAGGCACTTTAGGGATCAGAGGGTGATGGAGGGAGGGTTTGGCCTTGAGTTTGGGAGGGGGGACTTTTGGCTTGGGTTTGGGAGGGGGGTCTTTGGGCTTGGTAGGGGTGTCCCTGGGCCTGGGCTTGGGAGGGCTAGACTTCATGGAAGTGGGGAGGGCATGGGCACTAGCAGGGGGGCAGGGGAGAACTTGGAGGTGGAAGGGCTGGACTTGGGGAGGGAAAAAGAGCACTTAGGGTATCAAGGGGTGGGAAAAGAGTAGGAAACAAGGAAAACACAGAGAGGAAATGATTCTTAGACACGCGGTGGTCAAGGCAAAAGGGTTTGAGAGTGGAGGGAGAGGGAGTGGTTGTAAGATGTGTGTCGGTGTGGATGTCTTGGGTGCATGCATGGAATGCTTCTGGGTGCTGGGTGTCTGTTGGATGGGTGAGTGTGGGCATTTATGTGCCTTGGGATTAGAGGGGAAGGTGCCATGCTAGATGGGTGATTCTCTGTTGGGGTTGTGTCTGCAGGTATGGTAGACGTGCTGCATTTGGGGGTGTTGGTGGTTGTTGCGGATGTGGTTACTGGGGTGGATGTCTGTGGGTCTGATATTGTGCTGACTGTTGGTAAGACAGGTGTTGTGGCTGGATCCGTGAATGATGATGTGGTGGCTGCAGGTGTGTCTGGTGTAGTGTCTGTGAAGGAGAGGGTAGTGGGGGGGTCGGTGTAGATAGTGGATGTTGGTGTGTCTGCAGGTAGATATTGTTTATGTGCATGCCGGTAGTGGGTCTTGTGGTGCTTGTGTTTGTCAGTGGTACCCTTGTATGTTGAGGTGGATACATGCCTATGGATATGTGTTCTTTTGCTGGGTTTGAGGAGAGGGGTTTGTGATTCGGAAGAGGTAGGTGGAGGGGGGATGGAAGACAAAAGGAGACTGGCTGCTGTCAGTATGGAGGCCAGAGCCTGAAAGGATCTCTGGAGGTCAGATAGGGCACTGTGAATGCCCTTCAGGAACACATTGCTGTGTTGGACTTAAGCTGCCAGTCCCTGGATGGCATTCACATTGGTGGAGTGACTCAGAGAAATAGACCTCAGGAGGTCAATAGCCTCCTCACTGAGGGCAGCAGGGCTGACTGGGACAGGGTCAGAGGTGCCTGTGGTGAAAGAGATGCCTACCCTCCTAGTTGAGAGGGCACGGGCAACTGGATCAGAAGCTACAGAGAAGAGGGTGCTAGTAAGTTGGATGGTTGACAGAGATGCTTCTGCCGTGGTCCCAGATGGGTCTGCCACCACCAGGGAGTGTCCACTTCAGGAGGATTCTAAAGACGAGGTGGTAGACCTGGTCTCCCCCTTGGCACTCCCCTTGCCCTCCGTCCCACTGGGTACTTCGCTGTTTGCAGCTTCCTGGGTCCCATGGGCTTCTGCTTCTCCACTCACCTGTGCCCCTTTTCCTGATGATGCTAATGCATAGAAATAGAGAGAGAGGGAGAGAGAGAGATAGGGTGAAAATGGGTTAACATATAGCTCTCATACACACTGGTAAACATGCACATCTGTGACAATACATATCCTGTCTAGGCAATCACAGGTGCCAATTCACATTACCTTCATCATGTCACAACAAGTCACTATTACCCACACCTGTATGCCAATCCTCACACCTACATCAATAGCTAAGTAGGACAGCACAACTGGAGTCAGCCACGTGATGAACCAGAGACATTTGTGCTGGCACAGCATGTCCTGGATACAGTATCAATTAAATGCCTGAATATACATCATACCTCTCCCTACCCCTATCACCGATTGGATGTGCAGCTGACTGAAAAAAAACAGTTCAGGCCTCTACAGTTACAGCACCTGCTCAGTCCATTCCCTCTATGATATATCCATTACAGTGAAGACAACGTCACTCAGACCACACAGCACCTGCTTGTCACATTACATGCAGACCAAACACTCTGTACAGTGATGCCAATATAGAAAACAACTCTGATTTAGCCATTACAAGTCAGACAACCAAAGAGGTTACATTTGATGTGTACAATATGAGACTGTGGTATAGCTATGTGATTAGTCGGACCCAATCACAGAGCCAGATCAGCAGACACCAAACACATATATCACAACTTATCATACTGCTAAATGCATCTACAATGGCCCATATAGCACATATAACACATTCATACTCAATCACTGAGTGCAGAGTCACAACAGATGTACTTTAGGAACAGACATATACACATCATGGTTCACTTACAATGCCACCACACATGCAGTTACACCAGTTTGACTGCGCAACATGACAACACCACCCTCACACACTGTTCAAGAAATGATAATACCTGTCACAGAGCCCAGACAACACACATATCAGATGGTAAATGTCTGGATGCATTAGGCACACATGGACCAACACTACTTCCTATGCACCAATTACACATCCCACTACTACATGAGGCAGCCTGAGGAAACTAAATGCAACAATTGAATCACATCAACATGCCACATGTCATGCAATAGCCTAACTTCTCCTAATCTGCCACTTCAGCTTGGCCAAGGCAAGCAGAAAAGTCCCAGCCCATCAGATGTGTCCCCAAATAACAATTAAGACATGAAGTAGACAGTAACTCAGCAATGTAGCAAAGCAATTGCTAGAACATTGTCATACATGTCATATACATAACATAGTGACAAATACAAGATCTGCCAAGGCCCTTACCACCTCTGGTACTATCCCCTTGGTTTAACGGTTTCATCCCTACAAGTCTTGCACCTGGGAAGGCATGATGTGTGCAACCAGACCTCATCAATTGAACATGTATCAGAATCCCAGTTTGGCTACCTTCACATACCCTACAGTCAGCAGATCACATATACATGGCTATACAGCTATAAAGCCAATAATCCTGTCCCATGAATGCCATATCTGTGGTGGAACTGTAATGCCAGCCCTGCGTTCAGTTGATACCATTATCAGCACATGATGTATATAGTCCCTGTGATAAAATGAGAGTCACACAGTAGCATATACAGGTATGCTACACAGATGGACTGACACCTCAAAGCTAAAAATGCAGATGGATGGAGCTGGTCATAATCAATGCCTAGGGTGATATAAATACTCACATCCATTGTATAGGCAGGATGGAGTCACACATGTCATTAGACCATCTCCACATTCCAGACATGGAGAGGTTTCGAAATGGGAGATGTACATCCACTGACAGTAAACCATGGCTACTAATCATACTCAACCAGGGTGCATAATCCCCATTTCCAATAGACGAAAAACAGGATCTTTTTACTACAATGTCACATTGCCTACAGTGAGGCACCTAATCCCATTTAAGCCCAGCCAAGGCCAGGGACACAGTCAGTACTCACCCCCCTGTGGCTGCTGTGCTGCCCTCAAATGCCTATCCACCTCAAAGTGGGCCCTGCAATGGGTGCTCCACCAGCTGTGGCCCCCCCTGGTCCACAATTGCTTGGTGATTGCATGCCAGATCCCTTTCTTCTGATGGGCGTTCACCTGCATGGATGACAAAGAGGGAAGGAGAAAGTCATGTACACTGCACCATACCAACAGCAGTGGACAATGCACATCTGACTCACCAAGTGCCCACACATACTCTTCCTCTAGGCTCACATGCCTTAACTCCATGCCCCATGAATGCATGTACTACCTCCCCAGTACACTTACCCCTTACACTATCACACACCCCTATCACACATGACTATGGCACTGAGCTCACCTGCTCCTCTGGTGCCCCATACAGCTGTTCATACAGGGCTAGGACCCCTTCCCATCTTCTCCAGCTGTTCTGGGGTGAAGACTGGGACCCTATTACCTGCAGGACATGACATGATAGCTCCCAGAGACAGTACACAACAGCCCAGATCGTGGAGGTTTTGCTTGCAAAAGTCTCAGGAGTCAAGTGAGCAAGGCTGCACAAAATGGTGGTCACGGACGCCGCACACAAGACCCTCACTGCTGGCGGTGATCGCCATTGGTCCCAGTCCTCCATAGGCAGCAATGTTAACCAATGAGAAGTTGCACAGCAGTTGTGACAGCATACCGCCATGACGACATACGCTGGAGGACTCAGGTCACTTCCAATTGTCATGTGCAGCAGGACAGGAGGGTGCCATTTTATAAGTGTGCCATACACACTTTACCCAAACTGCGGAGTAGGCCTATGTTGAGCCATCACGGTTTTGCTAATAGGCTAATAGGTCACCCTATCTCCCACTCCACCTCCCACCCAATCTCCAAATGGCCCTCCTTGACATGCCACCCCACCAACCAGCCACTATCCCCACACAGTCCCTGCCCAGTGCACAGATACCACAACCAAGAACCTTCACTACAACTCCCACAATACACCTGCCCAGCCACATGACAACCTGAAATGTCAACGTCACAGTGCAACACCTGCAGGGCTCACTATTGTACCCACTACAGCTACTGCATGCTACGACTAAGGCCCACTACATGGCAATGGCAGCAATGTAATCTTCATTACTCAAATCGGAACGTAAACTGGTAGCCATTTCTGTATCCATGACCCACAACTATATCAACAGTGCTGCATCTGTCATTTACAAAACTGGGATACAAGTCAAGCTACAGTATGCATCACACAATGTCAATACCAATCACACCTCCACTATGTAACTCTCTCTCACTGCATCCACAGGTACACCTGCCACTGCCACCATGCAGAGGATGCCTGAGACAGCCAGCCCTCCCAGGATAAAGGCCCCAGTGAGGACTAGGCATCTGAACATCTGGACAGTGACGACTTACTTGGTCCATCTGGGACTTCTGGTCAGCCCACCACTGCCAGCCTCACCTTTGCCCACGTCAGACCCTCCCACCCTGTGGCATCATTAGCACAGCCAACCCCTGTTCCCCAGACCCGTCTCCCAAGGACTGTTCAATCAGCAGTGTGCCTCACAGTATAGGGACCAGAGTCGACCCCTCACACCCAAGACAATGAAGGTCCTCGTGTAACTGGGAGTGGGCACACTGTGCCAGGGGCACAGGCATAGGGGGGCAGGTTACATGGGAGATATGCTGTGGGTTAGAGGTTGGGGCACCCAAGGCACTCAACTGACCAGGAAACCACTTACCAAGTCCTGGTAACATACTAGCAATCCCAGGACAAGATGGGCCAGATATTTACCATCTTGCAGGAAAATCAGAGGCTGCAGAGGGAATACCACCAGGAGGCCATACAGCAGTGGCAGGCTCACAATGCCACCATGGCCTCCATTGCAGGGGTGCTAAAGGAACTCACCACCATCCTGCGTGTGACATCCGCCCACCAGCAGGCCTTTTCCATTAGCCACATGTCATAGGAGCCTTCAACATCTGCCGCAGCTGGTGGAATGGAGGCCCTGCCTGAGGATCCTCAGGCCACTGGCACCCCCTTGTGTGCAACTAAGATACCCTGTTGACTGGCCAATGTCATGTCTCCATTATTCCACTGGCCCTTGGACACTGGGCCTGTACTACCTACAGCTAGGCCACGTCTTCTAATGATTTTCATCCACCATGCCCCCACTCATTACCTATTGGACAACAGAAGCACAATAAACACCATAGAACACAGATACTGCATTTTTGTCTTTAATGTAACATGTTCTAATGTGTGTTCACCAGAAAGTAATATGTGTCAATCCATAATCACCATAAGTCTGTTACACGGACAGGAGAGGTAGGATTCACCAGCAGGTTATACTGTACCTCAGAAATTTACCAAATTTGTCATGGAAGCCGCTAGTTCAGGCAGACATCAGAGTAGCTCCACTAAAGCGACCTGCAAATAGACTAATACAAGGACAACCATCAGGATAGAAGTCATGATGGCACACACAACACATATGCAATACATTGTAGGTGGCCCCAGTGTGAATTGTCACATGGCATGGGAAAACAGTATACCATGCCACATTCACAATCTAGGGAAACACATTGCCATTTCACACTTGCTCACAGCTGATATGAGCCAACAAAAGACACATAGGCTCTCATTACAACATTGGCGGTAAAAGCCGCTTACCGCCGCGCAGAAGACCGCCAACACACCGTCGCGGCCGCGGAATTCCGCCACAGCTATTATGACCCACATCTCGGAATCCGCTGAAATTCAGACACCCACACAAGTCCGCCACACCAAAGGTCAGTGATAAACTGGCGAAAACAAAACCTTCACTGTCAGGCCAACAGAAATATGCCCACACTATCACGACACACAAATCCACACGGTGGTCTTTCAACTGCGGTATTCCATTTGCGGTACACACCGCCGCGCTCAAGATACACACACATCTCCAAAACACCACCACATTGGACAATTCGAAATACACACCTGATACACATACACACACCACTCCCACACACCCAATACAATATAAAACACACACACCCACATCACCCACAAACCCCTATAACAAATTTACCGAGAGAAGGCCAGAGAGAAACACCACCAGCAAGAACAACAGCATCCACAGGCACACAACACCATCACCCACACAACTTCCACGCACCTCACACAACACACTACTACATATCACCACACTTATCACCACACAATCCACCCCACACATCACCCACACCACCCCATGGCACGGCAAAGACACCCCAGGTTCTTGGAGGAGGAGCTCAGGGTCATGGTGGAGGAAATCATCTGGGTAGAGCCACAGCTATTCGGATCACAGGTGCAGCACACCTCAATTGCAAGGAAGATGGAGCTATGGTGAAGAATAGTGGACAGGGTTGACGCAGTGGGACAGCACCCAAGAAATCGGGAAGACATCAGGAAGAGGTGGAACGACCTACGGGGGAAGGTGCGTTCTGTGGTCTCAAGATACCACCAGGCGGTTCAGCGGTCTGGCGGTGGACCCCCATCTCCTCCCCCACAACTAACAACATGGGAGGAGCAGGTCTTGGCGATTCTGCAATCTGAGGGCCTTGCAGGAGTAGCTGGAGGAATGGACTCTGGTAAGACAAAGCTTTACTATTACATCCCCCACCCTACCTGCATGCCAGCACATACCCTCACCCTCACCCTCACCCCCAGCACCCCTACTCCTCACAAATGTCCCAACATCACAAACCACACATCCCAACACCAAGCCCTGCATGCAACAACAAAGCATAGATACACATCACCAAAGCATGCCCACTGCACATACCCATACACCCCCCTAAACCATCATCACACAAGCTCCCACACAGGAATGCTAGCACTGGGGTACACGGTCACCTACCCATTGCACACCATTACACACAGAGATTTAATAAACATCCTTTTATACCCCTGCAGAACCCCTACCCAACATCACCGGACAGGAGGGTCCACACATGTGCACACCACCAACAGAAGAGGCCCACAGTGATGACAGCACCTCTGTCCAACTGGATCTAAATGACCAGCCCGGACCATCGGGGACTTCTGGACAGTTGATTCCCCTCACACAGGCACAGGCCACCACAGACCTTCCCCCCTCTGGAAAAACCAGCAGAGCACCCACCCAGTGGGCCCATACCTCCATCCCCAGGACACGTCAATCAGCTGAGTGTCCACCACTGCAGGGAACCCAGGATAACCCACCACCCCAACAACAACAGGGACCTAGGGGCAGTGATAGTGGGCACACGGTCCAGGGGACGTAGGCCCGGGAACACAGGGGAACTGGGAGGGCTGCTGTGCGACGGGGGCGGACAGGCCAAGGGAACCCACTCTCCACGAGGCCCTCTCCTCCATCATGGGAGCTTACCACCACTCCCAGGAGACGATGGCAACGTTACTGGCCAAGTTTCAGGAGACCCAGCGCCTGCAGGAGGAACAGTATATGGGCTTCAGGGAGGAACTCAGAACCATCAGCTCCACCCTGGGCACCATCGTAGGGGTACTGAAGGAAGTACTCAACACCAGGGGGGACACTGTGGCACTACGAGGGGCCCCTGACACTAGCATGGACAATGAACTGCCCACCACCTCGGCCGGCACTAGTGGACAGGACGCCCCGCCACAGGACCACCACACCAGCACCCCACCCCCTGTAGAGGGAGAACCACCCCGCAAACGGTCCCTGAGATCCAGGACAAAGACAGAGCACGATGCCAAGACCCCCGCCAAGAAATGAGACCACCCTGATTGTCATCCTACTGTCCCACCTTGTCACCATGTCCATAATTAAACTGCCCCAGCTCCACTTCCTATGCCCATATGTGCAATGCACCTGTGAGACTAATAGACTGGACTCTGCCATGGACACTCCTCCGCCATCACCTCTTACCATTTCACTACCCCCTCCAATTTTGAGCATTTAAATAAACACACCTAAAGCACAAAAAGATCTGGAGTCTCTCTGTGGTTTCGAAATAGTGTATTAGCAATTACAGTGACAAAATGTTTTTTAAAATAGTTATGTCAACATACCTATGTCACACAGCTCTAGTCCATGAGGAATCTAAGCAGATGTCACATAGTGGAACCCAAATCTGTGAAACCGTAAGGGAAAGTGACAACTCAGTGACCATACACTGGGTGAAAACGACAGATAGTAGAGAGGTAGTAGTGTTAAAGTACATGTAGTAGGCAGGATTGTATTCTTACCTGTGTCTCACTGGAAATATTGCAGGATCACTGAGTCCCTGTTGTACATGTCTTCTTCCTCTGCTTCCTCCTCATCACTGTCCACAGGCTCCACAGCTGCACCTCCATCTGGACCTTCCTCCTGCAGAAAAGGCACCTGTCATCGCAAAGCCAAGTTGTGAAGCACACAGCAGGCCACGATGATCTGGTACACCTTCTTTGGTGAGTAGAATAGGGATCCACCTGTCATATGGAGGCACCTGGCCTTCAGGAGGCCGTAGGTCCGCTCGATCACCCTCCTAGTTCGCCCATGGGCCTCATTGTAGCGTTCCTCTGCCCTTGTCCTGGGATTCCTCACTGGGGTCAGTAGCCATGACAGGTTGGGGTAACCAGAGTCACCTGCAAATGGTGAGGGGCAACTGTTAGACACACACTAACCTGGAGGGATAACCCCAGACCCAGACACCCATTCCCACTGACTTGCTTCCAGGTGCTCACCTAATAGCCACACACTGTGCCTCTGGAGTTAACACATCACATAAGGGATGCTGCTATTCCGCAGGATGTATGCATCATGCACTGAGCCAGGGAACATGGCATTCACATGGGAGATGTACTGGTCTGCCAATCATACCATCTGTACATTCATAGAATGATAACTCTTCCGGTTTCTGTACACCTGTTCACTCCTGTGGGGGGGACCAAAGCCACATGGGTCCCATCAATGGCACCTATGATGCTGGGGATATGTCCCTGGGCATAGAAATCACCTTTCACTGTAGGCAAATCCTCCACCTGAGGGAAAATGATGTAGCTCCACATGTGTTTCAGTAGGGCAGACAACACTCTGGACAATACGTTGGAAAACATAGGCTGGGACATCCCTGATGCCATGGCCACAGTTGTTTGAAAAGAGCCACTTGCAAGGAAATGGAGCACTGACAGCACCTGCACTTGAGGGGGGATTCCTGTGGGATGGCGGATTGCTGACATCAGGTCTGGCTCCAACTGGGTACACAGTTCCTGGATTGTGGCACGGTCAAGCCTGTAGGTGATTATCAAGTGTCGCTCCTCCACTGTCGACAGGTCCACCAACGAAAGGTACACCGGAGGATGCCGCCATCTCCTCACATGTCCCAGTGGACGGTGCCTATGAAGGACAACAGCAAGCACAGAGTCAAACAACTCAGAGGTACGTCCCCACAGTTTACCTTGAACGTCAACCATACACAAAAGGTGGCCTGTATGTGTGTTGAGTCTAGGCCTAGGTATGTGTGACGCAGTTAAAAATGAAGCCATGTGGGCCCCTGAAATGGCGGCTGCCCGACCACTGAAGTGGGACAATGGGATGTGAGGTAACTGCGCTGGTGTTGTACACCGTCGCGGTAGGCGGTCGAAGACCGCGGCGCAAAGCTGCATTGGTTAACATTGGACCCTATGGGTCCCAGGAGCCAATGACGATGTACGCCGGCGGTGACGGTACGCACCGCCGCGGACGTGACCGCCATTTTCTATCACTTCAATCACTCCATACCTGATCTTCGACAGGAGAGGACCTACACTGCAAGTGCTGCTGTGACCTCAGTCTGGAAGAGACAATGGCTTGTGCGTCTGGGGAAGGGCCACTGCCTTCTCATCAGAGGAGTTGGAGAAGCTCGTTGATGGGGTCCTCCCCCAGTACACACTACTCTACGGTCCTCCAGACAAACAGGTAAGTACACAGGGAGCATTTTGTATGGGCTATGCCTGTGTGGAGAGGGGTGGATGTAAGAAGGAAGGGGGCAGAGTGCTGCGTGCATGAAAGACGGTGAGTGCATGTGCCACATGGCAAGGGTAGGGATGGGGGCCACTCACTTTGACGGTGCAGTTGGTAATGACTTCTCTTCTTCCCCTGTACATATCATGTAGGTCAGCGCCCACCAGAAGAAAGATATTTGGCGTGCCATCGCCAAGGACGTCTGTACCCTGGGGGTCTACCACAGACGGAGCACCCACTGCCGGAAAAGATGGGAGGACATTCGCCGCTGGAGCAAGAAGATGGTGGAGGCTCAGCTGGGAATGGCCTCCCAACGTGGGAGGGGTGCCCGTCAAACCATGAACCCCCTGATGTTCAGGATCCTGGCGGTGGCCTACCCGGAGTTGGATGAGCGCTTGAGGGCATCACAGCAGACACAAGGGGTGAGTACACTCTCATTCAGCTGACTTTGCACGCAGTGGAGTTGTCTGGGTGGAGGAGGAGGGCTGTGGGTTTCCCTAGGCCAGGGCGAGTTCCATAGGCTAGGCCCCTCCGTAAGGCATGGCCCTGTGGCACCCCACCCCACCTCTGTAGAGTGCCAAGTACAGCTAATCATGCCCCTGTGTCATCTATGTGTGCAGATGTCGTCCATAGCCTTGTAGGCCATTTCCCAGGAATTGAAGAGTGGAACCCAAGAGCGTGGCGTAGTGCAGGGGGCCTCTGTGTCTGTCTTGTCCGCCAACGGTAGCGGTAATCCATGCACTCAACATGTCTTTATTCTGTCTCCCCCCCTTTTTATGGTCTTCCTGTTCTTGTGTGCATTAGCATCATCAGGCGGAGGAGCAGTGGCACCGGAGCACGAGGGAGCTGCATCCCAAATGGCTCTGGAGGGCGAGGCTACGGACTCGGAATTCACCAGTGAGACGGAGGGCGAGGGGAGCTCCACGGCGGGGACAGGAGCTGAGACCAGCGACACGGACTCATCCTCTGATAGGAGCTCCCTTGTGGTGGCGGCAACATCTGTGCCCCCGCATCTACAGGTACAGCCGCCACCCCCCCTACCAGCTCCGCCCTCCCAGCAGCCCCTCAGCCTTTGCTACCCTTTGCCCCGTGCCCACTCACCCAGGAGGGTGGGCATCACCTTTGCCCCAGGCACCTCAGGCCCTGCCCTAGTCATCCCTGCTGCCCTCAGTGAGGAGGCCATTGACCTCCTCAGGTCACTCTCAGTTGATCAGTCTACCATTTTGAATGCCATCCAGGGTGTAGAAAGGCAGTTGCAACAAACAAATGCATTCCTGGAGGGCATTCATTCTGGTCAGGCGGCCCTTCACTGAGCTTTTCAAACTCTGGCCTCAGCACTGATGGCAGCCATTGTCCCCGTCTCTAGCCTCCCCCCTCCAACTTCCTCCACCCCAACCCAATCCCCTGTACCTCTGCCTATCCCAAGCACACCATCAGACCAGTTGGCACACACCTCACCACACAAGGGAAGCTCAGGCAAACATAAGCACCACACATCCCACAGGCACTCATGCAAGCAACACACACATGCAGACACACCATCATCCACTGCCTCCACTGTGTCCCCCTCATCGTCGTCTCCCTCCTCCCTCCCAGTCTCGTCTACACTCACACGTGCATGCACTACCTCTACAGCCACTACATCCCTCACCAGCACACCCACCAGCAAACCCCGCTCACGTGCAGTCACCACACCCACTACCATTCACACGTCCTCTGTGTCCTCTCCCAGTGTGTCTGTGACTCCCCCTCCGAAGATACACAAACGCAGGCACACACCCACCCAACAGCCATCCACCTCACGACAGCCTCCAGCGCATGCACCTGCACCCAAAGTCACCAAACGTACACCTCCTACTACCACCACCTCTTCCTCCACTCCCAAACCCCCTCCAGCTACCCGTCCCAGTGTGTCCAAAAGAATTTTCCTGTCCAGCCTTGACCTTTTTCCCATACCTCCCCCACCCCGTCCATCTCATAGGTCCCGAAGTAGCACCTCAGCCACAACATCTCCGGGACCAGTAGTGCCTGTAGTCACAGGTATGTGGAGTGCACCGGCCACCAGGACAGCCAGTGTGGCACGGAGCCACAGCACAGCCAGTCTTCCCCCCTGTGAAGCATCAGACGCTGGCCAGTGCCCGGCAGGAGAGGGGGAAGACTCCAGCCACCAAAGCCGCTCCCAGGGGTCCCGGTGGGAGTGTGGAGTCAGCTGTTACACCTCCCAAGGTGGGGAAGGGCCACAAGGAACCCGGCAAGTCTGGGAAGAGCTGCACGGAGGAGAAGACCGCCATCATCCCCGCTGCCACGGAGGCCCCCACCAGACCCAGCCCAGCTGCTCAGGAGGGCCCCGCCAGCCCCAGCCCAGCTGCCCAGGAGGGCCCGCCAGCCCCAGCCCAGCTGCCCAGGAGGGCCCTGCCAGCCCCAGCCCAGCTGCCCAGGAGGGCCCCGCCAGCACAAGCCCCGCTGGGCCATGAAGGACCGCCAGCACAAGCCCCGCTGGGCCATGAAGGACCACCAGCACAAGCCCCGATGGGCCATGAAGGACCGCCAGCACAAGCCCCGCTGGGCCGGGCACCGCCAACTCAAGCACCGCTGGGCCATGAAGGACCGCCAGCACAAGCACCGCTGAACAGGGCCCGCCAACTCAAGCACCGCTGAACAGGGCACCGCCAGCTCAAGAGCCACTGAACAGGGCACCGCCAACTCAAGCACCGCTGAACAGGGCACCGCAAACTTAAGCACCGCTAGCCCATGAGCGGCAGGGGCACTGACACAACTGGGTCCGTCACGGGGTGAGTGATGCACTCTGGGCACCAGTCCCCCTCCAGAACCAGTGGAGAGATCCATCCACTACCTCTGTCCTTCACAGGATGAAGCACTCTGGGCACCAGTCCCCCTCCAGAACCAGTGGAGAGATCCATCCACTACCTCTGTCCTTCACAGGATGAAGCACTCTGGACACCAGTCCCCCTCCAGAACCAGTGGAGACTGTTATCCACTTGAGAGACTGTGGATTTGCACTCCCCAGGATATAGCAGTGGGCAAACCACCCACTGTAGAGACCTGAGAGACTGTGGCTTTGCACTCCCCAGGATATAGCAGTGGGCAAACCACCCACTGTAGAGACTTGAGAGACTGTGGCTTTGCACTCCCCAGGATATAGCAGTGGGCAAACCACCCACTGTAGAGATTTGAGAGACTGTGGCTTTGCACTCCCCAGGATTGAACAGTGGCCATTGAGCCCCCTCGTGGATCTGGCGTCGTGCACTCATCCGGCTGAGGTGGCCCCCCTTCCCTTCCCCCTGAGGTGCCTGTTGTATTTCTATCTGATGCCCCTGCAGTGTTCTCTCTGTTTTGATCATGTATCGAGTGTGGGCTTCGCCCATGCATTTTGGGTCCAGTGGTCCACGGACTATAAATGGTGCAATACCTGGACTTGTATTATTGGTGTATATATTTGTTTATAGTGTATATATATTTTGGAGTACTGGATTTTAATATATTACAATCGTTACAATCATTTACTTTTGTCTTTGCATTCTTCCGGGAGGCTTGGGGGGTGTAACTGTAATGTATCAACATGTATTAGTGTGTGTGTTGTAGTGGGTGAGGGTGGGGGTGGGGGTGTTGCGTGTGTGTGTCCCTGTTTTTTGCCTCCCCCCCTCCCCTATGTCGTAGGTGCAGTACTCACCGTGGTCTTCGCCGCCGGCGTTCGGGTTCCTGGTAGAGAAGCAGGAAGAATATTGCAGGTAGAATTTGGAGTTCAGGATCCATGATGTCCTCGTTCCTCGTGGGGTGTGTAGAGGTGAGCGTTTTCCCTTCGAAATTCCTGTTTCCGCCGTGTTTTTATCCACAGTGAATCCGCCCCAGAAAAGGTGGTGGATTGGCCTGTCATAATAGTGTGGGCGGTACTTTGTCCTCCGCCTGTCTGTTGGCGGTGACCGCCGCGCTGTTTGTTTGTACCGCCGTGGCGGTCTGAGTGTTAAAGTGGCTGTCTTTGTTGGCGGTTTCCGCCACGGTCGTAATTGCAATTTTTTTACCGCCGCTTTAACACCGTCCGCCAGGGTTGTAATGACCACCATAGTGGGCCCAAACACACATACAAATGTTAGGAAAGACCAATGTCCATGAATGGAGACGTGAACTGTCAGGATGAGGATTGATACACACTTCCCAATTTATAGTTGTCAATACATCTGCTTTGGAGTTTGCAGGACTGAGAACTCACCACATGCCTGTACATAAGAGATGTCAACTTACCAACCTGCATTATCAACACATATCAGACATGAGATGAGTAAGACAGCTCCTGATGGGCAATCTGTCTCCCACCACAGGCCACAAAGAGGGATAGGTACTCTGGCCACCTCCACTGATGTAACTGACCAGGAGGAACAATATCAGGAGAAAGATAGGAAATCAGAGACATAACAATACACATTAGACATACCTGAATGTCACTGGAAGTATGGGTTGATCATCTCAGTCCTAGAGTCAGCTGCACCTTCATCATTATCCTCATCATAACTTCGTATGACACCATCATCATCCACTGGTCCAGCTGCTATCTCTTCTTCATCCAGTAATGGTATGTGATGTCTTAGAGCCAAATTATGTAGCATGCAGCAGGCAACAATGATCTGGCAGACCTTCAGCGGAGTGTAGAGCAGGGCACCTCCAGTTACGTGGAGACACCTGAATCTGGCCTTCAGTAACCCAAAAGTCCTTTCTATTACATGCCTCGTCCTGCCGTGGTCCTCATTGAAACAGTGTCCCCCTTCCATAGTAGAATATCTCACTGGTATCAACAGCCAGGGAAGGTTTGGATAGCCAGAGTCACCTGTGTGACAGTTGTAGGACCTGTCACTATATCGGTACAGACACAGGCCAGAATGGGATGACATGTGATGTCGCAGTTGCACACATAAGCTTTGCATACCAATAAGCCAGGCCCTCTCTCTCTGTAGTTGTGCCATCATGTGTGGGAAATTGCTGTTGAATGTTGATTGTGGGAGTCTTGCACAGATCCAGAAAACGTATCCGTAACTTGGGAGAAATACTGGTCCGCAAGACATATCCCTTGGACATTTATGAAATAACAATGTTTCCTGTTTCTGTACACTTGTTCATTGGCCCTTGGAGGAACCAAAGCAATGTGGGTGCCATCTATTACCCCTATAGCATGAGGAATGTGTCCCATATCATAGAAGTCAGCCTTCACAGTGGGCAAATCTGCATGTTGTGGGAACCTGATGTAGCTGTACATGTGTTTCAGGAAAGCACACAGTATATCCTTCAACACATGACTGAACATGGGCTGTGACATCCCTGCTGCCAAGCCCACTGTAATCTGGAAGGATCCTGAGGCAAGCAAGTGTTGCACTGACAAAACCTGTACAGTGGGAGTGATGGCATAGGAATTGCTTATGTCACCCAATAGATCCGGCTCCAACTGATCACACATTTCCAAGATGGTCTGATGATTCAAACAATAGGTGTGCATGATGTGCCTCTCCTCCAGGTTAGCAAAGTCGACTAGGGGGTAGTACACTGGTGCTTTTCTCATTCTCACCATTGCACGATATCTAGAACATAGAGAGGTAAATGTACATGCTGGCTAGCACAAAACAAACACTGTTGACTGTTCGCAGGGCGCATAAATCTACACATACCAAATAGGGCATGTTGACGGACTGTGTATGCCATCCTGGCTGCCCATTGCATACCCTGACCAACAGCAAGTCACACACAAACCATGTGTAATGTTCCATGTTAGAGCAGCCTATTGCCCTAGTACGGAACGTGTATGTACCAATTTCAGTGCCACATATGGTTACACCGCCAATGAGGCATCAAGTAGCTGCACATGTACTGGAATTCACAGCCACACATCTAACTCCACTGTGCCATTTATGATACATGTATGAGGCCAGTCATGAGGGCAACACACAGGGCAACTCTGCATGATGAACAAAAGCCTGGCATGATGCACTTATTTTTGTTCTACAAGCCATGAAATGTGTTTAAAATAGCAGCCGCCTGTCCTGCATGCACAAGACAGATGGAAATGACCTAATTCCACCGGCGTATGTTGTCATGGCTGTAGGCGGCTGCAATTGGGATGCAGCTCCTCATTGAATACCATTGTTGCCAATGGGAGACTGGAGCCAATGGTAACCACTGCCAGTGGTTACAGTCATGTATGCGGCGGTCGTGACTGCCATTTTCTGCCACCTAGCTCACTTGACTCGTGACACTCGTGCAAGGAAGAACTCCACTATGTGAGCTGCAGTCTACTGTTTCTAGGAGGCATCATGCCACGTCCTGCAGGTGATAGGGCCTCAGCCTTCTCTCAGGAGGAGATTGAGAAACTTGTGGATGGGGTCCTGCCTCTGTGTGGACAGCTGTATGGGGCATCAGAGGAGAAGGTGAGGCCAATTCCATTGTCCTATGTGATAGGGGTGTGTGTGAGGCTGTAGTGCATTGCCACACCTCATTGGGAGTGGATGCATGCAGTGGGGTTGGAGTAAATGGGATTGTGGTCTGTAGATACGTCAGTGTGGGCATGTGATGTGTATGATGTGTGTAGCCCACTGCTGCTGATGTGGAACCACTCTATGTGACTTTTTCCTTCTGTCTGCGTTACCCATGCCGGTCAGTTCCCATCAGAAAAAGGGGATCTGGCGTGCCATCACCAAGCAAGTGCAGACCCTCGGGGCTATAGCCGGCAGAGAATCCACTGCAGAAAACGGTGGGAGGACCTGAGACACTCGGCCCGGAAGACCGCAGAGGCTCACCTGGGGATGTCCTCCCAATGAGTGAGGGGTGCCAGTGAGACCCTAACCCCCCTAATGGCCTGCATATTGGCGGTGGCCTACCCTGAGGATGGGCGCTTGAGGACAGCACAGCAGCCACAACGGGGTAAGTACCTCACCTCGCACATGAAAGGCCTTGTTTGGTATTGGGTGGCCTACTTATGGGCAGATGAGCATGTGATCAGTGGTAGATGCACATCGAGAATGGGTATCAGTCACCCTGGCAGGCTCTGAATCGATTATGTGTGCAAATACAGTGCTGTCAGTGTATATCCGATTGACATATTCAATGGTTTGGTGAGTGAGGACACCCTCCGTATTGTGTCAGACCAGCTTCTTCCATCTGCATCAGTGTACCTGTGGTGTAAGTGCGATCACATCAGTATTTGTCTCCTACAATGACTGAGTCAATCTCTATTTTGTACAGTCGTTGACATTGACTGACTGTGGGGTTGGCATCACGGGTCAGTACATGTATGGCCTAACGAGAAAGGATTTTGGGCATTGTAGCTTAGAATGCTGACATATGTTGGCTTAAGAGTGTAGGAAATGTGTAGGGAAACAACCACAGCATTCCACTAAATGTGAATTCATGTGGAGAAATAACACCACAGTATCTCTTATTGAAGTTATCATTCTGTGGACTTGCCTTTCCAACAGGGTTATAGTACTAGATGTGGTCGGACTCTTGGGAGGTCCCTGGAGTCTAATCATAATGTTAACATGTCATGCATGAAATTTCTTTAGCAAATATTATGCTGCTATGCAGTGTTTCATCCTTGACCAATTCACTTAGTCAAAATGTTCCCAAAATATCAGGTTTTTTAGCATTGCCTCTTGATTTACCCAATATTTTTTTGCAGAAATGGTATGACATTGTCATGGCTTGCCATAATATATTTGAAGAAATGTTCATGTTTATCTGTGTAATTTATAGGTAGGTACTGATCCTTTTGCACCCTATCTTTCTCTCTCTTCATCTCTCTCCGCCCCTGTCTTTGTGTGAATCACCATCATCAGGTGAAGGAGAGGGAGCACCTTTGAGTGGGGAAGCAGCAGCCCATAGGACCCACAAGGCTGATAGCAGCGAGCCGAGGGGACCAGTGGGATGGAGGGCAAGGGGAGTGTCACGGGGGAGAACGAATCATCTACATCATCTTTGGCTTCCTCCTCTGATGGATGCTCCTGGTGGTGGCGGACCCATTTGGGACCAGCCCAACATCATCCTTCTCTGCCACCCCCTTACCAGTACTGCCCTCCCTGTTGCTCCCCTCCCATTTGCCACTGCCTCTCATTCAGGAGGGTGGGCATCTCCTTCGCCACAGGCACCTCTGCCCCTGCCCCAGTCAATCCTCCTGCCCACAGTGAGGAGGCTATTGACCTGAAGTCCATATCTGTGGGTCAGACAACCATTTTGAATGCCATCCAGGGATTGGCATCCCAGTTACAGCAGAGCAATGTCTACCTGGAAGGCATTCACAGTGCCCTCTTTGGTCTGTAGAGATCCTTTTAGGCTCTGGCCTTCATGCTGACAGCAACCAGTGTCCCTGTGTCTTCCTTCCCCCCTCCAGCTACCTCAGGCCAATCCCACACCCATCTCCCCGACACTCATCCAGAGCACACAGTCAGACTGCCATTCATCCACTTCAACAGATAGGGTTCGCAGTGGAGTCGTAGTGCCATCAGGAGCAGTGGGAAGACTTCAAGTTCAGGTTCCATGGCGGCTCCTGATGTGTCTGTGTTCCTGAAGGTGAGTGTCTCCTTTTATACTGTTCGTGTCCACCAGTGGCCGTCCGACTGCCCCGGAAATCCTGCCGGTGTGCAACCTCGTAATATGCTTAGCAGTAACATGGTCCCCGCCAGACTGGAGATGCCTGCCGCTGTCTGCACTGGCGGAACTGGTGGTGTATTGGCTGTGTTCCGCTGGGACACTGCCATGGTCATATTATGGTGGTCCTCTCCACTCGGCCGGCTGCGCTGCGACTGCCACCTCCACCGTGATAGTCCTCGACCGCTAAACTTGTAATGAGGGCCTGAATTAGATATTGGCAGATTGGTTGCTCTGTCACAACGGTGACAGATATCCTGTCCACCAGCATCTAAATGCCATAGGAAGTAATGGGATGTAGATTTCTGTGGACAGAATATCCATCACTGTTCTGACAGAATAACCCATCCACTAATATCAGTCAGGCCCTTAGTCCCCTGTCCTGAGTTTGTTTAAATAGCAATATATGAGGGGTCAGTGTAGAGATACCCTGCCCCTCTAGCATTTTTTGGGGCATCAGAGGATATATAGATATTTTTGAAATGCTGTTATCCTGTGGGAGTCTTACACAACTACAACATATAAAAAAAAGTTAAATGGTGGCTGAGGCATGTATAACACTGTAGTACATGCCTATAACTCTCGGAGCCTCATTTACGCACCAGGAACCTCATTGTCTGTTGTGATATGAAAGGTGGGAGTGGCGTGCAGACACCACTTCCAGTGACTGGAAAGGCCCCAGGGACCCCCATCCCTCAGGAATGAAATAGGTAGTTATAGGGGAGCGACTACGCGGCTCCTCTTCCTGAGCCTCTAATGGGCCCGGGAGGTACCATCCTCCGGGGAGTTGACTGGTAAAGAAAAAGGGAGGGTGAGTGAGTGTGTGTCCCTGCCAAAGCCGTTTAAAGACCCCAGTGATCCCATCCTGTGGGGCCAGCTTAATGACTGTGTCCTGAGGAGCTTTCCATGTGACATAGTATTTTCCCTGCCCGCAAGAACTGGCAGAGAAACCTATCTGCTCCCACCTGGTGGGAGATTTGAAAATGCTCCTGCCAGGTGGGAGCAGACATTTGTGTCCCTGTTCCGGAGGGCAGGGAAACTCAGAACCCTCCAACCCATCAGGAGCAAGCAAAAACAGCTGTTCCTGCTGGGTGAAGTAATGCTAGTTCCCGCAGGCTGTCGGTGACCTAGCACTTCCCCCACAGCCCCATAGTGTGTTGTGGGTGCCCAGGGTGGGCACCCAAACAGCCATGTAAGGCCTCGTGGAATGATGTACTAGGGACCCATGTGACTCAGGGAGGGAGTTGCACACTTTCCTCCCCTTTACGAATATCTTGATTAGAAAAGAAGGCCCAGGGTTTGGGGCTCTTGGGCTCTTCAGTTGCATGGGGAGAGGTCTGCATATCCTCCTCTCCTTAATAAAAAGACATACAGCCCAGGGGGAGATGGGTTCCAGGGTATGCAAAGGCTCGGGGAGGAGGATGACATGCCTTTCTCCCCTTAGTAATAAAATACAGTCCCCGGAGATTGAGGCCCCAGGGCTTACAAAGGCTCAGGGAAGGGGACACCTGCACCCCTCCTCAGTGAATATAAAAAAGGGTGTCCCAGGAACAACAAAAGATAATGATATAGGAGGAGTTGCTCATTTATTATTTACTGCTTTGTTGATGGAGCGCCCCATAATTCCCTGCAAGGGATTTTTTTAATATAGTTTTTTGAGCATGGTGGAGTCCCTAGAAAAGGGAGAGGCATCATTGAAGCCTTTAATTGGAGGCTGTGGGGAGTCAAGCACATGCCCAACATCATTTAAAAGAAAAGTACATCTCCTGTATTCATAAAACCACAGGTGACCCGACCATATGTTTAAAGCACTCCTAGCTGGAGATTTATTCTCCTGAACTGGTGTGCAAGGTCCTCTTGTGGTTGTTTTTATGATTGTAGTTTTTTGGCTCAAATTGTTTTTTAAAAAGAAGTCCCAGAAACATTTTAGTTTTTTTTTTTAAATGTCTCTGACTTATCATTTTAACATCTTAAATCCACAAATTTTAAAAATAAAAACAATATTGAAAAATATTCACTGACACTTTGTTATTAATTTTATAAAATATTTAATAATAATCAATATTAATGAACATTGTTTCATTTTTTTTTTAAAACAGTCTTTTGCCACTCGTACACCCTTGAATAAACTAATTAGACAATGGAAAAGTATCAAAGTTAAACCCCTGGAAATTGTACTAAAAAGTAGCTGGAAGGACCCTAAAATGTCTGTATTATCGCCACTGGCCCGTTTCAATCAGGGAATCACTGTGGCGATTAATTCATTAGCCCCTCAGAAGGTACATGTACCACGCCGGGGAAAAAAACCCAGCCAACCTTGGTTCTCTAAGGACCTGAAAGCACTCCAGAGGAAATACAGACAACAGGAGCGTCGTTGGAGACCCAGTGAAAAACATAATTTAAAAGTCGCCTTAAATTGTTATAAAGAGGCCTGCTTTGCAGCTAAATCAGAATATCTTACGCTAAAAATTAAGAAAGCTGCCAATTCCTCTAGAGAGTTATTCAGAGTTATTAATGCCCTTACCACCTCCCCTTGTGCGCCTAAGCTGGAAAACTCTCAAGAATTTTGCAATAAAGTTGCGAATTCTTTGAAAACAAAATTTTAAACATTCACTCCAGCTTAACCATAGTTAAGACACAGGGGCTCTCCATCCCGGCCACCACCCCGGCAGGGCTCCTTTCCGCTCCACTTTCTGCCACTTTCGACAATTGTAGGCTACTTCCCAAGTTTAATATGCCATCCCAAGATATGATTTGTAAGCTGCTTCACGAATGCAAATCTGGGTCGCCGTTAGACCCCTGCCCTCCATCTATTCTGCAACTGGTCCCGGAGTTGGTGGCATCTGCGTTGGTCCCCGTATTCCAAGAAGTTCTTACTTCCAGCATCTATCCCTCTGCTTGGAAGGAAACTACCATTATTCCTCTAAAAAAGAAGGAAATGGGGAAACATGATGATTTAACCACTCTTCGTCCCATAGCTCTGCTTCCTCTGCTGGCTGAAATGTTTGAGAAATTTATCAACAGAGAACTGGTCAATTTTCTGTCAGCTTCAGAGGGTTTTGATATTGCTCAACATGGATTCCAGAAGTCCCATAGTACGGAATCTGCCCTCATCTCCTCATCAGATACTATTCGTAGGTTGGTTGATGAGGGACAGGGTGTTGTTTTGGTCCTATTGGACCTTTCTGTGGCGTTCGACACCATTGCTCCCCACATTCTGTTAGAATGTCTACACCATGTGGGTATCAGGGACCAGGCCCTGAAGCTTCTTGAGTCCTTTCTTATGGACAGGTGGTCTACGGTAAGCAGCGGAGACTTTAGGTCCCCTGCTTACCTTCTGCCCTGTGGGGTTCCTCATGGTTCATCACTTAGCCCCACTTTATTCAACGTCTATGTGGCCCCTCTGGCAGCACTAATATGTTCTTTTGGCTTCACCCCAACCTCATATGCAGATGATACTCAGATTATTATTCCTATCAATAAAGATGTGGAGATAGTCGCGGCTCGGTTCAACACCTGCATGTCGGTGGTAAGCAGTTGGATGAAGCCCAATTGGCTAAAATTGAACTGTGATAAGACCGAAGTTCTCTGTTTTGGGATAGGTAGGGCACAGTGGTCTCTTAATTGGTGGCCCAAAGAGTGTGGCACTCTGCCCCTACCGGGTTCTACGTCTAGGAATCTAGGATTTCTTTTTGATGACCACTTATCTTTTCAACCTCAGGTCAATCTGACCATAAAAACCTGCATGTGGACTCTGAGGAAACTGAAGAAAAATGTTCCCTATCTATCAAAAGAATGGAGAGTTACTGCCACTCTGGCTTTGGTCATCTCCAGACTGGACTACGGTAACGCCCTCTTGCTTAACTTGGATAAAAAATCTCTTAAAAAACTGCAGCTAATGCAGAACACAGCTGCTAGATTAATATTGAATCTGCCACGATTTGCCTCCGCTAAGGAAATCCTTGGAAATCTTCATTGGCTCCCTATAGCCCAACATATACCCTTTAGGGCTCTCTGTATCTCTCATAAAGCCACGCACGGGATTGGGCCCAAGTATCTGACTTCTAAACTTCAGTGGGACCGATCTACACGGCTGTTGCGATCTGCCAGTACCTTTCTTATCCAGGTTCCCCGCAGTAAGAAGGTGAAGTGGGGGGATAAAGCCTTCACTATAGCGGCCGCTAGGACTTGGAATTCTCTCCCATTGGATCTCAGAAAAGAGCATAATTATCTTATCTTTAGGAAACGGGTTAAGACCTGGCTGTTTCCTCGATAGCCTGCAACTCTCTTTTTACTGACATTGCTGCCTCTCCTTAGTTAGCGCTTCGATGCCCCCGGGCCGGAATGCGCTTTACAAATACCCCCATACATACATACATACATTGTGTTTTTTAAATTTCTGAACTATTTATTATATAAACAATTGGCAGTTTGTAGAGGAAGATGATAAACTACAAGTATGTAAAATGCCTTAGAAGCCCCACCCTTTTGGCCCCACACCATATAGATTAATGCTATGCAACGTCTCCTCAACATTTTCCCAAGATTATGGAAGGCTTACTAAAAGGACCCCTCTAGCGGGTTCCCCCCTTAATTTAGAGATATGTTCTTGATGCACAGCAATATGATAAAATCTCCACCAAACATAGAAGCACTTCATGAGTGGCATAGGGTTGGGTGGTTATGGGGGTAAGCTGCAGGACCTGGCCGCAGGCCATTTCTTGTGGTCTATCTCCACCATGCTCGGCTGAAGGCCATGAGTGGAGCGTGGTTGGGTGATTACAGAGGGTCGGCCACAGGGTCAAGGTTGGATTAATGTAAAGTAATTAAAATTTGTTATATATGTATATATATTTACACACACATATATATAATTATAAGTTATTTTAGGGCACAAGTTATATATACTTGAATTAACTCTAACTGAATTTCTTTGTTTTTGTATGTTTAAAATCTGAGCCTAACTAACATGTTCCTAAAACCTTTGGTAAGTTAAGTGAACTACTATGGCTTTTTAAATTCTATTTCTTAACTATAGTGTCCCCGTAACCTTTTTTTCCCATGGAACATATATATATGGAGGTTGCATATGCGTTTTCAGCATTTCACAGCGCTTTTAAAGCAGTTTTTGTGCAGATGTGAGTTCCGTATGAAGGAAATTGACTGACCTAAGTGTGTCAGACTTTGAAAATTGAGGAAATGGCAACAGTAAGAGATATGAAAAGACAAGAAGCCGCAGACAAGCTATTTGATAATACTGTGATCTCTGAGGGGAATTCTAACATCTCGGGCAATATAAGTGATAATGTTTCAGTAAGTAAAGGACAATTATGGGCTTTATTCTGGAAATATTCAAAACAAGAACAATCCAAATGGTGGAAAGCAGTGATGCTACAAAAGTATATTGAGTGTGATCGGATAACAAGAGGGTTAAGGTTTTTTGTGATTCCCGCATATATGAACCTAGACCCTGAGATGCTAGAGGAATGGGCTGCTGATCATCATCAGTGCAGTGTCAATATGCTTAAAATCCTGATACAGTATTCTTGGAAGGAGTGTGAACTTCTACTTGAAGAAATAGGTTCAGGAGAGATACAATTAAAGGAATTATGCTCCAAAGAGGAAGATGACAAAGAGATCACAAGAATTGAAAGTCGACTCGAAAAAGCTGAGGAAGAGTTGAAAATGAAAAAAAGTTTGCAGGTAACTCTGGTTACCCCAACCTGTCATGGCTACTGACCCCAGAGAGGAATCCCAGGACAAGGGCAGAGGACAATGAGGCCCATGGGCGAACTAGGAGGGTGATCATCGTGGCCTGCTGTATGCTTCACAACTTGGCTTTGCGACGACAGGTGCCCTTTCTGCAGGAGGATGGTCCAGATGGCGGTGTTGTTGCAGCAGCTGTGGAGCCTGCGGACAGTAAAGATGAGGAAGCAGAGGAAGAAGAAATGGACAACAGGGACTCAGTGATCACTACTGCATCTCTACTGTCTGTCTTTTTCACCCAGTGTATGGTCACTGAGTTGTCACTTTCCCTTACGATTTCACAGATGTGGGTCCCACGGTGTGACATCTGCTTTGATTCCTCATAGACTAGAGCTGTGTGACATAGGTATGTTGACATTACAAAGGAAAGAGCTTTTTGCCACAGTTATTACTAATACAGTATACCAAAATCACAGACTGACTCCAGATTGTTTTGTGCTTTAAGGGTGTTAATTTTAGTGCTCAAAATTGGAGTGGGTAGCAAAATGGTGAGGGGTGATGGCGGAGGAATGTCCATGGCAGAGTCCAGTCTATTATTCTCACAGATGCATTGCCCAAATGGGCATAGGAAGTGGAGCTGGGGCAGTTTAAGTATGGACAGGGTGACAAAGTGGGACAGTAGGATGACAATCAGGGTGGTCTCATTTCTTGGCGGGGGTCTTTGCATCGTTCTCTGTCTTGTTCCTGGATCTCAGGGACCGTTTGCAAGGTGGTTCTCCCTCTGTAGGGGGTGGGGTGCTGGTGTGGTGGTCCTGTGGCGGTGCCTCCTGTCCACTAGTGCCGGCGGAGGTGGTGGGCAGTTCATCGTCCAGGCTAGAGTCAGGTGCCCCTTGTAGTACCACAGTGTCCCTCCTTGTGTTGAGTACTTCCTTCAGCACCCCTACGATGGTGCCCATGGTGGAATTGGTGGTTCTGAGTTCCTCCTTGAAGCCCATATACTGTTCCTCCTGCAGGCGCTGGGTCTCCTGAAACTTGGCCAGTACCGTTGCCATCGTCTCCTGGGAGTGGTGGTAGGCTCCCATGATGGAGGAGAGGGCCTCGTGGAGAGTGGGTTCCCTGGGCCTGTCCGCCCCCTGTCGCACAGCAGCCCTCCCAGTTCCCCTGTGTTCCTGGGCCTCCGTTCCCTGGACTGTGTGCCCACTACCACTGTCCCAGGTCCCTGTTGTTGTTGGGGTTGTGGGTTAGCCTGGGTCCCCTGTAGTGGTGGACACACTGCTGATTGACATGTCCTGGGGACGGACGTATGGGCCCGCTGGGTGGGTGCTGTGCTGGTGTTTCCAGAGGGGGGAAGCTCTGTAGTGGCCTGTGACTGGGTGTGGGGAGCCGACTGTCCCAAGGTCCCCCATGGGCCGGGCTGGTCATCTAGATCCAGTTGTCAGAGGTGCTGTCATCACTGTGGGCCTCTTCTGTTGGTGGTGTGGACATGTGTGGACCCTCGTGTCCGGTGACGTTGGGTAGGGGTCCTGCAGGGGTACAAAGGCATGATTATTGCATGATTATTGCATCTGTGTTTGTGAAGGTGTGCAATGGGTGGGTGACTGTGTACCCCAGTGCTAGCATTCCTGTGTGGGACCTTGTGCGATGATGGTTGAGGGGGGTGTATGGGTATGTGCAGTGGGCATGCTTTGTTGATGGGTGTCCATGCTTTGGTGTTGCATGCAGGGCTTGGGTTTGGGATGGGTGGTTTGTGATGTTGGGACATTTGTGAGGAGTAGGAGTGATGGGGATGAGGGCGAGGGTGGGGGTATGTGATACCATGCAAGTAGGGTGGGGGATGTAATAGTTAAGCTTTGACTTACCAGAGTCCATTCCTCCACCTACTCCTGCGAGGCCCTCAGGATGCAGAATCACCAAGACCTGCTCCTCCCATGTTGTTAGTTGTGGGGGAGGAGGTGGGGGTCTGCCGTCAGTCCGCTGAACCGCTAGGTGGTGTCTGGAGACCACGGATCGCACCTTCCCCCGTAGGTCGTTTCACCTCTTCCTGATGTCCTCCCGATTTCTTGGGTGCTGTCCCACTGGGTTGACCCTGTCCACTATTCTTTGCCATAGCTCCATCTTCCTTGCAATGGAGGTGTGCTGTACCTGTGATCCGAATAGCTGTGGCTCTACCCGGACGATTTCCTCCACCATGACCCTGAGCTCCTCCTCCGAGAACCTGGGGTGTCTTTGCCGTGCCATGGGGTGGTGTAGGTGATGTGTGGGGTGGTGTGTGTGGTGATAAGTGTGCTGATATGTAGTTGGGTGTTGTGTGAGGTGCGTGGAAGTTATTTGGGTGATGGTGTTGTGTACCTGTGGATGCTAGTGTTGTTGCTGGTGGTGTCTGTCTGTGGCTTTCGTTTGTGATTTGTTGTCGTAAGGGTTTGTGGGTGATGTGGGTGTGTGTTTTATATTGTATTGAGTGTGTGGGAGTGGCGTGTGTATGTGTATCAGGTGTGTGTATTTGGAATTGTCCAATGTGGCTGTTTTTTGTATATGTGTGTGTATTTTGAGCACGGCAGTGTGTATTCTGCCAATGGAATACCGCGGTTGAAAGACCGCCGCGTGGATTCGTGGGTCGTGATAGTGTGAGCGTATTTCTGTTGGCGTGACGGTGGAGGTTTTGTTATCGCCAGTTCATCACTGACCTTTGGTGTGGCGGACTTGTGTGGGTGTCTGAATTTTGGCGGATTCCGAGCTGTGGGTCATAATAGCTGTGGCGGAATTCCGCGGCCGCGTCGGTGTGGTGGCGGTCTTCTGCATGGCGGTAAGCGGCTTTTACCGCCACTGTCATAATGACCACCTATATCCATTTTTGTTCTCATTATGTCATTTACAATATTCATACATTCTTCCTTATTATGTGCTAACAATTTCACATTTAGGTACAAAATATGGATGTTCTTTAAATTATATATTTAATCTATAAACTAATTAATTAATTCTAGTTTGTAAAGTAATCAGTAAAAAGTGATAAGTTATCATCAATTAAACATTTTTCTAACAGTGTGGAGACAAACCATATATTTTTCCTACCATCACATTTATCTCTCAATAACTTTATAATTAGCCTACATTGTCACTATTGTTAGTTGCATGACATCCAGTTTTCAACATTTACAATTAATTACTATAAAAATGTGTGGACGGATGACATTGTTGTTTCCAAATAATAAATGAACTAAGTGAACTTTGTGAAATTTAAATCAACCATTACTATTCTAGCTATGAGGTTCCTAATTTGATTATATTAAATCTGATTACATTATATACATTATTGATGAATACTCAATCATAAGACTGTCTCTTTTTGTTTCTTGATAATGATTCCAATTATTGTCTATAAATGTACAAAAAGTTATTTGTCTGTATTCAACCCAAATGGAATCTTGGTCTTGAGTTTAATAATGTATCTTGATTCCAACCAATGTAGTTTTAACATTCTATTGCCCCCTCTCTCATTTTCAGGGACATGTGTTACTCCAAAATACCTCATATGTTTTCAATATTTTTCCTGGCAATGTTTTTATGTTTTACCATTGCATAACTCAAGTCACCATTATTCACTGCCCTGATATGTTCCAATATGCGTTTCTTTAATTTGCAGGTTGTACTGCCTACATACTTGAGACCACAACCACATTTTAGTACCTATACCACATGGGTCATTTCACAGGTTATTGTTTGATCAATCGTAAAAGTTTGACCTATTGTATCTTTAACTGTTTTTTTGTTCTCACCAATTTGACAGGCTTTACATTTTAAACATTTATAAAACCCTATCACATCCTTCTTTAACCACGATTGTGGTGTCTGTTCAGCAAAATGACTTTTCACCAATCGGTCCCTAATGGTGGGTGCTCTCTTATACGTAATCTTTGGGCATACCTGTGCGGATGTCCTTATAATTTTAGCCTCTTTTTATGAAGCGATTTTCAACCTCCTCATATTGTTCTATCATTGTGCTGTTCTCTGAGCAATTGCGTCGAATTCTCAAGAATTCACCATTGGGTATGCTCTTCATTAAACTTTGGGGATGAAAACTAGTACCATGGAAAAGGCTGTTTGTAGATGTTGGTTTCCGGTACATGGTTGTCTGTAATGATTGATTTTGTGTATAAACTTTGATGTCCAAAAATTCTATTTCCTTTTTATTTGTATGTGAATTTGAGACCCAGTTCATTATTGTTTAGCATTTCAAAGAATTCTTGAAATTTCTTGTCTGTTCCCTTCCAAATGATGAACAAATCATCAATAAATCTCAACGACAATGGTACCTTTTCCATGTATTGGTTATTTTCCTCTCTCTAAGCCACCTCTCTTTCCCACCAGCCCATTGTTAGGTTTGCGTAGCTTGGAGAGAAGGACACTCCCATTGCCGTCCCTTGTGTTTGAGGAAACATTTCAAGATTGAACATAAAGATATTGTTAGTTAGACACATTTCAATCATAGTTACCAACATCTTAGAATGTTGTAATTCTTGAATATTCTGTTGCCTCAAAAAATATTCAACAGCCTTGAGATCAACCTCATGTTCGATAGAGGTGTACAAAGAGACCACATCAACTGTTACCAATAGGTATTCCTCCTGCCTATTGATATCTGTAAGTATTCTGAGAAAGTCACCCATATCCTTAATGTATGAACTCAAAGTTGGAACCAAAGGTGCCAAATAGTAATCAATGTAAGAAGACATGCTCTCATATAAGGCCCCATAACTTGAAATAATTGGTCTACCAGGTGGGTTGTGTAAGGTTTTGTGTATCTTTGGTAAGAAATAAATTGTAGGTATAACCGGAAATTTGTTGTTTAGAAATTGATATTCATTCTCATTAATCAATTTGTCATCTTGCCATTGTTTCAACATGCACTCAAGTTGTTTGATCAAACCATCCATAGGATTTTCCTTCAGTCTACGATAATTGTTCTTATCATTTAATTGTCTGTATGCTTCACATTTGTAATCTTCTGCACTCATAATTACTATGTTTCCTACTTTATCCGTGGATTTGATCACTATTGTCTTGTTCATTTCCAAATTGTCTAATGCTTGTCTTTCATCCAATATCAGGTTTTCCTTTCTTTCCTCCTGATGTTTTCTTCAATTTATCCAAATCTTTAACCACAAGCTCATGAAAGATGTCAATTTGATTTCCAGGATTTAAAATTGGACAACATTTTGATTGTGCTTTTAAAGAAGTGTATTGATGTTGATTCTTATTTATGTCCAATATTTCAAAAATGTATTTTTCTGAAAATACCTGTTCATCTAGATTGTGTATGAGATCATAACAAGTTTTTAAATCCTGTATTTGATCAATATTCAAATTTGTTTCTTTAATTTCATTAGGCCATTCATGATCACTCGTCTTCTCTTTGTTAGCAAAAAACTTCTTTAATTTAAGTTTTCTGACAAACTTAGTTCTGTGTAGTCAAAATGTTTTTCAGGACAAAAGGATAACCCCTTGTTGAGTAGTTTCTTTTCATCTGCTGTCAAATCATAATTAGATAAATTCACCATCAAATTTTCCTCTTCTGTTGTAGTAATTAATTCTTTTGGCGCTCTCTTAACTGGTATCTTTTTCCACCTCTTTCCTCTTCTCCCTTTTTCCTTGCCTTGTTTTCTGATAGAGTTTTTTCTCCAGTCTTTGTATCTTGGGGTCTGTTGGTCGATATATAGTAGTTGCAAATCCTCTAAAAAAGAAGATTTTTCCATATTCGATGTACTTGGTTGATCTTTTTCGGAAGTTTCCACATCTGACTCGCTTGCTGATTCAAAAGATGCCGTAATTGTTGACAGTTTTCCTGAAGCATACTGTTTTTTTTATTGTCAAATCGTCTTGCAAATGTCAGAATAGTCCCATTTGAGTAATCTTGTTCATCCCTTACAAACTTCCTCTGCTTTCTTTCTTCTACCTCTCTCTCATATTTCTCAAGTCTAATTTCCATTTTTTGTCTTAGTTTCTTACCTTCTTCTTCTTCTTATCCCATTGTTTTAATTTGTTCTTCAATATCCATTATCTGTTTTAAAATTTCTTCCAAACTTCATTTGGCATATTTTATGATAATTAAAATCATGTTTTTGGAACATTGCATACCATTTTCTCCCTATTCTTGTAACATTTCAAGTTTGGTATCTGCTTGGTTTGGTAAAGTAAAAATTCTCAATCCTCTTGGTATCCGTCCTACTTCAATATATTTTTCCAATGTTATAATTTCCCAAATCTTTGTAATCTCTTTTTTAAGTTATTTCTCCAGTGCCAAAAGGTTTGTTTCAAAGTATAAGTCATCTCTTTTTGATTCACTCCCTCTATATTCATTGCCTTACTAGTTTCACCACAAAATAATAGTTCTGCTTTCTGTTGTCTTTTAGTAGCTATCACTTCCATGTTTGCCCAGTCTCTGGTGAGATTGCCCAGTATATGTTATATGTAGTTGTTTGTAGTTGTTGTCCACTGCTTTTATTGGAAAATATCAATTGTTCCCATATATCCTCACTCAACTTTTTTATTTTTCCTATTTCATACTTCAATACATTTCATTCTCTTCTCTTGATTCTCAGTCGAAAAGATTTGAAACAAATTTGCACTTGTTCCTTCATCACATATAACCAATCATGCCTATTTTAAAATCATTGAATCCACAAACAAAAAACTCTTAAAGTGTCTGCACCGTTATTATTTTTATAAGCTTTTTACTTCCTGGTCCTTTTTTTTCCGACTGCATCGATTGTTTTTATGATTTCTCAAAACTTTTTAACATAACCCAATAGTGACATCCCTCTTGGAAAGGAGACAGCTGATCAAACGCCGTCCTCCGACCTTGCTCGTTCCGCGCTCCACTTTCACAGGTCTATGTCAGATCGCTGTGTTTGATCAGGCCACCATTTTGTTTTAACAGCCTTTGCTTATGGCGCTGATTTGTGTTATTTGTGATACAAATCCTTAAGGCCCATATTTATACTTTTTGACGCTAAACTGCGCTAACGCAGTTTAGCGTCAAAAAATTTAGCCCCATCTAACGCCATTCTGAAGCGCCATGCGGGCGCCGTATTTATGGAATGGCGTTAGCCGGCGCTAGCAGACCGGCGCTGCCTGGTGTGCGTGGAAAAAAACCACGTAGACCAGGCAGCGCCGGCGTAGGGGGAAAATGGCGTTAGGGCGTCTTAAAATGGGGCAAGTCAGGTTGAGGCAAAAAAATCGCCTCAACCCGATTTGCGCCATTTTTTTCGACGCCCAGACGCCATTTAAATGACTCCTGTCTTAGTAAAGACGGGAGTCATGCCCCCTTGCCCAATGGCCATGCCCAGGGGACTTATGTCCCCTGGGCATGGTCATTGGGCATAGTGGCATGTAGGGGGGCACAAATAAGGCCCCCCTATGCCACCAAAAAAAATTAAAAAAAATAAAAAATTATACTTACCTGAACTTACCTGAATGTCCCTGGGATGGGTCCCTCCATCCTTGGGTGTCCTCCTGGGGTGGGCAAGGGTGGCAGGGGGGGTCCCTGGGGGCAGGGGAGGGCACCTGTGGGCTCATTTTGAGCCCACAGGCCCCTTAACGCCTACCCTGACCCAGGCGTTAAAAAGTGGTGCAAATGCGGGGTTTTTTGCCCCGCCCACGCCCGGGCGTGATTTTTGCCCGGGAGTATAAATACGACGCATTTGCGTCGCCGTCATTTTTTTAGACGGGAACGCCTTCCTTGCATCTCATTAACGCAAGGAAGGCGTTCACGCAAAAAAATGACGCTATTTGCCCATACTTTGGCGCTAGACGCGTCTAACGCCAAAGTATAAATATGGCGTTAGTTTTGCGCCGAATTTGCGTTGAAAAAAACGACGCTAATTCGGCGCAAACGGAGTATAAATACGGGCCTAAGTATCTGCGTTTTTCGCTAACTTGCGTTATTCTAAATGTTATATCCGCAATCATTTAGACAAATGCAACAATGTTTTCATTGTTTTAATTGGTTACAATGAGCACGGAAACCTCGCTCATTATTGGTCTGTAATTCCTCGGTGACTATTCACACCTATATTGCACTGTCTTCAAACTTGCCACGATATTATAACACTGTTCCTGAAGTGTTTCATCTGCAGTCGTTGAAACAAATGCAACAATGTTTCTGTCGGTTACGGTGAGCGCGGGAACTTTGCTCACTATTAGTCTATAATTAGCTTGGCGGCTACTTGTAACTGTATTTGCATTATCTTCAATTTGCCGTGATATTTCAACACTGTTCCTGAAGTATCGGAAAGCACAAACCACATTCCATTAATCTCGGTCTTCTTCCGAGAGATCTAAATACTCAGTACTCCAGAGTTCTTTAAGTTTGTGCCTGTACACAGTTTTTCAGTCCACTTCAATTCGCTTCAACTACGTTTCACAAATTAATTATCTCACTTCGTGCACAGTGCAATAACACACCTCTTTCGTGCTTGCTGTGGCCTTGAGTTGAACACAACAATCAAATATCCACTGTTTGTTTTCTCTTTCAATCGGGCGCCAAAATTCATATATATATATATATAAAATGAAAAAATATATGTGCATAGATAGATTGATAGATAGATATGTTGTGACTCTTTAGTAAGGCTGCCTGGGTGCAGCCAGGACCTACAAGACCAAGCTCATGCATGTTAGAAGGCTGTGCATGGTGAATGGCTGATTGTGCGCAGTCCAGGCCAGGCCCGTACCCAACTCCACGCTGTGCATGGCTGTGTGCGGTGGGAGATTGGCAGCCAGTGAGGGCTGGGGCAGGGCCTGGCCACATACCTTACCTGTCACCAAGCCATGCAGAGTATTTGAGTGGTGGAGTTGTTGGCTTTTAATATAGTAATAAAATATTACTTTACACTAAAGAAAATCAGAAATGTACTAAAAAAAAATAAAGTTAAATTAACAATATACTGAAAATGTCTTGGCAACATAAGGTTTTAAACTAAAAAAGCACTGATCAAGTTTATACATTTTTCTCTGATTATCATGGAAAGTATGTTCATCTGGTTTATTTTTTCGTTATTTTTTGGGCTCATCTACTTGTTTGAGGGAAGCGCAAATATCAAAATTCCCAAGGGTCCTCTTGAACCTTGACCACCCCCATCAAGATCTATCAGTATTTCAATCTAGGCGATGGATTGGTGTTAGACAAGGGTGAACAGGGAGGTTTGGGTGCTCCTTTTACATTGGAAGAACTCAAAGAGACTCTTGACTTTCTGGCTCCTGTTGGAGAAGTATCAAGCATAGTTTCCATTGTTTTTGGGAAATATGATTACCACATTCCTGAAATGTAATATTAGTGCAATATTGGTTTTTTTAGATTTAATTTTGATATTTATTGCATTCATTTTTATTTAAAAGTAATTTTATAAAAATATGCTATATTCTGTTTTTGGTAACACATTTAAATTAGGATTTCTTTCATTTAAAGAACTATTTAATTATAAACATAGTATTTGTACATTTCTCAAACAAAGAAATATTTTAAATTTATAAAATGAAAGATGTTATGTATTTGTGTATTGCTAGGTTTGTCTATATTTTTATCCATATATTTTAACAGTTTAATTTTCCATTTTAACTAATTGTTTTAAATGGGATAATCTGAGAATCGGAGAATATTTAAGCTATTCTACACTTTTCTTTTGACTTGTACCAACTGTTATTCTTAATATTTTTGTAATAATCAATACAATGTATGAATGATTAACAGCTTAATATTTTATTCTTTGATTTTTATAATTATATTTGGTTTGCATTGTTACATCTCCATTAGTCACTGTATTTAGTATATTTTGGTATGCCTGTATAATAAATAATTATTTGAATATCCAACGCCTTGGCTAGTATAGCTTAGATTTCAATGGAAATGGTATTTATAAACATTTTATACATTTTATAATGCTCAACACCTTCTTCAGTGTAGTATGGATTAGAGTGAGAATAGTAAATGTAAGCTTATTAATGCACAAAACCTTCCACAATGTAGCCAGGGCTAGAATGGGAATAGTCAATTTTATTTTTTGTAATGTGCAACACATTCCCCAAAGTAGGAGCAGAAATGGTAAATGTAGCCCCTTTGAAGTCCCACACAGTTCTCAATGTCACTTAGATAGTAGCAAGAGTAGTAAATGTAACCTTTTAATGTCCAACACCTTTCCCAATATTGTATAGGTTCAAGTACAACTAGAAATGTAACCCCTTTAATGCCCCACATGGTCCAAAATCTAGTATTACTTGGAGTTGGAATGGTAAATATAACATTTTTTTAATGTCCAACAACTTTCTTAAAAAAAGAAAGGAAGGGCCAAGGTGATAATTGCCTTACCTTTCCACCTAGGTAAATATATACATTTAAAAAATTCATCAAAGTACATGGTGCCTGAGTCTTAAGGACCAGTCCTCCTATTCCCCACATTACCAGGACAAAGTCCTGGAAAAACATACTTTTCATGAGACTCAACACTCATATGTGTCCTATGTTATTGTGAATAATTCATAGTCTTTTTTCAGAATACTGTATGGCACAAATCTCCAACACTTCTATCTTGGTGAAGCAAATCTTTAGTCTACTTCCTGAAAGTAGCTTAAATTTGAGTGGAAATTGTATTTAACTGCTATTTAATTTCCAACATTTTCTTCAATGTAGTGTAGCTGGAGTAGGAATAGAAAATCTAACCTCTTTATTGTCCAACACCTTTCCTAATGTATTTTGCATTGAGATAGGAATAGTAATTCAACCACATGTAATGAGTGAAGCTTTACCCAAAATACTTTATATTGGAGTCAGAATAGTAAATGTAGCCCATTTAATGTGCAACATATTTCCCAATGTAGCTTAGAATAGAGTGGGAATAGTAAATGCAACCCTTTTACTACCTATCACCTTCCTCAATGTTGCATAGATTGGAGTGGGAGTATTAAATGTAACCTCTTTAATGTTTAAAATCAATCAATCACTGGATTTGTAGGGCACACGTATCACCTGGGAGGGTATTCAGACGCTGTGTAAGCTGCCTGGGATCTAGTCAGGGGACTCAGTCCTAGAGCAAAGTCTTGAGCTTCCCCAATGTAGCATAGATTGGAGGGGAATAAGAAATGTAACCCTTTTAATTTGTAGCAACTTCCACAATGTATATTAGATGGGCATGGGAGTAGTAGATGCAGCCTTTTAAACATCCAGCTCTGACCACAATGTAGTGTAGATTGGAGTGGGAAAAGCAATTATAATCCATTTAATGTCAAAAACGTTATCCAAAGTAGCTTAGATTGGAATAGGAATAGTAAATGTAACTTCTTTAACGTCCAGTCCAACAGCTTATCAGATGTTGTGCAGACTCGAGTGGGAATGGTATAACCCTTTGATGTACATAAACCTTCCCAGTGTAGTTTAATTTGGAGTGGCAATTGCAAGTGTAACATCTTTAATGTCTACAACCATCCCAATGTTGCATAAATTGGAGTGGGAAAAGTAAATGTAACCCCTTATGCCCCTATAATGTACATTATGTTCCCAATGTATTGCAAATTGGAGAAGGAATAAACCATATCAATGAGTAAATATGCATACGTTTTCAATTATTGGGTGGTATCTAGTGTTTGTACATTGTACACACTTGGATTGTTGAACATAGATTTTACTAACCCATATTTATGATACTCTTTGCACATGGCTATGTATGTTATTTTTTTTACACACCTTTGTTATTATGAGTCATCTTTTTAATACAGGTTTATAACATATATTTCACTTACTATGCATTTCAAATTTCTTTGTTACACATTTTACTGTTAACTTGTGACTTAATATTATATATACACATTTAACAATGACATATGTTGGATTACTTTGCATTCGCTTGAATGATAATTTTTTAACAAATAAATTCTAATTTTTAATGACCTTTCAATAAACTTCAACAGTGTGTATATTAAATATATATCAGTTAGTACTTTCACTTAACTATGCATTTTTCACAGTACTTTTTAATATATATCTTTATAAAATGTTTGTACATTTTTAATACATTTTATAGCAATTATATTTTTCCGTTCCTGTTTATAACCAATGCATAACAGTATTTTTTAACACACACTGACTTCTATGGCAATATAGTATTTGTTAAGCATCCTTTTTTACTTCTAGCTTTTTAGTTAATTATTGTTATTTTCGGTCATTACTGGTTCCCAAACATTGATGTTTCCTGATACAGCTCAGTGGATCAGGTAAGTACTTTTAAGGTACTTTTTGGAGATTTGGGGCAGAAGGATGTGGGTATTAAAGCTAGAGTAGTGCGCTGTTTTGTTGTAGTTGAGTAGCTTTGTATTACTATAGTGTGGTAGGATTTAGTGAAATGTTTGTTGTATAATATAGTTTATTAAATATTTGTAATATGTGTCTATTGTTTTTGTTTATAATATATTTGGGGTATTTGATATGTGTACGGGTGGGTATGGATTTCTTTTCAGGTTCTTTGTAGGAGTGGATTAGTTTCCTTATTTTGGGTGTGCTTAATTCAAAGGAAATTAAGTTGGTCATGTTGGTCATGTTGTAACCCACATACATTTTTAATTTACTCTTATTTTTGGGAGCATTTTTTAAAATTAAAATTTTTAGGTTGTTGTAGCTTTGAAGGAATGCAGATTATTTTTATGGATATCTCTTCATATTTGGAGTTTTGTTTTTCTATGGATTTTATGTGGACTTTCGTTGTGGAATTAAGGAAGATCATGTATATCAGCTACAAAACTGTATAACAATTGTTATTTTACTAGGAGGTGGGAAATGTTTACATATTTTAAAGATATTTATTAGTTTAATTTGATGTTTAGGAAATCAGTTTTCACTTTTCTATTAGTAGTTGTTTGTTGGTTTTTATTCATTATTTTGTAATTATGTTGGGGTCTATGAAATTTATTTATTTATGTATTATCTTTATATTAATTAGTATTTATTTCTCAATGTTACTATGATTTTTTTTAAAATAATACATATTATGTAGACTGATTTGTAAAAACATTTTAAATAATAAGATTAAAGATGTTTGTTGCTTTCAGTTTAGTTGGAGCGCTCGTTTTTCTAGAGTAGTGTCCTTGCTGTGGATTCTAGGTAGGGTAGACCTTTGTAATTAATAAATAGTTTTACTTTGTATTGTAGCTTTTCATATATTTCTGTGGTTTGTTTGGATATTTTAGACCTAATTTGGCTACTAGATTGTTTTATTCAAAGTTGATATAGTGTTGCTCTTTTTTTCTATCATATGTATGAATTGATAAAGTGTGTCTTGGAAGGTGTTGTCCATCCTTCTACTGCATTGTTTGTTTTAGATGTTTGATCCATAATGCTGCCATGTACTTTCCACCATGGTGTTAGATACTTGAGGTTATATTTGTAGTCAGAACAGAGCAGTTTGGCAACCCAAATATCATCAGACTAGCCCATTAGAGTACTGTCTTTCAAACTAAGGCCCTCATTGCAATTTTGGCGTTTGTTTGGAAGATCCCTGTGGTGACGGCCGCCAAAAGACTGCCAGTGTTGGTGGTATCCCAACCAACATATTATGACTCACATACTGAAGACCACCCAAAAACAGTTACAAATTCAAGACGAGACGAGACTATCAAGGTGACTGAGGGTGGGAGAGAGGCGGTACCACCACCAGCCCTGCCACACAAACAACATCCCGCCCTCCATATTACGACCCACAATTCAGCACAGCGGTCATTGCACGGCTGAAAACCATTGGCGGTGCGAACTACGGAGCTCAAATTGTTACCTCCACCAGAACCCAACATCACATTGGACAATATGAATACCACACCTGGTACACATACCCACACTATAGACACCTACACCCACCAATGTAAAACACCCCCCCACACAGCCCACAATCCTTTGCAACTAAAACCATAGACAGACAGCGAGGAGCCACAAACATATCATCTAGCACCTAAAGACAATAGGCACATATGCACTACACACACAGCACACAACAGCACCATCAACATCATACACACATCAGAACCGCACACCGACATTACAACACACCAGCACACCAGACTAGCAACCCACACACCCCATCAAGCCCCAAACACCTCCCCTTGTACACGACCCTCCCAAAACCACATCATGACCACCATGCACCCTCAAAAACACCCACGATTTACAGACGAAGAGTTGACGGTCATGGTAGATGAAATCATCAGGGTAGAGGCACAACTGTTGGTAGAACACATCCAGCAAACATCCATAGCCGGGAAAATGGAGTTATGGCGGAGGATAGTTGACAGGGTCAATTCAGCAGGCATCCATCCACACACAAGGGAGAACATTAGGAAGAGGTGGAACGACCTTAGGGGGAAGGTGCGTTTCATGGCTTCACAACACCAGATTGCCATCAACAAGACTGGCGGTGGACCCCCATCTCCTCCCCCACAGTTCACATCGTGGGAGTAGAAGGTCTTGGACATCATGCATCCAGAGGGCCTGACTGGAATAACCAGAGGACTGGACTCTGGTAAGTCAACAGCCCTCCCCTAGCACCAATGACTCCAGTACAACATGAGTCCACACCCCCCTATCATTCCCTAATTCACCCAAACTCACACTTCTGCCCCCAATCACCTAATGCCCCTCCCCTGCCTGCCACACCACCTGAGTGACGCTATCCCCACACAGTCCCTTCCTTGCGCATGGATAGCACTCACAATGGCAAGCACTACAACTCCCACAATGTATTACTGCCTACACCTGAAAAGCTGCTATAGCCACTTCACAATGGAACACCTTCACATAAAACCATCACACCAGCTACGCCAACTGGATGTTTAAACTGCATACTACTACATGGCAATGAAAGCAATGCTATCTATTATCCACAACCTTCAATGGAACATGAAACCAATGTCACAATCCATGTCCCAAATGGAATGTCTGCAGTGCTGCATCTCTCATTGCCATCACTGGGAAGCAAGTTAAGCCACTGTATGCATCAGACTATGACACTAACAAGTACACCTGCACAATGTACGTCTCTCCCTCTCCATCCACAGGTACCCCTACCAATACCACCCTGCAGAAGATGCCAGAAACAGCCAGCCCTCACTAGGATGAAGGCCACAGTGGATGTCTGGACTATGTCGACTTACCTGGCCCATCTTGGACAACTGGTCAGTCCACCACCACCAGCCCCACCCTGACCAAATCTGAGCCGCCCCCACCCAAGTGGGGATAACAGCACAGCCAAGCCCTCATCCCCAAACCTGTGTTCCAATGACAGTACAATCAGCAGTGTGTTCCACAGTACAGGGACCAGAGTAAACCCCATCACACCCAAGACGATGAAGGTCCTGATGTAACTGGGAGTGGGAACACTGTGCAAGGGGCACAGGCAGAGGGGGCCAGGGGCAGTTGGAGGGCACCTGTGGGCCAAGGGATGGGGCCCTCAAGGGAAGTGACTGGTCAGGAGGCCATCTCCCAAGTCCTGGGAGCATACTAGAAATCCCAGGACAAGATGGGCCAGATCCTCTCAACCTTGCAGGAGAACCAGAGGCTACAGAGGGAAAACCAGCAGGAGGCCATGCAGCAGTGGCAGGGTCACAGTTCCACCATGGCCTCCATTGCAGGAGTGCTCAAGGGACTCACTACCATCCTGCATGCGTCCTCCACCTACCAGCAGCCACCTTCCACTAGCCACATACAAACTGAGCCATCCACTTCTGCTGCAGCTAGTGGAATGGAGGCCCAGAGTACCCACAGACCACCATCACCCCTCCCTCTGTAGCTGAGGACCCCTATGCAAACGAGGTCATCTATCCAGACATCCTGCAGAACCTGATGCCAAGAACAAAACAACTGCCAGGAAGTGAGCCTTTTCTCAACATTCTCCCTTCTGTGCCAATGAGACACCCTGTTGACTGTCCACTGTCATTTCTCCATTTTCCCATGGATCCTTAGATACTGGATGTTTGATACTGACAGCTGTCCCACTACTCTGAATATGTAATCTACCATGACCCCACTCATCACCCATTGCACTTGTGAATCACAATAAACAGCATTGAACATGGCTACTGCTTACCTGTCTTTATTGTAACAAGTAAGATATACTATGTACAAATTTCATTACAGTTACCACATTGACCATTATACGTCTGGAAGATGTATGGAAGATCGATGGAAAGGGGTGTAATGTGCAGGGAGTATGACAGTAGAACAGACATATCCTGAAATCTTGTGTCAGGGGAGCCACCAGTCAAGCCAGGAACCAGAGTAGCACCTCTCAACAGACCAGCAAATAGACCAGGACAGGGACAACCATCACAATGGGAGTCAATGTTGTACACTCAACACACATGCAGTACTTTGTTTAGCTCTCTAGTGGAGATGGGCAAGTGTCATTACTATTGCTATTACTATTACTATTACTATTACTATTACATTACTATTACCATGGCAGACCCACATGTTCCAGACATGCATTCCCAATGGTACATCCCTCACAGCTGCCGTTACTCCACTAAAGGCAAGTCCAACTGTTAGTTCCATAAATGTCCATTGTGTACAGTGAGCATAGGAAGCAACACTGATAATAACATTATGGCGGTCATTCCGACCGTGTCGGTCGGCGGTGAAGCGGCGGTAAGACCGCCAACAGGCTGGCGGTCTTTTTTCATAGATTCGGACCATGGCGGTTACCGCCATGGCCAGCAGCCGCTTCACCGTTCCGACCGCCACGGCGGTAACGACCGCCGGGCTGGAGACCTGGGTCTCCAGCCCGGCGGTCGTCACATACCGCCGGCGGAATTCCGACCCGCCTGACCCCGGCTTATCGCCATGGATTTCATGCGGTTTGGGACCGCCATGAAATCCATGGCGGTAAGCACTATCAGTGCCAGGAAATCCCTTCCCTGGCACTGATAGGGGTCTCCCCCACCCCCTACCCTCACCACGACTCCCTCCCCTACCCCCCCACCACCCCTCCCACCCCCAAAAGGTTGCAGGACCCCCTCCCCACCCCGATCCCCAACATATACACACACATACACGCACGCATACATGCACGCATTCATGCACATACACCCCCCCCCCGCATTCATGCACGCACTCAACCGCCCCCTCCACATACACACACGCACACACCCATGCACGCACACAACTCACAACACCCCTCCACCCCCTTCCCTAACGGACGATCACCTTACCTGTTCCGGTGATCCTCCGGGAGGGAACGGGACCCATGGGTGCAGCACCGCCGACACCGCCACGCCAACAGAACACCGCCACAGCGAATCACAAGTCGTGATTCGCTGGGCAGTGTTCTGTTGGCGTGGCGGTGGAGGTGGAGCTACCTCCACTTCCCCGCCTGCCGCCAGTATGGCTGTTGGCGGCTCTTCGTCCGGAAACGGGTGGAGCACTGCCAACGGTCGCAATGGCCTGTGCGTAAGACCGCCAGCACTTGCGGTCTTCCGTACGGCGGTCCCTCGGCGGTCTCTTGGAAAGACCGCCGAGGTCAGAATGACCGCCTATGTGTGGCAGTCAAATTGCAGTTGACACAGCAGTACAGGGAACATACAACATGCACAAATCATTGCAGATGTGATGCTAGACTACAGCATAGTAAAAATAGCTCTGACATCAGAACAGTAACACCTCTCCTGATGGCCAATATGTTGTCCCCCAAACCCGCACAGTGGGATAGCTGCTTTTGGCACCTCTACTGAAGCACACATCAGTAGGAGCAATGCCACAAGGCAAACAGCAGTACAGTTCACACACAACAAAATAAACACATACCTGTATGTCATTGGAAGTATTGTTGGTTCAATAGGCCAAAGGTCCTCTCAATGACACGCCTCATCGTACCGTGGGCCTCATTGAAACTGCCTTCCCCATCTGTGGTTGGGTATCTCAGTGGTGTCAGCAGCCATGGCAGGTTAGGATAGACAGAGCCACCTGTGTGCACAAAGATTGGACACATCACAATACTGGTACAGAGAGAGAGCAGGATGTGAAGAGAGGTGAGATAACAGGTGCACATATACAATTGGATACATACCAATGAGCAAGGCCCTCTCTCTCTGTAGTTCTGTCATCATGTGTGGGACATTGCTGTGCCTCAGAATGTAGAAGTCATGTACAGAACCCTGAAACTTGGCCGTCACTTGGGAGATATACTTGTCAGTGACACACACCACCTGGACATTGATGGAGTAAAAGTTTTTCCTGTTCCTGTACATTTGTTCATTGGCCCTGGAAGGAACCAAAGCAATGTGAGTGCCATCAATGGCCCCTATCACATAAGGGATATGTGCCATATCATAGAAGTCAGCTTTGACAGTGGGCGTTCCGCACGTTGGGGGGAACCTGATGAAGCTCTCGAGATGTTTGAGTGAAGCATGCAGTACATTCTTCAACACATGACTGAACATCGGCCGTGACATCCCTGCTACCAAGCCCACTGTGATCTGGAATGAACCTCAGGCAAGGAAGTGTAACATAGACAACACATGTACTGTGGGAGGTATGGCATAGAGATTATGTATGGCAGCCAAGAGATCTGGCTCTAACTGGGTGCACAGTTCCATGATGGTCTGACGGTTCAGACGGTAGGTCTGTATGATGTGTCTTTCTTCCAGGGTAGCAAGATCGACAAGGGTCCGGTACACAGGTGCATGTCTCATTTTCAGCATTGCATGGAATCTAGGAATAGCAAAGAGGAACAGCCACAAGTTGATGTTGTCACTTCACAAACCACGAACACAAAACACGTAGCACACAGGAGTACTGGACATAACACTGAAGTACAATGAATCCATTTGGCCATTTTGATTGACCCTGTATGACATCGCTGATGACAGTTCCAGCCCCAGACAGCCAGTTTGGCAGACACAATACATTTGACACTTCTATTTTACAGCACCCTATTCCCATAGGTAATAAAGTGCATGTGAAATTTGAAAATATAGATATGGTTACCACGTCCGTGAGCCCACAAGTGACTGCATGCTGTGTCTTAGTTATCTGTACATCCAACAACACTATCCATTAATATCAAATGTGTGAACCATGTTTTGATGTGTGAACATAGGTAATCTATGCACATGTCACTGAAATCATCTATGATGCACTTATCATTCATCTACAATACACTACATACATGTAAAATGGCAGCCGCCTGTCCTGCAAGCACAGGACAGATGAAAGTGACCTAATTCCACCGGCGTTAGTCTTCCTGGCAGTAGGCAGTCTCAACCGCTGTGCAACTCCTCATTGCATAACATTTTTGCCTATGGGAGACTGGGGCCAATGATCATCACTGCTGGTGGTAACGGTCATGTACAAGGTGGACGTGACAGCCATTTTATCTTGCATTGCTCACTTGACTCCTGACACTTAATCAAGCAAGACCTCCATTGCGTGAGCTGCTGTGTTCTGTCTCTGGAAGCCACTATGCCACATCCTGAAGGAGATAGGGTCCCTGCCTTTATCCAGGAGGAGCTTGAGAAGCAAGTTCACGGTGTTCTACCCCTGTATGGCCAGTTGTATGTGGCACCAGAGCAGCAGATGAGTCAAATGTTCCTGTCCTGTCTGATAGTGATGAGTGTGGGTCTGAAACACGTTAGACGATGAACATAGAGTGGATGCATGCAGATGGCAAAGGAGTTGGTGCATTTGTGGTGTACATCAAACTCTGAGAAAAAAAAATGATCACACAAGTACTCCCCAAGTGAAAAAGAGACACCACACCATAAAACAATGAAAAATAGCCTTATAGTTCTGTAGTCCTTGGTGTATCTCAAAAAGAAAACCTATTGTTAAGTTATGGAGTATACTGGTTAATACATTGGTTAATCAATCACAACATAACAAAGGATGCTGTATGTACTTAATCTCTGCCTGAATAACAGGGATTCAGACTGAGATTAAGTAACTACAGCGTTCCTTACTGTGGGAAGGTCAAGCCAGTTGGGCCAGATCAATTATCAAGGTGAACAAAAACACCACTCTGGGTCGGACATTGATACCAATATTCTACATTAAGCTAAGGTCATTACAATTCCCAATTTGGACCAACCACCATTCCCCAGGTCATTGTTCCCCTAATAAGACGCTGGTACCCAGCGTGAGGGTCAAACGGCATCAACATTTAAATTAGACAAGACCTCCTTTGTTATGTTGTGAGATTGATTAACCAATGTATTGACAAGTATACTATACAAGCATATTCTATAATATGGTTATGACTTTCTCATACTAATAAACACACGTTGTTACATATTTGTTGGTACTGGCTGTAGTGGATTATTTTTGAAATATTTGAGATAGATGACATTCATCTTTATCCAAGAATCTTGCATGATTAAACCAGTAGCAAAATATTTCTGCTGCAATATTTAAATTGATTGAAAAATGTGTTTCACGTGTATAATCAGGGTGAACATCCTACATGATGAAAAGCATGGTGGTATTTCTACATTCCTAGTGCTAGTACCATCAATCAGTTTTTATAATCAAACAGTTTTTATAAAGCACAACTACTCACCTGTGAGGGTCTCAATGCGCTAGTGGTGGGACTGGGCCTCATTCGAAGAGCCATGTCTTGAGGTTCTTCCTGAAGATGGTGAGTGATGTGCTTTGTCTGAGGTGCGAGGCTAAAGATCTTCCTCTGGTGGTGGTTTTCTGATTGCATGGGATGGTGGCTAGCACCTACTGGGCAGAGCGGAGGGGTCTGGCAGGGTGATGGAATGAGATGCGATTGTTCAGGTAGGCCGGTCCAATGTAGTAAAGGGCCTTGTAAGTGTGGGTGAGTAGTTTGAAGTTGATTCTCTTCTCCACTGGGAGCCTATGGAGGATCCTCAGGTTTTGGGAGATGTCTTCCTGGCAGAGGGGTTTAGGATGAATCTGGTGGACACCTTTTGGATGAGTTGTAGTATCCTGATGTTCTTTGTTGTGGTGCCGGTATGGAGTGTGTTGGCGTATTCGAGCTTGCTTGTGACTAGGGTGTGGGTGATTATCTTGCAGCAGTCGACCAGGATCCTTTTGAAAATTTTGTGGAGTTTGCGGAGGGTGTGCCAGCAGGAAGAGGTGACTGCGTTTACCTGTTGGGTCATTGATAGGGAAGAATCGAGGATGATTCCTAGGTTGCGGAAGTGGTCAGTCGGAGTGGGCAGTGTTCTGAGCGATGTGGGCCACCAGGAGTCATCCCAGGCTGAAGTGGAGTTTCCGAATATGATGATCTCAGTCTTGTCTGGGTTGAACTTGATGCAGCTTCCCCTCATCCAGGTGGCGATGGCTTTCATTCCGGTGTGAAAGTTCCTCTTAGCTTTGTCCGGGTCTTCAGTGAGGGATATGATGAGTTGTGTGCCATCGGCCTATGGTACGATGTTCATTCTGTGGTCTCTGACAATGGCTGAAAGCGTGGCCATGTAGATGTTGGAGAGTGTGGGCTCAGAGAGGATCCCTGAGAGGCTCCGCAGCTGAATTATGTTGGTTTGGATATGAAGGATGGGAGCCTGACTCTCTGTGTTTTTCCTGTGAGGAAGGAATTAATCCATTGCAAGGCTTTTACGCAGATTCCTGCGTCATGGAGTCTGGTGCATAAGGTGCTGTGGGGGACCATGTTGAAGGCTGCTGAGAGGTCGATGAGTATGAGCGCTGCAGTGTGGCCATGGTTGAGGAGTGTACAGATGTCATTGGTGGTTGCAGGAAGAGCTGTCTCCCTGCTGTGGTTTCTGCAGAAGCCAGGCTTAGAGGTATCCAGAGAGTTGATGTCCTTGAGGAATGGTCGCAGCTGCGAGTTTATGGCTTTTTCTAGGAATTTGGCTGGGTAGGGTAGTAGCGAGATGGGTCAGATATTCTTGAGCTCTGATGGGTCTGCTGTGGGTTTCTTCAGGAGGGGCGGACTTCGGCATGTCTCCAATCTTAGGGGAAGTTGGCTATTTTGATAGAGCAGTTCAGTGTCTTGCAGAGTTCGGAGGCAATGGATGCACAGGCTCTGTTGTAAATGTGGTGAGGACAGGGGTCTGTGGGAGCTCCGGAGTGAATGCTGTTCATGATGATTTCAGTCTCTTCTGTGGTGAGAATTTACCTGCTGTGGACGGGTTGGGTGGGTTTTGGGGGACTTGGTTGGTCATAGGTTCTGATGCTGGGCGGTTTCTGTGGGAGAAAGCTGTCATAGATGTCCTTAATCTTGCAGTGGAAGAAGATGGCCAATTTGTCACAGAGGTCTTGCAACGGGGGTATGTTAGTGTCTTCAGAGGGAGGATTGGGGAATTTGCTGATTATCGTGAAGAATTACCTCATGTTATGTGGGGAGATGTGGATGCGTTCATGGAGTGCAGCTTTTTTTGCATTCTTGATGCATTGGTTATAGGTGGACGTGGCGGCTCTGAAGGAGGTGAGGTATTCGCTGGTTTTACTGTTTCTCCATTTCTTCTCTAGGCGCCTGCAGGTGCGTTTGGATTCTTGGAGTTCAGTGGTGAACCAGCTGGCTTTTTTTGGGATGCACTTGACTAAAGTTGGTCAGAGGGTGGCTAAGGAGTTGGCACAATTGTTGATCCAGGAGTTGAGGTTGTGTGCTGCGGCATTGGCTTTGTTGGTGGGGGGGCGGGAATGATTTGGCAAGGGTTGTGGTGAGTTGCTTATTGGTGAATTTATTCCATTTCCTATGGAGGGCCCTGGGGGCATGGAGGCAACTGTTGGGTGCGGGGATGGCGAATTGTAGGCAGCGATGGTCAGTCCAGTCCTGAGTGGAGATATTCTTGATGGTAATCCGGTTGATTTAGGTGAAAATGTGGCCTAGTGTGTGTCCTCTGGTATGCATGGGCACAGTGATCAGTTGTCTGAGGCCAAGGGTGTCAAGATTGTCGAGTAGGGAAGTGGTGCTTCGGTTGTTGCGGGCCTTGGAGTGGAAATTCAATTCCCCCAGGAGGAGGTAGTCGGTGGACGCCAGGGTGCCATGTACATGGTATGGTGAAGGTAAGTGACTAGCCTGCTATTCCCTTAGCCAATATATTGTAGGTATGCTACATAGGGCTGGACATCTCCTATATGGTACATATGCACTGTTTTTTGCACAACATCATGTGTAGATTGGTAATTCCTGCCATTTTCAAGAATTGTGATCCAAGTTTGGCATACTTACTTTAGCTATTCTGAATCTGTTTAGATAAATGTTAGTATGGCTAAGCTCAATTTACACTGACTTCACTGTGTTGCTATTTTTTTAGTTGACATTCACCTGGTGGTGGAATGGTATGTTTTCAGTCAATTTGCTGGCCTCTAGATGTATGTCTCGATCATGGTCACTTAAGAAGTTATTTATGTCAGTGTAACTTCACTCCAAAGATGTAAGGTTACTCATGTCTGAAGTGCTAATAGTGATGTTAGTATTTTGATATTGTTGATTTGGGGTTGATAATCATCAGGATTACTAGAACTGTAAGTGGCCTTCTGCAAATGAGAGGTGTCCATTGTATTAAAGGTGCTGGTATGGTCCCTGGAGTTGACAATGGGTCAATCTTGTGTGCTGAGTAGGCCCCTGTTGCTGTATATGACTTTGTTCACTATGTGAAAATGACTAACATGAGTAAGTCTACAAAGTATGTGTTAAACGTTTCAAAACCACTGTGATGCATGTGTTCTTGAAATGGATTTGAAATCTATTATACTCCAAATTTGCCAAATGGAGTAGGTGGATCTGTGGTTTTTGCCTTTGTGAATGTTATAGACACTTTTACAAGTTATAAATGTGATTGCTCAGCAACATGATGTGTTGTAATTGGAATATGATGAGGTAACTCTCATAGGACATGACATCTGGTAATTGACTGAGCAAGTGTAGATTTGGAGTATGTATGAATGTGATATCAAAGTCAGCACTAATTCCCATTGGTGGATTGTTGTTTCAAAGTGATGCTCTGTATAGGGACACACTTTTTATGTTAACAAATCATCTTGTGCAGGTATAGTTTGTGTTAGAGCAGTACTGGTAGGATGGTAATATAGTGGTCAGATAGTTAGCTTATGTTGTGGGTGACATTGTTGTCATATAGGATTGTGGAAAGTATGTTGTTGTGAAATGATATTGGCTCAAAATGGTTCCTATCTGGGGGTGTTTTATACATAGATGTGATGTTACTGTTGTGAATGGTGTAATGTATGTGTATTAAAAGAATGTGATGACCCTACCTCTCTCTCTGTTTCTGAGCATCAGCATCGGCAGGTGAAGGAGACAGGGCACAGTCCAGTGGGGAAGCTGCTGGCCACTGGCCCGAAGTCATGATACCAGCGACACCAAGGGACCCAGTGGCCCGGAGGGTGAGGGGAATGCCAAAGGGGAGACAGGATCCAGTTCTTCATCATCAGAATCCTCCTCCAGTGGACATTCCCTGGTGGTGGCAGACCCATCTGGGACCACTCCAATACCATCTAAGTCTACCACCCCCTTTACTACCACCGCCCTCCCTGTAGCTACCCACCCAGTTGGCCATGCCCGCTCACCCAAGAGGGTGGGCATCTCCTTTGCCTCAGGCTCCTCTGACCCTGTCCCTGCCCCTATCAGCCTTGTTGCCCTCAGTGAAGAGGCTATTGACCTCCTGAGGTCCATCTCAGTGGGTCAGTCGACCATTGTGTATGCCATCCAGGGACTGGCAACTCAAGTCCAACAAAGTAATGCTTTCATGGAGGGCATTCATGGTGCACTGGCAGGCCTACAGAGATCCTCTAACTTTTTCACGGAGTAGAGTCCTCAACAGGCCAAGGCTGTAGGCTGGATCCGAAAATGGGCTCGCCAGCAACAGGTTGACAAAGGATAAGGTCTCAGAGAAGCTGTTGATGAAGATGTGAAAAACTCTCAGTAGGTACGGTCTGGAGTTAATTCCCAGGAAGCCTTCAATCGGGTGTGTTTTGGCATCCGGCCTGGGGAAGATTTCTACCCTAGGCCTCCTTAGACTCTTTTCTGAAAGTTGGATTTCCCCAGTGTGGCAAGGCTGCATGTTGCAGCTGAAGAGGGTTTAACATCATCAAATACCAGTCAGTGTCAGTCCCCCTGAATTGATGATTTGCTGCTGCAGGAAATAACATAGCTAGAGCTCCAAGAAAGTTAGGTCCACTGACAATGCACCCTCAGTGGTTTGGCTGACAGGTTGGTCCCAGTCCCTCAGCAGTTCTCCAGGCAAAAAGCTAGCAAAAAGGTTGAAAGTCCCAGCTTTTTATGTTTGGGCAGAGGGAGGACACTCTGACACCATCCAAGAGTTCTAAGTCCTCAGGAACAGAACTTGTGAGTCAGGACTCACTTCCACAGAACTGCCAACACAGGTCCTCACTGAACAAAAATGCAAATAACCCTAGACTGATTTTAGAATGAGTTAGCCCTCATCACTGAGGTATAGCTTTAGTCATGTGGCACATTAAACATGGGAGTCATATCTGGGCATATCTCTTAGAGTCATAGAATTGCACTGAGAAAACCTAAAAGAGATAGGTGGAATGCTTGAATAATTTTCAGGCATTGATAATATCTTAGGACACATCCTGAGTGCCCGAGAAGAGTCCAGCAGTGTCCAGGGCAGGTCTAGTTAAAAGTGGTCAGCTTGGATCTTTCAGGAAATTGAGCCTCTTATAGCTTTACAAAGTTTTTGTCCCTGTAGCTTAATAGATCAGCAAATGGACCCTTGGATTCCAGTTCTTTGTCCTGGGAACAAGTGGGGGAAGGTCCAGCCTTTAGGGTTCTCCTCACAGGGTTGAACAGCAGGTGCAGTCCCTCTGTCTGCTACAGGTCTTGTAGTGATCCAAAGAGGGTGCCCAGGGTTGTACATTTATGTGTGACTCCTTGCCCCACCCTGATCAATAGGGAAAAGGTGCCCAGGTGTAACCCTGCCCATCTTTGGCAGTGGTTCATGTGTGCCCTAATGCAAGCAATCTCACAGTGCTTATCTCTACCTGAAACCAATATGTTTGAAACATTCTTCCCTTCATTGGGATCTCCTGTACCTATCTTAGAGGTGTGGTCAGGGAAATGAACAAACCCTCAAATCGTTTCTGGAGACAGCAACAATTGCCCTGAGATTAGTGCTTGGATGACTAACTAGACAAAAAAGGGGGCTGACCCAGGTGTTAGATACATCTGCCTGGGACAGGGTAGTCCTCTTTCAAGATAAGAAAGTTCCTGCGAAATGCCTAGATGGTCATCCTGTCAGGAGAATAGAAACTCTCCCCACAACCAAGGCCTTTTTCTCAGCCCTGGAAGCACGTTTACACCTCATCAAAGGGGCGATGGAACTCCTAGGATAGAGTTGGAAGCTCATGCAAAAAAGGGGCTTTGGCAGGCAAAAGGTGATTTTTTTAAAAGTAACCTTTGTGAAATATGTGTTGCAATTGTGACCTTACCAATTATTTGGATGTGTAATAAATATTTTAAAACTTTTTAGCAGGTTCGTAGGTGAAGAAAACATTGTTTAATTTTAATAATAACTCTGAATGCTTTCTTATAGAACAACTAAACCTACTTTAACAAAATTAACTTTTTAGGTCCTTTTCATTGTAAGGACACATTTTACATTAAACTTTTACATGTCCTGGTTTTAAATACCATGCACCTTGCCTTATTGGGCATTAAGGCTTACTTAGGGGGTGAGGTATTAATATATAAATGAAAGGTACAATAATAAACCCATGTGTAAACTAATTGCTTTGTTAGACCATGCAAAAGCTAGACAACAATTCATGAAAAGCTACATAAATTATAAATATGTAGTGTCTCTCTAGGTCCCATGGGACTGTATGAAAGTCAGGGTGAGGCTGATATCAATGATTACATTAATTAATTAATTAAGAATCAAATATTATGGCCCAGCGGCCCCAATTAACATGTAAGAAAATATAAAGAAAACATTCTAGAAAAGAGGAAATATTTGTTATCCCTTCAGGGACAATGTGGCCCCTATGAGAACCAGGAGGAGGCTGGGAAAATAAACAATCACATTTAATTAAAAATAAGTAACCATGACCTATATAGTGTTGTATATTGTACATTTGTGTGCACTTACACAACATACCATCTAGAAAGGGCTGCGAGGGTGGCACTCACCTGAACTGTGCATTGCATGCACACTCCCTAACAGCAGACACAGAACCTCACATACTCAGTACACGTATGACAGCCATTACACACACACACACACACATCACAAACACACACTAATGCACGGAAACACAGCACTGGCCCAGTCTCACACAATACCACACAACACCACAACATGTCACAAGAACACCACTTACCTGCTCCTCTGGTGCACCTTAGAGCTGTTTATACAGGGGCAGGCCCTCTTCCACAAGCTTGTCCAGCTCTTCAGGGGGGAAGACAGGGGCCCTATCACCTGTATGACATGGTATGAATGCTCCCAGAGGCAGCACACTGCAGGAGGTCTTGCTGGCAGCAGTGTCAAGAGTCAAGTGAGGGATTCAGCAGAAGATGCCGGACAGCGGACATGTCTACCATGTACAGGACCGTCACCACCGGAGGACATCGCCATTGGCCCCAGTCCGCCAAAGGCAGCAATGTGTTCCAATCGCGATGTCCACCCCAGTTATAACCGCCTAGTGCCATGATGACATCAGGAGTTAGGTCACTTCCTGATGTCCAGTACAGTAGGTCAGGCAGTTGCCATTTTAAGGCTCATATATGTACCTAAAGATAATGAAAGGTGCATCATTAACTACAAATCAGATCTGTTATAATGTGTTAAGCGCTGGCTTTATGCTTACATGTAGCAATGCGCATGTCATCTGAAGAGGATGTGAAAATGATGTTTTCTGGGTTATGTATATGAAACAGTATTGTCCGCATAGTAATGACAGTCTGAACATAGTATAGGTGCAGAAAATATGTGTCACATGTTAAGTAAGTTGAAGTAACTTTTACTGTAAGTGGCATGTTTTTCCATTTAACGTATATGCAAGGTGTAACGTGATCTGAGTATAGTAATTAGTTTAATGTTGCCTACCCATGTACTCAGTACCAGTTTTTCACTGTTTCATAAGACATGATATATACTTCTGTGTGCCATTGTTGTGATCATACTAATGATGCATAGATTGAATCATTCATCTACATTCTGGTGTTGTCACACATAGTTACCCTGGCATGAAAAGAGCAAGACAACCTCCAGTGTAACCTCCACTAACAGACCTGCAAACCATGGAAGAGGACCATGTTATCCAAATATACCACCTGGATAGGGATACAATGATGCCTCTCTGTCATCTGTTGGAGCCAGATCTGATGCCTGCCATTTGCAAATCTAATAACACACCTCCCATCATTCAAGTCATGTCAGTGCTCAACTTCCTGGCCACTGGATCCTTTCAAAATACAGTGGTCCTAATTGCAGGGATGTCTCAGCCCATGTTCAGTCTGGTTTTGAAGGCTGTACTGTCTGCATTGTCAAAACACCTGGACAGCTACATCACATTTCACCAACATGAGGATTTGGCCCACGTGAAGGCATATTTCTATGCTTTGGGACACATTCCACATGTGGTTTGAGCCATAGATGGCACCCACGTAGCCTTGGTTCCCCCAAGTGCCCATGAACAGGCATACGGGAACAGGAAAAACGTCCACTCCATCAACGTCCAAGTGGTCTGTGTGGCTGACCTCTGCATAGCACAAGTTTGTGCAAAATATCCTGGGTCAGTTCATGATTCCTACATCATGTGGAACAGCAACATCCCACTGCTGATGACACAACTGGACAGAGAGAGAGCCTGGCTGGTCGGTAAGTCATATATGTCAGGTGTTTTGTACCTTTTTTTCTGCTACCATAGATGTGGATGTCCAAGATTAATGTTTGGATTGGTGTAACTATACCTTACAGGGGATTCTGGCTACCCAAACCGTCCTTGGTTAATGACACCAGTTAGGTACCCAACCATGCCAGCGGAAGTCCACTTCAATCCAGCCCAGGGAAGGACAAGGCATGTTGTGTAGCGGACTTTTGGGCTCCTGAAGTCAAGATTTGCAGTATTGACAAGTCTGGAGTAGCCCTCCTCTACTCACTCATCAAGGTTTGTCAAACTATTGTTGCCTGCTGCATGTCCCACAGCCTCGCCCTGAGATGTCAGATACCATTCAGACCAGATGAGGGGGAGCCAGCAGATCCTTTGGGTGGAAATTCAGGTTTATCAAGTGAGGATTTGCATGATGAGGATGAATCTGGAGACATCAGGGCTGATCTCATCAATCAGTGCTTCACCTGACTCAAGGTATCTGATGTTATATAACAAAAGTTATTCAATGGAGTATTGGTGGGGTTAGGAATGCAAGATAAGGTTCTTATTGTGACCCTAAGATAGGTTATAGGTGGCTCCAAAACCCATGACACAGATATGCATGCAGATTGTTATCTGGATTTGTGGACAGAACAGTTATGTACATAGTCTGATGTTTTCAATTTGCACAATCAAAGTCACATTTGTACATATGATTTGGCAGTGTAATGTTCACTTATAAGTCTGGCCCATACATTATGTTTGTCAATTACAGATTGCATATTGACTGTTTGGCTCATCCTCATTTGGCAAATCAGACAGTGTCATGGGTGGATGGGATTTGAAGACTGACATGAGACGTTAACATGGATTAAACCAGATACTGTCTGGCATGAGTATTGTTGTGTGTGTGTTCTATGCCCAGACTGTCAGAAGAGTGGGATGGTAGTGCCATTTTCTACATTAAAGACCTGCTTAGTATTGGTGGTGGGGCCAATGGAGTCATGTGTTTGTTCATATGTCTCTGCCACATGTCATAATGTAGTATCCAAACCCTCTAACATCATAATGGGTTTTGTTGTATGTGAAGTAACTTGTAAATAGCCATCAGAGTGTTTCTACTTTGCAGACCAATGTGCATCTGTGAAGACTGACATAGGTGAGTGGCATGTCTACAGATACCTGACCATGGTAAGTGGAAGGTTCCATGCCTGGGGACATAAGTACTGACCTCTGTCTGTTTCTATGGTATGTTAATTTGGGAGTATGGTATGGGTATGTGATAAGGCTTTAGATGATGATACATTGAAGCAATCTGTTTGTTTCCTGGGATAGTAAAAGACTGACATGCCCCTAACTTCAGAAGGTTGTATGTTAGTAGAGTATGACACATATGCTGAAACACTGAAGTTAGCAGCAGTACTTTCTGTGTGGTTATTGATGTTCTCCAATTACATATGTAGGAATGTACAATACAAGAGAATTGTGTCATGTATATTATATATTGTTGATGCAATATGTATCCTGGTTATAAAGTACATTTGTAATGACCATGACAAAAGTTTTAAAATGAGGAACATTTTGGCACAAGATATGTCATAGATGGCAGTTGTATATGGTTGATGAATCACACTTACACATGATCTGTGGTTGAGTGGTATTTATTAGGGAGTGCTCAGCAATATATATATATATATCACCAGAATTCCTTCTTCACCAAAGAAGACAACATCGTAGTCACTTACTTGCTTCAGTCCAATAGAAACATCTCCGATACAGAGCGTGAAGTATTATCATTGGGATTATCGTTTTGTCCAGTTATGCAATTCAATTATACTCAAAGTCGTATTGATTTTTTTTCATTTCGTGAGAAAACTAAAGTTGAAAAAGTGGTTTGAAACAAAAGTGAAGAATCAAGATAAGAATACTAGTAATAGGCCTTCAAATTTAGAAATTGGAGATATTGATTTGTTATATACGTTGTGTGAACTTGATGAAAATGTAGTAGATGAACAAGATCCAATCTTGAATTTAATTCAATTGGGAATTTAAATTGATTAAAGATGTCCATGTAATTTCAAACCTAAATCAACTTTCTCACCACCTGTGAATTGTGATGCAATTAATGTTTTTGAGAAGGGTGTGATTGGAGTTTTGAAATCTTTGAGGCACATTAGAAGGTCAAAATATGACAATTTACAAAATAAACACCAAAAAGCAATTTAGTCTTTACAGAATGATGATAGCATAATAATAAAAAAGTCTGATAAAGGAGGAAATGTTGTAATCTTATCTAGAGAGAATTACTTAAAGGGAGGGTTAAGGCAACTGCAAGATAAAGAAAGCTATTCAGTTGTTGATAGGAATGAAATGTAATAGCAAAGAAAAAAGTGTTTGACAAATTAGATGAATGGAAAGAATTATGACTAATTGAATGGGAGGAATATCATTTTTTTAAAGGTAGAATTCCCTAAAACAGCGGCAGTTTATTTCTTACCTAAGTTACACAGGAACGCTAAGGAGCCACCTGGGAGACCTATTGTGTCTTCTATGGGGAACCTGTTGGAAAATGTCTCCAAATATGTAGATTATTTTTTGCGTCCTTTTGTGGAAGCCTTACCCTCATACATTAAAGACACTAGAGACTTTTTACGGATAATTGATGGAATAGGATGTGAGGAGGATTACCTTCTACTAAGTTTGGACGTTAATAGCCTATATACATGTATACCACATGAGAAGGGTATTGAGGCAGTGAGACATTTTTTGAGGGCGAGGTCATTATCGTATCTTTTACATACTGAATTGTTATTAGATGTGGTGCAGATGTGTCTGACTTATAATTTCTTCATTTTTGATAACATATTATACCGTCAACGTCAGGGGACTGCGATGGGGACCTGTTTCGCTCCCAGCTATGCAGGTTTTTACCTGAGTTGGTGGGAGGAACAGGTTGTCTGAAACATCACAGGTTTTGAAGACCGAGCAGTCCTGTGGGTGAGGTATATTGATGACATTTTTTGTATTTGGAAAGGTAATAAGGAATCCGCCACAAATTTTGTTGAAGAACTGAATGATAACCAATTGAATTTGAAGTTCAGCTGTACAATGAATCTATTTGAGTTGGAATTTTTAGATGTGAAAATTAAGGTAGTCACTAAGAGATTGGAATGTGAATTATATAGGAAATACACTGCAGGTAATAGTCTACTTCATGCCATGAGTAGTCACCCAAAAAATCGGATTCACAGTATCCCCTATGGAGAGCTCTTAGGGGCTAGATGAAATTGTAGTTTGGATGCCACATTTGAGAATGAAGTTACAGTTATGATGAGAAGATTTAGTGAAAGAGGTTACTCGCAGGCCGTAATTGAAAAAGCCGTTAGGAGGGTAAGACAGATCAGAAGGGATGATCTTCTGGTCGATAAGATGGATGATAGTAAAAACGAAAGTACAAAGATAAGATTCATCACATCATATCATGATAGATTAAAGGAAATTACGAAAGCTTTTTAAAATTTTTGACCAGCTCTTAAAACAGATGAGAATATAGGCAAAGTATTGGATTAGTACCCGGCTTTCACTTTTAGGAGAAGTCGGTCCTTGAAAGATATGTTGAGTCACAGTTTAATATCTAGCACTGAAAAGGTGAAACCTATTCAAGGTTTTTTCACTTGTGGTAAATGTAAAGCTTGTAGACATAGTTCCAATTGCAAAGAGGTAAATTTTCCGGGGACAAAAAAACCCTTTATAATAAGGAAATATGTATCTTGCTCTTTGGATTACTGTGTTTATGCTTTAAAATGCCCATGTAATAAATGTTACATTGGTAGTACAATACACATGGCTAAAATGCGAATTTTGGAACATATGAGAGCAATTAGGAACGAAGATAAATCATATCCAGTGGCGAGACATTTTAAGGAATATCATGATAAAAATTTAAATAAACTACAATTTATGGTCCTGGACAGGGTCACAATGAACATGAGAGGAGGTAATAGGACGTTAAAAGTCACGGTTGATTATAAGATGTAATACAATGGAGCCGGGGGAATGAATAAGGATGAGGAATTATCTGTGCATTTATATTAAGTGAAAATAGAGAATACACCTTATCTAAATTAATTACAAAAGTCGTGAAACATGTATTAGTAATGTGTTATAAACCGTTATAGTATCTGTTTAGGTTTCTGTTGTTGAAATGTTTCTTCTTTTCTCATTTCCATGACTGATAGGAGGCGTGACTGCCTAAATAAGAAGCAAAGGAGCTATTATATTTAGAAGAAATCCAGGACTACTTAAAGATGTAAATATAAGAAGAAGAGCCGCAGATATTGTGTGTGAGTATAGGTGTATAAAATACATAGGGGGTCATTCCAACCCTGGCGGTCAATGACCGCCGGGTTGGAGGACCGCGGGAGCACAGCCGACAGGCCGGCGGTGCTCCCAAGGGCATTCCGACCGCGGCGGTAAAGCCGCGGTCGGACCGGCAACACTGGCGGACTCCCGCCAGTGTACCGCCGCCCTTTGGAATCCTCCAAGGCGGCGCAGCTAGCTGCGCCGCCGAGGGGATTCCGACCACCCCTACCGCCATCCAGTTCCCGTCATTATTTTGTGTTTATGTTTATGGTTTGAGTTAAAATGGAAATGGAAGAAGGGCTCAGAATATCTCTGTGAACAAGGGAGCTGGGTCTCCTGAAACACGTTGGAGTGCATTTTTTCTGCCATTTTGTTTGTTTTCCTGATTAAACAAACTTGGACTGAAGCAAGTAAGTGACTACGATGTTGTCTTCTTTGGTGAAGAAGCAATTCTGATGATTTGGAAGTGCTCGCGACCCTTTCGTAGTCTGCCGTGTTGGGCGCAGACTGAAACGCGCCTGTTAAGTATTGTTTGATATATATATATATATATATATATGTATATATATATATATATATATATCACAAATAACACAAAGTAAACAGTGAAGGGTTAAGTCATGTTGAATGAAATCATCAGGGTAGATGTCTACACCATTTGGCGACACAAGTCCAGTGTCATTGTACCATAGGAAAATGGAGTTAGGTTTCAGAACAGTCAAGAGGGTTTATCTGTGGCACACAAGGGGAACCAATCAGTAGAGGTTCACTTCCTGCAGTGGGTTTGGTCTTGGCATCTGCTCCTCCTGGATGCCTGGGTGTACGTCCATTTTTTCAGGGGGGTTCTTCTGCTACAGAGGGTGAGGTGTCTGAGGCATACCCTTCCTTTGGCAGGGCCTCCATTCTACTAGAAGCCACAGATGTAGAAGGACCTGATGTTTCATTGCTAGTGGAAGAGGCCTGATGTTGGGTACAAAACCTGCTCAGGGTGGTATTCATGTCCCTCAGCACCCCAGCAATGGATGCCAGGATGGCATTTTGGGCCTGCCACTGCTGCATTGCTTCCTGGTGATTGTCCCTCTGCAGCTGTCTCATCTCCTGAATCATGGCCAGTACCAGGCCCATCACGCCTTGGGAACGTTAGTAGGCTCCCAAGACTTGGGAGATAGTGTCCTGGTAAGTTGTGTCCCTTGGATCCCCCATCCTCTGGCCCACACCTTCCCTCCCATTTACCCTACACCCATGTACATGTGCCCCGGGCACTGGTGGAAGGACCATTATTGTCATTGGTGTCAGCAGGAGACTGAGGTACCTGTACTAGGGGGCACATGATGGAAGACACTGTCCTTGTGACACAGGTTCAGGGGCCAATGCTTGCCTGTGATGTGGGTTCATAGGGCTGGGAGGAGTCAATGTGGGCAGGGTGAGGCTGACAGTTGTTGACGGACCGGGTGTCAACAATGGGCCAGTTTGTCCTCAGTGTCCAAACATCCAGTGGTGGGTGTTTTCCTCGCTGTGGCCTTCATCCAGATGGGTAGTGACAGTCTCTGGTATCTTCTCCATGTTGAGAATGGCAAGGTTACCTGTAGGAGAAGTGGAACACATAGTTGCTGTAAATGATATAACAAGTGATGTATAACTTTGACAACTAGACATGCTATGTGACATGCGCACACTGCCTTTACATGATCCCTGATATGACAATGGCAGCTGCTTCAAATTCTGGTTTAAAGCAACGTGGAACACAGAGTTTTGTAACTGCCTACAGCATGTTCCCTGCTCTCGGAGTATGTTGGTGTTTAGATGACTGCTGATACCCTCATATCTTGTCTGAGGTAAGACATGACATTTTACATTTCTCTCCTAGTAAGGTGTATGACATCATAGATTTAACTAACAGCTGGACAATGCACAATGGTGACAAAGAGATGGCAAACAGTATGGGAGTTACCATTTGACCTGGGCCTCTGCATGGATGTACTGCAAGTTCATCCAGTTTGCCATATAGTTTCCTCAGCAGGTGAGCATATAACATTGTTTGGAAGGTTTTCTCAAAGGCCAGTTTGGCCTTGTGATAGTACTGGTAGTGAGCCAAAGCATTGCTGTCATTTCCATGGACAGTTCGACTGTGGTGCATTCAGAAGGGGTTGCATTGATTGTTAGTTTCACATGCAAGACACTTCAAAAGGTAGTACATTGCCTGCTGGGAGTTGTAGTGCTGCCAGTCCTTGTACTACCTATGCCATACACATGTGGCCACAGGTGAGTTTAGAGACATGTGGCATGTCAGGAGGGATATTCAGGCAGTTGAACACGGTGGTGGTGGTTGGTTTGCTCATTGAGGTGGGGAAAGGTGATCTGTGAGCATGTGGCTTACCTGACTCTACTCCCCCAGGTATGCCTGTCAGGCCCTCAGAATGCAGGATGTCCAAAACCTTTTCCTCCCATGATGTGAAAGTATAGGAAGAAGGTGGGAGCCCAACGCCAGACTTTTTGACCGCCAGATGGTTCCTGGTGGCCGTGGAACGTACCTTCCACCAGAGGTCATTCCACCTCTTCTTGATGTCGTCCCTTGTGTGTGGGTAACTACCTACAGAATTCACCCTGTCGACTATCCTTTGCTACAACTCAATTTTCCTGGCTATTGGTGTTTGCTGGACCTGTGCTCCAAAAAACTATAGCTCTACTCTGACAATTTCATCCATCATGACCCTCAACTCATCATCAGTCAAACGTGGATGTTTTTGTGGGGACATGGTAGTGATGGAAGAGATGGTGAAGTAGTGTAAAATGGGGAAAAATATTTTTAGTGATGAGGTGTGGGTGCTGTGATGTGAGTGGGTGATGGTTGTTGTGTATTGTGTGAGATAACAAATTGTGTGTTGTGTATGTTGTGCAGGTGTGGGATGAGTGCTGAAATGTGTAGTGGTGCCTATTGTTTATTTTGTTATATCTTTACATTTTGGATTGTCTCTGGCTGTGTGTGATGTTCTGGTTGCAAAGGAATGTGGGTTGTTTAGGGTTGTCTTATATAGTGCAGTGTGTAGTTGTGTCAGCTGTGTGGATATGTGTCAGATGTGGGGTATTCAAACTATCAAATGTGGTTTGGTGTTCTGACTGATGTGGTTCAGACCACCTCGTTACGCACCACCATGGAAGAACTGTTCTTGTGATTTGTGGGTCATAATATGATCGGAGGTTTTTTGTCAGACTGGTGGTGCTGGTGGTGGAACCACTTCTTTTCTGTCCTCCAGTGTCCTGGCGGATTCCGAAATTTGTCTATTTTTTGGTGGACTTCGGTGTGTGACTCTTAAACAGCGGTCAGATCACAGCCAACATGTCAGCTGCCACTGCGGCGGTCTTAATGTCAGACTGCCAAACTTGTAATGAGGCCCTAGGTCTCCAGACTCCTAGAGATAGCAGTCACCTGGTTATTTCTAGTACTTGAGGAAACCTTAGCTACCAGTTAACAACTTTGAAGGTCAGTGGTGGCTGTATTGTTAGGCAGCAGTAATAAAAATGAAGGCTAAGGGGTCCAAGAAGGTACCACTTACAGAACCTCCACTTGCTCCTCCCTGATTATGCATAAAACCCTGCTGATCAGTGCAAGCAGGGGTAAGAATCAAATCACTCAAATGGGAGACTCCAAACTCACTGAACCTACCCCACAAGCTTCCTGACACTGAAGTAGGTAATAGAACTTGGGTAAGAGGGCATTTTAATGGATCACGAAACGGTCTTACTAAGGGACCCAGAACCCAATGTTTCTGTAACACCAGAGGGCACAGAGTCATGGATACAGAGGAGGGGAATGAGACTCAGAAGACACACAACCAAGCAGCCATATTTCCTCTGTGACTGATGGCTCATGGGAATGGGTAAGTAGGAATTTAGGAGATCAATTGAAGCCAAGAGCCTGCCTGGAGCAACTCCAGGAATTATGTGTCGCAAAAATCACCATTTTGAAATGTGTGTAAGGAATGTGAGAGTTGATAGTCTTTAAATTCAACACCGGTTGAAATTCATCTGAGGCTATTTGCACCACGAACATTAAGGAATAACAGCTGTGTCCCTTCTCTTCCTCTGGTCCTGAACCCCCTTGACTAGTCCCGGATGCTTGGCAGGATTGTGTTAGCTAGACTTCTAATTAAGTTGTCCCCTGGCTACACTAGGAAGTCTATCTTGTATCCTTCCTTAACCACCTGGAAGATTCAACTTTGAGAAGTATGATTCCAAGACCAGGAGATAAGAATGAATACCTCCACCCACTCTGCTGAGACAGCCAAACGTCTGACATTGATGAAGGGGCTTGAGGCATAGCTGGATGGTACTATCGATCTTTCAGAAAACTGACCTCTTTATCTTTGTCTCCTGCCATGAAAGGGCTGATTGATACTTCCAGCAGAAGAACCTTGACGAAAAGTCTGCTGGAATCAAAATACTCCATACAATAATAACAAGATGGTATGCAGTGGGGATCAATTATAGTCTAAGTCAGTTATCAACAATGAAACAATCAATCAACTATCATTGGAAACCTGATTTAATCAAGCGTAGTTTTCTAATTAATGTAGTTTAGTGCCTCAAGTTCATAAGAGTCTCTGAACATACACATAAACACACACATTATCCCATTTACATAAAATTAACATATTAAGCAATGTAATACAAACAATATATGTACAACACATATACACAATGTTCAGCTTCTTGTCTCACAAAGTAGGCTAAATGACAGGTGTTTAGGGTAATTTCATTCTAGAATCCACATCAGAGGTAGCAACACACCAAGAAGTCAGTTGGAGAAATCTTCCCTTATTCCCTAGCTCTTTGACAGTCTCATAAATTAGCAAAAAAGACCATTTAAAAACACCCCTCCATTATGAAAGCAGACATGTTTCAGCTGTGTGGAATTCTGGCTTCCTCAGGACTAAAGAAAGACAGGAAAGCACATACCTACAGAGTGAAACAAATGTGATCAAATATATTCACCTACTTACAGAGATGTATTCTGCACATATTTTATACACATGATGTGAGACACTCCATATAGGTTAGACTATAACATGGTGTGTAGATTCTTTATACTCAAAATGCCATCTCCTAGTGAGTGTGCAGACCACAAGTGTGAGCAAATACTCAAAATTCAACGCTACATGCTCCTAAATCACCAAGCATAGTACCCATACACTTATACATGTGCCAGATCAAGGGAGGAAACTTCAGTCATAAATCCTTTGCAAGTCCAAATATGATCATAGGTTTGTGACAACATGCACATAAATATGGCTGTGACACAGCCTAAAAATACACTAGTCTGGGACCTCAAATTTCCAGCTACAGAATTTTTCTTTGCAAATTGCTGAGGTGCACGAGTAGGATCAGCTTACCACATGGGTGGAATTCTTGTTTCCAAATCAGGAAGGATGACATATCTATTTAAAAAAGACATCTCCTTAGACCAGGTGAATAAACTATTCAAAAGGCACCTTTCAATGTCAATGGCAATCAAGCAGTCTTAACGAGAAAGAAATCAATGGTCAGTAGTATGCATACAGCCCAGCTTAGGCTTTTTCTTTGGGATGGGGGGATAAATATATGCTGTCATAAAACACTGGATTGATAATGAATAAGCTGTACATAGCAACACGTTTAATAGAAACTGTGGCGGAATGCTAGGATAATGAGAAATCTCACCTGTGGTGGGTTAAATCAATCATGGTCCGCCAAATCATAGTGCAGGCCAAAACCTGATGCTGTGCTCAGTGTTCATGGAACTCAAGCAAAATGAAGTGCAGTTGGTATTGAGGCATGCTGGGAAGAGTGAACGGATCAGGTGTACATTGTTCTCTATGTGGTGACCATTTTGTAAAATATTAGGACAAATCAAACCCAAGGAAATGGGAAGCATATACATTTTAAGGGAATAATTACATGTTCAGGAGACAGGCCTACCTATAACCATCATCTGATAAAGGGTTACTGGAAATATATCACAGAAAACAATCACAATATAGTTCACAATGGTACAGTGATATAAAACATTCTGCCTTATCAACAATCATAGAGATGTATGTTCCTACATAGTGAATCATTTTCAGTTGATGGTTGACTTGTAAATGTAATCCCGATTTTTCAAAATATGAAACAATATTAACATAGACATTATTTGAGGAACAATTAAAAAGAACCATTCAGCATACATGGAAATTTTATCTATACCCACAATGTTCCAAACTGAAAGGTCCACCTCATAAGTCAATATAAATCACCAACAATTCATTATAACATTTCAAAGAGATGTTTCGCCACCTTTATTGCATGTAGTTTATATAGAGGAAATATATACACCTCTCTTATTATATTGTTCACCTTCTCGAGACAAGGGTGGACTTGTTTGTAGTCAAAGAAGATGTGTTATCTGTAGGTGACATGCCTTAGAGAAATGTATATTGAGTCAAGGCCCATATTTCCTCATGATTGTTTAACCCGGTGCTAGCTATGTAGACTTTCTTGTTCATCCTAGCTTCCATATTAGATAATATAGAGGAGATTGAGTGCCCTTTAGGATCTCATTGTGCTACAAACAGAACTGACCAACAAAGGTAATTTTCAGAATGATTCAATAGTAGGAGATGTTCAACAAATGTGCACCTTGTGTTTGGCATCCATTGAGTGAACTGTGTTGACCAATATACACCTTCTCGCAAGGAACCTTGATGAAATGAACTACATTTTTTGTATTGCATTTTGAATATTTTGTTGGGTTCACTGTGTTCTTGAGTAATACATTCTTGTATCACTTATAAACTTAGGTGCTGTACAGTTTTGGCACCTACAGTGATCAACTATGGGCAGTAAACCAAGCAACACTAGTAGATCTGGAATGATAGGAACCGGTCTTTTAGCCCTTACCAGATATTGTTTTAACTGCTTCCCTCTATTGAAAAAAATATCTGTGAGAGAGCGTAGCTTATATAATCTATATTAACATGAAATGTTTATGAACTAATGTGTGATAATGCTGCATAGAAACTGTACTAAGGAATTTTGCTTAAACGTGCACTTGAAAAGTGACCACGGGGAGTGGCCGCCAATGTATACGTGGACTAATAAAATGACTAAATGTTTATGAATTATTATACTGAATAAGTTTTATACTAATTATTAATGATTACGTTATTGAAGTTGTGCTAATAAACTTTGTAGGCCTTAAGTTAGCATGAGCCGAAGCTTAGCTGCTTGGCTCTCATATTAAATGTATTTTTCCTATCTTGCAGTGTGCTGACTCGCAAAAGGACATGACCCCTTGTTTTCTTCAAACTAGAAGCTGAATAGAACCATAGTAGATCCGTTCTAATGAAATCCACATTGCTTGTAGAAAATATTATCCAAAATGAAACAGTGTAGATTAATGTAATGTACAAGGTCATTCAAACCGGTGAAGACAATGGAGTTACTGACCAAAAGATGTGCAAAGAATTACAGAAGAATGAAATCATACCTGACGTGCTACCTCTGAAGACGTCAATCATGTGGACCATTAAAAAACCTGTAAAATAATATGGGGTGAAAGATTAATGACATAATTTGTTTTCTAACTAGGTGAAGATAGTGGGGTATAACCAATGACCGATGAAATTTTAGGGGAATGTACAACGGAAAAGAGATAAAAACCCATGACACGGGGAGCCATTTGGGTGGGTTAGGGTATGCTATTGATTTTATCCAGAAACTGTGTCACTCTGCTCAGCGACTTACTTTGGTTTTACTTAAACCATCCTTTTCTTAGGTTGCCCATTTACACTTTACCTCCTTATGAGGGAAGTGCCCCTTTTTGCCCCGGAGCTGAATTCTGACTGATGACGATTTGACTGATGTCCTGAAGAAGAAGACTGAACCTGTGCGCTTACATAAACTTTGGAGGGTAACTATGACAATGAAATTGTGATTTGCCTTTTTGCTTTTCCTTTCTAGGTAGCAACTGCTTACTTTTGATTGAGACCATAGTTAGATGTTTTCCAAATTGGTGTTCTAAATTGTTTTGCATGAATCCCAACATGCCAATGCTAATCGGTGGTTAGGTCAGGTAATCACTAAACGGACGCAAATAGACAAACGACTGAATCTATGCTTTGTTGAACCGACGCCCTAATGACACTCTGCTAAAGTTGATCTATGCTGACTCTGTGTTATATTTTAATAATTGCGTTTCTTGCGTTGTTTAAGTCTTATTCAAGTTACCAAATTATGACAATGTTATTGAGTGTTTTGGTTTTGAGTTTAACACAAATGCTTTTAAAATTGTAATCAATATGGAATAAACATCATAAAATCCTACTAAACTGGTGTGGTTATTCATGACTGCAAGGTCATGTTAGTGTCTTGAATTGATTAATGACTTTGACTAAAGTGAAATGTATTGTTGTGATAAATATTGATGACATTATTGACGTATTGATTGACATATTGATTAGTTATCTCGTCCTAAGGTGTCTCTCAACTGGGTCAAAAGATTCATTGGCCTAAAATGAGTCCTGATATGTTTAATAAATTATCATAAAGGGACGCGTTAACAGTTCTGGTAGCAGAGCGACAGTTTGGCCCTTTGGGGCCCAAGGACGGAGAATTACTGTTTAAATTGTTTTTCTGAGATAATGCAAATTGGAGGTATGATGCGTTTCTAAATTCACCATGACTTTCCTGGGATCTCGGAACCTGCCTAAGTGAGTTGGGAATGTTCTCGGCATTTTAGCATGTGTGGTGTAGGATTTGCGCTTGCTCAGCTTATGCATTTTGCAGGTGATTTGTGAAGTTTGTGTATGTTTAGGCCAGGTAATGTTGTTTTAGTAGGAGTGGGCATACTCCGCAGTCTGAGAGTAGGGAAGTCGGCGTACTTCATATGAGTGTGGCACTTTGTGCTCAAAATTATCCACGTGGTTGGTTGTTAATGTACGGACCCCTCATGGTCTAAGACTCCGGAGTATATTGACGAGTGTAGGAGACACTTGGGTTTATGTTGTAATTTGTGCGGTTTAATTAGGTCAATCGGGCGTGGTTGACAAGTCGAGTTTAAGTCAATTGTATGTGTGAAACCTTCGATGGAGATTTGGCAAGTTCTAAAGTGCACTAGGACAAACCATTGACAAGTCAAGAGTAGGATTTGTGGGTCGAATTCTGCTTGCGGTGCGGGAACTGAGAAGGAGAGAGTAGCGGCCGAGGCTTCAAGTGAAATCTCTGTAAAGTTCTGAAGCGAATGTGTACCCTTCCTATAGTAAACCGGCAAATTTGAGTTATTGTTGTTGTTAAAGGTGCCCGCAGTAATTTTGCATTAGTTTGGTGTGAATCTAGTGAGAGGTGGATGAACCGCAAGACTTTGTCAGCTGCACTGTGTGAGTGTGATGTCAGTGGTGCCGCGCTGAGATAGGTCAGTTGCCGAGAGGTGTCGAGCACGGATTGGCTGCCGTCCGTGAGAGGGAATAGGTTGAGAAAGGTGGGTGAAGAGTGTCCTGGGAATTAAAGTCACTTTCTGATTAAATACAAACAAGAGAAAAGACGCAAAAATGAATTTTATCAAAGCTTTTAGGAGCGCTCTGAAAGGAGACGCATACATTATGGCGAGTGAAGGGAAGTCTACACCACCTGAGGGTACTCCAGCTTATATAGTCATGGAGGAAAAAGCTGTTGCGCCTTACTTATGGATGAAACAGTGGCGCAAACTGACAGAAAAGGAGGGATGTTTGGCATTTCCGGAGCACGGTATGTTCAATACGAGAATTTTAGAGAATTTGAGGTGGATGTTAAGTGTACAAAAGCCACCTCCAAGGCCAGCTCAGTCCGGAGCATTAGCAGTCTGGGATTTAATGGCTATTAAACAAAGACAACAGAAATTCGAGAGGAGAATAAAAAGGGCCGAAAAGACTTTAGCTGAGGCTAGATGGGACAATGAGAGCAAAATGTGGAGACGGGGAATAGTTGACGGACTCAAATTGTTTTCAGCAATAGCACAGGGAGACGAGACGCAGGGGAAGAAAGCCACCTGTAAGACAGACAAGGACTCTAATAAGCCTAAAGAGACCAAGAGGTCTTGGATAGAGGAAGATGACTCAGACGATGAAGAATTTCTTAATCAGTTATTGCATGATCGCCCGCCACCTTATGCAGTAGACGACAATGTCCCGAACACCAGTGCGGGCCCTGGGAACCAGAAGCAGGAGAAGGGATACAGTACAGACTAGTGATACAGGTTTGATACAGAATGGTGTCAGTGTACCAACTGTGCCAGACATGCAGATACAGTTGCAACCTCCACCGCAGATACAGAGAATCTATCCAGACGTCCCAGTGCTAGAGACTACTACAAATCTGATAGTGCCGCCTGACCCGATATATACAAAATCAAGGTTAGTGCAGATTGAGCCAACTCCACAATTGTTGCCCCAGACGCAGCAACAGCTGATACCAGGGTATAGTCCAGCAGCAGGACCTCCATTAGTACCTGCCCGAGCCTCAGTGAGCCAAGCTCTGGGAGTTACCACTCCACGGGGTTTGGGACCAGGTCAGACACCAGCTGCCATATCATTACCAATTACTGTCGGTCCACCGGTGCCATTGTATGCACAAGCTAAGCCTGGTATGTGTGATCAGGGAGTAATGACCCAAGATGCAATAAGAGGAGGGTCCATAGGAACTCCCCAGTTAATGGCCCCGGGAGAGCAATCAGTCGAAAGACCAACGTCTTTGTTAGACCTTAGTCCGGTTGAAACACCTTTGGAGGCAATGAGACAGGCAGGGCTAGGTGTGCTAACCCCACAGACAATGAGTAAGAGTGCTTCACAGTCGCCAATGATGCATGCAGGGGATATTTTGCTGCAAGGTTTTACGGAGCAACAATTGAATGAGTGGTTAGAAAAAATGTACCCTTCACAAAAGACTGCAGTAACTCCAGAGAAGCCAGAAAGGTCAGAAAAAGATGAGTACCTGAACTTTGTGAGACTGGGTGTGGAAGCTGCGGAACTAGTGGAAGGGACAATAGGGGTAAACAGGTTAGAATCGTACACAGAAGCAGAGTTAAGGTATCTGTGCCCCAAGATTACTAAAGAAGTGGGCAAGGTGCATCAGAGGTTTGCGAACCTGGCAGACAAATACAATATTGATATTGAGAATACTAAACATTTGAAAAGAAGTTACAGACTAGACTTCGAGTCTAAAGATTTTGATCACATGAGGTCGGCTGGAATAAGGACGCATCTTAAAGAAATACTGCAAAGTGCTCAGATCTGGGGAGCCTTAGAAAAGTGGGAAGGCAGATGGGCAAAGAAAAGAGATAAGGAGAAAAGCGACAGTCCGGGATCGAGTCCAACTAAAGCCTCACTAGACACTGGGACAGTAAAGATACTGCCAATGAGAGAAACAGCTGGAGGGGTTCTAGTTCATGTACCGTGGACTAGAGGAGGCATTTTGTACTCACAAACGATTATACCAGGTTAAGGGAGAAACCAATAGAATGGAATCAGCAGACGGATAGGTTTGTGAAACTTGCGAAATGTCTCTGGGAAGATTTGAATACCTTGTTTGAGATTACTGTTCCACCTGACTTATGGCTTGCGTGCAAGAGGGGTGTGGACTGGCCGACACAGGAGCCGGCAAGGGATAAGGTAACTGGAGCACCATCTGAGGAGGTGATGAATTACAATCATAAAGTGATTGAGTTTTTGAAGCAGAAGGTGTCGTCGAAAGTGACTCATTGGCAGAAAACCGACCGGACCTCACAGGAGGTTAAAGAGTCAATCCATGCTTACTATGAGAGGTTATTGAAAGCGTTCAAGCACTACAGTGGCACTGAGACTATTGAGCTGAAAGACATGAACCATCTTGTGTTTAGATTTGTTGAAGGGCTGAGACCAGAGGTTAGCCAGATGATTAAGAATCATTTGATCTGTTGGCAAGCGAAGCCGATTGATGAGGTGTTGCATTATGCGAAATACTGTAGTGACGAGATTGAGCTGAAGCAGAGAAAACTGAAGGAGAAAGTGATGGTGATGCAGATAAGGGCAGCGCAGGCAGGTATGCAAGGGAATGGAATCCAGCAGATGGTACAGCAACAATCGCAAGGGAATGGTGTGTTTCAGGTGCAACCTAGAGGCCGAGGTCGAGGTTTTGTGAATCGCGGTCCAGATTTGAATACTGTGGTGGTTGAAAATGACGTACAAGAGATGAAAAAGATGTCACCATGTCATGTGTGCGGGGGGTGGGACAATGGAAGCAGGAATGCCCGAATTCGGTGCATGATGGTGTCGTTCAACAAAGCACTGATGTCAGTACATTTCAAAATGTGAGAGGTCCAAAAATGAGAGGTCCAACTCGGAACTTCCAAAATAACATGGTCCAGATGCAGGGGTTACAGCCCATGCAGCAAATACAAATGCAGCGTGTTCAACCAGCCTAAATGCAGCAAGTACAACAGCAGGTTCCCATGTTACCTAGACAGAAAATGCAATTACCCTTAGCTCCACTGGGACAGCAACAGGTGATGCATTCCTCAGCAGGTCACAGGTCAAGTAGTGAGCCAAAATAATACAGTGCAGCAGTTCCCATTACGTGGTGAAGATGGAATGAATGATGAATGGTCGGATTATAGTTCAGACAGTGAAGAGTGCAGGCTTGCAGCGTCCCTAGCAGTGGACCAGAGGGGACCCTATGTAGAGGGAAAGGTGATGGGTCACAAGGTTTCATCCTTGGTTGACACCGGAGCTACACGCTCTACAGTCAGAAGTGCAGAGGTTCCGAAATTGCCACTTTCCACTTTGCCACTTTCAGGGCGTACCGTAAGAGTGGTAGGAGTAGCAAACCAGTACTTGACAAACCCAATCACAGATCCGGTGCAAGTTGAGATTGGCAACTTTCAGGGACTGCATAAGTTTGTAGTCTGCGATTCGAGTCCCGTGTCCCTACACGGGTAAGAGACATAGGGGGTCATTCTGACCCTGGCGGTCCATGACCGCCATGGCGGAGGGCGGCGGAAGCACCGCCAACAGGCTGGCGGTGCTTCCTGGGCGATTCTGACCGCGGCGTTAAAGCCGCGGTCAGAAAAGGGGAGCCTGCGGTTTCCCGCCGGTTTCCCGCTGGCCCAGGGAATCCGCCATGGCGGCGCTGCTTGCAGCACCACCATGGGGATTCCGACCGCCTTCCTGCCATCCTGTTTCTGGCGGTGTCCACCGCCAGAACCAGGATGGCAGGAACGGGTGCCATGGGGCCCCTGGGGGCCCCTGCACTGCCCATGCAGTGGCATGGCATGGGCAGTGCAGGGGCCCCGTAACAGGGCCCCACAAAGATTTTCACTGTCTGCTGTGCAGACAGTGAAAATCGCGACGGGTGCCACTGCACCCGTCGCACCCCTGCAACTCCGCCGGCTCCATTCCGAGCCGGCTTCATTGTTGAAGGGGCTTTCCCGCTGGGCCGGCCGGCGGTCTTCTGGCGGTCGCCCGCCGGCCCAGCGGGAAAGCCGGAATGGCCGCCGCGGTCTTTTGAACGCAGAGCGGTCTTTCGGCGAGAACCGCTTGGCGGGCGGCGACCGCCGACCGCCGCGGTCAGAATGACCGCCTTACTGTGCAAAACAAAATGTTTGATTACCTGTTCCAACGATGGAGTTGAGGTGCAGACAAACAGTGATGATGAAGGGGATGATGGTCAGTTCTCAGAGTTAGAGACAGAGACCGCGAATGAGGATTACCCTTTGATAACCTTATTCCCGATGCTAACAGTGACTGACTTACCAGCTGAGTTACAGGGAACAGTGACAGAGAAAGTGTGGGATCTGACAGGAAAGGAAGTAGGGCTGATAAAAGGAGTAGAACCAGTTAAAGTACAGGTTAAGCCGAATGCAGTATTTCCCTAGGTGCCACAGTACCACATGGTACAAGATGTCCTTATCCAGGTGTCGCAGATAATTGCGGATTTTGTAAAGCAGGGAGTTCTAAAGGAGGTATTGAGCAGCCCGTGTAATTCACCAATAGTGGGTCTGCAAAAGCCTTGTGGGAAGGTTCGAATTGTGCAGGAATTGAGGAAAATAAATGAGATTGTGATAAAATGTTGCGCTATAGTGCCGAACCCAGCAGTAATCATGTTTCAGGTTCCGTGTGATGCAGAATGGTTCACCGTTGTTGACTTGTCACAAGCGTTCTTTTCGGTGCCTCTATATGAGAATAGCCAATTTTTATTCAGTTTCAAATTCTTGGACAAGGTGTACAGTTGGTGCAGAATTCCTCAAGGGTTTTCTGAGTCACCGTCTGTCTTCAATCAGATATTAAAGAAGGCCATGGAGTCATAAGAACTGCCTTTCAGTTGGACTCTAGTGCAGTACATTGACGACTTGCTGATTGCGTCCAGGACAAAAGATGACTGCAGGTATGACACAATTGCTTTACTTAACCATTTGGGGAAGAATGGACATAAAGTGTCTCCAAAGAAGCTGCAGTACTGTCAGAAAGAGGTAAAATACTTAGGGCACTTGATTGAGAGAGGCTCTAGGAGAATATCAAAAGAAAGGGTGACAGCTATACTACAGATGAACCCCCCGACAACAAAGAGAGATGTTAGGATGTTTTTTGGAATGGTGGGCTACTGTCACCAGTGGATACCCAACTTTTCAATTATCTCTAAACCATTAATAAAGCTGACAGGCAAGGAAACTAATGATGACCCGTATACCATAACTCTGTCCAAGGAAGAGCTTGAGTCATTCATGGAATTAAGGGAGTGCATGTGCAGGGCACCAGCTTTAGGTATGCCTGATTACACGAAACCTTTTCTATTGTTTTGTCATGAACGTGATACTTGTTCTTTGTCTGTCTTGACACAGGTCCATGGAGGTGCAAACCGTCCTGTAGCGTATTTTTCAGCTACCTTGGACCCAGTCGCAGCAGCCTTACTGGGTTGTTTGCGTGCAGTTGCAGCAGTTGGTCAAAGACCCACACAGTGTGAAGGCATAGTGATGGGACATCCCTTAACAGTAATGGTTCCACATTCAGTTGAAATTCTGTTAACTCGAACTAAGACCCAGCACATGACAATTGCCCGACTTACCCGATATAAGAAATTATTCTGGGGTCACCTAATGTCTCCTTAAAGAGATGTACTGTACTGAACCCGGCAACACTACTTCCTGTTGAAAGTACTGAGATTGATAATGAAGAGGAAGTGGAGCATGATTGTCTTGAGGTAACAGAACTATGTACCAAGCCCCGACCTGACATTCAAGATACGCAGTTAAAAGAAAATGACTGCATTATGTTTGTTGATGGATCTTGTTTGAGAGACTCAGGCGGAATACTGAGAGCCCGTTATGCTGTGTGTACAATCAACGTTATTATTGAAGCTTCCTGGCTCGAGAGAGTGTATTCCGCACAAGTGGCAGAATTAATTGCCCTTACTAAGGCATGCCACGCAGCTGAAAACCTGAAAGTCACTATTTATACTGACAGCAGATACAGATTTGGCATTGTACATGATTTTGGCCAATTGTGGTCACAGAGAGGTTTTATGCCCTCTTCTGGTTCTCCAGTGAAAAATGGCAAACAGATTAAAGATTTGTTACATGCGATTCAGTTACCTCTTGAAATTGCCGTGGTGAAATGCAATGCTCACGTTAAGCCACAAGACTTTGTGTCAGTGGGAAACGGCTCTGCAGATCAAGTTGCAATATTTTGCGCATTGAACTGTATATTGTTCAAGGATCAGTGGGAATTGTTACCGCAAACTGAAAATGAAACATGTTTGAATTTTGCATTTAGAGTAGTTGATAACTTAGACGAGTTAAAATCACTGCAGGGCCGTGCAAGCAGGGAGGAAAAACTTTCCTGGCAGAGAATGCAATGTGTACAAAGAGCTGACGACCTGTGAGTCTCAGAGGAGGGGAAACTGTTTTTGCCAAACAGTCTTTTGTCACAATTTGCAAGGCGTTATCATGGGCAGGCACATCTTGGAAGAGATGCAATGATCAGGTTGTTCACAATTGACTGGTTTAACCCGAAATTCAGACAAGCCGCAGAGGTTACTTGTCACAGGTGCATCATCTGCCAACAGATGAATGCAGGAAAAGGGACTGTGGTGACTTTGAGCCACATAGGGAGAGCTGGAGGTCCGTTTAGCAAGATGCAAATGGATTTCATTGAAATGCCAATGTGTGGAGGGTTGAAGTACGTGTTGGTGATTGTGTGTGTTTTCAGCCACTGGATTGAAGCTTACCCCACACGTAGGAATGACAGTCTCACAGTTGCAAAGCTGTTGCTTAGAGAGCTAATACCCAGGTTCGGTTTTCCGGTCTCTTTAGAATCAGATAGGGGCAGACACTTCTACAATGAGGTGATTAAGCTCTTGTGTGCTGCATTAGACATTGAACAGCAGCTGCATTGTAGCTACCGCCCTGAAGCATCAGGACTAGTAGAACAGATGAATGGTACCTTGAAGTCGAGAATGGCAAAAATATGTGCAGTGAAATGACCAGATGCATTACCCTTAGTGCTGATGTCGATGAGAAACACCCCTGATAAGAAAACAGGACTATCACCCCATGAAATCCTCATGGGCAGAGCTATGAGGCTACCCGCAGTACCCGCAAATGCTCTTGTGAATATCACGGATGATATGGTGTTGGACTAATGTTTGTCTCATGTGGTTCGCTCTTTTTCCCACCAGGTGGAAGCCAAAACATTGCCACCGATCAGTGATCCAGGTCACACCATGCAAACCAGTGACTGGGTGGTTGTCAAGAAGCACGTGAGAAAGTCGTGGTTGGAGCCGTGCTGGAAGGGGCCATATCAAGTAATACTGACAACAACCACTGCTGTGAAATGTGCAGGCGTTCCAAACTGGATACATGCCAGTCACACAAAGAAGGTAACATGTCCGACTGATGAGGAACTTGAAGTTTCCGACTCAGCAATTCCAGAGAAGGAAGTCTCAGGGCCAGAAAATAGCCAAGGGGGAACTGAGACGGCAGGAGAGCCCATTGAGGACGGCCTAGTCCCTCAAACAGTAAATGAGTTCGAGAGAGGTGACAGTGAGCCTATATCAGTAAAGGCAGCAGGAAAACTAAGTCAAGGGGAGGTTCTCCCAGAAGCAGACGGGTACGGGTTAGAGCTTGAACCTGTTACAGACCCAGAAGAAGAAGAAGGGGAAATAGTAGAGAGAGGTCAAAGCACACCGGCATCCCTTGAGCCAGTTGCAGGTCTGTCAAGAGAAAACACCATATTACAAGAGGAGGGTGCTGTTCAGAGTCCTGAAGGGCCAAGCAGGAAGAAGGCACATAAAGGTGATAGCTGGCCAGAGAAGCAGGCTGCAAAAGAAAAGGTCATAACAGGTGAAACAATAGCGGAAGAAATCAATACAACCGAATAGAGGATCTAAGTGAAGGAGAATTGCAAAGTGAACGCAGGTTGAAAAGAAAAAGAACCGCAAATAGAAAGTACGCAGGTCCTGAATGGGCATATGTAACAACATCTGAATGGCAACAAGAATTCTTAGCATTCAGTTTTGATCGAGAAGTACCAGGCCAATACTACAGTACCTGAAATCAATCAGAGAAAGAGACTGTGTTAAAACTGAAATTGAAATTGAAAGCTGAAAAGCTGAGAAAGAGACTTATAAATTACCGGATGTGACACTGATAATTTGAATTGACTTTGAAACCCGATTATGACAAGCTGCTAACCTGATTTGACAAAAGGGTCCTGGAGTGAGTGAAACGCTGTAAATACACGCAGAGAAAGAGAGATTTGCATCAAGAAGAAGAAAAAAAAAAAAGAGCTTTTATATCGTCCTCAAGTTGATTGTTTGTTTTGAGTTATCTTGCTATCTGATTCTTTACAGACCATGGCTCATAATAGAGGTAGTAGCAAGAAGGGTAAAGTGTGGCTGGTTAAGTGTTATACTAGGTATTGTGTGTGCGCTAATAATTGTAGGTGTGATTGTGGGAATGCCGTGGTTGGATAAGAAAGCGACTAACAATGCTTCAAAACCTGAGACTACAACACTAACACCGTGGGAAAAGTTTGAGCAAGATACAAAACACTTGCATGAGGGAACTAATTCAAAAGGGGAACTCTCCACTAACGTCTTCTATCGCTTGCTGAATGAGTATGTTGAAACCATGGATGCGAGAAACTGTTATGAGTGCACAAAGATTCCTTCATCAGTACAAGAAGGGGTCACCTATCATAGTCTTCCACTAACATACGGGATAAGTTGTAGTTTGCTACTAACAAGATTTTATGACCAGGAGCATGTGCAATATTTCTACTCAAATTTGGATGTGGTGTTTTCCTTTGTGCCTGTGATTGAGTTTCTGAACAAATTAGCTAAGGAGCATAGTATAAAAATAGTTAGAGGTTTCTTCGAACCGACACTTACATTTGGGACAGCTTAAGCACACCGCAACAATTTGACTTGCTTATTAACACCTGTTGAGAAATGCTTTTTAGAGCACACTGATGATTGACGCAAAGCACTGAAACAAAGATTATAAAAGGGGCTAGAGAAGCGCACATATGCAAATGATTACGCTTACACTGCAATAAAGACACAAGGCAAATTAGCTATAGATGCATTACATGTAGGAAGGCTCTGTATATATAGGCCAAAATCTGAACATGACACTTTATTTGTGGGAACGAGTGAATGCAGGCATGTGTTTTTGTTTCAGAGTAAATGGACATTCAAGTTAAATGGACAGGATCCAGCGATCCCTGGGATCCATTATATCTGTGGACTTAATGCTTATTACCGTTTCCCTAGGGGATGGTATGGGACATGTTATTTGGGGATAGTTTTCCCAAAGATCTACCAGATTGATGACTTAAAGCAAATACTTAAAGCGTCTGAATTACAACATGCTAGACAAAAACGAGAAACAGCGGCTGCTGTCGTTGATGACATATTTGGAGCCATAATTCCTTCAGTAGGGGTTATTTGAAACTCCATAAAGATTCAAAAGTTTTCTACTATTGTGGATAACATGCTGACAAATTTTACAGGGGCTATACTCCTGATAGATACTGAACTTGCTGCGGAGAGAGCTATGACTCTTCAAAATCGGCTTGCTTTAGACATTCTTTTAGCAAAGAGCGGCGTAGTCTGCAAGATGCTCAACGAGCGTCATTGTTGCTCATTTATACTGGACAATAGTAAAAAGATTAGAGGTATGCTTACTAACCTAACTAGAGATAGTGCAGACTTGAAGGAATTGAAGGAACTTGGAGTGTGGGAGAAAGTGGGAAAAGGAATTGCCAGAGTAAGGAACTGGTTTAGCAATATTTGGAATGGGGTTCTTGCAAAAATACTAGGGGGTCTATTCATTGTTCTGGTCTGTTTATTAGGTTTATGGGGAGCATGCAAAATTTATGACAAAATTAAAAGAAATTGGACAAAGAGAAACAAGAGAAATGAGGAAAGTGAGAGGGAGAAAATGTTTAATGAAATTTGGGAAAGTTCACACAAGGGACAAGACGTTGAAATGTGCATTATGCGCAAGGTGAATAATTAAAAGTGAAAGGTCAAAAGGGAAAGGTTTGTGTGATGACGAACGTCATCAGAGGAGGGACTGAGAGAGCGTAGCTTATATAATCTATATTAACATGAAATGTTTATGAATTCATGTGTGATAATGCTGCATAGAAACTGTAGTAATTAATTTTGCTTAAATGTGCACTTGAAATGTGACCATGGGGAGTGGCCGCCAATGTATATGTGGACTAATAAAATGACTAAACGTTTATGAATTATTATACCGAATATGTTTTATACTAATTATTAATGATTACGTTATTGAAATTGTGCTAATAAACTTTGTAGGCCGTAAGATAGCATGAGCCGAAGCTTAGCTGCTTGGCTCTCATATTAAATGTATTTTTCCTATCTTGCAGTGTGCTGACTCGCAAAAGGACATGACCCCTTGTTTTCTTCAACCTAGAAGCTGAATGTAACCATAGTAGATCCGTTCTCATGAAATCCACATTGCTTGCAGAAAATATTAGACAAAATGAAACAGTGTAGATGAATGTAATGTACAAGGTCATTCAAACTCGTGAAGACAATGGAGTTACTGACCAAAAGATGTGCAAAGAATTACAGAAGGATGAAATCATACCAGACGTGCTACCTCTGAAGACGTCAATCATGTAGACCAATAAAAAGCCTGTAAAATAATATGGGGTGAAAGACTAATGACATAATCTGTTTTCTAACTGGGTGAAGATAGTGGGGTATAACCAATGACCAATAAAATTTTAAGGGAATGTACAACGGAAAAGGGATAAAAACCCATGACACGGGGAGCCATTTGGGTGGGTTAGGGTATGCTATTGATTTTATCAAGAAACTTTGTCACTCTGCTCAGTGACTTACTTTGGTTTTACTTAAACCATCCCTTTCTTAGGTTGCCCAATTACACTTTACCTCCTTATGAGGGAAGTGCCCCTTTTTGCCCCGGAGCTGAATTCTGACTGATGGCGATTTGACTGATGTCCTGAAGATGAAGTCTGAACCTGTGCGCTGACCTAAACTTTGGAGGGTAACTATGACAATGAAATTGTGATTTGTCTGTTTGCTTTTCCTTTCTAGGTACCAACTGCTTACTTTTGATAGAGACCATAGTTAGATGTTTTCCAAATTGGTGTTCTAAATTGTTTTGCATGAAGCCGAACATGCCAATGCTAATCAGTGGTTAGGTCAGGTAATCACTAAATGGACGCAAGTAGACAAATGACTGAATCTATGCTTTGTTGAACCGACGCGTTAATGACACTCTTCTAAAGTTGATCTATGCTGACTCTGTGTTATGTTTTAACAATTGCGTTTCTTGTGTTGTTTAAGCCTTATTCAAGTTACCAAATTATGACAATGTTATTGAGTGTTTTGGTTTTGAGTTTAACACAAATGCTTTTAGAATTGTAATCAATAGGGAATAAACATCATAAAATCCTACTAAACTGGTGACTGCAAGGTCATGGTAGTGTCTTGAATTGATTAATGACTTTGACTAAAGTGAAATGTATTGTTGTGATAAATATTGATGACAATATTGAAGTATTGATTGACATATTGATTAGTTATCTCGTCCTAAAGTGTCTCTCAACTGGGTCAAAAGATTAATTGGCCTACAACAGTCCTGGTATGTTTAATAAATTATCATAAAGGGACCCGTTAACACCTGCTTTGAAAGATCAACGTTAGATACTAATTTCTAGTTACTTTCTATAATGTGTTTGACTTTATTGATTTTGCGATCAAAAGTCAAAAAGCATGTGAGAAGTTTCTTGGTACTATTTTCAGTAAGGCACAAGGTGCGTTTCAAGTGGGGTGAACAATGTTCATTACAAGGAATTTCTTACGAATTTCTTAGTCTAATCTCTGTCCATGACTTTGTTGCACAGATCTAGTTTCCCTTAAGGTGCATTGAAATTAGCATGATATGAATTTACATCTGGAGATGTAGACACCTTAGGCACTTTGAAGGGTGACCCTCCCGACCTGCAAAAGCTGTCTCTGCTGTTTCTATAATCACAGATTGGTGTAGCTCCATATCAGTCACTGAATCAGGATAAATAGTCACGTGGGTGGCTTCATCCCCTAACATGCATTCAGTCACATGCTTTCTCTTGCCTGCATGTTTGCCCTACATCACCGCTACTCACAATGACAGCATTCGGAAATGTTGCATGGTAGACTGAAAGCTCATTTTGTCGGGTGTGGAAGTGGGACGAGGAAGAAGGACATGGAAGGTAATGACATTTTGCTGGAATTTCTGAAATATTTCCAAGCTCATCTAGGGAAGGTGCCGAACTTTGCTGCTTTCTTAGCACGAGTCAAAGTGAGAGAAAATATTACACCTACTCTAAACTTCCTGCATTGGGCCTGGTGGCGCAACTGGTAAAGTTCAAAGTACTCTGTGTAGCACACCATAATGTTTTCAATCAAGTGTCTTCTTTTTGAAATACCAGTCAGGTTAATTATAACCAATCACAATATCAAAAATTTGCCATGGGCTTATAAAAAATGCAAACATACAAAGTCACCCCTGAAGTGGGTGCTACTTGGCCTTGACACATTCACAAATTATTTAAAAGTTCTCATCCATTTTTCGCAACAGGTCAAGCAGCTAAAAGTTAAAACAGTGGTCATGGCTGCATCCCCACATAGGCAGAAGCAGAATGTGACTGTACCTGCATGTGGGGCGATACCTTAAAGGGATTTCTTGGATCCAGAAGGCACCCAATGCATGCACAAAATGTGCGTCATTTCATATTCTGTTCGCTCCTCACCCACATGTGCAGAAGTACAAGGAGAGGGATAAAGGGGGCATGGTCCGGTGCAAATGAGGGAGTACTCCCTTTAAATTGTGCAGTTGTTAAATGGGATTTGTGTGATAGGTATTACAGGAGGGATTGCACACGTGTTAGCAGCTCTTTCCTCCATTCAGGAATGTGCACAGGTCACAAAAAGGTGCAAACACCTGCTCCTTGGCTACTTCTGTAATTAACTCCTAGTTGCTACTATGTGCTAATCGTGGATTCCTTCTTATTGCCAAATATTGCCATTAAGATCAAGACTGAAATCTGAGGGGTTGGAATTGGTGTGTAGCAAAACGTCTATATTCAATCCACTCTGTTTCAGCCAGCTATAACTGTTGAAGAGACACCCAGCGATGTTGTCTCCTCCTACCTGAAGCCCTAGTTTAGTATAATCTGTATGCAGTTAGATGTTGTTCTCGGATGATTTCTGACAGTGTCATAATATTAAAGATGATAAAAATGTAGTACCTCCATGTAGCAATGCTAATACATTTGAGAAAAAAATATCCCAGCTTCAGTAGCTGAGCCGGGTTAAGAAAATAAAAACATGAGCTGGCCACCCTCAGAACAGCTAATAGTACACTTAGTTGAAACTGACACGTGCAGTGAATTTGGACTGCCAAAGGTTTTTGTCTTTGTCCATAGGTGATGGTCACTTGCATTGATAAGGAACAATTTTAACCGGAACATATGAGCCTTGAACTGTTGACAAAAGACACCATGAATGTCTTCAGAACAAGCATGTTTGAAAGAGGGTGAGTGTTAAATAGTCATGGGGCATTGGTAGCACTCTTTACAAGAAGGTAACATGTCTTTTTAAGCACCAGGGGCATCATATCTCCCACTAGGGCACTACACTAATATCTGAAATAGACTAAAGGTCTAATTACGAGTTTGGCCAAAAGGGTATCGTCATCAAAACGGCGTTAGATTCCCCGTCTGCCAACTTGGAGGTCTGCCCGCTGAATTATGATTTTGGTGGGTTGCTGTACGAGAAACTGCCAGAGTCCTACTGAGTCCTCGACGGCAGCATGAGGAAAAGCAGCTGTCAGAGGGTGGTATAGACAAGGTTCAGGTCATCTGGATCACACAGTACCTTTCAGTCGAGCCAACTGTGGAAGGGAGACCGCCTGCTTCGAGACAGTGGAATCAAAGGAAATAGGGTGCAAACTCACCCATTTCCTTCTTTTCCCTTCAGTCTCTGATGTGGACCCCTTCGTTCAGGGCCTCCTTCATATCAGCAATTTGACCCTGAAAAAAAAGAATCAGGGCCAAAATCCAGGTAAGTACATTTCACATGTTTCACCCATTGACTGGACTGGGCACATGCGGTCAGGACTCCAGCAATGGAAAAGTACTTGTACAAGGTATTTTTTTCTCATATGTCATGCATTTGTGAACATTTTACACCTATTTAGTCAAAATGTACACACCTGCATCGACAAATATGAAAAATATTTATTTACTTGCTGACCGTATCCCCCCACACAAGTCCTCCGCTGTCAGCAAAACCGCTGCTGGGCCAGCGATGGCATCTAAATACAGCAGGCAAAAGACCACCACGACCACAGGGTACTTGGGACTTGTAATCAGGCCCTGAATCTCGTGAAAACTCAAACACCCCAAGTATTCTCAAGAATTATCCATTTAAATACTAAATAACCATGGGGTTGGCAACAAAGGCTGATGATGCCAACAAGAAAACAATTAGTTTCATTAATTAACAAATACTTACCAAAAATAAACAGGACTGGATAATGGAGTAAAAAACAAGAAAAGATGAAAAGGGCTAAGAGACGTTCACTAACTGCCGAAATAGGGCAAGATTCTAGCGCCAATGAATACTTTTTGCCTCAAATTGATTATGAATTTCAAATAAATAAAAAACAAGTAGGAAGTGTCAATCAATTCTTTGCAATACCCAATGTCTAATCTACCAATATTTATATTAAACTGTGAACATAATCTTGCGGACTGTTTTGCATTGCTTTTAGGCAGCAGTAAAATATGATTACACACCCGAGGCCGTATTCTCACATATTTCCCAGTTTTGTGCAATTTAAATTGGCAAAAAACTTTTCCAGATAAGTCACTTTGTTGACTGATATATCGGAATGAGGTTAACGGGCATTGTGAAACTGCCTTTGGCGTTTATTTGTGCAACAATGATTTGCCACAAATGAAGGAATAACTATTTTTAATAAAAACAACAGTATTGACATTGTGATAGAATATTTAAATACCTGATTACGTTTTCCTTTTCTTCTGAGATCTGCCAGCAGCATGTGTTGCTTGTTTAGTATAACTGAACTGTACTCACAGCCCGTAAATTAATCACGGAATTCCGCTTGGGGCACATGTAAACTGCACCCCCATTTTGATTAACGTGTGGATGATTTTGCTTTCCATGAGTTTGTAGTTTGACATTCTAAGTAACAGCTAAACTGCAGCGCAAACTTGTTTGAAATTCAAAAAGGCATGACTCCCTGGTTCAAATGAAACAAGGCAAGTTCACTTGCAACATTTTTGATGCTTGTATAGTGGTGAATTAAGCATAAAGAAATGGGTCCCAAATGGGTGCCAAAGTCAAGTAGAATCAGACATCAAAATAAAAAATAAAAATAAAAACAGTAAAATTCCCAAACTCATTTAGAAAAATCAAAAACGATTGAACAAAAAAGCACAAACCAAAGAGTCATTTTCTTTTAAACAAGTGCCAACAGAAATGGAGACTTAAAAGTCGTTGTCAGTCCTGGATATCGGTCAGGTCTTTATTCATTGAAACGATAATTATTATGTATACGTGAACACCTGAAGGATTGCAGGAATGAATTAATACACCTTGCATCACTAAAGGAGTGCAGTTTACCTCATCCGATTAGGAGATGCTGTAAACAGATGTGTCGCCAATGAACACAAGGGTGGCTCCGAACCGACCATAAATAGAATAAAACAGGCCATTATTAGGAAACCCTTTGAAGATTCGTGATTTGACCCATATTTGTGGTAGAACTACCAAACATGGGCTCTCATTACTGTGTTGGAGGTCAGTGGACCACCGTGGTGGAGGTTGTACCGCCGCAGGCCCGGTGGCGAGGACCGTCATCTTATGCGTACAAGGAAGGCACCTGCAGAACACAGTCAAGGTTCTGTTTCGAACCGCCACAGTGGATGGACTGCTGCGGTAGGCACCGCCAGGCCGGCGGCCAGGCCATTTCCCACAACAGTATAACGTGGTTGCACACCACCAGGATTTCCGGGGCGGTCTCACTGCCACAGAAAGCCTGGTGGAAACGAACAACAGAAAAGGGAACACTCCCTCCGTGCCATGGCGTCCGTAGGCACCATAGCACGCAAATTGCAAGTCTTCCCAATGCTCCTGCTGCCCATTGACCTCTAGGAGCAGCGACGCGGACCAAGACACCAACCGTAAGTGCACAATCCTAGCATGCACTGGAAGAAAGGACATACACACAAAATAGCACATCCACCACACATACATGTAGAAGGAAATCCCGGAGACAGTTGTCACCATTGCCACCAACATTGCCGTGATGCAGATGTAATCGGGAACAAGTTTTAAAAAACAAATTATGTACAATAGGCCAAAGAGCCAGCCTAAATGTCCCACAGTGCTCCAAGAACACGGGACACAGAATGATGCCCCAACTTGACTCTTGACTGCAATGTGCTGACCTTCATAGGGCCGGGCCATCAATGGGGCATGCAGGCACCTCAGGGATGAGAAGGGCCTGGGGGGACGGTTTGGGTTTGGAGGGGGGTTCCTTCATCCTGGACTTGGAGGGGGGTCCTTGGTGTTAGATTTGGAGGGAGGCTCCTTTGACTTGCCCTTGGAAGGTGCTGGGTTAACCAGGAGGGACCTCTTCGAGGTATAGCCTTCGAGGTGGAGGGGGTGTGTTTAGGCTTGGGTTTGGGAGGGGCAAGTGCAGACTTTGTGGGGGTGGAGGTCTCAGGTGGTGGAGGGGCCTTGCGAGAACCAAAGGAGGACTTTGAGGTGGAACGCAGGGGTCTGGGAAGGGTAGCAGGTCATTCGGGTGGAACAGGGACTGATCCAGTGGGGGGGAACAGGGAAAACTCTTGAAGGAAACATTTCTTAGGGGCAGAAGGTAGGTCATGGGAAAGGAGTTTGGGAGTGGAGGCAGAGGGAATGGTTGGGAGGTATGTACATGGAGGTGCCTTTGGTGCAGGTGCCTGGGTGGATGACATGTGTGTGCTGGGTGACTGTTGGGTGTGTGAGTGTGGGTGTTTAGGTGTACTGGGAGGGAGGAAGAGGTGCAGGAGGATAGCAGGGGGATGGATGAGTGAATGTTGGGGTGGTGTCTGTAGGTAGGGTGGATGTGCTGCTTGTTGCTGTGTTTACAGTTGTGGTACGTGGGCATGTGGTGTATGGAGTACATGTGTGGGGGTGTGATATTGTGGTGATGGTGGCAGTGAGAGTACATGTGGCAGGATCTGGGACTGATGAGGTGGTGACTGCAGGTGTGAGTGGTGATGTGACAGTGAGGTGGGAGGTGGTGGGGGAGTCACTGTAGGGAGTGGATGTTGTTGTGTCTGCATGTGTCTGTTGTGTGTGTGCATGGTGGGGGAGTCTCCTGTGGTACTTGTGTTTGTCCTTACGATCTGGGTCTGTTGATGTGGATGCATGGTGGTATGTAGGTGTGCCTTGAATGGTTATCGCAGAGGGATGTGGGAGTTGGAACAGGTAGTTGGAGGGGGGATGGAAGGAGTAGGAACACTGGCTGCTGTCAATGAGGAGGTCAGAGCCTGAAACTATCTTTGCAGGGCAGACAGGGCACAATGAATGCCTTCCAGGAAGGCATTTGACTGCTGCATCTGGGATTCCAGTCCCCGGATGGCATTTGCAATGGTTGTCTGCCCCACAGAGATGTACCTCAGGAGGTCAATATCCTCCTCATTGAAGGCAGCAGGGCTGACTGCCCTCCCTTACACATGCAACAATGGAATACCATGGGCCAACCACAGGAATGCACATGTGTACCGCTGATGGTGACACAGATGCAATCATGTACATGATGGGAGGCCACAGCTGCTCAGTACCTGGCCACTTCTCATACCCTCTGAGACACACAATTCCTGGACTACCGAACCAGCTGAATCCTGCATGGGTAGTTGGCATGCCAAGTAGGCTATACATAAATTGCACTGTGACATCTTGGGCAACCTTACCTCACTACACATACACTACCTCCCTGCACATTGAGGACTCTGCATTCACCCTGGCACAGTGGTTGGCAAGAACATAATACAATAGCCTGGCCTCCCAAAAGCAATGTGTTAGAAATGGGGTATTTGGTTGGCAGTCCGATTACCCTCTGTCCAAGCAAGGACCCTCACTCTGGTCAGGGTTAGTCACACACAATCCAAATTATCCTGTGCCCACCCTCTGGTAGCTTGGCACTGAGCAGTCAGGATTAACTTAGAAGGCAATGTGTAAGGTATTTGTGCAATACATCATACACCAACACAATATAGCACCACAGAAATACACCACACAGTGTTTAGAAAAATAGATAGTATTTATCTGATGAGATGCAGGTCAAAACGATTGAAATGCAATAAGTATACATTGAAATATTACTGTAAAAGTAATATAAAGGCCCTCATTACAACCCTGGCGGTCAGTGATAAAGCGGCGTTAATACCCCCAACAGGCCCACAGAAAAAAATGGAATTACGTCCATGGCGGAAACCGCCAAAACAGACAGCCACTTTAACACTCCGACCACCACCGCGGTGGTAACTGCCAACAGACAGGCGGAAGACAATGTACCGCCCACACTATTACAAGGCACCAATCCGCCAGCTTTTCCAGGGGGGTACCAACGTCATCAAAAGCACGGCGAAACAGTCTTTGGAAGGGAAACCACTCACCTCACGACACTCAATAAACAACCAGGACGCCATGAAGTCCGTGTTACAGGTCCTGCCGATGCTGGTCTACCTCCTCATCTACCAGGAACATCAAAGGTGGCGGCGACGACCACGGTAAGTACTGCACCTAGCACACTGGGGAAGGGAAGAGGGAAAAGAGAGTGACATACGCATGCAACACCAGCACCCCCCACCCACAATGACACACACACATATCCAATCACATCACAGATATCCTCCGTCACCCCCTGGAAGAACGCAAGGATCAAATGATATGAGTTTAACAAGTATAATATTTGGACAATCAGATAGCCCAAGATAACTTATAATCATCAGTATATAAATATATCAACAGCAAGTACACAAGTCCGTACACTGTCCCATCAAATGTCCGTGGACTATTGGTCCCAAAAAGCATGGGCGAAGCCTACACATGACACCTGCCTCACAAGAGGGAGAACACTGCAGGGGCATCAGGTTTAAAAAACACAGGCACCTCAGGGGGAAGAGGAGGGGGGACACCTCAGCTGGATGTTGGGACAATACAACTGCTCCTCGAGGGGGCTCCATGCCCACTGCTTGGTCCTGGGGAGTGCAAAGCCACAGTCTCTCAAGTCTCTCAAGCGGGTTGGTTGCCCACTGCTTTGCCCTGGGGAGTGCAAAGCCACAGCTTGGTGCCCAGAGTGATTCATTCTGCTAAGGACTGGGTTAGTGGATGCCTTTCTCCACTGGTTCTGGAGGGGGCTTGGTGCCCAGAGTGCTTCATCCTGCTAAGGACTGGGTTAGTGGATGCCTTTCTCCACTGGTTCTGGAGGGGGCTTGGAGCCCAGAGTGTTTCATCCTGCTAAGGACTGGGTTAGTGGATGCTTTTCTCCACTGCTTCTGGAGGGGGCTTGGTGACCAGAGTGCTTCATCCTGCTAAGGACTGGGTTAGTGGATGCCTTTCTCCACGGGTTCTGGAGGGGGCTTGGCGGCCAGTAAAGCTGCACCAGGGTAGTGGAAGTTACCATTCCCTCACCTGGGTGTCTGAGCCACAAGATTTTCCGGTAACAGGTAGCATGATACTCCATGGAGGCAGAGCCACACTCCACCTTGCAACGACTTAGGCTGCAAACTGCTGGCAGTGCCGGTGCTGGTGGTGGTGCCTCATGTAGTGTGTGCAGGGTCCAGGACGTCTCCTGCAGCCTCGGACGGCTGCCCACTGTGGATGGAGCTGATGTTTGCTGTAGTGGCACTGCCTGGGCACGTCACGGGGCAGGTGGCGGTGGCTGCAGCGGTGTCTGCGGTGGAGATGCATCCGATGGTGGCCGTGTTGCAGGTGTCTATAGTTGTTGAGGGAGACACCAGGCCGTCTCCTGCAGCCTCGGAAGGCTGCCCACTGGGGATGATGCTGGTGACTGTAGTAGCGGCAGCTGTCGTGCATGTGGCGGTGCAGGTGGTGGTGCAGTTGACGGTCGTTTTGGCGGGGCTCACCACGGTACAGGTTGCTGGTCTGACATGAGAAATGGGGGTCACTCACCCGGAGGCTCCGTGCCCTGAGGTGACTTTCCTTTGCTCTTGTGTCCCTTCCCCCCCTTGGAAGTCGCTGCTGGGACCTTGGCACTGTCCTCTTTGGTTCTGGATGAGGCCTTGCTGGGTGGGTGGTGCCGCTCTTCTCTTCTGCATGTTGGCCCCTTTTTTACCTTGGCAGGTGGTGGAATTGGGTGGTCCTACGCTTCAGTAGGTGGCACACTGGCAGCCCTGATGGGTGCCCCCTTCGATCCTCCCGGACTTGCAGGGACCACGACGATTTGGTGGCTGAGGTGCTGATCTGGGCTCTAGACAACCTGGCCCTAGGGGAAGGATGGGGGGAGGTTTAGGGAAGAGGTCAATGGAAGCCAAGAAACGTTTTTTAGACACAGTGGGACGGGAAGATGGAGGGGGTTTGGGAGTGAAGGAAGAGGTAGTAGTTGTAGGAGGTGTACGTCTGCTGAGTTTGGGTGAAGGTGCATGGGTTGGAGGCTGTTGTGAGGTGGATGGCTGTTGAGTGGGTGTGTGCCGGTGTTTGTGTACTTTGGGAGGAGGGCTCACAGACACACAGGGAGAGGACACAGGGGACGTGTGAATGGTAGTTGGGGTGGTGATTGCATGTGAGCGGTGTGTAGTGATGGGCGTGCTGGTGATGGAGGTAGTGGCTGATGATGTAGTGCATGCAGGTGTGAGTGGAGACGAGATAGGGAAGGAGATGGAGGATGTGGAGGAGGGGGACACAGTGCAGGCAGTGGATGTTGGTGTGTCTGCATGGGGATGGTGCTTGTGTGAGTGCCTGTGGGATGTGTGGTGCTTATGTTTGTGTGAACCACTTTTGTGTGTTGATGTGTGTGCATGCTGGTCAGATGGTGTGCATGGGATAGGCTGAGGTAGAGGGGATTGGGTCTGGGTAGTGGAAGTTGGAGGGGGGAGGCTGGACACAGGGACAATGGCTGCCATTAGTGCTGAGGCCAGAGCAGGAAATGCTCTCTGTTGGGCCACCACACCAGAATGAATGCCCTCCAGGTATGCATTTGTTTGCTGCAAATACCTCTCGACACCCTGACTGGGGCAGGACCTGAGGTGCCTGGGGCGAAGGAGATGCCCACCCTCCTGGGTGAGCGGGCATGGGAAACACGCTGCGGGGCTGTTGGGAGGGCGGTGCTGGTGGGGGGGTGGTGCTTCCTGCAGTGGGTGCTCTACCGGGCATGGACCCCAAGGGTCCACACTTGCTTGACGATGGCACTCCATATCCCCTTCTTCTGATGGGCGCTCACCTGCAGAAGGAGAAAATCATGTAGCGTCGCAACACAGGGACAGCAGTGGACAGCACACATCTCACTTCCTACATGCAAGTTACATCAATCCATGTATCCTCTAACTCCTCACCCATGTCTATTCTCTAGTCACACTGCCTTGTCCAAGGCCCCCGTTCCCATACGCACCACTCACATACAGGACAGTGACATTGCACTCACCTGCTGCTCTTGTGCCCCATACAACTGTCCATACAAGGGTAGGACCCCGTCCACGAGCTTCTCCAATTCCTCCTGGGTGAAGGCTGGGGCCCTTTCTCCTACAAGACGTGGCATCTTGGCAACCAGAGTCAGAACACAGCAGCACAAGCAGTGGAGGTCTTCAGTGCACAAATGTCAGAAGTAAAGTGAGTCTGAGCACATGAAATTGCGGTCACTTCAGCAGCAGACATCACCGTTACCGCCGGCTGAGATCAGCATTGGCTCCTGTCTCCCACAGGCAACACTGTTACCCAATGAGGAGTTGGACGGCGGTTGCGACTGCCATGATGTGTTACGCCAGCGGGATGGGCTAACTTCTGTCTGTCCTGTGCATGCAGGACATGCGGCTGTCATTTTACAAGAGCAATGTGAATTGAGAGTGCATTCTAGGTGTGTCATTGGCTAAATTTTGTGAGCTGTGCACAGCACAGCTATGTCCACACAGTCAATGGTGCACATCATGATTTCTACTCCCTCCTATTCCCAGGTACGGTGGAATGGTGAGGATGAGGAATGCTCCGATTTACAGGCCCCTAGTCGAGCGACACGTCATTCAGACCTATCGTCTGAACCATAAAACCATCATGGAGCTGGTGAGCCAGTTGGAGCTGGATCTGGTCGCTGCCAGTTGTCACTCCAATGCCATCACTTCCACAGTACAGGTGTTGTCAGTCCTCCACTTTCTTGCCTCAGGGTTGTACCAGATTACAGTGGCTTTGACTGCAGGGATGTCACAGCCCATGTTCAGCAACATCCTGAGGGATGTACTATGTGCCCTGCTAAAACATCTGCCCAGCTGCATCTGGTTCTCCCAACGTGATGATTTGGCCACCGTCAAAGATGCATTTAACGAATTGGCACATGTACCTCATGTGATAGGGGCCATTGATGGTACCCACATTGCACTGGTGCCACCCAGGAGGAGTGAACAAGTGTATAGGAACTGTAAAATCTTCCATTCCACCAATGTACAGGTGGTGTGTCTAGCTGACCAATATATCACACAAGTGACTGCAAAGTTCCCTGGTTCTGTCCATGACTTATACATATTGCGGAACAGCACTGTCCCAAGCATGATGGCACCATATCAGAGGGAGCGGACCTGCCTCATCTGTATGTTTCCTTTCAAATGTGTGCCCCTCGGCTCTCAACACCCTTCACGAAGTGCCCTATCACCCTCCCGGAATTGACATGGCTCTTATCTCTTTGCACACAGGGGACTCTGGTTATCCCAACCTTCCCTTGCTACTGACACCCATGAGGCATCTGACTACAGCTGCTGAAAACAGTTTCAATGAGGTCCACTGTAGGACAAGACGGGTCATTGAGAGGACCTTCAGCCTGCTGAAGGCTAGATTTCGGTGTTTGCACATCTCCGGAGGTGCGCTACTCTACAGACCAAAGAAGGTGAGCCAGATCATTGTTGCCTGCCGCATGCTACACAATCTGGCCCTCAGACATCACATCCCATTGCTGGATGCAGAGGATGTGTCACCTGTACCAGTGGCTGATGAAGGGGACATGGGGAGTGATGAGGAGGAAGATGATGAGGATGCAGCTGACTCCAGAGCAGAGCTGATACGACAATACTTCCACTGAGATATGGGTATGTGTCAATTGTTTTGGATGTGACCTATGCAACTGTCTGCCTTGTGCCATGCTGCCACCTGGTGTCTGTAAACACTGTAAGGATTGGGTACAGCTCTGATTCCGGGAGGCTTGAGGGGTGGGTTACATGTGCCCTTACTGTGCACAGGTCAGTGGCATTCTGTACCTGCAGTTGTGATACTGCACCAGTGACATCTATGTGCATGACCATTGTTGCCTGGACTAGCAGATCCAGTGCTCCATGTTTGCTGACTAGGTGGGCCCCACTGTATGACATCCCCTACAGAAGATCGACATTGGGGTCTATGGAACATCACTGTGTGTGCCAGTGGGGACTGCCTCACGTCTGGATCTGTTCTATGTGGGGAAGGGACCATTGGGGAGGTATGTATTGGGTAAATGGATTTGTGATGAACATATGTGTTAGAAATGGGGTCTTTGGTTGGCAGTCAGGTTACCCCCTGTCCAAGCAAGGTCCCTCACTCTAGTCATGGTAAAGGAGAAATACCCTCACCCACTCACCCCCTTGGTAGCTTGGCATGAGCAGTCAGGATTAACTTCAGAAGCAATGTGTCAAGTATTTGTGGCAACACATACAGTAACCCAGTGAAAACACTACAAAATAACACAAAACAGGTTTAGAAAAATAGGTAATATTTATCTAAACAAAAGAAGGCCAAAACGATCAAAATCTGATATACAAAGTCAAGTTATGAATTTTTAAGAAAATAAGAGTCTGAAATACTTAGAAAACAGTGAGAACGCTGTTATTGCACAAAAGTACCTGGGTAGCGTCAAAATAAAGCTGCATGGGCGAGTGTGCATAGAAAAAGGGCAGCAATGCATAAATTTCTCCCTCTCAATCAAGACCGTGTGTCGTTCCTCCTCTGGTCGGGTTGGCATATGCTGTTTCTTCTCTCACACAAGAGATTGATGAGTCGATCCCGGAAGGGCACCTCGGGGCTGGGCAGACTTTGCTTTGATTTTCCACTCTCAGTGATTTTTAGTTGAAATCTGATCGCAGACTGTCAAGAAACTGCACTGCATGGGGGATTGCATCGTTAAGAGTAGTTGCTGTGAGCGCTGTGCATAGTTTCTCCAGCCGTGTTGCGTCGATCTGCCAGCCACGATGCAGGTGAAGTGTTGATTTTAGCCGCGAGGCCGGCCTCGCGTCATTATCTGCTGTGGGGCAGGTGGTGTGTCAAAAGTTTCCCTGCATGGTGGTCTTGATTGTCCTTTTCCACCAGCTTCACCTTTCAAGGGCCCAGAGACAGGTTAGGGCACCACTTGGCAGACAGGACTCTCAGCAGAAAGGTGCTGGCAAAGAGAAGTCTTTGATACCTCTGAGACTTCAACAATAGGAGCCAAGCTCAGTTCAGGCCCTTGGAGATTCTTCACCAGTAGGAAGTCACACAGAAGTCAGTATTTGACCTCTCTCAGGCAGAAGCAGCTACTACAGGCCAACCCAGCAAAGCACATTCACAAGCAGAGGGACAGTACTCCTCCTCCAGCTTCTCCAGCTCTGCTTCTGGGCAGAGGTTCCTCTTGGTTCCAGAAGTAATCTAATTTTCAGGGGTTTGGGGTGCTGTTCTTATACCCCTTTCTGCCTTTGAAGTAGGCCTACTTCAAAGAGAAGGCTCTGTTGTTTTCAAAATCCTGCCTTGCCCAGTCCAGGCCCCAGACACACACCAGGGGATTGGAGACTGCATTTTGTGAGGGAGGGCATGCAAAGCCCTTTCAGGTATGAGTAAACACTCCTTCCCTCCCCTCAGCCCAGATGGCCCATCAGGATATGCAGGCTACGCCCCAGTTCCCTTTGTGTCACTGTCTATAAGAGAGGTGCAAACAGCCCATCTGTAAATCTGACTCAGAAAGGGAATCCACAAACAGGCAGAGTCACAGAATGGTTCAAGCAGGAAAATGCGTACCTTCTAAAAGTGGCATTTTCAAACACACAATCTAGAAACCAACTTCACTAAAATGTGTATTTTTAAATTGTGAGTTTAGAGACCCTAAACTCCAACTTTCTATCTGCTCCCAAAGGCCACCTGCGCTTTGAGGATATTTAAAGGCAGGCCCCATATTAACCTATGAGAGAGATGGGCCTTGCAACAGTGAAAACCGAATTAGGCAGTATTTCAGGGCATGTAAAATGCATAAGTACATGTCCCACCTTTAATATACACTGCACCCCACCCAGGGGTCTAACTAGGGCCTACCTTGGGAGTGCCTTACATGTATAAAAAGGGAAGGTTTGGGCCTGGCAAGTAGGTACACTTGCCAAGTCAAATTTGCAGTTTAAAACTACACACATAGACACTGCAGTGGCAGGTCTGAGTCATGTTTACAGGGTTACTAATGTGGGTGGCACAATTAGTGCTGCAGGCCCACTAGTATCATTCGATTTACAGGCCCTGTGCACCTCTGGTGTACTTTACTAGGGACCTTTCTAGTAAATCGAATATGCCAATCCTGGATAAGCCAATGTACACATATATTTTATACAGGGAACACTTACACTTTACACTGGTCAGCAGGGGTAAAGTGTCCAGAGCAAACAAAACAGCAAAAAAGAGTCCAGCACACAGAAGCAACCTGGGAAGTAGAGGCAAAATGTTAGCATTGGCGTGGTCAGTGCCAGCGTGGTGTTCCACCGTAAAGTCCATTCCCTATAAAGACATGGACCACCTCAACAATTTGGGATTCTCACCCCTCATCTGAGGGACCTGTAGTCTGTCTGAACCCGGAAGTGAGTCCTAAACAAGTAGGGTCTTAGCTTCTTCAATGCCCAGGCCACAGCAAAAGCTTCATGCTTAATTGCACTCCACCTACGTTCCCTGGGAAGGAACCTCCTGCTAATGAAGGCTACAGGTTGGTCTAGGCCCTCTTCATTAAGCTGCAAGAGTACTGCTCCAATACAATGCTCCCAGGGGTCTGTTTGCACAACAAATTCCCTGGACTAGTCAGGTGCCTTCAGCAAAGGTGCCGTGCACATGGCAGCCTTCAGGGCATCAAAATATGTCAGGCAAGACTTAGTCCAGACCACATTTCTGGGCTGCTTTTTGGAAGTTAACTCAGTCAAGGGAGCAACAATTGTGCTATACCCCTTGACAAACCTCCTATAGTATCCTGTGAGACCTAAAAAGACTCTTACCTCATTCTGGGCCTTGGGGGCTCCCAAGCCAGAATGGTTTACATTTTTGGCTGTAGGAGTGCCACCTGGCCACTCCCCCCTGATGTCGAAAGTACATCATGGAACCCTGCCCTACTTGGCACTTGCTTGCCTTAATAGTGAGGCCTGCCTGCTGCAGTGCCTCCAACACTTACAGAGGTGTTGCAAGTGGAACTGAAGACAGCAATGTCATCCAGGTAGGCAGCACTGAAATCATCCAGTATAGCCAACACCTGGTTGACCTACCTCTGAAAGGTGGCAGGGGCATTCTTCATCCAAAAGGGCACCACCCTAAACTGGTAGTGCCCATCTAGTGTGGAGAATGCAGATCTCTGCTTAGCCCCCTCAGTTAGAGCAATCTGCCAATACCCAGAGGTAAGATCAAATGTGCTTAGGTATTTAGCAGCCCTCAACCAGTCAATGAGCTCATCAGCTTGGGGGATGGGGTGCGCATCAGTCTTACTCACTGCATTAAGTCCCCGGTAATCCACACAAAACCGGAGTTCTGGAGTGGCACCAGGAGCAGCAGCTATTGGGACCAAGACCACAGAGATGTCCCAAGGGCTACTAGAAAACTCAATAACCCCTAACGCTAACATTTTCTAAACTTGAGCCCTCATTACAACCCTGGCGGTCGGTGTTAACTCAGCGGTAATACCGCCAACAGGCCGGCGGAAAACAAAATGGAATCACGACCATGGCGGAAACCGCCAACATAGACAGCCACTTTAACACTCCGACCGCCACGGCGGTAGAAACAAACACCCCGGCGGTCACCACCAACAGACAGGTGGAGGACAAAGTACCACCGACTGTATTACAACACGCCTATCTGCCACCTTTTCTGGGGTGGAACCAATGCTATCAAAAGCATGTCGGAAACAGTACACAGAATGGAAACCACTCACCTCTCGACACCCAACAAGGAACAAGGACGCCATGGAGCCCGAGTTACGGGTCCTGCCCATGCTGGTCTTCCTCCTTCTGTATCAGGAGCAGGTTAGATGCTGGGGGCACCTCAGCTGGATGAACGCACGACGCCACTGCTGCACGAGGGGGCTCCATGCCCATTGCTGTATCCTGGGGAATGCAAAGCCACAGTCTCACAAGTCTTTCCAGTGGGTGGTTTGCCCACTGCTTAATCCTGGGGAGTGCAACGCCACAGTCTCTCAAGTCTTTCCAGTGGGTGGTTTGCCCACTGCTGTATCCTGGGGAGTGCAAAGCCACAGTCTCTCAAGTCTTTCCAGTGAGTGTTTGCCCACTGCTCTATCCTGAGGAGTGCAAGGCCACAGTCTCTCAAGTCTTTCCAGTGGGTGGTTTGCCCACTGCTTTATCCTGGGGAGTGCAAAGCCACAGTCTCTCAAGTGGATGACAGTCTCCACTGGTTCTGGAGTGGGCTTGGTGCCCAGAGTGCTTCATCCTGCCAAGGACTGAGGAAGTGGATGTATCTCTCCACTGGTTCTGGAGGGGGCTTTGTGCCCAGAGTGCTTCATCCTGCCACGGACTGAGGAAGTGGATGTATCTCTCCACTGGTTCTGGGGGAGGCTTTGTGCCCAGAGTGCTTCCTCCTGCCAAGGACTGAGGTAGTGGATGTATCTCTCCACTGGTTCTGGAGGGGGCTTTGTGCCCAGAGTGCTTCATCCTGACAAGGACTGAGGAAGTGGATGTATCTCTCCACTGATTCTGGAGGGGGCTAGGTGCCCAGAGTGCTTCATCCTGCTAAGGACTGAGGAAGTGGATGTATCTCTTCACTGGTTCTGGAGGGGGTTTGGTGCCCAGAGTGCTTCATCCTGCCAAGGAGTGAAGAAGTGGATGTGTCTCTCCACTGGTTCTGGAGGGGGCTTTGTGCCCAGAGTGCTTCATCCTGCCAAGGACTGAGGAAGTGGATGTATGTCTCCACTGGTTTTGGAGTGGGCTTTGTGCCCAGAGTGCTTCATCCTGCCAAGGACTGAGGAAGTGGATGTATCTCTTCACTGGTTCAGGAGGGGGCTTGGTGCCCAGAGTGCTTCATCCTGCCAAGGAGTGAAGAAGTGGATGTATCTCTCCACTGGTTCTGGAGGGGGCTTTGTGCCCAGAGTGCTTCATCCTGCCAAGGACTGAGGTAGTGGATGTATCACTCCACTGGTTCTGGAGGGGGCTTGGTGCCCAGAGTGCTTTACATGCAGTGTGGCTGGTCCCATTACCTCACATGGGTGTGTGTGCCACAAGATTGCCTAGGAACAGGTAGCATGATACCCCATGGAGGCAGAGACATACCCCAACCTGCTGCGGCTTTGCCTGCCACCTGCAGGTGCAAACAGTGATGAGAGTCATGTCTCATGAAAGCTGGGCAGGGTCCAGGAAGTCTCCCCCAGCCGCGGACGGCTGCCCACTGGGGATGGTAGCCATGTCAGATGTGTTGGCACTGTCTGAGCACGTCGCGAGGCTGGTGGCGGTGCTTGCGACGGTGTCTGTGGCGAGGTTCTGGCGGTGGTGCAAGACACAGCAGGATGTCTCCTGCAGCCTCGGACGGCTGCCCACTAGGGAAGATGCTGGGGACTGTTGCTGAGGCTGCTGACGTGCAGGTGGCGGTGCAGGTGGCAGTGCAGGTGGCGGTGATGGTGGCGGTGTAGGTGGCGGTGCTGGTGACGGTGCAGGTGGCGGTGTCCGCTGCCGTACAGGTTGGTGTAGTGGTTGACAGAAGGGGTGACTCTAGTCCCTCAGTCGGAGCCACAGTGCCCTGTCCTGACCTGCTCTTCGGCTTGTGTCCCTTCCCCACCTTCGATGTTGCCGCAGGTGTCTTGCCACTGTCCCCTTTTGGTTTGGAGGAGCCCTTGGTGGCTGGTAGGTGCGGCTTCTCCCTCTGGGATGTGGGCACCTTCTTCACCTTGGCAGGTGTCGGAATGTCCTTGGCCTCGCTAGATGGCACACTGGCAGCCCTGATGGGTGGCGCACTCGATGACATCGCAGTTGCCTGCACCACTGTGCCTGGGGATTTGGTGGCTGAGGTGCTGGGCTGGGACCTGGAAAGCCTGGACCTAGGGGAAGAACGGGGGGGGAGGTGTAGGGAAGAGGTCAATGTTAGCCAGGAAAAGTTTTTTAGACACACTGGGATGGGAGGATGGAGGGGGTTTGGGAGTGGAGGAAGAGGTAGTGGTTGTAAGAGGTGTACGTTTGCTGAATTTGGGTGAAGGTGCATGGGTTGGAGGCTGTTGTGAGGTGGATGGCTGTTGGGTGGGTGTGTGCCTGCGTTTGTGTACTTTGGGAGGAGGGCTCACAGACACACTGGGAGAGGACACTGGGGATGTGTGAATGGCAGTGGGGGTGGTGATTGCACATGAGCGGTGTGTGGTGATGGGCGTGCTGGTGATGGAGGCAGTGGCTGAGGATGTAGTGCATGCAGGTGTGAGTGGAGACGAGACAGGGAGAGAGGAGGAGGACGTGGAGGAGGGGGTCACAGTGGAGGCAGTGGATGTTGCTGTGTCTGCATGGGGATGGTGCTTGTGTGAGTGCTTGTGGGATGTGTGGTGCTTATGTTTGCCATGTCCACTCTTGTGTGTTGATGAGTGTGCATGCTGGTCTGATGGTGTGCTTGGGATAGGCTGAGGTACAGGGGATTGGGTCTGGGTGGAGGAAGTTGGAGGGGGAGGCTGGACACAGGGACAATGGCTGCCATCAGTGCTGAGGCCAGAGCCTGAAATGCTCTCTGTTGGGCCGCCTGCCCAGAATGAATGCCCTCCAGGTATGCATTTGTTTGTTGCAAATTCCTCTCAACACCCTGGATGGAATTCAAAATCGTAGATTACCCAACAGTGAGGGATCTCAGGAGGTCAATAGCCTCCTCACTGAGGGCAGCACGGCTGACTGGGGCAGGGCCTGAGGTGCCTGGGGCGAAGGAGATGCCCACCCTCCTGGGTGAGCGGGCACGGGACACACGCTGAAAGGCTGCTGGGAGGGCAGAGCTGGTAGGGGGTGTCGGCTGTACCTGTTGATGCGGTGGGCACAGAGGTGCCAGCCACCGCAAGGGAGCTCCCATCAGAGGAGGAGTCGCTGTTACTGGTGTATGCTCCTGTCCCCGTCGTGGAGCTCCCCTCGCCCTCAGTCCCACTGGTGGCTTCAGACTCCCTTGCTTCACCCTCCAGGGCCATGTGGGATGCAGCGCCCTCCTGCTCCGGTGCCACTGCTCCTCCGCCAGATGATGCTAATGCACGCAAGAACAGGGTGACAAAACAAAAAGGGGGGAAAGACAGAAGAAACACATGCAACACCACTACCGTTGGCGGACACAACACACAGGGAGCAGCCATATGCACTAAGCCATTCACTAACAGTTCTTAGGAAATTCACATGCCCATGGGGGACGATGCCTAAGCCCAATTGCTGCACACCTGGAAGCAACAGGAGCCTGACTAGGTGTAGATGGCTAGTGCCAGTAGTGGGGTTGGGGTGCCACAGAGCTGCCTAACAAGGGACTTAGCCTACCAAGTTCGCCCTGGCCTAGGGGAACCCACAGCCCACTCCCCCCCCCCAGACACCTCGTAAAGCGCGCTGAGTCCGCTGAATTAGAGTGTACTCACCCCCTTGTGGCTGCTGTGATGCCCTCAAGCGCCCATCCAACTCCGGATAGGCCACCACCAGGATCCGGTACATCAGGGGGGTCAAGGTGCGATGGGCACCCCTTCCAAGTTGGGAGGCCATCCCCAGCTGGGCCTCCGCCGTCTTCTTGCTCCAGCGGCGCAGGTCCTCCCATCTTTTACGGCAGTGGGTGCTCTGTCTTGGTGATGGCACGCCAAATACCCTTCTTCTGGTGGGTGCTGACCTAGAGGAAAAGTGAAGTTTGAATGGATGTTTCTATTCTGTACATTTCATCTCACGCATTGCCAAACACCTCCCACCCTGGCCCAGACATACATACACACACAATCCTGACATGCTGGTCTGTCCCCCTCCCCACCCTCTTCCATCCACGACACTCCATACAATCATGTGCCATCCACCATGCTCACAGTGTACTCACCTGTTTGTCTGGAGGACCGTACAGTTGCGTGTACTGGGGGAGGACCCCATCCACCAGTTTCTCCAACTCCTCCATAGTGAAGGCAGGGGCCCTTTCACCAGACACTGTAGCCATTGTTGCTTCCAGACATAGGTCACAGCAGCACTTACAGAGTAGGTCCTCTCCTGTTGAAGGTCAGGTATCAAGTGAGGGAACAGTTAGAAAATGGTGGCCACGTCCGCGGCGGTGCGTACCATCACCGCCGGTGTACATCATCATTGGCTCCTGGGACCCATAGGGCCCAATGTTAATCAATGTTGAATTGTGCTGCTTTCTTCCACCGCCTACCGCGACGGTGTACTACACTAGTGCAGATACCTAATTTCCCCTTGTCCCACCTTACAGGTCAGGCAGCCAATTCAGAGGGCCACATGGCAGGGAAAAAAACTGCGTCACACCTATTTAGGCCTGGAATATGGACAGATAAAGGCACATTGCGAATTTCCAACGTTTTAGCAAATAACACATTGTGATACCTAAATGTCTCTGCTCGCTGTTCTCCTCCATAGGGCACATCTGCTAGGGCAGGTGATGAGATGGCAGCATCCTCCGGTGTACAGACCCCTGGTGGACCTGTCGACAATGGAAGAGAGACACATCATTATCACTTACAGACTTGATCATGCAACAATCCTGGATCACATTTGTGAAAGCACAGACTGACTCCAGATTGTTTTGTGATTCAAGGGTGTTTATTTCTGTGCAAATAAGTGGAGGGAGTTGTGAAATGGGCTGGGGTGATGGTGGAGGAATGTCCATGGCAGAGTCCAGTCTATTTGTTTCAGAGGTGCATTGTCCTGTGGGGCATAGGAAGTGGAGCAATGGCAGTTTAAGCTGGACGGGGTGTCAAAGTGGGACAGAAGGGTGACATACAGAGGGGTCTTATTTCCTGGCGGGGGTATTGTCAATGTTCTTTGTCTTGTTCCTGCATCTCAGGGACCGTTTACGGGCTGGTTCTCCATCTGCAGAGGGTGGGGTGCTGATGGCCTGGTGTTCCTGTGGCGGTGCCTCCTGTCCACTAGCGCCGGCGGAGGTGGAGGGCTGTTCATCGTCCACGCTAGTGTCAGGGGCCCGTTGGTGTGCCACTGTGTCCCTCCAGGTGTTGACAAGGTCTGCCAGCACCCCTGCAATGGTGACCAGGGTGGTGTTAATGGACTTCAAGTCCTCCCTGACTCCCAAGTAGTGTTCCTTCTGCAGCCTCTAGGTCTCCTGAAACTTGGCCAGTACCATGCTCATGGTCTCCTGGGAATGATGGTAAGCTCCCATGATGTTGGAGAGTGCCTTGTGGAGAGTGGGTTCCCTGGGCCTGTCCTCCCCCTGTCGCACAGCAGTCCTCCCAGCTTCCCTGTTATCCTGTGCCACTGTCCCCTGAACTGTGTGCCCACTGCCACTGCCCCCAGGTCCCTGATCGTCCTGTGTTTGTGAGGTTGCCTGGGGTCCCTGCAGTGGTGGACACACTGCTGATTGATGTGTCCTGGGGACAGAGGGATGGGCCCGCTGGGTGGATGCTGTGGCGGTGTTTCCTGATGGGGGAGTTTCAGTGGTGGTTTGTGACTGTGTCAGGGGAACCGACTGTCCCGAGGTCCCTGATGGGCCGCACTGGTCATCTTGATCCAGGCGTGCAGAGCTGCTGTCATCACTGTGGGCCTCTTCTGTGGGGGGACTGGATATGTCTGGCACCTCCTGTCCGGTGACATTGGGTGTGGGTCCTGTTGGGGTGTGAATGCATAATCTTAGTATCGGTGTGTGCCATCTTGTGCAATGGGTGAGTTAACCTCTATTCCTGTGCTTGCATTAGTTCTCTGGCCCTTGTGTGATTGGTGATTTTGGGGCATGAGTGAGTCTCTCTACTGGACATGCTTTGGTGATGGTGTCCATGCACTGGTGTTACATGCAGGGCTTAGTTTTGGGATGTGTAGGTTGTGGTAGTGGGGTATCTGTGGGGTGTTGGGGTGATGGGTGTGAGGGTGAGGGTGGGAGTATGTGATGGCATGCAGGTAGGGTGGGGGGATATAGTATTAAAGCTTTGCCTTACCAGAGTCCAGTCCTCGTGCTACTCCTGTGAGGCCCTCAGTATGCAGTATTGGCAAGACTTGCTCCTCCCATGTTGTTAGTTGTGGGGGAGGAGGCAGGGGCCACCGCCAGTCCTCTGTACAGCAATCTGGTGTCTGGATACCACGGAACGTACCTTCCCCCGTAGGTCGTTCTACCTCTTTCTGATGTCACCCCATGTTCTTGGATGTTGTCCCACTGTGTTGACCCTGTCGATGATTCTCCGCCAAAGCTCCATCTTCCTAGCAATGGATGTCTGCTGCACCTGTGGTCCGAATAGCTGTGGCTCTACCCGAATGATTTCCTCCACCATGACCCTGAGCTCCTCCTCTGAAAACCTGGGGTGTCTTTGAGGTGCCATGATGTGGTGTGGGTGATGTGTGAGGTGCTGTCTGTTGTGATGTGTGAGGGGATGTGTTGGTGTATGTTGTTTGAGGTGTGTGGATGTTGTATAAGTGATGGTGTTGTGTGTCTGTGGATGCTGGTGGTGTGTTAGCTAATCTCTCTCTGGCCTTCTTTCAAAATCTTGGTTGTGAGGGTTTGTGGGTGATGTGGGTGTGTGCTTTAAATTGGATTGGGTGTGTGGGTGTGATGTGTGTATGTGTATCAGGTGTGTGTATTTCGAATTGTCCAATGTGGTGGTGTTTTGTAAATGTGTGTGTATTTTGAGCCCGGTGGTGTATACCGCCAATGGATTACCACGATTGAAGGACCGCTGTTTAGATTTGTGGGTCGTGATAGAGTGGGCGGATTCTTGTTGGTGTGACGGTGTGGGTTTTGATATTTCCAGTTTATCACTGACCTTTGGTGTGGCGGACTAGTGTGGGTGTCTGTATTGTGGCGGATTCCGAGCTGTGAGTCGTAATACCTGTAGCAGAATTCCAACGCCGCAACGGTATGTTGGTGGTCTTCAACACGGCGGAAAGCGGGATTTACCGCCAGGGTTGTAATGAGGGCCATAATCCTTAATGTTAGCCCTAACCCTGTCAGCCACTCTGTAAACGTTGGCCATGATTTATACTTTTTGACACAAAACTTTGCTAACGCAGTTTTGAGTCAAAAAGGTTAGGGCTGACTAGCACCATTTTTTAACGCCACTCGGGCATCAGATTTATACTATGATGCTGAGGGGGTGCTAAAAATAGCTTTTAGTCATTTTTTCCGACATTAACCATTGTGTCTTGTCATATGGGAAAATGATGTTATCGGAGGTAAAATGACACTAATCCGGTTTACGACATGTAAACACATCGCAAAACGGAAATGCACCATTTTTGCCCGCAATAGCATCAAAAACAGATGCTAACAGAGAAAACTGTGCAAAGGAGACCCAAAATGGATCCCAGAAGCCAGGAGAGACCCCAGGGAGACCCCATTCAAGAAGGAACCAGCCAGGAGGACACAAACAAGACCCAGGAGAGGGAGAAGAAAAAGTAACTGTTGTATCAGTGCAGAGGAGTATGAAATACTGGTGAGAGATGTGACAGAGCATCAAAATCAACTGTTTGTCACCTCAACATTGCCAATTGGATGGAGAGAGGCAGTCTGGCGGCAGGTTGTGGATAAGATCAACAGTGTGGCAGAGGTCAAGAGAACTGTGACTGAGTGTAAGAAATGCTGGCATGACTGCAAGAGAAGAACAAAGGAAAAAATGGCACCGAACAGGAAGGCAGCACTGCAAACTGGAGGTGGGAGTCCAGCACCGCAAGAGGACTTGGACGAGATGGAGGAGATGGTTGCAGTGGTCATCCTGGAGGAAATCGTCACAGGAATACAAGGACAGGACAGTGCAGAATACCAGGAAACACCACAAATACAGGGTAATTTGGATGGGGGAATTTATATGCTTAAATGTCAAGTACAAGAAAGGGGAGGCGCATAGGACTCACACAATGCATGTCAAAGGAGCGCAGAGGGACACAATGCACACTATGCAAGTTGCACCATGCCAACATAAACTACACATGTACCTTCATCTTGGTGGTGCCATGCACCAACCTGGACATATTTAAAACACCACGCCTATACAGTATACCTACATGTACACATGCAGCACATGGGCTGGATGGCATGTATAATCACTGTGCACTGGTTGTGACATCACAATATCCCTTGCATGTAGTCACATAAACACCACTAACACGACCAAGACCTCAGAGACCAGGTAGTCAGTCAACATCATTCATGGGATTACTTCATAGTGGTGTCCCTTGCAGTAACACCTTGCAACTGCCTTGCCTCATTGCCCAAACGCATGTGTGCAACATGTCATAGCACACAAGTCATTGCAACTGTCCCAACAGTACCCAGGCATGTGCCGGTAACACCACCACACCGCATATAGACAACACATTCACATGAGGCAGCCATCCCTACATCATGCAGTCAGGGTGTCCCCTGGGTGCATTGAACAATGAACTGAACAGGTGCTGGGGGAATAGCAGGCTGGACCTGTATCATTAGTAACATGCCACTACCCAGACCAACTAAACCGAAGCTCTGATGAACCAAACATATTGATGCTGAACTGAAATGTGCCACTACAGAAAATATGTACTACAGATAGCAAACAGTAGGTCACAACAGTCACAGGCTGAGCCCACAACTACTCTGACATAACCATGTCAGACACATGGGAGTGGGGAACTAAACACACACATACAACACATGGGGTATGACTGTGAACATAATAGTGGATAATTCCACATCAACGGGCGGGAATGGTGCATGGGCAAGCCCGGTATTGGTAAGACTGCCAGTGCAGTGTACACTTTGCACTTGGCAGTCACACGTTGGGATGGCAGCTGGAAATCTGTCTGCTCATGGTAGCTCTGTAGGGCACTTAGTTCACATTTTTGATGGATCAAATTGAGTCAGTGCCAGTTTTGGCCTGCATTGGGTGTACCAGGACACGCTGCACTCAGCCTTGCAAATCAGGCAGTGGAAAGGGCAATCAGGCACTGGAAAGGGCAAAGGGCCAGGGTATGGGGCACGCTGCACTGCCCATGCCAAGTGCATGGGCTGTGCAGGGGCTCCCAGGGCCACACCACACCACATCACCAACAATCATTTCATGGGGGTTATAATGCAATGCAAAGGCTGGTAAAAATGCAGAAACAGACCTGGAGGGTAGTGCTGAATGTATCACTGGTCTGGTGTCACAGGACAGATGCCATAGCCAGTCTGTGAGCTGCTGGTAACCTGCCATGTCCAGGCCACTGGCCCAAGGGACATTCCACATTGACGACAGTTGCCACTACCACCTGTGCTGTTGGGGATTGTCAAATACACAATGGCAATCAGGTGCCCCTTGGACTAATGCAGATGAAATGAGAACTTTCTTCAGGCCCTGACCTAAGTACACTGCTGTTAAATGGCTATGTCCATAGATACATTTATCATAAGGCACTGTCACATACAGAATGGTGCACACATCAGAAAGGGCATACCCATGCTGCCTATCCCTGGGTTCAACCCTGTGCTTGAGTCAAATGAGCTGTACTGTCACCATGTTGCACTCATATATCATAATGCAAGGAGGGCTGCATTGAGGGGGAGGACATAGGTGTTTAGTAAGGCAAACAACCTACACAGACCTGGTTGAAAATGAACTCTGCCAGGTCCATGAGTGCCATGCAATGTAGCACACAAATGACAACATGAGGAGCTTTCAATGGCAAGAAGAGCACAATGTCCCGGCAATGCCATTCCTGGGGTGGTGCAAGGTCTCAGCACAGCATGGGTGTATGTGAAACATGTAAGACTGTGAAAGGGAGGGTAGAACATGAAAAGATGGTGACAAGCCACAAAAAGGATAGGCAACACACTTAGAACATATGATGCAGCCAATTGTGCCTATTGGGCTTCCATTCATGTGACATGCAGGTGGGGCAAAGGGCAGTAGATTGCAGCTATGATGTACTGGAGGAACAATCCTTTGGAACTAAGGGGCACATCATAGGCCCCTATCGGTCACTTTCAGTGACGCACCTGTGGCGCCAAGCACTGCGCCGTATTGACAAGGTGTTGTTAAGCACTTTTTAAGGCTTAATGTCACCTGGTAAATACAGACACTCCTGATCATCACTGTGCCTGGAAGGTGGTGCAATGGACGTTGCTGTGGGCGTGACACAGCAACACCCATTACATGTTGATGCTGCCTCAGATAAATGGAATTTTGTCAACTTGAGGCAGGGCCAAAACTCTGACGCCAGCCCCAGGGTTGGCAATATCAGGGTGCATTGAGGAGGAATACATTTTCTGCTTTTCCAATGTTGTCTACATTCTGCAGCATGCATAGGAAGAGCAAAATGCCAGAAATTATTGTTTATGTGCTTAAAGGTGTTCCTTCCTGCACATAAACAATAATATGTAATTGACGATTTGGCTCTTCTGTGTGTACTGCATTCTACAGCTCACACAGAAGTGCCAAAGCACCATTAGTGATTGTTAATGTGCAGGAAGGGATACTTTCACACACATGAACAGTCACACCCCTCAACACATACATCCTTGCACGATGGTGCAAGGATCCCTGCGTTGATGCTGGCAGCTGAATCTTGCACCAGCGCGGGGGATAACACAGGGGTGCCCCATATTCACTTACATAAAACGCATCCTTGTGTTACCAAAGTGATGAAGTACAGTGCTGACAATTTTTGTACGGCACCGCGCTGTACCACTTTTACAAAAATATGGCCCTAATATGACAATGAGCTTTTAATATCAAGTCAGTGACATGACTTGTCAACTGCCACAACACAGATAGACTGATTTTACACCATCTGATTGCAGAGGATGATGGCTCTCCTGCGGATCTGCCTGTTCTGGAGTACCCTGATGACCTGGATGACCAGCTGGCAACTATCAGCCAAGAGACCCTCCACGAAGTCCTTGTAAATCTCCAGACACCACCTCTAGTCACAAGGAGGAGTACTGATGTAGCAGACATCCCACAGGCCCCACTTAGTACCCCAATAGTATGATCTGCCAGCACTGACACAGCAGAGGACTCGAAGAAGCCAGGCAGCAGCTTTGAGAGGACAGTGGTAGGAGTCCAGTGGGAGCTGGCCAAGGAGGTGCAGGTGAAGATACAAACTACGGCAGCCAGCCTTGAGGGGATGCGGACGTGCATGGTCAGGGCAACACGTGAGACTGTAATCAACCGACGTACAGACTTACCAATACGTGGAGTCCAGGAGTCTCTGAGGGACATAGCTGCTTCCATGAGGGAGAAGCCACAAGAACAGCCCTCCCAAACTGACATCAGCATGCTTAAGGAGAAAATAGACTCCATGTACCGGGAGATTTTCTCCCTCAGGGCAGACATGGCTGCCTACCACAGGGATGTTGCAGCTATACTTAAAAATCAGCAGTTCCTCCTCCTTGCTGCAGTGATGCCATATGTAGTTCCACAGATGGCAGCTGCTGGGAGTTGGGAGTCCACATCTCCAACCATTGCAGTGTGTGTGGCCCACCTCTACCTCCCCACTACCACCATCAACGATAGAGGACGCACTACCCACATCGGAGGATAAAGATGTGGAACAGATCATCTTCTCCCGTAGAAGTTCCCAGTAGCACCAGCCTATGCCACATAGGCAGTGTGTTCCTTTGTCCTGTGCTTGACATCATGCCAGTGTTAGCACTGTTGCAGATATGCACTCTTCTTCAATACACTGTTGACCTTTCTGCTATGGAATGCAGTTGTCTCCTAACTTTTAAATTGGCAATTTATGTTCCCCTGCACTAACAGACACTTTTCCCAAACCTGTCCCATGACATGTCCCTCAACCCTGGACTTGTGTTGTGTCACAATTGGATGGATTCCAGGAATGTGGTCACAGACCTGGACATTGTAAATATTGCACTATTACACTTGTTATTAAACACCACCTACACCACCTACACAACCAGCATGTTTTATGTGTTGTGACACATCTACTATGCCTAGGATTTGTGATGTGTGTAACATTTCTCAAGTCACAGAGTGTCAGTACAAGAGTGCATGAATATACTTTGACATATCTATGCACATAGTACCTACATGATGTAAGTTGATGCTGGTCTCATCCCCTACAAGCAATTCAGTGAGTATGTGAAATATGTTGAACACCTGTATGCTACACCCACTATATATGGCAGGAATAGCTGTGAAACAGTTCTTGGGCAATATTATCAGCTGGGAGTACCAGTAGAACACATTGGTGTGAAACAGAGGGACTCAACCTCATCTATAATTGCCACTGGTCAATTTAGCAGGATAGGAATGTCAAATGTCCCACAGTGCCCAACATTCTGAAACAAGACCTATACAAAGACAGCTGAATTACCACACCTACCTGTCCTATATATGGTCAACATAGTCACCTTGAGTGGTGGGTACAATGGATGGCAGATGCACAGATAAGTAGATCAGTTGTAGCTGCCAATGTGACAGCTCAGTCATAAGAAGGTGATGAACATGTCAAAAGAGGGATCTGGATGCAGGACAGAGTCCCTAGGACAACACACAATTTTCACTGTACACCCATGGGAAGACCCCTGAGACCCAAGCATATAACACATGAAGTGAGTGAGTACCCAAAATTATTTATTTTGATAATAAAAATAAAAAAATATACATAATTATGAACACCTGTCCTAACCTAACCTATCCTAACTATACATAACCCACAACAGACCCTAACTACTCTATGCTACACTTACCTAACACATTTAACAACACACTCTAAACATTTGCACCCCACCCCCCTTATATCACAAGGCACAGGCACACGTTAGACACATAAACCAAACTACATATATACTATCTATCACTAAACACATTTTTGGGGCATTTTTGATAAAAGCCCCAACATGACCCCCCACTCACCACATAGTAAAACCTAAAAAGTAGAAAACCCACCCCCAAATCTACTTATTCTAAGTAACCCACTAACCTACAACTAACCCCCTAATACCCACTAAAAACCTTTAAAAAATGAGGAGGGAGGGGACTGAACTTGGGAAGAGTGACATCATGCCATTCAGAGGTTGGCTCTTTTGAGTTTCCTCTTAATGTACTTGAGGGTCTTCATGTTCTTAGCCACCTCCTTTCCTATAGAGTCCAACTTTTTGAGGAACTGTGTCACATCCCTCTGTAAGTCTCTGATGGCACTCATGTCCATGGCAGCAGGTGTGGTTTGCTGTGGGACGGAAGTAGAGGGTGCAGCTGCTGGAGCAATAATGATGTTGGCAGCTGTGGGCCCCTGCACAGCTGTGGTGCTTGGTCAACCCTGTGTGGGCAGTGTGGCTGAATGCCTGCCACTCACCAGTGGATTGCTCTGAGCGATAGAGGCATTATGTCCTCCTGAACCCAGATTCCACTGCCAATATGTGCCGATAGCACACTGCCCTCTTCTGAAAGGATCAGAATTGGTTGTTATTCATGTTGGCAGCTGTTAAAATGATACAGGCAACCATCAGTTTCAGCATTGTGTGGAGTATGTACAAAAAATTAGCTTACTATCTACATCGATTTGCACATGCACTCTTACTCACATTCCGGATAATGCAATGTCCCTGATGGATGAAACAACAATGCTGCCTTAGCACCATTTCCTTGACACCATAGCCTCCCACAACAAGATTATGAAACAAACTAAATTCGATCTGCATAGATTTCCTACCATGTGTGACAATGCAAAGGCAGGGTCAACTTCACATTGATCAGGGCTACTTTTCCTCATCATCTGTGTCAAATTTTCAAACATACATCACCAGAAACTTGTAAATCTTACTGGGAGTATGGGGTGCAGTTGGTAACCATAAGGATTCTGTGTTGATAGGTACACATGCAAGCCTGATCAAAATGACTGCCACCTACACTATGAGCATCACATCTATCTACAAATGTGTTGTTCCCACCCCCTGTGCCTCAGTGGATATGGCCATGCAGATCTTCATCTCAACTGTCCAGGTCATCCACCAAGGCATGCTCACTCATACATGTAGTCAGGGAGTGGACCATATGTTAGGTGATGACACATATGAAGCTGGTATCTATAGGTCTTTCACATCTAAATGTATGTGTCCAGATGTGGACACCCATCAATACCTCGCACAGCCATAACCATGCCAGCACACAATTGGACTTGACCTGTGTGCATGCCTATTACATTCCATATAAGTGTCACGTAAGTGTAGTATAAAATTAGTGGCACCATGTTGGTGGACAATTGCCCACCCAGTCCTACATGTACATTACAATACAGGGATGCGCCAATTTGTCTACAAAATGGTGCATCACTGTTTTGTATGAATGACGGTGTGTTCCAGTGCCATTATTTTCCCAATGGTGTACATCTAAGTCACAAATGGGCCTGCATTTGGCTTGTCATCACCTTATTTACACAATGCTACCCATTGAGCGCCACAAGCCTCACAAGATATGACTCTGCACGTGCATGGGGAACCACTTAAATGTGATATAGTGTCACCATCCAACCTACTTTGATTTCTGATCAGTTCACAGCTCATCACTTCTAGCATTGGGTGCAACTCTCATTCTTGTGAAGCCATTTTAGTTATAGCTCCATGCACGTTATTTAAGCAAGACCATGCCTGCAGCTGTGCACTTTACCCTAGATATATTTTATTCAGCTTTGTTTATTATTTTAATGGTCTTATTTTATTTCTCTCTATCTAGCTGTTCTTTTACCTAGGCCAGCACTACGTTCTTAAACAAGACATTTCTTTCACTCTGGGCTTTTCTCAAGGCGCGGTAAGATAGGTTGCCGGTAAATGTGGTAACGCTTTGTCTCTGGTATTCATAGAAACATACAGATCCTTATGTAGGGACATTTTATCAGAACATCACCTGTTTTATTATAAAAACACTTCCTTGTCCCATACACGGTAGAGGGAGATTACAGCCAGCTGACCATGACTGTATGATGATTGCTGAACGCTTCGCTACAGCTGCTTATGCAAACTTCAGGCCTTTGCTCAGGTATGGGGGATGATGTCTTCCCAGGGGAACCTGAAGGGCAGAACTAGAGCTCTAATATAGCCTAGGTAGGAATTAGTTTATTGACTCTAGTGACAATATGATAGCATTATTTCTGTGCTTTACTCTCCTTGTCCCAATTTTAATCCTGTCATGCTTTATTGTCCTGGTTATTGCAGTACATGTTTTATTATCTAAGATGTGGTTGCTTCATTAAAGCTTTAATGAAACATATACTGCCTCTGCTTGTCCTTGTATATGTGAGACCAATGTAACTGAGAGAAACGGATGAGATCTGAGTGACCATGATTTCCCTGAGGAGTCAGTTGTGTCATGTGCTCCGCTGCCCAATCATCCCTGCCCTTGGGTAAAGATGAGGCACTGCTAGTTAGCCTGAGCAAAAAAAAGAAATCCCGGATTAGGCCGACAGGTGTCACTTGTAGTGGCTTAGACTCAGGGGGTCATTCTGACCCTGGCGGTAAAATCCGCCAGGGCCAACGACCACGGGAGCACCGCCAACAGGCTGGCGGTGCTCCCATGGGCATTCTGACCGCGGCGGTACAGCCGCGGTCAGAAACGTAAAACCGGCGGTGTACCGCCGGTTTCCCGCTGCCCTGGTGAATCCTCCATGGCGGCGCAGCTTGCTGCGCCGCCATGGGGATTCCGACCCCCATACCGCCGTCCTGTTCCTGGCGGTTTTGGCCGCTGGGAACAGAATGGCGGTATGGGGTGTCGTGGGGCCCCTGGGGGCCCCTGCAGTGCCCATGCCAATGGCATGGGCACTGCAGGGGCCCCCGTAACAGGGCCCCACAAAGATTTTCAGTGTCTGCCATGCTGACACTGAAAATCGCGACGGATGCAACTGCACCCGTCGCACCCCTTCCACTCCGCCGGCTCCATTCGGAGCCGGCATCCTCATGGAAGGGTGTTTCCCGCTGGGCTGGCGGGCAGCCTTCTGGCGGTCGCCCGCCAGCCCAGCGGGAAACCCAGAATTGCCGCAGCGGTCTTTTGACCGCACAGTGGTATTCTGGCGGTCCCCGCCAGGCCGGCGGCTTCCGCCGCCAGCCGGGGTCAGAATGACCCCCTCAGTCTCCCACACTGCAGGTGATTCTGCCCGTCAAATACAGTACTCTCATTAGAAAAATGAGAGCCTACGCGACATCAAGACTCACTCACGCAAAACACTTAAACACTACACAGGGCAGACAAAATCTGGATACATCTGGGTCCTCAAATCTTGCCAATTCACCTATGGTGTAGGGGGCAGGGTACTTGAAATATATGGATAGAAAACCATGGTTAGTATCATATCACTGTCACTACTAGAAGGCAACATATTGCAGTGTTTACTATTTCAGAGGAGTGAGGTAATTATCCAGGTTGTGGACAGTGCAACAGACTTACCACTGCAATCTCACAATAAGACTGACACTCAGGTGAGTGAGAGCCACACATCTGCATTCTTACACTGGACCTGAGATTCATGTAGTGCTACACCCTGCAACAACCATATGTGGCCAATATGTAGAAGATGGAACTCCATGGAATGAAGGGGAGTTGGGTGACAGATACATGGCACTACCCTTGTGCTCTGCAAGACAGCTGACTCAGGTATTCTTGCTTGTCCTGCTAGGCACACAGAGGCATGTTGTGGAGGACAAGCAGCTACATTTTAAGTCTGCAATTTTCATGCATTGAGTAATCAGTGATTTATGTGTCACAGTTGGATGATGGTATCAAATGCCCCATTGCCAGTGCCCCCTAAGGCGGGTATGCCCCCTTTGTAAACATAATGGCAGGGTTGATGTATGTGAAAATCTGACAATGTTGCGGCAAACATGGATTGGCCTACTTTGTTATCACAATCCACTTACATATGGTATGCTGGCAGTGTCTTGGCTTATCATACATGACACAATGCTGAGGCACAGATGTTGCCATGGCCCCTGAAATGTGTGACTTAGTGATGGTTGTTCATAACTCACCTAACATCTGACTTGCATTGATAAAATGGTAGGATATGTGAACCCCATGTCTATATTGGCACAGTGACACTTCGTTCTGGTTGCATGCAACCTGTCCACAAGCATTGCATACTGCACGCCAATACATCTGCTACTGTCATTCAAGTGTTGTGTACATAAATTAGTTTTCCAATGGGAGACTCACCAACAGGGCCACCAATCACCACACCAAGATGGTCCAGAATCCTGCTCCCTGGCCTCCAGATCAGCCGAGCGATGCTTGAGCTGGTGGTCGTTGCGAATGCTGTGGTACCTCCATCCAGTAGCCCTGTATCACACAGCCACCCATATCCAACATTAATGGGAGGTAGTGCGCTACCAGCCACACAAAGCCTCCCAGCTCCTCCTCCCCCATTCTGGTCTGCCACCCCTGCCAGACATTGCACTGAGGTGCAGGCTGAATATGAGAAATAAAGTAGTAATAAACAGAAGTAAGGAAAGGAAACTTAACACCCCAAAAAATAACTATCCCAACTAACCCACCTATACAACTAACCCGGACAGACACCCCACAGCACAGGTACAAAGTAAAATACAGATAACATGCAAATTCACAGACACTGGGACAAATAACGATCAAATACAACAGAAAACACAACAGGAGGGACACCACAAGGTACAAAAAAGAGCAATAAGCTACCACCAACCCCAAGACACAACCACCCAGGCAAAAGAGGCACAAACTGTAAAGTGAAGGTGAAAGTACACCCACTGTACCATGCCTGTAAACAAGATATCCTATTACTTCACTTCCTGTGCCCTTGCATCACGTTTTCTGTAATGCATTTATTATTTTGACTCATCTGATATTTGCCTGAGTATTTCTGATGCATTACTTACATGCGTCTTTTTATATTGATACATTACATTTATGCATCGATTTAACAGTAAATCAGCATTGCTTTGAGTGCGAAGGTGGAAATCACGCTAAGGGCCCATGGGTCATGTACTTTGCGTTTGCCGATGTTATTGATGCATTAGCGTAATTTTTTTTTACTCTTTCCCTGATTGGGTGATTTTGTCAATTGTTAAAGGATGCACCCTGTAGCAACATAAAAATTGAATGGGCTGGGCTGCAGTATGGCATTTTCTGTATGGCCGCATGTGGTAGTCCTTTTAACAATGTGATTTGTGTGTGATTGGTCTGTTACACCAATGTCTGTGTTACAGAATCAACAGCATGAAAATTTATACACGTCATGCATATGTATGTATGTATGATAACATTGTATCCACTTGGTATGTGATAGTGAATTTTGTTCACTTATGTGCTGTGTGGAGTTGTCTTACAGAGCATCACATTTCAGACGACATACACAGCTCAGGCATTGTTGATGATGGCTGATGAATGCAATATTGCAAATGTTACCCGATAAATGTCTCCATATTTTGATCTTGAGTATATGGGTGACCTGTGTGTGGACTACACATATGTCTGAGATGTGTACATATTGGTACATACTGAGATTGACACACTCTGCCTACATTCCAACCATATCATGTATTGAACACAAAAGACAGTTGAAAATCATAACATTTTGAACAGTAATAAAAATTAATTGTGGTGGACCTGCAGCCCTAGCTGCATATGTTCTCATCCTTGCCGATGTGCATTCCACAGACCTGTCCATCCAAAGTATGAGGTCATCTGTACCCTGTGACAGGATTGGGCCCCATGACAGTGGCAGGAGTGATTTCCATGGATGTACTGCGTAGGCTCTATTTCTCCCATTGCTTGTCATACCTGGGCTAATCATGTTGAGCACTGTCACCAAAGATGTCCCCCCTTGTTATACATGCTCCATGCATCCATTGCAACTCTCACACTGAGTTGTGTTGGTGGCCTATTCAAACATTACAGTTTCACCACATTTTGACATCCACTGCCTCATGTGTGAGACCCTTTTTTACCTCCTATTTGGAAATATTGTTGTTGTGTGTGATGAGTTATTGTTGTACAAGTTGGTAACGTGGATGTAATTAGTATGTTGTGGTCCCTAGACTGTGTCATTCAGTTGTCACCTTCAAGTGATGAGGCTAATTGTGATGTGTGTGATGGTAGCAGTTGACTCTAACGCTTCACATGTGATGTTGCTACAGTACTCTTCAGATTAGTGTTTGTGACATGCTCCCTGAGGTTAGACTCATAATCCTAAGGTATACGTTTAAGAGTTTGAAGACATCAAAGCCGGATTGTGTGAATAAGTGAGGTGTTTATTGACAAAATCTACAAGATGAGTTATGTGATTATTGAGTTAAGACGTTTTAAAAAATGTGCAGTCTGCAGCGTATCCCAGTAGCTGTGTTGTGCTGTTCCCCCTCATTTTCTTCTCCACCATCCTCCTCCTCTTCCTCAGGCAGGTCATCTACCTGCTCATATAAGGGGACGTTCATCCGCACACATATGTTGTGCAGGATGACACATGTCAAGATTATCTTGCAGATGATATGTGGCATATAGGAGGCTGCCTCCTGTGATTTCCAGGCACTTGAATCTGGACTTCAGGATGCCAAATATCCTCTCCACAATAGTCTGTGCCCTCCGATGTCCCTCATTATATGCACGCTCTGCTTCTGTCCTTAGTTTGGGAAATGGGGTCATTATCCATGGCTGTATGCCACAACCCTGATGCGCTGCAAAAGATTAAAGGAGTAATTTGTTGTTAGAGCTTGCAACAGGTATGTCAGGTAGTATGGCAGTTGATATTAAGAGCTGGTTGTGGCTCATAGGTATTTGTGGTTAGTTGTGAGATCCTATCCTTGTGTAATCTTCCTCAGCACTATGTTGTTGACATGACAATCTCGTGTTTGGCTCAAGGACCTGTAAATTATGATTTGGATTCCACACTGATAGTCATTATGTATGTACCATGTAGTGCACCTTTGTATCAGTATGCTATCATTAGAGGGGACATGATACATCCTCACAGAACAATGGGGTCAGATGTGGTGGCAATATGGTAGCACTACAGAGCCTGGACATCCAATCCCTTTTGACATGTGTCATTGTAGATTAGGTGTGACACATAGGGCCTTTGAAATTGGTTAGAGAGAATGCACTACATGTCTTCAAAACTGGCTGCACTGTCCTGAAACATTTTGACTATGCAAGAATGCCCATTGTGTGATATGTTACTTGGGAACCCCTTTGTTGTCCCCGGCGCCAGTTGCTCATATGCAGTCGTGCAACAACACTACCTACCCTGCACCAGGGTACTTGGCTAGCTGCCTTGTGGAGGTGGATGTATCTGTGCAGGACGGTACACCGCCCTGTACACATGCTTTTTTGATGGCCAATTGGCTCTTTCTGTGTGTACAGCAGTATGCAGCATGCATTTGTGCCACATTCATCTCAGTTCATAGCACAGTCTACTTCCTTTTTGCAACCTGCATACAGCACCCCTGATGTGGTATTTTGTTGTTGGCACTTCCTCAGGTTTTAGGGGAAAGCTACATGTGAGTCTGCATCACAATGCTATGTATCTTGTGGTGACCGACCTGCAGCGAGAAACATTGCACACCCCTTCCACTCTGCATACAGCATGGAGGGTGGCCAATTTACAATGTGGCTTCAAGTCATAATGAAATGGTCATCTGCCAAGATGTAGATACAGTGCAGGCCATGACTGTGGAACTGTGGGCTATTACATTGGTCCCATGGTGTTCCAGAGTGGCAGCTAATGTTTGTGTCAGCCATGAGGTGTCCAAGGGTGTGTATCCCATTGTCTCAGGATGATCAATATAACTACCAGTGTCTCTACTATCTTCCAAAACATTAATGTGAATTTATTCTGTTAACACATGCACATGCAGGCAATGGGATGGAACTCAGCTACTTAGCAAATGTATCCCTTGGCACAGTGCATGTGAGGTCAGTGATTTCCTGTTTTCTCCTACTGGGTCCCACTATGACATCCATCATCTGCACTGTCTTACTGTGTCCCTGCCCACTGTTAGGTCATTTATTGTATCTTGTGCAGACATGATGGTGTTGTGAGTCAGTGAGTGTTGCATGTGAGGTTGCACTACAGTAGGTATGGTACCACTTCTCACACATCTGGCACATAGTATGTTATGGGCATTGATCTTGTGTTCCTATGTGTCATAATTTTCTTAATACTACCCTCTGTACATACTGTATATATCACCTTCACTTACCTGCACCTTTTCATCACCTTCACTGTTTTTATTAGGGGCACCTATTTAGACGAATGCAAACTTTATGTTCAGAATAGCATGTTCAAACAATATTAACATGCAAATGTCTGGAATAATATGTCCAAAGAAATATATGACTTGATGTTACATTAGTTGTACACAGAGAATTTCATTAGTCATTAATCACCGTGGAAGTCTAAGTTACTTCCCCCTTGCATTGACCTTTTAATTTAACCATACTTTCTAAAAGTGGCATTTTCAAACTCACAATCTAAAAACCAACTTCACTAAAAGATGTATTTTTAAATTGTGAGGTCAGAGACCCCAAACTCCAACTTTCTATCTGCTTCCAAAGGAACCTGCGCTTTAAGGATATTTCAAGGCAGCCCCCCCTGTTAACCTATGAGAGAGATAGGACTTGCAACAGTGAAAACCACATTTGGCAGTATTTCACTGTCAGGACATGTGAATCACTTAAGTAGAAGTCCCACCTTTTACATACACTGCACCATGCGATGGGGCGACCTAGGGCCTACCTTATTGGTGCTTTACATGTATAACAAGGGAAGATTTAGGCCTGGCAAGTGGGTGCACTTGCCAAGTCGAATCGGCAGTTTCAAACTGCACACACAGACACTGCAGAGGCAGGTCTGAGCCATGTTTGCAGGGTTACTAAAGTGGGTGGCACAACCAGAGCTACAGGCCAACTAGTAGCATTTGATTGACAGGCACTGAGTACCTCTAGTGTACTTTACTAGGGACTTACTAGTAAATCAAATATGCCAATCATGGATAAGCAATGTACACATATATTTTATACAGGGAACACTTACACTTTTGCATTGGTCAGTAGTGGTAAAGTTTCGCGAGCAAACAAAACAGCAAAAACAGAGTCCAGCACACAGAAGCAACCTGGGAAGTAGAGGCAAAACGTTAGGGGAGACAATGCCAATAATGCCAAGTCTAACAATATGTTTGGGGACTTTTGTTGCGCACTCAGCCTTGGCTTCCTGTACTTACAGTGCATGTGTGCTGACTAGGCATATAGGGGGTTATTACAACTTTGGAGGAGGTGTTAATCTGTCCCAAATGTGACAGATATACCACCAGCCGTATTACGAGTTCCATAGGATATAATGGACTTGTAATACGGCTGGTGGTATATCCGTCACTTTACCGTCACTTTTGGGACGGATTAACACCTTCTCCAAAGTTGTAATAACCCCCATAGTGATTGGTATCACAGTCTTCTTCTATTTACAGGGCATTGGTGTGGTACACCCTGGTCCCTGACTCATCTGTTGCCTCCCGTGACGTATGTTTCCAGTCACTGGCCACTCTCCTGTATTCATTGCTGCATGTTGTTCCACTCCTGTCACTCTCACATATGTTTGCATCACAATGGGTTGCCTGTTGCACATGTAATGGCTGTATATTCCGTACTCATTACTAATACAGACTTAGAAAGTAGCTGTGCTCAATGGCATTTATTTGGGAGGTACAAGTGCAAGGGATGAAGAGTGGGGTCATGGCGGGTGGGTTCACCAGAGTATATAGGCCAGTAGTGGGTAGTCACAGTCCAGTATGGTGGCCTTGGGAGATCAGAGCTATGACAGTGGACAGTCAACAGGGCGTCTCAATGACACATAGAAGAGAATGCTCAGGAGAGGGTCACTTCCTGACGGTCGTCTTGGTATCAGTTCAGGCTAGATGTCTGGTTGGATGTCCTCACTTGCGTGGGGCTCCTCAGCCACAGGTGGAGGGGGGCTGGTGTCCTGTGGGTCCTCGGGCACGGGCCTCCATGCCACTAACTCCAACTGACATGGAGGGCTCAGATGGGTTGTTGCTATTGGAAGGGGCCTGCTGCTGGGAGGTGGACTGACGTTGGATGGTGGTGAGTTCTTCAGAACCCTTGCTATGGAAGCCATGGTGGCATTGTGGGTCTGCCACTGCTGCATGGCCTCCTGATGGTGTGCAGTCTGCAGCCTCTGTGTCTCCTGCATGGTGGCGAGGATCTGGGCCACGGTGTCCTGGGTTTTGTGATATGCACCCAGGGCGTGGGTGAGGGCGTCCTGGGCAGTCTGATGTTGTGGCTGGCCCGTCCCTTGGACCATTGTCCTCTTCCCACCACCCCTAGCTCCCTGTGCCTCTGGCACAGTGGGCCCACTCCCAGTGCCCCCAGGGGCTTCATTGTCTGGAGTGTGTGCCCTAGACATTGGCCCATCTATTTTGGTGCACACTTCTGATTGAGAGGTCTCTAGGAGACAGATTTGTGGAGGAGGGGATGACTGAGGTCTGGTATACACATGGGAGGGGCTGTCCGGTATGTCCATGGTTGGGCTGCTGAGAGTGGACTGGCCAGTCCCCCCAGGTGGCCCAGGCAAGTCGACCCCATCCAGACATCCGCTTGAGCCTTCATCCTGGTGAGGGCTGTTTCACCCTGGCCTCCTCTGCAGGGTGGCAGGGTCATCTGTGGATGGAAAGGTAGAGAGTTTGTATGTGGATGTGTTGTAGTCATTTCCATGGTGTGGTGCATGCAGTGGCCCGACATCTACGTGATGGCATTGACAGCAGCTGCACTGCAGATACTGACTTGGATATGGGGATTATGCAATGGTTACCTGTGCCATGGTGGGTTGTGGGTGGTGGTTGGCACTGCTGTCATTGCCATATGTTGTGATGCTGTTGTGGCAACCAGTAGGAGTGGGTTTTGGTATGGTTGCCCATGCAGCATTTTCACTTTTATGCAGGACTGTGATATTTTTTTTCTGTATGAGGATTGATGCATTGTGGGAGTTGTGGTTGTTCACTTTGTGATTGTCATCCGTGCATAGAGGGTACTGTGTGGGGATGGTAGGAGAGGGGTGGTTTGGCAATCATGTGAGAAGTGTGGGGTGATTGGGAGGAGTGCAGTGGTGTGTGATGGGTGGATTGGGGAGAGGTGGGGAGGCATGCTGGAAAGGATTGTTTGTGGCATTAGGGGGGAATTGAATGACTTACCAGAGTCAAGAACTCCAATAATACCAGTCAGGCCCTTCTGATGCATGATGTCCAAGACCTTCTCATCACAGGATGTCAACTCTAGGGGAGGAGATGGTGGTCCACTGCCAGTCTTGTTCAGGGTGATCTGGTGCCTGGCCGCCATGCAACCATGGTTGGTTGCGGGGGCTCTGTCACAGTTCCTGCCCCCTGAGGTCGTTTCACCTCTTCCTGACATCCTCCCTTGTACGTGGATAGGAGCCGACTGAGTTGACCCTGTCGATGATCCTCTGCCATAACTCTGTTTTCTTGGCCAAGGATGTTTGCTGAACTTAGTCTCCCATCAGTTGAGCCTCTACCCTGATGATCTTGTCTCCCATGACCTGCAGCTTGTTGTCAGTGAACCATGGGTGCTTCTGTTGTGACATGTTGTTGAGGGGGGTATGCTGTGCGGGTAGGGTGCAGTCTGGGGGGGATTGGTGGTGTGGGGGTGTGTGTAAGTGGTTGCAGGTTAGTGGTGGTTGCGGTGTGTCCTAAGTATGTAAAGTGAAGGTGTTTGTATTGTATGGGATATGCTTTGTGGCTTGTGTCTCAGTGGCTGGTTGTGGGAGTCGCAAGGGATTGTGGGTGTGGGTGTGCAAGGTGTTTTATAGTTCTGTGAACAGGTGTGTGTGGTGTGTGTGTATTTCAGGTGTGAGGGATTCAAACTGTCCAATGTAGTGTGGGCCACTATTGGAGGTAACATTTTGTACCGCAGCGGTGCTAACCGCCAATTGTTTATCACCGTGCAAGTGCTGCTGTGCTGGGAACTGTCTCGTATTGGGGCGGTAGGACTGTTGTCAGTGTAGCAGGACCGGCGTTTGGTCAATCACTCTTTCACCATAGGATGGCCAGGCGGTTTTGTTTTTGTGGCTGGAGTTGGGCGTTTACTTTTTTGTGACTTGTAATATGGCGGATGTTGTACAACCATCACTGGCGGTATGGTGGTGCCATTTTGCATGGCTGCCTTGCCTCAAAACCGTAATGGTGCTCATGGTGTTATGTATCCTACCTTTAGACATTTGTCCTAATAAAGACTAAGGGCCTGATTACGACCTTGACCGATAGGACACTCTGGCCCTCATTACTCATTACGACCCTGGCGGTTGGTGTTAAAGTGGTGGTAATACTGCCGACAGGCTGGCGTTAACTACTGCCAAATTATGACCATGGCGGAAAGATCTTCGAAAGACAGCCAATGTACCACACTGACCGCCAGGGCGGAAACAGCCACCACGGCACTTGCCGTCTGCAGCCAGGCGGAAGTCACTGTTCCACCCACCATATTTAGACATGCCAAACCACCACCTTTTCCGGGGCGGTACCAAAGACATCAAAAGCTTGGTGGAAACAGACCTCAGAAGGGAAAGGACTCACCATTGGAGACACAGAAAACAACGACGCCACCATGGAACCAGAACTGCATGTCTTCCCCATCATCTTTTACATTCTGTTCCACTACGAACACGAACGCCGGCGAAGACGATGACAGTGAGTACAGCCGCCTAGCACAGAAGGGAGGGAGGGAGGAAAAAGAGAGTGACACACACACGCACCACTACCCCCTCCCCACACCATACACACAATCAGCTGCATTACAAAAACAATTTAACCCCGTAATACGGATGAATAATGCAAGGACAAAACAATTTCGAAAAAGTGAGTGTAATGAGATCAACACAGCATGAAAAATAAGTTAAGCAAGATAATAGATATATACATATGTACAGAAAAAGGGGCACAGCCCAGTCCACAATATTCATAGGCCCCATGGCCACAGGCCAAAGTCCAAGGCCACACATGTCAACTGCTTCAACACATAGAGAACACTGCAGGGGCATCAGATGGTAAATAGGTAGGCACCTCAGGGGGGCGGGGGACCGAGGGGCACCTCAGCCGGGAGATGATACAAGACCACTGGTTCTGGAGGGGGCAACATGCCCTGTGCTTGGTCCTGGGGAGTGCAAGGTCACAGTCTCTCATGTGGGTGTTCCACCCACTGGTCTGTAGGGGGCCTTCTGCCCTGTGCTCTTGATCCTGGGGAGTGTTGGCCATGTGGGTGTCTTACCCACTGGTTCTGGAGGGGGCATTATGCCCTGTGCTCTTGATCCTGGGGAGTGTTGGGCATGTGGGTGTCTTACCCACTGGTTCAGGAGCGGACATCATGCCCTGTCCTTGGTCCCAGGGAGTGCAAGGCCACAGTCTCTGGAGTGGGTGACTTCTCACTGGTTCCGGAGGGGGCAACATGCCCTGTGCTTGGTCCTGGGGAGTGCAAGGTCACAGTCTCTCATGTGGGTGTTCCACCCACTGGTCTGTAGGGGGCCTTCTGCCCTGTGCACTTGATCCTGGGGAGTGTTGGCCATGTGGGTGTCTTACCCACTGGTTCTGGAGGGGGCATTATGCCCTGTGCTCTTGATCCTGGGGAGTGTTGGGCATGTGGGTGTCTTACCCACTGGTTCTGGAGGGGACATCGTGCCCTGTCCTTGGTCCTGGGGAGTGCAAGGCCACAGTCTCTCAGGTGGGTGTCATACCCAATAGTCCTGGAGAGGACAGGCCGCACAGCAGCCCATGGAGGCAGGATTACAAACCGTCTGCCGGTGGTGATGGCTGCTCAGTGGAGAAGGTGCTGGTGGGGGGAGGCTCCTGCCCATCCCCTGCAACCTCAGACAGCTGCTCAGTGGTGGTGGTGCTGCTGGAGGGGGAGGCTCCTGCCCATCCCCTGCAACCTCAAAAGGCTGCTTAGTGTAGGTGGTGCTGCTGCTGCTGGTGGGGGGAGGCTCCTGCCCATCCCCTGCAACCTTGGATGGCTGCACAACCATGGTTGGTTGTGGGGGCTCCGTCACAGTTCCTGCCCCAAGCCCCTTGGTCTTCCTGCCTGCTGGTGCAGGCTCATTGCATTTCCTGGCAGCTGGGGCAGGTTCCTTTACCTTCTTCCCTGCTGGTGCAGGCTCTTTGGTCTCCCTGGCAGCTGGGGTAGGCCCCTTTCCCTTCTTGCCTGCTGGTGCAAGCTCCTTGGTCTTCCTGGCAGCTGGGCCAGGCTCTTTTACTTTCTTGCCTGCTGAGGCAGGCTCCTTGCTCTTTCTGGCAGCTGGGGCAGGCTTCTTTCCCTTGAGGCTGTGGTGCATGCTCCTTCACCTTCAAGACATGTGGCCTGGATTCTTTTCCACCACGAGTGGGTGTGGTGACGACTGGGCCCGTGGACTGGGTGGCTGAGGTGCTTGCCTGGGTTCTTCCAAACCTGCCCATACGTGCATGACGGGGGGAGGGATAGGGAAGAGGTCAATGGTGGATAAGAACAGTTTTTAGGGACATTGGGGTGGGAAGAGGGAGAACGAATGGCAGTGGAGAAAGAGGGAGTGGTTGTTTGAGGTGTCTGTCTGCTGCTTTTGGGTGCAGGTGCATGGGCTGTATGCTTTTGTGAGGTGGATGGCTATTGGGTGTCTGAGTGCTTGCGTTTGTGTACGTTAGGAGGGAGGACAGCCACAGTGGGAGAGGACACAGGGGACGTGTGCATGGCTGTTGTGGAGATGTCTGCCAGTGAGGTGTGTGTTCTGCTTATTGTGGTGATGATGCTGGTAGTGGATGATGATGTAGTGCATGCAGGTGTGGGTGTAGACAGAACTGGGAGGGAGGTGGAGGAGGAGGAAGAGGGGGAGACAGTGGAAATAGTGGATGTTGGTGTGTCTGCATCTGGATGGTGTTTGTGTGAGTGCCTGTGGGATGAAGTGTGGTGCTTGTGTTTGCCTGTACCACTCTTGTGTGTTGTCTTGTGTGCATGCTCGTCTGCCTTTGTGCCTAGGATGGGTTGGGGTTGAGGAGAATGGGACTGGGCAGTGGAAGTTGGAGGGTAGAAACAGGGACAATGGCTGCCATCAGAGAGGAGGCCAGAGCCTGGATCAATCTCTGTTGGGCCGCCAATCCAGTGTGAATGCCCTCCAGGAACGCATTAGTCTGTTGCATCTGGGCTGCCATCCCCTGGATGGCATTCACAATGGTTGAATGCCCTACAGAGATGTACCTCAGGAGTTCAATAGCCTCCTCACTCAGGGCAGCAGGGCTCACTGCCGCAGGGCCTGAGGTGCCTGGGGCGAAGGAGATGCCCACGTCCTGGGTGAGCGGGCATAGGCAACTCGCTGAGGGGCTGCTGGGGGTGTGGTGCTGATACGGGTGATGGCGGCTGTACCTGTAGCTGGGGTGGTCACAGAAGTGTCCACCACCCCAGGGAGCTTCCATCGGAGGAGGTATCTGTGTCAGAACTGTCCCCTCCAGTCTCTGCCGTGGTGCTCCCCTCAGTCCCACTGGTGCCCTAAGCACTGATGGACTCTGCCTCCTGGGTCCTGTGGGATGCAGCTCCCTCCGTTCCCGGTGCCACTGCTCCCCCGCTATTCGATGCTAATGTACATAAGGACAGGATGACAAAACAAAAAGGGGGGGGAGAGACAAAGGATACACTTGGGCAATGGCTGCACCAACACCACCGTTGGCGTACACAGTACCCTCACACACAGGGAACAGGCTTACTCAATATGCCATAGCACTAGCAGAGAAATAGCTTGCCACCAAGGCATGGGAGGGGCACACACCGCCAAATGCTGCACACCTGGGACTAAAGCAGCCTTGACCAGTAGTGGATAACTACAAGCTAGGTAGCAAGATTATCCCTTCAGAACACTAGCCACCAGGGTACCTACACTGCAGTGTCAGGCCTGGCCTAGAGGCACACACCGACACACATCCCCCACCCGGATCCCACCCTACCATGCGTAAGTTGTAATGATGGGCACTGTACTCACCACCATGTGGCTGCTGTGACGCCCTCAAGCACCCATGTAGCTCAGGATAGGCCACCGCCAGTATACAGGCCATCAGGGGGGTCAGGGTTCGGTGGGCACCCCTTCCTTGTTGGAAGGCCATTCCCAGCTGGGCCTCTGCCATCTTCCGTGCCCAGGTCCTCCCATTGTTTGCGACAGTGGGTGCTCCTCCTGCCATAGACCCCCAAGGTCCGCACCTCCTTGGGGATGGCATGTCATATACCCTTCTTTTGATGGGCGCTGACCTACAGAGGCAATACACAGAGAAAAATAGAATTAGACAGTCCTGCCTGTTACACTTATGGCCCACCATACCCCTTCACATCACCATTTACACAACCATGGCCCAGCACACAACCTATACATCGCCCAGAGGACATCCACACACACCCCCCTTACACGAGGCCTTCACACACACCACTCCATGCATCCCTGCCACATGCATTGTGCCCACAGTGTACTCACCTGCTTGTCTGGAGGCCCGTACAGCAGGCCGTACTGAGGTAGGACCCCATCCACCAGTCTCTCCAACTCCTCCAAAGTGAAGGCTGGTGCCCTTTCCCCGGTCACACAGGTCATGATAGGTGCCAGACACAGGTCAGAACAGCACATGCAGTGTAGGACCTCTCCTCTGGAAGGCCATAATGAACAGGTGTTCAGAAATTGGAAGAGTTTCCACTCTATGAATGGTATGCTTGGCGGACCAGTACATCTCCCACGTCAAAGCTAAGTATCCTGGGTCGGTGCATGATGCCTTTGTCCTGAGGAATAGCAGCATCCCAAATGTGATGGGCCAACTACAGAGGTACAGGGTGTGGCTAATAGGTGAGCCCTGGTTCCCACCCAGTATATGTTGGTGTATAGTATGGTGTGGGACATATGGGATAGTGTGTGGCTAAATGTTGTCCCTCAATAATTGCAGGTGACTCTGGTTACCCAAACCTATCATGGCTGCTGACCCCTGTGAGGAATGCCAGGACAAGGGCAGAAGAACGTTATAATGAGGCACATGGGTGAACCAGAAGGATCATTGAGAGAACCTTTGGCCTCCTGAAGGCCAGGTTCCGCTGCCTCCATCTTACAGGTGGATCCTTGTGCTAGTCACCCAAGAAAGTCTGACAGATAGTGGTGGCATGCTCCATGTTGCATAACCTGGCCCTCAGACGCCATGTACCATTCCTGCAGGAGGAGGAGGCTGGAGATGCCCGTGCGCCAGCAGTAGACACTGTTGACAGTGAGGCTGAGGAGGCAGAGGATGAGGACAACAGAACATCATTGATCAGACAATACTTCCAATGACACACAGATAGGACAGTGTTGCTTCACATTTCAATGACATTTGTTTGCATTTCTGTGGCACTGGCATGCTGATATTTCCCACTTCTATGTCCACTTACTGTTCCCTCTGGCAATTCATTTTGCAGATGTTGGTGATCTCACATACACTCCTGCCAGCTACAGGTCATTAATCTTTGCTCATTTTCTGTACAGTTGTATTGCAATGTTTGAACCTGTTTCAATGAACACATAATTGAAAAACATGACATACTCCAAACTTCTTTTTTTCCAAGGGTTTTTGTTGAAGTGCTAAAATATTGAGGGGCAAGTGCAAGGGGATGTGGTGATGATGGAGGAAAGTCCAGGGGATTGCACCAGTCTGTTTGTAGCACAGGTGCCTTATCCAAGGGGACATAGGAAGGGGAGCAATTGCAGTTCAAGGTGGACTGGGTGATTGAGTGGGACACAAGGGTGACAATCAGGAGAGTCACATTTCCTGGTGTGGGTCTTGGCAAGTGTCTCTGGCTTCTGTCTGGATTACAAGGAACGTTTGTGGGGTGGTTCTCCTTCTGCAGGGGGTTGGGTGCTGGTGCCCTGTGAGTCCTATGGTGGGGCCTCCTGGCCACTAGCGGCAGCAGAGGGGGAAGGCTGTTTAGATGTCTGGCTAGTGGCAGGGGCCCGCTGTTGTGTGCCTGCCTCCCTCATAATGTTGGCTATGGCTACCAGCACCCCTGCTATGGAGATCAGGGTGTTCTTGATGGCTTGCAAGTCCTCCCTGATCTCCTGGTACTTTCCTTCCTGCAGCCACCTGTTCTCCTGCACATTGTCCAGGATCTCGCCCATCGTTTCCTGGGAATGTTGATAGGTTCCCAGGATCTCTGCAAGTGCCTCCTGGATAGTCGGTTCCCTGGGCCTATCCTCCCCCTGGTACACAACAGTGCTCCCAGTTTCCCTGTTGGCCTGTGCCTCTGTTCCCTGAACCGTGTGCCCACTGCCACTGATCCCAGGTCCCTGATTGTCTTGGGAATGAGATGTGGCCTGGGGTCCCTGGAGAGGTGGACACACTGCTGATTGACTTGTCCTGGGGACAGAGGTGTGGGTATGCTTGGTGGGTGCTGTGGTGGTGGTTCCTGATGGGGGGAGGCTCTGTGGTGGTGTGTGACTGGGCCTGGGTAACTGGCTGTCCAGAGGTCCCTGATGGGCCAGGTTGGTCATCCGGATCCTGAAGACCAGAGTTGCTGTCATCACTGTGGGCCTCTTCAGTTGGGGGGCTGGATATTGCTGGCACCTCCTCTCCGCTGACATTGGCTGGGATAACTGTGGGGATGTAAATGATGTGTTATGGTTTCTGTTTTTGACATATTGTGGTTCCGTGGCTTGCTCTCTTTGGTTGTATTTGTCCTGGCAGCTTTCACTTGTGTATGTTGGTGTATGGTGGGATTGTTAGTTCTCCATGGTGTGCATACTTTAGTGATGAGTGTCCATTCAGGGGTGTCGGCTTGGCAATGGGATAAGTGAGATGTGATGGTGGGGTGTGTGGGAAGTGGTGGGGTGATGGGAGTGAGGGTGGGGGTACGTGATGGCATGCAGGTAGGGGGGTGATAGAAGTAGAGTCCAGTCCTCCTCCTACTCCGGCCAGGCCCTCAGGATGCAGGATTGCCAAGACTTAGGGGGTCATTACGACCCTGGTGGCTGGAGGGAGACTGGCGGTAACACCACCAACAGACTGGCGGTGTTCCGCCAGTGTATTATGACTACCATACCGCCGGCCCCTCCACTATACCATCAGGCTTCTGCCAGGGGGTCATAGCAGCACTGCCCTGGGGATTATGAGTCCCCAACCGCCAGCCTGTCCATGGTGGTAAACACAGCCATGGAAAGGCTGGCAGTAAGGGGGACTCAGGATGCCCCTGGGGGCCCCTTCATGGCCCATGGACTTGGCCCCCAGGCACAGCCCCATCGTGCATTTCACTGCCCGAATTTCGGCAAGTGAAATGCGCGACGGGTGCTGCTGCACCCGCTGCACATCAGCATTGCCGCCGGCTCTATTATGAGCCGGCTTCAATGTTGATGTGACTTTTCCGCTGGGCCAGCGGGAATGTCAAAATAGGGTGCCACCAATACCGCCAGCACTGGCAGTATTGTGTTGACCATGGCTTTGGCGGTCTTTATGCAAGACCGCCAAAGTCGTAATGAGGGCCTTACTCCTCCCATGCTGTTAGTTCTGGGGGAGGAGGTGGGGATCCACAGCTAGTCCTCTGTACAGCTAGCTGCTATCTTGCTGCAATAGAATGTACCTTCTCCCGTTGGTCGTTCCACCTCTTCCTGATGTCATCCCTGGGTCTTGGGTGCTGTCCATGGTGTTGACCATGTCTACGATTCTCTGCCATAGCTCCATCTTCCTAGCTATTGATATCTGCTGCACCTGTGTTCCAAACAGCTGTGGTTCTACCCTGATGATTTCCTCCACCATGACCCTTAGCTCCTCCTCTGAGAATCTGAGGTGCCTTTGTGGTGCCATGGGTGTTGTGTGAGGTGTGTAGGTGAGGGTGTGTTGGGTACTGTGTTTTGGTGTGTGATGTGAAGTGCGCGACTGGTGTATAGGTGTGTATATTGTGTGGCTCTGGTTGTGTCTGTGGTCTTGATGTCTCTCTATTGGTAATGGTTTGGAATGGTACAGGGTTGTGGGTACTGTGAGTGTGTGTTTTATAGTGGTGTGGGTGTGTGTTTGGGTGTCAGGTGTGTGTTGTTTGAATTGTCCAATGTGGTGTTGTTTTGTATGTGTGTGTGCATTTTGAGCACGGCGGTGTGTAGCGCCAATGGTTTACCTCTGTGGTGATTCTTGAGTCATAATGTGGTGGACGTAGTTCTGTTGGCGTAATGGTGTGGGTTTTGATACCGCCAGTTTATCACTGACCTTTGGTGTGGTGGATTTGTGTGTGTGGCTGAATACTGAAGGATTGGTGTGCGGATGTCATAATATGGTGAATGGATATCCACCGTGGTGGCGGTAATTTGGCTGCAGTCAGCGTGGCGGTAAGTGGGATTTACCGCCATTGTCATAATGAGGGCCTCTGTCACAAAAGTGACAGATATCCAGTCCGCCGTATTACAAATTTCGTTAAATCCTATGGAACTTGTGAGACAGGGGGTGGGATATCTGCCAAGGTCGTAATCAGGTCCTGAGAGTCAAAACAGCTGGGGTGAAAACGCAAGGCATTCACAACCGTTAAATAAGGAGGATTAAAGTAAGTATACAGTTTTATAATACAGAACATGGAGCTTTTGATCTCAAAGTCATTTCTCCCTACCCTTTTAATCTCCTAGACAACATTGAGACTGGAAGCAAGCAGTTTTAAGCACTTTCTGCATCACCCAAACACAAAATTGACATAGAAGCTTTCTCTGCTACTATTAAAATGTGGTCCTTATATTGGGAGTCGTTACATTGCAAGCCTTACACCGTAGGTAATTTTTCCTACTTTTACCTGGGAAGCACATTACTTCACAGGTAGGTAATTGTAAAAATGTTTAAAAAACTCATCCATCCATCCATCCATCTATCCATCCATCTACCTATCCATCAATCTAAATAAATGAATAATGTATTTAAAACAAAGTTAACAATAAAGGTGATTGATTGATTGATCTCTTTCTGTCTCTTCTCTGAGGCATTTCAGCCATAAATCCTTCATCATAGGCTCATTAAAAACATTAGTCCAAAAAATAGTGCTCAATCAAAGAAGTGAACTGTTCAGGAGAGGTACCATCCTGGAATAATCTAAATCAACAGATAAGTCATTCTGCCAAACAAGCAGTATTCCTGTACATGTCCACAGCATCATTAATTAATGCAATCGCTTGGTGTGACATAATGATTAAACTGACAAAACAGGCAGAGGAGAATGCATGTGTCAATATAATAATGAGCATACACAACCTAAAAATGTACAAAAACCTGAATGAAAAATCCCAGTGCATAGAAAGTATGCAAGTTAATGTCAGATTACAGATTTTATTTGAGCCATGAATGTGAATAACATCAAACATAAATAAGTCGCAGTGGGCTTGAGCATCTCTTGAATTTACTCACAAATGAAATTGATATTCACGCAGGAATCCAAGGCCCATGATCCATTTACTCCACTTTGTCTGCACCCTCCCTATCTGCACCTAACGACACCATGGTTGCGCTGTACTTATAATACGGTGCACCATGGTGGTCCTTAGCACAATAGCATCAAAATCTTTGACGTTAGTGTAGCAAAGTACAAGGAGGCCCAAAAGCTTCTACTGTATATGTGCAGCATTTTAATGCTTGCTCTGAGCAGGCACTAAAAAAGAAATCAAAAATGGCACAGTGAAATCTGTTAAATTTCACTGCACCATTTATGTGGGCCTTCTAGCACCGGAACCGCACCCCCCCTTCTATACATTATGCCTGGCGCAGGCATAATGGGGCACAAGGGGATACAAAGTGGCGCAATGCGTGCATTTTGTAACTATGGTGCGGGGCAACCTTAGTGCCGTCTTAGCATCAATAAAATGACTCTAAGGCACAGCAAGAGTCTCTTAAATATGCCCCCAAATGTCAAAGTTAATGCTAGTAGTAATATTGACAAGGCCACCTACAACACATTCATACAAAAACCTGGTACTGTGGTAATAAAATAGACTTAAAAATAAAATCAAAAGCAGATACTGTGGTTAGTCGACAATTAAAAGTACATACCTTGGTAAAATATAGCATTTTGCATTACTTGTTCTTAAGGATAATCCATAGGCATCAGCACTGAGAGTAAGTATGAGGGAAAGTAAATAAGGAGACCCCAAGTAATGAGGGGAACTGCTAACCCAGCTAAAGAATAAATCATGGTCAATCTTACTAGGTAGAGGTCCTGCAACCCTTAATCATGCCCGAGTGGCCGAAGGGTCTGGTTGGAATTAACAGAATTGGTTTTAATTTCCCAGGATAAAAGGAGGGCTAAGTGCCCAGGTTAAACATAAAGGGGGTGATTCTAAGTCTGGCGGGCGGCAGAGGCCGCCCGCCAGACTACCCCCTCCAAAATACCACTCCGCGGTCGGAAGACCGCTGAGGGTATTCTGGGTTTTGCACTGGGCTGGCGGGCGACCGCCAAAAGGCCGCCCGCTAGCCCAGTGCAAAACTACCTTCCCACGAGGACGCCGGCTCCGAATGGAGCCGGCGGAGTGGGAAGGTGCGACGGGTGCAGTGGCACCCGTCGCGAATTTCACTGTCTGCAATGCAGACAGTGAAATTCTTTGTGGGGCCCTCTTACGGGGGCCCCTGCAGTGCCCATGCCATTGGCATGGGCACTGCAGGGGCCCCCAGGGGCCCCACGACAACCCATACCGCCATCCTGTTCCTGGCGGGCGAACCGCCAGGAACAGGATTGCGGTATGGGCTGTCAGAATCCCCATGGCGGCGCAGTGAGCTGCGCCGCCATGGAGGATTCAAATGGGCAGCGGAAAACCGGCGGGAGACCGCAGGTTTTCCACTACTGACCACGGTCAAACCGCCGCGGTCAGAATGCCCAGCGGGGCACCGCCAGCCTGTTGGCGGTGCCCCCGTCATTTTAGCCCTGGCGGTCTTGGACCGCCAGGGTTAGAATGACCCCCAAAATGTCCTTGAAGAGTAAACAAAAACCCACACACAATATTGCTGCCCAAGCACAAGAATAGTAAAACCATTAAACAAGAAGACAAAGAGCAAGTGAAAAAACCTCTTATCTGTGACAGTTACTCTTTCACTCTGGTGCGTGATAGAAGAAAAAGACATGGGGCACCGGCCACGTCTCTTAAGAGGTTTCCCTCCTTTCGTCCTAGAATAAAATTAACATTACACAAGTTAAAAGTATTCACTCTTTTCATGTGTTGGGGGAGTGTACAGTCAGCACAGTTATAAACAGTGTTTATCACCAAGGTGAACTCAATTATTCTTCAGTGTTTCACCTCATGGAACTTTTGTCTCTAGATCAGTAGTACAATTAGATTCTTTACTTCTGCAAGCTTTGACTCTATTCCCTCCCACGATGTCCTGTAGAACTTGCTCAATGGCATAACATGTTAGTTTGTTTCCACACTCAAGTGTTTCTCTTTGAAATGTCTGACCATTGGGTAGTGGGCTTGCCCGTTATCCATGGCTCTCATATGTTCAAGAACTCATTTCTCGGCTGGATGTATCATGCTCCCAAAATAACTCTTATGACATTGACATTTCAATACATAAACCAAGAATCCTGATGTACATGAAAGGAATTATATAATTCTCCTCAAGCCTCTACTATATGGTTTCTTGTACACTGATCTGCTATTGCTGTTTTTAAAGACTTTGCATCACTCACAGGGAAAGGTGCCTTTGAGTTCACTAAGCCTAGTGTCAGCCTCCCGTATGATGTCACTGTGGACTAGCATGTCCCTTAAGGAGCAACATTTGCTTTATGTAAAACTTGTTTGTCATACAGTAAGGATCTGATTCTCAGATACTAGACAGACTATTCAATTTTTAGGCTTGCTCTCTCCCCCTTTCTAGAACTTCATTTGAAGGTAGTACTGTAGAAGAAGCCAATTTTTACAAAGGTCATGTGGTCAAATGCGTCAGAGTTTGCCTCACATTAAACCTATTTCGAGCCACAACCCTTCTGAGTGAGTATTTATCTTTGCTTGGATTATTTAAATATGATTGTGGTTAGATAGTTAAATAGGTAGATAGATAGGTAGATAGATAGATAGATAGATAGATAGATAGATAGATAGATAGATAGATAGATAGATAGATAGATAGATAGAGCCTGATTCTGATCTTTGTGGGAGGGTTTACTCTGTCACAAACGTGACGGATGTCTCATCCACCGTATTATGATCCAATTATATTCTATGGAGATCATAATACGGCGGACAGAATCTGCATCACATTTGTGACAGAGTATTCCATCCGCCAAGATAGTAATCAGGTCCTTAGTCTCTGTAGTCTCTATATTAATGGGGCAGTCAAATGGTTGTCCAAGTGTAAACATGATGCCCCTAAGAGTTCAGGTGTATCCATCCCACTTGTGATGCCCACTGATGATACTCTCCTTATTTCCAGAACCTTGTCTGGTTTGCAGGGGGAATTGAACTCTTTCTCTGCATATTGCAAAGATAGGGGAAGAGAAATAAATCCAGCAAAATTGAAATATATGGCAAGAAATCCACACCAATCCTTTAGAGGTAAGATGACCACTGAAGGAGCCCCGATAGAACAGGTTAAAAAACTTTGATTACCTGGAGTAAGATTGTAAGCTAATATGACCAGGGATCCACAAATGGAGAAAATTAAAACTTTGCTTAAGCAGAGAGAATCCCTAATTAGGAAAATATACAGGGATACATTAGATGGCTCTGTGTCTCCTGCCCTTAAAATGTAGTGAGCCACGGCAGTAGCAGCAGCTACCTCTGGGGCACAGTTATGGGGCTACGTTGATGCAACTACACTTACTACAGTAGGAAACAATTTTATCAGAGGTCTCTTTGATCTACCTATCAGTACTCCTATTATTCTTTTAAGGCTGGATCTAGCATTGAACTGCACACATATGGCATCTGCTTTAAAACCTTTACTCTATTGGGTGAGTGTTAGAAATGGGGTCTTTGGTTGACAGTCAGGTTACCACCTGTTCAAGCAAAAGAGAAAAATCAAAAGATCACTAAACAAGTAGTATGTGGTCACATAGTGGTCTGCATTCAAAACAGTAGTGTACACTTATTTACTGTATGTCAAGTACAAATACAAGTCCAATCCCAACCGCTGATCACCAATGTTAGAAATGGGGTCTTTGGTTGACAGTCAGGTTACCCCCTGTTCAAGCAAGGACCTTCACTCTAGTCAGGGTAAAAGAGAATTATCCTCAGCTAACCCCTGCTTACCCCCTTGGTAGCTTGGCATGAGCAGTAGGCTTACCTTCAGAGTGCTAGGTTTAAAGTATTTGTATCAACACACACAGTAACTCAATGAAAACACTACAGAATGACACAACACAGGTTTAGAAAAATAGAAAATATTTATCTAAACAAAACAAGACCAAAATGACAAAAATCCACAGTACACAAGTCAAGTTATCAATTTAAAAAGCAAAAAGAGTCTTTATGTAGTTTAAAACACACACTAACACTGTTAGCGTGAAAATGTACCTTGGGTGCGTCAAAAATAACCCTGCACGGGCGAGTGTGAGTCAAAAAAGGGCTTGAGATACGTCAATTTCACTCAAGAGAGAGACCTTGCGCTGTTTTTCCTTTCGTTGGGTTGGGCGCGCCGTTTCTTCTCGCTGCAGGAGAGCAATGCGTCGATCCGGTCAGCACTCTAGGGTCCGGGCAGGTCTTGCGTGTTTTTTACACGCCCAGTAGTGTTTGCATTGGAAATCCAGCTGCACGATGATCTGAAAAGCACGCAGGGCAGGTTGCGATCTCCAACTCTCCATCAGCGATGCTGTGTGTCGTTTCTCCAGCTCCATGCGTCAATTCTTCGGTCGCGTTGCAGGCGAGCGTTGATTTTCAGCCACAAAGTCAGCAGCGTGTTGATTTTTCAGCTGCAGATCGGAGTTGAGTCGATCTTTTCCCCGCACGACGTTCTGTGCGTGGATTTCTTCCTCTTAGGCTGCAAACCTCTCCTTTCAGGGTCCCAGGAACTGGATGGGCACCACAGGGTAGAGTAGGAGTCTCTCCAGAGACTCCAGGTGCTGGCAGAGAGAAGTCTTTGCTGTCCCTGAGACTTAAAACAACAGGAGGCAAGCTCTAAATCAAACCCTTGGAGATCTTCACAAGATGGAAGGCACACAAAGTCCAGTCTTTGCTATCTTACTCTGGCAGAAGCAGCAACTGCAGGATAGCTCCACAAAGCACAGTCACAGGCAGGGCAGCTCTTCAGCTCATCTCCAGGCAGAGGTTCCTCTTGGTTTCCAGAAGTGTTCTAAAGTCTGTGGTTTTGGGCGCCCTTCTTATACCCATTTTGCCCTTTGAAGTAGGCCGACTTCAAAGAAAAGCCTCTCTTGTTTGTGAAATCCTGCATTGCCCAGGCCAGGCCCCAGACACTCACCAGGGGGTTGGAGACTGCATTGTGTGAGAGCAGGCACAGCCCTTTCAGGTGTGAGTGACCGCTCCTCCCCTCCCTCCTAGCACAGATGGCTCATCAGGAAATGCAGACTACACCCCAGCTCCCTTTGTGTCACTGTCTAGTGTGAGGTGCAACCAGCCCAACTGTCAAACTGACCCAGACAGGGAATACACAAACAGGCAGAGTCACAGAAATGGTATAAGCAAGAAATTGCTCACTTTCTAATAGTGGCATTTTCAAACACACAATCTTAAAATCAACTTTACTAAAAGATGTATTATTAAATTGTGAGATCAGAGACCTCAAACTCCACATGTCCATCTGCTCCCAAAGGGAATCTACACTTTAATCATATTTAAAGGTAGCCCCCATGTTAACCTAGTAGACGGACAGGCCTTGCAACAGTGAAAAATGAATTTAGCCATATTTCACTGTCAGGACATATAAAACACATTACTATATGTCCTACCTTAACCATACACTGCACCCTGCCCTGGGGGCTACCCAGGGCCTACCTTAGGGGTGTCTGACATGTGAGAAAAGGGAAGGTTTAGGCCTGGCAAGTGGGTACACTTGCCAAGTCACATTACAGTTAAAGCTGTTCACACAGACACTGCAGTGGCAGGTCTGAGACATGATTACAGGGGTACTTATGTGGGTGGCACAACCAGTGCTGCAGACCCACTAGTAGCATTTGATTTACAGGCCCTGGGCACCTCTAGTGCACTTTACTAGGGACTTAGTAATAAATCAAATATGCCAATCATGGATAAGGCAGTTACATACACATTTTGTAAAGGAGCATTTGCACTTTAGCACTGGTTAGCAATGGTAAAGTTCCCAGAGTAACAAAAACAGAAAAATCAGAGTCAAGCACACATCAACAACCTGGGAAACAGAAGCAAAAAGTTAAGGGAGACCACGCCAAGGATGAAAAGTCTAAAACGTGTCCCCCCCAGCTGAAAGTGGGGAGCAACTACCCAACCTCATGGGAGTTCTCATCACTAAGGCGGAAGAACCTGGACAGACCATCAGCATTGGCTCTGTGCCAGGACGGTGTTCCACTGTAAAGTCCATCCAATGGACCACCTCAACAGTTTTGGAGTCTCACCCCTCATCAGCGTTAACCATCTGAGGGGCCTGTGGTCGGTCAGAACTCGGAAGTGAGTCCCAAACAAGTAAGGTCTTAGCTTCTTCAGTGCCCAGACCACAGCAAACGCTTCACATTCTATAGCACTCCCCCTACGTTGCCTGGGACGTTCCCCCAACCTCCTGCTAATGAAGTCTACAGGTTTATCTAGGCCCTCTTCATCAAGCTGTGAGAGTACTGCACCAATACCATGCTCTGAGGCATCTGTTTGCACAACAAATTCCTTGGAGTAGTCAGGTGCCTTCAGCACAGGTGCTGTGCACATGGCAGCCTTCAGGGCATCAAAAGTGTTCTGGCAAGTCTCTGTCCGGGTCACTTTCCTGGGCTGCTTCTTAGAAGTCAACTCAGTCAAGGGGGTAACAATGGTACTATAACCCTTGACAAACCTGTAGTATCCTGTGAGACATAAAGAGGCTCTCACTTCAGTCTAGGTCTCGGGAGGCTCCCAAGTCAGAATTGTGTCAATCATAGGCTGTAGGGGTGCCACCTGGCCACTCCCCACCTGGTGTCCTACGTACACCACAGAACCCTGCCCTATTTGGCACTTGCTCACCTTAATAGTGAGGTCTGCCTCTAACACTCTGTTGCAGGTGTTCCTCCCATGTGGAACTGAAAGCAGCAATGTTATACAGGTAGGCAGCACTGAACTCATCCAGCACAGCCAACACCTGGTTGACCAACCTCTGAATGGTGGCAGGGGCATTCTTCATCCCACATGGCATGATTTTAAATTGAAAGTGTCCATCTGGGGTAGAGAATGATGACATCTCCTTGGCCCCCTCAGTTAAGGCAATCTGCTAGTACCCAGATGTTAAATCAAATGTACTGAGGTACTTGGCAGGCCCTAACTGATCAATGAGCTCATCAGCTTGGGGTATGGGGTATGCGTCAGTCTTGCTGACCGCATTGAGTCCCCGGTAGTCCACACACAACCTGAGTTCTGGAGTGGCACCAGGTGCAGCAGCCTTTAGGGTCAATACCAATGGGCTGGCCCAAGGACTGCTGGAGTGCTCAATAACCCCTAGGGTAAGCATTTTGGATACTTCATCCTTAATGCATGCCCTCATCCTGTCAGTCACCCTGTAAACTTTCTGTTTAATAGGTGTACTGTCCCCAGTGTCCACATCATGTGGGCACATGTGTGTGACCCCTGGGATCAAGGAAAACAGTGAGGCAAACTGTCCCAACATGTGTGCGACAGTCACCTTCCTGCTCGTCAGTCAGGGAGGGGGAGAGGATCACTCCCTCCACTGACCCATCTTTTTCTCCTGCAGACAGGAGTTCAGGAAGAGGGTCACTCTCCTCCTCTACCCCATCATCTGCCACAAGGAGCATGGACCGTTCAGTCCGCTCAAAGTGAGGTTTGAGGAGGTTGACATGCAGGACCCTTAAAGGGTTCCTCGGAGACCGCAAGACCAGGTGGGTGACTTCACTCTTGCGCTCCACCACCTCAAATGGCCCAGTCCACTTATCCTGGAGTGCCCTAGGCTCCTCTGGTGCCATCACCCACACTTTTTGTCCAGGTTGACACTCGACCAGAGTGACATTCTGGTCAAACCACAGTTTCATATCCTTCTGGCTTGCTTCCAGGTTCATTAGCAAAACAAAATGATGATGGACGGAGTGCTGACAATGTAAACACTCACCCCCAGTCACAGATCTGGGTTTAATCCATAGTTTTTTTTTGATGCCCATGCCATTCCAGTTTGGACCCAGCCATATGCAAATCAGTCTTGACCCTGTTCCCTATGGGAACAGTCCAGTCCAGTGAGGACCTGGCTTGGCAGTTCGGTCTGGACTGTTCCTATGAGGAACAGGGTTAAGACTGATTTGCATATGGCTGGGTCCAAACTGGGGTGGCATGGTGAGCAAAGGAACGATGGATTAAACCCAGATCTATGACTGGGGGTGAGTGTTTGACAATGTTCAGCATTCCGTCCATCACTTGTTGTTTTTGCTTTGTCGCCCTAAGTGGGAAGGGTATGCCCAGACGTGGGTCCCGTGCTTCCCCATGCCACTGGATTCAAGCTAGCCTGGCTGATGAGGGGTGAAACCCCGAAACCGGTCCCAGGATGCTTGTTTCCGGTCCAGTGAGGACCTGGCTTGGCAGTTCGGTCTGTACTGTTCCCATGAGGAACAGGGTTAAGACTGATTTGCATATGGCTGGGTCCAAACTGGGGTGGCATGGTGAGCAAAAGAACGATGGATTAAACCCAGATCTATGACTGGGGGTGAGTGTTTGACAATGTTCAGCATTCCGTCCATCACTTGTTGTTTTTGCTTTGCTTCCAGGTTCTCCTGAGTGAGACTCCTGAAGTGGGCAGTCTGGTTTCTCAAAGCCAGCATGTAACTGAATACATCCTGGGGGGGTTTACTAGAAGCTTTTTCCAATGCCTCCTTTACCAGACTCAAAGGTCCCCTCACAGGGTGGCCATAAATCAGCTCAAAGGGACTAAACCCAAGTCCCTTTTGAAGCACCTCCATGTAGGCGAACACAAGGCATGGCACGAGGACGTTTCACTTACGCCTCAAGGGCTCTGACAGGCCCATGATCATGCCTTTCAAGGTGCAGTTGAATCTCTCAACCAGATCATTACTTTGGGGGTGGTAAGGGGTGGTGAACTTGTAGGTTACCCCCACACTCCTTCCACAGAGACTTCATATACGTGGATATGAAGTTGGTACCCCTATCAGATACCACATCCTTGGGGAACCCCATGTGGGTAAAAAAACCCATCAAAGCACGACCCACCACAGGGGAAGTGATTGATCTCAAAGGAATGGCTTCTGGGTACTGGGTGGCATGGCCCACCAAGACCAGGATAAACCTGTTGCCCATGGCTGTCTTGGGATCCAGAGGCTCCACAATGTCAATGTTAGGATTTGTACACAGCAAAGAGCATGTCCCCTCTCACTGCACTAGTGGGTTCTGTAATAGCTCCCTTTTAAACTTACTATTGAAAGCCTTTCTTGTTATCTCACCTTCCCCCCCCCTTGGCTTCTGTGTATGTTGTTTAATGTGCTGTTTTGTTTACACATTGGGCCTTGCTTTTACCAAGGCTTCTTTAAAACACTCCTCCCTAGGCCATGTGTTAATCCAACTCATTTGCATAATAACTGAAACTCTGCACACCTTTCAAGAACATTTGCAGCATGTGAGGACCACACCCAGCTCTTCAAACCACACCCAGCTCTGCACACCTTCCAAGAACATGTGCAGCATGTGAGGACCACACCCAGCCCTTCAAACCACACCCAGCCCTGTCTATAAAAGGCATCCCCCGAGCCTCACCCAGTGCTTGTGCTCGTCTACCTCCCGCTTACCTGAGAACAGATCCCTCGGCGCTGGCACTCCTGCTCTTTACAGACTTTCATTGACTTCAATGGGCGCAGCTTCTGGCTCTTCCTTCTTCCGGTTTCCGGTTCCTCCTTGCTTCAGCCTCTCTCCTATGAGTAACCTGCAAAGGAGAAGGAAGACAAGGTTGGACTGATCGGTGTCTCTTGCCGGCAACAAGTGAGTGCAAGACTTTTTGCTGCCTGGGGGAGCTTTGACGGCGATTTCTGGATTCGTGTATGGACGGTTCGGGGCGAGGTGCCTTCCACGAACGTTGTGATTCAGGCTCTTTGTTGCAGGAATATTTTGCGGAACTTTGTGAAGCAAACATTGTTTTTTCTCATGGAACTTTTAAGAATCGAACGGTGGAAACCATTAACAGCAAGGCAAACAGTAAATCAAGGACTTGCACAAATTACATGCTGTATTTTGATGTAAAAGTACAGTATTTGTTTTATAAAAGATTCTGTAAATATGGGAAAAGTGAGTCTGCTATTGGGAATTTAGGCCCGTATTTATACTCCGTTTGCGCCGAATTTGCGTCGTTTTTTTCGACGCAAATTCGGCGCAAAACTAACGCCATATTTATACTTTGGCGTTAGACGCGTCTAGCGCCAAAGTATTGGCAAATAGCGTAATTTTTTTGCGTGAGCGCCTTCCTTGCGTTAATGAGATGCAAGGAAGGCGTTCCCGTCTAAAAAAATTACGGCGACGCAAATGCGTCGTATTTATACTCCCGGGCAAAAATCACGCCCGGGAGTTGGCGGGTCAAAAAACCCCGCATTTGCGCCACTATTTAACGCCTGGGTCAGGGTAGGCGTTAAGGGGCCTGTGGGCTCAAAATGAGCCCACAGGTGCCCTCCCCTGCCCCCAGGGACCCCCCCTGCCACCCCTGCCCACCCCAGGAGGACACCCAAGGATGGAGGGACCCACCCCAGGGACATTCAGGTAAGTTCAGGTAAGTATAATTTTATTTTATTTTTTTATTTTTTTTGGGTGGCATAGGGGGGCCTTATTTGTGCCCCCCTACATGCCACTATGCCCAATGACCATTCCCAGGGGACATAGGTCCCCTGGGCATGGCCATTGGGCAAGGGGGCATGACTCCTGTCTTTACTAAGACAGGAGTCATGAAATGGCGTCTGGGCGTCGTAAAAAAATGGCGCAAATCGGGTTGAGGCGATTTTTTTGCCTCAACCTGACTTGCCCCATTTTAAGACGCCCTAACGTCATTTTTGCCCAACGCCAGCGCTGCCTGGTCTACGTGGTTTTTTTCCACGCACACCAGGCAGCGCCGGTCTGCTTGCGCCGGCTAACGCCATTCCATAAATACGGCGCCCGCATGGCGCTTCAGAATGGCGTTAGACGGCGCTAAATTTATTGACGCTAAACTGCGTTAGCGCAGTTTAGCGTCAAAAAGTATAAATATGGGCCTTAGGCTTTAGTTATATGATGATGAATGTTTGATATTGGTAATTCTGATAACGGTATTTGTTTAATGTTTTAGAAGCTTTACAGTAATAGAAAACACATCCCAGAGCAGTAACACATTCCAAACCTGGAAACTAGCGACCAGGATCCAAGAGGTACTTTTAGAAGAGAATTTCTAATAAATAAAGGGATAGTCAGGAACCCATTTAGGATTAGGTTGCACTTATCTGTTCTTTGTTTATGTTTCATTAGGCACCAGTTTCTACAGAAGTCAGAAAGGGCCGCAGATTTGTGCAGCACTTCAACAGTGGAAACGCAAGAACGGTGTTGTCTCTCTTTTTTTTATTTTATCCACTTCCCCCCTTCCCTTGAGCTTCTGTTCTTAGTGCACTGTTTTAAAAACTAGTGTGCTGGAACAAGCAGTTTCAGGGTGGGGTCGGATTGTCTTCAACCTCCATCAGAACTGAACAAGAACTCAGGTGAGCTGGGCTTTGACAGAAGCACAAGCCTTAAAAAATTTCAGTTCTGGTGGACGATGAATACCGGGGAAGAAATAGAGGGCATTGACGTCACGGATATGGCGCAGGCCCTAAATGAGGACTTGGCTCATAATGAATCAGTGTCTAGCATCTTGCAACATATGCAAGAGGAAATAGAGAGATTAAAGATGGAGAATACCTCTTTAAAACAGGATTTAAGCAGGTATAAATTTAGGGGATCTCAGTGGAACACAGCTTCTACGCCTTTGTTTAAAACCTCCTCAGAGACAGGGGCGCCATCAAAACATACAACTTTGCCTTCCCCAGTTGAGGTTACTGTTAATGTTCCTAATGTTGTGCCCTTAGCAGCACCTGAACGTTTTCATGGAGATAGTAACAAATTCCATGTTTTTATCAATCAATGTCAATTACACTTCATTTGTAAGCCACAACAGTTCCCTACTGATGATACGAAAGTGGCATTCGTCTTGTCTTATTTGGGTGGCACAGCAGCCAATTGGTCAATTCCTTTTGTGGATAGAGATGATCCCATCCTCCATAATTGGAATCAATTTAAACGTACCATGACCAGCCTTTTTGCAAAACACACTTTCATGCAGGCAAGTGATAATGAGCTTTTAAATCTTAAACAAGGTAATAAGGATTTATTGACCTATCTCACTAGTTTTAATCGTTTACTCACCGAGACACAGTGGCCAGAAGAAAAGCGTGTCTCCCTTTTTTATAAAGGTTTGAGAGACGAGTTAAAAGACGCGCTGGCTCATATCGTTGATTTGCCAAAAGACTATTCGGACTTTGTAGATTTAGTTGTGAAATTAGAACATAGACTAGGAGAAAGAAAGGGAGATAAATACAAACTGGAATCACGGTTAACTTTTATTAGACACGAGAAGAAAGACACATATAATAAACTCCCTGAACCAGAGCCTATGCAAATAGGGACACTCAGAGGTCCACTCACATCAGAGGAAAAAGAAAGAAGGAGAAAATGTAAATTATGTTTATATTGTGGCAGGGCAGGTCACTTTGCCAGAGAATGTCCAGTAAAGCCTAAAACTTCACGAAAGGGTGCTGTTTCCTCCACCTCCTCAACTGAATCGGGAAACGATTAAGCTCGACAAGGGGAGAGGTTACTTGCTCGAGAAAACATCTTAATCAAACCTCTAATGCTGCAGCCTTCAGGGTACCGCACATACCTAGACATTTCATAATTCAGGTTGTTTTAATTGTTACTACCCAAGTGAGGCATTCTCTCCCTGTCCTACTGGACTCAGGCGCGACAGGAAATTTTGTGGATAATAAGTTAGCTGAAATCTTAGGACTTCCTATGTGCCTAAAGCCTTGTCCAGAAGCAGTATGTGCAGTGGATGGGTCAGAATTGACCTCTGGATTAATCACAAAACAAACAAGTCCACTTGTTATGGTCTGTCAGAACGGGCACACAGAGGTGATTAGCTTTGATCTGATAGATACTCCTAATTTTGGTTTGATTCTCGGGGTACCCTGGTTAACAACTCATAACCCAAAAATTGATTGGGTGAATAGAACTGTTACTTTGGATTCCTCTTTCTGTAGAACCAATTGCTATCAAGAAGCAGGTACAGAACAGAGCACAGTATTACACTATGCTAGTGTTACACAAGATGAACCAAGTCTCCCTCCTGAATATTCTGACTTTAAAGACGTCTTTGATCCAGTAAAGGCTAGTGTGCTGCCCCCACATCGGTCTTATGACTGCCGTATAGATCTTATCCCAGGGGCCCCTTTACCTAATAACAGAGTATATGCTTTGACTGACGAAGAAACCAAATACTTAAGAACCTACCTAGATGACCTACTACAGTCTGGGTTCATCCGTCATTCCACATCTCCGGTGTCATCTCCACTCTTTTTTATCCCGAAGCCGGATAAATCCCTGCGCGCGTGTATCGATTATAGAGGACTAAATAAGGCTACAATAAAGAATAAATATCCTCTTCCTCTAATACCTGTGTTGTTGGATCAATTAAGACATTCTACTGTATACACTAAACTAGATCTGCGGGGAGCTTACCACCTGGTCCGAGTAAAAGAGGGGGATGAGTGGAAGACAGCTTTCAAGACAAAGTTTGGTTTATTTGAGTACACAGTAATGCCCTTTCGGTTATGTAATGCCCCTGCGGCCTTTCAGTTCTTTATAAATGAGGTCCTACACGAATTCCTGGACGTTTGTGTCATAGTATACATAGACGACATCCTCATTTACTCTAAGAACTCAGAAGAACATACCCAACATGTTTGTGCAGTATTATCAAAGTTAAAAGAAAATCATCTTTTTGCTAAGTTAGAAAAGTGTACTTTTAATGTCAACAAGGAGGACTTTTTAGGATACTGCCTGTCACCTCAAGGAATAACTATGGATGTAAAGAAAATTAGTGCTATTGCTGATTGGCCAGAACCATCCTCTGTAAAAGATATTCAGAAATTTCTGGGTTTCGCCAATTTTTATAGGAGGTTTATTGCACATTTTGCAGACATTGCGGCCCCAATAACTACCTTGTTGCGGAAAGGGCAACGATTTCTTTGGACTGATGAGGCGCCACACGCCTTTCAACTCCTAAAACAAAAGTTCACTTCAGCCCCAATTCTGAAACATCCTGATCCTGACTTGCCCTTTTTTGTTGAAGCGGATGCTTCACAAGTAGCTTTAGGAGGAGTTCTCTCTCAACGAGATGCAGTAGATGGCCAGTTACATCCTATAGCCTTCTATTCCAAAAAGTTATTGCCAGCTGAACAAAATTACACTGTGGCTGAAAGGGAACTACTAGCTATCAAAGTAGCCTTTTCAGAATGGAGGCACCATTTAATGGGAGCCAAGTACCCAGTTACAATCTTTTCTGACCATAAGAACCTACAGTTTTTTGGATCACTTAAAGCACTAACACCACGTCAGATGCGCTGGTTAATTTTTTTTAGCACATTTGACTTTGTTATAACCTATAGACCAGGTGCACAACAAATTCAATATGATGTGTTATCTAGATACGGACATACCTCAGACATGAAACAAGATAAAATAGGAGAACCCATTATTCCTCCCCAAAAGTTGTTGGCACCAGTACAACAGAAGGATTTCATCACAGATCTATATAATGCACACATGCAAATAGCACCTCAGGATTGGTTAAAGGATTCCCATAACACAATACAACGAGGTTTATTGTATCACAACAACATGCTGTTAGTGCCCACCTCTGAATTACAAACACAGGTGATAATTTGGCATCACGCCTCACCGTTGGCAGGTCATCCTGGTTGGGTAAAAACCCTGGAAAATGTGCAAAAACACTTTTGGTGGGACACTATAAGAAAGGGCATTAAGCAATTTGTCACTACCTGTCCAATTTGTGCAAGACATAAATCTTCTCATAAGGCTCCTGATGGCTTGTTAATACCAATGCCAACACCCAAACAACCTTGGCACACTGTGAGTGTAGACTTTATTGTAGGTTTACCACCTGTAAAATCCTTCACAACAGTGTTGGTTATAGTGGATTTTTTATCTAAAATGGCACATTTTGTACCATTACGGAAATTACCCACGGCGGCAGAATTTGCCGATATTTTTATAAGGGAAATTGTGCGTTTACATGGTTTGCCAAGCAAAGTGGTGTCAGACCGAGGGAGCCAGTTCATCTCCAGATTTTGGAAAAAATTATGTGAAAAACTGAAAATAGATGTGGCCTTATCCACTGCTTTCCACCCAGAGACAGATGGACAGACTGAACGACTGAACCAAACCTTACTTCAAACGCTACGTTGTTTATTGGCTGATTATTCTAGTGAATGGTTGGAAGCTCTCCCTGTAGCAGAGTTTGTTCATAATAATACTGAGCATTCAGCTCTACTTTGCTCACCATTCTATTTCTTGCTGGGGTATCATCCAAGAGCTATACCCATTTTGTTAGAAGATTCCCTGTTGCCTACAGTAACGGACAGACTAACGAGGTTAGGTGACATACAAGACAAAGCCAGGAAACATTTATTAAAGTACAAGGAAAGCATGAAAAGACAAGCAGACAAACACAGGTCTGAGGCCCCAATGTATAAAATTGGTGACAAGGTATGGCTCTCCACAAAGAACCTAAACATAGAGGGATCCCGAAAGCTGCAACCACGTTTCATTGGACCCTTTAGTATAACTGCAATAGTAAACCCGGTAACAGTAAAATTAGATTTACCAAAAGAATATCCAGTACATACTACATTCCATGTGTCCTTGCTTAAGCCGTACAACTCAAAAACCCGACCTGGACCACCACCTCCACCCATACCAATTAAGGGAAATCTGGAATATGAAGTGAAAAGCATAAAAGACTCAAAAAGAATTAGTGGACGTCTGTTTTATTTAGTAGAATGGAAAGGATATGATGAATCTGAGAATTAATGGGAACCAGCATCATATGTACATGCCCCACAGCTGATTAGACGGTTTTATTTAAAAAATCCAGGAAAACCCCGTCCTGTAGGAGGGCCTTTGAGGGGGGGCAACTGTTAGGGTTTGTACACAGCAAAGAGCATGTCCCCTCTCACTGCACTAGTGGGTTCTGTAATAGCTCCCTTTTAAACTTACTATTGAAAGCCTTTCTTGTTATCTCACCTTCCCCCCCCCTTGGCTTCTGTGTATGTTTTTTAATGTCCTGTTTTGTTTACACATTGGGCCTTGCTTTTACCAAGGCTTCTTTAAAACACTCCTCCCTAGGCCATATGTTAATCCAACTCATTTGTATAATAACTGAAACTCTGCACACCTTTCAAGAACATGTGCAGCATGTGAGGACCACACCCAGCTCTTCAAACCACACCCAGCTCTGCACACCTTCCAAGAACATGTGCAGCATGTGAGGACCACACCCAGCCCTTCAAACCACACCCAGCCCTGTCTATAAAAGGCATCCCCCGAGCCTCACCCAGTGCTTGTGCTCGTCTACCTCCCGCTTACCTGAGAACAGATCCCTCGGCGCTGGCACTTCTTCTCTTTACAGACTTTCATTGACTTCAATGGGCTCAGCTTCTGGCTCTTCCTTCTTCCGGTTTCCGGTTCCTCCTTGCTTCAGCCTCTCTCCTATGAGTAACCTGCAAAGGAGAAGGAAGACAAGGTTGGACTGATCGGTGTCTCTTGCCGGCAACAAGTGAGTGCAAGACTTTTTGCTGCCTGGGGGAGCTTTGACGGCGATTTCTGGATTCGTGTATGGACGGTTCGGGGCGAGGTGCCTTCCACGAACGTTGTGATTCAGGCTCTTTGTTGCAGGAATATTTTGCGGAACTTTGTGAAGCAAACATTGTTTTTTCTCATGGAACTTTTAAGAATCGAACAGTGGAAACCATTAACAGCAAGGCAAACAGTAAATCAAGGACTTGCACAAATTACATGCTGTATTTTGATGTAAAAGTACAGTATTTGTTTTATAAAAGATTCTGTAAATATGGGAAAAGTGAGTCTGCTATTGGGAATTTAGGCTTTAGTTATATGATGATGAATGTTTGATATTGGTAATTCTGATAACGGTATTTGTTTAATGTTTTAGAAGCTTTACAGTAATGGAAAACACATCCCAGAGCAGTAACACATTCCAAACCTGGAAACTAGAGACCAGGATCCAAGAGGTACTTTTAGAAGAGAATTTCTAATAAATAAAGGGATAGTCAGGAACCCATTTAGGATTAGGTTGAACTTATCTGTTCTTTGTTTATGTTTCATTAGGCACCAGTTTCTACAGAAGTCAGAAAGGGCCGCAGATTTGTGCAGCACTTCAACAGTGGAAACGCAAGAACGGTGTTGTCTCTCTTTTTTTTATTTTATCCACTTCCCCCCTTCCCTTGAGCTTCTGTTCTTAGTGCACTGTTTTAAAAACTAGTGTGCTGGAACAAGCAGTTTCAGGGTGGGGTCGGATTGTCTTCAACCTCCATCAGAACTGAGCAAGAACTCAGGTGAGCTGGGCTTTGACAGTCAATGCCCACCCTCTCAAAGGGAGTACTGACAACAGGTAAAGGTTGGAGGGGAGCCTTACATTTCCCCCCACTCTTTCCACATGACTGACAAGTCTGACAAGACCTGCAATTTGCATCTGAGTGCCTGCACATTAGGGGCCAGTAAAAGTGGGTGACAAGCCTCTCAAAGTTATTGTCCTGCCCCAAATGTCCAGCTAAAGGCACATCATGAGCCACCCCAGTAGGAAGGCCCTGAAGCACTTGGGTACCACCAGCACATGGTCTGAACCAGGTCTGGAACCTTAGGCTCGCTATGCAGGAGGTCATCCTCCCAATAAATCAGGTGTGATCCTGGCTCATTGCCAGTCGCCTGGTCTGCAGCCTGCTGCCACAAACCCTCCAGAGTAGGGCATGTCTTCTGTGCTGCACAAAATGCTTCCCTGGTGGGCCCTCCTTACTGCTGCCACTGCAACAGCTCAGGGACCTCCCCCAGTTCCGCCACCTGTTCCCCTGGAGGCTCCGGGGCATCACCCTCAGGCTCCGCTTCCTCTCAGACCATGGGAACTTCGGGGCCAGTTTCCCGTGCCCCCTGCCCTTCCTCTTCTTGGCGGTCCCCTGGGCCACTTTTTCAGGCTCCAGGGGCTCTTGACTTCCCTGAAAGGCTACCATTGACCGGGTGGATACGCATACCCACCCAGGCAGCCCCAACATCTCCAAGTGAGACCTGTGTTCCACCTCCTTCCAAGGTGAATCCTCCAGGTCATTGCCTAGCAAATAATCAACAGGCATGGTTGGACTCACAGCTACCTTCAAGGAACCTTAGACCCCCCCCCCATTCAAAGGGAACCTGCACCACTCTGCACAAGCGCTCTGAGTTGTCCACTGTGACTACTTGGTGAAGTACCCGGGGATCAATCTGCTCTTCAGACACCAGCTGACTCCTCACTGTAGTCTTGCTGGTTCCTGTGTCTCTCAGAGCCTTCACCCTCTGTCCATCAATGGTGACCCACTGCCTGTACTTCTTAGTGTTTTCAGGCACAAGGGTTCTCTGGACCATCTCACTGTCCCCTAGTGAGACAAGGGTCATCTCAGCTGGTTCGCACCCACCTGAAACCAACTCCTCCTCAAGCGCTATACTGGCCAAACCCTGGGACGGTGCACCAGTGGGTGCCGGTGTACTTTTGGGGCATTTGGGGTCCCCCCTCACATGACCCATCTGGTCACATGCATAGCACTTACATGGGGGACCACCTGCCACTGGCTTTCCTTTGGAGAACCATGGCTTCCTCTCACTGGGGGGGTTGGGAATCCTTACCCTAGAAATCAGTTTGGGGCCCTTGAGAGAACTCCCCCTGTTTATCCCTACCCCCCTTTACTCTGGGAGGGACCCTACCCACCCTTGGCGTGGTCTCCCCATACCTCTTCTGGACCCTGGTGCTCTCCCAGCGGTCCTCTTCCTGCGCAAGATTCCTGGGGTCAGTCAGCTTGCTGTCAATCAGGTGCTAGCGCAGCTCTAGAAAACACAAACTGTACAAGTGCTCCCAAGCAATCAGATTGTAAAGCCCCTCATATGTGGTTACCTTACTGCCCTTCACCCAACCATCCAGTGACCTGCAAGAAGAATCAACACATTCCATCCATGTTTGGGATTCCTTCTTCTTGTAGGATCTAAACTCATCCTTGTACTGCTCAGGGGTGAGACCATACCCTGTGAGTAGGGCATCCTTCATGCTAGAGTAGGTGAGATTCTGAGCATCCCCTAGGGCTGTCAGTGTGTCCCTCCCCTCTACTTCAAAGTGCTTCCACAGACCCACCCCCAATAAGCTTCAGGGACCAGATTCTTATGGAGAGCAGACTCATTCCCCTTAAACCACAAGTATGTGTTGTCCTCCCTTTTATAATCCTTCACAAGGTCTTTGGGAATGTGCACCCTCCTCTCAGACTGCACCGTTATGTGGCTGCCACCATCCCTACTGGACTGGCTCCTCTGATCCAGCTCCCTCAAGCTGAGCTCATGAGCCAACAGCAACTTTTTCTCTTCAATGGCCATCCTCATTTTCTCCAACTCCCTTTGGTGCTCCCTCTCTGCCTGCCTGTCCTGCAATTCCTCAGGGGTCAGACTCTTAGATGGGAGACTGCTACCTGCCCTGGAGACCTTCAGCCTGGACATAATAGGCCCACTCACAATACCATTGTGTATGGAATGCCCTTCCTCCTCCTCATCCTCCTCATCCTCCTCATCCTCTGTGTGCCCTTCAGTGCTCTTGGCTATCACCCAGGCCCTCAGCGCCTTTTGCAGCTCCTCCTTCTTGGATGAGCTCTTAATGGGACAGTCAAAACTTTTGCAGAACTGCTTTAACTGAGCCTTGGTATAGTCATCCAATTTCTGCAGATCAAAAGCAGCTCCAACTGATGCATCTCCAGATTGGGACATGATGAAAAGTCAACAAAAGTACAAAGTTCCAAAAAGCATAAAACAAGTTCCCAAATGAAGTTCAAAAGTCAATAAAAGATTATCACAAAATGGATGTAGGAAACAAATCCAAGCAAAAGAGAAAAATCAAAAGATCACTAAACAAGTAGTATGTGGTCACGTAGTGGTCTGCACTCAAAACAGTAGTGTACACTTAATTACTGTATGTCAAATACAACTACAAGTCCAATCCCAACCGCTGATCACCAGTGTTAGAAATGGAGTCTTTGGTTGACAGTCAGGTTACCCCCGTTAAAGCAAGAACCCTCACTCTAGTCAGGGTAAAAGAGAATCACCCTCAGCTAACCCCTGCTTACCCCCGTAGGCTTAACTTTAGAGTTCTAGGTGTAAAGTAGTTGTACCGACACACACGATAACTCAATGAAAACACTAAAAAATGACACAACACAGGTTTAGAAAAATAGAACATTTTTATCTGAACAAAACAAGACCGAAATAACAAAATCCACAATACACAAGTCATCAATTTAAAAAGCAAAAAGAGACTTAATGTAGTTTAAAACACACACTAAGGGGGTCATTCTAAGTCTGGCGGACGGCGGAGGCCGCCCGCCAGACTTCCCACTCCAAAATACCGCTCCGTGGTCGAAAGACCACTGAGGGTATTTTGGGATTTGCCCTGGGCTGGCGGGCGACCGACAAAAGGCCGCCCGCCAGCCCAGGGCAAATCATCCTTCCCACGAGGACGCCGGCTCAGAATTGAGCCGGCGGAGTGGGAAGGTGGGACGGGTGCAGTGGCACCCGTCGCGTATTTCAGTGTCTGCATAGCAGACACTGAAATACAAAGTGGGGCCCTCTTATGGGGGCCCGCGGCACCCCCTATCGCCATCCTGTTCCTGGTGGGAGACCCGCCAGGAACAGGATGGCGGTAGGGTGTGTCAGAATCCCCATGGCGGCGGGGAGGATTCACAAGGGCAGCGGAAAACCGGCGGGAGACCGGCGGTTTTCCGCATCTGACCGCGGCCGAACCGCCGCGGTCAGAATGCCCTGCGGGGCACCGCCGGCCTGTCGGCGGTGCTCCCGCCGACCCTGGCCCCGGCGGTCTCTGACCGCCGGGGTCAGAATGACCCCCTAACACTGTTAGCGTGAACATGTACCTTGGGTGCGTCAAAAATAACCCAGCACAGGTGAGTGTGCGTCAAAAAAGGGCTTGCGATGCGTCGATTTCGCTCACACGTGAGACCTTGCGTTGTTTCTCCTTTCGTCTGGTCGGGGCGCGCCTTTTTTTCTCGACGAGATGCAGGAGAGCAATGCATCGATCCGGTCAGCACTCTCAGGTCCGGGCAGGCCTTGCATTGTGTTTACACGCTCATCGGTGTTTGCATCGGAAATCCAGCCACACGATGATCCGAAAACCACGCAGCGCGGGTTGCGATCTCCCAGCCTCCGTCTGCAATGCTGTGCGTCATTTATCCAGCTCCGTGCATCGATTCTTCGGTCGCATTGCAGGCGAACGTCGATTTTCAGCTGCAAAGTCGGCGGTGTGTCGATTTTTCAGCTGCAGATTGGAGTTGCGTCAATCTTTTCCCCACACAGCATTCTGTGCGTGGATTTCTTCCTCTTAGGCTGCCAGCTTCTCCTTTCAGCGTCCCAGGAACTTGATGGCCACCACAGGGTAGAGTAGGAGTCTCTCCAGAGACTCCAGGTGCTGGTAGAGAGAAGTCTTTGCTGTCCCTGAGACTTCAAACAACAGGAGGAAAGCTCTAAATCAAGCCCTTGGAGATCTTCACAAGATGGGAGGCATACAAACTCCAGTTTTTGCCCTCTTACTCTGGCAGAAGCAGCAACTGCAGGATAGCTCCACAAAGCACAGTCACAGGCAGGGCAACTCTTCTTCCTCAGCTCTTCTCCAGGCAGATAATCCTCTTGGTTTCCAGAAGTGTTCTAAAGTCTGTGGTTGTGGATGCTCTTCTTATACCCATTTTGCCCTTTGAAGTAGGGCTACTTCAAAGGAAAATCTCTCTTGTTTGTGAAATCCTGCCTTGCCCAGGCCAGGTCCCAGACACTCACCAGGGGGTTGGAGACTGCATTGTGAGAGGGCAGGCACAGCCCTTTCAGGTGTGAGTGACCACTCCTCCCCTCTCTCCTAGCACAGGGAATCCACAAACATGCAGAGTCACAGAAATGGTATAAGCAAAAAAATGCTCACTTTCTAAAAGTGGCATTTTCAAACACACAATCTTAAAATCAACTTTACTAAAAGATGTATTTTTAAATTGTGAGATCAGAGACCTCAAACTCCACATGTCCATCTGCTCCCAAAGGGAATCTACACTTTAATCATATTTCATGATAGCCCCCATGGACAGCCCTTGCAACAGTGAAAAACGAATTTAGCAATATTTCACTGTCAGGACATATAAAACACATTACTATATGTCCTACTTTAACCATACACTGCACCCTGCCCAGGGGGCTACCTTGGGCCTACCTTAGGGGTGTCTGACATGTAACAAAAGGCAAGGTTTAGGCCTGGCAAGTGGGTTCACTTGCCAAGTCGCATTTACAGTTAAAACTGTACACACATATACTGCAATGGCAGGTCTGAGACATGATTACAGAACTACTCATGTGGGTGGCACAACCAGTGCTGCAGACCCTCTAGTAGCATTTGATTTACAGGCCCTGGGCGCCGCTAGTGCACTTTACTAGGGACTTACTAATAAATCAAATATGCCAAGCATAGATAAGCCAATTACATACCCATTTTGTAAAGGAGCACTTGCACTTTAGCACTGGTTAGCAGTGGTAAAGTGCCCAGAGTAACAAAAACAGCAAAATCAGAGTCCAGCACACATCAACAACCTGAGAAACAGAGGCAAAAAGTTAAGGGAGACCACGACAAGGATGAAAAGTCTAACAGTGAGGATTTGGTCAACTCCAGAGCTAGTTGAGTTAATCACTACTGATAGACAAACACGTATCCCCTTGTTGAAATATGTCAAAAAACAATGTGAAAGGCTCAAATTGGATAGGCTGTGGAATTGTCCAGCAGAAAGTGCTACTGAGAAAGTGAAAAAGCATATTTGGTAAATGTTATAGCAAGCATTTGGCAAGACCATAAAGTTGGGAGTCTGGCTGGTCAGTTTTTAGTCTACAAATGATCCCCTTCAGTTTGAGCTATAAATGGAAATAATTTACCCCTTGCAAGCAAAATGTTTATGCACCCAATTTAGATGTGGTGTTTTACCATTATGTTCATTTTCTGCTAAGTGAAGCTAAACAGGGGCTTCTCCTCATTGGTGTCACGCTTGCCCACACTTAAAAGAAACTGAGATTTTTTTTAGGTCAAGCACAAAAGCACTTTGACCTGTTGTGAGTATTGTGGGAGTTTAACCACGCTCATCTCACACCCATCTCTTACACTCGTTTGTGGGCTTGCCCTTCAAAAATCACTTGATGTCATTGGTAATTGCTTTACGTTTGTCCCACCTTGAGGCTGTTTGTGTTACACCTTGCAGACAGCTCCTGTGACATGGATTATTGCATAATTGCCAATATATTTCAGTGTGGGTGATCTATTTTTTTTTTCTCTTCCCTTTGTGCTGCATGGGAGCCATGGAGCTCACAGTGCAAACAGGCACAGCAGCGAGAACCCGATCGGCGGTATTGAAGCGCTGGTCACATAGTTCACAGTTACCTAATGAGAGTCATTTCTTGTGGCCCTCCCATAAAACACTTGAAATTGGTAAATGCTTTACATAAAACAGAAATCCTCAAAATGAAAGTAGCTCTACTAGCACACGGGGGACAGCTGCTACTACAATATTCACTGCACTTGGGAAAACTCAACCCATAATGTTTTTGCTCATAACTCAGCCTGTGGTGGCCAAAAGGACCACCACCAAAACGTTCAGCAAGATGCACCCTTTCTGTCTAGGTCATCTGTGGGTGCCCACACTAGGTTAGCGGGGACCCCAAAATAATAACCCCTCACACTATTTAGTATCTTTTAGTATTTTTTTAAGCATTCTCATGGCTGGAACTTTTGTTTTACCTCTGGAAATAGCTTGTGTTTTAATGGTCTTGTTTGTAATTTCATTGCTATAGGCCTGCTACCTTAAAATATGTAATGCACTATGCTCTCTAGGGAGCACTAGGTGCTAACTATATAGTTACATGACTGTGATCCTTACAAATGCTATTTTCATTGTGGTGTTCTCTAGGGGCTGTTCTAAGCAATACAGTTATATCCACATGTTAAAATATTAGTGGCACAGAAACTTGCCCCATAATGCTTTGCATGGCATTACGTTCACAAAACACTTTTGATCATAACTCAGCCTGTGGTGGTCCTGGGATAATGGGACCGCCTTCAAAACAGTGATCACAATGTGCTCTTCCTGTCTACATCATCTCTGGGTCCCCACACTTTGTTAGTGGGGACTCCAAAATAATAACCCCTCCCACCATTAAATGTCTTTTAAACTTTCTCATGCATAGAACTATCGTTTTACATCTGAGAGAAGTTTTATTTTAAAGGCATTGTTTGTAATATCATTGCAATAAGCCTGCTAGCCTTAAAAAAGCTCTCTATGGACTAAGTATATGGGTATACTGCATTACTTTCTTATGTTCTTTTTCATGGGGTCATGCTCTCTAAGGGTTAACAATGTGGTTTCGTGACCATGTTTCTTACAAATGATATTTTTGTTATGGTGCTTTCCAGCGACTGTTGAAAGCATTATAATCTAATGCCAAAAGTTTAATTCTGCTAGGGGTTTAAATGATAATTCTATATGTTTTAATAATCTTTTCTTATTACAATTATGACCATAATTCAGGCCAACTTAACATTCTTATTACACTATGACTGTTTGAACACTCTTGATATGTTTGGGTGACCCTTCTAGTTTATTTCTCCTCTGTGGCTGTCTTGTGTCTTTTGTGGGGGAATCATGTTAGCCAGCCAACAACTCTGATGGTGGGGTGGTGAAAGTGGTAATCTACTGGAATTAGCATGGCAGATTTAAATAAGATGCTAAATGGCAACATTTTATTTTTTGCTGCAGATAGAGAAGAAGGTAAATGGAAGTGCTTTAGTTATATGCAGGGCCACTGGAACTATATGGAAGGAAAAGTCGAAATTATGAGCAGGGTTGACCAATTTATGTGGCAAGAAAAGTCCAGTTATGAATTTACAATGCCAATTGCTCTAACTCACACAAATGTGAGACCTATTTCATTGCAAATGCTTATTTTTTGTTTTTTTTTACCCCATTTATCTATCGCACCGCAAGAAGTGGATTAGTGCAGTATGTAAGCTGAAGGATGTGAGGCATTATTGGGAGGCCCTAAAAGTAATCAAAAGCAATCAAAAGGAGACAATAATGTTTGCTGTTGTTACTCGTTTCCTACAAAGGGCCTGGAAAATTGGATCAAAAGGTTTAATTCCAAACAAGCCCTAAAGCTACAAGGTGGAACTCACTGTAACTTTTACATTGTAACTGCAACGCAAAGTAGCAACTCGCAGAAACTGTCAAAATGGGGAGCACCCTGTCTTCCATTCCAGCATTTGTGACCCCAAGGCATCATGGTAAATGCAGTCATTAGCACGAATTTGAATAGAGTTTTGAAAGTTTTTCACCATAAATTGGTGCGGCGAGTGCCGTATCTTCGGACACATGTTTCTGGCTATTTGGCTGTCATCAGCGAAGAACAACGTGCAGCTGGCGGGGTTGCTTGAAATGCCGCCTTGAAAGTATTCACAGGTTTAAGTACCACTCAAGAAGGCACACAGGTGCTTCACCCAAGCTCGTCAGCTCAGAGGCTCACGGGAGCCTTAATTGCAACAGTCAAAATGGGGAGCACCCTGTCTTCCATTCCAGCATTTGTGACCTCAAGGCATCATGGTAAATGCAGTCATTAGCACGAATTTGAATAGAGTTTTGAAAGTTTTTCACCATAAGTTGGTGCGGCGAGTGCCGTATCTTCGGACACGTGTACTGTCATCCTTAAACCAGCAGTCTTGCCTAGAGCAACAGTCAAACTATGACATGGCGCCACCAACTATGGTGTTTAGGCACTAATTTATGGGTATCCTGACTATCACTGTCTCACATACAGCAGGTACCCTAAGTACCATAATCTGGAGAGGTTTGTTGTCTTGGGCAAGATCCTCCTCAGCTGAACATGGAGCACCTAATTAGACTGTAAGTTGTTCAAGCTCAAACTCTTAAAATAAATGTACTCCTCATTTGGTGTTTCATCTCTTGAACCCCTTATACAACATGGCTAACGCCATAGACATTTCTGAGAATGTTAGACATGCATTAACATTACATCTAACAGCGCATGGCTTATCAGATGAGGGCGAGGATGTTACATTCATAGTAGAAGCTAGTGAAGCTTACCAAACAGAAACATTCTACTTTTGGGTCACCTTTCCTGAGGAAGAAAAAAGATCATTTACATTACACACATACAGAACTGGAAACGTATCTTTGAGATTCTGATTACTTATCAAGCACATCAGAACTGGTGTAATGGCACCCTACTACATGTAGTACAACTCGTGAGATTAGGGGCCGTATTTATACTCTGGTTGCGCCGAATTTGCGTCGTTTTTTTCGACGCAAATTCGACGCTAAACTAACGCCAACTAACGCCATATTTATACTATGGCGTTAGAGGCGTCTAGCGCCAAAGTTCCCGGAATGTGCGTCATTTTTTAGCGTGAACCCCTTCCTTGCGTTAATGATATGCAAGGGAGGCGTTCCCGTCTTAAAAAATGACTCCCAGGCCTTTACGTGGTATTTATACTCCCGGGCAAAAGAGACGCCCGGGAGTGGGCGTGGCTAAAAACGGCGCATTTGCGCCGCTTTTTAACGCCTGGGTCAGGCATGGCGTTAAGGGACAAGTGGGCTCAAAATGAGCCCAGAGTGCCCTCCCCTGCCCCCAGGGACCCCCCCTGCCACCCTTGCCCACCCCAGGAGGACACCCAAGGCTGGAGGGACCCACCCCAGGGACATTCAGGTAAGTTCAGGTAAGTATTATTTTTATTTTTTTTAATTAATTTTTTTGTGGCATAGGGGGGCCTGATTTGTGCCCCCCTACATGCCACTATGCCCAATGACCATGCCCAGGGGACAGAAGTCCCCTGGGCATGGCCATTGGGCAAGGGGGCATGACTCCTATCTTTACAATGATAGGAGTCATGTTGATGGGGGATGGGCGTCGTTAAAAAATGGCGCAAGTCGGGTTAAAACGATTTTTTTGCCTCAACCTGACTTGCCCCATTTTAAGACGCCCTAACGTCATTTTTGCCCAACGCCGGTGCTGCCTGGTCTACGTGGTTTTTTTCCACGCAAACCAGGCAGCGCCGGTCTGCTTGCGCCGGCTAACGCCATTCCATAAATACGGCGCCCGCATGGCGCTTCAGAATGGCGTTAGACGGCGCAAATTTTTTTGACGCAAAACTGCGTTAGCGCAGTTTAGCGTCAAAAAGTATAAATATGGGCCTAGGTCCCTTAGGTAATGATGGACGAACATGGCCTATGCTTGCCACATACACACCTCACCCAGGTATAAAAAATATACAGGCAGCAGACCTGCATTAACTGGTAACACCTTTGTTCAGTTCATAATGCAAACTTTGAACACTATACCAGCGCGTCAAGCATCACCAGCACCTGCAGGCTATCAATTGGCTACCAAGATTAATCCACAAACAGTACATACTATCATGGGTAAGGTACCAACAGAACGAGAGAAAATACCGTTCTGAATTGCCCAGAAAACAAATCAGCTGGAAGCTGTGTTTCCCCATGCGGGACAACAGGAGAAACATAGAATTCTCACAATGTGGTTGCCCTTTGGGATGGTTCCCTCGGTGGATGACTGTGCCACATGGGGTACAGTCTTCATTGCAATTCATACTACCAAACATGGTACCCCAAATCTTGCCAATTTGCCGGAAGTGTTAAAACAAATACAGAATGAGCACAGGGATGCACAAATCCTAGTTTTGGGGATGAAATTAATGTGTAACTTTGACGTGGTCTCCTCAATCACACTGAGTAACATTAAAGGGGAAGTGCTAGCACTGGCTACACTCCAGCGTCTCTCAGAAATTCCACACTTGGACCAGGAGAAACAGCTACGAAAAATTATTTCCGATACCTATACTAGTATTGGACAGGATAATTTGGGAGCCAAGCTGAATAAGCTTGAACTACAGAGTACCACCCCTAAGGAAGATACTAAACAGGCACTGGAGGGTTCTAAGAAGCGCAAAATCAGAGAGGAGATTCTCCACATCCGGAGAACTCCGAAAGGAGAAATACTCTCAGAAAAAATATGAAAGCTCTTGAAAGATGTACTGATTCACGTCTCTCTTGTTCCTTTTAGGACCCACTGGTAGATGTAGCGAGAGAGGGGACTATCCTGATCGACGTCCTGAATACGTGAAACAGAAGAAAGATTCTCCAGTCTTCAGACAAAAAAGAAGAAAAGTCCCCACAATGAAAGCCACAGTTTAAAAAGAAAAAGGTGGCAGCACTGTCAATTAAAAATGCCAGCACACTTGAGAACATTGCTGAAGAACAAGACGTGGGGAGTGACACTGTTAAACAGCGCAGCAGAGGTCACGATATGTCGCCAGAGTCTGAAAGATCATATGGATGCGACAGCAACTAGCAATTACATTGCAGTTGAGACTGCGGTTGGGCCCGTTCTCCCAACCGACAGAGTTTATGATTTAAACATCCAAATTGAGGGAGACATATAGCGCACCATTGGTGTAATATTTTGAGATGACCTTATATACTGCTGGCCAAAATGGACTGGCCACCTGAGCACATTCGTAAGCTCCCACATAGGGAAAATTTCATTTTGCCTTCTTTCTCTGATCTTGTTCCAGAAACGGTAAAAGAAGCCTACGCTGTCAATTGGGCTTCAGCGCAGGTACCTGCGTTGTATCACAATCATGTAGGTTGGGACATGGATTCTCCTTGTCATGTAATACCTATCAGGTCTACACCCCAACTTCAGCCACAATATCCTGTTAAACACAAAGCAAACACTCCAGTGAGGGAGATCCTCACTCAGCTTGAATTCCAGGGAGTAATTGAGCCCTGTGTCTCTGCAATGAATAACCTGTTATTCCCTGTTGCAAAACCAGATAATTCCTACAGAATAGTCTTAGATTATAGACACTTAAACAGTCATAAACATACATACGCTATACAAAATTCTCATAGCACAGCACTAATTAACAACATAGGGGGTCATTACAACATTGGCGGTAAAAGCCGCTTACCGCCGTGCAGAAGACCGCCAACACACCGCCACGGCCGCGGAAAACCGCCACAGCTATTATGACCCACACCCCGAACTCCGACAAAATTCAGACACCCACACAATTCACACGAAAGGTCAGTGATAAACTGGCGAAAACAAAACCTCCACCATCACGCCAACAGAAATACGCCCATGCTATCACGACCCACGAATCCACGCAGCGGTCTTTCAACCGCAGTATTCCATTTGCGGTACACACCGCCGGGCAAAAAATATACACACATATACAAAACACCACCACATTGGACAATTTTAAAGACACACACCTGATACACATACACACACCACTCCCACACACTCAGTACTATATAAAACACACACCCACATCACCCACAAACCCCTACGACAAAAAAATCTAAAAGAAGGCCAGAGAGAGACACCACCATCCATAAACTAGCAGCCACAGGCACTCAACACCATCACCCACACTACTTCCATGCACAAAACACCACTACATATCACCACAACTATCACCACATACACCACCCCACACATCACCTACACCACCCCATGGCACGGCAAAGACACCCCAGGTTTTCTGAGGAGGAGCTCAGGCCCATGGTGGAGGAAATCGTACGGGTAGAGCCACAGCTATTTGCATCACAGGTGCAGCACACCTCCATAGCTAGGAAGATGGAGCTATGGCGAAGAATAGTCAACAGGGTCAACGCAGTAGGACAACACCCAAGAAATAGGGACGACATCAGGAAAAGGTGGAACGACCTATGGGGGAAGGTGCGTTCCGTGGTCTCCAGACACAACATCGCGGTACAGCAGACTGGCGGCGGAGCCCCACCTCCTCCCCCACAACTAACAACATGGGAGGAGCAGGTCTTGACTATTCTGCATCCTGAGGGCCTCGCAGGAGTCGGTGGAGGAATGGACTCTGGTAAGTCAAATCTTAACTATCATATCCCCCACCCTACCTGCATGCTATCACAGACCCCCACCCTCGCCCCCTCCCCATTCACTCCAACTCCTCACTAATGTACTAATAACACAAACCACACATCCCAACACCAAGCCCTGCATGACACAACAAAGTATGAACACCCATCACTAAAGCATGCCCACTGCACATACCCATAACACCCCCCTCAACCATCATCACACAAGCCCCCACACAGGAATGCTAGCACTGGGGTACACGCTCACCCACCCATTGCACACTATGCACACACAGATGCAATAATCATGCCTTTACACCCCTGCAGGACCACTACCCAACGTCACCAGACAGGAGGGTCCAGACATCTCCACCCCACCCACAGAAGAGGCCCACAGTGATGACAGCAGCTCTGTCCAACTGGATCCATATGACCAGCCCGGACCATCGTGGGCCTCGGGGCAGTCGGTTCCCCAAACCCAGTCACAGGCCACCACAGACCTTCCACCCTCTGGTAACACCAGCACAGCACCCACCCAGCGGGCCCATACCTCCGTCCCCAGGACACGTCAATCAGCTGTGTGTCCACCACTACAGGGAACCCAGGATAACCCACCATCCCAACAACAACAGGGACCTAGGGGCAGTGGTAGTGGGCACCCGGTCCAGGGGACGGAGGCCCAGGAACACAGGGGAACTGGGAGGGCTGCTGTGCGACAGGGGGCGACAGGCCTAAGGAACCCACTCTCCACGAGGCCCTCTCCTCCATCATGGGAGCATACCACCACTCCCAGGAGACGATGGCAATGGTACTGGCCAAGTTTCAGGAGACCCAGCGCCTGCAGGAGGAACAGTATTTGGGCTTCAGGGAGGAACTCAGAACCATCAGCACCGGCCTGGGCACCATCGTAGGGGTGCTGAAGGAGATAATTAACACCAGGAGGGACACTGTGGCACTCCAAGGGGCCCCTGACACTAGCATGGACGATGAACTGCCCACCACCTCCGCCGGCGCTAGTGGACAGGAGGCACCACCACAGGACCAGCACACCAGCACCCCACCCCCTGCAGACGGAGAACCACCCCGCAAACAGTCCCTGAGATCCAGGAACAAGACAGAGCATGATGCCAAGACCCCAGCCAAGAAATGAGACCACCCTGATTGTCATCCCACTGTCCCACTTTGTAACCCTGTCCAACCTTAAACTGCCCCAGCTCCACTCCCTATGCCCATATGGGCAATGCACCTGATAGACTAATAGACTGGACTCTGCCATGAACATTCCTCCACCATCACCCCTCACCATTTTACAACCCCCTCCAATATTTAGCACTGCAATAAAAACCCTTGAAGCACAAAACAATCTGGAGTCAGTCTGTGATTTTGAAAATGTGTATTAGCAATGACAGTGACAAAATGCGTTCTCAAATGTAATGTCAACATACCTATGTCACACATCTCAAGTCCATGAGGAATCTAAGCAGATAACACACATTGGAAACCACACCTGTGAAACCATAATGGAAATGTACAACTCAGTTACCATATACTGGTTGAAATCGACAGACAGGATAGAGGTAGAAGTGTGAAAGGAATATGTGACAGAACAACTAGGTCCTAAACAACTATAGCCTAAACCACTTCTGCTAAACAACTAAAAAGTCTCTACAACTAAGTACTGAACAACTACTGTCTGAACAACTATTGTGTCTGAATAACAATTGCCTGAACAACTAACATATATATATATTCTAAACAACTAATAAACCATAAAAACCAAAAGGAAAACCTTACCTTAAAATTAGTTGTTCAGGCAATTGTTATTCAGGCACAATTGTTGTTTAGACAGTAGTTGTTCAGTACTTAGTTGTAGAGACTTTTTAGTTGTTTAGCAGTAGTGGTTCAGGCAAGTAGTGGTTTAGACCTAGTTGTTCAGGATGTTTCCCGTGTGGAAGTACTTGTAGTAGGGCAGGAATGTATTCTCACCTGTGTGTCACTGGAAATATTGCTGGATAACTGAGACCCTGTTGTCAATGTCTTCTTCCTCTGCTTCCTCCTCATCACTGTCCACAGGCTCCACAGCTGCCACAACACCGTCATCTGGACCATCCTCCTTCAGAAAAGGCACCTGTCGTCGCAAAGCCAAATTGTGAAGCATACAGCAGGCCACGATGATCTGGCACACCTTCTTTGGTGAGTAGAATAGGGAACCACCTGTCATATGGAGGCACCTGAACCTGGCCTTCAGGAGGCCGAAGGTGCGTTCGATCACTCTCCTAGTCCGCCCATGGGCCTCATTGTAGCGTTCCTCTGCCCTGGTCCTGGGATTCCTCACTGGGGTTAGTAGCCATGACAGGTTAGGGTAACCAGAGTCCCCTAGTAGCCACACCCGGTACCTCTGGAGTTGACCCATCACATAAGGGATGCTGCTATTCCACAGGATGTAGGCGTCATGCACAGTGCCAGGGAACATTGCATTTACCTGGGAGATGTACTGGTCTTCCAAACATACCATCTGTACATTCATCGAATGATAACTCTTCCGGGTCCTGTACACCTGTTCACTCCTGTGGGGGGGGACCTCAGCTACATGGGTCCCATCAGTGGCACCTATGATGTTGGGGATATGTCCAAAGGCACAGAAGTCACCTTTCACTGTAGGCAAATCCTCCACCTGAGGGAAAACGATGTAGCTCTGCATATGTTTCAGCAGGGCAGACAACACTCTGGACAATACGTTGGAAAACATAGGCTGGGACATCCCTGATGACATGGCCACTGTTGTTTGAAATGACCCACTTGCAAGGAAATGGAGCACTGATAGCACCTGCACTTGAGGGGGGATCCCTGTGGGATGGCGGATTGCTGACATCAGGTCTGGCTCCAACTGGGTACACAGTTCCTGGATTGTGGCACGATCAAACCTGTAGGTGATGATCAAATGTCGCTCCTCCATTGTCAACAGGTCCACCAGCGGTCGGTACACTGGAGGATTCCGCCATCTCCTCACATGTCCCAGCGGACGGTGCCTAGGAAGGACAACAGCAACCACAGAGTCAAACAACTCAGAGGTATGTACCCACAGTCTACACAGAACACCATCCTTTCATACACTGACTCTGGCCTGTATTTGTGTTGTGCGACAAGGCCTTGGTCTGTGTGACGCAGTTGGTAATTAGGCCATGTGGGCACTTGAAATGGCGGCTGCCTGACCTCTAAACTGGGACAATGGGATGTGAGGTAACTGTGCTGGCGTTGTACACCGTCGCGGTAGGCGGTCGAAGACCGCGGCGCAATGCTGCATTGGTTAACATTGGACCCCATGGGTCCCAGGAGCCAATGACGATGTACGCCGGCGGTGATGCTACGCACTGCCGCGGCAGTGACCGCCATTTTCTATCTGTTCAATCACTTGATACCTGATTTTCAACAGGAGAGGACCTACACTGCAAGTGCTGCTGTGACCTTGGTCTGGAAGAGACAATGGGTCGTGCGTCTGGGGAAAGGGCCCCTGCCTTCACTGCAGAGGAGTTGGAGAAGCTCGTGGACGGGGTCCTCCCCAATACGCGCTACTCTACGGTCCTCCAGACCAACAGGTAAGTACACAGGGAGCACGTTGTACGGGCTATGCCTGTGTGGAGAGTGCTGGTTGTAAGAAGGAAGGGGGAACAGTTCTGCATGCATGAAGGACTGTGAATGCATGTGACACATGGCAAGGCTAGGGATGTGGGCCACTCACTTCGACGGTGCAGTTGCTAATGACTTCTCTTCTTCCCCTGTACATTTCATGTAGGTCAGCGCCCACCAGAAGAAGGATATTTGGCGTGCCATCGCCAAGGATGTCCGGACCCTGGGGGTCCACCACAGATGGAGCACCCACTGCCGGAAAAGATGGGAGGACATTCGCCGCTGCAGCAAGAAGATGGTGGAGGCTCAGCTGGGGATGGCCTCCCAACGTGGGAGGGGTGCCCGTCGAACCATGACCCCCCTGATGTTCCGGATCCTGGCAGTGGCCTACCCTGAGTTGGATGGGCGCTTGAGGGCATCACAGCAGACACAAGAGGGTGAGTACAACATCATTCAGCAGACTTTGCGCGCAGTGAAGGTGTCTGGGTGGGGGAGGAGGGCTATGGGTTTCCCTAGGCCAGGGCGAGTTACGTAGGCTAGGCCCCTCCGTAATGCAGGCCATGTGGCACCCCACCCCACCTCTGTAGAGTGCCAAGTACAGGTATACATGCCCCTGTGTCATCTATGTGTGCAGATGTCGACCATAGCCATGTAGGCCATATCCCAGGAATTGCATCTGTAGAGCCCAACAGCGCGGCGTAGTGCAGGGGGCTGCTGTGTCTGTATTGTCCGCAAACGGTAGCGGTAAGCCATGCACTCAACCTGTCTTTCTTCTGTCGTCCCCCCCCCTTTTTGTGGTCTCCCTGTTCTTGTGTGCATCAGCATCATCAGGCGGAGGTACAGTGGCACCGGAGCACGAGGGAGCTGCATCCCACATGGCCATGGAGGGCCACACCACGGACTCGGAATACACCAGTGGGAGGGAGGGCGAGGGGAGCTTCACGGCGGTCACAGGATCTGCAACCAGTGACACGGACTCGTCCTCCGATGGGAGCTCCCTTGTGGTGGTGGCAAAATCTGTGCCCCCCACTTCTACAGGTACAGCCGCCACCCCCCCTACCAGCACCGCCCTCCCAGCAGCCCCTCAGCCTTCGCCCCGTGCCCGCTCACCCAGGAGGGTGGGCACCCCTTTCGCCCCAGGACCCTCAGCCCCTGCCCCTGTCACCTCTGCTGCCCTCAGTGAGGAGGCCATTGACCTCCTCAGGTCACTCACTGTTGGGCAGTCTACCATTTTGAATGCGAAAAAGAACAGGTGTCAGAGCACTCATGATATTCCTAATTAGGAGTTATTGATGTATCCAGTCTTCTTAGTCAATCAATCACCGACTCATGTTCATCTCAGAGTCCAGATTTTATTCTCAATGTATGGAACTCTCCATAAGTATAGTACAGTACAGCCAACACGTGTTTCATCCCATGAGAAGTTAATCTCTTAAGGACTTCATCAGGGCTGCAAATAGACAAAATAATAGCGTCTACATATGTGGTAACGAGCGTTGGTCAAAACAGAGACCATATCAGCACCCAAAGTGACAATAGTGCAATGTAACAGGGCAAGATATAATGTGACTTTTGTGATATTCATAAAAAATTATTAGTGGTTAAGATAAAACAGTATAGACCGACAATTTTTATATATACCCGTTCACCATTTTGAATGCCATCCAGGGTGTAGAAAGGGAATTGCAACACACAAATGTATTCCTGGGGGGCATTCATTCTGGTCAGGCTGCCCTTCATCGAACCCTGCAAACTCTGGCCTCAGCACTGATGGCAGCCATTGTCCCTGTGTCTAGCCTCCCCCCTCCAACTTCCTCCACCCAGACCCAATCCCCTGTACCCCAGCCTATCCCACGCACACCATCAGACCAGCATGCTCACACCTCACCACACAAGGGAAGCTCAGGCAAACATAAGCACCACACATCCCACAGGCACTCACGCAAGCATCACACACATACAGACACAGCAACATCCACTGCCTCCACTGTGTCCCCCTCCTCCTCGTCTCCCTCCTCCCTCCCAGTCTTGTCTACACTCTCACCTGCATGCACTACCGCTACAGCCACTACGTCCCGCACCAGCACACCCACCACCACACCCCGCTCTTGTGCACTCACCACCCCCACTACCATTTACACGTCCCCTGTGTCCTCTCCCAGTGTGTCTGTGATGCCCCCTCCCAAAGTACACAAACGCAGGCACGCACCCACCCAACAGCCATACACCTCACGACAGCCTCCAGCGCATGCACCTTCACCCAAAGTCACCAAACGTACACCTCCTACAACCACTACCTCTTCCTCCACTCCCAAACCCCCTCCAGCTACCCGTCCCAGTGTTCCTAAGAAACTTTTCCTTACCAAGCTTGACCTCTTTCCCACTCCCCCTCCAATTCATAGGTCCCGTACTAGCACCTCAGCCAAAAAATCCCCGGGACCAGTGGTGCTTGTTGTTACAGGTATGTGGAGTGCACCGGGCACCAGGGCAGCCAGTGTGACACAGAGCCACAGCACAGCCAGTCCCCCCCCTGTGAAGCACCAGAAGTTGGACAGTGCCAGGCGGGAGAGGGTGAAGACTCCAGCCAGCAAAGCCGCTCACAAGGGGCAGAAGAAATCGCCAAAGTCTGGGAGGAGCAGCAGAGCGGAGAAGACCGCCATCATCCCCGCTGCCCAGAAGGCCACTACCAGCCCGATCGTCAGTGGCCAGGAGGCCACCGCCAGAGTCAGTGCCCAGGAGGGCAGCCCGATCGTCAGTGGCCAGGAGGCCACCACCAGAGTCAGTGCCCAGGAGGGCAGCCCGATCGTGAGTGGCCAGGAGGCCACCGCCAGAGTCAGTGCCCAGGAGGGCAGCCCTATCGTGAGTGGCCAGGAGGCCACCGCCAGAGTCAGTGCCCAGGAGGGCAGCCCGATCGTGAGTGGCCAGGAGGCCACCGCCAGAGTCAGTGCCCAGGAGGCCACCGCCAGCCACAGCCCAGCTGCCCAGGAGGGCCCCGGCAGCCACAGCCCAGCTGCCCAATGAATGACCGCCAGCCCCAGCCCAGCTGGGCAATGAAGGACCGCCATGGCAAGCACCGCTGAACAGGGCAAGCACCGCTGAACAGGTCAGAAACTGCAAACTCAAGCACCGCTGAACAGGGCACAGACCGCCATGGCAAGCACCGCTGAACAGGGCAAGCACTGCTGAACAGGTCAGAAACTGCAACCTCAAGCACCGCTGAACAGGGCAAAGACCACCATGGCAAGCACCGCTGAACAGGACAAGCACCGCTGAACAGGTCAGAAACTGCAAACTCAAGCACCGCTGAACAGGGCAAAGACCGCCATGGCAAGCACCGCTGAACAGGGCAAACACCGCCAACTCAAGCCCCGCTAGCCCATGGACGGCAGGGGCAGTGACGCAACTGCGACTCACGGGGTGAGTGATGCACTCTGGGCACCAGTCCCCCTCCACAACCAGTGGAGACATGCATCCACTACCTCTGTCCTCCACAGGATGAAGCACTCTGGGCACCAGTCCCCCTCCAGAACCAGTGGAAACATGCATCCACTACCTCTGTCCTTCACAGGAGGAAGCACTCTGGGCACCAGTCCCCCTCCAGAACCAGTGGAGCCTGTTATCCACTTGAGAGACTGTGGCTTTGCACTCCCCAGGATGGAAAGTGGGCAAACCACCCACTGTAGGGACTTGAGAGACTGAGGCTTTGCACTCCCCAGGATGGTACAGTGGGCAAACCACCCACTGTAGGGACTGGAGAGACTGTGGCTTTCCACTCCCCAGGATGGTACAGTGGGCAAACCACCCACTGTAGAGACTTGAGAGACTGTGGCTTTGTACTCCCCAGTATGGTACAGTGGGCAAACCACCCACTGTAGGGACTTGAGAGACTGTGGCTTTGCACTCCCCAGGATGGTACAGTGGGCAAACCACCCACTGTAGGGACTTGAGAGACTGTGGCTTTGCACTCCCCAGGATACATCAATGGGCATTGAGCCCCCTCGTGGATCTGGCGTGGTGCACTCATCCGGCTGAGGTGCACCCCCTTCCCTTCCCCCTGAGGTGCCTGTTGTATTTCTATCTGATGCCCCAGCAGTGTTCTCTCCGTTTTGATCAGGTATCTAGTGTGGGCCTCACCCATGCATTTTGGGCCCAGTGGTCCACGGACAATGAATGGTGCATTACCTGCACTACTAATCGTGGTGTATATTTTGTTTAATGTGTATATATATATATATATATATATATATATATATATATATATATATATATATATATATATATGTAGATATTTGGTTACTGTATTTTGATATATTACAATGGTTCCACTCATTTCCTTTTGTCTTTGTATTCTTCCGGGGGGTTGAGGGTTGTTACTGTAATGTTTGGATATTCATTGGTGTGTGTGTTGTAGTGGGTGAGGGTGGGGGTGGGGGTGTTCCGTGTGTGTGTTCCTGTCTTTTGCCTCCCCCTCCCCTATGTTGTAGGTGCAGTACTCACTGTTGTCTTCGCCGCCGGCGTTGATGATCGTCGTATAGGAGCAGGAAGACTAGTGCAGGGAGAATATGGAGTTCCGGCTCCATGGTGTCCTGGTTCCTCGTGGAGTGTGTAGAGGTGAGAGTTTTCCCTTTGAAATTCCTGTTTCTGCCGTGTTTTTATCCGCAGTGAATCCACCCCGGAAAAGGTGGCGGATTGGTAGGTTATGATACTGTGGGCGGTACTTTGTCTCCCGCCTGTCTGTTGGCGGTGACCGCCGCGCTGTTTGTCTGTACCGCCGTGGCGGTCGGAGTGTTAAAGTGGCTTTCTTTGTTGGCGGTTTCCGCCACTGTCATAATTCCAAAATTTTCACCGCTGGCCTGTTGGCGGTCTTACCGCCGCTTTAACACCGTCCGCCAGGGTTGTAATGACCACCATAGTGTGCAAAGAATACAAAACAAGGTTGGATATTTTCAACGGGTTATTCTGCCAAAACTTAGCACACGAGAGTCAGGACCTGAGTGCATCCTCATTTGGCTCACAAAAACATTTGCCCCAAGGTTACAAGAACAGCCCAGGGCTGTTCACAACCCGTGTTACATCAATATTACATGATATTGATTCTGAGGCATTGTCCTAGGTGGATGACATCTATCTTACAGCTGACAACCTCGACATTCATCTTGCCAGGGTCGATCGGATTGTTTTAGGATTCGCAGCCATTGCCTATAAATGTAATTTAAAAAAAACTCAAATAACCTTTCTCAGCGTATTGTTCCTGGGATTTCAAAAGAGGGGAAGAACCTGGCCATGCACTTTCTTGAGAAATGTACACAACTTCACCCACCTAACACTCTCAAGAAACTACAGTCTTTACTTGGTTTCTTTAATTTTGGCAGAACTTACATTCCTGATTATACACAACGTATCAAGCCACTTTATGACTTAATATGCCCTGATTTTTCTAGCAGATACTGGACCGCTGAACACACATGCATCCTTTCAACAGGACATTGTAGAAGCAAAACACTTGCACACAAGTGACAACAAAACAAATTTGGTTGTCAGAATAATTGCTGGTGCAATCGGGTTTACTTATGTCACCTTTTACGAGGGCAAGACAGTGCCCATAGCATATAAATCTCATTTATATTCTAATGAAGAACAATGTTTTCACCCAAAGAAAAAATTCTAACTGCAGTTTAGATGGTTGTCATTAAGGAGAGGCCACTTGCCCAAGGGAAACACATAATTGTCATTACCCCGGTGCCAGCCTTAGAGGCTGTCACCAAAGCAAGCGCTAAAGCAATACATCCACACTGGATTCAGTGGGCAACCTCCCTGACTGCCACAGATGTTGACTAAATCTTTGATCCAAAACTTCAGACACAAGAATTTCTCCAGTGCGAACTGGAGTACCCCGCTCCTCTAGATATTTTGCCACTTGACAGATACCATACTGTCATTTACACTGATGGTTCAGCACAACCAGCTGTAGGTACGAAACATCAATATTCAGCCACTTGTGTAGCCGTGAGTGGAGTGATGAAGGATGGAGATTTCCACCCTCACAATACCTACACCCAGACCCTAGAGGACTGCAGAGCTCAGCTGGCTGAACCTAAATCCCTTATTCTAGCACTAGAACATACAGAGCCAGGATTGCTAACTTTAGTTGTCTGTGACTAATACTACTGCGTTCAGTCCTACAATGATTACCTCAATCATTGGAAGCTGAACTGGTTTAGAGACTCCAAAGGGAACACCATAAAACAAAAAACATTGTTGGCGAGGGTGGCTGATCTCAAGGAAGAGCTTCTGTGTGTCTATGTAGTACATACACTGGGCCACCAACGTGTAGGAGTACACATTATCAGCAACACTTTGACTGATGAAGCAGCTAAATCTGTAGTAGCTACGGCTTCTGTGGCTGCAGTGACTCGTTCACAGATGAGATTGGATAATGAAATTATGACTGCCGTGAAAGCCTTGGCTGAAGGTAAGCTTCTTCCAAAAGGATACTCAACAAAATATTCTTACCACTTCAGTGCATAGAATTTTGCTTATGCAACACTTCCTGGGGTTGGGAGAATAGATCTAATTAAAGCAGCGCATGAAGGGTGTCGCTTCTGCTCATGCTGGTATCTCAGCCACAGTAACACTCTTACAGAAACGCTGACAAAACAATGCGTCCTTTTTTGTGACATCTGCCAGCAGATATAGGGCTCCAACATTGAACGCCCACCGCAGACATCCCTCTTAGTGTCCAGCAGGCCACTACAATGTGTGTACCTGGACCACTGTGGTCCCCTTCAACCAGATGGTGCATACAAATATATCTTAGTCACTGTAGATTCTTGTTCTAAATTCCAGTAGGTATGGCCTCAGCGTTCTGCTGATGCTCGTACTGTTATAAAAGACTTGCTGATCTTTATCGGTACATATGCGGTTGCAGCATTCCATTCGGACCAGGGCCCTGCATTTGCCTATAAGGCATTAAGGGACACCATGGGGATGATGGGTGTTGAACTCCATTACTCCTCACCATACCATCCCAAGGGAAATTCGGTCGTGGAGAGGCAGAACCGAGATCTAAAGCAGTCCTTAACAGCTAGAGCATTAGGTTCAGGCCACAGCTGGCTTTATCACCTATATGGGGTCTAGAGAGCACTGAATAATCTGCCAAGGTGGTCCTTGGGGGGACATACTCTCTGTGAGGTTCTCTTTGGGATACCTTTGTATGTCCCAGATCTTGAGGTCCCTGGTTTGGTGGCAGCAGACACACCTTTGGACATAAATGAAGTCTCACTGTTTTATAGGAGCTTTAGCAATTTCGTGATGATAAATCATCCACCAGTGCTGCCACTTTAGGAATAAGGGATTTACCAAAAACTTCCACTTGCTGGATTCCTATAGTCGGGGATCTGGTTTGTGAGAAAATCGCTGTGAAGAAGGAATTCGGTCCATCCTACAAAGCACCGGTCCCAATCCTGGGAGTACAAGGTATAGAACTGTCATCTTACCACCACTGCCTGGTTCCAAAGCAAACAGATTAATTTCCATTGATGACATCAAAGTTCACCATGTGAGCGATCCTGCACAGTAGACCCAGAGGTCCCTTGGGTAGTTCCACTGGCATGGGCACTGCAGGGGCCCCCGTAAGAGGGCCCCTAAATGTATTTCACTGTCTGCTGCGCAGACAGTGAAATACGCGACGGGTGCAACTGCACCCGTCGCACAGCTTCCACTCCGCCGGCTCGATTCCGAGCCGGCTTCATCGTGGAAGCCTCTTTCCCGCTGGGCTGGCGGGCGGCCTGAAGGCAGCCGCCCGCCAGCCCAGCGGGAATGTCAGAATTACCGCCGCGGTCTTTCGACCGCAGAACGGTAACCTGACGGCGGGACTTTGGCGGGCGGCCTCCGCCGCCCGCCAAGGTCAGAATGAGGGCCTATACCTCTTCAAAGCAGAAATAACAACTCTACTGTTGACTACACAAACACGTCCAACAATGCTACAAATTCCTCCTCGACCGTGGGGAGGGTGGAAAATTAGCTCTTGCTGATTCCAGTTACCACTTCAACTACAGCACCTGTCCAAGATTTGACTGTTTTTTACACCAACACTACACAGAATGACAACACCATCTACCATGAGCCTCCATGCAAAGTGGATCCATCCACCGGTGATGCACCTGTTCCTGCGTTTGCAGAGACTGCCTCTGGTTATTTCATCGACATTGATGACTTTTCTTCAGACTCATCCACTCCAGTAACTGAAACTGTATCAAAGACAAGTAAGCTGTACCTATGGCTTAAAAATAACTATTTAATTCACCCATGGAACTATTTATGGCTCTGCTTGACATTTTTTCATTGTTTCTACGGATTGGTTTTGTGACTGTTTTCTTTTTGCTCCAAAATGGTCATAATGCTCCTCTGTTGCGCCTGTGGATGAGGTCTTATCATTCCTCACATAAGGTCCGAAGGGACTTGTCCCTTGTGAACAATTCGGCTGTACCAATTCCTGATGGCATTGTGTGGGACAATGTTCCATTTGAAATGTACGGGCCTACTGAGGTCATTCAAATTCCATATGTCTTTAACATTTCTATGACTGATGTAATTACACCTGGTGTTGTATCTGATGATTAGGATGTCTGGACAGTAGATTCCATGTTAACTTAGATGAAGGACTATTTAGTGTTTGAAAGTGATGATACCTGCACTGTGCCACTAGACACAGACCAGTACTTACCTACACATAGTGGGAACACTGTTCAACACCACCTGTGGGGAAGCAAAAAACCTTTTACAGATAAATGTACTTATTTTTCTGGGCATGACAGAAAACATCCAGAATCATACTATTTCAAATGACCTCCTTCAAAATTTTAAAAGAGTTTGCTAACTGACACAAAGCTGATTTATTCAGATTCCTTTGTTTCCCGTCTTACAGTTGAAGGTTACGAATACTGGAGGAACACTGTTGATTTAAGGAGTGTATGGGGAACACAAGATTGACAAATGCAGGGTACGGAAGCTTTATTTAGAGCATGATTGATTCCTGTGCAAATTATCTTTTTAAATGATACTATTCAGCGGACATTGTGTCTGGGGTTAGCAAAAATAAAAGAAATGAACACGCCCAGTATCCCCACACTGGCAAAGTTTAATGATTGGCAATTCTTCCTGAATGTCACAGAAGAAGAGCTAGATGCAAAGGTTCAGGCTGGTACCTATAACTCTTCACTTTCTAGTCGCAGCGGGTGGTTGATTTGGCTAATAGACTCAAATGGATGTCAGGCATGGTTAGTGAATTCCTCAATGAGTTTCAAGATTAGCCAGCCAGACCCTCGCTTTGTCTTGGGTCAACACACAGGTTTAGGAACAACATACAGTGTGGGTAAACTGTGCCAACAATGGGTACAGCCTAACACGTTTGCCGCAGTTAAGGAAAATCTTAGCACTCTTTCGGAGGATATAGACTTGCAGGACTTTTTGCTAGGTCCTAGGAAGCCATGCTCTTAAAGATTCATCTATGATATGTATAATGAAAGCTTTGAAGCTTTCTCAGATAGAAGCAGAGTGATGTCTGTGATTGATATCAATCAGGCAGACATGTCCCTTGTATGTCATGGATAAAGGCAGCTGCGTTCCATCATGCAGTTAGGTTGGACGTTACAGACTTTGAAAAATGGCTGAATCCCATGGAAATATATTAACAGTAGTGAATTGTTCACCACCTTAAATTTATCCAGGGAACAACAGCCAATGGCTAAAAGGGAAGCGAGTTTCACCATGCTTCACATAGAGAAGTTAGAAAAGTTGCCTTTCACAGCTGCAGAAAGTCCTTCAACAGGATGGCTCCTACATGGCATCATTAATCTGCCCATTTCCATTTTTGTTTTTCAAAATGGCTGAAACATCTTGCTGTGGGCAGGTACGAGCGACTAGGCGATAGCTATATTAACGAAGAGTGGGAGTTGCCCTTTGAATACAAATGTCTGAACGGCAAAACAGAGGTCTTTCTCAGCGGAAGCGAATGCACGACTACTGTTAGTCATTCAATGATCTGCAAGCAGGTGTCCCTTCACTGCCTCTGCAATGCGGGGGTCGCAAATTTGGCCTGTTTTCTGAAGGGTACTCCCGTCCCTTTGATTCGACCAGCATTTCATGTACTTTCGAATGGAAGTTATGTGGTGCTGAGCGACCAAAGCTGTTTCAGTATGCAGCCAAGATTTGCCTACACAATTTCAGTCTCTAAGGTTGTTACGTGTGGCGGACAAGTTTTATTCCCTTCCACACAAGAGATAAAAGTATCAGAAATGTGGCCTCACATTGATACTGCTAATGTAAATTATGACAAGATGAGCAGACTAAAGGCGCTACTGTTCCAAAAACAAGTCGCATTGACACCATCTAGAGAGACGTATTGTCGCGTGGGCTCTCATTATTCTAAATGAGACTACTGGATTTCTAGGTAGCAGGATCTATAACGGTGTTGGGGACTGAGTCTGACCCACGTGTAAAGAACTCTGTCACCCTAAATCCGGATTTTGCTCCGGCTAACTAGCAGTGCCTCATTTCTCCCATGTGGAAGGAATGATTTGGCAGCCGAGCGCATGACATCTTTGGAACTTCTCAGGGAAGTCGTGGTTACTCAGATCCAATCCAACTCTCTTATTTCCAATATGATCTCATATACAAATGACAAAGACAGTATAAGTTTTATATAATCTTTTAATAAAACAACTGTATTTTAGATAGTAAGGCGTGAGCCGCAATAACCAGAATGATACAACACAGTAGGATTGTAATAGTTACCAGGAGAGTAAAACATAAAAACAAAGCTATCATATTGTCAAACAGTTTCTACTCTCCCTCTGCTTGTTCTATCTAGAGCACAGCATGTTAAGCTTCTAGCTTGCCTATTAGAATCACTGTGGAGACATCAGCCCTCATACCTGAACAAAGACCTGTGATCTTGGTTCAGCCTCTGCAACGAGGCAGTCAGCGTCAAGTTGTGGTTCCCTGGTCGGAATCTCCCTCTTGCGTGTATTGGGACCAGGAAGTGATTTTATAACTAACATGTCATCGTGATCACAAAATGTCCCTACGCAGGAATGCCAAGTCTAAACTCTTACCACGTCTATCGGCAATGTACCAGACTGTATCCTTGACTGAAGCACAGAGTAAATATGTTATGGAGAACTCCAGTGCTGAAGTAGGCAAAACAGTGTGATATGAATAAAAAACAACACCGTAGAACTGGCTATTTGAAAAATAACAGTACGAAGCCTAATAAAAAGCATGTAGAGCAAAGTACACAGAGGCTCTAAGCTGTCAGCAAATGAATAAAATGTATTCAGGGCAAAGTGCACAAAGGCCTAAAGCCTGAAGCTAAAGCGCAATGAATACGTAAAACTAACCACACTACACCCTCCCCTTGTCGGTAGCAAGTGGTTCCAATAATATAAAAGGATGCCCTAAATATAAACAATACCTAAAAAAAACATTTCGACAAGGTGAGAAGACAACAAAGTCATAAATTTAGGTAACATGTGATCATAAAGCCAAATTCAATATAGTGTCAATTTCGTAAAAAATCCAATCGTCAGATAGAAGCAATAGAACGCAGGAGTTCCTCCACTTCGATATATGTCAATATCGGAAGATCCACGCCACAAAGTACCATGGAGCAGGTGTGATCCAAAGCCCCAAAACCATTCAGGGCGGCACCCCGTGCAGGGCCTATGAAAGAGACAATACCATCTTCCTCCAGGAAGGGAATCTCATAAACTGCCTCACGAAGCAAACGCATCCGTAGTGCACAAGTCTGGGAATGAGCCCTAATCGGGAACATCAACAGATCAGTATCGACCATTGGAGGGCACTGCAATGAGAGACAGAGAGCCAGTGCATGTTCAAACGAGCACCAAAGGCATCGAAACACAGGTTGCACACAATCCAAAACCGGTCTGAATGACAGAGACCAGTCGCACTCCAAATGTCCCAGGAGTGTCACTCCAAAATGCTGCATCATGCGTTCACTACACAGCTGCGCTGATGGGAGCAGCAATACAGGATCTTGTCGTGACGGGACAGCCATCGCGAAAAAATAGCAACAACAGCAAGACTCCAGCCAATAAAGCCAAAGTAATCGGGAAACCCCCAAAAATGCTTCCAAAAATAGAATGTATAGCCGAAGGTATCAAACCGAATATGGAAGAGAAGGTATGAGCAAAACCAACACCAACGACTTTGAAAAAATGTGCAATACCAGCAGTGCTGGATGCATTAAATATACGTCCCACAAGTTCACCGAAGTGATTTGGAAAGTTAGTATTCAAAAGGGACTGTATCACCGCCGATGACCTTGCCACCTGAAGTGCGTAGGTCTCGCTAGCAGATGTAAGGGCCACATGCTTTTGAAACAATAAAGCTTTTAGCCGACTCAACTTGTCGAAATCAACCTTGGAAGTAACAATATGAGGCCAGATGTCCGCTACCTCCCTAAATTGAGTGGGGGGAAACAACACATTCCCGCAGCACGTAACGGCCTTGTTGACAACGACGATGTAAACTATTCCGGCACGCATGCCACAGCAGCGTTCGCTGTTAAGAACAATGTAACTGCCGTTAGAAAGCACCTGGAAAGTGCTTATAATAACCGGGACTGGAACTCCCTTCAGATAACAAGCTAAGTTAGCAATCGAAGCGTTACACGCCCCGTGCAAGGACAGCTGTTTACAAACCATTGAATGGCTGACAGAAGCTTCGCATTCGCTGCCGCTAAGAAAAACCTCCTTCAAACCATTAACACATCTGTACTGAAAGGGCAGGTCCCACACCTCGTGTATGTAACTGTCTCCCAATAGTTCATATCTACCCACCGGAATGTGCTTCAAACACGAAGTAAATTGCAAAGTAGAGATAGGCAAATTAATAACCCCAAGGATCAACCATTCAGCTGACGGAATCTCAGCTACCGTGAAAGGCAGTTTCTCTAATTTCTCAACATTTAACATAACATATGTCGCTTCCTTTTTAGCCATCAGTTGTTGTTGACGAGTCAAATTAAAAGAGATAAAGATCTCTCTGGCACGAACGTGCTGCCATGGAACGCGACCCGCCTTCAAGGTCTGAAGAGTCCAACCCAGCTGCATGATGGACCGCGTCTGACTCTGCCCATGATATAAAGAAGACATGTCCGATTTAATAATGTCAATGGCAGAGGAAACAATGTTGGCAATCGTGTAAACATGGTATGCATGCCATTATCAACAACAGACAAAGGGGGTCATTCTGACCCTGGCGGCCGGTGGCCGCCAGGGCCACCGACCACGGGAGCACCGCCAACAGGCTGGCGGTGCTCCCACGAGCATTCTGACCGCGGCGGTTCAGCCGCGGTCAGAAGCGGCAAGTCGGCGGGCTCCCGCCGACTTACTGCTGCTCGGGGGAATCCTTCATGGCGGCGGAGCGCGCTCCGCCGCCATGAGGATTCTGACAGCCCCTACCGCCATCCTGTTCATGGCGGGAAACCCGCCATGAACAGGATGGCGGTAGGGGGTGCCGCGGGGCCCCCGTAAGAGGGCCCCGCAAAGTATTTCAGTGTCTGCCTTGCAGACACTGAAATACGCGACGGGTGCCCCTGCAACCCTCGTTGCAGGGGCATTTCCTCTGGGCCGGCGGGCGCTCTTTTGGAGAGCGCCCGCCGGCCCAGAGGAAATGTCTGAATGGCCGCCGCGGTCTTTTGACCGCGGTGCGGTCATTTGGCGGCGGTACTATGGCGGACGGCCTCCGTCGTCCGCCATAGTCAGAATCACCCCCAAAGTCTGCATCAGATTTTCTTGATCAATCTGCCTCAACCGGGCTGCAGCCTCTTGTTGTGAAAGCTTCCAAATCTCATTATAAACCTTGTATAAGAACCTTTTCTTCCGTGGTACTTTGGGACCTGACAAAAAATCTTGTAAATCAGTATTATTAGACAGTAACATGAGATGTGACTTAACTGCATCCAGCGTGGATGACTTCAACCATTGCTGACAAAGCTTCCCCACACTGTATGTAGTTATAATATCAGCATGTTCTGGTGAAACGTAACGAGGGTCTGCCCTACTAGTCCTGAACCCCCCTGAAGAGGTGACAAAACGTTGATGACACATATTAGTGTCTACAGGCCATAATAACCACCCGCCTGGATGTAACGATGAAGTGTTAAGCGTACCATTCTGGACCCAATGTGTAAAGTCACTGAAAGTAGCATTCACATAGTGCTGCCAATTTTTTAATTTAGAAGGGGCAGGTATACTAAGCAAAGTCAACTCCCTAATCGTCGCTAAGCCCAAACAGCTAGTCTGTTGTACTGTGTCATTGAGAAAAATCATCTGCACAGGGATAGATAATACATGCTCTAAATAACGTGTACCTGCCTTGCATTTGCCAATTTTTCGTACCCCAAACACTTTTCAAGTCAACAGTTTTGAACCAGTATTCATATCCCTCGACCGACAGTTTAGATACAAACAAATTGGAATACAGTAATTTAGTATCGGTCAATAACATTTGCTTATTAGAATACGGTGTAACTTTAAAATAGTAGGACCTAGCATTACGTGGATCATGCCCAGCAAAATATGCAAATTTTTCATAATATGTTTTTGAACTCCCTTGTGGAGGAGTCGAGCAATGTTCCCATTGCACATAAGTAAACATGGGCTTAGGGCTACTAGCTTTATAAATAAAGTGGTGTCCATAATAGTTGTAACAAAACATGTCACCATGATTATCTCTAAACTGGTAAGCATCTTCATCGTCATAGACAGTATAATATTGCAAATCCGTTAGCATAGAATCTACTGTCTTCACATCCCAATCATCAGAAACAATGCCAGGTATAACAATATCATTCATTGATAATTTGAGGACATACGGTATTTGAATCAATTCAGTGGGACCATATATATCAAACATTACTTTATCCCACACAATTCCATCCGGAACTGGTATAGCAGAAATGTTCACTGTGGACAAGTCTCTTCGAACCATATGAGACGAAAAATGCGGTTTTACCACAGTCTCCACGTGCTCAATGTCAGATCGATCAGGAAGAAAATGACCATGTATTATCAGAAAAAAAGTAACCACAAATCCCAACCATAATAAAATAGTCATCACGGCCAAAAACAGCCAAAAATAGTTCCAAGGAAAAACAAAATATGTTCGTTGGCAGAAGAGTTATCTTCACGGAATTGTTGTAAATCCTGCAAAACAGTGACACGATCATTTATGTCAAAGGGCGTATCTGCCGCCTCCACACCAGGACCATCTAGATCAGGAACATACATTCGTGTTCCAAACAGGCACTCATATGAAGTACGACCCCCCAGTGACCTTCTAGGCAAGTTATTAAGTGCTCTCTGTACTCCATATAGGTGGGCTAGCCAACCACGACCCGTACCTATAACTCTGGCCGTTAAGGACTGCTTTAAATCACGATTTAAACGCTCCACGACAGAATTTCCCTCGGGATGAAATGGAGACGAGAATTGGAGTTGGATCCCCAACGAAGCCATGGTGTCCCTGAATGCCTTAGAGGCAAAAGCAGGGCCCTGGTCCGAATGAAAAGCCGCAACTGCAAATATATCGACAAAGATGCACAAATCTTTAATAACAGTGCGAGCGTCAGCCGAGCGTTGTGGCCATACCCATACAAATCTGGAGCACGAATCTACAGCAACCAATATATATTTGTATGCACTATCTGGCGTCAGCGGACCACAATGATCCAAGTACACACACTGTAATGGTTTATTTGAAATCAGAAGGGGCGTCTGCTGCGGGAGTCTAGCCGACGACGCTTTAATTTGTTGACAAACGTCACAACAAAGGACATATTGCTTCGTCTCTTTATAGAGACCAGGCCACCAGTAACGAGCCTGTAAAAGTGAAATCGTGGCAGCCACCCCAGCATGTGCAGAAGCCACCCCCTCATGTGCTGCAGAAATCAATCGAGGTCTTGAGGTACTGGGTTTTTCAGAACCGGTACTGATCCGGTAACCCAGCGGTGCCAGGGTACACCCAAAGACCTCGGGTACTTTCCTGATTCAGACTACAGAAACTCAGAGTCTTCTAGGTGAAGTCAAAGATCGAATTTATTGGCTGCAACCAATTGACAAGTGTCCTAGAAGTACAACAGCACGATTTGTATGTTCTCAGGAGACTGTGTTTCAATGCAAAGTCAGGTTTCCTTATATACAGTTTTTTAAGCTTCAGGCAAACATTCTTGACATTTTGGTTGGTCATTCACATGTTTTCACTACAAAGGAAAAAACAGTGTCATGATGAAACCTCATATTTCATGTCATCCAACCCATAATAAATTACCAGGCAAGGCCTAGTATTTTACATCAGATAAGTGTGGACCCCCAATAAAAACGGGCACCTCCCCCTCGTAAAGTAAGAAGAAGAAAAGAGCAGGTGCAGGTGTGAGCAAGATTAGGCAGGGTGTGTGAGCGATAATAAGGGTTTTATGGCATGGTGTGCCTTGATGCTATCTGATTCGGCCACTGGGAGAGGGACTGACCAAACAGGTTTGGCCTGAGGCAATGGTTCCAGCTTGCCCAGGTCAGAGAAAAGTCAATCAAGGTGTACGTGTCCTTGGAATCAAATCTGACTGTATTATAAGCCTATGTGAGGGCAACTTTTAAAATGGCTGCCGTGTATAAAATGGGAGCCACGAGTGCAGGACGAAAATGGCGATTTCGAGGTGAAAACGCTGCTGGAATTGAGCGAAAATGCTCATGCTTAGTGTACTAGTCATTATCGGTCTTTTGATACTAAAATCGTACTGCTGTGGCAAAGTAAATTACATGGGTCCAGAATTTTTAGAACCACAAACCCTCCTTTTGCCCTTACATAGGTAATAAACCTATTCTCATGCTAATCTGAGTCCAGGTCTATGTTTATATGGCCATGGAGATGTTGCTGGAGCAAAATTCTAGTACTTGGTAACTCTCTCTGGACAGGTCTCCTCGAACATGAAGTAGCACAAAAGGCCACATATGGCAGGACAAAATAAGGAATACCTCTATCTGCAGTAGGTGGCATAAGATCACACACCCAACAATTAGTGATGTTCACTACTAACTAGTGTTGATGCAGAAGCTGTACAAAAGAATTGCTTACAAATTCTGATCTTCTAACCTGCTCATGTTCAGGAAAAGGCTGAAAAGAGTGCAAAGAAACAATAGTAGGAAAAGACATAGGTTGGGAAGTGGGTGCAGAAGTCAATTGAGTAGAGAAAAACAATCCCACCCATAAATGACAACGTCATGTTTAAAAGACACTAGAAAACACGTTATTAAGAACATATAGACAACGGGAGAAAGTAGTGACCACTATTTACAAATGAAATAATAATTTTTCACAACCCTAACCAAAAAGCAAATCCTAAAATTATCTAGTAACATTTTTAGGGCTCCTCTGCATTTCAGTAATTTTTGTATGTTCAGGTGGAACAGTGGTGACTCTCATCAATGCTCTAAGGTGAAAAGGGGGTACTCTTTCCACAGAAAATTGACTTTATTCTGCTTTTACTAAACAGAATAGTACTTTAAAACAATGCCAGCAAAACAATCAGTCTCCTAACACCTAGTCTATACAATCACACGGAAACCTCTTGTGAAACCAACTATGCCCAGAGTCCGTTCAAAAAGCCTCTCTGGCAGGCTTCTATTGTCCATCAAATTTTCTTTTGTTGTTTTCTTTCGCATGGGCCTCTCAATTCAGGCCTCTTCGTGAGAAAAGTACTGCTTAGTTGGAGTGTCCTCCTGGCAAACACCCACAGCTCACTCGAAAGTCTCAATGTCTTAAAGCAATGCACCAGTGTCTCTCCTCTGTGGCAGATACTACAAACAATGTGCTCTTCATTGATCAAGGGCACAAATCATCTCGTGCAGACCCAAGCACCATTAATTGGGAAATAGCTCAAGCTCAGCAGCACTTTCAGACTCCAACACTCATTATTTAGTGTCAGAGGACGCTCAAGCTGCTCTTTCATGGGCACCAAAATATAGTGCCTTTTTCCAAACTTGAAATCTCCGGTGCACTGCCCTTCTTCCGTTGGAGCAAAGAAAAGGGGGTGTGTGGCCAAAACTCAGGCCAAGGGGCTCAAGGGATTGCACACTGTCAGAGGTTACCAGCACATGACAGGTAGAGAAATGAAACCTCAAAACAGCTCTGCCATCAACAACAGGAATCCTTCTCTTTAGCTCTTTTACACCGAAACTTTGGTTTTGTGATGTCCAACGCCGTCTGATGGAGCAAGTACGATACCATGCGCTGGCGATCGCTGTCCAGCTTTGCTACTCCCTGGGTGCTGAGACTGTAGGGCCAAGACGTCCGTCTTTCATCTGTAGCTGTCACTGATGGGAATTAGGCTTAAATCAATGTCCTGCAGGTTATTATGACTTGATACCCGCAGAATCTAGTGACGTAGGAAGTGTGCCACAGCTGTTAGTTTCCTTCAATTTAGTACAAAAACAGTTCATGGTTTTTAATAAGGGGACTGCAAGCAGGTGGTCTGCAATCTTCAAAGGAGTAGCCATACACCATGGGCATAAAATACAAAGACAAAGGCAGAAGGGCAAAACAGGGTCTGTAGCATCTTTAATTCAGTTCTCTCCATTATTCTCTGCCATCTATAGCTACATGAGAATTCTATCTGAATGGATTTCCTCACACAGTGGCATTGTCTAATGGGGTAAACACATATTTCCTCAATGATTAAGTCTAGGTGTTCCTCCTTACCTTAGAACATCTCAATAGAGAAATCACATGATACCGATTATCAGGGACATGTAGAAACCTTCCTTTAAAAACTGTGCATCAGGTGCACTATGCAATACACAGGCTAATAGTCAAATGTGCAAACAAAAAGACAAGAACTAGAGGGTCCTGATATTTGCATGATTAGGACACATCTGATCCCACAAAAAATTAAAGTAGCAGGAACAGAAGGGAACCGAAAACCAAATTAAAATAGACATTGAAAATTCGTCATGTTCAAAAAGGTAAACATAAGATATCTCCTATTGAGATGGAAAACTTGTCTTACTATAATATTGAGTCAGTTAACCAGTCTATCGCTACCCTGACAGTCAGGCTGGAAAACATTGAAGCAGGCAAATTCTTGAAAACCAGTCTGGTCATACCAAAGGGAATTATACATAACATGGGGGTCCCTGGTACATCACTGCAGTCTGGAAATGTGAACCTGAACAATACATCAATAATAATAAAAGGGCTGACTGGTGAAAGGAATTCGAAAAAGAGAAATGGGACTAGGACATAGCTAAAATCTCAATAACTAAGCATGGTGCGACATTGGTGAGGGGAAGTAACCAAAGAAAAAATCTATAGAAAGAACAAAAAAAATTATTTGGGTGATAGTCAGGCATGTGACATAACACCAAGAGTACGGGTGATACACAAAGGCCAAAGTTACACAAATTTTAACTCTACCGTTGGCGACTACACCATATACGGTACTCCTAGCTAATGTTTCAGTTCCTTCTTCAGGAAAAAATGAAAACCTGGTTTTCTTTTAAGGAACGAAAGCCATATGCTACTTAGGAAACAGAACATCATTAACTAATGTAATATAGAAATTAGGCCACCTTGAGTCACAGATCTATAATTTCATCCTTAGGTCCAATCAAGGATACATAAATGTAGGGCTGCCTGTTCCTTTAAGGGAAGGGGCAGTAACGTGACTAACTGCAGGTGACACACTTTGATCCTGTATATCTCTTTTTATTTTCCTTCAATACCATTATAGCCAAATAGACATTCACTGGTGAAGTGTTGTCTTTTATGTTCACAGCATGAAATATCATTATCTGTGGAATTTAGTAACCAGAACAAGTTCAACAAACTGTTGCGTAGCGATGGGCATCGTCATGACCATCCCCTCACAACACAGGGGAGCTTGTAATAGTATCAAAAGCAGCAACAAACATGCAAAAAACAAATAAAAAAAATAATAAAAGCGCACAAAACGTCAAGCCATCAGATATACTTGCTGTGTATCAAGTACAAAAAGCATAGACAAAACAATAGCATGTGTGAATAAGCGGTGACACACAACACCATGTCATGTACTTTATGCACTGTAAACCTGCAGCCCAAAACCCAATATTTGGGCCTGTTTAATTTGTCAGGTTTAAAATCCTTACCCTCCTTTTGACAGTAGATCACCAGGCAATGGAAATCTGCTGTCAAATATAACTTTACTGTTTCTCTTCTAACATACAGGACCAGCAAGAACAATTCATGATAGGACCAAATACATGAAAATAAATTTCCATTACTTAACTGTTACCCTCTTGTCAGTTACTTCGCAACATCAAGCCACCTTAGTTTTACCTTTCTAAAAGTAAAAATTGTTACACTGACACTCCATATTAATTTGGCACCTACAATTTCCACTGTGAAAAATAAGTCTTAATTGTCAAATCGTTCTCATTAAGGCATGTAGCCTCCAAAATTTTAGAAAAGGGCTGCATCTTATTTTCTGTCTAAGACTTAATGCAACACTTTGTTTTCTGTCAAATAAAAGCAACTAGCAGGCATAATTTTATTTTTTAGAGCGGAGACGCAAATGTATCAGTTCTGCAGAGCATTTAACATGATGTTGGGACTTTCGAAGAAACCCCTTTTTTTATATTTTCCCTTTGGAATTAAGTTCTTTAATTGTATTGATGTTCTTCTGGAGAAACCAGAAATCCCACTTTTAGAGGCCCGGTAGGGTCATTCTGCATTTCACAGAGACAAGGCCCTAATTTAAAAGGTCACAAGTGTCAACATGACAGCCTCCTCCATTGTTTATGGGAAAACTAAAGATAGCATCTCAGCAGCATGACTTGAGCCAGCCTCTGTAGCTCTCCTAGCTTCTGCCACTCTGAATCTGTCAAAGACAGTAGGCCTTTCTATTTTCCTTCTAACCTGCAATAATTCACTCTATTTAAAAAAAAAAAAAATTCCTTTTTAGGTGCTAAAAAAATGTATCTCTATTTCCAGATTATTAAACTACATTTACTGTGAATAATTCACAAACCTTAATAACACACATACCAGTTGTTAGAATAAATGCTTGTTGCAATCCCATGCAATGGTACATATTTCATCAACCTCGAATGAATGAACGTCTCAGTAGGCCCAGCTGAAGTTAGAACCTTCAACCTCGATATTAAAACAAGCCTTTGTACTGGCACATTGACTCATTGAATCATAAGAAGGCACAACCTGCAAATATATATCAAACCTAAATGTATGCATTTACTGAAGCCTGAGACACTTTAAAAAGTACTCTGAATGAAAGAAAATGCAGTTTAAACAGTGCTTTTGCCCAAAATCGACTTTGATATTTTAGGCATTAAAAAATCAATATCCTACAATTTTCTTGCATAATATGCATTACCAGAATGTCTATTACACAATCCATGAGTCAGCCATTGAAAATATTAACTTATACTTTATAGAAATGAGCTTGTTTGCTCCTGCGCCAAGGGAAAATTGCACATACAAATGTCATTTTAGCGGTGCAACATAACTTAAATTAAATTTTAATGTTAGGAGGTCATAGTATAGGTATTAAGCTTTATAAATATTAAAAAACGATTTTGAAAGGCACTTATTTTTTTAATAATTTTTCCATAATTAATAATTTTCTTTAAAAAAAAAAAAAAAAAAAAAAAAAAAAATATTCTTTTTTTTGTGATAATTCCACATATAAAAGCAAGCTGCATCCCTTGCCTATTATTTGGGATACATTAACTCACAAGCCTAAGCGCATAAGCCTAACTTGAAATGTGTCACATTTTTGCGCCACTTTCATTTAAAGGAAGGTTATGCAAAATTCCACCCATGTTTAACTGGGAAAGTGCTGGCTGAAATGAAAATAGATAATTTCGTTTTTTTTTGGGGGGGCCCTATTTATATGTATTGAATGTGTTTTCTAATTTATTAAGCATTTAACGGCAGTTTTGTATATGTGCACAATTGCTCATTCTATAAATTAAAGAGCAACATATAGCTATGTTAGCACATCACATGGTTCATTTCTGGATTTTTTCTAAGTTTCTACTTAATATTAATTAACCAACATTTTACTTAACAAACTGTAAACATCAAGAAGACCCACAAACACACATTGAGCTCATTTCAGATATAAACAGAAAACACTCAGTACACACAATACAGCGCGCTTTAGCCATTTTTCATAAATAGCGCCGTCGCAATTTACTTACAGAACCGTTTGCAGATCCTAGTTGTAAGTCATATTTACAAGAAAAAAAAAAAAAAAACTTTTCTCAATTATTTCCAAGAATAGCGGACCCATACTTTATTAAACGTGATGGGGCCCACTCCGTGCTTCACATATAGTTCATAGGTTGGAGTTCCAATCGGAGGAACCGGACATGAGTCCTCCAACCGGGAGTCCCTTTTACAACCAAGACAAAACAAATTTCCAAGTCTGCTAAGACCAGGCATCTTCGCTCACTAGTCTAGCTTCAAACTTCAAAGGATTATCGTTTACGATAGTCTCGTGAATACACGAGTCCTTCGGCTTTGGTACTTGCAAGTTCCAAATCAAAGTGATCCCAAAGGGATACCAAACCAAATGTCCAATTAAGGACCAAACCAAGTGTCCAACTAAGGACCAAACCAAGTGTCCAACTAAGGACTGGGAGACGCGCCACTTATACTTAACTGAAAATATCAATGACGTCACCAGAAGACTCATCTTATCGTTTCGCTCTACCAAAAATCAAGGGTCCAAATCAGGGCGATAGCCAGGGCAGCAGTCCTTCATAGCCGTCGGGAAGCGGGGAACCTCGCAACAAAGACTTTCGGACCACGTCGACATGCAGGGGTCGATGAAGTGGCGGCCTTCCTCCAGAATTTTCACACGAAGCTCCCCACGGACCTCAGGCTTGGACCGGTACCGCTGGTATCGCCCCACGTTTGGGCGCCAACTGAGGTACTGGGTTTTTCAGAACCGGTACTGATCCGGTAACCCAGCGGTGCCAGGGTACACCCAAAGACCTCGGGTACTTTCCTGATTCAGACTACAGAAACTCAGAGTCTTCTAGGTGAAGTCAAAGATCGAATTTATTGGCTGCAACCAATTGACAAGTGTCCTAGAAGTACAACAGCACGATTTGTATGTTCTCAGGAGACTGTGTTTCAATGCAAAGTCAGGTTTCCTTATATACAGTTTTTTAAGCTTCAGGCAAACATTCTTGACATTTTGGTTGGTCATTCACATGTTTTCACTACAAAGGAAAAAACAGTGTCATGATGAAACCTCATATTTCATGTCATCCAACCCATAATAAATTACCAGGCAAGGCCTAGTATTTTACATCAGATAAGTGTGGACCCCCAATAAAAACGGGCACCTCCCCCTCGTAAAGTAAGAAGAAGAAAAGAGCAGGTGCAGGTGTGAGCAAGATTAGGCAGGGTGTGTGAGCGATAATAAGGGTTTTATGGCATGGTGTGCCTTGATGCTATCTGATTCGGCCACTGGGAGAGGGACTGACCAAACAGGTTTGGCCTGAGGCAATGGTTCCAGCTTGCCCAGGTCAGAGAAAAGTCAATCAAGGTGTACGTGTCCTTGGAATCAAATCTGACTGTATTATAAGCCTATGTGAGGGCAACTTTTAAAATGGCTGCCGTGTATAAAATGGGAGCCACGAGTGCAGGACGAAAATGGCGATTTCGAGGTGAAAACGCTGCTGGAATTGAGCGAAAATGCTCATGCTTAGTGTACTAGTCATTATCGGTCTTTTGATACTAAAATCGTACTGCTGTGGCAAAGTAAATTACATGGGTCCAGAATTTTTAGAACCACAGTCTCTCAATCTTATTGGGAATTTCACGTACACCAATGCCTGGAATTGTAACAGTAGCATTTAGCGCACCATTCAAGCAGTAACTATATTTTGAAGGAAATCCTTTAGGAAAGGGCGTGCCAGCAGCCGTAGCCTTTATGGCAGCCGAAATGTCTGTGTCTGGTTTGGAACTCGAACGAGTCACTGCGGCCACAGTGGCGACAGCCACTGCCGATTTCGCGGCTTCATCAGCCAAAGTATTCCTAGCAACGTGTATTCCAACGCGCTGGTGTCCAAGTGTATGTACAACATGGACATTAGGAAGCGTTTCCTTCAGATCCGCAACCTTACCCCACAACATTTTATGTTTAATGGAGTTGCCTTTAGAATCTCTGAACCCATTCATCTTCCAATAGTGTAAATATTCGTTGAAAGACTGCACATAGTAGTAGGAGTCACAGACCAGCAAGGTTAAAAGTGCCGGATCCGCGTGCTCCCACGCTAACAATAGAGCTTTGAGCTCAGCCAGCTGTGCCGTGCAATCTCCCAAGGTTTTAGTATAAGTATGTCGGGGGCAGAACACGTCCCCCTCCATAGTGCCGCTCACCACCGCACATGCAGCAGAATACTGTTGTTTAGTACCAACCGCTGGTTGCGCAGAGCCATCGGTATACATGACCACTTGATATTGGCCAATAGGCAACGTACCAGCAGGAACAGAGTATTCTATTTCGTATTGAAGAAATTCTTGAGTCTGCAGTTTAGGGTCAAATACATAATCTACATCAGTGGCTGTCAAAGACGTAGCCCATTGTATCCATCGCGGGTGTAAAGCTTTCGAATTAGGAACACTCGCTTTTGTAACAGCCTCTAAGGCCGGAACCGGGGAAACGACAATAATGCGTTGACCCTGGGCCAGCGGTCTTTCTTTAATAACAGCCATCTGTACTGCAGTGAGAATTTTCTCAGTTTGTGCAAAACGTTGCTCTGCAGCTGAATACAAGTGAGACTTGTATGCAATCGGGACAGTCTCCCCTTCATTAAAGGTGACATAAGTAAACCCAACAGCCCCAGGTATCACCCTGATCACTAAATGTGTCTTATTGTCCCGTGTGTGTAAGTGTGTAACTGCTAAGAGATCACTCTGTAATCCTCGCAGTATGTGTGTATGTTCAATCGTCCAAAATTTACTCGAAAAATTCGGGTGAATCAACTCGTATAAGGGTTTTATACGCGTTGCATAATCAGGAATGTAAGTTCTGCCAAAATTCAGAAACCCCAACAATGACTGGAGCTTCCGAACCGTATTAGGAGGCTGGAATAAAGCACATTTCTCCAAAAAATGTGGCGCTAGGCTCTTGCCCTCACTCGACAACTCATATCCTAGGAAAATGACGCTGAGGAAGGCAATCTTTGATTTCTTAAAATTAAACTTATAGCCAATATCAGCAAACCCCACAACAATGCGCGATACACGCCTTAGATGTTGCAGAATCTCATCATCTGTCAGATATATGTCATCAACATGGGGTCGAACTCATGCAGCATTTCAGTTACACGAGCCGAAAACAGTCCTGGGCTATTCTTATACCCCTGAGGCAAACGACAAAAACATTTCTGAGAGCCAAACGCACTGAAACAGGTATAGTCCCGACTCTCGGGCGCTATATTCTGGCAGAAAAATCCATTTGAGATATCTAATGTTGTCTTATATTTTTTACGCACTATATTATTCATAAGCGCTGCGCTGTGTGAATTCTGTATTGCATATGTGCGTGTATGACTATTCAAATGTCGGTAATCCACCACTATCCTATATGAATGGTCCGGTTTAGCAACCGGAAACAAGGGATTATTCATCGGCGAGACACAGGGCTCAATTACACCCTGATACTCCAATTGTGTAAGAATTTTTCTAACCGATGCCCTAGCTTCAAATTTGATAGGATATTGCGGTTGCGGCTGAGGTTCGTCTTTTATTGAAATTACTTGATAAGGTGATTGTCTGTCCCACCCCACGTTATTTCTATACAAGGCGGGAGCCTGTGCTAGAGCCCATGATTTACTATAGGACTCCGCGAGTTCTCTCGGAACAAGTGGTGAGAAGGAAGGTTTAATAACCTCCTCCCCAACTGGACAGTCGCGAACAAAGTCAGGTGGCCAATCTTGTTCGGCCAACAGAACATCATATGATTTTACCACATGGTCCCAAAAAATGGCGTTTATAATACGGTCAATGTCCCCTTCCAATCGCAGAGTCACTTCATATACTCTATCAGGATCAGAGACTCGCATATCCGCCGTCTCGACTTGTATGAAGTCATCAGTTGCTTTCACCTCCAGATGCTCTAGAAGACTCCGGCGAACTATTGTGACCTCTGCCGCGCTGTCTAACAGTGCTAATGCTCATGTCTTGTTCGTCAAGAGAACTCTCTTCTTGAGCGGCATGTCTAACTGAGACAGCTGCCACTTTCTTCTTCTTAAATTGCTGTTTTTGTTGCAGCGGTTTCTCTTCTTGTTTAATAGAAACCTACGCTGAGCGTTGTGAATCCTGTCTCGGTTTCACGTACTCCGTCCTCCGCTCTGACCGCCCACCTCTCTCACTTCTCTTTTCCGAGGAGTCCTGAAAGGAACGAGATTGGCGTGTATCAGTGTATTGATATCTATCAAGCGTCTTCAAAGTATCCCTATTCCTGAGATTATACTTATTCTGTGGTGTCTCCGGTTGCGGAGACTGTCCACCATCTTTCTTAGGTGTTTGCTGTTTCTTTTCCCAGCGCTTTTTCGAACCTTCAGGTTGTTGCTGTTTAGCATTATCTTTATTATTTTTACCCTGTAACTGGGGTTTTTGTGGTCTAGCCCCTAGACTATCACGACCAATATTAGAATATGTTTCCGCTATTATTCTCGGTAGCTCCCGCTCCTGATTAAGCAGCGGAACATCCCGAAGACGCATTAGCACCGCTAGTGCTACTGCCTCTCCTTTGAGATTACTCAAAATAATAGAAGAAACTGTGGCAAAATTGCCCAGCAACTGCATGCCCAAATCCAAGGCAGGGGCAGCCCCATATTCATCCTGAATCTGTTTAAGTACGTCCGGTAAATTAGCTAATGTTGGTGTACCGTGTGCCGTAGTATAGAGCGCGGCAAATACCGTGCCCCAGGTATTACAAAGGTCCACCGGAGGAACCATCCCGTACGGCAAACACATCGTCAAAATTCTATGTTTATCCTGAGGTCCCGTATGGGGAAATACTGCTTCCAGCGTATTCTTTTTTTGCGCCAGCCAAAACGGAGTCTCCTCTCGTTTAGCCGGTACTTTACCCATAACTGAGTGCACAGTGGCCGGATTAATACCCGGAACCACAGCCTGTGGGTGCGCTGGAGCAGCACGCGCTGCATTCGTATTTAGTGTCTGCATGACAAACTGAACTAATCGTCTATATGTAGCCGTTAATTCTGTATATAAACGACAAACTTCAACCACTGCCAATTGAGCAACCGCAGGATGTGGTGTATATGTAGCCAATAAAGGCCAGGTAGGACTATCATTACTCAGTGGACCTAACCTAACTTGTGCTACTGTGTGTGGGAGGGCGCCATCAAGCCAATTATGGTGTTCTTGATAAGATAGAGATATTTCTAAATAAGCGTAAGCCCTGTATTGTCCAGGGACATTCGCAACTGTGTATTCGTGAAAAGTATTTGTTCCCCCATCCACTGCTGGAAATCCGACCCAAGAATAAAAAAGTTCCGTTCTATAGGCTGCATGGGCGTCCACCACAAAAGTGACTGGACCCCCCTGGACTGTCAGTCCATGTGTCAACAGATGTCCCGTGAGCGGATGTCGCATATTAATTGCTATGTTCACTACATTAGGATTCGCCATTTTATTTAAAAAACGGCTTCAGGTCAGAGAAGGCACACCAATATCGGGGTTTTTCCTTTCAAAGTTCAAGCTTGAACAACCAACCACTAAGCAACAGGAAGCACCTATGCAGTGGCGGCGGAAACCCTCAGCCCCACGGACGTCTCCGTATACGGAACCGAGGAGTCAAAATATATAGGAGACCAAGAGAGTCAGTCGGACCTAATCATTAGAGCCAGACCAAACGTTGGCGGCGCCATGTCGCGTGGGCTCTCATTATTCTAAATGAGACTACTGGATTTCTAGGTAGCAGGATCTATAACGGTGTGGGGGACTGAGTCTGACCCACGTGTAAAGAACTCTGTCACCCTAAATCCGGTTTTTGCTCCGGCTAACTAGCAGTGCCTCATTTCTCCCATGTGGAAGGAATGATTTGGCAGCTGAGCGCATGACATCTTTGGAACTTCTCAGGGAAGTCGTGGTTACTCAGATCCAAACCAACTCTCTTATTTCCAATATGATCTCATATACAAATGACAAAGACAGTATAAATTTTATATAATGTTTTAATAAAACGACTGTATTTTAGATAGTAAGGCGTGAGCCGCAATAACCAGAACGATACAACACAGTAGGATTGTAATAGTTACCAGGAGAGTAAAACATAAAAACAAAGCTATCATATTGTCAAACAGTTTCTACTCTCCCTCTGCTTGTTCTATCTAGAGCACAGCATGTTAAGCTTCTAGCTTGCCTATTAGAATCACTGTGGAGACATCAGCCCTCATACCTGAGCAAAGACCTGTGATCTTGGTTCAGCATCTGCAACGAGGCAGTCAGCGTCAAGTTGTGGTTCCCTGGTCGGAATCTCCCTCTTGCGTGTATTGGGACCAGGAAGTGATTTTATAACTAACATGTCATCGTGATCACAAAATGTCCCTACGCAGGAATGCCAAGTCTAAACTCTTACCACGTCTATCGGCAATGTACCAGACTATGGGGGTCATTCTGACTCCCGCCGGGCGCGGTCACCGCGCGCCCGGCGGGAGCCGTCAAAATACTGTACCGCGGTCGGAAGACCGCGGCGGGTATTTTGAGTTTTCCCCTGGGCTGGCGGGCGGCCTTCAAAAGGCCGCCCGCCAGCCCAGGGGAAAACGACCTTCCCACCATGAAGCCGGCTCGTAATCGAGCCGGCGGAGTGGGAAGGTGCGACGGGTGCTACTGCACCCGTCGCGTATTTCACTGTCTGCTATGCAGACAGTGAAATACAAGCGGGGCCCTCTTACGGGGGCCCCTGCAGTGCCCATGCCATTGGCATGGGCACTGCAGGGGCCCCGCGACACCCCCTACCGCCATTCTGTTCCTGGCGGGCGAACCGCCAGGAACAGGATGGCGGTAGGGGGTGTCAGAATCCCCAAGGCGGCGCAGCATGCTGCGCCGCCTTGGAGGATTCTGACGGGCAGCGGAAAACCGGCGGGAGACCGCCGGTTTTCCTGCACTGACCGCGGCCAAAGCGCCGCGGTCAGAATGCCCTGCGGGGCACCGCCGGTCTGTCGGCGGTGCTCCCGCCGACCCTGGCCCCGGCGGTCTGAGACCGCCGGGGTCAGAATGACCCCCTATATCCTTGACTGAAGCACAGAGTAAATATGTTATGGAGAACTCCAGTGCTGAAGTAGGCAAAACAGTGTGATATGAATAAAAAACAACACCGTAGAACTGGCTATTTGAAAAATAACAGTACGAAGCCTAATAAAAAGCATGTAGAGCAAAGTACACAGAGGCTCTAAGCTGTCAGCAAATGAATAAAATGTATTCAGGGCAAAGTGCACAAAGGCCTAAAGCCTGAAGCTAAAGCGCAATGAATACGTAAAACTAACCACACTACAGTATGCTCTCCAGATTGCGAGATCATCAGCTGAGATACAATCCCTATTAAATACCAACTTTCCCAAGCACTTTGGAGAACTGGTGTCCAGACTTTTCAATATCTCAAGCACTACTGGGATTGTCCACTTCTTTAAGGCTGTTGGGTCTGGATTTGTGTCTATCTTCCAGACTGCCTTTGGAGTCATTCCATCAGCCATCCATTCACTCTTTTCCAGTGTGTTTGGAGGCTTTCCTATAATTTTGGCATTGATTGGCGGAATACTGCTGCTATTTCTTCTGATTTGCAGTGGTTGTGTCTTTCCAGCTATGCAAAACAATAGAGCCACTGCCACCAGCTCAACTGTGCCATGAACACATGCTTCGTTGCTGGAGGAATTGGAGTGTGATTGGTCATTGTCATCCTGACCACTCCTAGGTTGTGTGCAACCAGTCTTTTGCTGCGTATGGTGCCTCTTCGAACACTTGCCTACAGTGTATCTTGCTGTTATGCCACTGCCTCCTGTGGACTGCTGATGTCCCCGATGAGGGTTCATTCATGGAAGTGCCCCTTGAGACTAAGGCTGATTCACAAACCCACTTATAAACCACCCCTGGTGAATGATCTACCTCTTTTGGTGCTGGGGAGACTGCCACTCCTTCAGGTGGACCTGCACAAGAGACTGCTATGCACTACTACTCCGTAGATCCACCTGCCTAACCTGTGATCGATCTAACATCTGATGATGTGCCCTCTTTCCTGAGGTCCTTTCCATTCGATGGCTTCAAAGATGCTCTTTAAGATTATGACTATTGTTAGAAAATTTTATGATTTGCTTATTATACCAATTTCAAAGTTTACATTTACTGCCCTTACCTTGGCCTGCTGTGCTTGTCATGGCCCTCATTATAACATTGGAGGCATATACCACCTACCCCTGCAGCGACGGCTGCCAAAAGACCATTGCCGCGGCTACCATCTATCCACCAAATTATGACCACAGCCAGATTTACGCGAGAAGGATGGCATAAATCCGGCTGTGGCCATGCCGGCGGCCGGTAGTAAAGTGGCGCTGCTGCCAGCAGCAGTACCACGCCAGTAGACCACCACAGACCGTATTGTGACACATGATACGGCCTGGTGGTGTTCTGCAGGCGGACGCTGCTGCTGGCAGCAGCGCTCCGTCCCGTCCTCTCTGGGAGGACCCCTCACAAAAGGTAAGTGGGGTGCTCTGACATGGGAGGTGGCTGGAGGGTGTTGTATGTGTGGGGTGTGTGTGTATGTCTGTGCGTGTATGATAGCAAGTGTGTGCTGCGTGTTGTGTGTGTGTGCATGTATGGATGTGTGAGTGTGTGTATGTTGTGTGTGCATGTATGCCTGTATGTATGTGTGTGTGTGTGAATGGATGTCTGCATGCATGCTTGAATATGAGAATGAAGTGTGTGCATGTGTGAATGAAGGTGCATGACTGAAGGGGCGGTCTGGAGAGGGGAGCAGTTTTGCCATAGGCTTGTATGTGTTGTTTGTTCCCCATGCCTCCTTGCTCGCTGTTGTTGTTTGACCTTGTGGCCACCAGCTATTTTGGGCAGCCAGCCAGTGTGCTTTTGCCATGGGCATGCATGTGTTTTTTGTTCCCCATGTCCCCTTGCTCGCTGTTGTTGTTTGACCATGTGGCCAGAAGCCATTCTGTGCAGCCAGCCAGTGTGCTTTTGCCATAGACTTGCATGTGTTCTTTGTTCTCCATCCCTCTTTGCTTGCTGTTGTTTGACAATGTGAATTGTGGGTATTTTGTGCAGGCAGCCAGTGTGCTTTTTGCCATTGACTTGCATATCTTCTTTTTTCTCCATGCCTCCTTGCTTGCTGCTGTTTTTTGACCATTTGGCTATCAGCCATTTTGTGGATCCAGCCACTGTGCTTTTGCCATAGGCTTTCATGCGTTGCTTGTTCTCCTTGCCTTGTTGCTTACTGTAGCTGTTTGACCATGTGGCCAGCAGCCACTTTGTGCAGCCAGCCAGTGTGCTTTTGCCATGGGTTTGCACATGTTCTTTGTTCCCCATGTTCCCTTGCTCACTGTTGTTGTTTGACTGTGTAGCCAACAGCCATTTTGTACAGCCAGCCAGTGTGCTTGTGCCATAGGCTTGCACATGCTCCTTGTTCTCCATGCCTCCTTGCTCATTGGTATTGTTTGATTATATCGCTGGTGGCCATTTTGTGCAGCCAGCCAGTGTGCTTTGCCATAGGTTTGCATGAATGTGATATCAGTTCAATAATATGCTTAAGGACTAGTGTAGTATATGTATATTATAAACATAACTATGATGAATAGTGATTCTACTACATGCATTTTTGGCATTTTGCATCTGCAACTCCTTGCCTCACAATAAGTTTCTCATATCCCCATACAAACATCAGCAATTCATTATCATTTTTTTACTTTTTTGTTTTTTTACTTTAATTGTTTCATTTTGATTTATTTTTTATTTTATTTTTTATTTTAAATTTTATTTTAAATGTTTTATGGTTTATCTCTTTATTTTTTTTATTTTATTTTTATTTTATTTTAATTTTGTATTATTTTTTCCAATTTTTTTTTTAACTTTGCCTCAATCCACCCTCCTCCTGATGCCATAGGCACACAGCCACACAACAGCATTCATTTTTTAGGTATAATTCTATTTCCTCCTGGACTCCCTGTCTGTCATAGAGTAGGTGCACTACAAGCACTGCAGCATCACTTTTTGTTACTGATTATTCAGTTTCTCCCGGTCCACCTTGCCTACCATAGGTGCACACTTGCCTTCATACTTTTCAGAACTATTCCATTTACCCTTCACCTTCCTGCCTGCAACGTGTCTCCTTTAGAATAAATGCACATAAAGCAAAGAGCTATATCTCTTTGTTGTGTTATCCTGATTAGAAATGAAATTGTATGTTATGGTTGTTTGGTTTGACTCTAAGATGGTTGGATGAATTGTTATTAATTAATACCTAAGTAACCAAAAACACTAAACTATATTGCCATTGTCAATAGTAATTCAGCATGCAACATGCAACATTGCTACATTTCACTAAATGTTTTTTCAGAATTGTTTGCTTTTAGATGTGCAAGAGAAGGCAATTCACCCACAGTACAGCCAAACAGAATGCCTGTCCAAAACACATAGCCACACAAGATGACGCCAGTCCTCCAATCTCTACAGCTTGTGCAGCTCAATGTCCCTGTCAAGTGACAGCTTTAAGGTGGTCCCAAAGAAAAGGGGCCTTGCCCTGAAAGTGGCCGGTGTAGGAAAGTACCATCTTGCCTGGCATGTTACCCCCATATTTCACTGTATATATGTTGTTTTAGTCTATGTGTCACTGGGACCCTGCCAGGCAGGGCCCCAGTGCTCATACGTGTGTGCCCTGTATGTGTTCTCTGTGTGATGCCTAACTGTCTCACTGAGGCTCTGCTAACCAGAACCTCAGTGGTTATGCTCTCTCTGCTTTCCAAATTTGTCACTAACAGGCTAGTGACTAAATTTACCAATTCACATATTCGCATACTGGTACACCCATATAATTCCCTAGTATATGGTACTGAGGTACCCAGGGTATTGGGGTTCCAGGAGATCCCTATGGGCTGCAGCATTTCTTTTGCCACCCATAGGGAGCTCTGACAATTCTTACACAGGCCTGCCACTGCAGCCTGCGTCAAATAACGTCCACGTTATTTCACAGCCATTTACCACTGCACTTAAGTAACTTATAAGTCACCTATATGTCTAACCTTCACCTGGTGAAGGTTGGGTGCAAAGTTACTTAGTGTGTGGGCACCCTGGCACTAGCCAAGGTGCCCCCACATCGTTCAGGGCAAATTCCCCGGACTTTGTGAGTGCGGGGACACCATTACACGCGTGCACTGTACATTGGTCACTACCTATGTACAGCGTCACAATGGTAACTCCATTCTGGAATTGGGGGGACAATTCCATGATCCCCCGGGTATCTAGCATAGTACCCTGGTACTGCCAAACTGCCTTTCCGGGGTCTCCACTGCAGCTGCTGCTGCCAACCCCTTAGACAGGTTTCTGCCCTCCTGGGGTCCAGCCAGCCCTGGCCCAGGAAGGCAGAACAAAGGACTTCCTCTGGGAGAGGGTGTAACACCCTCTCCCTTTGGAAATAGGTGTGAGGGCTGGGGAGGAGTAGCCTCCCCCAGCCTCTGGAAATGCTTTGATGGGCACAGATGGTGCCCATCTCTGCATAAGCCAGTCTACACCAGTTCAGGGATCCTCCAGCCCTGCTATGGCGTGAAACTGGACAAAGGAAAGGGGAATGACCACTCCCCTGACCTGCACCTCCCAGGGGAGGTGCCCAGAGCTCCTCCAGTGTGTCCCAGACATCTGCCATCTTGGAAACAGAGGTGTTTGTGGCACACTGGACTGCTCTGAGTGGCCAGTGCTAGCAGGTGACGTCAGAGGCTCCTTCTGATAGGCTTTTACCTCTCTTGTTAGCCAATCCTCCTTCCTTGGTAGCCAAACCTCCTTTTCTGGCTATTTAGGGTCTCTGCTTTGGGGAATTCTTCAGGTAACGAATGCAAGAGCTCAACAGAGTTCCTCTGCATCTCCCTCTTCACCTTCTACCAAAGGATCCACCGCTGAATGCTCAGGACGCCTGCAAAACCACAACAAAGTAGAAAGACGACTACTAGCAACCTTGTATCGCTTCATCCTGCCGGCTTTCTTGCCTGTTTCCAGGTGGTGCATGCTCTGGGGGTAGCCCGCCTCCTCTCTGCACCAGGAGCTCTGAATAAATCTCCCGTGGGTCGATGGAATCTTCCCCCTGCAACCGCAGGCACCAAAAGACTGCATAACTGGTCCTGTGGGTCTCCTCTCAGCACAATGAACGTGGTCCCTGGAACTCAGAAACTCTGTCCAAGTGACTCCCACAGTCCAGTGACTCTTCAGTCCAAGTTTGGTGGAAGTAAGTCCTTTCCTCCCCACGCTAGACTGCATTGCTGGGTACTGCGTGATTTGCAGCTGCTCCGGCTCCTGTGCAGTCTTCCAGGATTTCCTTTGTGCACAGCCAAGCCTGGGTCCCCGACACTCTAACCTGCCGTGCACAACCTTCTGAGTTGTCCCCCGGCATCGTGGGACTCCCTTTTGTGACTTCGCGTGGACTCCAGTTCACTCTTCTTCCAAGTGCCTGTTCAGGTACTTCTGCGGGTGCTGCCTGCTTTTGTGAGGGTTCCCTGACTTGCTGGGCGCCCCCTCTGTCTCCTCCTCTAAGTGACGACATCCTGGTCCCTCCTGGGCCACAGCAGCACCCAAAAACCTCTAGCGCAATCCTTGCAGCTAGCAAGGCTTGTTTCTTGTCTTTATGCGTGGGAATACCTCTGCAAGCTTCATCGCGACGTGGGACATCTATCCTCCAAAGGAGAAGTTCCTAGTCCTCTTCTTTCTAGCAGAACTCCAAGCTTCTTCCAACAGGTGGCAGCTTCCTTGCACCCTCAGCTGGCATTTCCTGGGCTCCTGCCCCCTCTCGACACTGTCGCGACTATTGGACTTGGTCCCCTTATCTTAGAGGTACTCAGGTTCAGAAATCCACTGTTGTTGCATTGCATTGCATTGTTGCATTCCTGCAGAATCCCACTATCACGACTTCTGTGATCTCTGGGGGTAGTAGGTGCACTTTACACCTACCTTTCAGGGTCTTGGGGTGGGCTATTTTTCTAACCCTCACTGTTTTCTTACAGTCCAAGCGACCCTCTACAAGCTCACATAGGTTTGGGGTCCATTTGTGGTTCGCATTCCACTTTTGGAGTATATGGTTTGTGTTGCCCCTATACCTATGTGCTCCTATTGCAATCTACTGTAATTTTACACTGCTTGCATTTCTTTTCTTGCTATTACTTGCATAATTTTGGTTTGTGCACATATATCTTGTGTATATAACTTATCCTCATACTGAGGGTACTCACTGATATACTTTTGGCATATTGTCATAGAATTAAAGTACCTTTATTTTTAGTACTTCTGTGTATTGTGTTTTCTTATGATATTGTGCATATGACACTAGTGGTATAGTAGGAGCTTTACATGCCTCCTAGTTCAGCCTAAGCTGCTTTGCCATAGCTACCTTCTATCAGCCTAAGCTGCTAGAAACACCTCTTCTACACTAATAAGGGATAACTGGAAATGGCACAAGGTGTAAGTACCTCTGGTACCCACTACAAGCCAGGCCAGCCTCCTACAGCCAGTGCTTGTTTTCATTTTTGTTTGCAATCCATTAAAAGCTTCTTAAATGCTGCATTAACTGAAGCAGACACATGTTGCACAGCCAATACTGCAGTGCCTAATTGAACCATGCTGCAGTTAGGTGGGGTCATGGCCCATGGGTCGCAAAATACCATGGGAACAGAGGTTATGGATGATGATCGGTGGGATCTGCCTCCATAACAAATACAGTGGGCATCCTAGTAATTGTCAATAACCAAGCTTGACTTACCACCGTCCATCCCATCCACCGAAGAGGCTCCCTCTTCAACTGCTGCATCATCTAGCGCACTGGCAATAGCCCAAGCACTGTTAGTCTGTGTGCATAGAAAAAACATTACACATTTTAGATCCTTTTGATATTATTTTTTTAACAAAATGGAACCGCAGTTTTTGCCTACAGAGCTGTTTGCAGTATCTTCGCTTCCATCTAAAATATCACTTTGTGCATTTTGTTGCTTGACAGTGTTAGAAAAGCCAGGTAGTAAAGCCAACCGAAAACTTTTAGTAATGGAGTGGCAGAGATATGATGATAACTGTGAGCCACTTGATGCACAATGAAGGGGTAGAATCAATTGGTCAATGAAGAACATATGGTTTTGGTTGGCAAAGGCAATGGGACCATCCTCATACTACTTTCCTGCCATGCTGCACTGTCATCGCAAACTGCTGTGATAATGAATAATACATACAACACAACATTGGGGGGAGGGTGTCACCATAACCATGGACACTCTCTCATCATTTGAGAGGAGCAAGAAATATAAAGCCTTCTCAACAAACAAGCATAGCATAACTTGCTTGGGTCTACAAAGTCTGCAATCTTCACAGGAGAGTACCTAAGTTATTCTCTTAGTCTAACAATACCAATCCATAGGATATAAAAGTTAGGAGATAAGGACAGCTAAACCAAGCAGATGAAAGCTTAAGCTACAGATTAGTACAGACACATGAGGAAGTCAGTTTCAGAAACAAGAAATATAGAAAAAGGATAATGCGGGGAGAAATATCAAGAATTAACAAACATTAAATAGAATGAAGAGTATTTGAAAAAAGTCACAGTGTAAGAGCAAAAAGGAAAAACTATTCCAATTGGGCTACTATAAATAATATTAATGAAAACTTACTAGGGCCAGCAGAGCCATCAGCCTTTGCACTGGTGCTGGCAGTGGTACTCCCACCCGCCGCAGCACTGCTGGTGGCAGCGTCGACCTGACCTTCTGATTACCTCTTCTTGCCTTGGGTGCTGATGCCAGAAATAAAGAAGTGGTGGCACAGGTAATCACAGGCAATCTACTAGAAAATATTTTGACAGGCAAATGCAGTAATAGATTGCTAATGTACTTTTTTTTAAATCAGTTCACCTATATTACTAGTATTGAGGTGACCTGTTGCTAATTTCGTAAACCTTACCTAAGCCCTATTCCAAATTATTAAAACTATGGGGGTCATTTTGACCTTGGCGGTCTTTTGTCAAGACCGCCGAGGGACCGCCGTGCTGAAGACCGCCAGTGGTGGGGGTTTTCCGCTCGGCGTATTATGACTGTTGGCAGCCCTCCGTCCTTTTTTGGACGGAGAGCTGCCCACAGCCATACTGGTGGTCGGCGGGGAAGTGGAGGTTGCTCCACCTCCACCGCCACGTCAACAGAACACCGCCCACCGAATCACGTCCTGTGATTCGGCGTGGTGGTGTTCTGTTGACGGTGTGGTGTTGGCGGAGCAGCCCCCATGGATTCCGTCCCCTCCCGGAGGATCAACGGACCAGGTAAGTTGATCGTCCGTTAGGGGAAGGGGTGGGGGGGAGTTGTGTGTTGTGTGCGTGCATGGGGGTGTGCGTGTGTGTATGTAGAGGGGGTGTGTGAGTGCGTGTATGCTTGCGGGGGTGTTGTGTGTTTGGGAATGAGTGCGTGTATGTCTGTAGGTATGTCTGTATGGATGTGTGCATGTATGTTTGAATGTGGATGTGCATGTCTGACTGTGTGTGTGGCTGTTGGCATGAATGTCGGTGTGTGTGCGTGTATGTGTGTTGGTGGTGCCTGCGTGCGTGTCGGGTGTGAATGAGTGATGTGATGTTGGGGGTAGGGGTGGGGAGGGGGTCCTGCCACCTTTGGGGGTGGCAGGGGTGGTGGGGGGTGTAGGGGAGGGAGTCGGGGTGGGGGTGGGGGGTGGGAGAGACCCCTATCAGTGCCAGGGAAGGAATTCCCTGGCACTGATAGTGCTTACCGCCATGGATTTCATGGCGGTTCCAAACCGCAGGAAATCCATGGCGGTCAGCCGGGTCCAAATACCGCCGGCGGTATAGTGACAACCGCCGGGCTGGAGACCCAGGTCTCCAGCCCAGCGGTCATCTCCGCCCTGGTGGGCGGAACTGAGAAGAGGCGGATGACCATGGCGGTAACCACCATGGTCATAATTGCAAAAATGTGACCGCCAGCCTTTTGGCGGTCTTACCGCCGCTTCTCCGCCATCTGCCAGGGTCGTAATGACCCCCTATATTTGGAAATACTAATGCATTACAACAAATGATCTATGCTTCGCAGCCCTCTTTGAAGGGCCACTCAGTCAGTTTCTCCTTTCAATGCATAGATGCATACTACAAATCACTGGGAGATTGCTTGGGACTGTATGAGCTACATAAAAAGAAAGACACACATAGGGGGTGATTCTCACCCTGGCGGGCGGCGGAGGCCACCCGCCAGAGTTCCCCCCTCCAAAATACCGCTCCGCGGTCGAAAGACCGCTGAGGGTATTTTGGGTTTTGCACTGGGCTGGCGGGCGACCGCCAAAAGGCCGCCCGCCAGCCCAGTGCAAAACACCCTTCCCACGAGGACGCCGGCTCAGAATTGAGCCGGCGGAGTGGGAAGGTGCGACGGGTGCAGTGGCACCCGTCGCGTATTTCAGTGTCTGCAAAGCAGACACTGAAATACAAAGTGGGGCCCTCTTACGGGGGCCCCTGCAGTGCCCATGCCATTGGCATGGGCACTGCAGGGGCCCCCAGGGGCCCCACGACACCCCATACCGCCATCCTGTTCCTGGCGGGAGAACCGCCAGGAACAGGATGGCGGTATGGGGTGTCAGAATCCTCCATGGAAGCGCAGCGAGCTGCGCCGCCATGGAGGATTCATTTGGGCAGCGGAAAACCGGCGGGAGACCGCCGGTTTTCCGCATCTGACCGCGGCCAAACTTCCGCGGTCAGAATGCCCTGCGGGGCACCGCCAGCCTGTTGGCGGTGCTCCCGCCAACCCTGGCCCCGGCGGTCCATGACCGCCGGGGTCAGAATGACCCCCATAATGTTAATTCATTGATATGACTACTACCACAGTACCACTACCTTAGTTACAGGACAGAGGAGTCTGCATTGACGAGCAGAAATAGGTAGCACTGAGCACTTGACTGAATTAAATTGGATCACATCATATTTGTAACATTGCATAAACTTAACTTACCTCTGAGTGTGAGCAGCATGCTACTTGAAAATAAAATTAGCATTGTAGAACACAACAAATAGTAATTAGTGTTCACCAAGCCCACAACCTGGATGTCCAGGAGGTCGAGCAGGTTCTGCTCCCGGTCGAGGGTATTAGCCCTGCGGTGCATCAACCGCTGCTGGGTGCACCAAACTCTGGTACACCTATGCACACATCTGTGCACATTTCCCCCCGCATCCAATGCTTCCAAAGGCTGTACCTTCTCCTAACTCTGCCACTTGCTGACAGCATTAAGGGGAGATGACGCTGCATAAAAAAAATGAGTGAAAATGGAGCAGGACTGCACTCCTTGGCAGTGCCAGCAAGGTGACTGCAAGGCGTTTTTCTAGCAGCACCCCCTGCACTGGTGCGGCCTTGCCCACGATTCGGCATGGCGCTGGGCGGGAACGAAAAAAAAAGATAGGAAAGAGAAGGAATAGAAAGGAAGAAATGGGGAGATTATGAAAAAAAACAAATACAAAACAGTATTCATTGTATCCCTATTTACATTCTGATGTGCTTTTGCTTTACATGAGGGACCCCTGTATCTTTATAAATACAAGCCAACTTGTAGCATTGAACTTACAGGTCTTAGGTACATGTGGTACCACTTTAATAGGGATTTATAAGTAAATTACTTGTGCAGATTGAGGATGTGCTGAGACATAAGGCTAGCAAAAATTGGATCAGCAAAAAATGGAGGAGGAAGGCAAAAGGTATGGGACAATAGCAGTTTTAACAGCACTACTTTGATGGTCATCCGTAACGCTCTCCCTGCGGCCCTCTCCACCACACACTGAACTCTTTGCGATGGACTGTGCAGATAACTCCTTCAGTGGGACCTACCTGGTCCTTGTATCTGGACCATTTTGGTGCTATTTTCACATAATTCTTTAATAGTTTATACCTCTGGTTCTACTGAATGGATTTCTGTTATTTCGGTATCAAATAATTTATTAAAATGTACTCTATCTTTCTAAAGTGGTGCTGGATTTTTTTAATGTCTTCACTTTATTGTTGTTTGTGTGTTGCTTAAATACTTTACACATTACCTCTGGGTTATGCCTGACTGTTTTTTGTGCCAAGCTACCCAGGGTTAAGCACAGATTAATTTGGTTGTACTTTTTGTGGCTCACCCTGCCAGGGATTGTAGCTGTTGCTTGACCATGGCTCACACCCCAGTCATGAAACAACCCAATTTCTCAAAGGAAGCTTCAGGGGACCTACTGCATGTTGTGGGGAATCAATCGCAAAGAGCCACAAAGTCATGCAGTCATACAAAAATTACTCATTATGAGTGCAGGCCGGCACTCAATCTACCAAGACTTAAGGGAACATAAACTAATCCCTCTTACACAGCTCCATGAAGACTGGGAAAGTGATGCTGGAGGGAGTCTTAATGATGTAGAATGGGTACTCGGATTAGAATACCCTGATATGGTCTCCAGCAAAGCCCGGTTTAAGAGCATCCAGTTCTTCATTCCGCACAGATCATACCTTACACCTATCAAACTAAGCCAGATCTTACCAGGTGCTTAGCTCCGCTGCCCCCAACACAAATCTGACAATGAGGACTTCCACCACATTCTATGGTCCTGCCCATCTCTAGCACATATTGGTGAGTGCTTCTGGTCACTATAATTGACATTATCTATTGTGAAGGACCCAACTCCTGGGAGGCTGGCACCCTCTACATCTACAAGCACTTTAAACATAACAACGTTGCAGGTAAGTTTGGAAATATTGTGCCTTTACTGGCTACATGAGTAACAACCCAGATTTGACCCACCACTGTCACCACTGGCTGCTTATTTGTGAGATCTGAAATCTGATTCATAGACAGTCTCATGTAAGCTGTTTGGTCTCCCAGTTGTCTATCAATCTCTGAGATACAATCTAATCTATTCATTATACCTATATTGCCCTTTTGTCTGCCTCCTTGCTGACGATATTTTTGTCACACATAAAGGACTCCAGAGATCTACGTTCAGCAATTTTAGATTACCGTAGGATATTGTAGCTGTTTCTTCTTAAGATTGTCTTCATCGACTAACGTTCTTCTGTGACAAGTTTTGTGAAAAAGTTCTATAATGTTACCAGACCGTACAGGTGTATAAAATGTGGAACATAGCCTCACACCACTATCACTGCTCACATCTGATGGTATATACAATTCTTGTAAAAGAACATCTAGAGAGCTGTGTCATCCATTGCCTTGTCAGATAGTGTTAGTAATGTCTGTATGTCCATGACATCATGTATGGTCATGTTGCAGGAGATGGTATCAGCTGTACAATCCCATCTAGGATTCTCCTTGTAAAATGTATTCAATTTGACTTTGTGTAAACATTTAAAATAGATCAAAATTGACCTGCTCAAAATCACATGTATTCACCTGACAGAAACTGAGACCTTTGCTCAGGAGTCTGATATTCATCTTCTGTCAACATTCTCACAGACAATATTAATAACATTGATCGTTTGATCATTCAATGTATCTGTGACAACTTGTCAATTGTTCTTGGTTATTGATGTTGATTCCATCAATGATGTTTTGCCCCTGATTTTGTGACCAGCTCAACAGTTTTATTGGGTCCGAGATTTTCATTTGCCCCTGCCTACAGTCTTTTTAGTGTGTTGTCCTGTTGGACATTTTGTTGCCAATGCTGAGTCCCTACACCTCCTCTAAAAGTGGAGGAGGTTGACGGTTTGCCTTCTATGTTGCCATCCTCTGAAACATCACTGATGATACTAGACAAATCTGATTCACCATCAGACAGTATGTTAACCGGTGTTGTTGCAGTAGTTATCTGATCCTTATTTCCAGCAGGGATATTATAAAAGTTATAGCAACATGGAGATAAGAACATTTTTATAGTGATTATCTTCTTTTTTGTTCTTTTTTTTAGCTTTCATATCTTTGAGATACAACTGGTGAGCATCCAGAAAAGTATTGTAGAAACTGCTGTCTGAAAAAAAGTTACTTTCATTTCTTGGAATTGGACAGTTTAGTATTTACTTTTGCTTAAAGTGTCTTTCTCTATGTTGCCACAAACCAGGTACAGCTTATAAACAGATTATTTTTCTACTGATTGATGAAATCCACAAATAAACCAGAAAAGCAAAAAAGAGAATATATTAAAGGGTAGAAATGAATGTGTCCTATACGGTATCTAACCCTCAGCACAACCCTAGTTTCCAAAGTACGGCTTAAAAATCATAACAGAAATACAAATGCATTTCAAGGTCTAGCCCTATATCCTGCCAGATGACCTAAGAAACATGCCTATGACTTCCAACTCAGAGAAACCCCAAAAGCATGTTTTCTTCTTCTAAAATCACTTCCCTTCGGTAATGGGGGAGGAACACTCTTTCAAACACGCATCCACCTGCTATTTCTTCTCTCTAATAATGACAAAAAATATTCCACAAAAAAATGATAACAATCTAAGATAAGGAAAAACTGAGTCTTTGTTGGTAGGCTGCATCTGCATCCAATTCAAAAGAACAACATTTGACCTCGCTACTACATGTGGGTCACAGCATTGTTTAAACGTATGCACATTCTTGTTGAGCACATTTCGTGCTCCCCACAAATGCACATATCTTGGTCTGTCTGCCCAAAAGCCTTGATAACGTTTGTGGCATCTCCTCAGTGGAAACATGTTGGTAATAGCCGAACAATGCAGCTAACAAATGCTTGTTGCTTATAAAACATAAATGTCATACTTCAGAAGAATAAAAGTCTGATAAATGAGCTGAAGCCTTTGGTGATGCAAATGCAGACATCAGTAGGTCAGTCGAATATGTGTTATGATTATTAAAGTTTTCGACAAATAAAGGAAATTGCCAAAAAGCAGTGCTTAGGATGGGACCACCAGGACAGGCAGCGCTTGTTAATGATTCATTTTCTATAATACAAGCTCTCTTTTTGGTACTACGGCCATGTGCAACATTTTAATTTCCAGTTAGCAGGCTCGGGTCCTCAGTGAGCAAGCCAAAGTCTTTTTGTTTGACCTCAAAAACGCATAACTTTACAACACTGTTAAGTAGTGCTGCTTGTGTTTTGTTTCTTTTAAGTTTACATTTGGCCAGGACACGTTCCACATTGCTCACTAGCTGCAGTTTGCGCAGACTTTATTTATAAAGGCTAAGCACACATCTGAGCCTCCAAGCGTGTCTCCCATCAACCACTGCTGCCAAGACATAAATTCAAAGGCTATGCAAAGCACAGGCCTTATTCTGTCTCTGTCAGTCCATAAATAATGAATCCATAAAGCCCCGTTTCGGTAGCTTTGCAGCCTCTGCAATGAGTATGTATGAAATATGAATCAGGTTTGAGGAGACTTGCCCAGCTGCACTGACCCTACTAAACCCAACCTTTGTGCGTGCCACGTGGTACCATAGACGTAGACAAGGTTTCAAAACTTTTTCTTTCGAACACTGTCACGGTTTTGAACACATCGTGACACGTGTGTCAAGTAGAATACGCTTATAATAGGCAGACGTGAGACGAGCAAAATAAATGCAGCAATCCTGCAGTCAAAGCACACAGGAATGAAAAGCTATTTGAGCAAAACCCTCAGAGCCTAATATTCCAACTGACAATAAGTCCTGGAGACATCCACCTTAAATGAGCTCCATGCCATCTACATGGGGGCAGATAAACGAACAAGTCACACAATGCAGCAAGACAACTTGCTGCCCTGTTGCCTAACAGGGAGAGGGCAGGTATGTGGCACATTTTTTGCCATCTCCCTGCTCTGGCGCACTGAGTGTAGGGTATGTCGATGCATGCATCATTGTGTCATGGTGCAAGAGTGCCTGTGTTACAATCAGGATTGTTTTTGTGCGAGAAGGAACACTTTCCTGCTCAAACACAATTTGAGTTTGTTTTCCTCCTTCTATGTATGCTTCAGAGCGCAGTACATGTAGGAAGAGGAAAAAACAAGGAGAAATAAACATATTTCTCCCCATTACACCTCACCCAGGAAACCGTAGCATTTGGACACATTCCTACTTTTTTTCAGTAAATCTGGGAATGTGCCAAAATCCATGGGTGGATGCGTGGGAGCACCCACACGCCACCCTTGGAACTTCTTCCTACTATGGAGTAACACAAGGTAGCAACTTTCCAGCTTATATTTTACATTGCATGACAAAAGTTACATTTTAATTCACACCCAAATTCCAGCAACTTTGTTTTTAGCTGTTTTGTTTGACCCTGTTTCTGAAAATGTAATGTATGATTCAATATTGTTTGGCATCTTGCAAGTTTCAATGAGCAGAAAATGGGTAATAAAATGTTATTTCATTGTGAAGGAGGGACCTAAATATGTCTTCCCCACGGCCCTAGAAATCTTACGATAACCCTCGGCTGGTGGGGTGGGTTTCAAAGTGAGGGTCAGGGAAGATTTCAGCCTGTTCAAGGTCAGCATGTATGCTACCTGCGTACTGCTGCAGGAATTGGACTGGAATAAGATGATATCTGCTACCATCCAGCCTAGAAAATGATCTGATGTATCCTGAACCAGAATAATCGGGTCCAGAGTTTGCAGATTCAAAAATTGTAGGCCTAGAGACACCTGGAACTTCTATGGTGGATTTTCATTAGAAGTTATCATTCCAGGAGAAATTTTGCCACTTGCACTGAGGCCGTTACAACTGTGAGCATTAAGAGTTAATTGCAGATACGCAGAGCGGGCATATGCATTGTAGCACATGCAGAGACGTGATGTGGCCTAACAGCTCAAGCTGCTGCCTTTGGACCTGAAGGACCCAGGTTTGAATCCCTGCCTTGGCACTAAACTTGACATTGTGTAATTCTGGCCAAATCCCTTATATTCCCTGTGCCTAAAATGTGTAATATATATTTGTGTAATCCCCTCTTAATGTATTTGATCTTGTACATCCACTCTCAATTCCTCCTGCAATGTACAGTGCTCCGTTGCATAACAGTAGGTTTCCACCATGTCAAAAATCATTTTATGCATGCACTGGCCCCTATTCAACCTGCCCATGTCCACTGAAATCTGATACAGGTTGAGTCGCAGGGTGATTGCACTACAGTGAATATAGAGTGCATACAATAGTGATGAAATCAAATACAGCCAAATTGTTCACCAGCAGTTTATAGGAATTAGCAACAATGTGGTAATTATGGGCTCCATTCTGATTTGGGCTGGAGTCATCCTGGTATTTCCCTCAACCCTGGAAATAGGGACTGGGTCTGGGGAATAACGCGAGAGGATTGGTGTTTCAGCACCCATTCCCACGTTCGGCAAACCACTCCCAGGCGGACTAGAGACCAGATCCCCCTCCAGGCCATTCTTGGCTTTACTTAACCCCATGCTACCCCTTCTTGTCCCAGCAAGGGAACAAGGGGAAACTATGGTGGCATTCTAATGGCTGCAGTTTATTCAAAGTACATCATAGACATAAAAACATCTCATTTCAAGCAGATTTCAAGATCAGTAGAACATAATGATAATGCATTTTGCTGTCTTTTCAGTTTCCTCGTGCTTACTTTGCTAGTCACCGGTGTCCCAGCACAGCCTTTTCTCCAGAGGGCCCTTGATAAGCGCTACTGTAGCTAGGCTTCTCTTGCTACCAACTGCAGTGGGCACCCCCTTGACTTGCCTTTGCCGCAAGTGCTGTGTCCGCCCCCTTCTAACCCTTGTTGGCCTCTGTCTGCTCCCTCCTACCCTGCCATGGGTCAACCAAAGGACACTACTTCAGCGGCTCTCGTTCTTTCGACTAATGTACTGTCCATCTGGCTGAGCTCTCTCCGCTCCAGGCAAGAGATTTATGACTGCAACACCCGTGCTGCTGATGTGGGTGAGTAGGTCAAAGTTGGTGGTCACAATGTTCTACGAAACCCGTTGTTTGCCCGCTTGATTGGCCAGTTCAGAGCATGCCGGCCAATCAGAGCGACTGGAATTTGCGGGCTTCGACCTCCTGTGGGTATCTGCTCGTGCCCTCGGGAGGCGTTTGGAGTGGGCTCCTCTATGGTCTGCTGCGTGTCCCGGCCCGCACACTTTATTTCAAATAGAGATCTTGGTTTCCTTTAAGTACTCAGCATATGGCCTTGTGCCTTATTACGTTACTGGACTGGGCTTGTTTTTAGGTGTTGTTGGCCTAATGCTTCTTTGAATAGAGGACATAAAACACACGATTATTTAGGTAAATTATTTTCCAAAATGATTAGAGTATGAATCTGTTAACAGAAAATATTAGTGAAGTAGTATTAATGTATGAAGGATTATATTTTAATTTAGTAACCTAAAATAGTGTATGATTTGGTTCTGTTGCAATTAAATACTTTTTACAGAGTAGCAGCACTGAACATAACAGGTGTTCTAAAAAATCCTCAAGACAGTGGACAGATTGAATCAGAGCATAATGCAAGATTTCCAGTCATTTTGTTTAATAACGTTTGAACATATCAGGTAGTATCGATGTGTCACCTGTTTAGTTGTGTGCAGGTCCAGGGTTCTTATGACCAATTTGTGTTCTTTGTGGTTGTGCAATGGTTGCAGTCTGGAGGGCACGGAGCTACAATTGAATATATATGAAATAAAGTAAGTGTTGTGCAGGGACAGAGTAAGGTGCCTTCAGCTGGATGCTGAATAGGATTCTGTTCAAATTATCTATTCTGGAACCAAATTCTAATTTCCTTGTATCGTTTTAGGGGGATGTATGATGGAACAACACATGCGTATATCATACATGACTTTACAACGCTGTCTCCACAACAACAGCATCTCTACCAAGCATGCCTTTACCACACATGCCTTCACAACAAATTTCATTGTAAAAGCATGTTTAAGGAACATGTATGGTAAGTTCTCCCCCGCCCTACTCTGTACACCTGACACCATACTCCACCCAGCCAAACCCTTAAAAATGCCCCTTCCACCCCCTGCCCTGAGCCCTAATCTCCCCCACCATATCCTGCCCTGTCCTAAAACCCACCGGACTTGTCCTAAAAACAACCTCGATTCCCCACCCCGCCCTAAACCCTAAAACCTACCCTGTCCTAAAAACTAACCCCACCCTGTCCTAAAAACGACCCGACACCCCAAACCCTAAAAGCTACCCTGACCTGTCCTAAAAACAACCCTGACCCTGCCACCACCCTAAACCCTAAAAGCTACCCTACCCTGTCCTAAAACTTATCCTACCCTAAAAATACCTCAACCCCGGCCCTTAACTGTAAAACATACCCTGTCCTAAAAACGATGCGTCCCTGTCATAAAAACTGCCCCCACCCCCACCCTAAACTCTAAAACCTACACTGTCCTGTCCTAAAAACTACCCTGATCCCCTATCCCGCCCTTAACCCTGAAAAGTACCCTGCCCTGTTCTAAAACCTACCCCTCCCTGAACTAAAAACTACCCTGACCCCGCCCTAAACTGTAAAACCTACCCTATCCTAAAACTACCCATCCCTATCCTGAAAACTACCCTGAATGCCTACCCTGAAAATGAAAACCTACCCCACCCCTGTCCTAAAAACTACCCCTACCCCCTCCCTAAACATTAAAAGCTACCCTGCCCTGTCCTAAAACTACCCGACCCCCTGCCCAAAACCTAAAAGCTACCCTGCATTGTCCTAAAACCTACCCTGCCCTTTCCTAAAAACTACCCTGACCCCCGCCCCTGCCCTAAACCCTAAATCCTACCCTTTCCTAAGAACTACCTCACTCTGCCATAAAAACTAGCAAGACCCACTGCCCTAAACCCTATTATTTACCCTGTCCTAAAACCTACCCCACTGTGTCCTAAAAACTAATCAAATCAAATCAAATCATTAACATTTATAAAGCGCGCTACTCACCCGTGCGGGTCTCAAGGCGCTAGGGGAAAGAGGGGGTTACTGCTGCTCAAAAAGCCAGGTTTTTAGGAGTCTCCGGAAAGCGGAGTGGTCCTGGGTGGTCCTGAGGCTGGTGGGGAGGGAGTTCCAGGTCTTGGCCGCCAGGAAGGAGAAAGATCTCCCACCCGCCGTGGAGCGGCGGATGCGAGGGACGGCAGCGAGAGCGAGGCCAGAGGAACGCAGGAGGCGGGGGGGACGTAGAAGCTGAGGCGTCGGTTGAGGTATTCTGGTCCCTTGTTGTGGAGGGCTTTGTGTGCGTGGGTGAGAAGTCGAAAGGTGATCCTTTTGCTGACTGGGAGCCAATGCAGGTGTCTCAGGTGTGCGGAGATGTGGCTGTTGCGGGGTACGTCGAAGATGAGGCGGGCCGAGGCGTTTTCAATGCGTTGCAGGCGATTTTGGAGTTTGGCTGTGGTCCCAGCGTAGAGGGTGTTGCCGTAGTCCAGGCGGCTCGTGACGAGGGCGTGGGTCACGGTTTTTCTAGTGTCCAGCGGAAGATCTTGCGGAGCATGCAGAGGGTGAGGAAGCAGGCGGAGGACACGGCGTTGACTTGCTTGGTCATGGTGAGAAGAGGGTCCAAGATGAAGCCGAGGTTGCGGGCGTGGTCTGTGGGGGTCGGTGCAGTGCCGAGGGCCGTGGGCCACCAGGAGTCGTCCCAGGCGGACGGGGTGTTGCCGAGGATGAGGACTTCCGTTTTTTCAGAGTTCAGCTTTAGGCGGCTGAGCCTCATCCAATCTGCGACGTCCTTCATACCCTCTTGTAGGTTGGTCTTGGCGCTGGCGGGGTCCTTGGTGAGGGAGAGTATAAGTTGGGTGTCATCGGCGTAGGAGGTGATGATGATGTCCTGCTTGCGTATGATGCTGGCGAGGGGGCTCATGTAGACATTGAAGAGTGTCGGGCTGAGTGATGAGCCTTGAGGTACGCCGCAGATGATCTCGGTGGGTTCTGAGCGAAACGGAGGGAGGTAAACTCTTTGGGAACGGTTTGAGAGGAAGGAGGCGATCCAGTCCAGGGCCTGGCCTTGGATCCCGGTGGAGCGGAGGCGGGTGATTAGGGTGCGGTGACAGACGGTGTCGAAGGCAGCCGAGAGGTCGAGGAGAATGAGGGCGACTGTTTCACCGTTGTCCATCAGGGATCTGATGTCGTCTGTGACTGAGATGAGGGCGGTTTCCGTGCTGTGGTTGGTTCGGAATCCGGTTTGTGAAGGGTCGAGCAGGTTGTTGTTTTCCAGGAAGGTGGTCAGCTGTTTGTTGACGGTCTTCTCTATTACCTTGGCTGGGAAAGGCAGGAGGGAGATGGGGCGGAAGTTTTTCAGGTCGCTCGGGTCAGCCGTAGGTTTCTTTAGTAGTGAGTTGACTTCGGCGTGTTTCCAGCATTCGGGGAAAGTAGCAGAAGAAAAAGAAGAGTTGATGATGGCCTGGAGGTGCGGGGCGATGATGTCGTCGGCTTTGTTAAAGATGAAGTGAGGGCAGGGGTCCGAAGGGGCGCCGGAGTGGATAGAGTTCATGGTGGATTTGGTTTCTTCAGTGTTGATGTGGGTCCAGTTGTTGAGGGTGATGGCTGGGGGTGCGGGTTCGGTGGTGTTAGGTTGGGTCTGGTGTCCGAAGCTGTCGTGGAGGTCGCTGATCTTGCGATGGAAGAAGGTGGCGAGGGATTCGCACAAATCCTGTGAGGGCGTGACGGCGTTGGCGTTGGCGTTGGGGTTGGAGAACTCCTTGACGATGCTGAAGAGTTCTCTGCTGTTGTGGCTGTTTTTGTCCAGTCTGTCGGTTTAAAAAGTTCCTTTTAGCTGCGCGGATCAGGTGGTGGTGTTCGCGGGTAGCGTTCTTGAGGGCGGTCATGTTGTCAGCGGTGTGGTCCTTGCGCCAGGCCTTCTCGAGGGCGCGACAGGTTTTCTTTGATTCTTTGAGGGTGTCAGAGAACCAAAGAGGTTTTTTGGTGTTGGTCTGTCGATGCGTGCGTTTGAGGGGAGCAAGGTTGTCTGCGCAGTTGGAGATCTAGTTTGTGAGGCTGAGGGCTGCGTCGTTGGGGTCGGTGGTGAGGGTGGGTTGGTTGGCGGCGAGTGCGGAGAAGAGTTGCTCTTCGGGGATCTTGTTCCACTGTCGACGAGGGATGGGTTGAGTGCGGAGGTGGCGGGTCTCGCGTCGGAATGTGAAGTGGACACAGCTGTGGTCGGTCCAGTGTAGAGCGGAGGTGTGGCTGAAGAAGATGTGTTTGCTGGCGGAGAAGTTAGGGTCGAGCGTGTGTCCGGCGATGTGGGTGGCGGTGTTCACCAGTTGTTTGAGGCCGAGGTTGGCGAGATTGTCGAGCAGGGTGGTGGTGTTGGGGTCGTTGTTTTGTTCCAGATGAAAGTTGAGGTCGCCTAGGAGGATGTAGTCCGGTGAGGCGAGGGCGTGCGGGGAGATGAAGTCGGCGATGGCGTCGCTGAAAGGGGCGCGCGGTCCGGGAGGACGGTAGACGAGGGATCCTCTGAGGGTGGTCCTCGGGTTGGTGCGAATCTGAAAATGCAGGTGTTCAGCGGCGAGAGGGGTGTCTTCACTACAACTAAAATGATCACCCACCCTAAACCCTAAAACCTACCCTGCCCTGTCCTAAAAACTACCCCTCCCCTGCCCTAAACCCTGAAAGCTACCCTGTCCTGTCCTAAAACCTACTCCACCCTATCCTGAAAACTACCCTGGCTCCCCGTCCCTACTCTAAACCCTAAAACTTACCCTGTCCTAAAACCTTCCCCGCCCTGCCCTAAAAACTACCCAACCCCCACCCTAAACCCTAAAACCTTCCCTACCCTGTCCTAAAACCTACCCCACCGTGTCATATAAATCCCGCTCTAAACCATAAAATCTGCTCTGTCCTAAAACCTACCCAACATTGTCCTAAAAACTATCCCCTAGCCCCACCCTATACCCTAAAACCTACCCTGCCCTGTCCTAAAAACTACCCCTCCCTCTTCTATAAACCCTAAAAGCTAACCTGCCCTATCCAAAAACCTATCCCGCCCTGACCTAAAAATGATCCTTGCCCCCTGCCCCGGCTGTCAATCCTAAAGTGTACTCTGTCCTAAAAACCACTGCACCCTGCCCTAAACACTACCCTGCGTTGTCCTAAAAACTACCCCTGCTCTGCCCTAAACCCTAAAATCTACCCTTTTCTTGTCATAAAACTACCCTGTCCCACGACCCCCACCATAAACCCTAAAGGCTAACCTACCCTGTCCTAAAAACTACCCGACCCCCTTCTTAAACCTTAAATAATACCCTGTCCTAAAAACTACCCACCCTCTCCCAAAAACTATCCCGATTCCCTGCCCCCACTCTGAACCCTAAAACCTATCCCACCCTGTCCTAAAAACTACCTGACCCCCTGCCTTCACCCTAAACCCTAAAACCTACCCGCCTTGTCCTAAAACGTCCCCGACCCCCGCCCTAAACCCTAAAACCTACCCTATCCTAAAAATTACCCCAACACCCCACCCTGAACCCTAAAACCTTCCGTACCTTGTCCTAAAATCTACCCTGACTGCCTGGCCCTGTCCTAAAATCTACCCCAACCTCCACCCCCCAACCCGGCTCCACTTATTTCTCTTTTCTCTGGTCACTGCTCCTTCCTGTTCCGCTCGGGCTGCCCTTTCTTCCGTTACCAGGCATATGCCCCCCTGGACACACTGAGGCCAAGTGCAATGCTGAGGGGTTCCCTGGAGCTCAGGCCCCCCTGCACTGTGGAGGCTGCGGGGATCTTTGTTATGCCACTGGTTGCAGACAGAAACGTCTGGGTGGATATCATATAAACTTTCATTATTTTTATGATATTCTCATTGGGTTCTCACCCCAAACTCTACCGCACTGAACACTATTTAACTAGTCTATCAGATCAAACATGAAGCCTAAACTCTCGGCTGGGAACTGAAAGTTCCCTTAAATTGTCAGTTTTTCCACAAAATTCTAATTTTGTTGATCGTTTTGGGCTTACCTAATTTCCTATTTCCCTATTTTATACCACAGTTTTATTCTTTTCATATGTTTTTTCATGTTATTTCAACTTTTATTTCTTTGTAGCCGCTGGGGCGGGGGCATCCCATCTTGCAGACAGGCACCTCTGGATGACTGGTAATCTTTCTTTATGGATGACTGGTAATCTTAACTAACATGTCATTTCATGCTATTTCATGCTATTTTTTATTTAAATGATTTTCTTACTGGGCTCTCTCTGATCCACCCACTGCAATACTGAGCGCTCCTGAACTAGCCTGCCAGCATGGACACTTGCAGCAGGCATGCCAAACATGTGCCAAAGGCACTCCAAAGACAAGGCTGTCTGCACTTGTCCTCCCACCAGCCAGGCAAAGAGCGCAGAACTATGCTCTATAGAAGGTAGGTTCCCCCAAACACACTCTCTCATGACTGTGATGTATGACTCTTCCTTGGAGCCACAGTTGATTCTGGCTGTTCCTCTTAACTGCCGCTAATCTTCATGAGTTGGGCCTATGAAATGACCTTACCCCTAATATTACCCTCCTGCATTGTTGCCTGAGCACATCGTAAGCACAAAGGCCCTCATTACAACCCTGGCGGTCGGTGTTAAAGCTGCGGTAATACCGCAAACAGACCAGCGGAAAAAAAAAATGGAATCATAACCACGGCGGAAACTGCCAACACAGACAGCCACTTTAACACTCTGACCGCCACGGCGGTAGAAACAAACACCGCGGCAGTAACACCCAAAACAGACAGGCGGAAGACAAAATACCGCCCACTGTATTTCAACACGCCTATCCGCCACCTTTTCCGGGGCGGAACCAATGCTATCAAAAGCATGGCAGAAACAGTACACACAAGGGAAACCACTCACCTCTCGACACCCAACAAGGAACCAGGACGCCATGGAGCCCGAACTACAGGTGTTACCAATGCTGCTCTTCCTCCTGCTCTATCAGGAGCAGGACAGACGCCGTCGACGACCACGGTGAGTACTGCACCTACAACACCGGGGGGGAAAGAGAGTGACACACACACGCAACACGCAATACCCCCACCCCCACCCTCACCCACAACAACATACACACAAATACATGCAGCAAAATTTCATATACACCCTATCACCCCCTGGAAGAATGCAAGGACAAAAGGAAATGATTGTAACAAGTGTAATCATGAAAAATCTGATAGTCAAAAATCTAAATTCAGTATATACAAATATGTACACGAACTACACAAGTCCGGATAGTGTACCAATCACTGTCCGTGGACTACTGGGCCCAAAATGCACACCCACACAAGATACCTGACTGGAAATGGAGAGAACACTGCTGGGGCCTCAGTTCGAAAATATACAGGCACCTCAGGGGGAAGGGAGGGGGGCACCTCAGCCAGATGAACGCACTGTGCCACTGCTGCACGAGGGGGCTCCATGCCCATTGCTGTATCCTGGGGAGTGCAAAGCCACAGTCTCTCAAGTCTCTCCAGTGGGTGGTTTGTCAACTGCTTTATCTTGGGGAGTGCAAAGCCACAGTCTCTCAAGTCTCTCAAGTGGGTGGTTTGCCCACTGTTTTATCCTGGGGAGTGCAAAGCCACAGTCTCTCAAGTGGGTGGTTTCCCCCCTGCTTTATCCTGGGGAGTGTAAAGCCACAGTCTCTCAAATGGATAACAGTCTCCACTGGTTCTGGAGGGGGCCTGGTCCCCAGAGTGCTTCATCCTGCCAAGGACTGAGGTAGTGGATGTCATTCTCCACTGGTTCTCGAGGGGGCCTTGTGCCCAGAATGCTTCATCCTGCCAAGAACTGAAGTAGTGGATGTCATTCTCCACTGGTTCTGGAGGGGGCTTTGTGCCCAGAGTGCTTCATCCTGCCAAGGACTGAGGTAGTGGATGTATCTCTCCACTGGTTCTGGAGGGGGATTTGTGCCCAGAGTGCTTCATCCTGCCAAGGATTGAAGTAGTGGATGTCATTCTCCACTGGTTCTGGAGAGAGCCTGGTGCCCAGAGTGCTTCATTCTGCCAAGGACTGAGGTAGTGGATGTATCTCTCCACTGGTTCTGGAGGGGGCTTTGTGCCCAGAGTGCTTCATCCTGCCAAGAACTGAGGCAGTGGATGTCATTCTCCACTGGTTCTGGAGGGGGCCTGGTGCCCAGAGTGCTTCATCCTGCCAAGGACTGAGGTAGTGGATGTATCTCTCCACTGGTTCTGGAGGGGGCCTGGTGCCCAGAGTGCTTCATCCTGCCATGGACTGAGGTAGTGGATGTATCTCTCCACTGGTTCTGGAGGGGGCATGGTGCCCAGAGTTCTCCACGTGCAGTGTGGCCGGTACAATTCCCTCACCTGGGTGTGTGTGCCACAAGATTGCCGAGGTACAGGTAGCATGATATGCCATGGAGGCAGCGACATACCCCACACTGCTGCGGCTTTGCATTCCACCTGCAGGTGCAAACAGTGATGGAAGTCATGCCTCATGGAAGCTGGCCAGGGTCCAGGAAGTCTCCTCCAGCCTCGGACGACTGACCACTGGGGATGGTAGCCATATCAGCGGTGGTGCCACTGTCCGACCACGTCGAGGGGCTGGTGGCAGTGCTTGTGGCGGTGTCCGTGGTGGCGGTGTCCGTGGTGGCGGTGCTGGCGGTGGTGCATGGGTCAGCACCTGCTGAGGGACACAGCAGGACGTCTCCTGCAGCCTCGGACGGTTGCCCACTGGGGAAGAAGAAGGGGACTGTTGCTGAGGCTGTAAACATGCCGGTGGCTGTGCAGGTGGCTGTGCAGGTGGCTGTGCAGGTGGCGGTGCAGGTGGCGGGCCAGGTGGTGGTTGTGGTGGCGGGGCAGCTTGCGCTGTTCACCGCCGTACAGGTTGGTGTGGTTGTGGACAGAAGGTTTGACACGGGTCCCTCAGTCGGTGCCACTTTGCCCCCTCCTGACCTACTCTTGTGCTTTTGTCCATTCCCCACCTTTGATGGTGCCGCATTTGTCTTGCCACTACCCCATTTTGTTTTTGCTGGGCCCTTGGTGGCTGGTAGGTGCGGCTTCTCCCTCCGAGTTGTGGGCACCTTTTTCACCTTGGCAGGTGGCAGAATGTCCTTGCCCTCAATATGTGGCACACTGGCAGCCCTGATAGGTGGCGCACTCGATGACCCCGCAGTTGCTGGCACCACTGTGCCTGGGGATGTGGTGGCTGAGGTGTTGGACTGGGACCTGGAAAGCCTGGTCCTAGGGGAAGAACGGGGGGAGGAGGTCTAGGGAAGAGGTCAACGTTAGCCAGGAAGAGTTTTTTAGACACACTGGGACGGGAAGATGGAGGGGGTTTGGGAGTGGAGGAAGAGGTAGTGGTTGTAGGAGGTGTACGTCTGCTGAATTTGGGAGAAGGTGCATGGGCCGGTGGCTGTTGTGAGGTGGATGGCTGTTGGGTGGGTGTGTGCCTGCGTTTGTGTACTTTGGGAGGAGGGCTCATAGACACACTGGGAGAAGACACTGGGGATGTGTGAATGGTAGTGGGGGTGGTGATTGCAGGTGAGCGGTGTGTGGTGATGGGCGTGCTGGTGATGGAGGTAGTGACTGAGGATGTTGTGCATGCAGGTGTGAGTGGAGACGAGACAGGGAGGGAGAAGGAGGATGAGGAGGAGGGGGACACAGTGGAGGAAGTGGATGTTTCTATGTCTGCATGGTGATGGTGCTTGTGTGAGCGCCTGTGGGATTTGTGGTGCTTATGTTTTCCGGAGCCACTTTTGTGTGTTGATGTGTGTGCATGTTGGTCTGATGGTGTGCTTGGGATAGGCTGAGGTACAGGAGATTGGGTCTGGGTGGAGGAAGTTGGAGGGGGGAGGCTGGACACAGGGACAATGGCTGCCATCAGTGCTGAGGCCAGAGCCTGAAATGGTCTCTGTTGGGCCGCCTGCCATTAATGAATGCCCTCCAGGTATGCATTTGTTTGTTGCACATGCCTCTAAACACCCTGGATGGCATTCAAAATGGTAGATTGCCCAACAGTGAGGGATCTCTGGAGGTCAATAGCCTCCTCACTGAGGGCAGCAGGGCTGACTGGGGCAGGGCCTGAGGTGCCTGGGGCGAAGGAGATGCCCACCCTCCTGGGTGAGCGGGCACGTGACACGCTGATGGGCTGCTGGGAGGGTGGTGTTTTTAGGGCGGTTGACGGCTGTACCTGTTGATGCGGTGGGCACAGAGGTGCCCGCCACTGCAAGGGAGCTCCCATCAGAGGAGGAGTCGCTGTCACTGGTGTTTGCTCCTGTCCCCACTGTGGAGCTCCCCTCGCCCTCCGTCCCACTGGTGGCTTCAGACTCCGTTGCTTCACCCTCCAGGGCCAAGTGGGTTGCAGCTCCCTCCTGCTCCGGTGCCACTGCTCCTCCGCCTGATGATGCTATTGCACACAAGCACGGGGAGACCACAAAAAGGCGGGGGAAAGACAGAATAAAAACATGTTCAATGCATGCAACACCACTACCGTTGGTGGACACAACACAGAGGGAGCAGCACTCAGCACTACGCCATGCACTAACAGTTCCTAGAAAATTAGCCTGACCATGGGGTACGAGGCCTAAGCCCAATTGCTGCACACCTGGAAGTCACAGGAGCCTGACTAGGTGTAGATGGCTCTTACCATTAGTGGGGTTGGGGTGCCACATAGCCTACCTCACAAGGGACCTTGCCTACCAAGTTCGCCCTGGCCTAGGAGAGCACACTAAACCACCTCCCCCACCCAGACACCTCGTACTGCGCTCAGTGTCAGCTGAATGACAGTGTACTCACTTCCTTGTGGCTGCTGTGTTGCCCGCAAGCGCCCATCCAACTCTGGATAGGCCACCGCCAGGATCTGGGACATCAGGGGGGTCATGGTGCGACGGACACCCCTTCCACGTTGGAGGCCATCCCCAGCTGGGCCTCCACCGTCTTCTTGCTCCAGCGGCACAGGTCCTCCCATCTTTTACGGCAGTGGGTGCTCCGTCTGTGGTAGACCCCGAGGGTCTGGACGTCCTTGGAGATGGCACGCCAAATACATTTCTTCTGGTGGGCGGTGGCCTAGACGAATGGTACAGGGGGAAAGGTAATTACTCACCCGTCCGGACCGTCATAGTCATTGCCCACCATTTCCCACCCAAGCCCTGACGCACATACACTCACCATCCGCACATGCAGGCCTCAGCCCCCACCATGTATCTTCCATCCACACCACTCAAAGCAGGCACTGCCCATGCAGCATGCTCACAGTGTACTCACCTGTTTGTCTGTAGGACTGTACACTTGCATGTACTGGGGGAGGTCCCCATCCACTAGTTTCTCCAACTCCTCCGAAGTGAAGGCAGGGGCCCTTTTCCCAGTCACTGTAGCCATTGTCGCTTCCAGACACAGGTCACAGCAGCACTTGAAGTGTAGGTCCTCTCCTGTTAAAGGTCAGGTATCAAGTGAGTGAACAGACAGAAAATGGCGGTCACGTCTGCGGCGGTGCATACCGTCACTGCCGGCGTACATCGTCATTGACTCCTGGAACCCATAGGGCCCAATGTTAACCAATGCAGCGTACAACGCCAGCGCAGTTACCTCATATCCCCTTGTCCCACCTTACAGGTCAGGCAGCCACCATTTCAGGGGGCCACATGGGATGAATGAAAACTGTGTCACACCTATCTAGGCCGGGAATACAGACAGATACCAGCACATTGCGGATTACTAACGTTTCTGCAAATAACACATTGTGATACCTCAGTGTTGGATAAATCTCTGCTCGCTGTTCTCCTCTATAAGGCATGTCTGCTGGGGCAGGTGATGAGATGGCGGCATCCTCCGGTGTACAGACCCCTGGAGAACCTGTCAACAATGTAAGAGAGACACATCATAATCACTTACAGACTTGATCGTACAACAATCCAGGAACTGTGTGCCCAGTTGGAGCCAGACCTGAAGTCAGCTATCCATCATCCCACAAGGATACCCCCTCTAGTGCAGGTTCTGTCTGTACTCCATTTCCTGGCCAGCGGGTCTTCTCAATCAACAGTGGCCGTGGCATTAGGGATGTCCCCGCCAATGTTCTCTAACGTGTTGTCCAGAGTGTTGTCTCCCCAGTTGAAACACATGCGCAGATACATTGTGTTCCCTCAGGTGGAGGATTTGCCCACAGTGAAAGGTGACTTCTATGACCTGGGACATATCCCCAACATCATTGGTGCCATTGATGGTACACATGTGGCATTTGTCTCCCCCCGCAGGAATGAACAGGTGTACAGAAACCGGAAAAGCTACCATTCGATGAATGTGTAGATGGTGTGTTTGACAGACCAGTACATCTCCCATGTGAATGCCAAGTATCCTGGCTCTGTGCATGACGCTTACATTTTGAGGAATAGCAGCATCCCTTATGTGATGGGGCAACTCCTGAGGCACCGTGTGAGGTGCGGCCAAGGTCCCAATACAGTTGACATAGGTGTCTGGGTCTGGGGTTGTCCCTAAGGGTTAGTGTGTGTCTAACAATTGTCCCTCAACATTTGCAGGTGACTCTGGTTACCGCAACCTCTCATGGCTACTGACCCCAGTGAGGAATGCCAGGACAAGGGCAGAGAAACGTTACAATGAGGCACATGGGCGAACAAGGAGGATAATAGAACGCACTTTTGGCCTCCTGAAGGCCAGATTCCGGTGCCTCCATCTGACAGGTGGTTCCCTATACTACTCACCGAAGAAGGTGTGCCAGATAATCTTGGCCTGCTGTATGCTGCACAACCTGGCTTTGCAATGCCAGGTGCCTTTTCTGCAGGAGAATGGGCTAGATGGTGGTCTTCTGGCAGCTGTGGAGCCTGTGGATAGTGAAGAAGAAGAGGCAGAAGAAGAGGATATCGACAACCAAAACAACATCATCTTGCAATACTTCCAGTGAGACACAGGTAAGAAGATGTCACTGCCTTCCACATCTCATACTGTTGTTGGAGCTAGCATAAGTCTGTCATTTTCACTCAGTGTATGGACACTGACTTGTCACTTTGACTTTCCATTTCACAGATCTGGGTTCCACTTTGTGCCCTCAGCTATGTTTACTCCTGGCCTACAGAAGTGTTACATTGGTATGTGAGCAAATAAATTGACATCTCCATATCCCATAGATATTGCTATTACACATTTGTGAAAGCACAGAATGTGCTGGGGTGATGGTGTAGGTATGTCCATGGCAGAGTCCAGTCTATTTGTTTCACAGGTGCATTGCCCAAAGGGGCATAGTAAGTGGAGCAATGGCAGTTTAAGGATGGACAGGGTGACATAGTGGTACAGAAGGGTGACATTAAGGGGGGACATTAAGTGGGGTCTTATTTCCTGGCAGGGGTCTTGGCAATGTTCTCTGTCTTGTTCCTGGATCTCAGGGACCGTTTGCTGGGTGGTTCTCCATCTGCAGGTGGTGGGGTGCTGGTGGCCTGTTGGTCCTGTGGCGGTGCCTCCTGTCCACTAGCGCCGGCGGAGGTTGAGGGCTGTTCATCGTCCACGCTAGTGTCAGGGGCCCGTTGGCGTGCCACTGTGTCCCTCCTAGTGTTGAGAAGGTCTGCCAGTACCCCTGCAATGGTGTCCAGGGTGCTGTTGATGGACTTCAAGTCCTCCCTGATCCCCAGGTAGTGTTCCTCCTGCAGCCGCTGGGTCTCCTGAAACTTGGCCAGTACCGTGCCCATGGTCTCCTGGGAATGGTGATAAGCTCCCATGATGTTGGAGAGTGCCTCATGGAGAGTGGGTACCCTGGGCCTGTCCTCCCCCTGTTGCACAGCAGTCCTCCCAGCTTCCCTGTTATCCTGTGCCTCTGTCCCCTGAGCCGTGTGCCCACTGCCACTACCCCCAGGTCCCTGATCGTCTTGTGTTAGTGGGGTTGCCTGGGTTCCCTATAGTGGTGGAGACACTGCTGATTGACGTGTCCTGGGGACAGAGGGATGGGCCCGCTGGGTGTGTGCTGTGGTGGTGTTTCCTGAGGGGGAAGGTTCAGTGGTGGTTTGTGACTGTGTCAGAGGAACCGACTGTCCCGAGGTCCCTGATGGGCCGGGCTCGTCATCTTGATCCAGTCGTGCAGAGCTGCTGTCATCACTGTGGGTCTCTTCTGTGGGGGGACTAGATATGTCTGGCACCTCCTGTCCGGTGACGTTGGGTATGGGCCATGTTGGGGTGTAAATGCATAGTTATTGTATCTGTGTGTGCCATCTTGTGCAATGGGTGAGTGACCCTCTACTCCTGTGCTTGCATTATTGGCTTGGTCCTTGTCTGATTGGTGATTTTGGGGCATGAGTGAGTCTCTGTACTGGACATGCTTTGGTGATGGGTGTCCATGCATTAGTGTTATATGCAGGGCTTGGTTTTGGGATGTGTGGGTTGTGTTAGTGGGGTATCTGTGGGTTGTTGGGGTGATGGGTGTGAGGGTACGGGTGCCAGTATGTGATGGCATGCAGGTGGGGGGGATAAAGTAGTTAAGATATGTCTTACCAGAGTCCAGTCCTCCTGCTACTCCTGCGAGGCCCTCAGGATGCAGCATTGATAAGACTTGCTCCTCCCATTTTGTTAGTTGTTGGGGAGGAGGTGGGGGTCTACTGCCAGTCGTCTGTACAGCAATCTGGTGTCTTGAAACCACGAAACGCACCTTCCCCCGTAGCTCGTTCCACCTCTGCCTGATGTCATCCCATGTTCTTGGATGCTGTCCCACTGCATTAACTCTGTCGACAATGCTGTGCCATAGCTCCATCTTCCTTGCAATGGAGGTGTGCTGCACCTGTGATCCGAATAGCTGTGGTTCTACCCAGACAATTTCCTCCACCATGACCCTGAGCTCCTCCTTAGAGAACCTGGGTTGTCTTTGAGTGCCATGATGTGGTGTGGGTGATGTGTGAGGTGGTGTCTGTTGTGATGTGTCAGGGGATGTGTTGGTGTGTGCTGTTTGAGGGGGGATATTGTGTAAGTGATGGTGTTGTGTGTCTGTGGATGTTGGTGTTGTTTTAGGTAGTCTCTCTCTCTGGCCTTCTTTCAAATTTTTGGTTGTAAGGGTTTGTGGGTGATGTGGGTGTGTGCTTTAAATTGGATTGGGTGTGTGGGTGTGGTGTGTGTATGTGTATCAGGTGTGTGTTTTTTTAATTGTCCAATGTGGTTGTGTTTTGTAAGTGTGTGTGTATTTTGAGTGCGGCGGTGTGTACCGCCAATGGACTACCGAGGGTGAAAGACCACTGCATTGATTTGTGGGTTGTGATAGTGTGGGCGTATTCCTGTTGGCGTGATGGTGTAGGTTTTGGTATCGCCAGTTTATCACTGACATTTGGTGTGGCAGACTTGTGTGGGTGCCTGTATTGTGGCATATTCCGAGCTGTGGGTCGTAATACCTGTAGCGGAATTCCGCGGGCGTAGCGGTATGTTGGCGGTCTTCTGCACGGCGGAAAGCGGGATTTACCGCCAGGGTTGTAACGAGGGCCATAGATCTCTTCTTCATCCACTCTCAAATGCACCTTCTTAAATTTTAGGTCCCTCGTGAAACACAGTACTGAAGTTCATGATTTTCTTTTAAAAGAAAATCTAGATATTGCCTTAGTTACGGAGACCTGATTAAAATAACATTTCAATAGCACCATGTCCTTGTGGTTCTTATTGGATATTTTATAATCAGGCATGACTTTCCTGGAAAAGCAGGACAGTGACCATACGTTAATTAAAAATGTATGTTTTCTTTAAATATTATAGATACACTGTAAAGGGCATTGCAACCCTTAATGTAACTATGTATGCCACCCTAATATCACCATTAATGACTTTAGGTTTACCGCCAACCTGATTCCTTTGATTGACCACTTGGTATCAACATGATTACTTTCTCTCACTTTGTATGCAGTCTCTCAGTTTTGCAATGCTAGGGAATTTCAGTTTTCATGTTGTCATGTTTTTTTTTATACAATGAATAAACACCTAATCAAAGTTTCTGCCAATCTTGACATCATTTAGGGCCTGATTTAGATCTTGGCGGAGGGAAATACTCCATCACAAACGTGACAGAAATCCTGTGTTATGATCCCATTACTGCTTACGTTCGTGACAGAGGATTCCCACCACTAAGACCTAATTCAGGCCATAAATAATTTAAGGAGGGCACTTCATCTTCTTTTTGTCAATATTAATCTCACAGTACAGAATATACTCCTGCTTGCTGGGTCTGACGACTCTATCTTTATCTTCACTGTTGTTGTAGGACTCCTGTTGTAGTAACAAGACTGCTGGATTTTGGACAGCAGAACCACTGAGTATGGAGGACTGAGTATGATCCCACCTGATGTGAGAGCTGTTGGCCTAACCCTTCCCGCTAGCTAGTAGCACCTCACCAGTACCAAATGTAAAAGTGATTTGTGGCTGCTAGTCTCACAACACTCAGACTCCTTAGGGAAGTAGTGGTAAAATAGATTGTACACATTTCTCTCAGTTAGACAAGTCTTATAGATGCAAAGACAAAACAGAAGCAGGATCTTGGTTCAATAGGTTTTATTGAAGCATTTACATTCTATGTAGAAATGCATGAATTGTGATAATGAGGATAGTGAAACACAGTGTTATTACAGCAGTGACTAGGAAAGTGAAACACAGGAAGAGTCCCACTATATTGTCACAATAGTGTGTCTAACATCCCTGCTTACACTACTAAGATTATACATGACAGCAAATAGCAGTGGTAGCCCTAATCACCCCTTCTGCTCCCAGGAAGAAAGCCCAATCCCCATACCTGTGCTCAGAGGTAAGGAAGAGGTCTGTTAGTCTGCTAGGAGTTCTCCCACGTTGCGTACAGTTTCAGCAGAAACTGAGATGATGTGCAGCATGAGATGGCAGGCTGGCTGGAATGTACCCTCTAAGTTGGTGAGGACAGCAAGTTGTTCTATAATAAAACATCTTCTTGTTCTGGGAACTGCCCTGACATGACAACACATGTGTGTAGGGTAGACATTTTACTCTCTGAAGCAGCAATACCCGGTAAACTCTTGTGTGCTGCATTGGAGTGAGCACAGGATGAAATGTTGTGCAAAGAAATGAATAACAAATTCTACTTGGAAGGGCAAGTGATAAAAATAATAAAACATTGCCACTAAAATGAAGCCTTGCTAAAATAATAAAAATAATAAAATCACAAGTAACTACGTGAGAAGACACAGGCCTCAGAGCCAAACTAAAATAAATATGCCTAAATAAACGCTGAAATAACCTCATGACACCATTAATGTTCCCATTCAGCTTGCTCCTCTAGTTATTAGCACCTTTCTTCAAGCTCTATAGTCGCTGGTCCCTTTTTTAGAGGAGAAAGTTGTGCAAGCAGTGTATTTATTTCACTTTCTCTCCTCCACTTGCTCTCTTATTAAGCTTGACACTCAAGCTTTTAATGTTTAGCTATCTTCGATTTTGGATGCTTCTATTCCTTGATGCACTGTTTTGTGTGCTCTGATTCAAGGTCAATAAACCTTTGGATCCGTGCATAGGGGGTATCTAGGAAATCAGGCAGCAGTCAATCAGCATCAATTTAACAGTGCAACCAATTTAGCCACACAATGAAAACACAAATTGGATAAAAGTTAAAGGGTTTTATTACAAATATACAATCAGATCAATGTAAACAAATCTCTAGAAAGTACTGTAAAGATACAAAATCATCAGAGGATAACCAAAGCTTCTAAATAAGTTATGTCTGGTTAGCATGAGACAAACCAAACACTCTGTGGTAGTAATACAGAATATCAACAGCAAAATCTGATGTTCTGAACATAATTGTTGGCCATTTCTCGTACATATTAGTGCAATTCAAAGAATCTAGCTAAGTTAACTAAGCGCAATTAGGGCAAGTTCTCCGGAACCTAAACTATCAAAAGGAGTCTCCAACTAAAGAACCTTAAGAACAAAAAGTGAGGACTAAAAATAGGACAAAAACTATTTGGAAGAATTAAAAGTATTTTGGAAGGGGGAACAAAAGAGAAGGTGTCAGCATTTCAGAAACTCGGTCAAAAGTCTTCTTAGAGAGTTAAGTATAAGTCTAAGCCACACTGAACACAACATGGGGGAAAAAAAGCGGAACGTCAGAGGTCTGCACCTTTCAAAGTCCAAGGGAATCTCTCCTCCTGTCAATCAATGTAACTCCTAGTTAATATTACAAACCTCCCATTGATCAGCCCAACACATGGTCATGGTTTTCTCCCACCCCACGCTGTAAATTAAAACATCATGCTCAGGTCTCACAGCAGTCCTGGGAGCATTGCTGCCCTCGGTCTTGTCTACATCATTTGTGACATGTATGGATAGGGACAATAGTCTCTTTCTCGATCCCTTCATGTACCTTCTCTAAAGCTGTTTTCTCAGACTCTATTAGTAGAACAATAGTACATCCATTCCAAAACTAACTTTTCATGGAAAAATACCTACAATGAAATGACACAAAATGAATGGAAAACAGTTTCTCTTGTGAATGAAATTCGGGCTCAGTAAAGTGAAGCTAAGAAAATTACTCACAAATTCCCATCACAATCAAATTATACTTTGCACATTTAAATTTTACATTCAAATTATATTGATTACACTTTCTCAGTTTAAACTTCATGTTACAATTAATACAAAATAAATGTGTTAATTCATATTTAAATACAATAGAGAACTACATTTCTCAATATTGATCAACAACACTAGTGGACATGTTACATTAACTGTTATCGTTTTAAATGAATTTACATCAAAATAAAGTGAGGATGGTTATTATAATATAATATACTCAATGATTAAATTTCAATTAGTAATTCCAGGGAACACAATACATGTTTTTCTCTAATACTACAGTGAATGCATTTATTGATTTTGAGCGCACCACTTGACAGTAGATTAACATTAATTCTGAAGTTAAGTTTTCGGTATTGTCACATATAGATTACATTTCCATTAGTAATGTTAGGGCACAGAATACATGTTTTCTCTAATACTACAGTGAATACTTATTATTGATTTTGAGTGAACCACTTTACATTAGGAAAACATTAATTCACAAGTTAAGTTTTCGTTATGGTTACATATAGATCAACATTGTAACGCCAGGGGTAGCAAACAATTCTCCACTGCACCTCCCTCATAAACCTGTGTCTGGGGGATTAGGGCACCCCTCTTCCCTCTGCTTAGAGAAGTTAAGTCTCATTTAGAAAACTGTGGCCCTGATTATGAGTTGGTCGGGATTTTCCAAATCACCGACTTAACACTGTCTGTGCATGAAATATCCAATTTGGGTGGTATTTATTGCAAGAAGGGGCATATTTATAATAACCCTAGCGCTAACTTGCGCCACATTATTTTTTATGTTAATGTGGCCCAACGAGGCTGAAATCTCCACGCGGTGCAAATCATGCATTGTGCCACTCTGTAACCCTTTGTATTATCTTATGCCTGTGCCAGGCCTAATGTATGCAAAGTGGGTGTTTCCCCATTAGGGGAGCTGGAAAAATGGTGTAAGGAAATCTATAAGTTTCTATCTGCATCTTGTAACATTGCATGACCTTTGTTATAAAATTTCTGATTTTTTCAAACTAAAATCTCATATATTCTTAGTTAATTCCCGATACTACTGATGGTTCTTTCTCCTCATCTTCACATAACCACTTTCCCTCTCCCACTGTCCAACAACTCTCAGGTTTCTTATCTCCAAAGGCAAATGATGTCCTAAAAAAAAATGCTCCACCTTGGCCTCAAGATATCTCGTAGATCTTGCCCTGCAAAATCTTGGGACTGTCCTGCACCTCAACTTCCTTTAGGTCATACACTTGAATAATCTCTTTTGTTTAAGGAATACTACCCACATGTTGGACAATGGTATAAATTGTTCCCCATTTAAAGGAAAACTTACTGCTGCCCTTCCAATTGTCCCTAACATACCCCAAACTCTATTTGCCCTGCGCTCTCTTTAAAGTGACTAAATCATTTGTCAACAAGCAGATTTCGAGACATATTGAAGCTTTAAGTATTCTGGACTCGAATCCCTCAGGCTTTACATCATAGTTTGGCACTGAAACCGCTCTAGTTTCTGTTCTTAATTACATCCTGATGCAACTTGATGCAGCACATTCAGCAGCCTTCCTATAACTTAATCTTTATAACGCTTTCGATCCTCTCTCCCAGTCCATCCTGATAGACCAATTAAAGGTCTCTAGAGTAGGAGGCTAGGCTTTAGTTTATTGACATGCTTTCTTACCATCTGGGCTTTAGCGGTTTACGTACAGCTCGGAATGCAACACTCTTACTTGTAGAGTCCCATGGAGCTCCATGTTAATCATTACCCTCTTTAATCTCTAGGTCTCTGCTCTTGTTGCCTGGATTGGCTATTTTGGCCTTTCTATTTTAGTATAGGCAGACAATCACAATTCATATTCATGCTGAATGGCAAGACGTCACTGCTGCAGGGCCAATTCAATCCCTGCATGTTTGAAATGTTTAATTGGATGTGTTTGAAACTACTTCCATTTAACTCATCCAAGACTGAAATGCTGACTTTGGGGTACCCTTCCCTTTGGAGGTCCAACTGGTGGCACATGGACTAGGCACCCCAATCACATAAATTTCAGGATGAAAATATCAGCACCACTTATTTACACTAGTCTTGAATTTGAGCTTCATATCACAAAGCCTATTTGCTCCTGATTCTTCTACTTTAGATCTCTCTAATTATTTTACTCTATCATCCTATTGTACTCCATAAAATTGTTCAAGCTACAGTAATCTTCATCTTAGATTACTGTAATTTGTTATTTATCAATCTTCCAAAATACCTTCTGAAACAGTGGCAGACCATTCAGAATGACAGCTGCATGACTCATATTTAACATCAGAATATTTAGTCATATCTCTTTCCATATTAACTCCCTCCATTGGGTTTGTGTTGAAAAACAGCTGCTCATTCAACTTGCCTTCAGAATCTCTTTTTCTTATACTCACCCTTCAGAACACTTAGATCTGCAGCCTCTATCCCCTGATCATTCCCAGGACCCAACACACGAGTAAAGGTGGCCCTTCCTTTCAATTCCTTTCTTCAAAATACTAGAATGCTCTTCCATCTATCCTCCTTACCATGCATTCTTACAGCTTCTTTAAACAATTATGGATAACTCATCTTTTTTTCACTTTAACTTAATCGTTTGGTTCTCAACTGGAATGAGGTTTTGCATCAGGACATCAAGGAGGGGAAAACAGTGTGCTGTATAAATGTCAATTTATTCATTCATTATCATCAGCACAATTCTGGATGGCAGGTTGCTCTATGAAAAGGACATTATGTCAATGTAAAGTAGCCAGAGTGGATTAAGAAAGTGAAAGTTCAATATACTGTAGAAATTGCCCTGGGTGGCAAAATATAGTTAGTGGAGCAAACGCCAGGCAGTATGTGTGGGCAAAGCTTATGACTGAAGATGTCTGGATTCTTCATGTCTGGATCGTAAGGTGCCAAATGAGGTTAACAGCCTAAGGTAGGATGATATGTTATTGAGTTCTGAAATTTCTGGTAATACTAAAGGGTGCTTAAGACACATACATAACAATAATATGGTCCAGTACCTCTTCATGATTTACTCCATCAAGATTTATGTTTTAGTATTAAGTATATACGCAGCATCTTTATCTGAACATCCATGACAAAATCCTTTTGTTGATGGTGTTGGAAAAAAATCACAGAAACACTTGTAAATTTGATTGGGTAAGGAAATTCTTCATTGGTTTACAGTGTGCTATTGCTTCCGGTAACTAGCAGGGTACAACATTACTACTTTGCCCTTAGAGATTGATGACAACGGCAAACTACAACTTGATGCAACTGCAAACTTTGTCCCTTTCATAAAAAAATTTAAAGAGTCTGTGCAATTGGTAAATTTGTGGTGAACCTTAAACAAGTCCCATCTCAAAAACCTCACACGCTGTAACAAGAGCCTGGCCTTTGTAGGGATTGTAAAAGACTATCTACAGATGGCTTGAAATGGAATTTCCTTAAGTATATGGAGGGAATTCTAAATCTGCCATTAAAATTACCTTTACATTGTAATTGATTGATGGAGGTAATTTCATCAGTGCATTTTGCTGCAAAGAGCAATTCTACAATAGAAGACTTTACATTTTATCATTACAAAAACACACAACTTCAAATCAGGCCTTTGAGGTTTGGCTGGCCTATCTGTGGTACAGTAGCATGACCTTGACGCACAGAGTATTAAATGAGGACTGGCCTTTTCCACCACTAAAAAAAAATATTCTTCTCCTGAGTATTATACAGTTCCTAGTAGGTTAGTAGTACTGTGTATATGACAACAGGAACTTCACAATAGAGAGACTTACGGCCTGCTTTAGAGTTTGGCGGACAGGTTACTCCATCACAAACATGACAGCTATCCCATCTGCTGTATTACAATGTCCAAAGGATATAATAGACTTGTAATATGGGAGGATAGGATATCTGTCACATTTGTGACGGAAAACCTCATCTGCCATACTCTGAATCAGGCCCGAGTATTCACATATAATCAGTAATTGTTAGTTTCTTTCAGCTAGCTCACAGTACTGCATCCAAATCCCTACACTGACCAGGGTAATAGATGTCAGCGGTAACCTTGAACATGACACTCTGATTCACAAGGAATCCGCAGAAACAGTTCTACCTTTTCGTGTGGTCATTCTTGCATGCAATGATTGCATTTTTGCAAAGAAAGCATAAACTGTGATTATTAGGAAGATGAGGCATATTACTGCAACCATAATTATTAGAAAGGTAAACAAAAGAAACAATTTAACCATGTTGATTGTTAGTAATGTTGACTTACCCCTTTCTGTATGTAAACTTGGACTAAGGAGACCATACCAGGAGCACCCTACTGCCAGATCAGTTGGTATAGTCTAACCCCCATACCTTTAACTTATTTGTCAGGAAACTGGTCAGATTGTACAGGTTATATTCCTCTGCAGGATGGATGTTGGAGTCAGCAGGGCTGCAACTCAATCACAGTTCACAATTGTTCTATGATCACCTGGCGTGAAGTACTAATCTTGGCAATTGTAGCAAAGATGCTATTTATATAATGAAACTCTCTACTTATCTCACTGTGACAGAGGTGCAGAACAGGCACTTTGGTTTGCCTAGACAAAAACAGGTTGCTAGCACAGTAAAGGAAAGCAAAAGCAGTGCGTTCTGATTATATGTCCCTGGAATGAATGTGCAGACTACAGGGTGGCAATGCCTACCAGGAATAAATGTGTGAACAGCACATTCTTGTGTTAGTAGGAAACTATGTGTAAAGTCACCATTAAAAAAAGAAGTTGAGCTAAGACTTGAGTCTAAAATGGAGACCGAATACAGGCTATGCAACATCCTCCCCTTGGTCAGAAAGGAGGCTACCATAAATAATCATAGTAGCAGTAAAAGGAATATAAAGAATCTAAAATACAGAACATGATAAACCAAGTGGAGATTGAAAGTAGATTGAAAGTCATTTAAAATGGCAATTAAAAACCACACAAGCTATTAAAAAATGAATAAAGAAATTTAAAAACAAAGATCCAAATCATAGAGTGTAGTAGGCATCCGAAGTGCAGGATGGTATCCTTGAAACGTGTACCATGTCTGTACAGTCATTGTGGTCCAGGAAGGAACCCACATCTGCAAGACAACAGACAACAATGGACATCTTATAAAAAGCAGGAAATTTGGAGATCAAAAGTTTCTCACGCAGATGCTAGTGCCACATCGTTTTGAAAAAATAATACGGATTCCAGTCAGTTTAACTTATCAAAGTTAATTTGAGAAACGGGGACTTTAAGTCACACGGTAATGTCCCCAACTGTGTGTGTAGGATATTAGAAAATATTCATACACAAAGTCATGACTTTGGAAAAAGTTACAGTATAAGGGATGTTAGAAATGTGGTCTCAGGTTGGCAGTCAGTTTGCACTCTGTGCAAGCAGGGACCCTCACTCTAGTCATGGCAATGGAGATACACACTTGGATAACCCCTGCACACCTCCTTGGTAGCTTGGCACAAGCAGTCAGGCTTATCTCAAAGGCAATGAGCAAAGTATTTGTACCAACACACAGTGATTCAGTGAAAACACTGCAAAATGGACATCACACCAGTTTAGAAAAATAGGCAATATTTATATAAATCAAAGAAGACCAAAATGACAAAAATCCAAAATACACAAGACAAGATATGATTTTGTTTAAAATAAAAAGAGTCTTACTTCATAGAAAACAATGGAAACATTGTTTTTACACAAAGTACCTGGTTTGTGTTAAAAATAAAGCTGCATGGGCAGGCTTGCACCAGAAAAGTCAGCTATGTGTTGATTCCTTAATTGCAAATGAGGCCTTGCATTGTTTCTTCTCCGGTCGGGTAGGCGATGCGTTTTTTTCTCTCCCGCAAGAGAGCAATGCAGCAATTTTTAGATGGAGCACCTCAGATCCACCCATGTTAATGTGGATTTTGACACCCAGTGGTGTTGCGTGAGAAATCCAGCCACACAGGGAAAGTAAAACCGGCCTAACAGTGAAGGAAAAACATGGTGCAGGGGGTTTGCGTAATGTTCAACAGCCCAAGCGGATGTTGCATCATTTCTCCATCTGCGATGCAGGTGATATGTTGATTTCCCAGCCGCGATGCAGGTGGTGCATCGAACTTAGCCACAAAGCGGGTGGCGTGTCGTATTACAGCCACGTTGCAGGTGGTGCATCAAAATTTACTCTGCAGAGCTTCCTGTGCATTGATTTCAGTGCTTCTTCTACCAGCTTCACCTTTTGAAGGCTCAGGCACCAGATAGGGCACCACTTGGCAGAGCAGGAGTCTCAGCAGAGAGTCCAGGTGCTGGCAGAGGAAGTATTTAGTGGACGTTAGACTTCAAAACAGGAGGCAAACCCTTGTAGATTCTTCACAATTAGGAATATACCACAAACTCCAGTCTTTGTCCTCTTTCAGGCAGAAGCAGCAACTGCAGGCCAACCCAGCAAAGCATAGTCACAGGCAAAGGGGCAGTACACCTCCTCCAGCTCTTCAGCTCATCACCAGAGGTTCCTCTTGGTTTCAGAAGTAACGTAAAGTCTGGGGTTTTGGGTCCAATACTTATAACCCTTTCTGCCTTTGAAGTTGGCCAACTTCAAAGAAAAGTCTCTGTTGTTTACAGAATCCTGCCTTACCCAGACCTGGCCCCAGATGCAAACTAGGGGGTTGGAGACTGCTTTGTATGAGGGCAGGCACAGCCCTTTCAGGTGTAAGTGACCACTCCTCCCTCCCCTCCAGCCCAGATGGCCCATCAGGATCTGCAGGTTACACCTTAATACCCTTTGTGTCACTATCTACTGGAGATACACAAACAGCCCAACTGTCAGGCAGAGTCACAGAATGGTTTAAGCAAGAAAATGCCCATGTTCTAAAAGTGTCATTTTCAAACTAACAATCTAAACTTTTCTAAAGGATGTATTTTTCAATGGTGAGTTCAGAGACCACAAACTCCATATCGCTATCTGCTCTCAACGGGAAACTGCACTTGAAGGAATGTGTAATGGCAGCCCCCATATTAATCTATGATAGTGATAGACCTTGCAACAGTGAAAAACAAATTTGGAAGTATTTCACTGTTAGAACAGGTAAAAACACACAAGTATATGTCCTACCTTTAACATACACTGAACTCTAACCATGGGGCTACCTAGGGCCTACCTCAGGAGTGCCTTCCAGGCATAAAAAGGAAAGGTTTAGGCTTGGCAAGTGAGTGCACTTGCCAAGTCGAATTGGCAGCTTAAAACTGCACACACAGACACTACAGTGGCAGGTCTGAGCCATGTTTACAGGGCTACTCATATGGGTGACACAATCAGTGCTACAGGCCCACTAGTAGGATTTGATTTACAGGCCCCTCTAGTGCACTTAGCTAGGGACTAGTAAATCAGTTATGGCAATTATGGAAAAGCCAATTACATTTACAATTTACACAAAGAGCATATGTACTTTAGCACTGGGTAATAGTGGCAAAGTGCCCAGAGTCCTAAAGCCAACAAAAGTTGACAGAAAAAAGAGGAGGAAGGAGACAAAAAGTTTTGGACCTGGCCCTTTTGGCAGGTTCATCCCCTGACTTTTTGTCTCCTTCCTCCTCTTCTGACCACTTTTGTGGGCTTTAGGACTCTGAACACTTTATCACTGCTGAGCAGTGCTAAAGTGCAGGCGCTCATCCTTCTAAAGTTGGTACAATTGGCTTATACCTAATTGGCATATTTAATTTACCTGTAAGTCCTTTGTACAGTGGTATCTCTATACCCAGGGCCTCTAAATTGAGTGCTACTTGTGGACCTGCAACGCTGCTTGCGCCATCCACTGAAGTAGCCTTCCAAACCTGTCTTAGGCCTGTTAGTGCAGGGCCTGCGTGTGCAGTTTTCTGCCACAGGGACCTGGCATCCAAATGTACTTGCCAGGCCCAGAACTCCCGTTTTACTACATGTACATCACCCCTAAGGTTGCCCATAGCTGGCCCTATGGACAGGGTGCTATGTATGTAGAAGGCAGGACATGTACCTACTGTGAGTGCGGCCTTGTCATGGGATTGCATTGGAAATGCCCTGCCTTATGTGTAGGGGGTATTGTTAGATTTATGAGGGGTAGCGTAGGCATGTTTGGTATGGTTGTAATGGTAGTAAGAAATGCTGCTTACTGGTGTAGGTGGATTTTTTATTACTATTACAGAAATGACACTTCTAGAAAGTGAGCATTTCTCTGTGCTTATGACTCTGGTGTTTTGCAGCTTGACTCCAGTCCACGTCTGAGCAGAGTGACAGTTGGGCTTTGTGCATACTTTTCAGCCAGCCTGTACACAGGGAGGGTGGAGGTGTCACAGAGGTGCATCTGCATACTGAATAGTCTTCCTGGGCTGAGAGAAGGGAGAGGTGGGGCACACATGCATTTGTAAAAGCTGTGCCCTGGCCTCACACAAAAGGGTCATTTAATACCAACTGATGGTTGGAGCCTGTGCTGGAGAAGAGAGGGGGCACTCTCAGAACCAGTTGTAACTGGTTGGAACCTCCTCTCCCCTTCTTTGTTTACACACTGTAAAACTGAGTACAAGTACAGGGGAATTTTCCCCACAATTTGGGAACCTTTTGGAACTTACTTGAAACTGGACACAGAATGCTCTAGGGACTCACAAGGAACCACCATGGACTGCTGCTGCTGTGCGACCTATGACCTGCTGGGTCACTGCTGGGTCACTAGGAGGAACTGACACCGATTGCCTCCACCTTGTGCTGGCCTGCTGCTGGGCCCTGCCAACCTGTGCTCCATTAACCTTTGTCCCCCAGGGGCTGGGTGCCCTGGCCCTGGACCCTGCAACATGTACATAGTGCCTGGAGAGCACTTTGCCATCCTTTCCTGAAGCGCTTTGAAAGTGCTTCCTTTGTGATGCATTTTCTGCTTGAAAGTGCGTCCTTGGTGGTGCCTTTGCGCTTGGTAAAGGGCCTTCCTGAAGCTCGACATCACTGCCACGACCCGGGTGTTGCGCTTGGCCAAGTGAGTGTTTTGATGTCCCACGAAATCACCGCCGCGACCCGGGCTTTTTTATGCAAGCGCGAGTAACACGCTGTCCCTGGGACCCCCGGGGCACCATCCAGTAAGAGAAAGGAGCGAGCGCGCTCCTACCTTGCCCCCGGCCCACCAGAGCCCCTTTTGTCTTGTGGATGGGCAGGGGGAGAAGAAAGCCTCACTGGAGGCTCCCCCTGCCCCAATGAAGTCCTGAGTATCCTTTCGGAAGACCGCTGGCTGGGTGGAAGCCTTGCTGGAGACCCCCTGCATCCCACTGGTCCCCCATGGTGGCCCTCAATTTTTGTGCACTTTGTCCCCCCCCAGAGGGTCAGTTGTGGCCGGGTGGGGGCCAGAGATAACAGGCCCCCAAGAGGGGCCTGTTATGAAAACTGGAGGGGGGTGCGTGTCACTCCCTCACCCCCAAAATTACCAGGAGGCCCCCGTTTAAGCACAGTGGAGCACCGAGGGCCCCCTTTGTTCACTTCTTGACACTGGAAGTGCCTTGCATCATAAAAACAGGTACTTTCTAAAGGACATACATAGGTCTTATGGTCCTTGTATGAACATTAATGGTTTATATGTTAAACTGCATATTTATATGTGCTGATGTTTCTTTTATGGGCATAACATGCTGATGTTCTTTCTTGACTATGTTTTATGTTTCTGATATTTCTATGACAAGTGCATTTATCTTGTAACATGATTCCTGACTACTGCTTATGTTTCAGAACAATAAGTAACCTGTGTGTTATGTGTGACTACTGCTGGTTCTACAGAGTAACTATTGTGTAATGTTCTGACAGCTGCTTGGGTAGCAGGATATTACTGACATTGTGTTTGGTCTAATAATTGCATTGTGTACAATACAGTATATTTTCATATAACTTGGTGTTGTGTTTTCTTTGTTGTGGGGATAGTGCGTCTCGTGTGTTGTATGTGTTGTGCAAATGGTTTTTCAAATTGCCTCTGGGATTCGCTGGACTGCTCGTGCCAAGCTACCAAGGGGGTGAGCAGGGGTTATCTTGGATGTGTAACTCCCTTGCCCTGACTAGAGTAGGAGGGTTCTGCCTGGCTTAGGTGCATACCCTAGCCAACCAGAAAACCCATTTCTAACACCCTGCAAAAAGGGCCAGGTCCAACAAGTGAGACCTGGCTTCATTCCACAACAACCTTGGATGTTTAGAATCAAGTAACTCCCATTAAAAAGTAACCCAACAACTGGCCTAACCACGGAGGCAGAAACTCTCTTCTAATACCATGCTAAATTAGCTATGGATGCAGTGCACGCTTCATGCAGTGTCATGTCTTAACAGATCAGTTAGTGGCCCAAAGAAATTGCTCATTTTTCACCACTAAAAAAGACCTCTCTGTTTTCAGTCACATATTTGCAATCGAAAGGAAGAAACCAGGTTTCCTACAAAAAACATCCACCCACCTATTTGCACCTGCCTCCTTGAAAATGTTTCAGTCATATATCTGAAGGGTTTCTAACTACTGTGAAGGGCAATTTCTCTAAATGCTCTATAACAGGTCACGTCTTTCTTTGTCATGACCTGTTGAAAACATGACAAGCTATATGGCAAAAACAGTTGTGTTGCAAGCAAGAATTTCCATGGCACTCTGTTTGACCTCAAAATCTGCAAGGTCCAATCCAACTGCAAAATCAATCTTGATTGACTTTGACCATGTAAAAGTGCAGACATTAATTTGTTGTGATATCAAAAGTAGATGACTCAATTATTATACAATAAATATATACAATTAGACAATGTTGTCATGCCATTATCACCAGCCAATGCTTTTTTATAAATGTTCTTTATCAGTTTAACACAACCGTTCAGCAATTTCTTGTTGTAAAGTTTTCTAAATTTCATTAGAAATAGCATATAGGAAATATTAAGAATGGGGAGATCTGGGACCTAATAAAAAATCTTGTCAACCCATATTGTCTAAAAGAAGTGACAAGTCTTTAACAGCGGACAAGGTAGAATGTTCCAACCATTGCTGGCATTACTTGCCTACACTATATATATATTGCATATTAGTGTTGTGACTGGGCTTACCAGGTGTCTGGTCTGCTGGCCTAAAAATCCAGGGAAGAGTTAAAAAACGTACATTTAGCTATTAGTGTAAATAGGCCACCACACCAACCCTCCATCTAAAGTGGTAAGTGAAGAGTTGAACGTACCATTCTGCACCATTTCATTAAGCTAGTCTTCTGTGAGATTAATATACTTTGTCAATTGTCAAACCCTGCAATAGAGGAAATTCTTGGTGTAGTAACATTTTAACAAACGGATGTCCCGTCCGCTGTATTACAATTTCCATAGGCTATAGTGGAATGGTAATATGGCGGACGGGATATTAGTCATGTCTGTGACAAAGTAAACCCCTTTAAAAAACTGTAAATCAGGCCCTTAGTCTGTCGTACTGTTCTTTTCTAAAATATGATTTGGCAAAGGATTAGACAAGCCCTGAACAAAACATCAATGTCCTGGGCCTGAAAGTGCTGTGTACCTCAAATTGATTTGGAATCAATAGTGCCCTACCAATATTCATAAACCTCGAGTGTCAATTGAGAAACAAAGGAATCGGAATAAATCAATTTGGTTTGTGTCAGCATATTTTTCTTTGCTGAGGATGGGGTAAGCCTATAGTAAAACACAACCAGATCTGTGGAGATATGACCATAAAAATAAGGGAACTTGAAATGAAATTAAATTGAATGAAAATGTATAATGTGCACTAATATCCTGAGGTGTCTAGACGTGAACTGTTGAAAATATTATTGGGGACACCCTCCAGGGGCATAAGGTAGTGTTCCATCTGAGTATAGTTAAAACAATCACATGGAGTACTTAATGATAATTTGCAGAGTACAAATCCTCATTTTCAAATACTGTATAGGAATCTAGTTCGGATAGCATATTTAAAACAGTATCAGCATCACACTCCTCTGAGATGGAACCTGGGGTAGTGAAATTGTCCATAGCAGTCTTGAAAACATAAGGAATTTGCAAAGTTTTCTCTGGGACCAAAAATGTAATAGGAGATCTTATACTAAACAATACATTCATGGACAGGAAACACAGTAATGTTCACAACAGACAAGTCTCTTCTGACCTTATGTAAGAAAGAATGGGGCTCAAGTACTTCAGATACCATTTCTCGAGAAGAACAATCTTGGAGACAGTGTCCATTCACCGCAAGGAAAAAAACTGTAACAAATCCAATAGATGAAGAGGAAAAACAGAGCAAGAAAAATCAAAAGGTAGGACCATGGAGGAGTCTCATAAGTCATTTTCAATAAAAAAAAATACAGAGTACAAGCACCATGCAAGGTAGTATGTGATGAATTTGTAGAAAAATCATCAATGTTGGCAAAATATTCAGAGGCAATTGGTGCAAAACCATTGGGCGACAGTGAGAAGGTTGGCACCTCCAATGGTGGTTGTTAATATAGAATTTCATAATTTCATAATTAGGCGCAGCTGTTGAAGACTGAAGTCCCACATCAGAAACATATTCCTTATTGTCTGTACTGACACTTGTAACAGGCACCAAGAAATGTTCTGGGTAGTAGTGAGATTAGGGCTGTTTACTATGAGTAGAGGGATCTCTTGCAGGGTAGGGTGAGGAGTCAAGGAACTACCCAGATTCCCTTGTGGCCTACTGTGGAGAACCGACCACATAATGTAACTTGATCAAATGAGAAGAAACATTATTTCTGTTTACAACGAGTAAACAGTAGCAAAATCAGAGATCGAATACCCTATACAGCAAGGACAGATACCAAAGTTCTTTCTGATATGCAATCTTCTCCTGTACTAGATCCCCCAATTGAGCTCATCTCGGAAGTCTTGTAATTCCTATAAGTCAGCAAAACGTTCATTTATGTAAAAGGGTAGATCTGAAACCACTGTGCCAGGGTTTATCAAGATCTGAAATCTACATTTAGACCTCATATGGTGTCTGACCACCCAAAGATCTTCTAGGCAGATTATTTAACGCTCTCTGGACTCCATACAGTTGATGAGTCCAACTGCGACCTCAACCTAAGTTGTTAAGGACTGCTTTAAGTCATAGTTCTTCCATTCCACTATCAAATGTTGCTCAGGATGACAGGTGCAGAAAAATGCACAGTAACACCCAGGGTTCCCATGGTATCCGGGTAAGCCTTCGATGGAAAGGCCAGTCCCTTGTCCAAGTGGAATGCTGCTACTACATATCTCCCAATAAAGACTTCTAAATCTTTGTTAAGAATTTGAGTGTCACTGGATCACTGTGGCCACACCTATAGAAATCAAGAACGTGAATCGACAGACAGTTACAATCACCCATGTGAAGTGGTCCAAAATGACCTAAATAGACATTGTAGTGGCTTCTTTGAGACTAGAAGGGGTGTAAACTGTAAACTTCTCACTTGTATAGCGCACTACTCACCCATTAGGGTCTCAAGGTGCTGTACGCATACAGCTATGGAACCCCTCCTGGCTTTTCCCTGAGAGGTGCCCACTCCTGAGCACCCACAGGGTGAAGCCAGGTATCCAAGTGCTTCTGGGGCCGTTGTGGAGATTAGGCAAGCTATTGGCCAGAGTTACAGAGTGGGACCCATTAATTAGATTAGGCACCGAGGGGAGAATTATCTGGTGCAAGGGAATTGAGCCCAAGCCCTGCAGAGGCGGGCTTGAACCCTGGTCCTGGGCCAAATCTCTGCTTCAGGTTCTGCCGCTGTAACCATTGTGCCACACTTCTCAGGTGTGTGGGCACTTGTGGAACCTTTAATTTGTTGACAGATGTCACAACAAAGGACTTATTTTTATTTTGTTTACAAAGAACCTCATACCAGTAGTGTTACTGTAACAAGTATGCTGCAGCTGCCATACCGGCATGGATAGACACTAATCCTTTGTGAGCAGCAAATATTCATTTTAATCTGCCATCAATGGCCGAGAGGCTCCAGGCGTCAGAATATGTCGGGATGCCTGCCGCTGCCACTGGCGGTATTGTGTCGACCGTCAGCATGGTTGGCAGCGGGCTATTCCACCAAGTTCAAAATGAGGGCCATAGTCATGAGGACAAGTTCATGACAGAAATTCCAAGTAAGTTTCCTCCTAGAATGGCGTTACAGGCAACAACAAAAAAAATCCTTTAGTGCATTAGGATACAGGTACAATGCATGAAAACCATGCATAGCATACCTCAAAAAAGCCCTGTCCTGCTAGAGAAATGGAGGAATGAATCCCCTCTCTGTCTGCGTCCCATTCTATGAGATCACAATCAAGCCAATCCACTTACTTATGCTTAGCACAAACCATGGCATAGCTGAACCATTGGTATATATTATAAAATCATACTGATCTCAAGGCAAAATTTAATTTGACATGGGGTATTTTTCTTCATACTAGAAAATTTCCTGAGTTCTTAACATAGGGTCAAAAACGTAATCTACAATAGGAATTGTTGCAAATGGCCCTCCCTGAAGGGTCATCCCCAAACATTTGGCCCTTTTCCCTAATCATTTTGCTGGATTTTAGCTCTTGTTGGCCTTGGGAATCTGTGTACTCTATCACTGCTAAACAGTGCTAAAGTGCCTGTGCTCTTTCCCTAGAACATGGTCAAACTGGATTATACTCAAACTGTCATACTTAATTTACTTGTAAGTCCCCTGTAGAGGGGTATACCATATACCCTGGGCCTCTAAATTAAATGCAACCAGAGGGCCTGCAGCATTTATTGTGCACACCCACTTATGTTGCACTTTAAAGCATGTCCAAAGCCTGCCATTGTAGCCTGAAGGCAGTGTTACAGTGCCATGTCGACCCTGCACTTAAACCCCTTGCCAAGCCTTAAACTTCCCTTTTAGTACATATAAGTCACCTCTATGGTAGACCGTAGGTGGCCCATAGGGCATAGTTCTGTGTAGGTAAACAATAGGATATATACTTTTAAATTTTACATGTCCTGGTGGTAAAAAACTCCCCAAACCTGTTTTTCACTACCTTGATGCACACCCCTCTCAAAAGATAACAGTGTGGGCTCCTTTGTAGTTTTAACAAGCTGTAATTCCTGACTTAGTAGAGCAAGATCTGCCATGTTTAGTACCTGATGAACTGTAATGATAAATGGTAAAGTGAGGTTTTTGGGTACAATTTAGAAAATACCACTTTTAGAAAGTTGGCTTTTTCCTGTTCTTAGCACTGTGAGTCTGCAGGCCGTCTCCGATACACGTCTAGGGTGGTGACAGTTGAGCATTCTGCATTCTCTCTAGACAGCCACTCACAAAGGAGTTTAGGTGTGACTGATGGGCCATCTACATCTTGTTGGGCCATTCTGGGCAGGATGGGAGGGAGGAGCTGGCCTCAGAATCACACTTAGACCTGAATAAGCTGTGTCCTGACTAAGGACTGCTTAACCCTCTGTAGTAAGTCTGGAGCCAGGGTAGGAAGGGAGGACCTCGGTGTACTTCAAAGCCCTTCCCCACTTGAAAGGCACCACTGGGTATAAGAACTGGACTTCTGACACTCAACTCAGTACACTTCTGGAACTGTGTATACTGTGCTAGGAAGAGGGAGTGCTGTGCTGCTACAAGGACTGTCACTTAGCTGGATGGGTGCTCTGGAAGAACTGCTGTCTTGCTGTACTGGCCTGCTGCAATCCTTGCCTGGGACTGCACCCACATCATTTGAAGACAGAACCAGAGTAACTTCAAGGGTTTGCTGGCTTGTGTCCTGCTTTCTGAAGTCTAAGGGACACAAACGACTTACAACTCATCACCTACAGCACCTGGACTCTACCAATTGTGAGTCTTGCCCTGCTATGTGATGCCAATCTAGTCCTGGGCTCTTGGGCGTGGGTATAATGTGCTGCTTCAGCAAGATTCCCCACATCGACACTGAGCTCTGCTAAGAAGCAGTGCATCCCCATCAATGCGGAGCATCATCACAACTGCAATGATCGAGGACATGAAGAACCAGAACCTTATGGGCCTGGCGGCGCAGGGTACGCCTGAAATCTCCTTGAATTCACCTGCCTCAACTAACAGAGACACGGGACACTCTGTCAGGTGTAAAAGATCAGATTTATTAGCTGCAGCTAGTACAGTTGTCCAAGAAGTACACAAGGTATGTTCTCAGGAGACTGCCACTTTACTTTGTGGCGCACAATCTTATATACCGTATAAAAACCATTTATTAACTACATACACTCCCAGAACACATAGAAAGGAGCCAGTAAGAATAATGTAAAGATAGAACAGAGCCAATAGAAATGTCGGAAAACAAGACAGCACCAATAGAAGGAATTGGAAAACAAAGTATCAAGTGACTTAAGGTTGCCTCCCCTCCAGCTGTGTTTGTCACCCCTCCCTTGAACTAATTCATTAACTGATCCACAACGAAGTTGCATGTGGTGCGATAAGTTTGTGTGCGTTTGGAGGACAGTTGTGAAATGAGAGAATACTAGCAAAGGACAGCGAAGGCCAGACGATAAGATAAGATCGGCGGAGAATAGTGTGAGCCTACAGATAGTTGAAACAAGGATTAGAAAACCAGACAGGGATTAGTGTACTCGGTCAGACCTTAATACCAGCCTTGTAAAGATAGAGGCAGAAGGCTGTTTTGAACACCATGTTGCAGAATAAGCAGAAAAGGCAGAATGGACTTCGTTCGCTGTGCTGCCTGAGTGAAGGCAACATAAAATGGCGGCGGGCCACAAAATGGCGGGTCGATACGATCGTATTAAAAATCGAATTTCCTCAGACCCTCCTTTTGCCAGAACTCAGGCAAGATACACAAACTCATGTTAATCTGAGTCGATGTCTATGGCCATGAGGTCATCAAGCTGTTGCTGTACCATCATTTTGATATTCTCTGCTCTTTGTGACTTGGGTTTGGGAATACATGCAGTAGCACATAGGTTGCAGATGGCAGGACCGCAGTGCATACAAAGACAACAAGAGAATATAAAAGCTAAAATTACTCCAAAGAATGTCAATACCTTCCAACCCCATTTGGACAGTAATTCCCAAAACCACTCTGAAAAGGACCAATCTCCTTCGTCCTGATGAATCGACTCGGAGATTATGTGTAACTTAGAGATAGCTTGGTATACTGTCGGAGCGTCATTAGGTATGAAAATACAGCAACTTGATCCGATCAATTTGCATACTCCACAACGGTCCGCAAGAACAAAGTCTAAGGCAACACGGTTCTGCAAGGTCATAAGACGATCAGCCTGTAGTTCAGCTGTAATGTTACTTAAAGCTCCTACAGTGATGTCTATGGTGGTTTCTACGACACGAACCAATTGCCTTATATTTCTGCTGTTGGCCATTGGACCCCAGAAGGGAAGAAATCCTTTGAGGAAATCTCCTCCCTCTTGTCCTGCTGTGTCTTTCGAATCCACAATCCCTCTGCCATATCTATTTTTATGATGGTTCGCAGGAGCGGTGTATGTAGGGGGAAGAAGAAAGGCTATATAACAAGTACCAGAGAAATCAGCTGGCAACCATGTATAAGCCCTATCGAGGCAAACGAAGTATGTACCTTGAGATGGTACTAACGGCAGTGAATTCAGGGCTGAATAAACATATGTATGGGAACATAAACTTTCTCTTTGTCCGGTGTTTGGAGTTCTATCATTTATTTGCAGAAAGAAATTTCCTTGTTGGGGTATGACCCGTATCGGAGGAGATTTTCCTTGCTCAACCTTATCATTGAGGCTGGAAATGTAATTAGTTATGTTCCAATTGGTATATGCTTTTCTTTCATCTATGGAAGCTTCACTTTTTTCCATGATTTTAGCCATAGCTACCATTCCCTTTATCAATAAACTATGACTGAAATCTGAACCAACACTATGTGAACTGACAGGTTGTTTAATTTTACTTTGATATGCATTATTGAAAATGACAAAATAAGCCCAAGCGGAACCTTCATAGGAGAATGGAAGAACTAAATATGGCATTCCTTTTTCTACCGTATGTGGTATGAGTCCACACACCCAACAGTCAGTTGTATTGATCACTAACTGATGTTGATGTAACAACTGGACGAAGGAATTGTTAAAGTATTCAGTTCTTCTGATGAGTTCATGCTGGGGAAGAGTGTGAAATAGGTGCGGAGAGATAGTAGAAGAAGATGTAGAGGTAGGAGAAGAGACAACTTTTTGCTGCAGAGTAATAATGATCCAGTTTACAGATGCCAAAAGAATACACGACAATATAATGACGCATAGAACAATACTACAACGACTATATATTTCTTTACAATTATTCTTTATATTTTTACTTTCTCTTTTATCTAATGTAGCCTCCATCTTTCTAAGTGGATGCTCACGGCAATCTTCCTCAATCACTGTAGTCACGATTATCTACCGTCCTATGACACTGTGAGGTCCTGCAGGCCTATTGCCACTTACTCAGGTCGTAACTAAGACTCCTACCGTGACCCTGCAACCGGGATAGAGTACTACATAGGAGAGAAATTTACAAGTTCTTTGGTCTTGGTCTCAAATTATAGCGTTCCTGTCCAGAGGCAGTCTGGTTTTGAAACAATGTTCCTGGATTTGTCGTGTTCAAGCGACGATGCGATGGTATTGCTTCTTGAAGGATGTCGTCGTCCTCTTTCTCAGAAAGTGTTCCAATTAGACGCGCATCACTGAATGGTACAAATTGCGGAACTTTCTCACTTTCAGAGTCACTGATGCCTCTACGGACCCACTGATCGAAAGGCAAGGGCAAAGGCACTTTCTTGCAGTGCACGGCATGCACCCAGTTTTTCTTTCCTTCGACTTTAACTGCTGTTCTTGTGGTCAAAAGAACCAGGCGTGGCTCTCTCCATCTGGGCTCCAAATTTCTCTGTCGTTGGAAATTTTTCGTGCAGACCCAGTCACCTGGTCGGATGGAATGACCTGGGTCTGTGGAAGCCTCTGGTAGAGCACTCTGAACCTGTTGATGAAGAACACGCAATTTAGTTGTAAGGTCATGCAAGTAGTCAATCAACATCGGGTATGGCAAGTCTGAGTATTTCTTAGGGCGAGGAACTCCCCATACATTAGCTGGGCGACCAAATATCACTTCGTAAGGGCTAAGCCCCAAACGAGAGTGTACTGCTGTTCTGGTGGACAGAAGAGCCAATGGTAAAGCATCAGGCCAATTAAGTCCTGTGCTAGCTTGCACCTTAGCAATTTTAAGCTTCAAGGTTCCATTGTAGCATTCTACTAAACCAGCCGACTGTGGGTGATTCGCCGCGTGGAACTTCTGTTTTATGCCAAGACCTGCACAAACTTTTTGCATGACTTGACCCACAAATTCGCTCCCATTGTCACTCCAGACAATGCGCGGCAAACCAAACCTAGGGAAGAATTCTTTCAAAAGTATTTTGGCAGTTGATAAAGCAGTATTGTCCTTCAGAGGGTAGGCTTCTACCCATCTAGAAAAAGCACATACTACCACCAGAACATATTTGAGGTTGTTGCATCGTTCCATGTGAATATAATCGATCTGCAACACCTCAAATGGATATGTTGGAGGAGCAAAATGACCTGCTGGAGTTGGGGTTCCCTTTCCCGGATTGTACATCAAGCAAACAATACAATGTTTTACTACATTATTTGCACACTTTGGGATCCCCTCATTTTGCCACACTGGAGCCAGAAGTTTACATATTCCTTTTGCACTTAGGTGAGCTGGACCATGTGCCATAGTAACTACAGGTAGTACATAAGCATCTGGTAACAGCCAACGTTGATGTTCTGATAATTCAACCCAACATCCCATCTCATCTAACATTCCTGTACTTTCCTTCCACTTTCTCAACTCATTCTCCGTAGCCTCTCCTTGAATTGATTTCACACTCTCTACTGTATCTTCACACATTCCCTTTTCTCTTACGCAGTTTGCGGGACCTGCAACATACATTCGACTTGTGTTGTCTCTGGCTGTCTTTTTCGCTACCTCATCTGCAAATGCATTTCCTCGACCAACATCGTCCACAATCTTTTTGTGTGCACTACACTTCACGATCGCTATCTGAGTAGGCATTGTAAGTGACTCAAGAAGTTCAGTCACTAATTGACCATGTTGTATCTTAGTACCATGGGAAGTAAAGAATCCTCTTTCCTTCCATAAACGCCCAAAGTTAAACGCTACACCAAAAGCGTATTGGCTATCAGTGTACACGTTTACTCTTTTTCCTTTGGATAACACACACGCTCTAGTTAAGGCTATCAATTCAGCTGCCTGAGCTGAATTATGTCTAATGCGTGCTGTCTCCACAATCGTATGCAAAGTAGTAATAGCGTAGGCTGAAACTGTATCTCCATTCGGGAGCTTGAAACAAGAACCATCTACCCATAGTGTTCCATCTGGATTCACTAATGGCGTGTCTTTTAGGTCAATTCTACCCTTAGTCTCTTCTTCAGTACGGAGAAAACAATCATGCTGTTCAGAGACATCTCTCTCTTCTGGAAGAGGCAACAAAGTAGCTGGATTCAGGGTATTACATCGTTTGATGTGTATGTGACTAGCCAAAAGCGTCAGCTCATATCCGGACAACCGAGCACTCGTAAGATGCTGCGTTTTTGTCCTATTTAGTAAAGTATCCACTGCATGTGGCACCATAACAATGAGAGTATTATCTAGCACTACTCCAGCAGACTGTCGAATAGAAATTGCTGCTGCCGCTGTCGCCTTAAGACAACTAGGCAATGCTTTAGCTACTGGATCTAACGTAGCTGAGAAATATGCGCATGGTCGCTGTTGATCTCCAAAACGCTGCGTTAAGACTGACAATGCACAACCCTCTCTTTCGTGGACATAGAGCGTAAAGGGCTTACTGTAATCAGGAGTACCCAATACAGGAGCAGAACACAAAGCAATACGCAAATCAGTAAAACTCTTCTGACATTCGTCAGTCCACGGAAGAGGCTGAGGCGTATCTTTTAAAGTTAGCGCCAACAGCGGTTTAGCCAATAAAGAGAAACTCGGAATCCACTGTCTACAATAAGAAGTAATGCCCAAAAAGGCACGTACCTCTCTTTGTGTGGATGGCACTGACATTTGTGCAATTGCCTGAATTCGTTCGGGGGTCAATCGTCGTCCCTCCTTTGACAAGAGATGACCCAAATAAGTCACCTCGCGACAGACATATTGTAATTTAGAAGGAGAAACCTTGTGATTCAGATCAAACAAATGACGCAACAGTGCAACGGTCACGTTTTTGCAAATCTCCTCTGAATCAGCGGCAACTAATAAGTCATCCATGTACTGAATGAGAGCGGCACCGGACGGTAAGGAAAAGGCATCAAGATGACATTTTAGAGCTTGACTGTAAACAGAGGGACTTTCACAATAACCTTGAGGTGCGCGTTTAAACCGGAAGCTTCGGCCTCCGAGGGAAAAACCAAAAATATCTCTACTCTCTTCGGCGATGGGAATACTAAAGAAAGCATTCTTTAAATCAACAACTGAAAACCAAGTCGCTGTAGAAGGTATCATCGTCAACAGAGCAGTGATATCTGGGACTACTGGAAACTGCGGTACGACAATCTTGTTTACCTCCCGAAGATCAATTACAAAACGATAAACAGGAGGCTGAGAAGGATCAGTGCGTTTAAGAACCGGAAGAACAGGACTGTTACATGTATTTCCTCTCGTTTCCTCAACCACACCCTTCTGAATCAAATCATGGACAATTTCCAGAAGTGCTTTCTCACCTTCAGTAGAGATTCTGTATTGCCGAATACGTGGCATTTCAGCATTGGGCTTAAGAGTAACAACATAAGGTGGGATCTCAAGACAACCAACGTCATTCGGACCCGTAGCCCAAAGCGTTTCGGGAAGAGAAAGCAATTCAGGTGGGAATTGATCTTTTGATAAGTACATTGGACTAGTCATTTTCTGTCCTAGAGTGAGGTATACACCAGAAGGTGAACAATATATCGTAGCATGCATTCTTTTTAATAGATCTAAACCCAACAGATTTTCACCACAACCATTCGTCAGAAGAAGCGGAGCTTCTAAATCATAAGGGCCTATTGAAACAGGCAAAGGGCAAGAAACTGGATTGCGAACAGGGGCGCCAGAAAATCCTACAGATACATTCGTTAAGCCAGACAAAGGTGCGCCAGGGAGTTTAGAATGAATGATAGAGCTTCTCATGGCACCAGTATCTAAAAGAAATGGCTCTGAAACACCCATTGTAGTGACATTAACATAAGGTCCATTCTGATCCACTGGAATTGACGTAACCCCCTTACTTTGTCCATGGCTGTCCTATTCAAAATGAAGACTTTCATTCCCTCCTTCAATATACTGATCCTCACTGTAATACTGTGTAGACCTAACATTTTGCTGGTCAAAGTAATTTCCGGAATTTGGAGGAACAAAAGAACGCTGCTCTTGGGTTAACACACCTCGACCTCTACCTCTATTTGCTGACTGAAGACCACCACGACCTCGTGAAGCAGATGTTGCTCCATTACGCTGCAACAATGCCGGACAACTGTTCTTAAAATGACCTTCCTCCCTACAATAAGCACATTGATTGGGACCTAGCAAAGGTCTTGGAATGAATGGTTCAGGCTTTTGATACAACCTCTGAAACTGCGGAGGCTGTTGAAACTGAGGCTGAACATAACGAGGAGGATAAGCCTGTTGCAAGAGAACTTTAGTTTTTAATTCTTTCGTCTTTTTCTCTTGTTTTTCCCTTTCTTCTTTGTCTCTATTTTCATAATATTGTGCAGTAGCCAATATCTGGGCGGAAGAAGAAACTGCCCATGAACTCTCGGAGTCTTTTAGCTTGTGTGATAGTTCAGGAAGCAAGTTATATACGAACTTATCCACAAATAATCGCTGTCCCCCTTCTGTAGCCATATCTTGACCACTGTGATCAATGAATGTCTCCTCGAATCGGGTAAAGAAATCGGAAACACTTTCATCTTTCTTTTGTTTACATGCTGCTAGCTTATCCCAATTAACTCTCAAAGCAGGCATCATTGTTTTCATTAATGTAATAATCCTACCAGGGAGTTCTGAGATCAAAGCATCGGGCTTTGCACCACCTACTTGACCTCTATCTGCGGCAATAATAGCGTTCCAATCGCCGCCTAATTCTTGAGCGTGATCCTCTCTACGAATTTTAGCCCATATTGTCTGTGGAACTACATTTCCCATCAACATGTCAATATCTGCCAGATTCATAGTACATGCATCAACTGTTTGCGACAACTCTTTATAGTAACCAGCAGGATTTTTGCGTGAATCTGGTAGTGACTGTTTAAGTGCTAAAACTTCAGACCTTTTCCAGGGGACATGTATCCATATGCGCTGAAAATGCGCAGGAATAGCTGGATTAGCACCTGCTGCTGCAACTTCTTCCTTCCATATTGGAGAAACCTCTCTCATGGGATAGTTTTTCAGTGCTGTCCTAACTGAAGGATCAGAATCAGGAAAAGTCTGTGAGAACAATAGGGATCTGAAAGAAATAAGTGTTCTGACAGCGTTTTCAACCTTAGGACCCACAATAAGTCCTTTGTCAAAGTCAGCCTGAACATCTAACAGATCCTGTGGGACCGAACCCAAATTCATATCCTCCCATTCTTTAGCGAGAGTATCGCACATAACTTTAAAAACATATCTCTGCGTAGGTGCATTCCATTGCAGAAAGGTGGACATAATATCAGACGTACTATATTGGGGACGCTTCTTGATCCATCTACAAGCAAGTGAGTCCAATTTTTCTCGCTCTTCGGAGTCTGGGAATTGACTACGAGACTGTCTTCGAGAAAAAGCTGGAGACACATTTAAAGCTTCAAAGAAAGGTGATAAGAGACCAGAGACAGTATCTGCAAATCGCTTACGCATAGATGGAGAATTTGACATAAGGATAGGGGACAAGGTATTAGGTGAATTAACTAAAGGAGCATTAGGAATTGCCAAAGGAGCAGAAGGCAAAGGAGTTAAAGGCAAAGCTGGCATAGGCAATACTTGAGGAGGCAAATGTGGAAAAGCTGGAGCAGGCGGAAGCACAACTGGCGGCTGAACAGGCTGTAACATCGGGGGTGCATTAGCACCTTGTACATAGGGCGGAGGCAATTTCAATAAGTGGGACATTAAGGAATCTTCCTCAAAATCTTTTCTCTTATCAAGGGAAGAGATAGGCAACGTCGGATAGCATTTATCTATTGTCATTCGATGCTGTCTGTCTGAAATTTCCATTGCATTATCTATTTCATCATCTTTGAATTGCTGAGCAGCCTGTATAATCGTCATTCCCTGTGTTTTCCTATCTCGTTTCGCTTGTTTAATTTCTCTCTGTTTGGCTTCCTTACGCCAAAGGCGAAAAGAGTCAAACATTGCCGGCCGGGCTTTTCTTTTAAATAACGTTGCTTCTAAATTATCTAGCACATCAGTTTCGAAACTACCATTTTCTGGCCATTTTAAAACACCATCTTTCTTTGTATATCGGGTCCATGTCTTATTAAAGGCAATAGGACCAACACCATGTTTAGAATAGAGCTCATATGTGGGAGTTCCAACCGAAGGAATCGGACAGGAGTCCTCAAGCTGGGAGTCCCTATTACAACCAAAGCAACAAAGTTTTCCAAACTTAGTCAGACCAGACATCTCACGATTTTTACTGGCTGTTCACAAACATCAAGGGGGTAAAACTTTCAGTTTACACAGCACAAATGCACTTACCCCTCGGCTTTGGCCACTGCAATGGCCAAATCTAAGGACCTAAGGACAAAACAAAGACCAAAATTTGTGGGCGCGACCCACCAAATACTTAACTAAGGATGTCTTCTTACACCAACAGAGGCCCGTCTATCGTCTCGCTTTACCATACATCATCAAAGAAAGGGCCAAGGCAGGGCGGCAGTCAGGGCAGCAGTCGTCAGTAGCCGTCAGGAAGGAGTAACCGCGCTGAAAAAGACCTTCGGACCACTTCGACATACAGGGGTCGCTTGACGTGGCTCGCGATTCCTCCAGAATTTTCTTGCGGGGTTCCTCACGACCTTCAGGCAGAACCGGTACCGCTGAAGCCGCCCCACGTTGGGCGCCAGTTGAAGAACCAGAACCTTATGGGCCTGGCGGCGCAGGGTACGCCTGAAATCTCCTTGGATTCACCTGCCTCAACTAACAGAGACACGGGACACTCTGTCAGGCGTAAAAGATCAGATTTATTAGCTGCAGCTAGTACAGTTGTCCAAGAAGTACACAAGGTATGTTCTCAGGAGACTGCCACTTTACTTTGTGGCGCACAATCTTATATACCGTATAAAAACCATTTATTAACTACATACACTCCCAGAACACATAGAAAGGAGCCAGTAAGAATAATGTAAAGATAGGACAGAGCCAATAGAAATGTCGGAAAACAAGACAGCACCAATAGAAGGAATTGGAAAACAAAGTATCAAGTGACTTAAGGTTGCCTCCCCTCCAGCTGTGTTTGTCACCCCTCCCTTGAACTAATTCATTAACTGATCCACAACGAAGTTGCATGTGGTGCGATAAGTTTGTGTGCGTTTGGAGGACAGTTGTGAAATGAGAGAATACTAGCAAAGGACAGCGAAGGCCAGACGATAAGATAAGATCGGCGGAGAATAGTGTGAGCCTACAGATAGTTGAAACAAGGATTAGAAAACCAGACAGGGATTAGTGTACTCGGTCAGACCTTAATACCAGCCTTGTAAAGATAGAGGCAGAAGGCTGTTTTGAACACCATGTTGCAGAATAAGCAGAAAAGGCAGAATGGACTTCGTTCGCTGTGCTGCCTGAGCGAAGGCAACATAAAATGGCGGCGGGCCACAAAATGGCGGGTCGATACGATCGTATTAAAAATCGAATTTCCTCAGACAGCCCATTGCCAATGGCGTGGTGCATCACCTCCATTTCTGATGCATTAGTGACATTAGTGACATTATGCTGCTCAGAGCTGATGCACCACCTCCATTCTAAGGATCAACAGCAACAGTTCGCCTACTCTGCTCCTCGCATCTCCCTCAGCATTTATGCAACCAAGTTACTATTAGCAGACCAAGGCTGATCCCTGTATCTGACTCATGCTCCTTCATGGTCAGCATGAAGGTTACAATTTGACCAGTTTTAGTGAGACCAGATAACCCTGGTTAGGGCTTTATGCTTTTAAGCACTACATTTCAGTTTATTCTTTAAAAAGTAATATCATTTTTTCTTGTTTTGTTCATTAAATTGAGCTCTGTTTTTCTTACCAGATCTGTTATCTTTTTGTGTGGTGTCTTCACTGTTTTACTGTTTGAAGGGTGCAGAAAGAGTTTACAGGGTGCCTCTTAATTTAAGCCTGCTTATTCTGTGTCAAGCTACCAGGGGGTGAATACAGGTTAATTTAGGGTGTGACTAGGATAGTGGTTCCTGCTTGGACATGGTGCATACCTCTGCCAACCTGAAACCCAATTTCTAATCGGAATAATCTAGTTTTACTAAAGGAAATAATGTATTATTCAGAGAAGAGATACAAGGTTCAGTGATATTGTGATATTCTAATTGCGATTGGATTTATTTCCCTAACAGGACGTTTAGCTTTATGTTTAATAGGGTATTGTGGTTGTACTTACGTGCTGGATCTTATAGGAATAATGTGATAAGGTGAGTCTTTATTCCAGCCTGCTTGATGGCGATATAATGCTTGGGCTTGCATAAGAGCCCATTCAGCAGCATATGCTTCCTTTTCTTCTTCAGGAACCAGAACTGAAAAGGATGGTAATATGATATCCTTCCCCTGTGGAACTTCTCTAACAAATTCAGGCAGCTAATTTACCTCAATCAAGAGAATAACATAAGCATTAGACATGATTTGCCAGAATCTTACTTTAAAAGTGCATGGTATATCACCCTCTATTTGGATGTCCAACTCATAAAATCAATCAAGAGGGCTTAGCCACTGATCTGGAGTTTCAGCTGGTATGAGGTCATTAGTCGGTCTCACCATGAGAAACCCTTGAAGAGTCTGGTAAACTAATGTGAACCCTGCTGTGCTGTCAAGCAGTGTTTTCAGCTATGTCTTGTTCAGAAGAAGCATCCTGAGAATTTGTGGGGTATTTAGCAAAAACCTACCACTTTATTTCTTTTGTTGTTGTGGAATTTCTCTTCCTTTTTTATGATAAGATCAGAAGAGCGTTGTGAGTCCCTTTTTGGTTTCACATACTCTTCCTGTCTGTATTTGCCTCATTCCACTCTCTCTGATGTTCTGTCTGAGGAAGCCTGAACAGAGCAAGGAGGACGTTTATCAGAATACCTACCAGGCTGTTTAATTGTATCACGGTTACTTAAACAGTAACATTTCTGAGTGGACTCTGCTTACAGAGATCTACTCTGTGTTTTAGTTTTATTCGCTTTATTTTTCTCCCAGGGCTTCTCAGAAGACTCAGATGTCTCCTTGGTGGTATCAGATTTTGTTTTAATTTATGGCTTACCAGTTCTGGTTTCCAAATTGTCACAACCTATAAAGGCATAGGTCTCAGAAACTATTTTGGGTAGATCGAGTTCCTGATTCACAGCAGGAATCGATGTGAGACATTGGCATATTGCCAATAATGCTGCCTCCCCTTTAGTGTTATTTACAATCATGAGGATACTGTGGTGAAGTTGCCAATTAATTTCATCCTCAAACCCAGAGCAGGGCATGTTCATTTTGAATTTGCTTTAGTACTTCCGGCAAAACAGTAGTTGATGTGGTACTGTGTGTCATAGTATATTCGGCAGCTGGGGGAACCATATCAAGAGGAAGACACATAGTGAGAATTCTAAATTTGTCTTGGGGTTCTGTGTAGGAAAACAGTGCTTCAAGCTGATTTGTTTTTTGGTGCAATCCAGAACAGAATATCCTCCCATTTGGTGGGTAATTTACCCATCATAGCATTGATAGTAATTGGACTAATAGAAAGCAGAGCTAACTTTGGCTGCCTAGCTTGAACAGCCCTCACTGAAACAGTAGTTATAGCATAACAGACTGCATTAGATGTCAATACAGTCTATCTAAATGAGTATATAGACCAAGCACTTTACAATTATTTAATGTTCTTGTATTTGGATTTTGTGTGAAACTGGCTAATACTGGCCAAGTTGCCCCGTCATTACTGAGGAGACTTACTCTTGTATGTGGGAGGGTGCCTTGGAACAAATTTTGATGTTCCTGTCATGTTAATGGTATTTCTAAATATTCATAAGGTCAACATGTAGCTAGGGCTGCTGTGTATGAATATATGAAATGTTTGTGTATTGGCATCAACTGCAGGAAAATTAACCCAGGAGAACAACTTCACATTTTTGAGCTTCGTGTGCCTCAGTCACAAAGGGAACATCTCCACCACCATTGACGAGCCATCGTGCAGTTAAATGTGCAGTTACTGTCTGTCTATGATTAACAAGAATATTCGATGCTTGCTCAATATTTAATGAATGGAATTCAAAAAAGGTAAAACTATTGTGGGGTAATCATTTTAAAATGTTCAAGCTTGAACAACCTGCAGAAATAAATAGGTGCTTACTATTAAGCTAAGGAGGATAAATCCTTTTCATCACAGATGTCACTGTGTAGTGGTGAAAAAAGAGCCTTGGGCACACGTGAGAAAACTACTCAGGAGACATAAGAAATAAGTATCTGACCTAAAACGTTGGTGGCACCTTATTATACAGTTCCTATGAAGTTAGTAGGATTAAGCATATGACAACAAGAACTTCGTAGTATAGAGACTTAGGGGGTCATTCTGACCCTGGCGGCCACCACCGACCACGGGAGCACCGCCAACAGGCTGGCGGTGCTCCCACGAGCATTCTGACCGCGGCGGTTCAGCCGCGGTCAGAAGCGGCAAGTCGGCGTGCTCCCGCCGACTTACCGCTGCTCGGGGGAATCCTTCATGGCGGCGGAGCGCGCTCCTCCGCCATGAGGATTCTGACAGCCCCTACCGCCATCCTGTTCATGGCGGGAAACCCGCCATGAACAGGATGGCGGTAGGGGGTGCCGCGGGGCCCCCGTAAGAGGGCCCCGCAAAGTATTTCAGTGTCTGCCTTGCAGACACTGAAATACGCGACGGGTGCAACTGCACCCGTCGCACCCCTGCAACTACGCCGGCTCAATTCTGAGCCGGCGTCCTCGTTGCAGGGGCATTTCCTCTGGGCTGGCGGGCGCTCTTTCGGAGAGCGCCCGCCGGCCCAGAGGAAATGTTTAAATGGCCGCCGCGGTCTTTTGACCGCGGTGCGGTCATTTCACGGCGGTACCTTGGCGGACGGCCTCCGCCGTCCGCCAAGGTTAAAATCACCCCCTTAGCCTTCATATATAATCAGTAATTGTTGGTTTCTCTCAGCTAGCTCACAGTACCACATCCAAAGCCCTAAACTGACCAGGGTAATAGATGTTAGTGGTTACCTCGAACATGACACTGTGAATCCCAAAGAATCCATGGACACAGATCTACCTTTTCTTTGGTCACTCTTGCATGTCCAAGGTAAATATAAGAAAGATACAAAAATGCATGCTCAAAACATTTTTGACAATCATATTCTTGCTTAGAAAGCATGAGCTGTGAGTATTAGGAAGATGAGACATGTTACTGTAATCAGCATTATTAGAATGATTAGAATGATAAACAATATAAACAGTTTAACCATGTTAATTGCTATTAATGTTGTCTCACTCCTATCTGTATTTAAGACTACACTAAATAGAGCATAGCAAGGAGTACCCTTCTGCCATATCAGTTGAGATAGGGTAACCCTCATAACTTGGTCTTAGGTGTGAGGAAGTGTTATCTTCCTTTGCATGATGGAGTCAGCAGGGGTGCATCTCAGTCACAGTTCACAATGGTTCCATGATCATCTGGTGTGAAGTGCTCCCCTCAAATAGTGTAGCATAGACGCTGCTTAAATAATAAAGCTCTCTCCTTATTGCACTAAGACGGAGGTGCAGAACAGCCACTTTGATTTGTCTAGCAAAAAGGGGTTGTTTTTTTACAACAACTGAAAAGGAAATGAAAAGCATTGCATTCTGATTGTAAATCCCTGGACTGAATGTGCAGATTACAGGGCGACAATGCCTATCAGGAATAAATGCGTGAGAGGCACATTCTCGTGCTAGTAGGAAACTATGTGAAAAGTCAACAGTAGAAAAGATGTCAAGCTAAAAACGTGAATCTAAAATAGAGAACTAACGCAGGCCTTGCAACATCAGGTGGGCCTGGCTAAAATAACATGTCATCTATGGGGAAAAGCATTTGCCTGCTGATGATGCACTCCATGACTCTGGCACCTGACTTTGTCTCTCATTAATCTGGCTTTCATGAGCTACTCACCTCACTCCACCATCCATGCCTTCTGTCCTTGACTCTGACCCCTAAACCCACCCCAAGACTTCACTACTTCTGACTACTGACCCCATACCTTTTGCTGACTTGACTCTGATATTGAATATCCACCTTCTATGACTCTTCCCTTTGCAGATGCAATTTTCTGGGTTCCCTAAGAAACTGAAAGTGCTAGAAATGCACCCCAAATGTAGAGTTGCATTTTCTGTATCCCATGAAAATTGTAATGCTCGCAATTATCTTGCAGCTTGCCGGAGATACTTGTGTGCAGTTTTAGGACAGATTGTCACAGTTTTCATGATGATGTGTCACTGGAGACGCCACTGTCTATGGTGGCAGATGGGTAGCTATAGACTGGGTAGCCAGTTCACAACCATCTTCTATTTTCCGTCATCCGGAAAATGGCATTACAAAAGTCAGGTCGCACAGCCTTTCTAAACTCCAAATGGGCTGGCAGAACACAGAGATGATCGGACAGGACTTTGTTCATTTTTTGTGGGGCAGTCTGGTCACTTCTACTATAAATCAGCCCTATTATCTATTTGATCAGCGGGACTGAAATTTTGCAGGAAGTGCGGTACGTTTTCAGAATATACATCTCTAAGATGTGCATGTTTGCGTTACTCTTGTGTGTTTCCTCGCATTTGTGTGAGTACTGGAGTTTCTGTGTGTATGTTTGTATGCTTGTGTCTGTGGTTCTTTGTTTTTAATTAATAAACTGGATTTCTATATCCAATTGTAACCGAGTTCTGTGGCATTTCGAAGAACTTTTGATGTCACAACAATTTTAGGTAGCTCGGTACAACCTGATAACAAGTCCAGTATTCAATGTGATATTTATTTTGAATGGTTTTACAGAAACGTTTTAATTATAGCAATATTAACAGATTATGACGGTACATGTTATTTTAGTCACTAAAAAACAAGTTAGCAAATGCTAAATACAATAAAATAAATTGCAGTTGTCCAACTTCTTATCTTCATAGTTCCTTTAGCAATTAATTGACCATTGATGCATGGTGCTTTTGTTGCACTTGGCTCCGTGGGTTAGTTGTAAAGGCGAACTTTAGTCGGGGAAACTGCTTTTAAACACTAGGGTAATTTTTATCATTGCTAATAAAGTCAATCTGCACTCATTTGTGGTTATGCCACAAATTAAATATTTAGCTTGAGGAGGGAAATGGATCCCTGCTGCCAAATTAAACATAACTGTTTTAACATGCAATCTTGACCTCAAATATGAAAATTGCAATGAGGTTCTGAACACAACTTTAGGTATGAAGTTCTGAATATGGATTTTGGCATGACATTATTAGCTTCATGTGCCTCAAATATGGATTTTAGCATGAGATTTTAAACATGAAAACTGGTTTGGAGTTCTGAATATGGACTTTGACGTGAAGTTAAAATATTGATTTCGCATGAAGTTCAGATTTTACCTTAAAATTCTGAAGAAGTACATTCTGAACATGGATTTTGCCATGGTGTTCTGCACATAGGAGGGGTATCTGATTTGACATCGAATTCTTAAAATGGATGTAGGCATGGGGTTCAGAAGCCAAACATTGACATCTGTTTCTAAACATCGATGGTTATCTGAAGATAACCTTTGATATGAAGCCCTGAGGAAGCATTTCATCACCTGGATAGAAGCAAACCTCTAATAGTAGCTGCCATCTTTTTTTGCTTTGGCGTTCAAGTTCACATCAATCCACTCCAGCACTTTATTTAATAATGATTACTGTGTCCAAGACTTTTCCAGCAAAGTATTACAGATAGTCATTCATATCACATATTTCAGAACTGAACAAAAAAAACACAGTGAAGAAAAGTGTAATAACCTTATCAATTTTCATGCTGAAAGAACGTGCTCTGTTATTGCATTTATTTATTTTGGGGTATTGTAGAGATAATATACTGAAGGGTTTGCTTATTGATAGACGTCCCTCCGCTATACTATGCCAATGGTTGAAATCACACAAGTAGATTACCCTCTGAATAGAATTTGAGGGTATTGCGTAGTTCCTCAAGTTTGAGGCTGAGCCCTAGTTGTTTTACATAAATCATTCCATACTATAACTATCTTGTAAATAGAACAAATATACATAAGAAAAAACTACAGAATTTTAAGTAACTTATTTTGTATAACAGAATTAATGTATTTAATAAATTTCTAATGTTTTACATTGTTACTTCTTCCAGAAAACAAATTCTATGGCAGGACCGGAGGCGAGGATTATGCAGAACTTTCTTCACTGTTTATTAAATAGCAAGTTCAAAGTTTAACAGAAAAAAACACAAAGCGACTACAAGTCCCATGAGTCCGCTTCCATGGTAACCATCATCCAATGAATATCGGCCCTGCAAGCTCGTATAAATATCTCCGACCACGTCACACTTCCTGTTTCTTCACTGCTACGCGGTCAGATAAGTGCCTTACTGTCGCTGAGCTGTTTCCGTATTGTTTAAATTCCTGTCATGCGCTGTGTTGACTGCTTGGGCACGTTCGGCGTTCATTTTTAGCAACATTTATTTTAGCAACGAGCGTTGCTAACGATGCTTTACCAAAGCGCGGTAGGCTTTTAGCCCGAGCGCATTCTTTTCTTTTTGGTAACGCGCCGGACCCGCCAGAGGGCGCGCTCATTCGATTTTTGGCGTGCGCGTTGAGCGCTTGAGTCGCTTAATCATTCGGCACTCACACACCTCAGCATTTACGAATTTAGAGCCTAGGCTCTGTTTTTTCACACCCTGTCCCATTTTACACCAGTTTGTGGTTGAGTACCCCAACAGGAAAGACCTTTAACCGCTGCTCGGAACCTTCGGGTTTCAGACAGCAGTTACTTATTTTCTTTCGTTTGACAGAAGTGTGGGGAGGGTTTACTCTCTGTATATTTTTTGGGTGTTTCTTCTGTCAGATACCCCTGAGTCAGGATGCAGTCTGCACATGACCACGATTCTTTCCCCAGCATGTCCCCTGGTGAGGGCCCCTCTCGCCTCGTCCTACCCCCCTGGGGTGGATATGCTCTCAAGGAGAGCGTGGCACAACTTACGGAGCAGGAATCCAAAGGAACGGGCATGTTTAGGGCGACAGGGGTGGAGAGTAGTACCTCTGCTCTATTGGCCCCCAAGAAATCGTGCAAGCATGACGCGGGGCACCTTGAAGATGTGGCACTCCTCTCCGACGCCTTCAGGAAGAGTGTGCGTGCGCACAAGCGTACACCCTCCCGGGAGCGGTCCATACCCGGTGTAATACGTGAAAAGCTTCACAACAAATGGGACCCTGATACCGGGTGACCTAAACGCATCAAAGTAGGCTCAGAGGGGGACACCTCCTCTTTTGAGGACGATGAGACCGACCGCTCCTGGTGCCCCGGAGCGTCTGTAACAGATCCTCTGGATCTAGGGGACTCGGACCCCGATATGCTCGAACCAGAGGGCATCTACCACCCTCGTTGTGGCAGCCGGACCACAAGATGGCTGAAAATGTAGCCAGTAAGATTTGCCAACCTCTAGATAAGGAGGTATGGGCCCACTTAAAGGCAAAATGCCCGCGTCCGACTTTATCTGACAAGGTTGCAGCTACACCTGATATTGATTCAAAGATGTGTACCTTCTTCGCGAAGTACACTAAAGACCCTATGAAGGGTATTGACCGGTCCTGGAGGGCTTGCCAGGACAAGCTCCTTGACATGTTGGGTCCCCTAGCACAGATCATCCATCTGGCAGAACGTGCCAAGCAGTCTAACACGCCCCTTCCTGACAGATATTGTGGCGGGATGGGCCCAGAGAGCTGTTTGTCTCCTGGGCAATGCCAACTGTGCCATTTCAGCTGAAAGGCGCAGGTCTTTGCTCATTAAAATGGATCCCAAATTGGGGGAATTATCCAGCTCGGAGGAAGGGGCAGTGGCCCAGGGCAACTTATATGGCGATCCTTTTGTCAAAGAGTTGGGCAAGTTTGTTGCTACCTTTTCTGTGCTGGACAAAGCGCAGTCTTCCATCAAGAAGATTTTTCCAGGCAAGGTTTTTGGAGGGGCAGGACGAGGCAGGGGTCGCTCATCTGGCCGCCAATACCAACAGGGCCCCGGTTCCTACAGGAACAACGGTTGGCGTGATGGTCGCTAGGGGACTTTCTTCCCCAATAGAGGCAGACGAAAAGGCAGAGCGAACAGGATCGCCAGGGGAGCAAATAACGCCCCTTCTTCCCCTCAAAATCTTGGAGGGAGGTTACGCTTATTCAGAGACAATTGGAAGCGCATAACCTCCGATGCATGGGTGTTGCTCCGGGTTCCAGATCGATTTTTGGGGAACCCCAACCCGGGAGAGGACTCCCACGCCCTTGTTTTTTTTAGTTGCGGAGTCCAGGCTCAAAGATTCAGAGGTTCAGGAACTCCTCCACAAAGAAGCCATATGCCTCACATCTCTCCATCCCAGGGGATCCTTGAGCAACATTTTCCTGGTGGAGAAAAAAGACAAAGGCCTTTGCCCGGTTATCAATCTCCGGTCATTCAACGACTGGGTGATATACCGACATTTCAAAATGGAGGGTATTCACCTGCTTCGGGATCTCCTGTTACAAGGGGACTGGCTGGTCCGACTGGACCTCAAGGACCAAGTCCCAATTTTTCCTCCTCATCATTTACTTGGGCGATCTCCTTCTTATGGACCAATCCAGGTCTCAGCTTATATCCAATGCGAGCACAACTATTGTGCTTCTGCAGGAGCTGGGTTTCGTGATCAACGTACAGAAATCAGAACTTCGGCCGACTCAGTCAATGATTTACCTGAGTTTCCTCATAGATTCCCTGTCAGCGTCTCTCAGTCTCCCGAGCCCAAAGATCTCCAAGATCAAGAAGGAATTAAGGAAGGTTTTGAGGCACGACAGGATCTCGCTACGTCAGTTAGCCAGTATAGTGGGCCTGCTCTCCTCATCAATTCAGGCCATCTTTCCAGGTCCCCTCCACTACAGGGCTCTTCAACGCCTATCACCTTCGACGCGGGGTGACGTATTCCGAAGTAGTCTCCCTTTCTCCGGAGGCAACGAAGGAATTACACTGGTGGCTAGACCACATGGAGGCTTGGAATGGCAGGGCCATTTTCGGAGCCTCCCCGGACCTAGTGATAGAGTCGGATGCCAGTCACCATGGATGGGGTGGGCGATGCAGCAACATCTCATTCGGGGGACGCTGGTCCCCTCAGGAACTCACCATGTACATCAATTGTCTGGAACTCCTCGCAGGTTCTTTTGCTATCAGGTCCCTGACTCAGGACAAAATCTCCTGTGTTGTTCTCCTGGGGATGGACAAGGTGTCTGCGGTGCAGTACATAAACCGTTTGGGGGGAACGCGGTCGAAGGCCCTAGCGGAGTTGGCAAAAGATTTTTGGCACTTTTGCCTCCAACATCAGATCTCCGTCACGGCGGAGTATCTCCCGGGGCCCCAGAATGTTCTTGCAGACTGGAGTTCCCGATTTCTGACGGATTCCAGCGATTGGCAGCTGGATCAGACGATTTTTCAGGCTATCATGGACCGATGCGGTCCTTGCTCAGTGGACCTGTTTGCCTCCAGGATGAACACCCATCTACCTCTGTATTTCAGTTGGCGCCCGGATCCGGGAGCGGCGGCAGTGGATGCGTTCCTGCAGAACTGGGGATCACACCAGGGGTATGCATTTCCCCCCTTCCTTCTTATCCCGAGGGTTTCGGCTCAGGTTCGCCATCAGAAAGTGACAGTAGTTCTAATAACCCCCCTGTGGAGATCCCAGGCGTGGTTTCCGACTCTACTAGAACTTTCGTGCGATTTTCCAATACGTCTTCCGGTCTTCCCCTCCATTCTCCGAGACGCATCAGGATTCTTTCACACCCTGGTCCTTCAAGGACACTTACCTCTAGTGGCATGGAAGATTTCAGGTCTCGCTGCCAAGATTGCCGACTTTCACAAGAAGCTAAGAAATTCATCATTGCACAGGCCTGGGCACCAGGGACGGGCAAAAGATAAAGATCCGCATGGAATCGATGGTCTCGCTGGTGCATGGACAGACATTTCAATCCTATGGGGGCCCCCATTACTGACATCATAAACTTCCTTGCTGAATTAGCGGAGACTGGCCTGGCTTATTGTACTATAAACTCTTTTAGGTCAGCCATCTCGGCAGGTCATCTCCCTCTTGATAACCGTCCAATCGGGGAACACCCTTGGGTCTGTAAACTTCTTAAAGGTATCAGGCTTTCCAGACCTCCGCAACCCAGATATTCAGAGCTCTGGGACGTCAACCTAGTACTTCGTCTATTATCCTCATGGCAGGACAATCAATATCTTTCAAGGAAGGAGTTGTCAGCTAAGCTAGCCATGCTTTTGTGCCTCATTTCCTGTAAAAGGGTATCGGATGTTCATGCCCTGGATATCTCAGCTAACGTGTCTTCTCCGGAAGGAGTAACCTTGATGGTCTCTAGAAGAACGAAGAATAATACCAGGTCAGTATCCTATCCTGTTTTTCCTTATGCTCCCAAATTATGGCGGTCATTCTGACCCTGGCGGTTGAAAACCGCCAGGGCAGAGTGCCGCGGAAGCACCGCCAACAGGCTGGCGGTGCTTCATGGGCAATTCTGACCGCGGCAGTAAAGCCGCGGTCAGAAAAGGGCAACCGGCGGTTTCCCGCCGGTTTACCCCTGCCCCAAAGAAACCTCCATGGCGGCACTGCTCGCAGCACCGCCATGGGGATTCCGACCCCCTTCCCGCCATCCTGGTCCTGGCGGTAAAAACCGCCAGGAACAGGATGGCGGGAACGGGTGTCGTGGGGCCCCCTAACAGGGCCCCATAATGATTTTCAGTGTCTGCCTAGCAGACACTGAAAATCGCGACGGGTGCCACTGCACCCATCGCACACCAGCAACTCCGCCGGCTCCATTCGGAGCCGGCTTCATCGTTGCTGGGGCTTTCCCGCTGGGCGGGCGGGCGGCCTTTTGGCGGTCGCCCACCCGCCCAGCGGGAAAGTCAGAATGACCGCGGTGCGGTCTTCTGGCGGTCTCCGCCCTGCGGGCGGTGCCCGCCACCCGCCGGGGTCGGAATGACCCCCTATGTGTGGTACGTTGCCTGAAAGTCTACGAGGAGGTAACTATGGAGTTTAGAACTCCGGGTGAGAACCAGCTGTTATTTTCCTTGAAGAAACCTTTTAAGGCGGTTTCTTCTCCTTCCATCGCCAGGTGAATCAGATGGATTTTGGCCAAATCAGGTATCAACGTACGGGTGCTCGGGGCACACTCTACTCAAGGTGCCATGGCCTCAAAGGCCATCCATGTGGGTGGCAGGTTAGAAGACATCATGAATGAGGCAGACTATTTTAAACCAATACACAAGGCAGTCTCCTTAGTGGTGAGTAAGCTTTGAACTTGCATAATCCTCGCCTCTGGTCCTGCCATAGAATGCGAAATTTCCTAGCTCTTGTGAAGGAAAGTTTTAATTCTATTAAGGACACGGATGCGAGGATTATTCCACCCTACACTGCATACATGTTTATCCCCCCCGAAGACTTCTGAAAACTTTTACTGAGGTGGTATATATATCTATACATATGTACAGAACCGTTTTTTCCTACATGTTTTAGTTCATAATGTTAAAGCCTAGACGTATCAGACCTTTGCTTATTATGTATTTATATTTTATCATTGGAAACGTCTGACATCTTGTTTATCAAACAGGTTGTTTTCTCTTTTGATTGGCGACTAGCCATGTTTTCCTCTGGTTTAATTTTGTATATTTTTCCTTAGAATCCGAGACAACGGCCACTTGAGAAACCTATCATTCCTTTCGCAGTGAAGAAGAGGAAGTGTGACGTGGTCGGGGATATTTATACGAGCGTGCAGGGCTGATACTCATTGGATGATGGTTACCATGGGAGCGGAGTCATGGGACTTGTAGTCGCTTTGTGTTGTTTTGCTGTTAAACTTTGAACTTGCTATTTAATAAACAGTGAAGAAAGTTCTGCATAATCCTCGCCTCCGTGTCCTTAATAGAATTGAAACTTTCCTTCACGAGAGCTAGGAAATTTTGCATCCTTAATTATGTAGGAGTTTTCAGTTAGGTGATCTGCTAAATATGGGGCAAATGTACTGAGAATTGGTTTGGTACAAGAGCTTTCAAATCGAGCACCATCTTCTACCGATTTGATTCTGATTTTGCAGACAGACCGGTCCATTTGCAATACCACTGTGAGAGAATGAGTGTATTCGACCTGCCTCAGACAGCTGCTGTGGGGGACACGACCAGCAAAAGGAGAAAAAACTGTTAAAGCTGAAAAAGACAAAGGACATGAAAGGAGAGAAAGAAAAGAAAGACTTCTGTGTTTTCAGCAGGACATCCCAGAAGAGGAGGAGGCATTCGGGCAAGCTGACAACAATCATACTGACAATATCAGTTGAGCCAGTCAGAGGAGAGTACAGACCACGCCACGGCATGAACAAATAATCTCTCTAAAATACGTTGATTTGGAAAAGAGATTCAAAAAGAGGTACACCCTTCACATGTACAGAGTCTTTTGTTTGCCCTTAGGCAGCTTACTCTCACAATAATCATTTGTAGTAGGTTGCAGTCTAACCTATCTCATTAATATTTATGAGGTAGGTCACTAGTTGAGACCAACAACTATTTTGTAAACCCGAAAACGGAATGCATGTTTTTTAAAAATTCAATTGTCCCATAGTCCACTGCTTCTACTTCTAAAATACTTTTTAAACATTAACAAAGTGGAAATGTCCCTTGGGAAACCTTTCCTGTTTGCAACGTTTCAGTAGTCAATAAAATATTAATGTTTTACAAACAGATTTTGGTCATAAAACATTAATACATCCAATTCCAGAGTGTTATTTGCAACTGACATCCTAATCATGCCCCTTCCAAAGAGTTATTCAGTGTGTAGCCTCGAAACCATATTGCACTTTGTTAGTGTTTTACTGAATTACAATTTGAGTTTGGTACATATCATAAAGCCATTTTTCTGTTGCAAAGATTCCAATTTTAAAAATCAAACCTTATGCGATCGCAATTAGCCTTAGTACATATGGCCTCATGTTTTGCTCTAAATAAACTCTTCAGTAATTCTGCCCACTATGTGCTCCAGGGATTCTCCCACCCCAAGCCAAGTAGAGCAGCAGTTTGTTCCAAATAACTTTTAGTCAATCTGCTCGTGCACAAGGCCAAATGAAAGTATGTTAATATAGATGTATAAATAAAAATGATCTCCTTTGAAACGATTGGAGGTTATATAGATATCACCAGTGCTTTAAATGGGCCGGTACTGTCCGGTACTGAGTACCGGCACTTTTTTATTTTGAGAGGGAGAGTACCGGCATATCTCAAGAAAAACGTAATACTTTTAATTGGAGAGTACCGGCACTTCTCAGAAACAAGCAGGTACTCTGATAGAGAGTACCTGCACTTCTATTTTTCCATTTAAAGCACTGTGATATCACCATATGTTTCTGTTAGTGGTAATGGAAAATCTTCTGATTTCAGGAAGAAGGAATGAAGCCAGATCACAATCATTTAGAGGAATTGTTTCCACCAACGATAGTTCCTCCTCGGGATTCCCTTCCAGATGTAAATGTGCTTTAAAAAAAACATATAATGCAGCATTCACATCCAACTCTAAAAGAAGCTCGATGTTTGCTGTAATCTAGTGCACCTGTGTCTTCTCAAAAATTTGAACTCAGATATTTGACCTCAGAAGTTTGATACATTCCACAACCAAGATTGTCGAGGTTTGAAATGTCACCTATTTGTTTCCTGAATATCCTTAACTCTCTCACTTCGTTAGACGTGAGGCACATGAAGGCATGAAACCTTTTATATGCTCTTATTTAAATAGTAAGCACCTCCTAAGTAAGATGTGGCTGACAGTATAATGTCAATTTGGTCAGAAAATCATTCACATCTCGCCCAGCTGTTGCTGTCAGTGCTACATTTTATTATCCTCTCGTCTTGATTGCAGGAACACATTTAATGAGAGCATAAAGTTCAGGAGGAACCATAAAAAGTGGAAGGCTGCTGAAGGTAAACACTCCCTTTCTTGTGAACAGTGAGGTGGCAAATGCACATGGCATTACAGATCGAGGATTTGGCTATAGGGAGCCAGTAAAGCGAGGTTCAGTAGTGAGAGAAAGTTGATCACGCAGGAAGCTTAGGTTCAACTGGGTGGCTATGTTTTAAATAATTTGGAGGCAATAGATTAGACAGGCTGGAAGACCTGGGTAGAAATAGCTGCTGTTGACACAGTAGTATTAAATGGCTTCTTAAACCTCTATTTGTAGAACACATATTATTCTTATGGGTTATGCAGTCTTTAGCCCGCAGTCTACCTCGCAGGATGTTCCCCTGCAGGTAAGTGCCACACAGGTAAGCACCATGCAGGCAAATACCATGCAGGCCACTTTTCGGTCCTTTACTCAAAAAGTATTTTTTTTAAATGAGATAACTATTATACTATTAAAAAGGAGATGGGTAAGATGTGTAAGGGTAAAGGAGGAGGTTGAGGTACGGTAGTGTAGTGGATTTTTTGAGTTAAAGGGAGATAGAGATATAAGAAGGTAGGAGTTTTTAAGATATGTAGTCTTTATCCCATAGTCTTTACTGCACAGGACTTTAGCCCATAGGTTAGAATCATGCAGGTAACTACCATGGAGGCTCCTTTCAGGTTCTTTATTGCCCAGCACTTTATGATGCAAGTGTGTATTTTCAATGAAATAATGCCATTTAGAAAAAAAGTGGTTTCAGGATGAGTAAGGTCCGTAAGGTTAATAAAGAGGGTCTATAAGTGGGAAGAGGTAAAGTAGGGTAGGGTTTTTTTAGGGTTTAAGTGTTTTTTAGGGTTCAGTGGTGGGTAGAGGTAAATAGGTAAGAGTATTTTGGGGCTCAGAGGTCATGATATGTAAAGTGCGGTAAGAGTTTTTAGAGTGTGTAGAATCCAGAGATAAAGGGGATAAGGGTTTTTAGGGTCCAGAAATTGGTAGAAGTAAAGGGGTAAGAGTTTTTTAAAGTTTAGGTTGGGTAGAAGTAAAGAGGGTAGGACTTTTAGGGTTCAGGGGTGGGTAGATTTAAAGTGGGGGTAAGGGTATTTTAGGGTTCAAGGCCAGCTAGAGGTAAATGAGAGTAAGGGTAGAAGTAAGGGGATGTAACAGATTCTTAAAGTTCACAGGAGGGTAGCTGTAAATGGAGAACACATTTGCACGCGTAAAAACACACAGGGATGAGGGGCACCTGCATGCCGTCTCCCCACAATACAGCAATATGGTTTCACCCTCAACTAGTTTCGAGTGTGAACCAGGGTACTCTCATTTGAACAAATCCCCAACGGCCACGCCCAACTACTCTAACCCTGCCACTGCTCCTTGACTCAGTTCCCCTGTGGCAAGAGCATGTCGTGAACCTTCAACCGATCTCCTGTGACCAGATGGCAAAGGCAATACCTGTGGCAATTTGCAACGAGTGTGAGGCGGGCACAGAGACTCCTTGGGTCTGTTAGAACCCAGTATTTGTCCGAGGTGGCTTCACTAGCCCTAGACAGGCTGCAGGTGTCAGAGACTGTATGTGGCAGTCTCTGTCCTCAGGTCGCGCAGATCAGCTGGACTGGAGTCACTGCGCCTCCATCAGTGGAGGTGGCACCCAGCGTTGCTCAGCAATAGCACGGCAACTTCCCTCCGAAGGATGGTTGCACGGGAGGAGTTCCCTTTGAGTGGCGACTATGATGCTTGCAGGGGGGCGGGTGGCTTGTCACAGCACCTTGCTCAGAACTGCTGCATGTTGCGGTTTCCTTTGTGAAAGGGGCTGCACTGGGAGAACACACCAGCCACCGTCCCTGAAAACATGGGCTCCTGATATGTGCTATCTGGTGCCATAAGGCAGGGCTCATCACACTCTGATCTGGGAAAGATATAGCAGGAAGAAGTCGATCACCACTCCACAATTAACAAGCTGCTGCTGGACTTCCAGGAGGTAGGGTCTCTCAGCAGAGGGGCTTAAAGGCAATCTTTTGTGGCCCTGAGATTATAAGAACAGAGGCAAGCCAACATGCCCTTGGAGACGAATGGGACACAAAGTGAGGAGCAGGCAGGCCAACACAAGTCTTTAATTTCAGGGTGGCAGTCTGTCCAGCAGCCCAACAGGCAGCAGGCCAGAACAACAAAGCAAATAGTCCAAATGATGGTTTCTCCTAGCAACACAGTAGTCCTCAGGCAATATGCAACTTGTATAGTCAGAATTGGTCTGGTTACAAGTCCCATGCAGTGTCTACAGTCATTGGGGTCAGAGCTTCTGTAATTATACTAAAAAATGCCTTTAATGTAGGGGGTGACTTTAAAAGAATCATCCGAAGTGCAAAACAATCCCTTTCAGCTCAGCCCTGGCTCCAGACAATCAGTAAGGGGTAATTCAGCACTTTATGTGAGGGCAGGACATGACCTATTGGCATGTAAGTCCGAGCCACCTCTCTGTCTTCCAGCCCATAAAGACCATCATTATTTAGATGAATGCAGATGTATCCTCTGTCACACCCAGTCCTTCCTGTGTAGAGAATATGCACAAATGTAGCCGTCACACCGGCCAGACATTTATTGAGACAGGCTGCAAAGCAAATAGAGTAATAAGCACAGACAAATACCCACTTTCTAAAAGTGGCATTTCTAAAATAGTAGGGGCTGAAAATAGAAATGATAAGTGATATAAGGGGTCAGGGTGGAGGTACCCTGACCCCAGGGGTGTGAAATAGGGGTGGGTTAGGGTCAAAATATGGGTTTGAAATGATTTTTCTTCACCATGCGCGTAATTCGCGAATATCCTTGAATATTCAAGGATATTCAAGGATGTTCTCGAATATTTGAGAATTTTCTAAAACAATGTTAAAAAACATTCACAGACTCTTTCATACACTAATTCCTTCTACAATACATGCAACCAGAGACTCATACGCCCACTCAGACACCCACTCAGACACTCATGTATCCACTCAGACCCGCTCATAGACTCACACACACACTTTCAGGCCCTTCAGACACTCACGCAGTTACTTGAAATACCTCTAACATAATGAATTTCTATGATTTTGTAGGAATAAATTCAGAACCTAACTATAACTTCCCTGTAAAGGTACTCTGACCCTGTGAGGTTCACCAATGAGTGTTTGAGGGACCCCTTATGAGTTTGAAATGGTTCAAAACTCTTTTTTTGCCATGATTGTGGAGTCACAACACCGTTGCCCCCCCGTAAGCCTTCTGTGTAACTTCGCAACAGTGTCACGAACCCTGGAAAAAATACAAATACATTCAAAGAAATGCACTCACTGACAGATTCACAAAAATCACAGAAATTCCATGAAAAAACTCAAGGTTACAGAGACATTATAGTTAGGAAATAGAATTTAAAAAACTATGGAAATTCATTGAAACAATCAAAGGTTACAGGGACATTATAGTTAGGCTCACATTTTAAATGCACAAAACCACAGAAATGCACTAAGGTAATGTGAGAGAACAGGGCTGATTGCAGAGGCCCCCTAACTTTTTGCCCCCATTTTCCACTTTTTGCTGGTGTTTTCCTGAATCTGATGGTGCCCTGGGTACTGCTAACCAGTCCCAGGGCCTGTGCTCTGTGTAAAATCAGTATGCAAATTAGGCTAATTATAATTGGCTAAGTCAACCTACCTATAAGTCCCTAGTATATGGTAGGGCATGTAGGTTTAGGGACCCCAGCATAGGTAGTGCACCCATAGGTGCACTGCTGAGGTGCCCAGTGTCATTATAAAGGCAGGCCTGCCTTGCTGGCTGCTTTTAAATTAAAGTTATTTGCAAATTCATCTTTGGAATTAAAAGTAGTTCCAAAGTCTAAACTACCTTATTTTTACATATAAGTCACACCTAAGGTATGCCCTATGTCCCCCTAGGTCTGGGTGCCATGTAACTATAAGCAGGGACCTCATAAAAATAGTTTTATAAGCCCTGGTGAGGTAAAAACAGCCAAATTCATGTTTCCCTCATTGTAGTGAATGGCCTCCATAGGCTAGAATGGGGAGACTTCATTTTAATTTTAAAAGCCCCCTAAGTAACAGATACCAGAAGTTTGGTATCAAATTAATTGTTATAATAATTCCCACAACTTCCAGTTGTTGGATTTAATATAACTTGTTCAGGTAAAGAGTTTTAAACTTTACCTGAAAAGTTGCCAACTTCAGCCCTGCAGTGTTTTTTCTGCTGTGCTCTGATTGGCCAGCCTCATGCAGCCCAGCCAGGCTGCCTTGATGAGGTGTGAAGTGGCCTGAATTCACACAAAGAAATGTGCCTGTGGGAGGAGATCTCCCCTCAGCAGATGGTGAAGCAGGAAGGGGGAGGGCTACCAAACTGGTCTTCAAAGGCAGAGAAGGATATTTGGAGCACCCAGCAACACCCCACATCCTGCAAACCCAGACAACTAGGTGCCCCCTTGATTAGATTAGTAGAGGGCAGGAGAGGGGTGTGTTTAGGATTTTTAGCCACACCAGTGGATGGGCTCAGCCAGATGTAACCTCCAAAAATCACCTTCAGACATGATGGATTTTTGAGGAACGTTGCTCCCTGGGATTGATTTTTGCCACACTTCCCAGGAAGTGGTCATCACAGGGGGAAGGACCCTGCACCTGATTGGAGAACCAGGACCCCCCAGTTTTTCACCCAGGAGCAGGTATAAAACTGGCAGACCTGCACCCACACCTCAGATCCCTATCAGATTCCAACAAGAAAGAACTACAGGAGAGGAAGGACTGCCCTGCTGGACCCCTGACCTGCACCTGGACACTGCACTCTGAAGGACTGCACCAGCTGCACACTTGGGCTTCACCACTAAAAGGACTTTACCTGTCTTCTACTGCTTCAAGAAGGGACTCCCTGTTTGCTACAGGTACAAAGGAGCTGCCCAGAGTCCCCTCCTTCATGTCCTGCAAGCAGAGCCCAGCTGACCAGCGTCCAGTGGCCATTTGAGGATTCTGACCAGGTGCATTCTGGGAATTGTAGTCCCAACTCCCAAGGAGCAACTCAGAGCTTCTGGAACCTTGGATCAAGTTGTGAACACTTCAAGGTCACAAAAAGGACCTCTGGAAGAAGGTCCAGAAGTTTGGAGATGTTTGGAGCAACTCCATAAGTTGAAGAGGTGCATTGTGGGAGTTGTCGGCCCAGACCCCAAAAGGCACACCAGAGCCTCTGAACCCTTGGCTGGTGCTGTGGACCACTTTCCTGAATCAAACACTTCTGAAAGTAAGTGTGACAGTGTTAGCTCGTGGGTGGCCTGAACTCTGGACTTTGTTCATTTCCAGTGTGACCTTTTTTTTAACCCTTTGAGCTCTAGTTGCTTCTATGTGCTAGAAAGCATTAATTATTTGAAAATTCATATCTCCGCTTCCCCTTATCCGATTTTATTCATTTTTGTGTTATTTTAAAGATGAAAATATTCCTATTTTTATAAATCGATTTTGGATTTTTAAACTCTTTCCTGTGTTTTATTTAATTACTGTTTTGTGATATTTGAATGCTTTACGCTTTTTCTCCTAAGTTAAGCCTTGTCGCTCGTTGCCAAGCTACCAAGGGTTGAGCTGGGTTTAATTTACTGAGACCTGACTGGACCTAAGTGGAGGTTATTGGCCTATTGCTAAGTGTAGGTACTTACCTGCCCTTACTAATAACCCATTTTCCAACAGGTAACTACAACTTGCTCCTTCACCAGGCATTTCTAAATATCACACTAATTACGGCACTTATGACATCATTGATACAAATTACTGATATTATCAATTTATTATTTGCAGTAAAAGTTTTTATCAAAAAACTGTGCATGGCAGGGGTCCGAGTTACACTTAGCTTAGGGCACGAGTTATATTTACTTTAGATAACTCTAACAGGTGGATTTCTATGGATTTGTACATTTAAAGTGTGAGCCTGACTATAACGTCCCTGTAACCTTTGTTTTTTCAGTGACTATATATATATATATATATATATAGATATAAATAAATATATCTATATCTATGTCTATATCTATATCTATATATATTTCTATATTTATTTATTTATATCTATATATATATATATATATAGAGAGAGAGATAGATATAGATATATATATTTATATCTATATCTATCTATCCATCTATCTATCTACTATATATATATATTTGAAATTGTAGTAATTGGGTCTCTAGTTGACAGAGGTATGCACCCTGTCCAAGAAGGGACCCCAATCGTAATCAGGGTAAGTCACACTTTTACCTGTGCTTGGCACAGAGCAGGCAGGCAATTTGTAAAGGTTTTGTGCAAAAACGCACAGAGTAACACAAAAAATCACCACAAGAAGTCTCCACATAGGTTTAAAAAATAGAGGCTATTTATCTAACTAAAGAAAGACCAAAACAACATAAATCCAATCAGTATTTTGTAAGATATGCAGTTTCAAATTATGCAGAATATTACACAGTTCCAAGTGCCCTTGCACTTCTATTCAGGTATTTATGGTCATGGGCTGGACTTGGCAGTGATCCCAGCTGGGGGCCGATAATTTCTTAGTGCTTTCAAAATAAATCTGTTACAGGAAGGATTGCAGCCGGGTCCTAAATATCGGGACCCCTAGATAAGTCCAGCTGCCTGTGGGGCCATGCAGAACAACTCCAGAGACCTTATGGGTCATGGGCTGCAAGGTACCTGTCGAGCTTGAGCTACTTGTGTGTGCTGACTTGTGTGCATGCTGGTCTGTAGGTGTGCTTGGGATGGGCTGGGGTACAGGGGATTGGGTCTGGGTGGAGGAGGTTGGAGGGGGGAGGCTAGACACAGGGACAATGGCTGCCATCAGTGCTGAGGCCAGAGATTGCAGGGTTCGCTGAAGGACAGCCTGACCAGAATGAATGCCCTCCAGGAATGCATTACCGTGTTGCAACTCTCGTTCTACACCCTGGATGGCATTCACAATGGTAGACTGCCCAACAGTGAGTGACCTGAGGAGGTCAATGGCCTCCTCACTGAGGGCAGCAGGAGTGACTGGGGCAGGGCCTGAGGTGCCTGGGGCGAAGGTGATGCCCACCCTCCTGGGTGAGTGGGCACGGAGCGAACGCTGAGGGGCTGCTGGGAGGGCGGTACTGGTAGGGGAGGTGGCGGCTGTACCTGTAGAAGTGGGGCGCACAGATGGTGCCGCCACCACAAGGGAGCCCCCATCGGCGGACGAGTCCGTGTTGCTGCTTGGTGATCCGGTGGCCGACGTGAAGCTCCCCTCGCCCTCCGTCCCACTGGTGCATTCTGAGTCCATGGTGTGGCCCTCCATGGCCATGTGGGATGCAGCTCCCTCGTGCTCCGGTGCCACTGAACCTCTGCCTGATGATGCTGATGCACAAAAGAACAGGGAGAGCAGAAAGGGGGGGGGGCAGAAGAAAGACATGTTGAGTGCATGGCATACCGCTACCGTTGGCGGACAAGACAGATACAGCAGCCCCCTGCATTACGCCGTGCTCCTGGCCTCTGCATATGCAATTTCTGGGATATGGCCTACATGGCAATGGTGGACATCTGCACACATGGATGCCACAGGGGCAACTATACCTCGACATGGCACTCTACTGAGGTGGGGTAGAGTGCCACATGGGCTACATTACAGAGGGGCCTAGTCTTCGTGTTTCTGGCTGGCCTAGGTACACCCACAGGCCTCCTCCCCCACCCAGACCCCTCTACTGCGCGCAAACTCCGCAGAATGAGGTTGTACTCACCCCCTTGTGTCTGCTGTGATGCCCTCAAGAGCCCATCCAACTCCGGGTAGGCCACTGCCAGGATCCGGAACATCAGGGGGGTCATGGTGCGATGGGCACCCCTCCCACGTTGGGTGGCCATCCCCAGCTGAGCCTCCGCCGTCTTCTTGCTGCAGCGGCGAATGTCCTCCCATCTTTTCCGGCAGTGGGTGCACCGTCTCTGGTGGGCCCCCAGGGTCCGGACCTCCTTGGCGATGGCACGCCAAATGTCCCACTTCTGGTGGGCGCTGACCTACATGACATGCACAAAGGGAAGAGGAACAGTCATTACCAACTACACCGTCGATGTGAGTGGCCCCCTCCCTACTCTGGCCATGTGGCCCATTCATTCACATGCATTAATGTTCTATGAACTCTGCCCCCTTCCCTCTTCCAACCAGCCCTCTCCACCCAGGCCTAGCCCATACAACGTGCTCCCTGTGTACTAACCTGTTGGTCTGGAGGACCGTAGAGTAGCGTGTACTGGGGAAGGACCCCGTCTACCAGTTTCTCCAACTCCTGAGCAGTGAAGGCAGGGGCCCTTTCCCCAGACGCTGCAGCCATCATCGCTTCCAGACCGAGGTCACAGCAGCACTTGCAGTGTAGGTCCTCTCCTGTCGAAGGTCAGGTATCTAGTGATTGAACAGATAGAAAATGGCGGTGACGTCCGCGGCGGTGACGTCCACGGCGGTGCACATCATCACCGGCGGCACACCTGTTCATTGGCTCCTGGGACCCATAGGGTCCAATGTTAACCAATGCAGCATTGACCCGCTGTCTACGACCGCCTACCGCTACGGTGTGCAACGCCAGCGCTGTTACCCCACAATCTCATTGTCCCAGTTTAGAGGTCAGGCAGCCGCCATTCCAGGGGCCCACATGGCTTCATTTACCTCTGCGTCACACATAGCTAGGCCTACACTCAACACACATACAGGAAGGGTTTTGTGATTGGTTTAGTCTTGTGTGTAACTGTGGGTACATACCTGGATGAAAAATGACTGATTCGTCGCTGTTGTCCTTCGTAGGCACCGTCAGCTGGGACATGTGAGAAGATGGCAGAATCCTCCGGTGTACCAACCGCTGGTGAAGCTGTTGACAAAGGAAGAGCGACATTTAATCGTCACCTACAGGTTTGACCGTGCCACAATCCAGGAACTATGTACCCAGTTGAAGCCAGACCTGATGTCACCAATCCGCCATCCGACTGGAATCCCCCCTGACGTGCAGGTGCTGTCAGTGCTCCATTTCCTTGCTAGTGGGTCATTCCAGACAACAGTGGCCATGGCATCAGGGATGTCCCAGCCTATGTTTTCCAACGTTTTGTCCAGAGTGTTGTCTGCCCTGCTAAATCACGTAAGGAGATACATCATTTTCCCTGAGGTGGAAGATTTGCCTACAGTTAAAGGTGACTTCTATGCCCTTGGACATACCCCCAACATCATAGGTGCCATTGATGGGACCCATGTAGCTCTGGTCCCCCCCCACAGGAGTGAACAGGTGTACAGGAACCGGAAGAGTTATTATTCCATGAATGTACAGATGGTATGTTTGGCAGACCAGTACATCTCGCAGGTAAATGCTGTGTTCCCTGGCTCAGTGCATGACGCCTACATCCTGTGGAATAGCAGCATCCCTGATATAATGGCTTAACTCCAGAGGCACCGTGTGTGGCTATTGGGGGACTCTGGTTACCCCAACCTGTCATGGCTATTGACCCCAGTGAGGAATCCCAGGACCAGGGCAGAGGAACGCTACAATGAGGCCCATGGGCGGACTAGGAGGGTGACCGAACGCACCTTCGGCCTCCTGAAGGCCAGGTTCAGGTGCCTCCATTTGACAGGTGGTTCCCTATTCTACTCACCGAAGAAGGTGTGCGAGATCATCATCGCTTGCTCGATGCTTCATAATTTGGCTTTGCGACGCCGGGTGCCTTTCCTGCAGGAGGATGGTCCAGATGACGGTGTTGTGGCAGCTGTGGAGCCTGTGGAGCCTGTGGACAGTGATGAGGAGGAAGCTGAGGAAGAAGACAACGACAACAGGGAGTCAGTCATACAGCAATATTTCCAGTGAGACACAGGTGAGGACATTTTAATGTTTTCCATTACATTAACTTTCACACGTCTACCTCTATCCTGTCTGTCGATTTCAAGCAGTATTTGGTAACTGAGTTGTACCTTTCCATTACGGTTTCACAGGTGTGGTTACCAACGTGTGTCATTTGCTTGCATCCTTCAAGGACTTGTGATGTGTGACATAGGTATGTTGGCTTTACAATGGGAAACGCATTATGACTCTGTCATTGATAATACATATTTACAATATCACAGACTGACTCCAGATTGTTTTGTGTTTCAAGGGTTTTTATTGAAGTGCTCAGAAATGGGAGGGGGTTGTAATATGAGGATGGGTGATGGCGGAGGAATGTCCACGGCAGAGTCCAGTCTATTAGTCTCACAGGTGCACTGCCCATCTGGGCATAGGAAGTGGAGCTGGGGCAGTTCAAGTATGGACAGGGTAACAAAGTGGGTCAGTGGGGGAACAATCAAGGTGGTCTCATTTCCGGGCGGGGGTCTTGCCATCTTGCTCTGTCCTGTTCCTGGCTCTCAGGGACCGCTTGCGTGGTGGTTGTCCATCTGCAGGGGGTGGGGTGCTGGTGTGGTGGACCTGTGGCAGGGCGTCCTGTCCACTAGCGCCAGCGGAGGTGGTGGGCAGTTCATCGTCCATGCCAGTGTCAGGGGCCCCTTAGAGTGCCACAGTGTCCCTCAAGGTGTTCTGTATGTCCTTCAGCACCCCTATGATGGTGCCCAGGGCGGAGCTGATGGTCCTGAGCTCCTCCCTGAACCCAAAATAATGTTCCTCCTGCAGGCGCTGGGTCTCCTGAAACTTGGCCAGGACCGTGGCCATCATCTCCTGGGAGTGGTCGTATGCTCCCATGATAGAGGTGAGGGCCTCGTGGAGAGTGGGTTCCCTTGGCCTTTCTGCCCCCGTCGCACAGCAGCCCTCCCAGTTCCCCTGTGTTCCTGTGCCTCCGTCCCCTGGACCGGGTGCCCACTACCAGGGACCCCAGGTCCCTGTTGTTGTTGGGGTGGTGGGTTATCCTGGGTTCCCTGTAGTGGTGGACACACCGCTGATTGACCTGTCGTGGGTATGGAGGTATGGGCCCGCTGGGTGGGTGCTGTGCTGGTGTTACCAGAGGGTGGAAGGTCAGTGTTGGGCTGTGCCTGTGCAAGGGGAACCAACTCTGCCGAGGCCCACGATGGTCCGGGCTGGTCATCTGGATCCAGTAGGGCAGAGCTGCTATCGTTATTGTGGGCCTCTTCTGGGGGTGGAGTGGTGTTGTCTGGACCCTCTGGTGTGGTGACGGTCCTTCGGGTTCCTCCAGGGGCATAAGAGCATAATTAATGCATTTGTGTGTGTGATGGTGTGCAATGGGTGGGTGTCTTTGTACCCCAGTGCAGGCATTCCTGTGTGGGGGCTTGTGTGATGATGGTTAGGGGGTGTTCTGGGCATGTGCAGTGGGCATACTTTAGTGATAGGTGTCCATGCTTCATTGTGTCATTCAGGGCTTGGTGTTGGGATGTGTGGGTTGTGTTATTAGTACATTAGTGAGGAGTTGGAGTGATAGGGGAGGGGGTGAGGGTGGGGGTGTGTTATAGCATGCAGGTAGGGTGGGGGATATGATAGTTAAGATTTGACTTACCAGTGTCCCATGCAGCACCGACTCCTCCGAGGCCCTCTGGATGCATGATGGTCAAGACTTGCTCCTCCCATGTTGTTAGTTGTGGTGGAGGAGGTGGGGGTCCGCCGCCAGTCCGCTGAACCGCGATGTTGTTTCTGGAGATCGTTGAACACACCTTCCCCCGTAGGTCGTTCCACCTCTTCCTGATGTCCTCCCTATTTCTTGGGTGCTGTCCCACAGCGTTTACCCTGTCCACGATTCTGCGCTATAGCTCCATCTTCCTGGCTATGTAGGTGTGCTGTACCAGTGAGCCAAATAGCTGTGGTTCTACCCGGATGATTTCCTCCACCATGACCCTGAGCTCCTCCTCGGAGAAGCGGGGGTGTCTTTGGCGTGACATGGGGTGGTGTGTGTGATGTGTGGGGCGGTGTGAGTGTTGATGTGTGTGGTGATGTGTAGTGGTGTGTGGTGTTTTGTGCGTGGATGTGGTGTGGGTGATGGTGTTGTGTGCCTCTGTATGGTGGTGTTGTCTTGGCTGTGCTGTCTCTCTGGCCTTCGTCCGTGAATTGTGGTCGTAGGGGTTTGTGGGTGATGTGGGTGTGTGTTTTATATTGTATTGGGTGTGTGGGAGTGGTGTTTGTATGTGTATCAGGTGTGTGTATTTGGAATTGTCCAATGTGGCGGTGTTTTGGAGATGTGTGTGTATTTTGAGCGCGGTGGTGTATACCGCCAATGGAATACCGCGGTTGAAAGACCGCCGCGTGGATTCGTGGGTCGTAATAGCATGGGTGTGTTTCTGTTGGCGTGGAGGTGGAGGTTTTGTATTCGTCACTTTAACACTGACCTTTGGTGTGGCGGAGTTGTGTGGGTGTCTGTATTTCGGCGGATTCCGAGATGTGTGTCATAATAGCTGTGGCGGACTACCGCTGCCGCGGCGGTGTATTGGCGGTCTTCTGCACGGCGGTAAGCGCCTTTTACCACCAATGTTGTAATGACCCCCTAAGTCTTTAATGGCCCTGAGACTCCGGAACAGGGGGCAGCAAAGAAGCCCTTGGAGAATGCTGTCAGCCCACACAGCACCAAAAGTGGCATGAGGCAGGCCAGCACAACAAGACAGGTCACAAAGTGGCAGTCCCTCCTACTGCTTAGCATGCAGCAGTCAAACACAGCAGGGCAGTTAGCCGAGCAGCAGTCCCTCCTGGCAGCACAGCAGTTCCTCCTGGCAATGTGCAGGTATACAGCCAGCAAGGTCTGGTTATAGATTTGAAAAGTGTCTGATTTTAGGTGGTCAGAGACCGAGTACTTATACCCAAATGCCAAATGTGCCTTTGAAGTGGGGTTCACTTCAATGTAGCTCCTTTACGGGCACGAGTCCCTCTTTCATCTCACCACTGGCTCCAGACTATCAGTAGGGAATAATGAGACCTTTGTGTGGGGACAGTCACTTTTCCATTGAAGTGTGTCAGCTTCCCTCCACCCCTCCTGCCTAGGAAGACCCATCAGATTGCAGATGAATGTGGATGAATCCTTTGTCACACCCACCCTTCCTGTATTCGTGGCTGTCTAGAGGGAATGCAAAAAGTGTAGTTTTCACCTAGCCCAGACTTGTATTGGAGACAGGATGCAAGTCACAAAAAGCAGTAAGAGCAGGGAAATGCCCACTTTCTGAAAGGGGCATTTCTAAAATAGTAATGTTAAATCTGAATTTACCATTAAAGAGGATTTATAATTACCATTCCAATTATATGAAACATGGTGTAGCTACGCCTTTCTGGTAGGGAATTACAGTTTAAAGGTATACTAAGGATTTCCCAAAGCTGGCCCATGAGAGAAGTATGCCTGACAGTTGTGAGTCACAACTTTGGGAGTTTTTCACTACGAGGACACATAAATCTTAAAAGTACATGTCCTGCCTTTTACTTACATGACACCTTTCCCTATAGGCTACGTAGGCCCTACCTTAGGAGTGACGTATATGTAATAAAAGGGGAGTTTTAGGCTTGGCAAGAGGTTTTACATGCCAAGTCAAAGTGACAGTGAAATTGCACACACATGCCCTGCAATGGCAGGCATGAGATGTGTTTAAGTGCTACTCATGTTGGTGGCACAATCAGTGTTGTAGGCCCACTAGTAACATTTCATTTTGAGACCCTGGGTAAACGGTATACCACTTTACAAGGGACTTACAAGTAACTTAAATATGCCAAGCAGATGTAAACTGATGTTACCATGTTTACAGAGAACACATGCCCTTTAGCACTGGTTAGCAGTGGTGAAGTACTCATAGTCATAAAGCCAAAACATACAAGTTCAGAAAAAGAGGAGGAGGAGAGCAAAATGTTTGGGAGTAACCCTGAAGAAAGGGCCATTTGTAAAAAAATATATATACATATTCACTGAAAAAACATAGATAAAAGGGAAGGTATAGCTAAGTGTAAATGTCTACCATTTTAAACAAAGAAAACCGCTACAATGTACTGTTTAACTAATAATTGGTGAATTTTAGTTGTTTTGTTTGTTTGCAATGGTTTTAACTGACATTTTCACCTAACTATAATGTCACTTTAACCTTAGTTTTTTTCAGGGAATTTCTATGGGTTTTTTTTTAACGCAAAGTAAGATGCACAGACCGCTGCGGTCTTCTGGACCAACAAACTGGCCAGCGGAGCCCATGTTTCCGCCAGACCAATTAGGAGGTTGCACACCACCAATGTGGCCACCACACTCCAACCTCCACCTGCACACTGCAATACACATCCAGAGCCGCCATTGGAGCCATTCGTAAACGTCATGCCGCTGGTCCTGTTCACTGAAAGACAAAGGATACAATGCTGACCTGGAAGACACCAACCATAAGTACCAGCACCTACATGTATTTTTTTCATTTGCATTAAAGTTGTACCGCTAGCAAACACATCCTTGGGGGTGAACTCCATGGCCAGCACCTAGACCTATCATTCATTACACACACACACTCATCCTGCAACGCAGACACCCACACATTCACGACATGCACACTTCAGCCAGCACATACACTGCATGGCAATAACACACATATGTGCAGGGCTACACATCTCTCATCAGGGACACCGAAGGCTGTACAACATACACACACAGCAACAACAACACAACTAATGCACATATATAAATACATTCCACACACTCACACACAACACTGGCCATACATACAACACACCACATATACATCCATCTGCCATGGCACACACGTAACACCAACATTAAACAATGCTGCAATCAACATACATACATAGCACAATGCATCAACAATGACATGCACAATACACTCGGAGACAAACACACAAAAGACATAAAGAGAACAACTACCACAACGCCTGCACAGCTGTGATGGGACCAGCTGAACCATACATGGAAGGAGGCTACACTGGGATGCATATCATGTTGAGCAAGGCCCAAACAACATGCACACAAAAAACAACCACAATTGGATCTCAGGGTCAACCAATACTAAAAACAATTACCAAGCACTGTCCTACAATGGGGGGACGGCAGGGCAACAAAGCACACATAACTCACACTCAATGGGACATACCCCTCCACCAACAAGCTGCCAGGAACACACACCTAAATGGACATGCAAAGCAAACTACCACAGCTCCACATACTCCAGGTTTGCACTGACAAAAATCAAGAACACACACACCACATGTACACAATACCCACAACAGGGGGAAAAATAATACACCATACATGCCCACATCACACAACACACAACACAAAAAGAAACACATACCACTACAAACACAGCTCAATGTCATTACACCAACATTCGATCTACATAGACATTCCCATCACACAACACACACCCTACCCTTAGGGGGCACAACACTGTACACATACTCACAGACTGCAAACAGCACCACATGGAGCAGCAAGGCCACAAACACACACAACTACACACACACAAACAACATCAGCCAGGGACATTAGAAACCTAAGGAAGGAAATGCAGGGCAAAGGTGTAACACAAACTCCAAACACAGGATTGGGTTTATTTTTAGAAACAATAAATAATAACTAAACAAGTCCAAGGCCATAAGGTTCCATCCAGGCCCCAGTACCCCCAGTACTCGACTCCTGACTGCCAAATAACCTCCATAGGTAGGGGCATCAAGGGGGCAGGCAGGCACCTGTTCCAAAAGGGGTCTTTGGTTGGTAGTCAGGTTACCCCCTGTCCAAGCAAGGACCCTCACTTTAGTCAGGGTAAGTTACACTCAATCCAAATTATCCTGTGCCCACCCTCTGGTAGCTTGGCACTGAGCAGTCAGCCTTAATTTAGAAGGCAATGTGTAAAGTATTTGTGCAATATGTCATGCAATAACACAGTATAGCACCACAAAAATACACCACACAGTGTTTGGAAACATATAAAATATTTATCTGATAAGATGCAGTTAAAAAACGATTAAGATGCAATAAGTATATTTTTTGAGATATCACTGTAAAAGTGATATAAATTGTCTTTAGTCTTTTAAAAGCAATAAATGTCTCTTTTAAGCACAAAGTACCTGGTTCCCATTCAAAATCTCCGCAAAGAACCGCAGAGGAGGAGATGCGTGGAAACAAAAGGGGTGTGCATAGATTTCTCTGGCTGCACACAGTGATGCGTCGTTTAGTTTTCACGCAGGGACGGCTGTGCATCGATTTCCTGCGCTCAGTCGTGCATCCTCTTTGGGTTGTGGGGTTTTCGGACACCCCGGGGACGATGCGTGGATTTTCCGTGCTGACAGGATGAAGTCGCAGAGGCTGCGTCGATCCGGTGGCCTTTGATTCCTCTCTGGAAGTCAGACTGCGTAGTTCTGGCTTGGTTGTGCGTTGATCCAGTGGGCCGTGCGTCAAATGTCGGGTTACTACGCTGGCACTGCCTCGATCTTCTCATTACGAAGTCGGGATGCGTCATTCCGGTTCAGCGTGCGGTGAATTTTTCACCATAGTGCATTCTGTGCGTCGTTTCTGGTGGGCTGTGTGCGGATTTTCGCTGCACAAGGAGTCCTTCTTGTAGAGAGGAAGTCTTTTTGGTCCTAAGACTTCAGGGAACAGGAGGCAAGCTCTATCCAAGCCATTGGAGAGCACTTCTCACCACAGCCAGAGAACAGCAAGGCAGCAGGGCAACAGCGGAGCAGCAGTCCTTCACAGAAAGCAGACAGGTGAGTCCTTTGGGCAGCTAGGTGGGTCTTCTTGGCAGGATGCAGGTTCTGGTTCACGTTCTCTTCTCCAGGAAGTGTCTGAGTTGGTAGGGGCAGAGGCCCTGTTTAAATACCCAAATGTGCCTTTGAAGTAGGGGAGACTTCAAAGAGTGGCTTAGATGTGCACAAGGTCCCCTTTCAGTTCAATACTGTCTGACAAGGTCCCAGTAGGGGGTGTGGCAGTCCTTTGTGTGAGGGCAGGCTACAATCCTTTGACATGTAAGTGTCAGGCCCTCTACCCTCCCAGCCCAGGAAGATCCATTCAAAATGCAGATGTATGCAAGTGAGGCTGAGTATCCTGTGTTTGGGGTGTGTCTGAGTGAATGCATAAGGGAGCTGTCAACTAAACACAGCCAGACATTGATTGTAGTGCACAGAAGGATTTAAGTGCAGATAAATGCTCACTTTCTAAAAGTGGCATTTCTAAAATAGTAATATTAAATCCAACTTCACCAGTCAGCAGGATTTTTTATCACCATTCTGGCCACACTAAATATGACCTTCTACTCCTTTCAGATCAGCAGCTACCACACAAACAATATATGAGGGCAGCCCCAATGTTAGCCTATGAAGGGAGTAGGCCTCACAGCAGTGTCAAAACTAATTTAGGAGTTTTGCACTACTAGGACATGTACACTACACAGGTACATGTTTTAAGCTTGACAAGTAAATTTAAATGCCAAGTCGAACTGGCAGTGAAACTGCACACACAGGCCTTGCAATGGCAGGCCTGAGGCAAGGTTAAGGAGCTACTTCAGTGGGTGGAACAATCAGTGCTGCAGGTCCACTAGTAACATTTAATCTACAGGCTCTGGGCACATATAGTGCACTTTACTAGGGACTTATAAGTAAATTAAATGATCCAATTGAGTATGATCCAATGTTACCATGTTTAAAGGGAGAGAGCATATGCACTTTAGCACTGGTTAGCAATGGTAAAGTGTGCAGAGTCTTAAAACCAGCAAAAACAGTATCTAAAAAGTGGATGGAGGCAGGCAAAAAGTTAGGGGTGACCATTCTAAGGCTGTCAGGTCTAACAGCACCTCAAGGATTATCCGGGGAGGTGGGGGATGGGGTGGGGGAGGCTTGGCTTTTGGGGTTGTGCATTGGCTTCGAAGGGAGGGTTTTGGTTTGGCTTTGGGTGGGGAGACCTTCTTTTGGGGCTAGACTTCTTGGCAGGGGAGTGGCATGGGTGCCTGCAGTGGGGGGCAGGGGAGGACTTGGAGGTGGAAGGGATGGCCTTGGGGAGGGTAACTGAGCATTTGGGGGTGGTACGGGGTGGGAAGAACAGGAGTAAGTTTAAGATCATAGAGGAGCAATTTTTTAGACACTGGGCTGGTCATCAGAAGGGGACGGGATTTGGAGGATGAGGGAGTGGTTGTATGATGTGTCAGGTTGATGTCTTGGGTGCAAGTTTGTAGGTAGTGTTCTTGTGTGAGGTGGGTGATTTTTGGGTGGGTGAGTGAGGGCATTCATGTGCTTGGGGCTGAGGGGGGATGGAGGTGCTGGGGGATGCCAGGGTTGGTGGGAGGGTGTGTATTGGGATTGTGACTGCAGGTATGGTATATGTGCTGCATATAGGTGTCTCTGTGGTCTGCGGTATGACATGTGTGGTGGCTGATCTGTGGCTGTTGGTTCAGTATCTGCAGGTGTGCCAGATGTCATGTGTGTATGGCTGGGATGTGTAAGGGGAAGTTGTGACTATTGCTATGTCTGCAGGTGGATGTTGTTTGTGTGCATACTGGCGATGTACTTTATGGTGCTTGTGTTTGTGTGCGCTATCAGTGTCTGGTGGATGCGTGTGAGTCTGTGTGCTTTAGGTGGGTTGGGTAAGGGGGATTTAGACTGGGAAGAAGAAGGCGGAGGGGTACAGAAGACAAAGGGTGACTGGCTGCCGTCAGTGTGGAGGCCAGAGCCTGAAATGATCTCTGTAGGCCTGAGATTGCACAGTGAATGCCCTCCAGGAATGCATTGCTTTGTTGGCTCTGGCTTGCCAGTCCCTGAATGGCATTCACGATGAACGTCTGACCCACACAGATCAACCTCAGGAGGTCAATAGCCTCCTCACTGAGGGCAGCAGGGCTAACAGGGCTGGGCAGAAGTGCCTGTGGCAAAGGAGATACCCACCCTCTTGGGTGAGTGGGCACAGCCAACTGGGTGGGGAGTAACAAGGAGGGTGGTGATAGAATGCAGGGTGGCAGACAAAGATGCTATAGGGGTGGTCCCCGATGCTTCCAACACCACTAGGGAGTGGCCACTGGAGGAAGGATCCATGATAAAGATGTTGATCCTTTCTCCTACAGGCCACTGGGTCCTTTGTTGTCAGTGGTCTTGTGACCTGAGGTCCTGTGGTCAGATGCTTCCCCACTTGGCGCGGCCCCATCTCCTTTGCCATCTGGTGCTAATACTGCCAGAAAATAGGAAAGCAAGGTAATGACACCAACATGCAGGCAGTGCAATTACAAACCAGAGAGGCAAAAAATACCATCATGTCAACCAACCCTCCCCGCATGAAGTGACAGCAAACTGCTGCCATCATGTTCCAATACAAAGACATGCATGCCATCTGGAATTACAAAAGAAACACATTGGCAATTTCTGGTGTCACATAACTATTATGGCATGGATGAAGTCTAGCTAGTACACCAACCATACAACAACTAGGTGACCCCTTCAAAGGACACTTGTGCAACATCAAGCACACCATATAGAACCAATAGCCAAACTTTGGATTCCTATGTAAGTTACCCTATACATTACACTGACAAAAGCCTATACATACATCTAATTTGCACTGATATGATGTCTCATGGACAACTGATGGTGCTAAAGAAAGGCAATCAACAATGCTTAAATCATGCCATGCCTTGATTAGGTGACATGGAAACATTAATTTGACTAGGGACACAACACAACAACATACAGCTCCACAAGTTACACCTTATCAAAATAAGTCAAGGTTGGTATTTGCAAGGCCCACTCAGATGTGGCACACCTCTAAAGTTTCAACAAACTACATGGAATTCAGGTCCCATAGCTCACGGAGAGATGTCTCCTGAATACCCTTGAATGGTCTAGTAAGGCCCAGGATAGGCCCTACAAATTACTCCCACCCATTGCCATCTGTATTTCTGAATGTGCCTGTAGTAGATAACTGTACCATGCAGGAAGGAGGGACCTTGCAATCACTATCAGCAGGACACCATAATATTTTACAATGATAGGTATCATCACTACCTACATCACAGACATGATAAGACATGATAAGCATGGCATCTGTCTGTGGGGAATCCCTGACCCAAAACACGTCATGCTGCCATCACTACACCCATGATGCATCCATACAGTCAGAGCACAATTCCCAAACAACACATACGTTCTGGGAACCTACAAACAACATACCACATCAAGGGTACAAATCATCAAAATGGATCAAAACCCTTTTCCAACATGTCATTTCCATTGTGCTATTGCTGTTACACACGACTAACAACATATTATGAGGCATGAATGTATCTGTCTGACTACTTAGGATGGTGACACAGTCCTTTCTGGGACATCACGGTAAATGTATCATGGCTACAACAGGATCCCATGGACACATATTTGAGCATTCTGGGATATCATGCCATGGCTACCACATACCTACATCTCGGGGATAGATGGGTACCAAATTGGAAATGGACCAGATTCAGACAGGTAGGCATGTTGGCTACACTGATGACACATCTCCCATGACAATGCACATTCCCCACGTACTAAGGGAAAGTTCCTTGCTACAGCTGCCAAGATATTTGCCATGTAAGTCATGTCACATGTATGATGGACACCCAGGCATCGCAGACTGCTGTGAGGCACAAGCACACAACACAATGGAGACAACTTGACCATGGTTTGCTTATGTTAAACTACACATATCCTCAGACACATGACAGAGGACAGTGGCCCACATCCTACACACCGTTGGACTGCAACATTTGTCTGGAGTGGTTCTGGTGTGCAAAGTATCATTCATCAGGGTTTTTGCAACACTTTGCTGAACAACTTACACTGACATCTGTGCTCACTGCTGGACAATTATACTGAAGGTTCACCACAGTATAGTCCTAGGTTCCATCTCCTAAAGGATGATCACACCAGTTGGGAACACATGGCCTTTCTCCAAACATTGGATGCCAGAAGGTATGTGACACATGACACATTGTGAGGAAGAGCAGTTTGTCCCTCACTCTTTGAAAAGTGGCAAGCATGTCATACATATAAGTACTTACCCCATGGTGGCTGCTGTGCTGCCCTCAAATGCCCATCCAGGGTCGGATTGGCCAAAATGCAGGCAATTAGGTGTTCATTGTCCGATGGGCAGCTCGTCCCCTTTGGGAGGATATCCGAAGCTGGTCCTCCATGGACTTCTGGGCCCAGTGTCTCAGGTCCTCCCACCTCTTCCAACAGTGGTTGTTCTACTGGCTGTAGACTTCCAGGGTCCACACCTTCTTGGCAATGGCTCTCCATATCCCTTATTTCTGGTGGGCGTTGACCTACATGGATGCATAAAAACAGGACAAGAAATCATGTCCACAAGTCCAAAGAAAACATATACATGTCAGTGTACCAAGCCTAGAACATCCTGTCAGAACCTTCCAGTCTATCTGTGGCACATAGCAATCATTGTGCACAGGGACATGACTGCAAACACTCCCCATTTGGGTGCAGTAGACACTCCGCAGCTCGGACCCTCCACTGACCTTTTGTCAATACTGTAATTTTTGTGAATCATGACATCATCACCTGATATTGATTAGGTGAAGATGGAACACATCCCACAAAGTGGCAAGTGATAGTTATAGCTCACTGCAAACAATGCACAAAAAGATACACAACCTCCAAATATCACATGCTGCTTAAAGTCATAAGATGTAACAACAAGCCTACTGACAGACCCATTGTGCATTGCCACATTGAAGGGAGTGTCAGGTGGAGCATACAGAGAGGCAATCCTGCCCATTTGTGTACATGCGCTGAGACAGGTGAAGGCACATGTTACTTCAGGAGGTGGGAGTTTTTCAGTGTCAGATCAACCAGTAGCTACATACCTTATCACATGTGTGGATACAGAAACTATGACACTATAGGGAAATGCCTGGCCCAGCATTGTACACGTTCAACTTCATAACCATAAACACAGAGTCCACTATCAGGTCACATTACACAACAGCACATTGTTTGCAGATGTGCAATGTCTGAAATTAAAAGCACATGCACTGGACACATGAGAGCTGTAAGGTAGTGACTACAGGGCTGAGTGATCAAGGGAACTCAACCCACTCACATGACATGTCATCAACCCCCCTGCTGCCATGCAACCATATGTGAGTACACTTCACAGACCTTTTCTGCAATAATTTCAATGGGGATGAATGTCATGGCAACTCATCTAGGCATGTGCATCTTGTACAGGGAACACTCAATTCACACTCACTACATTTTCTTACAATTTCAAACTCTTCACTTGACATGGATACCTGCCCATTCAATCAAATATCCATACACATTTACAGCACAAAATATGTCTTTGCAGACACCAGCTGACTAACTGGGCTTAGACACAGGCTAACGAAAGCTGAGATAGGTGGGGATAGATGGAAAGTGTGCACATGGTGCATTTACCCGCTTCTCTGGTGCACAATAGAGTTGTCCATACAGGATTAGGACCTCCCCCACCAGCTTCTGGTGAGAATGCAGGGGCCCTATTACCTGTTGGACATGGCATGATTGCTCCCAGAGGTGGTGCACAGCAGCTCAGGTTGTGGACGTCTTGCTGGCAGCAGTGTCAGGAGTCAAATGAGGGATTCTGCAGAAAATGACAATGTTGCCTGCCATGTAGATGACTATCACCGCCTGCAGGCACTGCCATTGGCCCAAGAGCACCAGAGGCAGCAATGTTATCCTATGGCAATGTCCACCGTGGTAGTATCCGCCTACCGCCATGATGACTTCTGCTTGAATCCGTGGGCGGTTCTTATTGTCCAGTGGAGTAAGTCAGGCATCAGCCACTTTTGATCCATATAAAGCAATTATACTGAATAATTTGATGGATCACTAATCAAATAACTGATGTTCTGGGGATAATGAGTACTGGCCTAGTCAGATCATGTAAGTCAATCCTTTCGCCAACCATATTGATATGTAGGCATGCAGATGTGACAACATGCTTGGAGGTACAGCCACCACCCTCTCCCCTACCTGTGACCTAAAAGGTTGTGCATTAAATCACAGGCAGTTCAGGTAGCTATCTGACCATGAGCTTCCTGTCCTGTTCATAAAGATGATTGCTACACATATGTTAATAATTAGGGCATTAACGTCCCAGGAAGAGCAAGGCTTAGCCCTAGTGTGTTTGCACATCATGTTTACAGTGACATACATACATAATGTGATACATGTTAAATGTAAGGGACTCATTTAGGGGGTCATTACAACATTGGCGGTAAAAGCAGCTTACCGCCGTGCAGAAGACCGCCAACACACCGCCGCGGAAATCCGCCACAGCTATTATGACCCACAGCTCGGAATCCGCCAAAATCCAGACACCCACAGAAGTCCGCCACACCAAAGGTCAGTGATAAGCTGGCGAAAACAAAACCTCCACTATCACAACCCACGAATCCACCCGGCGGTCTTTCAACCGCGGTATTCCATTGGGGCTACACACCCCGCGCTCAAAATACACACACTCTTACAAAACACAGCCACATTGGACAAGTCCAAATACACACACCTGATACACATACACACACCACTCCCACACACCCAATACAATATAAAACACACACCCACAAACCCCTACTACCAAAAATTCTGAAAGAAGGCCAGAGAGAGACACCACAAACAACTACCAAGCATCCACAGGCACAAAATACCATCACCAACACACCACTACATACCAGCACACCTATTACCACACACACCACTCCACACATCACCCACACCACCCCATGTCACGGCAAAGACACCCCAGGTTCTCTGAGGAGGAGCTCAGGGTCATGGTGGAGGAAATCGTCCAGGTAGAGCCACAGCTATTCGGAGCACAGGTGCAGCACACCTCCATAGCTAGGAAGATGGAGCTATGGCGAAGATTAGTGGACAGGGTCAACGCAGTGGGACAGCACCCAAGAAATAGGGATGACATCAGGAAGAGGTGGAACGACCTACGGGGGAAGGTGCGTTCCGTGGTCTCCAGACACCACCTTGCGGTTCAGCGGACTAGCGGCGGACCCCCTCCTCCTCCCCCACAACTAACAACATGGGAGGAGCAGATCTTGGCGATTCTGCATCCTGAGGGCCTCGCAGGAGTAGATGGAGGAATGGACTCTGGTATGTCAAATCTTAACTATTACATCCCCCACCCTACCTGCATGCCATCACATACCCCCACCCTCACCCTCACCCCCATCACTTCAACTCCTCACAAATGACCCAATATCACAAACCACCCATCCCAACACCAAGCCCTGCATGCAACACCAAAGCATGGACACCCATCACCAAAGCATGGCCACGGCACATACCCATACACCCCATAAACCACCATCACACAACACAACCACCACACAACAATGCAAGCACTGGGGTACACAGTCACCCATCCATTGCACACCATGGCACACACAGATGTAATAAACATCCTTTTATACCCCTGCAGGACCACTACCCAACGTCACCGGACAGGGGGGTCCACACATGTCCACACCTTCAACAGAAGAGGCCCACAGTGATGACAGCAGCTCTGTCCAACTGGATCTAGATGGCCAGCCCGGCCCATCGGGGACCTCTGAACAGTCAGTTCCCCTCACACAGTCACAGGCCACTACAGACCTTCCTCCCTCTGGAAACACCAGCACAGCACCCACCCAGCGGGCCCATACTTCTGTCCCCAGGACACGTCAATCAGCAGTGTGTCCACCACTAGAGGGAACCCAGGCTAAACCACCACCCCAACAACAGGGACCTGGGGGCAGTGGTAGTGGGCACATGGTCCAGGGACGGAAGCACAGGAACACAGGGGAACTGGGAGGGCTGCTGTGAGACAGGGGGAGGACAGGCCAAGGGAACCCACTCTCCACGAGGCCCTCTCCTCCATCATGGGAGCCTACCACCACTCCCAGGAGACGATGGCAACGGTACTGGCCAAGTTTCAGGAGACCCAGCGGCTGCAGGAGGCACAGTATTTGGGCTTCAGGGAGGAACTCAGAACCATCAATTCCGCCCTGGGCACCCTCGTAGGGGTGCTAAAGGAAGTACTCAACACCAGGAGAGACACTGTGACACAACAAGGGGCCCCTGACACTAGCATTGATGATGAACTGCCCACCACCTCCGCCGAGGCTAGTGGACAGGACGCCCCACCACAGGACCACCACACCAGCCCCCACCCCCTGCAGAGGGAGAACCACCCCGCAAACGGTCCCTGAGATCCAGGACAAAGACAGAGAACGATGCCAAGACCCCCTCCAAGAAATGAGACCACCCTGAATGTCATCTTTCTGTCCCACTTTGTCACCCTGTCCATCCTCAAACTGCCCCAGCTCCACTTCCTATGCCCATTTGGGCAATGCTCCTGTGACACTAATAGACTGGACTCTGTCATGGACATTCCTCCACCATCCCCCCTCACCATTTTACAACACACTCCAATATTGAGCACTTCAATAAACACCCTTGAAGCACAAAACAATCTGGAGTCAGTCTGTGATTTCGAAATTATGTATTAGCAATTACAGTGACAAAATGCTTTTTCAAATGTAATGTCAACATACCTATGTCACACAGCTCTAGTCCATGAGGAAACAAAGCAGATGTCACACAGTGGGACCCACATCTGTGAAATTGTAAGGGAAAGTGACAACTCAGTGACCATACACTGGGTGAAAACGACAGACAGTAAAGAGGTAGTAGTGTTAAAGTACATGTAGTAGGCAGGTCTGTACTCTTACCTGTGTCTCACTGGAACTATTGCAGGATCACTGAGTTCCTGTTGTCCATGTCTTCTTCTTCTGCTTCCTCGTCTTCACTGTCCACAGGCTCCACAGCTGCAACAACACCGCCATCTGGACCATCCTCCTGCAGAAAAGGCACCTGTCATTGCAAAGCTAAGCTGTGAAGCATACAGCAGGCCACGATGATCTGGCACACCTTCTTTGGTGAGTAGAATAGGGATCCACCTGTCATATGGAGGCACTGGAACCTGGCCTTCAGGAGGCCAAAGGTCCGTTCTATTATCGGCCGAGTTCACCCATGGGCCTCATTGTAGTGTTCCTCTGCCCCTGTCCTGGGATTCCTCACTAGGGTCAGTAGCCATGACAGGTTGGGGAAACCAGAGTCACCTGCAAATGGCGAGGGACAACTGTTAGACACACACTAACCTGCAGGGATATCCCCAGACCCAGACAACCATTCCCACTGTCTTGCTTCGAGGTGCTTACCTAATAGCCACACACAGTGCCTCTGGAGTTGACCCATCACATAAGGGATGTACTGGTCTGCCAAACACACCATCTTCACATTCATGGAATGATAACTCTTCCGGTTTCTGTACACCTGTTCACTCCTGCGGGGGGGGGCAAAGCCACATATGTCCCATCAATGGCACTTATGATGTTGGGGATATGTCCCAGGGCATAGAAATCACCTTTCATTGTAGGCAAATCCTCCACCTGAGGGAAAACGATGTAGCTCCGCATGTGTTTCAGCGGGGCAGACAACACGTTGGAAAACATAGGCTGGGACATCTCTGATGCTATGGCCACTGTTGTTTGAAATGACCCACTTGCAAGGAAATGGAGTACTGACAGCACCTGCACTTGAGGGGGGATTCCTGTGGGATGGCGGATAGCTGACATCAGGTCTGGCTCCAGCTGGGTACACAGTTCATGGATTGTGGCATGATCAAGCCTGTAGGTGATGATCACATGTCTTTCCTCCATTGTCGACAGGTCCACCAGCGGTCTGTACACCGGAGGATGCCACCATCTCCTCACATGTCCCAGCGGACGGTGCCTATGAAGGACAACAGCGAGCACAGAGTCAACCAACTTAGAGGTACGTACACACAGCTTACACAGAACACGAATCATAATCCGAAAAGTGGCCTGTATGTGTGTTGAGGCTAGGCCTAGGTATGTGTGACACAGTTAAAAATGAAGCCATGTGGGCCCCTGAAATGGTGGCTGCCTGACCTCTAAAGTGGGATATTGGGATGTGAGGTAACTGCGCTGGCATTGTACACCGTCGCGGTAGGCAGTCGAAGACCGCAGCGCAATGCTGCATTGGTTAACATTGGACCCTATGGGTCCCAGGAGCCAATGACGATGTACGCCGGCGGTGATGGTACGCACCGCTGCGGACGTGACTGCCATTTTCTATCTGTTCAATCACTCGATACCTGATCTTCAACATGAGAGGACCTACACTGCAAGTGCTGCTGTGACCTCGGTCTGGAAGAGACAATGGGTCAAGTGTCTGAGGAAAGGGCCCCTGCCTTCACATCGGAGGAGTTGGAGAGACTCGTGGATGGGGTCCTCCCCAGTACACGCTACTCTACGGTCCTCCAGACAAACAGGTAAGTACAATGGGAGCATGCTGTATGGGCTATGCCTGTGTGGAGTGGGGTGGATGAAAGTGGGGGGGGAGAATGAGGCATGCATGAAACGATGATGAATGCATGTTCCACATGGCAAGGGTAGGGATGGGGTCCAATTACTGTGACGGTGCAGTTGGTAATAAAATTTCTCTTCCCCCTGTACAAATCATGTAGGTTAGCGCCCACAGAAAAAAGATATTTGGCGTGCCATCGCCAAGGACGTCCGGACCCTGGGGGTCTACCACAGACGGAGCACCCACTTCCGGAAAAGATGGGAGGACATTCGCCGCTGGAGCAAGAAGACAGCGGAGGCTCTGCTGGGGATGGCCTCGCAAAGTGGGAGGGGTGCCCTTCGCACCATGATCCCCCTGATGTTCAGGATCCTGGCGGTGGCATACCCGGAGTTGGATGGGCGCTTGAGGGCATCACAGCAGCCACAAGGGGGTGAGTACACTCTCATCCTGCTGATTTTGTGCGCAGTGGAGGTGTCTGGGTGGGGGAGGTGGGCTGTGGGTTTCCCTAGGCCAGGGCGAGTTTAGTAGGCAATGTCCCTCCGAAAGGCAGGCCATGTGGCACCCCACCCCACCTCTTTAGAGTGCCAAATACACCTACACCTACAAATACACCTAGTAATGCCCCTGTGTGCAGATGTTGTCCATAGCATTGTAGGCCATGTCCCAGGGATTGAACAGTGGAGCCCAAGAGCGCCGCGTAGTGCAGGGGGCTTCTGTGTCTGTCGTGTCCACCAACGGTAGCAGTAATGCATGCACTCAACATGTCTTTCTTCTGTTGTCCCCACCTTTTTGTAGTTTCCCTGTTCTTGTGTGCATTAGCATCATCAGGCGGAGGAGCAGTGGCACCGGAGCAGGAGTGAGCTGCATCCCACATGGCCCTGGAGGGCGAGATAATGGACTCGGAGTTCACCAGTGGGACGGAGGGCAAGGGGAGCTCTACAGCGGGGACAGGAGCTGACACCAGTGACACAGACTCATCCTCTGATGGGAGCTCCTTTGTGGTGGCGGCACCATCTGTACCCCCCGCTTCTACAGGTACAGCCGCCACCCCCCCTACCAGCACCACCCTCCCAGCAGCCCCTCAGCCTTTGCCCCGTGCCCGCTCACCCAGAAGGTTGGGCATCACCTTTGCCCCAGTCACCCCTGCTGCCCTCAGTGAGGAGGCCATTGACCTCCTCAGGTCCCTCACTGTTGGGCAGTCTACCATTTTGAATGCCATCCAGGGTGTAGAAAGGCAGTTGCAACAAACCAATGCATTCCTGGAGGGCATTCATTCTGGTCAGGCGGCCCTTCAGCGAGCTTTTCAGACTCTGGCCTCTGCACTGATGGCAGCCATTGTCCCCGTCTCTAGCGTCCCCCCTCCAACTTCCTCCACCCAGACCCAATCCCCTGTACCCCATCCTATCCCAAGCACACCTTCAGACCAGCATGCACACACGTCAACACACAAGGGAAGCTCAGGCAAACATAAGCACCACACATCCCACAGGCACTCACGCAAGCATCACACACATGCAGACACACCAACATCCACTGCCTCCACTGTGTCCCCCTCCTCCTCATCTCCCTCCTCCTTCCCAGTCTCGTCTACACTCACACCTGCATGCACTACATCTACAGCCACTACTGCCATCACCAGCACACACACCACCACACCCTGCTCACGTGCAGTCACCACCCCCACTACCATTCAAACGTCCCCTGTGTCATCTCCCAGTGTGTCTGTGATGCCACCTCCCAAGATACACAAACACAGGCACACACCCACCCAACAGCCATCCTCATCACGACAGCCTCCAGCGCATGCACCTTCACCCAAAGTCACCAAACAAACACCTCCTACAACCTTGACCTCTTCCTCCACTCCCAAACCCCCTCCAGCTACCCGTCCCAGTGTCTCCAAAAAACATTTCCTGTCTAACCTTGACCTCTTTCCCACACCTCCCCCACCCGGTCCGTCTCCTAGGTCCCGAACTAGCACCTCAGCCACAACATCTCCGGGACCAGTGGTGCCTGTAGTCACCGGAATATGGAGTGCATCGGCCACCAGGGCAGCCAGTGTGGCACAGAGCTACAGTATGGACAGTCCCCCACCTGTCAAGCATTAGAAGTTGGCCAGTTCCCGGCGAGAGAGGGGGAAGACTCCAGCCACCAAAGCCGCTCCCAGGGGTCCCGGTGGGAGTGTGGAGTCAGCTGCAACACCTTCCAAGGTGGGAAGGGCCACAAGAAACCCGGCAAGTCTGGGAAGAGCAGCATGGGGGAGAAGACCGCCATCATCCCCGCTGCCCAAGAGGCCACCGCCAGCACCTGCCCCGCTGCCCTGGAGGCCACCGCCATCATCCCTGCTGCCCAGGAGGCCACCGCCAGCACCTGCCCTGCTGCCCAGGAGGCCACTGCCATCATCCCCGCTGCCCAGGAGGCCACCGCCAGGACCTGCCCTGCTGCCCTGGAGGCCACAGCCAGCACAAGCCCCGCTGGGCTAGAGAGGACCGCCAGCACAAGCCCCGCTGGGCTAGAGAGGACCACCGCAGATGAGTCATTGCAGAGGAACCCGCCGCCTCAAGCACCACTGAACAGGGCACCGCCGCCTCAAGCACCGCTGAACAGGGCATCGCCGCCTCAAGCACCGCTGAACAGGACACCGCCGCCTCAAGCACCGCTGAACGGGGCATCGCCGCCTCAAGCACCGCTGAAAAGGGCACCACCGCATCAAGCACCGCCTGCCCATGAGCGCCAAGGGAACTGCCGCTACTGAGTCCGTCACGAGCAGGATGAAGCACTCTGGGCACAAAGCCCCCTCCAGAACCAGTGGAGACTGTCATCCACTACCTCTGTCCTTAGCAGGATGAAGCACTCTGGGCACAAAGCCCCCTCCAGAACCAGTGGAGACTGTTATCCACTTGAGAGACTGTGGCTTTGCACTCCCCAGGATATAGCAGTGGGCAACCCACCCACTGTAGAGACTTGAGAGGCTGTGGCTTTGCACTCCCCAGGATATAGCAGTGGGCAACCCACTCACTGTAGAGACTTGAGAGACTGTGGCTTTGCACTCCCCAGGATATAGCCGTGGGCAACCCACCTACTGTAGAGACTTGAGAGACTGTGGCTTTGCACTCCCCAGGATGCAGCAGTGGGCAACCCACCCACTATAGAGACTTGAGAGACTGTGGCTTTGCACTCCCCAGGATATAGCAGTGGGAAGCCCACCCACTGTAGAGACTTGAGAGACTGTTGCTTTGCACTCCCCAGGATTGAACAGTGGGCATGTGGCCCCCCTCGTGGATTTGGCATCGTGCACTCAACCGGCTGAGGTGCCCCCCTTTCCCTCCCGCTGAGGTGCATGTTTTCTTGCTCTCTCCGTCATGGTCGGGGATCTTGTGTGGGCCTCGCCCATACCGTGATGGCCCTGTGTTCCACTGACTTCATTGGAGCACTACCTGGACTATTAAGCTTGTTGTATATTTTGTTTATAGTGTATATGTATATTTTTGAGTACTTGATTTTAATATATTACAATGGTTACACTCATTTGCTTTTGACTTTGCATTCTTCCTGGGGGTTGGGGGCGTAACTGTAATGTATCATGCTGTATTGGTGTGTGTGTTGTAGTGGGTGAGGCTGGGGGTGTTGCGTGTTACGTGTGTGGCCCTTGTTTTTTCCCTCCTCCTTCCCCTGTGTCGTAGGTTCAGTACTCACCGTTGTCTTTGCCGCCGGTGTTCGTGCTCCTGGTAGAGGAGCAGGAAGATAATGGCTGGCAGGATGTGCAGCTCTGGTTCAATGGCGTCCGGATTCCTCATGGGGTGTGTAGAGGTGAGCGTTTTCCCTTCAAAGTCCTGTTTCCGCCGTTTTTTTGTCCGCAGTGAATCCGCCCCGGAAAAGGTGGCGGATTGGTAGGTTGTGATACTGTGGGCGGTACTTTGTCTTCCACCCGTCTGTTGGCCGTGACCGCCATGCTGTTTGTTTGTACCGTTGTGGCGATCGGAGTGTTAAAGTGGCTGTCTTTGTTGGCGGTTTCCGCCACGGTCGTAATTCAAATTTTACCGCCGCTTTAACACCGTCCGCCAGGGTTGTAATGACCACCTTAGTGACTGCCTTGTTTGTTTTTTGGCCCACATAGTTATCCTGGGAGGAGATGGATCAGACACCCTCCATCCACTTGCTGGCTTGCAGACCACGGAGGACAGATTAGTGATTCAGATCTACAGCCTGGTTAGGCAGACAATCACAGATTTATTTTGTCACAGGGTCCTTCCAAAATACAGTGGCCCTATCTGCTGGGATGTCCCAGCCGATGTTCAGTTTAGTATTGAAGGATTTCCTCTCAGCAGTGTTGAAGCATCTGGACAGCAACATCCGGTTTCCTCTACGAGAGGATTTTGCGCATGTGAAAGCAGAATTCTGTGGTTTGGCACACATCCCACATGTTGTTGAAGCCATTGATGGTAACCATGTAGCCTTGGTTCTACTGCTTGGCACTGAACAGGTCTCTCGGAACAGGAAAAGCTTCCATTCTATCAATGTCCAAGTAGTGTGTTTGGCAGACCTCTACATTTTCCAGGGTTCAGTCCACGATGCCTTCATCATGTGGAACTGTGCTATTCCACAGCTGACAACAACAACTGTACCCAGGGAGGGCCTGGCTGGTTGGTAAGACACATATGTCATGTGTGTTTGTATGTATCATGTCTGCTGTTATTGACACTTTTCTCTGTACTCATGGTTGCCCACATGTCACTTTGCCTTACAGGGGATTCTCTTTACTCAAATCGTGCCTGGTTGTTGACACCAGTGAGAAACCAACAACACCAGGAGAAGACTGCTTCAGTGAGGCTCTTGGGAGAACATGCTGGGTCGTGGAGCTGGATTTTGGGCTCATGAAGGTGAGATTCTGTAGCATTGACAAAACAGGCGGAGCTCTCTTATACTCACCCTCCAAAGTTTGTAAGATCATTGTGGCCCGCTGCATGCTCCAAAACCTTGCCCTGAGGAGGAACATTCCATCCATTCCTGATGAGGGGCAGCTGGCAGTGCCACAGGGTGAGCCTCCTGAAATTTCAAGTGAGAATGACAGTTTTGAGGATGAAGGTGGAGACATCCATGCAGATCTCATCAATCAGTACTTCACCTGAGTGTAATACCTGATGGCCTGCATGGGGTACTGTATGGATTCTTATATTTTGAGACAGGACATTCTATGCAATGCATCATGGAGCCATATTTGCTGGCTACATCAGACTTGAAGATGTCCCTTTCTTGAGCATCTCCTTTGATTTGTGTAGTCATATTGTACTGACAGGGAAGCCTCAGAAGATTTGACTGACTTTTGTGTTTCATGAATACCTTTGCCTGCCTAAACTCCTTGTATGTGACTTTTTCCGTCCAGGTCTCATCCCCATGCCATTCTCAAGTGGACATTTCAGAGTTGTGTCACTGGCAGGTGGAAGTGGTTGGTCTGACAAATGTGGTTTATGTGGGTACCATGCCCAGGCTGCCTTTACTGTGGGAGGGGAGTTATCTGAGCTTGAGAATGGACCTGTTTTCCCAGGTATGTTTATTCAATGGTCTAATGTGTGTGGTCATGTGCCCTTCTGACATGTCATTGTGGCCAATCCTTGAATTCTCCCTTCACACTGTGTTGACAATGTTGCTATATGCCCTGTATAGAGCTGTCAAAGTGTTTCCTCATTGCAGGCCACAGTGGCTGTGCCCTTACACTGACCTAGGCATGTGACATGGCAGTTGATGCCTAACCATTGTAATAGGATAGGCCCCAGCCTAGGGACCACTGTACTGTCCTCTGTCTGTGTCAAGAGGTATCTCAAGATGGATAGATATGGTTGTGGTATGGGATAAGGGTCAAGCTAGAGGCAATATCTACCTATCTGTTTGCCTATCCTTTGGTACAAGGTCTGACATAGCCCTTTTTCGATGGTCAGGTGGACTGTACTTTGGGATATCTATAAAAGTGAATCATTGTTTAGTCATTTTTGGCTATATCAGTCCAGACATATTTGCAGCCTATAGGCTGTACAGTGCAAATAAATGATATTTGGGTGACAGACCACTTGTATTGTATTGGCAGTGGTACTCTGCCTGACCCAGCCTGTGATCTGTCCCTTCTTACATTGATATTCTTACATGTACATCATTAATATCACATGTTTTTCACATTGTACATCCCAAATATATTCCCCAAAAACACTATTGAACCTAGATAGAGTGCTAGTTGGGTTTATTTACAGGTGTTCTTAAGTTAAAGGTGCCAGGCAATGAGAAAAATCAAACACAGTGAAGGGATCAGCCATGGTGGATGTAATCATTAGAGTAGCTGCCACAACATTTGTAGTTCAAAGTCCAGTGCCCTACTATTCTGGTAAATGCAAAGTGTTTGTTGAACAGACAACAGAGTGAGTCTCTAGCACACAAAGGAGTTCTATCAGAAAGAGGTTACTTCCTGGCAGTGGTTGAGGTTTTGGCATCCACACCTCCTGGATGCTTGGGTGGACGTCCCCTCTTGCTGGTGATTCTTCAGCTACAGAGGCAGGGGTGTCTGAGATAGATTCTTCCCCTGGCAGGTCTGGCCTTCTACTTGCTTCCCCAGATGTTGAAGGGGCTGATGTTAGGGGACCAGTGGAAAGGCTGTATTGTTGTCCCCTATCCCTGCTCAGAATGGTGTTGATGTTTCTCAGCGCCCCTGTAAAGGAGGTCACAGCGGCAGTGTGGGCCTCCCACTGTTGTAAGATTTCATGGTGGTAATCCCTCTACAGCTACTTGATCTCCCTGAGTTTGTCAAGTCCCTGGTCCAACTCAGGGACCCTGGCCCATCATGCTTTGGGACTGTTGCTTTGGATCATGCTTTGGGATGTGGTATTCTCCCAAGAGTTGGATGATGGTGTCCCGGCCAGACCCATCCTAAGCAGCCTCATGCTGTTGGCCCATACCATACCATCCATCCCACACACCCTACCCCCACGTGCCAGCACCCTTGGCACAGTTTGCCCTCTACCACTCGGTCCAGGTCCGTCAATGTCCGAGGTGTCCTGATGAGACACAGGTACGTGGAAGGGGGGCACACAATGATGGAATCTATCCTTCGGACACAGGCTTGGTGGTGAAGGGTACTGTGTTCTGGTATTGGTGATAGTAGCATGGTACCTGCTGGGAGTTGTAGTATTGTCAATCCCTGAGGTACACCCATTCTAATGGTATATTATCCCCCCAGGTGGGGCTCATTGAAATGTTGGAGGCCAGACAGGGGTCTATAGACAGGTGGACAGTGGGTTTTTGAGTGGGGTGACATTGTAGGTGGGTAAAGGTGAGCAGTGGGCATGCATGACAATACATTTGGGGGAACACATTTCTTAGTTGTAACTTACCCACCTCCACTCCCCAAGGTATTTCTGTCAAGCCCTTAGGATGCAGGATGGCCAAGACCTTCACCTCTCAGGATGTGAACTGTGGGGGAGGAGGTGGGGGACCCCCGCCAGTCTTGTGTACCGCCAGCTGGTGCCTGGCAGCCATCAAACGCCTCGTCACCCTGAGGTCATTCAACCTCTTCCTGATGCAATCCCTTGTGCATGAGTAGCTGCCTACAGAATTCGCTCTGTTGACTATTCTTTGCCACATTCCCATTTTCCGAGCAACAGTAGCCTGCTGGACTTAGCCTCCAATTATATGTGGCTGCAAAGTGAGGGAATGGGGGGAACATACATTTTTATGTGTTGTGTGATGAGTGGGTGGTGTGCAGTGAAGTGTGTGATAGTGTGCAAATATGTGGTGAGGGTGCAGATGTGGGATGTGTGGCTTATGTGAGGTGGAGTGGTGCCTATCCTATTGGTTCCACTACTGTTGTGTTCTGCATTGTAGAGGCAAGGGATTGTGGGATGTGAAGGGGTGTGTTTTATAGTGTGGTTGGTGGGTGTGTTGAGTGTGTGTATGTTTGTCAGCTGTGTTATTTTCAAATCTATCCAATGTGGTGTGTTGTATTACTGTGGGGACCACCAACTGCCGCAGTTCTCACGGCCATTAGAAGACTACTATGGCAAGACCACCATGGTGATTTTTGAGTTGTAATACGTTCAGTGGTTGGTTGGTGGGCTGGCGGTCCCGGTGATCGGACTGCATTTTCCGGCCCTCCAGGGTCTTGGTGGAATCAGAATTTTGGCTGTCTTTTTGCATGCTTTGCTGGGTATCTCATACATGCCGATCTTTTGGCAGCTGCCAGTGAAGTGGGCTTGCATTCAGATCGCCAAACTTGTAATCGGCCCCTATGTGATGTTATAATATAGAAGGTGTTATGGTACGAGAGGGAGATTTACAGACTTTGTCAAAGAGTAAGAACACCAAAATATTGAAAAATAGGCCTATTGGCTACATCAAGGGGTCAGCATATCGGCATATAGAAAGCAGATCTATTGCCTTTGTCAAAAAATAACCAATAATTATAATCAAATGTATATTTCTTTATTCACAAATTGCAATGTGTACAAAAAAATACTTTTTTTTCTTTTTTTTTTTAAATCAACATATCTTTGAGTCTTTCTTTTAACATTTTTCAATCCACAAAATGCATGAATAAAAACAACTATTAGGGGGCCCTGCAATACAACTGAAGAACATGGAGCTCGAACTAGGAGACCTTTAAAAAATATGGTAAGCTCTCTTGTTGCCACTGATTTAATGACCCAGGAGACTTAGGCCCATATTTAAGAAAAGTGGCACATCAGAGATTGTGCACCATTTTTTCTGTGCCCCATTACCTGTACCTAACAACATGTTTGTGCTGTTTTTAAAATACGGTGAACCATAGGCTTCTATGGGAGCATCATTTTTAGCCCTTGTGGATCCACTCGCTACCTGCAGGCATCCCCATGGGCCATGCAGAGGCTACTAATAATAACTGGTGTTCACGGTATCCACCTGAAGCACCACCACAGCATGGCCCCCATGACATCCTCTGGCTCTCTGAAAGTGGCCCCGTTCTATGGGTCAGCACAGGAGCCAGATACCTTTTTTTAAACTGGAGTGCACCGGTGCCCATCTGTGTCCCCAGCACTGATTTAAAAAATTCTGGTTTTGGCCCTCTCGGACACCCTTGTGAGGCCTGTGGGAGCAGGGTATCTTTACCCTGCCCCCTTTAAAGTTCTTTTTAGCTTTTTTTCTAGGACAGGGATTGGGTCTCTGAGTACTTAACCAATCAGATCTCATCTTGAGTTTTGTCAGCTCAGTGGATCCTCATGGCATGAAATATCTACATTTTTGTAACATTAATATTTCTGAAAATACTGAATGAAATTACAACAAATCACAAAAAAACAAACCTTGTGGACCAAGATTAGGCTTTTTGCCTATTTGGTGTAATTCCATTCAGTCATTTTGGCTGTAGCTATATCAGATTTTCCTATAGAAAAATGAATGGGGAAAACTTGTTTGGGACCTCCCTTTTTCTCATCCCCACTTGATGGCTCACCACAAAATATTCCAGGAAGGAGTTATGGGGGATGATCTTTTTTTTCAAAACATTTTGTGAAGATTCGCAAGCTGTGCCAAAGTTATTAGCAAACTAAAAAATGCCTTTCCTATTGACTCATGGTCCTAACTAGAACTACCCAGCACGACGGCCACTCTAAAGCCCTGTGTGGTATTACACTGCACTGTAAAGGTCAACACATTGTAATGCCAGCAGAGTAATGGAATGTGGGGAAATGCCATGTGTTGTTAAATGTGATATTCATTATATGGAGTATCAAAAGCATGAGAAATTGTCTCTAGTGATATGTTCTGAAAAAGATATGTAGTAATTAAAAACACAGGATTTTTCATGAATGTGATAGTATTTGGAAGCAGTCTTAGTTCTGAGGGCTGCCATGCAGAGGATTTAACATATGTGGATTCTACTAGACCTCAATTTGATCTCCAAATAGATTAAAGGATCGGGTGTACAATAAAAAGGTAGCAAGGGAGAACAAAAGCCTTGTCTAATACTTCTTTGTTGTCAAAAGTGCTTAATACCAATTTGCCACAGTGAATTTGTGCAGTGGAGCACTACTGTAGGTGTCTGACCTCTGTTGAACAAGTTCAGATTGATAACGTACCTTACCAGTATTCTAGATATCTTGATTCAACATCACTGGATGTCTTCTCTACATCTAGTGAGATCGCTATGCTTCACCTGTGTAAAGTGTGGTTTCTCAGAAGAGGTGTAATAATGTCCCTATTTTATATACTAAGGAGCTGTCTTGGAAAAAGTCCTCTTTCAGTATGTTTGCGTATAATAGTCCTGAGTCTGTGTGAGTTACTAAGGTGTTACTAAGGTGTGGTGCAGTTTGGTAAGTTAGGTTCCTAAGGAGCAGTGCAGTGTTGTGATTTAACATCCCTAGGAGGAAACATACAGATGTATTCTAGTATATGGCCGTTTTTACATGGTCATCCCCCAAACCTTTTGCCTTCCTCCTCCTACTTTTTCTGACCCTTTTTGCTGACGTTAGGACTCTGTGCACTTTATCACTGCTAATAAGTGCCAAAGTGCATGTGTTCTCCCTTCTAAACTTGGTATGATTGGCTTATACCTGATTGGCACATTTAATTTAGCTATAAGTCCCTTGTACAATGGTATCCCTATACCCAGGGCCTGTAAATTAAATGCTACTAGTTGGCCTGCGCCAGTCACAGATGTAGCCTCTCAAACCTGTCTTAGCCCTGCTAATGAGGTTTTCTGCCAGAGAGACCTGGCATCTAAATGTGCTTGTCAGGCCTAGGACTCTCCTTTTACTTCATATAAGTCACCCCTAAGGTAAGCCCTATCTATCCCTATGGGCAGGATGCTATATATCTAAAAGGCAGGACATATGCCTAGTTGTGTGGCTTGTCTTGATTGTGACAAACAGCCTATTTAGTTTCTCACTGCTGTGAGTGCTGCCTTTCTCATAGGATTGCATTGGAAATGCCCTACCTTATGTCTAGGTGGTATTGCCGGATCTATGAGGGGTAGTGTAGGCATGCCTGGTATGATTGTAATGGTAGTGAGAAATGCTGATTACTGGTGTAGGTGGATTTTTTATTACCATTATAGAAATGCCACTTCTAGAAAGTGAGCATTTCTCTGTGCTTATAATTGGTGTTTTGCAGCTTGTCTCCAATCTACGTATGAGGCAGAGTGACAGCTGGGCTCTGTGTATACTTTTCAGACAGCTTGTCCCACAGGGAGGGTGGAGGTATCACAGAAAGGCATTTCCATACTGAATGGCCTTCCTGGGCTGAGAGAAGGAGAGGAGGGGCACACCTGCCTTTGTAAAGGCTGTGCCCCGGTCTCACACAAAGGGCTTGTTTACCCCCCAATGGTGTCTGGAGGCTTTGCTGGAGGAGAGAGGGGACACTCCTAGAACCAGTTAGGACTGATTGGAACTCTTTCTCCCCCTTTTGTGGAGGCTGCACAAAATGAGTATAAGCACAGGGGGTTCCTCCCACATTTAGGGACACTAATGGACTACTGAACTGTACACAGGATACTGCTGGAGGGACTCGCCAGGAACCACCTTGGACTGCTACTGTTGTACTGACCTGTGACGTGTGGGGTCACTAGGAGAAATTGCCACTGACTGCAACTGTTTGTGCTGGCCTGCTTGTGGGCCCTGCCTCTCTGTGCTCCCTCCTGCTGTCTCCAGGGGATACTGAGGCCCCTGTGCCCTCCACTGTAGTGCTGTCCCAGCAGTGCATTTTCTGCTTCCTCTGCGTGAGTGAAGTGCACCAATCTAATAGCTTCAATATTGTTATATTTTGATTGCTCCTAGGTGGGAGCATAGTGCAGGAAGAGAGCTCTGATGGGCGCTGTTTTTAAATTCCCCTGTTATCTTTCAAGCACAAAGTACCTGGTTTGCATGAAAAATCTCTGCAAAGAACCGCAGAGGAAGAGATGTGTGGAAACAAAGGGGTGCGCGTCAATTTCTCGTGCCGCACACGGCGATGCGTTGTTTAGTTTTCATGCAGGGATGCCTGTGCGTCAAGTTCCGGCACTCGGTTGTGGACCCTCTTTGGGTTGTGGGGTTCTCAGATGCCCCGGGGATGGTGCCTCGATTTCCTGCTCTGGCAGGGTGAAGTTATAGGAGCTGCGTCGATCCGGTGGGCTTTGCGTGAATTTTTTTACTGCACAGCAGGTGCTGTGTCGATTCCTCTCTGGAAGTCAGGCTGCGTCGTTCTGGGTCGGCTGTGCATTGATCCAGTGGGCCGTGCGTCGAATTTCCAGTCACTATGCTGGCACTGCGTCCATCTTCTTGTTGCGAAGTCGGGCTGCGTCATTCCGGTTCGCCATGCGTTTACATTTTTTACTGCGGTGCAGGCTGTGCATCAAATTTCACCACACAAGGAGTCCTTCTTGAAGAGATGAAGTCTTTTTGGTCCTGAGACTTCAGGGAACAGGAGACAAGCTCTATCCAAGCCCTTGGAGAGCACTTCTTCACCACAGCCAGAGAGCAGCAAGGCAGCAGGCCAACAGCAAGCCAGCAGTCCTTCACAGAAAGCAGTCAGGTGAGTCCTTTGGGCAGCCAGGCAGTTCTTCTTGGCAGGATGCAGGTTCTGGTTACAAGTTTCTTCTCCAGGAAGTGTCGGAGTTGGTAGAGGCATAGGCCCTATCAATATACCCAAATCTGCCTTTGAAGTGGGGGAGACTTCAAAAGTGGCTTAAAAGTGCACCAGGTCCCCTTTCCGTCCAATCATGTCTGCCAGGCTCCCAGTAGGGGGTGTGGCAGTCCTTTGTGTGAAGGCAGGCCCTCTACCCTCCCAACCCAGGAAGACCCATTCAAAATGCAGATGTATGCAAGTGAGGCTGAGTATCCTGTGTTTGGGGTGTGTCTGAGTGAATGCACAAGGAGCTGTCAACTAAACCCAGCGAGACGTGGATTGTAGAGCACAGAAAGATTTAAGTGCAGAGAAATGCTCACTTTCTAATAGTGGCATTTCTAAAATAGTAACATTAAATCCAACTTCACCGGTCAGCAGAATTTTATATCACCATTCTGGCCATACTAAATATGACCTTCCTACTCCTTTCAGATCAGCAGTTACCACTCAAACCATGTATGAGGGCAGCCCCAATGTTAGCCTATGAAGGGAGCAGTCCTCACAGCAGTGTAAAAACGAATTTAGGAGTTTTACACTACCAGGACATGTAAACTACATAGGTACATGTCCTGCCTTTTGCCTACACAGCACCCTGCCCTATGGTTTACCTAGGGCATACCTTAGGGGTGTCATATATGTAGAAAAAGGGGAGTTTTAGGCTTGACAAGTACTTTTAAATGCGAAGTCAAATTAGCAGTGAAACTGCACACACTGTGCAATGACAGGCCTGAGACAAGGTTAAGGGGATACTTAAGTGGATGGCACAATCAGTGCTACAGGCCCACTAGAAGAATTTAATCTACAGCCCCTGGGCACATATAGTGCACTCTACTAGGGACTTATAAGTAGATTAAACAGTCCAATTGGGTATGATTCAATGTTTCCATGTTTAAAGGGAGAGAGCATATGCACTTTAGCACTGGTTAGCAGTGGTAAAGTGCGCAGAGTCTTAAAAACAGCAAAAACTGTTTCTACAAAGTGGAGGGAGGCAGGCAAAAAGTTAGGGGTGACCACCCTACGGCTGTCACATCTAACAGTAGGTATTATATATTACTGCAGGTAGCCTACAGGCCCAACACATGTTATTTGAGAACAGACACTGACCAGACCCTTACCAGTGTTTCTTCAGGTTTTTCACAGGAAATTGTAACGCTAGATGCAGAAGACATTTAAGGATGCAGAAAACCGTTCGGTTATTATGTGAAAGACCTGAAATACCCGACCATGGTAGAGACTTGAATGAAAATGGAAAAGGTGTGACAGGAAATGCCAGACGGAGAAAAAGTAAATCCAGGAAACGACTGATCTAAATGGGGGTCGACCTAGAAAGAGGAGCATTTAAACCTGCTGGCATCATTAGCAGCAGCTCCGAAATTAGTCTAGAGTTTTTTTTCTGATAATCACATGCTTTGTTTATTTGTTTCATCTAGGGGTATATTCGAGCTTCAAGCCTTAGATAAAAATACACTTTATTCCATGTCTATAAGTAGGGGAAAAGAAGAAAGACAAAACTTGTACAAATATACTATTATCTCTTTTAAGCAATTTCTCCACATGTTTACTTAAAGTTTGCTTGTATTGCTGTGTTTCTGCTTGCGAAGAATGTTGCTGATAAAGCAGTCTTAATAAATATTATTTTTGTTGTTGCTCATGTTTATACAAGCACACAAGGGGATCTCTGGATCCGAATAGACAGATGGAGAATTTGCAGGGAGGTCCTTTTATTTGATTTGTTTTATGCAATTCATTTGTGAACAAAAGCATACAAATGTTTGGAAGATAAACAGCACCATATTTTGTATACCAAATATTAGAACTACACGTATTCCATGATTATAAATGGTAGTTTGTAAGGATGGATTTGACTAGAATTTCGTTCGAAAATTGTTCAACGGCAAATTATGTTTTTGAGGATAATTCCTTGGCTAGTCTAATATATTGGGGGCATGTGTACAGGTTCATTTAGCTATGCTACGATTGCGGCTCAGGAATTTTAAAAAAAATAATTCATGAAGCATTCAATAATTCCACCGGTATCCCTTATAATAACAAATATGACCATTCTACTGATTGCCTCTCAGCCCCTCTGAATTGAACTCACCACACACTTCCTTTAAATATGTATGTTTTGGATATTGTGCTAAATTGTAGCAAAAATACTTATTTGCATCAGCCACAATCTGATTCCAATTTATAAAACTGATCGGGAAAATTGCATAGCTTTTAGAGGAGACGTTCACATTAAAGTGTGGGCGGAACAAAATGAACACATGCTGTTAAGTTTTACTTTATTCCACATAATTATGAGATTATTGTTTTTTTCCTCTTCCGGTTTTACCCAGTATGAGAAAATTAAATACGATTTATCCAGCCAGTAATTCCAGATAAATAAATACAATAGCAGTCAAGCCTCATTTTTTTTTCTTTTTTCAACATAGAAAAAAAAACCTTCCCGCTCCTATTCTCTCTATATCGTCCACATTTCACATTGCTCCACGGCTCAGATCAGGGGTGCATGCATGCGGTAAAAAAACACAAGTACAGGGGATACCATGAGGTTTGACAACCAGAAAATGCAGTCGCATGCAGTCATTTCCAATTAATGCACGATTCTGTGGTGATTTTACAGGGTGGAAGCAGTAAAAATTTGATTTTACAAGAGCCTCAGTAGCGTACAACTTGGAATCAGGGCCTGAGCAGATGTTTGTAGGATTCCATTGCAGCTGTGGTTTAAAGTGACACAGAAATCCAAATCTATAAGTACCAGATTCAAAAAGTATTTTCCTCATTTAAATTTATGTTTACATCGCATGCACTTAAAATTTACTTTCTTTCATTTATATTTTGTAAGGTACACGTGAATTTCAAAATCTCTGCCTTTATAAATGTTTTCCATATGAAGGGGTTTATTAGAATTAGGAAATACATTTTGCATTTCTCATCAAGCAAGTCTTCCTATTCAGAATAGATTGCATGCGCTTTCAATGGATTGTCAAAATCCCATATTTAAGGAGGGGAAAATATTTTCTCCTTATTAAATTTTTTTTTTACATGTGCTAAACGTGGTACGGTATATATTTATTAAGTCCATGTTGTTGGCCTTCTTGAAATTGGCAAACATTTCCTGAACACTCTATTATGCGAGGCACAGCAACCAGCAACTGACCACTCCTCCCTAGACCATTTCCTGATTAAAGATACCAAATGGAGCATAAATGGTAGAAGAAAATCAATTGAAAAGCAGCTTAATTCGCAAGCGATCACCGGTAAGAAATGCTGGGTAGAGTGACGGAAAGCTGAGGCATGGTTATGGCACTGATCGAGACAGCAGCACCCACTGAGGCTCCGCGGCCGTGAGGGGCCTCAGAAGGCATTACTGTCGTTCGGGATTTACTTTTCGGAGGAGACGAATTTACGTCTCCTCCAGATGTATCCGTGAGTTGCGGGAGCGACTTTTGCTATGTATATATGTTTGTGCGGCCAGCCCCGGGGGGATTTTTCCTCATGACTAGAGAGCAGTCATGCTCTATAAATATGCTACATCCACTTGGTTAACTGCTTTCCTTCATATAATGTTAAATTAAAAAGGGGGAGCGTCTCCTTTTTTTCTTTTCTTTTGGAAGTGTTTCCCATTTTTCTCAGTGGTTGTGATGATATAATTGTTTTTTCATTATCAGTTTCTCCTCTGTTCATTGCCTTTACCTTGCAATATCCTTTTTGAAGCCACCAACATCTCACTACATCTGTTTTATCTGCTCGCTTCACTAGATTCAACGAAATATTTTTATTATTACACCTCTGTTTAATTATTTAAAGTAGCTTTAATTATTATTCCTTTTAACATGGCCTACTAGGAGTTCCAACATTTATGCCTACTTTAAGGTCACACAGACACAATGTTGACTCCAAGTGTGCTTCCTCTTGTTTTGTATATCCTTGCACACCTACGGATCTCCAACAATTTCTAACTATTTTCTCTCTTATGCCCATATTTATACTTTTTTAGCGCCGCATTTGCGCTGCTTTTTGACACAAAAGCCAAGCAAACTTACAAAATACAATTGTATTGTGTAAGTTTCCACTGATTTTGCTTAAAAAAATAACGCAAATGCAGCACTGAAAAAGTCTAAATATGGGCCTTCGTGCTTATGGGAAAAATAAGGTATCTAAATCTTTCTAATACTCCTCCATCTACTCATCAGTCAGATTCAGATTCTAATTGTGACGACATGAAAGATGCAGTAACTCTGAAATCTGAGTCCCACTCATGAACCATTCTGAAAGCTGCCTAATTAAACAAACTGGCAACAGGATCAAACAAAAGGCCTTAAAAAGATCCCCCTTCACCAGTGAAATCTGCATAAACCTCCATGGATTTGAGTTCATAGGAATCCGTGCATTGAATCCTTTTATGGAAGAGGCCACAAAAACATTGCAACGTTTTGGATGATAAATGGTTTTCCCTGGAATCACAGGTTTTGCTGGTGGAACAAAAACAGACAATCTTAAACAAGCAGCTTCCCAGATTTCACACTTGGAATCTGAAATATCACTACTCAAAAAGCATACTGAGGATCTTGAAAATGGAAACTGTAGCAATAATATCTGCTTATATGGTCTTCCTGAAAACACTGAGGGCTCCAGTCCGACTACCTGTTTTCAGTCTTTTCTCTCAAAGCTATTGGATTTGTCCTCAACCACCTCCCTCAATATACAGAAGGCACACAGATTGGTTCCCAAGGTCTCTTATAAACCACGAGGAATCATTCTATATTTTTTGCAATATATAGACTTCATTCAAATCTTGTCTGCAGTTAAAGCTAAAAACAAATAATATGGGCTGGTCAAAGACTATATTTTTCTCAAGATTTTGCTAAAGCCGTAGTCGATAGCTGCAAACAATTTTTGGACATGCGTCCCGAATTGGGAGCCATGAATCTTAGATTCAACCACTTTCGAGAATCTGGTCACACTCAAACAACTTTTACAACAACATGGAGCAAAAGAGATGGACACTTCAACAGTCACCTGAACTTAGACTTGTTTTTAAGATTATTTCTTGTCCTACTGTTTTTCTACTATTCCTGCAAATTTAATTCACCATGATTTCTTTTTTTTTTTTTTACCATAGGCATATGTCCTCTCCTCTCCTCTCGTTCCCGTTTATGTGACAACTTCATTCAAGTTGAGGCCATCCCTGTGTTCTGTGGACCTTGATTGCTGTCATCATCATCTTCTGGTGTTGCTGCCCTCCCCTGTTGTTCTGTATTTTCGTAGGTATGTCTTTCAGTTGTCATTTGTATGACTTGTACTGTCATCTTTCTATCCCTTTCTTCCATAATTCTAAATTATCCTTTATCTTTTCTTGTTTTCTTCCCATCAATCTTTCCCTCTTTCTCTCCTTTCATTCAACACTGTTCTTATTCTTCTAATTTTTTACTTATTATCTCACTTTTTTATAATACTGTAAATATACAATATGTGCATACTAATGTTTTCATGCTACATTCCAGATTACTACATGGAATATCAAAGGGTTAGGTAATCTTATCAAACGACAAAGAGTGTTATCTTGTTTAGCCTAACTAAAAACAGATGTTGCACTATGTCAGGAATCACACCTCTCTGAGATGGAAGTTACTAAATTAAAAGGATGTTGGGTAGGCAACGTGTTTGCTTCTCATGCACTGAGAAAGACAAATGGAATGTTGATTCTTCGCCATAAAAAGTTACACCTTACGGCGGTTCACCAAGAAAAAGATTGTGAGGGTCGCTGGATTATTGTCAAACTCAGTGGACAATATATTTTAGACCAATTTAATGGATAAATTACATCAATGTGACAATGAATATGTTTTATTAGGTGGGGATTGTAATCAAATTCATGATGCCATAATGGATAGGCACTCAAAAGTTAAGTTTGTACATACTAAGATGCACTTTCAATTTAAATCTACCATTCTGTCAACATCAGGGCAGTACGCGCTCTACGGGTGACCAGAATGCAAAAACCTAACAATTTCAAGCTAACATAATTTATGCATTGTGCTGATATGATGATGTTTAACCTTTTGCATTGCAGAGTTTAATCCTGAAGACTTATGTTCAGCGTACATGCTTCGCATGCAGAGCCACGAACGAGTTATCGACACGAACGGGGAAGCTGCTCATTAAAAAGAAAAACTAACCGCCACAAATGAGACAGACATCCAACTGCATGGTGCCATTACCGTTTAATTTAATCAGAAACGGTAGGATAATACTAAGAACCAAATAAATAATTTGGCCTGATGGTTTTATACAACATGAGGCTTTGTTGATTTAAGGAAGTGGAGCCAGTGTCCTTCGACTGTCCTGAAGAGGCCACAAGTTTTATAGGCCGAAACGCGTCGACACTTTCCTTGCGGGATCAAGGGTGTATAAATAACGAACAGAGAGTGTAAATATTGTATAAGCACCAGATAAACACCTTAAAAGATTTTTAGGTGTGTGTAAATGAGTGCTACCCCCTTGGTCACCCTAAGTAGACAGGATCACAATGAGATTTGTACCAGAGTGACCTGGATGAGTTATTTCGTTGGGCATTTCCTATTTGTATGTATTGTTTATGTTTAGTTGTAAATACTTGTATAGTACACTTTATGTTATAATTTCTTGATTTGATTTGTTTATAATTTCTTGATTTGACTTGAGATAATTGGAGATTGTTTTATTTATGTTCTCATGATGAAGTATACATTGCTATTTTTGTAAATAAATGAATTAATACATATAAGGGAAAGCAATTGACCCTACTAACCAAAAGTGAATTCATTGGTTGGTTGAATTAATGTTTAGATTCGTTCCTGCCTGCTATTTTTTGTGAATATGACTTATGTTCAGCATGCATATAAATACTGTTCACATGTGATGTACTGCTGCAGGCTTGCATACTGTGTCAGGGTGTGGTCCCCTTCCAGGGCCTTCTAGAAGCTTTCCCTGCAGCATGCCTGGGTGTGGTTGGTGGGCTAGGCTAAGACTCTATAAAAGGGAGTCAGCCCAGCTCCACGTGCTCACTATTCAGAGGTCCCGGTGCAGAGCAGCAGCAACTTCCTGAGCTCCTGTTCCGGTGGCCTACTTTGATCTTCCAGCCTTGCCCTTTTCACTTTGTTGGTGATCCTTGATCAGGGCGGTAAGACGGAGGTCGGGCTGGGCCTACGATCCCGTTCTCGAAGGCTTTCGAGTTCTTGGGCCTAATTTTGCATGATAAACAATTTTACTCTTGTGCGCTTGGTTGTTTATGGCATTTACATGCTGATACTCAAATCGGCAAGACGCATGATTCTTTGCTTGTGTGCAACTCTTGACATTCATTGTGTGCTACCATTTTATGGCATTTACAAGGTAGCATTCGAATCGGCAAGACGCGCGATTAATTTCTTGTGCTTTAACCCTTTGTGTGCTACCATTTCTTGGCAGTTACATGGTGGCATTCGAATCAGCAAGACGCGCAATTCGTTTCTCGTGCTTTAACCCTTGATATTCATTGTGCGCTACCATTTCTTGGCAGTTACATGGTGGTATTCGAATCAGCAAGACGCGCAATTTGTTTCTCGTGCTTTAACCCTTGATATTCATTGTGCGATACCATTTCTTGGCAGTTACATGGTGGCATTCGACTTGGCAAGACGCGCGATTCGTTTCTCGTGCTTTAACCCTCGATATTCATTGTGTGCTTCCATTTCTTGATATTTATATGGTGACATTCGAATCGGCAAGCCGCGTGATTCCTTTTTTGTGTTTAAAATCACGGTGTTCATTATGCGCTACCATTTTAAGGCATTTACTTGGTGGCTTTCGAGTTGGCAAGACGCGTGATTTATTTCTCTAGTCTAATTTATGTTATTCATGGTGCACAATCATTCCATGGTATTTACAACCTTTGTAAAAATCTGCAATGTGCGCAAGTCATGTTCTGGTAATTTTGAGAGAACAAAAAAGCTGGAGTTCTAGATGTAATGTTTGCATGTACATAATACGTTTCTCAAACACGATTCATATAATGGTTTAGAAATCATTCAGATTATTTCCTGATCCTCATGCAAAAGATAATACTTGAATTTGAAAGTTGTATTTAACCTTTCTTGATTCCCTCACAGGTATCCAGTCATCTTGAAGCCTAGTTATTTTAGTCTATGCTTAGGTTGTCCATGTTTTCAGAATGACAATGCTTAGAGCATTAGCCTAGTATTGATTAATATGATATAATCTTGATATTGTGTGTTTTAACCTTTTTGCTTCCTACAGGTCTCCTTCCCAGCTGTTCCCTTCCTAATCCCCTTTTCCCCACTTGGACTCTCTTAGACTCTGTGACAATTCTGATCAGGGTATTGGAGCTGTGTTGTGGTGGAAGTGTTGGGAACGTGCACAGACCCCAAGGATCTGGTGACTCTGACACATTCTTCGTAATTCATTAGTTGACATTTGGAGAAGATGTCATTCAAATCTTTCTGAATACACTTTTTATTCACCCCCACATCACTCACAGTCTCGGATAGATTATCTTTTTTTCAGTAAATCCCTCATCCAAAATGTTCTTCACTCAGAAATAAGCTCAATTTTGATTTCAGTCCATGCACCAGTATATACAGATATTGACCATATTCCTTTTTCACCTCATGCAGGCAGATGGCGTTTTAATAACTCACTTCTTTCAGACTCTAAATTCACTTCTGAATTTGAAACCTTTACTAATGAATTCCTACTCTTAACACTACACCTAATTCCTCTGTTGTACCCATTTGGGATTCTTCCAAAGCAGCAGCCAGAGGCTTCATAATAACATTTGTATCAACTAAGAAAAACATATGGAATTCCAATCTAATCAATTACATACAAAATTAAAAACTTGAATAAGATTATTAATATTTCTAATAATGAGGCATCATTATATCATCTTATAAAAGGTAAGTTCACCTTTAATATATTAGCTATGAATGCTGCTTCCCATTATCTCTTAAAAAGCAGTGCAAGATATTATGGAGGCCAAAATAAAATGGGGAAATTACTTGCCAATTATTTGAAGATCAGGAGAGACAGAGCTAATGCGAGCCCGCGCTGATTTGTCACAGGGCCTCCCCCATCGCCTGGAAGCTCAGCTTCCAGCACGATCGAAAGAGAAATGCTTTGCATTTCTCTTTCGATCACGTGGGGGAGGCCCGGAGAGGCTTCAAAGGGAAGGAAATGTATTTCCTTCCCTTTGAAGTCTCTCCATGCGTTTCAAAAGCCAGATTGCTTGCAATCCGGCTTTTGAAATGCCCACTAGACACCAGGGATGTTGTTTTTTTTTTTTTAAATAGACATAAGGGAGCGACCCTTTGGGCAAGGGTCGCTCCCAATGGGGGGCATTTTGTAGGAAGGCCTTTTCTGCCCCCCCTGAGGGCAGATTGGCCGATTTTAGGTCAATCTGCCCCCAAGGGGGCAGAAACCACTAGGCACTGGGGATTTTTTTTGCCGCCAATTTCACGCAGGGGGAGCGACCTCGTAGGCAAGGGTCGCTCCCCTGGGGGGCAAATTGTATTTCGACCATTTCTGCCCCCCTTGGGGGCAGATTGGCCGTTTTTAGGTCAATCTGCCCTCAAGGGGGCAGAAACCACTAGGCACCGGGGATTTTTTTTTTGGCGCCAATGTCACGCAGTGGGAGCGACCCCGTAGGCAAGGGACGCTCCTGGGGGTGGGGGAGGCTAATTTATTTTAGGCCATTTCTGCCCCCCTGGGGGCAGATCGGCCTATTGTTATTAGGTCGATCTACCCCCATGGGGGGCAGAAACCTCTAGGCGCCAGGGCAATTTTTTGTTTGTATTTTTTTTTTGTTTGTTTGTTTTTTTAGAGATGGGGAGCGACCCATTAGGCAAGGGTCGTTCCCCTGGGGGGCAAATTATAGTTAGACCATTTCTGCCCCCTTTGGGGGCAGATTGGCCGATTTTAGGCACTGGGGATTTTGTTTTGGGCGCCAATGTCACGCAGGGGGAGTGATGCCGTAGGCAAGGGTCGCTCCGGGGGGGGGGATTGGGGAGGCAAATTTATTTTAGGCCATTTCTGCTCCCACTGGGGCCGGCTGAGATAGAGGCCAAAATCCACAGGTAGGCACTTTGCAAAAAACACCTCTGTTTTCTGTGAAAAAATGGGATGTGTACACGTTGTGTTTTGGGCCATTTCCATTTGTGGGCGCTAAGCCTACCCACACAAGTAAGGTACCATTTTTATCGAGAGACTTAGGGGAACGCTGGGTGATAGAACATTTGTGGCTCCTCTCAGATTCCAGAACTTTCTATCACCGAAATGAGAGGAAAAAGTGTTTTTTTGGCCAAATTTTGATGTTTGCAAAGGAATCTGGGTAACAGAACCTGGTCAGAGCCCCGCAAGTCACCCCATCTTGGATTCCCCTGGGTTTCTAGTTTTCAAAAATGCACTGGTTTGCTGGGTTTCCCCAGGTGCCGGCTGAGCTAGAGGCCAAAATCCATAGGTAGGCACGGTTTTCTATAAAAAAATGTGATGTGTCCACATTGTGTTTTGGGCCATTTCCATTAGTGGGCGCTAGGCCTACCCACACAAGTAAGGTACCATTTTTATAAGGAGACTTTGGGGAACGCTGGGTGGAAGGAAATTTGTGGCTCCTCTCTGATTCCAGAACTTTCTGTCACCAAAATGAGTGGAAAACGTGTTTTTTTAGCCAAATTTTGAGGTTTGCAAATGATTCTGGGTAACAGAATCTGGTCAGAGCCCTACAAGTCACCCCATCTTGGATTCCCCTAGGTCTCTAGTTTTAAAAAATTCACAGGTTTGGTAGGTTTCCCTAGGTGCCGGCTGAGCTAGAGGCCAAAATATACAGGTAGGTACTTAAAAAACACCTCTGTTTTCTTTCAAAAATTTTGATGTGTCCACGTTGCGTTTCGGGGCATTTCCTGTTTCGGGCGCTAGGCTTACCCACACAAGTGAGGTATCATTTTTATCGGGAGACTTAGGGGAATGCTGGGTGGAAGGAAATTTGTGGCTCCTCTATGATTCCAGAACTTTCTGTCACCAAAATGTGAGGAAAATGTATTTTTTCAGCCAAATTGTGAGGTATGTAAAGGATTTTGGGTAACAGAACCTGGTCAGAGCCCCACAAGTCACCCCATCTTAGATTCCCCTAGGTCTCTAGTTTTAAAAAATGCACAGGTTTTGTAGGTTTCCCTAGGTGCCGGCTGAGCTAGAGGCCAAAATCTACAGGTAGGCACTTTGCAAAAAACACCTTTGTTTTCTTTAAAAAAATGTGATGTGTCCACGTTGCGTTTTGGGGCATTTCCTGTTGCAGACGCTAGGCCTACCCACACAAGTGAGGTATCATTTTTATCGGGAGACTTGGGGGAACGCTGGGTGGAAGGAAAGTTGTGGCTCCTCTCTGATACCAGAACTTTCTGTCACCAAAATGTGAGGAAAATGTGTTTTTTTAGCCAACTTTTGAGGTTTGCAAAGGATTCTGGGTAACAGAGCCTGGTCAGAGCCCCACAAGTCACCCCATCTTGGATTCCCCTATGTCTCTTGTTTAAAAAAATGCACAGGTTTGGTAGGTTTCCCTAGCTGCCGGCTCAGCTAGAGGCCAAAATCTACAGGTAGGCACTTTGCAAAAAACACCTCTGTTTTCTTTCAAAAAATGTGATGTGTCCACGTTGCGTTTTGGGGCATTTCCTGTCGCGGGCGTTAGGCCTACCCACACAAGTGAGGTATCATTTGTATCGGGAGACTTGGGGGAACGCTGTGTGGAAGGAAATTTGTGGCTCCTCTATGATTCCAGAACTTTCTGTTACCAAAATGTGAGGAAAATGTGTTTTTTTAGCCAAATTTTGAGGTTTGCAAAGGATTCTGGGAAACAGAACCTGGTCAGAGCCCCACAAGTCACCCCATCTTAGATTCCCCTAGGTCTCAAGTTTTAAAAAATGCACAGGTTTTGTAGGTTTCCCTAGGTGCCGGCTGAGCTAGAGGCCAAAATCTACAGGTAGGCGCTTTGCAAAAAACACCTTTGTTTTCTTTCAAAAAATGTGATGTGTCCACGTTGCGTTTTGGGGCATTTCCTGTTGCAGACGCTAGGCCTACCCACACAATTGAGGTATCATTTTTATCGGGAGACTTGGGGGAACGCTGGGTGGAAGGAAAGTTGTGGCTCCTCTCTGATACCAGAACTTTCTGTCACCAAAATGTGAGGAAAATGTGTTTTTTTAGCCAACTTTTGAGGTTTGCAAAGGATTATGAGTAACAGAGCCTGGTCAGAGCCCCACAAGTCACCCCATCTTGGATTCCCCTATGTCTCTTGTTTAAAAAAATGCACAGGTTTGGTAGGTTTCCCTAGCTGCCGGCTCAGCTAGAGGCCAAAATCTACAGGTAGGCACTTTGCAAAAAACACCTCTGTTTTCTTTAAAAAAATGTGATGTGTCCATGTTGCGTTTTGGGGCATTTCCTGTCGCGGGCGTTAGGCCTACCCACACAAGTGAGGAATCATTTGTATCGGGAGACTTGGGGGAACGCTGTGTGGAAGGAAATTTGTGGCTCCTCTATGATTCCAGAACTTTCTGTCACCAAAATGTGAGGAAAATGTGTTTTTTTAGCCAAATTTTGAGGTTTGCAAAGGATTCTGGGTAACAGAACCTGGTCAGAGCCCCACAAGTCACCCCTTCTTGGATTCCCTTTGGTCTCTGGTTTTCAAAAATGCATAGGTTTGGGAGGTTTCCCTAGCTGCCGGCTGAGCTAGAGGCCAAAATCTACAGGTAGGCACTTTGCCAAAAACACCTCTGTTTTCTTTCAAAAAATGTGATGTGTCCACGTTGCGTTTTGGGGCATTTCCTGTTGCAGGCGCTAGGCCTACCCACACAAGTGAGGTATCATTTTTATCGGTAGACTTGGGGGAAAGCTGGGTGGAAGGAAATTTGTGGCTCCTCTCTGATTCCAGAACTTTCTGTCACCAAAATGTGAGGAAAATGTGTTTTTTTAGCCAAATTTTGAGGTTTGCAAAGGATTCTGGGTAACAGAACCTGGTCAGAGCCCCACAAGTCACCCCATCTTGGATTCCCTTAGGTCTCTAGTTTTCAAAAATGCATAGTTTTGGTAGGTTTCCCTAGGTGCCAGCTGAGCTAGAGGCCAAAATCTACAGGAAGGCACTTTGCAAAAAACGACTCTGTTTTCTTTCAAAAAATGTTATGTGTCCACGTTGCGTTTTGGGGCATTTCCTGTCGCAGGCTCTAGGCCTACCCACACAAGTGAGGTATCATTTTGATCGGGAGACTTGAGGGAACACTGGGTGGAAGGAAATTTGTTGCTCCTCTGATTTCAGAACTTTCTGTCACCAAAATGTGAGGAAACTGTGTTTTTTTACCCAAATGTTGAGGTTTGCAAAGTATTCTGTGTAACAGAACCTGGTCAGAGTCCCACAAGTCACCCCATCTTGGATTCCCCTAGGGGAATGCACAGGTTTTGTAGGTTTCCCTAGGTGCCGGCTGAGCTAGAGGCCAAAATCTACAGGTAGGCACTTTGCCAAAAACACCTCTGTTTTCTTTCAAAAAATGTGATGTGTCCACGTTGCGTTTTGGGGCATTTCCTGTTGCAGGCGCTAGGCCTACCCACACAAGTGAGGTATCATTTTTATCGGTAGACTTGGGGGAAAGCTGGGTGGAAGGAAATTTGTGGCTCCTCTCTGATTTCAGAACTTTCTGCCACCAAAATGTGAGGAAAATGTGTTTTTTTAGCCAAATGTTGAGGTTTGCAAAGGATTCTGGGTAACAGAACCTGGTCAGAGCCCCACAAGTCACCCCATCTTGGATTCCCCTAGGTCTCTTGTTTTAAAAAATGCACAGGTTTGGTAGGTTTCCCTAGGTGCCGGCTGAGCTAGAGGCCAAAATCAACAGGTAGGCACTTTGCAAAAAACACCTCTGTTTTCTTTAAAAAAATGTGATGTGTCCACGTTGCGTTTTGGGGCATTTCCTGTCGCGGGCGCTAGGCCTACCCACACAAGTGAGGTATCATTTTTATCGGGAGACTTGGGGAAACGCTGGGTGGAAGGAAATTTGTGGCTCCTCTCTGATTCCAGAACTTTCTGTCACCAAAATTTGAGGAAAATGTGTTTTTTTAGCCAGATTTTGAGGTTTGCAAAGGATTCTGGGTAACAGAACCTGGTCAGAGCCCCACAAGTCACCCCATCTTGGATTCCCTTTGGTCTCTAGTTTTCAAAAATGCATAGGTTTGGTAGGTTTCCCTAGGTGCCAGCTGAGCTAGAGGCCAAAATCTACAGGTAGGCACTTTTGCAAAAAACAACTCTGTTTTCTTTCAAAAAATGTTATGTGTCCATGTTGCGTTTTGGGGCATTTCCTGTTGCGGGCACTAGGCCTAACCACACAAGTGAGGTATCATTTTTATCGGGAGACTTGAGGGAACACTGGGTGGAAGGAAATTTGTGGCTCTTCTCTGATTCCAGAACTTTCTATCACCGAAATGTGAGGAAAATGTGTTTTTTTAGCCAAATGTTGAGGTTTGCAAAGGATTCTGGGTAACAGAACCTGGTCAGAGCCCCACAAGTCACCCCATCTTGGATTCCCTTATCTCTCTATTTTTCAAAAATGCATAGTTTTGGTAGGTTTCCCTAGGTGCCAGCTGAGCTAGAGGCCAAAATCTACAGGTAGGCACTTTGCAAAAAACAACTCTGTTTTCTTTCAAAAATTTTATGTTTCCACGTTGCGTTTTGGGGCAATTCATGTCGCAGGTGCTATGCCTACCCACACAAGTGAGGTATCATTTTGATCGGGAGACTTGAGGGAACACTGGGTGGAAGGAAATTTGTGGCTCCTCTCTCATTTCAGAACTTTCTGTCACCAAAATGTGAGGAAACTGTGTTTTTTTACCCAAATGTTGAGGTTTGCAAAGGATTCTGGGTAACAGATCCTGGTCAGAGGCCCACAAGTCACCCCATCCTGGATTCACCTAGGTCTCTAGTTTTAAAAAATGCACAGGTTTTGTAGGTTTCCCTAGGTGCCGGCTGAGCTAGAGGCCAAAATCTACAGGTAGGCACTTTGCCAAAAACACCTCTGTTTTCTTTCAAAAAATGTGAGGTGTGCACGTTGCGTTTTGGGGCATTTCCTATCGCGGGCGCTAGGCCTACCCATACAAGTGAGGTATCATTTTTATCGGGAGACTTGGGGGAAAGCTGGTTGGAAGGAAATTTGTGGCTCCTCTCTGATTCCAGAACTTTCTGCCACCAAAATGTGAGGAAAATGTGTTTTTTTAGCCAAATGTTGAGGTTTGCAAAGGATTCTGGGTAACAGGGTCTGGTCAGAGCCCCACAAGTCACCCCATCTTGGATTCCCCTAGGTCTCTTGGTTTAAAAAATACACAGGTTTGGTAGGTTTCCCCAGGTGCCGGCTGAGCAAGAGGCCAAAATCTACAGGTAGGCACTTTGCAAAAAACACCTCCGTTATCTTTCAAAAAATGTGATGTGTCCACGTTGCGTTTTGGGGCATTTCCTGTCGCGGACGCTAGGCCTACCCACACAAGTGAGGTATCATTTTTATCGGGAGACTTGGGGGAACGCTGGGTTGAAGGAAATTTGTGGCTCCTCTCTGATTCCAGAACTTTCTGTCACCAAAATTTGAGGGAAAAGTGTTTTTTTAGCCAAATTTTGAGGTTTGCAAAGGATTCTGGGTAACAGAACCTGGTCAGAGCCCCACAAGTCACCCCATCTTGGATTCCCTTTGGTCTCTAGTTTTCAAAAATGCATAGGTTTGGTAGGTTTCCCTAGGTGCCAGCTGAGCTAGAGGCCAAAATCTACAGGTAGGCACTTTGCAAAAAACAACTCTGTTTTCTTTCAAAAAATGTTATGTGTCCACGTTGCGTTTTGGGGCATTTCCTGTTGCGGGCACTAGGCCTACCCACACAAGTGAGGTATCATTTTTATCGGGAGACTTGAGGGAACACTGGGTGGAAGGAAATTTGTGGCTCCTCTCTGATTCCAGAACTTTTTATCACTAAAATGTGAGGAAACTGTGTTTTTTTAGCCAAATGTTGAGGTTTGCAAAGGATTCTGGGTAACAGAACCTGGTCAGAGCCCCACAAGTCACCCCATCTTGGATTCCCTTATGTCTCTATTTTTCAAAAATGCATAGTTTTGGTAGGTTTCCCTAGGTGCCAGCTGAGCTAGAGGCCAAAATCTACAGGTAGGCACTTTGCAAAAAACAACTCTGTTTTCTTTCAAAAAATGTTATGTTTCCACGTTGCGTTTTGGGGCAATTCCTGTCGCAGGTGCTATGCCTACCCACACAAGTGAGGTATCATTTTGATCGGGAGACTTGAGGGAACACTGGGTGGAAGGAAATTTGTTGCTCCTCTGATTTCAGAACTTTCTGTCACCAAAATGTGAGGAAACTGTGTTTTTTTACCCAAATGTTGAGGTTTGCAAAGTATTCTGTGTAACAGAACCTGGTCAGAGTCCCACAAGTCACCCCATCTTGGATTCCCCTAGGGGAATGCACAGGTTTTGTAGGTTTCCCTAGGTGCCGGCTGAGCTAGAGGCCAAAATCTACAGGTAGGCACTTTGCCAAAAACACCTCTGTTTTCTTTCAAAAAATGTGATGTGTCCACGTTGCGTTTTGGGGCATTTCCTGTTGCAGGCGCTAGGCCTACCCACACAAGTGAGGTATCATTTTTATCGGTAGACTTGGGGGAAAGCTGGGTGGAAGGAAATTTGTGGCTCCTCTCTGATTCCAGAACTTTCTGTCACCAAAATGTGAGGAAAATGTGTTTTTTTAGCCAAATTTTGAGGTTTGCAAAGGATTCTGGGTAACAGAACCTGGTCAGAGCCCCACAAGTCACCCCATCTTGGATTCCCTTAGGTCTCTAGTTTTCAAAAATGCATAGTTTTGGTAGGTTTCCCTAGGTGCCAGCTGAGCTAGAGGCCAAAATCTACAGGTAGGCACTTTGCAAAAAACGACTCTGTTTTCTTTCAAAAAATGTTATGTGTCCACGTTGCGTTTTGGGGCATTTCCTGTCGCAGGCTCTAGGCCTACCCACACAAGTGAGGTATCATTTTGATCGGGAGACTTGAGGGAACACTGGGTGGAAGGAAATTTGTTGCTCCTCTGATTTCAGAACTTTCTGTCACCAAAATGTGAGGAAACTGTGTTTTTTTACCCAAATGTTGAGGTTTGCAAAGTATTCTGTGTAACAGAACCTGGTCAGAGTCCCACAAGTCACCCCATCTTGGATTCCCCTAGGGGAATGCACAGGTTTTGTAGGTTTCCCTAGGTGCCGGCTGAGCTAGAGGCCAAAATCTACAGGTAGGCACTTTGCCAAAAACACCTCTGTTTTCTTTCAAAAAATGTGATGTGTCCACGTTGCGTTTTGGGGCATTTCCTGTTGCAGGCGCTAGGCCTACCCACACAAGTGAGGTATCATTTTTATCGGTAGACTTGGGGGAAAGCTGGGTGGAAGGAAATTTGTGGCTCCTCTCTGATTTCAGAACTTTCTGCCACCAAAATGTGAGGAAAATGTGTTTTTTTAGCCAAATGTTGAGGTTTGCAAAGGATTCTGGGTAACAGAACCTGGTCAGAGCCCCACAAGTCACCCCATCTTGGATTCCCCTAGGTCTCTTGTTTTAAAAAATGCACAGGTTTGGTAGGTTTCCCTAGGTGCCGGCTGAGCTAGAGGCCAAAATCAACAGGTAGGCACTTTGCAAAAAACACCTCTGTTTTCTTTAAAAAAATGTGATGTGTCCACGTTGCGTTTTGGGGCATTTCCTGTCGCGGGCGCTAGGCCTACCCACACAAGTGAGGTATCATTTTTATCGGGAGACTTGGGGAAACGCTGGGTGGAAGGAAATTTGTGGCTCCTCTCTGATTCCAGAACTTTCTGTCACCAAAATTTGAGGAAAATGTGTTTCTTTAGCCAAATGTTGAGGTTTGCAATGGATTCTGGGTAACAGAACCTGGTCAGAGCCCCACAAGTCACCCCATCTTGGATTCCCTTAGGTCTCTAGTTTTCAAAAATGCATAGGTTTGGTAGGTTTCCCTAGGTGCCAGCTGAGCTCGAGGCCAAAATCTACAGATAGGCACTTTGCAAAAAACAACTCTGTTTTCTTTCAAAAAATGTTATGTGTCCATGTTGCGTTTTGGGGCATTTCCTGTTGCGGGCGCTAGGCCTACCCACACAAGTGAGGTATCATTTTTATCAGGAGACTTGAGGGAACACTGGGTGGAAGGAAATTTGTGGCTCTTCTCTGATTCCAGAACTTTCTGTCACCAAAATGTGAGGAAAATGTGTTTTTTTAGCCAAATTTTGAGGTTTGCAAAGGATTCTGGGTAACAGAACCTGGTCAGAGCCCCACAAGTCACCCCATCTTGGATTCCCTTTGGTCTCTAGTTTTCATAAATGCATAGGTTTGGTAGGTTTCCTTAGGTGCCAGCTGAGCTAGATGCCAAAATCTACAGGTAGGCACTTTGCAAAAAAACAACTCTGTTTTCTTTCAAAAAATGTTATGGCCCGTATTTATACTCCGTTTGCGCCGAATTTGCGTCGTTTTTTTCGACGCAAATTCGGCGCAAAACTAACGCCATATTTATACTTTGGCGTTAGACGCGTCTAGCGCCAAAGTATGGGCAAAGAGCGTCATTTTTTAGCGTGAACGCCTTCCTTGCGTTAATGAGATGCAAGGAAGGCATTCCCGTCTAAAAAAATGACGGCGACGCAAATGCGTCGTATTTATACTCCCGGGCAAAAATCACGCCCGGGAGGTGGCGTGTCAAAAAACCCCGCATTTGCGCCACTTTTTAACGCCTGGGTCAGGGTAGGCGTTAAGCGGCCTGTGGGCTGAAAATGAGCCCACAGGTGCCCTCCCCTGCCCCCAGGGACCCCGCCTGCCACCCCTGCCCACCCCAGGAGGACACCCAAGGATGGAGGGACCCACCCCAGGGACATTCAGGTAAGTTCACGTAAGTATAATTTTTTATATTTTTCAATTTTTTTTGGGTGGCATAGGGGGGCCTTATTTGTGCCCCCCTACATGCCACTATGCCCAATGACCATGCCCAGGGGACATAAGTCCCCTGGGCATGGCCATTGGGCAAGGGGGCATGACTCCTGTCTTTACTAAGACAGGAGTCATTTAAATGGAGTCTGGGCGTCGAAAAAATGGCGCAAATCGGGTTAAGACGATTTTTTAGCGTCAACCCGACTTGCGCCATTTTAAGACGCCCTAGCGCCATTTTCCCCCTACGCCGGCGCTGCCTGGTCTACGTGGTTTTTTTCCACGCACACCAGGCAGCGCCGGTCTGCTTGCGCCGGCTAACGCCATTCCATAAATACGGCGCCCGCATGGCGCTTCAGAATGGCGTTAGACGGCGCTAAATTTTTTGACGCTAAACTGCGTTAGCGCAGTTTAGCATCAAAAAGTATTAATATGGGCCTATGTGTCCACGTTGCGTTTTGGGGCATTTCCTGTCGCAGGCTCTAGGCCTACCCACACAAGTGAGGTATCATTTTTATCAGGAGACTTGAGGGAAACCTGGGTGGAAGGAAATGTGTGGCTCCTCCCTGATTCCAGAACTTTCTGTCACCAAAATGTGAGGAAACTGTGTTTTTTTAGCCAAATATTGAGGTTTGCAAAGGATTCTGGGTAACAGAACCTGGTCAGAGCCCCACAAGTCACCCCATCTTGGATTCCCCTAGGTCTCTTGCTTTAAAAAATGCACAGGTTTGGTAGGTTTCCCTAGGTGCCGGCTGAACTAGAGGCCAAAATCTACAGGTAGGCACTTTGCAAAAAACACCTCTGTTTTCCTTAAAAAAATGTGATGTGTCCACGTTGCGTTTTGGGGCATTTCCTGTCGCGGGCGCTAGGCCTACCCACACAAGTGAGGTATCATTTTTATCGTGAGACTTGGGGAAACGCTGGGTGGAAGGAAATTTGTGGCTCCTCTCTGATTCCAGAACTTTCTGTCACCAAAATTTGACCAAAATGTGTTTCTTTAGCCAAATGTTGAGGTTTGCAATGGATTCTGGGTAACAGAACCTGGTCAGAGCCCCACAAGTCACCCCATCTTGGATTCCCTTAGGTCCCTAGTTTTCAAAAATGCATAGGTTTGGTAGGTTTCCCTAGGTGCCAGCTGAGCTCGAGGCCAAAATCTACAGATAGGCACTTTGCAAAAAACAACTCTGTTTTCTTTCAAAAAATGTTATGTGTCCACGTTGCGTTTTGGGGCATTTCCTGTTGCGGGCGCTAGGCCTACCCACACAAGTGAGGTATCATTTTTATCGGGAGACTTGAAGGAACACTGGGTGGAAGGAAATTAGTGGCTCCTCTCTGATTCCAGAACTTTCTGTCACCAAAATTTGAGGAAAATGTGTTTTTTTAGCCAAATTTTGAGGTTTGCAAAGGATTCTGTGTAACAGAACCTGGTCAGAGTCCCACAAGTCACCCCATCTTGGATTCCCCTAGGGGAATGCACAGGTTTTGTAGATTTCCCTAGGTGCCGGCTGAGCTAGAGGCCAAAATCTACAGGTAGGCACTTTGCCAAAAGCACCTCTGTTTTCTTTCAAAAAATGTGATGTGTCCACGTTGCGTTTTGGGGCATTTCCTGTTGCAGGCGCTAGGCCTACCCACACAAGTGAAGTATCATTTTTATCGGGAGACTTGGGGGAAAGCTGGGTGGAAGGAAATTTGTGGCTCCTCTCTGATTCCAGAACTTTCTGCCACCAAAATGTGAGGAAAATGTGTTTTTTTAGCCAAATGTTGAGGTTTGCAAAGGATTCTGGGTAACAGAACCTGGTCAGAGCCCCACAAGTCACCCCATCTTGGATTCCCCTAGGTCTCTTGGTTTAAAAAATACACAGGTTTGGTAGGTTTCCCCAGGTGCCGGCTGAGCTAGAGGCCAAAATCTACAGGTAGGCACTTTGCAAAAAACACCTCTGTTTTCTTTAAAAAAATGTGATGTGTCCACGTTGCGTTTTGGGGCATTTCCTGTCGCGGGCGCTAGGCCTACCCACACAAGTGAGGCATCATTTTTATCGGGAGACTTGGGGGAACGCTGGGTTGAAGGAAATTTGTGCCTCCTCTCTGATTCCAGAACTTTCTGTCACCAAAATTTGAGGAAAATGTGTTTCTTTAGCCAAATGTTGAGGTTTGCAAAGGATTCTGGGTAACAGAACCTGGTCAGAGCCCCACAAGTTACCCCATCTTCGATTCCCTTAGGTCTCTAGTTTTCAAAAATGCATAGGTTTGGTAGGTTTCCCTAGGTGCCAGCTGAGCTAGAGGCCAAAATCTACAGGTAGGCACTTTGCAAAAAAACAACTCTGTTTTCTTTCAAAACATGTTATGTGTCCACGTTGCGTTTTGGGGCATTTCCTGTCGCAGGCTCTAGGCCTACCCACACAAGTGAGGTATCATTTTTATCAGGAGACTTGAGGGAAACCTGGGTGGAAGGAAATTTGTGGCTCCTCCCTGATTCTAGAACTTTCTGTCACCAAAATGTGAGGAAACTGTGTTTATTTAGCCAAATGTTGAGGTTTGCAAAGGATTCTGGGTAACAGAACCTGGTCAGAGCCCCACAAGTCACCCCATCTTGGATTCCCCTTGGTCTCTTGTTTTAAAAAATGCACAGGTTTGGTAGGTTTCCCTAGGTGCCGGCTGAGCTAGAGGCCAAAATCTACAGGTAGGCACTTTGCAAAAAACACCTCTGTTTTCTTTAAAAAAATGTGATGTGTCCACGTTGCGTTTTGGGGCATTTCCTATCGCGGGCGCTAGGCCTACCCACACAAGTGAGGTATCATTTTTATCGGGAGACTTGGGGAAACCCTGGGTGGAAGGAAATTTGTGGCTCCTCTCTGATTCCAGAACTTTCTGTCACCAAAAGTTGAGGAAAATGTGTTTTTTTAGCCAAATTTTGAGGTTTGCAAAGGATTCTGGGTAACAGAACCTGGTCAGAGCCACACAAGTCACCCATTCTTGGATTCCCCTAGGTCTCTAGTTTTCAGAAATGCACAGGTTTTGTAGTTTTCCCTAGGTGCCGGCTGAGCTAGAGGCCCAAATCTACAGGTAGGCACTTTGCCAAAAACAACTCTGTTTTCTTTCAAAAAATGTGATGTGTCCACGTTGCGTTTTGGGGCATTTTCTGTTGAAGGCGCTAGTCCTACCCACACAAGTGAGGTATCATTTTTATCTGGAGACTTGGGGGAAAGCTGGGTGGAAGGAAATTTGTGGCTCCTCTCTGATTCCAGAACTTTCTGTCACCAAAATTTGAGGAAAATGTGTTTCTTTAGCCAAATGTTGAGGTTTGCAATGGATTCTGGGTAACAGAACCTGGTCAGAGCCCCACAAATCACCCCTTCTTGGATTCCCTTAGGTCTCTAGTTTTCACAAATGCATAGGTTTGGTAGGTTTCCCTAGGTGCCAGCTGAGCTAGAGGCCAAAATCTACAGGTAGGCACTTTGCAAAAAACAACTCTGTTTTCTTTCAAAAAATGTTATGTGTCCATGTTGCGTTTTGGGGCATTTCCTGTTGCGGGCACTAGGCCTACCCACACAAGTGAGGTATCATTTTTATCGGGAGACTTGAGGGAACACTGGGTGGAAGGAAATTTGTGGCTCCTCTCTGATTCCAGAACTTTCTATCACCAAAATGTGAGGAAAATGTGTTTTTTTAGCCAAATGTTGAGGTTTGCAAAGGATTCTGGGTAACAGAACCTGGTCAGAGCCCCACAAGTCACCCCATCTTGGATTCCCTTAGGTCTCTAGTTTTCAAAAATGCATAGTTTTGGTAGGTTTCCCTAGGTGCCAGCTGAGCTAGAGGCCAAAATCTACAGGTAGGCACTTTGCAAAAAACAACTCTGTTTTCTTTCAAAAAATGTTATGTCTCCAAGTTGCGTTTTGGGGCATTTCCTGTCGCAGGCTCTAGGCCTACCCACACAAGTGAGTTATCATTTTGATCGGGAGACTTGAGGGAACACTGGGTGGAAGGAAATTTGTGGCTCCTCTGATTTCAGAACTTTCTGTCACCAAAATGTGAGGAAACTGTGTTTTTTTACCCAAATGTTGAGGTTTGCAAAGGATTCTGTGTAACACAACCTGGTCAGAGCCCCACAAGTCACCCCATCTTGGATTCCCCTAGGGGAATGCACAGGTTTGGTAGGTTTCCCTAGGTGCCGGCTGAGCTAGAGGCCAAAATCTACAGGTAGGCACTTTGCAAAAAACACCTCTGTTTTCTTTAAAAAAATGTGATGTGTCCACGTTGCGTTTTGGGGCATTTCCTATCGCGGGCGCTAGGCCTACCCACACAAGTGAGGTATCATTTTTATCGGGAGACTTGGGGAAACTCTGGGTGGAAGGAAATTTGTGGCTCCTCTCAGATTCCAGAACTTTCTGTCACCAAAATTTGAGGAAAATGTGTTTTTTTAGCCAAATTTTGAGGTTTGCAAAGGATTCTGGGTAACAGAACCTGCTCAGAGCCCCACAAGTCACCCCATTTTGGATTTCCTTTGGTCTCTAGTTTTCAGAAATCCATAGGTTTGGTAGGTTTCCCTAGGTGCCGACTGAGCTAGAGGCCAAAATCTACAGGTAGGCACTTTGCCAAAAACACCTCTGTTTTCTTTCAAAAAATGTGATGTGTCCATGTTGCGTTTTGGGGCATTTCCTGTTGCAGGCGCTAGGCCTACCCACACAAGTGAGGTATCATTTTTATCGGGAGACTTGGGGGGAGGCTGGGTGGAAGGAAATTTGTGGCTCCTCTCTGATTCCAGAACTTTCTGCCACCAAAATGTGAGGAAAATATGTTTTTTTAGTCAAATGTTGAGGTTTGCAAAGGATTCTGGGTAACAGAACCTGGTCAGAGCCCCACAAGTCACCCCATCTTGGATTCCCCTAGGTCTCTTGGTTTAAAAAATACACAGGTTTGGTAGGTTTCCCCAGGTGCCGGCTGAGCTAGAGGCCAAAATCTACAGGTAGGCACTTTGCAAAAAACACCTCTGTTTTCTTTAAAAAAATGTGATGTGTCCACGTTGCGTTTTGGGGCATTTCCTGTCGCGGGCACTAGGCCTACCCACACAAGTGAGGTATCATTTTTATCGGGAGACTTGAGGGAACACTGGGTGGAAGGAAATTTGTGGCTCCTCTCTGATTCCAGAACTTTCTGCCACCAAAATGTGAGGAAAATTTGTTTTTTTTGCCAAATGTTGAGGTTTGCAAAGGATTCTGGGTAACAGAACCTGGTCAGAGCCCCACAAGTCACCCCATCTTGGATTCCCCTAGGTCTCTTGTTTTAAAAAATGCACAGGTTTGGTAGGTTTCCCTAGGTGCCGGCTGAGCTAGAGGCCAAAATCTACAGGTAGGCACTTTGCAAAAAACACCTCTGTTTTCTTTAAAAAAATGTGATGTGTCCACGTTGCGTTTTGGGGCATTTCCTATCGCGGGCGCTAGGCCTACCCACACAAGTGAGGTATCATTTTTATCGGGAGACTTGGGGAAACTCTGGGTGGAAGGAAATTTGTGGCTCCTCTCTGATTCCAGAACTTTCTGTCACCAAAATTTGAGGAAAATGTGTTTTTTTAGCCAAATTGTGAGGTTTGCAAAGGATTCTGGGTAACAGAACCTGGTCAGAGCCCCACAAGTCACCCCATTTTGGATTTCCTTTGGTCTCTAGTTTTCAGAAATCCATTGGTTTGGTAGGTTTCCCTAGGTGCCGGCTGAGCTAGAGGCCAAAATCTACAGGTAGGCACTTTGCAAAAAACAACTCTGTTTTCTTTCAAAAAATGTTATGTGTCCACGTTGCGTTTTGGGGCATTTCCTGTTACGGGCGCTAGGCCTACCCACACAAGTGAGGTGTCATTTTTATAGGGAGACTTGAGGGAACACTGGGTGGAAGGAAATTTGTGGCTCCTCTCTGATTCCAGAACTTTCTGTCACCAAAATTTGAGGAAAATGTGTTTTTTTAGCCAAATTTTGAGGTTTGCAAAGGATTCTAGGTAACAGAACCTGGTCAGAGCCCCACAAGTCACCCCATCTTGGATTCCCTTAGGTCTCTAGTTTTCAAAAATGCATAGGTTTGGTAGGTTTCCCTAGGTGCCAGCTGAGCTAGAGGCCAAAATCTACAGGTAGGCACTTTGGAAAAAACAACTCTGTTTTCTTTCAAAAAATGTTATGTGTCCATGTTGCGTTTTGGGGCATTTCCTGTTGCGGGCACTAGGCCTACCCACACAAGTGAGGTATCATTTTTATCGGAAGACTTGAGGGAACACTGGGTGGAAGGAAATTCGTGGCTCCTCTCTGATTCCAGAACTTTCTATCAGCAAAATGTGAGGAAAATTTGTTTTTTTAGCCAAATGTTGAGGTTTGCAAAGGATTCTGGGTAACAGAACCTGGTCAGAGCCCCACAAGTCACCCCATCTTGGATTCCCTTAGGTCTCTAGTTTTCAAACATGCATAGTTTTGGTAGGTTTCCCTAGGTGCCAGCTGAGCTAGAGGCCAAAATCTACAGGTAGGCACTTTGCAAAAAACAACTCTGTTTTCTTTCAAAAAATGTTATGTGTCTACGTTGCGTTTTGGGGCATTTCCTGTCGCAGGCTCTAGGCCTACCCACACAAGTGAGGTATCATTTTGATCGGGAGACTTGAGGGAACACTGGGTGGAAGGAAATTTGTGGCTCCTCTGATTTCAGAACTTTCTGTCACCAAAATGTGAGGAAACTGTGTTTTTTTACCCAAATGTTGAGGTTTGCAAAGGATTCTAGGTAACAGAACCTGGTCAGAGCCCCACAAATCACCCCTTCTTGGATTCCCTTAGGTCTCTAGTTTTCACAAATGCATAGGTTTGGTAGGTTTCCCTAGGTGCCAGCTGAGCTAGAGGCCAAAATCTACAGGTAGGCACATTGCAAAAAACAACTCTGTTTTCTTTCAAAAAATGTTATGTGTCCATGTTGCGTTTTGGGGCATTTCCTGTTGCGGGCACTAGGCCTACCCACACAAGTGAGGTATCATTTTTATCGGGAGACTTGAGGGAACACTGGGTGGAAGGAAATTTGTGGCTCCTCTCTGATTCCAGAACTTTCTATCACCAAAATGTGAGGAAAATGTGTTTTTTTAGCCAAATGTTGAGGTTTGCAAAGGATTCTGGGTAACAGAACCTGGTCAGAGCCCCACAAATCACCCCATCTTGGATTCCCTTAGGTCTCTAGTTTTCAAAAATGCATAGTTTTGGTAGGTTTCCCTAGGTGCCAGCTGAGCTAGAGGCCAAAATCTACAGGTAGGCACTTTGCCAAAAACACCTCTGTTTTCTTTCAAAAAATGTGATGTGTCCATGTTGCGTTTTGGGGCATTTCCTGTTGCGGGCACTAGGCCTACCCACACAAGTGAGGTATCATTTTAATCGGGAGACTTGGGGGGAGGCTGGGTGGAAGGAAATTTGTGGCTCCTCTCTGATTCCAGAACTTTCTGCCACCAAAATGTGAGGAAAATTTGTTTTTTTAGTCAAATGTTGAGGTTTGCAAAGGATTCTGGGTAACAGAACCTGGTCAGAGCCCCACAAGTCACCCCATCTTGGATTCCCCTAGGTCTCTTGGTTTAAAAAATACACAGGTTTGGTAGGTTTCCCCAGGTGCCGGCTGAGCTAGAGGCCAAAATCTACAGGTAGGCACTTTGCAAAAAACACCTCTGTTTTCTTTAAAAAAATGTGATGTGTCCACGTTGCGTTTTGGGGCATTTCCTGTCGCGGGCACTAGGCCTACCCACACAAGTGAGGTATCATTTTTATCGGGAGACTTGAGGGAACACTGGGTGGAAGGAAATTTGTGGCTCCTCTCTGATTCCAGAACTTTCTGCCACCAAAATGTGAGGAAAATGTGTTTTTTTAGCCAAATTTTGAGGTATGTAAAGGATTTTGGGTAACAGAACCTGGTCAGAGCCCCACAAATCACCCCATCTTGGATTCCCTTAGGTCTCTAGTTTTCAAAAATGCATAGTTTTGGTAGGTTTCCCTAGGTGCCAGCTGAGCTAGAGGCCAAAATCTACAGGTAGGCACTTTGCAAAAAACACCTCTGTTTTCTTTAAAAAAATGTGATGTGTCCACGTTGCGTTTTGGGGCATTTCCTATCGCGGGCGCTAGGCCTACCCACACAAGTGAGGTATCATTTTTATCGGGAGACTTGGGGAAACTCTGGGTGGAAGGAAATTTGTGGCTCCTCTCTGATTCCACAACTTTCTGTCACCAAAATTTGAGGAAAATGTGTTTTTTTAGCCAAATTGTGAGGTTTGCAAAGGATTCTGGGTAACAGAACCTGGTCAGAGCCCCACAAGTCACCCCATTTTGGATTTCCTTTGGTCTCTAGTTTTCAGAAATCCATTGGTTTGGTAGGTTTCCCTAGGTGCCGGCTGAGCTAGAGGCCAAAATCTACAGGTAGGCACTTTGCAAAAAACAACTCTGTTTTCTTTCAAAAAATGTTATGTGTCCACGTTGCGTTTTGGGGCATTTCCTGTTGCGGGCGCTAGGCCTACCCACACAAGTGAGGTGTCATTTTTATAGGGAGACTTGAGGGAACACTGGGTGGAAGGAAATTTGTGGCTCCTCTCTGATTCCAGAACTTTCTGTCACCAAAATTTGAGGAAAATGTGTTTTTTTACCCAAATGTTGAGGTTTGCAAAGGATTCTAGGTAACAGAACCTGGTCAGAGCCCCACAAGTCACCCCATCTTGGATTCCCTTAGGTCTCTAGTTTTCAAAAATGCATAGGTTTGGTAGGTTTCCCTAGGTGCCAGCTGAGCTAGAGGCCAAAATCTACAGGTAGGCACTTTGGAAAAAACAACTCTGTTTTCTTTCAAAAAATGTTATGTGTCCATGTTGCGTTTTGGGGCATTTCCTGTTGCGGGCACTAGGCCTACCCACACAAGTGAGGTATCATTTTTATCGGAAGACTTGAGGGAACACTGGGTGGAAGGAAATTCGTGGCTCCTCTCTGATTCCAGAACTTTCTATCAGCAAAATGTGAGGAAAATTTGTTTTTTTAGCCAAATGTTGAGGTTTGCAAAGGATTCTGGGTAACAGAACCTGGTCAGAGCCCCACAAGTCACCCCATCTTGGATTCCCTTAGGTCTCTAGTTTTCAAACATGCATAGTTTTGGTAGGTTTCCCTAGGTGCCAGCTGAGCTAGAGGCCAAAATCTACAGGTAGGCACTTTGCAAAAAACAACTCTGTTTTCTTTCAAAAAATGTTATGTGTCTACGTTGCGTTTTGGGGCATTTCCTGTCGCAGGCTCTTGGCCTACCCACACAAGTGAGGTATCATTTTGATCGGGAGACGTGAGGGAACACTGGGGGGAAGGAAATTTGTGGCTCCTCTGATTTCAGAACTTTCTGTCACCAAAATGTGAGGAAACTGTGTTTTTTTACCCAAATGTTGAGGTTTGCAAAGGATTCTAGGTAACAGAACCTGGTCAGAGCCCCACAAATCACCCCTTCTTGGATTCCCTTAGGTCTCTAGTTTTCACAAATGCATAGGTTTGGTAGGTTTCCCTAGGTGCCAGCTGAGCTAGAGGCCAAAATCTACAGGTAGGCACTTTGCAAAAAACAACTCTGTTTTCTTTCAAAAAATGTTATGTGTCCATGTTGCGTTTTGGGGCATTTCCTGTTGCGGGCACTAGGCCTACCCACACAAGTGAGGTATCATTTTTATCGGGAGACTTGAGGGAACACTGGGTGGAAGGAAATTTGTGGCTCCTCTCTGATTCCAGAACTTTCTATCACCAAAATGTGAGGAAAATGTGTTTTTTTAGCCAAATGTTGAGGTTTGCAAAGGATTCTGGGTAACAGAACCTGGTCAGAGCCCAACAAATCACCCCATCTTGGATTCCCTTAGGTCTCTAGTTTTCAAAAATGCATAGTTTTGGTAGGTTTCCCTAGGTGCCAGCTGAGCTAGAGGCCAAAATCTACAGGTAGGCACTTTGCAAAAAACAACTCTGTTTTCTTTCAAAAAATGTTATGTGTCCAAGTTGCGTTTTGGGGCATTTCCTGTCGCAGGCTTTAGGCCTACCCACACAAGTGAGGTATCATTTTGATCGGGAGACTTGAGGGAACACTGGGTGGAAGGAAATTTGTGGCTCCTCTGATTTCAGAACTTTCTGTCACCAAAATGTGAGGAAACTGTGTTTTTTTACCCAAATGTTGAGGTTTGCAAAGGATTCTGTGTAACACAACCTGGTCAGAGCCCCACAAGTCACCCCATCTTGGATTCCCCATGGGGAATGCACAGGTTTTGTAGGTTTCCCTAGGTGCCGGCTGAGCTAGAGGCCAAAATCTACAGGTAGGCACTTTGCCAAAAACACCTCTGTTTTCTTTCAAAAAATGTGATGTGTCCATGTTGCGTTTTGGGGCATTTCCTGTTGCGGGCACTAGGCCTACCCACACAAGTGAGGTATCATTTTAATCGGGAGACTTGGGGGGAGGCTGGGTGGAAGGAAATTTGTGGCTCCTCTCTGATTCCAGAACTTTCTGCCACCAAAATGTGAGGAAAATTTGTTTTTTTAGTCAAATGTTGAGGTTTGCAAAGGATTCTGGGTAACAGAACCTGGTCAGAGCCCCACAAGTCACCCCATCTTGGATTCCCCTAGGTCTCTTGGTTTAAAAAATACACAGGTTTGGTAGGTTTCCCCAGGTGCCGGCTGAGCTAGAGGCCAAAATCTACAGGTAGGCACTTTGCAAAAAACACCTCTGTTTTCTTTAAAAAAATGTGATGTGTCCACGTTGCGTTTTGGGGCATTTCCTGTCGCGGGCACTAGGCCTACCCACACAAGTGAGGTATCATTTTTATCGGGAGACTTGAGGGAACACTGGGTGGAAGGAAATTTGTGGCTCCTCTCTGATTCCAGAACTTTCTGCCACCAAAATGTGAGGAAAATTTGTTTTTTTTTGCCAAATGTTGAGGTTTGCAAAGGATTCTGGGTAACAGAACCTGGTCAGAGCCCCACAAGTCACCCCATCTTGGATTCCCCTAGGTCTCTTGTTTTAAAAAATGCACAGGTTTGGTAGGTTTCCCTAGGTGCCGGCTGAGCTAGAGGCCAAAATCTACAGGTAGGCACTTTGCAAAAAACACCTCTGTTTTCTTTAAAAAAATGTGATGTGTCCACGTTGCGTTTTGGGGCATTTCCTATCGCGGGCGCTAGGCCTACCCACACAAGTGAGGTATCATTTTTATCGGGAGACTTGGGGAAACTCTGGGTGGAAGGAAATTTGTGGCTCCTCTCTGATTCCAGAACTTTCTGTCACCAAAATTTGAGGAAAATGTGTTTTTTTAGCCAAATTTTGAGGTTTGCAAAGGATTCTGGGTAACAGAACCTGGTCAGAGCTCCACAAGTCACCCCATTTTGGATTTCCTTTGGTCTCTAGTTTTCAGAAATCCATTGGTTTGGTAGGTTTCCCTAGGTGCCGGCTGAGCTAGAGGCCAAAATCTACAGGTAGGCACTTTGCAAAAAACAACTCTGTTTTCTTTCAAAAAATGTTATGTGTCCACGTTGCGTTTTGGGGCATTTCCTGTTGCGGGCGCTAGGCCTACCCACACAAGTGAGGTGTCATTTTTATAGGGAGACTTGAGGGAACACTGGGTGGAAGGAAATTTGTGGCTCCTCTCTGATTCCACAACTTTCTGTCACCAAAATTTGAGGAAAATGTGTTTTTTTAGCCAAATTTTGAGGTTTGCAAAGGATTCTAGGTAACAGAACCTGGTCAGAGCCCCACAAGTCACCCCATCTTGGATTCCCTTAGGTCTCTAGTTTTCAAAAATGCATAGGTTTGGTAGGTTTCCCTAGGTGCCAGCTGAGCTAGAGGCCAAAATCTACAGGTAGGCACTTTGGAAAAAACAACTCTGTTTTCTTTCAAAAAATGTTATGTGTCCATGTTGCGTTTTGGGGCATTTCCTGTTGCGGGCACTAGGCCTACCCACACAAGTGAGGTATCATTTTTTTCGGAAGACTTGAGGGAACACTGGGTGGAAGGAAATTCGTGGCTCCTCTCTGATTCCAGAACTTTCTATCAGCAAAATGTGAGGAAAATTTGTTTTTTTAGCCAAATGTTGAGGTTTGCAAAGGATTCTGGGTAACATAACCTGGTCAGAGCCCCACAAGTCACCCCATCTTGGATTCCCTTAGGTCTCTAGTTTTCAAACATGCATAGTTTTGGTAGGTTTCCCTAGGTGCCAGCTGAGCTAGAGGCCAAAATCTACAGGTAGGCACTTTGCAAAAAACAACACTGTTTTCTTTCAAAAAATGTTATGTGTCTACGTTGCGTTTTGGGGCATTTCCTGTCGCAGGCTCTAGGCCTACCCACACAAGTGAGGTATCATTTTGATCGGGAGACTTGAGGGAACACTGGGTGGAAGGAAATTTGTGGCTCCTCTGATTTCAGAACTTTCTGTCACCAAAATGTGAGGAAACTGTGTTTTTTTACCCAAATGTTGAGGTTTGCAAAGGATTCTAGGTAACAGAACCTGGTCAGAGCCCCACAAGTCACCCCATCTTGGATTCCCTTAGGTCTCTAGTTTTCAAAAATGCATAGGTTTGGTAGGTTTCCCTAGGTGCCAGCTGAGCTAGAGGCCAAAATCTACAGGTAGGCACTTTGGAAAAAACAACTCTGTTTTCTTTCAAAAAATGTTATGTGTCCATGTTGCGTTTTGGGGCATTTCCTGTTGCGGGCACTAGGCCTACCCACACAAGTGAGGTATCATTTTTATCGGAAGACTTGAGGGAACACTGGGTGGAAAGAAATTCGTGGCTCCTCTCTGATTCCAGAACTTTCTATCAGCAAAATGTGAGGAAAATGTGTTTTTTTAGCCAAATGTTGAGGTTTGCAAAGGATTCTGGGTAACAGAACCTGGTCAGAGCCCCACAAGTCACCCCATCTTGGATTCCCTTAGGTCTCTAGTTTTCAAACATGCATAGTTTCGGTAGGTTTCCCTAGGTGCCAGCTGAGCTAGAGGCCAAAATCTACAGGTAGGCACTTTGCAAAAAACAACTCTGTTTTCTTTCAAAAAATGTTATGTGTCTACGTTGCGTTTTGGGGCATTTCCTGTCGCAGGCTCTAGGCCTACCCACACAAGTGAGGTATCATTTTGATCGGGAGACTTGAGGGAACACTGGGTGGAAGGAAATTTGTGGCTCCTCTGATTTCAGAACTTTCTGTCACCAAAATGTGAGGAAACTGTGTTTTTTTACCCAAATGTTGAGGTTTGCAAAGGATTCTGTGTAACAGAACCTGGTCAGAGCCCCACAAGTCACCCCATCTTGGATTCCCCTAGGGGAATGCACAGGTTTTGTAGGTTTCCCTAGGTGCCGGCTGAGCTAGAGGCCAAAATCTACAGGTAGGCACTTTGCCAAAAACACCTCTGTTTTCTTTAAAAAAATGTGATGTGTCCACGTTGCGTTTTGGGGCATTTCCTGTTGCAGGCGCTAGGCCTACCCACACAAGTGAGGTATCATTTTTATCGGGAGACTTGGGGGAAAGCTGGGTGGAAGGAAATTTGTTGCTCCTCTCTGATTCCAGAACTTTCTGCCACCAAAATGTGAGGAAAATGTGTTTTTTTAGCCAAATGTTGAGGTTTGCAAAGGATTCTGGGTAACAGAACCTGGTCAGAGCCCCACAAGTCACCCCATCTTGGATTCCCCTAGGTCTCTTGGTTTAAAAAATACACAGGTTTGGTAGGTTTCCCCAGGTGCCGGCTGAGCTAGAGGCCAAAATCTACAGGTAGGCACTTTGCAAAAAACACCTCTGTTTTCTTTCAAAAAATGTGATGTGTCCACGTTGCGTTTTGGGGCATTTCCTGTCGTGGGCACTAGGCCTACCCACACAAGTGAGGTATCATTCTTATTGGGAGACTTGGGGGAACGCTGGGTTGAAGGAAATTTGTGGCTCCTCTCTGATTCCAGAACTTTCTGTCACCAAAATTTGAGGAAAATGTGTTTCTTTAGCCAAATGTTGAGGTTTGCAAAGGATTCTGGGTAACAGAACCTGGTCAGAGCCCCACAAGTTACCCCATCTTCGATTCCCTTAGGTCTCTAGTTTTCAAAAATGCATAGGTTTGGTAGGTTTCCCTAGGTGCCAGCTGAGCTAGAGGCCAAAATCTACAGGTAGGCACTTTGCAAAAAAACAACTCTGTTTTCTTTCAAAACATGTTATGTGTCCCCGTTGCGTTTTGGGGCATTTCCTTTTGCAGGCTCTAGACCTACCCACACAAGTGAGGTATCATTTTTATCAGGAGACTTGAGGGAAACCTGGGTGGAAGGAAATTTGTGGCTCCTCCCTGATTCCAGAACTTTCTGTCACCAAAATGTGAGGAAACTGTGGGGGTCATTCTGACGGCCGCCAGGGCCACCGACCACGGGAGCACCGCCAACAGGCTGGCGGTGCTCCCACGAGCATTCTGACCTCGGCGGTTCAGCCGCGGTCAGAAGTGGAAAGTCGGCGGTCTCCCGCCGACTTCCCGCTGCTCGGGGGAATCCTCCATGGCTGCAGAGCGCGCTCCGCAGCCATGGGGATTCTGACACCCCCTACCGCCATCCTGTTCCTGGCGGGTCTCCCGCCAGGAACAGGATGGCAGTAGGGGGTGCCGCGGGGCCCCTGGGGGCCCTTGCAGTGCCCATGCCAATGGCATGGGCACTACAGGGGCCCCCGTAAGTGGGCTCCACTGTGTATTTCAGTGTCTGCAATGCAGACACTGAAATACGCGACGGGTGCAAACTGCACCCGTCGCACCCCTGCAACTACGCCAGCTCAATTCTGAGCCGGCGTCCTCGTTGCAGGGGCATTTCCACTGGGCCGGTGGGCGCTCTTTTGGAGAGCGCCCGCCGGCCCAGAGGAAATGTCTGAATGGCCGCCGCGGTCTTTTGACCGCGGTGCGGTCATTTGGCGGCTCCCTCCAGGCGGGCGGCTCCCGCCGCCCGCCGGGCTCAGAATGAGCCCCTGTGTTTTTTTAGCCAAATATTGAGGTTTGCAAAGGATTCTGTGTAACAGAACCTGGTCAGAGCCCCACAAGTCACCTCATCTTGGATTCCCCTAGGTCTCTTGTTTTAAAAATGCACAGGTTTGGTAGGTTTCCCTAGGTGCTGGCTGAGCTAGAGGCCAAAATCTACAGGTAGGCACTTTACAAAAAACACCTCTGTTTTCTTTAAAAAAATGTGATGTGTCCACGTTGCGTTTTGGGGCATTTCCTATCGCGGGCGCTAGGCCTACCCACACAAGTGAGATATCATTTTTATCGGGAGACTTGGGGAAACGCTGGGTGGAAGGAAATTTGTGGCTCCTCTCTGATTCCAGAACTTTCTGTCACCAAAATTTGAGGAAAATAAGTTTTTTTAGCCAAATTTTGAGGTTTGCAAAGGATTCTGGGTAACAGAACCTGGTCAGAGCCCCACAAGTCACCCCATTTTGGATTTCCTTTGGTCTCTAGTTTTCAGAAATCCATAGGTTTGGTAGGTTTCCCTAGGTGCCAGCTGAGCTAGAGGCCAAAATCTACAGGTAGGCACTTTGCAAAAAACAACTCTGTTTTCTTTCAAAAAATGTTATGTGTCCACGTTGCGTTTTGGGGCATTTCCTGTTGCAGGCGCTAGGCCTACCCACACAAGTGAGGTATCATTTTTATCGGGAGACTTGGGGGAAAGCTGGGTAGAAGGAAATTTGTGGCTCCTCTCTGATTCCTGAACTTTCTGTCACCAAAATATGAGGAAAATTTGTTTTTTAGCCAAATTTTGAGGTTTGCAAAGGATTCTGGGTAACAGAACCTGGTCAGAGCCCCACAAGTCACCCCATCTTGGATTCCCTTAGGTCTCCAGTTTTCAAAAATGCATAGTTTTGGTAGGTTTCCCTAGGTGCCAGCTGAGCTAGAGGCCAAAATCTACAGGTAGGCATTTTGCAAAAAACAACTCTGTTTTCTTTCAAAAAATGTTATGTGTCCATGTTGCGTTTTGGGGCAATTCCTGTCGCGGGCGCTAGGCCTACCCACACAAGTGAGGTATCATTTTTATCGGGAGACTTGAGGGAACACTGGGTGGAAGGAAATTTGTGGCTCCTCTCTGATTCCAGATCTTTCTGTCACCTAAATGTGAGGAAACTGTTTTTTTTTAGCCAAATGTTGAGGTTTGCAAAGGATTCTGGGTAACAGAACCTGGTCAGAGCCCCACAAGTCACCCCATCTTGGATTCCCCTAGGTCTCTAGTTTTCAAAAATGCACAGGTTTTGTAGGTTTCCCTAGCTGCCGGCTGAGCTAGAGGCCAAAATCTACAGATAGGCACTTTGCCAAAAACACCTCTGTTTTCTTTAAAAAAATGTGATGTGTCCACATTGCGTTTGGGGCATTTCCTGTTGCAGGCGCTAGACCTACCCACACAAGTGAGGTATCATTTTTATCGGGAGACTTGGGGGAAAGCTGGGTGGAAGGAAATTTGTGGCTCCTCTCTGATTCCTGAACTTTCTGTCACCAAAATATGAGGAAAATGTGTTTTTTTAGCCAAATTTTGAGGTTTGCAAAGGATTCTGGGTAACAGAACCTGGTCAGAGCCCCACAAGTCACCCCATCTTGGATTCCCTTTGGTCTCTAGTTTTCATAAATGCATAGGTTTGGTAGGTTTCCTTAGGTGCCAGCTGAGCTAGATGCCAAAATCTACAGGTAGGCACTTTGCAAAAAAACAACTCTGTTTTCTTTCAAAAAATGTTATGGCCCGTATTTATACTCCGTTTGCGCCAAATTTGTGTCGTTTTTTTCGACGCAAATTCGGCGCAAAACTAACGCCATATTTATACTTTGGCGTTAGACGCGTCTAGCGCCAAAGTATGGGCAAAGAGCGTCATTTTTTAGCGTGAACGCCTTCCTTGCGTTAATGAGATGCAAGGAAGGCGTTCCCGTCTAAAAAAATGACGGCGACGCAAATGCGTCGTATTTATACTCCCGGACAAAAATCACGCCCGGGAGGTGGCGTGTCAAAAAACCCCGCATTTGCGCCACTTTTTAACGCCTGGGTCAGTGTAGGCGTTAAGGGGCCTGTGGGCTCAAAATGAGCCCACAGGTGCCCTCCCCTGCCCCCAGGGACCCCCCCTGCCACCCCTGCCCACCCCAGGAGGACACCCAAGGATGGAGGGACCCACCCCAGAGACATTCAGGTAAGTTCACGTAAGTATAATTTTTTATATTTTTCAATTTTTTTTGGGTGGCATAGGGGGGCCTTATTTGTGCCCCCCTACATGCCACTATGCCCAATGACCATGCCCAGGGGACATAAGTCCCCAGGGCATGGCCATTGGGCAAGGGGGCATGACTCCTGTCTTTACTAAGACAGGAGTCATTTAAATGGCGTCTGGGCGTCGAAAAAATGGCGCAAATCGGGTTAAGACGATTTTTTAGCGTCAACCCGACTTGCGCCATTTTAAGACGCCCTAGCGCCATTTTCCCCCTACGCCGGCGCTGCCTGGTCTACGTGGTTTTTTTCCACGCACACCAGGCAGCGCCGGTCTGCTTGCGCCGGCTAACGCCATTCCATAAATACGGCGCCCACATGGCGCTTCAGAATGGCGTTAGACGGCGCTAAATTTTTTGACGCTAAACTGCGTTAGCGCAGTTTAGCGTCAAAAAGTATAAATATGGGCCTATGTGTCCACGTTGCGTTTTGGGGCATTTCCTGTCGCAGGCTCTAGGCCTACCCACACAAGTGAGGTATCATTTTTATCAGGAGACTTGAGGGAAACCTGGGTGGAAGGAAATGTGTGGCTCCTCCCTGATTCCAGAACTTTCTGTCACCAAAATGTGAGGAAACTGTGTTTTTTTAGCCAAATATTGAGGTTTGCAAAGGATTCTGGGTAACAGAACCTGGTCAGAGCCCCACAAGTCACCCCATCTTGGATTCCCCTAGGTCTCTTGTTTTAAAAAATGCACAGGTTTGGTAGGTTTCCCTAGGTGCCGGCTGAGCTAGAGGCCAAAATCTACAGGTAGGCACTTTGCAAAAAACACCTCTGTTTTCTTTAAAAAAATGTGATGTGTCCACGTTGCGTTTTGGGGCATTTCCTATCGCGGGCGCTAGGCCTACCCACACAAGTGAGGTATCATTTTTATCGGGAGACTTGGGGAAACGCTGGGTGGAAGGAAATTTGTGGCTCCTCTCTGATTCCAGAACTTTCTGTCACCAAAATTTGAGGAAAATGTGTTTTTTTAGCCAAATTTTGAGGTTTGCAAAGGATTCTGGGTAACAGAACCTGGTCAGAGCCCCACAAGTCACCCCATTTTGGATTTCCTTTGGTCTCTAGTTTTCAGAAATCCATAGGTTTGTTAGGTTTCCCTAGGTGCCAGCTGAGCTAGAGGCCAAAATCTACAGGTAGGCACTTTGCAAAAAACAACTCTGTTTTCTTTCAAAAAATGTTATGTGTCCACGTTGCGTTTTGGGGCATTTCCTGTTGCAGGCGCTAGGCCTACCCACACAAGTGAGGTATCATTTTTATCGGGAGACTTGGGGGAAAGCTGTGTAGAAGGAAATTTGTGGCTCCTCTCTGATTCCTGAACTTTCTGTCACCAAAATATTAGGAAAATGTGTTTTTTAGCCAAATTTTGAGGTTTGCAAAGGATTCTGGGTAACAGAACCTGGTCAGAGCCCCACAAGTCACCCCATCTTGGATTCCCTTAGGTCTCCAGGTTTCAAAAATGCATAGTTTTGGTAGGTTTCCCTAGGTGCCAGCTGAGCTAGAGGCCAAAATCTACAGGTAGGCATTTTGCAAAAAACAACTCTGTTTTCTTTCAAAAAATGTTATGTGTCCATGTTGCGTTTTGGGGCAATTCCTGTCGCGGGCGCTAGGCCTACCCACACAAGTGAGGTATCATTTTTATCGGGAGACTTGAGGGAACACTGGGTGGAAGGAAATTTGTGGCTCCTCTCTGATTCCAGAACTTTCTGTCACCAAAATGTGAGGAAACTGTTTTTTTTTAGCCAAATGTTGAGGTTTGCAAAGGATTCTGGGTAACAGAACCTGGTCAGAGCCCCACAAGTCACCCCATCTTGGATTCCCCTAGGTCTCTAGTTTTCAAAAATGCACAGGTTTTGTAGGTTTCCCTAGCTGCCGGCTGAGCTAGAGGCCAAAATCTACAGATAGGCACTTTGCCAAAAACACCTCTGTTTTCTTTAAAAAAATGTGATGTGTCCACATTGCGTTTGGGGCATTTCCTGTTGCAGGCGCTAGACCTACCCACACAAGTGAGGTATCATTTTTATCGGGAGACTTGGGGGAAAGCTGGGTGGAAGGAAATTTGTGGCTCCTCTCTGATTCCTGAACTTTCTGTCACCAAAATATGAGGAAAATGTGTTTTTTTAGCCAAATTTTGAGGTTTGCAAAGGATTCTGGGTAACAGAACCTGGTCAGAGCCCCACAAGTCACCCCATCTTGGATTCCCTTTGGTCTCTAGTTTTCATAAATGCATAGGTTTGGTAGGTTTCCTTAGGTGCCAGCTGAGCTAGATGCCAAAATCTACAGGTAGGCACTTTGCAAAAAAACAACTCTGTTTTCTTTCAAAAAATGTTATGGCCCGTATTTATACTCCGTTTGCGCCGAATTTGCGTCGTTTTTTTCGACGCAAATTCGGCGCAAAACTAACGCCATATTTATACTTTGGCGTTAGACGCGTCTAGCGCCAAAGTATGGGCAAAGAGCGTCATTTTTTAGCGTGAACGCCTTCCTTGCGTTAATGAGATGCAAGGAAGGCGTTCCCGTCTAAAAAAATGACGGCGACGCAAATGCGTCGTATTTATACTCCCAGGCAAAAATCACGCCCGGGAGGTGGCGTGTCAAAAAACCCCGCATTTGCGCCACTTTTTAACGCCTGGGTCAGGGTAGGCGTTAAGGGGCCTGTGGGCTCAAAATGAGCCCACAGGTGCCCTCCCCTGCCCCCAGGGACCCCCCCTGCCACCCCTGCCCACCCCAGGAGGACACCCAAGGATGGAGGGACCCACCCCAGGGACATTCAGGTAAGTTCACGTAAGTATAATTTTTTATATTTTTCAATTTTTTTTGGGTGGCATAGGGGGGCCTTATTTGTGCCCCCCTACATGCCACTATGCCCAATGACCATGCCCAGGGGACATAAGTCCCCAGGGCATGGCCATTGGGCAAGGGGGCATGACTCCTGTCTTTACTAAGACAGGAGTCATTTAAATGGCGTCTGGGCGTCGAAAAAATGGCGCAAATCGGGTTAAGACGATTTTTTAGCGTCAACCCGACTTGCGCCATTTTAGGACGCCCTAGCACCATTTTCCCCCTACGCCGGCGCTGCCTGGTCTATGTGGTTTTTTTCCACGCACACCAGGCAGCGCCGGTCTGCTTGCGCCGGCTAACGCCATTCCATAAATACGGCGCCCACATGGCGCTTCAGAATGGCGTTAGACGGCGCTAAATTTTTTGACGCTAAACTGCGTTAGCGCAGTTTAGCGTCAAAAAGTATAAATATGGGCCTATGTGTCCACGTTGCGTTTTGGGGCATTTCCTGTCGCAGGCTCTAGGCCTACCCACACAAGTGAGGTATCATTTTTATCAGGAGACTTGAGGGAAACCTGGGTGGAAGGAAATGTGTGGCTCCTCCCTGATTCCAGAACTTTCTGTCACCAAAATGTGAGGAAACTGTGTTTTTTTAGCCAAATATTGAGGTTTGCAAAGGATTCTGGGTAACAGAACCTGGTCAGAGCCCCACAAGTCACCCCATCTTGGATTCCCCTGGGTCTCTTGCTTTAAAAAATGCACAGGTTTGGTAGGTTTCCCTAGGTGCCGGCTGAACTAGAGGCCAAAATCTACAGGTAGGCACTTTGCAAAAAACACCTCTGTTTTCCTTAAAAAAATGTGATGTGTCCACGTTGCGTTTTGGGGCATTTCCTGTCGCGGGCGCTAGGCCTACCCACACAAGTGAGGTATCATTTTTATCGGGAGACTTGGGGAAACCCTGGGTGGAAGGAAATTTGTGACTCCTCTCTGATTCCAGAACTTTCTGTCACCAAAATTTGACCAAAATGTGTTTCTTTAGCCAAATGTTGAGGTTTGCAATGGATTCTGGGTAACAGAACCTGGTCAGAGCCCCACAAGTCACCCCATCTTGGATTCCCTTAGGTCTCTAGTTTTCAAAAATGCATAGGTTTGGTAGGTTTCCCTAGGTGCCAGCTGAGCTCGAGGCCAAAATCTACAGATAGGCACTTTGCAAAAAACAACTCTGTTTTCTTTCAAAAAATGTTATGTGTCCACGTTGCGTTTTGGGGCATTTCCTGTTGCGGGCGCTAGGCCTACCCACACAAGTGAGGTATCATTTTTATCGGGAGACTTGAGGGAACACTGGGTGGAAGGAAATTAGTGGCTCCTCTCTGATTCCAGAACTTTCTGTCACCAAAATTTGAGGAAAATGTGTTTTTTTAGCCAAATTTTGAGGTTTGCAAAGGATTCTGTGTAACAGAACCTGGTCAGAGTCCCACAAGTAACCCCATCTTGGATTCCCCTAGGTGAATGCACAGGTTTTGTAGATTTCCCTAGGTGCCGGCTGAGCTAGAGGCCAAAATCTACAGGTAGGCACTTTGCCAAAAACACCTCTGTTTTCTTTCAAAAAATGTGATGTGTCCACGTTGCGTTTTGGGGCATTTCCTGTTGCAGGCGCTAGGCCTACCCACACAAGTGAGGTATCATTTTTATCGGGAGACTTGGGGGAAAGCTGGGTGGAAGGAAATTTGTGGCTCCTCTCTGATTCCAGAACTTTCTGCCACCAAAATGTGAGGAAAATGTGTTTTTTTAGCCAAATGTTGAGGTTTGCAAAGGATTCTGGGTAACAGAACCTGGTCAGAGCCCCACAAGTCACCCCATCTTGGATTCCCCTAGGTCTCTGGGTTTAAAAAATACACAGGTTTGGTAGGTTTCCCCAGGTGCCGGCTGAGCTAGAGGCCAAAATCTACAGGTAGGCACTTTGCAAAAAACACCTCTGTTTTCTTTCAAAAAATGTGATGTGTCCACGTTGCGTTTTGGGGCATTTCCTGTCGCGGGCGCTAGGCCTACCCACACAAGTGAGGTATCATTTTTATCGGGAGACTTGGGGGAACGCTGGGTTGAAGGAAATTTGTGCCTCCTCTCTGATTCCAGAACTTTCTGTCACCAAAATTTGTGGAAAATGTCTTTCTATAGCCAAATGTTGAGGTTTGCAAAGGATTCTGGGTAACAGAACCTGGTCAGAGCACCACAGGTTACCCCATCTTCGATTCCCTTAGGTCTCTAGTTTTCAAAAATGCATAGGTTTGGTAGGTTTCCCTAGGTGCCAGCTGAGCTAGAGGCCAAAATCTACAGGTAGGCACTTTGCAAAAAAACAACTTTGTTTTCTTTCAAAACATGTTATATGTCCACGTTGCGTTTTGGGGCATTTCCTGTCGCAGGCTCTAGGCCTACCCACACAAGTGAGGTATCATTTTTATCAGGAGACTTGAGGGAAACCTGGGTGGAAGGAAATTTGTGGCTCCTCCCTGATTCCAGAACTTTCTGTCACCAAAATGTGAGGAAACTGTGTTTATTTAGCCAAATGTTGAGGTTTGCAAAGGATTCTGGGTAACAGAACCTGGTCAGAGCCCCACAAGTCACCCCATCTTGGATTCCCCTAGGTCTCTTGTTTTAAAAAATGCACAGGTTTGGTAGGTTTCCCTAGGTGCCGCCTGAGCTAGAGGCCAAAATCTACAGGTAGGCACTTTGCAAAAAACACCTCTGTTTTCTTTAAAAAAATGTGATGTGTCCACGTTGCGTTTTGGGGCATTTCCTATCGCGGGCGCTAGGCCTACCCACACAAGTGAGGTATCATTTTTATCGGGAGACTTGGTGAAACCCTGGGTGGAAGGAAATTTGTGGCTCCTCTCTGATTCCAGAACTTTCTGTCACCAAAAGTTGAGGAAAATGTGTTTTTTGAGCCAAATTTTGAGGTTTGCAAAGGATTCTGGGTAACAGAACCTGGTCAGAGCCCCACAAGTCACCCCATCTTGGATTCCCCTAGGTCTCTAGTTTTCAAAAATGCACAGGTTTTGTAGTTTTCCCTAGGTGCCGGCTGAGCTAGAGGCCCAAATCTACAGGTAGGCACTTTGCCAAAAACACCTCTGTTTTCTTTAAAAAAATGTGATGTGTCCACGTTGCGTTTTGGGGCATTTCCTATCGCGGGCGCTAGGCCTATCCACACAAGTGAGGTATCATTTTTATCGGGAGACTGTGGCTCCTCTCTGATTCCAGAGCTTTCTGTCACCAAAAGTTGAGGAAAATGTGTTTTTTTAGCCAGATTTTGAGGTTTGCAAAGGATTCTGGGTAACAGAACCTGGTCAGAGCCCCACAAGTCACCCCATTTTGGATTTCCTTTGGTCTCTAGTTTTCAGAAATCCATAGGTTTGGTAGGTTTCCCTAGGTGCCGACTGAGCTAGAGGCCAAAATCTACAGGTAGGCACTTTGCAAAAAACAACTCTGTTTTCTTTAAAAAAATGTTATGTGTCCACGTTGCGTTTTGGGGCATTTCCTGTTGCGGGCGCTAGGCCTACCCACACAAGTGAGGTATCATTTTTATAGGGAGACTTGAGGGAACACTGGGTGGAAGGAAATTTGTGGCTCCTCTCTGATTCCAGAACTTTCTATCACCAAAATGTGAGGAAAATGTGTTTTTTTAGCCAAATGTTGAGGTTTGCAAAGGATTCTGGGTAACAGAACCTGGTCAGAGCCCCACAAGTCACCCCATCTTGGATTCCCTTGGGTCTCTACTTTTCAAAAATGCATAGTTTTGGTAGGTTTCCCTAGGTGCCAGCTGAGCTAGAGGCCAAAATCTATAGGTAGGCACTTTGCAAAAAACAACTCTATTTTCTTTCAAAAAATGTTATGTGTCCACGTTGCGTTTTGGGGCATTTCCTGTCGCAGGCTCTAGGCCTACCCACACAAGTGAGGTATCATTTTGATCGGGAGACTTGAGGGAACACTGGGTGGAAGGAAATTTATGGCTCCTCTGATTTCAGAACTTTCTGTCACCAAAATGTGAGGAAACTGTGTTTTTTTACCCAAATGTTGAGGTTTGCAAAGGATTCTGTGTAACACAACCTGGTCAGAGCCCCACAAGTCACCCCATCTTGGATTCCCCTAGGGGAATGCCCAGGTTTTGTAGGTTTCCCTAGGTGCCGGCTGAGTTAGAGGCCAAAATTTACAGGTAGGCACTTTGCCAAAAACACCTCTGTTTTCTTTAAAAAAATGTGATGTGTCCACGTTGCGTTTTGGGGCATTTCCTATCGCGGGCGCTAGGCCTACCCACAAAAGTGAGGTATCATTTTTATCGGGAGACTTGGGGAAACCCTGGGTGGAAGGAAATTTGTGGCTCCTCTCTGATTCCAGAACTTTCTGTCACCAAAATTTGAGGAAAATGTGTTTTTTTAGCCAAAATTTGAGGTTTGCAAAGGATTCTGGGTAACAGAACCTGGTCAGAGCCCCACAAGTCACCCCATCTTGGATTCACCTAGGTCTCTAGTTTTAAAAAATGCACAGGTTTTGTAGGTTTCCCTAGGTGCCGGCTGAGCTAGAGGCCAAAATCTACAGGTAGGCACTTTGCAAAAAACAACTCTGTTTTCTTTCAAAAAATGTTATGTGTCCACGTTGCGTTTTGGGGCATTTCCTGTCGCAGGCTCTAGGCCTATCCACACAAGTGAGGTATCATTTTGATCGGGAGACTTGAGGGAACACTAGGTGGAAGGAAATTTGTGGCTCCTCTGATTTCAGAACTTTCTGCCACCAAAATGTGAGGAAAATGTGTTTTTTTAGCCAAATGTTGAGCTTTTGAAAAGGATTCTGGGTAACAGAACCTGGTCAGAGCCCCACAAGTCACCCCATCTTGGATTCCCCTAGGTCTCTTGGTTTAAAAAATACACAGGTTTGGTAGGTTTCCCCAGGTGCCGGCTGAGCTAGAGGCCAAAATCTACAGGTAGGCACTTTGCAAAAAACACCTCTGTTTTCTTTCAAAAAATGTGATGTGTCCACGTTGCGTTTTGGGGCATTTCCTGTCGCAGGCGCTAGGCCTACCCACACAAGTGAGGTATCATTTTTATCGGGAGACTTGGGGGAACGCTGGGTTGAAGGAAATTTGTGCCTCCTCTCTGATTCCAGAACTTTCTGTCACCAAAATTTGAGGAAAATGTGTTTCTTTAGCCAAATGTTGAGGTTTGCAAAGGATTCTGGGTAACAGAACCTGGTCAGAGCCCCACAAGTTACCCCATCTTTGATTCCCCTAGGTCTCTTGTTTTAAAAAATGCACAGGTTTGGTAGGTTTCCCTAGGTGCCGGCTGAGCTAGAGGCCAAAATCTACAGGTAGGCACTTTGCAAAAAACACCTCTGTTTTCTTTCAAAACATGTTATGTGTCCACGTTGCGTTTTGGGGCATTTCCTGTTGCAGGCTCTAGGCCTACCCACACAAGTGAGGTATCATTTTTATCAGGAGACTTGAGGGAAACCTGGGTGGAAGGAAATTTGTGGCTCCTCCCTGATTCCAGAACTTTCTGTCACCAAAATGTGAGGAAACTGTGTTTTTTTAGCCAAATGTCGAGGTTTGCAAAGGATTCTGTGTAACAGAACCTGGTCAGAGCCCCACAAGTCACCCCATCTTTGATTCCCCTAGGTCTCTTGTTTTAAAAAATGCACAGGTTTGGTAGGTTTCCCTAGGTGCCGGCTGAGCTAGAGGCCAAAATCTACAGGTAGGCACTTTGCAAAAAACACTTCTGTTTTCTTTAAAAAAATGTGATGTGTCCACGTTGCGTTTTGGGGCATTTCCTATCGCGGGCGCTAGGCCTACCCACACAAGTGAGGTATCATTTTTTTCGGGAGACTTGGGGAAACGCTTGGTGGAAGGAAATTTGTGGCTCCTCTCTGATTCAGGAACTTTCTGTCACCAAATTTGAGGAAAATGTGTTTTTTTAGCTAAATTTTGAGGTTTGCAAAGGATTCTGGGTAACAGAACCTGGTCAGAGCTCCACAAGTCACCCCATTTTGGATTTCCTTTGGTCTCTAGTTTTCAGAAATCCATAGGTTTGGTAGGTTTCCCTAGGTGCCGGTTGAGCTAGAGGTCAAAATCTACAGGTGGGCACTTTGCAAAAAACAACTCTGTTTTCTTTCAAAAAATGTTATGTGTCCACGTTGCGTTTTGGGGCATTTCCTGTTGCGGGCGCTAGGCCTACCCACACAAGTGAGGTGTCATTTTTATAGGGAGACTTGAGGGAACACTGGGTGGAAGGAAATTTGTGGCTCCTCTCTGATTCCAGAACTTTCTGTCACCAAAATTTGAGGAAAATGTGTTTTTTTAGCCAAATTTTGAGGTTTGCAAAGGATTCTAGGTAACAGAACCTGGTCAGAGCCCCACAAGTCACCCCATCTTGGATTCCCTTAGGTTTCTAGTTTTCAAAAATGCATAGGTTTGGTAGGTTTCCCTAGGTGCCAGCTGAGCTAGAGGCCAAAATCTACAGGTAGGCACTTTGCAAAAAACAACTCTGTTTTCTTTCAAAAAATGTTATGTGTCCATGTTGCGTTTTGGGGCATTTCCTGTTGCGGGCACTAGGCCTACCCACACAAGTGAGGTATCATTTTTATCGGAAGACTTGAGGGAACACTGGGTGGAAGGAAATTTGTGGCTCCTCTCTGATTCCAGAACTTTCTATCAGCAAAATGTGAGGAAAATGAGTTTTTTTAGCCAAATGTTGAGGTTTGCAAAGGATTCTGGGTAACAGAACCTGGTCAGAGCCCCACAAGTCACCCCATCTTGGATTCCCTTAGGTCTCTAGTTTTCAAACATGCATAGTTTTGGTAGGTTTCCCTAGGTGCCAGCTGAGCTAGAGGCCAAAATCTACAGGTAGGCACTTTGCAAAAAACAACTCTGTTTTCTTTCAAAAAATGTTATATGTCTACGTTGCGTTTTGGGACATTTCCTGTCACAGGCTCTAGGCCTACCCACACAAGTGAGGTATCATTTTGATCGGGAGACTTGAGGGAACACTGGGTGGAAGGAAATTTGTGGCTCCTCTGATTTCAGAACTTTCTGTCACCAAAATGTGAGGAAACTGTGTTTTTTTACCCAAATGTTGAGGTTTGCAAAGGATTCTGTGTAACAGAACCTGGTCAGAGCCCCACAAGTCACCCCATCTTGGATTCCCCTAGGGGAATGCACAGGTTTTGTAGGTTTCCCTAGGTGCCGGCTGAGCTAGAGGCCAAAATCTACAGGTAGGCACTTTGCCAAAAACACCTCTGTTTTTAAAAAAATGTGATGTGTCCACGTTGCGTTTTGGGGCATTTCCTGTTGCAGGCGCTAGGCCTACCCACACAAGTGAGGTATCATTTTTATCGGGAGACTTGGGGGGAGGCTGGGTGGAAGGAAATTTGTGGCTCCTCTCTGATTCCAGAACTTTCTGCCACCAAAATGAGGAAAATGTGTTTTTTTAGTCAAATGTTGAGGTTTGCAAAGGATTCTGGGTAACAGAACCTGGTCAGAGCCCCACAAGTCACCCCATCTTGGATTCCCCTAGGTCTCTTGGTTTAAAAAATACACAGGTTTGGTAGTTTTCCCTAGGTGCCGGCTGAGCTAGAGGCCCAAATCTACAGGTAGGCACTTTGCCAAAAACACCTCTGTTTTCTTTAAAAAAATGTGATGTGTCCACGTTGCGTTTTGGGGCATTTCCTATCGCGGGCGCTAGGCCTATCCACACAAGTGAGGTATCATTTTTATCGGGAGACTGTGGCTCCTCTCTGATTCCAGAGCTTTCTGTCACCAAAAGTTGAGGAAAATGTGTTTTTTTAGCCAAATTTTGAGGTTTGCAAAGGATTCTGGGTAACAGAACCTGGTCAGAGCCCCACAAGTCACCCCATTTTGGATTTCCTTTGGTCTCTAGTTTTCAGAAATCCATAGGTTTGGTAGGTTTCCCTAGGTGCCGACTGAGCTAGAGGCCAAAATCTACAGGTAGGCACTTTGCAAAAAACAACTCTGTTTTCTTTCAAAAAATGTTATGTGTCCACGTTGCGTTTTGGGGCATTTCCTGTTGCGGGCGCTAGGCCTACCCACACAAGTGAGGTATCATTTTTATAGGGAGACTTGAGGGAACACTGGGTGGAAGGAAATTTGTGGCTCCTCTCTGATTCCAGAACTTTCTATCACCAAAATGTGAGGAAAATGTGTTTTTTTAGCCAAATGTTGAGGTTTGCAAAGGATTCTGGGTAACAGAACCTGGTCAGAGCCCCACAAGTCACCCCATCTTGGATTCCCTTGGGTCTCTACTTTTCAAAAATGCATAGTTTTGGTAGGTTTCCCTAGGTGCCAGCTGAGCTAGAGGCCAAAATCTATAGGTAGGCACTTTGCAAAAAACAACTCTATTTTCTTTCAAAAAATGTTATGTGTCCACGTTGCGTTTTGGGGCATTTCCTGTCGCAGGCTCTAGGCCTACCCACACAAGTGAGGTATCATTTTGATCGGGAGACTTGAGGGAACACTGGGTGGAAGGAAATTTATGGCTCCTCTGATTTCAGAACTTTCTGTCACCAAAATGTGAGGAAACTGTGTTTTTTTACCCAAATGTTGAGGTTTGCAAAGGATTCTGTGTAACACAACCTGGTCAGAGCCCCACAAGTCACCCCATCTTGGATTCCCCTAGGGGAATGCCCAGGTTTTGTAGGTTTCCCTAGGTGCCGGCTGAGTTAGAGGCCAAAATTTACAGGTAGGCACTTTGCCAAAAACACCTCTGTTTTCTTTAAAAAAATGTGATGTGTCCACGTTGCGTTTTGGGGCATTTCCTATCGCGGGCGCTAGGCCTACCCACAAAAGTGAGGTATCATTTTTATCGGGAGACTTGGGGAAACCCTGGGTGGAAGGAAATTTGTGGCTCCTCTCTGATTCCAGAACTTTCTGTCACCAAAATTTGAGGAAAATGTGTTTTTTTAGCCAAAATTTGAGGTTTGCAAAGGATTCTGGGTAACAGAACCTGGTCAGAGCCCCACAAGTCACCCCATCTTGGATTCACCTAGGTCTCTAGTTTTAAAAAATGCACAGGTTTTGTAGGTTTCCCTAGGTGCCGGCTGAGCTAGAGGCCAAAATCTACAGGTAGGCACTTTGCAAAAAACAACTCTGTTTTCTTTCAAAAAATGTTATGTGTCCACGTTGCGTTTTGGGGCATTTCCTGTCGCAGGCTCTAGGCCTATCCACACAAGTGAGGTATCATTTTGATCGGGAGACTTGAGGGAACACTGGGTGGAAGGAAATTTGTGGCTCCTCTGATTTCAGAACTTTCTGCCACCAAAATGTGAGGAAAATGTGTTTTTTTAGCCAAATGTTGAGCTTTTGAAAAGGATTCTGGGTAACAGAACCTGGTCAGAGCCCCACAAGTCACCCCATCTTGGATTCCCCTAGGTCTCTTGGTTTAAAAAATACACAGGTTTGGTAGGTTTCCCCAGGTGCCGGCTGAGCTAGAGGCCAAAATCTACAGGTAGGCACTTTGCAAAAAACACCTCTGTTTTCTTTCAAAAAATGTGATGTGTCCACGTTGCGTTTTGGGGCATTTCCTGTCGCAGGCGCTAGGCCTACCCACACAAGTGAGGTATCATTTTTATCGGGAGACTTGGGGGAACGCTGGGTTGAAGGAAATTTGTGCCTCCTCTCTGATTCCAGAACTTTCTGTCACCAAAATTTGAGGAAAATGTGTTTCTTTAGCCAAATGTTGAGGTTTGCAAAGGATTCTGGGTAACAGAACCTGGTCAGAGCCCCACAAGTTACCCCATCTTTGATTCCCCTAGGTCTCTTGTTTTAAAAAATGCACAGGTTTGGTAGGTTTCCCTAGGTGCCGGCTGAGCTAGAGGCCAAAATCTACAGGTAGGCACTTTGCAAAAAACACCTCTGTTTTCTTTCAAAACATGTTATGTGTCCACGTTGCGTTTTGGGGCATTTCCTGTCGCAGGCTCTAGGCCTACCCACACAAGTGAGGTATCATTTTTATCAGGAGACTTGAGGGAAACCTGGGTGGAAGGAAATTTGTGGCTCCTCCCTGATTCCAGAACTTTCTGTCACCAAAATGTGAGGAAACTGTGTTTTTTTAGCCAAATGTCGAGGTTTGCAAAGGATTCTGTGTAACAGAACCTGGTCAGAGCCCCACAAGTCACCCCATCTTTGATTCCCCTAGGTCTCTTGTTTTAAAAAATGCACAGGTTTGGTAGGTTTCCCTAGGTGCCGGCTGAGCTAGAGGCCAAAATCTACAGGTAGGCACTTTGCAAAAAACACTTCTGTTTTCTTTAAAAAAATGTGATGTGTCCACGTTGCGTTTTGGGGCATTTCCTATCGCGGGCGCTAGGCCTACCCACACAAGTGAGGTATCATTTTTTTCGGGAGACTTGGGGAAACGCTTGGTGGAAGGAAATTTGTGGCTCCTCTCTGATTCAGGAACTTTCTGTCACCAAATTTGAGGAAAATGTGTTTTTTTAGCTAAATTTTGAGGTTTGCAAAGGATTCTGGGTAACAGAACCTGGTCAGAGCTCCACAAGTCACCCCATTTTGGATTTCCTTTGGTCTCTAGTTTTCAGAAATCCATAGGTTTGGTAGGTTTCCCTAGGTGCCGGTTGAGCTAGAGGCCAAAATCTACAGGTGGGCACTTTGCAAAAAACAACTCTGTTTTCTTTCAAAAAATGTTATGTGTCCACGTTGCGTTTTGGGGCATTTCCTGTTGCGGGCGCTAGGCCTACCCACACAAGTGAGGTGTCATTTTTATAGGGAGACTTGAGGGAACACTGGGTGGAAGGAAATTTGTGGCTCCTCTCTGATTCCAGAACTTTCTGTCACCAAAATTTGAGGAAAATGTGTTTTTTTAGCCAAATTTTGAGGTTTGCAAAGGATTCTAGGTAACAGAACCTGGTCAGAGCCCCACAAGTCACCCCATCTTGGATTCCCTTAGGTTTCTAGTTTTCAAAAATGCATAGGTTTGGTAGGTTTCCCTAGGTGCCAGCTGAGCTAGAGGCCAAAATCTACAGGTAGGCACTTTGCAAAAAACAACTCTGTTTTCTTTCAAAAAATGTTATGTGTCCATGTTGCGTTTTGGGGCATTTCCTGTTGCGGGCACTAGGCCTACCCACACAAGTGAGGTATCATTTTTATCGGAAGACTTGAGGGAACACTGGGTGGAAGGAAATTTGTGGCTCCTCTCTGATTCCAGAACTTTCTGTCAGCAAAATGTGAGGAAAATGTGTTTTTTTAGCCAAATGTTGAGGTTTGCAAAGGATTCTGGGTAACAGAACCTGGTCAGAGCCCCACAAGTCACCCCATCTTGGATTCCCTTAGGTCTCTAGTTTTCAAACATGCATAGTTTTGGTAGGTTTCCCTAGGTGCCAGCTGAGCTAGAGGCCAAAATCTACAGGTAGGCACTTTGCAAAAAACAACTCTGTTTTCTTTCAAAAAATGTTATATGTCTACGTTGCGTTTTGGGACATTTCCTGTCACAGGCTCTAGGCCTACCCACACAAGTGAGGTATCATTTTGATCGGGAGACTTGAGGGAACACTGGGTGGAAGGAAATTTGTGGCTCCTCTGATTTCAGAACTTTCTGTCACCAAAATGTGAGGAAACTGTGTTTTTTTACCCAAATGTTGAGGTTTGCAAAGGATTCTGTGTAACAGAACCTGGTCAGAGCCCCACAAGTCACCCCATCTTGGATTCCCCTAGGGGAATGCACAGGTTTTGTAGGTTTCCCTAGGTGCCGGCTGAGCTAGAGGCCAAAATCTACAGGTAGGCACTTTGCCAAAAACACCTCTGTTTTTAAAAAAATGTGATGTGTCCACGTTGCGTTTTGGGGCATTTCCTGTTGCAGGCGCTAGGCCTACCCACACAAGTGAGGTATCATTTTTATCGGGAGACTTGGGGGGAGGCTGGGTGGAAGGAAATTTGTGGCTCCTCTCTGATTCCAGAACTTTCTGCCACCAAAATGAGGAAAATGTGTTTTTTTAGTCAAATGTTGAGGTTTGCAAAGGATTCTGGGTAACAGAACCTGGTCAGAGCCCCACAAGTCACCCCATCTTGGATTCCCCTAGGTCTCTTGGTTTAAAAAATACACAGGTTTGGTAGGTTTCCCCAGGTGCCGGCTGAGCTAGAGGCCAAAATCTACAGGTAGGCACTTTGCAAAAAACACATCTGTTTTCTTTAAAAAAATGTGATGTGTCCACGTTGCGTTTTGGGGCATTTCCTGTCGCGGGCACTAGGCCTACCCACACAAGTGAGGTATCATTTTTATCGGGAGACTTGAGGGAACACTGGGTGGAAGGAAATTTGTGGCTCCTCTCTGATTCCAGAACTTTCTGCCGCCAAAATGTGAGGAAAATTTGTTTTTTTTGCCAAATGTTGAGGTTTGCAAAGGATTCTGGGTAACAGAACCTGGTCAGAGCCCCACAAGTCACCCCATCTTGGATTCCCCTAGGTATCTTGTTTAAAAAAATGCACAGGTTTGGTAGGTTTCCCTAGGTGCCGGCTGAGCTAGAGGCCAAAATCTACAGGTAGGCACTTTGCAAAAAACACCTCTGTTTTCTTTCAAAAAATGTGATGTGTCCACGTTGCGTTTTGGGGCATTTCCTGTCGCGGGCGCTAGGCCTACCCACACAAGTGAGGTATCATTTTTATCGGGAGACATGGGGAAACGCTGGGTGGAAGGAAATTTGAGGCTCCTCTCTGATTCCAGAATTTTCTGTCACCAAAATTTGAGGAAAATGTTGTTCTTAAGCCAAATGTTGAGGTTTGCAATGGATTCTGGGTAACAGAACCTGGTCAGAGCCCCACAAGTCACCCCATCTTGGATTCCCTTAGGTCTCTAGTTTTAAAAAATGCATAGGTCTGGTAGGTTTCCCTACGTGCCAGCTGAGCTAGAGGCCAAAAACTACAGGTAGGCACTTTGCAAAAAACAACTCTGTTTTCTTTAAAAAAATGTTATGTGTCCATGTTGCGTTTTGGGGCATTTCCTGTTGCGGGCACTAGGCCTACCCACACAAGTGAGGTATCATTTTTATCGGGAGACTTGAGGGAACACTGGGTGGAAGGAAATTTGTGGCTCCTCTCTGATTCCAGAACTTTCTATCACCAAAATGTGAGGAAAATGTGTTTTTTTAGCCAAATGTTGAGGTTTGCAAAGGATTCTGGGTAACAGAACCTGGTCAGAGCCCCACAAGTCACCCCATCTTGGATTCCCTTAGGTCTCTACTTTTCATAAATGCATAGTTTTGGTAGGTTTCCCTAGGTGCCAGCTGAGCTAGAGGCCAAAATCTATAGGTAGGCACTTTGCAAAAAACAACTCTGTTTTCTTTCAAAAAATGTTATGTGTCCACGTTGCGTTTTGGGGCATTTCCTGTCGCAGGCTCTAGGCCTACCCACACAAGTGAGGTATCATTTTGATCGGGAGACTTGAGGGAACACTGGGTGGAAGGAAATTTGTGGCTCCTCTGATTTCAGAACTTTCTGGCACCAAAATGTGAGGAAACTGTGTTTTTTTACCCAAATGTTGAGGTTTGCAAAGGATTCTGTGTAACACAACCTGGTCAGAGCCCCACAAGTCACCCCATCTTGGATTCCCCTAGGGGAATGCACAGGTTTTGTAGGTTTCCCTAGGTGCCGGCTGAGTTAGAGGCCAAAATCTACAGGTGGGCACTTTGCAAAAAACAACTCTGTTTTCTTTCAAAAAATGTTATGTGTCCACGTTGCGTTTTGGGGCATTTCCTATCGCGGGCGCTAGGCCTACCCACAAAAGTGAGGTATCATTTTTATCGGGAGACTTGGGGAAACCCTGGGTGGAAGGAAATTTGTGGCTCCTCTCTGATTCCAGAACTTTCTGTCACCAAAATTTGAGGAAAATGTGTTTTTTTAGCCAAATTTTGAGGTTTGCAAAGGATTCTAGGTAACAGAACCTGGTCAGAGCCCCACAAGTCACCCCATCTTGGATTCCCTTAGGTTTCTAGTTTTCAAAAATGCATAGGTTTGGTAGGTTTCCCTAGGTGCCAGCTGAGCTAGAGGCCAAAATCTACAGGTAGGCACTTTGCAAAAAACAACTCTGTTTTCTTTCAAAAAATGTTATGTGTCCATGTTGCGTTTTGGGGCATTTCCTGTTGCGGGCACTAGGTCTACCCACACAAGTGAGGTATCATTTTTATCGGAAGACTTGAGGGAACACTGGGTGGAAGGAAATTTGTGGCTCCTCTCTGATTCCAGAACTTTCTATCAGCAAAATGTGAGGAAAATGTGTTTTTTTAGCCAAATGTTGAGGTTTGCAAAGGATTCTGGGTAACAGAACCTGGTCAGAGCCCCACAAGTCACCCCATCTTGGATTCCCTTAGGTCTCTAGTTTTCAAACATGCATAGTTTTGGTAGGTTTCCCTAGGTGCCAGCTGAGCTAGAGGCCAAAATCTACAGGTAGGCACTTTGCAAAAAACAACTCTGTTTTCTTTCAAAAAATGTTATATGTCTACGTTGCGTTTTGGGACATTTCCTGTCACAGGCTCTAGGCCTACCCACACAAGTGAGGTATAATTTTGATCGGGAGACTTGAGGGAACACTGGGTGGAAGGAAATTTGTGGCTCCTCTGATTTCAGAACTTTCTGTCACCAAAATGTGAGGAAACTGTGTTTTTTTACCCAAATGTTGAGGTTTGCAAAGGATTCTGGGTAACAGAACCTGGTCAGAGCCCCACAAGTCACCCCATCTTGGATTCCCCTAGGTCTCTTGGTTTAAAAAATGCACAGGTTTGGTAGGTTTCCCTAGGTGCCGGCTGAGGTAGAGGCCAAAATCTACAGGTAGGCACTTTGCAAAAAACACCTCTGTTTTCTTTCAAAAAATGTGATGTGTCCACGTGGCGTTTTGGGGCATTTCCTGTCGCGGGCGCTAGGCCTACCCACACAAGTGAGGTATCATTTTTATCGGGAGACATGGGGAAACGCTGGGTGGAAGGAAATTTGTGGCTCCTCTCTGATTCCAGAATTTTCTGTCACCAAAATTTGAGGAAAATGTTTTTCTTAAGCCAAATGTTGAGGTTTGCAATGGATTCTGGGTAACAGAACCTGGTCAGAGCCCCACAAGTCACCCCATCTTGGATTCCCTTAGGTCTCTAGTTTTAAAAAATGCATAGGTCTGGTAGGTTTCCCTACGTGCCAGCTGAGCTAGAGGCCAAAAACTACAGGTAGGAACTTTGCAAAAAACAACTCTGTTTTCTTTAAAAAAATGTTATGTGTCCATGTTGCGTTTTGGGGCATTTCCTGTTGCGGGCACTAGGCCTACCCACACAAGTGAGGTATCATTTTTATCGGGAGACTTGAGGGAACACTGGGTGGAAGGAAATTTGTGGCTCCTCTCTGATTCCAGAACTTTCTATCACCAAAATGTGAGGAAAATGTGTTTTTTTAGCCAAATGTTGAGGTTTGCAAAGGATTCTGGGTAACAGAACCTGGTCAGAGCCCCACAAGTCACCCCATCTTGGATTCCCTTAGGTCTCTACTTTTCATAAATGCATAGTTTTGGTAGGTTTCCCTAGGTGCCAGCTGAGCTAGAGGCCAAAATCTATAGGTAGGCACTTTGCCAAAAACACCTCTGTTTTCTTTCAAAAAATGTTATGTGTCCACGTTGCGTTTTGGGGCATTTCCTGTCGCAGGCTCTAGGCCTACCCACACAAGTGAGGTATCATTTTGATCGGGAGACTTGAGGGAACACTGGGTGGAAGGAAATTTGTGGCTCCTCTGATTTCAGAACTTTCTGGCACCAAAATGTGAGGAAACTGTGTTTTTTTACCCAAATGTTGAGGTTTGCAAAGGATTCTGTGTAACACAACCTGGTCAGAGCCCCACAAGTCACCCCATCTTGGATTCCCCTAGGGGAATGCACAGGTTTTATAGGTTTCCCTAGGTGCCGGCTGAGTTAGAGGCCAAAATTTACAGGTAGGCACTTTGCCAAAAACACCTCTGTTTTCTTTAAAAAAATGTGATGTGTCCACGTTGCGTTTTGGGGCATTTCCTATCGCGGGCGCTAGGCCTACCCACAAAAGTGAGGTATCATTTTTATCGGGAGACTTGGGGAAACCCTGGGTGGAAGGAAATTTGTGGCTCCTCTCTGATTCCAGAACTTTCTGTCACCAAAATTTGAGGAAAATGTGTTTTTTTAGCCAAAATTTGAGGTTTGCAAAGGATTCTGGGTAACAGAACCTGGTCAGAGCCCCACAAGTCACCCCATCTTGGATTCACCTAGGTCTCTAGTTTTAAAAAATGCACAGGTTTTGTAGGTTTCCCTAGGTGCCGGCTGAGCTAGAGGCCAAAATCTACAGGTAGGCACTTTGCAAAAAACAACTCTGTTTTCTTTCAAAAAATGTTATGTGTCCACGTTGCGTTTTGGGGCATTTCCTGTCGCAGGCTCTAGGCCTATCCACACAAGTGAGGTATCATTTTGATCGGGAGACTTGAGGGAACACTGGGTGGAAGGAAATTTGTGGCTCCTCTGATTTCAGAACTTTCTGCCACCAAAATGTGAGGAAAATGTGTTTTTTTAGCCAAATGTTGAGCTTTTGAAAAGGATTCTGGGTAACAGAACCTGGTCAGAGCCCCACAAGTCACCCCATCTTGGATTCCCCTAGGTCTCTTGGTTTAAAAAATACACAGGTTTGGTAGGTTTCCCCAGGTGCCGGCTGAGCTAGAGGCCAAAATCTACAGGTAGGCACTTTGCAAAAAACACCTCTGTTTTCTTTCAAAAAATGTGATGTGTCCACGTTGCGTTTTGGGGCATTTCCTGTTGCGGGCGCTAGGCCTACCCACACAAGTGAGGTATCATTTTTATCGGGAGACTTGGGGGAACGCTGGGTTGAAGGAAATTTGTGCCTCCTCTCTGATTCCAGAACTTTCTGTCACCAAAATTTGAGGAAAATGTGTTTCTTTAGCCAAATGTTGAGGTTTGCAAAGGATTCTGGGTAACAGAACCTGGTCAGAGCCCCACAAGTTACCCCATCTTTGATTCCCCTAGGTCTCTTGTTTTAAAAAATGCACAGGTTTGGTAGGTTTCCCTAGGTGCCGGCTGAGCTAGAGGCCAAAATCTACAGGTAGGCACTTTGCAAAAAACACCTCTGTTTTCTTTCAAAACATGTTATGTGTCCACGTTGCGTTTTGGGGCATTTCCTGTCGCAGGCTCTAGGCCTACCCACACAAGTGAGGTATCATTTTTATCAGGAGACTTGAGGGAAACCTGGGTGGAAGGAAATTTGTGGCTCCTCCCTGATTCCAGAACTTTCTGTCACCAAAATGTGAGGAAACTGTGTTTTTTTAGCCAAATGTCGAGGTTTGCAAAGGATTCTGTGTAACAGAACCTGGTCAGAGCCCCACAAGTCACCCCATCTTTGATTCCCCTGGGTCTCTTGTTTTAAAAAATGCACAGGTTTGGTAGGTTTCCCTAGGTGCCGGCTGAGCTAGAGGCCAAAATCTACAGGTAGGCACTTTGCAAAAAACACTTCTGTTTTCTTTAAAAAAATGTGATGTGTCCACGTTGCGTTTTGGGGCATTTCCTATCGCGGGCGCTAGGCCTACCCACACAAGTGAGGTATCATTTTTTTCGGGAGACTTTGGGAAACGCTTGGTGGAAGGAAATTTGTGGCTCCTCTCTGATTCCAGAACTTTCTGTCACCAAATTTGAGGAAAATGTGTTTTTTTAGCTAAATTTTGAGGTTTGCAAAGGATTCTGGGTAACAGAACCTGGTCAGAGCTCCACAAGTCACCCCATTTTGGATTTCCTTTGGTCTCTAGTTTTCAGAAATCCATAGGTTTGGTAGGTTTCCCTAGGTGCCGGTTGAGCTAGAGGCCAAAATCTACAGGTGGGCACTTTGCAAAAAACAACTCTGTTTTCTTTCAGAAAATGTTATGTGTCCACGTTGCGTTTTGGGGCATTTCCTGTTGCGGGCGCTAGGCCTACCCACACAAGTGAGGTGTCATTTTTATAGGGAGACTTGAGGGAACACTGGGTGGAAGGAAATTTGTGGCTCCTCTCTGATTCCAGAACTTTCTGTCACCAAAATTTGAGGAAAATGTGTTTTTTTAGCCAAATTTTGAGGTTTGCAAAGGATTCTAGGTATCAGAACATGGTCAGAGCCCCACAAGTCACCCCATCTTGGATTCCCTTAGGTTTCTAGTTTTCAAAAATGCATAGGTTTGGTAGGTTTCCCTAGGTGCCAGCTGAGCTAGAGGCCAAAATCTACAGGTAGGCACTTTGCAAAAAACAACTCTGTTTTCTTTCAAAAAATGTTATGTGTCCATGTTGCGTTTTGGGGCATTTCCTGTTGCGGGCACTAGGCCTACCCACACAAGTGAGGTATCATTTTTATCGGAAGACTTGAGGGAACACTGGGTGGAAGGAAATTTGTGGCTCCTCTCTGATTCCAGAACTTTCTATCAGCAAAATGTGAGGAAAATGTGTTTTTTTAGCCAAATGTTGAGGTTTGCAAAGGATTCTGGGTAACAGAACCTGGTCAGAGCCCCACAAGTCACCCCATCTTGGATTCCCTTAGGTCTCTAGTTTTCAAACATGCATAGTTTTGGTAGGTTTCCCTAGGTGCCAGCTGAGCTAGAGGCCAAAATCTACAGGTAGGCACTTTGCAAAAAACAACTCTGTTTTCTTTCAAAAAATGTTATATGTCTACGTTGCGTTTTGGGACATTTCCTGTCACAGGCTCTAGGCCTACCCACACAAGTGAGGTATCATTTTGATCGGGAGACTTGAGGGAACACTGGGTGGAAGGAAATTTGTGGCTCCTCTGATTTCAGAACTTTCTGTCACCAAAATGTGAGGAAACTGTGTTTTTTTACCCAAATGTTGAGGTTTGCAAAGGATTCTGTGTAACAGAACCTGGTCAGAGCCCCACAAGTCACCCCATCTTGGATTCCCCTAGGGGAATGCACAGGTTTTGTAGGTTTCCCTAGGTGCCGGCTGAGCTAGAGGCCAAAATCTACAGGTAGGCACTTTGCCAAAAACACCTCTGTTTTTAAAAAAATGTGATGTGTCCACGTTGCGTTTTGGGGCATTTCCTGTTGCAGGCGCTAGGCCTACCCACACAAGTGAGGTATCATTTTTATCGGGAGACTTGGGGGGAGGCTGGGTGGAAGGAAATTTGTGGCTCCTCTCTGATTCCAGAACTTTCTGCCACCAAAATGTGAGGAAAATGTGTTTTTTTAGTCAAATGTTGAGGTTTGCAAAGGATTCTGGGTAACAGAACCTGGTCAGAACCCTACAAGTCACCCCATCTTGGATTCCCCTAGGTCTCTCGGTTTAAAAAATACACAGGTTTGGTAGGTTTCCCCAGGTGCCGGCTGAGCTAGAGGCCAAAATCTACAGGTAGGCACTTTGCAAAAAACACATCTGTTTTCTTTCAAAAAATGTGATGTGTCCAAGTTGCGTTTTGGGGCATTTCCTGTCGCGGGCACTAGGCCTACCCACACAAGTGAGGTATCATTTTTATCGGGAGACTTGAGGGAACACTGGGTGGAAGGAAATTTGTGGCTCCTCTCTGATTCCAGAACTTTCTGCCGCCAAAATGTGAGGAAAATTTGTTTTTTTTGCCAAATGTTGAGGTTTGCAAAGGATTCTGGGTAACAGAACCTGGTCAGAGCCCCACAAGTCACCCCATCTTGGATTCCCCTAGGTCTCTTGTTTTAAAAAATGCACAGGTTTGGTAGGTTTCCCTAGGTGCCGCCTGAGCTAGAGGCCAAAATCTACAGGTAGGCACTTTGCAAAAAACACCTCTGTTTTCTTTCAAAAAATGTGATGTGTCCACGTTGCGTTTTGGGGCATTTCCTGTCGTGGGCGCTAGGCCTACCCACACAAGTGAGGTATCATTTTTATCGGGAGACATGGGGAAACGCTGGGTGAAAGGAAATTTGTGGCTCCTCTCTGATTCCAGAATTTTCTGTCACCAAAATTTGAGGAAAATGTTTTTCTTAAGCCAAATGTTGAGGTTTGCAATGGATTCTGGGTAACAGAACCTGGTCAGAGCCCCACAAGTCACCCCATCTTGGATTCCCTTAGGTCTCTAGTTTTAAAAAATGCATAGGTCTGGTAGGTTTCCCTACGTGCCAGCTGAGCTAGAGGCCAAAAACTACAGGTAGGAACTTTGCAAAAAACAACTCTGTTTTCTTTAAAAAAATGTTATGTGTCCATGTTGCGTTTTGGGGCATTTCCTGTTGCGGGCACTAGGCCTACCCACACAAGTGAGGTATCATTTTTATCGGGAGACTTGAGGGAACACTGGGTGGAAGGAAATTTGTGGCTCCTCTCTGATTCCAGAACTTTCTATCACCAAAATGTGAGGAAAATGTGTTTTTTTAGCCAAATGTTGAGGTTTGCAAAGGATTCTGGGTAACAGAACCTGGTCAGAGCCCCACAAGTCACCCCATCTTGGATTCCCTTAGGTCTCTACTTTTCATAAATGCATAGTTTTGGTAGGTTTCCCTAGGTGCCAGCTGAGCTAGAGGCCAAAATCTATAGGTAGGCACTTTGCCAAAAACACCTCTGTTTTCTTTCAAAAAATGTTATGTGTCCACGTTGCGTTTTGGGGCATTTCCTGTCGCAGGCTCTAGGCCTACCCACACAAGTGAGGTATCATTTTGATCGGGAGACTTGAGGGAACACTGGGTGGAAGGAAATTTGTGGCTCCTCTGATTTCAGAACTTTCTGGCACCAAAATGTGAGGAAACTGTGTTTTTTTACCCAAATGTTGAGGTTTGCAAAGGATTCTGTGTAACACAACCTGGTCAGAGCCCCACAAGTCACCCCATCTTGGATTCCCCTAGGGGAATGCACAGGTTTTATAGGTTTCCCTAGGTGCCGGCTGAGTTAGAGGCCAAAATTTACAGGTAGGCACTTTGCCAAAAACACCTCTGTTTTCTTTAAAAAAATGTGATGTGTCCACGTTGCGTTTTGGGGCATTTCCTATCGCGGGCGCTAGGCCTACCCACAAAAGTGAGGTATCATTTTTATCGGGAGACTTGGGGAAACCCTGGGTGGAAGGAAATTTGTGGCTCCTCTCTGATTCCAGAACTTTCTGTCACCAAAATTTGAGGAAAATGTGTTTTTTTAGCCAAAATTTGAGGTTTGCAAAGGATTCTGGGTAACAGAACCTGGTCAGAGCCCCACAAGTCACCCCATCTTGGATTCACCTAGGTCTCTAGTTTTAAAAAATGCACAGGTTTTGTAGGTTTCCCTAGGTGCCGGCTGAGCTAGAGGCCAAAATCTACAGGTAGGCACTTTGCAAAAAACAACTCTGTTTTCTTTCAAAAAATGTTATGTGTCCACGTTGCGTTTTGGGGCATTTCCTGTCGCAGGCTCTAGGCCTATCCACACAAGTGAGGTATCATTTTGATCGGGAGACTTGAGGGAACACTGGGTGGAAGGAAATTTGTGGCTCCTCTGATTTCAGAACTTTCTGCCACCAAAATGTGAGGAAAATGTGTTTTTTTAGCCAAATGTTGAGCTTTTGAAAAGGATTCTGGGTAACAGAACCTGGTCAGAGCCCCACAAGTCACCCCATCTTGGATTCCCCTAGGTCTCTTGGTTTAAAAAATACACAGGTTTGGTAGGTTTCCCCAGGTGCCGGCTGAGCTAGAGGCCAAAATCTACAGGTAGGCACTTTGCAAAAAACACCTCTGTTTTCTTTCAAAAAATGTGATGTGTCCACGTTGCGTTTTGGGGCATTTCCTGTTGCGGGCGCTAGGCCTACCCACACAAGTGAGGTATCATTTTTATCGGGAGACTTGGGGGAACGCTGGGTTGAAGGAAATTTGTGCCTCCTCTCTGATTCCAGAACTTTCTGTCACCAAAATTTGAGGAAAATGTGTTTCTTTAGCCAAATGTTGAGGTTTGCAAAGGATTCTGGGTAACAGAACCTGGTCAGAGCCCCACAAGTTACCCCATCTTTGATTCCCCTAGGTCTCTTGTTTTAAAAAATGCACAGGTTTGGTAGGTTTCCCTAGGTGCCGGCTGAGCTAGAGGCCAAAATCTACAGGTAGGCACTTTGCAAAAAACACCTCTGTTTTCTTTCAAAACATGTTATGTGTCCACGTTGCGTTTTGGGGCATTTCCTGTCGCAGGCTCTAGGCCTACCCACACAAGTGAGGTATCATTTTTATCAGGAGACTTGAGGGAAACCTGGGTGGAAGGAAATTTGTGGCTCCTCCCTGATTCCAGAACTTTCTGTCACCAAAATGTGAGGAAACTGTGTTTTTTTAGCCAAATGTCGAGGTTTGCAAAGGATTCTGTGTAACAGAACCTGGTCAGAGCCCCACAAGTCACCCCATCTTTGATTCCCCTGGGTCTCTTGTTTTAAAAAATGCACAGGTTTGGTAGGTTTCCCTAGGTGCCGGCTGAGCTAGAGGCCAAAATCTACAGGTAGGCACTTTGCAAAAAACACTTCTGTTTTCTTTAAAAAAATGTGATGTGTCCACGTTGCGTTTTGGGGCATTTCCTATCGCGGGCGCTAGGCCTACCCACACAAGTGAGGTATCATTTTTTTCGGGAGACTTTGGGAAACGCTTGGTGGAAGGAAATTTGTGGCTCCTCTCTGATTCCAGAACTTTCTGTCACCAAATTTGAGGAAAATGTGTTTTTTTAGCTAAATTTTGAGGTTTGCAAAGGATTCTGGGTAACAGAACCTGGTCAGAGCTCCACAAGTCACCCCATTTTGGATTTCCTTTGGTCTCTAGTTTTCAGAAATCCATAGGTTTGGTAGGTTTCCCTAGGTGCCGGTTGAGCTAGAGGCCAAAATCTACAGGTGGGCACTTTGCAAAAAACAACTCTGTTTTCTTTCAGAAAATGTTATGTGTCCACGTTGCGTTTTGGGGCATTTCCTGTTGCGGGCGCTAGGCCTACCCACACAAGTGAGGTGTCATTTTTATAGGGAGACTTGAGGGAACACTGGGTGGAAGGAAATTTGTGGCTCCTCTCTGATTCCAGAACTTTCTGTCACCAAAATTTGAGGAAAATGTGTTTTTTTAGCCAAATTTTGAGGTTTGCAAAGGATTCTAGGTATCAGAACATGGTCAGAGCCCCACAAGTCACCCCATCTTGGATTCCCTTAGGTTTCTAGTTTTCAAAAATGCATAGGTTTGGTAGGTTTCCCTAGGTGCCAGCTGAGCTAGAGGCCAAAATCTACAGGTAGGCACTTTGCAAAAAACAACTCTGTTTTCTTTCAAAAAATGTTATGTGTCCATGTTGCGTTTTGGGGCATTTCCTGTTGCGGGCACTAGGCCTACCCACACAAGTGAGGTATCATTTTTATCGGAAGACTTGAGGGAACACTGGGTGGAAGGAAATTTGTGGCTCCTCTCTGATTCCAGAACTTTCTATCAGCAAAATGTGAGGAAAATGTGTTTTTTTAGCCAAATGTTGAGGTTTGCAAAGGATTCTGGGTAACAGAACCTGGTCAGAGCCCCACAAGTCACCCCATCTTGGATTCCCTTAGGTCTCTAGTTTTCAAACATGCATAGTTTTGGTAGGTTTCCCTAGGTGCCAGCTGAGCTAGAGGCCAAAATCTACAGGTAGGCACTTTGCAAAAAACAACTCTGTTTTCTTTCAAAAAATGTTATGTGTCCACGTTGGTTTTTGGGGCATTTCCTGTCGCAGGCTCTAGGCCTACCCACACAAGTGAGGTATCATTTTTATCGGGAGACTTGGGGGGAGGCTGGGTGGAAGGAAATTTGTGGCTCCTCTCTGATTCCAGAACTTTCTGCCACCAAAATGTGAGGAAAATGTGTTTTTTTAGTCAAATGTTGAGGTTTGCAAAGGATTCTGGGTAACAGAACCTGGTCAGAACCCCACAAGTCACCCCATCTTGGATTCCCCTAGGTCTCTCGGTTTAAAAAATACACAGGTTTGGTAGGTTTCCCCAGGTGCCGGCTGAGCTAGAGGCCAAAATCTACAGGTAGGCACTTTGCAAAAAACAACTCTGTTTTCTTTCAAAAAATGTGATGTGTCCAAGTTGCGTTTTGGGGCATTTCCTGTCGCGGGCACTAGGCCTACCCACACAAGTGAGGTATCATTTTTATCGGGAGACTTGAGGGAACACTGGGTGGAAGGAAATTTGTGGCTCCTCTCTGATTCCAGAACTTTCTGCCGCCAAAATGTGAGGAAAATTTGTTTTTTTTGCCAAATGTTGAGGTTTGCAAAGGATTCTGGGTAACAGAACCTGGTCAGAGCCCCACAAGTCACCCCATCTTGGATTCCCCTAGGTCTCTTGTTTTAAAAAATGCACAGGTTTGGTAGGTTTCCCTAGGTGCCGCCTGAGCTAGAGGCCAAAATCTACAGGTAGGCACTTTGCAAAAAACACCTCTGTTTTCTTTCAAAAAATGTGATGTGTCCACGTTGCGTTTTGGGGCATTTCCTGTCGTGGGCGCTAGGCCTACCCACACAAGTGAGGTATCATTTTTATCGGGAGACATGGGGAAACGCTGGGTGAAAGGAAATTTGTGGCTCCTCTCTGATTCCAGAATTTTCTGTCACCAAAATTTGAGGAAAATGTTTTTCTTAAGCCAAATGTTGAGGTTTGCAATGGATTCTGGGTAACAGAACCTGGTCAGAGCCCCACAAGTCACCCCATCTTGGATTCCCTTAGGTCTCTAGTTTAAAAAAATGCATAGGTCTGGTAGGTTTCCCTACGTGCCAGCTGAGCTAGAGGCCAAAAACTACAGGTAGGAACTTTGCAAAAAACAACTCTGTTTTCTTTAAAAAAATGTTATGTGTCCATGTTGCGTTTTGGGGCATTTCCTGTTGCGGGCACTAGGCCTACCCACACAAGTGAGGTATCATTTTTATCGGGAGACTTGAGGGAACACTGGGTGGAAGGAAATTTGTGGCTCCTCTCTGATTCCAGAACTTTCTATCACCAAAATGTGAGGAAAATGTGTTTTTTTAGCCAAATGTTGAGGTTTGCAAAGGATTCTGGGTAACAGAACCTGGTCAGAGCCCCACAAGTCACCCCATCTTGGATTCCCTTAGGTCTCTACTTTTCATAAATGCATAGTTTTGGTAGGTTTCCCTAGGTGCCAGCTGAGCTAGAGGCCAAAATCTATAGGTAGGCACTTTGCAAAAAACAACTCTGTTTTCTTTCAAAAAATGTTATGTGTCCACGTTGCGTTTTGGGGCATTTCCTGTCGCAGGCTCTAGGCCTACCCACACAAGTGAGGTATCATTTTGATCGGGAGACTTGAGGGAACACTGGGTGGAAGGAAATTTGTGGCTCCTCTGATTTCAGAACTTTCTGGCACCAAAATGTGAGGAAACTGTGTTTTTTTACCCAAATGTTGAGGTTTGCAAAGGATTCTGTGTAACACAACCTGGTCAGAGCCCCACAAGTCACCCCATCTTGGATTCCCCTAGGGGAATGCACAGGTTTTATAGGTTTCCCTAGGTGCCGGCTGAGTTAGAGGCCAAAATTTACAGGTAGGCACTTTGCCAAAAACACCTCTGTTTTCTTTAAAAAAATGTGATGTGTCCACGTTGCGTTTTGGGGCATTTCCTATCGCGGGCGCTAGGCCTACCCACAAAAGTGAGGTATCATTTTTATCGGGAGACTTGGGGAAACCCTGGGTGGAAGGAAATTTGTGGCTCCTCTCTGATTCCAGAACTTTCTGTCACCAAAATTTGAGGAAAATGTGTTTTTTTAGCCAAAATTTGAGGTTTGCAAAGGATTCTGGGTAACAGAACCTGGTCAGAGCCCCACAAGTCACCCCATCTTGGATTCACCTAGGTCTCTAGTTTTAAAAAATGCACAGGTTTTGTAGGTTTCCCTAGGTGCCGGCTGAGCTAGAGGCCAAAATCTACAGGTAGGCACTTTGCAAAAAACAACTCTGTTTTCTTTCAAAAAATGTTATGTGTCCACGTTGCGTTTTGGGGCATTTCCTGTCGCAGGCTCTAGGCCTATCCACACAAGTGAGGTATCATTTTGATCGGGAGACTTGAGGGAACACTGGGTGGAAGGAAATTTGTGGCTCCTCTGATTTCAGAACTTTCTGCCACCAAAATGTGAGGAAAATGTGTTTTTTTAGCCAAATGTTGAGCTTTTGAAAAGGATTCTGGGTAACAGAACCTGGTCAGAGCCCCACAAGTCACCCCATCTTGGATTCCCCTAGGTCTCTTGGTTTAAAAAATACACAGGTTTGGTAGGTTTCCCCAGGTGCCGGCTGAGCTAGAGGCCAAAATCTACAGGTAGGCACTTTGCAAAAAACACCTCTGTTTTCTTTCAAAAAATGTGATGTGTCCACGTTGCGTTTTGGGGCATTTCCTGTCGCGGGCGCTAGGCCTACCCACACAAGTGAGGTATCATTTTTATCGGGAGACTTGGGGGAACGCTGGGTTGAAGGAAATTTGTGCCTCCTCTCTGATTCCAGAACTTTCTGTCACCAAAATTTGAGGAAAATGTGTTTCTTTAGCCAAATGTTGAGGTTTGCAAAGGATTCTGGGTAACAGAACCTGGTCAGAGCCCCACAAGTTACCCCATCTTTGATTCCCCTAGGTCTCTTGTTTTAAGAAATGCACAGGTTTGGTAGGTTTCCCTAGGTGCCGGCTGAGCTAGAGGCCAAAATCTACAGGAAGGCACTTTGCAAAAAACACCTCTGTTTTCTTTCAAAACATGTTATGTGTCCACGTTGCATTTTGGGGCATTTCCTGTCGCAGGCTCTAGGCCTACCCACACAAGTGAGGTATCATTTTTATCAGGAGACTTGAGGGAAACCTGGGTGGAAGGAAATTTGTGGCTCCTCCCTGATTCCAGAACTTTCTGTCACCAAAATGTGAGGAAACTGTGTTTTTTTAGCCAAATGTCGAGGTTTGCAAAGGATTCTGTGTAACAGAACCTGGTCAGAGCCCCACAAGTCACCCCATCTTTGATTCCCCTAGGTCTCTTGTTTTAAAAAATGCACAGGTTTGGTAGGTTTCCCTAGGTGCCGGCTGAGCTAGAGGCCAAAATCTACAGGTAGGCACTTTGCAAAAAACACTTCTGTTTTCTTTAAAAAAATGTGATGTGTCCACGTTGCGTTTTGGGGCATTTCCTGTCGCGGGCGCTAGGCCTACCCACACAAGTGAGGTATCATTTTTATCGGGAGACCTGGGGAAACGCTTGGTGGAAGGAAATTTGTGGCTCCTCTCTGATTCCAGAACTTTCTGTCACCAAATTTGAGGAAAATGTGTTTTTTTAGCTAAATTTTGAGGTTTGCAAAGGATTCTGGGTAACAGAACCTGGTCAGAGCTCCACAAGTCACCCCATTTTGGATTTCCTTTGGTCTCTAGTTTTCAGAAATCCATAGGTTTGGTAGGTTTCCCTAGGTGCCGGTTGAGCTAGAGGCCAAAATCTACAGGTGGGCACTTTGCAAAAAACAACTCTGTTTTCTTTCAAAAAATGTTATGTGTCCACGTTGCGTTTTGGGGCATTTCCTGTTGCGGGCGCTAGGCCTACCCACACAAGTGAGGTGTCATTTTTATAGGGAGACTTGAGGGAACACTGGGTGGAAGGAAATTTGTGGCTCCTCTCTGATTCCAGAACTTTCTGTCACCAAAATTTGAGGAAAATGTGTTTTTTTAGCCAAATTTTGAGGTTTGCAAAGGATTCTAGGTAACAGAACCTGGTCAGAGCCCCACAAGTCACCCCATCTTGGATTCCCTTAGGTTTCTAGTTTTCAAAAATGCATAGGTTTGGTAGGTTTCCCTAGGTGCCAGCTGAGCTAGAGGCCAAAATCTACAGGTAGGCACTTTGCAAAAAACAACTCTTTTTTCTTTCAAAAAATGTTATGTGTCCATGTTGCGTTTTGGGGCATTTCCTGTTGCGGGCACTAGGCCTACCCACACAAGTGAGGTATCATTTTTATCGGAAGACTTGAGGGAACACTGGGTGGAAGGAAATTTGTGGCTCCTCTCTGATTCCAGAACTTTCTATCAGCAAAATGTGAGGAAAATGTGTTTTTTTAGCCAAATGTTGAGGTTTGCAAAGGATTCTGGGTAACAGAACCTGGTCAGAGCCCCACAAGTCACCCCATCTTGGATTCCCTTAGGTCTCTAGTTTTCAAACATACATAGTTTTGGTAGGTTTCCCTAGGTGCCAGCTGAGCTAGAGGCCAAAATCTACAGGTAGGCACTTTGCAAAAAACAACTCTGTTTTCTTTCAAAAAATGTTATATGTCTACGTTGCGTTTTGGGACATTTCCTGTCACAGGCTCTAGGCCTACCCACACAAGTGAGGTATCATTTTGATCGGGAGACTTGAGGGAACACTGGGTGGAAGGAAATTTGTGGCTCCTCTGATTTCAGAACTTTCTGTCACCAAAATGTGAGGAAACTGTGTTTTTTTACCCAAATGTTGAGGTTTGCAAAGGATTCTGGGTAACAGAACCTGGTCAGAGCCCCACAAGTCACCCCATCTTGGATTCCCCTAGGTCTCTTGGTTTAAAAAATGCACAGGTTTGGTAGGTTTCCCTAGGTGCCGGCTGAGCTAGAGGCCAAAATCTACAGGTAGGCACTTTGCAAAAAACACCTCTGTTTTCTTTCAAAAAATGTGATGTGTCCACGTTGCGTTTTGGGGCATTTCCTGTCGCGGGCGCTAGGCCTACCCACACAAGTGAGGTATCATTTTTATCGGGAGACTTGGGGAAACGCTGGGTGGAAGGAAATTTGTGGCTCCTCTCTGATTCCAGAATTTTCTGTCACCAAAATTTGAGGAAAATGTTTTTCTTAAGCCAAATGTTGAGGTTTGCAATGGATTCTGGGTAACAGAACCTGGTCAGAGCCCCACAAGTCACCCCATCTTGGATTCCCTTAGGTCTCTAGTTTTAAAAAATGCATAGGTCTGGTAGGTTTCCCTACGTGCCAGCTGAGCTAGAGGCCAAAAACTACAGGTAGGCACTTTGCAAAAAACAACTCTGTTTTCTTTAAAAAAATGTTATGTGTCCATGTTGCGTTTTGGGGCATTTCCTGTTGCGGGCACTAGGCCTACCCACACAAGTGAGGTATCATTTTTATCGGGAGACTTGAGGGAACACTGGGTGGAAGGAAATTTGTGGCTCCTCTCTGATTCCAGAACTTTCTATCACCAAAATGTGAGGAAAATGTGTTTTTTTAGCCAAATGTTGAGGTTTGCAAAGGATTCTGGGTAACAGAACCTGGTCAGAGCCCCACAAGTCACCCCATCTTGGATTCCCTTAGGTCTCTACTTTTCAAAAATGCATAGTTTTGGTAGGTTTCCCTAGGTGCCAGCTGAGCTAGAGGCCAAAATCTATAGGTAGGCACTTTGCAAAAAACAACTCTGTTTTCTTTCAAAACATGTTATGTGTCCACGTTGGTTTTTGGGGCATTTCCTGTCGCAGGCTCTAGGCCTACCCACACAAGTGAGGTATCATTTTTATCAGGAGACTTGAGGGAAACCTAGGTGGAAGGAAATTTGTGGCTCCTCCCTGATTCCAGAACTTTCTGTCACCAAAATGTGAGGAAACTGTGTTTTTTTAGCCAAATGTCGAGGTTTGCAAAGGATTCTGTGTAACAGAACCTGGTCAGAGCCCCACAAGTCACCCCATCTTTGATTCCCCTAGGTCTCTTGTTTTAAAAAATGCACAGGTTTGGTAGGTTTCCCTAGGTGCCGGCTGAGCTAGAGGCCAAAATCTACAGGTAGGCACTTTGCAAAAAACACTTCTGTTTTCTTTAAAAAAATGTGATGTGTCCACGTTGCGTTTTGGGGCATTTCCTATCGCGGGCGCTAGGCCTACCCACACAAGTGAGGTATCATTTTTTTCGGGAGACTTGGGGAAACGCTTGGTGGAAGGAAATTTGTGGCTCCTCTCTGATTCCAGAACTTTCTGTCACCAAATTTGAGGAAAATGTGTTTTTTTAGCTAAATTTTGAGGTTTGCAAAGGATTCTGGGTAACAGAACCTGGTCAGAGCTCCACAAGTCACCCCATTTTGGATTTCCTTTGGTCTCTAGTTTTCAGAAATCCATAGGTTTGGTAGGTTTCCCTAGGTGCCGGTTGAGCTAGAGGCCAAAATCTACAGGTGGGCACTTTGCAAAAAACAACTCTGTTTTCTTTCAAAAAATGTTATGTGTCCACGTTGCGTTTTGGGGCATTTCCTGTTGCGGGCGCTAGGCCTACCCACACAAGTGAGGTGTCATTTTTATAGGGAGACTTGAGGGAACACTGGGTGGAAGGAAATTTGTGGCTCCTCTCTGATTCCAGAACTTTCTGTCACCAAAATTTGAGGAAAATGTGTTTTTTTAGCCAAATTTTGAGGTTTGCAAAGGATTCTAGGTAACAGAACATGGTCAGAGCCCCACAAGTCACCCCATCTTGGATTCCCTTAGGTTTCTAGTTTTCAAAAATGCATAGGTTTGGTAGGTTTCCCTAGGTGCCAGCTGAGCTAGAGGCCAAAAACTACAGGTAGGCACTTTGCAAAAAACAACTCTGTTTTCTTTCAAAAAATGTTATGTGTCCATGTTGCGTTTTGGGGCATTTCCTGTTGCGGGCACTAGGCCTACCCACACAAGTGAGGTATCATTTTTATCGGAAGACTTGAGGGAACACTGGGTGGAAGGAAATTTGTGGCTCCTCTCTGATTCCAGAACTTTCTATCAGCAAAATGTGAGGAAAATGTGTTTTTTTAGCCAAATGTTGAGGTTTGCAAAGGATTCTGGGTAACAGAACCTGGTCAGAGCCCCACAAGTCACCCCATCTTGGATTCCCTTAGGTCTCTAGTTTTCAAACATGCATAGTTTTGGTAGGTTTCCCTAGGTGCCAGCTGAGCTAGAGGCCAAAATCTACAGGTAGGCACTTTGCAAAAAACAACTCTGTTTTCTTTCAAAAAATGTTATATGTCTACTTTGCGTTTTGGGACATTTCCTGTCACAGGCTCTAGGCCTACCCACACAAGTGAGGTATCATTTTGATCGGGAGACTTGAGGGAACACTGGGTGGAAGGAAATTTGTGGCTCCTCTGATTTCAGAACTTTCTGTCACCAAAATGTGAGGAAACTGTGTTTTTTTACCCAAATGTTGAGGTTTGCAAAGGATTCTGTGAAACAGAACCTGTTCAGAGCCCCACAAGTCACCCCATCTTGGATTCCCCTAGGGGAATGCACAGGTTTTGTAGATTTCCCTAGGTGCCGGCTGAGCTAGAGGCCAAAATCTACAGGTAGGCACTTTGCCAAAAACACCTCTGTTTTTAAAAAAATGTGATGTGTCCACGTTGCGTTTTGGGGCATTTCCTGTTGCAGGCGCTAGGCCTACCCACACAAGTGAGGTATCATTTTTATCGGGAGACTTGGGGGGAGGCTGGGTGGAAGGAAATTTGTGGCTCCTCTCTGATTCCAGAACTTTCTGCCACCAAAATGTGAGGAAAATGTGTTTTTTTAGTCAAATGTTGAGGTTTGCAAAGGATTCTGGGTAACAGAACCTGGTCAGAGCCCCACAAGTCACCCCATCTTGGATTCCCCTAGGTCTCTTGGTTTAAAAAATACACAGGTTTGGTAGGTTTCCCCAGGTGCCGGCTGAGCTAGAGGCCAAAATCTACAGGTAGGCACTTTGCAAAAAACACATCTGTTTTCTTTCAAAAAATGTGATGTGTCCACGTTGCGTTTTGGGGCATTTCCTGTCGCGGGCACTAGGCCTACCCACACAAGTGAGGTATCATTTTTATCGGGAGATTTGAGGGAACACTGGGTGGAAGGAAATTTGTGGCTCCTCTCTGATTCCAGAACTTTCTGCCGCCAAAATGTGAGGAAAATTTGTTTTTTTTTGCCAAATGTTGAGGTTTGCAAAGGATTCTGGGTAACAGAACCTGGTCAGAGCCCCACAAGTCACCCCATCTTGGATTCCCCTAGGTCTCTTGTTTTAAAAAATGCACAGGTTTGGTAGGTTTCCCTAGGTGCCGGCTGAGCTAGAGGCCAAAATCTACAGGTAGGCACTTTGCAAAAAACACCTCTGTTTTCTTTCAAAAAATGTGATGTGTCCACGTTGCGTTTTGGGGCATTTCCTGTCGCGGGCGCTAGGCCTACCCACACAAGTGAGGTATCATTTTTATCGGGAGACATGGGGAAACGCTGGGTGGAAGGAAATTTGTGGCTCCTCTCTGATTCCAGAATTTTCTGTCACCAAAATTTGAGGAAAATGTTTTTCTTAAGCCAAATGTTGAGGTTTGCAATGGATTCTGGGTAACAGAACCTGGTCAGAGCCCCACAAGTCACCCCATCTTGGATTCCCTTAGGTCTCTAGTTTTAAAAAATGCATAGGTCTGGTAGGTTTCCCTACGTGCCAGCTGAGCTAGAGGCCAAAAACTACAGGTAGGCACTTTGCAAAAAACAACTCTGTTTTCTTTAAAAAAATGTTATGTGTCCATGTTGCGTTTTGGGGCATTTCCTGTTGCGGGCACTGGGCCTACCCACACAAGTGAGGTATCATTTTTATCGGGAGACTTGAGGGAACACTGGGTGGAAGGAAATTTGTGGCTCCTCTCTGATTCCAGAACTTTCTATCACCAAAATGTGAGGAAAATGTGTTTTTTTAGCCAAATGTTGAGGTTTGCAAAGGATTCTGTGTAACACAACCTGGTCAGAGCCCCACAAGTCACCCCATCTTGGATTCCCCTAGGGGAATGCACAGGTTTTGTAGGTTTCCCTAGGTGCCGGCTGAGTTAGAGGCCAAAATTTACAGGTAGGCACTTTGCCAAAAACACCTCTGTTTTCTTTAAAAAAATGTGATGTGTCCACGTTGCGTTTTGGGGCATTTCCTATCGCGGGCGCTAGGCCTACCCACAAAAGTGAGGTATCATTTTTATCGGGAGACTTGGGGAAACCCTGGGTGGATGGAAATTTGTGGCTCCTCTCTGAATCCAGAACTTTCTGTCACCAAAATTTGAGGAAAATGTGTTTTTTTAGCCAAAATTTGAGGTTTGCAAAGGATTCTGGGTAACAGAACCTGGTCAGAGCCCCACAAGTCACCCCATCTTGGATTCACCTAGGTCTCTAGTTTTAAAAAATGCACAGGTTTTGTAGGTTTCCCTAGGTGCCGGCTGAGCTAGAGGCCAAAATCTACAGGTAGGCACTTTGCAAAAAACAACTCTGTTTTCTTTCAAAAAATGTTATGTGTCCACGTTGCGTTTTGGGGCATTTCCTGTCGCAGGCTCTAGGCCTATCCACACAAGTTAGGTATCATTTTGATCGGGAGACTTGAGGGAACACTGGGTGGAAGGAAATTTGTGGCTCCTCTGATTTCAGAACTTTCTGCCACCAAAATGTGAGGAAAATGTGTTTTTTTAGCCAAATGTTGAGCTTTTGAAAAGGATTCTGGGTAACAGAACCTGGTCAGAGCCCCACAAGTCACCCCATCTTGGATTCCCCTAGGTCTCTTGGTTTAAAAAATACACAGGTTTGGTAGGTTTCCCCAGGTGCCGGCTGAGCTAGAGGCCAAAATCTACAGGTAGGCACTTTGCAAAAAACACCTCTGTTTTCTTTCAAAAAATGTGATGTGTCCACGTTGCGTTTTGGGGCATTTCCTGTCGCGGGCGCTAGGCCTACCCACACAAGTGAGGTATCATTTTTATCGGGAGACTTGGGGGAACGCTGGGTTGAAGGAAATTTGTGCCTCCTCTCTGATTCCAGAACTTTCTGTCACCAAAATTTGAGGAAAATGTGTTTCTTTAGCCAAATGTTGAGGTTTGCAAAGGATTCTGGGTAACAGAACCTGGTCAGAGCCCCACAAGTTACCCCATCTTTGATTCCCCTAGGTCTCTTGTTTTAAAAAATGCACAGGTTTGGTAGGTTTCCCTAGGTGCCGGCTGAGCTAGAGGCCAAAATCTACAGGTAGGCACTTTGCAAAAAACACCTCTGTTTTCTTTCAAAACATGTTATGTGTCCACGTTGCGTTTTGGGGCATTTCCTGTCGCAGGCTCTAGGCCTACCCACACAAGTGAGGTATCATTTTTATCAGGAGACTTGAGGGAAACCTGGGTGGAAGGAAATTTGTGGCTCCTCCCTGATTCCAGAACTTTCTGTCACCAAAATGTGAGGAAACTGTGTTTTTTTAGCCAAATGTCGAGGTTTGCAAAGGATTCTGTGTAACAGAACCTGGTCAGAGCCCCACAAGTCACCCCATCTTTGATTCCCCTAAGTCTCTTGTTTTAAAAAATGCACAGGTTTGGTAGGTTTCCCTAGGTGCCGGCTGAGCTAGAGGCCAAAATCTACAGGTAGGCACTTTGCAAAAAACACTTCTGTTTTCTTTAAAAAAATGTGATGTGTCCACGTTGCGTTTTGGGGCATTTCCTATCGCGGGCGCTAGGCCTACCCACACAAGTGAGGTATCATTTTTATCGGGAGACTTGGGGAAACGCTTGGTGGAAGGAAATTTGTGGCTCCTCTCTGATTCCAGAACTTTCTGTCACCAAATTTGAGGAAAATGTGTTTTTTTAGCTAAATTTTGAGGTTTGCAAAGGATTCTGGGTAACAGAACCTGGTCAGAGCTCCACAAGTCACCCCATTTTGGATTTCCTTTGGTCTCTAGTTTTCAGAAATCCATAGGTTTGGTAGGTTTCCCTAGGTGCCGGTTGAGCTAGAGGCCAAAATCTACAGGTGGGCACTTTGCAAAAAACAACTCTGTTTTCTTTCAAAAAATGTTATGTGTCCACGTTGCGTTTTGGGACATTTCCTGTTGCGGGCGCTAGGCCTACCCACACAAGTGAGGTGTCATTTTTATAGGGAGACTTGAGGGAACACTGGGTGGAAGGAAATTTGTGGCTCCTCTCTGATTCCAGAACTTTCTGTCACCAAAATTTGAGGAAAATGTGTTTTTTTAGCCAAATTTTGAGGTTTGCAAAGGATTCTAGGTAACAGAACCTGGTCAGAGCCCCACAAGTCACCCCATCTTGGATTCCCTTAGGTTTCTAGTTTTCAAAAATGCATAGGTTTGGTAGGTTTCCCTAGGTGCCAGCTGAGCTAGAGGCCAAAATCTACAGGTAGGCACTTTGCAAAAAACAACTCTGTTTTCTTTCAAAAAATGTTATGTGTCCATGTTGCGTTTTGGGGCATTTCCTGTTGCGGGCACTAGGCCTACCCACACAAGTGAGGTATCATTTTTATCGGAAGACTTGAGGGAACACTGGGTGGAAGGAAATTTGTGGCTCCTCTCTGATTCCAGAACTTTCTATCAGCAAAATGTGAGGAAAATGTGTTTTTTTAGCCAAATGTTGAGGTTTGCAAAGGATTCTGGGTAACAGAACCTGGTCAGAGCTCCACAAGTCACCCCATCTTGGATTCCCTTAGGTCTCTAGTTTTCAAACATGCATAGTTTTGGTAGGTTTCCCTAGGTGCCAGCTGAGCTAGAGGCCAAAATCTACAGGTAGGCACTTTGCAAAAAACAACTCTGTTTTCTTTCAAAAAATGTTATATGTCTACATTGCGTTTTGGGACATTTCCTGTCACAGGCTCTAGGCCTACCCACACAAGTGAGGTATCATTTTGATCGGGAGACTTGAGGGAACACTGGGTGGAAGGAAATTTGTGGCTCCTCTGATTTCAGAACTTTCTGTCACCAAAATGTGAGGAAACTGTGTTTTTTTACCCAAATGTTGAGGTTTGCAAAGTATTCTGGGTAACAGAACCTGGTCAGAGCCCCACAAATCACCCCATCTTGGATTCCCCTAGGTCTCTTGGTTTAAAAAATGCACAGGTTTGGTAGGTTTCCCTAGGTGCCGGCTGAGCTAGAGGCCAAAATCTACAGGTAGGCACTTTGCAAAAAACACCTCTGTTTTCTTTCAAAAAATGTGATGTGTCCACGTTGCGTTTTGGGGCATTTCCTGTCGCGGGCGCTAGGCCTACCCACACAAGTGAGGTATCATTTTTATCGGGAGACTTGGGGAAACGCTGGGTGGAAGGAAATTTGTGGCTCCTCTCTGATTCCAGAATTTTCTGTCACCAAAATTTGAGGAAAATGTTTTTCTTAAGCCAAATGTTGAGGTTTGCAATGGATTCTGGGTAACAGAACCTGGTCAGAGCCCCACAAGTCACCCCATCTTGGATTCCCTTAGGTCTCTAGTTTTAAAAAATGCATAGGTCTGGTAGGTTTCCCTACGTGCCAGCTGAGCTAGAGGCCAAAAACTACAGGTAGGCACTTTGCAAAAAACAACTCTGTTTTCTTTAAAAAAATGTTATGTGTCCATGTTGCGTTTTGGGGCATTTCCTGTTGCGGGCACTAGGCCTACCCACACAAGTGAGGTATCATTTTTATCGGGAGACTTGAGGGAACACTGGGTGGAAGGAAATTTGTGGCTCCTCTCTGATTCCAGAACTTTCTATCACCAAAATGTGAGGAAAATGTGTTTTTTTAGCCAAATGTTGAGGTTTGCAAAGGATTCTGGGTAACAGAACCTGGTCAGAGCCCCACAAGTCACCCCATCTTGGATTCCCTTAGGTCTCTACTTTTCAAAAATGCATAGTTTTGGTAGGTTTCCCTAGGTGCCAGCTGAGCTAGAGGCCAAAATCTATAGGTAGGCACTTTGCAAAAAACAACTCTGTTTTCTTTCAAAACATGTTATGTGTCCACGTTGCGTTTTGGGGCATTTCCAGTCGCAGGCTCTAGGCCTACCCACACAAGTGAGGTATCATTTTTATCAGGAGACTTGAGGGAAACCTAGGTGGAAGGAAATTTGTGGCTCCTCCCTGATTCCAGAACTTTCTGTCACCAAAATGTGAGGAAACTGTGTTTTTTTAGCCAAATGTCGAGGTTTGCAAAGGATTCTGTGTAACAGAACCTGGTCAGAGCCCCACAAGTCACCCCATCTTGGATTCCCCTAGGTCTCTTGTTTTAAAAAATGCACAGGTTTGGTAGGTTTCCCTAGGTGCCGGCTGAGCTAGAGGCCAAAATCTACAGGTAGGCACTTTGCAAAAAACACTTCTGTTTTCTTTAAAAAAATGTGATGTGTCCACGTTGCGTTTTGGGGCATTTCCTATCGCGGGCGCTAGGCCTACCCACACAAGTGAGGTATCATTTTTTTCGGGAGACTTGGGGAAACGCTTGGTGGAAGGAAATTTGTGGCTCCTCTCTGATTCCAGAACTTTCTGTCACCAAATTTGAGGAAAATGTGTTTTTTTAGCTAAATTTTGAGGTTTGCAAAGGATTCTGGGTAACAGAACCTGGTCAGAGCTCCACAAGTCACCCCATTTTGGATTTCCTTTGGTCTCTAGTTTTCAGAAATCCATAGGTTTGGTAGGTTTCCCTAGGTGCCGGTTGAGCTAGAGGCCAAAATCTACAGGTGGGCACTTTGCAAAAAACAACTCTGTTTTCTTTCAAAAAATGTTATGTGTCCACGTTGCGTTTTTGGGCATTTCCTGTTGCGGGCGCTAGGCCTACCCACACAAGTGAGGTGTCATTTTTATAGGGAGACTTGAGGGAACACTGGGTGGAAGGAAATTTGTGGCTCCTCTCTGATTCCAGAACTTTCTGTCACCAAAATTTGAGGAAAATGTGTTTTTTTAGCCAAATTTTGAGGTTTGCAAAGGATTCTAGGTAACAGAACATGGTCAGAGCCCCACAAGTCACCCCATCTTGGATTCCCTTAGGTTTCTAGTTTTCAAAAATGCATAGGTTTGGTAGGTTTCCCTAGGTGCCAGCTGAGCTAGAGGCCAAAAACTACAGGTAGGCACTTTGCAAAAAACAACTCTGTTTTCTTTCAAAAAATGTTATGTGTCCATGTTGCGTTTTGGGGCATTTCCTGTTGCGGGCACTAGGCCTACCCACACAAGTGAGGTATCATTTTTATCGGAAGACTTGAGGGAACACTGGGTGGAAGGAAATTTGTGGCTCCTCTCTGATTCCAGAACTTTCTATCAGCAAAATGTGAGGAAAATGTGTTTTTTTAGCCAAATGTTGAGGTTTGCAAAGGATTCTGGGTAACAGAACCTGGTCAGAGCCCCACAAGTCACCCCATCTTGGATTCCCTTAGGTCTCTAGTTTTCAAACATGCATAGTTTTGGTAGGTTTCCCTAGGTGCCAGCTGAGCTAGAGGCCAAAATCTACAGGTAGGCACTTTGCAAAAAACAACTCTGTTTTCTTTCAAAAAATGTTATATGTCTACTTTGCGTTTTGGGACAATTCCTGTCACAGGCTCTAGGCCTACCCACACAAGTGAGGTATCATTTTGATCGGGAGACTTGAGGGAACACTGGGTGGAAGGAAATTTGTGGCTCCTCTGATTTCAGAACTTTCTGTCACCAAAATGTGAGGAAACTGTGTTTTTTTACCCAAATGTTGAGGTTTGCAAAGGATTCTGTGAAACAGAACCTGGTCAGAGCCCCACAAGTCACCCCATCTTGGATTCCCCTAGGGGAATGCACAGGTTTTGTAGATTTCCCTAGGTGCCGGCTGAGCTAGAGGCCAAAATCTACAGGTAGGCACTTTGCCAAAAACACCTCTGTTTTTAAAAAAATGTGATGTGTCCACGTTGCGTTTTGGGGCATTTCCTGTTGCAGGCGCTAGGCCTACCCACACAAGTGAGGTATCATTTTTATCGGGAGACTTGGGGGGAGGCTGGGTGGAAGGAAATTTGTGGCTCCTCTCTGATTCCAGAACTTTCTGCCACCAAAATGTGAGGAAAATGTGTTTTTTTAGTCAAATGTTGAGGTTTGCAAAGGATTCTGGGTAACAGAACCTGGTCAGAGCCCCACAAGTCACCCCATCTTGGATTCCCCTAGGTCTCTTGGTTTAAAAAATACACAGGTTTGGTAGGTTTCCCCAGGTGCCGGCTGAGCTAGAGGCCAAAATCTACAGGTAGGCACTTTGCAAAAAACACATCTGTTTTCTTTCAAAAAATGTGATGTGTCCACGTTGCGTTTTGGGGCATTTCCTGTCGCGGGCACTAGGCCTACCCACACAAGTGAGGTATCATTTTTATCGGGAGACTTGAGGGAACACTGGGTGGAAGGAAATTTGTGGCTCCTCTCTGATTCCAGAACTTTCTGCCGCCAAAATGTGAGGAAAATTTGTTTTTTTTGCCAAATGTTGAGGTTTGCAAAGGATTCTGGGTAACAGAACCTGGTCAGAGCCCCACAAGTCACCCCATCTTGGATTCCCCTAGGTCTCTTGTTTTAAAAAATGCATAGGTCTGGTAGGTTTCCCTACGTGCCAGCTGAGCTAGAGGCCAAAAACTACAGGTAGGCACTTTGCAAAAAACAACTCTGTTTTCTTTAAAAAAATGTTATGTGTCCATGTTGCGTTTTGGGGCATTTCCTGTTGCGGGCACTGGGCCTACCCACACAAGTGAGGTATCATTTTTATCGGGAGACTTGAGGGAACACTGGGTGGAAGGAAATTTGTGGCTCCTCTCTGATTCCAGAATTTTCTATCACCAAAATGTGAGGAAAATGTGTTTTTTTAGCCAAATGTTGAGGTTTGCAAAGGATTCTGTGTAACACAACCTGGTCAGAGCCCCACAAGTCACCCCATCTTGGATTCCCCTAGGGGAATGCACAGGTTTTGTAGGTTTCCCTAGGTGCCGGCTGAGTTAGAGGCCAAAATTTACAGGTAGGCACTTTGCCAAAAACACCTCTGTTTTCTTTAAAAAAATGTGATGTGTCCACGTTGCGTTTTGGGGCATTTCCTATCGCGGGCGCTAGGCCTACCCACAAAAGTGAGGTATCATTTTTATCGGGAGACTTGGGGAAACCCTGGGTGGATGGAAATTTGTGGCTCCTCTCTGAATCCAGAACTTTCTGTCACCAAAATTTGAGGAAAATGTGTTTTTTTAGCCAAAATTTGAGGTTTGCAAAGGATTCTGGGTAACAGAACCTGGTCAGAGCCCCACAAGTCACCCCATCTTGGATTCACCTAGGTCTCTAGTTTTAAAAAATGCACAGGTTTTGTAGGTTTCCCTAGGTGCCGGCTGAGCTAGAGGCCAAAATCTACAGGTAGGCACTTTGCAAAAAACAACTCTGTTTTCTTTCAAAAAATGTTATGTGTCCACGTTGCGTTTTGGGGCATTTCCTGTCGCAGGCTCTAGGCCTATCCACACAAGTGAGGTATCATTTTGATCGGGAGACTTGAGGGAACACTGGGTGGAAGGAAATTTGTGGCTCCTCTGATTTCAGAACTTTCTGCCACCAAAATGTGAGGAAAATGTGTTTTTTTAGCCAAATGTTGAGCTTTTGAAAAGGATTCTGGGTAACAGAACCTGGTCAGAGCCCCACAAGTCACCCCATCTTGGATTCCCCTAGGTCTCTTGGTTTAAAAAATACACAGGTTTGGTAGGTTTCCCCAGGTGCCGGCTGAGCTAGAGGCCAAAATCTACAGGTAGGCACTTTGCAAAAAACACCTCTGTTTTCTTTCAAAAAATGTGATGTGTCCACGTTGCGTTTTGGGGCATTTCCTGTCGCGGGCGCTAGGCCTACCCACACAAGTGAGGTATCATTTTTATCGGGAGACTTGGGGGAACGCTGGGTTGAAGGAAATTTGTGCCTCCTCTCTGATTCCAGAACTTTCTGTCACCAAAATTTGAGGAAAATGTGTTTCTTTAGCCAAATGTTGAGGTTTGCAAAGGATTCTGGGTAACAGAACCTGGTCAGAGCCCCACAAGTTACCCCATCTTTGATTCCCCTAGGTCTCTTGTTTTAAAAAATGCACAGGTTTGGTAGGTTTCCCTAGGTGCCGGCTGAGCTAGAGGCCAAAATCTACAGGTAGGCACTTTGCAAAAAACACCTCTGTTTTCTTTCAAAACATGTTATGTGTCCACGTTGCGTTTTGGGGCATTTCCTGTCGCAGGCTCTAGGCCTACCCACACAAGTGAGGTATCATTTTTATCAGGAGACTTGAGGGAAACCTGGGTGGAAGGAAATTTGTGGCTCCTCCCTGATTCCAGAACTTTCTGTCACCAAAATGTGAGGAAACTGTGTTTTTTTAGCCAAATGTCGAGGTTTGCAAAGGATTCTGTGTAACAGAACCTGGTCAGAGCCCCACAAGTCACCCCATCTTTGATTCCCCTAAGTCTCTTGTTTTAAAAAATGCACAGGTTTGGTAGGTTTCCCTAGGTGCCGGCTGAGCTAGAGGCCAAAATCTACAGGTAGGCACTTTGCAAAAAACACTTCTGTTTTCTTTAAAAAAATGTGATGTGTCCACGTTGCGTTTTGGTGCATTTCCTATCGCGGGCGCTAGGCCTACCCACACAAGTGAGGTATCATTTTTATCGGGAGACTTGGGGAAACGCTTGGTGGAAGGAAATTTGTGGCTCCTCTCTGATTCCAGAACTTTCTGTCACCAAATTGGAGGAAAATGTGTTTTTTTAGCTAAATTTTGAGGTTTGCAAAGGATTCTGGGTAACAGAACCTGGTCAGAGCTCCACAAGTCACCCCATTTTGGATTTCCTTTGGTCTCTAGTTTTCAGAAATCCATAGGTTTGGTAGGTTTCCCTAGGTGCCGGTTGAGCTAGAGGCCAAAATCTACAGGTTGGCACTTTGCAAAAAACAACTCTGTTTTCTTTCAAAAAATGTTATGTGTCCACGTTGCGTTTTGGGGCATTTCCTGTTGCGGGCGCTAGGCCTACCCACACAAGTGAGGTGTCATTTTTATAGGGAGACTTGAGGGAACACTGGGTGGAAGGAAATTTGTGGCTCCTCTCTGATTCCAGAACTTTCTGTCACCAAAATTTGAGGAAAATGTGTTTTTTTAGCCAAATTTAGAGGTTTGCAAAGGATTCTAGGTAACAGAACCTGGTCAGAGCCCCACAAGTCACCCCATCTTGGATTCCCTTAGGTTTCTAGTTTTCAAAAATGCATAGGTTTGGTAGGTTTCCCTAGGTGCCAGCTGAGCTAGAGGCCAAAATCTACAGGTAGGCACTTTGCAAAAAACAACTCTGTTTTCTTTCAAAAAATGTTATGTGTCCATGTTGCGTTTTGGGGCATTTCCTGTTGCGGGCACTAGGCCTACCCACACAAGTGAGGTATCATTTTTATCGGAAGACTTGAGGGAACACTGGGTGGAAGGAAATTTGTGGCTCCTCTCTGATTCCAGAACTTTCTATCAGCAAAATGTGAGGAAAATGTGTTTTTTTAGCCAAATGTTGAGGTTTGCAAAGGATTCTGGGTAACAGAACCTGGTCAGAGCTCCACAAGTCACCCCATCTTGGATTCCCTTAGGTCTCTAGTTTTCAAACATGCATAGTTTTGGTAGGTTTCCCTAGGTGCCAGCTGAGCTAGAGGCCAAAATCTACAGGTAGGCACTTTGCAAAAAACAACTCTGTTTTCTTTCAAAAAATGTTATATGTCTACGTTGCGTTTTGGGACATTTCCTGTCACAGGCTCTAGGCCTACCCACACAAGTGAGGTATCATTTTGATCGGGAGACTTGAGGGAACACTGGGTGGAAGGAAATTTGTGGCTCCTCTGATTTCAGAACTTTCTGTCACCAAAATGTGAGGAAACTGTGTTTTTTTACCCAAATGTTGAGGTTTGCAAAGTATTCTGGGTAACAGAACCTGGTCAGAGCCCCACAAATCACCCCATCTTGGATTCCCCTAGGTCTCTTGGTTTAAAAAATGCACAGGTTTGGTAGGTTTCCCTAGGTGCCGGCTGAGCTAGAGGCCAAAATCTACAGGTAGGCACTTTGCAAAAAACACCTCTGTTTTCTTTCAAAAAATGTGATGTGTCCACGTTGCGTTTTGGGGCATTTCCTGTCGCGGGCGCTAGGCCTACCCACACAAGTGAGGTATCATTTTTATCGGGAGACTTGGGGAAACGCTGGGTGGAAGGAAATTTGTGGCTCCTCTCTGATTCCAGAATTTTCTGTCACCAAAATTTGAGGAAAATGTTTTTCTTAAGCCAAATGTTGAGGTTTGCAATGGATTCTGGGTAACAGAACCTGGTCAGAGCCCCACAAGTCACCCCATCTTGGATTCCCTTAGGTCTCTAGTTTTAAAAAATGCATAGGTCTGGTAGGTTTCCCTACGTGCCAGCTGAGCTAGAGGCCAAAAACTACAGGTAGGCACTTTGCAAAAAACAACTCTGTTTTCTTTAAAAAAATGTTATGTGTCCATGTTGCGTTTTGGGGCATTTCCTGTTGCGGGCACTAGGCCTACCCACACAAGTGAGGTATCATTTTTATCGGGAGACTTGAGGGAACACTGGGTGGAAGGAAATTTGTGGCTCCTCTCTGATTCCAGAACTTTCTATCACCAAAATGTGAGGAAAATGTGTTTTTTTAGCCAAATGTTGAGGTTTGCAAAGGATTCTGGGTAACAGAACCTGGTCAGAGCCCCACAAGTCACCCCATCTTGGATTCCCTTAGGTCTCTACTTTTCAAAAATGCATAGTTTTGGTAGGTTTCCCTAGGTGCCAGCTGAGCTAGAGGCCAAAATCTATAGGTAGGCACTTTGCAAAAAACAACTCTGTTTTCTTTCAAAAAATGTTATGTGTCCACGTTGCGTTTTGGGGCATTTCCTGTCGCAGGCTCTAGGCCTACCCACACAAGTGAGGTATCATTTTGATCGGGAGACTTGAGGGAACACTGGGTGGAAGGAAATTTGTGGCTCCTCTGATTTCAGAACTTTCTGTCACCAAAATGTGAGGAAACTGTGTTTTTTTACCCAAATGTTGAGGTTTGCAAAGGATTCTGTGTAACACAACCTGGTCAGAGCCCCACAAGTCACCCCATCTTGGATTCCCCTAGGGGAATGCACAGGTTTTGTAGGTTTCCCTAGGTGCCGGCTGAGTTAGAGGCCAAAATTTACAGGTAGGCACTTTGCCAAAAACACCTCTGTTTTCTTTAAAAAAATGTGATGTGTCCACGTTGCGTTTTGGGGCATTTCCTATCGCGGGCGCTAGGCCTACCCACAAAAGTGAGGTATCATTTTTATCGGGAGACTTGGGGAAACCCTGGGTGGAAGGAAATTTGTGGCTCCTCTCTGATTCCAGAACTTTCTGTCACCAAAATTTGAGGAAAATGTGTTTTTTTAGCCAAAATTTGAGGTTTGCAAAGGATTCTGGGTAACAGAACCTGGTCAGAGCCCCACAAGTCACCCCATCTTGGATTCACCTAGGTCTCTAGTTTTAAAAAATGCACAGGTTTTGTAGGTTTCCCTAGGTGCCGGCTGAGCTAGAGGCCAAAATCTACAGGTAGGCACTTTGCAAAAAACAACTCTGTTTTCTTTCAAAAAATGTTATGTGTCCATGTTGCGTTTTGGGGCATTTCCTGTCGCAGGCTCTAGGCCTATCCACACAAGTGAGGTATCATTTTGATCGGGAGACTTGAGGGAACACTGGGTGGAAGGAAATTTGTGGCTCCTCTGATTTCAGAACTTTCTGCCACCAAAATGTGAGGAAAATGTGTTTTTTTAGCCAAATGTTGAGCTTTTGAAAAGGATTCTGGGTAACAGAACCTGGTCAGAGCCCCACAAGTCACCCCATCTTGGATTCCCCTAGGTCCCTTGGTTTAAAAAATACACAGGTTTGGTAGGTTTCCCCAGGTGCCGGCTGAGCTAGAGGCCAAAATCTACAGGTAGGCACTTTGCAAAAAACACCTCTGTTTTCTTTCAAAAAATGTGATGTGTCCACGTTGCGTTTTGGGGCATTTCCTGTCGCGGGCGCTAGGCCTACCCACACAAGTGAGGTATCATTTTTATCGGGAGACTTGGGGGAACGCTGGGTTGAAGGAAATTTGTGCCTCCTCTCTGATTCCAGAACTTTCTGTCACCAAAATTTGAGGAAAATGTGTTTCTTTAGCCAAATGTTGAGGTTTGCAAAGGATTCTGGGTAACAGAACCTGGTCAGAGCCCCACAAGTTACCCCATCTTTGATTCCCCTAGGTCTCTTGTTTTAAAAAATGCACAGGTTTGGTAGGTTTCCCTAGGTGCCGGCTGAGCTAGAGGCCAAAATCTACAGGTAGGCACTTTGCAAAAAACACCTCTGTTTTCTTTCAAAACATGTTATGTGTCCACGTTGCGTTTTGGGGCATTTCCTGTCGCAGGCTCTAGGCCTACCCACACAAGTGAGGTATCATTTTTATCAGGAGACTTGAGGGAAACCTGGGTGGAAGGAAATTTGTGGCTCCTCCCTGATTCCAGAACTTTCTGTCACCAAAATGTGAGGAAACTGTGTTTTTTTAGCCAAATGTCGAGGTTTGCAAAGGATTCTGTGTAACAGAACCTGGTCAGAGCCCCACAAGTCACCCCATCTTTGATTCCCCTAGGTCTCTTGTTTTAAAAAATGCACAGGTTTGGTAGGTTTCCCTAGGTGCCGGCTGAGCTAGAGGCCAAAATCTACAGGTAGGCACTTTGCAAAAAACACTTCTGTTTTCTTTAAAAAAATGTGATGTGTCCACGTTGCGTTTTGGGGCATTTCCTATCGCGGGCGCTAGGCCTACCCACACAAGTGAGGTATCATTTTTATCGGGAGACTTGAGGAAACGCTTGGTGGGAGGAAATTTGTGGCTCCTCTCTGATTCCAGAACTTTCTGTCACCAAATTTGAGGAAAATGTGTTTTTTTAGCTAAATTTTGAGGTTTGCAAAGGATTCTGGGTAACAGAACCTGGTCAGAGCTCCACAAGTCACCCCATTTTGGATTTCCTTTGGTCTCTAGTTTTCAGAAATCCATAGGTTTGGTAGGTTTCCCTAGGTGCCGGTTGAGCTAGAGGCCAAAATCTACAGGTGGGCACTTTGCAAAAAACAACTCTGTTTTCTTTCAAAAAATGTTATGTGTCCACGTTGCGTTTTGGGGCATTTCCTGTTGCGGGCGCTAGGCCTACCCACACAAGTGAGGTGTCATTTTTATAGGGAGACTTGAGGGAACACTGGGTGGAAGGAAATTTGTGGCTCCTCTCTGATTCCAGAACTTTCTGTCACCAAAATTTGAGGAAAATGTGTTTTTTTAGCCAAATTTTGAGGTTTGCAAAGGATTCTAGGTAACAGAACCTGGTCAGAGCCCCACAAGTCACCCCATCTTGGATTCCCTTAGGTTTCTAGTTTTCAAAAATGCATAGGTTTGGTAGGTTTCCCTAGGTGCCAGCTGAGCTAGAGGCCAAAATCTACAGATAGGCACTTTGCAAAAAACAACTCTGTTTTCTTTCAAAAAATGTTATGTGTCCATGTTGCGTTTTGGGGCATTTCCTGTTGCGGGCACTAGGCCTACCCACACAAGTGAGGTATCATTTTTATCGGAAGACTTGAGGGAACACTGGGTGGAAGGAAATTTGTGGCTCCTCTCTGATTCCAGAACTTTCTATCAGCAAAATGTGAGGAAAATGTGTTTTTTTAGCCAAATGTTGAGGTTTGCAAAGGATTCTGGGTAACAGAACCTGGTCAGAGCCCCACAAGTCACCCCATCTTGGATTCCCTTAGGTCTCTAGTTTTCAAACATGCATAGTTTTGGTAGGTTTCCCTGGTGCCAGCTGAGCTAGAGGCCAAAATCTACAGGTAGGCACTTTGCAAAAAACAACTCTGTTTTCTTTCAAAAAATGTTATATGTCTACGTTGCGTTTTGGGACATTTCCTGTCACAGGCTCTAGGCCTACCCACACAAGTGAGGTATCATTTTGATCGGGAGACTTGAGGGAACACTGGGTGGAAGGAAATTTGTGGCTCCTCTGATTTCAGAACTTTCTGTCACCAAAATGTGAGGAAACTGTGTTTTTTTACCCAAATGTTGAGGTTTGCAAAGGATTCTGTGTAACAGAACCTGGTCAGAGCCCCACAAGTCACCCCATCTTGGATTCCCCTAGGGGAATGCACAGGTTTTGTAGGTTTCCCTAGGTGCCGGCTGAGCTAGAGGCCAAAATCTACAGGTAGGCACTTTGCCAAAAACACCTCTGTTTTTAAAAAAATGTGATGTGTCCACGTTGCGTTTTGGGGCATTTCCTGTTGCAGGCGCTAGGCCTACCCACACAAGTGAGGTATCATTTTTATCGGGAGACTTGGGGGGAGGCTGGGTGGAAGGAAATTTGTGGCTCCTCTCTGATTCCAGAACTTTCTGCCACCAAAATGTGAGGAAAATGTGTTTTTTTAGTCAAATGTTGAGGTTTGCAAAGGATTCTGGGTAACAGAACCTGGTCAGAGCCCCACAAGTCACCCCATCTTGGATTCCCCTAGGTCTCTTGGTTTAAAAAATACACAGGTTTGGTAGGTTTCCCCAGGTGCCGGCTGAGCTAGAGGCCAAAATCTACAGGTAGGCACTTTGCAAAAAACACATCTGTTTTCTTTCAAAAAATGTGATGTGTCCACGTTGCGTTTTGGGGCATTTCCTGTCGCGGGCACTAGGCCTACCCACACAAGTGAGGTATCATTTTTATCGGGAGACTTGAGGGAACACTGGGTGGAAGGAAATTTGTGGCTCCTCTCTGATTCCAGAACTTTCTGCCGCCAAAATGTGAGGAAAATTTGTTTTTTTTGCCAAATGTTGAGGTTTGCAAAGGATTCTGGGTAACAGAACCTGGTCAGAGCCCCACAAGTCACCCCATCTTGGATTCCCCTAGGTCTCTTGTTTTAAAAAATGCATAGGTCTGGTAGGTTTCCCTACGTGCCAGCTGAGCTAGAGGCCAAAAACTACAGGTAGGCACTTTGCAAAAAACAACTCTGTTTTCTTTAAAAAAATGTTATGTGTCCATGTTGCGTTTTGGGGCATTTCCTGTTGCGGGCACTGGGCCTACCCACACAAGTGAGGTATCATTTTTATCGGGAGACTTGAGGGAACACTGGGTGGAAGGAAATTTGTGGCTCCTCTCTGATTCCAGAATTTTCTATCACCAAAATGTGAGGAAAATGTGTTTTTTTAGCCAAATGTTGAGGTTTGCAAAGGATTCTGTGTAACACAACCTGGTCAGAGCCCCACAAGTCACCCCATCTTGGATTCCCCTAGGGGAATGCACAGGTTTTGTAGGTTTCCCTAGGTGCCGGCTGAGTTAGAGGCCAAAATTTACAGGTAGGCACTTTGCCAAAAACACCTCTGTTTTCTTTAAAAAAATGTGATGTGTCCACGTTGCGTTTTGGGGCATTTCCTATCGCGGGCGCTAGGCCTACCCACAAAAGTGAGGTATCATTTTTATCGGGAGACTTGGGGAAACCCTGGGTGGATGGAAATTTGTGGCTCCTCTCTGAATCCAGAACTTTCTGTCACCAAAATTTGAGGAAAATGTGTTTTTTTAGCCAAAATTTGAGGTTTGCAAAGGATTCTGGGTAACAGAACCTGGTCAGAGCCCCACAAGTCACCCCATCTTGGATTCACCTAGGTCTCTAGTTTTAAAAAATGCACAGGTTTTGTAGGTTTCCCTAGGTGCCGGCTGAGCTAGAGGCCAAAATCTACAGGTAGGCACTTTGCAAAAAACAACTCTGTTTTCTTTCAAAAAATGTTATGTGTCCACGTTGCGTTTTGGGGCATTTCCTGTCGCAGGCTCTAGGCCTATCCACACAAGTGAGGTATCATTTTGATCGGGAGACTTGAGGGAACACTGGGTGGAAGGAAATTTGTGGCTCCTCTGATTTCAGAACTTTCTGCCACCAAAATGTGAGGAAAATGTGTTTTTTTAGCCAAATGTTGAGCTTTTGAAAAGGATTCTGGGTAACAGAACCTGGTCAGAGCCCCACAAGTCACCCCATCTTGGATTCCCCTAGGTCTCTTGGTTTAAAAAATACACAGGTTTGGTAGGTTTCCCCAGGTGCCGGCTGAGCTAGAGGCCAAAATCTACAGGTAGGCACTTTGCAAAAAACACCTCTGTTTTCTTTCAAAAAATGTGATGTGTCCACGTTGCGTTTTGGGGCATTTCCTGTCGCGGGCGCTAGGCCTACCCACACAAGTGAGGTATCATTTTTATCGGGAGACTTGGGGGAACGCTGGGTTGAAGGAAATTTGTGCCTCCTCTCTGATTCCAGAACTTTCTGTCACCAAAATTTGAGGAAAATGTGTTTCTTTAGCCAAATGTTGAGGTTTGCAAAGGATTCTGGGTAACAGAACCTGGTCAGAGCCCCACAAGTTACCCCATCTTTGATTCCCCTAGGTCTCTTGTTTTAAAAAATGCACAGGTTTGGTAGGTTTCCCTAGGTGCCGGCTGAGCTAGAGGCCAAAATCTACAGGTAGGCACTTTGCAAAAAACACCTCTGTTTTCTTTCAAAACATGTTATGTGTCCACGTTGCGTTTTGGGGCATTTCCTGTCGCAGGCTCTAGGCCTACCCACACAAGTGAGGTATCATTTTTATCAGGAGACTTGAGGGAAACCTGGGTGGAAGGAAATTTGTGGCTCCTCCCTGATTCCAGAACTTTCTGTCACCAAAATGTGAGGAAACTGTGTTTTTTTAGCCAAATGTCGAGGTTTGCAAAGGATTCTGTGTAACAGAACCTGGTCAGAGCCCCACAAGTCACCCCATCTTTGATTCCCCTAAGTCTCTTGTTTTAAAAAATGCACAGGTTTGGTAGGTTTCCCTAGGTGCCGGCTGAGCTAGAGGCCAAAATCTACAGGTAGGCACTTTGCAAAAAACACTTCTGTTTTCTTTAAAAAAATGTGATGTGTCCACGTTGCGTTTTGGTGCATTTCCTATCGCGGGCGCTAGGCCTACCCACACAAGTGAGGTATCATTTTTATCGGGAGACTTGGGGAAACGCTTGGTGGAAGGAAATTTGTGGCTCCTCTCTGATTCCAGAACTTTCTGTCACCAAATTGGAGGAAAATGTGTTTTTTTAGCTAAATTTTGAGGTTTGCAAAGGATTCTGGGTAACAGAACCTGGTCAGAGCTCCACAAGTCACCCCATTTTGGATTTCCTTTGGTCTCTAGTTTTCAGAAATCCATAGGTTTGGTAGGTTTCCCTAGGTGCCGGTTGAGCTAGAGGCCAAAATCTACAGGTTGGCACTTTGCAAAAAACAACTCTGTTTTCTTTCAAAAAATGTTATGTGTCCACGTTGCGTTTTGGGGCATTTCCTGTTGCGGGCGCTAGGCCTACCCACACAAGTGAGGTGTCATTTTTATAGGGAGACTTGAGGGAACACTGGGTGGAAGGAAATTTGTGGCTCCTCTCTGATTCCAGAACTTTCTGTCACCAAAATTTGAGGAAAATGTGTTTTTTTAGCCAAATTTAGAGGTTTGCAAAGGATTCTAGGTAACAGAACCTGGTCAGAGCCCCACAAGTCACCCCATCTTGGATTCCCTTAGGTTTCTAGTTTTCAAAAATGCATAGGTTTGGTAGGTTTCCCTAGGTGCCAGCTGAGCTAGAGGCCAAAATCTACAGGTAGGCACTTTGCAAAAAACAACTCTGTTTTCTTTCAAAAAATGTTATGTGTCCATGTTGCGTTTTGGGGCATTTCCTGTTGCGGGCACTAGGCCTACCCACACAAGTGAGGTATCATTTTTATCGGAAGACTTGAGGGAACACTGGGTGGAAGGAAATTTGTGGCTCCTCTCTGATTCCAGAACTTTCTATCAGCAAAATGTGAGGAAAATGTGTTTTTTTAGCCAAATGTTGAGGTTTGCAAAGGATTCTGGGTAACAGAACCTGGTCAGAGCTCCACAAGTCACCCCATCTTGGATTCCCTTAGGTCTCTAGTTTTCAAACATGCATAGTTTTGGTAGGTTTCCCTAGGTGCCAGCTGAGCTAGAGGCCAAAATCTACAGGTAGGCACTTTGCAAAAAACAACTCTGTTTTCTTTCAAAAAATGTTATATGTCTACGTTGCGTTTTGGGACATTTCCTGTCACAGGCTCTAGGCCTACCCACACAAGTGAGGTATCATTTTGATCGGGAGACTTGAGGGAACACTGGGTGGAAGGAAATTTGTGGCTCCTCTGATTTCAGAACTTTCTGTCACCAAAATGTGAGGAAACTGTGTTTTTTTACCCAAATGTTGAGGTTTGCAAAGTATTCTGGGTAACAGAACCTGGTCAGAGCCCCACAAATCACCCCATCTTGGATTCCCCTAGGTCTCTTGGTTTAAAAAATGCACAGGTTTGGTAGGTTTCCCTAGGTGCCGGCTGAGCTAGAGGCCAAAATCTACAGGTAGGCACTTTGCAAAAAACACCTCTGTTTTCTTTCAAAAAATGTGATGTGTCCACGTTGCGTTTTGGGGCATTTCCTGTCGCGGGCGCTAGGCCTACCCACACAAGTGAGGTATCATTTTTATCGGGAGACTTGGGGAAACGCTGGGTGGAAGGAAATTTGTGGCTCCTCTCTGATTCCAGAATTTTCTGTCACCAAAATTTGAGGAAAATGTTTTTCTTAAGCCAAATGTTGAGGTTTGCAATGGATTCTGGGTAACAGAACCTGGTCAGAGCCCCACAAGTCACCCCATCTTGGATTCCCTTAGGTCTCTAGTTTTAAAAAATGCATAGGTCTGGTAGGTTTCCCTACGTGCCAGCTGAGCTAGAGGCCAAAAACTACAGGTAGGCACTTTGCAAAAAACAACTCTGTTTTCTTTAAAAAAATGTTATGTGTCCATGTTGCGTTTTGGGGCATTTCCTGTTGCGGGCACTAGGCCTACCCACACAAGTGAGGTATCATTTTTATCGGGAGACTTGAGGGAACACTGGGTGGAAGGAAATTTGTGGCTCCTCTCTGATTCCAGAACTTTCTATCACCAAAATGTGAGGAAAATGTGTTTTTTTAGCCAAATGTTGAGGTTTGCAAAGGATTCTGGGTAACAGAACCTGGTCAGAGCCCCACAAGTCACCCCATCTTGGATTCCCTTAGGTCTCTACTTTTCAAAAATGCATAGTTTTGGTAGGTTTCCCTAGGTGCCAGCTGAGCTAGAGGCCAAAATCTATAGGTAGGCACTTTGCAAAAAACAACTCTGTTTTCTTTCAAAAAATGTTATGTGTCCACGTTGCGTTTTGGGGCATTTCCTGTCGCAGGCTCTAGGCCTACCCACACAAGTGAGGTATCATTTTGATCGGGAGACTTGAGGGAACACTGGGTGGAAGGAAATTTGTGGCTCCTCTGATTTCAGAACTTTCTGTCACCAAAATGTGAGGAAACTGTGTTTTTTTACCCAAATGTTGAGGTTTGCAAAGGATTCTGTGTAACACAACCTGGTCAGAGCCCCACAAGTCACCCCATCTTGGATTCCCCTAGGGGAATGCACAGGTTTTGTAGGTTTCCCTAGGTGCCGGCTGAGTTAGAGGCCAAAATTTACAGGTAGGCACTTTGCCAAAAACACCTCTGTTTTCTTTAAAAAAATGTGATGTGTCCACGTTGCGTTTTGGGGCATTTCCTATCGCGGGCGCTAGGCCTACCCACAAAAGTGAGGTATCATTTTTATCGGGAGACTTGGGGAAACCCTGGGTGGAAGGAAATTTGTGGCTCCTCTCTGATTCCAGAACTTTCTGTCACCAAAATTTGAGGAAAATGTGTTTTTTTAGCCAAAATTTGAGGTTTGCAAAGGATTCTGGGTAACAGAACCTGGTCAGAGCCCCACAAGTCACCCCATCTTGGATTCACCTAGGTCTCTAGTTTTAAAAAATGCACAGGTTTTGTAGGTTTCCCTAGGTGCCGGCTGAGCTAGAGGCCAAAATCTACAGGTAGGCACTTTGCAAAAAACAACTCTGTTTTCTTTCAAAAAATGTTATGTGTCCATGTTGCGTTTTGGGGCATTTCCTGTCGCAGGCTCTAGGCCTATCCACACAAGTGAGGTATCATTTTGATCGGGAGACTTGAGGGAACACTGGGTGGAAGGAAATTTGTGGCTCCTCTGATTTCAGAACTTTCTGCCACCAAAATGTGAGGAAAATGTGTTTTTTTAGCCAAATGTTGAGCTTTTGAAAAGGATTCTGGGTAACAGAACCTGGTCAGAGCCCCACAAGTCACCCCATCTTGGATTCCCCTAGGTCCCTTGGTTTAAAAAATACACAGGTTTGGTAGGTTTCCCCAGGTGCCGGCTGAGCTAGAGGCCAAAATCTACAGGTAGGCACTTTGCAAAAAACACCTCTGTTTTCTTTCAAAAAATGTGATGTGTCCACGTTGCGTTTTGGGGCATTTCCTGTCGCGGGCGCTAGGCCTACCCACACAAGTGAGGTATCATTTTTATCGGGAGACTTGGGGGAACGCTGGGTTGAAGGAAATTTGTGCCTCCTCTCTGATTCCAGAACTTTCTGTCACCAAAATTTGAGGAAAATGTGTTTCTTTAGCCAAATGTTGAGGTTTGCAAAGGATTCTGGGTAACAGAACCTGGTCAGAGCCCCACAAGTTACCCCATCTTTGATTCCCCTAGGTCTCTTGTTTTAAAAAATGCACAGGTTTGGTAGGTTTCCCTAGGTGCCGGCTGAGCTAGAGGCCAAAATCTACAGGTAGGCACTTTGCAAAAAACACCTCTGTTTTCTTTCAAAACATGTTATGTGTCCACGTTGCGTTTTGGGGCATTTCCTGTCGCAGGCTCTAGGCCTACCCACACAAGTGAGGTATCATTTTTATCAGGAGACTTGAGGGAAACCTGGGTGGAAGGAAATTTGTGGCTCCTCCCTGATTCCAGAACTTTCTGTCACCAAAATGTGAGGAAACTGTGTTTTTTTAGCCAAATGTCGAGGTTTGCAAAGGATTCTGTGTAACAGAACCTGGTCAGAGCCCCACAAGTCACCCCATCTTTGATTCCCCTAGGTCTCTTGTTTTAAAAAATGCACAGGTTTGGTAGGTTTCCCTAGGTGCCGGCTGAGCTAGAGGCCAAAATCTACAGGTAGGCACTTTGCAAAAAACACTTCTGTTTTCTTTAAAAAAATGTGATGTGTCCACGTTGCGTTTTGGGGCATTTCCTATCGCGGGCGCTAGGCCTACCCACACAAGTGAGGTATCATTTTTATCGGGAGACTTGAGGAAACGCTTGGTGGGAGGAAATTTGTGGCTCCTCTCTGATTCCAGAACTTTCTGTCACCAAATTTGAGGAAAATGTGTTTTTTTAGCTAAATTTTGAGGTTTGCAAAGGATTCTGGGTAACAGAACCTGGTCAGAGCTCCACAAGTCACCCCATTTTGGATTTCCTTTGGTCTCTAGTTTTCAGAAATCCATAGGTTTGGTAGGTTTCCCTAGGTGCCGGTTGAGCTAGAGGCCAAAATCTACAGGTGGGCACTTTGCAAAAAACAACTCTGTTTTCTTTCAAAAAATGTTATGTGTCCACGTTGCGTTTTGGGGCATTTCCTGTTGCGGGCGCTAGGCCTACCCACACAAGTGAGGTGTCATTTTTATAGGGAGACTTGAGGGAACACTGGGTGGAAGGAAATTTGTGGCTCCTCTCTGATTCCAGAACTTTCTGTCACCAAAATTTGAGGAAAATGTGTTTTTTTAGCCAAATTTTGAGGTTTGCAAAGGATTCTAGGTAACAGAACCTGGTCAGAGCCCCACAAGTCACCCCATCTTGGATTCCCTTAGGTTTCTAGTTTTCAAAAATGCATAGGTTTGGTAGGTTTCCCTAGGTGCCAGCTGAGCTAGAGGCCAAAATCTACAGATAGGCACTTTGCAAAAAACAACTCTGTTTTCTTTCAAAAAATGTTATGTGTCCATGTTGCGTTTTGGGGCATTTCCTGTTGCGGGCACTAGGCCTACCCACACAAGTGAGGTATCATTTTTATCGGAAGACTTGAGGGAACACTGGGTGGAAGGAAATTTGTGGCTCCTCTCTGATTCCAGAACTTTCTATCAGCAAAATGTGAGGAAAATGTGTTTTTTTAGCCAAATGTTGAGGTTTGCAAAGGATTCTGGGTAACAGAACCTGGTCAGAGCCCCACAAGTCACCCCATCTTGGATTCCCTTAGGTCTCTAGTTTTCAAACATGCATAGTTTTGGTAGGTTTCCCTGGTGCCAGCTGAGCTAGAGGCCAAAATCTACAGGTAGGCACTTTGCAAAAAACAACTCTGTTTTCTTTCAAAAAATGTTATATGTCTACGTTGCGTTTTGGGACATTTCCTGTCACAGGCTCTAGGCCTACCCACACAAGTGAGGTATCATTTTGATCGGGAGACTTGAGGGAACACTGGGTGGAAGGAAATTTGTGGCTCCTCTGATTTCAGAACTTTCTGTCACCAAAATGTGAGGAAACTGTGTTTTTTTACCCAAATGTTGAGGTTTGCAAAGGATTCTGTGTAACAGAACCTGGTCAGAGCCCCACAAGTCACCCCATCTTGGATTCCCCTAGGGGAATGCACAGGTTTTGTAGGTTTCCCTAGGTGCCGGCTGAGCTAGAGGCCAAAATCTACAGGTAGGCACTTTGCCAAAAACACCTCTGTTTTCTTTCAAAAAATGTGATGTGTCCACATTGCGTTTTGGGGCATTTCCTGTTGCAGGCGCTAGGCCTACCCACACAAGTGAGGTATCATTTTTATCGGGAGACTTGGGGGGAGGCTGGGTGGAAGGAAATTTGTGGCTCCTCTCTGATTCCAGAACTTTCTGCCACCAAAATGTGAGGAAAATGTGTTTTTTTAGTCAAATGTTGAGGTTTGCAAAGGATTCTGGGTAACAGAACCTGGTCAGAGCCCCACAAGTCACCCCATCTTGGATTCCCCTAGGTCTCTTGGTTTAAAAAATACACAGGTTTGGTAGGTTTCCCCAGGTGCCGGCTGAGCTAGAGGCCAAAATCTACAGGTAGGCACTTTGCAAAAAACACCTCTGTTTTCTTTCAAAAAATGTGATGTGTCCACGTTGCGTTTTGGGGCATTTCCTGTCGCGGGCACTAGGCCTACCCACACAAGTGAGGTATCATTTTTATCGGGAGACTTGAGGGAACACTGGGTGGAAGGAAATTTGTGGCTCCTCTCTGATTCCAGAACTTTCTGCCGCCAAAATGTGAGGAAAATTTGTTTTTTTTGCCAAATGTTGAGGTTTGCAAAGGATTCTGGGTAACAGAACCTGGTCAGAGCCCCACAAGTCACCCCATCTTGGATTCCCCTAGGTCTCTTGTTTTAAAAAATGCACAGGTTTGGTAGGTTTCCCTAGGTGCCGGCTGAGCTAGAGGCCAAAATCTACAGGTAGGCACTTTGCAAAAAACACCTCTGTTTTCTTTAAAAAAATGTGATGTGTCCACGTTGCGTTTTGGGGCATTTCCTATCGCGGGCGCTAGGCCTACCCACACAAGTGAGGTATCATTTTTATCGGGAGACTTGGGGAAACGCTGGGTGGAAGGAAATTTGTGGCTCCTCTCTGATTCCAGAACTTTCTGTCACCAAAATTTGAGGAAAATGTGTTTTTTTAGCCAAATTTTGAGGTTTGCAAAGGATTCTGGGTAACAGAACCTGGTCAGAGCTCCACAAGTCACCCCATTTTGGATTTCCTTTGGTCTCTAGTTTTCAGAAATCCATAGGTTTGGTAGGTTTCCCTAGGTGCCGGCTGAGCTAGAGGCCAAAATCTACAGGTAGGCACTTTGCAAAAAACAACTCTGTTTTCTTTCAAAAAATGTTATGTGTCCACGTTGCGTTTTGGGGCATTTCCTGTTGCGGGCGCTAGGCCTACCCACACAAGTGAGGTGTCATTTTTATAGCGAGACTTGAGGGAACACTGGGTGGAAGGAAATTTGTGGCTCCTCTCTGATTCCAGAACTTTCTGTCACCAAAATTTGAGGAAAATGTGTTTTTTTAGCCAAATTTTGAGGTTTGCAAAGGATTCTAGGTAACAGAACCTAGTCAGAGCCCCACAAGTCACCCCATCTTGGATTCCCTTAGGTCTCTAGTTTTCAAAAATGCATAGGTTTGGTAGGTTTCCCTAGGTGCCAGCTGAGCTAGAGGCCAAAATCTACAGGTAGGCACTTTGCAAAAAACAACTCTGTTTTCTTTCAAAAAATTTTATGTGTCCATGTTGCGTTTTGGGGCATTTCCTGTTGCGGGCACTAGGCCTACCCACACAAGTGAGGAATCATTTTTATCGGAAGACTTGAGGGAACACTGGGTGGAAGGAAATTCGTGGCTCCTCTCTGATTCCAGAACTTTCTATCAGCAAAATGTGAGGAAAATGTGTTTTTTTAGCCAAATGTTGAGGTTTGCAAAGGATTCTGGGTAAAAGAACCTGGTCAGAGCCCCACAAGTCACCCCATCTTGGATTCCCTTGGGTCTCTAGTTTTCAAACATGCATAGTTTTGGTAGGTTTCCCTAGGTGCCAGCTGAGCTAGAGGCCAAAATCTACAGGTAGGCACTTTGCAAAAAACAACTCTGTTTTCTTTCAAAAAATGTTATGTGTCTACGTTGCGTTTTGGGGCATTTCCTGTCGCAGGCTCTAGGCCTACCCACACAAGTGAGGTATCATTTTTATCGGTAGACTTGGGGGAAAGCTGGGTGGAAGGAAATTTGTGGCTCCTCTCTGATTCCAGAACTTTCTGTCACCAAAATGTGAGGAAAATTTGTTTTTTTAGCCAAATTTTGAGGTTTGCAAAGGATTCTGGGTAACAGAACCTGGTCAGAGCCCCACAAGTCACCCCATCTTGGATTCCCTTAGGTCTCTAGTTTTCAAAAATGCATAGTTTTGGTAGGTTTCCCTAGGTGCCAGCTGAGCTAGAGGCCAAAATCTACAGGTAGGCACTTTGCAAAAAACGACTCTGTTTTCTTTCAAAAAATGTTATGTGTCCACGTTGCGTTTTGGGGCATTTCCTGTCGCAGGCTCTAGGCCTACCCACACAAGTGAGGTATCATTTTGATCGGGAGACTTGAGGGAACACTGGGTGGAAGGAAATTTGTGGCTCCTCTCTGATTCCAGAACTTTCTGCCGCCAAAATGTGAGGAAAATTTGTTTTTTTTGCCAAATGTTGAGGTTTGCAAAGGATTCTGGGTAACAGAACCTGGTCAGAGCCCCACAAGTCACCCCATCTTGGATTCCCCTAGGTCTCTTGTTTTAAAAAATGCACAGGTTTGGTAGGTTTCCCTAGGTGCCGGCTGAGCTAGAGGCCAAAATCTACAGGTAGGCACTTTGCAAAAAACACCTCTGTTTTCTTTAAAAAAATGTGATGTGTCCACGTTGCGTTTTGGGGCATTTCCTATCGCGGGCGCTAGGCCTACCCACACAAGTGAGGTATCATTTTTATCGGGAGACTTGGGGAAACGCTGGGTGGAAGGAAATTTGTGGCTCCTCTCTGATTCCAGAACTTTCTGTCACCAAAATTTGAGGAAAATGTGTTTTTTTAGCCAAATTTTGAGGTTTGCAAAGGATTCTGGGTAACAGAACCTGGTCAGAGCTCCACAAGTCACCCCATTTTGGATTTCCTTTGGTCTCTAGTTTTCAGAAATCCATAGGTTTGGTAGGTTTCCCTAGGTGCCGGCTGAGCTAGAGGCCAAAATCTACAGGTAGGCACTTTGCAAAAAACAACTCTGTTTTCTTTCAAAAAATGTTATGTGTCCACGTTGCGTTTTGGGGCATTTCCTGTTGCGGGCGCTAGGCCTACCCACACAAGTGAGGTGTCATTTTTATAGGGAGACTTGAGGGAACACTGGGTGGAAGGAAATTTGTGGCTCCTCTCTGATTCCAGAACTTTCTGTCACCAAAATTTGAGGAAAATGTGTTTTTTTAGCCAAATTTTGAGGTTTGCAAAGGATTCTAGGTAACAGAACCTAGTCAGAGCCCCACAAGTCACCCCATCTTGGATTCCCTTAGGTCTCTAGTTTTCAAACATGCATAGTTTTGGTAGGTTTCCCTGGTGCCAGCTGAGCTAGAGGCCAAAATCTACAGGTAGGCACTTTGCAAAAAACAACTCTGTTTTCTTTCAAAAAATGTTATATGTCTACGTTGCGTTTTGGGACATTTCCTGTCACAGGCTCTAGGCCTACCCACACAAGTGAGGTATCATTTTGATCGGGAGACTTGAGGGAACACTGGGTGGAAGGAAATTTGTGGCTCCTCTGATTTCAGAACTTTCTGTCACCAAAATGTGAGGAAACTGTGTTTTTTTACCCAAATGTTGAGGTTTGCAAAGGATTCTGTGTAACAGAACCTGGTCAGAGCCCCACAAGTCACCCCATCTTGGATTCCCCTAGGGGAATGCACAGGTTTTGTAGGTTTCCCTAGGTGCCGGCTGAGCTAGAGGCCAAAATCTACAGGTAGGCACTTTGCCAAAAACACCTCTGTTTTCTTTCAAAAAATGTGATGTGTCCACGTTGCGTTTTGGGGCATTTCCTGTTGCAGGCGCTAGGCCTACCCACACAAGTGAGGTATCATTTTTATCGGGAGACTTGGGGGGAGGCTGGGTGGAAGGAAATTTGTGGCTCCTCTCTGATTCCAGAACTTTCTGCCACCAAAATGTGAGGAAAATGTGTTTTTTTAGTCAAATGTTGAGGTTTGCAAAGGATTCTGGGTAACAGAACCTGGTCAGAGCCCCACAAGTCACCCCATCTTGGATTCCCCTAGGTCTCTTGGTTTAAAAAATACACAGGTTTGGTAGGTTTCCCCAGGTGCCGGCTGAGCTAGAGGCCAAAATCTACAGGTAGGCACTTTGCAAAAAACACTTCTGTTTTCTTTCAAAAAATGTGATGTGTCCACGTTGCGTTTTGGGGCATTTCCTGTCGCGGGCACTAGGCCTACCCACACAAGTGAGGTATCATTTTTATCGGGAGACTTGAGGGAACACTGGGTGGAAGGAAATTTGTGGCTCCTCTCTGATTCCAGAACTTTCTGCCGCCAAAATGTGAGGAAAATTTGTTTTTTTTGCCAAATGTTGAGGTTAGCAAAGGATTCTGGGTAACAGAACCTGGTCAGAGCCCCACAAGTCACCCCATCTTGGATTCCCCTAGGTCTCTTGTTTTAAAAAATGCACAGGTTTGGTAGGTTTCCCTAGGTGCCGGCTGAGCTAGAGGCCAAAATCTACAGGTAGGCACTTTGCAAAAAACACCTCTGTTTTCTTTAAAAAAATGTGATGTGTCCACGTTGCGTTTTGGGGCATTTCCTATCGCGGGCGCTAGGCCTACCCACACAAGTGAGGTATCATTTTTATCGGGAGACTTGGGGAAACGCTGGGTGGAAGGAAATTTGTGGCTCCTCTCTGATTCCAGAACTTTCTGTCACCAAAATTTGAGGAAAATGTGTTTTTTTAGCCAAATTTTGAGGTTTGCAAAGGATTCTGGGTAACAGAACCTGGTCAGAGCTCCACAAGTCACCCCATTTTGGATTTCCTTTGGTCTCTAGTTTTCAGAAATCCATAGGTTTGGTAGGTTTCCCTAGGTGCCGGCTGAGCTAGAGGCCAAAATCTACAGGTAGGCACTTTGCAAAAAACAACTCTGTTTTCTTTCAAAAAATGTTATGTGTCCACGTTGCGTTTTGGGGCATTTCCTGTTGCGGGCGCTAGGCCTACCCACACAAGTGAGGTGTCATTTTTATAGGGAGACTTGAGGGAACACTGGGTGGAAGGAAATTTGTGGCTCCTCTCTGATTCCAGAACTTTCTGTCACCAAAATTTGAGGAAAATGTGTTTTTTTAGCCAAATTTTGAGGTTTGCAAAGGATTCTAGGTAACAGAACCTAGTCAGAGCCCCACAAGTCACCCCATCTTGGATTCCCTTAGGTCTCTAGTTTTCAAAAATGCATAGGTTTGGTAGGTTTCCCTAGGTGCCAGCTGAGCTAGAGGCCAAAATCTACAGTTAGGCACTTTGCAAAAAACAACTCTGTTTTCTTTCAAAAAATTTTATGTGTCCATGTTGCGTTTTGGGGCATTTCCTGTTGCGGGCACTAGGCCTACCCACACAAGTGAGGTATCATTTTTATCGGAAGACTTGAGGGAACACTGGGTGGAAGGAAATTCGTGGCTCCTCTCTGATTCCAGAACTTTCTATCAGCAAAATGTGAGGAAAATGTGTTTTTTTAGCCAAATGTTGAGGTTTGCAAAGGATTCTGGGTAACAGAACCTGGTCAGAGCCCCACAAGTCACCCCATCTTGGATTCCCTTAGGTCTCTAGTTTTCAAACATGCATAGTTTTGGTAGGTTTCCCTAGGTGCCAGCTGAGCTAGAGGCCAAAATCTACAGGTAGGCACTTTGCAAAAAACAACTCTGTTTTCTTTCAAAAAATGTTATGTGTCTACGTTGCGTTTTGGGGCATTTCCTGTCGCAGGCTCTAGGCCTACCCACACAAGTGAGGTATCATTTTTATCGGTAGACTTGGGGGAAAGCTGGGTGGAAGGAAATTTGTGGCTCCTCTCTGATTCCAGAACTTTCTGTCACCAAAATGTGAGGAAAATGTGTTTTTTTAGCCAAATTTTGAGGTTTGCAAAGGATTCTGGGTAACAGAACCTGGTCAGAGCCCCACAAGTCACCCCATCTTGGATTCCCTTAGGTCTCTAGTTTTCAAAAATGCATAGTTTTTGTAGGTTTCCCTAGGTGCCAGCTGAGCTAGAGGCCAAAATCTACAGGTAGGCACTTTGCAAAAAACGACTCTGTTTTCTTTCAAAAAATGTTATGTGTCCACGTTGCGTTTTGGGGCATTTCCTGTCGCAGGCTCTAGGCCTACCCACACAAGTGAGGTATCATTTTGATCGGGAGACTTGAGGGAACACTGGGTGGAAGGAAATTTGTGGCTCCTCTCTGATTCCAGAACTTTCTGCCGCCAAAATGTGAGGAAAATTTGTTTTTTTTGCCAAATGTTGAGGTTTGCAAAGGATTCTGGGTAACAGAACCTGGTCAGAGCCCCACAAGTCACCCCATCTTGGATTCCCCTAGGTCTCTTGTTTTAAAAAATGCACAGGTTTGGTAGGTTTCCCTAGGTGCCGGCTGAGCTAGAGGCCAAAATCTACAGGTAGGCACTTTGCAAAAAACACCTCTGTTTTCTTTAAAAAAATGTGATGTGTCCACGTTGCGTTTTGGGGCATTTCCTATCGCGGGCGCTAGGCCTACCCACACAAGTGAGGTATCATTTTTATCGGGAGACTTGGGGAAACGCTGGGTGGAAGGAAATTTGTGGCTCCTCTCTGATTCCAGAACTTTCTGTCACCAAAATTTGAGGAAAATGTGTTTTTTTAGCCAAATTTTGAGGTTTGCAAAGGATTCTGGGTAACAGAACCTGGTCAGAGCTCCACAAGTCACCCCATTTTGGATTTCCTTTGGTCTCTAGTTTTCAGAAATCCATAGGTTTGGTAGGTTTCCCTAGGTGCCGGCTGAGCTAGAGGCCAAAATCTACAGGTAGGCACTTTGCAAAAAACAACTCTGTTTTCTTTCAAAAAATGTTATGTGTCCACGTTGCGTTTTGGGGCATTTCCTGTTGCGGGCGCTAGGCCTACCCACACAAGTGAGGTGTCATTTTTATAGGGAGACTTGAGGGAACACTGGGTGGAAGGAAATTTGTGGCTCCTCTCTGATTCCAGAACTTTCTGTCACCAAAATTTGAGGAAAATGTGTTTTTTTAGCCAAATTTTGAGGTTTGCAAAGGATTCTAGGTAACAGAACCTAGTCAGAGCCCCACAAGTCACCCCATCTTGGATTCCCTTAGGTCTCTAGTTTTCAAAAATGCATAGGTTTGGTAGGTTTCCCTAGGTGCCAGCTGAGCTAGAGGCCAAAATCTACAGGTAGGCACTTTGCAAAAAACAACTCTGTTTTCTTTCAAAAAATGTTATGTGTCCATGTTGCGTTTTGGGGCATTTCCTGTCGCAGGCTCTAGGCCTATCCACACAAGTGAGGTATCATTTTGATCGGGAGACTTGAGGGAACACTGGGTGGAAGGAAATTTGTGGCTCCTCTGATTTCAGAACTTTCTGCCACCAAAATGTGAGGAAAATGTGTTTTTTTAGCCAAATGTTGAGCTTTTGAAAAGGATTCTGGGTAACAGAACCTGGTCAGAGCCCCACAAGTCACCCCATCTTGGATTCCCCTAGGTCTCTTGGTTTAAAAAATACACAGGTTTGGTAGGTTTCCCCAGGTGCCGGCTGAGCTAGAGGCCAAAATCTACAGGTAGGCACTTTGCAAAAAACACCTCTGTTTTCTTTCAAAAAATGTGATGTGTCCACGTTGCGTTTTGGGGCATTTCCTGTCGCGGGCGCTAGGCCTACCCACACAAGTGAGGTATCATTTTTATCGGGAGACTTGGGGGAACGCTGGGTTGAAGGAAATTTGTGCCTCCTCTCTGATTCCAGAACTTTCTGTCACCAAAATTTGAGGAAAATGTGTTTCTTTAGCCAAATGTTGAGGTTTGCAAAGGATTCTGGGTAACAGAACCTGGTCAGAGCCCCACAAGTTACCCCATCTTTGATTCCCCTAGGTCTCTTGTTTTAAAAAATGCACAGGTTTGGTAGGTTTCCCTAGGTGCCGGCTGAGCTAGAGGCCAAAATCTACAGGTAGGCACTTTGCAAAAAACACCTCTGTTTTCTTTCAAAACATGTTATGTGTCCACGTTGCGTTTTGGGGCATTTCCTGTCGCAGGCTCTAGGCCTACCCACACAAGTGAGGTATCATTTTTATCAGGAGACTTGAGGGAAACCTGGGTGGAAGGAAATTTGTGGCTCCTCCCTGATTCCAGAACTTTCTGTCACCAAAATGTGAGGAAACTGTGTTTTTTTAGCCAAATGTCGAGGTTTGCAAAGGATTCTGTGTAACAGAACCTGGTCAGAGCCCCACAAGTCACCCCATCTTTGATTCCCCTAGGTCTCTTGTTTTAAAAAATGCACAGGTTTGGTAGGTTTCCCTAGGTGCCGGCTGAGCTAGAGGCCAAAATCTACAGGTAGGCACTTTGCAAAAAACACTTCTGTTTTCTTTAAAAAAATGTGATGTGTCCACGTTGCGTTTTGGGGCATTTCCTATCGCGGGCGCTAGGCCTACCCACACAAGTGAGGTATCATTTTTATCGGGAGACTTGAGGAAACGCTTGGTGGGAGGAAATTTGTGGCTCCTCTCTGATTCCAGAACTTTCTGTCACCAAATTTGAGGAAAATGTGTTTTTTTAGCTAAATTTTGAGGTTTGCAAAGGATTCTGGGTAACAGAACCTGGTCAGAGCTCCACAAGTCACCCCATTTTGGATTTCCTTTGGTCTCTAGTTTTCAGAAATCCATAGGTTTGGTAGGTTTCCCTAGGTGCCGGTTGAGCTAGAGGCCAAAATCTACAGGTGGGCACTTTGCAAAAAACAACTCTGTTTTCTTTCAAAAAATGTTATGTGTCCACGTTGCGTTTTGGGGCATTTCCTGTTGCGGGCGCTAGGCCTACCCACACAAGTGAGGTGTCATTTTTATAGGGAGACTTGAGGGAACACTGGGTGGAAGGAAATTTGTGGCTCCTCTCTGATTCCAGAACTTTCTGTCACCAAAATTTGAGGAAAATGTGTTTTTTTAGCCAAATTTTGAGGTTTGCAAAGGATTCTAGGTAACAGAACCTGGTCAGAGCCCCACAAGTCACCCCATCTTGGATTCCCTTAGGTTTCTAGTTTTCAAAAATGCATAGGTTTGGTAGGTTTCCCTAGGTGCCAGCTGAGCTAGAGGCCAAAATCTACAGATAGGCACTTTGCAAAAAACAACTCTGTTTTCTTTCAAAAAATGTTATGTGTCCATGTTGCGTTTTGGGGCATTTCCTGTTGCGGGCACTAGGCCTACCCACACAAGTGAGGTATCATTTTTATCGGAAGACTTGAGGGAACACTGGGTGGAAGGAAATTTGTGGCTCCTCTCTGATTCCAGAACTTTCTATCAGCAAAATGTGAGGAAAATGTGTTTTTTTAGCCAAATGTTGAGGTTTGCAAAGGATTCTGGGTAACAGAACCTGGTCAGAGCCCCACAAGTCACCCCATCTTGGATTCCCTTAGGTCTCTAGTTTTCAAACATGCATAGTTTTGGTAGGTTTCCCTGGTGCCAGCTGAGCTAGAGGCCAAAATCTACAGGTAGGCACTTTGCAAAAAACAACTCTGTTTTCTTTCAAAAAATGTTATATGTCTACGTTGCGTTTTGGGACATTTCCTGTCACAGGCTCTAGGCCTACCCACACAAGTGAGGTATCATTTTGATCGGGAGACTTGAGGGAACACTGGGTGGAAGGAAATTTGTGGCTCCTCTGATTTCAGAACTTTCTGTCACCAAAATGTGAGGAAACTGTGTTTTTTTACCCAAATGTTGAGGTTTGCAAAGGATTCTGTGTAACAGAACCTGGTCAGAGCCCCACAAGTCACCCCATCTTGGATTCCCCTAGGGGAATGCACAGGTTTTGTAGGTTTCCCTAGGTGCCGGCTGAGCTAGAGGCCAAAATCTACAGGTAGGCACTTTGCCAAAAACACCTCTGTTTTCTTTCAAAAAATGTGATGTGTCCACATTGCGTTTTGGGGCATTTCCTGTTGCAGGCGCTAGGCCTACCCACACAAGTGAGGTATCATTTTTATCGGGAGACTTGGGGGGAGGCTGGGTGGAAGGAAATTTGTGGCTCCTCTCTGATTCCAGAACTTTCTGCCACCAAAATGTGAGGAAAATGTGTTTTTTTAGTCAAATGTTGAGGTTTGCAAAGGATTCTGGGTAACAGAACCTGGTCAGAGCCCCACAAGTCACCCCATCTTGGATTCCCCTAGGTCTCTTGGTTTAAAAAATACACAGGTTTGGTAGGTTTCCCCAGGTGCCGGCTGAGCTAGAGGCCAAAATCTACAGGTAGGCACTTTGCAAAAAACACCTCTGTTTTCTTTCAAAAAATGTGATGTGTCCACGTTGCGTTTTGGGGCATTTCCTGTCGCGGGCACTAGGCCTACCCACACAAGTGAGGTATCATTTTTATCGGGAGACTTGAGGGAACACTGGGTGGAAGGAAATTTGTGGCTCCTCTCTGATTCCAGAACTTTCTGCCGCCAAAATGTGAGGAAAATTTGTTTTTTTTGCCAAATGTTGAGGTTTGCAAAGGATTCTGGGTAACAGAACCTGGTCAGAGCCCCACAAGTCACCCCATCTTGGATTCCCCTAGGTCTCTTGTTTTAAAAAATGCACAGGTTTGGTAGGTTTCCCTAGGTGCCGGCTGAGCTAGAGGCCAAAATCTACAGGTAGGCACTTTGCAAAAAACACCTCTGTTTTCTTTAAAAAAATGTGATGTGTCCACGTTGCGTTTTGGGGCATTTCCTATCGCGGGCGCTAGGCCTACCCACACAAGTGAGGTATCATTTTTATCGGGAGACTTGGGGAAACGCTGGGTGGAAGGAAATTTGTGGCTCCTCTCTGATTCCAGAACTTTCTGTCACCAAAATTTGAGGAAAATGTGTTTTTTTAGCCAAATTTTGAGGTTTGCAAAGGATTCTGGGTAACAGAACCTGGTCAGAGCTCCACAAGTCACCCCATTTTGGATTTCCTTTGGTCTCTAGTTTTCAGAAATCCATAGGTTTGGTAGGTTTCCCTAGGTGCCGGCTGAGCTAGAGGCCAAAATCTACAGGTAGGCACTTTGCAAAAAACAACTCTGTTTTCTTTCAAAAAATGTTATGTGTCCACGTTGCGTTTTGGGGCATTTCCTGTTGCGGGCGCTAGGCCTACCCACACAAGTGAGGTGTCATTTTTATAGCGAGACTTGAGGGAACACTGGGTGGAAGGAAATTTGTGGCTCCTCTCTGATTCCAGAACTTTCTGTCACCAAAATTTGAGGAAAATGTGTTTTTTTAGCCAAATTTTGAGGTTTGCAAAGGATTCTAGGTAACAGAACCTAGTCAGAGCCCCACAAGTCACCCCATCTTGGATTCCCTTAGGTCTCTAGTTTTCAAAAATGCATAGGTTTGGTAGGTTTCCCTAGGTGCCAGCTGAGCTAGAGGCCAAAATCTACAGGTAGGCACTTTGCAAAAAACAACTCTGTTTTCTTTCAAAAAATTTTATGTGTCCATGTTGCGTTTTGGGGCATTTCCTGTTGCGGGCACTAGGCCTACCCACACAAGTGAGGAATCATTTTTATCGGAAGACTTGAGGGAACACTGGGTGGAAGGAAATTCGTGGCTCCTCTCTGATTCCAGAACTTTCTATCAGCAAAATGTGAGGAAAATGTGTTTTTTTAGCCAAATGTTGAGGTTTGCAAAGGATTCTGGGTAAAAGAACCTGGTCAGAGCCCCACAAGTCACCCCATCTTGGATTCCCTTGGGTCTCTAGTTTTCAAACATGCATAGTTTTGGTAGGTTTCCCTAGGTGCCAGCTGAGCTAGAGGCCAAAATCTACAGGTAGGCACTTTGCAAAAAACAACTCTGTTTTCTTTCAAAAAATGTTATGTGTCTACGTTGCGTTTTGGGGCATTTCCTGTCGCAGGCTCTAGGCCTACCCACACAAGTGAGGTATCATTTTTATCGGTAGACTTGGGGGAAAGCTGGGTGGAAGGAAATTTGTGGCTCCTCTCTGATTCCAGAACTTTCTGTCACCAAAATGTGAGGAAAATTTGTTTTTTTAGCCAAATTTTGAGGTTTGCAAAGGATTCTGGGTAACAGAACCTGGTCAGAGCCCCACAAGTCACCCCATCTTGGATTCCCTTAGGTCTCTAGTTTTCAAAAATGCATAGTTTTGGTAGGTTTCCCTAGGTGCCAGCTGAGCTAGAGGCCAAAATCTACAGGTAGGCACTTTGCAAAAAACGACTCTGTTTTCTTTCAAAAAATGTTATGTGTCCACGTTGCGTTTTGGGGCATTTCCTGTCGCAGGCTCTAGGCCTACCCACACAAGTGAGGTATCATTTTGATCGGGAGACTTGAGGGAACACTGGGTGGAAGGAAATTTGTGGCTCCTCTCTGATTCCAGAACTTTCTGCCGCCAAAATGTGAGGAAAATTTGTTTTTTTTGCCAAATGTTGAGGTTTGCAAAGGATTCTGGGTAACAGAACCTGGTCAGAGCCCCACAAGTCACCCCATCTTGGATTCCCCTAGGTCTCTTGTTTTAAAAAATGCACAGGTTTGGTAGGTTTCCCTAGGTGCCGGCTGAGCTAGAGGCCAAAATCTACAGGTAGGCACTTTGCAAAAAACACCTCTGTTTTCTTTAAAAAAATGTGATGTGTCCACGTTGCGTTTTGGGGCATTTCCTATCGCGGGCGCTAGGCCTACCCACACAAGTGAGGTATCATTTTTATCGGGAGACTTGGGGAAACGCTGGGTGGAAGGAAATTTGTGGCTCCTCTCTGATTCCAGAACTTTCTGTCACCAAAATTTGAGGAAAATGTGTTTTTTTAGCCAAATTTTGAGGTTTGCAAAGGATTCTGGGTAACAGAACCTGGTCAGAGCTCCACAAGTCACCCCATTTTGGATTTCCTTTGGTCTCTAGTTTTCAGAAATCCATAGGTTTGGTAGGTTTCCCTAGGTGCCGGCTGAGCTAGAGGCCAAAATCTACAGGTAGGCACTTTGCAAAAAACAACTCTGTTTTCTTTCAAAAAATGTTATGTGTCCACGTTGCGTTTTGGGGCATTTCCTGTTGCGGGCGCTAGGCCTACCCACACAAGTGAGGTGTCATTTTTATAGGGAGACTTGAGGGAACACTGGGTGGAAGGAAATTTGTGGCTCCTCTCTGATTCCAGAACTTTCTGTCACCAAAATTTGAGGAAAATGTGTTTTTTTAGCCAAATTTTGAGGTTTGCAAAGGATTCTAGGTAACAGAACCTAGTCAGAGCCCCACAAGTCACCCCATCTTGGATTCCCTTAGGTCTCTAGTTTTCAAACATGCATAGTTTTGGTAGGTTTCCCTGGTGCCAGCTGAGCTAGAGGCCAAAATCTACAGGTAGGCACTTTGCAAAAAACAACTCTGTTTTCTTTCAAAAAATGTTATATGTCTACGTTGCGTTTTGGGACATTTCCTGTCACAGGCTCTAGGCCTACCCACACAAGTGAGGTATCATTTTGATCGGGAGACTTGAGGGAACACTGGGTGGAAGGAAATTTGTGGCTCCTCTGATTTCAGAACTTTCTGTCACCAAAATGTGAGGAAACTGTGTTTTTTTACCCAAATGTTGAGGTTTGCAAAGGATTCTGTGTAACAGAACCTGGTCAGAGCCCCACAAGTCACCCCATCTTGGATTCCCCTAGGGGAATGCACAGGTTTTGTAGGTTTCCCTAGGTGCCGGCTGAGCTAGAGGCCAAAATCTACAGGTAGGCACTTTGCCAAAAACACCTCTGTTTTCTTTCAAAAAATGTGATGTGTCCACGTTGCGTTTTGGGGCATTTCCTGTTGCAGGCGCTAGGCCTACCCACACAAGTGAGGTATCATTTTTATCGGGAGACTTGGGGGGAGGCTGGGTGGAAGGAAATTTGTGGCTCCTCTCTGATTCCAGAACTTTCTGCCACCAAAATGTGAGGAAAATGTGTTTTTTTAGTCAAATGTTGAGGTTTGCAAAGGATTCTGGGTAACAGAACCTGGTCAGAGCCCCACAAGTCACCCCATCTTGGATTCCCCTAGGTCTCTTGGTTTAAAAAATACACAGGTTTGGTAGGTTTCCCCAGGTGCCGGCTGAGCTAGAGGCCAAAATCTACAGGTAGGCACTTTGCAAAAAACACTTCTGTTTTCTTTCAAAAAATGTGATGTGTCCACGTTGCGTTTTGGGGCATTTCCTGTCGCGGGCACTAGGCCTACCCACACAAGTGAGGTATCATTTTTATCGGGAGACTTGAGGGAACACTGGGTGGAAGGAAATTTGTGGCTCCTCTCTGATTCCAGAACTTTCTGCCGCCAAAATGTGAGGAAAATTTGTTTTTTTTGCCAAATGTTGAGGTTAGCAAAGGATTCTGGGTAACAGAACCTGGTCAGAGCCCCACAAGTCACCCCATCTTGGATTCCCCTAGGTCTCTTGTTTTAAAAAATGCACAGGTTTGGTAGGTTTCCCTAGGTGCCGGCTGAGCTAGAGGCCAAAATCTACAGGTAGGCACTTTGCAAAAAACACCTCTGTTTTCTTTAAAAAAATGTGATGTGTCCACGTTGCGTTTTGGGGCATTTCCTATCGCGGGCGCTAGGCCTACCCACACAAGTGAGGTATCATTTTTATCGGGAGACTTGGGGAAACGCTGGGTGGAAGGAAATTTGTGGCTCCTCTCTGATTCCAGAACTTTCTGTCACCAAAATTTGAGGAAAATGTGTTTTTTTAGCCAAATTTTGAGGTTTGCAAAGGATTCTGGGTAACAGAACCTGGTCAGAGCTCCACAAGTCACCCCATTTTGGATTTCCTTTGGTCTCTAGTTTTCAGAAATCCATAGGTTTGGTAGGTTTCCCTAGGTGCCGGCTGAGCTAGAGGCCAAAATCTACAGGTAGGCACTTTGCAAAAAACAACTCTGTTTTCTTTCAAAAAATGTTATGTGTCCACGTTGCGTTTTGGGGCATTTCCTGTTGCGGGCGCTAGGCCTACCCACACAAGTGAGGTGTCATTTTTATAGGGAGACTTGAGGGAACACTGGGTGGAAGGAAATTTGTGGCTCCTCTCTGATTCCAGAACTTTCTGTCACCAAAATTTGAGGAAAATGTGTTTTTTTAGCCAAATTTTGAGGTTTGCAAAGGATTCTAGGTAACAGAACCTAGTCAGAGCCCCACAAGTCACCCCATCTTGGATTCCCTTAGGTCTCTAGTTTTCAAAAATGCATAGGTTTGGTAGGTTTCCCTAGGTGCCAGCTGAGCTAGAGGCCAAAATCTACAGTTAGGCACTTTGCAAAAAACAACTCTGTTTTCTTTCAAAAAATTTTATGTGTCCATGTTGCGTTTTGGGGCATTTCCTGTTGCGGGCACTAGGCCTACCCACACAAGTGAGGTATCATTTTTATCGGAAGACTTGAGGGAACACTGGGTGGAAGGAAATTCGTGGCTCCTCTCTGATTCCAGAACTTTCTATCAGCAAAATGTGAGGAAAATGTGTTTTTTTAGCCAAATGTTGAGGTTTGCAAAGGATTCTGGGTAACAGAACCTGGTCAGAGCCCCACAAGTCACCCCATCTTGGATTCCCTTAGGTCTCTAGTTTTCAAACATGCATAGTTTTGGTAGGTTTCCCTAGGTGCCAGCTGAGCTAGAGGCCAAAATCTACAGGTAGGCACTTTGCAAAAAACAACTCTGTTTTCTTTCAAAAAATGTTATGTGTCTACGTTGCGTTTTGGGGCATTTCCTGTCGCAGGCTCTAGGCCTACCCACACAAGTGAGGTATCATTTTTATCGGTAGACTTGGGGGAAAGCTGGGTGGAAGGAAATTTGTGGCTCCTCTCTGATTCCAGAACTTTCTGTCACCAAAATGTGAGGAAAATGTGTTTTTTTAGCCAAATTTTGAGGTTTGCAAAGGATTCTGGGTAACAGAACCTGGTCAGAGCCCCACAAGTCACCCCATCTTGGATTCCCTTAGGTCTCTAGTTTTCAAAAATGCATAGTTTTTGTAGGTTTCCCTAGGTGCCAGCTGAGCTAGAGGCCAAAATCTACAGGTAGGCACTTTGCAAAAAACGACTCTGTTTTCTTTCAAAAAATGTTATGTGTCCACGTTGCGTTTTGGGGCATTTCCTGTCGCAGGCTCTAGGCCTACCCACACAAGTGAGGTATCATTTTGATCGGGAGACTTGAGGGAACACTGGGTGGAAGGAAATTTGTGGCTCCTCTCTGATTCCAGAACTTTCTGCCGCCAAAATGTGAGGAAAATTTGTTTTTTTTGCCAAATGTTGAGGTTTGCAAAGGATTCTGGGTAACAGAACCTGGTCAGAGCCCCACAAGTCACCCCATCTTGGATTCCCCTAGGTCTCTTGTTTTAAAAAATGCACAGGTTTGGTAGGTTTCCCTAGGTGCCGGCTGAGCTAGAGGCCAAAATCTACAGGTAGGCACTTTGCAAAAAACACCTCTGTTTTCTTTAAAAAAATGTGATGTGTCCACGTTGCGTTTTGGGGCATTTCCTATCGCGGGCGCTAGGCCTACCCACACAAGTGAGGTATCATTTTTATCGGGAGACTTGGGGAAACGCTGGGTGGAAGGAAATTTGTGGCTCCTCTCTGATTCCAGAACTTTCTGTCACCAAAATTTGAGGAAAATGTGTTTTTTTAGCCAAATTTTGAGGTTTGCAAAGGATTCTGGGTAACAGAACCTGGTCAGAGCTCCACAAGTCACCCCATTTTGGATTTCCTTTGGTCTCTAGTTTTCAGAAATCCATAGGTTTGGTAGGTTTCCCTAGGTGCCGGCTGAGCTAGAGGCCAAAATCTACAGGTAGGCACTTTGCAAAAAACAACTCTGTTTTCTTTCAAAAAATGTTATGTGTCCACGTTGCGTTTTGGGGCATTTCCTGTTGCGGGCGCTAGGCCTACCCACACAAGTGAGGTGTCATTTTTATAGGGAGACTTGAGGGAACACTGGGTGGAAGGAAATTTGTGGCTCCTCTCTGATTCCAGAACTTTCTGTCACCAAAATTTGAGGAAAATGTGTTTTTTTAGCCAAATTTTGAGGTTTGCAAAGGATTCTAGGTAACAGAACCTAGTCAGAGCCCCACAAGTCACCCCATCTTGGATTCCCTTAGGTCTCTAGTTTTCAAAAATGCATAGGTTTGGTAGGTTTCCCTAGGTGCCAGCTGAGCTAGAGGCCAAAATCTACAGGTAGGCACTTTGCAAAAAACAACTCTGTTTTCTTTCAAAAAATGTTATGTGTCCATGTTGCGTTTTGGGGCATTTCCTGTTGCGGGCACTAGGCCTACCCACACAAGTGAGGTATCATTTTTATCGGAAGACTTGAGGGAACACTGGGTGGAAGGAAATTCGTGGCTCCTCTCTGATTCCAGAACTTTCTGTCAGCAAAATGTGAGGAAAATGTGTTTTTTTAGCCAAATGTTGAGGTTTGCAAAGGATTCTGGGTAACAGAACCTGGTCAGAGCCCCACAAGTCACCCCATCTTGGATTCCCTTAGGTCTCTAGTTTTCAAACATGCATAGTTTTGGTAGGTTTCCCTAGGTGCCAGCTGAGCTAGAGGCCAAAATCTACAGGTAGGCACTTTGCAAAAAACAACTCTGTTTTCTTTCAAAAAATTTATGTGTCTACGTTGCGTTTTGGGGCATTTCCTGTCGCAGGCTCTAGGCCTACCCACACAAGTGAGGTATCATTTTGATCGGGAGACTTGAGGGAACACTGGGTGGAAGGAAATTTGTGGCTCCTCTGATTTCAGAACTTTCTGTCACCAAAATGTGAGGAAACTGTGTTTTTTTACCCAAATGTTGAGGTTTGCAAAGGATTCTGTGTAACAGAACCTGGTCAGAGCCCCACAAGTCACCCCATCTTGGATTCCCCTAGGGGAATGCACAGGTTTTGTAGGTTTCCCTAGGTGCCGGCTGAGCTAGAGGCCAAAATCTACAGGTAGGCACTTTGCCAAAAACACCTCTGTTTTCTTTCAAAAAATGTGATGTGTCCACGTTGCGTTTTGGGGCATTTCCTGTTGCAGGCGCTAGGCCTACCCACACAAGTGAGGTATAATTTTTATCGGGAGACTTGGGGGAAAGCTGGGTGGAAGGAAATTTGTTGCTCCTCTCTGATTCCAGAACTTTCTGCCACCAAAATGTGAGGAAAATGTGTTTTTTTAGCCAAATGTTGAGGTTTGCAAAGGATTCTGGGTAACAGAACCTGGTCAGAGCCCCACAAGTCACCCCATCTTGGATTCCCCTAGGTCTCTTGGTTTAAAAAATACACAGGTTTGGTAGGTTTCCCCAGGTGCCGGCTGAGCTAGAGGCCAAAATCTACAGGTAGGCACTTTGCAAAAAACACCTCTGTTTTCTTTCAAAAAATGTTATGTGTCCACGTTGCGTTTTGGGGCATTTCCTGTTGCAGGCGCTAGGCCTACCCACACAAGTGAGGTATCATTTTTATCGGGAGACTTGGGGGAAAGCTGGGTAGAAGGAAATTTGTGGCTCCTCTCTGATTCCTGAACTTTCTGTCACCAAAATATGAGGAAAATGTGTTTTTTAGCCAAATTTTGAGGTTTGCAAAGGATTCTGGGTAACAGAACCTGGTCAGAGCCCCACAAGTCACCCCATCTTGGATTCCCTTAGGTCTCCAGTTTTCAAAAATGCATAGTTTTGGTAGGTTTCCCTAGGTGCCAGCTGAGCTAGAGGCCAAAATCTACAGGTAGGCATTTTGCAAAAAACAACTCTGTTTTCTTTCAAAAAATGTTATGTGTCCATGTTGCGTTTTGGGGCAATTCCTGTCGCGGGCGCTAGGCCTGCCCACACAAGTGAGGTATCATTTTTATCGGGAGACTTGAGGGAACACTGGGTGGAAGGAAATTTGTGGCTCCTCTCTGATTCCAGAACTTTCTGTCACCAAAATGTGAGGAAACTGTGTTTTTTTAGCCAAATGTTGAGGTTTGCAAAGGATTCTGGGTAACAGAACCTGGTCAGAGCCCCACAAGTCACTCCATCTTGGATTCCCCTAGGTCTCTAGTTTTCAAAAATGCACAGGTTTTGTAGGTTTCCCTAGGTGCCGGCTGAGCTAGAGGCCAAAATCTACAGATAGGCACTTTGCCAAAAACACCTCTGTTTTCTTTAAAAAAATGTGATGTGTCCACGTTGCGTTTGGGGCATTTCCTGTTGCAGGCGCTAGACCTACCCACACAAGTGAGCTATCATTTTTATCGGGAGAATTGGGGGAAAGCTGGGTGGAAGGAAATTTGTGGCTCCTCTCTGATTCCTGAACTTTCTGTCACCAAAATATGAGGAAAATGTGTTTTTTTAGCCAAATTTTGAGGTTTGCAAAGGATTCTGGGTAACAGAACCTGGTCAGAGCCCCACAAGTCACCCCATCCTGGATTCCCTTAGGTCTCCAGTTTTCAAAAATGCATAGTTTTGGTAGGTTTCCCTAGGTGCCAGCTGAGCTAGAGGCCAAAATCTACAGGTAGGCATTTTGCAAAAAACAACTCTATTTTCTTTCAAAAAATGTTATGTGTCCACGTTGCGTTTTGGGGCAATTCCTGTCGCGGGCGCTAGGCCTACCCACACAACTGAGGTATCATTTTTATCGGGAGACTTGAGGGAACACTGGGTGGAAGGAAATTCGTGGCTCCTCTCTGATTCCAGAACTTTCTATCAGCAAAATGTGAGGAAAATGTGTTTTTTTAGCCAAATGTTGAGGTTTGCAAAGGATTCTGGGTAAAAGAACCTGGTCAGAGCCCCACAAGTCACCCCATCTTGGATTCCCTTGGGTCTCTAGTTTTCAAACATGCATAGTTTTGGTAGGTTTCCCTAGGTGCCAGCTGAGCTAGAGGCCAAAATCTACAGGTAGGCACTTTGCAAAAAACAACTCTGTTTTCTTTCAAAAAATGTTATGTGTCTACGTTGCGTTTTGGGGCATTTCCTGTCGCAGGCTCTAGGCCTACCCACACAAGTGAGGTATCATTTTTATCGGTAGACTTGGGGGAAAGCTGGGTGGAAGGAAATTTGTGGCTCCTCTCTGATTCCAGAACTTTCTGTCACCAAAATGTGAGGAAAATTTGTTTTTTTAGCCAAATTTTGAGGTTTGCAAAGGATTCTGGGTAACAGAACCTGGTCAGAGCCCCACAAGTCACCCCATCTTGGATTCCCTTAGGTCTCTAGTTTTCAAAAATGCATAGTTTTGGTAGGTTTCCCTAGGTGCCAGCTGAGCTAGAGGCCAAAATCTACAGGTAGGCACTTTGCAAAAAACGACTCTGTTTTCTTTCAAAAAATGTTATGTGTCCACGTTGCGTTTTGGGGCATTTCCTGTCGCAGGCTCTAGGCCTACCCACACAAGTGAGGTATCATTTTGATCGGGAGACTTGAGGGAACACTGGGTGGAAGGAAATTTGTGGCTCCTCTCTGATTCCAGAACTTTCTGCCGCCAAAATGTGAGGAAAATTTGTTTTTTTTGCCAAATGTTGAGGTTTGCAAAGGATTCTGGGTAACAGAACCTGGTCAGAGCCCCACAAGTCACCCCATCTTGGATTCCCCTAGGTCTCTTGTTTTAAAAAATGCACAGGTTTGGTAGGTTTCCCTAGGTGCCGGCTGAGCTAGAGGCCAAAATCTACAGGTAGGCACTTTGCAAAAAACACCTCTGTTTTCTTTAAAAAAATGTGATGTGTCCACGTTGCGTTTTGGGGCATTTCCTATCGCGGGCGCTAGGCCTACCCACACAAGTGAGGTATCATTTTTATCGGGAGACTTGGGGAAACGCTGGGTGGAAGGAAATTTGTGGCTCCTCTCTGATTCCAGAACTTTCTGTCACCAAAATTTGAGGAAAATGTGTTTTTTTAGCCAAATTTTGAGGTTTGCAAAGGATTCTGGGTAACAGAACCTGGTCAGAGCTCCACAAGTCACCCCATTTTGGATTTCCTTTGGTCTCTAGTTTTCAGAAATCCATAGGTTTGGTAGGTTTCCCTAGGTGCCGGCTGAGCTAGAGGCCAAAATCTACAGGTAGGCACTTTGCAAAAAACAACTCTGTTTTCTTTCAAAAAATGTTATGTGTCCACGTTGCGTTTTGGGGCATTTCCTGTTGCGGGCGCTAGGCCTACCCACACAAGTGAGGTGTCATTTTTATAGGGAGACTTGAGGGAACACTGGGTGGAAGGAAATTTGTGGCTCCTCTCTGATTCCAGAACTTTCTGTCACCAAAATTTGAGGAAAATGTGTTTTTTTAGCCAAATTTTGAGGTTTGCAAAGGATTCTAGGTAACAGAACCTAGTCAGAGCCCCACAAGTCACCCCATCTTGGATTCCCTTAGGTCTCTAGTTTTCAAACATGCATAGTTTTGGTAGGTTTCCCTGGTGCCAGCTGAGCTAGAGGCCAAAATCTACAGGTAGGCACTTTGCAAAAAACAACTCTGTTTTCTTTCAAAAAATGTTATATGTCTATGTTGCGTTTTGGGACATTTCCTGTCACAGGCTCTAGGCCTACCCACACAAGTGAGGTATCATTTTGATCGGGAGACTTGAGGGAACACTGGGTGGAAGGAAATTTGTGGCTCCTCTGATTTCAGAACTTTCTGTCACCAAAATGTGAGGAAACTGTGTTTTTTTACCCAAATGTTGAGGTTTGCAAAGGATTCTGTGTAACAGAACCTGGTCAGAGCCCCACAAGTCACCCCATCTTGGATTCCCCTAGGGGAATGCACAGGTTTTGTAGGTTTCCCTAGGTGCCGGCTGAGCTAGAGGCCAAAATCTACAGGTAGGCACTTTGCCAAAAACACCTCTGTTTTCTTTCAAAAAATGTGATGTGTCCACGTTGCGTTTTGGGGCATTTCCTGTTGCAGGCGTTAGGCCTACCCACACAAGTGAGGTATCATTTTTATCGGGAGACTTGGGGGGAGGCTGGGTGGAAGGAAATTTGTGGCTCCTCTCTGATTCCAGAACTTTCTGCCACCAAAATGTGAGGAAAATGTGTTTTTTTAGTCAAATGTTGAGGTTTGCAAAGGATTCTGGGTAACAGAACCTGGTCAGAGCCCCACAAGTCACCCCATCTTGGATTCCCCTAGGTCTCTTGGTTTAAAAAATACACAGGTTTGGTAGGTTTCCCCAGGTGCCGGCTGAGCTAGAGGCCAAAATCTACAGGTAGGCACTTTGCAAAAAACACTTCTGTTTTCTTTCAAAAAATGTGATGTGTCCACGTTGCGTTTTGGGGCATTTCCTGTCGCGGGCACTAGGCCTACCCACACAAGTGAGGTATCATTTTTATCGGGAGACTTGAGGGAACACTGGGTGGAAGGAAATTTGTGGCTCCTCTCTGATTCCAGAACTTTCTGCCGCCAAAATGTGAGGAAAATTTGTTTTTTTTGCCAAATGTTGAGGTTAGCAAAGGATTCTGGGTAACAGAACCTGGTCAGAGCCCCACAAGTCACCCCATCTTGGATTCCCCTAGGTCTCTTGTTTTAAAAAATGCACAGGTTTGGTAGGTTTCCCTAGGTGCCGGCTGAGCTAGAGGCCAAAATCTACAGGTAGGCACTTTGCAAAAAACACCTCTGTTTTCTTTAAAAAAATGTGATGTGTCCACGTTGCGTTTTGGGGCATTTCCTATCGCGGGCGCTAGGCCTACCCACACAAGTGAGGTATCATTTTTATCGGGAGACTTGGGGAAACGCTGGGTGGAAGGAAATTTGTGGCTCCTCTCTGATTCCAGAACTTTCTGTCACCAAAATTTGAGGAAAATGTGTTTTTTTAGCCAAATTTTGAGGTTTGCAAAGGATTCTGGGTAACAGAACCTGGTCAGAGCTCCACAAGTCACCCCATTTTGGATTTCCTTTGGTCTCTAGTTTTCAGAAATCCATAGGTTTGGTAGGTTTCCCTAGGTGCCGGCTGAGCTAGAGGCCAAAATCTACAGGTAGGCACTTTGCAAAAAACAACTCTGTTTTCTTTCAAAAAATGTTAAGTGTCCACGTTGCGTTTTGGGGCATTTCCTGTTGCGGGCGCTAGGCCTACCCACACAAGTGAGGTGTCATTTTTATAGGGAGACTTGAGGGAACACTGGGTGGAAGGAAATTTGTGGCTCCTCTCTGATTCCAGAACTTTCTGTCACCAAAATTTGAGGAAAATGTGTTTTTTTAGCCAAATTTTGAGGTTTGCAAAGGATTCTAGGTAACAGAACCTAGTCAGAGCCCCACAAGTCACCCCATCTTGGATTCCCTTAGGTCTCTAGTTTTCAAAAATGCATAGGTTTGGTAGGTTTCCCTAGGTGCCAGCTGAGCTAGAGGCCAAAATCTACAGTTAGGCACTTTGCAAAAAACAACTCTGTTTTCTTTCAAAAAATTTTATGTGTCCATGTTGCGTTTTGGGGCATTTCCTGTTGCGGGCACTAGGCCTACCCACACAAGTGAGGTATCATTTTTATCGGAAGACTTGAGGGAACACTGGGTGGAAGGAAATTCGTGGCTCCTCTCTGATTCCAGAACTTTCTATCAGCAAAATGTGAGGAAAATGTGTTTTTTTAGCCAAATGTTGAGGTTTGCAAAGGATTCTGGGTAACAGAACCTGGTCAGAGCCCCACAAGTCACCCCATCTTGGATTCCCTTAGGTCTCTAGTTTTCAAACATGCATAGTTTTGGTAGGTTTCCCTAGGTGCCAGCTGAGCTAGAGGCCAAAATCTACAGGTAGGCACTTTGCAAAAAACAACTCTGTTTTCTTTCAAAAAATGTTATGTGTCTACGTTGCGTTTTGGGGCATTTCCTGTCGCAGGCTCTAGGCCTACCCACACAAGTGAGGTATCATTTTTATCGGTAGACTTGGGGGAAAGCTGGGTGGAAGGAAATTTGTGGCTCCTCTCTGATTCCAGAACTTTCTGTCACCAAAATGTGAGGAAAATGTGTTTTTTTAGCCAAATTTTGAGGTTTGCAAAGGATTCTGGGTAACAGAACCTGGTCAGAGCCCCACAAGTCACCCCATCTTGGATTCCCTTAGGTCTCTAGTTTTCAAAAATGCATAGTTTTGGTAGGTTTCCCTAGGTGCCAGCTGAGCTAGAGGCCAAAATCTACAGGTAGGCACTTTGCAAAAAACGACTCTGTTTTCTTTCAAAAAATGTTATGTGTCCACGTTGCGTTTTGGGGCATTTCCTGTCGCAGGCTCTAGGCCTACCCACACAAGTGAGGTATCATTTTGATCGGGAGACTTGAGGGAACACTGGGTGGAAGGAAATTTGTGGCTCCTCTCTGATTCCAGAACTTTCTGCCGCCAAAATGTGAGGAAAATTTGTTTTTTTTGCCAAATGTTGAGGTTTGCAAAGGATTCTGGGTAACAGAACCTGGTCAGAGCCCCACAAGTCACCCCATCTTGGATTCCCCTAGGTCTCTTGTTTTAAAAAATGCACAGGTTTGGTAGGTTTCCCTAGGTGCCGGCTGAGCTAGAGGCCAAAATCTACAGGTAGGCACTTTGCAAAAAACACCTCTGTTTTCTTTAAAAAAATGTGATGTGTCCACGTTGCGTTTTGGGGCATTTCCTATCGCGGGCGCTAGGCCTACCCACACAAGTGAGGTATCATTTTTATCGGGAGACTTGGGGAAACGCTGGGTGGAAGGAAATTTGTGGCTCCTCTCTGATTCCAGAACTTTCTGTCACCAAAATTTGAGGAAAATGTGTTTTTTTAGCCAAATTTTGAGGTTTGCAAAGGATTCTGGGTAACAGAACCTGGTCAGAGCTCCACAAGTCACCCCATTTTGGATTTCCTTTGGTCTCTAGTTTTCAGAAATCCATAGGTTTGGTAGGTTTCCCTAGGTGCCGGCTGAGCTAGAGGCCAAAATCTACAGGTAGGCACTTTGCAAAAAACAACTCTGTTTTCTTTCAAAAAATGTTATGTGTCCACGTTGCGTTTTGGGGCATTTCCTGTTGCGGGCGCTAGGCCTACCCACACAAGTGAGGTGTCATTTTTATAGGGAGACTTGAGGGAACACTGGGTGGAAGGAAATTTGTGGCTCCTCTCTGATTCCAGAACTTTCTGTCACCAAAATTTGAGGAAAATGTGTTTTTTTAGCCAAATTTTGAGGTTTGCAAAGGATTCTAGGTAACAGAACCTAGTCAGAGCCCCACAAGTCACCCCATCTTGGATTCCCTTAGGTCTCTAGTTTTCAAAAATGCATAGGTTTGGTAGGTTTCCCTAGGTGCCAGCTGAGCTAGAGGCCAAAATCTACAGGTAGGCACTTTGCAAAAAACAACTCTGTTTTCTTTCAAAAAATGTTATGTGTCCATGTTGCGTTTTGGGGCATTTCCTGTTGCGGGCACTAGGCCTACCCACACAAGTGAGGTATCATTTTTATCGGAAGACTTGAGGGAACACTGGGTGGAAGGAAATTCGTGGCTCCTCTCTGATTCCAGAACTTTCTGTCAGCAAAATGTGAGGAAAATGTGTTTTTTTAGCCAAATGTTGAGGTTTGCAAAGGATTCTGGGTAACAGAACCTGGTCAGAGCCCCACAAGTCACCCCATCTTGGATTCCCTTAGGTCTCTAGTTTTCAAACATGCATAGTTTTGGTAGGTTTCCCTAGGTGCCAGCTGAGCTAGAGGCCAAAATCTACAGGTAGGCACTTTGCAAAAAACAACTCTGTTTTCTTTCAAAAAATTTATGTGTCTACGTTGCGTTTTGGGGCATTTCCTGTCGCAGGCTCTAGGCCTACCCACACAAGTGAGGTATCATTTTGATCGGGAGACTTGAGGGAACACTGGGTGGAAGGAAATTTGTGGCTCCTCTGATTTCAGAACTTTCTGTCACCAAAATGTGAGGAAACTGTGTTTTTTTACCCAAATGTTGAGGTTTGCAAAGGATTCTGTGTAACAGAACCTGGTCAGAGCCCCACAAGTCACCCCATCTTGGATTCCCCTAGGGGAATGCACAGGTTTTGTAGGTTTCCCTAGGTGCCGGCTGAGCTAGAGGCCAAAATCTACAGGTAGGCACTTTGCCAAAAACACCTCTGTTTTCTTTCAAAAAATGTGATGTGTCCACGTTGCGTTTTGGGGCATTTCCTGTTGCAGGCGCTAGGCCTACCCACACAAGTGAGGTATAATTTTTATCGGGAGACTTGGGGGAAAGCTGGGTGGAAGGAAATTTGTTGCTCCTCTCTGATTCCAGAACTTTCTGCCACCAAAATGTGAGGAAAATGTGTTTTTTTAGCCAAATGTTGAGGTTTGCAAAGGATTCTGGGTAACAGAACCTGGTCAGAGCCCCACAAGTCACCCCATCTTGGATTCCCCTAGGTCTCTTGGTTTAAAAAATACACAGGTTTGGTAGGTTTCCCCAGGTGCCGGCTGAGCTAGAGGCCAAAATCTACAGGTAGGCACTTTGCAAAAAACACCTCTGTTTTCTTTCAAAAAATGTTATGTGTCCACGTTGCGTTTTGGGGCATTTCCTGTTGCAGGCGCTAGGCCTACCCACACAAGTGAGGTATCATTTTTATCGGGAGACTTGGGGGAAAGCTGGGTAGAAGGAAATTTGTGGCTCCTCTCTGATTCCTGAACTTTCTGTCACCAAAATATGAGGAAAATGTGTTTTTTAGCCAAATTTTGAGGTTTGCAAAGGATTCTGGGTAACAGAACCTGGTCAGAGCCCCACAAGTCACCCCATCTTGGATTCCCTTAGGTCTCCAGTTTTCAAAAATGCATAGTTTTGGTAGGTTTCCCTAGGTGCCAGCTGAGCTAGAGGCCAAAATCTACAGGTAGGCATTTTGCAAAAAACAACTCTGTTTTCTTTCAAAAAATGTTATGTGTCCATGTTGCGTTTTGGGGCAATTCCTGTCGCGGGCGCTAGGCCTGCCCACACAAGTGAGGTATCATTTTTATCGGGAGACTTGAGGGAACACTGGGTGGAAGGAAATTTGTGGCTCCTCTCTGATTCCAGAACTTTCTGTCACCAAAATGTGAGGAAACTGTGTTTTTTTAGCCAAATGTTGAGGTTTGCAAAGGATTCTGGGTAACAGAACCTGGTCAGAGCCCCACAAGTCACTCCATCTTGGATTCCCCTAGGTCTCTAGTTTTCAAAAATGCACAGGTTTTGTAGGTTTCCCTAGGTGCCGGCTGAGCTAGAGGCCAAAATCTACAGATAGGCACTTTGCCAAAAACACCTCTGTTTTCTTTAAAAAAATGTGATGTGTCCACGTTGCGTTTGGGGCATTTCCTGTTGCAGGCGCTAGACCTACCCACACAAGTGAGCTATCATTTTTATCGGGAGAATTGGGGGAAAGCTGGGTGGAAGGAAATTTGTGGCTCCTCTCTGATTCCTGAACTTTCTGTCACCAAAATATGAGGAAAATGTGTTTTTTTAGCCAAATTTTGAGGTTTGCAAAGGATTCTGGGTAACAGAACCTGGTCAGAGCCCCACAAGTCACCCCATCCTGGATTCCCTTAGGTCTCCAGTTTTCAAAAATGCATAGTTTTGGTAGGTTTCCCTAGGTGCCAGCTGAGCTAGAGGCCAAAATCTACAGGTAGGCATTTTGCAAAAAACAACTCTATTTTCTTTCAAAAAATGTTATGTGTCCACGTTGCGTTTTGGGGCAATTCCTGTCGCGGGCGCTAGGCCTACCCACACAACTGAGGTATCATTTTTATCGGGAGACTTGAGGGAACACTGGGTGGAAGGAAATTCGTGGCTCCTCTCTGATTCCAGAACTTTCTATCAGCAAAATGTGAGGAAAATGTGTTTTTTTAGCCAAATGTTGAGGTTTGCAAAGGATTCTGGGTAAAAGAACCTGGTCAGAGCCCCACAAGTCACCCCATCTTGGATTCCCTTGGGTCTCTAGTTTTCAAACATGCATAGTTTTGGTAGGTTTCCCTAGGTGCCAGCTGAGCTAGAGGCCAAAATCTACAGGTAGGCACTTTGCAAAAAACAACTCTGTTTTCTTTCAAAAAATGTTATGTGTCTACGTTGCGTTTTGGGGCATTTCCTGTCGCAGGCTCTAGGCCTACCCACACAAGTGAGGTATCATTTTTATCGGTAGACTTGGGGGAAAGCTGGGTGGAAGGAAATTTGTGGCTCCTCTCTGATTCCAGAACTTTCTGTCACCAAAATGTGAGGAAAATTTGTTTTTTTAGCCAAATTTTGAGGTTTGCAAAGGATTCTGGGTAACAGAACCTGGTCAGAGCCCCACAAGTCACCCCATCTTGGATTCCCTTAGGTCTCTAGTTTTCAAAAATGCATAGTTTTGGTAGGTTTCCCTAGGTGCCAGCTGAGCTAGAGGCCAAAATCTACAGGTAGGCACTTTGCAAAAAACGACTCTGTTTTCTTTCAAAAAATGTTATGTGTCCACGTTGCGTTTTGGGGCATTTCCTGTCGCAGGCTCTAGGCCTACCCACACAAGTGAGGTATCATTTTGATCGGGAGACTTGAGGGAACACTGGGTGGAAGGAAATTTGTGGCTCCTCTCTGATTCCAGAACTTTCTGCCGCCAAAATGTGAGGAAAATTTGTTTTTTTTGCCAAATGTTGAGGTTTGCAAAGGATTCTGGGTAACAGAACCTGGTCAGAGCCCCACAAGTCACCCCATCTTGGATTCCCCTAGGTCTCTTGTTTTAAAAAATGCACAGGTTTGGTAGGTTTCCCTAGGTGCCGGCTGAGCTAGAGGCCAAAATCTACAGGTAGGCACTTTGCAAAAAACACCTCTGTTTTCTTTAAAAAAATGTGATGTGTCCACGTTGCGTTTTGGGGCATTTCCTATCGCGGGCGCTAGGCCTACCCACACAAGTGAGGTATCATTTTTATCGGGAGACTTGGGGAAACGCTGGGTGGAAGGAAATTTGTGGCTCCTCTCTGATTCCAGAACTTTCTGTCACCAAAATTTGAGGAAAATGTGTTTTTTTAGCCAAATTTTGAGGTTTGCAAAGGATTCTGGGTAACAGAACCTGGTCAGAGCTCCACAAGTCACCCCATTTTGGATTTCCTTTGGTCTCTAGTTTTCAGAAATCCATAGGTTTGGTAGGTTTCCCTAGGTGCCGGCTGAGCTAGAGGCCAAAATCTACAGGTAGGCACTTTGCAAAAAACAACTCTGTTTTCTTTCAAAAAATGTTATGTGTCCACGTTGCGTTTTGGGGCATTTCCTGTTGCGGGCGCTAGGCCTACCCACACAAGTGAGGTGTCATTTTTATAGGGAGACTTGAGGGAACACTGGGTGGAAGGAAATTTGTGGCTCCTCTCTGATTCCAGAACTTTCTGTCACCAAAATTTGAGGAAAATGTGTTTTTTTAGCCAAATTTTGAGGTTTGCAAAGGATTCTAGGTAACAGAACCTAGTCAGAGCCCCACAAGTCACCCCATCTTGGATTCCCTTAGGTCTCTAGTTTTCAAACATGCATAGTTTTGGTAGGTTTCCCTGGTGCCAGCTGAGCTAGAGGCCAAAATCTACAGGTAGGCACTTTGCAAAAAACAACTCTGTTTTCTTTCAAAAAATGTTATATGTCTATGTTGCGTTTTGGGACATTTCCTGTCACAGGCTCTAGGCCTACCCACACAAGTGAGGTATCATTTTGATCGGGAGACTTGAGGGAACACTGGGTGGAAGGAAATTTGTGGCTCCTCTGATTTCAGAACTTTCTGTCACCAAAATGTGAGGAAACTGTGTTTTTTTACCCAAATGTTGAGGTTTGCAAAGGATTCTGTGTAACAGAACCTGGTCAGAGCCCCACAAGTCACCCCATCTTGGATTCCCCTAGGGGAATGCACAGGTTTTGTAGGTTTCCCTAGGTGCCGGCTGAGCTAGAGGCCAAAATCTACAGGTAGGCACTTTGCCAAAAACACCTCTGTTTTCTTTCAAAAAATGTGATGTGTCCACGTTGCGTTTTGGGGCATTTCCTGTTGCAGGCGCTAGGCCTACCCACACAAGTGAGGTATCATTTTTATCGGGAGACTTGGGGGGAGGCTGGGTGGAAGGAAATTTGTGGCTCCTCTCTGATTCCAGAACTTTCTGCCACCAAAATGTGAGGAAAATGTGTTTTTTTAGTCAAATGTTGAGGTTTGCAAAGGATTCTGGGTAACAGAACCTGGTCAGAGCCCCACAAGTCACCCCATCTTGGATTCCCCTAGGTCTCTTGGTTTAAAAAATACACAGGTTTGGTAGGTTTCCCCAGGTGCCGGCTGAGCTAGAGGCCAAAATCTACAGGTAGGCACTTTGCAAAAAACACTTCTGTTTTCTTTCAAAAAATGTGATGTGTCCACGTTGCGTTTTGGGGCATTTCCTGTCGCGGGCACTAGGCCTACCCACACAAGTGAGGTATCATTTTTATCGGGAGACTTGAGGGAACACTGGGTGGAAGGAAATTTGTGGCTCCTCTCTGATTCCAGAACTTTCTGCCGCCAAAATGTGAGGAAAATTTGTTTTTTTTGCCAAATGTTGAGGTTAGCAAAGGATTCTGGGTAACAGAACCTGGTCAGAGCCCCACAAGTCACCCCATCTTGGATTCCCCTAGGTCTCTTGTTTTAAAAAATGCACAGGTTTGGTAGGTTTCCCTAGGTGCCGGCTGAGCTAGAGGCCAAAATCTACAGGTAGGCACTTTGCAAAAAACACCTCTGTTTTCTTTAAAAAAATGTGATGTGTCCACGTTGCGTTTTGGGGCATTTCCTATCGCGGGCGCTAGGCCTACCCACACAAGTGAGGTATCATTTTTATCGGGAGACTTGGGGAAACGCTGGGTGGAAGGAAATTTGTGGCTCCTCTCTGATTCCAGAACTTTCTGTCACCAAAATTTGAGGAAAATGTGTTTTTTTAGCCAAATTTTGAGGTTTGCAAAGGATTCTGGGTAACAGAACCTGGTCAGAGCTCCACAAGTCACCCCATTTTGGATTTCCTTTGGTCTCTAGTTTTCAGAAATCCATAGGTTTGGTAGGTTTCCCTAGGTGCCGGCTGAGCTAGAGGCCAAAATCTACAGGTAGGCACTTTGCAAAAAACAACTCTGTTTTCTTTCAAAAAATGTTAAGTGTCCACGTTGCGTTTTGGGGCATTTCCTGTTGCGGGCGCTAGGCCTACCCACACAAGTGAGGTGTCATTTTTATAGGGAGACTTGAGGGAACACTGGGTGGAAGGAAATTTGTGGCTCCTCTCTGATTCCAGAACTTTCTGTCACCAAAATTTGAGGAAAATGTGTTTTTTTAGCCAAATTTTGAGGTTTGCAAAGGATTCTAGGTAACAGAACCTAGTCAGAGCCCCACAAGTCACCCCATCTTGGATTCCCTTAGGTCTCTAGTTTTCAAAAATGCATAGGTTTGGTAGGTTTCCCTAGGTGCCAGCTGAGCTAGAGGCCAAAATCTACAGTTAGGCACTTTGCAAAAAACAACTCTGTTTTCTTTCAAAAAATTTTATGTGTCCATGTTGCGTTTTGGGGCATTTCCTGTTGCGGGCACTAGGCCTACCCACACAAGTGAGGTATCATTTTTATCGGAAGACTTGAGGGAACACTGGGTGGAAGGAAATTCGTGGCTCCTCTCTGATTCCAGAACTTTCTATCAGCAAAATGTGAGGAAAATGTGTTTTTTTAGCCAAATGTTGAGGTTTGCAAAGGATTCTGGGTAACAGAACCTGGTCAGAGCCCCACAAGTCACCCCATCTTGGATTCCCTTAGGTCTCTAGTTTTCAAACATGCATAGTTTTGGTAGGTTTCCCTAGGTGCCAGCTGAGCTAGAGGCCAAAATCTACAGGTAGGCACTTTGCAAAAAACAACTCTGTTTTCTTTCAAAAAATGTTATGTGTCTACGTTGCGTTTTGGGGCATTTCCTGTCGCAGGCTCTAGGCCTACCCACACAAGTGAGGTATCATTTTTATCGGTAGACTTGGGGGAAAGCTGGGTGGAAGGAAATTTGTGGCTCCTCTCTGATTCCAGAACTTTCTGTCACCAAAATGTGAGGAAAATGTGTTTTTTTAGCCAAATTTTGAGGTTTGCAAAGGATTCTGGGTAACAGAACCTGGTCAGAGCCCCACAAGTCACCCCATCTTGGATTCCCTTAGGTCTCTAGTTTTCAAAAATGCATAGTTTTGGTAGGTTTCCCTAGGTGCCAGCTGAGCTAGAGGCCAAAATCTACAGGTAGGCACTTTGCAAAAAACGACTCTGTTTTCTTTCAAAAAATGTTATGTGTCCACGTTGCGTTTTGGGGCATTTCCTGTCGCAGGCTCTAGGCCTACCCACACAAGTGAGGTATCATTTTGATCGGGAGACTTGAGGGAACACTGGGTGGAAGGAAATTTGTGGCTCCTCTCTGATTCCAGAACTTTCTGCCGCCAAAATGTGAGGAAAATTTGTTTTTTTTGCCAAATGTTGAGGTTTGCAAAGGATTCTGGGTAACAGAACCTGGTCAGAGCCCCACAAGTCACCCCATCTTGGATTCCCCTAGGTCTCTTGTTTTAAAAAATGCACAGGTTTGGTAGGTTTCCCTAGGTGCCGGCTGAGCTAGAGGCCAAAATCTACAGGTAGGCACTTTGCAAAAAACACCTCTGTTTTCTTTAAAAAAATGTGATGTGTCCACGTTGCGTTTTGGGGCATTTCCTATCGCGGGCGCTAGGCCTACCCACACAAGTGAGGTATCATTTTTATCGGGAGACTTGGGGAAACGCTGGGTGGAAGGAAATTTGTGGCTCCTCTCTGATTCCAGAACTTTCTGTCACCAAAATTTGAGGAAAATGTGTTTTTTTAGCCAAATTTTGAGGTTTGCAAAGGATTCTGGGTAACAGAACCTGGTCAGAGCTCCACAAGTCACCCCATTTTGGATTTCCTTTGGTCTCTAGTTTTCAGAAATCCATAGGTTTGGTAGGTTTCCCTAGGTGCCGGCTGAGCTAGAGGCCAAAATCTACAGGTAGGCACTTTGCAAAAAACAACTCTGTTTTCTTTCAAAAAATGTTATGTGTCCACGTTGCGTTTTGGGGCATTTCCTGTTGCGGGCGCTAGGCCTACCCACACAAGTGAGGTGTCATTTTTATAGGGAGACTTGAGGGAACACTGGGTGGAAGGAAATTTGTGGCTCCTCTCTGATTCCAGAACTTTCTGTCACCAAAATTTGAGGAAAATGTGTTTTTTTAGCCAAATTTTGAGGTTTGCAAAGGATTCTAGGTAACAGAACCTAGTCAGAGCCCCACAAGTCACCCCATCTTGGATTCCCTTAGGTCTCTAGTTTTCAAAAATGCATAGGTTTGGTAGGTTTCCCTAGGTGCCAGCTGAGCTAGAGGCCAAAATCTACAGGTAGGCACTTTGCAAAAAACAACTCTGTTTTCTTTCAAAAAATGTTATGTGTCCATGTTGCGTTTTGGGGCATTTCCTGTTGCGGGCACTAGGCCTACCCACACAAGTGAGGTATCATTTTTATCGGAAGACTTGAGGGAACACTGGGTGGAAGGAAATTCGTGGCTCCTCTCTGATTCCAGAACTTTCTGTCAGCAAAATGTGAGGAAAATGTGTTTTTTTAGCCAAATGTTGAGGTTTGCAAAGGATTCTGGGTAACAGAACCTGGTCAGAGCCCCACAAGTCACCCCATCTTGGATTCCCTTAGGTCTCTAGTTTTCAAACATGCATAGTTTTGGTAGGTTTCCCTAGGTGCCAGCTGAGCTAGAGGCCAAAATCTACAGGTAGGCACTTTGCAAAAAACAACTCTGTTTTCTTTCAAAAAATGTATGTGTCTACGTTGCGTTTTGGGGCATTTCCTGTCGCAGGCTCTAGGCCTACCCACACAAGTGAGGTATCATTTTGATCGGGAGACTTGAGGGAACACTGGGTGGAAGGAAATTTGTGGCTCCTCTGATTTCAGAACTTTCTGTCACCAAAATGTGAGGAAACTGTGTTTTTTTACCCAAATGTTGAGGTTTGCAAAGGATTCTGTGTAACAGAACCTGGTCAGAGCCCCACAAGTCACCCCATCTTGGATTCCCCTAGGGGAATGCACAGGTTTTGTAGGTTTCCCTAGGTGCCGGCTGAGCTAGAGGCCAAAATCTACAGGTAGGCACTTTGCCAAAAACACCTCTGTTTTCTTTCAAAAAATGTGATGTGTCCACGTTGCGTTTTGGGGCATTTCCTGTTGCAGGCGCTAGGCCTACCCACACAAGTGAGGTATAATTTTTATCGGGAGACTTGGGGGAAAGCTGGGTGGAAGGAAATTTGTTGCTCCTCTCTGATTCCAGAACTTTCTGCCACCAAAATGTGAGGAAAATGTGTTTTTTTAGCCAAATGTTGAGGTTTGCAAAGGATTCTGGGTAACAGAACCTGGTCAGAGCCCCACAAGTCACCCCATCTTGGATTCCCCTAGGTCTCTTGGTTTAAAAAATACACAGGTTTGGTAGGTTTCCCCAGGTGCCGGCTGAGCTAGAGGCCAAAATCTACAGGTAGGCACTTTGCAAAAAACACCTCTGTTTTCTTTCAAAAAATGTTATGTGTCCACGTTGCGTTTTGGGGCATTTCCTGTTGCAGGCGCTAGGCCTACCCACACAAGTGAGGTATCATTTTTATCGGGAGACTTGGGGGAAAGCTGGGTAGAAGGAAATTTGTGGCTCCTCTCTGATTCCTGAACTTTCTGTCACCAAAATATGAGGAAAATGTGTTTTTTAGCCAAATTTTGAGGTTTGCAAAGGATTCTGGGTAACAGAACCTGGTCAGAGCCCCACAAGTCACCCCATCTTGGATTCCCTTAGGTCTCCAGTTTTCAAAAATGCATAGTTTTGGTAGGTTTCCCTAGGTGCCAGCTGAGCTAGAGGCCAAAATCTACAGGTAGGCATTTTGCAAAAAACAACTCTGTTTTCTTTCAAAAAATGTTATGTGTCCATGTTGCGTTTTGGGGCAATTCCTGTCGCGGGCGCTAGGCCTGCCCACACAAGTGAGGTATCATTTTTATCGGGAGACTTGAGGGAACACTGGGTGGAAGGAAATTTGTGGCTCCTCTCTGATTCCAGAACTTTCTGTCACCAAAATGTGAGGAAACTGTGTTTTTTTAGCCAAATGTTGAGGTTTGCAAAGGATTCTGGGTAACAGAACCTGGTCAGAGCCCCACAAGTCACTCCATCTTGGATTCCCCTAGGTCTCTAGTTTTCAAAAATGCACAGGTTTTGTAGGTTTCCCTAGGTGCCGGCTGAGCTAGAGGCCAAAATCTACAGATAGGCACTTTGCCAAAAACACCTCTGTTTTCTTTAAAAAAATGTGATGTGTCCACGTTGCGTTTGGGGCATTTCCTGTTGCAGGCGCTAGACCTACCCACACAAGTGAGCTATCATTTTTATCGGGAGAATTGGGGGAAAGCTGGGTGGAAGGAAATTTGTGGCTCCTCTCTGATTCCTGAACTTTCTGTCACCAAAATATGAGGAAAATGTGTTTTTTTAGCCAAATTTTGAGGTTTGCAAAGGATTCTGGGTAACAGAACCTGGTCAGAGCCCCACAAGTCACCCCATCCTGGATTCCCTTAGGTCTCCAGTTTTCAAAAATGCATAGTTTTGGTAGGTTTCCCTAGGTGCCAGCTGAGCTAGAGGCCAAAATCTACAGGTAGGCATTTTGCAAAAAACAACTCTATTTTCTTTCAAAAAATGTTATGTGTCCACGTTGCGTTTTGGGGCAATTCCTGTCGCGGGCGCTAGGCCTACCCACACAACTGAGGTATCATTTTTATCGGGAGACTTGAGGGAACACTGGGTGGAAGTACATTTGTGGCTCCTCTCTGATTCCAGAACTTTCTGTCACCAAAATGTGAGGAAACTGTGTTTTTTTAGCCACATATTGAGGTTTGCAAAGGATTCTGGGTAACAGAACCTGGTCAGAGCCCCACAAGTCACCCCATCTTGGATTCCCTTTGGTCTCTAGTTTTTAAAAATGCATAGGTTTGGTTGGTTTCCCTAGGTGCCAGCTGAACTAGAGGCCAAAATCTACAGGTAGGCACTTTGCAAAAAACAACTCTGTTTTCCTTCAAAAAATGTTATGTGTCCACGTTGCGTTTTGGGGCATTTCCTGTTGCGGGCGCTAGGCCTACCCACACAAGTGAGGTTTGGTAGGTTTCCCTAGGTGCCGGCTGAGCTAGAGGCCAAAATCTACAGATAGGCACTTTGCAAAAAACACCTCTGTTTTCTTTAAAAAAATGTGATGTGTCCACGTTGCGTTTTGGGGCATTTCCTGTCGCGGGCGCTATGCCTACCCACACAAGTGAGGTATAATTTTTATCGGGAGACTTGGGGGAACGCTGTGTGGAATCAAATTTGTGGCTCCTCTCTGATTCCAGAACTTTCTGTCACCAAAATTTGAGGAAAATGTGTTGTTTTAGCCAAATTGTGAGGCTTGCAAAGGATTCTGGGTAACAGAACCTGGTCAGAGCCCCTCAAGTCACCCCATCTTGGATTCCCTTTGGTCTCTAGTTTTCAAAAATGCATAGGTTTGGTCGGTTTCCCTAGGTGCCAGCTGAGCTAGAGGCCAAAATCTACAGGTAGGCACTTTGCAAAAAACAACTCTGTTTTCCTTCAAAAAATGTTATGTGTCCACGTTGCGTTTTGGGGCATTTCCTGTTGCGGGCGCTAGGCCTACCCACACAAGTGAGGTATCATTTTTATCGGGAGACTTGAGGGAACACTGAGTGGAAGGAAATTTGTGGCTCCTCTCTGATTCCAGAACTTTCTGTCACCAAACTTTCTGTCACCAAATTTTGAGGAAAATGTGTTTTTTTAGCAACATTTTGAGGTTTGTAAAGGATTCTGGGTAACAGAACCTGGTCAGAGCCCCACAATTCACCCCATCTTGGATTCCCTTTGGTCTCTAGTTTTCAAAAATGCATAGGTTTGGTAGGTTTCCCTAGGTGCCAGCTGAGCTAGAGGCCAAAATCTAGAGGTAGGCACTTTGCAAAAAACAACTCTGTTTTCTTTCAAAAAATGTTATGTGTCCACGTTGCATTTTGGGGCATTTCCTGTTGCGGGCGCTAGGCCTACCCACACAAGTGAGGTATCATTTTTATCGGGAGACTTGAGGGGACACTGGGTGGAAGGAAATTTGTTGCGCCTCTCTGATTCCAGAACTTTCTGTCACCAAAATGTGAGGAAACTGTGTTTTTTTAGCCAAATGTTGAGGTTTGCAAAGGATTCTGGGTAACAGAACCTGGTCAGAGCCCCACAAGTCACCCCATCTTGCATTCCCTTAGGTCTCTAGTTTACAAAAATGCATAGGTTTGGTAGGTTTCCCTAAGTGCCAGCTGAGCTAGAGGCCAAAATCTACAGGTAGGCACTTTGCCAAAAACACCTCTGTTTTCTTTCAAAAAATGTGATGTGTCCACGTTGCGTTTTGGGGCATTTCCTGTTTCAGGCGCTAGGCCTACCCACACAAGTGAGGTATCATTTTTATCGGGAGACTTGAGGGAACACTGGGTGGAAGGAAATTTGTGGCTCCTCTCTAATTCCAGAACTTTCTGTCACCAAAATGTGAGGAAACTGTGTTTTTTTAGCCAAATGTTGAGGTTTGCAAAGGATTCTAGGTAACAGAACCTGGTCAGAGCCCCACAAGTCACCCCATCCTGGATTCCCCTAGGTCTCTAGTTTCAGAAAAGCACAGGTTTTTGCATGTTTCCCTAGGTGCCGGCTGAGCTAGAGGCCAAAATCTACAGGTAGGCACTTTGCAAAAAACACCTCTGTTTTCTTCAAAAAAATGTGATGTGTCCACGTTGCATTTTGGGGCAATTCCTGTCGTGGGCGCTGGGCCTACCCACACAAGTGAGGTATAATTTTTATCGGGAGACTTGAGGGAACATAGATTAGCAAAACAAGTGTTATTGCCTCTTGTCTTTCTCTACATTTTGTCCTTCCAAATATAAGAGAGTGTGTAAAAAAGACATATATTTTAGAAATGCCCTGTAATTCACATGCTAGTATGGTCACCCCGGAATTCAGAGATGTGCAAATAACCACTGCTCCTAAACACCTTATCTTGTGCCCATTTTGGAAATACAAAGGTTTTCTTGATAGCTATTTTTCACTCTTTATATTTCAGTAAATGAATTGCTGTATACCCGGTATAGAATGAAAACGCACTGCAGGGTGCAGCTCATTTATTGGCTCTGGGTACCTAGGGTTCTTGATGAACCTACAAGCCCTATATATCCCCGCAACCAGAGGAGTCCAGCAGACGTATCGGTATATTGTTTTCGAAAATCTGACATTGCAGGAAAAAGTTACAGAGTAAAACGTAGAGAAAAATCGCTGTTTTTTTTACCTCAATTTCAATATATTCTTTTTTTTCAGTTGTTATTTTCTGTAGGAAACCCTTGTAGGATCTACACAAATGACCCCTTGCTGAATTCAGAATTGTGCCTACTTTTCAGAAATGTTTAGGTGTCTGGGATCCAGCATTGGTTACATGCCCATTTCTGTCACTGACTGGATGGAGGCTGAAAGCACAAAAAATTGTGAAAATGGGGTATGTCCCAGTAAAATGCCAAATTTGTGTTGAAAAATTGGGATTTCTGATTCAAGTATGCCTGTTCCTGAAAGCTGGCAATCTGGTGATTTTAGCACCACAAACCCTTTGTTGATGCCATTTTCAGGGAAAAAAACACAAGCCTTCTTCTGCAGCCACTTTTTCCCATTTTGTTTGAAAAAAACGAAATTTTCACTGTATTTTGGCTAATTTCTTGGCCTCCTTCAGGGGAACCCACAAAGTCTGGGTACCTCTAGAATCCCTAGGATGTTGGAAAAAAGGATGCAAATTTGGCTAGCTTATGTGGACAAAAAGTTATGAGGGCCTAAGTGCAAACTGCCCAAAATAGACAAAAAAGGCCTGGCACAGGAGGGGGAAAAGGCCTGACAGCGAAGGGGTTAAAAGTCGTTCAGCCTCTGATAATGCTCCAGTTCAACTCTAAATCATCATATTGCTGATATTGCCTTAGACACAGAGAAAGCCTTTGATAGTATGGAATGGAATTTCAAGTTTCAGGTGTTAAAATGGATTGGTTTTCCACCCAAGCTAATTGAATGAATATCTTCACTATATTGATGCCCTAAAGCCACCATTTTTGTTAATAGTTTGCTCTCAGACTATTCTCCCTTATTTAGAGGATACAACAAGGTTGTCCATTATCACCTCTTTTGTTTAGCATAGCACTTGAACCTTTTCTCACTATTTCGGGTTTTCAAATTGGATCTCAGCAAATTAAAATGTCAGTTTATGCTGACGAGATCCTTTTATATTGATCTAATCCCATTACCTCCCTTTTTCCATCAAGGCTATAGCTTTTCCCATCTTTCCGGTTATAGACTAAATACTGCCAAATTTGAAAAATTACCTTTAACCCCTTGTGTGCCAAGGACGGAACGGTTACGTCCAGTGTCACAGCACTGCTGTGCCACCGCTATGTCCTGACTGTGACCCGCTCTCATTTTAAAATAAAAATAGGGGAAAGGCCTCTAAGGCAATGGTCACTCCCCAGGGTGGGGGCCATTATATTTCAGGCCATTTCTGCCCCCCCTGGGGTGTGGGTCAACCTATTTTTATTAGGCCCACCTGCCCCAAGGGTGAATAAACAGCTTGGGCACCAGGGATTGTTGTGTGTGTATTTTGTTTGGGGGGCCGGCCCCTTGGGCAAGGGTTGCTCCTCATGGAGGCACGTTACTGGTGGCTATTTCTGCCCCCCTAGTGGACAGATCAGCCTATTTATATTAGGTCCATCTGCCACCAGGGGATTGGTGTGTGTGTTTTGTTTGAGGTGGGGTGGGCCCTTGGGCAAGGGTCGCTCCCTATTGAGACACATAGGGGGCAGAAACCACTAGACATCAGGGATTTTTTATTTTACATAAAGGGAGTGTTTCCCATGGGGCACAATATTTTAGGCCTTCTCTCTCCCTCTTGGGGGCAGATCAGCATATTCTCATCAGGCTCATCTGCCCCCAAGGGCGGCGAAACAACTTAGGCACCAGGGATTGGTGTGTGTGTGTTTTGTTTGGGGGGCAGCCCCTTGGGCAAGGGTCACTCCTTATGGGGCACATTACTGATGGCCATTTCTGCCCCCCCCCCGGGTCAGATCAGTATATTTTTGTAAGGCCCATTTGGCCCCAAGGGGTCAGAAAACCCACTAGACACCAGAGAAGAGTTTTTTTTGACCACCCCAAATAAATGGGGCAAAGTTGTTATGCCCAATGGGAGGCAGATGCGGTAATTACCCCAAATCCACTTCGCAGGGGGGCAGAGAGCCCACTAGATGCAAGGGAATTAAAAAGAAAATAGAGGGGTGGGGGCTGCTAACCACTATGGGCATGGTTATGTCCCCACCTCAACTGAAGGGGGTAACAGTCTTTCAGCCCCCTGCAAATTAAAGCATCTCAGCCAAATGGCAAACAAGAGTACTTTTGATTATTTTGGGTTTTGATTTTACTTTTGGGCCAAGAGAGCTTGGCTAACTCCCAATATCATCCCACTTGGAATGGTGAGCAGCTGCACTTTTTGGACTTTGGTACACTGCCACCTAGAACAATCTTCCATAACTTGACATATCTGAAAACTAAACATCTAGGTGAGTTCACATACACCCCACCCCATTTTCTTACCCACAATGCTCTGCAAACCTTCAACTTTCTTTGAAATTATGCATTTTCCCTACATTTTTGTGATGGAAAGTTCTGGAATCCGCAGAAGTCCACAAAATTCCTACCACCCACCATTGTCGCATATACCGATAAAAGTTCAGCCTCACTTGTCAGCCTAAAAAATTATATTTTTCAAAATGCCCTTTTGAACCCACTTTGGTTCCCCCTCAACTTTGCCTTGTTTTCGGCCCTTACCTGTCACAGGCACTTGGCCGACCTACACAAGTGAGGTATCATTTTTATTAGGAAACTGGGGGGAATGCTGGGTGGCAGTGTGGTGATCCCACACCGAAATGGGAGGAAAATGTGGTTTTGTTAGCTAATTGTGAGGTTTGCAGGGGATTCTAGGTAAGAAAACTCTAGTGGATCCACGCAAGTGCCACCTCCCTGGACTCCCTCGGGTGTCTAGTTTTCAGAAACACGTACGTGCCCCCTCGCAAAAACAGGTAGTTTTGTAAAAGATAATTTTGATGTGTCCATGTTATGTTTTGGTCCCTTTTCTGTCGCAGGCACAAGGCCTTCCCACAAAAGTGAGGTACCATTTTTATTAGGAGGCTTGGGGGAATGTTGGGTGGAAGAAAGCCTGTGGCTCCTCTCAGATTCCAGATCTTTGCAGCATTTAAATTTGAGGAAAAGGTGTTATTTAGGCACATTTTGAGGTTTGCAAAGGATTCTGGGTGACAGAACCCAGTGAGAGCCTCACAAGTCACCCTAGCCTGGATTTCCCTAGGTGTTTACTTTTCAAAAATTCACAGGTTTGGTAGGTTTCCCTTCGTGCTGGCTGAGCTAGAGGCCAAAATTCACAGCTAGGCACTTTGCAAAAAAGTGTCCATTTTCATTAGAAAAATGTGATGTGTCCACGTTGTGTTTTTGGGGCATCTCCTGTCACAGGCAGTAGGCCTGTTCACACAAATGAGGTACCATTTTTATCAGGAGGCTTGGGGAAATGCTGGGTGGAATGAAATTTGTGGCTCCCCTCAGATTTCAGAACTTTCCGTCACCGAAATGTGAGGAAAAAGTGCCTTTTGTTATGTTTTGAGGTTTGCAAAGGATTCTGGGTAACAGGACCTTGTGGGAGCCCCACACATCAACCCATCCTTGGTTCCCCAAGCTGTCTAGTTTTAAAAAATATACAAGTGTGGTTGGTGTCCCTAAGTGCCAGCTCTGCTACAACCCACAATCCACTGCAAGCCACTTTCGAAAAAACACATCAGTTTTCAATGTAAAAATGAAATGTGTCCATGTTGCATTTGGGGGGCCTTTCCTGTTATGGGCACTAGGCCTACCCACACAAGTGAGAGACCATTTTTACTGAGAGACTTGGGGAACACAGAATAGAAGAAAAAGTGTTGTTGCCAATTGTCCTTTTCTACATTTTTTCCTTTCAAATGTAGGACAGTGTGTAAGAAAGAAGTCATTTTGAGAAATGCCCTGTAATCCACATGCTAGTATGGGGACCCCCAAATTCAGAGATGTGCAAATAACAACTGCTTCTAAACTCCTTATTTCGTGCCTATTTCGGAAATACAAAGGTTTCCTTGATACCTATTTTTCACTCTTTATATTTTACCGAATGTTTGCTATATGCCTGATTAAAAATGAAAACCCATTGGAAGGTGCAGCTTATTTACTGGCTGCGGATGCCTTGGGTTCCTGATGAACCTACAAGCCCTATATATTCCCGCAACCACAAGGGTCCAGCAGACGTAATGGTGTGTTGCTTTTGAAAATATGGCATAGATGGAAAAATTTATAGAAGAAAACGTATATAGAAAGGGCTGCTTTTTAACTCAATTTCAATATTTTCTTTTATTTCAGCTGTTACTTTCTATGGAAAACTTTGAATGATCTACACAAATGACCCCTTGCTGAATTCAGAATTGTATCTACTTTTCCAAAATGTTTAGCTGTCTGGGATCCACCATTGGTTGTACACCAATTTCTTTCACTAACTGGAAGGAGGGTGAAAGCACAAAAAATAGTAAAAATGGGTATGACCGAGTAAAATGCCAAAACTGTGTTGAAACATTTGGGGGCATATTTATACTCCGTTTGCGCCGAATTTGCGTCGTTTTTTTCGACGCAAATTCGACGCAAAACTAACTCCATATTTATACTTTGGCGTTAGACGCGTCTAGCGCCAAAGTTCATGGAGTTAGCGTAATTTTTTTGCGTGAACACCTTCCTTGCGTTAATGAGATGCAAGGTAGGCGTTCCCGTCTTAAAAAATGACTCCCAGGCATGTGTGTGGTATTTATACTCCCGGGCAAAAATGACGCCCGGGAGTGGGCGGGGCAAAAAAACCCGCATTTGCGCCGGATTTTAACGCCTGGGTCAGGGCAGGCGTTAAGGGACCTGTGGGCTCAGAATGACACCAGAGGTGCCCTCCCCTGCCCCCAGGGACACCCCCTGCTACCCTTGCCCACCCCAGGAGGACACCCAAGGATGGAGGGACCCACCCCAGGGACATTAAGGTAAGTTCAGGTAAGTATATATTTTTTTTTTTGGGGTGGCATAGGGGGGCCTGAATTGTGCCCCCCTACATGCCACTATGCCCAATGACCATGCCCAGGGGACATAAGTCCCCTGGGCATGGCCATTGGGCAAGGGGGCATGACTCCTGTCTTTGCTAAGACAGGAGTCATGTTAATGGGGGTTGGGCGTCGTAAAAAAATGGCGCAAATCGTGGTAAGGCAATTTTTTTGCCTCAGCCTGACTTGCCCCATTTGTGGACGCCCAAACGCCATTTTCCCCTACGCCGGCGCTGCCTGGTGTACGCCGTTTTTTTTCACGCACACCAGGCAGCGCCGGTCGGCTAACGCCGGCTAACGCCATTCAATAAATACGGCGCCCGCATGGCGCTTCAGAATGGCGTTAGACGGCGCTAAATCTTTTGACGCAAAACTGCGTTAGCGCAGTTTTGCGTCTAAAAGTATAAATATGGCCCTTGGTTTTCTGATTTAAGTCTGCCTGTTCCTGAAACCTGGGAAGATGGTGATTTTAGCATCACAAACCCTTTGTTGTTGTCATTTACAGAGAAAAAGCCATGTGCTTTCTTCTGCAGCACTTTATTCTTACTTTTCCCCAAAAAACTAATTTTTGCTGTATTTTGGCTACTTTCTTGGTCTCCTCAAGGGGAAACCACAAACTTTGGGTACCTTTAGAACCCTTAGATTGTTGGAAAAAAGGCCTTTTCATTTCCTGACATCGGAAAATATCATCACACCTTTCTTTAAAAAACTTCTAGATGGCTCCCCTCTGACTTTCCCTTACACCCTCCATTATGGCTACAATATAGAAATTTCTTATTTCCCCCTTTTGATTTTAAAGAATCTCTTGTCTCTACACCTAATATTTCTCAATTGTGTACATCAGTTATTTCCCATGGTTGCAAACTTTTGTCACCACCTTTGCCCTCTGCTTGTCCTTCTACTGCTAATTCTTTACAACATCGTATTTGACCTAATAAACTAATACGAACAAACAATCAACCTGTATATTGGAAAACATGGCATTTGTCCTTTTCTACATTTTTTCCTTTCAAATGTAGGACAGTGTGTAAGAAAGAAGTCATTTTGAGAAATGCCCTGTAATCCACATGCTAGTATGGGGACCCCCAAATTCAGAGATGTGCAAATAACAACTGCTTCTAAACTCCTTATTTCGTGCCTATTTCGGAAATACAAAGGTTTCCTTGATACCTATTTTTCACTCTTTATATTTTACCGAATGTTTGCTATATGCCTGATTAAAAATGAAAACCCATTGGAAGGTGCAGCTTATTTACTGGCTGCGGATGCCTTGGGTTCCTGATGAACCTACAAGCCCTATATATTCCCGCAACCACAAGGGTCCAGCAGACGTAATGGCTAACATGGCATTCCAGAGGGTTATGCAGGTTTTCACAACTTTTTGCTCATCATCAAACTATGGGGGTCATTCTTACTTTGGTGGGCGGCGGAGGCCGCCCGCCAAAGTAACCCCGTCAGAACACCGCACCGCGGTCGAAAGACCGCTGCGGTGATTCTGAGATTTGCCCTGGGCTGGCGGGCGGCCGCCAAAAGGCCGCCCGCCAGCCCAGGGCAAATCAACCTTCCCACGAGGACGCCGGCTCAGAATTGAGCCGGCGTAGTGGGAAGGTGCGACGGGTGCAGTGGCACCCGTCGCGTATTTCCGTGTCTGCATAGCAGACACTGAAATACTTTGCAGGGCCCTCTTACGGGGGCCCCGCGGCACCCCCTACCGCCATCCTGTTCATGGCGGGTTTCCCGCCATGAACAGGATGGCGGTAGGGGGTGTCTGAATCCCCATGGCGGCGGAGCGCGCTCCGCCGCCATGGAGGATTCAGAAGGGCAGCGGTAAACCGGCGGGTGACCGCCGGTTTACCCTTTCTGACCGCGGCTGAACCGCCGCGGTCAGAATGCCCTTCGGAGCACCGCCAGCCTGTTGGCGGTGCTCCCGTGGCCGGTGACCCTGGTGGTCACCGGCCGCCAGGGTCAGAATGAGGCCCTATATCTTTTGAAGGTCTTCAAAAGACATATTACTTACTCTCAACATGCAATTCACCACACAAGCTTTCACGCACCTCTATTGTTCATTACACTTCCACTTCACTTTCTATATCTTCTCCTCCTTTTTTATCTACTACCCTTTTTTCCTTATTGCACACTAATCCTTCAGCATCTGCTATATACAAGCAAATACATTTTGACTTGGTTAGAATCAAATCAAAGACTGAGTTGGCCTGGGGAAAGGATTTAGCAGAATGCTGGCCTACTGCTTTATGGGATAAATTATGGCTTAAAATCCATAAAACATCATGAGCTGCTAATACTACGCAAACACTTTATTTTTTCTATCATAAGCCGTTATTTACTCCAACAGTACTTAATTCTTTCTCTACAGATCTAAGTTCCTCATGTTGGTCCTTTTCATATCCAAATGCGGATCTAAAATGTTATTTGATTGTCCACCTATTTCCGTGTTCTGGAGACTAGTCTGTCAGGAAATTAACAAGATGTTTGAAATCAATGTTCTCTTTTCCCTCACAAATATTATTCTTGATAGTTTGGCTCCACATTGTGAAATAAATTGATAGATCTATTGTTAGCTGTTGCATTACATTTAATTACGTCAAATTAGAAACAAACCTTTTGTGTCAATTGTTGATCCTGGTAGAATACTGTTTGTTTTCATCATAGATTAATTACTAACTATGTTTCCTCTGTTTCTCTAGCTATAAAGAGAGATTTATCATGGCTTCGACCAATTAGCTATCTTTTCTTAATCTCCACTCCCATTAGTAAAAGAATTACTCTACCACCTGAAGTAAGAAAACCATCCTTAATACAACCTTTTACTTTATTCTGTAGGTATCCTTTATAGTGCTATCTTCATCTGTGACAATTGCACGTTTGTGGAGATTAACTCATTTTAATGTTTATAGTTTTTATGAGTATCTTTTTACTTTTTCTTTACCAACATGAATAGATAATCTTCCCATTTTCTACGCTTTCCCCTTTCCAGTAATCATTATCTAATTTTGTTATTCTCCAGCATAAGTGCATTTACATTTCTATTCATATATTTATCTTATATTTTCACTTTTTCTATTATATCTAGTATTTATTATTATTGGTGTATCGGTGTTTGCATTTTATCCTATGTACTAAAATGTTACTTTTGCTCTTTCACAATAAACACAAACTTAGCAAAAAAAGATTGACAGAAAGCTATAGAGTAGGTGGAGGGTCAATATATGGTGCAGGCAAGCAGGGCAAGGTACATTTTACAGGAGGAAGAGCCCGTGGGCGAGGTTTAAGACGCAGATCACAACTAGGAGAGCTGGGATATTTTTTAGATGCGTATACTGGATCAGACAGTGTGTTCAAATATACTCAAAAGTGGATTGCAAATTCACTCTTTAAAGTATGTCCCTCTTATTTTACATAATGTTGAAATCCCATGACAAATGGTTGCCTAAATAGTGCATAACATCTCAAAAGCAGGCCCATCATTAAACATTTCAAGCAGAACCATGCACAGAAAATGTTTCAATTGTCCCAAACTTTAGGTATGAAGCTTTCAGTAGTGCAACTTGCATATCATTCTTATTAAACACTCTCAAAATATCCTTATATTTCACAACCTTTTAGTTAGCCATCTTGAAAATTATGGACAGAAGATTTTAATTTAGAATGATGCATGTGGCTTGGTGTGCCTCCAGTGGCAATGAATAAAGTTTGCTGAAGATAAGCATTTTACTCCACATCCATCTTTAAATTCCAGGATTTTTTTATGGCCCACTATGCAAATTATTCACATTTGGGGCCTGATGTACAACGCCTTTTTGTGGTCACAATAGGCGAAAATCCCTATTTTATGAGTTAGTACGCAGTTACTGCCTCACAAAATAGGGGTTGTGACTCACACTTAGGAAGGGCCATCCAGAGGGCGTCCCTTCCTAATTGTGAGTTGCAGTGATTTGTACCATTGTTTTGTCACCGTGAATGCGGTTGCAAAACAATGGCAGTTAACACCAATTTCAAATTGGTGTTAACCCATTTGCAAACCGAACCGGGTCCCCACGGGACCCCTTCCCCTTTGTGAATGCGTGTAAAAATATTTATTCAGGGCAGACAGCAGTCCCACGGACCACAGCCTACTCTGAAAAAATGAAAAATACATTTTCATTTTATTTTTTTGAAATGCATCCCGTTTTCCATACATGAAAATGGGCTGCATTAAAAAAAAATACTTTATTGAAAAGCAGTCACAGACATTGTAGTCTGCTGGGCGGATGCTGGCCAAAACGTCAGTTAAGTCACCCTTGGGTTCTGGACTGTGATGCACTAGGAAGAATAACAAATGTAACATGATATGGACAAATGATAATGCATAAAACATTAGGAGGTGTCAGTAACGAACATATATGAATTGCTAAAATAGAAAATGCAGAATAATAATGCCTATTAATTCAGTTTTTGAGTGTCACAAACAGTCAATTAGGACCTAAGTTAATATTCAAAAGAACATAAATGCCTGTTAATTTTCCTTCCAGTATCACAGTCAAGTAGGACCAAACTCCTCTTCAACAGGGAGTGTAAAGTAACAAAGCTTGTGGTAATTACCATACTTATTTGGAGAAGTGTTGATGAACATATATCTCATATACACATCTCTTGTATGTTTAAGTTTCAGGAATAATGAGTTTAATGTCAGAACACAGACACTTGGCCTCACAGAAATACAGCTAAGGTATATCCTATGCCTTTTTCTTTGGTGTTGCTCCCAAAAGTCAACTACACACTAATGTGGGAAAGAAGAGTGAAAGAGAGAAAAGGAGAGTGAAAGAGAGAAAAGTAAGGCAAAAGAATGAAAAAGAGGAAAAATAGACAGACCTGACAGATGCCTCGAACACAGAGCCGACTCTGTGAGGAGACAAGCAGCAGCAGCAGTGACCACACAGGGGGAGCAACGAACGATGTCCAAAAGGTCAGTTCAGTCGCCCCTCACTGCGAAGCAGACACCCTTAAAAGGCGGAGGGAGGGGTAATTGGTCAGCTGGGATGCAGGAGGGTGGAAATCGCTATGGGGGGGATAGGCTGTGGGGCAGCAGTGGCAGGAGCGAAAGGAGAGTGAGAGAGAGAAAAGGAGAGTGAAAGAGAGAAAATAGAGACAACGTCAGAAAAGAGGAAAAGTAAGGCAAAAGAATGAAAAAGAGGAAAAACAGACAGTCCTGACTGACGCCTCGAACACAGAGATAAGCAGCAGCAGCAGTGGCCATGCCAGGAGAGCAACGGACACTGGCCAAAAGGTCAGTTTAGTCACCTCTCACTGCGTAGCAGCCACCCTTAAAAAGGGAGGGATTGGTCATGTGGGAGGGTGAGAAGCACTATGAGGGTGGGGTTGGGGTTGCAGGGGCAGCAGCGGTGGGGAGCAAAAGGAGAGTGAAAGAGAGAAAAGGAGAGTGAGCGAGAGAAAAGAGAGACAACACGGAAAAAAAGGCGAAGTAAGGCAAAAGAACGAAAAAGAGGAAAAACAGACAGACCTTACAGCTGCCTCAAACAAAGAGCCTGCAGGCTCTTTGAGGAGACAAGCAGCAGCACCATCAGTGACCACGGAGGGGGAATGATGGACATTGGCCAAAAGGTCAGTTCAGTCGTCCTTGCGTTCTAGACTGTGATGCATTAGGAAGAATAACATATGTAATATGATATGGACATACAATTATGCATTAAGCATAAGGAACAAATACAAATTGCTAGAATACAAAATGCAGAATAGTATTGCCTGTTAATTCAATTTTTCAATGTGACAAACAGAAAAGTAGGACCTAAGCTCATCTTCAAAAGAAGATTAATGCCTGTTAATTTCCCTTCCAGTATCACAGTCAAGTAGGACCAACCTCATCTTCAATAGGGAGTGTAAAGTAACAAAGCTTGAAGAGATTACCATATTTATCGGGAGAAGTGTTGATGAACCTATATCTAATATACACATCTCTTGTATGTTTAACCTTCAGGTATAATGAGTTTAATATCAGAACACAGACAGTTGGCTTCACATAAATACAGTTAAGGTATATCCTATGCCTGTTCCATTGGTGTGACTCCTGAAATTCGACTACATAATACTGTTAGACTCTAATGCTACAAACAGAATATTGAGGGACAAAATATGATAGGTAAGTATGTAAAGATGTTGTATACCTAAATTCATATCTATATAACTTGAAGATGTATATAAATGTGGAGTTATGAATCATACATCTATTCTTCCCTGTATGCATTTCACTCACTTTTGATGATTTATCCCTCAGTAATTTGTCCATGATTTTAGTGTGCTACAATATTGCTGTACTCAATATTCCAGAGTACAGAAGGTTACAGTTAGATGAATAACTCCCTTGGCAGCCTACTGAGATTTCTTTAATTGCTTTTCGATAAATTCTGCTACCTGCAGACATCAGTGTCCCGCTGAAGTGATGAATTAAAGTGGTGGTTTCCAATGTTCGTGTTTTCTCTCATCTCATTCCACTCTCCTCACTTGTACGTCTGGCTCATATATTGCTGTATGTGTTTATTATTGGAGGTTTTGATAGAAAAAATACTGCATCGCTTCCTTTGAGTCCAGGATATGAGAATAGTGCTGTTTGACATATTGATGTCACTTACTGTGCCAAAATGTGTCATAATGTAAATGGATTGGTGTCAAATGGAGTGCATAACATTTATCGTAATCCCTTACCATCTACTTTAGGTTTCAAGATTTTAATTGTGTATCCTGTAAATACTTAATCTTCCTAAAACTGACCGTTTACAAATAACATTTACACACTGCTCATGAATATCCTGAAAATGTCAAGGCTGTAGGTAGTCCAAACCATTTTCATCTCATGGCATTTGGTTACCTATGCTGCAAATAGTTTATAACACTTATTGCTGTTTTTACATTTCTCAAGAAATGTGTACAAGACATGCTCTCCATGCCATCCTTAATATTCGGAGGCTCTGGAGAGTTCTTTAAGTCTTGTCTGCAAAAACTAATCCACAGGCTCAATATATCCTGATTATTCCATTGAATAAAATTACCTTCCCTACAAACTATTGCCCAATGTCAAATGTAATTTTTGAGGTGCTATATGATGTTTAATGTGCAAAACCTATAACACACATAAATCATTTGAGATTAAGGGTATATCCCTTAACTGCATGTGGCTCAGGTCTAACTTTTATTATGTGACTATCTCATAGCTTTCACCAACTAATGCACCATTTCACCCTAATGACATCACATGTTTGAGACTTGTCCTACCCTTAGCCCCTCAACACACTACTGTTTGCTGCTGAAGGTGTAAGTGAAGGCATAAAGGAGGTACTTATTGAAAGTAAACAGGACAAAGACAGCCCCAATTACCTTCCTTTTTTGTTCCCGAATTCCTGACTCCTGAGACCAGGAATATCAGGGGGCAGTCAGGGATAGTAGTTGTTCCTCATGGCTACCTCCTTGCACTAACTAATACATTACATGTTAAAAAAATAGGTAGTTCCTTCAGAAGCTCCTTTGCCTCTTGGGTCTGGGACTGGATTCCCTATTGCTCCTGAAGCGATCACCAGTGGCACAAAGCTGTTCAGCTCTGGGACATACATCACTGTTATCTGCTTGTTATATACAATACACCTACAGAGCTCTCCTTCCCACCATACTACACATCCCAGCAGCATTTGCGGCTGTGAGGACATTGGAGCCTCTCCACCCATTTTTCCCGCCCTCTGGAATTTAAATACCTGCACTAGCTCCGACATCAAGGGACACGAGCAGGCAGCACCCTGATGATTACCAGGCTAAGGGCGAATCTTTCGGTGCCCCGTCAAAGCCCAGAGAAGGCTGAGCTGGGCCATCCCTCTGTCACCTGACCCCTAGCTTAAGGTACTGTACCCACCTGTGATTGCCCCAGTACTGCCTGCTGTCCCTGCACTGCCATCTGTCCCTGCACTACCTGCTGCCCTTGCGCTACCTGCTGACCTTGAACTACCTGGTGTTCCATTCCCTGTGCTGCCTGCTGTCCCTGTGTTGCCAGCTGGCCAGGCCCTGCGTTGCCTACTGTCCCTGCGCTACCTGCTGTCCCTACACTGCTTGCTGCCCCATTCCTCTTTGTTGCTTGCTGTTGCTACCCCTGCACTGCCTGCTGTCCCTGAGCTACCTGCTGTCCTGGCCCTGTGTTACCTGCTGTCCCTGCTCTGCCTGCTGTCCCTGCACTGCCTGCTATCCATTCCCCAATGTTGCCTGCTGTCCCTACCCCTGTGCTGCCTGCTGTCCCTGTGCTGCTTGCTGTCCCTGCCCCTGCGCTTCCTGCTCTCCCTGTCCCACCATTGCTTGTGGTACCTACCCTTACACTGCCTGCTGTCCCTGTCCCAGTCCCAGTGTTGCCCATTGTCCCCACCCCTGTGCAGCTCCTGCGCTGCCTGCACTAGGACCATGTACAGGACCACTATTGGAGGCTGGAACATGACCACACAGCAGATGTAAGTAGCGGGTGTGCCTCCAACGCACCACCGGTTGGACAACGAACAGTGCCAGGACCCCTGGCCTTCCTGCCACCCAAAAGTACACTACCAAGGAACTCCTGGACCCCAGACGCCAAAACAGCTGGGTCTCTTTCTTCCCACATTCCACCAAAGGACCCTTCACCAGCCAACACTGCCATTTCTCCTGCGACACAACGTACAAAAGATCCCACACCACTCCAGCCCACATGACCAGGAACACCCCACAAGCACTCCATTGTATCCTTCTGAATACCTGCTCACTCTGCAAACATGCCATGGACATCTGGGACACCATCACCACCCTCTCCACGGATGTTGCATTCATCACCAAAATGTGATTCAACTCCTACTCAAACCCCAACATCACCACCCCCACTCTCGAAGGCTAAAGGATGATACACCATGAACGCTCCAACAAACTAGGTGGAAGCATCAGCATCATCTTCAAGGAATCAATCAGATGCTCCATCACTAATGAATACGCCACACCTCTCATGGAATACCTCAACTTCCTACTACAAACTGACGCGAAGATCACAATAAGAGGCACCCCCGCATATAGACCCCTAGGACCCCGAGCAACATTCTGCAACACCATCCCCAACCTTATCTCCCCCCTAGCAATCGACTCTCACCACTACGACCTACTCGGCCACCTCAACTTCCACATCAATGACCCCAGTGATGCCTACTCCATCACTGTGAGAAAACAGGGCTGATTGCAGAGGCCCCATAACTTTTTGCCCCCATTTTCCTCTTTTTGCTGGTGTTTTCCTGACTTTAATGGTGCCCTGGGTACTGCTAACCAGTCCCAGGGCCTGTGCTCTGTGTAAAATGGATATGCAAATTAGGCTAATTATAATTGGCTAAGTTAACCTACCTATAAGTCCCTAGTATATGGTAGGGCATGTAGGTTTAGGGACCACAGCATAGGTGGTGCACACCTAGGTGCACTGCTGAGGTGCCCAGTGTCATTTTAAAGGCAGGCCTGCTTTGCTGGCTGCTTTTAAATTAAAGTTATATGCAAATTCGACTTTGGAATTAAAGGTACTTCCAAAGTCTTAAACTACCTTATTTTTACATATAAGTCACCCCTAAGGTGTGCCCTATGTGCCCCTAGGGCTGGGTGCCATGTAACTATAAGCAGGGACTTTATAAAAATAGATTTATAAGCCCTGGTGAGGTAAAAACAGCCAAATTAGTTTTTCCCTCATTGAAGTAAATGGCCTTCATAGGCTAGAATGGGCAGACTTTATTTTAAATTTTAAAGTCTCCTTAAATGTTACATACCAAGAATTTGGTATCAAATTGATTGTTGTAATAAATCCCACAACTTCCAGTTGTTGGATTTAATATAACTTGTCCAGGTAAAAGGTTTAGACTTTACCTAAAAAGTTGCCAATTTCAGCTCTGCATTGTTTTTACTGCTGTGCTCTGATTGGCCAGCCTGCAGCAGCTTCTGCCAGGCTGCCTTGATGAGGTGTGAAGTGGCCAGGCTTCACACAAAGGAATGTGCTTGGGGGAGAGAATCTCCCCTCAGCAGATGGTGAGGCAGGAAGGGGGAGGGCTGCCAAACTGGTCTTCAAAGGCAGAGAAGGACATTTGGAGCACCCAGCAACACCCCCACATCCTGCAACCCCAGACAATTAGGTGCCCCCTTGATTAGATTAGGAGAGGGCAGGAGAGGGGTGTGTTTATGATTTTTAGCCACACCAGTGGGTGGGCTCAGCCAGATGTAACCTCCAAAAATCAGATTCATCCATGTTGGATTTTTAGAGACTGTTGCCTTCTGGGATGGATTTTTGCCACACTTCCCAGGAAGTGGTCATCACAGGGGGACGACCCTGTCCCTGATTGGAGAACCAGGGCCCCCCTGCTTTTCACCCAGGAGCAAGGATAAAACTGGCAGACCTGCACCCACGCCTCAGATCCCCTCCAGAATTCAACAAGAAAGGAACTAAGGAAGAAGAAGGACTGCCCTGCTGGACCCCTGGCCTGCACCTGGACCCTGCACTCAGAAGGACTGAACCAGCTGCACACTTGGGCTTCACCACAAGAAGGACTTTGCCTGGCTTCAACTGGTTCAAGGAGGGACTCCCTGTTTGCTACAGGTGAAAAATTGCTAACCAGAGTCCCCTGCACCAACTCCTGAAAGAAGCGACCAGCTGACCACTGCCCAGTGGCCAAAAAGGAGTTTGCGCCAGGTGCATTCTGGGAGTTGAAGTCCGCACCCCCAAGGACCATCACAGAACTTCTGGACCCTTGGGGTGAGCTGTGGACCCCAAAAGAACCTTAAAAGAACATCTGGGTGAAGCCCCAGAAGTTTGGAAAAGATTTGAGAATTTTTGGAAAAAAGCTCCAGAGAGGGACCGACCCGCCGCGTAAATTCTAGCCGGCTTGCCTCAACCGCGACCCGGCCTGACTTCGTGGTTCGTCCCGGTAAAGAAAAACATCCAAAAAAGAGACTAAGTCCGAACGTAAAAAGTTGACCGGGACCTCCCAGCCATCGTATCCGAGAAGGGCTCCATGGACGTCGGATCAAGATCCAGATTTACCCCGGTCGAAGGATTTTCATCTCGAAAAAATGACTAAGTCCGACGGTAAAAGTCTCCACCGAGGAAACCCACATCGCGTATCCGGACAAGGGCTCCAGGAGGTCGGATTCAACTGGCAGGTTCGTCCCGGTGAAGAAAAACTTCAAAATAAAGACTAAGTCAGAAGGTAACTTTTTAACCGAGGCCTCCCGCGACCTGTAGCCGAGCAGGGCTCCATCGCGGTCAGCCTGAAAGTTTGACTTTGCCCCGGTCGAGGTGCAACCAGATGACCCGATTGGCGCTTTTTGTTTCTAAGCGCTAGAAAAGTAATAATTATTTAAAAATTCATATCTCTGGTTCCCCTGAACCGATTTTAATCGTTTTTGTGTCATTTTAAAGATAAAAATATAAACTATTTTTATAAATTGGTTTTGGATTTTTAAACTGTTTCCTGTGTTTTATTTAATTACTGTTTTGTGATATTTGAATGCTTTACACTTTGTCTCCTAAGTTAAGCCTTGACGCTCGATGCCAAGCTACCAAGGGTTGAGCTGGGATTAATTTACTGAGACCCAACTGTACCTATGTGGAGGTTGGTGGCTTGTTGCTAGGTGTAGGTACCTACCTGCCCTACCAATAACCCATTTTCCAACATAATTGGAAGCAGCGACGGGATCCTGTACTTGTGTTCAATATCACGTTACAGTTTTAGGTAAAACAAATTAAAAATCCTTTAAATTGTCCTAGTGCAAAAATTGTTTTTAATTTTTAATTTGGATTAATTTCAATTATTGAATTTTTGTAATTTTTCTAAATTCTTGTTTCCAATTTTTGCAAAAAGTTTTTGTTGACACAAAACTAGGGAACCATGGAGCTTGATCTGGCTAGCCTACCCACACTGACAGTAGTCCAGCTTAGGGGGTTGTGTATTGAAAGAGGGTTGCCTGCAACCACTGATCTCAGGAAGCAAATCCTGATCACATCCCTGACAGCATGGGCTGAGGCCCAAGAGGTAGAGTCAGAAGAAGCTCCAGAGGAGGGAGAAAGAAGGGAGGATGCAAGCTCTAACCACTCAGGGGAGGGAAGGCATCTGAGCCCAAGTGAGGATGAGGAAGAACGGTCCTCAGTAAACACAGTCACTAGGGGCAGATCCAAAGCTAGTGGTGGGAAGGGGGTCCTTTCAGGAGGAGAGAACCCATCCATCAGAGAAAGAGAGCTGGAGGCCCAGCTAGCATACATAGCTTTGGAAGCAGAGAAGCTGGCCCTAGAAAAGAAAAAGTGGGCATACAAAGAGAAAAGAGATGGAGGCAGCGATAAAGAAGTTGAGGTGTCCATGGGTGGGGGAGTTTGCCCCAGATTACCCAAAGGGGTGGTTCCTGCCTATGTAGAGGGGGATGACATAGATAAGTGGCTGGTGGCCTTTGAGAGGGCACTCAAATGAGAAGGGTTAGGCCTCAATACTGGGGTTCCCTTTTGTGGGAGTTGGTCCCCAACTCAGGGAGGGATAGGCTTCTGACCTTAAGGGGGGAGGAGGCAGATTCATACCCTAGTATGAAGAGGTGCTTAGCCAAGAAGTTTGGTCTGACCCCAGAGCAATATAGAATGAAGTTCAGGGACACCCAGAAGGTCAGTACCCAGTCTTGGGTTGACTTTGTGGACATTTCACTAAAGGCACTAGGGGGCTGGATTATTGGTAACAAAGTAGATACTTATGAGGGGTTATACAATCTGATCATGAGAGAGCACATCTTGACCAATTGTACCCAAGAAAGGTTACGCCAGCATCTATTGGACTCTAAGCAGACCAACCCTAGAGAGCTAGAGGAGGCAGCTGATGAGTGGTTGAGAACCAGGGTGGTTGTCAAGTCCCAGGGGGGAGACTCCAAGAAGGGGGGGACAGGTCCCCAAAAACCTAAGGAGGGAGGTGGTAAGCCCACCACAGAGACTCCCTCTGTACCCCAGAACCCTAAGAAGGAGGAGAGTAAATCCCACTCCCACTCTGACAAGCAGAGACAGGGAGACCCAGGGTTAAAAAAACTCTTGGACAGTAGGGCTTGCATTGACTGTCAGCAGACAGGTCACTTCAGAGGAGATGCAGCCTGTCCAAGGAAGGTGGTTAGCACTGGGCTGTCCAGTGTAGCCATAGAGGAGGATTCCTCAGATTATGAAGTCCTCCTAGCATTGTGCTGGGAGACAGGACCAGATGGTAAGCTGGTGATCCCTGAGGGTGGGAGTAGGCACTTCCACCACATTCAAGTGAATGGGATCCCTACCACTGGCCTGAGGGACACCTGTGCCAGTCACACTATAGTGAGTGACCGGTTAGTGACGCCAGACATGTATGTCCCAGGAAAGACAAAGAAAGTCAGGATAGCCACAGGGGAGGTCACCTCCAAACCTGTAGCCATAGTGCCCCTAGAGAGGGAGGGTATCCTTGACTGGATTAGGGTGGTAGTCAGTGCTGACCTCCCCCTAGATTGTATCCTGGGCAATGACCTCCCAGAGGTGAGCCTGGTCACAGATGGGGTGGTCGCCCAGGGCGCCCCCCCAACCCAAAGTCCTGGGGAGTCAGTCCCTACAGTTAAGAGACAGGGGTCCCCAAGAAAAGGAAAGAAGAAAAGGAAGGGTAGGCCACTCTTAAAGAGAGTTCCAGGGAGCCAAGGGCCTGCTGCCCCAGTAGGGGGGGAGCCCAGAGTTGGCACTGGTGAGGCCTCACCTGACCCCAAGGAAGTCCTGAGTAGTCAGGCAGCTGTCCAGATGCAAGGTGTTGCCCCTGCACTGACAGAAGGGAGAGTGGAAGGAGGGTGTCTGCCACAGGAGGTGGTAGCCCCCCACTCTAGACAGCAAGAGGGGTGCCAGGACCCCAAAGATGCCCCTAAAGCAGCTCAGCCACCTGTCAGTGGAGAGCTTAGGGTGTGGTTCTGGGTACTGACAGCTGTCAGTAGCCTCTGCTGGGTGCTAGCCTTCCTGGCAGCACTGTACTTGGCCTGGGAGGCAGACCCCAGGGCCAATAGCAAAGTAGGCCCCCTGACCCTATTGGTCATGGTGGGGTTGCTCAAGTGTTGGGTGACCTCTTTGGGTAAGCTAGGTGTTGCCCTAGCAAAGTTTGGAGTAGGGGAGGTGGGCACCTCACTACCCAAGTTGGCAGAGAGAAAGGAGGAAGACCCCCCTAGAGGGAAGTTTCAGTTTGAGTTGGGTCCTTTTACTGTTGGGATGGCTTCACTACCCATAGGGAGTGACCCTAACAGGAGGATATAAGGCAGAGTAGGCCCTGCAAAGGGACAGCCAGTTTTCTTCACTGTCTTCCTCGCCTAACAAGCCAGGAAGACTCTCCCAGGGTTGGGCTGAGTCTCCTGGGCGTGTGGGCTGGGGGGGGTTGTGTGAGAAAACAGGGCTGATTGCAGAGGCCCCATAACTTTTTGCCCCCATTTTCCTCTTTTTGCTGGTGTTTTCCTGACTTTAATGGTGCCCTGGGTACTGCTAACCAGTCCCAGGGCCTGTGCTCTGTGTAAAATGGATATGCAAATTAGGCTAATTATAATTGGCTAAATTAACCTACCTATAAGTCCCTAGTATATGGTAGGGCATGTAGGTTTAGGGACCACAGCATAGGTGGTGCACACCTAGGTGCACTGCTGAGGTGCCCAGTGTCATTTTAAAGGCAGGCCTGCTTTGCTGGCTGCTTTTAAATTAAAGTTATATGCAAATTCGACTTTGGAATTAAAGGTACTTCCAAAGTCTTAAACTACCTTATTTTTACATATAAGTCACCCCTAAGGTGTGCCCTATGTGCCCCTAGGGCTGGGTGCCATGTAACTACAAGCAGGGACTTTATAAAAATAGATTTATAAGCCCTGGTGAGGTAAAAACAGCCAAATTCGTTTTTCCCTCATTGAAGTAAATGGCCTTCATAGGCTAGAATGGGCAGACTTTATTTTAAATTTTAAAGTCTCCTTAAATGTTACATACCAAGAATTTGGTATCAAATTGATTGTTGTAATAAATCCCACAACTTCCAGTTGTTGGATTTAATATAACTTGTCCAGGTAAAAAGTTTAGACTTTACCTAAAAAGTTGCCAATTTCAGCTCTGCATTGTATTTACTGCTGTGCTCTGATTGGCCAGCCTGCAGCAGCTTCTGCCAGGCTGCCTTGATGAGGTGTGAAGTGGCCAGGCTTCACACAAAGGAATGTGCTTGGGGGAGAGAATCTCCCCTCAGCAGATGGTGAGGCAGGAAGGGGGAGGGCTGCCAAACTGGTCTTCAAAGGCAGAGAAGGACATTTGGAGCACCCAGCAACACCCCCACATCCTGCAACCCCAGACAATTAGGTGCCCCCTTGATTAGATTAGGAGAGGGCAGGAGAGGGGTGTGTTTATGATTTTTAGCCACACCAGTGGGTGGGCTCAGCCAGATGTAACCTCCAAAAATCAGATTCATCCATGTTGGATTTTTAGAGACTGTTGCCTTCTGGGATGGATTTTTGCCACACTTCCCAGGAAGTGGTCATCACAGGGGGACGACCCTGTCCCTGATTGGAGAACCAGGGCCCCCCTGCTTTTCACCCAGGAGCAAGGATAAAACTGGCAGACCTGCACCCACGCCTCAGATCCCCTCCAGAATTCAACAAGAAAGGAACTAAGGAAGAAGAAGGACTGCCCTGCTGGACCCCTGGCCTGCACCTGGACCCTGCACTCAGAAGGACTGCACCAGCTGCACACTTGGGCTTCACCACAAGAAGGACTTTGCCTGGCTTCAACTGGTTCAAGGAGGGACTCCCTGTTTGCTACAGGTGAAAAATTGCTAACCAGAGTCCCCTGCACCAACTCCTGAAAGAAGCGACCAGCTGACCACTGCCCAGTGGCCAAAAAGGAGTTTGCGCCAGGTGCATTCTGGGAGTTGAAGTCCGCACCCCCAAGGACCATCACAGAACTTCTGGACCCTTGGGGTGAGCTGTGGACCCCAAAAGAACCTTAAAAGAACATCTGGGTGAAGCCCCAGAAGTTTGGAAAAGATTTGAGAATTTTTGGAAAAAAGCTCCAGAGAGGGACCGACCCGCCGCGGAAATTCTAGCCGGCTTGCCTCAACCGCGACCCGGCCTGACTTCGTGGTTCGTCCCGGTAAAGAAAAACATCCAAAAAAGAGACTAAGTCCGAACGTAAAAAGTTGACCGGGACCTCCCAGCCATCGTATCCGAGAAGGGCTCCATGGACGTCGGATCAAGATCCAGGTTTACCCCGGTCGAAGGATTTTCATCTCGAAAAAACGACTAAGTCCGAAGGTAAAAGTCTCCACCGAGGAAACCCACATCGCGTATCCGGACAAGGGCTCCAGGAGGTCGGATTCAACTGGCAGGTTCGTCCCGGGGAAGAAAAACATCAAAAAAGAGACTAAGTCAGAAGGTAACTTTTTAACCGAGGCCTCCCGCGACCTGTAGCCGAGCAGGGCTCCATCGCGGTCGGCCTGAAAGTTTGACTTTGCCCCGGTCGAGGTGCAACCAGATGACCCGATTGGCGCTTTTTGTTTCTAAGCGCTAGAAAAGTAATAATTCTTTAAAAATTCATATCTCCGGTTCCCCTGAACCGATTTTAATCGTTTTTGTGTCATTTTAAAGATAAAAATATAAACTATTTTTATAAATTGGTTTTGGATTTTTAAACTGTTTCCTGTGTTTTATTTAATTACTGTTTTGTGATATTTGAATGCTTTACACTTTGTCTCCTAAGTTAAGCCTTGACGCTCGATGCCAAGCTACCAAGGGTTGAGCTGGGATTAATTTACTGAGACCCAACTGTACCTATGTGGAGGTTGGTGGCTTGTTGCTAGGTGTAGGTACCTACCTGCCCTACCAATAACCCATTTTCCAACAATCACCCTCTTGGAGAACATGATCAACATCGATCTCACTCAACTGGTCACCAAACCCATGCACAAAGCCGGACACACACTAAACCCCCTTTTCACCTTCATCGACAGAATCAAATATAGCCATACCACAGAACTCACCTGGACTGACCACAGCATTGTACACTTTACCATCACCAACACCCAGCATGCCAGCACTATGTGCCATATCTCCTCCCACTGCAGCTGGAACAAGATCACTGAAACTCAGTGGGCACAAGCCTTCTCTTCCTCCTAACCTGAGGCCTCAACAGACCTCAACTAGGCCATCAAAAACTTCTCCACCAGGATAACCGGTGGCACAAACAGAGTTGTCCCACAGAAATCTACAAAATTAAACAAGAGCCCCAAAAAGACCCCCAAACATGCCTGCTGGGACACCCCAGAACTCAGGATCCCCAAGTGCAACTGCCACCAACTGGAGGAACAATGGTGTGCCAGCAAGAACCCTGCTAACAGAGCAGCTCACAAAGCAGCCTTCAGCAACTGTCACCGGTACATCAAAGAAACCAAGAAAGCAGCAATCACCACCTGCATTGATTTAGTAGCTAACCACACAAAGGAACTCTTCAAACTAGTCAGAGAATTCACCAACCCGCATCCATCAAGAACACCATCCACCCCTCCCAAGAACTCTGCAACATTCTCTCATACTACTTCTGCAGCAAGATCACCATCTACAAAAATGTCAACATTCAACCTGCCACCCTCATCACTGACAACCTCAACCAACCAGCAAATTACATCCAAACCAACACCACCTGGTCACTGCTCACTGGCCTGACCACCTCAGCCATCATGTCTTTCATCCACTCTGGGGGTCTCCACAGACCCCTACCCCCACCACCTCTACAACTTTGCAACAAACCCATCAGCACACAGCTCATCAGCATCTTCAACACCTCCATCTCCACATCAACCTTCCCGGACAAATGGAAGCACGCAGACATCAGACCCCTCCTAAAGAAAGTATCTGCTGACCCCAAAGAGCTCAAAAATTATCATCCAATATTCCATCTCCCATACCCTACCAAAGTTCTTGAGAAATCCATCGACCAGCAGCTCACCGAATTCTTGAAACAAAACCACCTACTAGACACCTCTCAATCAGGATTCTGTGCCAACAACAGTATTGAGACCGCACTGATCCCTACCACTGACAACATCAGAACACTCCTCAACCATGGAGAAACCACGGCCCTGATCCTCCTCAACCTTTCAGTGGCGTTCAACACAGTCTCCCGCAACACTCTCATCAGCAGACTTCACAAAATAAGCATACAGCAAGATGCCCTCAAGTGCATCGCCTCCTTCCTTAGAAGATGCACACAGAGCATCCAACTTCCTACCTTCACCTCAGCACCCAAAAACATTGTATACCACAAGGATCATTCCTCAGCCCCACCCTGTTCAGCATCTACAAGAGCCCCCTTACAGATGTTGTCAGATCCCATGGATTCAACATAATCTTCCTGGGCAGATGACACTCAATTGGTCCTCTAGCATACCACTGACCCCTCCAACATCCAAACCAACTTCTGCAATGCAATGACCAATGTAGCCGAATGGATGAGAGGAAACTGCCTCCAACTCAACTCCAACAAAACTGAAGTACTGATGTTTGGAAAGAACATATCCATGTGGGACCACAGCTGGTGGGCTGCAGAACTCAGACCCACACCCACACAGATCGACCATGCACACAACCTCGGCATCTTCCTCGACAGCCAACTGATCATGTCATGACAAGTTAAAGTAGTTGCCTCCTCCTGCTTCCATACACTTCGTATACTCTACAGAATCTTCAGATGGATCCAGACCAGAAAGACCATCACCCAGGCCCTCATCACCATCTGCCTAGACTAGAGCAACTCCCTCTACACCTGAATCCCCACCTAGGTCCTCAGAAGACACCAGATCATACAAAACACTGCAGCCCGACTCATCCTGGACCTCCCCAAATGAACCCACATCCCTACCACCTGAGACACCTCAACTGGCTCCCCATCCAGAAAAGAAATGCCTGTTCAGCATCCTAATGCACGCCTACAAAGCCCTCCATAACCTAGGACCTACCTACCTCAATCATCGATTGAACTTCCACGAACCAGCTTGAAACCTGCACTCCTCTTCTATTACATTCGTAACCCCCGCATCCATTGCAGTCACAATGTTGGCCACTCCTTCTTGTAGATCACTGCAAAGACCTAGAACTACCTTCTCTAGCTCTGCACTGCCCCTTTGCTGGCAGATTTCAAAAAGAGATTCAAGACCTGGCTGTTCGAAGGAGACACAGCACCCAGATACCCCCATGGGTGACAGTGTTTCGCTTTATAAATGCTGTTGGTTTATTGATTTATATAACTATATAAACCAAAGGTTACAGTGATATTAGCATTTAAAAACATTAGAAATTCACTAAACACACAAAGGTTACAAGGACAGTATAGTTAGGATCAGATTTAACATGCACAAAACCATATAAATTCAACTGTTATAGTTAAGGCACCCTAAGGTAGCTATGCTCCCACCATGCATTTTCAGATCAATGATTTTACTGCAAATGTTGCAGTGATATTATCACTAATGTCATAGAAAATGAGATTACTGATGTAATATGTGGTTAATATGTGGGGTAATTACCTGAGTATGGTGAGGGTGTGAGCTATAGTTACCTTAAGGCATGAGTCATAGTTACTTGAAATATCTCTAAAAGCTAAATGTGTATGGTTTTGTGCACATAAATCCTGATCATAACTATAACATCAATGTAACCTTTGTTTTTTTAGTGTTGTCTAAGGTTTTGTATGTGCTAATTACTAACTATAATGTCCCTTTAACCTTTGGCTTTTTCTGTGAATTTTTATGTTTTTGACTGCAGCGGGGTTGGCCACGGGGCCTGGCCTGTGGCAAGACCCTACAGCCAACCCCCTTGTGCATCCAACCCCTCGCCACAAGGAAAAAGCAAGGAGAGGGCACTCAACAACGTGAGAAAAAGCAAGGAGAAAGCAGTGACAATGAGGGGAGAGTAAGGAAAAGACACACAAAAAAATGAAGGAAAAAGCAAGGAGAAAGCAATGAAAATGAGGAAAAAGCACGGAGAAGGCACACAAATCTAGGGAAAAAGCAAGGAGAAAGCAGTGAAAACTAAGGAAAAGCAAAGAGAAGGCACACAAAAAACAAGGATGAAAGCAAGGAGAAAGCCATGAAAACAAGGGAATAGCAAGAAAAAGGCACCCAAAAAAGAGGGGGAAGTTAAGAGAAAGCAGTGAAAACAAGAGAATAGGAAGAAGTCACTAAAAAGCAGGGAAAAAAGCTAGGATAAAATAGTGAAAATTAGGGAACAGCTAGGAGAAGGCACTCAAAATACAGGGAAAAGCAAGGAGAAAGCAGTGAAAATTCGGGAAAAGCAAGGAGAAAGCACACAAAGACATGAGAGAATAAGCAAGGTGAAAGCAATGAAAATGAGGGGAAAGCAAGGAGAAGGCACACAACAAACGGGAAGCCTCCCTGCAACTGCCCAGCTGACCTGCTGCTTCGAACCTGTCTGGACCTGCAACTGGACCTTCATGAGCACTGCTGGCCTCTGCTGGAGTGAGCTACCGATCCCTAAGTGGTGTCTACCCAGTTGCTGGTCCCTTGGATGGCATCAGAGAGAACTCATTGTGCCCTAACTGAAGGTTCCATCAAATCCAAGTGAAGCTCAGCAAAGCCTCACTGAACAGCTGAAAGCTTTCTCAAAACCAAAAGGTGAGCGATGCAGAGCCTCGTCACACAGCTGCAAGCTTCGTCGGGAACCAATGCCGTGCAATGCAAAGCCTTGTCTCCCAACTGGAAGCTTCATCGGAACCAACAGCGACCGATGCAAACCCCAGAAAGCCTCACTGCACAGCTTCATTGAAACTGACAATGGAGGATGCAAGTCCTTGCAAATCAATGCCACTCAGACCACGCACCTAGGTCGCAAGTTATGATCCTCAATAGGCCAAACTTAGACCCATATTTATACTTTTTTAGCACTGCATTTGAGTCATTTTGTGATGCAAAAGCAGCGCAAACTTACAAACTTCCTTCTTTGTACATTTTGGCTTCTTGTCATGATGCAGCATAGGAGGCACTTACCTGTTTTTCCAGGTCCAATTCTATGTGCTACTCTTAAGCTCCTGAGAATGCATGTCTTCAGAAGCAGAAGAAGTTGGAGAGGAGTGCGGAGTCTGGACAGAAACATTACATCTCTGAAGTACGCCCTACTTTGGATGCCTGAGTAAAGGCAGGAAGGACAACATATCCCATGGAGCCACCTGACTCTCATGAGACTTGCAAATGGTGGTGGCCATCTTGAATGCCTAGGCTATCCACTCCTTTGGGTCCAAAACAGTTGTGGAAGGCAATTGTGATAGTTCCATTAGTTGAGGCTTGCTGTTAGATTCCTTACAACCTGTTATTCTGCAGAGTCAGCAAGACATCATTGAACTCAGAAAAATCTTTTTGCACCACACTTGTAAAGTACAAAGATTTGCGTTTTATTGTTTCACAAGGAGTTCTCTTTTACAATGAAAATTCAGTTTTTCCATTTTGGTTATTTCTCACAAGGAGTCATACATTGGAATGATGGACCCTATTTTTTGTGCTTTCTTAGTTCCACAATGAGTTATTCAAGACAATGAAGTACTCAATTCTCATTGCCGTGCTTCCATAAGGGAAGTCAGTAGAATCACATTAGCATTGGGCTTGTTGTTCGATACGTATGTTATGAAGATCTTGATTATAGTAAGTATATGATTACAGTTGGTATAGGTGAGCCATATGACAGTAATGAATATAACGTTCTATTTAGCAAACAACATATAAAACACAAAAGGTTGCTCACAGTTACCATATTAACTTAAAATATATTACAGCTCATGAGAAAGAAAGAGTTCCATTCCAGTATTGAGAATAGGAAATATGGAGAGTGTCAGTTGGTATTTGATATACAATATAAAATATTAACTGAAAAAGTAGAGTGACAGAAATTGGGTTATTCATTTGGGAGAGGATGACCACCTACTAACATATTACATACAATTAGGTTAGGTGAAAACACAATTCGAGGAGAATCTCTGCTCAACCCCAGGTAACTATAGCACACTCATCAGGTACTGCCCAGAGAGTGGGTTTTAAGTTCAAGCAGCACCAACAATTTCAAAGTAAAGAACACAACACAAACAAACAAAAATAGAAAAAGACAGAAAATGTAATGAGCAAAATATGCCAAGATTATTTTAATATATTATGTTGACATGTGGATTTTTGAAAGTTTTAAGGTAAAAAGCACGTAGAAAAAAGGTGCCATTTGAAAATAAAAACACTGAAGTATACAAAAAGTAATGGATGGATGGTTTTAATTAATCGCAGCCATTGGTAATTACTTGGGGCCACATCTCAATTCATCATTATGTTGCACATCATGCCACTTCAGTTTGGAACCAGCCACATGCGACTCAGTCTTAAACCCTGCTCCAATGGGAATAATCCAGTCCCAATTGCCAGTCCAGACCTCCCTAAACCAGAGCACAAGCAACTCAGGACCAGTTTTCTTCTTATTGGAGCTCATCAGCCAGGTGTAGCTTGGTTCCAGAAGTGCAGTGTGTACAGGACCCACATGTGAGCATACTTAGCCCACTTAGGATGACTCACTGAAGTATGTAAAAAGTAACATATGCAATGCTTAATTGATCTCAGCCACCAGTAATTACTCAGGCTGCATCCTAATCTATAGTTATTTTGCATAACATGCCACCTCAGTTTGGACCCAGCTATCTGCAAATCCGTCTTGACCCTGATCCAGTCCAGGTCTTCCCTGAGTCATAAGACAAGCAACCCAGGACTGGTTGCAAAATACTGATGGACTGTGATGCAGCCTGAGTAATTATCAGTAGCTGAGATTCATTCAAGGCATCAACCCTTCACTATTTTGTATACTTTTGAAAAATAACAAACCAGGATTGACTGGGATTTGCTCAGGATTTCAGCAATACAACTATAGACCTGAGGTCAGATATACGAGGGTTGTTTCCTGGTCAAAATTGTTATCTTTGCAATTACTCTCTGAAATGGAAGTCAGAATATTCCATTCTGCATGGTAAAGTATATGGTAGGCAAGGGCCCACTGAAGTCAGATAAATCGTCATTGAATTCCATCAGAAGCTGATAGTGTTGGCATCAGAAACTACAAGTAGATGCCTGTCGAGGGTGCTTTGGCAGCTGAATGGATTTGCTGCCTTGGCACTGTCCAAGGCTAAGATTTTTCCTTCACTTTTTTGGAAGTCTGTATCCTCACAATGGTAAGGTTGGAAGCTGTAGCCAGGGAATGCTCTACAATGCTGAATATATTTACTCGAAGGCCCTCCTAAACCTGTGTTCAGCTTGACAAGTTGACAACCTTGTTTTCTTGCCCACAAAGGGAGCACTCTTCATGGGCACACACTAGCATATTGTGCCAGTCTTCCACAGGTGAAAAAAATGACTCGGTCACACTTTTTTCTAACTGCTGGGAAAGTGCGCACAGCTTCTCAGGGTAGACTTCTAGTCACCTAGTCTCCAGTCTGCAGGGTCCAGTTCTCTAAGGTCAGCTGGACCCTCTTAGAGTCAGTGGACTTCCTGATTTTCATGTTTCTGAAGCAAGCAGACAGGAGGAACTAACTAAACTATGGTGAGCAATTTCAGTAACTGGGTGCCAGCAGAAGTTGGAAGTCCTTGCATGAGTCCTCTTCTTCCACTGGAGTAGGAGTCCTCTTCCAGAAGGGCCCTTGTCTTCAGATGGAATCTTCCCAAGTCCAAGAATTTTATGTGGAGGTAGTAGTTGAGGTGCCAGATTTATCCTGAGCATTAGCTAGTGATTGAAGAAATTCTTCACCTGCCTCTATTTTCTTGAAGTTCCCCCCTTGCTTTCACAGCATGTCATCTTTTCCTTACTATAAAATTAAGCAGGAGCCCTTATTGCAATGTTGCAGAACCCTTTCTATCACCAGACAGACATACCTCAACTCCTTAACCACACCCCTAGGAGATTTGAGAGAATGAATAGTAGAGGCCCTCTCTTGCATCTTCAAGCCGAAAGAAGTAGTTCTAAGGATGTCATTTGTTCTTTCATTTGTTCCTGTCCACTCCCAGGTAGCTAATCCCTTCTAAATGGTCAGTGGTTAACATCTTTTGACCTTCCTGGGGTCAGAGGCAGTCTACTGTGTTCTCAACCAAGGGCAATTACTCACCCAACCAAGGACGAGCATTCTATCTCTGACAGTGATGAGTGGTAAAACCGGTGTTAAGGCAGTTCTGGCTCAGGTGGCCTAAAGTGCATTTTTACAGGCTTAGGTTTCCACTCAAGTTATTAAAATCTGATTTCACCTTATTAAGTAAGAAATGATATTGAAGGATTTGAAAGCATTTCAGAGGTGGAGATATGAATTTAAATATTTTAATTACACCAAGGCTTGCCTGCCTTATGGAAAATGTAGATGAGCTACATGATGAAATAGCTCTTACTTTAGGTCTGCAGGCACACTGTGGAAACGCATTTTAAATATATGGTGTTGCACTTTTTTGTATATTAGGCACACTGCCTGCGGGCCTACCATTTGGGGTCACTTTATGATTTATAAAAGCATGCTTTTCTATACGGTGAAGGCATGTTTCCTTGCCAAGCGTTTCTGCAGTGCATTTAAACTACTACCCAACTAGAGCACAGTGATGCTCTTGGCAGCCACATATTTTTATTTTAGGTGTAAATACGCACTGCGACCTACAAACAATATTAGAATCCCATGCCATTAGTGCATGTTCTGTACCATCTACTTTAACCTTAGAAGTAAGTTAAACAGTCCAATTGGGTGAAAACAATTTTACTAATAATATTTTAGGACCATAACACACACCCTGTTGCAATGAATAACAGTGTCAAAGTGCAGAGAGTCCGAATAGCAGCACATATAGGGTACAGAAAAATGTGGAAAATTGGACGTGACCAGGCAACAGAGGCACATTTTCTACTCAAAAACAACATTATAGCCATACTAAGAGCCTTTTCTTGTGCTAGGTATCAATAATTCTGCAGACCATAATATGTTAAGATCTGCAAACTTCCAGTGTGATGATATACAATGTTTCTGTTTCAATGTCTTCTCTCATTCACCTTTCACCAGACCTACTGCTCATCTAGATGGCTTTATTGCTATGGTGGCTGTGGGTTTAGAGAAGTATGGATTCCCTCAATACCCCTGTTGCACCTCAATTGCAAAGTTACTCCATAGGTATGGAATTATAATTGGAATGACACTGGTGTTTCATATATGGAACAATGGATTAACCTATCACAAATTGAAATAACAGTTTTTCATGAACTACATAATATGTTATAAAGCAGAATGAGATACAGATCAGATGATAAACTAATATATAAAGTGGACTATTGGAGAGCCTATAAAAGCCCTGAGGAAGTCGTGGGGCTACGTACCCCAGATGAAACAAATGTTGGCTTTGGCTGGAGTGATGTACACATAATGGAATAAAGAAGAATTTTTGAGAACTGTATTGGGACTAGATTTCATTAATCAACTGATATACAAGAGGACATGTGTATAGTTTGTTTATATATATCTTAACAATCATATGATTGTTTTATTAAGGTAAAATAGTAAGGGTACCTTATATGTGCACCGTCTGCAGATACGGGGATCTAGTGGTTATACTTACTAAATATTCTCAGTAGGAGAGCTCCTTATCTCCTTGCTACCCCCCCAATGTCACCTTACTCATTGTCCTGGGTATATTGTCAATTGATAACTAAGGCCCTCATTATGACATTGGTGGTAAATCCTGCTTACTGCCATGGCGACTGCTGCCAACATAACACTGCTGCGGCGGATAACCGCCAAGCGTATTATGACACACGCACACCAATCCGTCACTATACAGCCACACACACAAGTCCGCAGGTCAGTGATAAACTGGCGGTATCTAAACCCACACCGTTATGCCAACAGAACTACGCCCACAGCATTATGTCCCATGAATCACCGCAGCAGACATTCAGTGGCGGTAATGAATTGGTGGTACATACCACCCAGCTCAAAATACACACACACTAACAAAACAGCCCCACATTGGACAATTCAAAATACACACACCTGACACACATACACACACCACACCCACACACCCACACACAGCACTATAAAACACACACCCACACTACCGACAACCCTTTAGGACTAGAAAGAATTGATACCAGAGAGAGACAGCAAGAGCATCCACACAACCACAGCCACATAACATCATCACCTATACACCATCCACACACTTTACATCACACACCCCAGCACATCACCCCACACACCCTCACCATCACCACTCACACTAAACCCATGGCACCACAACGACATCCCAGATTCTCTGAGGAGGAGCTGAGGGTCATGGTGGAGGAAATCATCCGGGTAGAGCCACAGCTATTTGGAGCACAGGTGCAGCAGACATCCATTGATAGGAAGATGGAGCTATGGCGGAGAATCGTGGACAGGGTCAACGCCGTGGGACAGCACCGCAGAGCAAGGAACGACATCAGGAAGAGGTGGGATACCCTACGGGGGAAGGTACATTCCACAGCAGCAAGACATCAACTAGCTGTACAGAGGACTGAAGGTGGATCCCCACCTCCTCCCCCACAACTAACAACATGGGAGGAGCAAGTCTTGGCAATCATGCATCCTGAGGGCTTGGCAGGAGTAGGGGGAGGACTGGACTCTGGCAAGTCAACTGTTTACTACTATCACCCCCCCTACCTGAATGCCATGACAAACCCCCACCCCTACCCTCACTACCATCACTGCACCACCTCCCACATACCCCACCATCACAACCCACTCATCCCAATACCAAGCCCTGCATGTAACACCAATGCAGGGACACCACTCACAGACGTGCATGGACACCTATCACCACTGCATGCACACTGGTGAGAATCACCTAGCCCAACAAATAGCTACTCAGTCAATCTGCCAGGGCAACAACAACCATAGAGAGCAACACACCCATGCACATGATGTCACACACAGAAACAATAATACTGCATCCCCACAGGTCCCCCACCCAATATCACCAGAGAAGAGGTGCAAGCAACATCCAGTCCCCCCCAGAAGAGGCCCACAGTGATGACAGCAGCTCTGCTCGCCTGGATGTGGATGACCAACCTGGCCCATCGGGGATGTACGGACAGTCGGTACACAGGCACACTCTCACAGCACCACAGAGCCTCCCCCTCAGGAAACACCAACACATAGCACCCACCCAGAGAGCCCAACCCTCTGTCCCCAGGATGGGTCATTCAGCAGTGTGTCCACCACTACAGGGACACCAGGCAACCCCACAAACACAGGATGATCAGGGACCTGGGGTCAGTGGTGGTGGGCACACAGTTCAGGGGACAGGGGAACAGGACAACAGGGACTGCTGTACGACAGGGCGAGGACAGGCCCAGGGAACCGACTCTCCAGGAGGCACTCACTGCAATCCTGGGAGCATACCACCATTCCCAGGAGACGCTGGGCCAGATACTGGACAAGTTGCAGGAGAATATACGGCTGCAGGAGGGACCGTACCTGGGGATCAGGGAGGACTTGAAGAACATAAACATCCCCCTTGTCTCCATTCCAGGGGTGCTGCAGACATGGCCAACATGATGAGAGAGGCAGTGGCACCCCACCGGGCCTCTGCCACTAGCCAAACCAATGAACAGCCCTCCACCTCCGCTGCCGCCAGTGGACGGACAGGAGGCCCCGCCACAGGCCCACAGGCCACCAGCAGCCCAGCCCCTGCAGAAGGAGAACCACCTCGCAAACATTCCCTGCAATTCAGGCAGAAGCCAGATACTACTGCCAAGACCCCCGCCAGGAAATAAGACTCTCCTGTGTAGTGAATCCTAGTTTGTTTTAATGGGATAACAGGAGTTAGCTTAGCCTTTGGCTTGCAGACTTGTGCCCCCATCACCTAGTGACTTTTAATGTACTTAGCTTGCTCTGTCTTAGTCCATTTAATTATTTAATTCTTCTAAGATGACTGCCTTGTTTATAGTTAGGCCACTTGTTATGATTTGCATTATCAGTGCCACCGCGTTAAGGCGTCAAGATCAAGTGACAAAGACAAACAGTAGGTGTTCACACTTAGGGGCTTTCCCTCTCCATGCTTTCGAGATAAATGTTTATATTAATTGCTGCCCCAAGCATGCCTGTTATCTATTGTTTGGGAACACACCTATGTCAGGGGTCCAAGTAAATCTGTATAAATACATCAGACTTTAGACAGATAATCAGAGGGATTCCAATCAGAGGGCATCGCCACCATTGCTGATATCGATGCTGCACAGCGTCTTGACGCTGACCCAGTCTTCGTGTCCCTACGGAGTCTGAAAGAGAGACCTCATTCCAAGGTAACAAGTGTTGGGGGCTCCTCTCATGGACCTGGCTTGGCAGATTAGGTTTAACATACCCAGTTCTCCTTTAGGTAGGAGGTTAGGCCTATTATGACAGGGTATTAGGACATATTACACACTTGTTATTGCAAGATGGTGGGGGTCTTCATAATAATGACTCTTGTCTTTACAATTCTGTTTCTTGCACTGTTCATTATCCTAAACATTGCAGCCCTTGCAACTTATCGCAGATTGCAGTTGTGTTAAATAAAAACCATTGAAACTTTACTGCATATTCGTTATTGCCTGTGTTTGGTTGAGAAATTATGTATCTGTGAGAAAGGGGTAATCTCTGCTTAACCACGACACACCCTGAGATGTCATACTCTCGAATCCATGTGTAAAGGCTGCCACAAATCACCTTTTACTATTTGGGTTTTTGGTGAAGTGCTGCTAGTGAGCTGGAAGGGTTGGGACGACATCTGCGACTTGTTGTAGGATAGGCATAGTCGCATACAAACGTAAGTACTGTCATCCTTACGGACTCTCAAAAGGGTAAGGACTCTGACAAACTACCCATTTTATTAGTTAACTGTCGCTCGTTAGGAGCTCATATAATGGATATTCACCTTCTGGTGGAACAAATAGAACCTCTGGCTTTATTTCTGACAGAAACGTGGTTGGATGAAAGCTCTGATCCAGATATTGCAATGGCACTCCCTACTGGCTATAAGATCAGCAGAATTGATAGACCTAATAGAGGAGGTGGTATAGCAGTTAGCTATAGAGACACATGTAAGATCACTACAGCACCCAATTTAATTAAAGATTGCAAGAGTATGTCTTTCTCCATTAGCGCAAATCCTCATTACACCCTATCTGGCGTTTTGATCTACCGTCCACCAGGTCCAATGGGAGATTTTATGATCTCACTGGCAGAAAATATCTCGCAATCAGTATATACTAAATCAAACTTCTTAGTGCTGGGAGATTTTAATCTACATGCGGAAAATGTAGATAATGCTTCTACTAAGATGTTGATAGCAGACATGAATGCATGTGACCTAGTGCAGTTAATTCAGGGACCTACTCATAATAGAGGACATACACTCGATCTGGTATTTTCTAATGTACCAGGCCTAGAATTTTTATCCTCACGTCCGCTAGCATGGTCGGATCATTACCTTCTAGAGTTAGAACTATCCACTGCGCATTATAAGAGCATGAATACTGTTGACCCTCCACGCAGAAGGAAGTGGCACAAACTAAAGGCCACAGAGTTTATTAACGCACTGGAGAAAAAGAGAACAGGAAATATAAACACAAACAATATAACAGATTTCACGCACTCCGTGAATAAATGGATAGTGGATAGCCTGGAGGAAATCATACCCCATTCCTATACCAAAAACATACCCCGAAAGAAATCGGCTCCCTGGTTTAATGCAAGCCTTCTTGAGAAGAAAAGAGGATGCAGGAAGCTAGAAAGGAAATGGAGATATATTCAAGATGACTCTGTGAAAAGGGATTACAAGAATATGATTCGAGAATACCACTTAGAAATTAAAAAAACACAGGCGGCATACTACTCTGAAAAAATTGAAGCAGCAGCTAATTCACCCAAGGAGATATTCAACGCCTTAAAAGATCTTATTCATCCTACTGAGGAGTCAGAAATTAGGGACTTCCCACAGCAACATGTAGAGGATCTGGCAAGCTTCTTTTTAAGTAAAATTCAGAACATCTATGAAGCTTTCCCCAACCCCCCAATCAAAGATCAGGGGACGATGAACCAGGAGGCTAGAGAGGAAATCTTCCTAACAAACTTTACCCCCATTAGTTTGGATAAAGTTATTAAACTATTGAACTCAACGAAATCAGGCTCCCTAAACTTATTAACACTTCATTAGTTTCTGGCATGGTACCAGACTCCTGGAAACAGGCTATTGTTAAGCCTCTCCTAAAAAAACCCAATCTGGATTCCAGGCTACTGAGTAATTATAGACCAATTTCACTGCTGCCTCTAATGGCTAAACTTACGGAGAAGAATGTACACTCTCAGTTGTCTACGCTTCTGGAAGAAAGAAAGCTTCTACATCCTACCCAGATGGGTTTTAGGCCTAAGCATGGGACAGAAACCGCATTGATTGCCATTACAGAAGAAGCAAAAAAGAGGATGGACAAAGGAATTGAAACCGCAATCCTCCTCTTGGACTTGAGTGCGGCATTCAACACAGTTGATCTAAATATTCTCAAAGACAGATTGCGGGGATGTGGAATCGCCGGAGTCGCACTAGAATGGATTCTTTCATTTTTACATGGAAGATCCTTTCAGGTACTGGATAGATCATATACCTCTAGGCGCACTTTCAGTAGTTGTGGTGTCCCTCAGGGGTCGGCTGTGAGTCCGCTACTTTTTAACGTCTACATGCGGCCTCTAGCAGGGATCGTGGAGCCATTTGGACTGAACCTGGTATCTTATGCAGACGATACTCAACTGGTCGTCTCCTTCTCCAATATTCACCCAGATATGGGCATGGCACTAGGGCCCTGCCTGAAAGCAGTTGCTACCTGGATGTCAGGAAGCAAACTAAAGCTAAACGACGAAAAAAACGAGGTTTTGTTCTTTGGGAAAAAAGTGCCCTTAGTTAATTCTAGCCTATTAAGAGGAGTGCCCACCCTTCCCCCACCCTAAATGTCTCATTAAAAGCCTGGGCGTATGGTTGGACCCCTTACTTTCAATGGCCCAACATGCCAATAGAATAGCAGGAACTTCATTTGCCCTGCTCAGGACTTTGAGGAAGGTGTTAACTATATTACCGTTTTTGGCCAGAAGACTGGTTATTCAGGCACTGATAGGTTTTCGGATTGATTATGGTAATGCCCTGTTTATAGGATCACCTAGATATGTGATTCAAAGATTACAAAGGGTACAAAATGCAGCGGCACGTCTGCTTTTAAATACCCCTAAGCAACAATCTATACGGGCAGGAATTGCGTCCCTACATTGGCTCCCTGTAGAGGAAAGGATTCAGTTCAAGGCCCTATGCCACATTCACAGAGCCATATTTGATAATGGTCCTGAAATGCTTAAAACGCTGGCACAGGTCTACATTCCAGCCAGGCCACTCAGATCCTCCTAAGCTAACTTGATCATAGTGCCAACGGTGAAGAAAGCAAGATGGGGAGGAAGATCATTGGCATATCAAGGTGCCTTGCTCTGGAATAACCTTCCTATCAATATAAGATCAAATTCACAAGAGACTTCTTTTAGGAAGGATCTGAAGACTTGGCTATTTAAAACCTAAACTTTTTCACGAACATAAACAGTACATTTCCGCTATGGCAGTATAAGCGCTACGAGGCCTCCGGGCAGTTAGGCGCTATATAACCAATTATAACAAAACATAACATAACATCCTTAAACCAGCAGTCTTGCCTAGAGCCAGAGTCCAAACTACGACACCTGATTGTCACCCTTGTGTCCCACTCTGTCACCCTGTCCACCTTGAACTGACATTGCTCCCCTTCCTATGCACCCTTGGACAATGCACCTGTGATTCAAATAGACTGGAACTCTACCCTGGAATTTCCTCCATCATCACCCCAGCCCATTGCACATCCCCTTCTACCTCTTAGCACTTAAATAAACACCCTTAGAAAAAATATAAGTATGGAGTATGTCAAATGATTTAAGTCTGTATTAGTTCAACAAGGTTTAAACATTGAAAATCAACTGTACACAAATGTAAACATTGGAATGACCTGTAGTTGGCTGCAGTCACCACACCAGGAGCGATAGTGGGGCACAAATATCTGCAAATAGAGATGCCAAAGGCTACTGTGAGTAGCCAAAGAAGTGGGGAAAAACAGCCTGCCAGTGATAATGTCAAACACAAAAATGTCAATAAATGTGAAGTTACACTTTCTTCCCTGTGTGTCATTTAAAGTATTAACAAATTGTTGCACTTCTATTGTCCTCATCCTCTGCCTCCTCATCTTCACTGTCCACAGGGCCTACTGCTGCCACACAGCCATCTCCAGCCTCATCCTCCTTCAGAAAAGGCACCTGGAGACGTAAGGCAAGGTTGGGCAACATACAGCATGCCACAATGATCTGGCACACCTTCTTGGGTGAGTAGTACAGGGATACACCTGTTAGATGGAGGCAACAAAACTTGGCCTTCAGGAGGCCGAAGATCCCTATAATTCTTCTTGCTTGCCCATGTGACTCATTGTAACGTTCTTCTGCCCTTGTCCTGGGATTCCTCACAGGGGTCAGTAGCCATGAGAGATTTGGGTAACAAGAGTCACCAGCAAATATCGAGGGACAACTGTTAGCCACACACCAACCCTTAGGGCCCACACCATACCCATACACCAGCACCCACTGGGTGGGAAACAGGGCTCACCTATTAGCCACACCCTGTGCCTCTGGAGTTGAGCCATAACATATGGGATAATGCTATTCCTCAGCACAAAGGCATCATGCACAGACCCAGGATATTTTGCATCGGCGTGGGAGATGTACTGGTCCACCAGGCACACCATCTGCACATTCATGGAGTGAAAGCTCTTTCAATTTCTAAATACCTGCCCCAATAATGTTGGGGATATGTCCCATTGCATAGAAGTCCGCTTTCACTGTGGCCAAATCCTCCTCCTGGAGAAAATGATGTAGCTGCGCATGTGTTTAATCAGGGCAGACAACACTCTGGTCAGTACTATTGAGAACATTGGTTGAGCCATTCCTGCTGCCAAGCCCACTGTCACTTGGAAGGAGCCAATTACCAGGAAATGAAGCACTGATAGCACTTGCACAAGAGGGGGGATCCCAGTGGGGTGAAGGAAAGCAAATATTAGGTCAGGCTCCAATTGGGCACACAGCTCTGTGATTGTGGCCCTGTCTATAGGTGAGGATAATGTGCCTGTCCTCCATTGTTGCCAAGTCCACCAGGGGTCTGTACACGGGGGTATGTCTCCACCTCCTATTCATCTGCAGCTGCTGTAATCTATGTGGCAAAATGGTAAGGAGCTGGTTAGTATCTCTTATTTCCAACCACTACACTTCAATGCACGTCGTGATTGTAACAGTATTTTGTTGGAGAGGTCCAGATGGTGCATATGCGTACTGTGACGCAGTTAGGAGTCATGGCCTGCCCCCTCCTGAAATGGCATCCTTCTGTCCTGTTTGGAGGAATAGGTGGAAATGAGGTAATTCCGCTGACGTTGTGCGCCGTTGCGGGAGGCGGTCGAAAACTGCGTGCAACTCCTCATTGGTTAACATTGGGTCCTATAAGTTACAGTGGCCAATGGGTATGTACGCCGGCGGTGACGGTATGCACCGCCACAGATGTGACTGCCATTTTCTATCTGTTCACTCACTTGCTACTTGACTTTCAACAGGAGAGGAACTACACTGCAAGTGCTGCTGTGACCTGTGTCTGGAACTGACCATGGCTCGTGTCACTGGGGAAAGGGCCCCTGCCTTCACCTCAGCCGAGTTGGAGAGAATGCTGAATGGGCCTCCAGACCACCAAGTGATTACACCCTGAGTATGATGCATGAGGCGTGAATGCATGGAGTGCTTTGTGTGAAGGCCTCATGAAGGTGGGGGGTCGGTGGATGGGTCCTGTGCAGCGTGCTGCATGTATGGTGGGCCATGTCTGTTTTAATGGGGATGGGAAGGGACATGGTGGGCCATGAGTGTAACAGGCAGGACGGTCGGACTAATATCTTTCCCTGTGTCCATTTCCCTGCAGGTCAGTGCTCATCAGAGAAACTGTATATGGTGTGCCATTGCCAAGGATGTGCAGACCCCGGGGGTCTACGGCAGATGGAGCACCCACTGTCGCAAACGGTGTGAGGACCAGAGATGCTGGGCACAGAAGACGGCGGAGATCCAGCTGGGGATGGCCTCCCAACGAGAAAGGGGTGCTTGTCAAACCCTGATCCCCCTGATGGCCCGCATACTGGCGGTGGCCTATCCAGAGCTGGATGGGCGCTTGGGGGCATCACAGCAGCCACAAAGGGGTGAGTACAGTGCCCCAATATAAAACTTGCACATGGTGGGGTGGTATCCGGGTGGGGGATGCATGCCTGTGGGTGCCCGTAGGCCAGGCCTGACATTGCAGTGTAGGTCCCATGTTGGGCAGGGTTCTGATGTAAAATACCTCCAACCAAGCTAGTAGGCATCCACTACTGGGCAGGGGTCTGTGGGTCTCAGGTATGCTGCAAGTGGCGTTAAGTGTCCCTATCCCTGGGCTGGTGAGTAGCATTGTGACTGGTAGTGCATTGCATAGTGCGTAGGGCTATTCCCTGTGTGTGTGTGTGTGTGTGTCCGTGTGTGTCGTGTACGCCAACGTTGGTGTTGTTTGCGCCATTGACCAAGGGAATCCTTTGTCTCGCCCCCCCTTTTTGTTTTGTCCCCCTGTCCTTATGTGCATTAGCATCATCTGGCGGAGGAGCTGAGGCACCGTTGACTGAGGGAGCTGCATCCCACACGGCCCAAGAGGCCCAATCCACCGACAGTGAGGGCGCCAGTGGGATGGAGGGCGAGGGGAGCACCACGGTGAAGACCGGAGGGGACAGTACTGACATGGATTCCTCTGCCGATGGAAGCTCCCTGGTGGTGACAGACACCTCTGTGCCCACCGCTGCTACAGATACAGCCACCCCCGTACCAGCACTGCCCTCCCAGCAGCCCCTCAGTGTGTTTCCCATGTCCGCTCACCCAGGAGGATGGGCATCTCCTTTGCCTAGGCACCTCAGGCCCTGCCCCAGTCAGCCCTGCAGCCCTGAGTGAGGAGGCTATTGACCGCCTGTGATCCATCTCTTTTGGATAGTCAACCATTGTGAATGCCATCCAGGGGCTGGCAGCCCAATTGCAACAGACAAATGCATTCCTGGAGGGCATTCACACTGGCATAGCAGCACATCAGAGATCAATCCAGGCTCTGTCCTCCTCTCTGATGGCAGCCATTGTCCCTGTTTCTAGCCACTCCCCTCCAACTTCCTCTACCCAGTCCCATTCCTCTACCCAATCCCATTCCCCTCAAACCCAACATATCCCAAGCACACAATCAGACGAGCACGCACCCAAGACAACACACAAGAGTGGACATGGCAAACACAAGCACCACACTTCATCCCACAGGCACTCACACAAACAACATCCAGATGCAGACATACCAACATCCACTGCCTCCACTGTGGCCCCCTCCTCCTCATTGTCTACCTCCCTCCCAGTTGTGTTTACACTCACACCTGCATGCACTACATCCTAATCCACTACCCCCATCACCAGTACACCTATCAGCACACGCCCCTCACTGGCAGTCACAAGCCCCACATCCATGCCCATGTCCCCTGTGTCCTCTCCCACTGTGTCTGTTCCCCCTCCTCCCAAAGTACACAAATGCAAGCACTCAGACAGCCAACAGCCATCCACCTCACAACAACATCCAGCCCATGCAGCTGCACCCAAACACAGCCGACACCTCCTACAACCACTACCTTTACACCCTGGTCTGATGTGAGGGATGGGGTGGGGAGGGCTAGGGAAGAGGGAGATAGAGAGGAAAAGCTTCGTAGGGACATTGGGGCGGGAAGAGGGAGATGGTCTGGGAGACTCCCCACACAACTGCCAGCAGCGCCACTAGCACCACTGCCAGCAGCAGCAGCCCGAGTGTGCAGTCGTCCCAGGCTGCAGGGGAAGGGCTGGAGCCTCGCCCCTCCACTGCCAGCACCGCCACGGGCACCACTGCCAGCAGCAGCCTGAGTGGCCAGCCGTCTGATGCTGCAGGGGAAGTGCTGGAGCCTCCCCCCACCACTGCCAGCACCACCACCAGCACCACTGCCAGCAGCAGCCCGAGTGGGCAGCCGTCCGAGGCTGCAGGGGATGGGCTGGAGCCTCCCCCCACCACTACCAGCACCGCCACTGCCACCACTGAGCAGCTGTCACCGCCAGCGCACAGTGTGTAGTCCTGCATCCATGGTTTGTTGTGCGGCCTGGCCCCTGCAAATCCTGTGGGTCTGAGACCCAGGTGAGAGACTGTGACCTTTCACTCACCAGGACCAAGCAGTGGGCAGGTCACCCACTTGAGAGACTGTGGCCTTGCACTCCGCAGGACCACGCAGTGGGCAAGTCACCCACTTGAGAGACTGTGGCCTTGCACTCCCCAGGACCAAGAGGTGGGCAAATCACCCACTTCGGAGACTGTGGCCATGCACTCCCTAGGACAGAGTGATGGGCATGTTGCCCCCTCCTGGACCAGTGGCATTGTACCATCTTCCGGCTGAGGTGTCCCCCATTCCCCGTCCCCCTAGGTGCCTGTCTGTCAGGAGTGAGGATGGGCCTTGGACTTGGACTTTGTGATGTGGCCCTGTGGCCCGTGGACATTGAGGACTGGGCAGTGTCCCTTGTATTGTAAATATGTATATAATTTTTTATTTGGATGCATGTATTATTCATATATTTCTCTTATTACACTCTTTTTACTCTATTTTGGTTGTTCTTGCATTATTCCTGTGGGGTACGGGGTGAATATGTAATTTTATTGCATCTGGTTGTGTGTGTGGTGTTGGGGGTGGGGGTGTTGAGTGTTGCGTGTGTGAGTCACTCTCTTTTTCCTCCCCCCTGTGTGCTAGGTGGCAGTACTCACCGTGGTCGTCTTTGTCGGCGTTGGTGTTCACAGTGGAGCAGAAGGTAGAAGAGCATGGGGAAGACATGCATCTCTGGCTCCATGGTGGCATGGTTCTTCCTTGAGTGTCCAGAGGTGAGTTGTTTCCCTTCTGTACAGTGCTTCCGCCAGGCTTTTGATGTCATTGGTACCGTTCCAGAAAAGGTGGCAGATAGGTGGTTCATATTACTGTGGGCAGTACTTTGTCTTCCGTCTGGCTGTTGGCGGTTTCCACCGTGGTGCCTGTTGATTTCGCCCTGGCGGTTGGTGTGCTAAAGTGTCAGTCTGAGCGGTTTCCGCGTGGTCATAATTTCATATTTCTTACCACCGTCTTGGTGGTGGTATCACCAACCGCTAGGGTTGTAATGAGGGCCTAAATCTTTAAACACAGCCAGAACTCCATATTGAGCACACACATATCAACTGCTCTACTCATGCCACACTCTGGTAAATGGTATGCACTCGAGAGTTCAACGCTTAATTATTCTAAGACCTCTTAGACTTACCGCCTCCATTAATATCTTCTTACCACCTTTACTGCCTCAGCAACCTTTTTGCTGTTTGCAGTTCTTGCGAATCTAATCAGTTATTTTCACATTCATTCAGCTCCCAGGACATAGACATCATGTTATGTTCATCCGCTGCATTTTTAATTTGGTCTAAGCGATTTTTGGTGTTAACTGGAATACCATTTTTTAATACCCATAACAGGGATATCCATTAACCATTACTGAGTCACTTGGGGCATATTTATAATGTCCTAGCACCACCTTGTGTCACATTAGCGTCATTATTTTTTACATTAATGTGGCCCAACAAGGCCGAAATCCCCACGCCGGATTTACAGAGTGGCGCAATGCATGCATTATGCCACTCTGTAACCCTTTGCACTACATTATGCCTGCACCAGGCATAATGTATGCAAAGGGGGTGTTTCCCTGTTAGGGGAGCTGGAAAAATGGTGCATGGAAATCTATGAGATTTCCTTGTCCATTTTTTACGGCACTTTTAACGCCTGCTGAAGAGCAGGCATTAAAAGGGGGCTTCCATTATTTAGAATGGGCCCTATGTACTCTTCTGGAGTAACCCTGCAGAGCACATCAATAGCGTCATGATAAATTACGCTATTGCTCCCTACCATGTGTCATGGTGCATCATATTTTAGAAACGGCGTACACATGGTGGCGGTAGGGGGGCTCTAAGGGGCACAGGGAAAGTAGCTCTTCACCCAGTGCAGTGCCACTTTCCATAAACCTACCTCATACTCTTTAACCTGTGAGCTCTTTCCATGTGTAGATCAACCGGAGGATACTGTCAAGAGGTGTTAATACATGTCAGGGAGTTGTAATAAGGTTGTATTGCTTCCCTCAGAGCCACCTTTCACATCACTAGAACTTTTTAAGGTTATTCATCCTGGACCTCCATCCTCGATACTAGGAGATGTCCAGGTTATCCATCCTAAACATCTACCAACCAGGCTTCAGGAGGAACCACAGCACAGAGACCGCCTTCATCACCACCACATACAGATGACCATGGCCACACAGCAGCCCTCATCCTACTGGACCTATTGCAGCCTTGAACACGGTCTCCCATCACACCCTCTACTCCAGACTTCATGCAGCTGGCATCTGCAGGAAGGCGCTACAGTGGATACACTACTTCCTGGCTGGCAGAACAGGGAGAGTCAGACTCCCGCCATACCTGGCACAACTCATGGAGATGCAAAGTACCCCAGGGCTCCTCCCTGAGCCCCACACTCTTCAACATTTACAAATTAATCATCAGGAACCACGGACTGAACATTGTCTTCTATGCCGTTGACACACAGCTGATCATCTCACTGACTGAAAAACCTACAACTGCCAAGAAGAATTTCCACCACAGGATGGAAGCCGTAGTCAAATGGATGAAGGAGAGCTGCCTCTGAAAGAAGGAGAGCTGCCTCAAGCTCAACTCTGACAAGACCAAGATCTTCATCCTGGGACCCTCCACATCAGCCTGGGATGACACCTGGTAGCCTGCCACACTCAGCTACCCCTCACCCCCACCAAACCACACACAAAACCTGGGTTTCATCCTGAAATCATCGCTCACCATGGCCTGCCAGGTCAACTCTGGCATCCTCATGTTTCCACACATTCTGACTTCTCCAAAAGATCTTCAAATTGATCCAAATGACTGCAGCAAGACCGTAACCCAGGTCCTGGTCACCCGCAGACTCGACTATAGCAACGCAAACTTCAGCACATCCAAAACGCCTCCGCCAGACTCACCCTGGACGTTCCCCACCAGAAACGCATCACCAGACACTAAGGTGGTCATAATGAACAAGGTGGTGTGGCCCACCATGCCGGCGGTGTGGGTAAAATGGCCAGCCAGCATGGCGGGCCATACCGCCACATAATGTACCCCATGAGGACTCATCCCCAGGCTGCCTCCGTCAGGCAGTCTGGCGGCAGTCGGAAACATTATCTGACAGGGCAGCGGTGCTGCCCCTCGGATAATGTTTCCTCACCCACCAGCCTTTCCCTGGTAGGTTTCCCCGCCAGGGAAAGGCTGGCGGAAGGGGTGCGCCGGGGCACCCCTTGGCGGTCCTGCACTGCCCATGCACTTTGCATGGGCAGTGCAGGGGCCCTGATGCAGTGCCCCTTCAAGCAGGTCGCGGTGATCTGTGCGACTGGTGCAGGTGCACCCGCCGCACAGACTCATTGGCGGCGGCTCTATGTGGAGCCGCCGTCAGTGCCCTGGCCAGGCCTTCCTGTGGGCTGGCGGGCAGAAACAATGTTTCCGCCCGCCGGACCACAGGAATATTCCTAATATGGCCGGCGGGATCCGGGGACGCTGGAGGTTAGTGTTTTGACCGCCAGCATGAACACAGCGGTTATTACCGCCATGTTCATAATGAGGGCCTAAGTCCCATATTTATACTGTTTTTGTGTTGCATTTGAGTCATTTTTTGTACGCAAAAGTGGTGCAAACTTCCAAAATATAATTGTATTTTGTAAGTTTGCACCGCTTTTGCATGAAGAAATGTTGCAAATGCAGTGCAAAAAAAGTTTCAATATGGGCTTAAGATAACTCCACTGGCTCCCCATCAAGAAAAGGTTCAACTTCAAACTCCTCGTCCATGCCTACAAGGCTCTCCACCACCTAGGACCCATCTGCCTCAACCACAGCATCACCTTCTACTCCCCGCCAGACCTCTCCACTCTGCTCAGCAGGCAGTAGCCACCATACCCCGCATTCGAAAGTCCTTGTCTGGAGAAAGATCCTTTGCCTGCCTCATGGCAAAGAGCTGGAACACATTGCCTCTTCACCACATGCAGTGAGCACTGTTACCTCAATTTAGAAAGGACCTTAACACATGGGTTTTCGACTGAAGCACAGGGGACCGACCCCCCACAGCAACCTGAGACCCCAGTGGGTGAGTTTTGCCCTCTGTAATTTCCGATTGATTGATTGATTGATTGATCCATCTAGAGGAGCCACTTATTGATCCATCTACAGGAGCCACTTACTTTTATCTTTGTGGAAGTGCACTGAAAGCCTAGTCTCACTTGTGTTTTGTAAAGTGAATAACATTCAAGCCTATACCATGTAACGTTCTATAAATTAGCTTTCAGAGTTTTCTATTTGTCTGTTATGAATTTTATGCGCATTATTGTTGCTGTCAACTGCCTGCTAACAAAAGGTTCTTCCACCTATTTGTTTCTGTTGCAAATAAGTGCCTCCTATCATACATGCTGTAAAAATTTTTTGTTCTACATTTAAAATAAGTATATTAAATTATTTTTTCATTAATATTAACATAAAATATTTTTACTAATTTTACTATTTCTTTTCAAGTTTGATAATTTTTTATTTCCCTAATACTTTACAGTGGTGGGATATATTTTACCATAGTGGTAATGTACAAGGAAAGGTACCCTTCAGCTCTATGAAAGAGTGTTGGTTGTCTGTGTGTTTAGGCTGTTATAACTTTACGCTCATAAATGGGTGGAACATGTATGCCTACATTTTTCTTCTGACCTCCTGCTTTTGCTCCTGTGCTGAAGTTCGTTTTTGCTGGCTTTAGGACTCTGGGCACTTTACCACTACTGACTATTGCTATAGTTCAATTGCTCCCTGTGTAAATTATATTGGTCATTAGTTTATCCACGGTTGGCATATGTAATTTACTAGTAGGTCCCTAGTAAAGTGCACCATGTGTGCCCAGGGCCTGGAAGTCAAATGCTAGTAGTGGGCCTCCAGCACTGATTGTGTCATGTACATGAGTAGCCCTGTAAACATGTCTCAGACCTGCCACTGCAGTGTCGGTATGGTCAGTTTTAAACTGCCATTTCGACCTGGCAAGTGCACTCACTTGCTAAGCCCCGAGCTACCCTTTTACATGTAAGTCACCCCTAAGGTAGGCCCAAGGCAGCCCCATGGGCAGGGTGCAGTGCTTTTAAAAGTTAGGACATGTGCTGGTGTGTTTTACATGTCCTGATAGTGAAATACTGCTAGAATCATTTTTTACAGTTGCAAGACCTGTCTTGCCCATAGGGGAACATGGGGCTAGCCTTGACATATATTTTAAGTATAATTTCCCATGGGGAGCAGATAGAGATATGGAGATTAGGGTAGCTGAACTCACAGTTTGAAAATACAACTTTTGGGGAGGTTGGTTTTTGAATTGTAAGTTTGAAAATGGCACTTTTAGAAAGTGGGCATTTTCTTGTTTAATCATTCTGTGCCTCTGCTGTCTGTGGAATACACATCTGAGTCAGGATGACAGTTGGGCTGTTTGCGGATTCACTGTAGACAGTCACAAAAATGGAGCTGAGGTGTACCCTGCATCTCCTGATGGGTCTTCCTGAGCCAGATTGGTGGAAGGAGCTGACACTTGCACCTGAATAGGGCTGTGGCTGTCATCACACAAAGCAGTCTCCAATCCCTGGAGTGTGTCTGGAGCCAAGGCAGGGAAAAGCAGACTCCTGTGCGCTACAAAGACTTCCCTTTGAACTTTGCCTGCTTCAAAGACAAGAATGGGTATAAGTACTGGACCTCTGACCCCACAAAGTTAGAATCCTTCTGGACTGAGGGCATTCTGCCAGGAAGAATAGCTAGAAGCTGTAGGAGGAACTACCACTCTGCCTGTTGTGTTGCTGTGCTGGCCTGCTGCTTGCTGCTTCTGTCATGGAAATGAAAGGGCTGGACTGCTTTCTACCCTGCTTCCAAAGGTTCTCCCAGGGTTTGGACTGAGCTTGCCTCCTGTTGAGAAGTCTCAGGGACATCAAAGTCTTCAGTCTGCCAGCACCTGAGCTTTCTTGCTGAGATCCCTGTCCTGCCAAGGGGTGCCAACTCCAGTTCCTGGGTCCTTGGGAGTGAGTTCTGGTAAAACCAAGCACTCCAGAATGTCTTTAGAACCGGCGCTGCTGTCTAACTCTGCGCCGCTGCCTTCACCAGAGCCAGGATCCCTGCTGAGTGCAAAGACTATGACTGACACCACAGGCCTGATGCTGACACAGCATCCAGAGCAACGTGTCACCAATGTCCATGGTACCTTGCTCTGAGTCTGTGCGGCGCCCATGTCCCCGTGGAGTGATCAGAACACTGCAAAGTCAATGCCTCATGGCTCGACCAGCTGGATTCATCAACCCTTTATCGTAAGAAACTGGCGCACTGCTTTCAACACCACATCACCTCCCCTGCAACAGTAAGGAACAGGCACCTCACCTCCCGTGCCTATCAGCAAGGAACCAATGCCTCACCACTCCATTAGCAGTAAGAAACCAATGCCGCACTGGCCACAGCCAATCTTCACCTCCCCAACGTATTTGTTTCCTCATCATTTTCCAAGGTACTGCACCTGGGGTATATGTTGGATTTTTGTTGTTTATGTCTTTTTTTATTCAGATAAAGATTGGCTTTTTTTAAAACTGATTTGGAGTCTTTTTGTGGTGTTTTCACTGTGTTGCTGTGTGTGTGTGTGTGTGTTGAAATACTTTACAAATTGCCTCTGAGATAAGCCTGACTGCTCGTGTCAAGTTACCAAGGGGGTGAGCAGGGGTTATCCCTTACCCTGACTTGAACGACGGCTCCTACTTGGACAGGGTGCAAACCACTTCCAACTAGAGACCTCGTTTCTTACACAAATGATACCTGAATCGTGTAAGAGTAAACTTACATGTGTCGATTTATTCACATTTAAGGTTACATTTGTGAAGAGGCCCCTTAGGTTTTACTGGTAAGAATGGGTGCATACTGAGACATACTAAGACAGGCATGGGAGCTTGCACTTTAAATATCAGTCTTCATTGATGCTCTGCTCTTTTCACCCAATCCAAAGTGCAGATGTGCAGCTATCATAGAAAATAATAGACCACACACATTTTACTGAAAGTTTCAAGCAATATTTGACAGCCTAGTTGAAGGCTCTAATATTCATCAAAAGCCATTTAATGATCTAAAGTAGAAAATGTATTTGCTAATTATCAACTTTTTTCTACTAGATACATATTTGAAAATGGTGGAATTGTTGACCACATCATGGCATGTCATTGCAACATTAGCATGAATGAATATAAGGGATACAGGATACATATATCTCATCCTTGCTGATCGATATGGTGTCCACTTTAAGTAGATACTTTACTCAAACAAATAAGAGATGAGAAAAATGTTTACTGCTCTTGTTGGCCTTTACCTGAAAAGTGCTATTCTGTAAAAGAAACCTGGCTCAACAAAAATATATGGGATATAGTGCCCCCTGCAACACACACAAGAAGACTGTTGTAAGGCACTGATGAGTTCCATGACCATAGAAAAGAATGAGGCTGAAAGCAGAGATCCTTTTTTAGGTTGTGGAACTCTGAAATGACTTTAAATATCCTTTTATGTATTGCAGAGGATATTTCATTCCTTTTAATCCTATGTCACATTAGTACCGTTTATTCTGCTCTTTCATTGCAGAAATGACACATAAAAGCATAGTCTGTGCTACGAAATTAAATCTACAACAAACAGTTAGTATACTTTGCAAAAAGTACTGTAATCAGATTAAAACAATGTTGTGACTCAGACTGTGAAGAAACATGCAGAGATTCTAGCTTTCTGGTAATGACCTACATCACAGAATTATTTTTTTTGCCATAAATATCTCTTTTCTGTTGATCACTTTTATTTTTTAGTTAAAAAAAACAAGTCAGCCAGTTCCGGCATCCTTATTTAATCTGCAGCTATAATGAGGCTCCATGGCTTGCTTTTTACCTTGGTTCTTGCATCTGTCAGCAGGCATAGTTACATCAGAACTCAACTGTACTAACTTATTGTGGGTTGAGCAGCCACATCTTTTTTTAGGTCTGTCATTAGCCAAGGCCATTTGATTTCAATAAAAGGATATGTACAATATATTTAAATAAAAGGGCTCCCTTCATCCATTGGTCTCTTCGTGTGTCATACGTATTTTGCTTCCACCCACTACAGCATACAGCGTGGGGTAATGGGTCAGCCTGCTCCACTCATTCGCTTTGATTGACTGCATTTAGCCCTTTCACAAGGACTACATGCGCACACATGATAGTTCTCTTCTGTGCCAGTGTTTTTACTTTATTACTGCTTTAGTGTTGACTCTGTCGAGTTGCCATATAAGAGTGCAGGGCGCATTCTACCGTTATCAGTTTCTCTCTCCTGCCAGTTGTCATGTAAATTCCTTTTGAAGTGACCTGTGTTTATTTATCGAACTGCTGCTTTTTCACACTATACCAGCAGTAATCCTAACCTCTGCCTGATAAGTATTCCTGAACTCTGAATATAAGCTTGTGAAGGTGCTCTATCTTTGCAACCATTTTCTTTCTTTCTTTTTTCTTTCTCTCTTTCTTTATTTCACATTATCATCTTTCTTCTCTTTCTTTCATTCTTTTTCTTCTTTCTATCCCTATTTTCTTTAGTCCTTCTTTCTTGCCTGCTGCATTCTTCCCTTCTTTCCTCAGTTATTTCCGTCTTTCCTGTCTTTCTCTCTTTCTCTTATTTCTTCTTTTTCTTCTCCTTTTTTCTTTCCTTCTTCCTTTCCTTCTTTTCATTGTCTTGTGTCTTTTGCTCTTTCATTCTATTTCTCCTTTCTTACTCTTTTCTTCTTTTTCCCATTGTCTTTCTTTCTTTCTTTCTTTCTTTCTTTCTTTCTTTCTTTCTTTCTTTCTTTCTTTCTTTCAAATTATATTATTAATCCTTGCTGTATCAAACAATCCTGATGACCAAGCAGACCAAGTTGGTTGTGGGCAGGGGTGGATTGGTACCAGTCTGAAAAGTAGGCATTCAGTTATTACATGCTCTTCACATGGAAATAAAGAAAAATGTGTTCAAAAGTTTAGCTGAGAAAAATTATATCCTAAAGTCCTGACAGAAGAGTGTTTTTCCCAAGGGACTGCCCAGGCTAAAATTAGCGGAGCTGACATGGTGTGCAAAATAATGATGAACTGGTATGCAGCCTGAGTAATTACCAGTGGCTGAGAATAATTCAAGCATTCCATCCATCACTTTTTGTATACTTCAGTGTGTCAACATAAGTGGGATGAGTATGCTCAGATGTGGATCCATTGCACACTGTGTCACTGGAACAAGCATTCCCTGACTGATAAGCCATAATTAGTTTGAAATTGGTTCTAAGTTGCTAATGTTCTGTTTCAGGGAGGGCATGACCTGGCTGTTCGGGATGGATTGTCCCCATTGGAACAGGCTCAAAAATGATTTGCACATGACTGGGTGAAAACTGATGGTGGCACGGTGTGCAAAATAACAATGGGCTGGAATTCAGCTAAGGTAATTACCAGATGCTGAGTTTAATCCAAGCAATCTATTGATCACTTTTTGTGTAGTATACCATAGGCTGGAATTACAGCATGTGTTTCATAGCACAATTACTCTGAGCCCTACATGATTTAAGGCTGGCAGAATGATGGGTTGGCAAAGGACAAGGTCTATGCAAAGCCCATTGGTAAAAAATAAAGTTTTGAGCAGGAAAAAAGTCCACAGTGAGTACCTAGGAAGCCTTCAGGTGCTGCTCAGCATTGAACTCATAGAAGATTTCTGCCTTTGAATTTCATCAGTGGGGCAAGGCTGTGGGTTGTAGCCAAAGAGGTTTTGACACTGTTGGATGGCACTCAGTGTGCGGCTCAATGAAATGAATTTGCTCCTTCTACGAAGCACATAGTTATGTTATGTTATGTTATGTTATTTTTTTTACATTCTGTTAAGGATTATTCTAAAGCAGAACAAATATCCTGAGGCATTTTAGTGCTAGACACTGAGATGAGAATGAGAGCATAAAATGTAGACAGATTTAAAAAGCCAAGGCTTTATCTGCTTGCAAAACTTTAGTTAACTTATAGCATTCTTGATAGCCAGAGACAAGGCATTCCAGGCCTTGGAGGAACCTACAGTGAAATTCCTGCCACCCCAAGTGGACCGTTGAACCTGCTGACTACAACCAGTTTGGCATTGATTGACATAAGAGTCCTGCCTGGAGAATACCAGGTAAGCTTATTCCATAGAAATTCTGGACCAATGCTTTGCAGGGCCTTGTAGGTGATACAGAGTGTTTTAAAAATAATTATTTACTGAATCGCAGACAATGAAGATCTTTATTAGCATTGGACACTTGGTGGTATTTAGCAAGACCCCTGTGGGACCTGGCAGGGGAAGAGAACAGGAGGGATACATGTTCTTTCAATTTGTTCCCACCCTCCAGAAATGCTCTGAGCAGATTCTTGTCTAAGCCTTCAATTCCTAAACTTGAAACAGTGACAGCTAGCGTGAAGTAAGGCTCACCTGTAATGCACCCAGATGGATTGTTTTGGCATGTTGGTCCGAATCTAATGTTGGTTCTCCAAGTAAAAAGTCTTAAAATACTTTCTGAGTCCAAGGTTTCAGGTGTAGGCAGGAGGAGTACACTCTGATGCCAGCCACGGTTTCCAGGATCTCAGGAACAGGACATGGGGCTCAGGAATCACTCTAACAGAAACCACCAGCAGGAAGTTAGTAATGTCAAGATTAAGGGCCTCATTATAAGTTTGCCGGTCCCATGACCGCTATGTTGGGAGTAGCAGTCCGACTGCCAATGGTCTGGCAGAGCAGACCACCATATTACGAGTTTGGTGGTCGTACAAACTGAATACCCCCAGCAGTCCATCGCCACCGGCAGGCAGCACAGACTGCCAGGGTCACAAGGAAGCACAAACAGGCCAGCGGAGACAGTATTTTTTCTGGACCAATTATGAGGTTGCACACCGCCAATGTGACTGTGGCGGTCCAACCACCATGTATAAGCTGGCAGAAACAGACAGTATAAAGGGAGGCGCTTACCTGCAGGCAGTTTAACATGTCTGGGGCCGCCATGCCATTCACAAACATCATGCCGCTGCTGCTTGTCGAAAGACAACAAAATAAACATCGACGTGGACACCATCAACAGTAAGTACATATACCTACCGAATCATCAACCTTTAAAAACAGCTAGTAATGCCCGCAAACACATTATATACAAATACAGCTCACACACTTACATTCTACACTGGCCAGGGCCTGTCCACACATACAACACACATATCTATTGATGTGGCATGGAACACCAACAACACTACCAGTAAACAGCCCTGCTGTGGGGACACACACATAACACACATCACAGCACATTGGAAGCACAATGGAATACATAAAACACAGACACAAACACACCAAGAGCAACATAACAACTACACCTACACAATTTGGCTGGGGCTTCTGGGACACACATGAAGGGAGACTGCACTGGGACATATAAATCTTTGAATAGGACACTCAAACAACATCTCCACAAGAAATGGAGGTACATGGGTCTCAGGGACAAACACTATCATAACCAATTGTCATGCACATCTAACCAATGGGGAAATGAAAGTCAACAAAGCACAAACAACTCATACTGCATGGAACATACCTCCACAGGAACCATCTGCAAGGGACACACACCAAAATGGACACATGCACAGGCAAAAGAAAGCAAAGGTAGCACAATTCAACACCCTCCATGTCCACACATACAAAACTCAAGATGACACATGTCACATGTATACATAAGCCAGATCAGAGGGACTAGTCTAACACCATGCATGCACACATTGGACATCACTATAAAAAATACTTACCATCCCAAATAGTGCACAATGCAATGACACCACCATTGTATTTACACACACATACCTATGCACACGACATATACTTTTCTCCTGGGGGACAACAGCCTTGCACACAAACTCATATACTGCTACGGCAACTGGAGCAACAAGCAGGCTCAAACATACACAACTGCAGGCACACAACCAAAATTACTCAGGGACAACAGAAAGCTAGAAAAGGGATTGCAGGACAACGGTGTACCCAAAACAAAACTACTGTTGGGTTTATTAAGTGTGACAACTGCCATTGACCAGTCCATAAAAATTGCCAATAATGGCACACTGTTGTGCCCAAACTAGACTCCTGGCTCCCACGTAATCTCCACAGGAAGGTCCATCAAGGGGGCAGGCAGGCATCTCAGGCTGTTCCTCATCTCCTTTGTCTGCCTGTGCTAATGCTGTAAAAGTAATGAGAAATAGGGTCACAACACATACATGATAACACTTCAATCACAACTCTGATTTACAAACAATACCATCAGGTCAAGTGGGCTCCTGTGCTGTAACATATGCATGCCTGCCATCTGGACTTATCAAAGTTACTCACAGGCTAATCAGGATCCCAGACAACTATAATTGCATGGCTGAAGTCTTGCAACCACAACCACAACTTGGTGACCTCTCCATCCTCACAGCTGTGCCACATGCAGTAGACCTCAGTTAACTTGTAGCCAACAATACTAGCCCTTTGTAAATTATCTTCCCATTATTCACACACAAGTTTGTGCACACATCTATTTTGCACTTACATGGTGTACCAACAATTTGAGATGATGCCAATGCAATCCAGCTATCACAGATACAAAATGGAAATGCCCATGTCACAATGGACACATTTCAACAATTTGCAGCTCAAAATGTGACACCTGTCCCAATAGAGTCCAGGAGGTAATGTCAATGTCACTCAGTTAGGCCTCACATGTGTTATTGAAAGGAACAACATTGATGTCGGATCCAATATGTCAGGAAGAAATGTCTCCAGAATACACTCAACAATGAATTAGTCATCCCCAGGATAGTCACCACTTATGTCTGACAGCCATTACAATGACATCATCTGAGTGTGCCTGTGGTACACATCTGTGCGTTGCATGTTGGAGAGTCACAGAACTTACAAGGAATAATAGAAGGACCCCAACCTGTTGTCCAATGAGAAGTAACATCACTATCCACATCTTAGATATGCCAACCCTGGTGTGTCTGGTGATGAATGCCTGAACCTAAACACATGAGATGTCAACATCACTGCAAGTCACTCCATAATGCTTGGCAATAGTCAGGGAATAATCATCAAACATGTGCAGTGCAATTTTTCACAAGATGCTACATCAAGGGCATAGATAAACATAGAGTGGTTCCATTCTTGTCCCTTGACAGTCATGTCCCTCATTGCTTCTGCAGTCCTACATGCCAAATGACATACAATGAAGCATGAAAGTATCTGTCAGACAATAAACAATGCTAACACAGTCCTGTGTGTGGCATGACATGAAATGGATCAGCATTTTAAATGTACTATTCCACTAAAACTTTCTAATGCACATATATGTGTGAGAATACAGATATTATCCATTCAACATGGGTAGAACCTGCATGAAATTGCAGCATAAGGATTTTCCTAAAGAGAAAAGGGAAAATGTGGATATGTAGGCACAAGGAAGGTTGGCTACCGTCATAGGACATAATTCTACTCAATGGACATTCCCCATAAGGGAAAGTAGTTTGCTATATCTACAAACTAATAACCATGTAAACCAGGTCACATCTATGCGGGGCACAAACATATCACATGCTGCAGTGAGACACCAGCACACATCATACACTGAAGATAACTTGCTTCTGGGTGGCAGATGTCTACATACACATATGCCCAGACACATGGCAGAGGACAGTGATCCATAACCCACTTACCTCTTGTCTGTGACTTTCAGGAGAAGTGATCTGTGGGTCAGAAATTACACCCACTACAACAACAAAAAGTACATGACAGACTGTACACACTCATGTGTGGTCCCTGCAGAGAAAGTTGTTTGAGTATTCCCCCCAGGCTTGTACCAGATCTTAGGTTCAGATGGCATAGTACACCAGTTTGATAGACATGACAGGTCAACACAAACAATCTCCCATCTACTGTGTGAAACATTGCTCAATCACCTGACAATGGAACAGGCAGGAAATTGCTGTCTACTCACCCCCTTGTGGCTGCCTTGATGCCCTCAAACACCAATCCAGCTCCGGGTAGGCCACCACCAGAATGCAGGCCATTAGGGGAGTCAAGGTCTGATGGGCACCCCATCCACAGTGGGAGGACAGCCCAGCTGGGCCTCCGCAAACTTCCAGGTCCAGCATCTCAGGTCCTCCCACTTCTTTCTGCATTGGGATCTCTGCCGGATCCGCACCTTCTTAGCGATGGCTCTCCAAATCCCTTTCTTCTGATGGGGGTTGACCTACATGAATGCAACAGACAAGACAATAAATGATGTCCGCATGTACCATCCAAAGTGACTTAGTCACATACATGTCAGTACACAAAGCTATAAACATTCTTTTTTGCCCACACCGCCCAAGTGTGCCACATACCAGCCACTGAGTACAGACACATGACTACAAACACTTCCCTATCTGCAGACCAACCCACCACCCTGCTCAGGCCCTTCACTGACTAGGTAGGCCAACTGATATCTTGTGGGACATGCTCAAGCAATCTGACTGAGAGCTGAGGATCTATGAGACACATCACACATATGTGGCTTCTGAATGGAACACTCCTTAGGAACTCTGTGAGAATGATTCCCTGCATCCAGTTTCTACAGGCTACTGACAGGGTACAAACTCAAACATTACACATGGGTTATGATGAAGGGGCTGGCATGGTGGGTATAGAAGGTGTCTAACCTGTCCATGTGTGGATACGTGGACTGATAAATGCATACTCATGTCACCTCAGAGGGTGGGGTTCTGTATCATGTACTTATGCCACAGAACATGCATCTGGAATATATGTCCATCCTACAGAGATGGCATCCAACAAACAAAGACATGCATTGTCCATTTTCTGCTACGTGACCAAACAAATGGGTTCCCAGGATTCATCACACTGTGTGTACTGCTGAATTATTATCTATGCAATAAGCCTGGACAATTATGACCTGTGTGATGATGTCAAGAGGGCTTGGGAATACGAGATCTGCCAGGGGTCAGAGACACACATTGACAGTGTTACATACTCATCAGGGAAAGAACTTCAATAAGCTGCATTTTATCACAGAGCCTAGATTGGTTCAAATACCAGGATATACTGCAATAAAGAGAGTGGGCTCAGTTCACAGTTACGTAGTCAAAATGGACCCATACTGGGAGATACATTTGACAGGTCCTGGTCTCTGCAGGCTGAGCACACAGAACCTACATGGAACTCCATTCCACTCACTTCCATGCATGACAGTACATCATGTAGCCAACAACAATTTGACATGTGATGAGTATGTGGCAACCTGAAGGGCAGAGTGAGTCAGGATATGCTTTCAAAAAACAGTTTAGTAAGGCCAGATGTGGTTTGAAATCCTATTGGCAACATATACATAGCTCACTTGACACACACCTGACATGCAACACATACAACATGCATTCCCAGCTCATGATGTCATGCAAATCCATGTGTACATCCAACATAAGGAACAAAAGTGTACACTCAAAACAGACACACACACCAAAGTTCATGGACTCCACATCTGGCACTGAACACTGATACATGCACATTGACACTCCCATTGATGTCACACGACTCCTCCTCCATGGCCTTGACTTGACTACATTCTGGCACACATGTGCACAATCTAACCAGCTCCTCTGGGGAGAAGGCAGGGGGCCTATCCCCTGTTGGACATGGCATGATTGTTCCCAGATGGGGCACACAGGAACTCAGGTCATGGAGGTCTTGCTGGCAGCAGTGTCAGGATGCAAGTGAGGATGCAAATGAGGGATTTTTCAGAACATGGCGGTCACGTCCTCCACATATGTGTCACGGTGTCCTTTCCTCGGGATCTGCACGTTGCTGAACAAAAGGTCCACCTTCCGGCATCACCCACTCAGAGAGTTATATTATAGCATAGAGTTAGGATGAAGCCAGTTGGGGGAAGGGAATTAGGGTAGGGAACAGCAGGGAGAGAGATCTGAAAAGTAAAGGTTAGAAGAAATATGTATTTACTCATTCATAAAAATGTAACTCATCAATAGACTCTTGACTAAATGCGTCTCCGAGATATCAGATGGAGACCTCTTTTGAAATGAGGGCAAAGCCCCTTCTTTGATACATGGAACAAGAGTAAACTACGACCTTAGAATCAAGAGATGGCAAGAACTTTGAACTATGATTATACACAGAATATCAATCCTATAACATCTATGTATTCCCAACATAAACCTTTGATCATGACTTAGACAATCTCAAGGAATTAAATATGCTTTTCACATCTTAAGCTTTTCAAGAACAATGAAAACTATGATTTGCTTATCTCCAGAAATACTTTCACATTCACAATAAATACCAAAAAGTTTTACTCATTGTCCTTGAAGTGATTTACTGAATAATACCAGGATGCTCTTTTACTCAAGTAGCCTGAATCACTTAGATTGTTGTGCCAAAAACCTTTTACTCCTGTGAATTGAAGCACTTTGATTGTCTTGCCAAGAGCGCTTTAAAACTGAGGACTGAAGCGCTTAAATCGCTATGCCAAGAGCACTTTACATCTGTGAACTGAAACGCTTTGAATTGTTAAGCCAAGAGCGCTTTACATCTGTGAACTGAAGCGCCTTGAATTGTCATGCCAAGAGCGCTTTACATCTGTGAACTGAAGCGCTTTGAATTGTTGTGTAAAAGAGCGCTTTACATCTGTGAACGGAAAACACTTTGAATAGCTTGTGCAAAAGAGTGCTTTACACCTGTGAACAGAAACGCTTTGAATTGCTGTGTACAAAAGCGCTTTACATCTGTGAACTGAAACGCTTTGAATTGCTTGTGCAAAAGAGCGCTTTACATCTGTGAATGGAAACGCTTTGAATTGCTGTGCGCAAAAGCGCTTTACATCTGTGAACTGAAATGCTTTGAATTGCTTGTGCAAAAGAGCGCTTTACATCTGTGAACGGAAACGCTTTAAATTGCTGTGTGCAAAAGCACTTTACATCTGTGAACTGAAACACTTCGAATTGCTTGTGCACAAAGGCGCTTAACATCTGCGAACTGAAATGCTTTGATCGTTGAGCCAAGGCTGCTGTACTCTAGAAACTGGAAAACGCTTTGCTTGTTATGCTAAGGGGTGAGTTACCTTTTGGAAGTAATGACTTCCTCCAAACTTGGATTCAGCAAGGCCTTACCGCTACGAGTATGACCTACTCGTTTTTGAATGCACTATGGTAACAGGGATTCTTTGGTTTTTGAATGCACCATAGGAAAAGAGATTCTTTGGTTAGATGACCCTTTGCCAATCAGGAACTCTGTTCTTCTCCAGAGAAACCCCCACGAGGTCTGGCTGGATCAAAGTCTTCAAAATAGTGAGCAATGTGCTTGGGTGTGGCTGGGCTTTATAGGCCTTCCACACCCCAAGATGGCTGCTGCCTCTAAAAACATGGGAATTGTCGTCCCTTCATACAATAGCACTGATAAGTGCATCTTGTCCACCAATGTCCTTAACCTGCAGCTCTTTGAGCTTTGCCACAGGGCAGACGACGCTGTTGGTCACCTTTGGAACAAGAGGGGATGACAAGTGGTGCGCATAAAGCGCCGCAGAGTCGTGGAGCGGAGTTTCGGGCGAGACCTGGATCGCTCCTGACAATACGTGGCCATCCCAACCCGCACACAGCCATAGGCCTGCGACTGCCACTGGCAACAATGTTAGCCTACGGCTGTGTCCGCTGCAGTAGCAACCGCCTACCCCCATGACGACTCCCACCAGCGGTCGCAGGCAGTTCCTAATGGCCAGTGAGGTAGGTCAGGCAGTCACCATTTTAGAGGCATAAAACACAGTGTTTGGCTAAGAACAATGCGTCATAACTCCTAAAATGTTGTCAATAGCAATGATAAGTCCTTGTCTTGTCCTGTCATGAGGGTCCTTCGAGTTGGACACCATTTTTGTACATTGCTTGACACATATCGCAACTTGCATTGTGGCACATCCCTCAAGGTAATTTAAGTCTTGGGACATCAAGTCACAGTCCGAGTGGCAAGTATCCTGCACAAATTCTTGCTGTCCAGATAGATGACATGTACACATGTGTGGCAAAGGAAGGGGAACACATATTGATTCTATGACATTGACAGTGGTGAGGTGTTTTGTATCATGGCTTCAAATTATGACATGCCTTTTACAGTTTGATATTGACATGCATAATGTACGTTGCAAGGGACAATTTGAGTGATGGCTGAACTCATTACTTGTCCTAAATAGGTACCCAGGGAGGGTAAGGATCAGACATCTTCCTGTCTTCCGTCCACTGCCAGTCATTCAGACCACAGAAGAAAGACACAAAATCCAGATCTATCATCCGAATAGGCACACAATTATAGATGTCTGTCATATGTTGGAGCCAGATCTGATGCCCTGCCATTCATCATCCAAATAGCATACCACCCATTACAAAAGTCATAGCAGTGCCCTGGCTACAGGGTCCTTCCAAAATACAGTGGCCCTATCTGCTGTGATGTCTCAGCCCATGTTCAGTCTTGTATTGAAGGATGTACTCTCAGCAATGTTAAAACACCTGGATATCCAGTTCCTTCAACATGAGGATTTTGCCCACTTCTATGGTTTGGCACACATCCCACATTTTTGGGAGCCATTGATGGTACACATGTGGCCTTGGTTCCACTGCATAGCACTGAAGAAGTCTATCGTAACAGGAAGAGCTTTGATTCAATCATTGTCCAATTTGTTTGTCTGGCGGACCTCTACATTTCACAAGTCTGCACCCCTTATCCGAGTTCAGTCCATGGTGCCTTGATCTTGCGGAACAGCACAATTCCACACCTGATGTCACAACTGTACCCAGAGAGGGCCTGGCTGATTGGTATGCCACATATGCCATCTTTGATTGTATACAAAGTCTGCTGCAAACATTCAGATGAGAGGGACTCATAGTTGCACATATGTCGCATTCCATTATAGGGTACTCTGCATACTGCATGTTGATACTGATGAGGAACCGAACTACGCCAGGGGAAGTCCCCTTCAGCAATGCCCATGGAAGAGCCATGCGTGTCGTGGAGCAGGCTTTTGGGCTCCTGAATGCCAGATTTAGGTGTCTGGACAAGGCAGGTGGAGCCCTCCTCTCCTCACCCGAAAAAGTACATAGGATCAATGTGGCCTGCTGCATGCTCCACAACATTGCCCTGAGAAGAGATATCCCATATTTTCCAGATTGAGGGGGAGCTAGCAGTACCACTGGGTGAGAATCCTGAAATGGCAAGTGAGGATGACAGTGATGAAGAATAAGATGAAGACTTGCAGGGAGATATCATCAATAACTATTTCACTTGAGTGTAAGCATGTAATGTTATGTGATTAATGTGACTGTATGGGGAAGTGTAGGGGTCACGATGTGTTGATTAGGGTATTTTTCCAATAGACAGGGAATCTCATGCTATGCAGTATACAGCCAAGGTTTGGTTACTAAGTCAAACTTGGAAATGTTACTGCCTTGATGATCTGCTTTGTTTGTGTCGGGCTCATTGCAATGTGAGTGGATCTACTGAAGTTTAATATGAGGTTTGAGTCATATGTATAATGTTTCCTTGTATTGTGTTTTATCCAGGTCTCTTCACCATGCCATCCTCATCTGGGAATTTTAGAGTTTGACGTTAGCAGGTAGCTGTTGCTGTTTTGACATAGGAAGTAGGCATGGATTGATACAGGTAATGTTGGTCACAGACATGGGATGTATGAGTCCTGTGCCAAAGCAGCTTGGACAGTGGGTGGATGGAATTCTGAAGTGCACAATACACTTGTTTGATGTGGTGAGTTGGTCCAGTCGTCCCATGTGTGTGATCTTGTGACCTTGAACATCATCCAGTGCAATCCATGCATTCTCCCTTCACATTGTGTTGACAATGATCTTGTATTAACTTTGTGTAGCTAATGATGTGTTTCCTCATTGCATGCACCAGTATTTGTGCCGCAACACTGACATAGGTTTGTGTCATGCCACCAGATGCTTGCTCATTGTAACAGGATGGACCTATAATCAGTACTGCCCTCTGCCATGGTATGTGATAAGGCTCTAGCTAGTGACAAGATATACTAATTTGTTAGTCTATTCTATGGGACAAATTGTGACAAAGCCCTTTCTTCTGTGGTCTGGGGCTGCTACCTATTTGATATCTAGCCTGACTCAAGATGGTTCTGCCATTTTTGGATATGACAGTCCAGACATTTTAACAGCCTATGTGCTGTACTGTGCAATCAAATGTTTGGTGAGACCAGGCACTTGTGTCATTGTGTTGGTACTTCTACACAGCATGACACTACCTGAGAAATATGCCACCTTCCATTTGCCATCCTTCCAGTGGCTGCCACAGATGTTGAAGGGGCTGGTGTTGCTTGGCCAAAGGAAAAAAGTTGTTGTCGCTCACAGTCCCTGATCAGGGTACTATTGATCTCCCTGAACACCCCTGTTAGGGAGTCCAGGATGGTGTTGGCGGCCTCTAACTTTTCTAGAGACTCACAATGGAAGTCCCTCTGCAGCTGCTTCATTTCCCTGATTTTGGCAGGTACCTGGCCCATCACACCATGGGACTGTTGGTGGGCTCCCTAGACTTGACAGGTGGTGTCCTTACCAGGAACAACCCCAGCAACCTCATGCCGCAGGCCTACACCATCCCTCCAACACATCCTACTCCCACAGGCCAGTGCCCTTGTTAGAGCTAGCCCCCTATCACTGGTTCCAGGACCATCATTGTCAGAGGTGTTTTGCTGTGACTCAGGATCCAGGAATGGGGGACATGAGATGGTTGTCACAGCTCTCGGGACACTGGTTTGGGGCAGCTGGCTGCCTGAAATGTTAGAGTAATGGGCTGGAAGAAGTCTATGTGGTCATGCTGAGGTTCACTGGTGTCGTCTAACAGGGTTGCCCGGGTAGGCCAGAACCATCCTCAACATCCAGAAGTCCAGGAGTAGTGTCCTCACAGAGGACTTCATCCATGGGGGCAGTGGCAGTCTCTTCAGTGGGCTCAGTATTCGCAGTGGCAGATAGGCCTGTTCATGTGAGATATACAATGTTAAAGGTTGTATTGTCACATCTACCACCAATAGTAAACAGTGACATTTGTCTAAGGTCATGTACACATTGTATTTGCAGATTTTCCTTGTGCGACAGGTACACATGCTATAAGTTGTATTGACCTGACATTTGGGTAACATACCAATTCTATTTCAGTCAACTAGCTTCAGAATGTCTGAGTTTCTTAGTACTTTATAGGATGGTCATAGACCCATTTATTGCCAGCAGTGCAGGCTAAACAGTGGCTGGGCAGGGTGTGCTATAGGTCATTTTAAGACCTAGTGGACTGTTATGCAGGCATGTTATAGTTGTTATTGTGTGGTCAGAGCATTGTGAATGTGTCTACAGCCAATACCATTTATATGATGCATCTTGGGGCCGTTGATCTGTCTCAAATTGTTTTGGCACACAGTTTGAGCTGTCCTTCCTGTCCACAATATGTTGTTCAAGATGGATCTAGGTGTTTAGCCACATCACAGAGTGTACCATGAGTTGTATTGTACCTCCCAGGTAGGTAAACTTTATTTGTGAGTTCACAGACAGATGCACAATTTCATATGGACACTGACCTGGTTATTGGAGTTACAGGGACTGGTCCTCCTGGGAACTTGAGTCATGTTACTCCAATTACTACACACAGTATAGTCTGAGTAGAAGGAAAAGCATAATTGGAGTAGTTGACACTGCCGTGGCTGAGTGGAGTGACAGTTGCAGTTCCTCCTGGTTTTAGAATTCCTGTCACAGTATACAGATGGCATCCTCTCAGGTGAGTACAGTTCAAAGGCTGAGTAGAGGGAGAAGTGTCATTGGAGCAGAGGACACTGCTATGGCTGGGTGGAGTGATAGTAGCAGTGCCTCTTGGTCTTAGCATTCCTGTCAGTGGTTGTCCTACCCACCCACTATACAGATGTAATCCTCTCAATTGTGTACTTTCAATGGTGAGTTGATAAACAAGGTAATTGGAGTAGGATACACTGTTTTGTTTTTTTGTAATGGTGAACAGGAATTGTAGTGCTGTCAATCCATGTACTACACACACTATTCAGAGATGCTGTTGCTCGAGGTGGCTCTAGTTCACATATTGGAGGCCAGACAGGGCCCTATGGACAGGCAGACACTGGGCTGTTGAGTGGGTTGACAGTGAAGGTGGCAAAAAGTGATCAGTGAGCATACATGACAATACAGTTTGGTGATATTTTATTGTTGTGACTTTCTTGACTCCACTCCCCTAGGTATTCCTGTCAAGACCTCGGGATGAAAATTGGCCCAGACCTTCTTCTCCCAGTATGTGAGTTGTAAGGGAGGAGGTGGGGGGCCAACACCAGTCTTCTGGACATGCAGCTGGTGCCTGGATGCCATGAAACAGCCCTCCTTCACCCTAAGGTCATTCTATCTCTTCCTGATGTCATCCCTTGTGTGCAGGGTGAGGCTCACAGCATTAACTCTGCTGATAATCCTTTGCTGCATTTCCATTTTCCCAGTGATAGTAGTGTGCTGGACCTGGGCTCCTGAGAGTTGTGGCTCTACTCTAATGATTTCATCCACCATGACTCTTAACTCACCTTCAGTGAAACAGGTTTTCTTTTTGGGGTGACATGGCGGTGATAGTTATAAAATTGATATGTGGTGGGAATTGCACAGGCTAAAGGGAGTAAATGGAGTAAAGAGGTGCAAATGGATGTGATAGGAGTGTGTTGAGGGTGTGGGATATATGCTTAGTGAAAGATGGAGGGGTGTCAATTCTATGGTTTTATCTTTTTTTGATAATGCGCTCTGGCTAAAGTGTTTAGAGTTGTGAATCCAAATGATTGTGGTGTGTGAAGGGGTGTGTTTTCTAGTGCGCTTTGCAGGTGTGTTGGGTGTGGCAATGCAGCTGTGTTGTTTTCAAATCCATCCACTGTGGTTTTGTGTTTTACTTTGTAGACATCGAACCGCAGTGGTTTGGACCGCCATGGCTGGACCGCCATGGCTGACCGCCACTGCAACTTTGTACTTGTAATAGGTTCGGAGGTTGATTGATGGGCTGTTGCTGCTGGTGGTTGGACCGCCTATTTCCCGCCCTGCAAAGTACTGGCAGTATTGGATTTTTGGCTGGCTTTTGTCAGTCCTCCCTGTGTAACTCGTAATATTGTGGTCTGTGTGACCGTCAATGTGGTGGTTTTTTGGTGCCCGCCACCATGGCGGTCTAGCGATCCAACTGCCAAACTTATAATCAGGCCCTAAGTGTGCATACACAAATACAAAATAGGGATGGGGAGGCAGAAAATTTCAGATATCGCAGTGTCATTTTGAAGCCCACAACTCTCAAATGGCATCATTGAGAGCACTTGTCACCCTGTACAATAAGGAATGGCAGGTGTTATAATACTGTTTCTGTGAGATTCTAGCTTTTATCTACATGCTTGCAGCATCTTTCAAGGTGATAGAATGTATCTCTAAAAGATGTCAGCCTTATGACATGTTCAGATTCTAAGGCAGTTGAGCAGAACAGTGAGAAGCTGCAACCTGATTTCTCACACATCGCCCCTGGGCGTCAAAGTCATCGTGAATTGATGTGGATCCGAGGTGCCCTGTCCGGAAATCAACGCATCGCTCTCTTGCAAGGGAGAAAAATGACGCATCGCCTACCCAACCGGAAAAAATGATGCACTGCCTCACTTGCGAGTAAGAAATCAACGCATCGCTGACTTTTCCAACACATGTTTCATTTTTGACCAAACCACGTACTTTGTGTAAAATCAACGTTTCCATTGTTTTCTATGGAGTAAGACTCTTATTTTTTTTAATTCATATCTTGACTTGAGTATGTTGGATTTTGTGTCATTTTGGTCTTGTTTGATTTAGATAAATATTGCTTATTTGTGGTGTGGTGTCCAATTTGTAGTGTTTTCATTGCATCACTGTGTGTGTTGGTACAAATATTTTATACATTGCTTGTGAGTTAAGCATTTCTACTAGTGCCAAGCTACCAAGGGGGTGAGCCGGGGTTAACCAAGTGTGTGTCTCCTTTGACCGGACTAGAGCAAGAGTCCTTGATTCGACAAGGTGCAACCAAAGACCCCATTTCTAACACTGTGTAAGATGCCAGCCTTATCACATGTTTCTAAGGCAGTTGAGCAAAACAGTAAGAAGCTGTTGGTGTCATTCAAGGTGATGGAATGTAACTATGTAAGATGCCAGCCTTATGACATGATAAGATTCTAAAGAGGTTGAGCAGAACAGTGAGAAGCTGTTGGTGTCTGGCTTGTCAGATGCAGGATTTTATCTGCTCAATTAACTTAAATTGTTCCTAACACTGATGCATCCAGTCGTGTTTGGATGAAGAACAACACTATTCCACAACTATCCAACATGTTATACTGTTGAGTGTTCTGTAAAGGTGACATTTAAAAGTAACAAATTAAAAAATTATTTATATACAAGGAGTTTTTACAGCAAGGCAGATAACCCTCCTTGGAATGGTTTGAACAGATTGAAGGATTTGAAGCCTATGTTGAGGCCTTAGGAGAGGTATATACAGGCAAACAGAAATGAGCATGCTAAAATGTTTCCTTCGGGCAGAGGTTCGTTGCCACAGCTTGTATTAGATAAAAGGAAGATTATTTAGATTTGTTTTAGATGGCAATAAAAAAAAACAATTAAAAAAAATGTTGCAAGGCACATGTTTTTAGTAAGGGGTTAATACCCAAACAAATTGGTAGTCTCTAAATTATAGGCCAAATGCAATTATCACATTTTCTAGGACAAAATCAAACGTGCCAAATTTGTGCACAGAACAATGAGAAATTACAAGACAATAGTGGAAGATTTAAAAATAGACAAGGCCATAGCGATTGCACATTAGTTCGAGGAATTAGAGGGTCAAGGATCTACCACACAAGGACACTGCCAATGTTAAAATTGTTGAATTGCAAAATAGGAGTAAGTTTAGTGATAAACATGAAAAACAACATTCTGGTAGTGATGAGGGTGAAACGATGAGTAGGGGAAACAGTATTTGTTTTATTTGTGGAATTATAGGTCATTTATCTTCAAAACAATAGCCCATTCAGCTGTAAGTGACCACTTCTCCCTCCATTTCAGCTCAGATGGCTCATCAGGCTATCCAGGCCACAACCTATCTCCCTTTGTGTCACTTTCTAGAGAAGATTAACAAACAGTTCAACTGTCAGTCTGACCCAGACAGGGAATCCACAAAGAGGCAGAGTAACAGAATGGTTTAAGCAAGAAAATGCCCACGTTCTATGAGTGGCAATTTCAATCTAAGAATCTAAAAACTAACTTTACTAAAAAACAAACAAATCTAAATTGTGAGTTCAGAGTCCCCAAACTCCATATTCCTATCTGCTCTTAAAGGGAAACTACACTTTAAGAATATATAAAGGCAGCCCACATGTTAATCAATGAGAGAGATAGGCCTTGCAACAGGGAAAAATCTAATTTGGCAGTATTTCACTGTTACGACATGTAAAACACGTTAGTATATGTCCCACTTTTAACATACGCTGCACCCTGCCCCTGGGGCTACCTAGGGCCTACCTTAGGGGTGCCTTACATGTATAAAAAGGGAACATTTAGACCTGGCAAGTGGATACACTTGCCAAGTTGAATTGGAAGTTTAAAACCACACACACGGACACTGCAGTGGCAGGTCTGAGCCATGTTTACAGGGCTACTAGTAGCATTTGATTTACATGCCATGGGCACCTCTAGTGCACATTACTAGGGATTCACTAGTAAATCAGATACGCCAATCATGGGAAAGCCAATTACACATACTCTTTATTCAGGAGCACCTGCCCTTTAGCACTGTTCAGCAGTGGTAAAGTGTCCGGAGTACCAAAAACAGCAAAAACACAGTCCAGCGCGCAGTCAAAACATGGGAAGCAGAGGCAAAAATGAAAGGGGAGACCACACCAAGGATGCCAGGTCTAACACCTATGATGAATAAAAACGACGCTAATTTGGAGGGGATAGCTTATGTCGACAAAAGGTTATGGGGTCTAACCACAAACTACTCCAAATAGCAAAAGAAAAGGCCTAGCACAGGGGGTGGCGGTCTAACAGCGAAAGGGTTAAGTGTGAATGTTGTTCATTCTACAGTCAGTTTTCATTAGAGTTGTAGTTTAGATCATGCACTGTTTTGAACTTCTCTCTGTAGAGTATTTCTTGTCTGCCTTTACCTTTAGGGTGGCATGATATCCAGAGGGAAACATTGTGTAATGTGTGGTATTATTAGAGGGCACAATCTACTTCCAGGGTATCTACATTTAACAGACAATGGGTTATATTTATGAAAGCTGACTCATAGGTGCAGGAAGGCAATGATGCATCAGAAAAAGTTGTGCTGCGATGCAACATTTTTAAACACCATGGATGTGCCATATTCACAGTATGGTGCGTGTTAGAAATGGGGTTTCTGGTTGGCTAGGGTATGCACCTCAGCCAGGCAGAACTTACCCACTCTAGTCAGGGCAAGGGAGTTACACGTCCAAGATAACCCCTGCTCACCCCCTTGGTAGCTTGGCACGAGCAGTCAGGCTTAACCCAGAGGCAATGTGTAAAGCGTTTGCACAACACACACAACACACGTGACGCAATATCCCCACCACAAAGGAAACACAACAGCAGATTATATGAAAATATACTGCATTGTACACAAGGCAATTATGAGACCAAACATCACATATCAGTACTATCCTGCTACCTTAGCAGTTGTCAGAACGTTACACATTAGTTACTCTGCAAATTAGCAGTAGTCACACATAACACACAGGTTACTCAGTATTCTGCAACATAAGCAGTAGTCAGGAAACACGTTATCACATTAGAACACTTGTCATAAGAATATCATAAAACGCCCATAGTAGCAACATTAAAAGAAATATGGCAAGTTGGGGAAACATATTAGCAAGTCATGCCCATAAAAGGAACATTTGCATATGCCTATGAAACACCATCAAAAACAGGTAGGCAACATATAAATAAATAAAAGTCTCTAGTAAGAACTTATGTTCTATATATATTGTTCCTTTAATCAAGGCACCTCCAGTGCCTAGAAGATGAACAATGGGGCCCCCGGCGCTCCTATGTGCAAAATGGGGGCCTCTGACATCCTTTTGAGGAGAAGAGGGTGACACGCACCTCCTCTAGACCATTGACAGGCCCCTCCGGGGACCGTGATTACTGGGGGCCATCCAGGAAGCGCTTTTCAAAGCGCTAAGGCCATACTTATAGCCCGGGTTGCGGCGGTGATTCCAGCATGAAACAGGTGCCTCGAAGTGCCTGAGGGCACAGTAGAGCGCTCTCTCAGCGCAAAGGGGATATCAAGGCAGCACTCCTTGTGCAGGGAAAAGTTACAGGGGTCAGGGGCCACAGCACCCTGCCCCTGGGAACAATGAAGCAGGAAGGACCACAAGGCTGGTTGGGTCCATCTACAGGCCAGCACAAGGGGTGCAGATGATGGCAGTTCCTCCTAGTGACCAGGCAGGTCACAGGTTAGCACAGCAGAAGCAGTCCAAGGCGGTTTCCTGGTGAGTCCATTCAGCAGCGTCTTGTGTCCAGGTTCAATTTCCAAGAGTGTTCAAATTGTGGGGAAAATTCCCCTGTACTTATAGTCAGTTCTTACAGTGTTTTACAATGGTAGGGAGAGGAGTTTCCATCCAGTTACAACTGGTTCTGGGAGTGCCCCCTTTCTCCTTTCAGCACAGGCTCCAAACATCAGTGGGGGGTTAACGACCCTATTGTGTGAGGCCAGGGCACAGTCTTTACAAATGCAGGTGTACCCCACCTCTCCCTTCTCTCAGCCCTGGAAGACTATTCAGTATGCAGATGCACCTCTGTGATACCTCCACCCTCCCTGTGTACAGGCTGTCTGAAAAGTATGCACAAAGCCCCAACTGTCACTCTGCCCAGACGTGGACTGGAGTCAAGCTGCAAAACACCAGAGTCATAAGCACAGATAAATGCGCACTTTCTAGAAGTGCCATTTCTGTGATAGTAATAAAAATACACCCACACCAGTAAGCAGCATTTATTATCACCATCACAACCATACCAAACACGCCTACGCTACCCCTCATAAATCAGACAATACCCCTTACACATAAGGCACGGCATTTCTAATGCAATCCTATGAGAAGGCAGTACTTACAGCAGTGAGACACCAGTTAGGCTGTTTGTCACTACCAGGACAGGCCATGCAATATGGCACATGTCCTGCCTTTCTACATACATGGCACCCTGCCCATAAGGCTAGCTAGGGCGTACCTTAGGGTTGACTTACATGTAGTAAAAGGGGAGTTCTGGGCCTGGCAAGTAAGTTTAGATGCCAGGTCCCTGTGGCAGAAAACTGCGCACACAGGCCCTGCGCTAGCAGGCCTGAGACAGGTTTAAAAGTCTACTTCAGTGGGTGGCGCAAGCAGCGCTGCAGACCCACTAGTAGTATTTAATTTACAGGCCCTGGGTATAGAGATACCACTGTACAAGGGACTTATAAGTAAATTAAATATGCCAATTAGGTATAAGCCAATCATACCAACTTTAGATGGGAGAGCACCTGCACTTTAGCACTGGTCAGCAGTGATAAAGTGCTCAGAGTCCTAGATCCAACAGCGAGAGGTCAGAAAAACCCGGAGGAAGGAGGCAAAAACACTGGGGATGGCCCTGCGTAAGGCAAAAAGTCCAACAGTGCGCCATGCCATAAGATCCCAAGGTTCATCGAAAACAGTGACTTGTGCAGCCAATGTGAGGCAAAACTGCTTTGTGGGTTGCAAAACAATATTTTCATGCCACAAATCACCTTTGATTCACAATGGAGTGTGACATGCTTCACAAATCTCTTTAAAAATGTGGCACAGTTGAAAATTAAATATTACCTACACTTCAAAAGGGAGAGATGGAGCAGGCAGCAGGGAGCAACAACAGTCAAGGCAAAAACCTCAACAACCCAACTCCAACCAGGATCACCAGATTAAACCTCAGGTTAAGTTGAAGTAGAAGACTAATGTCAGTGAGGAAGTGAATTACATTCTAATAACAGAGGTAACAAAGCATGAACATCAACTGTTCGTTACCTCCAAATTGCCAGTAGGGAAGAAAGAAGTTATTTGGTAGTCCATAGTGGAAAAACATAAACAATGTAGGGCAAACTAAAAGGACTGTGCCAGAGTGCAAGAAGCATTGGCATGATAATAAGTGAAGGACCAAGGGTAACTTGGCCAACAACCAGAGTGCAGTCATGCAGACCAGAGGACGAGTCGAGGATCAAGAGGAGTTGGACCCATTAGAGGAGTAGGTAGCATCAGCCATCCCAGCAGAGTTGGTGGTAGGAGTGGAAGGACACAACAGTGCTGCAGTTGAAGACCAGCAAGATCAACGAGGTAAGTGGTAACAATGAACCCTATGCATATAGACATTAGTTGTGCAGTGAAGCAAGCTACATTCCTGGCAGGCATTGTTCTGGGGCAAGGGAATGGGCAAGACGTACTCACATGTTGCATCATACATCACATAAATATGTCATACTACCCACTTACACATTAGCCAGCTGTGTCAAGTTTGTCCATTCCATGTGTGATGTGCAGCACCAGTCCAGATTCACTTTGTAATTTGGGACTTGTAGTGGAACAAATATCATGAGTAATCAGGATTACAAGTACCACCATACAAAGCAAAAATAGCTGGACTGGAAGAGCACATCATGCATGGACACTTCAAACCTGCCTAACCTGACTGTGTCAATGCTTGTCATTTATCTTCTGCAAAACATGACTGGGGTAGCTCTAAATCATGCACCCTCAAGCAAATGTAGAGAAATGTATTCTGTGGCTTCTGGTTGACACTTGTAGCCAAAAACATGCTGATTCATATTTAAACATGTTTCAGTACACACATCATCCCAAACTTGCATTTGGCTGCACATGTCATGATTTAGACAATTCTTCTCAGTAGTGTGTGTATGCATGGCGTAGCACACATCTGACCAAACCTTTGTTGCATATAATGCAGACAACCTTGCACCATGACTCTGAGGAAGGCTCAGGTACCCCTGAGGCTGCATTACAACAGCCATTCCGCAAGGTAGGCCAAGAAATAGAAGATGTAGGTATCCACATGGTGATCTACAGACACATGAACAGACATACATGCGCAATGTCATTTGTTATCTGTCAAGGATCATTTACATTTGAAAGAATTACTTTTTCCATCTCAAAAATTAATGTCACAAATATCCAAAACAAACTAGGTTAGTTTGTGATGGCTACCCTGCTTGCACTCATATACATTTTTATTCAAATATTCATTTTGTCTGGAATACTGCTACATAGACAGGTATGTTGTCTACATACAAATGAGTTGTAACACAGCAAGTATGTTTGTCCACATTTATGGTCTGTCAAACATGTTTAGCTGGAGAGTTTTAACCCCTTCGCTGCCAGGGCTTTTCCCCCTCCTGTGTCAGGCCTTTTTTTGCCTATTTGGGGCAGTTCGCGCTTAGGCCCTCATAACTTTTTGTCCACATAAGTTAACCAAGCCAAATTTGCGTCCTTTTTTCCAACATCCTAGGGATTCTAGAGGTACCCAGACTTTGTGGGTTCCCCTGAAGGAGGCCAAGAAATTGGCCAAAATACAGGGAAAATTTCTGTTTTTTTCAAAAAAATTGGAAAAAGTGGCTGCAGAAGAAGGCTTATGGTTTTTCCCCTGACAATGGCATCAACAAAGGGTTTGCGGTGCTAAACTCAGCAGCTTCCCAGCTTTCAGGAACAGGCAGACTTGAATCAGAAAACCCAATTTTTCAACACAGTTTTGGCATTTTACTGGGACATACCCCATTTTTGCAATTTTTTGTGCTTTCAGCCTCCTTCCAGTCAGTGACAGAAATGGGCATGAAAACAATGCTGGATCCCAGAAACCTAAGCATTTCTGAAAAGTAGACAAAATTCTGAATTTAACAAGGGGTCATTTGTGTAGATCCTACAAGGGTTTCCTACAGAAAATAACAACTGAAAAAGAAAAATATTGAAATTGAGGTGAAAAAAACATCAATTTTTCTCTACGTTTTACTCTGTAACTTTTCCCTGCAATGTCAGATTATCGAAAGCAATATACCGTTACGTCTGCTGGACTCCTCTGGTTGCGGGGATATATAGGGCTTGTAGGTTCATCAAGAACCATAGGTACCCAGAGCCAATAAATGAGCTGCACCCTGCAGTGCGTTTTCATTCTATACCGGGTATACAGCAATTCATTTGCTGAAATATAAAGAGTAAAAAATAGCTATCAAGAAAACCTTTGTATTTCCAAAAAGGGCACAAGATAAGGTGTTGAGGAGCAGTGGTTATTTGCACATCTCTGAATTCCGGGGTGACCATACTAGCATGTGAATTACAGGGCATTTCTCAAATAGATGTCTTTTTATACACTCTCCTATATTTGGAAGGAAAAAATGTAGAGAAAGACAAGGGGCAATAACACTTGTTTTGCTAATCTATGTTCCCCGAAGTCTCCCGATAAAAATGATACCTCACTTGTGTGGGTAGGCCTAGCGCCCGCGACAGGAAATACCCCAAAATGCAACATGGACACATCCCATTTTTTTGATAGAAAACAGAGGTGTTTTTTGCAAAGTGCCTACCTGTAGATTTTGGCCTCTAGCTCAGCCGGCACCTAGGGAAACCTACCAAACCTGTGCATTTCTGAAAACTAGAGACCTAGGGGAATCCAAGATGGGGTGAATTGCGGGGCTCGGACCAGGTTCTGTTACCCAGAATCCTTTGCAAACCTCAAAATTTGGCTAAAAAAACACATGTTCCTCACATTTCTGTGGCAGAAAGTTCTGGAATCTGAGAGGAGCCACAAATTTCCTCCCACCCAGCGTTCCCCCAAGTCTCCCGATAAACATGATACCTCACTTGTGTGGGTAGGGCTAGCGCCCGCGACAAGAAACGCCCCAAAGCGCAACGTGGACACATCCAAATTTTTGGAAGAAAACAGAGGTGTTTTTTGCGAAGTGCCTACCTGTAGATTTTTGCCTCTAGCTCAGCCGGCACCTACGGAAACCTACCAAACCTGTGCATTTCTGAAAACTAGAGACCTAGGGGAATCCAAGATGGGGTAACTTGCGGGGCTCGGACCAGGTTCTATTACCCAGAATCCTTTGCAAACCACAAAATTTGGCTAAAAAAACACATGTTCCTCACATTTCTGTGGCAGAAAGTTCTGGAATCTGAGAGGAGCCACAAATTTCCTTCCACCCAGCGTTCCCCCAAGTCTCCCGATAAAAATGATACCTCACTTGTATGGGTAGGCCTACCGCCTGCGACAGGAAACGCCCCAAAGCGCAACGTGGACACATCCACATTTTTGAAAGAAAACAGAGGTGTTTTTTGCGAAGTGCCTACCTGTAGATTTTGGGCTCTAGCTCAGCCGGCACCTAGGGAAACCTACCAAACCCTTTGCATTTCTGAAAACTAGAGACCTAGGGGAATCTAAGGAGGGGTGACTTGCGGGGCTCGGACCAGGTTCTGTTACCCAGAATCCTTTGCAAACCTCAAAATTTGGCTAATAAAACACATGTTCCTCACATTTCTGTGGCAGAAAGTTCTGGAATCTGAGAGGAGCCACAAATTTCCTTCCACCCAGCGTTCCCCCAAGTCTCCCGATAAAAATGATACCTCAGTTGTGTGGGTAGGCCTAGCGCCCGCGACAGGAAACGCCCCAAAACGCAACGTGGACACATCCAAATTTTTGGAAGAAAACAGAGGTGTTTTTTGCTAAGTGCCTACCTGTAGATTTTGGCCTCTAGCTCTGCCGGCACCTAGGGAAACCTACCAAACCTGTGCATTTCTGAAAACTAGAGACCTAGGGGAATTCAAGATGGGGTGACTTGTGGGGCTCGGACCAGGTTCTGTTACCCAGAATCCTTTGCAAACCTCAAAATTTGGCTAAAAAAACACATGTTCCTCACATTTCTGTGGCAGAAAGTTCTGGAATCTGAGAGGAGCCACAAATTTCCTTCCACCCAGCGTTCCCCCAAGTCTCCCGATAAAAATGATACCTCACTTGTGTGGGTAGGACTAGTGCCCACGAAAGGAAAGGGCCCAAAACACAACGTGGACACATCATATTTTTTTTAAAAAGCAGTGCCTACCTGTGGATTTTGGCCTGTAGCTCAGCCGGCACCTGGGGAAACCTACCAAACCTGTGCATTTCTGAAAACTAGAAACCCAGGGGAATCCGAGATGGGGTGACTTGCGGGGCTCTGACCAGGTTATGTTACCCAGAATCCTTTGCAAACATCAAAATTTGGCCCAAAAAACACTTTTTCCTCTCATTTCGGTGACAGAAAGTTCTGGAATCTGAGAGGAGCCACAAATTTCCTTCCACCCAGCGTTCCCCTAAGTCTCTCGATAAAAATGGTACCTCACTTCTGTGAGTAGGCCTAGCGCCCACGAAAGGAAATGGCCCAAAACACAACGTGGACACAACATATTTTTTCACAGAAAACAGAGGTGTTTTTTGCAAGGTGCCTACCTGTGGAGTTTGGCCTGTAGCTCAGCCGGCCCGGGGGGGGGGGGCAGAAATGGCCTGAAATAAATTTGCCCCCCTAACACCCACCCCCCTCCCCGGGAGCGACCCTTGCCTACGGGGTCACTCTCCCTGCGTGACATTGGCGCCAAAAAACAAATCCCAGGTGCCTAGTCGTTTCTGCCCCCTTGGGGGCAGATTGACCTAAAATCGGCCAATCTGCCCCCAAGGGGGGCAGAAATGGCATAAATACAATTTGCCCCCCAGGGCAGCGACCCTTGCCTGATGGGCCGCTCCCCATCTCTAAAAAAATAAAAAATAAAAAAAATAACACAAAAAAAAAAAAATCCCCTGGTGCCTAGAGGTTTCTGCCCCCCCCTGGGGGCAGATCGGCCTAATAATAGGCCGATCTGCCCCCAGGGGGGGCAGAAATGGCCTAAAATAAATTCTAGTGGGGTTTCAAAAGCCGGATTGCAAGCAATCCGGCTTTTGAAACCCTCTGAGAGACTTAAAAGGGAAGGAAATACTTTTCCTTCCCTTTGAAGCCCCTCCGGGCCTCCCCCAGTAATTAAAGAGAAATGCTTTTGAATTTCTCTTTCAATCGCGCTGGGGGAGGCCCCTGTGACAAATCAGCGCGCGCTCGTGCGCTGATGTCACAGGGGGGGAAGGAGGAGTGGGGGTGGAAGGGGAAGGTGTTCCCCTTCCATCCCCGCCTTGGGGGGGAGGGGGGTGCACGGGGGGGGCACGCTAGCGCTCCCCCAAGTTCCCCTGTGCCTTGGATGAGGTGACCTCGTCCAAGGCACAGGGAAACTGTAGCCTTGGACGAGGTCACCTCGTCCAAGGCACAGAACAGGTTAAAGGATGAAACATTTCTAGGCTAAGTATGCTGCATTTTACTGGAACACATGTAACCACTATACATGCTAGTGGTGAAGAGCACTCACTAGCTGCCTGTCACACTTTACTGTGACCTGTAGGTTCACTCCTCACATTTCCTCAAATCAAAACAATGTATATTATGGGGGTCATTACGACCCCGGCAGTCGGTGCAATAGTGGAGGTGTTACCGCCAACAGGCTGGCAGTACATACCTCTACTATTATGACATTGGCAGTTTGGCCAAAGCTATAGATTTGCATACATTAACAAAATGTTAACATTCTTACTTTATGTGCACCTGCTTACATACACCCTACATTCACAATGGAAAGCTTCCTTGATGATTCATAATTAATCTGTGTGCATGTTCAGTTGTGTTTCACACACTGACAGCAAATTGATAGTAGGTGAACATTGCCTTCCAAAACACATCACAATGATACTTGTAACTAGGATCACATGCAGACCTAGAAATTCAACATACATTTACTTATGAAAATTACCGATAGCATTGGGGTCATGGAATGAGCCCACATCTCCCTGGGTGAATGGTCTATGTCCTCCTAGAAAGCTGTGCTTTGACATATGCTTACAGGTACATCTTATAAACTATTCTATCCCTGTATTTCATATTTACATAGTAGCTTAGAGTAAAATATCTGATTGTGGCAAAATCATTGAATGTGGGTAGTCAGCATGCAGGCCTGAAATGGCTAGATTATGTATCCATCATCACATGCCTGAAGCATTCTTCAGTCATCTGATGTATTTAGTTATGCTGTGCAGCATCATGCCAGACTACATTGTACTACGATACCTAGCTGCACTGCCCTGCATCAAAGTGAAATGGCAGGAATTTGTCATGTAGAGAGCATATAGCGCATTCCTTTCTTTTCCCCATGAGCTGGCACCATTTCAGCAGCCTAGCACCAACGCAGCCACCCTTGAACTGCTGTGCAAGGGTATCTGTATTGCATGCAGGTTTGTTTTGGTACAGGAATGGGCATCTTCCTGTAAAGAAACAGTACTGGGAGGGATGTTCCTCTTTCTATGTGTGCTGCAGAATGCAGCACACATGGAAAGAGGATTAAACTGGAAGGTATAAAGATAGATCTCCTCACTGCACAAACCTGGGGAGGTGTAAGTTGTTGACTCATCATGCATGCCTTGTAAATTTGGTGATGCATAACAATCCATGGGTATAGCAGGGGATGATCCACCACAATGATCATGGAAGGCCTTCCTAACGCAGTGTAAGCCAACACAGAAGTCTACGCTGCCTTACCTTACTCCATATCTATGAGGTACTTCTAAGTCATGCAAAGTGGCTTAGTGTGCACTCTTAGATATGGTTGAATGGTTTGCACCAGCGCTGCATCACTAAAAGTGACAACAGCCCCACAAGGCTCTCAAAAGTATGCCCCAAAGTTCACTGGCTTTCATTCTATTCTTGATATCCTCATATTTTCATAAACATCTTGGATGTTGAAATCATTAAAAATACATTTAAAAATGATGTACAGTTCATGTTTATGTTTTGCATGAATTAACTAGCTACATTGCAAACATCAGAAGGAACAGTCATACTTACTGACAGGTCCACCAATCTCCATTACAAGGAAGTCAATTAGATTGGCCTCCTGTACCACCACTCAGTCCTCCTAAGCTTCATTTGACGTCTTATCAACCTCAAATGTCTTCTGGTGTTGCCAGCTGATACACTCCCACCTATTTTTTTAATCTTTCGCAGGGTCCCTGGTTCAACCTACCCCTAGCTGCAACCATCCTGGGCAAGTAGTGCATCATTAACCATATGAGTCCTCCCAACTCCTGCTCAGTACAGCTTCCCCCCCCAACATGTTCCTATCCCTCTCACTAATACTATACAAAAAACAAAACACCCTAATTACTGTAACTACTCCCACAAGAAAATATCCCCAAAAGACAACAATACAGTGACAATAACTATACAAAATGATACATAAGGACAAAAAGGTACCACAAAGACACAATTTAGACACACATACAAGACAAATCAACAATGAATCTCACAGCCATTCTCAATAACCACCAGCACTCAGTACAGACTACCAGAGAGTAACAGAAAGTGAAAGCAACTTGAAGCTTCCTTGTATGCAGCCTGTCACACTTATTGCGTCATTTCCTGGCTGAGTTGCCGCCCATTTTTTATAAGTGCATAATTTTTCGGATGCATCAGTACTGAAATTGCCATTGTATGATTAAGGCAAGCGCCTTGGCACTTATGCTGTTTTATTCATGTACTGGCCTTGATGTATGGATTGCAAACAGCACACCTGGTGTGATGTGCTGCGCAATAGGGGTGTTATGTGGTTTCTGACCCATATTTTGGGTCTACTTTGTGGGACCTAATGTAGAAGACAGTAGAAAACAAGATATCACAGCTTGTACACACTTCCATTGGTCTTACAGTTATAGCCGAAAGGTTCAAAGGTTGGTTATGTGTTACATTTCACTGGCCATAATGTGCTTATATGTGACATAAAACATTTTACATGTGACATCTTGAGAAACAATTTATTAAGAGTTTAACAATGTAGTTATTGTAATGTATTGAGGCATTGGCTACATTATCTTTCTTTAATGGTTTGAAATAGGCTTGGGGGTAGTTCAATAGCTGTGGTGATGCTGCAGTTACAAACTGTGTGCATTCCTACACCCAGTGCTGGATGGCACTTGGCACGTCTGTGGACTGGGTTGCCACCACTTGACAGGCCTGTGTGACAGAGGGCAGTATCCAGATAGTGATTATTGCTGGGTCAGCAGGTGTATTTGTCAACAGTTTCATGAATACTCAGTGACGCAATGTTTTGCAAAACTCTGCATTGTCTCTCTCTGAAACAGAGATAGGCTCCTTGAACACAGCACTGTCATACTCATGCATACATAATGGTTACATATGCATTCTCAAACACATCAAACCAGGAAAAGTGGAAATATGCCAGTAAGTAATACATTCTTTGGAGTGAAATTACAAGGTTGTGTACCCACAAGTCTCCTAGGCACTTACTTTCTCTCTGTGATCTGTATGCTGCATCACACATAGATATACAGGATATACAGGTGCATCACACATAGATATACAGTAAGTAACCTTTCAGTAATTGTATATTTTGCACAATACTTATGCTTGATGCGGTTTTGGCTTATTGATATATAAAACAGATTTTTATATAATCCTGTGGTGTATTATTGTGTCACTGGTTTGAGGGTGTTGCACAAATGCTTTACACATTGCCTCTGGAGCAGTGCTTAATTTGTAAAGAAAAATGTGCTGGTGCACAAAGCTCTACTCTGAAACCTGTGGCTGCTGCAATTATATGTGCGAGCACAGATTACTGAGGCAGCATAATCCTGAAGACCCTTTAATCCATTTACTGCCACTCCATGCCTCTTCATATCACTCTTGCAGCTTTCTGCTTTCTCCCTTTGTGACACTTTTTTACTTTTCTCTTCCTCCATCTTTCCCATGTGTTTCTTTGTTTGTAGTAAATGCTTGAGGCAGAAAAATAAGTCCCGGCCCTCAAAAATAAGTGCCAGTGCCCCACACCAGAAACCACTGGCTCAAATTCAGCACCGCTGTGGGGATAAGCCTGACAGCTCTTTGCCAAGCTAACAGGGGTGAGTACAGGTTATCATTGGTGTGTAACTTATTTGCCCTGACTAGAGTGGGGGGTTCTGCCTGGCTTAGGTGCATTCCCAAGTTAGCCAGTACCTCATTTTTAACAGTGCCTGTTTGTTATCCATTATTATTTACACATGTCTGGAGGCTACACTGATATTGCATGCCACACATGGCCTTTGAAAATATTTCTTCCTGTGTTGCTCCTGACACATTCGTCAACATACCAGTATGCTGCCATGTTTGACACACTTACTCATTTCCAAATTACTTGTCTCACTCCCCTGACATTGTTGAGCCTTATCTGATACGGAGAAAAGGTACGTCATTGAGGAGACACTTATCTAACACTACTCTCTTATTTTGCTACTGTACTTATATTGGATTGTCTGATATATACCACATGGTTTGAATCATGATTTGTTTTCCGGCGCAGATGATGTTACATTCATTCACACAAAGCAAACTGACACATTTCTAGTCATTGATGTTCGTCAGCTACTGCCATGTACAGATAAATGAGTGCATGTCAAGGTGGGACATCATTGTCTGCATGTTGCAGTGTGTTGGGACTTTCATGTGCACAGAACACAAAGGTTCAGATATTTAGGAATGCGGTACGTTACAGCGGTACAGTGCAGCATGTCACCTATCAGCACTGCACTGCATCACTGAGAAAGAGCAGTAGTGCAAAGTATTTAGGCAATACAGCACATTCCTGACTTATCACCCTGCACTGGCACACAATGGGCTGCCTAGCACATACACAGGCACACTTGCAACATGGCGCTTGTGTGCCTGCATTGTATCTGGAATTGACTTTGTGCACTAAGGGTCGTCTTTCTGCACAGGATGAACCCACAGAGGCCTGGCAGTCTAGGTTTGTGTTCCATGGACTGCAGCACGGATAGGATGCAAATGCATCTTGGAAGACAAGTTATCTTTTCTTGGTACATATCACAGGGGGATAGCAATTGTTTTAATACATTTCACAGTTTCCCTTGTGTGAGATTCATGGCATGCCTCATGAACCAATGGCAACAATGACACACAATGTCAATCACTTGCACACAGTGATACAACATTGCATTTTGCACAGGATCACATTGCTGTGAATCTTTACAGCCTTCAAAGGCACACAAAGTGGTTTTGCCTGCTTTAACATGTGTGACTTGGGGGGTTTGCATTGCACATGTGCCATGATGCATGGTGCAAGTATGAGGCTGACCCCTCATACATTAGGCCCTATCTCGGTCGACAGACACAGAGATGGCTATTGTGTCATACATTATTTCCTGTTAGTAGGCCTGTTATGTACTTCAGATTTGCTTACCAACAAGTAGGCCATTCACATATCGTCCATTTTGGGAGCGCTCATTGATGATGGAGTGCCTGAAGAATTAGGCATCATAAGCCCTCCCCGGGTATTTTGCCAGCACAATTGGTGAACATCCCTAGGTGGTCCACAATGGCCTGGATTTTGATGGAGCACCTAGCACATGTGGAAATCCAGTATGGCATAGAAGCCTTGTTTTGTGTCCAGCTGCTGTTGTTGTGCTTTGGTGAAGAGGAGGTACTGGGCTGAGAGGCTGCTGGTGGTATCCAGGACAGAAAACAGAGGGTAGGAAGGATGAAAAATATGACTGCAATATTCCTGCCAGTCTGGCTGATGTGACCTGGAATGAACCAGATACCAGCATGTTGAGGACTGCCATCAGCTTGACCTGCAGAGGAATGTTGGTGGGCCTGGTAGTTGGTGGCTCCAGTCTTGGTCCTATCTGTTTCAGCAGTTCAAAGATGGAGTCCCTAATGAGTCTGTAGTATCTAATGACCTCATACTCCCTGAAGTCAAGGGGAATCTAATGGTGAAAAATGCGCTCCTTCCTTGTGCACCACCTACATGGTGGTGGTGACAGAGGTGGTGGTCTCCTTGCAACTCCCAGCTGCAGAATGTGCACCTCTATAGCATTTTGTAGCTTGCCAAACCTTTTGTGTGGGTTGTCTTTATGTTCCACAGCTACTGCATCATTTCTTATGCCTAGTGTTGTGGATACCCAGGAATTTTGACACATTACAGTCTCTGCATGCGGCTTGCCAGAGAAACATTACACATTCAGGAATCCATAAATATCACTGCATTAGTTTTATGTTAGAATTTATGGGGGAATGCATATGTTAATATCTGCGTGGAGCAGCCGGTTCTGGAACAGGTATTTTTCGAAGCAAGCCTATTACAACTGATTCATTGGGCCACATGAGTTGACTTGTAAATATAGAGTACTGCCTGCGTTGCATCAAAATTAATGACGCAACAGCAGTGCCCCAATATATCTCTATAACAGCAAGGTTAGGCGGTGAGGTAGATGGGAATAGACAAGGTGCTCCTTGGCTCAGCTATAAATAGTTGTGCTGGATGAAGAATCATAATGAGTGTTATCCTTGGAGTTGTACATAGGGAAAGGTTTCTGCATTAAGTCGCAGACCACAGTAAGCACTCTCTACTGTGTAAGGCAGAACAGGAAAATGACTTCTGAAAATACGCATGAATGATGAAGAAACAGAAAAAAGGAGTGACAGCTGTAAAGAAAATCCTCCTAATTTATTTTTATAGTTGGAAAAGTCACTTCTGCATTATAACAACTATATGGATGATTTGGATAAGGCAATGTTTCATTGCAAGCTGGCTCATACTAAAAATTCTGTTAAAATTATTTTCTCTCTGAAACATTCTGTCCCAGAGCACATGACAAAAACATTTCTGGTGATTCATACGGTAACATGCTGTTAGAACAGATGATTATGGAGAAAGCTTTGTTTATGACTTCAGGAACATGATGCTGAAGTAAAGAACAGACTTTATAATTTTGATGCAGATTATGTGTAGCACCAGCTGCAACAGGTGTTTATTCTTTAATGGAGAGCATGTGTGCCACTGTCAAGGAGTCGGTGACTTCCTGGTAAGTAATTATTCCCTGCACTATTTTCTCAAACAGCAGCGTGACTTATGACCCTATTTAGAACTCAGCGGATGGGTTACTTTGGCATAACAGTGACAGATATCCCGTCCACCAAAATCTAACTCTCATTATATGATAAGGAATTTAGATTTCGGCAGATAGGATATCAGTTGCAGTTGTGACGGAGTAACCCGCCTGCCGAGTTCTAAATCAAGCCCTTAGATTTATAACAGTAGCAAGGCTTCCTTTTTTTCAGATGATAGCCATGTGAGGTTTTATGCCATCCATCTGATGCTAGGCTAATTCCCCAAGTGCCAGTGCTACCTCTCCCACTTCTCATACAAAGCTTAACATGCCAGCCTGTATAAAAAAGCGATGCTGCCAAGAACATTTCAATGTGCGCAAAAACATTTGTTGATGTAACCTGTACACTTAACCCCTTCAATGCGGGCGTCGGCCACTGGCCGAAGCCCGCACTACCTCCCTGGTGTGGGTCACGGCCAGTGGCCGACACCAGGGAGGGAGTTAATAAATCCTCTGGTGCGATTTTTAGATTTTTTTCTGTCCCAGGGAGACGCGGAAGCTTCCGTGTCTACCCCCCACCCTCCCCTTTGTGACGTCAGCGCGCCGCGAAGCGTGTTGACGTAACAAAGTTGATTTCCCCATTAGAGCAGAAAGCAGCCTTGCGGCCGCTTCCTGCTCCGTTGGGGAAAACGGCCTTCCCCAAGTTCGGGAAGGCCTCGTAAGAAAGGGGAGAGTCTCCCCTTTCTTACGAGGCCTTCTGAAACTGTTTCCTGGCCCTCGATCGCAGCTGTGAAACATAGAAGACTATATTTCTGCTACAAAAGGGTCAGACTTGTCTAGTGGCAGTTTTAGTGCCATAAAGAAGAGCAGAAGGTTTATATGCCTACTGCAAAGAGAAAATCTGTATTTTATGTAAATAGCTGAGTACATTAGTAAAGTCAGCCATTACCTGCGCTATAATACAAATGAAATGTACGTGCGGGGTGGAGGGCGGCTATGGAGAGATGAAGGGCACTTTTGCTGGGTGGTAATGAGGGAATCCGAGGAGGAGGGAGTGGGAGCACCAATAATGATTGTTGGACTGGACGCAGGAGGTGCTAAAGACTGTGACGAATGGTATGTGACAAGGTGTTTTTTGAGTGTCCTGAAAGAACGTGCTGATTGAGGGAAGAAGCACAGGTAAGGTGGCCTCTACTATTGCACGTATCTCACACACCCCATCGATTTTGTGACTGTCTACGTAGGCTAGTGTTTTTGAGCAACAGTTTAGCCAATAGCAGAGATGGCATCTTGATGGATGACTGCTGCCGGCACTCGGGTTATAGAGGAGAGCTCTGACATAGGATCAGAGACTGAGACATCAGATACTGAGACAGCATCTGAGGGATTGAGTGATTTTTCAGTCGAAGGAGTCCCATTCGATAACTCCTCTTCCAGTACATTATGAGGACAGTCCTGCCGTCCCTTCGCAAGCAGTTTGTGCAACTGGGTAATAGTGGGTTAGCCCAACCCAGAGAGCCGGTGAATGCGGCGGCAAGCAGAGAGAGAGAGAGAGTGCTCTCTTGGGAACTCCCCAATTTAGTTCAGCCCCAAATTCCACCGTCAAAATCGTATTGTGGAGACATCAAAATTATCTATGGGAAAACAAACTGGTTTTGTAAGGCAGGCACCTGTGTTTTTGGTACTGGGTTCGGCGGCCATATAGAGAAACACACTAAACCCAAACATTTCTGGAAACTAGACATTCGGGGGAGTCCACAGAGGTGTGACTTGTGTGGATTCCCCAAAGTCTTCTTACCCAGAATACCCGGCAAAGCTGAAATGTTGAATAAAAACTTTATTTTTCTCGCATTTCTGTCACACAAACTACAAGAATATGCTGGGATCCACAAAATTCCTACCACCCAGTGATTCCTCACCTGTCCTGATAAAAACACTACCCCACTTGAGTGCCTACACCTAGTGCCTGCGTCAGGAATGGATCACCACAGGGTCAACAGCTGCCTCATGTAAGGACCAACATTGACCGTTGTGTGATCTATTCCTGTGGCGGGCACCAGGCCTACCCACACAAGTGAGGTACCATTTTTATCGGGAGACTTGGGGGAATGCTGGGTGGAAGGAAGTTTGTGGCTCCTCTCAGATTCCAGAACTTTCTGTCACCGAAATGAGAGGAAAAAGTTTTTTGTTTTGCCAAATTTTGATGTTTGCAAAGGATTCTGGGTAACAGAACCTGGTCAGAGCCCCACAAATCACCCCATCTTGGATTCCCCTGGGTTTCTAGTTTTCAAAAATGCACTGGTTTGCTAGGTTTCCCTAGGTGCCGGCTGAGCTAGAGGCCAAAATCCACAGGTAGGCACTGTTTTCTATGAAAAAATGTGATGTGTCCACGTTGTGTTTTGGGGCATTTCCTGTCGCGGGCGGTAGGCCTACCCACACAAGTGAGGTATAATTTTTATCGGGAGACTTGGGGGAACGCTGGGTAGAAGGAAATTTGTGGCTCCTCTCAGATTTCAGAACTTTCTGCCACTGAAATGAGAGGAAAACGTGTTTTTTTAGCCACGTTTTCAGGTTTGCAAAGGATTCCTGGTAACAGAACCTGGTCAGAGCCCCACAAGTCACTCCATCTTGGATTCCCCTAGGTCTCTAGTTTTCAAAAATGCACAGGTTTGGTAGGTTTCCCTATGTGCCGGCTGAGCTGGAGGCCAAAATCTACAGGTAGGCACTTTTCAAAAAACAGCTCTGTTTTCTGTCAAAAAATGAGATGTGTCCACGTTGTGTTTTGGGGCATTTCCTGTCGCGGGCGCTAGGCCTACCCACACAAGTGAGGTATCATTTTTATCGGGAGACTTGGGGGAACATAGAATAGTAAAAAAAGTGTTATTGCCCCTTATCTTTCTCTACATACTTTCCTTCCAAATATAAGAGAGTGTGTAAAAAAGACGTCTATTTGAGAAATGCCCTGCAATTCACATGCTAGTATGGGCACCCCGGAATTCAGAGATGTGCAAATAACCACTGGTCCTCAAAACCTTATATTGAGCCCATTTTGGAAATGCAAAGGTTTTCTTCATACCTATTTTTCACTCTTCATATTTCAGCAAATGAATTGCTGTATACACAGTATAGAATGAAAACCAACTGCAGGGTGCAGCTCATTTATTGGCTCTGGGTACCTAGGGTTCTTGATGAACCTACAAGCCCTTTATATCCCCGCAACCAGAAGCGTCCAGCAGACATAACAGTATATTGCTTTCAAAAATCTGACATCGCAGGAAAAAGTTACAGAGAAAAACATAAAGAAAAATGGCTGTTGTTATCAGCTCAATTTCAATATTTTTTTTATTTCAGCTGTTATTTTCTGTAGGAAAACCTTGTAGGATCTACACAAATTCAGAATTTTGTCTAGTTTTCAGAAATGTTTAGCTTTCCGGGATCCAGCATTGGTTTCACAACCATTCCTGTCACTAACTGGAAGGAGGCTGAAAGCACCAAAAATAGTAAAAATGGGGTATGTCCCAGTAAAATGCCAAATTTGTGTTGAGAAATGTGGTTTTCTGATCCCAGTCTGCCCGTTCCTGAAAGGTGGGAAGATGGTGATTTCAGCACCAGAAACCCTTTGTTGATGGCATTTTCAGGGAAAAAACCACAAGCCTTCTTCGGCAGCACTTTTTTCCCATTTTTTGGGAAAAAACTAAACTTTCACTGTATTTTGGCTAATTTCTTGGACCCCTCCAAGGGAAACCAAAAACTCTGGGTACCATTAGAATCCCTAGGATGTTGGAAAAAAAGGACGCAAATTTGGCGAGGATAGCTTATATGGACAAAAAGTTATGAAGGCCTAAGCGCGAACTTCCCCAAATAGCCAAAAAAGGGCTCAGCACTGGGGGGGAAAAGGCCCAGCAGCTAAGAGGTTAAGTAAAGAGCTTAATGTTATAATATTTGCTGAGATTAATGTCCTAGTATTTGCTTGTAGGTAATTGGAAGATTATTTTTTCAACATTTTTGCTGCACTGGGCAGATCCTAATGCAAATTATGAAAAAAACACTACTGTGGTAAAGTCATTTGTAAATTACAACAAAGGTAAGACAACAGTGGACAAGAAGCTAGCATATAAGGGAAAACAAACAACATAAAGTAAATATTCTGAATACATATAGTACATGAAAAGGTGTGTCAAGAAAGGCCTGCTATGTATCCTACTTCAGCAAGATAAAAATTCCCAGTGGGAGGGATGAGTTTCTTTGGAAAAAAAAAACACAAAAACCAGCATTGATGTTTTGGTTTCACAGTAGCACCAGACTTAGAGTTCGGTGGACAGGGCACTCTGTCACAAATGCGATTGAGTGTCCTCTCCACCAAACCCTCAGTTTGCCATCCTCATTTAGAGATGGGAAGACCTTACATTCTCTGTCAATAGAGCCTCCCTTGGCCCCATAAACGAAAAACGTCCTCTGACAGACGGACAGAGTAGGGGCCTTTTAGACCTGACAGCCTTAGGGTGGTTACCCCTAACTATTTGTCTGCCTCCCTCCACTTTTTAGATACTGTTTTTGCTGGTTGTGAGACTCTGCACACTTTACCACTGCTATCCAGTGCTAAAGTGCATATGCCCTCTCCCTTTAAACATGGTAACATTGGATCCTACCCAATTGGACTATTTAATTTACTTATAAGTCCCTAGTAGAGTGCACTATGTGTGCCCAGGGCCGGTAGATGAAATGCTAATAGTGGGCCTACAGCACTGATTGTGCCACCCACTTAATTGGCCCCTTAACCTTGTCTCAGACCTGTCATTGCAAGGCCTGTGTGTGCAGTTCCACTGCCAATTCGACTTGGCATTTAAAAGTACTAGACAGGCCTAAAACTTCCCTTTGTCTATATATAAGACATCCCTAAGGTATGCCCTAGGTAACCCATAGGGCAGGGTGCTGTGTAGGCAAAAGGCAAGACATGTGCCTGTGTAGTTTACATGTCCTGGTAGTGTAAAACTCGTACATTTGTTTTTACACTGCTGTGAGGCCTGCTCCCTTCATAGGCTAACATTGGGGCTGCCCTCATACACTGTTGGAGTGGTAGCTGCTGATCAGAAGTGATACAAAATCCTGCTGACTGGTGAAGATGGATTTTATATTACTATTTTAGAAATGCCACTTTTAGAAAGTGAGCATTTCTCTGCACTTAAATCTTTCTGTGCCTTATAATGCACATCTGGCCGGGTTTAGTTGACAGTCCCTTGTGCATTCACTCAGACACACCCCAAACACAGGATAATCAGCCTCACTTGCATACATCTGCATTTTGAATGGGTCTTCCTGGGCTGGGAGGGTGGAGGGCCTGACACTTGCATGTCTAAGGACAGTAGCCTGCCCTTACCCAAAGGACTGCCACACCCCCTACTGGGACCCTGGCAGCCAATTGAGCTGAAAGGGGACCTGGCGCACTTTTAAGCCACTCTTTGAAGTCTCCCCCACCTCAAAGGCACATTTGGGTATTTAAACAGGTCCTCTGCCCCTACGAACTCAGACACGTCTTGGAGAAGAAACTGGAGCCAGAACCTACATATTGGCAAGAAGAACTGTCTGGCTGCCCAAAGGACTCACCTGTTTGCTTTCTGTGAAGGACTGCTGCCTTGCTGTTGCCCTGCTGCCTTGCTGCTCTCTGGCTGTGGTGAAGAAATGCTCTCTCAGGGCTTGGATAAAGCTTGCCTCCTGTTCCCTGAAGTCTCAGGACCAAAAAAGACTTCATCTGTACAAGAAGGACTCCTTGTATGGCGAAATGCGACACACATCCTGCCAGAAACTATGCACAGCCTGCACCGCAGTGAAAACCTCACGCTGAACCGGAGCGACACAGCCCAACTTCGCATCGAGAAGATCGATGCAGCGCCAGCGTAGCAACTGGAAATTTGACGCACGGCCCACCAGAACAACGCACAGCCTAACCGGAACAAGGCAGCTCGACTTCCAGAGATGAATTGACGCAACGCTGGTGTGAGGGAGAAAATTTGACACAACGCCCACTGAATCTACGCCGCTCTTGTGACTTCATCCTGCCAATGCAGGAAATCCATACGTTGTCCCCGGGGTGTCTGAAAACCCCGCAATCCAAAGAGGATCCACGACTGAGCACCGGAAATCGATGCACAGCCGTCCCTGCATGAAAACTAAACGACGCATTGCCGTGTGCGGCCCGAGAAATCAACACACACCCCTTTATTTCCACGTCTCTTCTCCTCTGTGGTTCTTTGTGGAGATTTTTCACGTGAACCAGGTACTTTGTGCTTGAAATAAACTTTGTTTGCTTTTAAAAGACTTAAGACACTTTATAGCACGTTTCAGTGATACCTCAACATTTCCTTATTGCATCTTTAATCATTTTGAGCTGCATTTATCCAGATAAATAGTATATATTTTTCAAAACACTGTGTGGTGTATTTTTGTGATGCTATATGGTGTTATTGTATGATTTATTACACAAATACTCTACACATTGCCTTCTAAGTTAAGCCTGACTGCTCAGTGCCAAACTACCAGAGGGTGGGCACAGGATAATTTGGATTGTGTGTGACTTACCCTGACTAGAGTGAGGGTCCTTGCTTTTACAGTGGTTAACCTGACTGTCAGGTAAAGACCCCATTTCTAACAGGCCCTTTGAGGAAGGCCATTACACAGCCTGACCTATTTAGGGCGAGCAATGTAGTGTCTATTTTTCCTATGACTCACTAGCAGCAAAAATTTGTTGGTGAGGTACACAAAAAAAATAGGTGATGACTTCTGCCAAAGTAGAAAAATCCTAGGTATTATTTTTTAGTTTTTCAGACGTAAACTCGCAAATGTTTGAAAATTATGGTGAAGAGCCATTAGAAACAACAGCAGCCATCCACTAAACGGTTTGTACATTGAAATGAATCACTGTTCTGATTTTACCTCATATAACATAAAATCAAAATAAAGCTTAGCAAGTAAAAATAGCCCATCACCAAATGGAGTGTGAAATATTTGTTTTTCTTTGGTGTGCTCAATCACACAATACTATTTGACTTTTCCAAAGGACAAAGAATTTAGACGATTGTGCACAGCAAAATATATATATACAGTCATTCGTCCTCACAGGAGCCCATTAAACAAAACTAATTTACGTTGTCAAAATGAAATGAACTGCCTTCCTTCAATTCCAGTTCTAGTATGCAACCATTAAAGTGCACAAGAGAAAACCTATGTATCGAGAACATTATTGTTCCGTCCATGGTGCAAAAGAGCCATTTGAGAAACAGTGTGTGAAATTCATGCACCTCAAATAATCCCAATCGAGCGTTACCTATATTAAATTATGGAACCCATGATATCATGCGGTCATGCATTTGCCAAATAATTACTTTCAGGTGCCACACCAGCATCCCAGTCCGCCAGCAGTCGTTATAATAAGGTTGTGATTTCTCCAAAGTAATGTCAAAAGGACAAGAAATATGAAGTTCAGCGTTAAAGCTCGGCCCCAGAATTAGCCAGGTCTATAAAGAATCACCCGAACTTGCCATATTAATTTGTGTCACCAGCATCACAGCCCACCACTTGAGGCAGTATATAAATTCAATCATTCACTTTAAAGTGGCTAAATATGCTTACTATAATGACGTGAATGAAAAATGTGCAGTTGCAACAAGTCATCCGCATGTGAACTTCTTGCCATATTTAACTCTCTATTCCAAACACCATATTGAAATAGAGGGTTTATAAGGGTACTACTTATCAATAGTGTTGCGATCCTAGTAAAAAGAAAACAGAGCCAGACAATAGTAGTAAAACAATAATGATATGCCCACAGCAACTGAGATGTTAACTATGCTCTCTTTAAGAGACACAGCTCCCAATCTGTTTTAAGTGTTAGGTACCTTTCTGATTTGCAGACTATTATAGAAGGCAAATGCTGGCCAAGAAGTTCCAGGGTGTGGACACACAAGTCTTTTTAGAATTCAGATAGATCATCAAGTGGGGGTCATTGGTAATCTTCGCTGACTTTTCTAAAGAAGTACAACTCCAACGGACTTCCTTCGGCACGGTGAAAAAGAAGTTCCGAGACCTGGAAGTGGCCCATTATACGCAGTTTTCAGCCCGATGCCGAGTGATCATGCCGACGGGAGTACAGTTCTTCCTTACTCCACAGGAGGGTTGGTCCTGGGCAGAGTGCCATCCCCTACCGGGCCCTAGTGGGGAGCCACACACTGGGAAGAGGAAACATCGTGCATGATCCTGGAGGAGGGGAAGATCAGTGATGAAGGAATGCCCACAGCAGCAGAGATACATTAGGAAAGACTGAAAGCGTTTGAAGAGGTGGCTTCCATCAGTGGGAAGACATCTGGAGAACGAACACTGCTACTGCCGAACATTATTGCAGGCTCAGACTCAGACAGTGAATCGAATATATCGCTCCCCTCTAGTGAGAGCTCACAGTGGTGACCCCCGCTCCGCAGATGATCTAATATAATGTGATGAGTTATTTATGAGAGTGATAATGCAGTGCCTGTTAGTGGGGCGGGCATTCACTCGGAATCCTCCTATCTCCTACATGTCCCTGTGATGGAGGAATACAGGATACTACAAGCAAAATGATGACTGAAGCCAGGTGAGTGCTGGGCTTCTTGAGTGCTGACTCTTGCCTGGTTCCCTCTCTGAAAGTTGTATGCTGAAGTAGAACTGTTGATTAATCTGACGTTTGGATGGGGGAATGTTTCTTCCTGTTCTAGGGAATGGGCGTTGGGTTGTTAGTTACTCAGATTTAGTTGGGGAATGTTGGGATTCACCGCTGGGGTGGAAAAGGTTGACAATACATGCTGGGCAAATGTGGGGAGTCTGAGTAATCTCATATGGAGTGATTGGGTGAACGTTTGCTTCCCAATCTAAATTACATACCCCTCATGGAGCACAAACAAAGTTAAAAGACCATCTCCTAGAATGACAAGGGCATACATGCATTATTTAAGTGATATAAGGCTTTCACATACTTGCAGAGGTCGGGAGTTGATATTGCATTCCTGCAAGAAATGCACATGACTGCCAAAGAGGGCATCGCCTTGCAGAGATGATGGTGTGGGCAATTATATTACACAACATTCTATGCTTATGAGTAGTGAGTACTGATATGGGTCAAGGCGAGCCTGTCTTTTTGGCTAGTGTGCACAGAGGTGGACCCAGAGGGGAGATACATGGCAGTGATGGGTAGGCTAGATGGACAGGACATCTCAATGATCTACATTTATAGCCCCAACATTCACTCTTCTTTGACCTATTGACAACACGATTACCTCATGTATTAATGAGTAGGGTAGTTTTGAAGGGTGATTTTAACTGTGTAATGGACCCCGAGATGGATCGGTCTCACCCCCCCTTGCTGATGGAATGGCAGGAACACTGGGGGCTTCAGGATAGATGGTGCATTCTCCACCCCCTAGAGAGGGACTATTACTTTTTTTCGAGGATGCATGAGCTGCATATCCGATTAGATTTCTTTCTGTACTCCCTAGAAATTCATATCAATGTCGGGGTATCAAATACCTTGCCCACGCATTATCAGATCTTAATCCAGTGTTGCTTAGATTGACCTGGGGGAGACCGCTCGCACCGATAGCGAGCTGGCGGCTGAGTCCTGAGGTGCTGGAGGACCCTCCCTTTCAGGAAGCGACACGTCAGCAAATAGTGCATTACTTTGCTGACAATGATGGCTTGGTCTCGGACTCTTGAGTAGAGCGGGAAGCGTTCAAGGTGGTGACTAGAGGGCATTGCCTTTCGGAGAATGTTGGGGTTTACTCCACCTTGCTAAAATACATTATAGATGCGGAAACTACACTACACTCTTTGGAATCAGATAGGCCGGGCCACCCAGAATTGGAGCCGCTGCTGCAGGAGGGTCGGGAGCAAGTGGTGGAGCTCACAGAGCAACTCTGCTCCTTCGATTATATGGCTTATACTGCAAGGAAGCATAGCAAAGCCAATTGAGTGGGAAAACTATTGGCTTGGCTTGAAAACCCAGCGCAGAAGGGTTCCTTAATAGTGAAAATAAATTCGAGCTCCAGGACACCTCTGGAGACTCAGGACGAAATAAATGCCTACTTTGGCGCTTTTTATCAAACCTTTTTCTGTAACAGACCCTTAGCTGAATCCACTCAACAAACTAGATTCTTGCAAGATATCACTGTTCCTCACCTGTGCTTTGATGAGGCAGAATCACTGGGGGAAAGAATAACTGTGCTTGAAGTACTGGGGGCCATTAAAAGAATGGCCCGAGGCAAAGTTCCAGGATCGGATGGCTGGCCGGTTGAATTTTATAGTACTTACTTAACAGAGCAGGCCCGAGACTTGTGAAGATGTTTAACAAGGCGTATGCAAGTGGGTATCTGCCACCAACTAGCAAAGAGGCAGTGATCATCCCGTTGCTTAAACTAGGGATAGAGGCTTCGGAAGTGGGAGCGTATCGATGCTGAATGTCGATTACAAGATCCTGAGTGGCACTTTAGCCTCCCGACTTCTTCCCTTTATGACCAAGCTAATTCACCCTTATCAAACAGGTTTTATTACCAAACACAGCACTGCAGTTAACATTAGACGTCTTATGGGTATACTTGCTGATACCTCATATGACCGGATGTATGCTGCTATATTATCTATAGATATCGAAAAGGCATTTGATAGCCTCGAGTGGGACTATCTTCTTGAGCTCATGACTCATATGGGACTAAGACGGGGATTTGTGACCTGGACGAAGCTTTTATATACTAGGCCCACAGCCAGAGTGCGGATGGGGCAGACTATCTCAGAGAGCTTTGGGGGAGAGCGAGGCACGAGGCAGGGATGCCCACTATCCCCCTTGCTTTTTGCTATCTCCCTGGAGCCACCCTGGCGGTGATAGCCAGGTCGGGAATTTACTTTGAGGGACTAACAGCAGGGGAAGACCTACAATGCATTGCAGTATACGCTGAGGATCTGTCACTATTTTTAAGAGACACAGGGAGAGATCTGCAGGGGCCAGAGTCCCTGTTAAACTACTTTGCACAGATTTCGGGGCTTCAGGTAAACTGGTCCAAAACAAAATTATTCCTTATTGAGGAAACTGGGATCTCGGTTGACTTGCCCAGGGACTTGGAGGTAGAGCCCCATTGCCTACCATATCTGGGGGTCAAAAGATATCGAACTGCTTGAGATATGTTTGAAGGTAATTACGGGCTAGGCCTTAGAAACCCACTGTGATTGCTCTATCTATTCAGAACACTCCCTCTGTGGGTCCCCCAATATTACTTTAAAAAACTTCACTTAGTACGGCATTTATATGGGGCAGGGGACGGTGGCGAGTAGCATATGCTACACTCTGGCGTCAGGGATGGCGAGGGGGTTAGCGGATCTGGACTTCAAATTATACTATTTGGCAGCGCAATTGCAGTGCCACTTGCCAAATGGCTGACAAGTAGGCAACAACGGGATGGGCCCATAGATGGGTTTACACCAACTCAACGTGCACTAATTGGATTGATCCTAAGAGTTGAGGCCCTTACCGGGGTGTGCCTGCACACCTTTAAGACCATGCAGAAATGCTCGAGAGCAGTTATGAGAAAATCGGATATTCAATTGCCATACTTCCTGGAACTCCCCCTCTTGGTCCTGTCGCTACTGAGAGGAGGAAGGAATTGGCACGGCTTGGCGACATGGACTGCAGTAGGCATAATTAAGTGGGTGACTTATTCCAAGATGGGATTCTGATCCCCTTTGAGACGTTCAGCGCAGAATTTAGTCTTCCAGGAGGTCAATTTATTTAACCGTGCGGCAGCACTGACAATCATACGTAGACACTTGGGAATGGGGGATGTGGAACCGTGCACTCACCATGCTGTTCTTATGTTCTACAAGCAACAGGGACAGTGAAAGAAATTACTTGTCTCTTCCATTATTTACAAATTGAAATGCTCTGGCCAATAGATGGGATACGTACCAGGTGGGAGTCAGTCCTGGGTGCCTCTATCTCAGAGACCGATTACACACACACATTATGGGCGTGTCCAGCTTTAACCCCATACTGGACTCAGGTAGTAAAACACCTTGCCGAGATTATCGAAAAACTGATCCCACCTAAACCCTCCCATTGCTTACTGCATTGGTACCCACACATGGCTAAGAATAAAATCACCAGCAGATTTTAGGATCTGGGTCTATTGTTAGCCAAGAGAGGAATCATGAGAAAATGGAAAAACCCCAAGGGCCCTTACCTGCCGTCTTGAGAAAAGGAGTTGGAGAGATGGGCAGAATATGAAGGGCCACTGCTGTGTGTAGAGGCACACAAGTGGATAGGAACATTGGAAAATGCTAAAGCCTGGGAACTACTGGTCATGGCCCTGTAAACCCCCCAGGAGGATTAAAGAGAGAGAAGAAAGGGCTGAAGGAACATGGTGAGAAGTTTGCGAAAAACAACAGTTACACAATGGCTGCTCTGTTCACCCACATAGGTTCAAAGAACATACTAGCTGTACTGGCACAGCACACAGGGTTGGGGGGAGGGTTAGTAGGTATACCCCAAGCAATAGGTAGATGCAGACATGTGGCACCGATTTTAATACTAACTGTAGATACTGTAATTTTACATGCATAATACTGAAATCTGATGCTATAGCAGAAGTATAAGGATGAAGACTGCATTATTTGGATTGGGGGGAATTACTGATTGTTTGAATTATGTTAATGAAAACCTAATAAAATTTGTTAAAAAAAATGTGGGTGCCATTGGCATCCATGTCAAAAATGGATACAGTGCAGATGGAACACTTTTATTAAATGGGATAATATGATATAGAGATTGAATGATAAAGATGAAAGAAACAATCCCTGATGAATGCCTAAAACGACCTCTTTGATATTGATTGAAAATGAGTGTGTGAAAATAGTGTGATATCAATCTGTAAATAAAGATATTATCTAATTAACAACAGAGCCGACAATACTGCATGAATCAAGGTAACCAATTAGAAGTGGACGATTGATGATTTTTAAGACAAACAACATTTTTAAACATTCAGCAATGGACACCACCATCATCCACTAGGACTGTTGGCTACTTTAGGGCAGCAAGTCAGTCCTAAATTGGCCATGGTAGAGTCCCATTCCTATTTTGTTCTCAGTATATCGCTATGCTAGTAAGAACTCAACAAAAAAGGCAATTGAATGTTTTCCAGATCATCCTGGTCCAATTTAGGTTTGTGTGCTTAGGGTCTTACCATTGCTGTTTTCCAGATACTGGGCTATTCCCATGCAGAAAAGGAAATGATATATAATTCAGAGATAAAAGATGAGAATTCTAAGGCAAGTGCCTGAAGAAAATAGGTTAATAAAGATTTAAACATGAGCCTCGAGGACAGCCCAAAGATCATTAAAACAAGTTAAGAGGAACTGGTATCACATTTATTTTTTAAGGTAACATGCACCTAAAAAAAATAGAGTACAATAGAAAATAACAGTTCATGATTGACTGGAATCTAAGCACAATTTTAGCATGATCTTGATGGTGCAGAGTGTAGATACTCCAAGCAGATCATTCTGGTCAATTATTTCATCTGTGGATGTAGACTCCAGCTGATGTGAATTTTCTTCTGGTCAGGCCTGCAGGCCTTCAACACCCCAGAGGAGGAACCTGGGTACTTAACTTTTCTCCAGCCAAGTGTCCAAGTGTCCAGTCTGCTCTAGTCATTCAAGCCCTCATGGAGTCAGGCACACTTCTGCTTTTTGGATCACCTGAGCAGTTGAACAAAAGATCCTTGAGGAGCAGACCCTGAGTGGCACAAGAAGTCAGATGTCCTTGAGTGAGTCCAGTTCTTCAGTCAGGAATCTTCTTCCAGCAGGGCTTTTTCTTCAGATTGAGTATTTCTAGGTCAAAACATGTTCTGTGGAGGTGATTGTTTAAGTGCAGGATTTAACTTGACCACAAACCAATGATGGTTAAATCCTGCCACCAATTCTATTTTACTGGAATCCCCTATGTCCTTTGATCTACTTCCATTTTAACACTGTCAAATTACCCAGCAGTCCCTGTTTCAATATGGCAAAATTCTGCAGCCATGAGGCAGGCCTGCCTTCAGCTCCTTGGCCACTCCCTTAGTTACTTGAACTCTCCCCACATTTGACTGGTGCTCTTCTCTACTGCAACAGGAGCCACACTGTCTTGAAGGGCCCTATGAATGAATGGGAAAACACATGGCATCTTCAATTCAAAGGGGATAGTGTCAAGGCTGTCTTTTGCTGCAGCAGTAAACATTTCCCTGTCCTTCCAGGGCTCAGAGGCAAGCCACTGGCATGTCAACCAGGTTATTAACTCTCCCAGCCAATGACGTGGACTCCAGCTCTGGTAGTCAGATAAGTGACAGAAATGTCAGTTCTAGCTCAGGAGACCTAAAGGACATTTTTATAGGGTCTGATTTCAAAGCAAAATAAGATTTTGAAAATTAAGTAGGAAAAACACTTTGAACCATTTTTATGCTATGGGGGACTAGCAAAATATTTTAATCCAATATAGGCCTGTTCAGGAAAAGGTCTAGCAGAGCCTCCAATGTGAGATGTCTTTAATTTCACTATTAACGCACACTAACCCCACTAAATAATGTAATGTAATGTATTTTCCTATCTTAGCTCCCTGCCTTTTAGGCTCACAGTTACACTTGAAGGGCAACTTCTGATGATATAGAAATTGGTGAACCTTTGCTTACTATGTGTCACTGCAGTGCATTTAAACGCTAGCCCAGTTTGAGCACAGTGATACTCCTGACAGACATACAATTATGATATGCATGTGGTTGTCTATATTTAATGCAGCCCACATGTAACATTTAACTTCCATGCCATATGTTAATTTTCCGGGCCTTAAACAATGGTCTAGCAAGACAGTTAAATAGACAAATAGGGGGAATCCATTTTACCAATACAATTGTAGGGCCCAAGTACACACATCAGGACACTGAATAGCTGTCTAGGTGTAATAACAACACAAATAGTGGACAGAAAAAAAACATACAACTGGGGGTGAACATGCAGAAAGGGTGAATTCGATATATTGGGTCATTGCATAATAGGTATAAATTAGAATCAGCCATATAAGTCAAGATATTTTATAAAAAGGTGCTCTGGTTGGACCAGCCAGAGATTAAGATAACCTAAAAGATAGGAAAGAATGAAAGGTAATGAAAGTGTGGCAATGTACCCCAGCAATGAGTAGGATCAAATGGTTGAAAAAGACAGAAAGCATCTAAAGGTCACAATTTAAAATTGTAAAGAGGCATCCATTATTTTCAAATGTAAGTTACCTATCACATGGTTCATATTAAATGAAAGGTCTTCACAGTGAATGAGTGCAATGCAACAGCTGTGTGATAGCGCAATGTACAAGTGAATATTCTTGAAATAAAGAATACCCATAATCAGGTAAGTGGTCACAAGCAAACAAAAACAAAAGCAAAAAACAGATTTGTAAAGCTGCCTTGAACTATTTTATCGGGGTAAGAGGGGTTAGTATTGATAAAAGAAAGTAGGAACTAAGGGATCAAAGCAGTACATTGCAAGAAATAATTGCTCCTCACAACAGTCTAAAAGCTTCTTTATTAAGAGTGTAATTATAGTGTGCACACAACATGCAACTTAACCCCTCCATATGAAAGAAGATTCGTAACTACTTGAAGTATGGAGGTCATCTACGCATAGCCCTTTGATTCCAATATAACACATTAAACATCATAACATCATATAGAATATCATATTGGTGTATACCAATTGTCATCAATCAGTCCAAGACCCTCCCCTTCCCCCACAAGGGGCAGCAGAATTTTACAAATTATGAAGGATGCCTTCGAGCATTTCTAAAGATGTTTACCAAGACAACTGGTAGCAGATTGATTACAGTACTTGTGGAGACTGTCTCTTGCCTCTAAGGCTGCAGTGCACATTGTGCCAGTAGGCCCTAACATGCACCACCACTGGGGCATTTAAGCTGAGGACATCACCTTAACCCCACTGGCACAATAACATTTTGGCAACCCTCCAATCCAGAAGGGTGCTCCCATCAACCCAGGGCATCGCATAGCGCATCAGACCCACTGGGGTACCTGAACACAGGCATAGCCCCCGAAGTTCCAACCAGGCATCTAGGGTAGGCAAAATAGTTTAGGGCCACCAGCAGGTCAGTCCTCCTCTCTCGCCAGCCCATTGTCCACGCAATCACACCCCGTTAAGGGGTCAGTCCAGCTAAGAGTCCATATTCTGAGTATTCCCTGCTATTTCCAGCCTAGGGGGATAGGTGGGTGGATCCACCCCTAGAGCGGCGCGAAGACAGACACCTCTGGGGATCAGGGGGCAAAAAGGGCAAGGTCCGGGTTGCGCCCACTATAAATATCTTCCTGCGTTGGGTCCCACGGCACCTCCTGATGACCCACTTCCGGTTGACATAGCCCCTTTCTTGCCTCTGCTACTAGAACTGGACCTGCGAGATGGGGGGAGGAATGGGGAAGGGCTCCAGCCGGTAGCACAACTAAGGGCGCCCCTCCCCCAGAAACTGGAGAGGTGCCAAGGTAGGAGAGAAAGTGTGACAATGTAGTATGACTAACTATTGTCTGTACGTCCATGGGAGCCGAGTTCTCGAAGTTATTGATTGATCTTGATCACGTGACACAATATTGACTATCAATTGGGAAGAATTGCAGGAAGGATGGGAGGGCGGCAGAGTAATCCACTTGTGAAATGCGAACGTTATCCATTTTAAGACTTTTAAGACTGCGCAATGCTGTTATTTACATTGTCAGATCTCTTCTCTGCCTCCCCCTGTGAACACACACTACCTGGTCGGCTCATATACTGCATTCTCTGCTCCCTGACACTTCTGCTTTCTGCTGGTGGCTAAGCATCGGGACTGGCTTTAGGGCAGAGCAACTGGTGTGGCCGCACTGTGTGCTGATGTGGAAGATGGGACTGACTTTGGGGGGGGGGGCACTGGGTTGAGCAATAACGTAGTACAAAAATGCACCTGTTGCAAAGTTCCTTGTGCATTTAACGTTAAGGGAACATTAGAAATGCCCAGTGAACTCTTGTGATTAATGTTCCTGCTAGAAATGGTTTTGTCTAGTGGTGGTTTTGACTTGCCACAAAGATGCGCAGAGGGTTGGTATGACTGCTGTAAAGAACATATCTGTATTCTATATGACTAGCTCAGTGGATTAGTATAGCCAGGCTTTACCAGCACTTTAAAACAAATGAAATGTATGTGAGAGAGGGTCTATGGTGAGATAAGGAGCACTGTTGCCAGGTGGTAGTGAGGGATTTTGAGGTAGAGGTTGTTAACGCGTCCCTTTATGTTAATTTATACACATTAGGACTCGTTTTAGGCCAATGAATCTTGTGACCCAGTGGTGAGACACCGTAGGATGAGATAACTGATCAATATGTCAAGCAATATATCAGGGGTCCCCCCCTCCTCCCTCTTATGGCGCCCGCTGCGCAACAGTGGTAGCGACCCTTGACCCAAGGGTAGGTCGCTCCCCCTGCCGTTGCAGCTCCTACAGCTCCTCCAGGTTCCTGAGACCGCCCAGCCACCTCGCAGTAAGTACCCCCCACCTCCCAGCCCCTCGCCCTGCCCCGCGCTACTCACCCTCTCTCCTGCTTCTTTTCTCCTTCTCTGTTCTTCCTCCTCGCTCCTCTTCTGTAATCTTCTTCTGTACTCTTCTTTCGCTCCTGCTCCCCATCTTCTCTCTTCATCTGTGTGCTTCTCAGCCTCTCCTCTGCACCGCGACCCGCCCGTGCCTCTTCTTCTCTGTCCCTCTTCTTGGCTCCTTCCTCTGCCGCTCGCCGCCCCTCTTCTCCTTCTTCATCTGTATTCTTCTGTCTTCCGCGCTCCTCTTCTTCACCTTCATCTGTACTCTTCTGTGCTCCTCTTCTTCACCTTCATCTGTATTTCTCTGTCTTCTGCGCTCCTCTTCTTCTTTATCTTCTTCTGTAGTCTTCTGTCTTCTGCTCTTCGTCTCCTGTACCTTCTTCTGTGGTCTTCTTTCTTCTGTTCTTCGTCTTCTGTCTCCTCTTCTTCGTCTTCTGTCTTCTGCTCTTCATCTTCTGTCTTCTGTTCTTCTGCTTCTTTCTTTTGCTCTTCATCTTCTGTCCTCTGTTCTTCTGCTTCTTCGTCCACCGTCGTCTGCTCTCCCCGTGCCTGCCCTCCTGCTCCTGTCTCATCTCTCTCCCTCACTCGCCTCCCCCTCCGTATCACCCCAATCTAACCCGTTCGCTATCTGCCTCCCTCACTCCTCCTATCTACCAATCTACCTATCTCTCTATCTCACTATTTATCTCCCTCACTCACCACCTCCTCCTATCTACCTATTTCTCTATCTTTCCCCCCCACTCGCCACCCCCTCCGTTACCACCCCTATCTTCCTATCCTTTCTCTCTACCTCTCACCCACCTCTACAACCACCCTCCCCTATCTTCCCAACCTTACTCCTATCTCTCTCCCTAAACTCCTAAACTTCCTAAAACTCACCCCCCACCACCCTTAAACCCCCCTCCCCCAGCTCTTCTCCCTCTACCTGTCCCCTCCTCCCTTTCGCTTTCCCGCTGCCACCTCCTGCACAACCCCGCCCCCCAGCTCCCATTCGCCCCCAGCTGACTCCTCCCCCCTCCCCCCTCCCCCCTCCCCCCTCCCCCCTGCCTCTTATGGCGGCTGCTGTGCGACCGCGCAGCGGGCGCACCAGTGGCAAGCCCGTCTGCGCCCATCCGCGCCTGGCCCGCGCCCAGCACCACGACCCCTGGTCCCCAGCTCTCCCAAACCCCACTGCTCCGCTACGACCCCACCACCCTCCACGCCCTCAACCCAGGGCGCTCCAACACCTGCTTCCAAGTGCACCCCAAACGCACCCATGGACCCTTCACCTGCCACTCCTGCATACGCATCTTCCACCACGCAACTACCACGACCACCAGCCCACGCGCCATCAACCACCTCAAGTGCATCCTGGTCAATGCTCGATCCATCCACAAGCACGCCGTTGAACTCTGGGACCTCCTGGACTCCACAGCACCGGACGTCACCTGCATCACGGAGACCTGGATGAACGCCTCCTCGGCCCCTGACATCGCAACTGCCATCCCCGAAGGCTACAAGATTTCCAGGAAAGACCGCACCAACCAAGTAGGAGGAGGAATCGCCATCGTCTTCAAAGACTCCATCAGCGTCACCACCTCCACCGAAGACACCCCCCTCACTGCTGACCACCTGCATTTCCAGATTCGCACCGACCCCAGGACCACCCTCAGAGGATCCCTCGTCTACCGTCCCCCCGGACCACGCGCCCCTTTCAGCGACTCCATCGCCGACTTCGTCTCCCCGCACGCCCTCGCCTCGCCGGACTACATCCCCCTAGGCAACCTCAACTTCCATCTGGAACAGAACAACGACCCCAACAGCACCGCTCTGCTCGACAACCTCGACAACCTCGGCCTCAAGCAACTGGTGAACACCGCCACCCACATCGCCGGACACACGCTTGACCCCATCTTCTCCGCCAGCAAACACGTCTCCTTCAGCCACGCCTCCGCTCTACACTGGACCGACCACAGCTGTGTCCATTTCACTTTCCGACGCGAGACCCGCCACCTCCGCACTCAAAATCCCCAAAGAACAGCTCTTTTCCGCGCTCACCATCAACCAACCCACCCTCACCACCGACAACCCCAACGACGCAGCCCTCAGCCTCACGAACTGGATCACCAACTGTGCAGACAACCTTGCACCCCTCAGACGCACGCATCGACAGGCCAACACCAAAAAACCTCTCTGGTTCTCTGACATCCTTAAGGAATCGAAGAAAACCTGTCGCGCCCTCTAGAGAACCTGGCGCAAGGACCACACCGCTGACAACATGACCGCCCTCAAGAATGCGACCCGCGAACACCACCACCTGATTCGCGCAGCCAAAAGGAATTTCTTCACCGACAGACTGGACAAAAACAGCCACAACAGCAGAGAACTTTTCAGCATCGTTAAAGAGTTCTCCACCCCCAACGCCGTCACGCCCTCACAAGACCTGTGCAACTCCCTCGCCACCTTCTTCCATCGCAAGATAACCGACCTCCACGACAGCTTCGGACACCAGACCCAACCAAGCATCACCGAACCCACACCCCCGGCCATCACCCTCAACGCCTGGACCCACATCAACACTGAAGAAACCAAAACCACCATGAACTCTATCCACTCCGGCGCCCCATCGGACCCCTGCCCACACTTCATCTTCAATAAAGCCGACGACATCATCGCCCCGCACCTACAGGCCATCATCAACTCTTCATTTTCTTCTGCTACCTTCCCCGAAAGCTGGAAACACGCCGAAGTCAACGCCCTACTAAAGAAACCTACGGCTGACCCAAGCGACCTGAAAAACTTCCGCCCCATCTCGCTCCTCCCCTTCCCTGCCAAGGTAATAGAGAAGACCGTCAACAAACAGCTTACCAACTTCCTGGAAGACAACAACCTTCTCGACCCTTCACAAACCGGATTCCGAACCAACCACAGCACTGAAACCGCCCTCACCTCAGTCACAGACGACATCAGAACCCTGATGGACAACAGTGAAACAGTCGCCCTCATCCTCCTTGACCTCTCGGCTGCCTTCGACACCGTCTGTCACCGCACCCTAATAACCCGCCTCCGCTCCACCGGGATCCAAGGCCAGGCCCTGGACTGGATCACCTCCTTCCTCTCAAACCGCTCTCAAAGAGTTTACCTCCCACCTTTTCGCTCAGACCCCACCGAGATCATCTGCGGCGTACCTCAAGGCTCCTCGCTCAGCCCGACACTCTTCAATGTCTACATGAGCCCCCTCGCCGACATCGTACGCAAGCACAACATCATCATCACCTCCTACGCCAACGACACCCAACTTATACTCTCCCTCACCAAGGACCCCGCCAGTGCTAAGACCAACCTACAAGACGGCATGAAGGACGTCGCAGATTGGATGAGGCTCAGCCGCCTAAAGCTGAACTCGGACAAAACGGAAGTCCTCATCCTCAGCAACACCCCGACCGCATGGGACGATTCCTGGTGGCCCACGGCCCTTGGCACCGCACCGACCCCCTCAGACCATGCCCGCAACCTCGGCTACATCTTGGACCCTCTTCTCACCATGACCAAACAAGTCAACGCTGTGTCCTCCGCCTGCTTCCACACCCTCCGCATGCTCCGCAAGATCTTCCGCTGGATGCCCGCCGACACCAGAAAAACCGTGACCCACGCTCTCGTCACTAGCCGCCTGGACTACGGCAACACCCTCTATGCTGGGACCACCGCTAAACTCCAAAAACGCCTGCAACGTATTCAAAACGCCTCGGCCCGCCTCATCCTCGACGTACCCCGCAACAGCCACATCTCCGCACACCTGAGACACCTGCATTGGCTCCCAGTCAACAAAAGGATCACCTTCCGACTTCTCACCCACGCACACAAAGCCCTCCACAACAAGGTACCGGAATACCTCAACCGCCGCCTCAGCTTCTACGCCCCCACCCGTCTCCTCCGCTCCTCTGGCCTCGCGCTCGCTGCCGTCCCTTGCATCCGCCGCTCTACGGCGGGTGGGAGGTCCTTCTCCTACCTGGCAGCCAAGACCTGAAACACCCTCCCCACCAGCCTCAAGACCACCCAGGACCACTCCGCATTCCGGAGACTCCTCAAGACCTGGCTTTTCGAGAAGCAGTAACCCTCCTTCCCCCTAGCGCCTTGAGACCCGCACGGGTGAGTAGCGCGCTTTATAAATGTTAATGATTTGATTTGATTTGAATAAAAACATCAATATTCACCACCACAATGCACTTTACTTTGGTTAAAGACATTAATCAAATTGTCGACGCAACCATGACCTTTCAGCCATGAATAACCACACCTTCTAATAGTATTTTTTGAATTTTATTCCCTATTGATTACAATCTACGAGCAGGAGAGTCAATCTCAGAACCAAGAAGCATAAGAGCATAGTCACAATATGGCAACTGTGATAAGATTTCATTAATGCAAGAATCACAAACTGGTAGCAGATTAACATAGAACATAGCACGGCATGAACATAGATCAGAACACAATGAACATCACGTACGTCTCAGTTCAGCATAGCGCAACGTCAGTCTTTCGTCTATTCGCGTCAGTCAGAGTAATCACCTATCCTAACCATTAATTAGCATCAGCATGTTTGGGCTTCATGTAAAACAATTTAGAACATCAATTTAGAAAACATCTAGCTATGGTTTCTATCGAAAATTGAGCAGTTGGTACCTAGAAAGATAAAGCAAACAGACAAATTACAAATCGCATTGTCATAATTACCCTCCAAGGATTAGGTCAGCACACAGAATCAGTCTTCATCTTCAGGTCATCAGACAGTCGCCATCAGTCTAACTTCCTAAAGGACAGGGGACACTTCCCTCATAAGGAGGAGAAGCGTAAAGGGGCAGTCTATGGGTGAGGATGGTTTATTAAGTCTCAAATCACCAAACAGAGTGACAGAGTTTCTGGATAAAATCAACAGCATTCCCTACCTCGTACTAACATCCCTTCTGTGACATGGGTTTTCATCCGTTTTTCATAATACCTTCCCCCAAAATTCTATTGGACATTTACTATACCCCACTATCTTTAACCTATCAAATTAAGTATTAGGTAATTCCAATTGTCACCCCATGATAATCCATAACATTTTGATTGGTCTTCATACTTAACGCCTTCAGAGGTGGCACATCCGAAATTTACTTCACCATTTGGCACGTCTTCTCGGGTCATGAGTTTCCTTTGTCCATGGTTAAACGTCCTTGTATATTACATTAATCTACTTTTGTTTCAACTTTTGTACACAACTCATACTAAACAATGAGCATGCGAGTGAGAACAGAATCTGGGTTGATACATAAAATGAAAGGAAAGGAACAAGTGCAGGGTCATGGCCCTTTGCGAGTCAGCACACTAGAAAACAGAGAAAAATGCTTTAATATGAGAGCTAGGCAGCTAAGGCTCATATTTATACTTTTTGACGCAAAACTGCGCTAACGCAGTTTTGCGTCAAAAAAATTAGCGCCGGCTAACGCCATTCTGAAGCGCCATGCGGGCGCCGTATTTATTGAATGACGTTAGCCGGCGTTAGCCGCCGGCGCCATCTGGTGTGCGTTAAAAAAAACGACGTACACCAGGCAGCGCCGGCGTAGGGGGATATGGGGCTTGGGCGTCAAGAAATGGGGCAAGTCAGGTTGAGGCAATTTTTTCGCCTCAACCCGATTTGCGCCATTTTTTTTTCACTCCCCACCCCCATAGAAATGACTCCTGTCTTAGCAAAGACAGGAGTTATGCCCCCTTGCCCAATGGCCATGCCCAGGGGACTTCTGTCCCCTGGGCATGGTCATTGGCATAGTGGCATGTAGGGGGGCACAAATCAGGCCCCCCTATGCCACAATTTTTTTTTTTTTAAAACACTTACCTGAACTTATCTTAATGTCCCTGGGATGGGTCCCTCCAGCCTTAGGTGTCCTCCTGGGGTGGCCAAGGGTGACAGGGGGTGTCCCTGGGGGCATGGGAGGGCACCTCTGGGCTCCTTCAGAGCCCACAGGTCCCTTAACGCCTGCCTTTTGCAGGCGCTAAAAAACAGCGCAAAAGCGGCCGTACGTCATTTTTTTTGACCCACCCACTCCCGGGCGTGATTTTTGCCCGGGAGTATAAATCCGACGCACATGCCTCGGAGTCGATTTTTTAGACGGGAACGCCTACCTTGCATATAATTAACGCAAAGTAGGTGTCCACGCTAAAAAATGACGCTAACTCCATGGACTTTGGCGCTAGACGCGTCTAACGCCAAAGTATAAATATGGAGTTAGTTTTGCGTTGAAATTGCGTTAAAAAAAACGCAATTCTGGCGCAAACGGAGTATAAATATGCCCCTAAATCTATAACTCACGCTAACTTAAGGCCTATGAGATTTTTCTTTTTTTACAAATGCGATATAGTAAATGTAAATATAAAGCCATAGCATGAACAGTTTTACTCATTATTGTTAGTTCACGTATATTGATAACCTCACACATTATAGTCGTAATTCAGATGCATGTTTAAGCAAAACACTAATTACTGTCGTTTTCTATGCAGCATCATTAAGCATTTCACTTTCAGTACATGTAATATTTAAACTACGCTCTCTCAGTCCCTCCTCTGATGACGCTCGTCATCACACCAACCTTTCCCTTGACCTTTCACTTTTTAATTTTTCACCTTGCGCATAATGTGCATTTCAACATCTTGCCCTTTATGTGAACTTTCCCAAATGTCATTGAACATTTTCTCTCTTTCACTTTCTTCGTTTCTTCTGGTTCTTTTAGTCCAATTCTTCTTGATTCTGTCGTTGATTTTACATGCCCCCCACAATCCTAATAGACAAGCCAAAACAATTATTAGACCCATTAACATTTTTGCAAGTACCCCATTCCAAATATTTGTAAACCAGCTTCCAACTCTGGCAATTCCTTTTCCAAACTTTTCCCAGACACCAAGTTCCTTCAAATCCTTCAAATCTGTACTGTCTCTAGTAAGGTTAGTAAGCATATTTCTAATCTTTTTACTATTGTCCAGAATGAACGAGCAACAATGACGCTCATTGAGCATCTTGCAAACCCCTCCACTCTTTGCTAAAAGAATGTCTAAAGCAAGCCGATTTTGAAGAGTCATAACTCTTTCTGCAGCAAGTTCAGTATCCATCAGGAGTACAGCCCCTGTGAAATTTGTCAGCATGTTATCCACAATAGTAGACAGCATTTGAATTTTCATGGAATTCAAAATAACCCCCACTGAAGGGATTATAGCTCCAAATATGTCACCAATGACAGCAGCCACTGATTCTCGTGTTTGTCTAGGATGTTGTAATTCAGACGTTTAAGGTATTTGTTTTAAGTCATCAATCTGGTAAATCTTTGGGAAAACTATTCCCAAATAACATGTCCCATACCACCCCTTAGGGAGACGGTAATAAGCATTTAGCCCACAGATGTAATAAATCCCAGGGATCGCTGGATCCTGTCCATTCAACATAAATGCCCATTTACTCTGAAAAAAAACACATGTCTACATTCACTCGTTCCCACAAACAAATTGTCCTGCTCGGACTTTGGCCTATATATACAAAGCCTACCTACATGTAATGCATCTATAGCTAGTTTGCCTTGTGTTTTGATTGCAGTGTAAGCATAATCATTTGCATACGTGCGTTTTTCTAACCCTTTTTCTAATCTCTCCTTCATTGCTTTGCGTCTATCATCAGTGTGATCTAAAAAGCTTTTCTCTACAGGTGATAGCAAGCAAGTCAAATTATTGTGATGTGCATAAGCAGTTCCAAACGTAAGCGTTGGCTCAAAGAATCCTCTAACTATTTTTATATTGTGTGCCTTAGCTAGTTTGTTAAAAAATTCAATCACAGGCACAAAAGAAAACACAACATCCAGATTTGAATAAAAGTATTGCACATGCTCTTGATTATAGAACCTTGTTATTAGCAAGCTGCACCTAATCCCATAAGTTAGAGGGAGGTTATGATAAGTAACTCCCTCCTGCACAGATGAAGGAATCTTAGTACACACATAACAATCTTTCGCATCCATGGTTTCTACATGCTCATTTAGCAAGCAATAGAAGACATTAGTAGAAAGTTCCCCTTTTGAATTAGTTCCCTCATGCAAGTGTCTTGCATCCTGCTCAAATCTTTCCCACGGTGTTAGTGTTGTAGTTTCAGGTTTTGAAGTAGCATTAATGGTCTCTTTCTCTATCCATGGCATTCCTACAATCACTCCAACAATTATTATTGCGCACACAACACCTATTATAAGCCCTAGCCAACCACACACCTTACTTCACTTGTTACTACTTCTATTATAAGCCATGTCTGTATAGAATAAGATAGTAGATCAGCAATCAATTTAAGGATGATTTAGAATATTCTCTTGCTTTCTGCGTATATTTACAGCGTCTCCACTCACTCCAGGACTCCCTTTGTCAAATCAGGTTAGCAGCTTGTCATAATCAGGTTTCTTCAAAAGTCAATCTGGTTCTATTGTCACTTTCGGTAATTTATAGAGTCTCTCTTTCAGTTTTCAGATTTTCAATTTTGACCATTTTCTTTTTTTTTTTTTCTTTGGATTAGTTCAGGTACCGTAGTACTGGCCTGGTACTTCTCGATCAAAACAGAATGCTAGGAATTCTTGTTGCCAATCAGATGTTGTAGCATACGCCCATTCAGGACCTGTATATCTTCTGTTTGCGACTCTCTTTCTTTTCAGCCTTCGTTCACCTCGTTGTTCTCCTTCGCTTAGGTCCTCCACTCGAGATGTATCGTTTTCTTCTGTTATTGTTTCGTTTGATGTGTCCCTTATCTTGAAAAGTGGTTTCTCTGGTGAGTTATCACCCTTATGCATCTTCTTTCGGTGTGTCTATTCAGAATGCTGAATAGCACCCTCCTCTTGTGATATGGTGTTTTCACTTGATGGACCTGCAGCTGGCTCGGGAGACTCTGGCACGCTCTGATTTTTCTCTATTATTTCTCTTTCTTCTTCTTCTTCTCCTTCTTCTTCTGGGTCAGTACCGGGTTCGAGTTCTAACCCGTATCTGTCTACTTCTGGGAGAACCTCTCCTTGATTTAGTTCTCCTACTGCCTCTACTGAGATAGGCACTCTGTCACCTCTCTCAAACTCATTCACTGTTTGAGGGACGAGTCTGTTCTCAGTGGGCCCTCCGACAGTCTCAGTTCCTTCTTGACTGTTTTCTGGCCCTGAGACTTCTCTTCCTGAAGCTATTGTGCCGGAAACTTCAAGTTCCTCTTCAGCAGGACACCTTACCTTTTTTGTGTGACTTGCATGTATCCAGTTTGGAACTCCGGCACACTTTACAGCAGTAGTAGTTGTCAAGATTACTTGATATGGCCCTTTCCAATGTGGTTCCAGATACGACTTTCTTACGTGCTTCTTGACAACCACCCAGTCACCAGCTTGTAGAGAGTGGCCTGGATCGCCAATCGGTGGCAATGTGTTAGCTTCCACCTGGTGAGAGAAAGAGCGAATCACATCAGCCAAACCCTTGCAGTAGTCCAACACCATATCATCTGTAATATTCACTAGAGCATTTGCAGGTACTGCTGGTAATCTCATTGCTCTACCCATGAGGATTTCATGGGGGGATAATCCAGTTTTCTTGTCTGGGGTGTTTCTCATTGACATCAGCACTAAAGGCAATACATCTGGCCATTTCATATTGGTAGCTGCGCACATTTTTGCCATTCTCGATTTCAAAGTACCATTCATTTGTTCTACTAGTCCTGATGCTTCGGGGTGGTAGCTACAATGCAGCTTTTGTTCGATGTCAAGTGCGGCACACAGGAGTTTAATCACCTCATTGTCAAAGTGTCTGCCCCTATCTGACTCTATAGAGACCGGAAACCCGAACCATGTTATCAGTTCCCTAAGTAGTAATTTTGCAACTGTAAGACTGTCATTCCTACGTGTAGGGTATGCCTCAATCCAGTGACTGAAAACACACACAATCACCAACACGTACTTCAATCCTCCACAAACAGGCATTTCAATGAAGTCCATTTGCATTTTTCTGAATGGACCGCCAGCTCTCCCAATGTGGCTCAAGGTTACCACGGTACCTTTTCCGGCATTCATCTGTTGACAGATGATGCAGCTGTGACAGGTAACCTCTGCGGCATGTCTGAATTTTGGGTTGAACTAATCGATTTTGAATGACCTGATCATTGCATCTCTCCCAAGGTGAGCCTGTCCATCGTATAGCCTGGCAAACTGAGATAGAAGACTGTTTGGCAAGACTAGTTTCCCTTCCTCTGAGACCTACAAATCATCGGCCCTTTGCACACATTGCATTCTTTGCCAAGAGCATTTTTCCTCTTTGCTTGCACGACTCTGTAATGTTTTTAACTCATCTAACGTGTCAACCACCCGTAATGCAAGGTTTAGACATGTGTCGTTTTCATTTTGCGGTAACAGTTCCCATTGCTCCTTGAACGATATACAGTTCAATGTGCAAAACCTTGCGACTTGATCTGCATAGCCGTTTCCCATGGACACAAAGGGGGTGATTTTAACCTTGGCGGACGGCGGAGGCCGTCCGCCAAGGTACCGCCGTGAAATGACCGCTCCGCGGTCAAAAGACCGCGGCGGCCATTTAAACATTTCCGCTGGGCCGGCGGGCGCTCTCCGAAAGAGCGTCCGCCGGCCCAGCAGAAATGCCCCTGCAACGAAGACGCCGGCTCAGAATTGAGCCGGCGTAGTTGCAGGGGTGCGACGGGTGCAGTTGCACCCGTCGCGTATTTCAGTGTCTGCAAAGCAGACACTGAAATACTTTGCGGGGCCCTCTTACGGGGGCCCCTGCAGTGCCCATGCCATTGGCATGGGCACTGCAGGGGCCCCCAGGGGCCCCGCGGCACCCCCTACCGCCATTCTGTTCATGGCGGGTTTCCCGCCATGAACAGGATGGCGGTAGGGGGTGTCTGAATCCCATGGAGGATTCAATGGGGCAGCGGTAAACCGACGGGAGACCGCCGGTTTACCCTTTCTGACCGCGGCTGAACCGCCGCGGTCAGAATGCCCTCGGGAGCACCGCCAGCCTGTTGGCGATGCTCCCGTGGTCGGTGACCCTGGCGGTCACCGGCCGCCAGGGTCAGAATGACCCCCAAAGTCTTGTGATCTAATATGAGCAGTGCATTTCACCACGGCAATTTCAAGAGGTAACTGAATTGCATGTAACAAATCCTTTATTTGTTAACCATTTTTCACTGGAGAACCAGAAGAGGTCATGAAACCTCTTTGTGACCAAAGTTGGCCAAAATCATGTACAATTCCGAATCTTTATCTGCTGTCAGTATAGATAGTGACCCTAAAGTTCACAGCTGCGTGGCATGCTTTGGTAAGAGCAATTAATTCTGCCACTTGAGCGGAAAACACTCTCTCGAGCCAGGAGGCTTCAATGATACCAGCTATGGGGCATACCGCATAGCCAGCTCTCAGTGTTCCAGCAGAATCTCTTAGACAGGACCCATCAACAAACATGATACAGTCAATTTCTTTCAACTTTGTGTCCTCAATGTCTGGACGAGGTTTGGTACATAGCTTGGTTACCTCAAGACAGTCATATTCAAATTCTTCCTCATTTTTGATTTCAGTATTTTCAACAGGAAGTAAAGTTGCCGGGTTCAATACAGTACACCGCTTGAGAGAAACATTTGGTGACCCCAGTATGATTGTCTCATACCTAGTGAGACGAGCATTTGTCATGTGCTGAGTTTTAGTTCAAGTCAACAGAATTTCAACTGAATGCGGGACCATTACTGTTAGGGGGTATCCCATGACTATGCCTTCACATTGTGTAAGGCTCTGACCAACTGCTGCAACTGTGCGCAAACAACCCGGTAAGGCTGCTGCGACAGGGTCCAATGTGGCTGAAAAATATGCAACAGGGCGATTTGCATCTCCAAGGACCTGTGTTAAGACAGACAAAGAACAAGCATCACGTTCATGACAGAACAACAGAAAAGGTTTTGTATAGTCAGGCATTCCTAACGCGGGTGCTTTGCACATACATTCTCTTAACTCAATAAATGACTCAAGTTCTTCCTTAGACAAAGTTATGGTGTATGGCTCATCTTTGATCTCTTTGCCTGTAATTTTATCAAAGGTTTTGAAATGATCGAGAAGTTGGGTATCCACTGGCGACAGTAGCCCACCATTTCCAAAAACATCCTTACATCTCTCTTCGTTGTTGGGGGGTTCATTTGCAAGATGGCTGTTATTCTTTCCTTTGATGTTCTCCTGGAACCTCTCTCAATCAAATGCCCTAAGTATTTCACCTCTTTCTGACAGTATTGTAGCTTCCTCGGTGATACCTTATGCCCATTTTTTCCCAGATGATTCAGTAATGCAATGGTATCGTATTTACAACTGTCCCTAGTTTTGGATGCAATCAGCAAATCGTCAATGTATTGCACTAGAGTCGAATTAAAAGGCAGTACCAGGGATTCCAAATCCTTTTTCAATATCTGATTGAAGATGGACGGTGACTCAGAAAACCCTTGAGGAATTCTGCACCAACTGTACACCTTATCCAGGAATTTGAAACTGAACAAAAACTGGCTATCCTCATGAAGAGGTATCGAAAAGAAGGCCTGTGACAGATCTATGACAGTAAACCATTCAGCATCACAGGGAACCTGAAACATTATTACTGCTGGATTGGGTACCACAGGGCAACATTTTACCACAATTTCATTTATTTTTCTCAAATCCTGTACAATTCGAACTTTCCCACAGGTCTTCTTTAAACCCATTATGGGAGAGTTACATGGACTGCTCAAAACTTCTTTCAGGACTCCCTGTTTGAGAAAATCTGCAATTATTTGTGACACTTCGATGAGAACGTCTTGGGTCATATGATATTGTGGCACCTGAGGGAATACCGCATTTGGCTTTATCTGGACCTTAACCGGTTCTACCCCTTTTATTAGTCCTTCTTCCTTTCTGGTCAGGTCCCATACTTTCTCTGTTACTGTCCCCTGTAACTCGACAGGTAAATCAATCAAGGTAAGCATCGGGAACAGAGTAATCAAAGGGTAATCTTCATTGGCTGTTCCTGTGTCCTCTTCTGACAACTGTCCTTCATCTCCCTCATCATCACTATTTGTCTGTACATCAATTCCGTCATTGGAACAGGTAATTGAACATTTTGTCTTGCACAGTAAGTCCCTTCCCAGTAGGGATACCGGACTCGAGTCACAGACTACAAACCTATGTAACCCCTGTAAGTTGCCGATCTCAACCTGCACTGGATCTGTAATTGGATTTGTCAAATACTGGTTTGCTACTCCAACCACTCTTATAGTACCCCCTGAAAGGGGCAATTTTGGAACCTCTGCACTTCTGACTGTAGAGCGTGTGGCTCCGTGTCAACCAGGAACGAGACCTTGTAACCCATCACCTTTCCTTCCACATATGGACCCCTCTGATCCACCTCTAAGGATGCTGCAAGCCTTCATTCTTCACTGTCTGAGCTATCATCTGACCACTCTTCATTCATTCCATTTTCACCTCGTAACGGGAATTGTTGTACTGTATTATTTTGACTCGTTACCTGACCTGTGACCTGTTGAGGAACCATCACCTGTTGCTGTCCCATCTGAGCCATTGGTAATTGCATTTGCTGTCTAGGTACCATAGGAATCCTCTGTTGTACTGGTTGCATTTGCACTGACTGAAAACACGGCATTTGTATCTGTTGCATGGGCTGTACCCCTTGCATTTGTACTAGATTGTTCTGTAAATTCGGGTTTTGGTGCCTCATTTTTGGACCCCGTACATTTTGTAATGTACCGACATTAGCACTTTGCTGAACAACACCATCCTGCACCATATTCGGGCACTCCCGTTTCCAGTGCCCCACGCCCCCGCACGTGTGACATGGTGACACCTTTTTCGCTCCTTGTACATCATTTTGAACCACAACAGTATTTAAGTCCGGACCGCGATTCACAAACCCTCGACCTAGACCCCTCGGCTGTGTCTGAAACACACCATTCATTTGCGGTTGTTGCTGTATCATCTGTTGAACTCAGTTTCCCTGTATTCCTGCCTGTGCAGCCCTTATCTGCATCCCCATCACTTTCTCTTTCAGCTTCTTTTGCCTCAGTTCAATCTCACCACTACAGTAATTCACATACTGCAACACCTCATCAATCAGCTTTGCTTGCCAACAAATCAAATGATTCTTAATCATCTGGCTAACTTCTGGTCTCAATCCTTCAACGAACCAAAATACAAGATGATTCATGTCCTTCGGTTCAATTGTCTCAGTACCACTATAGTGTTTAAATGCCTTTAGCAGTCTTTCATAGTATGCATGGATTGATTCCTTAACCTCTTGAGAGGTCCGGTCAATTTTCTGCCAATCAGTCAGTCACCTTCGGCGGCACCTTTTGCTTCAAAAACTCAATCACCTTATGATAATACTTCATCACTACTTCGGAGGGTGCCCCGGTCACCTTATCCCTTGCTGGCTCCTTCGTCGGCCAATCTACCCCTCTCTTGCACTCAAGCCACAAATCAGGCGGAACAATGATCTCAAACAAGGTATTCAAGTCCTCCCAGAGACACTTCGCAAGTTTCACTAACCTATCTGTTTGCTGATACCACTCGATCTGTTTCTCTCTCAATCTGGGATAATCGTTAGTAAAAGATAGGATGTCTCCTCTGGACCACGGTACATGGACTAAGACACCACCAGCAGACTCTCTCTTAGGTAATATTTTTACTGATTCCAGGTCGGGTGAGGACTTGGATTGATTAGACCCTGGACTGTCACTCTTTTCCTTATCTCTTTTCTTTGCCCACCTGCCTTCCCATTTCTCCAGGGCACCCCAAATTTGTGCACTTTGCAACAATTCTTTCAAATGTGCCTTCATTCCCGCAGACCTCATGTGCTCAAAGTCTTTTGAGTCAAAATCCAATCTGTAACTTCTTTTCAGATGTTTAGTATTTCCGATATCAATATTGTATTTATCTGCCAGGTTCGCTAATCTCTGATGCACCTTGCCTACTTCTTTGGTAATTTTGGCTTCTGCCCCTAATCTTGCAAGGTTCAGGCACCCGTCTTGCTTTTCCTTTTCTGGTTCAACTGTGACGACTGCAGCCTTCTGTGAAGTATAAGTCTTCTCTAGCCATTCATTTAGCTGTTGAACTGTAAAACCCTGCAATGAGATGTTCCCTGAATGTATCATTGGTGAATGGGAGGTGTTTGTGCTCATCGTCTGAGGGGTTAAAACCCCTAGTCCTGCTTGACACATTGCTTCTATGGGTGCTCCCACTGGGCTAAGGTCCATTAAAGACCGCGGCTGTTCAACTGTTTGTTCTCCTGGTGCCATTATCTGGGGAGTTCCCATGGACCCTCCTCTTATCACATCTTGAGTTCATTACCCCCTGGTCACATACGCCAGTTTTGCCCTGCGCATACAATGGCACTGGTGGACCGACAGTGATTGGCAATGAAATGGCAGCAGGTGTATGACCTGGTCCCAGACTTCGTGGAGGAGTAACTCCATAGGTCTGTTCCAAGGTACCCGGAACAGGTACTAATGGCGGACCAGCTACAGGGTTGTACCCTGGTATCAGCTGTGGTTGCGGTTGGGACAGTAATTTCGGAGTTGACTCAATCTGTACTAACTTTGATTTCGTGTATATCGGGTCTGGCGGCACTATCAGATTTGTAGTAGTCTCAAGTACTGGAACGTCTGGATAGATTCTCTGTATCTGCGGTGGAGGTAGCAACTGTATCGGTATGTCTGGTGCATTGGGTACACTGACACCATTCTGTATCGAAGCCATATCACTAGTCTGTACGGTATCAGCAACTCGCTTTTCCTGCGTCTGGTTCCCAGGACCCATGCTAGTGCTTGGAGCACTATCGCTCACCGCATAAGGTGGCGGGCGATCATGTAGTAACCTGTCCATAAATTCCTCATCGTCTGAATCATCTTCCTCTTCCCAAGGTCTTTTATTCTCTTTAGATTTGCCTGAGTCTTTATCTGTCTTACAGGAGGCTTTCTTTCCCTGTGTTTCTTTTCCCTGTGCTATTGCTGGGAACAGCTTTAGTCCGTCAACAATTCCCCTTCTCCACATTTTATTCTCATTATCCCATCTAGCCTCAGCGTAGGATTTTTCTGCCCTTCTCAGCCTTCTATGGAACCTTTCTTGTCTATGTTTAAGAGCCATCAAATCCCAAATCGCTAAAGCCTCATATTGAGCTGGCCTCGGAGGTGGTTTCTGTGTACTTAACATCCACCTTAAGTTTTCCAACACCTTGGGATTGAATGTCCCATGTTCCGGAAACGCTAAACATCCCTCCTTCTCTGTTAGTTTGCGCCACTGTTTCATCCATAAACATGGCGCAACACCCTTCTCTTCCATAACCATCTAAGCTGGAGTACCCTCGTGTGGTGTAAGTTCCCCATCAGTTGCTACGATATATGTGTCTCCCTTCAGAGCACTCTTAAATGCTTTAACAAAATTCATTTTGCGATTTTCCCTTGTTTGTATTTTAATCAGAAGTGACTTAGTTCCCAGGACACTCTTCACCCACCTGTCTCGACCTACTACCTCTCACAGACGGCAGCCAATCCGTGCGCGACCCCTCTCGACAATTAACCTATCTCAGCGCGGCACCACTGACGTCACACTCACACACACTGCAGCTGACAAAGTCTTGCGGCTCGTACGCTCATCACTAAATTCATACAAACTAAAGCAAATTATTGCGAGCACCCTTAAATAACAACACAAATCTGCCGGTTTACTACAGGAAGGGTAACACATTCGCTTTAGAACTTTACAGAGATTTCACTTGAAACCTCGGCCGCTACTTTCTACTTATCAGCTCCCGTATTATGCAAGTAGAATTCGACCCGCAAATTCTACTCTCGACTTGTCAATGGCTCATCCTAGTGCACTTTAGAATTTGCAAAATCTCCATTGAAGGTTTCACACATACGTTTCAACTCAAACCTGACTTGACAACCACGCCCGATTGACCTATGAAACCGCACAGATTACAACATAATTCCAAGTGTCTTCTACACTTGTCAACATACTCCGGAGTCTTAGACCACGACAGGTCCGTACATAAACAACCAACCACGTGGATCATTTTTGAGCACCAAGCGCCACACTCATATGAAGTATGCCGACTTCCCTACTCTCATACTGCGGAGTACGCCTACTCCTACTAAACAACACACACTTGGCCTAAATACACACAAATATCGCAATCACCCGCAAAAAGACATAAACTAGCAAGCGCAAAACCCTACACCACACACATTATGGCGCTGAGAACATCCCCAACTCACTTAGGTGGGCTCCGAGATCCCGGGAAAGTCATGGTGAACTTAGAAACCCATCATACCTCCAATTTGCATTATCACAGAAAAACAAATTAAACAATGGTTCTCCGTCCTAGGGCCCCCAAGGGCCAGAACCGTTGCTCTGCTACCAGAACTGTTAACGCATCTCTTTATGTTAATTTATACACATTAGGACTCGTTTTAGGCCAATGAATCTTGTGACCCAGTGGTGAGACACCGTAGGACGAGATAACTGATCAATATGTCAAGCAATACATCAATAATGTCATCAATGTTCACCACCACAATGCACTTTACTTTGGTTAAAGACATTAATCAAATTGTCGACACAACCATGACCTTTCAGCCATGAATAACCACACCTTCTAATAGTATTTTATGAATTTTATTCCCTATTGATTACAATCTACGAGCAAGAGAGTCAATCTCAGAACCAAGAAGCATAAGAGCATAGTCACAATATGGCAACTCTGATAAGATTTAATTAATGCAAGAATCACAAACATGAGAACATAGCACGGCGTGAACATTGATCAGAACACAATGAATATCACGTAAGTCTCAGTTCAGCATAGCGCAACGTCAGTCTTTTGTCTATTCGCGTCAGTCAGAGTAATCACCTATCCTAACCACTAATTAGCATCAGCATGTTTGGGCTTCATGCAAAACAATTTAGAACATCAATTTAGAAAACATCTAGCTCTGGTTTCTATCAAAAATTGAGCAGTTGGTACCTAGAAAGGAAAAGCAAACAGACAAATTACAAATCGCATTGTCATAATTACCCTCCAAGGATTAGGTCAGCACACATGATCAGTCTTCATCTTCAGGTCATCAAACAGTCGCCATCAGTCTAACTTTTCTAAAGGACAGGGGACACTTCCCTCATAAGGAGGAGAAGCGTAAAGGGGCAGTCTATGGGTGAGGATGGTTTATTAAGTCTCAAATCACCAAACAGAGTGACAGAGTTTCTGGATAAAATCAACAGCATTCCCTATCTCGTACTAACATCCCTTCTGTGGCATGGGTTTTTATCCCTTTTTCATAATACCTTCCCCCAAAATTCTATTGGACATTTACTATACCCCACTATCTTTAACCTATCAAATTAAGCATTAGGTAATTCCAATTGTCACCCCATGATAATCCATAACATTTTGATTGGTCTTCATACTTGACGCCTTCGGAGGTGGCACATCCGGAATTTACTTCACCATTTGGCACGTCTTCTCGGGTCATGAGTTTCCTTTGTCCATGGTTAAACGTCCTTGTATATTCTACTTTTGTTTCAACTTTTGTACACAACTCATACTAAACAACGAGCATGCGAGTGAGAACAGAATCTGGGTTGATACATAAGATGAAAGGAAAGGAACAAGTGCAGGGTCATGGCCCCTTGCGAGTCAGCACACTAGAAAACAGAGAAAAATGCTTTAATATGAGAGCTAGGCAGCTAAATCTATAACTCACGCTAACTCACGCTAACTTAAGGCCTATGAGATTATTTTTTTTACAAATGCGATATAGTAAATGTTAATATAAAGCCATAGCATGAACAGCTATACTCATTATTGTTAGTTCACGTATATTGGTAACCTCACACATTATAGTCGTAATTCAGATGCGTGTTTAAGCAAAACACTAATTATTGTCGTTTTTTAGGCAGCATCATTAAGCATTTCACTTTCAGTATATGTGGTAACGCGTCCAGCCCTTATAAATTACCTGTACCTGGACACGTAGGAGGTCGGTGAATCTTTTAACCGAGTCGGGCTCTCCTCATCCTCAATAGTCGAGTCACTCAGATCAATAATCAATAATCGATAACTATTGTAATCGATAATCAATACTCAATTAATAGATCAATATAGCACATCAGAAATCAATAACAGTTGGTATTTCGGCGCACCATGACCTTTCAGTCATGAATAACCACACCAGTTTATTAAAAGTTAGTGAATTTATTTCCCTATATTAACAAAGCTAGCACGATATATATGTGTCTCAAAACCAATTGATATATGTATATGAACATTACTAGCTGTCCATAACGGCGGAAGAAACGCAATCTACGTAAAATCTGAATAATGATACACTCTGTTATAGCAATGCAAATCACCAATGTGACTAACTGTATTTGACTAATTGCATACATTCGGTCAGCATAACAAGATTTCAATTCTTCATGATACATTGAATGAATACCTCGACTAACCTCTAATTAGCATTGGCATGTGGGACTTCATGCAAAACGAATTTAGTCAACACAAATTTGGAAAACTTCTAGCTAGGACCCTATCAAAATAGCAGTTGGTACCTAAAAGGAAAAACACAATGCATAATACATTTATCCTTTCATATTTACCAAATACAATCAGCATTCAAGAAGAGTCTTCGTCCTTCAGGTACCGGTTGATCAGCATGGGGCAAATTTCAAAGGGGCAAAGTTAAGGGCAAACTTCCTTGCAGCGGCAAGGAGAATGGGGCAAAGTTACTGCATGGGCAAGACGGGGGCAAATCAAAGTTAAAATCTCTATTGTGAGAATTCTTAAAGTCTTTTTCTCTCAGATAGAGAAAAGGGCATCAGGGTGTCGTCCAAAATGGAGTCTGGCATCAGGCTTCAAACTGGCATCGACGAAAATGGCTGACTTCTCTTTGTCCGGTGAGTTTAAGTAAGAAACATTCCAAATTCTGCAGGGTCTTCCATTGGAGGGTTCATAGGTTGGCTTCAAATTGTCCAATCAAAATAGTCTTTTACTAGCGCTCATTTATGCATACACTGTCCTTGGAGCCTTGGAACACAAATTGTATCATGGTTTGCCAATTATTTTACTATCTGTACCTTCATTGTCCGCACCTGCAGAGACTGACCTTGTATCAAAGGGGATGTAACCGGCCTAGCACGAAACCTTGGAGATAAGTGTACCAGCCAGTTTCTACTGGAAAAATACAACTTCAAGCAAGAATATATGTTTCATTAGTTCAAGGAAAAATCACGCAGTTAGAATTTGAAACCAAGCAACTAGGCCAAAGCCTGTACTAAATTTAAGCTAAGCAAAACAGTTTTCAAACAAGAAATCATGGCATACATTTGCGATTATGACGGATTACTACATTTTCAATACTTCGTAATTAATAAAGCTCGTTTATAATGATGGCGAACTACCCCGAGGGCACAATTTCCCTCGTACATTATTTCTTTACTAAAATCACACTACATTACATATATTGATTACACAATATGTATGAATATATATCGAACCCTCTTTTTCTGCATTATCAATCCCTCCTCTGATGACTAATTATGTCATCACATCAAATCTACCCACAAATTTTATTCCATTAAAATTCTGTATAGTAATTTGGCACTTTAGTCCCTTTTGACTTTTCTCTATATATTTCCACCATTTTGTTCTCTATTTTCTCTTCTCTTTTTCTTTTGTTCCTTGCTTTTAACATTTTGAAAGCTTTCCATATTCCCCAAGAGCCTAATAAACAAATTAATATTATCAATATTCCCTTTACTATTTCTAGTAACAATCCGTTCCAAACGTTGCTGAGCCAATTTCCCACAGAAGCAAATCCTTTTCCAACTTTCTCCCAAACTCCGGGTTCTTTCAATTCCTTTAAATCTACACTTTCTTTGGTTAAGTTTGTAAGCATTGTTCTAATTTTCCCACTGTTGTCTGGTATATATGTACAACAGTGACGTGTGCCAAGCATTTTGCAAACGCCGCCATCCTTTGCTAAAAGAATTTCTAAGGCAAGCCGATTTTGAAGAGTCATAGCTCTTTCTGCAGCAAGTTCAGCATTCATCAGGATTATAGCTCCTGAAAACTTTGTCAGCATGTTATCCACAATAGTAGACAACTTTCGTATTTTGATTGAATTCAATATGACTCCTACTGAAGGAATCAATGCTCCAAATATATCTCCTACCACACCAGAAGCTGTCTCCCTTTTCTGAACACGATGTGATTCAGACAGCCTTGGAAATTTCTTTAAGTCGTCTAGTTGGTAAACCTTTGGGAACACTATTCCCAAATAACACCTCCCATACCATCCTTTAGGAAGACGATAATAGGCGTTGAGTCCACAAATATAATATACTCCAGGAATAACTGGGTCTTGTCCATTCAGCATGAACGTCCACTTAGATTGAAATGCATACGTATGTTTACATTCACTCGTTCCCACAAAAACTGTGTCAAAATATGATGGAAATCTATGTATACAAAATCTTCCTACATGCAATGTATCTAAAGCTATTTTTCCTTGTGTCTTTATTGCAGCAAAAGCATAATTATCCACAGACGTCCTTTCGTGTAATTCCCTCTCTAATTTCTCCTTCATTTCATTCTTCCTATCATCAGTGAGGTCTAAAAATTCTATTTCTACTGGTGAAAGCAAGCATGTAAGGTTCTCTCTATGTGCGTGAGCTGTGTGAAAAGGTGACATCGGTTCGAAGTATTCCCTCATTAATTTGGCATAATAATCTCGAGCTATCTTACTTAGGTGCCCTATTATGGGGACATATGCAAAAGTAACATCGTAATTGGTATAGAACTAATGAATGTCCTTTTGAGCGTAAAATCTGGAAGCTACTATACTACATGTAATTCTATACGTAAGAGGCATGCTGTGATACGTTACCCCTTCCACTACTGAGGTAGGTATTTGTGTACACACATAACAATCTTTCGCATCCATGGTCTCAACATACTCACTCAGTAAGAGATAGAAAACGTTAGATGAAAGTTCCTTCTTATCATGCAAGTGTCTCTCGTCTTGCTCGAGTCTCTTCAGAGCTGTTAGTTCAGTAACGATAATAGGTTTAGAAGTAGAAGCATCATTAGTCTCACTCTCACTTTTACCATGCATTCCAAGTACTATTGCTACAATGATTAGTACGCATGCGGTTATTAAGCCTATACACATGTATTTACAACACTTCATTTTACGCCCCTTTGTAGTGAAGCTAGTCATGATCTGCATAGAATCAGAAAGTCGAAGACACTTTATCAAAGCGTATTTGTAGGTATTTACAAAGCTGAACGAGTTCAATGTTCACACAGTTTTCTTTAGCAGCTTAGTCTCTTATCGGTTAGCAGCGTTGTCTCAAAATCGGTTTCAAAGTCAATCAAGTTGGCAATGTCTTAGCCGGTTGAAAAGTCAATCAAGTGATCAATGGTTTCAGTCAACAGAGTCCATAAAGTTTTTATTTCCAAAATGAAGTTCTGCCTCTTCGTTCTCAAGACTGAGCGATACGAATTCGTCTGACCAATCGTTATTGGCTACGTACGCCCACTCCGGATCGGAATACCTCCTGCTCGGTATCCTTTTTCTTTTCAATTTTGCATCTCTCTTTGATTCTTTCTCACTGGTACTTTCCTCTTTGGCCAAATCCTTTTCTTCACTTGGTGTTGGTACTACGACAGACACTTCCTTTCTTTTCTCTTTCACTCTTGGCCCTTCACTGTCATTCAACGTTTCTCTAGTTCTTAATTTTACTGGCGATATGCTTGGTCTTCTTTTTGCACTATGTCCACTTGATGGAGCTGCGATCTCTTCTGAAGGAGTTTGAGCAGTTTCGTTCTGTTCTGCCTTGTCCCCTCCTTCTGGGGAGTCAATCAGGTTTTCCTTTTCTTTTTCTGTATTGTCTGCTTCTGGGAAAGCCCTCCTCTGATCAGGCTCTCCTGCTTCTTCACCTGTTTCGAGCCCTTTGTCACCGTTACTTTCTTCAGGCTCTTTGTCACTTTCAGCTGCTTCAGGCTCTTTGTTACCTTCAGCCGCTTGGTCGCTGTCTGAGGCTCCTCCTTGGTCTTCCCCAAGTGAATCTGTTGCTTCATCCTCAGAGAATATTTCTCCCTCCTCTATTTCTGCCTGTTCGCCTCTAGTTCTGTTTCGCTCTGCCTCAGCGCTTGGTACTTTGTTATCAGGTACTGGTAACTTCAGTGCTTCAACTTCCTCATCTGTGGGACACAACACCCTCTTTGTGTGACTGGCGTGAATCCAGTTGGGAACTCCCGCACACTTCACAGTGGTGGTAGTCATCAAAATCACTTGAAAAGGTCCTTTCCAACGGGGTTCCAAACACGACTTCCTCACGTGCTTCTTTATCACGACCCAGTCACCTGCTTTCAGGGCGTGTCCTGGACCTTGGATCGGTGGCAAGGTGGTTGCCTCCACCTGGTGAGAGAACGATCGAACCACATCAGCTAGACCTTTGCAGTAGTCTAACACCATATCATCTGTAATATTCAAAAGCGCATTTGCAGGAACTGCTGGAAGTCTCATAGCTCTGCCCATGAGAATCTCGTGTGGGGACAGTCCAGTCTTTCTGTCAGGGGTGTTTCTCATTGACATTAGTACCAAAGGCAATGCGTCAGGCCATTTCAAGTTTGTTGATGCGCATATTTTCGCCATTCTCGATTTCAATGTGCCATTCATTTGCTCCACTAGACCTGATGCTTCAGGGCGGTAGCTACAATGCAGCTTTTGCTCAATGTTCAGTGCTGCACAAAGCAATTTTATTACTTCATTATTGAAGTGACTTCCCCTATCTGATTCTAAAGAGATCGGGAATCCGAAACGTGGTATTAACTCTCTCAAGAGTAGTTTTGCAACTGTGAGACTATCATTTCTGCGTGTAGGGTATGCTTCAATCCAGTGACTAAAAATGCACACAACCACCAACATATATTTCAAGCCTCCATGCACAGGCATCTCAATGAAGTCCATTTGCATCCTGCTGAATGGACCCCCTGCTCTTCCAATGTGGCTCAAATTTACTACGGTTCCCTTCCCTGCGTTCATCTGTTGGCAAATGACGCAACGGTGGCAAACTGCTTCAGCAACTTGACGGAATTTGGGATTAAACCAATCAGTTTTAAACAACCTAATCATGGCATCCCTCCCAAGATGAGCTTGTCCATGGTAGAATCTGGCTATCTGTGTCAAAAGGCTATTTGGAAGAACGAATTTCCCTTCACTTGAAACCCATAATTCATCTAGTCTCTTTACACATTGTGATTTGGTCCACAAGAGTTTCTCATCCTCACTGACATCATTCTGTAAGGATTTCAATTCGTCCATCGTATCTATCACATTTAGATCAAATATTTCGCTTGGTTCGAGTTCTGGTTCACTTATCAAATTCCATTCATCCCTAAGCAATATACAGTTCAATGCGCAAAACCTTGCGACTTGATCCGCATATCCATTTCCCAGAGAAACATAGGGCCTGATTCTAACTTTGGAGGACGGTGTTAAACCGTCCCAAAAGTGGCGGATATACCACCTACCGTATTACGAGTCCATTATATCCTATGGAACTCGTAATACGGTAGGTGGTATATCCGCCACTTTTGGGACGGTTTAACACCGTCCTCCAAGGTTAGAATCAGGCCCATAATCTTGTCCCTTCGAGTGTGCACTGCATTTTACCACTGCTACTTCTCCTGGTAGTTGGATGGCATGTAACAATTCTTTTATTCTTTCACCATTTTTCACTGGTGATCCTGAAGAGGTCATGAAGCCTCTCTGTGACCACAATTGTCCGAAATCATGCACTATTCCAAACCCGTACTGGCTGTCAGTGTAAATGGTAACTTTCATCAATGCTGAGAGTTGGCAAGCTCTAGTAATTTCTACCAATTCTGCTACCTGTGCAGAGTAAACTCCTTGAAGCCAAGATGCTTCCAAAACACCTGTTACCGTGCATACAGCGTACCCTGCTTTCAATACACCCAGTGCATCTCTTAAACATGAACCATCGACAAAAATAATTTGATCATTTTCTTCCAATCGGGTATCTTTGATATCAGGTCTCGGTTTGGTGCAAAATTCAGTCACCTGAAGACAGTCGTGCTCGATGTCTTCAGCGTTCTCAATTTCAGCATTTTCACTGGGAAACAAGGTTGCTGGATTCAACGTAGTGCACCTTTTCAGCTGCACATTAGGTGATCCCAGAATTATTGTTTCGTACCTTGTAAGTCTAGCACCAGTCATGTGCTGTGTTCGGGAACGTGTCAAAAGTATCTCAACTGAGTGAGGGACCATGACTGTTAAAGGGTGTCCCATCACTATTCCTTCACTCTGAGTGAGGCTGATACCAACTGCGGCTACGGCGCGCAAGCACCCTGGCAGTGCTGCTGCGACCGGATCCAAAGTAGCTGAAAAATATGCTACTGGTCTGTTTACGCCACCATGGGCTTGGGTCAAGACAGACAAGGAACATGCATCACGTTCATGACAAAACAATGTGAAAGGCTTTGTGTAGTCAGGCATACCTAAAGCTGGAGCCCTGCACATGCATTATTTCAATTCAATAAAAGCATCCATCTCTTCTCCTTTCAGTTCAATTTCATCCAATGCATCCTTCTGGGTCAGTTTCAGTAAAGGTTTTGCTAGGGTTGAGAAGTTGGGAATCCATTGGTGACAGTAGCTTACCATTCCCAAAAACTTCCTCACCTCCCTCCTCGTCTTTGGGGGACTCATTTGAAGTACACTCATTATTCTTTCCTTCATAATTTTTCGTGACCCTTTCTCTATTTGGTGACCCAAATATTTCACCTTCTTCTGGCAGAATTGTAATTTTGAAGGAGACACCTTGTGTCCATTCCTTCCCAAATGGTTCAATAGGGCAATGGTGTCGGCTGTGCAGTCACTTTCTGTCTTGGATGCAATCAGTAAGTCATCAATGTACTGTACTAGGGTTGACTCGAATGGCAATTCTAAAGCTTCCAAGTCTTTCTTTAGAATCTGATTGAAAATTGACGGTGACTCCGAAAACCCTTGAGGAATTCGACACCAACTGTAGACTCTGTCTAAAAATTTGAAACAAAAGAGAAATTGGCTGTCCTCATGAAGAGGCACCGAAAAGAATGCTTGTGACAAGTCGATGACTGAGAACCACTCAGCATCACAAGGGACTTGAAACATTATCACAGCTGGATTTGGTACTACAGGGCAACATTTAATTATTATGTCATTTATTTTCCTCAAGTCCTGCACAATTCGGACCTTTCCACTTGGCTTTATTAGTCCCATAATTGGTGAATTACATGGACTGCTTAACACTTCTTTCAGTACTCCCTGCTTTACAAACTCATCAATGAGTTGGGCGACTTTCATGAGAGTGTCTTGGGCCATATGGTACTGTGGGGTCTGGGGAAAGGTTACATTGGGTTTTACAGTCACTTTCACTGGTTCCACTCCTTTCACCAATCCCACCTCTTTTCCTGTCATATCCCACACTTCTTTTCCGACTGTTTCTTGTAACTCAGCAGGAATATCTGCTTCAGTAATCATTGGGTAAAGGGTAATCAGGGGATATTCTTCATCGACAGTTTCTACTTCGTCCCCTTCTACACTATCTTCTTCTTCCCCATCACTGCTCGTCTGAATTTTAATTCCATCATTTGAACACATAATCGAACATCCCAATTTGCATAATAGGTCTCTCCTTAACAGTGATATCGGGCTTGAGTCACATACCACAAAATTATGTGTCCCTTGATAGTTACCAATTCTGACTTGTACTGGATCTGTGATTGGGTTCGTCAGGTACCTGTTTGCTACTCCCACTACTTGAACTGTTCTCCCTGAAAGTGGCAAATTTGGCACTTCAATGCTCCTAACAGTGGAACGTGTAGCTCCTGTGTCAACCAAGAATGAAACGCGATGGCCCATAACTCTTCCCTCCACATATGAACCCTTTTGATCAACTTCCAAAGATGCTGCAAGCACACAATTTCCCTCCTCATCTGAACTTCCACTCTCCCATACATCATTTATTCCATTCTCGCTGTGTAGTGGGAATTGGTGTACTGTGTCATTTTGACTCATTCCCTGACCCGTGACCTGTTGAGGAAGCATTGCTTGCTGCTGATTCATTGGTGCTAAGGGTATTTGCATTTGTTGATTAGGTACCATAGGAAACTGCTGTTGCATTGGCTGCAATTCTGTCATTTGCACACAAGGCATTTGCACCTGTTGCGGTTGCATGGGTTGTAAACCCTGCATCTGGTTTATATTGTTTTGGAAATTTGGGTTCGGACCTCTCAATTTTTGTCCTCTCATAGTCTGAAATGCATTGACATCATTGTTTTGCTGACCTACACCTTCCTGCACCATCATTGGGCACTCCCGTTTCCAATGCCCGACAATTCCGCACGTGTGACATGGCATCACCTTCTTCATTGCCTGTATACCATTTGGAATCATAACGGTATTCAAATCAGGACCATTATTCACAAAACCTCCTTGGCCTCTGCCTCTCATCTGCGGCTGAAACATAGCATTTCCCTGTTGCTGCTGCTGCGGCATCTGTTGTTGAAAACCTTGCAAACCTTGTAAACCTGTCTGAGCTGCTCTGAGCTGCATCACCATCACCTTTTCCTTCAATCTTTTCTGCTTTGTCTCAATCTCATCACTGCAGTATTTTGCATAATTCAACACTTCATCGATCGACTTTGACTGCCAACAAATCAAATGCGATTTAATCATCTGGCTAATTTCGGGTCTCAGCCCTTCCACAAACGTGAACACAAAATGGAGCATGTCTTTTAGCTCAATCGTTTCCGTGCCACTATAATTTTTAAACGCTTTCAACAACCTCTCATAATACACGTGTATAGATTCTTTAACCTCTTGAGCGATCCTGTCAATCCTTTGCCAATCCACATTTTTCGACGCAACCTTGGTTTTCAAGTGCTCGATCACCTTATGGTATAAACTCATTACCATAGGTGATGGCGCACCTGTGTCCCTATCTCTCTCTGGTTCACTCGTTGGCCAACCTACAGCCCTTTTACAATCTTCCCACAAATCTGCCAGGACCACAATTTCAAATAAGGTATTCAGGTCTTCCCAGAGACACTTCGCGAGTTTCACAAATCTATCCGTTTGTTGATACCACTCAATCGACTTCTCTCTTAATTTGGGAAAGTCATCCGTAAAGGATTGAATATCGCACCTGTGCCATGGTACATGCACAAGTTTTCCCCCTGCTGTCTCTCTCATTGGTAACATGGTTATCAGATCGTCATTCTGTTGTTTTTTTCTCACTTCGTTCTGAAGTATTTTCCTTCTTTTTATCCTTTTTCTTAACCCACCTGCTTTCCCACTTGTCTAAACATCTCCAGACCTGTGCACTCTGCAGTATCTCTTTAAGGTGTGTTTTTATCCCTGCGGATCTCATGTGTTCAAAATCTTTTGTCTCAAAGTCTAACCTGTAACTTCTGCTCAGGTGTTTAGTCTTACCTATATCGATCTCTTCTTATGTATTTTGCTCACTTCTCTTGTAATCCTAGGGCACATGTATCTTAGTTCTTCCTCTGTGTATGATTCTAATCTGTTCAAACCCATTGTTCCCTCTACCAGTTCATCTGCCTCCATACCCAACCTTATTTTATTCAGGTATTCTTCTCCCTTCCCGCTTGATGTACTCTGCGGGGAGTTCAGGCTGTTGAACCATTGTGTTAACTGTTGCGCGTTCAGTCCCATCAATGTAGCAGTTACATCAACTGCCATTGACGGTTCTGTAATGTTTCAGTCTGTGAAGTTAACAGTACTAATAGTGGTGGATGTGACCTTACCACGGTTGATGGAGCGCAAATTGGAATTGGACTAAATTCCGACAAGGACCCAGATCCATTTGGCAGTGCCGCTATCGGAGTTGTCTCTGGAGTGGTTTCTATGCATCTTCTCCCTGTCCCATTTTGTATCATTAACCCTTGGTCGCTGGTGCTTGAATTTGCCTGTATATACAGTGGTACTGGTGGACCTACAGTGATAGGTAGAGATATTGCATCTGGATTCTGTCTGTTCCCCGAATTCTGTGGCATGTTAATCCCCACATTGTGGTTCATCACTGCTGGCATACCTAACTGGCTTTCTACTACTCACACTTCTTGTGTCTGCTTTTGGGGCATCAAGAACTGTGTTGATTCAGCTTGAATCAATGTCGGTCTCTGATAGTTTTGTCCTCCCTGCGCCATTGAATCGGAAGTCATTCCCACATTATGCTCATCGCAACAGTGCCTTTGAACCTGTGGCTGATAGTTATCAGCAGGTTTCAATGTTGGCACGTCTGGGTACATTCTCTGAATCCGTGGTATTCGTGGTGAGAAAGGCATGTCAGAGCTGCTCGGCCTCTGAGATATTCTCAAATTTGGTGTTACATTACCCTGTATTGGTTCTGGAGGGGCAGTACTAATGCTTGAGTCTTTTTCGCTTTCCACGTATGGTGGTGGGCGATCATTCAGCAATTGTATAATGAACTCCTCATCATCTGACTCGTCTCCCCTTTTCGAGTTTCTATTGCTCTCTCCCTCTCTGGACTGACTCCTGTTTGTCTTACAGGTGGCTTTCCTTCCTTCCGTCTCCGCTTCATCAGTAATCGCTGGAAACAATTTAATTCCCTGCAATACGTCTGATCTCCAAACCTTTTGTGTGCTGTCCCATCTAGCATCCGCTAGTGTCTTTTCTACTTTTCTTATTCTTGTCTCAAATTTCTTTTGTTGTTGGTTTCTAGCTATTAGCTCCCAAATTGCTAATGCCTCAAACTGTGCTGGCCTTGGAGGTACTTTCATGTCGTATAGCGCAAATCTCAGATTTTCTAAAACCCTTAGGTTAAACGACCCATGGATAGGGAACGCTACACTTCCATGTTTTTCTGTTAATTTGCACCATTGTTTTAGCCAAAGACATGGCGCTACACCCTTTTCTTCAATGACGATGTAAGCTGGTGTACCCTCAGGCGGTGTTTCTTCTCCTACATTTGCTTTAATATAAACATCTCCCCTCATGGCACTCTTAAATGCTTTGAAAAATTTCATCTTTCCGTCTTCTGTTTTTCTAAAATATGTAATCAATAAGTGACTTTAATTCCCGGAATACTCTTCGCTTGCCTTTCCCCTTCCAATTGCGCTTCACGGACGGCGTCCAATCCGTGCGTGACCCTTCTCACCAACAGACCTATCCCAGCGCGGCTCCTAGTGACGTCACACTCACACACTGCGGCTGACAAAGTCCCGCGGCTTGTCCTCTTTTCATTCGGCTTCACTCATAAACTAATTTCTGCACTATAACGCGAGCACTTAACCAAAAGAATAAAACAGATCTGTCGGTTTACTACAGGAAAGGTAATACAATCGCTTCAGAAACCTTAGGGATTTTTCACTAGCCTCAGCAGTTATTCCATCTTTCTCGGTTTCCCACTTTCGCAAGCAAAATTTGACCCGCAAACTTTAATCTCAACTGATCAATGACCTATTCTAGTGCACTTTAGAATTCGTCAAATCTCAAAGTCGAAGTTTTCTTTCACTCCGCAACATTCATACTGACTTGTTGACCACGCCCGATCAACCTATTAAACCGACCAGATCACAACATCAAACAAGAGTCACATACACTTTTCAACATACTCCGGAGTCTCTTGACCTCGCAGGGCCCGTCTCAACATCAACAACCACGTGGACAATTTTTCTGCTCAAAGCGCTACACACACGTGAAGTTCGACGACTTCCCTACTCTCACACCTTTGGAGTAACACTCCTCTAATATCTTTTAACCCCCCTAAAATCCTCACAAACTTCTCAATTAATCTGCGACGATAAGCTGTGCAAGCGCAAAACCCTAACTTCACTCATACCGTCACTAGAAACGCCGAGACCATTCTCATACCTCCATGTTCCTTACTCGCAAGCTCCGAGATCCCGGGAAAATCATTGGGGACTTAGGGCATCATCATCTCTCCAACTTGTTTTATCAAAGAAAATTCTAACCTGACTCTGTCTATTGTTCGGATGGGGTCCCAAAGGGCTAAACCATCAATCTCTGCTACCATCTACTGGTTACGCGTCCAGCCCTTATAAATTACCTGTACCTGGACACGTAGGAGGTCGGTGAATCTTTTAACCGAGTCGGGCTCTCCTTATCCTCAATAGTCGAGTCACTCAGATCAATAATCGATAACTATTGTAATCGATAATCAATACTCAATTAATAGATCAATATAGCACATCAGAAATCAATAACAGTTGGTATTTCGGCGCACCATGACCTTTCAGTCATGAATAACCACACCAGTTTATTAAAAGTTAGTGAATTTATTTCCCTATATTAACAAAGCTAGCATGATATATATGTGTCTCAAAACCAATTGATATATGTATATGAACATTACTAGCTGTCCATAACGGCGGAAGAAACGCAATCTACGTAAAATCTGAATAATGATACACTCTGTTATAGCAATGCAAATCACCAATGTGACTAACTGTATTTGACTAATTGCATACATTCGGTCAGCATAACAAGATTTCAATTCTTCATGATACATTGAATGAATACCTCGACTAACCTCTAATTAGCATTGGCATGTGGGACTTCATGCAAAACAAATTTAGTCAACACAAATTTGGAAAACTTCTAGCTAGGACCCTATCAAAATAGCAGTTGGTACCTAAAAGGAAAAACACAATGCATAATACATTTATCCTTTCATATTTACCAAATACAATCAGCATTCAAGAAAAGTCTTCGTCCTTCAGGTACCGGTTGATCAGCATGGGGCAAATTTCAAAGGGGCAAAGTTAAGGGCAAACTTCCTTGCAGCGGCAAGGAGAATGGGGCAAAGTTACTGCATGGGCAAGACGGGGGCAAATCAAAGTTAAAGTCTCTAGGGTGAGAATTCTTAAAGTCTCTTTCTCTCAGATAGAGAAAAGGGCATCAGGGTGTCGTCCAAAATGGAGTCTGGCATCAGGCTTCAAACTGGCATCGAGGAAAATGGCTGACTTCTCTTTGTCCGGTGAGTTTAAGTAAGAAACATTCCAAATTCTGCAGGGTCTTCCATTGGAGGGTTTATAGGTTGGCTTCAAATTGTCCAATCAAAATAGTCTTTTACTAGCGCTCATTTATGCATACACTGTCCTTGGAGCCTTGGAACACAAATTGTATCATGGTTTGCCAATTATTTTACTATCTGTACCTTCATTGTCCGCACCTGCAGAGACTGACCTTGTATCAAAGGGGATGTAACCGGCCTAGCACGAAACCTTGGAGATAAGTGTACCAGCCAGTTTCTACTGGAAAAATACAACTTCAAGCAAGAATATATGTTTCATTAGTTCAAGGAAAAATCACGCAGTTAGAATTTGAAACCAAGCAACTAGGCCAAAGCCTGTACTAAATTTAAGCTAAGCAAAACAGTTTTCAAACAAGAAATCATGGCATACATTTGCGATTATGACGGATTACTACATTTTCAATACTTCGTGATTAATAAAGCTCGTTTATAATGATGGCGAACTACCCCGAGGGCACAATTTCCCTCGTACATTATTTCTTTACTAAAATCACACTACATTACATATATTGATTACACGATATGTATGAATATATATCGAACCCTCTTTTTCTGCGTCATCACATGTAGTATTTAAACTACGCTCTCTCAAGGTCATGGAGGGGCACCAATAAAGATTGTCCCACAGGGCACCACCAGCGCTAAAGCCGGCATTCCTAAAGATCTTTACATGTGGCAGGGCTTCATGCAAGCCCTGAATTCCAGGAAGTGAACAAAGCAAGTGAGACCGACTTCTAAGTTGGTTCAGGACCCTCCCTTATGCTACAAATTAAAAGCAATATGCCAGTACCAACATTTTGCAACGTATGCTTCCCATATATGTTGTGTACCCCCACATCATTGGTGGCCCATATCCTGGATGCCCTCTCTTATGCCAATATTTCCTTCAATATTTCAGTACCATTATTGTCCCAGGTCTCTGGCAAAATATATCTTCAGTATTCCAGATCCCATATTTTACCATGGATAACATGCTACACCCGTATGATATGTGTACCCTTCTCTATAAGTCAATGATTACCACATTCATACATTTACACATTCTCTTACTCCCACTATTTCTGTATTACACACACTCTCTCACACACACAGGTTCTCACAGACTCTCACATACACTTTCACATTGCCACTCACACACTTCTTCAATCACTACCATTTTCAAATACATGTGTGATGTTATACAAATGTATTTATAAATTATAAACAGTGCAGTTGTTGCTGCCCGTTACACTTGTGCTGCTTATTAGCGATACATGTTAAAAACATATTCTCTATAGACTTTTCAAAAGTCAAACTAAATGGCATTGTAAATGCTTGTTTTAACACATGACGTGAATGATGTATTTTACGTCTATAAAATATATTTTGGATTTACAAACAGATCAAGGAATTACAGCATTTGAAATGGACTTGACTGGATTACTTTATTAAAATTTTAAAAAATAGAGACCAAGCGATCTCATTTTAATCAGTCGTCGTTTTGGAGCCAGCAACATCTTCTATGTTGAGATTTTCTCCCTAATCGAAATGTTGAGAAACACCTAGCCACAAAGTGCTGCAATGTGATACTTGAAAAGCGAGGACTGCCTTGAAGTGTCTCATATGACATTGGGCCTCTTGGTATCTATGTAAAAAGTAAAAAAATACGTTTCAGTGTTTGAATATTAGACTTCATTCTTTGAAGCAAACAAAGGTTAATCAGAGAAATAGTGAAAGGGCAGAGATTGCATTTCCTTTGTAGATTTCAGAATTTCTCTGCTAATGGACTACGTTAAAGCAATAGAGCTAGCTAAAATGTTTATTGTTCATCACAATTGGAGCCTCCATGGGCGTGGGTCGTAGCACCATTCAAATCCCCACAAACTGTGAGCATTCTGTCAGAAAACAGCAAAAGACATTTCTGATTTTACATATTGGAAATAAAGCCTCGGTGATGATGCTCTATCCTCAAGCAGAGCCCAATCTTTTGGGCACTTCAGCGCTTCCCACCACCAGATGAAACATTGCTAGTAGTTGAGCCCACAGACGTTTGTTCCATGTGTACGGCTCTAGAACTGGAAGCCGGCGTCCAGAAGCGGTTAGCTACATGGAAAAGTTGGGTCCTGAAGTGCTTGGCTCAAGCACGTTTGCCACTCTAGTGATATACTTGCTGTGCCTGTAAATTGCACATCCATGCAGCTACTACCGTTTTATTGTGTTCACCACCCTGCCAATCACGAGTACAGGAAGCAGCAAAGGAAATTAACGTTCACCTCTAAGCAGAAGGAGGCCCGGGAAACAACGGCAACTAAAAACAAGAAAATACATCTAAAATAAGAAAGCAAAGAAACAAACAGAAACGAGAGCAGCACACCATTCTATTAGCCACGGTACTTACTTCTTTAAATAAACAAATACATATATGGGTTAAATACTTTTCTTAACATAGGCTGCAAGACTCAATCCACCTCTTGACACTCAGACCCTCATTATGACTTTGGCGGTTTTCCTTGAAGACCACTAAAGCCACGGGTGCCAGAAGACCGACAGTGCTTTTGGTCTTCCGCCCACCACATGACGGGTACTGCTCAATTTCCACCACATTTTTGGTGGAAATCCAGCAGTAGTCGTGTTGGTAGGCTGATGCTCTGGTGCGGTTCTACCACTGGCCCCGCCACACCAGAAGGAGTCTACCCGCCTTATAATGTGCAATAATACAGTGTGGCAGTGTCCTGAAGGAGGGGCACTACCGAAGGTGGAAGCGCCTGTTCCCGTTCTCTGCCAGATGACCTTCTCCCCGGACCAGGTAAGTTGATCGGATGGCAGGGGAGGGGGTTGGGAGGCTGGGGTGTGTTGTGTGTGCATATGTGAGTGTGTGTTGCTGCGTGTGTGCATGAGGGTGTGTATGCGTGGTAGTATGCATGTATGAATGTAGAAGTGAGTGGGTGAGTGTATGCATGTAAGTGTGTATGCGTTTGTGTATGCAACTGTGAGTGTTGTGGTAAATGCATGTTTGCGTGTTTGGATGGGTGTGAGTATGTGTATTTGGATAAGTGTGAGTATGCATGTTTGGATGGGTGTGAGTATGCATGTTTGTCTGTGTGTGTATGGGTGTGTGCAGGTGTGCTTGAATGCATGTATGAATACTGAGGTGAATTTGAGCATGAATGAGTGTGAGTGAATGTGTGTATGTAAGTGTAGGTGAATAAGTGTATGTGTGGTGCGTGTCTGTATGTGTGCATGTATGCGGGGAGGTGGGCGCTGTACCTGGAGGGGGAAGGATGGTGCTGTACCTGGAGGGGGTGTTGTACCCAGAATGGGGAGGAGAGCACTGTGCTTGGAGGAAATGGTGGGGTTTTAATGCTTGCGAGCGGATGGGGGAGTCGTCTACAGGTGACAGGGAAGAAATTCCCTGTCACCATAGCCTTTCCACCAGGGTTTTCGTGGCAGTGCTACTGCCGCAGGAACCCTAGTGGAAAGGCGAATCCTAATATCGACAGTGGCCTGCTGTGGACTGTCGGGTTGGAGATGCACAACTCTGGCCCAGCGGACCCAGCTGCCCTGGCGGTACGATTGGAGAGGCAGAGGCCAACCTGGCACACTCATAATGTGGCGGTGTTCACCACCAGCCTTTTGGCGGTGAAACCTCCACCTTTGCCCTTTCGGTCAGAAGGCCACCAGGGTCATAATGACCACCTCAATATCTGTTTAACTCACTCCTGCAGATTCTTTTTCATTTCAGCATTATTTCTTTATGACTGTTTTCCTATCTTTCTCCTTCTTTACCCCTTCTCTGCCTTTTTTGATCATGGTTTAAATCTGGAGATGAAAAATAAGATCCATTTGCCCAAACATGGCGCCCACCACCTCCATCCATGGGCACCAATTAAGCGCTTGGTGCAAGGAACCAAGTACAAGTCAGCCACACAGATTAATTAAAAATATAAATTTGATTCTGAGGGTAGTGCACCACTCAGAAAGATATTGGTAGAAGGAAAATTAAATGAGGATTGTGTCCAAGATTAAAAGCTTCTGAACAATAAATTGGGAAATAAAGCAGATAAACGCCTGGGCAGAAGGCAGTCCCAAGAGAAAACCTCTGAGTTGGTCTGTGTAAAAACTGATTCAAACAACATTAAATTGAATAAATAAAAGTTTAAAAAATAGATTCAAGAAAACATTTTGATCGTCATATATAAAGAAAATTTGATGAGTGAAGTAAAAGATTGTCAGGAAAACTATTGCCAGCATTGTTGAGTTCTTCCCTCTACAAAAACGATTCCCCTTTTCCTTGTACCTATATTGGTTGCAGCAGCGTCCTCACTCTCGGTGGCCACTCAAGATGGTGGTCGCAATTCCTTGTGAAGTCAGCGCTCTAGTGTTTCTACCTTAGTCTCATGCTGAAGCTTCCCTCCAGCTGTTTCTGTCTGGGAGCCCTGCACTTCGACTGTCATCCTGAGGAGAATGATCAGTGTTCCTGAAACGCTTCGTTTCATAGAGAATTCTTCCAGATTTGAGTAATGAATTATTTTTCTTGTTCATTGTGCACAGCAGCTACTTTTTCCCTTTTGAAGAAGCTCATTTTTTTCCTTCTTCCAACAACTGGCTATGGGCTTTCTGAGGAGAATTGGTTTTGGTTAACAGAACTTTAAGCAACTGCAGTAAGGAATCCTTTTGTATGATTTCCAGACTTGTCAATACATATATGTACATATATATTCAAGAACTCTTTGCTTTACAGGCATGTCAGTCTTAGAGACAAACCTCAGTGCTCAGACTAATTCCTAGAGACTGTGATTGAGAAAAGTGAACCTTGAGAAGGAGTTTTCGATTCCTGTAAAAGACATCAGTAGTTTGTATATTTGTGAACTTTTGAACCTTGGAAACCTCTGACTCCTGGAGAAAAGAAGATATTAGGAGGCATATTTATACTCTGTTTGCACCAAATTAGCGTCTTATTATTTTTTTTACTCTAATTCAGTGCAAAACTAACTCCATATTTATACTTTATACTTTATAGTCTAGCGCCAAATTTATGGAGTTAAAGTCATCTTTTGGAAGTGGAAACCTATCTTGCCTTAATGAGATGCAAGGTAGGCGTTCCTGTTCAAAACATGACTCTATGGCCTTAGCGCCATATTTATACTCCTGTGCAAAAATTGTGCACAGGAGGGAGGAGGGGTCAAAAAATGGTGCAAAGCTTGCTTTGCCCCATTTTTTAAAGCCTGGGTCAGCGCAGGTGTTAGAGGACCTGTGGGCCTATTTCCATAGTGGAACACCATGCAATAAGCCCACAGGTGCCCTCCCCAGGTCCCAGGGACACCCCTACCCACACCAGAGGGACAGCGGAGGATGTGGGACCCCATCCCAGGTAAGTACAGGTAAGTAAAGGTAAGTATTTTATTTTTAAAGTGCCATTGGGGGCCCTGAAATGGTCCCCCCTACATGGCACTGGGTACACAGACTCAACCCAACTAAAGTAAAAAAAATTCCGCTAGCCTAACTTTTGCACCAGCTTGCACCATTCTATAAATATGGTGCTTGGCTGGTGCACAGAAATGGTGCAAGCCGGTGCTAAACTTTTTGGTGCAAAACTGAGTTGGTGCAGTTTTGCACCAAAAAGTATAAATCAGGGCCTAAGTTAACACATTTCTCTTAGAGAGAGGATAGTCTCTCAAAAGATCCAGGTTAGGAGAACAATAGTATTGGGTGAATGTGAATGGCTGAACAGTTGAATGTACAGTAGGAATGTACTTATCTATGCACTTATTACCCGACTGCAGGTCCTTCCTTTAAAGAAATCCCAATAAAAAGAAAGGTGCAAGTTTTCAGAGACATACACTGAATTTCCTATTTTCAAGTGGGAAACACAGGCTGGAACTGGATCTGGAAGCGGTCTTTCTTTTTCTATTCCCATTCCCCTTTCCTACCTAGTGGATGCAGGATTCAGATAATCAGTTAAAGTCTGGACACGCATCTGTTGGAGAGAGTTGGGTAAAAGGCATCTGCTCCTGTGGAACTTTGATTTAATGGGTAATCTCCTGACAAGTGTCTCACAATGATTTCAAAGAAAGATTTCTGGCTCTGGTGAGCCACAAAAATGTTTGAAAGGCTATGTGATCTCTATCACAAAGATGAAGTCAAGGACTAACAGTGCTGTTCTGGGTCTGCTGTACTCTGCACAAGAGGAAAGCTGGAGTCCCAAATTAGAATTCTCTAGGATGGCTTATCCAGGGCAGTACTGAAGCGATGGTAGTTTGTACCCTTTAAGGAAGACTTTTGAAAGGGAATATGCATCTCAGAGTCCTCCAGGGTGAAGATGAGGGATTTAATTAGCTGATTTATATGAGGTCTAAAAGAAAGATCAGAGTTTATGGTCACTCAGTGTTCATTAAGTTGCTAATATTCGTGGGAGCTTTAAACTCCAGGCCATTGGGCTCAAAGATGGATGGTAGCCTCTTTTTCATATATGAAGATTTCTAAGTTGGTAAGTTGCATTTCAGATGTATATAGAGCATTCCGTTGTCTGCAGTGGTAAATCAAGGGGAATGAGTTCTACACTCTCTGGTCAATTTTATTTGCAGTCATCGTGGGTGGTTATTAGTGACATGTCAGTGTTGAACCTAGGAGAATCTAGTGTGATACTCAAATTAGATATAAGATATAAGAAGTCTCTGAGGAACATAGACCATTCTTTGAAGACTGTTTTTGATTATCATGCCCATGAAGTGTGTTCGAAAATTGGTCTGAAATTAGGGTTGGAAGCAGCAGGATATTTCTTGAGCAGACTACCTGCTAGAACCCCTTTCAGAGGGGGGAGGTGTGGATACAGATTAGTGAACACGAGTTCACAACTTAGAAGGTGCACAGTCGCAGCAATAAATAGATATCTAGCAAAATACCCACTTTTTAACAAAAGAGAAGTATTTTATTTCTAAGTCATACCACACACAGAAAGAATATGCCATTCATAAACAATTTCACAATCCTCCCCTGGGGTCATGGCTCTAGTGTCTCTTTGGAGATTCCCTGTCCCACTCAATCCTCATGTTAGCAATTTTGACTACTCGTCATTCACTATTGGTAACATCAGGCTGTGCCCTAGTAGCAGTCGGAATCTCAAGAGTCCAGTACAACTCTGATTTAAAGTCAATAGTGTTCTAGTACACACATGCTTAATTTAGCAGGAAGTTCCCCCTGGGCAATTAGGCCTGTAACAAGTCTTACCCGCTTCAGCAGAAGTGAATCGATTGTAGTCCTAGAGTGCATCCTGATGGCAGGAGCTTGCAGCGGCTCTAGTCCAGGGCAGGTGCGTTGGTCACACGCTGATCCAATGGCTGCAAGTGGTGGGGCAGACTCTCTCCCTTGTGGTTGCGCTTTTTCAGTGATTGTAGGATTCCTGTGGGATAAATGTTCAACTGATCCGGATAGGAAGGGGTGGCTATGACAACCCCATTCTTGGGCCTACACTTGGGTCACAGTGCTCCCACGACTTTCTCATTCATCCAGCGAGGGGTCAATCCAGTGGCGGTCATTGTGGTTTCTGGTAAGCTATGGCTCACCTCCGCTTGCTGTCCATGGGCTTCGGATTGGTCAACGCAGCAAAGCAATCAATGTCAACCCCTCCTAGCATACAGGTTTGTTGTGCTGCTTCCACATAAATCTTTGACCCTTACCACACAGCAGTCATTCACATCAGTGGCCTTTACTGCCAAATAGGGTTGTGACAGCTCTACTGCACAATTTTTCAGCTCTTATGGCTAAGGCAGTTTTTACCAAGGCAGACCCTCCTGGAATATTGGGTCACTGAATCACTACTGCACAAAGCTTCAGCCCTTACTGAACGGCAAGTCTTTACCCTGGCAATCTTCATGGTGGTCGTCTCCTGGCATATGGAGACCACCGACTCAGTCCTGCACAAGGGAATAACCCAATCAGTGCAGATGCCTTCTCCTCACATGTGACACAGGAAGTTCACTCAACAGGGCCCAACAATAGACCTCCAATGCTCTCTTTCTCACAGGGCACACTGGTCTTGAAGAGCAGTCTAGTACTCCAGACTCCAGGGCAGATGGTCTTGGATTGCATGTCCCCTCACCCAATAGGGAGACTAGCAGGCCTTGACTCCCTGTCCTTGACATAGGCAGAAATCTTACGGAGATAACCTTCCCCATACAGGTTTTATGACTACTAGGCACATGGCAATTTTGGGGTCTTAACCTCCCCTTCTTATTGTCCATTTGCAGACACCAAAGGTGATTTATGATCTAAGTCTTTGAAGTTTTATGTTTTTCTTTTGAAGCTTATGCTCCTCTGCTCCACTTCCTCTTGTTTTTAAAGCTGATAGTCCCACAACTACGGTGGGCAGTAAACTACGCACCTCCGGTGGAGTTCTTGGAGTTTTGCTCTCTCCGTTCTCTGCTTGGAGCATCAAGTTCCAGGAAAACTCCACCAACCAAGTTTCTTCTCATGCACAGCTCATCAATGTTAAACTGCTGAGCGTTAGTGTAGGAGGCTGGCCTGGTTTGCAGTGGGTAAATCGGGTTCTTACACCTTATACCAGGTCCAGGTATCCCTTCTTACTGAAGTAGTAGTGTTCTAGCAGCCTAGGCTGATAGAGGTAGCTATAGCAGAGCAGCTTAGGCTGAACTAGGAGACATGCAAAGCTCATGCAATACCACTTATAGTTACACAGTACTTATACACAAGTAAAGACAATACTACGTGTTACCAAAAATAAAGGTATTTATTTGGGTGACACAGTACCAAAAATATCTCAGAGACAATACTCCTTCTGGAGGTAAGACAAGATATACACTAGATTCCAAAATTAGACATGTAATTAGTCATAGGATAGTTCAAACAATAGGAATTGCTATAGAATGCAATTGGAGACAATGGGGGTCAGACCGCCGGGGCCAGGGTCGGCGGGAGCACCGCCGACAGGCCGGCGGTGCCCCGCAGGGCATTCTGACCGCGGCGGTTCGGCCGCGGTCAGATGCGGAAAACCGGCGGTCTCCCGCCGGTTTTCCGCTGCCCTTTAGAATCCTCCATGGCGGCGGAGCGCGCTCCGCCACCATGGGGATTCTGACACCCCATACTGCCATCCTGTTCCGGAACAGGATGGTGGTATGGGGGGCCGCGGGGCCCCTGGGGGCCCCTGCAGTGCCCATGCCCATGGCATGGGCACTGCAGGGGCCCCCGTAAGAGGGCCCCACAAAGTATTTCAGTGTCTGCTATGCAGACACTGAAATACGCGACGGGTGCCACTGCACCCGTCGCACCTTCCCACTACGCCGGCTCAATTCTGAGCCGGCGTCCTCGTGGGAAGGTTGATTTGCCCTTTAGAATCCTCCATGGCGGCGGAGCGCGCTCCGCCACCATGGGGATTCTGACACCCCATACTGCCATCCTGTTCCGGAACAGGATGGTGGTATGGGGGGCCGCGGGGCCCCTGGGGGCCCCTGCAGTGCCCATGCCCATGGCATGGGCACTGCAGGGGCCCCCGTAAGAGGGCCCCACAAAGTATTTCAGTGTCTGCTATGCAGACACTGAAATACGCGACGGGTGCCACTGCACCCGTCGCACCTTCCCACTACGCCGGCTCAATTCTGAGCCGGCGTCCTCGTGGGAAGGTTGATTTGCCCTGGGCTGGCGGGCGGCCTCCGAGGTTAGAATCACCCCCAATAGGTCTAGGGGCAACACAAATTCCCACCTAGACAAGTGTAGAGTGTGCAGAATCGCTGGGAGAGTAAGAATACAGTAAAGGTAAGTAAATTACCCCAACCCAGAGACAAGAAAAGCAGGAGTTAAGTACTGCAAGTTTCCTTAGGACACACTACACCTCACAACATGGATTATTGCAGTAGCCAACCAAGTCTGCAAACAACAACTGTTGGATTCCTGGACCTGAAGACCTTCAAAAGAAAAGGACCAAGTCCAGAAGTCGAAAGAAGTTCTAGGAAGGACAGGAGCCCCTGCTAACCCAGAAGAGGGTGCAAAAGAAGAGTCCCCAGTTGGACGAAGACTGTAGAAATGCACCCTAGGAAGATGCCAGAGGGTTACTGCATGATGCAAAAAAGTCCCACAACGTGAAGATGGATGCAGACATGATCTTGTTGGAAGTCACCAACAAGCCTTGGTTACGACAAATATGCGTTTTGCATCAAAATGGCACCGGCTGGACCCAGGAGGTACCTGGAGGCCTCAACTCTGTGTGAGGAGGAAGAGGGGGCTCTCAGCACTTTAGAGAGCCCTCAGGATACCAGACAGCACCCACAGGAGTTCCGGGACACGGGGACTAAAGAGGTGCAAAACACGTTTGGTACAGCACTACAAAGAAGGGACCCCCACCGCCGGAGGTCAACTCAGCGAGTTGAGCATCACAGGATAGAGTGCTGGGGACCTGGGCCAGGCTGTTCATGAAGGAATGTTGCAAATAGTGCACAGAGGCCTCAGGAGGTGAAGAAGACAGGGTGCACAGGGGTACTGTTGCTATCAGGGAAGGCAAGGTCTTACCTCCTCCAACTTGCACCAGCAGGACCTCAGGACAGTCTATTTCGATGGAGTCCACCCCCTGTGTTTCTAGGAGCATGCTCGTCGATGTGAGAGGAGTCCAGGAGTACCGGTTGTCGACTTGGAAGGTGCATGCATGAGCAGGGGAGTGACTCTGTCACCCCACAGGAGATTTCTTCGGTCCTTCTGGTGCAGGGTGAAGACAAGGAGTCCCCAGAGCATGCACACCATGGAAACTGTTGCAGTTGCTGGCTGGGGCTGAAGTTGCAGAAGTAAAGTATTCTTTGTGGATACTTTGTTGCTGTTACAGCAGTTCCTGGCGCAGGCTGCGGTTGATCCGAGGTCAGAGGATGAAGTAGTAGTTGCAGAGGATTCTTGTAAGGAAACTTGCAAGCAGAATCTGAAGAGAACCCAAAGAATAGACCCTAAATAGCCCTGAGAGGGGGATTGGCTATCTTATCAGGTAAGGACCTATCAGGAGGGGTCTCTGACGTCACCTGCTGGTACTGGCCACTCAGAGTCCTTCCGAATTCCCCTCCACACCTTGCAAAGCAAGATGGCTGAGTCTGGGACACACTGGAGGAGCTCTGGGCTCCACCCCTAGGGTGGTGATGGACACTGGAGTGGTCCCTCCTCTTTCCTTTGTCCAGTTTCACACCAGAGCAGGGGGTAAGGGGTCCCTTCACCGGTGTAGACTGTCTTATGCAAGGAGGGCACCATCTGTGCCCTTCAAAGCATTTCTCGAAGCTGGGGGAGGCTACCCCTCCCCAGCCTGTAACACCTATTTCAAAAGGGAGAGGGTGTAACACCCTGCTCTCAGAGGTAAAAGCTTTGTCCTGCCTTCCTGGGACTGAGCTGCTCAGACCCCAGGGGGCAGAACCCTGTCTGTGAGGTGGCAGCAGCTGTAGCTGCAGTGCAAGCCTCAGAGAGGTAGTTTGGCAGTACTGGGGGTCCATAGTGGGGCCCCCAGGATGCATGGAATTGGCTGGCTCCCCAATACCACATTTGGAATGGGGGGACAATTCCATGATCTTGGACATGTTACATGGCCATATTCATAGTTATTATTGTGATGCTACATATAGGTATCGACCTATATGTAGTGCACACGTGTAATGGCGTCCCCACACTCACAAAGTCCTGGTAAATGGCCCTGACCTATGTGGGGGTACCTTTGTAGGTGCAAGGGGGCCCTCACACTTAGTAACTTTGCACCTAACCTTCAGCAAGTGAAGGTTAGACATATAGGTGACTCGTAAGTTACTTGAATGCAGTGCAAATGGCTGTGAAAATGATGTCGCTGCACTTGTGTTTAATCAGGGCAGCCAACACTCTGGTCTGCACTATTGAGAACATTGGCTGTGACATTCCTGCTGTCAAGCCCACTGTCACTTGGAAAGAACCAACCAGTTGCCAGGAAATGGAGCACAGATAGCACTTGCACAAGAGTGGGGATCCCGGTGGGGTCACAAATAGCAGATATTAGGTCAGACTCCAATTGGGCACACAGCTCTGTGATTGTGGCCCTGTCAAGTCAATGGGTGAGGATATTTTGCCTGTCCTCCATTGTTGCCAAGTCCACCAGGGGTCTGTACACGGGAGATGTCTCCATCTCCTATTTATCCACAGCGGTTGCAATCTATGTGGCAAAACAGTGAGCAGCTGGTCAATAACTGTACAGTGTACTACTACAGTTCTATGCATATTGTGATTGTTACATTATTTAGGTGTGATAGGTCCAAAATGTGAATTTGTGTAATATGAAGCAGTTAGACTCCATGGCCTGCACCCTCCATGAAATGGCGACCGCCTGTCCAGTATGGAGGGACAGGTGGAAGTTAGGTAATTCTGCTGAACCGCCGTACAACTCCTCATTGGTTGTCATTGGGCCCTATGGGGTACAGTGGCCAATGGTGATGTACGCCGGCGGTGAAGGTACGCACCGCCGCGGACGTGACCGTCATTTTCTATCTGTTCACTTACTTACTGCCTGACCTTCAAGAGGAGAGGACCTACACTGCATGTATTGCTGTGACCTGTGTCTGGAACCGACCATGGCTCGTGTGACTGGGGAAAGGGCCCCTGCCTTCACCGCAGCAGAGTTGGAGAGACTGGTGGATCGGGTCCTACCCTAGTACCAATTGCTGTGTGGACCTCCAGACCAACAGGTGAGTATACTGTGAGTACGATGCATGGGCCATTAATGCATGGAGTGCTGTGTCTGAAGGCCTCGTGTAGGGGGCGGTTGGTGGATGGGTGTAGTGCTTTCCTCTTATCTAGTTTCTAAGCACTAACATAACACAACAGAAATGCACTTCTGAGGTCAAAGAAGACTTTTATTGTTGTTAATTCTTCCCCAACCACAATATTTATGAATGACGAATTAGTAGCTTTCAAGTCCGCGTTAATCAAACAAAATATATCAGTTTGCAATATACACAGCAGGTTATATTTATAAGATATTGAATGCAAAGCAAAACAAATACTTCACCGTGTGGGAACTATCTACAGCTTCATCTTTCTAAGGTCTGCAAGCTGATGACCCCTGTCAGCCGCGAGAAAGAGATTCATCTACCCACATGGGATTGCTGGCAGCTGGCGCCAAGCTCCAGCACGAGGTCCGGCAGATTTGAATCTGACTCTCTGCAGCCTGTTACATTCGTTACAAAGGTGTGCCCCCTCCTCTCAGACCTGGGAAACTGAGCAAGCCTTTTGGAGACTGGCCAGGTCTCCAAGACTACTCCTGTTCCCAAGCTCAAGCAGAGAGAACAACACCCATGTACTCTCTCTTATCATGTCTAGTCTACTGTGAGAAAAACATCTTGGTTCTCTGGTGCAAAAACACAGCTTGGAAAAATACAGCTTGGATTCTCAACTGCAAGATCTAACTCCACGTTAAAGGCAATAGGCAGCTAACCTAAGTATCAAATGCAATGTCATGTTAAAGGCAATAGGCAGCTAACCTAAATATCAAATGCAATGTCTAGTGTCATGTCAAAGCCAATAGGCATCTAAGCTGAATACAAAATGCAATGTCTTATATCATGTCAAAAGCCCATAGGCAGCTGAGCTGAATACAAAATACAATGTATAATATCATGTCAAAGCCAATAGGCAGCTGAGCTGAATATAAAATGCAATGTATAATATCATGTCAAAGCCAATAGGCAGCGGAGCTGAATACAAAATGTAATATATGATATCATGTCAAAGCCAATAGGCAGAATATCTAATAGCATGTCAAAGTCAATAGGCAGCTGAATTGAATACATCATGTCAAAGCCAATAGGAATGCAATGTCAAAGCCAATAGGCGGCTAGACTGGATACAGCATGTCAAAGCCAATAGGCAGAATAGAGAATGTAATGGCTAATGCAATGTCAAAGCCCATAGGCGGCTCAACTGAACAAAACATACCATGTGCTACTGGTGAACATTGAGCAACTAATATGCGCAGTGGTGAAACACAAAGTCATTGGTCAAAACAAACTTTATCAAATGGCAGTACATTCCGCCCTTTGACCAATGAATTTTTGTTTCACATATCTCTTGTTTCAATTAAAAACAAAAAAAACATCAGCACAAAAAAAACATTATCAGCAAATCAAATTTGAATGATCAAAGCAATCCCTGTAAAGCAATAGAAGTGAATTAACACATTGATTTCATAACCTTTCACATCAGGTACATCTACATAGAGAAGACTGGGCAATTTTTATACTCTGAATGAGTCTCTAATTCAACAGTGTTAGCAATTTGATGTGGCATGAGTTCTGCTCATGTAAAGGTGCATGGTCCACCTGAAAGGTTTTCTGGAAGGTAAGCAAAAGTCAGAGTTCCATACGAGAGGGAAAAAAAAAAAACAGCTTAGTTCCAGTGGAAGAATGCAATCAAACAAGTTGAACTTGAACTGAAGGCGCAGTTTGCGCAAAATGGATCCATGGTGCTGGCACTTTACTCAGCCAGGTTCAGGTTGGGGATTCGGTCCCTTCCCCGACCCCACACGCACACACCGGAAGGGGGACCACACAGCACACTCAGGGACAGTGGCGAAACGTGGTAGGATCTGCAAAAGAAACAAGTATGACTTTTCTTGCAAATAACATTTTTCATTTAACCTGCACCCTTCCTCTTTCTTTCCCTGTTTTATAATCAGCAGGACGTTTTTGGGGCCCTTTGTTATATTTTCTGCAGGTTCTGGAGGGTCACTTGGTGCTTCAGCCCACACATTAGCACTGAGGTTTTTATCTGCTGCGCCACAGCTTCCCTTTTCTTGCACTGTCAGAAGGGCTGGGGCAGACTCCTTCTTTACCAAACCTCCATTCACTGCATTTTTGCCAATTTGGGCCATTCTGCCTCCAATTTGTATGAATGAATCAGATTCTTTTCTAGGTATCAGCATAATTTCGATTTTTCCTTGGTAGTTTTCAGCAATCACTCTCCCTAAAACCTGATCAATTTGCCATTTCTGTCCTGGTAACTTTCCTCTCCCCAACTGCTCTGTGACTGCTTGCATGACAGATTGCTTTTGTGCGTACTGCACAGTTTTTATCAAATCTAGGGGAATGTGCATCTCTCTCATCTCTGCCCACCTGTAAGTGGCCTTTTCTCTCAGCTGTTCACATTTCTGGGGCACCCACTTAGCCATCCCCACTAAGGCAGAATTCTGGGTGAACACTTCTCTCTCTGAATTTTTCTCATTAACATCTGCAAGGTAATTGAACCAGTTAGGTGCTAAAACATTAGCAATGAACCAAAAATCAGCGTAAAAATGACACATCTCACGTAGCTCTTGCTTTAAAATCTGACACACATTATACAACTCCATTCCTTCTCCTGTGCCAGAAAACAACATTTCAGTCAATGAATCATTAGTAAAACAAACATGCTTTTTATCTTCAGTAGACACGAATTCAAATGGTGCACACAACTTCATTGGTAACTCTTTTACCTGTGGTACTCTAGCCCTGTCTTGCAAGTACCAGATCCATTGTATGATTATAGCTAGGGGCACTATTTTCTTTCCTTGTTCTTGAGTTACATGTACATAAGTATTTCCTTCTTGCACTGCGCAGAAACCTAAAGTCTGCATTATTTCATTTGCCAAATCACAAGCGCGCAGCTGCATATAATTTTTCACAGTGACCATATACAAAAGTGTTAGGATTTCTCTCAAATGAGAGCTATTCTTTTTCCAAAAATCAAACAAGCTAATGAAACTCGGGGTGTCTTGCTCTAAAATCCTTCGTTTTACTTGTGCATTTTGCAACGGTAACTCGTAAATCACATTCTGGTCTCTCTCGTCCGTGTTATCAGTTAAGGAATGCATTTTGTCTGCCAAAAACCCTGGCTCACACGAAAACTCAGTGCAGCTCGGAGCTGTCTTAACCCCCTCATTACTGGAATGGGACAAGAAAGATTCTTCAAAAACAGCCTTTTTATAACTTTCAGTCGGGCTAATTTGCTCACGTAAATTCCTATTTTCATGTTCCAACTTCTTACATTTCTCCTGCATTTCTCTGTAAGCAGATAAAGGTATCCAGACCTTTCTGTCATCATTACTTCCAAAAGACATGTTTTCTACATATGTACAACAGGAATTATTTCTCAAAACACCATCAGGCATTTTAGCTACACATGCATTTTCTTCTGTAATTCCCCAAACAGAAAACAATTCACAGTTTTTCTTAGCACCATCAGGCAGTTTATCAACACATGCATTCTCAGACATGGTCTGCGGTGCTACTGTGATTCCCCAAACAGAAAACAATTTCTGTAATTCTCCAAACAACAAAAACAATTACACTTTTAAAGTGTGCACTTAGAAATCTACCAACTCGTCAACACCCTCTTAATCACCTCTTAATGACCGACCCCACGACTCCTGGTACCAATTGTAGTGCTTTCCTCTTATCTAGTTTCTAAGCACTAACATAACACAACAGAAATGCACTTCTGAGGTCAAAGAAGACTTTTATTGTTGTTAATTCTTCCCCAACCACAATATTTATGAATGACGAATTAGTAGCTTTCAAGTCCGCGTTAATCAAACAAAATATATCAGTTTGCAATATACACAGCAGGTTATATTTATAAGATATTGAATGCAAAGCAAAACAAATACTTCACCGTGTGGGAACTATCTACAGCTTCATCTTTCTAAGGTCTGCAAGCTGATGACCCCTGTCAGCCGCGAGAAAGAGATTCATCTACCCACACGGGATTGCTGGCAGCTGGCGCCAAGCTCCAGCACGAGGTCCGGCAGATTCGAATCTGACTCTCTGCAGCCTGTTACATTCGTTACAAAGGTGTGCCCCCTCCTCTCAGACCTGGGAAACTAAGCAAGCCTTTTGGAGACTGGCCAGGTCTCCAAGACTACTCCTGTTCCCAAGCTCAAGCAGAGAGAACAACACCCATGTACTCTCTCTTATCATGTCTAGTCTACTGTGAGAAAAACATCTTGGTTCTCTGGTGCAAAAACACAGCTTGGAAAAATACAGCTTGGATTCTCAACTGCAAGATCTAACTCCACGTTAAAGGCAATAGGCAGCTAACCTAAGTATCAAATGCAATGTCATGTTAAAGGCAATAGGCAGCTAACCTAAATATCAAATGCAATGTCTAGTGTCATGTCAAAGCCAATAGGCATTTAAGCTGAATACAAAATGCAATGTCTTATATCATGTCAAAAGCCCATAGGCAGCTGAGCTGAATACAAAATACAATGTAGAATATCATGTCAAAGCCAATAGGCAGCTGAGCTGAATATAAAATGCAATGTATAATATCATGTCAAAGCCAATAGGCAGCGGAGCTGAATACAAAATGTCATATATGATATCATGTCAAAGCCAATAGGCAGAATATCTAATAGCATGTCAAAGTCAATAGGCAGCTAAATTGAATACATCATGTCAAAGCCAATAGGAATGCAATGTCAAAGCCAATAGGCGGCTAGACTGGATACAGCATGTCAAAGCCAATAGGCAGAATACAGAATGTAATGGCTAATGCAATGTCAAAGCCCATAGGCGGCTCAACTGAACAAAACATACCATGTGCTACTGGTGAACATTGAGCAACTAATATGCGCAGTGGTGAAACACAAAGTCATTGGTCAAAACAAACTTTATCAAATGGCAGTACAATGGGCCATGGGCAGCATGCAGAATTTATGCTGGGCCATGTCTGTGCTAATGGGGATAGGAAGGGGCATGGTGGGCCATAAGTGTAACAGGCAGGACGGACGGACTAATACCTTTCCGTGTGTGAATTTCCCTGCAGCTCAGCACCCATCAAAAGAAGGGTATATGGTGTGCCATTGCCAAGGATGAGCGAACCCTGGGTGTCTACGGCAGGCGGAGCACCCACTGTCGGAAATGGTGGGAGGACCTGAGACGCTGGGCATGAAAGATGACGGAGACCCAGCTGGAGATGGCCTCCCAACGAAAAAGGGGTACCCGTCGAACCCTGGCCCCTCTGATGGCCTGCATACTGGCAGTAGTCTATCCGGAGCTAGATGGGCACTTGGGGGCATCACAGCAACAACAAGGGGGTGAGTATAGTGCCCTTCATTAAAAATTATGCATGGTGGGGTGGTATCTGGGTGGAGGGTGTGGGCCTTGTGGGTGCCCCTAGGCCAGGTCTGACATTGCAGAGTAGGTCCCATGTTGGGGACGGTGCTGGTTTGAAGGTCCTCCAACCAAGCTAGTAGGCATCCACTACTGAGCAGGGGTCTGTGGGTCTCAGGTATGCTGCAATTGGCGTTAGGTGTCCGTATCCATGGGCTGGTGACTAGCATTGTCTCTGGTAGTGCATTGCCTAGTAAGTAGGGCTGTTCCCTGTGTGTTGTGTATGGCAACTGTGGTGTTGGTGCCGCCATTGACCAAGTGTATCCTTTGTCTCTCTCCCCCCCTTTTTGTTTTGTCACCCTGTCCTTATGTGCATTAGCATCATCTGGCGGAGGTTCAAAGGCACCGGTGACGGAGGGAGCTGCATCCCACATGACCCAGGAGACCAAATCCACCATCGGTGAGGGCACCAGTGGGATGGAGGGTGAGGGGAGCACCACGGCAGAGACTGGAGGGGACAGTTTGGACACAGATACCTCCTCTGATGGAAGCTCTCTGGTGGTGGCAGACACCTCTGTGCCCACCCCAGCTACAGGTACAGCCGTCACCCCGTACCAGCACCACCAGCACCACCCTCCCAGCAGCCCCTCAGTGAGTTTCCCCTGCCCGCTCACCAATGAGGGTGGGCATCTCCTTCACCTCAGGCACCTCAGGCCCTGCCCCAGTCAGCCCTGCTGCCCTGAGTGAGGAGGCTATTGACCTCCTGTGATCCATCAGATCAATACAGGCTCTGGTCTCCTCTCTGATGGCAGCCATTGTCCCTGTTTCTACCCTCCTCCCTCCAACTTCCTCCACCCAATCCCATTCCCCTCAACCCTAACCTACCCCAAGCACACAGGCAGATGAGCATGCCCACAGGACAACACACAAGAGTGGACATGGCAAACACAAGCACCACACTTCATCCCACAGGCACTCACACAAATGCCATCCAGATGCAGACATACCAACATCCACCGCCTCCACTGTGGCCCCCTCCTCCTCATCGTCCACTTCCCTCCCAGTAGTGTCTCCACTCACACCTGCATGCACTACATCCTCATCCATTACCATCATCCCCCGCATACCTATCAGTACACACCCCTCACTGGCAGTCACCAGCCCCACATCCATGCACACGTCCCCTGTGTCCTCTCGCACTGTGTCAGTGCCCCCTCCTCCCAAATTACATAAACACAAGCACTCAGACACCCAACAACCATCCATCTCATAACAGCATCCAGCCCATGCACCTGCACCCAAACACAGCAGACTGACACCTCCTACAACCACTCCCTCTTCCTCCACTCCCAGACCTTCTCCCTCTTCCCACCCAATGTCCCTAACAAGCTTTTCCTCTCCATCATTGACCTCTTCCCTGCACATCAGGCCAGGTTGGTCAAAACCCAGGCAGGCACTTCAGCCACCCAGTCCACAGGCACAGTAGTGTCCCTAGCAACTCCAGGTGGGAAAGCATCCTGGCCACCAGCCATCAAGACGGAAAGGGTGCCTGGCCCAAGGAAGGGCAAGGAGCCATCCCCAGCTGCAGGAAGGAAAGGCAAGGAGCCATCCCAGCTGCAGGAAGGAAGGGCAAGGAGCCAGGCCCAGATGCTGCCAAAAGGGGCAAGGAGCCATCCCCAGCTGTGGTAGGAATGGCAAGGGGCCTGCACCAGCAGCCAGTAAGGACCTGGTGCTGGGACTCAGTCGGAGCCCACACCACCAACCATGGTGGTGCAGTCGTTCGAGGCTGCAGGGGATGGGCTGGAGCCTCCCCCCACCACCTCCAGCAGCACCCCCACCCCCACCACCAGCAGCAGCCCCAGTGGGCAGCTGTTGGAGGCTGCGGGGGATGGGCCGGAGCCTCCTCCCACCACTACCAGCAGCAGCACCACCACCACCACTGCCACCACTGAACAGCTGTCTCCTCACGCGGACAGTGTGTAGTCCTGCATCCATGGGCTATTGTGTGGCCTGGCCCCTGCCAATCCTGTGGGTATGACACCCAGCTGAGAGACTGTGACCTTGCACTTCCCAAGATCTGCATCACTGGACACAACACCCCTTCCAGAACCAGTGGAGAAGCCATCCACTCACCCCATCCTCCCCAGGATGAAGCTCACTGGGCATGATGCCCCCTCCAGAGCCAGTGGAGAAGTCATCCACTTGAGAGACTGTGGCCTTACACTTCCCAGGACAGAGCAATGGGCATGTTGCCCCCTCCAGAGCCATTGGGCAAGTCACCCACTCGAGAGAATGTGGCCTTGGTCTCCCCAGGACAGGGCAATGGGCATGTTGCCCCCTCCAGGACCAGTGGTGTTGTACCATCTTCCGGTTGAGGTGCCCCGTCCCCCGTCCCCTGAGGTGCCTGCCTATTTTCAACCTGATGCCTCTGCAGTGTTCTCTCTGTGTTGTTGCAGGAGTGAGGTGGGGCCTTAGACTTTGTGATGTGGCCCTGTGGCCCACGAACATTGAGGACTGGGCAGTATCCCTTGATTTGTAAATATGGATGCATGTATTCCTACAATATTTATCTTATTACACTCACTTTAATCTATTGGTGTTGTCCTTGCATTATTCCTGATGGTTACGGGGTCAATATGTTATATTACTGCATCTCATTGTGTATATGGGGGTGGGGGTGTTGCACGTGTCACTCTCTTTTGCCTCCCCCTACACGTGTGCTAGGTGGCTGTACTCACTGTGGTCATCTTCTCTGCCGTTGGTGTTCGTAGTGGAGCAACACGTAGAATAGCATGGGGAAGACATGCAACTCGAGCTCCATGGCGGCATGGTTCTTCCCTGAGTCTCCACAGGTGAGTTGTTTCCCATCTGCGCAGTGTTTCCGCCAGGCTTTTGATGTCGTTGGTACCGCCCCAGAAAAGGTGGCGGATTGGCATGTCTTAATACAGTGGGCGGAACATTGTCTTCCGCCTGGCTGTAGGCCATTTCCGCCGTGGTGGCTGTTGTTTCTGCCCTGGTGGTTGGTGTGTTAAAGTGGCTGTCTGTCTGAGCTGCATCTGCCGTGGTCATAATTTGACGGAAAATTACCGCTGGCCTGTTGGCGGTATTAACTCCACTTTATCACCGACCACCAGGGTTGTAATGAGGGCCATAATCTTTACAAATATGGGAGCAGAAGGTTGGTTTTAATAGAGAGACATGAAAAGAAGGATGAACTTGTCAGAAAAGTGGTGAACTTGTCAGAAAGTAGATATCTTCAAAGAGCAGTGACAGGGCAAGTTATTTTTAAGGACTTCAAAAGATCCTGGAGAAAAAAGAGACTTGAATACACTAATTCTAAAGGGTAATATGCATGAGGATAGCCAAACTGTTTCTCCAACTGTAAACTTTGGGGTCAGTCTTATTTACTTGTGTTTTCATTTTAGTTACCTCTCTTGATTGTTCTTTAAATTCTTATAAAAAATATTACTAATTATCTTTCTTCATTTAACTATATCTTATACTACTGAATCCAGTGATTCTAATTCTGCAACTACTGGAATACTCATAGGATGGTATCGAAAGGGCAAATTAGATTTTGCAATATTCACAAAACATCAAAGATATTCTTCTTACATTTATTTCAATCTTTTGTTTTGAATATTGGTTTCTGGGTGGAAACAAGACATGAGAGCTCTATGGATTTACAGAAATGGGTCCAGAATCTAGAAGTAAACTGAACACCTTTGTCAGAAATTATTTTCTACAATAGACCATGCAGTCTGACATTCCGAAAAAAAATGAAGCAGTTTGTAATACAGTAGGAAACTTACTCATCAGAGAAATGTGTGGCATCTTCATGATGTAATCTACAGTTACCAAAATAACCATGTTCTCATTGGATTTTGGAATTTCAACAATAAAGTCTGTGAGGACAAATTCCCATGTTGAGAGAGCTTGAAGACAACTCTTCTTGGCTAAGACACAGGCATTAGCTTGAGTACAAATCTCTCAAGACTTAGCATCGTTCTTGACATAATTAAAGGCAGCTGCCAGATACTCGGAAAATGAGCTCACTTCTGTTCTGCTAACCTCTATGTCCACTAAGCTTGGAATCAAGATGAAGTTGAAGTTCATATAGGTCCTAAATAGGAACAAATAACTTGTCATCTGTAAAGAGAAGACCATCCTTACAGGAAAGTTTATTTTTGCCTTACTAAGAATAAAGATAATTTTTCTTTGTTTGCTTTCTTACTTGTTCCAAGAATGTGTTAATCTGGGAATATCCCGGACAACCAGTTAGCAACTTTAATTTATGTGCCCACAACATAGGTCATTATGAAGTTGTTTTGTTGATAAAAATACGCCTAGCAGACTTGTTAACTGTTGAGCACTCTGCTTGTGGTAATATGCAGAGCTTAAATGATCTATGCTGACTGTTACCCGATGGAGTGCACTGAGAAACTCTCTCCTTTCCTTAAATGTGAACTGAACTGGCAAAAGTTTTTTTAAGACTGAGTAGTTTATTTTAGAAGGACTTAGGTGGTCATTAAGACCCTGGCGGTCTTCTGACCGCCAGGGTTAACGTGGCGGTATCACCGCCAACAGGCTGGCAGTAATGACCGCCAAATTATGACTAATGAGGTGATCCCTCCCATAGACAGCCAATGTACCACACCAACCACCAGCGCAGTATAAACATCAAACATGGCGGTAGCCACCTACAGGGAGGCGGAAGGCAAGGATCTGCCCACCATATAATGACTTAGCACACCACCACGATTTCCGGGAAGGTAGCAATGATACCAAAAGTCTTGCGGAAACACATAATTTAAAAGGAGCCACTCATCTCCGGGGACACACAGGAGTCCGCGACCGCCATGGAACCTGAACTGCCAGCTCAATGGTAAACTCACCACAACATTAATGCTAAATATAGCGAGCGCCAATGTCGGGGTGCGCTTATTACTGCCCGTAAATTGGGCAATGGAAAGCGCAAAGGGGCTGCCCATGGGGGTCCCTGCACTGCCATGCCAAGAGCATGGGCAGTGCATGGGCCCTCCACACCCCATTACCACCAGCCTTTGCATGGTGGATGGACTGCCATGCAAAGGTTGGTGTGAAAGTGGGATAATAATCTGGAGGGCAGCGCTGATTGCAGTGCTGGACTGGAGGATCAAGACCGGTGACACCGCCAGCCCATAGGCAGTGCCAGGCCATTGGACCGTGATGCTTACACCATGGTCCCAATGTGCAAGTTAGACCGCTGCTGTTTGCAGTGGTCCGAGAGCCACTGCATTTCTGGCAGTAATAGGACTGGCAGACTCATCACGAGGACCCATGTTTGCAGTAGTACAAGTAGCTGCAATCCCACCATCAAACAAGATAGAGGCTCTGATCAAGCTGGAAATGAAGGTGAGTGCCTGTGTACCAAATCAGACTTATTACGCACTGACATTTAGTAAACACAGTTTTGACCAAAATCAAAAGCATATGCGCCAACCCTGTGTCCACCCCTGTGCCAGTGATGAATTAGCTGTCCAGCCCCTATGCGTCATCCCTTGAAGCATAGTGCAAGGATGGCTGCGTTGAGGGGAGAATATTGTTGTGTAGGAAGGAGCACCTTCCTGCACAACAAGAAACTGATTTAGCAATCCGCTTGGTCCATGTGTACAGTGTAATGCACCACACATTGACAAAGGAAAACATGAGCAGTAATTAAAGTATATGTCAACATTGCACCCTGCTAATGTCACCCCTGGGGTGGTGTTAGATATTGGCGCAGTCTCAAGTCTGCAAAAAGCATAAATCTAGGGCAGCGTCAAAATGCAATGGGTGTTGGCTTGGCCCACCCACAGCAACAGCCATTGCATGCCCCTTCCACGCAAAGTGCTGCATGGGAAGGGCCTGTATTTACGAGGTGGTTTCAAGGCACAATTAGGTGGTCATTATGACCTTGGCTGTCAGGTTACTGCCACGCCAGCGATGGCAGTAGTACCTTTGTCAGGTTGGCGGCAATAACCGCCAAATAATGACCATGGTGGTGATCCCTCCCTTAAACAGCCAGTGTACCACACCAACCACCAGTGTGGTACGACTATTGAACACAGCAGTAGCCACCTAGAGGCAGGCAGAAGACAAGGATCTCCCCACCATACTACGACATAGCACACAGCCAGGATTTCCGGGGCAATAGCTACGACACCACAAGCCTGCCGGAAACACATCATATAATAGGAGACACTCATCTCCAGGGACACAGAGGAGTCCGCGGCCACCATTGAACCTGAACTGCAAGTGTTCCCGATGCTGTACCACGCCATGGCCATCCTTGAGCACCAACGCCGAGTAAGACGACGACGGTGAGTGCAGCCACCTAGCACACATGGGTGGGAGGGAGGTGGAGAGTGACACACACATGCACAAGACACACCATACCTACACCACACACCCAGAAACACATGCACAGGAATAAACAGTAACAGAACCCCGGAGTAAATAAAAGCAGGACACTAACACAGTTCCAACCACTGTATTTCTTTTGTATGAATATGTGAAATGCACAAACATGCACAGCTGCAAAAATAAATAAATGCAAGCACAAAGGCCAGTCCAAAGTCACTAATGCCCACAGGGCAAAGTCCAATCCCAACTTGACTCAACTGTTCAGGGGCATCATGTTGGAAATGGGCAGGCACCTCAGGGGGTGGGGGATGGGGTGGGTGACAGTTGCAACCCATTGTGAGGGGGCTCCTAGCCCACTGGTTCTGGAGGGGGCTTCCTGCCCACAGGATTAGGAGGGGGCTTCCTGCCCACAGGATAAGGAAGGGGCTCCTAGCCCACTTGTTCTGGAGGGGGCTTCCTGCCCACAGGATGAGGAGGGGGCTGGCTGCCTACAGGGTGAGGAGGGGACTGGCTGCCCACTGGTTCTGGAGGGGGCTTCCTGCTCACAGGATAAGGAGGGGGCTTCCTGCCCACAGGATAAGGAGGGATCTGGCTGCCCACTGGTTACTTGATTGGGCCCCTTGACCTGTGGTTCTGGATGATGCTCCTTGGCCTCTGGTTCCGGATGCTGCTCCATGGCCACAATATTGTGGGCCTCCTGGTAAATGGATTTCTGTGTGGCCTCCTGGTCCAGGGATTTCTGGGGGGTTCCTTGGCCTTGGATTTCTGGAGGGCCTTCTTGGCCTTGGATGTCCGGGGGGACTACTTGGTCTTTGATTTCTGGGGGTCGCCTTGGCCTTGGATTTCTAGATGGCCTCCTTGGCCTTGGATGTCTGGGGGGCCTCCTAGCCCTTTGATCTCCGGGGGACCTCCTTCAGCAGGGATTTTGTTGGGGCCTCCTTGGACCTGGGTTTTGGAGATGGTCCCATGGTCTTGCCAGTCAGTTTGGGGGGGTCAGTTTGGGGGGGGAGTGTCCATGTTGCGGGGTCCAGCTTCTCACTCATGTGACCCTTAGTGGCAGCTGTGTACTTTAGAGGTGGAGTTGTGTCAGACTGGGTGCTTGAGGTACTGGCCTGGAGTAGTGTGACCTTCTTCTTACGGGAAGGGGGAGGGGAGAGGTCAAGGCAGGCAAAGAAAAGCTTCTTAGTGCCAATGGGGTGGGATGTGGGAGGAGGGATGGGAGTGGAGGTAGAGGGAGTGGTTGTGGGAAGAGGAGGTGTGCTGGACTTGGGTGCAAGTGCATGGACAGTGTGCGTGTGTGAGGTGGATGGCTGTTGGATGTCTGAGTGCGAACGTGTGTGTTTTACTGGAGGGGGCAGACAGGGTGGGGGAGGACAAATATGATGTGTGGGTGTATGTTGTGGTGTAGTCTGCAAGTGAGGTGGATGTGCTGCATGAGGTGGTGGTGACTGCGCATGTGGTGTGTGGGGTGCATGTCTGCGGGTCTGCTGTTGTGACAAGGAAGTGCAGGTGGCAGGATCTGGGACTGTTTATGCAGTGCATGCAGGTGTGAATGAGTATGTGACTGTGAGGGAGAAGGAGGAGGGGGAGACAGTGGAGCTAGAGGATGATGTTGTATGTGCCTGTCTGTTGGCTGTGTGAGTGCTTGTGGACTGAAGTGTGCTGCTTGTGTTTGTCTGTGCGAGTCTTGTAAGCTGTTGTGGGTGCATGCTTGTCTGAATGTGGGCGTGGGATGGGTTGGGGTGAGGAGACTGGGACTGGGTAGTGGTAGTTAGAGGGGGTACGGATGAAACAGGGACACTGGAGGCCGTTTGTGAAAAGGCAAGAGCCTGAAACAATCTCTGTAGGGCTGCCATCTCACCGTGAATGCTCCCAGGAAGGCATTGCATTGCTGCATCCGGGATGCCAGCCCCTGGATAGCATTCACAATGGTTGACTGCCCTTCAGAGATGGATCTCAGGAGGTCAATAGCCTCCTCACTCAGGGCAGCAGGGCTGACTGGGGCAGTGCCTGAGGTGCCCAGGGCGAAGGAGATGCCTATCCTCCTGGGTGACTGGGCACAGGCAACTCGGTGGGGGGGGAGGGCTTCTGGGAGGGCGGTGCTGGTATGGGGGTAGCGGTAGAACCTGTAGCTGGGGTGGTCCCAGAGGGTCCTCCACCACAGGGAGCTCCCATCGGAGGGGGAATCATAGTCAGGAGTGTCACCTCCTGTCCCTGCCGTGGTGCTCCCCTCAACCTCTGTCCCACTGGTCCCCTCTGCATTGGTGGACTCTGCCTCCTGGGTCCCATGGGCCTCAGCTCCCTCTCTCACGAGTGCCCCTGTTCCTTTGCCAAATGATGCTAATGCACACATGGACAGGATGACTAAAGGAGAGTGAAGAGAGAGAAAGGGAGCACAGGGTCAATCTCAGCACGAACAGCACAGATGGCAGACACGTCACTGTCACACACTGAGACTGTGAATGGGTAGTATGGACCACACTGGCATATCATTGGCTAAGTACCACAGAAGGTAGGAGCCAAACACTGCCAGCTACTCACCAACTAGGATCAGCTATGCCCTGCCTGACATGGGAAGCCACCTACCTAGGTATCTAATACATGCTGTACACCTTATTATCCTGAGCGGGACCATGCAGCAGTATCTGAACTGGCATATTGGGACATCCACTGACTAGTACCCTGCATCCAAATCCCATGCCAGGCAACATAGATGGTTGTCATACACACTGTACTCATCCCCTTGTGGCTGCTGTGATGCCCTCAAGCGCCCATCGAGCTCTGGGTAGGCCACCACCAGTATGCGGTCCATCAGGGGGGTCAATTTCTGATGGGCACCCCTCTCTCGTTGGGAGGCCACCCCCAGCTGGGGCTTCGCAGTCTTCCGGCCCCAGCGTCTCAGGTCCTCCCACTGTTTCCTGTGGTAGGTGCTTCGCCTGCTATAGACCCCCATGGTCTGCACGACCTTGGCAATGGCACACCACAATCCCTTCTTCTGATGGGTGCTGACCTGCAGAGGAAACACAGAAGGCGGTACACCATGAACCTCACAATCCAGCCTGTCACACATATGGCCCACAAAAAGCATTTCTTCTCATCGGGCATGAACATGAGCCGTACCGCTGCATTGACACTGCCACCAGCCATAACCCCCTCCTGACACACTGCCAGCACACACACACATCTACATGTAGTCATGTTGCATGTAACATACCCATGGTGTGCTCACCTATCGGTCTGGAGGCCCATACAACTGGCTATACTGGGGTAGGACCCTGTCCATGAGGCACTCCAACTCCTCTGATGTAAAGGCTGGGGCCCTTTCCCCTGTAGCATGAGCCATGGCAGGTTCCAAACACAGGTCACAGCAGCACACGCAGTGGAGATGTCAGTCTGTTTAAAGTCAGGAATCAAGTGAAGTGTTAGAAAGGAAATGGCGGTCATGTCCCTGGTGGTGAACACCGCCGGCGTTGATCATCATTGGTTCCTATACTCCATTCAGGGCTATGTTAGCCAATGTGGAATTGCATGGCGGTGCGGTCCGCCTTCCGCCATGATGAAAATGCCAGTGGTGTGAGGTCACTTCCACCTGTCCCTGAATATGAGACAGACAGGTGCCAGTTTCTAATGCTGGTACACATGTACAGATTAATTAGCGTGTCACTGTAGTCAAATGTACTCACCTACACAGTTCCAGTGTCCAACATACAAACATACTCTGTGTACACTGCTGTAGTGTGTTCATGGTTCCTGTTGACACTCCTTTACTACATTTGGGTCCCTTAGGTACCAACCACTGCAGATGAATATGAGGAGGCAAGCACCTGTGTACAGACCCCTTGTGGACTTGGCTACACTGGAGGACCAGCATATCATACTCACCTATTGTCTGGACAGGGACAAAATCACAGAACTGTGTGCACAATTGGAGCCTGATCTGCTACTTGCCATCCGTAGCACCACAGCAATCCCCCCTCTTGTGCAGGTACTCTCAGTGATCCATTTCCTTGCAACAGGCTCTTTCCAGGTGACAGTGGGCTTGGCTGCAGGGATGTCATTGCGAATGTTCCCGATTGTGCTTGCAAGGGTTTTGTCTACCTTGCTCAACACATGTGCAACTACATTGCAATCCCTCAGGTAGATGATTTACCCACTGTGAAGGCTGGATTCTATGCAATGGGACATATACCTCATGTTATTGGGGTCATCGACAGGACCCAAATTGCCTTAGTCCCCTCAAGGGCCAATGAACAAGTGTACAGGAATCAGAAGAGTTTCCACTCACTCAATGTCCTGATGGTGTGCCCGGCTGGCCAGTACATCTCCCACTTCACTGCCATGTATCCAGGGTGGTAACATGATGCCTTTGTCCTGAGGAATAGCTGTGTGTACAGAGGCACAGAGTGTGGCTAATAGGTGAGCCTGTGTCCCCACCCAATGTTTGTGAGTTTATGCCTGCAGGGCTAATGTGTGTTCCTTACTTCCTGCAGGTGATTCTGGCTACCTAAACCTTTCCTGGCTCATGACCCCTGTTAGGAATCCAAGAACTGAAAATAGGTACAATGATGCCCATGGGCGTACCAGGAGAATTGTAGAACGGACCTTCGATCTCCTGAACGGTAGTTTCAGGTGCCTCCATCTGACCAGATGGATCCCTATGCTACTCCTCTAAGAAGGTCTGCAGAATCATTGTTGTGTGCTGCATGTTGCTCAATTTGGCCCTCAGACAGCATGTACCCTATCTGCAGGAGGAGGGGGGTGACAGTGCAGCTGTGGCAGCTGTGGACACTGAGGACAGCGAGGAGGAGGATGCGGACAGCAGGTCACATTTGATCCAGCAGTACTTCCAATGACACTCAGGTAAGACTGTTGAACTAAGCAATTCTACATTTTAGTGTTGTACTGTGTGACTGCAGCATGATGCCAATCATTCCCTTTGCATCCCACCTGACTGTCACCTATATCTTCCCTTATTGCAGATGTTGGTGTTTTTCCAACATTCTACTGCTGTGATGTGTACAGATTGCTGAGCCACATTTGTTGGATGGGTCAACATGTTACTAGACATTTTCACAGAATCATGCTGTTCATTACAGTTAGTTACATAGTACATTACCTGTAGATAAAGCACTATTACTCAAGTTGTGTCCAAGGGTCTGTATTGAAAATTGTTCTACAATGTGAAGTGATATAAAGTGGGGTGATGGCTGGGAATATTCCAGGGTAGTGGTCCAGTCTGTTTGTAGCACAGGTCTGGTGTCCAAGGGGCCATAGGAAGGGCAGCAATGGCAGTTCAAAGTGGACAAGGTGACACAGTGGAACACAAGGGGGGCATTCAGGAGGGGATAATTTCCTGGCAGTGGTCTTGGTCTTGGCAAGTGTCTTTGATGTCTGTCTGGGTTGCAGGGGCCGTTTGCAGGGTGGTTTACCTTCTGCGTGGTGGGTGCTGGTGGCCTGTGGGTCCTGTGGCAGGGCCTCCTATATACCAGCTGAAGCAGATGTGGAGGGCTGGTCAGTTGACTGGCTAGTGGAAGCGGCCCGCTGGTGTGATGTGTAATCCTTCATGATGTTGACCATATTACCCAGCACCCCTGCTTTGGAGACCAAGATGGTGTTCAGGGCCTGCAATTCTTTATTGATCTCCTGGTGGTGTTCCTCCTGTACCTGCTGCTTCTCCTGCATGATGTCTATCACCTGACCCATCTTGTCCTGAGATTGTTGGAAAGCCCCCAGGACATTATTGAGTGCCTCCTGGACAGCTGGTTCCCTGGGCCTGTCCTCCCCAGACGCACAGCTGTCCTCCGACCATCCCTGGCCCCCTGTACCTGTGTCCCCTGAATGGTGTACCCACTGCCACTGACTCCAGGACCCTCATTGTCTTGCCTGTGAGGTGTGGACTGTGGTCCCTGTAGAGATGGGCACATTGCTGATTGATGTGTCCTGGGGACAGAGGTCTGGGGACATTGAGTGGCTGCTGTGGTGTTGGATACTGAGGGGGGAGGCTCTGTGGTGGACTGGGTGTGGGCTGGGGTACCCAACTGACCAGTGGTCGCTGATGGACCTGTGAGTTCATCCAGATCCAGAACTCCAGAGTTGCCGTCATCAATGGGGGCATCTTCTGGTGGGGGACTGGATAACCGTGGCACCTCCTTGCTGCTGAGATTGGCTGGCACCCCTATGGGGATGTACGTGGTGTATTATGCTACATGTCTGTGACATATTTTGCATCCGTAGCTTCTCTATATTGTTGCTGTTGCCCTGCCACCTTTGTTTGTGTATGGTGATGTATTGTGGGATTGTTAGGTCTCAATGCTGTGCATGCATTGGTGGTGGATGTACATGCAGGGCTGGAAGGGATGTGCATGCAGTGGGTATGGCATGCAGGGCTTGGCATTTAGATTAGTTAATTGTTGTGGTGCACTGAGTGGGATGGAGTGGAGTGATGGCTTTTAGGGTGAGGGGTGGTGGTGACATCAAGTGGGGGGATAGGTAGTAAAATTGATTCACCAGTGTCCAGTCCTCCAGCAACTCCAGTGAGTCCCTCAGGACGCAGAATTGCCAAGATTTGCTCCTCCCATGCTGTCAGCTGTGGTGGAGGAGGTGGGTGTCGTCCCTTGTTCATGGATGCTGTCCCACAGCGTTCACCCGGTCCACGATTCTCTGCCATATCTCCATCTTCCTGGCAATGGAGATCTGCTGGATCTATGCTCTACCCTGACTATTTCCTCAACCATGACCTGCAACTCCTCATCAGTGAAACGGGGGTGACTTTGTGGGGACATGGGTGTTGTGTGGTGTGTGTTTTGCAGAGGGTGTTGAGTAATGTGTTGGGTTGTGGAGTGTGGGGTGTGTTATGTGTGATGGTTGAAAGGGTGGTTGTGGTGTGTGTGTGTGTGTGTGAAGTCGTCTCTGTGATTTGCATGGCTGGCTATTGTGGTCTTTTCGTGTTAGCAAAGGATTGTGGGGATGGTGGTGTGTGTTTTATAGTGCTGTTGGTGGGTGTGTGGGGTGTGTGTAATTGTGTCAGGAGTGGGTTTTTTGTTCTGGCCAATATTGTTTTGTTTTGTCTTTGGGTGGCCGTATTCGCCACAGTGGTGTTCACTGCCAATTGCTTACCGTTGTTGAATGTCCGCTGTGGTGATTGGTTGGGAGATTATTTGGAGGCGCAGTGTTGGTGGCGGACCGGTATGGGTGGTAGTACCGACAGTTTATCACATTCAGTGGGTCTGGCAGATTTGTGATTGTGGCTGTTTTCTGTCGATTTTGTATGTCTGTGTCGTAATGTGGCACGCGGATGTCTGCCTCCGCGGCTGTATACTGGTGGCAGTCAGCACAGCGGTATTCATTATTTACCGCCAGGGTCATAATGAGAGCCTTAGGCCCATATTTATACTTTTTGACGCTAAACTGCGCTAACGCAGTTTAGCGTCAAAAAGTTTTGCGCCGGCTAACGCCATTCTGAAGCGCCATGCGGGCGCCGTATTTATTGAATGGCGTTAGCCGGCGCAAGCAGACCGGCGCTGCCTGGTGTGCGCGAGAAAAACCACGTACACCAGGCAGCGCCGGCGTAGGGGGAAAATGGCGCATGGGCGTCTTAAAATGGGGCAAGTCAGGTTACGTCGAAAAAATCGTCGTAACCCGACTTGCGCCATTTCTTTTCGACGCCCATCCCCCATCAACATGACTCCTATCATTGTAAAGATAGGAGTCATGCCCCCTTGCCCAATGGCCATGCCCAGGGGACTTCTGTCCCCTGGGCATGGTCATTGGGCATAGTGGCATGTAGGGGGGCACAAATCAGGCCCCCCTATGCCACAAAAAATAAAAAAATAAAAACTTACCTGAACTTACCTTAATGTCCATGGGATGGGTCCCTCTGTCCTTGGGTGTCCTCCTGGGGTGGCCAAGGGTGGCAGGGGGGGTCCCTGGGGGCAGGGGAGGGCACTCTGGGCTCATTTTGAGCCCACTTGTCCCTTAACGCCATGCCTGACCCAGGCGTTAAAAAGCGGCGCAAATGCGCCGTTTTTAGCCACGCCCACTCCCGGGCGTCTCTTTTGCCCGGGAGTATAAATACCACGTAAAGGCCTGGGAGTCATTTTTTAGACGGGAACGCCTCCCTTGCATATCATTAACGCAAGGAAGGGGTTCACGCTAAAAAATGACGCACATTCCGGGAACTTTGGCGCTATTCGCCTCTAACGCCATAGTATAAATATGGCGTTAGTTGGCGTTAGTTTAGCGTTGAATTTGCGTCGAAATAAACGACGCAAATTCGGCGCAAACGGATTATAAATACGGCCCTTAATGTTTAGAAATATAAGGTGGTAGGGTGTTCCTTATGGTTCTTATTCTCTTGGATAAGGGCTGCCCCTATTACCCTGTTTGAACCATCATTTTCCACAATAAATACTATCAATGGGCCTATTGACATCAAGATAGGAGCGTCTGTTAATCGTGAAAAAGCGTAGGACACTTGCTGATTCCATGAAAAAAGACCTTCCATTTTTTAATAGATTCATAAGTAGATAAATTATTTCAGAAAATTGAATAATACATTTTCCATAATAATTTGAAAGGGCTACTAGACTTTGGGTTTCCTTGACAGATTTTGGTTTATCTCAGTCTAGGATCGTATCTGCTCAGCTCTCTGGTTCTTGGGTGCTGTCCCACGGCATTGACCCTGCCCATGATCCTCCGCCATAGCTCCATCTTCCTTGCAATGGATATCTGCTGCACCTGTGCTCTGAATAGCTGAGGCTCTACCTGGATGATTTCCTCTACCATGACCCTTAGCTCCTCCTCTGAGACTTGGGGGTGTCTTTGTGGTGCCATGGATGTTGTGTGAGTAGTGTGAGAGAGGGTATGTCGGGTGATGTGTTGGGGTTTGTGATGTATGGTGCGTGGGTGGTGTATAGGTGTTGGTGGTGTGTGGCTCTTGTTTTGTCTGTGGTCGTGGTATCTGTCTTGTGCCAATGGTTTGTATTCATAAGGAGTTGTGGGTAGTGTGGGTGTGTGTTTTATAGTGGTGTTTGTGTGTGGGTGTGGTGTGTCTATGTGTGTCAGGTGTGTGTAGTTTGAATTGTCCAATGTGATGTTGTTTTTTATGTGTGTGTGTATTTTGAGTGCAGCGGTGTGTACCGCCAATGGTTTGCAGCCATTGAATGTCCGCCGTGGTTATTCGTGGGTTTAATGTGGTGGGCGTAGTTCTGTTGCCGTAACGGTGTGGGTTTTGATACCGCCAGTTCATTGCTGATCTTTGGTGTGGCGGAACTGTGTATGTGGCTGAATTGGTGTGTGTGTGTGTCATAATATGGTGAGTGGATGTCTGCTGCGGCAGTGGTAGGTTGGCGGCAGTCAGAGTGGCGCTATGCAGGTTTTACCTCCAATGTCACAATGAGGGTCTATGTCTTTGTTAGACTTGGCATCATTGGCATGGTCTCCCCTAACTTTTTGCCTCTACTTCCCAGGTTGTTTCTGTTTGCTGGACTTTGTTTTTGCTTTTTTTTTGTTTGTTCTGGACACTTTTACCACTGACCAGTGCTAAAGTGTGAGTGTTCCCTGTATAAATTATATGTGTACATTCGCTATCCATGAGTGGCATATTTGATTTACCAGTCCCTAGTCCCTAGTAAAGTGCACTAGAGGTGCCCAGGGCCTGTAAATCAAATGCTACTAGTGGGCCTGCAGCATTGGTTGTGTCAACCACATTAGTAGCCCTGTAAACATGGCTCAGGCCTGCCCCTGTAGTGGCTGTGAGTGTAGTTTTAAACTGCCATTCGACTTGGCAAGTGTACCCACTTGCCAGGCCTACACCTTACCTTTTTATACATGTCAAGCACCCCTAAGGTAGGCCCTAGGTAGCCCCATGGACAGGGAACAGTGTATGTTAAAGGTGGAACATGTACTTATGTTTTTTACATGTTCTGACATTGAAATACTGCCAAATTTGGTGTTACAGTTGCAAGGCCTATTACTCTCTTAGGTTGACATGGGGGCTGCCCTTAAAAATGATTAAAGGGCAGATTCCCTTTGGGAGCATATAGACATGTGGAGTTTGGGGTCTCTGAACTCACAATTTAAAAATACATCTTTTAGTGAAGTTGGTTTTTAGATTTTGTGTTTGAAAATGTCCCTTTCATAAAGTAGGCATTTTCTTGCTTAAACCATTCTGTGGGTCTGCTTGTTTGTGGATTCCCTGTCTGGGTCAGCTTGAAAGTTGGGCTGTTTGCACCTCTCCTCTAGACAGTGACACAAAGGGAGCTGGGGTGCAGCATGCATATCCTGAAGGGCCATCTGGGCTGAGGGGAAAGGATGAGTGGCCACTTACACCTGAAAGGGCTGTGCCTGTCCCCACACAATGCAGTCTCCAACCCCCTGGTGTGTGTCTGAGGCCTGGCCTGGGCAAGGCAGGATTTTGAAAACAACAAAGACTTTCCTTTGAAGTAGGCCTACTTCAAAGGCAGAAAGGGTATAAGAAGAGCACCCAAAACACCTGAAAATCAGATTACTTCTGGAACCAAGAGGAACTGCTTCCAAGGAGAAGAGCTGGAGAAGCTGGAGGAGAAGTATTGCCCCTGTGGCTGTGACTTTGCTCTGCTGGCTTGGTCTGCAGTAGCAGCTGCTTCTGCCTGAGAGAAGACAAAGATTGACTTTTGTGTGACTTCCTACTGGTGAAGAATCTCCACGGACTTGAAACTGAGCTTGCCTCCTGTTGTAGAAGTCTCAGGGACAGCAAAGTCTTCCGTGTGGTTTCTTGGCACTGTGAAACCGCTGGGTGCAGAAAATCAGCGCACAGCCTGCCCGGACCTGAGGTGCCTGTCCTGATCAATGCATTACTGTCTTGCGGGAGAGAAGAAATGATGCACGCCCACCCGACCGGAGGAGGAACGATGCACGCTTTCACTTGCGAATGAGAAATCGACGCATCGCTGGACTTTTTTTGATGCACGCTCACCCGTGCGCCTTTATTTTGATGCTACCCAGGTACCTTTGTAGGCTAACACCATTCTTACTGTTTTCTGTTGTTTTAAGACTCTTTTGCTTTTTAAATTCATAACTTGACTAGTTTATGTTGGATTTGTGTCATTTTGGTCTTGTTTTGTTTAGCTAAATATTATCTATTTTTCTAAACTTATGTTGTGTCATTTTATATTGTTTTCACTGAGTTGCTGTGTGTGTTGGAACAAATACTTTACACCTTGCTTCTGAAATTAAGCCTGCCTGCTCATGCCAAGCTACCAAACGGGTGAGCAGGGGTTAACTGAGGGTGATTCTCCTGTGCCCTGACTAGAGTGAGGAATCTTGCTTGGACAGAGGGTAACCTAACTGCCAACCAAAGACCTAATTTCTAACAGTCTTCTTTTTTAAGAAAGTCATGAACAACAAGGTTGATGCTGTGTACCAAACACAGGACCTTGGAATAGCCACCATCTGCCCTGGCCTTGGCTATGTTACTGTCCGTGGCAACAAATCCCACTCAAAGACCTCTAGGTCTCAGCCATTCAGACACCTTGCTATTAAATTCCTTCAAGATATTTGCAGCTCTATGTGATTTCTCCATGGTGAACATGGCTACTGTTGCATGCTGCCAAATGCTCTTAAACTGTCTTCATGGCCAAAACCTGCAGATAGCTTTTGATTTACCCCCAGAAAAGAGATCCAGTATAAAGTGATGCACATGTAATCAGTCATCTGACAACTGGTCCACATGTCTGTCATCTGCTGGATAGTGTGGACAACACTTTGCTGCAAAGCTTTTCGAAACAATTGCAGCACATTGTGATGCATCACTGGAACGGCAACTCTGGCAAAATCGGTCTGGCTAGGAACCTTCCAGTTCAGACAGAGGGCTGCCACAAACTCTAAGAATCCTACTCCTTCCACAAAAGAAAAAGGGAGGAGGTTCAGTGGTAAAATTTTTGCTTACTTCCCATTGCACTAACGATCCCCTCCTGCAGAAACATGTCTGTAATTGTAGCCTGAATTTTTTTCTTTTGCAGTCCACTGACACAGGAGACTTTTGAGATATAGATGGTAGTAGACTCAATGTGTGTCATGGTGCAATCACCATATGCTATGGTGTCTCCATCTGACTCAGAGTCTTCCTGTGACATTGTGAAATCGCTATGGCGGGTGATTATGGCACACTTCTGGGGACAGGCTGCTTTGCATGAGGATGTCACCCTCTTTTCCCTCACCCTCCACCGTGATTGGATATGTTGTAGCTGATGTTTCCTGGTTCTCCTCACCTTCACCACAATGACCACGTTGGGATGTTTTTACGGTGCTCCTCCCATCGGATTGGGTGATGTTTTTTCATATGGACCATCCAGCCTCCAGTACCGTAATGTGAACCTATCTTACCTCAATCAACACTCCCATGGCAAATGGAGCACATGGCAATGTTCTCCTCATGTTTGCTATTTGCAATAAAGTCCCAAACTGGGGAGGAGTACTTTCTTATTGGGACACTGCCAATGCTTTAAGAAGAACTGGATGTAGGTGGGTGTGCTGATTGCCTCTCTGCCATGATATGGGTTGTTGCAGATATCTGCTGAGTTCTTATAAATATGTGAACTGGCGGTGATGCCTGTGCCACATCCCTCAGAGCAGATTAGATAGTAATGTGGGACTCCTCTGTGCCAGCTTTCACAATGACTGGCTTGTTGTCATCACCCTCCTCATCACCATCCCCTTCCATGATTCTAAAGCTTTCTGGAACTTTTCTTTTCCTTTGCCTCTCCTGGCGTCTCCCGGACTCTGCTGGGGTCCACTTCATGTCCCTATCATCGTCATCCGAAGTGGTGCTTCGAGAATATAATAGAATAGTTCCCTTCCTTTTTCTTGCTGAAGATCTAGGAGCCATTGATTCTAAAAGAAGAGGTTCTTGCTCAGCAGGGAGCTCGACCTACTGTTCTTCTCCAACTTCGGCAAGATCTGGCTGTGGCTGCTGTCCACTTTGCTCTGTTTCATGAAATGATTAGGTATTACTTTGCAAAAGGGCCAAAACTAATTTAACATCACTGTTCGTTAGCATTGCCATAATTGCAATGGCTGCCTCACTGTCTTGGGAGATGGTCTTGGGGTTGGGTGGTGCTGTTGATGCAGGAGTGCTGCTCTCTGGTTCCTCTCTGGTGGCAGGTGTGGCAGGCACATGTCTCCCCAAAAAAATTGCAGTTGGCACGCTCCTGGCGGAAAGCTGCTTCTTCTCACTGGCCACTTTCTGGGGAGCAACTTTTTTGGGGGTCATCTTAAGCTCTAGGTTGATAGTGGCACTAAAATGCACAAGTGAAAGAGTTTAGTGCCTGTGGAATGAAGTAACTGTAAGACCTTCTCCTTAGCAATACTGTGGGGTGTCTTATCTTGTGCACCTAAAGACAATGAAGCAAAAAAAATATGTAGTTAGTGAAATGTGCATTGTTGCAGGTTGAAAATGGTACGGAGAGATGCAATCTTCCCACCTCCCATGCCATGAACACATCTCCGCCCACCTCAGATCTCTTCACTGGCTTCCAATCAGCAAAAGGATAATCTTCAAAGTCCTCATCCACGCACACAAATCCCTTCACAACACTGGACCAGCCTACCTTAACGAAAGAGTGAACTTCCACACTCCCACTTGTCGCCTCCACTCTGCTGACCTTGCCCTCGCCACAGTCCCCCGCGTCCTACGCACCACCTCCGGAGGCAGATCCTTCTCCTACCTCACCCCCAAAACCTGGAACTGCCTCCCCACCAACCTTCGCAAGACCCAGGACCTCCTGTCCTTCAGAAAACACATCAAGACATGGCTTTTTGAAGGAGTAAAACGGCATCCCCCCCTGTTTTGTTTCCCCCCAGCACCTTGAGACCCTTGCGGGTGAGTAGCACGCTTTATACATTTTTTGATTGATTGATTGATTGAATCTTAGTGTGGTTGGTTACTTATGTAATATATCTATTTAATCAAGCATTGTAAAGCCAAACCACTCCACCACACCATAAAAAAATTACATTTCAAATCAGACGGCACATCAGGCAGATCTAACTCTTTGCTTCATTTCCATCTATTTTAAAGGAGGCACCTTTTGTAGTCAGAGAGAGGTGCATGGGGAAATAGAATAATTCTTTAAATAAAAAACCTATGGTGTCAAGGTGGTCCGGGGAAATGGAATAATCATTAACAAAATGAATTATTCTGTTGATTTGTCTGCTGTGCTGCGCAGACACAGTGTCCTGGAGAAAATGGAATTACACCTAAGAAACTGTATGTTGTAGTGCAGCTGTGCGTCTTTGGTGGATGATTGAATGGATGGAGGTATGGATCAGATGGCTGTTGATGGATGGATCGAGGCAAAATGCAGAACCAAAGGAAAATTAAAATAAAACAATTATTACAAAAATTAAAAGAATAAATTATAAAAATTAAAATGACAAGAAATTAAACATTTAAAATAAAAATAAAAAGCAAAAATGTAAAAGAATAAAACATAAAAATAAAAATTAAATATAAATATAAAAATTAAAACAAAAACAGACATTGAAAACAATTAATAAAAATTACATAAAAATTTAAATTTAAAAAATAAAAATGTAAGATTTGAAATAGAAAAAATAAAAATAGAAACATAACCAAAAAATGAACAATAATTAAAGATGTTTGTATGTAAGCCTACGTCAAAGACACACTGGCTACACACACAAAATGGCTGCCAGCCAGCCACATGGTCAAACAGCAACAAGGAGCAAGGAGGAGGCATGGAGAACAATGAACACATCTAAGCCTATTGCAAGAGACAATGACTGGATGGACAAAAGGGCTGTCAGACAGCCACATGATCAAACAACAACAACAAGGAGCAAGGAGAACAAATAAGAACACATGCAAAACTGTGTCAATGGGACACTGGCTGCATGCACAAAATGGCTCCCAGTCACATGGTCAAACAACATCCTCCTATGCCATCAAATATTATTCCCCCACATACACTTTTTGCAAACAAATGAAATAATATTGTAAATGTTACAACATATAGAAAAGATACTGAGCTGTGCAACAGTTTTCCTTTACAAAAGGAGAAATATCAATGAAATGCAAAATAAATAATAACTAGGCCCATACTTTAACTCCAGCCCACCCAATCTATAACATTTTAAAATCAAATTAAAGTACAAAGAAATACTGGTGAGTGCCCTTCCTGGTTGATAACAAAAAGGCTTCTCAATCTGAAAATCAAAAATGCAGGGTCCATTGGAGATGAAAATCTAGTCAAAATCTCTTTTTGACTAGATTTAGTGGCTCTTGAGTAGGAAATCTACTTCAGAAGTGAGTTTGTGCTCACAAGCGGCCCTGTTTTGGCTGCCGGCGTGGCAAGAAGCAGGCAAGCAAATGTGAAGCATCGCACATGTGTGCTAGTGGCCTAGGAGTATTGTTGCGCTTACAAGAGAGCAACAAAACACAACCTCGTGAACAGAAACAAACTCCGATCCGAGCAGAACTCGGGAACTCCGCGCTACTGTGCATAACACAAAGTGCCCAAATTCCACAAACTCCGCCAGTGGAGCAAAGTTCTACAGCCAGGCCTATTAATTTGCTGTTTCTAATAATTGATGCTTAGATTTGCAATTGTACTGAGGCTTGCATTTTTTAGCTTTAATTACTCCAAGGAAATTCATGAAATTCCTACATTTAATGTTATGGGACAAATCAGGTTTCTGAATATTTAACTATTTTGCAACACTTATTAATTTTTAATCAAGCCATTCACATTCTACACAATAGATTGGCGAGATACCAGCTGAAGATGGGTTCACATAAAATAATGTCTCACTGAGTGACATTTTCTGCTCAAACCAGTGTTCTATCAGTATAAGACGTTTTAATGTTAGGGGTAATCTCTGGTAAAAAAAAGTTATTGGAAATACTGTCAAACTACATTTTGGTATAAAAGTATAATTATGTGTAATCTCACATAATTTTTACTGAATTTCATGAATTTTCTCAAGAAAATATTGTGCACTTTTGCACACCATATAACAACGTAAAACCTGGTCAGTAGGATAACAATAACCCCCACAGCACCTGCAGTGCGAGGGACCCTCGAGCTTCAGGGGAGCCCCCAGGTACTGTGCCCCTGGCCTTAGAGTTCCTGACTGTTCTGGATTGTCGGGGCAGGCCCAGTTTTAGGACGGTGAGTGCAGTGACTTTGGTGTAGGTGCTCTGTTTAAAAATAATGTATGGGTTTAGAACCACTGAAGTTGCGTGTGCATCCATCAGAGGTCAGGTAGCAATAAACTGTCAAGATAATTGATTAATGTTACAGCTCTTGAGAGATCCAGATTCAGTCTAGGGGCAGATTTTACTCATCATAAAGTAGTGCCTCCTGCAAAGAACGTGTACCATGCAGATCACAAACCAGAAAGGAAATGTATGCCATAGAGGGACTATAGAGAGGTGAGGAGCACTGCATGAGAGTGGTAGTGATCACATTTATGGAGAAAGAGGTCATGAGGGAGGGTGTGGAGGTGTGGGGGACACCAAAAAAGGGTCTCCTAAAAGGCCTCCTACATCTTCCTCCTGCAGTCCTTACTGCATGAGCAGGCCTCTGCACCCACAGAAATTGATTACCTTAACCATTCAGAAAAAGAACCCAAAATTATTACCATCCCATCCCAGCATGCCATATAATAGGAAGTCCAATCTAACCACATACTATTTTTTTTCTGCGACCAGTATTGATGCCTGACAGCAGCCAGCTGAGGTGCGAGTATTCTACTAGTTTCTTTTTTTCCGTTTTTATTTTTTTTATTTTTTACATTTTATTAAGGTTGTGCTTTTTCACTGGTTGAATCCTGCTGTGGCGGTTTTTATTTTTTCGGAGAGTCTTACTGACATGCTGGGTGCTCTGGACACTCTGACCAGTCCATTTTTGAAGGAGTATAGGGTGCTGCATGCCACCAGCTCAGTTTGATGTGGCAAGCATGCGGCATGCCATGTTTTTTATTATTTCAAATCCCCAGTGATGTTTGGGAGTGTAATTACTCCATGGGCTTTTGGGAGCTTTAGGCCATGGTTGACATGGCTGCCTCGCATCTTCTCCTAAGTTTTGCGGTGAGTTTTGGGAGCACTGTTGGACAACAAAGCCAGTTTCAGGAAGTTGGCATATGTGTGAGCTGATAACATCATAATGAAGTGAAGGTGGTTGATGCTGTATGTGTAGAGGAGCAGGCTGGGCCCTCCTCAGCTGTGTCATCTATCGATTTGAAGTAGTATATGATTTTTGCAGCAGTGGAAGTGCCTATAATGGCCAGGAAGGCTGATCCTTTTCCTTGTGAGGTACCTAATTTGTACCCTGATCCCTTGCCAGATGATGAGAATACAAATGTGAAAAAATTATTTGTGCAGGGCACAGCCCTGCGGAGGTGGTCCTGGCTCCCATAAGGGATCATATGAGTTGTCCAGCTCCTATGGTGGGGCCTTGTAAGGAGGGTTTTCTGGCACATTACCAATGCGCTGAGCCTGAAACCCTTCCTTTGCATAGTTCACTTAGGCGAGTGTTGACCTTTGAGTGGAATGATTTGGAATGTCAATCTTCCCCTCACCTTCTGCTGAAGAGGTATCCTTTGGAGCCTTTTTCAGAGGAGTTTTCCTCCAAAGTTAAGGTGGACACCCTTATAGGAGGTATTTCTACTCAGGTGTTGGTTGTTTCAGGGGATGCACTTCTCATTGATCCTGTTGACAAGAATATTGAGACTGCTGTTAAGAAGTCTTATTCTGCTTCTGATTTTTCAGTGAGGACGAATGGCTATTCTATGGATGCTGTGCAGTCCCTGTTATGGGATTTTCAGGTGTTACCTGAGAAGATGGCGGAATGGGCAGATTATACTTCTCTTCCTGGGGCCATAGAACAACAGGTCCGTTATCTGTTGGAAATTTCTTTTGACAGTTTGTGTTCCTCTGCTGCTGCTTCTGGTGCTGCAATTTCTGCATGCAGAAATATCTGGATGCACTCATGGAAGATGGATACCTTTCAGAAGGAGGTACTTTTAAAATTGCCTTTTTCTGGTTCTAAGGTGTTTGGTCAGAAACTGGGGGATCTTCTGAAAAAGACTGTTGAAAAGAAAAAGCTGATTACCCCTACTAAGCCTTTTGGTTAGGGTAGGTGTTTTGTTTTTCATAGAGCTTTTGGCCCAAGAGCAGCTAGAGCTTTCTGTCAGCCTTTGTGAGGAAGGGGTGGTGGCCAGGGCCCCCTTGGTTTTGATAAATGCTGGTTTTAACACCTTTCCAGTTTCTCCTCTCAAAGCCCCCGAGCTCTCCCTCCAAAAGCATGACTATACCTTAGGCCTGCTGGTGGGACAACAACTCCAGGCCTTCAGTCATGTTTGGCAGATGACAGTTTTGGTTGCTTGGGTTCTGGAGATCATGTCCTGTGGCTACATAATTCCCTTTGTGTCTCCTCCTCCTTTTTTCAAGGTCACTCCGGTTCCGCTGAACCCTCTGAAAAGAGCCAGTCTGCTGGTATGTGTTCAGTTGTTTCTGAACAATTATGCTATATGTGTAGTCCCGCAGGGCAAGAGTGGAGGGGGTTCTACTTGATATTCTTTTTGATTCAGAAGCCATCTGAAACATTCCACCCTGGGCTGAACCTGAAGGAGGTAAACAAATTCATTCCTCTCTAATCATTCAAGATGGTGTCTCAATAGTCCATCATGCCTTTGATACAGCAAGGGGACTTTCTGGGTTCAATAGACTTGCAAAATGTATACCTGCATGTCCCCATTCACCCAAATTCCAGACAGTTTCTCTGGTTTGCAGTAACTACCAATACAAGTTTCTGCCATTTGGATCGGCCTCTGCCCCCCTGGGTTTTCACCACGGTGGTTCCTTCTCCGGTGGGTATTATTCATTCTGCTGGGGTTTGGTTTTCCCACATTTAGACAATTGGTTTATTGCTTCTCCTTCTTCTTTTAAGGTGCAAGAAGACATACAGCACGTTTGTGTGGTCCTGGAGAAGCACATGTTTCTTCTCACCTTGGGAAAGTCCACATTGACCCCTTCACAATGGATCCACTTCATTGAGGAAGTGTTTCAGACAGATCTGAAGCATGTACTGTTGTTAAATGACTGGAGTAGGAGATTGTTGTTTCATTTGGAAACTCCTCTGGCCAAAGACTTGGTTCCTTTGAGAACTTGGTTGCAGAGTAGGGGGAAATGGTATCAACTCTGGCCATCATCCCTTAAAGCCATTTACATTTGTTTCCTCTGGTGCTCCTCCTGCTGCAGTATTGGGATCCAATGTCACTGGAATAAGAGTTCCTTCTTCCAGTGACAATGGAGATCAAGCATTCTCTCCAGTGAATGCTTGATATCATTAGAATTGCTTCCTAGGAGATGATGTATTTGCTAGTGAAACAATGTTTAATGTAATGTGGGTAAGACTGATCTTCCCAGGAGAAGACAATGACAAAGATATTGATACCTGACAAACCATGTGATGGGAACAGGAGAGGAGAAGCCAATCATCCACATGTGAACCATTTGTTAGTAGAAATGTAGATTTGAAGTTTTCGTTTCATTGGACTACGTGCAATTCTTGAACCAATAGGGGCATGGGAAGTAGTTTTAGGAAATCTAACTTAGCTAGACTGCACAGAGAGGAGATACCGTCATTATTTTCTTGACCGTCTTGAGAAGAGACGTGTGTAACTTTATTGCTTAAACAGACTGCCTTTTCTGACTTTTGATGCTGAATCCTGATGCCGAAACTGACCAGACTGATGTCCTGATTACAAAGAATCTCACAGCTTGCTGATCCAAACTGAGGAGAGGTATACTGTCAATGATAATGTTTTCCAAATTTGAGTTACTAAATTGTTTTGCATGAAGTCCAAACATCCTGATTCTAATCTGATGTTAATTACGGTATTCACTGATGAAGTGCGCTACATGTAATAACAGTGGATGTCTTTTCTTTGCTGAATCTAAATGTATGTAATATTGTTTGTGCAGTTATTCTTGCTATTAATTTGTGCTGTAACTTAAGAATGTGTAGTAGCTCAAGATTTGATTAGATTGCAATTCTTTCGCCACTTTGGTCAGCCAGTGCTGTGTCTGTATTTTTATCATTTGATTTTGAGATTACGGACCAGATGTAGCAAACATTTGCGAGTCGCAAATGGCCCGAATCGCTATTTGCGACCTTGCAAAATCCCATTTCCGAAGTGCAAATAGCAATGCGAGCCATTACCAACTCGCAAAATTTGCAACCTGATTTTGCGACCCGCAAATAGGAAGTCGCAATTTGCGAGTCGCAAACCATATGCAAAAGCCAGTCGCAAATTGCGACTAGTCGCACAAAGCCAATTTTACACATCCAGATTACCACTGATTCAGAGCAGGTGGTAACCAGAACCAAAGTATAAAAGGAGACCCAGAAGGCATCTGGGATACTCAAAATGGCTGAACTGTATGTGATAGCATGGAGGAGGAGAGTCCACGCTGCCCAGCAGAGGAGGAGGAGGAGGAGGAGGCAGAGGCAGGAGAGGATATACCGAACCAGGCAGACACTGTTTCAACAAACTGAGGAGGAGATTTATGACAAATATAGACTGAGAAGTGCAGTAATTTTAGAATTAATTGAACTACTTAATCCGCAGCTTGAACGACAGACAATGCGAGGCAGCACCATCCCTGCACATGTTCAAGTGCTATGCTCACTGCACCTCTTGGCCTTGGGTAGCTATCAGGGGATGATTGCAGTAGCAGGTGGGGTATCCCAGAGTTCACTCTCACGATTCTTCAGATCATTCCTAGATGCCATACTCACACACATGTCCAGATATATATACCTACCCAAGAATGAGGCAGAAATTAACAGCACCAAGTTGGACTTCTATAGAATTGCCAACTTCCCCCATGTAATAGGGTGTGTGGACGGGCCACATATACAAATCTTCCCTCCTGAAAATCTGGAATATGTGTTCCGCAATAGGAAGTGTACCCACTCACTAAACATCCAGGTGGTATGTGTTGCACATAATGTCATTACTGACATTGTAGCTAAATTCCCAGGGAGTACACATGGCTCATACATATTCAGGCACAGTGGGATACACCAACGTCTAGAACGTGGGGAGTTTGGAGACGGATATCTATTAGATATTGCTGAATACACCATGAAGCCTTACATACAGGTCACTGTGGAAACCATTCATGCCCTGCTAAAATTGTGTTTTTTTGTCAAACAGGTGACAGTGCATATGCTCTAAGATCATGGATACTTACCCCGTACCTAACACCTGGCAATGAGAACGAGAGGCGTTATAACAGTGCATATCAGCGGACCAAGACTGTAATCGAGAGGACATTTGGCATGTTAAAAGCAACATTCAGGTTCCTCCACAAAAGTGGAGGTGCACTCCAGTATGCCCCAGAAACAGCATACAAGATTGTCGCTGCCTGTGCAATCCTACACAACATTGCCACCAGACGTGGGATACATCTCACCGCTGGAGACACAGATTCGGAGGATGAGGAGCAAGAGCTACCACACCGACAGCCTGGGGATAGAAGCATTGCAAACCAAGGCAGACAGAGACGGAACCACATTACAACCCAATACTTTGGCAGGTACGTGGCAATTGTCACCACACTCACTGATGTCAGACACACATAGCCCAGTTGTGTAGTGAAACAAACAAAACCTTTTTATTACTAAACTATATGGGGAAAGAAAAGTACTGTCTGTCACAGCCTGTAACTGTTCAAATGAGATTAAGACACATTATAAGTCATGTGCCTCATGAACAGTGCTTTCTGGTGGCTCACACCCTCGTCCTTGAGCGGCCAGCATGGCTCATCCCTGGTGGGTCCCCTGACCCCTGCCGTGCACTACCACTGTGTAGCACACAGGACTCACTGGCAGACACGCTACTGATGGTAGACCCCTCCTCACTGTCCTGAGGGGTCTCACCTGTGCCCCTTGCAGCCTGCCTACTTTCCATCAGGTCAACAGCATGGCTGATGCGGCCAAGTCCACGCGCCACATCGCCAGCAAAGTGTCCAAGTTCCACTTGTAGGCTGACTGTTCGTCTAGAGAGGCCTGTTGTATTGGTTGCAAGACGCCCAATGGATGCAGCCAGGTGGTCAAATCGTGCCGCTGTGTGGTGCTCCCTGTGCCTTGCATGTTGTCTGTCTGCCACAAGTTCTGTCACCAGATGGCGGATGGCCTGTGTGAGATCCCCCAAATGATCATTCATCCTGGTGAACTGGCTGTTCACATCCGCCAGCCCACTGGTCATGATGCTCTGTATCCCATTGAGGGTTCTTGTTATTGTCCTCAAATGTCTGTTTTGCAGGCGCTGACCATGGATGATGGAAGCCTCCAAGCCCGCGACGTCTGCATCCCCTACCTCCTCCTGGGGCACCAACTGGACTCTACGCCGGCGTCTACGCATTCGTCCTGCTGCTGGCTCCGATTGCCTCTCTGTGGGGCTGGGCCCTGGGTTTGTGTCAGCTGCCCCCATGTCCTATGCATGTTCCTCTGTGGACCCTGGTGGTGTCCTGCTGGGCCCAGCAATTTCAGCAGCAGCCTCCTGCAGTGTCTCTGGCCCATGCTCTCCTCCCTGCCTGGTGTCACTGCTGGGGGTGTCTTGTGGGAGACCTGTGGGACATAGGGGATACACTGTCAGTCTCTCACATCTGTTTTATGCCTCATAATAAACATTTGCCTATATTCTGACTACTGTACTACATTTCCCATAATGCATTATTCTAGAGGTTGCTATACAGGAATGGAGCTAGTCTGGTGGTGCCCACTGCTGTGTACTGGGAGAGTGTGTATACTGCATTTGTGGATGTCACAGCATATCTCAAGGTACTCACTTTTATATGTCCCTGGCACTGAACTGTCCACTTCTCCCATGCCAATGACGGCCTCTGGCTCCAGGGTCTGCCCAACCATTGCTTCCATGGCTGTGGGTGGTGGGACGGTTGATGGGCCTCCTCCGGTGCCCCTCATCTCTCAGCCAATCTGCAACCCTCTCCTTTGTCCTGGAGCACAGGTCATACCACCGTTTCCTGATTTCCTCAAGGGTGCGGTGGCTCACCCCTATGGCATTTATTTTTTCCTAGATCTGCTGCCATATCATTTTCTTTTGAGTGTCTGGGACACTCATGGCTTCCTTCCCAAATAGTTGGTCATGGTGCAGGCAGCATTCCTCTGTCAGCACCTCCGGCTCTTTATCAGAAAATTTAACCTTTCTTCTCCTTCCAGCACTGCCTGTCTCCTCCATTGTAGCAGCAGCTCCTCTCTCCTGGGTGTGGCACAGCAGTTTGGAAAGGGTGTGGTCCTCCCTCCTCCCAGGTGTATTTGATGACTTCCTGGTTCTGATGTCATCACCAAGAGCCAGGAAGGGGGTTTCCAAACTGTTGTGCAGCATCTGCAGGCAATTTGCGAGTCAGTTGCAATTTGAAACACCCTTCTCGCAATATTGCGACATCGCAAAAAGCGAGGTTCGCAAATTGCAGTGTGACACCTATGCGACTCGCAAATTGGTATCGCAATTATTTCTTGGATTTCATTTTGCGAGTCGGAAACAGCGATTCGTATTGAGTCGCTATTTCCGATTAGCAAATTTTAACCTACCTACATCTGCTCCTAAGTTACATAACATTAGCATTGTTAATATAGAGAAATACAAATTCAAATTTTTACATAAAGGTGTGGTTATTCATGACTGCTAAGTCATGGTGTGTGACAAATACTGACTCCTATGGATTACAAATGTTATTGATTGTTATTGGATATTGATCTGTATTGGTGTGGGATATATGGTGGGAAAACCTTTAAGCGAGTCAAAACGTCCATCGACATATTTGCTTCTCCTTGTAAGTTTACTTATTAAGGTCCGACGCGCTAACAATTGTGAGGAAAGAAGGATATTTCAATTGTTCTCGCAGTAACATGTGTTAAATGGGCTCTATGCCCACAAAGATAATTGTTAAAAAACACTTTAAAGATTAACAGGAATGCGTGCCTTTTTCCCATATTTTTATATTTATTTTTAGATCAAGCCCATTGTGTCTACTTGTGTTGGTCATGTTCCTGGCTCTGTATTGTCTTCTGTGTTTTCATTGTGAAACGAAGTTTGGCTGCTGCGCTGCCGCTTGCCTTCACGGGAAATGTCTCTTATGACGCAGCTGTGGGCAGCCATTAGAACACAAGACTGGGCATTCTTTCTTTCCCACAGACTTACACATTCCATCCACACCCCAGAGGGCTGACCTACCCCCCGCATCAGCGCTGCTGGAGGATCCCTGCCTGATGACAGATGTTTACAGAAATACTGGGAAAAATATTCAATTCATGGAGAAACAAGAGCAAGCAGAACGTATTATTTAAATTCTCAGCTTTCAATGCGACCTCAGCTGAAACACTTAAGTAGATACAAATCACAACAGTGACTCGTTCGTGATATTTATGAGAGAAAGACCAGAGTCTATATTTAGATCAACAACAGAAATAGTAGAAACACAAGCAGCACTTCTCACATGCCAGTGCCCTCCCTCGGAAGCGACGGAAGTTTCAGATCATGAGGTCATTTCATTCATACTAGTATTCGACCCTGAAGTTTTTGATGTCTGTGTTCGGTGCACATCACATTTAACACCATTCATGTTTTTTGGCTCCATAGAACTTTTTTACTGTACTGTATGATATATAACGTTTTGTACATGATTGCAGCAATTACTGGCCATGAAAAAGTCCCAGCTTAGTATCTATTGAAGGATGATAGAGTATCACTTAAACAGAAGGGTCAGTAAAAATGATTCATAGGTTCTTTTGTGAGCATCACCTCCTTTCATACTTGTGCACTGTAACAAATCACTACTACACCTGAGAGACACACACTGTTCATGCACTTGACTAACACATCTAGGAGGAGATATACAAACATTTTGCGCTGGTGACGCTAATCAGCACAAAATGTTTCTTTCCTAATTTAAAAACTTGTTTTGAGCTAGAAAGTACCCTAAAAGTTTTGCAAAGCACAGCGTTATTTAGTGCCAAGGGGGCATTACATGGATTCTACATGGGCATTTCCATACAACTACCCATGCCTTTTGATGCAAAACCCTATCTACAAGCAATAGTAGATAGGGTTTTGCAGCACACGTTAATGCCTTTTAAAAGCAGGTGTTAAAAGGAGAAATGTTTTCATTTCCCCTTTCTTTTCCGATTTTACATGCGTGCTACATTGTGCAGCACACTACAGTGTGGGAAAAGTTTTAAATTGTGTCTAAACATATTATTTTGTACTGGGAGTGTACCCTTCCAGTACAAATGCTAGACTCACACACACACCCCTGCACTATGGCACAAATGTGTGTGCTTGGGTCACAGCAGCTACAATCAGTACCAGCACTAGGGAGAGGGGAGGAGAGAGATGTATCTCTATATGTATGGCATTCTCCTACTCTCTCCCTGTCACGCAGCACAGCACTGCATTTTTCACTGCTGCACCGTGCTGCATGACTATTTGAAATCTGGGCCCTAATGTTGTATTGCTGTGGTCACCTTCTATTGCAGTGCATATTATCAAGATTATAGTAAATACATCATTCGTTTTCGCCTTTTCATCTCGCTTAATTCTAATAAACTTTCTATTACACTCCATGTATATATTTCTTTTTTATTATAACAGGATTGTCTCTTAATAAACCAGGGAGAGATACTGGTGGTATGTAAAGATCCATAATTGTGATAGGTAAATCATGTTTAGGTCTTGGGTGCAGATAACTTTAGATGGCCGTTGGACAGAGCTATTGTTTCCAATAAACATAGGGTGGGCTCTGGGTCAGCCCTGTACTTATGATTGGATTACTGTACTGCCTATCTGAATTTTCTCCTTTTGATTCAATGGCTTTCCTCCTTATTCATGAGTTTGTCCTACCCAGAGCATTTTGGTATCTCTGTGACCTGATTGGCTGACAGAAGCTTTTGTTTTCTGTACTTTCAGGGTGGACACCACACTGAATAAAGCAGCACAGCAGTAATCAAGATCGCCCATAAAGATGTTGTGAAATTAACTAGTTGTAACATTAAGTAACCAAAGAAATAGAAAATATTGGTCAGCCCATTAACTTTATAGCTACTATCTTCTTAAAGTGCGCTAATCTGAAACCTTTGCATCATGACACTTCTGAAGACTTTCAAAATAGCATCAGGAATGCCAGCGAATTTAGCAGAAGCAGAAAACAATGAAGGTTCGCAAGGCCAGATTAGCGTTTAGCCTTGCAAGAGCTAATTGTCTGCGGCTACCTTTGATGAAGTCAGTTAAATACAAGTCAATATATGTGAACTTTTCTTCCTAAAAGCCATTGTGAGTTGTCTTCAGTTCATTATGGATACTAAAGAATTGATCTTTTTAGGAACGTAGGGCCAGATGTAGCAAACTTTTGCGAGTCGCAAATGGTCCGAATCGCAATTTGCGACCCCGCAAGATTGGAAACGGGATGCAAAAATCCCATTTCCGACTCGCAAAATGAGACGCAAGCCATTACTGACTCGCAAAAATAGCGACACCATTTTGCGACCCGCAAATAGGAAGTCGCTATTTGCGAGTCGCAAACCAAATGCAATAGCCACTCGCAAATTGCGACTAGTCGCAAAAAGCCCATTTTGCACTTCCAATTTACCACTAACTCAGAGCAGGTGGTAACCAGAACCAAAGTATAAAAGGAGACCCAGAAGGCATCTGGGTTACCCAAGATGGCGGAGATATATGTGATAGCAAGGAGGAGGAGAGCCCACGCTGCACAGCAGATGAGGAGGAGGAGCCAGAGACAGGAGAAGATATACAGAACCAGGCGGACCCTGTTCCAACAAACAGAGGAGGAGATATATGAGAAATACAGACTTAGCAGTGCAGCAAAACTAGATTTAATTGATTTACTCAATCCGCAGCTTCAACGCCAGACTGTGCGCAGCTGCGCCATCCCTACGCATGTGCACGTGCTATGCTCACTGCACCTCTTGGCCTCGGATAGCAATCAGGGGGTCATTGCTGTGGCAGGTGGTGTATCCCAAAGTTCACTCTCACGGTTCTTTAGCGCATTCCTAGATGCCTTACTCACACACATGTCCAAATACATATACCTACCCAGGAATGAGACAAAAATCAACAGCACCAAGTTGGCATTCTACAGGATTTGAGGTACTGGGTTTTTCAGAACCAGTACTGATCCGGTAACCCAGTGGTACCAGGGTACACCCAAAGACCTCGGGTACTTTCCTGATTCAGACCACAGAAACTCAGAGTCTTCTAGGTGAAGTCAAAGATCGAATTTATTGGCTGCAACCAAGTAACAAGCGTCCTAGAAGTACAACAGCACGGTTTGTATGTTCTCATGAGACTGTGTGTCAATGCAAAGTCAGGTTTCCTTATATACAGTTTTTTAAGCTTCAGGCAAACATTCTTGACATTTTGGTTGGTCATTCACATGTTTTCACTACAAAGGAAAAAACAGTGTCATGATGAAACCTCATATTTCATGTCATCCAACCCATAATAAATTACCCGGCAAGGCCTAGTATTTTACATCAGATAAGTGTGAACCCCCAATAAAAACGGGCACCTCCCCCTCGTAAAGTAAGAAGAAGAAAAGAGCAGGTGCAGGTGTGAGCAAGATTAGGCAGGGTGTGTGAGCGATAATAAGGGTTTTATGGCATGGTGTGCCTTGATGCTATCTGATTCAGCCACTGGGAGAGGGACTGACCAAACAGGTTTGGCCTGAGGCAATGGTTCCAGCTTGCCCAGGTCAGAGAAAAGTCAATCAAGGTGTACGTGTCCTTGGAATCAAATCTGACTGTATTATAAGCCTATGTGAGGGCAACTTTTAAAAATGGCTGCCGTGTATAAAATGGGAGCCACGAGTGCAGGACGAAAATGGCGATTTCGAGGTGAAAACGCTGCTGGAATTGAGCGAAAATGCTCATGCTTAGTGTACTAGTCATTATCAGTCTTTTGATACTAAAATCGTACTGCTGTGGCAAAGTAAATTACATGGGTCCAGAATTTTTAGAACCACAAACCCTCCTTTTGCCCTTACATAGGCAATAAACCTATTCTCATGCTAATCTGAGTCCAGGTCTATGTTTCTAAAGTCGTTGAGATGTTGCTGTAACATCATCCTAGTATTTAGCTCGTCTCTTGGTGCAGGTTTCCTTATGCATGATGTAACACAGAGGCCACATATCGCAGGAGCACACTGCACGCATAGACAGAACAGGAAAAGAATGGCCAAGATCATCCCAATGACCATCAGTATCTTCCATCCCCATGCTGATATCAGTTCCCAGAACCATCCCATTAATGACCGATCTCCTCTATCTAAATGAATAGATTCGGAAATTCTATGCAGTTTGGAGATGGCCTGGAATACTGTTGGAGCGTTATCTGGGACAAAAACACAGCAACTCGATTGGATCAATATACATACTCCACCCCGGTCTGCAAGTATGACATCTAATGCGACCCTGTTCTGAAGGGTCATAAGACGATCCGACTGGACCTCAGCAGTCAAGTTACCAAGGGCACCAGCGGTTTCAGCCAGAGTGGATTCAACCACTCTTATCAATTGCCTTATGCTCCTGCTGTTACCTATTTGTCCCCAGAATGGCAGAAAACCCTTTACGAAGTCCCCAAATTCTTGTCCTGCAGTGTCTTCTTCACTGAAGACGCCTCTAACTATCCTTGTCTTGTGGTAATCTGCCGCTGCTGTGTAGGTAGGGGGCAACAGGAACGAAACGAAGCATGTGCCCGAAAAGTCAGGGGGCAACCATGTAAAGGCTCTATCATGGCAGATGAAATAGGTACCCTTAGCTGCCAAGAGCGGAGGGGAGGTCTGAGATGCGAAGACATATGTCTCAGTGCAGACGCTTTCCCCTAGCTGAGCTCTGGGATTCTTGCCAGTACCTTGCAGACACAGGTGACCCTGATGGGGTACAACCCAAATCAGGGAAGATATCTTAGCTTGCTGTTTCTCACTCATTGTGGCTTCATATCCGGTCATGTTCCATCCTATATATGCTATTGTCTCATCTCTGGGGATAGTCTCGTAGAAGATATTGTCCTTCATCATGTCTATGATACCTTTAACTAAAGCATTTTTCTTAGGGTTGTCTTCCGCAAAACATAGGGGGTAGTGTGCATAGATGAATATCGTTCTGAATGCCCACACGGAACCATTGTGGCTGAAAGGCAGGATCAGAAAAGGGATACCTTTATCTGCTGTGTGAGGCATAAGGCCACACACCCAACAGTTAGTTATATTTATCACTAGTTGGTGTTGGTGCAAAAGCTGGATGAAGGAGTTATTAATGAACTCTAGTCTCCTAGCAGATTCATGTTTAGGGAGGAGTTGAAAAGAATGTGGGGAAACAGTGGAAGGAGGAGGTGTAGACGAGGTAGTGGGTGCCAATATCACGTTAAAACAGAATAAAACATATCCTATAAAAAACATAAGTATACTAAATAACATAAAAATGCACAGCAGCAAAAACCGTTTCCTGGTTATCGTTTCACATATTCTCTTCTTGAAACTCAGTCTTTCAACATGTTCTCCATTTTGGAAAGATTCCATCCTCTAACCGTTGCCGTTCGTGGTGGTTGGTTTACTTCACTTAGGAGTGTTCTGAATGTTCCAGGCCGCCCTAGAACAAACCAGACCTGTAGACCTTGTGTCCACAGGCTACCCCTCTAAGTCTTTTCAGCCACGATCCTACAGCTGAACCCGGATGGAGGTTGGAAAAACAAAAAAAAAAAAAAAAAAAAGTCATTCAAAAATAATTTTCCATATTGGAGAACTTTGCTAAAGGGAAGAAAAGTAAACTGTTTTATTTGTCATTTATTCTTGGTCGTAGATTATAACGGTTAGTTCCAGGTATCGTGTGGTCCTGAAAAAGGAGTTCAGGTTCTGTAGTGTCCAATCGAACTGACGGTGATACTGCTGATTGTAAAATGTCATCACTTTCTTTCTCAGTGAGTGTTCCTTTTATTCGTGCATCGCTGAAAGGCAGAAAACGTGGCACGGTTTCAGTCTCTGAGTCGGCGACACCTTCCTGAACCCACCGGTCATATGGCAGAGGTAGGGGTACCCTTTTGCAATGGGTCCCATGGATCCAGTGTTTCTTCCCTTCTACTCGAACAGCTGATCTTGTGGAGAGAAGAACGAGGTGCGGTCCAGTCCACCTGGGCTGCTCGTTTTTGGTTCGTTGAAAGTTCTTTATTAAAAATCAGGATCCAGGCTCAATGGGATGACCTGGAGATTCAGAGACCGGAGGCAGGGTGTCGTGGACCTGTTGATGTAAAACACGCAATTTAGCCGTCAATTCATACAGATAGTCAAGCAAAACAGGATGCTCTATCTCGCTAAACTTCTTGGGCCTGGGCACTCCCCATATATTGGCCGGGAGGCCAAAAACTATTTCATAAGGACTAAGTTTCACTCGTGAATGCACAGTCATTCTGGTTGATAGGAGTGCTAGGGGTAGAGCGTCAGGCCATTTAAGACCAGAGCTCGCTTGTATCTTGGCCAATTTTAGCTTTAGAGTGCCATTATAGCACTCCACTAATCCAGCTGATTGGGGGTGATTTGCAGCGTGAAACTTTTGGTTTATGCCTAGCCCTTCGCATACTTTCTTCATCACTTGACCCACAAATTCACTTCCATTGTCACTCCAGATCATTCTCGGCATTCCGAATCTAGGGAAGAACTCTTTCACAAGGGCTTTGGCTGTGGATAGCGCAGTATTGTCTTTTAGGGGATAGGCTTCCACCCATCTTGAAAAGGCACAAACAACAACGAGTACGTATTTTAAGTTGTTGCACCTCTCCATGTGGATGAAATCTAGCTGCAAAACCTCAAACGGATACGTAGGAGGTGCAAAATGACAAGCCGGAGTTGGGGTTCCTCTACCAGGGTTGTGTTTCAGGCATACCATGCAATTTTTAACCACATTTTCAGCGCACTTGGGAATTCCTGCATTTTGCCATACTGAGGCCAACAACTTACAAATCCCTTTCACACTGATGTGAGCCATTCCATGAGCCAATGTAACTACTGCAAGCACATACGCATCGGGTAGCAACCATCTTTGATGTTCTGACAACTCGACCCAACAACCATTCGCATCCAATTTACCCGTACTTTCTCTCCACACACTCAATTCTCTCTCTGTGGCTTCAGCTTGAATCAATTTCACGCTTTCTATCGTGTCTTCACACATTTCAACATCACCAATCCATCTTGCAGGGCCCGCGACATACATTCGGCTCATCACATTCCTTGCCGTTTCTTTTGCGACCTCGTCAGCAAATGCATTCCCACGACCAACATCATCAGTCACCTTTTTATGTGCGCTACACTTCACAATCGCAACTTGCAACGGTAAAGTAAGTGAATCAAGGAGCTCATTTACCAACTGACCATGCTGTATTTTAGTTCCATGCGAGGTCAGGAACCCACGTTCCTTCCACAAACGCCCAAAACTATGGGCCACACCAAACGCATATTGGCTATCGGTATAGATAGTCACTTTCATTCCTTTTGATACTGTACATGCTCTTGTTAGGGCTATTAACTCAGCTGCTTGGGCTGAATTGTGTGGGATACGTGCAGCTTCAACAATCGTACACAAAGTTGTCACAGCATACGCCGCAGTCGTGTCACCATTCGTGAGCTTAAAGCATGAACCATCCACCCACAAAGTACCATCACTCTTTGCAAGGGGAGTGTCCAGAAGGTCTATTCTCCCTTTTGTTTCTTCTTCTGTTCTATGGAGACAATCATGTTGTTCAGAAGTATCTAACTCCGTCACAATTGGCAATAACGTAGCTGGGTTAAGTGTAGTGCATCTTTTTATATGTACATGGCTTGCTAACAATGTCAACTCGTAACCTGACAATCGAGCACTAGTTAAATGCTGTGTCTTGGTTCTATTTAACAACGTGTCCACTGCATGTGGAACCATTACGATTAATGTGTTATTCCTCACTAAACCAGAAGACTGTCGGATAGAAACAGCAGTTGCCGCTGCCGCTCTTAAGCAGCTTGGTAGTGCCTTAGCTACTGGGTCTAAGGTTGAAGAGAAATAGGCGCATGGACGCTCCCTGTCTCCAAACTGTTGTGTCAAAACTGCTAACGCACAACCTTCTTTCTCATGGACATACAATGTAAAAGGCTTGCTGTAGTTGGGGGTACCCAACACAGGAGCTGAACATAATGCATCACGTAATTCGACAAAACTTTTCTGACAATCTTCAGACCATGGGACGGGATTTGGTGTATCTTTACAAGTTAATGCCACCAAGGGTTTGGCTATTAACGAAAAATTAGGTATCCATTGTCTGCAATATGATGTAATACCCAAGAAAGCACGCACTTCTCTCTGTGTTCTTGGCACACTCATTGCTGCAACAGCCCTGATTCTCTCTGGGGTCAGTTGCCTTCCCTCCTTCGAAAAGAGATGACCTAAATAGGTCACTTCTTTTTGACAATACTGTAACTTTGAAAGGGACACTTTGTGGTGTAAATCAGACAAATGACGCAATAATGACAATGTTGCTTCTTTGCAGATCTCCTTAGTATCTGCAGCAACTAGCAAATCATCGACATATTGAATGAGAGTGGCGCCATCAGGTAACATAAGAGTGTCAAGTTGTGCTTTCAAAGCCTGACTATAGATAGATGGACTTTCACAATAGCCTTGAGGAGCTCTCTTAAATCTGAAGCTTCGTCCTCCCAAATTGAAGCCAAAAATGTCCCTGCTCTCTTCTGCAATAGGGATGCTGAAGAAAGCATTTTTCAGGTCTATCACTGAAAACCAAGTGGCTGAAGCTGGAATCATTGTCAACAATGCAGTGGTATCGGGGACGACTGGAAACTGTGGCACAACTATTTTGTTCACCTCTCTAAGATCAATTACAAACCTATAAACATGTGGCTGAGTAGGGTCAGTATGCTTCAAGACAGGCAAAACAGGACTATTGCAAACGTTGCCTCTTGTGTCTTCAATTACATCCTTCTCAATCAGATCACAAATAATTGCTAACAACGCTTTTTCCCCTTCACTAGAGATCTTGTATTGGGGAATACGTGGCATTTTAACATTGGCTTTTAATGTTATCACATATGGCTGAATTTCCAAAAGACCTACATCATTAGGTCCAGTAGCCCAAAGAGTATTAGGAAGAGACGAAAATTCTGGTGGAAATCTGTCCTTTGACAAATACATTGGTGAAACCACTTTCTTACCCAATGTGAGTTGCACTCCAGAAGGAGAGCAATACAATGTCGCATACAATCTCTTTAACAGATCTAATCCTAACAAGTTCTCGCCACAACCTGTCGTCAAAATAAGGGGTGTTTCAAATTTACAAGGTCCAACAGAAAGAGATATAGGGTTAGAAATCGGATTTCTAACTGGGGCGCCGGAAAACCCTACTGATACATTTGTTTCGCCAGACAAAGGTGCGCCAGGGAGTTTTGAGTGCATAATAGAACTCTTGGTAGCACCAGTATCCAACAGAAAAGGTTCTGACACACCTGATGCAATCACCTTAACATAAGGCCCACTCTGATCTACTGGAACTGAAACAACTCCCTCTCTTTGTCTATGGCTGTCCTAGCAATCATTACTGTCCAAATGCTCATCCTCTGTATAGTAATCATCAGTATAGTACTGAGCTGTCCTACCAGATGCATTAACCTGTTGATCAAATCTGTTCATTGAGTTTTGAGGGAGGAATGGGCGCGTGCTCTGGGGAACATATCCACGTCCTCTTCCTCTAGGTGCTTGTGGAACACCTCAACCTCTTAAACCAGAAGTACCATTTGCGCGCTGTAGCAAAGCAGGGCAACTATACTTGAAATGACCCTCTTCCTTGCAATATGAACACTGATTGGGACCTACTGGGATACGTGGTTGAGCATACTCGGCTCTTTGCGAGTTTCTCTGAAACGGTTGGGGCTGATAGTTATTCTGATAGTTGTTCTGATAGTTACTCTGTGCACCACTATTTTGACCACCACGTGGCGGGTACGCTTGTTGTAACAGAACCTTCGTTTTCAATTCTTTAGTTTTCTTCTCTACTCTATCTCTCTCATCTTTATCTCTATTTTCGTAGTACTGTGCAGTAGCCAATATCTGCGCTGAAGAGGAAACTGCCCAAGAACTTTCTGAATCTTTTAACTTTTTACACAACTCAGGAAGCAGATTATGCACAAATTTATCGACGAACAAACGTTGACCACCTTCCGTGCTCATATCTTGACCACTGTGGTCCACAAACGTTTCTTCAAACCTGGTGAAGAAATCTGATACCGTTTCTTCTTTCTTTTGCTTACATGTAGACAATTTATCCCAGTTTACACGCATTGCAGGCATTATAGTTTTCATGTAATCAATAATCCTACCAGGAAGCTCTGTCACTAAAGGCTCAGGTTTAGCACCACCAATTTGTCGGGCATCTGCAGCAGCAATATTAGCCCATGTGTCACCTAACTCTTGAGCATGGTCTGTATGGCGAATCTTTCCCCATAAAGGCTGTGGAACAACATTCCCAAACAACATGTCTATGTCAGCTAAATTCATAATGCAAGACCCCGCAGTCTGTGACAATTCCTTGTAATACCCTGTGGGATTCTTACGGGGATCAGGCAATGTCTGCTTAAGGGCTAAAACTTCAGCTCGCTTCCATGGAACGTGTACCCATACACGCTGGAAATGAGGCAGGACAGGTGGATTAGCATTTGGGTCCCCTTCCCTCCATTGTGGGGGAACTTCTCTCATGGGGTACTGTTTCCCTTTCTTTTTAGGAGAAGAATCATATTTAAACAATAACCTGGAAACACCTTCAGTCCTAAACGACAATAACATCGCAACTGCTTTCTCGACATCTGAACCCACAATCAAATCTGTCGCAAAATCGAACCGTACACGACACAACTTAGGCGGATTGGGCTCCAAACCATTTTCCTCTAAATCCTCAGAAAGAAAAGTACACATTTTCTCAAAAACGTATCTCTGTTTCGGTTCTTCCCACTGATGGAAGACATCCATAACAGACTCTAGTTCATATCTCGCTGGTTCAGTAACCCATTTATGCGCCAAATAATTCAGTGTCTCTTTCTCCCTACCATCAGGCAATTGGCTACGCAATTGTTTACGCTCTGAAACTGGGGTCGTAGCTAATGACCCAAAGAGAGGGGATAAAAGACTAGTCACAGTGTTTGTCATTCTCTGACGGATAGAGGGAGAGGTTGACAAATGAACAGGAGGAAAAACAGAATGAGACAAGGCAGAGACAGAAGCAGTGTCAGAAACAATACCAGGAGTGGTAGTCGCTATAGTAGTCAAAGTTGTAGGAAGTAAAGGCAGAGCAGATGTCAAAGCCGGTGGCCCTTGAGGAGGCTGCACCGGAGGAATAGGAACCAACTGAAGAATAGCTGGTGGGTGCTGTGGAGGAGCAGGAGGCAATGCAGCAACTGGTTGTGCAACTAGAGGTTGCGGAGGTGCCGTGGCATTCTGCGCATAGGGTGGTGGCGAACTTAGCAAATGCGACATTAGGGGATCTATTTCAGAGTCTTTTGCTGCATCTTGCTGAAGAGGCGGCAAAACTGGATAGCATTTATGCAACTGCTCATTCAACTGTTCTACTTCGTTATCTTTAAACTGTATAGCAGCTTGCATAATCGAAATACCTTTTTCTATCTTATTTTTCTTAGCTAATTTAATTTCCTTTTGCTTGGCTTCCTTACGCCATAAGCGGAAAGAATCAAACATTGCCGGCCGGGCTTTCTTCTTAAAAAGTCTAACTTCGAGGTTATCTAAGATTTCTGTGTCAAAGCTACCATTTTGGGGCCCTTTTAAAACACCATCTTTTCTGGTGTAACGGATCCGTACTTCATTATATGTGATGGGGCCTACTCCGTGCTTCACATACAGTTCATAGGTTGGAGTTCCAATCGGAGGAACCGGACATGAGTCTTCCAACCGGGAGTCCCTTTTACAACCAAGACAAAACAAATTTCCAAGTCTGCTAAGACCAGGCATCTTCGCTCACTAGTCTAGCTTCAAACTTCAAAGGATTATCGTTTACGATAGTCTCGTGAATACACGAGTCCTTCGGCTTTGGTACTTGCAAGTTCCAAATCAAAGTGATACCAAACCAAATGTCCAACTAAGGACCAAACCAAGTGTCCAACTAAGGACTGGGAGACGCTCCACTTATACTTAACTGAAAATATCGATGATGTCACCAGAAGACTCGTCTTATCGTTTCGCTCTACCAAACATTAAGGTTCCAAATCAGGGCGATAGCCAGGGCAGCAGTCCTTCGTAGCCATCGGGAAGCGGGGAACCTCGCAGCAAAGACTTTTGGACCACGTCGACATGCAGGGGTCGATGAAGTGGCGGCCTTCCTCCAGAATTTTCACACGAAGCTCCTCACGGACCTCAGGCTTGGACCGGTACCGCTGGTATCGCCCCACGTTGGGCGCCAACTGAGGTACTGGGTTTTTCAGAACCGGTACTGATCCGGTAACCCAGTGGTGCCAGGGTACACCCAAAGACCTCGGGTACTTTCCTGATTCAGACCACAGAAACTCAGAGTCTTCTAGGTGAAGTCAAAGATCGAATTTATTGGCTGCAACCAAGTAACAAGCGTCCTAGAAGTACAACAGCACGGTTTGTATGTTCTCAGGAGACTGTGTGACAATGCAAATGTCCTTATATACAGTTTTTTAAGCTTCAGGCAAACATTCTTGACATTTTGGTTGGTCATTCACATGTTTTCACTACAAAGGAAAAAACAGTGTCATGATGAAACCTCATATTTCATGTCATCCAACCCATAATAAATTACCCAGCAAGGCCTAGTATTTTACATCAGATAAGTGTTGACCCCCAATAAAAACGGGCACCTCCCCCTCGTAAAGTAAGAAGAAGAAAAGAGCAGGTGCAGGTGTGAGCAAGATTAGGCAGGGTGTGTGAGCGATAATAAGGGTTTTATGGCATGGTGTGCCTTGATGCTATCTGATTCGGCCACTGGGAGAGGGACTGACCAAACAGGTTTGGCCTGAGGCAATGGTTCCAGCTTGCCCAGGTCAGAGAAAAGTCAATCAAGGTGTACGTGACCTTGGAATCAAATCTGACTGTATTATAAGCCTATGTGAGGGCAACTTTTAAAAATGGCTGCCGTGTATAAAATGGGAGCCACGAGTGCAGGACGAAAATGGTGATTTCGAGGTGAAAACGCAGCTGGAATTGGGCAAAAATGCTCATGCTTAGTGGACTAGTCATTATCGGTCTTTTGATACTAAAATCGTACTGCTGTGGCAAAGTAAATTACATGGGTCCAGAATTTTTAGAACCACAGATTGCCAACTTCCCCCATGTAATAGGGTGTGTGAACGGGACACATATACAAATCTGCCATCCTGCAAATCTGGAATATCTGTTCCGTACCCACTCACTGAACATCCAGGTGGTATATGACGCCCATAATGTTATCACTGACATGGTTGCCAAATTTCCGGGGAGCACACATGACTCCTACATTTTCAGGCACAGTGGGATACACCAACGCCTAGAACGTGGGGAGTTTGGAGACAGATACCTCCTAGGTATAGCTGAATACACCTTGCAGACATACACACATGTCAATGTGGAAACCATCTATGCCCAGCTAACAGTGTACATTTTGTGCCAAACAGGTGACAGTGCATATGCACTATGACCATGGATATTGACCCTGTACTTAACACCCAGCAATGAGACAGAGAGGCGATACAACAATGCCCATAGGAGGACCCGAAATATCATAGAGAGGACCTTTGGACTGCTGAAGGCACGATTCAGATGCCTCCACAGAAGTGGAGGTGCCCTCCAGTATACCCCAATAACAGCTTTCAAGACCGTTGGCGCATGCGCTATCCTGCACAACATTGCCACCAGACGTGGGCTACCTCTCACCCAAGAAGACCCAGATTCGGAGGATGAAGAGCAAGAGCTACCACATCGCCATCATGGGGATAGAAGCATTGCAAATCAAGGCAGACTGAGATGGGACCACATTGCAAACCAATACTTTGGAAGGTACGTGCTAACTGTCACCACACTCACTAATGTCACACACAAAGAGTCCAGGTGTGAAGTGGAACTAACAAGGAATTTTAATAATGTTCACCAAAAAAGCTATTTACATTAACTACAGTTCAGGGGCTGTAAAAGTCCACCTGGCATGAGGACACATTGACCTCATGTGCCTCTACTCCAGGACACTACCGCTGCGCAACACCCTGGTGTCACTGGCTGAGACACTGCTGACGGTGGAGCCCTCCTCGCTGTCCTGCGGCGTGTCAGCCGCGCCCCTAGCCACCTGCCGTGCCTCCATGATATCTACGGCGTGGCTAAGACGTCCCAGTCCACGTGCCACATCACTGGCAAAGTGGCCCATGTCTACCTGGAGGCTGACCGTGCGCCGTGAAAGGCCAGTGGTGTTCACTGCCAGCCTGACGATGGAGGCAGACATGCAGTCTAGCCGGTGCTTTAGCTGCCTGTCACGGCGCCTTGCACCCTCTCTCTCAGTTATGAGTTCTGCCACCAGTTGTCTCATTGAGAGTGCAAGGTCGCCGACATAGGTATTGAGTTGTTGCAGCTCTGTGTGTACCAGCTGCATTCCACTGTTCTGGTTTTGCTCCATGCGCCGCATGGCCCCTGATATTCTCCTTATCTCCCATGTCTGCAGGCGCAGACCCCGTAGAAGTGCAGCCTCGGCGGCCGACATGGAGGCGTCCCCTGACTCAGCCTGCGGCACTGGAGGGACATTTACACGTCGCCTGCGATGCAGTGGAGGCTCTGTGTTATCTACACCGGCACTGTGGCTGGGACCAGATGCTGGCTCACTCACCAGTATGGCAACTGGTGCATCATGAGGGGACTGTGTGTGGGTGGTGCAGGTCCCTGTGGTGGCTGGTCCTGAGTCCTCTGCAGGCTGGTGGCTGACCTGTGGCCCATGGACGCTTTGGCTGGAGGTGCTGTTGTGTGGGAGACCTGTGGGACATAGGGAACACACTGTCAGTATCTACCATCTGTTATATGCTTCCTAATAAACTGTTGCCTATCAACTGCCTACTTGACTACATTGCCCATAATGCACCATGCAGATGGTTGCTACTCTGAAATGGAGCTATTTTGGTTGTGCATGCTGCTGTGTACTAGGTGGGTGGGAGTATGGCATATATGGGTGTACATGCATGTCTCATGGCATTCACCGGTTGATGGTCCTGGCTCTGAAGTGTCCAGCTCTCCCATCCCGCACACTGCCTCTGGCTCCAAGGTCTCCTCCACTCTTTCCTCCAGGGGTGTGGGTGGTGGTACAGTGGATGGTCCCCCTCCAGTGCCCCTTATCTCCCGGAGCCGCTCTGCCCCCCTCTCTTTGGTCCGGGAGCGCAGGTCATACCACCTTTTCTTCAACCCTTCTATACTCCGGTGGCTGACAACCCTGGAGTTCACCTTGTCCTGTATTTCGGTCCAGATTCTTTTCTTCTCCACCTCTGGCACACTGAGGGCTGCCCTGCCAAACAGTTGTTCATGGTGCTGGCAGCATTCCTCAGTCAGCACCTCCAGCTCTTTTTCTGCAAATTTCAATTTGCGCTTTCTTGGTGTCTCTGCCATGGTAGCTGCTGTTCCTCCTGTTTGCAGTGCAGCAGTTGAAAATGGGTGTGGTCCTCCCTCCTCCCAGGTGTATTTGTAAACTTCCTGGCTGTGATGTCATCACAAGGAGCCAGGAAGTGTTTTCCAGTGTGTTCTGCTGCACCTGCATTCAATTTCCAGCACAGTCGCAATTTGCGCGGTTGCAAAAAGCGACCTCGCAAACAGCAGACTCGCAATCTGCGGTGCAACTTCAATTGCGAGTCGCAAATTGAAGTCGCTTTTTCTTCTTGGATACCATTTAGCGAGTCGGAAATTGCGAGTCGCAACGACTCGCAATTTCCGACTCGCTAAATTTTTCCTACCTACATCTGGCCTTTAATGATTACAGCAATTAACATGATTCAATCACAATTGATTTTGAATGAACTACAATAAACAGGTAAACATTAATATGGATTGTTTAATAATTAGGATATTTTTAAAACCGACTAGGAAATAAATTGTCTTTTGGATCTCTTTACAGTAATCCCCATAAACATTGAGAGACAGTATCAAAGATTAGATCCAAGGAAGCAGGATAGTTCTACAATATATTTTTTTATCTTTTGCTAGAAATTGGGTCTCTATTTGGCAGAGGTGTGCACCTTGTTCAGGTATGGACCACAATCCTAGTCAGGGTAAGTCACAACACAACCTAAATTATCGTGTGCTCACCTTCCAGTAGCTTTGCACACAGCAGGCAGGCTTAATTTAGAAGGCAATGTGCAAAGTATTTGTGAAGTAACTCATACAGTAACACAGTGAAAACACCACAGAAAGTCTCCATACCAGCTTAGATAAATATATTATGATTTTCTAAATAAAATAAGACCAACATGACAAACATAGAGTATGTAGAACCTGAGATATGCAATTTTAAAGATTTAGGTGAAAATAGCACATAGAAGCGCAAAGTGGTAATTGTGGTTAATGGTTGCGCTGGAACGGGACAAAGTCACAAGTTCAGGCCAATTGCAATGGAGTGCGGGCCAGCTCCAGGGACCCACTTAGACCCACTGAACACACAACCTGAAATACTGTTGCCTGATCTACGTGGCATTGCGTTGGGAGGCTTTGCATTGTTCGGTGTCAGCAGCAAGAAGCTGTGCGTAGATCATGGGGAACTGTGTGACAAGGTTTTATGGGGCTTGGCATTGCTGTGCATTGATCCTGTGGAACTGTGCTACGTGGCTTTGCAGGACTTGGCATTGCTGTTTGTCAGTTCTGATAGGCTGGCAACTGCTTGGCAAGGCTTTGCGGGGTTTCTTGGCATTTCCGATGAACACCACAGAAGGTAGAGAATCTCAGGCCCACTTCCAAGGTAGGGCAGAAACACACTTATAGAGTTTGGGTGCAGATGGTTCAAGTCTTTGATGTCCCTGAGACTTGGGAGCAGGAGGCAAGCTAACACGCCCTTGGAGATGACTTATGGTAGGAAGGCAGAGTCCTTGCAGCAGAGTCCGGGAGCAGCAAGCAACAGAAGAACAAGCAAAAAAGAAGTCCTTCCAGAAAAGCAGCCCTTCCAGAAATTCAGTCCAGTTGAGTCATTTGAGCAGCACTGCAGTGCTTCTGACAAAGTCCAGTAGTAGTTCCGGAAGTGTCTGATTTAAGTGGGTCAGAGCCCCAGTACTTATATCCAAATGTGCTTGTTAGAAATTGGATCTTTGGTTGGCAGTCAGGTTACCCTCTGTCCAAGCAAGGACCCTCACTCTAGTCAGGGTAAAGGAGAATCACACTCAGCCAACCCCATCACACCCCCTTGGTAGTTTGGCACAAGCAGGCAGGCTTAACTTCAGAGATAATGTGCTAAGTATTTGTACAAATGCACGCTGTGATACAGTGAACTACTGCAAAATGACACAACACAGGTTTCGAAAAATAGTAATAATTTTATCTAAATAAACAAGGCCAAATACAATAAAAATCCACAATACACAGTTAAAAATATAAATTTAGCACTTGAAAGCACACAAATAGTGCCTACAGGAACAAATACTGCAAGTTGTTATTAAGCTGCGTTGTGACAGAGTTGATTCCTACAATGCAACGCCAATGGCGCCATTTATGGAGTTGTTCGACCCCCAGATACAGTACCTTAGCAAACAAGTAGAAAACAGGTTGTGCATAGAGTTGGAGAGCGAGGTATTGCGCGATCCAATGCAGCGTCAGTTCCGATGTTACGGGGCAGAAGGGCAGAGGCGTCGCGCAGTGGCGTTGGGTCCTAACTGCAGAGCAGTGAAGGTGAAGCGGCGTCGGTTGCAAAGTCAGTCTCTCGGTTCCGGGGAGGTCACAATGCTGCGGTGTGACCTCACGGGGTCGCAATGAGTCACAGGGCCGCTGGCGCTGTAATGGCATCAGATGTCACAGACGTTAGACTTACGACACTCTGATGTCAGCGAAGTCGGGCGGGGTAAGCGGCTGCAGTGACATGAAGCCTACAGGGTCGTCGCACTTTTGCGAGGTCCGTGGCCTCGGGGCAAGCGGCGTGGTTCAGGCAGCGACATCCCTTTACAAAGCCGCACAGCAATGTCTTGCGTCATTAGACAGGTGTTTCTCCAGAAATTCACTTCCAGGGGCCCAGGAACTGAAATGGCACCCTCTGGCAAGCTAGAGCCACAGCAGGCAGACTCAAAACTGGTTGCTGTCCCTGAGTCTTCAAAACAGGAGGCAAACTCTACTCCAAGCCCTTTGAGATACCTCTCAAGCAGGAATGTACAACAAAGTCCAGTCTCTGTCCCCTTGCACAGGCAAAAGCAGCAACTGCAAGATAGCCCAACACAGCACAGTCACAGGCCAGGACAGCACTTCTCCTCAGCTCTTCTCCAGGCAGAGGTTCCTCTTGAATCCTTGAAGTAATCTGATATGCAGGGGGTTTGGGTCCAATACTTATACCCATTTCTGCCTTTGAAGTTGGCAAACTTCAAGGCAAAGTCTCTCTTGTTTGCAAGATCCTGCCTTGCCCAGGCCAAGCCCTGGACACACACCAGTGGGTTCGAGACTGCATTGTGTGAGGGCAGGCACAGTCCTGTCAGGTGTGAGTGACCACTCATCCCTGCCTTCCTAGCATATATGTCTCATCAGGATATGCAGGCTACACCCCAGCTCCCTTTGTGTCACTGTCTAGAGGAGATGTGCAAACAGCCCAACTGTCAAACTTTCCCAGACAGGGAATCCACAAACAGGCAGTCACAGAATAGTTTAAGCAAGAAAATGCGTACTTTCTAAAAGTACACAAAAGAAACAAGAGCTAACACTGTAATTAACTTGAAAAAAGTTATTATTTACAATGAGAAGGCAAAACCAAATACCTCTCCCTAGCATTAATACATTACATTTTTCAAGAACAATTGTACATGAATAACATTTATTGCACACAGAACAACAAATACAAAAGTGAGCAATTACCTCATATAAAAACACTTTCTGGCACTGCACAAACATTACTTACATCAAAAACATTTGATAATAATACAAATTCAAGAACAAAAAATCAACCTAAAATTCAGGTTCTGCACTAACTTGAAAAAAAGGGAACTCGGAGCCTAACTCATTCCCAAAATTTAAGGCTACTCCATAAAGTAATTAATGTAAGTAATGTGTGTGCAGTGCCCAATTTGTTTTTTATCTGTGGTAGTTGCTCACATTTTTTCATCTGTGTGCGATAAATATTATTCAATTACAATTGTTCTGGATCAATGTCATGTATTAATGCTAGGGAGAAGTAATTGGTTTAGCCTTCTCATTGTAAATAGGAACTTCCAGGACTTGGCGGCTAGAAGCGAGAAGGATGTTCCTCCGGCAGTGGTGCGGCGGATGAGGGGGACAGAGGCGAGGGCGAGGCTGGCGGAGCGAAGATTGCGGGTGGGGGTGTGGAAGGTGAGTCTGTCGTTGAGGTAGGCTGGACCTGTGTTGTGGAGGGCCTTGTGTGCGTGGATGAGGAGTTTGAAGGTGATCCTCTTTGGTACTGGTAGCCAGTGTAGGTCTCTGAGGTGGGGGAGATGTGGTTGTGCCGTGGAACGCCAAGAATGAGGCAGGCAGATGCTTTCTGGATTCTTTGCAGCTTTGTTTGGAGTTTGGTTGTTGTTCCTGCATATAGGGCATTTCTATAGTCCAATCAGCTGCTGACCAAGGCGTGGGTGACAGTTTTCCTGGTTTAGAAGGGAATCCATTTGAAGATCCTTGAAGGTGATGTGGTTGGAGTTGTTAGGTTCGGTGTGCCAGGTTTTTTCCAATCTGCGACATAGTCGTTTGGATTCTTTTAGCTCTGGGGTGAACCAGCTGGCCTTGATTCTGTGGGGAGTGTTTTTTTTTTTTTTGAGCGGGCGAGGGTATTGGTGCAGTCTTCTATCCAGCGATACAGGTTGGTGGCGGCTGTGTTGGGGTCCGGGGTCCCAGTGGGTGGTTGTAGTCATCTGGTATGGCTATGGCTATGTCTGGTTCTGACGCCGAATTCATCCAGGTTTCAGTGAGGAATGCAACGTCGGGCGAGTATGTGGTCAGTAGGTCCCAGAGTTCAATTGCATGTTTGTGAACGGAGAGGGTGTTGAGCAGGATGCATCTTAAGCGAATGTCTGTGGCTTTGCGTTGGAGTTTGGAGGTTAGGTTGCAGGTGAAATGGCAGGTTTTTGCAGGAGAAGGGTCCTTTGGTGTGATTCAGTGTGGACTGGAAGCAGATAGAGGAGCATCCTGGGTTGAGGGCGTGGAGTTCGTCGGCTGTGTAATGGAGAATGGTGGCGCGGGGCGTGTTGGCCAGGGGGTCTGGCACTGGGCGTGGTATTGGCGCGGACGGGCGCAGACCGGCTTGCCTTTGGTGTGCCGTTGGCGTGCCAGCGGTATGTCTGTGCTGCCGCCGGCAAAAGAAGGGAGGGGGACGGGCGTGGCAGCTGCGAGGAGGGAGGGATTCTCCAATGGGGCAGGGCAGCAGGTGCAAGAGCGGGAGGAACAGCAACGGAGGGAGGGGGGCCGGGCCGCGGGGAGGGTACGGCGAAATCTGGGGAGAGTGAGGGAAGCTCCCCAAGGAAGAATCCTCAAGAGGCCAGGTAGCTGGTGCAGTGGCAAAGGAGGAAGCGACCTGCCTGCAGGCCTTGATAGTTTCAATCTTGGCCTGGAGGGGCTGCACCTTGCCACCACCTACTAGGTGTCCTAAGTACACCGCAGAACTCTGCCCAATCTGGCACTTACTTGTCTTGATGGTCAGGCCTGCCTGTTGTAGGGCCTGAAGTACCTCTTTGAGGTGGAGCAGGTGATCCCACCCAGCTGTCACTGTAGATGGCAATGTCGTCCAGGTAGGCTGCACAGAAGGCATCCTTGCCAGCTAGGACCCCGTTGACCAACCGTTGGAAGGTAGTGGGGCATTTTTTAACCCAAGGGCATCACCCGGAATTGGTAATGGCCCTCAGGTGTGGAAAATGCCGATCTCTCTTTGGCCCCCTCAGTCAAGGCGATCTGCTAGTACCCTGATGTAAGATCAAAAGTACTGAGGAATTTGGCAGCGCCTAACCTGTCTACGAGCTCATCAGCTAAGGGGAAGGGGTGAGCGTCAGTCCTTGTGACTGAGTTGAGACCCCGGTAGTCCACGCAGAACAGGAGTTCTGCTTTGGCACCGGGTCAGCAGCCTTGGGTACCAGACCACAGGGCTGTCCCAGGGACTACTAAATTTCTCAATAACCCCTAGAGCCAACATCTTGGAGACTTCCTCCTTGATGCTGGCCTTCACCTTATCTGACAACTTGTAAATTTTGTTCTTTACAGGGGGGTTGTCTCCTGTGTCAATATCATGGACACACAGGTGTGTGAGTCCAGGGGTGAGGGAAAACAGGGAGGACTACTGTTCCAGTAACTGGTAGCAGTCCCCTCTCTGGCCTAGGGTCAAGGAGTCAGAGAGATTGACACCCTCCACTGCCTCATCACCTTCCTTGGCAGAGAGGAGGTCGGAGAGAGGTTCCCTCTCCTCCTCCATACCCTCATCTGTCATGAGAAGCATGTTGACCTCTGACCTCTCAAAGTGAGGCTTCAGTTGATTGACATGGAACACCCTTAGGGGGTTCATAGGGCATTGGAGGTCCACTAGGTACGTGGACTCCCCTTTCCGCTCCTTTATTTCAAATGGGCCAGACCAGCGGTCCTGGAGAGCTCTAGGCTCTACTGGCTCCATTACCCAGTCTCCAGGTTGAAACTCCACCAGGGTGGCCTTCTGGTAATACCAGCAATTCATTACTTCTTGACTGGCCTCACGGTTACTTTTGGCCATTTTCCAGAAGCGGTGCATCTGATTGCAGAGGGCCAACGTGTAGCTGACCACATCCAGGGGGGGTGCCTTGGGAACTTTCTCCCACCCCTCCTTGACAATACTTAAGGGCCCCCTGACAGGGTACCCATAGAGAAGCTCAAAGGTACTGAACCACACCCCCTTCTGGGGTACCTCTCTGTAAGCAAGAAGAAGGCATGGTAAGAGGACGTCCAACTTATGCCTCAGGGCCTCAGGGAGGCATGTGATCATGCCTTTCAAGCTCTTGTTGAATCTCTCCACAAAACCATTAGAATGGGGGTGACAGGGTGTGGTGAACTTGCAAGTTACACCACACGCATCCCACATGGACTTCATGTATGCAGACATGAAGTTAGTGCCTCTGTCAGAAACTATCTTCTTTGGGAATCCCACACAGGTAAATATCCCCATTAGAGTTCTGGTCACCACTGGTGCAGTTATGGTCCTTTAGAGGGATTGCCTCTGGGTAACGGGTGGCATGGTCCACCAAAATCAGGATGAACCTGTTGCCTACGGCAGTTTTGGGGTCCAATGGACTAACGATGTCAATGCCCACCCTTTCAAAGGGGGTGCCAACGACAGGGAGTGGGATCCGGGGGGCTTTTAACCTTTTCCCTGTTTTACCACTGGCCTGGCAGGTAGGACAGGCCCTACAGAACGCATCTGACTTTGTCCTCATCCGGGGCCAATAGAAGTGGGTGACAAGCCTGGCAAAGATCTTGTCTTGCCCCAAATGTCCTGCCAGGGGGATGTCATGAGCCAGACCCAGTAGGAAGGTCCGGTAACCCTGGGGGATCACCAGCGCACGCGCTGCCCCAATGGACAGAACCTTAGGCTCACTGTAAAGGAGATCATTCTCGCAATGTATATGGTGATCGCCTGAGGCTTCACCTGCTGCCTGCACTGAGGCTTGTTGCCTCATGCCCTCCAGAGTGGGACATTCTTTCGGCACCTTTCAGAATTCCTCCCTGGTGGGCCCACCCTCAACTTGCCAGCCAGCAAGCTCAGATAGGTTACCTAGGGCAGCAATGTCTTCCCCAGTTGGCTTGAGGGCCTCCTCCTCGGGCACCCCATTAACCACAGCGGGAACTTCTGGGACCGGTTTCCGGCGCCCCTTGCCCCGCCTCTTGGCAGTTGTCTGGGCCATTGTTCCAGGCTCTGGATGCCCTTGACTTCCCTCTCAGGCAGCCATGGACCATGTGGTCATGCAGACCCACTCAGGCAATCCCAACATCTCCAAGTGAGACCTTAGCTCTATCTCCTTCCAGGTAGTGTGCTCAAGTTCGTAGCCTAACAGACAATCTTCAGGCATGGCAGGACTCACAGCTACTTTTAGAGTATCAGAGACCACCCCACACTCAAAGGGAACCATAGCTACCAGTAGGTTGCTCTCACGATTGTTGGCGTCTATGACTTGGTGGAATGTGTTAGGGAGGACCTGCTCTGCTGACACCTGACAGTGGTTGTTGGAAAATGGGTTATTGGTAAGGGCAGGTAGGTACCTACACTTAGCAATAGGCCACTAACCTCCACTAAGGTCCAGTTAGGTCTCAGTAAATTAAACCCAGCTCAACCCTTGATAGCTTGGCAACAAGCGTCAAGGCTTAACTTAGGAGACAGAGTGTAAAGCATTCAAATATCACAAAACAGTAATTAAATAAAACACAGGAAACATTTTAAAAATCCAAAACAAATTTGTAAAAATAGATTATATTTTTATCTTTAAAATGACACAAAAACAAATAAAATCGGATAAGGGAAACCGTAGATATGAATTTTTAAAGAATTATTGGTTTTTTTAGCACCTAGAAACAAAAAGCGCCAATCGGGTCATCTGGTTGCACCTCAACCGGGGCAAAGTCAAAGTTTAAGGCCGACCGCGATGGAGCCCTGCTCGGCTACAGGCCGCGGGAGGCCTCGGTTAAAGGTTTACCTTCACACATAGGGGGTCATTCTGACCTCGGCGGTAAAAGGCCCTTACCGCCGGTCAGAAGACCGCCATAACACCGCCGCGGCCGCGGTTAACCGCCACGGTCATTCTGACCCACAACGGCCAAACCTCCAAAATTCCGTCCTCCACTGCAGCCCGCCACATCAGCGGGCAGCGAGAAACTGGAGATGACCAAACCTCCACCGTCACGCCAACAGAAATACGCCCATGCCATTACGACCCACGAATCCACACGGCGGTCATTCAAACGCGGTATTCCATTGGCGCTACACACCGCCGCGGTCAGAATACACACACAGCACCAAAACACAGCCACATTGGACAATTTGAAATACACACACCTGATACACATACACACACCACTCCCACACAATCAACCAACTATAAAACACACACCCACATCACCCACAAACCCCTGCGACCATAATTACTGAGAGAAGGAGAGAGAGACACAGCAGACAATCCAAAGCAAGACACACTGAGACACACTACACCATCACACACACCACATAGTAGCACAAAGCACCACTCACCAACATACTTATCATCACATACACCACCCCACACCTCACCCACACCACCCCATGGCACCCCAAAGGCACCCACGCTTTTCGGACCAAGAACTCCGGGTCATGGTGGAGGAAATCCTAAGAGTGGAACCCCAGCTCTTCGGCTCGCAGGTGCAGCACACCAGTATAGCTAGGAAGGCGGAGCTATGGCAGCGGATCGTGGACAGGGTCAACGCGGTGGGACAGCATCCCAGGAATAGGGAGGACATCCGCAAAAGATGGAACGACCTACGGGGGAAGGTCCGATCGATGGTCTCCAGGCACAACATCGCGGTCCAGAAGACTGGCGGCGGACCCCCACCCACCCCTCCCGAATTCACATCGTGGGAGCAAGACGTCTTGAACACCCTGCATCCTCAGGGCCTCGCAGGAGTAGCCGGAGGAATGGACTCTGGTAAGTCCAATCTCAACTACTATATCCCCCCCACCCCACCAGCATGCCAACCCACACCCCCACCCTCACCCCCAACCCCCAGCACACATCCTCCCTGACAATGTCTCACCAGCACAACCCACCCATCCCAACACCAACTCCTGCATGCCAACACAAATCATGGGCACCCATCACCTAAGCATGACCACTGCACTAACCCCCCCCCCACTAACTACCCTCACAACACCTCCCTCAAGGGAATGCCTGCACTGGGGGACAAGGGCACCCATAACACGCACGCTATTGCACACACAGAAACAATAACCAAACTCTCTTACCCCATGCAGGACCCGAACGACAACACACCAGCCAGGAGGGTCCAGAAGTGTCCATCCCACCACCGGAACAGGCCCACACTGAGGATAGCAGCTCTGTCGACAGTGAACCTGATGACCAGCCCGGACCATCGGGGACCTCTGGGCAGTCGGTTCCCCTCAGGCAGCCACAGGCCACACCAGACCCGACCCCCTCTGCCAACACCAGCACAGCTCCCACCCAGCGGGCCCATGCATCTGTCTCTAGGACAGCTCAATCAGCGGTGTGTCTGCCACTACAGGGCACCCAGGCTAACACAACACCCCAACAACAACAGGGACCTGGGGGCAGTGGTAGCGGGCACACCGTCCAGGGGACAGAGGCCGGGGGAAACCGGGCAGCTCGGAGGGCTGCTGTGCGACAGGGGGGGGAGGAGAGGCCCAGGGAACCCACTCTCCAAGAGGCCCTCACCACCCTCATGGGGGCATACCACCACTCCCAAGAAACGATGGCGACGGTACTGGCCAGGTTCACTGAGATCCAGGCACAGCAGGAGGAACGCTACATGGGGTTCAGGGAGGAACTGAGAATCATCGGGGCCGCAATGGGGACCATCGTCCTGGCCCTCCACAGGATAGAGGACGCGTTGCGGGACCATGGTGCACCACACAGGGCCCCTGTCACTAGCCCGGACCAGGAACAGCCTACCACCTCCGCCGGCGCTAGTGGACAGGAGGTCCCAACACCTCGACAGACCCCCAGAACCCCACCTCCTGCTGAAGAACAACCACCCCGTAAGAGGAGCCTGAGACCAAAAAAAAAGACAGAGTAGGATGTCAAGACCCCCGCCAGCAGGACATACCCCCTCAAGTCTTCCCACTGTCCCACATTGCCACCCTGTCCAACCATGAACTGCCTATGCTCCATCCTTCCACAGGCAAAAGGACAATGCACCTGTGAGACTGAGAACTGGACTCTGCCATGGATATTCCTCCACCCCCACCCATCACCCTTAGAATCACATGTACCGATATCTAGCACTGTAAATAAATCACATTTTGCACACAAATCTGTTTTGAGTCATGCTGTATTATTAACAAATGTATTACATATTACTGTTCAATTTCTGTTCTGTCAATTAGTCATGACAACATACCAATGTCAATACGCTGTATTTCATGGGCGAACCAAGCAGAAGTCAGGTACTGAGTCAGACAGCACTGAGAAGGGAAGGGAAAGGCAAAAATTAATGAAAAACATCTGTGGGGAACTACAGAAAGTACAGATGCAGGAGGCTATAAGCAATTGTGAAATGGCGTGGGTGATTCTTACCTGTGTGTTACTGGAAATACTGTTGTATCACTCTGTCCCTATTGTCTGTGTCGTCCTCAGAGTCTTCCTCCTCTTCACTCTCCACAGGCTCCACGGCTTCGACAACACCACCATCTGGACCATCCTCCTGCAGGAAAGGCACCTGGCGTCGCAAAGCCAGGTTGTGGAGCATACAGCACGCCACGATGATATGGCACACCTTCTTTGGTGAGTACATTAGGGATCCACCTGTCATATGCAGGCACCTAAACCTGGCCTTCAGGAGCCCAAAGGTTCGCTCAATCACCCTCCTAGTACGCCCATGGGCCTCATTGTACCGTTCCTCTGCCCTGGTCCTGGGATTCCTCACTGGGGTCAATAGCCACGGCAGGTTGGGGTAACCAGAGTCACCTATTAGCCACACACGCTGTCTCTGTAGCTGTTCCATCACATAGGGAATGCTGCTATTTCGCATAACATACGCGTCATGCACTGACCCTGGGAACTTGGCATTTACATGGGAGATGTACTGGTCAGCCAAACAGACCACCTGGATATTCATTGAATGGTAATTCTTCCTGTTCCTGTACACCTGTTCATCGTCATTTTGGGGGACTAAAGCCACATGGGTCCCATCAATTGCACCAATGATGTTGGGGATGTGTCCAAGGGCATAGAAATCAGCTTTCACTGTAGGCAAATCACCCTCCTCTGGGAAAATGATGTAGCTCCGCATGAGTTTCATCAGGGCAGACAACACTCTGGATAAGATCTTGGAAAACATAGGCTGAGACATCCCAGATGACATGGCCACTGTTGTCTGGAATGAGCCAGTTGCAAAGAAATGGAGGACAGACAGAACCTGCACTAGAGGGGGAATTCCTGTGGGTTGGCGGATGGGGGACATCAGGGCTGGCTCCAGCTGGGCACACAGTTCATGGATGGAGGCTCGGTCAAGTCGGTATCGTAGTATTATGTTGCGTTCTTCCATTGTGGACAGGTCCACCAGCGGCCGGTACACGCGAGGATTCCTCCTTCTCATCGCTAGTCCCAGCGGACGGTGCCTAGGAAGGAGAATATGGAGTACAGAGTCAATCCACTCACAGGTACGTACAACACAGCTTGCACAGTACAGGTAAATGTATGGTTTGATATGTTTGTATGTGTGCCATTGCAAGGCCTAGGCCTGTGTGACGCATTAGAAATTAAGCCATGTGGGCCCTTGAAATGGCCGATGCCTGACCTGTGAAGTGGGACAATGGGATGTGAGGTCACTGCGCTGGCGGGGCACACCTTGGCGGTAGGCGGTCGAAGACCGCTGTGCGAAGACGCATTGGTTAACATTGAAGCCTATGGGTTTCAGGAGCCAATGACGATGTGCGCCGGCGGTCGCGGGACGCACCGCCGCGGTACGCACCGCCGCGGGCGTGACCGCCATTTTCTATCTGCTCAATCATTCGAGACCTGATCATCCACAGGAGAGGACCTATACTGCAAGTGCTGCTGTGAACTCGGTCTGGAAGTGACAATGGCTGCTGCTACTGGTGAAAGGGCCCCCGCCTTCAGTTCAGAAGAGTTGGAGAAGCTCGTGGACGGGGTCCTCCCCCAGTATGCGCTACTCTACGGTCCTCCAGACCAACAGGTGAGTACACTCAGTGCACATTGAATGGGTTATGCCTGTGTGGAGGGGGGGGGATGTAAGTTGGTGGGGTGTGGAGGGAATGGGGAGTGCAACGCACGACAGATGAGAGAATGGGAACCATGACAAGGTTGGGGAGGGGGGGCATGTACTCCAAACATGCAGATATGTGACGGTTTCTCTTTCCCACCCTGTACATGTCAAACAGGTGAGCGCCCACCAGAAAATCGATATTTGGCGTGCCATCGCCGAGGAAGTCCGGAACTTGGGGGTCCACAACAGACGGGGCACCCACTGCCGCAAGAGGTGGGAGGACATCCGCCGCGGAACGAGGAAGACCGCAGAAACACTGCTGGGGATGGCCTCCCGACCTAGGAGGGGTGCCAGTCGCACCATGACCCCCCTGATGTCCCGGATCCTGGCGGTGGCCTACCCTAATTTGGATGGGCGCTTGAGGACAGCACAGCAGACACAAGGGGGTGAGTATCCGCACATTCTCCTATCTGTATGCGCATTGGAGGCGTCTGGGTGGGGGAGGAGGGCTGTGGGTGACATTAGGCCCGGGCGCTCTCTGTAGTGTAGTCCGCTCCCTTAGGCATGGCCCTGTGCCCCCGCCCCCCACCTCTGTAGGGTGCCAAGTGCAGCTACCCATGCTCCAGCATCACACATGTGCGCGTGTGTTGTCCCTAGACCTGTTTGCCTAGTCAGAAGTACTGAGTAGTGTACCCCAAGTTCGCGACTTAGTGCACGAGGCACCTGTGTCTGTCCTCTCCGCAAAGGGTATTGCTAAGGCATGCACTCAACTTTGTTTCATTTCTCCCCCCACCGTAAATCTTTGTCTTCTTGTGTTTTAGCATCATCAGGCGGAGGAGATTTGGCGTCGGAGCAGGAGGGAGCTGCAGGTCACCAGGCCCCGGTGGGCACTGACACAGACACCGAGGGCACCAGTGATCCGGAGGGCGAGGGGAGCACCACAACGGGGGCCGGTGGAGACACCAGCGACACGGACACGTCCTCGTTTGGGAGCTCCCTAGCGGTGGCGGCACCATCTGTGCCCCCCGCAACAACAGGTACAGCCGCCACCCAGCGCACCAGCACCGCCCTCCCAGCAGCCCCTCAGTCTTCGCTCCGTGGCCGCTCGGCCTGGAAGGCGCGCGTCTCCTTCGCCCCAGGCACCTCAGCCCCTGCCTCTGTTACCCCTGCTGCCCTCAGTGCGGAGCTCATTGACCTGGTGAGGACGGTCATTGTTGGGCAGACTACCCTTCTGAATGCCATCCAGGGGGTGGAAAGGGAGGTGCATCGGAGCAATGCCTACCTGGAGGGCATTCATTCGGGTCAGGCTGCCCATCAACGAGCGTTCACTGCTCTGGCCTCAGCACTGACAGCAGCCATTGTCCCTGTCTCCAGTCTCCCTCTTCTATCTGCCTCCACCCTTTCTCTGTCTCCTGTACCTCAACCTATCCCATCCACACCATCAGACCAGCCTGCACACACCTCAACACCCAAGGCCAGCTCATCCAAACATAAGCACCACAGAAAACACAAGCATTCACCCAAGCAACACACAGATGCAGACATATCAACAGTCACTACCACCTCTGTGTCCCCGTCCTCCTCGTCTCCCTCCTCCCTCCCTGTGACGTCTACACTCACACCTGCATGCACCCCAACATCAGCCAGTTCTTCCACCACCAGCAAACCCTCCACTACAGTCCGCACACCTGCAGTCACCACCCCCACTGGCATTTACACGTCCCCTGTGTCCTCTCCCACTGTGTCTGTCACCCCCTCTTCCAAGACACATAAACGCAGGCAGACACCCAAACAACAGCCAACCACCTCACCACAGCCTACGTCCCAGTCACCTGCACCCAAGGACAGCACACCTGGCTCTCATACAACCACATCCTCTTCCTCCACTTCTCTCACCACTACTCCTACCCCTTACCTTGGTCCCAAGAAAAATTACCTCTCCAGTTTTGACCTCTTTCCCTCCCCCGACCCACCCCCTCCAACTGGGAAAAGTCCCAAGGGCACCTCAGCCACCACCAGCCCAACTTCTACAGTGCAAGTGGTGCATGGCATGTGGAGTCCACCCTTTGGCGGCAGTAACACTTCGGTGAGCAGCAAGGGGACAGCCAGCCCCCCCCAGGCAAGAGGACCCGGAAATTGAAGGGCCGCCGTGAGCGGACAGAGACGGCTGCCCCCAAGGAGGTGACTCCGGCCACTTCACCGGCCACAGCAGCCAGGGGAGGCAAGGGCCCGAGAGCCCCATCTAAGGAGCGGAAGGACAGCAGGGCGGAGAGGACAACCACCAGGAGCGCGGAGCAGGAGGGCCCCACAAGCCCCATCCCGGCTGCAAGGGACGACACCAAAGGGCCCAGGACTCACTCCCCGAAGGGGCCTGACACAGCACGGTCGGAGGGCGACTGAGCAGGGTGTCCAGGCCAGGTATGACTCCCTTGACATACTGCAAGAGCACCGCTGAACAGGTCCCCGCCGTGAAGACAGGTACCGCTGAACAGGGCCCCGCCGTGAAGACAGGTACCGCTGAACAGGGCCCCGCCGTGAAGACAGGTACCGCTGAACAGGGCCCCGCCGTGAAGACAGGTACCGCTGAACAGGGCCCCGCCGTGCAGAAGAGCACCGCTGAACAGGGCCCGCCGTGAAGACAGGTACCGCTGAACAGGGCCCCGCCGTGAAGACAGGTACCGCTGAACAGGGCCCCGCCGTGAAGACAGGTACCGCTGAACAGGGCCCCGCCGTGAAGACAGGTACCGCTGAACAGGGCCCCGCCGTGCAGAAGAGCACCGCTGAACAGGGCCCGCCGTGAAGACAGGTACCGCTGAACAGGGCCCCGCCGTGAAGACAGGTACCGCTGAACAGGGACCCGCCGTGAAGACAGGTACCGCTGAACAGGGCCCCGCCGTGAAGACAGGTACCGCTGAACAGGGCCCCGCCGTGAAGACAGGTACCGCTGAACAGGGCCCCGCCGTGAAGACAGGTACCGCTGAACAGGGCCCCGCCGTGCAGAAGAGCACCGCTGAACAGGGCCCCGCCGTGAAGACAGGTACCGCTGAACAGGGCCCCGCCGTGAAGACAGGTACCGCTGAACAGGGCCCCGCCGTGAAGACAGGTACCGCTGAACAGGGCCCCGCCGTGCAGAAGAGCACCGCTGAACAGGGCCCCGCCGTGAAGACAGGTACCGCTGAACAGGGCCCCGCCGTCTCAAGCACCGCTCCGCTGGGCCCTTCCTGTCAAGCACCGCTCCGCTGGGCCCTTCCTGTCAAGCACAGCTCCGCTGGGCCCTTCCTGTCAAGCACCGCTCCGCTGGGCCCTTCCTGTCAAGCACCGCTCCGCTGGACCCTTCCTGTCAAGCACCGCTCCACTGGGCCCTTCATGTCAAGCACCGCTCCGCTGGCCCCTTCCTGTCAAGCACCGCTCCGCTGGGCCCTTCCTGTCAAGCACCGCTCCGCTGGGCCCTTCCTGTCAAGCACCGCTCCGCTGGACCCTTCCTGTCAAGCACCGCTCCTCTGGACATCGCCATGTCATGCACCGCTGCGCTGGGTCCCGCCGTCTCAGGAACTGTTTATGGTTCACTGTGCCCACCATGCCGCCTCCTTGACCAGTGGACTCTGTAATCCACCTGAGAGACTGTGGCTTTGCACTCCCCAGGATGGCACAGTGGGCAATCCACCCACTGTAGAGACTTGAGAGACTGTGGCTTTGCACTCCCCAGGATGGTGCAGTGGGCAACCCACCCACTGCAGAGACTTGAGAGACTGTGGCTTTGCACTCCCCAGGATGGTACAGTGGGCAACCCACCCACTGTAGAGACATTGAGAGACTGTGGCTTTGCACTCCCCAGGATGGTCCAGTGGGCAACCCACCCACTGCAGAGACTTGAGAGACTGTGGCTTTGCACTCCCCAGGATGGTACAGTGGGCATGGTGGCTCCTCGTGGATCTGGCGTAGTGGACTCATGTGGCTGTGGTGGCCCCCCCTTCCCTTCCCCCTGAGGTGCCTGTAGTTTTGACATCAGATGCCCCTGCAGTGTTCTCTCCAAAGGACTCAGGTCTCGTGTGTGGGCTTTGCCCTTGTTTCGCAGAACCTTGGCCCACGGACATGTTAGATTCGTAGGATGTGCAGGACTTGTTACTTCAGTGATACACTGATGTGTATATCTTTTTGGTTTTTGTAAATATTTTTCACGGTTGCTCAATTATTTCCAGGTGCTTTTTTTGTACATGAAAATGTATTCCAAATATGGTTGTGTCATTGTATTTTTAAAGGGTCTTTGTGTGGTGTCACTGTGACTTTCTGCTCTGCATTGGTGTGTACATATTGGGGGGCTCGCATATGTGTATGCCCATAACCTTTCTTCCTCCCCCCTCCCGTGTGTCGTAGGTGCAGTACTCACCGTTGACGTCTGCGCCGGAGTTCGTACTCGTGGTAGATGAGCAGGTAGACGAGAGCAGGTATGATGTTCAATTCGGGTTCCATGCTGTCCGGATTCCGCGTGGAGTGTCTCGAGGTGAGCGTTTTCCATTGGAAATGTCTGTTTCCGCCGTGTTTTTATCGGCGGGGCTCCCGCCCCGGAAAAGGTGGCGGATTGGTGGGTCATGATAGGGTGGGCGGTACATTGTCTGCCGCCTGGCTGTTGGCGGTGACCGCCGCGCTGTTTGTTTGTTCCGCCGTGGCGGTCGGAGTGTTAATGCGGCGGGCTGTGTTGGCGGTTCCCGCCAGGGTCAGAATTGAATTTTTTTGACCGCTGGCCTGTTGGCGGGTTGGCCGCCGCTTTATCACCGACCGCCAGGGTCAGAATGACCCCCATAGTCTCTTTTTCAAAGATTTTCTTCAGCGGGACGAACCTGCCAATCCAGTCCGACTTCCTGGAGCCCTTCTATGGATACACGTCGCGGGAATCCTCGGTGGACATTTTTACCTTTGGACTTAGTTGTTTTTTCGAGGTGAAAATCCTTTGACCGGGGTAAACCTGGATCTTGATCCGACGTCCCTGGAGCCCTCCTCGGATACGCTGGCTGGGAGGTCCCGGTCAACTTATTACCTTCGGACTTAGTCTCTTTTTTGGAGCTTTTCTTTACCGGGATGAACCAGCAAATCAGGCCGGGTTGCGGTTGAGGCCAGCCGGCTAGAGTTGCCGCGGTGGGTCGGTCCCTCTATGGAGCTTTTTTTCAAAAGTTCTCCAAACTTCTCCAAACTTCTGGGGCTTGTCCCAGATGCCCTTTTAAGGTTCTTTTGAGGTCCACAGCTCCCCCCAAGGGTCCATAAGTTCTGAGATGGTCCTTGGAGGTGTGGACTCCAACTCCAAGAATGCACCTGGCGCAAACTCCTTTTTGGCCACTGGGCAGTGGCCAGCTGGTTGATTTCTTCAGGAGTTGGTGCAGGGGACTCTGATTAGCAATTTTTCACCTGTAGCAAACAGGGAGGCCCTCCTTGAACCAGTTGAAGCCAACCAAAGTCCTTCTTGTGGTGAAGCCCAAGTGTGCTGCTGGTGCAGTCGTTCTGAGTGCAGGTTCCAGGTGCAGGTCAGGGGTCCAGCAGGGCAGTCCTTCTTCTCCTTTGGTTCTTCTTTGTTGGAATCTGATGGGGATCTGAGGTGTGGGTGCAGGTCTGCCAGTTTTATCCTTGCTCCTGGGTGAAAAGCAGGGGGGTCCTGGTTCTCCAATCAGGTGCAGGGTCCTTCCCCCTGTGATGACCACTTCCTGGGAAGTGTGGAAAAAATCAATCCCAGGAGGCAACATTCTCCAAAAATCCATCATGGCTGAATCTGATTTTTGGAGGTTACATCTGGCTTTGCCCACCCACTGGTGTGGCTAAAAATCATAAACACACCCTTCTCTTGCCCTCTCCTCATCTAATCGAGGGGGCACCTAGTTGTCTGGGGTTGCAGGATGTGGGGGTGTTGCTGGTTGCTCCAAATGTCCTTCTCTGCCTTTAAAGACCAGTTTGGCAGCCCTCCCCCTTCCTGCCTCACCATCTGCTGAGGGGAGATTCCTTCCCACAGGCACATTCCTTTGTGTGAATCCAGGCCACTTCACACCTCTGCTAGAGGCTGGCCAATCAGAGCACAGCAGCAAAAACAATGCAGGGCTGAAATCGGCAACTTTTCAGGCAGAGTTTAAAACTCTTTACCTGAACAAGTTATATTGAATCCAACAACTGGAAGTTGTGGGATTTATTATAGCAATTAATTTGATACCAAACTCTTGGTATCCATCATTTAAGGGGACTTTAGAAATTAAAATAAAGTCCCCCCATTCTAGCCTATGAAGACCATTTACTACAATGAGGCAAAAACTAATTTGGCAGTTTTTACCTCATCAGGGCTCATAAAACTATTTTTATAAGGTCCCTGCTTATAGTTACACGGCACCCAGCCCTAGTGGCACATAGGGCACACCTTAGGGGTGACTTATATGTAAAAATAAGGTAGTTTAAGACTTTGGAACTACTTTTAATTCACAAGTCGAATTTGCATTTAACTTTAATTTAAAAGCAGCCAGCAAGGCAGGCCTGCCTTTAAAATGACACTGGGCACCTCAGCTACCTATGCTGTGGTCCCTAAACCTAAATGCCCTACCTCATACTAGGGACTTATAGGTAGGTTAACTTAGCCAATTATAATTAGCCTTATTTGTATATCCATTTTACACAGAGCACTGGCCCTGGGACTGGTAAGTAGTACCCAGGGCACAGCTAAGAGTCAGTAACCACCAGTACATGCCCAAAAAGTGTGGGGGTGACCAGGGCAAAAAAGGAGGACTTTCCTACAGTGGTCATGCTGGCTCTTGTGTCACGCAGAGCCTCCACCCTTTTTCCATTGATGGTGACCCACTGCCTATACTTGGAAGTATTGGCAGGCATGTGGGCTTTTGGCACTATCTCTGCATCTCCCAGAGGCACTAGGGTTACCTCTATCTGTTCCCCAAAGCTATCTTGGACCACCTCCTCCCCGAGCGCTACACTAGCCAGCCACGGTGTCTGCCCTCCTTTGGGGGGGCTGTGCCCTCTTGGGACACTTGAAGTCACTCTCAGAGTTCCCATACTTACTGCTCTCTGCACATTGGGGTACAAACCTCCCTGTCTTATGTTAAATAAACCCCTTCCTTTTGGAACCAGACCAGGACTGGTTACCACTATTCCCTTGGGAAATGTTTTGGGGACCTTTTGAGAACTCCTTGTTTTTAAGTTTTTCTTCCCCTCTTTCTTCTGAGGGGAACCCGGACCACCTTTGTGGGTGCTCCCCCTCAGATATCTTTTTGGACACTGGTGCTAGTCCAGAGGTCCTCCTCCTCCTCAGTAAGCTTCCTGGGATCAGTCAGCTTACTGTGTGACAAGGTGCTGGTGCAACTCTGTAAAACAAGTACTGAGCATATGCTCTCTCGGAATCAAATTATACATCCTGTGTAATCATCTACTTTGCAGCCCCACACCCATCCATTCAGTGCCTTACTGGAAAAGTCAAAGAAATCTACCCATGTGTGAGTGGACTGTTTGGTGCTGTCCCTGAACCTCTGACGGTATTTCTCAGGGGTCAGCCCAAACTTGCCAATTAAAATGGCTTTCATGCGTGAGTATGTGTTTTGATCCTTTTGGCCCAATGTGAGAAGGGTGTCCCTCCCAATTGCTGGCACATACCCTCTCATAGCCGTACCCCATTTCTCTTCAGGAACCCCATGAGCCCTTAGTCCAACTTCAAAAGCAGCTAGCCATTTATCAATGTCATCTCCCAGCACAAAACTGGCCACCACTTTTTTGGGTATACAAACCTTCTTTTCTCCAGCAGGTCCTGCCTGTATGCTGCCACCAGTACTGCTGGACTCAGACTGCTTTGCCTTAAGATCCAGCTCCTTGAGACTCAGCTCGTGAGCCAATAAAAGTTTCTTATCAGCCAAAGCTCTCTCTGTCTTCCTTTCTTCCTGTTGAGCCTCAATTTTCAGCCTTGCCATTTGCAATTGAAACTCTCTCTCCTCTCTCCATTCCTCTGCAGTCAGGCCTTGATCAGAGACACTGCTCCCTGGTTTGGCAGGGGGCACAATTGCAGCGGTAACATCATCCACCAATGGCAAAAAATCCTCTGGGGAGCTATCTCTGGCTCCTCCTCCTAAACATCCTCCTCTGAATGGGCTTCTGCCAAGGCCCTCAGCGCCACTTGAAATTCCTCCTTTCAGGAGGCACCTTGGGTGGGTACTCCCATATCCCTGCAGAACCCTTTCAGCTGTTTGACAGTAAGGCACTCATTACAACCCTGGCGGTAAATAACGCTTTCCGCCGTGCTGAAGACCGCCAACATATCGTTGCGGCGGCGGAATTCCGCTACAGGTATTACGACCCACATCTCGGAATCCGCCACAATACAGACTCCCACACAAGTCTGCCACACCAAAGGTCAGTGATAAACTGGTGATACCAAAACCTACATCGTCACGCGAATAAGAATACACCCACACTATCACGACCCACGAATCAACGCAGCGGTCTTTCAACCGTGGTAATCCATTGGCGGTACACACTGCTGCGCTCAAAATACACACCCACTTACAAAACACAACTACATTGGACAATTCAAAATACACACAGCTGATAGACATACACACACCACACCCACACACCCACAACACTATAAAACACACACACACATTACCCACAAACCCTTACAACGAATTGTTTGGAAGAAGCACAGAGAGAGAGATTGGCTAATACAACACAAGCATCCACGGACACACAACACCATCACCCATACAACATCCACGCACCTCAAACAACACACACCAACACATCCCCCCATACATCACAACAGACAGCACCTCACACATCACCCACACCACATCATGGCACCTCAAAGACACCCCAGGTTTTCAGAGGAGGAGCTCAGGGTCATGGTGGAGGAAATCATCCGGGTAGAGCCACAGCTTTTCGGATCACAGGTGCAGCACACCTCCATTGTGAGGAAGATGGAGCTATGGCGGAGAATCCTCGACAGGGTGAACACAGTGGGACAGCATCCAAGAACACGGGATGACATCAGGAAGAGGTGGAACGACCTACGGGGGAAGGTGCGTTCTGTGGTTTCAAGACACCAGATTGCTGTACAGAGGACTGGCGGTGAACCCCCACCTCCTCCCCGACAACTAACAACATGAGAGGAGCAAGTCTTGGCAATACTGCATCCTGAGGGCCTCATAGGAGTAGCAGGAGGACTGGACTCTGGTAAGTCATATCTTTATTACCATATCCCCCACACCCCACCTGCATGCCATCACATACCCCCACTCTTACCCTCACTCCCTTCACTCCATCATCTCACATATGTCCCACTATCACAACCCACACATCTCAGTACCAAGGCCCTGCATGCAACACCTAAACATGGACCACCGTCACCAGAGCATGTCCAGTACAGATACCCACACAGACCCCAAACAAACTACCACAAAAGGGCAAAAACAATGATGCAAGCACAGGAGTAGAGGGTACCTCACCCAATGCACAAGATGGCAGACACAGATACTAAAACTATGCATTTACACCCCAACAGGACCCATACCCAACGTCACCGGACAGGAGGTGACAGAAATATCCAGTCCCCCCACAGAAGAGGCCCACAGTGATGACAACAGCTCTACACACCTGGATCAAGATGACTAGCCCGGCCCATCAGGGACCTCTGGACAGTTTGTTCCCCTGCCACTGTCACTAGTCACCACAGACCCTCCCCTCTCAGGAAACACCAGCACAACACCCACCCAGCGGGCCCATCCCTCTGTCCCCAGGAGACGTCAATCAGCAGTGTGTCCACCACTACAGGGAACCCAGGCAAACCCACCAACCCAGAAAATATGGGACCTGGGATCAGTGGCAGTGGGCACACGGTTCAGGGGACAGAGGCACAGGATAACAGGGAAGCTGGGAGGACTGCTGTGCGACAGGGGGAGGACAGGCCCAGGAAACCGACACTCCATGAGGCACTCTCCAAATTCATGGGAGCATACCACCATTCCCAGGAGACCGTGGGAACGGTACTGGACAAGTTTCAGGAGACCCACCGGCTGCAGGAGGAACAGTACCGGGGGATCAGGAGGACTTGAAGTCCATTAACTACACCCTGGTCACCATTGCAGGGGTGCTGGCCGACCTTGTCAACACCATGAGGAGCACAGTGGGACATAAAAGGGCCCCTGACACTAGCCTGGACAGTGAAAAGCCACAGTCTCTCAAGTTGATGCAGGTCTCTACTGGTACTGGGGGGGACTGGTGCCCAGACTGGATGAGTCTCCCCGTGAAAGGTCGTGTCCTGTCACTGTCCCAGCTGCACATGGGATAAGGATGCCTGATGTGGCGGTCCATTCATTCCTACCCGGTGCTTGCCCTGTTCAGCGGTGCTTTGCCATGGCGGTCTTTGCCCTGTTCAGCGGTGCTTTGACATGGCGGTTCAGGACTGTTCATCGGTGCTTTGCCATGGCGGTCTTTGCCCTGTTCGGCGTTGCTTTGACATGGCGGTACAGGACTGTTCGGCGGTGCTTTGCCATGGCGGTATTTGCCCTGTTCATCGGTGCTTTGCCATGCCGATCTTTGCCCTGTTCAGCGGTGCTTTGACATGGCGGTTCAGGACTGTTCAGCTGTGCTTTGCCATGGTGGTCTTTGCCCTGTTCAGCGGTGCTTTGACATGGCGGTTCTGATAAGGACATTGGTGTGTGGCATGACGTTCTCCACACTGGACATTGGTGTGTGGCATGACGTCTTCTACACTGGACATTGGTGTGTGGCATGACGTTCTCTACACTGGACATTGGTGTGTGGCATGACGTTTCATCATTGCCCAGCGGGGCTGTGGCAGCCGGGGCCCTCCAGGGCACTGACTCCGGCGGTGGACTCCTGACCAGTGATGATACTTGGGCCCTCCTGGGCTGTGACTCTGGCGGTGGTCTCTGGACCAGTGAAGATACTTGGGCCCTCCTGGGCTGTAGCTCTAGCGGTGGTCTCCTGACCAGTGACAATACTTTGGCCCTCCTGGGCACTGACTCCGGCGGTGGTGTCCTGACCAGTGACGATACTTGGGCCCTCCTGGGCTGTGACTCTAGCGGTGGTCTCTGGACCAGTGACGATATTTGGGCCCTCCTGGGCTGTAACTCTGGCGGTGGTCTCCTGACCAGTGACGATACTTGGGCCCTCCTGGGCTGTGACTCTGGCGGTGGTCTCTGGACCAGTGACGATACTTGGGCCCTCCTGGGCTGTGACTCTGGCAGTGTTCTCTGGACCAGTGACGACGGTGCTGGTGGTTGTGTCTCAGCCACTGGAAATGATGGCGCACTTCTCCGCCGTGACACTCACAACAGGCTTGGCAGACTTCCTCTGCCCCTTCCCCACCTTTGGTGGAGTCACAGCTGACTCTCCAATCCCCTTGGAACCCATGTCAGTTGTTTTCCCACCAGGAGTCTTAACACGGTCCCGTCGTCCACTCTCCAATTTTAGAGCTTATACAGGGGGTGGGCTGCCAGTGCATTGGCTCCGGGTCCTACTGCCTGCCCTGGTGGCCGGTGCACTCCACAAACCTTGAACAGGCACCACTGGTATTGGAGGCAATTTGGCTGAGGCGCTACGACGGGACTGATGAATTGGGGGGGGGCAAAAAGGTCAACTTTACAGAGGGACAGTTTCTGACGAACACTGGGATGGGTAGCTGGAGGGGGTCTGGGAGTGGAGGAAGAGGAGGTGGTTTGTCGGAGGTGTCACTTTAGCTGTTTTGGGTGCAGGTACTGGAGGCTGTCGTGAGGTGGATGGATGTTGGGTGAGTGATTGCCGGCGTTTGTGTACTTTGGGAGGGGGCATCACAGACACACTGGGAGAGGACACAGGGGACGTGTAAATGGCAGTGGAGGTGGTGAGTGCAGGTGAGCGGCTTGTGGTGCTGGGTGTCCTGGTGCGATTCATGGTGCTTGTAGATGTGGTGCATGCAGGTGTGTGTGTAGACGAGACTGGGAGGGAGGAGGGAGAAGAGGTGGAGGGGGACACAGTGGAGGCAGTGGATGTTGCTGTGTCTGTATGTGGGTGAGGCTTGCGTGAGTGCCTGTGGTGTGTGTGGTGCCTATGTTTGCTTGAGCTACTTGTGTGTGTTGACTTGTGTGCATGCTGGTCTGTAGGTGTGCTTGGGATGGGCTGGGGTACAGGAGATTGGGTCTGGGTGGAGGAAGTTGGAGGGGGGAGGCTTGACACAGGGACAATGGCTGCCATCAGTGCTGAGGCCAGAGATTGCAGGGTTCGCTGAAGGACAGCCTGACCAGAATGAATGCCCTCCAGGAATGCATTACTGTGTTGCAACTCTCGTTCTACACCCTGGATGGCATTCACAATGGTAGGCTGCCCAACAGTGAGTGACCTGAGGAGGTCAATGGCCTCCTCACTGAGGGCAGCAGGGGTGACTGGGGCAGGGCCTGAGGTGCCTGGAGCGAAGGTGATGCCCACTCTCCTGGGTGAGCGGGCACGGGGTGAACGCTGAGGGGCTGCTGGGAGGGCGGGGCTCGTAGGGGAGGTCGCGGCTGTACCTGTAGAGGTGGGGGCACAGATGGTGCTGCCATAACGAGGGAGCCCACATCATCGAACGAGTCCGTGTCGCTGCTTGGTGATCCGGTGGCCGACGTGAAGCTCCCCTCGCCCTCCGTCCCACTGGTGCATTCAGAGTCCGTGGTGTGGCCCTCCATGGCCATGTGGGATGCAGCTCCCTCGTGCTCCGGTGCCACTGTACCTTGCCTGTTGATGCTGATGTACAAAAGGACAGGGAGAGCAGAAAAAGGGGGGGAGACAGAAGAAAGAGAGTTAGTGCATGGCATACCGCTACCGTTGGCGGACAAGACAAACGCAGCAGCCCCCTGCATTACGCCGTGCTCCTGCCCTCTGCACATGCAATTTCTGGGATATGGCCTATATGGCAATGGTGGACATCTGCGCACATGGATGCCACAGGGGCAACTATACCTCGACTTGGCACTCTGCTGAGGTGGGGTAGAGTGCCAAATGGCCTACATTACGGAGGGGCCTTGCATACCTAACTCGCCCTGGCCTAGTGACACCCACAGCCCACCTCCCCCACCCAGACACCTCCACTGCACTCAAAGTCCGCAGAATGAGAGTGTACTCACCCCCTTGTGTCTGCTGTGATGCCCTCAAGCGCCCATCCAACTACGGGTAGGCCACCGCCAGGATCCGGAACATCAGGGGGGTCATGGTGCGACGGGCGCCCCTCCCACGTTGGGAGGCCATCCCAAGCTGAGCCTCCGCCGTCTTCTTGCTGCAGCGGCGAATGTCCTCCCATCTCTTACGGCAGTGGGTGCCCCGTCTATGGTGGGCCCCCAGGGTCCAGACCTTCTTGGCGATGGCACGCCAGATGTCCCTCTTCTGGTGGGTGCTGACATACATGACATGCACAAGGGAGGAGGAACAGTCATTACCAACTGCACCGTTGTGAGTGATCCCCTCCCTACTCTGGGCATTTGGCCCATTCATTCACATGCATTAATGTTCTATGAACTCTGCCCCCTTCCCTCTTCCAACCAGCCCTCTCCACCCAGGCCTAGCCCATGCAACGTGCTCCCTGTGTACTAACCTGTTGGTCTGGAGGACTGTAGAGTAGCGTGTACTGGGGGAGGACCAGTTTCTCCAACTCCTGTGCAGTGAAGGCAGGGGCCCTTTCCCAAGACGCATCATCACTGCCAGCGCACCTGTTCATTGGCTCCTGGGACCCATAGGGTCCAATGTTAACCAATGCAGCAGTGCGCCGCGGTCTACGACCGACTACCGTGACGGTGTGCAACGCCAGCGCAGTTACCCCACAATCCCATTGTCCCACTTTAGAGGTCAGGCAGCCGCCATTTCAGGGGCCCACATGGCTTCATTTACTACTGCGTCACACATAGCTAGGCCTACACTCAACACACATACAGGAAGGGTTTTGTGAGTGGTGTAGTCTTGTGTGTAACTGTGGGTACATAGCTGGAGGAATAATGACTGGTTCTTCGCTGTTGTCCTTCATAGGCACCGTCAGCTGGGACATATGAGAAGATGGCGGAATCCTCCGGTGTACCGACCGCTGGTGGACCTGTTGACAATGGAAGAGAGACATGTCATCGTAACCTACCGGTTTGACCGTGCCACAATCCAGGAACTATGTACCCAGTTGGAGCCAGACCTGATGTCACCAATCCGCCATCTGACTGGAATCCCCCCTGACGTGCAGGTGCTGTCGGTGCTCTGTTTCCTTGCAAGTGGCTCTTTTCAGACAACTGTGGCCATGGCATCAGGGATGTCCCAGCCTATGTTTTCCAACGTATTGTCCAGAGTGTTGTCTGCCCTGCTGAAACACGTAAGGAGATACATCATTTTCCCTCAGGTGAGGATTTGCCTACACTGAAAGGTGACTTCTATGCCCTTGGACATTTCCCCAACGTCATAGGTGCTATTGATGGGACCCATGTAGCTCTGGTCCCCCCCCACAGGAGTGAACAGGTGTACAGGAACTGGAAGAGTTATCCTTCGATGAATGTACAGATGGTCTGTTTGGCAGACCAGTACATCTCCCAGGTAAATGCTATGTTCCCTGGCTCAGTGCATGACGCCTACATCCTGCGGAATAGCAGCATCACTGATATGATGGGTGAACTCCAGAGGCACTGTGTATGGCTATTGGGGGACTCTGGTTACCCCAACCTGTCCTGGCTATGGACCCCAGTGAGGAATCCCAGGACCAGGGCAGAGGAACGGTACAATGAGGCCCATGGGCGGACTAGGAGGGTGATCGAACGCACCTTCAGCCTCCTGAAGGCCAGGTTCAGGTGCCTCCATATGACAGGTGGATCCCTATTCTACTCACCGAAGAAGGTGTGCAACATCATCATTGCCTGCTCCATGCTCCATAGTTTGGCTTTGCGACGCCAGGTGCCTTTTCTGCAGGAGGATGATCCCGATGACGGTGTTGTAGCAGCTGTGGAGTCTGTGGAGCCTGTGGACAGTGATGAGGATGAAGCTGAGGAAGAAGACAACGACAACAGGGAGTCAGTCATACAACAATATTTCCAGTGAGACACAGGTGAGAACATTTTCATTTTTAGCCTTACATTAACTTTCACACGTCTACCTCTATCCTGTTTCTCGATTTAAATCACTATTTGGTAACTGAGTTGTACCCTTCCATTACGGTTTCACAGGTGTGGTTACCTTCGTGTCAACTGCTTGCATCCTTCAAGGGCTTGTGATGTGTGACATAGGTATGTTAGCTTTACAATGGTAAACCCATTATGACACTGTGATTGATAATACATTTTTACTAAACACACACAGACTGACTCCAGATTGTTTTGTGTTTCAAGGGTGTTTATTGAAGTGCTCAGAAATGGGAGGGGGTTGTAAAATGAGGATGGGTGATGGCGGAGGACTGTCCATGGCAGAGTCCAGTCTATTAGTCTCACAGGTGCACTGCCCATCTGGGCATAGGAAGTGGAGCTGGTGCAGTTTAAGTATGGACAGGGTAACAAAGTGGGACAGTGGGAGGACAATCAGGGTGGTCTCATTTCCTGGTGGGGGTCTTGCCATCTTGCTCTGTCCTGTTCCTGGATCTCAGGGACCGCTTGCGTGGTGGTTGTCCGTCTGCAGGGGGAGGGGTGCTGGTGTGGTGGTCCTGTGGCGGGGCGTCCTGTCCACTAGCGCCGGCGGAGGTGGTGGGCAGCTCATCGTCCTGGCTAGTGTCAGGGGCCCCTTGGAGTGCCACGGTGTCCCTGAAGGTCTGCTGTATGTCCTTCAGCACTCCTACGATGGTGCCCAGGGCGGAGCTGATGGTCCTGAGCTCCTTCCTGAACCCCAAATACAGTTCGTCCTGCAGGCGCAGGGTCTCCTGCAACTTGTCCAGAACCGTCGCCATCATCTCCTGGGAGTGGTGGTATGCTCCCATGATGGAGGATAGGGCCTCGTGGAGAGTGGGTTCCCTTGGCCTGTCCGCCCCCTGTCGCACAGCAGCCCTCCCAGTTCCCCTGTGTTCCTGTGCCTCCGCCCCTTGGACCGTGTGCCCACTACCACTGCCCCCAGGTCCCTGTTGTTGTTGGGGTGGTGGGTTACCCTGGGTGCCCTGTAGTGGTGGACACACCGCTGATTGACCTGTCCTGGGTAGGGAGGTTTGGGCCCGCTGGGTGGGTGCTGTGCTGGTGTTACCAGCGGGTGGAAGGTCGGTGTTGGGCTGTGCCTGTGCAAGGGGAACCGACTGTCCCGAGGCCCATGATGGTCCGGGCTGGTCATCAGGATCCAGTAGGGCAGAGCTCGTCACTGTGGGCCTCTTCTGGGGGTGGAGTGGTGTTGTCTGGACCCTCTGGTGTGGTGACGGTCCTTCAGGTTCCTGCAGGGGCAGAAGAGCTAGATTATTGCATGTGTGTGTGTAATGGTGTGCAATGGGTGGCTGTTTGTGTACCCCAGTGCAAGCATTCCTGTGTGTGGGGTTGTGTGGTGATGGTTGGGGGGGTGTACTGGGTATGTGCAGTGGGCATGCTTTAGTGAGGGATGTCCATGCTTAGTTGTGTCATGCAGGGCTTGGTGTTGGGATGGGTGGTTTGTGTCATGGGTACATTAGTGAGGAGTTGTAGTGATAGGGGAGAGGGTGAGGGAGGGGGTGTGTGATAGCATGCAGGTAGGGTGGGGGATATGATAGTTAAGAATTGACTTACCAGTGTCCCATCCTCCACCGACTCCTGCGAGGCCCTCAGGATGCAAGATGGTCAAGACTTTCTCCTCCCATGTTGTTAGTTGTGGGGGAGGAGGTGGGGGTCCGCCGCCAGTCCGCTGTACCGTGATGTTGTGCCTGGAGACCGTTGAACGCACCTTCCCCCGTAGGTCGTTCCACCTCTTCCTGATGTCCTCCCTATTTCTTGGGTGCTGTCCCACTGAGTTGACCATGTCGACTATTCTGCGCCATAACTCCATCTTCCTGGCTATTGATGTGTGCTGTACCTGTGAGCCAAATAGCTGTGGCTCTACCCGGACGATTTCCTCCACCATGACCCTGAGCTCCTCCTCGGAGAAGCGGGGGTGTCTTTGGCGTGACATGGGGTGGTGTGGGTGATGTGTGGGGTGCTGTATGTGGTGATGGTTGTAGTGAGTGTAGTGGTGTGTGGTGTTTTGTGCGTGGATGTTGTGTGGGTGATGGTGTTGTGTGCCTCTGTGTAGTGGGGTTGTCTATTCTGTGCTCTCTCTTTGTCGCCTTTGTCTCAAATTTTTGGTCGTAGGGGTTTGTGGGTGATGTGGGTGTGTGTTTTATATTGTATTGGGTGTGTGGGTGTGTTGTTTGTATGTGTGTCAGGTGTGTGTATTTGGAATTGTCCAATGTTGGCGGTGTTTTGTATATGTGTGTGTATTTTGAGCGCAGCGGTGTGTACCGCCAATGGAATACCGCGGTTGAAAGACTGCCGCTTGGATTCATGGGTCGTAATAGCATGGGTGTGTTTCTGTTGGCGTGGAGGATTTGTTTCCGCCAGTTTATCACTGACCTTTGGTGTGGCAGTCTTGTGTGGGTGTCTGAATTTCGGCGGATTCCAAGATGTGTGTCATAATGCCGCCGCGGCGGCGGTGTATTGGCGCTCTTCTGCACGGCGGTAAGCGCCTTTTACCGCCAATGTTGTAATGACCCCCCAAGTCCTCCAGCACAGTGGTCTCAGCAAGTCCGGTCACATTGCAGGCACCACCCATCAGGGCTGCCAGTATGCCACCTAGCAAGGCCAAGGAGCAGGCCATTCCGCCACCTGCCAAGGTGAAGAAGGTGCCCACATGCCGGAGAAAGAAGCCACACCTACCAGCAAGCAAGGGCTCCTCCAAGCCAAAAGGGGACAATAGCAAGGCACCAGCAGCGACATCAAAGGTGGGGAAGGGACACAAGTCGAAGAGCAGGTCAGGACAGGGCACGGAGGCTCCAGCTGAGGGACTAGAGTCACCCCTTCTTTCAACCACAGCACCAACCTGTACGGCGGTGGACACCACCACCTATACCGCCACCAGCACCGCCACCTGCACGTCTGCTTCCTCAGCAACAGTCCCCAGCATCATCCGCAGTGGGCAGCTGTCCGAGGCTGCTGGAGACGTCCTGCTGTGTCCCTCAACAGGTGTAGACACATGCACCACTGCCAGCACCTCTGCCACAGACACCGCTACAACCACCAGCCCCGGGACGTGCTCAGACAGTGCCACCACAGCTGACATGGCAATCATCCCCAGTGGGCTGCCATCTGAGGCTGCAGGAGACGTCCTGGACCCTTCCCAGCGTACATGAGGCATGACTCCCAGCACTGTTTGTACCAGCAGGTTCCAGGCGAAGTCACAGCAGGGTGGAGTGTGTCTCTGCCTCAATGGAGTATCATCCTACCTGTTCCCAGGCAATCTCGTGGCACACACACGCAGGTGATGGGATGGGACCTGCCACACTGCATCTGAACCACTCTGGGCACAAAGCCCCCTCCAGAACCAGTGGAGATTCACATCCACTACCTCAGTCCTTGGCAGGATGAAGCACTCTGGGCACAAAGCCCCCTCCAGAACCAGTGGAGACTGTTATCCACTTGAGAGACTGTGGCTTTGAACTCCCCAGGATAAAGCAGTGGGCAAATCACCCACTCGACAGACTTGAGAGGCTGTGGCTTGGCACTCCCCAGGATAAACCAGTGGGCAAACCACCCAATGGAGAGACTTGAGAGACTGTGGCTTTGCACTCCCCAGGAGAAAGCAGTGGGCAACCCACCCACTGGAGAGACTTGTGAGACTGTGGCTTTGCACTCTCCATGACCAATCAGTGGGCATGGAGCCCCCTCGTGGAGCAGTGGTGTCGTCCGTTCATCCGGCTAAGGCGCCCCCCCCTCCACCTCCCCCCTGAGGAGCCTGTTTATTTTCCATCTGATACCCCTGCAGTGTTCTCTCCGTTTCAAGTCAGGTATCTTGTGTGGGCTTCGCCCATGCATTTTGGGACACTGATCCACGGACAATGATTTCATTAATATCCGGACTTGTGTAGTTGGTGTACATATTTGTATATACTGAATTTAGAATTTTGCCTATCTGATATTTAATTGATTCCACTTGTTACAATCATTTCCGTTTGTCCTTGCGTTCTTCCAGGTGGTGACGGGGTGTATATGTAATGTTGCTGCATGTATTTGTGTGTATGGTGTTGTGGGTGAGGGTGGGGGTGTTGCGTGTTGCGTGTGTTTGTCACTCTCTTTTCCCTCCCCCCCTCCCCTGTGTGCTAGGTGCAGAACTCACCGTGGTTGTTGCCGACGTCCTTGCTGCTCCTGATACAAGAGGAGGTAGACCAGCATGGGCAGGACCTGTAATTCGGGCTCCATGGCATTCTGGTTGTTAGTAAAGTGTCAAAAGGTGAGTGGTTTCCATTCCAAGTCCTGTTTCCACCGTGCTTTTGATGGCGTTGGTACCGCCCCGGAAAAGGTGGCGGATAGGCGTGTTGTAATACAGTGGGCGGAACCTTGTCTTCCGCCTGGCTGTTGGCGGTTACCGCCGCGGTGTTTGTTTCTACCGCCATGGCGGTCGGAGTGTTAACGTGGCTGTCTGTGTTGGCAGTTTCCGCCATGGTAGAAATTCTATTTTCTTTCTGCTGGCCTGTTGCCGGTATTACCGCTGCTTTAACACTGACCGCCAGGGTTGTAATGAGGGTCTATATGTCTCCAACAGGGCCAGGTCAAAATCTCCTGCTTGAGACCCAGCCTGAGACATGTTGAGTGCGGATTTTAGTTTACAAAATTGTCAGGAAAAAACGAATTTGCAAAAGAGATAAAAATCAAGTTGACCTTCAACTGTGGGTAGGTAGTGAAAATACTTAGCTACTGTATGTCACTGCACAAATACAAGTCCTATTTCACCACTGATCACCAGTGTTAGAAATGGGGTCTTTGGTTAGCTGTCAGGTTACCCCCTGTCCAAGCAAGGACCCTCACTCTAGTCAGGGTAAGTCACACACAATCCAAATTATCCTGTGCCCACCCTCTGGTAGCTTGGCACTGAGCAGTCAGGCTTAGCTTACAAGGCAATCTGTAAAGTATTTGTGCAATAAATCATACAATAACACCATAGAGCACCACAAACATACACCACAAAAATACATCACACAGTGTTTAGAAAAATATATAATTTTTATCTGGATAAATGCATGTCAAAATGATTCAAATCAATAGGTATATGTTGAGATATCACTGAAAAGTGATATAAAGTGTCTTGAGTCTTTTTATAGCAAACAAAGGTGGTCATTCTGACCCTGGCGGTCTTTGACCGCCAGGGCGGAGGACCGCGGGAGCACCGCCGACAGGCCGGCGGTGCTCCAATGGGGATTCCGACCGCGGCGGTAAAGCCGCGGTCGGACCGGCACCACTGGCGGGGTCCCGCCAGTGTACCGCGGCCCCATTGAATCCTCCGCGGCGGCGCAGCTTGCTGCACCGCCGCGGGGATTCCGACCCCCCCTACCGCCATCCAGATCCCGGCGGTCGGACCGCCGAGATCCGGATGGCGGTAGGGGGGGTCGCGGGGCCCCTGGGGGCCCCTGCAGTGCCCATGCCACTGGCATGGGCATTGCAGGGGCCCCCGTAAGAGGGCCCCTACATGTATTTCACTGTCTGCTGTGCAGACAGTGAAATACGCGACGGGTGCAACTGCACCCGTCGCACAGCTTCCACTCCGCCGGCTCGATTCCGAGCCGGCTTCATCGTGGAAGCCTCTTTCCCGCTGGGCTGGCTGGCGGTCTGAAGGCGACCGCCCGCCAGCCCAGCGGGAAAGTCAGAATTACCGCCGCGGTCTTTCGACCGCGGAACGGTAACCTGACGGCGGGACTTTGGCGGGCGGCCTCCGCCGCCCGCCAAGGTCAGAATGAGGGCCTCAGTCTCTTTCAAGCACAAAGTACCTGGTTCGCGTGAAAAATGTCTGCAAAGAACCGCCGAGGAGGACATGCATGGAAACAAAGGCGTGTGCGTTGATTTCTCGGGCTGCACACAGCAATGCGTCAATTCGTTTTCACACAGGGATGGCTGGGCATCAATTTCTGGTGCTCGGTCGTGGATCCTCTTGGGGTTCCGGGGTTTTCAGACACCCCGGGGACGATGCGTGGATTTCCGGTGCTGCTAGGACGAAGTCACAGGAGCTGAGTCAATCCGGTAAGCATTGCGTCTAATTTTCTACCGCACAGCAGGTGCTGCATCGATTCATCTCTGGAAGTCGGGCTGTGTCGTTCTGGCTCGGCTGTGCATTGATCCGTTGAGGCTGTGCATCAAATTTCTGGTTGCTACGCTGGCGCTGCATCAATCTTCTCTTTGCAAAGTTGAGCTGCGTCATTCTGGTTCGGCGTGCTGTGAAATTTTCACCACGGTGCAGGCTGTGTGTCTATTCTGGCAGGCTGTGCATCGAATTTCGCCGCACAAGGAGTCCTTCTTGCAGAGATGAAGTCTTTGTGGTCCTGAGACTTCAGGGAACAGGAGGCAAGCTCTATCCAAGCCCTTGGAGAGCACTTCTTCACCACAGCCAGAGAGCAGTAAGGCAGCAGGGCAACAGCAAGGTATCAGTCCTTCACAGAAAGCAGACAGGTGAGTCCTTTGGGCAGCCAGGTAGGTCTGCTTGGCAGGATGCAGGTTCTGGTTCAGGTTCTCTTCTCCAGGAAGTTTCTGAGTTGGTAGGGGCAGAGGCCCTGTTTAAATACCTAAATGTGCCTTTGAAGTGGGGGAGACTTCAAAGAGTGGCTTAGAAGTGCACAAGGTCCCCTTTCAGTTCAATCCTGTCTGCCAGGGTCCCAGTAGGGGGTGTGGCTGTCCTTTGTGTGAGAGCAGGCCCTCCACCCTCCCAGCCCAGGAAGACCCATTCAAAATGCAGATGTATGCAAGTGAGGCTGAGTATCCTGTGTTTGGGGTGTGTCTGAGTGAATTCACAAGGGAGCTGTCAACTAAGCCCAGCCAAACGTGGATTGTAAGGCACAGAAGGATTTAAGTGCAGAGAAATGCTCACTTTCTAAAAGTGGCATTTCTAACATAGTAATATTAAATCCAACTTCACCAGTCAGCAGGATTTTGTATCACCATTCTGGCCATACTAAATATGACCTTCCCACTCCTTTCAGATCAGCAGCTCCCACTCCAACAATGTATGAGGGCAGCTACAATGTTGGCCTATGAAGGGAGCAGGCCTCACAGCAGTTATAAAAACGGATTTAGGAGTTTTACATTACCAGGACATGTAGACTACAAAGGTACATGTCCTGCCTTTTGTTTACACAGCACTCTGCCCTATGGGTTACCTAGGGCATACCTTAGGGGTGAGTTATATGTAGCAAAAGGGGAGTTTAAGGCTTAGCAAGTACTTTTAAATGCTAAGTCGAATTGGCAGTGAAACCGCACACACAGGCCTTGCAATGGCAGGCCTGAGGCATGGTTAAGGGACTACTTATGTGGGTGGCACAATCAGTGTTGCGGGCCCACTCGTAGCATATAATCTACAGGCCTTGGAACATGTAGTGCACTTTACTGGGAACTTATAAGTAGATTAAATAAGCCAATTGGGTGTGAACCAATGTTACCATGTTTGAAGGGAGAGAACATATGCACTTTAGCACTGGGTAGCAGTGGTAAAGTGCGCAGAGTCCTAAAACCAGGAAAAAGAGTGTCCAAATTTTGGAGAGAGGCAGGCAAAAAGTTAGGGATGATCACCCTAAGACTGTAAGGTCTAACAACAGTACTTTCTAAAAGGGGCATTTTCAAACTCACAACTTCACTAAAAGATGGATTTTTAAATTGTGAGTTCGGAGACCCCAAACTCCAAATTTATATCTGCTCTCAAAGGGAATTTGCTCTTGAATAATATTTAAAGGCAGCCCCCATGTTAACCTATAAGAGAGATAGGCCTTGCATCAATGAAGATTGCATTTGGCAGTATTTCACTGTCAGGACATGTAAAACACATCAGTGCATGTCCCACCTTTAACATACCCTACCCATGGGGTGCCTTACATGTATAGAAACAGAAGATTTAAGCCTGGCAAGTGGGTACACTTCCCAAGTCAGACTCAGACAATGCAGTGGCAGGTCTGAGCCATGTTTACTGGGTTAATAATGTGGGTGGCACAACCAGTACTGCAGGTCCACTAGTAGCTTTTGAACTACAGGCCCTGGGCACCTCTAGTACACCCTACTAGGGACTTACTGGTAAATCAAATATGTCAATCATGGATAGCCATTATACCAACATTTTACACAGGAGCACCTGCACTAGCACTGGTTAGCAATGGTAAAGTGCCCAGAGTATCAAAGACAGAAAAACACAGAGTCCAGCACACATCAACAACCTGGGAAACAGAGGTAAAACGTTAGGGGAGACCTAACAGTCTAACAGTGTTTTTGAAGTGGGGGCAACTTCAAAGAGTTGTTTTGAAGTGCACCAGTTCCCCTTTCAGCCAAGTCCTGTCTGCCAAGAGATCTGTGGGGAGTTATCAGTCCTTTGTGTGCGGTCAGGCCACTTCCCTTTGAAATGTGAGAGCCCCCCACCCTTCCTGCCCAGGAAGACCCATTGGTATGTAGATGAATGCAGATGTAGCTGAGGGTCCTGTGTTCATGACTATCTGGATGGAATGCACAAGGGGAGCTATCACCCACCACAGTCCAGAAATGGATTGAAGACAGGCTGTAAGGCACAGAGAGCACTAAGAACAGAGAAATGCTGACTTTCTAAAAGTGACATATATAAAATAGTAATATTAAATCCAACTTTACTAGTATGCAGGATTTTTCGCTACCATTCGAAACGTGACAAACATGACAATGCCTCGCCTTTCAGATCAGAAATTACCACTTAAACGTATATAATGGAATTCCCAATGTTGGCCTATGAGAGGAGCAGACTTCACCATAGTGAAAAACGACTTTGGGAGATTTTCACTACCAGGACATGTAAAACGTAGAAGTACATGTCCTGGCTTTTATTTACATGACACCCTGCCCAATGGGCTACATAAGGCCTACATTACGGGTGATGTATATGTCATAAAATGGGACTTTACAACTTGGCAAGTAGTTCGAAGTGCCAAGTCGAAGTGCCAATGAAACTGCACACAGACTCTGCAGTGGCGGGTCTGAGAAATGGTTAAGGGGCACAACCAGTACTGCAGACCCACTTGAAGCATTGAATTTACAAGCCCTGGGTACATACAGTGCACTTTATGAGGGACTTATAGGTAAATTAAATATGCCAATTGGGTAGGAGCCAAGGTTACCATGTTAGGGGAGAGACAGAAGCGCTTTTGCACTGGTATCAGTGTAAAGTGTGCGGAGTCCTAAAACCAGGAAAAAAACGAGATCAGAAGAATTTGAGGAAGGCAGTCAAAAAGTTGGAGAAAGACCACCCTAAGGCTGTCAGGTCTAACATCTTCCTTTTTCCCTTTCCCACTTCAGCTATCAAGCAGTCAGTGGTGACTTTTATAGGCCTTTAGGTGTTCGATTATGGGTAAGAGAAGAAAAATCAAGCAATCCATGGCATTCCTAGAGGAGGACCAGTATCTAGAAATTGTAAGTTGACAGCATTTATCTGAAAGGTCTGCAAAACATTGTTTTCTATGTTTTAAAGATGGTCCCCAATTAAGAAACATAAACGAAAACCCTAACAAAGTGGCACTTAGGAAGCAGCACGCCATGCAGCCTTAAATATAGGAAAGTTGGAACTTGTGATTCTTTTTCTAGCTCTAATGCTGCCTCTTGCCACTGTCTCCAAGGGACTATCACTGAGTTCTTTCGGGTCAGAAAGCAGTTTCTGGGTTGTTGAATGAGGTGCAGAATGGAGGGAGTAGGGAAAGGTCAGGAGCACAACACTTCTGCGGCTTCTTCAATGACAGGCACAAATGTGCCGGGTGATGGCCTTGCAGCCCAAAGGCACTCATCTAATAGATGACATGTTGTCTTTTGCCATGTGTTCTAGTTTTAACCATTTCTGCCATTTTAGACAACGTCTCTATGCATTCTGGGAGCTGTAGTCCAATTTCAATAATGTAGGTACGCACCTAAAACTAGATCCTTGGCTGAAATCAGAGTATACTCCTCTTGAACTCACATCAAAATGGAGAGGTTTGGGGCTCTTCTCAAGTGGACACCTCACATCAGAAACAATTGCATGTCTCTCATCAAAGCAAAGTTTGGATGGTGACCTGACCTTTGTATCAAATAGTGAGTGGCCGTGTCTCCTGCCAACGCATTGCTCTATTACTCACAGCGACAATTACCTCTTTGCAGCCCCCGCTAATGTGAAGCTCCAGTTAAGGCTACTTGTGTGGGCTTTAACTCTGAGAAGGTAAACTCTTCACTGGTACAAACTTGGTCTCTGTATCTAACCCAAACTCTATTGAAGTAAGCCTGAACATTTGCTTGGAGACTGTGAGTGGCTGTTTGTGGTTTTTGGCTTTACTTTCACATAGAGCTTTAAAACGTCATAATTCTGGTTCTGCTTATTGATTTTTGTATAGTTTTGGTGTCATTTTATTCATTACATTTAAGTCTATGCTTCTGAATTGTTTGGGAATTTTTATTATGTTGTGTTTTCACTATTTTACTGTTTGAGTGCTGCATAAATGCCTATTGCCTCTACTTTAAGCCTGACTGCTGTCGTTCCAAGGGTTAAGCACCGATTTGTTGAACGTATTTTGTGCTTTACCCTGACTAGGACTGTTTTCATTATTTGAGTGGAAAGACACCTCTTAAACAAGAACCTAATTTCTTACATGAAAGACACTTGGTGCAGGTGTGCTTAATGTACTTTAACCAGGGAATATGGAGACCCTTGTCACATGAAAGATAATCTTTCATGACCTCCTTAGTCAGAGAGGTTATGGAATTTCTCCAAATGGAGCACCAAGTGAGGCAGACATGACATCTTTTCCATGGCAGCTACCATCACAGAGAGGGACAAAAGCTGGGTTAAATCCAGCTTCAGAGAACACAGAAAGAGAGAAAGAGATCTGGCTGAGCTGAAGAAGCTTGCCAACAGGGAGTACCTGTTGGTCCAAACCACCCTAGAGATGTAACCGGATTAGGAGATGATGTCATAACTGTGGGACAGGATCTTACTGACTAGGTCCAGGTTGGGTCAGAACTGGAGTCAGTTCTTGTTCCCACTGGCCCAGTTTGACCCCAGATCCATACTGGCCTGCCCCTGTGATGAGCACTCTACAAAACTTTGGATTTTTTGCAGGTTGTATTGTAGCTACACTAGGAGGTTCTTAATCTTTCTCCTTAAAGGCACTTCTGTTTTTAGGCATACGTGGGCCTTTTTTATTTTTTCAGATGCTTTCCACTTCAGTGGTTTGTGTAGACGTGGCCTCAATGGCCTGTGGTGTAGGCAAACACTATTGCTGTAGCTGTCCTGAATAATATTGTGATCTTCTGCAGTAACTTCACGGGGTCTGGTGTCAGAAGGGATGTCTATGCTCATGTATTGTGTGGTTATTGTTTCTGCATCCTGCACTTTCGTGGATGTAAATCTTTTTTAGATTTCTCTGATCATTATTTAGCTAGTTGCCGAGAATGCCTGAAATATGCAGCCATTTTGTGTTTTATAAAAGCTCTTCCTCAGACCTATAGCCTTTTGTACTTTTATACTTTTTAACATTCTGTTTTACTATTTTCATGGTGTACTTGCTTTTTTTGGTTTGATTTTATGAACTGAATAAAGTATTGAAGGCATTGAATTGAAATGAATTGAATTGAATTGGAATTGTGCACACTCCCTGATGTCTTCATTCTAACATGCACTGAAATTTGTGATATGTAATATGATAGATGTTGTTTTTAAATTATTTTGGTGTGTGCCTCACTGATACTATGTGTAACTAGTTTAATGAGTTTTTGCCTAGATCAGATGCATAACCCAACTCAAACATCTGGACCACTATATTTATAAAGAATAACTGAGTATTTAAGGATTTAAGGATGAATGAGAATATAGTCATGCAACCTTTTTTTCTACCATACATATGTTGAAGTGCCCAATTGTCCATATGTTTTCAGAGACTGCATCTTGCCCATTGCCATGAGTTCAAGACTAGATATGAAACTCCTATGTCCTTTAGGATCCCTTGCAAAAATCTAGTATCACCTGGTCTGGATGTTTTTTTATCAAGCCAGAGCAGTGAACTCCTTTCCTTGGACTCTCTTTGTGTGCCCATTAGTACATAGTACTAGGCACACTTACACTGTCCTGGAACCTTTCCCCTTGTGAGGTCAGCAAAAGACCAACTTTTCAGTCATCAGGTTAGCCATTAGAGTCAGAGATGTATTGGAAAGAAGAAACTATCCTCAGTCCTTTCTCAGAAAGTCATATGCTCCATATTCTTGTACTCCACCTACTCTGTAGTAAACTATATATCTTTGCATGGTCCGCATTTTCTTCTGACCGGTTGTATTGACATTTTGGCTCTGGGAAGTCTGCTAAAATGGCTCCCATACATGAGCTCCAACCCTACAAAGTACACATAGTTGAATTACAAATTTGATAGTTGGCCTTTTACTTAGGCTGCACTAGTATGATATAAAAAGTGCACCAGTGGCAGAAATGTCTAATATTACATATGGACTGCAGGTTGATACATACCACCCATATGTGGGACTTTAAAAACTTGGTTCATTGCCTGCCATTGCAAACATGAGCGGCTATAGCTTTATTACCTTCCTTGTCTAGAATTTACAATCATGAGGTGATGCTGTCGAAGCACCATATAACCAGCCTCTAGAAGAAATTATCTCTTATCAACTCTCTTGTACGCGTCCCCTACATGCACCCCATTTTACTTGGAATAACAAAGGGAGGAAAGGCCAAGAATATGTACTATCATCACCATTCGTAGGGAATTCGTTTGCAACAAAGAGGAGGGATAGAGGTAAGTACTGGGGTTAGAAAGGGTAATCAGATTAACTAAGGATGCCAGTGAGCACATTATTTCCAAAACCGTTCTATCATCCAAGTCCTTCTAATCATGAGGATTTATTTTAGCATAGTTTGTGACTCGGTACCCAAAGAAATTACAGAACTCATTAAAAATGCAATCCATTAAACTTTAATAAGAATTACACACATTACTGAAGATATTTACTTTGGCATAGCAGACAAGGTACTCTAAATCTAAATTCCAAAGTTCGTTGATCTCCCATATCTAACTTATAGTATAAGAAGAATGTGGATCGAACTGGCAGTGTGGTGCCCTACAAATGAAGCCATCTTACAAGTGATCTTACACTATAGAGCACCAAGTAACAACGATTCCCTGAGAGAAGTAGGCAGGCAAAACCCGTTCTTGTCCAATGACTTAAAGTGGAACCAGAAACTTTAAATTTGTGTTTGAAAACATCACCATTTAAAAAGAGACGTTCAGATTGTCCATAGTCAAGTGACCTGGAAAGGTAAATTTGAAGAGCTCAGACTATGTCCAATTACGCCAAGTTTCCTCCTCATGGGAAGAAGGCAAGTTGAAAAGATAACTAAGAAGAATTCCTGATGTTGATGAAGAGAACACATAACCTTGGGTTTAAATCACATTTCTCACAATCAATGACCAAAAACCTATTTTAGGTGTTAAATACTAGAAATTCTAGGACCTTAAGAACTTGGAATAAGTCCCAAAAAGGAACAGTCTTCCAAACAGAAGTTTGACGAATTGCCCTTCAGCAAGCTACTGGCTAGAACCTTTAATCCTAAAAGGACTTCCTCAGGGAACTAAAATCACATTTACTGTTGCCCATGAATGTATAAGGTGGAGACTGCTAATTCCAGAACAATTCCTTCCTGGAAAAATAGAAGGACCCATGTAGGTTCACAATTAAAAAAAATCAATAGATCGAGCTGAACACTAGCAAGATAAAGACTTCTATTGACAATTGTAGGATCACCAAGTGGACTCCTGGTGGGATTCCTGAATTGAGGCTGCCAGGTGAGAGGAATGGCCTAGTTCAGTGATACCCTTCTCCCACAACCAAACCAAGGGGATGAAGATGTTGGGTGAAGGTCTGTGAGAACAGAGGAACTTAAAGAGGTTGAGGCTCCTACAGAAATATCCTCTTTGGTGCCATAGTTATGAGTCTCAGAAGGCAAAACCACCTGATGTATCTCCAAAAAGAAACCACATGAATGAGCTTAACCTATTCTCTAGGAAGGCAAACTAATGGCTTGGTAATCAGAGAAAATTGAGGAAATACTTAAAGAAAAAGAGAAGGCCACAGTTAGGTCAGGGCATCTAACTCCCAGGCTCACGCCTCCAGAAATTTGAAAAGAAAGTATGAAGGATGAGTATTGTTGGTCCTGAAAAATAGGTCATGCTGAGGAGAACCAAACGTTCCATGATTCTCTGACAAATGGGAAGAGCCAAAATGAATTTGCAGGATGGATGAAACACTCTGCTTAGTTAATCTACTAAGAAATTGTTTACTCCTTAAGGTGAGATTCAGAGAGTACCAACAAATTGAGTTTTGCGAAGCTGAAAAGCCAGAGAAGCCAGAGAACCCACCCCTGAGTGCTTTTTGAGAGATACCATTATGACTGTATAGAAACGTGCAGACTAGAACCATCTGACCCTGCTACTGAGGAAAGTCCCATAGAATAGTTTGATAAACTGCCATTGGTTCTCTCTGGTGGGACAGATAAGGAGTCTCTTCGAGAACCCATTCCCCCTCTCTGATAGCTTGCCTAGAATGGCCCTTCCTTTGAATTTGCTAGTATCCATAGTTAGTACCACCAGCTGAGAGGGGCATAGAAAAACATCTCCTTTGAGATTTGATAGAAGTCATCAATGAAGACTGTCTTGAATGCTGTTGGACACAGGTACTACAAAGTTGCAGTCCTTGCCTAATGGAATCTAACAAGATAGCAGATTTCAAATTAGTGAGCTCAGATGGAGGGGAGCCCATGACACCATAAAAATGCAACAGGCCCACAGAAGGACATACCAAAATGAAATCCCAATGATGGTTACTTTGAAGAATACAGAAAGCCTATCCTGTGATCCCCTAAGCTAAGACTCATCATGCTGCCTTTAACACTCAGGCAATCCCAGGCTGAGGAGATGTCTTGAGACAATATTTTGGTTGCTTTCTATCCTTGCTCTCAGGATAGAAAAAAAAAAAAAAAAGATCCCAATTAAGTGTGAAACTGGGCTGCATAATATTGCACGTCTAATAAAGATGTTAGTTGATATTGGTTTGCATTGAAGATTAACCCATGTTTAAAATAATTCTTACAGACCTTGGTTATGTCCCTTAGCATACCAGAAGTAAAAAAATATGGAATCAGCTAATCATCTAGTACAGGTACAAGGATCCATTTGTTGTGGTGGATGACATAGAGGGATGCTAATACATTTATAAGTACCCTTGGTGCTGACGTCAGACCAAAAGGTGAAATCTGGAAGTCCGAAATCAGATCTCCTACATCGAACCATAGAAGACATGTGGTGAGCTGGAAGAATCAGAATGTGACTGTAGGAACTCTGAATATCTATAATAGACAGCTGTTTTCCTGGGGATCTGAAAGGAATGTTGTGTTTTAACATGTACATCCCGAGGTTAACACTCTAAGTGTGATGGGTAAGACCCTTAAAATGCAAGATCACCTGGAATACCATTGCAGCTTCAGTACTACAAAGACAGTACTGTATAGCTCCTAACCTATCTTTTTTGGGGAAATAGGTATTTTTACTCTCTTTATAGCCAGGGTCCCAATCCCCTAGATTAGAGCATGATTCTTAGCAGGACCCTGAGAGCAGGCTCTGGTTGGATCTGCACAAAGTCCAGGGGATACCCCTTGACAAACTATCGTTAGTGTCCATTCATCCATTAGTGACTTTTCCCCAAACATGATGGAAGAAAGATGGATGCCCAACTACTGAAACTTTGGGCAGATTTTCGAATAGTCAGGATTGTTACTTGGGTTTGGAAGAGGAAACAGAGAGAACACTGTTAATGAAATGCTGATGGGTGGAACCATCATTACCCTGAAAAAGATTGAAATCTTCTGTGGCTAAGTCAGCTTATAGGGCAGCAAGGTAAATCTAATGATCAGGTTAAGATTTAAAGCAAGTAGGGCTGCAGGCAGATCTAATGATTTAGTTTGTGAAATAAAGACTTGAGCATCATTTCGATTTTTAAAAGCACGGCTAAAATGTTCTTTGACCTGGTCCCTAAACAATAAAATACCCAAAAAAGGGCACATTAAGCAGTTTTGCTGTTTTGAAACCTACCGTCTTCCTGCCTTTGAGATAAATTTGAAAGCCATTTTAAACCTAATAGCAATGACAGAGATTTTGAAAATACCACAGATAGTATCAGAATGAATTTAGTCTACATTTCTATGCCTGACATATCAACATTATACTCCCCTGCTAGAATAGAATGGCTATTATCAAGACGCTATTAACAAGAGATTAAGAGGCACAAGTAGCAGTTCTTACAGTACAGTTTAAAACAGCAAAGCTCTTTTTAAGAACTGCTTCCACTCTACAGCCTACAAGGTCAGCTATAGACAACTTATCAGAAGAAATTTAAACCTCATTAGAGGTAATTGTACAACAGCCTGTCAGGTTAGCTAATGCTGGATCCAAACGGGCTGCTGAAGGTAAATCCATTTCCTGTTGTGTAGCAAGAAAATAAAATAAATTTAAGAATCTGAATGAATGTGCTTTCTCAGCATCCTTCCATTCTCTTAACAGGAGGAATCTGAATTCATAATTCATGGGATGACAAGGAGGGTGATCTGGATACTGCTGAGACATATCTGAACTGATTCTTTATCATTTCTGATTCAGCAGGAAGGTGGAGACTATCTGCCAAGTACTCAAAAACAGAAGGGAGGTCTGGATGTTTGATAAACTTGCTCCTTGTACCAGAATCTGGACCAGGCATTCATCATTATAATCCGGTACAGGTCAAGAGGAAACCAGAAAGGGAGAATGCGCCTCTCAAGATGACACTAAAAGGGTCATGATCCTCTGGCATTAATTGTTCCTCCACAGAAAGGCCCCTTTATCTTTTAAGAACCTCTGACACAAAGGTCCATCAGGGCCGGAATCTGTTCATCAGGAAAAAGAGAAGGAGAAGCAACTTCATCCTTACTGCTTTCTTGTCCCCACCACTATGGGAACCTGAAAGGAATTATTATGTTTCACTGTGTGAGTCCTTTGATCTGTCATGAAAGGAGAACAACATCACACAAAGAGGGAAGAAACATCTACCACAAATACTCACTCCAATAAAGACTGCAGATGACCAAAGGAGCTGCAACTACAACAGGTAAGAGAAACAGGATGTGTTGTGGCTTCCCTCCTTATATAGTTCCAGTTAGGAGTTGTGGGCTTTTGTACCACAATGTGATGGCCAGACTCCCATTTGAGACAAATACTGTGTCTTAAATATTTTAACCAGACTTAACCATTGTATAGATTTGGAAATAGTTGATTGGAGCATTGATCAGTGCAGTGAAATGGTACCAAGTTGGTACAAGACACCACAGATATTAGGACAATGGCAGAATGATTAATGCTTGGAAATGTATGGGTTTTAATTTAATTTAGTAATTTTTATTAAGTATCACATTCACAATTTATGCGAAAGGCATTCATAGCATGGTTGCATCAGACAATGGTTTCTGTACAACCAGTTGATAAATGAAACAAGGTGTAAAACAAATAAAAGTAGCATGAGTTGAGAAATTGCAATCAGTGTAGTTCATGGCCATTTGCATGAGTGCATTCTCGGTGTATGTCAACGTGATCAAAGTGTCCTTCAAAGAGTAAGAAGTTCATTGTAAGGTTTTCAGTATAGGTAGGAATATTGCCTCAGTGAGATCAAAGTGGATGGAAGTTACATGATATGCACAGGATGTTGAATGGTCAGAAATTGGGGACAGATGATGTGAGTTTTTGAACTACAAGAGGTTTTAAGTTTGGGATTGGAAGCACAGATTTAGATGGGCCTTTGAAGAAGGAGAGCACTAATCCTTTATCTGACTCAAAGAGCAAACATAGACATTTTCAGAGAAATCATTTGTTGCCAGGAAAATAAATAGGTTCAAGCTAATAGATCTAAATGGCTATGGAGCATAGGGGATTATATAGAGTTGATCAGTAGAAGCAAGTTGAATGAGTGTAAGGTGAAACTTATGTAGAGAATTTTTCAGCAGTCCTTTGGCTGATGACTAAACAATTGATGAGAACTTTGGTAAATAGAAGGAAAATTAAAGTTTCACTTTACAAACGTTTAGTAATTGAAGATGAGAAAATGAGTTATGGATTCCAGAAATGTAGAGTGCCATATTGTGATTACAATGGACTGTAAATCTGAGTACAGTTGTATTGGAGAATGCCACTGGTGAAAATGGGGCATAGAAAGAGACAGACTGTGGGTAGCAGGAGAGGGGAGGTAGGTGATTGTAGTCTGGGCAAGCTGAGTAGGAGGCAATGGATGGGTATTCTGTAATGGATGAGTGAGAGAAAATTGATTTTGAGAGTATATATTTCATTAATGAGAGAAGAGAGAGGAATATAGTTCATTTCATCTTCCACAAAGAGATGAGTGGCAAGTACAAATAAGGAAATGATCCTGTGTCCTGATGGGTATGGAGATATGAGGGAATGGAGCATTGATTCTTATGTGACAGTGATGGGTAAAGCAATAGTGTTGTATTCTTGTGATCACCATAATACAGTGGAGGAGCAGTCAGGGAAGAAATAAGAGAATCACAATGATGAAAACCTATGATGTCTATTGTGGAAAGGCTTTTAAGAAGAATCCACATCCAATGAGACTTCTCTTACCTTGCAATCAATCACTGAAACTCAATCACACTTGCACTTTACAGCCAACACAACTGAATTATTTTTAAACAACAATTCAAATTGTGCCTCCTCTAACTCTGCTTTCTCTTTCCATCTTTTCCTTGTTCCAGAACACTTTTCTGGTAGCAGTGCACTTTATAATATGTTTGCATTAATTTTTTCGGGATTCTACTCTGATCAAATGTGGCAGTTGGATTGCAAGGGATAAGGTATGGTTATTGAAGGAGACAATGGTTTTAACTTCTGGTTGCCAATGAATACCTGCACTCTGTCAGACCTGGCATCCTTGTCATGGCTTTCCTTGACTTTTTTTGCCTTTTAACCTCCTGCTTTAGGACCCTGGGCACTTTACCACTGCTGGCCAGTGGTAAAGTTCATGCGATCTTTCCCTAAAACATGATACCATTGGCTTACCCACAATTGGCATTTTCATTTACTTATAAGTCTGGAGTAAAGTGCAGTACATGTGTCCAGGGCCTGTAAGTTAAATGCTACTGTGCCACCACTTCACTAGCCCTTCAAACATGACTGAGGCCTACCATTGCAGAGCCTGTGTGTGCAGTTTTAAACTGCCACGTGGGCCTGGCAAGTCAAGCCTCTTGCACGGCCCAGACCTTCCTTTTTAGTACATATGAATCACCCCTAAAGTAGGACCTAGACAGCCCCAAGAGTAAGGTGCAGTGTATTTAAAAAGTTGGACATGTACTTTTTACATTTTGCATGTCAAGGTAGTGCCCAGGGCTGCAACTGCTTCCAGAGCAACAAGAGACTCATACAGGCGCTGCTGAATAGTGGGGGAGGAACCAATAGAATCCCACTTAAATCTGCGCTGGTTACCAGTGAGCAGGAGCCTCCTATCAAAGGATTCATGCTCATGGGATAGAATAGAAATAACCTCCAGATTTAGTAAAAGAGCCAAGGCATTGTGGTCTCTATCCAACCATGTGACCACCACCATATCCACAACATGCCTCCACAGCCTTGTATCCACCAAAACATAATCTATACGGCTTGGTCCTCCTTGCCGATTAAAAGTAAACTTCTCATCCTTGTCAAGGTAGTTCTCCCAATGCACTTTCTCAACCCAATATTAAGAGTGAAGGTATTAATTTGCAAGGCAGCCACCGACCATTTCATCACAGGTTTGAGAGATAACTCGGGAACACCCCACCCTTTAGCCTCCTCCCTAGATAATGTCACAGTGTCAAGGGGTTCAAAGTTACATTTGAAATCACCAGCAACAGTCCTATATACGTCAGCAGTAAGAGATGGCAGGAAGGCATTAATTGCATTAAAGGCAACCACCCTAGAGTTACTACCATCATGCCGGCAATAAACATTAATTGAACATATTGAAATCCCATCAATGAACCATAGTGCAACACACAAAATGTCCGGAGAGCCTAGATCAAGAGCATAAGCAGTGCATACTAGGGTCGTTTTTAACCAAATTAAAAGGCCCCCAGATGGACTTCCCATCTGGAGTGATAGGGCAGGTTGATCAAAAGTAGCAAACCCATGCCGGAAGGGTGATGAAGTGGCCCAAGTTTCCTGGAATGGACATATGTCATATTGGTCAACAAAGTCACCCCATTCCCAAACAGCGAGTTTGTTTCCAATTCCTGCCAGATTCCAGAAAACGAACTTGGTTGCACGCCCTATTCCGGAGTTAGGATCCCTGATGTTGAGCATACCATGGTACACTAATGAAGGGAAGGACAACCTAGAAGATGCGCATGATTGCAACAAATTATCAGGAAGGACACTGAGAGCATCACAAAGTGGAATGTCAACAGCAACATGAGACTTCAATGGAACACCCAAAATATCTCTGACTTCTTCTCAGCTGTTCCAGAAAGGAAACATCCAGTAGATTAAGATTTGTTTAAGTCATTGGTTTGCATTGAGATCAGAAGGTGGCAAATACCTGTTGGAAGTCAAAAAAGATCTTTCATACTGGTGAGCAGGCCCTCTTCTTACCATTTGCCCTGAAAGGCAAGAAAAGGCAGCTCTAAAAAAATATCCCAGGGACACAATGTTCACTGCTCAACCAAGGTTACTAGTCTTGTATTCAGTCATGACCAACCATTGAGCCAGGCCCGGGGACCTACAATAGTCTTATACCTATAGTAGTGAAGACAAAATCGCAAATCCCCGTTTCCGAAGTAATGCTGGCTAAAAGCTTAGTACTGTCTAATAACGTCTACACTTTGGCAAAATTAATGGAGTTTTTTTGTGGAAATAATGCGAGACGCCCAGAAAATTATGCATTATCACACAAAATGTAGATGCAGCATTTTGCGCTACTTTGAGTCCATTTTAGATGTGAAGATGCATTTTGTGCTAAGGAAAACAGTGCAAAATCGCTCATATTGTGGACAACAGTCAGTGGTGTTCTGTTTGTTTCTGTTGTTTCCATGGTCCTAAAATGGGAATTTCACCTGATTGAAATTTCAATTATGCGGCATGCCTAGTGGTGTAATCAAGGGCTTTTAGTCAATGTAAAAAAAATCCGGGTTTTATGACATCCTTCGTAACGCATGACCTCTTTGTAGTCGTGTATTTTTCTTCTCTTATTTTTAAAAGCTATTTCCAACCCCAGGTTCTACATGATTTACTTGGGCCGGTATAATGAATCACCTTATTTTCTCTGTCCATGATTTAATCCTGCTTCTTGCCAAGTGCCTGAAAAGCAACTGTTTTTTTTAAATCAGAAAGGGTAGATATGTGACTCGGTGTAAGGTCATATGAATTGAATAATTGACCACTTTGATTTTCCATTAATTCATTGCATTAAGCTATCCATGCCACTAGGCACAACAGGCTTCATTGTATGTTAAAAATCGTTTTTGTAACAGATTCAACTGTCCGATCTACATATTAAACGCTGAAACTTATGAGAAAATGCCCTATGTGCATTCTCAGGCTCTGATTAATGACCTTGAGGCATGTTCCAATGTTATCACTTTTAGATTGTTTTCGTTCATATAATCCAATGCCGTTTTCTCCTTGTCTAGGCTTCACCTTGTTATCAATAACACAGCTTGCTTCCTTCACAAGTTCCATTATTTTCAACACAGCCTCTGATGAATGTCCTTCTTTGCACTGTGACGCCAATTTAGGATACTTTGTTTCACTTGTAATAGAGGCAGCGTGGACAGTCTGATGCTAAACTAAAGCCCTTGCGTGATTAGTCACAAAGGCTTCATATATCACATTGTGCCTCCTACAATTGAAGCTGCCAACACTTTCATTGCCTGGAGTTTCTAGATCGCACCTCACACCCAAACTACATTTACATTTGTGGGCCTTACATGACCAGTGCTGTCAAAACACATTTTTTTCTCAGCACTGTCTCATAGGGTCTCATTAGAAGCCCGGTGGTAATGCCAATTCGGCCGGTAACAGGAGTTACCACACAAATCAAGAATACAATATCCGTGATAAATCCGAAGATCTGTGGTGTTTCTCCCAGACTCCCACTAGTAAAAGCAGATGGGGTGTCTGGATGAAATAATGTGTTCAAACAAGGTGTGTTTTGCATGACAAGCCTTACACCACAGTCAAAAAAGAAGGGCAGAAATTCATGTTAGGAAGACACTATTCAGAAAAAGTGGACAATTATATGAATCAGAAAGGCAAGATTTGTACAGGCATCACAGACCCATGTTCCAATCTGGTATTCCTTTCAGTTGGTGGCGTAACTGCCCTCTGATACAGAGTAGCTGCACCACGAACATCAATTAGTGAGACAGAGTGAGACTCAGAAGTTTTCCGTTCGGTGTGGGGGCTAGGGGTTGTGTGCTGCGGAACATCCCCTCCTCCCAGTGTTTACTTTCAGCCGGTTAACATGCGCAGCTGACTGGCTGGTCGGGTCATCTCACCTGCTACCTGTTGCCCTTGCCACAGAGTAGGATGTTTTGGTAGGGCCCCGTCTTAGGCCTTTTCCTAACGTTGAAAGCACATACTGCCTGGCGGCTTAGGCTCAAATCTCACTGCACAGACAAGGCGGCTGGGCCTGCATGATGACACAAGGAGACGGGAGTCAGAAAGGCAGACTCCTGTTTGTTTCTGATTTATGAAGTTCAAAACTGATATGTTTTGCTTACTCATTCCTGTAGCCCACGGAGCCAGGACTCATTTGGGTGTCTGCCTACCCGTGGTCCATGCTGCTTTCCAGCAGTTTGAGTCTGACTGCGGGTGCTTGGGAACAGAGAGGGTGCTATTTATTGTTTTGCTCCCACAGATAAATATGACCACTAAAGTAGGCAAAACAAGTGTGTTAGTGTGTGCACCTGAGGGTGTGTGCATGCAAGTGCACATCAGTTTGTGCATGTATATGCATGTGAGTGTAGTGCACAAGCATGTCCACGAGTGTGAGTGCACATGAGGGTTTGCACTTGTGAAAGTGTGCACGAGAACAAGTGTGCCCATAACTGTGTGTGTACTTGAGCGCCTGTGAGTATAGAAATTTCACCTGGTGGTGACAGATTTGAGTCTGGGTAAGTCTACTTAGACTTTCATCCTTCTGCGATAGATACAACGAATGCAGTTAAGCTGGGTAACAGTAAACATGTTGTTCTGTGCCACGGTACGAAAGTTGACATGCTATTTCATAAACACGTATGTTATGTGTACATGTGAGTGTGTGTGTGTACACAAGTGTTGTGTCTGTATCTATGTGCACGAGTATGTATGTTGGTTTGTGTCACAATGGCTGAAGCAACACCAAGCATTTCAAATTGAGTGCATTGGCAAAAGCATTACAATCACATATAGCTAAATGCATGGGCTTTACAGTATGGTTCAACATGTATTTGTAGAATACTTGTGTTAATGTGAAATTTAGTTGGTGCTTTTGCACAAAATATGAGACTTATGGAGAAGTTCTGCAAAATTCAAATGCACCATTTTGCTCTACATTTTTTTCACGAAATGCATTCCCTTGTCAATTTTTGACATGAGAACACAGATGGCGCGAAAATTAGTGCAAATAAAAGAAACGCTGTTATATGCTTGACTTATTGTATGGCCTGCTATCATTTATTTGTTCTTCAACTAGGTATTGTAGCATGTGACCACTTAAGGTGTGAAATTTGTTGTTGTTGCCAGTGGATGATAATTTATCTATATATTAATTCTACCAAAATATTCCTTAATTTTCCAAGATCCAAATTAATTTTCCTTGGTTCTGCCACCAGCTGTCTTTTTTATTTGGGCACACTGTGTTACTTTTATTGATTAGGCTACGTCCCTGAGTTGACTTCAGCATGGCAATTGAATCACTTCCATGCTGATGTTCCATTCTCACTTTGGAATCGCTTCACATCATTACTTCTATGCTCGATGTTCGCTCAGAAACTAAATTCATGCTCTGTGGAAACGTCCCAGACGTGATGCTTTGTTGGAGATTCCTATATATCCAGCAAGAAAACACTTGCGGGATTCATTTAAACTTAAACAAGGGCATGGGCCTGTTGGATGGATGAAACAGTTGTGGTAGTGAATTCTAGACAGATGTTAAGTATTCTGACACATGTTTTGATAGTACAAAGATGGACGTCCATCCATGCTCCAATACTGGACATTTGGGATAACACATTAGTTACAAGTAACACATTAAGGGCCAAATGTAGCTTGCGAGTAGCAAATGGCACACATCGCTATTTGCGACCCCGCAAATCTGGAATATGTCTTCCGCAAAAGGAAATGTACCCACTCACTAAACATCCAGGTGGTATGTGACACCCATAATGTCATTACTGACACTGTAGCTAAATATCCAGGGAGTACACATGACTCATACATATTCAGGCACAGTGGGATACACCAACGCCTAGTACGTGGGGAGTTTGGAGAAGGATATTTATTAGGTATTGGTGACTTCACACTGAAGCCTCACACACAGGTCACTGTGTAACCCTGTGATGCCCTGCTAAATTTGCCTCTTTTGTCCAACAGGTGACAGTGCATATGCCCTGAGACCATGGATACTCACCCCATACCTAACACCTGACAATCAGAACGAGAGGCGATACAACATTGCACATCGGCGGATCAGAACTGTAGTCGAGAAGACCTTTGGCTTGTTAAAGTCAAGATCCGATGTCTCCACAAAAGTGGAGGAGCACTCCAGTATGCCCCAGAAACAGCAAGCAAGATAGTTGCCACCTGTGCCATCCTACACAATATTGCCACCAGATGTGGGCTACATCTCACCCCTGAAGACACAGACACAGAGGATGAGGATCAAGAGCTACCACACCGACAGCCTGGGGATAGAAGCATCGCAAATGAGGGCAGACAGAGACGGAACCACATTGCAACCCAATACTTTGGCAGGTACGTGGCAACCGTGACCACACTCACTAATGTCAGACACACATAGGCCAGTTGTGTAGTCAAACAAACCAAACCTTTTTATTGCAAAACTATTATGTTGAGATAAATGTGCAGTATGCAACGGTCTGGTACTGAAACAGTCAAATCCGACACATTATTTTCATGTGCCTCGGTACCAGTACATGTCAGTGGCTCACAGCCTCCTCCGACTGCAGCCACCATGGTTCACTCCAGCTTGGTCCCCTGAGCCCTGCCGTGCACTGCTACTCCGCAGCACATGCGCATCAGTGGCAGACACACTGCTGACTGTTGAGCCCTCCTCACTGTCCTGCAGGGTATCCCCTGTCCCCCTTGCAGCCTGTCTGGTCTCCAGGATATCAACCACATGGCTGATGTGGCCAAGCCCCCTTGCCACATCTCCAGCAAAATGACCCAGTTCTATCTGCAGGCTAACAGTGCGCCTTGACAGGCAGGTTGTGTTCATTGCCAGGCGCCCTATGGATGCAGCAAGTCTGTCTAAACGGGATGCAGTGTTGCGCTCCCTGCGCTGTGCCTGTGCCCTGTCAGCCACCAGTTCCCTGACCAAAAAGTCAATGGATTGTGTCAGGTTCCCCAGATGCGTGTTCATTGTTGTGAACTGATTGTCCACATTAGCCAGCCCATGGGTCACAGTGGTCTGCAGTCTTGTGAGGTTCCAGTTAATTGACCTCAACTGTCTATTTTGCAGGCGCTGACCCTGTACTAAGGATGCCTCAAGTCCCGCAAACTCAACATCTGGGACATCCTCACTGTGCACAGACTGGAATCTGCGGCGGCATCTACGCACTGCGCCTGATGATGGCTGTGTGTGCCTTTCCGTAGGCATTGGCCCTGGTGTTACTACTTCTGCCTCCATATCCAGCGCAGGATCGTCCATGGACTCTGGTGCCAATTCCATGGGTGGTGTTGTCCTGCACTCCCCTGCAGTGTCAGTGGCAGCATCCTCCTGTGGGTCTGTGCCATGTCCCTCTCCCTGCAAGTTGGCGCTGATGGGGGGCCCTTATTGGAGACCTGTGGGACATAGGGGATACACTGTCAGTCTTGCACATATGTTTTTTGCCTCAAAATAAACATTTGCCTATATTTGGACTACTGTACTACATTGCCCATAATGCACTATTCTAGAGTTTGCTAGACTGGAATGAAGCTAGTCTGGAGGTGCCTGCTGCTGTGTACTGGGATTGTGTGTATAGTGCATTTGTGCGTGTGAAAGCATATATTTTGGTACTTACCTTTGAGGTTCCAGGTGCTGAACTGTCCACATCTCCAATGCCCAGTATAGCTTCCGGCTCCAGTGTTGTCTCCACCATGGTTTCCATTGCTGTAGGGGGCGGAACAGTGGATGGGCCTCCTCCAGTGCCCTGCATCTCCCTCATGCACTCCGCAACCCTCTCCTTGGTCCTGGAGCGAAGGTCATACCACCTTTTCCTTATTTCATCCAGGGTGCAGTGGTTTACCCCAGTGGCATTGATCTTGTCCTAGATGTCTTGCCATATTTTTTGTTTTGGGTGTCAGGGACACTCATTTGCTGCCTTTCCAAATAGTTGTTCATGGTGCAGGCAGCACTCCTCAGTTAGCACCTCCAACTCCTTGTCAGAGAACTTTCATTTTTCTTTTCCTGCCAGCACTGGGGGTCTCCTTCTCCATTGTTGCTGCAGCTCCTCTCACCTGGGTGTGGCTCTGCAGTTTGGGCTGGGTAGGCTCCTCCCTCCTCCCAGTTCTGTTTGGTTACTTCCTGGTTCTGATGTCATCACCGAGAACCAGGAAGTGGGTATTTCAACTGTTTTGTTCCACCTGCAGGCAGTCGCAATTTGCGACACCGGACCACACCCTTCGCGCAATTTGCGACCCAATTTGCCAGAAAGACTCGTCATTCCAAATTGCGACCGCGCTAAAAACGGAGGTCGCAAAATGCGGTGCGGCACCTCTGCGACTCGCAATTTGGAATGGCGAGTCTTTCTGGCATTGGTTTTGAGAGTCGGAAATAGCGATTCACATGGAATCGCTATTTCCGAGTCGCAATTTTCTTCCTACCTACATCTGGCCCTAAGTGAGAAAATGGGTTGGAGAAGGTTGATCATTGATTTAAAAAGGAAAGTGAAGGTGTTCTAAAGGTGATGCCGTTGTCTGTCATTTGTGATAAACATCTGCTCAGTGGCAGATTAGAAAAAGTAAGGAATTTGTGTTTACTGATAAATTTACCATACTTTGCAGAATCATTAATTTTTCATCATGTTCTGCTTGAACGGTTTTTACATTTTTAAGCAAAATATACTACTATTTCCAGACTGAAAAGTCATTTAAATTGCATTGCTTTTTATTTGGGACAAATCAATTGTAGACGTGCACCTGGTTCAACATGGCAGCTACCGAGTAGAGGAACTGAAAGGAGGATATGTTATAGGACATTGGTCTTCTGTTTAATACCAGTGTGCACACACGTGACAGTATGGCGGTCACGTGACTTCTAAGGGCTTTGAAACCACCTACATTCTGTAGCCCCGTGCTTTAAATATTTGGCTATGTTTCCTGTCATTTGCCCTCACTGTGAGAATGGCTGCTTATATATAAAGTAACCATTTCAGGTTTTGGAAAGTTGTCTTCTTGGCCGACACTTCACGACACTTCATGACTGATGCATCGAGGCCTCGTGCCAATCCAGACATGGTCCAGAAAACGAAAATGAGTACAGGTTTAAAAAATACTTAAATAATGTGATGAGAGCCATGAATTGCGCTTGCCTAAACATTCATTTCAGGGGATTAGATTTTGTTTAAATGTCACTCATCCGTGAAAAAGAATCAAAAAGCCTAAACTGTTTTGTTTAATTTTTTTGACTAAGTTATATCATTTTGAACTTTTGACCAAACCTGGTAATAGAAGATAATTCAACACTGGTTAAACCTGTATGTCAAAAGCTTTTAGCATGTTCCAGCAAAATAACGTTGTAGTTTTTATTTTTGTAAATGACATAAATCTAACATAATAAGCTATCCTGCGAACCTATGTGTGTACAGCAAATTTTAAAGGCCATCATTTTAAAATGATAGTCTTTCACTATGGCATACATTGTCAACACAGGCACCTCAACCTGTATAAAGTAATTCTGAAATGTTTCATTACTACAGCAGGGTAATCTGCACATATGCACATGCATGTATGGATGTGCACATTCAGATATAAACACACACTCACAATTTAGCACAACAGTGAATCAACTTGAAATACATGAACAAGAGAGCACAGGATCATGTTATATAAGGTGATCATTGGTGGTAGCCATAGGTTTGGGCTAACTGGAAAAGCTGAAGTGTTAAATAGTTGCTTTTCACAGGAACAATCGAGGTATGTACAAGGTACGTACTGCTTTATACTGGAACTAGAGCAGCGTTTGTTGACCTGTATATTGTAACCAGCTAAATATACTGCAATACCATACACACACAGCATAGTGATACAATTAAACATAAAATGGAAAGTTAGTAAACTAAATTAAATAAAGTCAATCTGAGCCCAGCAATTTATAGCAGTAGTTAGTAGGTGTTCCTAGAATTCTCTGTCTAATCCTTGTGAATGCATATTCTGCTAGACAGTATCTTTGTATACAGTATTTCAGTAGCTTCGATCTACTGAAATGGCAGCAGAACACTGTACAGAGTTAAAGGCAAGCGTGAAATCAAGGAGTGATAGGGGAGGTAGCTAAGTTGTGGATGGTTAATGCATTGTGATAAAGTGTTCTTTAAAGAGGTGAGTCTATTGCCGCTCTCCATAGTTCTTCCCCACAGAACCCAAACAAACTGGCCCAGGACCACAAGAGTGTTTAGTTTCAAGATAAATCTATGGAAGACACAGATTGTAAACCAGATTGTGTCCAAGACCATATGTAATGGATCAGGAGAGTGCATTGTAAACTTTCATTACTACCTAAAACAGGATTATGAGAAATAGTTCTTGATTGCTTTCGAATAAGGTTAATATGGCAGGGCTTTTCTTCTTGTGGAAAACAATAATAGAAAAGGGTTCTCCTACAAGCCTAATTGTCCTAATTAGTGAATTGAAACTGAAGACGGCATTCCAAAAGGCAGTGGCACACCAAGGATCCTAATGCAAGCATGGAAGTGGGACCTCTACTCCCATAGTAACACAATATCCATGATTTAGGTCTGATGAGTCCTTATTAGCCATGGGTCTTAGTGCCACTGCCTTGATGGTTGTGTGTCTGGAAAAGTTGTGTAATGCCCCTCTGCAACTTAGCTTGCAATTTAATGTGTATCTCAGTGATATGAATATTGAGTTAAGGAGGGTAGGGGGCGATTTAAATGATCCAGATTTGGGGAACCCAGTGCTTTATCATGAAGACAGCATCATTCTCTATTCTCCCCTCTCTAGAGATCTCAAAGTTTTGTCATAATTTGTGTATTTGTCCAACAATGGGTATCATTAAATCTGCAACGTCTATTGCATGCAAGAAGCGTGGAAGTGGGAGGTGAAAAGGAGAAAGGAAGAAAGAGAGCTGCCTACTTATGTGTGTGCCTACAATGGTGATTTACTGGGGAGTGTTTGTGGAGTGAAGATTGTATTGCTGCTGATTACATACCAGTTCTGTGCATATGAAGGAAGCTTGTACACCTTTTACTCATGCTGTGTCTGCCTTCATTTGTGTCAGTGATGCTTGTACTGCTGCTATCCAGGTGTTGTAATGGAAAAGTCCTGTGCAAATTAATGGATGAGCACCCATGACTAGAGTGTCCCAGCTACAATGATATCTGGATCCTCAGTGCTAATTTTCAGTCATGGGTTAACACGTATCATAAGGGCATGCCATGACCTAGACCGGTCTCATGGATTGCAGTCTTATTGGACCGGGAGGGGCCCTCAAAGTGGTAAAAGGTTGCTGCCCCTAGCAAGAGTTAAGTAGTACAACGGTGGTGGTGGCAGCATACTGTGTTTTCTTAATGGTGATAGGTAGTGTGAACTGACCTTTTTACCTGTGTCTCTGGAGTGGGGCCTACCGTCCTACTCATGTGAAGTTCCCCTGCTGTGGTCTTAGCTGAGCCTTGTCTTACCTCATGTTAGTATGTAGTTCTGTGCAACACACATGTGTGTGTGTATTTGATGCATATGACTGGTACAATACTGGGGACCTGTGGGTTCAATATTGGAAAATCAGGCCTTTGAAAGGCATGAGGAAGTGGAGGAGCCCCAAGACATATTCATGGATTGCTACATTTCTGAGAGGTGGGCGGGACACACACTGGAGGAAGGGAGAGTCAGGTTTTTCTGTGTATTTCAAAAGGGCTCTATGATTCTGGAAAGGTGACTGGTCAGAGAAGCTTAGGTGCATTTCAGGGAGGAAATAGGAATGATAAGGTAATCCTAAAGAGTGGGGATGTGGGCATTTATAACCTTTTGTTATGCATATATCAGTGAGGCCAAAAGGTGTGATCAGTTGTGATAAACAAGTACCTCCCATGGCCTTTGTTATGGGGCTATCTGGACTGGCATCACTCATACTATAACTGACTGGCTCCTTGGCAAAGGAGAAAACCGAAGAGTAGGCACTTCAAAGGAGGCACTCCCAACAATGCAAACTAAACGTCATGAGTCACTAACTCAAATCTGTGCCTGGAAAATGATTATAAAAATGGGAGCTTCGGTCTCCCTAATGGTCAAACTTTAAAAAATCAACAATGGCTGTAAACCGACGTGGAGAATGTCAGCAAGACGTCTGGCTTGTGTGACCAGGGCTGAGGATTAAGGTCTGCAAACCTCTCAGCTCGGTGAGGAGACACCATCCAGGGAAATCAAGATCACCTGCCCTGGAGCATGACCACCTGCCCTGGAGCATGGAGCTCCAGCATCTACCTGCCACCCTACCAAGGCCAGAGGACCCTGTGAGGATGAGGAGAGTGCCTACAGGGAGCAAGGTCCAGTCGAGAGTCTGGGTGAGTAGATCCCCACAGTGAGGTGTGAGATATCACTACCTCACTGATTGGGCCATCCACCGGTGTGTTGAACAAAGTTGGTGACCTGTATGTCAGAGGGGACTAACCAGAGGGTATTGCTTCCCCTGTGCTGACCAAAATGCCAGAGTGGACCGCTGAAAAGATATCACTACTGAGTGACAATATCACTGCTGTTGCACCGATTGGACTGTGTGCTAACCAAAAGTTGGCAATCCAATATGCCAGAAGGGGCTGTAGAGAAGAGCAGGGGTTGTCGCCCTGGCACACCATATGACTTGAGGAAGGACCATTACCTTGTAGAGCCTGTGACCAAGAAGAGCAACAGGCCTTGACCCATGTGGCAGGAGCCCTTACTGAAGCATCAGAAGCTGAGTGACTGCCCTTGACATGTCAGTGGGATCAGAGGAACTTACCACATCATCCAAGGAGCACTGTGGATGACCAGCTGCCTTGCTGTAGCAACAAGACTACCCCTCACCACCGGCAGCTGCTCCAGGTCACAGCAACACTGGAGAACTACATGCTCCAAGGGTCTTCCGTATCACAAAACTATCAGAAGCAGGTAAGATTGATCACTGAGCTTGAGAGCCCAAGACGATCTTGCTCTCCCGCATAGCGTTACATGGCTCGCCCACTTTGGCTTCTAAAAATCCATTCTGGAACTTCTAAGACCTGGACTTGTTAGTGGGGCCAAGCTGAATGTTTTCTATCATAAATAGGAAATTACTATTTCCAGTAGAAAAGGATGTGGGACTCAGAACACTACTTGGAGTGCCATCCTTAGAATGTCTGTGCCTGTATATGAATACTATTTTTGTCATAAAAGAGTGTATCTGGATGGATATTCATTTATTGTGGTTGTTGGATTATTTTAAGTTTTGAGTCTGTGTTCACCTTGCACCTATCTCCCCCAGAGAAGCCTTGCTCTGCTTGAACTGTGCTACCACTGAGAGTCAAGTGGTCAAGTGGTACTTGGCCTAGTTGCTCAGGAACCATAGAAGGTCAGGCCCTGGGACATAAGGAGTAAAAGGCTTCAAACCCCACTGCTGGGCCCAGTAACTCCTACTTGCTTAGAGGTCCTTGGAGCGGCGTTCTGACACCACGTTATATGTTTTTAATGTAATATGCAAAAGAAAGTTGCAGTGCTACTGACTATGCCATACTGACTTTGCATGTGTGTTTCATTTGCAGCGCTGTTACATATGGTGTTTTCACTTTTCTTTCTGTGGTAGAATTAGGTACTGCCTCAACTGCAGACATTCCGTGAGTAGTGATATAGCTACACATATTTTGCTTGTGTTGTACCTATCTGTGTCAGAAAGGTTACTGTCAGAATGTACCCTTAAGTGTTGAAGCCAAATTGGCACTACAGCCTGCTTTATATCAGTTCTGTGCATGAGAAAGGTTTGTAGTACCATAGCCCGTTTTGTAGCTGTTCTGTGAGTGTAAGGCATGCACTTCACATACCTATACTATACATCTTCTGTGTTTTAGGGAACTGTGTTGGAAAATGGATTATTAGTAAGGGCAGGTAAGTACCTACACTCAACAATAGGCCACTAACCTCCACTTAGGTTCAGTTAGGTCTCAATAAATTAAACCCAGCTCAACCCTTGGTAGCTTGGCAACGAGCGACAAGGCTTAACTTAGGAGATAAATCTGTAAAGCATTTAAAAATCACAAAACAGTAAATAAGTAAAACATTAATCACATTAGAATCCAACACCAATTTATAAAAATAGATTATAGTTTTATCTTTAAAACAACACAAAAATGATTACAATCTGATGAGGGAAACCGGAGACATGCATAGAAGCAACTAATGCTCAAAGGGTTAAAAACAAAAAGGTCACACTGGAAAGGAACAAAGTACAAAGTTCAGGCCACCCACGAGGTAACACTGTCACACGTACTTTCAGAGGTGTTTCCTTGATTCAGGAAAGTGGTCCACAGCACAAGCCAAGGGTTCAGAGGCTCTGGTTTGCCTCTTGAGTACTGGGACTACAACTCCCACAATGCACCTCTTCAACTTATGGAGTTGATCCAAACATCCCCAGACTTCTGGATCTTCTTCCAAAGGTCCTTTTTGGGTCCCTGAAGTGTCCACAACTTGATCCAAGGTTCCAGAAGCTCTGAGTTGCTCCTTGGAAGTTAGGACTACAATTCCCAGAATGCACCTGGTCAGAATCCTAAATGGCCACTGGACGCTAGTCAGCTGGGCTCTGGTTGCAGGACGTGATGCAGGGGATTCTGGGGAGCTCCTTTGTACCTGTAGCAAGCAGGGAGTCCCTTCTTGAAGCAGTAGAAGACAAGCAAAGTCCTTTTAGTGGTGAAGCCCAAGTGTGTAGTCCTTCAGAGTGCAGTGTCTAGGTGCAGGTCAAGGGCCCAGCAGGGCAGTCCTTCTTCTTCTGATGTTCTTCCTTGTTGGGATCGAGTAGGGACCTGAGGTGTGGGTGCAGCTCTGCTATATTTATCTTTGCTCCTGGGTGAAAAACAGGGGGTCCTGGTTCTCCAATCAGGTGCAGGGTCCTTCCCCCTGTGAAGTCCACTTCCTGGGAAGTGTGGCAAAAATAAATCCCACAGAGCAACATTGTTCAAATATCCATCATGGCTGAATGTGATTTTTAGAGATTACATCTGGCTGAGCCCACCCACTGGTGTGGCTAAAAATCTTAAACACACCCTTCTCCTGCCCTCTCCTAATCTAATCAGGGGGGCACCTAATTGTCTGGGTTTGCAGGATGTGAGGGAGGTGCTAGGCTGCTCCAAATGTCCTTCCCTGCCTTTGAAAACCCGTTTGGCAGCCCTCCCCCTTCCTGCCTCTCCATCTGCTGAGTGACGTTCTCCTCCCCAAGGCACTTTCCTTTGGGCTCAGCCCAGGCTACTTCGCACCTCATCAAGACAGTCTGGCCAGGCTGCCAGAGGCTGGCCAATCACAGGAGAGCACTACAGGGCTGAAGTTGGCAACTTTTTAGGTAAAGTTTAAAACTCCTTACCTGAACAAGTTGTATTAAATCCAACAATTGAAAGTTGTGGAATTAATTATAACAAATAATTTGATACCAAACGTAAGTCATCTGACACTAGAGGGGACTTTATAAATTAAAATAAAGTCTCCCCATTGTAGCCTATGGAGGCAATTCACTACAATGAGGTAAAACCAAATTTGGCTGTTTCACCTCACCAGGGCTTATAAAACTATTTTTATAAGATCCCTGCTTATAGTTACATGGCACCCAGCCATAGGGGCACATCGGGCACACCTTAGGGGTGACATATATATATAAAAGTAAGGTGGTTTAAGACTTTGGAACTACTTTTAATTACAAACTTTAATTTGGATGTAACTTTAATTTAAAAGCAGCCAGCAAGGCAGGCCTGCCTTTAAAATGACACTGGACACCTCAGCAGTGCACCTATGGGTGCAACACCTATGCTTGGGTCCCTAAACCTACTTGCCCTACCATATACTATTCACTTATAGGTAGGCTGACTTAGCCAGTTATAATTAGCCTAATTTGCATACTCATTTTATTCAGAGCACAGGCCCTGGACTGGTTAGCAGTACCCAGGGCACCATCAGAGTCAGGAAAACACCAGCAAAGAGTGAAAAATGGGGGCAAAAAGTTAAGGGGCCTCTGCAATCAGCCCTGTTTTCTCACAAAGTGTTACCTATTTATATGTGCTCCGGCTTGATCTATCGGTAAGGAAAACATGCAATGCTTTTGAACATGCTGTACCTGTTCTATGTCGAAGTGAAGCTTGAGAAAACAACATTCAGAATGCAATGGTAATGTCTTTGTATATAATTGTTTTTTGTGCCTCTAAATGACCTTTATTCACGTAGACAGTACTTGAATTCTCATTTAGCAGAAGGGATACTCAGTCAAGCATGTTAGCAGATATCCTTTCTGCTAAATGTGCAGTTCTGCTGCTCTAATTAGAGTCAGATGAACTGCCATGTTTCTGTTGGTGGAGTCTACACTGGCTTTACCTGCAAAAACCTTTTACTGATAACCCATCAGATAGTCCTTGGACAATTCACCCAGTTTAGAGCAGGCCAGAGAAAGTCTGGCAGACCCGCACAGGAGAGAGCAAAGAAATGACCCACATACCATGGGAGAAAACTCACAGCTTCTCAGGGGACAGCTATTTTTTTTACTTTTACCTTCTTTGGGAATTTGCTTTTAAAAAGCAAACCATGTAATTGCATTAAGCAGGATGAGGGCTCAGTAACTAACAGGATGGGTGGTTAGCAACTGAGGTGCTGAGACTTCAGCTCTGCTGAAGGCATAGAATTCTGTGCCTAACTGGCAAAAATATCTACATATAACAGCTGAATTCTGACAGGGCGGCTGAGTAAATCCCTCTGCTGGCCTGGTGTAATGGAGTACAGCCTGCCAAAGCTTAAAATAGCCCCGTAGATTTTAGAAAAAGTTTGCTTCCATGACTCAGTATCATTATTGTTGGAGAACATCAATGTCAAAGTGATGCACTTCAGTAAATGTTAGACGTGGAGTTGGTTTCGCTGGATAAAATAATAGGTACACAGTCTGACTGTTTCCGTCTTTTATAATTTTCCATTTGCAACCTAACCATTACATAACACTTTATTGGTTGCACTGGATGCATACTTCAACTACATTTCCTTCACCATCTTTATTGTTTACACAGAACATGCATCCATAACGTTTGAAATGTGAAATCTAAAAGAAGTCCATTTTTAGGTCTGGATATACAATGCAGCTGTTGCCAGACATTACATGATTAACCTAAAAAGGGTTTTTAGGAATAACTACTTTGTGAGGGGCTGTGACTCCACCCGCATGTTGGTAGCCAAAAGTACATGTTTTGATTGGGCAGAAGTTGCGTACTTCTACAAAAATGTTCTTGCCCTCTACTGAGCTGTTTGTTTAGTTATGAAGCTGCCTGAACTTGAACTTTCAGAGGCACCCACATTAAACTGTAATGGTATTAATGTGTCTTAGATTGCTAGATCATTTGTATTGTATGTGTTTCTCTGGTAGCAGCACAGATGGGATAACAATATTTAAATGTTACTTAATAATGCAGTTTTGTGTTTGAGAACCCACGGCTACATAATCTACATGGATTTTATGAGCCTTGCTTGACAGTGAAACAATCACCTAACCTTATGTGATAAACAAAAAAGAGCTTTCAGAGTGCTACTGAGAGAGAGGCTCTCCCAAAAGTTTGCTCCTCTGAGTACAGGATTTGATTGGGTCAAATGTGTTTGCTTTCACTAAAAGGACTGCATGTGTTGCAGTTGTTGGCTTTACCATCTGTATGCCTTTACCACACATGCCTTTACAACAGTGTCCGGACACTTCTGATGAAACAGCTGTGCACTATACAAATGCATTTGATTGATTGACACAACAAGAGGTAAATATACTTATTCTATCTATCTATCTATCTATCTATCTATCTATCTATCTATCTATCTATCTATCTATCTATCTATCTATCTATCTATCTATCACCAATAGGTAGTTATAGTTAAAACCGTGTTTAAATAGTAAAAGCATTTTTTGACTTGCCTGTATCTTTGGCACAGTTTGATAAACCTTCACAAAATGTTTCAAAACAAAGTGTGCCAGGGATTCTTGTTGCACATGGGATTTTTTGGGGTGATCCATCAAGCAGGGGCCAAGAAATTAGGGGGTAAAAAAAAGTTGTGTTTCCCATGTTAATTCCTATAGGACTTTTGAACAAGACCACAGCCCGAGCCCCTGGACAGATTGACACAAAACTTGGCAAAACGTTTTTTTTTGTTTTTTTTTCCCCTAATCCCACAGCCTACTCTTCGGTAGGAGAGACCTTTGGTTTGTGCTTTCAAGGAGTGGACCCCTCAATACCAACAGGCCAAACTACCTGTCCTACACGCGCCAAGTCTTCCCACGTATGTCATTGGCCACACACTTCCATTTGCTCAATTTGTGGTCATACCAAAGCGACACCCATTGGGTGGAGGAAGTTTTAATCTTTGGACTTAATTGCTGAAGAAAGGAGAGCCGCATAACACCAACCAGCCATATTTTAGTGCTGATACACATTTTCCCAAACCGCCCAGAAGTCGTCCCTTCTACAAAGAGGGCCAGCTCGTTCCATATTACTTAGCCGTATTACTGACAATTGCCACTCCTGGGCCGTAGGAGGTAATGAGCCCAACCATTTATAACAAATTTCCTGTCGAGCCAAAAGCATTAATACAAACAACAGATATTCTTGCTGCACAGAAACTTTCTGACCTGTAGATTCTGGATCACATACCCCAAACATAACTAATAAAAGGCTTATTTCTAAATTCCCACCAAATATTACCTTAAGAATATTTCCTATATCCTCCCAAAATGTAGTCAACCTTGGACATTGCCAAATCATGTGAAGATCTTCCGTGTTGGGACCCCCACATCGCTGACAGTTTTTTTTTGTTTTCCCAATAGCCGTCAATCTTTCCGGTGACCAATATACCCTATGCAGAGTAAACAAATGATTTTTCCACATTGACGCTGATTTGATAGCAAACCACAATCTTGAACATAACTTTTGCCATAAGGAAATAATATCTAGGGTCGGGAAGATCTTCCCCCATTTCAACACCGGAAGGGGCGGATCCTCTTCCACTGCATCCAGTAATGCATGATACCATAGAGCAACCTCCTTAAAAAGGTAGGTTTTGGTACACAGATTATGTTTTTGTATAGTTGACATAAATCCATTCAATAGTTTAAGATAAAATAAAGGGGAAATACATTTGTTAATCTGCCCGCAACCTCACCAGAAATTTGCGGCTGCCATTTTGAGTAATAGGACATGGTTTCCGGGGCTGAAAAATGCACTTAAAAGTGACATAAGGGTTCAGGGTGGCAGTACCATGACCCTAAAGATGTGAAATAGGGGTCTCAAAAACTGAAATTATACAGTTGTAAAGATTTTCTTTCACACAGTACTGTATTTGCATACGTTATGGTGCTCAGCGTGGCTCCTGGGTGACCTTATGATGAATTTGCAAATATCAGAGACAGTTAAAAATCATTCATAGAGAGTCATTCATAATAATTTATTTGCTCACTCTCACACTGATGGACCCACTCACTTTACCACTCAGGCCCTCATGGAACCACACACAGACCCACTCAGACACTGATGCACCCACTCAAAGACACACTCAGCCACTGACACACCCACTCACAGACTCACTCAGACACTGAGGTACCCACTCATAGACCCACTCAGACACTGATGCACCCACTCGCGGATCCACTCAGACAATCATGCACCCACTGACAGACCCACTCAGACTCTGATGCACCCATTCACAGACCCACTCAGACACTAATGCACCCACTCACAGACTTACTCAGACCCTCATGCACTCACTCACAGACTTACTCAGACCCTCATGCACTCACTCACAGAAACACTCAGACACAGATGCACCCACTAAGAGACACACTCAGAGACTGACACACCCACTTACATACCCACTCAGACACTAATGTAATCACTCACAGACCCACTCAGACCTCATGAACCCACTCACAGACCCACTCAAAGACTGATGCACCCAAGCAGAGACATACTTCGACACTGATGCTCTCACTCACTGACCCACTCAGACACTGACACACCCACTCACAGAATCACTCAGACCCTTACGCACCCACTTATAGACCCACTCAGACCCTGATACACTCACTCACAGACAGACTCACACACTGATGCTCCAACTGACAGACCCTCTCAGACACTGATGCATCCACTCACAGACCCAGTCAGACACCCATGCACCCACTCACAGACCCACCCAGACAATCATGTACCCACTCACAGACTCACACAGACTCTGATGACCCACTCACAGACCCACTCAGACACTGATGCACCCACTCACAGACCCACTCAGACACTCATGCACCCACTCACAGACTCACTCAGACCCTCATTCGCCCACCCACAGACCCACACAGGCTCTCATGCACCCACTCACAGACCCATACAGACATTGATGCACCCACTCACAGACACACCCAGACACTGATGCTCCCACTCACAGACCTACTCAGACATTGATGCACTCACTCACAGACACTGACACACTATTTACAGACCCTCTCTAACTCTGACATCCCACTCACAGACCCACTCTGACACTCATGCATCTTCTCACAGACCACTCCAACCCTCATGCATCTACTTACAGACCCACTCAGAATCTCATGAGCCAACTCACAGACCCACTCAGACCCTCGTGCACCCACTTACAAACCCACTCATGTACTCATGAAACCCACCCACAGACTCACTTGGACACTGATGCACCCACTCACAGACCCACTCAGAGACTCACACACTGACTTACAGACCCATTCAGACACTGTGAAACCCTGTCAGAGACTGATGCACCCACTCCCAGATCCACTCAGGCACTGATGCACTACTCACAGACCCACCCAGAGCTTCATGCACCCAGTCATAGACCCAATGAAACAATCAGATACCTATTCACAGACCTAGTCAGGTCCTAACACAGCAAGTCAGAGACCCAGTCAAACCATTACGCACCAGTCACAGACTCACTAAGATACCATTACATCCACTCAGAGACCCATTCAGATGCTGATGCACCCACTCAGAGACTGACAGACCCACTCCCAGACAAGATGATGCACTCACTCACACACCCTCTCAGGCACTGACACACCTCTCACAGACCCACTCAGACCCTCATGCACCCAATCACGGACCCGCTTAGACACTGATGCATGCACTCACAGGTGCAGTCAGACACTCACACAGTACTGCATACCCACTCGGACACTCACCCACCACTCAGAGCCCCCCTCAGGAATTGATGCAGACACTTACAGACCCACTCAGACACTGATGCATCCACTCACATAGCTAATGAGACAATATTGAACCCACTCACAGACCCATTCAAACACTTACACACCCACTCACAGAGTGACTGAGACTCTATTGAATGCACTCACAGAGCCAATCAAACACTGAGGCACCCACTCACAAACCCAAGAACATGCTGATTCATCCACTCACTGACCCACTCAGACACTGTTGAACCGTGCCAGAGAACCAATAAGACAGACGCATTCACCCACAGACCCACTTAGACTTGGATGCACCCACTTACAGACCCACTTAGATGCTTGTGCATCTATTCACAGATCCACTAAAACACCTATACATCTCTGACACACCGACTGATACACCTATGCACTTACTGACATACCTACTTGGACAAACCTTATTATGCATCTTGAAAGAGATTGTGAGACAGTTATAGTGAATGACAGACAAACTGAAACTCTGTTACACGCACTAACAGACTAAGGGCCAGATGTAGGAAACGTTTGCGAGTCGCAAATGGCCCGAATCGCAATTTGCGACCCCGCATAATCGGAAATGGGATGCAAAAATCCCATTTTTGACTCGCAAAATGCGTCGCGAGCCATTACCGACTCGCAAAAATAGCGACCCCAATTTGCGACTCGCAAATAGCAAGTCGCAATTTGTGAGTCGCAACCCAAATGCAATAGCCACTCGCAAATTGCGACCAGTCGCAAAAAGCCCATTTTGCACTTCCAATTTACCACTAACTCAGAGCAGGTGGTAACCATTACCAAAGTATAAAAGGAGACCCAGAAGGCACCTGGGTTACTCAAGATGGCGGAGATATATGTGATAGGAATGAGGAGGAGAGCCCACGCCGCACAGCAGAGGAGGAGGAGGAGCCAGAGACAGGAGAAGATATACAGAACCAGGCAGACACTTTTCCAACAAACTGAGGAGGAGATTTATGATAAATATAGACTCAGCAGTGCAGCTATACTAGATTTAATAGAATTACTCAAACCACAGCTACAACGCCAGACTGTGCCCGGCTGCGCCATCCCTACGCATGTGCAAGTGCTTTGCTCACTGCACCTCTGGGCCTCGGGTAGCTATCAGGGGGTCATTGCCGTGGCAGGTGGGGTATCCCAAAGTTAACTCTCACGGTTCTTTAGAGCATTCCTAGATGCCTTACTCACACACATGTCCAGATACATATACCTACCCAGGAATGAGGCAGAAATCAAGAGCACCAAGTTGGGATTCTATAGGATTGCCAACTTCCCCCATGTCATAGGGTGTGTAGATGGGACACATATACAAATATGCCCCCCTGCAAACCTGGAATATCTGTTCCGCAATAGGAAGTGTACCCACTCACTCAACATCCAGGTGGTATGTGACGCCCATTATGTTATCACTGACATGGTTGCCAAATTTCCAGGGAGTACTCATGACTCCGACATTTTTAGGCACAGTGGGATACACCAACGCCTAGAACGTGGGGAGTTTAAAGACGGATACCTCCTAGGTATAGCTGAATACACCTTACAGACATACACACAGGTCAATGTGGAATCCATCTCTTCCCAGCTAACATTGTACATTTTTGCCAAACAGGTGACAGTGCATATGCACTTCGACCATGGATACTAACCCCGTACTTAACACCCAGCAATGAGACAGAGAGGCGATACAACAGTGCACCTAAGAGGACCAGAATTATAATTGAACTGACCTTTGGACTGCTGAAAGCAAGATTCAGATGCCTCCACAGAAGTGGAGGTGCCCTCCAGTATACGCCAATAACAGCTTTCAAGATTGTTGTCGCATGCGCTATACTGCACAACATTGCCACCAGACGTGGGCTACCTCTCACCCCTGAAGACCCTGAATCGGGGGATGAAGATCAAGAGCTATCACATTGCCATCATGGGGATAGAAGCATCGCAAATCAAGGCAGACTGCGACAGGAACACATTGCAAACCAATACTTTGGAAGGTATGTGCCAACTGTCACCACACTCACTAATGTCACACACAAAGAATCCAGGTGTTAAGTGGAAAGAACAAGTGATTTAATTTTTGCAACCAAAAAAACTATATACATTGTCAACAGTTCAGGGGCTGTAAAAGTCCACCTGGCATGGGACACATTGACTTCATGTGCCCCAACCCCAGGACAGTGTGGAGCTCAAACCCTACGCCGGCCTCTGCCAGCATGGCTGGTACCTGGGGTGTCAGCAGTGTCCTGCCTTGCGCTTCCACTGTGCAACACCATGGTGTCACTGGCAGAGACACTGCTGACGGTGGAGCCCTCCTTGCTATCTTGCGGCGTGTCGGGCGCGCCCCTGGCCACCTGCCGTGCCTCCATTAAATCAACAGCATGGCTGAGACGGCCCAGTCCACATGCCACGTCACTGGCAAAGTGGCCCATGTCAACTTGGAGGCTGACCGTGCACCTAGAAAGGCCAGTAGTGTTGACCGCCAGCCTGACTATGGATGCAGACATGCGGTCGAGCCGGTCCAGTAGTTGCCTGTCATGACGCCTTGCACCCTCTGTCTACGTTAGGAGTCCAGCCACAAGTTGTCGCATGGAGAGTGCAAGGTCGCCAATATGTGTGTTAATTTGTTGCAACTCTGTATGCACAAGCTGCATGCTACTGCCTTGATTTCGCTCAATGCGCCGCAATGCCCCTGTAATTCTCCTGATCTCCTGTGTTTGCAGGCGCTGACCCCGTAGGAATGCGGCCTCAGCACGTGACATGGAGGCATCCCCTGACTCTGCCTGCCGCTGTGATGGTACATTTCCACTTCGCCTGCGATGCAGTGGAGGCTCCGTGTCTTCTAACGTGGGTACATTAGTGTACATTGTGAGTATGTGGCATTTACATATAAAACCAGATGCACAGTTTCAGGTTGCTAAGAAACACCCTGTTGCCTTATTCTGTAAAGTACACACCATCACTTCTGTAGATACCATGCATGTCAAAGTGCAGATTGTTGTGTTGTGGTAGATAAAGCCCATGTTATGGTCTCTGAGGAATACAGAAACAGTTGTATTTACATGTTTCCTTAATTCGTCAATCAGGGGACAGAACCGATTTGACCACTTCCATTTCTGCCTTTGGCATATGTTAGAGTACACCAACACAGGGTGAGAGAAAAGTGATATCAGTAGTGCAAAGGTGTCCTTCATTAGGATTTCCATTCCTACCCCAGTCAGTATGCCCAGGTCATGACCACCACAGTGCACAATCATGAGGTCAGGGGGTTGGCAATCTGTAATGCTTTTAATCAAAGGCAACAAATGATGCTATTTTAACCATCTCTAGCCAATCTAATTAATGTCCAAATTATCCAAACCTAAGTCCCTGTCAATGCCACTCTTTCTAGCAGTCTCCCTAGCCAATAAAACATAGCTGTGCCCAACAATTCACATTCTAACCATTTTGAAGTGAAGGAGCAGTAGCAGAGAGGAAGATGATGGTGTGAGTAATGTATTATTTAAAATGGGAGGCACTTAAAATGGAAGCAGCCTTCCGATAAAAAATACATTTTGATTGGATGCTGTGACTGTGCTAGTGGATGAAATTAGGTTGTGACAAGAAAGGATTATGAAGTTGCTCTACTATTAGGTCTGGTAAAAATACAAATTTGTAACACTTTCAGATATGCTTTTTAATCTGTACAGTAAACCACACCTGCTGCAGTTCATTTTGTAACTAGTATGCCCCTTGTAAAATGTTCTGTGACACTTGTGACCTACTGGTTGTAGTGGGTTGCTATGGAGACTGTGTTAAGAGTGTATTGGGGGAAGGGTGTACTCACTTTGTAAAATTTAAAGGTGTTTGTACTCATTATTGCATAATAAGTATTTCATTTCCTTGTGAGGGATTGGGAATAAACTGTACTAGACACCTTTTCTTTTTAAATCTGCCATGATAATCACAATTAAGATGCAAATATGGACAAAAATTCCACCACTCTTTATAAATGTGCATGAAACGGTTAACAAAATACTAACCTTTCAGAATTTAACTTACAAAAGTAAAACATGAAAGATATGTTTTCAGTTGTTGATTTCCACAGTATCAGAAAGTGCAAAGTTGAAAAGGTTGCCATTCATGGTTCCTTTACATGAGAGTGGTGGGTCATTCTTATGCTTCGTTGTCATAATTCCTGAATGTTTTTGATCTATCTATTAGGAGCAAAGAAAAAGTAGTTAATTGATAAACTCAATATTCAGGTATGTGAATTACGATTAATTCTAAGAAAAGAAATTGATAAAAAATTGATTTTTCTATGATACGTTGTTAAAATAGAGTATGAAATATATAGAAATGTATTGCAAGTACCTGGGATGACATATGACTGGTACTGTGACTTATTTTATATATTTATTACTTGATGACTAAGATGCAGTTTCTCTAAGGTACAGACTAGGAGTGTAAGAAGTTGGTTTACAAACTATTGCCATGGAACTACATATTTTCCATGTGCTGCTTTAGCGCATGCTCTATTACTTAGCAATGCATTACAAGTTGTAAACATTTTATATTCCTTTACATTATGTCCTTTGAATTCTGGGAGTTGTAGCCCTATTTATTCCATTTCAAAAGAGAAGTACAAGAGTCAGTTTTGAAACAGATAAACATTCAAGCCCACATTACTAGGCTGATTATCATCAGACTGCCAGCCTTGTGCCGCGGACCCAGCAGTTAAGACCACCACATCACAAGGTGTGGGGTTTGGCAGAAGCCAAACCTTCACAATGCCACCTGTCCCGCTTGTGCAGCCACACCAACGTGGCTGGTGGCTGGCACCACCTGCCGGCTGGATAACAAGTCTGCAGGCCACCAGGCTTTACATGGAGGTCACCCTGCTATGAAAACCCTGGTGGAAACGCCCCCAGCAAGAGGAAACCCCATACCTGTCGCTTGGACACATACCCCTATCCACACACAGGCATCCACACATGTCCATGCTCTTACAAACATGCACCCCACTCACCCACACACTCGCAACATACACCCCCAATTCACTTGGAGACACACACTCAAGCACGCACGCACACTGAAACATGCATTCACACACTGACATGCACTCAGGCACACCCATGCAAACGCGCACACGAACACCTCCATTCACGTGCACGCATGCACACAAGCATGCACATTCAATCGAATACATGCACACATTCACAACCCCCTCTCACTCCGTGTACTATCACTCATACTACACCCCCTCTGCATACTTGCACTCATACTACAACCACCTCCCCATCTACACACTCATACTCATACTATACCCCTCCCCCTACGCATACTTGCACTCACGCACTCACACACGCAGACATCCACAGACCCCTCGTGAACCGCATACACGCACCCACAAACAACCCCCAACCGTACATATCCATTCACACACCCACACTCACACATAAGCACCCCCTCATCTGCACACTTGCACACAGACACCCCCACTCACTCGCTTATGAACACGCGCTCATACACCCTCATTTGCACACATACACACACTCATACACCCCCATTCGCATACATACACACACTCATACACCCCTCTTCACACACATATGTGCACACACCACACACATGCACCCAACACTCCCTACCCCACCTACCTTTCGGATGATCACCTTAACTTTTCTGTTGAGCTGGTTGTCCGGGAGGGGATGGGTCCTGGTGGATTTGGACCTCCAGCACCACCACACCAGCAAGACTCCGCCAGGCCATATTATGGCTCATATTAAGGTGGGCAGAGTCTTGCTGCGTGGCAGTGCTGGTGATGCAACTGCCTCTGCGGAGTCGGACGTCCTCCCATAAATACGTGGAAGTCCTCCAATGACTCCAAGGATGGTGCTCAGCAGACCGCCAGCACTGATAGTGTGCTGGTTGCAACGGTTTCTGCGGTCTTTGACAAAGACTGCTGAAGTCATAATGAGGGCCTCAGTGTAGGTGTACATGAAGCATGAACCTGTGAAATTATCCAGTTGTGTATTAGGTACTACTTACGATCAGTGTTGGTAAATTATATGACATATTTTTATGTGCTAACGTGGTAAGATATGTTGTTTAATCTAATAATGATTCAGATGTGTTCAAAGAGACTGCTAGGCATAGTTAAACATACAGTGTTTAAACATGGGTCAGGTGTTCTAGTGCAGAGTGTGTTATTGGACTCATACTGCTAGCTTTTCATGGCATACACAAGCTCTATTTTAAGTGTAAAACCTATGTTTTAGAAAACATTACTCATCTTTGAGATATGGTGTAGGTATGTTATAAAGTGCAGTGGTTTCTGCTTAAAATAGGCGACGTGTCCTTTTCAGTTGAATAACTTACTAATGTAGTTATGGACCAGTAGGTCAAGCACTACATAGGGAATACCACTTATAAAGGAACTGACATACCTGTTTTGAAAGCATACATCCTCTGTCTCACCCAGTCAGAGAGTGACAAAGACATTTGTACATTCACTCAAATACTCTGACAGTGCTTTTCTATGAAATGCACAGAAAAGCACTGTCAGAGTATCTGTCAGAGTGTCTGAGTGGATGTGCATTTTATAAAATGCAAATAGAGACACAGCCATGTACCCCTGTAACCTCTCCCACAGGCAGTGAGGTATTGGCTCATCGACTTACATACTCATTTACAAATGTATAGATGATCTAAAAGGGATACTCACATACTGACACTTGTACAGGAACACCACATGACACTTCTATAGGTGAATTCTTACATTAAGTGAAAAACATACACAAGCAGTAACATCATCTTGTCATGTATGCACACAAATTCTGGTTTAATCATGAGTGAGGCATACTACTACAGAACCTGTGTGTGCGCTGTCACTCACCACTCAGGTTGGTCTATACTTGTCTATGTAGGAGTACCAAATGCTATTAGAGGCAGAGTCACACATCACCATATTGTCCAACACAGGCAGTGAGGTATTCATTCAGCTACTTACATAGCCATTTATTTACTCATACAGGGATTGAAAGAGAGAGTTACTTATTAGCCTATATATTGGAACATCTCAAATATGGGTTAGAAATCATAGAGGTACTAAAAGAGAGAGTGAAATGCCGGCACCTATAGTGAAATATCTCAAGGCACTTCTATAGGTGGTCTTGTACATTCAGTGAGAAATATAAGCAAGCAGTGACAAAATCTTTTTATGCATGGAGACAAATACTGCTTTAATCATGCTTGAAGCCTACCATTGCATAGCTTGTGTGTGCACTGTGACTGCCCACTCATGTTGGTCTGTACATGTCTCTGCAGCAATAACCAAATGTAATTAGAGGCAGAGACACATACTCCTGTATTCTGTAACAGAGACAGTGATGCATTCATTCAGCTACATACATACCCATTTACATACTCATACAGGAGCTGAAAGAGAGAGTTACTTAGCGGCCATTATATTGGAACATCTCAAGTCACTTCCATAGGTGGACTTGTACATTCATCGAGAAATATAGGCAATCAGTGACATAATCTTGTTATGTATACAGACAAAGACAGCTTTAATCATGGTTGAGGTCAACTACTGAAGAGCCTCTGTGTCAGTGGTTAATTGGTAAATAAAAAGGTGCCGGTGCTCAAAGCTCTCCTCTTAAACATGTGGCTGCTGCAATTAAAAGTGCGAGCGCATAATACTGAGGCAGCGTAATCCTGAAGCCACCTCGGGCCTCTTCAGTCCATTTATAGCCACTCCCTTCCCCTCACTCTTGTAGCTTCCTGCTTTTCCCCTTTCTGATGCTTTTTTGTTTTTCTCTTCCTCCGTCTTTCCCACGTGTCTTTTCCTCGCAGTAAATGCTTGAGACAGAAAACTAAGCACCGGCCCTCAGAAATAAGTGCCGGTGCTCAGCACCGGAAACAACAAGCACAAATTAAGCACTGCTCTGTGTACATTGACACTGTCTACTCATGTTTTTCTTTACTTGTCTATGTAGCAGTATCCAAAGCAATTAGAGTCAGAACCACATATCCCTATATTCTTTAACAGAAGCAGTGAGGTATTCAGTCAGCTACTTACACACCCATTTAGAAACTCAAAGAGGTACTAACAAAGAGAGTCACATACTGCTTTAATCACAGTTGAGGCCTACTGCTGCAGAGCTTGTGCATGCACTGTCACTGCCCACTCGTGTTTGTCTGTACTAATGCAACCAGAGACAGGACCACATAACCCTGTATTCTGTAACAGAGGCAGTGAGGTATTCATACACCTACTTACATACCCTTTTAGAAACCCATAGAGGTACTAATAGAAAGAGGGCCAGATGTATCATCACGGCCCTTTGCGAGTCGGAAATAACGATTTTTAAGAAATCGCTATTTCAGACTCGCAAAGTGCCATGTATCACATTTGCGATTCGGTAATAGCGATTTCTTAAAAATCGCAAATGCTATTACCGAATCGCAAATTGCGATACCGGCCCCATTCGCAGCTATGGGCCTGTTGGCCCATAGCTGCAAATTTTTTGCATTTCCAAAATTGCGATTTCTGAACCAGAAATCGCTATTTTGGAAATGCAAATGCCCAGGGTGCTGGGGGCCTAAGGCCCCCTCTGCTGCACCCCAAAATTGTTTTAGGGGACATGTAAGGTGCACACATGCCAAAAGGGTATGTGTGCTTTACATGTTCAATTTAAAAATGCATTTTAAATGCATTTTTAAATTTTGCACCAGGTTACCACTTGGTTTCATTTCATGGAATTTTGCATGCGCAAAATGCCATTCTGCGAAAAATCGCAATTTGCGATTTTTTGCAGCATCGCCTTCCGATGTGGATTTTGTGAATCGCAAATTGCAACTCGCAAAACCAGGTCGCAACGCAAGAAATCACAATTTTTGCGATTTCTTATTTGTGGTCTGCGAATGCCTTTCATGCATCACAGACCACTTTTTTGCACTCGCAAACGGACGAATTTTGCGATTTGCACCGTTTGCGAGTCCAAATTTTTTTCATACATCTGGCCCAGAGTGACATACTGGCACTTGTAGTGGAATCTCTCAAGACACATATATACCTAAACGCATACAATCAGTCAGAAATATAGGCAAGCAGTGACATAATGTTGTCATGTATGGAGACAAATACTGCTTTTATCATGGTTGAGGTATACTACTTCAGTGACTGTGTGTGCACTGTCACTGTCCACTCATGTTGGTCTATTCTTGTCTATGTAGCTGTATCCTATGCAATTAGAGGCAGAGACACATGACCTTGTGTTCTGTAACAGCCACAGTGACGTATTCATTCAGCTACGTACATACCCATATACAAACTCATACAGGAACTGAAAGAGGTAGTTACTTACTGCCCCATATATTGGAGTACCTAAAAGTACTTTTATAGGTGGAATCATACATTCAGTGAGAAATATAGGCATGCAATGACATAGGCCCCTATTACTACACTGGCGGTTGGTGTTAAAGTGGCAGTAATACCACCAACAGGCTGGCGGTAATTACCGCCACATTATGACCATAGCAGAAAGATCTCCGAAAGACAGCCAATGTACCACACCGAACGTCATGGCGGAAACAACAGGCACCACGTGAGTAGCTGCCTACAGCTAGGTGAAAGTCAGTGTTCCGCCCACCATATTATAACCCTGCAAACCGCCACTTTTTCCGGGGCGGTACCAATGACATTAAAATCCTGGTGGAAACTGAGATCAGAAGGGAAAGGACTCACCATTGGAGCCACAGAGAACAACCACGCCGCCATGGAACCTGAATTGCATGTCTTCCCCATGATCTTCTACTTTCTGCTCCTCCACGAACACCAACACCAGTGAAGATGACAACGGTGAGTACAGCCGTCTAGCACACAAGGGAGGAGAGAGGAAAAAGAGAGTAACACACACACACACACAACATCCCCCCAACACCATACACACAACAAGCTGCATTACAAAAATAATTTTACCCCGTAACTCGAATGAATAATGAAAGGACAAAACAATTTCGCAAAAGTGAATGTAATAAGATCACTACAGCATGAAAAATAAGTTAGGCAAGATAAGAGTTATATACATATGTACAGAAAAAGGGACACAGCCCAGTCCACTATTTGTGTAGTCCTCATGGTCACAGGCCAAAGTCCAAGGCCACACATGTCAGCTGCTTCAACACAGAGAAAACACTGCAGGGGCATCAGTTGGTAAATAGGCAGGCACATCAGGGGGACCGGGGATAGGGGACAGGGGGCCACTCAGCCGGGAGATGTAACCAGACCACTGGTTCTGGAGGGGGCAACATTCCCTGTGCTTGGTCCTGTGGAGTGCAAGGTCACAGGCTCTCATGTGGGTGTCTCACCCACTGGTTCAGAAGGGGGCAATGTGCCCTGTGCTTGATCCTGGGGAGTGATGGGCATGTGGGTGTCTTACCCACTGGTTCTGGAGGGGGCAACATGCCCTATGCTTGATCCTGGGGAGTGATGGGCATGTGGGTGTTGTGCCCACTGGTTCTGGAGGGGGCAACATGCCCTTTGCTTGATCCTGGGGAGCTCAAGGTCACAGTCTCTCAGGTGGGTGTCATGCCCACTGGCTTTGGAGGGGGCAGGTCGTACAGCAGCCCATGGAGGGTGGATTACATACCGTCCGCTGGCGGTGATGGCTGCTCAGTGGTGGTGGTGCTGCTGGTGGGGGGGAGGCTCCTACCCATCCCCTGCAACCTCAGATGGCTGCACAGTGGTGGTGGTGCTGCTGGTGGGAGAAGGCCCCTGTCCATCCCCTGCAACCTCAGACTGCTACACTGTGTTGGTGGTGCTGCTGGTAGGGGCAGACTCCTGCCCATCCCCTGCAACCTCAGATGGCTGCACAGTGGTGGTGGTGCTTCTGGTGGGGGGAGGCTCCTGCCCATCCCCTGCAACCTCGGACAGCTGCACTGTGGTGGTGGGGCTTCTGGTGGGGGCAGGATCCTTTCCATTCATGCCTGCTGGTGCAGGCTCTTTGTCTTCTTGCCTGCTGGGGCAGGCTCCTTGGTCTTCCTGGCAGCTGGGTCTGGCCCCTTTCCTTTCTTACCTGCTGGGCAGGCTCCTTGCTCTTCCTGGCAGCTGGGGCAGGCTCCTTACCCTTCTTGCCTGCCTGTGCAGGCTCCTTGGTCTTTCTGGCAGCTGGGGCATGCTCCTATCCCTTGAGGCTGCCTGGTGCAGGCTCCTTGACCTTCAGGACATGTGGCCTGGATCCTTTTCCACCACAAGTGGGTGTAGTGATGACTGGGCCCATGGAATGTGTGGCTCCGGTGCTTGGCTGGGTTCTTCCTATCCTGCCTATACGTGCAGGACAGGGGGTAGGGGTAGGGAAGAGGTCAATGGTGGAAAGGAAAAGCTTTTTAGGGACATTGGGGTGGGAAGAGGGAGAAGGAATAGGAGTGGAGGAAGAGAGAGTAGTTGTTAGAGGTGTCTGTCTGCTGCTTTTGGGTGCAAGTGCATGGCCTGTATGCTGTTGTGAGGTGGATGGCTGTTGGCTGCCTGAGTGCTTGAGCTTGTGTACTTTAGGTGGAGAGGGACAGACACAGTGGGAGAGGACACAGGGGATGTGTGCATGGCTGTTGTCGAGGTGTCTGCCAGTGAGGTGTGTGTTCTACTTGGTGTGATGATGCTGGTAGTGGATGATGAGGAGGGCATGCAGGTGTGAGTGTGGACGGAACTGTTTGGGAGGTGGAGGAGTGGGAGGAGGGGGAGACAGTGGAAATAGTGGATGCTCGTGTGTCTGCAACTGGATGGTGTTTTTTTGAGTGCCTGTGAGAAGAAGGGAGGTGCTTGTGTTTGCCTGTACCACTCTTGGGTGTTGTCTTTTGTGCATGCTTGTCTGCCTGTGTGCTTGGGATGGGTTGGGGTTGAGGAGAATGGGACTGTGCAGTGGAAGTTGGAGGATGGAGGGTAGAAACAGGGCCAATGGCTGCCATCAGAGAGGAAGCCAGAGCCTCAATCACTCTCTTTTGGGCCCGCCAATCCAGTGTGAATGCCCTCCAGGAATGCATTAGATTGTTGCATCTGAGCTGCCAGCCCCTGGATGGCATTCACAATGGTTGACCGCCGTACTGAAATGGATCACAGGAGGTCAATATCCCCCTCTCTTAGGGCAGCAGGGCTAATTGGGGCAGGGCCTGAGGTGCCTGGGGCGAAGGAGATTCCCACCCTCCTGGTTGAATGGGCATAGGAAACCCGCTGAGGGGCTGCTGAGAGGGCAGTGCAGGTAAGGGGTGGCAGATGTATCTGTAGCTGGGGTGGTCACAGAAGTGTCAGCCACCACAAGGGAACTTCCATCAGAGGAGGAATCTGTGTCAGAACTGTCCCCTCCAGTCTCTGCCATGGCGCTCCCCTCGCCCTCCATCCCACTGGTACTCTCAGCGTCGGTGGACTCTGCCTCCTGGGTCCTGTGGGATGCAGCTCCCTCCAGGTGCCTCTGTTCCTCCGCCAGATGATGCTAATGCACATAAGGACAGGATGATAAAACAAAAAGGGGGGAAGAGACAAAGAATCACTGCGTCAATGGCTGCACCAACACCACCGTTGGCGTACACAGCACCCTCACAAACAGGGAGCAGGCCTACGCAATATGGCATAGCACTACCAGAGAAATAGTTAGCAGCCAAGGCTTGGGGAGGGGCACACACCGCCAAATGCAGCACTCCTGGGACCCACACAGCCCAGACCAGCTGTGGATGCCTAGGAGTTAGATAGCAAGATTTTCCCTTCAAAACCCTAGCCACCAGGGGACCTATGCTGCAATGTCAGGCCTGGCCTAGGGGCACCCACTGACACACATCCCCCACCCGGATACCACCCTACCATGCATAAGTTGTAATGATGGGCACTCTACTCACCCTCTTGTGGCTCCTGTGATACCCTCAAGCACCCATCCAGCTCAGGATAGGCCACCACCAGTATGTGGGCCATTGGGGGGGTCAGGTTTTGATGGGCACCCCTTCCTCGTGGGGAGGCCATCCCCAGCTGGGCCTCCGCTGTCTTCTGTGCCCAGCATCAAAGGTCCTACCACCGTTTGCGACAGTGGGTGGTCCACCTGCCATAGACCACCAGGGTCCACACCTCCTTGGCGATGGCACGCCATATGCCCTTCTTTTGATGGGTGCTGACCTGCAGAGACAATACGCACAGGAAAATACCATTAGACAAACACTTACACAAATGGCCCACCATACCCATTTACATCACCATTGGCACACACATGGCCCAGCACACAACCCATATGCAGCCCAAAGGACATCCACCCACCCCCTTATATGAGGCTTTCACCCACACCACTCCATGCATTCATGCCACATGCATCGTGCCCTCACTGTACTCACCTGTTGGCCCATACAGCAGTCCGTACTGGTGTACGACCCCATCCACCAGTCTCTCCAACTCCTCAGAAATTAAGGCTGGGGCCCTTTCCCCAGTCACAAGGGCCATGGTAGGTTCCAGACACAGGTCACAGCAGCACATGCAGTGTAGGCCCTCTCCTGTGGAAGATCACGTAGCAAGTGAAGAATCAGATGGAAAATGACAGTCACGTTCGTGGCCGTGCATACCACCACCGCTGGCGTAGATCACCATTGGCCCCTGTAACTCATGTCGCCCAATTATAACCAATAAGGAGTTGCACGGCAATTCCCGACCACCTCCCGCAACGGCGCCCAACGTCAGCAGAATTACCTCACTTCCACCTGCCCCTCCACACAGGACAGTTGGATGCCATTTCGGGGGGTCGGGGCAGGCCTTGGAAAGTTGCTGTGTCACCGGTGAAATTAGGACATACTAGACAATTCATACTGACCCATTACAAGTTAACAGCATGCAAAGTTCTGTTGTAGCTCCATTGTTCAGTTTGTGACTGGCTCTTCACTCTTTTGCCCCATAGATTCCTACCACTGCGGATGAATAGGAGATGGAGACATACCCCTGTGTACAGACCCCTTGTGGACTTGGCTACACTGGAGGACAGGCACATTATCCTCACCTATAGACTGGACAGGGCCACAATCACAGAGCTGTGTGGCCAATTGGAGCCTGACCTGATATCTGCTATCCGTCACACCACTGGGATTACCCCTATTGTGCAAGTTTTATCAATGCTCCATTTCCTGGCAAATGGTTCTTTCCAAGTGACAGTGGGCTTGGCAGCAGGAATGTCACAGCTAATGTTCTCCATAGCGCTGGCAAGAGTGATTAAACACATGTGCAGCTACATTGTTTTCCCCCAGGTTGAAGATTTGGCACCATTGAAGGCCGAGTTATATGCAATGGGACATATCCCCAACATAATTGGGGAGATTGTGTGAACACATATTCCATTTGTCCCCCTGCAAGAATGAACAGGTGTTCAGAAATCGGAAGAGTTTCCACTCTATGAATGTACATACGGTGTGCTTGGTGGACCAGTACATCTCCTACGTCAATGCTAAGTAAACTCGATCGGTGCATGATGCCTTTGTCCTGAGGAATAGCAGCATCCCAAATGTGATGGCCCAATGACAGAGGCACAGGGTGTGTCTAATAGGTGAGACATGGTTCCCACCCCGTATATGTTGGTGCATGCCTATGGTGTGGGCCATATGGGATACTGTGTGGCTAAATGTTGTCCCTCAATATTTCAGGTGACTCTGGTTACCCTAACTTCTCATGGCTGCTGACCCCTATGAGGAATGCCAGGACCAGGGTAGAAGAACATTATAATGAGGCACATTGGTGAACCAGAAGGATAATTAAAAAGACCTTTGGCCTCCTAAAGGCCAGGTTCCGGTGCCTCCATCTGACAGGTGGATCCCTGTGCTACTCACTCAAGAAGGTCTGCCAGATAGTGGTGGCATGCTGCATGTTCCATAACCTGGCCCTCAGACGCCATGTCCCAGTCCTGCAGGAAGAGGAGGCTGGAGATGCCTATGTGCCAACAGTGGACCCTGTGGAGAGTGAGGATGAGGAGACAGAGAATGAGGAGTAGGACAACAGAACGTCTGTGATCAGACAATACTTCCAATGACACACGGGTAGGACAGTGTTCCTTCACATTTCATTTACATTTGTTTGAATATCTGTGGCACTGGCATGCTGATATTTTCCACCTCTATGCCCACTTATTGTTCCCTCTGGCAATTCATTTTGCAGATATTGGTGACCTCACATATACTCCTGGTGTGATCACTGAAGCCAGCTACAGGTCATTAATCTATGCTCATTTTCTGTATAGTTGATTTTCAATGTTTGTACCTGTTTCAATGAATACATAATTGATATACATGACATACTCCAAACTTCTTTTATTTTCCAAGGGAGTTTATTGAAGTGTTAAAATATAGAGGGGTTAGTGTAATGGAATAGGTGATGATGGAGAAAAGTCCAGGGTGTTGTTCCAGTCTGTTTGTAGCACAGGTGCATTGTCCAAGAGGCCATAGGAAGGGGAGCAATGGCAGTTCAAGGTGGACAGGGTGACTGAGTGGGACACAAGGGTAACAATCAGAAGAGTCTCATTTCCTGGTGGGTGTTTTAGCAAGTGTCTCTGGCTTATGTCTGGATCGCAGGGAACGTTTGTGAGGTGGTTCTCCTTCTGCTGGGGAGGGGTGCTGGTGGCCTTGAGTCCTGTGGCGAGGCCTCCAGGCAACTAGCGGCAGCGGAGGTGGAAGGCTGTCCAGATGGCTGGCTAGTGGCAGGGGCCCGCTGTTATGTGCCTGTCTCCCTCATGATATTGGCCATGTCTGACAGTACCCCTGCTATGGAGATCAGGGTGTTGTTGGTATCATGCAAGTCCTCCCTGATCCCCTGGTACTGTCCCCCCTGCAGCTGTCTGTTCACCTGCACATTGTCCAGGATCTGGCCCATCGTGTCCTGGGAATGTTGATAGGCTCCCAGAATCTCTGCAAGTGCCTCCTGGAGAGTCGGATCCCTGGGCCTGTCCTCCCCCTGGCGCACAGCACTCCTCCCAGTTTCCCTGTTGGCCTGTGTCTCTGTTTCCTGAACCGTGTGCCCACCGCCACTGACCTGTGGTCCCTGATTGTCTTGGGTATGAGGTGTGGCCTGGGGTCCCTGTAGAGGTGGACACACTGCTGATTGACGTGTCCTTGGGACAGAGGTGTGGGTATGCTGTGTGGGTGCTGTGATGGTGTGTGACTGGGCCTGGGTAACCGGCTGTCCAGAGGTCCCTGATGGGCTAGGTAGGTCATCCACATCCAGAAGACCAGAGTTGCTGTCATCACTGTGGGCCTCTTCAGTTGGGGGACTGGATATTGCTGGCACCTCCTCTCCGCTGACATTGACTGGGGTACCTGTGGGGATGTAAATGATGTGTTATGGTTTCTGTGTCTGACATACTGTACATCCATGGCTTGCCCTCTTTGGTTGTGTTTGCCCTGGTAGCTTTTACTTGTGTATGTGGTGTATGGTGGGATGATTAGTTCTCTATTGTGTGCATGCTTTAGTGATGTGTGTTTATGCAGAGCTGTGAGTGGTGTCCATGCATTGGTAGAGCATGCAGGGGTTGGCATTGGGATGAGTGAGATGTGATGGTGGGTTGTGTGGGAAGTGGTGGAGTGATCAGAGTGAGAGTGAGGGTGGGGGTATGTGATGGCATGCAGGTAGGGGGGTGATAGTAGTAGAGAGTTGATTTACCAGAGTCCAGTCCTCCTCCTAGTCTGGCCAGACCCTCAGGATGCAGGATTGCAAAGACTTGTTCCTCCCATGCTGTTAGTTGTGGGAGAGGAGGTGGGGGTCCACCGCCAGTCCACTGTCCAGCGAGCTGCTGCCTTGCTGCTATTTAATGTACCTTCCCCCGTAGGTCGTACCACGTCTTCCTGATGTCATCCCTGGTTCTTGGATGCTGTCCCACGGCATTGACCCAGTCCATGATTCTCTTCCATAGCTCCATCTTCCCAACTATCGATATCTGCTGCACCTGTGCTCCAAACAGCTGTGGCTCTACCCTGATGATTTCCTCTACCATGACCCTTAGCTCCTCCTCTGTGAAACGGGGGTGTCTTTGTGGTGCCATGGGTATTGTGTGAGGTGTGTAGGTAAGGGTGTGTTGGGTAATGTGTTGGGGTGTGTGACATGGAGTACGTCAGTGGTGTATAGGTGTGTATAGTGTGTAGCTCTGGTTGTGTCTGTGGTCTTGATATCTCTCTGCTGGCAATGGTTTGTAATGGTAAAGGGTTGTGGGTAATGTGGGTGTGTGCTTTATAGTGGTGTGGGTGTGGTGTGTGTATGGTGTCAGGTGTGTGTTGTTTGAATTGGCCATTGTGGTGTTGTTTTGTACATGTGTGTCCATTTTGAGCGCAGCAGTATGTACCGCCAATTGGTTTACTGCCGTTGAATGTCCGCAGTGGTGATTCGTGGGTCATAGTGTGGTGGGCGTTGTTCTATTGGCATTGCAGTGTGGGTTTTGATACCACCAGTTTATCACTGACCTTTGGTGTGGCGGATTTGTGTCTGTGGCTGAATACTGACGGATTGGTGTGTGTGTCATAATATAGTGAGCGGATATCTGCCACTGCGGCGGTAAGTTGGTGGCAGTCACCGTGGCGGTAAATAGGATTTACCGCCAATGTCATAATGAGGGCCATAATCTTGTTAGGTAGACATAGCAATACTGCTTTAATCATGGCTGAGGTTTACTATTGCAGGGCCTGTGTGTGCAGTGTCATTGCCCACTGAAATTGGTCTGTAAAACGTCTTTGTCAAATTTAATAGTCATGTTTAATAGAAATAACTCTTGTCTGAGATATGCTATAGGAATACCATCATGTATGCTGGTTTGTGCTTAAGTGATTGAGAGATGCCCTTTTTAGTTTTAGAAATTCTGTGGCATAATTATATACTGCTAAGATAAGCAGTGAATAGACTATAACACTTACATCATGATTAGAAAGCATAGATCATCTTTGTCACCCAGTCAGAGAGTGTGACAGCGAGTACTACATTTACTCACATAGTCAGAAACTAGTTATGCATGCAGCAGTTGGAAGAGTTGTTCAAAACACACGCACATAGTTTTCTATTCCCTGACACAGGTACTGATAAATTTGTTCTGGCACTTACAAACACATTTAGAGAGACGATGAGGTACCAAAACATAGATTTGCATATTGATACATTTAATAAAACACATAATGACTCTTCTATAGGTTGACTGCTCTAATTAACTTGTATATTTTGAAAATTACTAAAACAATCTTGTCATGGTTGCAGAGGCATACAGACTTAATCATGTTTGAGGCCTACTATTACAGAGGCTGTGTGTTTACTCTGTTTGCAGTTCAGTTTGATCTTTGAAAGCACCATGTCAACTCGTAAGTTTATCTTTTAGTTAAATACACTATGAGAACCTTTTATAAATCAAGTTAGGTAATTAAAATATTTAAACAAAATAACTAAGACACATATGTACCTTTTGTGTTAATTGTCAGATACAAACTTCTACTTAACTCTATAGTGCTATGATGCTGTTGAAAACTGAGCAAAGAAAGAAAGAAAGACATTAATACTATCTCCTCACAACTGAGAAACAAAAAGGTAAAATGCAGAAAAACACAGAAGGAACAAAGAACTGTTGGCAAGAGAACAAACACATTTCTTTAAAAAGTATGCGGACAACTTGAAAGGCAGAAAAATGAAGTACATATGAAACTAAGTTTGACAATAACTAAGAAAGGAGTAAAACAAAATGATAAGGAAAGTAAAAAGTCCTACAATGGATCACAGACTTTAACCAGAAGGCAGAGCCAGTTCAAGGAAATTAGAGTTAGAATGTTTCATAGCTGTGTAATTCGAAACCTAATGAGTCATATGAAGAAGTATAAAAGAAGGAGAGAAACTGTTGCTCGAAAGGAATGTGTTGAGGGTGCAGTTGATAAGGCTTTTACTCTGAAAAGGAAGTTGTTTATTCTCATTCTAAACAGAATGAAAACAGTCTTCAGTATGAGGAGAAAAAGTCAAAAGGAAAGAGGTTATTAGAACACATTTTATCAAAGTTTTCAATGATGAATGGAAACATACTTCTAGCACTGCGCCTTTCGTTAATGAAGAGAGCTACTTGCAAGAGAACAGATTAGTGCATGCAGTTGATCATTCTGGATGATGTTATGAAGTAAAAGATGGTTCTCCTATTGAAAAAGAGGTACTGGTACTGAAAAATGTTGAGGAAGTTATAGTTGAAAAGGTACAGAGAAGGTGGAGACAGGCGATTGTATATAAGTGGAGCTGTAGTAGTATTTGTAGTGTTTGACAGCAATCAATTGACATTCTGCAGAATTTTCTACTTATCTTTCCATACAAAAGTCTTGAACACAAAGTTTCAATTTTACAAGGATTAGATTCATGCGAAGTATGGAAATATACAAACCTGCAGGGACACTCACTAGCATGTCTATCATGGAAAGTGTGCCAAAGCACCTTTCATCATTTTAGAATGCTAGCAATACATCACTCTTAAATATAAACTTTAGTTAGGCGGCTCTACCATGTGAAGACTCCTGCTCTACGTTTAGAACAAATGAATAGAGCTCTTTTGTATGGGGCTGTGGTAGAGGTACAAAAGTTTTGTGATGATATACATTTCATTTTTCTGGTCCTCAAGAGGAGTGGTGAGAAAAACAAAACTTGATATATACGGGTGTAGCAGAGCAATAGGCAGGTATTACTCTTTATAACGTTCCTGGATAGAAAGTTTAAAACAGTCTATAAAGAAAAAAACAGACTGTGCCTGTATATGCTGTAGAAACTAGAAAGGTTACTCTTGTTATGTTATTGTGTCTACAAAAACTGAAGAGAATAGAGATAAGTGGCAAGAATTTGTGGCTTATTTGTTGGAAGAGGAACACTTTGATTGTTTCACTTGTCAAACTTTGTGTAAGTATTGTTATAATGAGTTAGAGTACAATAAAATGCCAGATAGAGTAGTGTATAACAAATTAGAACTGGTTTCAATTCCACTGGAGCTTCAAGATTTGAATGTTTATGAGTGTATACAATGTGTACATCTGTTTAAAGCTATAGTTCGTATAAAGCCAAAGACAGGAAAATTACCTCAAACTGAGCTCTAGAAACGGCTCAAAGGTAGAGTTGGTTACTTGCCATTAGATTTTAAGCATAAAATTGAACCTGTAGGGGTACAGAATGAATGGGAAGAAGGACTTGTAATTCTAGTCTCAACCAAGAGTAAAAAGATATGGCAAAAGTTAGTAGATGTTACTAAAGTAAAAAATGCTACATTATGGCGGTCATTCTGACCCTGGCGGTCGGAGATAAAGCGGCGGCCAACCCGCAAACAGGCCGGCGGTCAAAAAAATGGTATTCTAACTCTGGCGGGAACCGCCAACACAGGCCGCCACATTAACACTCCGACCGCCACGGCGGGACCGACAAACAGCGTGGCGGTCACCGCCAACAGGCAGGCGGCAGACAATGTACCGCCCACCCTATCACAACTCACCAATCCGCCACCTTTTCCGGGGCGGGAGCCCCGCCGATAAAAACACGGCGGAAACAGACTACGAGCGGGAAAACGCTCACCTATACACACTCCACGAGGAAGGAGGACAGCAGGAGCCTGAATTACACATCCTACCAGCTATTGTCTACCTGCTCATCTACCAGGAGTACGAACGCCGGAGCAGACGACAACGGTGAGTACTGCACCTACGACACAGGGGAGGGTGGAGGAGGAAAGCTTACGGGCACACACATGCGCCATACACCCACCCCCCCACCACAAATACCTACACTCCAATGCCGAGCAACAAGTCAGAGTGACAACACACAAACCCCCCGGAATAATGCAAAGACACAATTTAAATGTTCGATAAAATATATGTATAAATAGCTCCATTGAAGGAATGGCAAATATGCCATATAAAAGATAGGAATGAACATAGTCAACAAGATATCCATAGGCAAAAAGTCCGGCACATTCCGTCAAAGTTCCATAGTCCGTGGGCCAATGTGCACAGACACATGGGTAAAGCCCACACAGGAGACCAGATACCATTGGAGAGAACACTGCAGGGCCATCAGATGATAAAACTACAGGCACCTCAGGGGGAAGGGAAGGGGGGGCACCTCAGCCACATGAGTCCACGACGCCAGATCCACGAGGGGCCTCCATGCCCACTGTCCCATCCTGGGGTGTGCAAAGCCACAGTCCATCAGATGGATTACCGACTCCACTGTGATTGGAGGAGGCATGGTGCCCCGAGTGCTCCCTGAAGCCCTGCTTGACACAGAACCGGCACTGTCAATGGGCCAGCGGTGCTTGAGATGAAGGGCCCAGCGGAGCGGTGCTTGACAGGAAGGGCCCAGCGGAGCGGTGCTTGAGATGGCGGGGCCCAGCGGAGCGGTGCTTGACAGGAAGGGCCCAGCGGAGCGGTGCTTGAGATGAAGGGCCCAGTGGAGCGGTGCTTGACAGGAAGGGCCCAGCGGAGCGGTGCTTGACAGGAAGGGCCCAGTAGAGCGGTGCTTGAGATGAAGGGCCCAGTGGAGCGGTGCTTGAGATGAAGGGCCCAGCGGAGCGGTGCTTGAGATGAAGGGCCCAGGGGAGCGGTGCTTGACAGGAAGGGCCCAGCGGAGTGGTGCTTGAGATGAAGGGCCCAGCGGAGCGGTGCTTGACAGGAAGGGCCCAGCGGAGCGGTGCTTGACAGGAAGGGCCCAGCAGAGTGGTGCTTGAGATGAAGGGCCCAGTGGAGCGGTGCTTGAGATGAAGGGCCCAGCGGAGCGGTGCTTGAGATGAAGGGCCCAGCGGAGCGGTGCTTGACAGGAAGGGCCCAGCGGAGAGGTGCTTGAGATGAAGGGCCCAGTGGAGCGGTGCATGAGATGAAGGGCCCAGCGGAGCAGTGCTTGAGACGGCGGGGCCCAGCGGAGCGGTGCTTGACAGGAAGGGCCCAGCTGAGTGGTGCTTGACAGGAAGGGCCCAGCGGAGCGGTGCTTGAGACGGCGGGGCCCAGCGGAGCGGTGCTTGACAGGAAGGGCCCAGCGGAGCGGTGCTTGAGATGAAGGGCCCAGCGGAGCGGTGCTTGACAGGAAGGGCCCAGCGGAGCGGTGCTTGAGACGGCGGGGCCCAGCGGAGCGGTGCTTGAGATGGCGGGGCCCAGCGGGGCGGTGCTTGACAGGAAGGGCCCAGCGGAGCGGTGCTTGAGACGGCGGGGCCCAGCGGAGCGGTGCTTGACAGGAAGGGCCCAGCGGAGCGGTGCTTGACAGGAAGGGCCCAGTGAAGCGGTGCTTGAGATGGCGGGGCCTGTTCAGCGGTTCTTGCCCCGGCGGGGCCCTGTTCAGCGGTGCTCCTCCCGGCGGGGCCCGTTCAGCGGTTCTTGCCCCGGCGGGGCCCTGTTCAGCGGTGCTCCTCCCGGCGGGGCCCGTTCAGCGGTTCTTGCCCCGGCGGGGCCCGTTCAGCGGTGCTTGTCCTGTGTGTCTAGGGAGCCAGACCTGGGCAAGACTTCCCGCTCATTCACCATCCGAACTTGCGGTCGCGGCGCCCTCCTGTGATGGAGTCCTGGGCCCATGGGTGTCGTCCGTCACACCCGGGATGGGGCTGGCCTGACTTCTCCGCCCTGCTGCCCTTGCCCTCCTTCGCTGGAGCTCTGTGGCCCTTGCCTCCCTTGGATGATGTGGCAGGTGACGGGGCAAGGCTACTGTCCTTGGTGTCGCGCCGGGCCTTTTTCTTCTTTGTCCTCTTCCGGGGGGGGGGGCTGGCTGTCCCCTTGCTGCTGGCCGATGTTCCTGCCCTAGGATCTGGTGGACTCCAATAGCCCTGCACTATGGTCACAGTAGATGCAGGGCTGGTGGTGGCTGAGGTGCTTTTTTTGGTCTTACCAGATGGAGGGGGTGGGTCAGTGATTGGAACCAGTTCAAGGTTGGAAAGGAAAAGGACTTGGGGAGGACAGGGACGGGTAGGTGTAGTGGGTTTGGGAGTGGAGGAAGAGGATGTGGTTGTAGGAGAGTCAAGTGTGCTGTCTTTGGGTGCAGGTGCTTGTGACGGAGGCTGTCGTGAGGTGGATGGCTGTTGGGTGGGTGGCTGCCTGCGTTTGTGTGCTTTGGAAGAGGGGGTGACAGACACAATGGGAGAGGACACAGGGGACGTGTAAATGGCAGTGGGGGTGGTGACTGCACGTGTGCGGACTGTAATGGAGGGTGTGCTGGTGATGGAAGTACTGGCTGATGGTGGTGTGCATGCAGGTGTGAGTGGAGACGTCACAGGGGGGAGGGGGGAGATGAGGAGGTGGGGGACACAGAGGTGGTAGTGACTGTTGGCATGTCTGCATCTGGATGTTGCTTGGGTGAATGCTTGTGGGATCTGTGGTGCTTATGTCTGGATGAGCTGCCCTTGGGTGTAGAGGTGTGTGCAGGCTGGTCTGATGGTGTGGATGGGATACGCAGAGGAACAGGAGACTGGGACTGGGTGGAGGGAGTCAGAAGAGGGAGGCTGGAGACAGGGACAATGGCTGCCGTCTGTGCTGAGGCCAGAGCGTTGAACGATCGCTGATGGGCAGCCTGACCCGAATGAATGCCCTCCAGGTATGCCTTGCTCCGATGCACCTCCCTTTCTACACCCTGGATGGCATTCAAGAGGGTAGACTGCCCAACAATGAGTGTCCTGAGGAGGTCAATGACCTCCTCACTGAGGGCAGCAGGGGTAACTGGGGCAGGGCCTGAGGTGCCTGGGGTGAAGGAGATGCCCGCCTTCCTGGGTGAGCGGGCACGGAGCGAAGGCTGAGGGGCAGCTGGGAGGGCGGGGCTGGTGCGCTGGGTGGCAGCTGTACCTGTTGTGGCGGTGGGCACGGATGTTGCCGCCACCGCTAGGGAGCTGCCTTCCGAGGACGTGTCGGTGTCGCTGACGTCTCCACGGGTCCCCGTTGTGGAGCTCCACTCGCCCTCCATCTCACTGGTGTACTCGGAGTCTGTCGTATGGCCGTCCGGGGCCATGTGAGATGCAGCTCCCTCGTGCTCCAATGCCACTTCTCCTCCGCCAGATGATGCTAATGCACACATGAACAGGAAGACAAAGAAAATGGGGGGGGGGGTGGAGAAATGAAGACAGGTTGAGTGCATGCATTGGCAACACCGTTGTCGGAGAGGACAGACACAGAAGCCCCCTGAACTAGGCTGCGCAATGGGGGTACACTACTCAGTTATTGTGACTAGTCCTACGGGTCTATGGATGACAAATGCACACATGGGTGAGGCCGGACCATGGATAGCTGTACTTGGCACCCTACAGAGGTGGGGGGCGGGGGCACAGGGCCGTGTCTAACGGAGGGGCCTAGCCTACAGAATGCGCCCTGGCCTGGAGATAGCCACAGCCCTCCTCCCCCACCCAGACACCTTCCCTGCGCGCAAAGATAGCAGAATGTGCTGATACTCACCCCCTTGTGTCTGCTGTGATGTCCTCACACGCCCATCCAAATCGGGGTAGGCCACCGCCAGGATCCGGGACATCAGGGGGGTCAATTGGCGGCTGGCACCCCTCCTACGTTGGGAGGCCATCCCCAGCAGAGACTCGGCGGTCTTTCTGGTCCCGCGGCGGATGTCCTCCCACCTCTTTCGGCAGTGGGTGCCCTGTCTGTTGTGGACCCCCAGGGCCCGGACGTCCTTGGCGATGGCACGCCAAATGTTGATCTTCTGATGGGCGCTGACCTATGTGACATGTACAGGGAGGTAAAAGAAATCGCATCAGTTTTCTGCCTGGTCAATGTGAGTGGCCCACCCCTCCCCAACCTTGCCATGTGGCACATGCTCTCATCTTTCGTGCGTTGCAGTCCTCATTCGCTCCCCTCCCCACCATCTTACATACACCCCACTCAACACAGGCATAGCCCATTCAACGTGCACCCTGTGTACTAACCTGTTGGTCTGGAGGACTGTAGACTAGCGCATACTGGGGGAGGACCTCATCAACAAGTTCCTCCAATTCTTCGGCAGTGAAGGCAGGGGCCCTTTCCCCAGTCGCAGCAGCCATTGCATCTCCCAGACCGAGGTCACAGCAGCACTTGCAGTATAGGTCCTCTCCTGTGGATGATCAGGTCTCGAGTGATTAATCAGATAGAAAATGGCGGTCACGCCCGCGGTGGTGCGTACCGCGGCGGTGCGTACCGTGACCGCTGGCGCACATCGTCATTGGCTCCTGAGACCCATAGGGTTCAATGTTAACCAATGCTGCTTTTGCGCCGCACCAGCGCAGTGACCTCACATCCCACTGTCACACTTCACAGGTCAGGCAGCCGCCATTTCAAGGGCCACATGGCATGATTTCTACTGCGTCACACAGGCCTAGGCCTTGCATAGCCACTCATACAAGCCGTTCCATGCATAGCGATTCATGTACTGTGCAAGCTGTGTGATCGTACCTGTGGGTTTCTTGACTCTGTGCTCCATGTTGTCCTTCCTAGGCACCGTCCGCTGGGACTTGCGAGGAGAAGGATGAATCCTCCCGTGTACCGCCCGCTGGTGGACCTGTCGACAATGGAAGAACGACATATCATACTTACATACCGGCTTGACAGAGCAACTATACATGAACTATGTGCCCAGCTGGAGCCAGACCTGATGTCCCCCATCCGCCAACCCACGGGGATTCCCCCTCTGGTGCAGGTTCTGTCAGTACTCCATTTTTTGGCAAGTGGGTCTTTTCAGACAACAGTGGCCATGTCATCTGGGATGTCTCAGCCTATGTTTTCTAAGGTTTTGTCCAGAGTGTTGTCTGCCCTGATGAAATACATGCAGAGCTACATTATTTTCCCTGAGGTGGGCGAATTGGCTACAGTGAAGGGTGATTTCTATGCCCTTGGACATATCCCCAACATCATTGGTGCCATTAATGGGACCCATGTGGCTTTGGTTCCCCCCAAAGACAGTGAGCAGGTGTACCGAAACAGAAAAAGTTATCATTCGATGAATGTCCAGGTGGTCTGTTTGGCTGACCAGTACATCTCCCATGTAAATGCCAAGTTCCCTGGGTCAGTGCATGACGCGTATGTCATGCGAAATAGCAGCATCCCTTATGTGATGGAACAGCTACAGAGACACCGTGTGTGGCTAATTGGTGACTCTGGTTACCCCAACCTGTCGAAGCTACTGACCCCAGTGAGGAATCCCCGGACCAGGGCAGAGGAAGGGTACAATGAGGCCCATGGGCGATCTAGGAGGATCATAGAAAGGACCTTCGGGGTCCTGAAGGCCAGGTTTAGGTGCCTGCATATGACAGGGGGATCCCTCATGTACTCACCAAAGAAGGTGTGCCAGATCATCGTGGCCTGCTGTATGCTTCACAATCTTGCATTGCGATGCCAGGTGCCTTTTCTGCAGGAGGATGGTCCAGATGGTGGTGTTGTTGCAGCTGTGGAGCCTGTGGAGAGTGAAGAGGAGGAAGACGACGGGGACGACACGGACAACAGGGATACAGTCATACAACAATACTTTCAGTAGCACACAGGTAAGGAACAGCCACCCCAATTTACATTTACTTGAGGCCTCATGCGTCTCCACTGTCTGTGTTTCCCCCCAGTTCCTGTTCACTGATTTGTGACTTTCCCTTCCCTTTTCAGAGCTGTATGACCCACTGCCTGACTTCTGCTTTGTTTGCCCATGGACTAAAGCTTATTGAAATTGGTATGTTGTCATCACAAGGTAACTGGCCATTATTGCACCGTTATGTGTAATACATTTGTTAAGAATACAAGCAGACTCCCGTTTTTTTAAGTGAAATAAGTGATTTATTTTAAGTGCTACATATAGGTAAATGTTTGGGAAACGGGGATGGGTGGGGGTGGAGTAATGTCCATGGCAGAGTCCAGTTCTCAGTCGCACAGGTGCATTGTCCATATGCCTGTGGAAGGATGGAGCAAGGGCAGTTCAAGGTTGGACAGGGTGACAATGTGGGACAGTGGGATGACATCAGGGGGTATCTTAGGCTGGCGTGGGTCTTGCAATCCTACTCTGTCTTCTTGTGAGATCTCAGGTTCCGCTTGCGGGGTGGTTCATCTTCTGCAGGAGGTGGGGTTCTGGTGGCCTGTCGTTGTGTGGGGGCCTCCTGTCCACTAGCGCCGGCGGAGGTGGTAGGCTGTTCCTGGCCTGGGCTAGTGACAGGGGCCCTTTGGGGTGCCACATGGTCCTGCAATGTGATGACGATCTGGGTAAGGGCCAGGACGATGGTCCCCATTGCGGAACCGATGTTCCTCAGTTCCTCCCTGAACCCCATGTACCGTTCCTCCTGCAGTTCCTGGATCTCCTGGAACCGGGCCAGTACCGTCGCCATCGTCTCCTGGGAGCGGTGGTATGCTCCCATGATGATGGAGAGGGCCTCTTGGAGAGTCGGTTCCCCGGGCCTGTCCCCCCCCTGTCGCAGAGCAGCCCTCCCAGTTCCCCTGTGTTCCTGGGCCTCTGTCCCCTGGATGGTGTGCCCACTACCACTGCCCCCAGGTCCCTGTTGTTGTTGGGGTGGTGGGTCAACCTGGGTGCCCTGTAGTGGTGGACACACCGCTGATTTACGTGCCCTGGAGACAGAGGCATGGGCCCGCTGGGTGGGAGCTGTGCTGGTGTTCCCAGAGGGGGTTGGGTCTGGTGTAGCCTGTGGCTGTCTGTGGGGAACCGACTGTCCAGAGGTCCCCGATGGGCCGGGCTGGTCGTCTGGCTCCAGGGAGACAGAGCTGCTGTCATCGCTGGGGGCCTCTTCTGGGGGTGGGATGGACATCTCTGGACCCTCCGTGGCGGTGTGCTGGCGTTCGGGTCCTGCAGGGGTATAAAGGTATGGTTATTGCTTCTGTGTGTGGCATTTCGTGTGATGGGTGGGTGTCCGTGTACCCATGTGCAGGCATTTCCTTGTGGGGGCTTTTGTGAGTGTGGCTTGTGGGGGTGATGTGTGTGTGCAGTGGGCATGCTTTGGTGATGGGTGTCCATGCTTTGTGGTTGCATGCAGGGCTTGGTGTTGGGATGGGTGGGTTGTGATGGTGAGCCTTTTGCTAGGGGTTGGTGTGATGGGGGAGGGGGTGAGGGTGGGGGTATGATTTGGCATGCAGGTGGGGTGGGGGTGGGAAGCAGTAGTGAAGATTTGCCTTACCAGAGTCCATTCCTCCGGCTACTCCTGCGAGGCCCTCAGGATGCAGGATGTGCAAGACTTCCTCCTCCCACGCAGTAAATTCTGGGGGAGTAGGTGGGGGTCCGCTGCCAGTCTTCTGCACCGCAATGTTGTGCCTTGATACCATGGAACGCACCTTCCCCCGTAGGTCGTTCCATCTCTTCCTGATGTCCTCCCGATTGCGTGGATGCTGTCCCACCGCGTTAACCCTGTCCACTATCCTTTGCCATAGCTCCATCTTCCTGGCAATTGTGGTGTGCTGCACCTGTGCCCCGAAGAGCTGGGGCTCTACACGGACTATTTCCTCCACCATGACCCTGAGTTCGGCGTCACTGAACCTGGGGTGTCTTTGGGGTGCCATGGGGTGGTGTGGTTGAGGTGTGGGGTGGCGTTTGTGGTGCTGGGTGTGGTGCGTGTGGTGGTGTGTGGTGTTTGGAGCGTGGATTCTGTGTGGGTGATGGTGTTGTGTGCCTCTGTGTTGTGGGATTCTCTATTCTGTGCTCTGTCTCTCGCCTTCATCAATGATTTCGGGTCGTAGGGGCTTGTGGGTGATGTGGGTGTGTGCTTTATATTGTGTTGGGTGTGTGGGAGTGGTATTAGTATGTGTATCAGGTGTGCGTATTTCGAACTGACCAATGTTGCTGAGTTTTCTATGTGTGTGTGTATTTTGACCGCGGCGGTGTGTACCGCCAATGGAATACCGCGTTTGAAAGACCGCCGTGTGGATTTGTGGGTCGGAATGGTATGGGCGTTTTTCTGTTGGCGTGACGGTGGAGGTTTGGTCAGCGCCATTTTTTCGCTGTCCTTTGGTGTGGCGGATTTTTGTGGATGTCGGGTTTTTGGCGGTTTGGCAGTTGCGGGTCAGAATGACCGTGGCGGTTTACCGCGGCCGCGGTGGTGTTATGGTGGCCTTCTGGCCGGCGGTAAGCGGCTTTTCCCGCCGAGGTCCGAATGACCCCCTATATCTGGTAGAAAATAATATTTACTATAAAAATGTAGGTGGTTTTCAAAATGTTACACATATGGAGGATGCCACAATTTCATCAAGTAGTCAAATTGAAGAGATAGAACGAAAAAGATAAAAAAAATATTGTGAACACTACAGTATTCATCCTCTACATTCCAAAGAGAATATGGGCAATGCTATTGATCTGTTTCAGCTGAAAAAAGTATAAGGAGCTACCTTAATTGTGTGGGAGAAAACCTTAAAAGCTCACTGTTTTCTACAACGGTTTCCTACTGGAGTAGGTGGTAGGCATGATGACCGGCCTCTAAAAATACCAGCAGCACAGTACAGATCAACTAGAATTTACTCAGAAGACCCAAGATTTCACCAATGTATTCCTTACATATTTCATCTCCTATTTGAGGGTGACTTATCTGGCTTATCTTATGCAGCTGATCACATTTTGAAAACAGGGGTAATTATGCAGAATCTATCAGCGAGGGAATTTGTTTAAAAAGTTAATAGAAAAGATAAAAATCTGGAATACAACTTAATTAACTTAATGGAATGTCGACGTGGTACCAATGAGTATTGGTATCTGCGTCATGGTGAGGTAAAATGCATTTTGAGAAACCTAGAAACACTTGCGTGGTTTCTGACAGTTGAGCTGAGTATGCATGGGATGATCTCCTTGATTTGTTATGAGAAGCAAATTCAAATATAAAAGGCATCAATCTAAAGACACCTGGAGAACTCTGCTCATTGGACTCAACAAACATTTGTAGTTATTTTAACCACAGGTTACAACCAATGATGGCTTTAATCTGCAATAAAATTAATCCTTTTCTTGGTGAAGCACTTAATTTCTTTTGGCGCAAAGAGTACCAAGCTAGAGGTGCTCCACATATTCACATGGTGTTGTGGGTGAAAGATGCTCCAAAGTTTGGAACAGACACAGATGAGTCCGTCTTGTCTTTCATAGAATAGTATGTACATGCGTCATCCCAAAAGAAACTGCTGACAAAGGATTGAGGCAAGCCCTATGATTTCAATGAAAGTATAGATCAAAAGCAAAATTTTACACAAGGTGTTGTTTTTGATTCCCACGATCTGTCATTTCAGAGGGAAAAGTGAACAGCTTCATGTCAGCTGTGAGACACACTCTAATATGTAAATCACCAAAGATAGTTACAATCTAAAAAGAACAGAAACTTCAAAATATATAAATGATTACAACCCTGTAATTCTGAAGATGTGGAATGCAAATTTGGATGTACAATTTGTTGCAGATACCTCCATTGCAATTGCTCAGTACGTGACGTCTGACTTCACCAAGTCAGGGAAGATAGAGATGAAAGATGCCTGGGAGGAGATTTCTGCAGAAAAGAGTCTTACCAAGAAGTGGTACAGTTTTAGTTTCAAAATGCTTTCCCACAGAGATATTAGATGTTATGAATGTGCAGATATTTTGAGCTGGGCAAGTTTGTTCTCCACGTTTAGAGGAATTTGGTGCATAAGCCTACACCTTGAAAACAGTCATAATGGAGTATTGAAGCCTTTCCCAGAAATTTAGTACCTTTCAGAATTTGACCCTGAAAGTACAGACATTCTAAAATGTAACATGCTAGATACATACTATCCAAGAAGAGTCTCCATCTTGAAAATATGTGTCTGTATGAAGTACTTCATACATATAGAAGTATTTCAACTGAAAATGTACACAAAGGAAAGTTTGCAGTCATTGGGTGTGATGGTTGTTTCATGAAATACAACAACCAATTAACCACAGAAAGCTTACTAGTCAAACTGCAGAGAGAAGAGAGTTTTTCTCTTTGGCACTTTTGCAACTCTTCAAGCCTTAGCATACTGAATCAGATTTACTTGGACAGTATGATTGTTATAAAGACTCATTCAATGCTGTAAAAGACAGTATTACGACACTGTATATTTAAAAAACAAAAGTAGATGGACAGAATGCAATGACAGCAGCCTGAAATACAAAAGAAAACTTCCCTTCAAACTACCAAGCTCATATCTTCTCTTTCTTCAACCAAAGTTCTAGGGAAAATATATGGCAGAAAGTGTGGTGTACAGTGTTTTTTCTATGTGACTCATGTGTTTTTAGACATTAGTCGCCCTACTAAGGGTAATGTCTTTGAAAAAATGCTCAATGTGAAGAGATCCTCGAATAATCCATAAAAGAGTTCATATATCAAGTCTATACCACATTCTCTAATTACAATCTGAAACTGCAAACCATACTCCAAATACAGCAGCTCAAAGTCATAAGAATAAAATTCCTTCAAAATTAAAAAAAAAACTTCCCCTTTTGTTTCTCCAGCAAACTTTTACATCCTAATTGAGGGCAAAAACAGATCTACTGTGTTGCATTTTGTAAAAATTAATTATCAGCTCTTTAGACATCTTTTGGCCTACCATGGATGATGGTTTTCAGAAATGTCTTTGAAATTGAAAATTACTTCAAATTCTCTTCTAATGTTGTACCAGATATAATTATTTAAGATAAAATGTAAAATCTGCTTGTTAACATTACTTTAGAAAGTACAGCGAATGTGAATAATTAATGAATTGTAGTGACTGCAAGGCACAGTATCACTTATTTGTAGTGATGACTGTGCAACGTTTTTTGTTTTTTTTACAATTCATTGGTTGTTTTTTTCCCCACTGCTCAAAGATAATGCTTATTACAGACCATTGTTTTTAGATGAAGAAGTATAAAAGCTGATAACAGTAAAAATCAATTCAAATAATTTTTTTACCACATTGTAATTCATTCTTAGAGTGTAAGCAATGACTAATTTTATATTTGCGTTACAATGAAAATTAAACACTAACATATCTTTATCTGTTTTTTCTTTTTCAATAGTGGCTGAAGTTGACCGATATTAAGTGTCTCAAAACAGTTCTTTAAGGAGGAACATATTCTTCACCGATGCCATAGAGATCATTTTAAATCTAAACTGTTCTTGTGGTATATTTCCTTTGGATTCTTTTGTTTATTTCCTACTCAAACGTTCAGTAGTATACAACCAATTTTCTGGTACTCTTAAAATAAGTAAATTAATCTTTCAAGCAGTTGTTCATACAGACACTCACACATCCTTTCACTTACCCTTAGACGTACTGACTCAACTCAATAGGCACTCACAGAGGCTCTACCACACCACTATTCTTTCATCTTCTTACTCATTCATGCTATCACTTACGCTATGACTCACTTACTCATACAACACTCTTCTACTCACTTACTCATGTATTGCCCATTTATGCACTCACTTACTCACTAATATTGCACTCATGCACTCACCTACGTACCTATATATGTACTCATACACTCACTCAATCACCCAAACACCACTCATGCATTCACATTCTTATATATGCATGGACTCATACACTCAGTCAATTACCTATACAAGCACTTATAAACTCCCTCAGATACCCACACACTACTCATAAAGTCACACCTGCACACACCATTGTACTCACTCATTCAGCCATACATGGACTCTTAAACTCAGTCACTCAACAATGCATGCATGTATGTACTCACTCACCTGTACATGTACTCATACTGATTCACTCCCACACACGCACTCAGTTTTTCACCCATACATGCTCTTAGTCACTCACCCATACATGCACTCACTCAATCACCCAAACAAGCACTCATGCACTCACTCACTCATAGATGCATTCATGCACCCAGTCAATGCACTAATACACTCAGTGCTTCACCCATACATGCACACATGCACTCAGTTAATCACCCATCCAGCACTCATGCACTCACTCAATTCCCTTACATGGTCTAATGCACTTAGTTACTCACTCATACATCCACTCATACAGTCCGTCAGTCACCCATTCATGCACTCATACAGTCACTCACTTGCCCATACACCATTCATGCACCTACTCACTTACCCACACATACACTTATGCATTCAGTCAGTCACGCATACAGCACTCATACACTTCTCATCCATGTACTCATGCACTCAATCACTCATCCATATATGCACTCATGCAGTCAGCTGCGCACGCACTCATATACTCAGAGAATAACATATACACCAGTCATAACCTCATTCACCTACAAATGCATGCACAGACTCACACCACTTATGCACTCAGTCACCCACACACCACTCATAAACTCACTCACCCATACACACACTCCTACACTCACTCACTCATACACACACTCACACTTTCAGTCAATCACCCATACACGTACTCATGCACATAGTCAATCACCAATATACCACTCATGCACTGTCACTCACCCACACATGAAGTCATGCACTCATTCTAATACCCATACTGCACCCAGGTACCCACTCAATCACCCATACAGCCATTCATGCACCACTTCAGTCACCCATACATGCACTCTGTCAATTACCCATACATACACTCATGCACTCACTCAGTCATCCATACACTACTCATACACACACTGACTCATACACCAACTCTTTCACTCACTCACTCATCCACACATGCACTCATGCAGTCACTCACCCATACAGACACTGATACACTATCAGCCATCCATGCGCCACTCACACACTAACTCACTCACCCATACAGCCACTCGTACCCACTCGCTCGCCCATAGAGCCATTCATGTACCCACTCACTCACCCATACATGCACTCACTCAGCCATACATGCACTCATACATTCAGTCAATCACCCAAACAGCACTCATGCACTCACTCACTTGCCCATACATGCACTCATACACTCACTCAATCACCCATAGACCATTCATGGGCTCACTTACACATACATACATGCACTCATACACTCAGTCAATCACCCATACATGCACTCATGCACTCGCTCAATCACCCATACACAACTCATCCACTCACTCATCCACTCATATGTGCACTCTTGCACTCACTCACTCCCATACATACACTCCCTTATTCACCTATACAAACACTCATGCACTCTTTCAGTCACCCATGTGCCACTCACACACTCACTCATACATGCACTCATGGACCCACCCACATACCTATTCAGCCATTCATGCAGCCACTCTCTCACCTTTACATGCATATATGCTCTCGTTTTTTCACATATACATGCACTCATACATTCAGTCAATCACCCATACACCAATGATGCACTCACTCACTCACTCACTCACACACCCATACATGCACTCACTCAAACACACATATATGCACTCATATACTCACTTACACACACATGCACTAATACACACAATCAGCCATACACCAGTCACTTATTCACTCACTCACACATACACCACTCATACGGTCACTACCTCATCTATACACACGTTCATGCACTCAATCACTTTTACACACACTCATGCACTCACTCAATCAGCTGTATGCTACTCATTCACTCACTCACACCTACATGCACTCATACATTCAATCACCCATACACTACTCATGAACTCACTTATTTACCCATACATGCACTTATTCACTCACCCATACACGCACTCGTGTATTCTTTCATTCACCCATGCACCACTCACACACTCACCAATACATGCAGTCATGTACCCACTCACTCATAGAGACATTCCTCTACCCACTCACTCACCTATACATGTAATCATACACTCAGTCAATCACCCATTCACTACTCATTCACTTACATACACACCCATACACACACTAACACAGTCACTCAGTCACCCATACACCACTCACACACTCATTCACCCATACACCGCTCATGAACTCAATCACCCACATACCACTCATATACTCACTCACACACAAATACACACACTGATTCACTCAGGCAATCATCCATGCAACACTCATACACTCAGTCAATCACCCATACACGCATTCTACAGCACTTATGCATACACTCACTTGCCCATGCATACATCATGCACTCAATCACTCAACAATACATGCACTCATACTCATTTCAGTCACCCTTGCACCACTCACACACTCACTCAACCAAACATTTACTCATTTGACCACTCACTCACCCATAGACATTCATGCACCCACTCTCTCACCCATACATGCACTCATGCACTCATTTACTCATCTATACATTTGCTCATAGTCAATCCACCATACCCCACTGATGCACTCAATCATTACCCAATACATACATGCAATCAGCCATATATACATAAACTCATGCACTCTGTTACTTACCCATACATATACACATGCCCTCACTCACTGATCCAAACATGCACTCATACAGGGAGTGCAGAATTATTAGGCAAGTTGTATTTTTGAGGATTAATTTTATTATTGAACAACAACCATGTTCTCAATGAACCCAAAAAACTCATTAATATCAAAGCTGAATATTTTTGGAAGTAGTTTTTAGTTTGTTTTTAGTTTTAGCTATGTTAGGGGGATATCTGTGTGTGCAGGTGACTATCACTGTGCATAATTATTAGGCAACTTAACAAAAAAAAATATATGCCCATTTCAATTATTTATTATTACCAGTGAAACCAATATAACATCTCAACATTCACAAATATACATTTCTGACATTCAAAAACAAAACAAAAACAAATCAGTGACCAATATAGCCACCTTTCTTTGCAAGGACACTCAAAAGCCTGCCATCCATGGATTCTGTCAGTGTTTTGATCTGTTCACCATCAACATTGCGTGCAGCAGCAACCACAGCCTCCCAGACACTGTTCAGAGAGGTGTACTGTTTTCCCTCCTTGTAAATCTCACATTTGATGATGGACCACAGGTTCTCAATCAGGTGAACAAGGAGGCCATGTCATTAGATTTCCTTCTTTTATACCCTTTCTTGCCAGCCACGCTGTGGAGTACTTGGACCCGTGTGATGGAGCATTGCCCTGCATGAAAATCATGTTTTTCTTGAAGGATGCAGGCTTCTTCCTGTACCACTGCTTGAAGAAGGTGTCTTCCAGGAACTGGCAGTAGAACTGGGAGTTGAGCTTGACTCCATCCTCAACCCGAAAAGGCCCCACAAGCTCATCTTTGATGATACCAGCCCAAACCAGTACTCCACCTCCACCTTGCTGGCGTCTGAGTCGGACTGGAGCTCTCTGCCCTTTACCAATCCAGCCACGGGCCCATCAAGACTCACTCTCATTTCATCAGTCCATAAAACCTTAGAAAAATCAGTCTTGAGATATTTCTTGGCCCAGTCTTGACGTTTCAGCTTGTGTGTCTTGTTCAGTGGTGGTCGTCTTTCAGCCTTTCTTACCTTGGCCATGTCTCTGAGTATTGCACACCTTGTGCTTTTGGGAACTCCAGTGATGTTGCAGCTCTGAAATATGGCCAAACTGGTGGCAAGTGGCATCGTGGCAGCTGCACGCTTGACTTTTCTCAGTTCATGGGCAGTTATTTTGCGCCTTGGTTTTTCCACACGCTTCTTGCGACCCTGTTGACTATTTTGAATGAAACGCTTGATTGTTCGATGATCACGCTTCAGAAGCTTTGCAATTTTAAGAGTGCTGCATCCCTCTGCAAGATATCTCACTATTTTTGACTTTTCTGAGCCTGTCAAGTCCTTCTTTTGACCCATTTTGCCAAAGGAAAGGAAGTTGCCTAATAATTATGCACACCTGATATAGGGTGTTGATGTCATTAGACCACACCCCTTCTCATTACAGAGATACACATCACCTAATATGCTTAATTGGTAGTAGGCTTTCGAGCCTATACAGCTTGGAGTAAGACAACATGCATAAAGAGGATGATGTGGTCAAAATACTCATTTGCCTAATAATTCTGCACTCCCTGTACAGTTTATCTTAATTTTTAACCATGAAAGGCGGTTCTAAGAAGAACCTTTTTTTCTGGAACCTTTTTATTTTTATTTTTAAATTTTAGTATTTTTTTTTCCCAAAAATAAAATGGCAATTAGAAAAACTGATTTCCATCCACAACTGTAACTAGGATAGCAACCTCTAACTTAAAAAAAAACAGCACTGATGATCTTTCACAGTCTGCTGCAGAACTTTCACGGACTCCTCTCCCACTGTTGGCACCATTTGGCATTGTAGACAAAAACTGCCAATCTTCTTTAGTTCAGGTGCTGTCTGTAAGCTGTGTCTTACTGGCAGGAGGGATAGGGTCGCCAGGTACCACCACTGGAGCAAGAAACGTACTGCGCTCACCTGCACTCCATTCTCGCTGAGCCATTGCTAGATGCCTACTGTGGTACATTTCCAGACAGTAAAGCATGTTGATCATTCCACATGAATACTTCTTCGAAGTGCCCCATGATAAAACTTTGTCAAAAAGGGTGCACTCGACCAATTTTGCAACAGTTTTGCTTTCCTCTGATGGGATGGTAAAGAACTCCCATGCAATTGACTGTATTTTTGCAGAGGGTTCATCTTCTGATGAACTATCTTCATGGTGGTATGCACCTTCATACCCAGTACCACCAGATGCAATTTTATATTTTGAAAACAAAAACAAAACAACAAAATGACTGCAACATTTTAATTTATCTGCAGCTCCAAAACAACTCCCTGGACGCAGCACTGCAGGTGGAAAGAAAAGAAAACTGGATGTGGTCTTCCTGTTCAAGAGACAGATAACTGTTTTAACCAATCAAATCACTTTATTCCATACTCATGTGATCTCCGTGAATACCGACGTCATCGCGGATACTGACGTTGTCACGATGATTAAAAGGTAAATAAAACATTTTGTAAATTATATTTAAGCACGCACATTTCTATATTTAACTTTATATAGTAAACTAATAATTTCACGTATTAATTGCATTATCTCTATATATGCTATTTGCAATTTGACCAAAATACGTGGAATCTGTGATTAATCACTAAAGTGCAACATACATATCGTTACATTTTGTGACTTATTTGTGATTAATAAAAAAGTATAAAAATAATATACATGCCTGCCTAATAATTCTATTTTGAGATACATGTTAGGGAGAATCTTCTTTCAATTGGGCTTGGCTAGTGTATGCCATTGTAACTGGCACCACCTCACTAGGTACTGACTTTGGGTGAGGTGCTGTGTTGCAAGGGGATTATGGCCCTCATTATGTACGTGGCGGTTGAGACCGCCACGCTGGGGGCAGCGGAAATTACCGCCACCGACATGGTAGTCTCGACCGCCATATAAATAACAAGGGAAGACCACCACAGGCAGTCCTCCACCACTGCCAGGCTGCTGCCGACAGGCAGCCTGACGATGGCGGATTACATTATCACACAGGGCAGCACTGCAAGCAGCGCTGCTCTCCAGATAATGTACCCTGTTTCCCCTAGCCTTTCCCTCCAGGGAAAGGCTGGCGGAAGGGGTGCTCTGGGGCCCCCCTGGGGGCCCCTGCACTTCCCATGCACTTGGCCTGGGCAGTGCAGGGGTCCCCGTTCAGTGCCCTGTTGCACAGGTCACTGCGCGATTTACGGGCAGTGATCTACGCAACTGGTGAAGCTGCACCCGCCGCACATCTACATTGTCCATGTTAAGGCCCTGTTCCCTGCTGGGCCGGCGGGCGGAAACACTGTTTCCTCCCGCCAGCCTAGCAGGGAAAACATTATACGGCCGGCGGGGGGGCTGACGCGCTGGCGGTCTTCTGTTGACCACCTGCGCTGATCTCAGCGGTCTTTACCGCCGAGACCATAACGATGGCCTTTGTTTTTAAAAGCACCTGCTGCCGGTGTTCCTTGCCTCTATCTATTTTCTTGCAACAATAAAAATGTGAAGAGAACTCCCATGATAAATGTTCTTTCTAGACAGGTATCAGAGTTCTGTCTATTAGAACTTTTGTTGCTATCATACGGTGATGCAAAGGGTTACTATGTCTGCTAAAACGAACGTGTACCATACAGATCACAGAGTGTATATGACATAAAATATGTTAGAGAGATTCCTTCGTCAGAGAGAGTCATTTATTTTCATCACTGTTTCATTATCCTAACGTTGCAAAGAGGGTTCAATTGGATAGAAATCAATTCTTAATATTAAACAGAACCTTCAACCATGGTGTTAAATTTTCAATTCTGAGTTTGTAGATTCACAGAACAAGCACTTCTAAACAATACTGCCTACCAGTTTATATAACCTGTGACTCCTACACCTTGTTGTCCTCTTTCTTACATAACATTTCCTATGTAAATATTTACACACATAAGATTGATTTTCTCTGTGCTATGACACACTACCTTACAATAGTATGAGTGATGCTGTAATTGTGATAAAATGCATCTGAGAAAGAGTGGTTATGGGCACTTCAGTAGGTCTGTTAAAGGGTGGTAGTGAGGTAATCTATAGAGAGGCACCTACAATCATTTTCACATTTGTTGCCACCAGCACTAGTGCTGGCCCTGTAATAGGGTCTACTGAGGCATCTCTCGGAATTCACAGAGAATTAGTACATACACAGATAAAAACAAAACCACATGCTCTGCCTCGCTCTGTTTGAAACAGTTAAAAAATGATAGTTATTGCACAAAATAAAACATTTTCTCTCATTTAGTACACCTACTAATATGCTTTCCTTTCCTTTGTACTGACTATTAAGCTGCACCCATGCATCTTAGTTGCTGTATAATGTATTTTAACATAATAGCCAGCATGATTGTCAAGAAATCTTAAATTAATACCTCTCCAATCATACTTACCAAGCAACATCCCTGCGTACAAAATTCAACTCACTAGATACAATCTTTATATTAGGTTGATTATCATATTGAAATTACATTACTTTATGATAACAAAACGTAGAGGTTTGCTGCAAAAACCATAGGTTTCAAAGACTATGACCCTCATTTTGATCTTGGTGGTCGAGCACCGCCAGGCCGGCAGTGGCGGTATGACCGCCTACGGCATGGCAGTGCTCGACCGCCATATAATGATGCAAGTAGTGAACTATACAGTGAATATATATATATAGATATATATATTTTTATAGATATAGATATAGGTATAAATGAGGACTTGGGGTGGGTAAGGTTATAGGATGGTAAGGGTAGTTTTAGGGTTTAGTGATAGGAAAGATTATGGGGTGGTAAGGGTGTTCCATAAGGATTAGGCTGGGTGAGGCATAGGGTGATAAGTGTTGTTTTAGGGTTTGGGATGGGTAAGGGTATATGAGGGTAAAGGAGTTTTTAGGGTTTGGGGTGAATTGGAGTGTAGAGTATTAAGGGTGTTTTTAGGGTTTAAAGTTGGGTATAAGCATAGGTTGGTAGGGTGTTTTTACTGTTTAGCGGTTGGTTGGGGTATCTGGGGTAAGGGTATTGTAGAAAATTAGGTTATTAGTTATGCGTGCTGCACATGTAGTAGGACCACAATTTCCACTTACTGGGAACCAAAGCACCACAGTGTAGCTATTGACTCTCTCAGGGTATCGAAGCAAAGCAGTCCAAGATCTACACAGGGGAAGAGGTGCAGCTAGTAGTCGCCATTCACTGGCATACAATATTAACACTAAATAAATGATTGTCCAGTTAGTGTTATTCCTTTAGGAAAAGGAAAAGCACATTTATTACACACACACACACACACACACACACACTACTAAATACTAGTCATACATACATACAAAAATATAAGGTATGTCTAATGGCTTGGTCACAGGTTCATGATCAACAAACCACATCTTAAAAAAACATAGGCCTTCATTACGACTTTGGCGGTCTTGGAAAAAGACCGCCAAAGGCATGGGAGCCAACATACCGCCAATGCTGGCGGTATGCTTGGCCCCCTATTATGACATTTCCACTGGGCCAGCAGACGGAAATAGCGTTTCCGTCCGCTGGCCCAGTGGAAAAGTCACATCAACATTGCTGCCGGCTCGTAATCGAGCCAGCAGCAATGTTGATGTGCAGCAGGTGCAGCAGCACCTGTCACGCATTTCACTGCCCGTAATTTGGGCAGTGAAATGCGTCATAGGGCTATACCTGAGGGCCCCTGCACTGCCTATGCCAAGTGCATCAGAAGTGCAGGGGCCCCCAGGGGCACCCGAGTCCCCCTTACCACCAGCCTTTCCATGGTGGTGTTTACCGTCATGGACAGGCTGGTGGTTCCGCCTGACGGTATATTGAAGGGGCCGGCGGCATGACTGTTGGCGGTGTTACTACCGGTGTTCCGCCCACCGCCGGGGTCGTAATGAGGGCCATGATGTTGTATATAAATGCAATCATAACATGTGTACATGCACTTATTAATGTTAATAAAGCATATTCACCTTGATCAGTAATCACTGTTAACATTATTATGATAATAAATCTTTTTAATATGAATGTAACATGTCTGTGTGATTTTTAAGTACAAGCATAAAAATGCAATCACAAAAAAAACCTTAGAGGTCACCACTTTTTGATTGCGTACAATTCAAACACAGATTCAGCGGCTAGAGGGCACTTCATTACTTGTTTCTTCATTATAAATCTTCAAGCCACATTAGACGCAGCCAGAGATCCAGTTCTTTGAGTGTCCTGCATTCTCACCTGGAGAGTAAAAACCTCACTCTTGGGAGTGTTGAAAAAAAGGTTATGTGAAAATCCCAAAGGATCATGGTTTTCTTGAACCCTCAAACATAGCAGTGTGTAAAACATTACTTTTGGGGGGTCTGCTGCAACTGCTGCAGCCCCCATGGCAATGTGTAAAGTATTTGTGCAAAAGGTAAATTATAGTAACACAGTAAAAACGCCACAAAAAATACTCCACACCAGTTTAGAAAAAATTCCAATTACATTTGCATAAGTTATCATGTTTAAAGCATTGCGTTGAAAATCACAGTGCTCAAAAAGATGTGGGCACTCCCTTCAAGGGAGTTATGGTAAAGTCTCTTTAGTGGCCTGCTGGAAAAGCACTCGCAATTACAGTTGAGATGCGGTCTCCCAGCTGGAATGATTTATAACTTCCTTGGCCCCTTGACATCTGGACGTCAATGCAGAAACACACAACAGGCACCGAAGAGCTGCAGTGCATTGCCTTGCGGGGTGTACGGGTGTAGTACACATGGAATTTGAGCAGCCTGCACCGCTCTCACATTCACAGTACCTTATCGTGTCTGGACAGCTGTGTGAAGACGTTGTCAGTCTCTGTAGCTGGGACGGGCACAGCACTGATTTGTAAAATGCTGAAAAGCGCTTGACGCGTGCTGGTAGACAAAGAAGCGCTCATGAGAGCTGACTTGTAAAATGCTGAAAAGAGCTTGACACACTGGCTAGCTAGATTGTGTCACACTCAGGGCAGTCAGACGCACGTCTCCTTGTTGAAATGCACTGCTGCCTGACTCATGAGATGCAGAGTCCCATGGAAGTAGTATGCAGTTGCAATCTTTGATGGCCCTGAGAATCCCAACAGGAGGCAAGCAAAAAGGGCCTTCAAGTCACTTGAAATGTCATTTGAGCTTGTAGAGTAGGAGTAGTCCTTCTCACTGCAAGCAGCAGCAGGTCAACACAGCAGATCAAGTTGCAAAGTGGCAGTCCCTCGTAGCAGCACAGTGATCAGCAGGTATCAGGCCAACACAAAAGAGCAGTTAGCAAAGTGGCAGTCCCTCCTGGCAGCGCAGGTCCTCTTCTTGGCAGAGTCTCCTCAGGACCCACAAAATGAACTGATTTGGTGGGTTTGGGGTCCAGTACTTATACCAAAATGTGTCTTTGAATTGGGGAGACTTCAAAAGAGGCTTTGAAGATCACAAGGTCCCTTTCTCTCTTTCCCTGGCTCCAGACACTCTACGGGGGGATATGCATCCCTTTGTGTGAGGAGATGCACAGCCCTAGTCAGGTGTGGGTATCAGCTCCTCCCTCCCTTATAGCCTGGTATGACCCATCAGGAAGGTAATGGCCCATCAGCGTGCAAATGCCACGTCCAAGCTCATTTTGTGTGTGACTGTCTAGAGGGAATGCACGTAGTTCAGCTGTCATCTACCCCAAATGTGTATTCAGAGACAGGCAGAGGCACAGAATGGTTAAAGTAAAAAAAAAAGTCGACTTCTAAAAGTGGCATTTTCAGACTTTCTATTTAAAATACAACTTCACCATAAGTTGTGATTTTAAACTATGAGTCCAGAGACATCAAACTCTCTATTTCTATCTCTTCCCAATTGGAAATTTCAATTAAAGACATTTTAATGCAATCCCAATGTTAATATATGGGAGAGATAGGCCTTGCAGCAGTGGAAAATGAATTTAAGAATCTTTCACTAACTAGACATGGTAAACTAAAAAGTACATGTTGTTAAATACACTGCACCTTGCACTTGGGGCTAAGCAGGGCCTACTTCAGCGGTGACGTAGATGTAATAAAAAGGAAGGTTTGGGCCTGGAAAGTGAGTACACTTACCAGTTTGAAATGACAGTTTAAAACTGCACACACAGACTCTGCAGTGGCAGGCCTGAGACATGTTTGCAGCATTATCTAGGGGCGTCTCCTCCCCAAATGCTAAACTAGCCAGCCCTGGTGTCTGCCCACCAGAGGGGGGCTGTGCCCACTGAAGGCACTTAGCATCTCCCTTGTACTGTCCTTCTTGTTGACACTCATAGAACTTCACAGGAGCCTCCCCTGCAGACTTGTACTCCTGGAAGCATTTCTTCTTTTTCTCAAAGGGGGAAAGGTACCAGATGGAACTACTGCAGTTAGTGACTCAGTCAGTGCTGCAGGCTCACTAGTAGCTTCTTAGTTACAGGCCCTGGGTACATATAGGGCACTTTTCTAGGGTCTTACAAGTAATTTGAAGAAGCGATTTGTGTATAAGCCAATGTTACCATGGTTTAGAGTACAGAGCACAAATAGTTAAGGCACACTGTTCCACAAAGAAGACCACTTGTCAAGAGGGCACTTCTAAAAGTAGAAGCAAGGGCTGCCAGGTTGGTCTCGGAGCAGGGGCTTCATGCAAAACGGCTACAGGAGTCCCTCGGCTCACATTTTTCCCAAGGGACCCTTTCCCTAGTATAGGAGGGTCTATACCTATTTAGGTTTCTTTGCATACCTCTTAATGTAAGTTACATTTCTTTCACACATCTTACACTCACTTGGGTTCTTTAGTGTAGATTAGCAGTTTTGTTTTTTTTGGTCCTGAAGAAACACCACCTGATCAATAGGGACTCTATATGCGTGAAACATGTTGACCACTACTTAGGGCTGCAGGATTAATTATCCCCTACCCTCTCTCTTTTTGGTAGAGTGAAGGAACATTATTTCCTTTTGCACCCCCCCCTTGTTTTTAACCTTGACCCAGAGCCTTTATGTAGAATAAACATACTGGAGTGAGGCTCTAGAGACAATTTTAACTCACGATCTCCAGCTTCTCACTCTTCCTTGTAGGTTTGAATCTATTCCTACTCTCAACTACAGCACGCATTTGAAAGGATCTCTGGCAATGAGCCCCCTTGAGGGGCCCGTCGGACATTGCAGTGCAAGTCCAATGAGGAGCAGGCCCTATCATGAAGCATGACATCCATTGAGTGTGTGAGGGCCCTTGCTTTTACTTTTAGAAGTGCCCTTTTGACCAGTGGTGTTCTTTGTGGAACAGTGTACCCTAGCTATTTGTACTTATCTTAGGGAGGTTATACACTGGACCAGTTATTCATCTCCTGGTCCCTTGAATTTCCTTTAGAGTGCAGTGCATCTGCACTTTAGCACTGGTCAGCAGTGGTAAAGTGCAAAGAATCCTAAAAGCCAGTAAAAATGAAGTTAGAAAACAAGATGTTAGAGGACAAAAAAGTTAGGAGAAACCACATCAAGGTGTCAGGTTGAACAGGGTGATAAAGATGAGTTTAGAGTCTATGGGTGAGTAGAAGCATAGTGTGTTTCAAGGTTTAAGAATTGTAAAGGTATAAGATGGAATGGGTATTTCAGGATTTGAGGTGGGTAGGGGCATAGGGTGGTAAGTTCATTTTTAGGGTTTAGGTTGGGCAGGGGCAAAGGATGGTAAGAGTGTTTTTAGGGTTTAGCGATCGATAGTGGTGTATGGTGTTAAGGGTATTTTAGGATTTAGAGGTGTGTAGGGGCATAGGGCTAAAAGGGTACATTTAAGGTGAAGGGTTGGGAAGGGGCAGAGAGTTTTGAAGTGTGTTTTTTAGGGTTATGCATAGGGTGGTAAAATGATTTATGAAATAGGGTGTTTTGAAGGGGTTCCACCCACATTAAGAAAAATGTAGATGTATAATTATTTATAAACAAAAAGTATGGAGGGTTTGGAGGTCCTAAGGTAACTATAACTCATACCCCGCCATGCAGTTTTTTCATCAAGAATTCTACCACAAATGTATCATAGATGTTATCAATGATATTATCAAAGATATCATGAGTGCCATAATTTGTGGGGTAGCTAGAAGTGCATTGCGAGTGTGTGAGATAGAGTTACTTTATGACTCGTGTTATAGTTACTTGAGATAACTATAACTACAACAGGTGAATTTCTATAGGTTTGCACATTTAAAATGTGATCCTAACTATACCTTCCCTGTAGCCTTTGGATTTTTTATGTGTATTTCTATGTTTTTTAAATTCTATTTTCTAACCATAACGTTCCTGTAACCTTTAGTTTTTTTTCAGTGAGTTTCTATGTTTTTTTTAACATATTGTAATTTTATTACTGTATGTTACTCCAATCTAGTTGGCTGCCGGGCCTGGCCTACAGCCAGTCACTGCAGCCAATCCCCCTAACTACCCATCCCTGAGAGAGAGGGAGACAGAAAGTGAGAGATTGCGAAAGAGAGTGATTTAGGCGTTCATGAAAGATGTATTTAGAATAAAGATATTTCCGGACAAATAGAAAATAATTTTTTTGGGGGCAGTTAAAAATAGTGAGATCACCTTTCAGTATGTAACTTTAAACTAAAGCTGGAAATGGCCACAGACTCACTTAGACTAGAACCCTTAACCTTTAGTGTGCATGTCTAAGACCTTACATAGTAGGCCAGAGGTTACTCCTTACTTTGTAGTATCCAGACCTAGCTATGTAATTCAATACTCAGATTTTGAGGGGAAAAATACTTCAAAGTTCCATAACTAGGAATGTTTGACAGTGAAAACACTAGAAAATAAACAGACATACTGCCAAACGATACTGGGATTTGAACCGTCAGCCTACTGAGTGGCAGCACAGCCTTAACCATTAGGCCAGAAGTGACTCTGCTTTGCTCTGCATCCAAACATACCTATAACTTTCTTACCAAACATCCTGACTCTTTGAAGTCATTGCATGGAGAGACCATTGCAATAAGAGTCTCTCTCTCTCTTCCATCCGCTTATGGGATAAAAGAGAGAGAGAGAGTGACAGGACTGTGGGGGGAACCTGAAGGCCCCTGCGGTCCTAGCTAGCTCCCCACCCCCACATCCTGTTGAACAATGGGGCATATTTATACTCTGTCTGCGCCGAATGTGCATCAAACATTTTGACGCACATTCGGCGCAAACCTTGCACCATATTTATATAATGACGCCTGAGCCTGTGAACGCCAAATGTCTGCCGTGTGCATAATTTTCTGGATGCTGGAAACCGCCTTGCGTTAATGATATGCAAGCTAGGTGTTCCCGTTCAAAAAATGACTTAAACACATGTGCGCCATATTTATGCTACCGCGCAAAAGTCCCGCACGGCCGGGACGTGGAGTCGGAAAATGGCCCACAGCCCGATTTGCACTAAAAAATAACGCCTGGGCCAGGCAGGCGTTAAAATGGGGCAAACACACAGTACTTAAGTAAAACACACAGAAGCAATAGCAGAGCTCCAAAAGGAAGACATGGAGGTGCTATTCATCCAGCATGCATGCAGACGCAGAGCACAGGAGAAACAACAGCAGCCTCCACAACACCAGCAGGTACATTGTCACCTAGCCACATCAAAGGGCCTCACTGATGTTTAACAAATTCTATTGCATATGTTAAATTTGATGGGATGTCCAGGACTTATAGATGAAACCGTGTTACCACCATTGTGGAAATGATTCTGTGTATGGAAGTATCCAGTTAAGACACATGGACACCTCTTTCACATGACATAATGCAAGGGAGTACACAATGTACAGCAACTCTACAAAAATACCGCTGACATCCGGTCAATCAGCCAAACACCAGTTCAGATAATGAAACAACCCAATGCTGATGGTACATCCTAGAAGCCTAGGGGTCCACACAATAACACAAACACAGATGAGTCACATACAACACAAGAGAACAACTGCCATGCAAAGTGATAATCATGGTGCTAGGGATATCAACATTTTCTCACTAATTTTCTCTTTCAGCTGATCAGGGGTATGGGATCCAGCCATGAATCACAACCCCATTTGCAAACCCAAGCAAAGCATTAGAGCGTGCCTATAATGAGGCACAGCGGAGGACACGCATTATAGTCGAGAGGACTTTTGGCATCCTGAAGTCAGGATTCAGGTGCCTTGACATCACCAGAGGCAGCCTCCGATTCTCACCAGAAATGGTCTGCAAGATAATTTTGACCTGTGCCGCCCTGCACAACATTTGTGTAAGGAGGCACATTCCCCTCCATTAACCACATTAACCACATCCACAAATGCCTGAAGAGGAGGAAGAGGATGACGTTGTTCCTCAACATGAGGGGGACCGAGGCATTCCCGTGGGAGCTTCCGTCATGCTCCGGAACTGCAAGGCAGCAATGGTGGGCGGATGAGATGCACTGGTGGCCGTGCCATGCCGCTCTAAGGTCTAGCGGCTGTGGATACCTCTGCCCCCGCTCTAAAAACTGCCAGGAGGCAGGACATGCCTAAAATGATTTTCACTTTGCTTTGCAAACAGCCGGGAGTTTTATGAAAAAAAAGAAAAAACGGCAGGAGGAGCACCACGCAACGCTTCTCGAGGGACACTGGAGTGTGTCCCTACAGAAGTCGGCTTCTTCGTTGGAAAGGCAGCTCCCCCTCTGCTGGTCATCTAAGCCCTGCCAAGGGCATTCAGGAGGCACAAAGGAAAAGTACGACGGACTTCGGAAAAAAAAAATTCAGATAAGTGTGGCGAAGTTTGTGGTGAGCGTGACAACATAAACTGGGAGCCTGGGGGTGGCAGTGCAGGAAGTCTTGGGGGCATTTTTTCTAGACTTGCGCAAGGAGGTTATTGTGGAGACTACGCCGGTGTATACATTTTGGCTCTGCACCAGTTTTAGGGGCGACAAAGAACTGAAGAACTGAAGGAAGTGGTGATAAGCGGACATTGACAGAGCAGGGGGGAAGGATGAAAAGGAGTCAATGTGTGGCATGTTTGGCAGGGGTGGGGCACTTGCATAAGTTAACTATTGCATGCCTTTACGACAATTAAGAAGTAAAGCTATCAAATCTATCAAATCCTGTTTTGCCACGTACCCTGCCCTGGAGAAGAAAGCCCAGTACCAGACCTCTATGGCCAGGGGAGTGACAGAAGTGGTCTATATGTATGTAGATGCAGGCTCGCTGCCCCAGGTGCTTCCCGCTATCCCTGCCACTTGTCTGGTCTCCGTTCCTGGCACTCACGTTGATTATCCTGGCAGCCACCTTCTTTTGATCTCATTGGCTCCCTTGCAGCCCTTTTTTGGCTTTATCCCCACCTCAGGGTCCTAATTCTTACTTCAGTTCACAATGAAACGAATAACCCAGGATGGAGGGTTTAAATCACGAACAATGGCCAAGAACACGAAAGGACCAAAATCTAAAACTTCGACTCCTGCCTTAGGCATGTATAGACACAGCTCTCATCAGCACGATGCAGCAGGCTCTCTGCAAGAATCTGCTGGGAGCCAGGATTTTTCATCTTCTTCACCAAATCTCTCAGCTATGCTGCATCCTAGCACGGGGCGGTTCTGCGCAGTCAACAGTGCAGCCTGCTGACCCACGTCTTCAAAGCAGCCTTACTGGTGGGTCCCCCCTCCACAACCAACTCTAGTAGTACTAGGCGACTGCCCTCTTCTCTGTTCCACGAGGTTCCCTCGACACAAGGTGAAATCTTAGACAAAACCTGCTTACCCTCTCTTTTCAAATGTTATCGGTAATGCTAAAGGATCACCTGAAGAGACCGAAGAAGACTTACCAAAAGGGGGAGGGCTCGAGAAAATAATTTTGTGAGGCGAAGAAACAGCAATTAATATCAAAGTACCCCTTATCACCGCCCCTTTTGTGGAGTCGATAGGGTCTTGTCCGAGGGTATTCGATTCAACTATAGTCAGTCCAGCGACCGCTACTATGCCTGTGACATCCAATCCCTGATCCAATCCCCAATCCAGCCATTACAGTCAGAGCATTAAACGGTGCTGCAGCAATGGAGGAACTGATGGGTCAGATCTTAGTGGAGCTCTGAGCTATAAAATTATCACAGGAGGAGACACGCAGGGAGACAAAGGACCAGCTTAGTCAAATAAATTCCCATTTAACTCTTCTCTCGACTCGAGTGTCACAGGTGGAGCAGAGGGTTTCGGACTTGGAGGACGCAGAAAACCAGCAAAAACTTAATCATCTCGTATCCAATCTGAACTAGTAGACCTTCAAGTTAAGCTGGATGAGATAGAAAACAAGTCATGGCTATCAAACCTTAGATTTGTGGGGGTCCCTGAGGAGCTCGAAGCGGCTTCATCCATGACCAAGGTGGTGTCTGAGCTTATTTGTAAAGCCATCCTCCCGAACAGGGCAGAAACGGAAGGGGATCTATCAATTATGAGGGTTCATAGAGTACCTTTTTCGCACCCTACTAACTCAAACTATCCACGCACCATGTTGGTAAACTTTGGGGACTTTAGAATCAAGGAGCAAATTCTTTCTCAAGACAGGAAAGCACATGAATTTAAGTTGGACGATAGCTTCAGCTTTCTAGTGTTCTCAGAGATGTCAGTGGCGGCAGCCCACAGGCGTCGAGATTTTGTCAGACTAATTGATGACTTAAAAAGATTTGGTGCTCTGGCTGGTATCGTGCAACTAGCAAAACTTAAAGTATTCTATAAAGGACAAGCGAAAGTCTTCCCGAACGTTCAGGAAGCAAGGAACTTTCTGGAGCACGTAAAAAAGCTCCAGTGAAAGGAGCAGTCTCTATGCTTGGCACAGCAGAACTTTTCTGGGGGTGTAGGTCATATTTTGTAGAGCTTCCATATTTTGTATCGATATATCTGTGCTCTGACTGTGTATGCCTGTTTATTCATGTTTCCACTGTATTATATTATATGGGGAGGGGAGGGTATGGGGGCACGTGGTTGGGGGGGCGGCACAGGGTGAAGGTAGATAAAAAAAAAGCAGATGGCGACTAGTCAGCTATATGCTTTACTTGAGGTTAAGGCTCAGGAGGAAGGTGGAGTAAAAAAAATACAGCCACAGCACGATTGGCCATGGAGGGGATGGGGTGGATAACTAGAAATTATTGGGTACAATCTAAGAGGAGCCTCATGAAATCTTAATGGGGCCAATAATAATGCTAAACTCCAAGAGGTCCTTAACTGGCTGGCAACATCTCAGGTACAAGTCGCCCTTTTGCAGGGAACTCATTTGAAGGCCAATAGCAAGCTACCAAAACTTCCTGCATATATCGCCCACTCTTTCTTTGCATCGGCTGATGTCGCGGTACGAGGCGTGGCAGTCCTGTTTTCTAGGAAATTAGCAGGAAGGTTAAAGGGAGTTTTTAGGGACTCCCATGCAAGATGGATAGTAGTTACTACTATGGTGGCAGATAAAGAGATCCAGTTCGTAAGTTTCTATGGTCAGATTGAGGACGATGCAGCGCCAATGCAGGCTCTGTATAGACACTTGTCTCTACTTCCAGGCTACTTTATAATAGGAGGGGACTTCAACGTCATACTGAATATTCAATGGGACACATCACATAGGAATAAAACGCAGAACAAACCAAGAGCTTTGCAAATGCTCCTGCAAACTATTAGAGATTTAGCGCTAGTGGATGTGTGACAGGCAGATCATCCCCAGGAGAAGAATTTACATGTTACTCCAAAAGGTATAATACTGCATCAAGAATCGATTAAATCTTAACCTCAATTTCACTGAAGTGGCAGGGGTCAGGAATGCTTGCAAACTCTTTTTCTGACCACTCAGTTCCATGGGTAGATGTTAGTGAATTAAGAAACCAGCAGAGTCGCCCGCAATGGCGTCTGGATAGATCTCTGTTGACAGACGAAGATTGGGTAGCAAAGCTCAAAACGTCAGCTTCTGCATTTCTAGAAATGAATATGAAGTCAGCCTCTCTTTTTAATATTTGGGGGGAAACACCCGGAAGAATGAGTCCGGAACCACAAGGTTGTGAAAAATGAAAGCAACAGAACGCTTTTGTTTTCCACGACTCCCTGGTTTTTGTATCTTAACCACGCATGTCTGAACAACCTACATGCGTGGTTAAGGTACAGAAGGGAGTCGGAGTGGACGCGGTGAAGGAGGAGGTAAGTTGGGCTGGGACTGGGGCTGTTTTGGGGGGCTGGGGGTGATTAGGGTTTAGGGGGACAGGGTTTAGGTTTTAAGGGCAGGGTGGGGACTCGGGGTATTTTTTGTTTTTGGGGTGGGGTGGGGGGCTGGGGATGATTATGGCTTAGGGAAGGAAGGGGGTCAGGGTTTAGGTTTAAGGGGTGGGGTGGGGGACTGGGGTGGAAGCATGCTGGGTCGTGCATGCTGATTGGTAATGCCTTTACCAGGAATGCGTTTACAATGGTAAAATTGTTGTAAACGCATTCGTGGTAAAGGCATTAGTGTTTAGAATGAGATTGTTGTTCCGAGCTCGTTGTTAAGCCACGGGTGGTTTAGGCACCCGTGGTTCCGACATATAACCATTTGGGGAGCCACTAAAGCTTATATCTGAGGTGAGGCAATCTCCTTGAAGGCCCACTTAGGGAAAACAGCGAGTGAGAGAAGCAATCTACTTCAAAGGAAGTTAGAGTAGGCATTAAAAAAGAATCAACTACTACCCAGTTCAGAAACTGAATTAATATTGGCAAGGGCTCAGCCCAACTTAAGGGATTTTTATCTGTCACAGGAGATACTCAATAGGCACACTAGTTTCCAGAAGCAATATGAAGAAAGTGAGCATGCAGGTAGATTCTTGGCGTGGTCAGTCAAAAAGAGATCCAACTCCAATTTAATAAAAGCTATTTTTGATGAGGAGCTGGGAGTGACGGTTAATCATAGAAAAAGCATTTCTCTTGCATTATCGCAAATTGTATACCAAGACGAAGGAAGCAAACATTGTGCAAATCAAACAGTATCTAGATGCTGTGATTCTGCCAGGCTTAGACACAGGGGCACAGAAGGCATTAACATCCCCTATAACTCTTAATGAAGTGGTAGAGGCAATCAGGGAAGCTCCCAATGGAAAAGCACCAGGAGAAGATGGCCTCCGTGTAGAGGTTTACAAAATATTGGAGGGTCAAATCGCTAAAATATTAGTAGAACTATTTAACGAAATATTAGAAGGAGTACAAACCGTTCAACAAAATACTTGCGGTTCATACGGCTCAGGTAGCGCAAGGGTTAATACATGAGGATCAATGTGGATTTCTTCCAGGGAGGGTATTATCCACTAACACTAACTTTTTGGCGCAGGCAATAGACTATCTGTCCCACAATCCGTATCCGGCGGCAATCATCATGCTTGATGCTGAGAAAGCATTCGATTTAGTTCAATGGGAAGCGCTGTTTATGGTATTAGGCAAGTTTGGCTTCCCGACAAAGTTTATCCAACCATTACGCAGGCTATAAACAGGGGCTCAAGCCAAGATTTCGGTTAACACACAAATAGCAGGTCTGGTTCAGATATCACGGGGCACGTGGCAAGGATGCCCTGTGTCCCCTGTGCTGTTTGCACTTTTTATAGAGCCACTGGCAGCAGCAATTTGACAGGATCAATGTATACGGGCTCTGCTCCCTCTAGCACCCAAGGTGAAGTTATTCGCCGATGATATGATTTTTTACCTTTATGTGGACTCACACAAATTGGATAGAGCTTTTGCCAAGATCAAGGCTTTTTCTGACCTGGGGGGGTATAAAATCAATCAATCTAAATCAGAGGCTATCTTGTACAATGCCAAAACATCAGTCTTGCCAAAAGATATTCGGGTAGTATCTTCGTCTTACAGCCCCATCAGGTATTTAGGTATATATGTGTCCAGGGACCCGGCAGATTTGTTCCAGCTGAATTAAATGAGGGTTTTTAAAAAGATTCAAGGATTACTTTTGCTTTGGCAGGAATCCACCATGACGGTCATAGGAAGGACCGCTCTGATTAAAATGATGATTCTTCCGTTATTATTTTTTGTATTCTCTAGTGTAGTTATGAGAGCTCACAAAAAGGTTTTTCATGAGTTGGATCTACTAATCCGACAATTTACATGGAACCACAAGAAACCTGGGTTACAGCTAGATAAACAAACTCTTTTAGTAGAAGATGGAAGGCTGGCACTTCCCAATTTTCAAATGAATTATGAGGCTACTATATTGGATTGGGCGTCAACGGCTGTGCAAAAGCCAAATCTTAACTTCTACATTAATCAGATGCTGGCAGAAACAAGCACCCAGATTTCTCGATTCCTTAAAATTCCCCATCCAAATTTCTGGGAATGTTGCAGTTTAGTATTCGTCAAATACAGGCAAAATATCAAATTCATCGGACCCACCTGATAATCCGAGTTAGGGATTTATGGATGATCGATCTAGAACTTAATCGACGAGATGTCCAAGCATGGGAGGCAGCAGGGATCAGGACCCTAGCAGACTTTTATATAGGGTAATCATATCAAAACACGGGCGCAGTGTGTAATGGGACAAAGGGACATCCCAGAAAACTTAACATTTTCTTACTGTCAAATCCAACATTTCCTGCTAACAATGGAAAAAGCAATAGATTGGCCAGGCCTTTTATAAAAATCAAGTAGGCATTGGCAGATGGTATGAGACACTGCAGGGTGGGCACTCAATCTCAAAACTTCTTTGTAGAGTAGAAAGCATCACGGGATGCAAGATATGGATACAGCAATGGCGAAAACACAAGGAGCTGTCCTACAAAGCACTCAGAGGGGCGAATTTAAAAAAAAATTGCTTTATACTCCAAATGGCTGCTGTATTACACCCCTTCTAGAATCAAGGAAATGCACTCGGAGGCATCAGGTCGGTGTCCATGCTGTCAAAACACCCAGGGGGACTGGCTCCATATGTGCTTTACATGCATTCACCTGGTAGGATATTGAGAGGCGATTTTCCAAAAGATCAGTACCATGATATTGTACGAGCTAGCCCCCTACCCATTAATGGCCTTATGGGGTATTATGCAAAATGCAAATTTGCCCATTTCTTCTAGACAAATCATATTTGTGGGCACTTTGATCCAAATCACTGATTCTCTAGGGGTGGAAATCACCAGCGCCCCCCATATATGCGGCGGGGGTGGCAAAAATGGAGGCAACTCGGGCAAACATTTTTTTTACGCCCAACGGATTGGAGCATGGCGAAGATACCAGGGTATTTGTGGAGAGGATGTATAATTCAGAGAAGGAGTAGGCTTGCGGGGGGCAGCTGGTATCTAGTCACAAGACTTTCCTCCGGGATTTAGGGGTTTGTAACTTTGGCGACAAGGGCATTGAAAAGTATTTAAGTCCTCAAAATTGTTCTATAGATAATACTACAAGGTCAAGTATTGCTGTTCGTTGCAAGATTTATGCTCAATCGATTGATGTAATGTGTTTGAACCTGCAAAAAAAAAAAAAAAACATGAGGGGGACCATCCAAACACAGCAGCAGGACTGCGTCAGAGACACATTGTCCAATACTTCTTTTAACTATAGTCACCATCACCACTGTCTTACCATATGTCATTAAACACCTATTCTAATCACTATATCATGGTCTGGGTATTAATTGTTGCATCACATTATCTCTAGGATTTATAATCAGAGTGTAGCCTCATGGAGCATTGCAGAAATACATATTATGATCCTGAAAAATCCACATCACATTTGATGGGTATGAACATACAGCCACCTTCACACACACTGTAAATTACATATATCCTGTCCATTTCACATTTGAAGAGGACCACAGCTATTTCACACATACATGTTGGTAACATGGTTAATTGCAGCATATGGCAACTAAGACACCATCATTCAATAAGGAAACAAATGACTCATACATGAGGCAGTGGATGTGCAATTGAATTGGTAATAGGAAGTTATGACCAGACCCTCCCTTGACAGCAGTTAGTGTGACATCAGCTATCTTTGCAAGGAGTATGTGTGACAAGAAATCCATGTAAGCAGCAAATGGAAAGCACGAGTGTCCCAGGTATGACTAGCATTGCTCACAACACATCCCCTGCACATGCCATCCCAGGTCATAAGTCCTGCCACTGCCATGTTCTCTGTCTCTCCCCACCCTTCTCGAGGGGTGTGGTACTGAAAATTCTGGACCCGTGTTATAAACATCGTCGTATCACAACGATTTTGGTATCAGCAGACCGAGAATGATTAGAATAGTACGCACAAGCATTGTATTCATATTCGGGTGACGAAATCACCCGAATATGAGAGTTTCCGTCCTGAACCCTCGGGTTCCATTTAAACGACAGCCATTTTGTGATTGCCCTCACATAGGCCAATTACTAATGCCGAAAACGAGTCTGAAGGACACGTACATCTTTGCTGACTCCTCTGTGACCTGGGCAAGCTGACTCCACTGCCTGAAGCCAAACCTGTTCGGCCAGTTTCTTTCCCAGTGGCCGAATGAGATTAGTATCAAGGCACAACATATCATAAAACCTTTCATCACACACAAACCATGCCTAATCTTACACGCACCTGTCCCTGTTTCTTTCTTTATGACTTGCTTTACAAGGAGGAGGTGCCTGTTTATATTGGGGGTCCGTCGATATCTGATGAAAGTACTGAGCCTTGCCGGGTAATTGATTGAGGGCTGGACAAACTGAAATATGGGCTTGTCATCATAACCCTGCTATTTCTTTGTTGTGAAAATATGTGAATGGTCAACTGTAAAATAAGGAATGTTTGCCTAAAGCATAATATTTTGTATAAAAGAGAAGGTTAGCTTTGCAAGGGCAGCAGTCTCCTGAGAATATACACCGTGTTGTACTTCTAGGATACCTGTTACTGGCTGCAGCCAATAAACAAGATCTTTGACTTCACCAAGAAGACTCTGTGTTTCTGTAGTCTGAAACAGGAAGGACTCGAAGTCTTAGGGTGTGTTCCCTGGCACTACTGGGTTCTGAAAAACCCAGTACTTCAGTTGGCGCCGAACGTAGGGCGATTTCAGCGGTACCAGTCCAAGCCAGAGGTTCGTGAGGAGCTTCGTGTGAAAATTCTGGAGGGAGGCCGCCACTTCATCGGCCCCTATGTCGACGTGGTCCGAAAGTCTTTGCTGCGAGGTTCCCCGCTTCCCGACGGCTACGAAGGACTGCTGCCCTGACTATCGCCCTGTTTTGGACCCTTGATGATTTGGTAGAGCGAAACGATAAACGAGTCTTCTGGTGACGTCATCGATACCTCAGTTAAGTATAAGTGGAGCATCTCCCAGTCCTTAGTTTGGTTCTTAGTTTGGTATCCCCTTGGGATCTTTGATTTGGAACTTGCAAGTACCAAAGCCGAGGGATTCGTGTATTCACGAGGCTATCGTATTCGATAATCCTTTGAAGTTTGAAGCTAGACTGGAGAGCGAAGATGCCTGGTCTTAGCAGACATGGAAATTTGTTTTGTCTTGGTTATAATAGGGATTCCCGATTGGAGGACTCGTGTCCGGTTCCTCCGATTGGAACTCCAACCTATGAACTATATGTGAAACATGGCATAGGCCTCCTCACATATAATGAAGTATGGATCCGATACACCAGGAAAGATGGTGTTTTAAAATGGCCCCAATATGGTAGTTTTGACACAGAGATTCTGGATAATCTGGAGGTTAAACTTTTTAAGAAGAAAGCCCGGCTGGCGATGTTTCACTCTTTCCGCCTATGGCGTAAGGAAGCCAAACAGAAGGAAATTAAATTAGCAAAGAGAAATAAGAGGGAAGAGGGTATCTCGATAATGCAAGCTGCCATGCAGTTTAAAGATGATGAAGAAGAACAGATGAATGAGCAGTTGCACAGGCAACGTAAATTGGTGACCGATAAATGTTATCCAGTTTTTCCGCTTCTTCAGCAAAATGCAGCAAAAGAACTTGAGAAAGATCCTTTAATGTCACACTTGTTGAGTTCGCCACCCCCTTATGCGCAGAATGCTACAGCACCCCCGCAACCTTTAGCTGTGCAACCTCCGGTTATTGTGCCTAAGGTTCTTCCACAGCCACCAGTTCCTCTTCAGTTGGCTCCTACTACTATGGCGCAGCCCCTTCAAGGGCCGCCGACTTCGCTACCTGCTCCATCTGTACCTCCTGCGACTTTATGTACTACATCGACTGCCTCTTCTGGTGTTCTTCCTGATACTGCCTCTGCGTCTGCGTCTGCCTTGCCTCCCTCTGTTTTTCCTCCTGTTCTTTCATCAACTTCTCCTTCTGTCCGACAGAGAATGACAGACACTGTTGCCAGCCTTATATTTCCTCTCTTTGGGTCGTCTGGTGTGACCCCAGATTCAGAGCGTAAACAGTCGCGTAGTCAACAGCCTAATTCTCACGAGAGAGAATTTTGACCGTGTGGCGCGTAAATGGGTTGTTTACCCTTTAAGATACGATGTAGAGTCTGTTATGGATGTCTTCCGTCAATGGGAAGCACCGAAACAAAGATACGTTTTTGAGAAAATGTGTGCTTTCCTTTGTGAGGAATTGGAGGATAATGATTTGGAAACAAATCCGCCTGATTTGTGCCGTGTACGGTTTGAATTTGAAAAAGGCACGATTGTGGGTCCCGATGTTGAGAAAGCAGTTGCGACGTTGTTGTCCTTTAGGAATAAGGATCCTTCTCAGTCATTGTTCCAACATGACTCCTCTGTTAAAAAAAAGGTGCGACAGTACCCAATGAGATAAGTCCCTCCGGTATGGAAGGACGCCTTTGCGGCTGATGTTGCTAATCAAATTGATGCTGTCCCAGCTCATTTTCAGCGTGTTTGGGTACATGTTCCGTGGAAGCGAGCTGAAGTTTTAGCCCTTAAGCAGACTTTGCCTGATCCCCGTAAAAACCCTGCAGGGTATTATAAGGAATTATCACAGACTGCAGACTCATGCATTATGAATTTTGCCGACATAGACATGTTATTTGGGAATGTTGTTCCACAGCCTTTGTGGGGATTGATTCGCCATACAGATCATGCACAAGAGATAGGTGACTCATGGGCTAGTATTAGTGCCGCAAATGATAGACAAGTTGGTGGTGCCAAGCCTGAGCCTTTGGTAGCAGAACTGCCTGCTAGGATCATTACTTACATGAAGACTTTAATGCCTGCGATGCGTGTGAATTGGGATAAATTGTCTGCGTGTAAGCAGAAGAAAGATGAAACAGTGTCTGATTTCTTCACCAGGTTTGAGGAAACGTTTATCGACCACAGTGGTCAAGATATGAGTACAGAAGGTGGTCAACGGTTGTTTGTCGACAAGTTTGTGCACAATTTGCTTGCCGAGCTGTGTAAGAAATTGAAGGATTCAGAGAGTTCTTGGGCCGTTTCCTCTTCAGCACAAATATTGGCTACTGCACAGTACTACGAAAATAGGGATAAAGATGAGAAGGATAGAGCAGACAAGAAAACTAAAGAATTAAAGACGAAGGTTCTTTTACAACAGTCGTATCCGCCACGTGGTGGTCAGAGTAACTATCAGCAACCTCAACAGTTCCAGAGAAACTCGCAAAGGTTCGAGTTTTCTCAACCACGTGTTCCTGTAGGTCCCAATCAGTGTTCATATTGTAAAGAAGAGGGTCATTTCAAGTATAGTTGTCCTATTTTGTTACAGCGTACGAATGGTGCTTCTGGCGCAAGAGGTCGAGGTGTTCAACAAGCTCCTCGAGGTAGAGGAAGTGGAAGTTTCCCCCAGAACACGCGTTCCTTTCCGTCTCAAAACTCAATGAATAGTTTTGACCAGCATCATAACGCGTCTGGTAGGACGGCTCAGTACTATGCTGACGACTACTATGCAGAAGATGAGAACTTGGAAGGTAATAATTGCTAGGACAGCCATAGACGAAGAGAGGGAGTTTTTTTAGTTCCAGTAGATCAGAATGGACCTTATGTTAAGGTAATTACCTCAGGTGTGTTGGAGCCTTTTCTGTTGGATACTGGTGCTACAAAGAGTTCTATTATGCACTCAAAACTCCCTGGCGCACCTTTGTCTGGCGAGATGAATGTTTCAGTAGGTTTTTCTGGCGCCCCGGTTAGGAACCCGATTTCTAGTCCTATGTCCCTTTCTGTTGGACCTTGTGAATTGGAAGCACCCCTTATTCTGACGACAGGTTGTGGTGAAAACTTGTTAGGATTGGATTTGTTGAAAAGATTGTATGCAACATTATATTGTTCTCCTTCGGGAGTACAACTTACACTGGGTAGGAAAATGGTCTCTCCAATGTATTTGTCGAAGGATAAACTTCCGACCGAATTGTCGTTTCTTCCTGATACCATTTGGGCTACTGGTCCTAATGATGTGGGTCTTTTGGAAATACCGCCTTATGTTGTGACATTGAAAGCCAATGTTAAATTACCACGCATTCAACAATACAAGATCTCTAGTGAAGGTGAAAAGGCGTTGCTAGCGATCATTTATGATTTAATTGAAAAAGATGTAATTGAAGAGACAAGAGGCAACGTTTGTAATAGTCCTGTTCTACCTGTTTTGAAACGTACTGACACCTTTAAGCCACCTGTTTACAAGCTCGTGATTGATCTTAGAGAGGTAAATAAAATAGTTGTGCCACAGTTTCCAGTTGTTCCTCATATCACTGCCCTATTGACTATGATTCCAGCTTCCGCCACCTGGTTCTCGGTGATTGACTTAAAGAATACTTTCTTCAGCATTCCGATTGCAGAGGAGAGCAGGGATATTTTTGGCTTCAGTTTAGGAGGCCGAAGTTTCCGCTTCAAACGCGCTCCACAAGGCTACTGTGAAAGTCCATCAATATATAGTCAGGCTTTAAAAACACAGCTTGATGCAATTGTTTTACCTGACGGCGCTACCCTTATTCAGTATGTCGATGATTTGCTAGTTGCTACAGATACTGAAGAGATTTGTAAAAAAGCCACCTTGTCGTTGTTGCGTCATTTATCTGATTTACATCACAAAGGCCCTCATTCTGAGTCTGGCGGGCGGCGGAGGCCGCCCGCCAGACTTCCCCCCTCCAAAGTACCGCTCCGCGGTCCAGAGACCGCGGAGGGTATTCCAAGTTTTCCCCTGGACTGGCGGGCGGCCGCCAAAAGGCCGCCCGCCAGCCCAGGGGAAAACGACCTTCCCACCATGAAGCCGGCTCGTAATCGAGCCGGCGGTGTGGGAAGGTGCGACGGGTGCTACTGCACCCGTCGCGTATTTCACTGTCTGCTACGCAGACAGTGAAATACTAGCGGGGCCCTCTTACGGGGGCCCCTGCAGTGCCCATGCCATTGGCATGGGCACTGCAGGGGCCCCCAGGGGCCCCACGACAATCCTTACCGCCATCCTGTTCCTGGCGGGCGAGCCGCCAGGAACAGGATGGCGGTAAGGATTGTCAGAATCCCCTCGGCGGCGCAGCGAGCTGCGCCGCCTTGGAGGATTCTTAGGGGCAGTGGAAAACCGGCGGGAGACCGCCGGTTTTCCCTTTCTGACCGCGGCCAAAGCGCTGCGGTCAGAATGCCCAAGGGAGCACCGCCGGCCTGTCGGCGGTGCTCCGGCCCCCGTTGGCCCTGGCGGTTCTCTACCGCCAGGGTCATAATGAGGCCCAAAGTGTCCCTTTCAAAACTGCAATATTGTCGACAAGAAGTGACCTACTTAGGTCATCTCTTATCGAAGGAGGGAAGGAAACTGACCTCAGAAAGAATTCAGGCAATTGCAAAATTGAGTGTGCCAAGGACACAGAGAGAAGTATGTGCTTTCTTGAGCATTACATCATACTGCAGACAATGGATACCGAATTTTTCTTTGCTGGCCAAACCTTTGGTAGCATTGACCTATAAAGATACACCGAACCCCGTTCCGTGGTCTGAAGATTGTCAGAAAAGTTTTTCCGAATTGCGTAATGCATTGTGTTCGGCTCCTGTGTTGGGTACCCCCGACTACAGTAAGCCCTTTACACTGTATGTCCATGAGAAAGAAGGTTGTGCATTGTCAGTGTTGACACAGTCTTTTGGAGACAAGCAGCGCCCATGCGCATATTTTTCGTCAACTTTGGATCCGGTAGCTAAAGCATTGCCGAGTTGCTTGAGAGCCACAGCGTCAGCAGCTGTTTCTATTCGACAGTCTGCTGGGTTAGTGATGAATAATATTGATTGTGATGGTTCCACATGCAGTGGACACGTTGTTAAACAGGACCAAGACACAGCATTTAACTAGTGCTCAATTGTCAGGTTACGAGTTGACACTGTTAGTGAGTCATGTGCACATAAAGAGGTGCAATACGTTGAATCCAGCCACGTTATTGCCGATTTCAGTAGAGACAGATGATGTTGAACAACATGATTGTTTTCTTAGGATAGAAGAAGAAACGAAAGGGAGAGTAGATCTTAACCCCTTCCCCGCCACGGACGTAATGGTTACGTCCATGGCAGCGCCCGTGTGGCGCCATGGACGTAACCATTACGTCCTGAATGCTGCCCTCGGGAGAAGCGCTAGCGCTCCTCCCGAGGGCCGCCCCCCCACCCCCCTAGGTCAGGGCTGACAGGGGAATCCCTTCCCCTTCAACCCCCGACCCCCCCCCACCCCCCCTGTGACGTCAGCGCGCGAGTGCGCGCTGACAATCACACAACCTCCCCCATCGCCCTGGAAGCAGAGCTTCCAGCGCGATCGAAAGAGAAATGCTCAGCATTTCACTTTCGATCACGTGGGGGAGGCCCGGAGGGGCTTCAAAGGGAAGGAAATGTATTTCCTTCCCTTTGAAGTCTCTCCGAGGGTTTCAAAAGCCGGATTGCTTGCAATCCGGCTTTTGAAACCCCACTAGACACCAGGGATTTTTTTTTTTCTATGAAATTGACAGAAGGGAGCGACCCCTTGGGCAAGGGTCGCTCCCAGGGGGTCATTTTTTTTTAAGGCCTTTTCTGCCCCCCCTGGGGGCAGATCGGCCTATTATTAGGCCGATCTGCCCCCAGTGGGGGCAGAAACCTCTAGACACCAGGGATACTTCTTTTTGGTTTGTTTTTTTATTTGTTTTCTTTTGTTTTTTAGGTGTGGGATGCGACCCCTTAGGCAAGGGTTGCTCCCATAGGGGGAAATTATATTTAGGCCATTTCTGCCCCCTTTGCGGGCAGATTGGCTTATTTTTATGAGGCCAATCTGCCCCCAAGGGGGGCAGAAACCACTAGACACCAGGGAGTTTTTTTTGTTTGTTTGTTTTTCACGTAAGGGGAGCGACCCCTTAGGCAAGGGTCGTTCCCTTGGGGGGCAAATTTATTTTAGGCCATTTCTGCCCCCCATGGGGGCAGATCAGCCTATTTTTATTAGGCCGATCTGCCCCCACGGGGGGCAGAAACCACTAGGCACCAGGGATTTTTGCTGTTGTTGTGTTTTACAGATGGGGAGCGTCCCCTTAGGCAAGGGTCGCTCCCCTGGAGGGGCAAATTGTATTTAGGCCATTTCTGCCCGCTTTGGGGGCAGATCGGCCGATTTTAGGTCAATCTGCCCCCAAGGGGGGCAGAAACCACTAGGCACCAGGGATCTTTTTTTTGCGCCGTCACGCAAGGGGAGCGACCTTGTAGGCAAGGGTCGCTCCCCGGGGGGGGTGAGGGGGGCAAATTTATTTTAGGCCATTTCTGCCCCCCCTGGGGGCAGATCGGCCTATTAGTATTAGGCCGATCTGCCCACAGGGGGGGCAGAAACCTCTAGGCGCCTGGGCAAATAGTTTTTTTGTGTTTTTTTTTTGTTTGTTTGTTTTTTTAGAGATGGGGAGCGACGCATTAGGCAAGGGTCGCTCCCCTGGGGGGCAAATTGTATTTAGACCATTTCTGGCCCCCTTGGGGGCAGATTGGCCGATTGTAGGTCAATCTGCCCCCAAGGGGGGCAGAAACCACTAGGCACCAGGGATCTTTTTTTTGCGTCGTCACGCAAGGGGAGCGACCTTGTAGGCAAGGGTCGCTCCCCGGGGGGGGGGGTGAGGGGGGCAAATTTATTTTAGGCCATTTCTGCCCCCCCTGGGGGCAGATCGGCCTATTGGTATTAGGCCGATCTGCCCACAGGGGGGGCAGAAACCTCTAGGTGCCTGGGCAAATAGTTTTTTTGTGTTTTATTTTTTGTTTGTTTGTTTTTTTAGAGATGGGGAGCGACGCATTAGGCAAGGGCCGCTCCCCTGGGGGGCAAATTGTATTTAGACCATTTCTGCCCCCTTTGGGGGCAGATTGGCCGATTGTAGGTCAATCTGCCCCCAATGGGGGCAGAAACCACTAGGCACCAGGGATCTTTTTTTTGCGCCGTCAGGCAAGGGGAGCGACCTTGCAGGCAAGGGTCGCTCCCCGGGGGGGGTGGGGGGACAAATTTATTTTAGGCCATTTCTGCCCCCCTGGGGGAGATCGGCTTATTGGTATTAGGCCGATCTGCCCCCGGGGGGGGCAGAAACCTTTAGGCGCCAGGGCAAATTTTTTTTTGTGTTTTTTTTTTTTTTGTTTGTTTGTTTTTTTAGAGATGGGGAGCGACGCATTAGGCAAGGGTCGCTCCCCTGGGGGGCAAATTGTATTTAGACCATTTCTGCCCCCCTTGGGGGCAGATTGGCCGATTGGCCGATTGTAGGTCAATCTGCCCCCAAGGGGGGCAGAAACCACTAGGCACCAGGGATCTTTTTTTTGCGCAGTCAAGCAAGGGGAGCGACCTTGCAGGCAAGGGTCGCTCCCCGGGGGGGTGGGGGGGCAAATTTATTTTAGCCCATTTCTGCCCCCCTGGGGGCAGATCGGCCTATTGGTATTAGGCAGATCTGCCCCCGGGGGGGGCAGAAACCTTTAGGCGCCAGGGCAAATTTTTTTTTGTGTGGTTTTTTTTTTTTTGTTTGTTTTTTTAGAGATGGGGAGCGACGCATTAGGCAAGGGTCGCTCCCCTGGGGGGCAAATTGTATTTAGACCATTTCTGCCCCCCTTGGGGGCAGATTGGCCGATTGTAGGTCAATCTGCCCCCAAGGGGGGCAGAAACCACTAGGCACCAGGGATCTTTTTTTGCACAGTCAAGCAAGGGGATCGACCTTGCAGGCAAGGGTCGCTCCCCAGGGGGGGTGGGGGGGCAAATTTATTTTAGGCCATTTCTGCCCCCCTGGGGGCAGATCGGCCTATTGGTATTAGGCCGATCTGCCCCCGGGGGGGGCAGAAACCTTTAGGCGCCAGGGCAAATTCTTTTTGTGTGGGTTTTTTTTTGTTTGTTTTTTTAGAGATGGGGAGCGACGCATTAGGCAAGGGTCGCTCCCCTGGGGGGCAAATTGTATTTAGACCATTTCTGCCCCCCTTGGAGGCAGATTGGCCGATTGTAGGTCAATCTGCCCCCAAGGGGGGCAGAAACCACTAGGCACCAGGGATCTTTTTTTTGCGCCATCACGCAAGGGGAGCGACCTTGCAGGCAAGGGTCGCTCCCCAGGGGGCTTGGGGGGGGCAAATTTATTTTAGGCCATTTCTGCCCCCCCTGGGGGCAGATCGGCCTATTGGTATTAGGCCGATCTGCCCCCGGGGGGGCAGAAACCTCTAGGCACCAGGGCAAATTGTTTTTTTTGTGGTTTTTTTTTGTTTGTTTGTTTGTTTTTGTAGAGATGGGGAGCGACCCATTAGGCAAGGGTCGCTCCCCTGGGGGGCAAATTGTATTTAGACCATTTCTGCCCCCCTTGGGGGCAGATTGGCCGATTGTAGGTCAATCTGCCCCAAGGGGGCCAGAAACCACTAGGCACCGGGGATTTTTTTTTTTGGGCACCAATGTCACGCAAGGGGGGGCGACCCCATAGGCAAGGGTCGCTCCCGGGGGGGCAGGGGGTTGGGGGACAAATTTAATTTAGGCCATTTCTGCCCCCCCTGGGCCCGGCTGAGCTAGAGGCCAAAATCCACAGGTAGGCACTGTTTTCTATGAAAAAATGTGATGTGTCCACGTTGTGTTTTGGGCCATTTCCTGTCGCGGGCGCTAGGCCTACCCACACCAGTGAGGTATCATTTTTATCTGGAGACTTGGGGGAACGCTAGGTGGAAGGAAATGTGTGGCTCCTCTCAGATTCCAGAACTTTCTGTCACTGAAATGTGAGGAAAACATGTTTTTTTAGCCAAATGTTGAGGTTTGCAAAGGATTCTGGGTAACAGAACCTGGTCAGAGCCCCACAATTCACCCCATCTTGGATTCCCCTGGGTTTCTAGTTTTCATAAATGCGCTGGTTTGCTAGCTTTCCCCAGGCGCCGGCTGAGCTAGAGGCCAAAATCCAAAGGTAGGCCCTGTTTTCTATGAAAAAATGTGATGTGTCCAGGTTGTGTTTTGGGCCATTTCCTGTCGCGGGCGCTAGGCCTACCCACACAAGTGAGGTATCATTTTTATCGGGAGACTTGGGGGAACGCTGGGTGGAAGGAAATTTGTGGCTCCTCTTAGATTCCAGAACTTTCTGTCACCGAAATGTGAGGAACATGTGTTTTTTTTAGCCAAATTTTGAGGTTTGCAAAGGATTCTGGGTAACAGAACCTGGTCCGAGCCCCGCAAGTCACCCCTCCTTGGATTCCCCTAGGTCTCTAGTTTTCAGAAATGCACAGGTTTGGTAGGTTTCCCTAGGTGCCGGCTGAGCTAGAGGCCAAACTCTACAGGTAGGCACTTCGCAAAAAACACCTCTGTTTTTTTCCAAAATTTAGGATGTGTCCACGTTGCGCTTTGGGGTGTTTCCTGTTGCCGGCACTAGGCCTACCCACACAAGTGAGGTATCATTTTTATCGGGAGACTTGGGGGAACGCTGGGTGGAAGGAAATTTGTAGCTCCTCTCAGATTCCAGAACTTTCTGACACAGAAATGTGAGGAACATGTGTTTTTTTAGCCAAATTTTGAGGTTTGCAAAGGATTCTGGGTAACAGAACCTGGTCCGAGCCCCGCAAGTCACCCCTCCTTGGATTCCCCTAGGTCTCTAGTTTTCAGAAATGCACAGGTTTGGTAGGTTTCCCCAGGTGCCGGCTGAGCTAGAGGCCAAAATCTACAGGTAGGCACTTCGCAAAAAACACCTCTGTTTTTTTCCAAAATTTAGGATGTGTCCACGTTGCGCTTTGGGGTGTTTCCTGTCGCCGGCGCTAGGCCTACCCACGCAAGTGAGGTATCATTTTTATCGGGAGACTTGGAGGAACGCTGGGTGGAAGGAAATTTGTAGCTCCTCTCAGATTCCAGAACTTTCTGCCACAGAAATGTGAGGAACATGTGTTTTTTTAGCCAAATTTTGAGGTTTGCAAAGGATTCTGGGTAACAGAACCTGGTCCGAGCCCCGCAAGTCACCCCTCCTTGGATTCCCCTAGGTCTCTAGTTTTCAGAAATGCACAGGTTTGGTAGGTTTCCCTAGGTGCCGGCTGAGCTAGAGGCCAAAATCTACAGGTAGGCACTTCGCAAAAAACACCTCTGTTTTTTTCCAAAATTTAGGATGTGTCCACGTTGCGCTTTGGGGTGTTTCCTGTCGCCGGCGCTAGGCCTACCCACGCAAGTGAGGTATCATTTTTATCGGGAGACTTGGGGGAACGCTGGGTGGAAGGAAATTTGTAGCTCCTCTCAGATTCCAGAACTTTCTGCCACAGAAATGTGAGGAACATGTGTTTTTTTAGCCAAATTTTGAGGTTTGCAAAGGATTCTGGGTAACAGAACCTGGTCCGAGCCCCGCAAGTCACCCCTCCTTGGATTCCCCTAGGTCTCTAGTTTTCAGAAATGCACAGGTTTGGTAGGTTTCCCTAGGTGCCGGCTGAGCTAGAGGCCAAAATCTACAGGTAGGCACTTCGCAAAAAACACCTCTGTTTTTTTCCAAAATTTAGGATGTGTCCACGTTGCGCTTTGGGGTGTTTCCTGTCGCCGGCGCTAGGCCTACCCACGCAAGTGAGGTATCATTTTTATCGGGAGACTTGGGGGAACGCTGGGTGGAAGGAAATTTGTAGCTCCTCTCAGATTCCAGAACTTTCTGCCACAGAAATGTGAGGAACATGTGTTTTTTAGCCAAATTTTGAGGTTTGCAAAGGATTCTGGGTAACAGAACCTGGTCCGAGCCCCGCAAGTCACCCCTCCTTGGATTCCCCTAGGTCTCTAGTTTTCAGAAATGCACAGGTTTGGTAGGTTTCCCTAGGTGCCGGCTGAGCTAGAGGCCAAAATCTACAGGTAGGCACTTCGCAAAAAACACCTCTGTTTTTTCCCAAAATTTAGGATGTGTCCAAGTTGCGCTTTGGGGTGTTTCCTGTCGCCGGCACTAGGCCTACCCACACAAGTGAGGTATCATTTTTATCGGGAGACTTGGGGCAACGCTGCGTGGAAGGAAATTTGTGGCTCCTCTCAGATTCCAGAACTTTCAGACACAGAAATGTGAGGAACATGTGTTTTTTTAGCCAAATTTTTAGGTTTGCAAAGGATTCTGGGTAACAGAACCTGGTCCGAGCCCCGCAAGTCACCCCTCCTTGGATTCCCCTAGGTCTCTAGTTTTCAGAAATGCACAGGTTTGGTAGGTTTCCCTAGGTGCCGGCTGAGCTAGAGCCCAAAATCTACAGGTAGGCACTTCGCAAAAATCACCTCTGTTGTCTTCCAAAAATTTGGATGTGTCCACGTTGCGCTTTGGGGCGTTTCCTGTTGCGGGCGCTAGGCCTACCCACACAAGTGAGGTATCATTTTTATCGGGAGACTTGGGGGAACGCTGGGTGAAAGGAAATTTGTGGCTCCTCTCAGATTCCAGATCTTTCTGCCACAGAAATGTGAGGAACATGTGTTTTTTTTAGCCAAATTTTGAGGTTTGCAAAGGATTCTGGGTAACAGAACCTGGTCCGAGCCCCGCAAGTCACCCCTCCTTGGATTCCCCTAGGTCTCTAGTTTTCAGAAATGCACAGGTTTGGTAGGTTTCCCTAGGTGCCGGCTGAGCTAGAGGCCAAAATCTACAGGTAGGCACTTCGCAAAAAACACCTCTGTTGTCTTCCAAAAATTTGGATGTGTCCACGTTGCGCTTTGGGGCGTTTCCTGTCGCAGGCGCTAGGCCTACCCACACAAGTGAGGTATCATTTTTATCGGGAGACTTGGGGGAACATAGATTAGCAAAACAAGTGTTATTGCCCCTTGTCTTTCTCTACATTTTTTCCTTCCAAATATAGGAGAGTGTGTAAAAAAGACATCTATTTGAGAAAAGCCCTGTAATTCACATGCTAGTATGGTCACCCCGGAATTCAGAGATGTGCAAATAACCACTGCTCCTCAACACCTTATCTTGTGCCCTTTTTGGAAATACAAAGGTTTTCTTGATAGCAATTGTTTACTCTTTATATTTAAGCAAATGAATTGCTGTATACCCGTTATAGAATGAAAACGCACGTCAGGGTGCAGCTCATTTATTGGCTCTGGGTTCCTCGGGTTCTTGATGAACCTACAAGCCCTATATATCCCCGCAACCAGAGGAGTCCAGCAGACGTAACGGTATATTGCTTTCGATAATCTGACCCTGCAGGGAAAAGTTACAGAGTAAAACGTAGAGAAACATTTATGTTTTTTTCACCTAAATTTCAATATTTTTCTTTTTCAGTTGTTATTTTCTGTAGGAAACCCTTGTAGGATCTACACAAATGACCCCTTGCTGAATTCAGAATTTTGTCTAGGTTTCAGAAATGTTTAGGTTTCTGGGATCCAGCATTGGTTTCATGCCCATTTCTGTCACTGACTGGAAGGAGGCTGAAAGCTCAAAAAATTGCAAAAATGGGGTATGTCCCAGAAAAATGCCAAAATTGTGTTGAAAAATTGGGTTTTCTGATTCAAGTCTGCCTGTTCCTGAAAGCTGGGAAGCTGCTGAGTTTAGCACCGCAAACCCTTTGTTGATGCCATTTTCAGGGGAAAAACCACAAGCCTTCTTCTGCAGCCACTTTTTCCAATTTTTTTGAAATTAACAAAATTTTCCCTGTATTTTGGCCAATTTCTTGGCCTCTTTCAGGGGAACCCACAAAGTCTGGGTACCTCCAGAATCCCTAGGATGTTGGAAAAAAAGGACGCAAATTTGGCTTGGTTAGCTTATGTGGACAAAAAGTTATGTGGGCCTAAGCGCGAACTGCCCCAAATAGGCAAAAAAAGGCCTGGCACAGGAGGGGGAAAAGGCCTGGCAGCGAAGTGGTTAAAGATACTCCTCTTGTAAAGTGTGATGGTACCTTATGGGTGGATGGTTCATGCTTCAAGCTTCCGAATGGTGATACGACTGCAGCATATGCTGTCACAACTTTGCATACGATTGTTGAAGCTGCACGTATACCACATAATTCAGCTCAAACAGCAGAGCTGATTGCACTTACGAGAGCGTGTGTGTTATCGAAAGGAATGAAAGTGACCATATATACCAACAGCCAGTATGCGTTTGGTGTGGCCCATAGTTTTGGACGATTGTGGAAAGAACGTGGGTTCCTGACTTCGCATGGAGCTAAAATTCAGCATGGTCAGTTGGTGAATGAGCTTCTTGAGTCACTGACCTTGCCATTACAAGTTGCGATTGTGAAATGCAGTGCACACAACAAGGTTACTGATGATGTCGGTCGTGGCAATGCATTTGCTGACGAAATCGCAAAAGAAAAAGCAAAAGATGTGATGAATCGAATGTATGTTGCAGGCCCCGCAAGATGGGTTGGTGACGTTGGAATATGTGAAGATACGATAGAGGGTGTGAAGTCTCTTCAAGCTGAAGCTTCAGAGAAAGAGTTGAGAGTGTGGAAAGAAAGTACGGTAAATTGGATGAAAATGGTTGTTGGGTTGACTTGTCAGAACATCAGCGATGGTTGTTACCCGATGCGTATGTGCTTGCAGTGGTGACAATGGCTCATGGAATGGCCCATATCAGTGTGAAAGGGATTTGTAAGTTGTTGGCTCCAGTATGTCAAAATGCTGGAATTCCTAAATGTGCAGAGAATGTGGTCAAGAATTGCATGGTGTGTCTGAAATACAATCCTGGTAGGGGAACCCCAACTCCAGCTGGTCATTTTGCGCCTCCAACGTATCCGTTTGAGGTTTTGCAGCTAGATTTCATCCACATGGAAAGGTGCAACAATCTGAAATACGTACTCGTTGTTGTTTGTGCTTTTTCAAGATGGGTAGAAGCATATCCCTTAAAAGACAACACTGCCTTATCCACAGCTAAAGCCCTTGCCAAATAATTCTTCCCTAGGTTTGGAATGCCGAGAATGGTCTGGAGTGATAATGGGAGTGAATTTGTGGGTCGAGTGATGAAAAAAGTATGTGCGGGGCTAGGTATCCAGCAAAAATTCCACGCTGCAAATCACCCCCAATCAGCTGGACTAGTAGAGTGCTATAATGGCACTCTAAAACTGAAGTTGGCAAAGATACAAGCGAGCTCTGGTCTTAAATGGCCTGACGCTCTGCCTCTAGCACTCCTATCAACAAGAATGACTGTGCATTCGCGAGTGGGACTTAGTCCCTATGAAATTGTGTTCGGCCGCCCGGCCAACATATGGGGAGTGCCAAGACCAACAAAATTCAGTGAGATCGAACACCCTGTACTGCTTGATTATTTGTATGAATTGATGGCTAAATTGCGTGTTCTACACCAACAGGTTCACGATACTCTGCCTCAGGTCTCTGAAGCTCCAGGACATCTTATCGATCCTGGATCATGGGTGCTGGTCAAGAACTTCCAGCGGACAAAGAATGACCAGCCCCGTTGGACCGGCCCCCATCTCGTCCTTCTCTCAACAAGATCAGCTGTTCGAGTAGAAGGGAAAAAGAACTGGATCCACGGCGTACACTGCAAGAGGGTCCCTTTTCCTCTACCGTATGACCGGTGGGTCCAGGAGGGGATCGCTGACTCCGAGACTGAGACTGTGCCTCGTTTTTTGCCATTTAGCGATGCACGTGTAAAAGGAACAATTTCTGAATGAGAAAGTGACAATAATTTGCAAGAAGCTGTGCCACCGTCAATTCGATTGAACACTACAGAGCCTGAACTCTTGTTCCAGAACCAGACAGTACCTGGAGAAAGCCGTTATAATTTGAGACCAAGAACTAAGGACAAATAATTTTTTTTCCGTTCTTTTGCTATTTTTTTTTAAAGTGCGGCTCTCTCATCTGAGAAACTTTCTTATTTTTGTTTTTTTTTCTTTTCGAACCGCCATCCGGGTTCAGCTGTAGGGTCGTGGTTGCCCAAGTCTTTGGAGTGCAGCTGAAGACGTTAGGTCGACAGTTCTGGTCGGTCTAAGGGAGTTGCCCTGGACTGACAGAAGCATTCCCTAGCATAGAACACCCTACCACCACGAGCAGCAATTAGAGAGGATGGAGTTTTTCAAGAATGAGAGACCTGCCAGACAGATGGACTTTAAAGCCAGAATGTGTATAATAATGACAAAGAAACGATTTTTGACATTATGTATTTTCATGTTGCTTAGTGTAATGACGTTTTTGATATGTTTTATTCTCTTTTCAAGTGACATTTGCACCCATTACACAGCCCATACCTCCTTCTACTGTTTCCTCGCATTCTTTTCACCCCCTGCCTGAACACGAGTCTGCCAGAAGATTAGAATTTGTCAACAATTCATTCATTCAGCTTCTACACCAACACCAATTAGTAGTGAACACAACTAACTGTTGGGTGTGTGGTCTTATGCCTCATACTACTGATAAAGGTATCCCTTATCTGGTCCTGCCTTTCGGCCATAATGGTTCTGTATGGGCATATAGAACGGTGATCTTATACGCGTATGAAGCCAACCCCCTACGTTCTGTGAAAGATAATCCTAAGAATAGTGCTCTAGCTAAGGGTATAGTAGATATGATTAGGGAAGATATTTCCTATGAGACTATCCCGAGAGATGAGACACTAGCATATATTGGATGGAACATAACAGGATATGGAGTTACTCTGAGTGGGAACCAGCGAGCAAAGAGATCCTCCCCGATTTGGATTGTACCCCATCAGGGTCACCTATGTCTGCAAGGTAATGGCAAGAATCCCAGAGCTCAGTTAGGGAAAAGTATCTGCACTGAAACATATGTTTTTGCGTCTGAGACTTCTCCTTCGTTCTTAGCAGCTAAGGGTACCTATTTCATCTGCCATAATAGAGCCTATACATGGTTGCCCCCTGACTTCTCAGGCACATGTTTTGTTTTGTTCCTGTTACCTCCCACCTACACGGCCGCAGCAGATTACCATAAGACAAGGATAGTTAGAGGTGTCATAAGTAAAGAAGACACTACAGGACAAGAATTTGGAGATTTCGTAGAGGGTATTCTGCCGTTTTGGGGTCCTATGGTTAACAGCAGGAACATAAGGCAATTGACAAAGGTGGTTGAATCCACGGTAGTTGAAACCGCTGGTGCCCTTGGTAATTTGACTGCTGAGCTCCAGTCGGATCGCCTTATGACTCTTCAGAACAGGGTCGCATTAGACGTGATACTTGCAGACCGAGGTGGGGTATGTAAAGTGATCCAATCAAGTTGCTGTGTTTTCATCCCAGATAACGCTCCGACAGTCTACCAGGCCATTTCCAAACTGCATAAGATCTCCGAATCTATTCACGTGGATAAAGGAGATTGGTCATTGATGGGGTGGTTCTGGGAGCTGATATCCGCCTGGGGATGGAAGACTCTGGTAGTCATTGGGATGATCTTAGCCATTCTTTTCCTGTCCTATCTGTGTGTACAGTGTGCTCCTGCAATATGTGTCCTCTGTGCTACATCGTGTGTAAGGAAACCTGTATCAAGGGACGAGCTAGGTAATAGGATGATGCTACAGCAACATCTCAACGACTTTATGAATATAGACCTGGACTCAGATTAGCGTGAGTATAGGTAATTGCCTATGTAAGGGCAAAAGGAGGGTCTGTGGTACTGAAAATTCTGGACCCGTGTTATAAACATCGTCGTATCACAACGATTTTGGTATCAGCAGACCGAGAATGATTAGAATAGTATGCACAAGCATTGTATTCATATTCGGGTGACGAAATCACCCGAATATCAGAGTTTCCGTCCTGAACCCTCGGGTTCCATTTAAACAACAGCCATTTTGTGATTGCCCTCACATAGGCCAATGACTAATGCCGAAAACGAGTCTGAAGGACACGTACATCTTTGCTGACTCCTTCGTGACCTGGGCAAGCTGACTCCACTGCCTGAAGCCAAACCTGTTCGGCCAGTTTCTTTCCCAGTGGCCGAATGAGATTAGTATCAAGGCACAACACATCATAAAACCTTTCATCACACACAAACCATGCCTAATCTTACACGCACCTGTCCCTGTTTCTTTCTTTATGACTTGCTTTACAAGGAGGAGGTGCCTGTTTATATTGGGGGTCCGTCGATATCTGATGAAAGTACTGAGCCTTGCCGGGTAATTGATTGAGGGCTGGACAAACTGAAATATGGGCTTGTCATCATAACCCTGCTATTTCTTTGTAGTGAAAATATGTGAATGGTCAACTGTAAAATAAGGAATGTTTGCCTAAAGCATAATATTTTGTATAAAAGAGAAGGTTAGCTTTGCAAGGGCAGCAGTCTCCTGAGAATATACACCGTGTTGTACTTCTAGGATACCTGTTACTGGCTGCAGCCAATAAACAAGATCTTTGACTTCACCAAGAAGACTCTGTGTTTCTGTAGTCTGAAACAGGAAGGACTCGAAGTCTTAGGGTGTGTTCCCTGGCACCGCTGGGTTCTGAAAAACCCAGTACTTCAGGGGGGCCTGGAAATGGACTATTTGTACCAAGATAATCCCTCATCTACACACACCCAGACTAACATTCGGACTCCAGTGTGCTTCCCTCTTTAGTATGGTATGCCATAGTCAATGCTCATCTGTCTGCATGGACTTCTGGTCAGATAAAGCACTGCCTTGTAGTCTGTAGGACCTGTAATCACCTGTCCATTGCTTCCCATGTGAAAGGTACTGTTGGCCCTTTGAACTTGATTCTTACCTACAGGACTTGTGAGAGACTGAAGCTGCACACACCTGTAAGCATCTCCATGCAGACCAGCCATTTGAACATGCACTGCCCTTGCAGCTGCCTGGAATAGGATATAAACTGCCATTATATGTAGATAACTGTTATGCCAAGCAGTATAAATCACTTGTGTAACACAGGCCTTGGCTTATTTTGTAACGTTGCAGCACACAGGAGAAAAACTATTTACATTTTCCACAGTGTTGTTCCAGCTTTGACCAGTCTCAGTCTGCTAACTGTGTATTTGCCTTGTTAATTTTTGTTCCTGATTGGCCCCGGCATCCTGTTAGCCTGACTGGTTCCTGTCTTTGCGTTACCATAAAGGTTACCTGTGGCTACATTTGTCTCATAGTTGCTTTCCATGCCCTCACTCTCCTCCTGAGGTATTGTATCAGGTAGGTCTACAATGAATACTCAAATACATTGTATAGCGTAATCAGTTTACTTATCGTATCATGGGGTGGAACTTGTCTTCAAGTAGCCTAATCACGGCCCATCCATTGTCTGGGTTTCATGTATGCATGAGTTACAAATAGTGACAGTGTATCATGGCTGTATGCATGGATTGGGTATGGTGCCTCCAGCACAACAAACAACGTTAGATAATGTGCATGAAATGTTAACAGATGTTTGTACCGTGACAGTCAACACACTGATTCACATTGCCCCCAAAATATTGATGGGGCTTGCGTGGTAAATAGCTGTGAGATTAATCAGAACAGAGGCACTGATGTTCCTGGATGCACTGGGAATTTTAGAGGCCACCCTGTGTACAAATGTTGCGAGGAAACCTGCCAGTTTAAATTTCCTGATCCATTAACTTTGTCAGCACACCAAGGTTGCCCTGTTGTCAGTCTCATAAAAATTCTGAAGTGCCATAGCTGGACCTTCCCCATGTGTGTTCTCAATTCCTCTTTGGCTTTTGTTCAATTCAGCTGTGAAGGATACTTTGTTAATGCAGGGAATGGCTCCACAGACTCATGACTAGAGACCTGCATGCAACTGTGACAACATGGACCCCAATAATGACACAGGCTACACATGGGCCCACACACTTGAACTGGACACCTTTGTGCAATTAACCACTGGAAATATGTGAACATGTGCTGCTTGGTCTGCTGGTCCTCCACTGCCACAGGAGAAACATAGATCATTTATACGACTTAGACTGTGGAGTGACATTACATTTGTGGATTGGTTTTGGGACTCGGTGTCACAAACACCGTACTCACATAGCATTTTCCAATGCCTAACTCATGGGTAGTATACAAACAAATGACCAGGAAGTGGTATCCAACATTCCAGGAGATGTGATGGCTTAGTCTTGTAACATTGCCATGATCAACCGTCTTCTATCTATCCTGTGCATGGTTTGTCATTGGAGATGCTTATATCTGGGAAGTTCACACAGCATTCGTTGCTACGTGTATGACAAACACATTTCCTTTCTTATGTCCACACTGAATAGCATCTGATGGTTGGCCACATTGACAACACATGCATACAAGCACATTTATGAAAACACGTCTTTTGATGTTCACACAGTGGGACAACTAAATTTGTAAGAGCCAATTCACACTCATTGGCACACAGGCAATGAATTACTGTATTGAGTTGCATAGCCTTACTATCCTCTATTGATGCACAACCTGCTCAAACTGTGTATTACCAATTTGTATTCCACACGTTTGGGCATCTATTGTGTCAGAGAAGAGTGCAAATCCGGTACAACAACTAGAGGATCATGGTCCGCAGTAGTATGATCTGCCACATGTGCCCATACACCAGAATGCACAATGTAGGTGCAAACAGCCTATCTCTGTATAGTTACACCTGTCATGTACTATAATATGTGAGAAATGACCCAAAACCAGTAAAAGACAGAAATGTTGACGCATATGTGTCAAAAATTATGCATATGCGGCAAAAATGCTGCATATGCGTAGAAAAATGAAGCTCACTGTCATGATACATCCATTGGCCCTGAGCAATAATTCCCACACTGTACCCCATGAAATTGGTTAACTATGAAAAATATTTTAAAATATGGATGCGGGGTAATTTCTATTCAAGTGTGTCAAAAAGAAAATGACACATAGGGGGTCATTCCGAGCCTGGCGGTCATAGACTGCCAGGGCCGGGGACCGCGGATGCACCGCCAACAGGCTGGCGGTGCATCCAGGCCAATTCTGACCGCGGCGGTAAAGCTGCGGTCAGAAAAGGGAAACCGGCGTTTTCCCGCTGGTTTTCCCCTGACCTGAGGAAACCTCCAACCTTTTGACTGCCAGAACCTTGCTGGCGGGAACGGGTGTCGTGGGGCCCCTGCAGTGCTGCCCGCCGAAGTCAGAATGACCCCCATAGACTGTAAGGGTTATAATATTTTGATGCATAAGAATAAAAATGCACTGCATTGGAGGCAGGAAGTGATGTAATAGGATGTCCTGAATTGGTACAGTGGGTGTACATTCACTTTCACTTTGCAGTCTGAGATTTTTCTTGACTGTGTGGCTGTGTTTGGACTTGTCTCTCTGTGAATATTGTGAATTTGTCTCCTGTGTGCTCTTTATATTGTCTTTTGGTGTCTGTGGTATCCTGTGTAAGTGTATTTTTGTCATTTTTGGTGTCTAGTTTTGTCATTGTATTGTTGGGAGTCTGTTGTGGGTAGTGTTAGTTTGGGGATAGTTGGGCTGTTTTAGGGTTATTTACTTTTCATTTCCCTCTCCTCCTTTCCCTTCATTTTTCTCTGTACCCCTTAATTCTTTCTTTTTTTTCAAACATGTTGGGTAGGTCACGTCTTGATAGAATGGGAGAGGAAGAGGTGGGGGGATTCATTTGGCTGGTGTGCCACTTCCTCCCTTTGATGATCGAAGCTGGTGGCCTGGTGATACAGGGGTATCACACAGAGGCATGAAGGCTCCAGTGGGCAAAGGTCCTGTATTATCTTCAGAGAATATACAACACACCACGCAACAACCACCAGCTAAAACACCGGTGGGCTGACCTAGTTGCCAGGGAGCAAGACCTGCTGGACCACCTGGGGATTGTGATTGGTGGCCCTGTTGGTGAGTACAATTCAGAGTAATGTGCACATTTAAATGCTCTGTAGTGACAGTAGCACATTTGTTCATATGCTGCAGGCAATGTTTTTGGACATGTGGAATGCAAGTTAAACATACAGTGGCCATGAGTTATACAATAATTGCTACACATTACCGTCATTTGTTCATGCAACAGCTGCACTGAGTTACAAAACACAAATGGAGCCTGTAAATTAGTGCTACCTCCACGTCAATAGATGATGCAAATGTGGCTCGAACATATGTTTTAGGCATGGTGTCTGAGTGTACCAGGAAAGACATGTTTTTAATCCAGATATTTTCAAGAATTAATGTGTCCCCCAATTATTTCTGATACATGTCTGATACATGTCTGTACTGGATTCTGACACTTAAGTAACAAGTTAATTCTGACCTCAGGTAACATCTTATGCTGATAGTTTCACTTTGGTGTGCCACAATTAAATTAGGGATGGATGCCAAAAGTAATGTGCACGGGTTCATATCTAAATGATTGGTGCTACATTCCATAGCTGTGGCACATAAAATGAAGCAAATTATACAAATTGAGGGGTAACAACTGTCCATGGCCCTCTGTCCATTGTACCTGTGTGTTTTACATTGGTCTTGGGCACAATAGCTGTAACAGTGCTAATGCATTAGACATCTGCGTTACTCTATTGCCATGAACTTCTCATAAGTTATGGGATCATCATGGGATACCTGACATTAGGAAATGCATGATTACAATGTATTACGTGCATGATGTTGTGCAAGGGACCCTTGACCAATTCCATCATACATATAAAGTTCACTAATACTTTGCCAGTTTACAGTAGTTTGGCACACCCATGCTGATCTAGTGCAGCATATGTTTAATAACTAACTTCCCAGTAAGGAGGCTATCACTGACATGGGTGTATGCTAAGATCAGAAGACCAGCATTCCTGTGACTGCTGTCTTTCCGAAGGTACATACAAATTGAAACCTACATCATCATGATTGACACAGTGGTACATTTGCTAAACCATGTGTTAAAAATATATCACAGTGTCAGTTTGCGGTATATCCGCTGATCAACCAACTTGGCAAATGTAAGATGATGAAAGTGGCTCATCTGTGATATCCTAAACCCATAGTGTGTAGACAGGGCAATGAGTGACACATTTCAGGTGCAATGACTACACCTATGCCCATGCAGTCTGTCATGGATGACTAGAATATACACTGTCAACAAATATCTCCTTGTTGTATCCAAATATTAAAACTGGCCAATCCATGGCTAGCCTCAAACTGTCACCAAATAATGCACAGGATCCCTGCCATTATGCTGTCATAGGGGGCATATGTGGCTCAGGGTACACTATTAATATAGCATATGTAAGCTAGACACAACAGAGGCCCTACATGTAAGGGACCATAGAAAGCATGATAAATCATGACCTTAAATCAACCCACAGGTGTGTCACACAGTAAATGATTGTCTTTTGATGCACAAGCCACAATACCTGAGTGACTGGTATTGCAGTGCTCCATAAAAGTGGCTTTGCATGTTTCTCATGGATGCTCAAGATGAGAGGAGTACACTCCATAAATGAGTCTGCAAACAATTGATGGAGCATGTTTGCCACCTCATGATAGTTAGGGCCACTGCATGTGTGCAGATATGTGTGTATCACTCACTGGAGTGACCGGGTCTGTACATGTTTGCAGTGGTATGTCTGTTGCAGTATCATCATACCTGAGAGGCTGGACTTTCAGATTTAATGTTACACACAGTAATTTTATTTGGAAGTGTTGTACAGTGTACAGACATTGAGCACATTTCTCCCTTCCATGCTTTACAGGTGGACCTGCCCCCTACACAATCGGAGAGGTGGCTCGATTAGCGGACCCAGACATCTCCAGTAAGTGTTGATATTTCAGTTCTGTGATGTGTTTGCAGCTGTTGTGTGATTGACTCCTGTGTGTTGGACACATAGCAGGTATGATGTGCTGGGAAATGATTGGATATGTTACTTGAGAGGAGTATCACATTTTTTCCATCTTTGAGTTGGACAATCATTATCGTATAGTCATATTTTGGGATTGCAGTGCAGCCCTGTAGGCACGGCCATGTGCATAGGGTGACATTTGTTGTTAACATTTTAATTAAGAAAATTTAGCAGAGGGCCATATTTATGATTTAGTCAGCAAGTCAGACCCTGAATCTCACAGAATAGGGATGCCAAAGTCTTACCCACAGACTTAAGCCTCCCTGTTCACTAGTGAACATGTTCCTCCACTACCTCCACCCACCTGGAGGTGGCATCCACCATTACATCGGCATATATTTGTTATTAAGATAAATAGGTAAAAGGACCAATAAAATCCAAACTCACTTTCTCCCAGACAAATTTGCCTCACACATGTTACTCCTCATTTGTGGCTCCCAAACCTACTTTCCAGTGTCTTTTTCTGAATCCCTACAAATATCACACTCCTCCATACAAATCTGCACCCGGCCATGTAAAGCTGGCCACCAAAATTTCTCTTCCATCCTCTTCAAAGTTCATGCCTGGCACAAATGTCCTTTGTGATCAACTTAGATGTTACTCCAAACAATGGCACAGGATGCATCCTGAACAACGACTCCCGAACAACAAATTTGTGGAAAACGAATGCGGAACAACGCTTTCGTTTTCCACGACTTCCTTGTTCAGGGCCTTAACCACAGAAGTGTGCTAAACCACGTACATGTGTTGTTAAGGCACAGAATAAGGGAGTCGGCTGAGGAGGACGACGCGATCAAGGAGGAGGTAAGTTGGGCTGGTACTGGGGCTGTTTTAAGGGTAGGGGGTCGGGCTATTTTTAGTTTTAGAGGTATGTTTCTGGGTGGTTTAGGGGCAGGGGTATTTTTAGTTTTAGGGGCGGGGTGGGGAGTCGGGGTATTTTTAGTTTTTGGGGTGGGGTGGGGGCTCAGGGTGATTAAGGTTTAGGGGCAGGGGGGGCAGGGTTTAGGTTTTAGGGGCGGGTTGGGGTGGTTTTAGGTTTTAGGGGCAGGGTGAGGGGTTGCGGTAATTTTAGGGGTGGGGGTTGGGGTGATTGTGGAGGTGGGGGGTCACGGTAATTTTTGGGGTGGGGGGCAGGCGGGGATGCATGCTGGAACCATGCATGCCGTTCACTAATGCCTTTACCAGGAATGCCTTTACAACAAAAAATCGTTGTTAAGGCATTCGTGGTAAAGGCATTAGTGGTAACAACGAGGTCCAACCTCGTTGTTAGGCATTCGTGGTTCCAGCATGTGTTGTTCCGACGTATAACACAGTGGTACAAATATTTAACCTCTCATCACCATATTACCATATTATCACCAAACAAAGATAATTCGTCAATTGTTTTGCAAACCGGCCTCTCACTCTCTGGTAGCACACTCTTCCGTCTGTTCCCCCTTTTATGAATGTTTCAGAGTGTTATCTTCCGCCACCCCTAACATTCAGTCTTCTTTAGAAAGAGTGCTCTCTGGACCTTCCATGACATCCAAAGCACTTGCAACAACTGCCTTACTCTTGAATTCACATTTGTCTGCTGCTTGATCAGGTAAACAAGACAACAGTCTGCCACTTTATTCTTCTGCCCTGGAACATTTTACACAGTACAGTCATACTCTTGAAAATGTACTGCTAGTCTTGCCACCCACCCAGAAAAAAAAAATTCTACCAGAAAGCCTAAGAACCTTAAGCAATGGGATGGGGTCAGTGCTTACGAACACGTTACTCCCCCAAATGAATGTCTAAAAATAATCTGTTGCAACAGCCTTTCACTCAATGACAGATCAGCCCGCTCCTGTCAATGCATGAGAAGCAAATGCCACAGTTTTCTCTGAAACACCATGCACCTGACATAGTACAACTCCAGCTAAACAGCACTAAAACTCACAGTCAGTACAAATTTCATACAATCTGAAATGGGACTAGAACTCCTCGTTGGCAATAATGTATTTTAACTCCAGAAAAGCCTTCTGTTGCGCTTCACTCAAAACAAACTTGTTCCCTTTCCTTAATAACACTCTCAAGGCTTCGGATTTGTAGGTAAAGTCTTGACTTCCTCACAGAGACGGGATAGCCTAAATGTTAAACTTCTTATACCAAAAACGTACATTTGTCTTTACCTAAGGTCAGTCCAGTCTCTGCAATTCAAAGCAAAACCTCACTTAAAGCTTCATCATGAGCAGAAAGGCCATCCCCAAAGATTAGTATATCATCTTGAAAAATTTAATTTTTCACACCAGCCAAAATGTTCAACATCAAACTCTGGAAGACACTTGCTGCAGAAGATAACCCAAATGGCAATGTGTTTATTTGAAATACCTACTCAGTAGTGATAAAGGTGTCTGGAATCTGGATTCAGTGTTATCTGGTAGTAGGCACGTCTCAAATCCAATTTTGGTGAATACCCCCAGACAACAACAAAAATAATTCATTGATATTTAGAAAGGGAAATCAGTCCTTAATAATGTTCCTGCTGAGACTGCATAAATGAACACACAATCTTAATGACCCATCTGCCTTCTTTAAAGCCACCAATGAAATCCACTCAGACACTTCCATAGCTTCTGTTATGTTGTCTTCAACCAATTGATCCAAAATCGCCTTAACCTCTGACTGGACTGCTACAGGAACCTTCCTTGCAACATGTTTGAATGGTAACAACCATTCCACACAGCAGTCCTATGCAAATATCCTTTTGCCACCCCTAGTTTTTTCTCAAACACTGTCTGGTAATCCTTCAAAACATCACAGCATGGAGTTCAGCATCATCTTCTATCACCATCATTTAGTTATCAGCTCTGGGATTCAAAATAATGTACAAATCATACTAATGTGACCAGCCTACCATAGGCTTCCCAGAATCTGTTATGTAGACCTTGCCCATTATCACTCAACCTTGAAATCTAATTTTGCAAACATAAATTCTATCACTTCAATACCTGCTCCTTGGTATGCTTTCAATATCATATCAGTTGAGTTGAGCCACACCTCAGGCCAGGTAGCATCAACTATCTGTTTCAGAATAATGGTGAATAAAGATCCTCAGTCCACCATCAATTAAACATTTTTACCATTTATGATATTAAAGATGGCACTGGACCTGGTTCTCCTTTTCACTCTCAATGTGGTTGCTGACATTGACCATTAACACTTTGTATTCCACATCTTCCTTAACCTCCTCTATCAAAGAAACACATGCTTTGTTCACAGATTTGCACATTCTGGCAAAATGCCATTTTTCCCACATTTCCTGCACTCTTTGCCAATGGCATAGCAATTCTTTGAATCTTCCAAATGGAACTTGCTTCCACATCTGTAACACAAAGCTGTGGCCACCAATCCAGCTCTATTGGATTCATACCTTGATGTAGCATTTTCTTCTCGATGATCGATTGAGGACCAACAAATGATTTCTTCCCCACAACATTTATCTGATCTACATTAACTTGCATTCAGCCACCTCAGAAACATTATTAAGTTCTAATCATTGTATCTATTTCATCAAGCACGTATCACTTTCCTCAACCACCTTAGCTATAGTTATAGCATCCGTAATCAAGGGAGTATTGGTGGCCCAAAGTCATTTTTGAATCTTCTTATCATAGCTTTGCACATAGTTGGTCTCTTACAAGATCCTCTATCACTTGTGCAAATTGACATTGTCAGTAAATTCACATAATCTATGTACGAAGCTGTCTAGTAATTGAGTGAGTTTTCAGGTTGAGTATAAAATTGATGACGCTGCATAGCAATGTTCATTATCTTTGCAAAACTAGTTAAGAAGGCATAATTTTGTTTCCTTATAAACATAAGCAATCTCATTTCCTTGTTCATCATGAACCACTGGAAAGTATCTGAAACAAGTTGCCACTCTTTACCTAAAGGCCCAAGAAGAAGAACTTTTTTCCCAACAGGAGGAAAATCTGCACCACCCAACACATGTAAATAGTTCTCAATTATATCAATCTAATCCTCACCTTCAACTGGAGGATTTTCAGGTAACATTAAGAAACTTGGTGGAGTAATAATACTTTGTTTGAGTCATTGTTTAGTTTTAAGGATTGTCAGTGTACACTGTCCATGGAAATCTCACACATGCAGGCATTTGATCCCCAGAGTCAAAGAAGCCCTAAGAGATGTTGTCCACACTAGTCCATGACGTGCACATAACATGATGCATGGCCAATGTTTTGACTCTTGAGAACAGCTGCTGTATACAAACATCATGTATGGCTTACTAAGTAGTCTCAGGATGGCATATGTGGACAGAGTGTTAAGAGTCCGCCAATCATCATTGACAACACACTGCAAACCACATGAAGGCCATGATACAACATGTTGCTCAGGTGAAAGAAGTGTCAACTAGCTGGTCATGCACTTGAATTCCCTGCCCTCTGTTTTGTACAATGGCGCAGTTGCCCAGATTCAGGCCTAGATGACGACCCAGAGGTATGTGTAAGCTATGATTTAATGCAATGTTGTGCAAAACACAACATGCTACCATAATCTTGTACACAACTTGAGGATGTTGTGTAGCCATTTTAGTTATAGCTCCATGCACGTTATTTTAGCAAACTAGGCCTGTCACTGTGCACTTTACCCTAGATATATTTTATTCAGGTTCATTTATTATTTTAACAATAACCACATTTGCAGTCTTATTTTATTTCTCGCTATCTAGCTGTTCTTTGCCTAGCACTGCGTTCTTACACAAGACATTTCTTTCACTCTGTGCTTTTCTCAAGGCTGCAGTAAGATAGGTTGCCGGGAAACACAGTCACGCTTTGTCTCTAGTGATCATAAAAACATACAAATCCTTACTTAGGGACATTTTCTCAGAACACCAGCTGTTTTATTATAAAAACACTTCTCTGTCCCATACACATTAGAGGGAGATTCCAGCCAGATGACCACGACTGTATTCTGATTGCCGAATGCTTCGCTACAGTTTCTTCTGTAGGCTACAGGCCTCTTGCTCAGGTATGAGGGATGATGTCTTCCCAGGGGAACCTGAAGGGCAGAACTAGAGTTTAACATGCTGTGCTCTAACATAGCCTAGGTAGGAATTATTTTAATGAATCTAGTGACAATAAGTTAGCATCATTTTTATGCTTTACTCTCCTTGTCACAATTTTAATCCTGTCATGCTTCATCGTGCTGGTTATTGCAGTACATGCTTTATTATCCAAGATGCAGTTGCTTCATTAAATCCTTATTGAAACATATACTGCCTCTGATTGTCCTTGTACACGTGAGACTAATGTAACTGAGATAAATGGATGTGATCTGAGTGACCATGATTTCCCTGAGGAGTCAATTGTGTCATGCACTCGGCTGCTCAACCATCCCTGCTCTTTTGTAGAGATGAGGCACTGCTAGTTAGCCAGAGCAAAACCTGGATTAGGCTGACAGGTGTCACCTGTAGTGGGTTTAGACCCAGTCCCCCACACCGCAGGTGATTCTGCCACTCAAATCCAGTAGTCTCATTAGAATAATGAGAGCCTAAGCGACATGGCGCCGCCAACATTTGGTCAGGCTCTAATTTTCTGGTCCTCCTGAGTATCTCTGTCTCACTACGTACAAGGACACCTCAGTACTATATACGGAGACGTCCGTGGTATTGAGGATTTTCCTCTTCAGCTAAGTAGGGAGTACCTAACAAACGCTGTAGGTTGTTCAAGCTTGAACCATTAAAAGGATTATCCCCATTTGCTATGCTTATTTCTGAACAAATTTACCATTCATTATGGCGAACCCACAACGGGTAGCAATTGCAGTCAATATGCGACCACCCCTTCCTGCACATTCACTGGCACATGGCCTAACGGCCCAGTGGGGTCCAGTTACATTTGTTGTTGAGGCTCCTACAGTCTATAAAACAGACATTTTTTATTCTTGGGTTACATTTCCAGCAGCTCATGGGAACACAAATACATTTCATCACTATTCACCTGTAAATCTACCTGCACAATAGAGAGCATATACATATCTAGAAATACCTCTATCTTATCAATAACATAATAATTGGCTTGATGGCTCCCTACCCCACACAATTTTAGATGTTAGGCTAGGTTCTCTAAGTAATGATGGTCCTACCTGGCCTTTATTGGCCACTTATACACCTCACCCTGATGCAGCAACCTTGACGATAGCTGAAGTCTGCCGCTTTTGCGCTGAGCTGATGGAAATATATAGACGATTAGTTCAGTTTGTAATGCAAACATTAAATAAATATAAACCCAGCACATGTTGCTCCAGCGCAACCACATGCAGTAACGCCAGGCATTAATCCTGCGACTGTACATTCGATCATGAGTAAGGTACCCACCAAACGGGAAGAAATTCAGTTTTAGTTAGCTCAAAAAATAAATGCACTGGAAGCATTATTTCCCCATACGGGACCTCAGGACAAGCATATAATATTAACTATGTGCTTGCCATTTGGGATGGTTCCCACTATAGATAACTGTAATACTTGGGGCACCGTATTTGCCATGGTAAGCCAATTTACAGGAAGTGTTGAAACAAATTCAAGACGAATACGGGGCTGTCCTGCCCTGCCCCTGGACTTGGGGATGCAACTAATGGGCAATGTTGCCACAGTATCCTCAATTATATTAAGTAACCTTAAAGGGGAAGCAGTCGCATTAGCGGTGCTCATGCGGCTTTGGGGCGTTCCTCCACAGGATCAAAAACATGAGTTGCCAAAGTTTATCGTGGAGACCTACTCCTGTGTAAGTGTATTTTTGTCATTTTTGGTGTCTAAATGTATCCTTGTATTGTTGGGAGTCTGTTGTGGGTAGTGTTATTTTGGGGATAGTTGGGCTGCTTTAGGGTTATTTACTTTTCATTTCCCTCTCCTCCTTTCCCTTCATTTTCCTCTGTACCACTTAATTCTTTCTTTTTTTTCAAACATGTTGGGTAGGCCACATCTTGGTAGAATGGGAGCGGAAGAGCTGGGGGATTCATTTGGCTGGTGTGCCACTTCCTCCCTTTGATGATAGAAGCTGGTGGCCGGGTGATACAGGGGTATCACACAGAGGCAAGGAGGCTCCGGTGGGCAAAGGTCCTGTATCATCTTCAAAGAATATACAACACACCACGCAATGACCTCCAGCTAAAACACCATTGGGCTGACTTGGTTGCCAGGGAGCAAGACCTGCTGGACCACCTGGGGATTGTGATTGGTGGCCCTGTTGGTGAGTACAATTCAGAGTAATGTGCACATTTAAATGCTCTGTAGTGACAGTAGCAGATTTGTTGATATGCTGCAGGCAATGTAATTGGACATGTGGAATGCAAGTTAAACATACAGTGGCCATGAGTTATACAATAATTGCTACACATTACCGCCATTTGTTGACGCAACAGCTGCACTTAGTTGCAAAACACAACCGAAGCCTGTAAATTAGTGCTGCCTCCAATTCAATAGATGATGCAAATGTGTCTCGAACATATGTTTTAGGCATGGTGTCTGAGTGTACCAGGAAAGACATGTTTTTAATCCAGATATTTTCAAGAATGAATGCGTCCCCCAATTATTTCTGATACATGTATGAAATGGATTCTGACACATACGTAACAAGTTATTTCTGACCTCAGGTAACTTCTTAGGCTGATAGTTTGACTTGGGTGTGCCGCGATTAAATTAGGCATGGATGCCAAAAGTAATGCACACGGGTTCATATCTAAATGTTTGGTGCTACATTCCAAAGCTGTGGCACATAAAATGAAGCAAATTATACAAATTGAGGCGTAATAACTGTCCATGGCCCTCTGTTCATTGTACCTGTGTGTTTTACATTGGTCTTGGGCACAATAGCTGGAACAGGGCTAATGCATTAGCCATCTGTGTTACTCTATTGCCATGAACTTCTTATAAGTTATGGGATCATCATGGGATGCCTGACGTTGGGAAATGCATGATCACAATGTATTTTATGCATGATGTCGTGCAAGGGACCCTTGACCAATTCCATCATACATATAAAGTTCACTAATACTTTGCTAGTTTAGTTTGGCACACCCATGCTGATCTAGTGCAGCATATGTTTAACAACTAACTTCCCAGTCTGGAGGCTATCACTGACATGGGTATATGCTAAGATCAGAAGTCCAGCATTCCTGTGACTGCTGTCATTCTGAAGGTACATACAAATTGAAACCTAAGTCATCATGATTGACACAGTGATACATTTGCTAAACCATGGGTTAATAATATCACAGTGTCAGTTCGCTGTATATCCGCTGATCAACCAACTTGGCAAATGTAAGATGATGAAAGTGGCTCATCTGTGATATCCTAAACCCATAATGTGTAGACAGGGCAATGAGTGACACATTTCAGGTGCAATGACTACACCTGTGCCCATGCAGTCTGTCATGGATGACTAGAATATACAATGTCAACAAATATCTCCTTGTTGTATCCAAATATTAAAACTGGCCAATCCATGGCTAGCCTCAAACTGTCACCAAATAATGCACAGGATCCCTGCCATTATGGTGTCATAGGGGGAATATGTGGCTCAGGGTACGCTGTTAATGTAGCATATGTAACCTAGACACAACAGAGGCCCTACATGTAAGGGACCATAGAAAGCATGATAAATCATGACCTTAAATCAACCCACAGATGCGTCACACAGTAAATGATTTTCCTTTGATGCACAAGCCACAATACCTGAGTGACTGGTATTGCAGTGCTCCAGGAAGGTGGCTTCGCATGTCCTTCATGGATACACATGATGACAGGAGTACACTCCATTAATGAGTCTGCAAAGAATTGATGGAGCATGTTTGCCATCACATGATAGTTAGGGCCACTGCATGTGTGCAGATATGTGTGTATCACTCACTGGAGTGATCGGGTCTGTACATGTTTGCCGTGGTATGTCTGTTGCAGTATCATCATGCCTGAGAGGCTGGACTTTCAGATTTAATGTTATACACAGTAATATTATTTGGAAGTGTTGTACAGTGCACAGACATTGAGCACATTTCTCCATTCCATGCTTTACAGGTGGACCTGCCCCCTACACAATCGGAGAGGTGGCTCGATTTGCAGACCCAGACATCTCCAGTAAGTGTTGATATTTCAGTTCTGTGTTGTGTTTGCAGCTGTTGTGTGATTGACTCCTGTGTGGTAGACACATAGCAAGGTCTGATGTGCTGGAAAATGATCGGATATGTTACTTGAGTGGAGTGTCATATTTTTTCCATCTTTGGTTGTTGGACAATCATTAGCGTATAATCATATTTTGGGATTGTAGTGCAGCCCTGTAGGCATGGCCATGTGAATAGGGTGACATTTGTTGTTAAAATTGTAATTAAGAAAATTTAGCAGAGGGCCATATTTATGATTTAGTCAGTAAGTCAGACCCTGAATCTCACAGAATAGGGATGCCAAAGCCTTACCCACAGACTTGAGCCTCCCTGTTCACTAATGAACATGTTCGACTGTATGTTTGACTTCCTAGCAGCATGTAGCTCCACATGTTGTGCTACGTGTATGTGGCACATGAACACAATGTCATAGGTGTGCATGCAGCTCATGCCCAGATGTGTGCTTGCATCTATCTGCTTGTTGTAAAACATGTATTAATGGTATTAAATGATGTTGACAATTGTCTGCATTTACAAACATAAATGTGGATGGGATTGTCCAAGGTTTGGGTATATCCTAGTTGGACATCCTCCTTATCTGTGGTGGACTGCCCAAACCCATGTACCGCTATCCAAAGCTTCCTGGGTGTCCTAGATGTTGGAAAGTATTTCTTGCTTGTCCATCCCCCCCGAGGCACAGACTTAGGGTTATGAAATGTGTACCTAGGAGTAATGATCAAAGTTTAGTACACAGACATGTAAATCTGTAAATCACTTGGCCAAAACTAAGATAGGCACTCATGATTAGCAACTGCATTCCATCCTGGCAATTCCATTTACAAATCACTGATCTTGTGGCCCGTGATTGTCATCCAGAAGATAGTCATTAGTTGGCCTGTCACATATGGAGGACTTGCAGCATTATTTATGTGACAAATGGCTGAACAATGATGCATAGGTCATTTAAGTTACTACACATCCTTTGGAACATTGCTGTGGTGTTAGATAGGACATGTGTAAGCTGCGTTGTCATGTACTTCCTCAGGGCGAATCTGTGATCTGTATTATGATATGGCCTGTTTCAGCTACATTAGATGTATTGTTTGAGCAACTTCAGTAGCTATTTCACACAATGAAGTACCTAATGTTTAGTTTTATCTTTTTTACCAGCAGCCAATATGAATGCCATCCAGATTCAGGAGATTCAGTGCTGGGCAATGCGTTACCGCCACATTCTGGATGTGGAGTTTGGGTTCTGACACATGGGACGGCGTTATCACCATGAAAGAGCCTCCAGAGTGTGGAGGGCATTTGCACAAGGGGGCCCTTCGATGTCCACAACAGCCGCCAGCACCACCACCACCACCCAGGTGGCACCAAGCATTTCAAGCACCACTGCAGGACCATCGACCTCCACTGCTCCAGGAACTATGACAGCACCACCTTCACCTCCCCTTGCAAGCAAGGCACTGGCAACCGGACAAACTTCTTTAACTGGCAGCCAGACCACCCCTGCTGCAGTCATTGACCCTGCCGATTTCCAATGGATTCAACGTGACATTGAACGTATGTTGAGGAAAATGAACAGGCTGCAGCAGGAGGCGGCACAAATTAATAAGAGGGTGCGTGCCATCAAGAAGACCCTGCGAAGGGTGAACTTGTGAAATATATAGCCATGATTCCCTCCCCTCCCCCCTCTTTCCTGGTTCTTTTAATTAGTGGGTTTAGGGGGCTTTGTGTTAGGTTAGAATAGGCTGTTAGTTTAGTCAGTAGTAGTGGGTTGGGGGTGGGAGTATGATCATTTAAATATGTTTTTTTATTATGTGTGTGGGTGGGTGGGTGGGTGGCTGGTGGATGATGTTGGAGTTTGGTGTTTTAATGAAAAAAATATATAAAATATAAAAACACAAAAAAATATATATTTGTTTAGTATAAGATAGTATGTGTTTAGGTTAGTATATGTTGTCCTCCATGTGTCCCGTCTTATAAGGGTGGTGGGGGGTGGATGTTTAGAGGGTTTGGTTAAATGTGATAAGTAAGTTTAGCTTAGGTTAGTTACGGCCTGTTGTGGGTAATGTGTAGATAGGATAGGTTAGGTTAGATAAGGTGTTTCCCCAGGTTTATCTTCCTTTTTTACTGGCAAATAAATATTTAGGTACTCCTTTACAGTATGTGTCAAATGCTTGGGGATCAGGGCCTTGCCATGGCTGAACAGTGACTCTTTAGTATTTGCATTTGTGTCCCATCCTGCAACCAATTCCTAATTGAGCTGTTACATTGGCAGCTACACCAGAGCTACTTTGCTAAGATTCTGCCATCCATTGCACCCAACACTCAGGTTACTATGGATCCCAGAGTGTTGTTAATTGTTGATGTATGTTTTCATTCTCCCATACTTTGGGACCAGATTTGGTATTGAGGACACTGTTTTACGTCTGCCTGCAGCCTGATGTTCAAGTGAAGCCTTATAAGGTGAGTGGTGGTATGATCTCATGTAGTATGGTATACATCACTCACACCCATCATTTGTTACATTGTTCAGCCAGGTTACTTATTTGTACGCCCACTCATACACATCCATTCCTGCTGTATGGTATGTGCAAGGAAACATTTGGGTCAAATGTCACATACGTAAAGATTGGCTTGTAGAAAAATTTGAAGGCAATAATTTTTGGTTTAGACATCCCTTCAGGAAGACTTATTCTGTCCAACACATCATTATATGATTTAGTTTCTACTTCCCTCAGAATTAACCCTCAGGAAGGGCAGATGGTGGTACAATCCAGACCACAGTGCATAGTTAACAGCCCACATTTTTTCACGGCAGTTGTATTGACATTCTATATTCATTGACATGAGGCAAACATCACTGACCTCCCTCAGGGTTGATGTGTCACATTACACAGACACAAAGTGGTTGTGTTAGTGCTATTTGTTATAAAGTGCTGTAGTGCTATATTTACATTGTCCATGATTGTGAGTCCATTAGTGTGACACCTTCCATTGTGATCCTACACAGGTGCAAAGGGACATGTCATTGGACATGCTGGTGTGAAGTGCAAGACACTGCAGAGGGACAGGATTTGCCAATGAGGTAGTGAGAGACAATCACAGGGCAGAGTGACCAGATAAACGGTGGGCTTGAGAACAGTGCTTGAGAGCAGCTGTTGCAAGACTGGCATGTTACAAAGCACAGGACCTTGGTTATAAGTGGCCAGGTGGCAGGAACAAGTGCTGCCGGGTACTCTTACGAGTGAAGGTGATCTGTTCTACGTCTTCATATTCTGATGTGTGTGTTATCTCCTCTACCCTTGGTGGTTGTGAAGGGGCAACACACACCTCAGTGTTTGAAGACGTGGAGTCAGACTTCCTAGTAGCTGCCAAATGTGGGGCTATTTAGGGCAGTACTGCAGCAAGGAGAAACTGCTGGTTCTTAAGAATAGCAGCCACATCACTGTGGTAGGCAGCCAGGTTGGCCCTGAGGGGGTCAATATTACATTTGTGCACGCATTGAAAAGTTTGTTGTTGGAGGTGTCAACTCTCTTACAGCTGTGCTGATTTTCTTCACACTTTTTTCAAGTTCATGAAAGATTGATGTTTTTCCTTACATGGCTGCTGCCTGTTCTGCAGTTGACATCATGCATGAACGCACCCCCTCTAGGCTGGCTGCGATATTTTCCATCCCCACCCGCACCTCCTTGGCCAGCTCCCGCTGTACTCCAACTACAGTTCTCTCAAAGCTGGTGCCAGTGTCATCAGAGTCCTCAGCTTGGTCGGAGCTGGCAGGTTGTACAATTGGGGTGGTGGGTGGGTCCTCTGTGATGGCTGCTACTTCAGGGCTCCTCCTTGAGACTGAAGGTGGGGTCTGGAGGGTCCCAAGGACATCTTGGAGGACCTGCTGGCTGATGTTTGTCAGCTCGTCATTCATGTATCAGGGTAGTCCAGGACAGGCATTTCCCCAGGAGAGCCATTGTCCTCTGCAATGAGATATTGTACAATTAGTGTGTCTGTGTTGTGGCATTTGTAATGTGACGTGCCTGCCTTCCTATTTGTTGTACATTATGATCTTGGTTCCTGTTAATTAATCCTGTCTTTAATATTAGCATTCTCCCAGGCCTATGCCCCACCTGCATGTCACATGTAGTGTGGTCAGTTTGGAGACTTGTCAGCATCACATCCTCTAGGTGTTGGTTCTGGTCAAATTGTATGTTGCCACCTTCTTGTCCTACTCAACCCTCCGTCTACGTCCATTTTCATGGTGAGGCCTTGCACTGGCTGTGGTTGTTCTGATGGCAATTGCACCACACTTAACAATCTGGAACTTAGCCAGTCTCAGATATTTCACATCCAGCTATATGTTGCAGAGACCTAGCATATACTATGTATAGCATTGGCATGGCACACTACAGATGTCAGCATTGGTAGTGTGTAATATTTAATTTGGGGAATGTGTGCTACTTTGGATTGCACTGATGGTCCTAGCAGTGTTCCATTTCCTGTTCTGACTGTGAGGGTGAATTTCACTAGCTGGTGACATATGTCCTCCCCCTCAATGCTGTTGTCTGAGCAGTATGAAATTTGGGATGTTGCATGGTGTCATTGGAGCTATTGTGACACAGGCACAGGGTGGACCCTGACATATGCAGCATGGGTATGACATTAGTGCTGTGTACCTCATAATGTTTATGACAACGGCTGATGTTTGTAGCAACTATGGACAATCACATGTGACAGGATTAGAACATTTGTATTGATTACAGGGGATTGCTAACGTTGTCATCCTGAACCCTTGAATTTGGGTGTGTTTGATCCATGGGGACGTTACTGCCATTAGCTACTTGACCTGCACACACAGCAGAGGTGGAAGTGGCAACTGTTGTCCATGTTAAATTCCACTTACAGATATGGCCTGAGACTGTTAATTGAGCCCAAGTTCATTGAGGGAGAATAGCAGCTGTCGTGTGACAGCAGGCCAGTTTTACGTTGAACCCTACCCTCCTGGACTGGCTTTACCTTTCCAACATCCTTGGCATGGCAGCATACCCCCATGCAACGGTTGTTGGTGTAGTGTAGTACTGTGCCCCAGATTTGCTCTTAACAGCCCATGCCCCCGTGCTGTGCCCATTTACCCATGCCACTCCCTAAATATCATGACTTGTATGCATTGTGTAGTAGGTCTGTTCCCCCCTGCTTGCAGTTAACATTTGTGCATTTTAATTCCCCATGCGACTTACCCTGCATCTGTGTTGTCTCCTGGTAGTCTGCGCTGACCTGTCCTTTCATCCCTGTGACGATCACCTCAGGGATGACGGCTGCCACCATCTCCTACATGTGGTCCAGGGCCTCCTGCGGTGCTGGACTCCCACCTTCAGTCTGCAGTGCTGCCTTCCTGTTCCTGGCCATCTTTTCCTTGGTCCTGCGCTTTCAGTCATGGCAGCGTTTCTTGCACTCGATGACTGCTCTCCATACTTCTGCCACACTGTTGATCTTGTCAACAATTTGTTGCCATATTTCCTCTCTCCTACTGATTGGCAACTTTGAGGTGACAAAAAGTTGGAGCTGGTGTTCTGTCACCTCTTTCACCAGAATGTCCTGCTCCTCTGCACTGAGGCAACACTTTCTTTTCTTTGTCTCCTCTCCTGGGTCTTGTGTGGGTCCTCCTGGCATCTTCCTGGGGTCTGTCCAAGCATCTGGGATCCATTTTTGATCTTCTTAGCACATTTTGCAGTGTTTGGCCACTTTTTGATGCTATTGCATCAAAAAACGTCCCGTATTCGGTTTGCGACGTCGTAAACTGGCTCACAGTCATTTGCGCTGTGTTAACAACGTTTTTCTTTATGACGTGACGCATTGGTTTGAGTAAAAAAAAAAGACTCACACCTGTGGTTTGCTCTGCCGTGCATCGAAAGTATAAATTTGACACCTGGGCGGGGCAAATAAATGGCATTAGCCGGCTGTAAAAAAGTTTGACGCAAAACTACGTCGGCGCAGTTTTGCGTCAAAAAATATAAATATGGGCCAATGTTTTTATCTGTTTCCCTGCACGCATATTTGCTTTCCAGAAGCGTGAAGTGAGCTGCACTCTACAGTCGGAATGATTTTAGATGGCAGACTGTAGTCTCAATACATGTTGAATGAAAATCATACTAAAGGTGCTGGCTGTAGGTAATTCAGCTAATGGTATAAAATCTGTAATTTTGGATAAGTGATCTACCACCACCAAATGGTTGTGAAACCGTGTGCGGGTGATAAATCAGTGAGAAAGTCTACACTTGCCATGTGACATCGGTAAGGTGATATGGGCATCGGTAGCAGTTCCCCAGATGGATCCTGATGTGTGTTTTTATTTTGTGCACATGTTGGACAGACAGTCACACAGGTTTTGATGTCCCTTCGCATGGTGTCCCACCAAACATTCTTTTGCCAATTAACTAGTGATTTTTGCTCACCTGGATGGTTTGCTAAGGAAAAATTGTGATTCCATTGCATGACTCTTTCTCTAAGTCCTTTTGTGGGAAGAAATGAGCAATCTTTATGAAAAAAGAAACCATCTATGATGACATTCTCTGGGTTTGTAGCCATTCTTGCATTTTTTGTTTTTGAATTTGGTGTTGTAACTCTAGATAAAATGAGTGATCCTCATTTGCTGCTACCACTTTTTCTGATGGGATGATAGTTGGTGGAGTTAGTTCTGATTTATTGGGTGCTGCGTGGCCAAATCTGGAAAGCATATCAGATTGCAATTGTTTCATGCCAGGACGGTTTGTGATAAGAACGTCATACTCACTGAAGAAGTGTAAGCAGTTAATTTGCGGCAGCATTAGGGCTTTCACTGAGCTAAAGAATTGTAGATTTTTATGATCTGTGATCATAGTTACTGTGTGTTTCGCCCCCAGCAAATGGTGTCATCTTTCTTCAACTAGTAGCTTGATTGCTAGCAGTTCTTGTTCAGCTACCATATAATTTTGTTCTGTCTGGAAAAAATTTTTTAATAGAATGTGACAGGATGCAGACATCCCACTTTTGGGTTTTTCTGAGACAATAGTCCTCCAAAAGCCACCAGGGAGGTTAGGGCAGAGGTAAATTTTACTTTCAATTGCTTAAAGGCATGAATGGCTGCTAGGAACAAAACAAAGACTTGCCCTCTTTCAAGAGTTTTGCATTCAGGGCCACTGTCTCATTGAAATTTTGAATAAAGCACCTGTGGAAACTGGCAAAATCTAAAATACCCTGGACTTCTTTTACGGTAGTGGGCTATGGTCTATTCAGGGTTGCCTCTACTTTGTTAGGATCCAAAATTATCCCAGTTGGGGAGAGGTAATATGCTAGAAACTCTAGAGTATGTGCATGAAACATACACTTTTCCAGTTTGGCAAATAATGCATTTATGGGCAGACATTTTAAGCACTGAGTGAACGGCTATGGTTGGGGTGTAGACCTAACGGGAATAGTATGACAAGGAGACTCCTTGTCCCAACCTACATGATTGCGGTATAGTGCAGGTGCCTGCGCTAAAGCCCATTCAGCAGCATAGGCTCCTTTTGCTGCTTCTGGAACAATATCGGAGTAAGAAGGCAAAATGACAGCTTTCCCATGCGGGAGCTTGCGGACGTGTTCAGGTGGCCAGTCTCTTTCGGCCAATAGGATATCACTAGTAAGTTCATCCCAAAATATAACACTAATAGTGCGCTCCACGTCTCCCTCTATCTGAATTTTTAAGTCATAAAACCTATCGGGAGAAGAACGCGGCCATCCGCTGTTTCAACCGCGATGTAATCGCTAGTTGCTGTCGCATCCAGATGATCTTTCAGACTCTGGCGACATATCGTGACATCTGCCGCGCTGTCTAACAGAGTCACTGCCCACCTCTTGTTCCTCAACAGCGTTCTCAATATTACTGCCATTTTTAACTGTCAGTGCTGCCACCTTCTTCTTTTTAAACTGTGGCTTTTGCTGAGGAGTCTTTTCTTCTTTCTTAATGGTAGACTGTTGTGAGTCTTTCTTTTCTTTCACGTATTCCGGACGTCGATCTTGACGGCCCCCTCTCTCGCTACGTCTATCCGGTGCGTCCTGAAAGGAACGAGAGGGACGTGAATCAGTATATCTGTCTGGAGTTTTAATGTTCTCCCTATTTCTGAGATTATATCTCCTTTCGGAGTTCTCCGGGTGTGGAGAATCAGCTCTCTTATTTCTTCTTTCTTTGAAATCTTTTTGTTTGTCCCAGCACTTCTTAGAGCCCTCTTGTGCCTGCTTTGTACCCTCCTTATGGGAGGTACCTTGTAACTCCAATTTTTTAGGTTTGGCTCCCAAACTATCCCGTCCTATTCTAGTATAGGTATCGGAAATTATTTTCGGTAGCTGTCTGTCCTCTTCCTGGTTTGGAGTTTCGCGGAGATGCTGGCAAATTGCCAGTGCTACCGCTTCCACTTTAATATTACTCAGTATAATTGATGATACGGCGTCAAAGTTACACATCAATTTCATCCCCAAATCCAGGGCTGGTGCAGCCCCATGCTCATTTTGTATTTGTTTTAACACTTCCCGTAAATTTACAAGTGTCGGGGTACTATGTGTGGTAGTATATATGGCAGCGAAGACTGTACCCCATGTGGCACAGTCATCCAGCGAGGGAACCATCCCAAAAGGCAAGCACATAGTGAGCAATCTATGTTTTTCCTGTGGTCCCGTATGGGGAAACACAGCTTCCAGCTGATTCGTTTTCTGGACAATCCAGAACGGTATTTTTTCCCATTCCGGGGGCACTTTACCAATAATAGTATGCACTGTTTGTGGATTAATCCCAGTAGCCAATTGATAACCACAAGCTACTGGCGGTGCTGGACGCGCTGGTGTTGTGTTCAATGTTCGCATAACGAACTGTACTAATCGTCTATACAATGCCACTAATTCATTATATAAAACTCGTATATCTGCTATCAGCATATTCTGTATGCCTGGGTGAGGTGTGTATGTGGCGAACATAGGCCAGGTAGGTCCATCATTACTTAAGGGACCTAACCTAACTCTTCGTAGTACATGTGGTAGGGCGCCTTTGAACCAGTTCTGATGCTCCTGGTAGGTGAGCGATATTTCATGATACTGGTATGCTTATTACTGTAAAGGTACGTTTGCAACTTAATATGTGTGGAATGTTTTTGTTCTTTGGTCAACCTCAGGAAAGGTGACCCAAAAGTAAAATGTTTCTGCTTGGTATGCTTCAGTAGCTTCTATTGTCAGAGTAACATCCCCGCCCTCATCTGTAAGGCCATGTGTTAATAAGTGTTGCGTCAGTGCATGTCTAGCATTTTCAGGAATGTCTATGGTATCAGCCATATTTGTTTAGAGAAATGGAACACCAGAAATGGGAAGTATATTCCTTTTATGAGTTCGAGCTCGAACAACCTACAGCTTAATTAGGTGTTACCTTTTCAGCTGAGGAGGATTTTCCCAAAGACCACGGACGTCTCCGTATAATGGTACTTAGGGTACCTGTTGTCTGTGAGACAGTGATAGTCAGGGTATCCGTAAATTAGTGCTTGAACACCATCGTTGGTGGCGCCATGTCGTAGTTTGGACTCTTGCTCTGAGCAAGACTGCTGGTTTAGTGATGACAGTACTTTTGTTTGTAGGCGACTACATCTTTCCTGCAACAAGTCGCAACTGTTGTCCCAACCTTACCGGCTTACTAGCAGCACCTCACCAGAAACACAATAGTAAAAGGTGACTTATGGCAGCCGTTTACGCATGGACTCGAAAATAAGATATCTCAGGGAGTGTCGTGGTTAAACGGAGATTACCCTTTTCTCACAGATATATTATGTCTCATACAAACACAGGCAATGACACAGATGCAGTAAAGTTACAATAGTTTTTATTTAACATAACTGCAATTTGCGATAGGTTGCATGGGCTACAATGATTAGGATAATGAATAAAGCAAGAAATAGTATTATGAAGATGAGAGTCATTATTACAATGACCCCCACCATCTTGCAATATAGAAAAAAGATATATGAGATGTACTATGCCCTAATACCCTAATGTGAAAAGGCCTAACCTCCTACCTAAAGGAGAGCTGGGTTTGTTAAACCTAATCTGCCAATGCCATGTTCATGAGAGGAGCCACCAACCCTTGTTTACCTTGGAATGAGGTCTCTATCTCATACTCCGCAGGGACACGAAGACTGGGTAAGCGTCAAGACGACTGCATCATCGGTATCAGCAATGGTGGCTATGCCCTCTGGTCGGAATCCCTCTGATTATCTGTCTAAAGTGTGATGTATTTATACAGATCTACATGGTCCCCTGACGTAGGTGTGTTCCTAAACAATAGATAACAGACATGCTTGGGACGGCAATTATTGTCAACAATCCCTCGAGAGTATAGAGAGGGAAAATCCCTAAGTGTGAACACCTACTGTTTGTTTGTCTTTGGTGCTTGATCTTGATGCCTTGGCGCAGTGACACTGATAATGTTACCCATAACAAGTGGCCTAACTATAAACAAGGCAGCCATCTTAGAAGAAATAAATAATAAAATGGGCTAAGACAGAGCAAGCTAATTAGGTTAAAAGTCACTAGGTGACGGGGGTACGAGTCTACAAGCCAGAGGCTAAGCTAACTCCTGTTATCCCATTAAAACAAACTAGGATTCACTACAAATGTATGTTCCAGATCTCAATGGTCCTGGCGTGGAGGCAGCAGAAACACCTTTTGACTTAAATGAACATTTCACTGTCTTGCAGGAATTACAACAGTTCTGTGACAACAACCCTTCTGCCAGTGCTACGTCCACAGGAATTAAGGATGTACCAATAACACCTACCAGCTGGATTCCAAAAGTTGGGCATCTAGTACGTGAAAAAGTTGCTGTGAAAAATGAGTTCAATCCTTCTTATCGTGCACCAGTCCCAGTCTTGGGAATGCACGGTACCAGAACTGTCATTCTACCACCGTTGGCTGGTGTTAAAGAAAATCGCTTTGTATCTATTGACATTTGCAAATAACACCATGTGGCCAATCCTGCACAGCAGACCAAGAGGAGCAGCCAGTAGTTCCTGAATCTCTCTCACTACTGGTCAAGATGTCCTTCTACAAGTTTTGAGCAGCAACGCTGACACCTCTCCGAGCTTGGGGAGGATAGAAAATGATCTTGCACTAGTTCCACTAACATCTGTTACAATCAATCAATCAATTAATCCAAAAATGTATAGAGCGCGCTACTCACCCACTAGGGTCTTAAGGCGTTTAGGTGGGGGGGGGCATAAAGAGGGGGGAGGTTACAGTTTCAACAGCCAGGAGATCTTACAACAAACAACACTGAAAGTATTGATCGATTTGACAAAACTTCAACACAGACGGATGGTATCATTTATCATGAACCACCGCGGGAGACCCCGACCAGTTCTCCTTCTTCAAATACAGCTCCAGTTTTTGCACAAACTGCTTCTGGATACTTTGCCGACATCAACAACACTTTCTCAGACTTATTTGTCTCTTCTTATCTAAACTGCCAAAAACACATAAGCTGATAAACTGGCTTAAAACAAATCACTTTATTTTCCCATGGAACTATCTGTGGCTTTCCTTGACTGTATTAGCTTTCCTCCTTTGGATTGGCTTTGCCATAATATGCTTTCTATTAATACATGGTCCTTTTCTTCCTGAAAGATCAACAGTTGAACTGGTGGATGAGGTCCTAAAACCCCATTTTTCTTCTCACAAGGCCTGCAGAGGCTTGTCTTTCCTGAACATTTCCGCTATACCAATTCCTGATGGGATTTGTTGGGATAAAGTCACATTTGATATATATGGCCCGGCGGAGGTCATTCAAATACCATATGTGTTTAAACTTTCAATGAATGATGTAATAATACCCAGAGTTGGTTCTGATGACTGGGATGTGAAAACAGTTGATTCTATTATGACTGAATTGCAGTATTTTACCCTATTTGAAAGTGAGGATGTTTATCAATCTAAAGAGAATTATGGAGATATGTTTTGCTATAATTATTATGGACATCATTTCATTCACAGAGCAAGTACCCCAAAGACTATTTTTAATTACACACAGTTGCGAACATTGTCCAACTCCACCACAAGGGAATTCTAATACATATTCTGAAAAATTTGCATATTTTTCTGGGCATTATGTACAGCAGTACCCCGTATGGTCAAGAAATCTCAATCTTGACTTCAGAAGCCCAAAACTGTGCTCAATGATGACTGTGTGCCCTTTTGTGCCTCTAGTGAGGTACAGTGGTTGCACATCTCTATGGAATGAGGAGATGAGGGGAGAGTGCATAAGCAGCATCACTTGTGGAAGGAAATAGAGTGATATTTGTAAATGTCCCTCATGCATCTGCACAGTGCATGCGGTATGAAATGGTACATACTGTGTCTGTTGGGGACATGTATGTGGCATGCGTATTAGTGTTGTCTAATAGTTGTGCACATGTACAAACAATATTATACATATCGTACTTGTATGGTGTTGGTACATACCCAGTAGCCACATGTTGCCAAATTCTCCTGCTGCCATCCACCGGGTAAGGGGTGACCTGCGGAATACATAGCTGTCATGGGTACTAGGATCAATGCATGCATATCAATGAAGCTACCACTGGCATCACAGACACCCTGCATGTTGATGGATCGCCACCTGTGTCTGTTGCAGAAGATAAATGCATTGTGACAAGGTGGCTGAAGTGCCACATGAGTACAATCAATTGCACCCAGCACACATGGGAAGTGGGAAATGAGGTAGAAATCCCTAACTACCCTTTGCCTCTTGCAAGGGGCATTTGTATGTGGCGATGGGATCTCCTATCAATGCAGTTCAGTACCTGATGCAGGCATAGGGACTGGGTTGCTTGGGAGATGCCCACAAGGTCACCAGAGGCCCTCTGGAATGGACCCCATAGCAAAGAAATGGAGAGTTGCTAGGATCTTGACATAGGCTGGGATGGTGTGGGAGCGGCAAGTCAAAGAGTCAAGATCCTGTTACCACTCACAAACCATCTACAAGATGAAATCAGGGGGAAATCGGAATCTGGCCACAACATCTTGGCTGAACATCCCAAAGAGGTTTATCCTTTGGGAACGTTTATCTGAAGATCCTCTCTACTCTCCTCTTCCTCTTCCTCCTACTTCTCCTCAAATAATCCTGTCGCACAGCACGGGGCAAACCAACAAATACATTCAGTGGCATTTTGAAAGGTGTGAAAGGGTTTGTTTGTGCCAGGTTTCCATTTATGTGTACAGCAAGGCTGAGATTGGGTGTGGGCTGAGGAGTTTCAACTGGAGCTGGGTTGGGTGTGGTAGGCACTTGCACAGGTGTGTCAGTATGCATTTCTGCCTCATCTGGCTCAAGTGCGGATGATCTGCCCCAAGTGCAGATGTAAAGATACTATTTGTAACTTACATCTGTGAATGCCTGAAAATCATAAATTTACACTTTTGGTCTAAACTTTGACCAAAAGTCTAAGTTTACCTTTGTGAATCGGGCCCAAGGTCATTGCCTTTCAGATTATGTATCCTCCGGACCTCTAGGAGAAGGTGTGTGTTATATAGATTAAGCATTTGTTTGTGTGCTTTGGGAGGTCTGAATTTAAAACCTGAATAATGGTCTGAAATATGATCCATTGGGAGGTTAAAATCACCTCCACAACCATTTTTGCGTCCCTTGAAATATCTGTTAATTTCTTATCAAGCATGCAACAGAATAGAGGGTCATCTACATTGGGTGCATAGATGTTGATTACACAGAGGTCCTGTTCCCCATTATTAAGCCTTGTGATTAGCCATCTGCCAATAGCGTCATGTTCTGTGGCGATAACTGTAAGGCCAGCTCTTTTAGAATGTAAGGTAAGTACCCCATTCTTTTTCCTGCATACTTCAGAGCAGGTTAGCTCTGCAACCCACCCTTTCTTCATTGATAGGGGTTCTTTACGTATAATTTTTGTTTCTTGATAAAGGATTATGGCCCTCATTACAACTTTGGCGGACGCAACCGCTGCCCGTCAAGTTGTAACCGCTGCGCAGCTGGCAATGCGGCCGCACTTCCGCGGTAGCCATCACAACATCCCCGCTGGGCCAACGGCCGGAAACAGAGTTTCGACCTGCCGGCCCAGCTGGGATATCGACCGCAACACGGGAGCTGGCTCCAAATCGAGCCAGCGGTGTTGTGGCGGTGCGACGGGTGCAGTTGCACCCATCGCGCTTTTCACTGTTTGCTATGCAGACAGTGAAAAGCTCCATGGGGCCGTGGCAGGGGGCCCCACGACTCCCCTTTCCGCCAGACTTTTCATTGCGGTTCCTACTACCATGAAAGGGCTGGCGGGAGGGGGACTTGTAAGCCCCTGGACAGCACTGCAAGCAGCGCTGCCCTGGGGGATTACAACTGCGGGGACCAACGTGGCGGTAAACCGCCAGTCCTAGAGGTGCGACCGCGATTGCACCGCCAGCCTGTTGGCGGTGCAATCCAACGAAACAGCTCTGGCGGTCTTTGACCGGCAGGGTTGTAATGAGGGCCTATGTCACCAGACAGGTCTTTGTAGTAGTCAAGTATTTTTGTTAATTTAACTGGATGGTTCAACCCCTTGGTACTGAAACAAATAATGTTTATCAATGACATTGTTCATCAGAGGGGTTGATGGTTAGTGTTTTGGGTTGAGTGGCTCGGGGTGAGGTCTATGGGTTTTTTGTTAACATTGTCTATCTGGGGCAGTGGGGGTGGAGGAGAGGTAAGTACTACGAGGTATTAGCAACCAACGTTTATAACTTATGTGGGTTTTAGGATCAATGAATGGTGATCTTGGCCCCCCTCCCACCTGGGTATGTCTGTGAGAGACGCTGTGCAGCGGGAAGTGTGTAGTGGAGTGTAGCTAGTGACTGTGTCCGGTGTGGAAGCCAGTAGTCACAGCAATCATGTTAGATATTGTGTCTAGTCTGTAACATGCACACAATGAAACATCATAGTACAATATGGAAACACAAGAATCAGTCTATGAAACAGGATGTGAACTCCAACATAACCTAGAGCACAATTGCCAGTACATCTTAGAATTAACCTCTTGAATGAGAAAATCTTAATCAAAGCAAATTATTAATTGCAATTTAAGAATGAGAATCAGGGGTTGTGAAAGTGTACCAGAAGTACGGACACAGGAGTCAATGTATGAAAGTATGTTGTGGTCACTGTAAGAGAATAAGGCAAATATTTTTACTTTTTTAGTGACTCATTTGCGCTGCTTTTGTGCCAAAAAGCGGCAGAAATACATTGCTAAAATGTATAAATATGGGCCTAAGTGTGTGCCTAAACCATAAATGCCTATGTCTATTCGGAACACACATGCAGGTGACCCCATATATCCAATGTAGGTGGGTATTACAGTCATATGTGAGTGAAAATTCAACATTTTGACAGAAACAGCAAGGTTCTAAACCATATTAGGTCTCCCTAAGGGGGGGGCTGCTGTTATCATCAATATAGCTTTAACTGTTGAACTTTGATCATCATGAATGAACATATCTTGCTGAGTTAACATGTCAAGTATTAGCATCAATCTGTGTTTCAGTTTTGTTGTCTAGGAAGGTAGATAGCTCAGTTGGGTCCATATAAACCTTTGTTTGTACTTGAAATGTGATTTTGAACTTTGAATGGTCCAGAATACACATATGGAATTTTCATTTCCAACAGTCTTTTCCGTAGGGCTAAAAAACACCTGCAGCATATTACAGTATCTTTTGCCTAGTCCTAAGATATGGAAATGATAAGTTCTGGCCAGTTTATCACTTCAATTTTTCTTATGTGAGCTAATATCGGCTCCGTGTGTTGGTGTCTTGGCGATTTGAAGATCAAGGGCATGGGGTGGCATACTCTTTGGTTTGAAGGTTGGAACCCTGTGGGCTCATTCAATCTCAAAATCTTTGTTGAAAGAAATTGCCAAAAGACATAAATGGTGCTCCCATGATTTCTGTCTTCGAGATCTGTAATTTCACATTCAAGACTGGTTACTGAACGCCCTAAGCAATTAAATCATTTGGAATGGATGTTGTTGTGGTCTTCAATAGAACTTATTCTATTTTCTGCATTATAAATTCTTATTGTTAAGTCTCTTAGGTCCTAGTGAATCTCAGAAACCTTAGCTTGAAGCAGATCAGCGTTTGTTTTATTGTTCTGAGGCACCTCATGCACAGTATTCAGGTTTTGTGGAAAAGCATCAAGCGTGGAGTCTAGTCTTTCTTTCGCTGGGGACTCTTAGGCAAGAAGAGTTTGTTTTGATTTTTTCAGGCTCGCTTTATTTTCTCTCTCCTTCTTGTTCGTTTCTCTGAGATCAGGAGTGGTTTCCGATAGTGAACCAGGTAACTGGTTCTAGATGGGAGGCCACCTGTGCCAATACCTGTTTGATTGGTAAATGCCAGATTGGGTGCTACACTGCCTGTTGAGAAGAGAGTGACCAGGTATCCCTTTGAGAGCAGTGTATCAATATTGAAACTGTTGGTAGTATCAGCAAAAAGGGGGAGGGGGTTATACAGCTCTTATGCAGTTTTTTAGAGGTAGAAGATTTATTGTTGTTTACACCTTGAGACTGCTGGAGGACTGACAGTGCACATCAATGAGTATTTAATGTTGATTAGTTGTTATGGTGAGGCTGGGATATCTGGAATGTAAATTGGCTGGTATTTTCTAATATAGAGCTTTGTCTGAAATCATACTCTTCAGTGCGACAGAAGTGGTGTTCGATTGTGGTCACTTTCTAGAGCCACTCAGTAGATAGCAATCGCATTTCACCCCTTATTTTAGCTTAGATATCTCTGCATTTCATCAGCAGATTCTGGATATGGGAGTGGCGTCCACCTGGTATCAGATTGCATGTTGTTGCATTACATTCACAAAGGAGGCCTGTATGGGTATCCTTGAGAGGTTCTTCTTCCTTAAAGGAAGTGGGCTGTCACGTATCTCGGTGAATAATCGCCATGTGGAGGCCCGGGTGAAAAATTCTTGCCTTATCGCATTGCATTGTAAACAAATAAACTTCATAGAACGTCACAGGGCCCCTCCTAGTGATGTGGTTAATGTCAATGTCAGGTGGAGAACTGCAGCAGGGATTCCCGGCTGTAGCTGGGGCCAACAGAAGTAAGCGGCCTGGGGTACTTCGTGACGTTTGCAGCAGATAGCAGAGTATGTAAGGTAGCATGTCACTGACCACCTGGGTCCTCTTAGAAAAGACTTTCATCCTCATCTTGTTCTACAGCAGTGTACAGAGCTGTTTAGAGAGCTATGGCCCGCCATTGATTCAAGCAGTCACTGCCATTGTCGCCATCTTTAATTATGTTTGGGATCTAGCACAGTCATAGAAGTGCTTTAGGCTGCATTATTCTTTCCGATTTGGAGGTTTGTAAGTATGTTTCTTTGGTATTCAGTGGGTCTGATGGATGGTTAGCAATTTAGGGCTCTTTGTTTGAAGTGTTTGGCCCAGACCACGACTGAGGCTTATCGGAGCTCAGAGACAAGCCACCATCTTAGCTGTGCTCCAAGCCACAGCCTGTCCATGTCAAGCCATTGCTAAAGGCTAGAGGCCCTATTGGTTCAATGGGAGAAGTTATGTCAGACTCCTTAGATGTGATCTGTTTATAATGAAAGGTTATGATAAAACAAGTAAGCCTTACTTTCTTATTGTACAAAGCATGTGTTAAAGACTGTGGAAAATTGTGTTACTAGTTGCACAGGATGTGAATCCTGTGCAAGTAATAGGTCCACAACTGTCTCCTTACAAACAAAGTACCCCATTGCAGCAACTAACTCTCAGCATAGCGAAGAAGAGCAGTTCAAGGCCTAATCAATTGAGGTGGAGGGGGCTAGTAATCTCCATTTGCTAGCACAACTCTGAGTAAATGATTGTCCAGTCAGTGTTTTTTTTTTAAATAGGAAAAGAGCGTTTATCGCACACACACTACATGCAGTGGAATGATAAACACCCATTTTCATAAATCTTTTCTTTCAGGGGATGAGACAGTTGGGGTTATGTGACATATGAGGGGAGAAGGCTGGGTTAGGATGAGGTTTGACGTTCCATATTATGAAATATTGCCTCCATTCAAAGACTGACTATTTTCAAACAGTCCAGAGTATAAGAGAAGTGATTCAAGGAGTCAGGCATGCAGGGGTGCACAAGTCTGATCATTCTGCATTGTTACTGGAGTTTAAACCAGTTTTTAGCCCGAGCTAAGAAGATGGACGTTGTACTGCATAATATTGTTAGTTCATAAGGCGGTGGATGTTCTCCACTCAGAGACAGAGGAGCTTTTTAGAATTCATATATATAAACACAGTGTGGTCCTCTTTGAAGGCCTTTCTGAGGAGGAAGTTCACAAGCATATCATCCTTTACGAGGACGGCATACAACAAGAAGGCCACTATATTACAGTTTGAATTAAGGAATGGAGGAACAGCTACTATTACAAAAACTAGGACCTAACGAGGTAACAGGACTTCAGGATAGGCTGCAAAACTTGAGACAAGCTAACTGCCTTGCTGGAGACCAGAGTTAGGAAAAGGTGGGAAGCACGTAAAATAGCTCATTTTGAGTCAGGGGAGAATTGTGGGAAGCTGTTTGCCTCGAAAAATAAATTTGACCAAGTGAGAAATGTAATTATTGAAATAAAGTGTAGTAGATCTAGTGTGAACCTAAGAAGCAGTAATGATACTGAAAATGCTTTCCTCAGCTTCTTTGAAGATGTACACAGAGAAAACTTAGTGATAACAGAGGAGAGGGTAAAGGTGTGGGTAACTGGAGAGGAATTAGGCAAACTCAGTGAGGATAAGAAGGATCAACATAATAGTAATATTAACCTTAGCGAAGCTGAACTGGCAAATAGTTCCAGCAAGATAGAAAAGGCTGCAGGTCCTGATTGTTTGTAGGTGGAGCTAAACAAAACTCTGGGCAATATAATACTATCTGTGATGACAAGCCTATTCAGGGAGATTTTTGAGAAAGGGTTGTCAACGCCCACCTCATGGAATGAAGCCATTGTTGCCCTAATTTGTAAACCAAGGAAAACTCCCAGTCGTTGTGATTTGCTTAGACCTATATCATTCCTAAACTATAATTAGAAAAATATAGTTATCAAAGTTTAAGTTGACAGGTTAAATGGAGTGATAGGCAAGCTTCTACAAGAGAATCAAAAGGGTTTTTAAGAGGTAGAGCATTGCATGAGTTAACCTATAGGTCTCATTGGCTAAAGTAGATCTGTCTGTCTCCTGTAAGGTGCTACGGGAAGTTGTGACCTTTGATGCTACCAAAGCATTTCAAGTTAATTGATCATATCTGCAATCAATGTTAAAGCATTATAATCTGAGGGATAACTTTTGTAGAGTCGTTCACCTGATTTATCAAAATCCTTCTTCCAGAATACATGTGAATTGAAGCATTACCCCAGCATTTAAAATGTCTAGGGGTACGAGACAAGGATGTCCGCTCTCACCTTTGTTGATTAATTTACATATTGAGCCGTTGGAATGTAAACTTAGAAATGAGTTCTCCATTCCCCATTTGTCTACAATAATTGGAAAAAAGTATCTTTGCATGCAGATGGCTGTATGTTCTATATATCAGACTTACTGATTGTCCTGCAGATCATTGAGAAGTTGATATTGGATTTTGGTGGGGTGGCTAGCTATTTGGTTAACATTTCCAAAACTAAAATTATGGTACGAAACATGCCAAGGGTTAACTAGTCAATTACAGATGAGATGACATATCTGGGTCTAAAGATCACTCAAGATCTCTGAAAAATTCTGGAAGTGAAATTTTACTAAAGCTCTGACAGTCAAGTAGATTGATGAAGGATTGGTCCTACTGTAATATGCATGGGCATTCCAACTAAAGAACGCTAGGGTGTTGCTAAATAGCCCATTGGTACTACGATAAGGCTATGTAAAAGGACATCAGAAGCGGGGAGGCCTACTTCATGTACAAATTAGGAGTCCCCAAATACTACGAGAAAGTGAAGTTAAAGCTGCTGGAAGCAATGGCTGAACTTTGGTATGCAATTCTGAAGGCTACTAAGCTGACTTATTACAGTAAATTTGCATCCCTTTGGGACTCATCGTGGTCACCAGAATGTGCTAAGAGCAAGCTGCCATTTCCTATAAAAATGGTGGTTATCCAGAGATGGGACCAACTTATACACAGTGGTAAACTTTTACCAGGGGAAGAACTTTATGTGGTGGCGGAGTGGAATATGTTGCAATTTGAGTATTCACAACTAGAAAGCCGGTCCCAGAGCTTGATCCATGAGATAGGGTAAACCAATGACATGCAAGAAACCCTAATGCAAGGGAATGCCAAGAAGGAAGGAAATCTCAAGATTGTATTGGTTACTGATGGCTTTTGCTGATGGGGAGTTCACACTACTAGAGGAGCTGCTGGGAGGGTACTTGCCGAAGATGTAGTTAAAAAAACTATGGCAAGTATCAGTGAGCACTTTATACAGTATTGTTAAGCCCACTTGTTTAAGGAACAACCATCTCTTTTCCCTTTACAAAGCATACTGGATGCCCACAGGATCCTGAAGATGAGAAAAGGGTCCATAGCTAAATGAAAAAAATGTGGACTAGATAAGGCTCATGATGTCCATGTGTTTATTAAATGCCCTAGGATTCAGAGATTCTGGGAAAATCTGTGTAAGGCTATTATGAGCATCCTTTGGATAAATGTCAGAGTAAGCCTTTCCCTACTTTTTTGGGGGAAATGGAGGGTCCGGTCAAGCTGAGTAAAAATTGAACAAAATTCCTATTTTACCTGACTCTGCCATGAAGGGAAATCTGCATGAAGTGGATAGTGGAAGTTCCACCGACGTGTGCTGAATAATTCGGTAATTCATTAATTGAAAATTGATGCTATAGATATGACTGGTAAGAGGTATTAGTTCTGGTTTCCACTGATGAGTTGTTTGGAACAAAGCAATCCTAACGGGAGTGTGGTAGGAAATTTGGTTTCATGATATCAAAGCAAATCTTGTCCTATGATTACACCCTTCATTGCTTCTGCACTTCGATACTCAGTTGCATTCGGATGTACATCGAATAAAAGCAAAATACCTCTCTGGTGTGCCAACTCTAAAAATAACGGGTGCAAGTCTGTAACACTGGGGTATAAACCTGAGGTGAATGAGGGCAAAAAAACACATATGAGACTCAATATGCATTTAAAAGTAGAATATTCCTCTGTATTAAAGATTGCCTCCAAGGTGGCCATGTCTCCCCACCTTGGAGGCAGAGAGGCCTATTGTTTTAGGCCTATCTGCCCCCAAGGGGAGCAGAAGGCACCAAGATATCAGAGATTTTTTTTTGGGGGTTCCCTTTTTTTGAGTGTGCTGAGGCGCCCCCTTTGGCAAAGGTCGCCCCCACTCAAACAGGGTACAGAGCTGTTGGCCATTTCTGCCTCCCTTGGGGGCAGATCGGCCTATTTTTTTAGGCCCATCTGCCACTAAGGGGGGCAGAAGCCACTTAGGCACCAGGGGCAATTTCTAAATTCTTGGTGGCGGGGTGTTTGACAACTGGCAAAGTATTCTATTTGTGATTATAACAGTTTATTTCTTCTTTTTGTTCTAGTTCAAAGCTTTTGCTTCCTTTGCTGTGGATCCTTGTGGTTTTGGCAGTAGTCGTCCTGCGGTTTGCATAGTTGCATGTTTTAGGTAAGTGAAAGCAATTTACTCCAAAAGAGTATTGTTGACATGCATCAACGACATGTGTGCAGGTGGTGTACTAAATGCAGTATTGTGTGTGAAAATGTCCTTAGATTTGAGCACAATGATATTTGTGTTGTCATATGTCTAATTTTCTTTTTTCTTTTTAGTGGGATATCATTGGTGCTTGCTGTGTCTGTGCAGAGTAGTTGCTGGTGAGTAGCTTTTTCAGGCAAGTGTGTGGTTTAGTTTTTTAGTACATAACTCTTTCTATTAAAGCTACACTTTGTTTATTACTTATTTTAGTGCTGGTTGTTGTTGGCAATCCATTTGTTGTTAGTGAAGATCAAGGCTAGCCGCAGAGTGACCGCTCAGCAGGTTGTTGGCATGCTTTTTGAGTCATCTTCAGACCATGATTACAAGACTGACTCTGCATCTGAGGCAGAGGAGGAACTGAGAGATTCTGGCAGTGAGTTTTCTGTCCGAGAGGATTCTTCTGAAGAGGAAGCCACTCTCAGTTCAGATGAAGGGCCTGTTTTAGAGGAGGACATTGATGTGCCAAGAGTGCGGCAGCCTGGGGCTGAAGGGTTTCCACTTAGAAGACCTGACACCTGGATTGCCCCAAACATGGAGCAGCTACAGTTACCTGCATTTACTGGTCTCCCAGGGTGTAGAGTCAATACGGAAAACTTTTTGCCTGTCAATTTCTTTCACTTGTTTATGGACAATGTATTTTTGGAAGAGATTGTGGAGCAGACTAATTTGTATGCGGAGCAATATTTGAGGGACAACGGTGCCTCAGTCTAGAGCTACTCAGTGGGTTCCCACATATCTGGAGGAGATGAAAAAGTTTTTAGGTTCAACTTTTTTGATGGGGTTGATAAGGAAGCCGTCACTGGCTTCTTATTGGTCTACTAGTCCCTTGATGGCAACGGCTATATTTCCTGCAACTATGACACGTAATCGCTATTTGCTTCTTCTTCATATGCTGCATTTTGTAGACAATGCTTTAGCCTTGCCATGAGATCACCCTGATTGTGACTGTCTTTTTAAGATTAGGCCTGTCCTTGATAATTTTGTAGATCAGTTTTCAGAGGTCTATGTTCCAGGCAAATAGATAAGTGTGGACGAGTCTTTGGTCCTTTTCAAAGGGCGTTTAGTTTTTAAGCAGTACATTCCTAGTAAGAGGGCACGGCATGGGATTAAATTGTATATGCTGCAAGAAAGCAGTACAGTATACGTGTATAATTTCCGGGCCTACACTGGTAGGGATTCCAGTATTGACCCTCCTGGTTGTCCGGACACTTTTGGAGTTAGCGAACAAAATTGTGTGGGAACTTGGTAGACGACTGTTTAACAAAGGTCACCATTTGTACGTATATAATTTTTACACTGGAGTGCAGTTGTTCAAGGAGTTGTTTAGAGTAGACATTGTTGCTTGTGGCACAATCCATTCTAAGCGGAACGGCAATCCAAGGGAGCTTGTCTGTAAAAAACGTGAGAGGGCACGGTGCAGTGCCTTGCGGAATAATGAGCTGCTAGCTCTGAAATTTTCAGACAGGAGGGATGTGTACATGCTATCTACCATCCATGATGAGAGTACTTCCCCTGTATCTGTTTGGGGTCAGGTTGCAGAAGTGCACAAACCTGCATGCATTTTGGACTACAATAGGTACATGGGTGGTGTTGATAGAGTAGATCAGAGGTTGGAACCTTACACTACTCTTCGTAAGTCTTAAGTGTGGTATAAAAAGTTGACACTACATTTATTTCATTTGGCAACTTTTAATGCTTTTATTGTGTTCAAGGATTGTTCACCTGAGTCAAGGATGAAATTTGTTAAATTTCAGGAGTCAGTGATAGAGAGCCTTATTGTGGTGGAACAGGCAAGAGTTCCTAGAGTAGCAGTGGTGGATGATGTGGATAGATTGAAAGATCGCCACTTTCCAGATCACATTCCCCCCCCTCCCCAAAAAACATACCCACTAACAAATGTAGAGTATGTGCCCAAAGAGGTATCCGGAGGTACTGCCTCAATTGCCCTTCAAATCCTGGGCTGTGTGTGGTGGGCTGTTTCAGAAATTACCACACGAAAAAAAAATTGGGGAAATACCGTGACCGTAAACTGCCTATTTTATATTTTCATATGTTCAGTTTCACGGTTGGCATTACTGTCATGTTTTTAGTTAGAGCTTTTGTGTTTGTAGTTGTATACTTATTTTATAATTATTTAGTGGTTTCTTTGTTGTTTATAAACAAAAGAAAGTGATGGTGGTGTGCTTGGGGTGGCGCTTGGCTGGCGGTGTGTGTGGGGTGGTGCTTGGCTGGTGGTGTGCATGGGGTGGCGCTTGGCTGGCGGTGTGTTTGGGGTGGCGCTTGGCTGGCAGTGTGCGTGGGGTGGCGCTTGGCTGGCAGTGTTCGTGGGATGGCCCTTGGTTGCCGGTGTGCGTGGGGTGTCGCCTGGCTGGTGGTGTGCTTGGGGTGGCACTTGGCTGGCGTGTGCATGGGGTGGCGCTTGGCTGGCGGTGTGCTTGGGGTGGCGCTTGGCTGGCGGTGTGCGTGGGGTTACCTTGGTTGGCGGTGCCAGCCAAACGTCAGTCCACACACTCCCATCAGCTAGAGTGACAGATGTATCAGGTATATGGGCGTATGTAAGTGATGGGCTCTTGAGTGTCGCTGTCTGTCGATGCAAGTGTTGTAATGTGCTGGACCCGTGGCTGGTGGCGTGAATGGTCTTGTGCATGTCATGTATGAAAGGTGTGTGAATGGACTGTAAAACGGTTGCCTTGACGCAGCTTTACAGCTCATAAGCTGTGAGCCATTGGTTCAGTTTTTTGGCCTTTCAGTTATTAACAGTACATTTCACTTTTGTGAAATCTCTTGTTAATAAAATTTGATCTACCGAACCATCACTCACCCTCGTGCCAAATCCAACCAGTATGTGTGGTACCAATGACAAAACCTGCTCCGCTGTAATCAGGCGTCGCAGCACACTTGTGACACACTAGGTGTCTCAGGTGGCACCCCGATGATGAAGCATGCCGCAAACTTGGTTGGTGGGTGAGGGGTCTTTTTCACATAACCTAAGTGTGTTTCTTTTCACAATTTTAGTGTTTGGTACATCACGGACATACGTGGACACATCAAAATGATATATCGTAAAACTACCTGTGTTTGGGGGTAAGGGGCACCTATGATTTTGGTCCTGGGTGTAGTCTTCATCTGGGGAAACCTACCAAACACAGACATTTTTTAAAACTAGACACCGCAAGGAATCCAGGGAGGTGTGGCTTGCGTGGATCCCCCAACATTTTCTTACCCAGACTCCTCTGCAAACCTCACAATTTGCTTAAAAAAGCATATTTTCCTGACTTTTCTTTGTAGGATCACCGCTCCAGCACAAAATGTCTACTCCCCAGTGTTCCCCCCAGTCTCCCAAGTAAAATGGCACCTCACTTGTGTGGGTCCCCCAAAGCAGAGTCAACCTAAAAATGTATAAAAGAAGAATATGTGCTTATCAGCTTGCTGTGCTATCCCCTCAATCTCTAAAAGCTTTGGGCCTTTTTCTGTTACAGGCACCTGGCCCACCCACACAAGTGAGGTATCATTTTCATCGGGAGACTTGGGGGAATGCTGGGTGGGAGGAAATTTGTGGCTCCTCCCAGATTCCAGAAATCTCTGTAACCGAAATGTGAGGAAAAAGTGTTTTTTTAGCTAAATTTTGAGGTTTGCAAAGGATTCTGGGTAACAGAACCTGGTCAGAGCCCCACAAATCACCCCATCTTGGATTCCCCTAGGTCTCTAGTTTTCGAAAATGCACAGGTTTGGTAGGTTTCCCTAGGTGTCGGCTGAGCTATAGGCCAAAATCCACAGGTAGGCACTTTGCAAAACACACCTCTGTTTTCTTTGAGAAAATGTGATGTGTCCACTTTGTGTTTTAGGGCATTTCCTGTTGCGGGCACTAGGCCTACTCACACAAGTGAGCTACCATTTGTATCGGGACACTCAGGGGAACCCTGGGTGGAAGGAAATTTGTGGCTCCTCTCAGATTTCAGAACTCTCTGTCACCAAAATGTGGGGAAAAACTGTTATTTGAGCCACATTTTGAGATTTGCAAAGGATTCTGGGTAACAGAACCTGGTGAGAGCCCCACAAGTCACCCCATCTTGGATTCCCCTAGGTCTCTAGTTTTAAAAAAAAGTACAGGTTTGATAGGTTTCCCTAGGTGCCAGCTGAGCTAGAGGCCAAACTCCAGAGGTAGGCACTTTGCAAAAAACACCTCTGTTTTCTTTGAGAAAATGTGATGTGTCCACTTTATGTTTTGGGGCATTTCGTGTCGCGCGCACTAGGCCTACCCACACAAGTGAGGTACCATTTTTATCGGGACACTCAGTGGAAAGCTGGGTGAAAGGAAATTTGTGGCTCCTCTCAGTTTCCAGAACTCTCTGTCACCGAAATGTGAGGAAAAACTGTTATTTTAGCCACATTTTGAGGTTTGCAAAGGGTTCTGGGTAACAGAACCTGGTGAGAGCCCCACAAGTCACCACGCTCCTCAACAGCTTATCTTGTGCACATTTTAGAAATACAAAGGTTTTCTTGATACCTATTTTTCACTCTTTACATTTCAGCAAATGAATTGCTATATAGCAGTATAGAATGAAAACCCACTGCTAGGTGCAGCTCATTTATTGGCTCTGTGTACCTAGGGTTCTTGATGAACCTACAAGCACTATATATCCCCGCAACCAGAAGAGTCCAGCAGACGTGAAGGTATATTGCTTTCAAAAATCTGACATCGCAGTAAAAAGTTACAGAGTAAAATGTAGTGAAAAATTTCAGTTTTTTCACCTCAATTTCAATATTTTTTTATTTCAGTTGTTATATTCTGTAGGAAACCCTTGCATGATCTACACAAATTACCCATTAATGAATTCAGAGTTTTATCTACTTTTCAGAATTGTTTGGGTTTCTGGGATCCAGCATTGGTTTTGCACCCATTTCTGTCACTGACTGGAAGGAGGCTGAAAGCAAAATAAATCGTAAAAATGGGGTATGTCCCAGTAAAATGCCAGAATTGTGTTGAAAAATTAGGTTTTCTGATTCAATTCTGTCTGTTCCTGAAAGCTGGGAATCTGGTGATTTTGGCACTGCAAACCCTTTGTTGGTGCCATTTTCAGGGGAAAAAACACAAGCCTTCTTCTGCAGCCCTTTATTCCATTTTATTTTTTTTAAACAAAATTTTCACTGTTTTTTTGGCTATTTTCTTGGCCTCCTTCAGTGGAACCCACAATGTCTGGTTACCTCTAGAATCCCTAGGGCGTTGGAAAAAAAGGACGCAAATTTGGCGTGGCTAGCTTATGTGGACAAAAAGTTATGAGGGCCTAAGTGCGCCCTGCCCCAAATAGCCAAAAAAAGGCCTGGCACCTGAGGGGGAAAAGGCCTGGCAGCGAAGGGTTAACTGCGTGGCTCGCTGTGAAAGATGAGGTACTATAGTTTGCTTGTGTTCTAAACAAATGTGATGTTGTACTTAAACTAGGAAGTGGCAATAGACTAAACTATTTTGCTCATAAAGTTAGCCCATGACCCTCGTGAGATTGTAGCCAGTGCACGAACACTCTTAGACGCCTGGGTTAGTTGCTGTCTGTCAAGGTATGAGCGCACATTCTATTTATAAAATACTGGTTGCAGAAATATCAGTGAAGAAAGTGTGCGTGTGGAACAACCTGAATGGGCCTTGAAGCAGGATAGTAACTCCTTCAGATGAGCTTGAATTAGTCCGTGTTAAAAAACGTATGCACTGTGCTTGTTACTCTTTCAAAGACAGGATACTGGTGACAGATTATCAGCATTCCTGGCTGGGATCCAGCCTGGGGGAAGCAATGTTTAACTGCCCAATAACGATAAAACTGCATTAAGGTTGGCAATATTTCTCAGTGCGGTTCTCATTTGGAATCCATCTTACTAGGATTATAAAATAGCCAATATTCTTCTTTGATGAATGGAAGATCGTCAATCAACATTTGAGAAACGTTGTTTCCATGTTTATCCAGTGGTGTAAACGACATTTTTTAGGTAAGAGGCCAGGTGTTGACCTTTAAGTCTGCAAACATTGCTACAATTTGCATTGCAATTATTAACATATGCTCAAACAACGTCTAGTCTTTTGATATTTTTTAACTGTGATTTGCCGCAGTGCTGTGGAAATTGAACTTAATACAAGTTCCAAAGTTGTTTTAAACCTGCTGGGGCAACTACGGCTAACCCTCTCTACTACTATGGTGCTATCCCTGCATCACCTGCTCACACAGAAGGAAATGTATGCTGTCCCACCATCGTAACAAATGAATGCTTAGAAAAGGTACAGAATACATCTGTTTGAAATGTCCCAGGCAGAAAAGATACATTTTGTCCACTCATACGCGAACACGGCCCTGGCCTCAAGAAATGGACAGACCAAGCTTATAATGGCTGATGTTCAAGGTGCTCTTAGAATCTCCTCGAACCTTTCGATAAATTGCACTCTACCCCCTTCCTCCCTAAAACGCCTCCACTCCCCACTCCTACCTTCTGTCAAGTGGGTACTATCAATGCTTTGCTTCCTACCCTCATATATTGCAGGAATTCCTTTAAAATCGGTATATTTCCTTAAATTCCCTCCCAGTGGCGTGATCTCCCTGTATTCATACCCAGGTGAAAGCCCCAATCCTCCATTTCGATCTACACAACCTTAGGATGAGGACACAAGCAGGGACAGACTGGTCTATAGGACATTCATGCAGTGCCTGAGGGGCTTGTCTGAAAGGTCAATGAGTGAGGCGTTTTGGGCTAGTTCTGGACCTGTTATAAGGTCTGGTGTGGTGCTTTTTACTGTTGATTTTTCTGATATCAGTACAACAAGCATGCAACAAGCACAAATCCATGACATATCCCTTAGCAGCAAAACACCTGTACAGCATGTCTTTACAAGGTCAAAGTGCAATCTTATTCACTAATGGGCCACTTTGATTTTGGTGACTGTATTATTAATGACGGAAACCTTTTGGCTCCTGATGGACTCCATAGAACTGTGACGTACGTGTTAGCGTGTGGTGAAGTGAATACATGTTTAGAATGTTGGGTTCGCAGTTACAAACATATGAATAAAGACATGTAACACACAGCTAAGTGTGTGGCATAGTCATTGGCGGGTACCCAGGCTGGGGACAAAGCTACAATTGGCAACGAAATAGGGGATAAGTAACCTGAAGATCGACAGTGCTGTCCCAGAGAGTTTGCTGTGGTCCAAGCACTGTCCATCCACTGAACTTCTGACGTGCAGGTTGCCGCCACAGTGGCTACCTCCCTGCTGGGCCCATTACCAGTTTTCCACTAGGTCTGTGGGTGAAAACCTGAGTTTCCACCCTATGGCATAGTGGGAAACATCCTACAGCATTGTCTCTGGCTCGTAATCGAACAGGCAATGCTGTGGGATGCAGGGTGCACCAACACCCTTGCAATGTTCACTGTCTTTTAAGCAGACACTGAACATTGCAATGCTGCTGGCAGGGGGCCCTGCATTGCCCATGCCAAGTGCATGAGCAGTGCAGGGACCCCTAGGGTCCCCTGCACCCATTCTCCACCGGCCTTTTCATGGCAGTGTTACCGCCATGAAATCACTGGCAGAGAACAAGGTCATAATCCCTAAGGCAGCACTGCTTGCAGTGCTGCCCTGGTGGATTAGGACTGCCACAACCACCAGACCTCCGGGATCTCTAATCCTGGCGGTGGTGGCAGTCCGACCACCGCACGACCTCCATGGTCATAATGTGGTGCTGGGACCGCCGCATTGGCAGCTGTCCGACTGCCACCACGAGTCTGGCGGTCAAGTGACAGCCAGACTCACAATGACCACCTAAGTCTGGAGTGAATTCTCATGGCTGCCAGAGCTGAAACATGTGCTTCAACAAGTTGCTGACATGGAGGCCACAGGTGCCCAAAGTGAGTAAGTCATGAATACGAAAAGTAAGCTGAAGCACAAGGTTGAAGGACGCAAAGTGATGTTTCCACTGAAAAAGAAGTTGTGCTTTTGGAGTGGATTTTCTTTTTCACTCAAAGGAAAATGTCCCATGTTGGACTTGGCCCTTTTTGCAGGGTCATCCCCAAACTGTTTGCCTCCTTCCTCCTATTTTTTCTGACCAGATGTGTGGGCTTTACGACTCTGGGCACCTTACCACTGCTAATCAGTACTAAAGTGTATATGCTCTCTGTGTAAATTGAATTGGTGGTTGGTTTATCCATGATGGATATATTTGATTTACTAGTGAGTCCCTAGTAAAGTACATTAGAGGTGCCCAGGGCCTGTATATCAAATGATAGTAGTGGGCATGCAGCACTGATTGTGCCATCCACATGAGTAGCCCTGTAAACATGGCTCAGACCTGCCACTGCAGAGTATGTGTGTGCAGTTGTAACCTGCCCATTACCTGGCAAGTGTACCCACTTGCCAGGCACAAACTTCCTCTTTTATACATGTAAGGCACCTCTAAGGTAGGCCTAGGTAGCCTTCTCGGCAAAGTGCAGTGTATGTTAAAGATGGAACATGTACTGATTTACATGTCCTAATAGTGAAATACTGCTAAATTCAGTTTTCACTGTTGCAAGGCCTATCTCTCTCATAGGTTAACTTGGGAGCTGGCTTTAAATATCCTTAAAGTGCAGTTTCCCTTTGAGAGCAGTTAGAAATATGGAGTTTGGAGTCTCTGAACTCACAATTTAAAAATACATATTTTAGTGAATGTGGTTTTTAGATTGTTAGTTTGATAATGTCAGTTCTAGAAAGTTGGCATTTTCATGCTTAAACCATTCTGTGACTCTGCCTACTTGTGTACTCCATGCCGGGGTCAGACTGGCATTTGGGCTGTTTGTGAATCTCTGCTAGACAGTGACACAAAGGGAGCTGAGGTATATCCTGCATATCCTGCTGAGCCATCTGGGCTAGAGTGGAGAGAGGAGTGGTCACTTACACCTGAATGGGCTGTGCCTGCCCTCACACAACAAAGTCTCCAACCCCCTATTGTGAGTCTGGAGCCAGGGCTGGGCAAGGCAAAATCTTGTGAACAACTGAGACTTTCCTCTGAAATTTGTATACTTTAAAAGCAGAAAAGGGTATAAGTAGTGAACTCAAAACCCCAGATTTTTAGATTATGTCTGAATTCAAGAGGAACCTCTTCCAAGGAGAAGAGCTGAAGAGCTGGAGGAGGAGTACGGCCCCTTTGCCTGTGACTGTGCTTTGATGGGTTGGGCTGCATTTGCTGCTTGTGCCTGAAAGAGAAAAAAGACAGGACTTTGTGGTATATTACTACTTGTGAAAAATCTCCAAGGGTTTGGACTGAGCTTGCCTCCTGTTATGAAGTCTCAGGTCCATCAAAGACTTCCTCTGCCAGCACATGGATTCTCTGCTGAGACTCCTGCCCTGCCAAGTGGTGCCCTATCCAGTCCCTGGGCTCTTGAGAGGTGAAGTTGGCAGAACAAGGACTGAAATCCATGTACAAAACACCATTCAGGAAAAAATTGGAAGCACCACCTGAGACGCAGCTGAAAAAAGATGTGCCACCGGCTTTGCGGCTTAAATCAATGCTCAACCTGCATCGCAGCTGGGAGATTGACACAACGCGGCTGGAGAAACGGTGCAACACCCGCTTGTAGCTGCTGATAACTACACAAACCCCATGCAACGCGGTTTTCCAACACCATGTGGCCAGATTTCTCATGTATCATCGCTGGGCGTCACAAATCAATGCAGGCATGCGCGGATTTGAGGTCCCCATCCAGAAACTGACGCATAACTCTCTTGCAGGAGAGAAAAACGACGCATTGTTGACCCGACAGGAGAAGAAACAATGCATGGCCTCACTTGCGAGTAAGGACTCGATGCGTCGCTGTATTTTTCAATGTATGCTCGCCGGTGCAGCTTTATTTTTTCTGCTAACCAGGTACTTTGTGTAAATCAATGTTTCCATTGTTTTCTATGGATTAAGACTCTTATTCTTTTGAAAATTCATACCCGACTTGTGTATGTTGGATTTTTGTCATTTTGTTATTGCTTGATTTAGACAAATGTTACCTATTTTTCTAAACTGATGTGGTTTCCATTTTGTAATGTTATCACTGTACTACTGTGTGTGTTGGTACAAATACTTTCCATATTGCCTTTGAGATAAGCCCAACTGCTTGTGCCAAGCTACCCAGGGGGCAACCAGGGGTTATCTAAGTGTGTATCTCCATTGCCCTGGACAGTGCAAACTGGCTGCCAACCAGAGACCCCATTTCTAACATCCCTCCATCGGACAGATATACAAAGGTTTTGGGAAGGAGAACGTTTTGTAATGGTTGCAAGGCAAAGGAAAATGTAAGTGCATCACTTCGAGAAGACAGAATTGCCACACGAACATTCCAGAAGCAACGCTTGACGCATACCATACCCACAAGGCCAAGCAACAACACCAGCTGAGAAAAATTTAGACCAAATGGAGTCAATCATGATCTAACTCATTGTCAAAAACTTATTCAGTATTAATGCCAAGAGAAAGTGAAGATGATGGTTGTCCAATGTTGATGTTTACCCCAGAAAAATGTGTTCATGTTGGACTGGCCACATGTAAAGATAATACCATTCAAAGAAAAGTTGACATGAAAAAGCACAAAAGTAATTCAAACATTGTCCGAAGATTAGACTGGAAATAAAAGAGAAATATAATGAGCTGTCTCAAATGCCACTATAGACGTTACTGAAAACTAAAGTATATACATGAGCTCCATCGACGCCATGGAAAACTGAAGGTTCATTTGTAGCCACCATGAAACACAAGAAGACAAAAGTGCAAGCGCCCATTCATATGCTTCAAGTTATATGCGTCAAGCGCCCAATAACTCAATTTCAGCACAGCTGATGATATGGGACTGATCTTAGTTAACTACAGCATGAATGCTCATCATGAAATAGTAAGTCAGGGCCATATGTACGAACACATTTTCCCATAGACACAGAATGGGTAAAACCCTTTGCTACATCTGGCCCTCAGTTCCCTTTGTTGTTTCAAGGGTTAGGAAAACTTAGGACAATGAATGTACAATTGCATATTAATGAGGATATCCTTCCCATTGTTTAAAGACACAGATGAGTTGCATTTCATTTACAAGATGCTGTTCAAAAGGAATTCAAAACATTACTTAAACATGATATCATTGAGCATTCTACTTTTCCAAAGTCATAGGTTTCTCCCAAGCAGTAGCACCCAAAAAGGATAACGAACTGCATACATTTGTTTGAATATATGTCAAGCAAGTAAGGCAATTGAAACAGAATGACCTCCAGCTCTGTACATTGCTTACATAGTAACACAATTGAATGGTGTGAAGGTCTTCTCTCACCTTGATTTAAATAAAAGATATAGGCCCTCATTATGTCACTAGCGGTAATGACCGCCTACCGGCGCAGCTGCCTAAACACCGTCACCGCGGCTACCTACCGTCCGCCATATTATGACCGTAGCCGGAATTCCACCTGACGGCTGTCAGGATTCCAGCTGCGGCCATGGTGGCAGACGGCGTTAAGGTGGTGCTGCTGCCAGCAGCAGCGCCACACCAGTAGACCGCTGCAGACCATATCATGACACAGCCTGGCGGTGTTCTGCTGGTAGACGCTGCTGCTGGCAGCAGCACCCCATCCCGTCTCCTGCCAGAGGACCCCCAGCAAGCAGGTAAGTTGGACGCTCCAACAGGGGAGGGGGCTGAGGGGTGTTGTGTGTGTGTGTGGGGGTGTGGGTGTATGTTTGTGTGTGCGTGCATGCTGGTGTGTGGCATGTGGAATACGTGTGTGCATGATTGGTTGTGAGTGTGCGTGTATGTTGTATTATGTGAATGCGTGGGTGTTTGTATGTATTTCAGTGTGTGTGGATGTGTGTGTGAATGGATGTATGCATGCGTGGGTGAATGTGGGTATGAGTGTGTGTATGCGTGTGTATGATGGTGCGTGAATGTGCATGTATGTCATGGGGGTTCTGGAGTGGGAGGGGGAGGGTGAGGATGGTTCTGGGGAGGGGGAGGGAGGAGGGGAAGACCCCTATCAGTGACAGGGAAGGAATTCCCTGTCACTGATAGTGTCTACCGCCATGGTTTTCGTGGCGTTAAGGATGCCACAAAAACCATGGCGGTATGTGGGGTCATAATCCCGCGGGTGGGACAGTGACGCCGCCTGGCTAGAGACTGTAGTCTCCAGCCCAGCGGCTGTTACCGCCCTGGTGGACAGAGTGGTACATTGGGGGTTTTGCTCGGGCCAAACAGCCATTGTCATATTTTGAGGAAAAGTACCGCCAGCCTGTTGGCAGTACTTTTATCCAAAATACTGCCGTCTGCCAGGGTCGTAATGAGGGCCATAATCAGTTGGAACATGAGGAGAATTGCAGGTACAAACTTTTCTAAACATATTGGTCTATTTCAATATAAAAGATTAAGGGCCTGATTTAAATCTCGACGGATCTTGATGGATGGAATATTACATTACAAAAGTGACAGATATCCTGTGCGCCATATTATGATCTCCATAGGATATAATAGTATCGTAATATGGCAGACGGGATATTCATCACATTTGTGACGGAATATTCCCTTCTGCCTAGATCAGAATCAGGCCCTAAGTTTCAGTGTGTCATCAGCTTCGGTCATTTTTCAAGATATCATTTGATGCATCATACAGCCTGTCATGAATGCTTTCAGCTTTAGTGATGGCATATTAATTTTCAGAGCTACACAGAAAGAGCATGATAAAGTTCTCTAGGAAGTGTGTCATTTACTTGTTGGTGCAGGTTCAACTTTGAAAGCTGAGAAATGTGAATTCCATAGGACAAAGCTAAAGTTATTTGGCCATATATTTTCTGATGGGGGTATGACACCCAATCCAGCTAAAGTGCAAGAGTTGTCAAATGCCAGTCCCCCACAAAATGTTTCCATGTTATGTTCATTCCTTGGCATGGCCAGTTACTATTATTACAGATACATATGAGACCTTGCCACTATGAGTGCTCCATTAAAAGACTCAACAAAAAATAATTTTTCATTTCATTGGTCATATGAATGCAAGCAAAGCTTTATGAGAATGAAGCAATCTATCAAGAATGCTGCTAAAATGGCATATTTGAATGCAAAGCTTCATACAGATCTTGTTTGTAATGCTAGCTGAGTTGGGTTAGGTGCAATCTTTGCACAGCACAGTGGAAACTCAAATGCTCAAAGACATATTGTGGTATATGAAAGCAAAAGTTTATCCTAAACTAAACTTACTTATTTACAAACTGAGAAAGAATGTTTAGAAGTGGTGTGGGCTTGTGAACATTTCCACATGTTCTTATATGGAAAGCCTTTGACGCTTGTGATGAATCATCAATCATTGTTGACTATTTTTGGCAATCCAAAGGCCAAGATTCCTCCTCACATTGAGCGTTGAGGTGTACAATTACAAGAATACAACTACACAACCATGCACCATCCAGGGAAAGATCAAAGCCCTGCCAACTACTTCTCCAGATTGCCATACAGCGTCATGGTACCCCTTCCAAAATGACTGAAGCCTACATACATTTTATTGTGAAATCAAACACACCAGCTGCCATTTCATTGGAGCAAATTGCCACTGCCTTGACTCAAAATTGTGAACTGTTAAACATGTCAGTCTTGGAACCAGCACACTTGACCTCTTGCCAGTGACAGTGAATACAAGGAATTAAAAAATGCCAAAGATAAACTGTCCATGACTCAAGCGGGCATTATCTTGAGTGGTTTGAGAATTGATTATTCCTGGAGAGTCTGCGATGATAACAGAAAATTGGAGTGGCCCATGAAGGACATCATGGAATCGTTTCCACAAAACGTGGTCTCAGAGACTGGTTTCTTCATCTCAATGAGATAGTTGAAAAGAGTTGAAGATCTGTCATCTATGCAACTGCCTGTCATCGAAAACCACTCAACACACCTAAAGCATGTCAGAGTTGCCAAAAGAATGTATTCGAAAGGATTGCTGTTCACTTTTTCTGTCCTCTTGACAATGGAGATCACCTGATGGTGATTGTTGATGAATACTCCCATTTTCCATTTGAGATCTCTCATTAATCACTCAAGTGAGAGTTAATGAGAGATTAGATGGCATTTTTGTGACATGGGGTGTCCCTCAGATCCTAAAATCTGACGTTGGTCCACCTTTCAAAATTCAAGATTTCAAAGATTTTCTCAGTCATCTAAAATTAAAAAATCACCTCTTTGGCCACATGGCCTTGTTGAAAGTTTCCTGAGTGCATTAAATAAAGCTATTCAGTGTGCTGTATTGGAAAAGCTCAATATTAAAACTGTCTTGAATTGTACCCTGAAAGCTTACCGTTCAACCTCTCACTCGACCACAGGTGAAAGCCCTGCAGCTTTAATGTTCGGGAGATCCGTAATGACCATGTTATCTCAACTGACCAAAAGAAGATCAAGTATTGAGGAAGAAACCTGTACCGAAGACTTGGATCGTAAAAGGAAAATGAAGACCTATGCAGACAAGCTATGACATAGAAAACACTGTTTTCACTAGAGGAGTTTGAGTGGTTGTCTGTCAGTTGAGAAAACATGTGTCTATTGCTCCATTCCATGCAGAGCCATTCCATATCGTAACCTGCAAAGGACACATGGTGACTGCCCAACATCTTGGTAAGTCTATTATGCAAGATTCATCGCATTTCTGGCAAGTATCTCACTACTCCCAAGACACTGATGTCAATGCAGAGACTGGTTCCTAAAGGATAATTGAAAAATCCCTGACTGCTTTTGCTTCTGCATCGCGAGTGCAGATCGTGGACACTTATATTGCTGGTTCCCAGTTTCCGAAGACATTCAGGTCAAGTATTCAGAGCACCACTCAGGCTCATCACAGAACTATGAGTGTGTATATTTGTGTAAATTTTTTTATTTTTATTTAAAGGTTGGATGTAGTGTTGTGTGAGCTATTAGTGTTGGAACCCTTTTGGCTCCTGATGGACTCTACAGACCCGTGATGAAAGTGTTAGAGCATGGTGAATTCTATCCAAATCAGACCCTGAACACCAGGGTGGTAACATATCACTGGAAGAAAGGGAAGGGGAGAGAAACAAACCCTGGGCTTGGGTATATGTGCTCCAGAGGAGCACATCGGAATCAGCTTGACTGAAGCCTTCTTCAGTTGCTGTCGGATCACCTAATGACAGAAGGGCAGTATTCATGTACTTCAGTATAGAAAGTCACTTGCATTGTTTAATGCCTTCACTCCAAACGAATTTAGGAGGAATGCCTGAAACTATCTCCATCGTCATGGGTAAAGGTGAAGTCCAAACACAGGAGTCTTACACACTACAGAAGGAAAAGCATACAAGCAACTGCAGAGCAGATTAGGAAAGGAACCCAAAATGAGGGAAAGAGGAAAACAATAAAAGTAAGGGTACATAAAGGTGTGAACCTGATTTAGAATATAGCGGAAGGAACAACAGCAGACAGTTGCCAGGCAAAGTGTTGTCCTCACACTGTTTCATCGTACTGACTACCTCTGGTGACCCAGAAATGAACAGCTGGAAAAGTTTCCTGAGAACCACTAGAATGTCGACCACCTCTCTGGTATATGTTCTATTTCCCTGTCTGCCAGGGTTGCCATGATGGTTTTATACTGTGAAACAAACCCCACAAATAAAGTAATATGCCCGGGGAAAGCGCAGCATGTCTCAATGAGTTTTACCTAAGCTTAACTTGCTAATGACATGAATCCTGACACTTTGAAGTCTGGTTGCACATCTAAGAAGGCTTTGAGGTATGCCATTAGGCAATAGTCACATTACCAGTGCCAAATATAACACAACACACAAGGCTTGGCTAACATCAGGTTAAAACTCAATCTGATTGTATTAATATATAAACCAATTCCATTCAGCCTACTACTAGTCCTATCTACGTCTGAACCATTATATCCACTGCTTTCGTGAGCCAGTACAACTAACCTACTCTTTATTGTTTCTAAATCTGTGTGGTTTAAATCTGTACATATGGCTGTCCACCATTTATAGCTCTATTCCATCATTTTGTACACTTCAATGATATGTTTGTTTCATGGGTCAAACCTGGCCTTGAAGCAACATGTATGTAGAAGATAAATAAATAATTGAACAATGCTTACATAGTGTATACTGCTTCTATAAATTTAGTTCTATGGAAATTTTTACCTTAATGCAAACAAGGTTAATTTGATTTATTTTTGTGATTTTATACAGTGTGGACATGGCCTGTGGGCCATGTATGTAAGAGAAAGCTTTACAATATAGCAGAACGTATCAATAATAAAAAGAACATATACATGTAACATTAAAGGTGGAGGGAATGCCAGGTTAGCCTCCCTCTGAGGTAAAGCTCTTCATATGTATTTGCTGCAAACATAGCAGTGACAGACTGGTGGTACAGTACCATGAGCTGAATAACAATTGTTTGTGTTGGTTGAGGTTAGCCTGCACCTGACGGCGCTTAAGGTGGTAGGAGCACGTTAGGCCATATGTTGTTCAGAGAGAAGAGCTTTGAGGTCTTTTTTGCAGGTGTCATGAGATGTTCAGATGGATGCTCACTGGGAGAGAGTTCCACAATCTTTTGGCTCTTCCAGAAAAGTATTTACTCATGTATCACTGGTATTTGAAGTTGGGGGAGTTTGAGGAGGAGCAATTTAGTGTTTCGTGAATCTCTGCTGGCACCCAAGATTTTCAGTTTTCCCAGAGAGGTGCGAGGGTAAAGATGAGTGCAGAGCTTTCTGACTAATGCGGACAGTTTAAAATTGACCTCTAGCTTCTATGGGAAACCACTGAAGAGAGCATAGAATGGGCAGATGTGGTTGCATTTCTTGTGTCCTGTCATGAAGCAGGCTGCCGCATGTTGGACTGCTCTGAGAGGACCTAGGTGAACTTTAGGAATGCCAGAAAGGGTGAAATTCCATAGATGAGTCTGTGGAGAACAAAGGCCTGGACAACAGATTAAGGAAGTGTCCATGTATGAGGTTCCCGATTTCTCGAAGAAGCCTTCGCTGGAAATAGGCACTCAGAGCCATGGAGGAGATATGGTGCTGGAAGTTCAGACATCTGTCAAGGGTGAATCCCAAAGATTTGACATTCTGAATGATGGAAGAGTGACCACTCATGTCAGAGAGGAGATCCATCCAGTCTTTGATCAGTGGGTTAGCCTTCTCTGGAGCGATAAGAGGAAATTCTGTTCACCCTGGGTTTAGTTTGAGGTGGTTGTTAGCCATCCAATTTGAATTCTATTCTGTCTGCTCGATAAGTGGGTGCACTCTTCTTGGCATGAAACCTTCAGGTAAATTTGGGTGTCATCGATGTATAGGTGAAAGAGGTTTGTACAGAGCGGTTCGAGTTAGAGGTTGAAAAGGTTTGGTGAGAGAATTTAACCTTGCGGAATCCCTTTTTGCAGGCTGGTTGGATCTTACACAGCGTTACCAGTTTTTACAATATGGGAGCGGTTAGCTTGATGGTTCAGAATGTCTAGCAGCACCCGATGATTTACTGTGTCTGTGTGCACAAGTAGACAGCAATTGTCCATTTCTAGGATGTGGAGGGCGTCGTACACAATCTGTAGAACTGCAATCTCAGTGCTGTGGCTCTGACAGAATCCTGATTAAAGGGAGTTTGTTGTCCTGGATGTGGGATGGCAGTTGGGAGGCTACACAACTTTCAATCACTTTGCCTAAGAGAGACACAGTGGATACTGGGCAGATGTTGAAATTGTCAGGTTCAAGACATTGTTTTTTTAGGAGAGGAGAAATACAACCAGTTTTATACAGTCTGGTTAAGAGCCCTGATCGAATGATGAGTTAACCAGGATTGTCCAAAATGGGGAGAAGCAGTTTGACTTAGGATTTATGGATGGAACCTTAAATTGCACTGCAAAGAAAGATAAAGGGTTTTACCTTTCATAGAGTTCATAGTAAATCTTACTCATAGATTGAGGAAAAAGGACAGTGGCTGTAGTGCCTTGCAGGGCAGTACCTCTTTGATTATCTTGTTGACTTTGGAAGGAAGGAAGATGTTAATGACTTTTTTTGTCACAGAACTCTTTGAAGTTATTCCATAGGATCTCTGATGCCTCAAATATTTTTTGAGTCTAGGCTGTATCCAGGAGGGATCTGATCATTGATGCCTTGGCTGAATAGGTGTGGCCTTTCTATTCGTGTCTCACAGTATGAAGCGTTGTTACATTTAATGGGGAGGGTGCTCGTTGACAGCCTTTCTCCAATTTTCTGATGCTTTTTCTCTCTTTGTAGTTGGCATTGGAGTACTAGGGGCAAGGTGTTTTGTGTCTACTGTATTTGCTCTTGAGGGTGAAAATTCCTTGATCAGAGAAGCCATGCAGGGAAGGTGAGGTTTGATAGGGGTAAGTTGGGCATGGTTTCCGTATTAATGTTATTGGAATCTCTGAAGTAGATTTTTCTTTTTTCAGTCGACCAAGGGTTTTCTTGTTTGATATAGACTCTATGAAGGGAATCTGTTGATGATATGATCAATCAACCAGGATGGGGTCACTGGTTGAAAGCTGCAGTGATATGGAAATGATAATAAAGAGAGTGGAGCCGTTGTACTGTTTTGGTTTCTGGCAGTGCTGGTGGAGGTCATTGTCTCCTAGAGAGTTGCCAAGTGGTCCCATGGTTTATTTCCTTTAGAACCCCAGTGGACGTTGAAGGCACTGAGAAAGAAAATGTCCTCAGAGCTGATTAATTGTGCTGTGAAGAATTCCACACACTCTTAAATGAAGATGTTGGTAGAAAATCACATTTAACCTGAGGAAAGAGGAAGCTTGTGAGATGACTATTAGTGATAAACATTTAAAGGATTGAAAGAGAGTGTTGGGGAGTAGTATGGAGCTCAGGTATTTTCTGTATATGACCTCTAGGCCTCCACCTTGCTTGCCTTCCCATCAGTCCTCAGAATGGAGTAGAAGAGGGGTAGTAGTAGCTGAAGAACGCAGTTTGAGATGTCACTCAGCCAGGATTTTGTGAGGATCAGAATGTTGACGTTCTGTTCTGCGATCGTGTCTGAGATCTCAAGCAACTGTTTGACTGCAGAGCAACAGTTGTGCAACATGCAAGTAATGGAGGAACTGGTGGGTTTGTGTTGAGGTTGCCCAAGAGGAAGGGTAGGGATATGGTTCAGGTTAGAGGATGAGTTGTGATTTTGGGTGGGGAGGGGGAATGCATTTTGCGTGAGGTTCAAGATAATGGTAGGGATGGAGATGGTCATTTTGTGTGTATGGCTAGGGGTCTGAGTGATTGTAGCAGTGGTGTTTTCATAGCTTTTTACAAGGTTTTGTATTTTGTACTCTTTGAGTGGGGAGTATGCCTGTTTAGGTCTGAGGGAATGATTTTACAGAGGGATTGTAATCAGATAGGGGATCTTGGCCTATGCCAGATGAGTTGCATCACATTTGTGAGAGGTGATATGGTTGTTGAAATGAGAGAATGCCTGGGTAAATATGTCTATTTTCTTTGTGAGGTAAGCTGTAGAGGAAATAGAACATTTCCTTACTGAGGGGCAGAACATCCTTCAACACTTCCTTGAAGAAGGCAAGTTTGCTCACTTAGTGCAGTCTATTTTTGCTACCTGTCTTTGCAGGCAGTGGGCTGAACTAGTCAGGGGAAGGGGCGGGTCAGTGAGGAAAGTAGACAGCTACTTCCTATGAAAAATGTTGAGCACCTGTACTTTGGCACTGCTGATGGGGGTGGGGAGGGCATTACAACCAATTATCTCCAGTATGATAGGAGAAAATCCAGCTCAGTAAACTTCCTTTGATCTTAGTCCCCTGCAGCCCATTTTTAAGCATTGTGTGAGACACTAGTTTAAAGGCCACCAAAGATCTGAAGAAGGATCAGCGCTGCTAATGAAATATTAATAGTTTCATGGAATGGTCGAAGCCCTACTTGAATAGATACTAAAGAAGCAGTCTCTCCAATGAAAGTAGAAATTTACGTGCCTCTCTCTTGGGATTACTGGTAACAAAGGCGTAATTCTATAGTTGCATAAGGATGGCTTCTTCAGTACGCAAATCACATTTTTTACAGTCAAGAGAAACTAAAGCAGGAGTAAAGCCACAAATCGTAAAGTACAAACACAACACGTGCCATTATGAGAGCCTGGTTTAGCCACATTTATTATTTGAATAGTTTGATCCGGTGGTAAGTTGCTGAATTTAGTTCACAATTTCTCCAAGCCCAAGGTCATACCAGGAGTACATCTCAATTGATCGCATGGATATACAGCATCACTGGATTCTATGGAGTCACGAATCGAAGCCCTTTGTCCTTAAAAAAGGCACAAATACATTCACAGAGGGAAAGAGGAGAGGAATCCTCTGAGTATTAAGGTACATGACAAATTTGAACTATCTTGAACATCTTTTGGAAAGGGATACTAGCTTCTGATAATCATAAGGAGTAGAACTGCGCCTGACCTTTTCCTACCTCTCTTTTGTCACCTCTTTAGACTTGTGAATACTTGGACTTAGCAACTTAACTAATTGCAGCACCAAGGTCCCTCTAACAACTTGCAAGCTTGTTTTGATTCCAACAGAAACTGGCATGCCAGGGGTAGAAGATAGGGGTGGGCCTAACACGAGTAATTTCATTTAGTGTAAATATGCAAAATTACTGACAAACTGCATTAATTTATATGTAATTGTTGTACCTGGCCCTATTCACAGGGTCATCCCCAAACTTTTTTCCATCCACCTCCTATTCTTACTGATCTCTTGTTGTTGGCTCTAGGACTCTGGGCACTTTATGCCTGCTGATCAGTGCTAAAGTGCAGGTGCTCTCCCTTCTAAAGTTGGTAAGATTAGCTTACACCTAATTGGCACATTTAATTTACCTGTAAGTCCCTTGTACAGTGGTATCCCTATACTCAGGGCCTGTAAATTAAATGGAATTAGTGGGCCTGCAGCGCTGCTTGCGACACCCACAGAAGTAGTCTTTCAAACCTGTCACAGGCCTGCTAGCGCAGGGCATGCGTGCACAGTTTACTGCCCCAGGGGCATCGCATCAAAATTTACTTGCCAGGCCTAGAACTCTCCTTTTACTACATGTCAGTGACCCCTTAGCTAGGCCCTAGCTAGTCCTATGCACAGGGTGCTACGTATGTAAAAGACCTGGCATGTGCCTGGTTGTGTGGCCTGTCCTGGTAGAGACAAACAGCCTATTTGGTTTCTCACTGCTGTGAGTGCTGCCTTGCTCACAGGATTGCATTGGAAATGCCCTACCTTATGTCTAAGTGGTATGGTCTGAGATATGAGGGGTGGAGTAGATATGTTTGGTATGGTTGTAATGGGGGTGAGAAATGTTGCTTACTGGTGTAGGTGGATTTTTCATTACCATTATAGAAATGCCACTTTTAGAAAGTGGGCATTTCTCTGTGCTTATGACGCTGGTGTTTTACAGCTTGACTCAAATCCACGTCTGGGACAGAGTGACAGCTGGGCTTTGTGCATACTTTTCAGACAGCCTGTACACAGGGAGGGCTGAAGTGTCACTGAGGTGCATCTGCATATTGAATGCTCTTCCTGGGCTGAGAGAAGGAGAGGCGGGGCACACCTGCACTTGTGAAGGCTGTGCCCTGGCCTCACACAAAAGGTTTGTTTACCCCCCCACAGATGTCTGGAGCCTGTGCTGGAGTAGAAAGGGGACACTCCTAGAACCGGTTAAGACTGGTTGGAACCTCTTTTCCCCCTTTCGTAAAAGTTGTGCAAAACTGAGTATAAGTACAGGGGGTTTCCCCATGCTAAGGGGACACTAATGGACTACTAAATTGGACACAGGATGCTGCTGGAGGGACTTGCCAGGAACTGCCATTGGACTGCTGTTGGTGTGCTGACTTGTGACCTGCTGGTTTACTAGGAGGAACTGCCACTGTCTGCAACCCTTTGTGCTGGCCTGTTTGTTTGGGCCCTACCACCCTGTGCCCCCTATTGCTTTGTCCAGAGGCTTGGTGTTGTGTCCCCTGTTCCCCCTGCAATGTTATTTATTTTAAAGCGCTGGAAGGGTGCTTGATCTGCCATTCCCCCAGCTCATGAGGAGCACTGGATTTGATAAGGAAGTGATTGGAGAGTGCTATACTTCAGAGCACCTGCCTTTCCTGTTTTTCTGGCGGGGGTGCTGCTTTTTGTTGATTGCCTCAAGCACGAGTAGAACAGAATCCAGAGCAAGCGTGCTCCTTGTGGTGCCCCTGGGGCAAGGAGCACTGAGGAAAGTGCCCCCAGGGCACAGGCAGGCACCTGTTTTGGTGCTTCACCGCCACAGCCCGAGTCTGGAACAAGCGGTTCTCTCCCTGTGTGAAAGACCCACTGACAAGGACTTCATGAGGCCAGATGAGTGGCCATGTTTGTAATGCGCTCCAGGAGAAGTGCCCTGCCACACATAACTGCTTCTTTCGCTTGGAGGGGAAGCAGCATTAGAGAGGGGAGATTGCTGCTGGCTGGGCAGGTGAGAAGGCCTCCCAGCCCAGAGAGGGCTTGATGGCCGGGCCGCATTGTTAGTGAGGGAGGCGCAGGGTCTCCCACAATGTGGGAAACCGGGCACTCCTCTGGACCCCACTGGACAGGGGGAGGATACCTCAATGGAGGCCCCACCCAGCTGAGGGTTACTTGTTTGAAGCGGCCGCTGTGAGAGGAGTTGGGTCGCCTCCCACCCAAGAGGCGAGCTTTTCATTTCTCTTCTTCCGCCTCCCCCCTGGAGAAAAACGGAGGACCTTGTTTTTCTTGGGGCTGTGATTTGGGGGATGGACAGAAGCCTCAACGGAAGTCCTGTCTTACCAGGGGTCACTCTGCACCCCTAAGGAATCAGAGTGCAGGAGCTCTGGGATTGTGACACGGACGTCCCTGTTTTCCATCCTCATTTTGTGTGGTGGCGCCTGGTGTAGGGGTAAGGTGTACCTAACATTTATGATGTATGGAAATGCTCTTACAGTCTGTGCATTCATGGTGATGTCTTGGCATTTCCAATAAGGTTTACTGCATTCTTGATGATGTCTTGGTAGTCCTGATAATCTGATTATGCTGACCTATGCCACATTGGAATGTTTGATTTTATGTGCATTCACAATGATGCCATGAGCTTTTCTGATGTTTCAGTTTTTATGGGCATTCATTATGTTGTATCTGTGACTATGTGTTTGTCATGACATGTGTATCTTCGGTATAAGGACAACCTGACTACTGCTTATGCTGCAGAGTAACCAGTAACCTGTGTGTTTCATGTGACTACTACTGGCTTTTGTACTGTACTAGTAACTGCGTAATGTTCTGACAACTGCTTGGGTAGCAGGGTATTACTGACATGTTGTGTTTGGTCTGATTATGTTTTATGCAATACAGTTTATTTTTATATAACTTGATATTGTGTTTCCTTTGTGGTGTATTTATTGCGTCATGTTTGTTGTGTGTTTTGTGCAATCGCTTTACACATTGGTTCTGGGATAGGCCTGACTGCTCGTGCCAAGCTACCAAGGGGGTGAGCATGGGTTATCTTTGGTATGTAACTCGCTCACCATTACTAGAGTGGATGGGTTCTGCCTGGCTTAGGTGCATACCATAGCCAACCAGAAACCCCATTTCTAACAGCAATTATGTAACATGCATCATTCACTCAAAAATTTGCCCTTTGGTTTGTTTGTGTAAAAACTCAAGGTGAAAATGTAATTTCAAAATGATTTCCAGTTGCTCGCTTTCAAAACACTACCACTCACATTCAGATTTGTAGTTTTGCACTCAAAGTTCACCCAAATGGTCTGCTCAGGTACAAAGTTGGTCTGGAATGTTTGTTGACCATCCACATTACAGGAACTGCCACTCATGTTCAAAACCCGGGTGTTCGACTTTGTAGTTTTGCACTCATCTTTGTAATTTGTGCTCACAAATGGGTAAGAAAAATCCACCTGAATTGCACTTGTGCTCGGAAATTACCCAAGCAGTACATCTCACATTACAATTTCTACCTGAAATCATGCAATGTGGCATGATAGCAGAATCTTGGTAATTTTGCATACATTTCATTGTACAAAATTACTAGCTGTGGACCTTAAACTCCGCTCTGCCAGCGTAGTTTTGCCAACTCTGTACTCCTTTTGGTATGTGGAGTTCTGCATAAACTCTGCCAACCTTTGCATGGTGGAGTTTACTGCCCACCCCTTCTTATTTGGGAGCAAGATCAAGATGTCTTATGCATAAATTCCATTTTTTAGCTTGCTTCTTTCTTTTGTTATGTAGGTTGGAATTGCTTTGGGCTCTTTTTCAGTGCCACATACCCCTATCAATTTTGCAAGTCTATTGTTCTTGTATGACTGTATCCTGACCTCTGGGAAAGTCAGTTTGTTTAGGAACCTAAGCCCACCAGAGGGGCTTAGGAGACTGCCCGGGGAGTCTTAAGTATCTAGAGAGCAGTTGTGGAGTTTTTGCATCCTATCACAAGACCTGCCTCAAGGAGCACCACGGTGGAGGCGGTGCACATGAGGACCAGGGACAGCTGTCAGAAGCGTAGCCACATGTCTGAGGATTGTTTGTCCATGGCAGGTTCACGAATGAAGCTGGTACAGGGTGCTGTCTGTGCTGGCAGCTGAAGACCCGTGAGCTGTGACTTGCATTTGGAGATCTTTATCCATTGTGACCATTTTTACCCGGATTGTTGACCCAGAGATCTGGCTACTTTCTCCATACGCTGCTTACCGGACTTCCATTAGCTCCCAGCCACCAGGTTAATGTCTAGAGTTGGGATATTGTCTCCCAGCATACTTGAAAGTGCCCTGGTATTTTCCACGGAAACAAGCTGGGGCTCTAGGCTTTCAAAGACAGTGAGAAGCTACCCACTGGACACCAGACCAACACAGTAGGATAACAGGCACTGCATTACTGCCTGTTGTGAGGAGTGGGGGGGTCACAGTACACTGATCAAGAGCAGTACTGTTGTCTAATTAAGCATCAACGTGTCCACTGATAAGCCAACAAGTACACAGAAAGTACTTCGGAATGGAGAGGGCTGTACTATACCAGAAACTGTTGTCCATTTTTGGTAGGGGGCACATTGAATTATTCTTTACAGGGAGGCTGATTAGACACTGCTGCATAACAGAGTGCACTCTAAGCACTACTGCACATTGAATTCTTCTTTACAAGCAAGCTGATTAGGCACTGCTGCATACAAGAGGGCACTCTAAGCTCTACTGAGCTAAAACAGTTACACTTGGCCCTGCTGTCTTGAGGGGGTGGAGGGAGCATAACACCACCACAGCAAGCCATGCTCACTGGCCTTGCTGTACCTTGGCTGTATTTTGTTACACCAGGGCAATGGGTACTGCTGTATGGGATAGTCGCTGCTCACCTTGTCATACCGGGGGAAGGTGGGAGGATGGCCGGGGGGAGGTGTACAGTGTGCACTGCATTATTAGGAAGCGGGCATGGCCTCTCATTTAGGAAGGCATGTATAATGGCAACTACTGAAATGGGGGTGGGTACTGTAATGGGACTCGGGATGCACGTTGTGTACAACAAAACAGGAGTGCACATTGGTGAAGCTATACCGTGGACTACAACTGTACTAGGGAAGGCTATGCTAGCCATTTGCATACTGGTGGCAAACAAAGGTAACTGTGATCTGCTGTAGAGCATGGAGGTCAGATTTGTTCCGGAAGATCGGCACTGGGCCGTGCTGTTTCACATGGTGCAAACTTCCAAGAAGCACCAGGCTGGTTTTTGTTCGTACGGCAGACCGGAATTCAGCAGAACTCCATGGAATTTCACCGAGTTTTTGGTTAACTTTGCCGAATTCTGTAAAACTCTGCAAGTTCCACCCACCTCTACAAATTACCAAAATGACGCCACTTACTCCAGCATAATTACCATCTTGCCCAGACGTGGTAGAAGTTCTAACACAATGCAAGACTAACTTTCTGTTATAACAAGTGCAACTAAAGCTGTAGACAGGTAAAACTTTAAACACCTATGTTTTTGAAGTGAGAACCGAGAACCATAAAATGGATCGCAATTGGATCAAACTGTAACAACTTAAGAAGAGAGGAGCAATAGAACATGGTATCTAGCTTGCATTAAATATGGAGCAACCTGTTGATTGTTTTCCTCATGTGACTATATATATATATATATATATATATATATATATATATATAGAGAGAGAGAGAGAGAGAGAGAGAGAGAGAAAGGGCGAGAGATATTAGTAGCAGTCACTGTTGTGCAGATATTTATAAATCAGAGTTTCTGTAGAAAGAACATTTTTCCTATTTCTAATACCCTTAGTGCTGTCTGACAAATCTTCACAAAAGCATCCAAAAACCAGTTCTTCGACCTCCGCACTTACCTGACCTCCGCTCTTACCTGGAAAGATTTCAGGGTGATCCATCAAGTAGAGGGGCAAAGAAATAGGGGACTCCCAAAATGCATTTCCCATACAAATTTTAGACAGCTTTACAGAAAAAGAACAGCTCATCAGAATTCCACCAAATTTGGCAGGAAGTTTGACCTTTACTCAGGAAACGTGTTGTTTGTAATTTAGTGTAAACCCGCTTGGCTTTTTTAAGAAGTTAAGGTTATCAAAATTATTGATATCTGAGCATGACACAGCAATTTGATTGACAGGCTTCATCATCAACAGAAATGTTGGATTGGATCAGAATTAAAAGATTGTTGGGTGGGTGTCCTTTGGGTTGTCAGGCTGCAGGGGGCTGGGTGCAGGGTCACATCACAAGACACCCCCTGCCATGCACAGTAGTAGGCCATGAGTTGAGGGGGGGGGTTCAACACCCATGATCAATCCCTTCCACGGTCAGCCGAAGACTGTGTGTGCTGTGGAGTTGGCTGCCTGCCGGGGGTTGGCCGAATGGCTAACTCCCCGATGCACACAGCTGAAGTATACTTAGATATGGTAATAAGATCTCACTTTACGTTAAGGAACATAACATTTCATTGAAAATAAATGTTAAAGTGGATTTATTCATAGGTAAAATACTAAGGGCCAGATGTACAAAGCTATTTTGCAGTCTCAATCAATGTAATTTGTCTTTTCCCACCTCAAAATGGACTTGTAGCATGTACCATCCTTATTTTGCGAGTTGGTAACCTGTAACCAACTCGAAAAATAGGGATTGGGACTTGCTATTAGGAAGGGGCATTCCAAGGGCATCCCTTCCTAATAGGGACTCGCAGGCCCATGTATGATTTTATTGTGACTGTGAATACGGTTGCAAAACAATCACAGTTACCACCAATTTCAAGTTGGTGGTAACCCATCGCAATGGTTGAATGGAGGCGCCACCATTTTTCAGAGCAGGCAGTGGTCCCATGGGCCACTGCCTACAATGAAAACTTGAAACTGAAACATTTCAAACAAACAAAACTGCTTTATATAAAGAGCAGTCACAGACATGGTGGTCTGCTGACCCCAGCAGGCCACCACCCCAGTGAGTGCTGCCAATTGCAAATGGGTCGCAAATTGCGAATCGCCTCATGAGTATTAATGAGGCAGATCCCTTGTGACCCACTTGGGAATCACTAACAGTGTCTCAGACACTGTTGTACATTTTGTTTTGCGACCCGCAATTTGCGATCTGTAAAAAATCACAAATTGTGAGTCACAAAAAAACGGTTGTACATATAGCCCTAACATTTTAACTTACATTTAAAAAAAAAAAAACTTAAAAATTCACTGAAAGAAAAACAAAGTTAACATGGGATTATATCAAAATATAAGATTAATAATAAACAAATAAAACAGTGGAAAAACTACATTGTAAGTCGCAAACAAAATGCTGAAATCCACAAATTGTATGGAACTGGCCTAAGTAATACTTGTACCGTCACGCTGCATTCCTTATGACCTCCCATATTACAACACTCATAACAGCTTAGACAACATCACTAATGACAGTCTATAGCAGCATAAGTTATACTTGGGGCAGTTAGATGATATAACCAGTAAATTTCAACTTTTTTGAATTTTATATTTTAGTTTTGTAATTTTGGTGGTCAAGAAATGTAATGATAGCTATAAGTTGAGAGAAACAAGATGGTGAATAGGAAGGACCCACTGAAGCAAATACAAAATGTCATACATTTCAAAGCAGATGCCACGTTGGTAGGTACAGATAATAACTCTTTTAATGTGTATGTGGACAGCAATCTGCACATAGTGCTAACAAATAGCAGAGGGAAATTGTGTGTGCTTGTTTGTGTGTGTGTGCGCGTGTGTGTCTCCACTGCCTTGATTGTTTCAATGATTTCCCTCGCTCTTCCGCACAACGACTAAAGGGCATGTGTTTCAATATTTTTTCTATTGGTCACAATACGTGTGTTTCTTTTAGGAATCTGCAGTGCTTAATTTGTAGAATAATAAGTGCCGGTGCCCAAAGCGCTGCTCAGAAACCTGCAGTGGCACCTGCGCGCTGAGCACCATGCTGCGTGGTCTTAAATGAAATCTACCTCAGGACACTTTACTCCACCGCCAGACAAAGGGGACACAGCAAACTTAAACTGTCTTAACGCACATGAAATGCAGACAATGCATGTGGATTGCAGAAAAGGTATATGATCTGAAGGAGGAGGACAGGACAGGTAAGTACATATATTTTTAATAATTACTGGGCCCAGTGCACAGGGGAGAAAAATTCAATAGTCCTGGCCCTGTTAAATAAGTGCCGGTGCTAAGCACCTGAAACCACCAGCACAAATGAAACACTGATAATCCGTACCTTGCCTATTTCAGACATCCCACTCAAAATCTGCCTGCCCCGCCCATTGTAACTCGCTTATCATCTGTGCCTTCCCCATACATGCACACAATAAAAGGCACATTAACATTGCAACATTGCAAAAATGCAGAAGTTTAATTACCTATGATACGAAAATAATTGTTTCTGCTTTTATAATGAAAAATACTTGAGTCCCCAGATAAGAGGCCTTTATTGCTATCTATGTTTACAAAGGTAGCTGTACAACATTTGTATTAGGTGCATGATCTTCAGGTGGTTTCTCTCTTTTGTGGTGGGGGTGGAAGGCCATTGGCACCTTTAACCGGCTGTAATTCACACACGGTGGTAGAAGCTTTTCATTTTGCTGTACCTATGTGATCACTGTGAGCTCTGTAATAGCAGAGTGCATCAGTAAAGGACCTCCCAAAATCTATAGAAAAATGAGAGATATTTAAGACTGGCTTAAGCCGCGCCACACAGTGGCAGTTCGTACTAATAAACACACACACGCAGCTCAATTATTGTTGTATGTATAAAGCACCGTTTCCTGTTTGATACTCCTTATTGAGATTTCTGCCGTCAAAAAACTACTGAATACTGTGGAAACTGTTGCTTCAGGATGCCTTCCAGAATCACACAAGCAAATAAAATAGTATACCCTCTTTCTGTGCACTACAGTAGCAATAAACAGGATGTATATTGGTAAAAAAAATGTGCTGTATAAGTAATGACAGTAAAATTCAGCGAATGTATGGTGAAAGTCTACTGGTCACAACCAGTGTCAAAGACTGGGGGAGACTGACATCTTTTCCATATCCAATATTGCACATACTTTTACAGATGCATTTAAATGGACAGAGCAGGCATAATCTCTCTTCACTTTTCTTCTCAGCTTTTCAGTTGTTTTATATCCCAAATATTTTACTTTCACAGTTGTCTGAGAAACCTGTCACCAGGTGGCTATCCTATTTGTGGTCAAGGTAGTTAGTATGTGAGGAAGGCGTAGAAGCTGATGTTGTGACATGCCTCTTAATTTGGCAGAGAGGTGTAGTCATGGAAACTTTCAATAAGAAAGTTAGGGGCATTTTTACAAGGCCCTAGCGCCACCTTGCGCTGCCCTAGTTTTTTTTTTTAACGTTAAGGCAGAGTTAAGGAGGCCTTTCTCCTGTGCCATATTTACTAGTTTGCATTGTGCCACATTGGAAACCCTTGCACCTCATTATACCTGCACCAGGCATAAGGTATGTTAATGCTGAATTTTTACTAATGAACATTCATGTATTCTGAGTGTTTAATATGCATAAAAAATGAGTTAATGTAGAGACATAATACATGTATTTGAAAATGTGCCTACTTGAGTGACCACCAGTAATCACGAAGTGTACATATTATTACTTATTAATGTAAAATGGTGAGCTCATGTTTGGGTTAAGGTAGTAGTATGTCATAATAAAGGTCCTGTATTTTGTATTTGCTTTATTTATCATGGCCTTAATTTAGCAAGGTCTTGGACCTAGTTGTACGACCTCATGTCAAGCTGCATTGCTTAGGCAAATTAGAAAATGGCTGCTTAGGTTAATTAAATTGTGATTTTCCATGCCTGGACCGAATGTTAGTAACTAGAATTCTTTCCCATGAGAACTGCTTGCTAGAATATGCTGTACTAGCGAGGGATACATTGTATAACTTAGTGTGTGTAAAGACGACCTTCCCAGGAGCAGACAATGGATGCACTGACTGGAGTATAAGCTGATACAAATTTGTTACCTGACGAGCCCAATGACGTGAACAGGAGAAGAGGAGCTAATCATCGACATGTGAACAGTAGTCTAGTAAATCCTTAGATTTTGCGTTCTACTTTCATTGGACACAGTGTAAATGTATGATTCTTTGACCAATAGCAACGTGGGAAGTAGTTTTAGGGAATCTAACTAAGCCAGACTGCACCGAGAGGAGATGCGCCATTCTCCCCATTCCTCTTGAGGGTATCGATATTATTCTTTTTTGAACTACATGAAGAGACTTTTCTTTCTTGAACTTTAATACTGAATTTTTATGGCTTGCTGACCAGATGGATGTCCAATTGACAAAGACTGCCACAGCTTGCTGAACCATAATGAGGCAAGGTATAAGACGATGATACTGATTGCTATCTCTATTTGCTTTTGTCCCTAGGTACCAACCTCTAATTTTGATAGAGCCATAGTTAGATGTTTTTCCAAATTTGTGTTGACTAAATAGTTTTGTATGAAGGTCAAACATGCTATTCTAATCTGAAAGTTATTTAGGTTACCCACTGGTGATGCTTGCTACATGCCGTAACAGATGATGTCTTTTCTTTGCTGAATCTAAATGTATGCCATTTCTCTTGTGCAGTTATTCTTGCTATTGATTTGTACTGTAACCCTACAATGTGTAGTTGTCCAATCCTTAGTTATATTGTGATTCTTTAAAAGATTTGTGCAGCCAGTATTGTTTCTGTATGCATATCATTTGATTTTGAGACTACGTTATGTGATATTAGCATTGTTAATATAGGAAAATAAACATTCTAACTTTTACATAGAGGTGTGGTTATTCATGATCAAATGGTCATGGCGTGTGGAAATTTCTGACTCCTACGGTTATTGATGCTATTGATTGTCATTGCTATTTATTTGTATTGGTACAGAGTCTCATGGTGAGAATTACTCTAAGCGCAGTCAAAAGGTCCATCAACCTTAGGACGCGTTCCCTTATAAATTAATGTAAATTAACCAAATAAGGTCAGACACTCTAGCATGTATGCAAGAGGGAGTTCTGATGCAGGGAGGCCCAAATAAAATAGTGCAGTGAAATTAACAACATTTCACTGTGCTATTTTTTCTGTCATTTTTAATTCCTGCTCAGAGCTGGCATTAAAATGGCACACCCATTTAATCAATGGGCCTCCCTGTGCTTTGCTGCATGTAAAATTTGTTGACGCTTGTGCAGCAAAGTACCAAATAGCATAACAAATTTTTACACTACTGTCCTAACGACTGCCATGGTGCACCGTATTGTAAATTTCGTGCAGCCATGGTGTCGTTTGGTGGGCCAGAGACGACACAAGAAAAGTGGCGCATCAGGACTGATAAGTCACTTTCTTGTAAATATACCGCTACGTTTGTAGGGGTTGTAGTCTCTAGCATGACATTGAGGCCCATATTTATACTTTTTGACGCTAAACTGCTCTAACGCAGTTTAGCGTCAAAAAATTTTGCGCCGTCTAACGCCATTCTGAAGCGCCATGCGGGTGCCGTATTTATGGAATGGCGTTAGACGGCGCAATCAGACCGGCGCTGCCTGGTGTGCGTGGAAAAAAACCACGTAGACCAGGCAGCGCCGGCGTTGGGAAAAAATGACGTTAGGGCGTCTTAAAATGGCGCAAGTCAGGTTGACGCTAAAAAATCGTCTTAACCCGATTTGCGCCATTTTTTCGACGCCCAGACGCCATTTCATGACTCCTGTCTAAGTAAAGACAGGAGTCATGCCCCCTTGCCCAATGGCCATGCCCAGGGGACTTGTGTCCCCTGGGCATGGTCATTGGGCATAGTGGCATGTAGGGGGGCACAAATAAGGCCCCCCTATGCCACAAAAAAAATAAAAAAATGAAAAAAATTATACTTACCTGAACTTACCTGTACTTCACTGGGATGGGTCCCTCCATCCTTGGGTGTCCTCCTGGGGTGGGCAGGGGTGGCAGGGGATGTCCCTGGGGGCAGGGGAGGGCACCTGTGGGCTCATTCTGAGCCCACAGATCCCTTAACGCCTACCCTGACCCAGGCGTTAAATTCAGGCGCAAATGCGGGTTTTTTTGACCCGCCACCTCCCGGGCGTGATTTTTGCCCGGGAGTATAAATACGACGCATTTGCGTCGCCGTCATTTTTTTAGACGGGAACGCCTTCCTTGCATCTCATTAACGCAAGGAAGGCGTTCACGCAAAAAAATTACGCTCTTTCTTCATACTTTGGCGCTAGACGCGTCTAACGCCAAAGTATAAATATGGCGTTAGTTTTGCGCCGAATTTGCGTCGAAAAAAACGACGCAAATTCGGCGCAAACGGAGTATAAATACGGGCCTGAGTTTTGTCTGTTATGCAATATTGGGTTGGATGAAATTACCTTGATTAAAAAAATCTTCGCAAATAAATTGTCATGCTAAGTAGGCTCAGGGGAAATTTCGTTTCCGTGTTGTAATCTTGATCATTTCCAGCATGTCGAATTCCGTTTCTTATGCGTAATGCGTAAAGTTACGCCATTGTGCGGTTACGTGGCATCTTAAATCTGTTCAGGTAAAAGTCCTGTCGTAGGAGCATGGCAGTAAAAGTGATCGGAATGAACGGTAACAGTGGTTGTTTGCATCAAGAATATCTGTATCAAGGTGAATACGCGTCTGTTGGTTTTGAGCACTAATAAGTACGATTTAGCTTCCATTTACTGGTATATTTATTCGCATTCACTTGAAAAAATCAAAAGGTGCGAACATAGGTATGGTTCGTGAGGCTACTTTGCTAGCTTTGAAAAGAAGAGTTCTGGGTTTTAGATTAATCCTGGTTTTCATACTAAATTGTGTGATCTGGATCAAATTGCTTTAGAGCCCCTAGCTGTGAATTAGAAGTGCTTTGAAACAAGAGTTACCAAATTGTCTGCACTAATTTAACAAAGCATTGCCAAAATAGTAGGTATCAACTTTGAAACCCATTGGCTTTGCTAATGCTTTTTTAATGTTAGGTATGTGCTTATAATCTCATGCATCTGAGGTGATAAACTTGGAATGGGTTTGCAAAATGCTAAAACATGTATTAAAAGGTGGCTGCTGCAGATGCGTGCTCAGCCACTTCAGTCATCTTTGAATGCATTTTGTTGTTTTAACAAATGCCAATCAAAGGTGTCCCTCATGTTGTGCCTGCATTTGCAGGTGGGCGCCTTCGAATGTGCTCTATTTTATATTGACAAATCCTATTCAAAGGGGGGCAGCGTAGATGTATATAGAGTGGTCATTTTTTCAATGGAATTCGTTAAAATGAAATGCCATACCTAGAGTGCCCATGCTTGCGCACGAGTGGGTGGCCATCCTGGAATGGTCAGATGAGCATGTTTGGATGGCTGCCCGGGGACTTTTCAGTGGATGACAAAAAAGTAATCAAGGAGCTGGGATTAAAATGACACTGGATGGGTGAGGATAAATGGAGAGGTGAAGAAGATGGAAATGATCAACGTGACAGAGAGGGAGAGAAAATAGTATTTTCAATGCAGTGCAACGCAAGGTTAGACGTCACCAGGGGCGGATAGTCATCCTGTCAATAAACCAGGAGACAGGGGAGTTCCTGAGCGGGATAAATACAAACAGAGCAGAGAGGCCGTATAATTACAAGCAGGAAAGTGAGAAAGACAACAAAGCCACCCAATCACGAGAAAGGGGCCGATCCATTACCTTCTGGAAACAATAGGTCTCCAATAGGAACCTATAGCTGTCTGTAGCGAAAACCTAAAAATAGGTCAGTATGTCTCCTGTGTTAATATAGAAAATTCTTATTTGATGTCACATGTCTAGAAAGATAAAAAGTGCTCTCCTAAATGTGAGGTTGCCATTTTCCTCAACATGTACTGCTGTGTCACGAAAATCTAAAAATATATATCCCCCTGTGTGCTGCACTCAGTTTAATTGCTATCATCTTCAAACTGCCCTTCAGTTACCTCACTGTGTCTCCACTTTGGGCAGTGGATGTTTTACGAGAATTATAGTAAATCCCTGCTGGCTATTCTTGCTGAAACCTTCTCAATGTGATTCCTAAAGTTTATTGAGACAAGCCAATCGCCTTCTGTCTGTCATTCAACACTTTACTGCCCGGGTTACTCTAGATGAGCGAACACTTGTGTTTGAGTTTGTAATAGCAGTCACTGGGGTCAACAGGGTGTCTGCTGTTTCAGCCAGATCCAGATGGGGCTTTCCTATAAACAAGTTTACACTGAATATTTATACAGTCTGTGGCACCTGACGCCTTAACACTCAGGACATTCTATTTAGTGGCCACTCTTACTATAAGTCACTCCAGTGCAGTAAGTAAATATTTTAATATAGTCATGTCACTGTTTATTATAAGATGGCGTGCTCCCAAATCTTGCCTAATGCTTGGTTGAAAAGTCAGTTTACAACATCCTTTACAGTGAATCAAAGAATGCATAAACTCGATTCTTTTGTTACACAGAACTCTGTTTACTTTCGTGTAAACTCTCTGAAACACTTGCTTATAAGATATGATATAACACAGATTTCTCCTAAACCGTGGTGTCAGTGCTGTCAGAAAGGTAACCTGGTATAGGTCAATAACACGTGTCAGCTCTACTGACTTTTCGTTGTCATTGGTAATTATTTTTGAATCGTGAAAAACCATGTGTTACTGTCCGAGACCAGGTACAAAGTATATGCTTTAAAATAGAGGGCCACGCAATAAGGCACATAGAACATATCTTGCACCATGACCACGTTTAGAAAAGTATCTTATCAGTAGGAAATTGCATTTTTCTTATCATATCAGCATTTATTAGCGAGTATCTTGGTAGGCACTTGTGCACAGTATATTTTTCACGCCCTCGATTTAATGAGGTCCACAATAAGTTGCCACCCGTGGGTGTAAATGGCAGCTCCTGATTCACAAATTGACATTCAGATGCGCAGATTGAATTCGGAGCAGTGACACATCTGCCACTAAGGCAGGCTTTCTACAGTCAAGCATTTGGGCCTAGGGGAAAAAATGGTGCTCCTAGGTGTGAGGCAGGGGGAATATCTGAGATGATAAGCAACACTTTCCCAATTGTTAGCACATCCAATTTGCATCCAATAGTTGAAAGTGAAAAACCCCAAGCCCAACTAGCTATTGTGGGGTTTTATTAAAAGAGATTTATCCATCTGGAGAAATAGTGTTAAGTGGAGAAAAAAAATAATACATGTTAAAACACTAACAGTAAAGTAATCTGTTTATTGGGGTTAAATTCGTACAAAGTACTAAAGACCAAGGGCCTTATTATGATGCCCTTGTTATTTTGGGGGGCAATAGCAAAACATCCTAATGCCACTTGGTTTGATATTAACTAAGTGCAGTATTGCCTTTCTATATCAAGTTCTGTACCGTGCTATGATGGAATGACAGAATAATACTGCAAGCTTTCTCCATTGTGAGTTGCAAAAACAGAGGGACCTAGTCACAAAGGTGAATTTACGTCTGAGTAGATCCACATGTGAATTTACTCTTATAGTTTAGAGTAAATGTATTCCTTTTGCTATTCACTATTCTCGTGTGTAAATGTACTCTAAAGTGTAGACTTATATGTCTTCATCTCCTGAAGCCAGATTGATGAGTGCAAAGTTACTACCTGTACATTTCACACTTAGGGGGGAATCTCCATCTTTGTGGAGATCTCCATACCGGAAGGAATAGGGAAAATGATTAAAGTTTAATAAAATATTTATATTTATTTCACTGTAATATATACAAGTATAATGAATTAAAATATTTGTTTTCATCATACAACTAATACAATTATCGCTAATTAAATATATGTATTTATTGAGCCTTATTAATTTTTAAATGAAATTAAAAAACACCCTGCTGAGCAATTTTATTTTGAATCAATGTTCAGCAAATTAATTAAAAACGTTGTTTAACTTAAATTTTTTAATACTTTTTACAATGTAATTTATTTTTTATTAGTTTGACTGTTAATAATTAATTAATATATATATATATATATATATCCATAATCTTAAATTCATATATATTTATATATGAATTATATATACCAATATATAGTATATAAATAAATGTTCATATGTCTTAAGACTATATATATATATATATATATTTATATATATATATATATATATATACATATAAAATACATGTATATATGTTTTCGAAAAACACGCAACACTCAAGGAGCTGCTATACAGTTAATATAATTAGACAAAAGACTATCAAACATAAAACACTCATGCATTACAACCTTGTGGTCTTGCTCACGAAAGGTTAACACGTGTCAACGTTTTTATCTTTGCTCCGTCTCTTGTTTAATGAAATTAACTTTACTGTGACTCCTCAAGTGTCACATATTTTTGGAATAAATAATGCAGGAGTTGTTTGGCCTTTACGCAATCACCATTTTTATGTGTGCATTGTAGTTGAGTGACTACTTTGATTTAAAAATACACACATATATATAGGTATCAATGTCATGTAACTCCAATCTTAACCCCTTCACTGCCAGGCCTTTTCCCCCTTCTGGGCCAGCCCTTTTTTTGCCTATTTGGAATAGTTCTCGCTTAGGCCCTCATAACTTTTTGTCCACATAAGCTACCCACGCCAAATTTGCGTCCTTTTTTCCCAACATCCTAGGGATACTAGAGGTACCCAGACTTTGTGGGTTCCCCTGAAGGAGACCAAGAAATTAGCCAAAATACAGTGAATCTTTTGTTTTTTTTCAAAAAAATTGGAAAAAAAGGGCTGCAGAAAAAGGCTTGTGGTATTTTCCCTGAAAATGGCATCAACAAAGGGTTTGCGGTGCTAAAATCACCTGCTTCCCAGCTTTCAGGAACAGGCAGACTTGAATCAGAAAAACCCAATTTTTCAACAAAATTTTGGCATTTTACTTGGACCCATTTTTACGATTTTGTGTTCTTTCAGCCTCCTTCCAGTCAGTGACAGAAATGGGTGTGAAACCAATGCTGGATCCCAGAAACCTAAACATTTCTGAAAATTCTGAATTCAGCAATGGGTAATTTGTGTAGATCCTACAAGGGTTTCCTACAGAAAATAACAACTGAAATAAAAAAATATTGAAATTGAGGTGAAAAAAACAGCAATTTTTTTCTACGTTTTACTCTGTAACTTTTTCCTGCGATATCAGATATTTGAAAGTAATATACCATTATGTCTGCTGGACTCTTCTGGTTGCAGGAATATATAGGGCTTGTAGGTTCATCAAGAATCCTAGGTACCCAGAGCCAATAAATGAGTTGCACCTTGCAGTGGGTTTTCATTCCATACCGGGTAAACAGCAATTAATTTGCTGAAATACAAAGAGTCAAAAATAGGTATCAAGAAAACCTTTGTATTTCCAAAATGGGCACAAGATAAGGTGTTGAGGAGCAGTGGTTATTTGCACATCTCTAAATTCTGGGGTGCCCATACTAGCATGTGAATTACAGGGCATTTCTCAAATAGATAACTTTTTTACACACTGTCTTATATTTGGAAGAAAAAAATGTAAAGAAAGACAAGGGGCAATAACACTTGTTTTGCTATTCTATGTTCCCCCAAGTCTCCCAATAAAAATGGTACCTCACTTGTGTGGGTAGGCCTAGTGCCCGCAACAGGAAATGCCCCAAAAAACTAAGTGGACACATCACATTTTCTCAAAGAAAACAGAGGTGTTTTTTGCAAAGTGCCTATCTGTGGATTTTGGCCTCTAGCTCAGCCGCCACCTAGGGAAACCTACCAAACCTGTGCATTTTTAAAAACTAGAGACCTAGGGGAATCCAAGATGGGGAGACTTGTCGAGCTCTCACCAGGTTCTGTTTCCCAGAATCCTTTGCAAACCTCAAAATGTGGCTAAGAAAACACTTTTTCCTCACATTTCGGTGACAGAAAGTTCTGGAATCTGAGAGGAGCCACCACCCCACTATTTTCTTTTATTTTTTTTTATTCACTGGCATCTAGTAGACTTTCTGTCCCCCCGGGGTGTGGATCGGGGTAACTGCCCAATCTGCACACTGGTAGGCAGAACAACTTTGGCCCCATTTATTTCGGGTGTGGGTATGGCCATACCTCCAACCTCTTATTTTGAAAAAAAATCTTCCCTGGTCTCTGGTGGGCTTTCTGCCCTGCTTGGGGGCAGATGGGCCTTCCAAAATAGGCCAGTCTGCCCCCAAGGGGGGCAGTTATGGCCAACAGTAATGTGCCCCCATGGGGAGAGACCCTTGCCCAAGGGGCTGCCCTTCCAAACAAAACACACATACCCACACACCAATCCATGGTGTCTAGAGGTTTCTGCCCCAAAGGGGGCAGATTGGCCTTACAGAATAGGCTGATCTGCCCCCAAGTGGGGCAGAAATGGCCTAAATACAATTTGCCCCCCAGGGGAGCGACCCTTGTCTAAGGGGTCGCTCCCCATACATAAAAACATAAAGTAAATAAAAAAATATATATATTCCTAGTGTCTAGAGGTTTCTGCCCCCCCCAGGGGCAAATCCGCCTAATTATATTAGGACGATTTGCCTCCGTGGGGGCAGAAAGGGCCTAAAAATATTTTGCCCCACCCCAGGGAGTGGCCCTTGCCAAAGGGGCCGCTCCCCTTATGCGTTAGTATAAAAAAAAAAATCCCTGGTGTCTTGTGGTTTCTGCCCCCCTGGGGCATATTAGGCCGATTGCCCCCGGGGGGGGCAGAAATGGCCTAATTTGCCCCCCCCGGGAGCGACCCCTTAGCCAAACATAAAAAAATAAAAGTAAACAAAAATGTTTTTATCCCTGGTGTCTAAATGGCCTAGAAATAATTTCCCCCCGAGGAGCGGCCCTTGCCCAAGGGGCCACACCCCTTACTTGAAATAGCCCCCAAAAAAAAATATTCCCTGGTGTCTAGTGGTTCCTGCCCCCCCGGGGGCAGATCGCAAGGCCGATCTGCCCCCAGGGGGTGCAGAAGTGGCCTAATAATGATTTCCCCCCCCCCACGGAGCGACCCTTGCCCAAGGGGTCGCTCCCCAAACATTAAAAAAAAGAAAACAATAAAAAAATTATCCCTGGTGTCTAGTGGATTTCTGCCCCCCCCTTGGGGGCAGAAATGGCCTAGAAATAATTTGCCCGCCGAGGCACGGCCCTTGCCCAAGGGGCCGCACCCCTTACTTGAAATAGCCCACAAAAAAAAATATTCCCTGGTGTCTAGTGGTTCCTGCCCCCCCGGGGGCAGATCGCAAGGCCGATGGGGGGGCAGAAATGACCTAGAAATAATTTGCCCCCTGAGGAGCAACCCTTGCACAAGAGGATGCTCCCCTTACTTCAAATAGCCCACAAAAATATATATTACCTGGTCTCTAGTGGTTTCCGACCCCCCTGGGGGCGATCGCAAGGCTGATCTGCCCCCGGGGGGGCAGAAATGGCCTAATAATGATTTGATCCCCCTGGAGCGACTCTTGCCCAAGGGGTCGCTCCCCAAACATACAAAAAATAAAAATAAAATAAAGAACATTTTCCCTGATGTCTAGTGGATTTCTGCCCCCCGAGGAGCAGCCGTTGCCCAAGGGGCTGCTCCCCTTACTTCCCTGGTGTCTAGTGGATTTCTTCCCCCCCTGGGGGCAAATCGGCCTAACAATTTTAGGAAAGGCCTTTCCTCTCCTTTTAGGCTTCTCTGACCCCCTCCACGTGATCAGAGGAGAAATGCTTTGCATTTCTCCTCCGATCAGCACTGGAAGCTGAGCTTCCAGCGCCGGAGGGAAGGCCTCTGATGAGGTCAGCGCACGAAAGCCTCGGGGGGGGTCACGGGGGTGCGGGGTGGAAGGGGAAGCGATTCCCCTTCCATTCCTGCCTAGGGGAGGGGTGTGCCTGGCCATCGGGGGGAGTGCTAGCGCTCCCCCCGGGGGCCCATAGCAGGACAAGGTGATCTCGTCCAAGGCACCGGGGAACCAGTGCCTTGGACAAGATCACCTCGTCCGCAGGCACACTAGGGGCTAAAGAAAACCAGTAGGCCAAGCTGTAGCTCCAATCAGTTTGTTTATTTTCCCATAGCCATTGGAGGAAAACCTGACACGTTTCTACCTCATGGAGGTCTTTACCACATGACATCTCATTGCCAACAGAAGGAGTGCAGTGATTTAGGAAAGAGCTGAAGTTGCATTATTTTAATGAACACTACCTCATTGTGCTGTACAGCCCATTCTCGCTCTAGAAACTAGCTACTGTCATGTTCACTGTGTCTATGACTTTAACATTGTACAGTGTTCCACTGCCTTCTGGCTACTGTTGTGCTATATAAATACTGCATAGTTAGGTGCAAGGAGGTTTTATCCATTCACAAAGTAAAGCCTTCCATCCACAATGTCTTTCCAATTCAGAGAAACAGGATGCAGTCATAGCATTTTGCAAATGTGAATTCAGAGCTGAAGGTGTGTTGTCCCTTGCAGGTTCCAATCCTTGCATTCACATCCATTCCTAAGGATTTACAGAGAGAATCCAGCCTCATCAATACATATGAGACGTTATCTCTGTGAATCTGTGTAAATAGTTGTCTCACTGTATTGGAATGCTACATATGACACAGTACAAAAAAATATCAGTACCCATTGACATTCATTCTCCTTCACTGCACCAAAGACATGGTCCCTCAACCCTACACTATTCAACATCTACATGGTCCCGCTCGCCAGCCTCGCCCGGCTACACAACCTCAACATCATCTCCTACGCTGACAACACCCAACTGATCCTCTCCCTCACGAAGGACCCCCTCACCGCCAAGTCCAACCTCCACAAAGGAATGAAGGCCGTCGCCGAATGGATGAGGAACAGCAAACTGAAGTTAAACTCAGATAAGACGGAGGTCCTCATCCACAGTGCCAACCCCTCAACCTGGGACGACTCCTGGTGGCCGACCACTCTGGGAGCAGCCCCAACACCCGCCAACCATGCACGCAACCTGGGCGTCATCCTCGACTCAACACTCTCCATGACCAAGCAAGTCAGTGCCGTCTCCTCATCCTGCTTCAACACCCTCTGCATGCTCCGCAAGATCTACAGATGGATTCCCACAGATATAAGAAGAACAATCACCCAAACCCTCGTCAGCAGCAAACTTGACTATGGAAACGCCCTCTACGCAAGAGCCCCGGCCAAACTCCTCAAACGACTGCAACGCATACAAAACACCTCCACACGCCTGATCCTCGATGCCCACCGCCACAGCCACATCACTCCCCTTCTGAGAGACCTACACTGTCTCCCCGTCAACAAAAGGATAACCTTCAAGCTCCTCACCCACTCACACAAGGCGCTCCACAACACCGGCCCAGCCTACCACAACAGACGACTCACCTTCTACACTCCATCCCGCCAACTCCGCTGAGCCGACCTCGCGTTACAACAGGGTGTTAAAAGAAACAATAGTGTTAGCCAAAGACTATGGTATGGATTGGAAAAAAAGAAGTAATTAAAAGAATAGAGGCATACAGGGTTTCCCCGCATTCCACCACGGGGAAGACACCTTTTGAATTACTTAGAGCCAGACACCCGAATACCTTAGTAGCTCCCAGTTGGGTGAACGACATGGAGTCGAGGTCAGGAGTTACTGTATCTGATGACAAGTGGAGAGAGTGTGAACGAAAGAAAGTAGAACCTAGGAAGAGATATTTTGACTCAAAAAAATCAGCACAAGTAACCAAAGTTAAAGTGGGAGATTGGGTACTTATTCGTGGCCCGGTTAACAAAGGCAGAGGTACGTATAAATCTAAGCCTGTGAAAGTGGTGAAGTTATTTAAAAATGCTGTAAGAACAGAAGATTCGAAGATGTGGAATCTCTATTGAGTGGTGGTTCTCAAATGTAAAATGTTCAATTAGTTGTTGGCTCTTTTAACCTTATTTTTCTTTTCGTAATGTGTTTTTTTTTTTTTTTAAACATATTATATATTGTGTTTCCATTGTTTGTGAAAGGGGGGAGGTATGTAGTACACATAGGAATGTGGAACTCTTGGGAGTGAATTAGAATCTTGTGATGTCAGGACTGAGGTCATAAGAGAGAGAGCTTGCTGAGGAGAGGCAGCTGGATCTTTGCTGGATGGGACCTCCTGATTACTGGAATAAAACTTCTTCATCATATAAAATTAATCATCAAAATATATGATATCGGCACGCATCATCAGAAAAAAAGATCAAACCGTACAACCACCGTAACAATAATTTATATAGTCCAATGAAAACGTAAAGGCATAGTCCTCATTGTCTCACAGCTGTCTGAAAGTTGAAGGAGTTATCAGCCATATGTTCACATCCTTGGATAAATTATAACCATCAACGTACTGTCTGGTGGAACAATATTATATGTGACCCCACCTTCAACAGGACTGTCGATAATCTAGCAATACATCATAGTAGATTAACTTAAATCTCATCAATTTGCTATATGGCAAATCAAATGACCTACAAAATCACCAGAATACGTAGTTAAATGTGTGTTTGGAAATCTCAAAAATATTTCTTGTATCTTAAAGCAATACACATTTAGCTAAACATTAAAAGATAATTTAGCATGAAATATATAATGACAATATCTTATAAATAATCAGCGATGGCATGTTTTGTCTACATACATGAACACAGAACTCTGAACAAACAACAGATGTTTAAACCTGGCAACAACACATTGACATTCTTCAACTACAAGATTATATATAGAAATCCCTAAAAATCTATGTCAGCCGAACAGTATTGACATTTAAAAATAGATCCATATTATCAATGCCACATAAAATGCATTTAATCATCAACCTCTACAAGTTTGTTAAATAAGAACAAAAAAAGATTCAAATAATTGAAGGGCATATGAGCAGATGAAGATAAATATAGAAAATCTTTCTCCAGTATACCTAAGAAAAGAGATCACTTGCTCCCTCAACAAAGTATCAGAAGTCTGTAAAAAAAAAAGAATATCCTTGTATCCCACTCATTCTGAAAAGCATAACAAAAAGAAAAGCTACTTCAATAAAACAAAAATAGTTCTTTGTTCTTCTTAATGGAGTTTCTGAGCATTAGAAAAGTATCATGATCACGGTGATTTCAACGTGGCCTCTCTGAAAAGGAAGAAGCAAACAGTCAACGTCCTTATCTTCAGGACATCAGGAAATATCCTAACTTAAACTGAAAACCCACAATATTTGTGAAACCAAACCAAAGTTCCTAGAAACTGCAATACCTCATATCCAAATCCTTGATAAGCCTTGGACTGGATGGTCTATTCCACAACCAGCATGCAATCATGCTTAAACCCAATTTACTGGGGACTATGGCCTCAAATCTGAATAATCCACTACTCTTCCAATGCACCAATCCAACCAGAGTCTCTGGAAATGGCAAACAACATAGTAGACACAGCTTGGCTAACTATGTCCACAAGAAGTGCAGAGATAACATGCAGATGTGGATGTAGCGGATGGCCTTCTCTGTCCTTATGTTATACCTGCCTATCCATAGCATGTGATGCTCAGTGCTGGTCTACAGCACTACTGTGCCATCAACTAGTGTGTCTCGTTGGATGACTGCTGCTGAAGCCGTAACTTGGGTTATGGCGGACACCTCTGAGGCAGGATCAGAAACTGAGGCAGCAGATACTGAGATGGCCTCTGTGGAAGAAGACAATGGGGCAGAATCTAGGAATGATTTTTCAATCGACTGAGTCCTATCCGACAACACCTCTTCTAGTGATTCTGAGGGAGACGATGAGGACAAATGTCCCTTCGCAAGCACAGTCTGTGCAGCGGGACAACAGCAGATTAGCCCAACCCAGAGATCAGGTGTGTGCATTAGCAAGCACAGAGAGAGTGCTCTCTTGGCAGCCCCCAGATTCAGTTCAGCTCCAAATTCCACCTTTTACTGATTCTGGATGTAAAGTCGATACAGCCAACTTTTTGTTAGTAACTGCAGCGAACAAATTTGCGTGCAGAACAATTTCTGAGGGGGCATGGAGGCCCTCTAGGGTCCCATTCTAGGGCACGCCAGTGGACTCTCATGTCACTGGCGGAGTTGAAGAAATTTTTTGGGCTTACACTCAAAATGAGGCTTAATGCAGAAACCCACCTTGCAGTCCTACTGGATGAATTGCACAGTTTGGGTCACCTCATCTTCACACTGTACATGAGCAGAGATAGTTTTTTGCTATTGCAGTGCATGCTGCATTTCACTGACAATTCTGCTGCATTGTCCTAGGACCATCCAGCCCATGACTGGTTTTTCACAATTCGGCCTGTCATGTAGCATTTGTCTGCCAGGTTTCCAGAGATCTATACTCTTGGAAGGAATATAGCAATCGATGAGTCGTGATCCTGTACAAAGGGTAGCTGCTGTTCAGACAGTACATTGCAAGCAAAGGACCTCGCTATGGCATTAAGCTGTACATGTTGTGTGAGAGCTCTTCTGGCTATGTGTATAGTTTGAGAGTGTATACAGGGTAAGGACTCCATCCTAAGCCCTGCAGGTTGCCCTCCCACATTAGTGTGTCACAGGGATGTTTTTTTGGGAGCCTGTCCAGCCACTCCTTCACAAAGGTTACAACATTTATGTGGACAATTTCTATACAGAAGTAGAGCTGTTCAATAAACTCAAAAAAATAAGCTTGCGGTACAGTTCGTTGTAACCACAAAGGATTCCTGCAGGAGCTTGTTTGCAAGAAGCTCCAAAAATCCCAGAGTACTGTGTTGCATTCCAACAAATTGCTTGCAGTCAAGTTCTCAGATAGGTGTGATGTATGCATGCTCACTACAAGTCATGATGAGAGTATTTTCCCAAACCATGGTTTGGGGTTAGATGGCTGAAGTCCACAAGCCCAACTGTATTTTTGATTGCAATATGTACATGGGTGAAATGGACAAGAACGACCAGATTCTTCAACTCTACAATGCATTTTGTAAAATTCGCACTTGATACAAGAAACTGTTTACCCACCTGATCCAGATGGCAACATACAATGCATATATTGTTTATCGTCAGACAACCACAGTTAGACTCATGACTTCCAGTTATCTGCAATTGAAAGCCTCACTGTTGTTACAGAAGCAGCAGCCACAACTTCATGTGTTCTGGATGATATGTCAAGGCTGCAGGTGCGACACTTTGCTGATCTCATTCCTAAAACACCCTAAAAGGATCGTCCATGTCATAGCTGTAAAGTGTACTCGTAGCATGTAAAGCGGCAGGAGAGTCATCATTATTGCCCCCAGTGCCCATCTAAGCCAGGCCTCTGTACCCCTACTTTCTCTACACTGTATCATATTAAAGCAAAGTTCATGGAAATCGACTGAGATGTCGCTGCTGTTGGGTAAACCTTTCAGTCCCTATGCATAGATGCCGAACACCCATGGGCCACTGCTTTGTTAGTCAAGCAGCCACAGATTTTCACTTCATCTACTTCCCGAAATCATGGACTTCCTTATTGCCTGCTAGACACCTTTACCCACCGTCAGAACGTGGTAGGTGTTCTGTTTGATTAACATGCATTATAGTCCCCACACTGCACACACTAGTTGACGGAACATATGCTACAGTGTCACGGAGTACTCTATGTAGCAAAATGTAAAAGGCGTGACTGAATTTTGAAGTGCTTGTTAGAGACTTATGTTTGCTGCACAAGGATCACCATGATTGCCAACGAGAACCAGAGTAAGTGTAATATGTTAAAAAAAGGTCCTCTGGGACATAATCGCCAACATTTCTAATTGCTTGAAAGTGTGCAATTTTTGGCTTCACTTTCAAACCAAAAGTAGAAGTGGTGGTGAATGAGTCCCACAGGATATATGTTTGACTTTTTACTTTAGAGACCTTAGGATGTATTCACCATCATGTTTGCCTTAGTTTCAACAGTGGATATGCCTGTTCAGTTTGAGGAACAGTCCTCCCAAAGCATACTCGAGGACCCCCAACTCGCAACCACAAACTGGAAGGAGTTGGATTTAGCACAGTGGGGCCCATATTTATACTTTTGATGCAAAACTGTGTTTAAAGCAGTTTTGCATCAAAAAGTATAGTGCCAGCATGCGCATTCCAGGATGCCAGCCGGGCGCCAAATTTATGGAATGGCGCAATACGACACAAAGGGTGGGCTAGTGTAAAAAAATATGATGTTACCCGGTAGGCGTGGCAGTATGGGAGAAGAGGGTTTTGCACTAAAAAATGATGTTAGAGTTGTTAGAGGCAAACAAAATGCCTCTATCCACCCTAGCGTCATTTTCTGATGCAAAACCATCCATAACACATGACTCCTGCCTTAAAAAAGACAGGAGTCGTGCCCACCACCCCAATGGCCAGCACAGAGGACCAGTGTCCCCTGGGCATGGCCATTGCACCCTGTGCCATGCAGGGGGCCCCAAGTTGGGCCCCCGATAGCACTTCAATTTGTTAAAAAAAATACTTACCTATACTCACCCTACTTACCTGGGATGGGGTCTCCCATCCTCTGGTGTCCCTCTGGTGTGGGTGGGGCTGTTCTTGGGCTTGAGGAGGGTACCTGTGGACCCATTCCATGGTGTTCAACCATGGAAATGGGCCTACAGGTCCCCCAATGGCTGGTTTGACCCAGGCATTAAATAATCATGTAAAGCAGGCTTTGCACCATTATTTAGCCCTTCCTACTACCCGTGCGTCATTTTAGCACCGGGGGATAAATATGGGGCTATGGGGTTGGCACCATTTTTCAAGTTGGAACACCTACCTTGCATCTCATTGATGCAAGGTAGGTTCACGCTTCTTAAAAATTGTGCAAACTCCAATATTTTAATGTTAGACGTGTCTAGCGTCAAACTATAATTATGGAGTTAGGTTTGCGACAAATTTGCATAAAACAACACAAATATGGCACAAATGGAGTATAAATATGCCCCTAAGTACGCTGATAGAGCATGAAAAACATGTTTTCTTGAGCTTGAAGTAATGGCGGAAGGAATTAGTATAGGTTCACTTGGCAAATATACAGGACTCTGGACTTCATCAGGACTCTGATGAAGACAGAGATATAAACGGTTAAAAAAAGCTTATGGTAGGTGGGCTTTCACAGGGATATTGCACAAGTAGAAGGCAGATATTAAAGTTAGTACAGATACACATCATCTACACCTATGGTTTCAGACCCATTGGTGCCACCCTGGTTCTGAAGGACAATAACATGTATGGGTCAGTGTTTGACATGCTTGCTATGTTCATCCTCCATCAGAACTTAGTAGATGTTTAATTTGCTAAATGACAAGTGCATTACAGTCACTGCAGTGCACATAATGATAGCTGGGACATATGCTATGTTCTCACGGACTACCCGGTGTGCCAAACACTACCCTTCATCATAGTTGATAACATTCTATTTAGGGAACTTTGTGAACATTCCCCAGCATGTCTGCCTTAGTTTCAAGTGTAGATAGGATTGCTCATTTCAAGGAATAGGCCTCCCAAGGTATACTTGGACACTTTCAACTTGCATCCACAAACTGGAAGGAGTTGGATTCATCACAGTAAGTGTGCTAAAGGCGCATGAAAAACATGTTTTCCTGACCCTCATGTGGCTGTCATGGGAGCCATTAATTAAGGTTCCTTATGCATGTCTCCAGTAATGTTCAGGAATAAGGAGACTGTTATTTGACAGGTGGTAAATTGTAGTCAAATTTATTCTGTCCTGTGGTGTACAAATATGATGGGCTCCTGTCTGGCAGTGGTAAGTTGATGGGAGTGCAGTGATTGGTTGTATTGGGCCCATGGTTGGCGGTATGAAAGTGTTGTGTGTTGTGCGTGAATGGTGTGTGAATGGATCATAAAATGGTTGGTGCTTTGAAGTGGCTTTACGGCTCACCTTCAGAAGGCTTGGTTTCAATATTCAGATAATTTGATGAGCATTAATGCTTTGAAACCATAATTTCTGGAGGTGCGACAACCAACCAGTGAAAGTGATGGATTAACTTTAATATTCCTAGTACCAGGAAGCCCAAGGGTGGAGGACTTGAGTGGCTCTCACCAGTTTTTCTTTGCTCAGAATTCCCTTGAAATCACAAACTTTGCTTAAGAGCACATCTGCCTTGCATTCTAGTGAGGGAAAGTCATGGAATCGGCAGGTAGCCACAAATCTTCCTTCACCCAGCGTTCCACTAAGTCTCCAGAGAAAAACATTGCCTCACGTGTGTGGGAGGGTGTTAGACATGGGGTCTTTGGTTGGCAGTCAGGTTACCCCCTGTCCAAGCAAGGACTCTCACTCTAGTCAGGGGTAAGTCACACATAATCCAAATTATCCTGTACCCACCCTCTGGTAGCTTGGCACTGAGCAGTCAGGCTTAACTTAGAAGGCAATGTGTAAAGTATGTGTGCAACAAATCATGCAATAACACAGTATAGCACCACAAAAGTACACCACACAGTGTTTAGAAAAATATATAATATTTATCTGATAATATGAAAGTCAAAATGATTAAAATTCAATAAGTATATGTTGTGATATCACTGTAAAAGTGATATAAAGTGTCTTTAATCTTTTAAAGCAATAAATGTCTTTTTCAAGCACAAAGTACCTGGTTCACGTGCAAAATCTCCACAAAGAACCGCAGAGGAGGGGATGCGTGGAAACACAGGGGGTGTGCGTCAATTTCTCGGGCGTCACATGTCAATTTGTTGTTTAGTTTTCTTCGGGTTGCGGGGTTTTTGGATGCCCTGGGAACGATGCGTGGATTTCCTGCACTGGCAGGATGAAGTCACAGGACCTGTGTCGATTCGGTGGGCATTGTGTTGAAATTTCTACAGCACAGCAGGTGCTGTATCAATTCCTCTCTGGAAGTCGAGCTACATCGTTCTGGCTCAGCTGTACATTGATACAGTGGGCCGTGTGTCTAATTTACGGTGGCTACACTGGTGCTGCGTCGATCCTCTCAATGCAAAGTCAGGCTGCGTCATTCCAGTTAGGCGTGCAGTGAATTTTTCACTGAGGAGCACCGTTTCTGGCAGGCTGTGCTTCGAATTTTACCACACAAGGAGTCCTTCTTGTAGAGATGAAGTCCTTTTGGTCCTGAGACTTCAGGGAACAGGAGGCAAGCTCTATCCAAGCCCTTGGGTAGCACTTCTCACCACAGCCAGAGAGCAGCAAGGCAGCAGGGCAGCAGTGCTTCACAGAAAGAAGACAGGTGAGTCCTTTCGGCAGCCAGGCAGCTCTTCTTGGAAGGATGCAAGGTCTGGTTCAGGTTCTATTCTCCAGGAAGTGTCTGATTTGGTAGGGGCAGAGGCCCTGTTTAAATACCCAAATGTTCCTTTGAAGTGGGGAAGACTTCAAAGAGTGGCTTAGAAGTGCACCAGGTCCCCTTTCAGTTCAATACTCTCTGCCAGGGTCCAAGTAGGGGGTGTGGCAGTCCTTTGTGTGAGAGCAGGCTACTGTCCTTTGACATGTAATTTTCAGGCCCTCCACGCTCCCAGCCCAGGAAGACCCATTCAAAATGCAGGTGTATGCAAGTGAGGCCGAGTATCCTGCGTTTGGGGTGTGTCTGAGTGAATGCACAAGGGAGCTGTCAACTAAACCTAGCCAGACGTGGATTGTAAGGCACAGTGGGATTTAAGTGCAGAGAAATGCTCACTTTCTAAAAGTGGCATTTCTAAAATAGTAATATTAAATCCAACTTAACGAGTCAGCAGGAGTTTGTATCACCATTCTGGCCATACTAAATATGACCTTCCTACTCCTTTCAGATCAGAAGCTACCACTCAAACAATACATGAGGGCAGCCCCAATGGTAGCCTATGAAGAGAGGAGGCCTCACAGCAATGTAAAAATGAATTTAGGAGTTTTACACTACCAGGACATGTAAACTACACAGGTACATGTCCTGCCTTTTGCCTACACAGCACCCTGCCCAATGGATTACCTAGGGCATATCTTAGGGGTGACTTATTTGTAGAATAAGGGGAGTTTTAGGCTTGGCAAGTACTTTTAAATGCCAAGTCGAATTGGCAGTGAAACTGCACACACTTGCCTTGCAATGGCAGGCCTGAGACAAGGTTAAGGAGCTACTTAAGCAGGTGGCAAAATCCGTGCTGCAGGCCTCTAGCAGCAGTTAATTTAAAGGTACAGGGTGCATTTAGTGCACTTTACTAGGGACTTATAAGTAAATTAAATAGTCCAATTGAGTATGATCCAATGTTACCATGTTTAAAGGGAGAGAGCATATGTACTTTAGCACTGGTTAGCAGTGGTAAAGTGCGCAGAGTCTTAAAACCAGCAAAAACAGTATCTAAAAAGTGGAGGGAGGCAGGCAAAAAGTTAGGGGTCACCACCGTAAGGCTGTCAGGTCTAACAGTGGGCAAGTGACTGCGACAGGAAAGTGCCCAAAACGGACTTTGGAGAGATCAAAATTATCTACCACAAAACAGCCTGGTTTCGTAAGACAGTCACATGTGTATTTGGTCCCGTGCTTGGCGGCCACATGAGGAAACCTACTAAACCCAGACACTTCTTAAAACTAGACACCCGGGACAAACCACGGAATTGTGGCGTGTGTGGATTCCACAACATTTTTTTATCCAGAATACCCTGCAAAGGTGAAGCATTAATTAAAAACACTGTTTTTACTTGCTTTTTCGTCACATAAACTACAGGAATGTGCAGGGATTCACAAAATTCCTACCACCCAGTGTTTCCCCACTTGCCTTGGTAAAAACACAACACCACTTGTGTGCCTGTGCCGAGTGCCTGCATCACGAATGGATCACTCCAAGGTCAACATTAGCCCTCATGCTAGGGCTACCATTGACCCTTGTGTGGTGTAGTGTTTTTATCGGGACAAGTTAGGGAATGCTAGGTGGTAAGATGTTTGTGGATCCATGCATATTCCTGTAGTTTACTTCAAGTAAATGCAAGGAAAAATTCTGTTTTTATTCAACGTTTCAACTTTGCAGGGTATTCTGGGTAAAGAAACTTTTGGGAATTCACACTAGCCACACCCCTGTGGACTGCCCCGGGTGTCTATTTCTTTTTTTTTTTAAATGTCTTTGTTTGGTAGGATTCCCTATATGATTCCAGATCCCAGGACTAATTAGTACACTCACCTCAGTTATCATTATCATCACAGTGCGTTTTGGGCATTTTCTGTTGTGGGCACTAGGCCTACCCACACAAGTGAGGTACCATTTTTATTAGGAGACTTAGGGGAACGCTAGGTGGAAGGAAGTTTGTGGCTCCCCTCAGATTCCAGAACTTTGCAGCACCGAAATGGCCGGGACAAGTATTGTTAGCCCAATTTTGAGGTTTGCAAAGGATTCGGGGTGACAGAACCCAGTAAGATCCCCACAAGTCACCCCATCTTGAATTTCCCTAGGTGTCTACTTTTCAAAAATTGTATAGGTTTGGTAGGCTTCCCTAGGTGCCCACTGAGCTAGAGGCCAAAATTCACAGCTAGGCACTCTACGAAAAACACAACCATTTTCATAGGAAAAATGTGATGCGTCTACATTGTGTTTGGGGGCATTTCCTATCGCGGTAACTAGGCCTACCCACACAAGTGAGGTACAATTCTTATTGGGAGACCTGGAGGAATGCTGGGTTGAAGAAAGTTTGTGGCTCCCCTCAGATTCCAGAACTTTGCAGCACCGAAATAGGAGGTAAATGTGATTTCTTAACCCAAGTTTGAGGTTTGCAAAGAATTCTGGGTGGCAGAACTCAGTGAGAGCCCCCATCCGGATTTCCCTAGGTGTCTACTTTAAAAAGTACATAAGTTTGCTAGATTTCCCTAGGTCCGGCTGAGCTACAGCCCAGAATCCAAAGTCAAGCACCTTGCAAAAAACACGTCAGTTTTCAAAGGAAAAATGTGATGTGTCCATGTTGCGTTGTGGAGCCTTTCCTGTCATGGGCACTAAGCCTATTCACACAAGTGAGGTACCATTTTTATTAGGAGACTTGGGGGAACACAGAATAGAAGAACAAGTGTTATTGACAATTGTTTTTTTCTACATTTTTGCCTTCCAAACGTACGATAGTGTGTAAGAGTGAAGTAATTTTGAAAAATGCCTTGTAATTCACATGCTTGTAAGGGGACCCAAATTTGCAAATAACCACTGCTTCTAAACTCCTTATCTTGTGCCCATTTCGGAAATACATAGGTTTCCTTGATTCCTATTTTTCACTCTTTATATTTTACCAAACAAATTGCTATATACCCGGAAACCCATTGCGAGGTGCAGCTCATTCATTGGCTCTGGGTACCTTGGGTTCTTGATGAACCTATATATCCCCACAACCAGAAGAGTCCAGCAGATGTAACAGTATATGCTTTTAAAAATTGACCATAGTTGGAAAAATTTACGGAAGAAAGCATAGACAGAAATTGCTGTTTTTTTCAACTCAATTTCAATATTTTTCGAGTTCAAATGTTACTTTTTGTACAAATATGTTGAAGGATCTACACAAATGACACCTTGCTGAATTCAGAATGTTGTCTACTTTTCAGAAATGTTTAGCTGTCTGGGATCCACCATTGGTTTCACACCCATTTCTGTCACTAACTAGAAGGAGGCTAAAAGCACAAAATAAATTGTAAAAATGGGGTATGTCCCAGTAAAATGCCAAAACTTGTTTTTCTGACTCAAGTCTTCCTATTCGGGAAAGCTGGGAAGATGGTGATTTTAGCACTGCAAACCCCTTGTTGATGCCATTTGCAGGGAAAAAAGCAGATGCCTTTTTCTGCTGCACTTTTTTCCCATTTAAAAATAAAATTGTAGCTGTATATTGACTAATTTCTTGGTCTCCTTCAGCGGAACCCACAAACTCTGGTAAATTTGCAATCCCCAGAATGTTGCAAAAAAGGAGGCAAATTTGGTGTGGATAGCTTATGTGGACAAAAAGTTGTGGGGGCCTAACCACGAACTACCCCGAATAGCCAAAAAAGAGCTCAGCACTGCGGGTTGGGGAGAAGGTCTAGCAGCTAAGGAGTTAAAAGCCCAACTCAATGGTGAAGTTTGATGTTTAATACATATCAAGGAAATGGAAACTTTAGAATGTTAACTTCTCCCTTTCTGAAGTTCCTGGGGGCTAATTTGCATTAGCCTCCAACTGTCATTCATCTGGTGAATACGCTTGATGATGGGTGAAAACAAGAAAAGAGACGACACAGGACTGTGTGTTCAGAGATGTTGTATTCCTCGGGCAGGAAGACAAGTTGGACAATGCCCATAAACTTAATTTATTTCAAAGGGGTGTCCCCTGTCACACACAGATATAGCTCATACACACCTGCATAGGACCTCTATTTGCAGCCTCCCAACCCCATTCAGGCAGGCACCAAACCCAGTGAGGAGAGAGTTGCCCCTGGACTGCTATGAAGTGACCAATGAGGAAGGAACTTCTTATTACCATGGCCACACCTCTGGGTTGTCAAGAAGCTCTGCACAGGGGAAGAAGGGTTTCTCTATCTTGGATTTACTTAGAGAGGGGTACTGTGGTATTATTTGCACTAGGGCACAGAGGAACAGCTGCAAACATGGGTTGGGTTAACCCTGAAATCTTTTTCCCATGAGGTATGGAGAGACAGAAGTCACCCCCATTCACAAGGTAATGTCTGACACAATTTCAGCATCCCCTGACACACTCCTCCCCTTTTAGCTGCCGTATAGTAAGAAATACAACTCGTTTATCCTCCAGTGTAGTCATTTTAAGATAGCAGAGGTTTAGCCCCATGGTAGCTACCGGAACTTTGAGCACAGGTAAAGCTTTCCAGCTCTGATCACATGACACGGTTAAGCGGGTGTATGTGGAACCTGGATATGGAACACATAAATAGAAGTAATGTAGAGAGCGGTCCCGTTTAGATCGTTTGCCCATTTAACAAGGGATGCAGGAGGCACAGGCGGTATATCTTGCAGGTAAGATCTGTAGGGGTCGTTTCTTAGTTTGGTCAGGTTTATATGTGTGTCTAAATGATTTATAGTGGCACTATACAATCATGGCACATGTGTTTATGTCAGCTTTCATTTTCTGTTGCACTTCTGTTTCTAGCAGATATCAGATAGCTTTTAGCTATGGAATCTTCCCAGTAAAATACCCAATAGGGGATGTATAAAATCATTGATTAGTAGGTTCATTTGACAGGTTCCTGGACCAGTGGAGAACAGAAGAAGGCCTGCACCTGCTGTTTGAAACATGTGAGAAGACCTAAAGAGCTGGACCTGCTCCCACTTTTACCCAGAACAAAGTGGATCCGAGGCTTGATTGGCTGACCTGTGTAAGCAACAGGACCACAACAAGATGCAAGAGCCCTTTCCTTTTCCTGGGCTGAAAAGCCCAATTGATAGTACCAGCTGATTTTCTTTATGAGTGCTCAAACCCTTACCTCCCTTTCCTGTGCTAGTGATTAAACAGCATAGTGGCAATTTAAAAAAGTCTATGCCATATCTGTGTTGTGCTCTATTATAGCCTGTGCGTGAAGTCCCTTTATTTTCCAGTAAGAAAAGGAAGGATAGGCAGGGGGACAAACAGTTTTCCAAGCTAGAGTTAGAGTGGGTTCGTTTTGCTCTTTCATATGAGTAAAGAAACTGGCGTGCCTCTAGAGGCCATACTAGTCTTATCTTAAGAGCAGTGCTTGCTAACTGGAATGACTTTGCTCCTCCATTTGCAGAAATACCAACCATCCTAGAGGGGTTTTCACAGATAAAAGATTTAAAAAAAACAAAAGGCTTTATAGTTTACCTTTAGCTAGTGTGTGAACAACACAGAAGTGCCTGGTATCTGGAACCAACTATGCTTAAGCTAAAACAGGGATTGTAGAGCAATGTCTGTGAAATTCATGAGCTTCCAAGTCATCTTGAAATATTTAACTTTCCGGGTGGGGTGAAAGACTTTTATTTATTTTGAGAGCTTTCTCCCAAGCTCTTCACTGATGGCTCATGTTAAGGTCAGTTCAAATCCACCAATCCTTCAGTATCGACTTCCACAACATCACAAAGGTAGGTATATGTAGGCATGTATAGATTTACTATAATAAAATTCACAGAGATGTAGCTTGATAATATATATGTTGTGGGGGGAGAAATGTGTGTAATTTCCTTTTGCATAATTATGTGAAATCCTAGGGAATTGCTCAAAATGATGTGACATGATGTGCAAGGCAAAACTGGCATTTGGCACTGTAGTGAGTAATGCATCTCTGCAGACATATTGGATGCAATGATGTATTACGTGGAAAAAAATGCAAAAAATACAAGTGCCATAAACAGCAACTGCTCAAGTTCTGGTCATTTGCATTGTTTCTGTGTGCTTCCATTACATTTTTACCACAGAGGCACATAATTTCATGACTTGGTATGATGGCATAATTTCATGACTTTTAGGCCTTCTGATGACTGGATTTATCTTTCAAACGCATTATTTGCGCTCCTGTATCGCCATCATCTCTTAAATATTTAAGTCTAGGGTATGGTTAGCTTTCATTTGTGGGTAATTGTTGTTAGATGCTAGTGCTTCCGAAATAGCTTTCTTTACTATCAATTTACAATTGCCTTCCACTTCATTTTAAATTTGATCAAAACTATTAAATTTAGAAACTTTTGGGGCGTGTGATTAAAAGTATAGAGGCATTTTCTCAGTAAAACAAGCCTAAATTTCCACCTCAATGACCTCAACGACACTAACACTGCCAGCCTCCTAGACAGCATAAATAACAAGGAACTCACCCAAGTTTCACTGACCCCACCCGCAAAGCAGGACACACGCCAGACCCTATCTTCACCTCCAACAACAGGATCATCATATGTAGCCAAAACACTGAACACACCTGGACTGACCATTCCATTGTACATTTCAACATCTCCACCCCCCCCTCGTGAACTACCCAGCCACCAAGCATCCCCCACTACAGCTGGAGCAAAGTATCAGAGAATTAATGCCCTCAACACATCATTCCCTAACACTGAACAAAACCTGGAACAAGCTGTCAAAAACATCAACTTCTGGATCACCAACTGTGCAGGCATGATCACTCCTATTAAGGCCAGCAAACAAAGGAGATCCATCTAGCAGGCAAGATGGTACACCAAAGACCTAAGAACTGCAAAATTCCACTGCATGCAAGTGGAAAGAAGATGGTTCACAATCAAGGACACCTCAGTGAGGACCACCTTCAAGACCTCCCTCAACCTCCCTCAACCTCTACCACTGGGTACTGAGAGAGAAAAAGAGTAACGCCCTAGCCAACTGCCTCAAGTCCTGATCCAGCCACAGCAAAGAGCTCTTCAACATCATCAGAGAGTTCACCAACCACACAGTCACAGCAAACAGCATCAGCCCCTCCCAAGAACTATGTGACAGACTCACTGACTTCTTCCATGATAAGATCACCACCATCTACAAAGGCTTCAAACCCAAGCTCAATCTCAGACTTCCTTCACGCACTGACGGAAATCAACACAGGCCACCGACTCACCTCATGGGACCAGGTCAGCCCCAGGACACCACCACCATCATGAACTCCGTTCATTCAGGATCCCCCACAGACCACTCCCCACACCTCATTTTCAACCTCAGAAGCCACAGGATCAGCAGCGAGCTTACCACCCTCTTCATGTCCTCACTTGCCATGGCCGGAATTTGGAAACATTCAGAAGTCAAACCATTCCTTAAGAAACCATCTGCTGACTCGAGTACACTCAAAAACTACTGCTCCATCTCTTTTCTCCCTTTCCCCACTTAAGTCCTGGAAAAGCCATCCACCAACAACTCACGAAATATCCGTGTGTAGAACTTTCTCCTGGACACCTCCCAATATGAATTCTACACCAATCACAGCACCAAGACTGCCTTGATCACAGCCACCAATTACATCATAGCCCTCCTCAACTGGGGTGAAACAGTGGTTCTGATCTTCCTCTACCTCTTAGAAGCCATATCTCATCACATCTTGATCAGAAGACTCCATTACATCAGTATCCAAGAAAATGCCCTCAAGTGGATCTTCTCCTTTCTCACCGGAAGAACACAGAAGGTCTGCCTCCCTCCATTCTCCTCTGAACCTGAAGACATAGGGGGTTATTCCAACTTTGGAGGAGGTGGTAATCCGTCCCAAATATGACGGATTTACCACCAGCCATATTACGAGTTCCATAGGATATAATGGACTCGTAATACGGCTGGTGGTATATCTGTCACTTTACCGTCACTTTTGGGACGGATTACCACTTCCTCCAAAGTTGGAATAACCCCCATAATCTGTGGTTGCCCTCAAAAATCCTCCCTCAGCCTCATCCCATTCAACACCTACATGACCCCTTGACCATCATCGCCAGATCGTAGGGACTAAACATCATACCTTACGCAGACCACACTCAGTTCATCTCAGAAGATCCAGCCAACAGTACAATTAACTTCCATAGGTGCATGATGAGCATCACTACCTGGATGAAGGACAACTGCCTAATGCTCAACACGGACAAAATGGAAATGCTGATCTTCGTCATCAACACCACCCCTTGGAACGACTCCCGGTGGCCCTCGGAACTAGGACCATCATCCAAATCGACGGACAACACCAGAAGCCTTGGCATATTCATGAACAGCAAAATGACCATGAATTCCCAAGTCAATGCAGTCTTCTCTGCCTTATTTTGCATACCTTACATGTTACAAAAAGTCTTCAAATGGCTCCCCCTGCACACCAGATGTTCCATTGCTCAGGCTCTAATCACCAGCTGATTAGGCTACGGCAACACACTCTCTGCTGGGATCACCACACACCTTCTGCAGAGACCCCAGACCATACTGAACTCCATTGCTAGACTCATCCTCAACCTCGCCAGATGGACCCACATTACCTCCACCTCAGAAAACTCTACTGGCTCTCATACAGAACAGATGCCAAGTCAAGCTGATTACTGATGCCTACATGGCACTGCACAACCAAGTACAAACTTACATCAACCGCTGCCTGAACTTCCACCACCCTACCAGACATCTATGCTCCACTTCCCTCTCACTCGCCCACACACCCAGCATCCACTGAAGCAACAGTGAAGGATGCTCCTTCTCATACCTTGCAGCAAAATCATGGAACAACCTCCCTCTTCAAAGACAGACCTCCAACTCTCTACTGGAATTCTGAAAAGCCCTCATGACATGGCTGTTTGACTGAGTCACCTGAACTATCATGACCTCAAGTGCCTGGATACCTTCTCAGCTGATGAGTCATGCTATATAAATCAAATGATTGATTAAAGATAATCACCTTTTTTTTTGGAATGCCCAAGAGATAATGTGGGCACATTTTAATTATGTTCCATCATTGGCTTTTAGATATTGTTGATCTCTTAATAAAGGCACTTATGTGAGTTTACCTGAGTTTTAGACCTGGCATCCTTGGTGTAGTTCCCCCTGACTGTTTGTCTTAGAAAGCCCTGTTTTGTCAACTTAATTTGTGCTGGCTTTGGGACTTTGTGCACTTCACCACAGCTGACCATTGCTAAAATCCCTGTGCTCCTTTTATAAAACATGGTAACATTTGGCATATTTAATTTCCCTGTAAGTCCCTAGTAAAGTGCACTACCTGTGCCCAGGGCCTGTAAATTAAGTGCTAATTCCAGGCCTGCAGCACTGATTGTGCCAGCTACTTTAGTAACCCTTTAAACATGTCTCATGCCTGCCATTGCAGAGCATGCATGTGCAGCTTTACACTGCCATGTTGACCTGGTAAGTTAACCCTCTTGCCAGGCGCAAACCTTCATTTTTAATATATAAATGTCACCCCTACGAGAGGCCCTAGACAGCCCCAAGGGCAGGAGGCATTACATTTAAAATGTTGGAGATATACTTTCAAGTTTTACATGTCCACGTAGTGAAAAACGTCTAAATTCATTTTTCTCTAATTCAAGGCCTATCTCTCACATAGGTTAACAGTGGGATTGCCATATTACAAGTTAAAGTGTAATATCCAAGTGGAACCAGATAGATATTTCAATTTTGGTGTCTCTGGACACCAATTTGACATCTCAACTTATGGTAAGGTTGGATTTTAAGTTGTAAGTATGAATATGGCACTTTAGAAAGTTGGCATTTTCTTACTTTAACCATTCTGTGCCTCTGCTTGACTCTGAATACACAACTGGGGGGGTGACAGCTGGGCTCTTGTGTGTTCCCTCTAGATAGCCACTCACAAATGGAGCTTAGGTGTGTCTGATGGGCCATCCACATCCTGATGGGCCCTTAACATCTTGATGTGTCGTCCTGGGCAGCATGGGTGGGAGGAGCTGACATGCACACCTAAATGGGCTGGGTCCTGAGCCCTCACAAAGAGCTGCATAGCTCCCTGTAATGTGTCGTCCAGAGCCAGGGTAGGAAGGGCCAGGGCTTTGTGCACTTCAAAGGCTAATCTTTAAGGCCTCCCCACTTCAAAGTCACAACTGGGGAGTGGACCTCAGGCACCACCAAATCGGTACACTTCTGGATCTGAGGGCATTCTGCAAAGAAGAAGTACTGCTGTGCTGAAGGAACTATCACTCTGCTGGAATTCTGCTGGACTTCACTGGACTCCTGCTTCGCTGTGCCTGTCCTGCTGCTGCTGCCTCCTTGCTTGGGAATGAGAAGAACTAGACTTGCATTTCTACATCTTCAGAACCTCAGTGGCTCAAAAGGCTTGCTCCTGTTCTGACGTTTTAGAGACATCAATGACTTCACTCACCTCTGATGCAGCTGCTAGGCAATGCCAACTGTGAGTCCTGCCCTACCAGGTGATGCCAGTCCAGTCCTGGGCCCTTGGAAGTAGGTTTCCCTGTGCTGATCCACATCGCATCACACATTGCATGGCTCCGGATCAATGTATCACCATCAACCCTGATGCATTACCTTCACATTGCCAGCTGTGCAGATTAGCAACAGTTCATCCCCTTCATCACAAAGGATTTGATGCCACACCACTGTTTGAGCATTGATGACTGCATGGCTCGATGATGATGCACCCAAGACTGTGCGGATCGGAACCAATGCATTGCCTTCTCATTGTACCCTCTGCTCCTCTATCAGATCATCAATGTCAACGCACTCTCTAAACACGGAACTGTTTCATCCAAATAAAGTTGGTTCATGTAGCCAGCCCATGCTCCATCATTGTCTGCCTGAATTTTGAATTTACCCAGACTAGATTGTCCAGATAGCCCCAGTTGGCTCTTTAAGCTTCTAAGCACTACAATGGCAGATTCTTTCAAAGTCATATCTCGACTTCTACTTATTGGATTTTTGTCATTTTGGTATAAAAATGTAATATTTTTTTCTACCTTGAAGTGAAGTATTTCTGTGGTGTTTTTACTGTGTTACTGTTCTAAGTGTGGCACAAATACTTTACACATGCTTTCTAAGTTACGCCTGCCTACTCTGCGCCAAGCTACGAGAGGGTGAGCATGAGTTAACTTATGGTACGTAACTGACTTACCTTTACTAGGATTGTGGTTCCTGATGGACAGGGTGCATACCTCTGCTAACCAGAACCCCATCCTAACACTAAGTCAGTACAGTGAGGGTAAAGTCCCTGCTGGAGGTACAAGTCTAGATGGATATCTCTGGCTCAATCTAAACATAGACACCGCTGAGGTAATCAATGAAGCTGGCTAAGGAACCCACTTAAACTCTATGTTTTTGACCCAGAAATTTTCAAGATCTCCCTCAAATAAGAAAAATGATGAATAGTGTATTCATACTTGTTTCTGGCCTCTTTCTTGAGTCGTATATCTTGTCTCCTCAAACGGACTTTTCCATCTCAGGATGTTTTGAAGTTTCTTTCTCCGTTTTGTTAGTGGGAGGTCCACAGTGTCACCATTTGTGGCCACCAGGTTGAAATATGAACACTCTCCATATTTGAGTCATCCTAGGGGTCATTCAGAAGTATCTTCAGATAGTGTTGAATGTTACGGACCATTTTGTTAGGAAAGCCTGCAGTTCTGATTTGTTCTGCCCCCATCTTTCAGGCCCTCCCCATAGCCCCTATAGCAAGTTTTAAATCATTCTATATTAGACTTTCATTGGCATTTTAACACATCTCTAGCACTTTTTCATATTTTTTGTCAGCCACAGGACCTGTGTCTTACCAAATGTCTCCAAATTTCTAGACAACAAAAGAGGTCAGGTCTTTTTCACTCATCTGGCTGACCTGTGGAAAAGCCTTCTTGTTTCATTTAAGTTCTCTAGGAAGCACTTCGTCTTCAGAAGAGAACTCAAAAGCTGTCTCTTTTCACCTCAAAATGTTTGTCTAGTCATACTTTCAGAATGTGCTGTCTTCGCCAGGGCCACACAAGATTCCTGTGTAAGTGCAATACTCAAAAGACATTAACGTGTTGTAACCACAATATAAAAGTGGCATACCATACCATTTTAAGATGCCTTAAATGACAGACTAGGTGATACACCAGCAGTATGAATGACTGGAGATGATAATGATTTCTTCTAAAACCTACTGAGGAAAAACAAAAGAAGGCTTGCTGATGACAAGAGAGCTTGTTAATGAAAATAACATTTTTGCCACAATGAGGAGATCTTGTTTTATGGTTACTGATAGTCACATCATTCTGAAAAATGATGACGCCCTGTTAAACATATGCTAAGAGTGAGAAAATGCCCTTCTGCATAGTTATCCCCATTAATGGCTGCATTTTATTGCTAGCTGGGCACCATGATGCTACTGTCTAGTTACCAGTATGTGTTAGCTGACCACATAAACATCTAAAAATTGGCTAATTCCTGAATGGTAAATATAAGTCTCCTGTAGTACCATAGTATATGGTGCACATGCAGTGCACTTTGCTAGGAACTTACAAGTAGATCAACTATGCCAGTTGGGTGTTGTTAGACCTGACAGCCTTAGGGTGGTCACCCCTAACTTTTTGCCTGCCTCCCTCCACTTTTTGGACACTGGTTTTGCTGGCTTTTAGACTCTGCACACTTTACCACTGCTAACCAGTGCTAAAGTGCATATGTTCTCTCCCTTTAAACATGGTAACATTGGGTCATATCCAATTGGACTATTTAATTTACTTATAAGTCCCTAGTAGAGTGCACTATGTGTGCCCAGGGCCTGTTGATTAAATGCTACTAGTGGGCCTGCAGCACTGGTTGTGCCACCCACTTAAGTAGCCCCTTAACCATCAGCTCCACCCTGTGCACCATCGTACTCAACACCAGGAGGGACACTGTGGCACTACAAGGGGCCCCTGACACTAGCATGGACGATGAACTGCCCACCACCTCCGCCGGCGCTAGTGGACAGGACGCCCCGCTACAGGACCACCACACCAGCACCCCACCCCCTGCAGAGGGAGAACCACCCCGCAAACGGTCCCTGAGATCCAGGACAAAGACAGAGCACGATGCCAAGACCCCCGCCAAGAAATGAGACCACCCTGATTGTCATCCTACTGTCCCACTTTGTCACCCTGCCCATACTTAAACTGCCCCAGCTCCACTTCCTATGCCCATTTGGGCAATGCACCTGTGAGACTAATAGACTGGACTCTGCCATGGACATTCCTCCGCCTTCACCCCTCACCATTTCACTACCCCCTCCAATATTGAGCACTTAAATAAACACACTTAAAGCACAAAACAATCTGAAGTCCGTCTGTGATTTTGAAATAGTGTATTAGCAATTACAGTGACAAAATGCTCTTTCAATTGTAATGTCAACATACCTATGTCACACAGCTCTAGTCCATGAGGAATCTAAGCAGATGTCACACAGTGGGACCCATATCTGTGAAATCGTAAGGGAAAGTGACAACTCAGTGACTATACACTGGGTGAAAACGACACACAGTAGAGAGGTAGTAGTGTTAAAGTACATGTATTAGGCAGGTCTGTACTCTTACCTCTGTCTCACTGGAAATATTGCTGGATCACTGAGTCCCTGTTGTTCATGTCTTCTTCCTCTGCCTCCTCGTCTTCACTGTCCACAGGCTCCACAGCTGCAACAACACCGCCATCTGGACCATCCTCCTGCAGAAAAGGCACCTGTCGTCGCAAAGCCAAGTTATGAAGCATACAGCAGGCCACGATGATCTGGCACACCTTCTTTGGTGAGTAGAATAGGGATCCACCTGTCATATGGAGGCACCGGAACCTGGCCTTCAGGAGGCCGAAGGTCCGCTCGATCACCCTCCTAGTTCGTCCATGGGCCTCATTGTAGCGTTCCTCTGCCCTTATCCTGGGATTCCTCACTGGGGTCAGTAGCCATGACAGGTTGAGGTAACCAGAGTCACCTGCAAATGGTGAGGGACAACTGTAAGACACACACTAACCTGGAGGTATATCCCCAGACCCAGACAACCATTCCCTCTGACTTGCCTCATGGTGCTCACCTAATAGCCACACACAGTGCCTCTGGAGTTGACCCATCACATAAGGGATGCTGCTAATCCGCAGGATGTAGGCGTCATGCACTGAGCCAGGGAACTTGCCATTCACATGGGATATGTCCTGGTCTGCAAAACATACCATCTGTACATTCATAGAATGATAACTCTTCCGGTTTCTGTACACCTGTTCACTCCTTTTGGGGGGGGGGACCAAAGCCACATGGGTCCCATCAATGGCACCTATGATGTTGGGGATATGTCCCAGGGCACAGAAATCCCCTTTCACTGTAGGCAAATCCGTCACCTGAGGGAAAACGATGTAGCTCCGCATGTGTTTCAGAAGGGCAGACAACACTCTGGACAATACGTTGGGAAACATAGGCTGGGACATCCCTGATGCTATGGCCACTGTTGTTTGAAAAGAACCACTTGCAAGGAAATGGACCACTGACAGCACCTGCACTTGAAGGGGGATTCCTGTGGGATGGCGGATTGCTGACATCAGGTCTGACTCCAACTGGGTACACAGTTCCTGAATTGTGGCACGGTCAAGCCTGTATGTGATAATCACATGTCACTCCTCCATTGTCGACAGGTCCACCAAAGGTCGGTACACCAGAGGATGCCGCCATCTCCCCACATGTCCCAGCGGACGGTGCCTATAAAGGACAACAGCGAGCACAGAGTCAAACAACTCAGAGGTACGTACCCACAGTTTACACAGAACACCAATCATACACAAAAGGTGGCCTGTATGTGTGTTGAGTCTAGGCCTAGGTATGTGTGACGCAGTTGGAAATGAAGCCATGTGGGCCCCTGAAATGGCGTCTGCCTGACCTCTAAAGTGGGACAATGGGATGTGAGTTAACTGCGCTGGCATTGTACACCGTCGAAAACCGCAGCGCAATGCTGCATTGGTTAACATTGGACCCTATGGGTCCCAGGAGCCAATGACGATTGTACGCTGGTGGTGACGATACGCACCGCCGTGGACGTGACCGCCATTTTCTATCTGTTCAATCACTCGATACCTGATCTTCGACAGGAGAGGACCTACACTGCAAGTGCTGCTGTGACCTCAGTCTGGAAGAGACAATGGCTCGAGTGTCTGGGGAAAGGGCCCCTGCCTTCACATTGGAGGAGTTGGAGAAGCTCATGGATGGGGTCCTCCCCCAGTACACGCTACTCTACGGTCCTCCAGACAAACAGGTAAGTACACAGGGAGCATGTTGTATGGGTTATGCCTGTGTGGAGAGGGCTGGATGTAAGAAGGAAGGGGGGAGAGTGCTGCGTGCATGAAAGACGGTGAATGCATGTGCCACATGGCACGGGTAGGGATGGGGGCCAATCACTTTGACGGTGCAGTTGGTAATAACTTCTCTTTTTCCCCTGTACATTTCATGTAGGTCAGCGCCCACCAGAAAAAAGATATTTGGCGTGCCATCGCCAAGGACGTCCGGACCCTGGGGGTCTACCACAGATGGAACACCCACTGCCGTAAAAGATGGGAGGATATTCGCCGCTGGAGCAAGAAGACAGTGGAGGCTCAGCTGGGTATGGTCTCCCAACGTGGGAGGGGTGCCCGTCGCACCATGACCCCCCTGATGTTCAGGATCCTGGCGGTGGCGTACCCGGAGTTGGATGGGCGCTTGAGGGCATCACAGCAGCCACAAGGGGGTGAGTACACTCTCATTCTGCTGACTTTGTGCGCAGTGGAGGGGTCTGGATGGGGGTGGTGGGCTGTGGGTTTCCTTAGGCCAGGGCGAGTTCCGTAGGCAAGGCCCCTCCGTAAGGCAGGGCATGTGACACCCCACCTCTGTAGAGTGCCAAGTACACCCAGTCATGCCCCTGTGTCATCCACGTGTGCAGATGTCGTCCATAGCCTTGTAGGCCATTTCCCAGGAAGTGAACAGTTGAGACCAAGAGCGCGGCATAGTGCAGGGTGCTTCTGTGTCTGTTGTGTCCGCCAACGGTAGCGGTAATGCATTCACTCAACATGTCTTTCTTCTGTCTTCCCCACCCCTTTTTGTGGTCTCCCTGTTCTTGTGTGCATTAGCATCATCAGGCGGAGGAGCAGTGGCAGCGGAGCACGAGGGAGCTGCATCCCACATGGCCCTGGAAGGCGACACTACGGAGTCTGAATTCACCAGTGGGACAGAGGGCGAGGGGAGCTCCACGGCGGGGACAGGAGCTGACACCAGCTACACAGACTCATCCTCTGATGGAAGCTCCCTTGTGGTGGCTGCAACATCTGTGCCCCCCGCATCTACAGGTACAGCCGCCACCCCCACAACCAGCACCGCCCTCCCAGCTGCCCCTCAGCCTTTGCCCCGTGCCAGCTCAGCCAGGAGGGTGGGCATCACCTTCGCCCCAGGCACCTCAGGCCCTGCCCCAGTCACCCCTGCGACCCTCAGTGAGGAGGCCATTGACCTCCTCAGGTCCCTCACTGTTGGGCAGTCTACCATTTTGAATGCCATCCAGGGTGTAGAGAGGCAGTTGCAACAAACCAATGCATTCCTGGAGTGCATTCATTCTGGTCTGGCGGCCCTTCAGCAAGCTTTTCAAACTCTGGCCTCAGCACTGATGGCAGCCATTGTCCCCGTCTCTAGCCTCCCCCCTCCAACTTCCTCCACCCCGCCCCAATCCCCTGTACCTCAGCCTATCCCAAGTACACCTACAGACCAACATGCACACACATCAACACCCAAGGGAAGCTCAGGCAAACATAAGCACCACACATCCCACAGGCATTCACGCAAGCACACATACAGACACACCAACATCCACTGCCTCCACTGTGTCCCCCTCCTCCTTGTCTTCCTCCTCCCTCCCAGTCTCGTCTACACTCACACCTGCATGCACTACCTCCACAGCCACTACGTCCCTCTCCAGCACACCCACCACCACACCCCGCTCACGTGCAGTCACCACCCGCACTACCATTCACACGTCCCCTGTGTCCTCTCCCAGTGTGTCTGTGACGCCCCCTCCCAAGATACACAAACACAGGTACACACCCACCCAACAGCCATCCACCTCACGACAGCCTCCAGCACATGCACCTTCACCCAAAGTCACCAAACGTACACCTCCTACAACCACCACCTCTTCCTCCACTCCCAAACCCCCTCCAGCTACCCGTCCCAGTGTGTCCAAAAAACATTTCCTGTCAAACCTTGACCTCTTTCCCACAACTCCCCCACCCCGTCCGTCTCATAGGTCCGAACTAGCACCTCAGCCACAACATCTCCGGGACCACTGGTGCCTGTAGTCACCGGAATCTGGAGTGCATTGGCCACCAGGGCAGCCAGTGTGGCACGGAGCCACAGCACAGACAGTCCCCCACCTGTGAAGCATCGGAAGTTGGCCAGTGTCCGGCGGGGGAGGGGGAAGACTCCAGCCACCAAAGCCGCTCCCAGGGGTAGAGGTGGGAGTGTGGAGTCAGCTGTGACACCTTCCAAGGTGGGGAAGGGCCACAAGAAACCCGGCAAGTCTGGGAAAAGCAGCACAGCGGAGAAGACCGCCATCATCCAAGATGCCCAGGAGGCCACCGCCAGCACCAGCCCAGCTGCCCAGGAGGCCACCGCCGGCACCAGCCCAGCTGCCCAGGAGGCCACCGCCAGCACCAGCCCAGCTGCCCAGGCGGCCACCGCCAGCACCAGCCCAGCTGCCCAGGAGGCCACCGCCAGCACCAGCCCACCTGGGCCATGAAGGACCATCAGCACTAGCCCTGCTGGGCCATGAAGGACCGCCAGCAAAAGCCACGCTGGGCCATGAAGGACCGCCAGCAAAAGCCCCGCTGGGCCATGAAGGACCGCAAGCAGCTGAGACCCTGCAATGGAGACTGCCATCTCAAGCACCGCTGAACAGGGCACCACCGTCTCAAGCACCGCTGCACAGGGCACTGCCATCTCAAGCACTGCTGAACAGGGCACTGCCATCTCAAGCACCGCTGGCCCACGAGCGGCAAGGGCACTGATGCAACTGAGTCCGTCACGGGGTGAATGATGCACTCTGGGCACCATGCCCCCTCCAGAACCAGTGGAGAATGTCATCCACTTCTTCTGTCCTTAGCAGGATGAAGCACTCTGGGCACAAAGCCCCCTCCAGAACCAGTGGAGACTGTCATCCACTCCCTCTGTCCTTAGCAGGATGAAGCACTCTGGGCACAAAGCCCCCTCCAGAACCAGTGGAGAAAGGCCTCCACTACCTCAGTCCTTGGCAGGATGAAGCACTCTGGGCACAAAGCCCCCTCCAGAACCAGTAGAGAAAGGCATCCACTACCTCAGTCCTTAGCAGGATGAAGCACTCTGGGCACAAAGCCCCCTCCAGAACCAGTGGAGAGATACATCCACTACCTCAGTTCTTGGCAGGATGAAGCACTCTGGGCACAAAGCCCCCTCCAGAACCAGCGGAGAAAGGCATCCACTCCCTCTGTCCTTAGCAGGATGAAGCACTCTGGACACAAAGCCCCCTCCAGAACCAGTTGAGACTGTTATCCACTTGAGAGACTGTGGCTTTGCACTCCCCAGGATTGAACAGTGGGCAAACCAACCACTGTAGAGACTTGAGAGACTGTGGCTTTGCACTCCCAGGATTGAACAGTGGGAAACCCACCCACTGTAGAGACTTAAGAGACTGTGGCTTTGCACTCCCCAGGATTGAACAGTGGGCAAACCACCCACTGTAGAGACTTGAGAGACTGTGGCTTTGCACTCCCCAGGATTGAACAGTGGGCAAACCAACCACTGTAGAGACTTGAGAGACTGTGGCTTTACACTCCCCAGGATTGAACAGTGGGCAACCCACCAACTGTAGAGACTTGAGAGACTGTGGCTTTGCACTCCCCAGAATTGAACAGTGGGCATGTGGCCCCCTCGTGGATTTGGCGTTGTGCACTCAAGCGGCTGAGGTGCCCCCCTTTCCCTCCCCCTGAGGTGCCTGTTTAGTTGCTGTCTGATGCCCCTGCAGTGTTCTCTCCGTCATGGTCGGGGTTTCTTGTGTGGGCCTCGCCCACACCGTGTGGTCCCAGTGTTCCACGGACTTTCTTAGAGCACTACCTGGACTACTATGCTTAGTATATATTGTGTACATGGTGTCTATATATATTTCTGCCTACTTGCTTTTAATATATTACAATGGTTATACTCATTTTCTATTTTCTTTGCATTCTTCCAGGGGGTTAGGGGGGTGTAACTGTGATGCATTGATATGCATTAGTGTGTGTGTTGTAGTGGGTGAGAGCGGGGGTGGGGGTGTTGCGTGTGTGTGTCACTGTTTTTTCCCTCCCCCCTCCCCTGTGTCGTAGGTGCAGTGCTCACCGTGGTCTTCGCCGCTGGCATTCGTGATCCTGGTAGAGGAGCAGGAAGACTATTGCAGCGAGAATTTGGAGTTCCGGGTCCATGGCGTCCTCGTTCCTCGTGGAGTGTGTAGAGGTGAGCGTTTTTCCGCTGTGTTTTTATCCATGGTGAATCCGCCCTGGAAAAGGTGGCGGATTGGCCTGTCATAATAGTGTGGGCGGTACATTGTCTCCCACCTGTCTGTTGGCGGTGACTGCCAAGCTGTTTGTTTGTACCTCAGTGGTGGTCGGAGTGTTAAAGTGGCTGTCTTTTTTGCCGGTTTCCGCCACAGTCGTAATTGCAAAAAATTTTACCGCCGGCCTGTTGCCGGTCTTACCGCTGCTTTAACACCGATCGCCAGGGTTGTAATGACCACCATAGATGGGTCAGTCCAGGAGTAAGGGAGAACAGGGAAGAGAACTGCTCTAACAGCTCATAGCAGTCTCCTCTCTGCTTTAGAGTCAGGGAGTCAGTGAGAATGACACCCTCCACGGACCCGTCACCTTCTTTGGCAGAGAGGAGGTCGGGGAGAGGTTCACTCTCCTCTTCCATGCCCTTATCTGTGAACAGGAGCATACTGATCTCAGACCTCTCAAAGTGAGGTTTGAGCCTGTTGTGATGGAGGACCCTTAGGGGGTGCCTAGGGGTCTTGAGGTCCACTAGGTAAGTGGCCTCTCCTTTACACTCCTTAATCTAAAATGGGCCAGTCCAGTGGTCCTGGAGATCCCTGAGCTCTACTGGCTCCATCACCCAACCTTGTCTCCAGGTGAGAACTCAACCAGAGTGGTCTTCCGGTCATACCACTCTTTCATCACCTCTTGACTGGCCTCGAGGTTACTCTTGGCCTGCTTATAGAAGCGTTAGGTGTGGTTGTGAAGGGCCAGCCTATAGCTGACCACATCCTAGGGAGGTGTCCTGGGAGCTTTCTCCCAGCCCTCCTTAACTATGTTCAGTGGTCCCCTGACAGGGTGACCATAGAGAAGCTCAAAGGGGCTGAACCCCACCCCTTTCTGGGGCACCTCCCTGTAAGCAAACAACAGGCATGGTAAGAGGACGTCCCACTTATGCCTCATGGCTTCGGTCAGGCCATTAATCATGCCTTTTAGGGTCTTCTTGAATCTCTCAACAAGCCCATTGGAATGGGGATGATAAGGAGTGGCAAACCGGTGGGTCACCCCACACTCATCCCACATGGACTTCATGTACGCAGACATGCAATTTGTGCCCCTGTCAGACGCAACCTCCCTAGGGAATCCCACACGGGTAAATATTCCCAACAGGGCTCTGGTCACCACCGGTGGAGTCACTTTTCTCAGAGGGATTGCCTATGGATAGCGGGTGGCATGGTCCAACCAAAACCAGGATAAACCTGTTGCCCAAGGCAGTTTTGGGGTCCAGGGGACCAACAATGTCGATGCCCACCCTTTCAAAGGGAGTGCCAACGACGGGGAGTGGGAGCAGGGGAGCCTTAAGCTTTTTCCCACTGGCCTGGCAGGTGGGGCAAGCTCTGCAGAAATCGTCTGAGACTAACCTCATTCTGGGCCATTGGAAATGGGTGACAAGCCTGTCAAATGTCTTGTCTTGGCCCAAATGTCCTGCCAGGGGAATCTCGTGAGCCAGTCCCAGTGGGAAGGCCCGGTACCACTGGGGGACCACCAGCACACGTGCTGCCCCAGGACCTGGAACCTTAGGCTCACTGTAAAGGAGATCATTCTCCCAATAAATATGATGATTGCCAGAGGCGTCACCTGCTGCTTGGGCTGTGGCCTCAGACCCCCGTAACCCGACGAGGATCCACGACGAGCACTGGCAATCAACGCACAGCAGTCCCTGCATGGAAACTAAATGACGCATTGATGTGTGCAGACCGAGAAATCGACGCACACCCCTTTTGTTTCCACGCTTCTCCTCCTCTGCGGCCCTTTGTGGAGATTTTTCTTGTGAACCAGGTACTTTGTGCTTGAAAGAGATTTTGTTTGCTTTTAAAAGCCTTAAGACACTTTATACCACTTTTCAGTGATATGTCTACATTTACTTATTGCATCTTTGATAGTTTTGACCTGCAATATCCAGATAAATATTATATACTTTTCTAAACAATATATCGTGTAATTCTGTGGTGTTATATTGTGGTATTGTATGATTTATTGCACAAATACTTTACACATTGCCTTCTAAATTAAGCCTGACTGCTCAGTGCCAAGCTACCAGAGGGTGGGCACAGGATAATTTGGATTGTGTGGGACTTACCCTGACTAGAGTGAGGGTTCTTGCTTGGACGGGGGTAACCTGACTGCCAACCAAAGACCACATTTCTAACAGGTATGAACCAATGTTTCCATGGCAAAACATTTCTTTTGACAAGTTTGAAACAGCACTATCGGCCTACAGTGGCAGGTCTGAGACATGTTCTAAAAGACTACTTCTGTGGGTGGCACAATGAATGCTGCATACCAACTTGTTTAATTTACATGTCCTGGGTACAGTAGTACCATTTACTAATGACCTGCAAGTAAATTGAATGTGCAAGTAGGTGTAAGCCAATTTTACTATCTTTTAGGAGGAGAGCAGAAGTAATGCACCACGTCCTTCTGCTAATAAAAAACAGGTTCAGCAACAGAAGGGAAATGTCTAGGGGAGACCCTGCAAAACAAATGTCCATGTCCAACAATTTCCTAACCAGAAAAGTTGGAAACAGAGGAAATCAATATGTAAGGTGACATAATAATGAATGAAATCAGATGTAGGGACCAGGAGGTATTGTAAAAAAACAATTGGAAGTCAAAAATTAATTTTAGTCAATCAGAAGCAGTAAATTTGAACCTAAGCATCCATTGCAGCTGATTAGTATTTCTTTAATACATATTTTACTGATTTTTTTCACAAATGTTGGCATACCATATACAAAGCTGAATAGTGCAAGTAGCTCTCTCACTATTTTTACACAGGCTATTCATTGGTCTGAGATTTATCAATCTTGATAGAATGGATCATAGGCAATAGTTGTAACCTCTGTCAAAATGTGTTTGAATCACTGTGAATAGTCACTAATATTGGGCATTCCCATACCATATTATAAAACCCAGTATGCCTCTGCATTCGAGCTTGCCCTTGGTTGCCATCTTCTTTTATTTCTAGGAGTTAAATATTTTGTGTGGACAACACTGAACACAATTAATTTGAATGAGGCATTTCTAGACTCCTCTGGGGGAACACTCAGAACGGAGTCACAGTCCAAACCAGTAGTTTCCCTGTTCAGATCAGATGCTCACCATTCCCACAACCTACCAATGAGCCCCCCTAAAAGAGAAGAAGCCCTTGTGTAAAACTGAGAGTATTCTTTACCGATTTCCAATTACTATACATATAAATACATGCCTACATAAATGAGGGGGCTTAGGTTTCCCTTTTTCCTATGTTCTCCCTGATATCTCACTCATAAGTACATAGGGCAACAATTTACCATATAAAATATAATCTTCCTGTACCAGGTGGAAGAATGGCCTGATGCACCTCCGTCATGTATCTCTCATTCTTTCAAGGTTTTTGTCTACTCCTATCATTCCTGGGGCACGAGCACCCTCAGCCTAAAGAAGTCCAGCTCTGGAATCAGCTGAGTAGGGGTGAGAGATCATCCCCAAAGAATGCTCTGATGAAGGACGAAAGTATGAAATCATCTTCATAAGAAGTGGCTTTGAGGAAGTTGAGGATGTTGGCATGATACATGAGAGTAAGGGCTTTTTAATATGTCTATTGTGGGATTCCATAAAAAGGGGTTGGGTTATAGTGATGTAGTAGAATTGGGCCCATATTTATACTTTTTTAGCACCGCATTTGCACCGCTTTATGACGCAAAAGCGACGCAAACGTACAAAATACAATTGTATTTTGTAAGTTTGTGCCACTTTTGCATCAAAGAATGATGCAAATGCGACGCTAAAAAAGTATAAATGTGGGCCTTGGTGTTGTGAAAGTGCTGTTGAATCTGCGGTATTAATTCACTGAAGAAGATGTTGATGGCATTGCACTTTTTTGTGGACTGAGTGTTAGGTGGGTCTAGTAGGGGATTGACGCTGTGCTTTATTGTCTTGAAAAGCATTCTGCTTCTGTTGTTGGCTTCATTGATAGTGTTGATATAGTACTTCATTATGGCTAATGTGATGAGCTGCCTGCGTGTAGCACAGAGGGATTTCAGAATTTTATACAAAGTTGCGGTTAGCCAATCAGACTGTGCAGTACAACAGGACCTGTACCTGTTTCGTAGTATGAAAAATACTGATGGGTGATAAATGTCCATCAGTCAATTAGAGGGTGCTGTTTTTGTAAAATGTTTGGTACTGCAAGACTTCCATAGGACCAACCATCCAGATTTACCTTTTTTTTTTTTTTACCCCTTCATGGCCATCTCGACCACCTCCTCAAACACACATTTCTGAAAAACGGGTAAACAAATGACTAGACAAATTCATACCAAATGATGAAAAGCACGCTTAATGAGTAGAGTTCTAACTATTTGCCAAATGTGTAAGTCTGGTCTGCCATTTTTTCTGTAGCTGCAGCAGAATATTTCAATGGAAATTAACACGGGAAATCAATGTTTTGGGACTCCCCTCCCCCTTTCTTGGACCCCACTTCAAAGATCATCTTGAAACTTTCCAATAAGGAGCAGACCTAGATTAGGTTTTTTGGAAAGTTTTGAGAAGACTGGTCAAGTAGCACCAAAGTTGTAAGTGAAACATTAATCCATCTTCGCTCTTCCTACGCAAACTCTGACCTAACAATAACTACACAGTGGCAACTGCCACTCACTTTGTAATATATGTTACAATGGTTACAGCAGTTCACCCAACCGAGCTACCTACTTGGGTTTTGGATACAGCAGTACAGCACACTTACCAGAAATTAAAACTTGTTTGGCCCCAAATAACATCAATAAGGCTAATAGTGAGGATAGCCCTACCAGACTGATCATCCCATTTAACAGCAAATTAGGTGCCGTGTGGGGGATTGTAGCAAAAAACTGGAGTCTACTGAAATGCGACCAGGTAATTGGCAATACCATTAGTGATACACCCTGCATCACCTATTATATAAACAGATGCCTTAGGGACTTGTTAGTGAAGATTGAGGTAATGCAGGAGAAACATTGTGTCAACAGAATTGGCTCCCAACTGAAAGGTTTTTAACGTATGTGGGAAATGTAAAGCTTGCCAGTTCTCTACAAGTTAATTTAAATCTCGCATTGAACCAGGCAAAAACCAATAACACAATTTATCACATGTAGTACAAGTTTTGTTATCTATATATTAAAATGTCTCTGTGGTCTTTGGAATGTAAGCAGCACAACACATCCTGTGCGTAAAAGAATCATGGAACATACCAAGAGCATTACCAATCCGGATAAGCATTATCCAGGAGCACGTCACTTTGAAACACACCACTATAGTGACTCTAGGCTACTCAAGAATTTTGGCATAGAACATGTCACTATGGATCCCAGAGGAGGGCAGCAGGCAAGGAAAGAGATCAAAACTCCCCTCTCAGCAAGCAGGAGCTTGCTGGGAACTGAGTTATATTGGCTATTGCTTGGCAGGATCTCCCCCCAAAAAGTGTCCCCTATGATCCTGTTCTACATGGAAAGTTTCAGGGTGATCTGTCAAGTGAGAGCCTAGAAAAAGAGGGTAGGTCAAAAAAAGTGCATTTCCCATGTTAATTCCTATGGACTCCTCAGACACGCCTGCAGACCGAACTACTGGACGGAATTCTATCAATTTTGGTAGAAAGGGATTTTTTTGTCTGAAGATCACACTTTTTGTTATTTAGTGTAAATCATTTCAGTACCTTAAAACTTTAAAAGAAATTAAAGAAAATCGAAATTTATATATCTAGGGTTTCGATGACTTCGCAAATACTGCCGATCTCATGCAGAGACCTGATTGGCTGCCAGGACTTTCACCAGGAAGTGTTGGCAGCCATTTTGGGACTCGGCTTCAGCCGAGTCTCAAAAACGCAGAAAAAAAAAGAAATGGGCAGGGTATATTTACCCTAAACCCCTAGCCTTGGTTCAGGGTCCCCTTAGGAGCCCACCAGGGTAAAAAGAGCATTTTTAAAAAAATTCACAGCTAAATTCACGAATATTTGGGAATTTTGCTGTGAATTAAAAAAAATGACAAGTACGGTCTCCGTGCTTGCTTTTAATTATGCGCTTGGGTGAGCCAGGTCCTGGGTGCATGGGAAATAATAAAAAAAAGAGGAGGGGTCACATGGGGCCCCTTTCTAGGACTCTAAAAAGCCCCTGGGAAGCGCCACCTCCCCGGGGATACATATTCAAATAAATAGGGGTGCCCCGGGACTACATAATTAAAAAAGAATATGGGGGAACGAGTGGACCCTTCCTCCCCTGGCACCAGGGACCACCACCTCCCCAGGGCTACAATACAATTGAACAAAGGCGGTCCGTCACAACCCCCCAGGCCCAGGGACCACCACCTCCCCGGGGATACATATCTTTTTGAAAGAAGGAGGTAGCCGTTTATGACCCTAGGGACTGGCACACCCCAGGCCAAGCCCCTGCTACCTCCTGAGGTGCCCACCCTCTGAAGGTAGCTGTTTGTTTGTACTTGGTAGGAGCTGGTGTGCTGTCCTTATAGTTCATGATGGCCTGTAACAAATGCAGTAAATGCCATGAAAAACTGCTGGTCTCTTACTGGACATTCAGTAAGATGTGCATTGTAAACAGCATTTTACAATTTGAAATGTAATGGCATATCCTTTTATTTCAAGACCTATGGTGAATTCAAATCACAAATGAGTTAGCTAAGAATGTTTCCTTCTTATCAGATGAGTTTATTCCACCTACGTGTACTGATGTTTTTGTTCTGTGTGATGCACAAAAGGTCTATTTTGTGTGAAAATTTTACTTATTCTATTATGTTTTTTGTTGCACCTATTTTTCCATGATCCTAGATTATGGAATAGCAGATGATTAAATATTTACCTTCTAAAAGGTATCAAATTTTAAACCTTTGTTAAACAATGTCAACATGAAAGTTTTCCATCGGAACATTGCGGAAAGAACTGTGTGCGATGGAAAATCAGCCCGCTTACATTTCTCTAGAATCTGTTCTTATGCGCTTTGCCAAGGGTATGATGGTCCCCAGAGCACTCATACCTTTGTATAAATAGATTCTTCTTGATAGTGTAAAGTTTCGCATATACTCATTAAATCGTCGCTCTAAAATGAAATTAAATATATATTTTCCAAACTTTATTAAAATGCTTCTATGTATTTATAGCCCAACGGTGTGGTTACGTCAGTGTATTGTTCTGCTTCCAGAATATTTTTTTCACACTGGTTTAAGATGATCCTATGAATGAATCACCCTACAACCTCCCAATTTGTTCTTATTCTAGCAAGTACAAAGAGAATATTCAATTTCAAAAACGTTTTTGAGCACATTAAAGCAGGTTGTCATGTTTTTCCATTCCACTTTACAACACTTTTCAACAGTAAATTAAAAGCTCTAGAAACAATCCTATCAATGAAAATATACACACTGGTTTCATAGACATAGGAATGGGATATGTGTCTCATCACTTAAATCCGTATTTAGCAATTCAGCATCTTGTTGGAAAAAATCTACATGTTTCTACTGCCCCTGGTCCACTACAGCTCGGTCTACTGGTCATACCTTGTTTATGAGAATAGTGTTTTTTGATTATTCGGTGCTTAAGAAGTTTAATGCTTTTTAGTCTAGGGATTCTTTTTGTGCATTTTTTCAAAATAACAAACCATCACAAATGATTAAAGGAATGCAGAATCAATCAAACATTCATCACCAGTCACAGATCTGTGTTTAATCTTTCAGTTCGTTTGCTCACTATACACCCCAGTTTGGACCCAGTCATAAGCAAATCAGTCTTGACCCTGTTCCCCATGGCCACACCAGGTCCTCCCTGGACCGGAAACAAGCATCCTGAGATCGGTTTCAGATGTGGCCTACCATGGCTCTGGATTCAAGCTGGCCTGGCTGATGAAGGGTGATACCCTGAAACTGGAGTATGGTTTCAGGGGGCACTTCTAAGGTGCCCTTTGGGTGCATGCATTAATGAATCCATCACTGGCACCACTGAGGGTTTATTAATATGAGACATTTGATAGCAAACATCCCTAGTTTCACTGAAGTCATCATTTAGCTGTGGAACTCGTAGTGACCACTGTCCAGCACATTGTACTTAAACTTGCTTCTCTGTTCACTCACTAGGAATCGACAAAGGCATAGCAGGGGCATATCTGCTTTTGCACATATATCTTCACATGTATTATAATGCACCCTGCCTTAGGGCTGCAAGACCTGCTCTAGGGATGACATACATATATTGCAAGCAGTATTAGGACACATGGCACACAGGTGGTGTGCCATGTTGTGTTTTCACTTTTAGTTGCACCAAGACATGGAGCCTGCAATGGCAGTCTGTGTGTTCTAGGTGAGGGGTCCCTGAGGGTGGCACAGTACATGCTGCGGCTGTTGTGGACTCTCTCTGGTACCCACACCCAGGTACCAGGGGTACCATTTACTAGGGACTTACAGGGGGACCAAAGGTAATACCAATTGGGGAACAATTGCACAGTTCTTAGGAAAGAGATCTTGCAATGGGGACCTGGTTATCAAGTACCCAGTGTACTTTCAGTTCAACATTGCTTCAAATACAGGCAAAAGGTTGGGGTGACCATGTCAAAAAGGGGCACTTTCCTACATGGTATCTGAGGTAAATGGTCTACTTTTCTGTCATGGTCCCTTTTGCCTATCTTTTTTTCTGTGTTTGGAACTCTACGTTCTTTACTGCTGCTAAAAAGCAGTGTCTGTGCTCCTTCCAAAACATGTGCTGTACATTGGGACTCTAGGTTTGGCCTATTGAACTTCCTAAACTGGACCTATGACATGGAAGGTTAAATATTATTTGTGGGTTGCAGTGTGTGCTTACACTATCTGCATATATGACAAAAATATATGTATTCGAGAAAAACCACTGTGCTCTGGCTGGACTGCAGTTTCAATGTTCCGAGTAGCACATTCCAGTGAAAATGCCTCTTCCATATGAGGGAGGCATATTTTTATATATTTCTTTGTGTCCCCTAAAGTGTGCATTTTATGATCAGTATGCTAAAACACATAGCATGTAGTACATATTATGATTTGTGTGCTCTCACAGTGAACTAAAGCTAAAAAACAATTTCATTTTGTAGGCTTTGCAAGACTTTTCAGTGATCATGCCTAGATGAGAATAAAATCAGCATTACCTCTCTCTGCTTTAGAGGAGAAAGCTAGAAAAAGGTTAGTATATGCATGTAGTGTCTTGTGAGTTTTGTGACTGAACACTTGGCTCTGAACGGACTCTGTAGAGGTGTGACATAGATGTTAGAGTGGAATGCAATGAAAGCTTGGTTTAGAATGTTGAGCTCACAGTTACATGCAGAAGAATAAAGATGTGTAATATTTAGCTTTATATGTGGTGTGGTCATTGACAGGCACCAAGGCTGGGGAGGACGCTACAATTGGTGACGAGATAGGGGATGAGTAACATGAAGAGTGATCATACTCTCTCAGAAGGTGTGTTGTGGTCCAAGCAAACTGTTTGTGCATGTCATGTGTGTAGCTGTCAAAGTATGGAATCAACGCTTCATGCATGTGGAATCAAATGGAAACTCCAGCCACAGTGAAGCAGTTGAAGACAGTGAAAATATTGTAAAGAAACAACATGTTGTTGGCTGAGAACCTGCTGGTCAGGCCATACATAAAGGTGCTGCACTGCCACACAAGATAAAATTGTACATTATACGGAGGCCTATGCAAATGGCAGTTTCATACTGATACAGAAAAGTAGTGCTAAAAACTGCTGTAATCAAATACTAATAAAAACTATATAGAAGTGCTGGCTGATAGAACAAGTAAGAAGGAAGCATATTGTCATTACTCTTACCAGAGTCCTGATAAGTGAAGCATTACAACCTCACCATCAGAAGAGAAGACCCAAAAAGAAGCACCAGGATTGTGCTTACTGAGTTGTCCAATGCGTGAAGCAGCACATAACCACAAAAGCTGCTAGGTGGCGGCTCAGAACAACTCCCTCGGTCTCCAAAAGTGAAAGGGCTCCGATGGAGAGCAAGAAGGAGGTCACAGTCACAAAGACTGTCCAAGATGACCCACAGGCCTACCCATCACAGGTCCTCAGCGATTGTTCAGATGAAGCAGGGCCTAGTGGGCAGCAGACAGCCTCTGAATAAACTCCACCTTCAAGGTTTGCCACTCCCATATTTAGCTACCAGACTGCCATCTTTCTCAAACCACCACCACCTTTTGATACTGCCAAAAGCAAAATATTGGAGATAGACAGACTGATTAGATAGATACATTTCATGATTTCATTAATGCACTCAAAGAGACTGATGAGAAGAAGATTATCATGTATCTCAAAATCTTGCTGGTGATGGTGAGAAAGAAGTCAGAAAGAAAATGCCAAGAACTGACAAAGAAGACACATACTGTCAGATTAAACCACTTTACATATGAAATTCAATCCAGTACCAAACGTTGATTATGAAAGATACATTTTCAGTCAAGAAGACTCAATGCACTAATCAAACACTGTATGATAAATGAATTTAAGGATGAAGAAACTATGGCCCTCATTCTGACCCTGGCGGTTCCCTACCGCCAGGGCCAACGGGGGCGGGAGCACCGCCGACAGGCCGGCGGTGCTCCCTTGGTCATTCTGACCGCGGCACTTTGGCCGCGGTCAGAACGGGAAAACCGGCGGTCTCCCGCCGGTTTTCCACTGACCTTAGAATCCTCCAAGGCGGCGCAGCTCGCCGCGCCGCCGAGGGGATTCTGACCCCCCCTACCGCCATCCTGTTCATGGCGGGAAAGCCGCCATGAACAGGATGGCGGTAGGGGGGGTCGCGGGGCCCCCTAACAGGGCCCAACTAGGCTTTTCAGTGTCTGCGATGCAGACACTGAAAAGCGCGACGGGTGCTGCTGCACCCGTCGCACGCCTTCCACTCCGCCGGCTCGATTCCGAGCCGGCTTCCTTGTGGAAGGCGCTTTCCCACTGGGCCGGCGGGCGATCTGAATCAGATCGCCCGCCGGCCCAATAGGAAAGTCAGAATACCCCTCGCGGTCAATTGACCGCGGGGCGGTATTCAGGCGGATTCCGACGGGCGGGCGGCAACCGCCGCCCGCCTAGGTCGGAATGACCACCTATGTATCTTAGACTTACTGATGGGTGCTGTTAGACTTGGCATCCTTGGTGTGGCCTCCCCTAACATTTTGCCTCTGTTTCCCAGGTTGTTGATGTGTGCTGGACTCTGTTTTTGATGTTTATGTTACTATGGGCACTTTACCACTGCTATCAAGTACTAGAGTGCACATGCTCCTATATAAAATGTGTATGTAATTGGCTTTTCAGGATTGGCATATTTGATTTACTGGTAAGTTCCTAGTACAGTGCACTAGAGGTGCCCAGGGCCTGTAAATCAAATGCTACAAGTGGGCCTACAGCACTGGTTGTGCCACCCACATTAGTGGCCCTGTAAACATGGCTCAGATCTGCCACTGCTGTGTCTGTGTGTGCAGTTTTTAACTGCCAATTCGACTTGGAAGTTGTACCCACTTGCCAGGCCTAAACCCTCCCTTTTCTTACATGTAAGACACCCCTAAGGTAGGTCCTAGGTAGCCCCATGGGCAGGGTGCAATGTATGTTTAAGGTAGGACATATATTAATGTGGTTTATATGTCCTGACAGTGAAATATGACCAAATTCGGTTTTTACTGTTGCAAGGCCTATCTCTCTCATAGGTTAACATGGGGGCTGCCTTTAAAATGATTAAAATGTAGATACCTTATGGGAGCAGATAGACATATGAAGTTTGGGGTCTCTGAACTCACAATTTAAAAATACATATTTTAGTAAAGTTGGTTTTGAGATTGTGTGTTTGAAAATGCCACTTTTAGAAAGTGGGCATTTTCCTGCTTAAACCATTCTGTGACTCTGCCTGTCTGTGGATTCCCTGTCTGGGTCAGTTTGACAGTTGGGCTGTTTGCACCTCTCTCTAGACAGTAACACAAAGGGAGCTGGGATGTAGCCTGGAAATCCTGATGAGCCATCTGTGCTAGGAGGAAGGGGAAGAGTGGTCGCTTGCACCTGAAAGGGCTATGCCTGCACTCACACAATGCAGTCTCCAACCCCCTGGTGTTTGTCTGGGGCCTGGCCTGTGCAAGGCATGACCTCACAAACAAGAGAGACTTTCCTTTGAAGTAGACCTACTTCAAAGGCCAAAATGGGTATAAGAAGAGCACCCAAACCCCTGAAAATTAGATCACTTCTGGACATCAAGAGGAACCTCTGCCTGGAGAGGAGCTGAGGAGAAGTGATGCCCTGCCTGTGACTGTGCTTTGTGGAGCTATCCTGCAGTTGCTGCTTCTGCCTGGTGAAAGGGGACAAAGACTGGACTTTGTTGTGCATTCCTGTTTGTGAAGAAATCTCCAAGGGCTTGTCCTGAGCTTGCCTCCTGTTTTTGAAGTCTCAGGCCATCAAAAACTTCTCCTGGCAGCACCTGGACTCTCTGCTGAGACTCCTGGCCTGCAAAGTGGTGCCCTATTCAGTTCCTGAGGCCTTGGAAGGTGAAGCTGGCAGACTGATACTGAAAATCCATGCACAGACCGTTGTGCGGGAATAATTTTGACGCACCTTCCGAGACGCAGCTGAGAAATGACGCACCGCCAGCTTCGTGGCTGAAATCGACGCTCCACCTGCATCGTGGCTGAAAAATCAATGCACGCAGCTTGAGAAACGACACGCAACACCCGCTGACGGAGGCTGATAACGTCACAACCCCCACAGCGCAGTTTCCTGATACCGTGCTGATGTATTTTCGATGCAACATCGCTGGGCGCTGAAAAACAACGCATCGCTCTCCTGCGGAGAGAAGAAACGGCGCACGCTGATGTGACCGAAGGAGGAGACACAACACACAGTTTCTCTTGCGGGTGAGGAATCAATGCATTGCTAGCCTTTTCTGACGCACACTCACCTGTGCGTGTTATTTTGACGCTACCCAGGTACTTTTCAATGATAACAGTGTTTTTACTGTTCTCTCAATGATTTAAGACTCTTCTGCTTTTAAAATTGATTACTTGACTTGTGTATGTTGGATTTTTGTCGTTTTGGTCTTGTTTTGTTTAGATAAATATTTCCTATTTTTCTAAACCTGTGTTGTGTCGTTTTGTAGTGTTTTCACTGATTTACTGTGTGTGTTAGTATAAATACTTTACATCTAAACTCTGAAGTTAAGTCTGCATGCTTGAGCCAAGCTAACAAGGGAGTGAGCAGGCGTTAACTGAGGGTGATTCTCTTTTACCTTGACTAGAGTGAGGGTCCTTGCTTGGACAGGGGATAACCTGACTGCCAACCAAAGACCCCATTTCTAACAGATGCTTGTCAGATTTGTTTAGATGATGACTTCTAAGAGAAACTCTTAGGGCCAGATGTATCTAACATTTTTGCGATCGCAAAAATGCATTTTGGTATGTATCAAATCCAATTTTCGATTCAGTAACTTGCTACCGAATTGCAAATTGGATTTATGAGTACATACCGATTCAGTATTAGAAAGGGGCATGTCAAGGGCGTCCCTTCCTAATACTGAATCGCACAGGTATGTATGATTGTTTTGCCACTGTGAATGCAGTCACAAAACAATCGCAATTACCACCAATTTCAAATTGGTGGTAGCCCATTTGCAACCCCAAGTGACCCCTTTCCCTTTTTGAATGCATGGCAAAAAGAATTTTCAGAGCATGTAGTGGTCTCACAGACCACTGCCTAGTCTTAAAAAATGGAAAGAAAACTTATAATTTTTCTTTTTTAAATTAATCCCATTTTCCTTTAAGGAAAGTGGGCTGCATTGAAAAAAAAGAAAATATTGCTTTATTTAAAAGCAATCACAGACATGGTGGCCTAATGAGCCCAGCAGGAACCATCCCTGTGATTGTAGCCATTTGCAATAGGTTGCAAATTGCGACCTACCTCATGAATAATAATGAGGTAGGTCCATTTGTAAGCCCTTTTGAATCGCTATATGAAACTCCTGGAGTTTCACATTCAAATAGCAATTACTTAATTGCAAAAAATCACAATTTGTAATCACTATTGGTAATAATGATAAACTGGCCCTTAGACTGGAATGAGTGTTAATGGCTGTCAGAGCTGATGAGTACGTTAGAAGACAGGCTGCTGACATGGAGGCCGAAGGTCCCCAGAGTGAATCAGTCATGAGTGTGAAAAGTAAGCCGGAGGAAAAGACTGAAGGACACAAAGTGATGTCTACACGTAAAAAGAAGTTGTTTTAGGTGTGGATTTTTGGTTCTGCATGAAGGCAAATATCCCACTATTCTTTGACAGCTTGTAAAGTGAAGAGAAAAGTAAATGCATCACTGCATGAAGACAAAATACCCACCAGAACGTTCCAGAAGCAATGTGTGATGCATGCCCACAAGGCCAACTGTAACATCATTTGAAGCAAATGGACACTGAACAAAGTTGATCATCATCTAAATCTTCATCAATCATTTTTCTGCCTCAAAATCAAGTGAAAATGAGGAAAATGGTTATGCCATGTTGAACTTGACCTCAGAGAAACGTGTGCCTAGCCGCATGTGAAGAAAAATGTTAAAGAAAAGTTGACATGTCAAAGCACCGAAATCATACAAACACTGTTGAAAAAGTACTTTGAAAATAAATTGTTGCTAAATATCTTTCATTATCGACAGTGGTGCATTGATAAGCATAATGCCTGAAGAGAAATACAGTGAACAATCTCCATTACCGCAGCTTATGCTATCGAAAACCAAAGTGTATACATGTGCTGCATTGTCACCCAAAAGCAATTAAGGTTTATTTTTAGCAACAAGGAAACACAATAAATGAAGGTGCAAGCATCCATCCATGTACTTCAAGATACAGCCGCAAGTCCCTTCCTACTCAGTTTTAGCACAACTGCTGATATGGGACTGATTTCTCTGAATTACATCATGAATGCTCATCATGAAATATTAAGTCAATTCCCTTCGTTGTTTCATGGTTTAGGAAAGCTTAAGACTATGAAGATACAGCTGCATATTAATGAGGTGTCTATCCTAATGCTCAGAGACATAGACAAATTGCATTTCATTTACAAGAAGCTGTTAAAAAAGAACTTAAATCGTTGGTCAAGCATGAAATTATTGAGCTTTCTATTGATCCAAAGCCATGGGTTTCTGTCAGAGTGGTAGTGCTCAAAAAGGACAGTGAAGGAGCTGTACGATTGTGCATTGACATGGGTCAGGACAACAAGGCAATTGAAAGAGAACTGGCATGATAATGCAATTAAATGGTGCAAAGGTCTTCTCTCAACTTGATTTAAATGAAGGTTATCATCAGTTGGAACTTGAAGAAAATTGCAGGTACAGTACATCCTTTTTTACACATGTTGGTGTGCTTTGGTAAAAAAAAACTTAGGAGGTCATTATGATTTTGGCGGTCTTTACTGAAGACCGTCCATGCTGGCAGGCACTAAAAGACCACAGTGAAGGCAGGAAATCATTCACTGTATTATGAGTCACAAACAGAAAACCGCCAGAAAGCAGCCACAAATCTGACACCTCCAGGATGAACTACAGCGGGAAAGAGGCTGTCCCAACACCCTCACTGCCACGCTAAGAAGAGGCCGCCCTCCAAATGATGACCCACAAATCATCACAGCGGTCATTCAATGGTGGTAAGCTATTGACGGTGTGGACCGCTGCAGTCCAATTACTGACTTCCCAACAAAACCACTCCACATTGGCCATTTCAAATACACTACACCTGATACACATACAAACACCACAAGCACCCACAACCACAAGTATAAAACACACACCCATACATCCCACAATGCTCTGCAATGGAAAGCAATTGCCACACAACTCACGGCCACTCACGACAAGGAACTGCACATACACAACACAGCCTCCTGCACACCCCAAACACACATCACACACCACATAACAGCATTGCACACAAACATGCACCGCAATATTGCATTATAGACCACTAGCACTCAATCCCACATATCCACACACCCTCCACCTCAGAAAAAAAACACACCACCATCTGCACAACCCATTTACTACACACACATCAACTTCACCATGTCCCCGCAAAAGCACCCACGTTTCACAGATGATGAGTTGCGTGCCATGGTGGATGAAATTGTGAGGGTAGAGACACAGCTGTTCAGTGCACAGGTGCAGCAGGCATACATATCCAGGAAAATTTAGTTATGGCGTCACAAGGTTAACTCAGTGGAAAACTGTCCACGCACAAGGGATGACATAAGGAAGAGGTGGAACCACCTTTAGGGGAAGGTGCGATCCATGGCATCATGACACCAGATTGCCATCCACAGTACTGGCGGTGGACCCCCATCTCCTCCCCCAGAGTTAACATCATGGGAGGAGAAGGTCTTGGCTATCCTGCATCCAGAGGCCCTGACTGGAATCACCGCAGGAATTGAAAGTGGTAAGTCACCTATACTCCGCTACCTCTATGTACGCCTGTATTGCATGTGTCCCCGTCACCCTATCACTCCCCGACCCATTCAAACCCACACTGAAACCCACCCCACTAACCACCCATACCCATTTCCCCTGCATTTCATCACACCACTTAACTAAGACCTTTCCAACTTCTGCACTCACAAATATTGGTGCATGTTCAGCATGAAGCACTACCAATCACACAATGCATCACGCTTCACTGACCTAAAAATGCACAATACCCATCCCATAAGCACACCTACATAGGAAAGGATGACATATACCACTGAATATGTAGGTCCCAAGAGCAAACCAAGAAATTGCAATGTCAGTAATGCCAAATACTGATATGTCATCACATATCAGATGTAAACAAATAAATTAAACTCCATTTTGCCACAAAGCAATTAATAAACTGCCTCCTGACAATGCCATACCTGGGAAGCAACCATCCAGCTCCATGTCCCAGGTTAGGCAATGTGAAAATGTGAGGCAGACGTGAATGTCTCTTGTTTCTGTTCACGGGTACCACTGCTAATGTCAGACAGCAGCAGGTGCCATAAACATCCAGTCCTCCACCAGAAGAAAGCCACAGTGATGACAGCAACTTTGAATGGTTGGATCAGGAAGATCTCCATGGCCCATCTGGTACCCCTGGTCAGTCACACTTCACAAGCCTCAACCAGGCCACACCAGACCCTCCCACTACTGAGGCAGATACAACACCTGTCGTCCAACGCCCCAGACCCATTTACCCAGAACACGCCAATCAACAGTCTGCCCACCTATAAAGGACCGGAGTCAACACCTACTAGGCAAGACAATGAAGGACCTGGTGCAAGTTGGAGTGGGCACACAGTTCCGGGGACACATGCACAGGGGGTGAGGGCCAGTGGGAGGTCATCTGTGGGCCAAGGGGTGGGGCAACCCAAGGAAGCGACTGCCCAGGAGGAACTTACACAAGTCCTGGGAGCCTACTAAAAATCCCAGGACAGGATGGGCCTGGTACTCACCACTTTGCAGGAGAACCAGAGGCTGCAGAGGGAACACCACCAGGAGGCCATGCAGCAGTGGGAGGCCCCCCACAATGCCACCATGGCCTCCATACCAGGGGGGCTTCGGGATATAGCCACCAGTCTGCATGTGTCCTCCACCCATCAGCAGGCCCCTTCCACTAGCCCGAGTCACGGCCAGCCCTCTACATCTGCTGCAGCTAGTGGACTGGAGGCCCTGCCAGAGGACTCACAGGGCACAGCACCCCTCCCTCTGTAGCTGAGGAACACCCCGCAAATGTTCCCTGTGAGCCAAACATCCTACAGAGACGGTAGCCAAGACCACAACCACTGCAGCAAGTGATCCTCTCCTAACATGTCTCCCTTGTGTGCCACTGACACACCTTGTTGACTTTGGACTGCCTTTTCTCCATTTTCCTATGGCCCCATGGATATTGGACCTGTGCCACCAACTGCTTGGGCGACTACACTGAAGACTTTGTCTACCATCAGCCCAATCTTTTGCACCATCCCTTCATTTTTGTAATGAGAATAAACTCACTTAAACACAGCTAATGTATTTCTGCTTTTATTCAATCACTATGTAATGTCTGTACTACAATGTGACAGTGTAAGTGTTACTGAACATCAGTTTCCATCCAAAGTATTGTCAGCTTGTTGTAATGTTTTTCAGTGTGAGTGCTTTTTACCATTCACCATCTACAAATCTCAGTGATAGCAGTCAGTAGCTTTTCCTTGGGTACACAGTAGTGACCACTGCAAGATCTGTAAAAAGGGTAAAACATCCATAACATACACATTAGAAATTAATGATTGTCAAACAAGATGATCCAGTATCAAATATCATACTAGATTCACAGGCCTTATGTCCTACAAATACAGCACTGTAATGAACTATCAACATCACTACACACATGACACAGCCTCAGTAATCGCTTTAGAACACACAGCAAGCATAGAGCCATGCCATGTTGTCTGTATGGCACACTCTCCTGCATGGAATCCGGTGCTGGGGAAGCTGTCGGGGAGACCCAATCAAAGAGGTGAAATGTGAGGCCATCAGTACAACCATTACACTACCAACAGCACTTCCCAACAACAGAGGCACTTTGAGTTGAAAATGTGAGTTGGCCAAACCAATCTGAGCAAAAATACAGTCGAAACATAGCAAAGGCAGGAGTACAGTAACCCCATATCTCTCTCCTGTACCACTAACCACACTGAGATGACCGAGGCAGAGCAAACCACATACTACTGAAATGAATATGAGAGCTGCCACACTGCAATTCACAACGTAATTGTAAGAAACAGAACCACAAACCTGCCTGACTGTCATTGGAAGTACTGCTGAATCAGCTGAGTCCTAGTGACCACATCATCCTCCTCCCCATTTTCATCACTCTCTTCTGTTCCCTCTACTGCCACTAGTGCATTGGAACCCCATCCTCTTTCAGTAATGGCACATGCCCTCTGAGGGCCAAATTGTGCAGCATGCAGGAGGCCACAACTATCCGGCAGACCTTATCAGGGGAGTAAACCAGGGATCCACCGGACATGTACAGACACCTAATTCTTGCTTTAAGGAGGCCAAAGGTCCTTTCTATCACTTTTTCGGTCCTTCCATGTGTCTCATTGTAGCGATTGTCAGCCTCTGTCTTCGGATTCCTCACGGGCGTCAACAGCCAGGATAGGTTAGGGTAGTCTGAGTCACCTGGTGTTGGACTTTTTGCCTTATGCAGGGTCATCCCCAGTCTTTTTGCCTCCTTCCTCCTGGTTTTTCTGACCTCTCGCTGTTGGCTGTATGACTCTGAGCACTTTATCACTGCTGACCAGTGCTAAAGTGCAGGTGCTCTCCCATCTAAAGTTGGTATGATTGGCTCATACCTAATTGGCATATTTAATTTACCTATAAGTCCCTTGTACAGTGGTATCTCTATACCCAGGGCCTGTAAATTAAATACTACTAGTGGGCCTGGAGCGCTGCTTGCGCCACCCACTGAAGTAGACTTTTAAACCTATCTCAGGCCTGCTAGTTCAGGGCCTGTGTGCACAGTTTTCTACCACAGGGACCTGGCATCTAAACTTACTTGCCAGGCCCAGAACTCCCCTTTTACTACATGTAAGTCACCCCTAAGGTACACCCTAGCTAGCCCTATGGGCAGGGTGCCATGTATGTAGAAAGGCAGGACATGTGCAATATTGCATGGCCTGTCCTAGTAGTGACAAACAGCCTAACTTGGTGTCTCACTGCTGTGAGTGCTGCCTTCTCATAGGATTGCATTAGAAATGCCCTGCCTTATGTGTAAGGTGTATTGTCTGATTTATAAGGGGTAGCGTAGGCGTGTTTGGTATGGTTGTGACGGTGATAATAAATGCTGCTTACTGGTGTGGGTGCATTTTTTATTACTATCACAAAAATGCCACTTCTAGAAAGTGCGCATTTATCTGTGCTTATGAGTCTGGTGTTTTGCAGCTTGACTCCAATCCACGTGTGGGCAGAGTGACAGTTGGGGCTTTGTGCATACTTTTCAGAGAGCCTGTACACAGGGAGGGTGGAGGTGTCACAGAGGTGCATCTGCATACTGAATAGTCTTCCTGGGCTGAGAGAAGGGAGAGGCGGGGCACACCTGCATTTGTAAAGGCTGTGCCCTGGCCTCACACAATAGGGTCGTTAACCCCCCACTGATGTTTGGAGCCTGTGCTGAAAGGAGAGAGGGGGCACTCCCAGAACCAGTTGTAACTGGCTGGAACCTCCTCTCCCTACCATTGTAAAACACTGTAAGAACTGACTATAAGTACAGGGGAATTTTCCCCACAATTTGGAGACTCTTTGAACATCATGGAACTGGACACAGAAATACTGGAAGGACTTACCAGGGACCGCCATGGACTGCTACTGATGTGCTGACCTGTGACCTGCTTGGTCACTGTAAAGGACTTGCCACTTGCTGCCTTTCCCTTGTGCCGGCCTGTCTCTAGGGCCCCTCCGCCTGTGGGCCTTCTCCTGAATCTTGGCTCCCCAGGGGCAGGATGCTGTGGCCCCTGACCCTTGCCATGACCCTGAAGCACTAGAGGTGCTTCACTTGATGCCTAATCAAGTGCAGAGAAAAGCGCTCCTTTGGGGATTCCCTTAGGGCTTGAAAGCGCTTCCCCTTTTTCAGTATTTTTGGCCTTAGGGAGTGCTTATCTCTTGTGGTAGGAGACCGTCACCGCCGCGACCCGGGCTTCCTTTTGCGTGTCCTGGGCGCTGAGATCACCGCCGCAACCCGGGGAAGCTGTGTTATCAAAGCGCGAGGGAACGCGCTGACTAGTGCCCCCGGGGCACCCGAAGAATCATCATTTACGAACTTGGAGCACGAGTGCTCCTGTTGTGCCCCCGGGGAGAAGCGCGCTTCGTGGAGTGCCCCGGGGCACTGGTAGGCACCGACTTTGGTGCCTGCCTGTTCGTCTACGATCAGACGGGCCGTCCGTAAGAACTGGACGCCGGGCGGGGGGAAGGAAACCTCATCGGAGGTTCCCCCCAGCCCCAACGAGTCCGTCCTGTTCCTTCTGGGACCGCGGGTGGGGTGGAAGCCTCCCCAGAGGCCCCCTACACCGCTGGTCCTGGGATTTGGCCCTTGTGAAGGCCAGTTGGGATCTGTTTGGCTCCCCCCCTTTGTGGAAGGCCAGTCAAGGCCAGGGGGGCCCTATGAGGTTCCCGGGTCCCGGAGGGGCCCACCCATGAATCGGAGGGGGTGCGTGGCATTCCCCCTCCTCCATAGAAGTATTGGGTGACATTGGCCCCCCACGTGAGGGCCGGTGGAGGCCTGGGGGGCCCCCAGTGATCGCGGACCCCAGGAGGGGCCTGTCGGTAGTGCAGAGGGGGTGCGTGCCGCCCCCCTCTTCCCCAGAATTTAAGGAGGCCCCCACATTGCGCAGAGGAGCGCCAGGGGCCCCTTCCTTCTTTCTCTTAGGTACTGGAGGTGCCTGCTTCATCAACTCAGGTACTGTTTACAGGGACAATATATCTCAGGAGTTCCTTTTAGAGACTTTAGTGGATTGATATATTGCCTACCTGTTTTTGATGTGTGATGATGCTTTTACATATATGGGCAAATGTTCCTTTTGTGGGCATGACTTGCTAATATGTTTCCCTAACTTGCCATATGTTTTCTAATGTTCCTAATATGGGCGTTTTATGATATTCTTATGACAAGTGCTCTAACGTGATAACGTGTTTCCTGACTACTGCTTATGTTGCAGAATACTAAGTAACCTGTGTGTTATGTGTGACTACTGCTAATTTGCAGAGTCACTAATGTGTAACGTTCTGACAACTGCTAAGGTAGCAGGATAGTACTGATATGTGATGTTTGGTCTGATAATTGCGTTGTGTACAATACAGTATATTTTCATATAATCTGGTGTTGTGTTTCCTTTGTGGTGGGGATATTGCGTCACATGTGTTATGTGTGTTGTGCAAACGCTTTACACATTGCCTCCAGGTTAAGCCTGACTGCTTGTGCCAAGCTACCAAGGGGGGGGAGCAGGGGTTATCTTGGACGTGTAACTCCCTTGCCCTGACTAGAGTGGGTGGGTTCTGCCTGGCTGAGGTGCATATCCTAGCCAACCAGAAACCCCATTTCTAACACCTGGGAATAGTGGAATGACACAAAACATATGTACAATAATAGAGAGGGCAAGGGAAAGGATAGATGCTGTGACAGACAGTGAAAACAAACTTCAAATCCACCAATGAACCATTCTCTGTCTGTAGTTGTGCCATTAGGTGTGGGACAATGCAGTTCCTCATAATGTAGGTTTCATGCACGGACCCAGGGAACTTGGTAGTCACTTGTGTGATAAACTGATAAGTGAGGCACACCATCATTAATAGAATGATTACTTTTTCTGTTTCTGAATACCTGCTTATTTATCCTGGGAGACACCGAAGCTCTGGTTGCTCCTACATACTGACGGACATCAAATACAACCCCCTTTCATTATATTGTATGTCTACAGCTCAAATGACCAATGAATGGAGACATGTGAAGATATAAGTCACAAAACCATGTAGTGAATCACAGTTCCCTAGGTCTGAAAGTTATGAGCAGAGCATTGATTATGATACAAATGGTGTAAGGCATTATCATTTCAGATGAGTAACTTCACAATGTGTAAGGCCTGGCATTCAGTGTGCCAGATTGAGGTATCACGTACATATAATTGGGTACAATGATAAATTACAGTGTAAAATAGCAGCTGTTTGTCCTGCATGCAGAGGACAGATGGAAGTTACCTCACTCCACCTGAGTTATTCGTCATGTAGGTGGGCGGTTGGAACCGCAGCGTGCTCCTCATTGGATAACATTGATGTCTATGGGAACCAGAGGCCAATGAAGATCACCGCCGGTGGTGACAGTGAACACCGCGCCTCCGTGACTGCCATTTTCTAGATGCCATTTCACTTGAATGCTGACTGTCCTGCTATCAAGACCTCCAATGTGTGTGCTGCTGTGTCCTGTATCTGGAAGTCACAATGGCACTTTCTGCAGGAGACAGGGCACCAGCCTTCACACCGGAAGAACTTGGGAAGCTTGTGGATGGGGTCTTACCTGTACCGATAAGCACATTTTCTGTATAGTAGATGTAACATGGTTGTCTGTAGCTGCATGTGTGTGCATGCAGTATGTCCTTTTGATATTTATACAGTATGTAGTCCAATGCTGGAAATGGTTGAGGAGTCAACATAAATGTGTCCTTATCTCTGTGTCTCCCATGCAGGTCAGTGGCCATCAAAAGAAGGGATTGTGGTGAGCCATCACCAAGGAAGTGCAGACCCTGGGGGTCCATAGCCGGCAGAGCACCCACTGCAGAAAGCAGTGGGAGGACCTGAGACACTGGTCCTGGAAGACCGCAGAGGCCCAACTGGGGATGTCCTTCCAACAAGGGATGGGTGCCCGTCAAACCCTGACCCCCTAATGTCCTGCATACTGGTGGTGGCCTACCCAGAGTTGGATTGGTGCTTGAGAGCAGCACAGCAGCCATAAGGGGGTGAGTACACACAGTGTTCTTCTGGTTGGTATTGAGTTGCATAGTGATTGTACTGTTAGCTGATAGCTAGTGGATGCCCAAGTAACCTCTGGTCGGGTTTGTAGCTGAGGTCCTCATTGTAATGCTAATTGGTCTGTTTGATAGGTAGCTGTAAGTTGCAGACATGGCTACATATGTAGAGGGCTACATCCTGGGACTAAAGTGAAGATTGGTGACTCTCATGTACTGCTGTTTGAACTAGCTATGTGGTATGTCGAGGCAAATGCAGGTTGTTCCCACACTGTCATGGGGTAAGTGGAGATGTCCCTCAGTTAACTCCCACACATGGTTTAGTAAGTTAGTCACAGTGTGCTGCTGTATCAGTGTGGTGTTGTCGGTGGAGAATTGTAGGGGTGTCAAATTTCAAGGTCTCTTGTTGTCAGTAGCCATTCATTTGGTCTGGTGTTTGGCACAGCGTACTGAATTTTGCTTGTGTATTGTTATAAAGTGTGGCTCATAAGTAGCATAAGTGTGGTTATTGACCTTTCGTTCTCCCACACCCTCCCTCCCTCCTTGTCGTCTTCTGTCCTTGTGTGCATTAGTATCATCGGGCGAAGGAGTAGGGGCACCAGCGAGTGGTGAGGCTGCAGCCCAGAGGACCCAGGAGGCAGAGTCCACTAATGCCGAGGGGACCTCTAGGTTGGAGGGGAGCACCACAAGGGAGACAGGAACCTGCTACATCTGACTCTGATTCCTCCTTTGATGGAAGCTCCCTGGTGATGGCGGACCCCTATCGGACTACCCCAGCAACTACATCATCTGCTCCCCCCCAATACCAGCACCACCTTCCCAGTAGCTGCCCACTGAGTTGCCCGTGCCCCCTCACATAAGAGGGTGGCATCTCCTTCGCCACAGACACCTCTGCCCCTTCCCCAGGCAGCCCTGCTGCCCTCAATGAGGAGGCCATTGACCTCCTGAGATCCATCTCTGTAGGGCAGTCAGCCATGGTGAATAGAATCCAGGGGCTGGCAACCCAGATACAGCAAAGCAGTGCCTCCCTGGAAGGCATTCACGGTGCATTGTTTGGCCCACAGAGATCAGGCTCTGGCCTCCTCTTTGATGGCAACCAGTGTCCCTACTGCTTCAGTCCCCCCTCCAGCTACCTGTGCCTAGTCCCAGAGCCTTCTCTTCCCACCCAAGCACACCATTAGACCTTCATGCTCCCAACACAACAGACAAGACGCTCAAAGACAAGCACACACACACACCAGCAAACACAACAGCCACTACCTCCACTGTCTCCCCCACCACTTCATCACCACAGTCACATTACTACTCACACCTGCCAGCACTGCATCCTCACTCCCAGATCCTGCCACAAGTTCAGCCTTACCAACAGTCACCACCACAGCAGACACCCAGACATTCACCTCATACACCACATCTGCACTGACCACCACTACCATCACACCCACCTTACTTGCAGGCACCACCTCAAAATACATTCACGCAACCTGGCTACCATCTCCCAGCCTCTTCCCCCCTCCCAAAACACATAAACGCCCCCACTCATCCACCCAACAGTCATCCACCTCACACATGCACACTTTGCATGCATCTACATCAAAGTCCAGCACACCTGCACATCCTACAACCACTCCCTCTACCTCCACTCCTAAATCTGTTCCCACCATCCAACCCACTATTCCTTGCCCGCCTTGAGCTCTTCTCTCCTGCAGCCCAATCCAGTGTTGTCCCTAAGCATCATGTTCCCCTCCCCCAGCCCAGTCCCTCCTGCTCCTATTCATCCCATGGCCCCCTAGTGTTTTCCATGTCCCTCTACCAGACAAAAAGCTTCCCTCTAAGGCAATGGCTGTGGACACTACCCCACTCCAAAACCACTCCCCCACAATCTAAAACTAACACCAAATCTCCACCCCATCCCAAACTAAAGCCCAAAGACCACCCTTCCAAACATAAATCCCCTCCACCACACTCACCGCCTGAACCCCGGTTGTGCCTGCCTGCCCATTGATGTACATGCCCAGTGGAGGACATGAGGCTGTCAGGAGCCAAGGTGTGGCGACATCATACCCTCACACCTTTCCACTCCACCACCACCAAGATCATCTGCGGAGACCCCCTAGGGTCCTCTCTCAGCCCCACACTCTTCAACATTTACATGATCGCCCTAGCCAACATCTTCCGATCACACGGAATCACTATCCTCTCCTAGGCAGATGACACCCAACTCATCCTCTCCCTCACCCGCAATCCCACCACCGCCAAAACCAACCTACATGCAGCTCTCCTCAACACCGCCAACTGGATGACAACTAACCACCTCAAGCTTAACTCCAACAAAACCGAGATCATCATCTTCGGCCCCCACAAAACCGTGTGGGACGACTCCTGGTGGCCCACCGCCCTAGGACCCGCACCCACCCCCGCAAACCACACATGCAACCTCAGCATCATCCTGGACCCCTCGCTCTCCATGACACAGCAAATCAATGCTCTAACCTCCTCCTGCTTCCACACACTCCGCACTCAAATGGATTCCCCCAGAGACCAGGAAGGCAGTCACCCATGCACTCATCAGCAGCAGACTAGATTAAGGTAATGCCCTCTATGCCGGCACCACACTCAAACTCACACGCAAACTCCAGAGAATCCAGAACACAGCCGCATGCCTCGTCCTTGGCCTCCCCGCCACAAATGAATCTCACCGCACCTCAAAACCCTTCACTGGCTCCCCATAAACAAGAGAATCACATTCAACATCCACATCCACGCACACAAATCCCTCCACAACACCGGCCCGACATACCTCAATGAAAGAGTGACCTTCCACACTCCCACCCGCAACCTCCGATCAGCCACCCTCGCCCTAGCCACAGTCTCCCTCATCCAACGCACCACCACAGGAGGCAGGTCCTTCTCCTACCTCGCCCCCAAAACCTGGAACTCCCTACCCATTAACCTCCGCAAAACCAAAGACCTCCTGCTCTTCAGAAAGAACCTCAAAACCTGGTTGTTCAAACAGTGACCCTCTTGCCCCCCCAAGCGCCTTGAGACCCTCACGGGTGAGTAGCGCGCTTTATACATTTTTTTGATTTATTGATTGATTGATACCCTTGTGTGCATATTGCACTTGTCGGACTGGGCAATGGCCAATTCTTGTATATAGATTTTCATTGGTACATTTCCTATAAATACATCTGCCCAAACTGATGATGTTGGTGTTGATTTTAGTGATTTGTCTGGCCTTTAATCTTGTGAGCTTATGTTATTTCTATATATTTGGAGCCGTTTTTTTATCCCTTTGTATGCTATGTGTGTGCCATGTGTGTTGGGAGTGGTGTGTGAGTTTTGGTTCTGCCTGTCTGTGATTTCTGTGTGCATGTGTGTTTGTGGCTGTGTGTGTGTATCGGGACAGGTATTTTTGTATGTGTGTGTATGTGCATGGCAGACCGTGGCGGGTGAGTGTTTTGCGTGTGGGTGTGCAACTCTCCCCTTCCCTCCCTTGTGTGGTAGGCGGCTGTACTCATGGTAGTCATCTTTGTCGCTGTTTCTGTACATGGAATGTGTGGTAGAGCATTCGGAAGACTTCCAGTTCTGCTTCCATGTCGGCCGTGGACTCGTCTGTGTCCCTAGAGATTAGTTTCACCTATATACTGCTTGTTTCCTCCAGGCTTTTCGTGGCGGTCAGTCCGCCCCGGAAATTGTGGCTCTCTGCTGACTCGTAATATGGTGGGCGGGGATATGCCTTCTGCTGGCCTGATGATGGCAACCACCATCATCAGTGGTCGGACTGCACTGGCGGTGTTGTGGCTATGTTTGGGTCGGTTCACCGCGCGGTCGTAATATGGTGGTGAACCACCGGTCTGGCAGCGGACCGACCGCCACCGTCGCCATGGCGGTAAGGTGAGCGCCAATATCATAATGACCACCTTAGTTTTTGTGTGTCATAGGCTGCAGGACATTTTCCAGATGTCATTCAATGTATCATGCAGCCTGAATGCGTTCAATTATAGTGATGACATATTCGTGTATGGAGCTACATAGAAGGATCACGTTAGAGCTGTCACACAAGAATGTTGTCTACTTGTAAATGCAGGTTTGACTCTGAATGCAAACAAATATGAGTTAATCAAGATAAAGCTAAAATTATTCGGCCATATCTTTTCTGAGGGTATGACGTCCAATCCTGTGAAAAAACAAGCACTGTCTGATCCCTCGCAAGATGTTTGTATGATGCGTTCATTTCTTGCCATGACTTGTTCCTAATCAAGATACATACAAGATTTAGCCACTGTAAATGCTTTATTACGAGAGTTGGCAAAGAAAAATGTTTCATTTTAGTAGTCACCAGAATGTGAAATAAGTTTCAAGAGAATCAACCAGCTCATTAAAAAATGGTGCTAAAAATGCATACTTCAATACGAAGTTTTATACAGAAGTTGTTGTTGATGCTAGCCTAGTGGGATTAGGCACTATCCTTGCAGAGGTAGTGGACACCCGAATTATTGAAGGCATATGGAGGCATATGGTAGTAGAAGTTTGTCCCAAACAGAACATGCTTACTCACAAACTGAAAAGGGAACTTTAGCCTTGGTGTGGGTTTGTGAACATATCCATGTATTCCATGTATTCCTGTACAGAATGCATTTTATGCTTCTAACGGATCATCAAGCTTTACTGACTATCTTTAGCAATTCAAAGGCCAAGATACCTCCTTGCACTGCACAATTGCGACTACAATTACAACAGTACAATTATCCTGTTAGGCATCATCCAGGAGAGGATCAAATTACTGCTGACTACTTTTAAAGAGTGCATATACTAGGTCAACCTACTCCATCCAAAATGGCTGAAGCCTACATTAATTTAATTTTAAAATCAAATATGCCAGTTTCTATCTCAATAGCCCAGATTATCACTGCCACAAGCCATGATAGTGACATGCTGAAATTAAAAGACATCATTACACATTAGTCATGGAACCGACAAACTCAACCTCTCACCAATGATGGTGACTATTAATACAGAAACGTCAAAGATAAACTGTTCATAATTCAGGAAGGAGTTACACTGCGAGGGTAGAGAAAGCTGATTCCAGAGAGTCTGCAACAGAAAATAATTAAAGTGAATCACGAAGGACATTGTGGTATCGTTGACACAAAAAGAGCTCTTCGAGATTTTGTTTGGTTGCTGTATTCAGATGAGAGGGCTGAAAAAGAACTCAGCGCCTCTCATCTATGCGACTGCCTTTGAACAAATGTTATTCAACACACTCTGAGCATGCCAGAACTCCCTAAGCATGCATGGGATAGGATAGCCATCAACTTTTGCAGTCCTCTTGATAATGGACATCACCTCATGGTTACTGTGGACTAATACTGCGACATGGGGTGTTCAAGGCATTTCAAAATCTGATAATGGCCCACCACTGCCTGCTTATGTGTATATTTGTGTGTACAGATTCCTGAAAAAAATATATTCTTTATATTTAACAGTGGGGGAAATGTAGTGCCCTGGGTGTTTCATGACGGAACCCTTTTGACTCCAAATGGACTCTGTAGAGGTGTGAAGTAGTTGTTAAGAGCAGAAGGCAATGGAACTTGTTTTAGAATGTTGAGCTCCCAGTTACACTCAGAAAAAAAGATGTGTAATATTCAGCTATGTGTGTGGCATAGTCATTGGTGGGTACTCAGACTGGGGAGGACAATACAATGCAGTTTTGTGGAGCATACTATCCCCCAGGAGGGTATCCTGGCACTGAGGAGGTGTGAGTCTAGGGACACCTAGGGCCTAGTCAGACTACTCAAAAAGCCAGGTTGTCAGCTTCCTGCAGAATTCAAGAAGTGAGAGGGAGGAGGCTGTTATGTGTAGTGTAAGGTTGTTCCATGTTTTAGGAGAGATGTAGGAGAAGACTCGACTGACAGTTTTGTTTTTCCATATTTGTGGGATTTGTGCAAGTAAGAGTGCAGATGAGCAGAGGTGCTTGAAAGGTTTCTCAAAGCAGTTGTGATTGTTTAGGTATGCTGGGCCAGTGTTGTGTAGAGCCTTGTATGTGTGGATGGAGAGTTTGAATTATGTTTGTGGGTGATGGGGAGCCAATCAAGCTCTTCCAGGTCTGGTGTGATGTGAATGCATCATGGGAGGTTGAGAGTGATTCTGACTGCCAATTTCTGAACGGTCTGCAGCCTTCTGGTGAGTTTTTTATTGCTCCTGGCAAAGGGGACATTCCCATAGTCCAGCTTGCTTGTGAGTAGGAAGTGTATTACAGCAATCTGGGTGCTGATTGAGAGCCTTTTCAAACTCTTCCTCAGTATCTTCAGGCTATGGGAGCCGAAAGTGGTGACAGCATTGACTTGTGCAGCATTGTCAATTTTACTGTTGATGAGGTTCTTGATGTGGGTGGTGGAGGTGGTTGTCCATCTTAGCCTTCTTGGCCATCAGGGGGAGGCTGTTCCCAAAGATCATGATTTTGGTCTTGTCGATGTTCAGTTTTGGACAGATGGTCTTCAACCAGTGGGCAATTTCAATCATTCAGGCATTGAACTTGATCCGGGCACTAGGCGTCTTGCCTTTAAGGGAGAGAATTAGCTTTGTGTTATCAGCATAGGAGAGAATGTTGATGTTGTGAGAGCAGATAATGCCGTGTAGAGGGATCAAGTATGCTTTGAAGAGGGCCGGGCTCAGGGAGAATCACTGTCGAACTCCATAGGTTTCAGATTGTACAGACGAGGTAGTGGGTGTCCAAGGTGTACAGAGCCAGGCTGACTGACTGGGTCCTTCCAGTCAGAAAGGAGCAGATCTATCAGTATGTGTGTCCTTTGATTCTGATATCATACTGATGTTAGATGAAGATGGGGTGATAAATTCTGTAAAATGCTGCAGAGAGGTTCAGGAGCATGAGGGCCATTGTGTTTTCTCTGTCCAGAGTCACACGAATTTCATTTGTGGCAGCGATGAATTCAGTTTCTGTTCTGTAATTGGGTCTGAAACCAGACTGAGTGGTGTTGAGTAGTTAGTAGTCATTGAAGTTTCCAGTGAAGTGCCTTTTGATGATTTTCTCTCTAAGACCTTGCTCGGGAAAGGCAGCAGGGAGATTGATCTGTATTTGGCAAGCATTTATGGGCCCCCAGAGGGTTTCTACAGCAATGGGAGGACAGTTGCATCTTTCCAAGCATCTCAGAAGTTTGCGGAAGAGGTGGAGGCATTCGGAATGAGTGTGAGCATGATGCTAATGGGCTGCATTCCTCTGGAGTATTTTTTAAAGGTGTCTCATACTTAATTTTCACAATCTGATTTAATACTGAAATCAGATTTTTGATAACACAAGTGGAAAAGACAATTTGTAAAATTGATTAAAAACTTGTATGAATCTATCTTTTCCATTCAGTCCCTCAAGAGATGGCATAGACCACGTTGGATATGAGATTAATGACCCTGGCTCTGAGGTCAATAGTCTGCCTCTAAACTGAGAAAGCAAACGGTTGTTAATTGTAGACAACCTAGCAGGGATTAGCTATCTGGGAGTAGACAGGAACTGTTGGCATAAAAAAGGGATGACTTATTTTGACGTGAAGATGTCAGGGAAGGCATCATCTCTTCACTCCAATGACCCATTCAGGCAACAAGTCTCCAGTCACAAGAGAGGAGAGAACCAGTGTTGACCCTTTCAGTTTGTTTGATGTTGTTAAATCACTGACACAATGGAATTGTCCTTTAGACTAAATGAGACCAGGTTGGCAGTAAATGCATTATGAAAAGTGATGTATTGGAGCAGAGGAAGTCTTATAATGACCCTAATCTGACTTTTTACTCAGTTTTTTTTAAATATTGAATTAAACACAAATTCAACTTTGTTATCCTCTGTTAAATGAGTTGTTTAGTGGGTGGACTTAATGTGGCACTTTTCCATGGCTGCTTGTTCCAACTGAAGCAGAGCTCATTTAAATAGAGGAGTCGGTATGGAGCTGAAAACGGCCTTGCTTGTGGCTCTACAATCATGAAATAGGGACTGTTGTATAATTTTAAATTTTTTCATTAGGGCAATGAAGGAACTACTGTAAAAGTAAGTGCTGTGGTAAATTAGTTATGTTTATATGGTAGAGTTTCTCCTCTCACTGGAAAGTGTACAGGATAATTCTGGTATCTTTGACAATCAGGACATTCTTGGACCTGGAAAGACTTCATCTAAGGTCTAAGGCCCTGCAGGAAGAGGATTTCTGACTCTAGTTTAACTTAGAAGGCTTACTGAAGGACTACATCATCCTGCCAGTACCCAAGTACAGAAATAAATGGTTGTCTTCCTCTTTGCCTGCTTAGGGGACACAAAAAGCAGATCGAATCTTGACTCCAAGAGGACTAAGCAGTCCCCAGAGGACGTGCTTCTATAGGAGACCTGTGTGGAGAGAGACCTGGTTTCTAGATGTTTTTCTGGAGGAGCTAGACTATCTAGGAAGGAACTTTAAAATAAGTAGGACTTAGACATTGTTTTTACCTCCTGCAGACTTGAACAAGGTACTGAGGCGTGTCCAGTAAGGCCATACTCTTGGCTGGCAAGAAAATCAGATTTTCCCCACTCTTAGGGCCTCATTTACAAAGATTTTGTGCCAGCGTAGCATCATTTATTTATGCTAAGATGGTGCAAACAGTCCCACACACAGTGCTGCATTTACAAACTTGCTTAATGGTACCACTGCACCAGTTTGTAAAGCCTCGAGTCACATTTATACCTGTGCCAGAAATAATTTATGCATGGCAGGAGTAACCCACAAAAATCCCCGCAGGAATGGTGCAGTGAAATCTACAAGATTTCACTGCACTATTCTGTGCCGTCACAGCATCATATTTTTATTGTCTGCCTCAGCGCAGGTGTTAAAGTGATGCTGTGCTGTTTTCAATGAGGCCCCCTTAGCACTGCTAGACTAACGTCAAACTTTTTGATGCAAGTCCTGCAATGCTAAGGTTTAGTGCCACAACTACGTCAAAATTTCGGATGCGTTCGTCGGAACTGTGCATCATGGAACACTATATTATAAATAAAGTGCTCCCATGTCATCGTTAGGGGGGTGCAAGGTAGCGCAAGAAAACTGGTGCATCGATCATGATGCACAAGTTTCTACTAAATGAGACCCTTAGGTCCAGATGTATCATCATTCCGGTTTGCATTTCCTAAATAGTGATTTTTAAGGAATCGCTATTTAAGAAATGCAAAATTATATGTATGAAAATTGCGATTCGGTAATAGCGATTTCGTAAAAGTTGCAATCGCTATTCCCGAATCGCAATTAGGGAATGGGACTCCATTCATCCCTAAGGGCCTGTAGGGCCATAGGTGCAAATGGTTTTGCATTACCTAATTTGCGAATTCCTGTTAGGAATTCACAAATTAGGTAATGCAAACCCCTGGGTGCTGGGGGCCTAAGGCCCCCTTTGATGCACACCCCAAAAATATTTTTGGACATGTGAAGCGCACACATGCCCAACAAGCATGTGTGCACTACATGTCATTTTTTAAAATGCATTTGTAATGCATTTTTTAAAATTGCACATGCTTACCACCAAACTTGAGTTTGTGGTAATTGCATTTCCTAAATACCAAATTCGCATTTAGGAAATGCATGATACATGTGAATAGGTAATCGCAAATAGGTATTACCTATTTGCGATTCCCTATTTAGGGAATCGAAAATTGCGGAGTCGCAATTTTAAGGAATCGTTAATGAAAGGCGATTTTGCATTCGCAAATGGTGAAATTTTGCGATTTGCACCGTTTGAGAATGCAAAATCCTTTGATACATCTGGCCCTTAGTTTTTTGCTGCACTAACAAATGTTTCAGTTAGATCTTGTGGTGAATATATCCGGCCTCGTGGAGCCTGTGGAGCCCTGCCTGGCTGCTGCTTTCAGCTTTGTCATGTTGGGAGGATTTTAACTTCAAAAAATGTGAGAAATGGGGTGATTTAGATTTTGGCAGACAGGGTGCTCTGTAAAAATGTGATAGAGTACCCTGCCCACCACCAGCGGCCCGTCCATGCAGCTTGAGGGGCCACGCCTCCTACCTTTTTCCTAATGTGAAGAGTGTCCTTCAGGTTGAACAAAAGTCCGCCTGACAGATACAGATAGAGATACAGATTGTAGAGGTCACAAATTTTTTAATTTTCAGTAACAAATTCCCACTGTTGGAGCTTGCCTTTGCAAAGCAGAAAATGTAAACGATTTGGTGGACAGCCATCAAAACCAACAGCGGCCATCCAACAAAACCTTTGTTCCATGAAGAGAACAGCTATGACAGCAGTTCCTTTCAATGTACAAACATAACAGCTGGGCCAGCAGTCATATCTATAGAGGAAGGTCTGCCAGGGTGACAAGTTCTTTGCCACACTGATGGATTGTACACCATATAACATGGTCTAAAACTGCCCATAAGTCTGAAGATAATACCTTGGATGAGAGACAAAAAGTGAATCTGTCTGACCCAGAGCACAAGCATGGCAGTCACAAAATCCAGGTTTGTCCTACTCTTTTCTAGTGCCAACAGCATCCTAGAGTGCTCAAAATGACATTCCTAATTTTGAGTGTGTTCCTCAACTTTTGACCTTGCCTCACTGGACATGTAAAGCACAATTATGATTTCTAATTCAGTGGCAAAGTCTGAAAATCTTTGACTGGGATGATGCTCTTGGTATATCCAGAATGTGTGCTCAATTGCAGTGGGCCAAATCAAATCTTGGTCCTAAACAACAGTGAGCTTTTGCTTTCATTGGCTTTGTAGGTGATTACCGCCTTCATTCTTAAAATATTTATATTTCCATTTCCCCTTAACCTATCTTTAATTATCTTAATGTCTTTATGATCATTCATTTTTTCTAAATTGGTTTTGGGATTTTATTGTGCTGTGTTCTTTGGTTTAAACGTGTTGGTACTGATAGAACTTAACACACATTGCCCTGGGGATTTCATGCTGCTTGTGCCATTGCAACAGGGACTGAAAAGAGATTCTCTGAGGCCTGTGTATTGATCTTGCCAGAGTGGATTTATTAAGGGGCCAGAGGTACCTCCCTCCTAAATTAATAACCCAATTCCTGACAGTTTGCATTTTACATGGAGTTGTAGAGTGCATCAGTTGCTTAAAACATTCATTTGGGGTTGTTGCACATTTCAACCTAGCAGGGACCTGGAAAATCCACCCACCTCATCCCTTTTTGGGGTGGGGCAAGCCTTCTCTCACATGCCCTATTTGAAAAGGGTCCTAGACATTGCAATATCCTGACCACAGAACAAGATTGACAGCTATGCTTGCCAGCATTCCAATGCCTCATCATTTGTAATGTCAAATCATAGCTCAACTGCTGAAGGACGGTCCTGAGCTCAGGTACTCTGATGATTTTAGTTGTGGTTTTAGGAAAATGATCTGTTGTTCTTTAATATGTGATAGATGTTCAGTGATATCCCAGTGTAAAAACTGAGCAGGACTTTGCTTTACAGGTGTGATAGAGCTGTGATGTTTACAGTATTCTCTTTTGACAAAAGTCCTTCTTTGCTTATGGATATGTTGCCTGATTTTGAATAAGAGATTTGAGGAGTCTAGTACCTTCAGGGTCCTGCATTTTCTGTCCATTTATATACTTTTCATTCGAAATGTTAGTACTGAAGTCACCTTTCGACTTACTGAAAAGAGGTTGTGAATGTTGATTTTATTACATGTTCAAACAAACGATTCCCTTTGCTGAGATATCTGGTGAATCCACTGGGGCTTCTGAATTCCCTGACACCTACTGGGTGGGTGCTGTTTGTTTAGTTTCAAATAGGCACTTTTCTTGATGCAATGTTTTCCCTTATCTCTGTGATAATATGCCATGCTCGAAATGATGATTTAGCTTAGTATGTTGAACATCTACTAATGATACCTATTTGAGACATGTTGGTTGAAAGCTTGACCCTTGATGACTGGGTTTGACATTTACAGCTTTTTTATTTATGATGCTTTTAGAGTGTGGGGGCCTGCAGCAACATGTAGGTTGTCAATGCAAATGGGTAAAACAACCTGCAGGATACATTTGCTATTACATGGAACCATCACATCCCACATGGCCTACTCACCACAAATAAAACAGGTTTTGTCACTAAAGAGACATGCACAGCTACACACAGACACAAACACCTTGTTTTTCTCTCTCCCTCTTACTTTCTGAGGGAAAGCAACAACCTAATTATGGGGAACTGAACTCATTTTGTTGACATTATGGCCTGCAACTCAACAAGGTTACACATCAAACTGCCAGTGACCTGAAGAATAGGCTAACATCAGTTTCCTAATAGCCTCTTATCGCCATGCAGCAGCCACCCTCACCTGCTAATGGGACTGAGCATTTTGTTTATAAGCTGTGGTGGAGAAAGGCTGAAGAAGGTATGTCAGCTTTGACTAAGCTTCCACAATATTAGAACTGTTAGGATTTCTTGGTGAGGACCATCAAGTTCTGACAATTGTAGGACTGCCTGAACAAAAAGGAGAGTTTCAGGCAGAACCAAATACTGGAGGGAAAGGGGAATCTAATTCAAAAAGAGAGAAACAAAGACTGTGCCAAGGTCATCTGCTGCACCACTTTCCCTCATCTCACTTCAGGTGCCACAACAATGTTAGAGATCATATTTGTGCACATTGGTTTATTGTTTGAGCGGGGTGGAAGCCCTGATCAGGCAACAAAGATGATCCTTTTCAGGGTGAATTACAAAAGTCACTAAATTAACCTGCGCCAAACCCTCAAGTAGCTTAGCGCATAGCCATCAGGCTTAACTTAAAGCCAACATGTATTTATGCAGCACTCAAACAGTAAAAAAGAAAATACATAACACACAAAAAAATCCCATACTAATTTAGAACACTAGAGTACATTCTACTGAATAAAATGACACCAGAACAGCAAAAATCCAATTAGTGGAACTGGAGATATGCAATTTTTAACTTTTATTTTGATATAGCACCTAAAAGCACAAATCACCACTTGTGGTCATTCTAGACATGGGGAAAGTCACAAGTTCAGGTAGCCCATGATGGAGTGAAGGCCAGATACAGGAACCAGGTTCCTTGCATCAAGGAAATATATTGCTAACTGAGGGGCCTGGATTATAGAGTGTGTGAAAGGGGTTGTTTAGTGTAAGTTAGACAGTTTGTGATCGTGAGGAAACATAACCATAGGCTCAAACAGGTGTGGGGGGCTGTGGCTGCAGCAAAGCTCAATTCCTGGTTCACCAGTCTTTGTGCCCAACATATATGTGAGTGGCTGAAGGAATCCCATGTATTAATCTATCAGTAGAAGGGAAGGGACCCTGGGTGTGTGCAAGTGTTAGCCAGGGCCATATTATCACCTCTTTCATGAGAGAAGATCAACTGATGGCGGCCAATGTCCTGGTATCTCTTGGGGATCAGGAGCTCACTCCAGCAGAAGCCAGCAGGACTCAGACAGGTGCAGTTGCAGGTCCAGTGTTGCAGGTCAGCCGTGGTGTTGCATGGGGGCCTCCAGTGTTTATTGTCTCCCTATAGCTTAGACAGAAGTTCAGTCAACTGACCCTTTAAGTGACTCAGGTTAGCCTGTGATGAAGGGAGTAGGTCCTGTCTTGCTTGTCAGAGAACAAGACAGCACCCAGGCAGCAGGACAGTCCTCTGGTAACCTCTGGGGTTAAGGCGGTCCTTCTATAATGTCTGGAAGTATACTGAAGAGTGACTCTGGAGGACAATATTTATACCTGGTGCCAGGCTTTGAATTGGGGGCATTCCCTATACTACCCCGACATCTGGATCTGGAATGTTCTTTCCTTCCCCTGCCAAGCCTCCAAGAAGTCTGGGATGACAAAAGACTAGTGTCAGGGTTCTTTGTGTGTGCTGGAGGCAAGTCCCTTGAAGTGTAAGTGGAGCCAGGCACAACTCTGCCCCTAACCATCCTTACTGGATGGCCAATCAGCAGAGCCATTCACAGTCAATTGACCAGGATAGTGGCAGGAGGCACAAATACTTTGGACAAGAAAATACCAACTTTCTAAAAGTGACATTTTCAGAACTATGAATTAAACTCAAACTTTGCCATTAAAGAGGATTTGATATTACAGTTCATTTGAGTGTAAACACCATATTCCTATTGGCTCCCAATCAAAAGTTTTCACATATTAAATGTCATGATATATAACCCAGTGTTAGTCACTGGGAGAGATGGACAGTGGCTTAAGAAAACATGAGGGGGTCCCAATGCAAAGTACATGGAGCTGCCCCCTCAGCACACCACCTACCACTTTGGCCACTTCCAAAAAAATATGGTATATTTTGAATTGAAGACTCCAACTCTTGTTCAATGATCTAATACGAAAGTGAGAATTAAAGCCATAGTTATTAATTTCTGGACAAGAGAAATTTTGTAAAACAAAATAGTTGCAAAAAACAGCCTGACCATGCTTATGTGTCAGAAGTAAAAAAGAGGAGGTCAGTTTTAATACAAACATGTCCAACACTATGACACCTGCCAGCTCACATGGGCTCAGAGTTTGTGGCAAGAGTGTAATGCTTGAGAGTTTTTCCAACATTTGTAGGTAAACCTGAGGGAATACAGTCTCAGCATAGGAAGGTCAGAATAATGCAGACATATTTACAAATTGAAAGAGGAGCTCCAACTATACCATCAACCTAACACCAGAAATTATATCTAAGTGAGCACTTCATTCAAGGACACCTCAAATACTATGGCCCTCATTCTGACCCTGGCGGTTCTCTACCGCCAGGGCCAACGGGGGCGGGAGCACCGCCGACAGGCCGGCGGTGCTCCCTTGGTCATTCTGACCGCGGCGCTTTGGCCGCTGTCAGAACGGGAAAACCGGCGGTCTCCCACCGGTTTTCCACTGCCCCTTAGAATCCTCCAAGGCGGCGCAGCTCGCTGCGCCGCCGAGGGGATTCTGACCCCCCCTACCGCCATCCTGTTCATGGCGGGAAAGCCGCCATGAACAGGATGGCGGTAGGGGGGGGTCGCGGGGCCCCTGGGGGCCCCTGCCGTGCCCATGCCCATGGCATGGGCACGGCAGGGGCCCCCTAACAGGGCCCACCTAGGCTTTTCAGTGTCTGCGATGCAGACACTGAAAAGCGCGACGGGTGCTGCTGCACCCGTCGCACGCCTTCCACTCCGCCGGCTCGATTCCGAGCCGGCTTCCTTGTGGAAGGCGCTTTCCCGCTGGGCCGGCGGGCGATCTGAATCAGATCGCCCGCCGGCCCAGCGGGAAAGTCAGAATACCCCTCGCGGTCGATTGACCGCGGGGCGGTATTCAGGCGGCTTCCGACGGGCGGGCGGCAACCGCCGCCCGCCTAGGTCGGAATGACCACCTATATGATTTGTCAAGACACAAAATATCACACTGCAGCTCAGTGGCTTGACATGGAGTAGAGCCATGGATAAGCACTGTGACATAGTGTTTTACAAAAAACTGAACAATAAAATAAATACAATTACATAGGTATATGTAAGTTTTCAAGAAAACAGTTGTAGAAGACTGTGGTAAAAGTGCATGCATGAATCTGTTTAAGGAATAAGACAAAGGCCCTCATTCTGACCTTGGCGGACGGCGGAGGTCGCCCGCCAAAGTCCCGCCGGCAGAATACTGCCGGCGGGAAACACCCTTCCATGAGGATGCCGGCTCCGAATGGAGCCGGCGGAGTGGAAGGGGTGCGACAGGTGCAGTTGCACCCGTTGCGATTTTCAGTGTCTGCATGGCAGACACTGAAAATCTTTGTGGGGCCCTGTTACGGGGGCCCCTGGAGTGCCCATGCCATTGGCATGGGCACTGCAGGGGCCCCCAGGGGCCCCACGACACCCCATACCGCCATCCTGTTCCTGGCGGCCAAAACCGCCAGGAACAGGATGGCGGTATGGGGCTCGGAATCCCCATGGCGGCGCAGCAAGCTGCGCCGCCATGGAGGATTCCCCAGGGCAGCGGAGAACCGGCGGTACACCGCCGGTTCTCCGTTTCTGACCGCGGCTGTACCGCCGCGGTCAGAATGCCCAAGGGAGCACCGCCAGCCTGTTGGCGGTGCTCCCGCGGTCGTTGGCCCTGGCGGTTTTTACCGCCAGGGTCAGAATGACCCCCAAAGTATAAGAAGCCACAAAGAATAGTGTGAGGCTCCTAAAGTATTGAGGCAGAGGTATAGTATGCATTAAACAGTGCACTTCTTTAAAGGCATGTGTGTCACTGGCAGAAGCAAGTGTTTTTGCTGGACACTCCTGACACCATGAGAAAGGAGAGTGATGCATAGTTACATAGAGAATATCACAGAAGGCAGACTGGAGCATGCTCTTCTTCATCACTGATGTGCTCATGGGCTTGTTTATCATGCAGGCTTCCTTTCTACAAGGAGACAAAAGAGCCCTTTGAAAATCAACAGCAGCTGCTAGATGTGCCTGAATTTCAGGTTTGCCTTTAACCTGGCTGCAAGAGGAGAGGGTGAAATTACAATGCAGAGGCAGTAAAAGAACAATGTGTGTGGTCTGCCAAACAACACACAGCAACAACAGCCTTGCGATAGCCTCTGGCTGTAGGTTTTATTTGTAGCAAGAATGAACATCCCAAACAGCACCACTAAAACACAAAAAGAGGCAAAGAGAGAATACACTTATGGCACACACACTGCATCTTCAGACAAAGAACACATAGGTGGTCATTCTGACCCTGGCGGTCTTTGACCGCCAGGGCGGAGGACCGCGGGAGCACCGCCGACAGGCCGGCGGTGCTCCAATGGGGATTCCGACCGCGGCGGTAAAGCCGCGGTCGGACCGGCACCACTGGCGGGGTCCCGCCAGTGTACCGCGGCCCCATTGAATCCTCCGCGGCGGCGCAGCTTGCTGCACCGCCGCGGGGATTCCGACCCCCCCTACCGCCATCCAGATCCCGGCGGTCGGACCGCCGAGATCCGGATGACGGTAGGGGGGGTCGCGGGGCCCCTGGGGGCCCCTGCAGTGCCCATGCCACTGGCATGGGCATTGCAAGGGCCCCCGTAAGAGGGCCCCTACATGTATTTCACTGTCTGCTGCGAAGACAGTGAAATACGCGACGGGTGCAACTGCACCCGTCGCACAGCTTCCACTCCGCCGGCTCGATTCCGAGCCGGCTTCATCGTGGAAGCCTCTTTCCCGCTGGGCTGGCGGGCGGCCTGAAGGCGACCGCCCGCCAGCCCAGCGGGAAAGTCAGAATTACCGCCGCGGTCTTTCGACCGCGGAACGGTAACCTGACGGCGGGACTTTGGCGGGCGGCCTCCGCCGCCCGCCAAGGTCAGAATGAGGGCCATAGTGTACACAACACCACCAAGCTACAGCTCAGAGACACTTTCCACAATGTGGCAGGTGGGTACACAGAGAACCTCACACAACACTGTAAATAACATAGGCAAAGTTCAATGTACTTTTTGAAAGGCACTGATGGGAAACCCTCAATCCTGGGCCACCACAAATGCATTATACATTTTCTCGTGTTAAGTTAGTAAAAACCACCCTGAGCTGAGGCACAAGTGATGGACCCCATGTCCTGCCTTTAACAAGAAAGGCCAGATGAAGCATAATGCCTGCAGTGCCACCTATTAGCACTCATACCCCTTAAAGGAATATTCACCCTCTCCCTGCAGCACCTGCACATTTCTGACCTGTGGCCAGTCACTGAACCATGCATAGCAAAATCAGGCTGTGCTGTTGTGTTTTCATTGTGTATGATAATGGGGGAGAGAGGGAGATGAGCCATCAGGTACCTCCCTCTTCAAAGTACACTTGCAGATAGCATATATACGTTCAACAGTCATTGGGTGTAGCAGCCATTGCACACAGTGTGAAATATACTACACCTCTGTATAGTAGTACTTACCTAACCTAGTTGCAGGCTCCTTCAGTACACTGGCAAGCACAGAACACTGGTGCCATCCCACATGCAGTTTACAGCTGCATGGATGACCAGCCCTGGATAACCCTGTGCCACACACTCAAGATCATTGTATAATCACCATGCAGGAGGGCACGCAGGGAGCGCAGTGTATTATGCAGCAAATGGCAACATGTCTCAGAGACCGAAGGACATTTTAATAATGACAAGCCACAGACGGCATGTCATTATTAAAACATCCCACAACCTCGTAGACTGAGCACGGTGTGTGACACTGACTGCTTGCTATGGAAAATAACTGGTCCTAAAGTCAGACCCAGTCTGGCTGCAGGGGCCAATGTTGCACTACTGGACGTAGGCCTTACAACACAAAAAAACTACTTCAGGAGTTTTTCACTGCCAGGACAAGGGAAACTTAAGTAGACATGCCTAATCTTTTACATAAAATGCACTCTACCCTATGAGCCTTTAAGGCATACTTTAGGGGTGACTTTAAGTTTTCAAAAGGCATGGCAAAAGGTTTATTTTACCAGGTTGCAATGGCAGTTTACAACTGAACTACAGGTTGCAGTGGCAGGCCTGAGACATTTCAAAAGGCTGCTTTAGTGGGTGGCACAATGAGTGCTATAAGACCATTAGCAGCATTTAATTTCCTGACCCTGGAGCATGTAGTACCATTCACTAGGGACTTACAAGTAAATTAAATTAGGCAAACCAGTGTGACACAGTTTTACCATTTTTGAAGGCAATGAGCACAATTTCTTCAGCACTGGGCAGAAGTAATAAAGTGCACAGAGTCCTAGTGCAAAAAACAACAAATTCAACAAAACAAGAGGAGTGAAGGCAAAAGGTTTGGAAGAATATCACACAAAGGTTGTCAGGTCTAAAAGATCAATATTCTCTCAAAAAAGCACTGTCCCTGCATCTATGTTGGATGCCATAGTATACCTAAGGTATACTGGAAGAAGCCAGTAGGACAGCGATGAAACAATCCAAGTAAAGTGTGCAAGGGAAAGGGAACGAGCCAAATAGAACACAAGCATGTAAACAAGTCAAATCAAACTTGAGGAGCAATAGAAAAGTACAAAGGCAAAGGGTTAAGAGTATTTAGGCAACCATACAGGAGGAAAGTATTAACAGTGAGGGGCAGGATGGTGATCTCTACAGCAAGCTGAGGGCCAATACAAATAAGAATGTTACCAGGTAGAACCTAGTTTTCTACCTCATGTTTAAATAGCGCCATTGCCTTTTGAACCTGGAAGTCTTGCTCCTTGATTTTAGTGTATGTCCCTTTGCCTCAGACACCACAGGTTGGTCTACCGCAGTATTAAAGGGGAATGCACCCATTATCTTCTGACTACAGATCTCAAACTCTCCATCACTCATTGATGCCTAAAAATAACATCAACAGTTTTTTTAAAATAATCTCTTGCACAGCCGTGATATCTTAGAGAATGGAGCAAACCTTTTATTATGAGAAACACATGTGATATGTGTGCAAGAATTAACAAAAAACAGCAGTTTAATTATGAGATAAAGAAATAACATTTCCAAACCAAGTTAACTAATATAAAAAACAATCAATTAGCCAAATATCACAGAAATGGAGAGAAATTCAGGGTGGCTACAATGGGAGCTCCCGTCATGCTCCGTGACTGATTGTCGGCGGCGTCCGAGGGGTAATTCATTGCTGGCACGGATGGCACGGATGCGCTATGTTGTAGACATACAACAGACAACAGCAGAAGCAGAAGCATAACACTGTGCGGGAAAGTGCTATTAGTTTCTGGTGGCTCTCTGGCCTTTTTTTGTACTACCTGCGAACCCCCTCCAATCCCATTCAGTGTTGACAAAAGCTCAGTGCCTTATTTGGTCCCCTGAGTGCTTATTTGCTCATTTGAGGAAACTTGTGGACCCGGCTTGAAATTGGGTCATGCTTTGTTTACGAGTAACAGCAGACAGGATCTTTAATCACTTGAGGCCACGATAAGGCACTGTGGACAACATAGTCAGTGCGACTGTGGCGCCGGCCTGCATGCGGTGAGTGAGCTCTGTGCACTCAATGGACAAGCACTGCCCTGAGGAGATTTCTCTTGTAATGAAACAATTAATGTTGGGAGGTTACAAATGGAAGGGAATGAGGCATCATACCACGCAACGCCAAGTTTTCAACCTACGATCACCTCCCAAAGGTGGCATTAGGCTCTCTCACTGGGTTGGTGGAAGCTTTGGACTAATACGGAAGTGGCCCGCTTGTGCGCAGGTGCGGTTTGTGGCCTCCCAAACATAATCACAAAAAATAGCAGGCAGGAACAAATTGAATCAATAATTATACTCACCAAAGTACTCACTTTTGGTTGATCGGGTAAATTACTTTCCCATATTTATTTAATTAATTTTCAGAAAACAGTATGTACCTCAGCATGATAACATATACAGAAATAAATGAAATTACTAACTAATTACAAAACACAAAATCTCAAAACTAAACAAATACAATACAAAAAAAAATGGGAAATGCCCAACGGAAAAACTCAAAAAGGTCACTATAATTAATTTACATTGTGATCCTGCCTAAAGCAAATGACCAAGGGATTAGCACCCAGCTGTAAACACCTAACAATTTTTTTAAGGTATTATGTAGTGCTTCTCATTATTCAATCTCTCAATTTAACAATTAACACCCCTAAGTCCTGCTAGACTTGTGTCGACGCGTTTCGGCCCCATCACTCGTGGCCTCCTCAGGACAGTCGAAGGGCAATGGCACCTCTTTTTCTACGAACCGGAGAAACAAATTATCAACCAACGAGACACTTTGCCTATTTGAATATTGGTGTTGTCCCCAGGCGCTGTTCTTCTTTATTTGAGTAATCTTCTGATTTTACTCGGCGGTAGTGTCTCCACTCACTCAAATGCCTGTACCAAGAGGAAACGCTCTCCTTTCCGCACCCACCAGCACGGACTGTATCAATGTCAACCTGCTGCCTTCGCTTGTGTCGAAGCAGCACCTGAACAAAGGAGGGGGTTGCAGGGTGCTTGCTGTAATTTGTTTACAATGAAAAGGATTGCATGAGATCCACAGTATAAAATAAGTTCTGCCAGTAAAACTACCGATCCTGCACACCATTAGAAGGGCAAACACCCATCTGCACTATACAAACCTTCATGCATAGGATCAGCTCCTCAGATGGCTCTGCTCCCAACTCCCTTCTCTGTGTGAACATCTACCTCCACTTCTCAAGCGATCGGCTTGATTGCGGAACATGGCTCTGAGTGCATCGTGATGGCGAAGTATAGCCAGGTGGGGAAGCGAGTCAAGGATCCCAGACGGAGACATCAGCCCATTGCAGAGCATACGTCTCTTTGAGCGTAGCCCACAGTTAAAGCCTGGCTATGCCGGCACTCAGCAGAACAGAAGTGAGCATCCTCAGACTTACCCGGTATTTGCCACAGTCAGATCCAAGGAGCTCAAGGAACCCACAAGTTAATGCAATCAATTGATCACTCATCAGGGGATAGGCAGGCCAGGCGTAATTCAGTGCCCAAAGCACACTGCTCTCTGCCCAGTATCTAGTGCTGCTCAGACCCTTATATTTCTTTTGTCAGGATACCATTGGTGCTCCCCTTTGGCTCAATGGGGACTGAGGCAGAGTGGCACGGAACTAACAATATGGCTGGAAATATTGAGCACTTCTCTTTCAGGTCATCTTGAGTTAGCTATTCAAAGCCAGAAAAAGGTGAGAAGGATGGAAAATGTGCTACACCAACAGAGCTTGATTCCTTAAATTCTGGGCAAACTCAGAACTTTAAAGCTGTCAGAAAAAGAGGCTAATTGAGAGAATGAAGCCCAATTAAATAATATTCAATATGCGGCGCACCATGGTGGTAGTTTGGGAACTAGTGTCATAATTTTGGATGCTAGTTTGTCGCTTTGCCTCAAAAATATTAACGCTATTCCTGCAAAGCCCATTGAGCCCATAGTAAACAATGGTGTGCCTCCTTTCAACGCCTACTCTGACCAGACGTTAAAAGTGGCAAAAAAAATGATGCAATGAAATCTCTTAGATATCTTTGCACCATTTTTTCGGCCCCCCTAATGGGGGAACGCCTCCTTTGCATACATTATGCCTGATGCAAGCATAATGTAGTACAAAGGTTTACAAAGTGGCACAATGCATGCATTGTGCCACTCTGTAAATTTGTCAATGCGATTTTGGCCTTGTTGGGCCACAGTAGCATAAATAAAAAATGAAGCTAATGTGGTGCACGGAGGAGCTAGGGGCTCTCAAATTTGCCCCTATACCTTTAAAATATTTTCAGGCATGTCTGCACTTGCAGTATGGAGACGGTGTGAACTCAAATAACTGATTCCTGATTTCCAAAAGGTTGGGACTCCTGTGGGACTAGTACAACAATCAAAACTCAAACTTCTTTTCAAGGGACTGGCAAGTATAACTTCCTACAGTTGATGCTGCTAAAGCCCTCCTGCTCTCAGTATGGAATTTAAAGGAGGGATAGGGTAATAGAATGTGCAACGTAGGCTGAGTAGGGATGTTGTTAGGTTGAATCTCTACAGTTTGTAAGCGCTACGATAATGTGATTAAGATCCTCTCTGTTGCCTTCGGCGAAAAGGGTGCCATGTCAAGGCACTTTTTCTTTTGGGTTGGAGGTGTTGTAGGTTGCCACTGGGGTGGGTTGATGGAGGCAGGGGCTGGGTGGGGAAAGTGATCTTAGAGTCCATAGGCGGTAGGGGGCCTCAGGTATAGGTCACTCAGGGAGAGAAGGGGGAATGTGGGTGCACAGAGTTGGGGGTGTTGGGGTATGGATATGGAGCAAAGTGTGTGGGGGTTGGAGCAGGTAAGGTGAGATATGGACATTATTGGCCGTAGGTTTTTGAGGCTGATGGAGATGGGTCAGAGACTTGATGAGTACATTAATTGCTGGGAAGCCCTGAGATTGGATCAGTACATCTGCACTATATCCACTTTAAAAGTGATAAGGCTGGGGATTGGGCAGGCTACATTTTAAATATCTATGCCTGCTGCTATTCAACTTGGCAGCACAGGATCCCAATGCATCATTACAGACACTTGAGGTCTACTGGGCATTCTTCTGTAAGCTTAGATGTTAGGGAAATAGTTAGCAAGGAAAGTCCCCTAGAGCATATAAATGGTTCTATATGGTTATTTTCTACTGCAGTCGCTTTAGGTGCATTTTGCACTCTATGCATTTTTTCAGTTTGATTTGAACTCTTGATAGTATAAATAGTAGGGGCAGTGGCCCATTGCATGTAGACAGCCTGGACTTTATTGTAACCATGCACCATAATCACTTTATGCGTATCTTGCACTGCAGGCGTAATTGCACTCTGAGTTTTCCACCTAACATTGTTTCCTAGGTACAGTAAACACCAACAAGTTAAAACAACGCTTCTGTACTTATTTTTCAGAATGGCTGAATTACACTGCATAGTAAAGGTTGTCTCTCTGAATGTCAATGGCCTAAATAATAGTAATAAGACGAATGCAATAGAAGCGTGGGTTAAAGCAGAGAATTATTTTCTGTAGTTTTGCTGCAAGAGACCCATATTACAGCTAAGAAGCTCCCAGAATTTTCCATGATTAAAAACTGGGCAGATTACAGAGGATTTTCAACTGCTCAAGCAGCACACAGGGGCAAAGTCGTCTTCTTTGCCAGAGGACAAGGGACGCATGTGCTAGATTTTGTTAGCGACAAAAATGGTCACTGGTGTTGGGTGAATTGCTCTATGTATTCCAAAAGATTAACTTTTGTGAGCTATTATGCCCCGGTGGAAGATAACCCTGGGCCTTACAAGGAACTCTTTTAATCTCCTATACAATTCCCCATGAAAATTATTATTGCTGGGGATTTTAATTTTCTCCAAGACCAATCTATAGATTCCTCAGTAAAAGGGAAAAAGCAGTTGGAAATGAGAGTCACAAGAGTTTTTCAAACATATTTAAGCATATTGACACTTAGCGAGCCCTGGGGCGAGGCTTTTCAATCTAAGGTAGAATATACATGCTTCTCCAGTTGATTTTGTAGTTCATCTCAGAATGACCTTTTCCTATTAACAAGAACCTTAGCTTTTAAGGTTCAATGCACGCTGCCTGATGGTTTCTCAGATCATGCATCTCTTGTTCTTGAAGCTGCATTGGAGAGAGATGTGCCCCGATATAGGAGGTGTTTTTTTTAATAAGCAGCATCTTCAAGAGGAAGGCTGGGTTCTGATTTACAAAGAGAAGATCAGAGATTTCCTCTGTCGGAATCACCAAACACCCCCTCCAGGTTTTGCATGGGACTCTCTGAAAGCATATCTAAGAGGGATTGTGATAGCAAGGGATGCTGCTGACAGTTGCAGTAGTAGATAACAGAAGCGGACCATAGAAGAGAACGTGCAGGAGAGTTTAGAAAAGTTTTTAAAGCACCCCTCAAGAACAAATAAGAAAATCTTAGATCAGGCCAAGATCAATGTGTTTGTTAGTAGATGTAAAGTTACATACCAGGCCTGTAGCAATTTTACAGGTACATTTTTGGCAAGGCAAGCACGCAAGCAGGCTGCCAGCAGTAGGATTTCTGCACTGAAATGCCCAATCTCAGGGATAGGATACACAGAACATGGCATGTTGGGGCAAATTATGCTATAATAATATACATGAATATACAGTCGGAATCAATTAGTTGATAGTGAAGCTCTAGGTAAATTGGTTGCTGAGCTCACTATCCCTATTCTTTCTAGGGAAGATAGGGAAAGTATTTTCTGTTCTTTTACCAAGTTTGAACTGGTAGAGATGGTGAAAAACCTCCCAAATGGAAAGATATGTGGTTTGGTTGGCCTTCCAGCAGAATTTTTTAAGACCTCTATTGACGTTTTGGCAGATTATCTTTTACTGGTTAACAATTCAGTGTTGCAGGGGGCACTATACCAACATCATTCTGTGCAGGAAATATAGTTAGCTTCCTAAAAAAAGACAAAGATAGTGAAGATCCAAATTCATACCGCCCCATGATGCTTTATAATTCTGATGATAAGATGATCATGAAGCTTTTGGCTAACTGCTTCAACACGATGGCGGCCAAATTGATCCATCATGATCAAAATGGGTTTGTTGTTGGGCGTCAGTTCACAGCAAACACACATATCCTAGCCAAGGCTTTAGATTATTTCTTTGTTAATAGTATCCCTGCTGTCATCCTTTTATTGGATGCAGAAAAAGCCTTCGACCTTGTGATCTGGGAAATGCTATTTGATATCTTAGCGCAATTTGGAGTCCCCGTCCAGGTCATGAGATTGGTGCAAAGGATGTATCAGAGCACAGGAGCCAATATTATAATAAACTCTGTAGATGCAGGTAAATTACAAGGTTGCCAAGGCACCCGGCAGGGGTGCCCTCTCTCAGTAATATTGTTTGCCTTTTTTATTGAGCCATTAGCTATTTCTATCAGATAGCAGCATTCTGCGATCTGTTCTCCTATTAAGCAGATGGTGAAGATTAAACAATATTACGATGATAACACTTTATTCCTTGATAAATATAGGAGCTTGCATGAAAAGTCTTTGCAGTCTTTTCGGAGTTTGAGCAAGTGGGGGATACAAGATCAATAGGGAAAAAAACTGATATTATTCTATATGGATGTAGGCCGGACAGGCTACTAGCTAAACTGGTTCCCTGTGTGAGTACCTGACCCAAAAGATACCTAGGGGGGTAGATCTTCTTCACAAATTGAAGCTTTATATGATTGTAATTTTGCCCCTTTGCTTAGTTCAGACTATGCTATCTGAGTGGGGATCACTCTCTTTGACTATTTTTGGCACAGTTGCGCTGGTTAAAATGTCGGTACTTCCATTATTCAACTTTTTATTCTCAGCCATTCCATGTGTTTTAACCACTCAATTTTTTAGAAAAATAGAATCCAAGCTTAGATTCTTTATTTGGCAAAATAAAACTGCCCACATTGCACTGAGCACTTTATACGCGGACCCGAGATGGCTGGCCTGGCACATCCTAATATCAAAGACTCCTACTTTGCGTATTTTGCACAATATATGCCTAAATTCAATGCAAAGCACCAACATGGGGGTTTATTCCAGCAGGTCTTTTGGGATTTGAATTGAAAGGATTATGGTGTGCAGGTTGTGGAAAAATTAATGAGATCCCCAAAGAAAGATTGTTATAAGATCCTTAAGTTGTTCTTTAGGATAAGGGCTGATCTTTATTGCAGGAATTCTATACCTTATATTAACACTTTCACCCCTTCGTCAGAATTGGGAGCAATAGATTCAGATGTAAAAAAAAACAGGAGGAAGCTGGAAAGTTGGTGACTTTGTATCTGGCGATAAGTGGAAAAGCTTGTCAGAAATGGGGCAGTGGTGCAGGGGGATTTCCTGCTTTTAGGGTCCTACAGAACGTTGCTTAACATTTTTATTGGCATTGAGAGTATATGGATGTAGGATAGCCAAAAAATAGTTAAAGAGCTAGTGGATCCCTCTGGCTATTATCGGGAGGGTGAATGGAAAAACTTCTCATGGAGGCGAAGGGCACAGTACCTGTTTAAAGGCAATCAGAAAACGGGAGAAGTAAGAAGGGTTAGAATTAACAGAAAAAATGTGGGAGGAAATTAACTAGTTGAACTTTAGTGTGCTAAGAAAAGCCGATTGGTGTAGAATGTTATATTTTAGTAAATGGCTGCTCTAGTGAACCCTGGAATTTCTATCACAGGTTAATCCTAACAAGTCCGGGCCCTGCTTTCTATGTAAACTCATGTTATAGGTGGATGTGTGGGGCCTTATTCAAGAATTTGGGGACAATGTAGTTATGTATCTTGAGATAGCTCTACAGATAAAAATAGTTCCAAGTGTTTGGTTGCTAGTGCTGGGCTATGACCCTTCAGGACAATGGAATTCCAAATTTACAAAATTCTTCTATATAGCTATGGCAGTGACTAGATCTCTCTTACTACAGCAGTGGCACACTTCGTTGATCCCTACTTTAGAGGAATGGGTCAGCATTCAAAATTTGGGGGAAGTTTATGAAGGCATCATAGCATAGTAAAAGAAGTTAATAGGGCTGATCGGGAGAGCTGCTAAACACGCTCACTATGGCTGGGATTCCAAAGATCCCCATGTTTCTGCTGTTATATGGTGTGATCCCACAATAAAATGTAATTCTTTGAAATTTGCTAGGCACCGGATGTCTTGTGGAGACAATTGTGAAATGTACAATGATCAATATATATGATTTTTTGGCATATGATCTCAATAAAAAAGAAATTGAAAGAAAAGCAAATGTGGAATATTAACAGAATGGTGTTTTATTTATATTTCGATTTGTTTATAATTCAAAAGTTTATATGAATCAGTAACCTAATTACATGTTAATAGTTTCTCATTTCCATTCGTGGTACAGAGACACAACTTATTTAATAAACCAGTATTGACAAATGCTATCTTTCTTTGATTCAGACTGGCATCTCATCATCACAAAGAATTTTGATTTACAGTGTAGACATGATGGGGCCTATTCACAATCTGCATTTAGTAGCATGTTTAGTAATTTTAGTAGTACAATAGTACTACTAAAGTTCTACAAAAATGTTATCACAAACCAAATATCATTGCTCTCCTATCCTTTGTATGGGGAGATCCTCATGTGAGTTTACTACTTAGCAGTTAAAGTGCAAGTGACCAGGGGGCCTGCTGAGAAAAAAGGGGCATATTTAATGCTAAATAGGAGGGGTGTCAGGAGGAATAAAAAGTGGTTTAGGAAGGGGTAGGGAGAGGTTTACATAGAACATGTACCCACAGAGTAAGCCCACTGATGTCCACAATGTGCACTTCTAAATTTACTACAGTCAAAAAGGGAGTAGTGAATTACTCTAGCTCAGAGTAAACTACGTCCTTCACCATACATGGCCAAAGACAGCTACTGTAACCTGGCCACTGAGGTAGGGATTCAAAATAAAACCCAGCTTTTATTTTAGATAAATACACTTTTTTACTTTTGGCAACACTTTACCATGAGAAACTCCATAGTCAGGGTTATGTATGGTGAAAATGAAAAAACATTCATTACACTTTATAATGATTAGTAAACATGTTTTTGTGAAGTATTACTATAAATTCATCTTATATATGTATTTTAAACATAGACCAAAAGAAATGCAATGTCACAGCACTATTAGCATAGTTTTGAATTACATCTTTAGTCAATATAAATATATTGAATTAAATAAAATATATTTTTCTGACGTTTAAATTAAAAATGAATATCCAGATAAAGTATAAAACATGATATGCATTAATAAATATTGAAACATATGTACAAATTTCATCAAAAGTAATTTAATCACATTTTAATCAGACCACTATAACATTACAAATAATAAATGTTTCTTTTTTAGATTTTCAATTACTAGTTTAATTAATTTCAATTACCTTTATTTTCCATGGGGTTTTATTTTAAGCCCCTACTTCTATTTTTTTCTATGGGAGGGTGTTTCAGTATCAATGGTTGGCCACTTGTGGTGATGGATTTACTGATGTTTCTTTTTTGGCTGTAATGACTTATGCCTGTAAATTTAACTCCACCCCTTTTTTCAGGAGATAGACGTGTGTAAGTCTATACTTTTCTGCAACTTTACATCAGATTTTGTGAATAGCCAAACATAGTAAAGTTACTCAAAAATGAGAGTAAATTACACATGTAAATTACGCAGTCTAGTTTTTTCACATGACACAACACTATATTTGCTAGTCATGTTATTACTGAGGACATCCAACGTTGGACCCAGGAAAATAAGCTGCTCTGTACCTATTAGATTTATCAGCCATATATGACATGGTATCACATAACGCCCTTACTATCAGTCGTAGTAGTGTTGGTATGTGTCAATGTCAAGGGATGGATGTGTGAAGCAGAGGAGGAGGACATGTGTCACCATTGATCAAGGAGATGCGTCGGGCCCGAGCTGCGCAAGGGTCGAGGATGTATTGACGATTTGGTAGTGCTGCTGGACCTTGCGGCAATGCGTTGTCATCAAACCACTGGATTAGAGTGAACTGTGGGTATGACTTTGTAATTTTTCACTAACAGGACATGTAAAACATAACAGTACACTTCCTACCTTTTACTTATACAGCACCGTGCCCCTATGGCTACCTAGGGCTTACCTTATGAGTGGCTTATGTGTAAAAAAGGGTGGTGTAAGGCTTGGCAAGGAGTTATAAATGCCAAGTCAAAGTGGCAGTGAACTCCACACACAGGCTCACATGCCCTGAAATGGCAGACCTGAGACAGGTTTGAAAGGCTACGTGGGTGGCTGGCACAATCAGTGTTGCAGGACCACTAGTAGCATTTAGGTTGCAGGACCTCGGTATATGGTATACTGCTTTACAAGGGACTTACAAGTAAACTAAATATGATAATTGTGTATGCACCAATTTTGCCATGTTTAGGGAAGAAGCACATGCACTTTCACACTAGTCAGCAGTGGTAAGGTGCTCAGAGACCTAAGGCCAACAAAAAGATACAGCAAAAAGAGGACGTAAGTAGGCAAAAAGTTGGGAGGAAGACAACCCAAAGCCTGACAGGTCTAACACATGTGCTCCCAGCTGAAAGTAGGCAGAGCTACCCAATCTCCAGGAAGTTCTTATCACCAAGGCAGAAAAACCTGGATAGACCATCAGCAATGGTGTGGTCTACCCCTGCTCTGTGTTCCACCCTGAAGTCCATATCCTGTAGGGAAATGGACCACCTCAACAATTTTGGATTCTCACGCCTTATTTGCATGAACCACGAGGGGCCTGTGGTCTGTCTCAATCAGGAAGTAAGCACCAAACAGATATGGGCTCAGCTTCACCAGTGCCAAAACCACATCAAAAGCTTCTCTTTCTAAAGCACCCACCTCTGTTCATTAGGGAGTAACGTCCTGGAGATGAAGGACCAGCGCAACAGCCATGGGATACCTCTTTGATACAAAGTAAGGCAATGCAGCGACTTGCACTGCGTTGCCAAAGTACGTTTCTACAAGGCCATGAACAGCCACACAAAGTGGCTTTGCGTGGCCTTGTAGCTATGGACCTGTAGCCTGCACCGCTGGTGCGTCACAAAAAGTGACTCACCTGCAGCGCCAGTGGCTTGTAAATAAGCCCCAGAGTTACTATATGGTATTGCACAAACACAAGTCCTATTCTACTGCTGCCACCAATGTTAGAACTTGGGTTTCTGGATGTCAGAGTATACACCCTGTACAATCAGGAACAACCACTCTAGTCAGGGTAGGCCACATACACACTTAGAGATAAGCTCTGTTCACCCTCTGGCAGCTTGGCACCGAGCAGTCAAGCTTATCTAAGGAGGCAATGTGTAAAGTGTTTGTGCAACACACACACCCACACACACAGTAACACAATGCAAACACCACAACAAGACTCCACACTGGTTTAGGTAATAATTTAATGAGTGAATCATAACCAAAATGACCAAAATCCAATCAGTAGAAGTCGAGATATAGATATGACTTTTTAAAGACTAAACCAAAAATAGTACTTAAAAGTCAATAGTGCTAAAAGGCTGAGGTCAAACTAGACCAGAGTAAATCCAAAATTCAGGCTGACCGCAATGGAGGGCAGGCCAGCTACACAACCCATGCAGGATCTGCTGATAAAGTACCTTGGATGAAAGAAGCCTTAACGTCGAGGACTGGATGTGTGGAGTAGAGAAGGAGATGCATTGCTGTTAATCGAGAAAATGTAGGTGATGCATCAGTTCTGAGCTGCACAGCATACAGGATGTTTTGATAATCAGGTTGGGCATCAAGTGGATACATTGTCGTCAAACCACTGGGTGGAGCAATGCATTGGCGTGGAGCAGCGCAGGGTTGAAGATGTGGGAAAATCCAGGTTTTGCAGATGCACAGTTGAAGCACAGATACACACTTCCAAGGGCCCAGGACTGGATTGTCACCACTTGACAGAGTAGGTCTCACATCAGACTCAGGTGCTGGTTGCAGTTTGCTGGCTTTCAAGTCCCTGAGACTGCAGGAGAACAGCGACCAAGCCAACAAGCCCTTGGAGTCATTATGCGTTCAGGTGAGAGGGCTTCAGTCCTTCATCAGGAGCAGAAGACCACCCTAAGGCAGGCAGGTCTAAAAGTAATTTTTGCCCCACAGTTTTAGCCTGCATAACTTTTACCCCACTGTGTTTACCATGCAGGTAAGTAGCACACCTGTAAGTGTCGCTAATTAGTTTTAAGCTTTACCCTGCATTCTTTGCCACGCTGTATTTTACTCTTTGAGTACGTTTTTTTAATATCATTATTTTCATATTATTTTACAAAAAAGGGGTTAATGTGAGGGTATTGGTAAAGGAGAGCAAGAGTGATTTTAGGGTAACAGGGTGGGTCGAGGTAAAGGGAGGCAATGGTAATTTTAGGGTTTGGGGTGTGTAGAGGTAATATGGTAAGGATGATTTTAGGGCTAATGAGTTGGTAAATTGGGAAAGGATGATTTTAGGTTAAGAGGTGGGTAGATATAAAGGGAGCTAAGGGTGATTTAGGTTTAAGAGATGGGTAGGGATAAAAGAGGTGGGGTGAATTTAGGGTTTCTGGTTGATACAGGTAAAGGGAGGTAAGGGTAATTGTAAGGTTAAGGGGTGGGTATAGGTAAAGGATGCTAAGGGTGATTTTATGATTAAGGGGTGATTAGAATTCAAGTGGTAAATTTAGAGTCTACAGGGTATAGGCAAAGGGAGGTAAGGATAAAACCAAATTGTCAACTCCACCCACTTTTCATGTGATCCTCCAAGCAGGGTCTGAGAAAAAGAAGAGGGTCTCAAAATGTGTTCCCAATGCCATGCAGTTATCCATAAGAAAAGTGAACAGTGACACAGCAACAACTACTGAATGGAATCACACCAAATTTAGCAATAACTAGATGTATACCCAGAAGGTGTGCTTTTTGTGATTTGGTGTAAATCGGGTTAGTAGTTTTAGAGGACTTAAGGTTCAAGATGTATGTGTATATTGAAATGTTGTAATACCGCTAACCCAGCACATCAAAAGATAAGATTTGATTGGCTGCCACCTCACATCAACAAATATGTTTGCCAACCATTTTAGGACTTTGGGCCAAAAATAGAATATTTTTTTAATGGTAAAAATGAAAAAAGAGAAGAACCACTGACTTCCCATTTTCTTTTTGATTCATGCCAGTCTGGGCAAGGGGGCTCACTGTATTATATTTTAAGGTAGAGGGGGACAGTCCCCCCCCCCAGCCTTAGAATGGCACCGGATACCCCATCCCACAGGAAATGTATATACATAAAGGGAAGAGAGTGTCTTGTCTCCCTCACCAGACATTTAATGGCACTAGGGACCCCATCCCTACAGTGCCCTGTGGACCTCATCCCCTGGGACACTGTTCTTCCATGCCTGGGAGAGGGCAGGCAAGGAACAGAAATGTAGCTCCCTGTCAGTGCTCTCCTGGGCAGGGAACCTAGGATTCCTCACACCCAGCAAGAACAGAAACAAAATGTGCTCCTGCCAGGTGGGAGTAAACCAATAGAGCCCGCTCCTACTGGCACCATGGATGGGTGCTGGCAGCGGAGCGGGCAAGGCTGTGGGGGCCATGGACGTCCCCCCACAGCTCCCAGTGACTCCTACTGTTGTGTGTACCCCAGGTGGGATTGAAGCCCCACTAAAAAACTAAAAGCATTGCTGACTCCTGCTGACATCTGAGCCATCAGTGCTGTAGGGGGCATGGACATCCCCATGTGGCTCCCAATGGTTTAAAGTTGGTGGGTGCCCTGGGTGGGACTTGGGCACACATAAACAAAAACATTATAGCCAGCGGGAAACATAGGAATGCTGCCCCCATCAAGAGCAGAAACAAAATGTGCTCCAGCTGGGTCGGAGCAAACCAATGGAGCCATCTCCTGATGACACCAAATATGGGTGCTGGCAGGGGAGGCTGCAGGGCCGGTGGGGCCATGGGCCTCCACATGCAGCCCTATATGGTCCACAGGGTGTGGGAGCCCCGGGTGAGATTGGGTCTCCTGTTGGCAGCTGTGCCAATGGGGCTGTGGGAGCCCCTCTTGGCTAAAGTTGCTGGGTGCCATGGGTGGGACCAAAGCACACATAATCAAAAAACCTATGGCCAGCAGGGCAGCAGGGGCCTGTGGACTCTCATTGCAGCATCCAACTTTGAGAACAGTACTTGGTTGCTCTGGGTGTGACCAGGACACCTTTAAAAAAGAAAAAGGAAAACATGGGGCACAAATATGAAATGAGTGGAACAGCCATTCAGTTCATATTCATGGCTCCTGCCCAGGAGTGCCTCATAATGCCCGCAAAAGCTTTTTACATAGATACCTGGTACCCTGTGAAGGGACACTGTAAGACATTTTTTTAAATGTTGTGGGGTCTGCAGTGGGCACCACAGCCCATAGGAATATTTGAAAAAGCTTGAAGTGAATGTCCTCACTCACTAAATACATTACTCCAGGAGAGCTTACTATATATTTTTTAATTACTCCGAGCTGGAGCTGATGCTTTTCAGCTAAAGTATGGGATCCCTTTAGTTTGATCCCAGTTTGTATTTTATGGCCTGAAGAAGGCAAAAAAGCAACACATGTTTATGGTTGTTTTGAATAAAAATGTTTTATTGAAAATATTTTCGAGACAGTAATTAATATTTATCATTGATAGGTATGTACATGGAAGTACTATGTTAGGTTCTTTACAAAGCAAATAGGTCTGCTTTACATAGGTTGATGTGCTGACCCTCTTTATATTATTGCTATATATTGAAAATCCTCAGAAATCCAATAAAATAACTAAAGGTTAAAGTAATATCATAGTTAGGTCTGCTTAAAATATTTACTTTACATTAAAAAACTCAGACTTTCACTGAAACACAGGTTAAAGTGACACTATAGTTAGGTGATAATGTGAGTCGAAACGTATCATTTTAATCTGCAAAAAACACTCAAATTTACCAGTTACAACTGAAGTAACTATAATTCTTGTCCTGCCATGCACTGATTATCACCTCAAATATTACATCACTCATAGCGTTCCATAACATCATTGGTAACATCACTGATGACATTCCAATTACATTGCAAGTCACATCATTGATGACAACACTGTACATTGAGAGGGCATGAGTTATAGCAACTTCAGTTCAAAAATACTATCTCCTAAATAAACGTGTGCAAACAAACAAGTGAAACCATTTCGTGTTTTTAAACCCTGCCATTTTGCAAATAGTAGGATTTGCGATTGGAAATTGGTTATATAAATCAGGCCCCTAGTATTATAAAAAAAAACACTGTCTCTTAGGGATTTTTATCACCAGTCCCGGTTTATTTTAATATTGAATGAAAGACAAGACCTGCACATAATTGAGAGAAAACACTAACAATAAACTCCCAGGGCCAGTTTTGGTGGTCTCTCACTGGTGGGTGGAGAGCCGTTAGTGAAAGGCTCAATTCGTGTTCCCATTAATGTGCAGACAGAGCAGTATTGTGCAGGGAAGGTAACGATGACTAACTAATCTGGTGCTAAATTTGTTTGTGGGACACGTGCCTGTTATTTCTGATGAGTCCCCTGAAGTGTCACAAGAACAAGCAATGTTGTGGACTGAGCAATGATTGCAAAGTTGTATTGCCTGGAAATGTCAAATGGCACTGTATGAATAAGCAGGAAGTGAGTTGGGGCTCATATCTGCTAGTTATGTGTAACAAATGTGAGTTTATCTAAAAACGGAACCTGCTTTTTAAAAATTGAATTTTGCAAGCTCTTTAGTGCTCCGAAAAGTATATCTACGTGCATGGGAAAGTTATGTATTTGGATCCCTCTGTAGTGCGTCTTCTACAACCGTGTGTGCAACAGTAACATATGGCACAGTCATTGTAGTTTCAACATGTGCCCTTCTGTTGGAGCTAGGGACGATTGTTGCCACGATTAAGCTAGGGCGTAGTGTACAGCAGAGAAATTGTTCTGCAAACCTGCGATTTGGGCTACTTTAACGAGTCGTGAATATATCATGGATTTGCTAAAGTTAGCAATGTTTACGTGAACCGAAAATGCTGCGCAGATGTCCCAACAAAACAGGAGCCTCAGTGTTAAAAGAATCATTTTTTTTTTATTTTCACCACTTCTGGAACCAGATGATTCATTTTATTTTAATCATAGTAGAATGGTGAGAAATTGTAAAATGTATTTTGGCAAAAGTATTACATAAATAAGCCAGAGAAACATGGTCTGATCTCAGGGACAACATCACTAATTAACACTTCAGCCTCAAGCATTGAAATTCATTCTTTCTGACCTTATTATCACCTTGTAATGCTGAACTGCACGTTCTCGCAAATGATTCTTGATTGTAGTTGTTTGTTGTCTTCTTTAACAGCAAGCACATGCCCAATGATTCACAAACACAAAAATCTTCTCTTTTAGTGAGTATTCCTACGGTATCACTTGTCAATCTGTTACAACCGAACCCGAAATGAATATTTCTCTTTTGAAATCTCCAAAATAATGTTCTATGATGATGTATGTAACTAATGGCGTATTTGCCCCAGTGTATGAAGGCCAGCAAATCCAATACACATTTATATATATGGCTTGGTAATATTGTTTTACCCTGTCCACTGAATTTTCAAAGGGCATTCTCATGGTACAGTGTTGTTAAGCTTGCAACTTGCCATCTAATCCCCATGAGGCCTTTTCTTAGGACTAACTTTCGAGGCAGCTTTGTGCCTAACTGGGCAATTGTTTTCCTAAAAATACACACATAATATTTATAGATATAGAGGATTCAACTGTTGCTATGCCCATCACAGCAAACATCGTGGGACAGTGGGTAAGCACACTTTACCCAATGGCTCCATTCACGTTGAGTGACTGCAGAAAGCCTTTGTACATTGTAAGTCACTTAAAATACATCTGTTTCCTCCTGTGACAAAGCAGGTTCAAAGTGTGCTTTTTATTATTTGTCATATTACCTTTGAATACAGATCATTTATTTTGCCTTCACTTGGGGCACCCGGTTAGACGGTGATTTATTTTCCACCTCCCTTTTGTAGTTGCTGTTATAAAGTGTTTACATTTAATTGTACCACTCTTGCTGCCTGCAACATAAAAGCTTAGTTAAGACTTGATTTAATGTTACCTCCTCTACAAACAGTATGATAAAATGAATGGTCTAACTAAAAAGCTTTTTAGTTAAAGAAAAGATGTAACTAATAAAACGGTCACATCAATGAAAGTTTTTATTAAATGTATTATTTTATAAGCATGCGCCTGCCATGTTTAGCTGATAGTATATTTTCTTCTTCAAGCCATAGTTGGTGTCTCTCTCTGATCCTCATGCATGCCACTCAAGTGCATACATAACCCACTTCTCCATTGCACACATGCATCACTAAGCACCTCCCTCTTCACTGTACAATGACCACCCTGCTCTGTGTTACGTCCATAAGCCAAACAACACGAAGCTCAGGTTCACAGGTTTGTTTCTTCAAACTCAAAACCTCTGGCAGCAGCAAAGGTTGAAACCAACGTTCCTCACAGTCGTCTTACCCAAAAGCATTCTCCCCAATATCCTACCCATGAGCTCATGAAACTCCATGATCTCGCAACATTCCATCAGGCCTCATACTTCACTATCACCCAACTGTGTATGTAGTATATAAAATCAACTATATGAAGAATGAACAATCCTAGCTAAAACAAAAATGTTCATGGATATGGAGTATCACAATCTAGCGATGAGCAGAAAAAATGTGCAGTATTTAACAATGGTAATTACACAACAAAGTCCTCAAAATGTTTGAGTTTCATACTTATCCTTCCAGACGTAGGCCCTCATTACGAGTGTGGCGGTCTTCAAACGTCATACTTGCGGTGGCGGTCGGACTTCTACATTACGACAATGGAGAAAGCGCCACAATCAGACCGCCGGCACTGCCACTTTTAGGCCAACTGATGGCTTGGCGTTGCCAGCTGTCTTAATCTGCTAGCAGCACTGCCCTGGAGATTACAAACTCCGTGCAAAGGCTGGTGGAGGTGGTGTGGGCATGGGCAGTGCAGGGGCTCCCATGGACAGCCCTGTCGTGATTTTAACTGCCTGAATCACAGCCAGTGAAAAGTGTGACAGGTGCTGTCACTCCCAACACACTGCAACATTGTCGCCGATTACAAGCCGGCGTCAATGTTATGGTGAGTTTCCTGCTGGGCCAGTGGGAAACTCGTAATAGAGCCGGAGGGCGGAAAACCGATGTGGTGGTTTTACGGCCCAAAGAGCTTCCGCTGCCACCAAAATCACAATGAGGCTCTTAGTTATTCTTTGTGCACAGTTCTCTCTGTAAGAATTGACACAGTTTTCCTCCCTCTCTCGTGTTTGAAATTGCTGTGCTAATCTAGGAACTTGACTAAGATCTCCCACACAAGTTGGCATATGATCTATTCCAATCATATTTCTTAGATTCTGGCACAATACTTTTTGTTCCTGGAGCTACCCCTGATTATTTCCTTTGAACAATGCTAACCTTTTAGCTTGGCACACCTTCCTTTCACTGAGTAGAGCAGTGTTACACAAAAGTTTGATTACGTTCAAAGGTTCAGAATGCCTGCTCTTTCCCTTACTCACAAGTCTACCTTTCTTAAATTTCACAATATCTCTCACCTTGAGGTTTACTTCCTTCACTCCATGCAAAAAGTCATGCCTCTGCTTGTATTTCATTTGCCCAGATTCCATTCGATTTCTCACTTTTCCTGGCGACCAATTAACGCTTTTAGGTCCAGATTTATACTCTGCTTGCGCCAAATTTGGTTCACTATTTTTTACGCAGATTTGTAACAAATCTAACTCCATATTTATACTTTAAAGGTATACATTTTTGGAGTTATCGTCATTTGTTGCTTGCGGGAAACTACCTTGCGTCAAGGAGATGCAAAGGTAGGTGTTCCCGTGCAAAAATTGACGATATGGCCTTAGCAGCATGTTTAACCCCCTGTGCTAAAATCACGCAGAGGGCCTTAAAAATTAGTGCTAAGCTTGCCCTTTTTCAGCTGAATTTTCAGGCCACCCACCCTCGATATGCTTCATGACCATAGTCAATCCTGTGCTAGGGTTGCAGGCCATGCTTCTGGTTATATACTTTGTAATTCCTCTTGTTAGAAATGGGGTCTTTGGTTGCCAGTCAGGCTACCCCCTGTCCAAGCAAGGACCCTCACTCTAGTCAGGGTAAGTCACACACAATACAAATTATCCTGTGCCCACCCTCAGGTAGCTTGGCACTGAGCAGTCAGGCTTAACTTAGAAGGCAATGTGTAAAGTATTTGTACAATAAATCATGCAATAACACCATATTACACCACAAAATACACCGCACAGTGTTTAGAAAAATATAATATGTATCTGATAAGATGCAGGTCAAAACGATTAAAATGCAATAAGTATATGCTGAGATATCACTATAAAAGTGATATAAAATGTCTTAAGTCTTTTAAAAGCAAACAAAGTCTCTTTCAAGCACAAAGTACTTGTTTGTGTGAAAAATCTCTGCAAAGAACCGCAGAGGAGGAGATGCGTGGAAACAAAGTAGTGTGAGTCGATTTCTCAGGCCTCACACAGTGATGCGTCATTTAGTTTTCACGCAGGGACAGCTGTGCGTCAATTTCCGGCACTCAGTCATGGATCCTCTTCGGGTTGCTGGGTTTTCGGATGCCCCGGGGATGATGCGTGGATTTCCTGTGCTGGCAGGACAAAGTCAGAAGAGGTGCGTCGATTGGGTGGTCTGTGTGTCGAATTTTCTACCACGCGGCAGGCGCTGCGTCGATTCCTATCTGGAAGTCGGGCTGCGTCGTTCCGGCTTGGCTGTGCATCGATCAAGTAGGCCATGTGTCAAATTTCCGGGTGCTACACTGGTGCTGCATCAGTCTTCTCATTGCAAAGTCAGGCTGCGTTGTTCCGGTTCGGCGTGCAGTGAAATTTTCACTGGTTTGCAGGCTGTGCGTCGTTTCTGGCAGGCTGTGTGTCTAATTTCGCCAAACAAGGAGTCCTTCTTGTAGAGATGAAGTCTTTTTGGTCCTGATACTTTAGCGAACAGGATGCAAGCTCTATCCAAGCCCTTGGAGAGCACTTCTTCACCACAGCCAGAAAGCAGCAAGGCAGCATGGCAACAGCAAGGCAGTAGTCCTTCACAGAAAGCAGGCAGGTAAGTTTTTTGGGCAGCCAGACAGTTCTTCTTGGCAGGATGCAGGTTCTGGTTCTCCAGGAAGTGTCTGTGAGGTAGAGTGTATACCTCAAGAAGAGTCTAAAGTTGGTGGTTTGGGCCCTCTTCTTATACCCATTTTGGCCTTTGAAGTAGGCTTACTTCAAAGGAAAGTCTCACTTGTTTGTGAAATTCTGCCTTGCCCAGGCAAGGCATCAGACACACACCAGGGGGTTTGAGACTGCATTGTGCGAGGGCAGGCACAGCCCTTTCAGGTGTGAGTGACCACTCCTCCCCTCCCTCCTAGCACAGATGGCTCATCAGAATATGCAGGCTACACCCCAGCCCCCTTTGTGTCACTGTCTAGAGAGAGGTGCAAACAGCCCAACTGTCAAACTAACCCAGACAGGGAATCCACAATCAGGCAGAGTCACAAAAATGGTTCAAGCAAGAAAATGCCCACTTTCTAAAAGTGGCATTTTCAAACACACAATCTCAAACCAAATTTACTAAAAGATGAATTTTTAAATTGTGAGTTCAGTGGTCCCAAACTCCACATGTCTATCTGCTCCCAAAGGGAATCTATGCTTTAATCATGTTTAAAGGCAGCCCCCAGGTTAACCTATGACAGAGATAGGCCTTGCAACAGTGAAAAACAAATTTGGCAGTATTTCACTGTCAGGACATATAGAACACATTAGTATATGTCCTACCTTAACCACACACTGCACCCTGCATATGGGGCTACCTAGGGCCTACCTTAGGGGTGTCTTATATGTAGGAAAAGGGAAGGGTTAGGCCTGGCAAGTGGGGACACTTGCAAGTCTAATTTAACATTTAAAAACTGCACACACAGACACTGCAGTGGCAGGTCTGAGACATGATTACTGGGCTACCTATGTGAGTGGCACAACCATTTCTGCAGGCCCACTAGTAGCATTTGATTTAAAGGCCCTGGTTACCTCTAGTGCACTTTACTAGAGACTTACTAGTAAATCAAATATGCCAATCATGGATAAACCAATTAATAGTCAATTTACACAGAGAGCATATGCAGTTTAGCACTAGTTAGCAGTGGTAAAGTGCTCAGAGTTCAAAAGCCAACAAAAACAGGTCAGGCAAAATAGGAGGAAGGAGGCAAAATGTTTGGGGCTGACCCTGCAAAAAGGGCCAGGTCCAACACCTCTGCAAATACCATAGTCACCAGACAATCATCCCAATCACATTTAGACCATTTATTTATAAGTAAAGGAAGCCTACTCAGAAAATCTGCTGTCTTCTTACGAGTACCAGGAACATACCATACCTCATATACATATCCAACAGTTGCATTGATAGCCTAGTTATTCTGGTGACATGTTACCAAGTCCTTTCGAAGTGAGGACCTTGGTGAGAGGCTTGTGATTGCAATCACTCTGGTACCCTAAGCAAACTGTCTAAAATGCCTTAATGCCAACACGCATCCCAGAACTTCCCTCTCAATGATGAAATACATATCCTCAGCTAAAGCCAGCACCCAAGATGCAAAGGCAATGACTCATTCTGTACCATCCTCCTGTAACTGAGACAAAACTGCCCCAAAGCACTTCCCACTAGTATCTGTGGTGATAAAGCTCTTGCATCTCAGATAAAATCCTTGAAGAGCCAGGGCAGTGCAAATGTCTTCTATTATTACTTTCAAAACTTTTTGGGCATTCCTCCAACCAGAAGAAGATACAACACTTCTTCAGGAGTTGTTTGAGGTGGAAAATCTTCCCAGAGCAGTTACACACAAATTTAGAGTAAACCTCTGCAAATCCGAAAAACAACCATACCTCATTCTTGTTCTGTGGAATAGGGGCCATTCTTATTACATCTATTAAATCTGTTTTTGGACCGATAGCTTTGTAACTTATTTTGTGTACCAAATACATTACTGTGTTTTTAGAAAACCTTCATTTGCTTTCCTCAGGCATCAATTCATACTGTTACAATATTCTCAGTACCTCATACAGCTCCAAGTCATGATACTACACAAACTCCCCCAACCACCCTTTCACAAATGTTTTTTTTACTGTTCTGCCCTTCAACACACAACACACATCACATCATCTTGTATGCACAAAACATGGGGGCAGTTTACATATGAGCTAGATTGATCATCTTCCTCTTCTCACTCTTCTACAACACTTGACAACTTTGGTTTTACGACTAACCAGAGCATAGTGCCCTTTGATACCACACTTGACACACTTCTGATCAAGTGATGGATACTTCTTATCATGAGCCAGGTGAGTAGTGCTACCACAAAGGTAACATTTACCTTTCACATCCTCCATTTTTCTATCAAGTTTCTGCTTCCCAGTGTTCTTCACTACCTCTTGTAACCATCCTGCTTATTCTTTGTATGAACTTTTTACTTGACAATCTTAGCAATCTTGTCACCATCATTTTTTTATTGGAAGATACAACCACTCTTGCACACCTAGAAGTAAGTTCTGACTTGCTTCTAATTTCAGTGGCGACCTATAAACTGGATTAGCCATGTATCCACAATTTGTCCTGTAAATTAGGATTATTACAATGCATAATAAATTGGTCCCATATTAACTCCTCTATTTTATCATTCATCCCCTTTTTTCTATAATAGAGGTTATATCGGTCAACAGCTTTACACATAGTAGGAGCATCTAAGTCTTATAAAGCGTGTGTGAACATACCCCCTTCATCCCCATAGCAGGGTTTTTGTTCTCAATGAGGTTGCACACCTTCATTCCTCCTGGACCTATGTGATGTAACAACATTTTTTTCTTCCTATCCAGCACTATATCTTCATCTTGGAATGTGTCAATGTAGTTAATGAAGTAATCCTTCCATTCTTCCCATTTTAAATGATTTACTTCATCTTCTCTCATCATAAAAGGTTGCAGTGAAGAAAGATTAATTGTGGCCATCTTTAATTCCTAACCAGGAACTACAACTGTACTTTTCTGAAAGGTGGAGTGAAAATGACACACTGTCCACACCGGTGGGTGTAAAACTGCAATTCCTAAAAAAAATGCTTAAATGGTGTAAGTGTCACCGGACTTAGGCCCTCATTATGACTTACACATAGTCCACCGAAGCCACAGGTGCCACTATACCACCAGTGATGGTGGTATTTGTGGCTCCCTATTTTGACATTTCCGCTGGGCCAGCGGACGGAAACAGCATTTCTGTCCACTGGCCAAGCGAAAAAGTCACATCAATATTGATGTGCAGTGGGCAGTGAAATGCGCGATGGGGCTGTGACTGGGGGCCCCTGCACTGCTCATACCAAGTGCATGGCCAGTGCATGGGCCACCAGGGGCACCCTGAGTCCCCGTTACCGCCAGCCTACCGCCATGGACAGGCTGGCGGTTGGGGATTATGACTGCCTGGTGGAAGCCTGGGGGGTCAAGTGGAGCAGCCGGCGGAATGGCTGTGGCTAATGTGCCACGGTCATAATACACTGGCGGTACACCGCCAGCTTGTTGGCGGTGTAACCCCCAGTGTACCGCCAGCTGCCAGGGTCGTAATGAGGCCCTTAATCCTTTAATGCCCAACACACGCTAATTTTTGTTTTTGTGTGTGCACCAGCACATTAAAATTTCTTTTAGGTAAGGCAGCACTTACACAGTAAATGCACTAGTCACCTGTGCATAATAGGTGTGTGTCACCGATAATGGATCATTTTGTATAACACACAGCAAATATTTGGTGTGCCTGTCATTGCAAATACAGGCCAGGAATATGCAGAAAATATTTGATGTGCCCGTCATAACAGATACAGGCCTAAAATAAGCCCAACATGTATACGCGGCTTTAATGGTGTGTGTGTCACTGGCACATAAACAGACACATGGTAGTAAGAGTTGCTGGATTAATGCATCCTTAACACAGCATGACACATTACTACGCTGAGTACTTAGGATGCACCAGTGCTGCTTCTGATGCTCTCTAAGCAGTGATTTCTCGCGGCTCAGGCGTATCAAACATCAGTGAAGTTCTTGCAGCTTGAGAATATCAAACAGTGAGGCTCGAGCTTCAATATCCAGTTCGCAGACCAATGACCACAAGGCACATTTAAGTCAATCAGCTGCTGTAAGTTCTATAAAAGTAAACGTGGCCAAGTTGCTGATACCAGTATCGCTAGTAGAAATAAAATGTATGTGGTCCCTTGCTGGTGCCGATAGCACTGCTAGTAAAGCATTCACACCTGAATATCTAACAGCATAAAATGCGTGAGCAATTAGAACTGAATAGTCTGACTGGAGTTGTAGATGGCCTGTACTTCTGATTGGTTTGACAATGAGTTTAAGTCAATCGTTGCCAAAACTGTTAAGTCCATAAACCAAATGACACGAAGCTCAGGTTCAAAAGTTTATTTCTTCAGACTCAAAACTCATGGCACCAGCAAGGTTGGAACCAACCTTCCTTATAACCGCCTTCCCCTACAGTACTTCCACAACATTCTAGACATGAGCTTACCAAACCCTGTGATCTCATAATGGTCTATAGGCAGGCATCAGACCTCATACATTCAGTGGTCTAGCATATAACAACACTCTGCCTCTTTGCACAACCTCAGTCAACCACAATCACTACATTATGCTTTCAGAGGACTCATGCTATAAAAGTAGAGTATCACTCAAGTAGTCCAAATATAACACACCTATTTACATAGAGAACTGCAGAAAAGTTTAAAAAATATGATAGTATTGTGATGAGTGAAATATAAAACTACATCAACCCATACCTATAATCCCCTGTAAAAAGAAAACATTGTTTATTTTAATAAGCACTGCAGAACTACAATCAGTGGACATGCAATGTGACTCTGTAGGGTTTCACTAAGAAATATCCACTTATTCACCTCAACTGTTCCAACCAAAATCTCATTATTCTGAGAGGCTGATTAGCATTGGTAAAGCAACAATGCTAAGGCCCTCGTGGAGTGTTGAGTACCCATTGCAAAAAGCGTATTTAAGGTGCAATGCAGGATAATGGAATTTGTAAAAACTGCACAAGCTTTTTAATTTCTACTTCAAGAAAAAAAGACTGCATCATTAGTTTTGTAAAATCAGTGACTTGTCTGGTGGTCAATGGTTTATGTCAGGCATTAAAGCCTACTGACATCCATCAGATAAGCATTGGATCAAAATTTGATTTCATGGTAGAAGTCAGCCTCTACAGAGAAGATGATGATTTGGAAAACAAATTGTCGACTGTGCGACTTTCTTGACATCCTACCACATTCACCCAGGTCCCACAAACACTTCTGGTTTGCCTTAGAAGAATACCTGAAAAATAAGAATGGCAAAAGCTTGAACCTCTTTTTTTAGCCGTTTTGCTCTTGGCGTGTGCTGGCTCATAATAATAAGTTGGCATTCAGAGCTGATAGACACATAAAGACTCATTCCAATGTCCCCGAAAGTATAACCTTATCTACCTCAGAATTACTAATACTTAGAGCATTGGCAACTGCACTGTAGAAGTAGGGGTGTTTTTCATGTGATCCTGAGGGCCTCCTTAGAAATTGAAAATTAATGGAGAATGGATAATTCTAGTGTTTGTTCCTGAGAATTCCTCATTTTCACCAGGTGTGTTACCTGGACACATTGTTTGTTTTTCACTGGTAGAGAATGTGTGTAAAAGACACAAGGTCCAGTACTACACAGAATGACTTCAAAGTGCTGTAATGTTCACCAGAGGTCATGTTGAAGACATGATATGGTAATGGCAATTCCGATCATGATGCACATCAAGAAGCTGCATCCATAATTTGATGCAGGTGCCTTATGGTGTTGAACTCAGTTGTATGTATTTGCCTAACACGCATGAAGCTAGATTCTTCACCAAGGCTTGGATGTTGTGTTTCCCATAACATAGGGTTCTCATTTTTAGCCACTTAAAACCTCAGTAGATTAGATCTGTAGGTTTCTGGCTTGGTCCTACGAGGATGCTGGTAACTGTAGATAAATTGACCCTCTGGTTTAGTAGGTCTGAATGTGCAGTGCAGATAACTTTATATTTCTTTGTATCCATTGTTTCCAGTACAGCATGTCATGAATCAAAATTATAAATGTTGTAAATCATATTACTGATGAGACTGTATATCACCTTACCCTAAACATTTTCACAGACACAACTATTAATGTAGTATCATTCATTGGTTTGAGTATGTTTTGTTGATTAATTATATTTTGCTTTTAGGTGTTATTATTTATTGTAATACTTATTGTGAGGTCATTACATAAGGATAAATTGCTGAAGTTGGTCACCGTTGCCATAACTCATGACGCCATAGTTATGAGATTTTAAATGACATACGTTATGACATTTGCAGAAAACCTGCCTTTTCTGCGGGGTTAACTTGATTTGTTTACCTTTTTAATGAACCCTATTTTTCCTGGCTTTGGACCTTGGAGCACCCATGTAAGCTGCACCAAAGTGCGTCTGCTCCTCCTTTCAACATGGTGAAACTGGTATATACCTGATTCAAATATTTAAGTACCTATTATATGGTACCAAGATGTGCCGAGGGCTTTTAACTTAAATGTCCCACATGGACTACAGTGCCCACCATGCCATTCACTACACTGACAATGTAAACCTGACTGAAGGCTTCCTACCAGTAACCTGGCTGTGCATTTTCTAACTCCAATTTCAACCTATCAAAATATCCCATTTAAAAAGGCTTTTCTAAGTAGTGCTTATTGGCTATAATCCATGCTTCATGGTATTTAAAAGTAGGACATATACACGTTTAATGTTAAACATGTCCTTACAGTGAGTAGCTCCTCAAAGCTATTTTAACTGTAGCAAAGCTGGCTGTTGCATAGGAAAACACAGGTATGGAATATTAAATATTAATACTGTATCTTGTGAATTGTCCTGAAAAATAATTACACTACTATTTTTAATAGTTAATATAAGTCCAACACAAATGTAAAATCAGATTGTTTCTAATTATACTGTTTTTGCTGATTTTTAGACTCTGCGGACTTTACCACTGCTAACCAGTGCTAAAGTGCATATGCTCTCTCCCTTTAAACATGGTAACATTGGATCCCACCCAATGGGACTATTTAATTTACTTATAAGTCCCTAGTAGAGTGCACTATATGTGACCAGGGCCTGTAGATTAAGAGCTACTAGTATGCCTGATTGTGCCACCCACTTCAGTAGCCCCTTAACCTTGTCTCAGGCCTGCCACTGCAAGGCCAGTTTGTGCAGTTTCACTGCCAATTCGACTTGGCATTTAAAAGTACTTGCCAAGCCTAAAACACCCCTTTTTCTATGTATCAGTCACCCCTAAGGTGTGCCCTAGGTAACATCTAGGACAGGGTGCTGTGTGGGTAAAAGGCAGGACATGTACCTGTGTAGTTTACATGTCCTGGTAGTGTAAAACTCCTAAATTCATTTTTACACTACTGTGAGGCCTGCGCCCTTTATAGGCTAACATTGGGGCTGCCCTCATACATTGTTTGAGTGGTAGCTGCTGATCTGAAAGTAGTAGGAAGGTCATCTTTAGTATGGCCAGAGTGGTAATACAAAATCCTGCTGACGGGTGAAATTGGATTTATTATTACTATTTTAGAAATGCCACTTTTAGAAAGTGAGCATTTCTCTGCACTTAAACCTTTTGTTCCTTACAATCCACGTCTGTCTGGGTTTAGTTGACAGCTCCTTGTGCATTCACTCAGACACACCCCAAACACAGGATACTCAGCCTCACTTGCATACATTTGCATTTTGAATGGGTCTTCCTGGGCTGGGCTGGGAGGGTGGAGGGCCTGCTCTCACACAAAGGACTGCCACACCCCCTACTGGGACCCTGGCAGACAGGATTGAACTGAAAGGGGACCTGGTGCACTTCTTAGCCACTCTTTGAAGTCTCCCCCACTTCAAAGGCACATTTAGGTGTAAAAACAGGGCCTCTGGCCACCACCTCAGACACTTCCTGGAGAAGAAACCTGAAGCAGAATCTTCACCCTGACATGAAGAACTGCTGGCTGCCTAAATGACTCACCTGACTGCTTTCTGAAGAGGACTGCTGCTTTGCTGTTACAATGCTGTCTTGCTGCTCTCTTGCCTTGCTACAGAAGTGCTCTCCGAGGGCTTGGATAGAGCTTCCCTCCTGTTCCCTGAAGTCTCAGGACCAAAAAGACTTCTCTCCTGCAGCTGAAATCCTAGTGCGGTGAAAATTTGACACACCGCCTGCCAAGGACGATGCACAGCCTGCTCGCGGTGAAAATTTCACTGCACGCTGAGTCTGGAATGATGTAGCCCAACTTCACAAACAGAAAATCGACACAGCACCAGCAACGTAACCGGAACTTCAACGCACAGCCGTAGTGGATCGATGCAAGCTGACTCAGAACGACGACGCCCGACTTCTTGAGAGGAATCGACGCAGCGTCTGCCGTGCGGAAGAAAATTCCACGCATCGCCTACCGCAGCCGCTGTGACTTCACTCCGCAACCTAGGATTCCACGCATCGTCCCCGGGGCCTCTGAAAACCCCGCAACCCAAAGAGGATCCAAGTCAGCGCACCAGAAATCGACGCAACACCTTCCCCGCGTGGAAAATAATGATGCAATTCCGTGTGCGAAGGGGCGAAACCGATGCACACTCACCGTTTTCCACGCATCTCCTCCTCTGTGGTCTCTTGTGAGGATTTTTCAACGCAAACCAGGTACTTTGCCCTGCATGAGACACTTGTTGTTTCTAGGAGAACTTAAGACACTTTTTATTGCTTGCATAGTAATCTTTTAACTCTAAAGACACTTGATATCACTTTCAGTGTTTTCCCTACGTTTGCTTATTTCATCTTTAATCGTTTTGACCTGCATTTATTCAGATAAATATTACATATTTTTCTAAACACTGTGTGGTGTATTTTTGTGGTGTTATATTGTGGTATTGTATGATGTATTGCACAAATACTTTACACATTGCCTTCTAAGCTAAGCCTGACTGCTCAGTGCCAAGCTACCAGAAGGTGGGCACAGGATAATCTGGAGTGTGTGTGACTTACCCTGACTAGAGTGACGGTCCTTGCTTGGACAGGGGGTAACCTGACTGCCAACCAAAGACCCCATTTCGAACAACATCTCCACACACAGCCCTCAGAGGCCAAGTATAGTATGACTGAAAACTACGGACATCTTTCTGTCCATAGTGGTTAGGGCTAGCCTTGTAAATGTTTACACCATTAGTTAGGGCAGAAATGTGTTGCGGACGGAGGTCATTCGACTTACTAGATCATGTCAGGCATTAATGTGGCATCTCTAGGCCCCCACTTCAGAACACTCCTAGACCTGAGGAAGATCAGAAGAGCACTGAACCTGCTGTCTGCTACCTGGGAAGAGCTGTGGAGGACCAGCCCTCTCTCATACCTAGGGCAAAGAAGTGAATCGAAATGTCACAAGGTTGACCTCATCTTCAAGCTACAGGGCATGCTCCAAGAGACGTTTCCTTCAGCTGCCCAGCTATCAGTGGCAATTGGACCTGGACTGGACTCTGTCTGCCACCCTGCATGTCTTTAAGCACCTCCTGTAAGATCCTGAGGGCTTTAGAAGCATACTCCTATGGTGGATTGGGACTTAAAGGACTAAAATCAGAAGGCAAGATCTTTGACCAGGATAAACCCAGTTAGTGTATCTGTCCTGCACTGCATTGGCTCAGTTTCAAAGTGTGCCTAACACTTGCTCTACTGAGACGATAGGCTATCATTAACACTTTTAACTTCTTTAGCATTTATTTTGAGGTCATTTTAGTTATTATATTTCACTCTTTTTTCAAATGTATTTAGTTTTCATTATTTTGCATTTTAATTTCATTACTGTGTTGGTACTACATAAATACTTTACACTTTGCCTCTAAGTTAAGCCTGTCAGCTATGTGCCATAATTGCTAGGAGGTTAAGTTTAGAATAATTTGGCAACTTTAAACGTTCACCCTGACAAGGATTGTGGTTATTACCTAAAATGGGACCTAACCCCTTCAAATAACAACCCAATTTCTTACAACATCATTGAGCACTGCACTGATCACCCACAAGTGCCACTACATTGATCACTTTGCATTAAGAAACTTATTAAGAAAATCAATATTTAATAGCTATGTTAACTTTTAAGGCATTGGAACTAATGAGACACTCATTATTACATTAATAATTTATTTAATGTTATTAAAATACATCATGTACTAATAATGTTATGAGTAGAACAAAACAGTTATTCTCCTACATTCAATAATGCGCCTACAATCACATAAAAACTAACTTTATATTAAATCCTACAACATTATTCTCAAATACAGCAACAGGTATTTGGGAAGAATGTACCTACTACCTCACTTCCAAACATTCCCACCAACACCATGAAACAGTCACCATTATAAACAACATATTGGCTCAATATTAAAAAATGCCAAAACTACCATCACAGAGAAACACACTCATTTAAAATAGCCTGCCAAGGGACCAGGGATTTGAAATGGATGAGCACAAATCTCCCTCATCCAATGAGGGCCTAGGGGTTTAAATTTAGGTCACTGGACAGTCTATGAACTTGGATTGAAGGACTATCTGTTGATTCACCATCCAAACAGCTGATACTTTAAACTAGGTTTATGCAGCATAATTTCTGTACGTTCAAACATTTAACGTTACTCTTGGTATGTGAAATCCTGGCAATGATACACTTCATCACAGTAAAAATGTACTGGGAATGGCGTTGTTCACAGTAAGGATTGGTCTAATTCCTTTAAGAGTTGTTTCCTGTAGCATAGTGAAGGTATTTCTATGGAAGGTAAAATGAGAAGCACTGCTTTTTTGACCCTTCGCCGATGGATTAGCATGAAACCTAAAATATCAAAAGAAAACTCTAATTGATATGTTAAGGGTCTGTCAAGTGTTGTGTAGATCTGTACAACTTCAACAAAGTTATTAGCAAATCAATGATTTATTGATCCTATTTTAATTTTGCACTCCCTCCTCAGATTAAGAAAGAAACTTGAAAATCCAGCACTGAGGTTAACTCAGTAACACCTTGATGAATTTCAAGCAGATATATGAGGCGGCTTCAAGGTTATTAGCACACAAAATGTGTTTCTCCCTTTTAGCTTTTACCACCTTGATGGCATTCTTACTATGCTAAATGTCTGCCACTTTCATGTGGAGTTGTCAAACGATCAAACAATTGGTAGCAAAGGAAGAAGTTTTTGACTCCCCTTTTAACAATGCTCCCATGACAAATTTGCATCAGTTGAAAAATACTGCAAGAAAGGCAGACCTGCTCAGCATCTGCCAAAATTTGCAAATTAGTCAAACAGTACTAAACCTATAGGCAAATAAAAAATACTTTTCAAGATGTTTTTACGTTTTTAACCCATTCAAGGTCCCCAACACAAATATATATGCAATTTTTAAAAACTACTGAAACGGTTTATACCAAATGCCTCTCCCTGAATAAATTCCTAATTTACATATCTGATGTATTAATATTCACCAAAGTTTTCCATAGCAGACAGCAAAGTTTTCTACAGGAATTCAAACACCCAACTCTGCTTATTTGAGCGCTTGTACTGTCCCCTTCCTTCAAGAGAATTGGACACAACCTGCCAGTTAAATTTTCTTGGAACGTTTGCACAGATTCTCAAACGGTGCCAAAATTATAGAGTAAAGAAAAATACATGAAACGTATATCTCCCCTGCATCATTTTGTTAGGCAAGTGTGAATCGACCAATTTACAGTGTTTTTCCAAATCTTTAAACCAAATTGCTGCTTGTCATCATCTGACATATTTTGATGATCTTTGTGCGGCTTTCTACCTTCATTTTTCAACCTTCTTTTCAAATAGAAACAATGAACAAAAATGACAGTATGGACGCCTTGTTTAGTTCTCACTTTGTAGTTGGACTCATTTCTTGTTCCAGATATTGATGTTTTAATGTTGTGTTGTCTAGAAGTTATAGATTTCGAGCATTAGCTACTTCTGTTCTTCTTTAGTGAATGAGACACTTCTTTAAACTCCCTCTGTGCACACGCGATGTAATGTTATGTGGTTACTGGGGGCTTACAACAATAATTTAGACCTTCAGGAAACTCTCTGTGTTTATTAAAGTAGAGCAAGATGTGGCTTATCTGTTTGATGCAAGTTCACATTCTGAAATACAAAAATATGTCTTTGTGGGCTATTAGGCCTGCTACTCATCAAAGATAGTGAAAGAACACAGCCCGCTTGCATGAGTGCTGCAATAAATAAGGTGATTCACAAGTGTGTCTCTATTTTAGGAGAGCATGTAGGGCATGAGCTTTACTTTGATGAATCACTTCGAGTAAGAGGCTTGGGGTCAACAACTACTTCACTATTAATGATGGACCAGAAAGTGTGTGAAGCAGCAGGGCAGAGTAGTGGAGCGCAGGGACAGTGGGGTGGAGAGAAAAGCTGAACCAGAAGTGGAGAATCAAATGTTTAAGTGAGGGCATGGGCAATATAGGATAGATCATTGCAACTACCAGGCTGCGTCTTCTGTCCCTATATAGGTAGAAGCACAAACTGGCAATGATGAAAAGCAAATCCATATGTGCCTTCTGTTATCTTTGAATTAGTATGGTCACCAGGAGCAGTGCAACAATTATTGAGAAACTAAAACACCTTTTCAGAAGGTGATTGAGTCAAGAGCCCAAATGTAGTGCAAGATTCAGAGACCTCAATGGCATTTGATTTCCATGTGTCTGCTTCTGCAAGTGGAGGGGACCTCATCACTGCCTCATAGTAGGGTGAGGATCCACGGTATGGTTGACTTCTTTATTGCTTAGCCGCAGTGATTGAGAGGCCTTGCTGGGCTTTGTTGGGCAAACGAACAACATACATACTGTGGAGCTGGTGGTGAGAAGCAGAGGCAACTAGAGGCGCTTTGAGGAGGGAGTGCCAATGTTTCACATCCCAATTTTAAGCCCTAAGATCAGCGGTTGTATTTGTTGTGGCAACACACTGAGAAGTAGAAGAGAAACTAGTCCAGGTTGTCCCGGCATTACCTGTGACTGTTGTGGTGGAGCAATACTCTTGAGACTGATAATGGTAGCTCTCAGACAGGCAGAGAAGGAGAATTATCTCATGAAGGGCCCATGCAGCTTGGCACAGCCATGTTACAGTTACAGTTAGGCACGCACCGGCAGGATCTTGAAAGGCCACTCCATTATGTGGATACAACGATGTGGAGCCTATCTCTGGGTTAGACTGACCTAGAAAATAAAACCGGCCAATTAGAAAAGTGCAATGATGGGGGGCATTTTAAGGTCAGACTAGCATCAAAGGACTAAAGAAAATGAAAATAAAAACATATAACGTATCTTTAGGATGTTCCACAAAGAAATGAATAAAATAGAGACACAACAGAGCCAATAAAGAGAGTACATGGCAACTGTTTGAAACATATGAGACAAAATACCAGTGTTTTTTTACTTCGCAAAAATCTGTAAACCATCATCCAGGTACTGCAAATGAATAAACAGCAACAACTACAACATACCTACCTTGAAAATAAGCAACAAATAGTCCACGACTAAAATGTGAATGCAGAAAGTAAATAGTACTCAGTGCGGAAAGATCTACTTTACAATACAACTCAACTCAGCACATTAACCTTTACCTAAAGGGACACCAAAGTACAATCTAGATAAATGGTGCACACTGATATGTTATGAAAAAGAAGTACAGATCATACAAATATTATTCTAGAAATGTTGAGATCTGTTTATTTGGGAGAAACAGATGACAATCAAAGGTTAAACATGGGAAACAAGGCAGCCTGGAAGGATGGCACAAAAGTCCTGGCCTGCTGAGATTGGTGAAAAAGAAACACTAGGAAGCAAGACACATGCTCAAATGTGAAAAATGTTACAGCGACAGCTGAAACCTGTAGTGCTTAAGAAAAGGATTAGTGAAAAGGCAGAGGTAGGAGATCACAGAAATCAAAGATAATGAGAGTAAGAACACTGAATGTACGGTTCTTCCTCTAACAATAAAGGCAGGTGCACCACATAATCCAGAGAGGGAAGAGGGGTAAAGAGCCCTCTAGAAAAGAAAGCAGCCTGTGCAGGATGTCTTCACCTATAATGCAACCTCATGGCTAAGCACAAGTTCAGATGGGCATACTTTTAGATTCTAGAGGACTGAACATTTATCCTGTGGAGGTTAGTAAATTGTGCATCCTTGAGTTGAGAAATAGTGCTATTAGAAACTGCAATGTGGCATGATGATCCATACATACAAATTCACAATGTCATATACAACTATGCAAAGAAAGGTACAAGGAGATGAACTGAAATACTAAAGGGATTTTTTTCCAAACATGCATCAACAAGAATCGCTGGTTGATTTCCTCGAAAAGGAGAAAATTACATGAAATAAATCATAGCTCTTGATTGATTTATTGCGACATGATGGCTGGTGCCTAAATGGAACTTTCTGTACCAAAAAGCTGGAGCAGCTCCTTCATTAGGTTGGAGGAGTGTCAACCCCCCCGTCAGCAGTAGCCGCTGCAAAACTTTAACAACCAAACGATAATAAACTATGTTTATTACCGTTTGGTTGTTAAAGGGGCGGGCCATGGGGTATGACGAGGATGAGGGTAGTGCACTGAGACTACCCTCAGTGTGCATATATGTTTGGCGGCCATCTCGGGCTGCCCAAACGCACATGCACACAGGGCTCTCTCCAGCCCAGAAACAGAGTTGCTGGGCTAGTTAGAGCCTGCACATGCTCCCGTTCTGCCTTGGAACGCCCTGGCAGAGCGCTCCCAGCCAATCCTAATGCTGCTCTGAGCAGCGTCAGGATGGGTGCAGGACAGGCTGGAAGACTGTATCTGCCTGGAGAGACGAGGAAGACAGGAGCGGTGTGGCCTGGGAGCAGAGCAGGTTAGTTTTATTTTTTACATTTTTTAAAATGTTTTATTATTATTCCCCCCACTCCTTCCTCCGCCACGTGCCTCGCCACCCCACCCCTTTTAATCCCCACAAGCAGCGACTGCCAAAAAGGTTGAGATGTAAGACAACTCACAAGGAGCACTATGTGCATATTTCAGTGCTAAAAGGAATGTGCACAATATGCAACCTAAAAAGCCTGAATTCAGAGCTGCTTCAGGGTGTTGGGGTGGTCGGGCTCTGATTAAAAAGATACTCATCAGCAGACCCAACAGTGGCGTTCCAGTGGCCATCGTGCTCCCAGTCAACCAAGCCTGCAGCCATTGCATGTAGTTGGGCCAACAAGTGATAGGCTTTGAAGTCTGGGGCCCCCAGCCCTCCCTAGCTGTTACTGGGCAGAGTAGTTTGGACAATAGCACCATACATCTACTCCTCCCACAGTTCAGCTCCACTAAAGTGGAATCCATTTCCCGAAATATATTTCTGCGAATAAGCACTGGTAGCATCACGAAATAATATAGTAGTTGTGGTAGGGCCAATGTTTTAGCGATCACTATGCAGCCAGCAAGCGATATTGGGAGAGTTTTCTAAATGCCACATTGGCCTTTAAGGCTGTTATGGCTGCTCCTATATTCTCTCTAGAATGTCAAGAATGCCACTAGAAAAATGAACCTTGAGATTTTTATTGATGCCGGCTCCTAGATCATTCTGAGTATATAACGGGTATCGACGTGGAGGGCTCTGACCAGGAACGTGCTAGTTATGTGTAGGCCTGAGACATCCTCAAATATGCTCAGCAAGTGTAACGCTTTTCTGCTGCTATCAGGCCAGTGTTCACTCTAAGAGAACGCCAGTAAACTAGCTTAGGGTGGAATTCGGCTTGGTCAACATATCACTTTTAGCAGATGAACAATTTGTCAGGTAGGGCTTTTGAGCGAGGAATGCTGCTTCGGAATCTTTAAACTATCTGATCTGGAGAGAGCAGCAAACTTTTCTAAAAATTCAGGAGTAACAATATTCCAAATGTAAATGTTATTTTAAGCGAGTTGCTACAAGAGAAAATATAATCACATTAAAGGTCAAGTAAAGGTAGCAGCTAGTCTGTACTCCTATTTACAAATATTGATACCGTGGGTAAATTGTCCAGAACACCGTAACTGTTTCCTCATATTTCTCACTGTCCCCTCAAGCATGTATCCAGATGACTATGAAACAATCTCTGCGAGCTTGATATATTGTACTCAGGTTCCTATTGCTACCTCTCAAATTATTTGAAGCCTGGAATAATTGTTCTATATGTAACTGTTGCACTAGGTGTGGTTATTGTAAGTGAACACTGTTACACAAAATGTGCATTTGTCCATTTCTATTGTTCCCAAGAAGAAAGCTTCTATCGCCGTGCGTTAAGCCACTAGGCTATTAAGGCAGCAGTTACAGTATGTTTGCTGGGAATGGACCTGCACATAATGGGGCAGTTACTAAAATACCTGTATTTAGCAGCTGTAGAGATGCAGAAAGCGATTCTGGCTACCCATGCCACTTCCTACCTACTTTATTGAAGACTTGATGTCCCAGAGGGGGCCACATAAAACGTGATCACCTGCAGCACATGTTCCATCTGGGCCTATGACAACAACAAAGGCTAAGCATTTTAAAATCAGTGTTCTTGGATCTTGTAAGAACTTGACAATTTATTGTACAATCAGGTATGTGTTCTCTATGAGCTGATCGGGCATTATGTGCACTCGGCACTTTATCATTCCATCAAATGTTTACAGTTACCAGTCATCAAGTTCTTCATTGGATGTGAGAGTACATTGTTTACAGTGCCTCCAGGGCCAAATACAACAACCAAGGCTAAGAATCTAGAAATCAGTGTTCTTGGGTCTATCAAGAAAACAGCACTCTTCTGTACAATCATGTCTGTGATCTCTATGAGCTGATTGGGCCTTACATGCACTTTATCGTTCTATCAAATGTTTACATTTACTAGTTGCTGGGTTCTTGTTTGGCTCACAGGGTCCTTCCTGACAGTAACTCAAGAAGCGAAAGTCTTGAGACAATTAGATCGAATATGCACAAAACCCCTTATCTCTATTTTAGTTGCATTAAAGTGATTCACGAGGTGTTTATTTTGCAGCCCAACATGCACCAGGCGCCACATCGCTACATAAGATGTTTAAATTGATTAGCCGTTGGCCTATGACCGTCTTCTGGGGATTGGATAATATTATTAGAACATGAAATTCTTGAGTCAATATTACGGAATAGGGCACTCTAAGCTCATCTTCTGTCTTCCACATTGGATCCTGAGGGCCTGGTTCCACATTTGGGCTTCCAATAGTGGGTTTTAATGGTTCATCTTTTGTACTTGTCTTCCAATGTCCATCTTTTTGGATGATTTTATGGCCCAATCCATTTTCAGCAATAGTGTGTGGTAGACCTGGCATCCTGAGCGTGGTTTCCCCCTGTCTTTTTGCCTCTGCCTCCTTTTGACTGTGTGCTGGATTTCGTTTTTGCTGGTTTTGGTACTCTGGGCACTTTACCACTGCTGATCAGTGTTAAAGTGCAAGTGCTCCTTGTGTAAATAGTGATTATGACTGGTTATCCATGATTGGCATATTTGATTTACTAGTAAGTCTCTAGTAAAGTGCACCATGTGCGCTCAAGGCCTGTAAATCAAATGCTTCTAGTGGGCCTGCAGCACAGATTGTGGCCCTGTAAATACGTCTCAGACCTGCCATTGCAGTGTCTGCATGTGCAGTTTTGAACTGCAAAGTCGACCTGGCAAGGGCATCCACTTGCCAGGCCCAAACCTTCTCTTTTAGTACATGTAAGTCACTCCTAAGGCAGGTCCAAGGTAGCCCAATGGTCAGGATGCAGTGTATTTAAATGGTGGGACATGTACTAGTGTGTTTTACATGTTCTCATAGTGAAATATTGCCAAATTCGTTTTTCACTATTGCAAGGCCTAACTCTCCTATAGGTTAAAACGGGAGTTGCCTTTAAATATCTCTTAAGTGTAATTTCCCACTAAGAGGAGATACAGATTAGGAGTTTGGGGTCCGTGAACACACAATTTAAAAATGTATCTTTTAGTGAAGGTGGTTTTTAAATTGTGAGTTTGAAAATGCCACTTTTAGAAAGTGGGAATTTTCTTGCTTAACCATTCTGTGCCTCTGCCTGTCTGTGGCTGTAAAGATTTAGAAGTACCACACCATAAAAAATTAAAAACACAGCACAACAATAACCCCAATCTAATTGATAAGAACAGAGTAAAATGTAATAAACAAAATGTCACCAAAATTACAATAACCCAAAAGGGGAACCAAAGATACAAATTTTACAAAAGATCAAGAAACATAATGCCAAAAACACTAATCATCATTGTTATTCTACGGTACACTGGCAACAGGATGCAATGTCAGGCTGACTGTGTGGGACGGATATTCTAACCAGGTTTTTACCATTCAGATATTTTATCTTGGGAATTAGTCTCTGAAATAGAAGTTGAAATATTTCAGCAAAGCAAGGTTGCACACTCAATCCAGAGAAGTCCTTCCAAAGTCAGATAGAATTTAGTTGAGTTCCCACTGAAGCTGTTGGCTTTGGCTGGAAAAGCTTCAAGTGAGAAGATGTAAATTTATCTCCCAGGGACATCCTCTTATCAGCCTTTTTCCAGTCAAAATTTCTACTTTCAGACTTAGGGCCTGTTTTAGAGTTTAGTGGATGAGGTTATTTCATCACAACGTATTATGATCCCATTACATCCTATGGGAATCGTAATACATTTGTGACAGAGTACTCCATCCTCCAAACTCTACATCAGGCCCTTAGTCTCTCTTCCAATCTAAGAATTTTCCAGTGGGTGAAGGTTACAGACTCTCTACAATGATGAGTTCTTTGAGGTCAGATACCGTCTCACCGAGGGCTTACTGAAACACATTTTTTGCTGCGGAGAACCTCCCAGCAGGAAGTTTCTTCAGCCCAGCAAAGTCACATCTTAGGTGCATTGTTTTAGGTGTTTTTTTCTGGCCCTCCAGAGGTCTAGAAGTCCAAACATTTGATAAATCTCAACTCTTTAGAGTTGTTAGGAGAAGCCCATTTAGAAACAGCCAAGAATAACAGGACCTCAGGAAAAGCAGTTGGAGGTCAAGACTCATGCTAGCAAAGGCCATCAGTGGGACCAGTCTGTGTCCAAATGCTACTTGTCAATTGAGCACTTCAGAAAAAAGGTCTCCTGCAGACTTTTGCATTCCTGTGACACAGCCAACTGACCCTTAGAGTCCACTTGCTTGTCTGGGTACAAATAAGAACAGGTCCAACTCTTTGTTCACCCTTCATGTTCTAAAATAGCAGATGTGGTACTTCTGTTCTTACACAGGTCAAGAGAGTATTCTGAGAAGGGTGCCATGGCGTCTCATATTTACGGTTATCTCTAGCTACTGGTTAGGGATGACCCTTGGCTCCTCCCAAACTGATGAAGTAAAAGTTCCTAGGACAACCCTGCCCAGTTTTGTAGCAGTTCCTGTTTGTCCCCTGCAAACAATCACACAGTGCCCGTCATCTTAAAAATCCAAGATGGAGCAACCCTACTTCCCTTTTTGAAATCTGTGAGCCTACTAAAAAAAATGAATGGTTAAATGAGCAATCCACTCCTCTGTGGTTACTGAAAACTAGTTATAGGTGTAACACCCCTCTCACTGGTGGTAGCCTTGCTGGGGGAACAAAGGGTTGCCTTCTCCACATCTTACCTTATAATTACTTGTGAAAGGACAGACAAGTTGACAATGTTCCTGTGTCCTCTCTACTTGGTTAATGGGAATTAAAACCTTCCTATACTAAGGCCATTGCTTCTACTCTGGGAGAGGCTTTCATACTTCATTAGGGTCAAGCAGTGATTCAGCAGCTGCTAGTGAGCTATTGCAAATTACCCCATGCAAGGAAATGGTAATGTTCTAAAAGATACCTTTCCTAAATATTTATTAAAATGTTTACTTCATTATTGAATTGGGCTTTTAACAAATAATAAAAAGAGTAGTTGAACTTTTTTTCTAGCTCATCATAAACTTGAGATGGCAGAAATAATATTTTAATATGTACTTTAGTTTTATCAGCTACAGTGTTACACAGTTAAAATATCTGTTCACAGCTTGTTACTGCGGGGCATGATAACATTGCTTTTTTACAAGTTTCAATTTTTAATACCATGCACCCTACCTTTTGGGCTACAATGCCTAAATAGGGGCTGACATTAATACATAAAATAAAGGCTTTCCTTGGCAAAAGGCTTCTTTTGAGAGGTTTGATGGATTAAACTGCAGCAATCAGACTACAATGCCTGAAGCCATGTTTACCTTGTCACATTGCTGGATAGCACTATAAATGCTGCAATTCACCAGTGACTATAACTTTCCATGGTATGTCTCAAATTTATATTCCTTTTACTGTGGCCTTATCAAAAATGCCAATTTAGGACTAGCAAACCTCTACATGTTTAATGGATCAGGGCACTTACTCTGGGCTCTGGACATGAGTGCCCGAGTGTACAGAGTCTAAAAAATAGCAAAACAATTCAGCATAAAATGTGGGTGACCTTGTATAAGTGGGTGTTTCTCACACTGCATATCTTCCTTTTGTTAAATACTTATTAATACATTTTAATTCTCTTCGAACCTTTTTGTGTTAATGTGTGGGTTTGGGTTTTTTGAGGTTGTATTTGCTTGCGTTTGTGACTGTTTAGTAACTCACATGATGACACAGTACCCTAAAAGATATTCATCAATTTGCAGTGATTTCAAAGTTGGCTCCTCTCTGCTCTACTGTGGGTTGTTCAAAGATACCCCCATTTGTATTCTCTGTTGCAGAGGCAATAGAACCACCTCTTTGGGTTATGTGAAGACTGGAAAATAAGAGTATAATGAGTGAGTGTGGTTCTCCAAAGAGAGATGCTGTTGTGAGGAGCAGGATGCATTTGGAGAGAGGAATGCAGACTACTGGGCTACTGCATCTACATCTCTCACAAATGTATAGCTTGAAAGAAGGCACTTAGCAAACCATTTGACATCATGTTCTCCTTCAACACCAACCACCATTGGTGCTTCTTTTAACACCAACCACCATTGGTGCCAACATGGTTTGGTTTTGCCACACCAATTCCTTTGGTTTTTCTCTTTTCTATCTTGCAACAAGTGAAAGCATCTGTTTACAGTTCTCTGCAGTAGATTTTGACTCAGTGATCTTAACATGTGGATCTACAGAGTAAATCAGGAGTGACTACACCTGCTGTTCAGTGGACACAATGTGAACATTTTGAGGCATCCTGCAGAGGTCCCTGGGCTGTCAGTGATTACTGGGCGGTATCCTGTGTGGGTCATTTGCTAGTGGTGCCTTGATGTCACAATGCTATTGAAGTCCAACTGGATAACCCAGTAACACCGTTTAGTCACTTAACTTTCTCCTTCTAGCAAAGACAATCAGTAAAGTTTGATTATGTTTGACTTAAATCTAGGTTGCATTCTAAGTCACTATGCTAGTCGAATTCATTTGATGTTTTGTGACTAGAAGTCAGAAAGGCCAGGATATTCCTGAAAGTGGATCCCTTAACGCATTATCATGAACCACTGTGGCATGCAGAAGATGGATGCTACTAGGTGTGTTCGTAAATATGTCTGGAGGGGGCGTGCAAAATTGTATGTCCCGCGTACAATAATTAGGGATAGTTTGCACGTTTGAGCTGAAAGAGGAGGTGACAGTGTTAGTTCAGTACAGATTGGTTGATACAGATGCTAGAGTAAGGCAGAAGAAGTGTCCTTTAGTACTGGCGGGGTGGGAGTGACAAGACAGAGATTGAATGAGAGTGGAAGTGATTTCCCTAGAGTGAGGCAGACATGGGGGCTCTAAATGATTGCTGGGATCAGTAAGAGTTTCTGGACTCTAAGATTAAAAACCTCTACCAGTGTGAACTGGCACGCTGGATTTAAAATTATTCACGGTTCCTGGGCAAGGGATGGATATGGAAAAGGAGTCATGAGGAAAGAAGAGTGTTGTAGACAGCTTGGAATGTGCTGTTGAACTTTTGGAAGGAGCTGGCTAATCAGAAGAGCAGACAGCAAAAGCAGAAGGAACCTGGATCATCTGTAAAGGAAAATTGAATCTGTTTTGAGAGGGAGATTTCACGCTTAGGTTGTGGAGTAGCGTAGCTTTTAAAATAGGACTGCAGATGACAGTATGATGTTTATGTGAATGACAACATTTATCAAAGGGAGAGACAATGTAATTGTGGGATGACTAAATAAGGTTTTAAAGGATGATGGAGATGATGATGAAAAAGAGCAGATGTCTATCTAATGTTTTGAAAAACATGTTTGCAGGAGGAATCTGGTAGCCGACCTCATAAATGAAATGCAACACTGCAATACTTTCTTGCTGATTTGTGATGTGCCAGTTTAGCACCTACAAAAGATACCCATTAGCTCAAAGTGAATTGTTTCTGCACCTCACAGTTCTATCAAGCATCAGTGCACATCAAATAAACAAATAGAAAGTATTGATGTTGCGCCCATTATTTTGCTTCCTATGTCACCATGCTTGGCAAGGTTTATAATATTATGACCCTCATTATGATGTTGGTGGTAAAAACCGCTTACCGCTGTGGCGATGGCCGCCAAAAGACCATTGCCACCGCTACCAGCAATCCACCGCATCATGACCACAGCTGGATTTCTGCCAGATGGGATGGCAGAAATCCGGCTGTGGCCATACCCACGGATGGTGGTAAGGTGGCGCTGCTGCCAGCAGCAGCACCACACCAGTAGACCGCCACCAGCCATATTATGAGAAATAATACGGCCTGACGGTGTTCTGATGGCAGACGCTGCTGCTGGCAGCAGAGCCCCGTCCCGTCTCCTGCTGGGGGATCCCCTAAACACAAGTAAGTGGGTACTCCAACAGGGGAGGTGGGTGGGGGTGCTGTGTGTGTGTGTGGGTGGGTGTGTGAATGTTTGAGCGTGCGTGTATGCAGGTGTGTGTTTCGTGTTAAATGTGTGTGCATGTATGGATGTGTGAGTGTGTGTATGTTGTGTACTGTGAATGCATGTCTGCGTGTATGTATGAAAGTGTGTGCAGATGTATGTGTGAATGGACCTATGCATGCGTGGATGAATGTGGGATTGGGTGTGTGTATGCATGTGTGAAGGGAGGGACATGAATGAAGGGGGGGTCTGGAGAGGAAGAAGGTGTGGGGGGAATCTGGGTAGGGGTTTGGGGTGGGGAAGACGTCTATCAGTGACACTGATAGTGCCTACCGCCATGGTTCTCATGGCAGTAAGGAAGCCACAAGAACCATGGTGGTAGGCGAGGTCATTATCCTGCAGGCGGTACAGTGCCGGCTGCCAGGCCAGCCCGGTGGCTGTTATCGTCATGGTGGTTGGTGTGGTACATTGGCGGTTTGGCTTAAGCCAAACCGCCAATTTCATAATATGGTGGAATGTACCGCCAGCTTGTTGGCAGTACTTTCCACCATATTACCACAGACCGCCAGGGTCATAATGATGGTCTATGTGTCCTTACTTCCTCCTCTGTATTCAAACAATTAGGACGGATTTTATTCTCGATATATTTTACCTGAGGTGAAGAGTTTTTATGTTTTAAAAGCACATGAAATCTTGGGAAATGTATATGACGAAGCTTATCAAACAAGTTCAATGTTGCGATTTTAATTGTTGCAATTATTACATTATTTTCAATCTACCTGGTGATATAAATTTATCACCCTTTGACTTTTTGAAGGGCAATTTTCAGATGAATTACTTTGTGGCAATAACACCTAATTCGGATAAAAATGACCTTTATGTTTCCTTGCGTACTGTAAAATAGTCTACAGACTTACTTGAATTTAATACCGACTTCAATCCCAAAGCTGTAAATCATGTTTGGCGAAAAGCCTACAGGCACTTTGGATACAGATATAACACACGTCTCTCTAGAGTTTAGCAAACGGAAACGGCACACGTGTTATTTTAAATTAATTTTTCTTTAAAAATACTGATATGAAACCCTGTAATCTCTTTTAGTTTTTTACTGAGATATGCTCAGTCCCACATTCAGATACAATAAATAAAGCCTCAAAAGCGCTATCGGGAGTTTCACTTGTACACATCCCTGGGTCCTTTGGTAGTAACTTATAAAATACGATATTAATAAATTTGACCCAGCTGAGCTGAGGATAATAAGAAGTGGTGCGGATTAAATGTACCTTCTGAAGAATGTCTGGTCTAGTAATTGTCATATCCGAATATCGTCACAGTGCATGTTTGGCAGATGACACAACAGTATGTGATAGAGTTGTTTACGATATCTATACTGCTACGGCGGCCAGTGACTAATCAGAATATTTTCCAATGTCCTGATTTTAACATAGAGTAAATATTAGGAAGTAGCTATCTGTCAAATGTGAATAAACTTTGTTAAAACAATAGGCCTTAAATGAAATATAATTTCTTAGAACACTCATTGAGATTAGAAAAAGAACCTCATACTCTACCGCAGAGTGACTGGTTGGCAAAAATAACATGCTGTTAAATAAAATATCTGCTGCAACTCTGTCTTTTCCAAATCTTACTACATTGATCCTGCACGTGCATATTCTCGTCTCAATGATTACGCCATTTGTGTGTGAGCACACATACAGCTAAAACCTGGGATAAATGTAGGAGCTGGTGAATGAACAAACAATTGATACAGGATACCATCTGAGTCCTTCTTAGAAAAAAACATTATCTAGGTGTGACAGACCAACAATAGTATCTTGTGTGCCTCTGGTAATGTGCGTTACTTTACCATTGTGAATTTTGAGCCAGCAGAAGCATAACTATTGCATGTAAGCTCTGAGCAGGCAACTGATTTAAACAGCAGAAAGGTAACCCGAGCTAGGAGAAGAGCGACAGCCCTTAGTCAGTCCATCGTGGAGATTACAAGTTAGTCTACACTTAGGCCCAGATTTGTACTCTGTTTGTGCTAAATTAGCATATTTTCTACGCTAAATCAGTGCAAACTCGACACCATATTTATATTTTGGCGCTAGACCCATCTAGCGTCAAAATATTGGTGTTAACTTCATTTTTCAGATGCTTGAAACCTCCTTGCGTTAGTGAGATGCAAGGTAGGCCTTCCCGTCCAAAAAATAACTCAAACACCCTAGCGCCGTATTTCTCCACCCGGGCAAAAAAGACGCACTGGTGAGAGGCAGACTCAAAAAATGATGTTAACACCGATTTGCGTCAAAATGTAACACCTACATCAGGGCAGGCGTTAAAATTAGGCAAACACACCACTACTTAAGGAGAACACACAGAAGCAACATTACCAACCCACAGGAGAAGATGGAGGTGATAGTGATCCAGCTTGCAAGATGGCGCAGAGGACAGCAACAACTCCAGCAATCACCAGCACGACATGGCGGCCCACAAAGACAACACAGAAGGCAGGAGAGGGTATTCAGAACCAGGACAACCATCCTTGGCCTCAGGGACCTGGACATTATTCGGACCTACAGACTGAACCAGCAACCCTTACTACATCTGCAGCACTACATTGAGCCACAAATTACAGCCCGCCTACAGACCCCACACAACATACCGCCTATGACAAAGCTGCTAACTGTCCTGCACATGCTGGCAAGTTGTTCCTTCCAGACAACGGGTGCACTGGTTGCTGGTGTCTCACAGCCGTCGTTCTCTGCATTCCTGCCAAAGGTGTTAGGCGCTATCATCTCCCTGACACCCGCCACATCAGCTTCCTCAACACCCAGCAAAAGCAGCAGGAGAACAAACAGGGCTTCTATCAAATCCATGGCTTCTCACATGTGCTCGGTGCAATTGACTGAACCCATGGCCGTCTCAAATAACCTGCAGCAACAGAGCACTTATACTGGAATCATAATCACACGCATTCCATTAATGTGCAGGGCATAGTGGACCAATGGGGACTATTCATAAACATTTTGGCCAAGTATCCTGGGAGTGTCCATGATGCCTACATATTCTGACACAGCAGGATCAATGAACAATTCCAGGATGGACAATTCGGAAATGGCATACTTGTGGGTAAGCCTACAATTCTAGCAATATACACACAACACACCAAGCCTGTCAGACGCACAAGATACACACGACTACAGTAACACATGGCCAGGGCAACACACATGTGCAGGTAACACCACATATGCACTACTCTAACTGGTGAGTTCCCACAATTGAGATATCATAATGTTAATAGTAGAATTTCAGATAAGGAAAATAACAGGTTAAGGGCCAGATGTAGGAAAGCATTTGCGAGTCGCAAACGGCAAAAAGTGCCGTTTGCGACTCGCAAATCGCATTTTCCTATTCAGAAATGCATATTGCGAGTCGGGACCGACTTGCAAAATGCATTTCAGAATCGCAAATAGGAAGGGGTGTTCCCTTCCTATTTGCGATTCGGAGTGGTATGCAATACCATTTGCGACCGCATATGCGGTCGCAAATGGTGTCGCAGTTACCATCCACTTGTAGTGGATGGTAACCCACTCACAAATTGGAAGGGGTCCCCATGGGACCCCTTTCCCTTTGTGAATGGACCCAAAACTATTTTTTCAGGGCAGGTAGTGGTCGAAGGGACCACTACCTGCCCTGAAAAAATACCGAAACTAAAGGTTTCGTTTTTTTTTTTAAGTGCAGCTCGTTTTCCTTTAAGGAAAACGGGCTACACTAAAAAAACTGCTTTATTTAAAAGCAGTCACGAACATGGAGGTCTGCTGACTACAGCAGGCCTCCATGTTTGCGAGTGCCTATAGTCGGTATGGGGCCGCAATTTGCGACCCACCTCATTAATATTAATGAGGTGGGTCTCTGCGACCCCATACCGACTCGCAGACGGTGTCTGAGACACCGTTCTGCATTGCAAATTGCGACTTGCAATTTGCGAGTCGGAAGGACTCGCAAATTGCAAGTCGCAATTTGCAATTTTCCTACATCTGGCCCTAAGTCTCTTAAGTCCAATTCAGTGCACTTTAATTGATGAGACAGTGATATGTTCCCATATTTAGGTTTCAGGGTTCAACAAAGTTTCAGCTTCCAAGTTGGCACACTTAAATCTGAGAGAGAGACAAAATATTCCAAGAATTAAGTTTCAAAATTCAAAAGAGTTGCTGCCAAGGTTCAGTAGAGTATCAGCCAACACGTGTTTCGCCCTACACTGTGAATACGCCAGGGCTTTCTCAAGGCTGTAAAATAATTTTATGATATGAGACTCAAGATAAATCTCTAAGACAAATAAGAGTGACACCCAGTAAGTGCATACCCTAAGTGCATAAAAAAAGGAAAGCATACACCATATTTGTTGTACTCTTTTTAAGGGGGAAAAAAGGAAGAAAAGGAGTGAACAACAGTGATATGTGTCCCCTCTATGAAAATCACCAAGAGAAAATATAAACACCCCCAATATGTGAGATATAAAGCCATGCATTGTTTGTATAGAGAACATGTATCATTTTAGCTATGTCCTCTTAAGGAAACGAAAAGGTAAAAGAAACAATGGTAAACATCCCCCCAATTGGGGTCACTGAGAGGAGAAATTAGCACCCTCAAAGCACGCAATGTAGACCCATGTATGATATTATAAGGAGATACAAAAACCATCCCTAGGGTGGTTGAAAAAGATATAAGTGAAAGAAGGACTATATCAGATATATGCTGGCACTCAGCTGTGAGATGTGAATAATCCGTTATCATGCCAAGATGTAGGAGGTTAGAAAAGAAAAGAAAATGGCAAAACGTAATTTGTGGCTTAACCAAAGGTCAGTTACATACCATATCGAAAAAAAGAGCAGAATTTCTTCAGGCACAAATGCCACTGTAAGTATGACAGTGCTGTACATGAGAATACATATTGTTTACTAAGTGAAATATCCAATAAAGATAGTAATATCCAAATAACAACTAATAAATACTGATTATACTAATTATAATACATCAAGGTATTCAGTATGTTCCACGTTCAGTTATATACGGAGAAAAACACGTTTGATGGGCAATATAGTAAGTAATATGAGTCAGTATCTTCATCATGTGAAAGATAGCCCCGGATTGTTTATGTGAAACAGAAGGTGGAATATATCAGATGAAGAAAAATACTATCGGGCGGTATCTGGTGATATAGATAAAATGACGTCTCTAACAGGCCCCCTTGAGGTATATAAGGAAAATAGGTTGTTCAAGACTCAAATTCTTACCCATTTCTGAAAAACGAGCAAAATTCAACGGTCTGACGCATCCATCGTCTAATCTTCGAGGACGCGCCGGAAAACACTCTTGTATTTGTAGACAGTAGTCCTTCGTCTGATCAGGGAGTATCAACACAGAGGAAGGACTATCGGAAACTGAAAAGGATTAGAGGCGTTGTCTAAAATGTCGGCGCCATATTAGGAAGGGATTTTTGACGAGATGCAAGGAAGACAAGAGATACGATAAATGATAAGAAAAACTAAGGAAAAAACAAGAAAAGGAAACCGAAATCATACATAAATCACATAATTAAACATTGAAGAGAAGAATATTAACTCCATAGAGTACTGGATAGAAAGAGAAGAAAAGAGAAAAAATAAAACATTAAAGGTCGAGTAACAAATAAATAAAGGCATTGTGGTCTAAATAACAGAACAAGTGAAAAAGCAGTTATTGTTATATCAACATATTGCTCTGTCACGTTAGGGAGTTAGCTGTACTAGTACCTCCTGTATTGTCCCATATATTGGTAACGTGAGTGGCATGATACATAAAGAGACAAATAACACAGTGTTACATATTTATATCAACCAATAATGCCACTCATGGTCCTTGTTTAAACCATTGTTAACAGTATCATAATGAATGATCATCCGACTTTCCTCTTGACGTAGACGTAAGGATAGATTGCCCCCCCTTTGGGGACAATGTGATACGTCGAAGACCACAGAAGGTGAAGTTCCGTTCATAGGGATGGCATTCATTATAGTGTTCCACAAGGGGTGCCTTGGCTTCCAATTTTGTAATATTGCGAAAATGTTCTTGAATTCAAACTTTGATAGGGCGGATGGTACTTCCAATGTAAACTAATTGACAGGGACACCATAATGCATAAACAATATTGATACTTTCACAGTTAATAAAGTCTTTGATCAGAAAGTCTTCGCCTTTGATGGTTACTTTGGTTGATTTGTTAAGGCCTAGTTTACAAATAGAACATTTGGTGCAAGTATAAAAGCCCTTAGGTTTTGGAAATAAAGGTTCAGAAGATTTTACTTTGAAGAAAGAGGGGCAGAGTTTGTCCCTGAGGTTGGGAGCTCGGCGGAAGCCTGTTTGTGGGTGATCAGTAATATATTTATTAATAGAAGGATTGTTTTGTAATAGGTACCAATGTTTCAGAAGATATTTCCTGATAGAGTAATGACCATTATGAAATTCTGTAATCAGACGGATAGTTGTATCCTGTTTGGGCCGATGTATAGTGTTAATCATCTTGTTGAGGTCCATATTACCTAATTTGTCTTGGGTTAAGTTCAAGGTCGTCTTGTTGTACCCCCTGGCCATAAGTCTCTCTGTTATTTGTCTGGATGAAATTTGATAATCAAAAAAGTTCGTACAATTCGTTCTGGCTCGTTTGTACTCGCCTTGCGGAATGTTCTTAATTGTGCTGGGAGGATGCCAACTAGTTGCGTGCAGGATTGAATTAGCAGCTGTCTTTTTTCTAAAAAATCTGGTCTGTAATTTGTCATTTTCTACATAGATCAGGAGGTCTAGGTATTCTACATCGGAGTTAGAAATTTGGTATGTTATGTCTATGCCCCATTTGTTGGGTACTAAGGACTTCAAAAATTGTGTCAGTAAGGCCTTCTGGCCTTGCCATATCAACAAGATATCATCAATATATCGTCCCCAATAGATAATGTGTTGGGAGAAGGGTTCATTTCGGTCACTCCAGAGCCAATCCTGTTCAACTGCTCCCATCAATATAAAGGCATACGGCGGGGTAAATTTTGCCCCCATTGCCGTCCCTTGTAATTGCAAATACTACTGACCATCGAATAGGAAATAGTTATGTTCTAAACAAAACTGCAACATTTCTAAGATCATTGAGTTGTGTGTTGTGAATGTTACAGGTTTAGTCGAAAGACTTTTTCTAACAGCCTCTAGACCATCATGGTGTTTGATGGAGGTATAGAGACTAACAAGACGGTTAACACTATACATCGGCCCAAACAGGATACAACTATCCGTCTGATTACAGAATTTCATAATGGTCATTACTCTATCAGGAAATAGCTTTAGAAACATTGGTACCTATTACAAAACAATCCTTCTTTTAATAAATATATTACTGATCACCCACAAATAGGCTTCTGCCGAGCTCCCAACCTCAGGGACAATCTCTGCCCCTTAAAGTTCGAATTTAAGAACATTTTCGCAATATTCAAAAATTGGAAGCCAAGGCACCCCTTGTGGAACACTATAATGAATGCCATCCCTATGAACGTAACTTCACCTTCTGTGGTCTTCGACATATCACATTGTCCCCAAGAGGGGGCAATCTATCCTTACGTCTATGTCAAGAGGAAAGTCGGATGATCATTCATTATGATACTGTAAACAATGGTTTAAACAAGGACCATGAGTGGCATTATTGGTTGATATAAATATGTGACACTGTGTTATTTGTCTCTTTATGGATCATGCCACTCATGTTACCAATATATGGGACAATACAGGAGGTACTAGTACAGCTACCTCCCTAACGTGACAGAGCAATATGTTGATATAACAATAACTGCTTTTCACTTGTTCTGTTATTTAGACCATGATGTCTTCAGTTATTTGTTACTCGACCTTTAATGTTTTATTTTTTCTCTTTTCTTCTCTTTCTATCCAGTACACTATGGAGTTAATATTCTTCTCTTCAATGTTTAATTATGTGATTTATGTATGATTTCCGTTTCCTTTGCTTGTTTTTTCCTTTGTTTTTCTTATAATTTATCGTATGTCTTGTCTTCCTTGCATCTCGTCAAATGTCCCTTTCTAATATGGTGCCGGCATTTTAGACGACGCCTCTAATCCTTTTCAGTTTCCGATAGTCCTTCCTCTGTGTTGATACTCCCTGATCAGACGAAGGACTACCGTCTACAAATACGGGAGTGTTTTCTGACGTGTCCTCAATGATTAGACGATGGACACGTCTGACTGTTGAATTTTGCTCGTTTTTCAGAAATAGGTAAGAATTTGAGCCTTGAACAACCTATTTTCCTTATATACCTCAAGGGGGCCTGTTAGAGACGTCATTTTATCTATATCACCAGATACCGCCCGATAGTATTTTTCTTCATCTGATATATTCCACCTTCTGTTTCACATAAACAATCCGGGGCTATCTTTCACATGATGAAGATACTGACTCCTATTACTTACTATATTGCCCATCAAACGTGTTTTTCTCCGTATGTAACTGAACGTGGAACATACTGAACACCTTGATGTATTATAATTAGTATAATCAGTATTTATTAGTTGTTATTTGGATATTACTATGTTTCTTGGATATTTCACTTAGTAAATCATATGTATTCTCATGTACAGCACTGTCATACTTACAGTGGCATTTGTGCCTGAAGAAATTCTGCTCTTTTTTTTCGCTATGGTATGTAACTGACCATTGGTTAAGCCACAAATTACGTTTTGCCATTTTCTTTTCTTTTCTAACCTACTACATCTTGGCATGATAACGGATTATTCACATCTCACAGCTGAGTGCCAGCATATATCTGATATAGTCCTTCTTTCACTTATATCTTTTTCAACCACCCTAAGGATGTTTTTTGTATCTCCTTATAATATCATACATGGGTCTATATTGCGCGCTTTGAGGGTGTTAATTTCTCCTCTCAGTGACCCCAATTGGGGGGATGTTTACCATTGTTTCTTTTACCTTTTCGTTTCCTTAAGAGGACATAGCTAAAATGATGCATGTTCTCTATACAAACAATGCATGGCTTTATATCTCACATATTGGGGGTGTTTATATTTTCTCTTGGTGATTTTTATGGAGGGGACAAATATCACTGTTGTTCACTCCTTTTCTTCCTTTTTTTCCCCCTTAAAAAGAGCACAACAAATATGGTGCATGCTTTCCTTTTTTTATGCACTTAGGGTATTCACTTACTGGGTGTCACTCTTATTTATCTTAGAGATTTATCTTGAATCTCATATCATAAAATTCTTTTACATCCTTGAGAAAGCCCTGGCGTATTCGCAGTGTGGGGCGAAACACGTGTTGGCTGATACTCTACTGAACCTTGGCAGCAACTCTTTTGAATTTTGAAACTTAATTCTTGAAATATATTACCTCTCTCTCAAATTTAAGTGCGTCAACTTGGAAGCTGAAACTTTGTTGAACCCTGAAACCTAAATATGGGAACATATCACTGTCTCATCAATTAAAGTGCACTGAATTGGACTTAAGAGACTTGGGTTGTCATTCCAACCCTGGCGGTCAGAAAAGGGGATCCGGCGGTTTCCCGCCGGATTTCCCCTGTCTGGGCTGAATCTCCATGGCAGGATGGCGGGAACGGGTGTCGTGGGGCACCTGGGGGCCCCTGCACTGCCCATGCCAGTGGCATGGGCAGTGCAGGGGCCCCCTAACAGGGCCCCAGCATGATTTTCACTGTCTGCTTAGCAGACAGTGAAAATCGCGACGGGTGCAACTGCACCCGTCGCACCCCTGCAACACCGCCGGCTCCATTCGGAGCCGGCCTCTGTGTTGCAGGGTCTTTCCCGCTGGGCCGGCGGGTGCTCCTTTGGGGGGCGCCCGCCGGCCCAGTGGGAAAGCCAGAGCGGCCAAATGGCGGTGACCGCCTTAGTCTGTTCTTTTCCTTATCTGAAATTCTACTATTAACATTATGATATCTCAATTGTGGGAACTCACCAGTTAGTGTTCTTTACCAAGGGAGGATTTGGGTCCATGTCCTCCGGTTTAAGCTCCCATAGCACAGAATAAAGGCATTTCATACAGGAAGTTATCCCACTTGGACCTCCCTTCTTTTTGGACACCACATATGCACCATGCTGTAGTACAGCACAATCAGTGCACACCAAAACTTCATACACCCCGATGTACTTAACATACCCACAACTTGACAGGCACACCACGTGAAGGAAAGGTGCAGACATGTACCCTTTGCCAACAGTAGAACTACACAGACCACTATAAGTGCCCACAGGTTGCCTACTACATACACTTCACACATAGTACACCAAACAAAGAATAGCACAGACATGTCAATGGCATACACCATGCCCATGTTATCTAAGTTCCATATAGGCACAGATCCCTCAAGTCACGCTGTGCAAATACCAGACAACTTGAGCCTACATCAACTACATCGCATCAACACATTCCTAACTTACCTGTGTACAGAGACATCTGCCCAATGCATTGGCTTACACACATAGGAATACGAGATCAATGCCCATCACATACCATGTGCCAGATGTGTGATACTGTAGTGCCACCTCACATGCAACACTCATCGACTCACAACACCATCATGCCTGTACTAGATACAATAAATGGCTCAACATGGGGCTGAGTCACTGTCAGACAGTGCAGATCATGGATGTCATAGTGGGACCCAGTTGGAGAAAACAGGGCATCACTGACCTCACATGCACTGTGCCAAAGGACACATTTGCTAAGTAGCTGAGCACCATCCCATAGCGTGCACTTTGCATGTGTTGACTGTATAAATGCACATTAAAGATTTGGAAGATAGGAGAGACACTGGTAGTTATATTGATCATCTTGAGACAATGGGATACACACCCATGGACACCTCATGGCTGCCACAAACATTAGCTGCCACTCTAGACCACCAAGGGACCTATGTAATAACCCACAGTTCCTTTGTCATGGCCTGCACTGAATGTACAACTTAGCAGATGACCATTTCATTATGATTTGAAGCCATATTGTAAATCGCCCACCCTCCCATGCTGTACGTAGTGTGGAAGGGGTGTGCAATGTTTGTCCCTGCAGGTCTGTCACCACAAGATACATAGCATGATGATGATGACTCACATGTAGTTGTCACCTAAAACCTGAGGAAGTGTCAACAACAAACACCACCCCAGTGGTGCTGTATGCAGGTTGCCACAAGGAATAGCCTGTGCTTTGAACTCAGATGATTGTGCCACCAATGCATGCTGCATAGTGCTGCACACACTGAAAGAGCCAATTGGCCATCAAAACAGCATATGTATAGGGCGGTGTACCTTCCTGCACAGATACATCCAACTCCCAAGGCAGCTAGCCAACTACCCTTGTGCAGGGTAGGTAGTGTCGGTACACGTCTGCATATGAGCAACTGGCACAGGGTACAACAAAGAATTGCCAAGTAACATGTCACACATGGGGCATTCTTGCATAGTCAAAATGTTGCAGGACAGTGCAGCCAATTTTGAAAACATGTTGTGCATTCTCATTTACCAATTTCAAAGGCCCTAAGTGTCAAACATCATCTGCAATGATACATGTCAGAAGTGATGGGAGGTGCAGGGTCTGTAGTGGTACCATGTTGCCAACACATCTGACCCGATTGTGTTGTGAGGATGTCTCATGTCCCCACTAGTGATAGCACACCGAGACATAGGTGCACTACACAACACATGGTACATACATGATGACAATCAGTTTGGAATCCAAATCATATGACCCAGGTCCTTGAGCCAAACAAAAGATTGTCATGTCCAACAACCTAGTGCTAAGGAGACATTACATAAGGATAGGTACTCACACCATACCACAAATACATATGAGTCACAACCAGCTCAAAATATCAACTGCCGTGCAACATGACATATCTGTTGCACGCCCTAACAACAACTTACTCCTTTTATCTTTTGCAGTGGATCAGAGTTATGGCATACAGCCATGGATAATGACCCCATTTCCTAATTCAAGCACAGCAGCACAGTGTGCATATAATGAAGGACATCAGAGGACATGGACTATTGTGGAAATTACATTTGGCATCCTGAAGTCCAGATTCAGGGGCCTGGACATCACCAGAGGCAGCCTCCCATATGCCCCACACATCGCCTGCAATATAATCATGACATGTGCTATCCTGCACAACATATGTGTGTGGATGAACGTCCCCTTATATGAGCAGGTTGATGACCTGCCTGAGGAGAAGGAGGATTGTGGAGAAGAAAATGATGGGGAACAGCACAATACAGCTGGTGGGATATGCCGCAGACTGCACATCATTGAAAAAAAAAATTCTTAATATTCACGTAACTCACCTTGTACATTTTGTCAATAAACACCTCACTTATTCACAAAATACGTCTTTGGTCTCTTCAAACTACACAACATATACCACAGGATTGTGAGTCTAACCTCAGGGAGCATGTCACAAACACTAGTCCGATGAGTACAGTAGCAACATCACATGTGATGTGTAAGATCGAACTGCTACCATCACTCATTTCACAGATAGCCTCATCACTTGAATGTGATGACTGACAGACACAATACATCCATGTTGACAACTTGTACAACAATAGCTCATCAAACACACTAAAACATGCACAAAAAGGCGGTAAACAAGGGGCCCACACATGAGGCAGTGGATGTCAAATCATGGTGAGACTGTAATGTTTGAACAGACCATTGACACAACTCAGTGTGAGAGTTGCAATGGCTGCATGGAACATGTGTAATAAGGGGGGACATCATTGATGACAATGGTCATCATGATTAGCCCAGGTATGACAAGCAATGGGAGAAATTGAACCTGTGCAGTACATCCATGGAAATCAGTCCAGCCACTGTTATCGGGCCCGATCCTGTTACAGGGTACACATGACCTCACACTTTGGACGGACAAGTCTGCATAATGCACATCAGAATGGATGAGAGCATTTGCAGCTAGGGCTGCAGGTCCACCACACAAAAGTTATTAATACAATGCTAAATGTAATGACGTTGATCTGACTATTGTGTTCACAACATGATATGGTTGGAATGTAGGCAGAGTGTGTCATTCACAGTATGTACCAAATATATACACATGTCAGACATATGTGTAGTCCACACACAAGTCAGCATATACTCAAGATCAACGTATGGAGACAGTTGTCAGGTAACTTTCGCTGCATGGCATTCATAAGCCATCATCAACAATGCCCGAGCTGTGTATGTCGTCTGAAATGTGATGCTCTGGAAGACCACCACACACCACATAAGTGAACACAATTCACAGTCACATTCCATTATTCTGCATAGTACTGACTGCCACACATATGTGTATACGCAGTTGTCACACATACATACATATGCATGACATAAATACATTTGCATGCTGTTGATTCTGTAACACACACATTGGTGTATCAAACCAATAACACCCAAATCACAATTTAGTATGGACTACCACATGTGTGCGTACACAAAATGGCATACTGCAACCCAGCCCATTCAATTTGTATGTTGGTTCAGGGTTTATCCACTGACAATGGACCAAATCACGTAATCAGGAACAGAGTAAAACAATAATGACACAAATGTGTCAAAAACGTCTGCAAACGAAAGTGTATGACCTGTGGGCCATTAGCATGATTTCCACCTTCTCACTCATCTTAATGCTCATTTACTGGTAAATCGAGGCATAAAGGTAATGTGTCAATAGAAAATGATGCACGTAGGTCATGCGTCCGAAATACTCATGCAAATATCAGATGCATCAAATAAATACACGCATTACAGAAAACGTGATGCACAGGGACAGGAAGTGATGTAATAGGAAATCCTGTTTACAAACATGGTACAGTGGATGTACTTTCACTTTCTCTTTACAGTCTGTGCATCTTTTGTCTGTGTGGTTGTGTCTTGGAGTTGGTGGTGTTATTGCTCTGTATTGCATCTTGTGGTGTCCTTCCTGTTGTGTTTTCTGTAGTATTTGACTTACTTTGTCCCAGTGTAAGTGAATTTGTGTTTTTTTTTTGTATTTTTCTTTGTACTTGTACTGTGGGGTGTCTGTCCGGGTTAGTTGCTAAGTTGGGATAGTTATTTTTGGGTGTTAAGTTTCCTTTAATGAATTTTTTTTTTAAATCATATTTTTTGTCAACCTGTACCCCAGTGATATGTCTGGTAGGGGGAGGCTAAATAGGATGGGGGAGGAGGAGCTGAGAGCCCACTACCTCCCATTAATGTTGGAGATGGGGGACCATGTGATACAGGGCTACCGGACAGAGGCGAGGCAGCTGCAGCAGGGCAAGGTGCTCCACCACCTGAAGAGGGTGTACAGCAGCAACCGCAATGACCACCGGCTGAAGCATCGCTGGGCAGATCTAATGGCAAGGGAGCAGGATCTGCTAGACTATCTTGATGTGGTGATCAGTGGCCCTTTTGGTGAGTCTTCCATTGGCAAACTATTTACTGTTCTATGCATTTGAATGACAGTAGCAGACCTGTTGGTGTGCTGCATGCAATGCTTGTGGACAGGTTGTATGCAACCAGAATGAAGTGTCACTGCACCAGTATAGACATGGGGTTCACTTATCCTACCATTTAACCAATGCTAGTCAGATGTTTGGTGAGTCATGCACTAACATCACTAAATCACATATTTCAGGGGCCATGGCAACATCTGTGCCCCACCATTATGTCATGTATGATAGGCCAAGACACCGCCAGCATACCATATGTAACTGGATTGTGATAACAAAGTAAGGCAATCCATGTATGGCACTACATTGTCATAATTTCACATACATCATCCCTGCCATTATGTTAGCAAAGGGGGCATACCAGCCTTAGGGTGCACTGGCAATTGGGCTTTTGATACCATCAGACAACTTTGACACATCATTCATGGATTAATCAATGCATGAACATTTCAGACTAAAAATGTAGCTGCATGTCCTTTACAAAGTGCCTCTGTGTGTCTTGCAGGACAAGCCAGAATACCTGAGACAGCTGTCTTACAGAGCACCAGGGTAGTGTCATGTATCTGTCATCCAACTGCCCCTCATTCCATGGAGTTCCATCTTCTACAGATTGGCCACACATGACTGTTGCAGGGTGTAGCACTTGTGCTGCCATGGATATGGGTGTGTAAGGAGTGGTATTGGCTGATCAGGTATTGATGGGTGTCTACACCTGGCCACATGCATGTAGATGTGAAAGACCTATGGATACCAGCTTCCTAGTTGTTAGCCCTCCTATCATATGGTCCACTCCCTGACTCCATGTATGAGTGGGCATGCCTTGGTGGATGACTTGGACAGTTGAGATGATGACTTGCATGGCCACCTCCCCTGAGGCACGTGGGGTGGGAACAACACATTTGTAAGCAGATGTGATGCTTACAGTGTAGGTGACAGTCATTTTGATCAGGCTTGCATGTGCACCTATCAACACTGACCCATTATGGTTACTGACTGCATCCCATACTCCCAATAACAGATTCAAGGTACTGATGATGTATGATTGAAACTTGACATAGATGATGAGGAATAGTGACCCTGATCTATGTCAAGTAGATGCTGCTTTTGCATTGTTACACATTGCACAAAATCAATGCACATCTAATTTTATTTGTTTCCTAATCTTGTTGAGGGTGGTTATGGCGTCAATGAAATGATGCTATTGCAGCGTTGTTGTTTCATCTATCAGGGCCATTGTATTATCTGGAATGTGAGTTGGAGTGCATGTGAAATTTGATGTAGAGTGTAAGTTAATAATCTGTACATACTCCACACAATGCTGACACTGATGGTTGCCTGTCCCATTTTAACAGCTGCCAACATGAACAATGAGGAACTGCGTGCCTTTCAGAAGAGGGCAGTCCGTTCTCGGCACATACTGGCAGTGGAATCTGGGTTCAGGAGGATGGCACGCCACCATTGCATGGAGCGATCCTCCAGTGAGAGGCAGGCATTCACCCAAGGGGAACCCACACTGCCCACACAGGGAGGGCCAAGCATCATAGCTGTGGAGGAGGCCACAGCTGGCACCATCACCAAACCCCAGCTGCTGCACCCTCGACATCCATGCCACAGCCAACCACATCTGCTGCCATGGACATGAGTGCTATTAGGGACTTACAGAAGAATGTCAGACTGGTCTTCAAAAAGTTGGACTCTCTTGAGAAGGAGGTGGAGAAGAAAATAAAAAGGCTAAAATTCATAAAGAGGAAACTCTCAGTCCCCTCCCTCCTCATTTGTTTTATTGTTTTTTAGAGGGTATTTGGGGCTAAGTTGTAGGTTGGATTAGGTTAGTGGTTTACGTTAGGATAAGTAGGTTAGGGGGAGTGGGTTTTCTACTTTTTACATTTTACTATGTGGGTGGTTGGATAGGGGGTGATGTTGGGGCTTTTATGTGTAATATATATATAATAATAAAATATATATTTGTTTAGTGATAGGTAATATATGTGTAGTTTGGCATATGTTGTCCTGAATGTGCCTCGTGATATAAGGAGGGTGTGTGGGGCAATGTTTAGAGTGTGTTGATAAATGTGTTAGGTAAGTTTAGCATAGAGTAGTTGGGGTCTGTTGTTAGTTATGTATAGTTAGGATAGGTGTTCTTAATTATTTTTAGTTTAGTTAAATTCTAATCAAAACATTTTGGGTACTCCCTTACTTCATGTGTCTTATGCTTGGGTCTCAGGTGTACAGTGAAAATTGTGTGTTGTCCTAGTGATTCTGACCCACCTCCGGATCCCTCTCTTGACAAGTTCATCACCTTCATACAACTGAGCTGTCACATTGGCAGCTACAACTCATCTACTTGTCTGGGCATCTGCCATCCAGTGTACCCATCACTCAAGGTGACTATGTTGACCATGTATGTTGACCATGTATAGAACAGGTAGGTGTGGTAATTCAGCTGTCATTGTATGGGTCATGTCGGAATGTTGGGCACTGTGGAACATCTGACAACAGCCTACATTTCATTCCTATCCAGCTAAAATGACCAGTGGCAATTACAGATGAGGTTGAGTCCCTCTGTTTCACATCAATGTGTTCTACTGGTACTCCCAGCTGATGATATCGCCGAGAAGTGTTTCACAGCCATTTCTGCCAGATGTAGTGGGTGTAGCATACATGTGTCCAACAATTTTTACATACTCATTGAATTGCTTGTAGGGGATGAGAGCAGCATCGACGTTCATCATATAGGTACCATGTGCATAGATATGTGCCCACATATTCTTGCACTCTTGTACTGACACTCTGTGACTTACGACATGTTACATACATCAAAATTCCTAAGTGTAGTAGATTTGTCACAACACACAAAGACATGCTGGTTGTTTAGGTATTGTTAACAAGTGCTATAGTGCAATATTTACAATGTCCATGACTGTGACCCCATTTGTGGAATCCATCCAATTGTGACACTACACAAGTCCAGGGTTGAGGGACATGTCATGGGACATGCTTGGGTAAAGTGTATTTCAGTGCAGGTGACATAAACTGCCAAGTTAGAGACAATTGCAGTCCATAGCAGAAAGGTCAACAGTGTGTCGGTGAAGAGTGCATTTCTGCAACAGTGCTAACACTGGCGTGATGTCAAGCACAGGACAAAGGTAAACACTGCCAATGTGGCATGGGCTGGTGCTACTGGGAACTCCTACGGGTGAAGATGATCTGTTCCACATCTTCATCCTCTGATGTGTGTGTTGCCTCCACTACACTTGATGGTGGTAGTGGGGAGGTAGAGGGGGATACACACACACACACTTCAGTGGTTGGAGATGTGGACTCTCAACTCCCAGCAGCTGCCATCTGTGGAACTACATATGGCATCACTGCAGCAAGGAGGAGCTGCTGATTTTTAAGTATAGCAGCAACATCCCTGTGGTAGGGGGCCATGTCTGCCCTGAGGGAGACCATTTCCCAGTGCATGAAGTCCATGTTGTCCTCAAGCACGCTGATGTCAGTTTGGGAGGGCAGTTGTTGTGGCCTCTCCCTCATGGCAGCAGTTATGTCCCTCAAATACTCCTGGACTCCACGCAGTGGGGAATGTGTGCATCGATTGGCAGCAGTGTGTTCAGTAGCCGAACAATGCATATCCACACCCCCTCAGGGCTGGCTGCCATAGTTTGCATCCTCACCGCACCTCCTTGGCCAGCTCCCATTTGACTCCTACCACTGTCCTCTCAAAGCTGGTCCCTGGGTCCTCGGAGTCCTCAGCTGTGTCAGTGCTGGCAGGTCATACTATTGGGGTGCTAAGTGGGGCCTATGGGAAGTCTGCTACATCAATACTCCTCCTTCCCATTGGAGGTGGTATCTGGAGGTTTACAAGGACTTCTTGGAGGGTCTCTTGGCTAATAGTTGCCAGCTGGTCATCCACGTCATCAGGGTACTCCAGGACAGGCAGATCCACAGGAGAGCCATCATCCTCTGCAATGGGATTGTGTAAAATTAGTCTATCTGTGTTGTGGCAGTTGATATGTCATGTCAATGACATGATATTTGAGGCTCATTGTCATCCTAGGGCCATATTTATGGAAAAGTGGTGCAGCGCGGTGCTGTGCAATAATTGCATTGCTGCGCTGCGTCATTTTGGTAGCACAAGGATACACCATATGTAAGTGAATATAGAGAACCCCTGTGTTGTCCCCCACTCTGTTGCAAAATTCTGCTCCGAGCTCCAACACAGGCATCCTTGCACCATGGTGCAAGGATGTATGCGTTGAGGGGTGTGATTGTGTATGTGTGTGAAGGTGTCCCTTCCTGCACATTACCAATCACTAATGATGCTTTGGCACTTCTGTGTGAGCTGTAGAATTCAGCACACACAGAAGAGCCAAAGAGTAATTTTCAAATGATTGTTTATGTGCAGGAAGGGACAACTTTACCCACATAAACAATTTTTTCTGGCATTTTGCTCTTCCTATGCATGCTGCAGAATGCAGCACATCTTGGAAAACCAAAAAACAAGGAGGTATAAATGTGTTCCTCCTCGTTGCACTCTGCTAACGCAACCCCTGGGGGTGGTGTAAGATTTTGGCACTGCCTCAGGTTGACACAATTCCATTTATTTGAGGCAGCATCAAAATGCAATGGGTGTTGCTGTGGCACGCCCAAAGCAACACCCATTGCACGCCCCTTCCACGCACAGTGATGGTTGGGAAGGGGCCAAATTTACAAGGTGACGTTAAGCCACAAAAAGTGGCTTAACACCACCTTGACAATATGGTGTTGTACTAAGCGCCACAGGAGTGTCACTGAAAGTGACGCTCCTGTGGCGCTAGGGGCCTGTGATACACCCCTTAGTTCCAAAGGATTGTTCCTGTACATCATGGCTGCAGTCTAGAGCCCCATGCCCCACCTGCATGTCACATGAAGGGAAGCTCAGTTGGCACAATTGGCTGTGTCATATCTTCTAAGTGTGTTGTCTATCCTTTTTGTGGCTTGACACCATCTTTTCATGTTCTACCCTCCCTTTGCATCCATTTGCATGGGGAGGCCTTGCAATGGGTGTTGCTGTGTTCATGCCACAGCACCACACATGGAAATTTTCACCTGTCACAGTCTTACCTGTTTCACATACACCCATGCTGTTCTGAGACCTTGCACCACCCCAGGGATGGCATTGCTAGGGCACTATGCTCTTGTTGCAATTGATGGCTCCTCATGTTGTTGTTTGTGTTTGTGTGCTACATTGAATGGCACTAATGTACCTGGCAGAGTTCAGTTTCATCTCCTCTCTGTGTAGGTTTGTTTGCCTTACAAAACACTCATGTCCTCCCCCCCGAATGCTGCCCTCCTTGCACTATGAAACATGAGTGCATCATGGTGACAGTACAGCCCATTTGACACAAGCACAATTTCTGCTGTGTACATCATTCTGTATGTGACAGTGCCTGATGGTAAATGAGTCTATGGACATAGCCAGTTAACAGGAGTTGTACTTAGGTCAGGGCCTGAAGCAAGTTTGAGGTGGTTCTGCAGGTAGTCATACTAGTCCCTCATTTCAAGTGCATCAGTCTAATAGGCACCTGACTGCCATTGCGTATTTGACGGCCCCCATACAGCACAAGTGGTAGTAGCAACTGCTGTCAATGTGTAATGCCCCATGGGCCAATGGCCTGGACATGGGAGGCTTCCAGCAGCTTACAGACTGGCTATGCCATCTGTCCTGTGAGGCCAGACCAGTATTACATTCAACACTACCCTCCAGTTCTGTTTCCCCATTTCCACCAGCCTTTGCATGGTGGTGTAACCCCCAGGAAATGGTTGTTGGTGATGTGGTGTGGTGTGACCCTGGGTGCCCCTGCACAGCCCATGCACTGGGCATGGGCAGTTCAGGGGGTCCCATGCCCTGGCCCTTTGCCCTTTGCCCTTTGCCCTTTCCACTGCCTGATTTTCAGGGCTGAGTGCACTGTGTCCTGTTACACTCAATGCAGCCCAAAAGTGGCACTGAGTCTATTTGATTTACCAAGAATGTTGTGCTAAGTGCTCCACTGGGCTATCCTGAGCAGACAGATTTCCAGCCGCCATCCCAACATGTGACTCATACTGCCAAGCGCAATGGGTACACTTCACTGTCAGTCTCACCAACACCGGACTTGCCATGCACCGTCCCCCGCTGTCGATGTGGAATTATACGCCATTATGTTCACAGTCATAGCCCATGTGTTTTATGTGTGTGTTTATTTCCCCATTCCCATGACTCTGGTTGTGTCACAGAAGTTGTGGGGTCAGCCTGTGACTGTTATACCCTCCTGTTTGCTATCTGTGCTACATATTTTCTGTAGTGGCACATTTCAGTTCAGCATCAAGATGTGTGGTTCAATACTACTTCAGTTTGGTTGGTCTGGGTAGTGCATGTTACCAATGATGCAAAAGTCCAGTGTGCCATTCCCCCAGAGCCTGTTCAGTTCATTGTTCCATGCACCCAGGGGACACACTGACTGCATGATGTACGGATGGCTGCCTCATGTGGATGTGTTGTCTATGTGTGGTGTGTCTGGGTACTGTTGGGACAGTTGCAATGACTTGTGTGCTGTGAGATGCAGCACAGATGCATTTGGGCAATGAGGCAAGGCAGTTGCAAGGTTTTACTGCAAGGGACACCACTATGAAGTAACCCCAGGAATGGTGTTGACTGACTACCTGGTCTCTGAAGTTTTGGTCGTGTTGGTTTTGTTGAAATTACTATATGCAAGGGATTATGTGATTTCACAACCATACTTAAATAATTAACGAATGGTGCTAGACAGTGCTAACGTTTTTAACGCAAAACTGCGTTGGCGCAGTTTTGCATCAAAAACTTTCAATCTGGCCCTTAGTTTTGCATAATCACCGTAAATGAGGTTGAAGGTCAGTCAGTTGATTCTTTATTCAGTCAAGGGTCAGTCAGTTGATTCTTTATTCAGTCAATACAAGGCCATAAAGGCACACACAAAGACATCTTAATAACACAATAGTACAACTATGATTGTATAACAACTTACATAATATGATGTATTGTACAAAACAAAATCTAAAAACACTAGGATACATTTTGACCGGCTGATCAGGAAGACCTCAGTAAAGGGCCGTGTTAGAAATGGGGGTTTGGTTTGCTAGAGTATGGCCCTATGCCATGCATAACCCACCACTCTAGTCAGGGTAAGGGAGATACATACCCCTGCACATCCCCTTGGTAGCTTGGCCAGAGCAGTCAGAGGCAATGTACAAAGCGTTTGCACAACATACACTCTCCCGTGACACAATGAATACACCGCAAAATAAATTCCACACAAGCTTTAGAAAAAGATAAAGTATATTGTGCATAAGTCACAGACCAAAATGCCAAAAATCAGTAATTAATTTGCCAACTAGGCAATTGTCAACACCTCACAGTGAGGTCAATCAAGAAACGACTGTTGCGTTGCAAAACATCATGAGAGGAAACATTTCTATGCATCACATACAGCTTCACAAACATTATTCGTGATCCTGTCAGCAGAAAACACAACATACATCACTCTCAGAGCTTATAATGCTACTGGTAATGAATTAGGCACATGGATCACCCAGTACTGCCCACAACTGTACTCAACATATAGCTATTGGACCACTGCACTCATAATACATGTTAGGTAGTAAGTTGTTCCCAAGCGTAAGTTACTGGGCCACCTATATACCTACAGCATTGAATACGGTAATGGAGGGGCTCGGCAGGAATGGGACTTCCATTGAGGATTCCCTCCCATCCTGCCAGCCACTTGGTAAATGCCACCTTCCAGGCATGCCACAAGGGAGGGCACACACACTTCCTGCATCAGCAGGGGGACCTTGCTAGGTCCCCTGCTTAGGGAATAAACACAGCCTGCTGTGCGCACTATGAGCTCTCCCCTTTGCAAAAGTACAACATTCCAGATGGGCCTCCTGGCTCTTAGGCCTTGCTAGAGACCCTGCTGCGTCCCCTCACGCCAAAGATGTCTCAACTGCAGCTGCCTATGAGCGTGTGGTGTAGCTGTCCAGGACAACAAAATACCTTTCGCAGTGGAGGCCAATGTGGGTTGATAACCCAAAGCAGACACTGGTGCCCGTGCACGCCGGCTGCTCATGCATACTCTGACTCTGAAGGGGGTGCCTGCTTGTGCCCCGGGGCCACTAGGGAGTGCAGGCTTTAGAAGCGAGATGGTCAGAAGTGCTCAACATGCTTCTTTAGTGAAAGTCAAGCATTCGTGCCTCAGACTTACCGTAGCAATGCTACACATGCGCTGGTTACCAGGGAAGGGGCACAGTCTGCAAACTCCACAGAAAAAGATGGGAGAGTGAGATGGCTGATTCTGGCAGGACTGCAAGTCCCATGGCCAGTTTGGAGCGGGCTGCAATCGAATGCTTTTCGCCCATACAGGAGCAAGGAGGGCAGCCCACAGTCCTTGAGACCAATCAGGAAGCACGAGGCACAGGTAGGAAGGCAGCAAACCAGCCCACAGGGTTTAGCAAAATGGCAGAATCTCTAGCAGCCTCACAGGCAAGCAGGTCAGCATAACAGAACACAAATAGTGCAAGTGGGGATCTTCTCTGGCAGCACAGAAGTCCTTTAGGGCAGCATATAGAGCGAGCAGGGTCTGGTTACAAGTCCACATAGTGTCTAAAATCATGAGGTCATAGCCCCTGTACTTATACTCAGAATGTCTTTGATATAGGAGGAACTTTAAAAAAACCTTAGAAGTACACAACACACCAGTTTCAACCACAGTCCTGGCTCCAGACATTGGTAGCAGGTAAACAAGCCCTTTGTATGAGGGTAGGACACAATCTATACATAATTCATTGTGCCTGCCTCCCTCTCTCTGAGCTCAGGAAGACCAATCACCATGCAGATATAATCCTGTTACACCTCCATCCCCCAGTGTGATGGCTGTCTGGAAAGTTTACACAAAGCACAGCTGTCACTTTACTGTAGATGTGGGTTGGAGTCAGGCTGGAAAGCACAAGAGTCATAAGCACAGAGAAATGCCCACTTTTGGAAAATGGCATTTTCTACAATAGTAATGGAAAATCCACCTACCCCATGATTTCCTGCTACCATTCCAAACATAACAAATGTGCCCACACTACTCTTCACAGATGAGAAATTACTGCTTACTCATATACAACCCTATGAGAGAAGCAGCACTCACAGCAGTGAAAAATGAAATAGCATGTTTGTCACTACTAGGACAAGTAGCACGCAAAATATAAATCCTACCTTTTAAATACACAGCACCCTGCCCATAGTGCTATCTAGGGCCTACTTTAGAAGTGACTTAAGTGTAGTAAAAAAGGAGTTTAGGCATCAGCAAGTAATTTGACTTGCTAGTCACTTTGGCAGTAAAACTGCGCACACAGGCTCTGCAGTGGCAGGCCTGATACAAGTATGAAAGGCTACTTCTGTGGGTGATGCAAGCTGTGCTGCAGATCTACAAGTAGCATTTAATTTACAGGCCCTGGATATGTGGGTTACCACTGTACTAGGGGCTTACAGGTTCATTAATTGTGCCAAACAGGTGTAAGCCAATAATACCAAGTGTAAAGGAGAGAGCACATGCATGTTACAACTCATAGCAGCGATAAAGTACCCAGAGCCCTAAAGCCAACAAAAAGTGGGCCAGAAAAACAGGAGGAGGAAGGCAAAAAGTTTGGGGATAACCATGCAAAAAGGGACAGGTTCAATGGGCCTGCTATGTTAAATGGAAAAGTGCTGAGGTCACTTCATCTCTGACAAACAATCTATACATGTTTAATATACAGACGATAACATTTGAATCAATGATATAAAAAACTCAAATCCCAATCAATGAGTCACAGTGTATGGTTCAAAAAACCAGATCATATACTATATGACATCAGGCCAGGAAGAAAAACGTAGATTATGCAAACTTAATAGGCATGCTTCATTGTTATCTTTAAAGCATAACAGAAATAAATGAGAACTGAGTAACAAATCGATTGGGAGTTTAAGTATTGTAATCCATGTTTATAGTCACTTACGTTCATTTTGGGCAATGATGGACATAAAAAGTGAGAGCTTGGAGAACAATACAGTGTGCAAAAGAGGATAAAATGCATCATAGATTGGGAAGAAACAGAATCACAATGACAAGAAGGGAGTGAAGCAAACCAAGAGCCTGCTAATGGGAAAGCTACTAAGAAATGGAACAAACACAGGGCCTGATTTAGGTCTTGGAAGTAATAGTCCTACTGCCGGTTTTCTGTAGGATGTTGGCGGCACCATAGATGAAAGAGCACTTGAGCCCCACTGATTCCGCCAAGAATTTCCAGTCGCCTTGATGGTGGCATTGGGTATAGGCACTGACGGCTGGACTCCGCCAAGCCAACTGTGGCGGTCTGACCTCCACACCTAAGCTGGCGGATTAGAGGGGAAATGGGGTACAAACCTACCTTTTTCCCCATTCCACTTCTGTTTTCGACTGGACACGACTGGACATGACCTTCTCTTGCTGCTGCCACTGGACCAGGGAGAAAACACAAATCCCCCCATCGTCAGACTTAAAGGTAGGGAAGCCACATTGGTTGTGTACGTTGTGTTGTCACTGCATATTAGCTTGGGAACATTGCACTCATAAACATGTCACAGTAATCTTTTTCAATTACTATGCCATGCATATGTCGGGAGCAAACAAAAACAAAAGATGGACAGAATGCAGAACCAATCAAACATTCACCCCCAGTCATAAATCTGGGTTTAATCCATCAATTCTTTTGCTCATCATGCCACCCCAGTTTCGCCCCAGACATGTGCAAATCAGTCTTGACCCTGTTCCCCATGTGAACAGTCAAGCCCGAACTGCCAGGCCAGGACCTCCCTGGACCATAAACTGGTTTCAAGGTATCACCCTTCATCAGCCAGGCAATCTTCAATCCAGTGGCATAGTGAGCTTGGGACCCACGTCTGGGCATACCCGGCACACTTATGGCGACAAAAGCAAACAAAAACAAATGATTGACAGAATACAGAACCAATCAAACATTCATCCGCAGTCACAGATCTGAGTTTAATCCATCAATTCTTTTGCTCATCATGCCACCCCAGTTTAGACCCTGCCATATGCAAATCAGTCTTGACCCTATTTCCCATGTGAACAGTCCAGCCTGAACTGCCAGGCCAGGTCCTCCCTGTACTGGAAACAAGCATCCTGGGACCGGTTTGAGGATATCACCCTTCATCAGCCAGGCTAACTTGAACCCAGTGGAATAGTGAGCCCTGAAGCACATTTGTGTGGGACATGGATGGGGACTCACTGGTACATGACATATATCACACACATACACAGCTGTCATTTTGGTGTCAGTATTGATTCCCAAATGAATGCTGGCACCACAGCAACAGTACATTCACACCTATCGACTATGTCCATGTGGACACATTGCAAAGTGACCTGTACCTGTGATGTTGTGCTTCCAGTCATGTATGAGAGTCATTACGTCTATGTGTGTGTGTGGCTGGTTGAGGCAGAGGGAGCTGGAGTGAGTAATGTGGTTGTGTCTGTACATATTCCCCTTGCATGTGGGTTTGATGTTGTGTGTATTTGGTTGTGTGTTGTGTTCCAGTGTGCAACATTCAGGTGAATATTGTCGTGTAATTGTTGTTGTTGCGATGTGTGTAGTTGTACTTGTGTATTTGTGTTGAGTGTGTAGTTGGGTCGGTTGTTGCTGTGTCGTGTGTGGATGCAGTGTCAATAACGTGTGTGTTGTATCATGGACGAATGGCAATGTGAGTTTTCAGCATGTATATGTTGTGCTGTTTGGAATGGCAAAGGATTATAGTATACATGTGGTGTGTTGTGTAGTGTGTTGTGCAGGGGGACACATATAGGTAGGGTACAGAGCGTGTGTGTGACTTACCTCTATTCCATTACCACTGCCATTGTACGACACTGCAATTAGGTCCAGCGACTGGCTCCCTCTGTCTGCAATCTGCTGCCAGTACACTGCCTGCAGGACTGGAACATCTAAATAGGGTCATCAGGAACCCCCCAGCCTGACACCTAGGAAGAGTGCTCCATTGTGGCAATCTGCGGCTCAGCCTCAGCACTTCTAAATACAGCAGGAGTAACACCGTCAATTTGACTGTGTTTTTGGGTCCCCACGGCAGCGGATTGGCTGTAATACCACCAAGATCTAAATCAGGCCCTTAATATCAAGTGTATGATGTAACATCTGTGCTCTAGGTTAACTACCCAGGATAAATACAGTTCTCGCCCTTCTGAGGTCGAAATTTGCACATAATGTGGAACTAATATCATTTCAAGGGACATTTCTTTTCTGGCATTTTCCCTATAAATGAAAAACATGTGCTTCACCTCCTCCTCATAGGGAATGCTTCTATTGCATGATGAGTTAAAAAAAGTGCTTAGGCCAAGGGCCTGGAAGGCTTGCTTCACATTAGCAAGCCACAGTATGGAAATTATATTATTTAATCTAAGGAAGTCCTCTAATACCAAGTGGGAAAAACTAGTCTCAGGTATGGCCCACAATTTCAGGCACAAAAGCAAAGGAGCCATTCTCACATGGTCCTCCAGGTAACACAATCCTAATTCTAGATGTGAAAAAAATTAACATGGATTTGGGCATGGCCAATAGCCTTCATAACTTTTCATTCTCAAGGGACTGCAAATTACCCAAACAGGTGTAGCCCCAAAGTCCCACCCCCTCAGTCCCCCATGAAAGGCATCTGCTTTTCTATAGTAAAATCATTACTATTATTGGTTTATGGCCTAGCCTTTCCACAAAGCCAAAGATCACCTCACATGCCGCCACAAACTTTTGGGCTCTCTGAGTAATTATAAAACATTTCAGTTTAGCATCACACAAGATGCATAAATAATTAAAATTGTATACCTTAACAATTGGTGTATCCCCAAGTAACTAATTTCTCAATCTGGTGTTTTTTGGGCCACATGTCAAGATAAAGGATTCCTGATGATTGCATTTCAAGTTTAGATTTTCCATGAAGTAGTTAAATGAGTCTAGGAATTCTTGTAAGCCATTGACTGGACGAGTGATAAGGACTGCATCGTCCGCATATAAAAGGATGGGGACTGGACAGGGCCCAATTATTCACGGATGTCCTTAATGCTTAGAGCTAATGCTGAATCAAGGGCATTGATGTTAAATAAAAATGCTTCAAGAATACAGCCCTGCCTTACCCCTCTTGTAGCCCGTATTGATTTTGTGCATTCACCTTTTTGTCTGTAACTCACTTTCATAATTGTGCCCCAGTGTACTGGCCCATCCAGTTCACTGTATGGGTCATGATGATATTGTCTGCAATCTGTATTGACTACCCAACATTTTTCTTGCTTAGACTGTCTTCTAGAGCTCCTTCATTCATGGGTGGGACCCCCTCCAAAATGATCATGTAAGGGGACATTCCGGCAGGAGATGTAAGTGGGACAAATTACCACCTGATGCTGATGCCTCTGTCAGCTGGAAATGCAGTTTTTAAAGAGGGACTTGGCAAAAAGAATCCCGTACTTGGTTTGGGATATTGATACTGTACAGGACCATCGTGATTAATGGATATGAGGATGCAGCAGTAACGCCATGTTGGATTGCTTGATTTGGAGGTAAAGCTTCCCATAGTGCTCACGAGTTACCTAGCAAAGTTTTGTTATGCACAAGCCTGAACTCTGTCAGTCATGGATCTGATCTGCCCAAGCACATCCTGTTAGAAATTTTTCACAAGGGACTCCAAGCTTGCAAAAAAAGTTTTACAGGAATTTTGTAGAGGAGCGTTAAGATTGGCCTTGGTGATGGAATAGTTTGGCGCAGGTTCTGAGGGGCTAAGTCCATTCTCCTTGTCAGAGTTAGCAGGATCCAATACAGCATGATCAGCTGGGGGCACCTTTCGTTTTTTTCCTTCACCCCACTTATTTTTAGAGGGTGGCGGCTTATTCACTCAAGATGTAGAGGGGTCAGGGGAGACAGATGTTGGCCAGGTCATCATGCACACTACAAGGGTTTATGGGTTGGGCCCTTTTCTGGCTCTGGATAATGGGTTTGTTGAGCACAGTATCCCTCTAGGCATTTTCTTCCAGGGCCAACTTGACCCTATGATGACCTCAGGGAATAGAGCCTTTGATTACATAGTTGGATCAGTTATCATGTTTTGCACAGCATCTATGTGGTCCTCAACCAAATTAAGCTCCGTGGAAATACCCCCCATTCCAATTGAAAGATATGAGTGCTAGAGGGGATAGCGAGAGAACCATTGTTCCCTCCATATTTCCATAGTAATGACTTCTTCTTCCCTATAAATAAAGAGGGTCAGAAAAACAGACAGGTGTCAGTTTAAATAATCTCAAAACGTAGCTCCACAGATGACAGGGAGAGGGAAAATTAGGAGAAAAAACACAATCAATCACCTTTTGGTTTCCGACTTCAGATGAGATAGGGTCAGCCCCTAATGTCCAGGTGCAGAGAACCAAGAGCCGTGTCCCAGCCCAGCCTTCTCCATATGTGGACGGATGCTCTAGGACCTACTCTTGGTCTGAGTTTGACCCAGGCATGCACCCATGTGTGTCCCACATGCATCCAGCATGCATACGATGCTGCAGGAGCTGACATGGCCTTAAGAAGGGCCTTCCAGTGCTTGACTTTTGTTATGGCTCCTGTCAGTTCCCCCCCGGGGCCTCGACTTCAAAGATTTGACTCTCCCACGCTACAGGAGCTGAAGCAGCCTTAAGAAGTGCCTGCTGCTGTTAGGGCTCCTGCCGGTTCTCCGGGGTCTTAGCTCAAAAGATTTGGCTTTTGTGTGCTGCAGGACCTGATGAGGCCTTAAAAAGAACCCTGTGGTGTTGTACTGCTGTTGCAGCTCCTACCAGTTCCCCACGGGCCTCAGCTCCAAAGATTTGGCTTTCCAGAGGAAAGGTCAATCAGAAGGGTGAACAGAGTTAAAGAATAAAGTTGTCCACTGGTTTGACAAATCAAGGTGTGCTGAGCATATTTTCTATAATCAAATAATTATGGTTATGGATGAACCCTTCCTCAGTGCCTAACATAGCCATAGCCATCCCGGATGCCTACAAGATCACCCGCAGGGACCGCTCAAACAAACCAAGAGGAGGCATCTCCATCATCCACAAGAACACCCTCAGGATCACGACCAGCACCAAAGACACCCTCAGCACTGCCGAGCACCTGCACTTCCAGATCCACACTCACCCAAACGCCACCTTCCGAGGGACCCTCGTCTACAGGCCACCTGGCCCCAAACAGCAGTTCAGTGACTCCATCACTGACATCATCAGCACGCACGCTCTCGCATCCACTGACTACATACTCAAGGGGACTTAAACTTACACCTCAAGAACACCAACAACAACAACACCGCCACCCTGCTGGACAACCTCTCCAACCTTGGGCCTCAAACAGCTCGTCACAACACTAACCCACTCTGCAGGACACACACTCAACCCTATTTTCTCTGCCAGCAATCACGTCTCCTTCAGCCACACCACCGAACTCCACTGGACAGATCACCGCTGCATCCACTTCTCCTTCAAAAAACCCACATCACACCACCCCCACAACAGATCCCCCACTGCAGTTGGAACAAGGTCACCGAAGATCGACATATCGCAACCCTCTCCCGGAACCTACCCATCGACACCACCAACACTGATGCAGCTGCCTGCAACTTCAGGCAATGGGTCGACACCTTTGCCAATACTCTCGCCCCAATCAAGAATCCCTCCAACAGACGCACCTACAGAAAAGCCTTCTGGTTTACCGCCAATCTCCATGAATCTAAGCAAACCTGCAGAAGAATTGAAAGAAAGTGGCGCCAAGATCAGACTCTGGACAGCCACACAGCATTCAAAGATGCCATCGGCAGACACCACCACCTCATCCGAGCCGCCAAGAGAACCGCCTTCAAAGACCAAATCAACAACAACACATACAGCCACAAAGAGCTCTTCAACATCGTGAAGGAACTCTCCAACCACAGCTCCAATGCCAACGACATCCCACCATCCCAAGATCTCTGTGACTCCCTAGCCTCCTACTTCCACCACAAGATTGCAGACATCCACCACTCCTTCAGCACCCAGACCCCCCCTGCAACCACCAACACCACAGATTCACCTCCAACCAACCTCCTGCTCTCCTTGAGCCCCGTCAATGACAACGACACCATCGAAATCATGAACACCATCCACTCCAGCTCTCCATCTGACCCCTGCCCTCACCACATCCTCAACAAAGCAAGCTCCGTCATCGCACCCCAACTACGGAAGATCATCAACAGCTCCTTTGAGTCCACCACCTTCCCGGAGAAATGGAAACACGCTGAGATCAACGCCCTCCTCAAAAAACCCAAGGCGGACCCAAAGGACCTCAAGAACGTTTTGGGCTTTCTCCCTTCTCCCCTTCCCAGAAAAAGTCATTGAGAAGACAACTAACCCGCTTCCTTGAGGAGAACTGCAAGCTGGACCCTTCCCAATCTGGACTCTGCAGCAACCACTGTACTGAAACCACCCTCATCGCCGCCACTGACAACATCAGAATCATACCACGGCCCTCATCCTCCTGGACCTCTCGGCCACGTTCAACACCATATGCCACCACACCCTACGCTCACATCTCAGCAATGCAGGAATCTGTGATAGAGCCCTGGACTGGGTCACCTCCTTTCTCACCGGCAGAACCAAGAGAGTCCACCTCCCCCCATTCTGCTCAGAGGCCACCGAAATCATCTGCGGCGTACCCAACGGTTCGTCCCTCAGCCCGACCTTCTTCAACGTCTACATGGCCCCGATCGCAAACATCGCCCAATCCCACAACCTCAACATCATCTCATATGCCGACGACACCCAGCTGTTCCTCTCCCTCATCCAGGACTCTGCCAAGACCAACCTCCACGAAGGAATGAAGGCCATCGCTGAATGGATGAAGAGCAGCTGCCTCAAACTCAATTCCGACAAGACGGAAGTCCTCATCTTTGGCTCCACCCCTCTGCATGGGATGACTCATTGTGGCCTGACACTCTCAGAGCCACTCTGACTCCCACCGACCATGCACGCATCCTAGGATTCAACTTGGACTCCTCATTATCCATGACCCAGCAAGTCAACGCCATCTCCTTCTGCTTCAACACCTTCTGCATGCTCCGAATGATCTACAAATAGATACCCACCAAAACCAGAAGAACAGTCACCCAAGCCCTTGTAAGCAGCAAACTAGACTATGGCAACACCCTCTACGCAGGAACCACGGGCAAACTCCAGAAAAGGATGCAACACATCTAGAAAGTCTACGCACACCATATTCTGGACATCCCCCGCCACTGCCACATCACAGACCACCTGAGAAACCTGCACTGGCTCCCAGTCAACAAGGGAATCACCTTCAAACTCCTAATCCACGCTACACCCCGACCCAGCATCTCTGCTCCACTGACCTCGCCCTTGCAACTGTCCCACGCATCCGCAGAACTACAACCGGCAGTAGATCATTCTCACACCTCGCTGCCAAAATGTGGAACACTCTTCCCACCCACCTGTGCCAGACCAAAGACCTCCTTACCTTCAGGAAAGTTCTCAAGACCTGGCTGTTCAAGCAGTAGCAGCACCTCCAGCCCCCTTCTCTCCTCTCCCTCCTCAGCGCCTTGAGGCCCCTAATGGGTGAGTAGTGCGCTTTACGAATTCCTGATTGATTGATTGACGAGTCGTGTGGTTAGGTCCTAATTCCAAACCCAGTAAAGGTGACTCTAAAGTGGTAAATTTTCGCTCTTCATATAGTATGAACAAAATTATGAAAACAGCCAATCCAATTCCTCTTTCTCATCACAGCTTGGTTGCTGCCCTCCGTTTGGAATTATTTTTAGAGAAACCACCCTTGTCCAATATTTCTTTACTCAATGGTCTGTAAATTCACAGAGTAGTTTCAGGGTGTTATCTGTATTGTTGCCATTAGTAGCAACTTCACTCCCCTAGACACTTTGAATGATGATGATTGACTCCCCATGATTAGTAGTAAGCCAAATTTAAACCAAGTTATTGTGTCACCACAAATCACTCATTTAAGTCCTTTAGCCCCATCATACTTGCTATTTATTAGCAATTTAGAAATAGCAGATACCTACAGGAATGCTTCTCAGGTTATCATTCAGTTAGACGTAATTTGATAGAATATACTGGGGTGGCTGTCAAATTATATAATCGGATTATTAGAAATTAAAGAATTCGATAGTTTGTTTATAGAAGTCATGGGCATATTGATAATTTTATGTTGATGGTTTCACATCATTTCTCTTACCAACATTAGAGTCCTAAAAAAGGCAGGCTAAGGGAGAATTGTCTACTTTGGTGGTGTTGTCATTTTCAGGTAAAAGTAGGAAATATTGGTATAACTCCCTCTATTGCCAAATGATAAGGATGGAGCTCCCAGGGGGTTTGAATTTGTGAAAATCAATCTTTACAATTCCTTATTTTGCTCTCGGAAGGTAGAGATTATTTACTCCTTGGGTAAAGACCCAAGAGGTTTTTAGCCTCAAGGCACAAAAAGATACTCATCCATTGGGTCAGTGAATTCAATGTCCATCTATACCATCTGCCATACAAGCAGGTATGTTGGATGACTGATACTTGGGGCAATGACACACCTCACCCATAGTCAATTTGGTGAGGCTCTGACTATCTTCATTATGAAACATAATCTGTTCTTTGGCCTTGATATCTGCCCTAGATCTAAGGAAGGAAATATCCGGAAAAAGAATTTGGCGGGGTAGTATTAGTGCAGCAGATTTTATTTTACAATACAAACACTCTCCAAAGGGTAAATGTGTCTTTCCTATATCCTCAAACTCTTTAAGTGATCATAATCCTTCAATTATTTTTAAGCATACTCTGGGCTTACAAGTGGTCAAACTGTTCCAGAAGATCACTGATATTGAGGTAGTTAGATTAAATGGCCCCATAATTAGATGATGCAATGTACATTCCCATATGGTATTTGAAAATGTGATCAAAACAACTGCCATGACATGACATGGTCATAAGATGGTCAGAGTATGGTGCAATTAAGGATAATTTAATTCCATCTTGTGTTATATTAAGAGCCGATTGCCAGGTAATATTAGGTGTTATGTGCCAAAGTGGGCAAGATGTTTGGTAAGACATGCACTAATATTTTTGCATTTTAAAAGAAGCTGTTAAATTGTCCCCAAGAGACAGGGATGAGTGCAGACTCAATTATAAACTCACCCTCCAAGTTAGATCGAAGTTCATTTGGTAAGAAGACTGAGCTTCTCTAGTTCGAGCCAGTAGGTATAATAACATTAGCACCTTTTGGGGTGTTATTAACTCAGCTTATCTTAAGTTGTCCCTCCTGCCTTCCACGGATGTAAATATTAGGGATGGCAAATGGTTGGAAAGATCAGGAAAATATTTGGGAAACCTAGTTTAGTGTCTCCATTTAAGCATGAATATTTCTATATTGACACAAATCCGGTAAGATTTGATTATCAAGAAGGTTTTTTGGCAATTAACATGAGCAAATGTTCGTGATTCTCTGTGTGTCCAGAATATATTTAGAGAGCACTCTTAAGGTTGACACAGTGAATCATGAACATTTAGGGGCACTAAGAACTTTGTGTTAAAAAGACAAGCCCCCTGTAACTGTTGAGTATAAGAACGAGGACATATTTGGAAGTTTATACATGTGAAACTTTTATTTCAGTTTTTTTATATATTATATGTTTTGGTATATGTATAGGGCACCATAAAATAGGTCAAGGCAATGTCTAGCTTTATTTGCTTTATCTCTGTGCGACAATGTTAGATGCTCACAAATTTGAAAGAACAGTATTTACACTAAGTGATAAATAAATGGTGATCACACCCATTGATCGAGGTGTTCTTGTACATATATGAATTGTTAAAGTAAGGTCAGTACTGCATTTCTTTTTTTCAGGTTAACTTTCCAAAATTGTCAATTTCGAAATTGCATTGAAAAATCTGACTTTACCATTAGGCGGGGTTTATCATTAATTTTTCCTAGGTACCAAACATGACTGCTCCCTATTGGAAATTACAGCTTATAAAGTGCTATAAGCAATCCCCCAGGTTATTCAATGGAATGGGTAGGCCTCATAGTAGTGAAAAAATAATTTGGGAGTTTTTCACTATCAGGACATGTATAACTTCAAAGTATATGTCCAACCTTTTAATAACACATCACTCTGCTTTGTGGGCTAATTAGGGCCTACGACAGGTGTGACATAGTTGTAATGAAAGAGAAGTTCAACATTCAGGCTGCAAAGGCAGGCCTGGGACATGGTGTAAAGTGCTACTAAAGTGAGCGTTACAATAAGTGATGCCGGCTCAATCGTAGCATTTAATGTAGAAGGCCAAGGTATATGATATGCCACTCTGCAAGGGATCATAAGTGAATTATATGAAAGTTAGGTATATGCCAATCAAACCATGTTTAGGTGATTGAGCACAGGTACTTTAGCACTTGATATCAGTGGCAAAGTGCACAGAGACCCAAGGCCAACAAAAACACATTTCAGTAAAAATTGGAAGTAAGTAAGCAAAAGGTTTGTGGGAAGACCACTCTAAGGCTACGACTCCTGTTCTCCTGATTCAATTTTTGCCATTTTGTGTCAAATAATTTATTCAATTTTACTCTATTTTTCTAAATTGGTGTTGTATTTTCTGGTATTGTGTTGTCACTTTATTACTGTTTATGTCCTGCATAAATATTTTATATGTTGCTTCTAAGTTAAGCCTGGCACTGCTTTTGTTCCAAGCTAACAGAGGATTGAACAAAGGTTGATTTGAGGTTTTCTTGTGTTTCACCCTGACAGGATTATTGTTGCTACTTGATTAGGGTTTGACCCCCACCCCAACCAGTAAGCCAGTTCCCTACAGATGGCATTTCAGCTCAAAAAACATTCTACCTTTTTCCATCTGTAAGCTTTATAAGGCTGCTAGGATATTGTATCCTAGATGTCTACTGAATAATGCTAGCTCGAGCATTTGCATGGCAGCCCTTTTATACTTACAGCAACCTGACTGTCAAGATATGTTTCATGGTTGTTGTGTTTATGAAGCATGCTACTAGGATTAGGAAATAAATGTGTTTATCACGATGTATTTTATACTGTAAACTCTAGTTTTACTAATTTTAAGTCATTGCCTATTTGTTTGTGTCATATATTGTTGGATACTGTTTTTAATTTTTTATTGATGTTCTATATATTTTGTGGTCCTTATTACACTTTAATAAAGATTGTTTGAATTAAATTAAATTGTACAGCAGTAGGGGGCCATATTGTATGTTTAAATTACATGTGTGAAGATATACCTGCTGATGCCAACCACAGAAAGTCTGCACAAAAAATATACCAATTAACATACATACCTGAATATTCCTCTCCAAACAGCACTGAAATGCTGAAAATGGATAACAGGCTCAGAAAAGTCAGGATCAAAAAACATAGGGCCTGATTACGATCTTGGTGGATGTGATACTCTGTATTACAAGTTACATAGGATAAAATGGAACTTGTAATATGGCGGATGTGTTATTCCACATTTGTGACAGAGTATTTCATCTGCCAAGATCGTAATCAGGTCAATATTCTTAAATTCTACTATGAGAAGGTTACACTGCCTTTTGTGTCCCTAAGGCAGTGAACTAGTGGCCATCTAGATCACCGTGACTCGCTTGATCACCCTTGGAGACCTGTCACTAGGTACTGTTAGAGAGCTGACACTCTATAGGCAACCTTCCACAGCAAGTCAGGCTTTGTTCTACCTTTCTTCAAATGTTATCCCAGATGCAAGAATGTTCTGCACCAGGGATAATATTTGGTGGTGGAACCCTAATTTATCCGGATAACTAATCGGCGAAAGAGAAATTTTTTAAGTGTGACGGAATTCCCTGAAAAGTAAGCTACTTTTTGCATATCTTCTATTTTTACCTTTCTGAACATCATCACGGAAGACCTAATTTTAAATCATGCTACTCAGTCTACGCTATCCGAAGCTTCCGGCTTCCTCTCTGATCCACTCCCATGGAAATGAAAAACCACGCCTTCTCCTGGATATGTTATGTTTTTCTTTCCTGTCTTGGCCAAGGAAGAATGCCTGAGTGACCGTTCTGAATGAAAATTATTCTGTGACCTCGAACCTCATTTGTGATCTTCAAGAGAAAAAGAAGGTGGTTGTTGACGTTTTCTGTGATTTCATCTGTTCCTGTATCTCCCAGAGTGTCCATTCCAGCTAGTTTGTCACCTATCCCATAACAGCCAATCTGTCTTTACAAATGCTAGAATTGTTCTTCAGGAGGCCAATATTTCAGAGCTATTTGGAAAGCTTATTCCAACCACTGACGAAAGGCAACAGAAGTGGTTGAGTTAATTATTTCTTTCAGGCAAAGCAAAAAATAACTCTTAAAGTTTCTTTTCCACCACTGTTCTTAGAAATTGACAGGCACATTTATGAAAACATTGTGCATCTCAGCCACTCACCTTGCTGCAATGTGTGATAGGGAAAGGGCAGGAATGCACCATATTTAACACAATATGTTGCTTTCCTGTCTTTGTCCTGCACTGACGCAAAATGTGCTGCCTAGTGCTAATGCAGGCAACCTTGCACAATAGTGTAATGCTGTCTGTATTGTAAGCAGGATTGTTTTTATGCAGGAATGGATACCTTACTGCACAAAAACAATCCTCTGATGCATTTTCCTCTTTTATGTGTGCTGCAGTGTGCAGTAACAAGGAGAAATAAATATATTTTTCCTCGTTCCGCCTCACCTGGGGAGGTATAGCATTTTATTGCATTCACAAGTCTGCCAGTAATGGTAAATCTGGGAATGCATTTAAATCTGTGTGTGGAAGCATGGGAACACCCACACTCCTCCCATCAAACATCTTCCCTGTACATTTATCAGGGCTAGAATGGATTGATAAATTTAGTTTAAGAGTTGCTTTGCTCTTGTACCCCATAGCGTGACGCAAGGGTAAGACATCTCCAAATACACACACAGTCAATAAATGAGACACATGACTCAATAATGAGATTCACATCAGTAAAAAGTGTCTTCATATGTTTTGGCACCAGAATAAACACGTTCAGGTAAGTAATTTTTGTAAGGAACTAAGTTTACAGTTTAGAAAAGTTGACAGTGCAATTCTTAAAATCTGCAATTTTATCCCATTGAGGAAGAACAAATATGTCATACAGGTAGAGTACAGTGACATATCGAATCAATCTCCTTGATGTGAGTATGGGGCAAGGTCTGAGGTCACACCGACAGGTCATACTCGGCCACACTGGGGCGGGTGGGTGCTGAGATGCACTACAGCGTCAGGTGCCCATTGGTACTCAATGGGGATTGGTCGGGTTGAAAAGAGACCGCAGGATAGGACTGGGGGTCCTGTCAGGGTGAGCCATAAAGTGGGCTTCATTCTTGTGATGCTCAGGGACGTAGGGACGTCCAAGTGCTGAGGATTCTTGGTCTGTTGAGTGTCCATCACCGGTGGCAGTCTCAGTGGAGGGGGTCCCCCGGAAACAGACTGCAGACATGGACTGGAGGACTAGTCTGGATGAACCAGCAAGTGGGATCAAGTCTCATGGGCCAGAGAGACACAGGGACACCAGTGGTCCTCTTCTAATTGGTCCGGGGCATCTGGGTGCAGAGGTGCAGTGGGCCATTGAGTTGCTGTCAGCGAAGGCGGTGCGGTTGAGGGGTGCCAGCAAAAAGAGCCTGCAAGCATCAGTGTGAAGGTAGCAGTGGGGAAAACCACAATGTAATTTATCTCTGGAGAGGCTGAGGACCATGCTGGCCCCATTGGCCCACTTAGACTCAGGCTGGGAAGCACGGGTTCAATGGGCGGTCCGGCCATGGGTTATGGCGATCCGGAGTCATCTTCACCGTTTCTTGAGTGCCTGCAAAGGTGCAGATAAGCAGCTCCACAGGAGTTCCTTGTGCTGGGGTGAAGATTGACAGTCTTTCTGGGTTTTTGGATGTTTCAGCAGTTGGAGGACGAGGTGTCTTTGTCACAACTGTCGGAGCCAGCAGGCAGGCTGACAGGGTTGGCACCAAGTAAGTCAGTGATCTTCAGTTCTTGCCTTTTGCATCTCTGGTGAGTCATTCTTCTTCTGGTTAGCAAGGATCTGATTTCCTGGTGCCAGGGGCTTCTCTAAATACTGAATTTCGGGGTGTTTAAGAGAGTGTAGGGTAGTAGCCAATGGTCTACTTACCCCTGAGATTACTATGCCTCCTTCCCCCTATATGACTACTTCCTGTGGGAACCGGGCATAACCCTGTCCCAGAGTTCCTAGCTCTGCCAACAGCAAGATGGCAAACTTTAAAAAATGGTGTCCAGATCAGGCAGCTCACCTTAGGTTTTGATCTGACCTGAGAGGTGAGCATGCCTCTCTGACTACTAATTTTCCCACCTGTCCAGGGTTCAAATGGGCCTTGGGGTATGAGGGGATCAGCATCCTCTCCTTTGAGGGAAGCAAGATCTACAAAACAAGGATGGTAGGCTTCTTTGAAGATCTGCAGGTCATCCTGTTGGGAGGGAAGTGCTAACACCCCTGCCAGAGCAGACTTTGCCTCTGGCTGCCCGAGAGCAGAGGCTCTCACCCTTAGGGGTCAGAAATGTGTCTATTGGTAGCAGGCCAGTTAGAACTAGTCAGTGAGCACATGGGTAAATGTTAGGTTTTTCAGGGGGCATCTCTAAGGTGCATGTATTAATAAATCTATCACTGGCATCAGACAGGGTCTATTAATAGCCGCATCCCTTTTTTCAGTGAAGCCATAATTAGCTGGTGAGCTTGTATTGACCAGTGTCCAGCACATGTACTTAAAATGGCTTCCCTGTTCACTCACTACATCTGAGAATCCACAAAGACATAGCAGGGGCATATCTGCTCATGCAGATATGCCCTCAAATGTAATATAACGCACCCTGCCTTAAGGCAGTAAGGTCTGCTGTAGGGGTGACTTACATATATTGCATACAGTGTTCAGGGGACATGGCACACAGGCTCCGTGTTTTCACTTTTAGCTGCACCAAGACACACAGCCTGCACTGGCAGTCTGCATGTGCTAGGTGAGGGGTCCCCGAGGATTGCACGATACATGCTGCAGCCCTTAGGGTCCCTCTTTGGTGCTGAGGCCCTAGGTACCAGGGGTACCATAAACTAGGGACTTACAAAGGTGCCAATGGTGTTGCCAATTAGGTAACAATTGCATAGTTTTAGGGAAAGAGATCTGGCACTGGGGACCTGCTTAGCAGGAACCCAGTACACTCCCAGTCAAAATTGCATTGAATAAAAAAGTAAGGGTAACCATGTCAAAAAGGGGCACTTTTCTAAAGGGGTAAATAATTTTAGTTTTTGGTTTACAGGAAATCATAAATGTTATGACACTGAGGTGGTCATTATGAACATGGCGGAAACAACCGCCGTGTTCATGCTGGCGGTCAAAACATTGACTGCCAGCGACCCTGCAACCCCGCCGGCCAGATATTGAACTTTTCTCTGGGCCAGTGGGCGGAAACATTGTTTCCGCCCGCCGGCTCACAGAAAGGCTCGGCCGGGACATTGACGGCGGCTCTACATGGAGCCACCATCAATGCCTCTGTGCGGCAGGTGCAGTTGCACCCGTCGCACAGATCACTGCCCGAAAATTGGGCAGAGACCTGCGCAATGGGGCTCTGCACCGGGGCCCCTGCACTGCCCATGCAAAGTGCATGGGCAGTGCAGGGGCACCCCCTCCCCCAGCCATTTCCTGGTGGGATATTCCGCCAGGAAAAAATCTGGCGGGAAATGAAACATTATCCGCAGGGTAGTGCAGCTACTCTAGCGGATGGTGTTTCAACTCGCCGCCAGACTGCCTGGCGGAGGGAGTCTGGCGATGGGTGACAGCTGCCGCTGGTGGCCCTCACCTTGTTTGTGATATGGCGGTTTGGCCCCCCATGCCGGCTGGCGGCTTCAGCCGCCACTGCCGGCATGGCGGGCAAAACCGCCATGATCGTAATGAGGGCCTGAGTGTCATTTTGAGCGCAAGCAGAGTACTGATATCAGCAGAATAGACATAGAAAGGACCAAATATGTGTGAGCCATGCAAAACATGGGGTTATTACCTCCAGTATTGAGTATGTACGATGGGGAGTTGACTCCACAAGCCTAAATGAAGGCATTGTTCTGACCACACCTCTTAGTAATGCCAATAATTAGACTAAGGCCCTTATTACAACATTGGCGGTAAATGCCGCCTACTGCTGTGCTGACGGCCACCAACATACTGTGACCACGGCGGTATACCACTACGTGTATTATGAGCCACACAGACAAATCTGCCACTATATAGACACCCACACAAGCCCGGCAGACCAAAGGTCAGTGATAAACTGGCGGTACCAAAACCCCCACCTTTACGCCAACAGAAATACGCCCACAGTATCAGGGCCCACGAATCACCGCGGAGGTCTTTCAAACGCAGTAAACCATTGGCGACACAGACTGCTGCACTCAAAATACACACACACTAACAAAACTACACCACATTGGACAATCCAAACTACACACACCTGACACAAATACACACACCACACCCACACACTCAGACCACTATAAAACACACACCCACATTACCCCCCCTGATATTCTGCATCCTGGCGGTGGCCTATCCAGAGTTGAAATGGGCGCTTGAGGGCATCACAGCAGCCACAAGGGGTTGAGTACAAATTCAGTTTCATAAGTTGGTGCGCGTTAAGGTTTTACCTGGGTGGGGGAGGTGGACTGTGGGTCCCCCTAAGCCAGGGCGATCATGGCAGGGTAGGTCCCTTGTTGGGCAGGCTCCGAAGCTCTCCAAACTCAATGGTGTTAGTGGGCATCTACTACTGGGTAGGGTCCTGTGGGTTTCAGGTTTACAGCTGATGGTGTTATGCCATGTCCCCCATTGGCTGGTGATTAGCATTGTAACTGGTAGTGCATGGCCTAGTGCATAGGGCAGCTCCCTGTGTGTTGTGTACGCTAACTGTAGTGTTGTTGCTGGCATTGACCAAGTGTATCCCCTTTCTCTCTCCCCCCTTTTTGTTTTGTCACCCTGTCCTTGTGTGCATTAGCATAATCTGGCAGAGGAGCAGTGGCAGCGGTGATGGAGGGAGCTGTATCCCACATGGGCCTGGAGGATGAATCCACTGAGGGTGAGGGCACCAGTGGGACGGAGGGTGAGGGGTGCACCACGACGGAGACAGGAGGGGAAACTACAGACAACAACTCCTCCTCCGATAGAAGCTCCCTGGTGGTGGCGGACACCTCTGTGCCCACCCCAACAACAGGTACAGCTGCCACCCCCCCTACCAGCACTGCCCTCCCAGCAGCCCCTCAGCGTGTTTCCCGTGCTTGCTCGCCCCAGGCACCTCAGGCCCTGCCCCAGTCAGCCCTGCTGCCCTGAGTGAGGAGTCTATTGACCTCCTGAGATCCCTCACTGTTGGGCAGTCAACCATTCTGAATGCCATCCAGGGTGTCGAGAGGCATTTGCAGCAAACAAATGCATACCTGGAGGGTATTCACTCTGGCATAGCGGCCCAACAGAGAGCATTTCAAGCTCTGAGCTCCGCACTGATGGCAGGCATTGTCCCTGTCTCTAGCCTCCCCCATCCAACTTCCTCTGCCCAGTCCCAATCCCCTCAAACCCAGCCTATCCCAAGCACACCTTCAGACCAGCATTCACCCAAATCAACACACAAAAGTGGCTCAGGCAAACACAAACACCACACTTCATCTCACAGGCACCCACACAAGCACCATCCTCATGCAGACACACCAACATCCACTGCCTCGTCGTCCACCTCACTCCCAGCATCCACTGCCTCGTCGTCCACCTCACTCCCAGTAGTGTCTCCACTCACACCTGCATGCACTACATCCTCATCCACTACCTCCATCACCAGCACGCCCATCACTACACACCCCTCACTGGCAGGCACCACCCCCACACCCATGCACACATCCCCTGTGTCCTCTCCCACTTTGTCTGTGACCCCTCCTCCCAAAGTACACAAACGCAAGCACACACCCACCCAACAGCCATCCACCTCACCACAGCATCCATCTCATGCACCTGCATCCAAACATAGCAGACTGACACCTACAAGCACTCCCTCTTCCTCCACTCCCAAACCTTCGCCCTCTTCCCGCCCCACTGTCCCTAAGAAGCTTGTCCTAGCCAATAGACCTGTTCCCTACCTCTCCCCCCGTCCTTCCCCTCGGGCCAGGGTGGCCAAAACCCAGCCCAGCACCTCAACAACCCAGCCCACGTCCTCTGTGGTTCCTGCAGCTATCAGGGGCTAAAAAGGGGCACCCTTCAGCCCAGCCAGTGTGCCACCAACCCCTGCCAAGGCAAAGAACATTCAGCCACCTGGCAAGGTGAAGAAGGGGACAGCATCCAACAAGGGGAAGGAGCCACAACCAGCCAGCAAGGCCTACTCAAAGACTCCAGCTGTCAAACCCAAGGTAACACCACCATCTTCCAAGGGCAGGAAGGGGCAAAAAACACCAGCCAAGGAACTTCAGCCGTCCGAGCCTGCAGCTGAAGGCCTGGTGGCTACCAGCACAATGCCAGCACTGCCGCCAGCACCGCCACCTGCACCGCGGGCAGCACCGCCAACTGCACTGTTGCAAGCACCGCCACCTGCACGGCTGACAGTAGCACCAGCCCCAGTGGGAGCTGTCTGAGGCTGCAGGAGAAGGGCTGGAGCCTCCCCCACCACTGGCAGCACCCCCACCACCACCGGCACTACCACCACTGTGCAGCCGTAGCCGCCGGCAGATGGACTGTAGCCTTGCCTTCATGGACCATCATGCATCCTGACCACTGCAAATATCGTGGCTCTGACACCTAGGTGAGGGACTGTGACCTGACACCCCCCATGTGCTGCATCGCTGGGCACAAAAACCCCTCCAGAACCAGTGGAGAAAGGCATCCACTCACCATATCCTTGGCAGGATGAAGCACACTGGGCACAAAGCCCCCTCCAGAACCACTGGAGAAAGGCATCCAGTCACCCTATCCTTGGCAGGATGATGCACACTGGGCACAAAGCCCCCTCTGGAACCAGTGGAGAAAGGCATCCACTCACCTGCTCCATGCCAGGAAGAAGCACACTGGGCACAAAGCCCCCTCCAGAACCAGTGGAGACGCCATCCACTTGAGAGACTGTGGCCTTGCACTCCCTAGGACCAAGCAGTGGGCAGACTACCCACTTGAGAGACTGTGGCCTTGCACTCCCCAGGACATCGCTGTGGGCTTGCAGCCCCCTCCTGGAGCAGAGGCGTTGCACCATCTTCTGTCTGAGGTGCCCCCCCTTCCCAACCCCCCTGAGGTGCCTGTGTATTTTTGACCTGATGCCCCTGCAGTGTTCTCTCCGTATTGTGGCAGGAGTCAAGTGTGGGCTTGGCCTATGTGTTTTGGCCCAGTGGGCCACTGACATTTTGGGTGGACATTGTCCCACCTTTTGTACATATTGTATATTTTGTAAATACAGTGTTTGAGACATTAACGTATTTCTGGGTTACAGGGTGTATATGTAATGTTGCATGTTTTTGTGTGTATTGTATTGGGGGTGAGGGTGGGTGAGGGGATGTTGCGTGTGTGTGTCACTCTCTTGTTCCTCCCCTCTCCCCTGTCTACTAGGTGCTGTACTCACTGTGGTTGTCGTCACCGCCGCTGGTACTCCTGATATATGAGAAGATACACCAGCATGGGCAGGACGTGCAGTTCAGGCTCCATGGCTTCCTGGTTCTCCCTTGAGTGTCGAGAGGTGAGTGGTTTCCCTTGCAGAAAAGCTGGCGGATGGGCGTGTTGTAATGGGGTTGGTGGTACATTGTCTTCTGTCTGGCTGTTGGTGGTTACCGCCGCAGTTGTTTGTTGCTACCACCGTGGCGGTCGGTGTGTTAAAGTGGCTGTATGTGTTGACGGTTTCCGCCGTGGTCGTGATTCCACTTTTTTTACTACCGGCCTGTTGACAGTATTACCGTTGCTTTAACACCGACCGCCAGAGTTGTAATGAGGGCCTAAATGTCCTTGGCACCAAAATAGATTATGCAGGCAAGGAACACTCATACTGCTGGTTCAAATCACATAAACAATTTATATCATGTTCCTTCACTTCAGCTTTTTCGATAATTATTAGGCAATACATCTGTATAATCATTTGAATGCATAGCAAAACTTTCCTATAAAGCCAAAAAGGCATGCATCAGCTTGCTTCTGCCCAGAAGTCAACATTCAACCGTTTGCTAGCTGGTGAGTAGTAATTAAAGCAATGAATACAACACATTCAATGGAGAAAAAGGCTATACTAAAAAGAGTTAGATAACATTATGTATAGTCAGTCAATGCCTCTCTGTTATATGAAATATAAACAATCTGAAAATACGGCATCTGGATCCTAGCCTAAAGTAGGATGGGATGTGGAAAACAGAGAAAAGGGTAGGCTAGATTTATAGAGAGATAGGTAGTAAAACGTTTCATAAAGCTGATGTGAGTGTTGTAAAAGTAACCCTAATCAAGATTGAGACCCCTTCAGTTTAGTATTGGGCCACTCCCTAAATCACGCTTGTCACAAGTGGCCAGTCTAGGGGTTTATAGAGGTGCCAGGTGTTTCATAAAATAGATTATAGCATGGTAAATATAAAGATAGACCAACCAATTTCATATATAGTGCCAACCTCTAGCATGATAACCTATAATCTAAGGCTTCTGACCCTTCATTATTAATATCTGCTAAGGAGGCAGAATGTTTATGTAAATTCAAGTGATCTCGTCAGAAGCAAGGTAGTTATTGGGCCATAATCTGCTAGCCAAAGTTATCATTCTAAAACATTCATGAACTGTTAATCCACTTCAAGAGTAGACCCAACATGGAACCAAAAAAATCAATCTCGTCATTAACCTTATAAATGATGCTCCCACTGTGGCAAATCTTCATCAATCAGTTCAATCAACCAATATCAATGGAAGCTACAATGTTTTGCCTCCAGTAACATAAAATGCTGATCCCGACTGTAGCCAATGATGCTGCCAGTCATATATGATCATGTTGAGACAGCCTATTAATCATCTTCTACAGAATGTTATATAGCTAACTGAACGGATGGCTGAAAACAGCACCCACTTACACTGGCTACCTTGGCCCTTGGGATGTAAAGTACATCACATTGTACATGGTTATATCTACAGCAAGCAGAATTGTCAAGAAGACTGGCTGTATTTAATTGGGTTGGGGACAAATACCAGTCATGGAGAATCTTAAAACAGTATTGTATGAGGGAGATCTGTAGCAGAAATTATAAAGGCCCTAAATAGCCTTACAGACAATGTAACAGTGGATTATATTTCCACAGACAATTCCAGTCCAGACCATATTCTGCCTGAAGGAAATGGAAATACTGCAGTTGTTCCTCTAACAACAGCTAGTCCATATTAATCTAAGCATATTGAGCACGACAGATCAGATGTGCCGCATTGCAGCATATCAATTTACTGCAGTTTTTCAATGGGTTCCTCTTGAAAATTTAGATTGTATGATATGGGGGACTTTTCTTATGAAATAGACTAGTAGCATACCAGTTGAGCAACAAAGTTTAATGCCAACTGAGTGATGCAGGCAGAAGCAGAAAATGTGTGATCTGAGATAAGTAATGATCCTGAGAGCAAAAGACCATATGAGGACTTGTGATGCTGTATAGGCCAATAGTTTAGAAATTTTCATTCTAGGCCGTGGCCCTCTCTGCAGGTAGGAATTGATACAAGTGTCAATTTGTGTAGGAAGGAATTTCTTCCACATTCTGGAGGATTTCTGTGACATAAATGAAGCATGGGGTGTCTGTTTTTTTAACGGTCTGTACTCTGACAGATAGGGAGAGGTTGAGATGGGTCCACCATTGTGAAATTCTAAGTGTTATCAGTGGAGACAAGGTATTGTCTACCATTGTCTGTAGTCCACTATTGATGCATTTACCCAGTTACTTAAGTCCTTGTGGAAACAATTGGAAATAGAATGTCCAAATGCCTCACAGTTCCCCTAGCCTAAAAACTGAGAGAAGGATTGAATTATCAACATCAAGTCCAGGGGAGAAGTAGCTGGTAAAAGGATGGTCACAAGAATATAAGTTACACAGAGAAGGTCGATAGTGTTGAGGATGGCATGTATCAACTCCACTTGTTTAACCCTGGCTGAGAGAGGTTTTAAGGCAAGAAGATAAAGGAGAATGGAAAGGTGGTATCCCTGCCTTGCCTCTCAATGTATCCAAATGGGTATGAGAGAAACTCCCCAAAGTTGGAACTCACCATAAAACCATGGATCTTGGGTATTTAAAAGTCTCCCACATTGCCTCTCTATAACATCCAAAATACGTGGCCCCATTCAATGTGGTTGAGGACCTTCTTTGCTTCAAGGGAGATAGCTAATGCCTCTCCAGGCATGCATTTCACATTGCCAGTCTTCAAAAATGATTCCCCAAGGAGTGGTTTGGTACAAGCCCCTCTTGTGACAATTGAATCAAGGAAGGAATAACCCTATGCATTGCATTCACCAATATTTTGGCCAGTGTATTGACTTCTATATTTATCAACAGTAAGAATCTATTGTCTTTGGGTCTGTACCCTCTTTTTATAGTAACAAAATGGTGACCTTGTTAGAAATAAGGCTGGAGAAGCACACAGTCCCTGTTTCCTTGAATGTCACATATAGAAGGGTACAAAGAGAGGTTTGGCTTTAGTTGGGAAGTTATGTACGGCCTTTTCTATCTCTTCCCTTGGAATTTTCCTTCCTAACAAGATTCACCTTTCTGAAGTTAATGAAGGAAGGTGCAATTATCCTGGATTAGTCTGCTTTCTTAAATACGCCCCCTTCACTTGAGTAGTACATACCTTTGTAGAAGCTAGTAAGCACCTCTGGTATGTTGTGGGGATGTGTGGGCATGATACCTCTTGTATCTTGTATCCCAACTGAGAACAGAGCCTCTCCCTGCCTTAACCATGCTGAAAGACATCTGCCCACTTTATTGCAATGCTCAATGTTCCTTTACTATAGTTTAATTAAAGTCCTGTCCACTTTGCAGGAGAAGAAAGAATTGAGGTCACCATGGCAATTTCATGTTTGTGTCTAGATTAAGGGGCAAAGTCTCTATAAAACTGATTAAAACTGATTGGACACGTCTTTTACAGACTCTTTCAAAGTGGCTTGTTCAGTCTTGCATCGCTGTTTAAATGAGACTGAATCATGCATTTACAGAATACCCCATGTAGCTTTATCTGCAACACGAAGTGTTTGCACTTTGTAGACAGATTTTTTTTTTCCTGCTATGTAAGTACTGATCTAAGAGTATAGAGTTGTTTTTCCCTGTGGAAAAGCTAAATATGCCACAATGCCTGTGGTGGTGCAATGTGCTCTAGATCCAAACCTGGTTGCACTAGCGAGTGGTTCAGCCCCTCTTTCTAAAGTAGCACAGTAAGGTGTTATTTTGCTAGGGACTGGTAAGTAATCAACTCTAGAGAATTAACTGTGTGGACCAGTAACAAATGTGTTGTCCTTGTTCACTAGTTGCAGAAGCCACTAAGGGCCTCATTACAACCCTGGCGGTCTTTCCTAAAGACCGCCATGGCTGCGGGCGCCAGAATACCGCCAGTACTCGCAGTATCACTGGCTCTCTATTTCGACTTTTCCGCTGGGCCAGCGGACAGTAACAGTGTTACCGTCCACTGCCCCAGCGAAAAACTCACATCAACATTGCAGCCGGCAGCAATGTTGATGTGCAGCGGGTGCAGTGGCACCCGCCGCACATTTCACTGCCCGAAATTTGGGCAGTGAAATGCGCGATGGGGCTGTGCCTGCGGGCCCCTGCACTGCCCATGCCAAGTGCATGGGCCCCCAGGGGTTCCCGAGTCCCTTACCGCCAGCCTTTCCATGGTGGTGTTTACCGCCACAGACAGGTTGGCGGTAAGGGGAGTCGAAATCCCCAGGGCAGCGCTGCCCTGGTGGATTACGACCACCGGCACCGGCGTGTTACCTCGGCAGAACCGCCATGGTCAAAATAAGGTGATGAGTACCGCCAGCCTGTTGGCGGTACTATCGGCACTATAGCCCTGGCGGTCACCTACCACCAGCGTTCTAATGAGGGCCTAAATGCTGACTAAGCCATGGTGATCTAATACGTTGTACAAGAGGTGTCTATCACCAACATTACTTCCAGGATCCTACAAGGATGTCTGTCTACTCTAAAATTGGACATTGCCCTATAATTAGAAGTGGATGCAAACGTTTCTAGTACTCTAGGTATTATGGAAAAATATCCACTTGTCAGCATTGGCTACATGGATCTCACAGGTGATCAGTGTTTTATCAAGAGACGAAACATGGCAAATAGTTACATCCAGGAAAGAACAGAACCAGGAAAGTATGTTAGAACTTTGTGTGCCATTGATTCCAATAGCAATATGGAAGCTCCCCATATCTTGTGAGAGTTGACAGAACACAATTCTAAAGCACAGCATGGGACAGACCAACTACTAATGACTGTTCTGATTGTTTGATTCTCGGGGTGAGAGGATCCTCAATTAAGGGCTATGCAGGTATTTTTCCAGTGCAGTAATGAAGGAACTCTTCCCTCTTTATATGCAGGGCCAAGCCATTGACATTGAGGGACATTCTGCATGGTTGTCTGTATGAAGGTTAGATAGTAGAGTCAGGCCAGTCTGCAATGTGTTACTAAATAGGGATGTGGTTTATAGCCTAGGAGAAGCTCAAGACAGAATCAATTACCCAAGGACAACAGTGAAACTTCAGGGTCTTGTGAGAGCCTCTCTCAGGGCAGGGGATGTCAGAGGGAAGGAGGCTAAGATATGGGCAGGGAAGGGAACAGTGAAGTGGTGTAATCATCGGAACAACACATAGGGGTTCATATGTAGGATAAAGCTTTGACCATGGAGCCTAACTAAGGTATCAAATATAAGCACCTCATTGTCTGAAAGGTTCTGTAGTTCAATAACAGCAGCAGGTAAAACTGTATGCCAAATATATTCAAGGGCACTGCTTGGGTCTGAGATATTTTGCCCTCCAGACCCAGGATGGCAGGCAGTTGTATGCAGAATGTGCAGTATGATTGTATGGCAAGTCCATGTGCAGATTAATTTATTGTCAGTTTTGAGGGGAGGAGTATGTGGTTTCCTTCTAGATGTCCTGACAAGTTGTGATGGTTGAACACAGATTCATTCATTGTCAGTTGTGAGAGAAGCAGTGTGTGGTTTCCTCATGGATGCAGTGACAAGTTGTAATTGTTTGTAATACAGGGGCAACTTGATTCAAATTCCATAAATCATAGTAATGACTTATTGGATGAGGTGCAGAGCAGACAAGTAAGTCATTAAAGTACCCAATTATCTCAGGTCCCCATTCCTGGGCCATTACAGTGGAGCTCCTGTACTTCCAAGGGTGCACCTAATGAAGGGTTTGTTCAGCAATGAGCCAGTGTCTCCGGGTCCTGCAACTGCATGTTGATTAAAGTACTGTATGTGCACACACAATAGTCCCCCAGGGAAAGTACGTCATCCATTACTAACACACCTCCCAATTAAGCATGTCTCATGGGAATTTATTCTGGGTGATGGAATTATTCCCAGAAAACTGCTGCTGTCGTTTCGCCCATTCTTCTGTTTTTGGTATGTATGCTTTCACGGCCCTAGTCCAGGCCATTGTCTTCCAGTATTGTTGTGTCCTGGTCCAGTTGGCACAGAAGCACCGAAGGCCTGGGTGCTGGGGATGTAGCAGTCCAATGGGGGTCATGCAATGTCACAATGAAGAAATCTGAGATGGAAGGCAGCTCTGTTCACCCAACCACATTGGCCACCCAGCTCCAGTAACCTACTGCTTCATCATACTGCAGGTTGGCCCACTGAATAGTGTTGATAGCTGCACAATGCTCAGTGTGCAGCCCTCTTGGGTGTAGTCAAGCTCTGCCTCCATTTCTTCACTTCTTAGTGTCATTTCCTTTTACAAAGAGACAAATTGGGGCAGATAACAATGTTAAATGACATCCTTATAAGGGCATCTGGATGAAAATCAACTGCAGAAAGACATTTCAAACAAAAAGATTAAATCTCACCATGTGCATAATTTGTAAGATATAGCAAGAAAAGAGCATCAATAACGATACAAAAGAAATAGTACGTGCTTTATATAAGTTGATCCTCTGGAAAATCTACATGTGAGAATAAGAGTCAAAGTCAATTTATGTACCTCCTCCGTTGTGCATGCCTCACATGCTCGTGTTTTGAATTGGCAGTGCATAAAGATCACTGATATTGGTGACACAGCTGGGCAGTCAGAGGCATTGAACTAGAAACTTCAAACCAAAGATTCAGCAGGACCTGGTGTTAACAGCAGTGGAGAATGACCCTTCAACCAGGTAATGATCACTACAGAATTAAACACGTCATACATCTAACAAAGCTAGTGTGATACATACTGCAATCATGCCACCCTCTGTATACTCAGTACAAGCACTGTACTAGTGGTGTGTAGATCAGCTGTCCATCATAATACAAATACCACTGTGCTCTTCCGACATTTATTAGACTGATCAGCGCATCAAGGTGGGCAAGATAAATGAGTTTTACATCCTCCATTGTGGCACATCAAAAAGGTCATGACATACACCTGCACAGTGCACCTTGAGGAGGATGACCACAAACACATCCAGTGAATGTACATCTACATTTGTGTCATGAGGACTGTAAAACAGGAGCGGCAGGTTGCAGCACAGCAGGGAGGGGATATAGCAGCAGTCAGAGTGAATACCTCGAGAGCTCGAAACCCAGGTTCAATCCGCAGCATTGATGCAATGTCCTGTGATTCTGGGCAAATCACTTAATCCCTCCGTGCCCACGAACAGAGCCTTGAAACCCTCCCAGGTGATAAGCTGCACTATATAAAATTTACATTTTATTTTCATTTAATAGTGGATATGTTAGTTCAAGTCATGATTGTTAGCTTTCAGTACCACAGATCACATGGAGAAGGAGCATGTGTCTTTCTGAGGAGGAAGTATCACCACCAACCCTCAACACTGGTTGTAAAAATCAGAAACAGTAAATACTTTGTTATTATTTATTTGAAGAACATCATGGTTTGAGAGACAATTTTATTACTATAATACAAATTTTGGCACTACTCCCGCAGAGTATATAGGGGCTCATTATAAATAACGGTATGCCCCCTTTAAACGCCTGCTCTGAACAGGCATCAAAAATGCCCCAAAAAATAGTGCCATTTTCTCAGCCCCCTAATGAAGGAAATCCCCCTTCCATAATGATGCCTGGTGCATGCATAATGTGGCATAAGGGTTTACAAAGTAGCACAATGCATGCTTTGCACCACTTTGTAAATATGGCATGTGGAAAATGCCACTTTAGCGCCAACTTTGCATTAAAAAAATATGTTTTGGTGGCGCAAGGGATGCTTAAATCTGCCCCTTAATATTTTAAGTATGTGTGCATGTGCTTCCCAAAGTGGGCACACCATGTATAATGGCAATCCTTTCCTGCACCATAAACTGTGCATATTTCACACATAAAAGATATGGTATTTCATCTGGATATGCATACTTGACACTAAGAGCCAGATTTCTACTTTTTGATGCAAAACTGCGTCAAAACTTTTAGCGCTGGCTAGCATCATTTCTTAATGCCACCTGTGCGTCATATTTATACTTTGACGCACGGTGGCGCTAAGAACAGGTTAGAGTAATTTTTTCTGACGCTAACCATTGCGCCTTATCGTAAGGCAAAATGACGTTAAAGCAAGAAAAATGACTCTAATCCAGTTTGCGACGTGGAAAAACTGCGCAAAACGGACATTTTTCACCGCAATAGTGTCAAAAAGCAACACAAACGCAGCAAACAGTGCTAAGGAACCCCGAAATGGATCCCAGAAGCCAGGAAAAACCCCAGGGAGACCCCACACAACAAGGAACCAGCCAGGAGGACCCAGACAAGACAGAGGGGAGAGACAAGAAGAAGAGGAAGTGGCGCTTCAGAGCAGAGGAGCATGACATCCTAGTCAGAGAGGTGACAGAGCACCAGCATCAACTTTTTATCACCTCTAAATTGCCAATTGGGAGGAGAGAGGCAATTTGGCAACAGATTGTGGACAAGATTAACAGTGTGGCAGAGGTCAGGAGAACTGTCATGGAGTGCAAGAAACGCTGGCATGACTGTAAGCATAGGACAAAGGAGAAAATGGCAAGGAACAGGAAGGCAGCACTGTAGACCGGAGTGGGAGTCCAGCACCGCAAGAGGTCCTGGACAAGATGAAGGAGATGGTTGCAGCCATCATCCCGGAGGAAATTGTCACTGGTATCGCAGGAAAGGACATCACAGACTACCAGGAAACAACACATATGCAGGGTAAATTGCATGGGGGACACAAATGCCTAAATGTCAAGTGCAAGAAGGGGGAGGCAGGTACCTACTACTCAATGCATGTCAGCCCTGAAAATCAGGCATTGGAAAGGGCACAGGGGCAATGCATGGGTGCATGGGCTGTACAGGGGCATCCAGGGGCACAACACAACTCAACACCAACAACCTTTGCATGGGGGTACACCGCCATGCCAAGACTGCTCGAAATGCTGAAGTAGATCAGGAGGGTAGGGTAGAACATAAAACTGGGTTGCTGTCATAGGCTGCTGGTATTGTCAGAATGTAAACTAGAGGACAATGCTCAGTCTCAGGCCATTGTCTCAAGCAACATTTACCATTGACAACACTTGCCAAAACTACCTGTGATGTGTGTGCTGGTCAATTAGGAAATAGCAGTTAGGTGCCCATGGCACAAACACACTCAAAATGAGGGATCAGTATGACTACGTGATCAATCCCCATCAATCCCTATCCAAGTGCAACTCCTGTCAACTGCTCATGTCCATAGACTCAATAAACATCAGGTACTATCACATACATTATGAAGTAAACAGCAGTAATCTCATACCTATGCTGCCCATTCCAGGGTCTACCCCTGTGTCACAATAGCTGCAATGCCACCATGCAACATCTCAGGTATCATAATGCCAAGACAACAGCATTGAGGGGGAGGACCTATGTGTATAGCTAGTCAAACACACCCGCACAGTCATAAGAAGAAATGGAACTCTGCCAGGCCCATCAGTGCAATGCAATATAGGACACATACGCAAACATCAACATGAGAGACTACCAATGGTGACACATGTATTGTCCATGGAAATGCAATACATGGTATGGTGCTAGGTCTCAGCAATGTATAGGTGTATGTGAAAAATGATAGACTGGGACAGGGCATATTGTTATTTGTGGTGTATGTGGCATCAGCACACCAACAATCATTGCAAGGCCTCACCATGCTAATGGAAGCAGAGGGAGGGTTGATTAGGACAAGAAGGTGGCAAGCAACAATTTGGACAGAACCCACAACTAGAAGATGTGGCGCAGACAATTTCCCTAAACTGCCCACACTACTTGTGACATGCAGGTGGGGCATAGGCCTGAGAGACTGCAAACATTAATGACAGGAACAATGCATGGGAACCAAGATTGCAATGTACCACCAATAGGAAGTCAGTGACGTCACATTACAACTGCCACAACACAGACACACTAATTGTACAATAGCTCATTGCAGAGGACGATGACCTGTGGATCTGTCTGTCCTGGACTACCATGATGACCTGGAAGACCAGCTGAAAATCATCAGCCAGGAAACCCTCCAAGATGTCATGGGAACCCTCCAGCCACCACCTCCAGTTGCAAGGAGGAGCACACATGTAGCAGCCATCCCTGAGGCCCCACCACCACCCCAATACTATGACCTGCCAGACCAAACACAGCTGAGGACTCTGATGACACTGGTACCACCTTTGAGAGAACAGTAGTGTGAGTACAGCAGGAGCTGGCCAAGGATGTCCGTGTGGGGATTCAAACAATGGCAGCCAGCCTTGAGGGGATGCGCATGTGCATGATGACATCCACAGAACAGTCAGCAGCCATACAAGTCACACTATCCCTACTGCAAGGAGTCCAACAGTGTGTGAGGACCCTCACCACTGCTGTGAGGGAGTTGCCACAACACCTGCCCTCCCAATCTTTCAGCTGCATACATGACACCAAGCTGGACTCCCTCAGGGCAGACATGGCTGCCTACCACAGGGATGTTGCTGCCATACTCAATAATCAGCAGCTCCTCCTTGCTGTACTGATGCCATATCTAGTTCCACAGATGGCAGCTGCCGGGAATTTGGAGTCCACTTCTCCAACCACTGAAGTGTGTGTTGCCCCCTCAAACCCACCACCACCACTATCAAGGGCAGAAGAGGCTACACACACATCAGAGGATGAAGATGTGGAACAGATCGTATTCACCCGCAGGAGTACCCAGTAGTACTAGCCCATGCCACATGGGCACTGATTTTCCTTTGTCCCGTGCTTGACAGCATGCCAGTGTTGCTACAGTTGGTGACATGCACTCTTCACCAACACACTGTTAACCTTACCAATATGGACTGCAATTGTTTTTCACTACTTAATTGGCAATTCATGTTCTTCTGCACTGAATAACACTTCATCTCAGCATGTCCAATGACTTGTCCCTCAACCTTGCACTTGTGTTGCATCACAATAGAGTGCTTTACACTAATGGAGTCACAAACCTGGACTATATAAATATTGCACTGCAGCACTTTAAAATAAACAGCACCCACACAACCACTTTGTCTCTGTGTAATGTGACACACCTACTTTGCTGGAGATTTGGGATGCATGTAACATGTCAATGGTCACAGAGGCCCTCATTCTGACCCTGGCGGTCGGTGATAAAGCGGCGGCCAAGCCGCCAACAGGCCGGCGGTCTAAAATATGCAATTCTGACCCTGGCGGGAACCGCCAACACAGCCCGCCAACTTAACACTCCGACCGCCACAGCGGTACAAACAAACAGCGCGGCGGTTCCCGCCAACAGCCCGGCGGCAGACAAAGTACCGCCCACCCTATTACGACCCACCAATCTGCCACCTTTTCCGGGGCGGGAGCACCGCCGATAAGAACACGGCGGAAACAGACTACGAACGGGAAAACGCTCACCTCTAAGCACTCCACGCGAGATTCCGGCAGTATGGAGCCAGAGTTGCAGGTCATCCCCGCACTCCTATTCCTGCTCATATACCAGGAGCACGCCCGGCGGCGCGGAAGACATCGGTGAGTACGGCACCTACGACACAGGGGAGGGAAAAGATTACCGGCACACACCCACCCACCCACACCCACTACAACACACACATCAATGCATTCCCACAGATCACTGTCACAACCCACAAACCACCCCCCTCCGAAATAATGCAAAGACCAAAAGAAGAGATCTTAAACGGGCAGATATATTGAAAAATAGACAGCAGTAATCCAAATAAATAAATAAACTATGTACAAAATATATACAGCTACTAAATGTAGTCCAACCACTGTCCGTGGATCACAGGGGTCCTGTGCAAAGGGGCAAGGCCCAGTCCCACGACAAGAACTCCACGGAGAGAACACTGCAGGGGCATCAGAAAGAAAATAGGACAGGCACCTCAGGGGGAAGGGAAGGGGGGGCACCTCAGCCACTTGAGTACACGACGCCAGATCCACGAGGGGACTCCATGACCACTGGCCCATCCTGGGGAGAGCAAAGCCACAGTCCAAACAGTCCATACAGTGGGTGGCCTGCCCACTGGGCCATCCTGGGGAGAGCAAAGCCACAGTCCATACAGTCCATACAGTGGGTGGCCTGCCCACTGGGCCATCCTGGGGAGAGCAAAGCCACAGACCATACAGTCCATACAGTGGGTGGCCTGCCCACTGGGCCATCCTGGGGAGTGCAAAGCCACAGTCCATACAGTCCATAACAGACCCCACTGCCACTGGAGGAGGCAAGTTGGCCAGAGGACATCCTGCAGCCCTGCCCGAGATAGATCCTGCCCTGCCACGTCTGCCAAAGGGCCAGCGGTTCTTGCCTTGAAGGGCCCAGTTCAGCGGTTCCTGAGACGGCGGGGCCCAGTTCAGCGGTTCTTGAGACGGCGGGGCCCAGTTCAGCGCTTCTTGAGACGGCGGGGCCCAGTTCAGCGCTTCTTGCCTTGAAGGGCCCAGTTCAGCGGTTCTTGAGACGGAGGGGCCCAGTTCAGCGGTTCTTGAGACGGCGGGGCCCAGTTCAGCGCTTCTTGCCTTGAAGGGCCCAGTTCAGCGGTTCCTGAGACGGCGGGGCCCAGTTCAGCGGTTCTTGAGACGGCGGGGCCCAGTTCAGCGCTTCTTGAGACGGCGGGGCCCAGTTCAGCGCTTCTTGCCTTGAAGGGCCCAGTTCAGCGGTTCTTGAGACGGCGGGGCCCAGTTCAGCGCTTCTTGCCTTGAAGGGCCCAGTTCAGCGGTTCTTGAGACGGCGGGGCCCAGTTCAGCGGTTCTTGAGACGGCGGGGCCCAGTTCAGCGGTTCTTGAGACGGCGGGGCCCAGTTCAGCGGTTCTTGAGACGGCGGGGCCCAGTTCAGCGGTCCTTGCCTTGAAGGGCCCAGTTCAGCGGTTCTTGAGACGGCGGGGCCCAGTTCAGCGGTTCTTGAGACGGCGGGCCCAGTTCAGCGGTTCTTGAGACGGCGGGGCCCAGTTCAGCGGTTCTTGAGACGGCGGGGCCCAGTTCAGCGGTTCTTGAGACGGCGGGGCCCAGTTCAGCGGTCCTTGCCTTGAAGGGCCCAGTTCAGCGGTTCTTGAGACGGCGGACGGTCTATGGCCAACTGCTAATTGCCTGGTGGTGCCCTCCTGGGCAGCGGGGATGGTGCTCCTTCACTGCCCACCTGGGCTGTGGGTGGTGGGGCCCTCCTGGCCAGCTGGGCTGGGTCCTCCCTTGGCAGCGGCTATGGGGGTGGTGGGCTCTCCCGGGGCAGCTGTGCCGGTTCCTCCCGGGGCAGCGGCTATGGGGGTTGTGGGCTCCTCCTGGGCAGCAGGCCTGCTGCCTGACCTCTCCAACTTGCTGCCCTTGCCCTCCTTAGTCGTCGGCCTGTGGCCCTTTCCTCCCTTTGGAGCTGTGGCTGGTGACTGTCTCTGGGTGGTGTCCGGGGGGGATGTAGAAGGCGGGCTCCTGCGGCGCCCCTTCCGCCTACTGCTCCTCTTCCCAGGGGGTGGGCTGGCTGTCCCCTTGCTGCTGGGCGAAGATCCAGACATGCGGGCTGGCGGGCTCCAATACCCCTGCACCCTTGTCAAGGGGGCTGCAGGGCTGGTGGTGGCTGAGGTGCTCTTCTTACCCCGACGAGAAGGAGGGGGGGGCTCAGGGTCAGGAAAGAAGTTAGTAGTGGCGAGGAAGAGCTTCTTGGGACAATGGAGAGTGGTAGGTACAGTGGGAATGGGAGTGGAGGGAGAGGATGTGGTTGTAGGTGAGTCACGTTTGCTGTCTTTGGGTGCAGGTGCAGGAGGGATAGGCTGTCGTGAGGTGGATGGCTGTTGGGTGGGTGGGTGGCTGCGTTTGTGTGGTGTGGAAGAGGGGGTGACAGACACAGTGGGAGAGGACACAGGGGACGTGTAAATGGCAGTGGGGGTGGTGACTGCACGTGTGCGGACTGGAGTGGAGGGTGTGCTGGTGATGGAAACACTGGCTGATGGTGAGGTGAATGGAGGTGTGAGTGTAGACGTCACAGGGAGGGAGGAGGGAGACGAGGAGGTGGGGGTCACAGAGGTGGTAGTGACTGTTGGCATGTCTGCATAGGAATGTTGCGTGTGTGAATGTCTGCGTGATCTGTGGTGCTTATGTTTGGATGAGCTTCTCTTGGGTGTTGAGGTGTGTGCAGGCTGGTCTGATGGTGTGGGTGGGACAGGCAGAGGAACAGGAGACTGGGAGGAGGGAGTTAGTAGAGGCAGGCAGGAGACAGGGACAATGGCTGCCGTCAGTGCTGAGGCCAGAGCCTGGAACGATCGCTGATGGGCAGCCTGACCCGAATGAATGCCCTCCAGGTACGCATTGCTGCGATGAACCTCCCTCTCCACCCCCTGGATGGCATTCAAAAGGGTAGTCTGCCCAACAATGAGCGTTCGGAGGAGGTCAATGACCTCCTCACTGAGGGCAGCGGGGGTAACAGGGGCAGGGCCTGAGGTGCCTGGGGCGAAGGAGATGCCCGGCTTCCTGGCAGAGCGGGCACGGGGCGAACGCGGAGGGGCTGCTGGGAGGGCGGAGATGGTGCGCTGGGTGGCGGCTGTACCTGTAATGGCGGGGGGCACGGATGGTGCCACCCCCGCAAGGGAGCCCCCTTCCGAGGACGTGTCCGTGTCGCTGCAGGGTCCAGTCGTCCCCGTCGTGGAGCTCCCCTCGCCCTCCGTCTCACTGGTCCAGTCTGACTCTGTGGCATGGCCCTCCTGGGCCATGTGAGATGCAGCTCCCTCCTGCCCCGATGCCACTTCTCCTCCGCCTGATGACGCTGATGCACACAAGCACAGAAAGACAAGCAAAAAGGGGGGGGGGGAGAGAGAAATAAAGGCATATTGAGTACATGGATCTCCGGTACAGTTAGCGGACATGACAGACACAGATGCCCCCTGCACTAAGTTGGGCACTTGGGGTACGCTACGCATTCCGTGGAACATGGCCTACACGCCTAGAGTTGACAACTGCACCCATGGATGACACGGCCCAGGGATGGCTGTACTGACAAACTACTGAGGGTGGTGGCTGGGGACACAGGGGCTTACGGGGGTGCCCAGCCTACAGATATCGCCCTGGCCTAGGGGGACCCCCAGCCCTCCTCCCCCACCCAGACTCCTCCACTGCGCGACAACAGAGTAGATAATGCTTGTACTCACCCCCTTGTGTCTGCTGTGCTGCCCTCACGCGCCCATCCAATTCAGGGTAGGCCACCGCCAGGATCCGGAACATCAGGGGGCTCAGTTGACGGCAGGCACCCCGCCTACGTTGGGAGGCCATCCCCAGCAGAGACTCGGCGGTCTTCTGGGTCCCGCGGCGGATGTCCTCCCACCTCTTGCGGCAGTGGGTGCCCCGTCGATGGTGGACCCCCAGGGCCCGGACTTCCTTGGCGATGGCACGCCAAATCCCGATCTTCTCATGGGCGCGGACCTATGTGACACGTAAAGGGAGGGAGAAATACCACGTTCAAGTTTCTCAGCATTTTCCTTTCCAGTGGCCCAACGCCCCCCATCCCCGCCAGGCCTCCCGCCATGCCCAACATGCCCCCCATCCCCGCCAGGCCCCCCGCCATGCCCCCCGCCATGCCCAACATGCCCCCCATCCCCGCCAGGCCCCCCGCCATGCCCAACATGCCCCCCATCCCCGCCAGGCCCCCCACCATGCCCCTCGCCATGCCCAACATGCCCCCCATCCCCGCCAGGCCCCCCGCCATGCCCAACATGCCCCCCATCCCCGCCAGGCCCCCCGCCATGCCCCCCGCCATGCCCAACATGCCCCCCATCCCCGCCAGGCCCCCCGCCATGCCCAACATGCCCCCCATCCCCGCCAGGCCCCCCGCCATGCCCCCCGCCATGCCCAACATGCCCCCCATCCCCGCCAGGCCCCCGTACCGTCGCCATCGTCTCCTGGGAGCGGTTGTATGCTCCCATGATGGTGGTGAGGACCTCGTGGAGAGTGGGTTCCCTGGGCCTCTCCTCCCCCCCCTGTCGCACAGCTGCCCGCCGAGTTGCCCTGTTTCCCTGGGCCTCTGCCCCCTGGCCGGTGTGCCCACTACCACTGCCCCCAGGTCCCTGTTGTTGTTGGGGTGGTGGGTTATCCTGGGTGCCCTGTAGTGGTAGACACACCGCAGATTGACGCGCCCTGGAGACAGAGGCATGGGCCCGCTGGGTGGGAGCTGTGCTGGTGTTCCCAGAGGGGTTTGGGTCTGTAGTAGCCTGGGCCTGTGTGAGGGGAACCGACTGTCCAGAGGTCCCCGATGGTCCGGGCTGGTCATCGGTGTCCAGGTCGACAGAGCTGCTGTCATCGCTGACGGCCTCTTGGGTGGGGGGTGTGGATAATTCTGGCCCCTCCGCCGCGGTGTGTTGACGGTCGGGTCCTGCAGGGGTATAGAGGTATGGTTATAGTTTCAATGTGTGGCATATGGGTGTATCTGTGGGTTCTCGTGTCCCCAAGTGCTGGCATTCGTGTGTGGGGGCTTTGGTGAGGGTGGCTTGTGGGGGGGATGTGTATATGCATTGGGCATGCTTTGGTGATGGGTGTCCATGCTTAGCGGACGCATGCAGGCCTATGTTTTGGGATGTGTGGGTTGTGATGGTGAGACATTGGCGGGGAATAGGTGTGCTGGGGGTGGGGGTGAGGATGGTGGTGGGGGTGAGGATGGTGGTGGGGGTGAGGGTGGGGGTGAGGGTGGGGTTCGAGGATGGGGGTGAGGGTTGGGGTCTGATTTGGCATGCAGGTGGGGGGGAAGCAGTATTGAAGCTTCAACTTACCAGTATCCATTCCTCCGCCGACTCCTGCGAGGCCGTCAGGATGCAGGATGTTCAAGACTTCCTCCTCCCATGATGTGAATTGTGGGGGTTGAGGTGGGGGTCCTCCGCCAGTCTTCTGCACGGCGATGTTGTGCCTGGATACCATGGAACGCACCTTCCCCTGTAGGTCGTTCCATCGCTTCCTGATGTCTTCCCGATTTCTGGGGTGCTGTCCCACTGCGTTCACCCTGTCGACAATCCTCTGCCATAGCTCCGTCCTCCGGGCAATGCTGGTGTATTGTATCTGTGTGCCGAACAGCTGGGGCTCTACCCGAACGATTTCCTCCACCATGACCCTGAGTTCTTCGTCTGTGAAGCGGGGTTGTCTTTGGGGTGCCATGGGGTGGTGTGTATGATGTGTGGGGTGGAGTATGTGTATTTAAGTGAGTTGAGTGTGGTGGTGTGTGTTGTTTTGTGTGTGGATAGTGTGTGGGTGATGGTGTTGAGTGGCTGTGGCTGTTATGTTTTGGATGCTGGTGTCTCGCTCTTGTCTTCTTTACGAATTTTTAAGCGTAGGGGTTTGTGGGTGATGTGGGTGGGTGTTTTATATTGTATTGTGTGTGTGGGAGTGGTGTGTGTATGTGTATCAGGTGTGTGGGATTCAAATCGTCCAATGTGGCTGAGTTTTGTTCGTTTGTGTGTATTCTGACCGCGCCGGTGTGTCCCGCCAATGGAATACCGCGTTTGAATGACCGCCGCGTGGATTCGTGGGTCGTAATGGGATGGGCGTATTTCTGTTGGCGTGGCGGTGGAGGTTTGGTCACCTCCACCTTTCCGCCGACCGCTGGTCTGGCGGTCTGTTGTGGCGGTCGGATTTTCGGAGGTTTGCCTTCTGCGGGTCAGAATGACCGTGGCGGGTTTCCGCGACCGCGGCGGGATTATGGAGGATTTCTGACCGGCGGTAGGCGCCTTTTACCGCCGAGGTCAGAATGACCACCAGAGTGTCTATACCAGAGTGCAGAAATACTGTGGGCAGATATTTACGCACAAGGGCTATGACTTCTAATTCTTCTGTGCTGCTTTTGCCTCATTTTTGAAGTAAAAGCAGCACAAACTTATAAAATATCATTGTAATTTTTGAGTTTGCGCTGCTTTTGTGTTAGAAAATGAGGCAAATGCAGTGTAATAATAGTATATTTCTGCCCAAGGTATCTACAAGATGAAACTCAATGCTGGCCACATCCCCTACTAAAAAGTCATTGTGTATGTGACATTTGCTTCAAAACATACATGCCTCATCCACAACATACAGCAGGAATGGCTGTGTAAGAGTGTTTGGCCAAAAACGTCAGATGGGAGTACAATTAAAACACATAGGCGTGAATTTTGTACACTTTACCTCAACAGAAATTGACACTACTCAGTTTAGCAGTGTTCTCATGAACATCAGGCTGCAGGCAGACGTCCCACAGTGCCCAACATTCCAACACAGGACCCAAACAATGACAGCTTTAAAACCACACCTACCTGTCCAAGACATGGGAACCATAGTCAAGTTGAGTGGTGGGTACAATGGATGGCAGATGCATAGAGATTTAGATTTGTTGTAGCTACCAATGTGACAGATCAGTTGGAAGTGGTATTTGACATGTCAAGGGTGGGATGTGAATACAGGACGGAATACATAGGCCAACAGAAAACTGGCACTATACACTCATGCAAAGACCGAGATCCCCAAGCATCTGGCACATGCCGTAAGGGAGTACCTAAAACTTTAAAAACTATGTACAAAACAGAACTTAAAACTATGTCACACACCTATACTAACCTAATCTATCCTAACTATACATTAACCACAACTGGCCCTAACTACCCTATGCTAAGCTTACTTACCACATATAACAACACACTCTAAACATTTGCCCCCACCCCATTTACATGACAAGACCCATGTAGGATAACATATACTAACCTAAACAGATACTGACTAATATGAAACAAATATATATTATTTTGTATTTTTTTAAGGGTTTACAATAGTTTTTTTATTAGAATGCACAAAAGCCCCACCATTAAATGCCCACCCACCCACAAACTAACATGTAATAATATGAAACCTCCCACCTACTTATCCTATCTAAACTACTTCCCTACTCGAACCTATCACTAAAACCCCTAAACCCACCAAAAAACTGGATAAGGAAAGAGGAGGGAAGGGACGGACTTAGGGGTGAGGGAAGACAGGAGTTCAGAGGTTTGCCCTCGTTAGAGCTTTCTTAATAGATTGTAGCCTCCGGCTATTTCTGTCCACGTCACACTGGAGAGTGTCAAGCTTTTTCATGACTTTATGCATGCCCCTCTAGAGCTGGGAAATTGCGGTCATGTCCAAAGCAGCAGATGTGGTGGTCTGTGTTCCAGACGTAGTTGCTCCTGCATGTGTGGTGGTCAGTGGTGCTGAAATGGAAGGTGCAGCAGGTGTGGTGGGTGTTGGTCCAGAGTTTGAGGGTGCAGCAGGTGCAGCTGATGTTATGGTGGCTGCTGTGCTGCTGGCTGCAGTTGTGGTAGTAGCTCCACCTGTTGTGGCCAATGCCGGTCCCTCTTGGCTGAAAGCCCGCCATTCTCCTGTGTCTCTCTCTCTCCAATAGCGTCTTGCCATTTTTTGGAACCCAGACTCGACATCCAACATATGCCTGTACCTCACTGCCCGTCTCTGGAAATCCCCGATCTCCTCTGCATTCATGTTGGCAACTGTAAAAATGAGATCGGCAACCATCAGTGTCATCATTGTGTGATGCATGTACAGATGGTAATCTAACACTCTTCCCCAAATCGCACATGCAGTGCAAATCACAGTACAGATGATATATTGTCCCTGAGAAATGAAATGGCAACACTGCCTAACCATCAAGTATTTAACAGCACAGCAAAGCACAAGAGGTGTACCAAATAAAGGGGGTCATTCTGACCCTGGCGGTCACCGACCGCCAGGGCCAACGACCGCGGAAGCACCGCCAACAGGCTGGCGGTGCTTCCTGGGCCATTCTGACCGCGGCGGTAAAGCCGCGGTCAGAAAAGGGGAACCAGCGGTTTCCCGCCGGTTTTCCCGCCGGTTTTCCCCTGGCCCAGGGAATCCTCCATGGCGGGATTCCGACCCCCTTCCCGCCATCCCGTTCCTGGCGGTTTTTACCGCCAGGAACAGGATGGCGGGAACGGGTCTCGTGGGGCCCCTGGGGGCCCTGCACTGCCCATGCCACTGGCATGGCAGTGCAGGGGCCCCTTAACAGGGCCCCATAAAGATTTTCAGTGTCTGCTTTGCAGACACTGAAAATCGCGACGGGTGCCACTGCACCCGTCGCACCCCAGCAACTCCGCCGGCTCCATTCGGAGCCGGCTTCATCGTTGCTGGATCTTTCCCGCTGGGCGGGTGGGCGGCCTTTTGGCGGTCGCCCGCCCGCCCAGCGGGAAAGTCAGAATGACCGCCGCGGTCATTTGACCGCGGTGCGGTCTTTTGGCGGTCTCCGTCCGGCGGGCGGCGCCCACCGCCCGCCGGGGTCGGAATGACCCCCAAAGTGATCTGTGCATTTATGTAGTGCAATGAGTCACAATGTAAATGCAGCAAGTACTTCACATGGGCCAGGCCGACTAATCCTTATCATCGGAGTCAACTTCAAGGCACCCAAGACCAGTGATTTGTAATTGGCAGGATGGTATGCCGTTGCTAATCATAAGGGGTCAGTGTTGTTTGGGACACATCCATGCTTGAATGAGATGACTGTCATCTACACTGTGACCATCACATCTACCTATACATATGTTCTTCCCCCCTTCAGGGGGGATTAGCATGCAACACATCATCACAACTGTCGAGGACAACCACAAAGCCATGTCCACCTGTACATGGATTTAGTGAGTGGAACACATGTGAGGAGTGCTGCCACCTAGGAATGAGGTATCCATTGGTCAATCACATCTACATTCACGTTTCCATTTGTGGACATCCATCAACACCTGATCTACAAACACATTTCCAAAATCACCCACACGTCTGGCCTTGACCTGCAGGCACGCCTATTACATACCAAATAAGTGTCACGGAAATGGAGTACAACATATGGGGCTAGATGCTGGGCAACAGTTACCCATACAATCCTACATGTACATTACAATACAGGGATGCACCATTTTTTGTGGAAAATTGATTGTTAGAAATGGGGTCTTTGGTTGGCAGTCAGGTTACCCCCTGTCCAAGCAAGGACCCTAACTCTAGTCAGGGTAAGTCACACACAATCCAAATTATACTGTGCCCACCCTCTGGTAGCTTGGCACTAAGCAGTCAGGCTTAACTTAGAAGGCAATGTGTAAAGTATTTGTGAAATATGCAGTAACACCATATAGCACCACAAAAATACATCACACAGTGTTTAGAAAAAATATATAATATTTATCTGGATATTTGCAGGTCAAAACGATCAAAGATGCAATAAGTAAATGTAGAGATATCACTGAAAAGTTATATAAAGTGTTTAAAGTCTTTTTAAAGCAAACAAAGTCTCTTTTAAGCACAAAGTATCTGGTTCACGTGAAAAATCTCCGCAATGGGCCGCAGAGGAGGAGAAGCGTGGAAACAAAGCGGGTGTGTGTCGATTTCTCGGGCCGCACACAGTGATGCGTCATTTAGTTTCCATGCAGGGATGGCTGTGAGTCGATTTCCGGCGCTCGGTCGTGGATCCTCTTCGGGTTGCTGGGTTTTCAGGTGCCTCGGGGTCTGTGTGTGAAATCCTGGGCTTCCGGAGCGAAGTCACAAGTGCTGTGTCGTTCCGGTGGGCGTTTTTGTGGGAGTTTCTTCCGCACGGCATGTGCTGCGTCAATTTCCCCTCTGGAAGTTGGGCTGCGTTGTCCCAGGTCAGTTGTGCATCGATCCGGTGGGCGTCGAAGTTACGGTCGCAACGCAGGCGCTGCATCGATCTTCTCCTTGCAAAGTCACGCTGCGTCGTTCCGGTTCGGCGTGCGGTGAATTTCTCACCGCGGGGCAGGCTGTGCGTCGGTTTTGGCAAGCAGTGCATCAAATCTTTGCCTCACAAGGAGTTCAGTTGCAAGAGAGAAGTTTTTGGTCCTGAGACTGCAGGGAACAGGAGGCAAGCTCTATCCAAGCCCTTGGAGAGCAGTTCTTCACCACAGCCAAGAAGCAGTAATGCAGCAGTCCTTCACAGAAAGCAGTCAGATGAGTCCTTTGGGCAGCCAGGCAGTTCTTCTTGGCAGTATGCAGGTTCTGGTTATTAGTTTGTTCTCCAGGAAGTGCCTGAGTTGGAAGGGGCAGAGGCCCTGTTTACATACCCAAATGTGCCTTTGAAGTGGGGTAGACTTCAAAGAGTGTCTTAGAAGTGCACCAGGTCCCCTTTCATTTCAATACTGTCTGCCAAGGTCCCAGTAGGGGGTGTGGCAGTCCTTTGTGAGAGACCAGGCCCTCCACCCTCCCAGCCCAGGAAGACCCATTCAAAATGCAGATGTATGCAAGTGAGGCTGAGTATCCTGTGATTGGGGTGTGTCTGAGTGAATGCATATGGAGCTGTCAACTAAACCCAGCCAGATGTGGATTGTAAGGCACAGAAAGATTTAAGTGCAGAGAAATGCTCACTTTCTAAAAGTGGCATTTCTAAAATAGTAATATTAAATCCAACTTCACCAGTCAGCGGGATTTTATATCACCATTCTTGCCACACTAAATATGACCTTCCTACTCCTTTCAGATCAGCAGCTACCACTCAAACAATGTATGAGAGCAGCCTCAATGTTAGCCTATGAAGGGAGCAGGCCTCACAGCAGTGTAAAAACAAATTTGGGAGTTTTACATTACCAGGACATGTAAACTACATGGTACATGTCCTGCATTTTGCCTACACAGCACCCTGCCCTACCAGAGGGTGGGCACAGGATAATTTGGGTTACCTATGGCATACCTTAGGGGTGTCTTATGTGTAGAAAAAGGGGAGTTTTAGGCTTGGCAAGTACTTTTAAATGCCAAGTCAAATTGGCAGTGGAACTACACCCACAGGCCTTGCAGTGGCAGGCCTGAGACAAGGTTAAGGGGCTACGTGCGTGGGTGGCACAACCAGAGCTGCAGGCCCACTAGTAGCATTTAATCTACAGGCCCTGGGCACATATAGTGCACACTACTATGGACTAATAAGTAAATTAAATAGTCAAGTTGGGTATGATCCAATGTTTCCATGTTTAAAGGGAGAGAGCATACGCACTTTAGCACTGGTTAGCAGTGGTAAAGTGCGCAGATTCTAAAAACCAGAAAACAACAGTGTCCAAAAAGTAGAGGGAGGCAGGCAAAAAGTTAGGGGTGACCACCCTAAGGTTGTCATGTCTAACACTGATGCATCACAGTCTTGTGAAAATGAGGGTATGACTCAGTGGCAATATTCTTACACTGGAGCACTTCCAAGTCACATGTGGCCCTACCTGTGGCTACTAATCACCTTGTTCACATGCTGCTGCCTATTGCACAGCACAAGACTCCCAAGATATGATTCTCTGCCTGTGAATGTCTAACCCTGGCATGGAACACTATGTCAACCTCCAGTCAAGTAATATATGAGATCATGTGCCAGCTCATCATATCCTGCAATGAGTGCAACACACAAGAGTCACTCACACAACCCTGCAATCACTACACAGGACAGACATTTTCACACTTACTGGATGCGTCTGGGTCTTCAAATTGAGCCACTTCCCCGATGGTATAGGGGGCCGGTCTACCTGTAAGGCATTGAAAGGAAATATATCCTCAATGTCTAATCACTATAGAAACATATGGACAACAGATCACAGTGTGTAACATCTTAGATGAGTAAGCTGCTGATCCTGCATGTAGACATTCCAACACACATTCACTGCAAATTCGCATTGACACCGACACTCCAATGAGTGATAGACGCATATATGCACACATGCACTGGGCCTAACAAGCATGTGGTGCTAAACCTGACTACAAAGATGGTATTCCATGTCATGATTTGTAATTGGGTGACAATTTCAATGGCACTTTCCAGGTGCACTGCAATACAAGTGACTCAGGTATTGTGGCTTGTGCATCAAGGGACAATGAGGAACTGTGTGATGGACATGTGGGTCAATTTTCAGTCAGCAATTATCGTGCATTCAATGGTCCATGACAGATGTGGCGCAGTTGTATGTAGGTAACAAATGCCCCATAGGCAGTGTCCCCTAAGCCATATATGTCTCCTTTGCCATCATGATGGCAGGGTTCATGTGTGTGTAATGATGACAATGTAGTGCTAAACATGGATAGCCCACTTTGCTGTCCCAAAACAGTGAAATGCGGCATGCTGACAGCGTCTTAGCTGATCATCATTGGCAGAATGCATGGGCACAGGTGCTGTCATGGCACCTGAAAGGTGTTACTCAGGGCCACATGTACCAAGATCAGGTTTTGTGAGTCACACATTGTGAGTCTTAGCAATTAGCAATTAGCAAGTATGATGAGCTGAGGTACAACACCGTCAATGACACTGCAATTCAAAAATGGGGAAGCAAATGAACTACCGCACAAATTTTGATGAGGTAGGTCTCATTTTGCAAACCTCTTGGGAATGGCAAGGGATGCTGGCCTGCTGGGCTCAGCAGACCACCATGTCTGTGGCTGCTTTCAAATAGGGATGTCATTTTTCATTTAAATGCAGCCTTACTTCAGCAGGGGTAAACAGAAAGCATTTAAAAAACCAATATTATGACTGAAATAATTTGTTGGTCTGTGGGACAACTTCCTGCTCAGAAAAAGTTTTGGGCATGCATTAAAAAAGTGGAAGGGATCCCATGGGGACCCCTCCCCTTTTGCAAATGGATTAGCACCAACTTGAAATGGATGGTAACTGCAATTGTTTAGTGCCAGCATTTGTGGTCAAGAAAGAATCAATCAGCGGACTGCAACTCGATAATAGAAAGGAACTCCCCTTCCTAAATGCCACTAGCAAACCCTGTTTTGTGATTAGGCAATGTGATAGCAGAATGGCAAAATTGTGGGTGTGCATTTGAATGAATATTTTTCCTGATGTAAACACAAAGAATCTTAAAACTAGGTAGTTTGTGAGAATTATAAATAGCTTGGTACATGTGCCCCTATCTAATAGTCAGACATGACTCAACAAAGCTCAGGACTGCATTAGTAACATGTATAAACATGTAGAATATATCTCAGTACTGGGACACTAACAGTTTGTTCTACTTGCATTCAACATGGTCACAAACATTACATGCAGCACGTCAAGACATATTCCACTGTCACTCAGGAGCATTCTACTGTACACATTTGTCAATGTGATACTCACCAACAGGGCCACCACTCACCACTCCCAGGTGGTCCAGCAGGTCCTGTTCTTGGGCCACCAGGTCAGCCCAGCGATGCTTCAGCTGGTGCTTGTTCCTTGATGTGTTGAAGACACGTTTGAGGTGGTACAGCACCTTGCCCCAACGCAGGCTCCTTGCCTCTGTGTGATACCCCTGTATCACAAGCCCACCAGCATCATCGGCAGAAAGTGACACACCAGCCACACAAAGGCCCAAGCTCCTCCTCACCCATGCGTGTCAGCCTCGCCGTCCGGACATGTTAGTGCACAACAATATAAACAGAAAAACAGAAAAAGGGAAAAAGGAAGGAAAATAAATCTGATAAAAGGAAACTTACAACCCAAAATACAAACCCTAACTAACCCAACTGATCTAATCCCCAGACACCCAACAGTACAAATACAATCCAAAAACACTAAACTGCACAAAAACACTTTAACTGTACAACATACAAATAGAATACACAAAAAGACACAAGAGAGATACCACAAGATTCAGTTAAGGCAATCCAAACACAAGCAACATCGAGGCACAGCCACACAGTCAAGACAAAGTACAGACTGTAAAGTGAAAGCAAAAGTACACACACAGTACCATGTCTGTAAACAGGATTTTCTATAACATCACTTCCTATCCCCTTTGCTGCCCGTTTTACGTCTTGCGTGTATTTTTTTTTATGCATAGATAGTTTGCATGAATATATGCAACACATAACCTACTTGTCTGGCAAAATACCACACATTACCGGAAAACTTCTATTTTAATGGATATCCGCATGCATGGGGTGCACTGGTGGAATTAACACTAAGGGCCCATGTATGTTTAGTTAGTGTTTGTGTTGTTTTTCAACACATTTGCATTAAGATTTTTGACTTAAACTGTGTTTGCATGATTTTTAATTATTTAACATGCATGCACCCTGTATGAAGATGAAGATAGAATGGTATGGCCTGCAGTGTGTGGTATAGTGGTTGGCCACATGTGGTAGAGCATGCAACTGCGACCCACATTTATACCATCTTTCCGCCACATTTCCTTCATTTTCTGACGCGAAAGCGGCACAAACCTACAAAATGCAATTGTATTTTGTAAGTTTGCGCTGCTTTTGTGTCAATAAATTATGGCAATGCGGCGCTACAAAAGTATGAATCATGGCCTGTGTGTTTTGTGTGTAAATGAACTGTAACAACAATATGTGTGCTTCTGATGGAATGGCATGCAATACATTTGATGTAATGCTGATATATGAATGTGTTACAAATGAGTATCTACATCAGATGGCAATCAGTCATGATATGTGTTTGTAACATGTGTTTACTCATTTGATGTGTGTAATTGTTTGACTTTGGGGACATTACATTTCTCATGACAAACAAAACACAGGGATGATTGAGGATGGCTGATGAGGGCCATGTTGGATATGTTACCCCTCATATGTCATTAATTGTTGGCTACGACTTCATGGTGACTTGTGTGTGAACTACCCATGTGTCAGCCATTTGTACATGTTTGGTAGGTACAGTGTTTGCGACACTGTACCTTAATTCCACTCATAACATTGTTATGTACACGTCAGTTTGACTAATGAAAATTACCTATGTTACTCATGCTGCTGTGGTGGACCTGCTGCCCTGGCTGCATGTGTTCACATATTTTCAGATGTACATTCCACAGAAGTGTCCTGTTTAAGTGTGTGGGCATGTGTACCCTGTGTCAGTATTGGGCTCCATGGTGTTACGGTTTCGTGCAGGTCTAGTCAGGAGTCTGCTGGGGCAACCCTTGAGTTCACAGAGTATCTTGCAAGGAACAAGTGTACCAAAGCAGAAGAGCAGCTAAAGGCATACAAGGGGATAGGACACCTATGGTAAGGCAGATAATACAAAAGAGTGAATACAGAGCAACCTTAGTGTGGACAAATCTGGAACGTAAGAGGCTGCCCCCTGTGATGTCCAAGCACCTGAATCTGGACTTCAGGATGCCAAAGGTCCTCTCCACAATGGTGTGTGTCCTCCAATGTGCCTCATTATAGGCACGCTCTGCTGCTGTGCTTGAGTTTGGGAATGGGTTCATGATCCATGGCTGGATCCCGTAACCCCAATCAGCTAAAAAATTAAATAGGAGTAAGTATTTTGTTAGTGCTTGCAACAGGAATGTCATGTAGCATGGCAGTTGATAGCTTGTGCCGGCTGTGACTCATATGTGTTTGTGGCATTGTGTGAGATCCTGGGCTTCTCAGAGGTTTTTTCTGCAGTGGGTTGTTTGACTTTACAACTTGTGTTTGGCTCATTGACCTGGTATCTATGAATTTGTTTCCAAACTGCTGGTCAGTATGTATGTACATGCGTTGTGTGGGGAGCAACAAGTGTTAGTGGGCTTTCACTGGAGAGGACATGATAATTCCACACACACAATAGATGGCCTGGACATCCCATCCCATTAGACATATTTCATTGCAGATGAAATGCAACAGTGAGGCCCTTTGATTAGGCCTGGTGACAATGCACAACACATTTCCCTAAGTTGGCAGCACTGAGGTGTTCAGTATTGACATTGCACAATTGTCCCATGTGGGACTTGATTCTATGCAAACCTTTGTAGTTCCATCTGCAAGTGGCTCATGTGCAACCGTGCACCTACACTACCAAACTTGCTCCAGGTAACTGGGCTAAATTCCTTGTGGAGGTAGATGTATCTGTGCAGGAAGGGCCATCTCCCTGTACATCTGTTATTTTGATGGACAATTGGCTCTTTCAGTGTGTGCAGCAGTGTGCAGTTTGCATTAGTGACACATCAATATGTGTTCATAGCACAGTCCACTTCCTTATTGCTACCTGGCAAAGGCACCCCAGGAGTAATGTATGATGTTGGGAAACCTTACTACTTCCGTGTCACCTACATGTGAGCCTGCATCATCATGCTATATGCCTCATGGTGTTAGACCTGCAGCAGCACACATTGCTCACCCCTTCCACAGTACTTATTGCCTGAGAGGGTGTGGGATTGTCTATGTGGCCTAATGTAATAGTAAATGGTTCATCTTCCAAGTTGTACTTCCAGTGCAGGCCATGTCATTGTCACTGTGTGCTTTGACATTGGTCCCTTGTTGCTCTAGAGTGGCAGCTAATGTTATTGGCAGCCATCATTTGTCCATAGGTGTGTTTCCCATTGTGTCAGGGTGTATAACATAACTATCGAAAACAAACACAAAAGGGCTAATGTATTGGGAATGTTTAAAGAAAAATTGGTCCTGTGTACGATACTCCCATCATATGTCAAAAAAGCCAAAGGGGCACAGTTCCAGTCAATAAATTCTGTACAGGTGTACAAAGTGAATGATGGAGTCAATGAGTCTGCTCTTTTGAGAACAAGAACCCTCACTCACCAATTGGTGACATGCTTCACTATCGGGCTTTTGCTCCTAGTCAGACCGGCACTGTTCTCAAAAGAGCAGACTCAGACTCCATCATTCACTGTATGCACCTGTACAGAATTTATTGACTGGAACTGTGTACCTTTGGCTTTGTACAACATAACTACCTGTGTCACACCTCAGTGTCTTCCTGCCTATGTGTCAATGTAGTGTTGTATGTATTTTGTGTCCTACAGGGTTGCTGTGCCATGTGTATATTGCTAGGTCTATGGACTTACTGACAAGAAGGCCATTGCCATATTGTCTGTCCTGGAAGTGCTGATTGATGGTGCTGTGGCGAAAGATGAAGGAATCATGTACACTCCCAGGATACTTGGCCAAGATGTTGGTAAACAATCCCTGATGGTTAACTATGGCCTGCAGATTTATGGAGTGTGTGTGCTTTCTGTTCCGGTATAGATGCTCTGTTGCTGCTGGTGGTACAATCCGGAAATGGGCGCAGCCAATTGCACCAAGCACATGCAAGAAGCCATGTATTTGGTAAAACCCCTGTTTGATCTCCTGCTGCTTCTGCTGGGTGTTGGGGAAGCTGATATGGCGGAGTGTGAGGGAGATGGGGAGATGATGGCATCTAGGACCTTGGGAAGGAAGGCGGAGAATGGGGGAATGTGATACCCCAGCGACCAGGGCACCCATTGTTTGGAAGAAGCCACTTGCCATCATGTGCAGGACAGCTAGCAACTTGGTCACTGGAGGTATATTGTGTGGTGTTTGGAGGCTGGCTGTTATATGTGGCTCAATTTGGCGCAGCAGCTGCTGTATGGCTCGTCTGTTGCGTCTATACCCTCTGGATGATATCCTGTTCCCAGAGGCCCTGGAGGGTTGTCCTGGTCCTGAAGACCCTCTCCTAGCTTCTGCATTGCCTTTGGGGGCCACGTTGGGGTGGTGGTGGCTGCTGCTGTTGGTCCTGTGCTCTGCGTCGTCTAGCATGCTGCATCAGTAGCACCTCCATGTTGTCCTTATTGAGCAATGATGTTGCTTGTGTTTCTTTTCTTTAAATAGTGATGTGTTTGCCTTATTTTAACGCCTGGCCTGAGCCAGGCCTTAAAATTGGACACAGATCGGGCTTAGTGTCATTTTTGGATAAATATGGCGCTAATGTGTTTGAGTCATTTTTTGGACGGGAACGCCTACCTTGCATCTCATTGACGCAAGGTGGTTTCACGCATCCTTAAAATGACGCAAGCTCCACATTTTTGACGCTACACAGGTTTAAAATATAAATATGGAGTTAAGTTTGTGGCAGATTTGCGTTAAAAAATTACACAAATCCGGCACAAACAGAGTATAAATATGGGCCTAAAATTGGTTGTGTAGGTTGAATAATCTAAAGCTCCTCATTTCAATCTGGATATTGCTGCACATCTGATGGCATTGATACATAACTGGGTATTGGCATATTTGTGCAGCAAGCACCACCCACGATTACACATCATGCATTCTGTGGGGAATACATTAATGCTTCGCCTTCTAGTACAGCCACACAGATCATGGGTTTGGAACTCTTTATGCGTGTGTGTCCAGACGTGCTACCTTTAAGCACATTCCTTTTCAGATTATTAAAACACTCTTACATGAACAGCGTTTCTAGCTAGTTAATGGATAAGTGAAACAACCTGGAATTAGTAAATAGAATATTTTTTGTAAAATGTCATGTTAGCAGAGAGTGCATAATACTTAATTACTCCAGAGAACTAAAGTGACTGCCCCCCCTCCCCCGCCGTCCTCTTACTTTAAACGTACTACCCTTGCCGTCCTCTTACTTTAGCTCTTGTTAAACCAATCTTTCCTTTCATCTCATCTGTCTACTTCCTTTAGTCACGCCATTCCCTCTGAAATCGTCTCCTCTTCTTTCACATCAGTCTTGGTTTCCCTCTGCTATTGACACCATCACTCAATCCTAATAATCATTCCGATTTTTTACCTAGTTTGTTGCTTTCTTTTAGTTCCAAAAACTCTTGAACAGATCCTCTTCATATAACTATGTTCTTTCTTTCAAGCAAACAACCTCATTTCTCCTGCATAATCTGTCTTTTCCTCTGGATATTTCACTGAAACCACTCTGTTCCACATTATCATCTGTGATCATTCCTGCTACAAAATTCTCTCTTCTGCTTCAGTTCTGTTAAACCTTTGTGTGTCTTCTGCCACAGACGATCACTCTACTCTTCTATCTTCTCTACTTTGAGGGTGTCTCGTTGTGTTCATAATGGATTTTCTTAGTCTCTCTAGGATGCCCTTTCTCTCTCTAGAGAAAACACCCGTTTTGTTTAATTTCCTGATCAGTTTGTGAGTCCTCGTGGCTCGCTGATTATTCAGCTCTCTGTTCTCAACAATTCCATCATTTGAATTTGATTCTCATTTTTATGCTGATGAATCGCAAACATTATTTTCTTTCTCCTCTTTCTCCATATCTCTACATCAGAAAGTCTCTGTCTGGGCTGTTTGCAATAAATAAATCGATGACCTTTCAGTTCCTCAGCCTCTGCTTCCAAAGGGAGATATTCTCTTCCCAGCTAAGTTCTCCTCGGATGTGCCTCCTTGTATTCTTTTTCTCAAACCCAGCTCTTTTCTTCTTTTGCTGTTAGGGCTCTGTTTATTTAAACTCCTGACTGTACTCCACATATTTTAGCAGTTAGCAAATATTTCCTACTCTTTATGAATCTTTTTTTTTATGAAATCCTTTTATATTTGTCTATTTTGAAAGTGGTTTTACAATCCTTAAATGGTCGCACATCTTAATTACTGTTCTTCATTTTTTGTGGGTCTCCCCAATAAGCCGAATTAATTAATTGACTCATTTCAAGCTGGTGAAAATGCCTGTATTCTCCTTCTCTTTGACAACATACTCATATTTCTCCATGCTGCGTTTAGTGTGGCTGGCTGACCTTTTATACACGGTATAATTTCACTTTTTGTCTATTATTCACAATTCACGTATATCCTTATCAGGTCAGGGCATGGTAGACAATTGTGTAATTATTAAAACCACTGCTGCTTCATATATGAACATGGTGCATTTACTAGGATGCAAATATTTCTGTGTTATGCATTTAGATTTTTCTAGCATACATGTATCTAGCATCCATTGCCTTCCAGGTTACTCTGTTTTTATAAAGTGTCGGATTCTTTTGTTGCAAAGCACCATAGACTCCTGTGAAACAAAATACCAGCATCATAGATTACATTCACCTTTATGTTATGATATTCCATTGGCTGCAGTAAATGTGGACTAGGAGGAACCAGTAGAACATAAATTCAGGATAGACCACTTCCCCACTCCTGGTAGTCTGGTAGCACTGAATAATCTTTCTGTAAAAAAATGTTTTAAAGTGCCTTCGATATCTCTGTACAGAGGGTATAGTAGCTTTTAGTGCTAGCTGTGCCCAAAGTCAATTACCTAAAACATTGGAGGGGCTGGCGGTGCTGGCGGTCCTGCTCTGCCAGGAAAGCGCTGCAAGCAGAGATGCCCTAGGGATTACGAGTCCCTTCTCTGCCAGCAATTACATGGTGGTAGCCCCGCCATGTAAACGCTGGCAGAGATGGGTGCAGGATACCCCAGGGGGCCCCTTAACTGCCCATGCGCTTGACATGGGCATTGCAGGTGTCCCCCTTGCCAGCCCCATCGTGATTTTCACTGCCTGCTTTGCAAACAGTGAAAATCACAACGGATGCTGATGCACCCTACGCAAAACAGTATTGCTGGCATCAATGTTGTAGGCTGTTTCCTGCTGGGCCAGCAGGCATAAACTTCCACCCACTCACCCAGCTGGAAACTCTTAATGGGGCCTGCGGGAAGGGGGCTGCACTGGCAAAAACGTGTCAGCTGGAGTTTGGAGGGCAACCTTTTCCGTCTGCCAAACTCATAATGACCCTCTGAATGAGTGGCCTTTCGGTTGCCCTGTAATTATTTTTAATAATTTGAGGTGAGTCCCCTTACCTCTCAGATTCATTGGAGTTAAGAATTGGAGATAGGACCCAGGCTGGATCAAAGGCAATGTGTAATGCATTTGTGCAATGTGTAAAGTATTTATGCAGAGATAAAACAGTGTAAAAGTTGAATAGATTTTAACACCATACAATGGAGTAGAGTCCCTTTGGAAAAGTGTCAAGTTGAGTGGAGTAGAGTGGAGCAGTGTAGAGTAGAATAGTGTAGTGTTTAGTGGTGTAGAGTGTAGTTGCATACAGTGGAATAGTATATAGTGGAGTGGCACAGGGTGAAGTGGGGTACAGTAGAGTTGTTTAGTGTGTATTGGTGTACAGTGGAGTGGCACAGAGTGGAATAGTGTGCAGAGGAGGGCACACAGTTGAGTGGCATAGAGTGGAGTGAGGTAGAGTGTAATAGAGTAGAGTGGAGTGGTGTGTTGTGGAATGATGTAGAGTGGAATGGCATAAATTGGAATGGTATAGAGTGTAGCGTTGTATAGTAAAGTTGCGTACATTGGATTAGCGTAAAGTGTACAGGCGTACAACGTAGTAGGATAGAGTGGAGTGGTGTAGATTGGAATGGTGAACAACGGAATAGCATACAATGGAGTGGTGTAGAGTGCAGTGGGGCAGAATAGAATGGCTTCAAATTAAGTGGCATAGAGTGGAGTGCGGTTGAATGGAGTAGCTGTAGTGGAATAGTGTGAAGTGGAGTGGTATAGAGTGCAATGGCATAGAGAGGAGTGGAATAGCATAGAGTGTAGTTGCATAGACAAAGTGGTATAGAATGAAATGGCGCACAGTGGAATAGCATACTGTGGAGTGGTTTAGAGTGGAATGTGGTACAGTGAAGTGGTGTACAGTGAAATAGCTTACAGTGGAGTGGCATAGAGTGGAATGGGGTGGAGTGGATTTGCTCACAGTAGAGTGGCATACAGTTGAGTGGTGTGCAATAGTGTTGGACGGAAGGAGGCACACTGAGAGGAATAGTTTAGAGTGGAGTGCAGTGGCATACAGTGGAGTGGTGTACAGTGTAATTGCACACTCGAGTGAGGTGGATTGGAATGGTGTAGAGTAGAGTGGCATAGAGTGCGATAGTTTAAAGCACAGGGGCTTAGATTGAAGTGGCATAGACTGGAGTGAGGTACAGTGTAGTGGCATAGAGTGTAATAGCATAGTGTGGAGAGACAAAAAGTGAAATAGTGTACAGTGGAGTTGTGTTAAGTGGAGTGGTATAGAGTGGAATACCATAGAGTCTAGTGCTGTTGAGTGGAATGTGGTAGAGAATAGTTGATTAGACTATAATGGCATACAGTGTAATAGCATACATTGGAGTGGTGTAGAGTGGAATACCATTGAACGTAGTGACGCAGAGTGGAGTGACGTACAGTGGAGTGCCATATAGTGGAACAGCATAGAGTGGAGTGACGTAGAGTGCAGTGGCATACAGTTGTAGCAGAGTGGAGTTGCATACACTGGAGTGACATAGAGTGGACTAGTGTAGAGTGGACCGGTGCCTGTGTAAAAACATACAGTGGAGTGTTGTAGAGTGGAGTGGTGTATAGTGGGGTGGCATACAACAGAGTGGTGTGGAGTGGAGTGGAGTGGAGTGGCACACAGTAAAATAGTGTGCAGTGTAGAGGGTCATACTGAAGTGGCATAGAACTGAGTGACATAGAGTAGAATAGCCTAAATTTAGGTGGTTATTACAACTTTGGAGGAGGTGTTAATCCGTCCCAAAAGTGACAGTAAAGTGACGGATATACCACCAGCCATATTACGAGTCCATTATATCCTATGGAACTCGTAATATGGCTGGTGGTAAAATCCGTCACATTTGGGACAGATTAACACCTCCTCCAAAGTTGTAATAACCCCCTTAGTGTCTTAAGGTGGAGTTGAGTACAGTGAATAGCATAGAGTGGAGGGTCTTACAGCAGAGTAATTGCTTATACCGGAGTCATGTAGAATGGCATACATTTTAGTGGGGTACAGTGTTTTAGCACAGTGTGGAGTGGCATAGAGTGGAGTGATGTAGAGTAGAGTGGCATAGAGTGTAATAGCATACAATGGAGGGACATAGATAGTAGTGGCATCGAGTGGAGTATAGTACTTGGAACAGACGTAATGTAAAAGTAGATGAATGGATGTAAGTATAATGTGGCAGGAACATAAATTATGAGGTGTAAAATGCATTTTTTTGTAGTAGATGTAAATAGTGTAAATAGTGTTAAAGTAAAAAATGCAAAAATACTTAGGGGCATATTTATACTCTATATTGCGCTGAAATAGCGTCATTTTTTTTACATTTTCAGCGTAAACTTAACTCCATATTTATATTTTGACGTTAGACCCATCTAGCCTCAAAATATTGGAGTTAAAGTCATTTTTTGACTGTGGAAAACTACCTTGCATCAATGAGATGCAAGGTAGGCATTCCAGGGCAAAAAATTACTCCAAGGCCCAGGTACCTTATTTATCCTCCCTTGCAAAAATGGTGCACAGGAGGGAGGCAGGCCTAAATAATGGTGCTTAGCTTGCTTATCGCCATTATTTAACGCCTGCGTCAGGGCCGGCATTAGGGGACCTATGGGCCTTTTTCCATGGTCACGGACCATGGAAAGAGAAAGAGCCCACAGGTGCCCTTCCCTGGCCGCAGGGTCACCCACACCAGGAAGACACCTAAGGATGGGGGGACCCCATCCCAGGTAAGTAGAGGTAAATATTTATATATATTTTTTTTTTTTAAATTTAGCGCAGTGTAGCATCAAAAAGTATAAATCAGGGCCTTAGATCTAACTTTGGGGTATATCATGGTACATGCCAATAAGAAGGCAGTATCTAACTGGCTAATAGCTCTGCTTATGAAATGTAAAAGGGAGCCATGTAGTTTTCATCACACCTTTGCTCCATTGTAGTTTAGGGCCTTAAATATATGTAAGTAGTAGGTCTTATTGTTGTTCCCACCTATTGCCACTTTATGAAAGTGGTAATAGGTAGAGAAATTAACTAATGGTTTTCCATTTATTTTTATACCATGTTACGGAGAACCAAATTTTTTAAAACATTTTTAAGTAGCACAGTAATTTGTAGGTACTACCTTAGTACTCCATAGAGTTCTTTGTAAATATTTAAATATAGAAAAAAATGAAAGTACACTGTGGTACACAATATTTGTAAAATATAGTGTACTTCAGTGTATTTTTATTTTTTAACATATTTATGTTTTTTATTTTTTTAAGTACCCTTGGTAGTGGATAGGAAGTACTGCTGTACTCCATACATTTGATAAAATTATAAACAGTAGGAAAAATATAAAACCTAATAGTTACCTGTCTAAGGGTGTAACACAAAACACATCCAAAGTGTACTTAAAACAACATGGATTCATTTAACTTTTCTATAGGGGGTCATCAGCCAATCACATAATGCCTTGTCATCACTATGACCCACAGTAGTTTTGTGAAATACCATACCATGCAATTTTCGAGAAACTTCTGATATCATTAATTTAAAAATGCTGTATAACTTAAAAAAAACTGACCCTTACTTGTAGTACCCAAAATAATTGTCTGCACATCATAATGTATAATGTAAAATGTTATGTACATTGAAATAGGGGTTTGGCCACTATGTCAACATGTATGGATAATGCATTGGTGCCAAAATGTATTTTGGGACCCAATTTTTCTTTGCATCCCTTGAGAAATCATCCGCCAATGTAGAACAGGGAATAGGTGTGGAAAGTTTTGTGAAGATTCGTCAAACGGTTGCGACGTTCTTAGCGAGGAATATGAGGAATTCCTATCCCTGGGGATCCTTACTACAGAGTAGCTACTATAGCCAGCACTCTCCTTAAACTTCTATTTTACTGCCGAGTAACACTATTCATGTTGCACCTGTGGGAATGAAGTTGTAGCTTCCAGCTTCGGCTCCCCCTCTTCTGCGTCACCCCACTGGTTCGGAACCAGCAGCTAAAAAATAAAACAATATTTTATCATTGTTTTATTTTTCAACTGCTAGCTCTAAGCCAGCATGTGCCGGGGGGGAGTGGCTGGGCCATGGGAGTGGGAGGAATAGTGGAGTGCATTAAGTGCACATGTCTGTTTGGCCGGTCATCTTAGTCCGACCAAACAGACATGCACACTTAAGTTTCTTTAACCCAGCGGCATTTGACAGCCAGGTTGGAAAAACAGCACAGAATCCTTGTGCCTGAGCGTGCAGTAAACCAGCACGCTCAGGCCAATCCCGACCCTGCTCTGATGCTTGGTAATAGCATGAAAGCCGCACAGGGATTGCGTAGGAAGTCGGTGAAGCTGTCCCATGGACAGCTGGGACCAGGAAGAGAGGAGTGCGAGACGGCCTGCAGCACCAGGTAAGTGTTTTTTTTTATTACTGAACCTCCCTCGCTTCTCCTGCATGCTTCCCCAGCACTCTTCACTGCATGCTTCCCCATACCCTTTCCAACTGCCACACTACTTCTAAATTTCATCAGCTGCCACTGGTTACTTCTAATGTATTACTATGTAAGCAAACTCATCAAGACCCTATTTCCAGAGCTCACATGACACCATTTTGACTTTCTGCCTCTGGTGACAGTGTGGCAGGGTGCAAAACATCACCCTAAGCTGTGATCTATATTCTCTGGATTTTGGAATCAAAGTAACTGAATCCCAAACCCTGCACCCAGAACTTATTAAACATAGCCAAACAGTGTTTTGTGATTTCTGCCGACAGACGTACCAGTCAAAGGATGCACCCAAAGACTATTTGATATGTCTGAAGCTATGTAGAAATTGCTGAACTCCATGACCTGCAGGGCATGGCCTACGTCGCTACTTAGTCCTACGTTCTAGCTTAAAAATGCCCATTTCTGTCAGGCTCTGAGGAAAATGCAGAATGCATGACATGGTGGAAGACAATACCATATGACCAGAGCTCACTAGGAATTACCAAATGTAGGGCTAAATTTTCCTATGCGGAACCAGGAAGAGGGCATCTGACCAGAAACAAATGGGCTAAGCTTAAAGGCTGATTGTGGAGGTAGGCAGTCTAGGAACAGGGTGTGAAGAAAGGGCACATCCTGGCCTAGGTGGATAATTTGGTTAGGGGCCCAAAAACATTAACTGAAAAAATGGGAAGTAGTGTTTGTTTAAAAATAATGTTTCTTATGGTACTTTACAATAAATACTGTACTTAAAATGGACATCATAATTGAAATCCAAAGCAAACTAATTCACCATGGTGAGCTGTAGACCAATTACTCACAAACGCAATGCAAATGTAATGGCCCTCATTACGAGTTTGGTGGTTTTCGGGCAAGACCGTCATGTGAAATGGCAGCACTATACCCCCAGTGGTGGCAGTGTAGCGACCGCCACATTACAAGACACAAAGCACAAACTGCCCAAAAACAGGCACAAAACCAACACCGCCAGGACAACCCATGGTGAAAGAGTGACTGAGCAATCGGCGGCCCCACCACGCTGAGACCATTGTGATCACCATATTTAGAGGCAACCTCCAGCACAGCGGAACATGCAGGCCGGAAACCGTTGACATCCAGCACAGCAGCAGAACAACAAGGCACTGCATAAAGAAGCCAACACCAAATTGGCCAGTTCGAATATCCCACACCATGCACACCTGCACACAACCACAATCCCTTGTGACAATTACGAGCAGCCACAGACACACTCGACGTAAAGCACACCCCAAACAAAACAACCACATCTCACATAGCAGACATTGCATTAATCAACACCTCAGCACAACAGCACCCACAGCCAAACACCTCCACATCACCACACACCCCGCACTGCACCCAACACGCAGTCCACATATCCACCCCCACAACCTGTCACGTCAGAAGCATCCACGGTTCACCGAGAATGAGTTGCGGGTCATGGTGGATGAGATCATCAGAGTAGAGCCAGAGCTCACGAGAGTCCAGGTACAACAAACATTGATAGCCAATAAGACAGAGTTATGGCGGAGGATCGTCCACAGGGTCAACACAGTTGGCACCTACCCACACACAAGGGAGGACATCAGGAAGAAGTGGAATAACCTGAGGGGGAAGGTCCGTTCAATGGCGTTGAGGCATCAGATCACCCAGAACAAGACCGTTGGTGGGCCCCTCACCTTCTCCCCTCCAGTTGGCATCCTGAGAGGAGAAGGTACTGGGCATCATGCAGCCCGAGGGCCTGACTGGCATCAGCGGAGGGCTTGACACTGGTAAGTCTTCAATACCCCCAAGCACCAACCACCCCTGCCCAGCATGCCTCCCCACCACTCCCCAACCCACCACAACCCACCCCACTGCACATGTCACAAACACCCAATCCCGTCCTCTGCATGCCACACCATCCCACTATCCCTACCCACACACTCTTAATGCACGGATGTCAACCACAATGTAAAGAACCACAAATCCCACAATCCAGCACAACCCACACAGCAACACACCACAGACCCACTGCATGGACAACCATACCACAGCCCACACCTACTGGCTTCTACAACAGCCTCCCAACACGTGGCAATGACAGCAATGCCATCCACCATCCACAACCCCCATGCCGCATGGAAACATTGCCACAAACCCTTATTCAAAATCAATGTCTGCAGTCCAGCAGCTGTCATTGCCATCCCTGGAAAGAAAGTCGAGCCACTGCATGCATGACAACAGGGACCTAACAACTACAGTTACACCACTAATATGTACCATTTCCATCCACAGGTACCCCTGCCACTGCCACCTGCATCGGATACCAGGCGTAGACAGCCCTCCCCATGATGATGGCTCCACTGGATGTCTGGATGAGGACGACTTGTCTGGGCCATCTGAGGCCACTGGACAGTCCACCAATGGCAGACCCACCATGAACACACCCAACGCCCCTACCCATGTGGCAACAAAACCACAGCCAGCACCTGATCCCCAAACCTGTGCCTCAGGGACATCACAATCAGAGATGTGCCCCATAGTACAGGGATCAGAGCAAAGGGAAAACACCCCAGACCATGAAAGCCTGGCTGCAACTGGGAATGGGCACACTGTGCCAGGGGCACAGGGGGCCAGGGGTAGTGGGAGAGTCCAAGGCTCAGGCCAGCCACACCAACTGACAACCCAGGAGGCCCTCAACCAAGTCCTGGGTGTATACCAGCAGACCCAAGACACAGTGGCCCAGATCCTCGCTACCGTGCAGGGGGCAAACCATCAGTAGGCCATGCAACAGTGGTAGGCCCACAATGCCACCATGGTCTCCATAGCAGGGGTGCTCAAGGACCTGACCACCATAATGCGTGAGTCCACCACCTACCAGCAGGCCCCTTCCACTGGCCACATTCCATCAGAGCCCTCCACGTCAGCAGCAGCCAGTGGCAAGGAGGCCCTGCCACAGGACTCAAAGGACAGTGGCACCCCCACCCCTGTAGCTCAGGAACCCACACGTAAGCATAGATGTCTAACCAGACATCCAACTGGAAATGATGCCCAGACCACGAACACCACCAGGAAGTGACACTCTCCTGAACATTCTCCTTTGTGTGTAACTGAAACACCCTGTTGACTGTCCACTCTCATATCTCCATATTTCCACTGCCAGCAGACTGGACCTGGACTACATGGAGCTGGCCACACCACTCTGTTGATCTCAGCCGCCATGACCCACTCATCTCCCCTTTCACATGTCAATCCCAAATAAACACCAACTGAGCACAGTTACTGCCTACATATTTTACTGTCATGAGTACGAATAGAACTGACAAGACATGTGCAAATGGCAACCCATCACTCAGCACATGCATGGGAGGGTGACAGAGGGGGGAGCAAAACGCAGTGAAATACATCGTGGAGCAGCCAGTGGCTGAAGATGTTTCAAGGGAGGCAACAGGCCAGGCCTGGCAGGGGACCAGAGTTCACTAGTGCAGTATCCTGAAAGTATAGCAAGAGCAGAGACAACTATCACTGTAGGAGTCACAGATGCGAACTCAACACAAATTCACTGTAGGAATAGGTATCCAAGGCAGATTTGCCGGTCCAGTCCACAACCATATTTCCAGTTCTAACACACAAAAGCAGCACAAACCAATCCAAGGGTCCCACCCGCACAGCACCCAGCGCCAGACCTGACCCCATACCCACTTCCAACAACAACAATGTAGCACTGCCACCCAATGTCGACTCCCAGAATAGATGATGCCCTGATGCAACAACACAGTGTGGCACACACATAGCACATGAACTGGCAGCTCATGGTACATTGTTCATACACCTTGATGGCACTAGTGTACCAGCACAACAGCTGCCTGACTATAGGCCTGACCTGTAGACTGTGTCTACCTGAGTCATGGGCACATGTCGCACACCCCCAACCCACCCAGAGGCAGAGCTGCAACCATTACCACCAGTGGTCACAGACAACAGGTGGTTGCAAGGACAAGGCAGACAGTTGTCACATACCTGCATCTCAGCCAAAGTAATGTTGAATCTGCTCTGCCCTGGAGTCAGCTGCATCCTCATCTTCCTCCTCCTCATCACTCCCCAGGTCCCCTTCACCAGCCACTGGTACAGCTACCTCCTCCTCTGCATTCAGCAATGTGTTCTGATGCCTCAGGGCCAGATTGTGCAGCATGCAGTAGGCCACAATGATCTGGCACATCTTCTGTGGTTTGTAGAACAGGACACTCCTGCAGACATGGAGACACCGGAACCTGGCCTTCAGCAGGCTGAAGCACCTCTCAATTACCCATCTGGTACGACCGTGAGCCTCATTGTAACGGTCCTCTGCAGCTGAAGTTGGATGCCTCACTGGTGTCAGGAGCCAGGGCAGGTTGGGATTGCCAGAGTCACCTGTGTGCACAGAGGGAAGAGGAATGTCACGACTGGGAGGGTGATAGGGCAGAGACACAAGAGTGCAGCGAGCTGAGGGGCATACATATGCAGGGGTACATACCGATGAGCCAGGCCCGGGCCCTCTGGAGTGGTGCCATCATGTGTGGGACACTGCTGTTCCACAGGATGAAGGAATCATGCACAGAACCTAGGTACCTGGCCATCACCTGGGAGATATACTGGTCCACGAGACACACCACCTGCACATTCACAGAATGGAAGTTTTTGGGGTTCCTATAGACCTGTTCACTCTTCCTGGGTGGCACCAGGGCAATGTGTTTGCCACCAACAGCCCAAATGACATTAGGGACATGTACCACACCGTAGAACACAGCCTTGACAGTGGGCAATTCTGCACTTTGGGGGAACCGGATGAAGCTGCACAATTGTTTGAGCAGGGCACATAGCACATTCCTCAGGACATTGCTAAACATGGGCTGCAACTTCCTAGCTGCCAGGCCCACGATGACCTGGGAGGAGGCTGATGCAAGGTAGTGGAGGACTGACAACATGTGCACTGTGGGAGGGATAGCATTTGGATGACGAATGGCAGGGAACGGATCCAGCTCCAACTGGGCCACCAGTTCGATGATGGTCACACGGTTCAGGCGATAGGTCTGGATGACGTGATGATCCTCCAGGTTAGCAAGATCGACTAGGGGCCTGTACACCAGTGCATTCCTCATCCTCAACCTTCCATCATACCTGGGAACAGGACAAATTTGGAATTATGTTGTGTACCATAAACTGTGTTGACGGGGTTGATGTGGCCACAGTACAGCAAATTGTCACCTATGATGCACAAATATACACACACATTACACATTGGACATGTAAAATGGCAGCCACATGTCTGCATACATGGGACAAGTGGAAGTGAGATCATCCCCCCGGCATAACACTTCATGGTGGTAGGCAATCACAACCGCCATGCAACTCACCTTTGGTTAACAATGTTGCTTATGGGAGGAAGGAGCCAATGGTGATCACTGCTGGCGGTGACGGTGATGTCCACGGTGGCCGTGACTGCCATTTCATGTGCACATGATCACAAGACTCCCAAACCTCATGCACTGAAGACCTCCACCGCATATGCTGCTGTGTTCTGACTCTGGTAGCCAAGATACCACGTCCTGCAGGAGACAGGGCCCAAGCCTTCAAGAGTTGGAGCGGCTCATGGACGGGGTCCTGCCCCTGTATGGACAGTTGTATGGGGCACGAGAGCAGAAGGTGAGCCCAATGTCATTGTCCTGTATGTGAGTTGGGCACATAGGGATGGGGACCTTGGTAGGTGGCAGTGCCAGGGATGCCACTCTACATGACTGAGTCCTTCTGTCTGCGTCACCCATGCAGGTCAGCCCCTATCAGAAGAAGGGGATTTGGTGTGCCATCGCCAAGCAACTGCAGACCTGGGGGTCCATGCCCAGGGGGGCACCCATTGCAGAAAGCATTGAGAAGATCCGAGACGTTGGGCCCAGAAGACCGTGGAGGCCCAACTGTGGACATCCTCCCTACGAGGGTCAGTGGTAGCGGGGCAGACTCATCTAATGTTGGAACTGTGTGACCAACTATTGGCTAGATGTGCTTGCCAGCTCATGGCAACAGGATGATTGGACCTGCGGTGTCAGACCATTGTAAATAGTCCTTGCCAACCACTGTGCCAGGGGTGGATCTAGGGACCTCAATCAGCTGGCAGGCACTGCACGTGTAGTGGGGTAGGTGCGCAAGTGGTCACAGTGCTACTTGACAATAGCCAAGTAGGCCTGCCAACTAGCCGTGCAGGATTCTGTTGGGTGTGCAGTCCTTCACATGCCTGTCTCAATGGCCATGGGTAGTGGGCAGGTACAGGACAGTTGTGGTGGGTATGCCACTGCTCATGTACATGTTTGCATCAGTCAGACCATCAGCGGTTGACATGTGCCTTGTTGTGGTTTCCCCCATGGTGTTCCCTAGTTGTAGGATGTGCAGGGGTGGGCATAGCGTATTGTGGCATGGCATCAAATGCTGATGTTCGACTCTGTGTCACTGTTGTGCTGGCATTGACCAATTCTCTATCTCTCTCACTCCCTCCCTGTTCTCCTCTGTCTTTGTGTGCATCAGCATAATCTGGCGAAGGAGGAGGGGCACTGGTGAGTGGGGAAGCTACAGTCCACGGGACCCAGGAGGCTGACACCAGCAGAGCAGAGGGGACGAGTGGGACAGAGGGTGAGGGGGGGTGCCAAGGGTGAGCTCAAATCGACCAGTACATCTTCTGATTCTTCCTCCAATGGATGCTCCCTGGCGGTGTTGGATCCATCTGGGACCATCCCAGCACCATCCTTGTCCGCCACCCCCCTTACCAGCACTGGCCTCCCTGTACTACCCCCCAGTTGCCCATGCCCGCAGGCCCCTCTGCCCCCGCCCCAGCCAATGAGGAAGCTACTGACTTCCTGAGGTCCATCTCTGTGGGGCAGACAACTATCATGAATGCCGTCCAGGGACTCGCATCCCAGATGCAACAGTGCAATGCGTTCCCGAAAGGCGTTCATGGTGCCTTGTCTGGCCTACAGAGATCGTTTCAGGCTCTGGCCTTCTCATTGACAGCAGCCAGTGCCCCTTCTACTTCCATCCCCCCTCCAACTACCTGTACCAATACCAACATCCCTCTCCCCTCACCCATCCAAGGCACACTCACTGACCCACATGCATCCACATCAAAAGACACGGTTTGCAAGGACAAACGTAAGCACCACAAACACCACCACCTCCATGCACACACAGAACATACACATGCAGACATGACAACTTCCACGCCCTGTACTGACTCCCCCACCACCTCCCCACTCACTGTGAGTACACCACTCACACCTGCAGTCAGCACCACATCAGTCACTGATCCAGCCATGTGTGCCCTCAAGACCACCGTCACCACATTATCTGACCCCCATTCAAGCACCCCATACACCACTGGCGCAGACACACGACTGTCAACACCCCCACATGCAGCACATTTTTCCCTACCTGCAGACACCACCCCAACATGCACTCAGACGTCCATCCTACTATCTCCCTGCATGTCCTCCCCACCTCCTCCCATTACATCTAAACGACCACACTCACCCACCCAACAGTCCCCTAGCATGCACATTTCATCCACCCACGCACCTGCACCCAAGATACCTACACGTATACACCTCACAACCATACCCACTCCCTCCACTCCCAAACGTCCTTACCTTGACCTCCCTTGTGTCCCCAAAATACATTTCCTTCGCACGTTTTCCCTATTGCCCACCACAGACCCAGTCCCTGTTCCCCCAAGCACACTGCTACCCTTCCAAAGCCCCTGCCTTCCACCTCCCAGTCCACCACTGCCCCTCGCCATGAACCTCCACCACCTGCCACTTGCGCCCCTGCACATCCACTGCCAGGCCTATGCCCATGCCCGCTCCCTCTACGTCCAAGGCCAAGCCCACTCCCTCCACTCCCAAGGCCACCCCCTCTGAGTGCAAGCCCAAGGACCTCCCTCTAAGCCCAGGCACAAAGGACCCCTCTCCAAGCCCAAACATTCCCCACCCCACCCTTGAGGTGCCTGCATACACCATTGATGCCCCTGCACTTTGCAGAGGACTGCACTTTGCAGAGTCAAGTTGGGGTGTCACCTTGTGCACAGTGTACTCAGCACACTGTGGAAATTTTGGACTGGCCCTTGGGCCTGTGTGTTCATTGTTTGTTCAAATGTTACCTTTTATTATACATTAGCCGCACAACACTGTTAGTGTTGATGGTACCTACCTAGTCCTGGCTTTCCTTCCACATGTATCTGTGGTGGTTGTGAGTATTAGCATGTACGGGTGTGTTGGTATGGGTGTTTGCGTGTGTGTGTGGGAGTGGCTTCACGTGTCGGGTGTGTGTTGTGTGTGTGTACTAACGTCGATCCCTCCAGTGTGTGCTAGACTGGTATATTTATGGTTGGTATCTTGGTCACCATCGCTGGTCCAGGAGTTGCATGGCCACGTATTGGGAGGAGTTGCAATTTGCATGCCATGGTGCCTACGGACGTTCCTTTGTTCCTGAAGATCGGTGTTCCCTTTTATATTGTTCGTTTCTGCCAGGCTTTTGGTGGCGGTTGGTCCGCCTCGGAAATCCTGGCACTGTGCAAGCTTGTAATATGGTCGTGGGATACTACCTGACCGCCGGCCTGAAGATGGCTGCCGCACCAGCCCATCCACTGTGGTTGTTCAAACAGTAACTTGGCTGTGTTCTGCAGGTGCCTTCCTTGTGATATGACAGACTTCACCACCGGGCCTGCGGCGGTGTGTCTGCCAACTCCACTGCAGCAGTACGCTCACCACTATACTAGTAATGAAGGCCAATGTCTCAAGTGACATTGCCATTTACACAATTAGTAATATCACTAGTATATCACATTAAATAAATCATTTGTGGCAGCTGTTAACAACCACATTTTCTGATATTGGAAACCCTTGTATATGGATAGACACAAATTGCTCAGCAGCAATTAAATAAAGTTAGGGAAAATGGTTCATGTTTAGCCTTCCATGATCAGGTTAAGGGGCTAATCTGTAGGACCATCACTGCTAGAACTTTGCTCCATTGCCCTCTGCCAGGTTGGACAGCTGGCATGGAAATTCCTTCCACCAGAACAATAGGGGTTTGCACCCCAGCCTTTTTGCACAATAGAGTGCCTATTTTCCTCACAATGGTCCTGAGTCATTAATGGTATGGAGGGTGGGTAAAATAGACCAACTCTTTATTTTCTGATAACCCTTCCCTGGTGACCATTTCTTGACTAAAGAATGTTTGTCATAATGAGAGATTGGCCCAGGTTAGTTTGCAAGTATGAGAGAGGTTTTACCATGTTAGGTATCCTTGTATTTTGAACCTTTCTGAGGCTTAAAAAACACACATTCAGTAGTTATGTTAATAGATGATTTTTCATAAACTATGGCAATGATGTAAAACAAGATACCGCTGAAACCTGCTAGATATTGTGAACTAGGCAACCACAGCTTTTCACAGTGGGCTCTCACAATCTTGTACATGATTAGGGGTGGGAACGTTTAGATTTAATCTGTGAAGTGGTGCAAATCTAGGAAATTTTCCAGAGACCGCTGACCTTCATGGTTACTCCAACCTCAAAGATTCGGCTACTGTGTGACACATGCACAAGAACATTTCCAGATATGCCAATAATGAAAGGCGGGACTTTCCATGACACTGAATCATTTGGGGTGGGGCACTGTCCAACGACAAAAGGGATTTCAGACTTATGACCACAAGGTATACTTGGTAGGGAAGCTCCTAACCTTCAATTGTAGCAGACATTAAAAATGTCAGTGTTTAGTATCCAAGAAGTGTAGGTTTTATTTGCTACCACTTGCAGCCCTGATTAGTAGGAAGAACATTTTCTCAGAATCGTGTAGATGTAAACCTACCCTATTTTCTATCCCCTTTTTGTTTAGTAATAATTGTATCTTTGCGTGCTTTGCACTTTCAAAATTGTACACAATATTTTTGCAAATTTGTGAGACAAAACTAATATACCTCTGAGTAGGAAAATGATTTACAGAATTTTGGGGAGGTAACCATTTTATGAACAAGAGTAGAATGTGATAATATTTTCAAAGCTGAGCCTTTTACTCAATCTGCCATTTCTTAATGTTGTTCATGATATATACAGGGTGCAATGCAGTCAATGGACATTTTTATAGAAAACTTTTTTCTGGAGCCATAGGGTATGGCAGAGTGATTATACCCCTCGACTAGGGAGGGCTCTCAGATCTTCATGAATGCACATGGAATATATACTATATGTCAAACCAAATAATATAGATCTGCTTGTCAACTCTATCCCAAATATAACAGGGCAGATGTAAGTGCCCTGGCGCCATTTTAACACCACATTAGTGTCATTTTTATATGCTAATTTGGCATTAAAAGGCCAAAAAACGCCACGCCATATTTACAAAGTGGTGCAATGCATGCACAGCAACACTTTGTATCCCTTTGCACTACATTATGCCAGTGCCAGATATAATGTATGCAAAGGGTGCATTTCCCCGTGAGGAGGGGCCATTAAAATGGTGCAAACAAGTCTGCTAGATTTTGTTGAGTCATTTTTTTCCAGCACTCTTAACCCCTGCTCAGAGCAGGTATTAAAAGGAGGCTTCCATTGGTTACAAAGGGCCTCTGGGTGCTTTGCAGAATTAGCGCCAACATTTTTTAATGCTAATCCTGCAAACTGCCAGACTAGCATAAAAAATTCTGACCCTAGTCCTCTAACAACCACTATGGTGTGCTGTATGTTAAATACGGTGCACACACAGTGGTGTTAGGGGGACTCTAAGGGGTGCAAGAAAAAAGGTGCTGCACTGTGTGCAGCGCCACTTTTCTTAAATATGCTCAAACATATGTTGTCCATGCTCTATAGGTGACAGACAGTCCCACTGTCCTAGAGTCTGCTTGACAAGCCTTCCTGCTGAGCTAGTAACTTTGAGAACATATTTCTGTAGGTCATGACGTGACAACTTCTCATGTGCTACAGCTCATTCCAAATAGCTTTAGTCCTACACTGTTGTTTTGCCCAGACTGTTAAGAACATGCTCTGCTATTCCCACTTCTACTGCCTGTAGCAATTCCTAGCAGGCTATGAACACAGGGAGTAGCCACAATGCCCTGTTCCACATGTCAATGCTCATTTGGACTTCGGTTATGTTGACTCTGGTGACATTTGGGCACAGCAGCTGCCTTTAATCATATTTTCTGACAAGTATTGTTCCACAAAGTACTCACTACTCATGGAATTTGGGTTGCAGCTTTTACATTCTAATCTACTGCCTAGCAGATTCTATTGGACATGGTTAGGTGTTGTGCCCAGCATTCTCTGTTCACATAGAATCACAAAGATCAGTGTTCTGGGGCCACTACCCTTGCCCTCAAAAACTCCTGAATGTGGTCTTCAGCCATTTTCTAGAGTCTTTAGTCTGCTGATGTGATCAGTGGCCATTCCAAGCGACTAGCTCCTCTATCATCACTGCCCATTATGTAGGGCCAACAGTTATGCACACAGTGCCCATTGGGTACAAGACATGGACTTCAGCCAACTGTTTTTACTCATTACCAGTCCCTGCAATACTAAAAGCTTTATCGCTTAAAAAGCAGTTTTTGCATTCTTGCTTTCAGTTTTTTGAGGATGGATTTCTGGTCCCTTCTCTTTAAACCTTGAAAGATCAGATATTCTTTATTTAGGTGACTGTACACAGTAGTAGCATGAATCGGTTCTATGGGGTACGAGATGGGGTACCAGAGCTAGGGCACAGCCCATAGATAAACTGCATTCACATTATACAGTGATAATGGTAACCCTTTAAAATGAGGGTTCATGTTAGAGTCAGTGTCAGCACTGGAGTCTATGTCAGAGACTGGGTTAGGATAAGTTTAAAGTTCCAGGTTTAATAGCACAAGGGAGTGGAATGTTAATGCAGACTGGCTCTCAATACTGTAGCAAAGAATAGATATGTACTTTAGTTTGTGAACCTAAAGGTCTTCTTTAGAAATCAGTTTCCGATGTCAGAATCAGAATTCAGTTTGTCAACTGGTTCATGAACTCAGACGTCTCTAGAATTCTATGTATTGCTGCCTTAATTTTCTAATAGAAAATCTGAATAGATTTACTCCTAACCAGTAAAGGAGGGTAAGTTTAACAAAACTTTCAAGTTTGATACAGTACATTCAGTAATTTCTGCAAATATTCATATGGGAACTTCAATACCCCCTATAAATGTTCCAATCATTAAGAAATCTGCACAACACAAATCTAGCAAACAAGTAGAATCAATCCCACAAACATTTTGCACGATCATTATATAGGCAAAGTGATTAACGAGTAGTAGTTTTCCTAAGCACTATCACTTGTGCATATTCACAAGTGATAGTGCTTAATTTGTAAAAAAAAAATAAGTGCCAGGGCCCTCATCAGAGGCCACTGTAGCTTGTCCCACACATAGATCCTGGAAGTGCTGCCAATGATAAGATTAACACACCCACTAACTGTCATAGTTGTACAAGTGTGACTTTTCAGACTACTGCAATCAATCAGATATTAGTAGAGTGCAACTTATCACCCGGGGGGTCTCAAGGTGCTGAAGGGGGATACGGGCCAGGTCTTGAGGTCAATCCTGAACTGATCCAGTGAGAGTGACTGCCTGAGGTGAAGTGGCAGTGTGTTCCGGGTCCGCACGACAAGGTAGGAGAAGGATTTTCCTCCAGCTGCGTTCTTCCAGATCCTATGGATAGTGGTGAGGGCCAGTTGAGCAGAGTGGAGATGCCTGGGGGTGCATAGAAGGAGATGCAGTGGTTGAGGTAGGCAGGTCTGATGTTGTGAAGGGCCTTGTAAGCATGTGTCAGGAGTTTGAAAGTGATACGTTTGTTGATGGGGAGATAGTGTAGGTCTCTCAGGTGGGTGGAGATGTGTCTGTGGCGGGGGATATCCAGGATGGCCACGGTGTTCTGTATTCTCTGGAGTCATATTTGGAGTTTCTTGTTGATGCTGTCATAGAGTGTGTCGGCGTAGTCAAGTTTACTGCTGACGAGTGTATGGGTGACTGTTCTTCTTGAGTCGATGGGGTCCACATGAAAATCTTCCAGAGTAGGCAGAGTGTGTGGAAGCACGAGGATGAGACAGTGTTGACTTCATGGGTAATTGAGAGTGAGGAGTTGAGAATGATGCCGAGGTTGCATGCTTGGTTAGTAGGAGATGGTCAGTTCTGAGGGCAGTGGGACACCAGGAATCCTCCCAGTTGGTGGGGGTGGGGCCCAGCATGAGGATCTTCATCTTATCTGAGTTGGGCTTGAGGCAGCTGTCTTTTGTCCAGTTGGCAACTGCCTTCATTCCATTGTGAAAGTTGCTTTTAGCTGTCAATGGTTTGTCAGTAAGGGAGAGAATTAGCTGTGTGTTGTCAGCGTATGAGATGATGTTGAGCCTGTGGTGTCTGACGACCTTGGAGAGCGGGATCATGTAGACATTAAAGAGGGTGGGACTCAGAGAGGAGCCCTGGGGTACTTTTCAGTTGGTTTCCATAGGTTTCAAGGTGAAAGGTGGGAGCCTAACTTTCTGGGTTCAGCTGGTGAGGAAGGAGTGGGTCCACTCCAGGACTTTTCCACTGATGCCAACGTCATTTAGTCTGGTGAACAAGGTGGTGTGGGAGACAGTGTTGAAAGCAGTGGAGAGGACGAGGAGGATGAGGGCAGCTCCTTCACTGTGGTCTGGTAGGGTGCGTATGTCATCCGTGGCAGCTAGGTGTGCATTTCCAGTGTTGTGGTTGCTCCTGAATCCAGATTGGGAGGAATCTAGGATGTGGTTTGTCTCGATGAACTGTGTGAGCTGTGTGTGGAAAAGGGAGAGCAGTGAGATTGGTCTGTAGTTCTTCAGCTCTGTTGGGTTGGTGGAAGGCTTCTTCAGTGGGGGTTTATCTCCATGTGTTTCTATTCATCCGGGAAGGTGGCAGTCTCGATCAAGAGGCTGATGATATAGCATAGTTCGAGTGTGGTGGTGGTGCCGGCTTGGTTGAAGAAGTGCTAGAGGCATGGGTACAAGGGTATCCCTGAGTGGATGGTATGCATGAGCATCCTCTAAGCTACGAGAATGGCTTAGGCAGCCGATAAAAGCCATTTTTGATGTATATTGCGTTAATTAACAACTGTTATTGTGCTCATTTCTAAATTAGACAGGCCCTAGTGTTGGCCATTAAGTTTTGAGAAAGCTAAAAAGAATGAGGGCAAATGTAAGATCATTTGGTTAGCAATTGCAGAAATCAACCAAGCAATGGATAGGTGAGAAGAATGTTGGTATAAGATATAATGCTACAATGCATCAAGGGCCTAAGATGAATACTGTTATTTTCCAGGTCATCACACTTCTCTTATGTACTCTTTCCTATAACTCTCCAAAATCCAAATTAGGGCTACAACTCTCATGTTAATTGCCTGCACACTTTTACCATTACAACTTTCACCACTATTAAATCTGTGCACACTTTGCAACGTGGATATCCTTGTCCTGCTGGTCATTTTTCTTCTCTCTGTGATCAAGAACTCGAATGTGTCCTGTATTTTAGCACCTGATAAATGCCACATCTGCCAGTAATAGTATTTGCCAGATGGGCAATTAGTTAGGTTACGCCTTATTTTTTGTTACAGAACTGGCAAACATATGTATTATGAACTTAAAACCATCACATAAAAAAGGCAGGCATAAAAAATAATTATATGTAAGACACATTTTGCACAGGGGGTGAATTAAATTTAGCTCGATAAAACCAAAATCAAACTTTCAAGAGACGTCTGAAATAATTTTTATACTGGGGTTAGCACAGGAAACGTTACAGCTGGGCTGTTTTGCTTTACTATATATATTATTAAAGAAAAACATAAAGAAGGGTCTAGGAGATCAGCAGTGCGGCAGTTAACATGAAACTCAGTACATTAACTTGACACAAGAGCGTGGAAATAAGACTCCTTTTTTAGATCAAGCTCCCATTCAGTGAAAGAATTATCAGTGGCTACAACTCGTTCTATGATATAACATCCTTGCTGTTAATCTCTCCTGGTTCGGATCCAAGGCCCTGTATCTGACTGCATTATACTAAGCAGACTCCAAGTTAATTTACAGTTAGGCTGGTTTTAAAGGTCAAACGCGATGCTGTAGCTACATATTCTAGTGAGCTGCACATCCTACAAATTCTCTTTGATGCACTACAACCTAGAAACAATGTTCCCTGTTTTTCCACTATGTGTAGGTCGTGTTTTCCTCCATGATATCTCAAAAGTGTGAGCTGCAAAGCCAAAAATGACGGCTCAAGATGTTCTAAAATGCCAAAATATTCAATAAGAAAAAATGTTTTGTTTTAGACAAAAATTATCCGAAGCGGAACATATTGGTAGGGATCATGGAAAGGTCATGTTTTTTCTTGGTGAGAACAAGTGTGAGAAACTGAGAAATGTTCGTGTTCTTTCAAGATCGTCTTCCAAACCGAGAGAAATAAACCTCTCAAGAGTTTTAGCCCAGACATAAAAGCCACACTCAGTACTGGCCCATGTCTGGGGAACAATGAAGTAAAATGAGTCAAACGAATTGCATTGGTCTTGTGTCAGGTATTTTTTATGAGTTTTGTGTTGCAATGATGGGCTTATGAGCCATTTCCTGAGGAACATCCAATTTTTTTACAGGACTACGATCCTCTTGATATGTGTAGAACTTGCAATGTCTGGGACTTAACTTTTATTTAGTATGTGTAATTAGTCTTCAATGCCACAGGTAAGCAAGCACTTGTAACACAGAATGGCTTACAACAGCACAATAGGAAAGTAAGATGGAAGACTATTATTTATTTGACATTATTTTCCACTCGATTTGATGGATGAACTGATGAAACCTAAAGTTCAAGTGCTGTTGGCTGTTTTTCTCCCGTTAGTGACCCGCCTTTTTAGTGACAGTGAGATAATTCTATGCCTACATTATTCAGGATAAAAGAAGTCATGTAGGGCCTAATTACGAGTTTGGCAGTGTTGTGACCGCCAAACTCGTGGCAGCAGTCAGACCACCGCCAGATTACGACCATGGAGGTCGGATCGGCAGGTGACAGTCACCACCGCTAGTTTCATGGATCCCAACTACTTGGTGGCGGACTGAGTCGTGGTCATCCACGGTGGAGCAGAGTTCAGCACCTCTGTGTTGATCACAAGTCAACTTTCCGCCAGCCTTTTCATGGCAGGGTCCCGTGTTTGATGCAGCACTGTAAGTGACCAAGGCTATGCCCAGATATGGGTCCCTTGCTCAGTGGACCACTATAACTGAGCTACACACCTCTGAACAGTCCCAAGAAGGGCAAAACCGGGCTAGGGTTGATTGTATTCCAGTTCAGGGAGGACCTGGCTTGGCAGTACAGGCTAGAGCAGGGGCAAGACTAATTTGTGTAAGGCTTGATCTAATCAGAGGTGGCATGGTTGGCAAAAGAACAATGGGTGGGAATACTACCCTTAGCAATTTCCAGAGGGTAGGCTCATTACAAGCATCTTTACATTACCTTTTGCATTCTTGAGCTAATTTGCATTAGCCTTCAGCTTCCAATCTCTGAGTGTTCAACACTGAATGAGGAATGGACATTGCTCACTGAGCAGCAGGAGACAGGGGCTTGGGTGTGCAGAGGTATTTCTGTTTCTCTGGCAGGATGACCATGTGGACAGTGCCTAAAAACTCAACTTCAAACAAGCATTGCCTTGTCACAGGCAGATATTCAATGACACTTGCAGAGGCCCCTAGTTGGTTCTCCTAGGCAGGAAGGCTTCAATCACAGTGGGAAGAGAGCAGCCCCTAAACTGGTTTGACATGACCAAATAGGAGGGGTTGCTCATTTTCCTGGCCATACACATGGGCTCTACACATGGGGAGAAATGTTTCATCATTTTGGATTTAGGCTATGGGGACACTGTGAGATTCTTTTCAAGAGAGAACACAGAAAATCCTGTCAAAGTGCATAGGGTAATACCTGGAAATGTTTACCCCATTAGTTAGGGAGGGGTCACCCCCAACTGCAAGCTGGTGTCAATCATACTATTGGCATCCCCAGGACCCTCTTCTGATCACTACCGGTCTTGTGGAAACTCAGAAAAGGACTTAAACTGCTCTGTGAGACCTGAGAAGAGCCCTGGAAGACTGGACCAGTTCTCTCTCTTGTCCCTAGGACAAAGAAGTAGACTCCAGGGATCATAAGGCTGGCCACCTGCTCAAGGTACAGTGACACAACAAGCTACAAGAGGCCTTTCCTGCAACTGTCCAGTTGACCAGTTCCAAATGTACCTGCTCTGGATCCTGGTGGTGGCATCTGCTGGAGTGAGTGTTGATACCCAAGTGCTGTTCCAGAGGTCCAGTGACCCAGAGCTGTGTCAAAGTGAACTCTAAGGCCTTGAGAATCTTGGAACTTAGATTTGTTTTAGCATCAAAGCCCTCCAAAGGACTGGGACAAACATGCCAAACCAATCGGACTAAGGTACATAGCTGTTCTCCCCTCTGTGAGCTTCACCACAGCAGTAAATACAATTCACTGGGATCTTGAAGAAAAAGTATCTGGCCTCATGGGCATTCTTCGGGTATAGTCTGTAACCTTTCCCCAATGGAAGAATGTAAGCTCTTAAAAGTGACTGTTGGCCTCATTATGAGTCTTCAGCTTGTCCGACCATCAGACTTGTAGTGAGGAGACTGCCGCGGAGCTGGTGGTCTCTCCACCAACCCCATTACAAGGTTTTCACTGGGACGACCAGTGGAACCCAAGGTTTCTGACGGTCAGCCCAGTAGAAACTGTGCTGCAGCATTGGTCTCGGCTCCACATGGAGCCGAGGCCAATGTCGTTGCACAGGGGGGCCGCCAGCACCCTCCGAATGCATACTGTTTGCAAATCCCGAGCACTGGCTTACCAGTAACCTTTCCATGGTTGGCAGACTGCCATGAAATGGCTGGCGGTAAGTAACGTTGTAACTAGCCAGGCAGTGCTGCACTCAGGGCTGCACTGGCCAATTACAACTTAGACAGCCGCTAGACCATCAAGAACCATGTTCCTGGCAGAAGCGGTGGTCCCCTGGGGGTTTGACCAACAGGGGCGTAATGCAGTGGTCAGACTGCCACAGTTGCGGTGGTCCAACAGTGACCGCGCGGCTTGAAGTCTCATAATCGGGCCCTAAGTGCAAACATAGAAATGTTCACTGGGCAAAGGCACCAAACGTATCCAACTGGTGAGTGACCTTCTTTACGCATACAAGTTGAATTTCCCCTCCTCTGAAGCTTTCCTGAAAAAGTCAACAGCTTTACCAGACCTCGTTGGATGGCTATCCAACCTCATGGAGCCCCACTTAGCCACAGCCTGCTGCTTTGATGGACTAAGGATTTTGAACTCCTATTTCAGAGACTAAGGGGTCGATTATAAGTTTGACAATCAGACCGCCAGTCTGCTGCAGTGGTGGTCCCTAGAAGACATATGCAGGTTGAATGGCCAACCGAATCTACATTTTTCTGCCTGCCAGCGGCGTAGCAGACTGCAATGCTGGTGGTGCATACTCTGTCACCACCATGGCCACGGCCAACTGCCAAGCCTATTACAAAAACACAGCTGACATGATGACCCCCTTGTGGTGGTTAGCTGACGGAATTTGGCCGTCGGAGTACACTCACAGCAAAAGCACCAGAAGAGTGCCCATTGAATGGATTAAAAAACAACAGAGCTGACATTCACTGGCCAAGTGGGCATACCTGCAAATCACACTATAAAACACACTCCAATGCAGATCAGCAAGACAGAGACCACACTTCTTTTTTTCATTTTTGTTACATAAGGCAGCCCTTTCTTTCCATCCCGTTTTACAACTTTCACACACTTCTTCTCACTTTTTTCCCAATATCACTTGTCTTGAATAGTCAGTCACTGTCACCCACTTTAATTTACAGTCATGTCACGCCCCAAAAATCCACCTTTTTCATAGGATCAGTTTAGAGTCATGATAGATGAAGCCATAAGAGTAGAGCCACAATTCTTTGGATCCCAAGTCCAACATATGGCGAAGGATGGTCAACAGAGCTAATGTTGTAGGCACAAAGATGGATGTTAGAAATAGGTGGAAAGACCTTAGGGGGAAAGTGCCTTCCCTGACTTCCAGGCAACACATGGAGGCCCATAAAACTGGTGGTGGTCCCCCAGTGCTCCATTACAACTCTTTTCCTGGGAGGAAAAGCTCTTGGTCATCCTGCATGTTGAGGGCTTGAGAGGAATAGCTGGGGGAGAGGAATTCGGAATGTCACACCACAAAAACTATCACAAAACTTCAAAGTCCTGTATGCTCACATCTCAGATTTTGCCATTGTGTTGTTCATCTACTTTCATAACCTGCAAAACCCAAAGTATCAGAGATGCAGATGGTAGATTGTCAATGTGGGTTGTCCTACATAACATCACATGCATCAATCGCCATTACATGCCATATGTTGGAATGGGGTCTGTAAGTGTTTTCAAAAGCCATCCCAGGATCCATGGTATGTGTCAACATGTAAATGTATGGTCCAAACCAACTGCAGTTTGGCACCAGGTATGTTAGACTAAACATTTGTCAAGTGTTAGAAGGTAGAGAGAGTTACATGATTACAACTATCATGAGGCCCTCTTTCTGTAACTCAATTCAAGAGTCCATTGTACACTTGCACAAAGATACCTGCCATGTCCCAACTGATGTTCATTTATCACGGACTGAGCAATCTACATATAATGCTTAACTCTGAGATGTGTATAAAAGCCTAGCTTGATGTTGTCCTGATATCCCCAAATGACACTATTGATGCCATGAGTGACATCTCACAAACTGTGCACATTAAGTAGTTGCAAGACATTAAGCTACTTCAGCTGATTGGAAGTGACAGGTAACCCATCAACTCTACACTGCTCACATGATGTATACTGCTACATATAGAGCCAAGTTGTGTGTTTGCCTGTAGCTTATACAACTAGGCCTTGGAATGGTCAAATACAGGTTACTGCTCCACTGTGTTGGCTTAACTGTTTGTTAGATGTCATGTTCATTCGTTAATCCAAAATGCAAATGATCAGCACATCTAATAGCTGCTCAATCCTAATAGTTTTTGCAAATGTCTTGTCAACAACGTAAATACCATGGAAATATCTCACAACCCTACCTATTAACATTTTCCTTGTTCTCTACTTACTGTGACACTAAGCATTTGGATGTAGATTCCATACTTCCACCAATAACAATGTACTCTATTTATCAACAGGTCGAACTAGCAGTGCACCTGAGTAGACATTGCCCACTGAACAGACTCCCAACCAACCCCCAGATGAAGCCCTCAGGGACGACAATGTGGATGACAGTGCTGGTACATCTTGTCAGCCTGGTCAGATGGCAACAGTGAGTCTCACTGTTCCCACATCAATCCCTCCCACCCCAGCTGCTGCAACATCTCAGCCATCAACATACCCCCAACCTGTGTACCAAGCATAGTTAGTACAATTGTGTGCCTCTGAATCCTGGATCCTGAAGTGCAAATCACCACCCCTGACACAGAGGGTCTGGGACACAGTTTGAGAGAGCACCCTGGGGCAAGGGAACAGGCATGTTGGGGTACGGTCCATGGGAGGGATACTGTGGGCTGCCAGATTGAGGCCACTCGGGCCACTCATGACCAGGACACCATCCAGCCAAGTCTTGGGGGTCTATCAGGATTCCCAAGACATGATGGGCCAGGTAGTAACTAAACGGGAAATCAAGCAGCTGCAGAGAAACATGTACCAACAGATGGAAGCCCATAATTTCAACCTGGACACCCTATCAGGGGTGCTGATGGACATCCATAAAACCCTAAGCAGGGCTTTTCCACCACCATCCACCCCTTCCTTTGATGCAAGTACATCAAGGTCATCTACATATGTGGCGGACACAGGAAGGGAGGTCTTGTCAGAAGAAGAAACATTGTCAGACACCCCTGCATGTGCAGCAGCTGAACCCTCTTACCTTCACAAGTGGGGACGCCCATGCAAATATCCAGGAGTTGCGGATGGCAAGACACCTACCACTGCCAGCAAGAAACATCAACTTTAATGTCCTCCTTTGTGAGTCACACATTCACTCTGCGGACTAATTATGGACACATTCCATTCCTGATGGAAGGAGTAATCTGGACTTTGAAATTCAGATGATTTGGCATCTACCTCTATGGTTTTATTCACCATGACTGACTCCCTCATTTTTATTTATGTTTGGTTTTGCACCAAGTATGTCTTCACCCTTAACACTTTAATAAATTCACAAGTCACAAACTATTTGTCTGCTATAATAAATTTAACATTTAGCAATGTAGCTACGTAAGACCATGTCAATCAATCAATCAATCATGATTTGTAAAGTGGCTAATCACCCATTCTCAAGGAGCTGACCATATGAACTTTTCAATGGCAAAACAAGCATGGATATGCTGCATGTACAAAATGGTCAGCTTGGGATCATGACCATGACACACTAACACATACATACAAGTGTCATGTCTAAGATGATTTTCATTACATTTTTCAAATTGTAGGCTGTCAAGATGTCAAGTGCATAGAAAATCAAACATGATTGAATCATACTGTGTAAGTGATCAAATTACAGGTACAGACCTCTAGAACATGGAAAGAAGGAATATATGAGACATTGTCCTGTAGAATAGGCAAAAAAGAATGTGGTTGATGTCATCAGCTGGAGCCATATCACCTACCTTTCAAAAGGAATCCAACATCACATAATGCAAGATTCAGACAGATGGCAGTACAACAGTTCTTGGTCACAGGGTCATTACAGTCCAGTGCCTATGCATCTGGTGGTCTGACACAAACAAATGTCAGTGATGTGCCACAGATGCTTGGGCCTACAATGATGAAAAACATTAACAGTTACATACATTTTGAGCATAAAAAGTGTTTAGCCAATGTGTAGTAAGACAAACTTGGATTTGGCCTACAACTACATATGTACTGACCATATTATGACACTCATAATGCATCTTGGTGACCATACAACAAGGAACTAATCAAATGCAGTCTCCTTAATTTTCATCCCATCACTGTAAAAGCTGTCCTAGCACAGGTCTTGTATCCCCAAAGTCTGTGACATACATTCCCAGGAACAATCCATGTCCACTTCATGTGTCCCAAGAGCATCAAATACCTTCCAATGTCACAACTCTGAAATTCTTAAATGAAAATGCCATGGTGAAGGTACCTAAACAAACACAAAAACAAAGAGTAAAGTTATGAAACCATAATTATGACACTTCACATAGCAAATGTCTCGAGAACACAGTCCATAAGAAAAATCTGACATAAACAAAGCAGCATTTACTAGATATGAATGTGTCAAAGCTTCATCACCTTTTAGGACTCACACTCACACATGCACGCTTCTTGCTGCTCCCTCACACCTAAATCATGTATGAAAAAAGATTATGAATGCGGTTACAGCACAGCCCTTCCTTGTAACTTGTGAGGAAAATTATCTTTGGTCTGAAGACCGAAAATTTAATTGCTTGTTTGTTTATATTGATAAAAGCAAGTGTTGCCCCATTTGTGAACTGTGTGCCAGACAGTTTATGGAGACATCAAGTTCATTCATATGAATCATCAGAAGTGTTTGATGGCTCATCACCAGCATGTGTCTGATGACTCATCACCAGCACAGCATCCATACCCCTCATGATTGATGACTCATCACCAGCATGTGTTTGATGACTCATTAACAGTACACCAGTCTATAAATAGAACTGCCAAGGTGTTTTCTGTGCTTTGCTTGGAGACCTCCTTCACTTTCAGGTGTTCCCGGTTCAGCTGGAGTTCCGGGATTCTTTCAGGAGTCATCTTTTCAGTGCGAGGCTTCATCGGAGCTTCCCTCTCTGGTGCTGATTACTTTCACAGTGGCTGGAGAATTTACGAGCAGTATTCCACCTTCCTCAAATAATCAATACATTCCAGGAGAAGTCAGTTCATGAAAAATTCCCCTTGTCTCCCTGTTTTCATCCTTCTTGAGGTTAGTGACCTTTTGGTGCATTATAAAAGACATTCGTCGATGCTGAGAAACCTGTGACACAAGACTATTTTCCAAAGGCAGATTGAGAAGTATTTTTAAAAGCAGCATTGAATTTAAGTGTTGTGAACTCCTGAAAGCATCACTCGAAATCTATGCAAACTTAGACATTTATTCTGATTCTTTTATAGTGAGTCTATTGTGTGAAAATGAATAACAAAAGACAAATTCATAAGTTTGATCTTATAATGATTTTGTTGTGAGTTACAAAAGCATGCTTAATAGTTGAGAAGTCGAGCTCTAATTATTATTGTGACTTTGGCCGAAAGAATCAGTGATTGCCCAGTCGAATTATAATAATTATTGTTATTTTGCTAAAAGACTCTGTGATATTTGTAGTTCTTTTGTTTTTGGTCTTAGAATTCCTGCACCAAGCCCTCAGGCAACTTTCTTAGGACAACAGTGGCCCTCCTTTGTGAACCAGTGTTTTGTTTCTCATCCCTTCCCAAATCCCTGTTCCCTATCCCTTTCCCCCAGAGGCTATTTGCTTGTTCCCTGTTCATTTCAGGTACAAGAGAATAGGGTTAAGTGGTGAGGGTTTTATTCTCTTCGCTCCCGTGGAACCTGGTATTCAGGTGAGTGGACATGGTCATGTCATCCCCAAACACTTCCCTAGAATTTTCATGAGCTTCAGCCTCCTAACACGTTTTGGAAAATATACTCACATCATCACAAAAGAGTTCATTGTACAGTAAAAGTCATGACATCTCATGACATATTTACACTCACAAGAAGAAGCTGTCAATGAGATCTTGTCGCAAGTCAGCACTTACCTCCTCATCACCATCATAATTTGGCAATTCAGGATCCTCACCCAGTGGCACCTCAGGCTCTACCTCCTCTGTGATGAAGTTATGTTTGGTTGCAGGGGGATGTTATGGAGCAGGCAGCAGGCCTCAGTGATCTAACACACCTTTCCAGGTGAGTAGAGGAGGGCTCCTCCCATCTTATCCGGGCAGGAAATCTTAACTTCAGGAGCCCAAAAGCGTACTCGTAGTTGGATTCCTCATCTGTGTTAACAACCAAGGACAGTTAGGACATGCTGAATCTCCAGTTTTCTAAGGAGGCATAAGAGCTACCATTAGTCACACACTTCCTGATGTTGCACACACACAGTTAGAACAGATGTTACTTACCAACAAGCCAGGCCCTCTCCGGTTGCAGTTGTGATATCAGGTTGGATATGGTGCTGTTTCATATTACAAAGGAATCATGGGCTGAACCTGGGAGCCAGGCACAGATGCTTGAAATGTACATATCTGGGAAGCAGACAACTTGCACTTTGATAGAATGGAAGTGCTTCCTGTTTCGATCAACTTGTTCACTGGCATGTGGAGGCACTAATGCAATATGGGTACCATCAATGACTCCCACCATAAAAGGCAACCTTTCCATTAGCTAAATACTCACGTCTGGGGAACCTGATGAAGCTGTCAATGTGTTTCATCATTGCTGATAGCACATCTTTTAAAACACCACTGAGCATAGGTTGTGATATACCACCAGACATAGACACTGTATACTGAAAGGACCCTGTAGCCAGAAAGTGTAATACTTCCATGAGTCTCAAAACGGGTGGTATACATCTTGAATTATTGTTTTGAAGCATGAGAACTGGCTCCAACTGATGATATAGTTCTTGTATAGTTTGTCAATTCAGACAAAACTGTTTTACTACATCCCTTTCTTTTTTTTTCACCCTAGGTTCCAGCTCTTTCTCACTCTTGAAAGACAACCTACTGCCTTAGCCAGAAGGGCCTTCCTCTCTCTCACAATACCCGAGGTAGGGGGGGTAATGTACCAGACTGGTTAAACAGCTTCAAGACAAACAGAAGGAGTATAATCATAAGGCATATCATCTCCATGTGTTTTTCCATCCAAGCTTTCAGAGGTAACCAGAATCTCTTTGCTTTAGTGATCCCACTTGTCGTGTCCATTCTAACAGCATAGACCAGTTGAACCAACCAATCTATATAAGAAGGGGGATACCTTGCCTATCCATTTCCTACAACCTTCTCGCCTAGCCAGCAACATAGCATAGAACAGCAATTTCTGTGTGTCACTTTTTAGCGCTCCATCATGTTTCATTCTACCAAAGATAATTGAAAGAAGGCTAATTTTAATATCAACTCCCAGAGCATTTGAAATCATTATCCTTACTGTCTCCCAGAAGAGTTGCATTTACGGACATTCCATAAATATGTGTACATCTGTGGCCTTTTTCATTCCGCACTTTCCGCATTTGGCCACTCTTCCCTTCCCCATTTTTGACAATTTACAGGGTGACACATATGCTCTATGAATTGAATACAAGTTGTTTCTTCTGTAAGTAGCTGGTATAACCATGGAAAACAAAGTATGTATAGAAGTCTGTCACACATCCTACAACTGTACTCCTGGGAGGAAATTTCCCCACAGATCATCTGCTATCTTAAAATCACCATCCACCACATCAATCTTCTACCAATACCAAAAGGCCACTTCTGTTTTTGGGGGAGGGCTTTCCATTATCTTGTCCTCTAACTGATGCTTCAGACCAAAACCCCTACACCCCATCCTTTCAGTTGAAGATCCTTTAATCCTGACAAATCCCCACCTGTCTCTGCAGAAATTTCCTCCCACAGGAGTTAGATGCCTTCCTTAAATAAATCACCCCAATTTTTAAACACCACATTCTTAAATGGAGTAGCCAAAATGTCCTTAAGACACTCTGGCATACCTGTTGAGTCCCAAATAGGTGCCCAATGACTATAATATTCTACCTTGCATATAAACCTTACACTATACCATAGTTTTGCTGCATCTATCAACACTTTTAGTATGATTTTTTCTTTTTATTTGGGATCCCTGAATTTAAACAAGAAACAGTTTGCTGCTCCCTTCACTCCCCTTAACATAGTCTTAAACATGCATTCCTTAGGCAAAATCACCATCTTTACCAGGTTCGCTCTACCTAGAATTGATAGAGGCAGATGCATCCAGCCTCTTATCAAATTACTACATTTCATATGCACTTTTTTAAGATTAACTATTGGGATCTGCTCAATATCTTGTACAATCTTAATGCCTAAGTATCTCATTTCAGTTTTAATTACCGGACTCTCCTTCTTCTGATTCCACACCATTATTTCTGTGTTCTCTGCATTAACCTAATAATCCGACACTTTCCCAAACTCCTCAACTATGTAGAAAACTGCTGGAAGAGCTGTACACAGGACTTGTGTACACAGCAGCAGATCATTGGCATATAGAGAAACGTTTTTCTCCCATCTACTGCATAAAGAAATTTGAAATCCTTTGGTCCTGCCTTATTCTTCTAGCTAAAGGTCCAATTTACAAATTAAACAATATCGGAGAGAGCGGACAAACCTGTCTCATACATCTGGTTATTTTAAAAGAGGAGGTCAGACTCCCATTCACCAGCACTCTAGTGGAAGGGTTCTGGTAAATTTGGCCCACCATGCAACAGAAATTATCCCCAAATCCATATTCCTTTAAATAGTAACTAAATAGACCCAGTTCACTTTATCAAAAGCTTTTGTGGAATCCAATGTAACAACTGCTAAAGGGAGAAGAAACGTTGTTGCCAAGTTGATAGCCCCTATTAAGTAGACGTTAACTCATGAAGATGTCTACCCTTTGTGAAACCTTTCTGATCCTTATGAAGAAGATCACCTACCATCCCATTCATCCTCTCTGCCAGCACCTTAGCAAAGATCTTATAATCAGAATTCAACAGCGAGATCGGTCTATATGACTCACATCTAGATGGGTTTTTACATGGCTTCAGAACCAAAGTAATTATTGCATCGTTCCATGATTCTGGAAATCTTCCCCCTTTACCATAAATCTCTTAAAACAAAGTTGACATAACTGGTACTATAATTTCCTCCAATACCTTCTGCAATTCTATTGGGATATCATCCGGACCGGCTGCTTTTCCTCCCTTAAATACAGTGAGAGTGTCCCTACTCTCTCCCAGAGTAATCTTTTTATTCATAAATTCCTTCTCTTTGGCTGTTATTTTGGGTAATATATCCGTACTTGCCCATCTTCTTACCTCGTCACTAGTTACCACTGTATCTTCCTTATAAAACTGAGAAAAACACTTGGTAGGCCTTCCTTATATCATTACTATTTGCCCATCTACCTCCCATTTGGCTGGAAATCTCTCTAATATTGTTTTTAGTCTGTTTTATCTTAGCTTTCCATGCTAGCAGTTTCCCCTCAATCTCTCCATATTCAAAATGGGCTAATTTTCTGGCTTCCCATCTTTTTTTTAACCTCCTCTGCAATACCTTCTCCAATTGTGTTTTCAACTGCCTCTTCCTACCTTCTAATTTATCCAAAGATTCCACCCCATCCTTTTCTAAGCGATCACATTCTGCCAATTCTGCTTCTAATGTGCTCACTTCAATCTAATACTTCCTATTCCTAAAAATAGTACGGCTTGTTATTTTACCTCTGATAAATGCCGTAAACACGTCCCACAACACACATAAAGGGGAGGATCCTAAATTAAATTTAAAAAACTCTTCTGTCTTGATACGCAATTGTGTCACCACATCATTCTCTAGCAACAGAGATCGATCTAACGTCCATCTTCTCATCTTATAGCAAGTTTTATTGTTAGTATCACCGCCGAGTGGTCTGATAGATGTGCTGCCATTTAAACTATTTTATCATCCACCTCCACCAATCCTTGATCTATCAGGAAGTAGTCTATCCTAGAAGCATGGCCATATTTCTTATTTCTAAATGAGAAACCTTGCTGCCCTCCACTCTCCAAATATCACACAGACCACATTCCCTCATTTGTGTCTTGAGGGAACACTGAGATTTCGGCATGGCTATAAGCCTTGCTCTCAATGATCTATGCAAATTATTATCCATAAGCACACTGAAATCATCTGCCACAATAACCGGGTCAGAAAAATCCAAAAGATGGAAATGCATCTTCCTTATCAGACCTAAGCCATCACAGTTTGGGCCATACAACCCAACTACAGTGAATACCGTATTGTATACCTGAAGCTTCACTATGGACCATTGTCCGGCGTTGTCTGAAACTACATTCAACACTACTGCATTAATCTGTTGCTTAATCACTATAGCCACCCCCCTAATATTAAAATCATTTTCTATACACACCAAGTATTGGGCCCACTTTGAGCTTTAAAGTATGTTGAGCATTCTCGTGTCGTCAATTGTGTAGCCTGCAAAATTATAATATGTGCCGGGGAATCCTTGAGGTACTGCAAAATTCAGTTTCTTCTTCCTCTAATTCTCAGCTCATTCACATTCCATTTCATAATTTGCAACAGACTACTGTCTCCCCCTTGTTTCATATCACGGTTTCCCATTTGTTTCCAAGTGATTATGCCTTCTATTATGCCTGAGGTGAATGAGTTTTTTTTTGCTTTCTCTCCCTAATGCTACCCACCCTGTGCTCCCCCTTCACTTCACACCGTGACCCCCCCACAACCCAACCAGGGCGAACCCATCCCCGTCTCATTATGGGGTGGATGATGTGCCCTGTTTTTAGAGCACCTCCAGGATACCTGGCCAGAGGATTGTGAGAGAGTGAACCAAACCTTCCCATCTAATTATTAGAGACCATTAGAAATGGAAAACTACATCCCTTTCTTCCATGGTGTGAAGGTCTGGAAATGGACGGTACACTTGAGGTTGTCATCTCCTCCCTCTCCCAGGGTACCTATGTCTGGAATCACATAAATAGGTGTCACAGTGTCCAGAGCAGCATATATGATGTGTAAGACAAAAGTAATGTGACAAAACGTTACTGGCTGAAAAAACGTTACACACATTTCCCATTTCTATTGTCGACTCCTTAAAGATCCAGCTATAATTCCCACTGTTGTCAACCCATGTGAACAACATATATGTGCACTTCAAACATCTATATGGTCCTCAAGTCGACCTTTTCATAGAAAAGTATGTTTTGTCCTTGTAAAATACCATCACTGGCGGTGTGCAGTGCACCGTGGTTATATGGCATTTATGACCAGTAACACACTACACTGATGATTGTGTATGAGAAATTAAGCATCAATGGAGTATTCCATATGTTTACAAGTTCCAACACATTTATAGTGGTAATGACACAGTTACCAGTCAGCAATACTGTAGTTTAAATCACTAAATTGCCAGATATCTCGCCTCATATATTGTACTTTTGGAAGCCACCGTTGCCTGTGAAAGTCGAACCACGTGGTGGGCGGTTTCATCCACGGTGGTCCCAGCCATAGGTTACATTTTTCACTATGATGGCCATGGACCAATGGCTGTGCCCGTCTACGCTGATGACCTCTGCCACTTTAACTGCTGTTTGCCTCCTCTGGGAGCAATCATGCCAGGCCAAGCAGATGAAAGTGCCGCTGCCTTCTCTCCAGGGGAGCTGGAGAAACTTTCTAATGAGGCTCTTCCCCTGAATGGTCAGCTCTATGGCTCACCAGAGGACCAGCTAACTACCTCACATACCTACTGAATTATGTTCAACACTATCTGTTTTCTTTCCCACAGGCTACAATGTGCCTCTGAGTCCCAGTTATATTTTTGGATGACTGTATTAACATTTTGTGGTCCATACATAGGATGTATATGTCATGGATTCTGGAGCCCTGGACTTCATGTATTTCAAAGGGCCATTGTGTTGTAGAAGAAGCCCTAACTCCTCCTTCTGTTGCATTCACATGTCTATGCAAGTAAACCTTTCAGGGTATCAATAATATATATGATGATCAGATGATGGTGAATGCGAAAATACATATATTTGCATTATGGCATGAGCTGTACATGTATACTTTTAGAAGCAGTTGAGGAGGATCTTAGCAATGTGTATAGTCCTACATAACACTCACCCCAGATCAGGCCTTGGCAATCAGTTGTCTGAGAGCTAGCTAAACCTCACTGACCCCTTTAGAATGCCACAAAACCTTGACTTCACATATAGGATGGCCACAAGATTTACTGTTATGCATTGAAGTGATGGAAATGTGATGTTCATGTTGGTTCAGTACGCTCAGCCTGCAGAGAGCAAGGCCTGTCAAAACTTGGCAGAGTTACTGTGGCAATACAACTGATGCAGAAATTAAACTTCCTGTAGACCTGCATATCCTTGGATGTTAAACAAATGAGGATTCAGAACTAATGGTAGGCCTGAATGATTTTACATTGACTACATTTTGACTGGTGGCTGAGATAACCCCCTGGCCTGGTACATCTTTCCATTGACCCACATTGTCAATGTGTGACCTTTACTAGTGGCAGTATCCTTACTCCTACAGGTCTGTTGCCACTTTCCCTAAGTCATGTTTGCACTGTACTGGCCTCTTGCACAAGTGACAAACATACAGTGCACATAGTTGGCTAGTTCAGGAGAGATCATTACGTGTGAATCACTAGCTTTGTTACATAGAACCAATCAGACCAAACATACCTCGGTGTGTTGAATGTCATCTCTGTAAGAGTGACACATATGGTAAAAGGTGTATCTTGATACCAGTACAGACCACAGAAACCTAATCAGATGTAGCATGATATTCCATTAGGTAGTCCACATGTCCACACATCCACAGAGAGGAAGCGCTCAGTGACATGCATGTCAGCCCTCTCATTGTCACCTAAGTCTTAGGGTGTAGTCTTGACTATGGTAGTAGCCTGTATGGACCATATGCAACAGGTCAGTGTGCCTGAAAGTAAAGGTTTCTGTATAGTCATGCACATGTAGTTTACCCTTCAGAAAGTCGCAATGGTAGGTTGTGTTACATAGTGGCTCACATCACAGTACATGTTGGTTGGTCGTGAGCTACATGATGTTAGTGGCATCGGTTAGTCAGTGTAGCTCATGACCATGGTTGTGGATAGTCAGCAGATGACTACAAAAGCATGTATGTATATCCGTGTACTGATCAATATGTGAAATTTCCACATGTAGTGTGTTAACAATTCAAAAATGCTTGTTCTATGTATCTACAAAGTGTGTGTGGACCAAAAAGATATAGAAAATTATGCAATTGTTATTTCTTCATTCATCTATTGTGTCCATACAGGTCAACACCCATCAGAAACAAGCCATTTGGAGAGCCATTGCCTGGAAGGTGCGGACCCTAACGGTCTATCACCAATGCAAAGTCCATTGTCAGAAAGGTCGGTGGACCTGAGATGCTGGGTCTGGAAGATTATGGAGTTTCATCTGGGGCTGACCTCCCAACGTGGGCATTGCATGTGTTGGACCCTGGCCCCCCTAATGGGCCGCATACTGGCAGTGGCCTATCTGGAGCTGGATGGGTGGTTGCGGAAATCACAGCAGCTACAAGGGGATGAGTCCTGGGCAGATTCATACATGTTACATTGCCACCTTTATGTGTTAGAAGCAGCCATCTCACCCTGAATATTGTAGGTGACCCGTTTGCGACAAACATACAGAGTTATTGTTTGTGTAGGTCTGATAGTAGGTGCATGCTGATGTGCCTTGCCAATTGTCTAAATGCCCAGGTACACAACAGCCCACTACCAATATGCTCTCTTGAGCAGACACATGGCTAAGTACAGTGATCAATCAGCTCACGTTGTTTGAGGATATGGGTGACATTTGTACCCAACAGGCCCCTTGTCGTCAGTGCATCATGAGTGCTGGTACCTCACTACTGTGACTCATGTGATGGTGGCCTCATTCATGTGACATGGCATATAGTGCACTTTGGGTGCAGTCACTGAGCAATACATTTCCTTCATGAGTGGGAAATGTACAGTTACATGAGTAGACTAACATCACTGTTGCCAACAGTTTTTGTCCTACATGTTGGCATGTGTACCTTTCTATCTATTGTTATCATTTATACTACTGTTACCAACATGATCTACCTTTCTTCATGGGATGATGTCTGATTCATCACATATGTGTGCATGCAAGATTTGTTTGGAAAATAGTTATATGTGCAGGGTATACTGTTTATGTCTTATCACAGAAAGGAGTGTGTCAACATTGGTTGATGGGTCACACATACCCTATTTCATTACTCAGTGACATTTGTCATGTCCAATTGCTGAAGCAATGAAGGGCATGACAGGTAAACCCTTGGTTCTTATTCACAAAGTTAAAATTCCATGGCATTGATGTGAGATTATTATCCTAGGTGATTTGCACATGTTTATTGGTGAAGGATCATTAACTGACTGCTGGCATGCATCAGGGAGTGACAGGCAGAAATGTGGAAATCCTATGTGAGTGAGTATACTAAGTGATACATTGGAATTTGTGTTTGAAAGAAAAAAGGTACCTGCCCACTGAGAAACAGATTAAACCATGTCTGCAGGTAATAGAGCTGCCCTGAGCCTCAACAACAATGGACAACAATGGACTGTTTGCTTTTATTTATGCAATGTTAGAATGGAGTTCTCACCAGTACCAATCACAACTGGTGTTTTGCTTAGACCTACCTGATTCATTGTGCTGAGGTTATTTGTTGGCAAATATCCCAGACATTTTGAGCAGGTTGTCTCCAGTGTACTTTTCTGCGTGGCGTGTGTTATGTTGCAAAGCTACATTAATACTTTTCCATGACACTATTTTGACAATCGACATATTAGAAATTTACAACTGGGACGTTTCTAAAATATGACACACATTTTTCCATGCCACCTTCTTCCAGCTACTGTACATCTTGCTGCACCATAGCTGTATTAGTTAATCATCATTTCCTTATTAGAGTGAAACCATTCAAGGTGACAAGGTTTCCTACTTGATACATATGTATTGTGATTGCACAACTTCACTAATTCAACTAGAGTTGTCTGTGATTCTGACTTCACAGTGGGCAACTGTTTACAGTTCATGTAGCATGCATGCCTGTGGCCTTGCAAATGTTGAAGCCACTTTGGTGGACCTTGTAGCTGGGGTCTACTGTACGTTATAGTAATATTCTCTAATCTTTACTGTTGGTCAAGTGTGTTCTGGCACATGCAATAAACCTTTTTGTATTTGTCATTTCAGCATCATCCCAGAATAGGGATGTTAACAGGCCCTACATCTGTGGAGATGCAGCTGGCCATGGTACCTCCAGTTGTGAAACTAGATACATGGAGGGACCCAATGGCCGAGAGGGTGAGGGGAATGCCATGGAGGAGACTAACTCTACATCGTAATTGTCTGAATGCAGCTCTAGTGGACACTCCCTAGTGGTCGTGGGGCATGGAAGACCAGTTCCTACACCATCCTTGTCCAGCACCCCCACTACCATCTTCACTACCCCTGCTGCTCCGCATTCAGTTGGACGGGCCTGCTTACCCAAGGGGGGGAGACACCTTCTGTGCTTCTTCGCTCTAGGCACCTCAACCTCTGTCCCTGTTCCCCCTGCTGCCCTTGGTGAGGAGGCTATTGACCTCCTGGGAAACATCTCCGTGGGTCACATAGTACTACTGAATGCCATCCAGGGGCAGAGCAGCTATCTGCAACAGATGATGGCCTACCTGGAAGCTATCCATAGTTCCTTTTCTGCCCTACAGAGATCTTTTCAGGCTCTGACCTCCTGCCTCAGAGCAGCCTTCCACCCATCCCATATTTCCCCCACTCCCTGCCTCTTCCCTATTCCCATACCTGTCCCAAGCACGCTCACACAGAAGCACGCACCATCCCCAAGCAGCATAAGTAAACAGATCCCCAGATACCACACCCAGACCAACAGACCCATCTATCACTCCCACCACACCCCCATACACCACACCTATGCCAACAGACACATCCACCTGTCCCACCATACCCCAAGACAGCACACCAACAGACACCTCCACAACTCCCACCATACTCCCAGATACCACACCCACCAACAGACACATCCACCACTCCCACCATGCCCCCGACACCACAGCTGCCCCACCAACAGAAAAATCCCAGGATACCCAGCTCCTCCATAACACACGTCACAAAGAAACACAAATGACCACACTCACCCACACAACAGACACCTATAAAACACAAACATACATCAGGCACAGAGACAGCAGCACCAACAAACAACACACCCACTCCTGACATTTCCACTTCCTCAACCTCCAAACCCCTAATGCCTCCTGGACACCGTACCCATTTCCCTAAAGAACATTTGATGTTTGCCCTTGCCCTTACCACTATAAAAATCACCCCCTCCTAAAGCCAAAGGGATCACAGCCACACCCGAACCCATCCCTTCCATATCCGAGCCCTCCCCTGAGCCACTTGAACCCAGCCGTGCCCCTAAGAATCCCAAAAGAAAGGACACTCCTCCTAAAGTCAGACCCATCCCTCCCAAAACCAAATCCATCCATCCCAAAACCGACACCATCCCTCCCACGGTACATCATTGAGGGGCCTGGACTGCCCAATAGATGCCCCATCCTGGTGAGGTTCCCATGACAGTGTTCTGAGAGGCACATTTAATGGCACAGCAGTGTGCTGTACCACCAGTGTTGGACTGGACATTGGCCTTACCTAAACATGTTTTTCTTCCTTCAAATAAAAAAGAGGTTGCTAGTTTTCATACACATTAGAACTTCCATTACTTTTATACCATTTGGATGTTCATGAATATTTTGGAATGTGTGACTACAGTTGTGTTTTTTCACCTTAATTGATGATCCATTTGATGTGGTTGGTGTGATCTGACCTTGGAACCAGTGCACGAGTCAACCAGGACAAGGAGAAATGTTCAATGGGTGGCTATATGGGATGCAATCCAAATAGGGTTGACATTGCATAGGGTGGTGTTTTATATGGTAAGTATTTCATCCTGGCTTGGCAAACTTCAACATCAATTGGGTTACCTTTCTCCTTATGATGCAGGTTAAACATTTGATTAATGTGTACAAGCTAGAGATTAGTTTGTCCACACTTGTAGGGTGTTCAATTGTCGTACCTTTGTATACATTGTAATGGATGTGTGTCCATGATCATGTGAGTAGCTTACACCTATTTTAACTAAATGCATGATCTATGCTTTTACTGCTGTATTTGCTTTCATGACTTGCGCTTACACATTTCTCACATAGGCATGGCACTTGGTCATACTATTGGTTGTCCTTGATATACATCAAGCCACAGTTCCTGTGGAGACAGTTATTTCAAAGGGATGTGGCCCAGAGCTCCAGTCTTCAGGGGTCCCCCTGGTAGAGGCATTCCTATTCTGCATGGATTCTTTTGATGGTGACCTTTGAATGTTTCTCACATTGATTATTTGCCATCCCATTTACTTTGCATTATCTTGAAATGTGGGTGATATGTGGAAGTCCAGAACAGAGATTTAGCAGAGAATGTATGGTTCAGTGTCATACAAATGTATATTTTATAACACCACAGGCCATGGCATGTGAACAATGTCAGGGTGTAACTTAGATCTGTAGTTGGAATATTGATGATGAGTTGCTGTTATGTACCAAAATGTTATGGACACATCACTTTCCCTGAATATTAGCTGTGTGCACAGTAACTATGTAGAAGCATGTGCCTGTGCAGTGTCAGTGACCTGGCCAAAGAGGGCATCATAGGGCTGTGATTGGGTTATACATTGAGTACAACTCTGAAAAGAGGCACACAAAATATGTTTGGGTCACGGACCACACCCCCCATGCCAGCTCCATGGCGTGGCATCAAATTTGCTTTGGAGTTGTTGGCAACAGGTAAGTGTTTGGCTTATCGTCGGTTGCATCCATGACAGTGATGGTTTGGGGCACCATCTATCAGCACAATCAGTGGAAATGAATTTATAATTGGCTCCATTGCAGCACCAGATTTGTGAAGCTGGGTACAGGTGAGTATTAGCTTTAGATGATCCCCTTTCCGCCTGCTCAAATGTGGTGGTTGGCATCTAGATTTGCTTGCGATGTGGGCAGGGTGACTGTTACCACCACAATGGTGGTCCCAAGACCGCTAAACGCGTAATCAGACCCTAGTCCAAAGTTATAACTTACTAATGGGTCAAACGTGGTATCTGCAGTCGAACAGCATTCCATCATGAGCAGCCTCAAATCCTGCCAGTTTTCCTGTCTATCATGACCAGTTGATCGTGGTTGTGTTTAACGCTTTTTGGTGCTATCTTTATTTTAAATTTTAAAAACGCATATCACAAATGTAAATATTTGTTTTAACATACACTTTTTTATTTATTGGAATTGGAATTGGTAATTTTTCTTGTTTTGTGTTTTTACTTTATTACTGTTTTTTGCTCTGCATAACCACTTTACACATTGCCTTTAAGTTAAGACATTCTACTCTGTGCCATAACTGCCAGTGAATTGAAGTCAGGTTTATTTAGTGACTTTTGTGGTTCTCCAAGACAAGGATTGCGTTTATTACTTGAGGTAGGTAATTAAACCCTCAACTAAGACTCCAATTTCTTACAGTCTGTAATTATTGGAACATGCCCATTTTGGCACAGTGAGAAGGAAAATGCTCACATGATTCCCCAAAATGTTGTAATATGTGATAATCATTGAACTTGATAAACTCCGATCAGTAAATATGATAAATATCAGCATCTATACAAAACCACTCACAATGAGAGCCTAAATAATTTAACTTTAAAATACTCAGCACTCCACCATCAAAATAAACCATGAATGGCAAAAATTAATATGGAAATTATTGGGCTAAAAATGTATATATAGAAAAACTACAGATAAACAACTTGTAAACATTTTTAAATTAAAAACTATATTAATAAGCATACACATTATGCTATTAATGCACCTATATTAAATACTGCAATATTCAATATGTTTTACCTTGATATTATTGATATACAGCCAGAACCAATGTATGATATCTGGATCAGAATATTTTTGATGCTACAATTTCTTGCCCAAACTATCTGCGTCCAATGACATTTATTACTCAAATTTTGAGGGATCGTACCTTCAGAAAAGTGCATCTATGGGACCTTTTTGGTCTCACAAGTCAAAGTTATGAAGGGGTCTTCTGGTTCTAATATAAATGGTATCAAAGGGAGAGGTCGTGACCACAGGCCCAGGTAACATGCAGCTGGAGCCGCCATCACTCTCCTCGCACACTTCGCGCTTAAAGCTGACTACATCCTCCCGCTATGTGGGACGCGAGGGCCCGGGACCACAAGGACCTGGTAACTTGCTGCAGGAGCCACCATCACTCTCCTCATGCCACTAAGCGCTTAAAGGTGACTACATCCTCCCACTGCACGGGATGTGAGAGGCCGAGACCACAAGGCCCAGGTAGCAGGAGCTGCCATCACGCTCCTCACGCCACTGGGTGCTTAAAGCTCACTACATCCTCCTGCTGTGTGAGACACAAGGAGCCAGGAGCACAAGGCCCAGGTAACTTGCAGCAGGAGCCGCCGTCACTCTCCTCGCCCCACTGGGTGCTGAAAACTGACTAAATCCTCCTGCTGTGCAGGCTGCGCCCGGACAAAGCTGGGCCAAGGGCAGGCCAATCCTGTTACGGTAAGTGCAAGGAAAAGGCAGAGCAGGGCAACCCCCTTGACTCCTTTTTCTACCATCATTGATTCTTGATTAGCTACCCATATGTATTAGACACAGTCGCTTCTTAATAAGTAATTGATTATTGACTTCTGCAGGGTAACACCATGTAAGTTACCCAATAACTTATGAGTTTTACAATCTTGCCTTTGCAAATCACCAGGAGCACCGGAATCGTAAAACAATACTTATGTTGATGTAGTTCTGGACGGCCACAATCTAGTTGGCTTTCCTGATTGGCCGATTTTATAAAGGCCTTTTAAAGGGCTTAGCAATTAGCTGGGGGTCCCTGATCTGACTGAGGGCTGATACCATGGTGAAATGGAAGCCGATAGATGGCCATCCGGGAACAGGGGGAGCTAAGAACAAGATCTTGAGACATTCAGCAGAGAACTGCACACTACCAGAACTTGATGAGCTAACTGGAGAAGTTGAAGGTTTGCTTGTTCATAAAGATAAACATTCAGATAAGATGACCAAAGGGCTGGTATGAAAAAGGAATGCAAAACAACAGACTTATAAGGGTATTAGACCATTTCTTAAACAATTCAAAAGTGAAAGACCATCATCCCCTACTAAGAAATGTGGTGTAACCAGCATTCAGCCTTCCCTCATACCCCAGATGACACCTATTGAACAATATGAACTACTCCACACCAACCCCACTGACAACAAAGAAATAACTATAATTCCATCTATACCCAATATAGATTGCTCAAATAGATATGTGATATTGGGTACCCCAAAGATAGAAGCCATTGGCTAAAGAATTCCAAATACAACATTAGACCCGACTAGTGAAGATAGCAATACCTTAGGTGAACAACTTCATTCTCTTAAGAGTGAAGTAGCAAGCCTCCAAGAGTGTATAGGGCGATTGGCAAAAGACTTACACATCAAATTGGATAAGCTAAACATATTGGTAGGGCAAAAAACAATACAGTAGAAGAACTACAAAAAAGATCTGGCCTATGAGGTGTGCAACAGCCTGTCACCCCAAGATAATCCCCCCATATGATTGTATCCAATGATATTAAGGAAGTTAGTGAGGCAAGAGTAGAAATGCCCTCTTTTTGTTCTATGAACCATAAGGATAGATGACATCAAGACCAGCTACCACACCAGTACCTAAATGAATAAGTGGTAGAAGGGAAACACAAGACATGCTTATCAACAAAACAATACACTGGATAAGGCATATGAAAAGGTGTATGTCTGTTATTAGAGAAGATATCGTTTTTGCTAATAGCCTCAGTAGCAAGAACAATTGTGAAACAATAAGACTGGGGTTAAGGTCAAAACATTTAGTGGAAGACATATTATCCCTTGACCTAAGATCCCAACTTGCTAAACCCTCCCAAATAACGCTCAAAGTACATGACATAAATGAGAATGGACTACCATTTAATGTTATAAATTGTGTGCTCTCACCTTTGCACAGGACAAACTTCCCCCAGACGGGTCAGGAAACTGACCTGAATGAGATTGATTGACTAAGGGGAAATGGGATGGAAATAGTGTTCCATAATGTAAGTACAGACGAGCATCGGGACTATACAGAAGGGTTATTTCAAACAAGGTCCGCCGATACTCTTGAGAGCAACATCTGGATGTCTCAATGGGGTGGGAGTTTATAATTATGAAAGAGCAGGCTTTAAATGATTTAGTGGAAAGACCAGAGGGACATGTCATGTGGGGACCATGTAAGACTATTGTCTTGGAATATAGCCGGATTAAGAGCTAAGCTCTCAGATCCAGAATGGGTATTCTTCATACATCAGCATCACATAGTACTCTTGCAGGAGACGTGGGTAACTGAAGTAGTGCACAGATCTGCGTTTATAACATATAGGCCCTCATTACAACCCTGGCGGTCGGCGATAAAGTGACGGTAATACCGCCATCAGGCCGGCGGTAAAAAAAAAAAGGAATAATGACCATGGCAGAAACCGCCAACACAGAGAGCCACTTCAACACTCTGACCACCACGGCAGTAGTAACAGGCACCACGGGGGTAACTGCCAACAGCCAGGTGGAAGACAATGTACCGCCCACAGTATTACAACAGGCCTATTCACCTGCTTTTCCGGGGCGGTACCAACGCCATCAAAAGCACAGCGGAAACAGTACACTGAAGAGAAACGACTCACCTCTCGACACTCAGGGAAGAACCACGACGCCATGGAGCCCGAGCTGCACATTTTTCCAATGCTGGTGTACCTCCTCATACACCAGGAACATGAACACCGGCAAAGACGACCACGGTGAGTACTGCACCTAGCACACAAGGGAGGGGGGAGGAAAAAGAGAGTGGTAGACACACTCACACACATGAAACACGCAACACCCCTATCCCCACCCTCACCCCCAACATCAAACACACAAACAGATGCAACAACATTACATATACACCCTGTAACCCTCAGGAATAATGCAAGAACAAAAGGAATGGATTAAAATGAGTGTAATATTACAATTTAAGATAAATACGCCCTTAAATCAATAAACAGTATGTACAATGTATACAAAAGGAGGGACAATGCCCACTCCAAAATGTCTGTGGCCAAGGCCACACTTGACTCCTGCCTCAATACGGAGAGAACACTGCTGGGGCATCAGGTCGAAAACACACAGGCACTTCAGGGGGACGGGCAATGGGGGAGCACCTCAGCCGGAAGATGGTACAGCGCCACTGCTCCTGGAGGGGGCTACATGCCTACTTCGTGGTCCTAGGGAGTACAAAGCCACAGTCTCTCCAGTGGGTGGGTTGCCCACTTCCTGGTCCTGGTGATTGAAAAGCCACAGTCTCTCAACTGGGTGGTGTGCCCACTGCTTGGTCTTGGGAAGTGCAAAGCCACAGTCTCGCTAGTGGTTGGGTTGCCCACTGCTTGTTCCTAGGGAGTACAAAGCCATAGTCTCTCAAATGGGTGGTTTGCCCACTGCTTAGTCCTGGGGAGTGCAAAGCCACACTCTCTCTAGTGGGTGGTGTGACCACTGCTTGGTCCTGGGGAGTGCAAAGACACAGTCTCTCTAGTGGGTGGGTTTCCCACTGCTTGGTCCTGGGGAATGCAAAGCCACAGTATCTGGAGTGGATGGCTTCTCCACTGGTTCCGGAGGGGATTTGTGCCCAGTGTGTTTCATCCTGGCAAGGAGGGGGTGAGTGGATGCCTTCTTCTACTGGTTCTGGAGCGGACTTTGTGCCCAGTGTGCTTCATCCTGCCAAGGAGGGGGTGAGTGGATGCCTTCTTCCACTGGTTCTGGAGGGGGCCTTGTACCCAGTGTGCTTCATTCTGGATGGTGCAAGGTCACAGTCTCTCACCTGGGTGTCACCCCTACAGGTGTTGCAGGGGCCAGGATGCACTGCAGCCCATGTAGTCAGGACTACACACTGCTCGCCGGCAGTGACGGCTGCTCAGTGGATGGCAGTTGCGGTGCAGGTGGCGGTGCTGTCAGTGGTGGGGGGAGGCTCCAGCCCTTCCCCTGCAGCCTCGGATAGCTGCCCATTGGGGCTGCTGCTGCTGGCGGGGCAGGTGGTGGTGCTGGTGGCAGGGCAGGTGGCAGTGCTTGTGGCGGGACAGGTGGAAGTGCGGGCCTCAGTGTAGGTGGCTGTGCTGTCAGTGGTGGTGGGAGGCTCCAGCCCTTTCCCTGCAGCCTCGGATGTCTGCCTACTGGGGCTGCTGCGGCTGGCAGTGGTGCTGCTGGGGGTGCAGGTGGTGGTGCTGGTGGTGGGGCAGGTGGCGGTGCTGGCGGCAGGGCAGGTGGCGGTGCTGTCAGTGGTGGGGGGAGGCTCCTTCCTTTCCCTGCAGCCTCGATCGGCTGCAGGGCCATGGCTGGTGTTGTGTTTCCCTTCCTGCCCTTAGCAGATGGTGGAGCCTTCTTGATTCTGCCAGCTGGTATTCCTTTCCTGCCCTGGGCTGGTGTCCCCTTCCTGCCCTTGCTAGCTGGCGGCCCCTTCTTGCCCTTGGCAGGTGGTGCAAGCACACTGGCTGTGCTGACGGGTGCCTCCTTGGAGCCTCTCCCACCTGCAGTAGCTGCAGAAACCACAGAGGCCGGGGACTGGGTGGCTGAGGTGATGGGCGGGGTTCTGGCCACCCTGGCCCAAAGTGAAGGACAGGGGAGGGGTAGGGAATCTGTCAAGGGTGGCGAGGAAAAGCTTCTTAGGGACACTGGGGCGGGAAGAGGGTGAAGGTTTGTGAGTGGGGGAAAAGGGAGTAGTTGTAGGCGGTGTCTGTCTGCTGTGTTTGGGTGCAGGTGTGTGGGCTGGATGCTGTTTTGAGGTGGATGGCTGTTGGGTGTCTGAGTGCTTGCGTTTGTGTACTTTGGGAGGAGGGGGCACAGACACAGTGGGAGAGGACACAGGGGACGTGTGCATGGATGTGGGGGTGGTGACTGCCAGTGAGGGGTGTGTAGTGATATGTGTGCTGGTGATGGAGGTAGTGGATGAGGATGTAGTGTGCAGGTGTGAGTGGAGATGCTACAGGGAGGGAGGTGGACGAGGAGGAGGGGGATACAGTGGAGGCAGTGGATGTTGCTGTGTCTGCATCTGGATGGTGCTTGTGTGAGTGCCTGTGGGATGATGTGTGGTGCTTGTGTTTGCCTGAGCCACTTCTGTGTGTTGATTTGGGTGAATGCAGGTCTGAAGGTGTGCTTGGGATCGGCTGGGGTTGAGGGGATTGGGACTAGGTAGAGGAAGTTGTAGGGGGGAGGCTGGAGACAGGGACAATGGCTGCCATCAGTGAGTTGGCCAGAGTCTAGAATGTTCTCTGTTGGGCCACCACGCCAGAGTGATTGCCCTCCCGGTATGCATTTGTTTGTTGCAAATGCCCTGCTGGACCCTAGATGGCATTCGGTATGGTTGACTGCCCAACAGAGAGGGATCTCAGGAGGTCAATAGCCTCCTCACTGAGGGCAGCAGGGCTGACTGGGGCAGGGCCTGAGGTGCCTGGTGCAAAGGAGATGCCCACCCTCCTGGGTAAGCGGGCACGGGAAACACGCTGAGGGGCTGCTGGGAGGGCAGTGCTCGTACGGGGGTGGTGGCTGTACCTGTAGTTGGGGTGGGCACAGAGGTGTCCGCCACCGCAAGGGAGCTTTCATCAGAGGAGGAGTCGCTGTCGATACTGTTCCCTCCTGTCTCCGTCGTGGTGCTCCCCTCACCCTCCATCCCACTGGTACCCTCACCATCGGTGGATTCGTCCTCCAGGCCCATGTGGGATGCAGCTCCCTCTGTCACCGGTGCCTCTGCTCCTCCGCCAGATGATGCTGATGCACACAAGGACAGGGTGAAAAAACAAAAAAGGGGGGAAGAGACAGAGGATACACTTGGTCAATGCCAGCAGCAACACTACTGTTGGTGTACACAACTCACAGGGAGCAGCCCTATGCACTAGGCCATGCACTACCAGTTACAATGCTAGTCACCAGCCCATGGGGTACAATGCCTACCACCATTAGCTGCACACCTGAAACCCACAGAACCCTGCCCAGTAGTAGATGCCCACTAACATTATTGGGGTTGGAGTGTATCTGAGCTTGCCCATCATGGAACCTACCCTGCCATGTTTGCCCTGGCCTAGGGTCACCCACAGCCCACATCCCCCACCCAGTTAACACCTTAATGTGAGCAAAGTCATGAATCTGAATCTGTACTCACCCCCTTGTGGCTGCTGTGATGCCTTCAAGCACCCATCCATCTCTGGATAGGCCACTGCCAGGACGCGGAACATAAGGAGGGTCAGGGTACGACGGGCACCCCTTCCTTGTTGGGAGGGCAGCCCCAGCTAGGCCTCTGCCGTCTTCCTTGTCCAGCGGCGCAGGTCCTCCCACCATTTGCGGCAGTGGGTGCTCTGCCTGTCATAGACCCCCAGGGTCCACACCTCCTTAGTGATGGCACGCCAAATACCCTTTTTCTGATGGGCGCTGACCTGCAGAAAAAAATATAGCGGAAAAGGTATTATTCATACCATCCGGACTATCATACTCATGGCCCAACATATCCCTCCCGTCCCCTTCCGCACATACATTGACCTCCATACAAGCAGCACTCTGCCCAGGACCCCTCAGCCCCCAACACAAGGCATACACACACAGCACTCCATACATTCATGCCCCATGCATCATGCTCACAGTGTACTCACCTGTTGGTCTGGAGGACCATAAATTAAACGGTACTGGGGTAGGACCACAACCACCAGTCTCTGCAAGTCCTCCGAGGTGAAGGCAGGAGCCCTTTCCCCAGACACTCGAGCCATGGTCACTTCCAGACACAGGGCACAGCAGCACTTGCAGCGTAGGCCATTTCCTGTTGTAGGTCAGGTAGAAAGTGAGTGAACAGATAGAAAATGGCAGTCACGTCCACGGCGGTGCATACCGTCACCGCCGGCGTACATTACCATTGGCTCCTGCAACCCGTCGGCGCCAATGATAACCACTGCGGTGTTGCATGGCGGTCTTTGACCGCCTCCCGCAGCGGCGCACAACGCCAGCGGAATTACCTCATTTCCACTTGTCCCTCCTCACAGGTCAGGTGGCCGCCATTTCAGGGGGGCACAGGTCATGGCACCTAACTGCGTCACAGCAGACATAGGCACATCAACTGACTTCCAAGTTCACATACTGTTTCTGTAAAGCAAACATAGCATATTAATCTGAGTTTATGTTTGAATATGACCTTCTGCTCCCCGTTTTTCACTCTAGAGTTCAACCGCTGAGGATGAATAGGAGATGGAGACATACCCCCGTGTACAGACCCCTGGTGGACCTGGCGACAATGGAGGATAGGCACATTATCCTAACCTACAGACGTAATAGGGCCACAATCACGGATCTGTGTGCCCAATTGGAGCCAGACCTGATTTCAGCCATCCACCACCCCACAGGTATCCTCCCTCTAGTGCAGGTCCTGTCAGTGCTCCATTTCTTGGCAAGTGGTTCCTTCCAAGCGACGGTGGCCATGGCATCAGGGATGTCACAGCCTGTGTTCTCAAATGTGCTGACCAGAGCATTGTTTGCCTTTTTGAAACACATGCACAGATACACTGTATTCCCCCAGGTGCATGTTTTCGCCACAGAGAAGGCTGACTTCTATGCAATGGGACATATCCCCAACATAATTGGTGCTATTGATGGTACACATATTGCCTTTGTCCTACCCCGGAGAAATGAACAGGTGTTCAGAAATCGAAAGAGATTTCACTCTCTGAGTGTGCAGATAGTGTGTTTGGCGGACCAGTACATCTCCCATGTCAATGCAAAGTATCCTGGCTCTGTGCATGATGCCTTTATCTTGAGGAATAGCAGCATCCCATATGTGATGTTTCAACTCCAGAGGCACAGGGTGTGGCTAATAGGTGAGCCCGTGGACCCCACCAAGTTGATGTAGGTATATGAGTGTGGGGTCGTCCCTAAGGGTGAGTGTCTGGCTAACAGGTATCCCTCGATATTTTCAGGTGACTCTGGTTACCCCAACCTCTCATGGCTACTGACTCCAGTGAGGAATCCCAGGACAAGGGCAGAGGAACGTTATAATGAGGCACATGGACGTACAAGGAGGATCATTGAGTGAACCATTGGCCTCCTGAAGGCTAGATTCCTGTGCCTCCATCTGACAGGTCGATCCCTGTACTACTCTTCCAAGAAGGTGTGCCAGATCATCGTTTCATGTTGCATGTTGCACAACCTGGCCTTGAGATGCCAGGTGCCTTTTCTGCAGGAGGATGAGTGGACAGTGACGAAGAGGAGGCAGAGGAAGAGGATATGGAAAACAGAACTACTATAATTCAACAGTACTTCCAGTGACACACAGGTGAGACACTGTAACGTCACCTTCCATTGCAGTATTGTGTTGGACATTGTACATGGCAGCCTGATTCCCCTATTTCCATGGCCACTTACTGTACCCTTTGGCGTCTCTATTTTCAGATATCTCTGCCCCACTCTGGCTCCTGGTGTGTTTAATGCTGCCCACTACAGGTCATACCTATGTAAGTATAACTGTACATCTGAATTGCAATGTTTACAGCTTGTTCAACTAATACATATCTCACTCAATTGGCAGACTCCATACTTGTATTAGTTCCGAAGGTGTTTATTTCTGTTATAATAAGTGTAGGGGGTATTGCAATGGGCTGGATTGATGGTGGAGAAATGTCCAGGACAGAGTCTAGTCTATTGGTATCACAGATGCATTGCCCAAGGGGGCATAGGAAGTGGAGCAATGGCAGTTCAAGGTAGACAGGGTGAGAGAGTGGGACACAAGGATGACATTCAGAGGAGTCTTATTTCCTGGAGGGGTCTTGGCAATGTTCTCTGGCTTCTGCCTGGATCGCAGAGACCGTTTGCGTGGTGGTTCTCCTTCTGCAGGGGGAGGGGTGCTGGTGGTCTGTTGTTCCTGTGGCGGGGCCTCCTGTCCACTAGCGTCGGTGGAGGGCTGTTCTTCTTTGGTGTGGCTAGTGTCAGGGGCCCGTTGGTGATCCCCAGGTACTGTCCCTCCTGCAGCCGCTGGGTCACCTCCTGGGAATGGTGGTATGCTCCCAGGATGTTGGTGAGTGCCTCGTGGAGAGTCGGTTCCCAGGGCCTGTCATCCCCCTGTCGCACAGCAGTCCTCCCAGCTTTCCTGTTGTCCTGTGCCTCTGTTCCTGAACCGTGTGCCCACTGCCACTGACCCCAGGTCTCTGATCGTCCTGTGTTTGTGGGGTTGCCTGTGGGTCCCTGTAGTGGTGGACACACTGCTGATTGGCGTGTCCTGGAGACAGAGGGATGGGCCTGCTGGGTGGGTGCCGTAGTGCTATTTCCTGAGGGGGAGGCTCTGTGGTGGTTTGGAAATGTGGCTGGGTCACCAACTGTCCAGAGGTCCCTGATGGGCCCTGTTGGTCATCCTGATCCAGGCGTGCAGAGCTGCTGTCATCACTGTGGGCCTCTTCTGGGCGGGATTGGATGTGGCTGGCACCTCCTCTCTGGTGACGTTGTGTGGGGGTCCTGTGGGGATGTAAATGCAGTGCTATTGTTTCTGCATGTGACATCTTGTGCATGGGTATGTTTCCCTCTATGGTTGTTATTAGCAAGGCAGCTTTGGCTTGTGTGATTTGGTTAGCTAAGTGATTGTCACTAGTGTGCATGCTGTGGTGATGGGTGCCCATGCAGGTCTGTGATGAGGGTCCATGCATTGGTGTAGCATGCAGGGCTTGGTATTGGTATGGGTGGGTTGTGATGGTGGGGTATATGTGAGGTGGTGGAGTGATGGGGGTGAGGGTAGAGATAGAAGTTTGTGATGGCATGCAGGTAGGGGGGTGATAAAGTAGTAAAGATTTGACTTACCAGAGTCCAGTCCTCCTGCTACTCCTGCCAGGACCTCAGGATGCATGATCGCCAAGACTTGCTCCTCTCATGTTGTTAGTTGTGGGGGAGGAGGTGGAGTTCCACCGCCAGTCCTTTGTACAGCTATCTGGTGTCTTGCTACCACGGAATGCACCTTCACCCGTAGGTCGTTCCACCTCTTCCTGATGTCATCCCTTGTTCTGGGGTGCTGTTCCGCGGCGTTGACCCTGTCCACGACTCTCCCCCATAGCTCCATCTTCCTAGCAAAGGACGTCTGCTGCACCTGTGATCTGAATAGCTGTGGCTCTACCTGGTTGATTTCCTCCACCATGACCCTTAGCTTCTCCTCTGAGAACCTGGGGTGTCTTTGTGGTGCCATGGGTGTAGTGTGAGTGGTGTGTGGGTGAGGGTGTGTGGGGTGATGTGTTGGGGTGTGTGCTGTGAGGTGCGTGGATGGTGTATGGTTGATGGTGTTTTGTGGCTCTGATTCAGTGGGTGCTCTTGGCTTGTCTCTCTCTGTCAATTGTCAAATTCTTTGGGTCGTAAAGGGTTGTGGGTAGTGTGTGTTTTATAATGGTGTGGGTGTGTGGGTGTGGTGTGTGTATGAATGTCAGGTGTGTGTAGTTTGAATCGTCCAATGTGGTGTTGTTTTGTTAGTGTGTGTGTATTCTGAACGCAGCGGTCTGTACCTCTAATGGTTTACCGCGGTTGAATGTCCGCCACGGTGATTCGTGGGTTATGATGCTGAGGGTGTATTTCTGTTGGCGTAACGGTGTGGGTTTTGGGACCGCCATTTTATCATTGACTTTTGGGCTGGTGAACTTGTATGTGTGTCTGTATAGTGGTGGATTTCTATATGTGGGTCATAATACGTGTAGCGGTATACCGCTGCGGTTGCGGTATGTTGGTGGCAGTCAGCATGGCGCTAAGCTGCACTTACCCCCAATGTCATAATGAGGGCCATAGTGTAGAAGCGACCCCATCACCTGCGGGGAGGGCTTCTGGAGGATTACTTGTATGGCTTTGATCGGACTTGTTCCCTTTTGTCAAAGTAATTCCTTCTAAGAGTAGAGATTTATTAGGCCTTGAGATCCGAAATTCCATCCACTTGAAACAAAAGCTATAGCTATTGTGAACATATATCTAAGATCTGTACCGCCTATTAGCTTGTCCCCCCTGGTGGATCAACTTTCGAATTTGCTAGAAAACCTCCAGGGGGACTAGTTAAATATAACAGCAGGGGACTGCAATGCTCCTATAACAATAGAGATGGAAAGGGAAAGAATGGCGATTCACTCACCTGCTATAGTGGTGAGATCTAGTTACCTCAAGGCTAAATAGAAATAGACACCATGTGTAGCGTTACAAATCACCGACTTGATTTCGGCTCATGTCTTGAGAGTAGCAAATGGCAATACCAAATCTGGCATCTCCCAATGCCCAACCTTTCAAAGGGGTTTGATAACAAGTAATATAGACTATGGGTCATATTTATACTCTGTTTGTGCTGAATTAGCATAATTTTTTTACACTAATTCAGTGCAAACTCAACGCCATATTTATATAATTTGACACTAGTCCCGTCTAGCGTTAAAATATTGGTGTTAACGTCATTTTTCGGATCCATGAAACCTCCTTGGATCATTGAGAAGCAGGGTAGGCATTCCCGTCTAAAAAATGACTCAAGCACCTTAGGGCTGTATTTATCCACCCGGGCAGACCCGAAAAATGATGTTAACACCGATTTGCATCAAAATTTAATTGGTCAGGGCAGGCATTAAAATGAGTCAAACACACCACTACGTAAGGAGAACACACAGCTGTAACATTACCAACCCACAAGAGGAGATGGAAGTGATAATGATCCAGCTTGCAAGACGGTGCAGAGGACAGCAACAACTCCAGCAATCACCACCACTACAACACGTTCCACAAAGGCAAAGCAGAAGGGAGGCAAGGCCCTTCAGAACCAGGACAGCCATCCTAGGCCTCAGGGACCTGGGCATAATTAGGACCTACAGACTGAACCGGTAAGCCTTACTACACCTGCTGCACCACATTGAGCCTCAAATTACAACCAGCCTGTAGACCCCACACAACATACCACCAGTGACACAGCTGCTACCTGTCCTGCACATGCTGGCAAGTGGTTCCTTCCAAACAATGGGTGCCCTGGTTGCTGGTATCTCACAGCCGTCGTTCTCTGCATTCCTGCCAAAGGTGTTAGACGCCATCATCTCCCTGACACCTGCCACATCAGCATCCCCAACACCCAGCAAAAGCAGCAGGAGAACAAACAGGGGTTTTATCAAATCCATGGCTTCCTGCATGTGTTCAGTGCAATTGAGTGCACCCATGTCCGGCTCATACCACCTGCAGCAACAGAACACTTATACCAGAATCCCAAGCACACGCATTCCATTAATGTGCAGGCCATAGTGGACCATCTGGGACTAATCATAAACATTTTGGCCAAGTATCCTGGGAGTGTCCATGACACCTATATATTCCAGCACAGCAGGATCAACGAACAATTCAAGGATGGACAATTTGGAAATGGCCTACTTGTGGGTAAGTCAAAAAGTCTAGCAATATACACACAACACACTAACCTTGGTGGACACACAAAACATCCACCACTAAATTACCACATGGCCAGGGTAACACACATGTGCTGGTTACAACACATATGCACCATGCTGCAGTACAGCACAATCAGTGCACACCACAAACACATACACCCACATGTACGTAACACACCCACAACTTGACAGGCACACCGAGTGAGAGACAGGTGCAGACCTGTACCCTTTTGCTAACAGTAGAACTAGGCAGACCACCACAAGTGCCCACAAGTTGCCTACTATGCACACTTTACACACAGTACACCAAACAAGGAACAGCACAGACATATCAAAGACATACACCATGCCCATGTCATGTAAGTTCCATGTAGGCACAGATCCCTCAAGTCGTGCTGTGCAAATCACTGCCAGAACAAATATCAAATACACAACATCTTGCCGCTATACCAACTACATCTCATCAACACATACATGACTTGCCTGTATTTTGCAGAGACATCTGCCTGATGCATTGGTTCACACACACATAGTAATACAAGATCAATTCCATCACATACTATGTGCCGGATGTCGGATAAGTGGTAACACACCTATTGTAGTGCCACCTCACATGCAATACTCACTAACTCACACAAAACCATCATGTCTGTACCATATACAATAAATGGCCCAACAAGGGGCAGGGTCACAGTCAGACAGTGCAGATCATGGATGTCATAGTGGACCCATTAGGAGAAAACAGGACATCGCTGACCTCACATGCACTGTGCCAAGGGACACATTTGCTAAGTAGCTGAGCATGTGTCAACAGTATAAATGCTGATTAATGTTTTGGAAGATAGGAGATACACTGGTAGTTAAGTTGATCATCCTGTAACAATGGGATACACACCCTTGGACACCTCATGGCTGCCACAAACATTATCTGCCACTCTGGATCATCAAGGGAACTATGTAATAGCCCACTGTACCATTGTCATGGCCTGCACTGTATGTACAACTTGGCAGATGACCATTTCATAATGACTTGAATCCACATTGTAAATTGGCCACCTTCCTATGCTCTATGTAGTGTGGAAAGGGTATGCAATGTGTGTTGCTGCAGGTCTGTTACCATAAGATACATAGCATGATGATGCTGACTCAGATGTAGCTGTCACTTGAAACCTGAGGAAGTGCCAACAACAAACATCACCTCAGGGGTGCTGTATGCAGGTTGCAATAAGGAAGTAGACTGTGCTTTGAACGCAGATGATTGTGCCACTAATGCATGCTGCATACTGCTGCACAGACAGAAAGAGGCAATTGGCCATCAAAACAGCAAATGGATAGGGCGTTGTCCCTTCCTGCACAGCTACATCCACCTCCACAAGGCAGCTAGCAAAGTACCCTGGTGCAAGGTGGGTAGTGTAGGTGCATGGCTGCATATGAGCAACTGGCCCAGGGGACAACAAAGGGTTGGCAAGTAACATGTCACACTTGGGGCTTTCTTGCATTGTCGAAATGGTGCAGGATAGTGCAGCCAATTTTGGAGATGTGTTGTGCATTCTCACTTACAAATTTCAAAGGCCCTAAGTGTCACACATCATCTGCATTGACACATGTCAAAATGGATGGGATGTCCAGGCTCTGTAGTGCTACCATGTTGCCACCACATCTGACCCCATTGTGTTGTTAGGATGTGTCATGTCCTCTCTAGTGATAGCACACTGAGTCACAGGTGCACTACACAACGCATGGTACATACATTATGACCATCAGTTTGGAATCCAAATCACCTGTCACAGGTCCTTGAGACAATCACAAGATTGTCATGTCCAACAACCTAGTACTGAGGAGACATTACACAAGGATAGTAACTCACACCATACTACAAATACTTATGGGTCACAACCAGCTCAAAATATCAACTGCTATGCTACATGAAATACCTGTTGCAAGCCCTAACAACAACTTATTCCATTAATCTTTTGCAGAGGATCAGGGTTATGGTATACAGCCATGGATAATGACCCCATTTCCCAAACCAAGCACAGCAGCAGAGCGTGCATATAATCGGAGGGCACAGACTAGTGCTGAGAGAGGACATTTGGCATACTGAAGTCCAGATCACAGGAGGCAGCCTCTTATAAGCCCCACACATCATCTGCAAGATAATTATCATATGTGTGCGGATGAACGTCCCCTTATATGAGCAGGGTGATTACCTGCCTGAGGAGGAGAAGTAAGATGGCGGAGAAGAAAATGAGGGGGAACAGCACAACACAGCGGCTGGAATACGCCGAAGTCTGCACATCGTTGAGAACTTCTTCTCTTAATAATCATGTAACTCACCTTGCACATTTTGTCAATAAACACCTCACTTATTCACAAAATACGGCTTTGGTCTCTTCAATCTACACAACATATACAACAGGATTGTGGGTATAACCTCAGGGAGCATGTCACAAACACTAATTTGATGAGTAGAGTCGCAACATCACATGTGAAGCCTAAGATTGAACTGCTACCACCACGCATATCACAAATAGCCTCACCACTTGAACTGAAGGACAAAATCTATGGACGACAACATATTATTTACATCCATGATGACAACTTGTACAACAATAGCTCATCACACACAACTACAACATGGCCAAATAGGAGGTAAACAAGGGGCCCACACTGAGGAAGTGGATGTCAAAATACTGTGAGACTGTAATATTTGAACAGACCACTGATACAAAGGTGATGACAGGTCACATGTAGGCCCATATGTGACTTAGATGTGCACTGTTGTGAAAACATCGGCACTGGGACACACCGTCATTCTCACAACACAGTGATGCACCATTTTGTACACAAATTGGTGCATCCCCGTATTGTAATGTATATGTAGGACTGGGTGGGCAATTGTCCCCCAGCATGGTGCCACCTATTTTTTACTCCACTTATGTGACACTTATATGGCATGTAATAGACGTGCATGCAGCTCAAGTCCAAACGTGTGCTGCCATGGATATGGCTGTGTAAGGAATGATATTGGCTGATCAGGCATTGATGGGTGTCTACACCTGGGCACATGAATGTAGATGTGAAAGACCTATGGATACCAGCTTCCTAGTTGTCAGCCCTACTAACATATGGTCTACTCCCTGACTCCATGTATGAGTGGGCATGCCTTGGTGGATGACCTGGACACTTGAGATGATGGATTGCATGGCCATCCCCTCTGAGGCACAGGGGGTGAGGAACAACACATTTGCATGTAGATGTGATGCTCATAGTGTAGGTGATATGTTGCTCGGGCTTGCATGTGTACCTATCTATACTGACCCCTTATCGTTGCCAACTGCATCCCATACTCCCACTAACAGATTTAAGTTACTGGTGATGTATGTTTGAAAATTGACACAGATGATGAGGAATAGTGGCCCTGATCTATGTGAAGTTGATGCTGCCTTTGCATTGTTACACATGCGACAAAATAAATGCACACCTAATTTGGTTTGTTTCCTAATCTTGTTGTGAGTGGCTTTGGTGTCAAAGAAATGATGCTAAGGCAGCGTTGTTGTTTAATTCATCAGAGCCATTGTATTAACCGGAATGTGAGTTGGAGGGCATGTGCATTTTGATGTAGTGTGTAAGCTAATGTTCTGTACATACTCCACACAATGCTGACACTGATGGTTGCCTGTCTCAAGTTAACAGCTGCCAACAAGAACAGCGAGGAGCTGTGGGCTTTTCAGAAGAGGGCAGCCCGCTATAGGCACTTACTGGCAGTGGAATCTGGGTTGCGGAGGATGGCACGCAGCTATCGCATGGAGCGATCCCCCGGGGAGTGACGGGCACTCAACCAAGGGGGGCCCACACAGGGAGGACCAAGGACCACAGATGTGTAGGGGGTCACAGCTGCCACCATCACAAAAGCCCCACCTGCTGCACCCTCAACATCTGTGCCACAGCCGACCCCACCTGCTGCCATGGACATGAGTGCCATTAAGGACCTTCAGAGAGATGTCACACTGGTCCTAAAAAAGTTGGACATTATTGAGAAGGAGGTGGGGAAAAACACAAAGAGACTCAAATTCATCAAGAGGAAACTAAAGAGGGCCAATCTGTGAGTGGCTTAATGACTCTCACCCGCAGTTCAGTCCGCTCCCTCCTCATTTCTTTTAATGTTTTATAGTGGGTTTTAGGGGGTAAATGTCAGATTAGATTAGGTTAGTTTAGTAGTTTAGTTAGAATAAGTAGGTTTGGGGTGGGTTTTCTACGTTTTACATTTTACTATGTGGGTGGGTGCAGGTGATTTTGGGGCATTTATGTGTTATATAAAAATAAAATAGAAAATATATGTATATACAAATTTTCAAAAAGGAAATACCCCTCAAAAAGATATTTGTTTAGTTATAGGTAGTATATGTGTAGTTTAGTATATGTTACCCTGTATGTGTCTCGTGTTTAGAGTGTGTCAGTTGTTGGTTATGTATCGTTAAGATAGGTTATGTTAGGTTAGGTTAGGTTAGGTTAGGTTACAATAGGTGTTCTTGCTTTTTATTTTAGTTAGATTTTAATTAAAATTCTTTGGGTACTCACTTACTTCATGTGTCTTATGCTTGGGTGTCAGGGTCTTCCCATGGGTGTACAGTGAAAATTGTTTGTTGGATTCGGTCCTTCCTCCAGATCTCTCTCTTGACATGTTCATCACCTTTTCACAACTAAGCTGTCACATTGGCTGCTACAACACATCTACTTGTCTGTGCATCTGCCATCCAGGGTACCCAACTCTCAAGGTGACTATGTTGACCTTGTATTGAACAGGTAGGTGTGGTAATTCAGCTGTCATTGTTTAGGTCCTGTGTCGGAATGTTAGGCACTGTGGGACATCTGAAAACAACCTACATATCATATCTATCCTGCTAAACTGACCAGTGACAATTACAGATGAGGCTGAGTCCCTCTGTTTCACACCAATGTATCATACTGGTACTCCCAGCTGACGATGTTGCCCGAGAACTGTTTCACAGCCATTCCTGCCACATCTAGTGGGTGAAGCATACATGTGTTCAACAATGGTGACATACTCAGTGAATTGCTTGTAGGGTATGAGACCAGCATCGACGTTCATCATGTAGGTACATGTGCGTAGATATGTGCCCGCATATTCCTGCACTCTTCTACTGACACTCTGTGACTAAAGACATGTTACGCATGTCACAATTCCTAAGCATAGTAGACGTGTCACAGCACACAAAGACGTGCTGGTTGTGTAGGCGGTGTTTAATTACAAGGGTAGTAGTGCAATATTAAAAATGTCCAGGTCTCTGACCCCATTAGTGGAATCCATGCAATTGTGACACAACACAAGTCCAGGGTTGAGGGACATGTCATGGGACATGTTTGAGTAAAGTGTCTTTCAGTGCAGGGGAGCATAGATTGCCGAATGGAAAAGTTAGAGACAATTGCAGTCCATAGCAGAATGGTCAACAGTGTGTCAGTGAAGAAGGCATATCTGCAACAGTGTTAACACTGGCATGATGTCAAGCACAGGACAAAGGAAAACACTGCCCATGTAGCATGTGCTGGTGCTACCAGGAACTCCTACGGGTGAAGATGATCTGTTCCACATTTTCATCCTCCGATGTGTTGGGTGTCTCCTTGACACTTGATGGTGGTAGTGGAGAGGTAGAGGGGGCCACACACACACTTCAGTGGTTAGAAATGTGGACTCCAAATTCCCAGCAGCTGCCATCTGTGGAACTACATATGGCATCACTGCAGCAAGGAGGACCCGCTGATTTTTTAGTATAGCAGCGAAGCCTTGTGGTAGGCAGCCATGTCTGCCCTGAGGGAGACCATTTCCCAGTGCATGGAGTTCATCTTGTCCTCAAGCACGCTGATGCCAGTTTGGGAGGGCAGTTGTTGTGGTCTCTCCCTCATGGCACCAGCTATGTCCCTCAGACACTCTTGGACTCCACGCATTGGGGAGTGCGTGCATCGGTTGGCTGCAGTTTGTTCAGTAGCCTTGACCCTGTCACCAAGCAGGTCGCTCCCCCTATCTGCCACCCAGCCCCCTGTGGGTTGAACCTCCGTTGCCGCTTTTGCCGCCTGACTACTTGCTCCCTTTTTTCTATACCCCTGCGCTTGGCTTCTGTGCCACTTCGTTTTTTCATTCTGTGCCCCTGTGTTTTGCTTTCTGTACCCCTGTGCTCTGTTGTCCCTCTCCCGCCGTTTTTTCCCCGGGTTTTCCCTGGGTTTTCCCTGGGTTTTTCCCTCGCCGCTGAGCCCCTGCTGCCCCGCCCCCTTCACTCCCATTGGCCGTCCCGCTCCCACCTCCCAGCTGCTCCTCCCTCCCTCTGCCCTCATATGGAGGCCGCAAAGCGGGCACGCCTAAGGTAAGCCCGTCTGCACCCGTCCGCGCCTGGACTGCACCCAGCACCAGAATCCCTGGAACCCGCACCCCCGCAACTCCAGACTGCACTATGACGCAAACACCCTCCACGCACTACCGAGCCACCCCGAAACGCACCCAGGGGCCTTACACCTGCCGGAACCCTCCACACCACCAGCCAGAGAACCCAACCACCTCCGCTGCATCCTCCTCAACACCCGCTCCGCTCGCAAGCACGCCATCGAACTTTGGGACTTCCTAGACTCCACCGCCCCACGTCGCCTTCCTGACGGAGACCTGTGCTGAACGCCACCTCAGCACCAGACATCGCCATAGCCATCCCACAGGGCTACAAGATCTCCCGCAGAGACCGCACCAATGGAGTGGGAGGAGGAATCGCCATCATCCACAAAGACTGCATCAAAATCTCAACGAACACCGATGACCCCCTCACCACCGCCGAGCACATGCACTTCCAGATCCACACCGACCCCAAGACCACCCTCAGAGGAACTCTCATCTACAGACCTCCCGGACCCCGCCCACAGTTCAGTGACACCATCGCCGAGCTCATCAGCACCCACGCCCTCACTTCCACGGACTACATCCTCTTCGGGGACCTGAACTTCCGCCTCGAGAACAACAACGATGCCAACTCCACCGCCCTGATCGACAACCTCGGACTCAAACAGCTCGTAACGACACCTACTCACGCCGCTGGACACACGCTCGACACCATCTTCTCCACAAGCCCCCACGTCTCCTTCAACCACACCACCGAACCACACTGGACCGACCACAGATGCGTCCACTTCACCTTCAGAAAACCCACCACACACCACCGCATCCAACAGCTACTACGCCGCTGCTGGGGCAAGGTCACCGAGGACCAACTGACTACCGCCCTCGCCCTGAGACCACCCACCGACCCCGCCCGACCCAGACACCACTGCGACCAACCTCGCACAGTGGATCAACGACTGCGCCAACACCCTCGCCCCTCTCAAGACCCCTACAAGCAACCACACCAACAAGAAAGCCGCCTGGTTCACCGAGGACCTCCGGATCTCCAAGCACACCTGTCGGAAGCTGGAGAAGAAATGGCTCCACGACCAAACACCAGACAACCACACAGCCCTCAAGAGCGCCACCCGCAGACACCACCAACTCATCAGGACCACCAAGAAGACCGCCTTCAAGGACTGCCTAGACAACAACGCACACAACACCAAAGAGCTCTTCAGCATTGTGAAAGAACTCTCCAACCCCAGCTCCATCACCAACGACATCCCGCCATCTCAAGACCTGTGCGACTCCCTGGCCACCTTCTTCCACTGCAAGATCACCGGCATCAACGACAGCTTCAACCCGACCCCCCCGCACCCACCACAGAGTCCACCACCCCTGCGACTACCACTCAGACCAGTCGCCTGACCGTCTGGTCCAGAGTCAGCGACGAAGATACCATCAAAACCATGAACTCCATCCACTCCGGATCCCCATCGGACCCCTGCCCTCACCACGTCTTCAACAAAGCCAGCGCAGCCATCGCGCCCCACCTCCGGAAAACAATCAACTGTTCCTTCGAGACAGCAACCTTCCCAGAAAGCTGGAAGCACGCCGAGATCAACGCCCTTCTGATGAAGCCCAAGGCGGACCCCAAGGACCTCAAGAACTTCCGGCCTATCTCCCTGCTCCCTTTCCCGGCAAAAGTGACAGAGAAGATTGTCAACAAACAGCTGACCCGCTACCTCGAAGTTAACAACATCCTGGACCCCTCCCAATCCGGTTTTCGCAGTAACCACAGCACCGAGACCACCCTCATCGGCGCCACTGACGACATCCGGACCCTGATGGACAAAGGAGAAACAGCCGCCCTCATCCTCCTGGACCTATCAACAGCCTTTGACATGGTCTGCCACCGCACCCTATCAGTGCGCCTCCATGACGCCGGTATCCAAGAGAAGGCCCTGGCCTGGACCACATCCTTCCTCTCCAGCAGAACCCAGAGCGTCCGCCTCCCACCCTTCCGCTCCAAAACCACTGAGATCATCTGCAGCTTCCCACAGGGATCCTCCCTCAGCCCGACACTGTTCAATATCTACATGGCCCCCCTCGCCCACGTCGCACGACAACACATCCTCAACATCATCTCCTATGCCGACAACACCCAGCTGATCATATCCCTCACCGAAGATCCCCACACCGCCAAAGCTAACCTCCACCGAGGAATGAATGCTGTAGCCGACTGGATGAAGGACAGCAGACTGAAGCTGAACTCAGACAAGACGGAGGTCCTCATTCTCAGACCCACCCCATCAGCTTGGGACGACTCTTGGTAGCCCACGTCACTAGGCACGCCCTGGAACCCACAGACCACGCACGCAACCTGGGGGTCATCCTCGACTCCACTCTCTCCATGATCAGGCAAGTCAACGCCGTCTCCGCATCCTGCTTCAACACCCTCCATATGCTCTGCAGGATCTTCAAATGGATCCCCCTCGACACAAGAAAAAACGTTACCCAGGCCCTCACCACCAACAGACTCGACTACAGGAATGCCCTCTACTCAGGAACTACAAACAAGCTCCTGAGACGACTCCAACGCATCGAGAACGCCTCGGCCCGACTCATCCTCGATGTCCCCCGCCGCAGCCACATCACACCCCAGCTGAGAGGCCTGCACTGGCTCCCCGTCAACAAAAGGATCACCTTCAAGCTCCTGATCCACGCACACAAAGCACTGCACAACACCGGACCCACCTACCTCAACAACCGACTCAGCTTCTACACCCCCACCCGAAGCCTCCGCTCAGCCAACCTCGCCACAGTCCCCCGCATCCGAAAAACCACCGCCGGTGGCAGATCCTTCTCCTACCTTGCCGCCAAGACCTAGAACACTCTCCCCACCATCCTACGACAGACCCAGGACCTGCTGGCCTTCAGAAGACTCCTCAAGACCTGGCTCTTTGACCAGTAGCACCCCCCCCTCCCCAGCGCCTTGAGACCCTTGCGGGTATGTAGCGCGCTTTACAAATGCAGTGATTGATTGATTGATTGAGTAGCGGTAACCATGCACATGCACATCCCCTCCAGGCTGGCTGCCATAGTTTGCATCCCCACCCGCACCTGCCTGGCCAGCTCCCGCTGGACTCCTACCACTGTAATCTTAAAGCTGGTCCCTGGGTCTTCGGAGTCCTCAGGCTTGTCGGTGCTGGCAGGTCATATTACTGGAGTGATAAGTGGGGCCTGTGAGATGTCTGCTGCATCAGTACTCCTTCTTGTGACTGGAAGTGGTATCTGGAGGCTTACAAGGACTTCTTGGAGGGTCTCTTGTCTGATGGTTGCCAGCTGGTCATTCAGATCATCATGGTGCACCAAGACAGGCAGATTCTCAGGAAAGCCATCATCCTTTGCAATGAGACAATGTAAAATCAGTCTATCTGTGTTGTGGCAGTTGATATGTCAGGTCATTGTCATCTTAAAGCCAGATTTATGGAAAAGTGGTGCAGCACGGTACTGCACAAAAATTGGCAGTGTTGCGCTGCGTCACTTTTGAAACGCAGGGATGCGCTGTATGTGACTGAATAAGGTGCACCCCTGTGTTGTCCCCCGCGCTGGAGCAAAATTCAGCTGCCAGCGCTAATGCAGGCATCCTTGCACCATCGTGCCAGACTGTATGCATTGAGGGGTGTGATTGTTCATGTGTGTGAAGGTGTCCTTTCCTGCACATTAACAATCACTAATGGCACTTTAGCACTTCTGTGTGAGCTGTAGAATGCAGCACACTAAGTAGTGCCAAAGCGTCATTTTCAAATGATTATTTATGCGCAGGAAGGGGCACCTTCACACACATAAATAATCTTTTCTGGCATTTTGCTCTTCCTATGAGTGCTGCAGAATGCAGCACACATTGGAAAAGCAAAAAATGAGGCGTTTTAAATGTATTCCTCCTCGTTACACCCTGCTAATGCTGCCCCTGGGGGTAGTGTTATATTTTGATGCTGCCTCCGGTTTACAAAATTCCATTAATCTGAGGCAGCATCAAAATGCAATGGGTGTTGCTGTGACACACCCACAACAACATAAATTGCATGACCCTTCCACACACAGGGCTACGTGTCGTTAAGCCACAAAAAGTTGCTTAATGACACCTTGTCAATACGGCGCAGTGCTTAGCAGCACAGGAGTGCCACTAAAAGTGATACTCCTGTGGAGCTAGGGGCCTATGATGCACACCTTGGTACCAAAGGATTGTTCCCGTACATCATGGCTGCAGTCTACAGCCCTATGCCCCACCTGCATGTCACATGAAGGGAAGCCCCGTTGGCACAATTGGCTCCATCATATCTTCTAAGTGTGATGCCTGTCCTTTTTGTAGCTTGAAACTATTGTTTTGTTTTCTATCCTCTGTATGCATCCATTTGCATGGTGAGGCCTTCCACCACACATGGCAATTTTCACCTGTCAAAGTCTTACATGTTTCACATACATACATGCAGTGCTGAGACCTTGCACCCCATCCGGGTTGGCATTGCCAGGACACTATGCTCTTGTTACCATTGATGGCTCCTCATGTTTTTGTTTGTGTATGTGTACTACATTGCATGGCACTCATGGACATGGCAGAGTTCAGTTTCATCTTCTGTCTGTGTATGTGTGTTTGCCATGCTACACACCAATGTTTTCCCCTTCAATGCAGCCCTCCTTGCACTATGATACATGAGTTCAGCATGGTGACAGTACAGCTCATTTTGCACAGGAACAGGGTTAGACCCAGGGATAGGCAGCATGGGTATGAAATCTCCGCTGTGTACATCATTCTTTATGTGACGGTGTCTGATGGTAAATTAGTCTATGGACATAGCCAGTTAACAGGAGTTGTACTTAGGTCAGGGCTTGAAGCTAGGTAGAGGTGACTCTGCAGGTAGTCATACTGGTCCCTCATTTCAAGTGTGTCAGTCCTATGGACATCTGACTGCCATTGTGTATTTGAACGCCACCAACATCATTGGTGGTAGTGGCAACTGTTGTCAATGTAGAATGCCCCATGAGCCAATGGCCTGTCACTGCCAGGTTTCCAGCAGCTTATTGACTGGCTATGCCATCTGTCCTGTGACACCCAACCTGTATTACGTTCAACACTACCCTCAAGGTCTGTTTCCGCACTTCCACCAGCCTTTTCATGGCGGTGAGACCCCCATGCAAAGGTTGTTGGTGATGTGGGGTGGTGTGGCCCTGGGATCCCCTGCACAGCCCATGCACTTGGCCTGAGCATGGGCAGTGCAGGGGGTCCCATGCCCTGGCCCTTTGCCTTTTCCACTGCCTGATTTGCAGGGCTGAGTGCAACATGTCCTGTCACACCCAATGCAGCCCAAAAGTGGCACTGAGTCTATTTGATCCATCAAGAATACTGTATTGTGCTAAGTGCCCCACAGAGCTACTATTTGAAGGCAGATTTCCAGCCGGGTAAACTGCACTGGCAGTCTCACCAACACTGGACTTGTCCATGCACCATCCCCGACCCATCGTAGTGGAAATATACACCATTATGTTCACAGTCATACCCCATGTGTTGTTTGTGTATGTTTATTTCCCCATTCCCATGTGTCTGACATGGTTGTGTCACAATAGTTGTGGGCTCAGCATATGACTGCTGTGACCTACTGTTTGCTATCTATGGTACATATTTCTGTATTGGCACATTTCAGTTCAGTATCAAGATGTGTGGTTCAACACTACTTCAGTTTAGTTGGTCTGGGTAATGTCATGTTACCAATGATACAGGTCCAGCCTGCTGTTCCCCCAGTGCCTGTTTTGTTCATTGTTCCATGCACCCAGGGGACACCCTGACTGCATGTTGAGTGGTGGCTGCCTCATGTGGATGTGTTGTCTATGTGCGGTGTGGTGATGCTACTGGCACGTGTCTGGGTACTGTTGGGACAGCTGAAATGACTTGTGTGCTGTGAGATGCAGCACACATACATTTGGGAATTGAGGCAGGCATTTGCAAGGTGTTATTGCCATGGACACCACTATGATGTAACCCCAGGCATGATGTTGACTGACCACCGGGTCTCTGAGGCCTTGGTTGTGTTGGTGGTTTTGATATGACTACATGCAAGGAATGTTGTGTTGACAAAACCAGTGGCACAGGGGTTATAAAAGCCATCCATCCCATGTGCTTTTATATGTACATGTAGGTATTTAGGCTTAGTGTTCGACGCATGTCCAGGTTGTGTATGTGCCATGGTGCATGGCACCACCAAGGCGTAAGTACATATGTAGGTTACGTCAGCATGGTGCAACTTGCTTAATGTGCATTCTGTACATCTGTGCTCCTTTGACATGCATTGTGTGAGTCCTATATGCCTCCGCCCTTCTTGCACTTAACATTTTAGCATAACTTTGCCCCATGCAACTTACCATGCATTTGTGTTGTTTCCTGGTAGTCTTCACTGTCCTGTCCTGCGATTCCTGTGATGATTTCCTCAGGGATTACTGCTGCAACCATCTCCTCCATCTTGTCCAAGTCCTCTTCTGGGCCTGTACTCCCACCTCCAGTTTGCAGTGCTACCTTGCTGTTCTGTGCCATTCTTTCCTTTGCTTGCAGTCATGCCAGCATTTCTAGCACTCAGTTACAGTTCTCTTGACCTCTGCTACACTTTCGATCTTCTCCACTATCTGCTGCTAGATAGCCTCTCTACTTCCAATTGGCAATTCGGAGGTGACGAAGAGTTGATTTTGATGCTCTGACACCTCTCTCACCAGTATTTTATGCTCCTCTGCGCTGAAACAACATGTTCTCTTTTTCTTCTCCCTCGCCTGTGTCCCCCAGAAGGGTTCATAGTTGAATGGGGTCTCCCTGGGGTCTCTCCTTGCTTCCTGGATCCATGTTGGCTCTCCTTTGCACTGGTTTGTCTGTTTACGTCTGTACTTGACGCTAAGGCAGGCAAAAATTGTGCATTTCCGTTTTGCAAAGTGTTTACATGTTGTAAACCGGATTAGAATCATATTTCCTCAGTTAACGTCATTTTGCCTTACAACAAGGCGCAATGGTTAACGTCGGAAAAAATTACTCTAAACAATTTTTAGCACCACCCCGCATCATAGTATAAATATGACGCCTGGGTGGCATTAAAAATTGTCGGTAGTCAGCGCTAACCTTTTTGACGCAAAACTGCTTTAACACAGTTTTGCGTCAAAAAGTATATATCAGGGCCTATATTTTTATAGACCAGCTCTTATGGCATTCTTTAAGATAAGGACATTGTGTTAAGAACGGATAGTGACCATCATGCCCTAAGCCTTAAATAGAATCAACCCCCTTTGAGAATCAAAACTTGAATCCAGTAATTAAGGTTGATATGCTCCGAACCTCCAATAATTTGAGAAATATAAACTGTCCAGCGATAATGAATGATAGCATGGCCTTAACACACATTTACAACTTCTTTGAGGAGAAATTTCCGTAATCTTCATACTCATCTGATGGAAGAGCTATGCAGGTTTTTTTGTAAAAGAAGTAAAAAGAGTAGATAGCAAGGGAAAACGCCTGCCTGGTACACCAGAAAATGCAGATTTGCTAAAGGCAGCATAGTGAATGCTCTCAAGGAGGAAGATCAGGTGCAAATAAGAAATGCCAGAAAGAACTATAAAGCTGTTTTCTTAAAGGGAAAAAAAGGCTGGGCAACGGAGAAGTGGGTGGAATTAGCAGATGCTCAACACCGAGGGGACACGAACACTGGGATCTCTCACTATTGACAACCACATTGAATTAACAGTTCCACCTGAGAAATGGGTAGCCTATTTTGAGAGTCTATATGCAGCGAAGGACAAGGGAATAAGGGAAATCGCTGTGGTTCATGACAAAGGCTTGGTAGGAAGTAGTGATGACAGAGCCCTATGTGATAGTATATTGGAGAATATGGAAAGAGGGATAGCGAGCTTTACTCTAGCTGAAAAACATAATGCCACAAAACAGTTCAAAAGAGAAAAGGCACCCGGGCTAGATGGTAACCCTGGCTATCTCTACATTTCCCAACCTGAAGTCTGGGCTCCGTACATTAACGCTTTGAGCAATGCCATATTGAAGGGAGAGGAATTCCACCATCTTGCAAGGAGCAGTTATAATCCCCATTTATAAAAAGGGGAATAAAGACGAACCATCTAACTATAAGCCCATAAGCCTAACATATTTTGTAGACAGGTGTTGATGAGGCTCCAGCCCTGCCTAATGAATCCTTGAAGATGCCCAGGTGGGCTTCAGGGCAAGTCTTAGTACATTGGACCAGGTCTTTCACTTCATGATATTATGCTGGTAATATATTACATTGAAGCATGACCATCTATACATAGCTTCTCTAGATCTCCGAGCGGCTTTTGATTTGGACTCAAGGGACAAACTTTGGGAGGTTTTAGAATCATACAGGATACCTAAGGATCTTGTATGGCTACTGAGCACACTACATATGGATGCTTATGCCAGGGTTAGATGGAATGGGGGGATCCCCACTAATAGGGGAGTTAGACAAGGATGTGTCCTTGCACCAACACTTTTCAGCCTTAATATAAATGGAGCATAAAATGGCTATTAAAATGCAGTCATGATGCACCTAAACTTGCAGGATCACTGTTCCATTACTTATGTTTGCAGACAATACCCTCCTCAGATCAAGAACGCCAATGGGCCTTCAGTGACAGCTGGACTTCTTTACTGATCTTTGCATAGAAAGGGGCTTAGAGCTCATTCCTACAAAATCAACGTTTATAGCTATAAATCTGCATCGACCCTTTAAAGGTAACATGAAAATAGGGAAGGTCAGACTGGAAAAAGTTGAAAACTTTGATTATTTAAGGGTAAGGCTCTCCGAAACAATGAAATGGGGGCCTCAACTGGAGAAAAGTAAGACCATACTCTACTGTAGATCAATGGCCATAGCTTGAAGATGTAAGGCACTAGATGGGGGTCCAGTGTCACCAGCCTTAAAAGTATACAGAGCCGCAGCTGCGACAGCTTCCATCTATGGGGCAGAAATTTGGGGATACTCAAATGTAAATGTATTGCAGCAAATAGAAAATCAGTTTTTTAGTGTCCTTTTTAGCCTTCCCCAAAGTGTACCCCTTCTTCTTCTGAGGTATGAATTAGGCCTCAATAGTATCCAGCAAATAACTTCTCGGAAACCTCTTCTGCATTGGATTAGGGTATGGTCATCAGGGGAATTTTCCCCATATAGGGATTCTCCTGCAGTAGCTTTAGAACCCCAAACACAAACACCCTGGCTAAAGTATGTTAAAAATCTAAGCAAACTAGTCAATATGGGTGAACTATGAGACGACCCTGGCTCAATCAGAAATGAGAAACTGAACAAAGAATACTGGCAGTATGCACCCTTAAGGTCTTCGAGTGACCAGAAGGATGGGAGTATATCTGCCCAGTTTTTATTGCACAAATTTAAACCTCATTTTGAACCCTACCTTGATGGAATACTGCCTCCTCAGGCGAAGCAGCTTTACATCCTGTTCAGATGTGGGGTGTTGCCGCTGAGATCTTGTATGGTTAAATGTGCTAAAGCCACAAATATGTCTGCCCAATGCTCTTATTGTTCTTATAAAAGGGAGACTGAAGAACATTTCTTCTTTTGTCCGTTATACGAGCAACCGCGCCAAAAATGGATTTTACCTCTATGTAGAACTATGGGTGCAAGACACTATTGGGAGATTATGAGGATTATGAAAACTGAAACACGAGATGTAATCACACTTGTGGTCTCTAGGTTTCTAGAGTGGGCATGGAAACTTAGGTCAAAAATAGACATCTCAACTGCTCCCTATATGAGCGAACATCCAAGGGCTTAAGAGTTTAGTCATTTAGATTATTGTTTTAAACTGTGAACATTTACTGATGGATTTTAAAATGTATGGTATTAAATGAATTGTATTATATTACAGTATTTTAAGTTTTAAGATCTATCGTTTTGGGCTTAAGAGTATAGCAGATAGAGAAACCTTATCCTTGTAAAGTGCAGAGGGCCCTTGGAATGAGAAGGTATTATGGGCTATGAGTTATATAGATCATTGTTTTAAATTGTGAATATATTGATTTATTTTAAAATGTAGAAAATTGTATGAATTAATCTCTTTTATAGTTTTATGATTTATTGCTTTTATGGCTTTTGGCCGAAATAAAGGTTTTTTTAGATTTGGACACCAAACTTATTTCACATAGGAACAATGATTTTTAGAGGCTCATCTCTAGAACTTTCAGTTTGCGAAGGCATGCAACGCATCTTGGGTACACACTGGACTCATTAGATGGCAAAATTGTGCTGTGAGATTTGGATTCATGGTTAGGGTGCAGTTTTCGATTTCTACCTTTACTGGTTCTGGAATAAGAACAATTGTTCGCAGCCACTACTCAGTTATACCTTAAGAGCCTTGTAACCCTTTGGTGCTAGAAGATGGTTTGGAGTTGGTCCCGAAAATATATTGTTCCCACATGCACAGTCTAAAGGTCCACAACCTCCTGAGTGAGGTGGAAGTTCTTGGTTTGGGTCTGGCTCAATTGCCTTCTAGGTCTCTACGGCTCATGGATGTCTCCCTTTGGTAAAATGACCCACTCGTAAGTGTAAGTACACTGTATCTTTCACGTTAATGTTTATGTTTAGAGACCAGTTACTTTACTTAATGAAACATATTATTATTCCACTTTCTCCCACGTCACCGCAGCAGGGCCCTCTATCAGTTCTGAGGCCGGACCACGGCCTCGAGAGGTTTTTCGAAGCCGTGTCTGATCCGGGGCAAACAGAGTCTCATTGACAGTCCAGATGTACTGTAGTATGCAGGTACTGAAAAAAAGAGCTAGTGTTCATCTTACTTTTGGAACAATAGCAGGATGCTGCGTCCAACTAATGATCAATCTACTTTTACATTTTAGGCTCTTCATGGAAACTGCATCATTTGTAGCTTTATTCTGCCTTCTCTAGTTCCTATTAAAAGCATGAGCTGGCCATGACGTGAAGCAAGATGGAGATGGAGACAGCGGCTGTCCAGGTCTTCTTGCTGCTTGGCTCTCCCATAGATGTGTGAAAACCATAGAAGTCATAGACGTCCTATGGCATAGCATACTTTCCTGCAGGCCAGCCTGTCTCCTGTTCATCATAAGCGCAACAAGCTGTGCAGCTGGGCTGTAAACAATAGAATCACAGCTGCCATTCAGGGATAGTGGCTAAAAGCCTGCGTGGATTGGCATTCAGAGCTCCAGACCAACAGATGGCCTTGTCACTACTCCAGTCAGAAAGATAATAGCCTCAATACAAACAGGGGGACTAGATCTCATATTATGATGCAGCAAAAAGACAATTTTCAATACAGATGTTAATTGTTGATTCACCAGTGAAGCTGTTCTTTATTCTGGCCCATCCATTGGATTAGAAAATGATTAACGATGCCAGTAGAACAGTTTATAAGCTTTATTCACAGGCCTATCTTTTGATCAGGGCGGAAAGCAGACCATATACATGCTCTAGACGTACATATCATTAAAGTAATTTCTGCATGTAAAAGGTCATTTATGTAGCCTAGTTGATGAGATGCTCAAGTGTCATTTTTAATAGCCTTACAAGCAGCATCCAGAAGGGATATCGGTCAACAATTTACTGCTACCTTCCCACAGCCCTTTCCATGTAAAGAAAATAAACCACTTCCCTTCCAGGAACAGGGACAGTTGGCTGTATGGACAATGCCTGAACTCACAGAGCACAATACGAGCTGCAACCGTCCAGCCTCATTCATAACATCGGTGTAAAAAAACATACAACTGCCCATCTGGACAATTAATTGTCAACGATTTAGAAGACACCTTCAGTAGATTTTAACTGGCGGCACCAATATATAACATTTACCCTCAAGGTACAGATATTATACTTTTAATGGGAAACGTCTATTTACACTCTAATTCCTGCTATTTTCACCCTTCAATCTTTTCGTTATCTTAATGTGGTTTTCAACATTTGCTTAGACCTGAACCTTGGGTCCCCTGGGTCTTGACCGTAATACATTCTCCTGGTTTACTCTTACATCCCTCAGCACCTCTGGCAAGGCCAAGCCCTGAGCTAAGCCAAGTTGTCTGAAAGCAAAGCCATGTCTCTCAAGGAGCCTTTGGCCGACCTTTGCATGTAAATTTCATTTTTGTTATGCTCAACATATGATAACTGCACACACACGCTCTGACAAGTCACTGGGCTGCATTTAGCACTAGTAACAGCAAGAGCTACTATAACCATTGTGGAGCTTGAGCACATCGCCTTTCTGACGGAGATCTGGATGAGCCCATCCTCAGCACCCGACATCGCCATAGCCATCCCAGCCTGTTACAAGATCACCCGCAGAGACCACACCAACAGACCGAAAGTAGGGATCACCATCGTCCACAGGAACACCATCAGAACCTCAACCAACACCGAAGACACCCTCAGCACCACCGAACACATGCACTTCTAAATCCACATCGATCTCAAGGCCACCCACAGAGGCACCCTCATCTACAGACCCCCCAGTCCTTGACCTCAGTTTAGTGACTCCATCGCCGACTTCATCAGCACTCAAGCCCTTGCTTCTACAGACTACATCCTCCTCGGAGACCTGAACTTCCACCTCGAAAACACCAATGACAGCAACTCCACCACCCTGCTCTACAACCTTGTCAACCTCGGTCTCAAACACCTCGTCATGTCTCCCACCCACTCTGCCGGACACACGCTCGACCCCATCTTCTCTGCTAACAGCCACATCGCCTTCAGTCACACCACCGAACTCCACTGGACCGACCACCACTACATCCACTTCACCTTCGATAAACCCACCGCTCACCACCACCCGCAACCGATCCCCCACAGCAGCTGGAACAAGGTCACCAACGACCATCTGATCTCTGCCCTCGCCTGAGCCCCACCAGCTGACACCAATGACGCCGACACAGCCGCCCACAAACTCAGGCAATGGATCAACGACTGTGCCAATGCTCTCGCCCCAATCAAGAAACCCTCTTACAACCGCGCCATCAGAAAAGCCACCTGGTTCACCACCGGCCTCCGGACCTTCAAACAGGCCTGCTGAAAACTCAAGAGGAAGTGGTGCCAAGAACAGGCACCAGCCACCCAAACTGCCCTCAAGAACGCCATCCGAAAGCACCACCAGCTCATCCGGACCACCAAAAGATCCTCCTTCAAGGAACTAATCGACAACTATGTGCACAATAGCACAGAACTCTTCAACATCGTGAAGGAACTCTTCAAACCCAGGTCCAGCACAAACGACATCTCAGCTTCGCAAGGCCTCTGCAACTCCCTCGCCACCTTCTTTCACCGCAAGATCACATACATCCATTACAGCTTCAAAACCAAGACCCCACCAGCAGTCGCCAACACCTCGGACTCACCGCCCCGCAACCACACCAACCTCCTGCTCTCCTGGACACACGTCAATGATGCTGACACCACCAAAGTAATGAACACCATTCATTCCGGCTCTCCATCTGACCCCTGTCAGCACCACATCTACAACACAGCGAGCTCCATCATCGCCCCCCAACTTCGTATGATCATCAATAGATCCTTCAAGGCCGCCACCTTCCTGGAAAGCTGGAAGCACGGCAAGATCAACGCCTTACTCAAGAAACCCAAGGCAGACCCTAGGGACTTCAAAAACTACCAGCCCATCTCCCTGCTTCCGTTCCCGGTGAAGGTTATCGAGAAGATCGTCCTACACCCTGGACCCGTCCCAATCCGGCATCCACAGCAATCACAGCCCGACACTCTTCAACATCTAGATGGCACCGCTCACCAAAAACGTCCGATCTCACAACCTCAACATCGTCTCATATGCCGACGACACCCAGCTGATCCTCTCCCTCACCAAGGACCCCGCAACTGCCAAAACCAACCTCCACGAAGGTATGGAGGCCGCCACCAACCTGATGAAGAATAGTCGCCTAAAGCTGAACTCAGATAAGACAGAGGTCCTCATCCTCAGCCCCACCTCCTCTGCCTGGGACGCCTCCTGGTGGCCACAAATGCTGGGAGCCCCACCAACGCCCACCAACCACACCCGCAACCTGGGTTTAATCCTTGACTCATCTCTCTCCATGACCCAACAAGTCAACGCCGTCTCATCCTCCTGCTTCAACACACTCCGCATGCTCTGCAAAATCTACAGGTGGATCCCTACCGAAACCAGAAGGACGATCCTCCAGGCCTTCGTCAGCAGCAGACTAGACTACGGCAAAGCTCTCTACGCGGGAACCACAGCCACTCTCCAGAAAAGACTGCAACGGACACAGAATGCCTCCGCACGCCTCATCCTCAACATCCCCCGCCTCAGCCGCATGACAGCCCACCTGAGAGAAATACACTGGCTCCCCGTCAACAAAAGGATCACATTCAAACTCCTAACCCACACCCACAAAGCACTCCACAATGCCAGAGCAGCATATCTCAATGTTCGTCTCACCTTTTACACCAGGAACCGTCAGCTCTGTTCTGCCGACCTCACCCTCGCCGCCGTCCCACGTATCCGCAGGTCAACAACCGGCAGCAGATCATTCTCCTACCTCGCTGCCAAGACCTGGAACACCCTCCCCATCCACCTACATCAGACCAAGGACCTACTGACCTTCAGAAGACTCCTCAAGACCTGGCTGTTCGAGCAGCAACAGCTCCCCCCGCACCCGTCAAGCGCCTTGAGACCCACACGGGTGAGCAGCGCGCTCTACAAATGCATTGATTGATTGATTTAGGCATTGTCCTGGGACAGCCAATAAGACCCATACTTATACTTTTTTAGCGCTGCATTTGCACTGCCTTTTGATGCCAAAGCGGAGAAAATTTACAAAATACAATGGTATTTTGTGAGTTTGCATTGCTTTGCGTCAAAAAATGATGCACATGCAGCGCTAAAAAAGTATAAATATGGGCCTAAGTATCTCTGTCCATCTCTGGCGTGAATGCTGCTGCATAGTGTTGCATTGTAGTATAGAAGTGTGGAATAGTTTATTTTAGGTTTATGAATGTGTAGTGCCACATGGCTACAATGCATCAGATTGTGTATTTAGTGATCATTTGTCTGTTATGTATCCAGTTTCTTCCTTCTGGGTTTCCTCGTGATAGCTTGGTGGAAATTGGTTTGAGGTCTGTGACATACACCCCAGCGCACGTGTAGCTCCATAGTAATAGATTTCCATGCGACATTGAAAACAAGCAGAACTCTGAGCCCAGGCACCTTGCTCTTTCTGCTTTACAATACAAATGGAAAAACACCAGCACATTGTCAAACACAAAATAGCTTCGTGACAAAGGGCAGAATTGTTTCGTGCAGGTCGCAATGCCCTGTTTTGACAAGTAACACGTGTGGAAATGTGGTCAAGATTTTTAGCATTCCACAACGCAATAATTTAGAATGTATAGCAAACACGGCTGCCAAGAGCGAGGCCGGCCCCTGTATGACAACGATGTGATGCCAGTACCAGTAGAGAGGGCTGTCCGACTCCTGCCAGAATGTTTAGAAAGAGAAGAGACTTGAATGTGCCTTCAGGGGTTGCCATGGCATACATTAAGGCACGAAGGCCATATTACAAAATCAATCCTGATAAGGCAAATCCAAGCTCAAGACCACACAAAACAAAAATGGAGACATGCTACAACATTGATACTCAAAGTACCGCCTGGGGGGTGCATGTGGCCCTCCTGAAATTTACAGCACCCAGTTCCACAGCAGTACTGGACTGCTAGTTACTGGACTCTGGACTAAACATTAAACAATGAAAAACGACAAGCCTTTATTTAAAGGCTGACTCATGCTAAAAAAACAATAGGAATTAACTAGGGAGTCCTGCACCACTTACCTTCAGAAATATCTTAATTTTTCAAGACATCTTGCTGCAAAAGTGTAAAATTATGATAAAGCTACTTCAGAATTTAAAACGTGTATTTCATCAACAGATAGAACAGCTTCACCTTAGTTCATTAGATTGTTAAAGGTGATAAGTTTCAAACACAAATGTAGAAACATTAGTTTTCCCCCACCCTGGGACAATCCGCCAGTGAAATAAGTGGCACATCATTTGTTATGTGCAGTCTTTGGGTGGCCTGGGTTCTTATTATACATAAACAACACTATACTTTTTTAAATCAAACACAGGAAAAAGTTTTGTAAAACACTGTTCCTGCAATCATGTATTTTGAGGTCCTCTTGTACATGATAATGAAGAAATAGGAGGGAAAGTGAAATAAAACAATTACCTCAGGTCACACAATTTGGTAAAGTAAAGGAATAGGGATTAATCCCAGTTTTTTTGGTTTCTCATTGTGCAATTCAGCCACTAGATGTACATGCTTCACTTCCACTACTTAACCTTACCGGCGAACACCCCAGCCCGACTGCTACTGCTGGTATCAATGCAGTCCTCTGTCCTATAATAGACCAAAAATCTTTTGCCCCTGGAAAAAAAATTGCAAGACAAAAAATGGCACACAAAAAACCTCCCTCAAAAACTACTGCTTAATACATTCTATTTTTAAAGTTTAATTCAAACAATCACCCAAGCCCATTGTGTACAATATACAGGCAGTCGGAGCACAAAAGGAGTTTTAGAACAAACGAAGGGGAAGGTGAACATTTCTCTACTGCTCCACAGTAAATGGTTTATTGTGCCAGGCATTAGAATGTGTTCACCTGTTCTGGACTGACTCACAAAGTGCACTATTCGTGGCAGGCCTGCCATGCACTATGCTAATCTCTTTTTACTAGTCTGTTCGTACTAAGGTAAATGTGCCAATAATTACGCGAAAGCACAAAAAATGAGGGCGGGGATACAAGAATATGAAGTCATCTTCTAACAAGTAATTTGCAGGACAGGAGGAAATCACAACATACGAGTGGGATTACTTATCTCTGATACCTCAAGTTGTCTATCCCCCAAAAAACTTACCAGCACAACCTCCTTTAAGTTTATCTTGGAGCTGATATATTTGTACAATGTTTGGTTTTAAACACAGGCCTTTTCAGGGCAATGATCTGCACGCATCCTGAATCTAGAATGCATGAATTTCATTATTTGTCTTGTTGCACCATTATGTTTTCTCGAGCTCAGAAATAACAATGAAATCCTTTTTTGGCCACACATGCATTATATATTGTAAGTGCCACCTGTACGAAGCATTTTGCATGTCGCAAACGGCGAATCGGGACGTTTGCGACGTGCAAAATACAATTTGGGATGTACAGATCCAAAAAGGGTTTGCGAGTCGCAATTAGGAAGGGGTGCTCCCTTTCTGATTGCGAGTCTGTTAGAAATGGGGTTTTTGGTTGGCAGTCAGGTTACTTCCTGTCCAAGCAAAAGCCCTCACTCTAGTCAGGGTAAGTCACACACTATCCAAGATTATCCTGTGCCCACCCTCTGGTAGCTTGGCACGAGCAGTCAGGCTTAACTTAGAAGGCAATGTGTAAAGTATTTGTGCAATAAATCATACAATACCACCATATAGCACCACAAAAATACACCACACAGTGTTTAGAAAAATATATAATATTTATCAGGATAATTGTAGGTCAAAAAGAATAAAGTTGCAATGGAAAATTGTAGAAATATCACAGGGAAGTGATATAGAGTGTCTTAAGTCTTTAGAATGCAATACAGTGTCTTTCAAGCACAAAGTACCTGGTTTCTGGTGGAAAATCTCCTCAGAGGGCCACAGGAGAAGAGATGCGTGGAAAAAGGGGTGTGTGCGTCGATTTCTCCTCAGCACACACAGACTTGCGTCGGTCTTTTCCACGCGGGGAAGTCGGGCGTCGTTTTCCGGCGCGCAGACAGTCTCTTTTTGTGGATCGCGGGGATTACCAGATGTCCCGGGTCTGTGCGTGGATTCTCCTGCTTGTTTTCCGGCTGCGCGTCGTTCTGCGGGGCTGCGCGTCGAAGTTTCGATCTCACGGTAAGCGTCGCGTCGATTTCACCTTGGAAGTCGGGCGGCGTTGTCCTTGCGAGGCCGTGCGTCGAAAGTTTGGTCTCACGGCAGGCGTCGCGTCGATTTCTCCTTGGAAGTCGGGCGGCGTTGTCCTTGCGAGGCCGTGCGTCAAAGTTTCGCACTCACGGTGGGTGTCGCGTCGATTTCTCCTGGAAAGTCGAGCGGCTTTGTCCTTGCGAGGTTGTGCGTCGAAGTCTCGATCGCCCCGAGGGCGTCGCGTCGATCAGCGTCGGTGTGCGGCGTTTTTCTCGCCGCGAAACAAGCTGTGCGTCGAAAGTTTCGGCGCACGGAGCGTCCAAGTGAAAGGAAGAAGTCTTTTTGGTCCTGAGACTTCAAGGAACAGGAGGCAAGCTCTATTCAAGCCCTTGGAGAGCACTTTCACAGCCAGACAAGAGTTCAGCAAGGCAGCAGGGCAACAGCAAGACAGCAGTCCTTTGTAGAAAGCAGACAGGTGAGTCCTTTGAGCAGCCAGGCAGTTCTTCTTGGCAGGATGTAGTTTCTGGTTCCGGTTTCTTCTCCAGCAAGTGTCTGATGAGGTAGGGCAGAGGCCCTGTTTTATACCCAAATGTGCCTTTGAAGTGGGGGAGACTTCAAAGAGTGGCTAAGAAGTGCACCAGGTCCCCTTTCAGTTCAATCCTGTCTGCCAGGGTCCCAGTAGGGGGTGTGGCAGTCCTTTGTGTGAGGGCAGGCCCTCCACCCTCCCAGCCCAGGAAGACCCATTCAAAATGCAGATGTATGCAAGTGAGGCTGAGTACCCTGTGTTTGGGGTGTGTCTGAGTGAATGCACAAGGAGCTGTCAACTAAACCTAGCCAGACGTGGATTGTAAGGCACAGAAGGATTTAAGTGCAAAGAAATGCTCACTTTCTAAAAGTGGCATTTCTAGAATAGTAATATTAAATCCGACTTCACCAGTCAGTAGGATTTTGTATTACCATTCTGGCCATACTAAATATGACCTCCCTGCTCCTTTCAGATCAGCAGCTGCCACTTCAACAGTGTATGAGGGCAGCCCCAATGTTAGCCTATGAAGGGAGCAGGTCTCCCAGTAGTGCAAAAACGAATTTAGGAGTTTTACACTACCAGGACATATAACTACACAGGTACATGTCCTGTCTTTTACCTACACAGCACCCTGCTCTAGGGGATACCCAGGGCACACATTAAGGGTGACTTATATGCAGAAAAAGGGGAGTTCTAGGCTTGGCAAGTACTTTTAAATGCCAAGTCGAGGTGGCAGTGAAACTGCACACACAGGCCTAGCAATGGTAGGCCTGGGACAAGGAAAAGGAGCTACTTAAGTGGGTGGCACAATCCGTGCTGCGGGTCCACTAGTAGCATTTAATCTATATGCCCTAGGCACCTGGAGTGCACATGACTGGGGACTTATAAGTAGATTAAATAGTTCAATCAGGTATGATCCAAAGTTACCATGTTTACAGAGAGAGAGCATATACACTTTATCACTGGTTAGCAGTGGTAAAGTGTGCAGAGTCTAAAAACCAGCAAAAACAGTATCCAAAAACGAGGAGGGAGGCAGGCAAAAAGTTAGGGGTGACTACCCTAAGGCTGTCAGGTCTAACATGTGTCCCCCCCAGCTGAAAGTGGGGAGAGCTACCCGACCTCCTGGGAGCTCTCATCGCTAAGGCGGAAGTACCTGGAGAGACCATCAGCATTGGCGTGGTCAACCCCTGGGCGATGTTCCACCGTAAAGTCCATCCCCTGTAGGGAAATGGACCACCTCAGAAGTTTTGGATTCTCACCCCTCATCTGCATGAGCCATCTGAGGGGCCTGTGGTCTGTCTGAACTAGGAAGTGAGTCCCAAACAGGTAGGGCCTCAGCTTCTTCAGGGCCCAGACCACAGCAAAAGCTTCTCTTTCAATAGCACTCCACCTCTGTTCCCGTGGTAATAGCCTTCTGCTAATAAAGACTACCGGTTGATCTTGGCCCTCCTCATTTAGCTGTGCTAGGACTGCCCCTATGCCATGCTCTGAAGCGTCTGTCTGCACGATAAATTCCTGGGAGTAGTCAGGGGCCTTGAGCACGGGGGCCGTGCACATGGCTTCCTTTAGGGCGTCAAAGGCTTTCTGACAAGCCTCGGTCCAATTCACCAACCTAGGTTGCTTCTTGGACGTGAGTTGTGTCAAGGGGGACACAATGGTACCATAGCCCTTGACAAACCTGCGGTAGTAGCCGGTGAGGCCTAAAAAGGCCCTCACCTCAGTCTGGGTTCGAGGTGGTTGCCAGGCCTTGATAGTTTCGATCTTGGCCTGGAGTGGCTGCACCTTGCCACCACCTACTAGGTGTCCCAAGTACACCACGGAACCCTGCCCAATCTGGCACTTACTAGCCTTGATGGTCAGGCCTGCCTGTTGCAGGGCCTGAAGCACCTCCTTGAGGTGGAGCAGGTGTTCCTCCCAGCTGGAACTGTAGACAGCTATGTCATCCAGGTAGGCTGCACAGAAGGCATCCTTGCCAGCCAGGACCCCGTTAACCAACCGTTGGAAGGTAGCGGGGGCATTTTTCAATCCAAACGGCATCACCCGGAACTGGTAATGGCCGTCCGGGGTGGAAAAGGCGGACCTTTCCTTAGCCCCCTCAGTCAGGGCGATCTGCCAGTACCCTGAAGTAAGATCAAACGTACTCAGGAACTGGGCAGCGCCTAGCCTGTCCACGAGCTCATCAGCTCGGGGGATGGGGTGAGCATCAGTCCGTGTGACTGAGTTGAGACCCCGGTAGTCCACGCAGAACCGGAGTTCTGGCTTCGCGCCTGGGGCAGTAGCCTTGGGGACCAACACCACGGGGCTGGCCCAGGGACTACTGGACTTCTCAATAACCCCTAGCGTCAACATCTTGGAGACCTCCTCCTTGATGCTGGCCTTCACCTTATCTGACAACCTGTAAATTTTGTTTTTCACAGGGAGACTGTCACCGGTGTCAATATCATGAACACAGAGGTGGGTCAGTCCCAGAGTAAGGGAGAAGAGGGGGGAGAACTGCTCTAACAGCTCATAGCAGTCTCCTTTCTGGTTTAGAGTCAGGGAGTCAGACAGAATGACCCCGCTTACGGACCCATCACCTTCTTGGGCAGAGAGGAGGTCAGGGAGAGGTTCACTCTCCTCTTCCATTCCTTCATCTGTGACCAGAAGCATGTTGATCTCCGACCTCTCAAAATGAGCTTTTAGTCGGTTCACGTGGAGCACCCTTAGGGGGTTCCTAGGGGTTTGGAGGTCCACTAGGTAAGTGGCCTCCCCTTTCCGCTCCTTTACTTCAAATGGGCCAGACCAGCGGTCCTGGAGAGCTCTGGGCTCTACTGGCTCCATTACCCACACTTTGTCTCCAGGTTGAAACTCTACCAGAGTGGCCTTCTGGTCATACCATTGTTTCATCACCTCTTGACTGGCCTCCAGGTTACTTTGGGCCTCTTTCCAGAAGCGGGTCATCTGATTGCGGAGGGCCAACATGTAGCTGACCACGTCCTGAGGGGGTGTCTTTGGAGAGTTCTCCAATCCCTCCTTGACAATGCTTAAGGGTCCCCTGACGGGATACCCATAGAGAAGCTCAAAGGGACTGAACCCTACCCCCCTCTGGGGGACCTCTCTGTAAGCAAAGAGAAGGCATGGTAAGAGGACGTCCCATTTACGCCTCATGGCCTCAGGGAGGCCACCAATCATGCCTTTCAGGGTCTTGTTGAATCTCTCCACAAGCCCATTAGACTGGGGGTGATAGGGTGTGGTGAACTTGTAGGTTACACCACACGCATCCCACAGATGCTTCATGTACGCGGACATGAAGTTAGTGCCTCTGTCAGACACTATCTCCTTGGGGAATCCCACACGGGTAAATATCCCCATCAGGGTTCTGGCTACCACCGATGCAGTTACGGTCCTCAGAGGGATTGCCTCTGGGTACCGGGTGGCATGGTCCACCAAAACCAGGATAAACCTGTTGCCTAAGGCAGTTTTGGGGTCCAAGGGGCCAACAATGTCGACGCCCACCCGTTCAAAGGGGGTGCCAACGACAGGAAGTGGAATCAGGGGGGTTTTAACCCTCTTTCCTGCTTTACCACTAGCCTGGCAGGTAGGACAAGCCCTGCAGAACTTGTCTGAGTGTGTCCTCATTTTGGGCCAGTGAAAGTGGTTGACAAGCCTGTTGAAGGTCTTGTCTTGTCCCAAATGTCCTGCCAGGGGAATGTCGTGAGCCAGACCCAGTAGGAAGGCTCGGTAACATTGGGGGACCACCAGCACACGTGCTGCCCCAAAGACCGGAACCCTAGGCTCACTGTAGAGGAGATCATTCTCCCAATATAGGTGGTGATTGCCAGAGGCGTCACCTGCTGCCTGGTTTAAGGCTTGTTTCCTCAACCCTTCTAGAGTGGGACACTCTTTCTGCGCCTGGCAGAATTCCTCCCTGGTGGGTCCACCCTCAACTTGCCAGCCAGCAAGCTCCGGTAAGTCACCTAGGGTGGCAATGTCTTCCCCAGTTGGCTCGGGAGTCTCCTCCTCAGGAGCCCCGTCAGCCACTGTGGGAACTTCTGGGGCCGGTTTCCCGCGCCCCTCGTCCCTCCTCTTGGCAGCTCCCTGGGCCATCGTTCCAGGCTCCAGGTGCCCTTGACTTCCCTCTCGGTCAGCCATGGACCGGGTGGTCATGCAGACCCACTCAGGTAACCCTAACATCTCCAGGTGAGATCTGAGCTCTACTTCTTTCCAAGCAGTATGCTCTAGATCATTGCCTAACAGACAATCTACAGGCATGGCAGGACTCACAGCTACTTTCAGAGTACCAGAGACCCCCCCCCACTCAAAGGGAACCCGAGCCACCGGTAGGTGACTCTCGCGGGTGTCAGCGACTATGACCTGGTGGAATGTATTCGGGATTATCTGCTCTATGGACACCAGCTGACTCTTGATAGTAGTCATACTGGCTCCTGTGTCACGCAGAGCCTCCACCTTCTGCCCATCAATGAGGACCCACTGCCGGTACTTGGAAGTATTTTTAGGCATGTGGACCTTGGACATCATTTCTCCTTCTCCCAGGGACACTAGGGAAATCTCTACCTGCTCCCCAAAGCTAGTGGGGTCCATCTCCCCCCCGAGTGCTACACTAGTCAACCCAGGCGCCTGCCCGGTAGTGGACGGTGCCCTCTTGGGGCACTGTGGGTCGCCTTTGTAGTGACCATATTGGTAACACTCCATGCATTTGGGGCTAGATTTTCCTGACCTGTCAAATGTCCCTGGTTTCTTCCCAAATTTGGAAAAGGAAGGGTTGCCACCCCCTCCCTGGGAATTCTTTTGGGGGCCTTTAGAGAGTTCCTTATCTGTAAGTTTATCTCCCCCCTCTTTCTTCTGTTGGGAACCCTGACCACCTTTGTGGGAGTCCCCCCCAGGTACCTTTTTGGACACTCTGGTGCTAACCCAGAGGTCCGCCTCCTCAGCAAGCTTCCTGGGATCAGTCAGCTTACTATCCACTAGGTGCTGGCGCAAATCGGTATAAGTAACATTAAGCATATGCTCTCTCAGGATCAAGTCATATAAACCTTTATAATCTGCTACTTTGTTGCCCCGCACCCATCCATTCAGTGCCTTACTAGAGAAATCAAAGAAATCTACCCATGTTTGTGTGGATTGTTTGGTGCTGTCCCTGAACCTCTGACGGTATCCCTCAGGGGTCAGCCCAAACTTGGCAATTAAAGTGGCTTTCTGGAGTGGGTATGTGTTTTGATCCGGTGGATCCAATGTGAGAAGTGTGTCCCTCCCCAATGGCGGCACATAACCCCACATAGCTACCCCCCATTGCCCTTCAGGAACCTCATGAGCCCTTAGTGCAACTTCATAAGCAGCTAACCATTTATCTATGTCATCTCCCACCACAAAACTGGGCACCACATTTTTGGGTATACGAACCTTCTTTTCTCCAGCAGGTCCTGTCTGTATGCTGCCACCATTATTGCTGGATTCAGACTGTCTTGCCTTGATCTCCAGCTCCTTGAGACTCAGTTCATGAGCCAACAATAGTTTCTTTTCAGCCAACGCTCTTTCAGCTTCCACTTGTTTGGCTGTTCTTTCAGCTTCAATCTGTTTGGCTGCTCTTTCAGCCTCAGCTTGTTTGGCTTCTCTTTCTGCCCTCTTCTCCTCCTGTTGTGCCTCAATTTTCAGTTTCGCCATTTGCAATTGGAACTCCCTTTCTTCTCTCCTTTCCTCTGCGGTCAGGCTTTGCATGGAGACACTGCTCCCTGGTCTGGAAGGGTGCACAATTGCAGTGGTACCACCATCCATAGATAGTGGAAATCCTTCTGAGGGGCCATTTTCTGGCTCCTCTTCCTCATCATCCTCTAAATGGGCTTCTGCCCAGGCCCTCAGCGCCACTTGAAAGTCCTCCTTTCTGGAGGCCCCTTGGGTGGGTACCCTTAATGCCCTGCAGAATCCTCTTAGTTGTTTGACCGTGTATGTATCCAACTGGACTAGGTCAAAGTCCCCTGTCTGAGACCCAGTCAGAGACATGTTGAGTGAGGATTTAGTTTTTGAAAATTGTCAGGAAAAAAACGGATTTTCAAAAAGAGATAAACACCAAGTTGACCTTCAACTGTGGGTATGTAGTGAAATACTTAGCTACTGTATGTCACTGCACAAATACAAGTCCTATCCTCACCGCTGATCACCAATGTTAGAAATGGGGTTTTTGGTTGGCAGTCAGGTTACTTCCTGTCCAAGCAAAAGCCCTCACTCTAGTCAGGGTAAGTCACACACTATCCAAGATTATCCTGTGCCCACCCTCTGGTAGCTTGGCACGAGCAGTCAGGCTTAACTTAGAAGGCAATGTGTAAAGTATTTGTGCAATAAATCATACAATACCACCATATAGCACCACAAAAATACACCACACAGTGTTTAGAAAAATATATAATATTTATCAGGATAATTGTAGGTCAAAAAGAATAAAGTTGCAATGGAAAATTGTAGAAATATCACAGGGAAGTGATATAGAGTGTCTTAAGTCTTTAGAATGCAATACAGTGTCTTTCAAGCACAAAGTACCTGGTTTCTGGTGGAAAATCTCCTCAGAGGGCCACAGGAGAAGAGATGCGTGGAAAAAGGGGTGTGTGCGTCGATTTCTCCTCAGCACACACAGACTTGCGTCGGTCTTTTCCACGCGGGGAAGTCGGGCGTCGTTTTCCGGCGCGCAGACAGTCTCTTTTTGTGGATCGCGGGGATTACCAGATGTCCCGGGTCTGTGCGTGGATTCTCCTGCTTGTTTTCCGGCTGCGCGTCGTTCTGCGGGGCTGCGCGTCGAAGTTTCGATCTCACGGTAAGCGTCGCGTCGATTTCACCTTGGAAGTCGGGCGGCGTTGTCCTTGCGAGGCCGTGCGTCGAAAGTTTGGTCTCACGGCAGGCGTCGCGTCGATTTCTCCTTGGAAGTCGGGCGGCGTTGTCCTTGCGAGGCCGTGCGTCAAAGTTTCGCACTCACGGTGGGTGTCGCGTCGATTTCTCCTGGAAAGTCGAGCGGCTTTGTCCTTGCGAGGTTGTGCGTCGAAGTCTCGATCGCCCCGAGGGCGTCGCGTCGATCAGCGTCGGTGTGCGGCGTTTTTCTCGCCGCGAAACAAGCTGTGCGTCGAAAGTTTCGGCGCACGGAGCGTCCAAGTGAAAGGAAGAAGTCTTTTTGGTCCTGAGACTTCAAGGAACAGGAGGCAAGCTCTATTCAAGCCCTTGGAGAGCACTTTCACAGCCAGACAAGAGTTCAGCAAGGCAGCAGGGCAACAGCAAGACAGCAGTCCTTTGTAGAAAGCAGACAGGTGAGTCCTTTGAGCAGCCAGGCAGTTCTTCTTGGCAGGATGTAGTTTCTGGTTCCGGTTTCTTCTCCAGCAAGTGTCTGATGAGGTAGGGCAGAGGCCCTGTTTTATACCCAAATGTGCCTTTGAAGTGGGGGAGACTTCAAAGAGTGGCTAAGAAGTGCACCAGGTCCCCTTTCAGTTCAATCCTGTCTGCCAGGGTCCCAGTAGGGGGTGTGGCAGTCCTTTGTGTGAGGGCAGGCCCTCCACCCTCCCAGCCCAGGAAGACCCATTCAAAATGCAGATGTATGCAAGTGAGGCTGAGTACCCTGTGTTTGGGGTGTGTCTGAGTGAATGCACAAGGAGCTGTCAACTAAACCTAGCCAGACGTGGATTGTAAGGCACAGAAGGATTTAAGTGCAAAGAAATGCTCACTTTCTAAAAGTGGCATTTCTAGAATAGTAATATTAAATCCGACTTCACCAGTCAGTAGGATTTTGTATTACCATTCTGGCCATACTAAATATGACCTCCCTGCTCCTTTCAGATCAGCAGCTGCCACTTCAACAGTGTATGAGGGCAGCCCCAATGTTAGCCTATGAAGGGAGCAGGTCTCCCAGTAGTGCAAAAACGAATTTAGGAGTTTTACACTACCAGGACATATAACTACACAGGTACATGTCCTGTCTTTTACCTACACAGCACCCTGCTCTAGGGGATACCCAGGGCACACATTAAGGGTGACTTATATGCAGAAAAAGGGGAGTTCTAGGCTTGGCAAGTACTTTTAAATGCCAAGTCGAGGTGGCAGTGAAACTGCACACACAGGCCTAGCAATGGTAGGCCTGGGACAAGGAAAAGGAGCTACTTAAGTGGGTGGCACAATCCGTGCTGCGGGTCCACTAGTAGCATTTAATCTATATGCCCTAGGCACCTGGAGTGCACATGACTGGGGACTTATAAGTAGATTAAATAGTTCAATCAGGTATGATCCAAAGTTACCATGTTTACAGAGAGAGAGCATATACACTTTATCACTGGTTAGCAGTGGTAAAGTGTGCAGAGTCTAAAAACCAGCAAAAACAGTATCCAAAAACGAGGAGGGAGGCAGGCAAAAAGTTAGGGGTGACTACCCTAAGGCTGTCAGGTCTAACAGAGTCGGAGTCCCATGTATGATTGTTTGGGACCGTGAATGCGGGCGCAAAACAATCGCAGTTAGCACCAGTTTCAAACTGGTGCTAACCCATTCGCAAATGGGAAGGTATCCCCATGGTACTCCTTCCCCTTTGTGAATGGCAGCAAAACATTTCTTCAGAGCAGGCAGTGGTCCATGGACCACTGCCTGCTCTGAAAAAATGGAAAGAAAACTTTAAAATTTTTGTTTTTGAAATGCATCTCGTTTTCCTTTAAGGAAAACGGGCTGCATTAAAAAAAAAAAAAATGCTTTATTTAAAAACAGTCACAGACCTGGTGGTCTGCTGTCTCCAGGAGGCCACCATCCCTGTGAGAGCGGCAATTCCCAATGGGGTCGCCAATTGCGACCTACCTCATGAATATTCATGCGGTAGGTCATTTGCGAACCCCTTGCGAATCACAAACAGTGTCATTGACACTGTTGTGCATAAGGTTTTGCAACTCGCAATTGGCGAGTCGCAAAACCTGTATTTCGTACATGTGGCCCTAAATCCTACCTTTCTCATTTACTATTTGAATTCGGGAGCTTAATCATCTGTTGTTAAATTTAACTTTGACATGCACCTAATCACAACATAATTGTGTTCTACATATCTAAATAGCACGTTGGGGTGACATCCCGTAGAACTCCTTTTAGACCAAGTCCTTTTGATAGATAGCAAATTAGTTTGTGTTTTAAATAATTAATTAACCTTGTATGGCCCCTTGTGCATCACATTTCGCCTCCTATTGAATGATTCTTTCAGCCGTTGTATGTGTTTCAGCAGTTCATGGCAAGCGCAACAATTACACTTTATGTTGTGTGCCTTTCCTCAGGCCCTGGTCTCATGTCATTGACAATTAAGAGAATCGGGATTAACTGGCTCTATGTCTCTTAAAATGGGCACTCTACTTGCACAGGGTACTAAAGCAATTGCTGAATATTTATTCCATACATTAGAGGTTGAACTCACCCTGCGTTGTTCTTCTCATTGGGCAGTTTGGTGATGTCTCATATTTATTCCATACATTAGAGGTTGAACTCACCCTGCGTTGTTCTTCTCATTGGGCAGTTTGGTGATGTCTCATATTTGTGAGGGGCAGGTTCCTATTTTGCAAGCCAAGATATGAGTTTGTTTGTCCTTTAGTAAAGGCCAACTTGGACTGATTTAGTCCTGGGTAGTACTCATCCACATCTTTCTGCCTTAAGGTTGTAGTTAGTTGTAAATTGGGTTGATGGTTGAGGGTGTGCAAACCCTACTCAAGCAGCAACCAAATTCCATTCAGTGTCAATCCACAAGCAAACCGCAAATTAACCTGTGCTTACCCACTGGTAGCTTGGCACAAGTAGTCAGGCTTAACTTAGGGGCAATGTGTAAAGCATTTATGCATCCTTTAGAACAATAAGTTGACAACACCACACAAGAAAAATCCCAGACCAATTTAGAGGAATAGAGTTAAATTTAAAACATTATTTGACACCAATCAGTAGAACCAGAAATATGTAATTTTAAGCTGTTAGACTTTTCATCCTTGGCGTGGTCTCCCTTAACTTTTTGCTTCTGTTCCCCAGGTTATTGATGTGTGCTGGACTCTGATTTAGCTGTTTTTATTACTCTGGGCACTTTACCAATGCTAACCAGTGCTAAAGTGCAAGTGCTCCTGTTTAAAATGTGTACGTAATTGGTTCTCCATGATTGGCATATTTGTTTTACTGTTAAGTCCCTAGTAAAGTGCACCAGAGGTGCCCAGGGCCTGTAAATCAAATGTTACTAGTGGGCCTGCAGCACTGGTTGTGCCACCCACACAAGTAACCCTGTAATCATGTCTCAGACCTGCCACTGCAGTGTCTGTGTGTGTATTTTTACACTGTAAATTCGACTTGACAAGTGTACCCACTTGCCAGGCCTAAACCTTCTCTTTTCTTACATGTAAGGCACTCCTAAGATAGGCCCTAGGTAGCCCTAAGGGCAGGGTGCAGTGTATGGACAAGGTAGGACATATAGTAATGTGGTTTATATGTCCTGACAGTGAAATACTGCCAATTTCGTTTTTCACTGTTGCAAGGCCTGTCTCTCTCATAGGATAATATGGGGGCTAACTTTAAATATGATTAAAGTGTAGATTCCCCTAGAGAGTAGATGGACATGTGGAGTTTGGGGTCCCTGAACTCACAATTTAAAAATACATCTTTTAGTAAAGTTGGTTTTGAGATTGTGTGTTTGAAAATGGCACTTTTAGAAAGTGAGCATTTTCTTGCTTAAACCATTCTGTGACTCTGCCTTGTTTGTGGATTCCCTGTCTGGGTCAGTTTGACAGTTGGGTTGTTTTTCACCTCACACTAGACAGTGACACAAATGGAGCTGGGGTGTAGCCTGCATTTCCTAATTAGCCATCTCTGCTAGGAGGGAGGGGTGGAGTGGACACTCTCATCTGAAAGGACTGTGCCTTCCTCTGACAATACCGACTCCAGCCCTCTGGTGTGTGTCTGAGGCCTTGCCTGGGCAAGGCAGGATTTCACAAGTAGATGTGAGTCCCCTTTGAAGAAAGGTGACTTCAATGACTAAAATGGGTATAAGAAGGGCACCCAAATCTACAGACTTTAGAAACACTTCTGGAACCAAGAGGAACCTCTGCCTGGAGAAGAGCTGAATAGCTGAGGAAGAAGAGCTGCCCTGCCTGTGACTGTGCTTTGTTGAGCTATCCTGCAGTTGCTGCTTCTGCCAGAGTAAGAGGGCAAAGACTGGACTTTGTGTGCCTTCCATCTTGAGAGGAAATCTCTAAGGACTTGATCTAGAGCTTGCCTCCTGTTGTTTGAAGTCTCAGGGACAGCAAAGAATTCTCTCTGCCAGCACCTGGAGTCTCTGGAGAGACTCCTACTCTGCCCTGTGGTGCCCATCCAGTTCCTGGGACCCTGAAAGGAGAAGCTGGCAGCCTAAAGACAAGAAAATCGACGCACAGAGCGCTGTGCGGGGGGAAGATTGACGCGAATCCGATCTGGAGCTGAGAAAAGACGCTCGCAGGAAACGCGACCGAAAAATCTACGCACGGAGCAGGAGAAACGACGCGCAGCATCGCTGACGGAGGCTGGGAGATCACAGCCTGCGCTGCGGGATTTTCGGATCATCGTGCGGCTGGATTTTTGACTCAAGTACCGCCGTGCGGAGTTATTTTTGATGCACACCTGCCCGTGCTGGGTTATTTTTGCCGCACACCAGGTACATTTTCACTCTAGCAGCGCTAGTGTGTTTGTAAAACTACTTAACGCTCTTTTTGATTTTTAATTGATAACTTGACTTGTATATGATGGATTGTTGTTGTTTTGGTCTTGTTTTGTTTAGATAAATATTTCCTATTTTTCTAAACCTGTGTTTTGTCATTTTGTAGTGTTTTCATTAAGTTACTATGTGTGGTACAAATACCTTACACCTAGCACTCTGAAGTTAAGCCTACTGCTCTGCCAAGCTACCAAGGGGGTAAGCAGGGGTTAGCTGAGGGTCATTTTCTTTTACCCTGACAAGAGTGAGGGTCCTTGCTTGAACAGGGGGTAACCTGACTGTCAACCAAATACCCCATTTCTAACATAAGCTTTAAGTAAAAATAGTGCCTAGAAGTACAAAGCACACATTATGGTTATCTGGGCATGTTAAACAAGGACAAAGTCACAGGTTCAGGCCAACTATGATGGAGCATGGGCTGGATAGAGGGGCCAGATTAGACCCGCTCCTTAAATCCTTGTTGCAGAGCATTGCAAGATCCCGCATTGAGGATGCATCACTCTGTGGTAGTTCCAAGGAGCTGCAAAGCTGGAATGGGAGGTCCTGCGTCATCATCGAAGATGTCATCGATAAGGGACTTACGTTGCAAAGCCTGCATCAAAGATGTGTCACGCACAGGCAGTTCTAAAGAAGTAGCAGGGCTGTAATGTGGAGTCCTGTGTCGCCAATGAGAATGTCATTGACGAGAAGCCAACAATGTGAAGGCTTGCATTGAGGATGCATTGCACAGCAGTGGTCCTAAGGAAAATGTTGGCTGCTATGCAAAGTCCTGCATCAGGGATATTTCACGCAATGGTGAATCCGAAGAGGAAATATGAGGAAACGTATCAAGCTGCATCAGTTCTGCCCACAGGACCACAGCTGTGCTAACAGAGCACTTTTGGGCCCACTTCAAAGGCCCCAGGTCTAGGGTGGCACCACTTGGGGGTTAAGACTCACAGCAGTCTGTGTTCAGGTACTGGATTCAAGGTGGTTGGAGCCTTTTCTGTCCCTGAGGCTCTGATCCAACAAGCCCTTGGAGTCACTCCGGGGATCATGATGCAGGTCCAGTCCTTTCACTCAGGTATCAGGACAACTAAGTAGCAATCCTTCTTGCATAGCAGCATAGAATCATTCTTGGTTCAACAGCTCCAGCAGTTTAGTGAGCAATTGAGTCTGAGGTTCCATTTTCTTTACCTGGTGTCTGCTTTGACGTAGGAGAAGGTTGTGGTGGTTCTCACCCTCAGAGTTGTTTGGAATATCCAGCCTCCCAGATGTGACCCCAAACTGTCTAGGGACTCAATAGACTAGTGTCAAACCCTTTGTGAGTGTGCTCAGGCAAAACCATTATTATGTGAAGTGTGGTAGGTGACAGCTCCTCCCCTCGTCAAGTCAAAGATGGCTCATTCTGCCAACAAATATGATTCTTCGTCTTACGTCCTGGGAGCAATACACAAACACCAACTGCCGGCTACATCTAGTTATGTGACCCAGGATAGAGACAGCAGACACCAATTGGTTGGGACAAACAAATGCCAACTTTTGAAAAATTGCATTTTCACAATTATGATTTAAAATCATACTTTACCATTAAAGTGGGTTTAAATTCCAATACTTTAAACACCAAACTCAACATTTATACTTGCTCCCAATTGAAAGTTCTCACTTAATAAATGTAATGAGCTAACCCAATGTTATCCTATGACGGAGATAGGCCTTGCAGTAGTGAAAAACAAACGTACAAGTTTTTACTATCAGGACATGTAAAAGTTAAAAGAACACGTTCAACTTTTTTTAAATACAGTGCAAACTACCCTTTGGGCTGTTAGATCTGGCAGCCTTAGGGTGCCCCCCCTAAACATTTTGCCTACCTCCTCCATTTGTGCTGGTCCCTGGACTCTGCTCACTTTACTGCTGCTAACCAGTGCTAAAATGCATGTACTCACTTCTTAAATCATGTTAACATTACCTTCTAAATTAAATGCTATAAGTACACTTTCAGCTCTTTTCGTACCACCCTCTTAAGTAGCTCCTTAACCAAGTCTCAGGCCAGCCATTGCCGCTTGTGTGTCTAGATTTTACACTGCCATTTCAACCTGGCAAAACAAACCTTTTGCCAGGCCCAAACCTTCCTTTTTAATACATAACAGTCACCCCTAGTGTAGGCCCTTAGAAGACCTCTCGGCAGGGTGCACTGTATTTAAAAAATAGGACATGTAATTTTAGGTTTTATATGTCCTGGTAAGTGAAAAACCTTTAGATGTGTTTTTCACTACTGCAAAGCCTACCTGTGCCATAGGAGTTACCATATTACATTTTGTAAGCTGTAATTTCCACGTGGGAGCAGTTAATATATTCATTTTCGGTGTCTTTGGAACTGCAATGAAAAATCCTCTCTTTTGGTAAAGTTGGATTTTAAATTACAGTTTTGAAAATGCCACTTTTAGAATGTTGCCATTTTCCTTCCCTAACTATTTAGTGCCTATAACCTATTTCTTGATCACACAATTGGGTATAGCAGCAGTTGGGCTTTGTGTAATCCTCCTAGACAGCCCCACACAATAGAGAATGGAGGTGTGCCGGGATGGGCCATCACTGGCAGGATGGGAAGGAGGAGCTGGGCACAGCACTACCTACACTTGAATAGGGTTTGTCCTTTCTTCACACAAAGGACTGTATACCACTGTAGTTAGTCTGGAGCCAAGACAGGGAAGGAAGGATGCCTACGGTCTTCAAAGAGAAGCCTTTAGAAGTTCTCCCCCCTTCCAGAGGAAAGGGCTCCAAGTATAAATATTGGACCTCAGACAGCACTTCTTCAGAACACTTAAGGATCTGTGGATTCTATGTCAGGAAGAAGATTGCTCTGCTGCTGAAAATACTTCCACTCTGCTTGACTGCTACTCTGAAAGAACTGCTGCTGTGCTCAGCTAACCTGCTACCCTTTTGCCTGGGTGGGAAGGACTGGACCTGCATCTGTTAAACACAGGACTGCAAAGTGGCTCCAAGGGCAAGTTGGCTGGCTTTTTGACCAGTGCCTCAGGGAAAGAAGGTTCCAACAACTTTGAACCCAGCACCTGGACTCTTCCATATGTGAGTACTACCCTGCCAAGTGGTACCTCTAAAGTCCTGGACCCTTGAAAGTGGGCCTGAAGATGCTCTGCCAGTCCATCTGTGGATCCAGCAGAACAAATCCATCTCCTCCATGGCACAGCGCATCTTCAGCAAAACTGCTGCATCACCATTGCTGTTCAACACATTGCCTCTAGAGCCAACACATTGCCTCTGCTGGGAGGGTTCTTTCAATGCAAAGGATTCTGCATTGACCCTGCAACCGTCTTGGAACCAGCGCCTCTGCAAAGTTTTCTCGACATAGGCACTTGCATCTTTTGTTAAGGACAGACTTAATAATGACTCAGGTTCTCACACCGCAGCCTCGTATTTCCTTGGAACCAACGCATCACCTCGACTATGCAAAGCATCCTTGATGCTGGACTTGACAAAAGGATCCTCAAAGATGATGCATGAACTCGCATCGCAGCTCTGCACTTTGGAACTACAAATCATCTCATCTGCGGGACACATCCTCTGCATGGAACATTACAATGCTCCACAAGCCAGGATCCAAGTTTCTCTTGTTCAATGGGCCTAACTGGGTTTGTGTAGCCGACCCACATTTCATTGCAGTCTACCTCAACTTGTGACTTTGTTCTGGTTAGACGCTTTGTGCTTTTTGGTGCGATTTTCACTGAAATGTTTAAACCTGCATATCTCTGGTTCTACTCACAGGATTTTCATCATTTTTGGTCTCTGCTTTTTTAATCTAATGTGGGACCATTTTGTGATGTGTTTTCACCGTGGTATGGTTTGAAGTCTTGCAAAAATACTTTACACACTGCTTCTGAATTAAGCCTGACTACTCTGTGCCAAGCTGCTAGGGGTTTGAGCACAGGTTCATATGGGGTTTGCTTTTGCCTTACCCTGACAAGGATTATGGTTGTTGATTGACCAGGGCTCACACCGCACCCAAACTATAAGTTCATGAAAGGGCCTACCCTAGAGATGAGTAATATGTATTAAACAAGGTGGTTTAGGCCTGGCAAGAGGTTTATCTTGCTAGGCCGAAATGGCAGATTAGAAATGTACATACATACTGCAAGGGAAGGCCTGAGACATGTCTTACATTGCTACTTAAGTCGGTGGTACAATAAGTGATGCAGGCCCATTCAATTTACATGTCATGTGGCACCACCTTTCTAGGGACATACAAGTAAATTAATTTTGCCAATCAGGAGTAAGCCAATGTACAATGTTTAAAGGAGCAAGCACACAAACAGTGTAAAAGTGCACAGAGTCCCAAGGTCAATAGAAAGGAGATCAGCCAAAACGGAAGAGTGAGACAGAAAGATTAGGGGAAGACCACTTAAAGACTGATAGGTCTAACAGTAGTCAATATTTATTTAGTGTCAAAGATCACATTAAGGGAGGTGTGAGTCCTGGTGAAAAGCAGCCCTGCTCTATGACTGCACTGTGGTACAAGCACCATGCTTTACACTTACATGTCCTTCCAATTCTGCTGTATCAGTATTATCTTCAATTGTACACTGCTACAAGGGCTCAGCCTAGTCTTTTCCTTGCCTTTGACAGGCCTTGGATGGGTCGTTGTGTAATCCCACGGATTGTTTCAGGATTTGGTGCCGGATATACACACCTCTATGGTCTTCTCCCACATGAGGGGGTACTCTGAATCTTATGATCATGCAAGTCTTTATTAGCACAACAGAATGGAGAGGTGGATTGCTGCTAGGACAGAAGTGTGGATGCCACTAGGCCTTGGTGAAAATGCTAATCAATTAAGCTGGCGTGGGTTGGGAAATTTTGCATTATCCTTGTTATGCAAAATTCTCAAAAATTACACCATTATGACATTTTGCATAATTCCCCTCCATTAACCATACAATTCACAACACAACGAGCCATTTGCAGACAAATGTTACTGCAATTACAGGGAACCACAAAATGTGACCAGCTGTTGTTAAGGCAAAAATTTAAATGAGAACACATTTCGCATTAACCTATGGTGCAAAATGACAGAATTGCATTTCACGTAAATATGCACGATTTTGCCGAACATAATTATTCGGAAGCAGACGACACAAATTTAGCTGTCTCCCTAGGCGCACAAGCATCCCTGTGACAGGCAAGGTCCAGACAAAATTAATATATATGAATCTGAGACCATTAGGAACTGCACTATTCTATTTGGTCATACCGTAAAATGGGCAATGCTTGAGTGTGTACTATGTGTGTAAATTGTGAACAAACTGTATCTTGAGATTGACAGATGATACAAAGGTCAGAGTTGCAGCCTTGTCCCTACATTAGTAGGCCTGGAAAACAAACATGTAATATATGAATTCCTTAACCTACTTCATGATTAGGTATATTTTTCTGATCCACCCCTAAAACAGATTCATCCTTTGAGTTCCAAGTCATCTGGCTGTCAGAGTTAATTACTCTTCCGCACTAGTGGCAGATCAAAAGCTCTAACAAACAATAGGTTAATTTAGTGTTATGTTTGTGTTTCTAAATTCTGAGTTACTAGCCCACAATGCCTGCTTAGTTGACCTTGAGCTGCTATGCTTCACTTTCCTCAGGATTAAGTACTGAAAGGGGTACTTGATTCCTAATTTAAGGGCCCACAGTACATAGGACTTTTGACATCCGAGATGAAACATCTCTATGTAACCAACCGGAGCCCAGTAACATTTGTTTACTGTAGGACCCCAAAAACGACTTTTCACATTTGTAAGCCCCTTTCCCAATGTGCAATTCTTCAAAGAACAGGGGTTTAAGCACTGGCCTCTGGTGAACAAATGTGAAGGCAGAAATGAGGGGGGAGGGTTGGCATCTCTTGCAGGCCTTTATGTCTCCAATTGTAAGGATGCTCAGAAGGATTTCTAATTTATGAAGATTAATGCCACATTATTTCTGAAACTCCTTGCCACCAGCATATTTGTGCCATGTTGAAGTGAAACACCCAGCACAGATCAAGGAGTGGCTATAACACACAGTACTAAAGTGTGATATTTTCAGCAAAGACATTTGGACCTTTTGTTTGCCTTAGCACAATCCCACTAACAGTGTACATCCTTGTCTAGGAGTTCTTTAAATCCAACATTAACTTCAGAACTACTCCTTATTATTTGGTTATGTTTGCTGGTATTGCTTAAACAGTCACACTACGTTTATTTTATTTTACTAATGGATAAAGTACTCCTGACTGTATGTTATATGAAAACTGCAAGCTCTGTGATCACACAGAGAACACAAGACAGCAAAACTGCAAGCCACGTGTATTTTATAAACTCAGAGTACCTCGTTTTGGCTTGCAATGTATTTCTAACCTATGCAGTGACATATTTCATTCCTCAGCTCGGAAGATGAACTGAATGTTTTATGTTAAAGCCGTAAATGCATGTCTCATAGTGCAAAAACCTATGGACTAAAAGCCAGGTGACGCTGAAGGTGTGACACTTGAATTTGGGTCACTTAATACAGCATTTCCCCTGAAAAGAAATAAGTACTGATGATAGTAGTATTCAGTTAAAGTCAGAAAACAGATATACAAGTACAACAAATTGATAAACGTTTTGTTAATTCAACCATCCTTGAAAGCATCTTATTTGGTAACTCTTCTCACTGTTGCCATCTGCTACTATATTGAGTTTAGAAGTTTCCAAAAACATTAATAAGCACTGGTCTATGTTTAATTGTTTTTTGGGGTAGGGGTTAGCTGAATGTGAGTGTCTCCCATACGCATGTTCCAGTCCAGCACTTATTTAGCCCAATTAGGCATCTTTGAGGCATGTACTTGCCTGCAACTGAGAGTAGCATGAGGAAGTCATAAAGTTGCAGGAGGAGTGTTAGACCTGACAGCCTTAGGGTGGTCACCCCTAACTTTTTGCCTGCCTCCCTCCACTTTGTGGACACACTTTTTGCTGGTTTTTAGACTCTGTGCACGTTACCACTGCTAACCAGTGCTACAGTGCATATGTTCTCTCCCTTTAAACATGGTAACCTTGGATCATACCCAATTGGAATATTGAATTTACTTATAAGTCCCTAGTAGAAGGCACTATATGTGCCCAGAGCTTGTAGATTAAATTACTAGTGGGCCAGCAGCACTGATTGTGCCACCCTCCTAAGTAGCCCCTTAACCTTGTCTCAGGCCTGCCACTGCGAGGCCTGTGTGTGCAATTTTACTGCCAATTCGACTTGGCCTTTAAAAGTACTTTCCAAGCCTAAAACTCCTCTTTTTCTACATATAAGTCACCCCTAAGGTGTGCCCTAGGTAACCCATAGGGCAGGGTGCTGTGTGGGTAAAAGGCAGGACATGTACCTGTGTAGTTTACATGTCCTGGTAGTGTAAAACTCCTAAATTCATTTTTACACTACTGTGAGGCCTTCTCCCTTCATCGGCTAACATTGGGGCTGCCCTCACACATTGTTGGAGTGGTAGCTGCTGATGTGAAAGGAGTAGGAAGGTCATATTTAGTATGGCCAGAATGGTGATACAAAATCCTGCTGACTGGTGAAGTTGGATTTAATATTACTATTTTAGAAATGGCTCTTTTAGAAAGTGAGCATTTCTCTGCACTTAAATCTTTTTGTGCCTAACAATCCACGTCTGGCTGGGTTTAGTTGGCAGCTCCTTGTGCATTCACTCAGACACACCCCAAACACAGGATACTCAGCCTCACATGCATACATCTGCATTTTGAATGGGTCTTCCTGGGCTGGGAGGGTGGAGGGCCTGCTCTCACACAAAGGACTGCCACACACCCTACTGGGACCCTGGCAGACAGGATTGAACTGAAAGGGTACCTGGTGCACTTCTAAGCCATTCTTTGAAGTCTCCCACACTTCAAAGGCACATTTGGGTATAAAATCAGGGCCTCTGCCCTACCACCTCAGACACTTCCTGGAGAAGAAATTTCTAACCAGAACCTGCACCCTGACAAGAAGAAATGCCTGGCTGCCTAAAGGATTCACCTGACTGGTTTCTGAAGAGCACTGCTGCCTTGTTGTTGCCCTGCTCTCTTGCTCTGCTGCAGAAGTGTTTTCCAAGGGCATGTATAGAGCTTGCCTCCTGTTCCCTGAAGTCTCAGGACCAAAAAGACTTCTCTCCTGCAGCTGAAATCCCCGTGCAGTGAAAATTCGATGCACTACCTGCCAAGCACAGCCTGCTTGCGGTGAAAAATTCACCGCACGCCGAGTCTGGAACGATACAGCCTGACTTCATGACAGAAGATCGACGCATCACCAGCGACACAACTGAAACTTCGACGCACAGCCCTACTGGATCGCCGCAAGCTGACTCAGAACGATGACGCCTGACTTCCTGAGAGGAATCGACGCAGCACCTGCCGTTCGGAAGAAGATTCCACGCATCGCCTACCAGAATTGACGCAGCCCCTGTGACTTTGCTCTGCAAGCCCAGGATTTCATGCATCATCCCGGGGCATCTCAAAACCCTGCAACCCAAAGAGGATCCAAGTCCGTGTGCCGGAAATCGACGCAATGTCTTCCCCGCGTGGAAAATAACAAAGCGAGTCCATGTGCGGAAGGGCGAAACCGACACACAGTCACTGTTTTCCATGCATCTCCTCCTCTGCGGTCCCTTGCGAGGATTTTTCAACGCAAACCAGGTACTTTGCCCTGCAAGAGACACTTGTTGTTTCTAAGAAAACTTAAGGCACTTTTTATTGCTTTTCCAGTAATCTTTTAACTCTAAAGACACTTGATATCACTTTCAGTGATAACCCTACATTTGCTTATTTCATCTTTAATCGTTTTGACTTGCATTTATCCAGATACATATTATATATTTTTCTAAACACTGTGTGGTGTATTTTTGTGGTGTTATATTGTGGTATTGTATGGTTTATTGCACAAATACTTTACACATTCACTTCTGAGTTAAGCCTGACTGCTCAGTGCCAAGCTACCAGAGGGTGGGCACAGGATAATTTGGATTGTGTGTGACTTACCCTGACTAGAGTGAGGGTCCTTGCTTGGACAGGGGGTAACCTGACTGCCAACCAAAGACCCCATTTCTTACAAAACCCATATCCTATTAGATCCTACCAACGACCACCCACTGCATCTGCAGCTAGTCATTCAAGACCTGAAGCGACCTTAAACCAGTACAACCAATGTGAGCCACAGTCACAGAGAGCATAAGATTTAACTACCCTCTGTAAACAATCGAGCAGTGCCATATACTCATTTAGAACACTGCAGTACTGTGGTCAAAATGGAAGATCCTGACTGCTTCCAGAAACCCTGGTCAGTAGGAGACCTGGATTTCAATGGATATGCAACCTTTCACAATAACACCATAAAAGTAGTAAAAAGAAGGCTGAATGGCGACCTGGCAATCTTGGTTTCAACAAACATCCATGCAAACACATTAGAAAAACATGACATTAATGCAAACATTGAGCATCTAATAATCTCCAACATTATGTGCACAATTGACACCTTCAACATAAATTTTCCACCTGGAGATATTAAAAATTATTTAGCAAATGTTAAAGTACACATCACTTACATAAGGAATGAGTCTCTTGAGACAAAGAACCCATACTGTAAAAATGTTAGATCCAACATTATAGTTGTCTGTGAAGACTTGAATACTGGCCCAGACACAAAAATGATGTATGTGGCAATGAGCAGGCAAGAGTTCATATGGGGACTCCCTCAACTGGATGTCCATGAAACAAGATGTTCAAAGCATGGCAGAATTCTAAGGGGTTTCTTGTGTCAGATTAAATTACGGTCTCTGAGGGTGCACACGGTATCAGATTGTTCTGGACAATATACGTTTAGAGCTGGCAAACACACTAGCTTCATAGAATATGAATTTATGAACATGGAATCCAGGTATGTTATTTCTGACATGAACATTTTAGGATGGATAGAGAGTGACCATGATCGTCTAGTGGCAACTTTAAATCCGAAGTTGGAGTATAGGCATGGGCTTGGAGCTGCTAAAATCTTTAACTCAGCAAACCTAATTGTGAATTCAAACAGGTAAAACATCTTGTGGCAGGCTGACCATTGCTCAGCTACGTCAAGCAATCACCCCATGGTTAAGTCAAAATGTATGAAAGCTCCATAACCAGACAGAATTCCATCTGACACTTACTGTAATAATCTAACCATTTGGGTCCCAATTTTAATGGCAACGTACAATGCAATCTGGGAATTCAGCTTTTGGAGAGCTGCAGTCATTGTACCCTTGCACAAAAGAGGTCCCTGGATTGTTCCAGGGAATTATCACCCAATCTTTCTCCTCCATAGTGCATGAAAAATCTATGCTAAATTATTATTCATTCAGCCAGTGGTATGGGACGAGGACAATAAGATTCTGTCACCGCCCCAAGCTGGATTCCGCAAATCGTAAGAAACGATTGATCAAGTGGCCCAACTCTTCACTTCCTACCTGAAGCACATCTTCTTAAAACAATCAGCTCTTTTTCTAATATTATTCAATCCCAAAACAGCCTTTGATTCCATTGAAAGGCAGGACCTCTGGCAGGTCCTAGAGGTACATCATTTTAATACCAAGCTCCTGCGTGCTATACATTTGCCCGATCAGGGTAACACAACTGTGGTGAGATTTGGGCCCCAGGGAGAGTGAACTCCAACCTTTGACAGAATCTGGTGTGAGGCAAGGGTGCGTGCTCACAACATTTTTATTCAACCTATTCATTAATGATGTGAGTGACCAACTACTGCCTCTAAACCCGGATGTCCCCATGATTGGGGGGAATAAAACACTCATCTTGCTGTTTGCTGAAAATGCTGTCTTACAGACCTGAACAGAACTTTCTATGTAGAAACTCCTCAAGGGTTTCAAAATCTATTGCTTCAAGAAGCAATTCAAAATAAACACCCCAAGGCAAAATACATGCAGGTCAAATCACAGAATGGTTTGAAAAACCAATTTAAACTCATTTAAAGTATAAAACCAGACGCTAGACCAGACTGACTCTTACGAATATTATTCAGGGATAAACTAACTTGGGGCAAACACATGAAAAATAGTTAAACTAACGTGTCTCAGCAATCAAATGCTGTCCTTCACTTTAGCAGTAGTGTCGGCTGAAGATTGATTCAGCAGGCACTAATGGCCTATCAGTCTAAAGCACAATCTGTGGCCCTGTATGGTGCTGAGATTTTGGGGAGCAGCAAAGCTCTAAGTCTCCAGAAAATAAACTTCTGTGCTCCTTCATGCAACTTGGTATTGGGGAGCTATTAGCAGCACTTAAACATGAGCTGGATACGAACAACATTGTTGCTGCACTTAAACCACTTTGTTCTGGTACTGATTATGGTCCAAACCAAATCTGTCAAATTACCTCAAGACTATTCACAAACTTTGAGAAAGTAGCAACTCTCACAAGATCCTGTGGCTTCAACATATTGCAAGCACTCTTACCAGCTTTGGATGCCAAGAATATTGGTCTAATCGGAAGGTCATGGCTATCTCCACATCATCCTAGCATATTGCCAATTCTATTGCAGGAAATTAAACCCACACCTTGCTTAGACGACTAAAAAGACCAATTTTTTGCTGATGAAGAGATCATTGTTTATAAAATGTAGGCTAGAGTGCCTCCCCATAAAGACCTTTATAGAGAACTTGTCAAAGTCAAGAGTTGATACCATCTGTCCTTGCTCAAAAGGCGGTGGTGAAACATTTATGCACTTAATATTACTATGCCCATTTTCTCTGTCAGGTAGGAGGAGTTATCTTCATCCCTTTTTTCAAAAGGTGTGACATCAGACATTGTAATGCTGCCCTAAATGTATGTTGATAGCAACTTGAATTTGAACCTAGTGATGTTTTACACTTATGCAGTATGGAAAAACACGTGGCCCTAACTTAGACAGTAAAATGTTCAAAACAAAATCTCGTGCCTAACGCAGTCGCGGATCGCGGCGTGTGGAAGGGGCGCAGTGGCATACGGAGATGGGGTAGGAAGGAGGGGGAAATAAATATTAAAAGAATATAAAAAAAAATTATCTGCACGCCGCCGCTCCACTCCTCCGTCCCCTCTGCTGCAGGTAGGCACAAGCTCCTTGCCTGCCCGGCGGTCAATCCTGACACTACTCAGAGCAGTGTTAGGATTGGCAGGGAACGCCCAGCCAGGATGTTCCCAGACAGACTGGGAGCCTGTGCCTACTCTCTCCAGACCAGCAACACAGTGATGGGCTGGAGAGAGCACACATCGCATGTTGTGTTTAGCCGGCCTGAGACGGCCGGCCAAACATTTGTGCACAATGAGGGGGAGTGCACAATGTGCACTCCCCCTCACTGCTCATCATCCCCGTGTCCCTGCCCCTTTACAAAAAAACTGCTGGCGGGGGCAACGCTCCTCTGCCCTAATGGAGGAGCTGCCTCTGGCCTAATGCACTTTCAGAATATTGTTCCACACATCCCACGTTCAGTCGTGTTGATCTTGAAATCTTATAGACCAGGGATAATGGACATAGAACCAAGATTAATTTATCAGCAGTAGGCATCTATTATGATTTTTTTTAATTGTGCTTTTTATTCGTCCTCTCTTAAAGTGGTTTAACTATCAGTAATTTAGAGTGGCCATGTTACTGTTAATTGCAACGTTCTTAAAACTTTAGAAGCGTGTTAATTTACTATCAAGTTTACCCACAAAGCACTTTAGTTAGGACTTTTGGTTTACTTCACAAGCCACTGTCTTGGTTACAAAACGCTTTTATACTCCCTGATTGGTCACAACTTTTATTTCAAAATTATTTTATTATTCTGATCTGGCCCAGTGACAATAAATTGTAAATTAATTTTGTGCATGGTTTTTGTATTAGCACCACACTCTCGATTATCCAAGAAGAGCAGTGGGTTAAGAAAAATCTTTTTGCTGATGCAAGCTCCCATGAAATTGCAAATTTGCTTCTTCTTGGGTACAAATTGCTTTCACCAGTAAACCAACGCATGAGGTACTTAGACATGATTCTTTTGTGACTCTTCATTGCAAGGCCTTGCTCACTACACTTAGCATGTTTCTTAAATTGCTTTGTCAAGCATTTTTGTAATCACTGTCACCATTACAAATTTAGGGCCAGATATATGTCCATTTAATTTTGTGAGTCTCTAATTGCACTTTTTGTGAATCGCAATTAGAGACTCGCAAAACGAAATGTACAAATGTGTCTCAGACCCATTTAGCGATTCCCAATGGGGTCGCAAAGACCTATCTCATCAATATTCATGAGATAGGTCGCAATTTGTGACCTCATTGGGAATAGCTGCACTCACAGGGATGGTGGCCTGCAGGGGACAGCAGACCACACTGCCTGTGACTGCTTTTAAATAAAGCAGTTTTTTAAAAATGCAGCCTGTTTTCCTTGAAGGAAAATGGGATGCATTTTAAAAAAAGAAATGAAAAGTTTTCTTTTCATTTTTTCAGAGTAGGCAGTGGTCCGTGGGACCAGTACCTGCTCTAAAAAAAATATTTACGCTTTCATTCACAAAGGGGTAGGGGTCCCTGGGTACCCTTCCCATTTGCAAATGGGTTACCACCAACTTGAAGTTGGTGGTAAATGCAAATGTTTTGTGACCGCATTCAATCAATCAATCAATCAATCAAAAAAATGTATAAAGCGTGCTACTCACCCATGAGGGTCTCAAGGCGCTTGGGGATGGGGTCAAAGGGGGGGCGGGCAGGAGGGTCACTGTTCGAACAACCATGTCTTGAGGTTCTTTCTGAAGAGCAGGAGGTCTTTGGCTTTGCGAAGGTTGGTGGGGAGGAAGTTTCAGGTGTTGCAAAGTTCACAGTTACAAAACATTCCTATATGCCAGTGCGGTTCGGCATTAGGAAGGGGCGCCCTAAACACCCCCATTCCTAATACCGAATCGCAAAATGTGATACGATAAACAAGTTACTGCGTCACATTTTGCTTTGGTACAAAGAAAACGCATTTTTCCGGTCGCAAACGGCCCTTAGTGACCAAAACTGCATAAGACCCACCTGCTAACTGTAATGAGCACATTGACAGCTGTATTTGACAGCTTTCAGTCATCCTGGATGAGTTCACAATATGTTTAGAAAATACTCTTTTGGCATTTATTTTTAAACGTGTGCATGATATTAATCTTTTGTTGTATAAAGTGAACTAAACTAGCCTTCATTAGCAGATAGGACTTCGATTCTTCTATAGGCATTTGCTTAATATCTGTGTTTAAACAGAGGCAGTATACTCGCTGTTTCACTGAGGTTACGTAATCTAGCGAGATTCGCTTTCTGTTGCTGTTGTTGATGCTCTGAGCTCAGTCATAGGTTGAAGATATTGTTCCTTCATGACCTCTGAAATTTTGCAATTGCACCTTTACCATCAGGCAGGCCGCACTTTCATTTCTGATGTCGCTAGATGAGTCTGTAAACGGAGGGCCATCCTCTTTTCTATTTTATTTAACTGAATTGTACTTTGTTACAGGGATCAACGATGTTTCACTTTGAACGGCCAATATAACGTGACGGTAAAATCTGCTCTTTGCCAGTGTTTAAATACAAGTACGGACGTTCAACCTTCCTTCAGAATTGTGAAAGACATCTGTCTTAGCTTCAGCAATCTAGAGGTCATTCCCTTTTTACTGTAGCATTCTCAGGGATATTCAGCCACCAGGAAAGAGCTGAACGTCAAATAGAAATGAACAGGAGGCTGGCTCTTCGTGGGTGTCCCGGGCACGTCCGTGCATTGTAAACCCATGAAGCTGGGGCTCAGTCAGGCATATGTCAGGCACATAGATGGCATGCTGCTAGGAGCGAGTTATGACAATGAAAGCCGCATCGGTCACAGGTCAAGCACACCTCTGCGTCTGTAGTAGGACTAAGACAGAGCCAGTGACAGGCTGCACAATCTCAGAAAGGCTGTATGCACTGTGTATGAATCGGTAATGTATCAAAAACATATTTGCAAATCAACTAGTAATAAGGAGGTTGAACCAAGCTTATGTTAGTCTTCTCTCTCATAGGCCATTCAGACAGTCAGAGTCAGTCAACTGCCCCCCTCACCTCGTGTGTCTCTGAGACAGTCAGTAACGATAGGGCAGAGGCAGAGGCTGGCACATTCAGGTACACCTCCGGCAAGCTAGGAGTGATGTAGAAAAGTCACAGTGGCAGAATCAGTCACGTCCGGTTGACTTTACTGCCCCAAAAGGTAACGAGAGGTGTCAGAAATGTCATGATGTCTCTATAAGCTTGTCCTTGTTAGCTGTAGGTTAAAAAGAGTTGCCAAAGCCATGAGGTTTGACCTTTGTATAATGCATACATACATGAACACATATTCAAGCATAGAATGTTACAGGCTTTCTTTGCACGCACAGGCCAATACACATGCAGGTATGAATGCACTAAGACAAGACATATAGGGGCAGGTATGTATGCAGACAACACGAGCACAGACATCTGTGCACACATATCTGTGGGCGGGAAACCCGCACTGCTGATACCTATGTTGTATGGTTTTCTGTGTGAATATGAGAGACGTGTTTTACCTCTTCAGTGTTTACAAAGGGAGTCTTTGCGTCTGATGCCCATGTGGTACTTGCTCACTGCATATGCTGGTGTGCAATTTTCAACACTTTTGTGTACTCACTACCACATCGTTCGTGTATCCAAACCCTTTGTGCCCTGAACCCTTCTCCCCTTTATAGGGTCCACCGTTTTTCTTTTTCACTGAGACATTAAAATGGGACAGTCAAACAAATGTTACTTTTAATCTAAGACTATAAGAATTGAGGCAAACAGCCTACCACACCCACGTGTTCTGAGCAAGTTGCCAGCTGCCTTTGCCCACTCCAAATTTTCGCACTCTCGCAGAGAAGGCAAATGGTGTTCTTATTTTGTGCAAATTATTATGGATGTGTAGGAAGATGCCAAATTTTGGAACAATGTACTCTCAAGTTAAAAGGTTATTTCATGAAATGCATTTAATGAAAGTTGATCTCTTATGTTTGAAGTTTATATTTGTTGTGTCCTCTCTTTAAACTCTGTTTTTCTGACCTACAAATGAGGTAGACAAGGGCTTCCAGAGTGCATTCATAAATAAAATAAACATCAATAGATGCTAGAAAGGCTTTCCCGTCAAAAAGCCCTTCGTCTTACCCATGATACAGGAATTTAGATTTGCACTCATTTGGTCCAGGCAATGTGAACTCATTTGAAGTGTGAGAATGCAAACTGGCACATGATCTGAACAATTTTGAGATGTTTAGTCGCAGTTTGCGTTATATCTGAAACAAGTAAAGTACATTGTGCACTTGGCAGACACATAAGATTCATGTTTGAGCAGCGACATAGTGATTAGTGTAAATCAAAGAAAAGTTCCCAAATAGTCAGACTGTTGTGATTCCTGTAATGCAGGCTTTGTTGAGGGTTGTAGCAGATAAAGTCAGTTGTTTCAGGTGAAGTTTGTTGATGATCAGTTCAAGTTCTTGAGATCTAACACGTGATGGTCTGTGTAATTTCCCTTTACACATAAATGTACAAAAAGCAAAAACAAAGAAAACGTCAACACGAATGCTTGAAAGCATATGCAAAAGTTCACTTGAAAATCTGAGGCGAGTTCAAGTTCTATATAAAGGACATATGAGTATCAACTTGAGAACCACTATTTCTCTTATGACCATTTAATTAATTGCGAAAAATAAACATTTTCAAAATACATTAGCGCAAAATGACAACACTCCACACAAGGGTTTTTCTTCTTGGCCAATAGATTCTGTTTTTATTTTTCGAATAGTAAAGGAGACACCAAATCTTTGCACCCCTAACAATAATGGCTCTTAAGAATAACATGCAATAGGTCAATGCAGCTTCCCTTTAAAGGTTGGCTATCCAGATAAATTCCAAACCCATAGACTAAGAAACAACAGCGTCCTCCATTTAAAAATTCAAAGCACAACCGTGACGTACTAAAACAAATTAATATGATGTGATTCAATACTTCTACTGAAATGTTTTTTGCTCATCTGTAATGTATAAATATTTTTAAAGAAACATTAATAATATTATAAGTGGCACTTGCAAATATAAAGTAGCGCAAAAGAAAGTATACTTTAATATATTTATCAATAAGTAAATTTACAACTGGAAATAGACAATATAATACAGTTGTTCCTTGTTGAGCCTTGTATGTAATAATATGTCAGTGAAACACATAGCAAGACTTGGCAGTGTTTAATTTGTAAAAGAATGAGTGCCTGTCTCCAAAGTTCTGCTCAGAAGTGCAACTAAATCTGAGCATGCCCTATATCAATACTGTTTAGTCTCGAACCCACATCATGCCTCTTTAATTCACTAACCAACACTCTCTGCCCCTTTAACTCACTCTTGCAGGCTCTTGCTTTCTCCCTAACTGAAAGTGTTTGGGTCTTTCTCTTTCTCTGCCTTTCCTCTTTCATTTCACCTTACGTGCTCTAGGTAACTGTCAGATGCAGAAAAATGAGTGCTATTCACCAAAAAAGAGTGCCGGTGGCAGAGAACCAATCAGAGTCGCTTTGTTCCCCTGATACATTTCAATCCCCAGTTTCCTTATCAACACATATCTCCATGGCAACAAGTTCCCATGCCTTTTTTTCAACCCCAGCCACAATACAACTTCAATCCTTTTTTAGGAAGAGGCCGGGGCAGAGGCAGAAATGTTCACTGGACGCAGGAAGAACCTCAAATGATCACCAGGAGTCGCGGCATGGTAACTCAAAAGAAACCTTGGATCTTAATCTCTCTAATACCCCTCTCTCATTTCTGAGATGGCAGTTCTTGAGAAAGGATTAGGTTTTGTACCAACTACTAAGGAAGATCAGTTTCGACTGAATTGCGAGATGACAGCCCTATTTTGGAAGGTCAGGCTACATTTGTTCTTCAAAGATCGCCCATTACCTGACTCAAGAGGTGACACTATTTTGAGGAATCCATCTACCTTCATGCCTCCTCCTACTTCAATTCCCATTGAAGTACTCACCTTTGAGAAAGCTGTGCGGCATGAAGTACAACATTTGAAATCTCCTCATCCCATTCGAAACATATCTAAATTGGAAAGGGCAGCTTTGCAGTCCTTATCCCGGAATCCAGATATTACCATCAAGCCAGCGGATAAAGGTGGTGCAATCGTAGTACTCGACACTACATTTTACAGACCAGAGTGCCTTAGACTCCTTAGTGACAATACACACTATGAACGCATATCCACCAACGCCACTCCTCGTCTACAATGCACGAATCATGGGATGATAACTGAAGCAGAGTCAGCTGGTTGGATCACCCAACATGAAGCAGAGTTTTTGGATAGTAAAAATCCTAGGGTACCCTATTTTTATTGTCTTCCGAAGATTCACAAGGGCACACCTCCACCAGGCCGCCCGATTGTGTGAGGGATAGGATCTTTGCTTGAGCCTCTCTCTAAATATTGTGATTTATTTTTTCAACCGATAGTCCAGGAAACTTCTACCTTCCTGAAAGACACTAAGGATACTTTGATCCTACTGGAAGACATCAATAAAACAGGTACCACAGACATGTTGATATGCCTTGATGTGGAGGCACTATATACCAATATACCTCAGGATGCGACCCTTACTGCAGTGGAAGAGATACTTCAATCAACTACGTAGACCCACAACACTCCTATTAGTTTTATTATGCAGTGTGCATGTCCTGCCCTTAAAGAAAACCTTTTTCCAATTTGAAGAGCAACTTTATCGTCAAATACAAGGTACCTTCATGGGAAGTTTGGCTTGCTTGTACATGTTCACTTTTGAACAGTGCTATATACTTACCCCTACACAACCTTTTTTTCCAACATTAGGTTGTGGCGACGCTACATAGATGACATTCTGGTGATTTGGAAAGGTGGCTCTGAACAAGCAGATGCATTTACCAATTGGGTTAACACTCTGGACGTCCACCTTGGTTTTAGCGCTAATGCTTCAGACAAGGAGGTCTCCTTTCTTGACTTACGTATCATTCTTAAACATGGCCACCTACATTCCTCTGTGTTTTATAAACCCACTGATAGGAATAGCCTTCTACTTTCTGTCAGCCATCACCCTAAAGCTTTGCGAAGCAATCTCCCCTTTGAGCAATACTTGAGAATTAGACATAATTGCTCAGAAACAGATGATTTTCACACGCAGGCAGAAACTTTCTGTTGTAAATTACGAGACCGCAACTACCCTGTCACCAGTATCTGACAGGCTAAGAAAAGAGCCAGCAACATCCCTAGAGAGACTCTTTTTAAACAACTCCACACGTGATCAACAATCAAGACTCACTTGCGTGACCACGTTTACCCCTTTAAGTAATCAGGTCCAAAAAATCATACAGAGACATTGGCAGATCATTAATTGTGCGGGGGCATCACTGGCACGTCCTCTTTTTGCCTTTAAGAGAACACAGAACATCAAGGACCTAGTGGTGCACACCAGACCGGTACCAAAAGGGTTTCCAATTCTACAGACACTAGACAATGGTTGATGGTTAGAGGATACCACCCATGTGGAGGATGTAATGTCTGCCCTCTGACTACTAGTACCCAAGAACTGGACTTTGGCGAGCTCAAGAAATGGCAATTAAGAACGCACACCAACTGCCATACGAAGAACTGTATATACATGATTACCTGCCCCTGTGACTTGAGATATATAGGCATGACTACTAGAATGGCTAAGGTACGAATAAATGAACACCGGAGCACTATTAGGTGTAAGAGGTCCTCTACAAAATTGACTAATCACTACATTGAAAAACAACACACTCGGGGCGTGGCCGGGCCACGAAACAAGATGGCCGCTTAGAGCGAGAGCTCCGCGCCGAGGTGGTCCCGGAGGGGCGACGGGGGCGAGAAGACAGCCGGACAACACACCGGGTTCGGTGCCCCTCCACCCCTACAACAGCGGCGACACGGAACCATGTCCGGGGACCCCGTAGGAGCGGGACGCAAGGCAGGAAACTTGCGACTCGCCCCAGGCCGATAAGGCCTGGAGAAAGGGGCGGAGTCGCGTCTTCGGAAGACCGCGGACGGCGTGCCCGTAGCGGCAAGGAGCAAGCTGAACAGGCCGCAGGGACTGCGGGAGCCGTGACGACCCGCATCCATCTCCCTACAACGCCAACAAACACCCGTGGACCTTCCCCCCCCCACAGGGAGACGGGAAGACGCAGCAAAGGGGTGCGGCCCCTTCGACAGCCGGGAGAGAAACCCAAAGAGAGGTAGGATCGAATCTCTTCAAAATAAGAACGGCATCGCCGGAGGCAGAGGCACGACTTCTCCCCTCTTTTCCATCACAGAGGGACAACAAAAACTCTCCCGCTGAGATAATAAACTTTCTCTCCCCCCCTCCAGACAACTAATACTGAGGAGGGCAGAGGGGCACGACGGGAGGCACGTGGAGGCGAGGGGACGAGAGGGGTGAGCGACTGGGGGGGCACCGGAGATGAGGAGAGCCAGAGGGAGCCAAGAGAACAGAGATACAGGAGAAGGGAGTGGACTGACACCAGTGTAAGCCACCGAACATCTATATCCTTATCGGAATCTACGGAGGGAATCTCGGGCCCCACGTGGTCAGACTCTGTAGACAATTGAGGCGATGCCCGGCAACAAACCGAACCATAAACCTGTCAGCAAGCCTGCACGACAACTATTATTCTCAGAAGCGCTACAACACAAACGCCTAACCCCCACGAAGATAAACCCTCAAACATCGCCACCTTTAAACGAGTCCACCACGATGCCTGATAAAGATCAATCCACGACTATGGACAGGATACTACAAGAGATCACCACCGTCAGCCGCCGCATAGAGGGGATGGACGCCTCTATAACTTCATTGACACTAGAAACCAAATCCATGCGATCTGACATTGCCGGCTTTCAATCTAGAGTGACAGGGCTAGAACAACGCATGGGATCACTATAGACGCCGATCAACACGTCTCAGGTGCGAGAACAAGACTTCATCTACCTCAGGAGCAAACTAACGGACATGGAGGACAGGAGCCGGAGAGACAATATCCGCATACTTGGGATCCCGGAAAACGAAGAAGGCTCGGATATGCAGACTTTTCTGACCTCCACTCTTCCAAAAATGATTTCATTGGACTTTGACCCGCCGCTAGAATTCCAACGGGCACACAGGATGGGCCCAAAACGCTCTGACAACTCCTCAAGGCCCCGCCCAATCATCGCATGCTTGCTGCGGCATAATCAAACCCGACAAATACTCCAAGTAGCACGCAACCACGGCCCTTTCCGAATAGACCAGCACGAGATCCGAATAACCGCCGATTACTCCAAGGAAACCAACGAACGTAGAAAGGCTTTCCTAGCCCTACGACCCCGGCTTCGCAAACTAGAGATGAAATACGGTCTCTTTGACCCTGCAAGAATGTGGGTTACAAAAAATGGAGTATCCAAGGACTTTTATAACCCCGACGAATTGAGACTCTTCCTTGACTCTTTCCAATCCCAGCCTATGGACTCTTACAACACAGACAGTGAGCATGACATTGTAGGAGGCAGTGATAGGGCCGAAACCCCCCACTCGGGAATAGAAAAGGTGAAGACGGCTCTACACGACACCGGAGCCAGTCATAGAGGTAGAGACATGGAGAGACTAACTAGATCATATGATGACAGGGGTCAGATTTTACACGCAGTAGTAACCCACACCCAATTATCGGAAAGAGACAAATCCCGCTCTCCTTTAAAGCCTACAACTGGGTCTTCTTGAGAAGGTAACGCGACAAGACGACTTATGGGACTATCGCCAGAGAGTCGAAAATAACAACTATAGACTCCGCGGAAGGATGAGTACCTTTCCAGATCATATGTGTATTACTATTGTAATTGTCTAAGACTGCTAGTATCAATGTTAAAACCAGATACATGAAAAATCTATGCTCTTTATGACTAGAGCCGAGACCCTATAATGGAAACTACCAGTAAATCGTTATTTGCCCTCAGTACACAACAGATGATGATTACTAGAACAGGGATCAGACCCCACCAACTCACTGTATGTTGAATAAGGGCCCGGTCCCGACCCTATAACCCTATAACAAGGTAACAAGGTAACAGGGGCATTAAACAGATAACAAAAAATAAACACTAATTAACTATCATGGAACTTACCTTACATTCCACACACTACAAAGTATCTCATGGTAGTAAACAACAAAGTATGTGAAACTTTCCTAATACACACCACACTCGACCAGCGCCGACATTAGAACCGTTTAGCCCCCATTATCACCCCAAGGGATGGGACTAGACCACGCAAAGATAAATTAATTCCAATACAGGGACACACAATACGATATAACCTGAAACATATCAAAGCTCCCACTACTTGACTTTACCTTATTCTACAATAAGAAACGGGGGGAAAAAAAAAAAAAAAGAAAAAAAAAAATATAGAACACGAGGACATAATACAACATAATACCGCATAACAAAGCGAAATATTATGACATTCTACACTGCCACTCCACACCACATTATAACATCGCAATGTAAATTATAAACTATTAGCTATTCTTTTCCCCAGATGTTCGTACCTACCCCCATCCTAATCATTATTACTATCTTAAATTATCATCAACAACAGAACGACTATGATGGTGGCACATACCAAGTAAGACCTTAGTAGGTCAGTATTATGATGTAATAATACACGGCAAGGAGCTAGTAATAGGATGAGAAACGCACTATCCTCGCGTAACCCGGGGCTCAGCTACACTCATTACCTATCCTACGATTAATAGAGAGACGTTTGGCATAATGGCTCCTAACATGATAATGTGATAAGATGCCAGGATATGTTATGTCGATCAACCTAATATGTCATTGAACAGTTGTAAGGCGAGACGAGCCGAGGCAGTGTTATAGTTGAAAAGAAATGCTCAGGAAGTATTGTATTATACTGTATATTGGTATCTTTATGTACCCATGCATACGCGAGAACTATAATACTCTGTTTGAGCTCTCTCCCCCCCCTCCTCTGCTCTGCCCCACCCCTCCCCTCGCCAGCCGGTCTCGGTCTTTCTGTCTGCCCAGTCCCTACTTTAATTTACGACCCTATCTTATGAACTCCTAAACACCCTACGATACCATACAACATCAAGTACTAGGCACAACATCCTAAACACCATACCCCATCAACACCCGACACCCCCTCCCTCCTCTCCAGCGTGGCTCAGGTACTATAGTTATTAACCGATCATTACTTCTGCCAATATACACTTTAGTTATATAACTAATACACTAGCCACTAACCACCGATGAACAGACCCACTTCCCGATACATAAACATAAGCACTGCTGTGTGCCCCCCCCCCACCCCTCCTTATCACCGACATATCGATGACTGGCTGTCTGCTATTTCCCCCCTTCGCCCCCCCCCGATCGAGACCGCCCGACGGCACGAGAGCTCTGAGAGAAATCGGTCCCGCCGTTTACAGACCTAACGAACGAAGGAGGTTGGACTCCTAACCTCCCTCATCCCTACCCTTCTCCACTTCTTCCCCCAAATTGCACGCTCTCTTGCTATACTCTCAATCTCAACTTCAGCCCACGCATCCATCCCTTCCCCCCCTTCTCCCTCTTTTCTTCTCCCTCTCATTTCTCCTTGCCTTCTTTTTCCCTCATATTTCCCCTCCATCTGGCTCTCGTCCTACTTACATTACCTCTCTTCCTTCACCCTCTCCTCTCTCTTCTCTTTCTTCTCCAGAGGATTCCCTTGGCCTCCACCAGCTACTAACCCCCGTATAAAATAAAATAAAATAAAACACCGTATCATATCGAAACACAACTCCCACTCTAACTACTAAGTCAATATCTCCCATCCTCCCTCCCCCCCCCACCAACACCATCCCCGGATCGAGGGTGCTTACTTACTCACAATTATCCAATATGTCGAAGCCCCACCCTCAAGCGACGCGACCATTACGCATACTCTCTTGGAATGTACACGGCATGACGAGCTATGTTAAGCGGAAAAAGATACTGTCCTATCTTCAATCCAAAAAAACAGATATAGCTCTGATTCAAGAGACTCACCTTGACACTCTGGAATCCAGTAAACTTAAACGGGATTGGGTAGGGAGGGTTGCCTTCAGCTGCCGGCCAACGAGTCAGGAATCTGGAAGTAACGGACCCCGCAAATGTGGAGTGGCGATACTAGTGCGTAAATCCCTCCCGGTCACTATCATTAAAACCTGGAATGATACGGAAGGAAGGTATATATTTGCTAAATTAAAACTAGGGGACACTGTTTTATGCGTGGGATCCGTTTACGCACCAACCGGCCCAAAACGCCCATTCCTTCTACAGCTAAATCGCCTCCTGACAGAAATCGGAACTACTCGATACATAATTGGGGGAGACTGGAATCTCGTCCAAGACGCCATAATGGATAGGACAGGCCCTGTCGATGTATGTAACAATCACGACAGAGCGCTTCTGACAGACCTGACCACTGACGTCGGTCTGGTGGACTGCTGGAGAATACAACACCCGAAAGATAAGGAATATACTTTCTTATCCACCGTCCATGGCACCCAATCGCGTCTGGATTATTTCTTAGTGTCACACGCTGTAATCCCTCATATACAAGACACCTGTATCCTAGACAGCGGGCTCTCAGATCACTCCCCAATACTAATCCGGATCCAGGTGGGACTCTCCTTCTCTGGTCGTAAACCATGGCGACTGGCTGTACACAGATATCGCTCTCCACAAGGGAAGGAACAATTAAAAGCTCATGTAACCACATACATGGCCGAGAATTCAGGCACTGTATCCTCAAAAAGGATCCTATGGGCGGCAGCAAAAGCAACCCTAAGAGGGAATATGATGCGAGATGCAGCACTGGCCAACAAAGACAGAATAGCCCGCCAAACCACCTTAGAGACCACGATACAGGACCTCACTAAACAATATACCGCCCAACCATCCCCTAGGCTGCGACACGCCTTAGAACAGGCCCGCATGGCACACAATGAACTCTATACATCTCAGGCGGAATACGCACTGCAAAAATTGCGAGGCCGCCATTACGAACAAGGGGAAAAAGCAGGTCGCCTCCTAGCGGCGCAGCTCCGACAAAGAGAGGCAGCCTCTGCCATTGCGGCCATAACATCTTCTTCAGGAGCAGTGCTAACTCGCCCACAAGACATTGTAAATGAGTTCGCCAAGTACTACCGACATTTGCACACTCCTGAAACAACAACAAATCAAACACAAATGGAGACATTCCTTGCCGCGGCCAATCTACCCCGTCTGTCTGAGGCAGGCAGGGCCCTCTTGGACGGTAACATAAGCAAAGAAGAGATAACCCAAGTTATAACAAGCCTCCCCTACCATAAATCACCAGGAGAGGACGGATTCCCTGCGGAATTCTATAAATGGGCTGGGGAGGAGGCAATAACCGCAGTACATGAAGCACTGACGGAAGCATGTCAAGAAGGCTCCCTGGGCGCTCTATCCAATAAAGCCACGATTGTCATCTTGCCTAAGCCAGGGAGAGACCCCCTTCTTTGCGGCAGTTACCGTCCTATCTCCCTTTTGAATGGGGATGTCAAACTCCTAGCCAGTGTTCTAGCAGCGCGGCTCCGCAAGGTGATACCATCATTGATTCACAATACCCAAGTAGGATTTGTACCAGGCCGTACCTCCAGAAATCATATGCGAACTCTTTGCCATACACTGTTAGAATCCATACAATTACCTGACGAAGCCCTAGCCCTGTCCCTAGACGCGGAGAAAGCATTCGACCGCATTGAGTGGCCCTACCTATTCACAACCATGAAGCATTTTGGCCTGGGGGAACAATTTATCTCTAAAGTACGTTTATTATATGACCACCCCACAGCACAGGTTAACTGTGGGGGCATCATGTCAGACCCATTCCCTATCGGAAGGGGCACACGCCAGGGATGCCCTTTGTCGCCACTTCTATTTTTATTGGCCATGGAACCCCTAGCTGCCACCATACGAAATTCTCACCAAATAAAAGGGATCCATATCACCGGGGGCATATCCAAAATATATCTCTACGCAGACGACATTCTGTTAACAATGTCTGATCTAGAAACCTCGCTCCCAGCACTACTTTCCACTATAGAAGACTTTGCATCCCTATCCGGATATCGGGTAAACTGGGATAAAAGTGAGGCACTCCCATTATCCCGCATAACGACGAGGGCAGCGATACATGGCCTTCAATTCAAATGGACCCCGACCCGCCTTAATAATATTTAGGAACGTTTATAAACAGAGGTCTAGAACATATGGTCAGGGACAACATAGACCCCCTTATATCTAAAATGAAACAAGACTTTGCCAAATGGTCCCTACTAGGCCTGTCCATGTGGGGCAGGACACAGGCGGTCAGAATGGTCACCTTACCACGCTTCACATATGTGTTAGGCATGCTTCCCCTACAGATACCTCTTTCCTCACTCCGATTAATAGACGCATCCATAAGGGCCTTCGTCAGGGGCTCCTCACGCCCAAGACTGAAACCTGCAATAATACTGGCACAACGGCTCTACCGAGGATTAGGACTACCCTCGGTAGAACAATACTCTCTGGCCCTACAACTCTCACAGCTAATATATACGCTTCCGGATATAGCCGATCCACAGCAATGGGTGATCACAGAGAAACTCCTATATGGACAGTATACGGAGATGGGAGGAACATACGCCGACCACGTTCCCTTAACTAACCCCATCCTCAAGGCTACAAACACAGCGTGGTGCAGAGCCCATCGATTACTAGGAGTACACCCCTCCCTGCATACTCAGGCTCCCATAGCAGGGAATAAAAGCATTAAAATAGGAGGGACTATTCCCAGATGGCCCCAATGGTCCGAGGCAGGTATCCACAATATATCTCACATAATAGATGGAGATAGCTTCCGCACATTCGCCTCCCTCCAGGAAGAATTCGGTATCCAAAGTAACCAGGAGTGGCGATATCTACAGCTCAAACACTGTATGCGGAGAACATTAGGAACCCCCCCGTGGCTGCTCAAAACCTCACCCATCGTCACCTATCTTCAGAAATGGGGCCGACAAAAAGGCGTCTTGGCTGGCCTCTATGCCGAATTAACTAACCACCTTTACTCTCAGCCTTTACTTGAACGACTACGCTTAAAGTGGCAGGACATACTAGAGATAACCTACACGGATGAAGAATGGCCAGACATACTAGAAGCCCTCGACAGGGGCGTACGTGAAGCACGCCTGAAATTTTGCCTATTTAAAATCCTTCAGGGATGGTACTGGACCCCCGTTAAACTCTTCAGGGCAGGGCTGATACCTCACGCGACCTGTTGGAGATGCACAGAGCTATATTGCGATCAACTTCATATCTTATGCCACTGCCCCACGGTACAGTCACTATGGGACGCGGTACGCCTCGCCTTATCGGACTTCATACAGATACCAAAACCGACCCCACCAGCATTTATCATCCTACATGACATTCGCCCGTATCCCTCCCTATCGCGGGCACATAAACGATTAATCCACACGGCGCTAGCCACGGCCAAAATATGCATACTCCGGCACTGGAGATCTAGCATTGCCCCCACACCCATGGAATGGATGACGGCCATGTATCAAACGGCTACCCATGAACAAGTGATTTATAACCTACAGGACCAAGCAGAACAATTTGAGGAGGTCTGGCGCCCATTCTTGAAGAGACCATGAAGCGGCTGGTGGATGACCAACGGATGATCAATGTTCAATGATCAATGATTAGGGAATATTAATTACCAATCACCCTCTGAGAATCCTAGACTCCGGAAACACATTTAATCTCCTACTGCCCCCTCTCTCTCTCCCTAGCTACGCTATCCTCTCTTCTCTCTCTCTTTTTTCTCTCTCTCTATCAATCCACAGGCCTCTAATTTTGTCACATGCCCGAGACCCTGAACTACCCAACATAGTAATACAAGTCGCTTCCTAACACAAACAAGGACTGAGAAATCAACCCATATAAGACGTAGACACTCTCTAACCGACCTTACCATATCTATCATACATATCATCTACCCCTAGATAATAACTTGCTTCAGACGGAGAAGTACAGAACGATCTACTCTTAGGCCTGAACAAGCTAGTCTCAGGATACAAAGACCCCCTGCCTACCTCGAGTCTCTTCATTCTACACTCCCCCGTGATTACCCTTCCTCTTTCTCCCTCTTTCTTTCCCTTCTCTCCCCCTCCCCATTTCATATGACTATTTTATCTCTCCCCTATACCAAGACCAACCCCTCCTACACAACCCTATCCTCGCTCCCCCTCCCCTTACCACCCCCCCACCTGTTTTCCACTCTTCTTCAAAATAAGGGTACACAACTCAACTATGCAACTGGGAATTTTTTACTTACCTGACAGTACATGTACTGTATATATGCTTACAATGGAAATAATTGTGGTAAACGAACAAAAACAATGTTTTGAAAGCTAAACAGTTTGTTTATATGCTGTATGTACCGCCTTATATATTCTTAATAAAACTTTTGAAACTTAAAAAAGAAAAACAACACACTCCTAATGATCTTAGATGGATCATACTAGAAACTGTCAACGATAACAGAGACTGTTCCAGTAGACTTTTTGAGAAGGAACAGCATTGGGTTTATAGATTGAAAACTCACCTAATTGGGCTCAACGATGAGATACCATGGACGAACTTTATCTACAGATGACTATTCCCACCCTTGGGTTCTGTTACTATTTTTGTGTTCCTTCTATATGTGGTCCCTATGTTTTACATATTTTCACCTATTCTGACATTTTTGGTTCTTTTACCAGGATGGTGTCTTTGTATGATATTACAATGCAAAGATACCACATATCCATGTTCCATTGGAATAGATTTAGCAGTTCTCTATTTGAGCTTTCCTGTTTTCTTTTACTGCCTTTTGTCTATGATATCCCAATGGGATTGTCGTTTCCCCTCAGCTTTTTATTTTTTAAAATTTTCTCCATGTGGACTCCCTTTTGTGAGAGTTTTTCCTCGTAAGCAGTACCTTACTTCCATTATATTTACCAAGATGGTGTCTTTGTATGATATTACAATGTAAAATCGCAAGCAGTACCTTACTTCCATCATATTTTGTCCTTTTTTAGTGTTTACCTTTTTGGACTTCTCGTTCTGAGAGACTTTCCTGTGAGAGTCCTTTCTTTCTTTTTATGGCCCCTTTTCATTTTTAAGGCTCCTCCCCCAATCGTTTCCTCATTGTTCTGGGAGCACTGAGGAAATGTAGGTGGAACCGCGACATGTGGCAACTCCACAGTGAGTATTAACATGCCCCTTATGCCTTCGTTTTTAGTGCGAGCCTAGTCATGATCCTGCAATGTATACCTTTACCGGTGCCGCTACTCGGACCCAGCCGGTCTTTCTAGCGCATTATATTCTTGCACTTGAACACGTTCCCGGGTCCTTTTAAAGCTAGTATCGCTTTTCCGATGTAAATGCAGAGATGACGCCGAGGGCAGCGCTTCCGCGTGCTTTTTGAGACTCTGCGCTGTAAAGGGACTTTACCGTAATGCTAATTATAACTTGCCTCTGTATGGCCATGGAGACAGGCCACAACATTGTGCTAACATGCATGTGCCCTTTCCATTTTGGTTATTTGAACAAACAGGTTTGAACTAACTTTGGAGTAACATGTGTCGATTTTTTGCATATTCTTCATCTATATTAGATTTTGAGCTATGTAGCACACACGTAGAACCACTTTATTGTTGAATACATATATATATGTATGTTGTATTTTTCTGTGTCACAGAGATCTGAACTTCTACATTTGGCTGATATTCTGTATCCTATATGTAGATTCAATGGGACTTCAGATGGATGCATGACTTTTTGGTGATATGCTCATTACAGAACTGATTATTGACAATGTGGATACTAGTTAACTATTTAATTCCTGTTTCTACATCTATGCATACTTAGACCCTGTCGGACCACGCAAGCTTGGTGCTTCTCCCAAGGGGGCCCATCCTCTAAAATTATGGAGGGTAAGCACTGAGGCATATTTGCCTTACTGTATATAATTTTTTTGCCACTAACTATCTGCGCACTTCACCGGAGGGAGTCTTCACAAGTGTGCGATTGCTTTGATGTTGACACAGTGCACATCATGTATGTTTTGGTATTTATTTCTAATTTATGCCTTTTGTCCCATTTTTCCAGGTTCTTTTAATTAAAATATTCCCTATTATGGGCAACTAAGTATTTAAGGATTAGGTAGGTGTTTTCGGTCCTGAAGAATCGCACTAGATCATTTTTTGACTACTAGCGAGAAACTTGTTGACCAAGATGCATGAGTAGTACAGGGGATCCTGTGTCTACTTTCACTAACCTCTATACTGTGAGACTTAGTGACTACCAAGAATATTTCTTGATTTTTTAGGGGAGTTTAAACATTGTTCCATTCTCTCCCCGATTTATGTTTTTAATCATGTCAGAGGTCAAACATCTAATTAAACTACTGTGTACCTCTAGTCATTTTTAACTGCTTTTCTTTTTTCATACCAACCCAGTACTCGTTTTGACCAGCTTGTTATTATCTGCAAAAGATCTCCAGCAAAGAACCCCCTTGTGGGGCCCGTCAGGCATTGCAGCGCCGGCCTGACGAGGAGCAGAGCCCTATGATAAAGCATGTCACCGAATGGTGAGTGAGGGCTCTTGCTTCAAAGATTTTGACTCTTAGGAACCTGCGATTTATGGTTTCATTTTGTGTGATGGAACTGTGTATATAGATTTTTGATTTATAACCCCACTGGCAACCACCAGCTCATATTAAGCACTGAGCATTGGCGAAGCCAGTGTAGCTATCATTGTCAAACTGATGTCATGGTTACATTTTGTATATTTTATTGTAATATGTTACAAAAATAAAATAGAGATTCACCTAAAAGCGGCAGACCTGAACTGTCAGCAAAACGTTTGAATACAAACTTAACCATTACATGTAATTTCAGCAGAACAATACAGATGTTCCCTTGTGTCCTTTGATCATGAGAAAGGCAATGTAGTTTACTTCTACGGTCAAATTTCTTCCCTATTTTTCACAGTGTAGTTAGACCACAAGTAAATCATTAAAAAAAAAAAAAACTGGTAACATGGAGGACTTGAAATCAAACTATGATCTGGGGCTACAAGAACAAGGGATTTACAATTATGTAAATGAGTATAATGATTTAACATCTTTATTGATAGAGAACCAATAGAAGTACTGGAGCAGATAAATTTAAGATGTCTAACATTTAAGATGTTAGACTACAGTAGGGGGAGAATCAAATCTTTTTCAACAAAGACATGGATAAAGGTAAGGTGCTTAAGAGGGCTACTGATGGTGATGTAGCACTACAGATATTTATAAATAATGGAGACCATAAGATAAATTTGCGAAAGTATCCCATTTTGTTGTGGCTCCTCATATTTTTTAGGTCAGGCGTTAGCCCAGACCTTTTCTTTTTTTACTAAAATTTGTATAATATACTTAAATACAGAGAGCTTTCAGCCACTTCTCTTAATCTGTTGGTCTGTTGTGTCATTCATGTTTTGCTTCTACACTCCAAAGGATATAGCTTGGGGCACTGCTTCAGCCTACTTCAGCTACTGGTTAACTTTTCTTTGACTGACTGCATTTTGCTCTATCACAAGAGCACATCTGCACACAAGCTAGTTCCCTTCAGTGTCAGTGTTTTTGTTTTTACTTTAGAATTACTTCAGTGTTGCCTTTTTGTTTAGAGCATGGTGTTATTTCAGGACGCTTCTGATGCACATTCTATTTTTATTAGATCCCATCTCCTACCAATGCTGTGGTAAATTCCTTTTGGAGTGTTTTGCTTTTTTCACAGCATACCGGATCAGATTGTATGAATTTCAAACTGTTCTGTATTAGGTTATCCCCTTTTTTACTTTTGTTTCTCTCCTTTCTTTCCTGCTTTCTTTACTTAATTATTTCCTTCTTTCTCTCTTTCTTTATTAACTTCTCTCATTCTCCATTGCATTCTCTCTTTCTCTCACATTCCCTTTTTCACTTTCTTTCTTTCATTCTTGCCTTCTTTCTTTCTCATTCTTTCATTCTGCAATCTTTCTTTCCCTTTTTTCTTTTTCCCTACTGTCTTCTCTCTTTTACCTGTCTTTCTTGTCCTCTTTCTTTTTTCCTTCTTTTTCTTTTTTGCCTTTTTTCTTCTCCTTCCTTCTTGCCTCCTTTTTCCTCTTCCTTTATTTTTTCCCATTTATTTTCTTCCTTTTTCTTCCTTCCTTTCTTTTTTCCTTTTCCTCCCTTCCTTTTCCTTCCTTTGTTTTTGTTCCTTCCATTTTTTCCTTTTCTTTCCATCTGTTTTTCCGTTCTTTCATTCCTTCCTTTTCTTTCCTTCCTTTTCATTCCTTCCTTCCTCCTTGTTTTCTTCCATGTTTTCTGTTTCCTTCTTTCCTTCCTTCTTTTGTTCCTTCCTTCCTTCCTTCCTTCCTTCCTTCCTTCCTTCCTTCCTTCCTTCCTTCCTTCCTTCCTTCCTCCCTCTTTCCTTCTTACCTTCTTTCTTAAAGTCAAGATGTTTGTAGTCAATGCCAGACTGATAGAGCTAAGTAGGCCTTAATGCCCATAATCAACAGACCAAATGTCCCATGGGACTCATTTGCTAAAATACCTACTGTATAGCGCAAAGGTAATATGATCAAATATGAGTATGTTTACCATATTGAATTTGAAACATACAATGTTGACTAGAAATAAACCATTATACTCTATTTCAGACCTTGTAATTCACCTTACCCAAATAGGATGCAATATGTACAGTGAAAAATAGTGCAGACAACGCAGTGTTAAAAAGGATAATAATGTGTTACACAAACAACTTCAAGACACTTTAGGGAGGGGGTGTTGACATTTCGATCCAAGGTTATTTGTCAGATCTCATTAGGGCTTAATCATCAGTCTAATGAAGTTCACAAGTGCAAAATTCGTCTCACCATCCAAGATGCCTAATCTTTCTTGGGATACAGAGTAAAATGCAGAGCATGCACAATTCTTTCTTGCAGACAAATTCACAATCTTTAGAAAACCAAAAGCTATCAAAAACTCAGAAGTCAATGTAAGAGCCCTTCCACCAAAGTGTGCAATTGTTCACCACTGCATTCTGCATATTTATCAGAAAGCTTAATGCAGTTAAGGCCCGGTGTATGCTACCCACAGAGGGACCATCTGTGGGAGTAAATTTTGAATTTCTCATACTTGGAGCTTTCCCTCCAGATGTCAGTGGCTTCACCAGAATCTTGGTTTTAGACCTGGCATCCTTGGCATGGTGTCCCCTAAATTTTGCCTTCAGACCATCTGTTTTTGCTGACTATGTTTTTGCTCGCCTTAGAATTCTGCACTCTTTACCACTGCTAACCAGTGAAAAACTCTTACATTTGTTTTTCACTACATCAAGGCCTGTCTTTCCCATAGAATAACACTGGGCTTATCTAATTACATCTTATAACTGTATAACTGGAAAAGATCGTTTTTTTGAGTTTGGTCTCAATTCAAAATCCTAACTTATGGTGAAGTCAGATTTAAAATTGCCATTCTGCAAATGACACTTTTAGAAAGTTGGAATATTGTAGCTTTAGTCATTTGGTGTGTACTGCCCATCTCTGATCATGTCTGGGTGGGCTGACAGCTGGACTTTGTGTATTGCTCCTAGACAGCCACACACAAAGGGAGCTTAGGTTTGACCTGATGGGCCTTGATGGGCCATCCTGCCCAGGATGGAAAGGAGGAGCTGGTCACTGCCTCACTTACACCTAAATAGGCTGTGTCCGTTCCCCACACAGAGGGCTGCATATCCCACTATAGTGACTCTGATTCCCTCTTGCCTGGGAGTAAGAAGGACTGGCCATGAATCTCTCCAACACAGAGTGGCTCCAAGGACTAGTTGGCTGTCCTCCTGATCTGAAGTCTCAGGGACATAACACACGTCAAACCACCTTGCTCCTGCACCTGGACTCTATCATCTGTGAGTCTGTCCTGCCAAATGATGCCATCCCAGTTCTGGGCCCTTGGAAGTGGGCCTAAGGTGCTTGCTGCAGGGGACCCGACGCATTCTCTGCTGCAGAAGCATAATCAATGCATCACAGATGGTTCATAGAGAAAGTCAACGCATCACCTCTTCTGCTTGGGTCAGAACTAGTGCAACCAGAATCACATTGCTGCTGTACCTCACATTTTGAAACAATCGCCTTTGGAACCAACACTGCAGCGTTTTTCTCATTGCAAGGTCGTCAATCACAGTCGGCCTGATCTTTTGACTTTGTCTGGGTCTGGTGTGACCAGATATCCCCGATTTGTGCTTCTGGCTTCTAATCACTGTTTTGTAGTTTATTTATTTTTAAATCATAAATCTCTTCTTCTGCTTATTGGAATTTTTGTTGTTTTAGTGTTAGAACAAATTTATTAAATTAGTTCTATTTTCCTAACCTGGTATGGGAACCCTTTTCAGTGGTGTTTTTTCACTGTATTCCTGTTTGAGGTGTTGCACAAATACTTTGCTCATTGCCTTCAAGTTAAGCCTCACAGCTCTATGCCAAGCTACCAGACAGTGAGCACAGGTTCATTTTGATTTGCTTGTGCCTTACCCTGACAAGAATCGTGGTTGCTGCCTCCCCCGGGCTCACTTCCTAGTCAGCCAACAACCCAAATTCTCAAACTCGTTCAATAACTATCTGGCCCTTCTATGCCACAAGCTGCTGCCTTGCCTCATTTTTACTTCCATTTTAGAGACCAAGTGGCTGATTCAGATTTTGGCGGACAGGTTACTCTGTCACAAGAGTGACGGATATCCTGTCCGCTGGTATATAAATCCCATGGGAAATAATGAGATTTATATTTCTGCGGTTGGCTTATCCGTCACTGTTATGAGAGTAACCTGTCAACCAAAATCTAATTCAGGCCCTAAGTTGGAAGGGAAAACTTTCTACCAGGATGACCTGGTTTATGTATCCAACCCAGGCTCCTTTGCGGTCAGCCTTAAATTAGGCCTATGTCCTGGTCAAGTACAACCAGGTGACTGCATTGGTGCATATGGCTTTTTGGCAGTATTTTCATTTTTAAACTCCCCTTATTTAATTTCTGTAATTTGGGTGTTATTTTGTTCATTTAATCATTCTCTATTTTTCAAAATGTCAGTGGGATTTGTTATTATGTTTTTTTTTTTACTTTTTAACTGTATTGCTACTTCTAAGTTGAGCCTGTCTGCTCTGTGCCATAGATACTGGAGGTTTGGATTTGGAGAGACCAATGGAAGTTTCTTAAGTTCATTCCCAGGTCTCACCCTGACAGCCAGGCTTCAGTCACAATAGGAGATCAAACCAGTTTTGGCCCTGTAAAATGGAATGAGAGACCATCTTAATGGGAAGAGAGTACCAAGTGGACTGAAGACAGGTCTTAATGGTGGCTGATGGGCACTGCCATCTTGAAACAGGGTTCCTGGGTAACTTTACAGTAAGGCAAAGAGAACATGCTGCCAAAGGATGAGAATAACCGGGTAGATTGGTTGGGAACATCTCTCCAATTACTATCTAATGCACAGGGTAGATCTGGCACCCCAAACAACCTCAGAATATTCCTTGATATGGGAAGAGTTCATCTGAATAGGAAGTCTCTGCTAGAAATGGTCAAACTCCTGACCATTGAAACCCGCTGGAAGAAGAGGGCTCACTTATAGATCAAGGGACTAGAACTGCTCTCTAAGGTATATGTGGTTTGTCTCCTCTTTTCTGCAGTAGTGACACAGAAAGCAAAATGAATTCTGACTCTAGGAGAGCCCAGCCAATCACAGAGGACTAGGTCCTGCTTCTACAGGGGACATGGCTTGAGAGAGACCTGTTGCTTAGAAATGTGCCCTGAGGAGATAGAGGTTTTGGAATGACAAGTAGGACCTTTCTTACCAGATTAAGAAAAGTTAGATTTTCCATGTACATTTCTGAAGGACTGGGATATGGTTCTGAGACTTGACCAGGAAGGTTATACCCTGGAGCGTTTTGCCTTGGTGTCAAATGGTTCAGCTACACCTCAAGGAGAACATATATGGCTGATTGAGCCAAAGTTGGCTACGGCTTACAACCTTTCCTTGCTAGTGTCAGGATCCTTCTAGTCTGCCTTTGGGTGGCACTACATGAAGACTTTCCATGACACTGCTTCCATCATGGTCTCTAGATTGCAACTTGTGGTTACCAACTCCTAATTTATCATGGTACTTTTATGTCTTATCTGAGCATGGGACCAGAAGAATAGCCTTTGGGTAAATCTTATTAGACTGGGAACTCTGTCTTGTCATTTTCAGCATGCCCATATGCTACCTTGTGTTAATTTCTGCCATGTTCCGAAACAAGATCTGATTATGTAACACATGGGAGTTTGGTTCTGCCCACTGGGTGCCTCCTGGAATTTCAGGTCACTCCTTCAGGCAGAGAACTGGAGGAGGGTCTTTAACTGCTCTCATCTGCATTGTGCTCCGTGTATTTCACACCTGTTCTGACTTTCAATTACCCTATGTGGCTGTAATCTGGGATGAGGGATTTTAAACTGGCATCTTCATTCATAATTTGTGCTTCAACTACTGTTAGTTGAAACTCCTGTTTGTTTCCATTTGCCTGCACTGCTGACACTTTCAAATCCTGAGGAGTCTTGTATCTTGCTACTGCTTTTTGCAGTGTTCTGCTTTCTTGCGCCCACCCTGTGCAACACTGTGCTTATGTGTTTACCTTGTTTCACTGACTTACCTTTTGTTCTGCCTATTCTTTCTATCTTCATATCCTGAATTCTATGTTTTCACTGTTGAGCTTTTTACCAGATATTTGCTGAGTTGGCAGTGGTTCCCTTTGCTCCCATTTTCTGTTTTACTGTTCTGACCCTGTCCTGAATTCCTGTGTACTCTATGTATCCGCAGGGCATTACTTATTACAGTGCTGGCTATATTCTTGAATTCCTGATTCTGAAACTGAGTGCAAAGGTAAAACCTTGGATTCAGGCAAGGCAGCAGAACTAGCTAACCTACAAAGCAATCTTGATGCTTGTGGAATAGAGATTAGTCCTACTCAGAGCTTATGGCCCCAAAATCAACAGCTGCTGCTTCAGAGGAAGTTCAAAGGTGTATGGACGTTTGGGTGATTCTTACCGGCCACTGTCTGTGACCTTGTGCGACTGGAACATTTTGACTTCTATTTTGGAGACTAAGGGCCTGATTTAAACTTTGGCAGGTGGGATAATCCATTCCCAACGTCTGCAGTACTACATGTGCATTTCATTCTTCGGCACTTGTAATTCAACTGACAAGATGTCCATTATATTTGTGGGGAATTTCCCCATCTGTCAAAGTCTAAATCAGGTAAATCATGTTTGAAGGTAAAAACGTTGACCTGAATGATCTGCTTGGTATTTCTGACCTCGGCTCCACTGTAGACAACCTGAAATATACTGTTGTGTATTTTTTTAGTTTTCACAAAGTACAAGTTTAATTTTACTAATTGTAAATTTATAGCTGCAGAGTCTCCTCAGTTGAGGCAGAGAACTCCACTAATAAAAAGGTAGGACAAACCTGTTAAATTATTTGTGTGAGACTGTACCATGTGTAAATCTCCAGAACAAGAATCAAAGAAGACAGTGTTGCTGAAGGAATAGAGGGCAACACATCATTCGATTTCTGCAAGGCTGATGTCAGAAAACAGTGAGGTAACTTGTTTGGGCTAGCAATTGCATTTTTTTAGTAAAGTCATGACACACTATTCAATGGAAATTAAGTAAGAAAAAAAGCATATGTTATAGCAACAAGTACTATAGTCACAATTTATTAACATTGACTTACCATGGATAGGTGTAAGTGATTCAGGAAACATTCTAGTGTCACACAAGCCACAAATTAACTTTTTGGCAGTCCGCTTATTTTTGGTTGGAATATAGGTATTTTGTTTTTACAAGATACCCTATATTGACAAGTGTATTTTGTCTAAATTGAATGCATGGATCTCCTATTGTATGAGAGTGGGAGGAGAAGAGTAAACTGTGGACTAGTCCATCTACTTGGCCAAGCTCAGAAACTAACAACGCCTGTCTGTGGGTAAATATGAGTATGAAAACGGTTTCAATTAGTAATTCCCAAACATTTAGTCCATCTGGAAGCTAAGCATTCATTGAATGGTTAGAGTGGAAAGAGTACTTTCTGAATGACATGTCAGATACTGATGAATCAAAATTCATGGCCCCAGATAAAAAAAAAAAAACATGTACTACATTCCTACATTTCCAACATTTCCTACATCATTCCATTCCTTGGCACCAGAAGGGATTATAGTGTATAATCAGCTATCCAATAATTGGGCTGCTAGGGTTACGAAACTGTTTGGTATGGCACTTGTGATTAATTTTGAATTATTTTGCTCCACTCGTATGCATAGGTATCATCAGATATAAACTGTGTCTAATATAATTTGTTTAATCCATTATTACTAATGTACCAGCTCTTAGGGAATTAGTCAGTGATTGCAATCCCAGATTTGATGAGAGATCAAGAGGTTATCAGGTGTATAAATTATCATTTCAAGAAAGACTGTGGATTAATGGGGATTCTGAGTTAAGGGATATATGGCTATTGTGAGAACACCGGAAATGTCAAATAGATGTATGAGGGCCATTTTACATGACTCTGAAATTGGAGTTGATGATGATGCTGTTGGTAAAATTAATATCAAGCATGGAATTACAAAATGTGATTCTATATTTGGTTTCAAACAAAAGAATATTAGAAGTAAGGAACACCTCAGACATTATAGGTGTGACATCAGATGCAGTTTAACATATAGCAAAGGTTTTCCTGCTCTTAGGTAGAAGTGTAGTGTGTGAGGTGTTTCTGGAAATTTTGCTAACATTTGTGGGAAGAAAAAAACAGCATTAAGTGTGGAGGAACATTGAAAGGACGATGAGTGTTAGTAACAATCATGTTCTGGTATTTATGCCCTGAGGGTCAGTAAAATTGAAATGTTGATGTGGAAGATGTTTTAGACCCGGGATCAGTTATGAAGAAATACATGTGTTGGTAATATTGGACATATTCTATAATTAGGTTATAGTGATGAAGCTATTGAAATTTTGGGATATCATAGATGGATCTTTGCTAAATTGTATGTAACAATGACAGAGACACCGGTGTTAGGCTGACTAAATCAAGGTAACCTGCACATCATTTTGTACTCTAACAGCAAGGAGGAGGAGGCCTTAATTGTGGATGAGGGCACCAATACTGGCAATACTATGTAAAATAAGTTCCCCAATGTATTAAAATGTTCTATTGGATGATTAATTGTATCTGAGAACAAAATGAAATTGAAGAACCATTCTTACCCACTTGCCAGAAAGCACACCAATGAAGACATGTACCCATGATATTAAGAAGGGAAGTCTCTGAAGAATTGGAAAAACTTGTTAAGACAAAGATTATTGAACCAATTGAAGTAGTTGTGGGTTTCAGCTTTTGTTACTGACAGATGTAGCCATGGCAGGTTAAGACTTTGGGACTGATTTATAATTTGGTGGGAGGGGTTACTCCATCACAAATGTGAAGGATATCCCGTCCACCGTATTACGGTTCCATTATAGCCCATGGAAATTGTAACATGGCGGACAGGGTAGCCATCACGTTTGTGATGGAGTAACCCGCCCGCCAAACTTTACATCAAGCCCATTGAGTTGACCTTTGACATCTCAACAATGATATAATCATTGATAGATTTCCATTACAATACCCAAAAAGTACATAGGCGGTCATTCCGACCTTGGCGGTCATGGACCGCCAGGGCAGGGGACCGCGGGAGCACCACCAACAGGCTGGCGGTGCTCCCAAGGGCATTCTGACTGCAGCGGTACAGCCGCGGTCAGAAACGGAAAACCGGCGGTGGACCGCCGGTTTTCCGCTGCCCTGGGGAATCCTCCATGGCGGGGCAGCTTGCTGCGCCGCCATGGGGATTCCAACCCCCATACCGCCATCAAAGCCAGGAACAGGATGGCGGTATGGGGTGTCGTGGGCCCCTGCAGTGCCCATGCCATGCAAAAAGGACACCCTCTGTGTTACAAGAAAAATGGAAAACCTTTTGAAGCACAATAATACGAGTTTAATCATTAGTGAAATTACTGAAAAAGAACATGTTATTATGTGTAACAAGAAATTCAAAATGAAATGCACTGGTAAAACCCAAGGTTAAAAAAATTACTAACTGTTATGAAATTAGACTCGTTTTTTTAGTACTCCATGTAGTGGAGGAATGGAAATACAGACTACTATTGGGTTAGGTATACCAAATGCATTCTCTAAGTAATAAACCAAAAGAAGAGAACAAACCACAAAGGAAATAGAAGTAAGATTTAAATAGGACTATGGTTAAACTCACCTCTAGTCCATAAGACAAAATAATATATAAAACTTGGACAATTAATATTAACAATTAAAAAAGGGGAAAAAGGGGAAAAAATGAACAAAAGAGTGAAATGAAACAAGTCTGAATCTTCAAAAAAATAATATTCACTCAGATATCCATCTAGAAATTTGTAAATATGTTGAAGTAACTCAATGTAAAGTCGCACCAATACCTTGGAGGGTAGATACCTGGCCGACCCACTATGAAAAAAGGTGCAATGGAAATCATCTCGAATGGGCTGCAATATTCATCCAGGGTATGTCATCGTTCAATCCCAGGATATGGGTGTCCAGTTTGAAAACCCAATGTTATTGAACTTCAAATAGAGACATGGTTGAGGATTTCACAGTCTGTAGTACAATCTACCTCATGTCATCTGGGGTATGTTGTACCTCTCGATAATGAATACTCAATTTCATTGTTATCCGTCCACATCTAATGTTGCTCCAATGTTCGTTAATTCTGATCTTAACTGGTCTGGATGTCATACCTATATACCGTAAGCCACACGGACAACTGATCATGTAGATACAGTTACGAGAGTTACAGTTAGTGTGGCTTGATAAGTGCCTAAGACCAAATGGTTCAAGAGCAATGGTACTCATGCGTCTGGTAAGGGGGCATGCATTGCAATTGCCACATGGGAAATGTCCCTTCACAGGGGCAAGTCCCCACAGTGTATTCTGATCTGATACATTGGTGGACTTCAAATGTCTGGTTTTGACGATCACATCTTTAATGTTAGAGGGTCTTTTCAAGGCAAATAAAGGTTTAGGAATGGCTACACCTCCACTCGTAAGGATAGATCATTGTTTATAAACAATTTTCTTAAGGGTATTGGATACAGGGGTGAAGTGGTAACACAAGTCAATCGAAGTGAAGTTTCTTTGGATACGGAAGTCAATAAAGATTCCCGATTGTTATTCCAAGCTCGTTTATGAACTGAGTTAATGATCCTTAAAGGGTAGTGTCTGTCATGAATTTTATTGGCTAAGACATTGGCTTGAATTTCAAAGGAAGAAACATTGCTACAGTTCTGGCATGATTGCAGAAACTGACCGTATGGCAAATTGTCTCTAAGGGCTTTTGGATGATAACTCTCATAGAGTAAGAGACTGTTGCGATTGGTCATTTTGTGGTGTGTACAAGTATGGAGTTTACCTTTATCAATAGTAATCGTAAGATTCAAGAAAGTAACTCTTGTTGTGGAAACTGTCGAGGTAAACTTCAAAAAGGGATCAAGAGTATTAATCCAACTAGTGAAAGAATCCACCAATTGGACCTCTCCCTGCCAGATGACAAGAATGTCATCAATGTATCGTAGCCATAATCTGATGTTCTCAAAAAAAGGGTTAATCATATTAAGAATAAAAACATTGCTCAAAATGATACACGTACAGACAAGCTAGACTTGGAGCAAAAGTTCTCCCCATTGAAGTCCCTTGAATCTGATGGTATAACTGATCTTCATATTGAAAAATGTTTTTGGTTAAAGCCAATGAGGCACATTGCATAATAAAATGAACAGGAGTGCCGGTGCTCGGTGGTTTATTAAGTAGAGCTGTCTCAATCACCCTAAGTGTAGCTTTTTGTGGAATGTTTGTGTAGAGTGATTCAACATCGAGAGTGATTAAAGCTTGCACTATATCCGTATCATTGGTCATCTGAAGTTAAGGACATCTTTCGTATCTTTCAAGAAGGTGGAAGATTCTCTGACGATAGGTTGCAAGAAGTGATCACAAAAAGTGGAGAGAGGTTTCAATATTGATCCTATACCTGAAACTATGGGGCGTCCTGGCGGAGGTGTGGTGATTTTGTGAATTTTAGGAAGGCAATAGAAATAAGGAATGCGTGGATTAATAGTATCCAAAAATTCAGCCTCTTTTTGAGATATCCAGGCGTTGGATACCGCTTCATGGATCACTGAACAAATCTGAACTTGTAACCTATTTGTAGGGTCATCTGAAATTGGTTGATAATATGTGGAATCGCTCAGGAGACGGAGACATTCAGCTCTGTACATTTCGGAATCTCGAATAACAATAGCCCCTCCTTTATCAGCTGGTTTGATGATAATACTCTGGTCTTGTCGCAATGATTGTAAAGCTGTTCTTTCTTGTGTAGTAATGTTGGTAAAGACATGTTTGGGACGTAATTGTTGAACGTCTGTGATGATTGCTTTCTCAAATGCAAGTACTTCACTCAGCATTGACGTTAGAGGTGGTGTAAAAGAAGATGGATTCCTCAGTCCTGTGTCTGTTTGTTGTAACTCATTGGGATTGTCTTTAAAGAAAAAGGAGAGTCAAATCTTTCTCAAAAATCGAGACAGCTCACAGTTGATACGAAGAAAATCATCTTGTGGAGGAGGGACGAAACCCAAACCTTTATTCAGAACTGAGTTCTCATCTGGGGTGAACTGTCTAGAAGAAAAATTAACAACTAGGTTCTCGCTGAGGGGTTCTTGCCTTGACTCCAAGTCACCATTTGTGGTTCTTGCTGTTCCCAATGCACGTGTCTTTCTCTTCCCCTCCGCCTGCCTCTTCCTCTGACCCAGCCTCTGCCTAAAAAAGGCACATATGGTACCATAGGATGTGGCTGGAAGAAAGGATAAGGCGATTGCCAAGTTGGAGGATGTTGTATGAGGAATTGAGGAAGATTGTAATATGGATGTGACATTCCATCATCTGTGATCCAGCCATCTGAGGAGGAACTGGTACTGTATTTCCATTTTTTTTAATGGCAGATGATAGATTCATCTGAAGATCTTGATGCATTATCTGCCTCAAAGTCCTCTCTGATGTATGGGTACACTTTTTCTTTTCTAAAAGTGGTATCCTTCTGTAGCTTAGAAATCTTCTGTTTGGTCAAATAGTCTTTGCACTCATTAAGTTCAGTGTTCATTTCTGTTAAATGGCACTTAAAGGATGCCAAAGACAAAGTAGTTTTCAATGTAGATTTGAATCTGTATTGTGACTGATTCAGCCAGTCTTTTCGAAGTATTAATAATCTGGACCAAGCAGTCTCCAGCACAGTTCCAGGCTATTTGGGCCCAGTCAGTCCTAAAGAGTAGATCCTGCAGGAAAATCTGTGGAACATTGTGAGTCTATTTCTGAAGGCTCTGTTTGAGTCGGTGATTACAAGGCAGTGTCCATGGCAGATTATGTAGTTTTTCATGGCCTGAGATAAAATTTCATTTCAATCAGTTAACCAAGTTACTACCTTCCTATGCTCAACTCTCCAAGGGTAGTAAAGGCGATCAGTCAAGGCTTAATATTGGAGGTTGTAAATGGACTAGAACTCAAATACAGTATCATATAAGTGGTCCTATCGATAAACTCAGGCCTGTGGTCAGAGTTTTATGTTTTAAAGGAAATTTGATACATTTGGAGTAGGGTGGTATGGCAGGTGCTCTTCAAATCATAGTCCCCTTCCCAAAATAAATGTCTTCTACTGAGTACATGCGGAGTATACTGTGAAGTGAAAATGTATCCAATCAAGCTAGGATGATTGTAAGAGGACAGCAAAAAGGCATAATGACGGTTTATTCACAACACAAGGTACAACTCAGCCTCAGCATGCGATCAGGAGCAGCAAATGGATCAGAGAAAGTGACAGAGGTCCCGAAGAGAGAAAACAAAAAGAAAAACGCTGAGAGGAGGAAGTGGATGGTGAAGGAATGAGAGGAGAATAGTTGTAAGAGTTAAGAGGTAAAGAGGAGAAAAGATGAATAAGGAGGAGGGGGCATCAAGGGCTGAAAAGAAGAAAGAGGAACAATGTGAAGGAAGGAAGTGGAATTGGTTAAAGCAGAAACAGTGGGAGAGAGCAGAGCTCAGTTAACGCCATGAACATGCTAAATGTGAGAAAAGGGAGAACGGAGAAAAGTGAGAACGGAAGGAACATTGAAAGGAAGAAATGATTGGTGAATGCATTGATGGAGGAAAAACCTTTCAAGAATGAAGAAGAAAGGAGAGAGTACATGGAGGAGACAAATATGTTGGAGGACCTTAGGCAAGGAAAAGAAAGGCTGGATGGGAGTGAAGGGTAGGAGACAAGATGAGTGAAGGCCAAAAAAAGGAGAAGATAACAAGGATCTATAGGAAACAAAGAAGACAAAATGGATAGAAGGGAGAAGAATGGGGATGAGAGAGAGTTTTGAGAATATGTGAAGGATTGAAAAGGGCTGAAGGTAAACCATGGAAGAACAGCATGGAAAGATTTCTTTCTTTAGAGCATATACAGGCACAGATTGACACCAAGTACTAACTAAGCACTGATTCATGAAAAGTCATATTTCATAGATTTGAACCACATTTTTTGGATGCTCAGGGATATTTTTTGTCCTAATCTATCCACTTCTGATGGAGCATTTTTTTCTGTTTGGTGTGCACAACAAACTCAGGATTCACTGCCAGAGAACTAGATATCCATTTGGAAATGTATTGCTGGGCTATAGTAAATTGCAGACTGGGTGTTTTTATTTTTGTACTTATATAAATCAATTCGCTTTTGTAACTGTTAGATCTGGCATCCTTGGTGTGGTTTCCCCTAACTTTTTGCACTCTGACCTCCTTGGGAGAAATGGGGTCTCCAATTAGCAGCGGTATACACCCTTGTCCAAGTAGGGACCACATGCCTAGTCAGGGTAAGTCACACACAATCCAAGTTATCCTGTGCCCACCCTCTGGTTACTTGTCACTGAGCAGTCAGGCTTAACTAAGAAGGCAATGTGCTAAGTATTTGTGCAATAAATCATAGTGTAACACAGTGAAAACACCACAAACATACACCATACAGGATTAGAAAAATAGATAATATTTATTTGAATAAAATAAGGTAAAAACAATAAAGATTCAGTAAGCACAAGTCGAAATATCACTTCTGCAAGTTTGAAAAGAGTCTTAAAGCTTAGAAATCAACAGTTGTCTCTTGATTACACAAAGTACCTGGTTTGCAAAAATAAAATAACATGCACAGAGACCACGGAGGAGGAGATGCGTTTAAAAATAAGGTGTGCGTTGGATTCTCCGACTCATCACAGACGTGTTGTTTCTTTCCACGCTGCAAGAGGCTTGCATCATTTTTTGGTGCCCAGTCTTGGTTCCTCACTGCGATGTGGGGATCTTTTTGATGCCCAGAGTCAATGCGGGAAAATCCTTGAGGTGCTGGAAACAGGCAAGGATGTTTCCATCACAACACAGCTCCTGCATCGATATTTCCACTTGGGTAGTTGGGCTGCATCATTCCGGTTCGGCTGTGTGGCGATTTTTCGGTCGCAAGGCAGGCTGTGTGTTGTTTCCAGCAGGCTGTGAGTCAATTTTCAGCTTTTCAGCGCACAAGGAGTTTCTTGAAGAGTTGAGGTCTTTTTGGCCCTGAGACTTCAGAAGACAGGAGGCAAGCTCAATCCAAGCCCTTAGAGAACACTTCTCATCAAAGTCAGAGGTCAGCAAGGCAGCAGGGTAATAGCACGGCAGCAGTCCTTCTCACCAAAGTAGTCCAGATGAATCCTGTGGGTAGCCAGGCAGTTCCTCTTGACAAGTTGCAGGTTCAGGTCCAGAAGTGTCTGAGTTGGTGGGGTCAGAGTTTATATACGCAAAAATGCATTTGAAGTGGGGGAGACTTCAAAGACTGGTTTTGAAGTGCGCGAGGTCCCCTTTCAGTACAGGCCTGTCTGCTAGGGTCGACAATAGGGGGTTTGGCAGTCCATTGTGTGAGGGGAGGCCACTAGCCTTTAACATGTAAGTGTCAGGCACTCTACCCTTCCAGCCCAGGAAGACCCATTCAGTATGCAAATAAGTACAGGTGTGACTGAGTATCCTGTGTTTGTGGTTGTCTGGATGAAATGCACAAGGAAGTTGTCAACCAGCCCAGCCAAGGCACTCTACCCTTCCAGCCCAGGAAGACCCATTCAGTATGCAAATAAGTACAGGTGTGACTGAGTATCCTGTGTTTGTGGTTGTCTGGATAAAATGCACAAGGAAGTTGTCAACCAGCCCAGCCAAGACATTGATTTGAGACACAGTGTAAGGCACCGATGGTTTTTAAGTGCAGAGAAATGCTCACTTTCTGAATGTGGCATTTCTAAAATAGTAATATAAAATCCAACCTAACCAATACATAGAACCTGTGTGTGCAGTATTAAACAGCCATTTCGACTGAGCAAGTGTAGCCACATGGCAGGCCAAAAGCTTCTTCTTTATTATAAGTCACCCGTAAGGTAGGCCCTCGTCAGCCCCAGGGGCAGGGTGCAGTGTATTAAAAAATTGGGACACACACCTTTATGTATAACATATCCCGATAGTGAAAAACATTTAAATTCATTTTTCACCATTGCAAAGATTATCTCTCCCAAAAGATAGCCTTGAGATTGCCTCAAAATATCTTTTACGTTTAGTTCACAATTGGGAACAGATAGGCATATGGAGTGTGGTGTCCCTATTCTCACAATGTAAAATTACAACTTATGGTGAAGTCAGATTTTAAATTGTAAGTCTGAAAATGCTCCTTTTAGAAAGTTGACATTTTCCTATGTTAACTATTCTGTGCTTCTGCCTGTCTCTGAATACATGTCTGGGGTAGATGACAGCTGGGCTTTGTGCATTCTCACTAGACAGTCACACAGAAAGTAAGTTTGGGTGTGGCATTTGTACATTGACGGTCCAACACCATGCTGATAGGTGTTTCTGGGCTAGATGGGAGAGAGGAGCTGACACTTACTCCTAAATAGAGCTGAACCTCTTCTAACACAAAGGGAGACATTACCCCCTACAGAGTGTCTGGAGCCAGAGAGGGCAGGACAGGGACATTGTGGACTTCAAAGGAAGGGCTGGAAGTTTCTATCACATTCCAGAACAAGGGCACCAAAGTATAAATACTGGTCCACAAACCCCACCAAATTGAGTCTCTGCTGGAACCAAGGATACCCTGTGTTAGACATGGGGTCTTTGGTTGGCAGTCAGGTTACCCAATGTCCAAGCAAGGACCCTCACTCTAGTCAGGGTAAGTCACACATAATCCAAATTATCCTGTGCCCACCCTCTGGTAGCTTGTCAGGCTTAACTTAGAAGGCAATGTGTAAAGTATTTGTGCAATAAATCATACAATAACACAATAAAGCACCACAAAAATACACCACACAATGTTTAGAAAAATATATAATATTAATCTGGATATTTGCAGGTCAAAACGGTCAAAGATGTAATAAGCAAATGTAGAGATATCACAGAGAAGTGATATAAAGGCCCTCATTACAACCCTGGCGGTCAAAGTCCAGGGCTGTTTCGGCGGTTGCACCGCCAACAGGCTGGCAGTGCAATCCAGTGTATTACGACCGCAGAGGTTTGTTTTAATGGCCACCGTGGAAGTGCGGCCGCATTGGCGGCCGCGCAGCAGTTTGTCTTAAGTGTATTTAAAGCAAACAAAGTCTTTTTCAAGCACAAAGTACCTGGTGCGCGTGAAAAATCTCTGCAATGGGCCGCAGAGGAGGAGAAGCGTGGAAACAAAGGGGTGTGCATCGATTTCTCGGGCCACACATGGCAATGCGTCATTTAGTTTCAATGCAGGGACAGCTGTGCGTTGATTTCCGGCACTCGGCCGTGGATCCTCTTCAGGTTGCGGGGTTTTCAGATGCCCTGGGGTCTGTGCGTGGAATACTGGGCTTGCGGAGCAAAGTCAAAAGCCCTGCATCGATCCTGTGGCCGTTGCATGGAATTTTCTCCCGCACAGCAGGCGCTGTGTCGATTTCCCCTCTGGAAGTCGGGCTGCGTCAGCCCAGGTCGGCTGTGTGTTGATCCGGTGGGCTGTGCGTCAAAGTTCAGTCGCAACGCAGGTGCTGTGTCGATCTTCTCCTTGCGAAGTCGGGCTGCGTCGTACCGGTTCGGGTCTTTTTGGTCCTGAGACTTCAGGGAACAGGAGGCAAGCTCTATCCAAGCCCTTAGGGAGCACGTCTTCACCACAGCCTGAGGGCAGCAAGGCAGCAGGCCAACAGCAAGGCGGCAGTCCTTCACAGATAGCAGTCAGGTGAGTCCTCTGGGCAGCCAGGCAGTTCTTCTTGACAGGATCCAGGTTCTGCTTCCAGTTTTCTTCTCCAGGAAGTGTCTGAGTTGGAAGGGGCAGAGGCTCTGTTTATATACCCAAATGTGCCTTTGAAGTAGGGAGACTTCAAAGAATGGCTTAGAAGTGCACCAGTTCCCCTTTCAGTTCAATCCTTTCTGCCAGGTTCCCAGTAGGAGGTGTGGCAGTCCTTTGTGTGAGAGCAGGCCCTCCACACTCCCAGTTCAGGAAGGCCCATTCAAAATGCAGATGTATGCAAGTGAGGATGAGTATCCTGTGTTTGGGGTGTGTCTAAGTGAATGCACAAGGAGCTGTCAACTGAACCCAGCCAGACGTGGATTGTAAGGCACAGAAGGATTTAAGTGCAAAATAAATGCTCACTTTCTAAAAGTGGCATTTCTAAAATAGTAATATTAAATTCAACTTCACCAGTCAGCAAGATTTTTTATCACCATTCTTGCCATACTAAATATGACCTTCCTACTCATTTCAGATCAGCAGCTACCACTCAAACAATGTATGAGGGCAGTCCTAGTGTTAGCCTATGGAGGGAGCAGGTCTCCCAGCAGTGTAAAAATGAATTTAGGAGTTTTACACCGCTGGGACATGTAAACTATATAGGTACATGTCCTGCCTTTTGCCTACAAAACACTCTGACCTATGGGTTACCTAAGGCATACCTTTGGGGTGTCTTATATGTAGTAAAAGGCGAGTTTTGGGCTTGGCAAGTACTTTTAAATGCCAAGTCAAATTGGCAGTGAAACTGCACACACAGGCCTTGCAATGGGAGGCCTGAGACAAAGTTAAGGGGCTGCTGAAGTGCTGCAGGCCCACTAGTAGCATTTAATCTACAGACCCTGGGCACATATAGTGCACTCTACTAGGCACTTATAAGTAAATTAAATAGCCCAATTGGGTATGATCCAATGTTAGCATGTTTAAAGGGAGAGAGCATATGCACTTTAGCACTGGTTAGCAGTGGTAAAGTGTGCAGAGTCTAAAAACCAGCAAAAACAATGTTCAAAAAGTGGTGGGAGGCAGGCAAAGAGTTAGGGGTGATGACCCTAAGGCTGTCAGGTCTAACACTCTGCCAGGAAAAATGACTGCTGTGCTGCCAGGAGGGGCTGCCACTGTGCATCTGCATTGCTGTGTTGGTGTATTGCTTGCTGTGCTCTAGGAGGGACTTCCACTTTGCTACTTTCTTTGATGCGTTGGCCTGCTGCCTGCTGCTTTTGCCCTGCAGTGAGAAGGACTGGACTTATCTTGACATCCTTGCAACCAACAAGTCTCCAAGGGCTTGGTGGTTCGCTCCCTGTTCTTCTGCAGTGTCAGGGACATCAAAGAATGCTTGTAACTCACCTGGTGCTGCTGGGCTCTACCATCTGTGAATCCAACCCTTGCCTTTGGTGTCGCCCCTCCAGTCCTGGGCCTTAGCAGTGGGTTGTGCAGCTGCAAACCTCAAAAAGTAACGCATTGCCCGAGTGCGGAAGAAAAATCGATGCTTCCCCTCAAGGAAATGACACATTGCATCTACAAGTATAAACCTGGAGCAGCTACTCATCGCCCAAAGTGCATCAGAAAAATTGTTGTGTCTCATCTCTGTTGATGACACAGCGGATATTCAACGAAAGCAGCTTCACCACTTTGCGACCAGACGATGGTGCGCTGCATGGCCCACCAATGACGCATCGCATTCACTTTTAGGGGGCCTGACAATTACACATCTCCAGAGTGCAGCGGAAATATTGACAGTTGGCACAATGCTCCAAAAAAGGTACTGCCTAGCAGACTCTGCATGGATTTTGTAGCCTGCCTCGTCTTCATTGCTGTCAACTTGAATTTTGGGTTTACATTGGTTCCCCATGACCTCAAGTAATCTTTCTACAGCTATGGACTTCTAAGCACTGTTTTCACATTTAATCCTTAAACATTCATATCTCAAATTCTACCGATTGGATTTTTATTGTTTGCTCTTGTTTTAATCAGATAAATAATATCTATTTTTCTAAACTGGTGTTGAGTCTATTGGTCGTGCTTTTTTACTGTGTTACTCTCATTAGGTTTTGCACAAATACTTTAAACAATGCTGCTTTAGTTAAGCCTGACTGCTGTGTACCAAGCTACCAGGGGGAGAGCACAGGTTAATTTAGGAAGTGAAACTGACTTACCCTGACTAGGATTGTGGTTCTGACATGGACAAGGTGCAAACCTTTCCCAACTAGTGTTATAATTTCTAATAGCAACAAATTGATTTGTTTATGTCATGCATCCACTTAAGTGTAAAGATTCTGGCAGAAAATTACCACAAACTTTTGCGGCTCTAAAAGTCAATGAGCCTGTAAATAAAAGTAATCTGTTGAAATTCCAGGAAGGCTGTTTTGTTCCAAATGCAAAGTTTAACCTCATAATGTGATTTCCACCTGTCACACTCTGTTAGGTGTTGGTCACTGGGCAGACAGGGGCTAGTGTAGTGAGATCCTTCTTGGTATAGTACAGCAAACTGGTCCCTGTACAACTGTTTCCACACTTGATTTTTAGTGAAGCAAGGGCAAGCAATCACAGCATTCCTGGGAGGTTGTGTTGGGGTAAAGAGCTCAGAATTCTACATTGAAATAACAGACACGATAACAATATGTCATCAGCGTGCTTATTGTTGTGAATCAGATAGTACTTTTAATTTCATAGCAAAGATAAATACTACACAATCCAAATAACATGTCATGCAGATTTGTTGTAAGTTGCATAAATAGAGAGGCACTGAAATCCTCTTCCACCCCCGTAACCGTGCTCTCTTCTCCTGGAATCATAATACTAGGTCTGGATGGAACTTGTGAACTTTTGCTCAGTGGAATTCCATGAAATTCCAAAATCACTATATGAGATTCTATGGAATTCCTTCAGCAGGCTAAAGATTGCCTGCCTGTTTTTGCCGCATTTTCAGGCTATTAGCACATTCTGCACTGAAAAATCAGTGTGAACGGCACCACAGGTCCACAAGTGCACAGCCATTTTGTTTTATCTACTTTCTGTGTCTCTGCATAGTATTGGGCCTGCTTTTTCTGTCTATTCTAATCCTTCTCCTCTTACAACTTATTTTTTTTATCAGTGTCTATCTTTGTGTTTGTGTTTCTGCCTTTTTTTAATTTTTCTGTGGCTTTAAATACTTTTTTGTTTTCTTATTCTACTTCCTTCTCTCCCTTTATTTTTCTTATCCCTACTTCTTTCCACTCAGCGACATGTCGGAGCAGCAGTCAGCAAGCAGCGGTGAAAGTGCTGCTGCTTCAAACTGCACACCTTGTGGTTGTTGGCGCCACCAAGGGGTGCAGCTCGCCTCATTTTTTCCACGGCAGAGGTGGCTGCATTTGTTTGTGCAGGTCCACCACCCCTCCATGCTGCCAGCAGTTGTCAGGCCTTGGAGGTGGTACGCCCTGTTTGAGCATCGGGTGCTGTGGGGAGGGTGTGCAGGTGTGTGCGCTGAAGCACTGGGGTGCACAGCACCACACAGCAGTTGATGCACCACTGGGTGGACATCATTGACTGCAAACAGGACCTGCTCTACCCACTGGGTGTCGAGGTGTCGGGACTTGGTGAGTAAATATTTATTATTTGTTTTATAAAAATGTGAATTTTCCTTTTCAAATAGCATGCTGCTCACACTGAGATATGTTATGTTGACATTATGAATAATGTCTGATCCAGCTTGAGCTAGAACCAGGTGCTCAGGGCAAACTAATCATAGTTGTTGGTGCTCACTGGTCTGATTAAGTTATTTGCAAAGTCAAGCAGGCTCCTCTGTCCTGTCAGTGAGATAGCGGTAGTGTATCTGTGAGTTAGTGTTCTCTTCTTTGTGACTTTCTTTATGTAGCTCACATAGTCCCAATCTCACAGTTATATGTAATATGCATCTGTGCATTGAGAAGAGAGACTGAGTTGGCCCATCAAAGGGGGGTTAAGAAGTAAACATTATTCATTGCTGTAATGCATTAGTAATTCCAAATGAAGTTTAGAATTAGGCCGGGGCTTAGTTTTAGGAAATTAGGAATGGGTCCACTCAATACTAGCAGTACAGGCGATCTGATTTAGAAAAGTACAAAGCTACTGTGTTTGCCTTTCAAAATACCTTTTAGGAGATTAACTATACCTCTAATCTATTTTTTTATCTTCTTTATTTCTTACATCAGCACCCAACGGCAAAAGGGCTCCTAAAACGGGTGAAAGGAGGTGAAAGGGCTGCCACCATCAGTGCAGCGGAGGATGGAACTAACCCCACCCCTACCAGTACTACAGCCAATGATTCTACTGGCTCCAGTACGTCCTGTTATTAATATTTCTCTACATTTTAACTCTCCACAGTACTGGAATCATTTTGCCTTGGTTATTTTCTTGTTCTGTCCAATTTTTTCCAACTCCTCTATCTAATGTGTGGAAAATTCTTGTTATCCTTGCATTATCCTTTTTTCCATATTTCATGTTTCTGTAGCTGACTTTCTGTGGTTTTCTTCTGCCTTCTTAGTAAGCTTTCCCTCTCCCCTCATATATCTTGTAGTACTGTAAGACTAAGAGGAACATAATTTTTGCACTTGACTGTAAAGATTGTGGGCCCAAGTACGCTATTCTTCACCACGCATGTTTGTTGAGAAGGCTTTCTTTTTCTTGCACATGCTCAAACAGTTAAAACAAGAGAGTGGCCATGGTCATGGTGGACCACCCAATGTTGCGTTATCACTCATTTATGCAGTATACCAACAGTTTCAATGACAGTGCAGCATGGTTGTAAAGTACAAGGTCCCATTGCGTTTGCCAACCAGGACCATATGTCCTCCATTTACAATTATTCCACCCCTTCTTTGCACTTCAATGACTCAAAGTCATCATTGCTCTGTCCCTCCATTAAAAGAAGTTTTTGGTTGGCTTGATTACCTGGCTTTTCTAAGACTGTCAACCAAAAAACTGACCAAAGTGATAGTTTTTTGTTTAATAAAGTAACAAGATGAGGTGTATCTGGCATCTAAACTGTGCAATGGTTTTTCTAGCTGCACAGACCACTGATGCCAGGGCCAGCAGCAGTGCCAGTGGGCTAAATGCAGCAGAGGAGGTGATTCAAGAGGAGGAGTCCCAGAGGTGGCAGGGACAAGAGGTGGTAAGTCACATTGCTTCCTTATTGACAAATTACGTTACTGTATTTGTTAAGTGAGGCAGATATCCCACCCATCATGCCCATGGCATTTCGCCACCCGTGGCATAAGTGCAGCATGGTTCAATTTGGCACTGCTGTGTTGGCTGTCCAGTGAGCCACTGCTTCAGTTACTGTAGCATTTATTATGTTTTCAATGCATTATGAACCAAAAACAAGGTGTGCTTTTTGGTCCCCACTCAGTCACTACCCTCCTTTATGCTTTCTAAGTTCTGTCCCAGCCTACCAAAAACTTGAAAGATCCATTGCTGGCATGGGTCACATTTTTATGGCCAAGTGATTTTTGTATATATATATATATATATATATATATATATATATATATATATATATATATATATATATATATATATATATATATATATGTTTCATGGTTTTCATAACGGATTTACACTGTTTCAAAAGTTTCCCTTTCATCACTCGTCAAGTACAGTGACTGACTAAGTCAAAGTTTAGCACATGCGGATAACCTCACCACTATGCTATCGCAAAACCTCAACTTACCCTACTTTCTCTGACTGACCCTGCAGTAGAGTAGGTTTCATTTGTGCCAAGCAAAGGTATTTATTGAAAATAATTTGTGGTTGAGGGTGAGGTCAGGGAGTAAAGTAGGACTAACTGCTTGATTTAGAGTTTAACGGGTTGGATACTCTGTGATGAAGGTGCCAAATAAAATCGATATCTTGTTCCTTTCCCTATACTAAAGTGCATCATTTTTCCCACTGTCTACTTAGATCAGACAGGATATCTACATTTGATATGTGGCCTGTGAGACATAGTATTACTTTTATTCATCTGCCGCTTTGGAGTCAGGTAGAATTGAATGGAGTCGGAGATGAGGAGGGCCATTGGAATTAAAGTGTGATAATAAATTATCCATAAATTAATAAATTATCCATTACAGCTGCCCCAGCTGCAGGCTGCAGAGATTAGCAAAGTACCCAATCCACTAGTATGCCTCCATTAATTTAGCACAATAATATTTGTGCTGCATAGTGCATAATGCCTTACTCATTAATAAGAGGTAATTTATTTTTATTTTTGTACCCAAAGTGTTTTTAGTAAGAAACCCACTGTTAGAAATGGGGTTTCTGTTTGGCTGGGGTATGCACCTAAGCCAGGCAGAACCCTCCCATTCTAGTCAGGGCAAGGGAGTTACATATCCAAGATAATCCCTGCTCAACCCCTTGGTAGCTTGGCACGAGCAGTCAGGCTTATCCCAGAGGCAATGTATAAAGCATTTGCACAACTCACACAACACATGGGACGCACTATCCCTACAACAAAGGAAACACAACACCAAGTTATATGAAAATATACTGTACGCAATTATTAGACCAAACATCACATATCAGTAATATCCTGCTACCTTAGCAGTTGTCAGAACGTTACACATTAGTTACTCTGTAGAACTAGCAGTAGTCACATATGACACATAGGTTACTTAGTATTCTGCAACATAAGCAGTAGTCAGGAAACACGTTATTACACAAAGCACTTGTCATAACAATATCATAAACGCCCATCTTAGGAACATTATAAAACGTAGGGCTAGTCAGTAAAACATATTAGCATGTGATGCCCATAAAAGGAAAATTTGTATACACATCTGAAACATCATAAAACAGGTAGGCAACATATAAATCAATAAAATCTCTCCAAAGAACTTGTGTTGTATATATTGTCTTTAAGCAGGACCTGGTTTCCATGATGAGGCACCTCCAGTGACAGGAGAAAAAAAATGGGGCCCCAGGCGCTCCTCTGTGCCAAACAGGGGCCGCCCAAGAGTTCTGGGGTGAGGCCCGCACCCTCCCTGTATTAATGATGGGCCCCTTCTGGGGCCAGTGATCGCTGGAGGCCTCCAGGTCTCAACTGACCCTCACGAGGGGAGGGCCAAAGTCAGCCAACAATTCAGGCAGGAGGGGGGCGTCACGCACCCCCTCTGCTTTAAAAACAGGCCACTCCTAGGGCCTGCGATCTCTAGAGCCCCCCCGGGCCTTCACTGGCCCTCCAATGATGGGGGGCCAACACAATGGCACTGGCCCACAAACAAAATGGGCCCGGCGGTGCGGGGGGTCTCCGGTGAGGCTTCTGCCCCGCCCGCGGTCCTTAGAAATACCTTTGGGGCTCCGGTGGGGCAGGGGGAGGCTCCTTCTCCCCCTTGCCCTTCCAAATAAGGTAAAGGGGGCCCGGTGGGGCGTGGGAGCCTCTGATGAGGCTTCCTTTTCCCCGCCCAGCTTCTGGTGCATGCGGTAGCCCAGAAAGGGCAGGCACCAGAGAGGGTGCCTGTCTGTGCCCCGGGGGCACTCCTTGGAGCGCGCTTCACCCCGGGGGCACGATAGAAGTGCGCTCGCTCCGATCTTCATCTTGTAGCAGTTTTCTCGTGCCCCGGGGGAACAAAGAGTAGCGCGACTCTGGTGCTTCAGATAAAGAGCCCACCAGGGCTGCGGCAGTGATTTTTTCACGATATCGCGCTTACAAGCGCTTTACACTCTTGATGAGCCCGGGTCGCTGCAGTGTTTCTGGGCGGTAAGAAGCACTGTCAAAACGCTTAAAGAATAAAAGGTGAAGTGCTTTCGATAGCACTAGTTTTGTCAAGTATTGAAGCACTCCTCGTGCTTCACATGGTTGCAGGGGTCAGGGGCCAGAGCACCCTGCCCCGGGGAGCAGAGTTTAGGAAAAAAGAGCAGAGGGGACAGTGCCCAGCAGCAGGCCACTGCAAGGGGGAAGCAGGCAGTTCCTTACAGTGACCAAGCAGGTCATAGGTCAGCACAGCAGCAGCAGTCCATGGCAGTTCCTGGGGAGTCCTTCCAGCCTTCTGCGTCCAGTTCCAAAATGTCTCCCCATTGTGGGGAAAACTCCCCTGTACTTATACTCAGTTTTTACAGGGTGTTACAAAGGAAGGGGAGAGGAGGTTCCAACCAGTTACAACTGGTTCTGGTAGTGCCCCTCTCTCCTCCAGCACAGGCTCCAAACATCAGTTGGGGGTAAACGACCCTATTGTGTGAGGCCAGGGCACAGCATTTACAAATGAAGGTGTGCCCTGCCTCTCCCTTCTCTCAGCCCAGAAAGACTATTCAGTATGCAGATGCACCTCTGTGACAGCTCCACCCTCCCTGTATACAGGCTGTCGGAAAAGTATGCACAAAGCCCAACTGTCACCCTGCCCAGACATGGATTGAAGTCAAGCTCAAAACACCAGAGTCATAAGCACTTTCTAGAAGTGGCATTTCTGTAAAAGTAATTAAAAACTACACCTACACCAGTAAGCAGATTTTCTTACCACTGTTACAACCATACTAAACATGCCTATGCTACCCCTCATAAATCAGACAATACCCCCTACATATAAAGCAGGGCATTTCTAATGCAATCCTATGAAAAGGCAGCACTCACAACAGTGAGACACCAAGTTAGGCTGTTTGTCACTACCAGGACAGGCCCCACAACCTGGCACATACCCTGCCTTCTACATACATAGCACCCTGCCTATAGGGCTAGCTAGGGCCTACCTAAGGGGTGACTTACATGTAGTAAAATGGGAGTGCTGGACCTGGCAAGTAAATTTAGATGCCAGGTCCCTGTGGCAGAAAACTGCGCACACAGGCTAGCAGGCCTGAAACAGGTTTGAAAGGCTACTTCAGTGGGTGGTGCAAGCAGCGCTGCAGGCCCACTAGTAGCATTTAATTTACAGGCCCTGGATATAGAGATAGCACCGTACAAGGGACTTACAGGTAAATTAAATATGCCAAATAGGTTTAAAGCCAATCATACCAACTTTAGAAGGGAGAGCACCTGCACTTTAGCACTGATCAGCAGTGATAAGGTGCTCAGAGTCCTACAGCTAACAACGAGAGGTCAGAAAGAATAAGATGGATTAGGCAAAAAGTCAGGGGGTGAACCTGCCTCAAGCGCCAGGTCCAACACCCACTAAAAGAAGAAAAAAAACGCTTGGTTTCATTCTGTTGGTATTCTGGCATAATTCCTTCCAACCAGTGCTTTTCTGTGAAGCATGTGTGGGGAAAACCTGGCCCTGTGACTAATCACATAAAAAATTCCATTGCCCCGAGGGACCAGCAATGTACTGATTTATGATTGGTGGATAGGGCTGGAATTCTGATTGGCTGTTGGTTCTAGGGCTGTGATTGGTGGATAGGGCCAGGATTTCTGATTGGCTGTTGGTTCTAGGGCTGTGATTGGTGGATAGGGCTAGGATTCTGATTGGCTGTTGGTTCTAGGGCTGTGATTGGTGGATAGGGCTGGGATCCTGATTGGCTGTTGGTTTCTAGGGCTGTGATTGGTGGATAGGGCTAGGATTCTGATTGGCTGTTGGTTTCTAGGGCTGTGATTGGTGGATAGGGCTGGGATTCTGATTGGCTGTTGGTTTTAGGGCTGTGATTGGTGGATAGGGCTGGGATCCTGATTGGCTGTTGGTTTCTAGGGCTGTGATTGGTGGATAGGGCTAGGATTCTGATTGGCTGTTGGTTTCTAGGGCTGTGATTGGTGGATAGGGCTGGGATTCTGATTGGCTGTTGGTTTTAGGGCTGGGGCTGTGATTGGGGGTCAGGAAATAGGGCTGTGACTGGTGATTAGGGCTGGGTCTCCCATTAATTGGCTAAATCAGGGTTTAAAATCGGATTGGCTAGGGTTAGGACCAGCTTCTTAGTGGCCAGTAGGGCTATAAAAGGCTAGGATTCAGGGCGTCTGAGCCCGGGCGTCGAGGCAAAGGGCGGAGAGGACAAGGGCAGTTGCCTGTTTGGGCCTGTTCGGGACAGGTAGGGACCAGGGACTAGGGCCAGAAATGCTGCCCAATTCCCATTCCACCAGAAATGGTTTCTGCCCCAACACATCCCTCAACATGCAAACACATTATCCGCAAAGATATCCAACTCATGCATCACAAACTGACCACAGACAGATCGCATTGCCCCACCACCCAACACAATACCCTACATACAACACATACTGTATACACATACACCCCATAACTACTACAGTCAAACACCTTCATACTCACTGCAAACACTACTCTATCCCCTCCCACTAACACTACCGGCCACCGCCCACACAATACAAAACTACAACATACAACTCTCTCAGTTTCAGTCTCCCAGATACACACACTCTACACATACTAACCAAAAACACTATCCGCTGTTCGCTTCACACAGCCTGAACTCATAACAATGCCAAAACCCTGCCTTCAAACACATCTACACACACTTTTCCCCTCTGCTCACCAATTACACACAACCATACAATCCCCACATTTCACTCCACCACACATATTACCTCTTCCAGTCATCTCAACTAATACTTATCTCCCTGACACACATCCACCACCTCATATACACCTCATACATCCATCTCCAAAACACATCAACACCCCATCTAACACTCAAATTCCACTTAACAGCACTAACTCACATACAAGTCCCTCACCAAAAACAACTACACCAATAGCCCCTCTCATTATTCCACAAAAACAATACCAACCACAAACATCAGCACATCAAAGCAACACAAACTTACATTACACTCATCATCATACCCACTCTCACCCCCAAGACTACACAAAGGATACAAATTCCACCCTATCTCCACCCCTACCCCCCCACTCTTCACAAACACCTACCACAAGCACCCCATCCCAGCAACCTTCATTCAGTCGCCTCTCCTCCATTGCACAATTTAGAGCCTTACATCATGATCCACATGCTCCTCCACCACCCCTAACCCATACTCCATCCACACTAAACAAACGCAAACAAAATAAAAAACATGTCACTCATAGCAACCTCGCATCCCCTTGTTTGTTTCATAATAAAACTACCCTACAAAAAACACTACACTCCTCATGGCTCTCTCAGCCACCAAGTTCACCACCCACACACACAGACCCAACAAAATGCCTCCTTAACCTGCTGGAAGAGGAACACTATGTTGAAAAGCAAGACTATTGTGAGCCTTAAACAGTTAACACAACTAGCAACACTCCTGCTTCAAGCTCACATTATACTACTTACCCTTCTACTAAACAAAACAACACTACCACTAACACACCCTATCTAAACTGCCAGCTCATAAATGCTCGATCACTCTCAAAAAACAAGCACCACATCTACGACCTTCTCACAGACACACAACCTGACTTACTATTCATTACGGAAACCTGGTTGGGAGATGACATGGCACCAGTATTGCACGAAGCCCTTCCTCCAGGCTGTCAAACCATCACACAAAACCGTATAGGCAAGAGAGGAGGTGGACTAGCTATTATATTCAAACAGGCAATAAACCTCAGTAAAACAGACAACATCTCCATACAAGGTTGTGAAGCCCTCCTTACCAGATGCCACCCTACTCCAACTTCCACCTGTAACTTTCTCCTCCTTTACAGACCTCCACCTAAAAACTCCACTTTCCCAGATGCCTTTCTTGACATAGTCTCAAACCTTATTACACTATACTCCAATCTATGCATTCTTGGGGATCTAAACATTTGGTTTGACAAACCCAATATGCCCCTTCCAAAAGCTATCACCACTGGCCTACTCGCATTGAATCTACATCAGATTGTACACAATCCCACACACATCGCTGGTCACATCCTAGATGTAATTTTTGCTAAGCCTGAACTTGTTACTATTCATAGCATCACACCAACCACCTGGTCAGACCACCATCTGATAACTTTCCGACAGACAACTCCACAAATCAACACACCCCACAACCAGTTACATACATACACCTATCGACCATGGAGAAAACTCAATTTGGATCACTTAGAAACACAACTAACAGCAAACACAGATCTAGATACAATCAATTCTGTACCTAAACTTTATGAGTGGCTACAGGAAGCTTTTGATATCCTAATACCACTCAGAAAAACTAAACATGACAAAAGAAAACCAACACCTTGGAGAAACACAGAACTTAAAAAGATTAAAAAACAAATCAGAAAGTTGCAGCGGACCTGGCTCAAAACAAACAACAGTCAAGACAAACTGCAGCTACACAAACTTAACAGGATATACAAATCATCAATCAAAAAAGCTAAAAAAAGATACTACTCAGACAGAATTCTAAATGCTCAATCTACAACCAAGGAATTTTACAAAATTCTCAATGAATTTCGAAAACCCACATGCATGGAAGGAAGTCATCCCACCACTCAAGATTTCACAAACAAATTGGCAACTCACTACACAACCAAGGCAGACACATTGGACTCCTATTTAAAACAGAAGAAAACCATCAGCACCAACCCCTTTACTAAAATACCCTTTAAGAATAAACCATCCCAACCTCTACAGTCCTTCAAACAAATATCCCAGGATGAATTTATAGATTTGGTCAAAGCAAGCAGACCTTCTGGTTGCCCTTCTGACCCTTGCCCACCACAGATCTTCAAGAACATCCTGCTATCTACTTCCGCTGCCACACCTGTAAGAAGAATCATCAACAACTCTTTAACTTCAGGAACTTTTCCTACAGACCTGAAAAAGGCATACATGCGACCATTATTAAAGAAAACAAATCTAGACCCGCAAGACCCCAACAACTACAGACCTATCACAAATGGACCTTTCCTGGGCAAATTGATAGAAAGAGCAGCATTCGCCCAGATGTCACAATTCATTGAAGACAATTCTATACTTTCAGACTTCCAAACTGGATTCCGCCCAGGAAGAAGCACTGAATCGGCACTCATGGCAATCTGGAACGATCTTAAAAACACAGTTGACCGAAATGGAGTTGCTGCACTACTTCTCTTGGACCTCTCAGCTGCCTTTGATACGGTTGACCATGACACCCTAACTCAAAGACTCCACGAAGCCGGCATACAAGGGATTGCGCTCGACTGGATTACTTCCTATCTCCAAAAAAGAGAAAATATCATCCACTCACCCCCCTTCTCGTCCGAACCCTACCTCACAAAAACAGGGGTCCCCCAAGGGTCAATCATCTCACCTTTGCTTTTTAACATCTACATGATATCTTTACCAGAACTGATAAATGATTTCCATCTCACATGCTACAACTATGCAGATGACACACAAATACTACTTCAATTAGAAGACCCCAAAAACATTGAAAACTCACAAATCTTCAGTTGCCTCAGAGCCGTTGATCAGTGGATGACCTGGAGTCATCTCAAACTAAATACCTCCAAAACTGAAATACTCACATGTGGTGACTGGAAACATTATGACCCTCTGTGCGTCTGGCCTGACGATCTCGGACCACCTCCTCAATTATCCAAGGAAGTGAAAAACCTAGGAATCACCATGGATTCCAAACTAACTATGAATGCCCAAGTAGACAAATTAGCATGCACAAGCTTCATCACCTTAAAGTCTTTACGACGCATTTTCCCTCACCTCGGATTTCCACACAAGGTGCAAGCTACTATCTCACTTGTATTATCCAAACTGGATTATGCCAATAGCCTCTACCATGGATCATCTCTATCTGTTATGAAAAAACTACAACGTATCCAGAATTCCGCAGCCAGGCTACTACTACATATAAAGCCGCAAGCCCACATCTCCCCTGCCTTGAGAGCACTACACTGGCTACCCGATGCCAGAAGATGCACTTTCAAGCTGCTTTGTATCACCCACAAAGCTATACATGGAACAGGACCGCTTTTCATCAGAAAGAAAATTACCAAATACATCCAACAAAGAACCCTCCGCTCAAGACTGGCACCCCGCCTTAGAACACCACCATACAAGAAAAAGACTGTAGGTGGTACATCCTTCTCCGTCCAAGCAGCCAAACTATGGAATTCATTACCCCCAACTATAAGAGCCACAGATAACTTTCTTGTTTTCAGGAAACTACTCAAGAGTTGGCTCTTTCCTTCATAACCACCTTTTTCAAACAACTATGAATCTGCATATGCCTATGTGGATAATTATTTTTTTCAGATTATATGTATATTTCTATTTATTTATAGTTTCTTTGGAAACTAAAGCAAGGCTGTGCGCTCAGAGATCCCATAGCAGAAAAGATCTAGAATCCTTCCTGGAGGTGAACTGATGATGTACTGGAGCGTAACCTGTATCTGACTGTGACGCGCGGTTTCTATTTCCCTCTCCTGGAGACACAGAGTAGAAGGTTCTCCCTTTATAAAGCACCTGTAAGCTCCGCCCGCTGAGCCACGCCCATCCACCCTCGAAGTAGGTAAAGGAATTCCCACCTTTTTACCAGGATGATGGACAGCTTTCCAAAACGACCCCAATGCGTTTACCACCGATTCCGGTGGTGCGTTGTTAATGCTCAGAAGCACAAGGACATCTCCACAAAGACGCACTAGTAACAATCACATTGCCAAAGGAACACAAGGTTGCTGGAGACGTTTTTCCCCGTGGCCCATCACGTACACTTAGTGTACAATATAAACGGGGCGTATAAAACATGCTAGGTTACGCTTACTAACATACTCGTAGAAAATACTCCGGTTGGGTAGGCCACGTTGCTCATTTTACAGAAACTAAACCTCAAAGGAAGCACTTGCAATTATAATCGTAGCAGGTGCCGCAGTTGAAGCTCAGCTTCTGGAAAGGACAAGCCACCCTAACTCTTGGGCTTGGCAAAGATAAAGCACGGCTGTGCGCTCAGAGATCCCATAGCAGAAATGATCTAGAATCCTTCCTGGAGGTGAACTGATGATGTACTGGAGCGTAATCTGTATCTGACCGTGACGCGCGGTTTCTATCTTCCTCTCCGGGAGACACAGAGTAGAAGGTTCTCCCTTCATAAAGCACCTGTAAGCTCCGCCCGCTGAGCCACGCCCCATCCACCCTCGAAGTAGGTAAAGGAATTCCCGCCTCTTACCAGGATGATGGACAGCTTTCCCAAAATGACCCCACTGCGTTTACCGCCGATTCCGGTGGTGCGTTGTTGATGCTCAGAAGCACGAGGACATCTCCACAAAAACGCACTAGTAACAATAACATTGCCAAAGGCACACAAGGCTGCTGGAGACGTTTACCCCGTGGCCCATCACGTAACCTTAGTGTACAATATAAACGGGGCGTATAAAACATGCCAGGTAACGCTTACTGACATACTCGTAGAAAATACCCCGGTTGGGTAGGCCACGATGCTCATTTTACAGAAACTAAACCTCAAAGGAAGCACTTTCCAAATATAAACGTAGCAGATGCCGCAGTTGAAGCTCAGCTTCTGGAAAGGACAAGCCACCGTAACTCTTGGGCTTGGCAAAGATAAAGCAAGGCTGTGCGCTCAGAGATCCCATAGCAGAAAAGATCTAGAATCCTTCCTAGAGGTGAACTGATGATGTACTGGAGCGTAATCAGTATCTGACTGTGACGCGCGGTTTCTATCTTCCTCTCCTGGAGACACAGAGTAGAAGGTTCTCCCTTTATAAAGCACCTGTAAGCTCCGCCCGCTGAGCCACGCCCCATCCACCCTCGAAGTAGGTAAAGGAATTCCCGCCTCTTACCAGGATGATGTACAGCTTTGCCAAAACGACCCCACTGCGTTTACCGCCGATTCCGGTGGTGCGTTGTTGATGCTCAGAAGCACGAGGACATCTCCACAAAGACGCACTAGTAACAATAACATTGCCAAAGGCACACAAGGTTGCTGGAGACGTTTACCCCGTGGCCCATCACGTAACCTTAGTGTACAATATAAACGGGGCGTATAAAACATGCTAGGTAACGCTTACTGACATACTCGTAGAAAATACCCCGGTTGGGTAGGCCACGATGCTCATTTTACAGAAACTAAACCTCAAAGGAAGCACTTCCAAATATAAACGTAGCAGGTGCCGCAGTTGAAGGTCAGCTTCTGGAGGTGAACTGATGATGTACTGGAGCGTAATCTGTATCTGACCGTGATGCGCGGTTTCTATCTTCCTCTCCGGGAGACACAGAGTAGAAGGTTCTCCCTTCATAAAGCACCTGTAAGCTCCGCCCGCTGAGCCACGCCCCATCCACCCTCGAAGTAGGTAAAGGAATTCCCGCCTCTTACCAGGATGATGGACAGCTCTCCCAAAACGACCCCACTGCGTTTACTGCCGATTCCGGTGGTGCGTTGTTGATGCTCAGAAGCACGAGGACATCTCCACAAAGACGCACTAGTAACAATAACATTGCCAAAGGCACACAAGGTTGCTGGAGACGTTTACCCCGTGGCCCATCACGTAACCTTAGTGTACAATATAAACGGGGCGTATAAAACATGCTAGGTAACGCTTACTGACATACTCGTAGAAAATACCCCGGTTGGGTAGGCCACGATGCTCATTTTACAGAAACTAAACCTCAAAGGAAGCACTTCCAAATATAAACGTAGCAGGTGCCGCAGTTGAAGCTCAGCTTCTGGAAAGGACAAGCCACTGTAACTCTTGGGCTTGGCAAAGATAAAGCAAGGCTGTGCGCTCAGAGATCCCATAGCAGAAAAAGATCTAGAATCCTTCCTGGAGGTGAACTGACGATGTACTGGAGCGTAATCTGTATCTGACTGTGACGCGCGGGTTCTCTCTTCCTCTCCTGGAGACACAGAGTAGAAGGTTCTCCCTTTATAAAGCACCTGTAAGCTCCGCCCGCTGAGCCACGTCCCGTCCACCCTCGAAGTAAGTAAAGGAATTCCCGCCTCTTACCAGGATGATGGACAGCTTTTCCAAAACAACCCCAATGCGTTTACCGCCGATTCCGGTGGTGCGTTGTTGATGCTCAGAAAGCACGAGGACATCTCCACAAAGACGCACTAGTAACAATCGCATTACCAAAGGAAAACAAGGTTTCTGGAGACGTTTACCCCGTGGCCCATCACGTACCCTTAGTGTACAATATAAATGGGGCGTATAAAACATGCTAGGTAACGCTTACTGACATACTCGTAGAAAATACGCCGGTTGGGTAGGCCACGATGCTCATTTTTACAGAAACTAAACCTCAAAGGAAGCACTTACAATTATAATCGTAGCAGGTGCCGCAGTTGAAGCTCAGCTTCTGGAGGTGAACTGATGATGTACTGGAGCGTAATCTGTATCTGACTGTGACGCGCGGGTTTCTATCTCCCTCTCCTGGAGACACAGAGTAGAAGGTTTCTCCCTTTATAAAGCACCTGTAAGCTCCGCCCGCTGAGCCACGCCCGTCCACCCTCGAAGTAGGTAAAGGAATTCCCGCCTTTTACCAGGATGATGGACAGCTTTCCAAAACGACCCCAATGCGTTTACCGCCGATTCCGGTGGTGCGTTGTTAATGCTCAGAAGCACGAGGACATCTTCACAAAGACGCACTAGTAACAATCACATTGCCAAAGGAACACAAGGTTGCGGGAGACGTTTTCCCCGTGGCCCATCACGTACCCTTAGTGTACAATATAAACGGGGCGTATAAAACATGCTAGGTTACGCTTACTAACATACTCGTAGAAAATACTCTGGTTGGGTAGGCCACGTTGCTCATTTTACAGAAACTAAACCTCAAAGGAAGCACTTGCAATTATAATCGTAGCAGGTGCCGCAGTTGAAGCTCAGCTTCTGGTAAGGACAAGCCACCCTAACTCTTGGGCTTGGCAAAGATAAAGCACGGCTGTGCGCTCAGAGATCCCATAGCAGAAATTATCTAGAATCCTTCCTGGAGGTGAACTGATGATGTACTGGAGCGTAATCTGTATCTGACCGTGACGCGCGGTTTCTATCTTCCTCTCCGGGAGACACAGAGTAGAAGGTTCTCCCTTCATAAAGCACCTGTAAGCTTCAGCCCGCTGAGCCACGCCCCATCCACCCTCGAAGTAGGTAAAGGAATTCCCGCCTCTTACCAGGATGATGGACAGCTTTCCCAAAATGACCCCACTGCGTTTACCGCCGATTCCGGTGGTGCGTTGTTGATGCTCAGAAGCACGAGGACATCTCCACAAAGACGCACTAGTAACAATAACATTGCCAAAGGCACACAAGGTTGCTGGAGACGTTTACCCCGTGGCCCATCACGTAACCTTAGTGTACAATATAAACGGGGAGTATAAAACATGCTAGGTAACACTTACTGACATACTCGTAGAAAATACCCCGGTTGGGTAGGCCACGATGCTCATTTTACAGAAACTAAACCTCAAAGGAAGCACTTCCAAATATAAACGTAGCAGGTGCCGCAGTTGAAGCTCAGCTTCTGGAAAGGACAAGCCTCCGTAACTCTTGGGCTTGGCAAAGATAAAGCAAGGCTGTGCGCTCAGAGATCCCATAGCAGAAAAAGATCTAGAATCCTTCCTGGAGGTAAACTGAAGATGTACTGGAGCGTAATCTGTATCTGACTGTGATGCGCGGGTTCTATCTTCCTCTCCGGGAGACACAGAGTAGAAGGTTCTCCCTTTATAAAGCATCTGTAAGCTCCGCCCGCTGTGCCACGCCCCGTCCACCCTCGAAGAAGGTAAAGGAATTCCCGCCTCTTACCAGGATGATGGACAGCTTTCCAAAACGATCCCACTGCGTTTACCGCCGATTCACGTGGTGCGTTGTTGATGCGCAGAAGCACGAGGACATCTCCACAAAGACGCACTAGTAACAATAACATTGCCAAAGGCACACAAGGTTGCTGGAGACGTTTACCCCATGGCCCATCACGTACCCCTAGTGTACAATATAAACGCAGCAGATACCACAGTTGAAGCTCACCTTCTGGAAAGGACAAGCCACCCTAACTCTTGGGCTTGGCAAAGATAAAACAAGGCTGTGCGCTCAGAGATCCTATAGCAGAAAAGATCTAGAATCCTTCCTGGAGGTGAACTGATGATGTACTGGAGCATAATCTGTATCTGACTGACAGGCGCGGGTTCTATCTTCCTCTGCTGGAGACACAGAGTAGAATGTTCTCCCTTTATAAAGCACCTGTAAGCTCCGCCCGCTGAGCCACACCCCGTCCACCCTCGAAGTAGGTAAAGGAATTCCCGCCTTTTACCAGGATGATGGATGGATGAGTAAGTATTTTTTACCCATGATTCTAAATTATGTATTGTATGTGCATATGTGTGTGTAGTCATGTGTGTGTGTGTATAAATATATATATATATGTGTATGTATGTGTATATGTTGTTTCTGTGCCTGGCATATTTGTGGATCATTGCATGGCTCCTGTTTTTTTTTTTTTTTTTTTTCTTTTTTTGGGTTGTTATACTAGATATCTATGAATTTCTGCTCTCTTTTTATCACACTTATCTACTCATCACTCTTATGTCATGTCTCTATCAAACTATCCTCCATTCTCTCTCGGACTCTTCCCAATTCCCTTCGACCACTTTCATCTCCTAAATATCTCTGCCTAAGCTCTTCCCTCCACCTCCACATCTAACTCACCAAACCTCACTCTACCTCTGTGACCTCCCACACAACCCTACTAAATTCTCCTGCATTCATCTCACCCTGCTACTATGCTCTCCCTAACCCTTCCACATCCTCTTTCCCCTCCGCCCCCCTTTTATTCATCCCAAGCCTTTGGATTGAGTAAATGAAGGATAAACTCCCAATTAACACTTCTGGATTTCTTTCCTCCTCCACCCCTCCATTACTCCAGTCAATCTAACTAACAAACTCTCATATCCACAACTCAAATTAACTCATAATAATACTAAAACTGTACTCCTTATTAAATTATACTAATCCATCACTAATTCTTGTTGGGTACCGGAGTAGCGTGCTACTCATCGAAAAGCGCTTCGACGCCTCGTCAGGGGTAGTAAGCGCTATATAAATACGATTACAATACAATACAATACTGCTATTGTACCACTGTATAAACAAGTGTTTGCACTATGCATTATTTACATGTTATCTTTTTTATTTTCTTTCTTGAGATAGCTACTCCTTCTGGTCAACCATCTCAGCAGGATGGAGGTCATCCAAGCTGAATATTGTTGCTGTTGGCTCTGGAGGAGGAGGCAGAGGCACCTGTCCTGGGCCCCAGTACCTCCAGTCAGCCCCTAGCTCTTCCATCATAGCCACATCACCCGTGCCACTGGCAGTTGGGATCCTCCCATTCCTCCTCTCCAGTCCCCCTCCTACCCAGAGCACTTCAACATTGCGTGTTGTGAGAACTGACGCTGATACAACAGGAGGTGGCAAGCTTTTGCCAGAAGGTGGCAATCCTTCAATCCTGCCTCAATAAAACCCTGTGGTGGCCTTTTATATTTTTTGTTTTGATAGGAAGGGCTTGTTGTGGGTAGAGAGGGTGGGAATTGGGAAGGGAATGGGAGGTTGGACATTTCTTTCAACATTTTGGACATTGGTTAGGGACTAGGATGTTTGGGGAGAGTGGTGGGCCTGTTGTGGGTGGAGAGGGTGGGTTTATTACATATCTTTAAGAGAAATTAAAGGGAAATAATTATTTTGGCACAGCCTGTTTTTTTAATCCGCTTATCAAAGTATATACCAGTCATTCATACCTTTGTTTTACTACCCTATGTAACTATATTGCACCCTGGGGGGAGTATGCTGTTGCCTACGTCTATATCGTCTATAATAACAACTTAGATAAACAACATCTTAATATTCAGTAGAAGTCAGTTACTAAGGAAACTAGTTCACTTCACACCATACTTCACCTACCTGAAAAGATGGAGTGATGGCTGTTCCATCTTTCAGGCTACCAAAACCTTACTGCAGGGTCTCCCAAAGTGCCTTCTTAATGGTGGTGGTAGTGTTAGCAGGCTAGCGTGCTAACTAGGAAGACATCACAAGCAAGGTCCCATTCCCACCTAGGTGAACTGGAACTATAGGACTAATCAGAAGGATTGTCCGGAACAGGCAACTAAATTGAATTGAATGTAAATACAGAGTTAGTGGGTTCCAGGACAAGTGGACTCATGACCAGAGTGGGCAAGGTTAAGCATTTATGTAACACAAAGCCTGAATGATGATGTTGATGAATGTTGTTATATATATATATATATATATATATATATATATGTATATATACTGTAAGTGATGGATCCTATTATGTGTTGCTCAGGTACAGGAAGAGCCAGCAGTGAGTTGGTATCACTTTTACGACATTCACTCACCCAAGTGTGTGATCCACTCATGGTGTGAATTAAGTCACACCTCAATACATTACACAGCCATTGAAGAGGGTTAGGAGTTTGATTAATGGATGGGAAAGGGGAGTTAGTGAGTGTAATAAAGACAAACACAGCAACAATTTTCATCAGGGCTATGAGCAGCACCCCATCATCATCATGAAATCTGTTGTGGAAGGAAATGACGAGTGACAGTTCAATTAAATGCATTGCAAATGGTCCTTCAAGGTGGGTCACATAAGGTCAGATAAGGTCATTGGAAGACCAGGGTGTAAGCACAGCCACAAGTACCCACGTCACCCAATATTTTACTAATTGGCGCACACGTATGCGCTTACATTACTTAAGGCGCATGAGTCATCCACCAGATTGTGAGTACTCATACTACTCACCGGTCCATGACTTACATATGAGAACCATTCTCCTCCTCTTCACAGTTCAGATCAACACCTTAACAGTCTGACCAGAATATCTTTCTTGGCCATTTTCTGATCACTGTCCATTGCTATTAACCCTGAAGTCAGGCAAACAATGCCTCGCAACACCAACCTGCATTGCTCTCTGACCCTCCTTTCTGTGAAGCCATGTCACAATGCCTCACTCGCTATTTTGACGTGAATGCTGGATCTTCTTCTTCCCGTACCCTGGAATGAGATGCCCATAAAGCAGTGACCCGCTGATGTTGCATGGCATCCTCCTGGGGACCTTACTGCCATTGAATGAGACCCATGGCTGAGGGAAACTTGGGTTGTGGCCGGAACAGTCACCATCCCGACTGCGCCAGCTACGCGAATGATGCAACGAAGTTGGCTCATCCCTGAGTTGCAATGATTACCGGAAATGGATGGCTATGCAACATGCCCAGAGGGCCCGTTCCAGCAAACTACATGCTTAGCTTGTTCATGAAGAGCTACATAGTTCCCCTATTGTGACACTTTGGGGTTATTCTAACTTTGGAGGAGTGGTAATCCGTCCCAAAAGTGACAGTAAAGTGACGGATATACCACCAGCCGTATTACGAGTTCCATAGGATATAATGGACTCGTAATACGGCTGGTGGTAAATCCGTCACTTTTCCGTCACTTTTGGGACGGATTAACACCTCCTCCAAAGTTAGAATAACCCCCTTTATCTTGATGATGGCATGCTAGCTACTTCTCAACTAGCTATTAATGACGCATTCCTCACTTACTACCCTGAATTGTACATGAAGCCGTCTCCCCCAAACCGTAACTGCATATTTGAGTTTTTATCTGTACCCCCTCCTCCCAGGCTCTCTGTCTCCCAATGGGACGCCCATGAGGAGCCCCTACAAGTTAAATTGGATTTGCGCACCTATAACCCAGATTGGCTGTAACAAAACTTTGGGTACAGGTGGTCTACCAATCGAGTATTATGCTAACGTCTCTACCTACACCATGCAGCACCTTTCTGAGATGCTTAAGGAAGCCCACGACAGGGGCCGGTTACCAGACTCACTCCGCAAGGCCTTGATACTGGTCCTTCCCAATCCAGGTCGAGATCCAACAGATGTCAAGTCATATTGCCCCCTCTCACTATTGAATCTTGACTGTAAGATACTGAGTACCGACTGCTCCCCATTATTCATAAGCTAGTCCATGCTGATCAATCAGGCTTTATACTGGGCCATAGCACCTTCCTTAACATACGTTGACTGTTGCAGCTCATCTACAACACCCCCACAGAAGCCCTCAGTCAAGTAGCTGTGTCGCTTCACACTGAGAAAGCCTTCAACATCTTAGGGTGGGATTTCCTCTTTTGGCTTTTACAACAATGGGATTTGGGCCTCAGTTCTTGGGATCGGTGCATTCCCTGTATACTGATCCAGTAGCCAGGGTAAAGACTGGCTAGATGATATTAGAAGGTTTTGTTATTCAACAGGAACCCGCCAGGGGTGTCCATTATCTCTTATTTTTGCATTAGCCATGGAACCTCTTGCTTGTCACCTGTGCGATCGTCGGGGGCCTGGGGTGTTCCTGAATTAGACTCCCATCATATGATATCACTTTATGTAGATGATGCCCTAGTCTATCTTCGAGATGTCAAGCTCACACTCCCTGACCTTATGCAGCTCCTCTCCGCGTTTGGTGAAGCTTCGAGACTACATGTGAATCAGCCAAAATCATGTCCGTTTCCTATGGCACCGCACCCGATACCACACAGGAAATTTATGGCTGACGTACACCTCCAGTGGTGTTATGACTTCTTTGGGTACTTGGGAGTTCGTATTTATCACACAGTGAGGGACATTCGAGAGGGCAACCTCGATAAGGCAGTTGCTAGTATCCACCGACAACTACTCTTTCTGAGGCTGCTACCCTTGTCACCATTTGGTCATGTTGCTGTGTCTAAGATGCGGATACTGCCTATATTGCCATACTTTTTTGCGGCATTACCCAGAGTGATCCTGCGTGCCTTCTTTTGGACGCTTAATAAGCGTCTACTTGAACTCATATGGAGTGACAGCCACTGTCAAGTGGCCTTGACCAAACATCAGGGACCACTGTCGGAAGGTGGGTTGGGAGCCCCTAACTTTGAACTCTGTTACGCAGCAGCACAATTGCAGTTGCCAATCACCTGATTGTGCTACACCACCTGCCTGGAATTTCCCCCAGTTCAAGCAATGCTGCACGGCGTAAGCATTTATACTTGGCTGTCGGACTCGCCCCGACCTTTCCAGCGTGTCTCGCACCAGATGAAGGTAGCCCACATATGCTGGCACCATTTTGTTCACCCCAAGGGCTACAAACTCGCCTTCTAATCAGACATCCCTGTATGGGAATTATCTAAATTGAAAGGAATTATACAAGCTGCCAAGCAAGACCTATGAAAGGCCGTAGAAGTCACCCATGTGGGGTATTTATACTTAGAGGGTACCCTTATGATGTTCCAGGACATCGCGGAGATGCACACTACCCTACTCAGACAATTCCTCACTTATTACACATTACACCATGCGCCTCAACATGCTATACTCTCGGATGGAGATACGCGAAATGCTATCACCACTTTTTATACTGCATTACATGTGGCCATGTGGAGTCCCATGGCAAATGCATAAGCCAAATGGGATGCAGTGCTGCAACAACCACTATCAAATCAAGATTAGATTTGAGTGCTCCACCTAGTGAAAGGTGTGTCCCAAAACCCTAGATTCAGGTTCACACAATTTAATTATGTCCATCAGGCTTATTTAGACCACCATTGCATCAAACGCATGTTCCCCATGCTTTCCCCTGGGTTCCCGTGCTGTACACTGCCACAGGTAGGATTTTATCATATGGTGTGGGAATGTCCGGTATTACAGCCAACTTGGCACAGGGTGACTGCGAATGTGACAGAACTGACAACACATTTCCCCACACCCTCTTCTTGCTTTTTAGGTCTCTGCCCCTGCAGAAAGGGCAATAAGTACCTCCACAGATTAATTGACCTCGCCTTTGTCCTGTAAAATTAGAGAGTTGCACTGGCATGGAAATGACCAGTCCTCCAAGACCGTCATCAGTGATTTTGCGATCTGCTGACATGGACATTTGCAGAAGTCCACACTATTCAGTGACTTTGAGCACACGGAATCATCCGCTCTCGGGAGAATGCTGGGAGTCCTTCTTACTAAATACAGAAGCTAAGAACAACTTCCGTCCTCCCTGATAGCTGCGCTGAACCAAGACACATTCCTATTTATCCGTGATATTGCACTCACACTCTATCTTGCATCTCACACATCCAACTACCGGTCACGCTGCTTGTCTACTCCCATCAGACACACTCCCCCTCCCTAGGCAGGGTATAGTTTATCTCACACCACATACATTTCCATTAGCTTGTTTATTTATATTTGATTGTTGTATTTCTCTTAAAGTGTTTATTAATGATGCCCGCATATCTGCTCTGGCAATCACAACCAGAAAACAACTGAACAACTATAGCTCTATTGTATATCAGCACAAGCTGCATGTGGCTGCAAGTCATCTCTTGCTGCGATGATTGTAACAGATTTTTCAACTGTTAAATATAAACTAATAAACACATGTTTAAAAAAACTTTTCAGTCAACTTCCCATTGTATAAATGTGCCATTGGATGGTTGCATTCATAAGGTCCCTCCTGCCTAAAGATGCCCATAATGGTGGTCTGAACTTTTTTCTTTTCTGGTGCCACTGATGCAAGCGACTTCTGAGAACCAGGAGGTGGTAGACTTAATGTGCTTTTTAAGGCAGTCACTGTATGTTGTGGTGTCTCAAGCTGATTCTTATGCCTTTTGAGATTGCTGAAGCAGGTGATACTGGTGCACGGCTGGGGACAGGGTTGCTTTGCGTAAATATGTCACCCTCTTCTTCCTCATCACCTTCACCTCCCACCGTGATCAGAGCTGATTCCCCTCTCTCTCATTCATACCACCACCTGAAGGAATTTTTTAAAGCGCTCCTCCCACAGGATTGCATGAAGTTTTTTTTTGATAACCATGCTTATCTCGACAAAAACTAGCACAGCAAATGGAGCATATTGTAAAGTTATCTTCCTGCTTCCTAATCATAAGGAAGTCCCAAACTAGGGAGAATAACTTTTTTAGTGGGTCACTGCCTAAAACCCGAAGATCTGGAGGTAGGTGGGAATGTCGGACTGCCACTCTACAGTGCATACTTCATCTGAGGTAGTGGTGGATGCAGATCTCAGCGAGAACCTTACAAATATGGAGGCTGGCAGTGGTGGTGGTACCAGTTCCACATTTGTCAGAGATGATTGAATAGGAGGGTTAATGTAATGTTGACACCATCTAAACCAGCTTCCATGACAATAACTGGCTTGTTCTCCTCCTTCTCCCCTTCTACATTTGTAAGGCTTTCAGGAACTTTCCTTTTCCGTCGTCTCTCATTACAGACCTTGGACTCAGATGGGGTTCAATCCATGTTCAGATCATCAGAATGGGGGCTTGGAGAAGAAGGTGAAGTACCCTACTTTTTTATTCCTGGAGAAAAGGAAGCCAGTTGTTCAAGTCAAAATACATCTTGCTTAGCAGGAAGCTCAACCTCCTGTTCTGCTCCTATTTCAGGAAGGTCTACTATTGCTGGATGTGGTTTCTGCTGTCCACTTTACTTAGTTTCCTGTGCTGAATGGGTACTACTTTGCGGTGAGACAACTCTAGTTCAGACTCACTGTTCATCGCCATGATTGCAGTGGCTGTCTTGCTGAGGGATATGGCTTTGAGATTAGGTTGAGGTGGAACCATTGTTGAGGGAGTGCTGCTCCCAGTTTACAGGCCAGAGGATGGTAGGGAAGGCACAGGTATCCTCGAAAGGCTTCGGGGCACACCAGTGGTGGAAATCTGCTTCTTCTTCTCCTCCTTACTGTCCCCTTTCTTGGCAGCACTTTTTTTTGGGGCCATCTTCAAGCTCTGTCATTTGGCAGTGGCACTTAACTTAACAAGCGGAAGAGACTGGAGGACTCAAATGTTGTGGTCATGTCACTTTGTGCTGGCATTCTATCTGGCAGTACTCTATGGGTCATGTCTCTTGTGCACCTAAAAACAAATAAGCAATAAAAATATCTAGTGAAATGTCGCATTTTCACAGGTTCAATTAACCATGTAGTATAGCCAATATAATTTAGTGTGGAAAGTGTATCGGTTTTAAAGTCAAACCACACCACCATAACAAATATATTTCATTTTCAATTAGGATAACAACATAGAGATCTAACTGTTTGCTTTAGGTGCATCTATGGGAGACAACTGTTGAAGGCAGATGGGGCTAGGGAAAATCAGACTAATCCCTAAAAAATGAATACTCGTGTATGCCTATGGCAGGCCAGGGTTCCAGAGGAAATTGGAATAATCCTGCCTATGGCAGGCAGGGTGGTCCAGGGGAAAATAAAGTAATCCTTAAAAAATGAGTACTGATGTGTGAGGCCATGAGCCTATGGCAGGCAAGGGGTGGACAGAGAGACAATGTAAAAAAAAGAAAACTTAAACAATTTGAAAACATATGCAACATTTTGGAAAATAAAAAGGTAAAATAAAATAACATAAACAAAAAAAATCATTGCTGGTGTACTAGGAAAGTATGAGGAACTCATTGGGATTTGGGAGGGAAGGAAGCACAATTGAATAATGGAAAAAAATACATAAAATATTAAGCACTGTTCAGACATATACTACAATGATCCTCAAGCATATTAAACTGATAGCTAAAAGTAAAAAATTAACAAAAACACAAAAACACAGCCCTCTCCTATTAATCTCCCTTTTCTAAAAATGGCTTTGAAAACTGGAAAAAGGATTACCCTGGCTGGCTGCACAAAATGGCCGCCGGCCACATGTTCGACCAATGACAACAAGTAAGGATGGCGACAGCAAAGTATACATGTTGTCCTATCACAAAAGTACACTGACTGCCTATACAAAATGGACACCAGCCACATTGTCAAACAACAAGCAAGGAGGCATGGACAATAAAAAAGCGCACATGCAGGCTTATGGCAAAAGCACCCTGGCTGAGTGCACAGAATGGATGCTGGCCACATGATCATACAACAAGAGCATGCAAGTAAGCATGGAGAACAAAGAATACATGCCGGCCTATGGACACTAACCACACAAAAGGGCCATGACCACAGGGCATGGGGAACAAACAAATCAATTCAGCAATGCCAAAAAACAAAAATCAAAGGAGCTATAAAAACAACACACATCCTCTGAAGGCATCAAATATTACCCCACCAACATAGACTTTTTGCAGAAAAAAATAGTGAAATACAAGGATACCCCACATTTTAAGTTCAATCCAATGCCATCCATGGCCTATGATGTTTTAAACAACACATCCCTCATGTACCTATTACTTATGCTGGCTGGATGGCCCATACGCAGACTAGTAAAATAAATGAATAGTACAAAATTAACAAACATGGAGAAAATGTACTTAACTGTGCAACTCTTTCCCCTCACAAAAGATATAAATTAAATGTAGTAAAATAACTAGGCTTTCACTGAAACTCCAGACCACCTACCACAACCACAATCAAATATAAAAGTACAAATAAATACTGGTGTATGCATTTTTTCAAACAAACAACACCCTTGTACCAATGTTTTTCAACTTACTTAAGAAATCTCAAAATCAAAGTCCTTAAATTCCTATGGCACTTCCTTCCTGTTGAAAAAAAGTTAAATAAAAAGTGCTTATCACAGTAAAATACAGCCCGAACCGTCCGTTGAAGAAGAATATTCACTTGAAAATGCCTTTTCGAGTAGGTTTTGGTGCTTCTTGAATAGAAAACCTGCTCAAGAAGTAGCCATGGCTGCTTGTGCTTAACCGCATCACAAAATTGGCACCAGAAGGCTCCAAGGTGACAGCAAAACCTGCATGCATTGGCTAGCGGCCGGCAAATTTAATGGCACTCATTAGCACGCACAAAAAACATGCAAACAGAAATGAATTACGCCATGCACAGAATGGCAACATTTAGCAGGAACTCCACATTGTACGCATAGCACAGAGCTACCACCTTCCACCAACTCCCTAAGTGAAATTATATTTCCACCCTGCCCTACATGATCATTCTCTCTATGCCATAGATGTAGGCCAAGCTTTCACCCAGGTGCAGATATCTCAAAATGTTCTTGCACTTTCATTTAAGCAAGTCATTTCAATGTCTCTAGGTGTTTAGGAAGCTAAAGCCTCAAGCAAAGCATGACAGGCTGTCCTGTGTCTCACTTTTTGTTGTCTACTGGTGTAGCTAAGCCCCACAGTTTGAGCTTGGTAGATGTCTTGGGTGTGTAGTGGACTTGAGTGATGGTCCTGCCCTCATGGTATGGATTTCTCCAACTCAAGATAATGCTACGGTTGTTGTGTGCAAGCCAGTTTTTGTATGCTTGGTTCTGGGAGATAGTTGAATATCGAAGCAATAATGTTCATCCGTAGCCAATTGATCAGGTTCTCAATCACTATGGCAGCAATAGTCTATCATCCCGCAAAATGCTGTGAGGTGCCACAGAATCATTCATTCTTGCAAAGTATTATTCAAAGCTCTGCAAGAACTGTCCATATACCATGGGGGCCCATTCACATCATGTGTCACTCCTCTTTTACTCTCCTGGGGTTGACAGCTTCCTCTAGGTGCTCCGCAGGCCAGGAACATGCTTAAGCTCTCCCCCAAGATAGTCTGTCCTCCTGCAGGGCCAGGTACAGCCCTTTTCGAGTAGATTTAGGTGCTTCTCAAGTACAAAACCTGCTCGAGAAGCAGCTGTGGTCGCTCGCGATGACCGCAAGATTTATTTCGAAAAAAGTGTTGCCTTGATTCCACTTTTGTAAACCTACTCCTCAGAGGGGATTCCAGTCTTTTTCAGATGTCATTTTCAGGCTCCACACCAGACACAGTTTGTGTAAAGTGATGCTTCTCACAGGTAGCACTTGGGCTGGCTTCAAGCAGAAGCACCCACTGCAGGTGAAAAGTCTGATATGAAATCTCTACATCTGGCTGTCATGACCTGTCCTTTAGCAGTAATCTGACCCATACAAAAGAATAGCCCTGGTCTAGACATTCCTCACCTTGAAGAACAAAAATTTCAGTCACACCCTTACCATCTACTTACAAGATGTCAGTGCTCAGGAAGAACTAATCAGCAGTTCCTTGCTATCAAAATCATCATGAAATTTCTTAAGATAGCCCTGTTGATTTCCCCTTTACTTCAGTACCAGGGTCTCCACCCTCCACATACTGAAATACTTTCAATACACTTCCACTGTTGAGAGGAGCTATACTCATCCTCCATCTTGTGCCATGGTACAGTCAGGGGTATTTAATTTAGTTTAGTACTCAGACTCACTAACACAGAGTCCTACTACCATTAATTTGTAACATGCTCACTGTACAAGCACATGTACTTCCCATGACATGTACACAAGATGTCAGCTTCAGGTTTTGGGACTCACATAACAGTGAAACCTTACGAGAGAAGGGCCAGAAGAATAGTTTTCTCTCACACAAAGAAAAAGATCTGGCCACGTCATAAACATAAAACCCAGTACGCTGCAACCACAGCCTTGCATCATGCACCTATAACAGGGACATTTTATTGCCGTCTGCCAAGGGCTGACAGGTCGCAGTGTTGATTGTCCTGCTTTATTTAGTGCATCTTGCATGGCAGACACTAGCAAGGCAAATGAAGAATGGCCACTATGCACAGTAAGAAAACTCCCTTGCATAAGGTCCATTTTTAAGTTTAGCGAAAAAAGGGCACTTGCTTTATTTGTGTATAGAAAACAAGTTCCCTCTTTGGAGCTTGGTTTCTCTAAACAAAAAGGTTTGATGAGCTGGCAACTTAGCAAACCTTCAAGGATGTGAAGGGAGACACAGTGGTAACTGCACCAGCTTCATAGATGCTTTGTCCTCTGTGGAGGCTACGTCATATCTTGAAATGGTGGGCCAGCGGACTTTCCCCCTGAGGCTAAATAACCTGCTTTCTTTAAAGAACACATTTGCCTTGTTGAGTTGTATGCATCACAGCCCAGTTCAGGACCACAAAGCAGCTGTATAATTGTATGCAAGTGAATGAGTGCTCTACAAACAATATTAATCATAGAAACAAATGAACTATATATGAATAATTTTATTGACAAATCTATGTGTTTTGGTAAGATCTTGAAAAACACAATCTTCTTAAACCACATCTAATAGATTATGATAATATAATTGTCGGGCCATTTTCTATGCTAATTTCAAAACAACACATTTCATTTTTTCTGGGCACAGGTCCAAGTCTTAATTCTAAAACTTTAGCATTCCTAAAGAAAGTGTCAGCTCTGAGAGTTTGCATTGGACTTGATGGCCATTACCTCCATGTTCTCTTTGATAATTTGCTCCTCTCCGTGAATTGCAGTTCCTTTCCATGTGGTGAAGCATGAGCATCACACCACATCTGTAATCAATTCTCCACCTCTTCCATGGTCCCACTAGGGATGTGAGAATACATTAAGGAGTGCAAGAAGTTGGAGGGTATCCAAAGCTACAACCTCCTTACCATGTCCAGCAGACAGGACTGTTCTTAGGGTCTTACTCTCGTTTCATTTGATCTGTACATTGCATATGTTGCAGATAAAAGTCCAAATTAATATGTTTCAAGATCCAGTGGAGACGAGAGGATGGACAGAAGGATGGAACAGACCATAGCATGTGCAAATGTCTGGAAAGCAAACCACACAGTGCACAGGTGCAAAGGAAACAGAAAAGTTTGGCTGAAAGCTTGGGTGGACAACAACTAGATGACAAAAAACCTGGGTCTTTGGACAAAGTGGGTAGATCTTCTGGGGCAGATTTATGACTTGGGCTGCGTCGCTCTTGTACCCCACAATGTGGTGCATGTGTGATGCAAGCCTAAAATGCGATTTATGAAGCCCTGCTGTCACAGGGGGTTGTTGTTGTGCAGGAAGGTGTCCCTTCCTGCACAAAAACAATCATCCTTACAAAGCAAGCATCCTTACATAATGGTGCAAGGGTGTCTGCATGGGAGATAGGCAGCCAAAACAGCACCAGTGCAGACACAAAGCCAGGAGTGCACTGTATTCTTTTAGAAACAGCACATTGCTGCCTTTTCCCTGTGATGCAGTGCAGCAGGGTGACTTGCTGCACTGCGTCACTTTGTTATAAATATGCCCAACTGCGTTTCACCAGTTTAACTACATCTAAAGAGCCCTAACTCACCACTTTGCACTGCATTCCAGAAACAGTAATAAACCCATACTGCACTTCCCCTGTGGAAATAAATGACCACACTGCATAGAATCCATTGGCCAGTATGCCACTGCACTGCACCATATCTTAGGAACACTAATCCCCACACAGCATCTAATCAGCCACTCACTGCACTCCATAGTAAGGATACAATCCAAGCAAAATGCACAACATGCTAGCATCTTTAACCTACTGTGATGCATCCTTACCTTCAAGAAATATATAGGACTTTATTTACTGCGATTTAAACATACCTGTTTATTACACAGATCACTCTTTTTAGGTATTCTACCTTGTTACCTTATACAACATCCTAGAAACATCTGTTCACCACATTATGTTGCTATCTCCTAGGGACACTTATTAACCCAACATACTGCACTGCATCTCAGAGATACTGAACTGCATTCTAGAGAAAATGATCTATCCCACTCCACCATAGAGTTAATTACAATAGGGAAATAGCCTTTTCTATGTGACAAGAGCCACGCAGGCAATAACCACTAAAGTGTGACCACGCTAGCCTAAACCAAGCATGTGCCTGAACGACGCAAATGTGTGGTTAAGGCACCATGCAAATGCATGCTTCAGGCAAACGGCGGGAACAGCTAGGAGAGGACCGCGGTGGCTGGGTAAATAGGGTTGGGGCAGGTGGAAGGATTTTTTAGGACAAGGCAGGGTAGGTTTTAGAATTCAGTGCTGGGACTAAGAGTCAGGGTAGTTTTTAGGACAGGGAGAGGTAGGTTTTAAGGTTCAGGAGTGGGGGTCAGGGTAGTTTTTAGGACAGGGCAGGGTAGGTTTTAGGGTACGGGGCGGGGCAGTGGGATGGGTAGTTTTTAGGACAGGACTGGGTAGGTTTTAGAGTTCCGGGTGGGGGCGGAGGATTGGGGGCAGTTTTTATAACAGGGTGGGGTAGGTTTTAGGATTCCCGGCGGGGTTGGGAGCTGGGGTAATTTTTATGATGTGGGGGGTAGGTTTTAGGGTTCAGGGTGGGGGCAGGGGCTTCAGGGTAGTTATTAGGACAGGGCAGTGAGGGTTTTATGGTTTAGGGTGGGGACGGGGGTAAGGGCAGTTTTAAGGACAGGGCCGGGTAGGCTTTAGGGTTCAGGGAGGGGCAGGGGAGGTTTTTAGAACAAGGCAGTAGGGTTTTGGTCAGAGGTGGGAGATCAGGCTAGTTTTTAGGACATGGTGGGGTAGGTTTTATAGTTGAGGGTGGGGGCGTGACTGTCGGGGTAGTTTTTAGGACAGGGCAGGATAGGTTTTAGAGTTCAGCGTGGGGGTCGGGGTACTTTTTAGAACAGGGCAGTGTTGGTTTTAGGGTGCAGTGTGGGGGTCAGGGTAATTTTTAGGACAGGGCAGGCTAGGTTTTCAGGTTCAGGGTGTGGGGTGGGGTAGTTTTTAGGACATACGGGGTAGGTTTTAGGGTTCGGGGGGATCAGGTAGTTTTTAGGACAGGACGAGGTCGTTTTTAGGGTTTAGGGCAGGGCAGGGGTCAGGGTAGTTTTTAGGACAAGGCGGGGTAGGTTTTAGGGTTCAAGGCAGGGGGGTCAGGTAGTTTTTAGGACATGGTGGGGTGGGTTTTAGGGTTCAGGGAAGTGGAAGGGGTCGGGTGGGGGTTGTATCACACAGCCATGCATGTCGTTACCACATATACCTTTGTTAAGCATTCTTTTACAAGGAAATTCATAGTAAAGAGATGTGTGGTAAAGGCATGTGTAGTAAAGACGTGGTTGTGGTTCCCACCACATTGTTAAGCCATGAGCAGGTCAGCAATACGTGATTCTGTCATACAACCCTTACAATAGTACGCAGCACCCTAGAAAAAGTTATTTACCACTTTAAATCAGAAAGACAATAAGGAAAGTGGATCTTTTGGATGGTTACTACTTTTTGTCTGAGTGGGTGTGATCGAGCACAAGGACTTTGAGCCCAAACATGATAACAAAAAGGATAACTAGCCTTTCAGTAAAGCCACTGGAATATTGCACAGAAAGCATGCCAATGACTTAAACATCAGATTTTACATGTGGGCTGCAGAGTGACTTTACATTATGCATATTTGTGATTCTAAAAGGAAGTACGATTACTATTGTTGGCCAAATGACTGTATCCAAATAATGTAAACAGCAAATGCTAAAGTAAACAGTTAGCAATATGTGGAAGAGCCTACTTTTACATTAGCTAAACCACACTAAAGTACTTCTGAGGAATCTACAAAACCTGAGTGCGTGATCTATAAAATTGAAAACATGTCCAATACTGGTATTAGCATGTCCATGTAATAACAAGATCAAAAGTGCTACTTCCCAGCACAGGTGTCAATAGCCTTTCCCTATTGTAAAAGCTCACATATGAATACAGGTCATATTTTTCATAGGTTGGCATTGGGAAGGGTTAGGAAAATGTTGCATCCACCTTTGGAATACTTACCAAATGTCTAGGTCAGTGTATCACTGAACTTTAGATAAGTATGGCCAAAAGGCGATTTTGATAAAATCTGCCCGTCTTTGACTGAAGCCATATAGATATTAAAACATGTCTATGATGCTCCCTATCCTATAGTGACAGTAATTAACCTTCCCAATCGACTGATTAAGTGTGAAATACCTCTATAGGAAGTACAACAGTTATTTGCCCTTCCAGTAGATCTCAGGCAGGAAGTGCTGAAGCAGGTGTCCTAATTAGAAATTACTAATGAATGTTTATGTATTTTGAATAATGAATTATGTAGAAAATTAATAACGTAGAAAAAATAATGCACACGTTTGAAAATGTGACCTCGGAGAATGGCCACCAGTGTTCACGAAATGTACTAATTAATGATTAATACTTATGAAATATTGAACATAGATTAATGTAGTAATGTGTCATATTAAGGGTTATGAAGTATACTCTAGATTAATAATTGTAGGCCTTACTTTAGCAAGTAATTTGGCCTAGGTTTGCCAGGCCTCATGCAGAAGCTTCATTTCTTAGCGGTTAACAAAATGCTGACAGAGTGAATTAAATTGTGAAATGTTCATTGTCTTGTTAATAGTGCTTAACCGAATCTTTCTATGGGAACCGACGGACAGGAGATGATGTCTCTAGTAATGTATCGAAATGTGTGTAATGTGTGTGAGATGTACTTTCCCAGGACGTGAACAATGAAGACACTGACTGGAGATGAAGATGCAACAATTGTGTTACCTGAAGAGCCAGATGTTGAGGACATCGTAAAGCGGACCAATCAACTTCATGTGAAGAAAGAAATATTAGAATTCACAGATTTGGTGTAGAAATATTATTGGGTAGTATGTAAATGTATGATTGATTGACCAATAGGGAATTAGGGGCTAGTTTAGGTGACCTTGATATAACAACGCGACAGAGGGAAAAGACTTCAGAACATTATTGAGATTGGACTTATGCAGATATCGAGAGAAGAAGAGAAGAAGAGAATCTGTCATTGGGCTCATACCCTTTGACTGAGAGCCTGATGTTTTGCTGATCGATTGATGACCTGAGGACGAAGACTGATTCTGCTTGCTGACCCATACTGTAGATAGGTAGACATGACAATATGACTAAATTTAATTTTATGCCTTTTCTTTCTAGGTACCAACTGCACTGTTTTTGATAGTTCCCTAGCTAGATGTTTTTCCTAAATTTGTGTTCTAAATTGTTCTGCATGAAGCCCCACATGCTGATGCTAATCTGGGTTAGTTGAGGCTTCCCATATGACGACTGACAATTTACAGGGACAAATGTTTGATGAGATATCCTGCTGAATTTTATGTATCACATATCGCTATTGCAGTTGACTTTGCTATTGATTTGCACCATTGCCTTAGAATTTGTCGTCATTCAAGCCTTGATTAGATTGCGTTTTTTCCGTCGCTTTGGTCAACCAGTACTGTTTTTATGTGTTTCATTTGATTTTGAGAGTAATTTACATGACTTTAGCATTGATAATATAAGGGAAATAAACGTACTAAACTTTACTAAAGATGCTTATTCATGGCTAAAAGGTCATGGTGCGTGCTTTACTGAATCTATTGATTATTGAATTGACTAATGGTTATTAATTATTGTGTATTGATTATTGATCCTGTTCTGAAACTATGGTAAGAACATCCTAAACGAGTCAAAAGGTTCATCAACCTATACCCGTCCTCTTGTAAGTTTACCTATTAAGGATCGATGCGTAAACAGTTATGGTAGCAAACTGATGGTTAGTCTCTTTGGGAGCTTGCCATAGGTGTCCAGAACTGAGTGACAGGTATTAACAGTTGTGATAAGAGACTGGACAGGTGCTCCTGGTATGGTAATAGTTTAAGACTGATCCGCTAGGAGTTCACTATCATTGAGAATTGGATTTTGTTTTTAAAAGATGACATTTGTAGAGAAAATGATGTTCCCCTAAGCCCAGAAATGGCGTTCCCAGATCCTGGATCCTGCTAGTAGTGTTGGGTATGTTCCTGGCATTCTAGTGATAGAGTGAGAGAATAGGTTGCGCTTGCACAGTTTATGCAAATCGCAGGTGAATTGTGGCGTGTGTGAGGATTTAGGGAGTTTGCTTACTCCAAATTAAGTTTTAGTAGGAGTGTGCGTACTCTGCAGGATGAGCGTAGTCGTCGAACTTCACATGTGTGTGGCGCCTTGTGCTAAAACATTGTCCACGTGATTGTTGATGTATGGACCCTGCGTGGTCTAAGACTCTGAAGTATATTGAAAAGTGTATGAGACACTTGGTTATATGTTGTAATCTGTCTGGTTTAGTAGGTTGATCAGGTGTGGTCAACAAGTAAGTGTATGAATTAAGTGGGCAAGAGAAAAATTAAGACTGAGATTTGGCGAGTCCTATGTGCACCAGGACAGACCCATTGATCACTTGTGAGTAAAATTTGTGGGTCGAATTTTGCTTGCGAATCTGGGAGACCCATAAAGAGGAATAGCTGCATGAGCGAAAGGGCCATCAGTGAAAATCCATAAGGTTTCTGAAGCAATTGTGTTACCTTTCCTGTAGTAAACTAGCAGATTTGTTTTTGTTTTTTGGGTTTTGATTAATGCTCGCAATATTTTGCATTAGTTTTGTGTGAATTGGAGTTTAGGAGGACGAGCCGCAAGACTTTGTCAGCCGCAGTACGTCTGAGTGCGACGTCATTGGAGCCGGGATGGGATAGGTTGGTTAGTGAGAAGGGTGGCGCACGGATTGGCAGCCGGACCTAAAAGGCAATTGGTTGAGAACGTGGGTGAAAGGAATCCTGGGGGACAAAGTCATTTCCTGATTCGCGCCCCAAGGTGCGATACTTACATCAGAGCGAATGTAGGGGAGCCTACACCGCCGGAGGGAACAACGGCTTACGTTGTAATGGAAAAGAGAGGTGTCACACCGTGTCTTTGGTTAAAACAATGGTGCAAGTTGACAGAGGAAAATGGGAACTTAGCGTTCCCTGAAAATGGGACGTTCAATTTGAGAATTTTGGAGCAATTGCGGATGGCGCTATATGAGTCGAAGCCCCTTTCGAAACCAGCACAGTTTGAAGCGTTAGCAGTTTGAGAGCTGGTAGCTAGACAGCAACAGCAATTGAAATTTGAGAAAAGAATAAGAAGGGTAGAAAAGACTTTAGCAGAAGCTAAATGAGATTGGGAACGAAAGAGATGGAGATCGGAGACCTTGCAGGGAGTTAAGTTGTTTCCAGCAATTATGCAGGAGTATGAGACGGAAGGAAAGAAAGGCCTCCATAGTCGAGGAGGAATCAAATGCTGAAGATCTTGTTACAAAGATACTGAGACACCAAACACTGTGCAAGAGAGTAGTCCGAGTATTAGTGCTGATCAAACAGCCCTGGCGCAGGCAGTGGGGACAGGGAGTCCAGTACAGGTTAATGCCAACGTGACACAGAGTGCGGTGCAAGGTAGTTCTAATGTGCTGATTACTCCTGTAGTTCAGAGACAGATGCAGCCGCCACAGATACAGAGAATTTATCCTGATGTGCCTATTTTAGAGACGACTTCAAACTTAGTGGTGCCTACGGAGCAAGTGGTTACGAGATCGATGTTTGTCCAGACTGAGCCGACTCCGATCTTGTTGCCCTAAGTGCAGCCGCAGGTAATGCCGAGATTTACGCCAATGACAGAGACACAGTCAGACTTGACTCCAGTAATGAATCAGAGTATGGGAGTTACTCTACCAGAGAGTACGGGTGCTAGAGCAGCCCCAGATGCAATATCGCTGCCGATTACTGTTGGTCCAGCAGTACCATTATTTGCGCAAAAGAACCTGATTGTAAATGAACATGGAACAATGTCTCAGAATTTAATGAGGAGGGGACCAAATGAACAAGTTCAGGTAGTTTCTTCTGTGGGTCAGATTTTTGATGGATCGAGATTATTGTTAGATCTCAGTCTACTTGTTGCACTCCCAGATGCTATGAATGGACCAAATGCAGGTCAAGGCCTGAAACTATTGACACCGCAAACTCTGAGTGCAGTGGTACAGCAGGTACCACTGATTCAAGGGAATAACATTTTGTTACAGGGATTGACAGCTCAGCAGTTGACTGAATGGTTAGACAAGCTGAATACCCCACAGAATGCTTGTAAGGGTGGGGAGCAAATAAATTGTGTCAGATTGAGCATGGAAGCAGGTGATATAGTTGAGGGAACAATGGGGGTAAATAGATTGATTGTCCTACAGAGAAGCAGAGTTGAGATACTGCCCAAGGATTACAAGAGAGGTGGGCAAGGTGCATCAGAGATTTGCAGATTTGGCAGAGAAGCATGGCATAGAAATGGAGAAAACTAAGCATCTGAAGAGGAGTTACAGATTTGATTTTGAGGCAAAGGATTTTGAACACATGAGGTCAGCCGGAATAAAGGTGCACCTTAAAGAATTACTGCAGAGTTATCATGTTTGGGGGAGCTTTAGAGAAGGGGAAGGCAGATGGGTAAAGAAAAGAGACAAGGGGAAAAGAGATTCTCTAGAAGTGAATGAAAATGTACAACAGGACTAGGATCCGGTGAAGATTTTGCCAATGAGAGAATTTCCGGGGGGAAATTTTGTTCATGTTCCTTGGAGTAGGAGTGATATTCTATAATGTACAAATGATTACCCAACATTGAGAGGGAAGCCAGTAGAGTGGTATCAGCAGACAGAGTGATTTGTGAAACTCGCGAAGTGTTTGTGGGAGGGCTTGAACACCTTACTGGAAATGGTGGTTCCAACTGACTTGTGGGTTGAGTGTCAGAGAGCTGTAGATTAGCCAAAAAGTGAACCGGAGAGAGATAGGAATACAGGTGCACCATCTCCTGAGGTAATGAAATATTATTATAAGATGATTGAGTTTCTGAAGACAAGGATTTCGCCCAAAAATATTGATTGGCAGAGAATTGATAGGACAGTGCAGGAAGTAAAGGAGTTGATACACGCGTACTATGAGAGATTGTTGAAGGTATTCAAGGAGTACAGTGGCAAAGAAGCAATTGAGCCAAAAGACATGCTGCATTGTGTGTTCAGATTTGTAGAAGGACTGATACCTGAGATAGGTCAGATGATTAAGAGTCATTTGATTTGCTGGCAAGCAAAGCCGATTGATGAGGTATTGCAATATGTGAAATACTGTAGTGATGAGATTGAGTTGAAGCAGAAAAAGTTGAAAGAGAAGGGAATGGAGGTGCAGATTGAGGCAGCTCAAACAGGAGTGCAGGGAAATTTTGTTCAGCAGATGACACAGCAGCAGGGAAATGTCATCTTTCAGCCTCAGATGAGAGGTAGGGGTTGTGGAAGCAATATAAATTGTGGTCCAGATTTGAATACTGTAGTGGTTCAGAATGATGTGCAAGGAATGAAGGAGCTATTGCCATGTCACAATTGCAGAGCAATGGGACACTGGAAGCGGGCGTGTCCAATAATGGTGCAGGAGGGTGTTGTTCAGCAAGGTAACAACATCAATACATTTCAAAATGTGAGAGAACCGAGATTGAGGGGTCCTAATTCAAATTTCCAGAATAATGTGAATCAGATGCAGAAATTCCAGCCCATGCAGCAGGTGCAAGTGCCCCGTGTCACAGTTGCAGCCGATGCAGCAGCAGGTTCCCATGGTACCTAGATAGAAAATGCAGATACCTCAAGCCCCAATCGAGCAACAGATGATGCTTTCTCAACAGGTCACAGATCAGAGACAAGACATTAATAGTAACGCAGTGCATCAATTTCCATTACACAGTGAGAATGAAATAAATGGTGAATGGAAGAGTGACTATTCGGATGAGGAGCCATGTGTGCTTGCAGCTTCTTTAGAAGTAGATCAGAGGGGACCCTATGTGAGGGAATAGGTAATGGGTCACAGACTTTCATTTCTGGTGGACACAGGAGCTACACGCTCAACGGTAAGAAGTGCAGAGGTTCAAAATTTGCCCCTTTCAGGTAGAACAGTTCAGGTTGTGGGGGTAGCGAATCAGTATCTGACAAACCCTATTACAGATCCAGTGCAAGTTGAGATTGGCAATTTCCAGGGACTGCATAAATTTGTAGTCTGCGATTTGAGTCCGGTATCCCTACTGGAAAGGGACTTGTTGTGAAAGACAAAGTGTTTGATTACCTGTTCAAATGATGGAATTGAGATTCAGACAAATAGAGATGATGAAGACCCAGCCCCAGAAACTGAGTGTAAAACTACAAATGAGGAGTACCCATTGATTGAGTTTTTCCCAAAGTTCACAGTGAAAGAGCTTCATTCTGATTTGCAGGGAACAGTACGAGAGAACTTGTGGGATTTGACGGGGAAAGAAGTGGGTTTGATAAAAGGAGTGGAGCCGATTAAGGTTACCTTAAAGCCCAATGCAGCTTTCCCTCAACTTCCTCAGTATAACATGGCACAAGATGTACTGATGAAAGTGGCTCAAATAATTGCAAATTTTGTGAAACAGGGAGTTCTGAAGGAAGTGTTGAGCAGCCCATGTAATTCACCAAAAATGGGTTTGAAGAAGCCATGTGGGAAGGTTTGAATTGTTCAGGATTTGAGAAAGATAAATGAGATTGTGGTCAAGTGTTATCCCGTAGTGCCCAATCCAGCTGTAATAATGTTCCAGATTCCAAGTGATGCAGAGCGATTCACAGTTGATTTGTCACAAGCGTTCTTTCCTATGCCTCTTCATGAGGATAATCAATTTCTCTTTTGTTTCAAATTTCTGGATAGAATCTACTGCAGGTGTAGACTTCCTCAAGGGTACACAGAATCACCTTCTTTGTTCAACTAGATTTTGAAAAAGAATTTCGAGTCATTAGAATTGCCTTTTTAATCGACTCTGGTACAGTACATTGATGACTTATTGATTGCATCCAAGATCGGGGACAAGTGTAAGTATGACTCGATTGCCCTGTTGAGTCATTTGAGAAAGTATGGTCATAAAGTGTCTCCACTGAAATTGCAGTACTGTCAGAATGTAGTGAAGTACTTGGGTCACCAAATCGAGAAAGGGTTCAGGAAAATATCCAGGGAGAGGATTACAATGATACTGCAGATAAGTCCCCCGACCACACAGAGAGATGTCAGGATGTTCCTGGGAATGGTGGGCTATTGCTGCCAATGGATCCCGAATTTTTCAGACATTTCAAAAACATTGCAGAAGTTGACTCATAAGGATGTCACAGATCCCATAGTGCTAGACCAGGATGAAACGAGAGCATTCATTGAGTTGAGAGAGAGTTTGTGCAGAGCTCCAGCCTGATTACACCATGCCTTCCACACTGTCTTGTCATGAGTGTAATGCATGTTCATTGTCTGTCTTGACTCAGGCCCATGGAGGTGCTCATCGCCAAGTAGCATATTTTTCAGCTGCTTTGAACCCAGTTGCAAGAGACTTACCAGGTTGTTTGCGTACAGTTGCTGCAGTTGGTCAGAGTCTTCCACAGTGTGAAGGTGTGGTAATGGGATATCCCCTGACTGTAATGATCCCTCACTCGATTGACATTTACTGACAAGGAGGAAAACTCAATACTTGACTGGTGCTAGGTGGACTAGGTATGAGACGAGTATTTTGGGAGCACCAAACGTGACACTGAAAAGACGTACAGTGCTAAACGCAGCAACTTTACTTCCAAGTGATACTACTGAAATTGAGGAAGATGTTGAACCTGATTGTCTTGAAGTAACTGAGTTGTGCACAAAACTGAGACCTGACATTAGAGATACTCAACTGGAATAAAATGACAAAATTGTTTTTGTTGATGGTTCTTGTCTGAGATACATCACAAGGACATTGAGAGCAGGATATGTGGTGTACACAATTACAGGTACCTTAGAAGCTTTCTGGCTTCGAGGAGTGTATTCTGCTCAGGTAGCGGAATTGGTCATTCTTACTAGAGCGTGCCATGTTTCTGCTCGATTGAGAGTCACTATCTACACAGATAACCAATACGGATTCGGAAAGGTTCATGGTTTTGGTCAATTGTGGTGGCAGAGAAGTTTTCGGACTTCTACCGGATCACCAGTGAGAAATGGTGAGAGAATAAAGGAGTTGTTATATGCAATTCAACTGCCTGAAGAAATTGCTGTGGTGAAATGCAGTGTACGTCTAAAGTCACCTCTATAGGAAGTACAACGGTCATTTGCCCTTCTAGTAGATCTCAGGAAGGAAGTCAAAGGTGGGTTAATTACAGAACATCAGTTGTTAGCCTTGTTGAAATGTGAGGGGAGGGAGTGACAGGTAAAACAGATGGGCAACACAAAGGGGCAGAAATCCACAGAGTAACGTCCCTAAAGTAAATACTCTTCTACTGGGAGAGTCAGTTTTGATGGCGACTGGTTTCTGTCACATTGTCTGCTGTCTCAACATGATGTGGCCTGAACTTAGAGCCAGGAAATGTAGGGACAACCAGCTCTTTTCCGAAGTCTGAAGCCCTGCCAGTATGAAAGTCACCCAAGCTGGAATTTCTATGATGGATTTAAATTAACCTGAAGCACTGAAAAGTTAAGCTGGTGTGACTGTGGGATCTTTCCAGGAATAAGATTAGTATATATAACCAGCCACAGGCAGGTTGATCCCCTAAGAATTGCACCTGACTCCAACACCTTAGAACACACCTGGCCTTTGTGAAGCTCAGAACCACACTTACTCATATCTACCCACAGAGACAATTTGAGCTAATTTGCTTTCACCTAGTACCTGAGAAATCGATAGCTTCTCAAGGGTCAGGGTTGCTGTTCTTAGGGTGTTTTTACTAAGACGAGCCCACAGTTGAGGTGTGCTGGTACCTTAGCTGAAGGCAGTGATTCAGCTTAAGTCTCACTTCTTTCTTAGCCCTGGTATCCTTGATGTTACAGTTGATTTTTTTTTCCATTTGCAAAGTGACCACAGGAAATAAGTTCAACAGTCAAGAATAATTACAATTTTGGCCTTCAGAGTTTCAGGACAAGGTGCTAAGGCTACCGAAGAAAGGTAGCCTTAGCAGGCAAGAGTTACCATCTATAGTTTTTGCAGCAATAAAATAATCTTCAGGAGTACCTCAAGCAGAAGGTATTCAGTCTTTCATGTCGAGCCTTGCCCAGCTATGGATCTCAACTTTGACCCAAAAAAAGGTTATCAGCTCCAAATTTTCTTCAAACATCAAAGGAAAAACATGAGAGCATAGAAGGGAAGCAAACTCATTTTTGTGGCCATCCTTTTCTAGTTTGTCTTACTCAGAGCTGTTATCGCCAAAACACAGGGCTTCAGTGTGCCCCTTTAGTCATTGTATCTGACTGTGTGGACCCTTGCCAGCCACAGTATCCTGCATTGTCCTTCTGAAACATTTTGAGTTCCATAAATTAATCTAAGAGAAAAGTTAGACCAGTTGAATGGGGTCATCTTCTGGTCTGTATTCAACTCATGTTCTCATTGTGGGCAGCTTAAAGAGGGAAGTCGCGTGGATCCAATGATTCACATTGTTGCTCTCATTCTCCTGACACCTTTTGATACTTAAAATGTAAAAAATAATTTTTCCAGTTTCCTCCATCCAATATTTACAGGTGTAAGTGATATTACTTGCTTTTCCTTATTCTGAAGATGCAGGAGGTTTATTGATTAGTTTCTTGAAGGTAATGTTGTTTTGGTTTTGCTTATATATTAAGGTGTTTCGCTCTGAAGAACAATAGGCTGCTTAATGTCATAACTTCCAAGGATAGGTTTTGATTTTCTCAATGAAAATGTATTTATATGGCAATTGCAAAAAGAACACGTGATGGACAGAATGGTGAATAATGTCAAACATTCACCCTCAGTAGAGATCTGGGCCTAAAGCCATTGTTTTTTTGCTACCTATGCCATTCCAGTTTTCAAGTCAGTCTTGAACCTGTTCCCCATGGGAACAGTTCAGCCCAAACTGCCAGGCCAGGTCTTCCCTGGACTAGAAACAAGCAGTGTGGGACAGGTTTCTGGGTTTCACACCTCATCAGCCAGGCTAGCTTAGCCACAGCAGCATGGGAAGTATGGGACCCATGTCTGGGTATACCCATCCCACTTAGGGCAACAATTGCAAAAAGAACAAGTGATGGACAGAATGCGGAACAATGACACACATTCATTCACAGCACAGAGATCTGGGCCTAAATCCATTGTTATTTTGCTATCCAGGCCACTCCAGTTTGGACCCAGCCATATGCAAATCAGCCTTGACCCTGTTCCCCTTGGGATCAGTCCAGCCCAAATTACCAGAGCAGGTCTTCCCTGGACTGGAAACAAGCATCCTGGGACCAGTTTTGGGGGTTCACCCATGAGCCTGCCTAGCTTGACCCCGGTGGCATGGGGAGCACAGAACCCACACCTGGGCATACCTGTCCCACTTAGGGTATCAACTGAAAAAAGAACAAGTGATGGATGGAATGCTGAACAATATCCAACGTTCACCCCAAGTACAGATATTGGGGCATAAGTCCAACATTTTTTTGCTACCAATGCCATTCCAGTTTGGACCCAGCCATAAGCAAATCAGTCTTGACCCTGTTCCTCATAGGAACAGTCTAGTTCAAACTGCAAGGGTAGATTTTCCCTTGACTAGAAACAAGCATCCTAAGACTGGTTTCAGGGTTTCATCCCTCATCAGCCAGGCTAGCTTGACCCAGAGGAATGGGGGGCGGGGAGCACGAGACCCACATCTAGGCAAACCTGTCCCACTTAGGGCAACCATTGCAAAAAGAACAAGTAATGGACAGAAGGCTGAACAATGTCAAACATTCACCCACAGTACAGAGATCTGGGCCTTAATCCATCCTTTTTTTGCTACCCATGTTATTCCAGTTTGGACCCAGCCATGTGCAAATCAGTCTTGACCTTGTTCCCCATGGGAACAGTTCAGCCCAAACTGCCAGGCCAGGTCTGTTCTTTTTGCATTTATATAGCAAGACACTGATATATTTACTTTCAGGAACTATAGCTTCAGCTTTCTAGTTAATATTGAGGATCTTATACTAATGACCATTACTCTATTTTGCATTATAATGCTAATAAACCGCTACTTTGCTGAGCATTCTAGACACAATAACAAACAGCAATCATATGATCCCTACCCTACTGTACTACTCAGAATCCTAAGGACATTAACACACAACACTGTGCTACATCTTAAAGACACAACCCGCAATACTAAGGGCCTCATTGCAAGTGTGGCGGTCCGAGGACAGCCACACTCGCGGTGATGGTCGGACTGCCACACTCCAGGCAGTCCGACCACCACACTATAACTGTGACGTACGGACCTGCCAGGGGATTGCTGTCACCGCATGGAACATCGTTCGCGATGGTCTGAGTTGTACTCAGCCACAGCAGCACTGAATTCAGCGCTGCCATGTTCATTACAACTCAGCTTTCTGCCAGCTTTTCCATGGCGGTCACCACATCATGGAAAGGTGGGCTGAACGCCAGTGCCGGGGCCACAGGAGGCCACAGGGGGGCTCAGCACTGCCCATGCCAAGGGCATGGCAGTGCAGGGCCCCCCTGCTCAGCACCATCAGAATGTGCACTGTCTGCTTTTCAAACAGTGCGCTTTCTGATGGTGCTGGTGTGCTACCAATATCGAAGCACTGTTCCTGTGAGTCAGCCTGGCGGGGATGGCATGATACAATGCTCCTGCCAGTCAGCCTGGTGGAAACATTGTAATACGCTTGGGGGGGGGATGCCACCGCCATGGTGGTGGCGTCCTCCCAGTGAGTTTAGCAGCTGGCTCATCTGACCGCCACACTTGTAATAAGGCCTTAAATCTTAAGAACACTAACAAATACCACTTTATGCTGTATTGTAGGAAAAACAACTCACCACGCTGTACACTACTCTAACTTAACTCACTACACTGTATTTCAGAGAAGCACCACTAACCCACTACGCTGTTTATTTTGTACACTAAGGCTGTATCAAGTTGCTCTAACAAAAACCAATATAGTGAACACCAAGATGGTGAAAAACAACTTTTCGAACTCCTCATTTGGAGAATGCCCCAATTAATAAATATTTCAATTTGCCTTAAAATATAAGGTATTACCAGGATTTTTTTCATGAAAGCTGCTAAGTTACAGCAATTAATACAAGGTACACGAATTAACAGATACATTTATTTAACAAAAATGTCTCAATAAAGATAACTGATAAGTATCACAAGAAGTATTGGCACTTGTGTTCTGTTAAAATGGAGAAAAGAGGTACAGTGTTAACAGTACAGGTGATTAAAGGAACAGGTTGAAAATGATGGGTTAAGCAGATAATGAGACAAATCCAGACCAAGGAATAAATGGAACATGGAGCAAATTCAGAATGGCAAACAGGGTGGCAAGGGAGCAGGCAAGGAGCGAGCAGTAGCAATATCGAGTCTAAGATTCTATGAGAGCATGTGCCCACGTAGCAAAAAAAGAAAAAGGGAAGTTGAAGAAGAAGAAGAAACTCAGCAAGGTCACAAATGAAATGAAAACTCAAGGGAAGAAAAAGTATAAGAATGAGCATTGTGAGCCATCATACTTATGAGATGCTCAAAGCTCCACTGACTGAATCAATTCAATCAGTTTGGATATTCATCCAGTTGACAATTTTTTAAGTCTATGTTATATATCTTAAGATCTCATTATAAAAGAGAATGTTGATGCAATTAATATGTCAGGGAGATTTCTCGAGCCAGTATTCCTTGAACCAGAAAGTTGTCAGAATCACATATACCTTGCTAATTCTCCACATTAGAATATCTATTGAGAAGTAACACTAGGGTGTACTAACCCAACACACTTCCCTGCCTTTTAGGGCATAAAGCTATCAACCACCCTACTCTCTAGGGACACTGACTGATGCACTGCACTTTCAGCTTCTCACCTGTCAAAATGCACTCTACTATAAGGGCACTAACAAACTATGGCCCTCATTACAACCCTGGCGGTCGGTGATAAAGCAGTAATACTGCCAACAGGACAGCTGAAACAAAAATGGAATTATTACCATTGTGGAAACCACTCAGACAGACAGCCACCTTAACACACCGACCTCCAGGACAGAAGCAACAAGCACCACGGCGGTAACCGCCAACAGCCAGGCGTAAGACAATGTTCCGCCCACTGTATAATGACACACCAATCCACCACCTTTTCTGGGGCGGTACCAATGACATCAAAAGCCTGGCGGAAACAGAACACAGAAGGGAAACGATTCACTTCTGGAGACTCAAGGAAGGACCATGCCGCCATGAAGCCCGAGTTGCATGTGTTCCCCATGCACGTCTATCTTCTGCTTCACTATGAACACCAACGCCGGCGAAGACAACCACTGTGAGTATTGCTGCCTAGCACACAGGGATGGGGGGGGCAGGAAAAAGAGAGTAACACAAACATGCAACACACACAACCCCAACACCATACACATAAGCAGATGCAGTAACATTACATATTCACCCCGTAACCCTCAGGAATAATGCAAGAACATAATGATTTGAAGAAAGTGAGTGTAATACGTAAAAATACTATGAATAAGTGCACCAAAAAACAAACGTATATACATATTTACAAATGTAAGGACACTGCCCAGTCCTCAATGTCCGTGGGCCACAGGGCCACAGCACATAGGCCAAGGCCGCACCTTATTCCTGCAACAACACGAAGAGAACACTCCAGGGGCATCAGGTTGACAACAGACAGGCACCTCAGGGGGACAGGGAATGGGGGAGGCACCTCAGCCAGAAGATGGTACAGCACCACTGGTCCTAGAGGGGGTAACATGCCCATTGATCTGTTCTGAGGAGTGCAAGGCCACAGTCTCTAAGGTGAGTGAATTTCCCACTGACTTGTCCTGGGGAGTGCAAGGCCACAGTCTCTCAAGTGGGTGGCTTGCCCACTGGCTCTGGAGGGGGCAACATGTGCTTGGTCCTGGGGATAGCAAGGCCACAGTCTCTCAAGTGGGTGGTTTGCCCAATGATTGGTCCTACGGAGTGCAAAGCCACAGTCTCTCAAGTGGGTGGTCTGCCCACTGCTTAGCCCTGGGGAGCGCAAAGCCACAGTCTCTCAAGTGGGTGACTACTTCCACTGGTGCTAGAGGGAGCATTGTGCCCTGTGTTCTTCATCCTGGGAAGGATGGGGTGAGTGGATGGATTCTCCACTTGTTCTGGAGGGGGCACTTTGCCCAGTGTTCTTCATCCTGGGAAGGATGGGGTGAGTGGATGGCTTTTTCCACTGGTTCTGGAGAGGGAATTGTGCCCAGTGTTCTTCATCCTGGGAAGGATGGGGTGAGTGGATGGCTTCTTCCACTGGTTCTGCAGGGGGCATCGTGCCCTGTGATGCAGATCTTGGGGAGTGCAAGGTCACAATCTCTCACCTGGGTGTCACACCCACAGGATTTGCTGGGGCCAGGCCGCACAATACCCCATGGACGCAGGACTACACATTGTCCACCAGCAGTGATGGTTGCACACTGGTGGCAGTGGTGGTGCTACTGGTTGTGCTGGCTATGGTGGGGGGAGGCTCCAACTCTTCCCCTGCAGCCTTGGATGGCTGCCCACTAGGCCTGGTGGCGGTGCTGGCAGTGGTGGGGGGAGGCTCCAGCCCTTCCCCTGCAGCATCGCACAGCTGCTCACTGGGGCTGCTGCTGCTGGCAGTGGTGCTTGTGGCGGTACCGGTGGCGGTACTAGTGGCGGTGCTGGTGGTGGGGCTACCAGTGGTGGGGGGAGGCTCCAGCCCATTCCCTGCAGCCTCGGAAGGATGAACCCCCATGGTTGGATGTGGGAGCTCCGAATGAGTCCCAGCATCAGGCCTCCTGTCATTCCTGCCTGCTGGTGCAGGCCCCTTGCCCTTCCTGTCACCAGCGAGGGATTGCTCTTTGCCCATCCTTGACGCAGCTGGGGGGTGCCCCCTTGCTCTTCCTTGATGCAGCTGGGGGTGCCCCCATGCCCTTCCTTGACACAGCAGGTGGTGCCTCCTTGGTCTTCCTTGCAGTACCTGGTGCAGGCACCCTTTCAGTGTGGCTGCCTGGTGCTGGGTATCATCCCCCATCTGGAGTAGGTGTCGACACTACTGTGGCCGTGGACTGGGTGACTGAGGTGCTCGCCTGGGTTCTGACCACCCTGGGACAACATGAAGGACGGGGAGTGGTAGGGAAGAGGTCAAGGGTGGAGAGGAAAAGCGTCTTAGGGACATTGGGACGGGAAGAGAGAGAAGGCTTGGGAGTGGAGGAAGAGGAAGTGGTTGCAGGAGGTGTCTGTCTGCTGTGTTTGGGTGCATGTGCATTGGCTGGATGCTGTTGTGAGGTAGATGGTTGTTGTGTGTCTGAGTGCTTGCTTTTGTGTACTTTGGGAGGAGGGGGCACAGACACAGTGGGAGAGGACACAGGGGACATGTGCATGGATGTGGGGGTGGTGACTGCTAGTGAGGGGATTGTAGTGATGGGCATGATGGTGGTAGTGGATGAGGATGTAGTGCATGCAGGTGTGAGTACAGACGAAACTTGGAGGGAGGTGGACGACAAGGAGGAGGGGGCCACAGTGGAGGCAGTGGATGTTGGTATGTCTGCATCTGTATGGTGTTTCTGTGAGTGCCTGTGGGATGAAGTGTTGTGCTTGTGTTTGCCATGTCCACTCTTGTGTGTAGTCCTGCATGCATGCTCATCTGCCTGTGTGCTTGCGATAGGTTGGGGTTGAGGGGAATGGGATTGGGTAGAGGAGGTTGGAGGGGGAGGATAGAAACAGGGACAATGGCTGCCATCGGAGAGGAGGTCAGAGCCTGTATTGATCTCTATTGGACCGCCATGCCAGTGTGAATGCCCTCCAGGAATGAATTTGCCTGGTGCATTTGGGCTGCCAGCCCCTGGATGGCATTGACAATGGTTGACTTCCCAATAGAGATGGATCGCAGGAGGTCAATAGCCTTCTCACTCAGGGCAGCAGGGCTAACTGGGGCAGGGCTTGAGGTGCCTGGGGCGAAGGAGATGCCAACTCTCATGGGACAGGAAACACGCTAAGGGGCTGCTGGGAGGGCGGTGATGGTACGGGGCGGCTGTACCTTTAGTTGGGGTGGGCACAGAGGTGTCAGCCACTACCAGGGAGCTTCCATCGGAGGAGTTATAACTGTCTGAACTGTCCCCTCCAGTCTCTGCAGTGGTGCTCCCCTCGCCCTCCATCCCACTGATGCCCTCCCCATCGTTGGACTCTGCCTCCTTGGCCCTGTGGGATGCAGCTCCCTCTGTCGCCGGTGCCTCTGCTCTTCTGGCAGATGATGCTAATGCACATAAGGACAGGGTGACAAAACAAAAAGAGGGAGAGAGAGACAAAGTATACACTTGGTCAATGGTGGCAACAACACCACTGTTGCCGTACACGACACACACACACACACAGGGAACAGTCCTACGCACTAGGCAATGCACTACCAGTCACAATGATAGTAACCAGCCCATGGAAAGGGACACCTCACGCCAAATTGCAGCATAGCAGAGACCCACAGACCCCTCTCCAGTAGTGGATGCCTACTAGCTTGGTTGGAGGAAGTTTACATCAGACCCTGCCCAACATGGGACCTACCCAGTAATGTCCGGCCTGGCCTAGGGGCAACCAAAGACCCACATCCCCCACCCGGATACCACCCCATCAGGCACAAGTAGTATATTGGGGCACTGTTCTCACCCCTTTGTGTCTGCTGTGATGCCCCCAAGCGCCCATCCAGCTCCGGATAGGCCACCACCAGAATGCGGACCATCATGGGGGTCAGGGTTCGATGGGCACCCACCCCTTCCTCGTTGGAAGGCCATCCCCAGCTGGGCCTCTGCCATCTTCCATGCCCAGCCTCTCAGGTCCTCCCACTGTTTCCGACAGTGGGTGCTCTGCCTGCCGTAGACCCCCAGGGTCTGAACGTCCTTGCCGATGGCACGCCATATACCCTTTTTCTGATGGGCGCTGACCTGCAGAGAAATACACATAGGAAAAGGTATCAGTCAGACTGTCCTGCCTGTTACACTCATGGCCACCATAGCCCTTCATATCCCCTTACGCACAGACATGGCCAATCATACATGCAGCACGCTGCCCAGGGCCCTTCCACCAACCCCGCCACACACCACTCCATGCATTTATGCCCCATGCATTGTGCTCACAGTGTACTCACCTGTTGGTCTGGAGGCCCATACAGCATTTGGTACTGGGGTAGGACCCCATCCACCAGTCTCTCCAACTCCGTCGAGGTGAAGGCAGGTGGACTTTTCCCCAGTGACACAAGCCAAGTTCGGTTGCAGACACAAGTCACAGCAACACTTGCAGTGTAGGTCCTCTCCTGTTGAAGGTCAAGTAGCAAGTGAGCGAACAGACAGAAAATTGCAGTCACGTCCGCGGCGGTGCTTATCGTCACCACCGGTGTACATTACCATTGGCCACCGTACCCTATAGGGGCCAATAATAACCAATGAGGAGTTGCACGTCGATTCTCGACTGCCTCCCGCAACGGCACACAAAGTCAGCGGAATTACATCATTTCCACATGTCCCTCCATACAGACTAGGTGGACACCATTTCGGGGGGGGGTAGGCCATGGCTCCTACCTGCATCACAGTACACATAAGCACAAGTTGGACCCCTCCAACAATATACAGTTACAATCACAACATGCAATGAAGTGTAGTGGTTGGAAATATGAGATACTGACCAGCTGCTCACCGTTTTGCCCCATAGAGTGCAACCGCTGCGGATGAATAGGAGATGGCGACATCCCCCGTGCATAGACCCCGGGTGGACTTGGCAACAATGGAGGACAGGCACATCATCCTCACCTATAGACTTGACAGGGCCACAATCACAGAGCTGTGTGCCCAGTTGGAAACTGACCTGATATATGCCATCCGTCATCCCACTGGGAAATGGAGTCATCCCAATGTGCTCCATTTCCTGGCAACTGGCTCCTTCCAAGTGACAGTGGGTTTGGCAGCAGGAATGTCTCTGCCAATGTTCTCAATAGTGCTGACCAGAGTGTTGTCTGCCCTGATTAAACACATGCGCAGCTACATCGTTTCCCCCCAGGAGGAGGATTTGGCCACAGTGAAAGCTTATTTCTATGCAAGGGGATATATCCCCAACATCATAGGGGCAATTGATGGTAAACATATTGCATGCGCCCCCCCCCCCCTTGAGACCTGAACAGGGGTTCAGAAATCGAAAGAGCTTTCACTCAATGAATGTGCAGATAGTGTGCATGGCGGACCAGTACATCTCCCATGTCAATGCAAAGTATCCCGGGTCTGTGCATGATGCTTTGATCCTGATGAATAGCAGCATCCCATATGTGAAGGCTCAACTCCTGTGGCTAATAGGTGAACTCTGGTACCCACCCAGTGGATGTTGGTGTATGGGTATGGTGTGGGCCCTAATGGTTAGTGTGTGTCTAACAGTTGTCCCTCGATATTTGTAGGTGACTCTGGTTACCCCAACCTCTCATGGCTACTGACCCCTGTAAGGAATCCCAGGACAAGGGCAGAGGAACATTACAATGAAGCACATGGGCGAACATGAAGAATTATAGAAAAGACATTTGGGGCCAGATGTAGCAAGGCTTTTGTGCCTCGCAAACGGCGAAAAACGCTGTTTGCGAGGCGCAAAAGCCCTTACGCGATGCAGAAACGCATTTTGCGAGTCGGAACCGACTCGCAAAATGCATTTCCGACTCGCAAATAGGAAGGGGTGTTCCCTTCATATTTGCGACTCGCACTGCGATGTAAGTTGATTTGCGACCGCGAAAGGGGTCACAAATCAACTCGCAGTTACCATCCACTTGAAGTGGATGGTAACTCATTCGCAAACGGTAAGGGGTCCCCATGGGACCCCTTCCCCTTTGTGAATGATCACAAAAGTATTTTTTCAGAGCAGGCAGTGGTCCTATGGACCAAATGGTTTCAGAATTTTTTCTTTTTGCAGCTCGTTTTCCTTTAAGGAAAACGGTCTGCAAAAAGAAGAAAAAAAAACAGCTTTATTCAAAAAGCAGTCACGGACATGGTGGTCTGCTGTCTCCAGCAGGCCACCATCCCTGTGAGTGCCTAGACTCGCTATGGGCTCGTAAACTGCGACCCACCTCATTAATATTCATGAGGTGGGTCTTTGCAACCCCATATCGAGTCGCAGAAGGTGTCTGAGACACCTTTCTGCATAATATTTTGCGAGATGCAAATTGCGAGTCGCTGTGACTCGCTATTTGCAACTCGCAAAATATTGTTTTTCTACATCTGGCCCTTATTTCCTGGTGGGGGTCTTGGCAATAGTCTCCGGCTTCTGCCTGGATCGCAGGGAACATTTGAGGGGTGGTTCTCTTTCTGCAGGGGAATGGGTGCTGGTGGCCTGTTGTTCCTGTGGCGGGGCCTCCTATCCACTAGCTGCAGCGGAGGTGGAAGGCTGTTCATTGGTTTGGCTAGTGGTAGGTGCCCGGTGGTGTGCCACTGCCTCCCTCATGATGTTGGCCATGTCTGCCAGCACCCCTGCAATGGAGACCAGGGTGGTGTTGATGTCCTTCAAGTCCTCCCTGATCCCCAGGTACTGTCCCTCCTGCAGTCGCTGGTTCTCCTGCATCTTGTCCAGTATCTGGCCCAACGTCTCCTGGGAATAATGGTATGCTACTAGGATTGCGGTGAGTGCCTCCTGGAGAGTCAGTTCCCTGGGCCTGCCCTACCCCTGTCGCACAGCAATCCTCCCATCTTCCCTGTTGTCCTGTGCCTCTGTCCCCTGAACCGTGTGCCCACTGCCACTGACCCCAGGTCCCTGATTGTCCTTTGTTTATGGGGTGGCCTGGGGTCCCTGTAGTCATGGACACACTGCTGATTGATGTGTCCTGGGGACAGAGATATGGGCCCGCTGGGTGGGTGCTGTGCTGGTGTTTCCTCAAGGGGGAGGCTCTGTGGTGGTATGGAACTGTGCCTGGATAACCGACTGTCCGGAGATCCCTGATGGGCCAGGTTGGTCATCTAGTTCCAGGTGAGCGGAGGTGCTGTCATCACTGTGGGCCTCTTCTGGGGGGGGGGGCTGGATGTTGCTGGCACCTCTTCTCCGGTGATGTGAACTGGGGGACCTGTGGGGATGTAAATGCAGTGTTATTGTTTCTGCATGTGACATCTTGTGCATGGGTGTGTTGCTCTCTATGGTTTTATTGCCCTGGCAGATTAGCCTTTGTGTCAGTTGTTATTTCATGGGCTACGTGATTCTCTCTAGTGTGCATGCAGTGGTGATAGTTGTCCATGAAGGTCTGTGATAGTTTTCCATGCATTGGTGGTGCATGGGGATGAATGGGTTGTGATGGTGGGGTATGTGGGAGGTGGTGGAGTGATGGGAGTGAGGGTGGGGTGAGGGTATGTGATGGCATGCAGGTAGGGGAGTGATAGTAATAGAGATTTGACTTACCAGAGTCCAGTCCTCCTCCTACTCCTGCCAGGCCCTCAGGATGCATGATTGCCAAGACTTGCTCCTCCCATGTTGTTAGTTGTGGGGGAGGAGGTGGGGGTCCACCGCCAGTCCTCTGTACAGCCAGTTGGTGTCTTGCTGCCACAGAATGCACCTTCCCTGTAGGTCGTTCCACCTCTTCCTGATGTCATCCCTTGTTCTGGGGTACTGTCCCAAGGCATTGACACTGTCCACGATTCTCCGCCATAGCTCCATCTTCCTAGCGATGGATGTCTGCGGCACCTGTGATCCGAATAGCTGTGGCTCTACCCAGATGATTTCCTCCACCATGATCCTTAGCCCCTCCTCTGAGAACCTGTGGTGTCGTTGTGGTGTCATGGGTATAGTTTGAGTGGTGTGGGTGAGGGTGCGTGGGGTGATGTGTTGGGGTGTGTAATGTAAGGTGCGTGGAAGGTGTATGGGTGATGGTGTTATGTGGCTCTGGTTACGTGGGTGCTCTTGCTGTATCCCTCTCTGTTACATACACAACAGTTAGCAGGCAAGGGACGAATTCAATCTTAATTTCTAATAACCAATATTAACTCTTGGTTTCAGGGGGTAAATTATTTGCCCTTATTTATTTCATAAATTCACAGTAATGCAACATCAGGCTCATTGGAGAGACACCTGTCTCTATCTCTATACACAAATCTCCATACAAATATTTACATCTAGCATATAAAACATAAATACATATTCATATAACATTCTCATATAACAAAAATCATAACAATAATACAAACAAATAATACACAAAATACAAAAAATGCAAAAAAGGTGTGCCCGTCTTAAAAGCTTAAACAAATAGTCACTATAACACAGTTCACAATGTGATCTAGTATCAAATGGTAACCAAGGGTGGGGTGAATAGTTGTAAAGGGATGCGTGATATACACATGAGTTTTTCCATCATACGATTATGAGCCTCTCAGATAATTGTGATACCGGCGGTAACCGCTTATAATGCACATATCATAATAATGGGTTTATTTGAAAATACCAACCTTAAATCTATTTCCCTAGGATAATGACTGCAGTTTAAGCTGCTGATATTTACCTGGGGTGGGGGCAGGAACAAGTGGTACATATTGATTTTGGTGCTCTAAATCCAAGAATTAGTATGTTATTTCCCATTCCCCTGCGTACAACTTGTAATTGGAGTTATTTATCTAATTTGGTACATAATGATCAAAGGGATCATTACTCATGCAATGCCAGGACAGTGAGTAGTGCTTTTTTAAATTCTGAAACTGTGGCATACTGCACAATTTGCTCTTTTGCACAATTAGCGATCATATTGAACATAGGCGGGAGCACAGGAGGGAGGGTTGGGAGTGAGCCATGATGTTTTAATTCTTCTAAACCTGATTTTATATTTGTCATGAGTTGCTCATTTTGCACATATTCTGTAGCTAACAGCAGCACACATACTAAGTGGTGCGTTGGGGCACTTTTGGAGACAGGCTCTGCATGGCCATGATCAGAGCCAGCCCAGACAGCACAAGTGTGACTGCCAATTTCATTAGTGGTCCAGCTATTTTGCCACACCCGGTCACTCCATTTAATGAAGCCTGGTGTTCGGACGCGCAGCGGACGAACTGCTGGTGTGCCGCAGGTGCATCAAAGGCAAGGGTGTCCGCACCTGTCTGTGCAGTTTCAGGTTTAGCCCTGGTGATAAAGATATCTATGGGTCCTTTACCGCAGAGAGAGGACAAGCCTTAGTAGCATAAAGGGCTATGGTAGCCTTAATAGCATCAAGGCTATGGTAACTCCGAATCGGCTAATCAGCATAATACAAAACTGTAGTTCATTATCCAAGCATAGTTTAGAACTGTTTACCTAACAGAAATATGACTGAATAAAGACAGCTGGCCAGAAATGACTATAGCCCTCCCACTAGGGTATGCAATTGCAAGAAATGATTGGGTCGGAAAGAAAGGAGGTGGTGAAGCAATTATCTTTAAAGACAACTTTGAATGCAGATCCTCTTCAGTGGACATTGTAGGATGAGAACATCTGCTGTTTTCCATCAAACTTTCTCATTCATTTACATTTTCAGGCCTGCTCTATTATCGACCACCAGGGCCTGCCACAGAATTTGTGCAGGCTATCCAAGAGATCATGGCACTCCACAGTCTTCAATCAGCCAACTTCACACTGCTGGGGGAATTGAATATACATATGAACGATAATACTTGCACACAGGTCTCCAGTCTTAGGCAGGTTTTAACAGCACTTCAACTTATCCAATTGTCACGCTCCCCACACATGTGAAGGGTCACATATGAGACCCTATTTTTACCAATATGTCCAATATCAGGGTAAACGTCCCACAGCCCGTCCTATGGTCAGACCATCTATTGATTGAGTTTTCAATTACTAGAATCGATCTACCTAAACCCAGCATTACCTTCACCAAATCAACCAGACAATGATCTAAACTGAATATCGCATGCTGGAAAGAGGTACTGCAGGACTCAGCTCCGAGTTCGGACAGGGATGCTGCCACCCTATTCTTGGCTTTTGAGGAATAGATTACGTCGGCACTAGAGGTGCTCATTCCAAAAACATCTCCTGAAGTCTCCTCGAATCAGAGCCAGTGCTAAATGGTTCTCATCTGAGATCAGAGTGTTAAAGGAGGAATGCAAGAGGCTTGAAAGAAAATGGAGTCTTCAATATGATGATGATAGGAAGGTTATGTATAAAAAAGCATTGACAAAATATCAGAATGCAATCCAAAGAGCCAGATTAGAGGATTTTGGTGACAGTATGAATCAGTCTTCACAACCCTTCAAAAAGATCTATGTGATTGTGAATACTTTACTTTTTTTAAATCTAAAGTTGCTGGAGTGGGTCCTCCTCCCTCTAAGGAACACTGTAAGCAGCTAATCAACTTCTTCCTCAGAAAAATTAATCTGATATACGACTCCCTAGTATGGACCCAAGACAAGACAAGCTACTGTCAAAGAAGACACAACAGACAAAAAGGCTATTATGGCCTTTCTGACCTTCCGACAATTGAACAGTAACACCATCTTGTCTGCAGCCAATACAGTTAAATCAAGCTCTCCCTTGGATCCCACTCCTATAGACATGCTGTTGAAAGGAGGAGACACCATGGTATCCGTCTTGAAGTCCACTTATAATCTATCATTGGAAAGTGGTCAAATTCCAGACTCTAGGAAAAATGTGATTATCTATCAGCTGGTGAAAAAGCCTTCCTTAGACCTTGACAAGACAGAGAATTATAGAATTATCTACTACTCTCAGGGGTCAGTAAGATTCTAGAAAAACTGGTAAATGGTTATCTGCCCGATTTCTTAGGAACTTATATTCTCCTACACCAGACATTAACAGGCTTTATACCCGGGTGTAGTACAGAAACAGCTCTCTTACTGGCGTTGGAGGACCTCAAGAGGACAATAGATCAGGTTGGGTCAGCTTCAGTCATTCTTCTCAATCTGAGTGCAGCTTTTGACAAAGTCTCTGATTCAGTCCTCCAGCATAGGTTGGGGGAGGTCAGTATCACAGGAAGGGCATTACAATGGCTGGCCTCTTTCCTTGAAAACAGATGCATTCAAGACAGGGAAGGACCTTGTTTGTTGGTGGTTCATCAGCTAAGATGTAGAGTATAACAGGGATCACCTTTGAACCCTACTCTTTTTAAAGTATACATTTGCCCTTTAGCAGACAACATCTGCTCATCAGGTTTTACCATGGGATCGTATGCGGAAGACACTCACATTGTCATTTCCTTGTCACCCAATATTAATCTAACATCTGAGAAACTGTCCAGTTGCCTGAAGCAGAAAAACAAGTGGAAGGCAACTAGTTGTCTTAAACCTAATGGCAATAAAACAGAGCTCATTGGAAACAACCCATCGCTCTGGGGTCATCTCAACTGGCCCTCGTGTTTGGGTGTTCGCCCTGCCCCCAAACCAGAAGTGAAGAGCTTGGAGATACCATTGGATACAAAATCTGACCGTGGCCTCTCAGACAAGGAAAGTGGCTGGCACGTGTTTCGATCTACTGAGACCCCTTAGGAAGATGCCCAAATGGCTCCCTGCAGAAACTCGGAGAACAGTGGTACAAGGCCTTGAACTTTCATGCCATGATTATGGCAACTATCTTCATCTGGGCAATCCAACCTGTATCATCAGGAAGCTGCAAGTTATTCTAAATTCTGCAGCTCTAGATATGCTGGGCTTACCAAATACGCAGACTGCTCTAGCAAGCCTCCACTGGTTAGCAAAATAATTGAATTCAAAGCCTTATGCATAGCGCATAAGGTAAAACATGCCCACAGCCCACACACACATCCTCATTCATCTTATCACCCCCTACAACAAACAATGCGAGAGCTAAGATCAAATAGTCTCTCTCTCTTGGCCATCCCCAGAATTAAAAAAGCAAGAAGTGGAGGTTGTCATTTTTTTATTTAGAGTCCAAACTCTGGAATTCCCTCCCTACTCATCTTGGAACTGTTGGAGTGTGGCTTTTATAATCAAAGTCTAACATGAGCTGCTTGCAAAATAATGTGTAATGAAGCTGCAAAGAAAACGCATTAAAATGTTTCTAATGTACGCGTTTGAAATGTGCCCACGGGCTGTGCCCACCAATGTATGCAATGATTAATTAAATTGACTAATAATGAATTATTAATGTACTAATGTATGATTCTGTTCTAGTATTAAGAGTTATATGTGAAGATTTTGGTGAATTAATCATTAGGCCTTAGTTAGCAAGAGTCTGAGCCTAGCTGCCTGGCCTCATCTAAAATGTGTTTTTCTAAGAGTGCACTGTGCTGTCTGCCTGAAGGACATAAGCTGTACTTTTCTAGAAGCTAGAGAAGTGTGTGTAACCGTAGTAAATTCTTTCTCATGAGACCCGACTTGCTCAAGGAGACATTCTTGCCGAGCGCAACAGTGTTATTCGCAACAGGTACAAGGTCGTCTAAACTGGTAAAGATAATGGAGCTACTAACTGAAGCCGTGCGTGTAACTTTTCTTACCTGCCATCTCACTCGATGAAGACGTAAATCACAGGAGCCAATGAACTGCATGAGAACTGTCTTAATTGAAAATTTTGGTGAGGACATCAACGGATCATTGGATAGAGATAATGGTGCACCAAATACTGACCAATGGGAAATTAGAGACTTGTCTGGCAAATTCAATTTAACGTCGTGTCACAAGGAGACATCGGCCATTAGAGGGACACCCCTGCTGTTACTCTGGCATTCCGTCTTTACCTATGCTGCTTTGATTCTTCAAAACTATCCTCACCTTGCCTTGCCCGATATCTATTTCTTCTCCTCCTTAAGAGGGAAGAACTTTCTACCCTAGTTTCTGAGACTTTGTTGTTCTATCCTGGCTCATGGCAGATCGACTACTGTCCTGAGGAGGAAGACTGACTCTCTATGCTGACCCATTACGGAGGGTAACTATATGATAATGAAATTGTAATTGTCTGAATTGCCTTTCCTTTCTAGGTACCAACTGCTTTTGACAGAGACCATAGTTAGATGTTTTCAAAATTTGTGTTACTAAATTGTTTGCATGAAGCCCAACATGCTGATGCTAATTCGAGGTTAGTTAAGGAGTTCATTAAACAAATGCAAATAGACAAAATGACTGAATCTTTGCTGTGTTGAATAGATGCGCTAATGATACTCTGCTAAACAGATCCATGCTGACGCCGTGTTTTGTGCTGATGTTTATAATCTTTGCTTTGCTTAAATCTTACTCAAGTTGCCATATTGTGACATTATTGATATGTTTCCTGGTGTTGAGACTAATAAATTTTCTAGTAGATTTTGGGGAATAAATCTCATAAACCTTACTAAATCGAGTGTGGTTATTCGTGGCTGAAAGGTCATGATGAGTTTGGATTCTTATTAATATCATTAACTAATTTGATTAATTTGCTGTTGTGAATATTGATGAGGTTATTGACTCATCGATTGATATGCTGATTAGTTATCTCGTCTTAAGGTGCCTCCAAGCAGGTTCAAAAGATTCATTGGCCTAAAACGAGTCCCAGAGTAAGTAAATTACCTAGGGCGGGAGGCGTTACCAGTTCTGGTAGCAGAGGACAATTTCGGCCCTCAGGGGCCCTAAGATGAGGGTCCATTGTTTAGGATTGTTTTTTTGAAATGATGCAAATTGGAGAGATGATGTTTCCCTAAGCCCCAAATGACTTTACCGGGACTCCGGAGCTTGCCGAAGTGAGTTGGGTATGTTCTCGGCATTCTAGTGATGGTGTGAGTGAAGTAGGATTTGCGCTTGCACAGCTTATGCATACCGCAGGTGAATTGTGAGGTCTGTGAGAATTTTAGGCCAGGTGATGTTTTAGTAGGAGTGGGCGTACTCCGCAGTATGAAAGTAGGGAAGTCGGCGAACTTCATGTGAGTGTGGCACTTTGTGCTGAAAAATTTGTCCACGTGGTTGTTGGTGATGTACGGACCCTGCGTGGTCTAAGACTCCGGAGTATACTGATAAGTGTATGAGCCACTTGGTTTATGTTGTAACTTGCGCGGTTTAATAGGTCAATCGGGCGTGATTGACGAGTCGAGTTTGAGTCAAAGTGAGTGAATGAAACCTTTGATGGAGATTTGGTAAGTTCTAAAGTGCACTAGGACGAGCCACTGACAAGTCGAGAGTGAAATTTGCGGGTCAAATTTTGCTTGCGAGTGCGGGATCTGAGAAGGAGAGAGTAGCGGCCGAGGTTTCAAGTGAAATCTCTGTAAAGTTCTGAAGCGATTGTGTTACCCTTCCTGTAGTAAACCGGCAAGTTCGTGTTTTGTTGTTAAAAGTGTTCGCAATATATTGCATTAGGTTGTGTGAATAGGGAGTGAGGAAGACAAACCGCAAGACATTGTCAGCTGCAGTGTGTGTGGGTGTGACATCATTAGAGCCACGCTGGGATAGGTCAGATAGTGAGAAGGGTTGCGCACGGATTGGCAGCCGTCAGTGAGAGGCAATTAGTTGAGAAGGTAGGCGAAGGGTGTTCTGGGAATTAAAGTCACTTCCTGATTCAGTTATAAACGAAATAAGGGACGCAAAAATGAAGTTCTTCAAGGCTTTAAAGAGCGCTTTGAGGGGAGATGTGTACATTACCGCAAGTGTGGGGGAGCCTACACCGCCAGAGGATACTCCGGCTTATGCCGTGATGGAGGAGAAGGGAGTCGCGCCATGGTGCAAATTAACAGAGAAAGATGGGTGCTTGGCATTTCAAGAGAATGGGAAGTTCAACATAGGGGTTCTGGAGAATTTGTGGAAGGCGTTAAATGAGCAGAAGCCGTCTCCAAGGCCAGCACAGTTTGAGGCGTTAGCAATTTGGGAATTAATGGCCATACGACAGAGGCAGCAAAAGTTTGAGAGGAGAATGAGAAAAGCAGAAAAGACGCTAGCGGAGGCTAGGTGGGATAGTGAGACTAGGATGTGGAGAAGAGAAATAATAGATGGAGTCAGGATGTTTCCAGCAATCACTCAAGAAGTCGACACACAAGAAAGAAAGGCAAGGGTTCTAATAAATGGAAAGAGAATAACAAGTCTTGGGCAGATGCAGATGACTCAGATGATGATGAGTTCCATAATCAGTTGTTACATGATCGTCCACCGCCATATGCCATGAATGACAACAGACCAAGTTCTAGTGCAGGTCCTGTAAATTCAACACAGAATCAGGGAGCCGCAAATACAGCACAGGTAAATGCAGTTGTGACACCAGCTCCAGTGCAGAATAGTGTCAGCGTATCCACTGCGCCAGAGAGGCAGACACAGTTGCAGCCACCACCGGTTCAGAGGCTCTACCCTGATGTCCCAGTATTACAAACAACTACGAGTTTGATGGTGCCGTCTGACCAGGCATTTGCAAGATCAACATTAGTACAGATCGAGCCAACTCCACTTCTGCTGCCCCAGCCGGAGCAACAGATGGTTCCGAATTACACTTTGGTCACAGGACCGCAGTCAGTCACCGCACCTGTAATGAATCAGACTATGGGAGTTAATGCTCCCCAGGGTTTGGGAAACAGGCAGACGCCAGCTGCTATATCTTTGCCGGTTACAGTTGGTCCACCCATACCTATGTATGCACAGGCAAAGCCTAGTGTATGTGACCAAGGGGTAATGACTCAAGAGATGATAAGGGGAGGGTTTGTAGGAAGCTCTCAAGGGATGACACCGGGAGAACAGACAGCAGCGAGATCTAGGTCCTTGTTGGACTTCAGTCCAATTGGGGTTCCTCTAGAGACAATGAGACAGGCTGGTTTGGGACTACTAACTCCACAGATACCCAGTACGAACATGTCGTAACCACCAATGATGCAGACTGGAAATATCTTGTTGCAAGGTTTGACTGTGCAACAGCTGAATGAGTGGCTAGAGAAGCTGAGTTCACCGCAGACTACTCCTGCGACAGCAGAGCGGACGAAAGGGAGGAATACCTGAATTTATTTTAGGTTGGGTATGGAAGCAGCTGAATTAGTTGAAGGGAGCATGGGAGTGAATAGGCTAGAGTCATTCACTGAAGCAGAATTGAGGTATCTGAGTCAAAAAATAACTAAAGAAGTGAGCAAGGTGCACCAAAGGTTGGTGAATCTAGCAGACAAATACGGCATAGTCTTAGACAATACTAAGCATCTAAAGAGGAGTCACAGATTGGAATTCGAACCCAAAGATTTTTATCACATGAGGTCTACTGGGATGAAAGCACACCTTAAAGAAATTTTGCAGAGCGTGCAGGTTTGGGGAGCCTTAGAGAAGTGGGAAGGCAGATGGCCAAAGAAGAGAGATAAAAGGAAAAGTGACTGCTTGGAGCAGCAGCAGTCAAAACATGTGCCAGATACCGTTACCATAAAAATGCTAACCATGAGAGAGACGGATGGAGGGGTTCTTGTCCATGTACGGTGGTCTAGAGGTGACATTTTGTCATTCACAAATGACTTCCCCAGGCTGAAGGAAAAACCGATAGAGTGGTATCAGCAGATAGACAGATTTGTGAAGCTTGCGAAGTGTCTTTGGGAAGACTTGAATACATTGTTTGAGAATATAGTTCCTGCCGATTTGTGGCTCGAGTGCAAGAGAAGTATTGACTGGCCGACTGCAGAACTGGCAAGGGATAGGGCTACCGGAGCACCCTTTCCAGAGGTAATGAACTATTACTATAATGTAACTGAGTTCTTGAAGCAGAAAGTGTCGCCACAGAATATTGATTGCCAAAGGATTGATCGAACGGCACAAGAAGGCAAAGGTCAGTATCACAAGAAGGGCATTACAATGGCTGGCCTCTTTCCTTGAAAACAGATGCTTTCATGTCAGGTAAGGACCTTGTTTGTTGGTGGTTCATCAGCTAAGATGTAGAGTATAACAGGGATCACCTCTGAACCCTACTCTTTTTAAAGTATACATCTGCCCTTTAGCAGACAACATCTGCTCATCAGGTTTTACCATGGGATCGTATGCAGAAGACACTCACATTGTCATTTCCTTGTCACCCAATATTAATCTAACATCTGAGAAACTGTCCAGTTGCCTGAAGCAGATAAACAAGTGAATGGCAACTAGTTGTCTTAAACCTAATGGCAATAAAACAGAGCTCATTGGAAACAACCCATTGCTCTGGGATCATGTCAACTGGCCCTCGTGTTTGGGTGTTCGCCCTGCCCCCAAACCAGAAGTGAAGAGCTTGGAGATCTCAATGGATAACAATCTGACCATGGCCTCTCAGACAAGGAAAGTGGCTGGCACGTGTTTCGACCTCCTGAGACCCCTTAGGAAGATGCCCAAATGCCTCCCTGCAGAAACTCGGAGAACAGTGGTACAAGGCCTTGAACTTTCATGCCTTGATTATGGCAACTATCTTCATCTGGGCAGTCCAACCTGTATCATCAGGAAGCTGCAAGTTATTCTAAATTCTGTAGCTCCAGATACGCTGGGCTTACCAAATACGCAGACTGCTCTAGCAAGCCTCCACTGGTTAGCAAAAGAATTGAATTCAAAGAGCTGATACATGCTCACAATGAGAGGTTGCTAAAAGCATTCAAGCGGTACCGAGGTCATAGAGCAGAAAGATATGAATCACCTTGTGTTCAGGTTTGTGGAAGGGATGAGACCAGAAATTAGCCAGATGATAAAGAATCATTTGATTTGCTGGCAAGCGAAGCCAATTGATGAGGTGTTACAGTATGCAAAATACTGTAGTGATGAGATTGAGTTAAAGAAGAGAAAGTTGGAGGAGAAAGTGATGGTGATGCAAATTAAGGCAGAGCAAGCAGGGATTTAGGGAAACGGAGTACAACAGATGGTACAACTGCTGCAGGGAAACGTCATGTTTCAGCCGCAAACGAGAGGCAGAGGGCGAGGAGGTTTTGTGAGCCGTGGTCCAGATTTGAATACTGTTGTGGTACAAAATGACGTGCAAGGAATGAAGAAGGTGTTACCATGCCATGCCTGCGGGGCGTGGGACATTGGAAGCGGGAGTGCCCGATGATGGTGCAGGAGGGTGTTGTTCAACAAAGCAATGATGTCAGTGCATTTCAAAATGTTAAAGGACCAAGAATGAGGGGTCCTAATCCAAATTTCCAGAATTACATGGTTCAAATGCAGGGTCTCCAACCCATGCGACAGGTGTGGATGCCACGTATGTAACCAGTGCAGATGCTGCAAGTACAACAGCAGGTTCCAGTGGCACCTAGACAGCAAATGCAGTTGCCCTTAGCACCAATGGGACAGCAACAGGTGATGCTTCCTCAACAGGTCACAAGTCAAGGAATGGGTCAAAATAACACAGTACAACAGTTCCCATTGCGTGGTGTGAATGGAATAAACGGTGAATGGTCGGATGACAGTTCAGATAGTGAGGAGTGCAGGCTTGCAGCGTCCCTTGAAGTAGATCAGTGGGGACCCTATGTGCAAGGGATGGTGATGGGTCACAAGGTCTCATTTTTGATTGACACAGGAGCCACACGCTCTACAGTCAGAAGTGCAGAGGTTCTGAAATTCCCCCTTTCAGGACGCACAATAAAAGTAGTGGGAGTGGCAAACCAGCTCCTGACCAACACGATACCAGATCCGGTTCAAGTCGAAATTGGTACCTTTCAGGGATTGCACAGGTTTGTAGTCTGTGATTCAAGTCCTGTGTCCCTACCGGGAAGAGACTTACTGTGCAAGACGAGGTGTTCTATCACCTGTTTGAATGAGGGAATAGAGGTGCAGACAAACAGTGATGACGAGGGAGATGATGGTCAGATTTCAGAGCCAGAAACAGAGACTACAGATGAAGAGTACCCCTTCATAAGCTTCTTCCCGATGTTCGCAATGACTGATTTGCCCGCAGACCTTCAGGGGACAGTCACAGAGAAGGTATGGGACTTGACAGGAAAGGAAGGAGGATTGATAAAAGGAGTAGAACTAGTCAAAGTCGATGTGAAGCCAAATGCTGTGTTTCCCCAGGTACCGCAGTACCACATGGCACAAGATGTTCTCATACAGGTGACGCAGATAATTGCAGACTTTGTGAAGCAGGGAGCTCTGAAGGAAGTGATGAGCAGCCCATGTAACTCACCTATAATGGGTCTGAGAAAGCCCTGTGGGAAAGTCTGAATTGTTCAAGACTTACGAAAGATTAATGACATAGTGGTGAAGTGTTGCCCGATAGTGCCTAATCCAGCTGTGATCATGTTTCAAGTTCCATGCCACGCAGAATGGTTCTCAGTTGTTGACTTGTCCCAAGCATTCTTTTCTGTGCCTCTTCATGAGATCAGCCAATTTCTCTTCAGTTTCAAATTCCTGGACAAGGTCTACAGTTGGTGTTGGATCCCTCAGGGGTTTTCGGAGTCACCATCTATCTTCAATCAAATTCTGAAGAAAGATTTGGAATCATTGGAACTGCCTTTCCAATCGACTCTAGTGCAGTATATTGATGATTTGTTGATTGCCTCCAAAACAAGAGATGATTGCAAGTACAATACTATTGCCTTATTGAATCACTTGGGAAAGAATGGGCATAAGATGTCCCCAAAGAAGCTGCAGTACTGTCAGAAAGAGGTGAAATATTTAGGCCATTTGATCGAGAAAGGGTCGAGGAAAATATCTAAGGAAAGAGTGACTGCTATATTACAGATGAATCCCCCGACATCCAGGAGAGATGTCAGGATGTTTCTGGGAATGGTGGGCTACTGTCGTCAGTGGATCACAAATTTCTCCATCATCTCCAAGCCCTTAGTGAGACTGACAGCTAAGGAGGTTAAGGGTGGCCCAAATACCCAAACTATGTCAGAGAAAGAGATAAGGGCGTTCATTGAGTTGAGGGAGTGTATGTGCAGGGCTCAAGCTTTAGGTATGCCGGATTACACAAAGGCTTTTGACCTGTTTTGTCATGAACTTGATGCTTGTTCTTTGTCTGTCCTGACCCAGGTCCATGGAGGTGCAAACAGACCAGTAGCATATTTTTCAGCTACCTTGGACCCAGTAGCAGCAGCCTTACCGGGTTGTCTGCGTGCAGTTGCAGCAGTTGGTCAAAGCCTCACTCAGTGCGAAGGCATATTGATGGACATCCCTTAACAGTAATGGTTCCACATTCAGTTGAAATACTATTGACCCGAACTAAGACCCAGCACATGACAAATGCTAGATTGACCAAGTATGAGACTATTATATTGGGGTCACCAAATGTGTCACTGAAACGTTGCACTGTATTAAACCCGGCAACTCTGCTTCCCAATGAAAATGCAGATGTTGATGATGCTGAAGAGGTAGAACATGATTGTCTTGAGGTAACAGAATTGTGTACCAAACTGAGACCTGACATTAAGGATACTCAATTGGAGGATAATGACTACATTATCTTTGTTGATGGCTCATGTCTGAGAGACTCAGTAGGAGTACTGAGAGCCAGATATGCTGTATGTACAATCACTGGTATCCTAGAAGCATCTTGGCTTGAAAGGGTATACTCTGCTTAAGTGGCTGAATTGATTGCTCTTACTAGGGCATGCTATGCCGCTGATAAATTGAAAGTGACTATCTATACCGATAACAGATACGGATTTGGGATTGTCCATGATTTTGGCCAGCTATGGTACCAGAGGGGTTTCATGACCTCTTCTGGTTCTCCAGTGAAAAATGGTGAAAGAATTAAGGAATTGTTGCACGCGATTCAGTTACCTTTTGAAATTGCTGTGGTGAAATGCAATGCTCTTGTGAAATCGCAAGATTTTGTGTCCATGGGAAATGGATATGCAGATCAAGTCGTAAGGTTTTGTGCATTGAATTGTATATCTTTCAAGGATCAGTGGGAATTGTTACCTGAAATAGAAAATGAGACATGCACAGGTTACGCATTGAGGGTGTTTGACACAATGGAAGAATTAAAATTGCTACAGAGTCGTGCCAGCAGGGAAGAGAAACGCTCTTGGCTCAAAATGCAGTGTGTACAAAGACCAGATGATTTGTGGGTTTCAGATGAGGGGAAGATGGTTTTGCCAAACAGTCCTTTGTCTCAGTTTGAAAGGTTTTACCATGGTCAGGCACATATTGGGAGAGACACCATGATCAGATTGTTCAAAATTGATTGGTTCAATCCAAAATTCAGACAAGCCGCAGAAGTGATCTGTCACCGGTGCATCATCTGTCAGCAGATGGATGCGGGGAAAGGGACATTGGTGAATTTGAGCCACATTGGGAGAGCTGGAGGTCCATTTAGCAGAATGCAATTGGATTTTATCGAGATGCCTGTGTGTGGAGGTCTGAGATACGTGTTGGGGATTGTGTGCATCTTTAGTCACTGGATTGAAGCTTACCCTACACATAGGAATGACAGTCTCACAGTAGCAAAGTTACGGCTTAGGGAATTGATACCACGTTTCGGGTTTCCGATCTCTTTAGAATCAGATAGAGGAGGTGGTTAAACTCTTGTGTGCTGCAATGAATATTGAACAGAAGTTGCATTGCAGTTACCGCCCTGAAGCATCAGGACTAGTGGAACAAATGAATGGTACTCTGAAGTCTAGAATGGAAAAAATGTGTGCAGCCTCAAATTTGAAATGGCCGGATGCTTTGCCCTTAGTGTTGATGTCAATGAGAAACACACCCAACAAGAAAATGGGACTGTCTCCTCATGAAATTCTCATGGGCCGAGCTATGCGATTGCCTGCAGTACACGTGAGGAAGTTGTGTTTGGAGCCACGTTGGAAGGGGCCATATCAGGTGATACTGACAACTACAACTGCTGTGAAGTGTGTGGGAATTCCAAACTGGATCCATGCCAGTCACACAAAGAAGGTGAAGTGTCCAACTGATGAGGAAATTGAATTATCGAAAATAACAGCTACAGAAAAGGATGTCTCAGGGCCGGAGAGTAATCAAAGTGGAACTGAGACTACAGGAGAGTCCGTTGAGGACGGCTTGGTCACTCAAACAGCAACAGGTATCCAGAGGGGTGACAGTGAGCCTATCTCAACTGAGGCACCAGGAGGACTGACGCAAAAAGACGTTCTCCCAGAAGCAGACGGATACAGGTTTGAAGTTGAACCCCTAACAGACCCAGAAGGCGAAGGAGTTGAGGAGGAAGGAAGTCAGAGTGTCCAGACTCCTTCTGAGCCGCCTGCAGGTCCAGTAAGAAAAAACACCGCACAAGAGGAGGGCGTTGAACAGCAAAAAGGAAAGCCAAACTATGAAGGGACACTGAAAGGAGATAAGTGGCCAGAAACACAAGTGACAAAAGGAAAAGTGGTTGTCAAGAGACAATTGAGGAGGAGATAGATACGACAAGGAAAGAAGATCTGAGTGAAGGAGACTTGCAAGGTGACCGCAAATTGAAAAGAAAGAGAATAGCAAACAGAAGATACGCTGGTCCTGAGTGGGCTGATGCAACTTCAGCTGAGTGGCAACAAGAATTCTTGGCATTCTGCTTTGATCGAGAAGTCCCAGGTCAATACTATGGTACCTGAGTTGGCCACAAGGAAATAAGACTGTGTTAAGTTGAAATAAAGTTGAGATACCGGAGAAAAGAGACTGATAAATTACCGGATGTGTCACTGTTAACCTGAATTGACTTATGAAAACTGATTGGGACAAGCTGCTAACTGGATTGACAAAGGACCCTGAGAGCGAATGAAGAAAGCTGTAAATACTTGCTAAAGAGAGACTTTACTTAGCCTCGCTGAAAAAAAAGGGGAAAAAAAAGGAAAGGAGAAAAAAAAAAAGGGGGGATTTAAACATCCTCAGCTGATTTGTTGCTTACATTTGTAACACTTTACTTCCTGATTCTTTATAGATCATGCCTAACATGGGAGATGACATTGAGGGGAGTAAGCGTTGTAAATATTTGGGTGTTGCTTTGGGTGTTGTATGTGTGATATTTATTATAGCTTTGTTTGTGGAGATGCGATTGGTGCATGAGAATGAAGCTAACAATGCTACAGTTTCTGAGACCGCTACACTAACACCTTGGGAGAAGTTTCAGCAGGATACAAAGTATCTGCATGACCAAACTAATGCCAAAGGGGAACTGTCTACTAACGTTTTCTATCGCTTGCTGAGTGAGTATATTGACACTATGGATGCAAAGGCTTGTTATGTGTGTACACAAATTCCTCTTTCAGTTCAAGAAGGAGTTACATATGACAGTTTACCCCTAACCTATGGGATTAGTTGTAGTCTGCTACTAATGTGTTTCTATAACCAAGAGGAAGTGCAATATTTTTACCCTAACTATGACCTTTTATTCTCTTATGCACCTATCATAGAAGATCTGAATATTGTAGCTAAATATTATGGCATAAAGCTGATTAAAGGATTCTATGAACCTAGAGTAACAATTTGTGCGTCATCTGCACACTGCAACAATTTGACATGCTTGCTTGCACCTGTAGAGAAAAGCTTTTTAGATCACACGAAGATGGAAGAAGGGTTTTAAAGGGGAAATTAGAAAAGGCCTTGCAGCAACGATCCTTTCTTAGTAATAGCAACAATGGAATTAGGGAACAAGGGAAGCTAGCTTTAGATGCGAAACATGTAGGTAAGCTTTACATAACACGGCCAAAGTCATTTTATGACAAGCCTCTGTCCAAGTCACCAACCTAGGTTGCTTTTTGGATGTGAGTTCTGTCAAGGGTGTCACCATGGTTCCATAGCCCTTGACAAATCTGCGCAAATACCCGGTGAGGCCTAAGAAGGCTCTCACCTCTGTTTGGGTTCTAGGTGGTTGCCAGGCCTTGATAGTTTCAATCTTGGCCTGGAGTGGCTGCACCTTGCCACCACCTACTAGGTGTCCCAAGTACACCACGGAACCCTGCCCAATCTGGCACTTACTGGCCTTGATGGTCAGGCCTGCCTGTTGCAGGGCCTGAAGCACCTCCTTTAGGTGGAGCAGGTGTTCCTCCCAGCTGTCGCTGTAGACAGCAATGTCGTCCAGGTAGGCTGCGCAGAAGGCATCCTTGCCAGCTAGGATCCAGTTAACCAACCGTTGGAAGGTAGCGGGGGCATTTTTCAACCCAAAGGGCATCACCCGGAATTGGTAATGGCCCTCAGGTGTGGAAAATGCTGATCTCTCTTTAGCCCCCTCAGTCAAGGCGATCTGCCAGTACCCTGATGTGAGATCAAAAATACTGAGGAATTTGACAGCGCCTAGCCTGTCTACGAGCTCATCAGCTCGGGGGATGGGGTGAGCGTCAGTCCGTGTGACTGAATTGAGACCCCGGTAGTCCACACAGAGCTTAAGTTCTGTCTTGGCACTGGGGGCAGCAGCCTTGGGTACAAGCACCACAGGGCTGGCCCAGGGACTGCTAGACTTCTCAATAACCCCTAGAGCCAGCATCTTGGAGACTTCCTCTTTGATGCTGGCCTTCACCTTGTCTGACAACCTGTAAATGTTGTTCTTTACAGGGGGACTGTCTCCCGTGTCAATATCATGGACACACAAGTGTGTGCATCCAGGGGTGAGAGAAAACAGGGAGGAGCACTGTTCCAGTAACTGGTAGCAGCCCCCTCTCTGGTCTAGGGTCAAGGAGTCAGAGAGAATGACACCCTCCACTGACCCATCACCTTCCTTGGCAGCGAGGAGGTCAGGGAGAGGTTCACTCTCCTCTTCCACCCCCTCATCTGTCAACAGAAGCGTGTTGACTTCAGACCTCTCAAAATGAGGCTTCAGTCGGTTGACATGGAGCACCTTTAGGGAGTTCCTAGGGGATTGGAAGGCCACTAGGTAAGTGGCCTCCCCTTTCTGCTCCTTCACTTCAAATGGGCCAGACCAGCGGTCCTAGAGAGCTCTAAGCTCTACTGGCTCCATTACCCACACTTTGGTGGTCATTCCAACCCTGGCGGTCCATGACCGCCGGGTTGGAGGACCGCGGGAGCACCGCCGACAGGCCGGCGGTGCTCCAATGGGCATTCCGACCGCGGCAGTAAAGCCGCGGTCGGACCGGCAACACTGGCGGTCTCCCGCCAGTGTACCGCCGCCCATTGGAATCCTCCAAGGCGGCGCAGCTAGCTGCGCCGCCGAGGGGATTCCGACCCCCCCTACCGCCATCCAGTTCCCGGCGGTCCGCCCGCCGGGAACCGGATGGCGGTAGGGGGGGTCGCAGGGCCCCTGGGGGCCCCTGCAGTGCCCATGCCACTGGCATGGGCACTGCAGGGGCCCCCATAAGAGGGCCCCTAAATGTATTTCACTGTCTGCTGCGCAGACAGTGAAATACGCGACGGGTGCAACTGCACCCGTCGCACAGCTTCCACTCCGCCGGCTCGATTCCGAGCCGGCTTCATCGTGGAAGCCTCTTTCCCGCTGGGCTGGCGGGCGGCCTGAAGGCGGCCGCCCGCCCAGCCCAGCGGGAATGTCAGAATTACCGCCGCGGTCTTTCGACCGCGGAACGGTAACCTGACAGCGGGACTTTGGCGGGCGGCCTCCGCCGCCCGCCAAGGTCAGACTGAGGGCCTTTGTCTCCAGGTTGAAACTCTACCAGGGTGGTCTTCGTGTCATACCAGTGTTTCATTACCTCTTGACTGGCCTCAAGGTTACTTTTGGACACTTTCCAGAAGCGGTTCATCTGGTTGCGGAGGGCCAGCATGTAGCTGACCACATCCTGAGGGGGTGCCTTTGGAGCTTTCTCCAACCCTTCCTTGACAATGCTTAAGGGTCCCCTGACAGGGGACCCATAAAGGAGCTCAAAGGGACTGAATCCTACCCCCTTCTGGGGTACCTCTCTGTAAGCACAGAGAAGGCATGGTAAGAGGACGTCCCACTTACGCCTCAGGGCCTCAGGGAGGCCTGCAATCATGCCTTTCAGGGTCTTGTTGAATCTCTCCACAAGACCATTAGATTGGGGATGATAGGGTGTGGTGAACTTGTAGGTTACACCACACGCATCCCACATAGACTTCATGTATGCAGACATGAAGTTAGTGCCTCTGTCAGACACTATCTCCTTTGGGAATCCCACATGGGTAAATATCCCCATCAGAGGGATTGCCTCTGGGTAACGGGTGGCATGGTCCACCAAACCCAGGATGAACCTGTTGCCTAGGGCACTTTTGGGGTCCAATGGACCAACAATGTCGATGCCCACCCTTTCAAAGTGGGTGCCAATCACAGGAAGTGGAATCAGGGGGGCATTAACCCTTCTTCCTGTTTTACCACTGGCCTGGCAGGTAGGACAGGACCTACAGAACCTATCTGAGTTTGTCCTCATTCTGGGCCAATAGAAGTGGGTGACAAGCCTTGCAAAGGTCTTGTCTTACCCCAAATGTCCTGCCAGGGGAATGTCGTGAGCCAGTCCCAGTAGGAAGGTCCAGTAACACTGGGGGACCACCAGCGCACACGCTGCCCCAATGGCCGGAACTTTAGGCTCACTGTAGAGGAGGTAATTCTCCCAATATTTGCGGTGATCGCCAGAGGCTTCGCCTGCTTCCTGGGCTGAGGCTTGCTTCCTCATGCCCTCTAGAGTGGGACATTCCTCCTGCACCTTGCAGAATTCCTCCCTGGTGGGCCCACCCCCAACTTGCCAGCCAGCAAGCTCAGGTAGGTCACCTAGGGCGGCAATGTCTTCCCCAGTTGGCTCGGGACCTCCACCTCAGGAACCCCGTCAACCACTGCGGGAACTTCTGGGACCGGTTTCCCGCATCCCTTGCCCCTCCTCTTGGCAGTTGTCTGGGCCATTGTTTCAGGCTCCAGGCGCCCTTGACTTCCCTCTCGGGCAGCCATGGACCGTGTGGTCATGCAGACCCACTCAGGCAATCCTAACATTTCCAAATGAGACCTTAGCTCTACCTCCTTCCAGGTAGCGTGCTCAAGGTTGTTGCCTAACAGACAATCTACATGCATGGCAGGACTCACAGCTACTTTTAGAGTACCAGAGACCCCCCTCACTCAAAGGGAACCAGAGCTACTGGTAGGTGGCTCTCACGATTGTCGGTGATTATGACTTGGTGGAATGTATTTGGGATGACCTGCTCTGCTTACACCAGCAGACCCTTGACAGTAGTCATGCTGGCTCCTGTGTCACGCAGAACCTCCACCCTTTGCCCATTGATAGTGACCCACTGTCTATACTTGGAAGTAATGGCAGGCATGAGGGTTTTTGGCACCAACTCTGCATCCCCAAGGGACACTAGGGTTACCTCTGTCTGCTCCCCAAAACTGACTGGGAACATCTCCTCCCCGAGCGCTACGCTATCCAACCCAGGTGTCTGCCCTCCTTTGGGGGGCTGTGCTCTCTTGGGACACTTGGAGTCGCCCTCAGAGTGCCCATAATTATTGCACTCTGCACAGTGGGGTACAAACCTCCCTGTCTTATGGTCAGTACAACCTTTCTTTTGAGAATCAGACCGGGACTGGTTACCACTACTCCCTTGGGAACTATTTTGGGGGCCTTTTGAGAACTCCTTGTTTTTAAGTTTTTCTCCCCCTTCTTTCTTCTGATGGGAACCCTGACCACCTTTCTGGAGGTCCCTCCCAGATACCTTTTTGGACACTCTGGTACTAGTCCAGAGGTCCGCCTCCTCAGCAAGCTTCCTGGGATCAGTCAGCTTACTGTCTACTAGGTGCTGGTGCAACTCTGTAAAACAAATACTGAGCATATGCTCTCTCAGAATCAAACTATACAATCCTCTGTAATCATCTACTTTGCAGCCCCGCACCCATCCAATCAGTGCCTTACTGGAAAAGTCAAAGAAATCTACCCATGGTTGTGTGGTTAGTTTGGTGCTGTCCCTAAACCTCTGATGGTATTTCTCAGGGGTCAGCCCAAACTTGGCAAGTAAAATGGCTTTCTGAAGTGGGTATGTGTTTTGATCTGGTTTGTCCAATGTGAGAAGTGTGTCCCTCCCCAATGGTGGCCCATAACTCTGCATAGCTGTACCCCATTGCCCCTCAGGAACCTCATGAGCCCTTAGTGCAACTTCATAAGCAGCTAGCCATTTATCTATGTCATCTCCCACCACAAAACTGGGCACCACATTTTTGGGTATACGAACCTTCTTTTCTCCAGCAGGTCCTGTCTGTAGGCTGCCACCATTACTGCTGGATTCAGACTGTCTTGCCTTAAGATCCAGCTCCTTGAGACTCAGTTCATGAGCCAACAAAAGTTTTTTTTCAGCCAAGGCTCTCTCAGCCCTTCTTTCCTCCTGTTGAGACTCAATTTTTAGTCTTGCCATTTGCACTTGGAACTCCCTCTCCTCTCTCCTTTCCTCTGCAGTCAGGCCTTGATCAGAGACACTGCTCCCTGGTCTGGAAGGGGGCACAATTGCAGTGGTAACATAACCCACTGATGACAAAAAATCCTCTGGGGGGTCATCTTCTGGCTGCTCCTCCTCAGCATCCTCCTCTAAATGGGCTTCTGCCCTGGCCCTCAGTGCCACTTGAAAGTCCTCCTTTCTGGAGGCCCCTTGGGTGGGTTCGCTCATCTCCCTGCAGAACCCTTTTAGCTGTTTGACAGGGTATGTCTCCAACAGTACTAGGTCAAAATCTCCTGCTTGAGACCCAGCCTGAGGCATGTTGAGTGGGGATTTAGGTTTAGATAATTGTGAGGAAAAACGAATTTGCAAAAAGAGATAAAAATCAAGTTGACCTTCAACTGTGGGAAGGTAGTGAAATACTTAGCTACTGTATGTCACTGCACAAATACAAGTCCTATCCTCACCGCTGATCACCAATGTTAGAAATGGGGTCTTTGGTTGGCAGTCAGGTTACCCCCTGTCCAAGCAAGGACCCTCACTTTAGTCAGGGTAAGTCACACACAATCCAAATTATCCTGTGCCCACCCTCTGGTAACTTGGCACGGAGCAGTCAGGCTTAACTTAGAAGGCAATGTGTAAAGTATTTGTGCAATAAATCATACAATAAAACAATATAGCACCATAAAAATACACCACACAGTGTTTTGAAAAATATATAATGTTTATCTGGATATTTGCAGGTCAAAACGATAAAAGATGCAATAAGAAATTGTAAAGATATCACTGGAAAGTGATATAAAGGCCCTCATTACAACCCTGGCGGTCCAAGACCGCCAGGGCTGTTTTGGCTGAAGCACCGCCAATAGGCTGGTGGTGCTTCAGAGGGGATAACGACCGTGGCGGTAGCACTGCGGTTGCACCGCCGGGGCCGGCGTTTTCCCGCCACATTTGCCCCAGCGGTGATAATTCGCCAGGACAGCGCTTTTTGCTGCGCTGCCCAGGGGATTACAAGTCCCCCTACCGCCAGCCTTTTCCTGGCGGTATGGGGAGTCGTGGGGCCCCTGGGGGCCCCTGCACTGTCCATGCCACTGACATGGGCAGTGCAGGGACCCCCTGACAGGGCCCGTGCAGCTTTTCACTGTCTGCATAGCAGACAGTGAAAAGCGCGATGGGTGCAATGCACCCGTCACACGGCTGCAACACCGCCGGCTCCATTTGGAGACGGCTTCCATGTTGCGGCCCACATCCCCGCTGGGCCGGCGGGGATGTCAAATGGGCACCGCGGGAGTGCGGCCGCATTGCCGGCCGCACGGCGGTCACAACTTGGCAGGCGGCGATTGCCGCCCGCCAATGTTGTAATGACCCCCAAAGTGTCTTAAGTCTTTAAAAAGCAAACAAAGTCTCTTTCAAGCACAAAGCATCTGGTTGGAGTGAAAAATCTCTGCAAAGGGCCGCAGAGAAGGAGATGCGTGGAAAATGGTGTGTGCGTCGGTTTCGCCCCTTCACGGACTTGCGTCGTTATTTTTCATGCGGGGAAGACGTTGCGTCGGTTTCCGGCACGCAATGGGTCTCCTCTTTGGGTCGCAAGGTTTTCCAATGCCCCGGGGTCTGTGCGTGGAATCCTGGGCTTGTTGACCAGCTGTGCATCGTTCCGGTGGGCAATGCGGGGAAATTTCTCCCTCACGCCAGGCGCTGCGTCTATTTCCCCTCTGGAAGTCGGGCAGCGTTGTTCAAGCGGCGAAGTTCCGGTCGCACCGCAGGCGCCGCGTCGATCTTTTCCTCGTGAAGTTGAGCGGCGTCATTCCGGTTCGGCGAGCGGTGAATTTTTTTCACCGCACAAGGAGTCCAGTTGCAAGAAGGAAGTCTTTTTAGTCCTGAGATTTCAGGGAACAGGAGGCAAGCTCTATCCAAGCCCTTGGAGAGCACTTCTGCAGCAAAGCAAGAGAGCAGCAGGACAGCAGGGCAACAGCAAGGCAGCAGTCCTCTGTAGAAAGCAGTCAGATGAGTCCTTTAGGCAGCCAGGCAGTTCTTCTTGTCAGGGTGCAGGTTCTGGTTCAGGTTTCTTCTCCAGGAAGTGTCTGAGTGAATGCACAAGGAGCTGTCAACTAAACCCAGCCAGACGTGGATTGTAAGGCACAGAAAGATTTAAGTGCAGAGAAATGCTCACTTTCTAAAAGTGGCATTTCTAAAATAGTAATATTAAATCCAACTTCACCAGTCAGCAGGATTTTGTATTACCATTCTGGCCATACTAAATATGACCTTCCTACTCCTTTCAGATCAGCAGCTACCACTTCAACAATGTATGAGGGCAGCCCACAATGTTAGCCTATGAAGGGAGCAGGCCTCACAGTAGTGTAAAAACGAATTTAGGAGTTTTACACTGTCAGGACATGTAAACTACACAGGTACATGTCCTGCCTTTTACCCACACAGCACCCTGCTGTAGGGGATACCTAGGGCACACATTAGGGGTGACCTATATGTAGAAAAAGGGGAGTTTTAGGCTTGGCAAGTACTTTTAAATGCCAAGTCAAAGTGACAGTGAAAATGCACACACAGGCCTTGCAATGGCAGGCCTGAGACTAGGTAAAGGGGCTACTAAAGTGGGTGGCACAACCAGTGCTGCAGGCCCACTAGTAGCATTTATTCTACAGGCCCTGGGCACGTATAGTGCACTCTACTAGGAACTTATAAGTAAATCAAATATTCCAATTTGGTGTGATCCAAGGTTACCATGTTTAAAGGGAGAGAGCATATGCACTTTAGCACTGGTTAGCAGTGGTAAAGTGCGCAGAGTCTAAAAACCAGTAAAAACAGTCTCCAAAAAGTGGAGGGACGCAGGCAAAAAGTTAGGGGTGACCACCCTAAGGCTGTCAGGTCTAACAATGACAATGTATTTGTGGGAACGAGTGAGTGTAAGCACGTGTTTTTGTTTCAGAATAAATGGACGTTCATGCTAAATGGAATGGATCATGCGATCCCAGGGGTCTATTATATTTGTGGATGTGAGAAAACAGGGCTGATTGCAGAGGCCCCCTAACTTTTTGCCCCCATTTTCCACTTTATGCTGGTGTTTTCCTGACTCTGATGGTGCCCTGGGTACTGCTAACCAGTCCCAGGGCCTGTGCTCTGTGTAAAATCAATATGCAAATTAGGCTAATTATAATTGGCTAAGTTAACCTACCTATAAGACCCTAGTATATGGTAGGGCATGTAGGTTTAGGGACCACAGCATAGGTGGTGCACACCTAGGTGCACTGCTGAGGTGCCCAGTGTCATTTTAAAGGCAGGCCTGCCTTGCTGGCTGCTTTTTAAATTAAAGTTATATGCAAATTCGACTTTGGAATTAAAAGTAGTTCCAAAGTCTTAAACTACCTTATTTTTACATATAAGTCACCCCTAAGGTGTGCCCTATGTGCCCCTAGGGTTGGGTGCCATGTAACTATAAGCAGGGACTTTATAAAAATAGATTTATAAACCCTGGTGAGGTAAAAACAGTCAAATTTGTTTTTCCCTCATTGAAGTAAATGGCCTTCATAGGCTAGAATGGGGAGACTTTATTTTAAATGTTAAAGTCTCCTTAAATGTTGCATACCAAGAATTTGGTATCAAATTAATTGTTGTAATAAATCCCACAACTTCCAGTTGTTGGATTTAATATAACTTGTCCAGGTAAAAAGTTTTAGACTTTACCTAAAAAGTTGCCAATTTCAGCCCTGCATTGTTTTTGCTGCTGTGCTGTGATTGGCCAGCCTGCAGCAGCTTAGTCAAGCTGCCTTGATGAGGTGTGAAGTGGCCTGGCTTCACACAAAGGAATGTGCTTGTGGGAGAGAATCTCCCCTCAGCAGATGGTGAGGCAGGAAGGGGGAGGGCTGCCAAACTGGTCTTCAAAGGCAGAGAAGGACATTTGGAGCAACCAGCAACACCCCCACATCCTGCAACCCCAGACAACTAGGTGCCCCCTTGATTAGATTAGGAGAGGGCAGGAGAGGGGTGTGTTTATGATTTTTAGCCACACCAGTGGGTGGGCTCAGCCAGATGTAACCTCCACAAATCAGATTCAGCCATGTTGGATTTTTAGAGAATGTTGCCTTCTGTGATGGATTTTTGCCACACTTCCCTGGAAGTGGTCATCACAGGGGGACGACCCTGTACCTGATTGGAGAACCAGGACCCCCCTGCTTTTCACCCAGGAGCAAGGATAAAACTGGCAGACCTGCACCCACACCTCAGTTCCCTACCACATCCAACAAGGAAGAACAACAGAAGAAGAAGGACTGCCCTGCTGGACCCCTGGCCTGCACCTGGAACCTGCACTCAGAAGGACTGCACCAGCTGCACACTTGGGCTTCACCACAAGAAGGACTTTGCCTGGCTTCAACTGGTTCAAGGAGGGACTCCCTCTTTGCTACAGGTGAAAAATTGCTAACCAGAGTCCCCTGCACCAACTCCTGAAGAAAGCGACCAGCTGACCACTGTCCAGTGGCCAAAAAGGAGTTTGCGCCAGGTGCATTCTGGGAGTGGTAATCCGCACCCCCCAAGGACGATCTCAGAACTTCTGCACCCTTGGGGTGAGCTGTGGACCCCAAAAGAACCTTAAAAGAACATCTGGGTGAAGCCCCAGAAGTTTGGAGAAGATTTGAGAATTTTTGTAAAAATGCTCCATAGAGGGACCGACCCGCCGCTGAAATTCTAGCCGGCTTGCCTCAACTGCGACCTGGTCTGATTTGGTGGTTCGTCCGGGTAAAGAAAAATCTCCGAAAAAGAGACTAAGTCCGAAGGTAAAAAGTTGACCGGGACCTCCCAGCCATCGTATCCGAGAAGGGCTCCATGGACGTCCGATCAAGATCCAGGTTTACCCCGGTCGAAGGATTTTCACCTCAAAAAAACAACTAAGTCCGAAGGTAAAAATCTCCACCGAGGAATCCAGCATCGCGTATCCGGAGAAGGGCTCCAGGAGGGCGGATAGGACTGGCAGGTTCGTCCCACTGAAGAAAATCTTCAAAATAAAGACTAAGGCCCTCATTCTGACCTTGGCGGTCTTTTCGCAAGACCGCCGAGTTACCGCCGCGGTAAAGACCGCCGACCGCGGCGGTATGCCGCTGCGCGTATTCCGACCGCTGGGAGCGTTCCGCCGGAATACCGCCAGCAGCCACACTGGCGGTCGGCGGGAAAGTGGAGACTGGTCAACCTCCACCGCCACGCCAGCAGAACACCGCCCCCAGAATTACGACCCACATTTCTGTGTGGCGGTCTTCTGTTGGCGGTCACGTCCCTATGGCTCCCGTCGCCTCCCGGAGGACCAACGCACAAGGTAAGTTGATCGTCCGTGAGGGGAGGGGTGGGGGGGTGTTGTGTGATGTGTGCGTGCATGGGGGTGTGCGTGTGAGTGTGTAGAGGGGGTGTGTGAGTGCGTGCATGCGGGCGGGGATTGCTGCTGTGCCTATGGGCAATGTGTGTAGTTCGGCGGGTGCGCATGTCGGCATGTATGTGTGCGTGTATGTGTCCCCGTTGTGTATGTGTGTGTGTAGGGGGTGTGTATATGTGCATGTTGGGGGTGTGTGCATGTCGGGGTGCGTGTATGTGCATGTCGGGGTGGGGGTGGGGAGGGGGTTCGTACCACCTCTGGGGGGTGGCAGGGGGGTGGAGGGTGTGGGGGGAGGACTCGGGGGGGCAGTGGGGGGTGGGGGAGACCCCTATCAGTGCCAGGGAAGGAATTCCCTGGCCCCGATAGTGCCTACCGCCATGGTTCGCATGACGGTTCCCGAACGCCAGAAACCGCGGCGGTAAGCAGGGTCATGATACCGTTGGCGGTCTTGGGTCGACCGCCGGACCGGAGTGCGCAGACTCCAGCCCGTCGGTCATGACCGCCGTGGCTGTCGGAGTGGGGAAGTGGCGGTCGGTCGCGGCGGTGACCGCCGCGGTCAGAATGCCATTTTTAATACCGCCGGTCTGTTCGCGGTCCGACCGCCGCCTCTCCGCCGACCGCCAAGGTCAGAATGAGGGCCTAAGTCAGAAGGTAACTTTTTAACCGAGCCCTCCCGCGACCTGTAGCCGAGCAGGGCTCCATCGCGGTCGGCCTGAAACTTTGACTTTGCCCCGGTCGAGGTGCAACCAGATGACCCGATTGGCGCTTTTTGTTTCTAAGAGCTAGAAAAATAATAATTCTTTAAAAATTCATATCTCTGGTTCCCTTTATCCGATTTTATTTGTTTTTGTGTCATTTTAAAGATAAAAATATAACCTATTTTTATAAATTGGTTTGGGATTTTTAAACTGTTTCCTGTGTTTTATTTAATTACTGTTTTGTGATATTTGAATGCTTATCACACTGTCTCCTAAGTTAAGCCTTGACGCTCGTTGCCAAGCTACCAAGGGTTGAGCTGGGGTTAATTTACTGAGACCTAACTGGACCTAAGTGGAGGTTAGTGGCTTGTTGCTAGGTGTAGGTACCTACCTGCCCTTACCAATAACCCATTTTCCAACAGTGGACTTAATGCTTATTACCGTCTCCCAAAGGGATGGTATGGGACATGTTATTTGGGAATAGTTTTCCCAAAGATTTACCAGGTGGAAGATTAAAAGAAATTTCCGAAAGTGGCTGAATTACTTCGAGCTAGACAAAAGAGAGAAACTGCTGCTGGTATAGTAGGAGATATATTTGGAGCGATAATTCCTTCAGTAGGGGTTGTCTTAAACTCCATAAAGATTCGAAAGTTGTCTACTATTGTGGATAACATGTTGACAAACTTTACAGGGGCTATACTCCTGATGGATACTGAACTTGCTGAGGAGAGGGCTATGACTCTTCAAAACAGGCTTGCTTTTGACATTCTTTTAGTTAAAAGTGGCGGAGTCTGTAAGATGCTTAATTAGCGTCACTGCTGTGCCTACATACCTGACAATAGTAATGAGATTAGAAGTATGCTTACCAACCTAACAAGAGATAGTGCAGATTTGAAAGAATTGAAGGAATCAGGAGTCTGGGAAAAGGTTGGAAAAGGATTTGCTCATGTGGGAAGTTAGTTTAGTAGTCTTTGGCATGGGGTATTGGGAAAAATAATACAAGGAATAGTGATTGTTCAGGCCTGTTTATTTGGACTATGGTTATTGAGCAAAGTTAGCGAAAGGATTAAAGCAAAATTTGCAAGACATAAAGCGAGGAGGGAAGAAAGGAAAAGGGAGAAAATGTTCAGAGCAAAATATGAAAAGGCAAAACAAAAGAAAGAAATTGAGATGAAAGAGATGAAGAAGTGACAAAGTGGTTAAATGAAGGATTTGTGTGATGACAAGAGTCATCAGAGGAGGGATTGTTGGAGTGTAGCTTTTATAATCAAAGTCTAACATGAGCTGCTTGCAAATAATGTGTAATAAAGCTGCATAGAAAACGCATTAAAATGTTTCTAATGCACACGTTTGAAATGTGCCCACGGGGTGTGGCCACCAATGTATGCGATAATAAATGAAATTTACTAATAATGAATTATTAGTGTACTAATGTATGAGTCTGTTCTAGTATTATTAAGAGTTATATGTGAAGACTTTGTCGAATTAATCATTAGGCCTTAGTAAGCAAGAGTATGGGCCTAGCTGCCTGGCCTCATATTAAATGTGTTTTTCTAACGTGCACTGTGCTGTCTGCCTGAAGGACATAAGCTGTACTTTTCCAGAAGCTAGAGTTGTGTGTGTAACCGTAGTAAATTCTTTCTCATGAGACCCGAATTGTTCAAGAAGACATTCTTGCCGAGTGCAACAGTGTAATTCACAACAGGTACAAGGTCGCCTAAACTGTAAAGACAATGGAGCTACCAACTGAAGCCGTGCGTGTAACTTTTCTTACCTGCCATCTCACCAGCTGAAGACGTAAATCACAGGAGCCAATGAACTGCATGAGAACTGTCTGAAGTGAAAACTTTGGTGAGGCGATCAACGGATCATTGGATAGAGATAATGGTGCACCAAATACTGACCAATGGGCAATTAGAGACTTGTCTGGCAAATTAAATTTAACGTCATGTCACAAGGAGACATCGGCCATTAGAGGGACACCCCTACTGTTACTCTGGCATTCCATCTTTACCTTTGCTGCTTTGATTCTTCAAAACTATCCTCACCTTGCCTTGCCCAATATCTATTTCTTCTCCTCCTTAAGAGGGAAGAACTTTCTGCCCTAGTTTCTGAGACTTTGCTGTTCTATCCTGACTGGTGGCAGATCAACTACTGTCCTGAGGACGAAGACTGACAATGTATGCTGACCCATTACGGAGGGTAACTATATGATAATGAAATAGTAATTGTCTGAATTGCCTTTCCTTTCTAGGTACCAACTGCTTTTGACAGAGACCATAGTTAGATGTTTTCCAAATTTGTGTTACTAAATTGTTTTGCAGGAAGCCCAACATGCTAATGCTAATTCGAGGTTAGTTAAGGAGTTCATTAAACGAATGCAAATAGACAAAATGACTGAATCTTTGCTGTGTTGAATAGATGCGCTAATGATACTCTGCTAAACAGATCCATGCTGACGCTGTGTTTTGTCCTGATGTTTATAATCTTTGCTTTGCTGAAACCTTACTCAAGTTGCTATATTGTGACATTATTGATGTATTTTCTGGTGTTGAGACTAATATATTTGCTAGTAGATTGTAATCAATAGGGAATAAATCTCATAAACCTTACTAAATCGAGTGGTTATTCGTGGATGAAAGGTCATGATGAGTTTGGATTCTTATTAATATCATTAACTAATTTGATTAATTTGCTGTTGTGAATATTGATGAGGTTATTGACCTATCGATTGATATGCTGATTAGTTATCTCGTCTTAAGGTGTCTCCAAGCAGGGTCAAAAGATTCATTGGCCTAAAACGAGTCCCAGAGTAAGTAAATTACCTAGGGCGGGACGCGTTAGCAGTTACAATGGTAACTTGTTAAGTTTCAGGAAGTATCTGAAGACCACCTGGTTTGCGTAATCAGCTCATTTACACTCTCACAAATCCAGTTCGCGTTGTGAAGACCGTTTCTGTGTAGCTACGCGTTTTACAAGAAATCATAAATAAATAAATACATAATATAAATGTAACAAATATTGATACAATACAGCGGCAAAGCCCACCATGTGAGCATTGTCTGGAAGCTATTGTGCCCAGTTTAAAGCAATACGTACACGAGTCTTTTTTTGCAAAATCATGCTGTTTTTAGTGCTTCCACTTACTATGCTGTGCATGTGGACGGACGCATTCTTCACACTGCTATAAAGGTTGAGCTAACCTGCCAATTTTGCTTTTGTGGCCTGTTTTGACTTCCCTGGAAACAGTGTTTAAATGAAGTGGTCATCGGTAGAATACTATTAATTGAGTAAAACAGGAAAAGAAACGCAGCCACCTCCAAATGCTGTCACTTCATCAAACTCTGTCATTCCCTGCCCACCACCTCCTAACTACAGACTTATGGCTTCACAGAATATTCCAATATTCCAAAGCACAACGGTAAAACGTAAGGCAGACCAAGAATACCACGGGCGAGAAGACATCTGATCAGGACACAATAATGAATTTAATTTGTCCACAACCCCCAAGGAGATGAAAATGCCTAGAATCTTGAGGAAAGCTGCAGATATGTTCTGTAAGGCATGATGAACAGGAAACTAAAGAACTGTCTGATTATCTGGAAAAGAGTACGACTCAGACACATTTCTTCAGGTGAAAAGCGTTTCCTGAGTCCACAACAATTTATTGCCAAGCCCAAAAGCATCCTTAAGCAACCTCTTAACCTGACGGTCAAGAGTGTGTTGTGACATCACACTGCAACTATTGAAAAACCTACGCAGGCGCTGGACCCATCTGATTTCCTATGAGCCTGTTTCCCCATTCTCTAAAGGCACACTCAGGTAGTTACATTTCATCCTAACTTCTTTGATTGTATTCTGAAGTTTAAAGTTCGTCGGCCTGATAATGGAAGCATTTGATTCATTTCACTGTGACCTACCATAATTTAATGAGACAGCTGATGTTAAACTGTATATTCACGCCGTTGCTGGTGGCAATTAGGGTTTCTCTGGGTATCACAATCACCGGAAATATTTAGCTGTGACAAACAGCTTTTTAGGTCTGGGGCCCTACAATGGTCACTTTTCCGTTTCCCATTACCAATGCCCCCACTCCAAATGTTAACATTTGACCTGATGAGATAGAGACAGGTCTACCCAAAATGAGAGATGTTCTCCCACTTAAACCAACTATCATTATGCATTGAAGATTTTTTTTTTAAATTGCAACAGCTCCTCCTCAATATTTACTGAATAATTTAATAAATGCAGTTCATTAAATCTTCGACCACAGGTAACCCAAAAGACTGAAAAAAACAACCTAATCCGCACAACAATAAATGCTATATGCACGGCGCCAACATGACACTGAAGCAAAGATGGAAATACCAGACAAAAACTACCAGAGTATGTGAGTGACAGCCTAGACCATGTAACCTTTTAACCTCATACACTAACTCGAATGAAACACTTGACCACAGGATGTACAAGGAGCTTAGTTGCGAAAGGGTTGTGAAAGAGGAGGAACATGCCCCCTCTACTGCAGTGTAGGGGAATGGCACCCAGAGCTCCGGGTTACCAAAGAGATAAGCATACAGCAGAGGGATGACGAACTTCACTTCAGTCAGGGGTTCCTTCATGAGCGTCTCTATGTCCTTTGAGTAGAAATCCCTTCATCTCACATTATGCGTTATGGGCCACCCTGTAGCATAGGAGAGATTACTGCACCACAAGAACAGGACCAGAGAAATTAGGGAATTTATAACCACCAAGCTGAAAATCAAGGCCCGTATTTATACTTTTTTTAGCGCCGCATTTGCGCCTCTTTTTGACGCAAAACGGCGCAAACCTACAAAATACAACGGTATTTTGCAAGTTTGCGCCGTTTTTGCGTCAGAAAACGACGCAAATGCGGCGCAAAAAAAGTATAAATACGCGCTCAAATGTGTACTAACTTACAATTGTAATAGATAAGCAGTCCAGCAAAGTTAGCCAGGACCAGGAGTGACGCCCCAAGCCAAAATGGCATCAGGCCACAACTTGTAACATGACCTTCCATTGACCAGCACACCACTGGTACACACACAGGAAGCTGCCCGTCCATGACACAGGCCTCACCAGGGGCTTGCCAGTCTCACCTCCGCAACCAAACTGCAGGGCTTAGGGCCAGAACCACACACCTCCACCTACTGACACACACTAAACAAGATGTGGGTTTTGGCTTGCGCTGTATCGGAGTGCCTGGAGTGGGGTTGTGCCTCCCAGCATAAAGACCCAGGCCATGGTGATTTCCAGGTGAGTAGCGAGATCCCTGTCTGGAGGTTGCACACACCTAAAGATATTAAGGACTGAGATAAGGCAGTCATTTTAGTAATTCCTGTATTCTTAGTAATTAAAGGTGGATTGTTTTTTTATGACTGTGCTGTTAATTATCAGAGCTGGGATGATTATGATGGTTGTGCTAGTGTCCTTGTGGTAGCTGAAAGATTTCATAGTTGATAGAAATGGGGTCTTTGGTTGGCAGTCAGGTTACCCCTGTCCAAGCAAGTACCCTCACTCTAGTCAGGATAAGTGACACACTATCCAAATTATCCTGTGCCCACCCTCTGGTAGCTTGGCACTGAGCAGTCAGGCTTAATTTAGAAGGCAATGTGTAAAGTATTTGTGCAATGAATCATGCATTAACACAGTATAGCACCACAAAAATACACCACAAAGTGTTTAGAAAAATATATATTATTTATCTGATAATATGCAGGTCAAAACGGTTAAGATGCAAGAAGTATATGCTGAAATATCACTGTAAAAATTATATAAAGTGTCTTTAGTCTCTTAAAAGTAACAACTGTCTCTTGCAAGCACAAAGTTTTTGGTTTGCGCTCAAATTCTCCACAAGGGACTGCAGAGGAGGAGATGCATGGAAAATGGGGAGGTGTGCATAAATTTTTCCAGCGCACACAGGCGATGAGTTGTCGAGTTTTCACACAGGGCAGGCTTTGCATCGATTTCCGGCATGTAGACTGGGATCCCCTTCGAGTTGCTGGGTTTTCGGACACCCCGGGGATAATGGGTTGAACTCCGACGTTTGCAGGATGAAGTCACAGGGGCTGTAACGATCCGGTGAGTGTTGCGTGGAAATTTCTACTGCTAGGCAGGCACTGCATCGATTCCTCTCAGGAAGTCAGGCTGCATCATTCTGGATCGGCTTTCCGTCGATTCAGTGGGCCGTACGTCGAATTTACAGTCGCTATTCTGGCGCTGCGTCGATCTTCTCCTTGAGAAGTCAGACTGCTTCATTCCAGTTCGATGTGTGGGGATTTTCTCACCGTGATGCAGGCTGTGCGTTATTTCTTGCAGACTGGGCGTCGATTTTCACCGCACTGGGAGTTCTTCCTGCATGAATGAAGTCTTTTTGGTCCTGAAACTTCAGGGACTAGGAGGCACGCTCAATCCAAGCCCTTGGAGAGCACTTCTAAGCACTGCCAGAGAGCAGCAAGGCACCAGGGCAACAGCAAGGTAGCAGTCATTCTCAGAAAAGCAGTCAGGTGAGTCCTTTGGGCAGCCGGACAGTTCTTCTTGGCAGGTTGCAGGTTCTGGTTTAGGTTCTCTTCTCCAGGAAGTGTCTGTGAAGCAGAAGTGGCTACCTCAGAAGTGTCTTGTTCAGAAGTGTCTAAGTTGGTAAGGTCAGAGACCCTGCTTGAATACCCAAATGTGCCTTTGAAGTAGGGGAGACTTCAAAGAGTGGCTTAGAAGTGCAGAAGGTCCCCTTTCAGTTCCATCCTGTTTGCCAGGGTCCCAGTAGAGGGTGTGGCAGTCCTTTGTGTGAGGGCAGGCTACTGTTCTTTGACACGTAAGTGTCAGGCCCTCCACCCTCCCAGCCCAGGAAGACCCATTCAATATGCAGATGTATGCAAGTGTGGCTGAGCATCCTGTGTTTGAGGTTGTCTTAGTGAATGCACAAGGGAGCTGTCAACTAAACCTAGCCGGACGTGAATTGGAAGGCACAGAAGGATTTAAGGGCAGAGAAATGCTCACTTTCTAAAAGAACCATTTCTAAACAAGTAATATAAAATCCAACTTCACCATTTAGCAGGATTTTGTATCCCCATTCTGGTCATACTAAATATGACCTTGTTACTCCTTTCAGATCAGGATCTACCACTCAAACAGTATATGAGAGAAGCCCTAATGCTATCCTATGAAAGGAGCAGGCCTCACAGCAGTGTAAAACGAATTTAAGAGTTTTACACTACCAGGACATATAGAGCACACATATTCATGTCCTGCCTTTTACCTACATAGCACCCTGCCCTATGGGCTACCTAGGGCCTACCTTAGGGGTGACTTATATGTAGAGAAAGGGGAGTTTAAGGCTTGGCAAGTACTTTTAAATGCCAAGTCAAAGTGGCAGTGAAACTGCGCACACAGGAACTACAGAGGCAGGCCTGAGACATGGTTAGGGGCTACTTATGTGAGTGGCACAACCAGTGCTGCAGCCCACTAGCAGCATTTAATTTACAGGCCCAGAGCACATGCAGTGCACTTGACTAGGGACTCACATGTAAATTAAATAAGCCAATTGGGTATGAGTCAATGTCACCATGTTTTAAGGAGAGAGCATATGCACTTCAGCACTGATTAGCAGTGGTAAAATGCGCAGAGTCCTAAAGCCAGCAAAAATGAGGTCAGAAAAAGAGAAGGAGGAGGGCAAAAAGTTTGGAGGTGACCCTGCAGAAAGGCCATTTCCAACAATAGGTTGCACTAAATTGTGTTTAGATTCTTGTTCATGTTCATAAGCCATTGGGCCCCTGGACCTTCAATGATGTTTATGCTCCACTGAAAGTAGTCAGTAGTGGGCCTGTTTTCTGGCTCCTGGTTCTCAGTGTAGACAGTGACTTCTTGTGCTATGGACTTGCAGTTTATATGAAACAATGGAGATACTGAGTTTTGTACATCACTGACTAACAACATCAATCTAAATACAGTAGTCATTTACTGCCCCATGTTGCTAAAAGCAAAAGCCTTTGATTACTTATTGGCATTCTTCCTCCGTCACTGTTGGGAGCAGCCATTTAAGCATCTCACTATCTAACATCTCCGACTTACCCCCTTTTGTCTCTTTCGACCAGCTATTATAGATGAAATTTACGTAGGAGTGGCAATGGACTCCTTTCAGTGAGGTATCTGCCCAAGCACACCTCTACCTTTCTGAAAGCCATCAAGAACCTCAAGATCTGGATCCCCTAAAGTGCACCCCAAAACCAAGAGCTTTAGCTCAGGCCACCTGGTACACAGAAAAACGTATGCTGATGAAATACCAGTTCAAGCAACTGAAGTGCGAATGAAGAAATGGGTAACAAGTCAAGGCATCACAGATAAAGACATCTTGAAATCCACCATGAGACCTTTTCAACAGCAGATACAGAATATCCATCCCACAGCTCTTGCAAATCACATTGGCGCCCGCACAAACAGGTGTAAGGAAATCTTTGCCATCATCAAACATTTCACTGGCCTTCCAGCCACCACCAGCAATGTCAACTCCTTGAAAGACTTTTGCAACAAGCTCTCAGTACTCTTCTGCAATAAAGTCATCTCCATATATGGCAACTTCGACGCTCAACTAGACCCCATCACTGTCGCAATTCAACGTCCCATCACAGCCGAAAAATGAACCATGCCCAAGTGGACCACTGTCACCAGTGTCGAAACCGCTGCTACTATGAAAACCATCTACTCAGGGCCTCCTTCTGACCCTTACTACGCCTTCACCAAAGGAATCCCATCGATCAGCAATACACTAACATCCCTCCACAACACCTTCATTGACTGGACCACATTCTTGCACACCTGGAAACGTGCCATCATCATGCCACTGCTCAAAAAACTAGTCACATTTTCCAACCACAGGCCTATCTCTCTCCTACCAAACCCAGCTAAGGTATTAAAGAAACTAACCAACCAACAACTCCCCATCCACCTCAGCAACTACCAGCTCCTTGATGTCACAGAGTCATGAAACAGCACTCATCACCACCACAAGTGACACTTGCATGATCCTTGACAGAGGAGATACGGAATCCCTCATTCTCCTGAACCTCTCTAGAGCATTTTGGTTTCACACCTCATCCTCATCAGGTACTTGCACAAGATTGTTGTTAGACTTTTCATCCTTGGCGTGGTTTCCCCTAACTTTTTGCCTCTGTTTCCCAGGTGCTGATGTGTGCTGGACTCTGTTTTTGCTGTTTTTGTTACTCTGGGCACTTTACCACTGCTATACAGTGCTAAAGTGCAAGTGCTCCTGTATAACATGTGTATGTAATTGGCTGTCCATGATTGACATATTTGATTTACCGGTAAGTCCCTAGTACAGTGCACTAGAGGTTCCCAGGGCCACTGCAGTGTCTGTGTGTGCAGTTCTAAACTGCCAGTTTGACTTGGCAAGTGTACCCCCTTGCCAGGCCTAAACCTTCCCTTTTCTTACATGAAAGACACCCCTAAGATAGGCCCTAGGTAGCCCTGTGATCAGGGTGCAGTGTATGTTTAAGGTAGGACATTTACTAGTGTGTTTTATATGTCCTGACAGTAAAATACTGCCAAATTCAGTTTTCATTGTTGCAAGGCCTATCTCAATCATAGGTTAACATGGGGGCTAGGAGATCGACGCACATGGCTGGTGAAACGACATGCAGCATCGCTGATGGAGGCTGGTGAGATCACAACCCGCACTGCATGGTTTTCAGATCATCGTGCAGCAGGATTTCCAACACAAACATTGCTGGGCGTGTCAAAACAATGCAAGGCCTGCCCGGGCCCGAGAGTGCTGTTCGGATCGTGACATTGCTCTCCTGCGGAGAGAAGAAACAACGCATGCCGACCACTGGAGAAACGACGCATGGTCCAGCTCGTGAGTGATATTGATGCATCACAACCCCCTTTTGACACACACTCGCCTGTGCAGGGTTATTTTGGATGCACCCAGGTACATTTCCACGTTAACAGCGTTAGCGTTGTGTTTAAAATCACATGAAGACTCTTTTTGGTTTTTAATTGATAACTTGACTTGTGTATGGTGGATTGTTGTCGCTTTGGTCTTGTTCTGTTTAGATAAATATTTTCTATTTATCTAAACCTGTGCTGTGTCATTTTGTAATGTTTTCATTAAGTTACTGTGTGTGTTGGTACAAATACTTTACACCTAGCACTCTGAAGTTAAGCCTGCCTGCTCGTGCCAAGATACCAAGGGGGTGAGCGGGGGTTAGCTGAGGGTGATTCTCCTTTACCCTGACTAGAGTGAGGATCCTTGTTTGGATGGGGGAAACCTGGCTGCCAACCAAAGACCCCATTTCTAACAATTGTCATCCAAGGACCCTCTCTTCTCTCAATCTGCTCCTTCCTAATGAAAAGAACCCAGGCTGTCAGCCCGACACCTTATTCCTTTGAAGCCCACAAACTCATCTGTGGGGTGCATTAAGGTTCATCACTCAGCCCCCCTCAACACATACATGATCCCTTCAGCCAACATCATCCACAGGCATGACATCTGCATCCTCTCATACACTGATTACATGTACATCACACTCTTCAAGATCCCCAACACAAGAAACAAGTTCACTGCCTGCATGACCAAAATCACTAACTGGATGAAAGCCAACTGCCTCAAGCTTAACACCAACAAGTAGTGATCTTCAGCAAAAACACTTCACCATGGAATTCCAACTGGTGGCCAGCCAAACTGGGACCCACAACCACACCCAGCAGCCATGCTAGGCATCTTAGAATAACATTTGACTGCAAACAGGACATGACCACAAAAGTCAATGCTGTCACTGCATGCTGCCCTGAAGATACTGCAGAAGATCTTCAAAAGGCTCCAAAGTGACACCAGAAAAACTGTCCCTTACACTCTAGTCACATGCAAGATGGACCATGGCAAAACTGTCTATGTCTGAATTACAAACCAACTCGCTGGAAGACTCTAAACCATCTAGAACTTAGTAGTCAGGTTCATTCTCAACCTTCCACAAAGAACTCATATCACAACACACCTCAGGGAGCTCCACTGGATTCTCATACACAAACATGCTTATTTAAATCTCACATACACATTCAAGACACTACACAATGTAGGGCCCACATACTTGAACAGATGCATGTTTTCCCAACAACCACCCTAACACTTCCACTCAGCAAATATCCTCCTCTTACACATCCCAAACATGCACAGACCCAAATCAGGAGGACGGGCATATTCTTAAATCACTGCTAAAGTTAGGAACTACCTCGCATTCCACATCAGACCCTTCTCCTCTGTTCTTGAATTCCTCAAGAATCTGAACATCTGGCTATCACTTAACTAATCTGCCCTAGGCAGGGCAAGGCTCACACACCTCCTCAGCACTAGAAGACCTTTACAGGTGATAATGCAGTTTACAAATGCATATAATGTAACATAGTATAACAAAACGCAACATAATACAACATAACATAGCATAACATTCACTTCAGTGACCTGAATCCAATTCAACTTTGTCAGTAGTGAGCAGAACATACATAAGGTACCAGACAATGCAACAGAGAGTAGCATATTTCTTCTGTATGGTTCACCTGAGCTTTATGGACTAGGGCCAGTGTGCAACTAAAATTGGACTAGGCACATGTAGGGGACTCCTCATGTTTAACAACAGAAGGTCAACGGTTCAGCTCCACTACCAAAATGAAATGTCTGATGGAATATCTGGCTGTGAGAAACAATATTATTGAAGATGAACACTCTATACTTTGGAATACAACAAGCTGATGGCTTGTTGGTAGGAAGTTACTCTTTGTAGCCTATGTTTATAGTAATTACACTTTAACTTAGGAGTGTGCCATGGGGGTCATTCCATATTTTTGAATACAGGGTAATAACCCATAACCCAGAGACCCGGGTATGTCAGTATCAGAAGCAAGTGGTCCCTAGGGGAAAGTGTAGCCCTTGACTTCTGTGACCACTATATCATTTGAGAACCTCATCTAAGAGGAACTTCTTCAGTAATTAAATGTAGTTTATTTCATAAAATCAATTTCAGAATATCATAATATCATAATATCGAAATATCAAGGGTGCTCCTGTAGAGTGACGAAGCAGTGCAAAGTGAAAAAGGTGCACTGGTGCTATATAAATAACATATACATGTGACTAAAAGGGATAATATGATGTTCCATGGGATATCTGTACATTGAGTATCCCCATCCACATTTAAATTTAAATGAAAAACCAGTCCACATTTACAAATTCTGTCAACGTTTCAACCCCAATAGCAGATTAATCAGAACAGGGTCATCATCAGGACAGCAAATATTGTGGAGACACCAAAGAGTATTCCATTACTTTTCTTTTCTCTTCATGAATATATCCAGATTATACAAGCTTCCTGTGAGTGCATGTGGAGTAATATCAGTTAGGAACACCAATAAATGGTTGGTTTGTCAGTAATAAGCTGAATTTTCACTTAGCGCTAAGGCTCATTTTAATGAAAAATGGCACATAAACCCACTAACGGGAGCTAATGCCCTTCCCTAACGCCCTTCCCTAATGCCATCCGTGCGATGCATTAGGTGCAAAGAAGTGATGCACGATGGTGCTAAGGAATGGCTAGTGTCTCAAAAAAAGACACTAGCAGGTGAGGGATGGCATTAGGGGAAATGGCACTAGAGGGTCAAATATAACAGTTGGCTGATTAGTGACAACATATCTGCCGCTAGTCAGCCTAGCATCATTTTTTGACACACACGCAGCCAAAAAATGACTTCTCTCTAAATACAGACAGGAGTCATTCCCACCCCCCCAATGCCCACCACAGGGAACACTGTCACCAGGGCAGGCCCAACATACCAAGTGCCAGCCAGGGGGCTTCATGTAAGGGGCCCTCAGTGGCACACTACAAACATACACATACATTTATCTGCAACTTACCTGGGATGTGCTCCCTCCTCCTGTAGTGTCCCTGTGGTGTCGGTGATGGTGATGCTGGGATTTGGGGTGGGCATCTTTGCGCCCATTTCCTGCTGTTTCCCCATGGAAATGGGCCTACCTGCGCATACCAGGCATTAAATAATGACGCTAATCAAGCTCAGTGCCATTATTTAGGCCCGCCTCCTGGTAGCACGTTGTTTCAGCATCAGGGGTTAAATATGGCGCTGGGAGGCTAGTGTCCTTTTTAGGAAGGGAATGCCTACTTTGCGACTCATTAAGGCAACGTGGGTTGGCGCTTCCTAGAAATGGCACTAACTCCAATATTTTTACTCTAGATGGGTCTAGCATCAAAATATAAATATGAAGTTAAGTTAGCACTGCTTTAGCATCAAAATAAATAACGCTAAGGCGGCATTAACTGTCCATAAATATGGGCCTAAATGTGTTCCAATATGGCACGAGACTGTAGACATACCGACTAAATCAGGGTCATAGGTATTAAGGATATTCTGGTCCAAGGTCATCCTATGTGCTCACCGAGGGACAGGGCAACAGTTCAAGCCGATGGTAATTCAAGGTAAAGTCATTCCAGCAGACCACCTTAACATCCAGCAGTAACAAATGATTTGGAAATTCAGATTACAATAGAGAAGAATTAAGAGAAATGTTGATTGTGGATGTCTCTCCCAGTTCAATTCTTAATTGGTCTTTGCAGCCTTTTTATTCTCAAACCACATATGCTGCTAACTACTGCATTATGTCTAAAACCACTGTTCCATATCTTTTAGAAATTAATTCCCAAAAGGTTTTCCAATGTACCTAAGACATACAAGTGTGAAAAGTGGAAAACTCGGCTCACGATATTCAAAATCAGTTCCTAAAAGCACAATACGTAGATTTTTGTGTGTTAACACATAGTATAATAGTTTCTAAGTTTGGACAAGTTTTTACATTCTTCCCACAACTGTGAGAAACACTGTGTGAATTATTCTTGCTTGCAGGGTGGTTAATGCCAAAGATGCTGTAACTTTACCTTTATTTGTAAGTGTTAATTCTGCAAGGGTTTAATGACCCTCTGGGACAATTTCATTTTTCTGTGTTGGCACAGGTGCTTAATTTGAGCCTGTGGTTTCCGGTGCTCTGCACCATCACTTGGTTGGCAACACTGGGTCTTATAACAGTCTGCCACATGGTGGCACTGTTTGACTAATTTGAGCACAAGAGCAGTTTTTTTTAAATAACCTAATATACATTCAAAATGATACCTGCTGATCAAGCTAGTCTTATAGCTTTAGGCAGCCTGAAATAGTCTAAGCTGTCACACTTTTAGGAGTGGGATAGCAGTTTTGGTACTGTCATTGGCAGCACTGGCATGGGAAGTGGGTGGTGCAAGCTGCAGTGGCCTCCTGACAAGGGCCCTGGTGCTCCCCATCCGTTTTGTTTTACAAACTAATGTAGCAAATTAACTATTTTCGAGGGCCTTCTGTTGCAACAGTGCTACTTCTTTTGGAGCAACATTAGGCTTTTGCATATACTCATCTGAACAGAGTTCTGGACGTTATGTAGTGATTCCCATACTTTTCTACACCTCTAAACATATGTCTATATGAGGCTGCTGTAAGTTGTGCAGAAAATGTGAGTGGAAATCTCTCAAGTACACAAGAGGTATAAAGGTAGTAAAGACCTCACATGTAAAAATGTATCTTTAGTGAGGGGAAGAGTGAAAAATTAAAGCACCACTAATTTCATAAATTTATTATGCAAGTGTTGGACTTTTTTGCTTATGCAGGGTCATCCTCAATCTTTTTGCCTCCTGCCTCCTATTTTTTCTGACCTGTTGCTGTTGGCTTTTGAACTCTGGGCACTTTACCACTGCTAACCAGTGCTAAAGTGCATATGCTGTCTGTGTAAATTGCATGGTTGATTGGTTTATCCATGATTGGCATACTTGCTTTACTAGTAAGTCCCTAGTAAGGTGTACTAGAGGTTCCAGGGCCTGTAAATCAAGTGCTACTAGCGGGCCTGCAGCACTAGCTGTGCCACCCACATAAGTAGCTCTGTAATCATGTGTCAGACCTGCCACTGCAGTGTCTGTGTGTGCAGTTTTAACTGTAAATTCGATTTGGCAAGTATACCCACTTGCCAGGCCTAAACCTTCCCTTTTCCTACATGTAAGGCACCCCTAAGGTTCTAGGAGGGAGGGGAGGAGTGGTCACTTACACCTGAAAGGGCTGAGCCTGTCCTCACACAGTGCAGTCTCTGACCCCCTGGTGAGTGTTTGGGGTCTGGCCTGGGCAAGGCAGGATTTCCCATTCAAAAGAGATTTTACTTTGAAGTAGGCCTACTTCAAAGGAGAAATTGGGTATAAGAAGTGCACCCAAAACCACAGACTTTAGATCACTTCTGGACATCAAGAGGAACCTCTGCCTGGAGAAGAGCTGAAGAGCTGAGGAGAAGTGCTGCCCTGCCTGTGACTGTGCTTTGTGGAGCTATCCTGCAGTTGCTTCTTCTGCCTGTGCAAGGGGACAAAGACTGGACTTTGTGGTATATTCCTGCTTGACAAGGACTCTCCAAGGGCTTGGACTGAGCTTGCCCCCTATTCTGAAGTCTCACGGCCATCAAAGATTTCCCTTACCAGCACCTAGACTCTCTGCTGAGACTCCTGCCCTGACAAGTGGTGCCCTATCCAGTCCCTAGGCCCTTGAAAGGAAAAGCTGGTGAAAACTCAAGGAACCGACTCCGTAATCTGCGTTGGAACGCGACGATCTTCGCAGGCCCAACACCGCTGCAGCCCTGCCAAAGTCCGTGACTCCGTGGACGTTTCCGCACCACGCCGTGACGGACGCCGCTCGAAGTGCACGGATTCAACGTTTCGCACGATTGCCACGATCCACGACTTCACGCATCGGCTTGTTTCCATTCTTCACCAAGGTACTGTACCTGGGGGTCTACATGACTCCATGGCCGGCACCGCTGGTTTCGGATTGTTGGGAAGGACTCCGTCACGACGCTGTGTTAACACCTCATCGAAGCATTTTGTGTTTCTAAGCGCTATTTTTTAATTCAATCTTTAAAAATTAATAACTTGACTTGTGTATGTTGGATGTTTGTCATTTTGGTCTTGTTTTGTTTAGATAAATATTTCCTATTTGTATACACTGTTGTGTCATTTTGTAGTGTTTTCATTAAGTTACTTTGTGTGTTAATACAAACACTTTACACCTAGCACTCTGAAGTTAAGCCTGCTGCTCTGCCATGCTACCAAGGGGGTGAGCAGGGGTTAGCTGAGGGGGATTCTCTTTTACCCTGACTAGAGTGAGGGTCTTGCTTGAACGGGGTGTAACCTGACTGTCAACCAAAGACCCCATTTCTAACAGCAAGGATAAAATTTACATGTATACTTTGATTACAAAACAGCTGCACAATTTCCAATCTATGACCATTTTGCATAAGCATCCGATTTCTTAGCTCTGTGATAATGAATGCATCTCTACAATTTAGCCTCATTAATTAAAGCAGATCACCGCCGACTTTAGTGCTGGTGGCGCCCAGTAAGACAATGATTGTAGGTGCCCCTAATGACCACCTCTGCTATGGATTCCTTCACTACCACCATTTAACAGATCCACTCAAGTCTCTTCCAGATGCATTTAATTACTTTTCTAGCATCACACATACCGGTGTAGGGTAGGGTGTCCGAGTACAGAGACAAGCAATCCTACTTGTGTAAATCAGTGCATAAGAAATGTTACATAAGACAGAGCGCTACAAGGTGTAGGAGTCACAGGTCATTGATACTGGTAGGCAATATAGTTTATGAGTGCTTGTTCTGGAGAAGCACAAACTCAAAATTTTAAATGTAAATGGTTGGGGGTTCTCTTTAATAGTAAGAATAGATATCTACCCTAATGAACCCTTTATGCAATATTAGGATAACGAAAGACTGGAGAAAATTATATTAATCTATACTTTGCTGTTTGCATGCCGCTCTTTGATGACAGATATTAACTTATAAACTGTAAGTAGCAAAAGGATCTCTCTGACAAAATCGGTAACACTCTGACCATATTACATGATGTGCACTTTGTGATCTGCATGGTACACCTTTACCTTATGATAGAGTCAAAATGTCCACTAGGCAGAACTCCAATCTCTTTCCAGAAAGAATATTAATCACGGAGATATCTTGACATTTTTATTGTTGCCATAAAATAACTGGATTCAAGGGATTGGCAGCAGGTGCTTTTAAAATCATAATACAGTTCAGGGGTGGCTCCTCCATAAGGGTGGAGGAGCGTCGCCCCCTCCCCTCCACCAGCAGCTGCAAAACCTTTAAAAGAAAAGGATAATGAGCTTTATTTATTATCCTTTTCTTTTAAAGGGGTGGTGCCACGAGGGTGACGAGCAGGGAGGCGGGGGTGCACACTTCCCCTCACTGCACCTGTATGTTTGGCCAGCCGTATCAGGCCGGCCACACATACATGTGGAGCATACTCTCTCCAGCCGGGCCCTCCCAGCCAATCCTGATGCTGCTTTGAGCAGTGTCAGGATTGGCCACAGGGCAGGCTGGGAGCCTGTGCCTGCAGCAAGACAGAAGAAAGGAGCAGCGCAGCGAGGAGCGAGGTAAGTTTTGTTTTTTAAATGTAATTTATTTTAATGTTTATTCTCCCCCGCACCACCCTCCCTCCGTGTGCCACCTGCCCCTTCCATGCCCCGCGAGCAGCTCCTGATACACTTGCAAACACGGTGCCCCACCCGAAGTCAGCACCCAGTGTGGTGGCACCTGTCACGCCGCCCTAGAGCCGGCCCTGTAGCAGATCAAATTTGCCAACATTAAATGAGGGAATCTGCAAGTTGCATTCCAACAGATGCAGAATGTTGAAGTTAAGACATCGGATTCAGCATGTTATTACTAATTTTGATGAGGAAAAGTAATTGCAGGGGCCTGCTTTACGCCCCTGGTCAGAGTGGAAGCCCCATTCTTACATGTTAACAGAAAGTCATACCAGCTCTGTACAAAGCTAAGACTTCTTAACTTGACTGACTTACACAATACGGCATTCTGATACAAATATAAGTTGGTAATAAAAATAGATTCTGCTTTAAGTTTACTGGATGACTTGTAGGCATTTTGAGACTCAACGGGAGAGGAGAGGGTGAAGGGATGTAAAAGCTGCATGCAGATACGGTCAGAACAAGCTCGCCAACCCCTAATTACAAGGCAACTTGCCAAGCCACTCAAATTAACCTGTCTCCGCTCTGCAGAACATCCTCCAGCTGTCACTGTTATCGCAGACTCTCTTCCTCTCTTGCACAGTGGTTTCACTCATGCTATTGCCTTAGTGAAGAAGCATGCTTAAAAAACATGTTACACTGTCTCCGAGCGAGACGCCCAGACTTGTCTAGCACGAACGATGCATTACTATAAAGTAGTGAATAAAATATTAGATTTTTTGCAAAGGAGAAACCTGCTACAATATTGTAGGAAATGTGAATATTCATGTTAAAAATAGATCACTAATGGCCTTATTACCAGTAGACCTTTTAGGGAAAACAAGGAATTACTGGGGAGAAACGGACCAGGAACTACCAATTTCCCCTCATTTCTAAACGAGCCCTCATGATTCAACTTGTTAGGGCCCGATTATGCCTCATTTACTGGTGTCAGTAGCTCCGGGAGTGTGAATAATCTGGGCCATCGTAATAATGACCTAAATTATCAATCTGAAGTGTGAGGTTTGTTCTGCATTTAGGTTCACTTGCCAAACACTATAAATAAATGAACATTGTAATAAAGCAATAAACAGTGGCACTGAAATAAAACAATAAACAGTGGCACCCATCAAATACATAGTTACTATAAGAGGTTATTGCAGGGTCAAGCCTTTGCAGGAGTTTTCTACTCAACAAGCCATGTGTTTATAGCCCCTGGAAGTGGGCAGGCGATAGTTGTACTGGTCTGTGCAAGACTTTGCACAGATCCTCACCAATGATACTCCTAGTATTTTGCTGGCAGTCTTCCGCCAGGGTACTGTTCCTTGTCTGGTGCGTGGGATATTGGTGCATAGTACTGGTTTCTTTGGTTTCAGATTGGACCTAAGCAATGGTTTCCTTGGGTGTCTGGATTAAAGCTGCCGCCTGATCCTAGGGAGGACCTGGCTTGGCAGTTTGGACTGGACTGTTACCTTGGGGAACAGGGTAAAGACTGATTAGCATATGGCTGGGTCCTACCTGGGGTGGTGTAGTGAGCAAAAAAATGATTGATTAAACCCAGATTTTTGTGACTGGGGTGAATGTTTGCATTGTTCAGAATTCCGAACATAATCTGTTCTTTTTGCTTTTGTCGCCCTGACTATAGATATCAGTTATTGAACTCTATTGTTTGTAAAGGTATACCATTTTTGCACCACAAGTCAAACGTGCTGTGTTTAGAGAATAGCTGATTCTCTGTGTTGAGAAAGAAGACTCCAAACAGTTTTGTGAGATGCAGCAAAACTCTACATAAATTGGGATGTGCAAAGTTTGCTTTTTGCTGACAATTCTTTTCATAAAGTTCACCATTTTCATCCTTTGTGGAGGTGGCTAGCTTTCCTATGTTCTTTTCCCTTCACCCATGCTTTTTCTCTACATAGCTGAGGGTAAGTTTCAAATTTCTGTGCTACTCAGCTTCATATATTTTTCAAGGAGACACTGAGGAGTAGACGCAAACAGGTTAAATAGCTTCTTTAAAGAATTTATATTCAAGCTGCTATAGGACGCTTGGACAGACAGTAGCAAATGTCAGAAAACAGTAAAATGATTTTAGTAGAAAATCCCTTCATGAGTGGGTCCCACGTACACCATTCAAAGTTAAAATACTTAAGACCAGCACAGCTCCTTGGGCTCTTACTGGCCAAGTCCAGGAGATGTTTCAAATTCAGTGTTGGAGTAAATGCTACTCGTAAGTATTCATATTTCTTCACGTGCTTCAGGTTAGTTCCATGTTGATCTGCATCTATCAAATGTCAGAATCTTAGATTTTACAACATTCTTTGTCAGTTTGGTCTGCTCATTAAATGTAGACAGAGTCTGATCTACACAAATTTGATCATCTGCATATGATAGAACTGATATAGTTGAGCCCTCTAACTTACAGCACCTGTCTGCTGAAAATAAGATGTACTAACATTTACCAATAGGTTAAATAAGGATGGTGCTAAAGCGCATCTTAGTTTAAGACCATTGGGTAAAACGATTTGTGATGAAAGGTTGAAAGATGGTCATATCAGTCTGCTTTCGGACTCAATTGCTCACATCATGGAGATTTTAGTCAGAGAGTGAATACCCATATTCAAGAGGTTTCCCCAGAGTGTACAGTCCACCCAATCTAAGGTTGCATACAAGCTCACAGTATAGACCAGTTCCCCTGATTAAAAGTTGCAATATGGTGCATAACCGAACATCACAACCTTTCTTTACTACACTAGAGCAGGCCATGATGCTCAAAGTTATCACACCATCCAGATTAAAAGTCAACATATTTTCCAGGGTAGAGGAATCACTTTTAAACACAGTTTGTGAGTGGTAAGGAATCAAATGGTGTCCATGATATCTGCCTTTCTCCAGGTGCCATGAGCCGCTCTCCCTTTGCGGATGCAAGTGGCAGACACATAAGATCCCTTCACTGCAAAGCCATCCTCAGTGATGTCCACTAATGGTAGGATCAGGTTGCTGGCAAGGATTTGAGAAGACAGCTTGTGGCAATGATTGATAGCCACAACACTGGGGCTTGCCTTCTTTCCCTGGAGACTTTAAAATGGTGGTTGACCGTAGCATCCATGCATGCAATGTTATGCCTGTCTTTGACAGAAGAAGGCAGTAAAGACACACTAGATCAATGGAATGGTCCACATTTTGTCAGAGATAAAGAGGTGCCTCAACATAACCAGGGCTGATGTGCAGACAGGAGCCCTGGTACAGCCTCACACAAAGGGGAGCAGTGGCCTGTAAAGAGGTTTTGGGAGCAGAGATGAGAGATGGAGACCCCCAAAGACCAGTTGCATTCCAAAAGGGACATCCAGGACATCAACTGTAGAGACATAACAAAGAAGAATTGACAGAATGTGGATAATTAGTTGGAGGCGGGGTGAGAGTACTCACTGAGTAATAATGTCAGAATCCTGTACTGGGTCCAGTGGGGTCTCAATAATTTAACCTGAGCTCAAACCTGACAAACCTAACTTGGAGAAATGTGTAAAGCATTGGATAGTAATAAAGCAGTGAAAAATAGAAACCACAATACAATCAAAATCCCTCCCTAATTTATGACAATAAAGTAAAATTTAATGAACAAATGCACTTTAAAATGCTAAAAATCAGATGTAGGGAACCAAGGATAAGATATTAAGATATCTTAAGGCAAAATAGCATTTATCAGTGCAAACTGCCAATCACAGTTATTTGGTCGTGCAGGACTGCGTCCAAGTCAAACGTCCAATACAGGTTTGTCCCAATGGGAAGTTTACCTTCTGATTTAGAAGATATTCTGGAGGAAAGCCCTTGTTCATTAACCATTAGTAGTTCAGGTGACAGGCTGAATCCGAAGGACTATGGCTTGGTAAAGCCCAGGTTCTCAATAGGAACCTCAGCTCTAATCGGAAAACTGGCATGTTCATTCTAGATGGCAGGTAAGCTCAGAGTGAGCAAAGCCAAGAAACTATGCACAGGAAGGTCTCATGAGGGTGCGTGGCCTGGCCACGAGACAAAATGGCCGCCTAGGAGTGGAGCTCTGCAGGACGGTGGGCCTTGTGTCGGGGACGGTGGCGCTGCGTGGGCGCCGAGTGCCCTGCCTCAACCACCAGAGGGGTACTGAAGGATGCTACCATAGAGGGAGGCGTCGACCGGGCGCGAGGCGAGCCCGATCACCCCCGCGGCCTTGGGTGATTCAGCAGCCTGACCTACAGCAGCGAGAGGGACTGGAGCAGCTCCGGACACCTTGAGGAGGGGCATGAGCCGCAATTGCATCACCAACAAAGAGGTGTCGGCCTATTTTGCGCCTTTTCACCTCCGTGCGACCACACCCTACCCTACTTAATTTTGCCTCCTCCCCCCTTAGAGAGTGTTGCGCCATGGACGACGGTGCTGAGAACCCTTGGGCTGGTGCGTCCACTGTAGGGGAGCACTGGGGGTGAAGTGCACTGGCTCCTCTATACACTGCCTCCGAGCCCCCTCCCCAGGCTGTTTGCTGGATGCATCCAGATGGCGCAATGTAGATGCAATACTCTTACGGCCACAGACTGGCGCTACCGTTGTGGGACTCCGATTGGTGCCTTCAAGAGGGGTTCATGGCTCGGGGGCTGCAGGATCTGTGGACAGGGGTAAGTCCTACTTCGAAGCAGGGCCCCGCGGGACTGTGAGGCGGGTCTGTGGATGGAGTGGACCGGGTGCCCCTCCCGCGCCGTGCAGGTGGAATGAGGAGCACCTGCTGGGATCTTCGGAGGGGACACATCCGTGACACTGTTCATTGCGGTGGGGGATTAATCAGACTGACCGCACTGCCCCTGACTCCCAGGCTGGAGAGCCCGTAGGCTCACTTTGGCTATCTCGATGCCAGACCACCTGAGGACTCCTTGTACTACCGATTTTCCTCATCTTCTGTCTTTGGACCCTTGACTACTGGCATTGCAGCAGTTACTTACCGACCCTGCCAGGTGTTGTACTCGGTGCCGGTGGGTTGATGGATGCATCCTCCTCTCCTCCTCCTGTGTCACCTGCTCGCCCACGCACTGCTATTGCATCACCAAATGGTGCCCCGCAGGAGCCCTCCCCACTACAGCCTACTGGACTGTGTTTGCATCTGGGAGTCTGCAATGCCTGGTGGCAGGACGTCGGGCAAGGAATCGGGTAAACCATCCCGGCAATTGCTCTTTTTGGAAGCTCTACAAAATTCGAGAGCCTCGTCCCCCGTCTCGGAGGTGCATACACCCGTTCCGCCCAGTACTATGGCGGACCTGGTGCAGGGGGCAACTATGGACTGCATTCTGCAAGAAATCACAGCAGAGGGCCGCAAGCTGGAGGGGATGGACAATGCCATGGCCTCGCTGACAGCGGAGACGAAATCCATGCGCTTGGAAATAGCAGGCTTCCAGTTGCGGATACTGGGGTTGGAACATTAAGTATCGACGGAAGAAACACATGTTACCTCCTTTGTGAACAGAAATCAGGAACTTCTGTATCTTCGAAGCAAGCTGATTGACCTGGAGGACAGGAGCCGCAGAGACAATGTCCGCTTTCTTGAATTCTCAGAGACCATTGAAGGGGCGGACATTCACTCTTACTTGTGGGAGGCTCTACCAAAGCTCAGTGGCCTAACTTTCGATCCCCCTCTGGAATTTCAAAGAGTGCACAGGCTTGGTCCCAAAAGATGTGACAACACCAACCGTCCTCGCCTAATTATAGGATGCCTTTTGAGACACGTACAGACCCCCCAAATCCTACACCCGGCCCTGGCACAGAGCCCATTTTGGATGGATGGACTAGAGATCAGGCTGACGGACGATTTTTCCAAAGAGACCAGTGAGTGCAGGAGGGCGTTCCTGGCTCTGTGACCCCATCTGCGTCAGCTAGAAGTGAAGTACGGTCTGTTCAAACTCGCGAGAATGTGGATCACTAAAAATGGTGGGTCCAAGGACTTCTATGACCCCAAAGACCTGCAAGCTTTTCTGGAAGGGCTCCAGACCCAGACTCAGTCCATGGATACAGCGCCTCTGGTCCGGACCCAGGACTTGCTGGGGGTGACTCAGGGTGACCCCCCCCGAATCTCACCCTTGGAGAAGTGAGATGGTCCACTGCAGACTCACAACCCAGGGGGAGAGACCTAGAGAGACTCACGAAGAGCCATAATGACAGGGGTCAAGTACTGCAGGCAATGGTGATGCACACACAGACCACAGACCACAGACAGGGACAAATCGCGCTCCCCCCTGAAGCCCACTGTGACCCCCACCTGATGGCACAGCTACACAGCATCTCACGGGAGCGACGATGGTGGAGAATGCGGTGCCGTGCGAGAACTACAGAGGTCCTTCTGCTGAGACGACAGAAGGATGAGTACCTGCCTCTATGATGTTGCTGTCATTTTGTTTTACAGCTGACCTGTATTCTACCAGGTCCTTTGGCAAACTTGGTCTGTTGCCCAGCTCTCATCAGGCCTGCTTGAGTCTAGTCTATTGTATAACATGCCTACTGAACTTCAGAATCCATATGTTTGTAGTGTGTTCTGCGTTTGCTTGTTCCCAACTGATTGCTGTTTGTGGTTTAAGGGCCATATTTATACTCTGGTTGCGCCGAATTTGCGTCGTTTTTTTCGACGCAAATTCGACGCAAAACCAATGCCAACTAACGCCATATTTATACTATGGCGTTAGACGCTTCGGGCGCCAAAGTGCCCGGAGTGTGCGTCATTTTTTAGCGTGAACCCCTTCCTTGCGTTAATGAGATGCAAGGGAGGCGTTCCCGTCTTAAAAAATGACTCCCAGGCCTTTACGTGGTATTTATACTCCCGGGCAAAAATGACACCCGGGAGTGGGCGTGGCCAAAAACGGCGCATTTGCGCCGCTTTTTAACGCCTGGGTGAGGGATGGCGTTAAGGGACAAGTGGGCTCAAAATGAGCCCACAGTGCCCTCCCCTGCCCCCAGGGACCCCCCCTGCCACCCCTGCCCACCCCAGGAGGACACCCAAGGATGGAGGGACCCATCCCAGTGAAGTACAGGTAAGTTCAGGTAAGTATAATTTTTGTTATTTTTCAATTTTTTTTGGGTGGCATAGGGGGGCCTTATTTGTGCCCCCCTACATGCCACTATGCCCAATGACCATGCCCAGGGGACATAAGTCCCCTGGGCATGGCCATTGGGCATGGGGGCATGACTCCTATCTTTACAATGATAGGAGTCATGTTGATGGGGGATGGGCGTCGAGAAAAAATGGCGCAAGTCGGGTTACGACGATTTTTTCGACGCAACCTGACTTGCCCCATTTTAAGACGCCCTAACGTCATTTTTTCCCAACGCCGGCGCTGCCTGGTCTACGTGGTTTTTTTCCACGCACACCAGGCAGCGCCGGTCTGCTTGCGCCGGCTAACGCCATTCCATAAATACGGCGCCCGCATGGCGCTTCAGAATGGCGTTAGACGGCGCTAAATTTTTTGACGCTAAACTGCGTTAGCGCAGTTTAGCGTCAAAAAGTATAAATATGGGCCTAAATTTCCAATGTCATGCTGCCCACTGTTTCGCGGGTTAATCTCCACTCGCTGCCCTCTCCCCCACTTGCCCTATCCCCTCCCTTGTCTATCACCTCCCCTCCCCTCCCCTGCACTTGCTTGCCTCCTCCACCCCTCTCCCCATGCTAGCATGCCCCCACTACGCTGTCAGATTTGCTCCCACATGGACACACCACTTTACACCCATTGTTAGTGATCGATAATGGATACCGTGGCTTGCGTTTCACCTTTGGGGGACACTGCATTGGGAGACACGGGGTACTCACTGGACGCATTGATAGATATTACTCTCCTCCCGTTCCCCCTTTTTTTCTCCTCCCTTTCCTTCCCCTCTCCCCCTGTTGATACCTTGCACCTGCAGTCGCGCGGTTGTGATTCTCCCTCCGTACATATGGCCTGGTGCCACCCTCGGTGCACTCTGTGATGACCCCTCATCCCTCCTCCTTGTTCCCCTCTCACACGGCGTGGTACCGCACCAGAACCTACTACATGCTTATGCGTCATCCTCTGGTGCATATGTCGTGACAGGGAAAATAGGGTAGCAGGACTTTCCCCCACTACCCCGACCCGCCTCCCTCGCTTACCTCCCCACTCATCTCCTCTTTTGCCTGAGACAGACTTTTTCTCCAGGTCCCTGAACTTGCTTACTGCCCTTTTTAGCACTCCCCTCTCTCCCTTCCGTCCGGACTCCCTGACCCTTGCCTCTGGGTCACACGATGGATAGTCCCCCCACCGCCCGCTTCTCCACTGTGGATTATCTCCTGGAATGCAAACGGCCTTACCCAAAATAGAAAAAGGTGCTTTCCTACCTTAACTCAAAACAGGCTGATATAGCTCTACTCCAGGAGACGCACTTGGACAAGGATGAGTCCGGTAAGCTACATAGGGACTGGGTTGGTACGGCGTTATTTAGCTGCAGCCCTACCCCGCAAGAAGCAGGAGGTAGCATCCGCAGAAATGCAGTGTTGCACTGCTGTTGCGGAAAACCATCCCCCTCACTGTCATTAAATCATTGATCAACCCGGAAGGGTGCTATGTCTTCGCTAAGCTGAAGGTGGGGGACTCCTCCCCATGTGTGGGCTCCGTTTACACACCAATTGGTTCAAAACAACTGTTCTTTCTGAAAATCAATCATCTCTTGACTGAAATAGGGGTGACTCATTATATGGCTGGGGGAGACTGGAATCTGGCTAGAGATGCAGTACTAGATAGGACAGGTTCCCTGGATATCAGCAATAATGCTGACAGAGCCCTACAGTCCGATATAAGGTTGGACAATGGTTTGGTAGATCATTGGAGACTGACACACCTGGTCGACAGAGAGTACACCTTTTTGTCACCAATGCACGGCACTCAATCTCGTCTAAGTTATTTCCTCATGTCCCATAAACTAGTGGCCCATACTCAGTACCCTCGCATACTTGAAAGTGGTCTTTCGGACCACTCCCCAATCCATGTTGCTCTCCAAGTGGGTCTGGTGTCTCAAGGTCGCAAACCATGGAGATTTGCTCTACATCGCTATCGTTCTCCACAGGGTAAGACACAGTTGAGAGCTCATGCGTACACCTTTGTTCAAGAAAATCTAGGCACGGTCGACTTCAAGAGGATGTATGGGCAGTGGCCAAAGCAACCATTCGTGGGCAACTGATGCGGGATGCGGCGTTAGCAAATAAGGAGAGAAAAGCGCAACAAGTGACTCTGGAAACCGACATTCGGCGTCTCACGTGGCGATACACAAGCCACCCTTCCCTTCAGGAGCGCAGATGTCTAGAATGCGCCCGGATGGCCCTCAACGAGTTATACACCTCCCAGGCCGAATACGTCTGCAATGCCTACAAGGGAGGCAATATGAGCGGGGTGAGAAAGCCGGCCAATTGCTGGCAGCTGAGCTCCGTCAGAGAACAGCTGCCCTCACCATACCGGCCACCCGCGCTCTCACAGGAGAGGTGCTTACTTACCCACAAGAAATAGTCAACAAATTTGCATCCTCCTACTGGCATCTTTACACGCCGGAGGCGATGTCTAGCCCTGCCCAAATCAAGACCTTCCTTGCGAACATTGACTTACCCTCTCTTTCCGACAAAGGTGGCAACCTTCTGGATGGAGAAGTCAGCAGGTTGGAAATTGAGAAAGTCATCTCTGACCTCCCCTACCACAAGTCACATGGGGAGGATGGATTCCCTGTGTAATTCTATAAATGGGCAGGGGAGGAGGTGACTGATGTCCTGCACAGGGCCCTGAGCAAAGCTTGTCGGATGAAGACCCTGGGTGCCATCTCCAACAATGCCACAATAGCGATCATACCGAAACCGGGAAGGGACCCCCTACTCTGTAGCAGCTACTGGCCCATATCTCTCCTGAACGGCGATATTAAAATACTAGCTAGTGTTCTAGCAACCCGCTTGTGCAAGGTCATCCCATCCTTAATACACCACACCCAAGTGGGGTTCGTACCGGGACGCACCACCAGAAACCACTTGCGCACTCTGTGTCATGCTCTGTCGGTGTCCAGGGACATGCCGGATGCCTCACTGGCTCTGCCGAGAAGGTGTTCAATCGCATAGAGTGGCGCTATCAATTCGCAGTTTGGTCTGGTTGATCGGTTTATTTCTATGATACGTTTGCTCTATGATCACCCCACGGCACTGGTTAATTGGGGAGGTTTCCTCTCGGATCCTTTCCCCATCTGCACAGGAACACAACAGTAATGCCCCCTCTCACCCCTTTTCATTCTGTTGGAAATGGAACCACTGGCTGCTGCCATCCTCTCCTCCCCCTCGATAAAGTGCCTCCCCCTGCCGAATGGCACCTCCAAAAACATACTTGTACGCCGATGATGTCCTTCTAACAGTGATGGACCTGGAGCGTTCTTTACCAGCCCTGTTGAAGATCATTGATGGGTTTGCACCCCTCTCTGGTTACGGAATAAATTGGGACAAGATCGAGGCTCTCCCCCTTTCGCGATTGACTACAAAAGCTGTGCTCCTTGGCTTTCCATTTTGATGGACACCGAGGCGCCTCAAATATTTGGGAGTGCTAGTCAATCAAGGTCTGGTGGCGGACAATCTGGATCCCCTTATTGCGCGACTGAAACTTGATTTCAAGAAATGGAACCACCTGGACCTCTCCATGTGGGGTAGAGTACAGGCGGTGCTGATGGTCACAATACATCGCTTCACTTACGTTTTGGGACTCCTTCCTTTGCCAGTGCATTTATCCACTCTGCGGTCAATTGATACACACATTAGAGCCTTTGTGTGGGGTTCTGCCCGACCACGCCTGGCATCAACGAAGCTAATGGCGTGCTGCTCCCATGGGGGCATTGGGCTTCCTTCAGTGGAACACTACGCACTAGCGCTACACCTGTCACAACTGGCTCATACAGTGCCTGGTATGTGGCTGTGGAAAAGGTGCTGCTCTCGCATGACGGGGGCCTTGGCAAACTGTACTGTGACGATCTTTTATCCTCTGGAACAGCAAACCTGATCCTAAAGGCGACACGAGAGGCCCGGTGCCGGGCTCACCGCCTGCTTGGGGTACATCCTCTCCTGCACGCCCAGGCCCCCTTATGGAATAACAATGGTTTACGGATAGGCAGGGAGGTGCTTAACTGGCCACAATGGAGTAGAGCTGGTGTCCTTGACCTTGCTCAGGTATTGGAGGACGGAGCGCCCAAATCCTTCGCTAAGCTGCAGGAGGAATTTAATCTTCATCCGCGTCAGGAATGGTGATATTTGCAACTCAAACACTGTTTACAACAGCGCGCTGATATGATTCAATGGGGACTCCAGACCTCGCCTGCGGTAACCTATTTAACAATCTGGGGAAGGCTCAAAGGAGTTATGGCAGGCCTCTACGAGGTCATTACACGACACCTATACTCACAACCTCTCCTAGATAAGTTACACCTACAATGGCAAGACCGCCTGCAGCGGACATTTGACTCGGAAGACTGGGCGGACATTCTAGAGGCCCTGGACAAGGGTACTTGAGAAGCTCAGTTAAAATTCTGTATTTTTAAGGTAATCCATGACTGGTATTTGACACCAGCAAAGTTACATAGGACAGGCCTCCTGCCACTTGAAAAGTGCTGGAGCTGCACAGAGTCACACTGCGACCTGCTCCATATTCTCATTGGCTGTCTGATGGTTCAACCTTTATAACCACCTCTTCTTGTCTCTCTTCCTTCTTTTATATCATCTTTCTCTCTATATGTGGTGATGCTCTGCACTATGCCCAATACAGGCCAAGAAGAAAGCAAGACCTTGTCCCCGGGCTGAAAATATGGAGCACAATTACGCCGCTACCTTCTTCATATAACGTTTTGGGGCCAAGAGATTGGCACATATCAGGTTCTGGACCTGATGTAGATTATGAACAAATGAGGTAACTGCAGGAACAGGGGAGTCCTTAGGAGTGACATTAGGAAAAGCAGTAGGGTGAAAAACCATAAGTGCAAAAGAAAGGTGTAGACTTAGTTGCACTATGGACTGTATTGTTATAAGAAAACTCAGGCAATGATAGATAAGAAGACCAATTATTTTGAGTTGCGTTACAAAAACAGCGCATATATTGTTGGAGTCCTTGATTTAAGTGTTCTATTTGATCATTTGTCTGAGGATGGAATCCGGAAGATAGGGCCACATCAATACATAAAAATTTACAAAACTCTTTCCAAAAACAGGATATATATTAAGGTCCCTGATCAGAAACAATTACTTGAGGAAGGCCATGTAAGCGAAATATATCTTGTAGAAAGACTTTACTCATTTCTTTAGCATTAGCAGTGGGTAACTTCTTGAGGGCTGAAAAATAAGCCATCTTAGTAAAGGAATCCTCTGTAACCATTATGACCTGATAACTGCAGAGGATGGCAAAGCACATATAAAATCTGTGGTTAACGTATGCCATGGGACGGATAGTACCGGTAAGGGCATTAATAAACCTGCTGGCTTAGTCTGAGGTGTTTTAGTTTGAGCACACATTGGGCAAGATCTTACATATGTTCCGGCATCAGATTTTAACGTGGGTCACTAAAAAGAGCGAAGGAGTAGTTCCTGTGGGTTCTTAATTCCACGATGTCAAGAAATAGGAGAGTCATGACACATTTGCAAAGCTTCTGTCTGTACTTTCTTAGTAGGCAGAAATATGGTGTTTTTATGAAAATAATATCCCGGATGCTTCTGTAAATGGGGACTTGAAGCATTCCATTCTTCCATGGATAACTTCTGATACTCGGTCTTCACTCAGTCAAGAAAAGACTGAACTAGTCCCACAAATCGACATGGCTCAATGATGTGTGGAGAAATAGAAATGGTTCTCTCTGGATATTGGTGGGATAAAGCATCTGCCACAATATTTTCGGATCCGGGAATGTAAGTAACATGAAATCGTATTGACTAAAAAAGAAAGCCCACCTGACAACTATTCCGGCATTGAAAACTGCAGAGGCATTGTAGATTGTGATGATCAGTTCTCACTTCAAAAGTCTCCAGAGAACCCATTAGGAAATGCCTGCATTCCCTGCAGGCATCCCTTAATGCCAGTAATTTTCTTTCCCATACAGAATTGTTTCTTTCTGCGTCAGATAACACATGGGATAGATAAAATATTGGATGTTCTAGGTCATCATAAACTTGTCTTTGTAGTAACACAGCACCAATGGCTCAATCTGAAGGGTCCTTGACCACAATAAATTTCTTTGTAGTATCAGGATGACGGAGTATCGGGGCTTGGGTAAAGGCACGATTTAGAGTCTAAAAAGCTCTTTTCACTTCTTCTGTCCCAATGAACCCCTTCTTTAGGCTTTCTTTTTTGATAGTCTGGGTTATACATTCTTGTTGTTGGGCAAAGTTTTTTATAAATTGCTTATAGAAATTGGACAACTCTAAGAAGCACTGAGTTCCTTTGACAGAAGTAGGCGAAGGCCAATCTAGCATGGCTTGCACATTTCTGGGTCCATGGCGATTCCAACTGGATTGATACCAAAACCTAGATATGGAACTTCGATCTTGTTAAACTCACACTTTTCCGGTTTACAGTACAAATTATTTAGTCTTTCCAACACTTGAAGAACATGTTTAGGGTGTTGTTTGGGACTACAAGAGCATATTACAATGTCATCTGGATAGACTACAACACTCTGGTTCAAAAGATCAGAGAAAAATGAATCCATAAATCTTTGGAATATGGAAGGTGCGTTGGTAGGATCAAAAGGCATGACACGATATTCAAAGTGGCCCAAGGAGGTACGAAAAGCAGTCTTCCATTCGTCACCTTCCTTAATTCGTAAAAGATGATAGGCACCCCTTAGGTCTAGCTTAGTGAATATTGTGGCTCCTTGGACTGCCTCTAAAACATGCTTAATAAGGGGTAAGGATGCCTATCCTTGATGGTAATCTAATTCAACTCTCAAAAGTCTATACAGGGGTGGAGATCTTTAGTCTTCTTAGGTACAAAGAAAAGAGGAGCCCCAGCAGGTGATGAAGAGGGAGCAATCAATCCACTTTGTAGGTTTTCCTCTATGTATTCCCTGAGTACCTTCTTTTCCTGTTCTGATAGGGTATACATTCTTCCAAATGGAACCACTTCCCCAGGTATCAAAGTAATAGAGCAGTCATAGTCCCTATGAGGAGGCAAAATGGGTCTTTGAGGTTTTTGGGATACATCAGAGTACCCCTGATAGCATCTGGGTACTCCTTGAATCATATTAATAGTACTGCTTGCTTTGTTGGGAAACATGGACCCTTTTGGTGACCAATAAGAGTCTGTAGAATAGCAATGCAATTGACAAAAGTGAGAGGAAAGTGATATGTTCTGTGTCTCCCAGTTTATATATGGATTGTGTTGTGTCAGCCAAGGAATACCCCAAATCATAGTATGGTTAGGGGAAGATATCAGGTTGAAGGCCACATGTTGCTTATGTCTTCCGAGTTGCAGGCAAAAGTTGGGTGTGGTATCAACCACTGGTCCGGAAGTTAGAGGAGAGCCATCTACTATTTGGACATGTTCTGGGATTTCTTTTGGAACACAAGGTATTCCTTTTTCTTTAGCCCATTTCCCATCTAAAATCATTCCACTGGCTCCACAATCCAATAACGCGAAGTCTTGTTCTTCCTGGTTCAGACAATACAGAATCACTGAGATGATAACAAGAGCGGAGTTATCTTCTCTGGAGGAGCAGATTGAAGGAATTCAATACCTCCCCTTCCTTCTCACAGGGAAAGGGAGTTGGCATTTCCCAAAAGTCTGATGGGACGGATAGGACACATTCTAGTTAAATGACCTGCACTGCCACAATAAAGATACAAGCCTTTACGTCGTTGGTTTTCTCATTCTGCTTCAGATAATGGACCACGGGCAACATCTATTTGCATGGGTTCTTCCTCCATAGAAGCTGAGTTATCTGATCGGTTTTCAACGTGTAGATGAGCGAATAGCCACTCTCGGAGACTGGACCCTGGATCTTCGTTTCTCTAATCTACGTTCCCGTAAATGGTACTCAATTTTAAGTGCCAGGTCCATCAGTTCCTTCAATTATTCTACTGGAGAGAATGCACCAGTTCATCCTTTATTTAGTCTTGTAACCCTCAATGAAAAAGTGTCACAAAGATGCATTCAGACCATGTGATTTCAGCCGCTAGTTGTTTAAATCGGGTTCTGTAAGTCAGAACATCCTGATTTCCTTGTGGTATCTCACATAATGCCTCTTCTGCAGCAGTTTCCAATCTAGGTCATTCGAACATGCATTAAAAGGCTTGCAGAAAGTCTGAATAATTAGATATGATTGGATCATTGGCTGCTACCAAATGGTTTGCTCAAGCTAGGGCTGCACCAGGCAAGGAGCTTATCAGATAACCAACCTTGGTATTATCCTGGATAAACTGAGAGGGTTGAAAAGCAAAGTATACCGTTAAGGAGTCCAGAAATTCCTTTAACTTGTTTGGATCTCCAGAATAATGAGGTGTGGAGACAGAGATAGCAGGTACATCACTGAACTGTGACACTGTAGGAAGTTGGCTCTGTATATACTATTTCAAAGTAAGAAATAGTGTTCACAGAGTCCAAGGGTTCCCCTTAGAGGTAAGTAGTGGCAAAAATAGATAATTCTAATGCTCTATTTTGTGGTAGTGTGGTCGAGCAGTAGGCTTATCAGTGGGTAGTGTTAAGCATTTGTTGTACACACACAGGGAATAAATGAGGAACACACACTCAAAGACTGATTCCAGGCCAATAGGTTTTTATATAGAAAAATATATTTTCTTAGTTAATTTTAACAACCACAGGTTCAAGATTTACAAGTAATACTTCAAATGAAAGGTATTCCACTCAGGTATTCTAGGAACTTTGAATAATCACAATAGCATGTACAGTTTTGACATAAATGGCAATAAGCTATTTTAAAAGTGGGCACAGTGCAAAAATCAACAGTTCCGGGGGAGGTAAGTAATTGTTAAGTTCACAGGTAAGTAAAACACTTACAGGGTTCAAAGTTGGGTCCAAGGTAGCCCACTGTTGGGGGTTCAAGGCAACCCCAGAGTTACCACACCAGCTGCTCAAGGGCGGTCAGGTGCAGAGGTCAAAGTGGTGCCCAAAACACATAGGCTTCAATGGAAATAGGGGTGCCCTGGTTCCAGTCTGCCAGCAGGTAAGTACCCGCGTCCTCGGAGGGCAGACCAGGGGGGTTTTATAGGGCACTGGGGGGGGACACAAGCATGCACAGAAAGAACACCCTCAGCGGCACAGGGGCGGCCGGGTGCAGAGTGCAAACAGGTGTTGGGTTTCTGATAGGAATCAATGGGGAGACAGGGGGGTCTCTTCAACGATGCAGGCAGGCACAGGGGGTGCTCCTCGGGGTAGCCACCACCTGGGCTAGGCAGAGGGTCGTCTGGGGTTCCTTCCTGCACTGGAGTTCGGTTCCCTCAGGTCCTGGGGCTGCGGGTGCAGTGCTGGTTCCAGGCATCGGGTTCCTTGTTACAGGCAGTCGCGGTCAGGGGGATCCTCTGGATTCCCTCTGCAGGCGTCGCTGTGAGGGCTCAGGGGGGTCAACTCTGGCTACTCACGGGCTCGCAGTCGCCGGGGAGTCCTCCCTGTAGTGTTAGTTTTCCACAGGTCGAGCCGGGGGCGTCAGGTGCAGAGTGGAAAGTCTCACGCTTCTGCCGGGAAACGTGGGGTCTTTAAAGTTGCTTCTTTGTTGCAGAAAGTTGCAGTTTCTTGAACAGGGCCACTGTTCTCTGGAGCTTCTTGGTCCTTTAGATGCAGGGTAGTCCTCTGAGGCTTCAGAGGTCGCTGGACCCTGTTGAATGCGTCGCTGTTGCAGTTTTCTTCGAAGTAGGGAGACAGGCCGATGGGGCTGGGGCCAAATCAGTTGTCATTTCCGTCTTCACTGCAGGGCTTCAGGTCAGCAGTCCTTCTTCTTCTTTAGATTGCAGGAATCTATCTTCCTCGGTTCTGGTGGCCCCTAAATACTGAATTTAGGGGTGTATTTAGGTCTGGGAGGGCAGTAGCCAATGGCCTATTGGGGGAATCCTCCTTCTACAATATGGAGAATTTCTAAAAGTAAGACTCACCTCAGCTCAGGACACCTTAGGGGCTGTCCTGACTGGGGGGTGACTCCTCCTTGTTTTCCTCATTATCTCCTCCAGCCTTGCCGCCAAAAGTGGGGGCAGTGGCCGAAGGGGTGGGCATCTCCACTAGCTGGGGTGCCCTGTGGCGCTGTAACAAAGGGGGTGAGCCTGTGCTGAGTGAGGGGTCTCTAGGGTGGCATAAGGCATGCTGCAGCCCTTAGAGACCTTCCCTGGCATCAGGGCCCTTGATACCAGGGGTACCAGTTACAAGGGACTTACCTGAGTGCCAGGGTTGTGCCAATTCTGGAGACAAAGGTACAGTTTAGGGAAAGAACACTGGTACTGGGGCCTGGTTAGCAGGGTCCCAGCACACTTTCAAATCATAACTTAGCATCAGCAAAGGCAAAAAGTCAGGGGGTAACCATGCCAAGGAGGCATTTCCTTACAGACACCAATGCTTGTCTCAGAGCTGTGTTTTCGGTACGCAGTTGTTCTAACTCCTTTGCCTGTTGTTGTACAGTATGAAGCATAGACTGTGCAGTTTCCACAACATCATCAGGTGGGACATCCATGTTTCCAGGGCAACGCAGAATCTTTTGGTGTTGCAACTTGTCCCAATCTGACTGCTTCTTACCGTGGTTATCTGTCAATCTCAAGGCACCACCTGGTCTCTTGCTGGTTCTGGACTGACCATGGTAAGGGCGACCCATTCCAGTAGCCACAGTGCTGCTGATAGAGTAACACCAGGCAGACCGTAACCTCCAGAAGGAAACCCAGAGGAAAAAACCCAATCCTGGGAAAAACCTCAGAAGCAAGGAACTCCTGAAAAAGAGGGAAGAAAAAGAGAAGCGTAATATGAACTGGAAACAGCAACAAAAAACAGGAGCGAGGAGCACCACCAGAATGGAAGTGTTTGCAATGCAAAGAACAGAAGACTAACTGTGCTTATATACTGACAAATAGGAAGTCCTCTTATTATTACTAACCACCACTGGAATTAAGGATCCTTGCCTATCTGAGACTACTCCCCCTTATGCACCATCTTGTCCCAAAGCACCAAAATCGGAAAGTGATCATTGTCATGGTGATCAATAACTATCATATCTGAAATTTCATAAAAAATTCTTAAATCCACTAAAACAAAGTCAATATGGCTATTCTAGTGCCCTCTAGTGTAAGTGGGTTTTGCACCACTGTCCGAGGGGAATCGCCCATATCTAGGTCTTAGGCCACAAGAAACCATTATATCTGTTACCTGGAGAGCCACTGTACTCATTTGAGATGGTTTTCACATTATACTAAGGGGTGGGATTCCCCAGTAGTTATCCTTCTCCTTAATGAGTTACAAAAAAGGTGAGTAGGGATTCAAAACAAGCATTAAAATCACTGGTGATAATCACATGATGAATAGGAACCAAATCTACTATAAATGCATTTAAAATGTTCAAGATGTGAGATGCTTGGGCAAAGGGGTTGATCAGTTATATATATTTACCACCAGAAATAAGGGCCCGTACTTTGGTGTTATACTGAGAACTAATAGGTCATGGGAGTCAATATATTTTTTTTTTTTGCAGTGCATCCAAGAGAGATTTGTATCCATATGGTGAGCCCCTCCAATGGCCTTTCTGTAAATTATGGTATGGCCTTGGTGCTATAAGTTGTAAAACCCTGCCTATGCATCTGAGTGATGCCCCACGTTCCCTAGAATAAACACAAGTTAAAAATATCAATAAACTTTCCCCAATCTTCATCATCCATTTTTATCCTTAGCCCAGCAATGTTCCAGAAAATAAGATGGGGGGACAGAAATTTGCCATGGAATGTGGGGTTCTTAATTTGGCACACATGTTGATGACGTTGCCTCCACTTTAATTGTGGAGGCCAATTTCCAAAATTCAGACGTATTGGTGCTTTCCCTTGAAGTAGACATCAAGCCCTTTCCAATCTGCCTAAGGGTCAGTTAGAGCACCTCTTTGCATTCCAAAAGGCTGCAAACCCATTCTTACATATCAGGCCCCATCCAGTTAGGGAGTAATGTCTATAGGCATTTCGAAAGAGTACTTGTTCGGCTGGTTTGTAAAAATTCCCCATGGGTAATATGACAATGTTAGAACCATTTGTCATCTCTGGACAGTAAGCAGCCAACGAGCGAGCAATCGGTATCTTCTTCACACTGTCTAGGCATCTACAATTGACTGCAGTACAATCCCCAGCTGTAGTTTTCCTTGATGACCCAATCCAGCCAACTCTTTCTGCCATTATTATTTCACAACTCTCAGCGAGAGCTAAGATCCTATACATCCCGAGCCAATGGTTGACTTTGTTGCGTAGCTCGCCCCAAGTCTCTTCCTGTTTTTTTATGGAAGGATGGCACCCCTGCCAATATTAAAGGGTAAGGACAGGACTATGGGAGGAAATTTAGTGTTACAGAACAGGGGGCTTTATCCATAAGTGTGTCACCTCCTCATAGTATAACAGCCTGGGTCCAATAACCAAGGGTTCCAGGTCAGGTATCCATATTTATTATCTCTCCTGCCTTGATAAGTGCCCAAAGAGTCCTTGACACCAAAATTCCTATGCTGCAGTGCTGCAGGTAAATGAGAAGGAGAAGGAGATGTGTGTGTGGGGGACTGCATAGTAACCCCATCCAGAGAAGATTTGCCCTTGCACAATCCAATGACCTACCACTAAGTGTAGGACAGGGTGCATTCACAATGCGTGTAGCTCCAGCAGCCATTGATGCCCAGTTTTCTCAAGGTGCTCTTTTAGTGGTTGGAATTGGACCTCCAATATATTTGAGAAACGCCCCCTTGCCACGGGTTCAACTGTTTTGGGTTTTGTATGGGGTGTGGGTATACTGGGCCCTTACCGTTTTGTGGCAGGCTCATCAGGGTGCATCAGGCTATTCTTCCTCGAGGCAGGCAGTGGAGATGTGGTTAGTTCTAATAATATCACTACCTCTTTGCAAAACTCCAGGGCAACCAGGAGACAATGTTCTCCCTGCAGCTTTAGTAACAGCTTTAATAACAACTTCCTCCACTGAGCTACTAGTTGTGTTAGGAATATCTACCTTAATTCCGTTTATGTTACCACCAACACAACTTCCCTGTTCAAGGGAAAACCTCCTTTCGGTTAAAACAATTTCATCTGATAACACTGCTACTGCACGTTCCAACATGGTGTCAATACTGTTAGGTTTATGATGAACTTTCAGTAGGGGTTCAAGCCCTGAGCAGCCAGCAGTCTTGCACTTTCCCATATTTAAAGTGGTTTCAAAAAGGGATACCAAGAAAGCATCACTTTACTGTCCACAGTAGTTGAAACCAATATCAGGGGGTGGCCCAGCCCAGCCTTGTCCAGACGGGGACCAGTGCAGATGGGCCTTCCTTTGGCCAGGGATTCGCTCGTGCACAGGCCGGGCATGTCCTGCACTATAGGGTGACGAAGGAGCTTTCTAGCGGATGACCAGCAGAGTAGGGATGTGGGCTCTGAAATCCCTAATGGAGTTTGCCAGCAGCTTCCCTCCGTGAACGTGGAAAGCAAACAATGCAGGCAAATTGCTCCCAGGTGAATGGGGTGGCGAAGGCGCTTAATAGCACATGACCAGTAGCAGAGAGTTGTGAGCTCTGAAGTCCCCAAAGGCGTGCGTCAGCAGCTCCCCTCTGTGAACGTGGAAAGCAAACAATGCAGACAAATCACCCGCTGAGGTATGTCTGGGGAAATGAGAACTTCTGCTTGCAAATCAGTTCTGAAACAGGTTTTCTCCCCACTGTCATCAGTGTCATCCTCCTTCCTGGACAATGGAAAAGGCAGCTCTAAATGTGAAATTATATCTTACTGTGACAGGGAATGTCCCTTTAAAGCTTGTGCAGTTGGTGGACACACCCGGAGCTCATTCTGTCAGAAAGAGGGCACAATTCCTCCAACCTAAGGCCCTTTCATCCCTTTCCCATTTACATCTCTTTGTAGGGGACCAGCAGGCAGCTAAGTGGCAGGAAAAGGCTACATGAGGCTTTAGGCAGACAAATAGTAACAGTATGAAGTCACTATTTTTTAAATAGACGAAATAGACAAAAAATGTGTTTGGCATTTAATTGGATTTTTTTTAACTATAACAATGACTGTTTGAATTACTTTCCTAGCTAGAGCCAATCTGAAATTAGCTTTATCAAGTATAAAAAGAAAATAGTTTCTATGGCAGGTTCAGGACCTGTTTCACTGCAAGGACATGTGAAAATAATAAGTGCATATGTCCTGTTTTTAAGTACTGTGTACTTTACCTTACGGCTGGTCATGCCTAATTTATGGGTGACTTACTACTATTTAAAAGAAAGGTTTAGGCCTGCCAATGGGTGATTTTATCAGCTCAAAATAGTAGTTTTAAAACTGACCAGCTAGGCTACTATGGCAGACAGAGAGTTATGCTTTACATGGCCATGTTGGTAGTGGCACAAGTGCTGAAGTCCACTAGTTACAGTTTATAGGCCCTGAATACATGGTGTACCATATACTAGGGACCTATGTGTAGAAATGTGCCAATGGGGGTTATATCCAATTTCACAAGTACTTGGGGTGAGAGCTCATGCACCGTGGCCTGGTTAGCAGGACCACAGCGTGCACAGTCCACAAATGAACAGCATCAGTCCAAAAAATATTGGTAAACATGCAAGAATAAAACGTTTTCTTACAAGAATAAGAAAGATTTTTTTTACCCACCCCTTTCAAAATGAGGATAAAGATGATCCTACTGAAAGTAACTTTGATCGATCAGCAGTGATGCATGATCACAACATTGGAAAATGCCATACAGGAGGGGGAGGAGTGAATAAATCTTCCAGAGTGAAGAATATCAAAGTGGATTATGGAGAAGAAATTCACAGCGGTTGAGAATGGATCAACAGTGCTTATTTCTAAAGTGTTCACACTTGAAGATCGGCGGGACCAAATCAACAAGGTGATGAATTACTAGGCGTTCTTTTAGGAAAAGGTAACTGGAACACTGCTCGCCCTAGTGAGCAGATTTGAACTGTTAGGAAATGCCTACAGAGCAGCCTACATAAGGATACTTGGGGGCATATTTATACTCTGTTTGCGCCGAATGTCGGCGCAAACCCTGCCCCATATTTATACTTTGACGTCCGACCCCGCGGGCGTCAAAATTCCACCATGGGCGTCATTTTTTGGAAGGGGGAACCAGCCTTGCATTAATTATATGCAAGGTAGGCGTTCCCTTCCTAAAAATGACTTTAAGCCCTGTGCCCCATATTTATACTCTGACGTCATTTTGACGCACAGGAGGGGGTGGGCCTTAAAAAACGGCGCACAGCCTGATGGGCGCCGTTTTTTAACCTCTGAAGGAGCCCAGAGGTGCCCTCCCCTGCCCCCAGGGACACCCCCTGCCACTCTTGCCCACCCCAGGAGGACACCCAAGGATGGAGGGACCCATCCCAGGGAAGTTGAGGTAAGTTGGGGTAAGTATTATTTTTCGGTTTTTTTAAGTGTCATAGGGGGGCCAGATTTGGGCCCCCCTACATGCCACTATGCCCAATGGCCATGCCCAGGGGACATAAGTCCCCTGGGCATGGCCATTGGGCAAGGGGGCATGACTCCTGTCTTTGCTAAGACAGGAGTCATGTCAATGGAGGTTGGACGTAAAAAAAAATGGCGCAAATCTGGTTTGAGGCCTGAATTTTGCCTCAGACCTGACTTGCCCCATTTTTTGACGCACAACCCCCATTTTCCCATACGCCGGCGCTGCCTGGTGTGAGTCATTTTTTTTTACGCACACCAGTCCGCAGCGCCGGCTAACGTCATTCCATAAATAAGGCGCCCGCATGGCGCGTTGGAATGGCGTTAGCCGGCGGTAAACTTTCTGACGCACAACTGCGTTGGCGCAGTTGTGCGTCAAAAAGTATAAATATGGGCCTTGGTTTTGTGGCCGTGACCCCTGAAATTACAGTATTAGAGGCAATGATGATCTTTTATAGGGATAAATGGTGCCAGATGGTTGTGATTCAGTCAATTTCATATGGAGGACCTATAGACTGCCATCAAAAACTCTTTTTCTTCTTCATTTTATTTCTGTGGAGTAAGCTTCCAATAAAAAAATAACCATTGCAATAGTTTGCTAAAGCCTGACATGTTGGCCATGCAAATGCGCATTCTCTTTGAGCATTTCCATGGGCAATCTCCTGTTAGAGGACTTGCAGCAGGGTTAATCACAAAAAAGCTGAAGCTGCGTGTTTCTGTTAATCAAATGTATTGTCATGTATCATGCGCAATTAATATGCAAGATGTGCTAGACAGGGTGTCGTTTGCACTAACGTATTTAGGCTGTCTGCCTTTTCTTCATTGTAACTTAATGTTTCTGAAACTGCTGTTGAAAAAAAGCATTTTGTGAAGGCACAACACAAAGTACTATTCTTGCGAACTTCAGTCTCACTGCAAATTTATTTTCGAAGATGAAAAAAACGATTTCGAAACACTGGAGAGGATGAAAGGAGAAAAATGTTGAGTTAAATCCAGACTTCGGGAAAGTGCAATGTTCTTATACTGCTTTGATATAAATACTTCACAACATGTTTTCAGAGTCATAGGTTAAAATTCAACAAGGTACAATATGATATCGAAGTTAATAAAAAGAATATCAAACACTAAATTAAATGTGACCCAATCCTGAAAAAATGAATTCGGTTAGTGTACCTTTTTTTAAATGGTGGAGCTGAATTACACACGCCTAATTCCTTCAATTATAAAATGGTGTCCGATTTAGAGTTGTGTGTTAAAGGAAAATTCCTCGATTTGAGAATGAAAAAATATTTTCCTCTAATGGAGACTGTTGCAGAGGATTTAACTGCTGGTGTGTTCACCACTCGAGAAGAATCATGTTTTGGTGAGATTACCACTTTTTGAATAAATCACATACAATGCCATTGCCACCAAACTGTAAATGAGGCCCATGGTCACTGAAAGTCATACATCACTATGGGGGTTATTACAACTTTGGAGGAGGTGTTAATCCGTCCCAAATGTGACGGATATACCACCAGCCGTATTACGAGTTCCATAGGATATAATGGACTCGTAATATGGCTGGTGGTATATCCGTCACTTTACCGCCACTTTTGGGACGGATTAACACCTCCTCCAAAGTTGTAATAACCCCCTATGTCTTGTCAGGTTCACATAACTTAGTCAATACATCTCTTACAAATTGCATTCTATCCTTAGAAAAGATTATTTACAGGGAAATCAAGAATTATAATCCGATTCCAGAAGTAATCCCCACTTTTCCCCTACATTGTCACCTGGAGGTTTTCTTGGGATTTCGGGGGTCATTCCGATCCTGGCGGTCCATGACCGCCAGGGCGGAGGGCAGCGGAAGCACCGCCAACAGGCTGGCGGTGCTTCCTGGGCGATTCTGACCGCGGCGGTAAAGCCGCGGTCAGAAAAGGGGAGCCGGCGGTTTCCCGCCGGTTTCCCGCTGGCCCAGGGAATCCGCCATGGCGGCGCTGCTTGCAGCACCGCCATGGGGATTCCGACCCCCTTCCCGCCAGCCTGTTTCTGGCGGTGTCCACCGCCAGAACCAGGATGGTGGGAACGGGTGCCGTGGGGCCCCTGGGGGCCCCTGCACTGCCCATGCCACTGGCATGGGCAGTGCAGGGGCCCCCTAACAGGGCCCCACAAAGATTTTCACTGTTTGCTTTGCAGACAGTGAAAATCGCGACGGGTGCCACTGCACCCGACGCACCCCTGCAACTCTGCCGGCTCCATTCGGAGCCGGCTTCATTGTTGAAGGGGCTTTCCCGCTGGGCCGGCTGGCGGTCTTCTGGCGGTCGCCCGCCGGCCCAGCGGGAAAGCCGGAATGGCCGCCGCGTCTTTTGACCGCGGAGCGGTCTTTCGGCGGGAACCGCTTGGCGGGCGGTGACCGCCGACCGCCGCGGTCAGAATGACCGCCTTCATCTGCTTTCAGCAGCTGAAGTGTCCTTGTTCGTGTGAAAGTACACACAACGCAGAATTCTGATGGGGCTGGTAACTGCGGTCGCTGGTCTCATCCGGATTAAGAGGCCACCCTTAATGAGGCAAGAGTGTAGAATGTTTTGCCAAATCAGTTGTTCTGTTTTTGTAAGTCAAGCCCCATGTCTATTTTAATAAATGCCACGACTCACACTGATTGTAGACAGGATGTTATTTTAAATATAATTTTAAATGTATGAGCCATAACTCAATTTTATACTAAAAAACAAGTAATATTGGGATGTATAATCCCTTCAATTGTGTCAGCATAGTGCTATTTTCTTGGAAATATGTTCCTGAAAGATCCTGGTGCAATGTAGTGAGAGAATCCACTAAATTGAAAACAAATCCTCAGGTTTTTGACTGTTTCATGTCTTAGTTTTTTATATGTGCTGGGTCCAGAGGCATGCTTTGTGTACTTCCTTTGAAAGAGGTGTGTCTGCTATCGGTTCATTTCTACTTATAAATGTGAATTGGCTGATTAACTATCATTAAAAAACATAAATGTCACTTTGATGCAGTGGGTCACAATGGAAGCTGTTAGCTTATAGCCATAGCTCCATCTTCCTAGCTAAGGTGGTCTGCTGCACCTGTGATCCGAATATCTGTGGCTCTACCCGGATGATTTCCTCCACCATGACCCTGAGCTCCTCCTCAGAGAACCTGGGGTGTCTTTGCGGTGCCATGGGGTGGTGTGGGTGATATCCTGCCCACCATATTACGAGTTCCATATGATATAATGGACTCATAATACGGCGGGTGGCATATCCGTCACATTTGGGACGGATTAAGACTCTCCTCCAAAGTTGTAATCAGGCCCTAGGTATGAAGGGGCATATTTATACTCCGTTTGCGCCGAATTTGCGTCGTTTTTTTCGACGCAAATTTGACGCAAAACTAACTCCATATTTATACTTTGGCGTTAGACGCGTCTAGCGCCAAAGTTCATGGAGTTAGCGTAATTTTATTGCGTGAACACCTTCCTTGCGTTAATGATATGCAAGGTAGGCGTTCCCGTCTTAAAAAATGACTGCGATGCATATGCGTCGTATTTATACTCCCGTTCAAAAATGACGCCCGGGAGTGGGCGGGACTAAAAAACCCGCATTTGCGCCGGACTTTAGCGCCTGGGTCAGGGCAGGCGTTAAGGGACCTGTGGGCTCAGAATGAGCCCAGAGGTGCCCTCCCCTTCCCCCAGGGACACCCCCTGCCACCCTTGCCCACCCCAGGAGGACACCCAAGGATGGAGGGACCCATCCCAGGGAAGAAAAGGTAAGTTGTGGTAAGTATTTTTTTTTGTGGCATAGGGGGGCCTGATTTGTGCCCCCCTATATGCCACTATGCCCAAGTCCCCTGGGCATGGCCATTGGGCAAGGGGGCATGACTCCTGTCTTTGCTAAGACAGGAGTCATGTTAATGGCGTCTGGGCACCAAAAACAAATGGCGCAAATCGGGTTAAGACGATTTTTTTGCCTCAGCCTGACTTGCCCCATTTTTGGACGCCCAAACGCCATTTTTCCCTGCGCCGGCGCTGCCTGGTGTACGTGTTTTTTTTTCACGCACACCAGGCAGCGCCGGTCGGCTAACGCCGGCTAACGCCATTCAATAAATACGGCGCCCGCATGCCGCTTCAGAATGGCGTTAGCCGGCGCTAATTTTTTTGGCGCAAAACTGCGTTAGCGCAGTTTTGCGTCAAAAAGTATAAATATGGCCCGTAGTATAGATTGTATTGTGAATGGTTTTATGGCAAATATGCAATGATGATCCCAAAGCTCTGTAAAAAAAAATTTGATACAAGAAGATGAAAGACAAGATTTGATGATCTGATTATTAATCTTGGACATGTGACAAAAAAGTATTAAAGTCCATACAAATTTGTGCAAAATAAACAATCAATAAAGTTGATGTAAAAGAAGTAGGTTAAAAAAACTTTAAGGATTTGTTTTTGGTCAGACCACAGTGCACTTTGAGCTAGAATTGAAGAAATACAGGTTGCATGGGATATTGTGTTTTGAATAGGATTGATATGGTACTAACATACCAGTCTTGTCCTTTGAGAGCTCATCATTAAGTTAAAATCACCCCCATGATAGTCACCCCAACAGGAAGCCCGGCAACAGCTCTAAAGGGGCTGTCATTGTTCCATCCACCAGAATGGGTGGTGCACATAAGCTGACAAACATCCACACTGTCTCACAAATTCAATGGCCATCAATCTGCTCATATCATCATTATGAACCATCAAGACCTGCACTGGGATTTGCATGTAGAGAAGGATAATTGTACCTCTGAAATGGGTAGTGTATCCCAAATGATTTACACAGGTATAACCATTGCAAGCTAGAAAAGGGCATTGTGTAACTCTACCCACAGGTGTGGCTAATGTTTTTGTACACTACCCTTCCAGGCCCTCTCATAAGCTAATTAGAGAGGCTCCCATCTGGCTGGGGGTGCAGGAAGTGGGGATGGGCTTGAGTCCTGCACTATCTTTCTTTTTCCCTTTGAAGACCAGTTTGGCTACCCAGCCCCCTTCCTGTCCTGGAATATGCAGTAGCAGATCTCCTTGCAACAGATTGTCCCTTTGTCTCAGCCCAGCCCACTACACACCTAGTCAGAGAAGCTTGGCTAAGTCTGTCAACGGTTGATCAATTTGCAGATCTCAGTGGGGACCTTACAAATATGGAAGCTGGTGGTGGCAGTGGAACCAGTTCCACATCCCTCTGAGCAGGTTGAATTGAAAGGTAATATTGGTATCCTCTGAGTCAGCTTCCATGACAATGATTTGCTTGCCCTCCTCATCACCTTCCATAATTCTAAAGTTTTTAGGAACTATCCTTTCCCCTTTTCTCCTGTAGAACATCTCAGACCCAGTCAGGGGTCCAACCTATGACAAGATTATCAGAGGGAGGCATGGAGAAGATGATGGAGTACCCTTTCTTTAATGATGGAGTACCCTTTCTTTTTCTTGCTGGAGATCGGAAAGTCAATGATTAAAAAAGAGGTCCATCTTGCTCAGCAGGACGCACAGCCTCCTGTTCTGCTCCTACTCCAGGAAGAACTATTGCTATCTGCGACTCCTGTTGTCCACCTTCCTGCGAGGATTGGGTACTAGTTTGCACCTGAGTCAACTCCAATTCAGACTCACTGCTCAGTGCTATGATTGCAGTTGCTGCCTCACTGTGAGACATGGGTGTGGGCTTAGGTTGGGGTGGTGCTGTTGTTGAGGCTGGAGTGATGCTTCCAGCTTGTTGCCCAGAGGGTGGAGAGGCAGGCACACAAATGTGCCTGAAAAAGGAGGAGGGTGGCAAGCCAGTGGTGGCAATCTGCTTCTTGTTCTCCTCCTCACTGGCATATTCTTTACAAAATGAATACTGATATGCATCTATGGCCTAAAAGAAGACCAATGGCAGACAGGAGGTGGCGGTAAAAAAAATGCTGGTGCATCACTGGGGACTATGACAAATCCATTAGGAGGTGAGGAGGTGCAGGGAAAATGAAAACATGCACATAAAATTGTGAACACTGCTCATACATATACTACAATGGTCCTCAGGCACATTAAAGTGATATCAGGGAAAAACGTAAAACAAAAAATGGCATAGGCCTCTTATATCAATGTCCCTAGAAAATGGATTTGAAAACTGGAAAAAAGGATTAATATACTAGATGAATGGCTGAAAATGGCTGTCAAATAACAACAGCAACCTAGTATGGAGAACACAAAGCACATGCAGGCCTATCGCAAAAGCACATTGACTGCCTACACAAAATGGCCACCGGCCACATGAACAAACAACAACAGCAAACAAGTAGGCATGGAGAACAAAGAACACATGTTGGTCTATAGCAAACACACACTGAGGGGGTCATTCTGACCCTGGCGGTAAAAACCACCAGGGCCAACGACCGCGGGAGCACCGCCAACAGGCTGGCGGTGCTCCCATGGGCATTCTGACCGCGGCCGTACAGCCGCGGTCAGAAACGGAAAACCGGCGGTGTACCGCCGGTTTCCCGCTGCCCTGGGGAATCCTCCATGGCGGCGCAGCTTGCTGCGCCGCCATGGGGATTCCGAGCCCCATACCGCCATCCTGTTCCTGGCGGTTTTGGCCGCCAGGAAGAGAATGGTGGTATGGGGTGTCGTGGGGCCCCTGGGGGCCCCTGCAGTGCCCATGCTAATGGCATGGGCACTGCAGGGGCCCCCATAACAGGGCCCCACAAAGATTTTCAGTGTCTGCCATGCAGACACTGAAAATCGCGACGGGTGCAACTGCACCCGTCGCACCCCTTCCACTCCGCCGGCTCCATTCGGAGCCGGCATCCTCATGGAAGGGTGTTTCCCGCTGGGCTGGCGGGCGGCCTTCTGGCGGTCGCCCGCCAGCCCAGCGGGAAACCCAGAATACCCGCGGCGGTCTTTTGACCGCGCAGCGGTATTCTGGCGGGCCCCGCCAGACCGGTGTCTACCGCCGCCGGCCAGGGTCGGAATGAGGCCCTGAATGCCTACACGAAATGTCATCCGGCCAGATGGCCAAAGAACAGCAGCAAGCAAGGAGAAATGGAGAACAAAGACATCATACAGGCCTATTGCAAAAGCATACTGACTGCCTACACAAAATGGCTGCAGACCACATGGTAAAACAACAACAGCAAGCAGGGAGGTATGGAGAACAAAGAACACATGGAGGCCTATGGCAAAAGCACACTGACTGTGTACACAAAATGGTAATCAGCCACATGGTCAAACAACAACAGCAAGAGAGGAGGCATAGGCAGCAAAGAACTCAAGCAGGCCTATGGCAAAAGTGCACAATGGCCACAGGCCACATGGTCAAACAACAACAAGAAGCAGGGAGCCATGGACAATAAGATCACATGCAAGCCTATAGATGGACACTACCTACATATAATAGCCACAGGTCACATGGCATGGAGAGAAAAGACAAAATGGTGGTCTATGGCGGCCATACACATGCAGTAGCAAGCCAAAGGAGGCATGGTAGAAGAAGAAAACCCTACCATTAATTCAGCAATGCCAAAAATGAAAATTAAGTCAGCTATGAAAATGTTTCCAACAACACACAGTCTCCCAAGGCATGATATTACCCCACCAAAATACACTTTTTGCAGAAAAACAAAGTGAAATTTAAAGAAAAATGATGAAAACAAAAACATTTTGCATGGAATCCATTGCCATCTACAACCTAAATCACAGATGTTTTAAAACAACATATACCACAGAAACAATTGTATCATATACCCAATTTCACTACTGGTGCGATGGCTATTGGGCAGATTATGCCACATGGTGTAATACATGAATAGTGGAAATTTAACAAACATGGAGAAAATGTACTTAACTGTGCATTCTTTTTCACTTATAAAAGATAAAAAATGTAATGCAAAAACATTCTAACCCTTAGTGCAACTCTAGGCCACTCACTACAACCACAATAAATGTTTTAAATTGGATAAAGTACAAATAGAAATACTGGTGCATGCCCTCTACTAAATAACACCCTTAGTTAAAGGTTTTTTAACTTAGTTGTTGTAATGTCAGAAGACAAAGGGGGTCATAACAACCCTGGCGGAAGGTGTTAAAGGTGGGGTAATACCGCAAACAGGGCGGCGGATAAAAAAAGGGAATTATGACCCAGGCGGAAAGGGAAGGGGGGCACCTCAGCCGGATTACTGCAAAGCCAGATCCACGACGGGGCTCCATGCCCATTGATGTATCATGGGAGTGCAAAGCCACAGTCTCTCAAGTCTCTACAGTGGGTGGGGTGCCCACCGTGCCATCCTGGGGAGTGCAAAGTCACAGTCTCTCAAGTCTCTATAGTGGGTGGGGTGCGCACCTTGCCATCCTGGGGAGTGCAAAGCCACAGTCTTTCAAGTCGATAACATTCTCCACTGGTTCTGGGGGGGACTGGTGCCCAGAGTGCTTCATCCTGTGCAGGACTGAGGTAGTGGATGCATCTCTCCACTGGTTCTGGAGGGGGACTAGTGCCCAGACTGGATGAGTCTCCCAGTGAACGTTCCTGTCCTGTCACTGTCCCAGCTGCACATGGGATAAGGATGCCTGGTGTGGCGGTCTATTCATTCCTACCCGGTGCTTGCCCTGTTCAACGGTCTTCACCATGGCGGTCTTTGCCCTGTTCAGCGGTGCTTTGCCATGGCAGTCTTTGCCCTGTTCAGCGGTCTTCAACATGGCGGTCTTTGCCCTGTTCAGCGGTGCTTTGCCATGGCGGTCTCTGGACTGTTCAGCGGTGCTTTCCATGGCAGTCTCTGGACTGTTCAGCGGTGCCTTGCCATGGCGGTCTTTGCCCTGTTCAGCGGTCTTCAACATGGCGGTCTTTGCCCTGTTCAGCGGTGCTTTGCCATGGCGGTCTTTGCCCTGTTCAGCGGTTTTCAACATGGCGGTCTTTGCCCTGTTCAGCGGTGCTTTGCCATGGCGGTCTCTGGACTGTTCAGCGGTGCTTTGCCATGGCGGGCTCTGGACTGTTCAGCAGTGCTTTGCCATGGCGGTCTCTGGACTGTTCAACGGTGCCTTGCTGTGGCGGTCTTTGCCCTGTTCAGCGGTCTTCAACATGGCAGTCTTTGCCCTGTTCAGTGGTGCTTTGCCATGGCGGTCTCTGGACTGTTCAGCGGTGCCTTGCCATGGCAGTTTCTGGACTGTTCAGCGGTGCTTTGCCATGGCGGTCTTTGCCCTGTTCAGCGATCTTCAACATGGCGGTCTTTGCCCTGTTCAGCGGTGCTTTGCCATGGCGGATCTGGTACGGACATTGGTGTGTGGCATGACGCTCCCTACACTGGGCATTGGTGTGTGGCATGACGTTCCCTACACTGGGCATTGGTGTGTGGCATGACGTTCCATCATAGCCCACCTGGGCTGTGGCAGCCGGGGCCCTCCTGGGCATTGACTCCGGCAGTGGTCTCCTGACCAGTGACGATACTTGGGCCCTCCTGGGCAATGATTCCGGCGGTGGTGGTGGTCTCCTGACCAGTGACGATACTTGGGCCCTCCTGGGCAATGACTCCGGCCGTGGCGGGTGTCTCCTGACCAGTGACGATGGTGCTGGCGGTTGTGTCTCGACCACCGGGAATGATGGCGCCCTTCTCCGCCGTGACACACACAACAGGCTGGGCAGACTTCCTCTGGCCCTTCTCCACCTTTGGTGGAGTCACAGCTGACTCTGCAATCCCCTTGGAACCCATGTGAGTTGTTTTCCCACCAGGAGTCTTCACACAGTCCCGTCGTCCACTCTCCAATTTTAGAGCCTTTACAGGGGGTGGGCTGCCAGTGCCTTGGCTCCGGGTCACACTGCCTGCCCTGGTGGCCGGTGCACTCCACAAACCTTGAACAGGCACCACTGGTATTGGAGGCTTTTTGGCTGAGGCGCTACGACGGGACTGATGAATTGGAGGGGGGGTTGGAGCAAAAAGGTCAACTTTACAGAGGGACAGTTTCTGACGTATACTGGGATGGGTAGTTGGAGGGGGTCTGGGAGTGGAGGAAGAGGAGGTGGTTGTCGGAGGTGTCACTTTAGGTGTTTTGGGTGCAGGTGCAGGTACGGGAGGCTGTTGTGAGGTGGATGGATTTTGGGTGTGTGGGTGCCCGCTTTTGTGTACTTTGGGAGGGGGCGTCACAGACACACTGGGAGAGGACACAGGGGACGTGTAAATGGCAGTGGAGGTGGTGAGTGCAGGTGAACGGGTTGTGGTGCTGGTTCTCCTTGTGCGATTCATGGTGCCTGTAGATGTGGTGCATGCAGGTGTGTGTGTAGACAAGACTGGGAGGGATGAGGGAGAAGAGGAGGAGGGGGACACAGTGGAGGCAGTGGATGTTGCTGTGTCTGTACGTGGGTGAGGCTTGCATGAGTGCCTGTGGGTTGTGTGGTGCCTATGTTTGCTTGAGCTACTTGTGTGTGCTGACATGTGTGCATGCTGGTCTGTAGGTGTGCTTGGGATGGGCTGGGGTACAGGAGATTGGGTCTGGGTGGAGGAGGTTGGAGGGGGGAGGCAGGACACAGGGACAATGGCTGCCATCAGTGCTGAGGCCAGAGATTGCAGGGTTCACTGAAGGACAGCCTGACCAGAATGAATGCCCTCCAGGAATGCATTACCGTGTTGCAACTCTCGTTCTACACCCTGGATGGCATTCACAATGGTAGACTGCCCAACAGTGAGTGATCTGAGGAGGTCAATGGCCTCCTCACTGAGGGCAGCAGGGGTGACTGGGGCAGGGCCTGAGGTGCCTGGGGCAAAGGTGATGCCCACCCTCCTGGGTGAGCGGGCACGGGGCGAACGCTGAGGGGCTGCTGGGAGGGCGGTGCTGGTAGGGGAGGTGGCGGCTGTACCTGTAGAAGTGGGGCGCACAGATGGTGCCGCCACCACAAGGGAGCCCCCATCGACGAACGAGTCCGTGTCGCTGCTTGGTGATCCGGTGGCCGACGTGAAGCTCCCCTCGCCCTCCGTCCCACTGGTGCATTCAGAGTCCGTGGTATGGCCCTCCATGGCCATGTGGGATGCAGCTCCCTCGTGCTCCGGTGCCACTGTACCTACGCCTGATGATGCTGATGTACAAAAGGACAGGGAGAGCAGAAAAAGGGGGGTGGACAGAATAAAGAGAGTTTTAGTGCATGGCATACTGCTACCGTTGGCGGACAAGACAGACACAGCAGCCCCCTGCATTACGCCGTGCTCCTGCCCTCTGCACATGCAATCTCTGGGATATGGCCTCCATGGCAGTGGTGGACATCTTCACACATGGATGCAACAGGGGCAACTATACCTGTACTTGGCACTCTGCTGAGGTGGGGTAGAATGCCACATGGCCTGCATTACGGAGGGGCCTTGCCTACCGAACTCGCCCTGGCCTAGGGACACCAACAGCCCACCTCCCCCACCCAGACACCTCCACTGCGCGCAAAGTCAGCAGAATGAGAGTGTACTCACCCCCTTGTGTCTGCTGTGATGCCCTCAAGCACCCATCCAACTCAGGGTAGGCCACCGCCAGGATCCGGAACATCAGGGGGGTCATGGTGCGACGGGCACCCCTCCCACGTTTGGAGGCCATCCCCAGCTGAGCCTCCGCTGTCTTCTTGCTGCAGCAGCGAATGTCCTCCCATCTTTTCCGGCAGTGGGTGCCCCGTCTCTGGTGGGCCCCCAGGGTCCGGACCTCCTTGGCGATGGCACGCCAAATGTCCCTCTTCTGGTGGGCGCTGACCAGCATGACATGCACAAGGAAAGAGGATCAGTCATTACCAACTGCACCGTCGATGTGAGTGGCCCCCTCCCTACTCTGGCCATGTGGCCCATTCATTCCCATGCATTAATGTTCTATGAACTCTGCCCCCTTTCCTCTTCCAACCAGCCCTCTTCACCCAGGCCTAGCCCATACAACGTGCTCCCTGTGTACTAACCTGTTGGTCTGGAGGACCGTAGAGTAGCGTGTACTAGGGGAGGACCCCGTCTACCGGTTTCTCCAACTCCTGAGCAGTGAAGGCAGGGGCCCTTTCCCCAGACGCAGCAGCCATCGTCGCTTCCAGACCGAGGTCACAGCAGCACTTGCAGTGTAGGTCCTCTCCTGTCGAAGGTCAGGTATCTAGTGAGTGAACAGATAGAAAATGGCGGTGACGTCCGCGGCGGTGCGCATCATCACCGTACATTGGCTCCTGGGACCCATAGGGTCCAATGTTGACCAATGCAGCATTGCACCGCGGTCTACGACCGCCTACCGCGACGGTGTGCAACGCCAGCGCAGTTACCCCACATTGTCCCAGTTAAGAGGTCAGGCAGCCGCCATTTCAGGGGCCCACATGGCTTCATTTACCTCTGCGTCACACATAGCTAGGCCTACACTCAACACACATACAGGAAGGGTTTTGTGAGTGGTGTAGTCTTGTGTGTAACTGTGGGTACATACCTGGAGGAATAATGACTGATTTGTCGCTGTTGTCCTTCGTAGGCACCGTCAGCTGGGACATGTGAGAAGATGGCGGAATCCTCCGGTGTACCGACCGCTGGTGGACCTGTTGACAATGGAAGAGCGACATGTCATCGTCACCTACCGGTTTGACCGTGCCACAATCCAGGAACTATGTACCCAGTTGGAGCCAGACCCAATGTCACCAATCCGCCATCCGACTGGAATCCCCCCTGACGTGCAGGTGCTGTCAGTGCTCCATTTCCTTGCAAGTGGGTCTTTTCAGACAACAGTGGCCATGGCATCAGAGATGTCCCAGCCTATGTTTTCCAACGTGCTGTCCAGAGCGTTGTCTGCCCTGATGAAACACATAAGGAGATACATCATTTTCCCTGAGGTGGCAGATTTGCCTACAGTGAAAGGTGACTTCTATGCCCTTGGACATATCCCCAACGTCATAGGTGCCATTGATGGGACCCATGTAGCTCTGGTCCCCCCCCCACAGGAGTGAACAGGGGTACAGGAACAGGAAGAGTTATCATTCTATGAATGTACAGATGGTCTGTTTGGCAGACCAGTACATCTCCCAGGTAAATGCTATGTTCCCTGGCTCAGTGCATGACGCCTACATCCTGCGGAATAGCAGCATCCCTGATATGATGGGTCAACTCCAGAGGCACTGTATATGGCTATTGGGGGACTCTGGTTACCCCAACCTTTCCTGGCTATTGACCCCATTGAGGAATCTCAGGACCAGGGCAGAGGAACGGTACAATGAGGCCCATGGGCGGACTAGGAGGGTGATCGAATGCACCTTCGGCCTCCTGAAGGCCAGGTTCAGGTGCCTCCATATGACAGGTGGTTCCCTATTCTACTCACCGAAGAAGGTGTGCCAGATCATCATCGCATGCTCCATGCTTCATAATTTGGCTTTGCGACGCCAGGTGCCTTTTCTGCAGGAGGATGATCCAGATGACGGTGTTGTAGCAGCTGTTGAGCCTGTGGAGCCTGTGGACAGTGATGAGGAGAAAGCTGAGGAAGAAGACAACGACAACAGGGAGTCAGTCATACAGCAATATTTCCAGTGACACACAGGTGAGAACATTTTCATGTTTAACATTACATTAACTTTCACACGTCTACCTCTATCCTGCCTGTCGATTTCAACCAGTATTTGGTAACTGAGTTGTACCTTTCCATTACGGTTTCACAGGTGTGGTTACCAACGTGTCATCTGCTTGCATCCTTCAAGGACGTGTGATGTGTGACATAGGTATGTTAGCCTTACAATAGGAAACGCATTATGACACTGTAATTGATAATACATATTTACTAAATCACAGACTGACTCAAGATTGTTTTGTGTTTCAAGGGTGTTTATTGAAGTGCTCAGAAATGGGAGGGGTTTGTAAAATGAGGATGGGTGATGGCAGAGGAATGTCCATGGCAGAGTCCAGTCTATTAGTCTCACAGGTGCACTGCCCATCTGGGCATAGGAAGTGGAGCTGGGGCAGTTTAAGTATGGACAGGGTAACAAGGTGGGACAGTGGGAGGACAAACAGGGTGGTCTCATTTCCTGGCGGGGGTCTTACCATCTTGCTCTGTCCTGTTCCTGGATCTCAGGGACCGCTTGCGTGGTGGTTGTCTGTCTGCAGGGGGTGGGATGCTGGTGTGGTGGTCCTGTGGCGGGGCGTCCTGTTCACTAGTGCCGGCGGAGGTGGTGGGCAGTTCATTGTCCTGGCTAGTGTCAGGGGCCCCTTGGAGTGCCACGGTGTCCCTCAAGGTCTGCTGTATGTCCTTCAGCACCCCTACGATGATGCCCAAGGCGGAGCTGATGGTCCTGAGCTCCTCCCTGAGCCCCAAATACTGTTCCTCTTGCAGGCGCAGGGTCTCCTGCAACTTGTCCAGGACCGTCGCCATCGTCTCCTGGGAGTGGTGGTATGCTCCCATGATGGAGGATAGGGCCTCGTGGAGAGTGGGTTCCCTTGGCCTGTCCGCCCCATGTCGCACAGCAGCCCTCCCAGTTCCCCTGTGTTCCTGTGCCTCCGTTCCCTGGACCGTGTGCCCACTACCACTGCCCCCAGGTCCCTGTTGTTATTGGGGTGGTGGGTTATCCTGGGTTCCCTGTAGTGGTGGACACACCGCTGATTGACCTGTCCTGGGTAGGGAGGTTTGGGACCGCTGGGTGGGTGCTGTGCTGGTGTTACCAGAGGGTGGAAGGTCGGTGTTGGGCTGTGCCTGTGCAAGGGGAACCGACTGTCCCGAGGCCCACGATGGTCCAGGCCGGTCATCAATATCCAGTAGGGCAGAGCTGCTATTGTCATTGTGGGCCTCTTCTGGGGGTGGAGTGGTGTTGTCTGGGCCCTCTGGTGTGGTGACGGTCCTTCGGGTTCCTGCAGGGGCATAGGAGCATGATTATTGCATGTGTGTGTGTAATGGTGTGCAATGGGTGGATGAGCGTGTACCCCAGTGCAAGCATTCCTGTGTGGGAGCTTGTGTGATGGTTGGGGGGGGGGGGTGTTATGGGTATGTGCAGTGGGCATGCTTTAGTGCTGGGTGTCCATGCAGGGCTTGGTGTTGGGATGTGTGGTTTGTGTTATTAGTACATTAGTGAGGAGTTGGAGTGATAGGGGAGGGTGTGAGGGTGGGTGTGTGTGATAGCATGCAGGTAGGGTGGGGGATATGATAGTTAAGATTTGACTTACCAGTGTCCCATCCTCCACTGACTCCTGCGAGGCCCTCGGGATGCATGATGGTCAAGACTTGCTCCTCCCATGTTGTAAGTTGTGGGGGAGGAGGTGGGGGTCCGCCGCCAGTCACGCCAAAGACACCCCCGCTTCTCCGAGGAGGAGCTCAGGGTCATGGTGGAGGAAATCCTACAGGTAGAGCCACAGCTATTTGGCTCACAGGTACAGCACACATCAATAGCCAGGAAGATGGAGCTATGGCGCAGAATAGTCGACAGGGTCAACGCAGTGGGACAGCACCCAAGAAATAGGGAGGACATCAGGAAGAGGTGGAACGACCTACGGGGGAAGGTGAGTTCAACGGTCTCCAGGCACAACATCGCGATGCAGTGGACTGGCGGCAGACCCCCACCTCCTCCCCCACAACTAACAACATGGGAGGAGCAAGTCCTGACCATCTTGCATCCTGAGGGCCTCGGAGGAGTCGGTGGAGGATGGGACACTGGTATGTCAAATCTTAACCATCACATCCCCCACCCTACCTGCATGCTATCACACACCCCCACCCTCACACCCTCCCCTATCACCCCAAATCCTCACCAATCTACCCATAACACCAAGCACCCATCCCAACACCAAGCCCTGCATGACACAACTAAGCATGGGCACCCCTCACTAAAGCATGCCCACTGCACATACCCAGAACACCCCCCCCCAACCATCACCACAAAAGCCCCCACAAAGGAATGCCTGCACTGGGGATCACGCACACCCAACCATTGCACACCATTACACACACACATGCAATAATCATGTGCCTATACCCCTGCAGGAACCCGAAGGAACGTCACCACACCAGAGGGTCCAGACAACACCACTCCACCCCCAGAAGAGGCCCACAGTGACGACAGCAGCTCTGCCCCACTTGATCCTGATGACCAGCCCGGACCATCGTGGGCCTCAGGACAGTCGGTTCCCCTTGCCCAGCCACAGCCCAACACCGAGCTGCCACCCTCTGGTAATACCAGCACAGCCCCCACCTAGCGGGCCCAAACCTCCCTACCCAGGACAGGTCAATCAGCGGTGTGTCCACCACTACAGGGCACCCAGGCTAACCCACCACCCCAACAACAACAGGGACCTGGGGGCAGTGGTAGTGGGCACACGGACCAGGGGACGGAGGCACAGGAACACCGGGGAACTGGGAGGGCTGCTGTGCGACAGAGGGAGGACAGGCCAAGGGAACCAACTCTCCACAAGGCCCTATCCTCCATCATGGGAGCATACCACCACTCCCAGGAGACGATGGCCACGGTCCTGGACAAGTTGCAGGAGACCCTGCGTCTGCAGGACGAACTGTATTTGGGGTTTAGGGAGGAGCTCAGGACCATCAGCTCCGCCCTGGGCACCATCGTAGGGGTGCTGACGGACATTCAAAAGACCTTGAGGGACACCGTGGCAGTCCAAGGGGCCCCTGACACTAGCCAGGACGACGAACTGCCCACCACCTCCGCCGGCGCTAGTGGACAGGACGCCCCGCCACAGGACCAACACACCAGCACCCCATCCCCTGCAGATGGACAACCACCACGCAAGCGGTCTCTGAGATGCAGGAACAAGACAGAGCAAGATGGCAAGACCCCGCCAGGAAATAAGACCACCCTGATTGTCCCCCCACTGTCCCACTTTGTCACCCTGTCCAGATAGGAACTGCCCCAGCTCCACTTCCAATGCCCAGATGGGCAGTGCACCTGTGAGACGAATAGACTGGACTCTGCCATGGACATTCCTCCACCATCACCCATCACCATTTTACAACTTCCTTGATTTTTTTAGCACTTAAATAAACACCCTTGAAAGCCAAAAAAACTAGAGTCAGTCTATGATTTGGAACTTTGTATTATCAATTACAGTGTCATAATGGGTTACCGATTGTAAGGCTAACATACCAATGTCACACATCACAAGCCCTTGATGGATGCAAGCAGTTGACACGTAGGTTACCACACTTGTGAAACTGAAATGGAATGGTACAACTCAATTAACAAATAGTGAGTGAAATGTAGGTACAGGATAGAGGTAGACGTGTGAAAGTTAATGTAATGTTAAACCTGAAAATGTTCTCACATGTGTGTCACTGGAAATATTGCTGTATGACTGACTCCCTGTTGTCGTTTCCTTCATCCTCATCACTGTCCACTGGATCCACAGGCTCCACAGCTGCCACAACACCGTCATCTGGATCATCCTCCTGCAGAAAAGGCACCTGGTGTCGCAATGCCAAATTATGGAGCATGGAGCAGGCGATGATGATGTCGCACACCTTCTTAGGTGAGTAGTATAGGGATCCACCTGTCATATGGAGGCACCTGAACCTGGCCTTAAGAAGGCCGAAGGTGCGTTCGATTACCCTCCTAGTCCGCCCATGGGCATCATTGTACCGTTCCTCTGCCCTGGTCCTGAGATTCCTCACTGAGGTCAATGGCCAAGAAAGGTTGGGGTAACCAGAGTCCCCCAACAGCCATACACGGTGCCTCTGGAGTTGACCCATCATATCAGGGATGCTGCTATTCCGCAGGATGTAGGCGTCATGCACAGAGCCAGCGAACATTGCATTTACCTGCGAGATGTACTGGTCTGCCAAACAGACCATCTGGACATTCATTGAATGATAACTCTTCCGGTTTCTGTACACCTGTTCACTTCTGCGGTGGGGGACCAGAGCTATATGGGTCCCATCAATGGCACCTATGACGGTGGGGATATGTCCAAGGGCATGGAAGTCACCTTTCACTGTAGGCAAATCCTCAACCTCAGGGAAAATGATGTATCTCCTTACGTGTTTCAGCAGGGCAGACAATACTCTGGACAGCACGTTGGAAAACATAGGCTGGGACATCCCTGATGCCATGGCCACTGTTGTCTGAAATGACCCACTTGCAAGGAAATGGAGCACTGACAGCACCTGCATGTCAGGGGGGATTCCAATCGGATGGCGGATTGGTGACATCAGGTCTGGCTCCAACTGGGTACATAGTTCCTGGATTGTGGCACGGTCAAACCGGTAGGTGACGATGATATGTCTTTCTTCCATTGTCAACAGGTCCACCAGCGGTCGGTACACCGGAGGATTCCCCCATCTTCTCATATGTCCCAGCTGATGGTTCCTAAGAAGGACAACAGCGAAGAACCTGTCAATATTCCTCCAGGTATGTACCCACAGTTACACACAAGACTACACCAGACAAAAAATCCTTCCTGTATGTGTGTTGAGTATAGGCCTAGCTATGCGTGACGCAGTAGTAAATGAAGGCATGTGGGCCCCTGAAATGGCGGCTGCCTGACCTCACAACTGGGACAATGGGATTGTGGGGTAACTGCGCTGGCATTGCACACCGTCACGGTAGGCGGTCGTAGACTGCGGCGCAATGCTGCATTGGTTAACATTGGACCCTATGGGTCCCAGGAGCCAATGAACAGGTGCGCCGGCGATGATGATGCGCACCGCCGCGGACGTCACCACCATTTTCTATCTGTTCACTCACTAGATACCTGACCTTCGACAGGAGAGGACCTACACTGCTAGTGCTGCTGTGACCTCGGTCTGGAAGCGACGATGGCTGCTGCGTCTGGGGAAAGGGCCCCTGCCTTCACTGCACAGGAGTTGGAGAAACTTGTGGATGGGGTCCTCCCCCAGTACACGCTACTCTACGGTCCTCCAGACCAACAGGTTAGTACACAGGGAGCACGTTGTATGGGCTAGGCCTGGGTGGAGAGGGCTGGGTGGAAGAGGGAAGGGGGCAGAGTACATAGAACACTTATGCATGGGAATGAATGGGCCACATGGCCAGAGTAGGGAGGGGGCCACTCACATTGACGGTGTAGTTGGTAATGACTGTTCCTCTTTCCTTGTGCATGTCATGTAGGTCAGCGCCCACCAGAAGAGGGACATTTGGCGTGCCATCGCCAAGGAGGTCCGGACCCTGGGGGCCCACCAGAGACGGAGCACCCACTGGCGTAAGAGATGGGAGGACATCTGCCGCTGCAGCAAGAAGACGGCGGAGGTTCAGCTGGGAATGGCCTCCCAACGTGGGAGGGGTGCCCGTCGCACCATGACCCCCCTGATGTTCTGGATCCTGGCGGTGGCCTACCCGGAGTTGGATGGGCGCTTGAGGACATCACAGCAGACACAAGGGGGTGAGTACAACCTCATTCAGCGGAGTTAGCGTGCAGTGGAGGGGTCTGGGTGGGGGTGGTGGGCTCTGGGTGTCCCTAGGCCAGGGCGAGTTAGGTTGGCAAGGCCCCTCCGTTATGTAGGCCATGTGGCACTCAACCCCACCTCAGCAGAGTGCCAAGTTGAGGTATAGTTGCCCCTGTGGCATCCATGTGCGCAGATTCCCACCATTGCCATGTAGGCCATGTCCCAGAAATTGCATGTGCAGAGGTCAGGAGAACGGCATAATGCAGGGGGCTGCTGCGTCTGTCTTGTCCGCGAACGGTAGCGGCATGCCATGCACTAAAACTCTCTTTCTTCTGTCTCCCCCCCTTTTCCTGCTCTCCCTGTCCTTTTGTACATCAGCATCATCAGGCGGAGGTACAGTGGCACCGGAGCACGAGGGAGCTGCATCCCACATGGCCATGGAGGGCCACACCACGGACTCTGAATGCACCAGTGGGACGGACAGCGAGGGGAGCTTCACGTGGGCCACCGGATCACCAAGCAGCAACACAGACTCGTCCGCCGATGGGAGCTCCCCTGTGGTGGCGGAACCACCTGTGCGCCCCACTTCTACAGGTACAGCCGCCACCCACCCTACCAGCACCGCCCTCCCAGCAGCCCCTCAGCCTTCGCCCCATGCCCGTTCACCCAGGAGGGTGGGCATCACCTTCGCCCCAGGCACCTCAGGCCCTGCCCCTGTCACCCCTGCTGCCCTCAGTGAGGAGGCCATTGACCTCCTCAGGTCACTCACTGTTGGGCAGTCTACCATTGTGAATGCCATCCAGGGTGCTGACGGACATTCAAAAGACCTTGAGGGACACCGTGGCAGTCCAAGGGGCCCCTGACACTAGCCAGGACGACGAACTGCCCACCACCTCCGCCGGCGCTAGTGGACAGGACGCCCCGCCACAGGACCAACACACCAGCACCCCATCCCCTGCAGATGGACAACCACCACGCAAGCGGTCTCTGAGATGCAGGAACAGGACAGAGCAAGATGGCAAGACCCCGCCAGGAAATAAGACCACCCTGATTGTCCCCCCACTGTCCCACTTTGTCACCCTGTCCAGATAGGAACTGCCCCAGCTCCACTTCCAATGCCCAGATGGGCAGTGCACCTGTGAGACGAATAGACTGGACTCTGCCATGGACATTCCTCCACCATCACCCATCACCATTTTACAACTTCCTTGATTTTTTTAGCACTTAAATAAACACCCTTGAAAGCCAAAAAAACTAGAGTCAGTCTATGATTTGGACCTTTGTATTATCAATTACAGTGTCATAATGGGTTACCGATTGTAAGGCTAACATACCAATGTCACACATCACAAGCCCTTGATGGATGCAAGCAGTTGACACGTAGGTTACCACACTTGTGAAACTGAAATGGAATGGTACAACTCAATTAACAAATAGTGAGTGAAATGTAGGTACAGGATAGAGGTAGACGTGTGAAAGTTAATGTAATGTTAAACCTGAAAATGTTCTCACATGTGTGTCACTGGAAATATTGCTGTATGACTGACTCCCTGTTGTCGTTTCCTTCATCCTCATCACTGTCCACTGGATCCACAGGCTCCACAGCTGCCACAACACCGTCATCTGGATCATCCTCCTGCAGAAAAGGCACCTGGTGTCGCAATGCCAAATTATGGAGCATGGAGCAGGCGATGATGATGTCGCACACCTTCTTAGGTGAGTAGTATAGGGATCCACCTGTCATATGGAGGCACCTGAACCTGGCCTTAAGAAGGCCGAAGGTGCGTTCGATTACCCTCCTAGTCCGCCCATGGGCATCATTGTACCGTTCCTCTGCCCTGGTCCTGAGATTCCTCACTGAGGTCAATGGCCAAGAAAGGTTGGGGTAACCAGAGTCCCCCAACAGCCATACACGGTGCCTCTGGAGTTGACCCATCATATCAGGGATGCTGCTATTCCGCAGGATGTAGGCGTCATGCACAGAGCCAGCGAACATTGCATTTACCTGCGAGATGTACTGGTCTGCCAAACAGACCATCTGGACATTCATTGAATGATAACTCTTCCGGTTTCTGTACACCTGTTCACTTCTGCGGTGGGGGACCAGAGCTATATGGGTCCCATCAATGGCACCTATGACGGTGGGGATATGTCCAAGGGCATGGAAGTCACCTTTCACTGTAGGCAAATCCTCAACCTCAGGGAAAATGATGTATCTCCTTACGTGTTTCAGCAGGGCAGACAATACTCTGGACAGCACGTTGGAAAACATAGGCTGGGACATCCCTGATGCCATGGCCACTGTTGTCTGAAATGACCCACTTGCAAGGAAATGGAGCACTGACAGCACCTGCATGTCAGGGGGGATTCCAATCGGATGGCGGATTGGTGACATCAGGTCTGGCTCCAACTGGGTACATAGTTCCTGGATTGTGGCACGGTCAAACCGGTAGGTGACGATGATATGTCTTTCTTCCATTGTCAACAGGTCCACCAGCGGTCGGTACACCGGAGGATTCCCCCATCTTCTCATATGTCCCAGCTGACGGTTCCTAAGAAGGACAACAGCGAAGAACCTGTCAATATTCCTCCAGGTATGTACCCACAGTTACACACAAGACTACACCAGACAAAAAATCCTTCCTGTATGTGTGTTGAGTATAGGCCTAGCTATGCGTGACGCAGTAGTAAATGAAGGCATGTGGGCCCCTGAAATGGCGGCTGCCTGACCTCACAACTGGGACAATGGGATTGTGGGGTAACTGCGCTGGCATTGCACACCGTCACGGTAGGCGGTCGTAGACTGCGGCGCAATGCTGCATTGGTTAACATTGGACCCTATGGGTCCCAGGAGCCAATGAACAGGTGCGCCGGCGATGATGATGCGCACCGCCGCGGACGTCACCACCATTTTCTATCTGTTCACTCACTAGATACCTGACCTTCGACAGGAGAGGACCTACACTGCTAGTGCTGCTGTGACCTCGGTCTGGAAGCGACGATGGCTGCTGCGTCTGGGGAAAGGGCCCCTGCCTTCACTGCACAGGAGTTGGAGAAACTTGTGGATGGGGTCCTCCCCCAGTACACGCTACTCTACGGTCCTCCAGACCAACAGGTTAGTACACAGGGAGCACGTTGTATGGGCTAGGCCTGGGTGGAGAGGGCTGGGTGGAAGAGGGAAGGGGGCAGAGTACATAGAACACTTATGCATGGGAATGAATGGGCCACATGGCCAGAGTAGGGAGGGGGCCACTCACATTGACGGTGTAGTTGGTAATGACTGTTCCTCTTTCCTTGTGCATGTCATGTAGGTCAGCGCCCACCAGAAGAGGGACATTTGGCGTGCCATCGCCAAGGAGGTCCGGACCCTGGGGGCCCACCAGAGACGGAGCACCCACTGGCGTAAGAGATGGGAGGACATCTGCCGCTGCAGCAAGAAGACGGCGGAGGTTCAGCTGGGAATGGCCTCCCAACGTGGGAGGGGTGCCCGTCGCACCATGACCCCCCTGATGTTCTGGATCCTGGCGGTGGCCTACCCGGAGTTGGATGGGCGCTTGAGGACATCACAGCAGACACAAGGGGGTGAGTACAACCTCATTCAGCGGAGTTAGCGTGCAGTGGAGGGGTCTGGGTGGGGGTGGTGGGCTCTGGGTGTCCCTAGGCCAGGGCGAGTTAGGTTGGCAAGGCCCCTCCGTTATGTAGGCCATGTGGCACTCAACCCCACCTCAGCAGAGTGCCAAGTTGAGGTATAGTTGCCCCTGTGGCATCCATGTGCGCAGATTCCCACCATTGCCATGTAGGCCATGTCCCAGAAATTGCATGTGCAGAGGTCAGGAGAACGGCATAATGCAGGGGGCTGCTGCGTCTGTCTTGTCCGCGAACGGTAGCGGCATGCCATGCACTAAAACTCTCTTTCTTCTGTCTCCCCCCCTTTTCCTGCTCTCCCTGTCCTTTTGTACATCAGCATCATCAGGCGGAGGTACAGTGGCACCGGAGCACGAGGGAGCTGCATCCCACATGGCCATGGAGGGCCACACCACAGACTCTGAATGCACCAGTGGGACGGACAGCGAGGGGAGCTTCACGTGGGCCACCGGATCACAAAGCAGCGACACAGACTCGTCCGCCGATGGGAGCTCCCCTGTGGTGGCGGAACCACCTGTGCGCCCCACTTCTACAGGTACAGCCGCCACCCACCCTACCAGCACCGCCCTCCCAGCAGCCCCTCAGCCTTCGCCCCATGCCCGTTCACCCAGGAGGGTGGGCATCACCTTCGCCCCAGGCACCTCAGGCCCTGCCCCTGTCACCCCTGCTGCCCTCAGTGAGGAGGCCATTGACCTCCTCAGGTCACTCACTGTTGGGCAGTCTACCATTGTGAATGCCATCCAGGGTGTAGAGAGGGAGTTGCAACACAGTAATGCATTCCTGGAGGGCATTCATTCTGGTCAGGCTGTCCTTCAGCGAACCCTGCAATCTCTGGCCTCAGCACTGATGGCAGCCATTGTCCCTGTGTCTAGCCTCCCCCCTCCAACTTCCTCCACCCAGACCCAATCTCCTGTACCCCAGCCCTTCCCAAGCACACCTACAGACCAGCATGCAGAGAAGTCAACACACACAAGTAGCTCAAGCAAACATAGGCACCACACACACCACAGGCACTCACGCAAGCCTCACCCACTTACAGACACAGCAACATCCACTGTCTCCACTGTGTCCCCCTCCTCCTCTTCTCCCTCCTTCCTCCCAGTCTCGTCTACACACACACCTGCATGCACCACATCTACAGGCACTAGGACTCTCATCAGGACACCCAGCACCACAAGCCGCTCACCTGCACTCACCACCGCCACTGCCATTTACACGTCCCCTGTGTCCTCTCCCAATGTGTCTGTGATGCCCCCTCCCAAAGTACCCAAACGCCGCCAATCACTCACCCAACATCCATCCACCTCACGACAGCCTCCAGTACCTGCACCTGCACCCAAAACAGCTAAAGTGACACCTCCTACAACCACCTCCTCTTCCTCCACTCCCATACCCCCTCCAGCTACCCATCCCAGTGTTCATCAGAAACTGTCCCTCTGTCAAATTGACCTTTTTGCCCCCCCCCCTTCAATTCATCAGTCCCGTCGTAGCGCCTCAGCCAAAAAGCCTCCAGTACCAGTGGTGCGTGTTCCAGGTTTTTGGAGTGCACCGTCCACCAGGGCAGGCAGTAGGACCCGGAGCCAAGGCAGTGGCAGCCCACCCCCTGTAAAGGCTCTGAAAATGGAGAGTGGATGACAGGACCGTCTTAGGACTCCTGGTGGGACAACAAGTGACATGGGATCGAAGGCGATTGGTGAGTCAGCTGTAACTCCAACAAAGGTGGGGAAGGTCCAGAGGAAGTCTGCCCAGCCTGTTGTGAGTGTCACGGCGGAGAAGTGCGCCATCATATCTGGCGGTCCAGACACAACCGCCAGCACCGTCGTCACTGGTCAGGAGACCACCGCCAGAGTCACAGGCCAGGAGAGCCCAAGTATCGTCACTGGTCAGGAGACCACCGCCAGAGTCACAGGCCAGGAGAGCCCAAGTATCGTCACTGGTCCAGAGACCACCGCCAGAGTCACAGGCCAGGAGGGCACAAGTATCTTCACTGGTCCAGAGACCACCGCCAGAGTCACAGCCCATGAGGGGCCAGGATGCCACAGCCCCGCTGGGCAATGATGGAACGTCATGCCACACACCAATGTCCGTATCAGAACCACCATGGCAAAGCACCGCTGAACAGGGCAAAGACCGCCATGGCAAAGCACCGCTGAACAGTCCTGAAACGCCATGGCAAAGCACCGCTGAACAGGGCAGAGACCGCCATGGCAAAGCACCGCCGAACAGTCCTGAAACGCCATGGGAAAGCACCGCTGAACAGGACAAAGACCGCCATGGCAAAGCACCGCTGAACAGGGCAGAGACCGCCATGGCAAAGCACCGCTGAACAGGGCAAAGACCGCCATGGCAAAGCACCGCTGAACAGGGCAAAGACCGCCAAGGCAAAGCACCACTGAACAGGGCATGCACCGTCTAGGAATTAATGGACCGCCACATCAGGCATCCTTATCCCATGTGCAGCTGGGACAGTGACAGGACAGGTACTTTCACATGGAGACTCATCCAGTCTGGGCACCAGTCCCCCTCCAGAACCAGTGGAGACCTGCATCTACCTGAGAGACTGTGGCTTTGCACTCCGCAGGATGGCACAGTGGGCAAACCACCCACTGTAGTGACTTGAGAGACTGTGGCGTTGCACTCCCCAGGATGGCACAGTGGGCAAACCACCCACTGTAGTGACTTGAGAGACTGTGGCTTTCCACTCCCCAGGATGGCACAGTGGGCATACCACCCACTGTATTGACTTGAGAGACTGTGGCTTTGCACTCCCCAGGATACATCAATGGGCATGGAGCCCCATCGTGGATCTGGCTTCGCATTCATCTGGCTGAGGTGCCCCCCCTTCCTTTCCCCCTGAGGTGCCTGTAGTGTTTCTATCTGATGCCCCGGCAGTGTTCTCTCCAATTTTGGTCAGGTATCTATTGTGGGCCTCACCCATGCTTTTTTGGACTGTTGGTGCACGGACATTGTTGTGTACATATCTGCACTACTTCTTGGATTGTATGTGTAAATAAGAGTGATTTTGAGATAGGTATATCTGTATATTTTTTATGACATGTATATTGGCACATTACAAGGTTTGCCCGAATTTCGCATTGTGTTTTCATTCTTCCGGGGGGATTGTGGGTTGTTCTTGTGATTTTTGTGACTGCATTGGTGTGCATGTTGTGATATGCGAGGGTGGGGGGGGTGTTTGGTGGGTTTCCCCCTAACTTTTGCCTCCCCCCTCCCCCGTGTCGTAGGTGCAGTACTCACCGGTATCTTCTGCGCCTACGTAGCTGTTGATCGTAAAGGAGCAGAAAGACAAGGGCAGGTAGGATTTGTAATTCGGGCTCCATGGTGTCCTCCTTCCTCGTGGGATGTGTTGAGGTGAGCGTTTTCCCATAGCAAAAGCTGTTTCCGCCGTGTTTTTATCCGCGGTGCATCCGCCCCGGAAAAGGTGGCGGATTGGCGGGTTGTAATAGTGTGGGCGGTACATTGTGTCCCGCCTGTCTGTTGGTGGTAACCGCTGCGCTGCTTGTCTGTACCGCCGTGGTTAAAGTGGCTGTCTTTGTTTGCGGTTTCCGCCAGGGTCATGATTCCCTTTTTTTGTCCGCCGTCCTGTTTGCGGTTTTTCCGCAGCTTTAACACCGTCCGCCAGGGTGGTAATGACCATCTATATTTATCATTTTAACAGTGATATTTTGACATATACTTATCTTGATCATTACGACCTGCTTTGTATCAGATAAATATCTTATATTTTTCTAAACCTGTGTGGTGTCTTTTTGTAGTGTTCCACTGTGTTATTGCATGATTTATTGCAGAAATACTTTACTCATTGCCTTCTAAGTTATGCCTGACTGCTCAGTGCCAAGCTACCAGAGGGTGGGCATAGGACGATTTGGATTGTGTGTGATGTACCCTGACTAGAGTGAGGATCCTTGTTTGGACAGGGGGTAACCTGACTGCCAGCCAAAGACCCCATTTCTAACATAGGGCATTTCTCAAAATAGACGTCTTTTTTACACACTGTCTTACATTTGGAAGGAAATAATGTAGAGAAAGACATGGGGCAATAACACGTGTTCTGCTATTCTGTGTTCCCCCAAGTCTCCAGATAAAAATGGTACCTCACTTGCGTGGGTAGGCCTAATACCCACAACAGGAAACGCAACATGGACACATCACATTTTTACATTAAAATCTGACGTGTTTTTTGGAAAGTGCCTAGCTGTGGATTTTGGCCTCTAGCTCAGCCGGCACCTAAGGAAACCTACCAAACCTGTGCATGTTTAAAAACTAGACATCTGGGGGTATCCAGGATGGGGTGACTTGTTGCGCTCTCACCAGGTTCTGTTACCTAGAATCCTATGCAAACCTTAAAATCTGGCAAAAAAAAAACACTTTTCTCTTAGATTTCGGTGCTGGGAAGTTCTGGAATCTGAGAGAAGCCACAAACTTACTTCCACCCAGAATTTCCCCTAGTCTCCCAATAAAAATTGTACCTCACTTGTGTGGGTAAGCCTAGTGCCCACAACAGGAAATCCCCCAAAACACAATATGGACACATCACATTTTTCCAATCAAAATTGACATGTTTTTTGTAAAGTGCCTAGCTGTGGATTTTGGCCTCTAGCTCAGCCGGAAACCGAGAAAACGTATATATTTTTTAAACTAGACACCTAGGGTAATTCAGAATGGGGTAACTTGTGGTGCTTTCACCAGGTTCTGTTACCCAGAATTCTTTGCAAACTTCAAAATTTGGCAAAAAACACTTTTCCCTAAGATTTCAGTGCTGCAAAGTTCTGGATTCTGAGAGAAGCCACACACTTCCTTCCACCCAGCATTCCCCCAAGTCTCCTGATAAAAATGGTACCTCACTTGTGCGGGTAGGCCTAGTGCCCATGACAGGAAATGCCCCAAAACACAACATGGACACATCACATTTTCCCAAAGAAAACTAACCTGTTTTTTGCAAAGTGCCTAGCTGCGTCTTTGGCCTCTAGCTCAGCCGGCACCTAGGGAAACCTAGGAAACCCATACATTTTTTGAAACTAGACATCTAAGGGAATTCAGACTGGTGTGACTTGTAGGGCTCTCATCAGGTTCTGTTACCCAGAATCCTTTGCAAACCTCACAATTTGACAAAAAACACTATTTTCCTCACATTTCGGTGATAGAAAGTTCTGGAATCTGAGGGGAGCCACAGATTTCCTTCCACCCAGCATTTCCTCAAGTCTCCCAATAAAAATGGTACCTCACTTGTGTGGGTAGGCCTAGTTCCCGTGACAGAAATAGATCACACAGCGGTAAATGTTGGTCCTTACATGAGGGCAACTGTTGACCCTGGGGTGATCCATTCCTGACACAGGCATTAGGTATAGGAACTCAAGAGGGGTAGTGTTTTTATTAGGACAGGTGGGGAAACAATGGGTAGCAGGAATTTTATGGATCCAAGCATATTCCTGTAGTTTGTGTGACTGAAATGAAAGAAAAAAATTTGTTTTTATTCAACATTTTACATTTGCAGGGTATTCTGGGTGAGAAAACTTTGGGCAATGCACACAAGTCACACCTCTGTGGACTCATCCAGATGTCTAGTTTCCAGAAATTTCTGGTTTTGGTAGGTTTCCCTATATGGCCGCCGAGCCCAGGACCAAAAATGCAGGTACCTGCCTTACAAAACCAGGTTGTTTTGTGATAGATAATTTTGATATCTCCACAATGCGATTTCGGTGGTGGAATTTGGGGCTGAACTAAATTGGTGAGCTCCCAAGAGAGAACTCTCTCTGTGCTTACTGCCGCATGCACCTGCTCTCTGGGTTGGACTAACCCGCTATTGTCCTGCTGCACAGACTGTGCTTGCGAAGGGACAGCAGGACTGTCCTCATCCCCTCCCTCATAATCAATGGAAGAGGAGTTATCAAATGGGACTGCTCCAACTGAAAAATCGCTCCCACAGTCTACGCCATTGTCCTATCCCTCAGATGCTGTCTCAGTCTCTGCTGTCTCAGTCTCTGATCCTACGTCCGAGCTGTCCTCCATAACCTGAATGAGGGCTTGAGCAGCTGTCATCCAATGAGATGCCATCTCTGCTACTGGCTAAACTGTCGCTCTAAAACACTAGCCTACGTAGACAGTCACAAAAGTGGTGGTGGGTGTGTGTGTGAGATACATGCAACAGTAGAGGTCACTTTACCTTCGCTTCTTCCCTCAATCAGCACGTTCTTTCAAGACACTAAAAAAACGACACACTATTACTTCACCTTGTCATATCTAGATATAGATATATCTATCTGTAACGATAGATATATCTACAGAGATATGTCTATATATAGATCTATATATGTTTTTAATAGATAGGTGTATGGTTTCCTTGGGGGCCATAGTGGTCCTCAGGGAAACCATACAACTATTAAAAAATGTATTGCCCCCACAGGGGGTCACCCTCCTCACAGACGATCCCCATCCCCTGTCAATTTCATTTAAAAAAAAAAATGTAAACACCTGGGAAATGCGATCGGGTGCGATCGCCCTCCCACCCCCTCAGGAGTAAACCTACCTTTTTTTTTTTAAATGCCCCCTGGGGGGTGCTGCCGGTTTTTTGAGGGGGCCGACCCCCCCAAGCAAAATCCCTGGTGTCTTGTGGGGTTTCCTGGCCTTCGATCGCAGCTGTGCTGCAATTGAGTGCAGGAAACCTGTTCAGGAAGGCCTCATTTGAAAGGGGAAAATCTCCCCTTTCAAACGAGGCTTTGCCGAATGTCGGGGAGGCCCGTTTGGGCACATGTTCCACACCAGAGCAGGAAGCGGAGGCAGATGTAACAAAGGGGCCATTACGCCAGCATGAGAAATTGGGTTGTTGGTTGATTGGGGTGTGAACCCTGGTACAGCAACATTCACAATCCTTTGCAGGGTGAACCACAAAAAGTCACTAATTTGACCTGTGCTGAGCCCTGGGTAGCTTGTCACAGAAAGCAGTCAGGCTAAACTTGGGGCAACATGTTAAGTATTTAACATTTAAGTAGTATTATTTTGTATTTAAGTAGGAGCCCGTTATGTCCCTGTGACTCACAACAGAGGACAAGCTAAACTAGCCCTTGGAACCCCTTCTGAAATCCTGGGTGCAGGTGATGATACGGAGGTCTACCACAGGGCTGGCCTCTGAAAGTTCCAAGAAGGCTCCAGGCAGCAAAGCAGTCTTTCCAGGTACAGCGGCAGTCTGACAGATTGCACAGCAGGTCACAGCCTCAGGCAGTCCTCTGACAGTCCTTTCGCAGGTCCAGTAGTGAACTAAGGAGTAGGTCTGAGAGCCCTATTTTTATACCCTGATCCCCTGCTCCTAGTATTTAGGAGAAGTTTTCAGAAGGGTTCACTGAGGTTCCATGAGTTTCCTGCCTTTCCTGCCCCGGCTCCTAGTTGGCTGCGCTGACAATACAAGGTTGTTAAGCCTATTGTGTGGTGGCAGGGCCCAGCCAATTCAGTTGCATGTGGGGCTATGCTTAGCTCTGTCCCCTCAGCATCAAGTCAGTTAATGGTCCATTCAGGCTCTGCTAATCCTGCTAATCCTGCTATGGTGTGACTATCTGGGGTGAATTTACAAAGTCCCAACTATCTGCTACACCCAGTCATGTGACATAAGGCAGGCTGCAGGCACAGAGAGCTAAGGGCAGGAACATACCAACTTTCTAAAAGTGGCATTTTCAAACTTATAATGATAAACCCAACTTTACCATTAAAGAGGGTTTATCATTACAAGTTCAAAGATATCAAACATGAAATATTTACCATATCTGGTTTAGTAATTACAACTTATTATTTTTAATAAGAAATCCCCAGTGGTACCCTGTGGGTGGAGTAGGCCTCTGAGTAGTGAGAAAAATTTGGGAGTTTTTCACTACTGGGACAGGCAAAACTAAAAAGGCAAATGTCCTACCTTTTAATTACACAGCACCTTACTTTATGGGCTACCTAGGGCCCACCTTAGGAGTGCCTTACATGTAATAAAAGGTTAAGGCTTGGCAATGGGGTTTAAATGCCAAGTCGACATGGCAGAAGGACACTGGCTTCAGGCTGCAATAGCAGGCCTGGGACCAGTTTTAAGGTGCTACTTATGTGGGCACCACAATAAGTGCTGCTGGCCCATTGGTACCATTTAATTTACAGACCTTTGGTATATGATATACCACTCTACAAGGGACTCACATGTAAATTAAATATGTCAATCAGGTATATGCCAATGAAGCCATGTTTTAGAGAGAGAGCACAGCACGTTACCACTGGTTAGCAGTGGTACAGTGCACAGTCCTAAGTCCAACAAGCAAAAATCCATCAAAAAGTAGGAGAAGGAAGGCAAAACATTTGATGGTGACCCTGTAGAGAGGGCCAGTTCTAACAGCCAGTTAATGGACCATTCAGGTTCTGTAATCCCATTATTGCGTGACTGCCTGGGATGAATTCACAAAGTCCTAACTGTCAGCTACACCCAATCATGTAACCTAAGGCAGGCTACAGGCACAGAGGGCTAAGGGTAGGAAAAAGGCAATGTTCTACTACTGGCATTTTCAGACTTGTAATGAAAAATTTGACTTTACCATTAAAGAGGGTTTATCATTACAAGTTCATACGTACCAAACATGCCTTATCTACCTCCTCTCATTTAAAAATTACAGCATATTAAATGTAGTAGGGAATCCCCAATGTTATCCTGTGTGGAGGGGTTGACCTCACAGTAGTGAAAATGCATGTGGAAGTTTTACACTACTAGGACATGCAAAACTTACATGTCCTACCTTTTAATTACATAGCACCCTGCCCTATTGGTTCCGTAGGCTTGACTTGACAGGGGGTTTTAAATGTCAAGATGACATGGAAGTGGAAGACTGCCTTTAGGCTGCAATGGAAGGTCTGGGATGTGTTTTAAAGTGCTACTTAAGTGGTTGCACACTAAGTGCTGCAGGCCTACTGGTAGCATTTAATTTACGGGCCCTGGGTATATGGTACATGATCCTACAAGGGACTAACATATAAATTAAATATATCAATCAGGTATATGCCAATGAAGCCATGTTTAGGTGAATGAGCACAAGCACTTTAGCACTGTTTATCAGTGGTAAAGTGCAAAGAGTCCTAAGGCCAACAAGAGCAAAAATCCAGCACAAATATGATGTGAAAGACAAAAGGTTTGGGGGTGACCCTGTCGATAAGGCCATTTCAAACACTTATGATTTGTCCCTGAAACTGCTGGCTTTTTCTAGATTTTCTAGATGTGCTTTCAAAGTCTATTAATTGACAGCCTTGTTTCCTTTTACCAACAGTCTTAAATTATGTGTTTTCAATACAGTTCTATTTCATTTTAACACTTGTGATTTCACCCTGCTCTTAAAGCGTTGGGAATCTTCTTTTTGCAACTCCACGAACAGCCCACATACCCAAAAAAGACTAACCCCCTGAAATGCTCTTTGAAACATCTTTCTCTGTAAAGTGGGTGGCCATGACAATTGTACGAAGACATTCTTCAGCTGTTGAGTTCCTATTCTTGGCCTTTCTGACTCTTTCAGCAATTTTCTTCATATCTTATTGCAAGAGAGTTACTGCTGCTCCTTCTCCAATGACTTGGGGCTCAAGCATTGTGTAGGTGTTGTATATCCCTTGGAGTATCAACTCAGGAGTGACCTGTATCTGGCCCTCCAAATCAGTGTGACTATCCTTCTGTTGCCCAGGAAATTCAGGGGCCATCTTGGTATATCTGTCAATTTTATTTTGCTGGGAGTTGGATGTAGCATGTGTCTTCCCCGTGATGAGTATAGAAGGTCAAAAGGTATCAAAAGTTCTGCCTTGCCTCCAAAGTCTAGTAGACCTACAGATTATCAGCTTCCTGCCATGGCAAAAGGGGTAAGCTAACAGTCTTTATAAGCAGTGCATCAGTGTGTTAGCAACACCCCAAAAATATCACAGGTCTGTGTTAAGCATCGCTTCTATTAACTGTCATGAAGGCAATGGGCCTCATTACGGCCCTGGCAGCCGGCGGTACACGAGCGGTAACACCGTCAACAGGCTGGCTGTGTACCGGCAGTGTATTATGACTGTGGCGCATTAGCCACGGCCATACTGCCGGTCCCTCCAACTGACCGCCAGGCTTCCACCAGGCGGTCATAATCCCCAACCTCCAGCCTGTCCATGGCAGCAAACACTGCCATGGAAAGGCTGGCGCTAAGGGGGACTTGGGGTGCCCCTGGGGGCTCCTGCACTGCCCATGCACTTGGCACTTGGCAAGGGCAGTGCAGAGGCCCCCAGGCACAGCCCCATTGCACATTTCACTGCCCGAATTTCGGGCAGTGAGATGTGTGGCGGGTGCTGCTGCACCCGCTGCACATCAACAGTGCAGCCGGCTCTATTATGAGGGCCGTAATGGGCTACATCTCCATTTTGGCCATGGAGGTACTGTCAGATTACTGGGCTGCACCTGCGAGCAAGTTAAGGTTAGGAGTCTCACAGATGGGGTTCACAGGTGAGAAGAAGGATTCCCCATGGGTCAGCCCAGTGGCCTAGTAGAGTGCTGGTAGCAGGATCCAAATAGATTCAGAAGGGCATAGAACTGACAAGTCCCAAAGCAAAAGAGACCCATTGTACATGTTCTATCTCCTAGGCTGGAAAGCCCATCAAGGTATTAGTGATTAGTCTAAACTAGCTTTCAGCTGAGGGTGCATCATGTCAGAACTGGGCCTTTCTGAAGAGTCACCCCAGTTTTGCATTTCTCTGCCTTCTTTTCCTGAGCCCTATTTTTGTTAGCTTTTAGGACTCATAGACTCTCACAGATGAGGTCCACAGGTGAGGAGAAGAGATCCCCTTTGAGCAGCCCAGTGCCTCAGGAGAGTATTGACAGAGGGTTCCAAACAGATTCAAAAGGGCATAGAATTGACAAGTCCCAGTGCAGAAGAGACCCATTGTCCATGTTCTGTGTCCTAAGCTGGAAATCCCATCAAGGTATTGATTAGTCTACTTTAGCTTTTGGCTGGAGGGGTGTCAAGGTGGACCTGGGCCTTTCTGCAGAGTCACCTAAGTTTTTGACATTCCTCTGCCTTGGTTTTCTGTATCTTTTTTTTTTTGCTTTTAGGATTCTGTGCACTTTTTACCACCTAACCACTGTTAAAGTTCTTATGATTTCTTTTAAAACATGGCAAAATTGTCTGACACTTGATTGTTGCATTTAAGTTTTACTTGTGCGTCCCTAATATATGGTACTACATGTACTCAAGTACTGTAAATTAAATACTACAAGTGGGCTGCAACACTCATTGTGTCAACCACTAAGGTAGCCTTTTTAAACATATCTCATACCTGCCATTGCAGACTGCTGTGTGGTTTTAAAATGTGATTTTGATCTGCCAAAGTCAGCAGCGGCCGACGCAAATCTCAAGGGGAGGGGCAGGGAGAGTACAAAATAATAATGAAAAATATACCTTTTCCGGTCGCCACTGCCTCCTGCCACCTCGCTCCTCTTCTTCTGGTGTCCCAGCATTCACTGGGACACCAGCACAGGCTCTCCAGAACTCCTGTTGCTGCTTCCATGCTAAAGCTAGCATCAGGATAGATCTGGTGGTTTGGACTGCCCTCAGATGCTGCCCTGGTGTCTGTGCAGTTTCTCAAGCCCAGCTGTTCAACACAGCCTGGCTAGAGAAACCTAAGTGCGCATGTGTGTTTGGCCAGCCTGAGACGGCTGGACAAACACACATGCACACTTAGGTGCACTCTCTCCTCCAATGACTCATCCCTGGTGGCCTAGTGGCCATTTGCAAGTAAGTATCTTCTGTCTCTCTTTACTCCTGCCACAGACCCTGGTTCTCCCTCCATCTGCCGGTTCAATGCAAGCACTCTTTGCACCCTCAACCCGGGAAGATCCTCAGCCTGCCACCTAGCCGACCCCAGGAGCACTCATGGACCTTTTTCATGCCACACATGCTCCTGTACCCTGCAAGGGCCACTTCAAAATCCTGCACCAAGCACGGACGACCACCTCAAGTGCATACTCCTCAACACACACTCCCTCGTCAAGCATGCAGTAGAAGTCTGGGACCTCCTTGACTGGACAGCCCCAGCCGATGCTTCCAGAGACATGGATCACCCCCATCTCTACTCTAGACATCGCCACGGCCATCCCGGACAATTACAAAATTATCCAAAAGGACAGAGCCAAGTGGCCTGGAGGAGGCAGGGCCATAGTCTACAAGAACAACCTCCGCCACCAAGCCACTGAGTCACAGTCTCAGCGAACCCATGAACATCTACACTTCCAGATGCAGACCAACCCCAACTCCTCCTTCCATGGCACCCTCACCTACAGGCTGCCTGTACCCTGACCCCAATCCTGAGAAGACATCACTGACCTTGTCGCCCCCCAAGTGCTCACCTTCTCTGACTACATTCCACTCAACAACCTCAACTTCCACCGTGATACCCACGATGACCCCAACACCACAATCCTCCCGGACAACCTCACAACACTCGGCCTCAAACAAAACGTCAACGCCCCCCCCCACAACGCGAGACACATTCTCGACCCCATCTTCTCAGCAGGGAACAACATAACCATCTCTCACACCTCCAAACACCATTGGACCGACCACAAGTGCGTCTGCTTTACCTTCACAAAGAACATGGTATGCCACTAAGCCCCCTGCCCCCTCTGCAGACACTAGGGTAAAGTTACAGAAGCACATCTCACCAACACTCTCAATAACTCCCTCCACCTGGACACAGCGGACGCGAAGTTAGCAGCAGGAAATCTACACTGGTGGTTATCGGAATGCACCAACAACGTAGTCCCCTAAGAAAACCAGCAGGAAACAGACATAGCAAAACACCTAAATAGTTTACGGCAGACCTACAAGAATCCAAAGGCTCCTGCAGACAACTGGAACGGAAATGAAGGAACAGCAAATCAACCGAAGACCGCACAGCCTTCAAGAATGCAGTCACCATTCACCACCAGAACATCAGAGCCGCCAAAAAGGCCACCATTCAAGAACACATCAGCACCAGCGCTCACAACAGCAAAGAGCTCTTCACCATCGTGAAAGAGTTCACAAACCCCGGGACAGACACCTCATCCATCCCTCCCTCCCAAGACCTCTGCAACAACTTCACCACCTTCTTTCACTGAAAAATCCAGAACATTTACAAAGGCTTCAGGAACAAAAAACCATGCACACTGCCAACCATCACAGACCCAGCATCTCACCAGATCGTGAACTCCTGGACCCCCATCACCAAAGAGGACACCCAAAGACTCATGAACTCCATCCTCTCGGGAACACCTTTGGATCCGTGCCCTCATCATATCTTTAACCACAGCGCCACCATAGCACCGGAGCGCTGCCAAACTATCAACCGATCCTTCAAGAGCGCCACCTTCCTATCAGACTGCAAGCACGCTTAGATCAACCCGCTGCTCAAGAAACCCATTGCTGACCCAAGGAAGCTGAAAAACTACAGACCCATCTCTTAGCTCCCTTTCCCAGCCAAAGTAACGGAAAAGACCATCAACCAGCAATCACTGAATTTCTCGAGACACACTAAATCCTAGTCCCATCCCAATCCAGATTCAGAAGCAATCACAGCACTGAAACCACACTCCTAGCAGACACCGATGACATATGCATCATACTAGACCATGGCCAAACTCATCCTCCTCAACCTCTCCACTGTGGTTGACGCCGTCTCCCACTCCACCTACGCCAGAGTACACGAGTCCGGCATCCAAGACAAAGCACTGGATTGGATCAGGTCCTTCCTCACCGGAAGAAGACAGATGGGGTCATTCTGACTCCCGCCAGCGGCGGTAACCGCACGCCTGGCGGGAGCCGCCGAATGACTGCACCGCGGTCAAATGACCGCGGCGGTCATTCTGAGTTTCCCGCTGGGCTGGCGGGCGACCGCCAGAAGGCCGCCCGCCCGCCCAGCGGGAAACCCCCTTCCACGAGGATGCCGGCTCCGAATGGAGCCGACGGAGTGGAAGGGGTGCGACGGGTGCAGTTGCACCCGTCGCTATTTTCAGTGTCTGCCACGCAGACACTGAAAATCTATGTGGGGCCCTGTTAGGGGGCCCCTGCAGTGCCCATGCTGATGGCATGGGCACTGCAGGGGCCCCCAGGGGCCCCACGACACCCGTTCCCACCAGCCAGGTTCTGGCTGTGAAAACCGCCAGAACCAGGCTGGCGGGAAGGAGGTCGGAATCCCCATGGCGGCGCTGCTTGCAGCGCCGCCGTGGAGGATTCCCTGGGGCAGCGGGAAACCGGCGGGACACCGCCGGTTTCCCGTTTCTGACCGCGGCTGTACCGCCGCGGTCAGAATGCCCATGAAAGCACCGCCAGCCTGTTGGCGGTGCTTCCGCGGTCGTTGGCCCTGGCGGTCCATGACCGCCAGGGTCAGAATGACCCCCAGAGTGTCAGACTTCCGCCATTCATGTTAGAACCCAAAGACACATGCTGCAGAGTGCCCCAAGGATCTTCACTCTGCCCAGTGCTTTTCAACATGTACACAGACCAGCTTGCCAAGATCATCAAACAACACAGGCTAAACTTAGTCTCCAAAGCCAATGATACCAAACTGATCCTCAGCCTGTCCGAGGACTCTGCAAAGGCCCAAAGAAATTTCCACAACGTGATGAGGGCAGCCGCCTCCTGGATGGAAACCAGATGCCTCCAACTCAACTCGGACAAGACAGAGGCCCTCATTCTGACCCTGGCGGTTTGAAACCGCCAGGGCAGAGGGCAGAGGAAGCACCGCCAACAGGCTGGCGGTGCTTCCTGGGCCATTCTGACCGCGGCGGTAAAGCCGCAGTCAGGAAAGGGGAACCAGCGGTTTCCCGCCGGTTTACCCCTGGCCCAGGGAATCCTCCATGGCGGCGCTGCTTGCAGCGCCGCCATGGGGATTCCGACCCCCTTCCCTCCACCCTGTTCCTGGCGGTTTTTACCGCCAGGAACAGGATGGCGGGAACGGGTGTCATGGGACCCCTGGGGGGCCCTGCACTGCCCATGCCACTGGCATGGGCAGTGCAGGGGCCCCCTAACAGGGCCCCATAATGATTTTCAGTGTCTGCTTTGCAGACACTGAAAATCGCGACGGGTGCCACTGCACCCGTCGCACCCTTACAACTCTGCCGGCTCCATTCGGAGCCGGCTTCATTGTTGAGGGGGGTTTCCCGCTGGGCCGGCGGGCGGCCTTCTGGCGGTCGCCCGCCGGCCCAGCGGGAAAGCCAGAATGGCCGCCGCGGTCTTTTGACCGCAGTGCGGTCATTCGGCGGTTCCCTCCAGGCGGGCGGCTCCCGCCGCCCGCCAGGGTCGGAATGACCCCCAGAGTTCCTCCTAATCGCCTCCACAACTCCTGGTGGCCAATCACACTGGGAAACACCCCCATGGACCACGCAAGCAACGTGGGCATCATCCTGGACTCCTCTCTATCCATGACCCATCAAGTCAACGCCGTCTCATTATCATGCTTCCACATCCTCCAACTCCTGTGAAAGATTTTCAAGTGGATACCCTCCGACATGAGGAAGACAGTCACTTATGCACATGAAATAATATTTTTTTCCAAAAAGGTAAGAAGGTATGGAAAAATAAGTGCGTGGAAAGGAATCGGGCAGCAGGAAAAACAACTTAAGAATGGGTAGCAGGGTTATGCAGAACGTTTAAAGATGGAAACATTCCTCAAGTATTCCCCTAACCTCTACATTCCTAGCAGTTATAACAAGACCTTCCTTGCCATATGCATACCACAAAGGTGGACTAGGTGTCAGGCATGGACAAACAATCTCTCCTACAGCATCTCCATATTGTCCCGTAGCTCAGCTCTTCACACCAGCTGTTCCTTGTTCCAGGTAATAATGCACCACTTTGACTTAGGTGAAAATATAGGACTTTCTATTTCTCAGTGCTATCAATGGCACTGGGATGACAATCTTAAGTTCAACAGTTCCTTCATCTGTACCTATGCAGGGATATGGGAAGGTAAGGTTCCTCCTACCTTACACTTGTATATCTTGTTTCATAGATGCCTCTTTCCTGAGTATTTGGTAACATAAGTGAGTATCTGAAAGGGTTATGTTTGTTCCTCCACCTTCTGAGGCACATGGTGGAACAAAGAAACTGCTTTTTTGTGACTTAGAAAAGGCCTGCTATTGGATAAGCACCCTTGCGGGTGAAGGCTATAATATGCATTACCCGGCATCGAGTGGCTTATGACAACCTTGACACCAAACTTTGGGGCATATTTATACTCCGTTTGCGCCGGAATTGCGTCGTTTTTTTTTACGCAATTTCGACGCAAAACTAACTCCATATTTATACTTTGGCGTTAGACGCGTCTAGCGCCAAAGTCCATGGAGTTTGCGTCATTTTTTAGCGTGGACACCTACTTTGCATTAACGAGATGCAAGGTAGGCGTTCACGTCTAAAAAATCGACTCCGAGGCATGTGCGTCGGATTTATATTCCGGGGCAAAATTCACGCCCGGGAGTGGGCGGGTCAAAAAAAATTACGTACGGCCGCTTTTGCGCCGTTTTTTAGCGCCTGCAAAAGGCAGGCGTTAAGGGACCTGTGGGCTCTGAAGGAGCCCAGAGGTGCCCTCCCATGCCCCCAGGGACACCCCCTGTCACCCTTGCCCACCCCAGGAGGACACCCAAGGCTGGAGGGACCCATCACAGGGACATTAAGGTAAGTGTTTTTTTTCATATTTTTTTGTGGCATAGGGGGGCCTGATTTGTGCCCCCCTACATGCCACTATGCCCAATGACCATGCCCAGGGGACATAAGTCCCCTGGGCATGTCCATTGGGGAAGGGGGCATGACTCCTGTCTTTGCTAAGACAGGAGTCATTTCTATGGGGGTTGGGAGTCGAAACAAATGGCGCAAATGGGGTTGAGGCGAAAAAATTGCCTCAACATGACTTGCCCCATTTCTTGACGCCCAAGCCCTATATCCCCCTACGCCGGCGCTGCCTGGTGTACGTCGTTTTTTTACACGCACACCAGGCAGCGCCGGTGGCTAACGCCGGCTAACGTCATTGATTAAATACGGCGCCCGCATGGTGCTTCAGAATGGCGTTAGCCGGCGCTAATTTTTTTGACGCAAAACTGCGTTAGCGCAGTTTTGCGTCAAAAAGTATAAATATGGCCCTTTATGTCCATAAATTACATTTGTAGATTGCATAGCACTCACACAGGCAACACACTTACATGTAACTCTATTACAGTGAAACAAACTAAAAGGAATCATGCTTGTTTCAGGAAGTGACACTGGGATGAATATTGATTTAGGGAGAGAATTGCTGTATGGAGTCCTACCCCACCTGATTCTGAATGGGCCAGAGCTCCAGGGTTGGATCTGGACCACAAATTGGCCCGGGCACCCAAGCAAAAAAGTGGCCCACTTTTGCAAACTGCAACCTTTTGTGAGGCATCAATATATTAGTATGAGGGGAATAATTTGGTAAGAACTTTATGGTAAAATAAGCCTGATATTGCTTGTATTGGCAGTAACATTGGTCAGGACTGAAAATCCCATTATTCCACTGAAACTCTTCTCCTAATGCTCATCTTAAGATCCATGAATCTCCATAATCCCATGCTGTCATTCATATGTTTGCACTCCCTCCTGTATTTTAGATCATAATCGATATAAAACCTAATGATTTCAACAAATGATGAACTAAAATGTTGTGTACAAAGTGGCTAATTGTCAAAAACGTATCTGGAAAGGAGATGAGACTATTGGATGTAATTTATGCTGCTTGGTGTTTACCAGTTATTCACTAGATATGTGTGAATGAGAAGGAGTGGCTGGAATAGTATTTTACTTTGTTTTATTTTTTTTAAAAAAAAATCATGGATATGTAGTGTACTAAATGGTATTTGATCGAAAAGGATGATGAAAATGTGCATAGCCGATGACTGTTTTAAATGTGTATAGATTGTATTTGTATATAGAGAAATAGAGATGAGAGGATAGCAGCGATTCTCTTCCTTAATAATGGATGGGATAATATATATTTATGTAGCTGAAATTGTGGGGATAAAATCATCAATTGAGAAATAATGATGAGCGTGGCATCAATATTGAAATTAGATTTGAAGAATTACTATATACTCTCTGGATGCAAAGACGTACCCAATTTTAATAAAAAAGGCTCACAGTCTTAAGTTGGGCAAAAAGATAGAAAAGATAACCTCTGCTCATGGTCTCTGAAATGTAAGAGAGATTCTTATTGTGAGTGCTTTGTGGAAAAGACGGCATTGTCAAAAGGCTGGAAGTGATAGACCTTCACCATTAGTTCTACAAACACACGCACATTATATTTGTGCGGGGGCTCAGATTTTCTTTAAGGAGCTCTTTGTCGAAGTTGTTGAATGAAGGGCTGTTCACTACAAAGGCAACTAGGATTTGGTTTCACCTTATCACACTTTCTTCCATCATCCTACTCTTTCTGTCTCTTTATTTCACTTCTGAAGACACATTTTATTCTATCCTTTCTCCTTTGTCAGTGCTTTCCTATGACTCTGTTCCCCCTCACCTTCTGCTAAAAAACTTGTGATAAAAAATAAGCCTTGTTGTCCAAAAATGAGTGCTTGTGCCAACCACTACCACCGCTCTGCACAAATTAATCACTGTGTGTTGATGTTGTGATGAAAGGACGGGGATGTGTTTGATGAGGACAAATGGAGTGAGCTACAGACATTGGTGCAAGTCACCTAAAATGCAGTGATACATGCTGGGGCGCAGGAGAAGGCCCTTTGCAATGCTTGACTGCTTATCTTTCTGTTGCTTATTTGTTTACTTGAGTATTAAATGTGTACTAATAAGGTGCAACCACTGCCCAGACACGTAACAAGTGTAAAAATGACAAAATAATTAATAGTATCATACAATTTGCTGCTTAACGCCACATCATTTGCCTTTTCTTGCTGCATCTTTTACTCAACCCTACTATATAATTTGGCCCTCTCATGCCTCGTAATTCCAGTGGTCCTGATTATAGCAATACTCCCCAGCAGACAGCACATTAATCACTGTGCCAGTTTCACTGGTTTTGTTTGAAAGGGCTTTATGTTTTTTCATGGAAAAAATGAGTACATGATCAAATATTTGATCTCTCAGAAAAATGGTAACACTTTCGGTAGGGCCCTCCTTTGACTAAGTCCATTTAAAAACCTTTAATACGGTGTCACCAAGGCCCAGGAAACTCGCTGCCAAAGGCATCTGCTAACAAAGCCTCTCAATTAAGTCCCAAATCTGCAGGAAACATGTAAGGCAAGGGGTTGCTTTCTGGTTAAATTCTGGGTGTGAAATGCAAGGGTGGTTGAGCTGCAAGGATGCATTGCCTGGCCACCATGAATTGGAGTGTGGCCATCCACTGCGGGAACAAAAGCAGAACCCAATTTTTTGCCCTTCCAAGGGGAGTGAAAACTCTGCCTCTCAGAAGCAGCATCTCCCATAGCAAGGCCTCACTGTCATGCTCTAAGGACATAGCAGGAGCACATACCACATGCTGTGCCTGCAGGGGCCAGTCCATTGCCATTCTATACAAAATCTGTACTGGGCTGGGAACGGGCTGGTCTGCCTCTCGAGTTCATAGCAGCAAAGTAGGCCTGGACATTCATGGGGAAAAAATGGCTGACATCAAGCGTCGGGCACTGGGCCTCAGGCACCTCCCGAATGCCCGCCTTCCCAATCTGACCCTGTGGAGTTCCCACACTCAGTTTTCCAATGTGTTGAAACACCAGATCTGATTATAGTGGGAGGTGCCGATTCTGGAACATCAATCTTTCCTTTTTGCCTGTTTTTTGTCTGACAATGTAGTGCATATAAAGCTCTCCCCTCAGAGAATCTACTTTCCCCTTCCCTTCCTTAAAACCATACCCTCTTCCTTTCATCCCATCCCCCACAGAGGTCAAAGTATACACCTACAACTCCTGAGAGCAGGTAGTAAATGTATCCATCAAACCACACCGAATTGGGAACTCTGTGTGGTTTTATATCTGCTACATCCGGTCCCATAAGTTTATTCCTTATTGCTTGGATGTTAACTTGTAATTGTGTGATGTTATACTCAGTCCTGCCAAGTACCACGCATCAGGCGTTACACTAACGCATTTTAATGCTGACGTCCCAATCACCACATTGAAATGCTTTAGTCACACATGAATGCTCCCCTCTTACAATATCACAATTAGGCACAGTGCTAATGACGCAGCACCAGCCAGCACACTAAAATTGTGTTACAGATATGTGCGTGCAACTGCGCCTTCAAATTTTAGGCTGTGTCAGACTTCGAGTAATCGTTCAAAGCACAGCAGTCTGTGTTATAACAGTAAGTGAAAGACAGGCAGGCCAGGGCTTGACAGGAACATCAGCTGTGCCCCTCCCAGCTTTCCTTTGAGTCTACTTTGGGTGTACCAGTCATCACATGGGTGATCCTTGGGGTGAGTCATGCCTTTAGTTTTACCACAATTGCACCTTCCAATGAGTGAGTGGCAGCACACATGATCTACGTAGATTAGACACGCTGTAAGGATGCAGCTTTGTTTTTTTATTGCCATGCCTGACGTCATCAGCAGAGAAGGGGTGCTTGCGCCTCTTACTCAGTATAACTCCCTTACAGTGTTGTGGGGAATAGGGCCCCGTAAAGAGCAGGACGCAGTCCAATCTCTTCACGGGAGCTCTCGGGCTGGATGCAGAAGGCCGGGCAGAGGATAGGCTGGGGGTTGGGGGTGGGAGGGTTCTCTGGGGAGGATATAAAAGGGGGGGGGGGCTAGAGGAATGGCCTCTTCAGCACCATCTAGTCATGCTGCACAGAGGTTGAGATGATCCAGGTAGGCGTTACGGGGGAGAACATGGCCACGGGCAATGATATAAAAGCGATTTGGGCCATGCTTCACGTGTTAGGCAAAGCCGGCCACGGAGACTTGCTCAGGCCTGGCGTTCTCAATCAGGTCTGGGTAGAAATGACACGCGCGCAGCAGCACAGGAAGTTGCAGCTATCCAGTTAAGGGACTGCAAAAGAAGGCAAAAAGGGGGCAGAGGCACAGTGCGTCCACCCCCCCACTAATATTGAACGGGGGCCACTGGGTGAGCCTCAGAAGGTTTCAGGGCTGGGTGGGGAAGAACTGGTGAGAGGGGTCATCTGGGGGCACGGCAGGCCCTCTGGGACTGGGCCTGACTCAGATGGGGCCTGCTTAGAAGGCAGGAGCTCGTTGAGCCATTGGGGCTGGAACAGCCCCTAGATCTAAAGTTGACTGAGACCCCAGTCAGAGGTCACAGACTAGGCAAAGGGCAGGGACTGGGGGGGACCAAGAGGAAAGGGAAAAAAGGTAGTACTGCTGCAGGGTGCTCTGGAGGTGCATTGACTGGCAACAAAAGTGAGCTAACAGGCAGGGGTGCTGTGGGGCAGTTAGATGCGGGCAGCCGAGTGCAGCAGGAGTTTGAGGGACAACACCCCCCTTCCGCTGACTGGTTGGCATTGGACATTGAGGCCAGGATTCAGGAACAGAGGAAACTGGTGGCAGAGACTGAGATCAGGTAGGACAAGCTATGCAAGGAGAGGGAGAGGCAGTGGGAGGTCCAGGAAGGTGAAGATGAAGTCAGTGGGGGTTAGTGGGAGCCAGGAAGAAGGGCATGGGTCAGAGAAGGGCAGTTGGGTGTGGATTCCACATGAAAAGCAGGGGACAGCTCAGGAAGCCAGTGCAGCTGGTGGGCCAGGCGGCGTGACAGCAGCGCCTGGCGCACACGGCAAGGCGCAGTGAGGAGAGTCAATGCCAGCGTCAGAGCCTGGCAGAAAGGTGGTGAAGCCAACGGCGCACAACACGGCCCCAGGACTTTGGTCGGAAGTAATAGAGCAGTCTTCAGCGGCCTTCTCTACACCGTGGGAACGCACGGAGCACACGTCTAGCTTACGCCACAGGGGGTTTGGTGTGGATGATGAATACGATATGGTGGATGCAGCTGGCACTGATGAAGGAATGGATGTGGATGAGGAGGGGGTGATTAAATTGGATTATGAGGAGGACCTGGACAACTCGGAAGAAGGGGAGATTCAGGAGAAAGAGGTGAGTGGGGTGCACGGGAAGGGGCACAGGAGCGGCACAACACCCTCTTCTGTTACTGTTTTGCAGGCTTCAATGTCTACCACACATGGGCATGAGGTCTCCTGCAAGGATGGAGGCAGGCGCAAGTCATTGCTGGACACTGGAACGACTAGTCATGGGGTTCAAGGTAAGGGAGGCTGGTGAGCACCATGGGGTGATCGGAGGGGCAAGGCCGGCACGGCTCAATACAAATCTATTGGTGTGGGGGACGATTCAATACATATGGAGCCTGATACAGGTACAGTAGTTGCAGGCAGTAAGGATCAAGGGCGAGACAAGGTGCTGCCAGCCCAAGGCAGGGACAGAGACACAGTGGTAAGCGGGGGTGAGGAGGATGAGGCCATTGGGGGGCAGGACACAAGAATAGACTCCCATACATGGGACTCGCTATGCCTTTGGAGGTCATGTAGCAGACAAGACAAAAGCGAGGATATGGAGGCATGAGTACATTGACGTTTTCAAACTTTTGCACACGGATATTAGGCGAAGTGTCAACATCAGGACAGTGCGCGTTCTACGGGCTACGTAATGCAAAAAGCCTAATCCTTATGTAATGTAATAATTAATGCATTATTTGTTAATACAGTATGTTAACCTTTGGCATTGCAGAGATTCATATTGAAATGTCATTAATGCTGTTTGCAATGTATTGCTCATTTTCAAGACTTTGCTGCAGGATTACAGGGTGTGGTTAGGGAGTGGTCCCTATTCTAAGCCTTTCTAGAATCCTTTCCTACCGCCTGGCTGGGTGTGGCATGTGGGGGGGCCTGGGTCTATTTAAGTGCTCACTATTCAGAGGTCCCGGTGCAGGGAAGCAGCAACATTTTCCTGAGCTCCTGTTCCGGAGGCCTACCTAGGATTTCCAGGCCCTGTCTTCATTTCCTTGGTGATCTTCAAGCAGGGCAGTAAGGCGGAGGTCAGCTTAGGCCCCGACTCCGTTTTCAGAAATACTCGAGTTTTGGGCCTTATGGTTAAATCGCGAGTGCAATGGTTTTCTTGGCACTTAAACCTTGATGGTTGAATCGGCAACAGTGTGCACGATTCATTCTTGACATTTAACTCTGGCAGTTCAGATCATCAGTGTGCGCAATCGTATCTTGGCATTTAAACCTTGATGGTTGAATCTGCAAAAGTGTGCACGATTCATTCTTGGCATTTAACTCTTGCAGTTCAGATCGGCAGTGTGCGCGATCGTATCTTGGCATTTAAACCTTGATAGTTGAATCGGTAGCAGTGTGCACAATTCATTTTTGGCAGTTAACTCTTGCAGTCCGGATCGGCAGTATGCGCGATCGTATCGTGGCACTTGGACCTTGATGGTTGAATCAGCAGCAGTGTGCACGATTCATTCTTGGCATTTAACTCTTGCAGTTCGGATCAGCAGTGTGTGCGATCGTATCTTGGCACTTAAACCTTGATTGTTGAATCGGCAGTAGTGTGCATGATTCATTCTTGACATTTAAATCTTGTAGTTCGGATCGGCAGTGTGCGCGATCGTATCTTGGCATTTAAACTTTGATGGTTGAATCGGTAGCAATGTGCACGATTCATTCTTGGCATTTAACTCTTGCAGTTCGGATCGGCAGTGTGCGCGATCGTATCTTGGCATTTGAACCTTGATGGTTGAATCGGCAGCAGTGTGTGCGATTCATTCTTGGCAATTAAAACCTTGCAACTCAGATTGGCAGAGTGCGCGATCGTATTTTGACATTTAAATCCTGATGGTTGAATCAATGGCAGAGTGTGTGATTCATTCTTGGCATTTAACCCTTGTGTTTCAGATCAGCAGATTGCGCAATCATTTCTAGGCATTGAAATCTTGATGCACAATTTGATATTTAAAGTGTATTACAATTTCTAAGCAATTGAATCTCGAAAGTCATGAAAGAGTGTGTTCTTGCAGTATCATTCATGAGTTTATCGCAGTTTATTCCTGAAAACTAATGTGTCCATTGATTACTGTTATAGTGTGTCCTTGCAGTATCATTCATGAGTCTAGTGCAGTTTATTCCTGAAAACTAATGTGTTTATTGATTAATGTTATTAGTTAGTGTCTATTCCAAGAAATAACTTGAGTCAGTTCAAGGTTCAGAACATAAGATTTTATTCCACAAAAAGCTCATATGAAAGTTTGCATAATCCTTCTTTATTTTCCAGGTACCCAGAGCTTATAAGGTCATGATATAGGAAAGCTCTTGATCATTCATGATTATCAGTATATATATATTATGAACACAGCTTATGAAAATCAATGTGAATAATCTTGTTATTGTGTTCTTAACTTTTCCCTCCACAGGTCTCCTTCCCCATTGTTCCTAACCTAAAACCCCATCCCCCACTTGGCCATTCTTTAACTCTGTGCTATAATGGCTATTAGAGTTTGGAGCTGCCAAGAGGTGGACATATTGGGAACAGACGCAAACCCGAAAATCCGGACTCCCTGACAGAACAGTGAGCCCACAAATTTGTAATCCTCCTGGTTTGCGCTAGGTTGTCAATATGGCCACATTGGATGAGTTAGTTAAAGTAATTACGCAGCTCCAATCGGATGTAGTAGCATCTAAAGATATAACAACCAGTCTAGCAGAGAGAGTGAGTCAGTTGCAAGACAGAGTAGAAAAGAAGTAGCAAGGCCCTCTAGGTGCGGCTTGGTTTGGTCCTCCTTCTCAAGGTTCAGGATGAAATCCTCCAACTAACATGTCCCTCACAGTTCCCTCAGCCATTCCTTTGGCTCCTCCAGAAAGGTTTTCAGGTGATCCTCAGAAAGCACAATCCTTTTTGACTCAAGTAGAATTGTATTTCACCTGTCAACCAAACACCTTCCCTGATGCTCAATCCGGGGTGGCCTTCCTGCTATCCTACTTGACTCGAGACGCGGCCACTTAGGCAATTCCTCTTGTGCATTAAGAAAGTCCACTGCTTTATAATTGGAGAAACTTTGTCTGAGAATTTGAAAGAGTGTTTGATCGAAGAACAGTCACCTAATCCGCAGATCGAGAACTGCTAGAATTGCGACAAGGCAATAAAGACTTAGGCCCTCATTACAACCCTGGCGGTCGGTGTAAAAGCGGTGGTAATACCGCTAACAGGCCGGCAAAAAAAAAAAAAGGGATTATGACCGTGGTTGAAACCGCCAACATAGACAGCCAATTTAACACTCCGACCGCCACGGTGCTAGAAACCGACAGCGCGGCGGACACCGCTAACAGACAGACGGAAGACAAAGTACCACCCCCTGTATTACAAGAGGCCTATCCACCACCTTTTTTGGGGCGGAACCAATGCTATCAAAAGCATGGCGGAAACAGTACACAGAAGGGAAAACACTCACGTCTCGACACCCAACAAGGAACCAGGACGCCATGGAGCCTGAATTTCAGGTGTTACCCATGTTGGTTTACCTCCTCTTCTACCAGGAGTACGACCCGTGAGGCGGCGACCACGTTGAGTACTGCACCTACAACACAGGGGAGGGGGGAGTAAAGAGAGTGACACACACATGCAACACACAACACCCCCACCCTCACGTCACCCACAACAACATACACACAAATACATGCAGCAAAATTACATATACACTACCCCACCCCCTGGAAGAACGCAAGGACAAAAGGAAATTATTGTAACGATTGTAATCATTAAAAAATCCATTAGTCAAAACTCCAAATTCTGTATATACAAATATGTACACCAACTACACAAGTCCAGATAGTGTACTAATCATTGTCCGTGGACCACTGGGCCCAAAATGTGTGGGCGAAGCCCACACATGATACCTGACTAGAAATGGAGAGCACACTGCTGGGGCATCAGATCCAAATTACACAGGCACCTCAGGGGGAGGAGGGAGGCACCTCAGCCTGATGAACGCACGACGCCACTGCTGCACGAAGGGGCTCCATGCCCATTGCTGTATCCTGGGGAGTGCAAAACCACCGTCTCTCAAGTCTCTCCAGTGGGTGGGCTGCCCACTGCTTTATCCTGGGGAGTGCAAAGCCACAGTCTCTCAAGTCTCTCCAGTGGGTGGTTTGCCCACTGCTTTATCCTGGGGAGTGCAAAGCCACAGTCTCTCAAGTGGATAACAGTCTCCACTGGTTCCCGAGGGGGCCTGGTGCCCATAGTGCTTCATCCTGCCAAGGACTGAGGTGGTGGATGTGATACTCCACTGGTTCTGGAGGGGGCATGGTGCCCAGAGTGCTTCATCCTGCCAGGGACTGAGGTAGTGGATGTATCTCTCCAGTGGTTCTGGAGGGGGCCAGGTGCCCAGAGTGCTTCATCCTGCCAAGAACTGAGGTAGTGGATGTATCTCTCCACTGGTTCTGGAGGGGGCATGGTGCTCCGAGTGCTCCACATGCAGTGTGGCCGGTACAATTCCCTCACCTGGGTGTGCGTGCCACGAGATTTGCGAGGTTCAGATAGCATGATACGCTATGGAGGCAGCGACACACCCCAAACTGCTGCAGCTGCGCCTTCCACCTGCAGGTGCAAACTGTGATGGAAGTCATGCCTCATGGAAGCTGCCCAGGGTCCAGGAACTCCCCTCCAGCTTCAGACGACTGACCACTGGGGATAGTAGCCATGTCAGTGGTGGTGCCTGTGTCCGAGAACGCCGCGGGGCCGGTGGCGGTGCTTGCGGCAGTGTCTGTGGCGGCGGTGTCTGTGGCGGTGGTGCTGGTGGTGGTGCATGGGTCAGCACCAGCTGAGGGACACAGCAGCACGTCTCCTGCAGCCTCGAACGGCTGCCCACTGGGCAAGAGGCTGGGGACTGTTGCTGAGGCTGTAGATGTGCCGGGGGCGGTGCAGGTGGTGGTGCTTGCGGTGGTGTCTGTGGCGGTGATTGTGGCGGCGGTGCTGGCGGGGGTGCATGGGTCAACAGCTGCTGAGTGACACAGCAGGACGTCTCCTGCAGCCTCGGACGGCTGCCCACCAGGGAAGAGGCTGGGGACTGTTGTTGAGGCTGTAAACGTGCCGGGGGCGGTGCAGGTGGCGGTGCAGGTGGCGGTTGTGGTGGCGGGGCAGCTAGCGGTGTTCGCCGCCATACAGGTTGGCGTGGTCATGGACAGAAAGTGTGACACTGGTCCCTCAGTCAGTGCCACCATGCCCTTTCCTGACCTGCTCTTCAGCTTTTGGCCCTTCCCCAGCTTTGACAGTGCTGCAGTTGTCTTGCCACTATCCCCTTTGGTTTTTGCTGAGCCCTTGGTGGCTGGTAGTTTCGGCTTCTCCCTCCGGGATGTGGGCACCTTTTTCACCTTGGCAGGTGGCGGAATGTCCTTGCCCTTGCTACGTGGCACACTGGCAGCCCTGATGGGTGCCCCCGCAGTTGCTGGCACCACTGTGCATGGGGATGTGGTGGCTGAGGTGCTGCGCTGGGACCTGGGAAGCCTGGTCCTAGGGGAAGGACGGGGGGAGGAGGTGTAGGGAAGAAGTCAATGTTAGCCAGGAAGAGTTTTTAGGCACACTGGGACGGGAAGATGGAGGGGGTTTGGGAGTGGAGGTAAAGGTAGTGGTTGTAGGAGGTGTACGTCTGCTGAATTTGGGTGATGGTGCATGGGCCGGAGGCTGTTGTGAGGTGGATGGCTGTTGGATGGGTGTGTGCCTGCGTTTGTGTACTTTGGGAGGAGGGCTCACTGACCCACTGGGAGAGGATACTGGGGATGTATGAATGGTAGTGGGGGTGGTGAGTGTACATGAGTGATGTGTGGTGATGGGCGTGCTGGTGATGGAGGCAGTGGCTGAGGATGTAGTGCATGCAGGTGTGAGTGGAGACGAGACAGGGAGGGAGGAGGAGGACGTGTAGGAGGGGGACACAGTGGAGGCAGTGGATGTTGCTGTGTCTGCATGGGGATGGTGCTTGTGTGAGTGCCTGTGGGATGTGTTGTGCTTATGTTTGCCTGAATAACTCTTGTGTGTTGATGAGTGTGTATGCTGGTCTGATGGTGTGCTTGGGATAGGCTGAGGTACAGGGGATTGGGTCTGGGTGGAAGAAGTTGGAGGGGGGAGGCTGGACACAGGGACAATGGCTGCCATCAGTGCTGAGGCCAGAGCCTGAAATGCTCTCTGTTCGGCTGCCTGCCCAGAATGAATGCCCTCCAGGTATACATTTGTTTGTTGCAAATGCCTCTCTACACCCTGGATGGAATTCACAATGGTAGATTGCCCAACAGTGAGGGATCTCAGGAGATCAATAGCCTCCTAAATGAGGGCAGCAGGGCTGACTGGGTCAGGGCCTGAGGTGCCTGGGGCGAAGGAGATGCCCACCCTCCTGGGTGAGCGGGCACAGGACACATGCTGAGGGGCTGCTGGGAGGGTGGTGCTGGTAGGGGGGTGGCGGCTGTACCTGTTGATGCGGTGGGCACAGAAGTGCCCGCCACCGCAAGGGAGCTCCCATCAGAGGAGGAGTTGCTGTCACTGCTGTCTGCTCCTGTCCCCGCCGCGGACCTCCCCTCACCCTCCGTCCCACTGGTGGCTTCAGACTCCTTTGTTTCGCCCTCCAGGGCCAAGTGGGTTGCAGCTCCCTCCTCCTCCGGTGCCAATGCTCCTCAGCCTGATGATTCTATTGTACACAAGAACAGGGAGACCACAAAAAGGGGGTGGAAAGATAGAAGAAAGACATGTTCAGTGCATGCAACACCACTACCGTTGGCAGACACAACACACAGGGAGCAGCCCTCTACACTACGCCATGCACTGACAGTTCCTAGAAAGTTCAGCTGACCATGGGGTACGAGGCCTAAGACCAATTGCTGTACACCTGGAAGTCACAGCTGACTAGGTGCAGATGGCTCTTACCACTGGTGGGTTTGGGGTGCCACACGGCCTGCCTCACAAGGGACCTTGCCTACCAAGTTCACCCTGGCCTAGGGGAACCCACTACCCACCTCCCCCACCCAGACACCTCATAATGCGCGCTGAGTCTGCTGAATGAGAGTGTACTCACCCCCTGGTGGCTGCTGTGATGCCCTCAAGCGCCCATCCAACTCCGGATAGGCCACCGCCAGGATCCAGAACATCAGGGGGGTCATGGTGCGACGGGCACCCCTCCCACATTGGGAAGCCATTCCCAGCTGGGCCTCCACCGTCTTCTTGCTCCAGAGGTGCAGGTCCTCCCATCTTTTATGGCAGTGGGTGCTCCGTCTGTGGTAGACCCCCAGGGTCCGGACGTCCTTGGCGATGGCACGCCAAATACCCTTTTTCTGGTGGGCGCTGACCTAGAAGAATGGTACAGGGGTAAAGGAAATTACTTACCCGTCCAGAACATCATACTCATTGCCCCCCAGTTGCCACCCATGCCCTGACGCACATATACTCCCCATTCGCACATGCAGGCCTCAGCCCCCCATGTATCTTTTATCCACACCACTCAAAGCAGGCATTGCCCATGAAGCATGCTCACAGTGTACTCACCTGTTTGTCTGCAGGACCGTACAGTTGCGTGTACTGGGGGAGGACCCCATCCACTAGTTTCTCCAACTCCTCCGAAGAGAAGGCAGGGGCCCATTCCACAGACACATGAGCCATTGTCGCTTCCAGACACAGGTCACAGCAGCACTTGCAGTGTAGGTCCTCTCCTGTTGAAGGTCAGGTATCAAGTGAGTGAACAGACAGAAAATGGCGGTCACATTCGCGGCGGTGCGTACCGTCACCGCCGGCGTACATCATCATTGGCTCCTGGGACCCGTAGGGCCCAATGTTAACCAATGCAGAATTGCACCACGGTCTTTGACCGCCCACCGCGACGGTGTAGAACGCCAGCGCAGTTACCTCATGTCCCCTTGTCCCACCTTACAGGTCAGGCAGCCGCCATTTCAGGAGGCCGCATGGGATGGATGTGAACTGAGTCACACCTATCTAGGCCGGGAATATAGACAGATACCGGCAAACTGTGGATTAATAACGTTTCTGCAAATAACACATTGTGATACCTCAGTGTTGGATGACTCTCTGCTCGCTGTTCTCCTCCATAGGGCACGTCCGCTGGGGCAGGTGATGAGATGGCGGCATCCTCCGGTGTACAGACCCCTGGTGGACCTGTCGACAATGGAAGAGAGACACATCCTAGTCACATACAGACTTGATCGTGCAACAATCCAGGAACTGTGTGCCCAGTTGGAGCCAGACCTGATTTCATCTATCTGCCATCCCACAGGAGTCCCCCCTCTAGTGCAGGTCCTGTCTGTACTCCATTTCCTAGCCAGTGGGTCTTTTCAAACAACAGTAGCCATGGCATCAGGGATGTCCCAGCCAATGTTTTCTAACGTGTTATCCAGAGTGTTGTCTGCGCAGCTACATCGTGTTCCCTCAGGTGGAGGATTTGCCCACAGTGAAAGGTGACTTCTATGCCCTGGGACATATCCCCAACATCTTTGGTGCCATTGATGGTACACATGTGGCATTTGTACCCCCGCAGGAATGAACAGGTGTACAGAAACCGAAAGAGCTACCATTTGATGAATGTGCAGATGGTGTGTTTGGCAGACCAGTACATCTCCCATGTGAATGCCAAGTATCCTGGATCTGTGCGTGACGCTTACATTTTGAGGAATAGCAGCATCCCTTATGTGATGGGGCAAATCCAGAGGCACCGTATGTGGCTAATAGGTGAGGCCAAGGTCCCAATACAGTTGACATAGGGGTCTGGGTATGCGGCGGTCCCTAAGGGTTAGTGTGTGTCTAACAGTTGTCCCTCGACATTTGCAGGTGACTCTGGTTACCCCACCCTCTCATGGCTACTGATCCCAGTGAGGAATCCCAGGACAAGGTCAGAGGAATGCTACAATGAGGCACATGGGTGAACTAGGAGGGTGATCGAATGAACCTTCAGCCTCCTGAAGGCCAGATTCCAGTGCCTCCATCTGACAGGTGGCTCCCTATACTACTCACCGCAGAAGGTGTGCCTGATCACCATGGCCTGCTGTATGCTGCACAACCTGGCTTTGCGACGACAAGTGCCTTTTCTACAGGAGGATGGTCCAGATGGTGGTCTTGTGGCAGCTGTGGAGCCTGTGGACAGTGAAGAAGAGGAGGCAGAAGAAGAGGATATTGACAACCGAAACAACAGCATCATGCAATACTTCCAGTGAGACACAGGTAAGAAGATGTCACTGCTTCCCACATCTCATACTATTGTTTGAGCTAGCATAAGTCTGTCATTTTCATTTAGTGTATGGACCCTGACTTGTCACTTTGACTTTCCATTTCACAGATCTGGGTCCCACTTTGTGCCCTCTGCTATGTTTACTGCTGGCCTACAGCTGTGTTACATTGGTATGTGAACAAGTAAATTGACATTGCTATAGTCCATAGTTATTGCAATTACACATTTGTGAAAGCACAGACTGACTCCAGATTGTTTTGTGATTGAAGTGTGTTTATTCCTGTTCCAATAAGTGGAGGGGGTTGTAAAATGGGCTGGGAGGATGGTGGAGGAATGCCCATGGCAGAGTCTAGTCTATTTGCTTCACAGGTGTATTGTCCAAAGGGGCACAGGAAGTGGAGCAATGGCAGTTTAAGGATGGACAGGGTGACACAGTGGGACAAAAGGGTGACATTCAGGGGGGTCTCATTTCCTGGCGGGGGTCTTGGCAATGTTCTCTGTCTTGTTCTTGGATCTCAGGGACCACTTGCGGGGTGGTTCTCCATCTGCAGAGGGTGGGGTGATGGTGTCCTGTTGTTCCTGTGGCGGTGCCTCCTGTCCACTAGTGCCGACGGAGGTGGACGGCTGTTCATCGTCCAGGCTTGTGTCAGGGGCCCCTTTTTGTGCCACAGTGTCCCTCCTGGTGTTGAGAAGGTCTGCCAGCACCCCTGCAATGGTGACCAGGGTGGTGTTAATGGACTTCAAGTCCTCCCTGATACCCAGGCAGTGTTCCTCCTGCAGCCGCTGGGTCTCCTGAAACTTGGCCAGTACTGTTGCCATCGTCTCCTGGGAATGATGGTAAGCTCCCATGATGTTGGAGAGTGCCTCATAGAGAGTGTGTTCCCTGGGCCTGTCCTCCCCCTGTTGCACAGCAGTCCTCCCAGCTTCCCAGTTATCCTGTGCCTCTGTCCCTTGAACCGTGTGTCCACTACCACTGCCCCCAGGTCCCTGATCGTCCTGTGTTAGTGGGGTTGCCTTGGTTCCCTGTAGTGGTGGACACACTGCTGATTGACGTGTCCTGGGGACAGAGGGATGGGCCCGCTGGGTGGGTGCTGTGCTGGTGTCTTCTGAGGGGGGAGGCTCTGTGGTGGCTTGTGACAGTGTCAGGGGAACCGACTGTCCCGAGGTCCCAGATGGGCCATGCTGGTCATCTTGATTCCAGGTGTGCGGAGCTGCTGTCATCACTGTGGGTCTCTTCTGTGGGGGGACTGGATATGTCTGTCACCTCCTGTCCAGTGACTTTGGTTAGGGGTCTGTTGGGGTGTAAATACATAATTATTGTATCTGTGTGTGCCATCGTGTGCAATGGGTGAGCGACACTCTACTCCAGTGCTTGCATTATTGGCTTGGTCCTTGTGTGATTGGTGATTTTTGGGCATGAGTAAGTCTCTGTACTGAACATGTTTGGGTGATGGGTGTCCATGCATTGTTGTTACATGCAGGGCTTGGTTTTGGGATGTGCGGGTTGTGTTGGTAGGGTATCTGTGGGTTGTTGGGGTGATGGGTGTGAGGGGAAGGGTGGGAGTATGTGATGGCATGCAGGTGGGGTGGGGGTATAAGATAGTAAAGATTTGCCTTACCAGAGTACAGTCCTCCTGCTACTCCTGCGAGGTCCTCAGGATGCAATATTGCCAAGACTTGCTCCTCCCATGTTGTTAGTTGTGGGGGAGGAGGTGGGGGTCCACCGCCAGTCCTCTGTACAACAATCTGGTGTCTGGAGAAAACGGAACGCACCTTCCCCCGTAGGTCATTCCACCTCTTCGTGATGTCATCCCGTGTTCTTGGATGCTGTCCCACAGCGTTGACCCTGTTGACGGTTTTGCGCCATAGATCCATCTTCCTTGCAATGGATGTCTGCTGCACCTGTGATCCGAATAGCTGTGGCTCTACCCGGACGATTTCCTCCACCATGACCCTGAGCTCACACTCAGAGAACCTGGGGTGTCGTTGAGGTGCCATGATGTGGTGTGGGTGATGTGTGAGGTGGTCGCTGTTGTGATGTGTGAGGGGATGTGCTGGTGTGTGTTGTTTGAGGTGCGTGGATGTTGTGTAAGTGATGGTGTTGTGTGTCTGTGGATGCTGGTGTTGTGTTAGGTAGTGTTTCTCTCTGGCCTGCTTTCAAATTTCTGGTAGTAAGGGTTTGTGGGTAATGTGGGTGTGTGTTTTATATTGGATTGGGTGTGTGGGTGTGGTGTGTGTATGTGTATCAGGTGTGTGTATTTTGAATTGTCCAATGTGGTTGTGTTTTGTATATGTGTGTGTATTTTGAGTTGATTTATGGGTCGTGATAGTGTGGGCGTATTCTTGTTGGCGTGACGGTGTCAGTTTTGTTTTCACCAGTTTATCACTGACCTTTGGTGTGACGGACTTGTGTGGGTGTCTGTATTGTGTCGGATTCCGGGCTGTGGGTCATAATACCTGTAGCTGAATTCCACTGCCGCAGCAGTATGTTGGCAGTCTTCTGCACGGCAGTAAGCGGGATTTACCGCCAGGGTTGTAATGAGGGCCTTAGTTTCTTACTTGGCTAGCTTTAATCGTCTGATAGCAGAAACGTCCTGGCCTGAAGAAAAGCAAGCAGCTCTGTTCTATCAAGGACTCAAAGATGAGTTAAAAGACATTCTTTCTCAGATCGATCCTCAACCCACGGATTGTCAAGATTTGATAAATCTTGTTTTATGACTAGACCATCGTCTTTCTGAACAACAAGGAACACGCAAAAAGACTGAGAAATATTCCTGGCGTGTTCATGAACGCAGAGAATCACAAGTTCAGAAAGAACATAGGGGGTCATTACAACCCTGGCGGTCTTTGACCCCCCGGGCTGTTTTGGAGGAAGCACCACCAACAGGCTGGCAGTGCTTCCAGGGGAATTACAACCACGGCGGAAGCTCCACGGTCGCACCGCCGGGACCGGCGGTTTCCCGCCACATTGGTCCCTGCGGTTTAAATCCCCCAGGGCAGCACTGCTTGCAGCGCTGCCCAGGCGATTACGAGTCCCCCTCCCGCCAGCCTTTCCAGACAGTGAAAAGGGCGACGGGTACAACTGCACCCGTCCCACAGCCGCAACACCGCCGGCTCCATTTGGAGCTGGCTCCTGAGTTGCAGCCGAGATCCCCACTGGGCCCGCGGGCAGAAACCAGGTTTCCGCCCTCTGGCCCACCAGGGATCTCATAATAGACCCCGCAGGAGTGCGTAAGCATTGGCGGCCGTCCAGCGGTTCAACCTTGGCGGGCGGCCTCTGCCGCCCGCCAAGGTTGTAATGAGGGCCATAATCTGGAACCAATCGAAATTGGAACCATCAGATGGCCTTTGATGAAAGAAGGAAAAGATCTACATAAAACGAACGGATAATGCCTATACTGTGGTAGAAAGGGTCACTTTGTCAAAGAATGTACAGTAAAACTGAAAAGCAAGCACATTTCCAACAAGAAAGTGGTAGCAAATGTACAAATGGAGTCGGAAAACTAGAACACCCAAGGTGTAAAGAAGGGTTGCTCTTGGGTGTAACCATGGACCCTTCACAGTCAAGACATCTCAAGTTAGACCTAGAAGTGCTAGTAAAAAAGAACAGTTATTTAAAGAAAGCCTTAGTAGGCTCCGGGGCTACAGGCAACTTTATCAATGCACAATTGGTTCAAACATGGGGGATCCCATGTAAGAAGAAGAAAACACCAGAAATAGTACAAGCCGTAGATGTAAAGCTCCTAGCTGGAGGTCCAGTGACTCTACAGACCCTCCCCTTGTCTGTGATCTGCAAAGGGGGGAATCAAGATACCAAACATGTAGAAAAACTAATCTTTGACGTCATCCATGCTCCTCAGTACGGGATCATACTTGGAATACCGTGGTTAAGTCATCATAACCCTGTAATAGACTGGCAAGAAAGAAAAATCATGTTTTCTTCACTCATATGTCAAGAAAAATGTCTCCAGACAGCGAGTGTCACAGTTCCTCACAAAACTCACATAGCCACAGCCGCTGAAAAAAATATAACGCTACCCAGGCAGTATTCATCCTTTCTAGACGTATTTGATGAAAAAGAAGCAGAAACCTTGCCACCTCACAGACCATATGATTGTCAAATTGATCTGACTCCTGGTGCTATACTCCCTAGTTGTCGTGTGTGCTCCCTGTCAGAACACACCTAAGAAAATACTTAGACCAATTTTTTGCTAATGGATTCATTCGTCCCTCCAAGTCTCCTGCAGCATCTCCTCTTTTTTTTGTCCCAAAGGCTAATGGGGATCTTCGAATCCGTATAGACTACAGAGGATTGAATAAAATCACAGTAAAAAACAAATACCCATTATCCTTGATTCCTGTCCTGTTGGATCAAGTTAAAAAGGCCAACATCTACACCAAGTTAGACCTAAGAAGAGCTTACCACTTAGTCAGAATGAGAGAAGGTGACAAATGGAAAACTGCCTTTAAAACTCAATATGGTCTATTTGAATATACAGTCATGCCCTTTGGACTTTGTAATGCACCAGCAACTTTCCAATTTCAACCTTAAAGGAAGCTTTCTCCATTGCCCCAGTCTTGACTCGCCAAGATACTGAACATCCATTGGTAGTGGAAGCAGATGCTTCAGATGTGGCAATTGGTGCAGTGTTATCACAACACAGTAAAGATACTGGTCAGCTTCACCCTGTAGCCTACATGTCTCGAAAACTAAATGAAGCAGAAAGAAACTATGTAATCGCTGAGAAAGAGCTTCTAGCAATCTGTGATGCCTTAAAAGAGAGGAGACACTATTTGCTAGGTGCCAAGTACACTATCACAGTATACACAGATCATCGCAATCTCCAGTTCATGAGCTCAGCTAGACTTTTGACTCCTCAACAATTGCGTTGGATGCTGTTTTTTGCTGAGTTTGATTCTGTGGTAACCTTCCATCCCGGTAAAGACAATCGCAAAGCGGATTCCTTGTCCTGACAAGATTCTACCATGTTACCCACAAGCCAGCCCTCACGAGCTATCATTGCTCCAGACAAAATCCTTTGTATAATCAAAACAGAAGACTTTTTTGAAGAGATTCGTAATTCTTTCACCATTGAAAAATGGCAGAACTGGGCTCAAGCAGATCCCAAAAGATCAATCAAACAAGGCCTACCTTTTCATGATTTATGTTTATTTGTTCCAACTACCAAGTTACGCAAATTAGTGTTTCATTGGTTACATGTCATACCTACGGCAGGTCATCCAGGTATTCCTCAGACTCTTGAACTAATACAACAATACTTTTGGTGGCCTACTTTGACAAAAGACGTCAAGCAAATGGTAGATAACTGCTAAGTTTGTGCTTGCATCAAGACAAGTCATTCAAAACCAAAAGGGCTGTTACATCCTCTCCCAACTCCACTCTGACCTTGGGAACACATATCATTAGACTTTATTACAGGAATGCAAGTTGTTCAATTTCACTCGGTGATCCTTGTGGCAGTAGATAGTCTCACTAAATAGGCACATTTTATTGCTTGCAGGAAATTGCCTACCTCCAGTGAATTGGCAACAATACTTTTAAATCGAGTGGTCCGTTATCACAGATTACCAAAAGTGATCCTCTCCGATCGAGGATCACAATTTGCCTCTAACTTCTAGAAGACGTGGTGCAAAAACACTCCAAGTTACGTCTACACTATCTACCAGTCATCATCCTCAAATGGATGGCCAAACTGAGAGACTCAAGCAGACATTGAAACAATATCTGCATGCTTACGCTGAGAAAGCACTTCATTCTTGGAAATCAATGCTTTGGTTAGCTGAACTGTCCTACAATCACTCGTATCATACTTCCACTCGTGCAACACCCTTTTTTGGTCTATTTGGCCACCACCCTGTTACTTTGCCAATCACAATTTTACAAGAAAGTTCACTTACACCAGCGGTGTCAGAAACAATACGACAACTCCATCAAACCCAGAAACAAATCCAACAACACCTAGATAAAGCAAAACAAACTTATAAAAAATATGACAAAAAACATAGTGAAGGACCACAATATAAGCCAGGAGACAGAGTGTGGCTTTCCACACACCATATTGATTTCAAGAAAAAAACATATGTTTAATCCCAAATATATAGGTCCTTACACAGTCCTTCAGCAGATCAATCCAGTAACCTATAAGCTGCAGTTACCAAAATCACTACGTATTCATCCAGAATTTCCTAATTTTCTCCTGAAAAGAGCAATCAAAAAAACCCGCTCGCAACCAGCTCATGTTCTAGTACAGGGAGAATTGGAATACAAAGTAAAACAGGTTCTGGATTCAAAATTTAGAGGTCGTAATCGCTGGTATCTTATATCATGGAAAGGTTATGGTCCAGAGGACAACTCATGGGTCTCCGCATCTGACATTCATGCTCCACGACTAGTGCAGCATTTTCATCGCATAAACCCAGACAAACCAGGCCCTAGAGCACGTTCGGGAGGGGGGAGTACTGTCAACATCAGGACAGTGTGCGCTCTACGGGCGATGTAATGCAAAAAGCCAATCCTTATTTAATGTAATAATTCATGCATTATGGGGGTCATTCCGACCCTGGCGGTCCATGACCGCCAGGGCGGAGGACAGCGGAAGCACCGCCAACAGGCTGGCGGTGCTTCCTGGGCGATTCTGACCGCGGCGGTAAAGCCGCGGTCAGAAAAGGGGAGCCGGCGGTTTCCCGCCGGTTTCCCGCTGGCCCAGGGAATCCGCCATGGCGGCGCTGCTTGCAGCACCGCCATGGGGATTCCGACCCCCTTCCCGCCAGCCTGTTTCGGCGGTGTCCACCGCCAGAACCAGGATGGCGGGAACGGGTGCCGTGGGGCCCCTGGGGGCCCCTGCACTGCCCATGCCACTGGCATGGGCAGTGCAGGGGCCCCCTAACAGCGCCCCACAAAGATTTTCACTGTCTGCTTTGCAGACAGTGAAAATCGCGACGGGTGCCACTGCACCTGTCGCACCCCTGCAACTCCGCCGGCTCCATTCGGAGCCGGCTTCATTGTTGCAGGGGCTTTCCCGCTGGGCCGGCCGGCGGTCTTCTGGCGGTCACCCGCCGGCCCAGCGGGAAAGCCGGAATAGCCGCCGCGGTCTTTTGACCGCGGAGTGGTCTTTCGGTGGGAACCGCTTGGCGGGCGGCAACCGCCGCGGTCAGAATGACCGCCTATGTGTTAATGCAGTATATTAACCTTTGGCATTGCAGAGATTCATATTGAAACGTCATTAATGCTGTTTGCAATGTTTTGCTAATTTTCAAGACTTTGCTGCAGGATTACAGGGTGTGGTTAGGGAGTGGTCCCTATTCTAAGCCTTTCTAGAATCCTTTCCTGCAGCCTGGCTGGGTGTGGCATGTGGGTGGGGCCTGGGTCTATTTAAGGGACCCAGCCCAGCTCCATGTGCTCACTATTCAGAGGTCCCGGTGCAGAGCAGCAGGACTTTCCTGAGCTTCTGTTTTGGAGGCCTACCTATGATTTCCAGGCCCTGTCTTCATTTCCTTGGTGATCTTCAAGCAGGGCGATAAGGCGGAGGTCGGGTTAGGCACCCGACTCCGTTTTCAGAAACACTCGAGTTTTGAGCCTTTTGGTTGAATCACGTGTGCAATGGTTTTCTTGGCACTTAAACCTTGATGGTTGAATTGGCAACAGTGTGCACGATTAATTCTTGGCATTTAACTCTGGCAGTTTGGATCGGCAGTGTGTGCGATCGTATCTTGACATTTAAACCTTGATGGTTGAATCGACAAAAGTGTGCACAATTCATTCTAGGCATTTAACTCTTGCAGTTCAGATAGGCAGTGTGCGCAATCGTATCTTGGCATTTAAACCTGATTTTGGTTAAAGGGAAAGGTAGAGGCAAGTTTGGGGTAAGGGAGAGGTTGTTAGAGGTGTGGGTTTTTGCAGAAAGGAGTGTGGTGGGGGTTGTTGTTTTACACATTGACATTTGTTTCTCTTTCCAGGTTGTGTGAGTGGCCCAGAGAAAAAATAGGTGATCACATGGTTGGTCGGACACACTTTCATTTATTGGGCAGCTAAATATACAGAGAAGCAGGTCTATGGAAGATCTCTGGGACTCCCCAGTAGCAGGCACAAGGTGTTGTGGTGGGGAAAGAGCGGCATGAGCTGGGGCAAATTGTTTCCTTTTGTCACATCAATTTTGACAACGTGGGGATGTCCTGATGTATTACTATTGCACCTTCTGGAGAATGACCTGGTCTGTCTCTCTGGGCTCACCCTACTGCAACACATGCAACGGGATCTGGCACTGATGAGGCGCAACATGCATGGGACTTGTTTAGTGTCACAGAATTTGTGCCCAGGAGAAAATGGCAAGGAGCACTGAAACATGGGGCTATTGAGAGGGCTTGGAGGAAGCTCAATAGGACTATGCAGATTTTCTGCTGGGCACATGACATTAAAGTGCTGACATCAAGGGGATAAAAGAAGAAGAGCAGGTGCCTTTCAGGGATGACAGTGTACATCTCTCCGAGATCGGGAATGCACATTACATGATGGATTTGCGTTTCTTACTGACCAACCTATGGGGAGAGAAACTTTGGCAGAGTGAGGTTGATGGAAGGGCATGAAGTGTTGTAGTGGGGTTCGCTGCTGGGGCAGCAAAACACCCAGAGGGTTTGTGCTGGGCGGCAGTAGATGGGGGAGGGTGGACAGTCAGATGCAGGCTTGTCTACCCTTCCAGGAGGGAAAAAGAAGCAGGCGTAGAATGACAGAATGTGGACGCCCGAGTCAGGCCGGGGATAAAAAGAAAAGGGGGATGTGTGGGAATGAAAGTGGAAATTTGGTGAGCGAAGGATAAGTGGTGGATTGAAGTGAGGATGGAAGACGGAGAGTTACAAGGTTAAAGATGAAAAGTTGTTCATTTAAAGTTCCGGTAATGTTGATGTTTTATAATGTTGAGCACGCCTGTCCTAGTAATGGCCTTTTACATTAATCAATGGGTGTCGGAGTCTATGTTCCGATAGGGCCCCGTGAAGAACAGGACACACTCCAGTCTCTTCACAGGATCTCTCAGGTCAGATGCAGACCGGTGGGCAGAGGATAGGCTGCCGAGTGAGCGTGGGAGGGTTCTTTGTGGAGGGTATTAAAAGGGGTTGGGGCTGGAGGATTGGCCTCCCCGACTCAGCTTACCCCCAGGCTGTCCATGGCAGTAGACACCGCCATGGAAATGCTAGCGGTAAAGGGACTCGGGGTGCCCCTGGAGACCCCTGCACTGCCCATGCATTTGGCATGGACATTCCAGGTGCCCCCAGGCATAGCCCCATCGCGCATTTCACTGCCCAAATTACGGGCAGTGAAATGTGCGACGGGTGCTACTGCACCCGCTGCACATCAGCATCGTCACTGGCTCTATTATGAGCGGGCAGCAATGTTGATGTGACTTGTAACACTGTTACCGTCTGCTGGCCCAGTGGAAAAGTAAAAATAGGGAGCCAGACATATCGCTAGCAATGGTGGTATTCTGGCGCCCTTCAGCCTCGGCGGTCTTCTGGGAAGACCGCTGAGGTTGTAATATGGGCCTATGTCCCGAAGGCGGGTGCAGGATGTTGCTGTTTTGCAGCCTGCTGGGCACATGCCTTCCTGAGCCCCCGTGCCATGCCCTGTCCTGGACACGTATTGCCAGAGATTGTTGAAAAAAAAAGTCTTCTTCTCAGCTTCTGCCCGTCAGTCACGTGTGTTTTAGGCACAGTATTGGTCTCCTCACTTGATACAGGGCCTTAATGATTGGTGTGCACCAGGAGGGCTGTTAAAATCTTGAGTTTTGAGGCGTCTGACAGGCTCGTTCCAGAAAAAAAGAAAGCTTACCGCACTGCAGAACTTGGGAGGAAGTCCAGCCCAGTGCGACATTCACAATATTTAACAAAGATACACTGTTCCAAAAAATAGGGGGGATAAAGGGGGACACCCCCAGGCATGTCTATATACAGAAGCTAAAACCCTCACACATCTTATTAGAAGTCACGCTCCATCATTGGGTTCACTCTTCGTCAGACTGGCACTGCAATATCTGACGGGCCCCACAAGAGGGCTCTTTGCTGGAGCTCTTGACTAATAGTATGTGCCGAGGTGAAAAGCACGTAGGAATACATTTAAACCTACTGGCTGTAGGAAAGTACCATCTTGCCCGGCATGTTACACCCATTTTTACTTGTATGTATGTTTGTTTTTGCCTGTGTCACTGGGATCCTGCTAGCCAGGACCCCAATGCTCATAAAGTGTGCCCTGTATATGTTCCCTGTGTGGTGCCTAACTGTATCACTGAGGCTCTGCTAACCAGAACCTCAGTGTTTATGCTCTCTCTGCTTTTAAAATGTTAGCTGCAGGCTAGTGACTAATTTTACCAATTCTGATTGGGAAACTGGAACACCCTTATAATTCCCTAGTATATGGTACCTAGGTACCCAGGGAATTGGGGTTCCAGGAGATCCCTATGGGCTGCAGCATTTATTTTGCCACCCAGAGGGAGCTCAGACAATTCTTACACAGGACTGCCACTGCAGCCTGAGTGAAATAACGTCACGTTATTTCACAGCCATTTTACACTGCACTTAAGTAACTTATAAGTCACCTATATGTCTAACCCTCACTTAGTGAAGGTTAGGTGTGAGCTTACTTAGTGTGAGGGCACCCTGGCACTAGCCAAGGGGCCCCCGCATTGTTCAGGGCAAATTCCCTGGACTTTGTGAGTGCGAGGACACCATTACACGCATGAAATACATATAGGTCAATACCTATGTGTAGCTTCACAATGGAAACTCCGAACATGGCCATGTAACATGTCTAGGATCATGGAATTGTCACCCCAATACCATTCTGGTATTGGGGATACAATTCCATTAATCCCTGGGACTTCAGCATGGACCCCGGGTACTGCCAAACTAGCTCTCTGGGGTTTTCTCTGCAGCTACCGCTGCTGCCAACCCTCAGACAGGTTTCTGCCCTCCTGGGGTCTGGGCAGCCCAGTCCCAGCAGGGCAGAACAAATGATTTCCTCTGAGAGAGGGTGTTACACCCTCTCCCTTTGGAAATAGGTGTTAAGGGCTGGGGAGGAGTAGCCTCCCCCAGCCTCTGGAAATGCTTTGAACGGCACAGATGGTGCCCTTCTTGCATAAGCCAGTCTACACCGGTTCAGGGAGCCCCCAGACCCTGTTCTGGTGTGAAATTGGACAAAGGAAAGGGGAGTGACCACTCCCCTGTCCATCACCACCCAAGGGGTGGTGCCCAGAGCTCCTCCAGTGTGTCCCAGACCTCTGCCATCTTGAATGCAGAGGTGTGAGGGTACAATGGAGACCTCTGAGTGGCCAGTGCCAGCAGGTGACATCAGAAACCCCTCCTGATAGGCTCTTACCTGGTTAGGTAGCCAATCCTCCTCTGAGGGTTATTTAGGGTCTCTCCTGTGGGTTTCTCGTCAGATAATGAATGCAAGAGCTCACTAGAGTTCCTCTGCACTTCTCTTTTCGACTTCTGCAATGGATCGACCGCTGACTGCTCCTGGACACCTGCAAAACCACAATAAAGTAGCAAGAAGACTACCACCAATATTGTAGCGCCTCATCCTGCCGGCTTTCTTGAGTGTTTCCTGGTGGTGCATGCTCTGAGGGCTGTCTGCCTTCACCTTGCACTGGAAGCCAAGAAGAAATCTCTTGTGGGTCAACAGAATTTTCCCTCTGCTACCACAGGCACCAAACTTCTGCATTACCAGTCCTCTGGGTCCCCTCTCATCTTGACGAGCATGGTCCCTGGAACACAGGAGCTGGATCCAAGTGACCCCGACAGTCCAGTGGTCCTTCTGTCCAAATTTGGTGGAGGTAAGTCCTTGCCTCCCCACGCCAGACAGTAATCCTGTGTACTGCGTGAACTGCAGCTGCTAGGGCTTCTGTGCACTTTTGCAAGACTTCCTTCATGCACAGCACATCCCAGGTCCCTAGCACTTCGTCTTGCATTGCCCAACTCGCTGAGTTGGACTCCGACTTCGTGGGACCCTCTTTTTTTGTGCTGAGACGACCGCCATGGTCAGATCTTCTGAATGCCTGTTCAGGTGCTTCTGCGGGTGCTGCCTGATTCTGTGTGGGCTCTCTCTGTTGCTGAGCGGCCCCTCTGTCTCCTCCTCCAAGGGGCGACCTCCTGGTCCTTCGTCGGCCCTTGCAGCACATAAAATCCTCATCCGCGACTCTTGCAGCTAGCAAGGCTTGTTTGTGGTCTTTCTGCGTGGAAACAACTCTGCAGCACGCCGTGGGACATCTTCTGACCAAAGGAGAAGTTAATGGCACCTTCCGTTGTTGCAGAATCTTCGGCTTCTTCCACCCAGAGGCAGCCATTTTACACCTTTATCAAGGGTTTAGTGGGCTCCTGCCCCCCCCGGACACTTGCGTGACTCTTGGACTTGTTCCTCTTCCTTTGCAGGTCCTCAGGTCCAGGAATCCGTCTTCAGTGCTTTGCAGTCTGTTGTTGTCCTTGCAGAATCCCCTATCTCGACTTTACTGTCTTTCTGGGGTAGTAGGGTAACTTTACTCCTACTTTTCAAGATTTTGGGGTGGGGTATCTTGGACACCCTTAGTGTTTTCTTACACTCCCAGCAACCCTCTACACACTACACTAGGCCTGGGGTCCATTCGTTGTTCACATTCTACTTTTGGAGTATATGGTTTGTGTTGCCCCTAGGCCTATTTTCTCCTATTGCATTCTATTGTGTTCTAAAGTGTATGCACTACTTTTCTAAGTGTTTACTTACCTGATTTTGTTTTGTGCGTATATTTTGTGTATATTACTTACCTCCTAAGGGAGTATATCCTCTGAGATACTTTTGGCATATTGTCACTGAAATAAAGTACCTTTATTTTTTAGTAACTCTGAGTATTGTGTTTTCTTATGATATAGGGATATATGATATAAGTGGTATAGTAGGAGCTTTGCATGTCTCCTAGTTCATCTAAGCTGCTCTGCTATAGCTACCTCTATCAGCCTAAGCTGCTAAAACACTTCTAATCTACTAATAAGGGATAATTGAACCTGGCACAAGGTGTAAGTACCACTAGGTACCCACTATAAGCCTGGCCAGCCTCCTACACTGGCAAGGACCAAGAAAAAAGCAGGAGAGAAAGGAGAAAAGAGTCAACATTAAAATTGCTTCAGCAACCTCCAAACCCTAGTTTATTGAATGCTGCTGTAGCATTTCAAAGACACTGGTTCCTATGGTGGTGGAGAGGATTGTGATAATAGTGATCAACCATTTAAGTAAAGTGGGAGGGCCTCTCTAAGTTTCACACTCGAAGCAGATACCTCTTGTTAAATGAACTTCAAGAGTACAAGCATCCTTCAGAGTTCGGAAAATTGTGGGTCATTAACTTGGGTTAAATCGACATGTATTAATTGCAGCGTTTTGGGTTACCAAACAAACTTTACTTTTTTAATGCAAAATTAATTTTTAACTCACAGTTAAAAGGGTATATGAGCTGATATTTAGTAAAGATTGCCATCTACATTTTATGTAATGCTACTAAAAAATATGAAAGGAAAATATGGCACCCTGGGACAGGACACAAGGCAACTTCAGAAATCACCAAGTATCCTATGTTAGAGTAGTTTATGTAATTAAGGGCACTACAGTGCAAACATTTTTATTTTGTACCACGTTTCCTTAATCCAGTGTTCGTTGTAAAGCGTCACTCAAGATATCACACGAGACGTGACTGTCACTCGTAGGCAGTGGCGTAGCGTGGGGGGTGCATGAGGGGCCGGCCGCACTGGGCGCAACATCTTGGAAGAGACTAAATCCACGGGTTAGGGGGCGCAAATTACTTGCCTTGCCCCGGGTTAGGGGGCGCAAATTACTTGCCTTGCCCCAGGTGCTGACAACCCTCGCTACGCCACTGCTCGTAGGTGCCCTAAAACATAGAAAAGCCATTCGTGCGCAGTTGAAACTTGGCAGCTATATTTCCCTCGTCTTCATTGCTTACATTTGCTTGCGAAAAGTGCCACTCATAGTTGTTTAAATGTCACTCATAGTTATACTGAAATTATGAAATGTCACACATTACAACCTGAAACCTTGGCACCTATGTATCCTATGCTAATGTTAATTCCATATGCTGAGTTTGCACCCTTCCAGTATCGTACAACTCTTTAAAAGGTCCAATGTGTTGACACGGTCAGTTTATGGAAAGAAGTTAATTATGATATAATGGATATTATTAAATGTATAATACAAGGATACAGGTAGGTGAAAAGAGATTACATAAATTACTTAAATATTTACTCTGGCTTTCCAGTAGTGTCTATAATCTTTCATAAAAGGTCGGACTGCATGTACGGATCATGTTCCAAAACTATAAAACTGTAAAAGAAAACTGCATTAATGAATATAAAAAACAGAAAACATACACCTTAAATGACCGTTAAGTTTAGCATAAACGGATATTACAATTTGGAAATGGCTCAAGCAGTCTGATTTTTCCCTCACAATGTGGTGCTGTGGTACATGGAGAAAAATAATATGTCCAAGATTATCTATTTCAATCAGACAAATGGAAACCACGCAGAGTACAATGAGAAGGAGCAGCTCATTGTGGCTCATCTCTTAAGAAGCTCTTCGTTAAGGGCACCCTCAGAAATAAAGAAAGCAGTGCATCCCATCAGCAAAGGAGCAATGATGGGAGGCCTTGCATACGTCAAGATGGCGCCGGCCTAAAACATACATGGTCAACAGACACAAAGATGACATGTCTGGGGCCACAGAGGAGAAACAAATGCCACGCAAGATCCCACAGACACAGAAATGGAAGGTCTGACCTACTTATCTAGAAGTAGCAGTTTTGCATTGGTAGAAAAGATTCCAAAATTAATGGTGAGTGGGATGACAAACCAGGGAGAGGTCATGGCAAGGCAAAGCAACATTAAGGAGCTAGGTGCTCGATAGGTAGAAGGATTGCTCAGTGATTGCTTACTGCCCACGGATTAACCCTTCTGCATAGGGGAGCAGAGGAGGAAGAGTGGGTGCCTGAAAGAAATGTATCATGACCATAAGGGTCAACACTTAATGGTGAGTACAGATTTCAATCATTACAAGCATCAAAGTGGGAGGGTTTATACAGCTCCATGGGACTGGAGGGAAAGCAGAGTTTCAGGAAATAATTTTGTGCTAACCATGCCAATCTACTTAGGCTAGAGAGATAGGGTCTGACACAATCCTGGGAGAGCGTCCTGGAACTGGTGAATTGAACGCTTGATCTTAGGACTCTAGGAGCTGTAAAATAAAACAGACAGCTTTACAGCATCAAAGTACATGTGGCATTGATACTACATAAGGCACCCCTCGTAACATAATTCAACATAAGATGTTTCTGTCCCGGAAGAGATTGTATGACGCTCACAACAACCCAGCATTGGAGGAATTGACACCTATTGAAAGACCTGGCACCAAAAAAGAGGCTAGAAATAGGAAAATATTATGATCAAGGACTCACAAATAATGACGTCAAGTTATGTGTATATGAGCTGAGCTAAGAGCAAAAAGGGGACCTAGGCCAGGAGCTGGAAGTAGATAAATGGAGCCAAAACAAAAATATGCAATTCATATGGATGAATATTGAGTAGGTGAGACAGTGACTTGTTGAGGTGTAGACAAGGACATCGTTTTCCTCTGTTGAGCTGAAAGAATGTGGAATACCAAAATCTTTGATGACTAGGTGATGGCCCTTCAATTAAAGTGTGAGGACTCGGAAAATGGAGCTCACTAGGGCATTCTAATTAGAAATGCATGTGAAGGAGAAGAGGGATTCAACATTTGTGAATACGTATCTTATCAGTGTTCAGCCTCATGGTCCGGCTTAAAAAATGTAAATTAATTAGAGTGAAATAAAAGAGGTAAAGAGACACCAACCATCCTAAACACTTAATGGTAACAATATTATCTACTCTTCAGAAATAATAAATTCAGAAAAATCAAGACAACTGTTGTCTCTACTGTTTAGTGAGTATTATGCCATCCAATTACAGGGTTTGACACAATCTATCCTGGAAAAACATAAGGCTCTCAAGCTGCTCACAGAATAAACGAAAATAAGGAAATACAATTGAGATGGACTTTCCCATGTGGCATAAACTTTCAGATGGGTTACAAGATCCACCATAAGCAAATGGTTTAGCAGGACCTCAGAGTATTAAGTGCACTGCTGCATGAAGATGGGGATGTGAGAAAATGCCTGTTTTGTTGTGTTCACTTCCACGTTTTGTGGATGAATCTTCTGGTTTTGTGACTCTATACAGTGGGACACTGTTAGCCCAGATGCCTGGGATGTTATCTGTTGCTTCTGGTCAAAATAGTTGATAATGGGAGAAGAAACAATGGAGCATATTTACAAGGAACTGGCGCATCGGCTTTGATGCACCAGTTTCCTTGGGTCACCCTGCCCATCCCTAACAAAACCATGGTAGAGCTGTATTTACAATACAGAGCACCATGGCACACATTAGGACAATAATGTCAGAATATTTTACACTATTCTGGTGCTCTGCTGGACTAGTCCAGCAAAGCACATGGAGGCCCATAGGCTAATGCACTAGCGCCTACCTTGCGCAGGCCTTAAAAAATGACACTAGAATGGTGCAGTAAAATCTTGTAAATTTCACTTCTGCATTTTTTGTGCATACATTGTACCAGGTGCAGGTATAATGTGGCACAAGGGGTTAGAAAGTGGTGCAATGCTTGCATTGCACCACCTTGTAAATATGGCTCAGGGTGGAGGACTGGTTAGCGCTGCTATAGCGTTAAAATAAATGGCACACAGGCTGTGCTAGTGGCTTGTAAATATGACCCAATATATGCCAAACCTGGTCAGAAACAAGGAAAGAGAAAAAACTTTTCAATATATGGCAGCAGTGGAAGCAGCAACTGTTAAAATTGCTGACAACAGGTTGTTAATGGCACACAACATTGTTTGTCTTTCACCAGTGAGACAACAGGCATTAGATAAAATATAAACAATAGATCTGCCTACTCCTCTGACTGCCCAACTTGTGGTCACAAAACAAAATTGGCCCTTTTGAGACGTAGACACATGTTTCAAACTATTGCCCATAAAAGTGGCTTTGAGATGCTGATTTGTATTTTATTTTCCCAGATTGGAAGTCAGATTGTCTAGGCCTTGGTCTACCACTTTAGAAATTGAGTATGCTGAGTGTATAAAAATGCCCTAAAGGGCAATGACCAATTTAATGTAAGCTAATCAGTTTTAAAAATAGATTGGTCTGATAATGATTGCTTTCTAGGAACATATGTCTGGAGGGCACAACATTGTGAGAAAGAGATACTCCTTTTACAAGGTGACACAAGACACCTATTTCAGACTTGACATGATATTTTGTCTACAGTCATGCTGTGAGGAGAGCAACATTGAACTGGGGAGAGGTCAATTATTGTATCAGACCATGCTCCATTATGGGTTAAAATTGATTCCCTAGTCCCATGCCCTTGGAGGGAATGACATAGGTAACAATATAGACACATACTGCAAGATGCATTGCAAAGGGCTGAGATTTCAAAAGTCCTAGATAAACATGTAGAACATAACAATGCTCCAGATACACTTATGGAGACATTCTGAGATGCCTTGATAATCCAAGACAGGCTGACAGTGATGGCTATCATGGCCAAGAGAAAGAGCATGAACACAATGTTAGAAATAGGGTTTTTGAACACTTACCTCTGTTTATTTTAGAACAAGATGAGGAGAAGTTTGATGAATATGAAGAAGCAATAAAAAAAAATTGAAAAGCATTTCTCTAAACCATCAAATCTAGTTAATAAAAGTCATAATTCTTTTTCAAGAGAACAACAAGCTAATAAAACTATTGGCATATGTGTGGCTTCTTTTAGCAGCCAAATGTGAGTTCCAGAAATACAAGGAACAACTCATGAGAGACCAACTAGTCACATGGGGGGACATTTACAAGCCCTCAGCACTACCTTGTGCTGCCCTAGCGTCATTTATTTTTTATTCAAAGGTGGCATTAACGTGGCCTTTCTCCTGCACCATATTTACATAGTGGCACAGTGCTTGCATTGCGCCACTTTGTGAACCCTTGCACCACATTGTGCCTGCGCTAGGCATAATGTATGCAAGGGGGGCTGTTCTGACACAGGAGGGCCTGAAAAAATGGCACAGTGAAATGTACAACATTTCACTGAGCCATTTTTTACAGCATTTTTAATGCAGGCGTTAAAATGACACACCCATTTTAATCAATTGGCCTCCCTGTGCTTTGCTGCACTAGTGTCAACATTTTTGATGCTAGAGCAGCAGTGCGCTACAATAGCGTAAAAAATGTTGGGGCCATTGTCCTAACGACCACCATGGTGCACCTTACTGTAAATACAGTGGAACCACAGTGTTGACTGGTGGGGCAGGGGTGACGCAAGAAAAGTGGCGCATCATGACCAATGCGTCACTTTCTTGTAAATATACTCCCAAGTGCTTAAACAAAAAAGTCAAGAGAGGCTATTGACATGTAAAAGTTCCTGAGCTAGAATAATGTATAAATTGCTAATAGTATAGAGGAAACCTGCAAAGGAACTACGTAAGTTTAAAAAAGACACAACGTGTTGATAAAAGTACACAAAACATGCATGTCAAAGAGCTTTCTTTAACAAAAATGTATTTTAATTCTTTTGATGAGGTTTGTTTCAGGTGTAGTTAAAAAAGCCACGTTGCTTTCTATAAAATGTCCCCCGCCAAATAAAAGAAATGCACAAAATGTGGAATGGTTGGTAATTTTGCAAGAGTGGGTCATACTTCAAGAGGAAGACAAGCGTGAATGTGGTGTCTGAAATCAGCCAGCCCAAGAGATTCCTATAGAGCGGACAACCGAGTATTGTTAATTAACATACGTGAAAGTGATCTTCCCATGGCTAAGGATCCTATTTTAACTTTTTGAATGAGTGGTTCAATGATTCCTTTATTGAAAGACTTAGATCAAAGATTACCATCATATCACATCCTACTTTGAATAAATATGGTGTATTCCATACAATACATTCTCCAAATGTTAATCCGGGTGAATATGATGGTTCCAACATCGATCTTGGGGAATTTTTCGAAACCACTATTGAGTTCAGAGGGAACTTAGTACAAGATAAGTTGCTTGTTTCGGGTAAAAGGTCTGACATAATTGGCTGGCATCATCATGGCTGCTTAGGTATTTGTTTGAGGCCTGGATGTGCACAAAGGGTGTTGTGGTTGGAAAATGTCTGAAGGATTCATGTGTGACTAATATGACAGAGGTATTATAATGTTTTTCTGTGGTTTTTGATGAAGGAGTGGGTGAGATAAAAGCTTTTGAACATGTCATGAAGCTTAAGTTTTGAACTGGTCAAACATAAATTGCGATGTGTCCCATTGAGTGAGAGGGAGGAGTTGTCCAAACTTTTGAAGAATGTGTGTTAAGAAAGAACAATAGAAACAATTGGGTTATTGTTGTGACCATCACCTACTGTGACTGCCCAAAAGATAAACCAAGAGTTACGGATGTGCATAGGTTTGCATAGTCTTAGTAAAGCAATTTGGGTGGATGGACACCCTCTTCCTGAACAGATGACATGATTAACACATTGATGGGGGCAAGGTTTTTTTTTAAGCTTCATCTTCAGTAAGTGTACCATCAAGTTGTACTTGCAGACCAATCACAACATTTGACAGCTTTTGTTACACCTTATAGGCTGTTCCTATTTTGCAGAATGCCATTTGGTTTTTCAACATGTCATGAGTCAAATTTTGCATGATTTGAGTAGAGTTTTGGCATTTCAAGATGATGTGTTTGTGTATGGCAAGGATGAAAATGAACACATGAAATTATCAACAACTGTGTTAGAAGTGTTTGGTGCACAGGAGATAAGACCCAGAATAAATAAATGTATTTTTGGAGCGTTCAGTTTGTAATATTTAGGACATGTAATTACTGGCAATGGCATGACACCTAGACCTGGGTTATTGGAGGCTATAGAGAAAGCACCAGTGCCAAGAAATCATGACCAGTTGTTGGCATTCATGGGAATGTATGAATTTTACATGAGATTTATCAAAAATGTTGCCACTGTAGCTGAACCTATGTACAGGTTACCGAAAAGGAATATTTAATTCCTATTGGAGAGAGGAACAAGAAAATACCTTTTTTTCTACCAAGTCTTTATTATTATGTGCCTCATTGCTGAGTCCCTATGTGCCATGGAAGAAATTATGCATCACTGTTGTATGCCAGCAATGGAGGTATTGGAGCTATTTTGTAATTATCACACCATTATGTTTGCATCACACACATTAAAGTCTCATGAATGTCAGTGCTTTAATATTAAAAATGAAATGCTTGCCTGTACTTGGATAGTTAAAAAATGCAAACCATAAGTTTAGGGACCAAAATGTATTTTGTATACAGTCCATAAATCTTGGATACCTATGTGAAGTGGGTTCAATGTTAACTCTACTAAAGCAACTGTGAAATGGATTCGACTTGATTACAAATTATTAATACATCATTTTGAAATTCATTCCTTACCAGGCAGGAAAAGCAAGAAGGCAGATTGTCTTTCACGTCTTCCTACAAGTAAAAACATTTTAGACACAAGAAGAAGACGATGAAGAGTGTTTAGTTGCCAGTATGAGTTGGGTTTATGGAAAGCATGTCAGTGAGCAAGAGTGGAAAGGAACTTGGCAAAGATCATGATTTTGAAAAAGTGATAGAATACGTTGTAAAGGGATGGGATGGCCAAAGGAAAATTCTTTACCTCCTCATTTACAGATGTACACCAAGGTGCAGAGTGAGCTGTCTTCGGAAAATGTTTTTTATTTCATCATGATAAGCTAGTTCCTCCTTGTAAGATCAGATTGAAGCTGTTTGAAATCAGTCATGAGGGGCATGATGTCCAGCAAAACAAGAGTGAGGGAAGGGCACTGGTGGCCGGCTATGGACCGGGATGTCTAAGTATGATTTGAGAAGTGTAATGTGTCTCAAACCAATTACAAGATATTGCAATGGAGAAAACTTCCCATGGGAGATGCAAGTCGTCCTGCTGGTGTTTGGGAAAAGCTAAGCATGGATTGTTTAGGACTATTTCATTTATTGAAATATAATCAGAAGTAGATTATGTTTCAAAGTGGTTGGAAGTGAGACTTGTTGGAGATCCCAATACTAGGTTTGTTATTGATTTTTCAATGACATATTTTCAAGGGAGGGCATCCCCCTTGAAATTGTGTCTGACAATGGAGTATAATTTACATCACATGAGGCCATTTCTTGAAGAGGGAAGCATAAAACACAAATGGTGCAGTTTACATTGTCCTCATAGTAATAGGCATGCTCAAAGGATAAGCAGACTGGTGCATGAATGTATCAGAGGGGCAGTAGCTGCTGGTCTTTGTGTGAAAGATTCTATTAGAAAGGCATACAGCAATATGCCTCAGAGCATTACCGATTTATAACCATTTCTGCTGCTTAAACGGCGGATTGGATGTGATAAAGAATGTCCTTGATGGTTGTGCAAGATTAAAGGACGTGTGGGACTGATGAAGGAAAAGAAGCACAGTAGGATGATCGCTGATGCAAGGAACAAAATTTCCAAGAACACAAAAAAGGAAGGTTAGATATGATAAAATAAAGGACTAAAGGTAGAGTATGGACTAGAAGGGATTTTGCGCATATCAAACTACCTGATGCCTTAATCATGAAGGGTCATCAAAGATATGGACCTTTACACATGATAAAGGAAGTGCGTTGTAGTGGACATTATTTTATGCAGATTTGCAGAGTGCAATAACACCTGGGAGGATATGCTGGCACTGCCAAGTATGAGTACAGGCACACCTAAGGCCTCCTGGGATGGCTCGATAAGAAAGGTTTTCAGCTTCTTCTGAAATTCAAGAAGTGGGGCGGAGGGTCTTATGTGTAGCAGAATGTCATTCTATGCTTTAGGAGTGATATAAAAGAAGGCTTGATGGCCCATTCTGGTTCCCCATATGCATGGAACTTGTGCAAGCAGGAATCTGGACAAGTAGAGTTGTCTGGAAGGTTTATAAAAGCAGATGCGATTGTTGCTGTATGATGGGCCAGTGTTTTGTAGCACCATGAAAGGGTGGGTGATGATTCTAAAATGTGCTAATTTGTGAATGGGGATCCAGCGTAGCACCTTCAGGTGAAGTGTGATATGACTGCTGCATAGAAGATTGAAATTGATTCTGGACACAGGAGTCTGAATGGCATGAAGAGGATAAATGTGAGATCCTTTCCCTCAGCTTTACAGAAGGAAACATCTTCGATTTGGAAAATGGGGGCTTTAAAGTATCAGCAAGAGGAATTTGACACCTACATAAAAATCCGAGTTCATCACTGGTAAGGTTGTATGCTGTGCTGGAGCATTTTCATCCTTCACAGGAATCAATGCTCATCGAGGTTGACGGGCCGTTGGACCCAGCTATAGAGTGTGGTACAACCTTGCAACACAATTTCAGCACAGACCAATAAAGTTAAATAGTATGACCCATTTGTAGGAAAGTACCATCTTGCCTGGCATGTTACCCCCATTTTTCACTGTATATATGTTGTTTTAGTTGTATGTGTCACTGGGACCCTGCTAGTCAGGGCCCCAGTGCTCATAAGTGTGCCTGAATGTGTTACCTGTGTTATGACTAACTGTCTCACTGAGGCTCTGCTAATCAGAACCTCAGTGGTTATGCTCTCTCATTTCTTTCAAATTGTCACTAACAGGCTAGTGACCAATTTTACCAATTTACATTGGCTTACTGGAACACCCTTATAATTCCCTAGTATATGGTACTGAGGTACCCAGGGTATTGGGGTTCCAGGAGATCCCTATGGGCTGCAGCATTTCTTTTGGCACCCATAGGGAGCTCTGACAATTCTTACACAGGCCTTCCACTGCAGCCTGAGTGAAATAACGTCCACGTTATTTCACAGCCATTTTACACTGCACTTAAGTAACTTATAAGTCACCTATATGTCTAACCTTTACCTGGTAAAGGTTGGGTGCTAAGTTACTTAGTGTGTGGGCACCCTGGCACTAGCCAAGGTGCCCCCACATTGTTCAGGGCCAATTCCCCGGACTTTGTGAGTGCGGGGACACCATTACACGTGTGCACTACATATAGGTCACTACCTATATGTAGCTTCACAATGGTAACTCCGAATATGGCCATGTAACATGTCTATGATCATGGAATTGCCCCCTCTATAGCATCCTGGCATAGTTGGCACAATCCCATGATCCCAGTGGTCTGTAGCACAGACCCTGGTACTGCCAAACTGCCTTTCCCGGGGTTCCACTGCAGCTGCTGCCACCCCCTCAGACAGGCTTCTGCCCTCCTGGGGTCCAGCCAGGCCTGGCCCAGGATGGCAGAACAAAGGACTTCCTCTGAGAGAGGGTGTTACACCCTCTCCCTTTGGAAAATGGTGTGAAGGCAGGGGAGGAGTAGCCTCCCCCAGCCTCTGGAAATGCTTTCATGGGCACACATGGTGCCCATTTCTGCATAAGCCAGTCTACACCGGTTCAGGGACCCCTTAGCCCTGCTCTGGCGCGAAACTGGACAAAGGGAAGGGGAGTGACCACTCCCCTGACCTGTACCTCCCCTGGGAGGTGCCCAGAGCTCCTCCAGTGTGCTCCAGACCTCTGCCATCTTGGAAACAGAGGTGCTGCTGGCACACTGGACTGCTCTGAGTGGCCAGTGCCATCAGGTGACGTCAGAGACTCCTTCTGATAGGCTCCTTCAGGTGTTGCTAGCCTATCCTCTCTCCTAGGTAGCCAAACCCTCTTTTCTGGCTATTTAGGGTCTCTGTCTCTTGGGATTCCTCAGATAACGAATGCAAGAGCTCATCTGAGTTCCTCTGCATCTCTCTCTTCACCTTCTGCCAAGGAATCGACTGCTGACCGTGCTGGAAACCTGCAAAACTGCAACAAAGTAGCGAAGACGACTACTGCAACTCTGTAACGCTGATCCTGCCGCCTTCTCGACTGTTTTCCTGGTGGTGCATGCTGTGGGGGTAGTCTGCCTCCTCTCTGCACTAGAAGCTCTGAAGAAATCTCCTGTGGGCTGACGGAATCGTCCCCCTGCAACCGCAGGCACCTAAGAACTGCATCACCGGTACCCTGGGTCTCCTCTCAGCACGACGAGCGAGGTCCCTTGAATCCAGCAACTCTGTCCAAGTGACTCCCACAGTCCAGTGACTCTTCAGTCCAAGTTTGGTGGAGGTAAGTCCTTGCCTCCCCACGCCAGACTGCATTGCTGGGAACTGCAACTTTTGCAGCTACTCCGGCCTCCGTGCACTTCCGGCGGAAATCCTTTGTGCACAGTCCAGCCTGGGTCCACGGCACTCTAGCCTGCATTGCACGACCTCCTAAGTTGTTCTCCGGCGACGTGGGACTCCTTTGTGCGACTTTGGGTGAGCACTGTTTCACGCATCCTCGTAGTGCCTGTTTCTGGCACTTTTGCGGGTACTGCCTGCTGCTGAGAGGACTTCTTGTCTTGCTCGACGCCCCCTCTGTCCCCAGACGCAATTGGCAACATCCTGGTCCCTCCTGGGCCACAGCAGCATCCAAAAACCCTAACCACACGATTTGCAGCTAGCAAGGCTTGTTGGCGGTATTTCTTCAGGAAAACACTTCTGCACGACTCTCCATGGCGAGGGGGATCCGTCCTCCAAAGGGAAAGTTCCTAGCCCTTGTCGTTCCTGCAGAATCTCCAGCTTCTACTGTCCAGTAGCAGCTTCTTTGCACCCACAGCTGGCATTTCCTGGGCATCTGCCCATCTCCGACTTGCTTGTGACTTTTGGACTTGGTCCCCTTGTTCCACAGGTACCCTCGACTGGAAATCCATTGTTGTTGCATTGCTGATTTGTGTCTTTCCTGCAGAATTCCCCTATCACGACTTCTATATCCTTTGGGGAACTTTAGTGCACTTTGCACTCACTTTTCAGGGTCTTGGGGTGGGCTATTTTTCTAACCCTTACTATTTTCTAATAGTCCCAGCGACCCTCTACAAGGTCACATAGGTTTGGGGTCCATTCGTGGTTCGCATTCCACTTTTGGAGTATATGGTCTGTGTTGCCCCTATCCCTATGTGTCCCCATTGCATCCTATTGTAACTCTACATTGTTTGCACTGTTTTCTAATACTATTACTGCATATTTTGGTATTGTGTACATATATCTTGTCTATATTTGCTATCCTCATACTGAGGGTACTCACTGAGATACTTTTGGCATATTGTCGTAAAAATAAAGTACCTTTATTTTTAGTATATCTGTGTATTGTGTTTTCTTATGATATTGTGCATATGACACTAGTGGTACTGTAGGAGCTTCACTCGTCTCCTAGTTCAGCCTAAGCTGCTCTGCTAAGCTACCATTATCTATCAGCCTATGCTGCTAGACACCCTATACACTAATAAGGGATAACTGGGCCTGGTGCAAGGTGCAAGTACCCCTAGGTACTCTCTACAAGCCAGTCCAGCTTCCTACATTGGTTGTGCAGCGGTGGGATAAGTGCTTTGAGACTACTTACCACTCTTGTCATTGTACTTTTCATAAGAGAAAAAAATACAAAACAAGTTCAGTGAATGTACACCTAACCAAAAAGTTTTGCATTTCTTTTTTCACTCTTTTTCTAAAGTGCTGAAAAGTACTTCTAAACTTTCAAAAAGTTCTTTAAAAGTTGAAAAAGCTTTTTTCTGTCTTTTCTAAAAGTTCTGACAAACTTTTTATCCTTTTTCTATCACTTTAACTCTTTCTAAAATGTCTGGCACAGGCCAAAATGTTGATCTGTCCAAACTGATGCATCTGAATTAGGAGTAGGGGCAGTCCTATCACAACTTAATTCTGAGGGCCAGGATCAACCTGTTGCTTTTATTAGTAGGAGGTTGACCCCTAGAGAAAAGCGTTGGTCTGCCATTGACAGGGAGGCCTTTGCTGTGGTCTGGGCACTGAAGAAGGTGAGGCCATACTTATTTGGCACTCACTTCATTGTTCAGACAGACCACAAACCTCTACTTTGGCTAAAACAAATGAAAGGTGAAAATCCTAAATTGTTGAGGTGGTCCATATCCCTACAGGGAATGGACTATACAGTGGAACATAGACCTGGGAGTAGCCACTCCAATGCAGATGGACTCTCCAGATATTTCCACTTAGACAATGAAGACTCATCAGGTCATGGCTAGTCTTATTGTCCTTCGTTTGGGGGGGGGTTGTGTAGGAAAGTACCATCTTGCCTGGCATGTTACCCCCATTTTTCACTGTATATATGTTGTTTTAGTTGTATGTGTCACTGGGACCCTGCTAGTCAGGGCCCCAGTGCTCATAAGTGTGCCTGAATGTGTTACCTGTGTTATGACTAACTGTCTCACTGAGGCTCTGCTAATCAGAACCTCAGTGGTTATGCTCTCTCATTTCTTTCAAATTGTCACTAACAGGCTAGTGACCAATTTTACCAATTTACATTGGGTTACTGGAACACCCTTATAATTCCCTAGTATATGGTACTGAGGTACCCAGGGTATTGGGGTTCCAGGAGATCCCTATGGGCTGCAGCATTTCTTTTGCCACCCATAGGGAGCTCTGACAATTCTTACACAGGCCTGCCACTGCAGCCTGAGTGAAATAACGTCCACGTTATTTCACAGCCATTTTACACTGCACTTAAGTAACTTATAAGTCACCTAGATGTCTAACCTTTACCTGGTAAAGGTTGGGTGCTAAGTTACTTAGTGTGTGGGCACCCTGGCACTAGCCAAGGTGCCCCCACATTGTTCAGGGCCAATTCCCCGGACTTTGTGAGTGCGGGGACACCATTACACGTGTGCACTACATATAGGTCACTACCTATATGTAGCTTCACAATGGTAACTCCGAATATAGCCATGTAACATGTCTATGATCATGGAATTGCCCCCTCTATACCATCCTGGCATAGTTGGCACAATCCCATGATCCCAGTGGTCTGTAGCACAGACCCTGGTACTGCCAAACTGCCTTTCCCGGGGTTCCACTGCAGCTGCTGCTGCTGCCAACCCCTCAGACAGGCTTCTGCCCTCCTGGGGTCCAGCCAGGCCTGGCCCAGGATGGCAGAACAAAGGACTTCCTCTGAGAGAGGGTGTTACACCCTCTCCCTTTGGAAAATGGTGTGAAGGCAGGGGAGGAGTAGCCTCCCCCAGCCTCTGGAAGTGCTTTCATGGGCACACATGGTGCCCATTTCTGCATAAGCCAGTCTACACCGGTTCAGGGACCCCTTAGCCCTGCTCTGGTGCGAAACTGGACAAAGGGAAGGGGAGTGACCACTCCCCTGACCTGTACCTCCCCTGGGAGGTGCCCAGAGCTCCTCCAGTGTGCTCCAGACCTCTGCCATCTTGGAAACAGAGGTGCTGCTGGCACACTGGACTGCTCTGAGTGGCCAGTGCCATCAGGTGACGTCAGAGACTCCTTCTGATAGGCTCCTTCAGGTGTTGCTAGCCTATTCTCTCTCCTAGGTAGCCAAACCCTCTCTTCTGGCTATTTAGGGTCTCTGTCTCTTGGGATTCCTTAGATAACGAATGCAAGAGCTCATCCGAGTTCCTCTGCATCTCTCTCTTCACCTTCTGCCAAGGAATCGACTGCTGACCGCGCTGGAAGCCTGCAAAACTGCAACAAAGTAGCGAAGACGACTACTGCAACTCTGTAATGCTGATCCTGCCGCCTTCTCGACTGTTTTCCTGGTGGTGCATGCTGTGGGGGTAGTCTGCCTCCTCTCTGCACTAGAAGCTCCAAATAAATCTCCCGTGGACCGACGGAATCGTCCCCCTGCAACCGCAGGGACCCAAGAACTGCATCACTGGTACCCTGGTTCTCCTCTCAGCATGACGAGCGAGGTCCCTTGAATCCAGCAACTCTGTCCAAGTGACTCCCACAGTCCAGTGACTCTTCAGTCCAAGTTTGGTGGAGGTAAGTCCTTGCCTCCCCACACCAGACTGCATTGCTGGGAACAGCGACTTTTGCAGCTACTCCGGCCTCCGTGCACTTCCGGCGGAAATCCTTTGTGCACAGTCCAGCCTGGGTCCACGGCACTCTAACCTGCATTGCACGACCTCCTAAGTTGTTCTCCGGCGACGTGGGACTCCTTTGTGCGACTTCGGGTGAGCACCGTTTCACGCATCCTCGTAGTGCCTGTTTCTGGCACTTCTGTGGGTGCTGCCTGCTGCTGAGAGGGCTCCTTGTCTTGCTCGACGCCCCTTCTGTCCCCAGACGCAATTGGCGACATCCTGGTCCCTCCTGGGCCACAGCAGCATCCAAAAACCCTAACAGCACGATTTGCAGCTAGCAAGGCTTGTTGCCAGTCTTTCTTCAGGAAAACACTTCTGCACGACTCTCCACGGCGTGGGGGATCCGTCATCCAAAGGGGAAGTCCCTAGCCCTTCTCGTTCCTGCAGAATCTCCAGCTTCTACTGTCCAGTAGCAACTTCTTTACACCCACAGCTGGCATTTCCTGGGCATCTGCCCATCTCCGACTTGCTTGTGACTTTTGGACTTGGTCCCCTGGTTCCACAGGTACCCTCGACTGGAAATCCATCATTGTTGCATTGCTGATTTGTGTCTTTCCTGCAGAATTCCCCTATCACGACTTCTATGTCCTTTGGGGAACTTTAGTGCACTTTGCACTCACTTTTCAGGGTCTTGGGGTGGGCTATTTTTCTAACCCTTACTATTTTCTAATAGTCCCAGCGACCCTCTACAAGGTCACATAGGTTTGGGGTCCATTCGTGGTTCGCATTCCACTTTTGGAGTATATGGTCTGTGTTGCCCCTATCCCTATGTGTCCCTATTGCATCCTATTGTAACTATACATTGTTTGCACTGTTTTCTAATACTATTACTGCATATTTTGGTATTGTGTACATATATCTTGTGTATATTTGCTATCCTCATACTGAGGGTACTCACTGAGATACTTTTGGCATATTGTCATAAAAATAAAGTACCTTTATTTTTAGTATATCTGTGTATTGTATTTTCTTATGATATTGTGCATATGACACTAGTTGTACTGTAGGAGCTTCACTCGTCTCCTAGTTCAGCCTAAGCTGCCCTGCTAAACTACCATTATCTATCAGCCTATGCTGCTAGACACCGTATACACTAATAAGGGATAACTGGGCCTGGTGCAAGGTGCAAGTACCCCTAGGTACTCACTACAAGCCAGTCCAGCCTCCTACACCATTTGGCTAATCAATGAAACCTCCAGTCAGTAATACGTTTAAGGGGTTTATTAAGAACTCAAGCTCAAAGTCATGTAAATTATTCTCATTACAAACTTATAAGGATACAGTATCACCAGGGGTTGCCCAAGGCGACAAAATAGGTTTAGTCAAACTAACATTAATAAGACTAAGCATTCAATGGCAAATACAGAAAACATTAATAGAATCAGTTGAGTTATCAGAAGTAAGCATTGCTCAGGCTTGGTGGCCATCAACCAGTTTCAAAGTCATTAATATATAGTTTCAGTTGAACAAATGGAAAACCCTACCATGGCAAAATTAGGAATTGACATGTGTGGGGCAGAACACAAGCAGAAAAAAGATAAATAGGACAAAAAAGATCAAAATTATTTGGAAAAGGGTAAATTTGAACAGCAAGATTGCATCTAAAGTGGGCAAAAGATATGTAAAAGGGGAAAATGTCAGCATGTCAGAAGTTCGGTCAAGAGTCTTCTGAAAGGGGTTAGGGAGAAAAACTCCAAGACTTAGCTGGACATCTCAAAGGAACAATGCATCTCAAAGGGACTCAGCATTCAGGGATTCTTCATCAGCAAGGTTCAGGAGCTCTGAGGATCTGAGAGCATCTAACCAAAGTCCAAATGTTCATCGATATATCAAAGTTCATAAAACAATTTGATTCACTCTGGAAAGCTGCCATATTACGTTGAAGGGGTATCATCCAAATAATAATCGATCACTCTTCCCAGCTCTGTCATGGGAACATCTTCCATCTGTGTTACTCTACGCAGGCTTAAAACAATTTTATAATTTGTTAGTCCATCTACTCAGGATCTTCCGAGACCAAGGACACATTTACACTTTCTCTTTATGTCTAAGCAATAGGACCTATTACCAAAAGGTAGTCTTCTTATAGGAATGAAAGGAAGTTCACATTATAAAACAATGAATCAGCATTTTCCTGCACAGTCATGAAATGCAAGCTTAACAGGCCTTACTTAGGCTAACGCAGGAGAATGACAGCAATAGATTTATTTGATATAGTTTAATATCACACATTGTACATTTCAATAGGTACAATGGAGAACTACATTTCTTCTATTTTTACATATATATTTAAATCATTAATCTTTAGAAGTGCAATATAGTTTCAATATATTCTGTGAGTCTAGAGTTTAAATTACATTTTAATATCAGCTTAATCCTTTTAACATTTGATTTAATTCAAATACCCCATATGTTGAACTCTGCATTATAAATGAATGTCGATTAATAAAGACGTGTCAGTGCAATTTCTACATTCAAAGCATTAGTACTTTAATTAACATAAGTCATAAGCTATTGAATATGGATGACTTTTGTGACATGAAGGACACCACTAAAATCTTGGCTGTATCAGATGATGAATTTAGCCATCACAAAATACTCCAATTCTCATTTTTATGAGACAGCTCAAAATTTTGGTTGTTCATTGGGATAAAGTCTTCTGTAATCCTCTAACCGCTAAAGGTTACAATAATATATGCCTCTCCTAGTCTCCATTTCAATCTTTTCCCTCCTCTGTCTATTCTTTGCTCTTTTCTCTTCCAGTCTTTTTATCAGCTTGTACAGTCCAAATGCAACTAGAGCACACAAAACTATTATCAACAGGGGTCTTAGGATGGTTGCCACAATTCATCATCCTATGTTTCCAATCCACAATCCAATGGCTGAAAAACCACTACCTATAGCTTTCCATGCACCTGTTGCTGTCAATTCTTTCAGATCCTTTTTCAATGCAGTCATATTTGCACTGTACTTTCTTATCTCTTTACTATAGTCAGGCATATATGTAGAACATTGTTGTGCATGACACATTTTGCCAACTCTAGCTTCCTTTGCAAGACGAATGTCTAACGCAAGGTGATTTTGCAAAACCATTGATCTCAGAGCAACCGTTTCTGTGTTCATTAACAATGTGGCACCTACAGTGTCTGTAGATAACTTGTTTACTATAGTTGACAGCTTTCTGTTCTTGATATCATTTATGATCCTACCTACTGATGGACTCATGGCATCAAAAATATCACCCAAAATCTCTGAGGTACTTGCTCCTCTTTTACCTCTGGAGTTTAATTTTTCATCCCAGACTGGATCATTAAAATTGCCCACATGATGTATTGTTTGAAAAACTACTCTCAGGTAACATACCATACCAACCTTTCGAGCAACTTGTACAAAGCATTTTTCCAGCATATGAAATACACACCTGGTATGGCAGTATGTTGTCCATTCAGCATCAAAGTCCAAACACTTTTAAATAAAAACACATGTCTACATTCACTAGTGCCTACAAAGTGTGTGTTAGTCTTTGATCTAGGTCTATATACACATAATTTCAAAGAAACCTCCCACTGAGTCAATGCTTTTCATCTTGGCCATGTTACTCAAATGCTTCATGATAGGAACAATTGTAAACACTAGGTCATAACTGGAATTGGAGTATTGATAATACTCCTGCTGATATAACAGAGTTGGTAACAGACTACAAGAAATTCCAAAGGTTAGGGGCAAACTATGATATGTGATTCTCTCCTCCACTGAAGAAGGGAACTGTGTGCACAAGTAACAGTCTCTAGCTGCCATGGTGTATACATACTCATTAAGCAGTTTATAATATACATTAGCTGACAAATCCCCTCTAGAACCATCAGTGGGTAAGAATCTCTTATCTTTATACAAGGGATCTTGTCAAAAAAAATTCTTTGTTTAGGGCACTTGTGAATGTAACTCTGAATAATTTTTTATGGGCAAACTTGAACCAATGAACATCAATATAATCATGATTGTTGTCACTACTGATAAACCTATGCATATGTATTTGCATTTACTAATTCTATTGTGATTTGACTCAATAAGTTCTCTAACTTCAGCACAAATCAAAATCAAAATAAAATAAAAATGTAAATGCAAAACGGCTTAACTGTCTCTTTTCAGTCCTTTTTATTTGTGAACAAAGCAAAAATCAAAATAGTTTCTTTAAAAATGCGAATAGTTCACAAAGTTCCTTGATCTTTTAGAAAGTTCATCTAGAGTTTCCTCTATTTGCGAATGTTCAAAAGCTTCTTCTAAAAAGTTCAATTGTCCCTAATATAGGCACAGCTGATAATCACTAACATTCATTTCCAAAACATAATGGGCCTCATTACGAGTTTGATGGAGAGGATTACTCCATCAGAGATGTGACGGATATCCCGTCCGCTATATTAGGATAAAATGAAACTTGTAATACAGGGGACGAGGTATCAGTCACATTTGTGATGGAGTAATCCCCTCTCCCAATCTCGGAATGAGGCCCAATGTCTTTATTCATCAAGCAGCGATGAGATTTCAGAATTCAGCTCCACCACAATTTCAAACTCAAGAATTTTGAACTGGATTCAAATTGTCAAAGCAAAAGGTTGCAATCTTTTTCTCCCAGTCGGAGTATTTTTGTCTTTCTCCTTGATCTTCTGTTTACTCTACTTTCAGTATCACTGTCACTCTGACTCGATTCTTCAGTATCCTCAGCAACAGTCAGAGGCACCTAGTTTGGGACACCAGCATATTTTACTGCTGCAGTGGTTACCAAATCTACCTGGTGAGGCCCCTTCCAACGTGGTTCTAAACACGTTTTCCTCACATGCTTTTTAATCATGACACAGTTGCCCGGAAGGACTGCTCTCTGCTTCTTGCCCTGCTACATACTGGCCCTCTGCTGGAAAGACTCTGCCTTTCCCCGCAAGTGCTCTCCAATTGCTTGGAATGAGCTTGCCCCCTGTTCTGAAGTCTTTGGACCATTAAAGACTTCATCTGAAGAAGAAAATCCACAGCACAGGAAAAACTAATGCAACGCCTGCAGAATCGAAGCAGCACCTGTCTCACAGCTGAAAAATCACTGCATTGCCTTCTGGTTTGGTTGCCTCTTCACATGTTTCAGATTTTCCACGCATCGTCCCTGAGCATCAAAATATCCTTGTATCACAGTGAGGAAACAAGACTGCACTCCCGAAAATCTACGCATCACTTTGCCGCTTGGAAAGAAATGAAGAATCAACTCATACGTCAACGACACCCAGCTGATCCTCTCCCTCACCAAGGACTCCGCCAAGACCAGCCTCTACAAAGGAATGAAGGCCATCGCCGAATGGATGAAAAGCAGCTGCCTCAAACTCAATTCCGACAAGAAGGAAGTCCTCATCTTCAGCTCCACCCCCTCCGCATAGGATGACTCCTGGTGGCCTGCCACTCTTGGAGCTGCTCCGACTCCCATCAATCATGCACACAACCTAGGATTTATCTTGGGCTCCTCATTATACATGACTCAGCAAGTCATCGCCATCTCCTCCTTCTGCTTCAACACAATGAAAGATCTACAAATGGATACCCACCAAAATCAGAAGAACAGTCACCCAATCCCTCGTAAGCAGCAAACTGGACTACGGCAATGCCCTCTATGCAGGAACCATGGCCAAACTCCAGAAGAGGCTGCAACCCATCCAGAACGCCTCAGCACACCTCTTTGTGGATATTCCCCGCCACTGCCACATCACAGACCACCTGAGAAACCTGCACTGGCTCCCTGTCAACAAGAGAATCACCTTCAAATCCTCACCGATGCTCACAAAGCACTGCACAACACCGGACCAGAATACCTCAACAGATGGCTATCATTCTACACCTTAACCCAGCATCCCCACTAAGCCAACCTCACAACCGTCCCACGCGTCTGCAGAACTACAACCAGACAAAGACCTCCTTACCTTCAGGAAACTTCTCAAGAACTTGCTGTTTGAGCAGTAGCAGCACCTCCCCCCATATCCAGCCCCCCTTCTTAGCGCCTTGAGACCCTCACGGGTGAGTAGTGCCCTTTACAAATTCCTGATTGATTGATTGCTGCGCCGAAAAAAACAATGCTTCGATTTACTTTCCGATGCATTTCCTTCTCCTCGACCCTCTGTGTCTTTATTTTTGATGCATCCCAGGTACTGTGTTTAAAGGATACAACTACTGATTCTTACTTATTGAGACTCATCTAAACCTTTAAAATGTGATATCTTGAATTGTGCATATTTTATTTTTGTGGTTTTGGTCTTATTTTATTCTGATAAATGATATCTATTTTTGTAAACTGGTGTGGAGTACTCTTTGTGGTGTTTCCACTGTGTTACTGTAAGAGTTATTGCACAAATACTTCACACATTGTGCTGTAAGTTAGGAATGCCTGTTCTGTGCCAAGCCACCAGAGGGTACACATAGGATAATTTAGGTTGTGTTGTGACTTATCCTGACTAGGATTGTGGTCCCTACTTGGCCAGGGTGTATATCTCTGCCAATTAGAGACTCAGGCGGTCATTCTGACCTTGGCGGACGGCGGAGGCCGTCCGCCAAGGTACCGCCGTCAGAACACCGCACCGCGGTCGGCGGTGATTCTGACATTTGCCCTGGGCTGGTGGGCGGCCGCCAAAAGACCGCCCGCCAGCCCAGGGCAAATCAACCTTCGCACTAGGATGCCGGCTCAGAATTGAGCCGGCGGAGTGGGAAGGTGCGACGGGTGCAGTTGCACCCGTCGCGTATTTCAGTGTCTGCTAGGCAGACACTGAAATCCTTTTGGGGCCCTCTTACGGGGGCCCCTGCCGTGCCCATGCCCGTGCCCGCGGCACCCCCTACCGCCATCCTGTTCATGGCGGGCGAACCGCCATGAACAGGATGGCGGTAGGGGGTGTCAGAATGCCGCCATGGAGGACTCTGACGGGCAGCGGAAAGTCGGCGGTACACCGCCGACTTTCCGCTTCTGACCGCGGCTGAACCGCCGCGGTCAGAATGCCCAGCGGTGCACCACCAGCCTGTTGGCGGTGCAACCGCGGTCAGTCGCCCTGGCGGTTTTTACCGCCAGGGTTAGAATGACCACCTCAATTTCTAACATTGGCGATCAGCAGTGAGTGTTTGTGCAGTGCCATTCAATAGCTACATGTACGCTACCTGCACACAGTCAAAGACCATTTCAATTTTTATTTTATTTTTCAGCAACTTTCCGTGCATTACATTTTTAATACATCTTATACATCATTTCTCTGGCTGGTTTTACAAGTGGAGCCATGGGGTTTGATCTGGCTAACCTGGAGGTTTACCCAGTTAACCATGAGGAACGCTTCTGCAAAGGGATGGGGGTACCTGCCTCAGGAGCCACCAACAAGGTGGAGTTTCAAACGCGTTTGAGGGCTTGCACAGAGTCCTGTACCCAAGAGGATGATGAGTTGAGGGAGCCTGTGTATGGCTCTTCTGAGGAGCTACCTGCAGCAGTTGAAGGAGACACCCCTGGATACCTGGGAGGGCAGGAAGCAGCATCTCCAGTCATATCCTAACCTAAGAGCAAAAGAGAGAGGAGAGCGAATTCCAGCTGCAGTTGAAAAAATAAAGACTGACAGGGAAGCCAAGCGAGCTGAAGCTGGAAGAGCTGAAAGGGAAGCTGAAAGAGCCTTAGGAGAGAAGAAACTAATTCTGGCTCAAGAGTTTGACCTTAAGGCCAGGCAGGCATATTCCAGGAGTGATGGTAGTAGCAGACAAACAGTAACTGATGGACACAATAAGGTTCGTATACCCAAGGATTTGGTGCATAGTTGTGGTGTGAAATGACATTGATGAGTGGCTTTCTGCTTATGAAGTTGCACTAAGGGTACATGGGGTTCCTGAAGAGCTCTGGGGAGTGGGTCTGTGGAAACACATGGTAACACTTGGGAGAAACTCATTTCTAACATTAGAGGTTGGGGACAAGACAGAGTACACCACTAGGAAAGCCATCTTACTTGCTAAATTTGGACTGACCCCTAAGAAGTATCACCAAAAATTCAGGGAGAGTCATAAGCTCTCCAACCAATCCTGGGTAGATTTCTTTTAACACTCCAGTAAGGCACTGAATGACTGGGTGTGGGGCAGCAGAGTTAGTGATAATGTTGGGTTCTACAATTTAATCATGAGAGAGCACATGCTCAGTATCTGTTTTACAGAGCTGCGCCAGCACCAAGTTGACAGTAAGCTGAATGACCCCAGGAAGCTTGCTGAGGAGGCAGACTTCTGGGCTAGCACTAGAGTTCCCAAAAGGGTACCTGGGAGCGACCCCAAGAAGGGTGGTTCAAGTTCCCCCCAAGAGAGTGAGGGGGAGGTTACAGGTGACCCAGACACGTCCCTAGTAAGGGGTGGGGAAAGGGTTCCCAGGCCCAATCTGAGAAACAGGGTGGTGGTTTTGCTGGGCAGTGCTTTGAGTGCTCCGAGCTAGGACACAAGCAGGGAGACTCGGTCAGTCCAAAGTAACCACCCATTGGTGGGACCTTTACAGGTGGTGCCAGTGTGGCCTTAGGGACATGTAGTCTCCAGGAGCAGGTTATAGACCATGCCATAACCTCCCTCAGTTGGAAGATTGACTCACAGGGTGAGCTGGTGATCCCTGAGGGTGGGAGTCATCACGTAAACGGGTCCCAGTCACTGCTCTGAGGGACACCAGGTCTAGTCATACCATGATGGTAGAAAGAGACCCCAGAGCAGTACACCCGCCAGGTATGTAGGGTGACTCCAGTCCATATGGAGTATTTTTTCCACTCTATGACCGTGGTATCCCTAGAGTGGGATGGAGAGGTGACCCAGAAAAGGGTCATAGTTAGTCTCTAGATGCCCATATATTGCACTCTCAGGAATAAGTTATCCCTGGTTGTGGGAGAACTGGGAGGGGTGACCCCTAAGGGTGTCCTGAAAGTGACCCCTAAGGGTGTCCTGAAAGTTCAGTTGTCTGGAGGTATCACTCCCCGAGGAGGCTATGGTAGCCTAGATGTAGGGACAGGGTGAGGGAAGACTCACCCCTTCCCCCTGCTCAACCCAAGACCCTAGGTTGGAGGACCAGCTGCAAGATACCACCGCATAACTGGTGGGAGGTAGAGTGTAGAAAGGATGCACGTCACCTAGGGATACTGCCCCCCCACTCTGAGAAACTTCATAGGTCAGAGAGCTCTGCATGGCCTGTGGCCTGGCTCTTGACACTGACAACTGTCAGTGGCCTCTGTTGGTAGCTGTCCTTATGGATAGAGTTTTCCCTGGGTTGGGGAAAGAAGTTATACCCTAAGGGGTAGAATGAGTCACATCATGTAGTTGGCCATGGTGGCACTGTCTGCCTACTGGGACTGGGACTCAATCAATCAATCCAAAAATTTATTAAGTGCACTACTCACCCGAAAGGGTCACAAGGCGCTGTTGTGGGGTACGGGGCTGCCATTTACTGCTCAAAAAAGCCATGTCTTGAGGTTCTTTCCGAATGTCAGGAGGTTCTGGGTCTTGTGTAGGTTGGTGGGGAGGGAGTTCCAGGTCTTGGAGGCGAGGTAGGAGAAGGATCTGCCACTGGAGGTGGTGTGTTGGATGCGGGGGACTGTGGCGAGGGCGAAGTCAGCGGAGCGGAGAAGTCGAGTAGGTGCATGGAAGTTCACTCGTTCGTTGAGGTAGACTGGTTCAGTGTTGTGGAGTGATTTGTGAGCGTGGATAAGGACTTTGAAGATGATCCTTTTGCTGATGGGCAGCCAGTGAAGGGATCTGAGGTGAGCGGAGATGTGTTCGTGGCATGGGAGGTTAAGGATTAGACGTGCGGCTGCATTCTGGATTCGCTGATCTGCATCTGTGAGCAAATTAAAGTTAGATGCTTCACAGATGGGATTATCAGGTGAGGCAAAGGATTTCTCGTGGGTCTCATTAAGTGGCCCCAGAAAGTATAGACAGAGAGGTCCAACTGAGGTCAGAAAGGCATAGAACTACCAAGTGCCCCTGGGGTAGTGGGCCATTGTCCAAATTCTATCGCCCTAAGCAGGGAAGTCCATCAAGGTATTGATTAATCAACCCTGGTTTTAGGCTGAAGTGGGGTTGTGTTGGAAAATGGCCCTCTCTGAAGGGTCATCCCAAACTTTTTGCCTTCCTGCTCCTCTTTTTTTTTACCTTCTTTTTGTTGGCTTTAGGACTTTGGGGACATTATCCTCTGCTAACCAGTGCTGAAGAGCATGTACTCTCTCCCTAAAACATGGTAACAATGGCTCATACCCAATTGGCATATTTAATTTACTTGTAAGTCGTTACTGAAGCGCACTATATGTGCTGTGGGCTGTAAATTAAATGTGATTAAATTAAATGACAATCCAGTGGAAGAAGACTCCTGTTAGAAATGGGGTCTCTAGTTGGCCAAAAGTTTATACCCTGTCCAAGTAGGGACCCACACTCTAATCAGGTTAGGGGAGTCACACTCCCAAGATAACCCCTGATCACCCTTTGGTAGCTTGGCACAAGCAGGCAGGCTTATCTCCGAGTAAATGTGTATTTGTACCCACACACACAGTAACACAGTGAAAACACTACAAATGAACACCCACCAGTAGAGAAAAATAGCCAACCACACCAGTAGAGACAAATAGGCAACATTTATCTGAATAAAACAAGACCAAAACAAGAAAAATCCAAAATACACAAGAAAAGATATCAATTTGTAAAGTTAAAAGACTCTTAATCCATCAAAATCAATGGTTACATTATTTTAGCACAAAGTACCTGGTAGGCATCAAAAATAAAGCTGCAAGGGAGGTGATGTGTCAGAAAAGCAAGCAGTGCATTGATTCCTTACTCGGAAGTAAGGCTGTGAGTCGATTATTCCCTCCCCCCTGGGCTGGTGATGCATAGATTCTTTCCCCACAGGAGAATATTGCATTCATTTCCGGACATGCAGCCTCGGGACCGTGTTGTGAAGCTGAAAATTTGAAGCCCGAGTATGATGCATTGAAAATCCAGATGCACCGTAACAATGGATCCCCGCTGAAGCAGGCAATGCATCTACTTTGTAGTCATGAGGCAGGCACTGCACCAATTTGTCAGCTGTGATGTATTTGCTGAATTGATTTTTCTGCTGCAATGGCTCCGGTGACTGGATTTTCACTCAGTTTACCAGCTTCCACTTTGAAGAGACCAGGGGACTGGATTTGGCACCACTTGGCAAGTTAGAACTCTCAGGAGAAGACCCCAGTCACTGGCAGATAAAGTCTTTGATGTCCTTATGACTTCACAACAGGAGGCAAGGTCAGTTCAAGCCCTTGGAGAACCTTGGAAAGCAGGATGTAAAAAGCAAAGTCCAGTCCTTTCACTCTGAGGGCAGAAGCAGCAGCAGCAAGCCAGCACAGCAAAGCAACAGGCAGAGTGGCAGGTCATCCTCAAGTACACAGCTCTTCTCCCTGCAGAATGTCCCCAGTCCAGAAGAGTTCTAAAGTTGTAGGGTCAGCTGTCCAATACTTATACTCATCTTTGCCTTTTCAGCAGGCAAACTTCAAAGCAAAGCCTTTGTAGTGCACAATATCATGGCTCTCTCTGTCCTGGCCACAGACATATTCTAGAGTGGTGGAGACTACTTTGTGTAAGGACAGCCATAGCCATTTCCTATTCAGGTGCAAGTGTCAGCTCCTCCCTCGACTCTAGCACAGGAAGACCTATCAGGATATGCAGGACACACCTCATCTCCCTTTGTCTGAATGTCTAGAGTGAATTCACAAGCAGCCCCATTATCAGTCTCACCCAGACTATATTTAGCAGCCAGGCAGAGGCACAGAATGGTTAAGTAAGAAAATGTCCACATTCTAAATGTGGTATTTTCAATCTAAAAAACAACTTTACCAAAGGATGTATTTTTAAATTGTGAGTTCAGAAACCTCAAACTCCATATCCCTATGTGCTCCCAATGGGAAAACAGCACTTAAAAGATACTTCAAGGCAATCCTCATGTTATCCTATGGGAGCGATAGACCTTGCAATGGTGAAAAACGAATTTAGTGGAATTTCACTGTCAGGATAGGTATAACACACCAGTACATGTCCTTTTAGATACACTGCACCCTGCCCATGGGGCTAACTTGAGCCTACCTTAGGAAGGACTTACATGTAGAAAAAGGGAAGGTTTGGGCATGGAAAGTAGGTACACTTGCCAGGTCAAATTGGCAGTACAAAATTGCACACGCAGACAATGTAATGGCAGGTTTGAGACATTTTTACAGGGCGACTCATGTGGGTGGCACAATCAGTGCTGCAGACCCACTGATAGCATTTGATTTACAAGCCCCATAGTGCACTTTACTAGGGACTTACTGGTACATCAAATATGCCAAACATGGGTAAACCAATCACCAATCTCCTTTAGACGGAAAGCACTTGCACTTTAGCACTGGTTGGCAGTGGTAAAGTGCCTGGAGTCCTAAAGCCAGCAAAAATGAAATTCAGCACAGGAACAAAAACAGGAGGTCAGAAGCACAAAGTACAGTCAAACCATGTCAAGTGCTGACAGGTCTAACTTGTGTCCCCACAGCTGAAAGTGGGAGAACGACCCAAACCCTTGGGAGTTCTCTTTACTGAGGTGGAAGAACCTGGATAGACCATCAGGGTTGGTGTGTTATGTTCAAGGGCGGTGTTCCGCTGTAAAGTCCATTCCCTGTAGGGAGAGGGACCACCTCAACAGTTTAACATTATCACTCCTCATCTGCAGACATCTGAGGGGTCTGTTTGAACCCAGACGTTAGTCACAAACAATAGGGTGTTCGCTTCTTCAGCACCCAGACCACAGAAAAAGCGTCCCTTTCTATTGCACTCCACCTCTGCTGCCAGGAAAGTAACTTCCTACTGATGAAGGCTACTGGTTGATCTAGACCCTCTTTATTTAGCTATGAGAGCATGGCTCCTAAACCATGCTCTGAAGCATCTGTCTGCACCACAAATTCTTTGGAAAAGCCAGGAGCCCTGAGAATGGGTACAGTACACATGGCCTCCTTCAGGGTGTCAAAAGCAGTCTAGTATGCCTGTGTCCAGATCACCTGATGGGGCTGCTTCCTGGAAGTCAGCTCTGTCAGGGGGGCAACAATGGTAGCATACTCCTTGATGAATTTCCTGTAATAGCCAGTGAGACAGGTCAACTGTCCTCAGTATCAGTGCTTTGGGTACACTAATGGGTGACCCCAGGGGTGAGTGAAATCAAAGAGGCAAACTGTCCCAGCAACTGGCGACAGTCCCTCTGCTGATCTTGTGTCAGATTAGGGGAGAGGTTCAAACCCTCCACTGACCCATCCTGCTCTTTGGCAGACAGAAGCTCAGAGAGAGGTTCACTCTCCTCTTCCACCCCATCATCTGTGACCAAGAGCATGGTCAACTCGAACCTCTCAAAATGTGGTTTGAGGCGGTTTACTTGTTGAATCCTCAAAGGGTTCCTAGGAGAGTGCATGTCCACCAAGTAGGTGGCGACACTCTTGCGCTCCTTCACCTCAATTGGCCAAGACCAACAGTCTTGAAGAGCATGGAACTCTACTGGGGCCATCACCCACACCTTCTGGCCAGGCTAAATCTGAACTAGAGTGGCACTCTGGTCATACCAGCATTGTATGTCCTCCTGGCTAGCTTCCATATTCTCCACAATGAGTTTCCTGAAGCAGGCTGTCTGGTTCCTGAAGGCCAGCATGTAGCTGAATACATCCTGGGGCACTCTCTTGGGAGCTTGCTCCTAGGCTTCCTTTCACCAAACTGAGAGGCCCTCACACATGGTGCTCATACAGAAGTTCAAAAGGGCTGAAGCCAACCCCCTTCTGTAGTACCTTCCTGTAGGCACACAGCAGGCATGGCAACAAGACGTCCCACTAACACCTCATGTGCTCTGAAAGACGCATAATCATGTCCTTCGGGTACAGTTGAAGCTCTAAGCAACCTATTTCCTTGGGGGTGGTAAGGCATGGTGAATTTGCAGGTAACACCATGTCGTGTAGGCTCTCATTATTCTAATGAGTCTACTGGATTTTGAGCAGTGGAATCGCCTGTGTTGTGGGCGACACCTGTCGCTCCAATCTGGGTTTTGCTCCGGCCAACTAGCAGTGCCTCATCTCCACCCAAGGGCGGGGATGACTGGGCAGCCGAGCACATGACATAACTGTTTTTTCAGGGAAGCCGTGGTCACTCAGGTCTCATCCGTTTCTCTCAGTTACCTTAGTCGAATTGACAAACATGTTTCAATAATGATTTTAATAAAACAACTGCATCTTAGATAGCAAAGCGGGAGCTGCAATAACCAGGACAACACAGCATGACAATATTAAAATTGTGACTAGGAGAGTGAAGCATAAAAATAACGCTATCATAGTGTCACTATGGTCAATATACTAACTCCTACCTAGGCTATGATAGATGCACAGCATGCTAAGCTCTAGTTCTGCCCTTCGGGTTCCCCTGGAAAGACATCATCCCCCATACCTGAGCAAAGGCCTGCAGTCTGTGTTAGCATCTGTAGCGAAGCATTTGGCAATCAGCATACAGTTGTGGTTCTCTGGCTGGAATTCCCCTCTAACGTGTAAGGGACAAGGAAGTGTTTATATAACAATACCGCTGATGTTCTGAAAAAATGTCCCTACGTAAGGATGTGTGTTTTCTACGAATGTTGGAGACTAAACTTCTACCACGTTCACCGGCAATGTACAGTGCTGTAGCCTTGGAAGAAGCACAGAGTGCGCAAGAATGTCTTGTTTGAGAACAGAGTGCTGGCCTAGGCAAAAACAGCGAGATAAACAGAAAATAAAACAAGACCGTAAAAGTGACTACTGTAACAATAATAAAATAAAGCCAAATAAAATATATCTAGGTTAGAGTGGACAGCGGCTTTCCCTAGTGTGGTAAAATAACATGCATGGAGCTATAGCTAAAATGGCTACACAACACCCTCCCCTTGTCAGTTGAAGGTGGTTCAAAGCCTAACGACACATAAAATGATTTCTAAAAAAGCTCAACCTAAGATATACATGTAAAAATTAATGTCAATTAAGACAAGTCGAAGAGACACATGAGCATATAAAAGAACAATTTAAAACATGGACATGTGGCATAAAAAGACCGAATTTCTAGAATTAAAGTTATTTTTTAAAAGTTCCAATTGATTCTGGCACCATAGAGGACAGGAAATCGTCCACTTCGGCAGATGTCAAAGTTGAAAAGGCGTCACCATGGTGGATCAAGGAGCAGTCGTGTTCCATAGCCTCAGCCTCAGCCAAGGCGGCATTCCGTGGTGTACCCAAAGAGGAGTTGAGAGCCACATCCTCCAGGAAGGGCAACTCATGAGTAGCTTCCAGTAACAAACTCAACCTCAACACGCATGTCTGGTAATGAGCCTTCAGCGAGAACATCAACAGATCAGCGTCCAATGAAAGCAAGCGCTGCGTAGAAAGACAAACTTCCAGTGCGTGTTCAAAAGAGCACCAGATGCATCGAAACACGGGTTGCACATAATGTAGAACCGGTCTGAATGACAGAGACCAGTCACACTCCAATTGCTTGAGGAGTGTTGCTCCAAAATACTGCATCATGGGTTCACAACACAGCTGCGCTGATGGGAGCGCTTTCATTCCTTCTTGTTGCGGTGGGACAGCCATTGCGCATGAAAAATATCAACAGCAAAACGTTAGCTAATAAAGCCAAAGTTATTGGAAATCCCCTGAAAATACTAGAAAAAATTGAGTGGATGGTTGATGGTATCAGACCGAAAATGGAGGAGAAGGTGTGAATGAAAACAGAACCAACAGCCTTAAAAAAGTTTGCGATTCCAGTAGTGCTGGACGTATTAAATATCCATCCCACGAGTTCACCAAAGTGTCTCAGAAAGTTTGTACTTAAAAGGGACTGTATCTCTGCTGACGACCTTGCCACCTGAAGTGAGTAGGTCTTGCGTGCAGATGTAAGGGCCACATGCTTTTGAAATAATAAAGCCTTGATTCTGCTCAACTTGTCAAAATTCACATTTGAAGTAGCAATGTGAGGCCAAATGTCAGCTACCTCTTTTATCTGATTAGGGGGAAGAAGTACGTTCCCACAGCATGTAACGATCTTAGAGACTGAAACAATATAAACTATTCCGGCTCACATCCCACAACAGTCTTCACCATTGAGGATAACATAGCTGCCGTTTGGAAGCACCTGGAACGTAGGTCTAATCAAGGTAACTGGAACTCCCTTCAGATAACAAGCCAAGTTAGCTGCAGATGCATTACACGCCCCATGCAAGGACAGCTGACTGACGTCTCACATTCACTACCGCTAAGAAAGACTTCTTTCATGCCTCTGAGACATTTGTATGAGAAGGGAAGCTCCCACACCTCATGGATGTAACTATCTCCCAGCCTTTCATATCTGCCTACCAGAATGTGTTTTAAACAGGAGGTGAATTGAAGTGTAGAAATAGGCAGATTAATGACCTGGGCCAGATGTAGCAAACTAAAAATTTGCGACTCGGATTTTGCGAGTTGATGCGACTCGCAAATTGGAATGCAGAAAAAAAAACAGTGCCGAAATAGCGACTCGCACCCGGACTTGCAACGCAGTGTGCGAGTCCGCCGATTGCGAGGTCGCTTTTTGCGAGTGTGCAAAAAACGAACTCGCAATTAGCGAGTGGATGTCGCAAATTGCGATTAACTTGTAAATTGATTACAGGTGCAGCAGAACACCCCAGAAACCACTCCAGAACACTCTGGAAACACTTCCTGGCACATGATGATGACATCACAGCCAGGAAGTTTACTAATACACCTGGGAGGAGGGAGGACCACACCCTTTTATAACTGCTGAACTACACACAGGACAAACAGCAGCTGCCATGGAGGGAACACCAAGGAAGAGGAAGCTGAAATTCTCTGAGAGGGAGCTGGAGGTGCTGACAGACGAATGCTGTCAGCACTATGAAGACTTGTTTGGAAAATCAGCCCTCAATGTTCCTGAAGCCACCAAGAAACAGCTGTGGCAGGACATACAGGACAAGATCAATTCCCTGGGGGTGAGCCATAGGACCATAGATGACATAAAGAAAAGGTGGTATGACCTCCGCTCCCAGACCAAGGAGAGGGTGGCTGAAAGGCTCCGGGAGATGAGAGGCACAGGAGGGGGACCATCGTCTGTGCCACCACCCACACCCCTGGAAGAAAGGGTGGAGGAAACCTTGGAGCAGGAGGCAGTGTCTGGATTTGGGGACCTGGACACCTCAGAGCCCAGCACATCAACCGGTGAGTACCATGTGACATGCCTGTACCCCTATCAATGCCATACCCCCACCCACCATGTACCCAGGGGCATGCACAACCAAGATAGCTCCATTTCAGGGTAGCAAATGCCAGAATGATGCATTATGGGAAATGTAGTCAAGTAGGCAGTTCATAGGCAAATGTTTATTATGAAGTGTGCAACAGATAGTAGACACTGACAGTCTGTTCCCCATGTCCCACAGGTCTCCAACAAGACACCACCACTACTCCAATCAGCCAGCCCCATGAGGACACCTCAGGACCCGCCAGCACCCCCACCTGCACAGTCAGCAGCATCCCTGCAGTAGCCACACCTGCTGCAACAGTATCACAAGAGGCTGCCCCAGCAACAGGCAGGGATGAGACAGGGGAAATCACAGGGCAGCCACCGCTGCGCAGGCGTCGCAGGTCCAGGACATCAGGGCTGCAGTCTGCATCCGGGCAACTTCCTCCCAGCACCAGTGAGGCACATCTGCTGCATGGTCAGCGCCTACAAAATCGAATTTTAGGGAGGATTAGTGGTGTGCTGCACCGCTTTGTGCGCAATAACCATGCCAGCATGCAGCACCTGAACTCAAGGATGGACATGATCTGCACTAACACTGGGGACCTTGCCCTTGCCATGAGGGAACTGGCGGGAGGACTACTGGCCCAGGCCGAGGGTGGGCGGCGCAGGGACCGTTAGCTCCTGCACAGACTGGACAGGATGGCCACATCCATCGGCAGGCTCGCCATGAACACCACAGGCCTGTCGAGGAGGACAGTTGGGCTGCAGGTGGAAATGGGCCATTTCGCTGGGGATGTGGCTAGGGGCCTTGGACGTCTGACCCACATCATTGACTTGATGGAGACACGGAATATGTCTAGGGGCACAGGGGAAACACCCCAGAAGGTCATAGAGATCACCCTGGACCATTAGAAGTGGCACATGACGTCAATGTGCCACATGCCTGGTTTGCATTTTCGTGCCCATGGACATTCAGTACTTGTAAATAGTTTCATTTCTGCACTAATAAAATAGTTATTTTTGTTCCACTTAACAAATGGAGTTTTTGGTCAATAGGTGAGTATGGTTGGAGTTGACACGTACCTTCCAAAATATTGTGTTGCGATGTGTTCCCATCTCAGTCTGCCTTGATTAGCTATACTCCTATCCCCATGATGGCGATGTGGTTGTTCTTGCTCTTCATCATCAGGATCTGGGTCGACAGGGGTGAGAGATAGCCCATGTCGGGTGGCTGTGTTGTGGAGGATGGCGCATGCGACCACAATTTTGAATGCCTTAATGGGGGTATATTGGAGGGCACCTCCACTGCAGTGGAGGCATCTGAATATTGCTTTCAGGAGTCCAAAGGTGCGCTCTATCAGGTTCCTGGTCCTCTTATGTGCATTGTTGTATTGCCTCTCACATTCATTGCTGGGTGTTAAAAACGGAGTCATGATCCATGGCCTTAGAGCATATGCACTGTCACCTGTTGGGCACAAAAAGTACACTGTTAGGAAGTCCTGATTGTTGTGCACAGTGACCTGTGTGTATGTCTGCAAAGTGTCTGTAGCTCTACCTAGGAGGTAACCGTCTCCGAATTCCCCACGTTCCAGGCGTTGATGTATCCCACTATGCCTAAACATGTATGAGTCATGGGTACTGCCTGGAAACTTAGCTACAATGTCCGTGATGACATAATGGGCGTCACACACAACCTGAATATTGAGTGAGTGGGTACACTTTCTGTTGCAGAAAAGGTGTTCCAGATTTTCAGGGGAGCATATTTGAATGTGTGTCCCATCTACACACCCTATGACATGGGGAAAGTGGGCAATGCGGTAAAAGTCCAGCTTGGTGCTGTTCATTTCTGCCTCATTCCTTGGTAGGTTTATAAAGTGAGACATGTGCGTGACTAAGGCATCTAGGAAGGCCCTGAGGAACCTGGACACTGCACTTTGGGATACCCCACCTGCCACAGCAATGACCCCCTGATAGCTCCCTGAGGCCAAGAGGTGCAGTGAGCATAGCACTTGCACATGCGTAGGGATGGCGCAGCCACGCAGAGTCTGGTGTTCTAGCTGTGGTTTCAGTAAATCAATTAATTCTAGGATGGCTGCGCTGCTAAGGCGGTATTTATCGTATATCTCTTCCTCAGTTTGCTGAAAAAGAGTCTGCCTTGTTTTATATATCTTCTCCTGTCTGTGGCCCCTCCTCCTCCTCTGCTGGGCTGCGTGGACTCTCCTTCTCACTGCTATCAGGTATATCTCCGCCATCTTGAGTAACTCAGGTGCCTTCTGGGTCTCCTTTTATACTTTGGTAATGGTTACCACCTGCTCTGAGTTAGTGGTAAATGGGACGTGCAAAATGGGCTTTTTGCGACTAGTCGCAATTTGCGAGTTGCAATTGCATAAGGTTTGCGACTCGCAAATTGCGACTTGCTATTTGCGGGTCGCAAAATGGGGTCGCAACTGATGCGACTCGCAAACGGGTCCCATCGCTTTTTGCAAGTCGGAAATGGGCTTTTTGCATTCCATTTCCGATTTTGCACTGTCGCAAATAGCGAATCGGCCCATTTGCGACTTGCAAAACTTTGCTACATCTGGCCCCTCGTGTATTAGCCACTCAGCAGATGGTATTTCAGCCACAGCAAAAGGCAACTTTTCTAATTTTTCGATGTTTAGCATGACATAAGTCGCTTCTTTCTTAGCCATTAGTTGTTTTTGTCGCGTTAAATTAAAGGAAGAAAAAATGTCCTTCGCGCTGACATGTTGCCAGGAAACGCGACCCGCCTTCAGTGTTTGAAGTGTCCAACCCAACTGCATGATGGACCTTAGCTGACTCTCTCCATGGTGTAAGGAAGACATATCTGTATGTATAATGTCTATAGCAGAAGAGACTATGGCCCTCATTACAACCCTGGTGGTCGGTGTTAAAGCGGTGGTAATACCGCCAACAGGCTGGCGGTAAGAAAAATGCAATCACGACCACGGCAGAAACCGCCAACATAGACAGCCACTTTAACACTCTGACCGCCACAGTGGTAGCAACAAACACTGCAGCGGTAACCGTCAGCAGACAGGCGGAAGACAATGTACCGCCAACCACATTACAACACGCCCATCTGCCAGCTTTTCCGGGGCGGTACCATCGCCATCAAAAGCACGGAGGAAACAGTACTCTGAAGGGAAACCAATCACCTCTCAACACTCAACGAAGAACCAGGATGCCATGGAGCCCAAACTACAGGTGTTACCAATGTTGGTGTATCTTCTCATCTCCCAGGATTACGAGCGGCAGCGGTGACGACCGAGGTGAGTAGTGCACCTAGCACACAGGGGAGGGGGAGGAAAAAGAGAGTGACACACACATGCAACACCCCCACCCCCACCCTCACCCCCAACACCATACACACAAACACATGCATCAACATTACATATACACCCCGTAACCCTCTGGAATAACGCAATGACAAAAGGAATGGAGTCAAATGAGTGTCATATTAGAAATAGTCAGATATACATTACAAATTCAAAAACAGTATTTACAATATATACAATATGTACATAAGGCGGTACATTGTCCACTCAAAATGTCTGTGCCCACTGGGCCAAAACTCATATGCCAAGCCCATGCTTGACTCCTGCCTCAATACGGAGAGAATACTGCAGGGGCATCAGGTCAAAAACACACAGGCACCTCAGGGGGACGGGGAAGGTGGGGGACCTCAGCCAGAAGATGGGACAACGCCACTGCTCCTGGAGGGGGCTGCATGCCCACAGCAATGTCCTGGGGAGTGCAAAGCCACAGTCTCTCAAGTCTCTCAAGTGGGTGGTTTGCCCACTGCTTGGTCCTGGGGAGTGCAAGGCCACAGTCTCTCAAGTGGGTGGTTTGCCCACTGCTTGGTCCTGGGGAGTACAAAGCCACAGTCTCTCCAGTGGGTGACATGTTCCACTGGTTCTGGAGGGGCCTAGTGCCCAGTCTGCTTCATCCTGCCAAAGATAGGGTGAGTGGATGCCTTTCTCCAATGGTTCTGGAGGGGGCTTAGTGTCCAGTCTGCTTCATCCTGCCAAGGATAGGGTGAGTGGATGCCTTTCTCCACAGGTTCTGGAGGGGGCTTGGTGCCCAGTCTGCTTCATCCTGCCAAAGAGAGGGTGAGTGGATGCCTTTCTTCACTGGTTCTGGAGGGGACTTTGTGCCCAGTCTGCTTCATCCTGCCAAGGATAGGGTGAGTGGATGCCTTTCTCCACTGGTTCTGGAGGGGTCTTTGTGCCCAGTGATGCAACACTTGGTGGGGTGGCAGTGCACAGTCCCTCACCTGGGCGTCTGAGCCACAAGATTTGCAGTGACCAGGATGCATGATAGTCCATGGAGGCAGAGCTAGAGTCCATCCGGCGGCGGTTACGGCTGCACAGTGGTGATAGTGCTGGTGCTGGTGGGGGTGCTGCCAGTGGTGGAGGGAGGCTCAGCCTTGCCTGTTGTTTTGTGCCCCTTCCTGACCTTGGCAGATGGTGGTGTCACCTTGGGTCTGGCAGCTGGAGTCTTTGAGGTGGCCTTGCTGGGTGGTTTTGCCTCCTTCCCCTTGCTGGATGCTGTCCCATTCTTCACCTTGCCAGGTGGCGGAATAGTTTTTGCCTTGGCAGGGATTGGTGGCACACTGGCTGGCCTGACGGGTGCCCCGTTTGAGCCTCTGACAGCTGCAGGAACCACAGCAGACGTGGATTTGGTGGATGAGGTGCTGGGAAGGGTTTTGGCCACCCTGGCCTGAGGGGAAGGATGGGGCTGGGGAGGGGTAGGGTACAGGTCAATGTTTGCCAGGAAAAGCTTCTTAGGGAGACTGGGGTGGGAAGAGGGAGAAGGTTTGGGAGTGGAGGAAGAGGGAGTGGTTGTAGGAGGTGTCTGTCTGCTGAGTTTGGGTGCAGGTGCATGGGCTGGATGCTGTTGTGAGGTGGATGGCTGTTGGGTGGGTGGGTGCTTGCGTTTGTGTACTTTGGGAGGAGGGGTCACAGACACAGTGGGAGAGGACACAGGGGACGTGTGCATGGATGTGGGGGTGGTGACTGCCAGTGAGGAGTGTGTAGTGATAGGCGTGCTGGTGATGGAGGTAGTGGATGAGGATGTAGTGCATGCAGGTGTGAGTGGGGACACAACTGGGGGGGAGGTGGATGACGAGGAGGAAGGGGACACAGTGGAGGCAGTGGATGTTGGTGTGTCTGCATGGGGATGGTGCTTGTGTGAGTCCCTGTGAGATGAAGTGTGGTGCTTGTGTTTGCCTGAGCCACTTTTGTGTGTTGATTTGGGTGAATGCTGGTCTTAAGGTGTGCTTGGGATAGGCTGGGGTTGAGTGGATTGGGACAGGGTAGAGGAAGTTGGAGGGGGAAGCTAGAGACAGGAACAATGGCTGCCATCAGTGCGGAGGCCAAAGCCTGAAATGCTCTCTTTTGGGCCACCACACCAGAGTGAATGCCCTCCAGGTATGCATTTGTTTGTTGAGAATGCCTCTTGACTCCCTGGATGGCATTCAGAATGGTTGACTGCCCAATAGTGAGGGATCTCAGGAGGTCAATAGCCTCCTCACTGAGGGCAGCAGGGCTGACTGGGGCAGGGCTTGAGGTGCCTAGGGTGAAGGAGATGCCCACCCTCCTGGGGGAGCGGGCACAGGAAACACGCTGAGGGGCTGCTGGGAGGGCGGTGCTGGTACGGGGGTGGCAGCTGTACCTGTTGTTGGGGTGGGCATAGAGGTGTCCGCCACCGCCAGGGAGCTTCCATCGGAGGAGGAGTCGATGTCTGTGGTGTCTCCTCCTGTCCCCGTCGTGGTGCTCCCCTCGCCCTCAGTCCCATTGGTGCACTCACCGTCAGTGGATTCGGCCTCCAGGCCCATGTGGGATGCAGCTCCCTCATCGCATGTGCCTCTGCTCCTCTGCCAGATGATGCTAATGCACACAAGGACAAGGTGACAAAACAAAAAGGGGGGGAGAGACAGAGAATACACTTGGTCAATGCCAGCAACAACACTCCCGTTGGCGTACACAACACAAAGGAAATAACCCTATGCACTAGGCCATGCACTACCAGTTACAATGCTAGTCACAAGCCCATGGGGTAGAATGCCTAACGCCATCAGCTGCACACCTGAAACCAACTGGTCCCTGCCCAGTAGTAGATGCCCACTAACACTATTGGAGTTGGAGTGCTTCAGAACCTGGCCAACAAGGAACCTACCCTGCCATGTTCGCCCTGGCCTAGGGGCACCCACAGTCCACATCCCCACCCAGGTAAAACCTTAACGCGCCCAAAGTAATGTATCTGAATTTGTACTCGCTCCATTGTGGCTGCTGTGATGCCCTCAAGCGCCCATCCAACTCCGGATAGGCCAGCGCCAGGATGCGGAACATCAGGGGGGTCAGGGTACGACGGTACCTCTTTCTCGTTGGGAGGCCATTCCCAGCTGGGCCTCTGCCGTCTTCCTTGCACAGCGACTCAGGTCCTCCCACCGTTTGCGGCAGTGGGTGCTCCGCCTTTCAAAGACCCCCAGCGTCCCCACCTCCTTGGCGATAGCACACCAATTACCCTTTTTCTGGTGGGCTCTGACCTGCAGGAAAATGACAGCAGAAGAGGGAATTAGTTAACCGTCCGGACCGTCACACTCATGGCCCACCATATCCCTCCCATCCCCTGACGCACATACATTGGCCACCACACTTGCAGCACTCTGGCCAGGATGCCTCAGACCCCACCTACATGCAGCCTACACACACAGCACTCCATCCATTCATGGCCCACGCATCATGCTCACAGTGTACTCACTTGTTTGTCTGGAGGACTGTAGAGTATAGTGTACTTGGGTAGGACCCCATCCACCAGTATCTCCAACGTCTCCACAGTGAAGGCAGGGGCCCTTTCCCCAGGCACATGAGCCATTGTCGCTTCCAGACACAGCAGCACTTGGATTGTAGGTCCTCTCCTGTTGAAGGTCAGGTAGCAAGTGAGTGAATAGATAGAAAATGGCGGTCACGTCCGCGGAGATGCGTACCGTCACCGCCGGCGTACATCGCTATTGGCTCCTGGAACCCATAGGGCCCAATGTTAACCAAAGAGAAGTTGCGCGGCAGTCATCGACCGTCTACCGCAGTGGCGCACAATGCCAGCGGAATTACCTCATTTCCACTTGTCCCCCCTCACAGGTCAGGCAGCCACCATTTCAGGGGGACACAGGCCATGGCACCTAACTGCGTGACAGCAGATATTGGCATAGCAACTGACTCTCGGATTCACATACTGGTTTTGTAAATGTCAAAATGCATCATTATTGCCTCCTGAACGCCAGGTTCCGGTGTCTCCATCTGTCAGGTGGATCCCTGTACTACTCACCCAAGAAAGTGTGCCAGATCATCGTTGCATGTTGCATGTTGCATGTTGACAACCTGGCCTTGAGACGCCAGGTGCCTTTTCTGCAGGAGGATGAGCCTGGAGATGGTCTTTTGGCAGCGGTGGAGCCTGTGGACAGTGAGGAAGAGGAGGCAGAGGAAGAAGATGTGGAAAACAGAAGTTATACCATACTGCAGAACTTCCAGTGACACACATGTAAGACACTGTAACTTCTCTTTAATGTTCAGTTTTGTGTTGGACATTGTACAAGGCAGCCTGATTTCCCTATGTCTATGGCCACTTACTGTACCCTTTGGGATCTCTATTTTCAGATCTCTATGGCCCACTCTGGCTCCTGGTATATTTACTGCTGCCCACTAAAGGTCATACCAATGTATACATTGTTGTACATATGAATTGCAATGTTTTCAGAATGTTTTACTAATACATATTTCAATCATTTGACAGACTCCAGATTTGTATTTGTTGCAAGGGTGTTTATTGAAGTGCTAAGAAGTGGTGGAGGAATGTCCAGATAGAGTTCAGTCTCTTGGTATCACAGGTGCATTGTCCAAGGGGACATAGGTAGGGAAGCAATGGCAGTTGAAGGAGGACAGGGTGACAGAGTGGGACACAAGGGTGACTATCAGGAGAGTCTTATTTCCTGGTGGGGGTCTTGGCAATGTTTTCTGGCTTCTGCCTGGATCGCAGGGACCGTTTGCAGAGTGGTTCTCCTTCTGCAGGGGGTGGGGTGCTGGTAGCCTGTTGGTCCTGTGGCGGGGCCTCTTGTCCACTAGTGCTGGCGGAGGTGGAGGGCTGTTCATCAATGTGGCTAGTGTCAGAGGCCCATTGGTGTGCCACTGCCTCCCTCATGGTGTTCGCCATGTCACCCAGCACCCCTGCAATGGTGACCAGGATGGTATAGATGTGTTTGAGGTCCTCCCTCATCCCCAGGTACTGTCTCTCCTGTAGCCACTGGGTCTCCTGCAACTTGGCCAGTATCTGGCCCATGGTCTCCTGGGAATGGTGGTATACTCCCAGGATGTTGGTGAGTGCCTCCTGGAGAGTGGGTTTCCTGGGCCTATCCTCCCCCTGTCGCACAGCAGTCCTCCCAGCTTCCCTGTTGTCCTAAGCCTCTGTCCCCTGAACCGTGTGCCCACTGCCACTGACCCCAGGTCCCTGATCGTCCTGTGTTTGTGGAGTTGCCTGGGGTCCCTGTAGTGGTGGACACACTGCTGATTGACGTGTCCTGGGGACAGTGGCATGGGCCCACTGGGTGGGTGCTGTGGTGGTGATTCCTGAGGGGGTAGGCTCTGTGGTAGTATGGGACTGTGGCATGGTAACCGACTGTCCAGAGGTCACTGATGGGCCAGGTTGGTCATCGTGATCCAAGCGTGCAGAGCTGCTGTCATCACTGTGGGCCTCCTCGGGGGACTGGATGTTGGTGGCAACTCCTCTCTGGTGACGTTGAGTAGGGGTACTGTGGGGATGCAAATGCAGTGTTATTGTATCTGTGTGTGCCATCTTGTGCATGGGTGTGTTTCCCTGTATGGTTGTGATTGCCCTGTCAGCTTTGCCTTGTGTGAATGGTGATTTTGTGGGCTAGGTGATTCTCTCTAATGGGCATGCTGTGGTGATCGGTGTCCATGCAGGTCTTTGATGGGAGTCCATGGATTGGTGTTGCATATATGGCTTGGTATTGGGATGGGTGGGTTGTGCTGGTGGTGTATATGTGAGATGGTGGAGTGATGGGGGTGAGGGTAGGGGTAGGAGTTAGTGATGGCATACAGGTAGGGTGGCGGATATAAGAGTAAAGATTTTACTTACCAGAGTCCAGCCCTCCTGAGAGGCCCTCAGGATGCATGATCACCAAGAATTGCTCTTCCCATGTTGTTAATTATGGGGAGGAGGTGGGGGTCCACGATCAGTCCTCTGTACGGCTACCTGGTGTCTTGCAACCACGGCTTGCACCTTCCCCCGTAGGTTGTTCCACCTCTTCCTGATGTCATCCCTTGTTCTGGGGTGTTGTCCCATGGCGTTGACCCTGTCCACGATTCTCCGCCATAGCTCCATCTTCCTAGCAATGGACATCTGCTGCACCTGTGATCCGAATAGCTGTGGCTCTACCCGGATGATTTCCTCCACCATGACCCTTAGCTTCTCCTCTGAGAACCTGGGGTGTCTTTGGGGTGCCATGGATGTGGTGTGAGTGATATGTATGAGGATGTGTGGGGTGATGTGTGGGGTGCTGTGTTGGGGTGTATGGTGTGAGGTGCTTGGATGGTGTGTGGGTGATGGTGTTATGTGGCTCAGCTTGGGTGGGTGCTCCTGGCTTGTGTCTCTCTCTGTTGGCAATCTTTATTTTCTCGTAAAGGGTTGTGGGTAGTGTGGGTGTGAGTTTTACAGTGGTGTGGGTGTGGTGTGTGTATGTGTGTCAGGTGGGTGTAGTTTGAATTGTCCAATGTGGTGTAGTTTTGTAAGTGTGTGTATATTATGAGCATGGCGGTGTGTACCACCAATGGTTTACCGCGGTTGAAAGATTTGTGGGTCCTGATACCATGGGTGTATTCCTGTTGGCGTAACGGTGTGGGTTTTGCTATCGCCAGTTTATCACTGACCTTTGGTGTGGCGGACATGTGAGGGTGTCTGTATAGTGGCGGATTTCTCTGTGTGGGTCATAATACCCATAGCAGTATACTGCGTTGTCACGGTATGTTGGCGGCCATCAGCACAGCGGTAGGCGGCATTTACCACCAAGGTTGTAATGAGGGCCTATGTTATTTTGAGTGTATATCCAGTTGGACAGGGTGTGAATCCCATTATCCACAACAGCTAATGCCTTTTTCAGATTCTCCTGGTCTATTTGCCTTAACCGGGCAGCTGCTTCTTGTTGGGAAAGCTTCCAAATGTAATTATATACTTCATATAAGAACGCTTTCTGCTGTGTTTTCTGGGGTCTAACAGGAAATCCTGTAAGTCAGTATTATTAGACAGGAGACTGAGGTGTTCTCCAACCGCATCTAGTGAGGAAGTTCTTAACCACTGCTGGCATAGTTTCCCTACACTATGGCCCTCATTACAACATTGGCAGTAATGACCGCCTATCGCCACAGCGACGGGCGCCAACACACCACCGCCATGGCTACCAGCCGGCAATGTGTATTATGACCGCTGACGGTAGTCCGCCAGAAATCTGGCGGAACGCCGCCAACGGTCATGGTGGCGAACATGGGTAAGGCGGCGCTGCAGAAAACAGCATCGCCACACCAGCAAAACACCGCTGACGTATCATGAGCAATGATACGGCCTGGCGGTGTTTTGCTGGCAAACGCTGCTGCTGACAGCAGCGCCACAGACCATCTCCAGCCGGAGGACCCCTGCAAGCAGGTAAGTCGGGTTCTCCGACCGGACAGACGGGGGTGGGTGGTGTTGTTGTATGTGGGGGGGTTGTGTGTATGTTTTGGGATGCGTGCATGCAGGTGTGAGTCGTGTTGGATGCATGCGTGAATGAGTGATTGTGAGTGTTGTGTGTTGTGGATGCATGTGTGTGACAAGGTATGGTGGTGTGTGTTGTGGTGTGTGGGTATGTATGTGTGCATGTGTGGGTGGAGGTGGGTATGTGTGTGTGTGTGTGTGTACATGGGTGCGTGTGTGGGTGTGTATATGTGCGGGGGCAGGAGCGGGTGGGGGACGGTGGGGGAGAACTCTGGGGAGGGGGTGGGTGGCGGGAGAGACCCCTATCAGTGCCAGGGAAGGGATTCCCTGGTACTGATAGTGCCTCCCACCATGTTTTTTGTGGCGGTACAGAAAACCACGAAAACCATGCCGGTAGGCCGGGTTGTAATGCTGAGGGTGGGAATGCAACGGCCGCTGGGCTGGAAACCGAAGTCTCCAGCCCAGCGGCTGTTACCACCCTGGCGGTCCGTGTGTTAAAGTTACGGTGTTGGATGGCGGAAAACGCCAAGGTCCAAATCCATTTTTTTTTTTACCGCCGGTCCACTTTAACCCCAACCGCCAGGGTTGTAATGAGGGTCTATGTGTTGTAACTGTACCACATGTTTGGATAATATATAGCGAGGGTCCGGCCTATTAGTTCTAAAAACCCCCGAGGAGTTGATGAAACGTTGGTGACACCCATTGGTTTCTACTGGCCACAATAACCACCCGCCAGGACGTGTCAGTGAAACATTAAATGTACCATTTTGGACTCATTCGTCGAGCTGATCTTCAGTTGCATTTGTATATTTTTGCCATTTGTAAAATTTTGCAGGGGCAGGTATAGTGGGTGTGTTTAATTCTTTGATCTTTGCTAAGTCTAGACAACTTGTTTGTTATACTGTTTCATTTGAGAATATAATTTGTACAGGTATCAGGCATGCTCTGAATAAAGATTCCTTCCCCCTTATTTGCCAATGTCTAATTCCCCACACACTTTTTTATGTCAATCGACTTTAGCCAATATTCATGGCCTTCTATAATCAACCGGGAACCAAAGGATTCCGAATATATAAATTTCGTATTCGTTAATAATATGTGTATGTTATTAGTAGGTGGCAATTTCAAATAATATGACTCAGCATTTCTAACATCATGCCCAGAAAAACACGTAAACTTTTCAGAATAAGCTTCAGACCCCCCCTTGTGGTGGAGTCGGACAATGTTACCATTGTGTATAATTAAATATAATTTTGGGACTGCTCGCTCTATGTATGAAATTATGCCATAATAATTATAGCAAAACATGTCACAATAATTTTCTTTTGATTGATAAACATCTTCGTTTTCAAATACAGTATAATTCTGTAATTCAGTCATCATAGAATCAACTGTTTTCACATCCCAATCATCAGAAACAATTCCTGGTATTATGATCTAATTTATAGAAAGTTTGAACACATATGGTATTTGAATAACCTCCGTGGGACCGTATATATCAGATGTTACTTTATCCCAAACAATCCCACCAGCGGAAATGTTCACAAAAGACAAGTCTCTGCGGACCTTGTGAGAAGAAAAATGTGGTTTTAGGACCTCATCCACCTGTTCAACTGCTGATTTTTCAGGAAGAAAATTACCATGTGTTAATAAAAAGAAAGCAATGACAAACCCAATCCAATGCAGGAAAGCTAGTACAGTCAAAGAAAGCCACAGATAGTTCCATGGAACAATGAAGTAAGTTATTTTAAGCCAATTTATCAGCTTACGTGGTTTTGACAGTTCTGGTGTCGAAGAGGCGAATGAGTCCAAAAAGTCATCATTGATGTCGGCAAAGTACCCAGAAGCAGTTTGTGCAAAGACTGGAGCCCTGTTTGTTGGTGGAGTTGGTGTTTCCCCTGGAATCCAGCTGATAGATGTTACTGGTACATCCTTAATTCCTACAGAGGCAGTACTGGCAGAAGAATTGTCATCACGGAACTGCTGTAATTCCTGTAAGACAGTGACACGATCATTCATGTCAAAAGGTGTTTCTTCCACCTCTAAGCCAGGACCATCAAGATCTGGAACATACACTCAAGTTCCGAACAGGCACTCATATGAAGTCCGACCCCCCAGGGACCTACTAGGCAGATTGTTAAGTACTCTCTGAACTCCATATGGATGTTTAAGCCATCTACGACCCGTACCTAAGACTCTGGCTGTTAAGGATTGCTTTAAATCATGGTTTAATCTCTCCACTACACTATTTCCCTCGGAATGAAATGGAGACGAGTACTGAAGTAGGACCCCCAACGAAGCCATGGTGTCCGTGAATGCCCTTGAGGCGAAAGCAGGGCCCTGGTCCGAATAGAAGGCTGCAACTGCATATGTACCGATAAAGACTCTCAAATCTTTAATAACAGTCGGAGCGTCAGCCGAGCGTTGTAGCCACACCCATAGAAATCTGGAGCAAGAGTCAACAGCAACCAATAAATACTTGTATGCACTATCCGGTGTTAGGGGACTGCAATAGTCCAAGTATACACATTGTAAAGGTTTGTTTGAAATTAGGAGGGGTGTCTGCGGCGGGCACTTAGTGATGGAAACTATAATTTGCTGACAAATGTCACAACAAAGGATATACTGTTTGGTTTCCTTGTAGAGTCCTGGCCACCAATAGCAGGCTTGTAAGATTGATATTGTAGCCGCCACACCAGCATGGGCAGATGCCACCCCTTCACACGCTGCTTTAATCACCTCTGGTCTTATATCTTTATTGGGAATATCTCTCACGCCTACACCTGGTATCCTAACCTCAGAATTCAGGAGATCTCCCATTCGGTAGGAATATTTAGCTGGAAATGTTTTAGGATAGGGCGTACCATCAGCCGTAGATTTCACGGCAGCCCATATGTCTGCATCTGGTTTTGTACTTAAACGTGTTACTGCAGCTACAGCAGCCGCAGCTACTGCTGACTTTGCGGCTTCATCAGCCAGTGTATTTCCAGCCACTTGTATTCCAATGCACTGGTGTCCAAGTGTGTGTACAACATGGATATTTGGTAGCATTACCTTGAGATCCGCTTCTTTCCCCCACAGAAGTCTGTGTTTGATGGTGTTGCCTTTAGAATCTCTGAACACATTCTGGTGCTAGTAATGCAGGTAGTCATTGAAGGGCTGGACACAATAGTATGAATCATAAACAATCAGCGTTGGCTGTGCAGGATCTGTATGCTCCAGTGCCATCAACAGAGCTTTTAGCTCTGCCAATTGTGCTGTGCAATCCCCTGGGGTTTGCGTGTAAGTGTGTAGGAGACAAAATGTATTGTCCTTTATATAGCCGCTTATGACTGCACAAGCAGCAGAATAATGGTGTTTTGTGCCAAGTGCAGGTTGTGCAGAGCCATCAGGGTACATGACTCTATGATATTGTTTAATAGGCAGTGTGTGTGCTGGAACTGGGTATTCTAGATCGTACTGCAAAAATTCTTGAGTTTGTAATTTTGGGTCAAAAATGTAGTCTACATCAGTGGCTGTCAAAGATGTGGCCCATTGTATCCAACATGGATGTAATGCTTTTGCGTTTGGAACGCTAGCTTTTGTGACAGCCTCTAGGGCTAGAATTGGGGTAACAACAACTATGTGTTTGCCCTGGGCTAGAGGTCTCTCTTTAATGACAGCCATCTGTACAGCAGTGAGAATGTTCTCTGTGGGGGCAAAACATTGTTCTGCTGCTGAGTATAAGTGTGATTTGTATGCAATCAGGACTGTTTCACCTTTCAGTAAATGTCACATAGGTGAAACCGATGGCACCAGCAATTACTCTGATGACCAAATGTGTTTGTTGTCCCTTGTATGTAGGTGTTGTGCTGCAAGCATATCTGTCTGCAGATCTCTAAGAATGTGTGTATGTTCCATTGTCTAAAATGTACTTGAAAAACCGGGACGTATTAAGTCATTTAAAAGTTTTATGCATGAGGCATAATCCGGAATCTAAGTTCTGCCAAAATTTAGGAAACCCAATAGTGATTGGAGTTTTTTTATCGTATTTGGAGGCTGTAGTTGTGTGCATTTTTCTAAAAACTGTGGCACTAGGCTCTTTCCTTCACTTGATAGCTCATGTCCCAGGAACAAGACACTGAGGAAGGCAATTTGTGTTTTTTTTAAGTTGAATTTTCAGCCAAATTTAGCAAATCCAATAACAATGCGGGCTACCTGTCTTAAATGTTGTAATAATTCATCATCCATAAGATAAATATCATCTACATAGGACAATGCTTCAGGGTCAATCTTGTGCTAAATTGCAGTAACACGAGCTGCGAACAGTCCTGGGCTGTTCTTATGCCCCCGAGGTAAATAACATAATTTTTTCTGGGAGCCTAGTGCACTGAAACTTATTAAGTCTCTACTTTTAGGTGCTATATTCTGGCAGAAAAAAACATTGGAGATGTCCAGTGTTGTTTTGTATTTTCTACGAACTATGTTGTTCATTAGTGCTTTGCTATGTGAATTTCGTATAGCATATGTGCGTGTATGACTATTTAAGTGTTTGTAGTCTACGACTACTCTGTACGAATGGTCTGGTTTGGCTACTGAGAATAAAGGATTGTTCATTGGTGAGACACAGGGTTCAATTACGCCCTGGTACTCTAGTTGTGTAAGTATTTCCCTCACAGGTGCTTCAGCATCATGTTTTATTGGATACTGAGGTTGGGGTTGGTGTTGATTTTTAATAGGAGTTACATATTAGGGGGATTCTTTATCCCATCCTACGTGATTGCAATATAAAGCAGGTGCCTGTGCCAATGCCCAATCAATGGCATAGGATTCAGCGAGTTTCTCCGGAACTGATTCTGACCCCGGCAGTTCCTTACCGCCGGGGCCGGGGATGCGGGAGCACCGCCAGCAGGCTGGCGGTGCCCCGCAGGGCATTCTGACCGCGGTGGTTTGGCCGCGGTCAGACAAGGAAAACCGGCAGTCTCCCGCCGGTTTTCCGCTGCCCTTGTGAATCCCCCATGCCGCCATGGGGATTCTGACACCCCCTACCGCCATCCTGTTCCTGGCGGGTCTCCCCGTAAGAGGGCCCCACTTTGTATTTCAGTGTCTGCTATGCAGACACTGAAATACGCGACGGGTGCCACTGCACCCGTCGCACATAACCACTCCGCCGGCTCCATTCGGAGCCGGCTTCCTCGTGGGGAGGGGTTTCCCGCTGGGCTGGCGGGCGGCCTTCTGGCGGTCGCCCGCCAGCCCAGCGGGAAAGCCAGAATGGCCTCCGCGGTCTTTCGACCGCGGAGCGGCCATATGGCGGCTCCCTCCACGCGGGCGGCGACCGCCGCCCGCGGGGGTCAGAATGACCCCCTGTGTCTATTTTGCGCTTCTAACTGTAGCGTTACTTTATACACCCTATCAGACACGCATGTCCGCAGTTTCTACTTGTAGAAAGTCATCAGTTGCTTTCACCACCAGATGGTCTAGAAGACTCTGGCGAACTATTCTGACCTCTGCTGCGCTGTCTAGCAGCGCCAGTGCCCACTTCCTGTTCTTCAAGAGGACCCTCTTCCTGAGTGGCATGTCAAAATGCGACTTCCGCCACTTTTTTCTTTTTAAATTGGGGTTTTTGTTGAGCAGGTTTTTCTTACTTTTTAACAGAAACCTCCGATGAGCGTTGTGATCCCCGTTTCCGTTTCATGTACTCTGTTCTTCACTCTGATTGCCCACCTCTCTCATTTTGCTTTTCCGATGAGTCCTGAAAGGAACGAGATTGGCTTGTATCAGTATATTGGTATCTATCAGGCTTTTTTATATTATCTCTATTTCTGAGATTATATCTATTCTGTGGGGTCACCATATGTGGAGATTCTCTCCTTTCTTTTTTAGGAGTTTGTTGTTTTTTATCCCAGCGTTTCTTGTTACCCTCAGGAGCTTGCTTGATAAAATCTTTATTAGATTTGCCCTGAAATTGTGGTTTAGTTGGTCTGGCCCCTAAACTATCTCAACCAATGCTAGAATAGGCCTCTGCAATAATCTTAGGCAGCTCACGTTCCTGATCCTGTTGAGGAACGTCACAGAGCCACATGCGCACTGCTAGTGCGACTGCTTCCCCTTTAAGGTTACTTAAAATAATTGAGGATACCATGGCAAAATAATCATCAATTGTATCCCCAAGTCTAGGGACGGGGCAGCCCCGTATTCATTGTGAATTTGTTTCAACACTTTCTGTAAATTGGCAAGTGGTGGTGTACCGTCTGCGGTTGTATAGAGCGCATTTATTTTTTGTGCTAACCAAAACGGAGTTTCCTCTCGTTTGGTGGATACTTTACCCATGATCAAATGTATAGTCGCAGGATTTATTCCTGGCGTCACTGCATGTGGTTTGCTGGCGCAGCGCGTGCTGGGTTTGTATTTAATGTTTGCATCATAAACTGTACTAATCGTCTATATGTCACTGTTAATTCAGTATATAAGTGACAAACCTCAGCTACTGCTAAAGCCGCTCCTGCAGGGTGTGGTGTATAGGTGGCCAACAAAGGCCAGGTAGGGCCATCATTACTTAGAGGACCTTACCTTACTGGAAGTATTGTGTGGGGTAGGGCGCCATCAAGCCATTTATTATGTTCTTGATAAGATAATGGTATTTCTAAATATGCATATGCCCTGTATTGTCCAGGTACGTTTGCAAGCATATAATGACCAAGTGTGTTTGTGTTCTCATCAACCGCTGGAAATGTGACCCAAGAATAGAAAAGTTCTGTTCTATAAGCTGGATGGGCATCCACCACAAACGTGACTGGACCCCCATGGGCCGTTAGACCATTTGCTAGTAAATTTGCAGTCAGAGGTTGTCTCATATTGACTGCTGTGCTACCTGCTGCAGATTCGCCATGCTAGATTGAAGATATGTTCAGAGAAGGCACACCAAATAGGGTTTTCCTTTTAAAGTTCAAGCTTGAACAACCCCTAGCCTTAGATAAAATAATCTACGTAGCTGGGGTGGAAATCCTCAGTACCACGGATGTCTCTGTATATGGTACTGAGGTGTCATTATATACAATGAGACAGAGATACTCCAGAGAACCCGAAAATTAGAGCCTGACCAAACGTTGGCAGCGCCATGTCGCATAGGCTCTCATTATTCTAATGAGTCTACTGGATTTTGAGCAGCAGAATTGCCCGCGGTGTGGGTGACTAAGTCAGACCCACTGCAGGTGACACCTGTCACTCCAATCCGGGTTTTGCTCCGGTCAACTAGCAGTGCCTCATCTCCACCCAAGGGCGGGGATGACTGGGCAGCTGAGCGCATGACATAACTGGTTTCTCAGGGAAGCCGTGGTCACTCAGATCTCATCCGTTTCTCTCAGTTACCTTAGTCTCATATATAAATGACGAACAGAGGCAGTATAAGTTTCAATAATGATTTTAATAAAACGACTGCATCTTAGATAGCAAAGCGTGAGCTGCAATAACCAGGACAACACAGCATAACAATATTAAAATTGTGACTAGGAGAGTGAAGTATAAAAATAACGCTATCATAGTGTCACTATGGTGAATATACTAACTCCTACCTAGGCTATGATAGAGCACAGCATGCTAAGCTCTAATTCTGCCCTTCAGGTTCCCCTGGGAAGACATCATCCCCCACACCTGAGAAAAGGCCTGCAGTCTGCGTTAGCATCTGTAGCAAAGCATTCGGCAATCAGCATACTGTTGTGGTTATCGGGCTGGAATCTCCCTCTAATGTGTACAGGACAAGGAAGTGTTTCTATAACAACACAGCTGATGTTCTGAGAAAATGTCCCTACGTAAGGATGTGTGTTTTCTACGAATGTTGGAGACTAAACTTCTACCACGTTCACCAGCAATGTACTGTGCTGTAGCCTTGGAAGAAGCAAAGTGAGCAAGAATGTCCTGGTTGAGAACAGAGTGCTGGCCAAGGCAAAAACAGTGAGATAAACAGAAAATAAAACATGACCGTAAATTGGCTATTGTAACAATAATAAAATAAAGCCAAATAAAATCTATCTAGGTTAGAGTGCACAGAGGCTTGGCGTCGTGTTGTAAAATAACGTGCATGGAGCTATTGCTAAAATGGCTACACAACAACCACATACCTGCCACATAGCCTTCAAATACAGCAACATAAAAAATGTCCCCGCGTTGTTAGAAATGGGGTCTCTAGTTGGCAGTCAGTTTACACTCTGTCCAAGTAGGGACTTTCACTCTAGTCAGAGTAAGGAAGGTACACAGCTCAGATAACCACCACTTACCCCATTAGTAGCTTGGCACAAACAGTCAGGCTTATCCCAGAGGCAATCTGTAAAGTATTGGCCCAAACACAAACACCACAAAAGGACTCCACACCAGTTTAGAAAAATAGCCAATACGTATCTAAATCAAACCAAAACAACAAAAATCTAACATATACAAGTAAAAATATCATGTTTTAAAGTTAATAAAAGAGTCTTAATTAATAGGAATCAATGGGTGCATTGTTTTCGACCAAAGTACCTGATTTGCACCAAAAATAAAGCTGCAAGGGTGAGGGTGTATTAGAAAAGAAAGCAATGCATCGATTCCTTACTCGCAAGTGAGGCTGTGTGTCAATTCTTTCCCCTCCTGGTAAGTGTTGTGTCAATTCTTTCCTCACAGTGAAGAGATGCATTGATTTCTGGACAGGTAGCCTCGGATCCTTGCCGTGATGTTGATGCTTTGGTACCCAGTGTTACGCCGCGGGCCAGTAATGTGCCTGCAGTTCCCCATTCTTGTCTCGCAGGGAGGCCCATGGTCCAATTTTTGCCACGTCGGGCCTGCCGTGGGATACCTGTTCTCCTGCAGTGTCCAAGTCTTGCACAGCGGTGGGGTCGGGTGGCCTAAGGTCGGGTGGCTAGGGGTCAGGCTGCGGAACTTGCCACGGTTGCAGTCTGCTCTGTCTTTGCGTTGCGGTTGACCCCCCCGGGACGCATATATCATTCTTATCTGTTTTCCTGGCTTTTGGCTGTCTGCTTTTTTGGTCATTGGGGCCATGCTTTCTTGGTCCGAGAATGCTTGTCTATTCCAGCATGCACTGCTTTTTCCTTTTACTAGTAACTTTCCAAGATGGCGTTTCTCCTATTTTGTCCTATGATACTTTCCCAACTTAATATGGCATCCTTCCTTTTCCTGTTTGTTCACTTCCTGTTTTACTGGTATATCAGGGGCTTGAGTTTCTTTCTTCTTTGCGTTGCAAGACTCTGGTGTGGTGGTCCTTGCTCCTGTTTGTTCCTGCTTTGGATTGCTTGCTGCTTGGTTTTCCCTGCAGCTTCCTGATGGTCCAGTTCTTTGAGTCCTTAGTTCCACTGTGCCTTTTCTGATTTTCTGGCGCTTCTTTCTGGAGGTTTTTTACCAGGTGGTTTTTCCTCTGGAGCTCCTTCTGGAGGGCACGGACTGCTTGGGCTTTCATCTTGCGGGCAGCACCGTGGCAACTGGAAGGGGTCGTCTTTATCTTGGCCTGGCCAGGACATATAAGATCTGAAGCCATACTGCACCTACATCTGACAGATGTGATCAAAAAAAGGCGAATCGTGACACCCAGGGACAATGTGTGGAAAATCCAGATGCACAGTAACAATAAACCCGCTCTGAGCTGGCGATGTGACAATTTCGGCAGCCACAAGGCAGGTGCTGCATCGAATTTACAGCCGTAAGTTGGGTGCTGCGTTGATTTTACAGCTGCGGTGCGGGTACTGCATCAATTTTTCTGATGCCCGGCTCCGGTGTGTGGATTTTCACTCAGGTTTTACCAACTTTTCCTTCAAAGGGAATAGGGACTGGAAAGCCAACACTTGGCAAATCAGGTGGTCTCAGCAAGAGGTCCAATTTAGACAGAGAGTACTTGTACCAAAGTCCTAAAGCCAGGAAAAATAATTTCAGCACAGGAACAAAAACAGGATGTCAGAAGCAAAAAGTACAGGGGAAATCATGGCAAGTGCTGACAGGTCTAACATCTCCCATATGGATTATACAATGCAGGCAAAGGGGGGAGGCGATTATGCCCACTTGCCACAGTTTAGGATGTGTGAGGTAAGCCCTATGTAAGTACTTAAATTGTATAAGGCATAATTGAGCAGCTACAGCAGTTTCTCTGGTGGGAGTTTAGGCCTTCTCGTCAGTCGGCATCATTGTTCAAGTTCTCTCATCCAGGTTTCTTTTAAGTCAGAAAAAGAGTGTGAATGACCAATGATTTGTATATTACAGACAATTTGTGTTTTATGGGGGGTGGCTACGGAGTACATGGGCCTCCAGGGGGATGAACTCAGGTAGTTACTTCAAATTGGAGGGTTGGAGGGCATGCCTAACTTGTAGGTCGCAGAAGAAGTGAGCTGTTTGTAACTCAAATGCCGCTTGTAGGCTCAAGAAGGACCTAATGGTTGCTGCTGTCATGATGTCTCCTCAGTTTGTGATTCCAATGATGTCCCACTCTCTGCATGCCTCTACAGATGATAACTCAGGAATCCAGTGTCCAGTCCATACTAAGGTTTCCATCTTAAGGCACCTGCCCCAGCCCTGTGCACAGGGTGTCATTCCAGGTTTGGTAGCCTACCCATGTCATCAGGGAGAGTGTCAAGAGGAGGGGGCCTCCATAAAGAAAATGTGAAATTGGAGTCCCTTGTATGGCCCACTGCATATAAGGGTTGTCTCCAAGTCAACGTCACCATTTGTAAAGCACAATCAGATGTGAGGCTCTGTAATATGAGAGAAAGTCTGAAGAAGCCAGACCTCAGTCAAAGGTAGACTTGTGGCCCTTAGTCAGTGAGACTCTGGCTAGTTGGCAGTTTCAGAGGAAATGCTGCATGAAGATGTTCTTGGTATGGGATACTGGTAGTTTTGCTACTGGCATAATAGTTGGGGCATGCTGACCATTTTGTAAATTGTTGACATGCCCATAAGTGAGATTGGGTGCATGGACCAGAAACTAAAATCAGCTTTCAGTCTGACTATATGTGATTATATGTTCTCCTCCCAGTCCCAATGTTTGTCCTTAGTGATGTAAACACCCAGCTATTGAAAGCCGTTTGTGCATGCCCTGAGCTCCTTGACCCAAGACACTGTTTTTGCCTGTCCCACAATGGATATAAATTAGATTTAGCAATGTTAATGTTTAAGCTGGCATACTCCCCGAAGATCTGCAGGATCTGGAGAGCCCATGGCCCTGATGCAGGGGGAACTGACAGACAGATCAGGATGTCTTTGTCTTTGGCTTTTAGGGCGATCTTGACTGACGTGCAGAGGCCCACTCAAAGCTCGGCATTTCAGCATCCACTGTTTTTCATTCCACTAGAGGTGGCTCCATTGCCAGTGCAAAGAGTAGTGGGGACAGGGTGCACCCATGTGGTATGCCTTGGCATACTGGGAAGACCTGGAACATTGAGCTCCCTACCCAAACTCAGGTATTGAGGTCTGTTTAGAGGAGTCTGACTGACCTAATGAATTTGGGTCCAAAATTAATTTGTGCAAAAAGGGCAAAAGGGTAGGGCCACTCCACTGAGTGGAAGGTCTTACTAAAGCCGACCAGAAGGATTGCCTTGTCTCTTGGTATCTGGTCTGCAATGGCCGGTGCATTGTGGACAAATCTAATGTTGTGTCACATGGCAAGTCCCAGCATAAAGCCAGATTGGTCCAAGTGGACCAAGGATCTAACCACCTTTAGCAATTTATAAGCGAGGGCTTTCGCTCAGATCTTAACTTCAATATTTAATATTCAATAGGGAAACGGGCGATAGGAGAAGCAGCAGGTCAGAGGTTGATTGGCTTGGGGATCTACCAGATACATGTCAGCGAGTATTCAACCTGTCTTAGGTGACTCTTGGAACTTGTCTGCAAGTAATAGGCTCAGTAGGGTCCGGTATGCCTTCAGGAATGAAACAGGGAACCAGAACCACGATTTTGGCAGATTGAATTTGGGCCAAAGATCCCAAGTTCCTCCAGGGATACGGCCTCTTTGATTGAGTTTCTTTCCTTTGGAATGAGGTTTTGAGATTGCAAGTCATTAATAAATGCTGCCTTGTCCAAATCAGACGGCCTCGAGGTTTGGCTGCTGTTACTCAGTGAGTACTTGGTCTCCTGTCTGTTGCCCTTCTGGGTGGCAGTAAATTTGTTTCTGCAGCACCCAGAGATTTGCAGCTTTTTCTTCATGGGAGTCAGGTTATTCTGGGTTTGCTTTTGTATAGCCTGATGTCATTATTATTGCAACAAGAAGTAGGGTGAGGAGGTAATTAATTCATTACTTTCCGGTAATTCTCATTACTTTGAATACCCTGTTTCTCATACCAGTACTTATGTCCCGCCCTCCCTGTTCCTTCGAGTTTTACAACCTGACTCCTTTGGTTATTTAGCTTTGGGACGTAGAGGTTGTTTTCAGGGCTCCATCCCCATTAATTACCAAATTGGTACAAGATGATTGGAGATTGAGAGAGGGGGGTAGGTTTTTTGCGTGGAGCTTTTTGATTGTTTCTGGCTAAGGCATGTGGGCCTGGGTAGAGGTGAAACACCTCACTTCAGTAAGTATTGGTTCCAGAAACAAGGTATTCGGAGTAATGCTCAATTTCCAAAATACATGAATTACCCTTGCGTAGTTTGCATTTCATGCCTCCCAATTTCTGGGAAAGCATTTATAAAGCACAGTAGGTTATAGCTCATTTTGTCATCCTATTTCTAAAAGGCTTTCTCAAAATTAGTTTTCAGGGGTGGGTGGGAGAACTAAAAAAATACTAAAAGCGGAAATTGGTGCAGTGAGATAAGAACAGTAACATTCCAGCGGTTATCTGGGGCTTTCAGAACCTAATCGGGATCAGACCACTGGAAATACTAATTTCTATGCAGCATGAGGAATCTTATAATACAGTCAGTATTCAGTTCAAACTGAAAACTGACAGAGTAAGTAAGCAATGGTCATGAAGAAGACGATACACCAAGTACTCGTTGTTGGAATTTCCATTGCACCCAGGAATTCCAACTAGCAGTTGATCCCAAAAGCACCAATTGAGATATGTTAACCTGATGGAGGGATGCAGAGTTTCTTGTGCCTTTCACTGTCTATACTGGCATTTCAGTTATGCCGAGCCCACCGATTATATATAATATATTAATAATCTTGTTTCAGGAAATATCTACAGGTTAGGGAGCTGAGTTTAGCGCGGTATCCCAAGGCGGTGGCATTATTTACAATTTCCCTTACATTCCCCCCACACACTCCCACTACCCTCTCACCAGCTGCCTCCTTCAAAACTTGCAACAATTTTCCACTGTATCAGAGCACTGCAAATGCACTGTTCCAACAACCGAAGGTGTAGGTAGAATGAACTACTTCAGCCCTATGTGACTCTGCAGATACACATCGTTCTGCAGCAAGCAGCCACCTAACTGTTACACATCCCTGCCCAATACATTTCCCCAAGTTGTGCTGGAACGGGCAGTGCCACCTCTCCCACCAACAACTTTAAAATGGCCACACGTCCCGGAAGTGCCAGACAATGGAAATGGGTGGGGGTGCTCAAGCCACGCCCACAGGTCACACACCCTCCTGAGAAGCACTTCCATGCAATTACTGTTTGATTAACGTCATTCCTTCGTTCATAAAAACTAACACAATCTTTAAAAAAGACTCTTTGTACGTTTGAAAAAAAGTTAAAGCTTAAGCCAACTATAAATAGTTTGTCATAGCTTATGTTGCTTTTACCCCTTAAAAGTTGTTTAGACTGCATTGTAATCAACTGATTCACAGTAACATCAGGCATTTCAGCCTAGATATGCAGCAAGGATTAGAAACACATTCTTCAAACCTTACCTTTAGGAATTTCTTTCAACCCATGCTTAACAAAGCACTGGAAAAATAACACAGCTCCTAAAACACGTATAATTCACCCCTCTGTTCAACATCTAGACCATTCATATGGGCCTTCAGCCTGAAACAAGCAAGGGAACCTTTATTTAGCAGGCGCATCCGTCAATGTTACAGTTAAGACTAATTTCAGCACTGTCTGTGGCCGGGGTAAAGGAAGCATTGTAAACGGAGAACACTGTGGACTGTAATCACTTATCAGTACTGAGACTGACGTAAAACCGACTATTCCCCAATCTTCGATTATATCTTCCGTTGCTTTTCGCTCACATACCTATGCATACGATTCTAAACGTTCTCTTTCTTTCCCTTCTGTTGCTTCTATTCATTTTCGCCTCTCTCTTGTGTCTGCATGAACGAAAGTCGGATGGCTACCCATTCTCTCCAATTAAAATACGTTTTTTCAGCTTTGAGGTCTTTACTATTCCATTTACAATTGAATTTCACCTCTTTGATTTCACGTCTCTCTGCTGACTCATGTTTGTAATTTTCAATTACATTTCCCTCATATCAAGAGGCTAGTTAAAGCATACGCTGGTTGTACTTAATGCATGTTTTGTCGCTATCAGTCGATTGTACAAATCCACGTGTGTGAATTCACAGATATATCTGGGGGCTTCAAATTACGAAAATAACGTTGTTTAACTCTGAGTGTCAAAATACACTGGTAATGCTACTTTTGGACTTATGCTGGACGGTGACAATGTGTGGGGTGTGCTCGGTCATGTGACTGTTGAGAATAGGTTGAAAACAAGTCACATCTGTGCTAAGCATGCAGATTGTGACATGCCACCCTGCACCGACGTGACGCACAAGGGTCCGCTGGCTGAGGCAAGTACCAAGACTTGTACTCAAGAAATACGAACTGTCAATGGGAGGCGCGAGCACAAGCACAGGTGAGGGGGCATGTATTTTATTTTTTGAGATTTTTCAAGGATTTTGCAGAATGTTATCAAGCACTGTTAGACCACTGTTAAGTTTCAATACCCGAGGTTGCTGTGCCTTTGTGCATGCCAGTCCTCCCCAGCCTCTGTTGAAAAGGTTGGTGAGGACTGGACAGTTGAGGATTTCATCAAGGGAGAACTAGGACCACAACAATAATTATATAAAGGACTAGGACAGAGCTAGTAGAGTGGAAGTGTGTTTTTTTTTTGTAATTTTGCCTTCCTTGATTTTTTTATGGCCACTATATTGATAGTGGCTGATGTTGCATAATCATTGCATAACCCTATTTTTTCAAAAGGTATCCAAAGTTGGTAATGGTTGATGAACAATTCCTTTAAGCCTCCTCTGTGCAGTTCATATTAGGATACTAGAACGGAAAGTGTGGTGAGGCTGAATTGGAAATCCTTATGAAAGAAGTTACAGCTTATAAAATAAAAGGTATTTGTTACAAAGGCGCATAGGGATTCCTTTATCCGTGAAAATTAGGACCTGGTGCACAACTTTTATGAAGTGCAGTGGCAGCTTTCCAAGGAGACTGCGAGGAAGTAAAAACAAATATGTCCTGATTTAAGAAGCTGTGCGCACCAGAAGCTCTTCGAAGGACAAGAGCACATTTGTAAAAAGGAGATCCATTCCCCAAAATAATTATCATTGAAATGCCTGCAACGAAGCTTAAGGGTGAATCCCTATTATTCTGAATTAAATCCTATAGAATGTTTTTTGTTACATGAAACCTGAAAAATTAGCTTAGTTAGTAGGCAAGGGGTGTTGGTTGTCCCCTCTGACCTGACAAACCAAGAAATGTGAATATAAGATTTACATTTGAACATTCATGTTAAGCGCTTTTAGGAAAGATAGCATTTTGTTTTGCTAACTGTAAGTTTTTATGCATTTAGAATGTTAAGACTGTTTAGCCCATGGTTGACTGGTAGGAAAACTTAGGCTCTGTACTGAAGGACTTAGCTATTTATGCAGATAACACAATTATAACAGTTATAGGCTTAATTGGTGGGCAGGGATGTGTTATGTCAGATGCCATAGGTCTGACCTGTTTATTATGAAAAGTTACTGCAAAATTGGGGTGGAACAAACCATGAGATTTGCAATGTCAGAATACTTAGGAAAGATACAACCTTACTGAATTCAAACTCCTCACACACACATTCAAGGTACTACACAACTCAGTCCCCACCTACCTGACAACCACATCTCCTTCGAACAACCAACCAGACACCTCTGCTCTACAGAACTCCTACTCACATATCCCTCACACATATGGAACCAGATCAAAGGGATGGGTGTTGTCTTACACTGCTTCTAAAACGTGGAACAACCTTCTACTCCACATATTAGCCCCCTTGCCTCTTCTTGAAGTCTGCAACAACCTAAAGATCCGGCTTTTCAATTAACCAACCTGCCATGGTCAGGGCTAGGCACACACACCTGCTCTTTGCAAATACACACAACATAACATAACATAGAATAACATAACAATACATTTGGCAACTACAATTTTGTATACTATGGGGTGGATTATGACTTTGCGGACAGAAAGGCTCGTCTGCCGAAGTCCTGATGGGTAGGTTGCCCCCAGTGCGGCCGCCTCCCCACTGGCCTAATTACAAGTTTCCCACTGGGTCAGAGGGCAGAAACATAGTTCCCAGTGGGAAACAGCCTACAGCATTGTCTCTGGCTTGTAATCAAGCCGGTATCAATGCTGAAGTGCGTTGGGTGCACCAGCTCCCGTCACGATCTTCACTCTCTGCAGAGCAGACAGAGAACATCATGATGGGCCATAGCCAGGGGGGCCCCAGAATTGCACCCCGTCTCTGCCAGCTGTTTCATAACAGTGCTACTGTCATAAAACCACTGGAGGAGAAGGGAGTTGTATTCCCCAGGGCAGCGCTGCCTGCTGCGCTGCCATGGCGGATAAGGACTGCCAGCACCGCCACACCGTCCTGTGGAGGAAGAGTGGTGGTGCTGGCGGTCCGACCGTGGCGGTAATGTGGCGGTCGGACCACCGCATTGGCGGTGGTCCATTTGCCACACCACTCTGGCAGTCTTAAGACCACCAGAGTTGCAATGAGGGCCTATGTCATTTTAGGACTGTGTGCCTGAGGTTTGCCTTGTGGGTATGCTTAAGCTCAGTAGAGGAGACTTCATTTGGTTATGGTTACAGTGGCAAGACAATGATAGCAGCTAAAGGTCTAATTGATTCATGAGGAAAACATATTTCCAATACCATATGTCTGATCTGTTTATTATGAAAAAAGTGATAAAGGCAGTAGGTCTGCAATATTCACTGTGAAAAACATATGTTAAAGTTAACAGGCATTTAATAGTGAATTGATATATGTATTTTTTAACAAATAGTTATTTTGTTATAGAAATGTCAGCGATTGCCTTTATATGGAAAGTTTCTGGTGTTAGGTATTGTCTCTGACAAACATTAGGGGGAGAAGATTTGCTCAGTAAAAACTCATGCTAGAATATTTTCCTAGATGTCAGCCAGTATCTTGTAAGAAAAAATAAATAACATATACATTCATATATATAAATATATCCATACAGATACATTGGTGGTGTGAGAAAGTCATCCATTTTCCTCTAATCAACCCCATTTTCTCGATTGATACTGGTGGTTACTGACTTTGACTGTGACCTTGGCTCTGCCAACAAGGCCCAAGGCCAGAGTTCTGTTTAAAAGGTATATGCTATTTAGGCATAATTATAGTAGGCTCTGATGACCAACCTGTAAATCCCTAGTATATGGTAGGGCATGTAGGTGTAGGGACACCAGTAGAGTTAGGACACCCGTGGGTGCAGTGCAGTGATGTCAGGTATTATGTTAAAGGCAGGCCTGTCTTGCTTTTGAAATAAAATTAAGCCCAAATTGGACTTTGGAATTAAAAGTACTTCCAAAGTCTTTCACTACCTTATTTATACATATAGGTCACTCCTAAGTCTATCCTAGGTGCCTCAAGGGTAGGGCACAGTGTAATTATAAGTAGGGTCATTATAAAAGTTGTTTTCTAATCTCTGCGAGAGTAAACTACTCACTTCTTTTTTATTCATTGTAGTGCATTAGCTCCATAGGCATATAAGAGAAGGCTTTATTTTAAATTAAGAAAGTCTTACTTTAGTTAGGACTGAGTTAAAAATGTCATTCAATATATAAAATTAATAGTTAGAATAAATTCAACATCTTGCTAATGTTGGATTTATTATAACTATTACAGGGAAAGAGTTTTAGAACTCTTTCTAAAAGTAACCTAAAATTAGCCCTGTAGTAGCCTATTCAGATTGATCAGCTTTGGCATGCTGAGCTAAGCAATCTTAATGAGGAGTGAACTGGCCTGGGCTGAGACAAGGGAAGCATCTGGTGGGTAGCAATCTGCAACAGCAGATGGCAGAGCAGGAAGGGGGCTGGGTGGCCAAACTGGTCTTCAAAGAAGGGAAAGACACTTGGGACAGAAACCAGACCTCTTCCATTTCTTGCCTCCTCAGCCAGAAGGGAGCCCCAGTAATTAGAGCAAGATAGGGTCTGGAAGAGGAGTGTTAGAGAACGTTAGCCAAACCAGTGGGTGGGCTTAGCCAGACCTAACCCTCCAAGAGAGGTTTTCTCCATTTTAAACTTTAGGAAACAGTGCTTTCTGGAATTAATATGTGGCACGCACACCAGGAAGTGGTCATCACAGAAGGTGGCACCCTGTACTGCATTGGTCATGGTGCCCGACTGTTTGCCAGCCCGGAAACCTGGATAAAAGTGGAAGAGCTGCCCAGCAACTCAGTCCTTGCTGGAGGAAAATCAGAAGAAGAAGGACTGCCTTGTTAAACCCCTGGTCTGCACCTGAAGGACTGCACCCACAAGGACTACACCAGCTGCACACTCTGGGCTTTACCACAAAAAGGACTTCTCCTTGCTTCTAAAGATCCAGGAGTGGACTCCCTGTAAGAAACAGGTTCAAAGGAGCTCCCATGAGCCACCTGCATCAAGTCCTGCAAGGAGAACCCAGCTGACCAGCGTCCAGTAGACGTTTAAGGATTTGACCAGGTGCGTTTTTGGAATTATAATCTCATAACCCAAGGAGCGACTCAGAGCTTCTGAAACCTTGGATTGTTGTAAGACTCTTACCATGGGGGTAAAACTGCTTGGTTTCAGGCGGTAGTACTAACGTGTGTGGGTGACTGAGTCAGTCCCATACTGACTGGAAGCTGTCAGCCTCACCTTCTTGGCTAGCTAGCAGCACCTCACCCAAACCTAGAAATGTAAAGGTTATTTGTGGCAGCCTAAAAACATTACACTCTGACTCCTCAGGAAAGTTGTTGTGGAACAGATTTACACCTTTCTCTCATTTGCACAAAGTTTCACACATACAAAGGCAGACTAGGGAATGCAGGATACATTTCAATACACTTATTGAAGAAACTGCATTCTATGATAAAATGCATGAGCTGTGACCATTATAGTAAAACTGTCCCAATATCCTGACATAGCCATGAGTCTAAGAATTACCACCTACACTTCTAGCATTTAAAATGAGCGCATAGCAGTGTTAGACCTTATGACTGTACTAGTCTATGGAAGGAGCTCCCGATCCCATACCTAGAAAGGCAAGGGTCTGTCTCTTGCTCTGCTAGCACTCCTCCTGGTTGGCTGGAGAGACAAGACCAAGGTCAGTGAAGCTGTTGATGAAGTGGCCCACAGCTTAGGATGATAATATGTCTATGGCTAGAAGGTTGACTATGTAACTCTTGGACTGGCAATACCAAGTAAATTATCATGTGCAATGACAACCTTGAGCAGATCACAGAATGAAATGTTGTGCAAAGGCACCTGACAACAGGGCATTTGCAGAAAGGCAGATGATTAGAATATAAAAACCCTGCTGAAAGGCAAGCGGTGCTAAAATATAATAAAATGAATAAATATGTGTATGTAGGTAAAAGGGCACAGGCCACAGGCTTGTAAAAGGAGCTAAAATACGGGAACCCAATCTAAGAATTAAAAGTAACCCATGACATGATCAAGTTTGTGGACACTGCAAGACCCCAAAAAGGGCTTCTGGAAGAAGATCCAGAAGTTTGGCGAAGTTCGGAGCAACTCTGGTAAAAAAGCTCCTTAAAGTGGCCGAGTTGTCAACAAGAATCAAGCTGGCGACGTCGAACCGCAACCCGGCCTGAATTTCAGGTTTGTCCCTCTGAAGCTTTTCCTCATTGATGAGACTTCCAGGAGTTGACCGAGACCTCATGCTAAGCCAAGCCACTGACATCACATCGAAAGCTGGCCTGCAGAGAAGCCCTGTACAACGAGGAGAGAAAAAGCTCCAGAAAAGTGACTAAAGCCCATATTTAAGAGGGCATAGCGCCACATTAGCAGGGCCTTAGTGTCATTTTTTAGATGCTAAGGTGGCACTAAGGTGACCTTTTCCCCATGCCAGTTCTACAAAGTGGTGCAATGCATGCATTGCACCACTTTGTAACACTTTGTGCTACACTATGCATGTGCCATGCATAATGTATGCAAAGGGGGCGTTCCCGCATTAGGGGGCCCAAAGAAATGGTGGAAAGAAATCTAACAGATTTCTTTGCATAATTGTTTTCTGCACTTTTAACGCTTGCTCAAAGCAGGTGTTAAAAGGGGGCATGCCACTGTTTTCGATGGACCCTTATGCACTGGTCAGGGTTTGCGGCAAAATTTTGGTGTTAACCCAGAATAGTATATGCGTCAGAAATTCTGACGCTATTGCCCCCTATACTGTGCCAATGTGCACTGTATTTTAAATACGCCACACAGTGGAGGTAGAGGGGTGCAGGGGGCCGCAAGAAAAGTGGCACCACATGTATTGTAGTGCCACTTTTTAAAAATCTGGCCAAAAGTGCAAAGGTAAACTTTTGCTAAGGTCACCTCTGAGTGTATCTGTCTTGAGATCCATCGTGGTCAACCTCAAACTTTTACTTTGTCCTGGTCAAGCGCAACCAGATGTGTGCGGGTGGCACTTTTTGCTTTTAGGCACTAAAAATCAAATGTTTACATTTAGGGCATTCTGACCGCGGCGGTTCGGCCGCGATCAGATGCGGGAAACCGGCGGTCTCCCGCCGGTTTCCCGCTGCCCTGCAGAATCCTCCATGGCGGCGGAGCGCGCTCCGCCGCCATGGGGATTCTGACACCCCATACCGCCATCCTGTTCCTGGCGGGTCTCCCGCCAGGAACAGGATGGCGGTAGGGGGTGCCGCGGGGCCCCTGGGGGCCCCTGCAGTGCCCATGCCAATGGCATGGGCACTGCAGGGGCCCCCGTAAGAGGGCCCCACAAAGTATTTCAGTGTCTGCTATGCAGACACTGAAATACGCGACGGGTGCCACTGCACCCGTCGCACCCCTGCAACTCCGCCGGCTCCATTCGGAGCCGGCATCCTCGTTGCAGGGGCCTTTCCGCTGGGCCGGCGGGCGCTCTTTTGGAGAGCACCCGCCGGCCCAGCGGAAATGTATGAATGGCCGCCGTGGTCTTTTGACCGCGGTGCGGTCATTTGTCTGCGGGACCTTGGCGGCGGCCTCGGCCGCCTGCCAAGGTCTGAATCAGGCCCTTAATCTTTAAAAATTCATATCTGCAGTTTCCTACATTGGATTTTGTCATTTTTGTGTCATTTTAAAGATGTTGGTAAATTGGATTTTTATTGTGTGCAGTGTTTTACTTGTTTGCTGTTTTGTTTATATTAAGGCCCTTATTTATACTTTTTTTTGCCGCGTTCGTGTCACTTTTTGATGCAAAAGTAGTGCAAATGTGCAAAATACAATTGTATTTTACCGCTTTTCCATCAAAAAATGATGCAAACGCAGCGCAAAAAAAGTATAAATATGGGCCTAAATGCTTTACTCACCTGCCTCCTGAGCGAAGCTTACCTGCTCGTGGGCCGAACTACCAAGGGTTGAGCAAGGGTTGATTTATTGCGGCCTTGACTGGACCCTATTTGAGATTGTGGCCCTATTACTAAGTGTAGGTACCTACCTGCCTTTACTAATAAACCACTTTCCAACAAATGGTCTTTGGATCATATCTGTTCTGATATTGTACTATCCGAGTGTCATTTACACTCTGCTTTTTCCATGACAGAGTACTGCATAGAGTAATACTTTATTCCAGGCATTGGCTCTTTTTCCCTGTGAATGATCGAATTCTCCAATTACATGTGTACGTCCACCTGAAAATGAGTGTGCTTCAGTGACAAGTCTGGTTGCCCACTCCTTTAGTTTTCAAAGTTCTCTTTTTTATAGTTCCCCTTTCATTTCTTTGCTTCTTCTCTTTTTTAGTGTTTCTCAAGAGAATATTGCAGCTTCCCAGGCAATGTTAGCAGTTCGCTTCTTTGCAGCTATTTTATCTACTGTCTTCACCATCTCACATGGCCACGTCCTCTAGACCAAAAGTCCATTATGAAATGCTGTTGCCTCTAAGGTATAATTGTTTTTACGACTTCAAGATGGCGAACATGTTGGTTTTAAATGTGACAGCCATCCTGGAACTTCGATATAATGAAAGACTATTTACAATACCTCTGCAAGACAGAAAACCATGCTAGGTTTAGTTTTGCAATTGCAAGCATATGCCTCCTATATTTAGAGATGAATGGATTGTTTATTAAATGATTGATTAAAATAGTCCCAATGGCATTCCAACACAACAAAATAGTTACAACACATTGAAAAAAAAAGGAAAAAGGAACATTCTAGAAAACAACATCCAATATCTTTCAAGCATCGGTAGGAATGTAGATTTTTGATAAGTATGAGACAGTCCAAATGACACATTCCAGGGAGGGATCCTCAGAGGGACATTGAGCATTCTCCCCATATCAACCGTTCGAGTCTTTGTACCTTTGCAAAACCAATTGTGGGTTAATTTGATCCATAAAAATAATGTTTAGTGCAAACAATATGTTTTAAAAAAAACTTGGTGCCAAAGAAATAAAGGTCCTTAGAGTCTTCATATAATATGTCAGTGCAAGTACAAGTTCACGGAAGGAGCAGCATGCAATGCAAGTGTCTCAGTCTCATTGCATTTTAAGAGCTTAAGCTGCCATGCAATCGTCTCATTGCATACATTTAGACAGCCTAAGATGCAGATAGCAAACCATAATATGAATACCAAGCTCGTTGCAAGGGTTAGTGCAAATGCAAATTCACAAAAGATGCAAAAGTTAGTGCCATCACTCAAAGTGCAATGTGCAATACAAACGACTCATACTGAGTTGAAGATCAATAAGCACTTTAAGCATTTCTCCCCATGGCAGAATACTGCGTCATAGAGTGCCAGGTTGTATCCTATGTTAGGAGTGGCATATGATGCAAGGTGAAAGACGAATTAACCTTTGCCCAACGATCAGAGGGAGAGTTTCGCCATACTCAGTTTAAAGTGCACTGGTCCTAGTGTAAAGACCAAGGATTACCGACCGTGGTCACTCGATAACCTTCCTGTTATGGCCAATTATTTAACAGATCTTGCTAGCTCTTTGGGCACCTTGCATGTATGGACATAGGCCACAGCTTCTGTAGAAGTTCTAAGGCCGTGTAACATGAATGTAAGCCTTAGGAAGTAAAGCCAATGTGGCACCAATAATGGGCAGCAGCATAACAGGTGGACCACAGATTCCGAGGCATAAGGGCACAGTTGACACTGCTGGTGCTCTGGTTCTTTTGGTTCCGAATGCACTCTGAATTCCCATATTGGGAGTATCAGACGCCTGGTGAGGAGAATGTTCCTTAAGTCTTGTTTCCCCATAGCGGCCTCCAAATACGGCTGGCAGGTGGCATCTTCACATGCTTTATATGAGCCCAATGCACTTGATGTGAGCCTAATTCCATTCAGATCTTGCTCCTTCAATAGTTGTTTTCCTTGTTTTTCAATATCTTCTTTATTTGAGGTAGTGTAAAGACTGTTTTTTTCAAGGTTCCTATGTTGAGGCTTAGTATGTGGGCGGCACTATGGGGATATCATGCCCAGGGGCTTCCTACTTTATTGAAAATTACCTGCAGGGCAGCTTTCGTGGAGCCCTCCTTGGCCCTGATGACTTGGTGATAATATTTGACTACATCCTTTCTGCATTCAAGGTCCAAATTCACTGGTCCAAACTCCACACGGACCAATGGTCTTCTTCTTGTTTTTGGGAGCACAAAGATCTTTCTGTAAGCTGCGATATAACAATGCTCTAGTGTGTTTGTGAGCATTCCAGGATGGGCAAGATGCCCATAGTTAATAGCTTGTAGCAGTTTTACCTGGATTACTATTGGAATCCCCTCAGCTACTGGGCTCCGTAAATTATTATGTATTTTTGCAGGGGCGAATTAGCATGTTTTAATTTTTCTATTGTTCTTTTAATTTATCTCGCATATGTTGTTAGGTGTGTATCTGTTTTATTACATTTGTGTCAGAGAGTGAATTGAACAATGAGTCAGAGGATGGATGAATGAATCATGAAGGACTGAGTACATTATAATGGCTTATTGAGCACCTAAACCCCTAAATAACACAAAAGGCACTTCATTCATATCCCAGATCTATTGACATTGCCAATACTTGATATAAGTGGTAGCCTCATTTTGTAGTGTAGCCATTTTAAGTATAGTTCCATGCACGTTAGATTAACATACTAGGCCGCTGTGCACTTTGCCCTAGATATAATTTATTCAGCTTTGCGTTGTTATTTTACAATAACCAGTTTTTACGGTCTTATTTTTATTTCTTCTATCGCACTGTTTAGCTTAGCTCAGCACTGTGTTCTCAAATAATGCATTCTTGATCGCCCTGTGTTTCAGTCAAGGCTACAGTCTGGTACATTGCCGGTAAACTTGTTAGAAGTTTAGTCTCCAGCATTCATAGAAGATACACATTCTTACGTTGGGATATTTTCTTAGAACATCTGTGTGTTAGTTATAAAAACACTTTCTAGTCCTAATACACGTCAAGAGGGAGATTCCAGCCAGGAACCACAACTGTATGCTGAATGCCCCATTGCAGATGCTGATGCAGATTACAGGCCTTTGCTCAGGTATGAGGGTTGATGTCCTCCCGGGGGTACCTGAAAGGCAGGTTTACAGTTTAACACGCTGTGCTCGAAAATATAACGTAGAGAGAGAATAATCTAGAGGCACTATGATAGCCTTATTCTTGTGTTTCACTCTCATCGTTACTATTTTAATATTACTGTGTTGTGTAGTTCTGGTTATTGCAGCTCACGCTTTGTTATCCAAAATGCATTCGTTTTATTAAACCAATCTTTAAAACTTACACTGCCTTTATTGTCATTTATATATGAGACCGCACTGTGCATGAGAGAACCGGTTGTGATCTGAGTGACCACGACTTCCCTGAGAACTACCGAAATGTCATGCGCTCGTCTGCCCAATCATCTCTACCATTCGGGAGAGATGAGGCACTGCTAGTTAGCCGGAGCAAAGCCCGGATTTGGAGCGACAAGTGTTATCCACCGTGGGTCAAACTCAGTCCCCCACACCGTGGACTATCTTGCTGCTCAAAATCCAGTAGTCTCATTAAGATAATGAGAGCCTACGTGACATGGCGCCACCAACGTTTGGTCAGGCTCTAATTTTCAGGTCCACCGGAATATCTCAGCCTCATTATATATAATGACACCTCAGTTCCGTATACGGAGATGTCCGTGTTGCTGAGGATTTCCACCACAGCCGCATAGGTAATCTTATTTTAGCTTGTGGTTGTTCAAGCTTGAACTTTAAAAGGGAAAAACCCCATCTTGGTGTGCCTTCTCTGAACTCTTAGTGTTTCTATGATGGTGAATCCCCAAGTTGTACAAATAGCTCTTAACATGAGACAACCTCTCACAACACACTTACTAGCACATGGCCTTACGGCCCAGGGAGGTCCAGTCACGTTTGTGGTGGACACCCACGCAGCCTATAGAACAGAGGTTTTCTACTCTTGGGTCACAGTTCCAGCAGTTGATGGGAACACAAATACATTTCATACCTATACAGTTGCGAACGCATCTGGAAAATACAGGGCGTACGCATACTTAGAGATACCTCTATCTTATCAAGAACATAATATTTGGCTTGATGGCGCCTTACCCCATATAGTATTACCAGTAAGGTTAGGTCCACTAAGTAATGACGGTCCTACCTGGCCTTTATTGGCCACATATACACCACATCCTGCAGTTGCGAAATTGGCAGTAGATGAGTTTTGACACATGTACATTGAGTTAACAGCAATATACAGAAGATTAGTACAATTTGTGATGCAAACTTTAAATTCAAACCCAGGCATAAATCCGGTGACTGTACATTCAATTATGGGTAAGGTCCCGGCCAAACGGGAGGAGACTCGGTTTTGGCTAGCACAAAACATTAATACGCTGGAGGCAGTATTTCCCCATACAGGACCTCAGGATAAACATAGAATATTAACTATGTGCTTGGCCTTTGGAATGGTCCCTACAGTTGAACACTGTAACACATGGGGCACGGTATTTGCCGCGCTCTATACAACGGCACACAATACACCAACACTTGCCAACCTACTGGAAGTGCTTAAACAAATTCAAGATGAATACGGGGCTGCTCCAGCCCTATATTTGGGAATGCAACTGATAGGCAATTTTGCCTCAATCATCCTAAGTAACCTTAAAGGGGAAGCAGTAGCACTCGCAGTGCGCATGCGGCTCCGTGACGTTCCGCAGCAAGATCAGGAACAAGAGCTGCCTAAAATAATAGCAGAAACGTACTCAAGTATCAGTCGAGATAGCCTAGGGGCTAGACCACAAAAACCTCAAATTCAATGTAAAATTAATAAAGATAATACTAAACAGCAACCTGAGGGTACCAAGAAACGCTGGGAGAAAAAACAGCAAACACCTAAAAAAGAAAGGGGAGAACCTACACGAGTGGAGACCCCACACAATAGCTATAATCTCAGGAATAGAGAGAATATAAAAACGCCTGATAGATATCAATATACTGATACACGCCAATCTTGTTCCTTTCGGGACTCATCAGAAAAGAGAAATGTGAGAGGTGGGCGATCAGAGCGGAGAACAGAGTACCTGAAACCAAGACAGGAATCACAAAGCTCTTCTGAGGTTTCTGTTAAAAAGGAAGAGAAACCTGTACAACAAAAACAACAATTTAAAAAGAAAAAAGTGGCAGCTGTCTCAGTTCGACATGCCACTCAGGAAGAGGGTTCTCTTGAAGAACAAGAACTGGGCTCTAGCACTGCTAGACAGTGCGGCAGAGGTCACAATAGTTTGCCGGAATCTTCTAGAGCATCTGGAGGTGAAAGCAACTGATTACTTTATACAAGTATAAACAGCGGACATGCGTGTCTCCGAGCCCGATAGGGTGTATAAAGTAACACTACAACTGGAAGGAGCCATTGAACGCACGATACACGCAATTTTTTGGGACCGTGTAGTCAAAGTATATGACATCTTGTTGGCCGAACAAGATTGGCCACCTGATTTTGTCCGCACCTGCCCATATGGAGAAGACGTTATTAAACCTTCCTTCTCGCCCCTTGTTCTAGAGGAACTTGCGGAGTCTTATTTTATAGAATGGGCTCGAGCACAAGCACTTGCATTATATAGAAATCACGTAGGGTGGGAAAGAAACTCTCCATACCATGTCATTCCCATTAAAGGTGAACCTCAGCCACAACCGCAGTATCCCATAAAGCATGAAGCAAGGGCACCGGGGAGAGAAATATTCACGCAATTAGAATACCAGGGTGATATTGAACTCAGTGTCTCACTGATGAATAACCCTTTATTCCCTGTAGCTAAGCCGGACCATTCATACAGAATAGTCTTAGACTACAGACATTTAAACGGACATACATGTACATATGCTATACAAAACTCACATAGCACTGCACTAATGAGCGACATAGTGCGGAAAAAATGCAAAACAACTTTAGATATCCCGAATGGGTTCTTCTGCCAGAATATAACGCCTGAAAGTAGGGACTTAACAAGCTTTAGCTCATTAGGCTCCCAGAAAAAATTCTGTTGTTTGCCCCAGGGGTATAAAACAGCCCAGGACTGTTTGCGGCTCGTGTGACTGCTATTTTACACGAGATAGACCCTGAAGCATTGTCATATGTGGACGATATATATCTCACAGATGACAAGTTACTACAACATTTAAGACGGGTAGCCCACATTGTTGTAGGGTTTGCCGAACTCGGCTACAAATTTAACTTTAAAAAGTCAAAAATTGCCTTCCTCAGCGTCCTGTTCCTGGGATATGAGCTGTTGAGTGAAGGAAAGAGCCTAGTGCCACAATTTTTAGAAAAATGTGCACAATTGCAACCACTAACTATGATTAAAAAACTTAAATCGTTGTTGGGCTTTCTAAATTTTGGCCGAACATGCATTCCTGATTATGCAACACGCATAAAAACATTATATTAGTTAATACGTCTCGATTTCGCAAGTACATTCTGGATGGTTGAACATACACGCACTCTTCGAGAGTTACAGGCAGATATGCTAGCAGCAAAACATTTACACACAAGGGACAATAAAACACATTTGGTCATCAGGGTAATAGCTGGGGCCATCAGTTTCACTTATGTAACATTTATATTACAAAAGCTAGCGTTCCGAACGCGAAAGCACTTCATCCACGATGGATACAATGGGCTACATCTCTAACAGCCACTGATGTAGACTACATTTTCGACCCAAAATGACAAACTCAAGAATTTCTACAATATGAAGTAGAATATCCAGTTCCCGCAGACACCTTGCCTATTGATCAATATCATACAGTCATGTACACCGATGGCTCTGCGCAACCAGCGATTGGAACTAAACATCAATAGTCTGCTGCATGCGCAGTCATAAGCGGCTATATGGAGAGGGAGAAATTCTGTCCCCAACATACCTATACACAGACCTTGGGGGATTGTACAGCACATTTGGCTGAGCTAAAAGCTCTACTGATGGCACTAGAACATGCGGATCAGACACAGCTAACTTTGATTGTTTGTGATTCATATTATTGCGTCCAGTCCTTTGATGAATATCTACATTACTGGGGCTTGAATGGGTTTAGAGATTCAAAAGGCAACACCATAAAACACAGACTCCTGTGGGGGAAGGTAGCAAACCTGAAAGAGATGCTACCCTAAGTCCATGTTGTGCATACACTTGGACACCAGCGCGTTGGAATACACGTTGCTGGAAATACTTTGGCTGATGAAGCCGCAAAGTCAGCAGTGGCAGTTGCAGTGACTCATTCAAGTTCCAAACTAGAGACAGACATTATGGCTGCCATAAAAGCTACGGTTGATGGCACACCTTATCCTAAAGGATTTCCTAATAAATATCAATACTTTATGGGAAGCATGCTGAACGCTGAAGTTAAAATTCCAGGTGTAGGCGTATGCGACATCCCCAGTCAAGATGTAAGACCTCAATTGATTAAAGCAGCGCATGAGGGGGTGGCATCTGCACATGCTGGTGTGGCGACTACAATTTCACTCTTATAGGCCAGTTATTGGTGGCCGGGTCTCTATAAAGAGACTAAGCAGTATGTCCTTTGTTGTGACATCTGTCAACAAATTAAAGTCTCCACGGCCAAGCGCCCGCCGCAGACACCCCTCTTAATTTCCAATAGACCATTACAATGTGTGTACTTGGACCATTGCGGTCCATTAACACCTGATAGTGCATACAAATATATATTAGTCGCTGTTGACTCCTGCTCCAGATTTGTGTGGGTGTGGCCACAACGATCGGCTGAAGCTCGGACTGTTATTAAAGATTTGCGAGTCTTTGTCGGTACATATGCAGTTACGGCATTCCATTCGGACCAGGGCCCTGCTTTTGCCTCAAGGGCATTCAGGGACACCATGGCTTTGTTGGGGGTCCAACTCCAGTACTCGTCTCCATTTCATCCCGAGGGAAATAGTGTAGTGGAGCGATTAAACCGCTATTTAAAGCAATCCTTAACAGCCAGAGTCTTAGGTACGGGTAGTAGTTGGCTAACCCACCTATATGGAGTTCAGAGGGCACTGAATAACCTGCCTAGAAGGTCCCTGGGGGGTCGTACTTCATATGAGTGCCTGTTCGGAACACGAATGTTCATTCCAGATCTTGATGGTCCTGGTGAGGAGGCAGCAGAAACACCTCTTGACATAAATGATCGTGTCACTGTTTTACAGGAATTACATCAGTTCCATGAAGATAACTCTTCTAAAAGTGCCGCCTCCACAGGTATTAAGGATGTAGCAGTAACATCTACCGGCTGGATTCCCAAGGTTGGGGATCTTGTATGTGAAAAGTTTGCAGTGAAAAAATAATTTGGCCCTTCTTATCGAGCACCAGTCCCTGTGTTGGGGATACACAGTACCTGAACTGTTATTCTACCACCGTTGCCAGGTGCCAAAGAAAATCGTTTTGTTTCCATTGACAATGTCAAACTACAACATGTGGCCGATTCTGCACAGTCGACCAAGAGGAACATCCAGTAGTTCCCAAATCTCTCTCACTACTGGAGAAGAAGTTCCGCTTCAAGTTGTTTATACCAACACTGATACCTCTCCGAGCATGGGGAGGGTGGATGATTGCATTGGTTCCACTAAAAACAAGCAATTTAGAAACATTTGATTAAGTCACTACAACTACAAATCAGACGGATGGTGCTGTCTACAGTGTACCACCACGGAAAACACCAACTCCACCATTGACCACGGCTACGCCATTTGCACAAACTGCCTCTGGTTACTTTGCCGACTACAACAACGGTCTATCAGACTCATTTGCCTCTTCGACAGCTGATCTGTCAGGTGCACGCAAGCTAATACATTGGCCTAAAGAAACATATTTCATTTTTCCACAGAACTATGCATGGCTTTCCTTGACTGTCTTAGCCTTTCTGCTTTGGATTGGTTTTGTCATTACTTTTTTCTTGTTAATACATGTCATTTTCTTCCCGTGGGATCAGCGGTTGAACAGGTGGAGGAGGTTTTGAAACCACATTTTTCATCACATAATATGCGAAGAGACTTGTATTTTGTGAACATTTCTGCAGTACCAATTCCTGATGAGATTGTGTGGGACAAAGTAATGTTTGATATATATGGTTCCACTGAAATCATTCAAGTAACGTATGTGTTAAAATTATCCATGAACGATATAGTCATACCAGGCATTGTATCTGATGATTGGGACGTGAAAACAGTTGATTCTGTGATGACAGAATTGCAATATTATACTGTCTATGAAACGAAGATGTTTACCAGTTTTGAGAAAATTATAGTGATATGTTTTGCTATAATTATTATGGCCACCACTTCATATATAGAGCGAGCAGTCCAAAAACGATATTTAATTATACACAATGGGAACATTGTCCAACTCCCCAGCAAGGGAGTTCAAAAAGTTATACTGAAAAGTTTGCGTATTTTTCTGGGCATCGTCAAAAAAAATGCTGAGTCATATTATTATAAGGTAACTCCGACTAAGGATATACATGTGTTATTGACCAACACAAAATGTATGTATTCGGACTCCTTTGTTTCCCGGTTATCAATTGAAGGTTATGAATATTGGTCTAAATATGTCGATTTGAAATGTGTTTGGGGAACAGAAAAGTGGCAGACTAAGGGTACAGAAACATTGTTTAGAGCATGTCTCATCCCTGTTCAAATTATTTTTTTAAATGAAACAGTACAACAGACAAGTTGTTTAGGCTTAGCCATGATTAGAGAATTAAACTTTCCCAGTATACCTGCCCCTACAAAATTTGATAACTGGCAAAAGTACACGAACGCAACTATACAAGAGCTGAACGAGTGGGTCCAGAACGGTACATTTAATGCTTCACTGACACGTCCAGGCTGGTGGTTATTGTGGCCAATAGATACCAACAGGTGTCATCAACGTTTTGTCACCTCCTCGGGGTGTTTCCGAACGAGTAGGTCAGACCCTCGCTATATATCACCAGACCATGCTGACATAATTACAACATATAGGCCCTGATTCTAATGCTGGCGGGCGGCGGGAGCCGCCCGCCAAGCGGGAACCGCCAGAAGACCGTACTGCGGTCGAAAGACCGCGGCGGTCATTCTGGGTTTCCCACTGGGCTGGCGGGCGACCGCCAAAAGGCCGCCCGCCAGCCCAGTGGGAAACAGCCTTCCCACGAGGACGCCGGCTCCGAATGGAGCCGGCGGAGTGGGAAGGTGCGACGGGTGCAGTGGCACCCATCGCGTATTTCAGTGTCTGCATAGCAGACACTGAAATACATAGTGGGGCCCTCTTACGGGGGCCCCTGCAGTGCCCATGCCATTGGCATTGGCACTGCAGGGGCCCCCATGGGCCCCGCGGCACCCCCTACCGCCATCCTGTTCCTGGCGGGAGACCCGCCAGGAACAGGATGGCGGTAGGGGGTGTCAGAATCCCCATGGCGGCGGAGCGCGCTCCGCCGCCATGGAGGATTCTCAAGGGCAGCGGAAAGTCGGCGGGAGACCGCCGACTTTCCGTTTCTGGCCGCGGCTGAACCGCCGCGGTCAGAATGCCCAGCGGTGCACCGCCAGCCTGTTGGTGGTACTACCACGGTCATTCGTCCTGGCGGTTTTTACCGCCAGGGTTAGAATGACCCCCATAGTGTAGGAAAATTGTGCCAACAGTGGCTAAAAACATCCACACTGGATGCGGTTAAGACACACCTCAATCGCCTGTCTAGCAATACTGACTTACAAGATTTATTGTCAGGCCCAAAGATACCACATAGGAAGCGTTTCTTGTATGAGGTATGCAATGAAATATGGAAACTTTCTTTACAAGAGGCTGCACCCTGATTAAGGCAGATAGATCAGGAAAATTAGAAAAATGCATTAGCTGTTGTGGATAATGGGATTCACACCTTTTCCGACTGGATATATACAATTAATAACATTGCTTCTTCTGCTATAGACATTATACGATCTGATATGTCTTCTTTATATCATGGACAGAGCCAGACCAGATCCATTATGTAGTTGGGTTGGACACTCCAGACATTGAAGGCGGGTCGCGTTCCGTGGCAGCACATTAGTGCCAGGGAAATATTTTTTTCCTTTAATTTGACGCGGCAACAAAAACTAATGGTTAAAAAGGAAGCGACTTATGTCATGCTTAACACTGAAAAGATAGAAAGACTGCCTTTTACTGTGGCCGAGATTCCTTCGGCAGAGTGGTTGATACAAAGGGTTATTAATCTGCCTATTTCTATAGTACAATTCACTTCTTGTTTAAAACACGTTCCTGTAGGCAGATATGAAAAGTTGGGAGATAGTTATATCCATGAGGTGTGGGTGCTTCCCTTCTCGTACAAATGCCTCAGTGGCATGAAAGAGGTCTTTCTTAGTGGTCTTGAATGCGAGACTTCAGTCAGCCGTTCGATGATTTGTAAGCAGCTGTCCCTCCATGGGGCGTGTAATGCCTCGGTTGCGAACTTGGCTTGCTATCTGAAGGGAGTTCCAGTCCCCTTGATTAAACGCACATTCCAGGTGCTTTCAAATGGCAGCTACGTCCTTCTCAATAGTGAAGACTGTTGTGGCATGCGGGCCGGAATAATTTACGTTGTTTCGGTCTCTATGGTCGTTACATGCTGCGAGAACGTGTTGTTTCCCCCTGCTAAATTTAGGGAGGTAGCTGATATCTGGTCTCACATTGCTACTTCCAAGGTGAATTTTGACAAGTTAAGTAGACTGAAGGCTTTATTCTTTCAGAAGCATGTGGCCCTTACATCTGCACGCCAGACCTACGCACTTCAAGTGGCAAGGTCGTCGGCAGAAATACAGTCCCTGTTAAATACGAACTTTCTGAGACACTTTGGTGAACTCGTGAGATGTATATTTAATGCATCCAGCACGGCTGGATTAGCACATTTTTTCAAAGCTGTTGGTATTGGTTTTGTTCACACCTTTTCCTCTCTATTCGGTTTGACACCTATTCACGGTTTGACGGCTATTCATTCAATTTTCGGAAGCATTTTTGGGGGATTTCCAATAACTTTGGCTTTTTTAGCCGGCATTTTGCTGTTGCTGTTGCTGTTGTTTTTCCGCAATGGCTGTCCTGCCACAACAAGGACAAGTGAAGGTGCTCCCATTAGCGCAGCTGTGTCGTGAACGCATGATGCAGCAGTTTGGAGCAACACTCCTGGAACATTTGGGGTGTGACTTGTCTCTGTCATTCAGACCAGTTTTGGACTGTGTGCAGCCCGTGTTTCAGTGCCATTGGTGCTCTTTTGAACACGCACTGCAAGTTTTTCTTTCACAGCAACGACCCTCAGTGATTGATGCTGATCTGTTGATGTTCTCGTTGAGGGTTCATTACCAGACATGTGCGCTGCAGCTGCGTTTGCTCAGAGAAGCTGATTACGAGCTACCCTTCCTGGAGGAAGTTACTATTAACTTGTTAATAGGCACTGCACAGGATGCTGCCCTGGTTGATACTGGGGCTATGGAACACACCTGCTCCTTAGTCGTTTTTGGTGCAGATTTACCGGTTTTGTCATCTGCCGAAGTGGAGGATCTCCTGCTTTCCATGACTAATGCTTGATTTGGAACTGTCCTAAATTGTCAATTTCATTTGAATTCAGCTCTTGGCCGCATACTCATCTTTTTTTTTTTTTTTTTAATTACCGAGTAGTATGCTTGTGTGTCCTCTTGACTTGTCAAAATTAAGTAGGGTTCTAAATATATTTTAGGATAGGGCATTTTTGCTTTGGCTTGAACAACTTTCTACCGTCAAGGGGAGGGTGTAGTGTAACCATTTTAAGTATAGATCCATGCATGTTAGTTTAACATACTAGGCCACTGTGCACTTTGCCCTAGATATATTTTATTCAGCTTTGGGTTGTTATTTTACAATATCCAGTTTTTACTGTCTTGTTTTAATTTCTTCTATCACACTGTTTAGCTTAGCTCAGCTCTGTGTTCTCAAATAATGCATTCTCGATCTCCCTGTGCTTCAGTCAAGGCTACAGTCTGGTACATTGCCGGTAAACATGGTAGAAGTTTAGTCTCCAGCATTCATAGAAGATACACATCCTTACGTAGGGACATTTTCTTAGAACATCTGCATGTTAGTTATAAAAACACTTTCTAGCCCTAGTACATGTCAAGAGGGAGATTCCAGCCAGGGAACCACAACTGTATGCTGAATGCCCCGTTGCAGATGCTGACGCAGATTACAGACCTTTGCTCAGGTATGGGGGTTGATGTCCTCCCGGGGGTACCTGAAAGGCAGGCTTAAAGCTTAACACGCTGTGCTTGAAAATATAACTTAGAGAGAGAATAATGAAGCGGCACTATGATAGCCTTATTCTTGTGTTTCACTCTCATCGTTACTATTTCAATATTACTGTGTTGTGTAGTTCTGGTTATTGCAGCTCACGCTTTGTTATCCAAAATGCAGTTGTTTTGTTAAACCAATCTTTAAAACTTACACTCTCTTTATTGTCATTTATGTATGAGACCGCACTGTGTATGAGAGAACCGGTTGTGACCTGAGTGACCACGACTTCCCTGAGAAGTACCAAAATATTATGCGCTCGGCTGCACAATCATCTCTACCATTCGGGAGAGATGAGGCACTGCTAGTTAGCCGGAGCAAAGCTCGGATTTGGAGCGAAAAGTGTCATCCACTGTGGGTCAAACTCAGTCCCCCACAACGTGGACAATCTTGCTGCTCAAAATCCAGTAGTCTCATTAAGATAATGAGAGCCTACGCAACAGTTTCATCCTCGGTGCTGCACAACAATGAATGTCCCTCTGAAGATAGTCTGCTTCAGAGCAGCATGTAGCCTTTTCAAGATTTCTGTCCGCAGATTGAATTTGGGTTGTGTCAGGTTCTACCTCCTTTAGGCAACTTTTGATTTATGAAGCATGTATACGGATATTTGCCTGCTTCGTTCTAGCTCATAAAATATCCAATGTGATAAGCTCTTCTCACAATGCGCTGTTCTGAGCAATGGCCAGCCTTTCCTGTGATTTTCTATGTCAATCTATATGTCCGTGCCATTCTTTGTGCTGCTGACAGCAACATCTTGAATGGATAGTTGTGCCTTTGTGTGAGAAGCAACACTTTACAGTAAATACATCCGGGCTTAGCTGTCGTGGACCCATTTGAGATGTGACTTTCTTCACATGTCCTGTTTGTTAATCTTGCATCTCATTTTTGGCAGTCTGTTTCAGCATTTCATTTACCTTTGCCATGAGGTAGATGTGGCAGTGTGTACTCTCATATACTAGCTCTATGTTACTAAAATAATATATGGTTTTCAGTACTCTAACTCATGCTTCTGTTCTCTGCTAACAATATTAGATGTTCTCTCCATGTGATCTGATAGTTAGGTCTTGTTAAGTCTTAAGTATTCCCTTTCTCTGTTGCCTGGACATTTGGAAGTATGGCTTGTCTAAAGCACTTGCTCTGTTTTTGTTCCTCCTACATATTGCCTAAATTAAGATTTTCTTGTTTTGCACACTGCTTCAGCTTGGGTCATCTTATTAAATTTATTTGTGACATGTTCTTGTTTGTTTTACCCAAAAAGTAATTATATCTAGAATTGTTTCTAAGATGTGCTGTTGCACACAATCCTGTATTTATATTCCATTAGCCAACAAGACAAAATTGAGGGTTCAATTTAGCTCTTTGCACTTTACACAAATAACTATTTTGTCGGGGAATATTATACTCACTGAGATTTTAGGAGCTAACATATTCTTCATTGAAAATGCAATGCCTGGGAGGCCGCCTATTAACTAAATAAAACCACAAAGAAGAATAAAATATATCCAGTATATGTTGAGAGTTATCTGGTAGCATGTGGGGGTATTTCTGCATTTTTCATATTTGTATCCCCCATCCATTTATTGCATTGGAAGGCCCATCCTAAATAGAGGTAACCTCAGCCTGCATGACCACTTCAGATGGGCCACTGGCGAACAGTTTCTGCTAGATCTGTGAGCATTATGATGATCTTCCCCTAAACTTCTTGCATCACTCCTTCATATTTGTCTCATCTTGTTTAGTTGGCCTTAGGACATTGATAACATTGGCTTATGATCAATTGGCATATTTAACGTAACTGTAAGTCCATAGTAAAGTGGTACTCTATGTACCCAGGGCCTGTAAAAAACTCAGCAACTTTCTAAAAGTTACATTTTCAAAATTGTAATAAAAATCTGACTACACCGTAAAAGATTTTTCATCACAATTCCAGAGGCACTGAACATGAACAGTTTACCTGTTCCCATTTGGAAGTTGTAATTTATTAAATGTAATTATGTAACCCCAATGTTATCTTGTGGAAGAAGCAGGTCTTGCAGTAATGATCAAACAAATCTGAGTGTTTTCACTACCAGCTCTCATAAAACCTAAACTTACATGTCCTACTTTGTAAGTAAATTGCATCCTGCCCAGTAGGCTGATTTGGGTCTACCCTAGGAAATATTAAAAAGGCAGATTTCTGCTTGACAAAAGGTTTATTTGTTTTATTTTACCAGTTCGAAATGACACCTTCACACCACACACACAGGCTGCAATATTAGGCCTGCAACAGGCTTGCAAGGCTACTGTAGTGGGTGGCACAACAGGTGCTTCAAGCCCACTAGTAGTAATTAATTTACAGGTACTTGGTACATGTACTACCACTTTACTAGGGACTTGTGATTAAATTAGATATGGCAATGTAACATGTTGTAAGGAGTGAGATCACACACTTCAGCACTGGTTAGAAGTGGTAAAGTGCACAAAATCCTAAGGCCAACAAAAACGAGATCAGAAAATATGGAGTAAGGCAAAAGGTTTTAGAGAAGGCCACTGTAAGGCTGACAGGTGTAACACAGTGGCTGTCCGATTACTGCCCATTTAGAATTGACCACCTTAAGGTTTTACAGTTAAGGAGTCAAAAAGCACAAAGTTAGCAGTTTCTTTCATCTTCTAAACAAACTTTAGTTCACATACTGTATTGAGTATATTTCTATTGTTTAAACTGGAGTGAGAGTTTGCACCAAAGGCATTGTCAGTTAGCAATGTTGGAACTTTTGTAGTTGGTTATGTTCCTTATAGAGGATACGTGTACTAGTATTTCAGGCTGGACTGTCCCTTTGGGGCGTGGACAAGATTGATTTGTGCATTTTTGGTCTCTTTCTGAAGTGACATCTACAAGAAATAAAACTTATACACTGAAATTAAGCCCTTAGTAAGAAACAGTGGTCAAGACTAACTCAAGCACTCAATTCATCACATTTGTGCACCATGTTTATCCTTGTGCTTTCCTAAATTTTTATTATAAAATTATATATATGTCTTGATACAAACGGCACATTCTGTAAGCCCTCTTCATCTAATGATCATTCCAAGCGTCAGTCACATTTTACTTCTACACATCTCAACATACACTGTGGGGCAGTAAATCAGTCTATATCCATCATTGTCTCACAGTGAGTAATGGCGTTCAGCTTGTGCACATCCACCTAAAAAGTAGTCCAGTTATGTGCCAAGTCTAGATGTATCAATCTCTGTTTGCAAGTATTTTTTTTAGATTTGCTTTTGCAATGTGTCAATTTTTACTTACTTGGTTGTAAACGTATGCACTCTACACTTTGACAAAAACTCCCTTAGGCAAAAAAAAAATTTACCATTTATTTTTTCCTACTTATTGTTCTAAAAGTGCATGCGTTTGCGAAAAATAAATAGCTAAAAAAACATGAAAACCCAGGACAGTTGTACTGGCTTTGCCAATGTCTGTTTTATATTTTATTGGAATCCAACCACCAGGGCTCTACACACACCATGTATCACTGACTATGCCCTCCCAACTCCTCCCGCCCGCCCCCCTTGCAACCCTACCACAGAAGATCTACTACAATGCAGGTATGCAAAATGACTTCTGCTGAAAATGCTTGCAAAAATAACATCACGTGATCCTTTAATACATGACACTGAGTTGCTTTGAAAATGCACATCAATATTAGTAATGTGTAGGTCCTTGTGAGAACCATTCTTTTTTATACATACTCTCTAACAAAATTATGATTGGATTTTATCACATAAAGCGGTTTCCTGGATGCCATTATTTATATAACTGTTTATCAGATCATAGAGACTCACTTCCTATGACTCATTATTTTCAAACTTACTTTTTGATTTTTTCCATGTGACTAATGTTTCACTGTATGCTGGATGAAAGAAATGTATTCTCATGGGTTAAAATTTGTCTTTGTGAATGATCCCAGTATTGGATAAATTAGAAGAAAAGCTGGCAGTGCCCCTCGAAATAAAAAGAATTGCAAAGGAAATTACCCCTTTCCCGTTCATCCATGGCAGCCATCAATACTTAATTAGAGAGCAGGATTTCTTCAAATGGCCACACTAGCCTTTTTTATAAAATGGTACTATTAGAATGCCCAACCTTGGTCACCTTTTGTTACTAAAATGGTAGAACAATTCTAGCAGTAAAACAACATGCAAAGTTGTTTCCATTGAATTCCTGTTCATATATTATCTACTAAAGTTAAAATAAAGGTTCGTTTCTTATGAACATAAACTACATTCTTTATTAATTCTAAACTTTCTTTTTTTACATCAAAGCAGATCTGTAATAGAAAGATACGTCAATTCTCCCATACAACAATTTATTATAAGCAAGTTGCACATTCAAAATGTGCATCATTTATCTTTTCCGCTGTTAGATAAAGCAGCAAAATCGTCCATCAGAAGTTGTAAAATAATTGTGCACCTCAGAAGCAACACACTGCATTGGGGTAGGAAGAAAAACAAGCATTTGCAATGCAATGGGTCTCGCATTTGCTCGAGTTAGAGCTATTAGTGTTGTAAACTTCTAACCGGACTTTCCTTGCCACACAAATTACAAGGAAAAAAAAACAGAGCGATCGCGCTATGTAAAATGCAGCGCAATCATGCTGAAATTGAAAACCGAAAAACCGAGTGCGATTGAGCTATGTAAACCCCAGTGTGTGAAAAATAAAAAGATAAAGTAGTCTGAAAACCATGCTGAAAACATCAAATGGTTTCAGTAGTATACCAGTGCTGTGTAGGTGGGCCAAACGGAAAAGGCATGAGGTATGCATGATTTCACAAGTGGAATCAAATGGATTTTAAAAGGCAAGCCCACAAACCAATGAAAGTAACTGACGTGACAAGGGCGTGGTTAGAAGCCCAAAGAGAGTTTACAGCATGGGACGGAGCGCTTTGCGCTCTCCCATGAAAAGAAGTTTCTAATGCACTTGGGCCTTGGTGCCACTTTCACATGTCTCGACACCATCTCCTTCCAAGAATCGAGCTATCAATAGTGCAGCAGGAGTAGTGGCACCAGAGGTCGGGGCTGTGATGGCTGCCTGTACTTTAGTTAGTGGATGCGTTTTACGATCTAACAAGGGGATGGGGGCATTTCCTTGCTTGCAGTCTACCCCTTAGCTTTCTGCTACACCTCTGTACTCCTCACAAACTCTGATGGAGAGCACGTGCTGAAAAGCTCCCTAAACTCCTCGCCAAAGCTTCCTCTTCATGCGCCATTAGTCTGTCTAAAAAACTCGGTTAAACCGTAGTCTTCTTTGGTAGATCAACATATCAGGTCTGCCTTTGCAGTACATAAATAGACTGAAGCAGCTGCCCACTTATACAGCGCTGGTGATAGAGCTGTAAACAGCAAATTTGTAGCCTATCGTGCGCTAACTAGTTCTTCCAGTAAAGGGCATTGTTTCCTTATTCAAAGCACAATAATACCTTTCATTTAGATTGTGTTGTCAGAATGAAGCAAATGTGACCAACAAAAAGGTGAATGACAGCCTACAGAAAAACAGGAATATTTTCCAAATGCCCAAATAGATTGTATGCTGTTTTGGCCACTCAGCAGCAATGAAAGGACAGTGGGAATCAGTAAAGCAGGTAAGGCAGCAAATCCATATGGGCGATATATAATTATGAATGGGTATCAGTGACTTACTTGGATGTTTTCACCAAGGGGTGACCTCAAGTCGACAAGGAGAGCACAGCACAGTGCTATAGGGCAGATCCAGTTTACCTGAAATAACGTAATCCAGAAATGCTGCAATGCAGGTTTAAAAATTCGAAGTTGTTGGCAAGTACAGGGCCTATTCCCTTAAGTCCAGGACATCAATTCTGGATAAAACGATCTGGTGGTTTCTGGTACTAGAAGATGCAGATAACTCGAGCAGAATGAAGGCAGCTCTGATGTTATTGATACATCAGCACAGTTCAAGCAGTGCAGCCACTACAACCATCGCCTTACTACATCTTCAAAGAAAACCTGCCTGAAGAATGCGCAGAAGTTTGTTGTACTCTATTTGATCTGCTGATTTGGAAACCCCTGCGCTTTCTTAAAGCTTGACCAAGTAATATAGTTGCAAAATAGTGCAATAGAAAGCTATGTTATCAGGTTTTTAGTAAAGGACTTACTTGTGTGTATTTTAGACAAGTAGGAACTTTTCCAGATGATAGAAACTAATTAATAATAGTTCTCGGCTGGGGCTGTTTCCAAAGCATGGGGCGTTTATGAAGCTACCAAACCAATCCAATGAAGAGAAATTATCTGTACTCAAAACAGAAAAACAGGTCAAGAGCCAAGCTGGATTAAAAGAAGGAATAGCCAGGGAAGAAATAGTAGCAATTTTGTTTTAAAAGAAGACGTTTGATTACATATAAAATCTGAAACAATGATGCGGTCACATTAGGTGCTTTGAAGTTTTTGTTGGAAAAAAGGTGGCTCTAGCAGTTTTAACAGCACGTTTGTGTGAGTGGTTGACTTTTGGTATTTAATTTTCAAAAACAGATTATAATCATGTTCCCAGTTTGGGAAAAGACAACTTCATTTTGAGAAGAATGACAGAAATCCAACCACAATAAAGTTGAGTTTATTTAGTTAGCTTTTTTTTTTTAAGAAAAGCAATGCCAATCTGATCATTAAAAGGATTCACATGAGGTTGTGGATTCAAGTTATGAATGCAAATTTCTCTACATGAGAAGAGAAGCCAATAATTCTGCTAAGACATTGTTCCATGAGCTTCTTTCTTCGCAGTCAGCGAGAAGCGACATGAAGAGGAATAGAGTAAAAATCCAACCATGGGACTTCAAGCGGTCATTAGGTCTGACAATGTGGGGAACAGCATCACACTAATGGCTATTAATGTAAATGCGGAGCATTTTTGAAGTGAGTATGACAACTATGCATCCTTGCAGTTCATTCCACAAATAGATCAATAGAAATCTAGTTTTGTGCTTCTTTGTGGAGAATAGGACTTCTATCTTCATAGAGCCAGGTATAGAATGGGATGGGTGCAGATGTATCAGGGAAGGGTGGGATTATTTCTTTTATCTGATTAATGAAGGAGCCGGCTGGTCTTGTGTGATGTTTTGGTGGAGTCAGGAAAATATCTGTGAAAGATTAAAAACTACCTGATGGTAAACTATAGCTCAAAGCACTATAGGATAGCTGTGGCAGTAAGACAACTATCTGAGACGGGAAATGGGGTCCACCACTGTATAACGTATGCAGAGATTCATCCAATTGCCTTTATTTAGATAGCATTTTGGATATTAAAGGTTGTTCTTTTAACTACACTGAGCTATTTCATAACTATGTTCCACATGTAATTTACCAGTGGTAATCCAGAAATGTTCACAAAGACAGATGCTCATTTAATAGCAGTTCAAATACGGTTACTTCTGTGCATTTAAGTACAATTAACTTCACAATTAAAGCCTTGCTCTCATAACTTAATGGTTTCCTACAATCCCCCATGCTTTAAATCGCTCTGAGTTAAAGGACAAATCACAGTAGCCCTTGGGGAAGGGCAATTACATTTTGTTATGACTATCTCGTACCATTTTAGGGATTAGCAGTTGAACACTCATACCCCCAAATTCCCTCAGTTGCCTTAATGAGGTGACGGGACTGGCAGGGTGTTGGCTAGTTATTAGTGGAATCAGTTTTCATTTAGGGTGTGTGAAATTGCAATTATGTGATACTTTACAGCTTCAAAAAACGTTACCACTTCTGTAAGATCCTGCTCATAGCAGTGGGTGGCCTAGCACTGATTGACAGCCTGCCCCATTCATGTTGACCCCCTCTGCTGTACAAGTTCGAAACTACTGATTCCATGCCAGGCAGAACCTACCCACTCTAGTCAGGGCAAGGGAGTTACACGTCCAAGATAACCTCTGCTCACCCCCTTGGTAGCTTGGCACGAGCAGACAGGCCTATCCCAGAGGCAATGTGTAAGGCGTTTGCACAACACACACAACACACGTGGCGCAAAATGTACACCACAAAGTAAACACAACACTGAGCTATGTAAAAATAATCTGTGTTGCACAAAACATAATTAGACTAACATTACACGTAAGTAATACCCTGCTACCTTAGCAGTTGTCAGAATGTTACACAAGTTACTAATACTCTGCAAGAATATGCAGTTGTCACATTAGAACACGTAAGTGCTCAGGATTCTGCAACATAAGCAGTAGTCAGGAATTACAGTAAAATATATATGCACTTGTCATGAACAATTCCTAAATACCCATAAAAGGAACACTAGAGAATATCTCACAAGTCATATAAATACATATCAGCTAGACATGCCCATAAAAGGAACATTAGCACATATATCTAGTGGTAGAAAAACAGGTAGGCAATCTAAAAACTTCCAAAAGTCTATATTAGGCTCCTGGAGCCCAGATTCCCTAGAAAGTACCTGATTTCTGTGGTAGAGGCACTCCCCGTGAAGATGGAGAATGGGGCCCCCGGCACACCTATGCACAAAACGGGGGCCTCTGAGGTCTCTTGGTAGAGAGGGAGAGAGGGGCGGTCTGCACCACCTCTACAATGAAAAGAATGGGCCCCTCTGGGGACCCGTGATCCTTGTGGGGCCCTCGTGGCCTCTACTGGCCCTCTCTGAAGGGGGGGCCCAAAGCACAAAAGCTCTGAGTAGTGGGGCGATCGCACCCCTAGCGCAGTGACCGGGGGAAAGGGAATTCTCTCCCCGTGTCCTGCTTGGGAATAGGCAGCCGCCCTCGTCCACGGCACGGCTGCCTAAAAAGGCCAGAAACAAAGATGCAGAAACCGGAGCGTCCTGCTCCAAGTGCAGAGACCGGGAAAGGGGAGCTCCCCACGCCTTCCCCGAGTCCTACTTGGCGGTCCTTGGAAGCTCGGACCCCTCCGAGGGCCGAGGAGACACTCGCTTGCACCTGATGTGGCGGGCGAGTGTTGGAGGCTGTTCCCGGGCCGCCAGGATGCTTCGAAGGGAAGAGGAGGCGGCTGGTGCCCCGGGGGCGCTCCTGGGAGCGGACTGTGCCCCGGGGGCACCATCAGGAGCACGCTTGCTCCAGTTGGTTTGTTCTCGTGCCCCAGGGGCACTTAGATTAGTGCGGACCTCGCGCTAAGGAAAGTCCAGCAACCAGGACTGCGGCGGTGATTCAGGGGACAAAATAAAGCGCTTTTCCCAAGCGCTAAAGAAAAATCTGCAGCCAGGGAAGAGAGAGCGCTTGCCCCAAGCGCTAAGGCCAAATCTCAGCCTGGGCTGCGGCGGTGATCTTTCCTCAGTACTAGGAGGGCACTTTTTCAAGCGCTTCAGCCGAATCTGTAGGGATGTTTGCAAGGGTTAGGGGCAACAGCACCCTGCCCCTGGGAACAGCAAGAAAACAGGAAAAATACAGGGCTGGTGGGCCTATCTACAGCCAAGCACAAGGGGTGCAGATGGTGGCAGTTCCTTCTGGTGACCAGGCAGGTCACTGGTCAGCACAACAGCAGCAGTCCAAGGTGGTTTCCTGGTGAGTCCATTCATCAGCGTTCTGTGTCCAGTTGCAAGTTCCAAGAATGTTCAAATTGTGGGGAAAATTCCCCTGTACTTATACTGGGTTTACAGTGTGTTTCCAATGGTAGTGAGAGGAGGTTCCAGCCAGTTACAACTGGTTCTGGGAGTACCCCCTCTCTCCTTTCAGCACAGGCTCCAAACATCACTGGGGGGGGGGTTAACAACCCTATTGTGTGAGGCCAGGGCACAGTCTTTACAAATACAGTTGTGCCCCACCTATCCCTCCTCTCAGCCCAGAAAGGCTTTACAATATGTAGATGCACCTCTGTGACACCTCCACCCTCCCTGTGTTCAGGCTGTCTGAGAAGTATGCACAAAGCCCCAACTGTGAGTCTTCCCAGATGTGGATTGGAGGCAAGCTGCAAAACACCAAAGTCATAAGCACAGATAAATGTGCACTTTCTAGAAGTAATAAAAAATACACCTACACCAATAAGCAGCATTTCTCACCACTATCACAACCATAACAAAAATGCCTACGCTACCCCTCATAAATCAGACAATATCCCTTAAACATAAGGCAGGGCATTTCCAATGAAATCCTATGAGGAGGCAGCTCTCACAGCAGTGAGACACCAAGTTAGGCTGTTTGTCACTATCAGGACAGGCCACGCAACATGGCACATGTCCTGCCTTCTACATACATGGCACCCTGCCCAAAGGGCTAGCTAGGGTGTACCTTAGGGGTGACTTACATGTAGTAAAAGGGGAGTTCTGGGCCTTGCAAGTAAATTTAGATGCCAGGTCCCTGTGGCAGGAAACTACGCACACAGGCTCTGCGCTAGCAAGCCTGAGTAGGTTTGACAGGCTACTTCAGTGGGTGGCCCAAGCAGCGCTGCAGGCCCACTAGTAGCATCTAATTTACAGGCCCTGGCTATAGGGATACCAGTTTACAAGGGACTTATAGGTACATTAAATATGCAAATTAGGTATAATCCAATCATACCAAATTTGTAAGGGAGAGCACATGCACTTTAGCACTGGTTAGCAGTGAAAAAGTGCTCAGAGTCAAAACGTCAGCCAACAAAGGTCAGAAAAATAAGGAGGCAAAAAGCAAAAAGTCTGGGGAATGACCCTGTAAAAGGGCCAGGGCCAAGAGTATGAAACTTTTCTTACTATTCCATACCCATCACTTCACAGTAAAAATAGCACAATACCAAAAAATATAGATTTAGAATACAGAACTACAACCCCATAGTTCTAAAAAACACAGACATGGAAGCCATCTTTCTGTTTTTATTGCTGCTCCATGTCAGTTAAGTACTTGAACATTTATTGGTTTGGTATGGGAACAGCAATTTGTTTAAAGTCTGATTTTGCGTATTAGGTAGGTACTTGATCATTGCCTGAATTATATGTTTTAGTAAGAGTTTAAACTGGTAAATTATTACATTTCAGAGAAACAATTTTGGGCTATCAGTATTTGCTGCTCTTTACATAAATGGGTTTATGGCATATTTACACTTTAAAGGTAGATGCTTTATTTTCACGTTGGTATCTTTCTTTAGAATTTTAAGATGGGTACTTTTTTGTGTATTAGGGTGCTTAAGTTTTATTCCTTAGGGAACATTGATATTTAAGGACAAATGCGTACTATGTAGTATAAGTTTCTGAGCATTATCAAGCTAAGCTGGAGTGGCGTCGTGCAGCTTGCGTGAAGTGTGAGGAAGGACTAATGCTGTGCATGGTGTAGGTTATATGCACAATGATGTTTTGTGCCATTGCAGCCATTTTGATTTGGGTATTGGTTTAGGCTGAAACTAATCTGAATCGTACATGGCAATTAAGCTCATCAGTTTGGTTTTCCCTGACAGAGTCTTCTTTTCATTGTCTTACCTAGCGACCATGGATACAGCAGGGACACAAAAGTGTGGTGTACTTTTTAGCACCTCCCGGGTATCCTTAGAAGCCTACAGCTAAGGAAGAAATGAACACGAAAAGTTGTTTTTTGTATAGGCATTGATAATAGTTTTTGGGCCATTTATTTCTAGCAAAGTCTTTTTATTAGAAAAAAGAGGGAGGGTAGGCAATTAAGGTTTATCCTAATGCACTTAATTCATATCTGAAGTAAAGATGGAACTACCGTCTCGTAGTGTCTTGCAAGTTTTATGACAGAACCATTTTGGCTCTGACCAAACTCCATCGAAGTGTGACATAGTGTGAGTTCCACAATATGAAGCTAAACCTGTTTGGCCATATCTTTTCTGATAGGGATATGACACCTGATCCTGCAGAACTACAAGCAGTGTCAAATTGTGATCCTTCACAAGATAGTTCTATGGTGGGTTCATTTTGAGGCTTGACCAGTTACTGTTGAAGATACATACAGGACACTACTACTTTAAGTGCTCCATTATGAGAGTTGATGAAGAAAATTATTTCATTTCAGTGGTCACAAGAATGTAAGAGATGTTTCAAGAGAATCAAACACATCATTGAAAATGCTGCTGAAGTGTCATATTTCAATTGAAAGCTTCACACAGAGGTTGTTGTTGATGCTAGCCCAGGCAGGTTAGGTGCTACCCTTGCACATCTCGTTGGGCACCCAAATGTGCTTACTTCTGAGAAAGAAAGTTTAGCTGTGCTATGGGCTTGTGAAGACTTCCAAGTATTCCTGTATGGAATGCATTTAACACTGGTAACTGATCATCAAGCTTTACTGATTATCTTTGTCAATCCAAACGCCAGTCTGCCTCCTCGCATTGAACGATGGGGACTACATTTGCAAGAGTACAATTATACAATTTTGCCTCCTCCACGGAAGGATTACAACCCTGCTGACTACTTTTCCATAGTATCTATTCAAGGTCACGGTACTTCATTCAAGGCGGCTGAAGCCTACATTAATTACGTTGATTTTAATGTAAGATCAAATATCACTGCCATGAGTCATGATAGTGACATGCTGTTAAAAGACAGAGTTACGGATCAGTCATGGAACCAGCACACTCAACCTTTCACCAATGGTGGTGAATGTCCAACATACAGAAATGTCAAAGGTAAACTGTCCAAAACTCAGGAGGGAGTTATATTGTGAGGTTCGAGAATCCTGATCCTGGAGGGCTTGCAACACAAAATAATTGAAGTGGCTCATGAAGGACATTGGGGTATCATTGCCACAAAAAGAGCTCTCCGAGACTGAGGTTGGTTTCCGTTTTTAGAGGAGAGGTTTGAAAAAGAACTCAAGGCCTGTCATCTATGCAACTGCCTTTCAACACTTTACTCAACATCCTCTGAATATGTCAGAATTCCCTAAGCATGCCTGGGAAAGAATAGCCATCAACTTTTTCAGTTCACTTGATAATGGACATCACCTGATGGTGATTGTGGATGAATAACCATATTTTCCATTAGCCAAAGATCTGTCATCCACAACTCACAAACAAGTCATCGAGAGACTAGAAGGAATCTTTTTGGTATGGGATGTTCCAGCCATTTTGAAGTCTGATAATGGCCCGCCTTTCAACAGTCGAGAATTCAAAGAATTTGTGGAGCATCAAAAGAGTACACCTTGGTGGCCACAGGCCAATGGACTTGTAGAGCGTTTTATGAGTATGCTAAAAAAAGCAGTACAGCTTGCAACTCTTGAGAAGCTCAGTTTGAAAACTGTATTAAATTCTAACCTACAAACTTATCGTTCAACATCTCACTCAACAACATGCGAAAGTCCTGTGATTTTGATGTTCTGGAGAGCAATGACAATCAAGTTACCTCAATGGACCAATAAGAGAGAAAGAAGTGCCAACATGATTCCTACTGAGACTTGGTTAACAAGCAAAAAATGGATGTCTATGGAAGTCTATGCAGACAAGAGTCAAAGTGGAAAAATATGTAACTTTTAAAAGAGGAGATTTGGTGATTGGCCAACTGAGGCGCAGAAGAAAATCTGATGCTCCATATGATGCTGAACCTTTCCACATGGCGTCTACCAAGGGACACGTGGTGACTGCCCAGCACCCTGGAAAGTCTGTTACCAGAGACTCTTCTCACTTTAAGCCTTTGATTCATTAGTCTTCAGATACAGATTTTGTAAAAAATTATAATTTTTTATTTGACAGAGGGGAGATTTAATACCGTGCAAGTTTGATAACGGAACACTTTTGGCTCCGAACTGGAGTAGGCGTTAGAGCGGAATGCAATGAAATCTAGGTTTAGAATTTTGAGTTTGTATTTACATGCCGTTGTGGAATATTCAGATGTGTGTGAAGTGTCCTCATTGGCGGGTACCCAGGCAGAGGACGCTACACCTCTGAGTCTAATAATGAGACTCAGGATACGGTAAAAAGAAAGATGATATAAACAAAAGTACAGACATCTATTAAGGATGTGGTGGAAACATTAGATTTTGAAGAGTTTTGGTCTGTAGATTAAGGAGGAACTTCTGGGATTAAAATAGAAGGCGAAAGAAAGATGAAAAGGAAACATATTTCCTCTGGAGGTGAAGGAGATTTATTCTTGATGTCCAAGGCAGAGCAAAGGATATTCAGGTGGTATCCAAGAAAATCGTGATGATGAATATAGACTAGATCTTTATGATAAGGATTTCAGATGTACTTAGATAGTGATAACAGGAATAACAGTATTGGAGATAGAGGAGTTATTAGAGCTCTTCAAGGAGAAGAGATGTTTAACCCAAACATCAGTGGTCATCCCAGGGGGGATGATTGGTAGGTGTTGAGTCATGTGGTGTATTTCTTAAAACTATGGATGTGTAGACCTTTAGATAAAGAAACTAGAAACAAAGAGCTGAATGTTCCCATCCTATAACTGACACTACAGCTTGCGTAACTCTGGATTTAGATCCAGATTTAATCAGTTCTTGTTTAAGAAGGGTCATGATCCAAGGAAAGGATTAGAAAAAGCACTGAATCAGTGCCAGGATAGGCTATTGAGTGTAATCGGTCCTTTGGCCAGAATATTAGGTATAGCAGAGGAAGCTAAAGCGAAGGGAGTTCATGTGGACACTGACTGCCCTAAAGGATGGAGTCAACATATGATTTTCTTTCTTGGTAATACAAATGTGGGTTTAATTAGTGAAAGGTGTAAAGCCTTCATGATGAAAATAAATACTAAATTAGGAGAGTTTTCTACAAAAGAACCTATTGAAGATCTACAAAAGGTCTTCTGTTCAGAAACGGCATGGTTCAAGGAGTAAGAGGATCTGTGTTCAAATGCAATCCTCCTTACATGGAGTTTTTGAGGAAAGAGTTCATGATATTGCTGGAGCAAGGGGGCATTTCTCCCACCACCAAGTTAACAAGTGCCATTATCAGAAGTAAGGAAGAGGATCAGTCAGAGCACATCAAGCATCCACAGGTCCTTTTCCTCAACAGGGTAGAAGTAGCAGAACAGTGCAAACTTAGGTCGAGGACAACTAGCAGGTCAAGGAAATTAAGGTATGAATGAAGATTTTTTTCTGTTTTGCCCCCTCAAAGATTTAGAGGAATGACAGAGCCTTTTCTGGGAAAAATTGAGACTATGGCCCTCATTATGAACATGGCGCTAAACACCCTTCCCCGCTGTGGCGACGCTGAACAGAATCCCACCACTGGCGGTGAACAGAAACCCGCCATATAAAGATGCAAAAATCAGAATCCGACAAAAATTTCTCTGCCACCAGTCACCGCCAGGGCCTTGTCGGCAAAAATGCTGGACATCCCACCCCGCCACCACCGAGCACACAAATTCCCCACTGTCCAAATAATGATGCACAAATCACTGCGGCGGTCAGTGGAAGTCGAACGACCATTGGCGGTACAGACCACCACGGCCAGCAATGGGATCCAACAGTAAGAATTGCACACATTGGCAAGTTTGAAACCCACACACCTGACACACATCCACAATGCCATAAAACACTCTCAGACACACCCCACAATCCTTTGCATCGCCAATAGGACAAGTGAGATTGAGAACTCCACAAGCAGACACTGAACACCACAACACATGATTTACACACCCAACCACGCAACATCACCTTCACCTAGATCCACACAATGCATCACTCACAACACACACTGTGTCACCCCCCAAGCAACCACGCTTCACAGAAAGGGAGCTAAGGACCATGGTGGACAAGATACTTAAGGTCGAGCCACAAATATTCGGGGCCCAGATCCAGCACACACCCATCGCCAGGAAGATGAAGTTATGGCAGACCATTGTCAACAAGGTCAATTAGTGAGAAACCTTCCACGCACGAGGGACGACATCCGCAAGAAATGGAATGACCTGCGCGGGAAGGTGAGGTCCATGGCATCCCGGCACAACATTGCAGTCCAGAAGACGGGGGGAGGACCTCCACCAACACCACCCGACTACACTGACTGGAAGGAAAAGATACTAGCCATTCTGCACCCTGAGGGCCTCACTGGAATCACTGGAGGAATGGACTCAGGTAAGTCATCTACTATTAAACCATATCCACCACACCTGGAATGTATGTACCACCTCACCCCTCCAACAGCCACCAAGACCACTACCTCACCCAGGCCACAATCACAACATCTACTCACCCTGCATGCACACAAATCCACAAACAGGCCCACATTACTCCCACTGTGCACAGCCACCTACCCCTGCAAGGGATCACAATGCCACTACACCACCCACAATGCACCTCCACATCCCAAGCAACATGCAATGGCAACCTCACAAAGGCACCCTGCATGGCCCAACAGTGGAAAACCTGCACAAAATAGTCCAGCCCTGTCCCCCCCCTTCCGATTTTGCAATTGTAACAGACATGTCCATTCCCCCCAATAGACACCACCACCCATGCCACCCTGACGGACAGGACAAGGAGTGGCAGTGCCCCACATGGAGACAGAGGGCCCACGCAGGACACAGGAGAGGGAACCCTGGACAGTGAGGAATACCCTGGCCCCTCACACAGTCCTGGACTGTCACCATCCAGCAGCCCCACCCAGGACACCACTGACACCCCTACCACCCAGCCACCAACATCAGCCCAGGGCAACCGGCCCCACACCTGTGTATCCAGGCCACAGACTGATGGAACACAAGGACAGAGGCCACAGTCATCACCTACCAACAGGCAGGAAGATGATGGCCCCAGTACAAGTGGTACCACCAGACCTGTGCAGGGGACACAGACACAGGGGGCTAGGTCCAGTGGGAGGCCATCAGTGGCCCAGGGGAGAGGACACAGAATGGATGCTGCAGCCCAGGGCATGATTTCTGAGGTCCTAGGAGCATACCACCATACCAAGGTCAGATTGGCCCGGATTGTGGCCACCATGGAGTAGAGTCAAAGGGTGCAGATAGTCCAACACCAAGAGACCTTGGAGCATTGGAAACTGCTCAATGCCACCATGGCCACCATAGCAGGCGCGCTGGTGCACCATGTCCCAACCCAACCTGAGACCCCCACAGACCAGGAAGCCCCTACTACAGACCAAGATACAGACCAGCCAGCAACATCAGCAGCAGCAACTGGACTTGTGCCACCATCTGAGGACACACAGGAGATCAGCACCTCAACCCGTACAGGCCAACACCAGTTACCCAAATGGTCCCTCAGGCCCAGATATGGCACTGTAACACCTGCCAAGACTAAGGCCCCCTCTAAGAAGTGACTGACAAGAACTGTCCCCCAAGTGTGCCACTGAACCACCATCCCCACCGTGCAATAGCAACCCCAAAACTTGTAAATAACAGATGGACACATTACCGCTGCCATCAATCGCTGAGACCATGTAGCCAACATGGACATCCACCAGTAGCTCACTCCCATCACTGTAAAGAGCACCATGGCATCCCTGACACCAAATAAAGCACCTGTTTACCAATGTAAATGTCCCCTGTAAGTATGTTGAATCAAATCGAAGTGTGCATGGAATTGAAATTGAAATCATTTATTCATATCTTTATTGCAGGAATGGCACCCCACACATTAAATGGGGTGGTGCCAACAGATATGTCTAACAAGTTGTCCATCATGTCACATGTCCCAAACCTGGTCACAGTGACAATATCTATAGACCCGACACTCCCATAGAGGAAAAGGCATACCGACAGTATGCTGCACAGACAACAACAGCATCAAATAGTACCTCTTAGTTACAGGAAGTACAGTTGGATCAGTTGGTTCCTGGAGTGTACATCTTCCCCCTCTTCATCATCCCCATCACTCTCATCCCCTCTCCGAGGAAGCTGGTCTGGATATACAGCACCATCCTCCTCCAAGAGGGGAGTAGATTTACTCACAGCCACGCTGTGCAGCATACAGCAGGCCACCACTATTCTACACACCTTCTCAGGCTCATAGGCCAGGGATCCCCCAGAGATATGGAGGCAACGGAATCTAGCCTTCAGGAGACGCTCTATCACCCTCCTACTACGTCCATGGGCCTCATTGTAATTCCTCTCAGCATCTGTCCTAGGATTCCTCATTGGTGTCAGGAGCCAATGCATATTTGAGTAGCCAGAATCACCTGCAAAAGTGGTCAAAACAGGACTGTCACTGACAACCCTCAGTTGCAGACAGCCTGGCTGTCCGCTATGTGCCAAAAAGTGTCAGACACACTTACCTATGATCCATCCTCTGTTCCCTTGTAGTTGTTCCATCATGTGTGGCACACTGCTGTTCTTCAGCACAAAGGAATAATGGACTGATCCAGGGAACATGGCATTCACATGTGAGATTTACTGGTCTGCAGTACACACCAATTGAATGTTCATGGAGTGAAAGTTCTTCCTGTTTCTGTACACCTGTTCACTTACTCTTGGGGGGATGAGAGCTATGTGGGTTCCATCGATGGCACCTATCACATAGGGAATGTTGGCAAAGGCATAAAAGTCTGACTTGATGGCAGGGAGTTCAGCACTTTGGGGAAACCTCACATAGAACTGCAGGAGTCATAAAATTGCATTCAGGAATCTGGACAGTATGAGGCAGAACATTGGCTGTGAAAAACCTGCACCCATGCCCACAGTCACCTGAAATGAACCTGTGGCCAGGAAATGGAGTGCGGAGAGCACTTGCACTTTAGTAGGGATGGTATGCAGATTCTGATTAGCCAGTCTAAGTGATGGATCCAGTAATGCACAAAGTTCATGAATAGTAGCACAGTTGAGTCTGTAATTGATAATGATGTGACGCTCCACCATGGTCCCCAAATCAACAAGTGGTTCATACACCGATGGGGCTCTCCCTCGCCACATGGGTCTGTACCTAGGAGGAGTTGAGAGCACATGTGAGGAACACACATACATCTGCCGAACATGTTAAATATTCAGCACTGCTGGTATACAAGTCGATGACACATATGCATAGAAGGATGTTAAACTGGAGTGACATGTCCTCAATGATACATCAGGACTGTTGGGGTGAGTACATGTATATTTGTTCATGCCTATGGGGGTTGGGGACAATAGGACGTGCATTGGGCAAATGAAAAATTAATAACTGCGTAGTAATGGCCAAAATGTCTGCCCCCTGTAATCCAGAAATGTGTAGTGGAAGGGACCTCATAGCGCTAGAGGTTGTCGTAATAGCATAAAGCAGTGTTCACCCTGTGCGACCATTCATTGGTTAACATGATTGTCAATGGGGAATATGAGCATATCATGATCGCCGCCAGCAGTGAAGGTGCACAGCGCCGCAGAGCAATATCGTCACCCCAACTTCACTTGTCTACCGGATTACGTGCATGTAGGTACTCCACTGAGTGTGCTGCTGTGTCCTGACTCTGGTCATGGAAATGGCACGAGTGGCAGGGGAAAGGGCCCCAGCCTTCACCACCGAGGAACTGGACAAGCTTGTGGACGGGGTCCTACCCCTGTACACCAAGCTCTATGGTCGACCAGTGGTAGAGGTGAGTAGGTGGATTGGGGGGCGTGGATGTGTTTGTAATGGTGGTAGATGGCTGTAAACATGTGTGCATGATTTTACACTGTACAGTCGTGGGATTTATGCTGCATGTGTGAGGTCCTGTTATACTGCTGTGAGTGTCCATCCCGTAGGGTGCGTATAGTCAGCTGTATCTAATGGACATTGTCTGACCTCTGTGTTACTTTTTCTATGTGTTCCTATAGGTCAGCGCCCATTAGAAGGGGGGACTCTTGCATGCCATCGCCAGGGAGGTGCGGACCCTGGGGGTTTACAACTGGCAGAGCACCCACTGTAGGAAGCGGTGGAAGGACCTGCGGTGGTGGGCGAGGAAGACCTACGAGGCCCAGCTCGGGAAGTCCTCCCAATGAGGAAGGGGTGCCCGTCGGGCCCTGACCCAACTAATGCGCCACATTCTGACAGTGGTGTGTCCGGACCTGGATGGGCGCTTGAAAGCTGCACAGCAGACACATAGTGATGAGTACAGAAAGCATTGTATGCCTCCTTGACGGATGTGTGAGTGTGCTGTAGTATGTATGCTGTCTAGTGGCAGGGACTCTGGCTGATGTCATTTTACATAATGGCCCCCATGGGAAGTTAGGTTGTAAGGGACAGGTCTGCAGTACTTCAGGTCCTTCTGTGTTGTTGGAAATGGCTGTAGAGCAGGGTTGTGGCCTCTAGTCAGGGGCATAGCCATGTTTATAGCAGTAGGTGCTGCATGGTGGAATATTTGCAGGGTGGGAGCATGTGTGAACCAGCTATGTACCTCCATTCAGCTATTTACAAGTGTCTCTCCTGTTTTATCTCCCCATCTCTGTGCTCTTGTGTTGTCTGTGTACATCAGCATCATCTGGTGAGGGAGCTGTGGCACCGGCGAGTGGGGATGCAGTGGCCTACAGTTCCACGGAGGCAGAGTCGAGCGACGCCAAGCAGACCTGTGGGTTGGAGGGTGAGGGGAGTACCCCGGGGGAGGCAACTACCACAGAAGGGAGTGACTCTGATACCTCCTTCGATGGGAGCTCCCTGGTGGTGGCGGACCCTAGTGGGCCCACCCACTCTGTGTCATCTTCCGCCACCCCATACCATCACCACCCTCCCATTTGTTCCCCACCGAGTTGCCCGTGCCCGCTCACCCAGAAGGGTGGGTGTCTCCTTTGCCCCAGGAACATCATCCCCTGCCAGAGTCAGCCGTGCTGCCCTCACGGAGGAGGCTATTGACCTCCTGAGGACCATCTCTGTAGGGCAGACAACCATCATCAATGCCATCCAGGGGCTAGGATCACAGGTGCAGCACACCAATGCCTACCTGGATGGCATTCACAGTGCTATGTCTGGCCTACAGAGCTCTTTTCAGGCTCTGGCCTCATCTTTGATGGCAGACAGTGTCCCTTGTCATACAGTCCCCCCTCCAACCACCTCTCCCCTTTCCAGCACCCCACTCCCTTCACCCGTCCCAAGCACACATTCTGACAGCCATGCACACACCTCAACACACAAGAACACACTGAAAAATACAAGCATCACACTTCCCACCACAGTCATACACACATCCAACATACAAATGCACACACACCGACATCCACTTCCCCCAGTGTGTCCACCTATTCCGCCTCCCTGTCTGTCACCTCTACATGCACACTCACAGGCACTGCACCCTCATTCAGTGTTGCGGACCCCATTCTGGCAGCCCCTGCACCCATTCATGCACACCAGACAGCACACATGCACTCACCACAACTACTTTGGTTGACACATGCAGCAGACTCACCAAACTTGCAGACACAGACAACATACATTTACACTGGCAGCCTGTCTTGTCCCACTGTGTCCACCCCCCTCCTCCCAAAGCACCCAAATGTTCCAAGACACCCACCCAACACACATCCACCACACCTCAGCATACTGTACAGTCACCTGCACCCAGTCACGCACACCTACACCTGTCACAACCACTCCCTCTACTTCCACCCCTACACCTTCCTCCTAAAAACTTTTCTTATCCCGTGTTGACCTATTTGATCCACTGGCCCACCCTCTCTCATCCATTAACATGCCCAGCTCCTTGCCCTGTCCACTCCTCCCATGTTACAGTCCACCCTTGCCGGCCCTTCCCATTCCTGTGCTACCTTCTCTGTGAGCAAGAGACACCTGTGCTGGCCCAGGTACCTCTGCCGCACCCCAGTTCAATGCCGCTCCACCAGCTTCAATGGCAAGACCCAAGCCCCCTCCACCTCCCAAATGTAAAGCCAAGGCCCCCATCCAAGTCGTAAGTCACCACCCCCACCACCCCCTGCCCCTGTTCCCTGAGGTGCCTGGATGCCCTATTGTTTCCCCTTTAAGGTGGAGTTGGCCAATGGCCTTCTGTTGGACTTCTGTTGCTCCTGGAGCTTAAAAAAATTGTGTGTGCCAGTGTTGGTTTTGGCACACTCTGGATCCGTTGTTCATTCTTTCTTTGTACGGGGGTGTTGTGCACATGTGTGTGCTTTGGGCAGGTTGTCTTGGCCTTGTGTCAGGTAAGTACCTCTTGCTCTGGGTGTATGGCTTGTGCTGTTGTGAGGGGTTATGTGTGCGTTGTGGGGTGGGTGGAGTGGGTGGGTATGTAACTGTCTGAAGACTGTGGTATTATGAATCACCAACACAACACCGCCAAAACAATACCAAAAAACAGACACCATCCGCCTGAAAGACAGCATGAAAGAGGTGTCTGCACCAGCAGCATCGCCAGGCAGACAACATCCTGCACTCCAAATCAAGAATTACAAATCAGCACCGCGGTCTTAGCAATTCATTGGCGGTCCAAACCGCCGCAGGTAAAAAAGCACCTCCACCAGAACACTGTACCTCATTGGACAATACCAATACATGATACACATGCACACACCAGACACACCTGACTACAGGACACCAAAACACACACCCACACATACCCAGAACCCTTTACACTCAGAAAGTTTGACATAGCAAGGCAAAAGCACTCTGACAGACAGCACTGCACCTAGATATCACAGGCACCATCACACTGAACACGCATCAAACAACACACAAAATCAAGAGAAACACAGCACGCACATCACCATTGCACACAAACACCACAAACCACATGCACATCCTATCACCCAATCTCACACCAACAAACAGCAAACCCAGCATCCCTGCACAACACGCACCTCACCACCCAAAACACAACCACCATGGCACCACAAAAAAACCCTTGATTCACAGATGAGGAGCTGAGGGTCATGGTCGACAAAATCATCAGAGTGGAGCCCCAACTGTTTGGAGCACAGGTCCAGCAGACGTCCATATCCCAGAAAACTGACTTATGGCAGAGGATCGTTGTCAGGGCGAATGCAGTGGGAAACCATCCACGCACAAGGGACGACATTAGGAAGAGGTGGAATGACCTCTGGCGGAAGGTACGTGCCATGGCATCACAACACCAAATCGCTGTCATGAGGACTGGTGGTGGGTCTCCACCACCTCCCCCAGAATTATCATTGTGGGAGGAGAAGGTCTTGGCCATCCTACACCCAGAGGGGCTGATGGGAATACCTAGTGGACTGTACACTGGTAAGTCAACTGCCCTCCCTGGCCAACATGTACACCTGCACAGCATGTACCTTCAGCACCCTCTTACCCCCTCACACCACCCTAACATGCACAAGCTCACCATGGACCCAATACCCACCCCTTGCATGCCACAGCTCCCTACTAACACCATTCACTCACAGGCCCACCTAGTGCATGGATACCCCACACTGCAGCAAGAACTACAACTACCACAATGCAACACTGTGCCCCTGCACGTAAAACCATGTCACCCCCCTTCACCAACAAAAAATTTGAATGCACATCAGTACATGCCAATGACAGTAGCATGATCAAATTAGGACCATTGCAACATTCTACTGATGCAAACACAGGTAGCAGTCTAGCAACTGTTAATGCCATTACTGCCCTCCAAATCCAGACAATGATGGCATGCAACCATATGTATCACTTGTACAATATGATCATGTGACACAATACCTCCCATTCCACAGGTCTCCCAAGTACTGCCACACAGCAGAGGATGCCAATGATAGAAAGCCCAGCTTGAAGCAGGTCCAATAGAGGAGGAATCTCCTGGATGTCTGATAGGAATGACGTACCTGGCCCATTAGGCATGAGTGGTCAGTCCACCAGCTTCACCCTGCCCACAACTGAAACCACCCCTCCTGTGGCATCCATTGCACAGCAGAGCCCAACTTCCCAAACCTGTATCCCAAGGTCACATCAAACATCAGTGTGCCTAACAATACAGGCTCATGAGTCAACATTGTAATCCCAAGACAATGATGGCCCTGGTGTCAGTGGGAGGGGCTGCACTGCACTAGGGGCACAGGCACTGGGGGCAAGGGCCAGTGGGAGGGCAATCATGGGCCAAAGGACAAGGCAGCAACAGGACACGACTGGCCAGGAGCCTACCAGCGCTCCCTGGACAAGATGGGCCAGATACTCTTTTTTAAAAATGTATTTTTATTAATTTTTTATCAAGATCCATCATAATAACAAAAAACGTTACAATGCCATACTTTAGCTTAAACATCCTTCCCAATAATGTCCAGTAGGATAACTCTAGATAAATACAATCAGGCTAGATAGCAACCCAGATTAATTTTTAAACCTAAATATAATTACGCATAATTGTCTTGAAAGAATTTGCCTCAAATCCGAGAAAACATTTTACCGCTTCCCACTCTGCTGGCTTATCTCATTTCCTGCTTTCTGACCTGTACCATTTTACTCAGCCATTATTGACATACCGGACTCCCCGCCATCGCCAACTGGATGACAGCACTCCACCTCAAATTGAACTCAGATAAAACCGAGATCATCATCTTCGGCCCTAACAGGCCAGCATGGTACGACTCTTGGTGGCCCACCACCCTTGGACCACCCCCAAGACCCACCATCCACGCACGCAATCTTGGCATCATACTGGACTCATCTCTCTCCATGACTCAGAAAATCAGCGCCATATCATCTTCCTGCTTCAACACCCTTCGCATGCTATGCAAGACTTTCCAATGGATTCCTTTGGAAACAAGAAGAACGGTCACTCGCGCCTCATAAGCAGCAGACTGGACTACGGCAACGACCTCTACGCAGGTACCACAGCCAAGCTTCAGAGAAAACTCCAGCAAATCCAGAATGCAGCTGCACGTCTAATCCTCAACCTCCCCCGCCACAAACACTTCTCCACCCACCTTAGATCCCCACACTGGCTGCCCATCAACAAAAGGATCCGTTTCAAAATCCTGGTCCACGCTCACAAAGCCCTCCACGACACCAGACCAGCCTACCTTAACGAACGAATCAACTTCCACAAACCAACTTGACAGCTCTGCTCCGCTGACCTCGCCCTCGCTACAGTCCCCTGCATCCAACACACCACCTCCGGCGGAAGATCCTTCTCCCACCTCACCTTCCAATACCTGGAACTCCCTCCCTACCAACCTACGCAGGACCCAGAACCTCCTAACCTTCAGAAAGCACCTCAAAACATGACTTTTCGAGCAGTAACCACCCCCCCCCCGGTGCCTTGAGACCCTACCGGGTGAGTGGTGCACTTAATAAATTTGTTTGATTGATTGATTGATTGATTGAATGGAAGGAGTTAGAGCGGTACACCAGTTTCTTAACAGGAGTGATATAGCAATCACAGTGGCAATAAAAACGAATTTTTCCCACCTAGGTGGAAGCCTTACCCCTGGGTCGTAACCCAAGCCCACAGGCGAGATACTGGGAATTATAGTTATCTGAGCAATAGTGGATAATTTCTTAAAAACTCCATCAGAGTATTCCTGAATAAGTCGACATGTGCCAATCACATGTATCCAACTAGCCTACCCTGCTGCCTTACAATGAAAACAGAGATCAGGGCACCTGGGCACTATCCAGGATATGGCTTGCGGAGTGCAATATAATAACCATTTACTAAAAAATATCATGTGGTACCAATTTGCGTCTATGAGTACTGTAAAATTTAAATAATTGATCTTCTCCCAACACTCCCTTGACAGGTAAAAGCCCTCTTGGCAATCCCATTTTTTCCGTCAGCTTTTGCCCAGAGATCGGACTTTGCCTGCTCCAGGAGTAACCTTCTCCATGCACCCACTGCACTTACCTTGGGAGGTCTACCAGTTCAGCGACTAATGCCTGTGTATTGATAATTAAATCGATATCCAGGTCCCTTAAACTGTAGATCATAATACTATAGGAACCCACCAGGAAAAAGACATTTTGGACGACCATCTGAACATATAACAGAGTTTCCCAATTGTCATTGATGCGAAAATTCCCAATTTTACTTAATCCTGTGTTGTCCCATTTCACTTCTCTAAATCGAGCTGAGAACCAGAGCGCAACGTAAACTGTGTGAGGGGAGTAAGAAAGTGCAACTATGGGATTGAATATCTTTAAAAAAAATCTGATTTTCTTCTAAAAAGCCATTTAAGAATCTTTTACCAAACCTTTCTTGGAGATTTCACCAACAGTGCAGGATTCTGAATATGATGCTCCCTACAGATTCATTCACAAACATCTTTAGTAAATAGGCAGCCCATAGGTTGGTTAGTTTTGAAATTGGTCAAGTAATGTGCAAAACAAGCAAAATAATAATCTTTGAAGTTTGGTAGTGCTAAGCCCTTCTTTTCCCAAGCAGCATATAATGTACTTAATGCAGCCCGCGCCTTCTGATTTTGCCAGATAAATGGACCAAACATAGACTCTAATTTCTTAGAAAATAGAGACGTAAATATGCAAGGGATAACTGAGAAGAGAAAGTTAAATAATGGTAGTTTAGACATTTTGATCAATACAATTCGGGCAAGTATAGAGAGGGGGAGAGCCCCCCAGCATGCAAGCAGGGCCTGGGTTTTCAAGAGCAAAGGAAGGTAATTGAGATCATGCAGATGTCCTATTTCAGATGAAAAATTAATCCCAAGGTATATTTTTGGCCTAGTATTCACACAGTGGTTTAATTTGGGCAGCAGTTTAATAGAAGAAGTGTCACAACGAAACATATCAGTCTTACTCATGTTCATCTTGTAACCACCAATTTGCTCTAATTCAGCAAACACCTTAAGAGCCTCCTCCTGAGAGGATCACTCTTTATCTAGAAACAAAATTATATGATCAGCATAGAGTTTAATCTTACCCATTGACTTCAGCGGGGAATGAATCCGATTATTCTGTCTGATTTTAATCGCTAAGGGTTCAATGAAGAGAGCAGAGAGAATAGGTGATGGAGAGCACCCTTGACTGGTCCCGCGTCGCACTTGAAGTTGACCAATACAAGCAGAATTAATTATGATACTGGCTTCGGAGCTTTGATACAGCCTTTGAATTAATGCGGAAACCTGGGAGGGCACCTTGTATCTAAACAATATTTCAAACAGTGTGTCCCATACCACCATATCGAAGGCTTTTTCCGCATCTAATAAAAGAATAATGGCAGAGATTTTATTGAGAGACTCGGCTAAATAGTGCATGTTAGTTGCAAGTTGTCGACCAGCAATAAACCCATTCTGATCGGGGTGCACTAGTTTAGTGACAACCCCGTTAAGCCTATTGGCCAAAAGTTTTGACATTATTTTATAATCTGTATTTAGCATAGAAATTGGACGATATGCATTAGGGCCTTCCCTGTCCTTGTTCTTTTTGGGAAAGCTAACCACATTCCCTGAATACCAAGAATTGGGGATCCACTCGCCCTTGAATAAGCCATTAATTAAAGACAAAAAATCATTTATGAATATATTATTAAGTTTTATAAAATTCAGCTGGGAAGCCTTCAGGTCCATAAGCATTCCCCATGGGAGGTTCTTGACAACCTCAAGAAGTTCTGACTTCGTGAATGGCTGAATGAGAGCATCACTGTCTTCTTCCGTAAGAGTAGGAATATCCAATTTTCCAAAGAAATTCCTGATTGTCTTAAGATCAATATCTTGGGTTTGGCTATAAATTTGTCTATAATGTTCTAGCATGATTTTATCCACAACCATGGGATCAGTATGTCTTACCCCGGAGACAGGGCACCTCAGTGCATGTATCATATTACTAGCAATTTGGTCTTGAGCTTGCCAGGCCAAGAATTTACCTGTAAAATGACTCTCTTCATATACCTTCTATCTGTGAGTCTGATATCCCAGGTCAACCTTCTTAAGAAAACTATTAGATAGTGAGAGACTATTAGATAGAGAGAGTTGAGGTCATTCTGGCTTTAGTTATGTCAAGACTTGACTACTGTAACTCTTTGTTGCTCGAGTTAGATCAAATGTCACTAACAAAGCTCCAACTGATTCAAAATATTGCAGCCTGCTTGATTCTAGATCTCCATCGCTCGGCCAGCTATAGCCTGAAATTATTGCACTGGCTTCCGGTCGCGACACGGATTATATTTAAAACCTTATGTTTAACGTTTAAGTCGGTACATGGAGGCAGAGCTGGTTACTTAGCTTCTAGGTTACGCTGGTATTGGCCAAGTCGGCAACTTAGATCAAAAGAAGCTCATCTGATTCAAGTTTATCATACCCGCAGGGCTAGATGGGGAGATAAGGCATTTACCGTTGCTGCGGCGAAGCACTGGAATTCGCTTCCTCTTGACATAAGGAAGGAGCACAATTTCCTGATTTTCAGGAGGTTGGTAAAAACCTGTCTCTTTCCTCGATAATGCTCTGTCCTCTTGCCTCCGCCTGCTTTCTGACATTTATTGCTTTCACTCTAGCGCTTCGATGCCAAGGCCGGAATGTGCTTTATAAATATGAAATAAATGAAAATATTGTCTGTTTAGCTAGTTCAAAAGATTTTCTATTGTTTTCTGTGAGGGCGTGAAGATAGATAGCTAAACTCCTCTGTACTGCTTCTTCCAGTACCCTAACTTGTTCTCTCTGATAAGATTTATCTGCTGCCCCCTTAGCGATTACCAAGACCCTAAAAAAGGCCTTAAGCGCATCCCAAACCCTGGATGGAGTTGAAGATCCCTGATTACATTTGAAGAATTCACTTATTTCTACTCTAGAGGCCTGTACCTAGCCCTCGTCCTGGAGAAGTTGCTGGTTAAACACCCACCTTTTAGGTTGGGACATCGAGTGTTCTGGAAAAAGGGCCACTTCCAGCACCAGAGTGACATGGCCAGATAAATCAGAATGCCTCACTGATTGGCTCTTAAAGCGCATTGTTTTGGATATCAAAAATAAATTGATTCAGGAGGTGCTTTTAAACTGGCTTGAGATACATGTATACTCTCTCTCATTTGGGGCATTTATTCTCCAAGGGTCACAGAGCATCAGCACTTTGACATAGTCTTTAAGGATTTTAGTGACTCTAGGTTTGTGTTGTTTTTTACCTTTAACAGTAGTGTCCATGATTGGATTCTGAAGAAAGTTAAAATCCCCACCAATAATAATTTTACATGAAAGTTGCGAAAGGGATTGGAACAGTTCCACATAGGGAGCCAGATCATCTGTCAGAGGTGCATAAAAAATGATGAAAATAAACCCTTCTTTGGCGATTAGGCAGTGTACCCAGCACCATCACCCTTCGGGGTCGCTAAGAGAATCGAGTGCCCAAGCACCAAGACCCATAGCTATAAAGATCGCCACAACTCTGTGAGCAGCTGGAGATGCAGACACCACATTGAGATCAGCAAGTCTCTTAAACATATTGAAGCTCGTTATTTTTGCAGCGAGTTTCTTGTAATAAAATGACAGAGGGGTTTAGAACATTAACCCTCTCTTCAATTGCAGTCCCCTTCCTCCGATTATTTAGCCCATAGACATTCCAGGAGACTATTCTTACCTGGGAGTTTAACCTTACCATTGGATTTTTATAAAAGATTGCATAAATATTGAGGAATCTGAAGCCACCAGAAAGCTTGGACCTTGGACTGCGTCAGATGGTGTCAGCCACACTGTAAACTTGATCATTATACATTACACATAGCTACATTTTAGTATGGTAAAAAAGGATCTTGTACCCCTTGCCACCCCTGCCTCCCCCACCCATCCCCCTGTGCTGCCCTTCCCCCACCCCGTAGGTGGCCAACACCTGGGGCCCTCCCGTCTGGGCAATCCGGGACCACCGCCCACCCGCTGACCCCTTCCTTCCCTAATCAGGTGCCTTGACCTGGCCCCCTCGAAACAATAGACTGCAAAGGGACTGGAAAGTAAGTGCCAAGTCAATGTGATATGTTACACTCTGCGGGATCAACCATTTTCAAAACAAATTCACCCCTCTTAGTGCATACTGTGCCCACTCCTTCACCTCTCTTATTTATATTTTTTTGCCTCCCTCCCCCCCTTGTCCTAATCGATCAGGATTTTTAATAGAATACAAGAGATTTAGCAGCATAAACTATGTGAACTAAATTCAAGTGTCCCTGAAAAAAAAACTTTACGTTTTGGAAAGTAAGTGCCAAGATAACACTTTATGTTACACTCTGCAAAATCCACCATTCTCAAACGAATTCACTCTGCGTAGTGCATAATGTGTCTGGTCCTTGCATTCTCTTCTTTAAATTATTTTTTTTCCCCTTGCCCTCCCTTTGGTCCTAATTGATCAGTGTTTTGAATGGAATACAAAACAGTCTTAGCAGCATCAACTGAGTGAACTAAATTTGAATGTCCCTGGAGAGAAACTTTAAGTTTATATTGCTGTACAAGTCGTGCTGCAGCTCCGGCTTTCTGAAATGCCGGGTTCATCCCCTTCAGTTCCCTCCTCCAATGCGCAGCAGCCACTGACATATCTGATAACATTTTAAAGGCATAATCAGCAGGGATCTGCTGTATTTTATTCCTGATTGCTTGTTGAAGAATACGTTCCTTGATGCGAAAGTCGCCAAAGTTTACAATAATAGTTTGAGGGTATTTTGCATTGGGTGGCTGTACTGCAGGAACCCGTCGGGCCCGCATGATGGTGAAATCTAAATCTTTATCCATTGTTTCTGAGAGAACATGATGTAAGATAAGATCAGTGATTAGATCTGTAACAGTCTGCCCATTTTCGTGCCCTTCAGCGACTCCCGTAAATCTCAGATTAGATCTGCGTGAGAGTTTCTCAGCATCATCTAGCCGAATCTGTAAGTCTAACAGATCTGCTTGACATTTTGCCACTGACAGCTCCAAAGTAGAATGGGCATCCTGTAGATCTAATACTTGCTGCTCTACCTCTTTGATACGTGAGTTGAGTTGCTGTTTATAACTGCAAATTAAATTTTATGCGATTCCGTTCTCTGGTTTGCTTCTTTTTGTGAGATTTTCTGAGTTTTTAGCTCACTTAAAATCTGAAGGAGCAGATTTTCTGAGGGGATGCCAATGCTTGTCTTGTCTTTAAACTCCTGAGATGGACGCTCAGCTCATAAGTTCAGCTGACCCTGAGCTGGCTCGAGGGGTCCATTTACAATGGAATTCGGATGGGGGCCCCATTGCCGTGCTAGTACTTGAAATACGAATTGGTTCGCAAAATGCATTAAGCAAGTAGCTATCTTCCCTGGGGAGGTGGCGATCTAGCCACTAATCAGCAGAGGAGTAACATCTTTTTGACCCTCCCTGCTCTACCACTAAACAGGGGATATAGCAACTTGGATGCAGAGCCCGTATCCTGGGCTTTACTGTAATTAGCCTTGGAATTTGAGCCAAAGGTTGATTGCTTCAGAGGTGAGCAAGCTTTGTTAGCTGACCCCAGACTCGAGTCCGGATCCAGGTCTCTAACCTTGTTGAGCAATGAGTCAGAGCCAAGACGCAGACCCTTTATGTTGATCATAGAGGGAGGTGAGTTGTGAGGCAGGGTAAAGCTGAGAGATGAGTCAGTGGTTGGCAGAGGAGCAGTGTTTGAAGGTAAGTCCATGTTTATATGGTTATCGGAGGGAGCTGGCCGTTTTGCTTTAATACTCTGTGTTATTTTGGCCGCCCTAGAAGCAGGGCGTCCTTTGCCCTGGAATTGATGTGGAGATCACTGCATTGTAAATATTGCTCCCTGTTCTTTTTTACCCCCCGCACCGATGACTCTGACTCGCACAGAGGAGTGCTCGGCATGTAGCAAAATACACCAGGTTACGCCAGAGGCAGTAAACACTATATTGCCGGGGTTAGTGTCTTTTTAGCGAGTAGATTTAAAGTTCATAATTAACTGAACGTAGAGAGCACTGAGAAGAAGCTAAAATGATTTAGTCAGGGCGCAATGAGGGTTTTTGAAACAGGTGCAAAGCGAAGCTGCCCCTCTATTTAGGTCTATTTAAGTCTGGTAGCCCCTGCCTCACCTCCCTTTTTGTGCTGATCTGGTCTCCTCTCCGGAGGCAGGACAGAGTTAGGCATCTGTAAGCCCCTATTACATGTGGGATGTGATATATTGTAGAAGGCTGCTTTAACAGTGGGCAACTCAGCACATTGCAGGTACCTTATGTACCTTCTCACTTGCTTGAGTAGGGCATCCAGCACATCCTGTAACACCTTACTGAACTTGAGCTGTGACATCCCTGCAGCCAGTCCCACAGTCACCTGAAAAGAGCCACTGGTCAAAAAATACAGGACTGCTAATCTGGACTGTTGGAGGGATGGCATGGGGATTTCTCAAAGCCGGCAGGAGGTCTGGCTCCAACTGGGTGACCAATTCCCTGATGGAAACTCAGTTCAGTCGATAAGTCATGATAATGTGGTGCTCTTCCATGATTTCAAGATCTACTAGGGGCCGGTAAACTGGTGCATTCCTCATCACTCCATTTTGGCGGTATGTAGGTTGGGAGACAAACAACAATCTGGGCATATCTCACAATGTTGTGAACCAAGTATGACAAACAACAATCACAAGGTATTGGTCATGTAAGTTGGCTGTCATGTTGTGGAAAGACACTTACTCCACACTCCATTGCTACCCAGACAATGCCACATTATGTCATACCTGTGACAAGGGACGTGTACAGGACATGTAAACAAAGACTTTCCATGTGTTCCACCATACGGATTGTCAATACAAACATATGTAGTGACAAGTGTGGTGGTGTCACCTGACACCCACTACATAACTGATTGTTCACAAAATGTAATCTACATTAATCATTTTGTGATGATATGCAGGTAATGACAGTGTGAAACTAGGACTGTAATGTAACATTCTAAAATGGCATCCACCTGTCCTGCATGCATAGGACAGATGGAAGTGACCTCATTCCGCCAGCGGCAGTCATCATGGTGGAGGCGGGTTAGACCCGCTCTGCAACTCCTCATTGGTTAACATTGGCATTCATGGAAAACTGGGACCAATGATAATCACCACTGGTGCTGACAGTCATGACCGCTGCAGTTGTGACCACCATTTTGTATGAGCAAGCTCGCTTGACTCCTGGCATTCGGGCAAGGAAGACCTCCACCTCATGTGCTGCTGTGTCCTGAATCTTGGAGACACAATGGCATGTACTGCTGGGGATAGGGCCCCAGCCTTCACAGCTGAGGAGCTGGATAAACTGGTGGAAGGGGTCCTTCCCCTCTATAGGCGGTTGTATGGGGCTTCAGGGCAACAGGTCAGTACAACGTCCTTTGTCCCACATTTGGGTGGTGTTTGATGGCAAATGTGTGTGCACATTGACAAGTGATGACTGATTTGAGGATTTGCATCCACATTATGGCCCTCATTATGACATTGGCGGTAAATCCCACTGACCGCCATGCTGACTGCTGCCAACATACAGCCGCCGCAGTGGATATCCGTTCACCATATTATGACACACACACACACCAATCCGTCACTATTCAGACACATACACAAATCCGCCAGACGAAAAATCAGTGATAAACTGGCAGTATCCAAACCCACACCGTTACGCCAACAGAACTATGCCCATCAACATATGACCCATGAATCACCACAGTGGACATTGAACTGCGGTAAACGATTGGCGGTACATACTGCTGCGCTAAAAATACAGACCTTCATACAAAATAACATTACATTGGTCAATTTAAATAACACACACCTGACACCCATATACACACCACACCCATCCACTCATACCACTATAAAACACACACACACATTACCCACAACCCTTTACGTCTACAAATAATTGCCACCAGAGAGAGACAGCCAGACCTCTGACCAACCAGAGCCACATACCACTCACACCTATATACCACTCCTGCACCACACATTACACACCCCAACACACTACCCTACACACCCTCACCTACACACCTTACACAACAACCATGGCACCACAAAGACACCCCCGATTCTCAGAGGAGGAGCTAAGGGTCATGTTGGAGGAAATCATCAGGGTAGAGCCTCAGCTATCTGGAGCACAGGTGCAGCAGATATCTATTGCAAGAAAGATGGAGCTATGGTGGAGAATCATGGACAGAGTCAATGCCGTGGGACAGAACTAGGGATGACATCAGGAAGAGGTGGAACGACCTACAGGGGAAGGTACGTTCCATTGCAGCAAGACACCAACTCGCTGTACAGAGAACTGGCAGTAGACCCACACCTCCACCCCCACAACTAACAGCATGGGAGGAGCAAGTCTTGGCAATCATGCATCCTGAGGGCCTGGCCGGAGTAGGAGAAGGACGGGCCTCTGGCAAGTCAACTCTCTACTACTACTACCCCTCTACCTGCATGCCATCACATACCCCCACTCTCACCCTCACTCCCATCACTCCACCACCTACCACACACCCCACCATCACATCCCACTCATTCCAATGACAAGCCCTGCATGCACTACCAATGCATGGACATCTCTCACAGCCCTGCATGGATACCTATCACCAAAGAATACACACTAGAGAGAATCACCACATACCAGATTAAACAAGTGAAAGCTGCTAGGGCAAATACAACCGAATAGGGCAACCCACTGTTGCACAATATGTCACACACAGAAACAATAACACATCATTTATATCCCCACAGGTTTCCTAGCCAATGTCCCTGGTGAAGAGGTGCAAGCACCATCCAGTCCCCCAACTGAAGAGGCGCACAGAGATGACAGCAACTCTGGTCGCCTGCATCTGGATGACCAACCTGGCCCTCAGATTTTCTGAGGGGATGCCAATGCTTGTCTTGTCTTTAAACTCCTGAGATGGATGCTCAGCTCATAAGTTCAGCTGACCCTGAGCCGGCTCGAGGGGTCCATTTACAATGGAATTCGGAGGGGGGCCCCATTGCGGTGCTAGTACTGGAAATACGAATTGGTTCGCAAAATGCATCAAGCAAGTAGCTGTCTACCTGGGGAGGTGGCGATGGAGCCACTAATCAGCAGAGGAGTAACATCTTTTTGCCCCCTCCCCGCTCTACCACTAAACAGGGGATATAGCAACTTGGATGCAGAGCCCGTATCCTAGGCTTTACTGTAATTAGCCTTCGAATTTGAGCCAAAGGTTGATTGCTTCAGAGGTGAGCAAGCTTTGTTAGCTGACCCGAGACTCGAGTCCGGGTCCAGGTCTCTAACCTTGTTGAGCAATGAGTCAGAGCCAAGACGCAGACCCGCTATGTTGATCATAGAGGGTGGCGAGTTGTGAGGCAGGGTAAAGTTGAGAGATGAATCAGTGGTTGGCAGAGGAGCAGTGTTTGAAGATAAGTCCATGTTTATATGGTTATCGGAGGGAGCTGGACGTTTTGCTTTAATACTCTGTGTTATTTTGGCCGCCCTAGAAGCAGGGCGTCCTTTGCCCTGGAATTGATGTGGAGATCACTGCATTGTAAATATTGCTCCCTGTCCTTTTTTACCCCCATGCACAGATGACTCTGACTCGAACAGAGGAGTGCTCGTCATGTAGCAAAATACACCAGGTTACGCCAGAGGCAGTAAATACTATATTGCCGGGGTTAGTGTCTTTTTAGTGAGTAGATTTAAAGTTCATAATGAACTGAACGTAGAGAGCACTGAGAAGAAGCTAAAATGATTTAGTCAGGGTGCAATGAGGGTTTTTGAAACAGGTGCAAAGCGAATCTGCACCTCTTTTTAAGTCTATTTAAGTCTGGTAGCCCTTGCCTCACCTCCCTTTTTGTGCTGATCTGGTCTCCTCTCCGGAGGCAGGACAGAGTTAGGCATCTGTAAGCCCCTATTACATGTGGGACATGTGATATATGGTAGAAGGCTGCTTTAACAGTGGGCAACTCAGCACATTGCAGGAACCTTATGTACCTTCTCACATGCTTGAGTAGGGCATCCAGCACACCCTGTAACACCTTACTGAACTTGGGCTGTGACATCCCTGCAGCCAGTCCCACAGTCACCTGAAAAGAGCCACTGGCCAGAAAATACAGGACTGCTAATCTGTACTGTTGGAGGGATGGCATGGGGATTTCTCAAAGCCGGCAGGAGATCTGGCTCCAACTTGGCGACCAATTCCCTGATGGACACTCAGTTTAGTCGATAAGTCATGATAATGTGGCGCTCTTCCATGATTTCAAGATCTACTAGGGGCCGGTAAACTGGTGCATTCCTCATCACTCCATTTTGGCGGTATGTAGGCTGGGAAACAAACAACAATCTGGGCATATCTTACAATGTTGTGAACCAAATATGACAAACGACAATCATGAGGTATTGGTCATGTAAGTTGGCTGTCATGTTGTAGAAAGACACTTACTCCACACTCCATTCCTACCCAGACAATGCCACATTATGCCATACCTGTGACAAGGGACATGTACAGGACAAGTAAACAAAGACTTTCCATGTGTTCCACCGTACGGATTGTCAGTACAAACATATGTAGTGACAAGTGTGGTGATGTCACCTTACACCCACTACATATTTGATTGTTCACGAAATGTAATCTACATTAATAATTTTGTGATGATATGCAGGTAATGACACAGTGTGAAACCAGGACTGTAATGTAACATTCTAAAATGGCATCTCCCTGTCCTGCATGCATAGGACAGATGGAAGTGACCTCATTCCGCCAGCGGCAGTCGTCATGGTGGAAGCAGGTCGGACCCACTGTGCAACTCCTCATTGGTTAACATTGGCGTATATGGGAAACTGGGACCAATGATAATCACCACTGATGCTGACGGTCATGACCGCTGCAGTTGTGACCACCATTTTGTATGAGCAAGCTCGCTTGACTCCTGGCATTCGGGCAAGGAAGACCTCCACTTCGTGTGCTGCTGTGTCCTGAATCTTGGAGACACTATGGCATGTACTGCAGGGAATAGGGCCCCAGCCTTCAGAGCTGAGGAGCTGGATAAACTGGTGAAAGGGGCCCTTCCCCTCTATAGGCGGTTGTTTGGGGCTTCAGGGCAACAGGTCAGTACAACGTCCTTTGCCCACATTTGGGTGGTGTTTGATGGCAAATGTGTGTGAACATTGACAAGTGATGACTGATTTGAGGTTTTGCATCCACATTATGGCCCTCATTATAACATTGGCGGTAAATCCCACTGACCGCCATGCTGACTGCGGCCAACATACCGCCGCAGCAGTGGATACCCGTTCACCATATTATGACACACACACACCAATCCGTCACTATTCAGCCACATACACAAATCCGCCACACCAAAAATCAGTGATAAACTGGCAGTATCCAAACCCACACCGTTACGCCAACAGAACTATGCCCATCAACAGATGACCCATGAATCACCACGGTGGACATTGAACTGCGGTAAACGATTGGCGGTACATACTGCCATGCTAAAAATACAGACACTCATACAAAATAACATTACATTGGTCAATTTAAATAACACACACCTGACACCCATATACACACCACACCTACACACTCATACCACTATAAAACACACACACATTACCCGCAACCATTTACGTCTACAAATAATTGCCACCAGAGAGAGACAGCAAGACCACTGGCCAACCAGAGCCACATACCACTCACACCTATATACCACTCCTGCACCACACATTACACACCCCAACACACTACCCTACACACCCTCACCTACACACCTTACACAACAACCATGGCACCACAAAGACACCCCCAATTCTCAGAGGAGGAGCTAAGGGTCATGTTGGAGGAAATCATCAGGGTAGAGCCTCAGCTATCTGGAGCACAGATGCAGCAGATATCTATAGCAAGGAAGATGGAGCTATGGTGGAGAATCGTGGACAGAGTCAATGCCGTGGGACAGAACTAGGGATGACATCAGGAAGAGGTGGAACGACCTACAGGGGAAGGTACGTTCCATTGCAGCAAGACACCAACTCGCTGTACAGAGAACTGGCAGTGAACCCCCGCCTCCTCCCCCACAACTAACAGCATGGGAGGAGCAAGTCTTGGCAATCATGCATCCTGAGGGCCTGTCCGGAGTAGGAGGAGGACGGGCCTCTGGCAAGTCAACTCTCTACTACTACTACCCCCCTACCTGCATGCCATCACATACCCCCACTCTCACCCTCACTCCCATCACTCCACCACCTACTACACAACCCACCATCACATCCCACTTATTCCAAGGCCAAGCCCTGCATGCACTACCAATGCATGGACATCTCTCACAGTCCTGCATGGATACCTATCACCAAAGAATACACACTAGAGAGAATCACCACATACCAGATTAAACAAGTGAAAGCTGCTAGGGCAAATACAACCAAATAGGGCAACCCACTGTTGCACAATATGTCACACACAGAAACAATAACACATCATTTATATCCCCACAGGTATCCCAGCCAGTATCACCGGAGAAGAGTTGCAAGCACTATCCAGTCCCCCAACTGAAGAGGCGCACAGTGATGAAAGCAACTAAGGTCGCCTGCATCTGGATGACCAACCTGGCCCATCAGGGACCTCTGGACAGTCGGTTACCCAGGCCCAGTCACACACCACCACAGAGCCTCCCCAATCTAGAAACACCATCACAGCACCCACCCAGAGTTCCCACTCCTCTGTCCCCAGTACACGTCAATCAGCAGTGTGTCCACCTCTACTGGGACCCCAGGGCACACCTCACACCCGAGACAATCAGGGACCTTGGGTCAGTGGTTGTGGGCACACGGTTCAGGGGAAAGAGGCACAGGACAACAGGGAAATTGATAAGAAAGCTGTGCACTAGGGGGAAGACAGGACCAGGGAACCGACTCTCCGGGAGGCCCTCACCGAGATCCTGGGAGCATATCAACGTTCCCAGGACATGATGGGCCAGATCCTGGACAATGTGTAGGAGAACAGGCGGCTACAGAAGGGACAGCACTAGGGGACCAGGGAGGACTTGCAGGCCATCAACACCAGCCTGGTCTCGATTGCAGGGGTGCTGGCAGACATGGCCAACATTATGAGGGAGGCAGTCTCACACCAGCGGGCCCCTGCCACTAGCTAGACATCTGAACTGCCTTCCACCTCCATTGCCGCTAGTGGACATGATGCCCCACAACAGGACTCACAGGCCACCAGCACCACTCAAACGTTCCATGTGATCCAGGCAGAAGGCAGGGACTATTGCCAAGATCCCCGTAAGGAAATAAGACTCTCCTGATTGTCACCCTTGTGTCCCACTCTGTCACCCTGTCCACCTTGAACTGCCATTGCTCCCCTTCCTATGTCCCCTTGGACAATGCGCCTGTGCTACAAATAGACTGGAACAACACACTCGACTTTCTTCCATCATCACCCCATCCCAATGCACTTGCCTCTCTTCTTCTTAGCAGTTCAACAAAAACCCTTGGAAAAAACAAGTATGGTGTATGTCATATTTTTAAAGTATGTATTCGCTTAACCAGGTTCAAACATTGCAATTCAACTGTACAGTAATTGTGCACATAGGAAAGACATTTATTTGGCTGCAGTGATCACACCAGGAGCAATAGTGGGGCACCAACATCTGTAAAATGAAATGCCAAAGGTTACAGTAAATGGGCATAGAAGTGGGAAATAACAGCATGCCAGTGCCAAAGATATACAAAATAAAGACAATGAACTGTGAAGTAACACTGTTTTACCTGCGTGTCATTGGAAGTATTGTCGTGTCACTGTTGCTCTGTTGTCCTCATCCTCATCCTCTGCCTCCTCATCCTCAGTGTCCACAGGGTCCACTGCTGCCACATGGGCATCTCTAGCCTCCACCTCCTGCAGAAAAGGCACATGGCGATTCAAGTTAAGGTTGTGCAACATGCAGCATGCCATGATTTTCTGGCAGACCTTCTAGGGTGAGTAGCACAGGGATCCACCTGTTAGATGGAGGCACCTGAACCTGGCCTTCAGGAGGCCAAATGTTCTTTCTATTTTCCTTCTTGTTCGCCCATGTGCCTCGTTGTAAAGTTCTTCTGTCCTTATCCTGGCATTCCTCACAGGGGTCAGTAGCCATGATAGGTCGGGGTAACCAGAGTCACCTGCAAATATTGAGGGACAACATTTAGCCACACACTATCCCATATGGCCAACACCATATCCATACACCAACACCTATTGGGTGGGAACCAAGGCTCATCTATTAGCCACACCTGTGCCTCTGTAGTTGGGCCATCACATTTGGGATGCTGCTATTCCTCAGGATACAGGCATCATGCACCGGCCCAGGATACTTAGCATTGACATGGGAGATGCACTGGTCCGCCAAGCACACCATCTGTGCATTCATGGAGTGGAAACTCCTACGATTTCTGAACACCTGTTCATTGTGCCGGCAAGGGACAAATGAAATATGAGTTCCATCAATCACCCAAATGTTGGGGATATGTCCCATTGCATAGAAGTCAGCCTTCATTGTGGCCAAATTCTTTACCTGGGGGAAAACAATGTAGCTGCACATGTGTTTAATCAGGGCAAACAACACTCTTGTCAGCACTATTGAGAACATTAGCTGTGACATTCCTGTTGTCAAGCCCACTGTAACTTGGAAAGAACCAGTTGCCAGGAAATGGAGCACTGATAGAACTTGCACAAGAGGGGGGGATCCCAGTGGGGTGACGGATAGCAGATATCAGGTAAGGCTCCAATTGGGCACACAGCTCTGTGATTGTGTCCCTGTCAAGTCTATAGGTGAGGATGTTGTGCCTGCCCTTCAGTGTTGCCAAGTCCACCAGGGGTCTGTACACGGGGGTGTGTCTCCATCTCCTATTCATCCACAGCAGTAGCAATCTAAGGGACAAAAGGTGTGAGGAGCTGGTCACAAACTGAACAAGGGAGCCACAAAAGTACAATGCATGTTGTAAAATTTGTAATGGGTAAGTGGGATTTGTCTTGAATGTCCAAATTTTAACTGTGACACAGTTATTATCCAGGGCCTGCCCCCCCTAAAATGGCGTCCACCTGTCCTGTGTAGAGGGATAGGTGGAAGTGAGGTAATTCTGCTTACATTGTGCACCGTTACAGGAGACGGTCGGGAACCGCTGTGCAACTCCTCATTGGTTAATATTGGGCCCTATGGGGTACAGTGGCCAATGGTGATCTACGCCGGCGGTGACGGTATGCACTGCTGCGGAAGTGACCGCCATTTTCTATCTGATCACTCACTTGCTACCTGACCTTCAACAGGAGAGGACCTACACTGCATGTGCTGCTGTGACCTGTGTCTGGAACCTAACATGGCCAGTGTGACTGGGGAAAGGGCCCTGGCCTTCACCTCGGTGGAGTCGGAGCAACTGGTGGATGGGGTCTTACCCCTGTACAGACTGCTGTATGGGCCTCCAGACCAACAGGTGAGTGCACTGTGGGCACAATGCATGTAGCATGAATGCATGGAGTGGTGTGTGTGAGGCCTTATGTAAGGGGGGTGGGTGGATGTCCTCTGGGCAGTATATTGGTTGTGTGCTGGGCCATGTGTGTGCAAATGGTAATGTGAAGGGGTATGGTGGGCCATAGGTGTAACAGGGAGGACTGTTTTGCTTATACTATTTTACTGTGTGTACTACTTCTGCAGGTCAGCGCCCATCAAAAGAAGGGTATGTGGAGTGCCATCTCCAAGGACGTGTGGACCCTGGGGGTCTACGGCAGGTGGAGCACCCACTGTCAGAAACAGTGGGAGGACCTGAGACGCTGGGCACGGAAGACGGCGGAGGCCCAGCTGGGGATGGCCTCCCAACGAGGAAGGGGTGCCCGTCAAACCCTGACCCCCCTGATGGCCTGCATACTGGCGGTGGCCTATCCTGAGCTTGATAGGCGCATGAGGGCATCACAGCAGCCACAAGGGGATGAGTACAGTGCCCATCATTACAACTTACGCATGGTAGGGTGGTATCCAGTTGGGGAATGTGTGTCAGTGGGTGCTGCTAGCCCAGGCCTGACATTGCAGAGTAGATCCCCTGCTTTCAAGGGTCCTGAAGGGATAATCCTGGTACCTACCTCGTAGGCATCCACAACTTGTCAGGGCTGCATGGGTCCCAGGTGTGCTGCATTTGGCAGTGTGTGACCCTCCCCATGCCTTGGTGGCTAGCAAAATAACTGGTAGTGCAATGCATAGTGCGTAGGGCTGTTCCCTGTGTGTGAGACTGGTGTGTACGCCAACGGTGGAGTTGGTGCAGCCATTGACCGGGTGTATCCTTTGTCTCTTCCTCCCCTTTTTGTTTTGTCATCTGGCAGAGGAGCAGAGGCACCTGCAACGGAGGAAGCAGCATCTAACAGGACCCAGCAGGCAGAGTCCACCGACGCTGAGGGCACCACTGGAACAGAAGGTGAGGGGAGCACCATGGCGGAGACTGGAGGGGACAGTTCAGACACAACAGATACCTCCTCCGATGGAAGCTATCTGGTGGTGGTGGACACCTCTGTGACCACCCCAGCTACAGGTACATCCACCACCCCATACCAGCACTGCCCTCCCAGCAGCCCCTCATCGAGTTGCCCGTGCCCTCTCATTTCCTTCGCCCCAAGCACCTCAGGCTCTGCCCAAGTGAGCCCTGCAGCCCTGAGTGAGGAGGCTATTGACCTCCTGAGATCCATCTCTGTAGGGCAGTCAACCATTGTGAATGCTATCCAGGGGCTGGCAGCCCAAATGCAACCAACTAATGCATTTCGGGAGGGCATTCACACTGGCTTGGTGGCCCAACAGAGATCGATCCAGGCTCTGGCCTCCTCTCTGATGGCAGCCACTGTCCCTGTTTCTACTTTACCCCTCCAACTTACTCTCCCCAGTCCCATACCCCTCAACCCCAATGTATCCCAAGCACACAGGCCGATGAGCATGCACACAAGACAACACACAGGAGTGGCACTGGCAAACACAAGCACCACCCATCATCCCACAGGCACTCACACAAAAACCATCCAGATGGAGAAATACCAACATCCACACTTTTCACTGTCTCCCCTGCCTCCTCCTCCTCCACCTCCCTCCCAGTTCCGTCTACACTCACACCTGCATGCACTAAAGCCTCATCCACTACCAGCATCACCACCACACCTAGCAGAACACACACCTCACTGGCAGACACCCCCACAACAGCCATGCACACGTCCCCTGTGTCCTCTCCAACTGTGTCTGCCCCCTCCTCCTAAAGTACGCAAACGCACTCCGACACCCAACAGCCATCCACCTCACACCAGCATCCAGCCCATGCACCTGCACCCAAACTCAGCAGACAGACACTTCCTACAGCCACTCCTTCTTCCTCCACTCCCAAACCTTCTCCCTCTTCCCGCCCCACTGTCCCTAAGAAGCTTTTCCTCTCCACCATTGACCTCCTCCCTACCCCTCCCCCCGTCCTTCACATCTGGCCAGGGTGGCAAAAACCCAGGCAAGCACCTCAGCCAACAAGTCCACGGGCCCAGTAGTCTCCACACCCACTCGTGGTGGGAAAGGATCCAGGGCACTTGTGCACATGGTGAAGGAGCCTGCACCAGGTAGCCTCAAGGAAAGGGTGCCTGTCCTAGCTGCTGCCTGGAAGGGCAACCAGCCAGCCTCAGCTGCTGCCAGGAAGGGCAAGGAGCCAGCCCCAGCTGCTGCCAGGAAGGGCAAGGAGCCAGCACCAGGTGCTGCCAGGAAGGGCAAGGAGCCAGCATCAGCTGTAGCCAGGAAGGGCAAAGACCCAGGGCCAAATGCAGCCAGGAAGGGCAAGGAACCAGCACCAGCAGGCAGGAAGGACAAGGGTCCTGGGGCAAGGACTCTGACGGAGCCCCCACCACCAACCATGGTTGTGCTTCTGTCTGAGGATGGAGGGGATGGGCTGGAGCCTCCACCCACCAGCAGCAGCAGCACCACCACCACCGGGCAGCCGTCACCGCCAGCAGACAGTATGTGTAGGAAGTTTGCTCTGTATGTACTATTTCAAAGTAAGAAATAGCATGCACAGAGTCCAAGGGTTCCCCTTAGAGGTAAGATAGTGGCAAAAAGAGATTATTCTAATGCTCTATCTTGTGGTAGTGTGGTCGAGCAGTAGGCTTATCAGAGGGTAGTGTTAAGCATTTGTTGTACACACACAGGCAATAAATGAGGAACACACACTCAAAGACAATTCCAGGCCAATAGGTTTTTATATAGAAAAATATATTTTCTTAGTTTATTTTAAGAACCACAGGTTCAAGATTTACAGACAATACTTTAAATGAAAGGTATTTCACTTAGGAGCTTTAGGAACTTTGAATTAGCAAAATAGCATATACAGTTTTCACACAAATGGCAATAAGCTATTTTAAAACTGGACACAGTGCAATTTTCAACAGTTCCTGGGGTAGGTAAGTGTTTGTTAGTTTTGTAAGTAAACCACCTACAGGGTTCAAAGTTGGGTCTAAGGTAGCCCACCGTTGGGGGTTCAGGGCAACCCCAAAGTTACCACACCAGCAGCTCAGGGCCGGTCAGGTGCAGAGGTCAAAGTGGTGCCCAAAACGCATAGGCTTCAATGAGAAGGGGGTGCCCTGGTTCCAGTCTGCCAGCAGGTAAGTTCCTGCGTCTTCGGAGGGCAGACCAGGGGGGGTTTTGTAGGGCACCGGGGGGGGGACAAGTCAGCACAAAAAGTACACCCTCAGCGGCACGGGGGCGGCCGGGTGCAGTGTGCAAACAGGCATCGGGTTTGCAATGTAATCCAATGGGAGACCTAGGGGTCTCTTCAGTGATGCAGGCAGGCAAGGGGGGGGTTCCTCGGGGTAGCCACCACCTGGGCAAGGGAGAGGGCCACCTGGGGGTCGCTCCTGCACTGGAGGTCGGATCCTTCAGGTCCTGGGGGTTGCGGGTGCAGTGTCCTTACCAGGCATCGGGTCATTGGAGCAGGCAGTCGCGGTCAGGGGAAGCCTCTGGATTCCCTCTGCAGGCGTCGCTGTGGGGGCTCAGGGGGGTCAACTCTGGCTACTCATGGGATCGCAGTCACCGGGGAGTCCTCCCTGTAGTGTTTGTTCTCCACAAGTCGAGCCAGGGGCGTCGGGTGCAGAGTGCAAAGTCTCATGCTTCCGGCGGGAAAATTGTGTTCTTTCAAAGTTGGACCCTGTGGAACGTGTCGCTGGAGCAGTTCTTTTGAAGTGGGGAGACAGGCCGGTAGAGCTGGGGCCAAAGCAGTTGGTGTCTCCGTCTTCTCTGCAGGTTTTTCAGCTCAGCAGTCCTTCTTCGTCTTAGGTTGCAGGAATCTATCTTGCTGGGTTCTGGGAGCCACTAAATACTTGATTTAGGGGTGTGTTTAGGTCTGGGGGGTTAGTAGCCAATGGCTACTAGTCCTGAGGGTGGCTACACCCTCTTTGTGCCTCCTCCCTGAGGGGAGGGGGGGCACATCCCTAATCCTATTGGGGGAATCCTCCATCTGCAAGATGGAGGATTTCTAAAAGTCAGAGTCACCTCAGCTCAGGACACCTTAGGGGCTGTCCTGACTGGCCAGTGACGCCTCCTTGTTTTTCTCATTATCTCCTCCGGCCTTGCCGCCAAAAGTGGGGCCGTGGCCGGAGGGGGGCAGGCAACTCCACTAGCTGGAGTGCCCTGGGGTGCTGTAACAAAGGGGGTGAGCCTTTAAGGTGTTACAGTTCCTGCAGGGGAGGTGAGAAGCACCTCCACCCAGTACAGGCTCTGTTACTAGCCACAGGGTGACAAAGGCACCCTCCCCATGTGCCCAGCAACATGTCTGGTGTGTGGCAGGCTGCTAAAACTAGTCAGCCCACACAGGAAGTCGGTTAAGGTTTCTGGGGGCATCTCTAAGATGCCTTCTGGGGTGTATGTTACAATAAAATATACACTGGCATCAGTGTGCATTTATTGTGCTGAGTAGTTTGATACCAAACTTCCCAGTTTTCAGTGTAGCCATTATGGTGCTGTGGAGTTTGTGCATGACAGACTCCCAGACCATATACTCGTATGGCTACCCTGCACTTACAATGTCTAAGGTTTTGCTTAGACACTGTAGGGGCATAGTGCTCATGCACTTATGCCCTCACCTATGGTATAGTGCACCCTGCCTTAGGGCTGTAAGGCCTACTAGAGGGGTGACTTATCTATGCCATAGGCAGTGTGAGGTTGGCATGGCACCCTGAGGGGAGTGCCATGTCGACTTAGTCATTTTATCCCCAGCAGCACACACAATCTGGCAAGCAGTGTGTCTGTGCTGAGTGAGGGGTCCCCAGGGTGGCATAAGACATGCTGCAGCCCTTAGGGACCTTCCCTGGCATCAGGGCCCTTGGTACCAGGGGTACCAGTTACAAGGGACTTTCCTGGATGCCAGGGTGTGCCAATTGTGGAAACAAAAATACAGGTTTAGGGAAAGAACACTGGTGCTGGGGCCTGGTAAGGCCTCAGCACACTTTCAAATCATAACTTGGCATCCGCAAAGGCAAAAAGTCAGGGGGTAACCATGCCAAGGAGGCATTTCCTTACAGTATGTAATCCTGTGTCCATGTGCTGCTGTGCAGTCTGCCCCCTGCAAATCCAGTGGGCATGACACCCTCCTGAGAGACTGTGACATTGCACTCCCTAGGATCAGGAGCACAGGGCACGATCCCCCCTCCAGAACCAGTGGGCAGTCACCCACTTGAGAGACTGTGGCCTTGCACTCCCCAGGACCAAGCACAGGGCATGTTGTGCCCTCCAGGACCAGTGGTCTTGTTCCATCTGCTGGCTGAAGTGCCCCCCTACCCATGAGGTGCCTGCCTATTTTCCAAATGATGCCCCTGCAGTGTTTTCTCTGTGTCGGTGCAGGTGGCAAGTTGGGCTTTGGACTTTGGCCCTGTGACCCACGCATACTGAGGACTGGGCAGTGTTCCTTGAACTGTACATTTGTATATACCAGTTACATTGCATATTTCTTATTTATACTGTGTTGATCTTATTACACTCACTTTAGTAAATTCCTGTTGCCCTTGCATTATTTATCTGAGGTACGGGGTACAAATGTTTTAATAATGCATCTGATTGTGTATATGGTGGGGGGGTGTTGTGCGTGTGTGTGTCACTCTCTTTTTCCTTCCCCCCCTTGTGTGTGAGGTGGCTGTACTCACAGTCGTCGTCTTTGCTGTTGTTGGTGTTCGTGGTGGAGCAGCACGTAGAAAATCACTGGGAAGACATGCAGCTTGGGCTCCATGGCGGCGTGGTTGTTCCCTGTGTCTCCAATGATGAGTCCTTTCACTTCTGTGCACTGTTTCCGCCAGGCTTTTGATGTCGTTGGTACCACTTCAGAAAAGGGAGTGGATTGCAGGGTTTTGATACAGTGGGCAGGACATTGGCTTCCGCCTGGCGGTAGGCGGCTACCGCCATGGTGGCTGTTGTTTCTTCCCTGGCGGTCGGTGTGGTAAAGTGGCTGTCTATCTGAGTTCTCACCGCAATGATCATAATTTGGTGGTAATTACCGCCTGCCTGTGGTACTACTCCTACTTTATCACCAACCTCCAGGGTGGTAATGAGGGCCTATGTGTGTAGTGTGTGGTATATTGGCAATGTGCATGGGCTGTGTATGTTGTGTGTCACCAAAGGTTGCAGCTGTATTGGTATCATTTACATAATTTCTTCCATTTTCTGAATGTTTTCCGTGCAGGTCAGCGCCCACCAGAAAAAAAGGGTTGTGGAGATCCATCACCAAGGAAGTGTGGACCCTGGGGGTCCATAGCCGGTGGAGCACCCACTGCAGGAAGGGGTGGGGGGCCCTGAGACGCTGGGCCCAGAAGAACACAGAGGCCCAGCTGGGGATGGCCTCCCAATGTGGAAGGGGTGCCTGTCAGACCCTGAGCCCCATAAAGGCCCACATACTGGCAGTGGCCTACCCAGAGTTGGATGGGCGGTTGAGGGTAGCACAGCAGGCTCAAGGGGGTAAGTGTAGACTGTTAGGTGACTTCTGCATGGGTGTCTACTGTGACTCTCACTGGACTTGGGATTTATGTGGTCACATGAAATTTGGGGAGAGTACAGTCCTGGTTGTCACACCAATCATGTTGGAGTGCGATAAGTTAGCTATGTAATTCCTTGCAGGAACACAAGTGGTGGTACTGTAACACACATTCTACTGTACATATGGTTACACAAATGTTCAGACATTTTACTGGCTTCATGCTCCATCTCTGCGCATACTGTAGTAGTCCAAAGTGATCTTGTTGACACCCTATTTGGGTGGGAACAGGTATGGTTACTTAACTTTGCAATTGATTTAATTGCAATATCAATGGACATCTGTACCAAATGTTATTCACACATACCTGTCACTTGCTTGTTTCATCCTGTCATGACTGACATGTAGTTGGGTGTACTAATGGATTAAATTGTTGGATTAGTCAGTTAGCCAGTTGACAGGCATGTAGAACTTTTCAATCAGGTGTCTAGTCTGCAGGGATGAGGTAATTGGTGATAAATTTGGATGTGGCATGCAGGACTCTTTTGTTCATGACTGCAAAATGGGCTCTTCTTTTCCCGACAGGAGCATATATGTGTATTGTTTGTATGTGAATTGGATGTCTGGGTTTTTACCATTTCCTCCCTTTCTTTTGCTCCCACCCTCCTTCTCTGTCCACCTCTGTCTGTGTGTGCATGAGCATCATATGGCGCAGGAGGAAGAGCACCAGCAAGTGGGGATGCATTAGCCCACAGGAACCAGGAGGCTGGCTCCAGTGAAGCCGAGGGGACCAGTGGGACAGAGGGGAGCACCATGGGGAGACTGAAGCTACCACAACATCTGATTTAGATTCCTCCTCCGATGCGGACCCCTGGTGGTGGTGGACCCATCTGGGACAAGCTGACAACACCATCCTTATTTGCCACCCCCTTTATCAGCACCGCCCTCCCTACAGCTCCCCACCCAGTGGCCCGTACCCCCTCACCCAGGAGCGTGGACATCTTCTTTGCCACAGGCACTTCTGCCCCTGCCACAGTCAGCCCTACTGCCCTCAATGAGGAGGCTATTGACCTCCTGAGGTCCATCTCAGTGGAGTAGACAGCCATTGTGAATGCCGTGCAGGGACTGGCATCCCATATGCAGCAGTCCAATGCCTACCTGGAAGGCATTCACTGTGCCTTGTCTGGCATACAGGGATCGTTTCAGGCTCTGGTCTCCTCGTTAACAGCAGCCTGTGTCCCTTCAATCAATCAATCAATCAATCATTCTTTTGTAGAGCACTCTACTCACCTGCTAGGGTCTCAAGGCGATGAGGGGTGGGGGGCAGGGGAAGTGCTACTGCTCGAACAGCCAGGTCTTGAGCCATTTCCTGAAGGTCAGTAGGTCCTGGGACTGTCGTAGGTGGACGGGGAGGGAGCTCTAGGTCTTGGCGGCGAGGTGGGAGAACAGTCTGCCGCCGGCTGCAGTTCAGTGGATGCGAGGAACGGTGGCTGAGGTTGGCGGAGCGGAGTTGACGGTTGGGAGTGTAGAAGGTGAGTCTCTCGTTGAGGTAGACAGGGCCAGCATTGTGGAGTGCTTTGTGGGCGTGAATGAGGAGTTTGAAGGTGATCCTCTTGTTGACGGGGAGCCAGTGTAGATCTCTCAGGTGGGCTGGGATGTGGTTGTGGCATGGGATGCCGAGGATGAGGCGTGCGGAGGCGTTCTGTATACGTTGCACTTTTTTCTGGAGCTTGTCTGTAGTTCCAGCATAGAGAGCGTTGCTGTAGTCCAGTCTGCTGTTGACGAGGGCCTGTGTGACCGTCCTTCTGGTTTCGGTAGGGATCCACCTGAAGATCTTGTGGCGCATGCGGAGGGTGTTGAGGCAGGAAGATGAGACGGCATTGACTTGCTGGGTCATGGTGAGCGATGGGTCTAGGAGGAATCCTAAGTTGTGTGCGTGGTTGGTGGGAGTTGGTGTGGTTCCTAGGATGCCCAGCCACCAGGAGTCGTCCCATGCAGAGCGGTTGGAGCCGAGAATGAGGATCTCCGTCTTGTCTGAGTTCAGTTTAAGGCGGCTCCTCTCCATCTAGTTGGCGATGTCCTTTATTCCGTCGTGGAGGTCGGTTTTGGCAGTGGTGGGGTCCTTGGTGAGTGAGAGGATCAGCTGGGTGTCATCGGCGTAGGAGATGATGTTGAGTTTGTGGGATTGGACGATGTTGGCGAGCGGTGCCATGTAGATGTTAAAAAGGGTCGGGCTGAGTGAGGATCCTTGGGGAACACCGCAGATGGTCTTGGTGGCTTCAGAAAGGAAAGGGAGGCGGACTCTCTGGGGTCTGCCGGAGAGGAAGGATGTGATCCAGTCCAGGACTTTGTGGTGGATCCCTGCGTCGTGGAGACGTGTGTGAAGGGTGTAGTGGCAGACGGTGTCGAAGGCAGCCAAGAGGCCTAGGAGGATAAGGGCCGCAGTTTTACCTTTGTCGAGCATGGTCCTGATGTCTTCTGTTGCGGCGATGAGGGCAATCTCGTGCTGTGGTTGCTACGGAAACTGGATTGAGAAGTGTCCAGAATGTTGTCTTCCAGGAAGTGGGTCAGTTGGCCGTTGATGATTTTCTCTATGACTTTTGCCGGGAAGGGGAGGAGGGAGATGGGCCAGTAGTTCTTGAGATCTCTAGGGTCTGCTTTGGGTTTCTTTAGCAGGGCGTTGACTTTGGCGTGCTTCCAACTTTCCGGGAAGGTGTCGGTCTCGAGGAGCTGTTGATGATCATACAGAGTTTGGGCGCGATGATGGGGCTTGCTTTGTTGAAGACATGGTGGGGGCAGGGGTTGGAGGGTGAGCCGGAGTGGATGGTGCTCATGGTTTTGATGGTGTCCTCATTGCTGATGTGGGTCCAGGAGAGAAAGAGGTTGGTGTGGCTGGGGTCCGGTGCGTCAGGGTTTGTGGTGGCCGCTCGTGGTCGTGGGGGACGAGGTGTTGAAGCTGTTGTGGATGTCCATGAACTTGCAGTGAAAGAAGGTGCAATAGGAGCCGCAGAGGTATTGTGAAGGTGGGGTGTCGGTGGAGCAGGACCTGGGGTTGCAGAGTTCCTTAATGATGTTGAAGAGCTCTTTTCTGTCGTGAGCGTTGTTGTCGATGTGTTCCTTGGGAAGGATCTCTTGGTGGTCCGGATGAGCTGATGGTGCTTGCAAATGGCGATCTTGAGGGTGGTGTGTTTGCTCTCTGTGGCGCCACTTCTTCTTGATTTTTCAGCACTCACGCTTGGATGCCTGAAGGTCGGCGGTGAACTAGATGGCCTTAGTGCTGGACACACCACTATTGAAATAATGGGGCCTCCTTTCTATAGTCTTCACTTCAAATGAAGAACTGCTGTGGAAGTCTTTGTGTTGCCATTTGTTCCTTTCCCCTCCAGATGAGTCGTCCTATTGACACAAATTCAGCCCTCCAGTTTCCAGACACTGCTCCATTGTCCATGAGGAGGCCAGTCATGTACATCCATTCTTGGTGTTGCTTAGTTTCTTCACTATGGAAAGCGTCAAAAAGCACATTTTTTCAAAGTTGTTTTCTGCTGCTGCTTTGAATTGCATTAAATAACAAGTAAAAACGAACTTTGAATTATTTCAGCACTATTTTTCCAGCTTAAGTTCTAAAAATGTATTAACAGTCACTATCAAACCTATTAATAGAAGATGTAGCTTGACCTTCATAGTGACAAACAATTTGGGTAACTGTTCACGGGGGAGACCTAGTCACACTTAATATTTTGTGTGTGGCACACCTATTTTTTAAACATCCAGCCTTATGGCTTACAAGGAACAAATGCGGTGGCTTAAATAATATATAAAAGTAGGTTTCCTACTGGAAAGCTAAATTAGCCAATAGTATGTAAAAAATTTAAATGTACATGTTTAGGAGAAAAGCATGCCTGGTGTGACACTGGTCAGCAGAGACACGGGGCACAGAGGCAAAATATAATCAAAACAAAATGGGAAAAAGGACCACTACAAAACGATGAACTTTGCTACAATTGAGGCATAGGAAAAATGAGAGTGACATGATTTTGTTGCTTATGTAGTTAGTCAAACAGAGGCACACTTGGTTTAACACAAAATATTCATGTGTGTCTTGCTATGAGTCCAGTTTTGCTTTAGGGATGCATTATTTAAATATCATTACGCATTATCCTCCTCTCTCTTTTCTTTCTTCTGTAGTCTTTTTCCCTTTGTCTCTCCTTCTGTCCACTTTATCTGTGCGCTACCTTATTAGGCCACATTAGTTTGACAGTCCTTAGCAAATGCCTATTCCAGGTTGACAGGCTTCCCGCCAGAACAACAGCTCAGGAGACAGAGCACACATTACAGAGCCATCTCTACTTCTTGCAGACATCAAGCTGCAGCTGCTTTTGCAAGCTGGTCCCCAGAGACTATTTCCTCACTCCTTTTGCATGCCATGCTCCCTTTCACTGTCATATATGCAGTATGCACATCAGCATGAAGCCGGTGCTGCAAAGCATGGCACTATGGTTCCTCCTTGCAGTTTCTACTCTGCACAAGGAAGCCTGTTCCTGTACTCCAGTGGCCCTAATTATAACTTCATGTGCAGAACATAGTCGTTGTGTCTCTAGAAACCTCAAATCACAGTACAGCCACATCCCTGGAGTAGGAAGAAACTGATGGATAGAAGATAAGGTAAGTGACACAGATCCTTGCGTGTACTGGAAGTATTGGCATCTACATGTGTCGTGGCTTCTGCCTCCACTCATTCCTGCCTAGTTTGTTCTTTTCCCTGCAGAGTCTCAGCATAACAGGCAAACATGCAGACAGTCAGTCGAATAATGCAGACACAGATCACAAAGAGAGTACAGACATGCACAGACACCTAACACCAGCAGGAAGATGCACATACATGCAAAATAAATGCAGGATATATGCAGAGACAACACTATTGTAAGAACACATACAACTAAAGAACATAGAAACAGGCAGACAGAAGCAGCAACAATTAATGTTTTCATACATATACACACAACAGGACATGCGCACATGCACCTAGCTAACGCCAGCCTCGCCCTCGCCTCCATCCCCCGCATCCGGCGCACCACCGCTGGAGGAAGATCCTTCTCTCAACTAGCCGCCTAGACCTGGAACTCCCTACCGCTCCACCTTGGCCAGACCCAAGACCTTCTGACATTCAGGAAACACCTCAAGACATGGCTCTACGACCAGTAGCTCCCCCCCCCCAGCGCCTTAAGACCCTAACGGGTGATTAGTGCGCTCTATAAATCCTTGATTGATTGATCTGAAGGAGCCATGAGGAATTCATCGTCATCTACCTTCATGACCTTTATCTAATCCGTCTTTGAATTCTGGCAGCAGTGCAATTTTCGCCTGAATCCGCACCATAACGCATTGGAATTGTACAACCAAGAACCCCGTAGCAGAATCGGACTACAGAACGGATTTGAGCGTCATCGCTATGCGTTTAGTTGTGAAAACGTGGGGCCAGTATGAGCCACACCAGTAGCCTCAACCACATATTGAACAAGCCAAAGGAGAGAGAAGAGGCCTCTAGAATATTACACTGGTCTGTCCTGTACTCAGTTCTGAAAAGTAGGACTGACACTTGCTGAAGTCTGACTCCTCCTGAGTTCTCTCAGAGACTAATTATGCAACAGTGCAATACTAATTTCTCCATATGCGAGTTCTTCAGATGGCTGATAATTGTGTTGTGGTCAACGTATTGTATGTAACAGGGTTATTTCGTTTTTGGCTGACGTATACAGATCACCATGACCCAAAACCTACATGGATTTGGTTTCCTGGTGAAGTCTAGTGCTGTCCCCGGATTACCTAGCTTTTGAACCCTTCCAGAGAATTTCTAAATAGAGCCATCACTACACGGCCATACGTTTCAACGCCACATTTGCACCCATTGGCATAATTTGGATAAAATACCACTTTTAAAGAGAGATAGACAACCATGAGAAGTTCCAATAATGGAAATTAAGTAAACGGTTTCTGAAGTCTGGCTGAACAATTGCTAATTGAAGAAGCAGATTTTTCCCAACCAATAACGGAATGCATCTGTCCTGCTGGGATGATGCGAAAGAAGGAAGAGGTCTTCACTGGACAAGAGCAACAAGGTGCCAAAGCAAGTACTGTAGTATTATCCTTAACTATAGTAATTCAGTATCAAATGCTGAATTGCTGTTCAAATTTAAATGAGATTCCTGCTAATTTTTTCTTCATTCAGTGTTTAATTTACACTGTACACATGGCCTACGCTATCACAATTAGCCTGTTCAAATTGTGACTAGAGTGTTATATCCCAAACCAGAAAAAGTTGAGTTTGCCGGGGCAGTAAGTCATCAGAGGCTGATACTTTAATAAACAATATTTCCCGATGAATCCTCAACCAAAAGCTTGGAAATTATGTATTTTGCATATTTTTCATAGTTTGCTCATTGCTACCATTCACATAAAACATGGAGTGATTAGACCTAATTGCACACAAATTTGATTAGCCAATCCAACCTGTGACCAGCTAGGTAGTTTGTGATAGCTCCTGGCTTCTTGTGTCCTAGGATATTTATGGTGTGTATACATTTGTTTGCATTTCTATTGGTGCATTTGCCTATGCTAGAGCAGGCGTTTTAATCAAATGTATTAATGAGTGTTCATGTATTCTGATTGATTGATTTGCGTAGAAAATGCAATAACGATAGAAAATAATGCACGCATTTGAAAATTTGATCACGATACGTGGCCACCAATGTTGACGAAGTGTACTTTGAATAGTCTATTGCTATGAAATGTTGAGTATATGTTTGACTAATGTAGTAATGCTTCATATAAAGGGTTATGTATTATGTATTAGCTTTATTAATTGTAGGCCTTAATAAATGGAGGTCTTGGCTTAGTTGCAAGGCCTCATGTCAAGCTGCATTTCTTAACGTTTAAAATAATGGCTGTCCTTGTGAGTTAACTGTGATTTTCCATTGTATTGTGTTTGTGGCTAAAGGATTTTTCTCATGAGAACCGACTGCTAGAAGATGCAGTTCTTGCTAAATGTAACAATATGTATGTAACATGTGTAAGACTTACTTTCTCAGGAAGAGAACAATGGAGACACTGACTGGAGTAGAAGCTGCAACAATATTGTTACCTGATGAGCAGGATGATGAAGACATTGCAGGAGAAACCAATCAGCGACATGTGAACGGAGTAGTGGTAGAATTCATAGATTTTAAGTTTTTGTTTTGTTGGACAAAGTGTGAACATGTGATCCCTTGACCAACAGGGACTTTGGAAGTAGTTTTAGGAATTCTAACTTAGCCGGACTGCACTGAAAAGAAAGAAGCATTCGAGCATACCTTTGGGCATTCAAGTCATTACGCTTTTACCTTTCGACACTGCCGCTATTTTCTTGTGCGTCTTGACAAGAGACGTGCTTAACTCTAATGCTTAAAGACTTTGCGTTTTCTGAACTTTGATGCTGAATCCTGATGCCCTACTGACTGAACTGATGTCCTGATGACGTAGACTATCTTAGCTTGCCGATCAAAATGAGAAGAGGTATTATTGTACCCATTTGTTTGTTATGCCTATTTGCTTCTTCTTTTTAGGTACCAACCATACTGTTTGATGGAGCCATAGTTAGATGTTTTCCATATTTGTGTTACTAAATTGTTTTGCATGAAGCCCAACATGCTGATGCTAAACTGAGGTTAGATAAGGATTCTCACTAATGAAAGTCTGCCAAAGGAAATAATGTTTGATGAATTTCTCTGCTGAATCTAAATGTATGTGATAATGTTTGCACAAGTGTTCTTGTCATTACTCTGCACCGTAACCTTAGAATTTGTGGTAGTTCAAACTTTGATTAGATTATGTTTCTTCCCTAGATTTGGACAGCCAGTGTTGTTTTTGTATGTGTATCATTTGATTTTGATATTATCTTGCATGAATTTAGCATTGTTGATATAGGGAAATAAATATCCTAACTTTTACTAAAAGGTGTGGTTATTCATGACTGAAAGGTCATGGTGTGTGACAATTACTAACTTCAATGATTATTAATGTCATTGATTATGGTTGATTATTGATATTGTTTATTGATTATGTATCTGCATGTACTGGAGTTATGGTGGGATCATCTTAATTGCGAGTCCAAAGGTTCATTGACCTATTCGCGTCCCCTTTTAAGTTTACTTACTAAGGCCCAACGCGCCAACACCTACAAAGAAGGTAACCGGTCTGCAAACACTAACTATACTAATCAATAGTAGTGGATACTAATCCTGCCAGTTAACCAACACAATTTCCTATAAAATATTCTCTGAATCCACGTTGGCAATAAACTAATAAAAGACTAAACTGAGTGTGGCCAGTAAATGTCATTTAAATTAAAGATTCATAGTTTCCCAGAAGGAGAATTAGGAAAGTAATCACCGAAGTACAAAAAACGATTTCTTTCTAATGCCATGAACGTGATGGACAAACGTTTAATAAATAATCCAGGGTAAGAAATGTTGGATTTTAGGGAACCAGAGACTGAGAATTAACTTTATTGACTTTGGCTGTTCAAATAACTTCATTTAACCATTATGAAATCTGCACATTCAGCAACAACCCATCAAATTTGTACACAAAACAGGTCACAGGACTTGTCTGTTCTAAATAATTTCTTACTATTGTTGTTGATGTTTTAATAATTTTGTAGGTTTAAAACAAACTCTTTCACACTCATTAGTGTCTTTGTTACCGTCATTTACCCTATGACCGAAAGGTGCAGGCTGGACTTGAAGAAGATGCCATTGAACATTGATTTTAGGTCCTAAACGATGACTGAGGCAACACGTGCCCTAGCCAAAAGGAGTTGAAAATAGCCCTGCTTCAACTTGGACACCCACCAGAAGATGCAAGAGAACAGAAGAATAGAAGTGAAAAATAAAGTGAACCACCAAATGCATAATAACAATTTAAATGAAATAATATATCTAAATCAATGGTAAAAGGGTAGGAAGAAGGATTCACAGAGAACATTTGCAATGGCATGCACTCTGACCGCACATGCAGGCATACATAGATGCACCAAAGTGACTACTGGAATATATGCATAGAGGCCTCTTACGTATGGATTAGACCTGTCAGCTCTTTGCATGGTTTTCCCTATCTTTTTGGCTTCTGACCTCCTGTTTTGATCCTGTGCTGAACTTTGTTTTTTCTGGCTTTAGGACTCTGGGCACTTTACCACTGCTGACCAGTGCTAAAGTGCAAGTACTATCTGTCTAAATTGTATTGGTGATTGCTTTATCCATGATTGACATATTTATTATACTAGTAATTCCCTAGTGTAGTGAATCATGTGTGCCCAGGACCTGTAAATCAAATCCTACAAGTTGGCCACCAGCACTGATTGTGCTACCTGAGTAGCCTTGTAACCGTGTCTGAGAACTGCCACTGCAGTATCTGTGTGGGCAGTTTGGAACTGAAAGTTCGACCTGGCAAGTGCCCAATTCTTCCCTTTTACTACACATAAGTCACCCCTAAGGTAGGCCAAAGGCAGCCCCATGGGCAGGGTGCTGTGTATTTAAAAAGTAGGACATGAACTGGTGTGTTTTACATGTTCTGATAGTGAAATACTGCTAAATTTGTTTTTTCACCATTGCAAGGCATATCTCTAACTTAGGTTACCATGGGGATTGCCTTGAAATATCTTTTAAGTGTAATTTCCCATTGGGAGCAGATGAAGATTTGGAGTTTGGGGTCTTTGAACTCCCAATTTAAAAAAACATCTTTTGGTGAAGTCGGCTTTTAAATTGTAAGTTTGAAAATGCCACTTTTAGAAAGTGGGCATTTTCTTGATTAACCATTCTGTGCCTCTGCCTGGCTTGAATACATGTCTGGGTCAGGATGACAGTTGGGTTGGTTGTAATTTCACTCTAGACAGTCACACAAAGGGAGCTGATGTGTGCCCTGCATGTCATGATGGGTCTTCCTGGGTTAGAGTGGTAGGAGGAGCTGACACTTGCACCTGAATCGGGCTGTGCCTGTCCTTACACAAAGGAGTCACCACCCCCCGGAGTGTGTCTGGGACCAGGGCAGCAAAGGAAAGGTCTGCTGCACTACAAAGACTTTCCTTTCAGTTTACCTACTTCAAAGGCAGAAATGAGTATAAATATTGGACCTCTGAGACCACCACTTCGTAACACTTCTGGACTGAGGACATTTTGTGAGGAAGAAGAGCTAGATGCACACAGGAGGGACTGTCACTCTGCCTGTTGCTTTGTTGTGCTGGCCTGCTGCTTGCTGCTTCTGTCATTTGAGTTAAAGGACTGGACTTTGCTTTCTACAACCTACTTTCTAAGGTTCTCCATGGGCTTGAACTGAGTTTGCCTCCTCTTAGAAGTCTCAGGGACATCAAGACTCTTGCTGACAGTCCTGAATTGCCAAGTGGTGCCAATTCCAGTTCCTGGGCCCCTTGCGAGTGAGTTCTGGTGTAACCAAGTGAATCGACTCCAGAGGGACTTCAGAACTGGTGCCACTGTCTGACTACATGCCTCTGCACCAGGAGCCATGGTCCTCACTGAGTGCAATGACCAGGACCAACACCTGACTCCACCGCAGCACCTGTGGCGATATGGTGTGATTGCGACACCACAAAGTCGATGCCTCACATCTTGGCCTGCTGGATTCATCAACCCAGCTGTATCATAAGGAACCAACGCCTCACCATCTACATTGCATCACCTCCCTTGCAACTGTACAGAACCGACACCTTACCTCCCCTGCCTGGCAGTAAGGAACTTTCACCTCACCTCACTGGTAACAGAAAAGAACTAAAACTGCACCGGCTCCAGGAACCTCTCACGATCCCGACTCAATGCAATGTCTTTGTATCATAATTTTCCAAAGGTTCTTTGCCTGGGGTCTGTGTGACTCCATGACAGGCCAGCACTCCCTTGCGAGTGGCGCTGGACTGTTGGGAACGACTCCGTCAATGACATCGGTATAGGCCCCCGTTGGAGCTATTGTGTTTTTAAAAGCTTTATTGAGATTTAACCTTTAAAAAGTTGTATTTTTGCTTTGCTTACTCAGAAAAATACTTGCAATTTTTCTAAACGGGTGTGGGGTACATTATGAGGTGTTTTCACTGTGTTACTGTGTGTAAAATCCTTTACACATTGCCACTGAGATAAGCTTGACTGCTTGTGCTAAGCTACCACGGGGGTGAGCAGGGGCTATCTTATCTGTGCAAATCCCTTACCCTGGCTAGAGTGAGGGTACCTACTTGGACAGGGTGCAAACCACTGCCAACTAGAGTCACCATTTAAAAAAATGTGCAGTGAACATCAGCATGGATTTCCCTCCTACATTCTTGAAACTACTAGGGGGCTGACAGGGATGGGTTTATTTTTACATTCACATTGGTATTAAGAAGGTAAACACTTGTGATGCACAGAAGCAGACCAGCTGACCATATTACTTAGTTCATTTTGTAAGCCAGGAGGGGAAATGACTTACTGAATTAATTAGTTTTTAATGAATGAATGGGCGAATGACTAAATTAACCCACAATTAATGGATAATTTTACAAATTAAGGTAAAAATAAATACGTCCACAAAATGACAGATGCCCCCAATGAGTGAACGGGTGTATTAGTGAATGGACGAGTGAATAAAATAATAAAATAATAATTAATGAAGTAACTTGTGCAGCACTATTTCCAGGTTAACTTGTGCAGCACTATTTCCACTATTTCCAGGTTTCATATAAGGCACCCATTAAACATTAAGGTGGGCCTAGGATTGCAGAGTGCCTGATGTCTGTACATACATAACCTTTTTGGAAGACATTGTCACTAGTTTGCCTGGTTAGAGCATAGTTAGTTATGCTATACTGCAGTTGCTCTAAATAACAATGACTTATCAAGTGATATCTAATTCCAAACACATGGAACAGCAAACAACCAGCACAAACGACAGGTCTTCAACTGAAAGCACCGAGACTTTCAGGATGCTGACTTGGAATATCACCTAAGTGAGATTTGTCTATAACCCAAATGTCACTTATGCCTTAAGTACACATTTTCAATGAGAGATGAATGTTCTGTTCTTTCAGGAATGGAAGATTGCACATATTGTCTTCTGTGAAAGAGAGAAGCTTGCTTTGCTTCTTCCATGCGTGCCGGTTCTAGTAGGATGTAAAGCTTTCGCTGCTGGCCAATTCGAACCTAACCTGTGATCTGTGACAGGAAACACCTTTGCTGATGCTACCCTAGATGTGCCTGCCCTCTGAAGTTTGGAAGCTTACACTGTTTCTGACAAACATATTTGTTTTTTGAAGAGGGGAGTTTTCAATGATGTTGCCCCATTTTATAAAAACTACAAGGGATACTTTGAATATTCTTGCATAAAATGCACAGGACAGTCAGAAGCTTTTGTTGGATACTGGGCAAAAACTAGTTGCAAGGTCCTGGTAAGGAGCAGAGTTTTGGGCAGCAGGGGTATAAAACTCCCTTAATATTTTTTTGGGGATACATAATTGGGAACCGGTGCTTTCAGTTGGACATGGTGAGGTGTCTGTCGGATTTTACCACAATTTTTATCAACATACAGACAAAAATGCACACACTCCCTTTCTGTGTATTGAAAGTCTTCAAAAATGTTCGTAGGTTTACAAAATAGTGTGTTTTCCCGCACTTATTACCCTATCAATCTTCACTCCTTTCCCTTTCCACTGCCCCTTGTCCCACTCTCATGCACCCTGCCCCTGTGTAATGTAGTTTGCATTGTATGACAGCTTGATTGCTGGAAAAACCTGAAGATCACACACCCCTAATCTTACTGACCAAGTTACACCCCTGGCCCTGGTTTCACTCACAGCTTTCCAGTTTGACCAAACTAAGGCCCACATTTCCAAGAATCTGGCAATTCAGTACTGATGCACCAGATTTCTTGTGCCCCCCCACACGCCACCTAACGACACCATGGGTGCGCCGTATTTACAATATGCACCGTATTTACACTAAAGCGCACCATGGCACACATTAGGCCAATAGCATCAACATTTTTAATGCTATTGTGGAACTTTGCTCCACTAGCATAAAAAAATGTTGAAGTTAGTGGAGAAAAGTGCAAGGAGGCCCATTGATTTCAACTTGTGTGTCCTTTTAACACCTGCTTTGAACAGTCCTTAAGAATGACGCCAAACATGGCGCAATTAAATCTTGTAGATTTCATCACAACATTTTTGCGGGCGTCCTAATGCCAAAATGCCCCCTTGCATACATTTTGCCTGGTGCAGGCATAATGTGGTGCAAGGGGTCGCAAAGTGGCACAATGCATTCATTGTGCCACTTTATAAATATGGCTCTGCGATTTTTGCCTCATTGAGCCACATTGGTGTAAAAAAAATGATGCTAATGTGGCACAAGGAGGCACAAGGGCCTTACAAATCTGTCCCTAAGTGGCCCTTGGGCAATTCCCTGTCTTCCCTTTGCCTCCCCCCTTTTCTGTGATCATCACACTAAGAGCATGCAGTTCAGGATGTGCACTCTCTCATATGGTTTATTAGACCATAATATTGCTTTATTTGTTACAACACCAAAGGCCTTGTACAGGTGGCACAAGACAATTAACTTGCCTCTTGGGTCACTAATGAAATTGCCATCAGGGCAGATAAGGGAAAGAATGTGATACCCATCCAGGATCAGAATTGTGCAATGTCTAGTCAGGAAACTAGTTTTAATCCTGGCTTCCATACTTGACCACATAGTGATTACTTTAGGTGAGTAACTTTCTTCCCTGTGCCTGCTTTTCCATGCTCATCACATCTGAACACACCTTCAAATAATTCAGATTAGGATGTACTCTGTAGAACAATCTCTTTTGTTTATGGTTTAATAAAAACCACAATGTTGCTTCATCTATATAAATAAATGCTTGTATAGGAGAAACAAAACAACTGACTTGCAGCTCAAATCATTAATAAAACTGTCACGGCAAAAAGGATGTGGTTCACTAATTCTGATAAAAGACACTCAGTGCAGTGATATATTCTTAGGTGCTGAGGAGAAACAATCCAAAGTACACTTTATGCAAACATTTGTACCTCAGCTATAAATAAAATGGCAGTCAGTGACAGATTCAACAGGGCATGAGGTGTACAATGAGCTAGGAGCAGTTCTACCCAGTGAGGTATAGTTACCTTAGAGCACAAGTTATAGTTACTTGAAATAACTCTACGACTGCTGAATTTCTGTGGTTTTGTAGGAGTAAATTAAGAACCTAACTATAACGTCCCTGTAACCTTTGGCTTTTTTCGTGAAATTATATATATTAGACAACAGATATAACACCCTTTTTCCACAGAAAGTACTAGTGAATATCTGAAAATGTAGGGATCAATTCACAAAGGCATTTGAGTACGTAAATTAACACTCCTGCAGTAGTAGTTCATATACTCATAAACGCCCCAACAAATTGACTCCATAGGTCTTTATTTTGAAGAGTATGAGAATGTTTTTCATGTGTGCCAAAAGAGTGATCATGAAAAGCAGAAGCCATGGGGCCAATTTGACAAAAGCAATTATGAATAGGTGAAGTAGAGCAATAAAAAAGACAACTTTGCATCCTCATAAATGGCTTTGTGAGTTGGTCCCATGGGAGTAGTCGTGGATGGTGCAGAAGGTACAGTGGCACCAGGACCTGCGATTGAAGGGGCCTCATTGCATTCTAATTGTAACCCTCTTTGTCACTCCAAACCAGGGGGTAGGCCTCCATTTTAAGCATGTATGAGGACCCGTGGCACAGGGCTGCGCTCCTGATTGGCCCGATAAGCGCGTGTTTCTCTGCACCAAGCTTTCCTTGTCCATGCACTCCAATGAAAGCAAAACAGCCAAAGCTGCTCGCTAGAGTGCTGCTGAGGGAAAGATTTATGCCTGCATTGTGTTCCCGTCAGTAGACATCTGACCAGCACCCCTACGCATGACATGTGTTTGTTCAAATGGAGCACAATTCATAGACTTAGCTGGAGAGTGTTGATGCAGTGACATTAACCAGCTGATTCTTCCTGTCTGCGGCGGACAGCCAGGCTTGCGCCGGTATGGCTCGCGGCCAGGTCTGCCTCTGCGGAACGTGCGCCTGAGTAAAAAAATGATAGCGACGCAGGTGATTGTCGGGATGGCGTTTCCATTATTTACGTTCCGTTTATAATGCATCTTTATGCTACAGGAACTGTTTTCCTTTTATTTTGGTCACGTTGGTGTCTGAGCGAAAAAGGTTAGAAAAATAGGCCTTGCTGCTGGCGTAGGTATGATAAACTTTGACTGAACCTGAGGGCATTACAATGAAATGTAAGCTAAAGGTGATGTTGGCATCAGTTTCGAAGTCTATTTAAATCTTCAGCGAGTAAATTCAGGGTAAGAGAATCACTTTCTGGGGGATGGGGAGGCTTGCGACAAGAGAAAGCAAGCTGTTCAACTTTACCGTGCTGCGATCTGTCATGTCGAACAAGTTTAGAGAAAAATAGTATTAATATTAAAACACAGTGATCCCCAGGTCTGGTTCTGAGACGGGCCTAAACATTCTTAAGTACTTTAAAAAGGGCCATAAATTAACAAAAACAGGAAAGAAAGAATGGGTAATATGGAGTTTTACAACAGCCCTGTCTGCTAATCTGCGATCTGTTTGGTCTAGGTGCGGGATTATTATGGTGGGTTTATTGAATAGGTGCCAGAAATGATCTTAAGTAAATAGTTTATACAGACCTGGTCCATGCGCAAAATCAGAATGTAGAAAAATCAAACAATAACTTATTGCAGGTTTTAACAAAAATAAACCCTGCTTCGCTTTCAAATGAACACTGAGAAAGATGGCTCGTTCTGTTTGTTACATGTACAAAAGTAAAATAAATGGTCTATTCTCCCGCCTTCCGACACCTTCAGCAGTGGTCTCGCAACTGGAAAATTCGCCTTTCGTCAACTGGAGCAGTCTATTTTTGTAACTGTTCTCTTTTGGCTTCCTTCATAGCTCTGCTGTCTTTCGGAAAGCATCACTTTTTATGATGTGATTTTTAACACAAAGGTTATGCTCAAGAATAAAACAATGAAAGCATGCGTATTACCTATATCCGCCTATTGTTCTAGGTTAATTTCCCCTACATTAAAAGCCCCAGAATTATTGTGCTAGACAAATATGTTGACGAACTGTGGGCCTTATTTATACTTTTTGGGGCAAAACTGCACTAAGGCAGTTTTGCCCCAAAAAGTTTTGCACCGGCTTGCACCATTTTTTAGCACCAGCTGGGCACCATATTTATGGAATGGTGCAAGCCGGTGCAAAGGGTAGGCTAACTTAAAAAAAAATGACGTTAGGCAGTTTTGAGTCAAAATAAATGATTCTGACCAGATTAGCATAATTTTTTGACGCTAAGGGGCATATTTATACACTGTTTGCCCTGAATTAGCGTCATTTTTTTAAAACTCTAATTCAGTGCAAAACTACCTCCATATTTATACTTTGGTGTTAGACCCATCTAGCACCAAATTTATGGAGTTAAAGTCATTTTTTGGAAGTGAAAACCTACCTTGCCTTAATGAGATGCAAGGTAGGCGTTCCCGTGCAAAAAAATGACTCTATGGCCATAAATTTGGTGCTAGAGGGGTCTAGCACCAAAGTATAAATATGGAGTTAGTTTTGCACCGAATTAGAGTAAAAAAAAATGACACTAATTCGGTGCAAACAGAGTATAAATATGCCCCTGTATGTTTTAAAGTGGGATGGTGAAATTTGGATTTGTACTTTTCAGCTAAAAAAAGAGTAGACTGCTCTGGGATTACGTGACAGTCAATGTTTCTACCATCTACCAGAAGATCAATTGGTGGAAGAAAAAGCCTTTCTTTAAAACATAAAACAAACGACATAACCCCTTTGTACACGTGTGTTACTGTTATCAAATATTTCTCATCCTTAAAACTATAGTTAATCCGATGCACTTGCAACCTATGAATAAACCGCTGAACTGTGAGGCCTTATTTACATGGCTACTTTTGAAGCAAACCCATTTAGAATTTTACAGGCTAAACAGTAAACACGCGCAACCAAGCAGTATCTTTCAGGTACCAACAGACAAACATAGCTTCAATGAATGCACATTTATTTCTTGAATTTAGACAATAGCACACACATGCTACAGTATCTTGCAAAATCACAGAAATTAGTGCTAAATCCACAAATAAATTGTATATAGCATAGATATCTATCCCAGACAAGAATATCTGTTTCACCATGTTTTGATTACATGAGTAGTTGCATGTTTCACTGCTGAACTCAGGACCTTCCTTTACACTGCATGAGGATTTTTTTTCTCTTCCTCCAACATAGTCTTAAGACTTGACTCCATTTTTGAATGGGCCTCAACACTTAGATACTGTAAGTCACCATCTGTCCCACTTAATGCAGGATCATTGTCTTGTCTGGCATTTATGCAGATGTTGCCTGACCTTATCATATCCTTACTAGAACTGTGAAAGTGTGAAATCATTCGGCCTATGATATAGATATAACACCTGCCGTGACATCAGTCTGGGACAAATGTATACTTATCACTATGTCAAGGTCAACTACGAACAAATAGAGACATAGCTAAAACAGTGTGATCCAAATGGACTCTCTTTCACCTTATTTGTTTGTAAGGAAATGCCTGGGACGTGTACTTATATCAGAAATTCCTATCTCTGATAAGACTTCGTACATAAGGACCGCTACTTGACCGCTTGTAAGGAGAGGTCCTTTACCCATATTATTGAACACGATTCTACCAGGGACAGTCTCACCTACTGGCAGTGCACTTCGAAAATGTTATATCTTGCCTGAAGCTAATAAAGCTGAGTCCCATGGAAAGGGTGCTCCCGCAGCGCATGTTTGCCCTTCAAAGGGAATACTGCCTTCATTCTTCTGCTGATAACGATTGCTCTTGCTGTCAACAAGGTATGCAGTGCGTCTCTTCTCCCTAAGAAACTCTATATTGCAAGATGCTCTACTTTCCATGCTCTATTACTGTAGTGCATAGAAGTAGGCTATGAGGGTGTCAGGTTCTAGATGACATTTTAACCACATTAGAAGTGCTCATTTTATTCTTATTTTTCACAACATGCCTTCTTTCTGTGTAGTTATTTTGGATGTACTGAGAATCAGATTCATTGTATAGTAATACATGTTTTTAGATAACACTGTGTGTGTGTGTGTGATACTGTGAATACTGAAATAGGTTTGTTCGTGTTACCACAGTACCCCTGGTCACTTTGCAGGGGTTGTTAAAAACCCAAATGGAATGACTCTTCTAAAATGTATTGGGTAGGGTTCTAAAGGGCTATAAAAACTTGTCTTTCACATTAATCGCTGGTGCTATGAACAAGTTCACCTGTGTGACCCGTGGGTGACAAAACAAACCTTGCAAAACGAGTTTAATTTATCTGTTTTATATAGCACATAGCTGCCAGAAGGCCTCCCAGCACTAGGGCAGACAGTGCAGGCTACCATTCACCCCCTGAACTAAGTCCTAAACAGCCAGGTTTTCAACGCCTTATGAACAAACAATTTGTGGCCAGATTGACACAGCTCCGGCAGAAGAGTATTCCAAAGTTAAGGAGCCCTATATGCCATGGAACAGCCTCCCCATCAAGACATATACATTTTAGGGACATTCAATAAAGAAGCTGTAGAGGACCTAAGGGACCTGCGAGAGATGTAGTAGAAGGTCAACGATCTTAATAGAGCTGGACTCCTGTTGTGAAGTGCTATGTGCATGATGCAGAGGGCCTTCAATTGAATTTTTGCTCTACCGAAAGCCAGTGGAGAGCTACAATAGCTTTTTTGGCACACTGATGTCTAGGGATGTTTATAAGAAGGCTATCAGAGGCATTTTGAACTACCTTCAGCCTACTTATCACATACTGAGGTGAACCAAGATAAAAGGAATTGCCATAATCAAAGTTTAAGACTACGAGGGCCCATGGACAATCAGTGTTTTGGGCTAGAAAAGGAAGTCAATAGAACATTTTCCTCAACAGCCTCAGTACCCTGAAAGAGGTGGAAGCAAGCTTGTTTACTTTGTTGTCCATTGTGAGGCTGGAGTCCAATCATATCTCAAGAACTATTATTGAACTTTTTGGTGGTGGAAGGTTCCTCAAACAATCCAGTAAGGGATCAAAGTCTTACTATGGAGATTGTTACCCAATAACATGACCTCTGTTTTGTCCTCACTAAGTTTTAATCTACAGTTGGCCATCCACCTGGCCACATCCTGGAGACAAGGAGTTAGTTTAGGATGACCTATGCTTGGATCTGAGGAGATTGACATGACCAGCTGGGTGTCATTGGCATAAGAAACCAACGACAACCCATGAGAGCACTCAATCTCTGCCAGTGGGTACATATAAAGATTGAAAAGTGTGGGGCTTAGAGAAGACCTCTGTGTACCCCACAATTCAAATACAAACTTTTGGGGAAGAATGTATGATCAAGTACCTGAAAGGTACTGTTCTCTAGAAAGCAAATGAGCCATTTTAGTGCCAGGCCATCAATACCAGTGTTTGATGTTCTTTGAATAAGAATGGCATGATCTACGGTATTGAAGGCTACACTAAAGTCTAAGAGAATAATAGCAGCCGAACCTCTTAGCTCAAAATGCTGTCCCAACCCTTCCACCACAGCCAGCAAGGCTGTTTCAGTGCTGTGCTGAGGTCTAAACCCCATTTGAGTGGGGTGAAGAATCTCATGGGTTTCAAGGAAACCAGAGAGATGTTCATTGACGTGCTTCTCTAGGAGCTTGGAGGCTCCTGGTAGCAGGGAGATCATCTTGTAAATATTCAGACAAAGGGAGCAAAGACAATGATTTGACAACAGCATGTTTCCATTGGTGAACGACCTGTCTGCTTTTCAGTGATAGATTCAGTAGGTCTGATGAAACAAGAGCAATTCTGTCCAACCCTTGGCAAATTACATAAGGACGTGCAGGATCTAGTGGAGATCCAGATTTTACTACCTGCTCATGAAAGGCCAGACACTTAGCATATGGTTGCTATGAAAAGGTGTGTCTGATGTGATTGACTTCCTAATCTGGCCCATCAGGAAAGGCGGAGTATATATCCATAATCTTTTTTTGAAATAAAAGTGTCAGATTGTTACTATGCTCAACTGAAGCATCTTCAAAGGCATTAGATGGTGCAGGCTCAGTAATTTCTTTAAGAATCTGGAAGCTCTCCTTGAGGGAATTAGAGGAGCTTTTGTTTTTTTGTTGAATAATAGGAGGCTTGGCTTGCCCTTATTTCCGCATGATATTTTTTGATCGCTCTCCTAAAATCAACTTTCATGGTCTTATCATAGGACCATGCCACTGGATTCAAGCTAGCCTGGCTGATGAGGGGTGAAACCCCGAAACCGGTCCCAGGATGCTTGTTTCCGGTCCAGTGAGGACCTGGCTTGGCAGTTCGGTCTGGACTGTTCCCATGAGGAACAGGGTCAAGACTGATTTGCATATGGCTGGGTCCAAACTGGGGTGGCATGGTGAGCAAAAGAACGATGGATTAAACCCAGATCTATGACTGGGGGTGAGTGTTTGACAATGTTCAGCATTCCGTCCATCACTTGTTGTTTTTGCTTTGTCACCCTAAGTGGGAAGGGTATGCCCAGACGTGGGTCCCGTGCTTCCCATGCCACTGGATTCAAGCTAGCCTGGCTGATGAGGGGTGAAACCCCGAAACCGGTCCCAGGATGCTTGTTTCCGGTCCAGTGAGGACCTGGCTTGGCAGTTCGGTCTGGACTGTTCCCATGAGGAACAGGGTCAAGACTGATTTGCATATGGCTGGGTCCAAACTGGGGTGGCATGGTGAGCAAAAGAATGATGGATTATACCCAGATCTATGACTGGGGGTGAGTGTTTGACAATGTTCAGCATTCCGTCCATCACTTGTTGTTTTTGCTTTGTCACCCTAAGTGGGAAGGGTATGCCCAGACGTGGGTCCCGTGCTTCCCATGCCACTGGATTCAAGCTAGCCTGGCTGATGAGGGGTGAAACCCTGAAACCGGTCCCAGGATGCTTGTTTCCGGTCCAGTGAGGACCTGGCTTGGCAGTTCGGTCTGGACTGTTCCCATGAGGAACAGGGTCAAGACTGATTTGCATATGGCTGGGTCCAAACTGGGGTGGCATGGTGAGCAAAAGAACGATGGATTAAACCCAGATCTATGACTGGGGGTGAGTGTTTGACAATGTTCAGCATTCCGTCCATCACTTGTTGTTTTTGCTTTGTCACCCTAAGTGGGAAGGGTATGCCCAGACGTGGGTCCCGTGCTTCCCATGCCACTGGATTCAAGCTAGCCTGGCTGATGAGGGGTGAAACCCCGAAACCGGTCCCAGGATGCTTGTTTCCGGTCCAGTGAGGACCTGGCTTGGCAGTTCGGTCTGGACTGTTCCCATGAGGAACAGGGTCAAGACTGATTTGCATATGGCTGGGTCCAAACTGGGGTGGCATGGTGAGCAAAAGAACGATGGATTAAACCCAGATCTATGACTGGGGGTGAGTGTTTGACAATGTTCAGCATTCCGTCCATCACTTGTTGTTTTTGCTTTGTCACCCTAAGTGGGAAGGGTATGCCCAGACGTGGGTCCCGTGCTTCCCATGCCACTGGATTCAAGCTAGCCTGGCTGATGAGGGGTGAAACCCCGAAACCGGTCCCAGGATGCTTGTTTCCGGTCCAGTGAGGACCTGGCTTGGCAGTTCGGTCTGGACTGTTCCCATGAGGAACAGGGTCAAGACTGATTTGCATATGGCTGGGTCCAAACTGGGGTGGCATGGTGAGCAAAAGAACGATGGATTAAACCCAGATCTATGACTGGGGGTGAGTGTTTGACAATGTTCAGCATTCCGTCCATCACTTGTTGTTTTTGCTTTGTCACCCTAAGTGGGAAGGGTATGCCCAGACGTGGGTCCCGTGCTTCCCATGCCACTGGATTCAAGCTAGCCTGGCTGATGAGGGGTGAAACCCCGAAACCGGTCCCAGGATGCTTGTTTCCGGTCCAGTGAGGACCTGGCTTGGCAGTTCGGTCTGGACTGTTCCCATGAGGAACAGGGTCAAGACTGATTTGCATATGGCTGGGTCCAAACTGGGGTGGCATGGTGAGCAAAAGAACGATGGATTAAACCCAGATCTATGACTGGGGGTGAGTGTTTGACAATGTTCAGCATTCCGTCCATCACTTGTTGTTTTTGCCTTATCATAGGACCTCCTCCACCTTCCCTTCAGGCGTTTACATTCCTTTTCTAGGCTCAATAGGTGTGAGTTGAACCCTTTCAGCAGTAGAACTATATCTATTGAGTTGGAAATCCTCTCATACGCCAAAGTCATAGTTTACACAACACCACTCTTGGTCTTTTTCTTAATAAATGTACTACTTTCCCCATTCACCATTTATTACCCACCAACATTGCTGTCTATTGCCAGCTGCTATTAAGGTAGCCATCTTTTAATGTTTTATTGCTGTGGAAACTAGCCCAAAATAACTGTTGTGCATGGATGCACATGCATAACATTCATATTGTAATGATTTTTTTATGTTAAATGAAAAACAATTACAAGAAGGCCACAGTGTTGTGTACTTCAAATGGTCTTCCTTATGGTTTATGCAAAAATATTTCAACATGACCACAATGCAGGAATCTTGTAAATGTATTTTTTAAAAACCACAAGAAAAACCCTAACCAAATAACTGCCCTACATGTGAGCACATGACAATCTTTTTTATAAAGGTTTGCACCATAAATAATTGCAAACCCAAAAGAAGTTTATTGCAACGCTAATAGTTTTGCAAAGTAGCATCATAAGCGAGACCTATTAACTCTGCTACTTCTTTTTTAATGAAGACAGCTGCTCACCTTTGCGATAAGGTAAACGTGCATGTTCAAAAGATAAAAACAGTACCCAAACCACATCAATTAAAGCTAGAAATATACACTAAACAATAACACATGCACACATAAAATGCACTCGTAGATTCTACAGATTATGACTCTGAATAATGTATTATGTTACATTTTTTTTACATTTAGCAACAAACAAGTATTTCTTCAGTGCTAATGCAGTACTATATATATTTCTGAAAACGCAATGAAGATCACCAATTTGCCTACAAAACACAATTTATACATATACTTAGTAACTGTGTAGTAAATCTGAGAGTCCTCCATGATGCCTGAAACTCTCTGGCACTCAACATAATGGGGGTCATTCTGACCTCGGCGGTAAAAGGCGCCTACCGCCGGTCAGAAATCCTCCATAATCCCGCCGCGGTCGCGGAAACCCGCCACGGTCATTCTGACCCGCAGAAGGCAAACCTCCGAAAATCCGACCGCCACAACAGACCGCCAGACCAGCGGTCGGCGGAAAGGTGGAGGTGACCAAACCTCCACCGCCACGCCAACAGAAATACGCCCATCCCATTACGACCCACGAATCCACGCGGCGGTCATTCAAACGCGGTATTCCATTGGCGGGACACACCGGCGCGGTCAGAATACCCACCAACGAACAAAACTCACCCACATTGGACGATTTGAATCCCACACACCTGATACACATACACACACCACTCCCACACACACAATACAATATAAAACACCCACCCACATCACCCACAAACCCCTACGCTTACAAAATCGTAAAGAAGGCAAGAGAGAGACACCAGCATCCAAAACATAACAGCCACAGCCACTCAACACCATCACCCACACACTATCCACACACAAAACAACACACACCACCACACTCAACTCACTTAAATACACATACTCCACCCCACACATCATACACACCACCCCATGGCACCCCAAAGACAACCCCGCTTCACAGACGAAGAACTCAGGGTTATGGTGGAGGAAATCGTTCGTGTAGAGCCCCAGCTGTTCGGCACACAGGTCCAATACACCAGCATTGCCCGGAGGACGGAGCTATGGCAGAGGATTGTCGACAGGGTGAACGCAGTGGGACAGCACCCCAGAAATCGGGAAGACATCAGGAAGCGATGGAACGACCTACGGGGGAAGGTGCGTTCCATAGTATCCAGGCACAACATCGCCGTGCAGAAGACTGGCGGAGGACCCCCACCTCAACCCCCACAATTCACATCATGGGAGGAGGAAGTCTTGAACATCCTGCATCCTGACGGCCTCGCAGGAGTCGGCGGAGGAATGGATACTGGTAAGTTGAAGCTTCAATACTGCTTCCCCCCCACCTGCATGCCAAATCAGACCCCAACCCTCACCCCATCCTCGAACCCCACCCTCACCCCCACCCCCATCCTCACCCCCACCCTCACCCCCACCACCATCCTCACCCCCACCCTCACCCCCACCACCATCCTCACCCCCACCACCATCCTCACCCCCACCCCCAGCACACCTATTCCCCGCCAATGTCTCACCATCACAACCCACACATCCCAAAACCTAGGCCTGCATGCGTCCACTAAGCATGGACACCCATCACCAAAGCATGCCCAATGCATATACACATCCCCCCCACAAGCCACCCTCACCAAAGCCCCCACACACGAATGCCAGCACTTGGGGACACGGGAACCCACAGATACACCCATATGCCACACATTGAAACTATAACCATACCTCTATACCCCTGCAGGACCCGACCGTCAACACACCGCGGCGGAGGGGCCAGAATTATCCACACCCCCCACCCAAGAGGCCGTCAGCGATGACAGCAGCTCTGTCGATCTGGACACCGATGACCAGCCCGGACCATCGGGGACCTCTGGACAGTCGGTTCCCCTCACACAGGCACAGGCCACTATAGACCCTAACCCCTCTGGGAACACCAGCACAGCTCCCACCCAGCGGGCCCATGCCTCTGTCTCCAGGGCGCGTCAATCTGCGGTGTGTCTACCACTACAGGGCACCCAGGATAACCCACCACCCCAACAACAACAGGGACCTGGGGGCAGTGGTAGTGGGCACACCGGCCAGGGGGCAGAGGCCCAGGGAAACAGGGCAACTCGGCGGGCAGCTGTGCGACAGGGGGGGGAGGAGAGGCCCAGGGAACCCACTCTCCACGAGGTCCTCACCACCATCATGGGAGCATACAACCGCTCCCAGGAGACGATGGCGACGGTACTGGCCCGGTTCCAGGAGATCCAGGTGCTGCAGGAGGAACACTATCGGGGGTACAGGGAGGACATCCGAGCCATCAACACCACCCTGGTTACCATGGTAGGGCTGCTGCAGGACCTTGTAAACAGCAGGGCGGACACTGAACAACACCCAAGGGCCCCTGCCACTAGCCGGGACCAAGAACAGCCATCCACCTCCGCCGGCGCTAGTGGACAGGAGGCCCCCGCACAGCAGCAGCCCACCAGACCCCCACCTCCTGCAGGAGAAGAACCACCCCGCAAGAGGGCCCTGAGATCTCGCAAGACAGAGTAGGATGTCAAGACCCCCGCCAGCAATGGATACCACCTGATGTCATCCCACTGTCCCACATTGTCACCCTGTCCATCCTCGAACTGCCCATGCTCCATCTCTCCACAGGCCTCTGGACAATGCACCTGTGTGACTGTTACTCTGGACTCTGCCATGGACATTCCTTCACCATAGCCCCCACCCACTTGAAACCACCCATCCCATTTTGAGCACTTCAATAAACACCTATTTTGCACCAAAATATCAGGAGTCTGGCTGTGATTTCAATAGATTGTAATTGACATGACAGTGCAAATATGTCCTTGTACATGGTGAAGTCAGCAAACAGCTGCCACAAAGCTGTAGTCCATGGGGAAACGAAGCACAGGACTCGTAGTGGGGACCCCAGATCTGAAATAGGGAGGGAAAAGCCAAAACTCAGTCATCATACACTGGGGCAAATAGACAGGCAGCAGAGATGCTGCAGAGTAGTTAACTTTTACTAAATTATCTTTGAAATGTTACCTGTGTCCTATTGGAAGTACTGTTCAATGATTCTGTCCCTGTTGTCTGTTTCAGCCCCGTCGTCTTCCTCCTCGTCACTCTCCTCAGGTTCCACCGCTGCCACAACACCACCGTCTCGACCATCCTCCTGCAGGAAAGGCACCTGGCGGCGCAAAGCCAGGTTGTGAAGCATGCAGCAGGCCACGATGATGTGACACACCTTCTTAGGTGAGTACATTAGGGATCCCCCGGTCATATGCAGGCAGCGAAACCTGGCCTTTAGGAGGCCAAAGGTGCGTTCGATCACCCTCCTAGTACGCCCATGGGCCTCATTGTACCGTTCCTCTGCCCTGGTCCGGGGATTCCTTACTGGGGTCAGTAGCCACGACAGGTTGGGGTACCCAGAGTCCCCCACTAGCCATACACGGTGTCTCTGTAGCTGTTCCATCACGTAAGGGATGCTGCTATTCCGCATGATGTAGGCGTCATGCACTGACCCTGGGAATTTGGCATTTACATGCGAGATGTACTGGTCAGCCAAACACACCACCTGGATGTTCATTGAATGGTAACTTTTTCTGTTCCTGTACACCTGCTCCCTGTCTCTTGGGGGAACCAAAGCCACATGGGTCCCATCAATGGCACCAATTACGTTGGGAATATGTCCAAGGGCGTAGAAATCACCCTTCACTGTAGCCAGTTCGCCCACCTCAGGGAAAATGATGTAGTTCCTCACGGATTTCATCAGGGCAGACAACACTCTGGATAACACCTTTGAAAACATGGGCTGAGACATCCCAGAAGCAATTCCCACTGTTGTCTGAAATGACCCACTTGCCAAGAAATGGAGTACTGACATGACCTGCACCAGAGGGGGAATCCCTGTGGGTTGGCGGATGGGGGACATCAGGTCGGGCTCCAGCCGGGCACACAGTTCATGGATAGTGGCACGGTTAAGACGGTAGGTCAGGATAATGTGGCGTTCTTCCATTGTCGACAGGTCCACCAGCGGTCGGTACACGGGAGGATTCATCCGTCTCCTCGCCCAACCCAGCGGACGGTGCCTAGGAAGGACAACATGGAGCACACAGTCAGGCAACCCACAGGTACGTACTCACAGCTAGCACAGTATACGATTCTCTATGCAGTGAATGGCGTGTATGAGTGGCTATGCAAGGCCTAGGCCTGTGTGACGCAGTTGAAATTGAGCCATGTGGGCCCTGGAAATGGCGGCTGCCTGACCTGTGAAGTGTGACAATGGGATGTGAGGTCAATGCGCTGGCGTGGCACACCGCGGCGGGCGGCGGGCCAAGACCGCGGCGCGAAGCCGCATTGGTTAACATTGAAGCCTATGGGTTTCAGGAGCCAATGGCGAAGGGCGCCGGCGGTGGCGGGACGCACCGCCGCGGTACGCACCGCCGCGGACGTGACCGCCATTTTCTATCTACTTATCCACTTGCGACTTGAACTTTCACAGGAGAGGACCTATACTGCAAGTGTTGCTGTGACCTCGGTCTGGAAGGGACAATGGCTGCTGCGACTGGGGAAAGGGCCCCTGCCTTCACTGGAGAGGAGTTGGAGAAACTTGTGGATGGGGTCCTCCCCCAGTATGCGCAACTCTACGGTCCTCCAGACCAACAAGTGAGTTTAATTCTATCTGGATTTGGGGCCACTGGCTGGCTTGGGGGCCTGGCGGGGATGGGGTGCATGTTGGGGCTGGCGGGGGGCCTGGCGGGGATGGGGTGCATGTTGGGGCTGGAGGGGGGCCTGGCGGGGATGGGGGGCATGTTGGGGCTGGCGGGGGGCCTGGCGGGGATGGGGTGCATGTTGGGGCTGGCGGGGGGCCTGGCGGGGGCCTGGCGGGGATGGGGGGCATGTTGGGCATGGCGGGGGGCCTGGCGGGGGGCCTGGCGGGGATGGGGTGCATGTTGGGGCTGGCGGGGGGCCTGGCGGGGATGGGGGGCATGTTGGGGCTGGCGGGGGGCCTGGCGGGGATGGGGGGCATGTTGGGCATGGCGGGGGGCCTGGCGGGGGCCTAGCGGGGATGGGGGGCATGTTGGGCATGGCGGGGGGCCTGGCGGGGGGCCTGGCGGGGATGGGGGGCATGTTGGGCATGGCGGGGGGCCTGGCGGGGGGCCTGGCGGGGATGGGGTGCATGTTGGGCATGGCGGGGGGCCTGGCGGGGGCCTGGCGGGATGGGGGGCATGTTGGGCATGGCGGGGGGCCTGGCGGGGATGGGGGGCATGTTGGGCATGGCGGGGGGCCTGGCGGGGGGCCTGGCGGGGATGGGGGGCATGTTGGGCATGGCGGGGGGCCTGGCGGGGATGGGGTGCATGTTGGGCATGGCGGGGGGCCTGGCGGGGATGGGGGGCATGTTGGGGCTGGCGGGGGGCCTGGCGGGGATGGGGGGCATGTTGGGCATGGCGGGGGGCCTGGCGGGGATGGGGGGCATGTTGGGCATGGCGGGGGGCCTGGCGGGGGGCCTGGCGGGGATGGGGGGCATGTTGGGCATGGCGGGGGGCCTGGCGGGGGGCCTGGCGGGGATGGGGTGCATGTTGGGCATGGCGGGGGGCCTGGCGGGGGCCTGGCGGGGATGGGGGGCATGTTGGGGCTGGCGGGGGGCCTGGCGGGGATGGGGGGCATGTTGGGCATGGCGGGGGGCCTGGCGGGGGGCCTGGCGGGGATGGGGTGCATGTTGGGCATGGCGGGGGCCTGGCGGGGGCCTGGCGGGGATGGGGGGCATGTTGGGCATGGCGGGGGGCCTGGCGGGGATGGGGGGCATGTTGGGCATGGCGGGGGCCTGGCGGGGGGCCTGGCGGGGATGGGGGGCATGTTGGGCATGGCGGGGGGCCTGGCGGGGATGGGGTGCATGTTGGGCATGGCGGGGGCCTGGCGGGGATGGGGGGCATGTTGGGGCTGGCGGGGGGCCTGGCGGGGATGGGGGGCATGTTGGGCATGGCGGGGGGCCTGGCGGGGATGGGGGGCATGTTGGGCATGGCGGGGGGCCTGGCGGGGGGCCTGGCGGGGATGGGGGGCATGTTGGGCATGGCGGGGGGCCTGGCGGGGATGGGGTGCATGTTGGGCATGGCGGGGGGCCTGGCGGGGGCCTGGCGGGGATGGGGGGCATGTTGGGGCTGGCAGGGGGCCTGGCGGGGATGGGGGGCATGTTGGGCATGGCGGGGGGCCTGGCGGGGGGCCTGGCGGGGATGGGGGGCGTTGGGCCACTGGAAAGGAAAATGCTGAGTAACTTGAACGTGGTATTTCTCCCTCCCTGTACGTGTCACATAGGTCCGCGCCCATGAGAAGATTGGGATTTGGCGTGCCATCGCCAAGGAAGTCCGGGGCCTGGGGGTCCACCATCGACGGGGCACCCACTGCCGCAAGAGGTGGGAGGACATCCGCCGCGGGACCAAGAAGACCGCCGAGTCTCTGCTGGGGATGGCCTCCCAACGTAGGCGGGGTGCCTGCCGTCAACTGAGCCCCCTGATGTTCCGGATCCTGGCGGTGGCCTACCCTGATTTGGATGGGCGCGTGAGGGCAGCACAGCAGACACAAGGGGGTGAGTAGAAGCATCATCTACTCTGTTGTCGTGCAGTGGAGGTGTCTGGGTGGGGGAGGAGGGCTGTGGGTCCCCCTAGGCCAGGGCGATATCTGTAGGCTGGGCACCCCCGTAAGCCCCTGTGGCCCCAGCCACCACCCTCAGTAGTGTGTCAGTACAGCCATCCCTGGGCCGTGTCATCCATGGGTGCAGTTGACAACTCTAGGCGTGTAGGGCATGTTCCACGGAATGCGTAGCGGACCCCAAGTGCGCAACTTAGTGCAGGGGGCATCTGTGTCTGTCATGTCCGCTAACTGTACCGGAGATCCATGTACTCAATATCCCTTTATTTCTCTCTCCCCCCCCCTTTTTGTTTGTCTTTCTGTGCTTGTGTGCATCAGCATCATCAGGCGGAGGAGAAGTGGCATCGGGGCAGGAGGGAGCTGCATCTCACATGGCCCAGGAGGGCCATGCCACAGAGTCAGACTGGACCAGTGAGACGGAGGGCGAGGGGAGCTCCACGACGGGGACGACTGGAGCCTGCAGCGACACGGACACGTCCTCGGAAGGGGGCTCCCTTGCGGGGGTGGCACCATCCGTGCCCCCCGCCATTACAGGTACAGCCGCCACCCAGCGCACCATCTCCGCCCTCCCAGCAGCCCCTCCGCGTTCGCCCCGTGCCCGCTCTGCCAGGAAGCCGGGCATCTCCTTCGCCCCAGGCACCTCAGGCCCTGCCCCTGTTACCCCCGCTGCCCTCAGTGAGGAGGTCATTGACCTCCTCCGAACGCTCATTGTTGGGCAGACTACCCTTTTGAATGCCATCCAGGGGGTGGAGAGGGAGGTTCATCGCAGCAATGCGTACCTGGAGGGCATTCATTCGGGTCAGGCTGCCCATCAGCGATCGTTCCAGGCTCTGGCCTCAGCACTGACGGCAGCCATTGTCCCTGTCTCCTGCCTGCCTCTACTAACTCCCTCCTCCCAGTCTCCTGTTCCTCTGCCTGTCCCACCCACACCATCAGACCAGCCTGCACACACCTCAACACCCAAGAGAAGCTCATCCAAACATAAGCACCACAGATCACCCAGACATTCACACACGCAACATTCCGATGCAGACATGCCAACAGTCACTACCACCTCTGTGACCCCCACCTCCTCGTCTCCCTCCTCCCTCCCTGTGACGTCTACACTCACACCTCCATTCAACTCACCATCAGCCAGTGTTTCCATCACCAGCACACCCTCCACTCCAGTCCGCACACGTGCAGTCACCACCCCCACTGCCATTTACACGTCCCCTGTGTCCTCTCCCACTGTGTCTGTCACCCCCTCTTCCACACCACACAAACGCAGCCACCCACCCACCCAACAGCCATCCACCTCACGACAGCCTATCCCTCCTGCACCTGCACCCAAAGACAGCAAACGTGACTCACCTACAACCACATCCTCTCCCTCCACTCCCATTCCCACTGTACCTACCACTCTCCATTGTCCCAAGAAGCTCTTCCTCGCCACTACTAACTTCTTTCCTGACCCTGAGCCCCCCCCTCCTTCTCGTCGGGGTAAGAAGAGCACCTCAGCCACCACCAGCCCTGCAGCCCCCTTGACAAGGGTGCAGGGGTATTGGAGCCCGCCAGCCCGCATGTCTGGATCTTCACCCAGCAGCAAGGGGACAGCCAGCCCACCCCCTGGGAAGAGGAGCAGAAGGCGGAAGGGGCGCCGCAGGAGCCCGCCTTCTACATCCCCCCCGGACACCACCCAGAGACAGTCACCAGCCACAGCTCCAAAGGGAGGCAAGGGCCACAGGCCGACGACTAAGGAGGGCAAGGGCAGCAAGTTGGAGAGGTCAGGCAGCAGGCCTGCTGCCCAGGAGGAGCCCACAACCCCCATAGCCGCTGCCCCGGGAGAGCCCACCACCCCCATAGCCGCTGCCCAGGGAGGACCCAGCCCAGCTGGCCAGGAGGGCCCCACCACCCACAGCCCAGGTGGGCAGTGAAGGAGCACCATCCCCGCTGCCCAGGAGGGCACCACCATGCAATTAGCAGTTGGCCATAGACCGTCCGCCGTCTCAAGAACCGCTGAACTGGGCCCCGCCGTCTCAAGAACCGCTGAACTGGGCCCCGCCGTCTCAAGAACCGCTGAACTGGGCCCCGCCGTCTCAAGAACCGCTGAACTGGGCCCTTCAAGGCAAGAACCGCTGAACTGGGCCCCGCCGTCTCAAGAACCGCTGGACTGGGCCCTTCAAGGCAAGAACCGCTGAACTGGGCCCCGCCGTCTCAAGAACCGCTGGACTGGGCCCTTCAAGGCAAGAACCGCTGAACTGGGCCCCGCCGTCTCAAGAACCGCTGGACTGGGCCCTTCAAGGCAAGAACCGCTGAACTGGGCCCCGCCGTCTCAAGAACCGCTGAACTGGGCCCGCCGTCTCAAGAACCGCTGAACTGGGCCCCGCCGTCTCAAGAACCGCTGGACTGGGCCCTTCAAGGCAAGAACCGCTGAACTGGGCCCCGCCGTCTCAAGAACCGCTGAACTGGGCCCCGCCGTCTCAAGAACCGCTGAACTGGGCCCCGCCGTCTCAAGAACCGCTGAACTGGGCCCCGCCGTCTCAAGAACCGCTGAACTGGGCCCCGCCGTCTCAAGAACCGCTGAACTGGGCCCTTCAAGGCAAGAACCGCTGAACTGGGCCCCGCCGTCTCAAGAACCGCTGGACTGGGCCCTTCAAGGCAAGAACCGCTGAACTGGGCCCCGCCGTCTCAAGAACCGCTGGACTGGGCCCTTCAAGGCAAGAACCGCTGAACTGGGCCCCGCCGTCTCAAGAACCGCTGGACTGGGCCCTTCAAGGCAAGAACCGCTGAACTGGGCCCCGCCGTCTCAAGAACCGCTGAACTGGGCCCCGCCGTCTCAAGAACCGCTGAACTGGGCCCCGCCGTCTCAAGAACCGCTGGACTGGGCCCTTCAAGGCAAGAACCGCTGAACTGGGCCCCGCCGTCTCAAGAACCGCTGGACTGGGCCCTTCAAGGCAAGAACCGCTGAACTGGGCCCCGCCGTCTCAAGAACCGCTGAACTGGGCCCCGCCGTCTCAAGAACCGCTGAACTGGGCCCCGCCGTCTCAAGAACCGCTGGACTGGGCCCTTCAAGGCAAGAACCGCTGAACTGGGCCCCGCCGTCTCAAGAACCGCTGAACTGGGCCCCGCCGTCTCAAGAACCGCTGAACTGGGCCCCGCCGTCTCAAGAACCGCTGACCTGGGCCCTTCAAGGCAAGAACCGCTGAACTGGGCCCCGCCGTCTCAAGAACCGCTGAACTGGGCCCCGCCGTCTCAAGAACCGCTGAACTGGGCCCCGCCGTCTCAAGAACCGCTGAACTGGGCCCTTCAAGGCAAGAACCGCTGAACTGGGCCCCGCCGTCTCAAGAACCGCTGGACTGGGCCCTTCAAGGCAAGAACCGCTGAACTGGGCCCCGCCGTCTCAAGAACCGCTGAACTGGGCCCCGCCGTCTCAAGAACCGCTGAACTGGGCCCCGTCGTCTCAAGAACCGCTGGACTGGGCCCTTCAAGGCAAGAACCGCTGGCCCTTTGGCAGACGTGGCAGGGCAGGATCTATCTCGGGCAGGGCTGCAGGATGTCCTCTGGCCAACTTGCCTCCTCCAGTGGCAGTGGGGTCTGTTATGGACTGTTTGGACTGTGGCTTTGCTCTCCCCAGGATGGCCCAGTGGGCAGGCCACCCACTGTATGGACTGTATGGACTGTGGCTTTGCTCTCCCCAGGATGGCCCAGTGGGCAGGCCACCCACTGTATGGACTGTATGGACTGTGGCTTTGCTCTCCCCAGGATGGCCCAGTGGGCAGGCCACCCACTGTATGGACTGTTTGGACTGTGGCTTTGCTCTCCCCAGGATGGCCCAGTGGGCAGGCCACCCACTGTATGGACTGTATGGACTGTGGCTTTGCTCTCCCCAGGATGGCCCAGTGGGCAGGCCACCCACTGTATGGACTGTATGGACTGTGGCTTTGCTCTCCCCAGGATGGCCCAGTGGGCAGGCCACCCACTGTATGGACTGTTTGGACTGTGGCTTTGCTCTCCCCAGGATGGCCCAGTGGGCAGGCCACCCACTGTATGGACTGTATGGACTGTGGCTTTGCTCTCCCCAGGATGGCCCAGTGGGCAGGCCACCCACTGTATGGACTGTATGGACTGTGGCTTTGCTCTCCCCAGGATGGCCCAGTGGGCAGGCCACCCACTGTATGGACTGTTTGGACTGTGGCTTTGCTCTCCCCAGGATGGCCCAGTGGGCAGGCCACCCACTGTATGGACTGTATGGACTGTGGCTTTGCTCTCCCCAGGATGGCCCAGTGGGCAGGCCACCCACTGTATGGACTGTATGGACTGTGGCTTTGCTCTCCCCAGGATGGCCCAGTGGGCAGGCCACCCACTGTATGGACTGTATGGACTGTGGCTTTGCTCTCCCCAGGATGGCCCAGTGGGCAGGCCACCCACTGTATGGACTGTTTGGACTGTGGCTTTGCTCTCCCCAGGATGGCCCAGTGGGCAGGCCACCCACTGTATGGACTGTATGGACTGTGGCTTTGCTCTCCCCAGGATGGCCCAGTGGGCAGGCCACCCACTGTATGGACTGTATGGACTGTGGCTTTGCTCTCCCCAGGATGGCCCAGTGGGCAGGCCACCCACTGTATGGACTGTATGGACTGTGGCTTTGCTCTCCCCAGGATGGCCCAGTGGGCAGGCCACCCACTGTATGGACTGTATGGACTGTGGCTTTGCTCTCCCCAGGATGGCCCAGTGGGCAGGCCACCCACTGTATGGACTGTTTGGACTGTGGCTTTGCTCTCCCCAGGATGGCCCAGTGGGCAGGCCACCCACTGTATGGACTGTATGGACTGTGGCTTTGCTCTCCCCAGGATGGCCCAGTGGGCAGGCCACCCACTGTATGGACTGTATGGACTGTGGCTTTGCTCTCCCCAGGATGGCCCAGTGGTCATGGAGTCCCCTCGTGGATCTGGCGTCGTGTACTCAAGTGGCTGAGGTGCCCCCCCTTCCCTTCCCCCTGAGGTGCCTGTCCTATTTTCTTTCTGATGCCCCTGCAGTGTTCTCTCCGTGGAGTTCTTGTCGTGGGACTGGGCCTTGCCCCTTTGCACAGGACCCCTGTGATCCACGGACAGTGGTTGGACTACATTTAGTAGCTGTATATATTTTGTACATAGTTTATTTCAATATATCTGCCCGTTTATGATCTCTTCTTTTGGTCTTTGCATTATTTCGGAGGGGGGTGGTTTGTGGGTTGTGACAGTGATCTGTGGGAATGCATTGATGTGTGTGTTGTAGTGGGTGTGGGTGGGTGGGTGTGTGCCGGTAATCTTTTCCCTCCCCTGTGTCGTAGGTGCAGTACTCACCGATGTCTTCCGCGCCGCCGGGCGTGCTCCTGGTATATGAGGAGGAATAGGAGTGCGGGGATGACCTGCAACTCTGGCTCCATACTGCCGGAATCTCCCGTGGAGTGCGTAGAGGTGAGCGTTTTCCCGTTCGTAGTCTGTTTCCGCCGTGTTCTTATCGGCGGTGCTCCCGCCCCGGAAAAGGTGGCAGATTGGTGGGTCGTAATAGGGTGGGCGGTACTTTGTCTGCCGCCGGGCTGTTGGCGGGAACCGCCGCGCTGTTTGTTTGTACCGCTGTGGCGGTCGGAGTGTTAAGTTGGCGGGCTGTGTTGGCGGTTCCCGCCAGGGTCAGAATGCCATTTTTAATACAGCCGGTCTGTTCGCGGTCCGACCGCCGCCTCTCCGCCGACCGCCAGGGTCAGAATGAGGGCCAATGTCTGGACACTTGCACCAATGGGCCTAAACATGCTTAGTTTTTGCATAGGTGCTGCATCACTTTTTTGATGCAGCATTGATGCAAAATCTATTTTGGCAATCACAAAGCCACGCAATGCCTAATTTGTGTGGCTTAGAGTGCCTTTAGAAAAGAAAAAGTAATGCAAGGCACTGCATGGTGCTGCCTTGTGTTACCTTGCATCAGAGAGGCATTACAGGGGTGGAGCTTGGGCTTAAGGTGCATCCACCTATGATTTTAATCCAAACCCATATTTACTAAAGTCAGTAAACATGGGATGGCACCAAAATGGTATGCTCAGATAAGGATTGCATAACAAGGAGAACTATCTTTATTTTTCCTCACTATTTCATTTTTTGGATGTGTGCTGCATTGTACAGCACACAAACGAAGAGGAATATGCCTCTATTGACAGCTTTTGTACAGAAAGGAATCCCTTCCTGCACAAAATACTATTCTTAGCACAATGCAGGCACACTTCCATTGTGGAGTAAGGTTGACCCCTGTTGACAGGTCAAAATCTTACTTTTAAGGATGGGTGTGCCAGGTATTTAAGGGTAGAATACATAGATGTTTAATGGTACACTTGTATTTACAGTAAAAAGGCCTGAAAGTCTATTTCACCTTTAGCAGGGTTGAGTGTTCTATCGAAAAGCATTGGGATAGAATATTAAATTTAACAATGTTATCTTCGGTTAGGAAACACATTTTTCAATCGGGCATTTTGAAATATGTATAACAATCCCAATTCATGGGAAGTCAGATTTGTAATAACTTTTGTAAAAGGTACTTTTAGAAATCTCCTTTTCCCTGCCACTTGCGTGAGCCAAACTGTTGACATCAGCTGAATAGTCCCCTGCTCTAACCAGAAAATTGATTAACTTCAAAGAGGCATGCCTTACACTGGCAAATGTTAGCTGACATCTGGGCAGGGTATTTTTTTGTTCTCCCAGTCAGACCAACTCCAGTTCCATTGGGTGGAAACTGTCTCCAGAATTGGTTTAGAGTAGTGAGGATTTGGCTGTATTATAGGGTCCATTCAGGCTCATTTGAACAACCTTAAGCTCAGCCCCGGTTAACTATTGCTTTGAGCAGCATGGCTTATCAATGGAACTAGTGTAAAACATTTATCAGTATCAAACAATGAAATAACAATGTACACAACACAAAAGAAATGTGACACCAGCTTAAAAATATAAATTAAATTTTTTAGGAACTTTTTTAGTCTAAGATTAGAAAATTCCACCAGAGGGTTCCGAAGATAAAGATTTTTAAAGGAATCTTAATTTTTTAACCCAACCACAACCCCAAAGTAAAAAAACTTTTAAAAGGTTTGTAGAAGTTAGTTTGACTACTCTGGCCCATCTTGAGTTACCGAATCTGACAGGGAGAAGGTCTGGGGGGGCCAATGGGGAAGATTTGGACAGTTACCTGGTCACCAGACTATTTTCCAGTCCAGTTCTAAACTCCATAGCACAAACACCATAGATTGCAATGGAGTGGTCCTGATACTGAGAATATAGGTGATGAAGATGCTCATAGATGCTCCAGGTGCTCTGCGGTCAACAGAGGTGGCTTTGTGGTTATTCCTCGGGCTAAGGGTCAGGTTGGGTGACTTTGGCCACAGATGCTAAAGTCCCTCAAAGTCCTCTTTGAGCCAGTGGAAGGCTAGTGGTGGCTGAATCACCGATCTATGTACACAGCAGCCCTGGCAGTATCCTTTGTGGGGCTGGTGTCCCTCTTGGGCAACCAATCTGGACACTTCTGGGTCAGCTGACTCTGGTGCAACATTTGACCATCAAGGATCAGTCTTTTAGGGTGCCCACTGGCAGTCAGTCAAATCAAATCAAATCATTAACATTTATAAAGCGCGCTACTCACCCGTGCGGGTCTCAAGGCGCTAGGGGGGAAAGGGGGGGTTATCGCTGCTCGAACAGCCAAGTCTTTAGGAGTCTCCGGAAAGCGGAGTGGTCCTGGGTGGTCCTGAGGCTGGTGGGGAGGGAGTTCCAGGTCTTGGCCGCCAGGAAGGAGAAAGATCTCCCACCCGCCGTGGAGCGGCGGGTGCGAGGGACGGCAGCAAGTGCGAGGCCAGCGGAGCGGAGGGGGCGGGTGGGGACGTAGAAGCTGAGGCGTCTGTTGAGGTATTCCGGTCCCTTGTTGTGGAGGGCTTTGTGTGCGTGGGTGAGAAGACGGAAGGTGATCCTTTTGCTGACTGGGAGCCAATGCAGGTGTCTCAGGTGTGCGGAGATGTGGCTGTTGCGGGGTACGTCGAGGATGAGGCGGGCCGAGGCGTTTTGGATGCGTTGCAGGCGGTTTTGGAGTTTGGCGGTGGTCCCGGCGTAGAGGGTGTTGCCGTAGTCCAGGCGACTCGTGACAAGGGCGTGGGTCACGGTTTTTCTGGTGTCGGCGGGGATCCAGCGGAAGATCTTGCGGAGCATGCGGAGAGTGAGGAAGCAGGCGGAGGACACGGCGTTGACTTGCTTGGTCATGGTGAGAAGAGGGTCCAAGATGAAGCCGAGGTTGCGGGCGTGGTCTGCGGGGGTCGGTGCGGTGCCGAGGGCCGTGGGCCACCAGGAGTCGTCCCAGGCGGACGGGGTGTTGCCGAGGATGAGGACTTCCGTTTTTTCAGAGTTCAGCTTTAGGCGGCTGAGCCTCATCCAATCTGCGACGTCCTTCATACCCTCTTGTAGGTTGGTCTTGGCGCTGGCGGGGTCCTTGGTGAGGGAGAGTACAAGTTGGGTGTCGTCGGCGTAGGAGGTGATGATGATGTCGTGCTTGCGTACGATGTCGGCGAGGGGGCTCATGTAGACATTCTTCGGAATTCTTCGGAAGTGGCTAGTGACCTGCAGATTTGACAAGTCACTTGAACTCTTTTGTCCCTGGAGCTGGTTCCAGGGGTCAACCAGCTCATCCTTAGAGTCATTTCTTGAGTCCGGGGAATGATTTTTTCCTGAACTACAAGGTACAGGCACAGTTCTCTCTTTACTTGCCTAAGGTGCAGCAGGTTCAGTCCAGTAGATGGGACAGCCTGCCTTTGTGCAGTCCAGGGGTCAGCAGGGAAGTCCTACTTCAGTCATCATTCCAGTTCTGATGTGATCTGAGTTTCAGGGTGCCAGGGGTATCATATTTATTCCCGGAAAGTGCCCTGAGGGATGATGCAGTCACTATCCAACAGTGTACCCGGTCCTCTCCCTCTTGGTAAAGAATTTACTGCAATGTGTGGATATGACACTCCCAGAATGCACTATGCTGGCCACTCCCAAGATGTCTGTACCCTTCTTCTACTGTTTGGTAGTCCACCCTAGAGGTGTCGCTAATTATGAGCTACATTACCATGGCAAATCTGGGATGGGCACTGGTCTTATCTCCCTGTCCCCATTGCCAGCCCATCTACCTGAACAAAGTGCAGACCCTCATGAGTGTGATTGCCATTTGCCGATGAAAGTCAGCATCGCCTTTGAAGCTCGCCTTTTTGGCTAACATCCTAAGTGGCTTCCTGCTCAGGGGAGGTAATACCTCGTCCTGCATCAGGCTGCTATTGTTCCCAAGCTTGGAAGTCATTCACATGACTCCCTAGGCACGCAGAATGTTGTCTGGTGGCCAGTGGCAGTCTGAGGCCACTGGACAAACTGTGTCACAGAGTGGCAATGTTCTAAAAGTTGCATTTCTTTATTAGTGACATTAAATTTGACTTGAGCATCAATTTGGGTTCAATGCAATGATTAATTTACGGTACCCAGCTAGGTTGTCATATTCAGAAGTTAGCTGGGCAGAGGGGCCAGCCAGTAACCCTGTGTTAGCCAATGGAGTTACTAGCCATTCCACAGCAAAACAACAGTTTAGAGGTGTTGCTGCTAAGATATATATATATATATAAAAATACACGTCCTACTTAACAACATGTAGCTCTTGACCTAGGGCTCCATGGACCTTCCTTAGGGGAAACTTATATATATTGATAAGGGAAGTGTCAGATTTGCCATTGGTTTGAATGGCAAAGTCGAGCTCACAGTATGACCAGTGATCTTCCAGTCTGCAGTAGCAGGCTGGGAGCCATTTTGACCTTGTCACACACAGGGTGGCACAATCAGTGCTGCAGCCCTGGGTGGACACTCTGCCTATCATGCTTTGGGTTCCCTGGATATCATATACTAGTGCCTTATAAGTAAGTCAGTCCTTGCCAATTGGGACAGCCAATCCAACATATACTTTGTAAGGGGTTAGATTATTCAATCATTCAATAAATCAATCAATCAGATGTCTTATATAATGTGACTAATCACCCGTGAAGGTATGAAGGGGATTTGGGGGGGCATGAGCATCTGCAGTTCAGTCAAAGAGCCAATTCTTGAGGTCCCTTCTGAAATGAGGCAACAATGGTGATAGCCTGAGATGCAGGGGCAGGGAGTTCCAGGTCTTACTGTAACTGAGGTCAAGTTAAGAGGCCTCAGTGCGCTCCAAAATTGAAAAAAAAATCAGCATCAGTCCAAAAATGAGGGGGTGAACATGCAAAAAGAGGCATTTTCTTACAAGAGTGACTAAGGAAGAGAGGTTGCTCATTTCCTTGGCCACATCTCTATGGTGGAAACATGAGGTCTGTACATGGGAAGAGACTTTCTGACATCTTGGTTTCAGGTAGGGAGGGGGCACTGTGAGATTATTTTGCAGAAGGACACACAGGAATGCTGCAAATGTGGACTGGGTTACACCAGGGAACTTTTACCCCATTGAAATGGAGGAGCCAGGAGGCATTGCCACACACAACCTGGTACAAAGCATAAATGTAATACCCATAGTACAATCCTCAGAAATGTATGGACCTATATAAAATCAGAAGAGGACTGGACGTGCTGTCCTTGACCCGAGAAAGCCTAGAGGACTGGACCCGCTCACCAGGACAAACAAGCGGTCTTCAAGGGGTCTCCTTTTCAAGCTACAGACACACAACAAGTTACAAGTGTAATTTTCTGCAAATTTAGATCTGGTCAGATCCAGCTGGACCTGTTGTGTGCCCTGCTGCTGGTCTCTGCTGTAGTAAATCTGGAGCCTCTAGTGCTGTGCCTAGGGTCCTGGACCCTTAACTGGTTTCAAAGTGTACTCTTCCTAACATTTCCTAAAACGTGGAGCTTAGAAACATTTTGGCTCCAGAAACCTCTGGAGGACTGAGACTACCTTGCCAAACATATCTGATGAAGGTGGGGTGACAGTGGTCCAAAGATTCAGATTGCTCATGCTTGGAGCTTTTCTGCAGCAGCAAATGCAATTCAGCTAGACCTCCTGAAGAAGGTATCTGTCCTTGTGGAGCCCTTTTTGGCAACACCCTGCAGTTGCCCTGCTAGTAGAATCTGAGTTCCAAACAGTTAATAACGCAAAAGCTAAAAATCTTCACCGGGCTAATTCGCCAAAAGTATCCGGCTGATGAAAGACCTTCCCTAGGTGTGAAATTTAAAATTTCTCCTGCCTTGAGCTCTCCCACCAAAAGTCAATCACTTACACAGGTCCATGTCCAGTGGCTATCCGACATCCTGAAGTCCTTTTCAGTCACAGCCGACTGTCTTGCCCCACTAAGGATTTTTGACTTCCATTTTATAGAGTAAGTCCTAAGGTAACATTTCAGACCAGGTCAAACCTGGATCCTGAATCCGATCGGCACTCCACTGCAGTTGACCTTAACTTTCACCTAGGTTTCAGCGGGTGGCAACTAAATGACTCCAGTTGATATTTTTTGGGCTCCATTTTTAAATGTAAACTTTAAAAATTCATAACTTCTGTCCCTTGTTGGATTTCTGTCATTTTGGTGTATTCCTATTATTTACAATGTACTCTTTTTTTTCTAAATTGTTTTGGGATTTTTCTTGTGTTGTGTTTTGTCTTTATTTCTGTTTTGAATACTGCATAAATACATTACACATTGTGTTGGAAAAGTACCCACCACTGGTAACAAGGCCAAAATCAGAATATCAGGTCCAGTCAAGATCTCAGTAAATTAATCTTTTGCTCAAACCTTGATACCAGGCAACGAGCAGGCAGGCTTAACTTAGTAGACAAGTGTGTATAGCATTTAAAAACACCATTACATACAATAAGTAAGACACAACACACAAAAAAATCCATCACCAATTTATGAAAATAGGAAATATTTTTATGAATAAAATGATACCAAAATGAATAAAATCCAATGTAGGGAACCGGAGTACGAATTTTTAAAGAATAAATAAAAATGTGCTCTCTAGAGCCTAAAAAACAATAGTGCCAACTGGGTACATCGTGTCGCGCTTGACCGTGACCAAGTCTCAATTTGAGTGTTATTATTGTGCACTTGTGAATGGTGATTACTAACCCACACCACTTTCCTTGAGTATGCCTTGGACTGCTCTGCTTCACCACACTGTGAGAGCCAACAACTACAATAGGGTGTTTAGTTCCAGTGGAGACCAAATGTGGACCCATTACTTGTGCAGGCCAGTCAACTAATGGCCCATTTTTTAACACTGGTGGGCTCCTGAGGCTGTCCCACGATGTGGGTACACTTTGGGTGCCCAGGAAAGACCGGGCACCCTGAGCAAAAGTAAGCAAACAGCAAAATGCTTCATTAAAAAAATACTGTGATAGAAAAGGGGTATGGCCTCTAAAACAGCTAGGCTATGCCAATCAAACTACACAAAAGAAACAAGAGCCAACACTGTAGTTAACTTGGAAACAATTATTATTTGCAATGAGAAGGCAAAACTAATTACCTCTCCCTTGCATTAATAAATAACATTTATCCAAAACAATTTGAATTGAAAAACATTTATCGCACACAGAGAAGCGAATACAAAAGTGAGCAATTACCTCATATAAAAAATGTCAGGTTGGTTAGGACTCATAACAGATAACCCCTCAAGAGCTTTGCAATAGTTTAAAACACTTTCTAGGCTGGAGCTTTTGCTCTCCATCTGGGAGTGATGCTCCCCCTGGGGGAAAAGTGGATAGTTGCTCTCTTGTTGGTCTTAAAGAGTTAAATGTGAGATTTTCATATGGACAGGCACCCTCTAGAGGTGGAAAGGTGGTCATGACACTCCGGTTTTTAGCAAGGTGGCGTCTCCTAGGGACTGTATTAAATGTGCAGTATGATTAAATCTTTTACATTGAACTGATGCCTTTTAGGGACTGTAGTTACATTGCATATTCAATGGTAATAGTATTCTTGATAACACAAAGCAGTCAAACATGCCTATGACATATTTTTACAAATGCTTTATTTGAATAATGACACTGACAGCCACTCGTGATCAAAGTAGACATGCATGCTTGCCAGTATTAGGTGCTCTCACAATAAAGTATCTTCGGATAGTGCATTGAAATACAAGTAAATGTTTTGACATGTGAACTGTTGATTTGAGTCTCCCTTTGGGAGAGATAACATTGGTTACTCAGTGTCACCCAGAAGTATTTCCATCAGCTTGTGTATATCTATACATTGTTGCATAGTATTGAGTAGTGTGTGTGTGTGTATGTATGTAATAAATGTACTTTTTCCTTTTTTTAAAGAAGAAGCACAGACTGAACAATCATTTATTGAGTGTTATAATTGTGTACTTGTGAATGGTGATTACTAGCCCACACCACTTCCCTTGAGTTGGCCTTGGACTGCTCTGCTTTGCTACGCTGTGAGAGCCAACTGCTACAATAGGGTGTTTGGGTCTCATTGGAGGACAAATGTGGACCCATTACTTGTGCAGGCCACACAACTAATGACCCATTTTCCTAAAACATTGCCTCTTCGGTAAGCCTGTATGTTCTTGGCAATAGTGTTGGAAAATGGGTTATTGGTAAGAGCAGGTAAGTACCTACACTTAGCAATAGGCCACTAACCTCCACTTAGGTCCAGTTAGGTCTCAGTAAATTAAACCCAGCTCAACTCTTGGTAGTTGGCAACGAGCGACAAGGCTTAACTTAGGAGACAGAGTGTAAAGCATTCAAGTATCACAAAACAGTAATCAAATAAAACACAGGAAACAGTTAAAAAATCCAAAACCAATTTATAAAAATAGATTTTTTTTTTATCTTTAAAATGACACACAAACTAAGAAAATCGGATAAGGGGAACCGGAGATCTGAATTTTTAAAGAATTATTGTTTTCTAGCGCCTAGAAACAAAAAGCGCCAATCGGGTCATCTGGTTGCACCTCGACCGGGGCAAAGTCAAAGTTTATGGCCGACGCGATGGAGCCCGGCTCGGCTACAGCCCGCGGGAGGCCTCGGTCAAAAGTTTACCTTCGCACTTAGTCGTTTTTCTGAAGATTTTCTTCAGCGGGACGAACCTGCCAGTCCAATCTGACCTCCAGGAACTCTTCTCCGTATACGTGTCGCGGGAATACTCGGTAGAGATTTTTACCTTCGGACTTAGTCGTTTTTCTGAGGTGAAAATCCTTCGACCGGGGTAAACCTGGATCTTGATCTGACGTCCTTGGAGCCCTCCTCGGATACGCTGGCTGGGAGGTCCCGGTCAACTTTGTACGTTCGGACTTAGGGGGTCATTCTAACCCTGGCGGTAAACCGCCAGGGCGAATGACCGCGGTAGCACCGCCAACAGGCTGGCGGTGCACCGCTGGGCATTCTGACCGCGGCGGTTCAGCCGCGGCCAGAAACAGAAAGTCGGCGGTCTCCCGCCGACTTTCCGCTGCCCTTGAGAATCCTCCATGGCGGCGGAGCGCGCTCCGCCGCCATGGGGATTCTGACACCCCCTACCGCCATCCTGTTCCTGGCGGGTCTCCCGCCAGGAACAGGATGGCGGTAGGGGGTGCCGCGGGGCCGCTGGGGGCCCCTGCAGTGCCCATGCCAATGGCATGGGCACTGCAGGGGCCCCAGTAAGAGGGCCCCACTATGTATTTCAGTGTCTGCTACTGCACCCGTCGCACCTTCCCACTCCGCCGGCTCCATTCGGAGCCGGCGTCCTCGTGGGAAGGCTGTTTCCCACTGGGCTGGCGGGCGGCCTTTTGGCGGTCGCCCGCCAGCCCAGTGGGAAACCCAGAATGACCGCCGCGGTCTTTCGACCGCGGTACGGTCTTCTGGCGGTTCCCGCTTGGCGGGCGGCTCCCGCCGCCCGCCAACATTAGAATCAGGGCCTTAGTCTCTTTTTTGGAGGTTTTTCTTCACCGGGACGAACCTGCAAATCAGGCCGGGTCGCAGTTGAGCCAAGCCGGCTAGAGTTGCTGAGGCGGGTCGGCCCCTCTATGGAGCTTTTTTTTAAAAAGTTCTCCAAACTTCTGGGTCTTCTCCCAGATGCTCTTTTAAGGTTCTTTTGGGGTCCACAGCTCACCCCAAGGGTCCAGAAGCTCTGAGATGATCCTTGGGGGTGTGGACTACAACTCCCAGAATGCACCTGGCGCAAACTCCTTTTTGGCCACTGGGCAATGGTCAGCTGGTTGATTTCTTCAGGAGTTGGTGCAGGGGACTCTGGTTATCATTTTTTCACCTGTAACCAACAGGGAGTCCCTCCTTGAACCAGGTGAAGCCAGGCAAAGTCCTTCTTGTGGTGAAGCCCAAGTGTGCAGCTGGTGCAGTCCTTCTGAGTGCAGGTTCCAGGTGCAGGCCAGGGGTCCAGCAGGGCAGTCCTTCGTCTTCTGTAGTTCTTCCTGGTAGGGATGTGGTAGGGAACTGAGGTGTGAGTGCAGTTCTGCCAGTTTTATCCTTGCTCCTGGGTGAAAAGCAGGGGGGTCCTGGTTCTCCAATCAGATGCAGGGTCCTTCCCCCTGTGATGACCACTTCCTAGGAAGTGTGGCAAAAATCAATCCCAGGAGGCACCATTCCTCAAAAATCCATCATGGCTGAAAGTGATTTTTGGAGGTTACATCTGGCTGAGCCCACCCACTAGTGTGGCTAAAAATCATAAACACACCCCTCTCCTGCCCTGTCCTAATCTAATCAAGGGGCACCTAGTTGTCTGGGGTTGCCGGGTGTGGGGTTGTTGTTGGGTTGCTCCAAATGTCCTTCTCTGCCTTTGAAGACCAGTTTTGCAGCCCTCTCCCTTCCTGCCTCACCATCTGCTGAGGGGAGATTCCCTCCCAGAGGCACATCTCGTTGTGTGAAGCCAGGCCACTTCACACCTCATCAAGGCAGCCTGGCCAGGCTGCCAGAGGCTGGCCAATCAGAGCACAGCAGCAAAAACAATGCAGGGCTGAAATTAGCAACTTTTCAGGTAAAGTTTAAAGCTCTTTACCTGAACACGTTATATTAATTCCAACAACTGGAAGTTGTGGGATTTATTATAACAATTAATTTGAGACCAAACTCTTTGTATCTGTCACTTAAGGGGACTTTTAAAATTAAAATAAAGTCTCCTCATTCTAGCCCATGAAGGCCATTCACTACAATGAGGGAAAAACGAATTTGGCTGTTTTTACCTCACCAGGGCGTATAAAACTATTTTTATAAGGTACCTGCTTATAGTTACATGGTACCCAGCCCTAGGGGCACATAGGGCACACCTTAGGGGTGACTTATATGTAAAAATAAGGTAGTTTAAGACTTTGGAACTACTTTTAATTCCAAAGTCGAATGTGCATATAACTTTAATTTAAAAGCAGCCGGCAAGGCAGGCCTGCCTTTAAAATGACACTGGGCACCTCACCTATGGGTGCACTACCTATGCTGTGGTCCCTAAACCTACATGCCCTACCATATACTAGGGACTTATAGGTAGGTTGAGTTAGCCAATTATAATTAGCCTAATTTGCATATTGATTTTACACAGAGCACAGGCCCTGGGACTGGTTAGCAGTACCCAGGACACCATCAGAGTCAGGAAAACACCAGCAAAAAGTGGAAAATGGGCAAAAAGTTAGGGGGCCTCTGCAATCAGCCCTATGTTCTCACACATAGTCACTGGACAGATGAGTTCAAGCTTATTTAATGACTTTAGTGGTTCACCCTGACAAGTATTGCAGTCACTACTTGAGGTGGGTCTCACCACCTTCAGTTAATACCACAATTTCTTACACTATTAAAAATAGTTGTTTAATCATTTTTCTAGCTGGTCTCATTCCAGAAATACCGTGGTGGTATTGTAATCTGTATTCTGGTTTTCTGCACAAGACAGCTAAGCCTTCCACAGTGAGAATAGCTTTTAGGGTCCTCTCAGGGTAATGACATGGTGACATTAATTTCCTATGTGTCCCATTTTTAAAAGCCATCCACACTAACTTGTGGTCTACAAGGCTTTCATAGGTGGGACTTACTAATATTTAAAGGGTGGTTTTACAGTTAAAAAGGGTAATTTTATCAGGTTCCTTTGTACATTTTACACTGCAGCAGCCAGGCCTGAAGCCATGTTTTCCTTTGTCACACTAGTGGATGAAGCATTAAGTGCAGCAGTCCATATGTGCTGTTTTAACTTTAAATGTCACAGGGGTATTTTGTGAACCATATGCTATGGAGTTATAAGAAAGTTCAATTCACCAATCAGTTACTACTCAATTTCTACATATTTTAGCCACCAGAGCGCACACGGGTTCCTCGCAGCAGTGTCAAGTGGGCAAAGTTTAAAAAAACAACAATAAAATTCTGCACAAAATGAGAGCAACAGCAAAAAATGGGCATTAACTCATAATCACCATACGGAGCTGTCATAGTATCATGACGCATATGCACGCTTATGTTATGATGCATGCACGCTTACATATCATAGTCCTGTTTTAAAAGTTTTTTGTTGCCAATGCAACAAAGCATTTTTTTTTCAGTGATGTGGATAAGGATTGTCAAAAAGGCTAAATTTAGCAAAGCCGGAAAGTCTGTTTTCATTTTAGAAAGTGAGATCAATTGGCTTTGCCGATAGCTGTTTTGTTTTGCTCTTCATATTTTTCTCAGTGTGTTAAGCAATACAAAATGTACCCACAAGAAGTTCCATAAACAGGACACAAAAGCAAAACTCGGAAAGCAAAAAATGACAGGATTTCTTTTATTTAGGTATCCCCTGCCGACAGCTTTTGATGTCTGGCTACAGTGATTGCCATCACTCACTACACACAACATAACAGAACATACACATACATACAGGTGCATATACCAAAGGGCTTTTGGAAAGCCCCTTTAAGCTATTGCGTACTGTGGGTCACCTGGCTTTAGGCACAGGCTCAGAGCGATGTCCATCATCATTGGTATCAGCCGCCAGCATTTCTTGGATGTGAGCAAACAAAAAAGAGTGCCTGGTCCACTTGATGCATGTTACCACTCTAAAAAGAGTGCCTTGTTCACACACATATACAAAATCTGCCCAGCTCAGAACCCTAATCCAATCCTTTTTAGTTTTTTCTGGTTAAGCTATTTCCTGTTTCATTGCTCCTCTGCCCTTCTACAGTTTGATCAGCATTTCTCAGAGGAAGCCCTCTATCCTATTCAAACATTAATGGGTTTACTTATATCACCTTACTAGCCGACCATGTCAATTTGTGACAAATGGACATTAGTTCTTTTCATGTACTGGCAGGCATTTCTCTTATTCTATTCCTTCAGAGACCCTTGGATTCTCCCAGTATAACAGATCCATCATTGCTCCACAGGCAGCACAGGGTTGCATGACGAAGGCTAGGAGGGAGGTTACTGTGGTAATTGATGCCATGAACACAAATGGCAGTGTGAGTGACGATGGATGAGCCCCCCCCATTCCAGCTGAGCCAGAGCACAGTGCCACGGCTGATGATTGGGCTAGAAACTGTTATTGCTATCATATCAGATAATGAAGATAAAGGACCTGATTATGACCGTGGTGGATGGGATACTCCATCGCATTCCTATGGAACTTGTAAAATGGCAGGTAGGATATATGTCACATTTGTGACAGAGTATCCCATCCGCCAAGACCATAATAAGGCCCAAAGTGATTATTCAGGATTGGTGATGGTGCAAATAATTTAAGGTGCTGTACAGAAGGCAAAAATAATAAAACATAATAATACATTGAAATGCATTGCAAATTATTGTACGGAATTAGCAGAGGGCTCAGTCAAATGCAGCAAGAGTAGGACATGGAGTCAAGGCATAAATATTATAAGTTGAAAGTATGAGACAAACCGACAATAGTTCAGACGCTAGGGTCAGGGCAAACCAGACTGACTGACCTCCAAAATGTACCATCTTTTATAGAAAAATTGACACTGGAAGTCAATGGTAATCGCGCAATCAGCACAATCAGCATGAGGTGAGCAAAGCTAAGCACTTCACAATAAAGAATTATACAGGGTAGCTTATTGACATCATATTAGCACTATACACAAAATTAATAATTATGTCCCGTATTCCAACCTAATGTCATCAGATGTGGCAGTAAAAGTCTAGTTACACAAAGCAACAAACGTTTCATAAAAAGAAGGGCTACAATTTTACTGGCAGGAGAAGCCTCAAATGTTACACAATGTTTCTTCCATAGTTCTCTGATAACAGAACGTAATACAGAGCATTAGATAGTGCACAAATTACTTGAATACAGTAAAACGAAAAATTAAAAGACACATCATGGCAGCATTTAAATCCTACATAGAAACTAGGCCTAATTCTGGCCTAATTAGTTCAAGCACAGGAAAATACTCTTTTATCAAGTTGAGTGTTTTCATCTTAATAAAGAAATGTTTATAATGATAAGCAGACATTTTAATAAATCAAAATATTCTTTCACAGTCTATCTATGATTGATTTCCTTATCATCAAAATCCCACAATCTTCATTTGTAATACAATTTCCATTGTCTTCAGCCTCTTGTGCCTTAATTCTTCTAAAACTCTAATTTAATCATAAACACAATCTTTTATGTTCTCCAACTCAAACTCATGATTGCACTTATTTCTTTTCTTGGTATACATTGCTAATACCTTCTTCATACAACTGTAATTCAAACACGGAGATTAGGTGAAGAAATTTTAGCAAGAAATTAGAGTGATTATATATAAAGAGATAATCATTAGTGTAGTATAATTTTAAAACATCATCACCAGTACTATCAAACAAATCAGCAACCATTTCAATCTCAGTGAACTACACTTAAGTGGTTAGAAATAGATTTTAAATTCTTAGGTTCAGGAAGAGCTTCTAAGAAAACATTGTAATCAGTATGATAAGGTGCTAGGAACACTTGATCCAAGTAAACTTTAACAAAACCATAACACAATAAAGAATATGGCAGGGGGTATAGGACATAAGTGACTCCCTCTAACACAGAAGCTGGTAGGAACATGCAAAAATAACAGTCTCTCACCATCATAATCTCTACATACTCAGATAATAAATTTGAATAGATTTCTACTTATAATTGCCTGAACACCTATTTCTATCTGTCAACTTTGTGTCTGCTATACTAATAAATGAATCAGGTAATTTTCTCTTCTTATTTGTAGGTGGGTCATGTCCAACTGGCAGGTTAAACATTAAGCCAACTACTAATATTGTCATCAACATTAATAATACTATGCAGAATTTTTAACAGCATTTCTGTTTCCTGGTTGCCATACTCCTGTTGCAAAACTGTATGGCAAAATTCACACATCAGGAACATCTAACCATTAATCTATATAGGGGCAAAAGCAAAGTAAAAACTCAACAATACTTAATTCTTTCTAGAAAAAAACAGCTTATCGACTCAGTCCATGTATCAAGAGCTCAATGAACCCCTTTGATCCTCTCGGTATCTAAGGTACAAAACAAAACAGTCCTAACTATGAAGTATGTTCTGCACAGAAACTCAACATTTAAAAAAGGGGGAAAATTCAGTAAAAAAATCAGTATTGATCTCCTTCAACGTTAATTTATCAAAGTTCACTGTGGTTCATCCTTACAAATGAATTAACAGTCTGTTAGATCATAGACTTCCACATTATCATCATCATTGTTTTCTGTTTCTGTGCTTGCAGAATAAGTCCACTCACTGTCTTTTATGGTCTATTTGTACCAAATAAAGTATTAAATAAGAAGAAGTCCACTCAGGAGTTGTGTATTCTCTACTAGACACTGTTTTCTGCCTTTTAACTACTGCTGTTTCATTTTAACTTTGATCAGTCTTGTGCTTGTTCTGACTCATCTCTAATTGTTTGTGGTCTATGTCCTTTCTTTTACACTCTTTTTCTACCTCTCACGAGTTCAGGCCATGTTCATTTGATGCATGTTATCACCTTCAGGCTCACTTGTTACAACAATCGTCTTTTCAACTTCACTTGATACCAGATTCTTGTTTTCATCTGAAAGTTTGATTTACGTCTTCAATAGCAAAGTGCTTTCCTTTAGGGGGTCTCAAAATTCGAATGTTCAGCTTCACTCTTTGATTCTCAGTTTCGTGATTTTCTGCTTGTCAACTTTCTGATTTATCTTGTTCTTAATTTGGATTATGTTTTTCACAATTTTAGCACCCCCTCTGGATCCACACAGCGAATATGTCTTTGGCTCTCTGAGTGGGTGATTGTTGTCACCACATCTTCATGTGAAATCTTCAGTCTCTTCGTATGTGATGCATGGATCCATTACAGCAAGCCACCACACTTAGCAGCAGTGTTCATTGCAAGGATTACCTGATATGGTCCCTCCCATCTCAGCTCCAGATATGGCTCTGGAACATGCTTCTTCACCAGCACCCAGTCCACAGGATACTTCTTGTTTGTACTGTAGCTACTGTGGAATGTTTGCTGAGTTTCTAAAGTTGTGCATAACAATATCATCAACTCACTCTTTAAATGAGTGTGTTTACCTCATTCTATAGAAGTCTGCAAAATGATTCTAGAAATTAGTTTACTCATCAATAGTTTGGCCACTATCATCCTGTCACTTGCCCCGGTCAGGTAGGCTTCCACCCACCTAGAGATCAAATATACAACTTCAAGAATGTATCTAAGCCCCTTACGCACTGGCATCTCCAAGAAATCTAGCTGTACCCTGTTAAAAAGACATTCACAATTGCCTATGTGACTCGCAGTTACCAACGGTCTCTTCCCTGGGTTAGTCAATTGACAAGTAATCCAAAATTGGCACAAGTTTTCAGCAACAGATCTGAATTTGGAGCTATACCAATATTTGCTAAACAACATAAACATGGCGCCTCATCAATATGAGTTGGACCATAAATTTGCCTACTCATAGAAAACAACATTGAATCTAGCAGAATATACTGCTTATCAGCTATCACCCATATGTCAGTCTGACCTTTCATACGTAATGCCATTTCCATTTTCTTTTTATCATTTTCTGATGCCTCATTTGGAGTTGTTTCAGTTCACTCAATGTATTAATTGGTGTCAATAAAAAGTATTGTACATTTTCATTTTAAGTTTTTCATTGTTCTTGTTCATTTAAATTGATTCAAGGGCACACCATTTTGCCACTTCATAAGCATACTGATTACCGAGTGTAGTTATATCAGAATCTGGTCTATGACCTGGAAATTTCACCACATAGATTTCCTTAAGAAGATGCAATGATTCTAACAGATACAGAATGTATGTCCCATTCAAATAGGGACACCAGAAGGTGTCATAAAACCCCTTTGTGATCATAATTGCTCAAAAGCATGGACCTCCCATATTGGCTTTAAATATAAACTGTAACACTCAATCCATCAGATGGGTAACATGCTTTTGTAAAGGCGATCCATTCTGCTACTTGTGCGGAAATCAATCACACAATTATGTTGCTTCCATCTTATTTGATATGGTGCAAACTGTGTATGCTGCTTTCAGTGTACCATAACATTACCCCAAAAAAGAACTACTCACAAATAGAACCTGATCAGCATGTTTAAGTGGGTCATCATGTATATCAGGTCTTGACTTCATACACTAGTCTGTCATAATCCACTTATGGTCGCAGTCCTCATCATTTTTCTCATCTTTCATTGCAATTGGCAAACGTGTAGAGGAATTCAGGGTATCATATCTTCTAAGTTAAATATGTCCAGCAGCCAAAATTATTTAGTATTATTAGTAAGAAAACTGTCAAATGCTGCGCTTGTGCATGAGTTAGCAAAATTTCATCTGATTAAGTGATTAACACAATAAGGACCAGATTTAAGAAAACTTTTGTTGTGCCTATTAGCGTGCCCCTAATGCCACCATGTGTGCACCATATCTATACTACGGCGCACCATGGCGGTAGTTAGGAAACTAGCATCAAAACTTTTGATGCTAGTTAGAAACTTTGCAGGATTAGCATACATTTTTTTGACACTAATCCCGCAAAGCCCATTGGGACCCATTATGAACAATGGTGTGCCTCCTTTTAACGCCTGCTCCTAGCAGGCATTAAAAGTGCATAAAAAATGACACAAAGAAATCTCTTGCGTCATTTTTTCAGCCCCCTATTGGGTAATGCCCCCTTTGCATACATTATGCCTGGTGCAGGCATCATGTAGCACAGAGGATTTCACAGTGGCGCAATGCATGCACTGCACCATTTTGTGAATTTGGTGCGGCGATCTGGCCTTCTTGGGCTACATTAGCATAAAAAAAATGAAGCTAATGTGGCGCAAGGAGGCAATAGGGGCTATTAAATCTGCCCCTAAGTACATATTGTTGGCTACAAAGTTTATCTCTGAGATTAAGGAAGGCACTCATGAATTCATTATCAAATGACACCTTATCAAAAATGTTGCTGTCAGTGAGGCTCAGTAAATTGGTTGCAATGAAAGAAAGGTTTAGAATTCACTGTCAATAGTAGTAAATCATTCCCAGATGTTGGCCCTCATTATGATGTCAGTGGGTTACCCCGCGACAGCTGTGCTGATGATCGACGGAAGCCTGCCAGCGCAGCAAAGCCCCCTCTGGCCCTATAATGATTTTCCAGCTGGGCCATTGTTTCCACCTGCCAGCCCAGAAGGAAACATGGCCTTTACATTGACGCCAGCTCCAAACGGAGCTGGTGCCAATGTGGTGGTGCGGCGGGTGCAGTAGCACCCATTGCGCATTTCACTGCCCGTAATTCGGGCAGTGAAATGCACGATGGGGCTGTGCCTGGGGGCCCTGAATCACCCTTTCCGCCAGCCTTTCCCTGGCAGTGTAAACCACCAGGGAAAGGTTGGCGGAATGGAACTCATAATCTGCAGGGCAGCGCTGCTGTGTTGGATCTGAAACGCCACCTGGCTGCCTGGTGGCTGGAGCCTGGTGGTGGCAATGTTTGCACCATGGCATTTTCGCCACAGTCATATTTGGGTGGGCGGAGCACCACTACCGTGGTCCATGGACCGCCAGATTTATAATGAGGGCCGTAGTCTCACTTCCCTTTGTCTGGATGGTGTATTCATTCTCAAGATTGCAAAAACACCGTCACTAGACATCTTTCTTGCCCCTTTTACAATATGATGATTCAAATAGATCTCTTCTTTCTCAGTACTGCATTTTTGTGGGAGGCAGTTTGTGACCATTGTACCAAGATGATTTAAGTGCAATTGTGTCCAACATACAATTTTCTTTTTGTTCTGAGTGCGCCCATCAATATACCGTACTAGCTCCAAATTAAGGGGCAGTTGCAGATTTTCCAAAAATGTCTTTAGAATTTGAATAAAGATTGAGGGGTTTTTCTATATTCCCTTTTGGGATATGACACCAAATGATAACTTTAGTTAGGAATCTGAATGTGAAAAGATATTGGCTATTTTCATGATGGGCAATGGAGAGAAACACTTGGCAGAAATCAATGCATGTGTATCAATCTGAATCTGCAGTAATCTTAAATAAAATAACAGCAGTACTCAGTACCACTGTGTGACATGAACTGCAGTTTTGTTAACCTTTGAAAATTCTTTGATCACCCTCAATTTTCTACTCATTTTTTTAAATTTCCATTGCAGAGGAATTACAGGGACTACATAGGATTTCTTCTAGAGTTCACTGTTCCAACACCTTGATTCTATCCTCCTTTGTACATGACAACATGTACTAAGGAGTACAGGGCTATATTGTATTTCGTTACACAAAAATCACCAGCTGTGTGCTTTTAATTGGTTCCATCACTTGACCTGTTAAATAACAAACTTCCTTTTTCATTGTATGTCTTACATCAGGTGCAAACCATCTTTTGTGAGAACTGGGAACAAATGGCCTCTACACTCTTCAGATTTAATTGTGAATGGTAAGTTTTCATCTTGGGCTTGAATTGTGTACGAAGTTGGGTTGTGGGCTTAGGGGGGTGTGAGCCTTTCACAAGTCATAGCCACAATCCTTGTCAGGGTGAACCATGAACAGTCACTAAATTAACTGTGCTTAACCCTCTGGTAGTTTTGGCACAAAAACAGTCAGGCTTAATTTAGAGGCAATTTGTAAAGTATTATGCAGCACACAAACAGCAATAAAGTGAAAACACAACAGAAGAAAAATCCCACACCACAAAAAGAGTGAAATGTAATGAGTTATTTGACTTAAAATGACAAAAATCTAATTAGTACACCTAGAGATATGTAATTTCAATGTCTGAGGAAAAAGTAGTGCCAAAAAGCACAAAGTGCCAAGTGTGGTCTTATGGTTGCACCAGGCCAAGTCAAAGTCACAAGTTCAGGCCACTCCAAAGTGTGGGCCGGATACAGAGACCAGGTTAGTCCCACTGAGAATTGTGTCTTCTGTCCTTGATGAGAAGCATTGTGTCTTGCTATGTCGGATCTGATGAGGTGCTGCGAAGGCTATGATGCAAGGTCCTGTGTCTAGTTGCATCCTGCTGCAATGGTTCTGACAGAGAGTGTGAAGGCTCTGATGCAAGGTCCTATGTTAAGTTCCATTGTGCTGTGTTGGTTCCGCAGGAACCCCCAATTGGGCCAGGAGGAGTACACTTGGATGCCAGCCATGGGTCTGGGACCTGAGAGGGGCACCTCATGAGGATCAGGACTTACTCCAGAAAAGCCAGGCATCAGGGCATGGGCAGGTCCAGTTGTGTGAGTCTCTGGAGCTGTTATAGCCACAATAGAAAGCCAGTCAGCTAGCCCTTGGAATCACTCTTGTGGTTCTGGTTTCCAGGAACAGGTTTAGTCTAGATTCCTCAGGCAGCAGGGCAGTTTTTCATACAGCAGAACAGTCCTTCATGCAGCAGAGTAGTACTTCCAGCAGCAGGGCAGCAGACCAGTCCTTCTTCTGAGTCTTCCAAAGGTCTAGAAGTGATCTGAGGAGTGGTTCTGAGGATCCCATTTTTTTACCTGATGCCCCCTTTGAAATGCGAGAAGCTTTAGGGGTTTTCCTCCCACAGAGGTTTCTGGAGCTTCCTGCTTCCCAGCCCTGGTCCCAGTCTGTCGACAGTCACAAAAGGATGGTGTGAATTTCTTTATGTGTGAGCTGAGGCAGTGCCTATGAAGAGCACATGTTACAGGTGAGAGGTCCGCCCCTCTCATCAAGTCAGAATGGCCCATCTCTGTGTGGCTGTCTGGGAGGAATACACAAAGCCTAACTGCTAACTAAACCTAGTCATGTGACACAGGAAAAAGGCTGCAGGCACCAATTGGTTAGGACAAGAAAATGCCAACTTTCTAACAGTGGCATTTTCATAATTGTGACTTAAAATCTGATTATTCCATTAAATAATAGTTTTAAATGACAATTTCTCAGACACAGAACATTGCCATTCCTACCTGCTCTGAAACAAAAGTTAACACTTTTTCATTGTAATAAAGTAACCCAATGTTATTCTATTGGAGATGTAGACCATGCAATATTGAAAAACTAATTTGAGAGTTTTTCACTACCAGGACATATAGAACGTATAAGTACATGCTCTGCTGTCTGCGCAGGGCCTACCCTGGGGTTACTTATATGTATTAAAGAGCCGCCGGCTGGTTTATTTTGTTAATTCAAAACAGTAGTTCGAAACTGCACATACAGGCTGTAGTGGAAGGCCTGAGACATATGTTAAAGGGCTGTTTAAGTGGATGGCACAATAAGTGCTGCAGACCTACTAGTAACATTCAATTTACCGTTCCTCTGTATCTGTAGTGCCACCTAACTAGGCACTTATGATTTAATTACATGTCTCAGTTGTGTGTAAGCCAATTCTACCATGTTTAAAGGATAAAACACAAACACTTTAGAACAGTTAGAAGTGATAAAGGGCCCAGAGTCCTAAAAGCCAATAAAATGGTGTCAGAAAACAGTAGGGGAGAAGGTAAGATATTTCGGGTTGACTCTGCAGAGAGGACCAGGTCCAACATGATTTCCCTCCAGCCTAAAGCCAGGGTAGAATAATCAATACCTTCATGGGCTTCCCTGCACAGGTTATAGAATGTAGACAATAGCTCTCTACTGCGAGGTACTTGTCAGTTCGGTGCCCTTCTGAACCCAGTTGGATCCCTCAGTCAACACTCTCATGTGCCACTGAACTGACCCATGGGGAACTACTGTCCTCACGTGTGGATCCCATCTGCATGATTCCTTACTTTATTTTGCTGACAGATGCATCCCAGTACGCAGACAGTACTACCATTCTGTCACTGACATATTCTGGGCCTCATTGCGAGTGTGGTAGTCTTCAGACCGACCGCCACATGAACACCCTGGTGGTCAGACCACCAAGGAACCGGCCTGGTGGTGGTAAAGATTGTAATCCGCCAGAGCAGCACTGCATGCAGTGCTGCCCTACAGATTATGACCTTGTTCTCTGCCAGCCTTTTCATGACTGGAACACCACCATGAAAAGGCTGGTGGAGAACAGATGCAGGAGGCCACAAGGGGGCCCCCGCACTGCCCATGCACTTGGCATGGGCAGTGTAGGGCCCCACCTGCCCAGCACCATCACAGTGTTCACTGTTTGCTTTGCGAGGGAGCTTTATTGCAGCCGACTCGTTTATGAGAAACTCTTAATAACTCCGGCGGTGTGGTCTCCACAAATGTGGCAGCGACAGGCTTTCCCATCTGCCAAACTCAAAATGAGGCCCTCTGTCTGTGTCATGCAGGAGTCTGACATGAGTAAGTCTCCAGTCCTCTGTCTCTGTGACAGTGCAGGGAGCACCTCCAGGTCAGAAGTGGCCTCAACAGTGTCAGTCGTGGAGTGCTGTGTTCACAGAACTGGCAACTCCCGATCCACTGGTCCTCCCACTGTGAACTGTCTCCAGCTCCTACCCCTCCATCTAGGCCTTTATAGTCTTCTTTTGAGAGTAGCACCCAAGGAAATCTGAGCTTTCCTAGAATGTAGTTAATGGGCATCTGAGGACTAACTGATTCTCCTCTGGGCCACCTCCCCACCCCATCCCATGGGCACCAGAGCCAGAAGGCCGAAGAAGTTCTGTCCATGGGCCTGCGTTAGGCTACACACCTGTCCAGTGTACTTTTATGGTGAAACCAGTCTTTCCACCACCATGCGCAGACTAGCAGAGGCATCCCTCAGGGCAGTGACAAGGATCCAATTAACTGTAATCTGATGGGAGGGACAACTTCCATTCACAGGAATCAAAAGTTTATCCTTGGAATCTACCCTCCAGCTAAGGGACTCAAGGGCATGCTCTACCCACAGCTCTGGGGGACTCGCTACCCCTAAGGCCATACTGGACTGGCCACTCCTATGGATTTCCCACCAGTGAGTGATTTCTTGGGACAGACATATTCTCCCTGCTTGTGCCCTAACTGAGAACACCTAAATCAATTGGGTTGGAAATGGGGTGACTGGCCAACCACCCACCAGAATCTCCTCCCTGTTTCTGAGAAGGAGAGTAGGAACCCTTTCCCCCAGTTTAATCTGGGACCTGTGTGTGTCACCTTGGACATCGCCCTCACTCTGCTGGGGGTACCTGAGCCACCCTTCTTGGCGTCACTCCCAAATATGTTCTTATGGACCCTGGTGCTTAACAAGTGGGCCACCTCCTTAGCATGCTCCCTCAGGCTAGTGCCCTTGCTGTTTATCAGGTGTTGATGTAGATCTGGAAAACAATGACTCAGTATGTGCTGTCTGGAAAACAGGTGGTACAGCTCCTCATAAGTGTTTACATCACTACCCTTCCCACATCCATTCAGTGCTTTCCTGAAATAGGCCATAAAATATATCCAAATCTGGTGGAGCAGATCCTAGCTGTCCTTGAAATTCATCTTATACTTTTCCGGGTCCATACTTTTGGATAAGGGTGACCCTCATGTAGGGATATTTTATCCTGTCACCCTTCCCCAGGGCGAACAAAGAATCCCCCCCTCCTCCTCTGTTGCCTGTAACTGGTGACCCTACTACCAAGTCCTGAGGACCTACTGGAGCTCCTGCATCTTGGAGCTCCTCTTAGCTGGAAACCAAACTCCATGCTTGCAGGGAGGATCACAGATGCACAAAGCCAGGTGGAATAGATGTGAATTTGGAAAAAGAAAAACAGGCCAATCAAGGAGAATTTTAAAAGGTTGACTCTAGTATCAAATTACTTATATGAAATGTAGGCCCTCATTACGACTTCAGCGGTCTTTTCCAAAGACTGCCGAAGCCACTGCAGCCAACTGGCGGTCTGCCAGTGCTGGCAGTCTGCTGACTGCCGGAAAAAGTAAGTTGATCGCCCGAAAGGAGAGGTGAGGGGTGGGGAGTGTTTGGTGCCTGTGTGTGCTGTGTGCGTGTATGTCTGAGAATGGGGTTATCTGAGTGCATGTATGGGTGCGAATGGGGGTGTCTGAGTGTGTGTATGTGTGCGAATGGGGGTGTCTGAGTGCGTGTATGTGTGCGAATACAGATGCCTGAATGTGTGTTTGTGAGTGAGCGAGTGGGGGCATCTGGATGTGTGCGTGCGGTTGTGGCGTGTCTGCATGTATGCAGAGGGGAGTGGGTTGTCAGGGCGTGAGTGAGTAGGTGTGTGTATTGGGATGCATGCGAGTGGGGGTGAAAGAAAGTACCATCTTGCCTGGCATGTTACCCCATTTTTCACCTGCATGTATGTTGTTTTTGCCTGTGTCACTGGGATCCTGCTAGCCAGGACCCCAGTGTTCATAAAGTGTGCCCTGTATGTGTTCCCTGTGTGGTGCCTAAGTGTATCACTGAGGCTCTGTTAACCAGAACCTCAGTGTTCATGCTCTCTCTGCTTTTAAAATTGTCACTGCAGGCTAGTGACTAATTTTACCAATTCTGATTGGCACACTGGAACACCCTTATAATTTCCTAGTATATGGTACCTAGGTACCCAGGGTGTTGGGGTTCCAGGAGATCCCTATGGGCTGCAGTATTTCTTTTGCCACCGATAGGGACCTTAGACAATTCTTATACAGGACTGCCTCTGCAGCCTCACTGAAATAACGTCCACATTATTTCACAGCCATTTTACACTGCACTTAAGTAACTTATAAGTCATCTGTATGTCTAACCCTCACTTAATGAAGGTTAGGTGCAAAGTTACTTAGTGTGAGGGCACCCTGGCACTAGCCAAGGTGCCGCCACATTGTTCAGGGCAAATTGCCTGGACTTTGTGATTTGGGGACACTATTACACGTGTGAACTACATATAGGTCAAAACCTATATGTAGCGTCACCATGGTAACTCTGAACATGGTCATGTAACATGTCTAGGATGGGTATTGGGGTGACAATTCCATGCATCCCCGGGTCTCCAGCATAGAGCCCGGGTACTGCCAAACTAGCTCTCCGGGGTTTTGTCTGCAGCTACCGCTGCTGCCAACCCTCAGACAGGTTTCTGCCCCCCTGGGGCCTGGGCAGCCCAGTCCCAGGAAGGCAGAACAAAGGATTTCCTCTGAGAGAGGGTGTTACACCCTCTCCTTTTGGAAATAGGTGTTAAGGGCCTGAGAGGAGTAGCCTCTCCTGGCCTCTGGAAATGCTTTGAAGGGCACAGCAGGTGCCATCCTTGCATAAGCCAGTCTACACCGGTTCAGGGGCCCCCCCAGCCCTGCTCTGGCACGAAACTGGACAAAGGAAAGGGGAGTGACCACTCCCCTGACCAGCACCTCCCCAGGGAAGGTGCCCAGAGCTCCTCCAGTGTGTCCCAGACCTCTGCCATCTTGGAGGTGTGAGGGCGCAATGGAGACCTCTGAGTGGCCAGTGCCAGCAGGTGACGTCAGAGACCCCTCCTGATAGGTGCTTACCTCTCTCTGTAGCCAATCCTCCTCTGAGGGCTATTTAGGGTCTCGAATGCAATAGCTCACCAATGTTCCTCTGCACTTCCCTCTTCAACTTCTGCCAAGGATCAACCGCTGACTGCTCCATGATGCCTGCAAAACCACAACAAAGTAGCAAAAAGACTACCAGCAACATTGAAGCATCTCATCCTGCTGGCTTTTTCGACTGTTTCCTGGTGGTGCATGCTCTGAGGGCTGTTTGCCTTCACCGTGCACTGGAAGCCAAGAAGAAATCTCCTGTGGGTCGACGGAATCTTCCCCCTGCCAACGCAGGCACCAAACTTCTGCATCACCGGTCCTCTGGGTCCCCTCTCATCCTGAAGAGCGTGGTCCCTGGAACACAGGCGCTGGGTCCAATTGTCCCTGAAAGTCCATTGGCCCTTCTGTCCAAATTTGGTGTTGGTAAGTCCTTGCCTCCCCACGCCAGACAGTAATCCTGTGTACAGCGTGAACTGCAGCTGCTAGGGCTTCTGTGCACTTTTGCAAAACTTCCTTTGTGCACAGCACAGCCCAGGACCCCAGCACTCCGTCCTGCATTGCCCAACTCACTGAGTTGGACTCTGACTTCGTGGGACCCTCTTTTGTTGTGCTGAGATGACCGCCGTGCTCAGATTTTCTGAACACCAGTTCAGGTGCTTCTGCAGGTGCTGCCTGCTTCAGCAGGGGATGTCTGTGTTGCTGAGCACCCCCTCTGTCTCCTCCTCCCAGGGGCAACCTCCTGGTCCTTCCTGGGCCCTGGCAGCACCCGAAACCTTCAACCGCGACTCTTGCAGCTAGCAAGGCTTCTTTGCGGTCTTTCTGCATCCTCCAGCATGCCGTGGGACATCTTCTGACCAAAGGAGAAGTTCCTAGCACCTTCCGTTGTTGCAGAATCTTCAGCTTCTTCCACGCGGAGGCAGCCCTTTTGAACCTTCATCCGGGGTTTAGTGGGCTCCTGCCCCCCTGGACACTTGCGTGATTCTTGGTCTTGGTCCCCTTCCTTTGCAGGTCCTCAGGTCCAGGAATCCATCTTCAGTGCTTTGCAGTCAGTTGTTGTCTTTGCAGAATCCCCTATCTCGACTTTACTGTCTTTACTGGCTTTCTGGGGGAGTAGGGTAACTTTACTCCTACTTTTCAGGGTATTCAGGTGGGATATCTTGGACACCCTTTAGTGTTTTCTTAGACTCCCAGCGACACTCTACACACTACACTAGGCCTGGGGTCCCTTCGTGGTTCGCATTCAACTTTTGGAGTATATGGTTTGTGTTGCCCCTAGACCTATTGTCTCCTATTGCATTCTAATATGTTCTACAGTGTTTGCACTACCTTTCTAACTATTCACTTACCTGATTTTGGTTTGTGTGTATATTTTGTGTATTTTACTTACCTCCTAAGGGAGTATATCCTCTCAGATACTTTTGGCATATTGTCACTAAAATAAAGTACCTTTATTTTTAGTAACTTTGAGTATTGTGTTTCTTATGGTATAGTGCTAAGTAATATAAGTGGTATAGTAGGAGCTTTGCATGTCTCCTAGTTCAGCCTAAGCTGATCTGCTATAGCTACCTCTATCAGCCTAAGCTGCTAGAACACTACTAATCTACTAGCAATGAATAACTGGACCTGGCATAAGGTGTAAGTACCACTTGGTACCCACTATAAGCTAGGCCAGCCTCCACAGGGGGTGCATGTGTGCGACTCTGCGAGTGAGTGGGGGTATGTGTGTGAATGTATGCATATGCAGAGGGGTGTGTATGTGAATGTATACGTTCGTAAAGGAGGTGGGAATGTGGATGATTGCAGAGTGTGTGAATGTTTGTGTAGGGGGTGCGTATGTGTGAGTGGGGGTGTGTGTATGTCAGTATGAGAGCTGGTGGGGGTGTTAGAATGGATGTGTATGGTTGGGGGGTGTTTGTAAGTGTGTGGATGGGTGTGGGGGTGTTTGTAGGTGTGTGGACGGGTGGGGGGGTGTCTGCATATGTGTGGATGTGTTGAGGTGCATGTGCTGGCTACAGGAATGGGGATTCCTGTGCCAGGTGCATTACTGCCAGGGTTTTCGTGGCAGGGTGACTGCTACAGAAAGCCTGGCGGTTTGCAAGCTGTTAATACTAATGGCAGGCAGAGGCCTGCTACGGGCTGGAGGAGCTCACCACCGGCTGCATTGATGTGACCGCACCAGTAGGCCAGGCGGCGTTGTGGAGGTTTTGCTGCTGCCAAACACCACAACTTGTAATGTGGCGGCTTCTACCGCCGGGTCTGCCCGTTAAGACAGCCACGAGGGCCTTAGTGTTGCACAAATCACTGTATGGCCTGAACATATACAAGTAGTGGATCTCACCTTAGAGAAATTGGCTTGTTGGGTAAGGGGGCCAAATCAATCAGTATCACCAATAACACAAAAATGCAATCAGTAGAAGAGGAGATGTACAATTTTAAAGATTTAAGTAAGTAAGTAAGTTTAGTGCCTGGCACTCAGCACGGATCAACCTCGACAAACTCATCAACTTTAACAACTGGATCAAGAATTGTGCATACTCCATTGCAGCCATCAAGTCCAACAAAAATAGTAGATCAAACAAGGTCAGCTTTGACAGAGAAGACCACCAAGACACTATGGACCTCATTACAACTCTGGCGGTCAGTGTTAAAGCGGCGGTAACACCGCCAACAGGCCGGCAGTAAAAAAATTGGAATTACGACCACAGCGGAAACCGGCATCATAGACAGCCACTTTAACATTCCGACCGCCACGGCGGTAGCAACAAACACCGCAGCGGTCACCGCCAAGAGACAGGCGGAAGAAAATGTACTGCCCACAGCATTATGAGAGGCCAATCCTCCAGCTTTCCCGGCGGTACCAATGCCCTCAAAAGCATGGCGGAAACAGTACATCGAAGGGGAACCACTCACCTTTCGACACTCAACAAAGAACCAGGATTCCATGGAGACCGAATTGCAGATCCTACCCATGTTGGTGTATCTTCTCATACACCACGAAGTAGAAAGAGGGCGGCGGCGGTGACGGCGACGACGGTGAGTACTGCACCTAGCACACAGAGAAGGGGAGGAAGGAAAAGAGAGTGATACACACATGTGGCATGCAACCTCCCCAACCCCCACCCTCACCCACAACAACATACACACAAATACATCCAACAACATTACTGATACAGCCCGTCACCCCCTGTAAGAATGCAAGGACAAAAGGAAATGAGTCTAACCAGTGTTATATTGGAACATTCAGATATAGCAGTAGAATTTAAATAAACAGTATATTCAATATTTACATGATATACATAAGGCCGTACACTGTCCTTTGTAAATGTTCAGTGGTCCAAAAAAGATTGGGCGAAGTCCACACATGACACCTGCCTCAAAACAGAGAGAACACTGCAGGGGCATCAGTTCGAAAAAAACACAGGCACCTCAGCGGGAAGGGAAAGGGGGCACGTCAGCCGGAAGATGGTACAGCGCCACTGCTCCTGGAGGGGCCTTGTAGCGGTGGGTGTAGCGGCAAGGACATATAAGACAACTCGGGTTTAGGTGGTGTGAAAGATGGGTGTTTTTCGGTAATACACAAGTCTTTTTCTATCAGTCCATAAATCTCTCTCTCCCAGTGAATACAACTCTTTCTTTTCTCTTCTCTCTTCCAGGTCTTCTTTGGTCCAGTCGAAGGTCTCGTGGTGGAGTGGCGTTGTCGGGGAAACTGGGGAAAAGAAAGAAGGTAAGGTAAGTCTTTACTCTGGGATTGCTTTAGGGTTGTTTTAGTATGGTGGGAGGGTCTTGAGGGAGTGCCGTGAGGTAATAGGAAAGAGGGTTTATAGAAAGGAGGGGTAACCCAATATTGCAATAGAGCCGCCAAAGTGGAATAGTTCGGTATAAACCTCCTATAATACCCTACCAGGCCAAGGAAAGATCGAAGTTCCCTCTTGGTGGCTGGGACCGGTACTTGGTGTATGGCCTCTACTTTGCTCTTTTGCGGTCGGATTTGTCCTTTGCCTATAAAATAACCAAAATACGCGATGTCATTGCAGGCCAGGTGACACCTGACGGGGTTGGCTGTGAGGCCAGCAGAATATAACAAACTGAATATTTGATCTAGGTGGTTAAGATGGTCTTCCCAAGATTCACTGTAGAGACCACTATATCGTCTAAATAAGCTCCGGCATATTTATAGTGAGTTCTCAAGAGTTGGCCCATTAACCTTTGGAAGGTAGCGGGAGCGCCATGCAACCCAAAGGGATGCACGGTGAAATGGTATAGCCCTGAGGGTGTAGAAAAGGCTGTCTTTTCTCGATCTGCCGGAGCCAAAGATATTTGCCAATATTCCTTGGTCAGGTCTAGGGTTGACAGGTATTGGGCTTCACCCAGTCTTTCTAACAACTCCTCAACCCGAGGGATGGGGTAGGTATCAAACTGAGATATTGCGTTTAGCCGCCGAAAATCAATACAGAAACGAACTGAGCCATCTGGCTTTGGGACTAGTACAATTGGAGAACACCATGGGCTGACGGAAGGTTCAGTAACCCCCATTTGTAGCATTTTCTCTACTTCCTGCTCTAGTAGATTTTTCCGGGCTTCTGGATACGATACGGGTGGAGGCATACTATCTGGGGTTCTAATATGGTGCTGTGTCAGTGAGGTCCTCCCGGGTATGGAGGAAAAGAACCTCGCATGCCATTTGAGAAGAGTGGTGAGTTGTCGTTGTTGCTCGTCTTGAAGTGTGGGACTGACTTGAGGTTGGTTCAGCTCCGAATCCGGAGTAGTGGGGCACAGTTCTATTTTTAATGTCTTATTAGGGGTTACGAGAAACCCCGTAGCTATTGGAGGAAGGGAGGTAGCTGGCTCTTCCCACTTTGTTAACAAGTTAATGTGGTATATCTGTGTCTTCCTTGGTTCTTGAGATATCTCAACCAGATAAGTGACAGGGGTTATTGCCTTCACTACTTTATACGGGCCTTGCCATTTAGCTAGCAATTTATTATCTGAGCTCGGGAGTAAAAGAAGAACTTTATCATCTGGTTGTAGTTGTCTCAATTTTGTACCCTGATCATAGTACTGTTTATGTTTTCCTTGTGCCCTTTCTATATGTAAACGGACGTCTTCCCTGACCATTTGTAGCTGGGCTTTGAGTTGTTGAGTATATTCTAATATGGTTTTTTTCGCCCCCTTCTTCTTCCTCCCATAGTTCGGCAGCCATATCTAGAAGGGTTCTGGGTTGGTGTTCAAAGACCAATTCAAAGGGACTATGGCCTGTGGATGCTTGTACGTGGGATCTTATTGCGTTGACTGGGTGTCTGAGCCACGAGATGTACATTGAACAGGTAGCATGATACTCTCTGGAGGCAGAGCCACACTCCATCCTGCAGCGACTTAGGCTGCCAACTGCTGCTCATGCCAGTGCTGGTTGTGGTGCCTCAAGTGGAGTGTCCAGGACGCCACCTCCAGCCTCAGGCAGCGGCCCACTGGTGGTGCTGCTGACGTCCGATATAGTGGTACCGGATGGGCACGTGGCGGTGCAGGTGGTGGTGCAGGTGGCGGCAGCGGTGGCTGCAGCAGAGATGCTGCCGGTGCTGGCCGTGGTGCAGGTGTCTGTTGTGGTGGAGGGAGACACCAGACCGTCTCTGGCAGCCTCGGATGGCTGATGCTTGGGAAGGATGCTGTAGACTGACGTTGTGGCAGTGGCGGTGCAGGTGACGGTGCAGGTGGCAGTCGTTGAGGCAGTGGTGACTGTGGCACAGGACGCTGGCATTCCTGAGGAAATGGTGGTCACCAGCCCCTCACCAGGAGGCATTGTGCCCTGAGGTGACTTGCCCTTTGTCTTGTGTCCCTTCCCCACCTTGGCAGTCGCCGCTTGGACCTTGCACTGTCCTCTCTGTGTTTGGCTGCGGCCTTGCTGGGTGGGTGGTGCAACTTTCCCCTGCTGGAAGCCGGCCCCTTTTCCACCTTGGCAGGTGGAAGAATCGGGTGGTCCTTCCCATCTGTAGGTGGTACACTGGCAGCTCTGACGGGTGCCCCCTTCGATCCACCTGGACTAGCACGGATCACAGCAGACGCAGCTGTGGTGGCTGAGGTGCTGGGCTAGGATCTAGACATCCTGGCCCTAGGAGACAGGCAGGGGGGTGTAGGGAAGAGGTTAAAGTTAGCTAGGAACAGTTTTTTAGACACACTGGGACGGGAAGATGGAGGGGGGTGTGGGAGTGGAGGAAGAGGTAGTGGTTGTAGGAGGTGTACGTCTGCTGAGTTTGGGTGAAGGTGCATGGGCTGGAGGCTGTTGTGAGGTGGATGGCTGTTGAGTGGGTGTGTGCCTGCGTTTGTGTACTTTGAGAGGAGGGCTCACAGACACACTGGGGAGGACACAGGGGACGTGTGATTGGTAGTGGGGGTGGTGTTTGCACATGAGCGGTGTGTTGTGATGGGCTTGCTGGTGATGGAGGCAGTGGCTGATGATGTAGTGCATGCAGGTGTGAGTGGAGACAAGACTGGGAGGGAGGTGGAGGATGTGGAGGACGTGGAGGAGAGGGACACAGAGGAGGAAGTGGATGTTGGTATGTGTGCATGGGTATGGTGCTTATGTGAGTGCCTGTGTGATGTGTGGTGCTTATGTTTTCCTGAGCCACTTTTGGCTGTTGATGTGTGTACATGCTGGTCTGAAGATGTGCTTGGGATAGGCTGAGGTAGAGGGGATTGGGTCTGGATAGTGGAAGTTGGAGGGGGGAGGCTGGACACAGGGACAATGGCTGCCATCAGTGCTGAGGCCAGAGCCTGAGATGCTCTCGGTTGGGCCGCCACGCCAGAATGAATGCCCTCCAGGTATGCATTTGTTTGCTGCAAATACCTCTCAACACCCTGGATGGCATTCAGAATGGTTGACTGCCCAACAGTGAGGGATCTCAGGAGGTCAATACCCTCCTCACTTAGGGCAGCAGGGCTGACTGGGGCAGGGCCTGAGGTGCCTGGGGCGAAGGAGATGGCCACCCTCCTGGGTGAGCCAGCACGGGAAACACGCTGAGGGGCTGCTGGGAGGGCGGTGCTGGTAGGGGGGGTGGCGGCTGTACCTGTTGTTCCACTGCCAGGGAGCTTCCATCAGAGGAGGAGCCGCTGTCACTGGTATCCACTCCTGTCCCCGTCGTGGACTTTCTCTCGCCCTCTGTCCCACTGGTGCCTTCACCCTCTGTGGATTCACCCTCAGGGCCATGTGGGATGCAGCTCCCTCCGTCGCCAGTGCCTCTGCTCCTCTGCCGGATGATGCTAATGCATACAAGGACAGGGTGACAAAACAGGAAGGGGGAGAAAGACAGAGGACACACATGGTCAATGCCAGCAACACCACTACCATTGGCGGACACAACACACACTGAGCTGCCCTATGCACTAGGCCTTGCCCAACCACTCACTATGGTAGTCACCAGCCCATTAGGGACAATGCCTAACGCCAGCACCTGCTCACCAGACACCCACAGGACCCTGCACACTAGTAGCTGCCCAATTGTACCATTGGGGTAGGGATGCTTCTGAGCCTGCAAACAAGGGACATACCCTGGCATGACCACCCTGGCCTAGGGGCACCAACAGCTCACCCCCCCACCCAGATACTTCCTAAACTGCGCAGAGTCAGCTTTATGACACTGTACTCACCCCCTTATGGCTACTGTGATGCCTTCAAGCACCCATCCAACTCCGGATAGGCCACCGCCAGGATGTGGAACATCAGGGGGGTCATGGGGCGATGGGCACCCCTTCCACGTTGGGAGGCCAGCCCCAGCTTGGCTTCTGCCGTCTTCTTGCTCCAGCAGCGCAGGTCGTCCCATCTCTTGCAGCAGTGGGTGCTCCGTCTGTGATAGATCCCCAGGGTCCGCACTTTCTTGGCGATGGCACGCCAAATACCCTTCTTCTGGTGGGTGCTGACCAAGGGGAAGGTACAGGAGGAAAGGAAATTACTCACCTTTCCAGACCGTCATACTCATTGCCCACCAGTTCCCACCCATGCCCTGACGCACATATACTGACCATCCTGACATGCAGCACTCAGCCCACCCCCCAACATGTGCCTTACATCCACACCACTCCAAACAGGCAATGCCCACGCATCATGCTCACAGTGTACTCACCTGTTTATCTGGAGGACCGTAGAGTAGCGTGTACTGGGTGAGGACCCCATCCATCAGTTTGTCCAACTCCTCCGCAGTGAAGGCAGGGGCCCTTTCCCCAGACACTGTAGCCATTGTCGCCTCCAGACTCAGGTCACAGCAGCACTTGCAGTGTAGGTCCTCTCCTGTTGATGGTCAGGTATCAAGTGAGTGAACAGATAGAAAATGGCGGTCACGTCCGCTGTGGTACGTACCGTCACCACCGGCATACATCACCATTGGCTCCCGGAACCCATAGGGCCCAATGAGAACCAATGCGGAGTTGCGCGGCAGCCTTCGACCGCCTACCGCGACGCTGCACAACGCCAGCGCAGTTACCTAATTTCCCCTTGTCCCTCCTCACAAGTCAGGCAGCCGCCATTTCAGGGGTGCACATGGCATGGCACCTAACTGCGTCACAGCACATATTGGCACTTATATGGACTCACGATTTCACACACGGATTCTCTAACATGACTTCTGACACAGTTGTTCTACCTATGTGGTAAATGACCCTAGGCTCACCGTTCTCCTCCATAGGCTACAACTGCTGGGGCAGATGATGAGATGCGGCATCCTCCGGGGGAGAGAACCCTGGTGGACCTGTCGACAATGGAGGACAGACACATTATAATCACATACAGGCCAAATCGTGCCACAATCCACTCTGTGCCCGATTGGAGCCAGACCTGATGTCAGCTATCCGCCAACCCACAGGTATCCCCCCTCTAGTGCAGGTCCTGTCAGTGCTCCATTTCCTGGCAAGTGGCTCCTTCCAAACTGCAGTGGCCATGGCATCTGGGATATCGCAGCCAATGTTTTCTAACGCATTGAGAAGGGTGTTGTCTGCTTTGCTGAAACACATGTGCAGCTACATCTTGTTCCCCCAGATGGGGGATTTGGCCACAGTGAAGGCTGACTTTTATGGCCTGGGACATATCCCAACATCATTGGTGCCATTGATGGTACACATGTGGCATTTGTTCCCCCCGCAGAAATGAACAAGTGTTCAGAAATAGAAAAAGCTATAATTCGATGAATGTGCAAATGGTGTGTTTGGCAGACCAGTACATCTCCCATGTGACTGCCAAGTATCCTGGCTCTGTGCATGACGCCTATATCTTGAGCAATAGCAGTATCCCTTATGTGATGGGCCAACTTCAGAGGCACTGGGTGTCGCTAATAGGTGAACCCAAGGTCCCCAAAGTGTATGAGTAGGAGTCTGGGTATGGGGTAGTCCCTAAGGGTTAGTGTGTGTCTAACAGATATCCCTCGAAATTTGCAGGTGACTCTGGTTACCCCAATCTCTCATGGCTACTAACCCCAGTGAGGAATGCCAGGACAAGGGCAGAGGAACTCTACAATGAGACACATGGGCAAACTAGGCATATTTTTGAGAGGACGTTTGGCCTCCTGAAGGCCTGCTTCTGGTGCCTCCATCTAACAAGTGGCTCCCTGTACTTCTGTGCCTCACTGCAGTCTGTGATGTGAAGGTGTCCAACAGACATGTGACAGGGCTTATACTGTCCTTTGTGTGCCATCCCTTGATAAGTGGGGTATGTCAATTGACATGAATTATGTGAGATTACTGTTGCTAATTTTCGTTTTGCCTACATGCCCCTTTGTCTTTAGAAAACGTGTTAGCTGCAGTGTCATGCATGGTCAACCTATGTTGATAGGATGATGTCTGTATTCCCTCACATTTATATGCATGGCAAACTGTGTGTGGAATAGTACATTCACAAAAGGGGTATTTTTCATGTTGTGCTACATACAGGACTGTTTCACCCTTGTTTATTGGCTGACACATTCCCTCATGTGTCATAGCATTTGGCATGTCCAACTGCAATAGCAATGAGGGACATGACAGTAGGCCTAGAGTTTAGAGCCACAATATGCATTTCTTTAAGCTTGTTGTGGCATCAGGTGGACAAATGCACTGCAAAAGCACAGAGATTAAGGTATGTTCCCTGACTGCTGGCATGCATCATGGAGTGACTTGCATTTATATTTTAGACACTTGTGTTTGAGTACTGGCACTCATCCAGACAGACAACTGAGTTTGCATGGCCATGATGGGGACGGTGATGTAGCTTGCCATTTGGCAACATGTTGTGTGCCTTCTACTCATCATTGCAACTTCTCTGTCTCTCCAACATACAACGGACTAATGGCTTCCACTGATGCACTCAAAGTATTTCATTGTATGGGGGCAGCAATTAGTGGTGATTAGCCTGGGGCCTACTTATTCATTGTGTGGTGTATTTTGGGGACATCTCTCGGCGACAAATTGGACATGATGTCTACAGAGGTAATTTCCATGCCACATGTGTGTCCTATCTGTGTGGCATTGATTCTACCTCCTTGCCTCTATTGGGACCAATATCACTTGGTGAAGTGTAAATTGTTGATAAGTTTCCAATGGGTATTTCAATGTCACCTTTTCCAGACTATTGTACTTTTGTAATCAACATGGCTGAATTTTGGAGCATCATTTCTTATTGTAGGGTCATTATGTATGTGACAAATCAATGCATGCCCTTGTGTTGGATCTGTGGGAAAGGACTTTACGTTGGCCTACAATTGTAAGCAAATAGGAAACTGAGGTCCGCTACAGGGGGAAAAGCTTTGTGTGTGATGAGGTCTCCTTCTTGTTGACTGGTTATTGTGATTGCATAACTTCAGCCATGCAATTGTAGTTGTTTGTGTTCCTGTTTTTCCTGTGGGCAACTGTTGACAGATCAGGTGGAATGGATGCATATATTATGGCACATGTAAAGGCCACTTAGGTAGAATTTGTTGCTGGGGCCTACTTGACACATGTGTTCATGGTCATGTGATGACCCTATTCCTCTTTGTCTTTATAGCATCAGCACCGGCAAGTGAAGGAGACAGGGCACAACAAAGAGGGGAAGCATCTGGCCACGGGACCTCGGGTCAAGACATAACTGACACAGAGGCACGAAGTGGCCCGGGGGCAAGGGGAATGCCATTGGGAGACCGGAACATCCTCATCATTAGATTCCTCCTCCAGTGGGCACTCTCTAGTGGTGGCAGGCACATCGGGGAATCGCTCAGTAGCATCCTTGTCCGCCATGCCCGCTTTTAACACCACCCTCCCTGTTGCTCCCCATTTAGTTAGCTGTGCCCACTCACTCAACAAGTTGGATGTCACCTTCACCTTCAACACAGGCACCTCTACCCCAGCCCCTGATACTCCTGCTGCCCTCAGTGAAGAGGCTATTGACCTCCTGAGAAGTATCTGTGTGAGTCAGTCAGGCATTGTGAATGCCATCTAGCGATTGGTGACCCAACTCCAGCAAACCAACACATTTCTGGAAGGCATTTATGATGCAATGGCTGGCCTATAGAGAACTTTTAGGCTCTGGCCTCCACACTGATGGCAGCCAGTCACCCCCACCTTCTGTCTCTCTCTACCTCCCTCTGCCCACTACCTATCCAAAGCACACAAACCGATCCTCAGACATCCACCTCAACAGCCGAAGCACACACAAACAAAAGCAGCACAAAAGACACCAGCAAGCACACAAATAACATCCACCCACAGACACAGCAACAGTCACAACTTCCAATGATACCACCACCACCCCAGCATCACACACACTGCATCCAGCATACCCACAGGCACCACACCAACAATCACTGACACACCCACCACAACCTTCAAATCTGCAGACACTACCCCAGCAGACCCCCAGACATCCAACACATCCACGATACCTGCAGTCACCACCCCAACAGCAACACACCCACCCACCACTGCATCGCCCAGCACCTCCACCCCACCCCAAGACACACAAATGCTGACACTCATCCATCCAACAGACAGCCTCCACACACAAGCAGACCTCCCATAAGCATGCACCCATGACATCCACACCTACACAGCACACAACCACTCCCTCAACCTTCAAATCCTGATCCCCTTCTGATGAACGGCCCTGTATCTCTAAAAAACTTTTTTTTGTTAGACCTTGACCTTACTCCTGTTCCCTCACCCCTGTCCCAGACACAAGAGGCACCACCCAACTCCCAGGCCATCCGTTTTGCCTCCAAGGCCTCTTCTATCCCCCGCAAGCACCCATACCTGTCCCCCAAAAAGAAGCTCACCTCTCCCAAGAAAAAAAGCACCCCACCCAAGCCAAAGCCCAAACTCCCCTCTCCCAAATCAGACCCCCCCACACCCCTGGATAATCCTTGAGGTGCCTGCCTTCCCCCGATGCCCCTTCCTGTGGAGGTTCTATGGCAGTTGGCTGTCAAGTTTGGTACAACACTGTGCTGCTTTGTGGCAAATATATCTGGACTGGCCAATGGTCTTTGGACTTTCATATTTCATACTTAAAAAACCCAAACAGTTTGTTTTTTGGGTATACGTGTGTCCTGCAATGGCTTTTCTACCTTAATGTTGTTCCTGATTGACTTATGTTTTGTGTCTATAGTTGTGTGTGTTTCAGCCTGCTTGCTTCTACATTTGCTGTTGTTTGCAGTATGCGCCATTGTGGGCAGTGCTGCTGTTCCCCAAGAGGGGGCTATGTCTGGGCCACCATATTATGTTCATGGCAGGACCGCCAAAGGTGGAACTCCACCACCACCAGGCTACCACTGCCAGGCAGACTGATGATGGCGGAGTTCCTTATCCGACAGGGCAGCGATGCAAGCAGTGCTGCCCGCCTGATAAAGAACCTGTGTCCACCAGCCTTTCCATGGCAGTGTCCCCTGCCAGTATGGCATGGGCAGTGCAGGCTCCCCCCTACACAGCCCCGCCGCACTTCTACTTTGATGATGGCTCCATGTGGAACCGTCGGCAATGTCCAGGCCCAGCGGAATGTTGTTTATTCGGCCGGCGGGGTCCTCAACGGGCTGGCGGTCTGTGTTTAGACGCCCAGCCTGAAAAAGGTGGGAAATCCCGCCGTGTTCATAATGGGGTCCTATATATTGACTGTATGTATATGTGTCTGTAAATGCAATGGTGGTGTCATGGCATTATGCAGTGTTTGTTTTGGTGAGTATTTCATCTTGTGTTGTCCAGGGTGAGCATGTATGGTATTAGACTTGTCCCCTCATATGGCTTATGTATTCATTTGATGTTTGTCAGCTTGAGTTTTGCGCAGACATGGAGTGAGTTCAGTTGTGCTAGCTTTGTTGGCATTTGACTGTGTGTTTGTCCATTTAGGTGTGTGTCCTTTACAACTAGTTCCTGTGGATATATGTCCCACGCAGTTAGTGCTTTGTTGACTTGCACTTTCACATTTGCAGATGGGCATGACATTTGTGTCTAGTACTGTTTGTCCCTGAGACACATCTAGGGCTATTTCATGTATCCATGTTGTTTTATGGGCAGCTGCAAGGTGATATGTGTCCCATGCAGCATCTTTCTCTGAGTGTTCCCAGTGCCCCATCCCAATTGTGCAAGCATTGTGTACATAGTGGCCTTTGTCTATATGCATCTCTGTGTGGTATGCATGCCATTGTCCTTCCATTGTGCTGTGATGTATGTGTCCGTTGCAGGGCTGTTTCATGGTGGTGTTGTTTGTGTTCCATGTCACATTGATACATATGTTTGTTGTATGTGATAACAGTCCCAGTCCTGTGTGGAATGTGAGTGTGTGAGTTGTATTTGTGTGTGTGATGTTTGTGTGTTGTTGTGATGTCTTGGTGATTGTTGTGTAGCCTTCACTGTCCCAGTGCCAGAGATGTGTGGCAGTGTGTTTTTGTGTTGTGTTGTGTTGTGGTGCAATGTGGGTGAGCTGCCCAAAGGGGATGTATTGTGTCTGTGAATGTGTCTGTCTTGATATATGTTTAGGACTGTGTACCGGATGTGACATGTGCTTGGTCCAAGAGTATACTGAAAAGTGAGTCTGAGGGTTCTATAATTGTACCTGGTGTCCCCTTTGAAGTGGGAAAAGCTTCAGGAGTTTTCCCCTTACAGAAGTGTCTGAAATGTCCTCCCTTCCCTGCTTGTGCACTAGTCCCACTCTAGGGGCTCAGTAGTTCTAGTGTGAAGTTCTTTGTGAGGACACGTGCCTTTGAAATGCAAGTGGGGTTGGGAACTACTCCGCCCCCCCATCAAGTTAGGATAATCCATCCTGCAAAACCCAGACCCTCTATTATACTATTGTCTGGGAGGAATACACAAAGGCCAATTGCCAAATACACTTAGTTATGTGACCCAGGAAACTGGCTGCATGCACCTAATGGTTATGGCAAGAAAATGCCAACTTTCTAAAAGTGGCATTTTCAGAACAGTGACTTAAAATCTGACTTTAGCATCACAGAGGTTTTTGAATGACAGTTCCCCAGACACCAAACATGACATTTCTACCTGCTGCCAACCCAAACAAGTTATTACTTATTAAATGTAATTAGGTAACCCAAAGTTATCCTATGGGAGATGTAGGCCTTGTAATACTGTAAAACGAATTTTAAAGTTTTTCAATACAAGGACTATCAGAAAAGTACATGCCCAACTTTCTAAATACACCTTACCCTGTCACAGGTGCTGTTGTGGGCCTACCTTAGGGGTGATATTTATATATAATAAAAAGGAAGGTTTAAGACAGGCAAAAGGTTTATTTTGTGAGGTTGAAATGGCAGTTTAAAACTGTACACACAGGCTGAAATGGAAGCAAGGAGACATGTTTTAAAGTGCTACTTTAGTGGACTACACAATAAATGGTGCTGGCCCACTAGCAGCATTTCATTTATAGACCCTGGGTACATGTAGCACCATGTTACTAGGGACATATAAGTAACTTAAATATGCCAACTGGGTATTAGCCAATTTTACCATGTTTAAATGAGAGAGCACAAGCACTTTAGCACTGGTTAGTTATATTGCAGGGTCCTAAAATTAAACTAAAACAGGGTCAGGAAACAGGGGGGTGAAGGCAACATTTTTCAAGGTGGCCCTGCAGACAGGGCCAAGTCTCGCAAATTGTATAGGGAAATTGGTTCACTATATGGAGTGTTTGTGCAACCTCACATTGTAACAAAGGAACAAATCTGTATCAGGTCCAGTTAGGCTCATTTGTAAAACTGTAGCTCAGCCCTGGACAGTCTGGTCTTATTAAAGGAACACTTGTAAAGCATTAAGAAATACCAAAACAACTGCATAAGAAGAAAATGCATCACAATGCCAATCTGGCATCGATTTGTAAAATGTATAAAACATAGGTAGTATTTTTATCCTGTCCTTAAATAGGCCCCTTAATGACAAAATGACAGGAGGTTCAGGAGATATGAATTGTTAAAGGAACCATACATTACAGCTTGTCACGTAGCACTATAAATCAACTTGTGGTTTAAAATTAGCCACGACAAGTGACTTGAAAACGTCTATGAGGCACTCTTGTGGAGACCAGCTACAGCTACAACAGGGAGCCAGGCAAAGGGACTAATAAATGGACCAATAAAGTCGAGTTGAACATTTACCTTGCAGTTGAAGCAGTTACTAGTCCAACTAGCAGGCGAACCACCATAGGACTCAAGAATGTGGTCTTAATAGAAGGTATACATGATGCTGAAGATGCTCAAGGTTGCTGAGGCGGTGTCAAGGGTCTGTCTGTGGCCTTCCTCTTTCCATCCTATGACTTTGACCTCAGTTGTGAATTTCCTACAAAGACTGGGTGAAGTCCAGAATAAAACCAGTTGCCTCTGGTCTACTGGTCTCCAGTTGCAGCAAAACCAGTATTTCCCTTTAACCGACGGTAACTTTCTGGGTGGGCAACCAAACTGCTCTCCAATGACTCTCCTGGGTCCTGCAGACTTGGGTGCAACTTATGAGAGTCAGGACTTTGTCACCCAGGCTGCACAATGGTGTCCAGTGTTGGTCAGCCTTCGTGGTACTGGGCTATCAGAGGAGCAGGCTTCTCAGGTTTTACGGCCCTGGGCTGTTACAGGGGGCCAGTCAATTAACTTTTGGAATCACCGTCTCTATCTGGGGCTCAGAGATGATGAACAGGAGACCACAGGCACAGTCTTTTCCTTGCTAGCCCAAGGTGCTATAGGTGCATTCCAGTTACACTTCTGTTGGCTCAATAGGGGCTGCAGTTGACAAGGGACACTTTAACTTACAGCTCTCAGCTTCTCCTGGGGTCATATAAAAGAGACTCTGTCAGTGAGTCCAACTATGGTAATTATGGATGAGCCAATTAGACGGTTTAGGGTCAGAGCACTGACACCGAGGTCTGCTTTAAAGGACTCAGGAGCAGATTTAAGAACCCCTAGCACCTCCTTGTGCCACATAGGCATAATTCTTTTAATGATAATGTGGCCCAACGAGGCCAAAATCGCTGTGACAAATTTACAAAGTGGCACAATGCATACAATGAACCACTTCATAAATCCTTGGGCCACATTATGTCTGTACCAGGCATATTGTCGGCAAGGGGGGCATTCCCCTGTTACAGGGGCTGAAAAAATGGTGCAAAGAAACCTAAGAGATTTGTTTGTGCCATTTTATTTGGTACTTTTAATGCCTGCTCAGAGCAGGAGTTAAAAGGGTGCACACCATTGTTTACAATAGGCCTCAATTGGCTTTGCAGGATTAGAGTCAACATTTTTGACACTAATCCTGCGAAGGTCCGAGCTAGTGTCAAAGATTTACCACATAGTGGTGTTAAGGGGCGCTAAGGAGTGCAAGAAAAGCAGTGCTGCACTGAGTGCAGCACCACTTTTCTTAAATCAACCTCTCAGTGTACTTAGAGTTGAAAAGCCAGTAGTATTGGTTCAAAAACATGGGCGGTGATCATGCAAATGAGGCATTTAGTTACAAATTTCGACTCATCCAGTGTGCAAAAAAATTACAATATTGATTTTTCATAGAAGTTTCCTACCTAATGTTGTATATTATGAACTCATGCTCATTCACAAGTTGGCACATTTTTTTCAGGAACATTTTCAGAGACATGGTTAGTTATCTATTACTCACCAAAACCAACAAAGCTGATTTGTTTTCCTGAGAGGGCTAGGTTTGCAAACTCCATGAATGAACTGTGGAGCAGTTAGAAACTGTTTCGATCAAAATTGATACTGGGTAGTCATTTACCTCACCATCTACATTTGGGTCACTCATGTATACCTTTAGGACTGCACCAAGAATGCAATCCTCCTCCTCCCCTCGTGCACTGTCATTGTGAACTAGTCAGATTTGCTGAAAATTGTGGGAAATTGTCATTATTGTTAGTGAAAGGGCTTTACTGATGAACAGACAATTCATTTAATATATTATGCTTCATACGTGAAGCTACAGGTACATTCACATTAAATTGCTCTTGATTCTTCATATTTTGCACAGGAGACAGTTGGGCTGGGACCACTTACTGAGAACATTGCTTGCAGTCCACTCTGTGGTAACTGATTTGGATGCTGCTGCATTTGGGAAACAAAATAATTCTAAATTTAAACAACATTCTTGCTTCCAGTTTCTAAGACACCCAGGGTAGTGGCAAGGGTACACGTCTTCAACATTTTAATAATGTTCATATTTCCATTTAAACTGTTCACAAAACCCCTGCTTCTACTCTGATGAACATCTTGCACATTCTAAACACTATGGTGGTCATTTAGACATTGCCGGTAAAAGCCGCCTACCGCCGCGGTGACGGCCACCAGAAGACCGCCACCGCGGCTACCATCCGTCCGCCAGACTATGAGCACTGACGGACTTCCACCACAAGAAGGGCGGAAATCCGGCAGTGATCAGAATGGAGGACAGTGGTTAACTGGTGCTGCTACTACCAACACCGCCACGCTAGTTGAACGCCACCACCAGTGTCATGACCTGTGATACGGCCTGGCGGTGTTCAGCTGGCGGGCGGTGCTGGTGGTAGCAGCGCCCCTTCCTGGTCCCTGCCGGACGACCTTCCTGGAGCAGGTAAGGTGATCGTCCGACAGGGGAGGGGGCTGTGAGGGTGGGGGGCATGTTGTGTGTGTATGTCTGGAAGAATGCGTGTATGCCAGTGTGTGTATGAATGTGTGTATGGATGAGTGTAAGTTAATGGGTGTATGCATGCTGTGTGTATGGGGGTGGGGGGCTGTGTGGATGAATCAGAGGGGGTGGGGGCTTAGTGTGTGTATGGGGGTGGGTGGGTGTGTATCTGAATGTCGGGGTGGGGGGTGATAGATAAGTGTTGTGGTGGGGGATTAGTGTGTGTGGATGTGGTTGTGGGAGGTGTTTCTAAATGTCAGGGGGGTGGGGTGACAAGTGAGTGTTGGAGGGGGACTAGCCACCTACCAGTGACAGGGAAGGGATTCCCTGTCTCCGGTAGGGCTTATCACCATGATTTTCGTGGCATTGCCAACGCCACGGAAAACATGGCGGTAGGCTGGCTCAGAATGCCAAGGGTGGTACACTGTTGGATGCAGGGCTGGGGATTCACATCCTCCGCCCGGCGGCTCATACCGCCATGGTGGTATGAATGGTAAATTGGCAGGTTGGCTGCAGCTAACCCGCCAATCTCATGATGTGGCAGTATGTACAGCTGCCTATGTCCCTGCAACACCACACTCTGCATTCCAGAACTTGTTCTAGAATTTGCACAACCAACATAAACATCATCATCAGAATCCAATTGCTGATTTCTAGCATCTCTGAAAATGTTTCACCTGTGCTTTTTTTACATTTTCCCTTCAGCTTATGCTGCTTCTCATCAAAATAGTCAGTGCAGTGTTTCACATACTTCAATATTTCATTTATACTCCTGCCCTATCAGCATATTACATTTGGCTGAAAATGAGAACTAAACTCCAGACACAAAATCAAAATAAAAGCAGACACAAAATCACGGCTTAAATTTTTATGTGGGGTCTTTGACGCCACTCACCTTTCTATACATTTGCATATGCCTCTCATAATATAGGTGCACTGTTTCCTCTGGCTCTTGGGTAGCTCTTATGGTCTTTGACCAATTCACCTATTTGAAAAAGTGATTTATTAGTTGGAGTGGATGATTGTCTATTGCAAGAAATAAAGACACTATTCTGGTAGGGCCAGTAAAGCTTTCAGTAATTAAAACCTGCGCTCAACCCCTGGCAGCTATGTCTTAATTCAAGAAAATTGGTAAAATATTTAGAAGTACCAAACAAATGTAAAAGTAAAAAAAAAAAAAATACATTACAGTAAAAGATCCTCTCCAATTTAAAGTTTTAAATACAAATATCACCAAAAAAGTGTTGTGCTCCAGCTGTGGTTTTTATGTTGCACTTGACCAGTACCTAGACACAATTAAAGGTCAACCATGATGGAGTGTGGGTCAGATACATGGATCTGGTTTCTCACCGTTGAAAAGTTACCAGCCAGCATTATTTAGCCTTTTGTAAAAGCAGGCAGTGAACTGGAGTGGAGACAAAGGAGCTGTGTGTCAACGAAATCCACTAACAAGTTGGAGTCTTGGCGAAGCCATTGGTTTAGGCAGGAAAAGGTCCAGAAGAACAGGTTCAAGTTTTTGTCCCTCAGAATTTGACTGCAGTGCCAGTGAAACGTTGGTTGCAATCTGAGAAGGGCTTTGGTGTCGACTGATTCCCACATCAAGAGAAGAATGTAGTAGGGAGCTCCATCAAGTCAGGCCTTCTGGTGATGTACCATAGGTGGATAGGCCGGCAGGTTGGGCCTAGTTCAACGATGGTTCTCCCAGCAAAAAGTTTTGAAGTCCCCAGTTTTTAGGGTTAGGAAGGAGAACACTCTGACTCTAGCCAAGGATTCCAGGACCACACAAACAGCACTTGGGCGTCAGGACTTACTCCAGGCGGAAGCCACTAAAGTGAGAAATGCATAGGTCTTATGAAAACGTATTTTTAAACAAAAAACACTGAAATTCACCAGTTACAGGTAAATGTCACACAGCATGCCCGCCAGCAATGCACCCTCAATGGATCGGCTGGCATGTTGGCCCTGGCCCCATGACTATTCTCCAGTCAAAAAGTTAAAACATTTCTAAGTCCATGAGGAGTAGAAGGAGTACACTATACCACAATGACACACAACGACTCCTTAGGAAAGAGAAAAAAACACTCTGGCTCCTTGCTGCAGAAAGTGTTCTATACATATTTTGAAACATATGAGATGAGGGAAATCACCTCATCATTTGAGAGATTATAGATGCCAAGCAAGTTGCGGACAAAAAGTAAATACATTATACAATTCCCAAAACAAAGAAGAGAGACAGGCTGCTCATGGGAAAAATACATATGGGAATCAAAGCAATACAAAGACAAAACCTCACAGATTCTGGTAGAGAGTGAAACGTGGCCAGAACCAGGGAATGCTACCACTCAACAGAAAATCTCTGAACAGTTCTAACTCCAATTTGTATATCCTGAGAGTAACATACATTTGTGGGTGTCCATGCTGTGTGGACTCATTGTGATGAATTCCTCCATACGTTATATGCGTGCATAAAACCACCCACGAATGGAAGTCACACAACAAGAAATATACTTTGTGAAGAATTTTCTCTATGTAATATTTTTAAAACAATTGGATGTGCAACCATTCTCTCAACAACATTGTGCAACTACTTTGATTCGTGTTTTAAGATGTTGCCATAACAAAAACAGTGCTGTTCATGTTATTGATTACAAATCTTAGGCACTTCAAACTTTCATGAATAAATCAACTGAGAATGTATCACAACACCAGAAAGAGTTTTCAGTGTCCATATGTTTTGTTTTATATCGGAGATATTAGGAGATCACCTTATAACAACAACTAAAATTTGGCTGCTATTGAAACTGCAGGATAATTCCAAAATGGCATCATTTTGATTTGTTATTGTGGATAGTTTCGTTTAGCCAATGATCAGAGGCATTTTAGACCAAATTGGCTAAGCAGAATTCGACAAGTAATTAACATTAAAAAGTATCTATCACCAGTCTCAGAATCATGACTGTGTATGCAAATGTGGAAAGCGCACGTCTTTCATGTGTCTCCTGAATATTGAGGACCTGTAATATTAAGTTTACTTTCGGTCAAATATAATATTAGATGGTAAAGTGAAACTTCCTTTATTTTTGTTATTATTGCCAGTTATGGTATTCTCTTTACCACTGTGATTTTCTTTAGATTTTGTTGCTTGGAATTGATTTTGGTCTTCATTTTTAAATCTAATGTTCTCATGTTTGATTAATGACAGTCAAAAAGTTGATAACTGTAATATTCCATTCTCTGTATGGAAAAGATAGGTGAGCGATAAACTAACTGAAAGACGCCATTATGCTGCCTTGCTTTATTTTCACGTTACAGTATCAACAAATGTTGTAACACATTCTTTCATAGTGATTTTTTCAGCACATTACGTCCAGACCATGTTTGTTTACAATTGGCTGTACAAATGGTTTCCTAAGTTTAGAGATACAAAGTCTTGTTGCAGTTAAATATCATTGAGGCTAAAATACAATTTAGCCTCACAATTCTGTTGGCTTTATCTTCCAAAAAGGGCATGATGTTTTGAGAAGGAGAGAATGCATGAATACTTTAGGAGTAGTTCATTATGAACTCATCGTTTAGTCTATTTATAATATCTACCATAATATTCATAAGATATGTTGTCTTTAGAAACTTGGTTGGCTTAGGGACATATGTAGAGGATGTGGGCATCAGACATGACAGATGTCCCATCTTACTTTATTAGAGTGTATTGCTTCATTATGACCTAGAGATGTGTGAAATTCGTTTACTCCCCTTTTCTGTATTTCCATGACAATCTGAAAAATTACATGACATTTTGTAATATTATGCAAAATAAATCTCCTGAACCTCACATCAAAAAATGATGGTGAAGGTGCATTTTGCTTCCAAAAAGAGCACCAATGGCAGTCGGTGTTGCAGAAGCATGTAGCCGCTTTGTTTTACTCCAGTCCACTCCTGCCTAGTTATCCCTTATTATTCTAGCTCCCTAGGACCCAGTCACCTGCATCTACTCCATTCGGGTATATCACTCTCCTTTTTCACTTTATATTAGTTTCTGACTATCCCTATGTGTTAATTCACATGTTTTGCTCCCTTTCTTTAGGTGTCCCTATTCTCAGTTCCCAGCTATGGCAGAGGTAGACAGTGGGTGGCAGAGCCTGGTAAGTGACACTGTTTGCATTTATTTCATTTTATGTTCATAATTCTTCAGGAGGCATTGCATTACAAGCTTGAGGGATATACTTAAACATTCATGTTATGTAATCAAGCAAAGTTAGATAGCTATGGAAATGTTATATTGTGTCAGTTTGTCGCTCACCTATCTTTCTATGTATAGATGTTGTGTGTGTCTGTGTGTCTATAAATATATACACACACATATATGTGTGTATACATATTTACGGGGAAGTTATAGTTAGGCTCAGATTTCAAACATACAAAACCATAGAAATTCACCCCATAGTTAGAGTTACCTCAAGTAACTATAACTCGTGCCCTAAGGTAACTATAACTTGCGCCCTCGTTCTAACGTAACTATAACTTACACCCTCGCCAAGCACCGTTTTTTCATCAAAACCTTTAGTGCAAATATTACATTGAGATTATCAGTGATGTAATTAAAGATGTCATAAGTGCCATGCAGCCCCCCACACTTGGCCAATTTCAGCCCCAGGGACCCACTCCCCCAGGCCCGGCATTAATATATATATTTTTTAGTTGAGGGGGCTGTGTGGCCCCCCTCCCCTGGCTGATTTCTGCCCAGGGACAACATTCTCCAGGGCCAGTGTTAATATATTTATTTTTTGGGGGGAAGGGGCAGTGTGGCCCCGTCCCTGTGCCGTTCTCAGTCCCGGGCCACCATCTGCCAGCCTAAGCATTTTATTGTTTGAGGTGGAGCCCTTCTCCCTAGGCTGATCTTGGCCCTGGGGACCCAGCCAGCTCCCTTCCTCCTGCAGGAGCTGACATTGCTCTCACAGTGAGGGAGCTGCTAAGGATGCAGCTGCCTCTCTGTGAGAGCAATAGTTTTCTCCATTTCCCTGCCTGCATTTCTGCAGGCAGGGAAACAAAGGAAACCTCTGCTCAGAGCAAGTGAAAGCTGTTTGACAGCTCTCACTTGCTGTGAGCAGAGTATTTGCACTGACTTGGTGGGAGCTGTCAAAGCTTCTGCCAAATCAGAGTAAACAGCTATGTCCCGGGGATGGGCACCCTGGGACATACCAGGAGCCAGGTCTGAGGGTTGGCGATTCCCAGGGCCATTTTTGGCTCCATGAGGGGGCTGCGTGGCCTCTCTCCAACATTTCAATTAGCCCCAAGGAGGTGGTGGTCCCCAGGGTAGAGAGGCCACAACAGACCCCCTATCTTATTTAAATTTAGCCCCAGGGAGGTGGTAGGTTCCTCAGGCTGTGGTGGGGCCAAATGATCTCCGCACTTCATTGAATATTACCCTTGGGGATGTAGTTTTCCCAGGGGCTCCAGTGGGGTCAGACGGCCCCCTGCATTTAATTGCATATTAGCCCCAGGGAGGGGTGTTCCCCAGGGCTGTGGGGGGCCGGGCACCCACTGCATTTAAGTGTATGTTAGCCCCAGGGAGGTGGTGGTCCCTGGGGCTGCAGGGGGACCGAGGGCCCCCGCATTTCATTCTGTGTTTGGCCCCAGGGAGATGGCGGTCCCAGGGCTGTGGGGTCCCAGGTGGCCCCCTGCATTTAATTGCATGTTAGCCCTGGAGAGGTGGTGGGCCCTGTTGCTGCAGGGGGGGCTGGGTGGCCCCCACATTTAATTCTATGTTAGGCCCTGGGGAGGTGTCAGTTACCAGGGTTGTGGCGGGTCGCATTCAAACTTTCAATGCCCCTGGGACCTGGCTCATCTAGGGACTGCTTACAAAACAAGCACAGGAGTCTGCATGTGTTTTAAAAAAAAAATTATTTTCCCCATACCACAGATCTGCCGCAACACCTGCAGAATGTTTTTTTTTGCTCTGGGGGGGTCTCTCCAGGACCCCAGCACCAGAGCTAATGGGTCAGGGTGTCCCTACCCTGACCCCTTTTCTTTTCTTTGATCTACTTTTCTGGGACTTGGCTGAAGCTGAGTTCTAACATGGCTGCCAACACTTCGTTGTTGAAATGTTGGCAACCAATCAGATCTCAGAACAGGATCAAGAGGGTTCACTAAGCCTTTGTGTCCCTATATATATAAGTTTGTATTTCATTTAGGTTCTCAAAACTGCTGAATAGATTTACACCAAATAACAAAAGGGGTGCTCTCTGTTTCAAGAGTTACCTTTCTGCCAAATTTTGTGTAATTCTGCCAGTGGTTCAGGCACTATCCATGTTCAAAATTCCTTTGAAAAAGTGCATGTGGAAAAAGCATTTTGGGACCCCCAACTTTTTCTCTGCCACTGTTAAACAGATCACCCCAAGACTTTCCAGACAGCACCTGAAGAGAGTGTGGTATTTTGTTGGAGAATATAATTAAGATTTATCAAACGGTGCCTATGTTATTAGCAAAACAAAAAATGATTTGTCTATAGAAACTAGGTCCTACCTATAACTACATACTGGCGACTGCCATTTCTTTTTTCACTGAAAAACAAAGATTAAAGTGGAGTAAGATTTTAACTCACATTTAAAAAACTTTTTATAGTTACTGAAACACCAATGTTTAAAGGAGAGTTATACATAGGTGTCATTAAAAATTATTTAAAAAACAAAACATAACTAACATTCAACATTTATAGGTAAATAGCATAAGTATTACCTGTATAAGTATAACCTGCACTGCCATAGATTTTATATCAACAATAAGATGGCCATGTTCACCGTTAGGCAAATGAGGAGAAGAACACTGTGTGGTCAACAGTATGTACAGAGCAATGACAAGTTATATTGGCTGCTTTATATGATGTTCCGGTGGTTTTGAACTCCCTGTGACTACCCAATACATTGATGTACTGACCACCTTACACAATAACCCCTTCTGTGCTGAGGACGTAATGGTTACGTCCTGAGGCACAGTGCTCGTGTGCCCAGTACGTTACCATTACGTCCTGGGCACAGAGCCCAGAGGGAGCACTAGTGCTCCCTCTGTGGGGTTCCCCCCCAGCCCCCAAAGGCAGGGATGGACGGGGAAGCTCTTCCCCTTCCACCCCCGACCCCCCCACCCCCCTGTGATGTCAGCGCATGATCGCGAACTGACTATCACAGAGGCCTACTCCCATCGCGCTGGAAGCTCAGCTTCCAGCGCGATCGGAATAGAAATGCAAAGCATTTCTCTTCCGATCACGTGGAGGAGGCCGGAGAGGCTTCAAAGGGAAGGAAATGAATTTCCTTCCCTTTGAAGTCTCTCCCAGCGTTTTAGCAGCCGGATTGCAAGCAATCCAGCTGCTAAAACGCTCACTAGACACCAGGGATTTACATTTTTTAAGGAAATTGGCATAAGGGAGCGACCCCTTGGGCAAGGGTCGCTCCCAGGGGGGCATTTTTTTTTAAGCCCTTTTCTGCCTCCCCTGGGGACGCTCCCCTAGGGGGCAAATTATAGTTAGGCCATTTCTGTTCCCCTTTGGGGCAGATAGGCCTATTTTTATGAAGCCAATCTGTCCCCAAGGGGGACAGAAACCACTAGACACCAGGGAGTTTTTTTTTTTTTAAGGGATTTCATGCAAGGGGAGCGACCCCTTAGGCAAGGGTCGTTCCCCTATGGGGCAAATTTATTTTAGGCCATTTCTGCCCCACTGGGGGGCAGATCAGCCTATTTTAATTAGGCCGATCTGCTCCCAAGGTGGGCAGAAACCACTAGACACCGGGGATTTTTTTTAATGTTGTTTTACAGATGGGGAGCGACCCCTTAGGCAAGGGTCGCTCCCCTGGAGGGGCAAATTGTATTTAGACCATTTCTGCCCCATTTGGGGGCAGATCAGCAGATTTTGGGTCAATTTGCCCCCAAGGGGGGCAGAAACCACTAGGCACCAGTGATCTTTTTTTTTTGCGGCAACGTCATGCAAGGGGAGCGACCCCGTAGGCAAGGGTCGCTCCCCAGGGGTGTTAGGGGGTCAAATTTATTTTAGGCCATTTCTGCCCCCCCTTGGGGGCAGATCGGCCTATTGTTATTAGGCCGATCGGCCACCAGGGAGGGCAGAAACCTCTAGGCGCCAGGGCTAATTTTATTTCTTCTGTTTGTTTGTTTTTTTAGAGATGGAGAGCAACCCATTAGGCAAGGGTCACTCCCCTGGGGGGCAAATTGTATTTAGACCAATTCTGCCCGCCTTGGGGGCAAATCGGCCGCTGTTAGGTCAATCTGCCTCCAAGGGTGGCAGAAACAACTAGGCACCAGTGATTTTTTTTTGCGCCAATTTCACGCAGGGGGAGCGACCCCGTAGGCAAGGGTCGCTCCCCCGGGGGTTGTGGGGCAAATTTATTTTAGCCCATTTCTGCCCCCCCTGGGGCCGGCGGAGCTAGAGGCCAAGATCCACAGGTAGGCACTTTGGAAAAACACCTCTGTTTTCTGTGAAAAAATGTGATGTGTCCACATTGTGTTTTGGGCCATTTTCTTTCGTGGGCGCTAGGCCTACCCACACAAGTGAGGTACCATTTTTATCGGGAGACTTGGGGGACCGCTGGGTGGAAGGAAATTTGTGGCTCCTCTCAGATTCCAGAACTTTCTGTCACCGAAATTAGAGAAAAAGGTTTTTTTTTTGCCAAATCTTTAGGTTTGCAAAGGATTCTGGGTAACAGAACCTGGTCAGAGCCCCACAAGTCACCCCATCTTGGATTCCCCTAGATGTCTAGTTTTCAAAAATGTGCTGGTTTGCTAGGTTTCCCCAGGTGCCAGCTGAGCTAGAGGCCAAAATCCACAGGTAGGCACTTTGTGAAAAACACCTCTGTTTTTTGTGAAAAAATGTGATGTGTCCACGTTGTGTTTTGGGCCATTTCCTTTCGTGGGCGCTAGGCCTACCCACACCAGTGAGGTACCATTTTTATCAGGAGACTTGGGGGAACGCTGGATGGAAGGAAATTTGTGGCTCCTCTCAGATTCCAGAACTTTCTGTCACCGAAATGAGAGGATAAAGTGTTTTTATGGTCACATTTTGAGGTTTGCAAAGGATTCTGGGTAACAGAACCTGGTCAGAGCCCCACAGGACACCCCATCTTGGATTCCCCTAGGTGTCTAGTATTCAAAAATGTGCTGGTTTGCTAGGTTTCCCCAGGTGCCAGCTGAGCTAGAGGCCAAAATCCACAGGTAGGTACTTTTCAAAAAACACCTCTGTTTTCTGTGAAAAAATTTGATGTGTCCACGTTGTGTTTTGAGCCATTTCCTTTCGTGGGCGCTAGGCCTACCCACACCAGTGAGGTACCATTTTTATCGGGAGACTTGGGGGAACGCTGGATGGAAGGAAATTTGTGGCTCCTCTCAGATTCCAGAACTTTCTGTCACCAAAATGAGAGGAAAAAGTGATATTTTGGTCACATTTTGAGGTTTGCAAAGGATTCTGGGTAACAGAACCTGGTCAGAGCCCCACAGGTCACCCCATCTTGGATTCCCCTAGGTGTCTAGTTTTCAAAAATGTGCTGGTTTGCTAGGTTTCCCCAGGTGCCGGCTGAGCTAGAGGCCAAAATCCACAGGTAGGCACTTTTCAAAAAACACCTCTGTTTTCTGTGAAAAAATTTGATGTGTCCACGTTGTGTTTTGAGCCATTTCCTTTGGTGGGCGCTAGGCCTACCCACACAAGTAAGGTACCATTTTTATCGGGAGACTTGGGGAACACCGAATAGCAAAACAAGTGTTATTGCTCCTTGTCTTTCTCTACGTTTTGTCCTTCCAAATGTAAGGCAGTGTGTAAAAAAGACGTCTATTTGTGAAATGCCCTGTAATTCACATGCTAGTATGGGCACCCCGGAATTCAGAGATGTGCAAATAACCACTGCTTCTCAACCACTTATCTTGTGGCAATTTTGGAAATACAAAGGTTTTCTTGATACCTATTTTTCACTTTTTATATTTCAGCAAATGAATTGCTGTATACCGGGTATCGAATAAAAACCCATTGCAAGGTGCAGCTCATTTATCGGCTCTGGGTACCTAGAGTTCTTGATGAACCTAGAAACCCTATACATCCCCGCAACCAGAAGAGTCCAGCTGACGCAACGGTATATTGCTTTTAAAAATCTGACATCGCAGGAAAAAGTAACAGATTAAAACGTGGAGAAAAATTGATGTATTTTTCACCTCAATTTCAATATTTTTTTATTTCAGCTGTTATTCTCTGTAGGAAACACTTGTAGGATGTACACAAATGACCCCTTGCTGAATTCAGAATTTTGTCTACTTTTCAGAAATGTTTAGCGTTCTGAGATCCAGCATTGGTTTATCACCCATTTTGGTCACTAACTGGAAGGAGGCTGAAAGCACAAAAAATAGTAAAAATGGGGTATGTCCCAGTAAAATGTCAAAATTTTATTGAAAAATTGGGTTTTCCAATTCAAGTCTGCCTGTTCCTGAACGCTGGGAAGATGGTGATCTTGCCACCGCAAACCCTTTGTTGATGCCATTTTCAGGGAAAAAACCACAAGCTGCCTTCTGCAGCCCTTTTTCCAATTAAAAAAAATAAAAAAACTAAATTTTCACTTTATTTTGGCTAATTTCTTGGTCTCCTCAGGGGAACCCACAAAGTCTGGGTACCTCTAGAATCCCTAGGATGTTGGAAAAAATGGACGCAAATTTGGCGTGGGTAGCTTATGTGAACAAAAAGTTATGAGGGCCTAAGTGCGAACTGCCCCAAATAGCCAAAAAAAGGCTCGGCAGAGGAGGGGATAAAGGCCTGGCAGCGAAGGGGTTAATATGGAGAGTAATTTTGAGGGGCGTTTTTTTAGCTTTTCAAATATTTCCATTCAGTACAGAATGAAGTTCAATATTTTCAATTTAAAAGTGTATAAAACCTTTGGCACATCCTGCTACATAGGTCGATAGTAGTGTAGTAGCCACAAATATATGGCTGATTAGATATGTCTGGAGGAACCTGAACAATAGTGCAATGTCAATTTTAGAGGCATTGTACTGCGTTGGAAAAACAGTATTGTTAACACGTAAATAAAGGTTACAAAATAATATAATGTGGTCATTTTTTAGGTTCCTCATAACTATCTTTCAATTTTTTCCTGTTACCTTCTTTTGTCACTCTTGGGGTATTAGCACTAAAAAGAACAGTTGTATGACTGAATATTCGCAGTCAGCTAGCAAAAGAGATAGTTTTAACATGATGATTTTTCAATTCCTTGAAGGACAGTCTAATGTTTTTAAGGTGGTAGTGGAATCAGCTGTGGAGATCATATGATATGGGTTTTTGAATGTAAGAAAAGCACCTTCAGAGCATTAGGCATTTGTGACTTTTCAACTAGCCAAAAGGCTGGGTCTATGAATTTGCAAATTTTGAGCTATAATGAAAAAGCAATAAGAATGCTAAACTGCTGTTTTAGTATTTGGCTTTTGCAATAACTAGTTAGAACTTTGATAGTGAGTATATCATTTAATTAAAAAAGACAGTATCCAAGCGTAGAGCTTCGAGGCCATTGTTGTTCACACTGGGTCAATAACAAATTATGGCTACCAGAATGTTTCAAATCACATCATATCTTTATAGTCCAGGTGACATAGAATGGAGAGATAACTTGATGCATTCTTCCAGTTGAAGGAATAGCGTCTACTTTTGTAAGCAGCAAATAACAGACGACACAGGTTAGAAACAATATTGCTTCTTTAATGAATGCGTGTAACATCACACTCATGATCAACTGATTTACTCTCGTGTTTGTTTTTCTTTTGTATCTTAAACTAGAGCCAAAACAAAATTTGCAAGTCATTTTCTGTTGGTGATTGTGAGGTAAATAGAAATGTAGGCGCAATATTGGTACGATATTTTGTATGTTACAAGAAGGCAATAACAGTTAAATGTCTGATAATTTCACATTATTTGTGCCATTTGAATATTATGTTATCTTTAAATACATTTTTTTTTCAGATACAAGAAAGAGAAAACTTGATTGAGGATATATTTTGAGAAAATAAGGCGTATATGCTAACTCGTTTAAAAAATGGGTGAGATATATTTCACAGAAAGGATGGTGGCATTATTACTATGGACTACAATCACATAATTAATCATCACTTGTTTGTGTACTAAACAGTTTTTGTGAAGGTGCACTTTGTCAATTGAAGATCAGCGTTTGGGTGATGTAAATATCTGATGCATTTTCAGATTGATTGTCTGTTGATGTTGGGTGAGTTATAGCTAGTCAATCTGTTTTGATTCATTTGTAATTATTGAGGGCGTGATTCCCAAAGGTACTTAACACTGTGCACTCATAACTTTACTATATGTAAGTTTCTTTGTGAATCGGGCCCTTTGTATTCAAGAAATATGTGGTCCGGTTGTGAGTAACTGGTACTACGTGTCTGATACCTTACATTCTCAGAATATGAATGGTTTTTGGTTGACTCTAGCACCTATTTTCTGATTTGTAACTTCTTGGTAGCACTATATCTTTTCCATCCCTCCATGTGTGAATTAGTTTTGTTATGATGTAAATTCCACCAAGTTCCAGGTGATAACTTGCATATGTGGGCATGGCTCTTTTGGTCTTTATCATAAGTGATTTACATGTACTTTCATATTATGTGTTGTATGTTCATAGTATACCTGAAATAATTCCTAAATTTAAGAGAGGATAAGATGAATTATGTTTTTAGTGGACTAGATATATGCCAATAACATGCGATGTTAGTCAAGCAAGGTTGGATAGCTATTCAAATGGTATGTTAATTTTTTAAAGAATTGTCATTGTAACATCACATCCTATGTTGTGTTACATAGGGGGTCATTCTGACCCCCGCCGGCCTGGCGGGAACCGCCAGAATACCATACCGCGGTCAAAAGACCGCGGTGGTCATTTTGAGTTTCCCGCTGGGCTGGCGGGCGACCGCCAGAAGGCCGCCCACCCGCCTAGCGGGAAACCCCCTTCCACAAGGATGCCGGCTCCAAATGGAGCCGGCGGAGTGGAAGGGGTGCGACGGAAGCAGTTGCACCCGTCACGATTTTCAGTGTCTGCCACGCAGACACTGAAAATCTGAATGGGGCCCTGTTAGGGGGCCCCTGCAGTGCCCATGCCAATGGCATGGGCACTGCAGGGGCCCCCAGGGGCCCCACGACACCTGTTCCCCCCAGCCAGGTTCTGGCGGTGGAAACCGCCAGAACCAGGCTGGCGGGAAGGGGGTCGGAATCCAACAGCGCCGCCGTGGAGGATTCCCAGGGGCAGCGGGAAACCGGCGGGACACCGCCGGTTTCCCGTTTCTGACCGCGGCTGTACCGCCGCGGTCAGAATGCCCATGGAAGCACCGCCAGCCTGTTGGCGGTGCTTCCGTGGTCGTTGGCCCTGGCGGTCCATTACCGCCAGGGTCAGAATGACCCCCATAATCTTAAATTGTCAAATGTACACTTTATCTTATGATCTATCCTTACTCTATCAGCCTTGAAAAAGCGTGTATTCCGCAAACCACGTTTTGGCTGTGAGGATTGTATATTGGCACGCTGCGAAGACTATACAGTTCCAATACTGTGTATCAAGCAATGTGAACATTTTAAATTTGCTATGACTATATGCACTATTAAAGTAAAGATTAGGTAATAAATTGAATTGTTTTATAGAAAATAGAGAGCACATCGAGCACCCCAAAACTATAATTTAATGTTGTTTTATATATATATATATATATACATATATATATATATATATATATATATATTCACTGTAAAAAACAAAGGTTGAAGGGATATTGAAAATATTAGTTAAAACAAAACATTGTAAACTAACAAAACCACTGAAATGCACTAATATAGTTGGATGACATACATAGTTTACTCAGGTAACTAGAACTCATGTCCTCGCCAGCATAGAGGAGGCTGTTACCTGCTGTGGGCTTTCTGAACAGACTGGTAGGTATTTCCCTTCTCCAATATCCATCAAGACACCCAGAGCTGAATTCACCCCCTACTGAGGGTACAAGTAAACTCCAAGTTTACTTGTACCCAAGTGCATTATTCCTCAGTTGCAGAACAAATTCAAGAGCATAAACTTTCCAAACCACAAATAAGTAACAAAATGAACCATAGCCAGAGAACGGCCTGTTCCATCCCAGTTGAGGTTTCGGGTGCAGTGGTCACCTGTTCCTCCTGCTATCCCCTGAAGAGGTTGACAAAGCTGGGAGCAAAACAGCTGCCCGTTGTAATGCCTTGAAGTGGTTTGTAGATGATCCCATTACACATTAAAGGGGTGGGTGGAACTCAGTTTTACATGCAAACTCTGTGAGATTTCGCAGAGTTCTGCCTTCCCCAAAGCCCAGGCCTGTGTCTAATTGCTGATGGCTTCTTAACATGTGGTCTTCTTTCAACTTCTGTCTGGTGTTGCTACATATTCTACAGTACTGTGTTCATCACATCGTATTTACTAGAAGGCTTAGCTCCTCACACCACTAGTAGAGTTTTCAGAGTAGTGAAAGAGCCTGGGAAGGTTTCCCTGTTTCAGGCAGCGAGAATGGACAGGACAATGGAGAATGACAGAGATTGCATTAAGCTTATCAATGACCTCTGTGTCTTACAGCAACCAATCAAGAAGGGGATGGAACCATCCCAAAAGACCTGGATCCTTCCTTGAAAGTCTTTTATTGCCCATGTGGTCATTTTAAGCACTAAACGGCACTTGACCAAATGGAGACCACCATGTTAGAGGTAAATTAAACTATCAGGGATTAGTTGGGCAAGTAGGTATGGCTTGCAAGCTATGATCTCCTGTATACATGTCAATATTTTCAACCTGCAAATAGGGAGATCTTATAACAAAATTAGACATCGGAGGGCGGGGGAATGTATTTATTTTCCCAGTTCCCTTACATGGAAGGTGCAATTTTGGATAGAGACAGCTGTAAATAGGAGTGTGTGAGTAGGGGTACTTAGACATGTGCACTTGTGTTTAAACGTACCCTGGGTGTGCAGATGGATGCGTTTATCATTCTTTTGCATATTTCTGCAAGTGGCTAGGTGTTTGGGGGTGTGCCTTTGTGGGGGAGTCGGGGGCAAAGGGCCACCATTGCTCCAATGGACAACCATGTGGTTCTTCAAGTGAAGAGGGGACTGTTACAAAAATAAACTTGCAATTGCCAAAGGAGTAGAAATTAAGTAATGAGTAGTTGTTTCAACCTATATTAAAATGCAATGTAAACAGGCATGGTGCTGGTTACAGACACCTTCTTATTTCTTCACAGTCATTCATGAGTGTGGTAACCCTCACTCTGTGCTCTTATAAACACTGCCTGTCAGCAGGTTTGAAGACATCCTTCCACAGCACCACTGAGACAGAAGGCCACCCATACTCCTGGAGGTCCCCAGGTCAGGTCTCAGTCATCAATCTGTGGGAGGTGAGAGTGCATAATCCGAGACCTAATTTAATGACCTGAGTGGTAGATTCCTACTCTGGTGGTGGTGGACAACCACACGCACAGGTGCAAGGATTCCCAGAAGCCTTACCTCTCTAAACACATTTGCACATCCTAAACACCCACGTACACCACTACCCCTAAACAGTAATTAGCAGCCAATAAGCAACTTGGGCCTCCACCTCTTGCTCAGCAGCACGCATGCGACTTCAGACAGGTGTCAAGGATGCTGCGTGCGCACCAATAACAAAGCGTTTTCACTTGTTGGCCAGATGAGGGCCTAACCTGATACACAGTAGTATGCTCCTGTGCAGTTTACCCCATCTCAAGCCACTTGAGGAGCTTTTTTGTTGCATGGCACTCATGACATCTTTGATGCAGAACCTGTCAGTGTGAACTAATGTTGCGATTGGGCTGCTATAACTGTAAAGATGACTGCTACTGCACTTACCCACTGGCTCAACAACAGATAAATGAAATTGCACAGAAGGTGACAAAGGATGCGACAGAAGCTGCATTTTCAGCGCTGATTAATTCCCCCGGCAAAGCAGGGTCTCCAAAAGTGTCTGGACACCATCATTATGTCTGAGGCTTGTCTACAAGGAACAGATATTTAAAGTCATGCACATATAGTCATCATCTCAGTCAAACCAATCAATTTTTATATCTCGAATATTGAGGGGACTGATGTCATAAAGTACAAACAATCAACATATCTTGAAGTACTCTTCAGAGCACCACCCCTGGATAAAACTAGTAGTCTGCCAGGTTGATTGTTTTTTGAATCATGGTTAAAAAATTCCGATAAATTATTTTCCTCTGATGCACTGCCTACTCCTGTTTCAGATACAGTTAGTACTAGTCAAATATGCCTGGTTAAACAGAGACAATAATCTGAAGGCAAACTTAAGACTTAGCACTAAAGACAAAATACTGGCAAAAAACTAGAACACGCATGAGGCCATCACAATCAGTAATCATGAAAGCGAAGTATAAAACGTCTATTAACAAAATATCACAAAATTGTCTGTATAGCTTAAAGAAATTTGTTCACAAAATGAATCAAAGAAAGGGACTCCATCTTTAAGGAGCTTTTTAACACTGGTAATGATTTTTGGCCCCCTTACGTGTAAGAATTCCATCCCTGTGTTACTCGAACTTTTTACTACAAAATCATAAATATTTACCTTAACTTTGATCCCAAGCCAGACATCAGTGCTTTGAACCATTTACAAGAGCTTCTGAAACCAAATTTGAAATGCAGTCTTTGAAATTTTTAGAGCATTTAAGGCAAGATATAGAACAAACTATGCAGTTGATCCCTTAAGGCTCTTTTGAGGATCCCTGCCCTTTTAAGATACTAAAGACCTTTTTTATCCCTTTCTTAAAGGATCCGATTAACTTGTTTATTACAACAGCTAAAAATCCACAGATTTGAAAGCACACCAATGTGCTCCCATTGCTGAAGAAGACCTCAGCAGACCTGTTAACATTATCTAACTCATTACAAAATCGAATACACATTAGTTCATTCACAATTGTCAACCTACATGCAGGGGAGCAACCTGCTCGATCCTCCTCTGTCAAGTTTTAGGGTAAAACGCAGCACTAAAACAACACTGTTTGCAGCTATTGATTAGATCAGGCTTAACTTGAATATATATTGCCTGACGACTCTTATTCTAATGATCTCTACTCTGCTGTTGATAGCGCATCTCATGCTATTCTGATAGAAAGGCTGCACAGGATCTGTACCAAATGAAGATCCCTGGCCTTAACACAAATATCCTTTTGCAACTTTTTAAATCTGAACCTAATCCAGTCATGTGTGGAGTGCCACAGGGTTTATTGCTAAGCCCTCCGCCTTTTAATATATACATATCCCAGTTAGTAAATCTACTGAAAGGGTGTGGAATACATTTAATATTATCTATCTCACATGAATATAAGCAGACGCAGCTGAAATTTCAAGAATGTCTTTGCTCAGTGGCCTGATTGATAAAGCAGAACTTTGTGAAGTTAAATTGTGACAAACGTGATATCACCCTGCTTGACAGGGATAACAGCCTTTGGCCAGATCTGGTGGACCAAGGAACTTAGCGAGGTTCCTGTAACTAAATCGGTGGCCAGTAATCTTGGTATTTTAATAAACAAACAACTTATTCTTAAGCAGCAGGTTAAGGCTTCTGCAACACTTGCTATGGTACTCTGCAGATGCTCTGCAAAGCCTTTAACTGGCTTTCATTGAATTGCAGAAAAAGCATTACTGATGCACTCACACTAAGTTGCCTGGACTGTGACAACACCCTGTACATGGGATTGGAAGAACAGTCTTTAACACAACTCCAAGGAGTTAAAAATACTGTGATGCAATTGGTATGCTGTCCTCCAACCAGAGCAGTATCTGCTTCAATGTTGGAAATTGCCCATTGGCTGGCATTTCCAGTGAGGTATGTGTTCAAGTTTTGTGCATATGAACAAGGCCCTTCATAGACTTGGCCCACTCTATCTGAGGATCAAGAATAGATTTTACTTTCCTTCCAGATTCCCCAGAAACTCCGCTTTGGTATATGCTCAGAGTCAATGCATCAGCTAAGCAAAAGCAAGATCTTTCTCCTTTCTTACAGCATGGCACTGGTATAAACGTCTGGGAAAACTACATCTAACAACTGATCACAGGAGGTTCAGTAAGCTGTTAAAAATGATTTCCCAACAAACATTTGTGTTCACTTTCCATCTCATGTTTTTTGGCTCTCCCTTGACCTTTTAGCTTGCACTTGTATACTCCTTATGAATTGCAAATGTGTAAGGGTTTTTTAGCATAACGTGACTTTTGTGAAAATGTCACTAGTAAGTGAGTGGAGGAGCAACAGCATTTGTAGGAAACAATGGGTAGGACAGGGAACTTTTTTCAGAGTGGAGGTTGAAGAGGGAAATACGATTTATAAGTCAGGCAGTAGATTTTTGTCTTTGAAATGCCCTTTTGAAGAGAATAGTACTAAGTACTAATCAGTGCCCTTCGTATCATTCCTCCTTTCAAAAGAAACCAAAGAGAACCAAGAAAGGCAAGAAGACTACCTGGTCAATGGCCACAGTAATAACACAGACTCCACATGCTGCATTCCTGCTGGTGGTGGTCAGTCGTGTTCATTATTTCTTACTTTTAAAAACTATTCATCATTATGGTCCTCTGTATTTCCCAACTTACCTTTACCTACTTTAGCATTGGCATTAACCCTGCACACATCCTTGCATTTTCTTTCATATTCCCTCATTTTGCCCAGCTGACTTTCTTCTTTCTGTAGCTTTCTTCCCCCTGTTTATACTACTGTGGCAGTAACGTTCGCCTCTTTTATATATCTTGTGGTAATAGAATATTGTTGAGAAAGTGAACAGGAAGAAATGCAGACTAATGACATCTAGACTGACAGGAAGCTTTATTGAGCAAGTGTAAGATGATACAAGAACATAGGCTGCCATGAACCCCAGCAGGATGCTGTACTCAGCTCACCACAGGTCTAACTCTCACAATGCTGACTCTGTATACCCCCATCATTTGGATATATTTTTCACATTCTCACTGCTGCTGTGTTTTATGTTTTTTAATCATTGTAAGGGCTTGTTTATGGCCTTGTATAAAATGTAAAATGTGGGCTTTTTTCTGCATGTTCCTGGTGGTGGCTAGTGTCAGGTTGGCTCCACGAGTACTGGCCCATGTAACCAGATATCTTCCTTTGTTCTCAACTACCTTCATACCCATGTGCTTGCACACAATTTTTGTGTTTGTTAATATTTGACATGGATTACATTGTGTTTATTTTTTTATGCAACCTTTAAAAGTATTTTGCAATGGTAAATGGTGTCACGTTGGAGGTGGAGCAGTCTCATGTATGGGCTGAGACAAATTTTGGGTGAATAACATATATCTGCACAATCATCTCCTTGCAATGCTACAATATTTTTGGGGGTTGGGAAGGAAGCTGCTGAAGGTAGTGTAGAACAACCACATTCTTTGTTCTCTATTTCGTCATCATTCCTCAAAATGAGGCACTGGCAATTTGTGTAACCAGTGTATGTATATGTGTGGTGTGTGCATCTGTGTGTGGGGGGTGGCCATTTTGTCTTTGTTTTTAATACCTCTTTCTTTGCTGGCTGAGAGACAACCATAATTTTGTAGAGCCAGTTAGTGTGTGTGAGTATGGTGGCTATGTTGTCTTCATTTTTTCATGACTTCTACGTTGCTTGGTAAGTGGTAGATGAGCAGCCAGTGTGTGTTTCAATTCTTTAATTCCACTTTTAAAGGCCATTTATTATGACCAGTGATAGAAGGAGCCTACATATTTTTTGTTACATTTTCTGTGTTTTCCGGATATAATTCTTTGTGCTTGTGTACATCATCATTGTAGTACACAAATGAGGTTTCTAATTCCTTTATTCAGTTTTTGCCTGTCACCACTGCCTCCTATGCCCCTGCAGGGACACTAGAAATTATTTAATTCATTTATTAAATGGTTTGCCTTTTAACAGTAACATTACAGCTCGCCATGGCAGGTTGTAAATCCTTACAACACGCAGTTACCACAGATATTTGTTACCAATTTCAAACCCTGAAAAATCTCAAAAGATACTCAGTGGTCCAATAACCCACTACAATTTAAAGAGTGAGGTGATCAATCAGAACTATAATAATGTTTGCTTGAGTAAATTTTAGTTACGTATAACACAGAACACAATAACACTAGCAGTGTATCTGTTGCACTAGAACATTTCAGATGTTAGCAATTCACAAGGAAGACCAACTGTGTTAGGCTATGCTTCTGTTTTGGAATACTTGTGCTAATTTATAAAGACTTTGTTCTAGCTACAAAAGTACTCATAGGGGACAGTTTTGATCTACTTGGAGTGGTAAAAATGTTTACGTCTAATCCACAAAATTCTAGTGACTCTTGATATAGAGTCAATGTACAGAAACATCTCTCAGGGGGCACATGAGTCATCACCAAATCTTTTCTTGACTCCACCAATAACTTGGGAATGCTTGCAAGAACTTCCCTAGGAATATTTTGTGTTTCTTGGAAACTCCAATCCCAGATTATAGACAGTTCAATGGGCATTAACTTCACTTCAAATGCAGAAAACGTATTTGCATCTGATTTAAAGATACATTCATCTATCTGGCTCTAAAAGTGTTAAAACAATGAGTTTTTGTAAGTGGTGGGATGGCTATAACATAGGAAACAACCCCTTCTTGGAGGTTTTTATGACTTGAATCCGCAGTTCCATTTCCTTTAAAAGTATCAAATATCTCCTTATGAACCACACTGTATGGCAAAACACTGATTATGAGTGACTCAGAAAATAATGCCCTCTGTGCAAATCTCTGTGCAAGAGGCAGAATTTTGGTAGTGTGAATTTTATTACACCAATAATTACTGGGTGAGATAAAGTCTGCAACCCCAATAAATGCCTGCAGGTCAAATATCCAGGAATTTAAGGGGGGTGAAAAAAGCCCCAAGAAATTCGGCCCCATTTTCGGTTTTGTTGCATGTGCTTTTTAAGGGATTGCCTACCAGCACACTTCCCATGAACAGCTACTTACTACACTATAACTGCCACAGTCCACATGCCCTCTAGTTTAATTTACTATAAAAAACAATTTATCGGAATTTAGTAAATATAACCTAAAAGGTGACTTTTGGACAGAGGCCAAATTTAGAAATATACAACCTTACAAACTGATAAAATGAGCAATGAAGCAAGCAAGGTTTTCTTCAGAAGAAATACATTCTGCTCTCTACAAGAGGGAGAAACTGAAACAAAATATTATGACGAGACTTGCCTTTCCCTTGTCCTGGACCATTACGGTTGCTTGGGCCTTCTTGCTGTGAATGGATATAATAATTGTTTAACCATGAGGGGTTAATAATTCAACAAACAAACCTGTCACCCATTTGTTTAAAAAGCTCACCAATGTAAATTCGAGAAACAAAATGACCATACATTGTGCCCTTGTAAATTGTTCCAAATTAGACAAACAATGCAAAAATAACATCACACATTGGGCACCATTATGGCCAAATCTTCTGCATGATCTCTAATGCTCCATTGGAGTCACTTTACACAAACAAGAATATTTAAATCAAAGATATATACTTATTTTGGTGTTTATTCAGGAGTTTTGTGGAGCGCCATGCGTCATTTTTTGGATGCTTCAAAACACATATTTTAAAGCACTACCAAAGGGGATAGGCCACACCTTTCCAATGCCACCCTTCTCCCGCTCCCATGACCATGATCACTGCTGAGGGGTAGCAACCTGTGTCCATACATAAGACCTGTGTGTTATACAAATGGCTTCTATTACATGGCCTAAATATTAGAAATAAAGAGACATCAAAATACTGCCTTAAAAATATTGACAACCCTTGTACCAACATCCTATACATAAAACACAAATATCAATAACAAAAATAGTCATAAAATGTAGGACATAAAAAGATATTGAGAACAAAAACAACTAATTAAAACATATTGATAGTCTAACTCATTTTGAGACCCATATAAATAAACTCACCTCACTATGCAGTTTCTTTATCAGCTCTTTCATAAAATTATGAGGGATACTATTGAAAAAAAGTGAGATTTAACAGCATTATCATCTTTATCAAATGTCCTGCCATATATTGAAAGAGAGAGATTCGTCCGAGTGTTCAATCCGTTTCTACCACAGCTCTGTTGAAATTCAGCTCCACAATTTTATTTAAATCATTCACTATCATCTATTTCCTGTCTTTAATGCCCTCAAGAATCTTATTCCATACCATGATTTCCATTTTTCTCATTATTCAAGTAAAATTTCTCAGAATCTCTGGTTGATTATCTTTACAACTGGCACAGCTTCTTTAATGTAGGATGTATAAACCAGCAAGTCATTTGCATACTCGGAAATCTTCTGATCCCAGAGGCTTGCCACTCCAGAATATCCATCTCATAGATCAGACACTGAGAAGCAGACCAGAGTAATCATCCAGTACAGAATCTCTTCTCTGCCTTTTCTTGTTATCTTCCCCCTTTCCCTTCAGTGCTTTCTCTTGTGGGTTGTTGTTGTCACAGGGATCAGTACAGTTGGGCATTGGTGGACTACACATGTTGCACAATGCTCCTGCTGGGTTCGAATGTTCAAGGTTAGTGCACCTGTTGTCTCATAATTTGAGTTCTCCTGGCACTCTTCTCCAAGGTAACCATCACTATGTCATGTTATTTCATGCAGATTTGTGCTATCACCCGGGATAGTATTGTGGTGCTGAGTGGGTGTGAGTCTAGGCACACTCAGGGCCTATGGAAAAATAGAAGGACGGGGAGAGATTTTTAAAAACTGGTCCAGTGCATAGTCTCCCAAAGCTAAGCATACATAAGTAAGGTGTATGAAAAACCGCAGGTCGAAAGGGCACTATTAAAAGTAGAAGACGGAGCCCCCACATACCCAATGGGTGTCATGATTCATCATAGGGTTTGCTTCTAGTCGGGCTGGCGCTGCAATGTCTGACGTGCCCCTCAAGGGGGCTCTTTACTAGAGATCTTTTGTGAAGAGGTGCTGTTGTTGGAGGAAAGAGATTAAAATTGCCTCTAAACCCTAACACCAATTTAGCAATTCCTTAGAAAGTGTCTAGGTCAAGGTTAAAAATACAGGGAGTCATCATGGAGACAATGTTGCTGCACTCTACCGGAAAAGATACAGAAAAGGAAGCTTGATCCTACAACCCTAAATGATGGTCGACATGTTTCACTAGACTTACGTGGTCATTCTGAGTTTAGCGGGTGGCCTCTGCTAGTGCAACCAGGATACCGCCGGCCTTGTTCTAAGTTCACCGCAGGGCCGGCAGGGGGAAACAGTGTTTCTGCCCACCGGCACTGCAGTGAAGCGGCGCCAATGTGGCAGTGCAGTGGGTGCCCACCACTGCCATTCTGCCAGCTTTTGCACGGTGTTGTAAACTGGCAAGGAAAGGCTGGTAGATGGGGACTCAAAATCTGGAGGGCAGCGCTGCTTGCAGCGCTGCCCTATTGCATTACAACCATATGGACCGCCAGGACCGCCGGCCAGCAGGCTGGCTGCAGGCTGACGGTGTTGGCGGTTGGACTGCAGTGGCTCTGCCACAGTCAGAATGGGGCGGTCAGGCCGCGACAACAGAGGCGGTCCGACCGCCACCCCGAGTCTGGCGGTCTCAGGACTGCCAGACTCAGAATGACCACCTTCGTCTTTAGGAGGGACTGGGCTCAAATAGCTTAGAAGTACACTAGGGCTGGTTAGTCCTGATTATTAATACATCTAAGAGAATAGGTGATTCCACTACAATTGAGATCAACCTGGCAGAAAATACACCCAAGGCCACTTTGGTGGTCATTACAACCTCGGCGGTCTTTTTGCAAGACCGCTGAGGGACCACCGTGCTGAAGACCGCCAGTGCAGGCGGTTTCCCGCTCGGCGAATTATGACCCCTATCAGTGCCAGGGAATGAATTCCCTGGCACTGATAGTGCTTACCGCCATGGATTTCATGGCGGTTCCCAACCCCATGAAATCCATGGCAGTCAGCCGGGTCGTGATACCGCTGGCGGTCTTGTGACGGCTGCCGGGTTGGAGACCCAAGTCTCCAGCCCAGCGGTCGTCTCCGCCCTGGCGGTCGGATCGGAGAAATGGAAGATGACCATGGCGGCAACCGCCATGGTCATAAATCCAATTTTTTTACCGCCAGCTAACAATCGGCTTGCTGAGATTAACACTGAACTAAATGAGACCAAAGAGTATTCCACCCGACAAAAGATCACCAAACTCCAAAAAGACATCACTACGTTTAGTAAAGAGAAGGTATATCCTTACATCAAGGACAATTATGATGTGGATACCCAATCATGGTCCTCAGATGAATCTGGACCCTCATATAGGAAACCATGGATCTATAGCAGTAGCTCCTCATCTGATGGTTGGAGTACAGATGAGGGTATGCCTCAACCTTCTTACAACTTACCTCGATTACAAATGCACCAACCTCCATCGTGGCAAACTAACTTCCCTTTTTTCCAACCTCGCCCCATGAAGTCCTTTGTGCCTTTTTTAGGCTGAGGCCGGGGCAGAGGAAGAGGTAGACACAGAGTCCATTGGGCCAAGGAAGAACCACAAATGGTCACAAGGAGGCGAGGGAAGAACCAGACAAAGACAATCTACTGGTCAATCTGTCACAAAGATCCCTCTCCACGGACAAAGCACATTTTTTGAACAAAGGGCTGGGTTTTGTACTGACCCTGTAAGAGGATTTGTTCTGCCTCAATTGTGAGTTATCTAAATTTTTCAGGAAGATCCGCTTGCATTTTCTATTTAAGGACAGACCCATTGAGTCTCCATGAGAGAATTCGTGACTTAGGACCCCTTCTACTTTTACACCTCCGACTAGCACTATGCCTTGCGAACTACTCACCTTTGAAAAGGCAGTTTTATCTGATGTGCATAAATTAGGTCCTAAGCGTTCCTTTATGAACACTCCATCAAAGGACAATGCTGCGCTCAAAGCCTTGGCTCAAGATATAGTATAGTTATCAAGCCAGCAGACAAAGGAGGAGCCATTGTAATCTTGGACTCACAGATGTAAAGACAAGAGTGCCTACGTCTTCTGAGTGACGCAGCCTATTATGACCCGACACCACTGACCCTACAAGGAGACTAGAATGTATGATTCGGACCATGATTCATGAAGGCGAGACCAATGCTTGGATAACCTATTAAGAGGCCGAATTCCTGGACACTGATCATCCTCCCATCCGATACTTCTACTGCCTCCTCAAAGTTCATAAGGGTATTCATCCTTCCCCATCATCTCGGGCATAGGCTCTGTTCTTTAACCTCTTTCTACTTTTTGTGATCATTTTCTTCAACCCATTGTGAGGCAGACTCCCATTTTCTTGCCAGACACTAAAGATATTCTTAACCTCATTAATTCTTTTAATGCTATTAAGCAAGTCAATGCCTTGAATAGTCTTGATGTGGAAGCCCTCTACAATAACATACCCCAAGCAGCCACACTTAGGGTTGATGAAGATTTGCTAACAGCTAGCAATTGGAGGTCCCCACTCCTATTCACTTTGTTATGCAATGTGCCTTGCTAGCCCTCAGTGAAGATTTTTTCAGTACGAGGACCAACTTTATCATCAAATCCGTGGGACATCAATGGGACGTACCTTTGCTCCCAGCCTAGCTTGCTTGTATACGTTCCACTTTGAACAACAATTCATCCTTAGTAGCTCCAATCCGTTTTTTGACAGCATCACACTATGGCGTCTCTATATTGATGACATTTTGATTGTATGGCACCAAAGTCTAAAGAGAGTAGATACTTTTTCCACTTGGATCAATAGTCAGGACCCCTTCCTCAAGTTTACTTTGACTACCTCCGACAGTCAAATTTCATTGGATCTAATAATTTCCATCAATCAGAGCAAATTAGAAACCAGTACTTTTCATAAAACTACTGACTGGAACAGCCTGCTCCTATATGATAGCCATCATCCCCTGCATTACAGGATAACTCCCTTATGGTCAATTCCTCAGACTTCGTCGGAATTGCAGTACAATTTCCACTTTTGAGATTCAAGCAGATGACCCCACACGGAAATTGTGTGACCAACATTATCCACAACAGATTGTGAACTCACCTTGGAAACGGGCACGAAATAACCACAGAGACACCCTATTGACCACCTTTTCCAAACCATGTGATACACGTTTTACCTTCCTCTCAACACATACCCCCTGTCCAACACCATCAAAAACATTGTCAACAAACGATGGTCCATACTCAGCAGTGTGGGTGAAGCAATACCCAAACCTTTGTTTGCCTTTAAACGTACCAAGAACATCAAGGATTTGATTGTTCATACCCACCCCAAAATGATCTGTCCTTAATCCAGACTACCCTTTGGCAACTCCCTCCGGAACAAGATCATCACCCTTGTGGAAACTGTAGTGTCTGCCCACGGACCAGACAAGTTGATTCCCTTGACCTTGAACTTATAGGGAAGTGGCTACTTAACAAACATACTAATTGCAACACTCGCAACTGTATCTACATGATCACATGCCCGTGTAACTTATGCTACATAGGGATGACCACCAGACCTGTGAGAACCAGAACCAATGAACACCGTAGTAACATCAGATGTGGTTGCTCTACAACCAAATTGAGTGTGCACACCGTTATGCCAACAGAAATACGCCCACAGCATCATGACCCACGAATCACTGCGGCGGTCATTCAACCGCGGTAAACCATTGGCAGTACACACCACCGCGCTAAAAATACAAACACACAAACAAAACAACACCACATTTGACAAATCAAAATACACACACCTGATACACATATACACACCACTCCCAAAACACTATAAAAAAACACACACTACCCACAACCCTTTACGACCCAAATATTTTGGCAACTGAGAGAGAGAGACAAGCCAGGAGCACCCACTGAATCTGAGCCACAAAACACCATCACCCATACACCATCCACGCACCCCACAGCACACACCCCAACACATCACACCCTCACACATACCACTCACACTGCACCCATGGCACCACAAAGACACCCCATGTTCTCAGAGGAGGAGCTAAGGGTCATGGTGGAGGAAATCATCCAGGTAGGGCCACAGCTATTCGGATCACAGGTGCAGCAGACATCCATTGCAAGGAAGATGGAGCTATGGCGGAGAGTCGTGGACAGGGTCAATGCCGAGTGACAGCACCCCAGAACAAGGCATGACATCAGGAAGGGGTGGAATGACTTACAGGGGAAGGTGCGTTCTGTGGTTGCAAGACACCGGATAGCTGTACAGAGGACTGGCGGTGGACCACCCCCTCTTCCCCCACAACTAACAACATGGGAGGAGCAAGTCTTGGCGATCATGCATCCTGAGGGCCTGGCAAGAGTAGCAGGAGGACTGGTCTCTGTAAGTCAAATATTCACTACTTTATTCCCCACCCTACCTGCATGCCATCACAAACAACAACCCCTACCCTCACCCCCATCACCCCACTACCTCACATATACCTCACCATCACAACCCACCCATCCCAATACCAAGCCCTGCATGCAATAACAATGAATTGACCCCATCACAGACCTGCATGGACATCCATCACCACAGCATGCACACTAGTGACAATCACTTAGCCAAACCAATCACAGCTCACACAAGCCAAAGCTGCCTTGCTAATAAGAATTATAGAGGGAAATATATCCATGCTCAAGATGGCACATGCAGATACAATAACACTGAATTTACATCCCCACAGGACCCCCAATCAACGTTACTGGAGAGGAGGTGCCAGCCACATCCAGTCCCCCCTCAGAAGAGGCCCACAGTAATGACAGCAGCTCTGCATGCCTGGATCACGACGACCAATCTGGCCCATCAGGGACCTCTGGACAGTCGGTGACCCAGGCACAGTCCCAACCCACCACAGGGCCTCCCACCTCAGGAAACACCACCACAGCACCCTCCCAGCGGGCCCATCCCTCTGTCCCCAGGACACATCAATCAGCAGTGTTTTCACCATTACAGGGACCCCAGGCAACCCCACGAACACAGGACGATCAGGGACCTGGGGTCAGTGGCAGTGGGCACACAGTTCAGGGGACAGAGGCACAGGACAATAGGGAAGCTTGGAGGACTGCTGTGCGACAGGGGGAGGACAGGCCCAGGGAACCGACTCTCCACGAGGCACTCACCAACATCCTGGGAGCATACCACAATTCCCAGGAGACCATGGGCCAGATACTGGACAAGTTGTAGGAGACCCAGTGGCTGCAGGAGGGACAGTACCTGGGGATCAGGGAGGACCTGAGGTACATCCATACCATCCTGGTCACCATTGCAGGGGTGCTGGCAGACATGGCCAACACCATGAGGGAGGCAGTGGCATATCCTGACACTAGCCACACCGAAGGACAGCCCTCCACCTCCGCCAACGCTAGTGGACAGAAGGCCCTGCCACAGGAACAACAGGCCACCAGCACCCCACCCCCTGCAGATGGAGAACCACCCCGCAAATGGTCCCTGTGATCCAGTCAGAAGCCAGAGAACATTGCCAAGACCCCCACCAGGAAATTACACTCTCCTGATTGTCACCCTTGTGTCCTGCTCTTTCACCCTGTCCACCTTGAACTGCCATTGCTCCCCTTCCTATGCCCCCTTGGACAATACACCTCTGATACAAATAGACAGGACTTTCCTCCATCAGCAACCCATCCCATTGCAATACCCACTCCACTTATTAGCACCAAAATAAACACCCTTGGAACAAAATCAAATATGGAGTCTGTCAATTGTTTGATAAATGTATTAGTTTTACAAACTGTAAACATTGTAATTCAAATGCACTGTAATATTTACATAGGTATGACCTGTAGTAGTGGGCAGCAGTAAACACACCAGGAGCCAGAGTGGGGCACAGAGATCTGAAAATAGAGATGCCAAAGGATACAGTAAGTGGCCATAGAAATAGGGAATACAGACTGCCATGTTCAATGTCAAACACAAAACTGCAATGGAAGGTGAAGTTACAGTGTCTTACCTGTGTGTCACTGGAAGTACTGTTAAATTAGTGTAGTTCTGTTGTCCACATCTTCTTCCTCTGCCTCCTCTTCATTACGGTCCACAGGCTCCACCGCTGCCAAACAACCATCCCCAGGCTCATCATCTTGAAGAAAAGGCACCTGGCTTCTCAAGGCCAGGTTGTGCAACATGCAACATGCAACATGCAACATGCAACGATGATCTGGCACACCGTCTTGGCTGAGAAGTACAGAGATCCACCTGTCAGATGGATGCACCGGAATCTGGCCTTCAGGAGGCCAAAGGTTTGCCCAATTATCCTCCTTGTTCACCCATCTGCCTCATTGTAACATTCCTCTGCCCTTGTCCTGGCATTCCACACTTGGGTCAGTACCCATGAGAGGTTGGGGTAACCAGAGTCACCTGCAAATATCAAGGGATACCTGTTAGCCACACACTCATCCTTAGGGCCAAACCCACACCCATATACCTACATCAACTGGGCGGGGACCAGGGGCTCACCTATTAGCCACACCCGGTGCCTTTGGAGTTGAGCCATCACATATGGGATGCTGCTGTTCTCAGTATAAAGGAATCATGCACAGACCCAGGAAACTTGGGATTCACATGAGAGTTGTACTGGTCCACCAAACACAGCATCTGCACATTCAGGGAGTGAAAGCTTTTTCTATTTCTGAACACTTGTTCATTTCTCCGGGGTGGGGGGGGGGCAAATGCAATAAGTGTACCATCAATGGCACCAATGATGTTGGGGATATGTCCCAGTGCATAAAAGTCAGCCTTCACTGTGGCCAAATGCTCCACCTGGGGGAATACGATGTTGCTGTGCATGTGTTTCAGTAGGGCAGACAACACTTTGGTCAGCACGTTTGAGGACATAGGCTGTGACATCCCTGATCCAATGGCCACTGTCGCTTGGAAGGAACCACTTGCCAGGAAATGGAGCACTGACAGGACCTGCACTAGAGGGGAGATACCTGTAGGGTGGCGGATAGCTGAGATCAGGTCTGGCTCCAAATGGGCACACAGTTCTTGGATTGTGGCCCTATCAAGTCTGTAGGTCAGGATAATGTGCCTGTCCTCCATTGTCGCTAGGTCCACCAGGGGTCTGTACACGGGGGATGTCTCCATCTCCTATTCATCCTCAGGGGTTGAACTCTAGGGTGAAAAACAGAGAGCAGAAGGTCATATACACACATATTTCAACATTAATATGCAATTTTTTCTTTACAGAAACAGTGTGTGAAGTCGTAAGTCAGTTGATGGGCCAATGTCTGCTGTGACGCAGTTAGGTGCCATGGCCTGTGCCCCCCTGCAATGGTGGCTGCCTGTCCTGTGAGGAGCGACAAGTGGAAATGAGGTAATTCCTCTGGCGTTGTGCGCCGTTGCGGTCGGCAGTTGACGACCGCCGTGCAACACTGCATTGATTGTCACTGGGCCCTACGGGTTCCAGGAGCCAATGGCGATGTACGCCGGCGGTAACGGTACACACCGCCGCGGATGTGACCACCATTTCCTATCTGTTCACTCACTTGCTACCTAACCTTCAGCAGGAGAGGACCTACACTGTAGAGACTGGTGGATGGGGTCCTACCCCAGTGTACTTCACTCTATGATCCTCCTCACAAATAGGTGAGTGCACTGTGAGCATGATGCGTGGACCTATAATGTATGGATTGCTCTATGTTTAAGCCTCATGTGGGGGGGTCTAAGGGGTCCTTGGCAGAGTGCTGCATGTATGGTGGACAATGTATGTGCATAAGGGGATGGGGAGATATGTTGGTCCATGAGTATAACAATCCGGACGGTATGACTAATACCTTTTCTGCTATATTTATTTCTGCATGTCAGCGCCCATCAGAAAAAGGGTATTTGGCGTGCCATCGCCAAGTAGGTGCAGACCCTGGGGGTCTTTGATAGGTGGAGCACCCACTGCCATAAACGGTGGGAGGACGTGCGCCGCTGGGCAAAGAAGACAGCGGAGGCCCAGCTGGGGCTGGCCTCCCAATGAGGAAGGGGTGCCCGTCGTTCCCTAACCCCCTGATGTTCCGCATCCTGGCAGTGGCCTATCCGGAGTTGGATGGGCGCTTGAAGGCATCACAGCAGCCACAAGGGGGTGAGTAAAGATTCAGAATCATGACTTTGTGCACATTAAGGTGTTACCTAAGTGGGGGATGTGGGCGAGCATGGCAGCGTATGTTCAATAATGTGCAAACTCAGATGCACCCCAACCCCAATTATGTTAGTGGGCATCTACTACTGGGCAGGTTCCTGTGGGTTTCAGGTGTGCAGCTAAAGGTGTTAGGCATTGTACCCCATTGCCTGGTGACTAGCATTGTAACTGGTAGTGCACAGCCTAGTATATAAGGGTGTTCCCTGTGAGTTGTGTACGCCAACGGTAGGGTTGTTGCTGGCATTGACCAAGTGTATCCTCTGTCTCTCCCCCCCTTTTTGTTTTGTCACCCTGTCCTTGTGTGCATTAGCATCATGTGGCGGAGGAGCAGATGCACTGGCGACGGAGGGAGCTGCCTCCTACATGGGCCTAAAGGCTGAATCCACAGACGGTGAGGGCACCAGTGGACGGAGGGCGAGGCGAGCACCACGACAGAGACAGGAGGGGACACTACCGACAGTGACACCTCGTCCGATGGCAGCTCCCTGGCAGTGGCGGACACCTCTGGGGCCACCCCAACTACAGGTACGTCCGCCACCCCCTGTACCAGCACTCCCCTCCCAGCAGCCCCTCAGTGAATTTCCCATGCCCACTCTCCAAGGAGGGTGGGCATCTCCTTCGCCCCAGGCATCTCAGGCCCTTCCCCAGTCAGCCCTGCTGCCCTCAGTGAAAAGGCTATTGACCTCCTGAGATCCCTCTCTTTTGGGCAGTCAACCATACTGAATACCATCCAGGGTGTAGCAGGACATTTGCGACAAACAAATGCATATCTGGAAAGCATTCACTCTGGCGTGGCGGCCCAACAGAGAGCATTCCAGGCTTTGGCCAACACACTGATGGCAGCCATTGTCCCGTCTCCAGCCTCCCCCTTCAACTTCCTCTCCCCAGTCCCAATCCCCTCAACCCCAGCTTACCCCAAGCACACCATCGGCCCAGCAATCACCCAAATAAACACACAGAAGTGGCTCAGGCAAACGCAAGCACCACACTTCAGCTCACAAGCACTCACACAAGCACCATCCACATGCAGACACACCAACATCCACTGCCTCCACTGTGTACCCCTCCTCCTCATCCACCTCCCTCCCAGTAGCATCTCCACTCACACCTGCATGCACTCCATGCTCATCCACTACATCCATCACCAGCACGCCTATCACTACACGCCCCTCACTGGCAGTTACCACCCCCACATCCATGCACACGTCCCCTGTGTCCTCTTCCACTGTGTCTGTGACCCCTCCTCCCAAAGTACACTAATACAAGCACACAGACACCCAACAGCCATCCACCTCACAACAGCATCCAGCCCATGCACCTGTACCCAAACACAGCAGACTGACACCTCCTACAACCACTCCCTCTTCCTCCACTCCCAAACCTTCACCCTCTTGCCACCCCAGTGTCCCTAAGAAGCTTTTCCTCGCCTCCCTTGACCTATTCCCTACCTCTCCCCCCATCCTTCACTTTGGGCCAGGGTGGCCAGAACCCAGCCCAGCACCTCAGCCACCCAGTCCACGGCCACTGTGGTTTCTGCACCAGCTGCAGGTGTGAGAGGCTCCAAGGAGGTACCCGTCATCCCAGCCAGTGTGCCAGTACTACCTGCCAAGGCCAAGAAGGGTCTGCCACCTAGCAAGGGCAAGAAGGGGACACCAGCCAGCAATGGGAAGAAGGCACCACTAGCCAGCAAGGGCAAGGAAATGACACCAGCTGGCAGAAGCAAGGAGGCACCACCATCTGCCAAGAGCAGGAAGGGGCACACAACACCAGCCATGGCACTTCAGCCGTCTGAGGCTGCAGGTGAAGGCCTGGAGGCTACCACCACCACTGGCAGCACCCCACCCCGCCACGGCCTGCACCGCCACCTGCACCGCATTCAGCACCGCCACAAGACAACACATCCAGCAGCACCACTGCCAGCAGCAGCAGCCCCAGTGGGCAGGCATCCGAGGCTGCAGGTGAAGGCCTGGAGGCTACCACCACCACTGCCAGCACCGCTACCTGCAGCGCAACTGGCATCCACTGAGCAGCCGCCACCGCCGGCGAGCAGTGTGTAGTGGTACCTACATGGGCTGCAGTGCGTCCTGGCCCCTGCAACACCTTTCGGTGTGACACACAGGTGAGAGACTGTGACCTTGCCCCATCCAGGATGAAGCACACTGGGCAAAGGACCCCTCCAAACCCAGTGGAAGAAGGCATCCACTCAGTTCCTCCTTGCCAGGATGAAGCACACTGGGCATAAGGCCCCCTCGAGAACCAGTCGAAGAAGGCATCCATTCACCCCCTCCTCAGCAGGATGAAGCACACTGAGCACAAGGCCCCCTCCAGAACCAGTGGAAGAAGGCATCCACTCAGCCCCTCCTTGCCAGGATGAAGCACACTGGGCACAAGGCCTCCTCCAGAACCAGTGGAAGAAAACATCCACTTGAGAGACTGTGGCTTTGCACTCCCAAGGACCAAGCATTCGGCAAACCATCCACTAGAGAGACTGTGGCTTTGCACTCCCCAGGACCAAGTAGTGGGCAAACCACCCACTTGAGAGACTGTGGCTTTGCACTCCTCAAGACTAAGCAGTGGGCAAACCACTCACTTGAGAGACTGTGGCTTTGCACTCCCCAGGACCAAGCAGTGGGCATGGATCCCCCTCCAGGCCAATGGCATTGTATCATCTTCTGACTGAGGTGCCTCCCATTCCCCGTCCCCCTGAGGTGCCTGTATGTGTGTGATCTGATGCCCCTGCAGTGTTCTCTCCAAATTGAGGCAGGAGTAAAGTGTGGCCTTGGCCTATGTGTTTTGGCCCAGTGAGCCACGGACATTTTGGAGTGGGCATTGTCCCTCTTTTTGTATATATTGACCATACTGTTTATTGCTTTAATAACGTATTTTTCTAAATTTATAATATTACACTCACTTTAATCATTTCCTTTTGTCCTTACGTTATTCTTGAGGGTTACGGGGTGTATATGTAATGTTGTTGCATCTGTTTGTGTGTAGGGTGTTGGGGTCGGGGTGTCGCATGTGTGTGTGTCACTCTCTTTTTCCTCCCCCCTCCCTTGTGTGCTAGGTGCAGTACTCATTGTGGTCATCTTTGCCTGCGTTCGTGTTCCTGGTGTTAGAGAAGGTACACCAGCATTGGGAAAAAGTGCAGCTCTGGCTCTATGGAGTCGTGGTTCTTCCTTGAGTGTCGACAGGTGAGTTGTTTCTCTTTAGAGTACTGTTTCCGCAGTGCTTTTGATGGCGTTCGTACTGCCCTGGAAGAGCTGGCAGATAGGCGTGTTGTAATGCAGTGGGCGATATATTGTCTTCCGCCTGGCTGTTGGCGGTTTCTGCCGCAATGTTTGTTGCTACCGCCATGGTGGTCGGTGTGTTAAAGTGGCTGTTTGTGTTGGTGGTTTCCGCCATCGTCATGATTCAATTTTTTTTACCGCCGGCCTGTTGTCGGTGTTACCACTGCTTTATCACCAACCGCCAGGGTTGTAATGAGGGCCTTAGTGTTACAATATATATAAAAGTCACACCACGTTTGCAGCATTTGTATTACCCAGACTGTCTTTTATCATCATAGAAGCACCTCATTGATTTGTGCTCTTCTTTTGACATGTTGCACAGAAATATTCACAGGATTAAATTCATGTCATTTTGTTGCATAAAATATGTTCACCATATACTTGGACTTATGATTACTGTAATGTAATCAACTCATTTTTTCTTTCATGTGCACTCTGCAGTCCTGGGGTGACATTCCCCAGTTAATTTATATCTCTTTACCACATGATTCACTCTCTGTTGCCGAATAATTTAGGCTATAGCCTGTTGTCACATGAGAACACTTGTATTAGTCTTACCTCTATATTTCGATGACAAACTTGTCGCTATCCACGGCCCCATTCCTAATTGGCCACAGGGCCCTGGACTGCCCCTTTTTAACCTGGCAGCCTCCTCGTTCCCATGATTTCCTGGTTCTGCAGCCGCCGGATAGGTCCCCGGTCCTGGACACCATTGGCATATGTGAGTACACTGTCTTGTTGACTATCCCTACGATTCCTTGCACAGGATGTTTTTGTTCATGCCTATGTTTATCCGCAAGCAGCAATCCTTTGTTGTGCCGGTAGCGGACTCGTTATACTCTTCCCCAAGGCTAGCGCTGCCGTAGTAAATAGTCCACCCGCTTTTGACTTTATTTTGTTGACTTCATACACGGGACTTCTATAACCACTTTTTTTCAACACATTGACCCGCTGCATTGTACTTGAGTGATGATGGCATCTCCTCTGGTGCACTTCCCCGTGTGGTTGGCATTCTGTACGTTGACCAACTTACATTTTTTAATTAATCTAGTTACAACCAATCCAGTGGCTGGACTTGATCTATTAAGCTTATTGTCTTGTACTATAACAGCACGCCGGCAGAGTGGTACATTTTTATATATGCAATCACCATCACTTCTTTAGGTGAATTCTCTATTTACATATGGTGATCCTTATGACCAGGTAAATTTTAGGTCTGCCGGTCACCTTGATCATACACTACAAAATCAGGAACCACTTTGGTTATTTAGTTCTGTCCTTAACTGGGATTTCAACATATATCCCAATATCATTTTTTATAATGAGTTCCCACTTATGATTGACCAGACTGCCTTCCTTTGCCGCAGCACTTCACCCTTGGGCACCGTTTTCTTGTGGTCAGTACACCAGTTGTTTCTGCCCTCTTTCCTCTTTTTAGGTTTAGCGCCACAGTAGTTCCATTGGCTTGCAGTGTCATAAGGGGCCCTTTCCTTAATATAGGAAGGTAAGCAATCCTGCTGTTTTATCATTTTGAGTGACTCATGGTGTTTCACGTTTGTAGTTGGTGGAATCACGCTGAGTCAGGATACATTTTGTTTAGACTCTCAGTATGAGTGCATGCAACCACTAGTGCCAGCAATATATAGTATGTATATTATATTTAAGTATGAAACATGATTCATTTTGGATGCTTTTCTTCTTTTTATCTCCCTTGTTTCCACAGGCCATTAATAAGTGTGTGTTTATAGTTTATTATGTGTATTATGTAAGTTGTTTTTGACTTATTCTGAGTCTATCATTGAAGCATTGGCGTTTCTTTATTTTTCGTCCTGAAGAAATGCCTCTAGATCCGTTAGGGACTTCATAGGTGTGAAACATGTTGACCATCATTTAGGGTTTAGGATCAAGCTTCCTTTTCCCTATCTTTTCCGGTAGAGTGCAGGAACATTATCTCCCTGATCACTCACTGTTTTTTTAACCGTGACCTAGACCCTTTCTAAGGAAATAATATATTGGTGTTAGGGTTTAGATCCAATTATAATCTCTTTCCTCCAGCTTCTCACTTCTTCTCGTAGGTCTGAAATCCACCCCTACACACAACAACGGCACCTCTTCACAAACGATCTCTGGCAAAGAGCCCACTTCCGGGGCCCTTCGGACACTGCAGCGCCAGCCCGATGAGGAGCAGACCCTGTGATGAAGCATGACACCTACTGGGTGTGTGAGGGCTCTGTCTTCTACTTTTAATAGTGCCCTTTCGACCTGCGGTTTTTCAGTGGAGCAGTGCACCTTACTTATGTATACACTTAGGGCCTAGTCTGACTACTTGAAAAACAGGTCTTAAACTTTTTGCTGAATTCAATAAGTGAGGAGGAGGCTCCTTTGGGTAGTGGCAGGTCGTTTGACACTTATGAAGCAATATAGGAGAAGGCTCAACCTCAGGGTGTGGTTTTCCGTATGTGTGGGGTATGTGCAAGTAGGAGCCCGGACAAGTGGCGATGTTTGGAAGGTTTGTGAAAGCAGATGCAATGGTTGAGGTATCTCCAGCTAACCCTATCAAAAGCTTTAGTTGCATTTATTGCTATCACAACCAGGAGAATAGTATATGCTGTTTTCAGGTCCATTGTAACAATTAGGCCATATCTTAATTCAAGGAGATATTTCCCTGGACCAAACCCCTTCTAATCCTCATGAACTAAGGACCCCACCACTTTCCTGAATCTGACGGCCAAGTTACCTGTCTTTTATTATCAATTAAGCAGAGTGATGGGTTTACATAGGTCACATTGTTTTGGGCTCTTGGCTTGTGTTACATTACATTTATTGTAGCCTTGTCCCAAGATGCTGGTAGTGGGGTTCTTTTTAAATATATACAGCTAAATAATTTATCCCAGACCGGAACAAGTCTGTTACTAAGAGCTACATACCCCTCATTATATACACCTCATTCTGTTAGCCATCCGGGCCCTTTGTTTTCCTCCTTTTGCATCATTTAATTGCTTCTCTGTTTTAATTTCTTAATGTAATACTCTCTTATCAATTGCTCTGAACCTTAGTAGTAGGCACCCTTTCCAGCTGTTCCTTCCTCACTTCCAATTCTCCTGTACATAATTCTTGATAATATTTTAAGAATATGCCTTTTATTTTGTCCCTACTGGTCAGAGTTCTATTAGAGTTTTTAGCATAAATTTCTCGTATTGTATTTCACGTCTGGTCCAATTTGGTTTTTCCCGGACAGGTGTTGGCCACAGATTTCTCCATATCCAAAGTGCCTTAATTTGCTACACTCCCAACATTTATTCATACTGTCCTCTATCTTACTCTCCAGTTCTCTCCTCAATTTCAGAAGTATTTTCGTTATTCTGGTGTACTCTGTATTGTCCAACGTCTGTTTTCTTAACAGCTTTTCCACCAATTCCATTTTTTTTCTGTCAACTGATAGATGTTCTTCTCTTCCCTAATTCTGTGACAGGAGATGCTACTACTCCTCCCTCTGATAAAGGTTGTCAAGGAATCCCAAATTATTAATAAATGTTGTGTCCATATTTAATTTAAAAAACTCTTCTGTCTCCATATGAAGCTGGTCCACAACCTCTTGACACTGAACCATTTCTTGTCAATTGTCCATCTCTGTTTCTCTGATCTACTTCTGGCTATTAATTATAAGCAGACTGCAAGATGATCTAACAAATGAGCAGGGGTATGTTTAATAGAAATAGCCTTCCATACAATTTTCTGGTCTAATAAAAAATAATCAATCTCACAGTGGTGACAATGATTTTTACTGAAGAAATTATGCCTCCTTGCCCACCCTGCTCTCTTCCTCTAAAAATCACAGAGCCCCAGATCCTTTATTAACATGTTTAAATATAATTGTATTTTTATAGCCATTTACTCTCCTACTCTGCACTGATCTATCTAAATGAATACCCTGTAGAACATTAACATCTCCTGCCAGTTGTCTAATAACTTGGTAAGAGGTTCAACATCATCTATGCAGGGCTGTAGTATGCTGCCACCATGTATGTTACTGTGCATATTTAGACCTTTACCACCACTCATTTTACAGCCTCATCAGATGCATATCCCACTAATTCTGATACTGAAATATATCTGATCAGTAGTGCCCACCACTTTAGAAAATGCATGACTGGTTTGTGCATGCAAAATGCTGAATCTAGCCAGAGATAGGGGGCTCTTTTGGAGGCATTCTTTCATATATAAGCCAAGGAAGCCCTTACTTTTTATAAAAATGTGTGGCGCTAAATTATTTCAAAATTGTAAGGCTGAAGGTCTTAAAGGCAGTAGCTAAGTTATGGTGGGAAATTAGAAGATTTTGTGAGATGTCATACCTTAGTGAAATTCACCTAGGATGCTGGAATGCATGAAAGATAAATTGGTGGATCCATTGAAAAGAGTACGAATCATGATATGGGGAGAGTTAGCTTGAGAGGGTAATCTTAGGCCATGGCAGGATTTGGCAATGGCGGCAGATGGACAATTATAGAGACATAAGTACAATAAAAAAATAAAGGTGGCAATTAACACGACCAGTGCCCTGGGGGAGGAAGAAACCAGCAGAGGGGAGCAGGAGCTACAGGACATCAAACAAAGAGTAAAGAAGTAGCAATATAGTACTGGATGACACTAGAGGCAACAGATGGCAAATTTAAACTGTCTTAAGAAACATGGGGAAAAGACTTGCCAGAAATGGACATGGAGAATAAATGACGAGTATGTATGTGTACTTTGTATGTCACAGTTAAACCTGCCGTTCTGTGGGTAAGATATTACCTGAAATTATGCAACAGAAATTGAGCTTAGCCCATCTCTGATTACATTTGCCATGCTGAACAAACCAAGATATAACTATATCTTTATTTTTAAACCAGAGAAAGATACAAATCTACAAAATATTGTTGGTGAGAAGAGAGATATGCAGAAATTGGGTTATGCAGGTACCTTCAAAAATACGTAGATTGGTGGGAGTATGTGATGTACATTCAAGACCTCAATTTGAAATGTTCCAGTCCAAGCAAAGCTAAGATGTGGTGAGCAATTGACCAATGGGTGTTGACTTGCAATGGATGAGATGTTCAATCTCCAACTGCCACTACTTGAACGCTTCTTACTGCAGTAATCTGCCAGTCTCTGAGCACCACCTGGTTTCCTGCTTGTTCTAGATTGACCAAGGTAGTGACGACTCTTTTTAGTAGCCACAGTGCTGCTGATAAGAAAACACCTAGCAGGCCGTAACCTCCAGAAGGAGTCCTAGAGGAAATAAAACCCAGCAGGGAAAAACCTCTACTCAAGGAACTCCTGAAAAATACGAAATTTAAAATATTGAGGCACAAAAAGCACTGGAACAGAAACTGAAGTCAGGAAAAAAGGTAGAATCCAAATTACGGGATACAGGAGCGTTGAGCACAACCGAAACGGAAGTGTTTACAACACGGGGAACAGAAGACAAACTGTGCTTATATACAGACAAGACAGGAAGTGACATGCAGGATGTTATGAAGACACCATCTTGCATTGGGAAGAGCCACTTAAAGGTAAATAAAAAAATAACCATAGTATAAGATAGGAAGCAAAGCATGCAGGGAAAGAATACAGACTTCTGGGAAAGAAAAAATATGGCCAAAGAAGAAACAAAAAGAAAAAGGGAAACAAGAAGAGAAGAAGAAAAACAGCAACAAACGGTAAGAAATATGAATGGGGCAAAAAGTGGATGCAGCGAGAACCCAAGACAAAAGAAAAGTCGCAAACTGAAAAGCTGTCTGCAGCAGAAACGGCTGTCTGAGACACAGACCACCGATCTGACCGCAGCTAGTGAATGGGGCACCGCCAGTCTGTGTGGCGTCACACCAACGATTACACATACAAGTTTGGGTGAAGCCAGATTAGGCCCTAAGTAAGTTCCATGATTGAGCAAGACATGGCCTAGCAACCTTCATCATTTTTCTAAATAAAGGCTCCAAGGTAACACATAAAAACAAGTCAGAGGGGATATGAGGAAAATAATAAAATAAAAAATAAGCATATATTTATTACACACATAGGAACACTAACAAAATATGGCGTTTATCATATAAGGGTTAAAAACAAAAAAAGACCAATTATAAATCCTGCAGCCAATCAAATTAAACTTACAATCAGTTTGCAAACAGAAACACCCAATTAAATTACACTAAAAAAAGGAAGCCTAAACATATATTAAACTGCTTTAGAAGAAGCCACCACCGCATTGAAGCAACACTGTGGTGAATCCATTTTAGTTTCCTATTGGGACCCAGGAATTTAGCTTAGCCTTTGGCTTGCAGGCCTGTGTCCACATCACCTAGTGAATTTTTACCTAATTAGCCTGCTGTTTTATTTCATTTATTGTATTATTTCTTCTATTGCGGCTGCCATTGTTTATATTTTATAAAGATGTTTTGATTAGCATTATCAGTGCCATTCAGAGAAGGTGTCATTATCAGTGATGTACATAGGTATTGTTATCATGTCTCTTTTTCACTTACATGTGATAGCAACATAATGTGCACTTGTGGGGGTTGTTTATGTAATTGCCGCCACAAGTCTGCCTTCTCATGAGTTGTTTAGGAGCATACCTGCGTCAGGGATCCTACATGATCTGTATAAATACATCTCACACTGACAAGGTCATCAGAGGGGTTCCTTCCAGATGCAATCATCACTGCACGTCACTTTGCTTTAGAACTCAGCTTTTGTGTCACAACTGAGTCTTTACCAAGAGACCTCATTCTAAGATAACAAGGGTTGGGGGGTGCTTCTCATTGACATGGTACTGGCAGATTAATTTTATCACGCCTAGCCCTCATTAGGGTAGAGATTAGATGCTCTTTGCTAGGAATTTTACATCTTATTTTTATTGTAAGATTGTGGGGGGGGGGTTTATATTCACAACTCTCATCTTCACAATTCTTCTTTGTTTACTGTTTATTATCCTAATCATTGCAGCACATGCATTTTATCATAGATTGCAGTCTTTTCAATAAATACATTGCAAATTCTCCAGCATCTCCTTTATTGACTGTGCATGACTGAGACTTGTTACTAACAAGAGATAAGGGTAACTCCTGTTCCTCCACAACTGCCCTGAGAGGTCTTATCTAGAGTCATAAGGCTGCCAGAAATCACCTTTGCTTTCTTAGTTTTGGTGAGGTACTGCTTGTGAGCCGGCAGGGTTGGGCAGACAGGAGTGACTTGTTGTAGGAGTGACTCAGTTTACTGCAAACAAAAGTGCTGCCATCCCTAAACTGGCAGTCTCACATAGGAGCAAGATTCCAACTATGCCAACACCCTGCCTAACTGTGGCTAGAGACAGAAAGGCTGCAACAGTCTTAAGAAAAAAAACCTCTTCCAATTATAAAGTAAGTAATGCATTAAAATATATCTTAAATATAAAGGTAAATAATATATAGCAAATATGACAACAATCAATGCAAAAAGGCCAAACATAAAAAAAAACTAGTGTTAATTAAAAACAAACATCATTTTAGTAAAAAATAACCAATAAGGTCTTATTATCAGTAACAAAACACTAAATATAACCTAAAATAAATAAAGCATTGCTCCCACAGAAGAATACTAAAAATAAGAAAAAGAACATCCCTCTAACTAACATAAGACAGATTAACCAGAAAAAAAGAAGAAATTACAACAATGTAATGTAAAACCTTAGAAAAATGCCTTAGCATTTCATTTCAATAAACTGTAACATGCATAAAATAGCACATCGGCCTCATTATGACATTGGTGGTAATAACCACCTACCGCCATGGTGACGGACGCCAAAAGACCGTTGCCGCGGCTACAAGCCGTCAGCCGGATTATGACCATAGCCGGATTTCGGGAATGAGGATGGCGGAAATCCAGCTGTGGTCATGCCGGTGGATGGCGGTAAGGTAGCGCTGCTGCCAGCAGCAGCACCACACCAGTAGACCTCTGCAGACCTTATCATGACCCATGATACGGCCTGGTGGTGTTCTGCTGGTGGACGCTGCTGCTGGCAGCAGAGCCCCGTCCCGTCTCCTGCCTGAGGACCCCCTTACAAAGGTAAGTCGGGTACTCCGACAGGGGAGGGGGTGGGGGGTGTTAGGTGTGTGTGTGTGTGTGTGTATGTCTGTGCGTGCGTGAATGCGGGTGTGAGATGCGTGTTGTCTGTGTGTGCATGTATGGATGTGTTAGTGCGTGATGTTGTGAAGTGTGTTTGCGTGTGTGCATGTATGCATGTCAGTGTGTGTGTGAATGGATTTATGCATGCATGAATGAATGTGGGTATGAGTGTGTGTATGCATGTGTACGTTGGTGCGTGTATGTTATGGGGGAGGCATCTGGAGAGGGAGGGAGGTTGGGGAGAAACCTCGGGAGGGTGCCGGGAAGACCACCATCAGTGACAGGGAAGGAATTCCCTGGCTCTGATGGTGGCTACCGCCATGGTGGTACGGTTGCCACAAAAACCATGGTGGTAGGAGGGGTCATAATCCCGGAGGCGGGCTACTGACGGCCGGGACGCTGAAGACTGAAGTCTCTAGCCCAGCAGTCATTACGGCTGTGGCGGACGGTGTGGTACATTGGCAGTTTCACTTGGGCCAAACCGACAATGTCATAACATGGGGTAAAGTGCCGCCAGCCTATTGGCAGTACTTTTCTCCATTTTACCGCCATCCACCGGGGTCATAATGACCCCCATAGTGTAATAATTACATATCCCATAAGAATGTGTTGAAAGTGCAATATATATCAAGTCTCAGTTGGGGAAACTCCTATTCAGCTATAGTGGATACACCTACAGCAAAAAAAGCACATCTAAGTATTGAGTACATTCGTAATGCACAAGATATGACTCAAATGCCTGCTATGGTAGAGCCTCCATCACTGCCCAGTCATGAAAGAAATTGAATGAGTGAGGCCTTACAGGACTTAATATATGCAACATATAATTACCCACGATCCTGAGCAATCTCAACCATAGCAAATCTAAAAGATGATTAGCTAGAACAAAGATGGCAGCTAGAAAAAAAGCTAAGAGCACCAGAACAAACCACCAGATAAAAGTTCCCCAAAATGTATAAGTAGCTTATACTAACCAAGATTTCTCATAGCAATGCTATTACTTTAAAAAGAAATAAAAAATAATCATTGTGAAATCATGTAAGAATAATTTACTATGACTGCACTAATAATTTAGTAATCCTAACACAGTGCAAAATATAAATGATGGACTGTATATGTAAACCATGCAGAGCACCATTTACCAAAACACATACAATATCTGGGTAATTTTCTAATACAAGTGGCCATTAGTATATGCACTAGGTTGTATGATGGAGTCACGCATGTGTTTAGCATGCATGCCTTTACAACGCAGGCAATACAAAAAACATGTTGTTACTAAGTGTTCCTTTAATACGCAAGTCGTTACAACGACTTGCCTTAGGGATGCGCTGGACTTTGGAATAGTATTCTAACTCCAGTCTGTGCAACAGTAGGGAAGGTTTTGCACTTAAAATCCAACATCAGACAAACAACGTGTTCCTCAAAGCAAGTCATTGTAATGACTTGCGTGGTAAAGGAACACGTGATAACGACACTTTCATTGTATTTTCCACATTGGAAAGGCACTGTGTGGTTCTGGCTGTTTCCCTCTGCACTACTGCTAAACCAGCAAAGTGTAATAATTGGGCAATGCCATAATACATATGAGCATTAGTATGTACACTACTGTCAAACAAGCAAAGTGAAACCTATGCCAAACCCTTAAAACTAATAATACAAAAAATAAGCATTTGCAACCTGAAAAAAGGCATTATTGATTTTAAACAATATATGATTTCAACAATATTAAAAGTGGACACACATGCAGTAATACATGCTGCTGCTACCATTCAAATCGAAGTATTTGGAGGCACCTACACAAATCTACATTTAGTATAGACTATGCCACAAATACATAATTTGCATATAAAGTTAAATAACCAATAGCATCAGTCTATGTCACAATCAAACAAATAAGCAAACACTACATCATGCTAAACCAATACCCATACCACCAAAAAAAAGAAAACAAACTCTCACCATTCATCAATTACTTTGAAGACACGAGGATTTGCCACTTGCACCGATCAGGACAGAGGTGACAACCCAGATTTTATGTTCCAGGGTAGAATGTTTATGATAGAACAATATCCCAAGTGGCAAAAACGAATACAAAACAGTGGAATGATGGGTCAATTCACTTCAAAGAACATTTGGAAGAAATGACACTACACCTTACATAATTTTTTGACATTAGTCAAAATCATGTGGTCATGATTAAACCAAATTTACTGAGGTATTGATAGGTTTAGCATGAGATTTAAATACAAAGTTTTTGCATTCCTTTCAAACTGATTTATAGGGGAAACACAAGTTATCAATGTCTGATCCCAGTTCCTTTACATATTATGAAAACATTTTATAGGCAGGGGAAAATGTTTGCTATCTTATCTGTTTTGAGAAAACACTCCTACTCATGGCAAACCTATGCTACCACAGTGGTCTATGGGAAAGTATAGCTTTCTTTATGAGTAGTATTAATAATCGTATTGGTTATATTTCTGTTGATCTCAGGGCACTTATTTAACACAGATTATTCTTTGAAGTTTTTGAATGGGATGGGAGTGGTCATCTTCCAATCAAGTTGTTGAAACTTAATAGGAACCTTAGACTTGTTTAGGATTAGCCAGGAAGTGAACAAGAAAATCTGGGGGTTGTTATTAATGGTAAGGGTGAAAACTGAGAACTAGTCACAAGCTCTAAATGAAGCCACAAAAATAATTAAGATGAAAAGAATTGCTGAACTTTTTATTTTTTGTTAAACACACATTTTATATGTTTTCTCTCCTTTAAGATAGAAATTAATACTCCAAACTCTTAAACATCAGCTTTATATTTTTCAGTGTTCATGTAAAATCATATAAGGATGGGGAATAATATATTATATCATATTATGATCCAAAAAGAACAATGTACAATAATAACTTAAAACAGGAAAATAAAGCCCACCTAAAATAACAGTTAAGTGTAATCTATTTCAAATAAAATATATACAAATTCAACTTGAAGCATCTGAGTCATTTTGAAAAACCAAAGATTTCCTAAGCTGAATCACAGACGATAAATAGCTTGAGACCATATAGCAAATGACTAAAGTGGGTAGAGATTGCAACAACAAATAGGCAGGGTGACATTGTGCAAATGTTAATTCTTGTAAAATAGGTAGTAATGAGTGCTTCTTTATATCCTTATAAAATGTGCAAAAAAGAGGGTGTGCAAAGTACTTTGGTTAAACAAATTTTCACAGGGGCATTTGATTAGAACTTCAGACCAGTCATTAATATTGGGAAATGTTGTCAGACAATACAAAAGTCAAGTCTGAAACAGGTCAGAACAAACCTGTGACAGGAATTGTGCACAAACCTAAGGTATGGTTGTACCTCATAGGCGAGCAACATCATTTGATTCTTAACAACATTAAATTTTGTAGATTTTGTAGTCAATCTATGATCCTCAAATAATGATAGACATGACTTTTTAGTTCCTTCCTAATGATGCACTGTAGTGTGCCTACCAAATCCAGTTGTTTGCTCTATATAAATATGTCAAGGAATTTGTGAAGGAAGAGGCAATTGTAGGCAATTTGCTGTTGACCTTGAGATTTAACTTGAGATTTATTAGAGTGTTGTTGCAAGACCAGATCTTATGCCATAAAATAATTGGATGAGTTCTGGCTGTATCTGATAAAAAAAGGAGCCCCAAGATCAGGGTAACAAACAAGAGAGGAACAGCTCTTAGGAACTGAAATTAGGAACCTGAAAAAGGTGTTCTCTACCATTTGAAGGAGATTACTATTACTATATCCCCAAACTCCCACCCCGTACGGAGCTGTCAATACACACTTTGCCTTATGAATATTTAACATTTCATTCAAAGGCTTCTTGCCAAGTTTAGTAGCAAAATCTTATAGTGCTGTAGTGGCTTTCATGAAATGTAACTTCCTTCAGTTAATAAACTGTTTTCAAGAATCATATTTCTGAAACGAGAAAATGAGGAAGTAGTATTAATGTTAGTGCAGTGCATCTTGAGATTACAATACTTCTGCAAACTCCTCCCATACTTTAGTATATATGTTTTGTCCAAGTTGACTGTTATACTCAACTGCTGCATGTGGTTGACAAAGTAGGTAAGTAACCTAGCAGGGTAGAGGCCATGAGTTTTGGGGTGGGAAACGTATTTTTACGTTTTAGGATGGTTATGGGTTTCGGGGTGGTAAGGGCATTTTTAGGTTTTAGGGTGGGTATGGGATTTGGGGTGGTAAGGACATTTTTAGATTTAGGGTGAGCATGTGTTTTTTGGTGGTAACCGCATGTTTAGATTTTAGGGTGGGTATTGTTTTTTTAGGTTGTAAGGGCATTTTTAGGTTTTAGGGTGGGTATGGGTTTTGGGTGATAAGGGCATTTTGATCTTTTAGGGTTTGTAAGGGTTTTTGGACCTTGAGGTCAGTTTTAGGGTGGATATAGGTTTTGGGGTGGTAAGGGAATTTTTAAGTTTTAGGGTGGGTATATGTTTTGGGGTGGTAAGGGTGTTTTTTTAGGGTAGGGATGGGTTTTGGGGTGGAAAGGGTATTTAAAATTTTTAGGATGGGTGTGGGTTTCGGGTGGTAGGGGCATTTTTAGGTTTTAGGATGGGTATGAGTTTGGGGTAGTAAGGGTATTTTTAGGTTTTAGGGTGGGTATGGGATCTGGGTTGGTAAGGACATTTTTAAATTTAGGGTGAGTATGGGTTTTTGGGTGGTAACCGCATGTTTAGATTTTAGGGTGGGTATTGTTTTTTTAGGTTGTAAGGGCATTTTTAGGTTTTAGGGTGGGTATGGGTTTTGGGTGGTAAGGGCCTTTTTTCATCTTTTAGGGTGGGTATGGGTTTTTGGATTTTAAGGGCAGTTTTAGGTTTTAGGGTGGATATAGGTTTTGGGGTGGTAAGGGAATTTTTAGGTTTTAGGGTGGGTATAGGTTTTGGGGTGGTAAGGGCGTTTTTTTAGGGTAGGGATGGGTTTTGGGGTGGAAAGGGTATTCTTAATTTTTAGGATGGGTATGGGTTTCGGGGTGGTAAGGGCATTTTTAGGTTTTAGGATGGGTATGGGTTTCGGGGTAGTAAGGGCATTTTTAGGTTTTAGGGTGGGTATGGGATTTGGGTTGGTAAGGACATTTTTAGGTTTTAGGGTGGGTATGGGACTTGGGGTGGTAAGGCATTTTTTATGTTTTTGGGTGGGTATAGGTTTTGGGGTGGTAAGGGCTTTTTTAGGGTAGGTATGGGTTTTGGGGTAGAAAGGGTATTTTTACGTTTTAGGATGAGTATGGGTTTCGGGGTTGTAAGGTAATTTTTAGGTTTTAGGATGGGTATGGGTTTCGGGGTGGTAAGGGCATTTTTAGGTTTTAGGGTGGGCATGAGATTTGGGTTTGTAAGGACATTTTTAGATTTAGGTGAGAATGGGTTTTTGGGTGGTAAGGGCATTTTTAGATTTTAGGGTGGGTATGGGTGTTTTGTGTTGAAATGGCATTTTTAGGTTTTAGGGTGGGTATGGGTTTTGGATGGTAAGGGTTTTTCTAGCTTTTAGGGTAGGTATGGGTTTTTGGGTATTAAGGGCAGTTTTAGGGTGGGTATGGGGTTTGGGGCAGTATGGATATTTTGAGATTTTAGGGTGGGAATGTGTTTTTGGGTGGTAAGGGCATTTTTAGGTTTTAGGGTGGGTATGGGACTTGGGGTGGTAATGGATTTTTTAGGTTTTAGGGTGGATATAGGTTTTGGGGTAGTAAGGGCTTTTTTAGGGTAGGTATGGGTTTTGGGGTGGGAAGGGTATTTTTACGTTTTAGGATGGGTATGGGTTTTGGGGTGGGTAGGGCATTTTAGGTTTTAGGATGGGTATGGGTTTCGGGATGGTAGGGGTATTTTTAGGTGTTAGGATGGGTACGGGATTTGGGTTGGTAAGGACATTTTTAGGTTTTAGGGTGGGTATGGGACTTGGGGGGGTAAGGGGTGTTCAGGTTAAGGTTGGGTATGGGATTTGGGATGGTAAGGGAATTTTTAGGTAGGTATCAAATGTGGCGTAGTTAGGGAATTTTTAGGGTTTAGGGTGGGCACATGTTTTAGGCTGATAAGGGGTGTTGGACATTTTTTACTTATGCGGGGTCATTCCCAATCTTTTTGCCTCCTGCCTCCTATTTTTTCTGACCTGTTGCTATTGGCTTTTGAACTCTGAGCACTTTGCCACTGCTAACCAGAGCTAAAGTGCATATGCTCTCTGTCTAAATTGTATTGTTGATTGGTTTACCCATGATTGGCATTTTTGATTTACTAGTAAGTCCCTCGTAAGGTGCACTAGAGGTGCCAGGGCCTGTAAATCAAATGCTACTAGTGGGCCTGCAGCACTCATTGTGCCACCCACATAAGTAGCTCTGTAATCATGTCTCAGACCTGCCACTGCAGTGTCTGTGTGTGCAGTTTTAACTGTAAATTCGACTTGGCAAGTGTACCCACTTGCCAGGCCTAAACATTCCCTTTTCTTACATGTCAGAAACCAATAAGGTAGGCCCTAGGTAGCCCCATGGGAAGGGTGCAGTGTGTGGTTAAGGTAGGACATATAGTAATGTGTTTTATATGCCCTGAAAGTGAAATATTGCTAAATTCTTTTTTCACTGTTACTAGGCCTGTCCCTCTCATAGGTTAATATGGGGGTAACCTTTAAATCTGATTAAAGTGTAGATTCCCTTTGGGAGCGGATGGACATGTGGAGTTTGGGGTCTCTGAGCTCACAATTTAAAAATACATCTTGTAGTAAAGTAGATTTTAAGATTGTGTGTTTGAAAAATCCACTTTTAGAAAGTGAGCATTTTCTTGCTCATACCATTTCTGTGACTCTGCCTGTTTGTGGATTCCCTGTCTGGGTCAGTTTGACAGTTGGGCTGGTTGCACCTCACACTAGACATAGACACAAGGGGGCATATTTATACTCCGGTTGTGCCGAATTTGCGTCGTTTTTTTCGACGCAAATTAGACGCAAAACTAACTCCATATTTATACTTTGGCGTTAGACGCATCTAGCGCCAAAGTTCATGGAGTTAGCGTCATTTTTTTGCGTGAACACCTTCCTTGCGTTAATGATATGCAAGGTAGGCGTTCCCGTCTTAAAAAATGACTGCGATGCATATGCGTCGTATTTATACTCCCGGGCAAAAATGACGCCCGGGAGTGGGCGGGACTAAAAAACCCGCATTTGCGCCGGATTTTAGCGCCTGGGTCAGGGCAGGCATTAAGGGACCTGTGGGCTCAGAATGAGCCCAGAGGTGCCCTCCCCTGCCCCCAGGGACACCCCCTGCCACCCTTGCCCACCCCAGGAGGACACCCAAGGATGGAGGGACCCACCCCAGGGACATTAAGGTAAGTTCAGGTAAGTTATTTTTTTTATTTTTTTTTTGTGGCATAGGGGGGCCTGATTTGTGCCCCCCTACATGCCATTTTCCCAATGACCATGCCCAGGGGACAGAAGTCCCCTGGGCATGGCCATTGGGCAAGGGGGCATGACTCCTGTCTTTGCTAAGACAGGAGTCATTTCAATGGGGAATGGGCGTCGTAAAAAAATGGCGCAAATCGGGTTGTGGCGATTTTTTTGCCTCAGCCTGACTTGCACCATTTGTGGACACCCATACGCCATTTTCCCCCTACGCCGGCGCTGCCTGGTGTACGTCGTTTTTTTTAACGCACACCAGACAGCGCCGGCGGCTAACGCCGGCTAACGTCATTCAATAAATACGGCGCCCGCATGGCGCTTCAGAATGGCGTTAGCCGGCGCTAATTTTTTTTACGCAAAACTGCGTTGGCGCAGTTTTGCGTCAAAAAGTATAAATATGGGCCAAAGGGAGCTGGGGTGGGGTGTAGTCTGCATTTCCTGATGAGCCATCTCTGCTAGGAGGGAGGGGAGAAGTAGTCACTCACACTTGAAAGGGCTCTGCCTGTCCTCACACAATGCAGTCTCTAACCCCTTGGTGAGTGTCTGGGGCCTGGCCTGGGCAAGCCAGAATTTCACGTTCAAAAGAGACTTTACTTTGAAGTAAGCCTACTTCAAAGGAGAAATTGGGTATAAGAAGGGCACCCAAAACCACAGACTTCAGAAACCCTTCTGGAAACAAGAGGAACCTCTGCCTGGGGAAGATCTGAAGAGCTGAGGAAGAAGAGCTGCCCTGCCTGTGACTGTGCTTTGTGGAGCTATCCTTCAGTTGCTGCTTCTGCCAGAGTAAGAGGGCAAAGACTGGACTTTGTGTGCCTTCCATCTTGAGAAGAACTCTCCAAGGGCTTGATTTAGAGCTTGCCTCCTAATGTTTGAAGTCTCAGGGACAGCAAAGACTTCACTCTGCCAGAATCTGGAGTCTCTGGAGAGACTCCTACTCTGCCCTGTGGTGCCCATCCAGTTCCTGGGACCCTGAATGGAGAAGCTGGCAGCCTAAAGAAAAGGAAATCCACGCACAGAGCGCGTGCGGGGAAAGGATCGACGCAACTCCAATCTGCGGCTGAAGAAACAATGCGCCGCCAGCTCTACTGCTAAGAATCGATGCTCGCCGGAAACATGACTGAAGAATCGACGCACGGAGCAGGAGAAACGACGCGCAGCATCACTGACGGAGGCTGGGAGATCACAACCTGCGCTACGGGTTTTTGGATCATCGTGCAGCTGGATTTCCGGCTCAAGCACCGTTGGGCATGTAAAAACAACGCAAGGCCTGCCCGGACCTAAGAGTGCTGACCAGATCGACGCATCGCTCTCCTGCGGAGAGAATCGACGCATTGCAAGCCCTTTTTGATGCACACTCACCAGTATGGGGTTATTTTTGACGCACCAAAGTTACTTTTTCACACTAACAGTATTAGTGTGTGTTTAAAACTGTTTAAAGACTCTTTTAGATTTTTAATTGATAAGTTGACTTGTGTATTGTGGATTTTTGTCGTTTTGGTCTTGTTTTGTTTAGATAAATATTTCCTATTTTTCAAAACCTGTGTTGTGGCATTTTGTAGTCATTTCATTGAGTTACTGTGTGTGTTGGTACAAATACTTTACACCTAGCACTCTGAAGTTAAGCCTACTGCTCTGCCAAGCTACCAAGGAGGTAAGCAGGGATTAGCTGAGGGTGATTCTCTTTTACCCTGACTAGAGTGAGGGTCCTTGCTTGAACAGGGGATAACCTGACTGTCAACCAAAGAGCCTATTTCTAACAAGGGGTGTTTATTTTTTTAAGGTGGGGATGGGTTTTGGGGTGGTAAAGTGTGTGTTTTACCATGCATATATGTCGTTACCAACCATGCCTTTACTAACACATTTTCGTGGTAAAGCCATGCTTGGTAAACGCATATGTGTGATAAAAGCATTTTGTGGTAAGTGTATGCATGGTAATGACCATGCTTTGTACTTACCACATTGTAAAGGCATGCGTCAAAAGTGCATTGGTTGTTCTGTCCTACGTTGGAGCAGGGTGTCATCTCCATAGATGAGGGCTAGAATTGGATTTTAACCAATTAGCGTGAGGTCCCTGCTTTTTTCTGCCAACATATTACACAAACTGTTGATATAAAGGGTAAACAGGAAAGCGGCAAGGGCACAACCCTCTCTAACTCCCCCCTCTATACAAAATGAACGGGTACATTACCATACTGTACCCTGACCCTGCTCCCCAAATACAACTCCCTTAAGAATGAAATTATAGGTGGGTTCACACCAATCTCTGTCATTATGGACCACAACTTATTGTGTATGACACATTGAAAAGCAGTGGATAAATCAACAAAAGCTAAAAACATATGACCCTTCTTAATCAAAGTGTACCCCCCCACTAGAAGATCATGGTTTAATCCCTGTTCAACTTTTCCTAAGCATCTGCAAAAACCATATTGAAGATCAGAGAGAATGTAATTATTTTCTGCTCACTCTTGTAATCTATTCAGTGTGTTTCAGCTGATTACTTTGACCAGAGAATGAAGCAGTGATATTGGGCGGTAACAAGCAGGATTGGAACTCTCACCCTTCTCATAAGTGTTAACAGTTAATAACTTTGAACAAGTATTCAAGAAGCCAGAACTACAGCATGCCCCCAACACTAAGGTCAATATGGGACCCCAAAGAGATATATTAAGAGGTCGACTGGAATACCACTGGGGCCTGGTGTTTTACCACCTTTACTAGCCTCAAGGGCTCTATTGATCTCATCTAGTATGAATAAAAGGCTATCAAGACTACATAGGGAATCCACATTAACTGCAGACTCCGCAGATTATGACCCCTGATCACCAAGCTAGCAGTAGAGTAAATTTCGGTGAAGTGAGTTACCAAATCGGATTTGATAATGGCCATCTCCAGCATTCGGCCCTTATCATCTATCAAAAAGGGACTATGGGGGTCATTCCGACCCCGGCGGTCATGGACCGCCGGGGCCGGGGATGCGGGAGCACCGCCAACAGGCTGGCGGTGCCCCGCAGGGCATTCTGACTGCGGCGGTTAGGCCGCGGTCAGACCAGGAAAACCGGCGGTCTCCCGCCGGTTTTCCGCTGCCCTGGGAATCCCCCATGGCGGCGCAGCTTGCTGCGCCGCCATGGGGGATTCCGACCCCCTCACCGCCATCCTGTTCCTGGCGGTTCTGACCGCCAGGAACAGGATGGCGGTGAGGGGTGTCGTGGGGCCCCTGGGGGCCCTTGCAGTGCCCATGCCAATGGCATGGGCACTGCAGGGGCCCCCATAAGAGGGCCCCACTTTGAATTCCAGTGTCTGCTCAGCAACTGCACCCGTCGCACCTTCCCACTCCGCCGGCTCCATTCGGAGCCGGCTTCCTCGTGGGAAGGGGTTTCCCGCTGGGCTGGCGGGCGGCCTTTTGGCGGTCGCCCGCCAGCCCAGCGGGAAAGCCAAAATGGCCTCCGTGGTCTTTTGACCGCGGAGCGGCCATATGGCGGTTCCCTCCAGGCGGGCGGCTCCCGCCGCCCGCCGGGGTCTGAATGACCCCCTATATTTGACACCCAAAAATGATGAACTATCATTATTTATGCTTGCATTCATTAGGGACTCCCAGGCTTCATTCCTTAACACATTTTTACTACCCTTTAGGGCTAATTCATTTCCAGTTTAAACAACTAAGATTAAAGTTCACGCTCTGAGGATAATGATCACTCAAAGAGATAGTGTGTACGGTAAAATTAGATTATGGTGTAGAAAGTCTGTTTGATAACATGATATAAGCAAAAAATTAACCACATTGGTTGAAGATAATGGTAAGTGGGAGCTTGATTCACAAAGATCATCATTTAAACATAACAAAGACCCTTTGTTCATCATAGCTTGAACTTTTGCGTTTTGGGATGGCAAAATGGAATACTGGTGCATGAACAGGTAATGGTCTAAAAGCAAGCTTGGGCAACTAGGAATGGTCAGATGAAAATAAAAATAACCAAGTGGTATAACCGATATTTGATGCAGAGACACAGATAGAAAGCTTATTGTACGCAGAATTGTGTCAATTAAGCTGGGTGGTTTAAAAGACAAACCCACTAAATTCCCAGGTAGAGTTTTAGTACCCCTACCAACCCACTTTACCCTTCTAACCATTTTGATGTCATCAAAGAGGGTCCCCAGTAAGCTTGCTTTGTTATTCAGCCAATTTAGTGACTTAGGGCCAGATGTAGCAAACTTTTGCGAGTCGCAAATTGCCTGAATCGCAATTTGCGACCCCGCAAAATCGGAAATGGGATGCAAAAACCCCATTTCCGAATCGCAAATTGCGCCGCGAGCCATTACCGACTCGCAAAAATTGCAACCCCATTTTGCGACCCGCAAATAGGAAGTCGCAAATTGCGAGTTGCAAACCATATGAAATAGCCACTCGCAAATTGCGACTAGTCGCAAAAAGCCCATTTTGCACTTCCAATTTACCACTAACTCAGAGCAGGTCGTAACCATAACCAAAGTATAAAAGGGGACCCAGAAGGCACCTGGGTCACTCAAGATGGCATAGATATATGTGATAGCAAGGAGGAGGAGAGCCCACGCCGCACAGCAGATGAGGAGGAGGAGCCAGAGACAGGAAAAGATATACAGAACGAGACAGACACTTTTCCAACAAACAGAGGAGGAGATATATGATAAATACAGACTCAGCAGTGCAGCAATATTAGAATTAATAGATCTACTCAATCCGCAGCTTCAACGCCAGACTGTGCGCGGCAGCGCCATCCCCACACATGTGCAAGTGCTATGCTCACTGCACCTCTTGGCCTCGGGTAGCTATCAGGGGTCATTGCAGTGGAAGGTGGGGTATCTCAAAGTGCACTCTCATGGTTCTTCAGAGCATTCCTAGATGCCATACTCACAAACATGTCCAGATACATATACCTACCCAGGAATGAGGCAGAAATCAACAGCACCAAGTTGGAATTCTACAGGATTGCCAACTTCCCGCATGTAATAGGGTGTGTAGATGGGACACATATACAAATATGCCCTCCTGCAAATCTGGAATATCTGTTCTGAAACCAGAAGTGCACCCACTCACTGAACATACAGGTGGTATGTGACGCCCATTATGTTATAACTGACATGGTTGCCAAATTTCCAGGGAGTACACATGACTCATACATTTTCAGGCACAGTGGGATACACCAATGCCTAGAACGTGGGGAGTTTGGAGACGGATACCTCCTAGGTATAGCTGAATACACCTTGCAGACATACACACAGGTCAATGTGGAACCCATCTATGCCCAGCTAACATTGTTCATTTTGTGCCAAACAGGTGATAGTGCATATGCACTACGACCATGGATACTTACCCCGTACTTAACACCCAGCAATGAGACAGAGAGGCGATACAACAGTGCACATAGGAGGACCCGAAATATTATAGAGAGGACCTTTGGACTGTTGAAGGCAAGATTCAGATGCCTCCACAGAAGTGGAGGTGCCCTCCAGTATGCCCCAATAACAGCATTCAAGATAGTTGGTGCATGCGCTATACTGCACAACATTGCCACCAGACGTGGGCTGCATCTATCCCCTGAAGACCCAGATTCGGAGGATGACGAGCAAGAGCTACCAAATCGCCATCATGGGGATAGAAGCATTGCAAATCAAGGCAGAAAGAGACGGGACCACATTGCAAACCAATACTTTGGAAGGTACGTGGTAACTGTCACCACACACACAAATGCCACACACAAAGAGCCCAGGTGTGAAGTGGAACAAACAAGAACTTCAATGATGTGAACCAATAAACTATTTAAATGAACTATTGATCAGGGGCTGTAAAACTCCACTTGCTATGAGGACACATTAACCTCATGTGCCTCCATTGTATGTCAGTGCGTAGCTCACACCCTACGCCTGGGACGGCCAGCATGGCTGGTTCCTGGAGCGTCTGCAGTTCCCTGCCGTGCACTTCCACTATGCAACACCCTAGTGCCTGTGGCAGATGCACTACTTATAGTAGAGCCCTCCTCACTGTCTTGCGGCGTGTCTGCCGCGCCCCTTGCCACCTGTCATGCCTCCATCATGTCCACTGCGTGGCTTATGCGTCCCAGCCCACGAGCCACATCGCTGGCAAAGTGTCCCATGTCCACCTGTAGGCTGACTGTGTGGCGTGACAGCCCTGTGGTACTTACAGCCAGGCGGACAATGGAGGCAGCAATGCGGTCTAGGCGGTGTATTAGTTGCCGGTGACGGCGCCTTGCACCCTCTCTCTCCGTGACAAGTTCAGCCACTAGTTGTCTGATTGAGAGCACAAGGTCACCTACATTGCTGTTCAGGTGTTGTAGCTCTGTGTGGACCTGTTGCAGCCCTGTTGTTTGATTCCTTTCTATTCGCCGCATGGCCCCTGAAATCAGTCTCATTTGCCTTGTCTGCAGGCGCTGACCATGGATGACTGCAGCCTCGGCGGCAGAAATGGAGGCGTCCCCTACTTCTCCCTGTGACACTGTAGGGACAAAGACACGTCGCCTGCGACGCGATGGTGGATCTGTGTCCTGTACGCTGGCACTGTGGCTGGGACCGGGTGCTGCCTCTATCTCCACTATGGCCACTGGTGCATCTGGAGGGGACTGTGGTTGGGTCGTGCAGGTCCCTGTGGTGGCTGCTCCTGGGTCCTGTGCTGCCTGGTGGCTGACCTCTGGCCCCTGGACGGTGTGGCTGGAGGTGGTGTCTTGTGGGAGACCTGTGGGACATAGGGAACACACTGTCAGTATCTACCATCTGTTGTATGCTTCCTAATAAACTGTTGCCTATCAGCTGCCTACTTGACTACATTGCCCATAATGCACCATTCTGGTGGTTGCTACTCTGAAATAGAGCTATTTTGGTTGTGCATGCTGCTGTGTACTAGGTGGGTGGGGGTATGGCAGATATGGGTGTACATGCATGTTTCATGGTACTCACTGGTTGATGGTCCTGGCGCTGACGTGTCCCGCTTTCCTATTCCAGACACTGCCTCTGGCTCCAGGGTCTCTTCCACTCTTTCCTCCAAGGGTGTGTGTGGTGGTGTGGTAGATGGTCCTCCTCCAGTGCCCCTCATCTCCCGGAGGCGCTCTGCCACCCTCTCCTTGGTCCGGGAGCGCAGGTCATACCACCTTTTTTTAAGTTCATCAAAGCTCCTGTGGTACACACCCATTGAATTCAGTTTGTTTTGGATTTCAGTCCAAATCCTCCTTTTCTCCAGCTCTGGCACACTGAGGGCTGCTCTCCCAAAGAGTTGATCATGGTGCTGGCAGCATTTATCCGTCAGCACCTCCAGTTCTTTTTCAGAAAATTTGATCTTTCTCTTTCTGGCTGATTCCTCCATTTTTGCTGCTGTTCCTCCTGTTGGCTGTTCAGCAGTTGGAAATGGGTGTGGTCCTCCCTCCTCCCAGGAGTATTAGTAAACTTCCTGGCTGTGATGTCATCATCAAGAGCCAGGAAGTGTTTTCCAGAGTGTTCTGCTGCACCTGCATGCAATTTGCGGCACAGTCGCAATTTGCGTCACACACTCGCAATTTGCGTGTTCGTTTTTAGCGTGGTCGCAAAAAGCGACCTTGCAAACAGCAGACTCGCAATCCGCGGTGCGACTTCATTTGCGAGTCGCAAAATGAAGTTGCTTTTTCTTGTTGGTTACCATTTTGCGACTTGGAAATTGTGAGTCGCAACTACTCGCAATTTCCGACTCGCAATTTTTTAGCTACTTATATCTGGCCCTTATTTCTCAAGGATTCTCATGATCCAATGTCTGCTGAGGCTGTGGTAGGTACATTTGCCAGAATTATTACATACTATGTTGCTTTAGGAGGTAGATGAAGAAGAAGAATTTTCCTGCAGCTGTTACCTGAAACCGCTCACTAATAGGTTGCATACCAAGTGGAGGCAGGCATAATATGATAGTCATGCTTGGACGTCAAACCGCAACCAGGTGTCTGTATAGAAGGTCGGTCACCCATTGAATGAGGGAGGAGATAGAAAGGGTCAGAGGAGCACCTCAATAGACTTATGTAAATGACAAGTAGGAGAATTCGCTTTTAGCTTCAGTAACTCCAAACAACTAGATGTTAGGCTCTCCACATGGGCTAGCCTAGTAGAAATAGATTCCAACATAGCCTTCACTAGAGATTCCTGTTATTGGACTGAAGTAAGCAGCAATTTAAAATCTTCCTGGTGTAATCTAGGGTGTTACAGTTCAATTCTTAATACTCATTGATTTAGAGGAAACCTTGGCGGTAGTTGACAACTCAACAGTACCTTAGCTGCAGACTCCTGGTGTCTTCATAATCTTAATGGGATCTTGTGATAAGAGACCAGGCGGAGAGACCGTAATCCTGCTTACAGAAATACCAAGAACATATCTGCTTGCTGAACTTTCCACAACAGGCCTAGAAGACACATTAAGATGAGTAACTTATGGCTAGTCAGTTAATGTAACTGAAGTACCTTGTTAGGAAATAGTTAATCATTCCTCAGCACTGGTAATCTCCTTGTCAATTGCTCCTATTGTGACAGCTATAAAATTCAATATTGAAGTAGGAGGCTTGCCAGGATGTAGTTTTTGCCAAAGTAGATGGATGTTTTCTCTTCCCCATGATGACAATGAGCACAAAAGGAAGGGCAAAAGAAAGCAACAAGAAAGTCGGCCCAGTCCTGCCTGGCTCTGATGGGTGCAGACAGGCCTGTACTTGGCTTGGTCTTTGCCAGGTATGTGCACATGTGCATCTCACACATGTCCCATGCTGCATAGAGTGCTTGGTGATTATGAGAGCAAGAGATGTCATGCAGGCAGTCCCTAGGAAACAATGGCAGCAAGTAATGCTGGGGGATGAAGTCCCACTCCAACAAAGCAGGATTAAAACTCCCACGCCACAAGGAGTGCTGAACACTTATGAGCATGAGAGATGTGCAGTCGGCCCCTGGGCAACAACGTCAGCAAGGAATGCTGGTGGACAAAGTACCACCCCAGCAATGGAGGATTAATACAAATTAATACAAATCAGTGCCAACTTTGTTAGTTGATCTAAAACTGATATGAAGTTTACCAATATATGCCAATTATCAACATTTAACGTAATAAATAAATTAAGCAGCTACCAGATATATTTCCTTTTTTCAAACTGAACAGCTTTTCAAAGACAGTGAAAATATAAATAAGTAGTTTATAGATTTTCAGGTCTTATTTATCAAGAAAATTTGGTTCTACGTTGAATGGACCCATATTGAAATGTTGGTTGTTCCACAAAGTAATTTGAATTAAGGTTTCTCTGGTTCTTTCAGGATGGAAAATTCCTGTGATGGGAAACTCTATTCTTTGCTTAAAGAGGCCATTCTCTTCAGAGACTTTGGGGGTCATTACAACCCTGGCGGTGAAAGACCGCCAGGGTTGTTGTGGTGGATGTCACCGCCAGCAAGGTGGCGGTGAAATGACTGGTATTACAACCACGGCGGAAGCGCTGCGGTCAGACCGCCGGGACCGGCGGTTCCCCGCCATTTTAGTCCCGGTGGGAGTAATCCTCCAGGGCAGCGCTGCTTGCAGCGCTGCCTAGGGGATTACGAGTTCCCCTCCCTCCAGCCTTTTCATTGCGGTTTGCACTGCCATGAAAAGGGTGGCGGAAAGGGGAGTCGCAGGCCCCTGGGGGCCCCTGCACAGCCCATGCCACTAGCATGGGCAGTGCAGGGGCCCCCTGCCACGGCCCCGTGCAGCTGGCAGTGAAAAGCGCACGGCCGCAACACCGCTGGCTCCATTTGGAGCCGGCTCCTGTGTTGCAGCTGAGATCCCCGCTGGGCCGGCGGGTGGAAACCAGGTATCCGCCCCCCGGCCCAGCGGGGATCTCCTGATAGCCGCGGCGGGAGTGCGGCTGCATTGTGGCTGCCCGGAGGTCAGACCTTGGCGGGCTTCAGCTGCCCGCCAAGGTCGTAATGACCACCTTTATCTTATTATTAACTGCTATTATCATTCTTTTCAGGCCATTATTTTCTCTTTCCCAGGACACACTTCCAAATTTTCCATCCTTTGCTAATGGACAATTGCTCATTCTTCTTAATATTTGGGCATCTAACAAGGACCTCTCCTCAATGGTAATACAATATTGTTTCCAAGGTGGCCTTCATTAAATTGTGTTTCTAAACATATTCTAATTTTTGTTAGGTTTGCTTCTGGTATAATTAGCGAAGCACAAACTATTATTAAATACGCATCCACTCTCATAGCCTTGTAAACATTTGGATCATGCATACAACTGAATATTTTGCTGCCTGTAGTAGGTATGTCTTTAAGTGAAAGTGTTTCCATACAAACAAGGGAAGACAGATACAATTAAATATTTAATTATTCTTAGAGATGTTCTACCTTATAAGCCCTGTTGAGCCATGCAAGCTTTACCATCCTACTTACAAAATGAAGAGAAACCGTTTGAACTTTAGACCATCTGATTCCTTCTACTGATGATGATCAACTACTACAAGAGACACATCTTGTGATCATGGTATTCACATTACCATTGACTGTTTGCTTATCATGGCCATTAGGTCTCAATGCTTTTCTTTGTTTTGCTTTGAGGGTTTTGAGTTCTCTTTGGTTTCAAATTCTGTTCCAATTGATTGAAAATTATGGATGTCTGTTATGTTATCAATGGCTTCAACATTTGAGTCAAGAATACAGGGGGACTAACACTGTCCTCTTTTCCTTGGGCTGAACAGATAATGGTGGTTATTATGACATTGGGGGTGAGAGATAAAATGTCAGTAATACCACCAACAGGCTGGAGGTAATTACCGCCAAATTATGACCATGGTGGTGAGAACTCACATAGACAGCCAATGTACCATACCATTCGCCAGGGTGTTAACACCACTCAACACAGAGGTAGCCAACAGCAGCCAGACAGAAGACAAGGTACCGCCTACCATATCATGACCTTGCAATCCGCCACGATTTCTGGGGCGGAACCAACGCCATCAAAAGCCTGAGGGAAACACTGCACAGAAGAGCAAAGACTTACCATCAGAGACACAGAGAAGAACAACACCGACATGTAATCGGAACTGCAAGTCTTCCCGATGCTTTTCTATGCCATGCTCCACCTGGAACACCAGCGCCAGCGAAGACGAAGACGACCACAGTGAGTACAGCCGCCTAGCACACAAGGGAGGGAGGGAGGAAAAGTAGAGTGACACACACATGCACAACACACACCAGACACACACACACACCATACACACAACCAGCTGCAGATGTAAACCAATGGCACACGACACACAGCATAATTAAACAAGGACTAGATTTTGGAAGTACTGAAAATGTATTAGCCAGGCAAAAGCCATCACATGAAGCAGATATGTACAATTGTCCACAAAGGGCCAATGTCCAGTCCAAAGCACTAAGGGCTCACATGGCCACAGGGCACAGTCCAAAGCCCAACTCATTTTCTGACGCCATCCTCACAGAACTGTGCAGGGGCAGCATCAATGAAGTGGGCAGGCTACTCAGGGGAAAGGGGATGGGGTGCACCTCAGCCGAAGATAGGAACTTGCCCACTGGTTCTGGAGGGGGCTCCTTGCCCATTTCCCTTTGCTGGGGAGTGCAAGGTCCCAGTCTCTCAGGTGGGGAACTCGCCCACTGGTTCTGCAGGGGGCTCCATGCCCATTTCCCTTTGCTGGGGAGTGCAAGGTCACAGTCTCTCAGGTAGGGAACTCGCCCACTGCTTCTGGAGGGGGCTCCATGCCCATTTCCCTTTGCTGGGGAGTGCAAGGTCACAGTCTCTCATGTGGGGAACTTGCCCACTGCTTCTGGAGGGGGCTTCTTGCTCAGCAGTCCCTGGAGGGTGGCCTACATGTCCGCTGCGGGAGGAGAGGGCTGCACAGTCTCAGCTGGAGGTGAGGGCTCTGTTACCACTGGTGGTGGTGATACCCTGCCAGCCTCTGCTGGAGATGAGGGCTGCTGTGTCTCAGCTGTGAAAGGTGCCTCCTAGGCAGCCTCTGCTGGAGATGAGAGCTGCTGTGTCTCAGCTGTAGAATGTGCCTCATGGGCAGTCTCTGTTGGAGGCGAGGGCTGCTGTGTGGCAGCTGGAGGTGAGGGCTTCTTCCCCTTCCTGGCTATTGGTGTGGGATCCTTCCCCTTCCTGGCTGTTGGAGTGGGATCTTCTCCTTCCTGGCTGTTGGTATGGGATCCTTCCCCTTCTAGGCTGGTGGAGTGGGATCCTTCCCCTTCCTGGCTGGTGGAGTGGGATCCTTACCCTTCCTGGCTGGTGGACTGTGAACCTTACCCTTCCTGGCTGGTGGAGTGGGATCCTTCACTGTCTTGCCTCCACGACTAAGAGGTGCCTCCACTGTCCCCGTGGACTGTTTGGCTGAGGTGTTCGGCGGGGTCATTGGGACTCTGCCCTTATGGGGTGCACAGGGGAGGGAGGGGGTGTTGGGCAAGGAAAAGCTTCTTAGGGATGGTGGGGTGGGATGAGGGATGGGAGTGGAGGTTGAGGGAGTGGTTGTTTGAGTAGTACGTCTGATGAACTTGGATGCAGGTGCATGGGCAGTGTGCTGATGTGAGGTGTCTGAGTGCCTGTGTTTGTGTCCTTTGGGGGGGGCAGAGAGGGTGGGAGAGGACACAGGGGATGCGTGGATTGATGTTGTGGAGGTGTCTGCTAGTGAGGTGTGTGTGCTGCTTGGTGTGGTGATGCAGGTAGGGGATGTTGATGCAGTGCATGCAGGTGTAAGTGTGGGCGTGACTGTGAGGGAGGTAGAGGAGGAGGAGGTAGAGACGCTGGAGGCAATGGATGTGGTTGTGTGTTTAACTGTCTGATGTTTGCGTGGGTGCTTGTTGGCTGAAGTGTAGTGCCTGTGTTTGACTGTGCCACTCTTGTGTGATGTCTTGTGTGCATGCTCATCTGTTTGTGTACATGGGATGGGTTGGGGTTGAGGAGACTGGGACTGGGAAGTGGTAGTTGGAGGGGACATGGTAGGAACAGGGACAATGGCTGCCATCAGAGAGGAGGCCAGAGCCTGAATCAATCTCTGTTTGGCCGCCAATCCACTGTGGATGCCCTCCAGGAATGCATTGCATTGTTGCATCTGGGATGTCACCCCCTGGATGGCATTTACAATGGTTGACTGCCCTATAGAGATGGATCTCAGGAGACCTCCTAACTCAGGGCAGCAGGGCTCACTGGGGAAGGGCCTGAGGTGCCTGGGGTGAAGGAGATGCTTCCTGGGTGAGCGGGCACAGGCAATTCGCTGAGGGGCTACTGGGAGGGCAGAGCTGGTACGGGGGTGGTGGCTGTACCTGCAGCTGGGGTGGTCACAGAGGTGTCCGCCACCACCAGAGAGCTTCCATTGGAGGAGGTATTGTCACCTCCTGTCTCTGCCGTGGTGCTCCCCTCACCCTCCATCCAACTTGTTCCCTCGGCATCGGTGGACTCTGCCTCCTGGGTCCTGTGGGATGCAGCTCTCTCTGTCGCCGGTGCCCCTGCTCCTCCGCCAGATTATGCTAATGCACACATGGACAGGATGACAGAAGAAAAAAGAGGGGAGAGAGAGAAAGGGAACACTGGGTCAATTACAGCACCAACACCACAGTTGGCTTACCCAACACCGTCACACACAGGGATCAGGATTGAGCACTATGCATTGCACAGCCATTGATTTGGCTAGATGTGACACCAAGATGAGGGCCAAACACCGCCAACTGCACCCCTCCTGGGACCCACTAAGCCTTGACTGACATGGAATGCAAACAAGCTATGTTACCTGCATTTACTATACACCCATTACCCTTGAGCTGCATCATGCTGCAATGTGTGGCCTGGCATTAAGGGGCACCCACTAACTCACACTCACCACCCGGATCCCATGCCACCTACCAATTATTGTAGTAATGCCCTCTGTACTCACCCCCTTGTGGCTGCTGTGATGCCCTCAAGCACCCATCCAGATCTGGGTAGGCCATCACCAGTATGCGGGCCATCAGGGGGGTCAGAATCCGATAGGCACCCCTTCCTCGTTGGTAGGCCATCCCCTCTGTCTTCCGTGCCAAGCGTCTCAGGTTCTCCCACTGTTTTTCTGCAGTGGCTGCTATGCATGCTGTAGTCCCCCAGGGTCTACACGTCCTTGGTGATGGCACGCCACAATCCCTTCTTCTGGTGGGCGCTGACCTGCAGAGGAAACACAGACAGGAGGACAACATTAACCATACAATCCAGCCTGACACACATATGGCCCACCAATCCTGTTTCCATCACCATTGGCACGCACATCGTCCGGCGCCCACCATGTACACTACCACCAGACACTCCCCCAAAGACATGATGCTTGCACACACGTCCTCATGCATCCTTCCCACATGCATCGTGCCCATGGTGTACTCACCTGTTGGTCTGGAGGCCCATACAGCAGTCCATACTGCGGTAGGACCTCATCCACCAGTCGCTCCAACTCCTCCGAAGTGAAGGCAGGGGCTCTTTCCCCGGTCACAAAGGTCATTGTAGGTTCCAGACACAGGTCACAGCAGTACACGCAGTGTAGGTGTCGTCCTGTGGAAAGTCAGGAAACAAGTGAGGATTTGGATATAAAATGTCGGTCACGTCCACGACGGTGTATACCGTCACCGCTGGTGCAGATCCCCATTGGCCACTGTACTCCATAGAGCCCCATATTAGCCAATGAGGAATTGCATAGTGGTGAAAGACCACCTTCCGTCAGAACGCCTAACGTTGGCAGAGTTTCCTCACTTCCACCTGGCCCAAGATACAGGACATACGGTTGTCATTTCATGGTGGTGGACAACGATCAGATAAACCATAACTGAGTCATTGACTAAAATAGCACATACATTGCCATTTCCCACAGTCCCATCACATTGATGCTGTATGTACACTGAGGTGGTGGTTCTATTGTTCAAATTGTGACAGCCTACTCACTCTTGTGTCCCGTAGATACATACCGATTCAATTGAATAGGAGGAGGAGACAAACCCCGTGTACAGACCCCTTGGCTTACCTGTAGGACAGGCACATTCTACTCACCTGTAGATTGGACACGGCCACAATCACGGAACTGTGTGCCCAATTGGAACCTGACCTGATATCAGCTATCCATCATCCCACTGGGATCCCCCCTCTTGTGCAAGTGCTATCAGCGCTCCATTTCCTGGCAACTGGTTCTTTCCAAGTGACAGTGGGTTTGGCAGCAGGAATGTCACAGCCAATGTTCTCAATCGTGCTAGCAAGGGTTCTGTCTGCCCTGGTGAAACACATGTGCAGCTACATTGTTTTCCCCCAGATGGAAGATTTGGCCACTGTTAAGGCAGGATTCTGTGCAATGGGCCGTATCCCTAATATTATTTGGGCAAATGACTGTACACATATTGCGTTAGTGCCCCCCCCCCCCTCAGAATGAACAGGTGTTCAGGAATCAGAAGAGTTTCCACTCACTGAATGTGCAAATGATGTGCCTGGCTGACCAGTACATCTCCCACGTCACTGCCAAGCATCTTGGGTCAGTGCATGACGTCTTTGTCCTGAGGAATAGCACCATCCCAAATGTGATGGCCAACTACAAAGGCACAGGGTGTGGCTAATAGGTGAGCCAGAGTCCCCACCCACTGTGTGTCAGTGTAGGCCTTGAGGTGTTATCCCTACAGGATTATGTAAGGCTAAAGTTTGTCCCTCACTATTTGCAGTTGACTCTGGCTACCCGAACGTTTTGTGGCTCTTGACCTCTGTGAGGAATGCCAGGATAGGGGCTGAAAACCGTTATAATGAGGCACATGGGCGAACCAGAAGAATAATTGAAAGGGCCTTCAGCTTCCTCCATGTGCTACTCACCCGGGAAGGTCTGCCAGATAGTAGTGGCATGCTGCATGTTGCACAAACTGGCCCTCAGACAACATGTGTCTTTTCTGCAGGAGGAGGAGACTGGAGATGCCCCTGTGGCAGCAGTGGACCCTGAGGACAGTGAGGATGAGCAGGTAGAGGATGAGGATGTGGACAACAGAACATCAGTTTTACATCAATACTTCCAGTGATACACAGGTGAGACAGTGGAACTAATCATTGCTCTGAAAAGTGATTTAACCTCTTAGCTGCTGGGCCTTCCCCCCCGTGCTGAGCCCATTTTTGGCTATTTGGGGTAGTTCGCGCTTAGGCCTTCATAACTTTTTGTCCACATAAGCTATCCACGCCAAATTTGCGTTCTTTCTTTCCAACATCTTAGGGATTCTAATGGTACCCAGAGTTTGTGGTTTCCCCTGGAGGAGACCAAGAAAATAGCGAAAATACAGTGAAAATTTCGTTTTTTCCAAATAAATGGGAAAAAAGGGCTCCTGAAGAAGGCTTGTGGTTTTTTCCCTGAAAATGCCATCAACATAGGGTTTCTGGTGCTGAAATCACTATCTTCCCACCTTTCAGGAATGGGCAGACTTGAATCAGAAAACGACATTTTTCAACACAAATGTGGCATTTTACTGGGACATACCCCATTTTTACTATTTTTGGTGCTTTCAGCCTCTTTCCAGTTAGTGACAGGAATGGGTGTGAAACCAATGCTGGATCCAGGAAAGCTAAATATTTCTGAAAACTAGACAAAATTCTGAATTCAGCAAGGGGTCATTGGTGTAGATCCTACAAGGTTTTCCTACAGAAAATAACAGCTGAAATAAAACAAATATTGAAATTGTGCAGAAAACAACAGCCATTTATCTTTATGTTTTACTCTGTAACTTTTTCCTGTGATGTCAGATTTCTGAAAGCAATATACCGTTTTGTCTGCTGGACTCTTCTGGTTGTGGGGATATAAAGGGCTTGTAGGTTCATCAAGAACCCTAGGTACCCAGAGCCAATAAATGAGATGCATCCTGCAGTTGGTTTTCATTCTATACTGGGTTTGCAGCAATTCATTTGCTGAAATATGAAGAGTGAAAAATAGGTATCAAGAAAACCTTTGCATTTCCAAAATGGGTTCAAGATAAGGTTTTGAGGAGCAGTGGTTATTTGCACATCTCTGAATTCCGGGGTGCCCATACTAGCATGGGAATTTCAGGGCATTTCTCAAATAGACATCTTTTTTACACACTCACTTATATTTGGAAGGAAAAAATGTAGAGAAAGATAAGGGGCAATAACACTTGTTTTGCTATTCTATGTTTCCCCAAGTCTCCCGATAAAAATGATACCTCACTTATGTGGGTAGGCCTAGCGTCCGCGACAGGAAATGCCCCAAAACACAACGTGGACACATCCCATTTTATTGACAGAAAACAGAGCTGTTTTTTGCAAAGTGCCTATCTGTGGATTTTGGCCTCTAGCTCAGCCGGCACCTAGGGAAACCTACCAACCCTGATCATTTTTCAAAACTAGAGACCTAGGGGAATCCAAGATGGGGTGACTTGTGGGGCTCTGACCAGGTTCTGTTACCCAGAATCCTTTGCAAACCTCAAAATGTGGCTAAAAAAACACATTTTCCTCTCATTTCGGTGACAGAAAGTTCTTAAATCTGAGAGGAGCCACGAATTTCCTTCAACCCAGCGTTCCCCCAAGTCTCCCGATAAAAATGATACCTCACTTGTGTGGGTAGGCCTAGCGCCCGCGACAGGAAATGCCCCAAAACACAACGTGGACACATCCCATTTTTTGACAGAAAACAGAGCTGTTTTTTGCAAAGTGCCTACCTGTAGATTTTGGCCTCTAGCTCAGCCGGCACTTAGGGAAACCTACCAAACCTGTGCATTTTTGAAAACTAGAGACCTAGGGGAATCCAAGATGGGGTGACTAGTGGGGCTCTGACCAGGTTCTGTTACCCAGAATCCTTTGCAAACCTCAAAACGTGGCTAAAAAAACACGTTTTCCTCACATTTCAGTGACAGAAAGTTCTGAAATCTGAGAGGAGCCACAAATTTCCATCCACCCAGCATTCTCCCAAGTCTCCCGATAAAAATTGTACCTCACTTGTGTGGGTAGGCCTAGCGCCCGCAACAAGAAATGCCCTGAAACACAACGTGGATACATCCCATTTTTTGACAGAAAACAGAGCTGTTTTTTTCGAAGTGCCTACCTATAGAATTTGATCTCTAGCTCAGCCGGCACATAGGGAAACCTACCAAACATGTGCATTTTTTTAAACTAGAGACCTAGGGGAATCCAAGATGGGGTGACTTGTGGGGCTCTGACCAGGTTCTGTTACCCAGAATCCTTTGCAAACATCAAAACGTGGCTAAAAAAACACGTTTTCCTCACATTTCAGTGACAGAAAGTTCTGGAATCTGAGAGGAGCCACAAATTTCCTTCAACCCAGCATTCCCCCAAGTCTCCTGATAAAAATAATACCTCACTTGTGTGGGTAGGCCTAGCACCCGCGACAGGAAATGCCCCAAAACACAACGTGGACACATCCCATTTTTTGGCAGAAAACAGAGCTGTTTTTTGCAAAGTGCCCACCTATAGATTTTGGCCTCTAGCTCAGCCGGCACCTAGGGAAACCTACCAAACCTGTGCATTTTTGAAAACTAGAGACCTAGGGGAATCCAAGATGGGGTGACTTGTGGGGCTCTGACCAGGTTCTGTTAACCAGAATCCTTTGCAAACCTCAAAACGTGGCTAAAAAAACACGTTTTCCTCACATTTCAGTGACAGAAAGTTCTGGAATCTGAGAGGAGCCACAAATTTCTTTCCACCCAGCGTTCCCCCAAGACTCCCGATAAAAATGATACCTCACTTGTGTGGGTAGGCCTAGCGCCCGCGACAAGGAATGCCCCAAAACACAACGTGGACACATCCCATTTTTTTGACAGAAAACAGAGCTGTTTTTTGCAAAGTGCCTAGCTGTGGATTTTGGCCTCTAGCTCAGCCGGCACCTAGGGAAACCTACCAACCCTGTGCATTTTTGAAAACTAGAGACCTAGGGGAATCCAAGATGGGGTGACTTGTGGGGCTCTGACCAGGTTCTGTTACCCAGAATCCTTTGCAAACCTCAAAATGTGGCTAAAAAACACGTTTTCCTCTCATTTCGGTGACAGAAAGTTCTTGAAGCTGAGAGGAACCACAAATTTCCTCCCACCCAGCGTTCCCCCAAGTCTCCCGATAAAAATGATACCTCACTTGTGTGGGTAGGCCTAGCGCCCGCGACAGGAAATGCCCCAAAACAAACGTGGACACATCCCATTTTTTGACCGAAAACAGAGCTGTTTTTTGCAAAGTGCCTACCTGTAGATTTTGGCCTCTCGCTCAGCCGGCACCTGGGGAAACCTAGCAAACCTGTGCATTTTTGAAAACTAGAGACCTAGCGGAATCCAAGATGGGGTGACTTGTGGGGCTCTGACCAGGTTCTGTTACCCAGAATCCTTTGCAAACCTCAAAATGTGGCTAAAAAACACGTTTTCCTCTCATTTCGTGACAGAAAGTTCTTGAAGCTGAGAGGAACCACAAATTTCCTCCCACCCAGCGTTCCCCCAAGTCTCCCGATAAAAATGATACCTCACTTGTGTGGGTAGGCCTAGCGCCCGCGACAGGAAATGCCCCAAAACAAACGTGGACACATCCCATTTTTTGACCGAAAACAGAGCTGTTTTTTGCAAAGTGCCTACCTGTAGAATTTGGCCTCTCGCTCAGCCGGCACCTGGGGAAACCTACCAAACCTGTGCATTTTTGAAAACTAGAGACCTAGCGGAATCCAAGATGGGGTGACTTGCGGGGCTCTGACCAGGTTCTGATACCCAGAATCCTTTGCAAACCTCAAAATGTGGCTAAAAAAACACGTTTTCCTCACATTTCAGTGACAGAAAGTTCTGGAATCTGAGAGGAGCAACACATTTCCTTCAACCCAGCGTTCCCCCAAGTCTCCCGATAAAAATGATACCTCACTTGTGTGGGTAGGCCTAGCGCCCTCGACAGGAAATGCCCCAAAACACAACGTGGACACATCCCATTTTTTGACAGAAAACAGAGCTGTTTTTTGCAAAGTGCCCACCTATAGATTTTGGCCTCTAGCTCAGCCGTCACCTAGGGAAACCTACCAAACCTGTGCATTTTGGAAAACTAGAGACCTAGGGGAATCCAAGAAGGGGTGACTTGTGGGGCTCTGACCAGGTTCTGTTACCCAGAATCCTTTGCAAACCTCAAAACGTGGCTAAAAAAACACGTTTTCCTCACATTTCAGTGTCAGAAAGTTCTGAAATCTGAGAGGAGCCACAAATTCCCTTCCACCCAGCGTTCTCCCAAGTCTCCCGATAAAAATGATACCTCACTTGTGTGGGTAGGCCTAGCGCCCACGACAAGAAATGCCCTAAAACACAACGTGGACACATCCTATTTTTTGACATAAAACAGAGCTGTTTTTTTCAAAATGCCTACCTGTAGATTTTGGCCTCTAGCTCAGCCGGCACCTAGGGAAACCTACCAAACCTGTGCATTTTGGAAAACTAGAGACCTAGGGGAATCCAAGAAGGGGTGACTTGTGGGGCTCTGACCAGGTTCTGTTACCCAGAATCCTTTGCAAACCTCAAAACGTGGCTAAAAAAACTCGTTTTCCTCACATTTCAGTGACAGAAAGTTCTGAAATCTGAGAGGAGCCACAAATTTCCTTCCACCCAGCGTTCTCCCAAGTCTCCCGATAAAAATGATACCTCACTTGTGTGGGTAGGCCTAGCGCCCATGACAAGAAATGCCCTAAAACACAACGTGGACGCATCCTATTTTTTGACAGAAAACAGAGATGTTTTTTTCAAAGTGCCTACCTGTAGATTTTGGCCTCTAGCTCAGCCGGCACCTAGGAAACCTACCAAACCTGTGCATTTTTGAAAACTAGAGACCTGGGGGAATCCAAGATGGGGTGACTTGTGGGGCTCTGACCAGGTTCTGTTAACCAGAATCCTTTGCAATTCTCAAAACGTGGCTAAAAAAACACGTTTTCCTCACATTTCAGTGACAGAAAGTTCTGGAATCTGAGAGGAGCCACAAATTTCTTTCCACCCAGCGTTCCCCCAAGTCTCCCGATAAAAATTATACCTCACTTGTGTGGGTAGGCCTAGCGCCCGCGAGAGGAAATGCCCCAAAACACAACCTGGACACATCCCATTTTTTGGACAGAAAACAGAGCTGTTTTTTGCAAAGTGCCTAGCTGTGGATTTTGGCCTCTAGCTCAACCGGCACCTAGGGAAACCTACCAACCCTGTGCATTTTTAAAAACTAGAGGCCTAGGGGAATCCAAGATGGGGTGACTTGTGGGGCTCTGACCAGGTTCTGTTACCCAGAATCCTTTGCAAACCTCAAAATGTGGCTAAAAAACACGTTTTCCTCTCATTTCGGTGACAGAAAGTTCTTGAAGCTGAGAGGAGCCACGAATTTCTTTCCACCCAGCGTTCCCCCAAGTCTCCCGATAAAAATGATACCTCACTTGTGTGGGTAGGCCTAGCGCCCGCGACAAGGAATGCCCCAAAACACAACGTGGACACATCCCATTTTTTGGACAGAAAACAGAGCTGTTTTTTACAAAGTGCCTAGCTGTGGATTTTGGCCTCTAGCTCAGCCGGCACCTAGGGAAACCTACCAACCCTGTGCATTTTTGAAAACTAGAGACCTAGGGGAATCCAAGATGGGGTGACTTGTGGGGCTCTGACCAGGTTCTGTTACCCAGAATCCTTTGCAAACCTCAAAATGTGGCTAAAAAACACGTTTTCCTCTCATTTCGGTGACAGAAAGTTCTTGAAGCTGAGAGGAGCCACAAATTTCCTCCCACCCAGCGTTCCCCCAAGTCTCCCGATAAAAATGATACCTCACTTGTGTGGGTAGGCCTAGCGCCCGCGACAGGAAATGCCCCAAAACAAACGTGGACACATCCCATTTTTTGACCGAAAACAGAGCTGTTTTTTGCAAAGTGCCTACCTGTAGATTTTGGCCTCTAGCTCAGCCGGCACCTGGGGAAACCTACCAAACCTGTGCATTTTTGAAAACTAGAGACCTAGGGGAATCCAAGAAGGGGTGACTTGTGGGGCTCTGACCAGGTTCTGTTACCCAGAATCCTTTGCAAACCTCAAAACGTGGCTAAAAAAACACGTTTTCCTCACATTTCAGTGTCAGAAAGTTCTGAAATCTGAGAGGAGCCACAAATTTCCTTCCACCCAGCGTTCTCCCAAGTCTCCCGATAAAAATGATACCTCACTTGTGTGGGTAGGCCTAGCGCCCACGACAAGAAATGCCCTAAAACACAACGTGGACGCATCCTATTTTTTGACATAAAACAGAGCTGTTTTTTTCAAAATGCCTACCTGTAGATTTTGGCCTCTAGCTCAGCCGGCACCTAGGAAACCTACCAAACCTGTGCATTTTTGAAAACTAGAGACCTAGGGGAATCCAAGATGGGGTGACTTGTGGGGCTCTGACCAGGTTCTGTTAACCAGAATCCTTTGCAATTCTCAAAACGTGGCTAAAAAAACTCGTTTTCCTCACATTTCAGTGACAGAAAGTTCTGAAATCTGAGAGGAGCCACAAATTTCCTTCCACCCAGCGTTCTCCCAAGTCTCCCGATAAAAATGATACCTCACTTGTGTGGGTAGGCCTAGCGCCCTCGACAGGAAATGCCCCAAAACACAACGTGGACACATCCCATTTTTTGGACAGAAAACAGAGCTGTTTTTTACAAAGTGCCTAGCTGTGGATTTTGGCCTCTAGCTCAGCCGGCACCTAGGGAAACCTACCAACCCTGTGCATTTTTGAAAACTAGAGACCTAGGGGAATCCAAGATGGGGTGACTTGTGGGGCTCTGACCAGGTTCTGTTACCCAGAATCCTTTGCAAACCTCAAAATGTGGCTAAAAAACACGTTTTCCTCTCATTTCGGTGACAGAAAGTTCTTGAAGCTGAGAGGAGCCACGAATTTCTTTCCACCCAGCGTTCCCCCAAGTCTCCCGATAAAAATGATACCTCACTTGTGTGGGTAGGCCTAGCGCCCGCGACAAGGAATGCCCCAAAACACAACGTGGACACATCCCATTTTTTGGACAGAAAACAGAGCTGTTTTTTACAAAGTGCCTAGCTGTGGATTTTGGCCTCTAGCTCAGCCGGCACCTAGGGAAACCTACCAACCCTGTGCATTTTTGAAAACTAGAGACCTAGGGGAATCCAAGATGGGGTGACTTGTGGAGCTCTGACCAGGTTCTGTTACCCAGAATCCTTTGCAAACCTCAAAATGTGGCTAAAAAACACGTTTTCCTCTCATTTCGGTGACAGAAAGTTCTTGAAGCTGAGAGGAGCCACAAATTTCCTCCCACCCAGCGTTCCCCCAAGTCTCCCGATAAAAATGATACCTCACTTGTGTGGGTAGGCCTAGCGCCCGCGACAGGAAATGCCCCAAAACAAACGTGGACACATCCCATTTTTTGACCGAAAACAGAGCTGTTTTTTGCAAAGTGCCTACCTGTAGATTTTGGCCTCTCGCTCAGCCGGCACCTGGGGAAACCTAGCAAACCTGTGCATTTTTGAAAACTAGAGACCTAGCGGAATCCAAGATGGGGTGACTTGTGGGGCTCTGACCAGGTTCTGTTACCCAGAATCCTTTGCAAACCTCAAAATGTGGCTAAAAAACACGTTTTCCTCTCATTTCGGTGACAGAAAGTTCTTGAAGCTGAGAGGAACCACAAATTTCCTCCCACCCAGCGTTCCCCCAAGTCTCCCGATAAAAATGATACCTCACTTGTGTGGGTAGGCCTAGCGCCCGCGACAGGAAATGCCCCAAAACAAACGTGGACACATCCCATTTTTTGACCGAAAACAGAGCTGTTTTTTGCAAAGTGCCTACCTGTAGAATTTGGCCTCTCGCTCAGCCGGCACCTGGGGAAACCTACCAAACCTGTGCATTTTTGAAAACTAGAGACCTAGCGGAATCCAAGATGGGGTGACTTGTGGGGCTCTGACCAGGTTCTGTTACCCAGAATCCTTTGCAAACCTCAAAATGTGGCTAAAAAAACACGTTTTCCTCACATTTCAGTGACAGAAAGTTCTGGAATCTGAGAGGAGCAACACATTTCCTTCAACCCAGCGTTCCCCCAAGTCTCCCGATAAAAATGATACCTCACTTGTGTGGGTAGGCCTAGCGCCCTCGACAGGAAATGCCCCAAAACACAACGTGGACACATCCCATTTTTTGACAGAAAACAGAGCTGTTTTTTGCAAAGTGCCCACCTATAGATTTTGGCCTCTAGCTCAGCCGTCACCTAGGGAAACCTACCAAACCTGTGCATTTTGGAAAACTAGAGACCTAGGGGAATCCAAGAAGGGGTGACTTGTGGGGCTCTGACCAGGTTCTGTTACCCAGAATCCTTTGCAAACCTCAAAACGTGGCTAAAAAAACACGTTTTCCTCACATTTCAGTGTCAGAAAGTTCTGAAATCTGAGAGGAGCCACAAATTTCCTTCCACCCAGCGTTCTCCCAAGTCTCCCGATAAAAATGATACCTCACTTGTGTGGGTAGGCCTAGCGCCCACGACAAGAAATGCCCTAAAACACAACGTGGACACATACGTATTTTTTGACATAAAACAGAGCTGTTTTTTTCAAAATGCCTACCTGTAGATTTTGGCCTCTAGCTCAGCCGGCACCTAGGGAAACCTACCAAACCTGTGCATTTTGGAAAACTAGAGACCTAGGGGAATCCAAGAAGGGGTGACTTGTGGGGCTCTGACCAGGTTCTGTTACCCAGAATCCTTTGCAAACCTCAAAACGTGGCTAAAAAAACTCGTTTTCCTCACATTTCAGTGACAGAAAGTTCTGAAATCTGAGAGGAGCCACAAATTTCCTTCCACCCAGCGTTCTCCCAAGTCTCCCGATAAAAATGATACCTCACTTGTGTGGGTAGGCCTAGCGCCCATGACAAGAAATGCCCTAAAACACAACGTGGACGCATCCTATTTTTTAACAGAAAACAGAGATGTTTTTTTCAAAGTGCCTACCTGTAGATTTTGGCCTCTAGCTCAGCCGGCACCTAGGAAACCTACCAAACCTGTGCATTTTTGAAAACTAGAGACCTGGGGGAATCCAAGATGGGGTGACTTGTGGGGCTCTGACCAGGTTCTGTTAACCAGAATCCTTTGCAATTCTCAAAACGTGGCTAAAAAAACACGTTTTCCTCACATTTCAGTGACAGAAAGTTCTGGAATCTGAGAGGAGCCACAAATTTCTTTCCACCCAGCGTTCCCCCAAGTCTCCCGATAAAAATTATACCTCACTTGTGTGGGTAGGCCTAGCGCCCGCGAGAGGAAATGCCCCAAAACACAACCTGGACACATCCCATTTTTTGGACAGAAAACAGAGCTGTTTTTTGCAAAGTGCCTAGCTGTGGATTTTGGCCTCTAGCTCAACCGGCACCTAGGGAAACCTACCAACCCTGTGCATTTTTAAAAACTAGAGGCCTAGGGGAATCCAAGATGGGGTGACTTGTGGGGCTCTGACCAGGTTCTGTTACCCAGAATCCTTTGCAAACCTCAAAATGTGGCTAAAAAACACGTTTTCCTCTCATTTCGGTGACAGAAAGTTCTTGAAGCTGAGAGGAGCCACGAATTTCTTTCCACCCAGCGTTCCCCCAAGTCTCCCGATAAAAATGATACCTCACTTGTGTGGGTAGGCCTAGCGCCCGCGACAAGGAATGCCCCAAAACACAACGTGGACACATCCCATTTTTTGGACAGAAAACAGAGCTGTTTTTTACAAAGTGCCTAGCTGTGGATTTTGGCCTCTAGCTCAGCCGGCACCTAGGGAAACCTACCAACCCTGTGCATTTTTGAAAACTAGAGACCTAGGGGAATCCAAGATGGGGTGACTTGTGGGGCTCTGACCAGGTTCTGTTACCCAGAATCCTTTGCAAACCTCAAAATGTGGCTAAAAAACACGTTTTCCTCTCATTTCGGTGACAGAAAGTTCTTGAAGCTGAGAGGAGCCACAAATTTCCTCCCACCCAGCGTTCCCCCAAGTCTCCCGATAAAAATGATACCTCACTTGTGTGGGTAGGCCTAGCGCCCGCGACAGGAAATGCCCCAAAACAAACGTGGACACATCCCATTTTTTGACCGAAAACAGAGCTGTTTTTTGCAAAGTGCCTACCTGTAGATTTTGGCCTCTAGCTCAGCCGGCACCTGGGGAAACCTACCAAACCTGTGCATTTTTGAAAACTAGAGACCTAGGGGAATCCAAGAAGGGGTGACTTGTGGGGCTCTGACCAGGTTCTGTTACCCAGAATCCTTTGCAAACCTCAAAACGTGGCTAAAAAAACACGTTTTCCTCACATTTCAGTGACAGAAAGTTCTGAAATCTGAGAGGAGCCACAAATTTCCTTCCACCCAGCGTTCTCCCAAGTCTCCCGATAAAAATGATACCTCACTTGTGTGGGTAGGCCTAGCGCCCTCGACAGGAAATGCCCCAAAACACAACGTGGACACATCCCATTTTTTGGACAGAAAACAGAGCTGTTTTTTACAAAGTGCCTAGCTGTGGATTTTGGCCTCTAGCTCAGCCGGCATCTAGGGAAACCTACCAACCCTGTGCATTTTTGAAAACTAGAGACCTAGGGGAATCCAAGATGGGGTGACTTGTGGGGCTCTGACCAGGTTCTGTTACCCAGAATCCTTTGCAAACCTCAAAATGTGGCTAAAAAACACGTTTTCCTCTCATTTCGGTGACAGAAAGTTCTTGAAGCTGAGAGGAGCCACGAATTTCTTTCCACCCAGCGTTCCCCCAAGTCTCCCGATAAAAATGATACCTCACTTGTGTGGGTAGGCCTAGCGCCCGCGACAAGGAATGCCCCAAAACACAACGTGGACACATCCCATTTTTTGGACAGAAAACAGAGCTGTTTTTTACAAAGTGCCTAGCTGTGGATTTTGGCCTCTAGCTCAGCCGGCACCTAGGGAAACCTACCAACCCTGTGCATTTTTGAAAACTAGAGACCTAGGGGAATCCAAGATGGGGTGACTTGTGGAGCTCTGACCAGGTTCTGTTACCCAGAATCCTTTGCAAACCTCAAAATGTGGCTAAAAAACACGTTTTCCTCTCATTTCGGTGACAGAAAGTTCTTGAAGCTGAGAGGAGCCACAAATTTCCTCCCACCCAGCGTTCCCCCAAGTCTCCCGATAAAAATGATACCTCACTTGTGTGGGTAGGCCTAGCGCCCGCGACAGGAAATGCCCCAAAACAAACGTGGACACATCCCATTTTTTGACCGAAAACAGAGCTGTTTTTTGCAAAGTGCCTACCTGTAGATTTTGGCCTCTAGCTCAGCCGGCACCTGGGGAAACCTACCAAACCTGTGCATTTTTGAAAACTAGAGACCTAGGGGAATCCAAGAAGGGGTGACTTGTGGGGCTCTGACCAGGTTCTGTTACCCAGAATCCTTTGCAAACCTCAAAACGTGGCTAAAAAAACACGTTTTCCTCACATTTCAGTGTCAGAAAGTTCTGAAATCTGAGAGGAGCCACAAATTTCCTTCCACCCAGCGTTCTCCCAAGTCTCCCGATAAAAATGATACCTCACTTGTGTGGGTAGGCCTAGCGCCCACGACAAGAAATGCCCTAAAACACAACGTGGACGCATCCTATTTTTTGACATAAAACAGAGCTGTTTTTTTCAAAATGCCTACCTGTAGATTTTGGCCTCTAGCTCAGCCGGCACCTAGGAAACCTACCAAACCTGTGCATTTTTGAAAACTAGAGACCTAGGGGAATCCAAGATGGGGTGACTTGTGGGGCTCTGACCAGGTTCTGTTAACCAGAATCCTTTGCAATTCTCAAAACGTGGCTAAAAAAACTCGTTTTCCTCACATTTCAGTGACAGAAAGTTCTGAAATCTGAGAGGAGCCACAAATTTCCTTCCACCCAGCGTTCTCCCAAGCCTCCCGATAAAAATGATACCTCACTTGTGTGGGTAGGCCTAGCGCCCTCGACAGGAAATGCCCCAAAACACAACGTGGACACATCCCATTTTTTGACAGAAAACAGAGCTGTTTTTTGCAAAGTGCCCACCTATAGATTTTGGCCTCTAGCTCAGCCGTCACCTAGGGAAACCTACCAAACCTGTGCATTTTGGAAAACTAGAGACCTAGGGGAATCCAAGAAGGGGTGACTTGTGGGGCTCTGACCAGGTTCTGTTACCCAGAATCCTTTGCAAACCTCAAAACGTGGCTAAAAAAACACGTTTTCCTCACATTTCAGTGTCAGAAAGTTCTGAAATCTGAGAGGAGCCACTATTTCCCTTCCACCCAGCGTTCTCCCAAGTCTCCCGATAAAAATGATACCTCACTTGTGTGGGTAGGCCTAGCGCCCACGACAAGAAATGCCCTAAAACACAACGTGGACACATCCTATTTTTTGACATAAAACAGAGCTGTTTTTTTCAAAATGCCTACCTGTAGATTTTGGCCTCTAGCTCAGCCGGCACCTAGGGAAACCTACCAAACCTGTGCATTTTGGAAAACTAGAGACCTAGGGGAATCCAAGAAGGGGTGACTTGTGGGGCTCTGACCAGGTTCTGTTACCCAGAATCCTTTGCAAACCTCAAAACGTGGCTAAAAAAACTCATTTTCCTCACATTTCAGTGACAGAAAGTTCTGAAATCTGAGAGGAGCCACAAATTTCCTTCCACCCAGCGTTCTCCCAAGTCTCCCGATAAAAATGATACCTCACTTGTGTGGGTAGGCCTAGCGCCCATGACAAGAAATGCCCTAAAACACAACGTGGACGCATCCTATTTTTTGACAGAAAACAGAGATGTTTTTTTCAAAGTGCCTACCTGTAGATTTTGGCCTCTAGCTCAGCCGGCACCTAGGAAACCTACCAAACCTGTGCATTTTTGAAAACTAGAGACCTAGGGGAATCCAAGATGGGGTGACTTGTGGGGCTCTGACCAGGTTCTGTTAACCAGAATCCTTTGCAATTCTCAAAACGTGGCTAAAAAAACACGTTTTCCTCACATTTCAGTGACAGAAAGTTCTGGAATCTGAGAGGAGCCACAAATTTCTTTCCACCCAGCGTTCCCCCAAGTCTCCCGATAAAAATTATACCTCACTTGTGTGGGTAGGCCTAGCGCCCGCGAGAGGAAATGCCCCTAAACACAACCTGGACACATCCCATTTTTTGGACAGAAAACAGAGCTGTTTTTTGCAAAGTGCCTAGCTGTGGATTTTGGCCTCTAGCTCAACCGGCACCTAGGGAAACCTACCAACCCTGTGCATTTTTAAAAACTAGAGGCCTAGGGGAATCCAAGATGGGGTGACTTGTGGGGCTCTGACCAGGTTCTGTTACCCAGAATCCTTTGCAAACCTCAAAACGTGGCTAAAAAAACACGTTTTCCTCTCATTTCGGTGACAGAAAGTTCTTGAAGCTGAGAGGAGCCACGAATTTCTTTCCACCCAGCGTTCCCCCAAGTCTCCCGATAAAAATGATACCTCACTTGTGTGGGTAGGCCTAGCGCCCGCGACAAGGAATGCCCCAAAACACAACGTGGACACATCCCATTTTTTGGACAGAAAACAGAGCTGTTTTTTACAAAGTGCCTAGCTGTGGATTTTGGCCTCTAGCTCAGCCGGCACCTAGGGAAACCTACCAACCCTGTGCATTTTTGAAAACTAGAGACCTAGGGGAATCCAAGATGGGGTGACTTGTGGGGCTCTGACCAGGTTCTGTTACCCAGAATCCTTTGCAAACCTCAAAATGTGGCTAAAAAACACGTTTTCCTCTCATTTCGGTGACAGAAAGTTCTTGAAGCTGAGAGGAGCCACAAATTTCCTCCCACCCAGCGTTCCCCCAAGTCTCCCGATAAAAATGATACCTCACTTGTGTGGGTAGGCCTAGCGCCCGCGACAGGAGATGCCCCAAAACAAACGTGGACACATCCCATTTTTTGACCGAAAACAGAGCTGTTTTTTGCAAAGTGCCTACCTGTAGATTTTGGCCTCTAGCTCAGCCGGCACCTGGGGAAACCTACCAAACCTGTGCATTTTTGAAAACTAGAGACCTAGCGGAATCCAAGATGGGGTGACTTGTGGGGCTCTGACCAGGTTCTGTTACCCAGAATCCTTTGCAAACCTCAAAATGTGGCTAAAAAAACACGTTTTCCTCACATTTCAGTGACAGAAAGTTCTGGAATCTGATAGGAGCCACACATTTCCTTCAACCCAGCGTTCCCCCAAGTCTCCCGATAAAAATGATACCTCACTTGTGTGGGTAGGCCTAGCGCCCGCGACAGGAAATGCCCCAAAACACAACGTGGACACATCCCATTTTTTGACAGAAAACAGAACTGTTTTTTGCAAAGTGCCCACCTATAGATTTTGGCCTCTAGCTCAGCCGGCACCTAGGGAAACCTACTAAACCTGTGCATTTTGGAAAACTAGAGACCTAGGGGAATCCAAGAAGGGGTGACTTGTGGGGCTCTGACCAGGTTCTGTTACCCAGAATCCTTTGCAAACCTCAAAACGTGGCTAAAAAAACACGTTTTCCTCACATTTCAGTGTCAGAAAGTTCTGAAATCTGAGAGGAGCCACAAATTTCCTTCCACCCAGCGTTCTCCCAAGTCTCCCGATAAAAATGATACCTCACTTGTGTGGGTAGGCCTAGCGCCCACGACAAGAAATGCCCTAAAACACAACGTGGACACATCCTATTTTTTGACATAAAACAGAGCTGTTTTTTTCAAAGTGCCTACCTGTAGATTTTGGCCTCTAGCTCAGCCGGCACCTAGGGAAACCCACCAAACCTGTGCATTTTTGAAAACTAGAGACCTAGGGGAATCCAAGATGGGGTGACTTGTGGGGCTCTGACCAGGTTCTGTTAACCAGAATCCTTTGCAAACCTCAAAACGTGGCTAAAAAAATACGTTTTCCTCACATTTCAGTGACAGAAAGTTCTGGAATCTGAGAGGAGCCACAAATTTCTTTCCACCCAGCGTTCCCCCAAGTCTCCCGATAAAAATGATACCTCACTTGTGTGGGTAGGCCTAGCGCCCGCGACAGGAAATGCCCCAAAACACAACGTGGACACATCCCATTTTTTGGACAGAAAACAGAGCTGTTTTTTGCAAAGTGCCTAGCTGTGGATTTTGGCCTCTAGCTCAGCCGGCACCTAGGGAAACCCACCAAACCTGTGCATTTTTAAAAACTAGAGGCCTAGGGGAATCCAAGATGGGGTGACTTGTGGGGCTCTGACCAGGTTCTGTTACCCAGAATCCTTTGCAAACCTCAAAATGTGGCTAAAAAAACACGTTTTCCTCACATTTCAGTGACAAAAAGTTCTGGAATCTTAGAGGAGCCACACATTTCCTTCAACCCAGCGTTCCCCCAAGTCTCCCGATAAAAATGATACCTCACTTGTGTGGGTAGGCATAGCGCCCGCGACAGGAAATGCCCCAAAACACAACGTGGACACATCCCATTTTTTGACAGAAAACAGAGCTGTTTTTTGCAAAGTGCCCACCTATAGATTTTGGCCTCTAGCTCAGCCGGCACCTTGGGAAACCTACCAAACCTGTGCATTTTGGAAAACTAGAGACCTAGGGGAATCCAAGAAGGGGTGACTTGTGGGGCTCTGACCAGGTTCTGTTACCCAGAATCCTTTGCAAACCTCAAAACGTGGCTAAAAAAACTCATTTTCCTCACATTTCAGTGACAGAGAGTTCTGAAATCTGAGAGGAGCCACAAATTTCCTTCCACCCAGCGTTCTCCCAAGTCTCCCGATAAAAATGATACCTCACTTGTGTGGGTAGGCCTAGCGCCCATGACAAGAAATTCCCTAAAACACAACGTGGACGCATCCTATTTTTTAACAGAAAACAGAGCTGTTTTTCTCAAAGTGCCTACCTGTAGATTTTGGCCTCTAGCTCAGCCGGCACCTAGGGAAACCCACCAAACCTGTGCATTTTTGAAAACTAGAGACCTAGGGGAATCCAAGATGGGGTGACTTGTGGGGCTCTGACCAGGTTCTGTTAACCAGAATCCTTTGCAAACCTCAAAACGTGGCTAAAAAAACACGTTTTCCTCACATTTCAGTGACAGAAAGTTCTGGAATCTGAGAGGAGCCACAAATTTCTTTCCACCCAGCGTTCCCCCAAGTCTCCCGATAAAAATGATTCCTCACTTGTGTGGGTAGGCCTAGCGCCCGCGACAGGAAATGCCCCAAAACACAACGTGGACACATCCCATTTTTTGGACAGAAAACAGAGCTGTTTTTTGCAAAGTGCCTAGCTGTGGATTTTGGCCTCTAGCTCAGCTGGCACCTAGGGAAACCTACCAACCCTGTGCATTTTTAAAAACTAGAGGCCTAGGGGAATCCAAGATGGGGTGACTTGTGGGGCTCTGACCAGGTTCCGTTACCCAGAATTCTTTTGCAAACCTCAAAATGTGGCTAAAAAACACGTTTTCCTCTCATTTCGGTGACAGAAAGTTCTTGAAGCTGAGAGGAGCCACGAATTTCCTCCCACCCAACGTTCCCCCAAGTCTCCCGATAAAAATGATACCTCACTTGTGTGGGTAGGCCTAGCGCCCGCGACAGGAAATGCCCCAAAACAAACGTGGACACATCCCATTTTTTGACCGAAAACAGAGCTGTTTTTTGCAAAGTGCCTACCTGTTCATTTTGGCCTCTAGCTCAGCCGGCACCTGGGGAAACCTACCAAACCTGTGCATTTTTGAAAACTAGAGACCTAGCGGAATCCAAGATGGGGTGACTTGTGGGGCTCTGACCAGGTTCTGTTACCCAGAATCCTTTGCAAACCTCAAAATGTGGCTAAAAAAACACGTTTTCCTCACATTTCAGTGACAGAAAGTTCTGGAATCTGAGAGGAGCCACAAATTTCCTTCAACCCAGCGTTCCCCCAAGTCTCCCGATAAAAATGATACCTCACTTGTGTGGGTAGGCCTAGCGCCCGCGACAGGAAATGCCCCAAAACACAACGTGGACACATCCCATTTTTTGTCCAAAAACAGAGCTGTTTTTTTCAAAGTGCCTACCTGTAGATTTTGGCCTCTAGCTCAGCCGGCACATAAGGAAACCTACCAAACCTGTGCATTTTTTAAAACTAGAGACCTAGGGGAATCCAAGATGGGGTGACTTGTGGGGCTCTGACCAGGTTCTGTTACCCAGAATCCTTTGCAAACCTCAAAACGTGGCTAAAAAAACACGTTTTCCTCACATTTCAGTGACAGAAAGTTCTGAAATCTGAGAGGAGCCACAAATTTCCTTCCACCCAGCGTTCTCCCAAGTCTCCCGATAAAAATGATACCTCACTTGTGTGGGTAGGCCTAGCGCCTGCGACAAGAAATGCCCTAAAACACAACGTGGACACATCCTATTTTTTGACAGAAAACAGAGCTGTTTTTTTCAAAGTGCCTACCTGTAGATTTTGGCCTCTAGCTCAGCCGGCACCTAGGGAAACCTACCAAACCTGTGCATTTTTGAAAACTAGAGACCTAGCGGAATCCAAGATGGGGTGACTTGTGGGGCTCTGACCAGGTTCTGTTACCCAGAATCCTTTGTAAACCTCAAAATGTGGCTAAAAAAAGACGTTTTCCTCACATTTCAGTGACAGAAAGTTCTGGAATCTGAGAGGAGCCACAAATTTCCTTCAACCCAGCGTTCCCCCAAGTCTCCCGATAAAAATGATACCTCACTTGTGTGGGTAGGCCTAGCACCCGCGACAGGAAATGCCCCAAAACACAACGTGGACACATCCCATTTTTTGACCGAAAACAGAGATGTTTTTTTCAAAGTGCCTACCTGTAGATTTTGGCCTCTAGCTCAGCCGGCACCTAGGGAAACCTACCAAACCTGTGCATTTTGGAAAACTAGAGACCTAGCGGAATCCAAGATGGGGTGACTTGTGGGGCTCTGACCAGGTTCTGTTACCCAGAATCCTTTGCAAACCTCAAAACATGGCTAAAAAAACACGTTTTCCTCACATTTCGGTGACAGAAAGTTCTTGAAGCTGAGAGGAGCCACAAATTTCCTCCCACCCAGCGTTCCCCCAAGTCTCCTGATAAAAATGATACCTCACTTGTGTGGGTAGGCCTAGCGCCCTCGACAGGAAATGCCCCAAAACACAACGTGGACACATCCCATTTTTTGACAGAAAACAGAGCTGTTTTTTGCAAAGTGCCCACCTATAGATTTTGGCCTCTAGCTCAGCCGTCACCTAGGGAAACCTCCCAAACCTGTGCATTTTGGAAAACTAGAGACCTGGGGGAATCCAAGAAGGGGTGACTTGTGGGGCTCTGACCAGGTTCTGTTACCCAGAATCCTTTGCAAACCTCAAAACGTGGCTAAAAAAACACGTTTTCCTCACATTTCAGTGTCAGAAAGTTCTGAAATCTGAGAGGAGCCACAAATTTCCTTCCACCCAGCGTTCTCCCAAGTCTCCCGATAAAAATGATACCTCACTTGTGTGGGTAGGCCTAGCGCCCACGACAAGAAATGCCCTAAAACACAACGTGGACACATCCTATTTTTTGACATAAAACAGAGCTGTTTTTTTCAAAATGCCTACCTGTAGATTTTGGCCTCTAGCTCAGCCGGCACCTAGGGAAACCTACCAAACCTGTGCATTTTGGAAAACTAGAGACCTAGGGGAATCCAAGAAGGGGTGACTTGTGGGGCTCTGACCAGGTTCTGTTACCCAGAATCCTTTGCAAACCTCAAAACGTGGCTAAAAAAACTCGTTTTCCTCACATTTCAGTGACAGAAAGTTCTGAAATCTGAGAGGAGCCACAAATTTCCTTCCACCCAGCGTTCTCCCAAGTCTCCCGATAAAAATGATACCTCACTTGTGTGGGTAGGCCTAGCGCCTGCGACAAGAAATGCCCTAAAACACAACGTGGACACATCCTATTTTTTGACAGAAAACAGAGCTGTTTTTTTCAAAGTGCCTACCTGTAGATTTTGGCCTCTAGCTCAGCCGGCACCTAGGGAAACCTACCAAACCTGTGCATTTTTGAAAACTAGAGACCTAGCGGAATCCAAGATGGGGTGACTTGTGGGGCTCTGACCAGGTTCTGTTAACCAGAATCCTTTGCAATTCTCAAAACGTGGCTAAAAAAACACGTTTTCCTCACATTTCAGTGACAGAAAGTTCTGGAATCTGAGAGGAGCCACAAATTTCTTTCCACCCAGCGTTCCCCCAAATCTCCCGATAAAAATTATACCTCACTTGTGTGGGTAGGCCTAGCGCCCGCGAGAGGAAATGCCCCAAAACACAACCTGGACACATCCCATTTTTTGGACAGAAAACAGAGCTGTTTTTTGCAAAGTGCCTAGCTGTGGATTTTGGCCTCTAGCTCAGCCGGCACCTAGGGAAACCTACCAACCCTGTGCATTTTTAAAAACTAGAGGCCTAGGGGAATCCAAGATGGGGTGACTTGTGGGGCTCTGACCAGGTTCTGTTACCCAGAATCCTTTGCAAACCTCAAAATGTGGCTAAAAAACACGTTTTCCTCTCATTTCGGTGACAGAAAGTTCTTGAAGCTGAGAGGAGCCACGAATTTCTTTCCACCCAGCGTTCCCCCAAGTCTCCCGATAAAAATGATACCTCACTTGTGTGGGTAGGCCTAGCGCCCGCGACAAGGAATGCCCCAAAACACAACGTGGACACATCCCATTTTTTGGACAGAAAACAGAGCTGTTTTTTACAAAGTGCCTAGCTGTGGATTTTGGCCTCTAGCTCAGCCGGCACCTAGGGAAACCTACCAACCCTGTGCATTTTTGAAAACTAGAGACCTAGGGGAATCCAAGATGGGGTGACTTGTGGGGCTCTGACCAGGTTCTGTTACCCAGAATCCTTTGCAAACCTCAAAATGTGGCTAAAAAACACGTTTTCCTCTCATTTCGGTGACAGAAAGTTCTTGAAGCTGAGAGGAGCCACAAATTTCCTCCCACCCAGCGTTCCCCCAAGTCTCCCTATAAAAATGATACCTCACTTGTGTGGGTAGGCCTAGCGCCCGCGACAGGAAATGCCCCAAAACAAACGTGGACACATCCCATTTTTTGACCGAAAACAGAGCTGTTTTTTGCAAAGTGCCTTCCCTTTAGATTTTGGCCTCTAGCTCAGCCGGCACCTGGGGAAACCTACCAACCCTGTGCATTTTTAAAAACTAGAGGCCTAGGGGAATCCAAGATGGGGTGACTTGTGGGGCTCTGACCAGGTTCTGTTACCCAGAATCCTTTGCAAACCTCAAAATGTGGCTAAAAAACACGTTTTCCTCTCATTTCGGTGACAGAAAGTTCTTGAAGCTGAGAGGAGCCACGAATTTCTTTCCACCCAGCGTTCCCCCAAGTCTCCCGATAAAAATGATACCTCACTTGTGTGGGTAGGCCTAGCGCCCGCGACAAGGAATGCCCCAAAACACAACGTGGACACATCCCATTTTTTGGACAGAAAACAGAGCTGTTTTTTACAAAGTGCCTAGCTGTGGATTTTGGCCTCTAGCTCAGCCGGCACCTAGGGAAACCTACCAACCCTGTACATTTTTGAAAACTAGAGACCTAGGGGAATCCAAGATGGGGTGACTTGTGGGGCTCTGACCAGGTTCTGTTACCCAGAATCCTTTGCAAACCTCAAAATGTGGCTAAAAAACACGTTTTCCTCTCATTTCGGTGACAGAAAGTTCTTGAAGCTGAGAGGAGCCACAAATTTCCTCCCACCCAGCGTTCCCCCAAGTCTCCCGATAAAAATGATACCTCACTTGTGTGGGTAGGCCTAGCGCCCGCGACAGGAAATGCCCCAAAACAAACTTGGACACATCCCATTTTTTGACCGAAAACAGAGCTGTTTTTTGCAAAGTGCCTACCTGTAGATTTTGGCCTCTAGCTCAGCCGGCACCTGGGGAAACCTACCAAACCTGTGCATTTTTGAAAACTAGAGACCTAGCGGAATCCAAGATGGGGTGACTTGTGGGGCTCTGACCAGGTTCTGTTACCCAGAATCCTTTGCAAACCTCAAAATGTGGCTAAAAAAACACGTTTTCCTCACATTTCAGTGACAGAAAGTTCTGGAATCTGATAGGAGCCACACATTTCCTTCAACCCAGCGTTCCCCCAAGTCTCCCGATAAAAATGATACCTCACTTGTGTGGGTAGGCCTACCGCCCGCGACAGGAAATGCCCCAAAACACAACGTGGACACATCCCATTTTTTGACAGAAAACAGAGCTGTTTTTTTCAAAGTGCCTACCTGTAGATTTTGGCCTCTAGCTCAGCCGGCACCTAGGGAAACCCACCAAACCTGTGCATTTTTTAAAACTAGAGACCTAGGGGAATCCAAGATGGGGTGACTTGTGGGGCTCTGACCAGGTTCTGTTACCCAGAATCCTTTGCAAACCTCAAAACATGGCTAAAAAAACACGTTTTCCTCACATTTCGGTGACAGAAAGTTCTTGAAGCTGAGAGGAGCCACAAATTTCCTCCCACCCAGCGTTCCCCCAAGTCTCCTGATAAAAATGATACCTCACTTGTGTGGGTAGGCCTAGCGCCCTCGACAGGAAATGCCCCAAAACACAACGTGGACACATCCCATTTTTTGACAGAAAACAGAGCTGTTTTTTGCAAAGTGCCCACCTATAGATTTTGGCCTCTAGCTCAGCCGTCACCTAGGGAAACCTCCCAAACCTGTGCATTTTGGAAAACTAGAGACCTGGGGGAATCCAAGAAGGGGTGACTTGTGGGGCTCTGACCAGGTTCTGTTACCCAGAATCCTTTGCAAACCTCAAAACGTGGCTAAAAAAACACGTTTTCCTCACATTTCAGTGTCAGAAAGTTCTGAAATCTGAGAGGAGCCACAAATTTCCTTCCACCCAGCGTTCTCCCAAGTCTCCCGATAAAAATGATACCTCACTTGTGTGGGTAGGCCTAGCGCCCACGACAAGAAATGCCCTAAAACACAACGTGGACACATCCTATTTTTTGACATAAAACAGAGCTGTTTTTTTCAAAATGCCTACCTGTAGATTTTGGCCTCTAGCTCAGCCGGCACCTAGGGAAACCTACCAAACCTGTGCATTTTGGAAAACTAGAGACCTAGGGGAATCCAAGAAGGGGTGACTTGTGGGGCTCTGACCAGGTTCTGTTACCCAGAATCCTTTGCAAACCTCAAAACGTGGCTAAAAAAACTCGTTTTCCTCACATTTCAGTGACAGAAAGTTCTGAAATCTGAGAGGAGCCACAAATTTCCTTCCACCCAGCGTTCTCCCAAGTCTCCCGATAAAAATGATACCTCACTTGTGTGGGTAGGCCTAGCGCCCATGACAAGAAATGCCCTAAAACACAACGTGGACGCATCCTATTTTTTGACCGAAAACAGAGATGTTTTTTTCAAAGTGCCTACCTGTAGATTTTGGCCTCTAGCTCAGCCGGCACCTAGGAAACCTACCAAACCTGTGCATTTTTGAAAACTAGAGACCTAGGGGAATCCAAGATGGGGTGACTTGTGGGGCTCTGACCAGGTTCTGTTAACCAGAATCCTTTGCAATTCTCAAAACGTGGCTAAAAAAACACGTTTTCCTCACATTTCAGTGACAGAAAGTTCTGGAATCTGAGAGGAGCCACAAATTTCTTTTCACCCAGCGTTCCCCCAAATCTCCCGATAAAAATTATACCTCACTTGTGTGGGTAGGCCTAGCGCCCGCGAGAGGAAATGCCCCAAAACACAACCTGGACACATCCCATTTTTTGGACAGAAAACAGAGCTGTTTTTTGCAAAGTGCCTAGCTGTGGATTTTGGCCTCTAGCTCAGCCGGCACCTAGGGAAACCTACCAACCCTGTGCATTTTTAAAAACTAGAGGCCTAGGGGAATCCAAGATGGGGTGACTTGTGGGGCTCTGACCAGGTTCTGTTACCCAGAATCCTTTGCAAACCTCAAAATGTGGCTAAAAAACACGTTTTCCTCTCATTTCGGTGACAGAAAGTTCTTGAAGCTGAGAGGAGCCACGAATTTCTTTCCACCCAGCGTTCCCCCAAGTCTCCCGATAAAAATGATACCTCACTTGTGTGGGTAGGCCTAGCGCCCGCGACAAGGAATGCCCCAAAACACAACGTGGACACATCCCATTTTTTGGACAGAAAACAGAGCTGTTTTTTACAAAGTGCCTAGCTGTGGATTTTGGCCTCTAGCTCAGCCGGCACCTAGGGAAACCTACCAACCCTGTGCATTTTTGAAAACTAGAGACCTAGGGGAATCCAAGATGGGGTGACTTGTGGGGCTCTGACCAGGTTCTGTTACCCAGAATCCTTTGCAAACCTCAAAATGTGGCTAAAAAACACGTTTTCCTCTCATTTCGGTGACAGAAAGTTCTTGAAGCTGAGAGGAGCCACAAATTTCCTCCCACCCAGCGTTCCCCCAAGTCTCCCTATAAAAATGATACCTCACTTGTGTGGGTAGGCCTAGCGCCCGCGACAGGAAATGCCCCAAAACAAACGTGGACACATCCCATTTTTTGACCGAAAACAGAGCTGTTTTTTGCAAAGTGCCTTCCCTTTAGATTTTGGCCTCTAGCTCAGCCGGCACCTGGGGAAACCTACCAACCCTGTGCATTTTTAAAAACTAGAGGCCTAGGGGAATCCAAGATGGGGTGACTTGTGGGGCTCTGACCAGGTTCTGTTACCCAGAATCCTTTGCAAACCTCAAAATGTGGCTAAAAAACACGTTTTCCTCTCATTTCGGTGACAGAAAGTTCTTGAAGCTGAGAGGAGCCACGAATTTCTTTCCACCCAGCGTTCCCCCAAGTCTCCCGATAAAAATGATACCTCACTTGTGTGGGTAGGCCTAGCGCCCGCGACAAGGAATGCCCCAAAACACAACGTGGACACATCCCATTTTTTGGACAGAAAACAGAGCTGTTTTTTACAAAGTGCCTAGCTGTGGATTTTGGCCTCTAGCTCAGCCGGCACCTAGGGAAACCTACCAACCCTGTACATTTTTGAAAACTAGAGACCTAGGGGAATCCAAGATGGGGTGACTTGTGGGGCTCTGACCAGGTTCTGTTACCCAGAATCCTTTGCAAACCTCAAAATGTGGCTAAAAAACACGTTTTCCTCTCATTTCGGTGACAGAAAGTTCTTGAAGCTGAGAGGAGCCACAAATTTCCTCCCACCCAGCGTTCCCCCAAGTCTCCCGATAAAAATGATACCTCACTTGTGTGGGTAGGCCTAGCGCCCGCGACAGGAAATGCCCCAAAACAAACTTGGACACATCCCATTTTTTGACCGAAAACAGAGCTGTTTTTTGCAAAGTGCCTACCTGTAGATTTTGGCCTCTAGCTCAGCCGGCACCTGGGGAAACCTACCAAACCTGTGCATTTTTGAAAACTAGAGACCTAGCGGAATCCAAGATGGGGTGACTTGTGGGGCTCTGACCAGGTTCTGTTACCCAGAATCCTTTGCAAACCTCAAAATGTGGCTAAAAAAACACGTTTTCCTCACATTTCAGTGACAGAAAGTTCTGGAATCTGATAGGAGCCACACATTTCCTTCAACCCAGCGTTCCCCCAAGTCTCCCGATAAAAATGATACCTCACTTGTGTGGGTAGGCCTAGCGCCCGCGACAGGAAATGCCCCAAAACACAACGTGGACACATCCCATTTTTTGACAGAAAACAGAGCTGTTTTTTTCAAAGTGCCTACCTGTAGATTTTGGCCTCTAGCTCAGCCGGCACCTAGGGAAACCCACCAAACCTGTGCATTTTTTAAAACTAGAGACCTAGGGGAATCCAAGATGGGGTGACTTGTGGGGCTCTGACCAGGTTCTGTTACCCAGAATCCTTTGCAAACCTCAAAACATGGCTAAAAAAACACGTTTTCCTCACATTTCGGTGACAGAAAGTTCTTGAAGCTGAGAGGAGCCACAAATTTCCTCCCACCCAGCGTTCCCCCAAGTCTCCTGATAAAAATGATACCTCACTTGTGTGGGTAGGCCTAGCGCCCTCGACAGGAAATGCCCCAAAACACAACGTGGACACATCCCATTTTTTGACAGAAAACAGAGCTGTTTTTTGCAAAGTGCCCACCTATAGATTTTGGCCTCTAGCTCAGCCGTCACCTAGGGAAACCTCCCAAACCTGTGCATTTTGGAAAACTAGAGACCTGGGGGAATCCAAGAAGGGGTGACTTGTGGGGCTCTGACCAGGTTCTGTTACCCAGAATCCTTTGCAAACCTCAAAACGTGGCTAAAAAAACACGTTTTCCTCACATTTCAGTGTCAGAAAGTTCTGAAATCTGAGAGGAGCCACAAATTTCCTTCCACCCAGCGTTCTCCCAAGTCTCCCGATAAAAATGATACCTCACTTGTGTGGGTAGGCCTAGCGCCCACGACAAGAAATGCCCTAAAACACAACGTGGACACATCCTATTTTTTTACATAAAACAGAGCTGTTTTTTTCAAAATGCCTACCTGTAGATTTTGGCCTCTAGCTCAGCCGGCACCTAGGGAAACCTACCAAACCTGTGCATTTTGGAAAACTAGAGACCTAGGGGAATCCAAGAAGGGGTGACTTGTGGGGCTCTGACCAGGTCCTGTTACCCAGAATCCTTTGCAAACCTCAAAACGTGGCTAAAAAAACTCGTTTTCCTCACATTTCAGTGACAGAAAGTTCTGAAATCTGAGAGGAGCCACAAATTTCCTTCCACCCAGCGTTCTCCCAAGTCTCCCGATAAAAATGATACCTCACTTGTGTGGGTAGGCCTAGCGCCCATGACAAGAAATGCCCTAAAACACAACGTGGACGCATCCTATTTTTTGACCGAAAACAGAGATGTTTTTTTCAAAGTGCCTACCTGTAGATTTTGGCCTCTAGCTCAGCCGGCACCTAGGAAACCTACCAAACCTGTGCATTTTTGAAAACTAGAGACCTAGGGGAATCCAAGATGGGGTGACTTGTGGGGCTCTGACCAGGTTCTGTTAACCAGAATCCTTTGCAATTCTCAAAACGTGGCTAAAAAAACACGTTTTCCTCACATTTCAGTGACAGAAAGTTCTGGAATCTGAGAGGAGCCACAAATTTCTTTCCACCCAGCGTTCCCCCAAATCTCCCGATAAAAATTATACCTCACTTGTGTGGGTAGGCCTAGCGCCCGCGAGAGGAAATGCCCCAAAACACAACCTGGACACATCCCATTTTTTGGACAGAAAACAGAGCTGTTTTTTGCAAAGTGCCTAGCTGTGGATTTTGGCCTCTAGCTCAGCCGGCACCTAGGGAAACCTACCAACCCTGTGCATTTTTAAAAACTAGAGGCCTAGGGGAATCCAAGATGGGGTGACTTGTGGGGCTCTGACCAGGTTCTGTTACCCAGAATCCTTTGCAAACCTCAAAATGTGGCTAAAAAACACGTTTTCCTCTCATTTCGGTGACAGAAAGTTCTTGAAGCTGAGAGGAGCCACGAATTTCTTTCCACCCAGCGTTCCCCCAAGTCTCCCGATAAAAATGATACCTCACTTGTGTGGGTAGGCCTAGCGCCCGCGACAAGGAATGCCCCAAAACACAACGTGGACACATCCCATTTTTTGGACAGAAAACAGAGCTGTTTTTTACAAAGTGCCTAGCTGTGGATTTTGGCCTCTAGCTCAGCCGGCACCTAGGGAAACCTACCAACCCTGTGCATTTTTGAAAACTAGAGACCTAGGGGAATCCAAGATGGGGTGACTTGTGGGGCTCTGACCAGGTTCTGTTACCCAGAATCCTTTGCAAACCTCAAAATGTGGCTAAAAAACACGTTTTCCTCTCATTTCGGTGACAGAAAGTTCTTGAAGCTGAGAGGAGCCACAAATTTCCTCCCACCCAGCGTTCCCCCAAGTCTCCCTATAAAAATGATACCTCACTTGTGTGGGTAGGCCTAGCGCCCGCGACAGGAAATGCCCCAAAACAAACGTGGACACATCCCATTTTTTGACCGAAAACAGAGCTGTTTTTTGCAAAGTGCCTTCCCTTTAGATTTTGGCCTCTAGCTCAGCCGGCACCTGGGGAAACCTACCAACCCTGTGCATTTTTAAAAACTAGAGGCCTAGGGGAATCCAAGATGGGGTGACTTGTGGGGCTCTGACCAGGTTCTGTTACCCAGAATCCTTTGCAAACCTCAAAATGTGGCTAAAAAACACGTTTTCCTCTCATTTCGGTGACAGAAAGTTCTTGAAGCTGAGAGGAGCCACGAATTTCTTTCCACCCAGCGTTCCCCCAAGTCTCCCGATAAAAATGATACCTCACTTGTGTGGGTAGGCCTAGCGCCCGCGACAAGGAATGCCCCAAAACACAACGTGGACACATCCCATTTTTTGGACAGAAAACAGAGCTGTTTTTTACAAAGTGCCTAGCTGTGGATTTTGGCCTCTAGCTCAGCCGGCACCTAGGGAAACCTACCAACCCTGTGCATTTTTGAAAACTAGAGACCTAGGGGAATCCAAGATGGGGTGACTTGTGGGGCTCTGACCAGGTTCTGTTACCCAGAATCCTTTGCAAACCTCAAAATGTGGCTAAAAAACACGTTTTCCTCTCATTTCGGTGACAGAAAGTTCTTGAAGCTGAGAGGAGCCACAAATTTCCTCCCACCCAGCGTTCCCCCAAGTCTCCCGATAAAAATGATACCTCACTTGTGTGGGTAGGCCTAGCGCCCGCGACAGGAAATGCCCCAAAACAAACTTGGACACATCCCATTTTTTGACCGAAAACAGAGCTGTTTTTTGCAAAGTGCCTACCTGTAGATTTTGGCCTCTAGCTCAGCCGGCACCTGGGGAAACCTACCAAACCTGTGCATTTTTGAAAACTAGAGACCTAGCGGAATCCAAGATGGGGTGACTTGTGGGGCTCTGACCAGGTTCTGTTACCCAGAATCCTTTGCAAACCTCAAAATGTGGCTAAAAAAACACGTTTTCCTCACATTTCAGTGACAGAAAGTTCTGGAATCTGATAGGAGCCACACATTTCCTTCAACCCAGCGTTCCCCCAAGTCTCCCGATAAAAATGATACCTCACTTGTGTGGGTAGGCCTAGCGCCCGCGACAGGAAATGCCCCAAAACACAACGTGGACACATCCCATTTTTTGACAGAAAACAGAGCTGTTTTTTTCAAAGTGCCTACCTGTAGATTTTGGCCTCTAGCTCAGCCGGCACCTAGGGAAACCCACCAAACCTGTGCATTTTTTAAAACTAGAGACCTAGGGGAATCCAAGATGGGGTGACTTGTGGGGCTCTGACCAGGTTCTGTTAACCAGAATCCTTTGCAAACCTCAAAACGTGGCTAAAAAAACACGTTTTCCTCACTTTTCAGTGACAGAAAGTTCTGGAATCTGAGAGGAGCCACAAATTTCTTTCCACCCAGCGTTCCCCCAAGTCTCCCGATAAAAATGATTCCTCACTTGTGTGGGTAGGCCTAGCGCCCGCGACAGGAAATGCCCCAAAACACAACGTGGACACATCCCATTTTTTGGACAGAAAACAGAGCTGTTTTTTGCAAAGTGCCTAGCTGTGGATTTTGGCCTCTAGCTCAGCCGGCACCTAGGGAAACCCACCAAACCTGTGCATTTTTGAAAACTAGAGACCTAGGGGAATCCAAGATGGGGTGACTTGTGGGGCTCTGACCAGGTTCCGTTACCCAGAATCCTTTGCAAACCTCAAAATGTGGCTAAAAAACACGTTTTCCTCTCATTTCGGTGACAGAAAGTTCTTGAAGCTGAGAGGAGCCACGAATTTCCTCCCACCCAACGTTCACCCAAGTCTCCCGATAAAAATGATACCTCACTTGTGTGGGTAGGCCTAGCGCCCGCGACAGGAAATGCCCCAAAACAAACGTGGACACATCCCATTTTTTGACCGAAAACAGAGCTGTTTTTTGCAAAGTGCCTACCTGTAGATTTTGGCCTCTAGCTCAGCCGGCACCTGGGGAAACCTACCAAACCTGTGCATTTTTGAAAACTAGAGACCTAGCGGAATCCAAGATGGGGTGACTTGTGGGGCTCTGACCAGGTTCTGTTACCCAGAATCCTTTGCAAACCTCAAAATGTGGCTAAAAAAACACGTTTTCCTCACATTTCAGTGACAGAAAGTTCTGGAATCTGAGAGGAGCCACAAATTTCCTTCAACCCAGCGTTCCCCCAAGTCTCCCGATAAAAATGATACCTCACTTGTGTGGGTAGGCCTAGCGCCCGCGACAGGAAATGCCCCAAAACACAACGTGGACACATCCCATTTTTTGACCGAAAACAGAGCTGTTTTTTTCAAAGTGCCTACCTGTAGATTTTGGCCTCTAGCTCAGCCGGCACATAAGGAAACCTACCAAACCTGTGCATTTTTTAAAACTAGAGACCTAGGGAAATCCAAGATGGGGTGACTTGTGGGGCTCTGACCAGGTTCTGTTACCCAGAATCCTTTGCAAACCTCAAAACGTGGCTAAAAAAACACGTTTTCCTCTCATTTCAGTGACAGAAAGTTCTGAAATCTGAGAGGAGCCACAAATTTCCTTCCACCCAGCGTTCTCCCAAGTCTCCCGATAAAAATGATACCTCACTTGTGTGGGTAGGCCTAGCGCCTGCGACAAGAAATGCCCTAAAACACAACGTGGACACATCCCATTTTTTGACCGAAAACAGAGCTGTTTTTTGCAAAGTGCCTACCTGTAGATTTTGGCCTCTAGCTCAGCCGGCACCTGGGGAAACCTACCAAACCTGTGCATTTTTGAAAACTAGAGACCTAGCGGAATCCAAGATGGGGTGACTTGTGGGGCTCTGACCAGGTTCTGTTACCCAGAATCCTTTGCAAACCTCAAAATGTGGCTAAAAAAACACGTTTTCCTCACATTTCAGTGACAGAAAGTTCTGGAATCTGATAGGAGCCACACATTTCCTTCAACCCAGCGTTCCCCCAAGTCTCCCGATAAAAATGATACCTCACTTGTGTGGGTAGGCCTAGCGCCCGCGACAGGAAATGCCCCAAAACACAACGTGGACACATCCCATTTTTTGACAGAAAACAGAGCTGTTTTTTTCAAAGTGCCTACCTGTAGATTTTGGCCTCTAGCTCAGCCGGCACCTAGGGAAACCCACCAAACCTGTGCATTTTTTAAAACTAGAGACCTAGGGGAATCCAAGATGGGGTGACTTGTGGGGCTCTGACCAGGTTCTGTTAACCAGAATCCTTTGCAAACCTCAAAACGTGGCTAAAAAAACACGTTTTCCTCACATTTCAGTGACAGAAAGTTCTGGAATCTGAGAGGAGCCACAAATTTCTTTCCACCCAGCGTTCCCCCAAGTCTCCCGATAAAAATGATTCCTCACTTGTGTGGGTAGGCCTAGCGCCCGCGACAGGAAATGCCCCAAAACACAACGTGGACACATCCCATTTTTTGGACAGAAAACAGAGCTGTTTTTTGCAAAGTGCCTAGCTGTGGATTTTGGCCTCTAGCTCAGCCGGCACCTAGGGAAACCCACCAAACCTGTGCATTTTTGAAAACTAGAGACCTAGGGGAATCCAAGATGGGGTGACTTGTGGGGCTCTGACCAGGTTCCGTTACCCAGAATCCTTTGCAAACCTCAAAATGTGGCTAAAAAACACGTTTTCCTCTCATTTCGGTGACAGAAAGTTCTTGAAGCTGAGAGGAGCCACGAATTTCCTCCCACCCAACGTTCACCCAAGTCTCCAGATAAAAATGATACCTCACTTGTGTGGGTAGGCCTAGCGCCCGCGACAGGAAATGCCCCAAAACAAACGTGGACACATCCCATTTTTTGACCGAAAACAGAGCTGTTTTTTGCAAAGTGCCTACCTGTAGATTTTGGCCTCTAGCTCAGCCGGCACCTGGGGAAACCTACCAAACCTGTGCATTTTTGAAAACTAGAGACCTAGCGGAATCCAAGATGGGGTGACTTGTGGGGCTCTGACCAGGTTCTGTTACCCAGAATCCTTTGCAAACCTCAAAATGTGGCTAAAAAAACACGTTTTCCTCACATTTCAGTGACAGAAAGTTCTGGAATCTGAGAGGAGCCACAAATTTCCTTCAACCCAGCGTTCCCCCAAGTCTCCCGATAAAAATGATACCTCACTTGTGTGGGTAGGCCTAGCGCCCGCGACAGGAAATGCCCCAAAACACAACGTGGACACATCCCATTTTTTGACCGAAAACAGAGCTGTTTTTTTCAAAGTGCCTACCTGTAGATTTTGGCCTCTAGCTCAGCCGGCACATAAGGAAACCTACCAAACCTGTGCATTTTTTAAAACTAGAGACCTAGGGAAATCCAAGATGGGGTGACTTGTGGGGCTCTGACCAGGTTCTGTTACCCAGAATCCTTTGCAAACCTCAAAATGTGGCTAAAAAAACACGTTTTCCTCTCATTTCAGTGACAGAAAGTTCTGAAATCTGAGAGGAGCCACAAATTTCCTTCCACCCAGCGTTCTCCCAAGTCTCCCGATAAAAATGATACCTCACTTGTGTGGGTAGGCCTAGCGCCTGCGACAAGAAATGCCCTAAAACACAACGTGGACACATCCCATTTTTTGACCGAAAACAGAGCTGTTTTTTGCAAAGTGCCTACCTGTAGATTTTGGCCTCTAGCTCAGCCGGCACCTGGGGAAACCTACCAAACCTGTGCATTTTTGAAAACTAGAGACCTAGCGGAATCCAAGATGGGGTGACTTGTGGGGCTCTGACCAGGTTCTGTTACCCAGAATCCTTTGCAAACCTCAAAATGTGGCTAAAAAAACACGTTTTCCTCACATTTCAGTGACAGAAAGTTCTGGAATCTGATAGGAGCCACACATTTCCTTCAACCCAGCGTTCCCCCAAGTCTCCCGATAAAAATGATACCTCACTTGTGTGGGTAGGCCTAGCGCCCGCGACAGGAAATGCCCCAAAACACAACGTGGACACATCCCATTTTTTGACAGAAAACAGAGCTGTTTTTTTCAAAGTGCCTACCTGTAGATTTTGGCCTCTAGCTCAGCCGGCACCTAGGGAAACCCACCAAACCTGTGCATTTTTTAAAACTAGAGACCTAGGGGAATCCAAGATGGGGTGACTTGTGGGGCTCTGACCAGGTTCTGTTAACCAGAATCCTTTGCAAACCTCAAAACGTGGCAAAAAAAACACGTTTTCCTCACATTTCAGTGACAGAAAGTTCTGGAATCTGAGAGGAGCCACAAATTTCTTTCCACCCAGCGTTCCCCCAAGTCTCCCGATAAAAATGATTCCTCACTTGTGTGGGTAGGCCTAGCGCCCGCGACAGGAAATGCCCCAAAACACAACGTGGACACATCCCATTTTTTGGACAGAAAACAGAGCTGTTTTTTGCAAAGTGCCTAGCTGTGGATTTTGGCCTCTAGCTCAGCCGGCACCTAGGGAAATGTTCCAAACCTGTGCATTTTTAAAACTAGAGACCTAGGGGAATCCAAGATGGGGTGACTTGTGGGGCTCTGACCAGGTTCCGTTACCCAGAATCCTTTGCAAACCTCAAAATGTGGCTAAAAAACACGTTTTCCTCTCATTTCGGTGACAGAAAGTTCTTGAAGCTGAGAGGAGCCACGAATTTCCTCCCACCCAACGTTCACCCAAGTCTCCCGATAAAAATGATACCTCACTTGTGTGGGTAGGCCTAGCGCCCGCGACAGGAAATGCCCCAAAACAAACGTGGACACATCCCATTTTTTGACCGAAAACAGAGCTGTTTTTTGCAAAGTGCCTACCTGTAGATTTTGGCCTCTAGCTCAGCCGGCACCTGGGGAAACCTACCAAACCTGTGCATTTTTGAAAACTAGAGACCTAGCGGAATCCAAGATGGGGTGACTTGTGGGGCTCTGACCAGGTTCTGTTACCCAGAATCCTTTGCAAACCTCAAAATGTGGCTCAAAAAACACGTTTTCCTCACATTTCAGTGACAGAAAGTTCTGGAATCTGAGAGGAGCCACAAATTTCCTTCAACCCAGCGTTCCCCCAAGTCTCTCGATAAAAATGATACCTCACTTGTGTGGGTAGGCCTAGCGCCCGCGACAGGAAATGCCCCAAAACACAACGTGGACACATCCCATTTTTTGACCGAAAACAGAGCTGTTTTTTTCAAAGTGCCTACCTGTAGATTTTGGCCTCTAGCTCAGCCGGCACATAAGGAAACCTACCAAACCTGTGCATTTTTTAAAACTAGAGACCTAGGGAAATCCAAGATGGGGTGACTTGTGGGGCTCTGACCAGGTTCTGTTACCCAGAATCCTTTGCAAACCTCAAAACGTGGCTAAAAAAACACGTTTTCCTCACATTTCAGTGACAGAAAGTTCTGAAATCTGAGAGGAGCCACAAATTTCCTTCCACCCAGCGTTCTCCCAAGTCTCCCGATAAAAATGATACCTCACTTGTGTGGGTAGGCCTAGCGCCTGCGACAAGAAATGCCCTAAAACACAACGTGGACACATCCTATTTTTTGACAGAAAACAGAGCTGTTTTTTTCAAAGTGCCTACCTGTAGATTTTGGCCTCTAGCTCAGCCGGCACCTAGGGAAACCTACCAAACCTGTGCATTTTTGAAAACTAGAGACCTAGCGGAATCCAAGATGGGGTGACTTGTGGGGCTCTGACCAGGTTCTGTTACCCAGAATCCTTTGCAAACCTCAAAATGTGGCTAAAAAAAGACGTTTTCCTCACATTTCAGTGACAGAAAGTTCTGGAATCTGAGAGGAGCCACAAATTTCCTTCAACCCAGCGTTCCCCCAAGTCTCCCGATAAAAATGATACCTCACTTGTGTGGGTAGGCCTAGCGCCCGCGACAGGAAATGCCCCAAAACACAACGTGGACACATCCCATTTTTTGACCGAAAACAGAGATGTTTTTTTCAAAGTGCCTACCTGTAGATTTTGGCCTCTAGCTCAGCCGGCACCTAGGGAAACCTACCAAACCTGTGCATTTTGGAAAACTAGAGACCTAGCGGAATCCAAGATGGGGTGACTTGTGGGGCTCTGACCAGGTTCTGTTACCCAGAATCCTTTGCAAACCTCAAAACATGGCTAAAAAAACACGTTTTCCTCACATTTCGGTGACAGAAAGTTCTTGAAGCTGAGAGGAGCCACAAATTTCCTCCCACCCAGCGTTCCCCCAAGTCTCCTGATAAAAATGATACCTCACTTGTGTGGGTAGGCCTAGCGCCCTCGACAGGAAATGCCCCAAAACACAACGTGGACACATCCCATTTTTTGACAGAAAACAGAGCTGTTTTTTGCAAAGTGCCCACCTATAGATTTTGGCCTCTAGCTCAGCCGTCACCTAGGGAAACCTCCCAAACCTGTGCATTTTGGAAAACTAGAGACCTAGGGGAATCCAAGAAGGGGTGACTTGTGGGGCTCTGACTAGGTTCTGTTACCCAGAATCCTTTGCAAACCTCAAAACGTGGCTAAAAAAACACGTTTTCCTCACATTTCAGTGACAGAAAGTTCTGGAATCTGAGAGGAGCCACAAATTTCTTTCCACCCAGCATTCCCCCAAATCTCCCGATAAAAATTATACCTCACTTGTGTGGGTAGGCCTAGCGCCCGCGAGAGGAAATGCCCCAAAACACAACCTGGACACATCCCATTTTTTGGACAGAAAACAGAGCTGTTTTTTGCAAAGTGCATAGCTGTGGATTTTGGCCTCTAGCTCAGCCGGCACCTAGGGAAACCTACCAACCCTGTGCATTTTTAAAAACTAGAGGCCTAGGGGAATCCAAGATGGGGTGACTTGTGGGGCTCTGACCAGGTTCTGTTACCCAGAATCCTTTGCAAACCTCAAAATGTGGCTAAAAAACACGTTTTCCTCTCATTTCGGTGACAGAAAGTTCTTGAAGCTGAGAGGAGCCACGAATTTCTTTCCACCCAGCGTTCCCCCAAGTATCCCGATAAAAATGATACCTCACTTGTGTGGGTTGGCCTAGCGCCCGCGACAAGGAATGCCCCAAAACACAACGTGGACACATCCCATTTTTTGGACAGAAAACAGAGCTGTTTTTTACAAAGTGCCTAGCTGTGGATTTTGGCCTCTAGCTCAGCCGGCACCTAGGGAAACCTACCAACCCTGTGCATTTTTGAAAACTAGAGACCTAGGGGAATCCAAGATGGGGTGACTTGTGGGGCTCTGACCAGGTTCTGTTACCCAGAATCCTTTGCAAACCTCAAAATGTGGCTAAAAAACACGTTTTCCTCTCATTTCGGTGACAGAAAGTTCTTGAAGCTGAGAGGAGCCACAAATTTCCTCCCACCCAGCGTTCCCCCAAGTCTCCCGATAAAAATGATACCTCACTTGTGTGGGTAGGCCTAGCGCCCGCGACAGGAAATGCCCCAAAACAAACTTGGACACATCCCATTTTTTGACCGAAAACAGAGCTGTTTTTTGCAAAGTGCCTACCTGTAGATTTTGGCCTCTAGCTCAGCCGGCACCTGGGGAAACCTACCAAACCTGTGCATTTTTGAAAACTAGAGACCTAGCGGAATCCAAGATGGGGTGACTTGTGGGGCTCTGACCAGGTTCTGTTACCCAGAATCCTTTGCAAACCTCAAAATGTGGCTAAAAAAACACGTTTTCCTCACATTTCAGTGACAGAAAGTTCTGGAATCTGATAGGAGCCACACATTTCCTTCAACCCAGCGTTCCCCCAAGTCTCCCGATAAAAATGATACCTCACTTGTGTGGGTAGGCCTAGCGCCCGCGACAGGAAATGCCCCAAAACACAACGTGGACACATCCCATTTTTTGACAGAAAACAGAACTGTTTTTTGCAAAGTGCCCACCTATAGATTTTGGCCTCTAGCTCAGCCGGCACCTAGGGAAACCTACTAAACCTGTGCATTTTGGAAAACTAGAGACCTAGGGGAATCCAAGAAGGGGTGACTTGTGGGGCTCTGACCAGGTTCTGTTACCCAGAATCCTTTGCAAACCTCAAAACGTGGCTAAAAAAACACGTTTTCCTCACATTTCAGTGTCAGAAAGTTCTGAAATCTGAGAGGAGCCACAAATTTCCTTCCACCCAGCGTTCTCCCAAGTCTCCCGATAAAAATAATACCTCACTTGTGTGGGTAGGCCTAGCGCCCACGACAAGAAATGCCCTAAAACACAACGTGGACACATCCTATTTTTTGACATAAAACAGAGCTGTTTTTTGCAAAGTGCCTAGCTGTGGATTTTGGCCTCTAGCTCAGCCGGCACCTAGGGAAACCTACCAACCCTGTGCATTTTTAAAAACTAGAGGCCTAGGGGAATCCAAGATGGGGTGACTTGTGGGGCTCTGACCAGGTTCCGTTACCCAGATTCCTTTGCAAACCTCAAAATGTGGCTAAAAAACACGTTTTCCTCACATTTCAGTGACAGAAAGTTCTGGAATCTGAGAGGAGCCACACATTTCCTTCAACCCAGCGTTCCCCCAAGTCTCCCGATAAAAATGATACCTCACTTGTGTGGGTAGGCCTAGCGCCCCGCGACAGGAAATGCCCCAAAACACAACGTGGACACATCCCATGTTTTGACAGAAAACAGAGCTGTTTTTTGCAAAGTGCCCACCTATAGATTTTGGCCTCTAGCTCAGCCGGCACCTAGGGAAACCTACCAAACCTGTGCATTTTGGAAAACTAGAGACCTAGGGGAATCCAAGAAGGTGTGACTTGTGGGGCTCTGACCAGGTTCTGTTACCCAGAATCCTTTGCAAACCTCAAAATGTGTCTAAACAAACACGTTTTCCTCACATTTCAGTGACAAAAAGTTCTGGAATCTTAGAGGAGCCACACATTTCCTTCAACCCAGCGTTCCCCCAAGTCTCCCGATAAAAATGATACCTCACTTGTGTGGGTAGGCATAGCGCCCGCGACAGGAAATGCCCCAAAACACAACGTGGACACATCCCATTTTTTGACAGAAAACAGAGCTGTTTTTTGCAAAGTGCCCACCTATAGATTTTGGCCTCTAGCTCAGCCGGCACCTTGGGAAACCTACCAAACCTGTGCATTTTGGAAAACTAGAGACCTAGGGGAATCCAAGAAGGGGTGACTTGTGGGGCTCTGACCAGGGTCTGTTACCCAGAATCCTTTGCAAACCTCAAAACGTGGCTAAAAAAACACGTTTTCCTCACATTTCAGTGTCAGAAAGTTCTGAAATCTGAGAGGAGCCACAAATTTCCTTCCACCCAGCGTTCTCCCAAGTCTCCCGATAAAAATGATACCTCACTTGTGTGGGTAGGCCTAGCGCCCACGACAAGAAATGCCCTAAAACACAACGTGGACACATCCTATTTTTTGACATAAAACAGAGCTGTTTTTTTCAAAGTGCCTACCTGTAGATTTTGGCCTCTAGCTCAGCCGGCACCTAGGGAAACCTACCAAACCTGTGCATTTTGGAAAACTAGAGACCTATGGGAATCCAAGAAGGGGTGACTTGTGGGGCTCTGACCAGGTTCTGTTACCCAGAATCCTTTGCAAACCTCAAAACGTGGCTAAAAAAACTCGTTTTCCTCACATTTCAGTGACAGAGAGTTCTGAAATCTGAGAGGAGCCACAAATTTCCTTCCACCCAGCGTTCTCCCAAGTCTCCCGATAAAAATGATACCTCACTTGTGTGGGTAGGCCTAGCGCCCATGACAAGAAATTCCCTAAAACACAACGTGGACGCATCCTATTTTTTAACAGAAAACAGAGCTGTTTTTCTCAAAGTGCCTACCTGTAGATTTTGGCCTCTAGCTCAGCCGGCACCTAGGGAAACCCACCAAACCTGTGCATTTTTGAAAACTAGAGACCTAGGGGAATCCAAGATGGGGTGACTTGTGGGGCTCTGACCAGGTTCTGTTAACCAGAATCCTTTGCAAACCTCAAAACGTGGCTAAAAAAACACGTTTTCCTCACATTTCAGTGACAGAAAGTTCTGGAATCTGAGAGGAGCCACAAATTTCTTTCCACCCAGCGTTCCCCCAAGTCTCCCGATAAAAATGATTCCTCACTTGTGTGGGAAGGCCTAGCGCCCGCAACAGGAAATGCCCCAAAACACAAGGTGGACACATCCCATTTTTTGGACAGAAAACAGAGCTGTTTTTTGCAAAGTGCCTAGCTGTGGATTTTGGCCTCTAGCTCAGCTGGCACCTAGGGAAACCTACCAACCCTGTGCATTTTTAAAAACTAGAGGCCTAGGGGAATCCAAGATGGGGTGACTTGTGGGGCTCTGACCAGGTTCCGTTACCCAGAATTCTTTTGCAAACCTCAAAATGTGGCTAAAAAACACGTTTTCCTCTCATTTCGGTGACAGAAAGTTCTTGAAGCTGAGAGGAGCCACGAATTTCCTTCCACCCAGCGTTCTCCCAAGTCTCCCGATAAAAATAATACCTCACTTGTGTGGGTAGGCCTAGCGCCCACGACAAGAAATGCCCTAAAACACAACGTGGACACATCCTATTTTTTGACATAAAACAGAGCTGTTTTTTGCAAAGTGCCTAGCTGTGGATTTTGGCCTCTAGCTCAGCCGGCACCTAGGGAAACCTACCAACCCTGTGCATTTTTAAAAACTAGAGGCCTAGGGGAATCCAAGATGGGGTGACTTGTGGGGCTCTGACCAGGTTCCGTTACCCAGATTCCTTTGCAATCCTCAAAATGTGGCTAAAAAACAAATTTTCCTCACATTTCAGTGACAGAAAGTTCTGGAATCTGAGAGGAGCCACACATTTCCTTCAACCCAGCGTTCCCCCAAGTCTCCCGATAAAAATGATACCTCACTTGTGTGGGTAGGCCTAGCGCCCCGCGACAGGAAATGCCCCAAAACACAACGTGGACACATCCCATGTTTTGACAGAAAACAGAGCTGTTTTTTGCAAAGTGCCCAACTATAGATTTTGGCCTCTAGCTCAGCCGGCACCTAGGGAAACCTACCAAACCTGTGCATTTTGGAAAACTAGAGACCTAGGGGAATCCAAGAAGGTGTGACTTGTGGGGCTCTGACCAGGTTCTGTTACCCAGAATCCTTTGCAAACCTCAAAATGTGTCTAAAAAAACACGTTTTCCTCACATTTCAGTGACAAAAAGTTCTGGAATCTTAGAGGAGCCACACATTTCCTTCAACCCAGCGTTCCCCCAAGTCTCCCGATAACAATGATACCTCACTTGTGTGGGTAGGCATAGTGCCCGCGACAGGAAATGCCCCAAAACACAACGTGGACACATCCCATTTTTTGACAGAAAACAGAGCTGTTTTTTGCAAAGTGCCCACCTATAGATTTTGGCCTCTAGCTCAGCCGGCACCTTGGGAAACCTACCAAACCTGTGCATTTTGGAAAACTAGAGACCTAGGGGAATCCAAGAAGGGGTGACTTGTGGGGCTCTGACCAGGTTCTGTTACCCAGAATCCTTTGCAAACCTCAAAACGTGGCTAAAAAAACACGTTTTCCTCACATTTCAGTGTCAGAAAGTTCTGAAATCTGAGAGGAGCCACAAATTTCCTTCCACCCAGCGTTCTCCCAAGTCTCCCGATAAAAATGATACCTCACTTGTGTGGGTAGGCCTAGCGCCCACGACAAGAAATGCCCTAAAACACAACGTGGACACATCCTATTTTTTGACATAAAACAGAGCTGTTTTTTTCAAAGTGCCTACCTGTAGATTTTGGCCTCTAGCTCAGCCGGCACCTAGGGAAACCTACCAAACCTGTGCATTTTGGAAAACTAGAGACCTATGGGAATCCAAGAAGGGGTGACTTGTGGGGCTCTGACCAGGTTCTGTTACCCAGAATCCTTTGCAAACCTCAAAACGTGGCTAAAAAAACTCGTTTTCCTCACATTTCAGTGACAGAGAGTTCTGAAATCTGAGAGGAGCCACAAATTTCCTTCCACCCAGCGTTCTCCCAAGTCTCCCGATAAAAATGATACCTCACTTGTGAGGGTAGGCCTAGCGCCCATGACAAGAAATTCCCTAAAACACAACGTGGACGCATCCTATTTTTTAACAGAAAACAGAGCTGTTTTTCTCAAAGTGCCTACCTGTAGATTTTGGCCTCTAGCTCAGCCGGCACCTAGGGAAACCCACCAAACCTGTGCATTTTTGAAAACTAGAGACCTAGGGGAATCCAAGATGGGGTGACTTGTGGGGCTCTGACCAGGTTCTGTTAACCAGAATCCTTTGCAAACCTCAAAACGTGGCTAAAAAAACACGTTTTCCTCACATTTCAGTGACAGAAAGTTCTGGAATCTGAGAGGAGCCACAAATTTCTTTCCACCCAGCGTTCCCCCAAGTCTCCCGATAAAAATGATTCCTCACTTGTGTGGGTAGGCCTAGCGCCCGCGACAGGAAATGCCCCAAAACACAAGGTGGACACATCCCATTTTTTGGACAGAAAACAGAGCTGTTTTTTGCAAAGTGCCTAGCTGTGGATTTTGGCCTCTAGCTCAGCTGGCACCTAGGGAAACCTACCAACCCTGTGCATTTTTAAAAACTAGAGGCCTAGGGGAATCCAAGATGGGGTGACTTGTGGGGCTCTGACCAGGTTCCGTTACCCAGAATTCTTTTGCAAACCTCAAAATGTGGCTAAAAAACACGTTTTCCTCTCATTTCGGTGACAGAAAGTTCTTGAAGCTGAGAGGAGCCACGAATTTCCTCCCACCCAACGTTCCCCCAAGTCTCCCGATAAAAATGATACCTCACTTGTGTGGGTAGGCCTAGCGCCCGCGACAGGAAATGCCCCAAAACAAACGTGGACACATCCCATTTTTTGACCGAAAACAGAGCTGTTTTTTGCAAAGTGCCTACCTGTTCATTTTGCCTCTAGCTCAGCCGGCACCTGGGGAAACCTACCAAACCTGTGCATTTTTGAAAACTAGAGACCTAGCGGAATCCAAGATGGGGTGACTTGTGGGGCTCTGACCAGGTTCTGTTACCCAGAATCCTTTGCAAACCTCAAAATGTGGCTAAAAAAACACGTTTTCCTCACATTTCAGTGACAGAAAGTTCTGGAATCTGAGAGGAGCCACAAATTTCCTTCAACCCAGCGTTCCCCCAAGTCTCCCGATAAAAATGATACCTCACTTGTGTGGGTAGGCCTAGCGCCCGCGACAGGAAATGCCCCAAAACACAACGTGGACACATCCCATTTTTTGACCGAAAACAGAGCTGTTTTTTTCAAAGTGCCTACCTGTAGATTTTGGCCTCTAGCTCAGCCGGCACATAAGGAAACCTACCAAACCTGTGCATTTTTTAAAACTAGAGACCTAGGGGAATCCAAGATGGGGTGACTTGTGGGGCTCTGACCAGGTTCTGTTACCCAGAATCCTTTGCAAACCTCAAAACGTGGCTAAAAAAACACGTTTTCCTCACATTTCAGTGACAGAAAGTTCTGAAATCTGAGAGGAGCCACAAATTTCCTTCCACCCAGCGTTCTCCCAAGTCTCCCGATAAAAATTATACCTCACTTGTGTGGGTAGGCCTAGCGCCTGCGACAAGAAATGCCCTAAAACACAACGTGGACACATCCTATTTTTTGACAGAAAACAGAGCTGTTTTTTTCAAAGTGCCTACCTGTAGCTTTTGGCCTCTAGCTCAGCCGGCACCTAGGGAAACCTACCAAACCTGTGCATTTTTGAAAACTAGAGACCTAGCGGAATCCAAGATGGGGTGACTTGTGGGGCTCTGACCAGGTTCTGTTACCCAGAATCCTTTGCAAACCTCAAAATGTGGCTAAAAAAAGACGTTTTCCTCACATTTCAGTGACAGAAAGTTCTGGAATCTGAGAGGAGCCACAAATTTCCTTCAACCCAGCGTTCCCCCAAGTCTCCCGATAAATATGATACCTCACTTGTGTGGGTAGGCCTAGCGCCCGCGACAGGAAATGCCCCAAAACACAACGTGGACACATCCCATTTTTTGACTGAAAACAGAGATGTTTTTTTCAAAGTGCCTACCTGTAGATTTTGGCCTCTAGCTCAGCCGGCACATAGGGAAACCTACCAAACCTGTGCATTTTTTAAAACTAGAGACCTAGCGGAATCCAAGATGGGGTGACTTGTGGGGCTCTGACCAGGTTCTGTTACCCAGAATCCTTGGCAAACCTCAAAACGTGGCTAAAAAAACATGTTTTCCTCACATTTCAGTGACAGAAAGTTCTGGAGTCTGAGAGGAGCCACAAATTGCCTTCAACCCAGCATTCCCCCAAATCTCCCGATAAAAATGATACCTCACTTGTGTGGTTAGGCCTAGTGCCCGCGACAGGAAATGCCCCAAAACACAACGTGGACACATCCCATTTTTTGACCGAAAACAGAGCTGTTTTTTGCAAAGTGCCCACCTATAGATTTTGGCCTCTAGCTCAGCCGGCACCTCAGGAAACCTACCAAACCTGTGCATTTTGGAAAACTAGAGACCTAGGGGAATCCAAGATGGGGTGACTTGTGGGGCTCTGACCAGGTTCTGTTAACCAGAATCCTTTGCAAACCTCAAAACGTGGCTAAAAAAACACGTTTTCCTCACATTTCAGTGACAGAAAGTTCTGAAATATGAGAGGAGCCACAAATTTCTTTCCACCCAGCGTTCCCCCAAGTCTCCCGATAAAAATGATACCTCACTTGTGTGGGTAGGCCTAGCGCAAGCAACAGGAAATGCCCCAAAACACAACGTGGACACATCCCTTTTTTTTGACAGAAAACAGAGCTGTTTTTTGCAAAGTGCCTAGCTGTGGATTTTGGCCTCTAGCTCAGCTGGCACTTAGGGAAACCTACCAACCCTGTGCATTTTTGAAAACTAGAGACCTAGGGGAATCCAAGATGGGGTGACTTGTGGGGCTCTGACCAGGTTCTGTTACCCAGAATCCTTTGCAAACCTCAAAACGTGGCTAAAAAAACAAGTTTTCCTCACATTTCAGTGACAGAAAGTTCTGAAATCTGAGAGGAGCCACAAATTACCTTCCACCCAGTGTTCCCCCAAGTCTCCCAATAAAAATGATACCTCACTTGTGTGGGTAGGCCTAGCGTCCGCGACAGGAAATGCCCTGAAACACAACATGGACACATCCCATTTTTTGACAGAAAACAGAGCTGTTTTTTTCAAAGTGCCTACCTGTAGATTTTGGCCTCTAGCTCAGCCGGCACCTAGGGAAACCTACCAAACCTGTGCATTTTGGAAAACTAGAGACCTAGCGGAATCCAAGATGGGGTGACTTGTGGGGCTCTGACCAGGTTCTGTTACCCAGAATCCTTTGCAAACCTCAAAACGTGGCTAAAAAAACACGTTTTCCTCACATTTCGGTGACAGAAAGTTCTTGAAGCTGAGAGGAGCCACAAATTTCCTCCCACCCAGCGTTCCCCCAAGTCTCCTGATAAAAATGATACCTCACTTGTGTGGGTAGGCCTAGCGCCCTCGACAGGAAATGCCCCAAAACACAACGTGGACACATCCCATTTTTTGACAGAAAACAGAGCTGTTTTTTGCAAAGTGCCCACCTATAGATTTTGGCCTCTAGCTCAGCCGTCACCTAGGGAAACATCCCAAACCTGTGCATTTTGGAAAACTAGAGACCTAGGGGAATCCAAGAAGGGGTGACTTGTGGGGCTCTGACCAGGTTCTGTTACCCAGAATCCTTTGCAAACCTCAAAACGTGGCTAAAAAAACACGTTTTCCTCACATTTCAGTGTCAGAAAGTTCTGAAATCTGAGAGGAGCCACAAATTTCCTTCCACCCAGCGTTCTCCCAAGTCTCCCGATAAAAATGATACCTCACTTGTGTGGGTAGGCCTAGCGCCCACGACAAGAAATGCCCTAAAACACAACGTGGACACATCCTATTTTTTGACATAAAACAGAGCTGTTTTTTTCAAAATGCCTACCTGTAGATTTTGGCCTCTAGCTCAGCCGGCACCTAGGGAAACCTACCAAACCTGTGCATTTTGGAAAACTAGAGACCTAGGGGAATCCAAGAAGGGGTGACTTGTGGGGCTCTGACCAGGTTCTGTTACCCAGAATCCTTTGCAAACCTCAAAACGTGGCTAATAAAACTCGTTATCCTCACATTTCAGTGACAGAAAGTTCTGAAATCTGAGAGGAGCCACAAATTTCCTTCCACCCAGCGTTCTCCCAAGTCTCCCGATAAAAATGATACCTCACTTGTGTGGGTAGGCCTAGCGCCCATGACAAGAAATGCCCTAAAACACAACGTGGACGCATCCTATTTTTTGACAGAAAACAGAGATGTTTTTTTCAAAGTGCCTACCTGTAGATTTTGGCCTCTAGCTCAGCCGGCACCTAGGAAACCTACCAAACCTGTGCATTTTTGAAAACTAGAGACCTAGGGGAATCCAAGATGGGGTGACTTGTGGGGCTCTGACCAGGTTCTGTTAACCAGAATCCTTTGCAATTCTCAAAACGTGGCTAAAAAAACACATTTTCCTCACATTTCAGTGACAGAAAGTTCTGGAATCTGAGAGGAGCCACAAATTTCTTTCCACCCAGCGTTCCCCCAAATCTCCCGATAAAAATTATACCTCACTTGTGTGGGTAGGCCTAGCGCCCGCGAGAGGAAATGCCCCAAAACACAACCTGGACACATCCCATTTTTTGGACAGAAAACAGAGCTGTTTTTTGCAAAGTGCCTAGCTGTGGATTTTGGCCTCTAGCTCAGCCGGCACCTAGGGAAACCTACCAACCCTGTGCATTTTTAAAAACTAGAGGCCTAGGGGAATCCAAGATGGGGTGACTTGTGGGGCTCTGACCAGGTTCTGTTACCCAGAATCCTTTGCAAACCTCAAAATGTGGCTAAAAAACACGTTTTCCTCTCATTTCAGTGTCAGAAAGTTCTGAAATCTGAGAGGAGCCACAAATTTCCTTCCACCCAGCGTTCTCCCAAGTCTCCCGATAAAAATGATACCTCACTTGTGTGGGTAGGCCTAGCGCCCACGACAAGAAATGCCCTAAAACACAACGTGGACACATCCTATTTTTTGACATAAAACAGAGCTGTTTTTTTCAAAATGCCTACCTGTAGATTTTGGCCTCTAGCTCAGCCGGCACCTAGGGAAACCTACCAAACCTGTGCATTTTGGAAAACTAGAGACCTAGGGGAATCCAAGAAGGGGTGACTTGTAGGGCTCTGACCAGGTTCTGTTACCCAGAATCCTTTGCAAACCTCAAAACGTGGCTAAAAAAACTCGTTTTCCTCACATTTCAGTGACAGAAAGTTCTGAAATCTGAGAGGAGCCACAAATTTCCTTCCACCCAGCGTTCTCCCAAGTCTCCCGATAAAAATGATACCTCACTTGTGTGGGTAGGCCTAGCGCCCATGACAAGAAATGCCCTAAAACACAACGTGGACGCATCCTATTTTTTGACAGAAAACAGAGATGTTTTTTTCAAAGTGCCTACCTGTAGATTTTGGCCTCTAGCTCAGCCGGCACCTAGGAAACCTACCAAACCTGTGCATTTTTGAAAACTAGAGACCTAGGGGAATCCAAGATGGGGTGACTTGTGGGGCTCTGACCAGGTTCTGTTAACCAGAATCCTTTGCAATTCTCAAAACGTGGCTAAAAAAACACGTTTTCCTCACATTTCAGTGACAGAAAGTTCTGGAATCTGAGAGGAGCCACACATTTCTTTACACCCAGCGTTCCCCCAAATCTCCCGATAAAAATTATACCTCACTTGTGTGGGTAGGCCTAGCACCCGCGAGAGGAAATGCCCCAAAACACAACCTGGACACATCCCATTTTTTGGACAGAAAACAGAGCTGTTTTTTGAAAAGTGCTTAGCTGTGGATTTTGGCCTCTAGCTCAGCCGGCACCTAGGGAAACCTACCAACCATGTGCATTTTTAAAAACTAGAGGCCTAGGGGAATCCAAGATGGGGTGACTTGTGGGGCTCTGACCAGGTTCTGTTACCCAGAATCCTTTGCAAACCTCAAAATGTGGCTAAAAAACACGTTTTCCTCTCATTTCGGTGACAGAAAGTTCTTGAAGCTGAGAGGAGCCACGAATTTCTTTCCACCCAGCGTTCCCCCAAGTCTCCCGATAAAAATGATACCTCACTTGTGTGGGTAGGCCTAGCGCCCGCGACAAGGAATGCCCCAAAACACAACGTGGACACATCCCATTTTTTGGACAGAAAACAGAGCTGTTTTTTACAAAGTGCCTAGCTGTGGATTTTGGCCTCTAGCTCAGCCGGCACCTAGGGAAACCTACCAACCCTGTGCATTTTTGAAAACTAGAGACCTAGGGGAATCCAAGATGGGGTGACTTGTGGGGCTCTGACCAGGTTCTGTTACCCAGAATCCTTTGCAAACCTCAAAATGTGGCTAAAAAACACGTTTTCCTCTCATTTCGGTGACAGAAAGTTCTTGAAGCTGAGATGAGCCACAAATTTCCTCCCACCCAGCGTTCCCCCAAGTCTCCCGATAAAAATGATACCTCACTTGTGTGGGTAGGCCTAGCGCCCGCGACAGGAAATGCCCCAAAACAAACGTGGACACATCCCATTTTTTGACCGAAAACAGAGCTGTTTTTTGCAAAGTGCCTACCTGTAGATTTTGGCCTCTAGCTCAGCCGGCACCTGGGGAAACCTACCAAACCTGTGCATTTTTGAAAACTAGAGACCTAGCGGAATCCAAGATGGGGTGACTTGTGGGGCTCTGACCAGGTTCTGTTACCCAGAATCCTTTGCAAACCTCAAAATGTGGCTAAAAAAACACGTTTTCCTCACATTTCAGTGACAGAAAGTTCTGGAATCTGATAGGAGCCACACATTTCCTTCAACCCAGCGTTCCCCCAAGTCTCCCGATAAAAATGATACCTCACTTGTGTGGGTAGGCCTAGCGCCCGCGACAGGAAATGCCCCAAAACACAACGTGGACACATCCCATTTTTTGACAGAAAACAGAACTGTTTTTTGCAAAGTGCCCACCTATAGATTTTGGCCTCTAGCTCAGCCGGCACCTAGGGAAACCTACTAAACCTGTGCATTTTGGAAAACTAGAGACCTAGGGTAATCCAAGAAGGGGTGACTTGTGGGGCTCTGACCAGGTTCTGTTACCCAGAATCCTTTGCAAACCTCAAAACGTGGCTAAAAAAACACGTTTTCCTCACATTTCAGTGACAAAAAGTTCTGGAAACTTAGAGGAGCCACACATTTCCTTCAACCCAGCGTTCCCCCAAGTCTCCCGATAAAAATGATACCTCACTTGTGTGGGTAGGCATAGCGCCCGCGACTGGAAATGCCCCAAAACACAACGTGGACACATCCCATTTTTTGACAGAAAACAGAGCTGTTTTTTGCAAAGTGCCCACCTATAGATTTTGGCCTCTAGCTCAGCCGGCACCTTGGGAAACCTACCAAACCTGTGCATTTTGGAAAACTAGAGACCTAGGGGAATCCAAGAAGGGGTGACTTGTGGGGCTCTGACCAGGTTCTGTTACCCAGAATCCTTTGCAAACCTCAAAACGTGGCTAAAAAAACACGTTTTCCTCACATTTCAGTGTCAGAAAGTTCTGAAATCTGAGAGGAGCCACAAATTTCCTTCCACCCAGCGTTCTCCCAAGTCTCCCGATAAAAATGATACCTCACTTGTGTGGGTAGGCCTAGCGCCCACGACAAGAAATGCCCTAAAACACAACGTGGACACATCCTATTTTTTGACATAAAACAGAGCTGTTTTTTTCAAAGTGCCTACCTGTAGATTTTGGCCTCTAGCTCAGCCGGCACCTAGGGAAACCTACCAAACCTGTGCATTTTGGAAAACTAGAGACCTAGGGGAATCCAAGAAGGGGTGACTTGTGGGGCTCTGACCAGGTTCTGTTACCCAGAATCCTTTGCAAACCTCAAAACGTGGCTAAAAAAACTCGTTTTCCTCACATTTCAGTGACAGAGAGTTCTGAAATCTGAGAGGAGCCACAAATTTCCTTCCACCCAGCGTTCTCCCAAGTCTCCCGATAAAAATGATACCTCACTTGTGTGGGTAGGCCTAGCGCCCATGACAAGAAATTCCCTAAAACACAACGTGGACGCATCCTATTTTTTAACAGAAAACAGAGCTGTTTTTCTCAAAGTGCCTACCTGTAGATTTTGGCCTCTAGCTCAGCCGGCACCTAGGGAAACCCACCAAACCTGTGCATTTTTGAAAACTAGAGACCTAGGGGAATCCAAGATGGGGTGACTTGTGGGGCTCTGACCAGGTTCTGTTAACCAGAATCCTTTGCAAACCTCAAAACGTGGCTAAAAAAACACGTTTTCCTCACATTTCAGTGACAGAAAGTTCTGGAATCTGAGAGGAGCCACAAATTTCTTTCCACCCAGCGTTCCCCCAAGTCTCCCGATAAAAATGATTCCTCACTTGTGTGGGTAGGCCTAGCGCCCGCGACAGGAAATGCCCCAAAACACAACGTGGACACATCCCATTTTTTGGACAGAAAACAGAGCTGTTTTTTGCAAAGTGCCTAGCTGTGGATTTTGGCCTCTAGCTCAGCTGGCACCTAGGGAAACCTACCAACCCTGTGCATTTTTAAAAACTAGAGGCCTAGGGGAATCCAAGATGGGGTGACTTGTGGGGCTCTGACCAGGTTCCGTTACCCAGAATTCTTTTGCAAACCTCAAAATGTGGCTAAAAAACACGTTTTCCTCTCATTTCGGTGACAGAAAGTTCTTGAAGCTGAGAGGAGCCACGAATTTCCTCCCACCCAACGTTCCCCCAAGTCTCCCGATAAAAATGATACCTCACTTGTGTGGGTAGGCCTAGCGCCCGCGACAGGAAATGCCCCAAAACAAACGTGGACACATCCCATTTTTTGACCGAAAACAGAGCTGTTTTTTGCAAAGTGCCTACCTGTTCATTTTGGCCTCTAGCTCAGCCGGCACCTGGGGAAACCTACCAAACCTGTGCATTTTTGAAAACTAGAGACCTAGCGGAATCCAAGATGGGGTGACTTGTGGGGCTCTGACCAGGTTCTGTTACCCAGAATCCTTTGCAAACCTCAAAATGTGGCTAAAAAAACAAGTTTTCCTCACATTTCAGTGACAGAAAGTTCTGGAATCTGAGAGGAGCCACAAATTTCCTTCAACCCAGCGTTCCCCCAAGTCTCCCGATAAAAATGATACCTCACTTGTGTGGGTAGGCCTAGCGCCCGCGACAGGAAATGCCCCAAAACACAACGTGGACACATCCCATTTTTTGACCGAAAACAGAGCTGTTTTTTTCAAAGTGCCTACCTGTAGATTTTGGCATCTAGCTCAGCCGGCACATAAGGAAACCTACCAAACCTGTGCATTTTTTAAAACTAGAGACCTAGGGGAATCCAAGATGGGGTGACTTGTGGGGCTCTGACCAGGTTCTGTTACCCAGAATCCTTTGCAAACCTCAAAACGTGGCTAAAAAAACACGTTTTCCTCACATTTCAGTGACAGAAAGTTCTGAAATCTGAGAGGAGCCACAAATTTCCTTCCACCCAGCGTTCTCCCAAGTCTCCCGATAAAAATTATACCTCACTTGTGTGGGTAGGCCTAGCGCCTGCGACAAGAAATGCCCTAAAACACAACGTGGACACATCCTATTTTTTGACAGAAAACAGAGCTGTTTTTTTCAAAGTGCCTACCTGTAGATTTTGGCCTCTAGCTCAGCCGGCACCTAGGGAAACCTACCAAACCTGTGCATTTTTGAAAACTAGAGACCTAGCGGAATCCAAGATGGGGTGACTTGTGGGGCTCTGACCAGGTTCTGTTACCCAGAATCCTTTGCAAACCTCAAAATATGGCTAAAAAAAGACGTTTTCCTCACATTTCAGTGACAGAAAGTTCTGGAATCTGAGAGGAGCCACAAATTTCCTTCAACCCAGCGTTCCCCCAAGTCTCCCGATAAAAATGATACCTCACTTCTGTGGGTAGGCCTAGCGCCCGCGACAGGAAATGCCCCAAAACACAACGTGGACACATCCCATTTTTTGACTGAAAACAGAGATGTTTTTTTCAAAGTGCCTCCCTGTAGATTTTGGCCTCTAGCTCAGCCGGCACATAGGGAAACCTACCAAACCTGTGCATTTTTTAAAACTAGAGACCTAGCGGAATCCAAGATGGGGTGACTTGTGGGGCTCTGACCAGGTTCTGTTACCCAGAATCCTTTGCAAACCTCAAAACGTGGCTAAAAAAACACGTTTTCCTCACATTTCAGTGACAGAAAGTTCTGGAGTCTGAGAGGAGCCACAAATTGCCTTCAACCCAGCATTCCCCCAAATCTCCCGATAAAAATAATACCTCACTTGTGTGGTTAGGCCTAGTGCCCGCAACAGGAAATGCCCCAAAACACAACGTGGACACATCCCATTTTTTGACCGAAAACAGAGCTGTTTTTTGCAAAGTGCCCACCTATAGATTTTGGCCTCTAGCTCAGCCGGCACCTCGGGAAACCTACCAAACCTGTGCATTTTGGAAAACTAGAGACCTAGGGGAATCCAAGATGGGGTGACTTGTGGGGCTCTGACCAGGTTCTGTTAACCAGAATCCTTTGCAAACCTCAAAACGTGGCTAAAAAAACACGTTTTCCTCACATTTCAGTGACAGAAAGTTCTGAAATATGAGAGGAGCCACAAATTTCTTTCCACCCAGCGTTCCCCCAAGTCTCCCGATAAAAATGATACCTCACTTGTGTGGGTAGGCCTAGCGCAAGCGACAGGAAATGCCCCAAAACACAACGTGGACACATCCCTTTTTTTTGACAGAAAACAGAGCTGTTTTTTGCAAAGTGCCTAGCTGTGGATTTTGGCCTCTAGCTCAGCTGGCACTTGGGGAAACCTACCAACCCTGTGCATTTTTGAAAACTAGAGACCTAGGGGAATCCAAGATGGGGTGACTTGTGGGGCTCTGACCAGGTTCTGTTACCCAGAATCCTTTGCAAACCTCAAAACGTGGCTAAAAAAACACGTTTTCCTCACATTTCAGTGACAGAAAGTTCTGAAATCTGAGAGGAGCCACAAATTACCTTCCACCCAGTGTTCCCCCAAGTCTCCCAATAAAAATGATACCTCACTTGTGTGGGTAGGCCTAGCGTCCGCGACAGGAAATGCCCTGAAACACAACATGGACACATCCCATTTTTTGACAGAAAACAGAGCTGTTTTTTTCAAAGTGCCTACCTGTAGATTTTGGCCTCTAGCTAAGCCGGCACATAGGGAAACCTACCAACCCTGTGCATTTTTTAAAACTAGAGACCTAGGGGAATCCAAGATGGGGTGACTTGTGGGGCTCTGACCAGGTTCTGTTACCCAGAATCCTTTGCTAACCTCAAAATGTGGCTAAAAAACACTTTTTCCTCTCATTTCGGTGACAGAATGTTCTGGAAGCTGAGAGGAGCCACGAATTTCCTCCCAGCCAGCGTTCCCCCAAGTCTCCCGATAAAAATGATACCTCACTTGTGTGGGTAGGCCTAGCGCCCGCGACAGGAAATGCTCCAAAACACAACGTGGACACATCACATTTTTTGACCGAAAACAGAGCTGTTTTTTGCAAAGAGCCTAGCTGTGGATTTTGGCCTCTAGCTCAGCCGGCACATAGGGAAACCTACCAAACCTGTGCATTTTTTTAAACTAGAGACCTAGGGGAATCCAAGATGGGGTGACTTGTGGGGCTCTGACCGGGTTCTGTTACCCAGAATCCTTTGCAAACCTCAAAACGTGGCTAAAAAATCACGTTTTCCTCACATTTCAGTGACAGAAAGTTCTGAAATCTGAGAGGAGCCACAAATTTCCTTCCACCCAGCGTTCTCCCAAGTCTCCCGATAAAAATGATACCTCACTTGTGTGGGTAGGCCTCGCGCCCGCGACAAGAAATGCCCTAAAACACAACGTGGACACATCCTATTTTTTGACAGAAAACAGAGCTGTTTTTTTCAAAGTGCCTACCTGTAGATTTTGGCCTCTAGCTCAGCCGGCACCTAGGGAAACCGACCAAACCTGTGCATTTTTGAAAACTAGAGACCTAGCGGAATCCAAGATGGGGTGACTTGTGGGGCTCTGACCAGGTTCTGTTACCCAGAATCCTTTGCAAACCTCAAAATGTGGCTAAAAAAACACGTTTTCCTCACATTTCAGTGACAGAAAGTTCTGGAATCTGAGAGGAGCCTCAAATTTCCTTCAACCCAGCGTTCCCCCAAGTCTCCCGATAAAAATGATACCTCACTTGTGTGGGTAGGCCTAGCGCCCGCGACAGGAAATGCCCCAAAACACAACGTGGACACATCCCATTTTTTGACCGAAAACAGAGATGTTTTTTTCAAGGTGCCTACCTGTAGATTTTGGCCTCTAGCTCAGCCGGCACCTAGGGAAACCTACCAAACCTGTGCATTTTTTAAAACTAGAGACCTAGCGGAATCCAAGATGGGGTGACTTGTGGGGCTCTGACCAGGTTCTGTTACCCAGAATCCTTTGCAAACCTCAAAACGTGGCTAAAAAAACACGTTTTCCTCACATTTCAGTGACAGAAAGTTCTGGAGTCTGAGAGGAGCCACAAATTGCCTTCAACCCAGCATTCCCCCAAATCTCCCGATAAAAATGATACCTCACTTGTGTGGGTAGGCCTAGTGCCCGCGACAGGAAATGCCCCAAAACACAACGTGGACACATCCCATTTTTTGGCAGAAAACAGAGCTGTTTTTTGCAAAGTGCCCACCTATAGATTTTGGCCTCTAGCTCAGCCGGCACCTCGGGAAACCTACCAAACCTGTGCATTTTGGAAAACTAGAGACCTAGGGGAATCCAAGATGGGGTGACTTGTGGGGCTCTGACCAGGTTCTGTTAACCAGAATCCTTTGCAAACCTCAAAACGTGGCTAAAAAAACACGTTTTCCTCACATTTCAGTGACAGAAAGTTCTGAAATATGAGAGGAGCCACAAATTTCTTTCCACCCAGCGTTCCCCCAAGTCTCCCGATAAAAATGATACCTCACTTGTGTGGGTAGGCCTAGCGCTCGCGACAGGAAATGCCCCACAACACAACGTGGACACATCCCTTTTTTTTGACAGAAAACAGAGCTGTTTTTTGCAAAGTGCCTAGCTGTGGATTTTGGCCTCTAGCTCAGCTGGCACCTAGGGAAACCTACCAACCCTGTGCATTTTTGAAAACTAGAGACCTAGCGGAATCCAAGATGGGGTGACTTGTGGGGCTCTGACCAGGTTCTGTTACCCAGAATCCTTTGCAAACCTCAAAATGTGGCTAAAAAAACACGTTTTCCTCACATTTCAGTGACAGAAAGTTCTGGAATCTGAGAGGAGCCACAATCTTCCTTCAACCCAGCGTTCCCCCAAGTCTCCCGATAAAAATGATACCTCACTTGTGTGGGTAGGCCTCGCGCCCGCGACAAGAAATGCCCTAAAACACAACGTGGACACATCCTATTTTTTGACAGAAAACAGAGCTGTTTTTTTCAAAGTGCCTACCTGTAGATTTTGGCCTCTAGCTCAGCCGGCACCTAGGGAAACCGACCAAACCTGTGCATTTTTGAAAACTAGAGACCTAGCGGAATCCAAGATGGGGTGACTTGTGGGGCTCTGACCAGGTTCTGTTACCCAGAATCCTTTGCAAACCTCAAAATGTGGCTAAAAAAACACGTTTTCCTCACATTTCAGTGACAGAAAGTTCTGGAATCTGAGAGGAGCCTCAAATTTCCTTCAACCCAGCGTTCCCCCAAGTCTCCCGATAAAAATGATACCTCACTTGTGTGGGTAGGCCTAGCGCCCGCGACAGGAAATGCCCCAAAACACAACGTGGACACATCCCATTTTTTGACCGAAAACAGAGATGTTTTTTTCAAGGTGCCTACCTGTAGATTTTGGCCTCTAGCTCAGCCGGCACCTAGGGAAACCTACCAAACCTGTGCATTTTTTAAAACTAGAGACCTAGCGGAATCCAAGATGGGGTGACTTGTGGGGCTCTGACCAGGTTCTGTTACCCAGAATCCTTTGCAAACCTCAAAACGTGGCTAAAAAAACACGTTTTCCTCACATTTCAGTGACAGAAAGTTCTGGAGTCTGAGAGGAGCCACAAATTGCCTTCAACCCAGCATTCCCCCAAATCTCCCGATAAAAATGATACCTCACTTGTGTGGGTAGGCCTAGTGCCCGCGACAGGAAATGCCCCAAAACACAACGTGGACACATCCCATTTTTTGGCAGAAAACAGAGCTGTTTTTTGCAAAGTGCCCACCTATAGATTTTGGCCTCTAGCTCAGCCGGCACCTCGGGAAACCTACCAAACCTGTGCATTTTGGAAAACTAGAGACCTAGGGGAATCCAAGATGGGGTGACTTGTGGGGCTCTGACCAGGTTCTGTTAACCAGAATCCTTTGCAAACCTCAAAACGTGGCTAAAAAAACACGTTTTCCTCACATTTCAGTGACAGAAAGTTCTGAAATATGAGAGGAGCCACAAATTTCTTTCCACCCAGCGTTCCCCCAAGTCTCCCGATAAAAATGATACCTCACTTGTGTGGGTAGGCCTAGCGCTCGCGACAGGAAATGCCCCACAACACAACGTGGACACATCCCTTTTTTTTGACAGAAAACAGAGCTGTTTTTTGCAAAGTGCCTAGCTGTGGATTTTGGCCTCTAGCTCAGCTGGCACCTAGGGAAACCTACCAACCCTGTGCATTTTTGAAAACTAGAGACCTAGCGGAATCCAAGATGGGGTGACTTGTGGGGCTCTGACCAGGTTCTGTTACCCAGAATCCTTTGCAAACCTCAAAATGTGGCTAAAAAAACACGTTTTCCTCACATTTCAGTGACAGAAAGTTCTGGAATCTGAGAGGAGCCACAATCTTCCTTCAACCCAGCGTTCCCCCAAGTCTCCCGATAAAAATGATACCTCACTTGTGTGGGTAGGCCTAGCGCCCGCGACAGGAAATGCCCCAAAACACAACGTGGACACATCCCATTTTTTGACCGAAAACAGAGATGTTTTTTTCAAGGTGCCTACCTGTAGATTTTTGCCTCTAGCTCAGCCGGCACATAGGGAAACCTACCAAACCTGTGCATTTTTTAAAACTAGAGACCTAGCGGAATCCAAGATGGGGTGACTTGTGGGGCTCTGACCAGGTTCTGTTACCCAGAATCCTTTGCAAACCTCAAAACGTGGCTAAAAAAACACGTTTTCCTCACATTTCAGTGACAGAAAGTTCTGGAGTCTGAGAGGAGCCACAAATTGCCTTCAACCCAGCATTCCCCCAAATCTCCCGATAAAAATGATACCTCACTTGTGTGGGTAGGCCTAGTGCTCGCGACAGGAAATGCCCCAAAACACAACGTGGACACATCCCATTTTTTGGCAGAAAACAGAGCTGTTTTTTGCAAAGTGCCCACCTATAGATTTTGGCCTCTAGCTCAGCCGGCACCTCGGGAAACCTACCAAACCTGTGCATTTTGGAAAACTAGAGACCTAGGGGAATCCAAGATGGGGTGACTTGTGGGGCTCTGACCAGGTTCTGTTAACCAGAATCCTTTGCAAACCTCAAAACGTGGCTTAAAAAAACACGTTTTCCTCACATTTCAGTGACAGAAAGTTCTGAAATATGAGAGGAGCCACAAATTTCTTTCCACCCAGCGTTCCCCCAAGTCTCCCGATAAAAATGATACCTCACTTGTGTGGGTAGGCCTAGCGCTCGCGACAGGAAATGCCCCAAAACACAACGTGGACACATCCCTTTTTTTTGACAGAAAACAGAGCTGTTTTTTGCAAAGTGCCTAGCTGTGGATTTTGGCCTCTAGCTCAGCTGGCACCTAGGGAAACCTACCAACCCTGTGCATTTTTGAAAACTAGAGACCTAGGGGAATCCAAGATGGGGTGACTTGTGGGGCTCTGACCAGGTTCTGTTACCCAGAATCCTTTGCAAACATCAAAACGTGGCTAAAAAAACACGTTTTCCTCACATTTCAGTGACAGAAAGTTCTGAAATCTGAGAGGAGCCACAAATTACCTTCCACCCAGTGTTCCCCCAAGTCTCCCAATAAAAATGATACCTCACTTGTGTGGGTAGGCCTAGCGTCCGCGACTGGAAATGCCCTGAAACACAACATGGACACATCCCATTTTTTGACAGAAAACAGAGCTGTTTTTTTCAAAGTGCCTACCTTTAGATTTTGGCCTCTAGCTCAGCCGGCACATAGGGAAACCTACCAACCCTGTGCATTTTTTAAAACTAGAGACCTAGGGGAATCCAAGATGGGGTGACTTGTGGGGCTCTTACCAGGTTCTGTTACCCAGAATCCTTTGCAAACCACAAAATGTGGCTAAAAAACACGTTTTCCTCTCATTTCGGTGACAGAAAGTTCTGGAAGCTGAGAGGAGCCACGAATTTCCTCCCACCCAGCATTCCCCCAAGTCTCCCGATAAAAATGATACCTCACTTGTGTGGGTAGGCCTAGCGCCCGCGACAGGAAATGCTCCAAAACACAACGTGGACACATCACATTTTGTGACCGAAAACAGAGCTGTTTTTTGCAAAGAGCCTAGCTGTGGATTTTGGCCTCTAGCTCAGCCGGCACATAGGGAAACCTACCAAACCTGTGCATTTTTTTAAACTAGAGACCTAGGGGAATCCAAGATGGGGTGACTTGTGGGGCTCTGACCAGGTTCTGTTACCCAGAATCCTTTGCAAACCTCAAAATGTGGCTAAAAAAACACGTTTTACTCACATTTCAGTGACAGAAAGTTCTGGAATCTGAGAGAAGCCACAAATTTCCTTCAACCCAGCATTCCCCCAAGTCTCCCGATAAAAATGATATCTCACTTGTGTGGGTAGGCCTAGCGCCCGCGACAGGAAATGCCCCAAAACACAACGTGGACACATCCCATTTTTTGGCAGAAAACAGAGCTGTTTTTTGCAAAGTGCCTACCTGTAGATTTTGGCCTCTAGATCAGCCGGCACCTAGGGAAACCTACCAAACCTGTGCATTTTGGAAAACTAGCGACCTAGGGGAATCCAAGATGGGGTGACTTGTGGGGCTCTGACCAGGTTCTGTTAACCAGAATCCTTTGCAAACCTCAAAATGTGGCTAAAAAACACGTTTTCCTCTCATTTCGGTGACAGAAAGTTCTGGAAGCTGAGAGGAGCCACGAATTTCCTCCCACCCAGCATTCCCCCAAGTCTCCCGATAAAAATGATACCTCACTTGTGTGGGTAGGCCTAGCGCCCGCGACAGGATATGCTCCAAAACACAACGTGGACACATCACATTTTTTGACCGAAAACAGAGCTATTTTTTGCAAAGAGCCTAGCTGTGGATTTTGGCCTCTAGCTCAGCCGGCACATAGGGAAACCTACCAAACCTGTGCATTTTTTTAAACTAGAGACCTAGGGGAATCCAAGATGGGGTGACTTGTGGGGCTCTGACCAGGTTCTGTTACCCAGAATCCTTTGCAAACCTCAAAATGTGGCTAAAAAAACACGTTTTCCTCACATTTCAGTGACAGAAAGTTCTGGAATCTGAGAGGAGCCACAAATTTCCTTCAACCCAGCATTCCCCCAAGTCTCCCGATAAAAATGATATCTCACTTGTGTGGGTAGGCCTAACGCCCGCGACAGGAAATGCCCCAAAACACAACGTGGACACATCCCATTTTTTGGCAGAAAACAGAGCTGTTTTTTGCAAAGTGCCTACCTGTAGATTTTGGCCTCTAGCTCAGCCGGCACCTAGGGAAACCTACCAAACCTGTGCATTTTGGAAAACTAGCGACCTAGGGGAATCCAAGATGGGGTGACTTGTGGGGCTCTGACCAGGTTCTGTTAACCAGAATCCTTTGCAAACCTCAAAATGTGGCTAAAAAAACACTTTTTCCTCACATTTCAGTGACAGAAAGTTCTGAAATCTGACAGGAGCCACAAATTTCTTTTCACCCAGCGTTCCCCCAAGTCTCCCGATAAAAATGATACCTCACTTGTGGGGGTAGGCCTAGCGCCCGCAACAGGAAATGCCCCAAAACACAACGTGGACACATCCCATTTTTTGGACAGAAAACAGAGCTGTTTTTTGCAAAGTGCCTAGCTGTGGATTTTGGCCTCTAGCTCAGCCGGCACCTAGGGAAACATACCAACCCTGTGAATTTTTGAAAACTAGAGACCTAGGGGAATCCAAGATGGGGTGACTTGTGGGGCTCTGACCAGGTTCTGTTAACCAGAATCCTTTGCAAACCTCAAAACGTGGCTAAAAAAACACGTTTTCCTCACATTTCAGTGTCAGAAAGTTCTGAAATCTGAGAGGAGCCACAAATTTCTTTCTACCCAGCGTTCCCCCAAGTCTCCTGATAAAAATGATACCTCACTTGTGTGGGAAGGCCTAGCGTCCGCGACAGGAAATGTCCCAAAACACAACGTGGACACATCCCATTTTTTGGACAGAAAACAGAGCTGTTTTTTGCAAAGTGCCTAGCTGTGGATTTGGGCCTCTACCTCAGGCGGCACCTAGGGAAACCTACCAACCCTGTGCATTTTTGAAAACCAGAGACCTAGGGGAATCCAAGATGGGGTGACTTGTGGGGCTCTGACCAGGTTCTGTTACCCAGAATCCTTTGCAAACCTCAAAACGTGGCTAAAAAAACACGTTTTCCTCACATTTCAGTGACAGAAAGTTCTGAAATCTGAGAGGAGCCACAAATTACCTTCCACCCAGTGTTCCCCCAAGTCTCCCAATAAAAATGATACCTCACTTGTGTGGGTAGGCCTAGCGTCCGCGACAGGAAATGCCCTGAAACACAACATGGACACATCCCATTTTTTGACAGAAAACAGAGCTGTTTTTTTCAAAGTGCCTACCTGTAGATTTTGGCCTCTAGCTCAGCCGGCACATAGGGAAACCTACCAGCCCTGTGCATTTTTTAAAACTAGAGACCTAGGGGAATCCAAGATGGGGTGACTTGTGGGGCTCTGACCAGGTTCTGTTACCCAGAATCCTTTGCAAACCTCAAAATGTGGCTAAAAAACACGTTTTCCTCTCATTTCGGTGACAGAAAGTTCTGGAAGCTGAGAGGAGCCACGAATTTCCTCCCACCCAGCATTCCCCCAAGTCTCCCGATAAAAATGATACCTCACTTGTGTGGGTAGGCCTAGCGCCCGCGACAGGATATGCTCCAAAACACAACGTGGACACATCACATTTTTTGACCGAAAACAGAGCTATTTTTTGCAAAGAGCCTAGCTGTGGATTTTGGCCTCTAGCTCAGCCGGCACATAGGGAAACCTACCAAACCTGTGCATTTTTTTAAACTAGAGACCTAGGGGAATCCAAGATGGGGTGACTTGTGGGGCTCTGACCAGGTTCTGTTACCCAGAATCCTTTGCAAACCTCAAAATGTGGCTAAAAAAACACGTTTTCCTCACATTTCAGTGACAGAAAGTTCTGGAATCTGAGAGGAGCCACAAATTTCCTTCAACCCAGCATTCCCCCAAGTCTCCCGATAAAAATGATATCTCACTTGTGTGGGTAGGCCTAACGCCCGCGACAGGAAATGCCCCAAAACACAACGTGGACACATCCCATTTTTTGGCAGAAAACAGAGCTGTTTTTTGCAAAGTGCCTACCTGTAGATTTTGGCCTCTAGCTCAGCCGGCACCTAGGGAAACCTACCAAACCTGTGCATTTTGGAAAACTAGCGACCTAGGGGAATCCAAGATGGGGTGACTTGTGGGGCTCTGACCAGGTTCTGTTAACCAGAATCCTTTGCAAACCTCAAAATGTGGCTAAAAAAACACTTTTTCCTCACATTTCAGTGACAGAAAGTTCTGAAATCTGAGAGGAGCCACAACTTTCTTTTCACCCAGTGTTCCCCCAAGTCTCCCGATAAAAATGATACCTCACTTGTGGGGGTAGGCCTAGCGCCCGCAACAGGAAATGCCCCAAAACACAACGTGGACACATCCCATTTTTTGGACAGAAAACAGAGCTGTTTTTTGCAAAGTGCCTAGCTGTGGATTTTGGCCTCTAGCTCAGCCGGCACCTAGGGAAACATACCAACCCTGTGAATTTTTGAAAACTAGAGACCTAGGGGAATCCAAGATGGGGTGACTTGTGGGGCTCTGACCAGGATCTGTTAACCAGAATCCTTTGCAAACCTCAAAACGTGGCTAAAAAAACACGTTTTCCTCACATTTCAGTTTCAGAAAGTTCTGAAATCTGAGAGGAGCCACAAATTTCTTTCTACCCAGCGTTCCCCCAAGTCTCCTGATAAAAATGATACCTCACTTGTGTGGGAAGGCCTAGCGTCCGCGACAGGAAATGCCCCAAAACACAACATGGACACATCCCATTTTTTTGACAGAAAACAGAGCTGTTTTTTGCAAAGTGCCTAGCTGTGGGTTTTGGCCTCTAGCTCAGCCGGCACCAAGGGAAACCTACCAACCCTGTGCATTTTTGAAAACTAGAGACCTAGGGGAATCCAAGATGGGGTGACTTGTGGGGCTCTGACCAGGTTCTGTTACCCAGAATCCTTTGCAAACCTCAAAATGTGGCTAAAAAACACGTTTTCCTCTCATTTCGGTGACAGAAAGTTCTTGAAGCTGAGAGGAGCCACGAATTTCCTCCCACCCAGCTTTCCCCCAAGTCTCCCTATAAAAATGATACCTCACTTGTGTGGGTAGGCCTAGCGCCCGCGACAGGAAATGCCCCAAAACAAATGTGGACACATCCGATTTTTTGACCGAAAACAGAGCAGTTTTTTGCAAAGTGCCTACCTGTAGATTTTGGCCTCTAGCTCAGCCGGCACCTGGGGAAACCTACCAAACCTGTGCATTTTTGAAAACTAGAGACCTAGGGGAATCCTAGATGGGGTGACTTGTGGGGCTCTGACCAGGTTATGTTACCCAGAATCCTTTGCAAACCTCAAAATGTGGCTAAAAAAACACGTTTTCCTCACATTTCAGTGACAGAAAGTTCTGGAATCTGAGAGGAGCCACAAATTTCCTTCAACCCAGCGTTCCCCCAAGTCTCCCGATAAAAATGATACCTCACTTGTGTGGGTAGGCCTAGCGCCCGCGACAGGAAATGCCCCAAAACACAACGTGGACACATCCCATTTTTTGACCGAAAACAGAGCTGTTTTTTGCAAAGTGCCTAGCTGTGGATTTGGGCCTCTACCTCAGGCGGCACCTAGGGAAACCTACCAACCCTGTGCATTTTTGAAAACCAGAGACCTAGGGGAATCCAAGATGGGGTGACTTGTGGGGCTCTGACCAGGTTCTGTTACCCAGAATCCTTTGCAAACCTCAAAACGTGGCTAAAAAAACACGTTTTCCTCACATTTCAGTGACAGAAAGTTCTGAAATCTGAGAGGAGCCACAAATTACCTTCCACCCAGTGTTCCCCCAAGTCTCCCAATAAAAATGATACCTCACTTGTGTGGGTAGGCCTAGCGTCCGCGACAGGAAATGCCCTGAAACACAACATGGACACATCCCATTTTTTGACAGAAAACAGAGCTGTTTTTTTCAAAGTGCCTACCTGTAGATTTTGGCCTCTAGCTCAGCCGGCACATAGGGAAACCTACCAGCCCTGTGCATTTTTTAAAACTAGAGACCTAGGGGAATCCAAGCTGGGGTGACTTGTGGGGCTCTGACCAGGTTCTGTTACCCAGAATCCTTTGCAAACCTCAAAATGTGGCTAAAAAACACGTTTTCCTCTCATTTCGGTGACAGAAAGTTCTGGAAGCTGAGAGGAGCCACGAATTTCCTCCCACCCAGCATTCCCCCAAGTCTCCCGATAAAAATGATACCTCACTTGTGTGGGTAGGCCTAGCGCCCGCGACAGGATATGCTCCAAAACACAACGTGGACACATCACATTTTTTGACCGAAAACAGAGCTATTTTTTGCAAAGAGCCTAGCTGTGGATTTTGGCCTCTAGCTCAGCCGGCACATAGGGAAACCTACCAAACCTGTGCATTTTTTTAAACTAGAGACCTAGGGGAATCCAAGATGGGGTGACTTGTGGGGCTCTGACCAGGTTCTGTTACCCAGAATCCTTTGCAAACCTCAAAATGTGGCTAAAAAAACACGTTTTCCTCACATTTCAGTGACAGAAAGTTCTGGAATCTGAGAGGAGCCACAAATTTCCTTCAACCCAGCATTCCCCCAAGTCTCCCGATAAAAATGATATCTCACTTGTGTGGGTAGGCCTAACGCCCGCGACAGGAAATGCCCCAAAACACAACGTGGACACATCCCATTTTTTGGCAGAAAACAGAGCTGTTTTTTGCAAAGTGCCTACCTGTAGATTTTGGCCTCTAGCTCAGCCGGCACCTAGGGAAACCTACCAAACCTGTGCATTTTGGAAAACTAGCGACCTAGGGGAATCCAAGATGGGGTGACTTGTGGGGCTCTGACCAGGTTCTGTTAACCAGAATCCTTTGCAAACCTCAAAATGTGGCTAAAAAAACACTTTTTCCTCACATTTCAGTGACAGAAAGTTCTGAAATCTGACAGGAGCCACAAATTTCTTTTCACCCAGCGTTCCCCCAAGTCTCCCGATAAAAATGATACCTCACTTGTGGGGGTAGGCCTAGCGCCCGCAACAGGAAATGCCCCAAAACACAACGTGGACACATCCCATTTTTTGGACAGAAAACAGAGCTGTTTTTTGCAAAGTGCCTAGCTGTGGATTTTGGCCTCTAGCTCAGCCGGCACCTAGGGAAACATACCAACCCTGTGAATTTTTGAAAACTAGAGACCTAGGGGAATCCAAGATGGGGTGACTTGTGGGGCTCTGACCAGGTTCTGTTAACCAGAATCCTTTGCAAACCTCAAAACGTGGCTAAAAAAACACGTTTTCCTCACATTTCAGTGTCAGAAAGTTCTGAAATCTGAGAGGAGCCACAAATTTCTTTCTACCCAGCGTTCCCCCAAGTCTCCTGATAAAAATGATACCTCACTTGTGTGGGAAGGCCTAGCGTCCGCGACAGGAAATGCCCCAAAACACAACGTGGACACATCCCATTTTTTTGACAGAAAACAGAGCTGTTTTTTGCAAAGTGCCTAGCTGTGGGTTTTGGCCTCTAGCTCAGCCGGCACCTAGGGAAACCTACCAACCCTGTGCATTTTTGAAAACTAGAGACCTAGGGGAATCCAAGATGGGGTGACTTGTGGGGCTCTGACCAGGTTCTGTTACCCAGAATCCTTTGCAAACCTCAAAATGTGGCTAAAAAACACGTTTTCCTCTCATTTCGGTGACAGAAAGTTCTTGAAGCTGAGAGGAGCCACGAATTTCCTCCCACCCAGCTTTCCCCCAAGTCTCCCTATAAAAATGATACCTCACTTGTGTGGGTAGGCCTAGCGCCCGCGACAGGAAATGCCCCAAAACAAATGTGGACACATCCGATTTTTTGACCGAAAACAGAGCTGTTTTTTGCAAAGTGCCTACCTGTAGATTTTGGCCTCTAGCTCAGCCGGCACCTGGGGAAACCTACCAAACCTGTGCATTTTTGAAAACTAGAGACCTAGGGGAATCCTAGATGGGGTGACTTGTGGGGCTCTGACCAGGTTCTGTTACCCAGAATCCTTTGCAAACCTCAAAACGTGGCTAAAAAAACACATTTTCCTCACATTTCAGTAACAGAAAGTTCTGAAATCTGAGAGGAGCCACAAATTTCTTTCCACCCAGCGTTCCCCCAAGTCTCCCGATAAAAATGATACCTCACTTGTGTGGGTAGGCCTAGCGCCCGCGACAGGAAATGCCCCAAAACAAACGTGGACACATCCCATTTTTTGACCGAAAACAGAGCTGTTTTTTGCAAAGTGCCTACCTGTAGATTTTGGCCTCTACCTCAGCCGGCACCTGGGGAAACCTACCAAACCTGTGCATTTTTGAAAACTAGAGACCTAGGGTAATCCAAGATGGGTTGACTTGTGGGGCTCTGACCAGGTTCTGTTACCCAGAATCCTTTGCAAACCTCAAAACGTGGCTAAAAAAACACGTTTTCCTCATATTTCAGTGACAGAAAGTTCTGAAATCTGAGAGGAGCCACAAATTACCTTCCACCCAGCGTTCCCCCAAGTCTCCCAATAAAAATGATACCTCACTTGTGTGGGTAGGCCAAGCATCCGCTACAGGAAATGCCCTGAAACACAACATGGACACATCAAATTTTTTGGCAGAAAACAGAGCTGTTTTTTGCAAAGTGCCTACCTGTAGATTTTGGCCTCTAGCTCAGCCGGCACCTAGCGAAACTTACCAACCCTGTGCATTTTTGAAAACTAGAGACCTAGGGTAATCCAAGATGGGTTGACTTGTGGGGCTCTGACCAGGTTCTGTTACCCAGAATCCTTTGCAAACCTCAAAACGTGGCTAAAAAAACATGTTTTCCTCACATTTCAGTGACAGAAAGTTCTGAAATCTGAGAGGAGCCACAAATTACCTTCCACCCAGTGTTCCCCCAAGTCTCCCAATAAAAATGATACCTCACTTGTGTGGGTAGGCCTAGCGTCCGCAACAGGAAATGCCCTGAAACACAACATGGACACATCCCATTTTTTGACAGAAAACAGAGCTGTTTTTTTCAAAGTGCCTACCTGTAGATTTTGGCCTCTAGCTCAGCCGGCACATAGGGAAACCTACCAGCCCTGTGCATTTTTTAAAACTAGAGACCTAGGGGAATCCAAGATGGGGTGACTTGTGGGGCTCTGACCAGGTTCTGTTACCCAGAATCCTTTGCAAACCTCAAAATGTGGCTAAAAAACACGTTTTCCTCTCATTTCGGTGACAGAAAGTTCTGGAAGCTGAGAGGAGCCACGAATTTCCTCCCACCCAGCATTCCCCCAAGTCTCCCGATAAAAATGATACCTCACTTGTGTGGGTAGGCCTAGCGCCCGCGACAGGATATGCTCCAAAACACAACGTGGACACATCACATTTTTTGACCAAAAACAGAGCTATTTTTTGCAAAGAGCCTAGCTGTGGATTTTGGCCTCTAGCTCAGCCGGCACATAGGGAAACCTACCAAACCTGTGCATTTTTTTAAACTAGAGACCTAGGGGAATCCAAGATGGGGTGACTTGTGGGGCTCTGACCAGGTTCTGTTACCCAGAATCCTTTGCAAACCTCAAAATGTGGCTAAAAAAACACGTTTTCCTCACATTTCAGTGACAGAAAGTTCTGGAATCTGAGAGGAGCCACAAATTTCCTTCAACCCAGCATTCCCCCAAGTCTCCCGATAAAAATGATATCTCACTTGTGTGGGTAGGCCTAACGCCCGCGACAGGAAATGCCCCAAAACACAACGTGGACACATCCCATTTTTTGGCAGAAAACAGAGCTGTTTTTTGCAAAGTGCCTACCTGTAGATTTTGGCCTCTAGCTCAGCCGGCACCTAGGGAAACCTACCAAACCTGTGCATTTTGGAAAACTAGCGACCTAGGGGAATCCAAGATGGGGTGACTTGTGGGGCTCTGACCAGGTTCTGTTAACCAGAATCCTTTGCAAACCTCAAAATGTGGCTAAAAAAACACTTTTTCCTCACATTTCAGTGACAGAAAGTTCTGAAATCTGAAAGGAGCCACAAATTTCTTTTCACCCAGCGTTCCCCCAAGTCTCCCGATAAAAATGATACCTCACTTGTGGGGGTAGGCCTAGCGCCCGCAACAGGAAATGCCCCAAAACACAACGTGGACACATCCCATTTTTTGGACAGAAAACAGAGCTGTTTTTTGCAAAGTGCCTAGCTGTGGATTTTGGCCTCTAGCTCAGCCGGCACCTAGGGAAACATACCAACCCTGTGAATTTTTGAAAACTAGAGACCTAGGGGAATCCAAGATGGGGTGACTTGTGGGGCTCTGACCTGGTTCTGTTAACCAGAATCCTTTGCAAACCTCAAAACGTGGCTAAAAAAACACGTTTTCCTCACATTTCAGTGTCAGAAAGTTCTGAAATCTGAGAGGAGCCACAAATTTCTTTCTACCCAGCGTTCCCCCAAGTCTCCTGATAAAAATGATACCTCACTTGTGTGGGAAGGCCTAGCGTCCGCGACAGGAAATGCCCCAAAACACAACGTGGACACATCCCATTTTTTTGACAGAAAACAGAGCTGTTTTTTGCAAAGTGCCTAGCTGTGGGTTTTGGCCTCTAGCTCAGCCGGCACCTAGGGAAACCTACCAACCCTGTGCATTTTTGAAAACTAGAGACCTAGGGGAATCCAAGATGGGGTGACTTGTGGGGCTCTGACCAGGTTCTGTTACCCAGAATCCTTTGCAAACCTCAAAATGTGGCTAAAAAACATGTTTTCCTCTCATTTCGGTGACAGAAAGTTCTTGAAGCTGAGAGGAGCCACGAATTTCCTCCCACCCAGCTTTCCCCCAAGTCTCCCTATAAAAATGATACCTCACTTGTGTGGGTAGGCCTAGCGCCCGCGACAGGAAATGCCCCAAAACAAATGTGGACACATCCGATTTTTTGGCAGAAAACAGAGCTGTTTTTTGCAAAGTGCCTACCTGTAGATTTTGGCCTCTAGCTCAGCCGGCACCTAGGGAAACCTACCAAACCTGTGCATTTTGGAAAACTAGCGACCTAGGGGAATCCAAGATGGGGTGACTTGTGGGGCTCTGACCAGGTTCTGTTAACCAGAATCCTTTGCAAACCTCAAAATGTGGCTAAAAAAACACTTTTTCCTCACATTTCAGTGACAGAAAGTTCTGAAATCTGAGAGGAGCCACAAATTTCTTTTCACCCAGCGTTCCCCCAAGTCTCCCGATAAAAATGATACCTCACTTGTGGGGGTAGGCCTAGCGCCCGCAACAGGAAATGCCCCAAAACACAACGTGGACACATCCCATTTTTTTGACCGAAAACAGAGCTGTTTTTTGCAAAGTGCCTAGCTGTGGATTTTGGCCTCTAGCTCAGCCGGCACCTAGGGAAACATACCAACCCTGTGAATTTTTGAAAACTAGAGACCTAGGGGAATCCAAGATGGGGTGACTTGTGGGGCTCTGACCAGGTTCTGTTAACCAGAATCCTTTGCAAACCTCAAAACGTGGCTAAACAAACACGTTTTCCTCACATTTCAGTGTCAGAAAGTTCTGAAATCTGAGAGGAGCCACAAATTTCTTTCTACCCAGCGTTCCCCCAAGTCTCCTGATAAAAATGATACCTCACTTGTGTGGGAAGGCCTAGCGTCCGCGACAGGAAATGCCCCAAAACACAACGTGGACACATCCCATTTTTTTGACAGAAAACAGAGCTGTTTTTTGCAAAGTGCCTAGCTGTGGGTTTTGGCCTCTAGCTCAGCCGGCACCTAGGGAAACCTACCAACCCTGTGCATTTTTGAAAACTAGAGACCTAGGGGAATCCAAGATGGGGTGACTTGTGGGGCTCTGACCAGGTTCTGTTACCCAGAATCCTTTGCAAACCTCAAAATGTGGCTAAAAAACACGTTTTCCTCTCATTTCGGTGACAGAAAGTTCTTGAAGCTGAGAGGAGCCACGAATTTCCTCCCACCCAGCTTTCCCCCAAGTCTCCCTATAAAAATGATACCTCACTTGTGTGGGTAGGCCTAGCGCCTGCGACAGGAAATGCCCCAAAACAAATGTGGACACATCCGATTTTTTGACCGAAAACAGAGCTGTTTTTTGCAAAGTGCCTACCTGTAGATTTTGGCCTCTAGCTCAGCCGGCACCTGGGGAAACCTACCAAACCTGTGCATTTTTGAAAACTAGAGACCTAGGGTAATCCAAGATGGGTTGACTTGTGGGGCTCTGACCAGGTTCTGTTACCCAGAATCCTTTGCAAACCTCAAAACGTGGCTAAAAAAACACGTTTTCCTCATATTTCAGTGACAGAAAGTTCTGAAATCTGAGAGGAGCCACAAATTACCTTCCACCCAGCGTTCCCCCAAGTCTCCCAATAAAAATGATACCTCACTTGTGTGGGTAGGCCTAGCATCCGCTACAGGAAATGCCCTGAAACACAACATGGACACATCAAATTTTTTGGCAGAAAACAGAGCTGTTTTTTGCAAAGTGCCTACCTGTAGATTTTGGCCTCTAGCTCAGCCGGCACCTAGCGAAACTTACCAACCCTGTGCATTTTGGAAAACTAGCGACCTAGGGGAATCCAAGATGGGGTGACTTGTGGGGCTCTGACCAGGTTCTGTTAACCAGAATCCTTTGCAAACCTCAAAATGTGGCTAAAAAAACACGTTTTCCTCACATTTCAGTGACAGAAAGTTCTGGAATCTGAGAGGAGCCACAAATTTCTTTCCACCCAGCGTTCCCCCAAGTCTCCCGATAAAAATGATACCTCACTTGTGTGGGTAGGCCTAGCGCCCGCGACAGGAAATGCCCCAAAACACAACGTGGACACATCACATTTTTTGACCGAAAACAGAGCTGTTTTTTGCAAAGAGCCTAGCTGTGGATTTTGGCCTCTAGCTCAGCCGGCACATAGGGAAACCTACCAAACCTGTGCATTTTTTTAAACTAGAGATCTAGGGAAATCCAAGATGGGGTGACTTGTGGGGCTCTGACCAGGTTCTGTTACCCAGAATCCTTTGCAAACCTCAAAATGTGGCTAAAAAAACAAGTTTTCCTCACATTTCAGTGACAGAAAGTTCTGGAATCTGAGAGGAACCACAAATTTCCTTCAACCCAGCATTCCCCCAAGTCTCCCGATAAAAATGATATCTCACTTGTGTGGGTAGGCCTAGCGCCCGCGACAGGAAATGCCCCAAAACACAACGTGGACACATCCCATTTTTTGCCAGAAAACAGAGCTGTTTTTTGCAAAGTGCCTACCTGTAGATTTTGGCTTCTAGCTCAGCCGGCACCTAGGGAAACCTACCAAACCTGTGCATTTTGTAAAACTAGCGACCTAGGGGAATCCAAGATGGGGTAACTTGTGGGGCTCTGACCAGGTTCTGTTACCCAGAATCCTTTGCAAACCTCAAAACGTGGCTAAAAAAACACGTTTTCCTCACATTTCAGTGACAGAAAGTTCTGAAATCTGAGAGGAGCCACAAATTACCTTCCACCCAGCGTTCCCCCAAGTCTCCCAATAAAAATGATACCTCACTTGTGTGGGTAGGCCTAGCGTCCGCGACAGGAAATGCCCTGAAACACAACATGGACACATCCCATTTTTTGACAGAAAACAGAGCTGTTTTTTTCAAAGTGCCTACCTGTAGATTTTGGCCTCTAGCTCAGCCGGCACATAGAGAAACCTACCAACCCTGTGCATTTTTTAAAACTAGAGACCTAGGGGAATCCAAGATGGGGTGACTTGTGGGGCTCTGACCAGGTTCTGTTACCCAGAATCCTTTGCAAACCTCAAAATGTGGCTAAAAAACACGTTTTCCTCTCATTTCGGTGACAGAAAGTTCTGGAAGCTGAGAGGAGCCACGAATTTCCTCCCACCCAACGTTCCCCCAAGTCTCCCGATAAAAATGATACCTCACTTGTGTGGGTAGGCCTAGCGCCCGCGACAGGAAATGCCCCAAAACACAACGTGGACACATCACATTTTTTGACCGAAAACAGAGCTGTTTTTTGCAAAGAGCCTAGCTGTGGATTTTGGCCTCTAGCTCAGCCGGCACATAGGGAAACCTACCAAACCTGTGCATTTTTTTAAACTAGAGACCTAGGGGAATCCAAGATGCGGTGACTTGTGGGGCTCTGACCAGCTTCTGTTACCCAGAATCCTTTGCAAACCTTAAAATGTGGCTAAAAAAACACGTTTTCCTCACATTTCAGTGACAGAAAGTTCTGGAATCTGAGAGGAGCCACACATTTCCTTCAACCCAGCATTCCCCCAAGTCTCCCGATAAAAATGATACCTCACTTGTGTGGGTAGGCCTAGCGCCCGCGACAGGAAATGCCCCAAAACACAACGTGGACACATCCCATTTTTTGGCAGAAAACAGAGCTGTTTTTTACAAAGTGCCTACCTGTAGATTTTGGCCTCTAGCTCAGCCGGCACCTAGGGAAGCTTACCAAACCTGTGCATTTTGGAAAACTAGCGACCTAGGGGAATCCAAGATGGGGTGACTTGTGGGGCTCTGACCAGGTTCTGTTAACCAGAATCCTTTGCAAACCTCAAAATGTGGCTAAAAAAACACTTTTTCCTCACATTTCAGTGACAGAAAGTTCTGGAATCTGAGAGGAGCCACAAATTTCTTTCCACCCAGCGTTCCTCGAAGTCTCCCGATAAAAATGATACCTCACTTGTGTGGGTAGGCCTAGCGCCCGCGACAGGAAATGCCCCAAAACACAACGTGGACACATCACATTTTTTGACCGAAAACAGAGCTGTTTTTTGCAAAGAGCCTAGCTGTGGATTTTGGCCTCTAGCTCAGCCGGCACATAGGGAAACCTACCAACCCTGTGCATTTATTTAAACTAGAGATCTAGGGGAATCCAAGATGGGGTGACTTGTGGGGCTCTGACCAGGTTCTGTTACCCAGAATCCTTTGCAAACCTCAAAATGTGGCTAAAAAAACACGTTTTCCTCACATTTCAGTGACAGAAAGTTCTGGAATCTGAGAGGAGCCACAAATTTCCTTCAACCCAGCATTCCCCCAAGTCTCCCGATAAAAATGATATCTCACTTGTGTGGGTAGGCCTAACGCCCGCGACAGGAAATGCCCCAAAACACAACGTGGACACATCCCATTTTTTGGCAGAAAACAGAGCTGTTTTTTGCAAAGTGCCTACCTGTAGATTTTGGCCTCTCGCTCAGCCGGCACCTAGGGAAACCTACCAAACCTGTGCATTTTGGAAAACTAGCGACCTAGGGGAATCCAAGATGGGGTGACTTGTGGGGCTCTGACCAGGTTCTGTTAACCAGAATCCTTTGCAAACCTCAAAATGTGGCTAAAAAAACACTTTTTCCTCACATTTCAGTGACAGAAAGTTCTGAAATCTGACAGGAGCCACAAATTTCTTTTCACCCAGTGTTCCCCCAAGTCTCCCGATAAAAATGATACCTCACTTGTGGGGGTAGGCCTAGCGCCCGCAACAGGAAATGCCCCAAAACACAACGTGGACACATCCCATTTTTTGGACAGAAAACAGAGCTGTTTTTTGCAAAGTGCCTAGCTGTGGATTTTGGCCTCTAGCTCAGCCGGCACCTAGGGAAACATACCAACCCTGTGAATTTTTGAAAACTAGAGACCTAGGGGAATCCAAGATGGGGTGACTTGTGGGGCTCTGACCAGGTTCTGTTAACCAGAATCCTTTGCAAACCTCAAAACGTGGCTAAAAAAACACGTTTTCCTCACATTTCAGTGTCAGAAAGTTCTGAAATCTGAGAGGAGCCACAAATTTCTTTCTACCCAGCGTTCCCCCAAGTCTCCTGATAAAAATGATACCTCACTTGTGTGGGAAGGCCTAGCGTCCGCGACAGGAAATGCCCCAAAACACAACGTGGACACATCCCATTTTTTTGACAGAAAACAGAGCTGTTTTTTGCAAAGTGCCTAGCTGTGGGTTTTGGCCTCTAGCTCAGCCGGCACCTAGGGAAACCTACCAACCCTGTGCATTTTTGAAAACTAGAGACCTAGGGGAATCCAAGATGGGGTGACTTGTGGGGCTCTGACCAGGTTCTGTTACCCAGAATCCTTTGCAAACCTCAAAATGTGGCTAAAAAACACGTTTTCCTCTCATTTCGGTGACAGAAAGTTCTTGAAGCTGAGAGGATCCACGAATTTCCTCCCACCCAGCTTTCCCCCAAGTCTCCCTATAAAAATGATACCTCACTTGTGTGGGTAGGCCTAGCGCCCGCGACAGGAAATGCCCCAAAACAAATGTGGACACATCCGATTTTTTGACCGAAAACAGAGCAGTTTTTTGCAAAGTGCCTACCTGTAGATTTTGGCCTCTAGCTCAGCCGGCACCTGGGGAAACCTACCAAACCTGTGCATTTTTGAAAACTAGAGACCTAGGGGAATCCTAGATGGGGTGACTTGTGGAGCTCTGACTAGGTTATGTTACCCAGAATCCTTTGCAAACCTCAAAATGTGGCTAAAAAAACACGTTTTCCTCACATTTCAGTGACAGAAAGTTCTGGAATCTGAGAGGAGCCACAAATTTCCTTCAACCCAGCGTTCCCCCAAGTCTCCCGATAAAAATGATACCTCACTTGTGTGGGTAGGCCTAGCGCCCGCGACAGGAAATGCCCCAAAACACAACGTGGACACATCCCATTTTTTGACCGAAAACAGAGCTGTTTTTTGCAAAGTGCCTAGCTGTGGATTTGGGCCTCTACCTCAGGCGGCACCTAGGGAAACCTACCAACCCTGTGCATTTTTGAAAACCAGAGACCTAGGGGAATCCAAGATGGGGTGACTTGTGGGGCTCTGACCAGGTTCTGTTACCCAGAATCCTTTGCAAACCTCAAAACGTGGCTAAAAAAACACGTTTTCCTCACATTTCAGTGACAGAAAGTTCTGAAATGTGAGAGGAGCCACAAATTACCTTCCACCCAGTGTTCCCCCAAGTCTCCCAATAAAAATGATACCTCACTTGTGTGGGTAGGCCTAGCGTCCGCGACAGGAAATGCCCTGAAACACAACATGGACACATCCCATTTTTTGACAGAAAACAGAGCTGTTTTTTTCAAAGTGCCTACCTGTAGATTTTGGCCTCTAGCTCAGCCGTCACATAGGGAAACCTACCAGCCCTGTGCATTTTTTAAAACTAGAGACCTAGGGGAATCCAAGATGGGGTGACTTGTGGGGCTCTGACCAGGTTCTGTTACCCAGAATCCTTTGCAAACCTCAAAATGTGGCTAAAAAACACGTTTTCCTCTCATTTCGGTGACAGAAAGTTCTGGAAGCTGAGAGGAGCCACGAATTTCCTCCCACCCAACGTTCCCCCAAGTCTCCCGATAAAAATGATACCTCACTTGTGTGGGTAGGCCTAGCGCCCGCGACAGGAAATGCCCCAAAACACAACGTGGACACATCACATTTTTTGACCGAAAACAGAGCTGTTTTTTGCAAAGAGCCTAGCTGTGGATTTTGGCCTCTAGCTCAGCCGGCACATAGGGAAACCTACCAAACCTGTGCATTTTTTTAAACTAGAGACCTAGGGGAATCCAAGATGCGGTGACTTGTGGGGCTCTGACCAGCTTCTGTTACCCAGAATCCTTTGCAAACCTCAAAATGTGGCTAAAAAAACACGTTTTCCTCACATTTCAGTGACAGAAAGTTCTGGAATCTGAGAGGAGCCACACATTTCCTTCAACCCAGCATTCCCCCAAGTCTCCCGATAAAAATGATACCTCACTTGTGTGGGTAGGCCTAGCGCCCGCGACAGGAAATGCCCCAAAACACAACGTGGACACATCCCATTTTTTGGCAGAAAACAGAGCTGTTTTTTACAAAGTGCCTACCTGTAGATTTTGGCCTCTAGCTCAGCCGGCACCTAGGGAAGCTTACCAAACCTGTGCATTTTGGAAAACTAGCGACCTAGGGGAATCCAAGATGGGGTGACTTGTGGGGCTCTGACCAGGTTCTGTTAACCAGAATCCTTTGCAAACCTCAAAATGTGGCTAAAAAAACACTTTTTCCTCACATTTCAGTGACAGAAAGTTCTGGAATCTGAGAGGAGCCACAAATTTCTTTCCACCCAGCGTTCCTCGAAGTCTCCCGATAAAAATGATACCTCACTTGTGTGGGTAGGCCTAGCGCCCGCGACAGGAAATGCCCCAAAACACAACGTGGACACATCACATTTTTTGACCGAAAACAGAGCTGTTTTTTGCAAAGAGCCTAGCTGTGGATTTTGGCCTCTAGCTCAGCCGGCACATAGGGAAACCTACCAACCCTGTGCATTTATTTAAACTAGAGATCTAGGGGAATCCAAGATGGGGTGACTTGTGGGGCTCTGACCAGGTTCTGTTACCCAGAATCCTTTGCAAACCTCAAAATGTGGCTAAAAAAACACGTTTTCCTCACATTTCAGTGACAGAAAGTTCTGGAATCTGAGAGGAGCCACAAATTTCCTTCAACCCAGCATTCCCCCAAGTCTCCCGATAAAAATGATATCTCACTTGTGTGGGTAGGCCTAACGCCCGCGACAGGAAATGCCTCAAAACACAACGTGGACACATCCCATTTTTTGGCAGAAAACAGAGCTGTTTTTCGCAAAGTGCCTACCTGTAGATTTTGGCCTCTAGCTCAGCCGGCACCTAGGGAAACCTACCAAACCTGTGCATTTTGGAAAACTAGCGACCTAGGGGAATCCAAGATGGGGTGACTTGTGGGGCTCTGACCAGGTTCTGTTAACCAGAATCCTTTGCAAACCTCAAAATGTGGCTAAAAAAACACTTTTTCCTCACATTTCAGTGACAGAAAGTTCTGAAATCTGAGAGGAGCCACAAATTTCTTTTCACCCAGTGTTCCCCCAAGTCTCCCGATAAAAATGATACCTCACTTGTGGGGGTAGGCCTAGCGCCCGCAACAGGAAATGCCCCAAAACACAACGTGGACACATCCCATTTTTTGGACAGAAAACAGAGCTGTTTTTTGCAAAGTGCCTAGCTGTGGATTTTGGCCTCTAGCTCAGCCGTCACCTAGGGAAACATACCAACCCTGTGAATTTTTGAAAACTAGAGACCTAGGGGAATCCAAGATGGGCTGACTTGTGGGGCTCTGACCAGGTTCTGTTAACCAGAATCCTTTGCAAACCTCAAAACGTGGCTAAAAAAACACGTTTTCCTCACATTTCAGTGTCAGAAAGTTCTGAAATCTGAGAGGAGCCACAAATTTCTTTCTACCCAGCGTTCCCCCAAGTCTCCTGATAAAAATGATACCTCACTTGTGTGGGAAGGCCTAGCGTCCGCGACAGGAAATGCCCCAAAACACAACGTGGACACATCCCATTTTTTTGACAGAAAACAGAGCTGTTTTTTGCAAAGTGCCTAGCTGTGGGTTTTGGCCTCTAGCTCAGCCGGCACCTAGGGAAACCTACCAACCCTGTGCATTTTTGAAAACTAGAGACCTAGGGGAATCCAAGATGGGGTGACTTGTGGGGCTCTGACTAGGTTCTGTTACCCAGAATCCTTTGCAAACCTCAAAATGTGGCTAAAAAACACGTTTTCCTCTCATTTCGGTGACAGAAAGTTCTTGAAGCTGAGAGGAGCACGAATTTCCTCCCACCCAGCTTTCCCCCAAGTCTCCCTATAAAAATGATACCTCACTTGTGTGGGTAGGCCTAGCGCCCGCGACAGGAAATGCCCCAAAACAAATGTGGACACATCCGATTTTTTGACCGAAAACAGAGCAGTTTTTTGCAAAGTGCCTACCTGTAGATTTTGGCCTCTAGCTCAGCCGGCACCTGGGGAAACCTACCAAACCTGTGCATTTTTGAAAACTAGAGACCTAGGGGAATCCTAGATGGGGTGACTTGTGGGGCTCTGACCAGGTTATGTTACCCAGAATCCTTTGCAAACCTCAAAATGTGGCTAAAAAAACACGTTTTCCTCACATTTCAGTGACAGAAAGTTCTGGAATCTGAGAGGAGCCACAAATTTCCTTCAACCCAGCGTTCCCCCAAGTCTCCCGATAAAAATGATACCTCACTTGTGTGGGTAGGCCTAGCGCCCGCAACAGGAAATGCCCCAAAACACAACGTGGACACATCCCATTTTTTGACCGAAAACAGAGCTGTTTTTTGCAAAGTGCCTAGCTGTGGATTTGGGCCTCTACCTCAGGCGGCACCTAGGGAAACCTACCAACCCTGTGCATTTTTGAAAACCAGAGACCTAGGGGAATCCAAGATGGGGTGACTTGTGGGGCTCTGACCAGGTTCTGTTACCCAGAATCCTTTGCAAACCTCAAAACGTGGCTAAAAAAACACGTTTTCCTCACATTTCAGTGACAGAAAGTTCTGAAATCTGAGAGGAGCCACAAATTACCTTCCACCCAGTGTTCCCCCAAGTCTCCCAATAAAAATGATACCTCACTTGTGTGGGTAGGCCTAGCGTCCGCGACAGGAAATGCCCTGAAACACAACATGGACACATCCCATTTTTTGACAGAAAACAGAGCTGTTTTTTTCAAAGTGCCTACCTGTAGATTTTGGCCTCTAGCTCAGCCGGCACATAGGGAAACCTACCAGCCCTGTGCATTTTTTAAAACTAGAGACCTAGGGGAATCCAAGATGGGGTGACTTGTGGGGCTCTGACCAGGTTCTGTTACCCAGAATCCTTTGCAAACCTCAAAATGTGGCTAAAAAACACGTTTTCCTCTCATTTCGGTGACAGAAAGTTCTGGAAGCTGAGAGGAGCCACGAATTTCCTCCCACCCAGCATTCCCCCAAGTCTCCCGATAAAAATGATACCTCACTTGTGTGGGTAGGCCTAGCGCCCGCGACAGGATATGCTCCAAAACACAACGTGGACACATCACATTTTTTGACCGAAAACAGAGCTATTTTTTGCAAAGAGCCTAGCTGTGGATTTTGGCCTCTAGCTCAGCCGGCACATAGGGAAACCTACCAAACCTGTGCATTTTTTTAAACTAGAGACCTAGGGGAATCCAAGATGGGGTGACTTGTGGGGCTCTGACCAGGTTCTGTTACCCAGAATCCTTTGCAAACCTCAAAATGTGGCTAAAAAAACACGTTTTCCTCACATTTCAGTGACAGAAAGTTCTGGAATCTGAGAGGAGCCACAAATTTCCTTCAACCCAGCATTCCCCCAAGTCTCCCGATAAAAATGATATCTCACTTGTGTGGGTAGGCCTAACGCCCGCGACAGGAAATGCCCCAAAACACAACGTGGACACATCCCATTTTTTGGCAGAAAACAGAGCTGTTTTTTGCAAAGTGCCTACCTGTAGATTTTGGCCTCTAGCTCAGCCGGCACCTAGGGAAACCTACCAAACCTGTGCATTTTGGAAAACTAGCGACCTAGGGGAATCCAAGATGGGGTGACTTGTGGGGCTCTGACCAGGTTCTGTTAACCAGAATCCTTTGCAAACCTCAAAATGTGGCTAAAAAAACACTTTTTCCTCACATTTCAGTGACAGAAAGTTCTGAAATCTGACAGGAGCCACGAATTTCTTTTCACCCAGCGTTCCCCCAAGTCTCCCGATAAAAATGATACCTCACTTGTGGGGGTAGGCCTAGCGCCCGCAACAGGAAATGCCCCAAAACACAACGTGGACACATCCCATTTTTTGGACAGAAAACAGAGCTGTTTTTTGCAAAGTGCCTAGCTGTGGATTTTGGCCTCTAGCTCAGCCGGCACCTAGGGAAACATACCAACCCTGTGAATTTTTGAAAACTAGAGACCTAGGGGAATCCAAGATGGGGTGACTTGTGGGGCTCTGACCAGGTTCTGTTAACCAGAATCCTTTGCAAACCTCAAAACGTGGCTAAAAAAACACGTTTTCCTCACATTTCAGTGTCAGAAAGTTCTGAAATCTGAGAGGAGCCACAAATTTCTTTCTACCCAGCGTTCCCCCAAGTCTCCTGATAAAAATGATACCTCACTTGTGTGGGAAGGCCTAGCGTCCGCGACAGGAAATGCCCCAAAACACAACGTGGACACATCCCATTTTTTTGACAGAAAACAGAGCTGTTTTTTGCAAAGTGCCTAGCTGTGGGTTTTGGCCTCTAGCTCAGCCGGCACCTAGGGAAACCTACCAACCCTGTGCATTTTTGAAAACTAGAGACCTAGGGGAATCCAAGATGGGGTGACTTGTGGGGCTCTGACCAGGTTCTGTTACCCAGAATCCTTTGCAAACCTCAAAATGTGGCTAAAAAACACGTTTTCCTCTCATTTCGGTGACAGAAAGTTCTTGAAGCTGAGAGGAGCCACGAATTTCCTCCCACCCAGCTTTCCCCCAAGTCTCCCTATAAAAATGATACCTCACTTGTGTGGGTAGGCCTAGCGCCCGCGACAGGAAATGCCCCAAAACAAATGTGGACACATCCGATTTTTTGACCGAAAACAGAGCTGTTTTTTGCAAAGTGCCTACCTGTAGATTTTGGCCTCTAGCTCAGCCGGCACCTGGGGAAACCTACCAAACCTGTGCATTTTTGAAAACTAGAGACCTAGGGGAATCCTAGATGGGGTGACTTGTGGGGCTCTGACCAGGTTCTGTTACCCAGAATCCTTTGCAAACCTCAAAACGTGGTTAAAAAAACACATTTTCCTCACATTTCAGTGACAGAAAGTTCTGAAATCTGAGAGGAGACACAAATTTCTTTCCACCCAGCGTTCCCCCAAGTCTCCCGATAAAAATGATACCTCACTTGTGTGGGTAGGCCTAGCGCCCGCGACAGGAAATGCCCCAAAACAAACGTGGACACATCCCATTTTTTGACCGAAAACAGAGCTGTTTTTTGCAAAGTGCCTACCTGTAGATTTTGGCCTCTACCTCAGCCGGCACCTGGGGAAACCTACCAAACCTGTGCATTTTTGAAAACTAGAGACCTAGGGTAATCCAAGATGGGTTGACTTGTGGGGCTCTGACCAGGTTCTGTTACCCAGAATCCTTTGCAAACCTCAAAACGTGGCTAAAAAAACACTTTTCCTCATATTTCAGTGACAGAAAGTTCTGAAATCTGAGAGGAGCCACAAATTACCTTCCACCCAGCGTTCCCCCAAGTCTCCCAATAAAAATGATACCTCACTTGTGTGGGTAGGCCTAGCATCTGCTACAGGAAATGCCCTGAAACACAACATGGACACATCAAATTTTTTGGCAGAAAACAGAGCTGTTTTTTGCAAAGTGCCTACCTGTAGATTTTGGCCTCTAGCTCAGCCGGCACCTAGCGAAACTTACCAACCCTGTGCATTTTTGAAAACTAGAGACCTAGGGTAATTCAAGATGGGTTGACTTGTGGGGCTCTGACCAGGTTCTGTTACCCAGAATCCTTTGCAAACCTCAAAACGTGGCTAAAAAAACACGTTTTCCTCACATTTCAGTGACAGAAAGTTCTGAAATCTGAGAGGAGCCACAAATTACCTTCCACCCAGTGTTCCCCCAAGTCTCCCAATAAAAATGATACCTCACTTGTGTGGGTAGGCCTAGCGTCCGCGACAGGAAATGCCCTGAAACACAACATGGACACATCCCATTTTTTGACAGAAAACAGAGCTGTTTTTTTCAAAGTGCCTACCTGTAGATTTTGGCCTCTAGCTCAGCCGGCACATAGGGAAACCTACCAGCCCTGTGCATTTTTTAAAACTAGAGACCTAGGGGAATCCAAGATGGGGTGACTTGTGGGGCTCTGACCAGGTTCTGTTACCCAGAATCCTTTGCAAACCTCAAAATGTGGCTAAAAAACACGTTTTCCTCTCATTTCGGTGACAGAAAGTTCTGGAAGCTGAGAGGAGCCACGAATTTCCTCCCACCCAGCATTCCCCCAAGTCTCCCGATAAAAATGATACCTCACTTGTGTGGGTAGGCCTAGCGCCCGCGACAGGATATGCTCCAAAACACAACGTGGACACATCACATTTTTTGACCGAAAACAGAGCTATTTTTTGCAAAGAGCCTAGCTGTGGATTTTGGCCTCTAGCTCAGCCGGCACATAGGGAAACCTACCAAACCTGTGCATTTTTTTAAACTAGAGACCTAGGGGAATCCAAGATGGGGTGACTTGTGGGGCTCTGACCAGGTTCTGTTACCCAGAATCCTTTGCAAACCTCAAAATGTGGCTAAAAAAACACGTTTTCCTCACATTTCAGTGACAGAAAGTTCTGGAATCTGAGAGGAGCCACAAATTTCCTTCAACCCAGCATTCCCCCAAGTCTCCCGATAAAAATGATATCTCACTTGTGTGGGTAGGCCTAACGCCCGCGACAGGAAATGCCCCAAAACACAACGTGGACACATCCCATTTTTTGGCAGAAAACAGAGCTGTTTTTTGCAAAGTGCCTACCTGTAGATTTTGGCCTCTAGCTCAGCCGGCACCTAGGGAAACCTACCAAACCTGTGCATTTTGGAAAACTAGCGACCTAGGGGAATCCAAGATGGGGTGACTTGTGGGGCTCTGACCAGGTTCTGTTAACCAGAATCCTTTGCAAACCTCAAAATGTGGCTAAAAAAACACTTTTTCCTCACATTTCAGTGACAGAAAGTTCTGAAATCTGAAAGGAGCCACAAATTTCTTTTCACCCAGCGTTCCCCCAAGTCTCCCGATAAAAATGATACCTCACTTGTGGGGGTAGGCCTAGCGCCCGCAACAGGAAATGCCCCAAAACACAACGTGGACACATCCCATTTTTTGGACAGAAAACAGAGCTGTTTTTTGCAAAGTGCCTAGCTGTGGATTTTGGCCTCTAGCTCAGCCGGCACCTAGGGAAACATACCAACCCTGTGAATTTTTGAAAACTAGAGACCTAGGGGAATCCAAGATGGGGTGACTTGTGGGGCTCTGACCTGGTTCTGTTAACCAGAATCCTTTGCAAACCTCAAAACGTGGCTAAAAAAACACGTTTTCCTCACATTTCAGTGTCAGAAAGTTCTGAAATCTGAGAGGAGCCACAAATTTCTTTCTACCCAGCGTTCCCCCAAGTCTCCTGATAAAAATGATACCTCACTTGTGTGGGAAGGCCTAGCGTCCGCGACAGGAAATGCCCCAAAACACAACGTGGACACATCCCATTTTTTTGACAGAAAACAGAGCTGTTTTTTGCAAAGTGCCTAGCTGTGGGTTTTGGCCTCTAGCTCAGCCGGCACCTAGGGAAACCTACCAACCCTATGCATTTTTGAAAACTAGAGACCTAGGGGAATCCAAGATGGGGTGACTTGTGGGGCTCTGACCAGGTTCTGTTACCCAGAATCCTTTGCAAACCTCAAAATGTGGCTAAAAAACACGTTTTCCTCTCATTTCGGTGACAGAAAGTTCTTGAAGCTGAGAGGAGCCACGAATTTCCTCCCACCCAGCTTTCCCCCAAGTCTCCCTATAAAAATGATACCTCACTTGTGTGGGTAGGCCTAGCGCCCGCGACAGGAAATGCCCCAAAACAAATGTGGACACATCCGATTTTTTGGCAGAAAACAGAGCTGTTTTTTGCAAAGTGCCTACCTGTAGATTTTGGCCTCTAGCTCAGCCGGCACCTAGGGAAACCTACCAAACCTGTGCATTTTGGAAAACTAGCGACCTAGGGGAATCCAAGATGGGGTGACTTGTGGGGCTCTGACCAGGTTCTGTTAACCAGAATCCTTTGCAAACCTCAAAATGTGGCTAAAAAAACACTTTTTCCTCACATTTCAGTGACAGAAAGTTCTGAAATCTGAGAGGAGCCACAAATTTCTTTTCACCCAGCGTTCCCCCAAGTCTCCCGATAAAAATGATACCTCACTTGTGGGGGTAGGCCTAGCGCCCGCAACAGGAAATGCCCCAAAACACAACGTGGACACATCCCATTTTTTGGACAGAAAACAGAGCTGTTTTTTGCAAAGTGCCTAGCTGTGGATTTTGGCCTCTAGCTCAGCCGGCACCTAGGGAAACATACCAACCCTGTGAATTTTTGAAAACTAGAGACCTAGGGGAATCCAAGATGGGGTGACTTGTGGGGCTCTGACCAGGTTCTGTTAACCAGAATCCTTTGCAAACCTCAAAACGTGGCTAAAAAAACACGTTTTCCTCACATTTCAGTGTCAGAAAGTTCTGAAATCTGAGAGGAGCCACAAATTTCTTTCTACCCAGCGTTCCCCCAAGTCTCCTGATAAAAATGATACCTCACTTGTGTGGGAAGGCCTAGCGTCCGCGACAGGAAATGCCCCAAAACACAACGTGGACACATCCCATTTTTTTGACAGAAAACAGAGCTGTTTTTTGCAAAGTGCCTAGCTGTGGGTTTTGGCCTCTAGCTCAGCCGGCACCTAGGGAAACCTACCAACCCTGTGCATTTTTGAAAACTAGAGACCTAGGGGAATCCAAGATGGGGTGACTTGTGTGGCTCTGACCAGGTTCTGTTACCCAGAATCCTTTGCAAACCTCAAAATGTGGCTAAAAAACACGTTTTCCTCTCATTTCGGTGACAGAAAGTTCTTGAAGCTGAGAGGAGCCACGAATTTCCTCCCACCCAGCTTTCCCCCAAGTCTCCCTATAAAAATGATACCTCACTTGTGTGGGTAGGCCTAGCGCCCGCGACAGGAAATGCCCCAAAACAAATGTGGACACATCCGATTTTTTGACCGAAAACAGAGCTGTTTTTTGCAAAGTGCCTACCTGTAGATTTTGGCCTCTAGCTCATCCGGCACCTGGGGAAACCTACCAAACCTGTGCATGTTTGAAAACTAGAGACCTAGGGGAATCCTAGATGGGGTGACTTGTGGGGCTCTGACCAGGTTCTGTTACCCAGAATCCTTTGCAAACCTCAAAACGTGGCTAAAAAAACACGTTTTCCTCACATTTCAGTGACAGAAAGTTCTGAAATCTGAGAGGAGCCACAAATTTCTTTCCACCCAGCGTTCCCCCAAGTCTCCCGATAAAAATGATACCTCACTTGTGTGGGTAGGCCTAGCGCCCGCGACAGGAAATGCCCCAAAACAAACGTGGACACATCCCATTTTTTGACCGAAAACAGAGCTGTTTTTTGCAAAGTGCCTACCTGTAGGTTTTGGCCTCTACCTCAGCCGGCACCTGGGGAAACCTACCAAACCTGTGCATTTTTGAAAACTAGAGACCTAGGGTAATCCAAGATGGGTTGACTTGTGGGGCTCTGACCAGGTTCTGTTACCCAGAATCCTTTGCAAACCTCAAAACGTGGCTAAAAAAACACGTTTTCCTCATATTTCAGTGACAGAAAGTTCTGAAATCTGAGAGGAGCCACAAATTACCTTCCACCCAGCGTTCCCCCAAGTCTCCCAATAAAAATGATACCTCACTTGTGTGGGTAGGCCTAGCATCCGCTACAGGAAATGCCCTGAAACACAACATGGACACATCAAATTTTTTGGCAGAAAACAGAGCTGTTTTTTGCAAAGTGCCTACCTGTAGATTTTGGCCTCTAGCTCAGCCGGCACCTAGCGAAACTTACCAACCCTGTGCATTTTGGAAAACTAGCGACCTAGGGGAATCCAAGATGGGGTGACTTGTGGGGCTCTGACCAGGTTCTGTTAACCAGAATCCTTTGCAAACCTCAAAATGTGGCTAAAAAAACACGTTTTCCTCACATTTCAGTGACAGAAAGTTCTGGAATCTGAGAGGAGCCACAAATTTCTTTCCACCCAGCGTTCCCCCAAGTCTCCCGATAAAAATGATACCTCACTTGTGGGGGTAGGCCTAGCGCCCGCAACAGGAAATGCCCCAAAACACAACGTGGACACATCCCATTTTTTGGACAGAAAACAGAGCTGTTTTTTGCAAAGTGCCTAGCTGTGGATTTTGGCCTCTAGCTCAGCCGGCACCTAGGGAAACATACCAACCCTGTGAATTTTTGAAAACTAGAGACCTAGGGGAATCCAAAATGCGGTGACTTGTGGGGCTCTGTCCTGGTTCTGTTAACCAGAATCCTTTGCAAACCTCAAAACGTGGCTAAAAAAACACGTTTTCCTCACATTTCAGTGTCAGAAAGTTCTGAAATCTGAGAGGAGCCACAAATTTCTTTCTACCCAGCGTTCCCCCAAGTCTCCTGATAAAAATGATACCTCACTTGTGTGGGAAGGCCTAGCGTCCGCGACAGGAAATGCCCCAAAACACAACGTGGACACATCCCATTTTTTTGACAGAAAACAGAGCTGTTTTTTGCAAAGTGCCTAGCTGTGGGTTTTGGCCTCTAGCTCAGCCGGCACCTAGGGAAACCTACCAACCCTGTGCATTTTTGAAAACTAGAGACCTAGGGGAATCCAAGATGGGGTGACTTGTGGGGCTCTGACCAGGTTCTGTTACCCAGAATCCTTTGCAAACCTCAAAATGTGGCTAAAAAACACGTTTTCCTCTCATTTCGGTGACAGAAAGTTCTTGAAGCTGAGAGGAGCCACGAATTTCCTCCCACCCAGCTTTCCCCCAAGTCTCCCTATAAAAATGATACCTCACTTGTGTGGGTAGGCCTAGCGCCCGCGACAGGAAATGCCCCAAAACAAATGTGGACACATCCGATTTTTTGGCAGAAAACAGAGCTGTTTTTTGCAAAGTGCCTACCTGTAGATTTTGGCCTCTAGCTCAGCCGGCACCTAGGGAAACCTACCAAACCTGTGCATTTTGGAAAACTAGCGACCTAGGGGAATCCAAGATGGGGTGACTTGTGGGGCTCTGACCAGGTTCTGTTAACCAGAATCCTTTGCAAACCTCAAAATGTGGCTAAAAAAACACTTTTTCCTCACATTTCAGTGACAGAAAGTTCTGAAATCTGAGAGGAGCCACAAATTTATTTTCACCCAGCGTTCCCCCAAGTCTCCCGATAAAAATGATACCTCACTTGTGGGGGTAGGCCTAGCGCCCGCAACAGGAAATGCCCCAAAACACAACGTGGACACATCCCATTTTTTGGACAGAAAACAGAGCTGTTTTTTGCAAAGTGCCTAGCTGTGGATTTTGGCCTCTAGCTCAGCCGGCACCTAGGGAAACATACCAACCCTGTGAATTTTTGAAAACTAGAGACCTAGGGGAATCCAAGATGGGGTGACTTGTGGGGCTCTGACCAGGTTCTGTTAACCAGAATCCTTTGCAAACCTCAAAACGTGGCTAAAAAAACACGTTTTCCTCACATTTCAGTGTCAGAAAGTTCTGAAATCTGAGAGGAGCCACAAATTTCTTTCTACCCAGCGTTCCCCCAAGTCTCCTGATAAAAATGATACCTCACTTGTGTGGGAAGGCCTAGCGTCCGCGACAGGAAATGCCCCAAAACACAACGTGGACACATCCCATTTTTTTGACAGAAAACAGAGCTGTATTTTGCAAAGTGCCTAGCTGTGGGTTTTGGCCTCTAGCTCAGCCGGCACCTAGGGAAACCTACCAACCCTGTGCATTTTTGAAAACTAGAGACCTAGGGGAATCCAAGATGGGGTGACTTGTGGGGCTCTGACCAGGTTCTGTTACCCAGAATCCTTTGCAAACCTCAAAATGTGGCTAAAAAACACGTTTTCCTCTCATTTCGGTGACAGAAAGTTCTTGAAGCTGAGAGGAGCCACGAATTTCCTCCCACCCAGCTTTCCCCCAAGTCTCCCTATAAAAATGATACCTCACTTGTGTGGGTAGGCCTAGCGCCCGCGACAGGAAATGCCCCAAAACAAATGTGGACTCATCCGATTTTTTGACCGAAAACAGAGCTGTTTTTTGCAAAGTGCCTACCTGTAGATTTTGGCCTCTAGCTCAGCCGGCACCTGGGGAAACCTACCAAACCTGTGCATTTTTGAAAACTAGAGACCTAGGGGAATCCTAGATGGGGTGACTTGTGGGGCTCTGACCAGGTTCTGTTACCCAGAATCCTTTGCAAACCTCAAAACGTGGCTAAAAAAACACGTTTTCCTCACATTTCAGTGACAGAAAGTTCTGAAATCTGAGAGGAGCCACAAATTTCTTTCCACCCAGCGTTCCCCCAAGTCTCCCGATAAAAATGATACCTCACTTGTGTGGGTAGGCCTGGCGCCCGCAACAGGAAATGCCCCAAAACAAACGTGGACACATCCCATTTTTGGACCGAAAACAGAGCTGTTTTTTGCAAAGTGCCTACCTGTAGATTTTGGCCTCTACCTCAGCCGGCACCTGGTGAAACCTACCAAACCTGTGCATTTTTGAAAACTAGAGACCTAGGGTAATCCAAGATGGGTTGACTTGTGGGGCTCTGACCAGGTTCTGTTACCCAGAATCATTTGCAAACCTCAAAACGTGGCTAAAAAAACACGTTTTCCTCATATTTCAGTGACAGAAAGTTCTGAAATCTGAGAGTTGCCACAAATTACCTTCCACCCAGCGTTCCCCCAAGTCTCCCAATAAAAATGATACCTCACTTGTGTGGGTAGGCCTAGCATCCGCTACAGGAAATGCCCTGAAACACAACATGGACACATCAAATTTTTTGGCAGAAAACAGAGCTGTTTTTTGCAAAGTGCCTACCTGTAGATTTTGGCCTCTAGCTCAGCCGGCACCTAGCGAAACTTACCAACCCTGTGCATTTTGGAAAACTAGCGACCTAGGGGAATCCAAGATGGGGTGACTTGTGGGGCTCTGACCAGGTTCTGTTAACCAGAATCCTTTGCAAACCTCAAAATGTGGCTAAAAAAACACGTTTTCCTCACATTTCAGTGACAGAAAGTTCTGGAATCTGAGAGGAGCCACAAATTTCTTTCCACCCAGCGTTCCCCCAAGTCTCCCGATAAAAATGATACCTCACTTGTGTGGGTAGGCCTAGCGCCCGCGACAGGAAATGCCCCAAAACACAACGTGGACACATCACATTTTTTGACCGAAAACAGAGCTGTTTTTTGCAAAGAGCCTAGCTGTGGATTTTGGCCTCTAGCTCAGCCGGCACATAGGGAAACCTACCAAACCTGTGCATTTTTTTAAACTAGAGATCTAGGGAAATCCAAGATGGGGTGACTTGTGGGGCTCTGACCAGGTTCTGTTACCCAGAATCCTTTGCAAACCTCAAAATGTGGCTAAAAAAACAAGTTTTCCTCACATTTCAGTGACAGAAAGTTCTGGAATCTGAGAGGAACCACAAATTTCCTTCAACCCAGCATTCCCCCAAGTCTCCCGATAAAAATTATATCTCACTTGTGTGGGTAGGCCTAGCGCCCGCGACAGGAAATGCCCCAAAACACAACGTGGACACATCCCATTTTTTGCCAGAAAACAGAGCTGTTTTTTGCAAAGTGCCTACCTGTAGATTTTGGCTTCTAGCTCAGCCGGCACCTAGGGAAACCTACCAAACCTGTGATTTTGTAAAACTAGCGACCTAGGGGAATCCAAGATGGGGTAACTTGTGGGGCTCTGACCAGGTTCTGTTACCCAGAATCCTTTGCAAACCTCAAAACGTGGCTAAAAAAACACGTTTTCCTCACATTTCAGTGACAGAAAGTTCTGAAATCTGAGAGGAGCCACAAATTACCTTCCACCCAGCGTTCCCCCAAGTCTCCCAATAAAAATGATACCTCACTTGTGTGGGTAGGCCTAGCGTCCGCGACAGGAAATGCCCTGAAACACAACATGGACACATCCCATTTTTTGACAGAAAACAGAGCTGTTTTTTTCAAAGTGCCTACCTGTAGATTTTGGCCTCTAGCTCAGCCGGCACATAGAGAAACCTACCAACCCTGTGCATTTTTTAAAACTAGAGACCTAGGGGAATCCAAGATGGGGTGACTTGTGGGGCTCTGACCAGGTTCTGTTACCCAGAATCCTTTGCAAACCTCAAAATGTGGCTAAAAAACACGTTTTCCTCTCATTTCGGTGACAGAAAGTTCTGGAAGCTGAGAGGAGCCACGAATTTCCTCCCACCCAACGTTCCCCCAAGTCTCCCGATAAAAATGATACCTCACTTGTGTGGGTAGGCCTAGCGCCCGCGACAGGAAATGCCCCAAAACACAACGTGGACACATCACATTTTTTGACCGAAAACAGAGCTGTTTTTTGCAAAGAGCCTAGCTGTGGATTTTGGCCTCTAGCTCAGCCGGCACATAGGGAAACCTACCAAACCTGTGCATTTTTTTAAACTAGAGACCTAGGGGAATCCAAGATGCGGTGACTTGTGGGGCTCTGACCAGCTTCTGTTACCCAGAATCCTTTGCAAACCTCAAAATGTGGCTAAAAAAACACGTTTTCCTCACATTTCAGTGACAGAAAGTTCTGGAATCTGAGAGGAGCCACACATTTCCTTCAACCCAGCATTCCCCCAAGTCCCCCGATAAAAATGATACCTCACTTGTGTGGGTAGGCCTAGCGCCCGCGACAGGAAATGCCCCAAAACACAACGTGGACACATCCCATTTTTTGGCAGAAAACAGAGCTGTTTTTTACAAAGTGCCTACCTGTAGATTTTGGCCTCTAGCTCAGCCGGCACCTAGGGAAGCTTACCAAACCTGTGCATTTTGGAAAACTAGCGACCTAGGGGAAACCAAGATGGGGTGACTTGTGGGGCTCTGACCAGGTTCTGTTAACCAGAATCCTTTGCAAACCTCAAAATGTGGCTAAAAAAACACTTTTTCCTCACATTTCAGTGACAGAAAGTTCTGGAATCTGAGAGGAGCCACAAATTTCTTTCCACCCAGCGTTCCTCGAAGTCTCCCGATAAAAATGATACCTCACTTGTGTGGGTAGGCCTAGCGCCCGCGACAGGAAATGCCCCAAAACACAACGTGGACACATCACATTTTTTGACCGAAAACAGAGCTGTTTTTTGCAAAGAGCCTAGCTGTGGATTTTGGCCTCTAGCTCAGCCGGCACATAGGGAAACCTACCAACCCTGTGCATTTATTTAAACTAGAGATCTAGGGGAATCCAAGATGGGGTGACTTGTGGTGCTCTGACCAGGTTCTGTTACCCAGAATCCTTTGCAAACCTCACAATGTGGCTAAAAAACACGTTTTCCTCACATTTCAGTGACAGAAAGTTCTGGAATCTGAGAGGAGCCACAAATTTCCTTCAACCCAGCATTCCCCCAAGTCTCCCGATAAAAATGATATCTCATTTGTGTGGGTAGGCCTAGCGCCCGCGACAGGAAATGCCCCAAAGCACAACGTGGACACATCCCATTTTTTGGCAGAAAACAGAGCTGTTTTTTGCAAAGTGCCTACCTGTAGATTTTGGCCTCTAGCTCAGCCGGCACCTAGGGAAACCTACCAAACCTGTGCATTTTGGAAAACTAGCGACCTAGGGGAATCCAAGATGGGGTGACTTGTGGGGCTCTGACCAGGTTCTGTTACCCAGAATCCTTTGCAAACCTCAAAACGTGGCTAAAAAAACACGTTTTCCTCACATTTCAGTGACAGAAAGTTCTGAAATCTGAGAGGAGCCACAAATTACCTTCCACCCAGCGTTCCCCCAAGTCTCCCAATAAAAATGATACCTCACTTGTGTGGGTAGGCCTAGCGTCCGCGACAGGAAATGCCCTGAAACACAACATGGACACATCCCATTTTTTGACAGAAAACAGAGCTGTTTTTTAAAAAGTGCCTACCTGTAGATTTTGGCCTCTAGCTCAGCCGGCACATAGGGAAACCTACCAACCCTGTGCATTTTTTAAAACTAGAGACCTAGGGGAATCCAAGATGGGGTGACTTGTGGGGCTCTGACCAGGTTCTGTTAACCAGAATCCTTTGCAAACCTCAAAATGTGGCTAAAAAAACACTTTTTCCTCACATTTCAGTGACAGAAAGTTCTGGAATCTGAGAGGAGCCACAAATTTCTTTCCACCCAGCGTTCCCCCAAGTCTCCCGATAAAAATGATACCTCACTTCTGTGGGTAGGCCTAGCGCCCGCGACAGGAAATGCCTCAAAACACAACGTGGACATATCCCATTTTATTGACAGAAAACAGAGCTGTTTTTTGCAAAGTGCCTATCTGTGGATTTTGGCCTCTAGCTCAGCCGGCACCTAGGGAAACCTACCAACCCTGATCATTTTTTAAAACTAGAGACCTAGGGGAATCCAAGATGGGGTGACTTGTGGGGCTCTGACCAGGTTCTGTTAACCAGAATCCTTTGCAAACCTCAAAACGTGGCTAAAAAACCACGTTTTCCTCACATTTCAGTGTCAGAAAGTTCTGAAATCTGAGAGGAGCCACAAATTTCTTTCCACCCAGCGTTCCCCCAAGTCTCCTGATAAAAATGATACCTCACTTGTGTGGGAAGGCCTAGCATCCGCGACAGGAAATGTCCCAAAACACAACGTGGACACATCCCATTTTTTTGACAGAAAACAGAGCTGTTTTTTGCAAAGTGACTAGCTGTGGATTTTGGCCTCTAGCTCAGCCGGCACCTAGGGAAACCTACCAACCCTGTGCATTTTTGAAAACTAGAGACCTAGGGGAATCCAAGATGGGGTGACTTGTGGGGCTCTGACCAGGTTCTGTTACCCAGAATCCTTTGCAAACCTCAAAATGTGGCTAAAAAACACGTTTTCCTCTCATTTTTGTGACAGAAAGTTCTTGAAGCTGAGAGGAGCCACGAATTTCCTCCCACCCAGCTTTCCCCCAAGTCTCCCTATAAAAATGATACCTCACTTGTGTGGGTAGACCTAGCGCCCGCGACAGGAAATGCCCCAAAACAAATGTGGACACATCCCATTTTTTGACCGAAAACAGAGCTGTTTTTTGCAAAGTGCCTACCTGTAGATTTTGGCCTCTAGCTCAGCCGGCACCTGGGGAAACCCACCAAACCTGTGCATTTTTTAAAACTAGAGACCTAGGGGAATCCAAGATGGGGTGACTTGTGGGGCTCTGACCAGGTTCTGTTACCCAGAATCCTTTGCAAACCTCAAAACGTGGCTAAAAAAACACGTTTTCCTCACATTTCAGTGACAGAAAGTTCTGAAATCTGAGACGAGCCACAAATTTCCTTCCACCCAGCGTTCCCCCAAGTCTCCCAATAAAAATGATACCTCACTTGTGTGGGTAGGCCTAGCGTCAGCGACAGGAAATGCCCTGAAACACAACATGGACACATCCCATTTTTTGACAGAAAACAGAGCTGTTTTTTTCAAAGTGCCTACCTGTAGATTTTGGCCTCTAGCTCAGCCGGCACATAGGGAAACCTACCAACCCTCTGCATTTTTTAAAACTAGAGACCTAGGGGAATCCAAGATGGGGTGACTTGTCGGGCTCTGACCAGGTTCTGTTACCCAGAATCCTCTGCAAACCTCAAAATGTGGCTAAAAAACACGTTTTCCTCTCATTTCGGTGACTGAAAGTTCTGGAAGCTGAGAGGAGCCACGAATTTCCTCCCACCCAACGTTCCCCCAAGTCTCCCGATAAAAATGATACCTCACTTGTGTGGGTAGGCCTAGCGCCCGCGACAGGAAATGCCCCAAAACACAACGTGGACACATCCCATTTTTTGGCAGAAAACAGAGCTGTTTTTTGCAAAGTGCCTACCTGTAGATTTTGGCCTCTAGCTCAGCCGGCACCTAGGGAAACTTACCAAACCTGTGCATTTTAGAAAACTAGCGACCTAGGGGAATCCAAGATGGGGTGACTTGTGGGGCTCTGACCAGGTTCTGCTAACCAGAATCCTTTGCAAACCTCAAAATGTGGCTAAAAAAACACTTTTTCCTCACATTTCAGTGACAGAAAGTTCTGGAATCTGAGAGGAGCCACAAATTTCTTTCCACCCAGCGTTCCTCGAAGTCTCCCGATAAAAATGATACCTCACTTGTGTGGGTAGGCCTAGCGCCCGCGACAGGAAATGCCCCAAAACACAACGTGGACACATCACATTTTTTGACCGAAAACAGAGCTGTTTTTTGCAAAGAGCCTAGCTGTGGATTTTGGCCTCTAGCTCAGCCGGCACATAGGGAAACCTACCAACCCTGTGCATTTATTTAAACTAGAGATCTAGGGGAATCCAAGATGGGGTGACTTGTGGTGCTCTGACCAGGTTCTGTTACCCAGAATCCTTTGCAAACCTCACAATGTGGCTAAAAAACACGTTTTCCTCACATTTCAGTGACAGAAAGTTCTGGAATCTGAGAGGAGCCACAAATTTCCTTCAACCCAGCATTCCCCCAAGTCTCCCGATAAAAATGATATCTCATTTGTGTGGGTAGGCCTAGCGCCCGCGACAGGAAATGCCCCAAAGCACAACGTGGACACATCCCATTTTTTGGCAGAAAACAGAGCTGTTTTTTGCAAAGTGCCTACCTGTAGATTTTGGCCTCTAGCTCAGCCGGCACCTAGGGAAACCTACCAAACCTGTGCATTTTGGAAAACTAGCGACCTAGGGGAATCCAAGATGGGGTGACTTGTGGGGCTCTGACCAGGTTCTGTTACCCAGAATCCTTTGCAAACCTCAAAACGTGGCTAAAAAAACACGTTTTCCTCACATTTCAGTGACAGAAAGTTCTGAAATCTGAGAGGAGCCACAAATTACCTTCCACCCAGCGTTCCCCCAAGTCTCCCAATAAAAATGATACCTCACTTGTGTGGGTAGGCCTAGCGTCCGCGACAGGAAATGCCCTGAAACACAACATGGACACATCCCATTTTTTGACAGAAAACAGAGCTGTTTTTTAAAAAGTGCCTACCTGTAGATTTTGGCCTCTAGCTCAGCCGGCACATAGGGAAACCTACCAACCCTGTGCATTTTTTAAAACTAGAGACCTAGGGGAATCCAAGATGGGGTGACTTGTGGGGCTCTGACCAGGTTCTGTTAACCAGAATCCTTTGCAAACCTCAAAATGTGGCTAAAAAAACACTTTTTCCTCACATTTCAGTGACAGAAAGTTCTGGAATCTGAGAGGAGCCACAAATTTCTTTCCACCCAGCGTTCCCCCAAGTCTCCCGATAAAAATGATACCTCACTTCTGTGGGTAGGCCTAGCGCCCGCGACAGGAAATGCCTCAAAACACAACGTGGACATATCCCATTTTATTGACAGAAAACAGAGCTGTTTTTTGCAAAGTGCCTATCTGTGGATTTTGGCCTCTAGCTCAGCCGGCACCTAGGGAAACCTACCAACCCTGATCATTTTTTAAAACTAGAGACCTAGGGGAATCCAAGATGGGGTGACTTGTGGGGCTCTGACCAGGTTCTGTTAACCAGAATCCTTTGCAAACCTCAAAACGTGGCTAAAAAACCACGTTTTCCTCACATTTCAGTGTCAGAAAGTTCTGAAATCTGAGAGGAGCCACAAATTTCTTTCCACCCAGCGTTCCCCCAAGTCTCCTGATAAAAATGATACCTCACTTGTGTGGGAAGGCCTAGCGTCCGCGACAGGAAATGTCCCAAAACACAACGTGGACACATCCCATTTTTTTGACAGAAAACAGAGCTGTTTTTTGCAAAGTGACTAGCTGTGGATTTTGGCCTCTAGCTCAGCCGGCACCTAGGGAAACCTACCAACCCTGTGCATTTTTGAAAACTAGAGACCTAGGGGAATCCAAGATGGGGTGACTTGTGGGGCTCTGACCAGGTTCTGTTACCCAGAATCCTTTGCAAACCTCAAAATGTGGCTAAAAAACACGTTTTCCTCTCATTTTTGTGACAGAAAGTTCTTGAAGCTGAGAGGAGCCACGAATTTCCTCCCACCCAGCTTTCCCCCAAGTCTCCCTATAAAAATGATACCTCACTTGTGTGGGTAGACCTAGCGCCCGCGACAGGAAATGCCCCAAAACAAATGTGGACACATCCCATTTTTTGACCGAAAACAGAGCTGTTTTTTGCAAAGTGCCTACCTGTAGATTTTGGCCTCTAGCTCAGCCGGCACCTGGGGAAACCCACCAAACCTGTGCATTTTTTAAAACTAGAGACCTAGGGGAATCCAAGATGGGGTGACTTGTGGGGCTCTGACCAGGTTCTGTTACCCAGAATCCTTTGCAAACCTCAAAACGTGGCTAAAAAAACACGTTTTCCTCACATTTCAGTGACAGAAAGTTCTGAAATCTGAGACGAGCCACAAATTTCCTTCCACCCAGCGTTCCCCCAAGTCTCCCAATAAAAATGATACCTCACTTGTGTGGGTAGGCCTAGCGTCAGCGACAGGAAATGCCCTGAAACACAACATGGACACATCCCATTTTTTGACAGAAAACAGAGCTGTTTTTTTCAAAGTGCCTACCTGTAGATTTTGGCCTCTAGCTCAGCCGGCACATAGGGAAACCTACCAACCCTCTGCATTTTTTAAAACTAGAGACCTAGGGGAATCCAAGATGGGGTGACTTGTCGGGCTCTGACCAGGTTCTGTTACCCAGAATCCTCTGCAAACCTCAAAATGTGGCTAAAAAACACGTTTTCCTCTCATTTCGGTGACTGAAAGTTCTGGAAGCTGAGAGGAGCCACGAATTTCCTCCCACCCAACGTTCCCCCAAGTCTCCCGATAAAAATGATACCTCACTTGTGTGGGTAGGCCTAGCGCCCGCGACAGGAAATGCCCCAAAACACAACGTGGACACATCCCATTTTTTGGCAGAAAACAGAGCTGTTTTTTGCAAAGTGCCTACCTGTAGATTTTGGCCTCTAGCTCAGCCGGCACCTAGGGAAACTTACCAAACCTGTGCATTTTAGAAAACTAGCGACCTAGGGGAATCCAAGATGGGGTGACTTGTGGGGCTCTGACCAGGTTCTGCTAACCAGAATCCTTTGCAAACCTCAAAATGTGGCTAAAAAAACACTTTTTCCTCACATTTCAGTGACAGAAAGTTCTGGAATCTGAGAGGAGCCACAAATTTCTTTCCACCCAGTGTTCCCCCAAGTCTCCCGATAAAAATGATACCTCACTTGTGTGGGTAGGCCTAGCGCCCGCTACAGGAAATGCCCGAAAACACAACGTGGACACATCACATTTTTTGACCGAAAACAGAGCTGTTTTTTGCAAAGAGCCTAGCTGTGGATTGTGGCCTCTTGCTCAGCCGGCACATAGGGAAACCTACCAAACCTGTGCATTTTTTTTAAACTAGAGACCTAGGGGAATCCAAGATGGGGTGACTTGTGGGGCTCTGACCAGGTTCTGTTACCCAGAATCCTTTGCAAACCTCAAAATGTGGCTAAAAAACACGTTTTCCTCTCATTTCGGTGACAGAAAGTTCTGGAAGCTGTTAGGAGCCACGAATTTCCTCCCACCCAACGTTCCCCCAAGTCTCCCGATAAAAATGATACCTCACTTGTGTGGGTAGGCCTAGCGCCTGCGACAGCAAATGCCCCAAAACACAACGTGGACACATCACATTTTTTGACCGAAAACAGAGCTGTTTTTTGTAAAGAGCCTAGCTGTGGATTTTGGCCTCTAGCTCAGCCGGCACATAGGGAAACCTACCAAACCTGTGCATTTTTTTAAACTAGAGACCTAGGGGAATCCAAGATGTGGTGACTTGTGGGGCTCTGACCAGGTTCTGTTACCCAGAATCCTTTGCAAACCTCAAAATGTGGCTAAAAAAACACGTTTTCCTCACATTTCAGTGACAGAAAGTTCTGGAATCTGAGAGGAGCCCCAAATTTCCTTCAACCCAGCATTCCCCCAAGTCTCCCGATAAAAAATTATACCTCACTTGTGTGGGTAGGCCTAGCGCCCGCGACAGGAAATGCCCCAAAACACAACGTGGACACATCCCATTTTTTGTCAGAAAACAGAGCTGTTTTTTGCAAAGTGCCTACCTGTAGATTTTGGCCTCTAGCTCAGCCGGCACCTAGGGAAACCTACCAAACCCGTGCATTTTGGAAAACTAGCGACCTAGGGAAATCCAAGATGGGGTGACTTGTGGAGCTCTGACCAGGTTCTGTTAACCAGAATCCTTTGCAAACCTCAAAATGTGGCTAAAAAAACACTTTTCACTCACATTTCAGTTCAGAAAGTTCTGGAATCTGAGAGGAGCCACAAATGTCTTTCCACCCAGCGTTCCCCCAAGTCTCCCGATAAAAATGATACCTCACTTGTGTGGGTAGGCCTAGCGCCCGCGACAGGAAATGCCTCAAAACACAACGTGGACACATCCCATTTTATTGACAGAAAACAGAGCTGTTTTTTGCAAAGTGCCTATCTGTGGATTTTGGCCTCTAGCTCAGCCGGCACCTAGGGAAACCTACCAACCCTGATCATTTTTTAAAACTAGAGACCTAGGGGAATCCAAGATGGGGTGACTTGTGGGGCTCTGACCAGGTTCTGTTAACCAGAATCCTTTGCAACCCTCAAAACGTGGCTAAAAAAACACGTTTTCCTCACATTTCAGTGTCAGAAAGTTCTGAAATCTGAGAGGAGCCACAAACTTCTTTCCACCCAGCGTTCCCCCAAGTCTCCTGATAAAAATGATACCTCACTTGTGTGGGAAGGCCTAGCGTCCGCGACAGGAAATGTCCCAAAACACAACGTGGACACATCCCATTTTTTTGACAGAAAACAGAACTGTTTTTTGCAAAGTGCCTAGCTGTGGATTTTGGCCTCTAGCTCAGCCGGCACCTAGGGAAACCTACCAACCCTGTGCATTTTTGAAAACTAGAGACCTAGGGGAATCCAAGATGGGGTGACTTTTGGGGCTCTGACCAGGTTCTGTTACCCAGAATCCTTTGCAAACCTCAAAATGTGGCTAAAAAACACGTTTTCCTCTCATTTTTGTGACAGAAAGTTCTTGAAGCTGAGAGGAGCCACGAATTTCCTCCCACCCAGCTTTCCCCCAAGTCTCCCTATAAAAATGATACCTCACTTGTGTGGGTAGGCCTAGCGCCTGCGACAGGAAATGCCCCAAAACAAATGTGGACACATCCCATTTTTTGACAGAAAACAGAGCTGTTTTTTGCAAAGTGCCTACCTGTAGATTTTGGCCTCTAGCTCAGCCGGCACCTGGGGAAACCTACCAAACCTGTGCATTTTTTAAAACTAGAGACCTAGGGGAATCCAAGATGGGGTGACTTGTGGGGCTCTGACCAGGTTCTGTTTCCCAGAATCCTTTGCAAACCTCAAAACGTGGCTAAAAAAACACGTTTTCCTCACATTTCAGTGACAGAAAGTTCTGAAATCTGAGAGGAGCCACAAATTTCCTTCCACCCAGCGTTCCCCCAAGTCTCCCAATAAAAATGATACCTCACTTGTGTGGGTAGGCCTAGCGTCAGCGACAGGAAATGCCCTGAAACACAACATGGACACATCCCATTTTTTGACCGAAAACAGAGCTGTTTTTTTCAAAGTGCCTACCTGTAGATTTTGGCCTCTAGCTCAGCCGGCACCTAGGGAAACTTACCAAACCTGTGCATTTTAGAAAACTAGCGACCTAGGGGAATCCAAGATGGGGTGACTTGTGGGGCTCTGACCAGGTTCTGCTAACCAGAATCCTTTGCAAACCTCAAAATGTGGCTAAAAAAACACTTTTTCCTCACATTTCAGTGACAGAAAGTTCTGGAATCTGAGAGGAGCCACAAATTTCTTTCCACCCAGCGTTCCCCCAAGTCTCCCGATAAAAATGATACCTCACTTGTGTGGGTAGGCCTAGCGCCCGCGACAGGAAATGCCCGAAAACACAACGTGGACACATCACATTTTTTGACCGAAAACAGAGCTGTTTTTTGCAAAGAGCCTAGCTGTGGATTGTGGCCTCTTGCTCAGCCGGCACATAGGGAAACCTACCAAACCTGTGCATTTTTTTAAACTAGAGACCTAGGGGAATCCAAGATGGGGTGACTTGTGGGGCTCTGACCAGGTTCTGTTACCCAGAATCCTTTGCAAACCTCAAAATGTGGCTAAAAAACACGTTTTCCTCTCATTTCGGTGAAAGAAAGTTCTGGAAGCTGAGAGGAGCCACGAATTTCCTCCCACCCAACGTTCCCCCAAGTCTCCCGATAAAAATGATACCTCACTTGTGTGGGTAGGCCTAGCGCCTGCGACAGGAAATGCCCCAAAACACAACGTGGACACATCACATTTTTTGACCGAAAACAGAGCTGTTTTTTGCAAAGAGCCTAGCTGTGGATTTTGGCCTCTAGCTCAGCCGGCACATAGGGAAACCTACCAAACCTGTGCATTTTTTTAAACTAGAGACCTAGGGGAATCCAAGATGTGGTGACTTGTGGGGCTCTGACCAGGTTCTGTTACCCAGAATCCTTTGCAAACCTCAAAATGTGGCTAAAAAAACATGTTTTCCTCACATTTCAGTGACAGAAAGTTCTGGAATCTGAGAGGAGCCCCAAATTTCCTTCAACCCAGCATTCCCCCAAGTCTCCCGATAAAATATTATACCTCACTTGTGTGGGTAGGCCTAGCGCCCGCGACAGGAAATGCCCCAAAACACAACGTGGACACATCCCATTTTTTGTCAGAAAACAGAGCTGTTTTTTGCAAAGTGCCTACCTGTAGATTTTGGCCTCTAGCTCAGCCGGCACCTAGGGAAAACTACCAAACCTGTGCATTTTGGAAAACTAGCGACCTAGGGAAATCCAAGATGGGGTGACTTGTGGGGCTCTGACCAGGTTCTGTTAACCAGAATCCTTTGCAAACCTCAAAATGTGGCTAAAAAAACACTTTTTCCTCACATTTCAGTTCAGAAAGTTCTGGAATCTGAGAGGAGCCACAAATGTCTTTCCACCCAGCGTTCCCCCAAGTCTCCCGATAAAAATGATACCTCACTTGTGTGGGTAGGCCTAGCGCCCGCGACAGGAAATGCCCCAAAACACAACGTGGACACATCCCATTTTTTTGACAGAAAACAGAGCTGTTTTTAGCAAAGAGCCTAGGTGTGGATTTTGGCCTCTAGCTCAGCCGGCACCTAGGGAAACCTACCAACCCTGTGCATTTTTGAAAACTAGAGACCTAGGGGAATCCAAGATGGGGTGACTTGTGGGGCTCTGACCAGGTTCTGTTACCCAGAATCCTTTGCAAACCTCAAAATGTGGCTAAAAAACACGTTTTCCTCACATTTCAGTGACAGAAAGTTCTGGAATCTGAGAGGAGCCACAAATTTCCTTCAACCCAGCATTCCCCCAAGTCTCCCGATAAAAATGATACCTCACTTGTGTGGGTAGGCCTAGCGCCCGCGACAGGAAATGCCCCAAAACACAACATGGACACATCCCATTTTTTGGCAGAAAACAGAGCTGTTTTTTGCAGAGTGCCTACCTGTAGATTTTGGCCTCTAGCTCAGCCGGCACCTAGGGAAACCTACCAACCCTGTGCATTTTTGAAAACTAGAGACCTAGGGGAATCCAAGATGGGGTGACTTGTGGGGCTCTGACCAGGTTCTGTTACCCAGAATCCTTTGCAAACCTCAAAACGTGGCTAAAAAAACACGTTTTCCTCACATTTCAGTGACAGAAAGTTCTGAAATCTGAGAGGAGCCACAAATTTCCTTCCACCCAGCGTTCTCCCAAGTCTCCCGATAAAAATGATACCTCACTTGTGTGGGTAGGCCTAGCGCCCGCGACACGAAATGCCGTGAAACACAACGTGGACATTTCCTATTTTTTGACAGAAAACAGAGCTGTTTTTTTCAAAGTGCCTACCTGTAGATTTTGGCCTCTAGCTCAGCCGGCACCTAGGGAAACCTACCAAACCTGTGCATTTTTGAAAACTAGAGACCTAGGGGAATCCAAGATGGGGTGACTTGTGGGGCTCTGACCAGGTTCTGTTAACCAGAATCCTTTGCAAACCTCAAAACGTAGCTAAAAAAACAAGTTTTCCTCACATTTCAGTGACAGAAAGTTCTGGAATCTGATAGGAGCCACAAATGTCTTTCAACCCAGCGTTCCCCCAAGTCTCCCGATAAAAATGATACCTCACTTGTGTGGGTAGGCCTAGCGCCCGCGACAGGGAATGCCCCAAAACACAACGTGGACACATCCCATTTTTTGGACAGAAAACAGAGCTGTTTTTAGCAAAGTGCCTAGCTGTGGATTTGGGCCTCTAGCTCAGCCGGCACCTAGGGAAACCTACCAACCCTGTGCATTTTTGAAAACTAGAGACCTAGGGGAATCCAAGATGGGGTGACTTGTGGGGCTCTGACCAGGTTCTGTTACCCAGAATCCTTTGCAAACCTCAAAATGTGGCTAAAAAACACGTTTTCCTCTCATTTTGGTGACAGAAAGTTCTTGAAGCTGAGAGGAGCCACGAATTTCCTCCCACTCAGCTTTCCCCCAAGTCTCCCTATAAAAATGATACCTCACTTGTGTGGGTAGGCCTAGCGCCCGCGACAGGAAATGCCCCAAAACAAATGTGGACACATCCCATTTTTAGACCGAAAACAGAGCTGTTTTTTGCAAAGTGCCTACCTGTAGATTTTGGCCTCTAGCTCAGCCGGCACCTGGGGAAATCTACCAAACCTGTGCATTTTTTAAAACTAGAGACCTAGGGGAATCCAAGATGGGGTGACTTGTGGGGCTCTGACCAGGTTCTGTTACCCAGAATCCTTTGCAAACCTTAAAACGTGGCTAAAAAAACACGTTTTCCTCACATTTCAGTGACAGAAAGTTCTGAAATCTGAGAGGAGCCACAAATTTCCTTCCACCAAGCGTTCCCCCAAGTCTCCCAATAAAAATGATACCTCACTTGTGTGGGTAGGCCTAGCGTCAGCGACAGGAAATGCCCTGAAACACAACATGGACACATCCCATTTTTTGACAGAAAACAGAGCTGTTTTTTTCAAAGTGCCTACCTGTAGATTTTGGCCTCTAGCTCAGCCGGCACATAGGGAAACCTACCAGCCCTGTGCATTTTTTAAAACTAGAGACCTAGGGGAATCCAAGATGGGGTGACTTGTGGGGCTCTGACCAGGTTCTGTCACCCAGAATCCTTTGCAAACCTCAAAATGTGGCTAAAAAACACGTTTTCCTCTCATTTCGGTGACAGAAAGTTCTGGAAGCTGAGAGGAGCCACGAATTTCCTCCCACCCAACGTTCCCCCAAGTCTCCCGATAAAAATTATACCTCACTTGTGTGGGTAGGCCTAGCGCCGGCGACAGGAAATACCCCAAAACACAATGTGGACACATCACATTTTTTGACCGAAAACAGAGCTGTTTTTTGCAAAGAGCCTAGCTGTGGATTTTGGGCTCTAGCTCAGCCGGCACATAGGGAAACCTACCAAACCTGTGCATTTTTTTAAACTAGAGACCTAGGGGAATCCAAGATGGGGTGACTTGTGGGGCTCTGACCAGGTTCTGTTACCCAGAATCCTTTGCAAACCTCAAAATGTGGCTAAAAACACGTTTTTCTCACATTTCAGTGACAGAAAGTTCTGGAATCTGAGAGGAGCCACAAATGTCCTTCAACCCAGCATTCCCCCAAGTCTCCCGATAAAAATGATACCTCACTTGTGTGGGTAGGCCTAGCGCCCGCGACAGGAAATGCCCCAAAACACAACGTGGACACATCCCATTTTTTGGCAGAAAACAGAGCTGTTTTTTGCAAAGTGCCTACCTGTAGATTTTGGCCTCTAGCTCAGCCGGCACCTAGGGAAACTTACCAAACCTGTGCATTTTAGAAAACTAGCGACCTAGGGGAATCCAAGATGGGGTGACTTGTGGGGCTCTGACCAGGTTCTGCTAACCAGAATCCTTTGCAAACCTCAAAATGTGGCTAAAAAAACACTTTTTCCTCACATTTCAGTGACAGAAAGTTCTGGAATCTGAGAGGAGCCACAAATTTCTTTCCACCCAGCGTTCCCCCAAGTCTCCCGATAAAAATGATACCTCACTTGTGTGGGTAGGCCTAGCGCCCGCGACAGGAAATGCCCCAAAACACAACGTGGACACATCACATTTTTTGACCGAAAACAGAGCTGTTTTTTGCAAAGAGCCTAGCTGTGGATTTTGGCCTCTAGCTCAGCCGGCACATAGGGAAACCTACCAAACCTGTGCATTTTTTTTAAACTAGAGACCTAGGGGAATCCAAGATGGGGTGACTTGTGGGGCTCTGACCAGGTTCTGTTAACCAGAATCCTTTGCAAACCTCAAAATGTGGCTAAAAAACACGTTTTCCTCTCATTTCGGTGACAGAAAGTTCTGGAAGCTGAGAGGAGCCACAAATTTCCTCCCACCCAACGTTCCCCCAAGTCTCCCGATAAAAATGATACCTCACTTGTGTGGGTAGGCCTAGCGCCTGCGACAGGAAATGCCCCAAAACACAACGTGGACACATCACATTTTTTGACCGAAAACAGAGCTGTTTTTTGCAAAGAGCCTAGCTGTGGATTTTGGCCTCTAGCTCAGCCGGCACATAGGAAACCTACCAAACCTGTGCATTTTTTTAAACTAGAGACCTAGGGGAATCCAAGATGGGGTGACTTGTGGGGCTCTGACCAGGTTCTGTTACCCAGAATCCTTTGCAAACCTCAAAATGTGGCTAAAAAAACACGTTTTCCTCACATTTCAGTGACAGAAAGTTCTGGAATCTGAGAGGAGCCACAAATTTCCTTCAACCCAGCATTCCCCCAAGTCTCCCGATAAAAATGATACCTCACTTGTGTGGGTAGGCCTAGCGCCCGCGACAGGAAATGCCCCAAAACACAACGTGGACACATCCCATTTTTTGGCAGAAAACAGAGCTGTTTTTTGCAAAGTGCCTACCTGTAGATTTTGGCCTCTAGCTCAGCCGGCACCTAGGGAAACTTACCAAACCCATGCATTTTGGACAACTAGCGACCTAGGGGAATCCAAGATGGGGTGACTTGTGGGGCTCTGACCAGGTTCTGTTAACCAGAATCCTTTGCAAACCTCAAAATGTGGCTAAAAAAACACTTTTTCCTCACATTTCAGTGACAGAAAGTTCTAGAATCTGAGAGGAGCCACAAATTTCTTTCCACCCAGCGTTCCCCCAAGTCTCCCGATAAAAATGATACCTCACTTGTGTGGGAAGGCCTAGCGCCCGTGACAGGAAATGCCCCAAAACACAACGTGGACACATCCCATTTTTTGGACAGAAAACAGAGCTGTTTTTTGCAAAGTGCCTAGCTGTGGATTTTGGCCTCTAGCTCAGCCGGCACCTAGGGAAACCTACCAACCCTGTGCATTTTTGAAAACTAGAGACCTAGGGGAATCCAAGATGGGGTGACTTGTGGGGCTCTGACCAGGTTCTGTTACCCAGAATCCTTTGCAAACCTCAAAATGTGGCTAAAAAACACGTTTTCCTCTCATTTCGGTGACAGAAAGTTCTTGAAGCTGAGAGGAGCCACGAATTTCCTCCCACCCAGCTTTCCCCCAAGTCTCCCTATAAAAATGATACCTCACTTGTGTGGGTAGGCCTAGCGCCCGTGACAGGAAATGCCCCAAAACAAATGTGGACACATCCCATTTTTTGACCGAAAACAGAGCTGTTTTTTGCAAAGTGCCTACCTGTAGATTTTGGCCTCTAGCTCAGCCGGCACCTGGGGAAACCTACCAAACCTGTGCATTTTTGAAAACTAGAGACCTAGGGGAATCCAAGATGGGGTGACTTGTGGGGCTCTGACCAGGTTCTGTTACCCAGAATCCTTTGCAAACCTCAAAATGTTGCTAAAAAACACGTTTTCCTCTCATTTCGGTGACAGAAAGTTCTTGAAGCTGAGAGGAGCCACAAATTTCCTCCCACCCAGCTTTCCCCCAAGTCTCCCTATAAAAATGATACCTCACTTGTGTGGGTAGGCCTAGCGCCCGTGACAGGAAATGCCCCAAAACAAATGTGGACACATCCCATTTTTTGACCGAAAACAGAGCTGTTTTTTGCAAAGTGCCTACCTGTAGATTTTGGCCTCTAGCTCAGCCGGCACCTGGGGAAACCTACCAAACCTGTGCATTTTTGAAAACTAGAGACCTAGGGGAATCCAAGATGGGGTGACTTGTGGGGCTCTGACCAGGTTCTGTTACCCAGAATCCTTTGCAAACCTCAAAATGTGGCTAAAAAACATGTTTTCCTCTCATTTCGGTGACAGAAAGTTCTGGAAGCTGAGAGGAGCCACGAATTTCCTCCCACCCGATGTTCCCCCGAGTCTCCCGATAAAAACGATACCTCACTTGTGTGGGTAGGCCTAGCGCCCGCGACAGGAAATGCCCCAAAACACAACGTGCACACATCCCATTTTTTTGACATAAAACAGAGCTGTTTTTAGCAAAGAGCCTAGCTGTGGATTTTGGCCTCTAGCTCAGCCGGCACCTAGGGAAACCTACCAACCCTGTGCATTTTTTAAAACTAGAGACCTAGGGGAATCCAAGATGGGGTGACTTGTGGGGCTCTGACCATGTTCTGTTACCCAGAATCCTTTGTAAACCTCAAAATGTGGCTAAAAAACACGTTTCCCTCTCATTTCGCTGACAGAAAGTTCTTGAAGCTGAGAGGAGCCACGAATTTCCTCCCACCCAGCGTTCCCCCAAGTCTCCTGATAAAAATGATACCTCACTTGTGTGGGTAGGCCTAGCGCCCACGACAGGGAATGCCCCAAAACACAACAAGGACACATCCCATTTTTTGGCAGAAAACAGAGCTGTTTTTTGCAAAGTGCCCACCTATAGATCTTGGCCTCTAGCTCAGCCGGCACCTAGTGAAACCTACCAAACCTGTGCATTTTGGAAAACTAGATACCTAGGGGAATCCAAGATGGGGTGACTTGTGGGGCTCTGACCAGGTTCTGTTACCCAGAATCCTTTGCAAACCTCAAAACGTGGCTAAAAAAACACGTTTTCCTCACATTTCAGTGACAGAAAGTTCTGAAATCTGAGAGGAGCCACAAATTTCCTTCCACCCAGCGTTCTCCCAAGTCTCCCGATAAAAATGATACCTCACTTGTGTGGGTAGGCCTAGCGCCCCCGACACGAAATGCCGTAAAACACAACGTGGACACATCCTATTTTTTGACAGAAAACAGAGCTGTTTTTTTCAAAGTGCCTACCTGTAGATTTTGGCCTCTAGCTCAGCCGGCACCTAGGGAAACCTACCAAACCTGTGCATTTTTGAAAACTAGAGACCTAGGGGAATCCAAGATGGGGTGACTTGTGGGCCTCTGACCAGGTTCTGTTAACCAGAATCCTTTGCAAACCTCAAAACGTGGCTAAAAAAACAAGTTTTCCTCACATTTCAGTGACAGAAAGTTCTGGAATCTGATAGGAGCCACAAATGTCTTTCCACCCAGCGTTCCCCCAAGTCTCCCGATAAAAATGATACCTCACTTGTGTGGGTAGGCCTAGCGCCCGCGACAGGGAATGCCCCAAAACACAACGTGGACACATCCCATTTTTTGGACAGAAAACAGAGCTGTTTTTTGCAAAGTGCCTAGCTGTGGATTTGGGCCTCTAGCTCAGGCGGCACCTAGGGAAACCTACCAACCCTGTGCATTTTTGAAAACTAGAGACCTAGGGGAATCCAAGATGGGGTGACTTGTGGGGCTCTGACCAGGTTCTGTTACCCAGAATCCTTTGCAAACCTCAAAATGTGGCTAAAAAACACGTTTTCCTCACATTTCAGTGACAGAAAGTTCTGGTATCTGAGAGGAGCCACAAATTTCCTTCAACCCAGCATTCCCCCAAGTCTCCCGATAAAAATGATACCTCACTTGTGTGGGTAGGCCTAGCGCCCGCGACAGGAAATGCCCCAAAACACAACGTGGACACATCCCATTTTTTGTCAGAAAAAAGAGCTGTTTTTTGCAGAGTGCCTACCTGTAGATTTTGGCCTCTAGCTCAGCCGGCACCTAGGGAAACCTACCAAACCTGTGCATTTTGGAAAACTAGCGACCTAGGGGAATCCAAGATGGGGTGACTTGTGGGGCTCTGACCAGGTTCTGTTAACCAGAATCCTTTGCAAACCTCAAAATGTGGCTAAAAAAACACTTTTTCCTCACATTTCAGTGACAGAAAGTTCTGGAATCTGAGAGGAGCCACAAATTTCTTTCCACCCAGCGTTCCCCCAAGTCTCCCGATTAAAATGATACCTCACTTGTGTGGGAAGGCCTAGCGCCCGTGACAGGAAATGCCCCAAAACACAACGTGGACACATCCCATTTTTTGGACAGAAAACAGAGCTGTTTTTTGCAAAGTGCCTAGCTGTGGATTTTGGCCTCTAGCTCAGTCGGCACATAGGGAAAGCTACCAACCCTGTGCATTTTTTAAAACTAGAGACCTAGGGGAATCCAAGATGGGGTGACTTGTGGGGCTCTGACCAGGTTCTGTTACCCAGAATCCTTTGCAAACCACAAAATGTGGCTAAAAAACATGTTTTCCTCTCATTTCGGTGACAGAAAGTTCTGGAAGCTGAGAGGAGCCACAAATTTCTTTCCACCCAGCGTTCCCCCAAGTCTCCCGATAAAAATGATACCTCACTTGTGTGGGTAGGTCTAGCGCCCGCGACAGGAAATGCCCCAAAACACAACGTGGACACATCCCATTTTTTGGACAGAAAACAGAGCTGTTTTTAGCAAAGAGCCTAGCTGTGGATTTTGGCCTCTAGCTCAGCCGGCACCTAGGGAAACCTACCAACCCTGTGCATTTTTGAAAACTAGAGACCTAGGGGAATCCAAGATGGGGTGACTTGTGGGGCTCTGACCAGGTTCTGTTACCCAGAATCCTTTGTAAACCTCAAAATGTGGCTAAAAAACACGTTTCCCTCTCATTTCGCTGACAGAAAGTTCTTGAAGCTGAGAGGAGACACGAATTTCCTCCCACCCAGCGTTCCCCCAAGTCTCCTGTTTTAAAAGATACCTCACTTGTGTGGGTAGGCCTAGCGCCCACGACAGGGAATGCCCTAAAACACAACGTGGACACATCCCATTTTTTGGCAGAAAACAGAGCTGTTTTTGGCAAAGTGCCCACCTATAGATTTTGGCCTCTAGCTCAGCCGGCACCTAGTGAAACCTACCAAACCTGTGCATTTTGGAAAACTAGATACCTAGGGGAATCCAAGATGGGGTGACTTGTGGGGCTCTGACCAGGTTCTGTTACCCAGAATCCTTTGCAAACCTCAAAACGTGGCTAAAAAAACACGTTTTCCTCACATTTCAGTGACAGAAAGTTCTGAAATCTGAGAGGAACCACAAATTTCCTTCCACCCAGCGTTCTCCCAAGTCTCCCGATAAAAATGATACCTCACTTGTGTGGGTAGGCCTAGCGCCCGCGACACGAAATGCCGTAAAACACAACGTGGACACATCCTATTTTTTGACAGAAAACAGAGCTGTTTTTTTCAAAGTGCCTACCTGTAGATTTTGGCCTCTAGCTCAGCCGGCACCTAGGGAAACCTACCAAACCTGTGCATTTTTGAAAACTAGAGACCTAGGGGAATCCAAGATGGGGTGACTTGTGGGGCTCTGTCCAGGTTCTGTTAACCAGAATCCTTTGCAAACCTCAAAACGTGGCTAAAAAAACACGTTTTCCTCACATTTCAGTGACAGAAAGTTCTGTAATCTGATAGGAGCCACAAATGTCTTTCCACCCAGCGTTCCCCCAAGTCTCCCGATAAAAATGATGCCTCACTTGTGTGGGTAGGCCTAGCGCCCGCGACAGGAAATACCCCAAAACAAACATGGACACATCCCATTTTTTGACCGAAAACAGAGCTGTTTTTTGCAAAGTGCCTTCCTGTAGATTTTGGCCTCTAGCTCAGCCGGCACATAGGGAAACCTACCAAACCTGTGGATTTTTTTAAACTAGAGACCTAGGGGAATCCAAGATGGGGTGACTTGTGGGGCTCTGTCCAGGTTCTGTTAACCAGAATCCTTTGCAAATCTCAAAACGTGCCTAAAAAAACAAGTTTTCCTCACATTTCAGTGACAGAAAGTTCTGGAATCTGATAGGAGCCACAAATGTCTTTCCACCCAGCGTTCCCCCAAGTCTCCCGATAAAAATGATACCTCACTTGTGTGGGTAGGCCTAGCGCACGCGACAGGGAATGCCCCAAAACACAACGTGGACACATCCCATTTTTTGGACAGAAAACAGAGCTGTTTTTTGCAAAGTGCCTAGCTGTGGATTTGGGCCTCTAGCTCAGGCGGCACCTAGGGAAACCTACCAACCCTGTGCATTTTTGAAAACTAGAGACCTAGGGGAATCCAAGATGGGGTGACTTGTGGGGCTCTGACCAGGTTCTGTTACCCAGAATCCTTTGCAAACCTCAAAATGTGGCTAAAAAACACGTTTTCCTCACATTTCAGTGACAGAAAGTTCTGGAATCTGAGAGGAGCCACAAATTTCCTTCAACCCAGCATTCCCCCAAGTCTCCCGATAAAAATGATACCTCACTTGTGTGGGTAGGCCTAGCGCCCGCGACAGGAAATGCCCCAAAACACAACGTGGACACATCCCATTTTTTGTAAGAAAAAAGAGCTGTTTTTTGCAGAGTGCCTACCTGTAGATTTTGGCCTCTAGCTCAGCCGGCACCTAGGGAAACCTACCAAACCTGTGCATTTTGGAAAACTAGCGACCTAGGGGAATCCAAGATGGGGTGACTTGTGGGGCTCTGACCAGGTTCTGTTAACCAGAATCCTTTGCAAACCTCAAAATGTGGCTAAAAAAACACTTTTTCCTCACATTTCAGTGACAGAAAGTTCTGGAATCTGAGAGGAGCCACAAATTTCTTTCCACCCAGCGTTCCCCCAAGTCTCCCGATAAAAATGATACCTCACTTGTGTGGGAAGGCCTAGCGCCCGTGACAGGAAATGCCCCAAAACACAACGTGGACACATCCCATTTTTTGTCAGAAAAAAGAGCTGTTTTTTGCAGAGTGCCTACCTGTAGATTTTGGCCTCTAGCTCAGCCGGCACCTAGGGAAACCTACCAAACCTGTGCATTTTGGAAAACTAGCGACCTAGGGGAATCCAAGATGGGGTGACTTGTGGGGCTCTGACCAGGTTCTGTTAACCAGAATCCTTTGCAAACCTCAAAATGTGGCTAAAAAAACACTTTTTCCTCACATTTCAGTGACAGAAAGTTCTGGAATCTGAGAGGAGCCACAAATTTCTTTCCACCCAGCGTTCCCCCAAGTCTCCCGATAAAAATGATACCTCACTTGTGTGGGAAGGCCTAGCGCCCGTGACAGGAAATGCCCCAAAACACAACGTGGACACATCCCATTTTTTGGACAGAAAACAGAGCTGTTTTTTGCAAAGTGCCTAGCTGTGGATTTTAGCCTCTAGCTCAGTCGGCACATAGGGAAAGCTACCAACCCTGTGCATTTTTTAAAACTAGAGACCTAGGGGAATCCAAGATGGGGTGACATGTGGGGCTCTGACCAGGTTCTGTTACCCAGAATCCTTTGCAAACCACAAAATGTGGCTAAAAAACATGTTTTCCTCTCATTTCGGTGACAGAAAGTTCTGGAAGCTGAGAGGAGCCACAAATTTCTTTCCACCCAGCGTTCCCCCAAGTCTCCCGATAAAAATGATACCTCACTTGTGTGGGTAGGTCTAGCGCCCGCGACAGGAAATGCCCCAAAACACAACGTGGACACATCCCATTTTTTGGACAGAAAACAGAGCTGTTTTTAGCAAAGAGCCTAGCTGTGGATTTTGGCCTCTAGCTCAGCCGGCACCTAGGGAAACCTACCAACCCTGTGCATTTTTGAAAACTAGAGACCTAGGGGAATCCAAGATGGGGTGACTTGTGGGGCTCTGACCAGGTTCTGTTACCCAGAATCCTTTGTAAACCTCAAAATGTGGCTAAAAAACACGTTTCCCTCTCATTTCGCTGACAGAAAGTTCTTGAAGCTGAGAGGAGACACGAATTTCCTCCCACCCAGCGTTCCCCCAAGTCTCCTGTTTTAAATGATACCTCACTTGTGTGGGTAGGCCTAGCGCCCACGACAGGGAATGCCCTAAAACACAACGTGGACACATCCCATTTTTTGGCAGAAAACAGAGCTGTTTTTGGCAAAGTGCCCACCTATAGATTTTGGCCTCTAGCTCAGCCGGCACCTAGTGAAACCTACCAAACCTGTGCATTTTGGAAAACTAGATTCCTAGGGGAATCCAAGATGGGGTGACTTGTGGGGCTCTGACCAGGTTCTGTTACCCAGAATCCTTTGCAAACCTCAAAACGTGGCTAAAAAAACACATTTTCCTCACATTTCAGTGACAGAAAGTTCTGAAATCTGAGAGGAACCACAAATTTCCTTCCACCCAGCGTTCTCCCAAGTCTCCCGATAAAAATGATACCTCACTTGTGTGGGTAGGCCTAGCGCCCGCGACACGAAATGCCGTAAAACACAACGTGGACACATCCTATTTTTTGACAGAAAACAGAGCTGTTTTTTTCAAAGTGCCTACCTGTAGATTTTGGCCTCTAGCTCAGCCGGCACCTAGGGAAACCTACCAAACCTGTGCATTTTTGAAAACTAGAGACCTAGGGGAATCCAAGATGGGGTGACTTGTGGGGCTCTGTCCAGGTTCTGTTAACCAGAATCCTTTGCAAACCTCAAAACGTGGCTAAAAAAACACGTTTTCCTCACATTTCAGTGACAGAAAGTTCTGTAATCTGATAGGAGCCACAAATGTCTTTCCACCCAGCGTTCCCCCAAGTCTCCCGATAAAAATGATGCCTCACTTGTGTGGGTAGGCCTAGCGCCCGCGACAGGAAATACCCCAAAACAAACGTGGACACATCCCATTTTTTGACCGAAAACAGAGCTGTTTTTTGCAAAGTGCCTACCTGTAGATTTTGGCCTCTAGCTCAGCCGGCACATAGGGAAACCTACCAAACCTGTGGATTTTTTTAAACTAGAGACCTAGGGGAATCCAAGATGGGGTGACTTGTGGGGCTCTGTCCAGGTTCTGTTAACCAGAATCCTTTGCAAATCTCAAAACGTGGCTAAAAAAACAAGTTTTCCTCACATTTCAGTGACAGAAAGTTCTGGAATCTGATAGGAGCCACAAATGTCTTTCCACCCAGCATTCCCCCAAGTCTCCCGATAAAAATGATACCTCACTTGTGTGGGTAGGCCTAGCGCACGCGACAGGGAATGCCCCAAAACACAACGTGGACACATCCCATTTTTTGGACAGAAAACAGAGCTGTTTTTTGCAAAGTGCCTAGCTGTGGATTTGGGCTTCTAGCTCAGGCGGCACCTAGGGAAACCTACCAACCCTGTGCATTTTTGAAAACTAGAGACCTAGGGGAATCCAAGATGGGGTGACTTGTGGGGCTCTGACCAGGTTCTGTTACCCAGAATCCTTTGCAAACCTCAAAATGTGGCTAAAAAACACGTTTTCCTCACATTTCAGTGACGGAAAGTTCTGGAATCTGAGAGGAGCCACAAATTTCCTTCAACCCAGCATTCCCCCAAGTCTCCCGATAAAAATGATACCTCACTTGTGTGGGTAGGCCTAGCGCCCGCGACAGGAAATGCCCCAAAACACAACGTGGACACATCCCATTTTTTGGCAGAAAACAGAGCTCTTTTTTGCAAAGTGCCTAGCTGTGGATTTTGGCCTCTAGCTCAGTCGGCACATAGGGAAACCTACCAACCCTGTGCATTTTTTAAAACTAGAGACCTAGGGGAATCCAAGATGGGGTGACTTGTGGGGCTCTGACCAGGTTCTGTTACCCAGAATCCTTTGCAAACCACAAAATGTGGCTAAAAAACATGTTTTCCTCTCATTTCGGTGATAGAAAGTTCTGGAAGCTGAGAGGAGCCACAAATTTCTTTCCACCCAGCGTTCCCCCAAGTCTCCCGATAAAAATGATCCCTCACTTGTGTGGGTAGGTCTAGCGCCCGCGACAGGAAATGCCCCAAAACACAACGTGGACACATCCCATTTTTTGGACAGAAAACAGAGCTGTTTTTAGCAAAGAGCCTAGCTGTGGATTTTGGCCTCTAGCTCAGCCGGCACCTAGGGAAACCTACCAACCCTGTGCATTTTTGAAAACTAGAGACCTAGGGGAATCCAAGATGGGGTGACTTGTGGGGCTCTGACCAGGTTCTGTTACCCAGAATCCTTTGTAAACCTCAAAATGTGGCTAAAAAACACGTTTCCCTCTCATTTCGCTGACAGAAAGTTCTTGAAGCTGAGAGGAGACACGAATTTCCTCCCACCCAGCGTTCCCCCAAGTCTCCTGTTTTAAATGATACCTCACTTGTGTGGGTAGGCCTAGCGCCCACGACAGGGAATGCCCCAAAACACAACGTGGACACATCCCATTTTTTGGCAGAAAACAGAGCTGTTTTTGGCAAAGTGCCCACCTATAGATTTTGGCCTCTAGCTCAGCCGGCACCTAGTGAAACCTACCAAACCTGTGCATTTTGGAAAACTAGATACCTAGGGGAATCCAAGATGGGGTGACTTGTGGGGCTCTGACCAGGTTCTGTTACCCAGAATCCTTTGCAAACCTCAAAACGTGGCTAAAAAAACACGTTTTCCTCACATTTCAGTGACAGAAAGTTCTGAAATCTGAGAGGAACCACAAATTTCCTTCCACCCAGCGTTCTCCCAAGTCTCCCGATAAAAATGATACCTCACTTGTGTGGGTAGGCCTAGCGCCCGCGACACGAAATGCCGTAAAACACAACGTGGACACATCCTATTTTTTGACAGAAAACAGAGCTGTTTTTTTCAAAGTGCCTACCTGTAGATTTTGGCCTCTAGCTCAGCCGGCACCTAGGGAAACCTACCAAACCTGTGCATTTTTGAAAACTAGAGACCTAGGGGAATCCAAGATGGGGTGACTTGTGGGGCTCTGTCCAGGTTCTGTTAACCAGAATCCTTTGCAAACCTCAAAACGTGGCTAAAAAAACAAGTTTTCCTCACATTTCAGTGACAGAAAGTTCTGGAATCTGATAGGAGCCACAAATGTCTTTCCGCCCAGCGTTCCCCCAAGTCTCCCGATAAAAATGATGCCTCACTTGTGTGGGTAGGCCTAGCGCCCGCGACAGGAAATACCCCAAAACAAACGTGGACACATCCCATTTTTTGACCGAAAACAGAGCTGTTTTTTGCAAAGTGCCTACCTGTAGATTTTGGCCTCTAGCTCAGCCGGCACATAGGGAAACCTACCAAACCTGTGCATTTTTGAAAACTAGAGACCTAGGGGAATCCAAGATGGGGTGACTTGTGGGGCTCTGTCCAGGTTCTGTTAACCAGAATCCTTTGCAAACCTCAAAACGTGGCTAAAAAAACAAGTTTTCCTCACATTTCAGTGACAGAAAGTTCTGGAATCTGATAGGAGCCACAAATGTCTTTCCACCCAGCGTTCCCCCAAGTCTCCCGATAAAAATGATGCCTCACTTGTGTGGGTAGGCCTAGCGCCCGCGACAGGAAATACCCCAAAACAAACGTGGACACATCCCATTTTTTGACCGAAAACAGAGCTGTTTTTTGCAAAGTGCCTACCTGTAGATTTTGGCCTCTAGCTCAGCCGGCACATAGGGAAACCTACCAAACCTGTGCATTTTTTAAAACTAGAGACCTAGGGGAATCCAAGATGGGGTGACTTGTGGGGCTCTGTCCAGGTTCTGTTAACCAGAATCCTTTGCAAACCTCAAAACGTGGCTAAAAAAACACGTTTTCCTCACATTTCAGTGACAGAAAGTTCTGGAATCTGATAGGAGCCACAAATGTCTTTCCACCCAGCGTTCCCCCAAGTCTCCCGATAAAAATGATACCTCACTTGTGTGGGTAGGCCTAGCGCCCGCGACAGGGAATGCCCCAAAACACAACGTGGACACATCCCATTTTTCGGACAGAAAACAGAGCTGTTTTTTGCAAAGTACCTAGCTGTGGATTTTGGCCTCTAGCTCAGGCGGCACCTAGGGAAACCTACCAACCCTGTGCATTTTTGAAAACTAGAGACCTAGGGGAATCCAAGATGGGGTGACTTGTGGGGCTCTGACCAGGTTCTGTTACCCAGAATCCTTTGCAAACCACAAAATGTGGCTAAAAAACATGTTTTCCTCTCATTTCGGTGACAGAAAGTTCTGGAAGCTGAGAGGAGCCACAAATTTCTTTCCACCCAGCGTTCCCCCAAGTCTCCCGATAAAAATGATACCTCACTTGTGTCGGTAGGTCTAGCGCCCGCGACAGGAAATGCCCCAAAACACAACGTGGACACATCCCATTTTTTGGACAGAAAACAGAGCTGTTTTTAGCAAAGAGCCTAGCTGTGGATTTTGGCCTCTAGCTCAGCCGGCACCTAGGGAAACCTACCAACCCTGTGCATTTTTGAAAACTAGAGACCTAGGGGAATCCAAGATGGGGTGACTTGTGGGGCTCTGACCAGGTTCTGTTACCCAGAATCCTTTGTAAACCTCAAAATGTGGCTAAAAAACACGTTTCCCTCTCATTTCGCTGACAGAAAGTTCTTGAAGCTGAGAGGAGACACGAATTTCCTCCCACCCAGCGTTCCCCCAAGTCTCCTGTTTTAAAAGATACCTCACTTGTGTGGGTAGGCCTAGCGCCCACGACAGGGAATGCCCCAAAACACAACGTGGACACATCCCATTTTTTGGCAGAAAACAGAGCTGTTTTTGGCAAAGTGCCCACCTATAGATTTTGGCCTCTAGCTCAGCCGGCACCTAGTGAAACCTACCAAACCTGTGCATTTTGGAAAACTAGATACCTAGGGGAATCCAAGATGGGGTGACTTGTGGGGCTCTGACCAGGTTCTGTTACCCAGAATCCTTTGCAAACCTCAAAACGTGGCTAAAAAAACACGTTTTCCTCACATTTCAGTGACAGAAAGTTCTGAAATCTGAGAGGAACCACAAATTTCCTTCCACCCAGCGTTCTCCCAAGTCTCCCGATAAAAATGATACCTCACTTGTGTGGGTAGGCCTAGCGCCCGCGACACGAAATGCCGTAAAACACAACGTGGACACATCCTATTTTTTGACAGAAAACAGAGCTGTTTTTTTCAAAGTGCCTACCTGTAGATTTTGGCCTCTAGCTCAGCCGGCACCTAGGGAAACCTACCAAACCTGTGCATTTTTTAAAACTAGAGACCTAGGGGAATCCAAGATGGGGTGACTTGTGGGGCTCTGTCCAGGTTCTGTTAACCAGAATCCTTTGCAAACCTCAAAACGTGGCTAAAAAAACACGTTTTCCTCACATTTCAGTGACAGAAAGTTCTGTAATCTGATAGGAGCCACAAATGTCTTTCCACCCAGCGTTCCCCCAAGTCTCCCGATAAAAATGATGCCTCACTTGTGTGGGTAGGCCTAGCGCCCGCGACAGGAAATACCCCAAAACAAACGTGGACACATCCCATTTTTTGACCGAAAACAGAGCTGTTTTTTGCAAAGTGCCTTCCTGTAGATTTTGGCCTCTAGCTCAGCCGGCACATAGGGAAACCTACCAAACCTGTGGATTTTTTTAAACTAGAGACCTAGGGGAATCCAAGATGGGGTGACTTGTGGGGCTCTGTCCAGGTTCTGTTAACCAGAATCCTTTGCAAATCTCAAAACGTGGCTAAAAAAACAAGTTTTCCTCACATTTCAGTGACAGAAAGTTCTGGAATCTGATAGGAGCCACAAATGTCTTTCCACCCAGCGTTCCCCCAAGTCTCCCGATAAAAATGATACCTCACTTGTGTGGGTAGGCCTAGCGCACGCGACAGGGAATGCCCCAAAACACAACGTGGACACATCCCATTTTTTGGACAGAAAACAGAGCTGTTTTTTGCAAAGTGCCTAGCTGTGGATTTGGGCCTCTAGCTCAGGCGGCACCTAGGGAAACCTACCAACCCTGTGCATTTTTGAAAACTAGAGACCTAGGGGAATCCAAGATGGGGTGACTTGTGGGGCTCTGACCAGGTTCTGTTACCCAGAATCCTTTGCAAACCTCAAAATGTGGCTAAAAAACACGTTTTCCTCACATTTCAGTGACAGAAAGTTCTGGAATCTGAGAGGAGCCACAAATTTCCTTCAACCCAGCATTCCCCCAAGTCTCCCGATAAAAATGATACCTCACTTGTGTGGGTAGGCCTAGCGCCCGCGACAGGAAATGCCCCAAAACACAACGTGGACACATCCCATTTTTTGTAAGAAAAAAGAGCTGTTTTTTGCAGAGTGCCTACCTGTAGATTTTGGCCTCTAGCTCAGCCGGCACCTAGGGAAACCTACCAAACCTGTGCATTTTGGAAAACTAGCGACCTAGGGGAATCCAAGATGGGGTGACTTGTGGGGCTCTGACCAGGTTCTGTTAACCAGAATCCTTTGCAAACCTCAAAATGTGGCTAAAAAAACACTTTTTCCTCACATTTCAGTGACAGAAAGTTCTGGAATCTGAGAGGAGCCACAAATTTCTTTCCACCCAGCGTTCCCCCAAGTCTCCCGATAAAAATGATACCTCACTTGTGTGGGAAGGCCTAGCGCCCGTGACAGGAAATGCCCCAAAACACAACGTGGACACATCCCATTTTTTGTCAGAAAAAAGAGCTGTTTTTTGCAGAGTGCCTACCTGTAGATTTTGGCCTCTAGCTCAGCCGGCACCTAGGGAAACCTACCAAACCTGTGCATTTTGGAAAACTAGCGACCTAGGGGAATCCAAGATGGGGTGACTTGTGGGGCTCTGACCAGGTTCTGTTAACCAGAATCCTTTGCAAACCTCAAAATGTGGCTAAAAAAACACTTTTTCCTCACATTTCAGTGACAGAAAGTTCTGGAATCTGAGAGGAGCCACAAATTTCTTTCCACCCAGCGTTCCCCCAAGTCTCCCGATAAAAATGATACCTCACTTGTGTGGGAAGGCCTAGCGCCCGTGACAGGAAATGCCCCAAAACACAACGTGGACACATCCCATTTTTTGGACAGAAAACAGAGCTGTTTTTTGCAAAGTGCCTAGCTGTGGATTTTGGCCTCTAGCTCAGTCGGCACATAGGGAAAGCTACCAACCCTGTGCATTTTTTAAAACTAGAGACCTAGGGGAATCCAAGATGGGGTGACATGTGGGGCTCTGACCAGGTTCTGTTACCCAGAATCCTTTGCAAACCACAAAATGTGGCTAAAAAACATGTTTTCCTCTCATTTCGGTGACAGAAAGTTCTGGAAGCTGAGAGGAGCCACAAATTTCTTTCCACCCAGCGTTCCCCCAAGTCTCCCGATAAAAATGATACCTCACTTGTGTGGGTAGGTCTAGCGCCCGCGACAGGAAATGCCCCAAAACACAACGTGGACACATCCCATTTTTTGGACAGAAAACAGAGCTGTTTTTAGCAAAGAGCCTAGCTGTGGATTTTGGCCTCTAGCTCAGCCGGCACCTAGGGAAACCTACCAACCCTGTGCATTTTTGAAAACTAGAGACCTAGGGGAATCCAAGATGGGGTGACTTGTGGGGCTCTGACCAGGTTCTGTTACCCAGAATCCTTTGTAAACCTCAAAATGTGGCTAAAAAACACGTTTCCCTCTCATTTCGCTGACAGAAAGTTCTTGAAGCTGAGAGGAGACACGAATTTCCTCCCACCCAGCGTTCCCCCAAGTCTCCTGTTTTAAATGATACCTCACTTGTGTGGGTAGGCCTAGCGCCCACGACAGGGAATGCCCTAAAACACAACGTGGACACATCCCATTTTTTGGCAGAAAACAGAGCTGTTTTTGGCAAAGTGCCCACCTATAGATTTTGGCCTCTAGCTCAGCCGGCACCTAGTGAAACCTACCAAACCTGTGCATTTTGGAAAACTAGATTCCTAGGGGAATCCAAGATGGGGTGACTTGTGGGGCTCTGACCAGGTTCTGTTACCCAGAATCCTTTGCAAACCTCAAAACGTGGCTAAAAAAACACATTTTCCTCACATTTCAGTGACAGAAAGTTCTGAAATCTGAGAGGAACCACAAATTTCCTTCCACCCAGCGTTCTCCCAAGTCTCCCGATAAAAATGATACCTCACTTGTGTGGGTAGGCCTAGCGCCCGCGACACGAAATGCCGTAAAACACAACGTGGACACATCCTATTTTTTGACAGAAAACAGAGCTGTTTTTTTCAAAGTGCCTACCTGTAGATTTTGGCCTCTAGCTCAGCCGGCACCTAGGGAAACCTACCAAACCTGTGCATTTTTGAAAACTAGAGACCTAGGGGAATCCAAGATGGGGTGACTTGTGGGGCTCTGTCCAGGTTCTGTTAACCAGAATCCTTTGCAAACCTCAAAACGTGGCTAAAAAAACACGTTTTCCTCACATTTCAGTGACAGAAAGTTCTGTAATCTGATAGGAGCCACAAATGTCTTTCCACCCAGCGTTCCCCCAAGTCTCCCGATAAAAATGATGCCTCACTTGTGTGGGTAGGCCTAGCGCCCGCGACAGGAAATACCCCAAAACAAACGTGGACACATCCCATTTTTTGACCGAAAACAGAGCTGTTTTTTGCAAAGTGCCTACCTGTAGATTTTGGCCTCTAGCTCAGCCGGCACATAGGGAAACCTACCAAACCTGTGGATTTTTTTAAACTAGAGACCTAGGGGAATCCAAGATGGGGTGACTTGTGGGGCTCTGTCCAGGTTCTGTTAACCAGAATCCTTTGCAAATCTCAAAACGTGGCTAAAAAAACAAGTTTTCCTCACATTTCAGTGACAGAAAGTTCTGGAATCTGATAGGAGCCACAAATGTCTTTCCACCCAGCATTCCCCCAAGTCTCCCGATAAAAATGATACCTCACTTGTGTGGGTAGGCCTAGCGCACGCGACAGGGAATGCCCCAAAACACAACGTGGACACATCCCATTTTTTGGACAGAAAACAGAGCTGTTTTTTGCAAAGTGCCTAGCTGTGGATTTGGGTTTCTAGCTCAGGCGGCACCTAGGGAAACCTACCAACCCTGTGCATTTTTGAAAACTAGAGACCTAGGGGAATCCAAGATGGGGTGACTTGTGGGGCTCTGACCAGGTTCTGTTACCCAGAATCCTTTGCAAACCTCAAAATGTGGCTAAAAAACACGTTTTCCTCACATTTCAGTGACAGAAAGTTCTGGAATCTGAGAGGAGCCACAAATTTCCTTCAACCCAGCATTCCCCCAAGTCTCCCGATAAAAATGATACCTCACTTGTGTGGGTAGGCCTAGCGCCCGCGACAGGAAATGCCCCAAAACACAACGTGGACACATCCCATTTTTTGGCAGAAAACAGAGCTGTTTTTTGCAGAGTGCCTACCTGTAGATTTTGGCCTCTAGCTCAGCCGGCACCTAGGGAAACCTACCAAACCTGTGCTTTTTGGAAAACTAGCGACCTAGGGGAATCCAAGATGGGGTGACTTGTGGGGCTCTGACCAGGTTCTGTTAACCAGAATCCTTTGCAAACCTCAAAATGTGACTAAAAAAACACTTTTTCCTCACATTTCAGTGACAGAAAGTTCTGGAATCTGAGAGGAGCCACAAATTTCCTTCAACCCAGCATTCCCCCAAGTCTCCCGATAAAAATGATACCTCACATGTGTGGGTAGGCCTAGCGCCCGCGACAGGAAATGCCCCAAAACACAACGTGGACACATCCCATTTTTTGGCAGAAAAAAGAGCTCTTTTTTGCAAAGTGCCTAGCTGTGGATTTTGGCCTCTAGCTCAGTCGGCACATAGGGAAACCTACCAACCCTGTGCATTTTTTAAAACTAGAGACCTAGGGGAATCCAAGATGGGGTGACTTGTGGGGCTCTGACCAGGTTCTGTTACCCAGAATCCTTTGCAAACCACAAAATGTGGCTAAAAAACATGTTTTCCTCTCATTTCGGTGATAGAAAGTTCTGGAAGCTGAGAGGAGCCACAAATTTCTTTCCACCCAGCGTTCCCCCAAGTCTCCCGATAAAAATGATCCCTCACTTGTGTGGGTAGGTCTAGCGCCCGCGACAGGAAATGCCCCAAAACACAACGTGGACACATCCCATTTTTTGGACAGAAAACAGAGCTGTTTTTAGCAAAGAGCCTAGCTGTGGATTTTGGCCTCTAGCTCAGCCGGCACCTAGGGAAACCTACCAACCCTGTGCATTTTTGAAAACTAGAGACCTAGGGGAATCCAAGATGGGGTGACTTGTGGGGCTCTGACCAGGTTCTGTTACCCAGAATCCTTTGTAAACCTCAAAATGTGGCTAAAAAACACGTTTCCCTCTCATTTCGCTGACAGAAAGTTCTTGAAGCTGAGAGGAGACACGAATTTCCTCCCACCCAGCGTTCCCCCAAGTCTCCTGTTTTAAATGATACCTCACTTGTGTGGGTAGGCCTAGCGCCCACGACAGGGAATGCCCCAAAACACAACGTGGACACATCCCATTTTTTGGCAGAAAACAGAGCTGTTTTTGGCAAAGTGCCCACCTATAGATTTTGGCCTCTAGCTCAGCCGGCACCTAGTGAAACCTACCAAACCTGTGCATTTTGGAAAACTAGATACCTAGGGGAATCCAAGATGGGGTGACTTGTGGGGCTCTGACCAGGTTCTGTTACCCAGAATCCTTTGCAAACCTCAAAACATGGCTAAAAAAACACGTTTTCCTCACATTTCAGTGACAGAAAGTTCTGAAATCTGAGAGGAACCACAAATTTCCTTCCACCCAGCGTTCTCCCAAGTCTCCCGATAAAAATGATACCTCACTTGTGTGGGTAGGCCTAGCGCCCGCGACACGAAATGCCGTAAAACACAACGTGGACACATCCTATTTTTTGACAGAAAACAGAGCTGTTTTTTTCAAAGTGCCTACCTGTAGATTTTGGCCTCTAGCTCAGCCGGCACCTAGGGAAACCTACCAAACCTGTGCATTTTTGAAAACTAGAGACCTAGGGGAATCCAAGATGGGGTGACTTGTGGGGCTCTGTCCAGGTTCTGTTAACCAGAATCCTTTGCAAACCTCAAAACGTGGCTAAAAAAACAAGTTTTCCTCACATTTCAGTGACAGAAAGTTCTAGAATCTGATAGGAGCCACAAATGTCTTTCCGCCCAGCGTTCCCCCAAGTCTCCCGATAAAAATGATGCCTCACTTGTGTGGGTAGGCCTAGCGCCCGCGACAGGAAATACCCCAAAACAAACGTGGACACATCCCATTTTTTGACCGAAAACAGAGCTGTTTTTTGCAAAGTGCCTACCTGTAGATTTTGGCCTCTAGCTCAGCCGGCACATAGGGAAACCTACCAAACCTGTGCATTTTTGAAAACTAGAGACCTAGGGGAATCCAAGATGGGGTGACTTGTGGGGCTCTGTCCAGGTTCTGTTAACCAGAATCCTTTGCAAACCTCAAAACGTGGCTAAAAAAACAAGTTTTCCTCACATTTCAGTGACAGAAAGTTCTGGAATCTGATAGGAGCCACAAATGTCTTTCCACCCAGCGTTCCCCCAAGTCTCCCGATAAAAATGATGCCTCACTTGTGTGGGTAGGCCTAGCGCCCGCGACAGGAAATACCCCAAAACAAACGTGGACACATCCCATTTTTTGACCGAAAACAGAGCTGTTTTTTGCAAAGTGCCTACCTGTAGATTTTGGCCTCTAGCTCAGCCGGCACATAGGGAAACCTACCAAACCTGTGCATTTTTTAAAACTAGAGACCTAGGGGAATCCAAGATGGGGTGACTTGTGGGGCTCTGTCCAGGTTCTGTTAACCAGAATCCTTTGCAAACCTCAAAACGTGGCTAAAAAAACACGTTTTCCTCACATTTCAGTGACAGAAAGTTCTGGAATCTGATAGGAGCCACAAATGTCTTTCCACCCAGCGTTCCCCCAAGTCTCCCGATAAAAATGATACCTCACTTGTGTGGGTAGGCCTAGCGCCCGCGACAGGGAATGCCCCAAAACACAACGTGGACACATCCCATTTTTTGGACAGAAAACAGAGCTGTTTTTTGCAAAGTACCTAGCTGTGGATTTGGGCCTCTAGCTCAGGCGGCACCTAGGGAAACCTACCAACCCTGTGCATTTTTGAAAACTAGAGACCTAGGGGAATCCAAGATGGGGTGACTTGTGGGGCTCTGACCAGGTTCTGTTACCCAGAATCCTTTGCAAACCTCAAAATGTGGCTAAAAAACAAGTTTTCCTCACATTTCAGTGACAGAAAGTTCTGGAATCTGAGAGGAGCCGCAAATTTCCTTCAACCCAGCATTCCCCCAAGTCTCCCGATAAAAATGATACCTCACTTGTGTGGGTAGGCCTAGCGCCCGCGACAGGAAATGCCCCAAAACACAACGTGGACACATCCCATTTTTTGGCAGAAAACAGAGCTGTTTTTTGCAGAGTGCCTACCTGTAGAATTTGGCCTCTAGCTCAGCCGGCACCTAGGGAAACCTACCAAACCTGTGCTTTTTGGAAAACTAGCGACCTAGGGGAATCCAAGATGGGGTGACTTGTGGGGCTCTGACCAGGTTCTGTTAACCAGAATCCTTTGCAAACCTCAAAATGTGGCTAAAAAAACACTTTTTCCTCTCATTTCAGTGACAGAAAGTTCTGGAATCTGAGAGGAGCCACAAATTTCTTTCCACCCAGCGTTCCCCCAAGTCTCCCGATAAAAATGATACCTCACTTGTGTGGGAAGGCCTAGCGCCCGTGACAGGAAATGCCCCAAAACACAACGTGGACACATCCCATTTTTTGGACAGAAAACAGAGCTGTTTTTTCCAAAGTGCCTAGCTGTGGATTTTGGCCTCTAGCTCAGTCGGCACATAGGGAAACCTACCAACCCTGTGCATTTTTTAAAACTAGAGACCTAGGGGAATCCAAGATGGGGTGACTTGTGGGGCTCTGACCAGGTTCTGTTACCCAGAATCCTTTGCAAACCTCAAAATGTGGCTAAAAAACATGTTTTCCTCTCATTTCGGTGACATAAAGTTCTGGAAGCTGAGAGGAGCCACAAATTTCTTTCCACCCAGCGTTCCCCCAAGTCTCCCGATAAAAATGATACCTCACTTGTGTGGGTAGGTCTAGCGCCCGCGACAGGAAATGCCCCAAAACACAACGTGGACACATCCCATTTTTTGGACAGAAAACAGAGCTGTTTTTTGCAAAGTGCCTAGCTGTGGATTTTGGCCTCTAGCTCAGTCGGCACATAGGGAAACCTACCAACCCTGTGCATTTTTAAAAACTAGAGACCTAGGGGAATCCAAGATGGGGTGACTTGTGGGGCTCTGACCAGGTTCTGTTAACCAGAATCCTTTGCAATTCTCAAAACGTGGCTAAAAAAACACGTTTTCCTCACATTTCAGTGACAGAAAGTTCTGGAATCTGAGAGGAGCCACACATTTCTTTCCACCCAGCGTTCCCCGAAATCTCCCGATAAAAATTATACCTCACTTGTGTGGGTAGGCCTAGCGCCCGCGAGAGGAAATGCCCCAAAACACAACCTGGACACATCCCATTTTTTGGACAGAAAACAGAGCTGTTTTTAGCAAAGAGCCTAGCTGTGGATTTTGGCCTCTAGCTCAGCCGGCACCTAGGGAAACCTACCAACCCTGTGCATTTTTGAAAACTAGAGACCTAGGGGAATCCAAGATGGGGTGACTTGTGGGGCTCTGACCAGGTTCTGTTACCCAGAATCCTTTGTAAACCTCAAAATGTGGCTAAAAAACACGTTTCCCTCTCATTTCACTGACAGAAAGTTCTTGAAGCTGAGAGGAGACACGAATTTCCTCCCACCCAGCGTTCCCCCAAGTCTCCTGTTTTAAATGATACCTCACTTGTGTGGGTAGGCCTAGCGCCCACGACAGGGAATGCCCCAAAACACAACGTGGACACATCCCATTTTTTGGCAGAAAACAGAGCTGTTTTTTGCAAAGTGCCCACCTATAGATTTTGGCCTCTAGCTCAGCCGGCACCTAGTGAAACCTACCAAACCTGTGCATTTTGGAAAACTAGATACCTAGGGGAATCCAAGATGGGGTGACTTGTGGGGCTCTGACCAGGTTCTGTTACCCAGAATCCTTTGCAAACCTCAAAATGTGGCTAAAAAACACGTTTTCCTCACATTTCAGTGACAGAAAGTTCTGGAATCTGAGAGGAGCCACAAATTTCCTTCAACCCAGCATTCCCCCAAGTCTCCCGATAAAAATGATACCTCACTTGTGTGGGTAGGCCTAGCGCCCGCGACAGGAAATGCCCCAAAACACAACGTGGACACATCCCATTTTTTGGACAGAAAACAGAGCTGTTTTTAGCAAAGAGCCTAGCTGTGGATTTTGGCCTCTAGCTCAGCCGGCACCTAGGGAAACCTACCAACCCTGTGCATTTTTGAAAACTAGAGACCTAGGGGAATCCAAGATGGGGTGACTTGTGGGGCTCTGACCAGGTTCTGTTACCCAGAATCCTTTGCAAACCTCAAAATGTGGCTAAAAAACAAGTTTTCCTCACATTTCAGTGACAGAAAGTTCTGGAATCTGAGAGGAGCCACAAATTTCCTTCAACCCAGCATTCCCCCAAGTCTCCCGATAAAAATGATACCTCACTTGTGTGGGTAGGCCTAGCGCCCGCGACAGGAAATGCCCCAAAACACAACATGGACACATCCCATTTTTTGGCAGAAAACAGAGCTGTTTTTTGCAGAGTGCCTACCTGTAGATTTTGGCCTCTAGCTCAGCCGGCACCTAGGGAAACCTACCAACCCTGTGCATTATTGAAAACTAGAGACCTAGGGGAATCCAAGATGGGGTGACTTGTGGGGCTCTGACCAGGTTCTGTTACCCAGAATCCTTTGCAAACCTCAAAATGTGGCTAAAAAACACGTTTTCCTCACATTTCAGTGACAGAAAGTTCTGGAATCTGAGAGGAGCCACAAATTTCCTTCAACCCAGCATTCCCCCAAGTCTCCCGATAAAAATGATACCTCACTTGTGTGGGTAGGCCTAGCGCCCGCGACAGGAAATGCCCCAAAACACAACGTGGACACATCCCATTTTTTGGCAGAAAACAGAGCTGTTTTTTGCAGAGTGCCTACCTGTAGATTTTGGCCTCTAGCTCAGCCGGCACCTAGGGAAACCTACCAAACCTGTGCATTTTGGAAAACTAGCGACCTAGGGGAATCCAAGATGGGGTGACTTGTGGGGCTCTGACCAGGTTCTGTTAACCAGAATCCTTTGCAAACCTCAAAATGTGGCTAAAAAAACACTTTTTCCTCACATTTCAGTGACAGAAAGTTCTGGAATCTGAGAGGAGCCACAAATTTCTTTCCACCCAGCGTTCCCCCAAGTCTCGAGATAAAAATGATACCTCACATGTGTGGGTAGGCCTAGCGCCCGCGACAGGAAATGCCCCAAAACACAACGTGGACACATCCCATTTTTTGGCAGAAAAAAGAGCTGTTTTTTGCAGAGTGCCTACCTGTAGATTTTGGCCTCTAGCTCAGCCGGCACCTAGGGAAACCTACCAAACCTGTGCATTTTGGAAAACTAGCGACCTAGGGGAATCCAAGATGGGGTGACTTGTGGGGCTCTGACCAGGTTCTGTTAACCAGAATCCTTTGCAAACCTCAAAATGTGGCTAAAAAAACACTTTTTCCTCACATTTCAGTGACAGAAAGTTCTGGAATCTGAGAGGAGCCACAAATTTCTTTCCACCCAGCGTTCCCCCAAGTCTCCCGATAAAAATGATACCTCACTTGTGTGGGTAGGTCTAGCGCCCGCGACAGGAAATGCCCCAAAACACAACGTGGACACATCCCATTTTTTGGACAGAAAACAGAGCTGTTTTTAGCAAAGAGCCTAGCTGTGGATTTTGGCCTCTAGCTCAGCCGGCACCTAGGGAAACCTACCAACCCTGTGCATTTTTGAAAACTAGAGACCTAGGGGAATCCAAGATGGGGTGACTTGTGGGGCTCTGACCAGGTTCTGTTACCCAGAATCCTTTGTAAACCTCAAAATGTGGCTAAAAAACACGTTTCCCTCTCATTTCGCTGACAGAAAGTTCTTGAAGCTGAGAGGAGACACGAATTTCCTCCCACCCAGCGTTCCCCCAAGTCTCCTGTTTTAAATGATACCTCACTTGTGTGGGTAGGCCTAGCGCCCACGACAGGGAATGCCCCAAAACACAACGTGGACACATCCCATTTTTTGGCAGAAAACAGAGCTGTTTTTGGCAAAGTGCCCACCTATAGATTTTGGCCTCTAGCTCAGCCGGCACCTAGTGAAACCTACCAAACCTGTGCATTTTGGAAAACTAGATACCTAGGGGAATCCAAGATGGGGTGACTTGTGGGGCTCTGACCAGGTTCTGTTACCCAGAATCCTTTGCAAACCTCAAACGTGGCTAAAAAAACACGTTTTACTCACATTTCAGTGACAGAAAGTTCTGAAATCTGAGAGGAACCACAAATTTCCTTCCACCCAGCGTTCTCCCAAGTCTCCCGATAAAAATGATGCCTCACTTGTGTGGGTAGGCCTAGCGCCCGCGACACGAAATGCCGTAAAACACAACGTGGACACATCCTATTTTTTGACAGAAAACAGAGCTGTTTTTTTCAAAGTGCCTACCTGTCGATTTTGGCCTCTAGCTCAGCCGGCATCTAGTGAAACCTACCAAACCTGTGCATTTTGGAAAACTAGATACCTAGGGGAATCCAAGATGGGGTGACTTGTGGGGCTCTGACCAGGTTCTGTTACCCAGAATCCTTTGCAAACCTCAAAACGTGGCTAAAAAAACACGTTTTCCTCACATTTCAGTGACAGAAAGTTCTGAAATCTGAGAGGAACCACAAATTTCCTTCCACCCAGCGTTCTCCCAAGTCTCCCGATAAAAATGATGCCTCACTTGTGTGGGTAGGCCTAGCGCCCGCGACAGGAAATACCCCAAAACAAACGTGGACACATCCCATTTTTTGACCGAAAACAGAGCTGTTTTTTGCAAAGTGCCTACGTGTAGATTTTGGCCTCTAGCTCAGCCGGCACATAGGGAAACCTACCAAACCTGTGCATTTTTTAAAACTAGAGACCTAGGGGAATCCAAGATGGGGTGACTTGTGGGGCTCTGTCCAGGTTCTGTTAACCAGAATCCTTTGCAAACCTCAAAACGTGGCTAAAAAAACACGTTTTCCTCACATTTCAGTGACAGAAAGTTCTGGAATCTGATAGGAGCCACAAATGTCTTTCCACCCAGCGTTCCCCCAAGTCTCCCGATAAAAATGATGCCTCACTTGTGTGGGTAGGCCTAGCGCCCGCGACAGGAAATACCCCAAAACAAACGTGGACACATCCCATTTTTTGACCGAAAACAGAGCTGTTTTTTGCAAAGTGCCTACCTGTAGATTTTGGCCTCTAGCTCAGCCGGCACATAGGGAAACCTACCAAACCTGTGCATTTTTGAAAACTAGAGACCTAGGGGAATCCAAGATGGGGTGACTTGTGGGGCTCTGTCCAGGTTCTGTTAACCAGAATCCTTTGCAAACCTCAAAACGTGGCTAAAAAAACACGTTTTCCTCACATTTCAGTGACAGAAAGTTCTGGAATCTGATAGGAGCCACAAATGTCTTTCCACCCAGCGTTCCCCCAAGTCTCCCGATAAAAATGATACCTCACTTGTGTGGGTAGGTCTAGCGCCCGCGACAGGGAATGCCCCAAAACACAACGTGGACACATCCCATTTTTTGGACAGAAAACAGAGCTGTTTTTTGCAAAGTGCCTAGCTGTGGATTTGGGCCTCTAGCTCAGGCGGCACCTAGGGAAACCTACCAACCCTGTGCATTTTTGAAAACTAGAGACCTAGGGGAATCCAAGATGGGGTGACTTGTGGGGCTCTGACCAGGTTCTGTTACCCAGAATCCTTTGCAAACCTCAAAATGTGGATAAAAAACACGTTTTCCTCACATTTCAGTGACAGAAAGTTCTGGAATCTGAGAGGAGCCACAAATTTCCTTCAACCCAGCATTCCCCCAAGTCTCCCGATAAAAATGATACCTCACTTGTGTGGGTAGGCCTAGCGCCCGCGACAGGAAATGCCCCAAAACACAACGTGGACACATCCCATTTTTGGGCAGAAAAAAGAGCTGTTTTTTGCAGAGTGCCTACCTGTAGATTTTGGCCTCTAGCTCAGCCGGCACCTAGGGAAACCTACCAAACCTGTGCATTTTGGAAAACTAGCGACCTAGGGGAATCCAAGATGGGGTGACTTGTGGGGCTCTGACCAGGTTCTGTTAACCAGAATCCTTTGCAAACCTCAAAATGTGGCTAAAAAAACCCTTTTTCCTCACATTTCAGTGACAGAAAGTTCTGGAATCTGAGAGGAGCCACAAATTTCTTTCCACCCAGCGTTCCCCCAAGTCTCCCGATAAAAATGATACCTCACTTGTGTGGGAAGGCCTAGCGCCCGTGACAGGAAATGCCCCAAAACACAACGTGGACACATCCCATTTTTTGGACAGAAAACAGAGCTGTTTTTTGCAAAGTGCCTAGCTGTGGATTTTGGCCTCTAGCTCAGTCGGCACATAGGGAAAGCTACCAACCCTGTGCATTTTTTAAAACTAGAGACCTAGGGGAATCCAAGATGGGGTGACTTGTGGGGCTCTGTCCAGGTTCTGTTACCCAGAATCCTTTGCAAACCACAAAATGTGGCTAAAAAACATGTTTTCCCTATCATTTCGGTGACAGAAAGTTCTGGAAGCTGAGAGGAGCCACAAATTTCTTTCCACCCAGCGTTCCCCCAAGTCTCCCGATAAAAATGATACCTCACTTGTGTGGGTAGGTCTAGCGCCCGCGACAGGAAATGCCCCAAAACACAACGTGGACACATCCCATTTTTTGGACAGAAAACAGAGCTGTTTTTAGCAAAGAGCCTAGCTGTGGATTTTGGCCTCTAGCTCAGCCGGCACCTAGGGAAACCTACCAACCCTGTGCATTTTTGAAAACTAGAGACCTAGGGGAATCCAAGATGGGGTGACTTGTGGGGCTCTGACCAGGTTCTGTTACCCAGAATCCTTTGTAAACCTCAAAATGTGGCTAAAAAACACATTTCCCTCTCATTTCACTGACAGAAAGTTCTTGAAGCTGAGAGGAGACACGAATTTCCTCCCACCCAGCGTTCCCCCAAGTCTCCTGTTTTAAATCATACCTCACGTGTGTGGGTAGGCCTAGCGCCCACGACAGGGAATGCCCCAAAACACAACGTGGACACATCCCATTTTTTGGCAGAAAACAGAGCTGTTTTTTGCAAAGTGCCCACCTATAGATTTTGGCCTCTAGCTCAGCCGGCACCTAGTGAAACCTACCAACCCTGTGCATTTTTGAAAACTAGAGACCTAGGGGAATCCAAGATGGGGTGACTTGTGGGGCTCTGACCAGGTTCTGTTACCCAGAATCCTTTGCAAACCTCAAAATGTGGCTAAAAAACACGTTTTCCTCACATTTCAGTGACAGAAAGTTCTGGAATCTGAGAGGAGCCACAAATTTCCTTCAACCCAGGATTCCCCCAAGTCTCCCGATAAAAATGATACCTCACTTGTGTGGGTAGGCCTAGCGCCCGCGACAGGAAATGCCCCAAAACACAACGTGGACACATCCCATTTTTTGGCAGAAAACAGAGCTGTTTTTTGCAGAGTGCCTACCTGTAGATTTTGGCCTCTAGCTCAGCCGGCACCTAGGGAAACCTACCAAACCTGTGCTTTTTGGAAAACTAGCGACCTAGGGGAATCGAAGATGGGGTGACTTGTGGGGCTCTGACCAGGTTCTGTTAACCAGAATCCTTTGCAAACCTCAAAATGTGGCTAAAAAAACACTTTTTCCTCACATTTCAGTGACAGAAAGTTCTGGAATCTGAGAGGAGCCACAAATTTCCTTCAACCCAGCATTCCCCCAAGTCTCCCGATAAAAATGATACCTCACATGTGTGGGTAGGCCTAGCGCCCGCGACAGGAAATGCCCCAAAACACAACGTGGACACATCCCATTTTTTGGCAGAAAAAAGAGCTGTTTTTTGCAGAGTGCCTACCTGCAGATTTTGGCCTCTAGCTCAGCCGGCACCTAGGGAAACCTACCAAACCTGTGCATTTTGAAAAACTAGCGGCCTAGGGGAATCCAAGATGGGGTGACTTGTGGGGCTCTGACCAGGTTCTGTTAACCAGAATCCTTTGCAAACCTCAAAATGTGGCTACAAAAACACTTTTTCCTCACATTTCAGTGACAGAAAGTTCTGGAATCTGAGAGGAGCCACAAATTTCTTTCCACCCAGCGTTCCCCCAAGTCTCCCGATAAAAATGATACCTCACATGTGTGGGTAGGCCTAGCGCCCGCGACAGGAAATGCCCCAAAACACAACGTGGACACATCCCATTTTTTGGCAGAAAAAAGAGCTGTTTTTTGCAGAGTGCCTACCTGTAGATTTTGGCCTCTAGCTCAGCCGGCACCTAGGGAAACCTACCAAACCTGTGCATTTTGGAAAACTAGCGACCTAGGGGAATCCAAGATGGGGTGACTTGTGGGGCTCTGACCAGGTTCTGTTAACCAGAATCCTTTTCAAACCTCAAAATGTGGCTAAAAAAACACTTTTTCCTCACATTTCAGTGACAGAAAGTTCTGGAATCTGAGAGGAGCCACAAATTTCTTTCCACCCAGCGTTCCCCCAAGTCTCCCGATAAAAATGATACCTCACTTGTGTGGGAAGGCCTAGCGCCCGTGACAGGAAATGCCCCAAAACACAACGTGGACACATCCCATTTTTTGGACAGAAAACAGAGCTGTTTTTTGCAAAGTGCCTAGCTGTGGATTTTGGCCTCTAGCTCAGTCGGCACATAGGGAAAGCTACCAACCCTGTGCATTTTTTAAAACTAGAGACCTAGGGGAATCCAAGATGGGGTGACTTGTGGGGCTCTGACCAGGTTCTGTTACCCAGAATCCTTTGCAAACCACAAAATGTGGCTAAAAAACATGTTTTCCTCTCATTTCGGTGACAGAAAGTTCTGGAAGCTGAGAGGAGCCACAAATTTCTTTCCACCCAGCGTTCCCCCAAGTCTCCCGATAAAAATGATACCTCACTTGTGTGGGTAGGTCTAGCGCCCGCGACAGGAAATGCCCCAAAACACAACGTGGACACATCCCATTTTTTGGACAGAAAACAGAGCTGTTTTTAGCAAAGAGCCTAGCTGTGGATTTTGGCCTCTAGCTCAGCCGGCACCTAGGGAAACCTACCAACCCTGTGCATTTTTGAAAACTAGAGACCTAGGGGAATCCAAGATGGGGTGACTTGTGGGGCTCTGACCAGGTTCTGTTACCCAGAATCCTTTGTAAACCTCAAAATGTGGCTAAAAAACACGTTTACCTCTCATTTCGCTGACAGAAAGTTCTTGAAGCTGAGAGGAGACACGAATTTCCTCCCACCCAGCGTTCCCCCAAGTCTCCTGTTTTAAATGATACCTCACTTGTGTGGGTAGGCCTAGCGCCCACGACAGGGAATGCCCCAAAACACAACGTGGACACATCCCATTTTTTGGCAGAAAACAGAGCTGTTTTTGGCAAAGTGCCCACCTATAGATTTTGGCCTCTAGCTCAGCCGGCACCTAGTGAAACCTACCAAACCTGTGCATTTTGGAAAACTAGATACCTAGGGGAATCCAAGATGGGGTGACTTGTGGGGCTCTGACCAGGTTCTGTTACCCAGAATCCTTTGCAAACCTCAAAACGTGGCTAAAAAAACACGTTTTCCTCACATTTCAGTGACAGAAAGTTCTGAAATCTGAGAGGAACCACAAATTTCCTTCCACCCAGCGTTCTCCCAAGTCTCCCGATAAAAATGATGCCTCACTTGTGTGGGTAGGCCTAGCGCCCGCGACAGGAAATACCCCAAAACAAACGTGGACACATCCCATTTTTTGACCGAAAACAGAGCTGTTTTTTGCAAAGTGCCTACCTGTAGATTTTGGCCTCTAGCTCAGCCGGCACATAGGGAAACCTACCAAACCTGTGCATTTTTTTAAACTAGAGACCTAGGGGAATCCAAGATGGGGTGACTTGTGGGGCTCTGTCCAGGTTCTGTTAACCAGAATCCTTTGCAAACCTCAAAACGTGGCTAAAAAAACACGTTTTCCTCACATTTCAGTGACAGAAAGTTCTGGAATCTGATAGGAGCCACAAATGTCTTTCCACCCAGCGTTCCCCCAAGTCTCCCGATAAAAATGATGCCTCACTTGTGTGGGTAGGCCTAGCGCCCGCGACAGGAAATACCCCAAAACAAACGTGGACACATCCCATTTTTTGACCGAAAACAGAGCTGTTTTTTGCAAAGTGCCTACCTGTAGATTTTGGCCTCTAGCTCAGGCGGCACCTAGGGAAACCTACCAACCCTGTGCATTTTTGAAAACTAGAGACCTAGGGGAATCCAAGATGGGGTGACTTGTGGGGCTCTGACCAGGTTCTGTTACCCAGAATCCTTTGCAAACCTCAAAATGTGGCTAAAAAACACGTTTTCCTCACCTTTCAGTGACAGAAAGTTCTGGAATCTGAGAGGAGCCACAAATTTCCTTCCACCCAGCGTTCTCCCAAGTCTCCCGATAAAAATGATACCTCACTTGTGTGGGTAGGCCTAGCGCCCGCGACACGAAATGCCGTAAAACACAACGTGGACACATCCTATTTTTTGACAGAAAACAGAGCTGTTTTTTTCAAAGTGCCTACCTGTAGATTTTGGCCTCTAGCTCAGCCGGCACCTAGGGAAACCTACCAAACCTGTGCATTTTTGAAAACTAGAGACCTAGGAGAATCCAAGATGGGGTGACTTGTGGGGCTCTGTCCAGGTTCTGTTAACCAGAATCCTTTGCAAACCTCAAAACGTGGCTAAAAAAACACGTTTTCCTCACATTTCAGTGACAGAAAGTTCTGGAATCTGAGAGGAGCCACAAATTTCTTTCCACCCAGCGTTCCCCCAAGTCTCCCGATAAAAATGATACCTCACTTGTGTGGGAAGGCCTAGCGCCCGTGACAGGAAATGCCCCAAAACACAACGTGGACACATCCCATTTTTTGGACAGAAAACAGAGCTGTTTTTTGCAAAGTGCCTAGCTGTGGATTTTGGCCTCTAGCTCAGTCGGCACATAGGGAAAGCTACCAACCCTGTGCATTTTTTAAAACTAGAGACCTAGGGGAATCCAAGATGGGGTGACTTGTGGGGCTCTGACCAGGTTCTGTTACCCAGAATCCTTTGCAAACCACAAAATGTGGCTAATAAACATGTTTTCCTCTCATTTCGGTGACAGAAAGTTCTGGAAGCTGAGAGGAGCCACAAATTTCTTTCCACCCAGCGTTCCCCCAAGTCTCCCGATAAAAATGATACCTCACTTGTGTGGGTAGGTCTAGCGCCCGCGACAGGAAATGCCCCAAAACACAACGTGGACACATCCCATTTTTTGGACAGAAAACAGAGCTGTTTTTAGCAAAGAGCCTAGCTGTGGATTTTGGCCTCTAGCTCAGCCGGCACCTAGGGAAACCTACCAACCCTGTGCATTTTTGAAAACTAGAGACCTAGGGGAATCCAAGATGGGGTGACTTGTGGGGCTCTGACCAGGTTCTGTTACCCAGAATCCTTTGTAAACCTCAAAATGAGGCTAAAAAACACGTTTACCTCTCATTTCGCTGACAGAAAGTTCTTGAAGCTGAGAGGAGACACGAATTTCCTCCCACCCAGCGTTCCCCCAAGTCTCCTGTTTTAAATGATACCTCGCTTGTGTGGGTAGGCCTAGCGCCCACGACAGGGAATGCCCCAAAACACAACGTGGACACATCCCATTTTTTGGCAGAAAACAGAGCTGTTTTTGGCAAAGTGCCCACCTATAGATTTTGGCCTCTAGCTCAGCCGGCACCTAGTGAAACCTACCAAACCTGTGCATTTTGGAAAACTAGATACCTAGGGGAATCCAAGATGGGGTGACTTGTGGGGCTCTGACCAGGTTCTGTTACCCAGAATCCTTTGCAAACCTCAAAACGTGGCTAAAAAAACACGTTTTCCTCACATTTCAGTGACAGAAAGTTCTGAAATCTGAGAGGAACCACAAATTTCCTTCCACCCAGCGTTCTCCCAAGTCTCCCGATAAAAATGATGCCTCACTTGTGTGGGTAGGCCTAGCGCCCGCGACAGGAAATACCCCAAAACAAACGTGGACACATCCCATTTTTTGACCGAAAACAGAGCTGTTTTTTGCAAAGTGCCTACCTGTAGATTTTGGCCTCTAGCTCAGCCGGCACATAGGGAAACCTACCAAACCTGTGCATTTTTTTAAACTAGAGACCTAGGGGAATCCAAGATGGGGTGACTTGTGGGGCTCTGTCCAGGTTCTGTTAACCAGAATCCTTTGCAAACCTCAAAACGTGGCTAAAAAAACACGTTTTCCTCACATTTCAGTGACAGAAAGTTCTGGAATCTGATAGGAGCCACAAATGTCTTTCCACCCAGCGTTCCCCCAAGTCTCCCGATAAAAATGATGCCTCACTTGTGTGGGTAGGCCTAGCGCCCGCGACAGGAAATACCCCAAAACAAACGTGGACACATCCCATTTTTTGACCGAAAACAGAGCTGTTTTTTGCAAAGTGCCTACCTGTAGATTTTGGCCTCTAGCTCAGGCGGCACCTAGGGAAACCTACCAACCCTGTGCATTTTTGAAAACTAGAGACCTAGGGGAATCCAAGATGGGGTGACTTGTGGGGCTCTGACCAGGTTCTGTTACCCAGAATCCTTTGCAAACCTCAAAATGAGGCTAAAAAACACGTTTTCCTCACATTTCAGTGACAGAAAGTTCTGGAATCTGAGAGGAGCCACAAATTTCCTTCCACCCAGCGTTCTCCCAAGTCTCCCGATAAAAATGATACCTCACTTGTGTGGGTAGGCCTAGCGCCCGCGACAGGAAATGCCCCAAAACACAACATGGACACATCCCATTTTTTGGCAGAAAACAGAGCTGTTTTTTGCAGAGTGCCTACCTGTAGATTTTGGCCTCTAGCTCAGCCGGCACCTAGGGAAACCTACCAACCCTGTGCATTATTGAAAACTAGAGACCTAGGGGAATCCAAGATGGGGTGACTTGTGGGGCTCTGACCAGGTTCTGTTACCCAGAATCCTTTGCAAACCTCAAAATGTGGCTAAAAAACACGTTTTCCTCACATTTCAGTGACAGAAAGTTCTGGAATCTGAGAGGAGCCACAAATTTCCTTCAACCCAGCATTCCCCCAAGTCTCCCGATAAAAATGATACCTCACTTGTGTGGGTAGGCCTAGCGCCCGCGACAGGAAATGCCCCAAAACACAACGTGGACACATCCCATTTTTTGGCAGAAAACAGAGCTGTTTTTTGCAGAGTGCCTACCTGTAGATTTTGGCCTCTAGCTCAGCCGGCACCTAGGGAAACCTACCAAACCTGTGCATTTTGGAAAACTAGCGACCTAGGGGAATCCAAGATGGGGTGACTTGTGGGGCTCTGACCAGGTTCTGTTAACCAGAATCCTTTGCAAACCTCAAAATGTGGCTAAAAAAACACTTTTTCCTCACATTTCAGTGACAGAAAGTTCTGGAATCTGAGAGGAGCCACAAATTTCTTTCCACCCAGCGTTCCCCCAAGTCTCCCGATAAAAATGATACCTCACTTGTGTGGGAAGGCCTAGCGCCCGTGACAGGAAATGCCCCAAAACACAACGTGGACACATCCCATTTTTTGGACAGAAAACAGAGCTGTTTTTTCCAAAGTGCCTAGCTGTGGATTTTGGCCTCTAGCTCAGTCGGCACATAGGGAAACCTACCAACCCTGTGCATTTTTTAAAACTAGAGACCTAGGGGAATCCAAGATGGGGTGACTTGTGGGGCTCTGACCAGGTTCTGTTACACAGAATCCTTTGCAAACCTCAAAATGTGGCTAAAAACATGTTTTCCTCTCATTTCGGTGACAGAAAGTTCTGGAAGCTGAGAGGAGCCACAAATTTCTTTCCACCCAGCGTTCCCCCAAGTCTCCCAATAAAAATTATACCTCACTTGTGTGGGTAGGTCTAGCGCCCGCGACAGGAAATGCCCCAAAACACAACGTGGACACATCCCATTTTTTGGACAGAAAACAGAGCTGTTTTTTGCAAAGTGCCTAGCTGTGGATTTTGGCCTCTAGCTCAGTCGGCACATAGGGAAACCTACCAACCCTGTGCATTTTTAAAAACTAGAGACCTAGGGGAATCCAAGATGGGGTGACTTGTGGGGCTCTGACCAGGTTCTGTTAACCAGAATCCTTTGCAATTCTCAAAACGTGGCTAAAAAAACACGTTTTCCTCACATTTCAGTGACAGAAAGTTCTGGAATCTGAGAGGAGCCACAAATTTCTTTCCACCCAGCGTTCCCCGAAATCTCCCGATAAAAATTATACCTCACTTGTGTGGGTAGGCCTAGCGCCCGCGAGAGGAAATGCCCCAAAACACAACCTGGACACATCCCATTTTTTGGACAGAAAACAGAGCTGTTTTTAGCAAAGAGCCTAGCTGTGGATTTTGGCCTCTAGCTCAGCCGGCACCTAGGGAAACCTACCAACCCTGTGCATTTTTGAAAACTAGAGACCTAGGGGAATCCAAGATGGGGTGACTTGTGGGGCTCTGACCAGGTTCTGTTACCCAGAATCCTTTGTAAACCTCAAAATGTGGCTAAAAAACACGTTTCCCTCTCATTTCACTGACAGAAAGTTCTTGAAGCTGAGAGGAGACACGAATTTCCTCCCACCCAGCGTTCCCCCAAGTCTCCTGTTTTAAATGATACCTCACTTGTGTGGGTAGGCCTAGCGCCCACGACAGGGAATGCCCCAAAACACAACGTGGACACATCCCATTTTTTGGCAGAAAACAGAGCTGTTTTTTGCAAAGTGCCCACCTATAGATTTTGGCCTCTAGCTCAGCCGGCACCTAGTGAAACCTACCAAACCTGTGCATTTTGGAAAACTAGATACCTAGGGGAATCCAAGATGGGGTGACTTGTGGGGCTCTGACCAGGTTCTGTTACCCAGAATCCTTTGCAAACCTCAAAATGTGGCTAAAAAACACGTTTTCCTCACATTTCAGTGACAGAAAGTTCTGGAATCTGAGAGGAGCCACAAATTTCCTTCAACCCAGCATTCCCCCAAGTCTCCCGATAAAAATGATACCTCACTTGTGTGGGTAGGCCTAGCGCCCGCGACAGGAAATGCCCCAAAACACAACGTGGACACATCCCATTTTTTGGACAGAAAACAGAGCTGTTTTTAGCAAAGAGCCTAGCTGTGGATTTTGGCCTCTAGCTCAGCCGGCACCTAGGGAAACCTACCAACCCTGTGCATTTTTGAAAACTAGAGACCTAGGGGAATCCAAGATGGGGTGACTTGTGGGGCTCTGACCAGGTTCTGTTACCCAGAATCCTTTGCAAACCTCAAAATGTGGCTAAAAAACACGTTTTCCTCACATTTCAGTGACAGAAAGTTCTGGAATCTGAGAGGAGCCACAAATTTCCTTCAACCCAGCATTCCCCCAAGTCTCCCGATAAAAATGATACCTCACTTGTGTGGGTAGGCCTAGCGCCCGCGACAGGAAATGCCCCAAAACACAACATGGACACATCCCATTTTTTGGCAGAAAACAGAGCTGTTTTTTGCAGAGTGCCTACCTGTAGATTTTGGCCTCTAGCTCAGCCGGCACCTAGGGAAACCTACCAACCCTGTGCATTATTGAAAACTCGAGACCTAGGGGAATCCAAGATGGGGTGACTTGTGGGGCTCTGACCAGGTTCTGTTACCCAGAATCCTTTGCAAACCTCAAAATGTGGCTAAAAAACACGTTTTCCTCACATTTCAGTGACAGAAAGTTCTGGAATCTGAGAGGAGCCACAAATTTCCTTCAACCCAGCATTCCCCCAAGTCTCCCGATAAAAATGATACCTCACTTGTGTGGGTAGGCCTAGCGCCCGCGACAGGAAATGCCCCAAAACACAACGTGGACTCATCCCATTTTTTGGCAGAAAACAGAGCTGTTTTTTGCAGAGTGCCTACCTGTAGATTTTGGCCTCTAGCTCAGCCGGCACCTAGGGAAACCTACCAAACCTGTGCATTTTGGAAAACTAGCGACCTAGGGGAATCCAAGATGGGGTGACTTGTGGGGCTCTGACCAGGTTCTGTTAACCAGAATCCTTTGCAAACCTCAAAATGTGGCTAAAAAAACACTTTTTCCTCTCATTTCAGTGACAGAAAGTTCTGGAATCTGAGAGGAGCCACAAATTTCTTTCCACCCAGCGTTCCCCCAAGTCTCCCGATAAAAATGATACCTCACATGTGTGGGTAGGCCTAGCGCCCGCGACAGGAAATGCCCCAAAACACAACGTGGACACATCCCATTTTTTGGCAGAAAAAAGAGCTGTTTTTTGCAGAGTGCCTACCTGTAGATTTTGGCCTCTAGCTCAGCCGGCACCTAGGGAAACCTACCAAACCTGTGCATTTTGGAAAACTAGCGACCTAGGGGAATCCAAGATGGGGTGACTTGTGGGGCTCTGACCAGGTTCTGTTAACCAGAATCCTTTGCAAACCTCAAAATGTGGCTAAAAAAACACTTTTTCCTCACATTTCAGTGACAGAAAGTTCTGGAATCTGAGAGGAGCCACAAATTTCTTTCCACCCAGCGTTCCCCCAAGTCTCCCGATAAAAATGATACCTCACTTGTGTGGGTAGGTCTAGCGCCCGCGACAGGAAATGCCCCAAAACACAACGTGTACACATCCCATTTTTTGGACAGAAAACAGAGCTGTTTTTAGCAAAGAGCCTAGCTGTGGATTTTGGCCTCTAGCTCAGCCGGCACCTATGGAAACCTACCAACCCTGTGCATTTTTGAAAACTAGAGACCTAGGGGAATCCAAGATGGGGTGACTTGTGGGGCTCTGACCAGGTTCTGTTACCCAGAATCCTTTGTAAACCTCAAAATGTGGCTAAAAAACACGTTTCCCTCTCATTTCGCTGACAGAAAGTTCTTGAAGCTGAGAGGAGACACGAATTTCCTCCCACCCAGCGTTACCCCAAGTCTCCTGTTTTAAATGATACCTCACTTGTGTGGGTAGGCCTAGCGCCCACGACAGGGAATGCCCCAAAACACAACGTGGACACATCCCATTTTTTGGCAGAAAACAGAGCTGTTTTTGGCAAAGTGCCCACCTATAGATTTTGGCCTCTAGCTCAGCCGGCACCTAGTGAAACCTACCAAACCTGTGCATTTTGGAAAACTAGATACCTAGGGGAATCCAAGATGGGGTGACTTGTGGGGCTCTGACCAGGTTCTGTTACCCAGAATCCTTTGCAAACCTCAAAACGTGGCTAAAAAAACACGTTTTACTCACATTTCAGTGACAGAAAGTTCTGAAATCTGAGAGGAACCACAAATTTCCTTCCACCCAGCGTTCTCCCAAGTCTCCCGATAAAAATGATGCCTCACTTGTGTGGGTAGGCCTAGCGCCCGCGACACGAAATGCCGTAAAACACAACGTGGACACATCCTATTTTTTGACAGAAAACAGAGCTGTTTTTTTCAAAGTGCCTACCTGTCGATTTTGGCCTCTAGCTCAGCCGGCATCTAGTGAAACCTACCAAACCTGTGCATTTTGGAAAACTAGCGACCTAGGGGAATCGAAGATGGGGTGACTTGTGGGGCTCTGACCAGGTTCTGTTAACCAGAATCCTTTGCAAACCTCAAAATGTGGCTAAAAAAACACTTTTTCCTCACATTTCAGTGACAGAAAGTTCTGGAATCTGAGAGGAGCCACAAATTTCCTTCAACCCAGCATTCCCCCAAGTCTCCCGATAAAAATGATACCTCACATGTGTGGGTAGGCCTAGTGTCCGCGACAGGAAATGCCCCAAAACACAACGTGGACACATCCCATTTTTTGGCAGAAAAAAGAGCTGTTTTTTGCAGAGTGCCTACCTGCAGATTTTGGCCTCTAGCTCAGCCGGCACCTAGGGAAACCTACCAAACCTGTGCATTTTGAAAAACTAGCGGCCTAGGGGAATCCAAGATGGGGTGACTTGTGGGGCTCTGACCAGGTTCTGTTAACCAGAATCCTTTGCAAACCTCAAAATGTGGCTAAAAAAACACTTTTTCCTCACATTTCAGTGACAGAAAGTTCTGGAATCTGAGAGGAGCCACAAATTTCTTTCCACCCAGCGTTCCCCCAAGTCTCCCGATAAAAATGATACCTCACATGTGTGGGTAGGCCTAGCGCCCGTGACAGGAAATGCCCCAAAACACAACGTGGACACATCCCATTTTTTGGACAGAAAACAGAGCTGTTTTTTGCAAAGTGCCTAGCTGTGGATTTTGGCCTCTAGCTCAGTCGGCACATAGGGAAAGCTACCAACCCTGTGCATTTTTTAAAACTAGAGACCTAGGGGAATCCAAGATGGGGTGACTTGTGGGGCTCTGACCAGGTTCTGTTACCCAGAATCCTTTGCAAACCACAAAATGTGGCTAAAAAACATGTTTTCCTCTCATTTCGGTGACAGAAAGTTCTGGAAGCTGAGAGGAGCCACAAATTTCTTTCCACCCAGCGTTCCCCCAAGTCTCCCGATAAAAATGATACCTCACTTGTGTGGGTAGGTCTAGCGCCCGCGACAGGAAATGCCCCAAAACACAACGTGGACACATCCCATTTTTTGGACAGAAAACAGAGCTGTTTTTAGCAAAGAGCCTAGCTGTGGATTTTGGCCTCTAGCTCAGCCGGCACCTAGGGAAACCTACCAACCCTGTGCATTTTTGAAAACTAGAGACCTAGGGGAATCCAAGATGGGGTGACTTGTGGGGCTCTGACCAGGTTCTGTTACCCAGAATCCTTTGTAAACCTCAAAATGTGGCTAAAAAACACGTTTCCCTCTCATTTCACTGACAGAAAGTTCTTGAAGCTGAGAGGAGACACGAATTTCCTCCCACCCAGCGTTCCCCCAAGTCTCCTGTTTTAAATCATACCTCACTTGTGTGGGTAGGCCTAGCGCCCACGACAGGGAATGCCCCAAAACACAACGTGGACACATCCCATTTTTTGGCAGAAAACAGAGCTGTTTTTTGCAAAGTGCCCACCTATAGATTTTGGCCTCTAGCTCAGCCGGCACCTAGTGAAACCTACCAACCCTGTGCATTTTTGAAAACTAGAGACCTAGGGGAATCCAAGATGGGGTGACTTGTGGGGCTCTGACCAGGTTCTGTTACCCAGAATCCTTTGCAAACCTCAAAATGTGGCTAAAAAACACGTTTTCCTCACATTTCAGTGACAGAAAGTTCTGGAATCTGAGAGGAGCCACAAATTTCCTTCAACCCAGGATTCCCCCAAGTCTCCCGATAAAAATGATACCTCACTTGTGTGGGTAGGCCTAGCGCCCGCGACAGGAAATGCCCCAAAACACAACGTGGACACATCCCATTTTTTGGCAGAAAACAGAGCTGTTTTTTGCAGAGTGCCTACCTGCAGATTTTGGCCTCTAGCTCAGCCGGCACCTAGGGAAACCTACCAAACCTGTGCATTTTGAAAAACTAGCGGCCTAGGGGAATCCAAGATGGGGTGACTTGTGGGGCTCTGACCAGGTTCTGTTAACCAGAATCCTTTGCAAACCTCAAAATGTGGCTAAAAAAACACTTTTTCCTCACATTTCAGTGACAGAAAGTTCTGGAATCTGAGAGGAGCCACAAATTTCTTTCCACCCAGCGTTCCCCCAAGTCTCCCGATAAAAATGATACCTCACATGTGTGGGTAGGCCTAGCGCCCGCGACAGGAAATGCCCCAAAACACAACGTGGACACATCCCATTTTTTGGCAGAAAAAAGAGCTGTTTTTTGCAGAGTGCATACCTGTAGATTTTGGCCTCTAGCTCAGCCGGCACCTAGGGAAACCTACCAAACCTGTGCATTTTGGAAAACTAGCGACCTAGGGGAATCCAAGATGGGGTGACTTGTGGGGCTCTGACCAGGTTCTGTTAACCAGAATCCTTTGCAAACCTCAAAATGTGGCTAAAAAAACACTTTTTCCTCACATTTCAGTGACAGAAAGTTCTGGAATCTGAGAGGAGCCACAAATTTCTTTCCACCCAGCGTTCCCCCAAGTCTCCCGATAAAAATGATACCTCACTTGTGTGGGAAGGCCTAGCGCCCGTGACAGGAAATGCCCCAAAACACAACGTGGACACATCCCATTTTTTGGACAGAAAACAGAGCTGTTTTTTGCAAAGTGCCTAGCTGTGGATTTTGGCCTCTAGCTCAGTCGGCACATAGGGAAAGCTACCAACCCTGTGCATTTTTTAAAACTAGAGACCTAGGGGAATCCAAGATGGGGTGACTTGTGGGGCTCTGACCAGGTTCTGTTACCCAGAATCCTTTGCAAACCACAAAATGTGGCTAAAAAACATGTTTTCCTCTCATTTCGGTGACAGAAAGTTCTGGAAGCTGAGAGGAGCCACAAATTTCTTTCCACCCAGCGTTCCCCCAAGTCTCCCGATAAAAATGATACCTCACTTGTGTGGGTAGGTCTAGCACCCGCGACAGGAAATGCCCCAAAACACAACGTGGACACATCCCATTTTTTGGACAGAAAACAGAGCTGTTTTTAGCAAAGAGCCTAGCTGTGGATTTTGGCCTCTAGCTCAGCCGGCACCTAGGGAAACCTACCAACCCTGTGCATTTTTGAAAACTAGAGACCTAGGGGAATCCAAGATGGGTTGACTTGTGGGGCTCTGACCAGGTTCTGTTACCCAGAATCCTTTGTAAACCTCAAAATGTGGCTAAAAAACACGTTTACCTCTCATTTCGCTGACAGAAAGTTCTTGAAGCTGAGAGGAGACACGAATTTCCTCCCACCCAGCGTTCCCCCAAGTCTCCTGTTTTAAATGATACCTCACTTGTGTGGGTAGGCCTAGCGCCCACGACAGGGAATGCCCCAAAACACAACGTGGACACATCCCATTTTTTGGCAGAAAACAGAGCTGTTTTTGGCAAAGTGCCCTCCTATAGATTTTGGCCTCTAGCTCAGCCGGCACCTAGTGAAACCTACCAAACCTGTGCATTTTGGAAAACTAGATAACTAGGGGAATCCAAGATGGGGTGACTTGTGGGGCTCTGACCAGGTTCTGTTACCCAGAATCCTTTGCAAACCTCAAAACGTGGCTAAAAAAACACGTTTTCCTCACATTTCAGTGACAGAAAGTTCTGAAATCTGAGAGGAACCACAAATTTCCTTCCACCCAGCGTTCTCCCAAGTCTCCCGATAAAAATGATGCCTCACTTGTGTGGGTAGGCCTAGCGCCCGCGACAGGAAATACCCCAAAACAAACGTGGACACATCCCATTTTTTGACCGAAAACAGAGCTGTTTTTTGCAAAGTGCCTACCTGTAGATTTTGGCCTCTAGCTCAGCCGGCACATAGGGAAACCTACCAAACCTGTGCATTTTTTTAAACTAGAGACCTAGGGGAATCCAAGATGGGGTGACTTGTGGGGCTCTGTCCAGGTTCTGTTAACCAGAATCCTTTGCAAACCTCAAAACGTGGCTAAAAAAACACGTTTTCCTCACATTTCAGTGACAGAAAGTTCTGGAATCTGATAGGAGCCACAAATGTCTTTCCACCCAGCGTTCCCCCAAGTCTCCCGATAAAAATGATGCCTCACTTGTGTGGGTAGGCCTAGCGCCCGCGACAGGAAATACCCCAAAACAAACTTGGACACATCCCATTTTTTGACCGAAAACAGAGCTGTTTTTTGCAAAGTGCCTACCTGTAGATTTTGGCCTCTAGCTCAGGCGGCACCTAGGGAAACCTACCAACCCTGTGCATTTTTGAAAACTAGAGACCTAGGGGAATCCAAGATGGGGTGACTTGTGGGGCTCTGACCAGGTTCTGTTACCCAGAATCCTTTGCAAACCTCAAAATGTGGCTAAAAAACACGTTTTCCTCACATTTCAGTGACAGAAAGTTCTGGAATCTGAGAGGAGCCACAAATTTCCTTCCACCCAGCGTTCTCCCAAGTCTCCCGATAAAAATGATACCTCACTTGTGTGGGTAGGCCTAGCGCCCGCGACACGAAATGCCGTAAAACACAACGTGGACACATCCTATTTTTTGACAGAAAACAGAGCTGTTTTTTTCAAAGTGCCTACCTGTAGATTTTGGCCTCTAGCTCAGCCGGCACCTAGGGAAACCTACCAAACCTGTGCATTTTTGAAAACTAGAGACCTAGGAGAATCCAAGATGGGGTGACTTGTGGGGCTCTGTCCAGGTTCTGTTAACCAGAATCCTTTGCAAACCTCAAAACGTGGCTAAAAAAACACGTTTTCCTCACATTTCAGTGACAGAAAGTTCTGGAATCTGATAGGAGCCACAAATGTCTTTCCACCCAGCGTTCCCCCAAGTCTCCCGATAAAAATGATACCTCACTTGTGTGGGTAGGCCTAGCGCCCGCGACAGGAAATACCCCAAAACAAACGTGGACACATCCCATTTTTTGACCGAAAACAGAGCTGTTTTTTGCAAAGTGCCTACCTGTAGATTTTGGCCTCTAGCTCAGCCGGCACATAGGGAAACTTACCAAAACTAGAGACGTAGGGGAATCCAAGATGGGGTGACTTGTGGGGCTCTGTCCAGGTTCTGTTAACCAGAATCCTTTGCAAACCTCAAAACGTGGCTAAAAAACACGTTTCCCTCTCATTTCGCTGACAGAAAGTTCTTGAAGCTGAGAGGAGACACAAATTTCCTCCCACCCAGCGTTCCCCCAAGTCTCCTGTTTTAAATGATACCTCACTTGTGTGGGTAGGCCTAGCGCCCTCGACAGGGAATGCCCCAAAACACAACGTGAACACATCCCATTTTTTGGCAGAAAACAGAGCTGTTTTTTGCAAAGTGCCCACCTATAGATTTTGGCCTCTAGCTCAGCCGGCACCGAGTGAAACCTACCAAACCTGTGCATTTTGGAAAACTAGATACCTAGGGGAATCCAAGATGGGGTGACTTGTGGGGCTCTGACCAGGTTCTGTTAACCAGAATCCTTTGCAAACCTCAAAACGTGGCTAAAAAAACACGTTTTCCTCACATTTCAGTGACAGAAAGTTCTGGAATCTGATAGGAGCCACAAATGTCTTTCCACCCAGCGTTCCCCCAAGTCTCCCGATAAAAATGATACCTCACTTGTGTGGGTAGGCCTAGCGCCCGCGACAGGGAATGCCCCTAAACACAACGTGGACACTTCCCATTTTTTGGACAGAAAACAGAGCTGTTTTTTGCAAAGTGCCTAGCTGTGGATTTGGGCCTCTAGCTCAGCCGGCACCTAGGGAAACCTACCAACCCTGTGCATTTTTGAAAACTAGAGACCTAGGGGAATCCAAAATGGGGTGACTTGTGGGGCTCTGACCAGGTTCTGTTACCCAGAATCCTTTGGAAACCTCAAAATGTGGCTAAAAAACACGTTTTCCTCACATTTCAGTGACAGAAAGTTCTGGAATGTGAGAGGAGCCACAAATTTCCTTCAACCCAGCATTCCCCCAAGTCTCCCGATAAAAATGATACCTCACTTGTGTGGGTAGGCCTAGCGCCCGCGACAGGAAATACCCCAAAACACAACGTGGACACATCCCATTTTTTGGCAGAAAACAGAGCTGTTTTTTGCAGAGTGCCTACCTGTAGATTTTGGCCTCTAGCTCAGCCGGCAACTAGGGAAACCTACCAAACCTGTGCATTTTGGAAAACTAGCGACCTAGGGGAATCCAAGATGGGGTGACTTGTGGGGCTCTGACCAGGTTCTGTTAACCAGAATCCTTTGCAAACCTCAAAATGTGGCTAAAAAAACACTTTTTCCTCACATTTCAGTGACAGAAAGTTCTGGAATCTGAGAGGAGCCACAAATTTCTTTCCACCCAGCGTTCCCCCAAGTCTCCCGATAAAAATGATACCTCACTTGTGTGGGGAGGCCTAGCACCCGTGACAGGAAATGCCCCAAAACACAACGTGGACACATCCCATTTTTTGGACAGAAAACAGAGCTGTTTTTTGCAAAGTGCCTAGCTGTGGATTTTGGCCTCTAGCTCAGCCGGCACCTAGGGAAACCTACCAACCCTGTGCATTTTTGAAAACTAGAGACCTAGGGGAATCCAGGATGGGGTGACTTGTGGGGCTCTGACCAGGTTCCGTTACCCAGAATCCTTTGCAAACCTCAAAATGTGGCTAAAAAACACGTTTTCCTCTCATTTCGGTGACAGAAAGTTCTTGAAGCTGAGAGGAGCCACGAATTTCCTCCCACCCAGCTTTCCCCCAAGTCTCCCTATAAAAATGATACCTCACTTGTGTGGGTAGGCCTAGCGCCCGTGACAGGAAATGCCCCAAAACAAATGTGGACACATCCCATTTTTTGACCGAAAACAGAGCTGTTTTTTGCAAAGTGCCTACCTGTAGATTTTGGCCTCTAGCTCAGCCGGCACCTGGGGAAACCTACCAACCCTGTGCATTTTTTAAAACTAGAGACCTAGGGGAATCCAAGATGGGGTGACTTGTGGGGCTCTGACCAGGTTCTGTTACCCAGAATCCTTTGTAAACCTCAAAACGTGGCTAAAAAAACACGTTTTCCTCACATTTCAGTGACAGAAAGTTCTGAAATCTGAGAGGAGCCACAAATTTCCTACCACCCAGCGTTCCCCTAAGTCTCCCAATAAAAATGATACCTCACTTGTGTGGGTAGGCCTAGCGTCAGCGACAGGAAATGCCCTGAAACACAACATGGACACATCCCATTTTTTGACAGAAAACAGAGCTGTTTTTTTCAAAGTGCCTACCTGTAGATTTTGGCCTCTAGCTCAGCCGGCACATAGGGAAACCTACCAACCCTGTGCATTTTTTAAAACTAGAGACCTAGGGGAATCCAAGATGGGGTGACTTGTGGGGCTCTGACCAGGTTCTGTTACCCAGAATCCTTTGCAAACCTCAAAATGTGGCTAAAAAACACGTTTCCCTCTCATTTCGCTGACAGAAAGTTCTTGAAGCTGAGAGGAGCCACGAATTTCCTCCCACCCAGCGTTCCGCCAAGTCTCCTGATAAAAATGATACCTCACTTGTGTGGGTAGGCCTAGCGCCCACGACAGGGAATGCCCCAAAACACAACGTGGACACATCCCATTTTTTGGCAGAAAACAGAGCTGTTTTTTGCAAAGTGCCCACCTATAGATTTTGGCCTCTAGCTCAGCAGGCACCTAGTGAAACCTACCAAACCTGTGCATTTTGGAAAACTAGATACCTAGGGGAATCTAAGATGGGGTGACTTGTGGGGCTCTGACCAGGTTCTGTTACCCAGAATCCTTTGCAAACCTCAAAACGTGGCTAAAAAAACACGTTTTCCTCACATTTCAGTGACAGAAAGTTCTGAAATCTGAGAGGAGCCACAAATTTCCTTCCACCCAGCGTTCTCCCAAGTCTCCCGATAAAAATGATACCTCACTTGTGTGGGTAGGCCTAGCGCCCGCGACACGAAATGCCGTAAAACACAACGTGGACACATCCTATTTTTTGACAGAAAACAGAGCTGTTTTTTTCAAAGTGCCTACCGGTAGATTTTGGCCTCTAGCTCAGCCGGCACCTAGGGAAACCTACCAAACCTGTGCATTTTTGAAAACTAGAGACCTAGGGGAATCCAAGATGGGGTGACTTGTGGGCCTCTGACCAGGTTCTGTTAACCAGAATCCTTTGCAAACCTCAAAACGTGGCTAAAAAAACACGTTTTCCTCACATTTCAGTGACAGAAAGTTCTGGAATCTGATAGGAGCCACAAATTTCTTTCCACCCAGCGTTCCCCCAAGTCTCCCGATAAAAATGATACCTCACTTGTGTGGGTAGGCCTAGCGCCCGCGACAGGAAATACCCCAAAACACAACGTGGACACATCCCATTTTTTGGCAGAAAACAGAGCTGTTTTTTGCAGAGTGCCTACCTGTAGATTTTGGCCTCTAGCTCAGCCGGCAACTAGGGAAACCTACCAAACCTGTGCATTTTGGAAAACTAGCGACCTAGGGGAATCCAAGATGGGGTGACTTGTGGGGCTCTGACCAGGTTCTGTTAACCAGAATCCTTTGCAAACCTCAAAATGTGGCTAAAAAAACACTTTTCCCTCTCATTTCGCTGACAGAAAGTTCTTGAAGCTGAGAGGAGACACGAATGTCCTCCCACCCAGCGTTCCCCCAAGTCTCCTGTTTTAAATGATACCTCACTTGTGTGGGTAGGCCTAGCGCCCACGACAGGGAATGCCCCAAAACACAACGTGGACACATCCCATTTTTTGGCAGAAAACAGAGCTGTTTTTGGCAAAGTGCCCACCTATAGATTTTGGCCTCTAGCTCAGCCGGCACCTAGTGAAACCTACCAAACCTGTGCATTTTGGAAAACTAGATACCTAGGGGAATCCAAGATGGGGTGACTTGTGGGGATCTGACCAGGTTCTGTTACCCAGAATCCTTTGCAAACCTCAAAACGTGGCTAAAAAAACACGTTTTCCTCACATTTCAGTGACAGAAAGTTCTGAAATCTGAGAGGAACCACAAATTTCCTTCCACCCAGCGTTCTCCCAAGTCTCCCGATAAAAATGATACCTCACTTGTGTGGGTAGGCCTAGCGCCCGCGACACGAAATGCCGTAAAACACAACGTGGACACATCCTATTTTTTGACAGAAAACAGAGCTGTTTTTTTCAAAGTGCCTACCTGTAGATTTTGGCCTCTAGCTCAGCCGGCACCTAGGGAAACCTACCAAACCTGTGCATTTTTGAAAACTAGAGACCTTGGGGAATCCAAGATGGGGTGACTTGTGGGGCTCTGTCCAGGTTCTGTTAACCAGAATCCTTTGCAAACCTCAAAACGTGGCTAAAAAAACAAGTTTTCCTCACATTTCAGTGACAGAAAGTTCTGGAATCTGATAGGAGCCACAAATGTCTTTCCACCCAGCGTTCCCCCAAGTCTCCCGATAAAAATGATGCCTCACTTGTGTGGGTAGGCCTAGCGCCCGCGACAGGAAATACCCCAAAACAAACGTGGACACATCCCATTTTTTGACCGAAAACAGAGCTGTTTTTTGCAAAGTGCCTACCTGTAGATTTTGGCCTCTAGCTCAGCCGGCACATAGGGAAACCTACCAAACCTGTGCATTTTTGAAAACTAGAGACCTAGGGGAATCCAAGATGGGGTGACTTGTGGGGCTCTGTCCAGGTTCTGTTAACCAGAATCCTTTGCAAACCTCAAAACGTGGCTAAAAAAACAAGTTTTCCTCACATTTCAGTGACAGAAAGTTCTGGAATCTGATAGGAGCCACAAATGTCTTTCCACCCAGCGTTCCCCCAAGTCTCCCGATAAAAATGATGCCTCACTTATGTGGGTAGGCCTAGCGCCCGCGACAGGAAATACCCCAAAACAAACGTGGACACATCCCATTTTTTGACCGAAAACAGAGCTGTTTTTTGCAAAGTGCCTACCTGTAGATTTTGGCCTCTAGCTCAGCCGGCACATAGGGAAACCTACCAAACCTGTGCATTTTTTAAAACTAGAGACCTAGGGGAATCCAAGATGGGGTGACTTGTGGGGCTCTGTCCAGGTTCTGTTAACCAGAATCCTTTGCAAACCTCAAAACGTGGCTAAAAAAACACGTTTTCCTCACATTTCAGTGACAGAAAGTTCTGGAATCTGATAGGAGCCACAAATGTCTTTCCACCCAGCGTTCCCCCAAGTCTCCCGATAAAAATGATACCTCACTTGTGTGGGTAGGCCTAGCGCCCGCGACAGGGAATACCCCAAAACACAACGTGGACACATCCCATTTTTTGGACAGAAAACAGAGCTGTTTTTTGCAAAGTGCCTAGCTGTGGATTTGGGCCTCTAGCTCAGGCGGCACCTAGGGAAACCTACCAACCCTGTGCATTTTTGAAAACTAGAGACCTAGGGGAATCCAAGATGGGGTGACTTGTGGGGCTCTGACCAGGTTCTGTTACCCAGAATCCTTTGCAAACCTCAAAATGTGGCTAAAAAACAAGTTTTCCTCACATTTCAGTGACAGAAAGTTCTGGAATCTGAGAGGAGCCGCAAATTTCCTTCAACCCAGCATTCCCCCAAGTCTCCCGATAAAAATGATACCTCACTTGTGTGGGTAGGCCTAGCGCCCGCGACAGGAAATGCCCCAAAACACAACGTGGACACATCCCATTTTTTGGCAGAAAACAGAGCTGTTTTTTGCAGAGTGCCTACCTGTAGAATTTGGCCTCTAGCTCAGCCGGCACCTAGGGAAACCTACCAAACCTGTGCTTTTTGGAAAACTAGCGACCTAGGGGAATCCAAGATGGGGTGACTTGTGGGGCTCTGACCAGGTTCTGTTAACCAGAATCCTTTGCAAACCTCAAAATGTGGCTAAAAAACCACTTTTTCCTCACATTTCAGTGACAGAAAGTTCTGGAATCTGAGAGGAGCCACAAATTTCTTTCCACCCAGCGTTCCCCCAAGTCTCCCGATAAAAATGATACCTCACTTGTGTGGGAAGGCCTAGCGCCCGTGACAGGAAATGCCCCAAAACACAACGTGGACACATCCCATTTTTTGGACAGAAAACAGAGCTGTTTTTTCCAAAGTGCCTAGCTGTGGATTTTGGCCTCTAGCTCAGTCGGCACATAGGGAAACCTACCAACCCTGTGCATTTTTTAAAACTAGAGACCTAGGGGAATCCAAGATGGGGTGACTTGTGGGGCTCTGACCAGGTTCTGTTACCCAGAATCCTTTGCAAACCTCAAAATGTAGCTAAAAAACATGTTTTCCTCTCATTTCGGTGACAGAAAGTTCTGGAAGCTGAGAGGAGCCACAAATTTCTTTCCACCCAGCGTTCCCCCAAGTCTCCCGATAAAAATGATACCTCACTTGTGTGGGTAGGTCTAGCGCCCGCGACAGGAAATGCCCCAAAACACAACGTGGACACATCCCATTTTTTGGACAGAAAACAGAGCTGTTTTTTGCAAAGTGCCTAGCTGTGGATTTTGGCCTCTAGCTCAGTCGGCACATAGGGAAACCTACCAACCCTGTGCATTTTTAAAAACTAGAGACCTAGGGGAATCCAAGATGGGGTGACTTGTGGGGCTCTGACTAGGTTCTGTTAACCAGAATCCTTTGCAATTCTCAAAACGTGGCTAAAAAAACACGTTTTCCTCACATTTCAGTGACAAAAAGTTCTGGAATCTGAGAGGAGCCACAAATTTCTTTCCACCCAGCGTTCCCCGAAATCTCCCGATAAAAATTATACCTCACTTGTGTGGGTAGGCCTAGCGCCCGCGAGAGGAAATGCCCCAAAACACAACCTGGACACATCCCATTTTTTGGACAGAAAACAGAGCTGTTTTTAGCAAAGAGCCTAGCTGTGGATTTTGGCCTCTAGCTCAGCCGGCACCTAGGGAAACCTACCAACCCTGTGCATTTTTGAAAACTAGAGACCTAGGGGAATCCAAGATGGGGTGACTTGTGGGGCTCTGACCAGGTTCTGTTACCCAGAATCCTTTGTAAACCTCAAAATGTGGCTAAAAAACACGTTTCCCTCTCATTTCAAGGACAGAAAGTTCTTGAAGCTGAGAGGAGACACGAATTTCCTCCCACCCAGCGTTCCCCCAAGTCTCCTGTTTTAAATGATACCTCACTTGTGTGGGTAGGCCTAGCGCCCACGACAGGGAATGCCCCAAAACACAACGTGGACACATCCCATTTTTTGGCAGAAAACAGAGCTGTTTTTTGCAAAGTGCCCACCTATAGATTTTGGCCTCTAGCTCAGCCGGCACCTAGTGAAACCTACCAAACCTGTGCATTTTGGAAAACTAGATACCTAGGGGAATCCAAGATGGGGTGACTTGTGGGGCTCTGACCAGGTTCTGTTACCCAGAATCCTTTGCAAACCTCAAAATGTGGCTAAAAAACACGTTTTCCTCACATTTCAGTGACAGAAAGTTCTGGAATCTGAGAGGAGCCACAAATTTCCTTCAACCCAGCATTCCCCCAAGTCTCCCGATAAAAATGATACCTCACTTGTGTGGGTAGGCCTAGCGCCCGCGACAGGAAATGCCCCAAAACACAACGTGGACACATCCCATTTTTTGGACAGAAAACAGAGCTGTTTTTAGCAAAGAGCCTAGCTGTGGATTTTGGCCTCTAGCTCAGCCGGCACCTAGGGAAACCTACCAACCCTGTGCATTTTTGAAAACTAGAGACCTAGGGGAATCCAAGATGGGGTGACTTGTGGGGCTCTGACCAGGTTCTGTTACCCAGAATCCTTTGCAAACCTCAAAATGTGGCTAAAAAACACGTTTTCCTCACATTTCAGTGACAGAAAGTTCTGGAATCTGAGAGGAGCCACAAATTTCCTTCAACCCAGCATTCCCCCAAGTCTCCCGATAAAAATGATACCTCACTTGTGTGGGTAGGCCTAGCGCCCGCGACAGGAAATGCCCCAAAACACAACATGGACACATCCCATTTTTTGGCAGAAAACAGAGCTGTTTTTTGCAGAGTGCCTACCTGTAGATTTTGGCCTCTAGCTCAGCCGGCACCTAGGGAAACCTACCAACCCTGTGCATTTTTGAAAACTAGAGACCTAGGGGAATCCAAGATGGGGTGACTTGTGGGGCTCTGACCAGGTTCTGTTACCCAGAATCCTTTGCAAACCTCAAAATGTGGCTAAAAAACACGTTTTCCTCACATTTCAGTGACAGAAAGTTCTGGAATCTGAGAGGAGCCACAAATTTCCTTCAACCCAGCATTCCCCCAAGTCTCCCGATAAAAATGATACCTCACTTGTGTGGGTAGGCCTAGCGCCCGCGACAGAAAATGCCCCAAAACACAACGTGGACACATCCCATTTTTTGGCAGAAAACAGAGCTGTTTTTTGCAGAGTGCCTACCTGTAGATTTTGGCCTCTAGCTCAGCCGGCACCTAGGGAAACCTACCAAACCTGTGCATTTTGGAAAACTAGCGACCTAGGGGAATCCAAGATGGGGTGACTTGTGGGGCTCTGACCAGGTTCTGTTAACCAGAATCCTTTGCAAACCTCAAAATGTGGCTAAAAAAACACTTTTTCCTCACATTTCAGTGACAGAAAGTTCTGGAATCTGAGAGGAGCCACAAATTTCTTTCCACCCAGCGTTCCCCCAAGTCTCCCGATAAAAATGATACCTCACTTGTGTGGGAAGGCCTAGCGCCCGTGACAGGAAATGCCCCAAAACACAACGTGGACACATCCCATTTTTTGGACAGAAAACAGAGCTGTTTTTTGCAAAGTGCCTAGCTGTGGATTTTGGCCTCTAGCTCAGTCGGCACATAGGGAAACCTACCAACCCTGTGCATTTTTTAAAACTAGAGACCTAGGGGAATCCAAGATGGGGTGACTTGTGGGGCTCTGACCAGGTTCTGTTACCCAGAATTCTTTGCAAACCACAAAATGTGGCTAAAAAACATGTTTTCCTATCATTTCGGTGACAGAAAGTTCTGGAAGCTGAGAGGAGCCACAAATTTCTTTCCACCCAGCGTTCCCCCAAGTCTCCCGATAAAAATGATACCTCACTTGTGTGGGTAGGTCTAGCGCCCGCGACAGGAAATGCCCCAAAACACAACGTGGACACATCCCATTTTTTGGACAGAAAACAGAGCTGTTTTTAGCAAAGAGGCTAGCTGTGGATTTTGGCCTCTAGCTCAGCCGGCACCTAGGGAAACCTACCAACCCTGTGCATTTTTGAAAACTAGAGACCTAGGGGAATCCAAGATGGGGTGACTTGTGGGGCTCTGACCAGGTTCTGTTACCCAGAATCCTTTGTAAACCTCAAAATGTGGCTAAAAAACACGTTTCCCTCTCATTTCGCTGACAGAAAGTTCTTGAAGCTGAGAGGAGACACGAATTTCCTCCCACCCAGCGTTCCCCCAAGTCTCCTGTTTTAAATGAGACCTCACTTGTGTGGGTAGGCCTAGCGCCCACGACAGGGAATGCCCCAAAACACAACGTGGACACATCCCATTTTTTGGCAGAAAACAGAGCTGTTTTTGGCAAAGTGCCCACCTATAGATTTTGGCCTCTAGCTCAGCCGGCACCTAGTGAAACCTACCAAACCTGTGCATTTTGGAAAACTAGATACCTAGGGGAATCCAAGATGGGGTGACTTGTGGGGCTCTGACCAGGTTCTGTTACCCAGAATCCTTTGCAAACCTCAAAACGTGGCTAAAAAAACACGTTTTACTCACATTTCAGTGACAGAAAGTTCTGAAATCTGAGAGGAACCACAAATTTCCTTCCACCCAGCGTTCTCCCAAGTCTCCCGATAAAAATGATGCCTCACTTGTGTGGGTAGGCCTAGCGCCCGCAACACGAAATGCCGTAAAACACAACGTGGACACATCCTATTTTTTGACAGAAAACAGAGCTGTTTTTTTCAAAGTGCCTACCTGTCGATTTTGGCCTCTAGCTCAGCCGGCACCTAGTGAAACCTACCAAACCTGTGCATTTTGGAAAACTAGATACCTAGGGGAATCCAAGATGGGGTGACTTGTGGGGCTCTGACCAGGTTCTGTTACCCAGAATCCTTTGCAAACCTCAAAACGTGGCTAAAAAAACAAGTTTTCCTCACATTTCAGTGACAGAAAGTTCTGAAATCTGAGAGGAACCACAAATTTCCTTCCACCCAGCGTTCTCCCAAGTCTCCCGATAAAAATGATGCCTCACTTGTGTGGGTAGGCCTAGCGCCCGCGACAGGAAATACCCCAAAACAAACGTGGACACATCCCATTTTTTGACCGAAAACAGAGCTGTTTTTTGCAAAGTGCCTACCTGTAGATTTTGGCCTCTAGCTCAGCCGGCACATAGGGAAACCTACCAAACCTGTGCATTTTTTAAAACTAGAGACCTAGGGGAATCCAAGATGGGGTGACTTGTGGGGCTCTGTCCAGGTTCTGTTAACCAGAATCCTTTGCAAACCTCAAAACGTGGCTAAAAAAACACGTTTTCCTCACATTTCAGTGACAGAAAGTTCTGGAATCTGATAGGAGCCACAAATGTCTTTCCACCCAGCGTTCCCCCAAGTCTCCCGATAAAAATGATGCCTCACTTGTGTGGGTAGGCCTAGCGCCAGCGACAGGAAATACCCCAAAACAAACGTGGACACATCCCATTTTTTGACCGAAAACAGAGCTGTTTTTTGCAAAGTGCCTACCTGTAGATTTTGGCCTCTAGCTCAGCCGGCACATAGGGAAACCTACCAAACCTGTGCATTTTTTAAAACTAGAGACCTAGGGGAATCCAAGATGGGGTGACTTGTGGGGCTCTGTCCAGGTTCTGTTAACCAGAATCCTTTGCAAACCTCAAAATGTGGATAAAAAACACGTTTTCCTCACATTTCAGTGACAGAAAGTTCTGGAATCTGAGAGGAGCCACAAATTTCCTTCAACCCAGCATTCCCCCAAGTCTCCCGATAAAAATGATACCTCACTTGTGTAGGTAGGCCTAGCGCCCGCGACAGGAAATGCCCCAAAACACAACGTGGACACATCCCATTTTTTGGCAGAAAAAAGAGCTGTTTTTTGCAGAGTGCCTACCTGTAGATTTTGGCCTCTAGCTCAGCCGGCACCTAGGGAAACCTACCAAACCTGTGCATTTTGGAAAACTAGCGACCTAGGGGAATCCAAGATGGGGTGACTTGTGGGGCTCTGACCAGGTTCTGTTAACCAGAATCCTTTGCAAACCTCAAAATGTGGCTAAAAAAACACTTTTTCCTCACATTTCAGTGACAGAAAGTTCTGGAATCTGAGAGGAGCCACAAATGTCTTTCCACCCAGCGTTCCCCCAAGTCTCCCGATAAAAATGATACCTCACTTGTGTGGGTAGGCCTAGCGCCCGCGACAGGGAATGCCCCAAAACACAACGTGGACACATCCCATTTTTTGGACAGAAAACAGAGCTGTTTTTTGCAAAGTGCCTAGCTGTGGATTTGGGCCTCTAGCTCAGGCGGCACCTAGGGAAACCTACCAACCCTGTGCATTTTTGAAAACTAGAGACCTAGGGGAATCCAAGATGGGGTGACTTGTGGGGCTCTGACCAGGTTCTGTTACCCAGAATCCTTTGCAAACCTCAAAATGTGGATAAAAAACACGTTTTCCTCACATTTCAGTGACAGAAAGTTCTGGAATCTGAGAGGAGCCACAAATTTCCTTCAACCCAGCATTCCCCCAAGTCTCCCGATAAAAATGATACCTCACTTGTGTGGGTAGGCCTAGCGCCCGCGACAGGAAATGCCCCAAAACACAACGTGGACACATCCCATTTTTTGGCAGAAAAAAGAGCTGTTTTTTGCAGAGTGCCTACCTGTAGATTTTGGCCTCTAGCTCAGCCGGCACCTAGGGAAACCTACCAAACCTGTGCATTTTGGAAAACTAGCGACCTAGGGGAATCCAAGATGGGGTGACTTGTGGGGCTCTGACCAGGTTCTGTTAACCAGAATCCTTTGCAAACCTCAAAATGTGGCTAAAAAAACACTTTTTCCTCACATTTCAGTGACAGAAAGTTCTGGAATCTGAGAGGAGCCACAAATTTCTTTCCACCCAGCGTTCCCCCAAGTCTCCCGATAAAAATGATACCTCACTTGTGTGGGAAGGCCTAGCGCCCGTGACAGGAAATGCCCCAAAACACAACGTGGACACATCCCATTTTTTGGACAGAAAACAGAGCTGTTTTTTGCAAAGTGCCTAGCTGTGGATTTTGGCCTCTAGCTCAGTCGGCACATAGGGAAAGCTACCAACCCTGTGCATTTTTTAAAACTAGAGACCTAGGGGAATCCAAGATGGGGTGACTTGTGGGGCTCTGTCCAGGTTCTGTTACCCAGAATCCTTTGCAAACCACAAAATGTGGCTAAAAAACATGTTTTCCTCTCATTTCGGTGACAGAAAGTTCTGGAAGCTGAGAGGAGCCACAAATTTCTTTCCACCCAGCGTTCCCCCAAGTCTCCCGATAAAAATGATACCTCACTTGTGTGGGTAGGTCTAGCGCCCGCGACAGGAAATGCCCCAAAACACAACGTGGACACATCCCATTTTTTGGACAGAAAACAGAGCTGTTTTTAGCAAAGAGCCTAGCTGTGGATTTTGGCCTCTAGCTCAGCCGGCACCTAGGGAAACCTACCAACGCTGTGCATTTTTGAAAACTAGAGACCTAGGGGAATCCAAGATGGGGTGACTTGTGGGGCTCTGACCAGGTTCTGTTACCCAGAATCCTTTGTAAACCTCAAAATGTGGCTAAAAAACACGTTTCCCTCTCATTTCACTGACAGAAAGTTCTTGAAGCTGAGAGGAGACACGAATTTCCTCCCACCCAGCGTTCCCCCAAGTCTCCTGTTTTAAATCATACCTCACTTGTGTGGGTAGGCCTAGCGCCCACGACAGGGAATGCCCCAAAACACAACGTGGACACATCCCATTTTTTGGCAGAAAACAGAGCTGTTTTTTGCAAAGTGCCCACCTATAGATTTTGGCCTCTAGCTCAGCCGGCACCTAGTGAAACCTACCAAACCTGTGCATTTTGGAAAACTAGATACCTAGGGGAATCCAAGATGGGGTGACTTGTGGGGCTCTGACCAGGTTCTGTTACCCAGAATCCTTTGCAAACCTCAAAATGTGGCTAAAAAACACGTTTTCCTCACATTTCAGTGACAGAAAGTTCTGGAATCTGAGAGGAGCAACAAATTTCCTTCAACCCAGCATTCCCCCAAGTCTCCCGATAAAAATGATACCTCACTTGTGTGTGTAGGCCAAGCGCCCGCGACAGGAAATGCCCCAAAACACAACGTGGACACATCCCATTTTTTGGACAGAAAACAGAGCTGTTTTTAGCAAAGAGCCTAGCTGTGGATTTTGGCCTTTAGCTCAGCCGGCACCTAGGAAAACCTACCAACCCTGTGCATTTTTGAAAACTAGAGACCTAGGGGAATCCAAGATGGGGTGACTTGTGGGGCTCTGACCAGGTTCTGTTACCCAGAATCCTTTGCAAACCTCAAAATGTGGCTAAAAAACACGTTTTCCTCACATTTCAGTGACAGAAAGTTCTGGAATCTGAGAGGAGCCACAAATTTCCTTCAACCCAGGATTCCCCCAAGTCTCCCGATAAAAATGATACCTCACTTGTGTGGGTAGGCCTAGCGCCCGCGACAGGAAATGCCCCAAAACACAACGTGGACACATCCCATTTTTTGGCAGAAAACAGAGCTGTTTTTTGCAGAGTGCCTACCTGTAGATTTTGGCCTCTAGCTCAGCCGGCACCTAGGGAAACCTACCAAACCTGTGCTTTTTGGAAAACTAGCGACCTAGGGGAATCCAAGATGGGGTGACTTGTGGGGCTCTGACCAGGTTCTGTTAACCAGAATCCTTTGCAAACCTCAAAATGTGGCTAAAAAAACACTTTTTCCTCACATTTCAGTGACAGAAAGTTCTGGAATCTGAGAGGAGCCACAAATTTCCTTCAACCCAGCATTCCCCCAAGTCTCCCGATAAAAATGATACCTCACATGTGTGGGTAGGCCTAGCGCCCGCGACAGGAAATGCCCCAAAACACAACGTGGACACATCCCATTTTTTGGCAGAAAAAAGAGCTGTTTTTTGCAGAGTGCCTACCTGCAGATTTTGGCCTCTAGCTCAGCCGGCACCTAGGGAAACCTACCAAACCTGTGCATTTTGAAAAACTAGCGACCTAGGGGAATCCAAGATGGGGTGACTTGTGGGGCTCTGACCAGGTTCTGTTAACCAGAATCCTTTGCAAACCTCAAAATGTGGCTAAAAAAACAGTTTTTCCTCACATTTCAGTGACAGAAAGTTCTGGAATCTGAGAGGAGCCACAAATTTCTTTCCACCCAGCGTTCCCCCAAGTCTCCCGATAAAAATGATACCTCACATGTGTGGGTAGGCCTAGCGCCCGCGACAGGAAATGCCCCAAAACACAACGTGGACACATCCCATTTTTTGGCAGAAAAAAGAGCTGTTTTTTGCAGAGTGCCTACCTGTAGATTTTGGCCTCTAGCTCAGCCGGCACCTAGGGAAACCTACCAAACCTGTGCATTTTGGAAAACTAGCGACCTAGGGGAATCCAAGATGGGGTGACTTGTGGGGCTCTGACCAGGTTCTGTTAACCAGAATCCTTTGCAAACCTCAAAATGTGGCTAAAAAAACACTTTTTCCTCACATTTCAGTGACAGAAAGTTCTGGAATCTGAGAGGAGCCACAAATTTCTTTCCACCCAGCGTTCCCCCAAGTCTCCCGATAAAAATGATACCTCACTTGTGTGGGAAGGCCTAGCGCCCGTGACAGGAAATGCCCCAAAACACAACGTGGACACATCCCATTTTTTGGACAGAAAACAGAGCTGTTTTTTGCAAAGTGCCTAGCTGTGGATTTTGGCCTCTAGCTCAGTCGGCACATAGGGAAACCTACCAACCCTGTGCATTTTTTAAAACTAAAGACCTAGGGGAATCCAAGATGGGGTGACTTGTGGGGCTCTGACCAGGTTCTGTTACCCAGAATCCTTTGCAAACCACAAAATGTGGCTAAAAAACATGTTTTCCTCTCATTTCGGTGACAGAAAGTTCTGGAAGCTGAGAGGAGCCACAAATTTCTTTCCACCCAGCGTTCCCCCAAGTCTCCCGATAAAAATGATACCTCACTTGTGTGGGTAGGTCTAGTGCCCGCGACAGGAAATGCCCCAAAACACAACGTGGACACATCCCATTTTTTGGATAGAAAACAGAGCTGTTTTTAGCAAAGAGCCTAGCTGTGGATTTTGGCCTCTAGCTCAGCCGGCACCTAGGGAAACCTACCAACCCTGTGCATTTTTGAAAACTAGAGACCTAGGGGAATCCAAGATGGGGTGACTTGTGGGGCTCTGACCAGGTTCTGTTACCCAGAATCCTTTGTAAACCTCAAAATGTGGCTAAAAAACACGTTTCCCTCTCATTTCGCTGACAGAAAGTTCTTGAAGCTGAGAGGAGACACGAATTTCCTCCCACCCAGCGTTCCCCCAAGTCTCCTGTTTTAAATGATACCTCACTTGTGTGGGTAGGCCTAGCGCCCACGACAGGGAATGCCCCAAAACACAACGTGGACACATCCCATTTTTTGGCAGAAAACAGAGCTGTTTTTGGCAAAGTGCCCACCTATAGATTTTGGCCTCTAGCTCAGCCGGCACCTAGTGAAACCTACCAAACCTGTGCATTTTGGAAAACTAGATACCTAGGGGAATCCAAGATGGGGTGACTTGTGGGGCTCTGACCAGGTTCTGTTACCCAGAATCCTTTGCAAACCTCAAAACGTGGCTAAAAAAACACGTTTTCCTCACATTTCAGTGACAGAAAGTTCTGAAATCTGAGAGGAACCACAAATTTCCTTCCACCCAGCGTTCTCCCAAGTCTCCCGATAAAAATGATGCCTCACTTGTGTGGGTAGGCCTAGCGCCCGCGACAGGAAATACCCCAAAACAAACGTGGACACATCCCATTTCTTGACCGAAAACAGAGCTGTTTTTTGCAAAGTGCCTACCTGTAGATTTTGGCCTCTAGCTCAGCCGGCACATAGGGAAACCTACCAAACCTGTGCATTTTTTAAAACTAGAGACCTAGGGGAATCCAAGATGGGGTGACTTGTGGGGCTCTGTCCAGGTTCTGTTAACCAGAATCCTTTGCAAACCTCAAAACGTGGCTAAAAAAACACGTTTTCCTCACATTTCAGTGACAGAAAGTTCTGGAATCTGATAGGAGCCACAAATGTCTTTCCACCCAGCGTTCCCCCAAGTCTCCCGATAAAAATGATACCTCACTTGTGTGGGTAGGCCTAGCGCCCGCGACAGGAAATACCCCAAAACAAACGTGGACACATCCCATTTTTTGACCGAAAACAGAGCTGTTTTTTGCAAAGTGCCTACCTGTAGATTTTGGCCTCTAGCTCAGCCGGCACATAGGGAAACCTACCAAACCTGTGCATTTTTTTAAACTAGAGACCTAGGGGAATCCAAGATGGGGTGACTTGTGGGGCTCTGTCCAGGTTCTGTTAACCAGAATCCTTTGCAAACCTCAAAACGTGGCTAAAAAAACACGTTTTCCTCACATTTCAGTGACAGAAAGTACTGGAATCTGATAGGAGCCACAAATGTCTTTCCACCCAGCGTTACCCCAAGTCTCCCGATAAAAATGATACCTCACTTGTGTGGGTAGGCCTAGCGCCCGCGACAGGGAATGCCCCAAAACACAACGTGGACACATCCCATTTTTTGGACAGAAAACAGAGCTGTTTTTTGCAAAGTGCCTAGCTGTGGATTTGGGCCTCTAGCTCAGCCGGCACCTAGGGAAACCTACCAACCCTGTGCATTTTTGAAAACTAGAGACCTAGGGGAATCCAAGATGGGGTGACTTGTGGGGCTCTGACCAGGTTCTGTTACCCAGAATCCTTTGGAAACCTCAAAATGTGGCTAAAAAACACGTTTTCCTCACATTTCAGTGACAGAAAGTTCTGGAATGTGAGAGGAGCCACAAATTTCCTTCAACCCAGCATTCCCCCAAGTCTCCCGATAAAAATGATACCTCACTTGTGTGGGTAGGCCTAGCGCCCGCGACAGGAAATACCCCAAAACACAACGTGGACACATCCCATTTTTTGGCAGAAAACAGAGCTGTTTTTTGCAGAGTGCCTACCTGTAGATTTTGGCCTCTAGCTCAGCCGGCAACTAGGGAAACCTACCAAACCTGTGCATTTTGGAAAACTAGCGACCTAGGGGAATCCAAGATGGGGTGACTTGTGGGGCTCTGACCAGGTTCTGTTAACCAGAATCCTTTGCAAACCTCAAAATGTGGCTAAAAAAACACTTTTTCCTCACATTTCAGTGACAGAAAGTTCTGGAATCTGAGAGGAGCCACAAATTTCTTTCCACCCAGCGTTCCCCCAAGTCTCCCGATAAAAATGATACCTCACTTGTGTGGGTAGGCCTAGCGCCCGCGTCACGAAATGCCGTAAAACACAACGTGGACACATCCTATTTTTTGACAGAAAACAGAGCTGTTTTTTTCAAAGTGCCTACCTGTAGATTTTGGCCTCTAGCTCAGCCGGCACCTAGGGAAACCTACCAAACCTGTGCATTTTTGAAAACTAGAGACCTAGGAGAATCCAAGATGGGGTGACTTGTGGGGCTCTGTCCAGGTTCTGTTAACCAGAATCCTTTGCAAACCTCAAAACATGGCTAAAAAAACACGTTTTCCTCACATTTCAGTGACAGAAAGTTCTGGAATCTGATAGGAGCCACAAATGTCTTTCCACCCAGCGTTCCCCCAAGTCTCCCGATAAAAATGATACCTCACTTGTGTGGGTAGGCCTAGCGCCCGCGACAGGAAATACCCCAAAACAAACGTGGACACATCCCATTTTTTGACCGAAAACAGAGCTGTTTTTTGCAAAGTGCCTACCTGTAGATTTTGGCCTCTAGCTCAGCCGGCACATAGGGAAACCTACCAAACCTGTGCATTTTTTTAAACTAGAGACCTAGGGGAATCCAAGATGGGGTGACTTGTGGGGCTCTGTCCAGGTTCTGTTAACCAGAATCCTTTGCAAACCTCAAAACGTGGCTAAAAAAACACGTTTTCCTCACATTTCAGTGACAGAAAGTACTGGAATCTGATAGGAGCCACAAATGTCTTTCCACCCAGCGTTCCCCCAAGTCTCCCGATAAAAATGATACCTCACTTGTGTGGGTAGGCCTAGCGCCCGCGACAGGGAATGCCCCAAAACACAACGTGGACACATCCCATTTTTTGGACAGAAAACAGAGCTGTTTTTTGCAAAGTGCCTAGCTGTGGATTTGGGCCTCTAGCTCAGCCGGCACCTAGGGAAACCTACCAACCCTGTGCATTTTTGAAAACTAGAGACCTAGGGGAATCCAAGATGGGGTGACTTGTGGGGCTCTGACCAGGTTCTGTTACCCAGAATCCTTTGGAAACCTCAAAATGTGGCTAAAAAACACGTTTTCCTCACATTTCAGTGACAGAAAGTTCTGGAATGTGAGAGGAGCCACAAATTTCCTTCAACCCAGCATTCCCCCAAGTCTCCCGATAAAAATGATACCTCACTTGTGTGGGTAGGCCTAGCGCCCGCGACAGGAAATACCCCAAAACACAACGTGGACACATCCCATTTTTTGGCAGAAAACAGAGCTGTTTTTTGCAGAGTGCCTACCTGTAGATTTTGGCCTCTAGCTCAGCCGGCAACTAGGGAAACCTACCAAACCTGTGCATTTTGGAAAACTAGCGACCTAGGGGAATCCAAGATGGGGTGACTTGTGGGGCTCTGACCAGGTTCTGTTAACCAGAATCCTTTGCAAACCTCAAAATCTGGCTAAAAAAACACTTTTTCCTCACATTTCAGTGACAGAAAGTTCTGGAATCTGAGAGGAGCCACAAATTTCTTTCCACCCAGCGTTCCCCCAAGTCTCCCGATAAAAATGATACCTCACTTGTGTGGGGAGGCCTAGCACCCGTGACAGGAAATGCCCCAAAACACAACGTGGACACATCCCATTTTTTGGACAGAAAACAGAGCTGTTTTTTGCAAAGTGCCTAGCTGTGGATTTTGGCCTCTAGCTCAGCCGGCACCTAGGGAAACCTACCAACCCTGTGCATTTTTGAAAACTAGAGACCTAGGGGAATCCAGGATGGGGTGACTTGTGGGGCTCTGACCAGGTTCCGTTACCCAGAATCCTTTGCAAACCTCAAAATGTGGCTAAAAAACACGTTTTCCTCTCATTTCGGTGACAGAAAGTTCTTGAAGCTGAGAGGAGCCACGAATTTCCTCCCACCCAGCTTTCCCCCAAGTCTCCCTATAAAAATGATACCTCACTTGTGTGGGTAGGCCTAGCGCCCGTGACAGGAAATGCCCCAAAACAAATGTGGACACATCCCATTTTTTGACCGAAAACAGAGCTGTTTTTTGCAAAGTGCCTACCTGTAGATTTTGGCCTCTAGCTCAGCCGGCACCTGGGGAAACCTACCAAACCTGTGCATTTTTGAAAACTAGAGACCTAGGGGAATCCAAGATGGGGTGACTTGTGGGGCTCTGACCAGGTTCTGTTACCCAGAATCCTTTGTAAACCTCAAAACGTGGCTAAAAAAACACGTTTTCCTCACATTTCAGTGACAGAAAGTTCTGAAATCTGAGAGGAGCCACAAATTTCCTTCCACCCAGCGTTCCCCCAAGTCTCCCAATAAAAATGATACCTCACTTGTGTGGGTAGGCCTAGCGTCAGCGACAGGAAATGCCCTGAAACACAACATGGACACATCCCATTTTTTGACACAAAACAGAGCTGTTTTTTTCAAAGTGCCTACCTGTAGATTTTGGCCTCTAGCTCAGCCGGCACATAGGGAAACCTACCAACCCTGTGCATTTTTTAAAACTAGAGACCTAGGGGAATCCAAGATGGGGTGACTTGTGGGGCTCTGACCAGGTTCTGTTACCCAGAATCCTTTGCAAACCTCAAAATGTGGCTAAAAAACATGTTTTCCTCTCATTTCGGTGACAGAAAGTTCTGGAATCTGAGAGGAGCCACGAATTTCCTCCCACCCGACGTTCCCCCAAGTCTCCCTATAAAAATGATACCTCACTTGTGTGGGTAGGCCTAGCGCCCGCGACAGGAAATGCCCCAAAACACAACGTGGACACATCCCATTTTTTTGACAGAAAACAGAGCTGTTTTTAGCAAAGAGCCTAGCTGTGGATTTTGGCCTCTAGCTCAGCCGGCACCTAGGGAAACCTACCAACCCTGTGCATTTTTGAAAACTAGAGACCTAGGGGAATCCAAGATGGGGTGACTTGTGGGGCTCTGACCAGGTTCTGTTACCCAGAATCCTTTGCAAACCTCAAAATGTGGCTAAAAAACATGTTTTCCTCTCATTTCGGTGACAGAAAGTTCTTGAAGCTGAGAGGAGCCACGAATTTCCTCCCACCCAGCGTTCCCCCAAGTCTCCTGATAAAAATGATACCTCACTTGTGTGGGTAGGCCTAGCGCCCACGACAGGGAATGCCCCAAAACACAACGTGGACACATCCCATTTTTTGGCAGAAAACAGAGCTGTTTTTTGCAAAGTGCCCACCTATAGATTTTGGCCTCTAGCTCAGCCGGCACCTAGTGAAACCTACCAAACCTGTGCATTTTTGAAAACTAGCGACCTAGGGGAATCCAAGATGGGGTGACTTGTGGGGCTCTGACCAGGTTCTGTTACCCAGAATCCTTTGCAAACCTCAAAACGTGGCTAAAAAAACACATTTTCCTCACATTTCAGTGACAGAAAGTTCTGAAATCTGAGAGGAGCCACAAATTTCCTTCCACCCAGCGTTCTCCCAAGTCTCCTGATAAAAATGATACCTCACTTGTGTGGGTAGGCCTAGCGCCCGCGACACAAAATTCCATAAAACACAACGTGGACACATCCTATTTTTTGACAGAAAACAGAGCTGTTTTTTTCAAAGTGCCTACCTGTAGATTTTGGCCTCTAGCTCAGCCGGCACCTAGGGAAACCTACCAAACCTGTGCATTTTTGAAAACTAGAGACCTAGGGGAATCCAAGATGGGGTGACTTGTGGGGCTCTGACCAGGTTCTGTTAACCAGAATCCTTTGCAAACCTCAAAACGTGGCTAAAAAAACACGTTTTCCTCACATTTCAGTGACAGAAAGTTCTGGAATCTGATAGGAGCCACAAATTTCTTTCCACCCAGCGTTCCCCCAAGTCTCCCGATAAAAATGATACCTCACTTGTGTGGGTAGGCCTAGCGCCCGCGACAGGGAATGCCCAAAAACACAACGTGGACACATCCCATTTTTTGGACAGAAAACAGAGCTGTTTTTTGCAAAGTGCCTAGCTGTGGATTTTGGCCTCTAGCTCAGCCGGCACCTAGGGAAATGTTCCAACCCTGTGCATTTTTGAAAACTAGAGACCTAGGGGAATCCAAGATGGGGTGACTTGTGGGGCTCTGACCAGGTTCTGTTACCCAGAATCCTTTGCAAACCTCAAAATGTGGCTAAAAAACACGTTTCCCTCTCATTTCGCTGACAGAAAGTTCTTGAAGCTGAGAGGAGCCATGAATTTCCTCCCACCCAGCGTTCCCCCAAGTCTCCTGATAAAAATGATACCTCACTTGTGTGGGTAGGCCTAGCGCCCACGACAGGGAATGCCCCAAAACACAACGTGGACACATCCCATTTTTTGGCAGAAAACAGAGCTGTTTTTTGCAAAGTGCCCACCTATAGATTTTGGCCTCTAGCTCAGCCGGCACCTAGTGAAACCTACCAAACCTGTGCATTTTGGAAAACTAGATACCTAGGGGAATCCAAGATGGGGTGACTTGTGGGGCTCTGACCAGGTTCTGTTACCCAGAATCCTTTGCAAACCTCAAAACGTGGCTAAAAAAACACGTTTTCCTCACATTTCAGTGACAGAAAGTTCTGAAATCTGAGAGGAGCCACAAATTTCCTTCCACCCAGCGTTCTCCCAAGTCTCCCGATAAAAATGATACCTCACTTGTGTGGGTAGGCCTAGCGCCCGCGACACGAAATGCCGTAAAACACAACGTGGACTCATCCTATTTTTTGACAGAAAACAGAGCTGTTTTTTTCAAAGTGCCTACCTGTAGATTTTGGCCTCTAGCTCAGCCGGCACCTAGGGAAACCTACCAAACCTGTGCATTTTTGAAAACTAGAGACCTAGGGGAATCCAAGATGGGGTGACTTGTGGGCCTCTGACCAGGTTCTGTTAACCAGAATCCTTTGCAAACCTCAAAACGTGGCTAAAAAAACACGTTTTCCTCACATTTCAGTGACAGAAAGTTCTGGAATCTGATAGGAGCCACAAATTTCTTTCCACCCAGCGTTCCCCCAAGTCTCCCGATAAAAATGATACCTCACTTGTGTGGGTAGGCCTAGCGCCCGCAACAGGAAATACCCCAAAACACAACATGGACACATCCCATTTTTTGGCAGAAAACAGAGCTGTTTTTTGCAGAGTGCCTACCTGTAGATTTTGGCCTCTAGCTCAGCCGGCAACTAGGGAAACCTACCAAACCTGTGCATTTTGGAAAACTAGCGACCTAGGGGAATCCAAGATGGGGTGACTTGAGGGGCTCTGACCAGGTTCTGTTAACCAGAATCCTTTGCAAACCTCAAAATGTGGCTAAAAAAACACTTTTTCCTCACATTTCAGTGACAGAAAGTTATGGAATCTGAGAGGAGCCACAAATTTCTTTCCACCCAGCGTTCCCCCAAGTCTCCCGATAAAAATGATACCTCACTTGTGTGGGAAGGCCTAGCACCCGTGACAGGAAATGCCCCAAAACACAACGTGGACACATCCCATTTTTTGGACAGAAAACAGAGCTGTTTTTTGCAAAGTGCCTAGCTGTGGATTTTGGCCTCTAGCTCAGCCGGCACCTAGGGAAACCTACCAACCCTGTGCATTTTTGAAAACTAGAGACCTAGGGGAATCCAAGATGGGGTGACTTGTGGGGCTCTGACCAGGTTCCGTTACCCAGAATCCTTTGCAAACCTCAAAATGTGGCTAAAAAACACGTTTTCCTCTCATTTCGGTGACAGAAAGTTCTTGAAGCTGAGAGGAGCCACGAATTTCCTCCCACCCAGCTTTCCCCCAAGTCTCCCTATAAAAATGATACCTTACTTGTGTGGGTAGGCCTAGCACCCGTGACAGGAAATGCCCCAAAACAAATGTGGACACATCCCATTTTTTGACCGAAAACAGAGCTGTTTTTTGCAAAGTGCCTACCTGTAGATTTTGGCCTCTAGCTCAGCCGGCACCTGGGGAAACCTACCAAACCTGTGCATTTTTGAAAACTAGAGACATAGGGGAATCCAAGATGGGGTGACTTGTGGGGCTCTGACCAGGTTCTGTTACCCAGAATCCTTTGTAAACCTCAAAACGTGGCTAAAAAAACACGTTTTCCTCACATTTCAGTGACAGAAAGTTCTGAAATCTGAGAGGAGCCACAAATTTCCTTCCACCCAGCGTTCCCCCAAGTCTCCCAATAAAAATGATACCTCACTTGTGTGGGTAGGCCTAGCGTCAGCGACAGGAAATGCCCTGAAACACAACATGGACACATCCCATTTTTTGACAGAAAACAGAGCTGTTTTTTTCAAAGTGCCTACCTGTAGATTTTGGCCTCTAGCTCAGCCGGCACATAGGGAAACCTACCAACCCTGTGCATTTTTTAAAACTAGAGACCTAGGGGAATCCAAGATGGGGTGACTTGTGGGGCTCTGACCAGGTTCTGTTACCCAGAATCCTTTGCAAACCTCAAAATGTGGCTAAAAAACATGTTTTCCTCTCATTTCGGTGACAGAAAGTTCTGGAAGCTGAGAGGAGCCACGAATTTTCTCCCACCCGACGTTCCCCCAAGTCTCCCGATAAAAATGATACCTCACTTGTGTGGGTAGGCCTAGCGCCCGCGACAGGAAATGCCACAAAACACAACGTGGACACATCCCATTTTTTTGACTGAAAACAGAGCTGTTTTTAGCAAAGAGCCTAGCTGTGGATTTTGGCCTCTAGCTCAGCCGGCACCTAGGGAAACTTACCAACCCTGTGCATTTTTGAAAACTAGAGACCTAGGTGAATCCAAGATGGGGTGACTTGTGGGGCTCTGACCAGGTTCTGTTACCCAGAATCCTTTGCAAACCTCAAAATGAGGCTAAAAAACATGTTTTCCTCTCATTTCAGTGACAGAAAGTTCTTGAAGCTGAGAGGAGCCACGAATTTCCTCCCACCCAGCATTCCCCCAAGTCTCCTGATAAAAATGATTCCTCACTTGTGTGGGTAGGCCTAGCGCCCACGACAGGGAATGCCCCAAAACACAACGTGGACACATCCCATTTTTTGGCAGAAAACAGAGCTGTTTTTTGCAAAGTGCCCACCTATAGATTTTGGCCTCTAGCTCAGCCGGCACATAGGGAAACCTACCAAACCTGTGCATTTTGGAAAACTAGATACCTAGGGGAATCCAAGATGGGGTGACTTGTGGGGCTCTGACCAGGTTCTGTTACCCAGAATCCTTTGCAAACCTCAAAACGTGGCTAAAAAAACACATTTTCCTCACATTTCAGTGACAGAAAGTTCTGAAATCTGAGAGGAGCCACAAATTTCCTTCCACCCAGCGTTCTCCCAAGTCTCCCGATAAAAATGATACCTCACTTGTGTGGGTAGGCCTAGCGCCCGCGACACGAAATGCCATAAAACACAACGTGGACACATCCTATTTTTTGAGAGAAAACAGAGCTGTTTTTTTCAAAGTGCCTACCTGTAGATTTTGGCCTCTAGCTCAGCCGGCACCTAGGGAAACCTACCAAACCTGTGCATTTTTGAAAACTAGAGACCTAGGGGAATCCAAGATGGGGTGACTTGTGGGGCTCTGACCAGGTTCTGTTAACCAGAATCCTTTGCAAACCTCAAAACGTGGCTAAAAAAACACGTTTTCCTCACATTTCAGTGACAGAAAGTTCTGGAATCTGATAGGAGTCACAAATTTCTTTCCACCCAGCGTTCCCCCAAGTCTCCCGATAAAAATGATACCTCACTTGTGTGGGTAGGCCTAGCGCCCGCGACAGGGAATGCCCAAAAACACAACGTGGACACATCCCATTTTTTGGACAGAAAACAGAGCTGTTTTTTGCAAAGTGCCAAGCTGTGGATTTTGGCCTCTAGCTCAGCCGGCACCTAGGGAAACCTACCAACCCTGTGCATTTTTGAAAACTAGAGACCTAGGGGAATCCAAGATGGGGTGACTTGTGGGGCTCTGACCAGGTTCTGTTACCCAGAATCCTTTGCAAACCTCAAAATGTGGCTAAAAAACAAGTTTTCCTCTCATTTCGGTGACAGAAAGTTCTTGAAGCTCAGAGGAGCCACGAATTTCCTCCCACCCAGCGTTCCCCCAAGTCTCCCGAGAAAAATGATACCTCACTTGTGTGGGTAGGCCTAGCGCCCGCGACAGGAAATGCCCCAAAACAAACGTGGACACATCCCATTTTTTGACCGAAAACAGAGCTGTTTTTTGCAAAGTGCCTACCTGTAGATTTTGGCCTCTAGCTCAGCCGGCACCTGGAGAAACCTAGCAAACCTGTGCATTTTTCAAAACTAGAGACCTAGCGGAATCTAAGATGGGGTGACTTGTGGGGCTCTGACCAGGTTCTGTTACCCAGAATCCTTTGCAAACCTCAAAATGTGGCTAAAAAAACACGTTTTCCTCACATTTCAGTGACAGAAAGTTCTGGAATCTGAGAGGAGCCACAAATTTCCTTCAACCCAGCGTTCCCCCAAGTCTCCTGATAAAAATGATACCTCACTTGTGTGGGTAGTCCTAGCGCCCGCGACAGGAAATGCTCCAAAACACAACGTGGACACATCCCATTTTTTGACCGAAAACAGAGCTGTTTTTTTCAAAGTGCCTACCTGTAGATTTTGGTCTCTAGCTCAGCCGGTACATAGGGAAACCTACCAAACCTGTGCATTTTTTAAAACTAGAGACCTAGGGGAATCCAAGATGGGGTGACTTGTGGGGCTCTGTCCAGGTTCTGTTAACCAGAATCCTTTGCAAACCTCAAAACGTGGCTAAAAAAACACGTTTTCCTCACATTTCAGTGACAGAAAGTTCTGGAATCTGATAGGAGCCACAAATGTCTTTCCACCCAGCGTTCCCCCAAGTCTCCCGATAAAAATGATGCCTCACTTGTGTGGGTAGGCCTAGCGCCAGCGACAGGAAATACCCCAAAACAAACGTGGACACATCCCATTTTTTGACCGAAAACAGAGCTGTTTTTTGCAAAGTGCCTACCTGTAGATTTTGGCCTCTAGCTCAGCCGGCACATAGGGAAACCTACCAAACCTGTGCATTTTTTAAAACTAGAGACCTAGGGGAATCCAAGATGGGGTGACTTGTGGGGCTCTGTCCAGGTTCTGTTAACCAGAATCCTTTGCAAACCTCAAAATGTGGATAAAAAACACGTTTTCCTCACATTTCAGTGACAGAAAGTTCTGGAATCTGAGAGGAGCCACAAATTTCCTTCAACCCAGCATTCCCCCAAGTCTCCCGATAAAAATGATACCTCACTTGTGTGGGTAGGCCTAGCGCCCGCGACAGGAAATGCCCCAAAACACAACGTGGACACATCCCATTTTTTGGCAGAAAAAAGAGCTGTTTTTTGCAGAGTGCCTACCTGTAGATTTTGGCCTCTAGCTCAGCCGGCACCTAGGGAAACCTACCAAACCTGTGCATTTTGGAAAACTAGCGACCTAGGGGAATCCAAGATGGGGTGACTTGTGGGGCTCTGACCAGGTTCTGTTAACCAGAATCCTTTGCAAACCTCAAAATGTGGCTAAAAAAACACTTTTTCCTCACATTTCAGTGACAGAAAGTTCTGGAATCTGAGAGGAGCCACAAATGTCTTTCCACCCAGCGTTCCCCCAAGTCTCCCGATAAAAATGATACCTCACTTGTGTGGGTAGGCCTAGCGCCCGCGACAGGGAATGCCCCAAAACACAACGTGGACACATCCCATTTTTTGGACAGAAAACAGAGCTGTTTTTTGCAAAGTGCCTAGCTGTGGATTTGGGCCTCTAGCTCAGGCGGCACCTAGGGAAACCTACCAACCCTGTGCATTTTTGAAAACTAGAGACCTAGGGGAATCCAAGATGGGGTGACTTGTGGGGCTCTGACCAGGTTCTGTTACCCAGAATCCTTTGCAAACCTCAAAATGTGGATAAAAAACACGTTTTCCTCACATTTCAGTGACAGAAAGTTCTGGAATCTGAGAGGAGCCACAAATTTCCTTCAACCCAGCATTCCCCCAAGTCTCCCGATAAAAATGATACCTCACTTGTGTGGGTAGGCCTAGCGCCCGCGACAGGAAATGCCCCAAAACACAACGTGGACACATCCCATTTTTTGGCAGAAAAAAGAGCTGTTTTTTGCAGAGTGCCTACCTGTAGATTTTGGCCTCTAGCTCAGCCGGCACCTAGGGAAACCTACCAAACCTGTGCATTTTGGAAAACTAGCGACCTAGGGGAATCCAAGATGGGGTGACTTGTGGGGCTCTGACCAGGTTCTGTTAACCAGAATCCTTTGCAAACCTCAAAATGTGGCTAAAAAAACACTTTTTCCTCACATTTCAGTGACAGAAAGTTCTGGAATCTGAGAGGAGCCACAAATTTCTTTCCACCCAGCGTTCCCCCAAGTCTCCCGATAAAAATGATACCTCACTTGTGTGGGAAGGCCTAGCGCCCGTGACAGGAAATGCCCCAAAACACAACGTGGACACATCCCATTTTTTGGACAGAAAACAGAGCTGTTTTTTGCAAAGTGCCTAGCTGTGGATTTTGGCCTCTAGCTCAGTCGGCACATAGGGAAAGCTACCAACCCTGTGCATTTTTTAAAACTAGAGACCTAGGGGAATCCAAGATGGGGTGACTTGTGGGGCTCTGTCCAGGTTCTGTTACCCAGAATCCTTTGCAAACCACAAAATGTGGCTAAAAAACATGTTTTCCTCTCATTTCGGTGACAGAAAGTTCTGGAAGCTGAGAGGAGCCACAAATTTCTTTCCACCCAGCGTTCCCCCAAGTCTCCCGATAAAAATGATACCTCACTTGTGTGGGTAGGTCTAGCGCCCGCGACAGGAAATGCCCCAAAACACAACGTGGACACATCCCATTTTTTGGACAGAAAACAGAGCTGTTTTTAGCAAAGAGCCTAGCTGTGGATTTTGGCCTCTAGCTCAGCCGGCACCTAGGGAAACCTACCAACGCTGTGCATTTTTGAAAACTAGAGACCTAGGGGAATCCAAGATGGGGTGACTTGTGGGGCTCTGACCAGGTTCTGTTACCCAGAATCCTTTGTAAACCTCAAAATGTGGCTAAAAAACACGTTTCCCTCTCATTTCACTGACAGAAAGTTCTTGAAGCTGAGAGGAGACACGAATTTCCTCCCACCCAGCGTTCCCCCAAGTCTCCTGTTTTAAATCATACCTCACTTGTGTGGGTAGGCCTAGCGCCCACGACAGGGAATGCCCCAAAACACAACGTGGACACATCCCATTTTTTGGCAGAAAACAGAGCTGTTTTTTGCAAAGTGCCCACCTATAGATTTTGGCCTCTAGCTCAGCCGGCACCTAGTGAAACCTACCAAACCTGTGCATTTTGGAAAACTAGATACCTAGGGGAATCCAAGATGGGGTGACTTGTGGGGCTCTGACCAGGTTCTGTTACCCAGAATCCTTTGCAAACCTCAAAATGTGGCTAAAAAACACGTTTTCCTCACATTTCAGTGACAGAAAGTTCTGGAATCTGAGAGGAGCAACAAATTTCCTTCAACCCAGCATTCCCCCAAGTCTCCCGATAAAAATGATACCTCACTTGTGTGTGTAGGCCAAGCGCCCGCGACAGGAAATGCCCCAAAACACAACGTGGACACATCCCATTTTTTGGACAGAAAACAGAGCTGTTTTTAGCAAAGAGCCTAGCTGTGGATTTTGGCCTCTAGCTCAGCCGGCACCTAGGGAAACCTACCAACCCTGTGCATTTTTGAAAACTAGAGACCTAGGGGAATCCAAGATGGGGTGACTTGTGGGGCTCTGACCAGGTTCTGTTACCCAGAATCCTTTGCAAACCTCAAAATGTGGCTAAAAAACACGTTTTCCTCACATTTCAGTGACAGAAAGTTCTGGAATCTGAGAGGAGCCACAAATTTCCTTCAACCCAGGATTCCCCCAAGTCTCCCGATAAAAATGATACCTCACTTGTGTGGGTAGGCCTAGCGCCCGCGACAGGAAATGCCCCAAAACACAACGTGGACACATCCCATTTTTTGGCAGAAAACAGAGCTGTTTTTTGCAGAGTGCCTACCTGTAGATTTTGGCCTCTAGCTCAGCCGGCACCTAGGGAAACCTACCAAACCTGTGCTTTTTGGAAAACTAGCGACCTAGGGGAATCCAAGATGGGGTGACTTGTGGGGCTCTGACCAGGTTCTGTTAACCAGAATCCTTTGCAAACCTCAAAATGTGGCTAAAAAAACACTTTTTCCTCACATTTCAGTGACAGAAAGTTCTGGAATCTGAGAGGAGCCACAAATTTCCTTCAACCCAGCATTCCCCCAAGTCTCCCGATAAAAATGATACCTCACATGTGTGGGTAGGCCTAGCGCCCGCGACAGGAAATGCCCCAAAACACAACGTGGACACATCCCATTTTTTGGCAGAAAAAAGAGCTGTTTTTTGCAGAGTGCCTACCTGCAGATTTTGGCCTCTAGCTCAGCCGGCACCTAGGGAAACCTACCAAACCTGTGCATTTTGAAAAACTAGCGACCTAGGGGAATCCAAGATGGGGTGACTTGTGGGGCTCTGACCAGGTTCTGTTAACCAGAATCCTTTGCAAACCTCAAAATGTGGCTAAAAAAACAGTTTTTCCTCACATTTCAGTGACAGAAAGTTCTGGAATCTGAGAGGAGCCACAAATTTCTTTCCACCCAGCGTTCCCCCAAGTCTCCCGATAAAAATGATACCTCACATGTGTGGGTAGGCCTAGCGCCCGCGACAGGAAATGCCCCAAAACACAACGTGGACACATCCCATTTTTTGGCAGAAAAAAGAGCTGTTTTTTGCAGAGTGCCTACCTGTAGATTTTGGCCTCTAGCTCAGCCGGCACCTAGGGAAACCTACCAAACCTGTGCATTTTGGAAAACTAGCGACCTAGGGGAATCCAAGATGGGGTGACTTGTGGGGCTCTGACCAGGTTCTGTTAACCAGAATCCTTTGCAAACCTCAAAATGTGGCTAAAAAAACACTTTTTCCTCACATTTCAGTGACAGAAAGTTCTGGAATCTGAGAGGAGCCACAAATTTCTTTCCACCCAGCGTTCCCCCAAGTCTCCCGATAAAAATGATACCTCACTTGTGTGGGAAGGCCTAGCGCCCGTGACAGGAAATGCCCCAAAACACAACGTGGACACATCCCATTTTTTGGACAGAAAACAGAGCTGTTTTTTGCAAAGTGCCTAGCTGTGGATTTTGGCCTCTAGCTCAGTCGGCACATAGGGAAACCTACCAACCCTGTGCATTTTTTAAAACTAAAGACCTAGGGGAATCCAAGATGGGGTGACTTGTGGGGCTCTGACCAGGTTCTGTTACCCAGAATCCTTTGCAAACCACAAAATGTGGCTAAAAAACATGTTTTCCTCTCATTTCGGTGACAGAAAGTTCTGGAAGCTGAGAGGAGCCACAAATTTCTTTCCACCCAGCGTTCCCCCAAGTCTCCCGATAAAAATGATACCTCACTTGTGTGGGTAGGTCTAGTGCCCGCGACAGGAAATGCCCCAAAACACAACGTGGACACATCCCATTTTTTGGATAGAAAACAGAGCTGTTTTTAGCAAAGAGCCTAGCTGTGGATTTTGGCCTCTAGCTCAGCCGGCACCTAGGGAAACCTACCAACCCTGTGCATTTTTGAAAACTAGAGACCTAGGGGAATCCAAGATGGGGTGACTTGTGGGGCTCTGACCAGGTTCTGTTACCCAGAATCCTTTGTAAACCTCAAAATGTGGCTAAAAAACACGTTTCCCTCTCATTTCGCTGACAGAAAGTTCTTGAAGCTGAGAGGAGACACGAATTTCCTCCCACCCAGCGTTCCCCCAAGTCTCCTGTTTTAAATGATACCTCACTTGTGTGGGTAGGCCTAGCGCCCACGACAGGGAATGCTCCAAAACACAACGTGGACACATCCCATTTTTTGGCAGAAAACAGAGCTGTTTTTGGCAAAGTGCCCACCTATAGATTTTGGCCTCTAGCTCAGCCGGCACCTAGTGAAACCTACCAAACCTGTGCATTTTGGAAAACTAGATACCTAGGGGAATCCAAGATGGGGTGACTTGTGGGGCTCTGACCAGGTTCTGTTACCCAGAATCCTTTGCAAACCTCAAAACGTGGCTAAAAAAACACGTTTTCCTCACATTTCAGTGACAGAAAGTTCTGAAATCTGAGAGGAACCACAAATTTCCTTCCACCCAGCGTTCTCCCAAGTCTCCCGATAAAAATGATGCCTCACTTGTGTGGGTAGGCCTAGCGCCCGCGACAGGAAATACCCCAAAACAAACGTGGACACATCCCATTTCTTGACCGAAAACAGAGCTGTTTTTTGCAAAGTGCCTACCTGTAGATTTTGGCCTCTAGCTCAGCCGGCACATAGGGAAACCTACCAAACCTGTGCATTTTTTAAAACTAGAGACCTAGGGGAATCCAAGATGGGGTGACTTGTGGGGCTCTGTCCAGGTTCTGTTAACCAGAATCCTTTGCAAACCTCAAAACGTGGCTAAAAAAACACGTTTTCCTCACATTTCAGTGACAGAAAGTTCTGGAATCTGATAGGAGCCACAAATGTCTTTCCACCCAGCGTTCCCCCAAGTCTCCCGATAAAAATGATGCCTCACTTGTGTGGGTAGGCCTAGCGCCCGCGTCACGAAATGCCGTAAAACACAACGTGGACACATCCTATTTTTTGACAGAAAACAGAGCTGTTTTTTTCAAAGTGCCTACCTGTAGATTTTGGCCTCTAGCTCAGCCGGCACCTAGGGAAACCTACCAAACCTGTGCATTTTTGAAAACTAGAGACCTAGGAGAATCCAAGATGGGGTGACTTGTGGGGCTCTGTCCAGGTTCTGTTAACCAGAATCCTTTGCAAACCTCAAAACGTGGCTAAAAAAACACGTTTTCCTCACATTTCAGTGACAGAAAGTTCTGGAATCTGATAGGAGCCACAAATGTCTTTCCACCCAGCGTTCCCCCAAGTCTCCCGATAAAAATGATACCTCACTTGTGTGGGTAGGCCTAGCGCCCGCGACAGGAAATACCCCAAAACAAACGTGGACACATCCCATTTTTTGACCGAAAACAGAGCTGTTTTTTGCAAAGTGCCTACCTGTAGATTTTGGCCTCTAGCTCAGCCGGCACATAGGGAAACCTACCAAACCTGTGCATTTTTTTAAACTAGAGACCTAGGGGAATCCAAGATGGGGTGACTTGTGGGGCTCTGTCCAGGTTCTGTTAACCAGAATCCTTTGCAAACCTCAAAACGTGGCTAAAAAAACACGTTTTCCTCACATTTCAGTGACAGAAAGTACTGGAATCTGATAGGAGCCACAAATGTCTTTCCACCCAGCGTTACCCCAAGTCTCCCGATAAAAATGATACCTCACTTGTGTGGGTAGGCCTAGCGCCCGCGACAGGGAATGCCCCAAAACACAACGTGGACACATCCCATTTTTTGGACAGAAAACAGAGCTGTTTTTTGCAAAGTGCCTAGCTGTGGATTTGGGCCTCTAGCTCAGCCGGCACCTAGGGAAACCTACCAACCCTGTGCATTTTTGAAAACTAGAGACCTAGGGGAATCCAAGATGGGGTGACTTGTGGGGCTCTGACCAGGTTCTGTTACCCAGAATCCTTTGGAAACCTCAAAATGTGGCTAAAAAACACGTTTTCCTCACATTTCAGTGACAGAAAGTTCTGGAATGTGAGAGGAGCCACAAATTTCCTTCAACCCAGCATTCCCCCAAGTCTCCCGATAAAAATGATACCTCACTTGTGTGGGTAGGCCTAGCGCCCGCGACAGGAAATACCCCAAAACACAACGTGGACACATCCCATTTTTTGGCAGAAAACAGAGCTGTTTTTTGCAGAGTGCCTACCTGTAGATTTTGGCCTCTAGCTCAGCCGGCAACTAGGGAAACCTACCAAACCTGTGCATTTTGGAAAACTAGCGACCTAGGGGAATCCAAGATGGGGTGACTTGTGGGGCTCTGACCAGGTTCTGTTAACCAGAATCCTTTGCAAACCTCAAAATGTGGCTAAAAAAACACTTTTTCCTCACATTTCAGTGACAGAAAGTTCTGGAATCTGAGAGGAGCCACAAATTTCTTTCCACCCAGCGTTCCCCCAAGTCTCCCGATAAAAATGATACCTCACTTGTGTGGGTAGGCCTAGCGCCCGCGTCACGAAATGCCGTAAAACACAACGTGGACACATCCTATTTTTTGACAGAAAACAGAGCTGTTTTTTTCAAAGTGCCTACCTGTAGATTTTGGCCTCTAGCTCAGCCGGCACCTAGGGAAACCTACCAAACCTGTGCATTTTTGAAAACTAGAGACCTAGGAGAATCCAAGATGGGGTGACTTGTGGGGCTCTGTCCAGGTTCTGTTAACCAGAATCCTTTGCAAACCTCAAAACGTGGCTAAAAAAACACGTTTTCCTCACATTTCAGTGACAGAAAGTTCTGGAATCTGATAGGAGCCACAAATGTCTTTCCACCCAGCGTTCCCCCAAGTCTCCCGATAAAAATGATACCTCACTTGTGTGGGTAGGCCTAGCGCCCGCGACAGGAAATACCCCAAAACAAACGTGGACACATCCCATTTTTTGACCGAAAACAGAGCTGTTTTTTGCAAAGTGCCTACCTGTAGATTTTGGCCTCTAGCTCAGCCGGCACATAGGGAAACCTACCAAACCTGTGCATTTTTTTAAACTAGAGACCTAGGGGAATCCAAGATGGGGTGACTTGTGGGGCTCTGTCCAGGTTCTGTTAACCAGAATCCTTTGCAAACCTCAAAACGTGGCTAAAAAAACACGTTTTCCTCACATTTCAGTGACAGAAAGTACTGGAATCTGATAGGAGCCACAAATGTCTTTCCACCCAGCGTTCCCCCAAGTCTCCCGATAAAAATGATACCTCACTTGTGTGGGTAGGCCTAGCGCCCGCGACAGGGAATGCCCCAAAACACAACGTGGACACATCCCATTTTTTGGACAGAAAACAGAGCTGTTTTTTGCAAAGTGCCTAGCTGTGGATTTGGGCCTCTAGCTCAGCCGGCACCTAGGGAAACCTACCAACCCTGTGCATTTTTGAAAACTAGAGACCTAGGGGAATCCAAGATGGGGTGACTTGTGGGGCTCTGACCAGGTTCTGTTACCCAGAATCCTTTGGAAACCTCAAAATGTGGCTAAAAAACACGTTTTCCTCACATTTCAGTGACAGAAAGTTCTGGAATGTGAGAGGAGCCACAAATTTCCTTCAACCCAGCATTCCCCCAAGTCTCCCGATAAAAATGATACCTCACTTGTGTGGGTAGGCCTAGCGCCCGCGACAGGAAATACCCCAAAACACAACGTGGACACATCCCATTTTTTGGCAGAAAACAGAGCTGTTTTTTGCAGAGTGCCTACCTGTAGATTTTGGCCTCTAGCTCAGCCGGCAACTAGGGAAACCTACCAAACCTGTGCATTTTGGAAAACTAGCGACCTAGGGGAATCCAAGATGGGGTGACTTGTGGGGCTCTGACCAGGTTCTGTTAACCAGAATCCTTTGCAAACCTCAAAATGTGGCTAAAAAAACACTTTTTCCTCACATTTCAGTGACAGAAAGTTCTGGAATCTGAGAGGAGCCACAAATTTCTTTCCACCCAGCGTTCCCCCAAGTCTCCCGATAAAAATGATACCTCACTTGTGTGGGGAGGCCTAGCACCCGTGACAGGAAATGCCCCAAAACACAACGTGGACACATCCCATTTTTTGGACAGAAAACAGAGCTGTTTTTTGCAAAGTGCCTAGCTGTGGATTTTGGCCTCTAGCTCAGCCGGCACCTAGGGAAACCTACCAACCCTGTGCATTTTTGAAAACTAGAGACCTAGGGGAATCCAGGATGGGGTGACTTGTGGGGCTCTGACCAGGTTCCGTTACCCAGAATCCTTTGCAAACCTCAAAATGTGGCTAAAAAACACGTTTTCCTCTCATTTCGGTGACAGAAAGTTCTTGAAGCTGAGAGGAGCCACGAATTTCCTCCCACCCAGCTTTCCCCCAAGTCTCCCTATAAAAATGATACCTCACTTGTGTGGGTAGGCCTAGCGCCCGTGACAGGAAATGCCCCAAAACAAATGTGGACACATCCCATTTTTTGACCGAAAACAGAGCTGTTTTTTGCAAAGTGCCTACCTGTAGATTTTGGCCTCTAGCTCAGCCGGCACCTGGGGAAACCTACCAAACCTGTGCATTTTTGAAAACTAGAGACCTAGGGGAATCCAAGATGGGGTGACTTGTGGGGCTCTGACCAGGTTCTGTTACCCAGAATCCTTTGTAAACCTCAAAACGTGGCTAAAAAAACACGTTTTCCTCACATTTCAGTGACAGAAAGTTCTGAAATCTGAGAGGAGCCACAAATTTCCTTCCACCCAGCGTTCCCCCAAGTCTCCCAATAAAAATGATACCTCACTTGTGTGGGTAGGCCTAGCGTCAGCGACAGGAAATGCCCTGAAACACAACATGGACACATCCCATTTTTTGACACAAAACAGAGCTGTTTTTTTCAAAGTGCCTACCTGTAGATTTTGGCCTCTAGCTCAGCCGGCACATAGGGAAACCTACCAACCCTGTGCATTTTTTAAAACTAGAGACCTAGGGGAATCCAAGATGGGGTGACTTGTGGGGCTCTGACCAGGTTCTGTTACCCAGAATCCTTTGCAAACCTCAAAATGTGGCTAAAAAACATGTTTTCCTCTCATTTCGGTGACAGAAAGTTCTGGAATCTGAGAGGAGCCACGAATTTCCTCCCACCCGACGTTCCCCCAAGTCTCCCTATAAAAATGATACCTCACTTGTGTGGGTAGGCCTAGCGCCCGCGACAGGAAATGCCCCAAAACACAACGTGGACACATCCCATTTTTTTGACAGAAAACAGAGCTGTTTTTAGCAAAGAGCCTAGCTGTGGATTTTGGCCTCTAGCTCAGCCGGCACCTAGGGAAACCTACCAACCCTGTGCATTTTTGAAAACTAGAGACCTAGGGGAATCCAAGATGGGGTGACTTGTGGGGCTCTGACCAGGTTCTGTTACCCAGAATCCTTTGCAAACCTCAAAATGTGGCTAAAAAACATGTTTTCCTCTCATTTCGGTGACAGAAAGTTCTTGAAGCTAAGAGGAGCCACGAATTTCCTCCCACCCAGCGTTCCCCCAAGTCTCCTGATAAAAATGATACCTCACTTGTGTGGGTAGGCCTAGCGCCCACGACAGGGAATGCCCCAAAACACAACGTGGACACATCCCATTTTTTGGCAGAAAACAGAGCTGTTTTTTGCAAAGTGCCCACCTATAGATTTTGGCCTCTAGCTCAGCCGGCACCTAGTGAAACCTACCAAACCTGTGCATTTTTGAAAACTAGCGACCTAGGGGAATCCAAGATGGGGTGACTTGTGGGGCTCTGACCAGGTTCTGTTACCCAGAATCCTTTGCAAACCTCAAAACGTGGCTAAAAAAACACATTTTCCTCACATTTCAGTGACAGAAAGTTCTGAAATCTGAGAGGAGCCACAAATTTCCTTCCACCCAGCGTTCTCCCAAGTCTCCCGATAAAAATGATACCTCACTTGTGTGGGTAGGCCTAGCGCCCGCGACACAAAATTCCATAAAACACAACGTGGACACATCCTTTTTTTGACAGAAAACAGAGCTGTTTTTTTCAAAGTGCCTACCTGTAGATTTTGGCCTCTAGCTCAGCCGGCACCTAGGGAAACCTACCAAACCTGTGCATTTTTGAAAACTAGAGACCTAGGGGAATCCAAGATGGGGTGACTTGTGGGGCTCTGACCAGGTTCTGTTAACCAGAATCCTTTGCAAACCTCAAAACGTGGCTAAAAAAACACGTTTTCCTCACATTTCAGTGACAGAAAGTTCTGGAATCTGATAGGAGCCACAAATTTCTTTCCACCCAGCGTTCCCCCAAGTCTCCCGATAAAAATGATACCTCACTTGTGTGGGTAGGCCTAGCGCCCGCGACAGGGAATGCCCAAAAACACAACGTGGACACATCCCATTTTTTGGACAGAAAACAGAGCTGTTTTTTGCAAAGTGCCTAGCTGTGGATTTTGGCCTCTAGCTCAGCCGGCACCTAGGGAAATGTTCCAACCCTGTGCATTTTTGAAAACTAGAGACCTAGGGGAATCCAAGATGGGGTGACTTGTGGGGCTCTGACCAGGTTCTGTTACCCAGAATCCTTTGCAAACCTCAAAATGTGGCTAAAAAACACGTTTCCCTCTCATTTCGCTGACAGAAAGTTCTTGAAGCTGAGAGGAGCCATGAATTTCCTCCCACCCAGCGTTCCCCCAAGTCTCCTGATAAAAATGATACCTCACTTGTGTGGGTAGGCCTAGCGCCCACGACAGGGAATGCCCCAAAACACAACGTGGACACATCCCATTTTTTGGCAGAAAACAGAGCTGTTTTTTGCAAAGTGCCCACCTATAGATTTTGGCCTCTAGCTCAGCCGGCACCTAGTGAAACCTACCAAACCTGTGCATTTTGGAAAACTAGATACCTAGGGGAATCCAAGATGGGGTGACTTGTGGGGCTCTGACCAGGTTCTGTTACCCAGAATCCTTTGCAAACCTCAAAACGTGGCTAAAAAAACACGTTTTCCTCACATTTCAGTGACAGAAAGTTCTGAAATCTGAGAGGAGCCACAAATTTCCTTCCACCCAGCGTTCTCCCAAGTCTCCCGATAAAAATGATACCTCACTTGTGTGGGTAGGCCTAGCGCCCGCGACACGAAATGCCGTAAAACACAACGTGGACTCATCCTATTTTTTGACAGAAAACAGAGCTGTTTTTTTCAAAGTGCCTACCTGTAGATTTTGGCCTCTAGCTCAGCCGGCACCTAGGGAAACCTACCAAACCTGTGCATTTTTGAAAACTAGAGACCTAGGGGAATCCAAGATGGGGTGACTTGTGGGCCTCTGACCAGGTTCTGTTAACCAGAATCCTTTGCAAACCTCAAAACGTGGCTAAAAAAACACGTTTTCCTCACATTTCAGTGACAGAAAGTTCTGGAATCTGATAGGAGCCACAAATTTCTTTCCACCCAGCGTTCCCCCAAGTCTCCCGATAAAAATGATACCTCACTTGTGTGGGTAGGCCTAGCGCCCGCGACAGGAAATACCCCAAAACACAACATGGACACATCCCATTTTTTGGCAGAAAACAGAGCTGTTTTTTGCAGAGTGCCTACCTGTAGATTTTGGCCTCTAGCTCAGCCGGCAACTAGGGAAACCTACCAAACCTGTGCATTTTGGAAAACTAGCGACCTAGGGGAATCCAAGATGGGGTGACTTGAGGGGCTCTGACCAGGTTCTGTTAACCAGAATCCTTTGCAAACCTCAAAATGTGGCTAAAAAAACACTTTTTCCTCACATTTCAGTGACAGAAAGTTATGGAATCTGAGAGGAGCCACAAATTTCTTTCCACCCAGCGTTCCCCCAAGTCTCCCGATAAAAATGATACCTCACTTGTGTGGGAAGGCCTAGCACCCGTGACAGGAAATGCCCCAAAACACAACGTGGACACATCCCATTTTTTGGACAGAAAACAGAGCTGTTTTTTGCAAAGTGCCTAGCTGTGGATTTTGGCCTCTAGCTCAGCCGGCACCTAGGGAAACCTACCAACCCTGTGCATTTTTGAAAACTAGAGACCTAGGGGAATCCAAGATGGGGTGACTTGTGGGGCTCTGACCAGGTTCCGTTACCCAGAATCCTTTGCAAACCTCAAAATGTGGCTAAAAAACACGTTTTCCTCTCATTTCGGTGACAGAAAGTTCTTGAAGCTGAGAGGAGCCACGAATTTCCTCCCACCCAGCTTTCCCCCAAGTCTCCCTATAAAAATGATACCTTACTTGTGTGGGTAGGCCTAGCACCCGTGACAGGAAATGCCCCAAAACAAATGTGGACACATCCCATTTTTTGACCGAAAACAGAGCTGTTTTTTGCAAAGTGCCTACCTGTAGATTTTGGCCTCTAGCTCAGCCGGCACCTGGGGAAACCTACCAAACCTGTGCATTTTTGAAAACTAGAGACATAGGGGAATCCAAGATGGGGTGACTTGTGGGGCTCTGACCAGGTTCTGTTACCCAGAATCCTTTGTAAACCTCAAAACGTGGCTAAAAAAACACGTTTTCCTCACATTTCAGTGACAGAAAGTTCTGAAATCTGAGAGGAGCCACAAATTTCCTTCCACCCAGCGTTCCCCCAAGTCTCCCAATAAAAATGATACCTCACTTGTGTGGGTAGGCCTAGCGTCAGCGACAGGAAATGCCCTGAAACACAACATGGACACATCCCATTTTTTGACAGAAAACAGAGCTGTTTTTTTCAAAGTGCCTACCTGTAGATTTTGGCCTCTAGCTCAGCCGGCACATAGGGAAACCTACCAACCCTGTGCATTTTTTAAAACTAGAGACCTAGGGGAATCCAAGATGGGGTGACTTGTGGGGCTCTGACCAGGTTCTGTTACCCAGAATCCTTTGCAAACCTCAAAATGTGGCTAAAAAACATGTTTTCCTCTCATTTCGGTGACAGAAAGTTCTGGAAGCTGAGAGGAGCCACGAATTTTCTCCCACCCGACGTTCCCCCAAGTCTCCCGATAAAAATGATACCTCACTTGTGTGGGTAGGCCTAGCGCCCGCGACAGGAAATGCCACAAAACACAACGTGGACACATCCCATTTTTTTGACTGAAAACAGAGCTGTTTTTAGCAAAGAGCCTAGCTGTGGATTTTGGCCTCTAGCTCAGCCGGCACCTAGGGAAACTTACCAACCCTGTGCATTTTTGAAAACTAGAGACCTAGGTGAATCCAAGATGGGGTGACTTGTGGGGCTCTGACCAGGTTCTGTTACCCAGAATCCTTTGCAAACCTCAAAATGAGGCTAAAAAACATGTTTTCCTCTCATTTCAGTGACAGAAAGTTCTTGAAGCTGAGAGGAGCCACGAATTTCCTCCCACCCAGCATTCCCCCAAGTCTCCTGATAAAAATGATTCCTCACTTGTGTGGGTAGGCCTAGCGCCCACGACAGGGAATGCCCCAAAACACAACGTGGACACATCCCATTTTTTGGCAGAAAACAGAGCTGTTTTTTGCAAAGTGCCCACCTATAGATTTTGGCCTCTAGCTCAGCCGGCACATAGGGAAACCTACCAAACCTGTGCATTTTGGAAAACTAGATACCTAGGGGAATCCAAGATGGGGTGACTTGTGGGGCTCTGACCAGGTTCTGTTACCCAGAATCCTTTGCAAACCTCAAAACGTGGCTAAAAAAACACATTTTCCTCACATTTCAGTGACAGAAAGTTCTGAAATCTGAGAGGAGCCACAAATTTCCTTCCACCCAGCGTTCTCCCAAGTCTCCCGATAAAAATGATACCTCACTTGTGTGGGTAGGCCTAGCGCCCGCGACACGAAATGCCATAAAACACAACGTGGACACATCCTATTTTTTGAGAGAAAACAGAGCTGTTTTTTTCAAAGTGCCTACCTGTAGATTTTGGCCTCTAGCTCAGCCGGCACCTAGGGAAACCTACCAAACCTGTGCATTTTTGAAAACTAGAGACCTAGGGGAATCCAAGATGGGGTGACTTGTGGGGCTCTGACCAGGTTCTGTTAACCAGAATCCTTTGCAAACCTCAAAACGTGGCTAAAAAAACACGTTTTCCTCACATTTCAGTGACAGAAAGTTCTGGAATCTGATAGGAGTCACAAATTTCTTTCCACCCAGCGTTCCCCCAAGTCTCCCGATAAAAATGATACCTCACTTGTGTGGGTAGGCCTAGCGCCCGCGACAGGGAATGCCCAAAAACACAACGTGGACACATCCCATTTTTTGGACAGAAAACAGAGCTGTTTTTTGCAAAGTGCCAAGCTGTGGATTTTGGCCTCTAGCTCAGCCGGCACCTAGGGAAACCTACCAACCCTGTGCATTTTTGAAAACTAGAGACCTAGGGGAATCCAAGATGGGGTGACTTGTGGGGCTCTGACCAGGTTCTGTTACCCAGAATCCTTTGCAAACCTCAAAATGTGGCTAAAAAACAAGTTTTCCTCTCATTTCGGTGACAGAAAGTTCTTGAAGCTCAGAGGAGCCACGAATTTCCTCCCACCCAGCGTTCCCCCAAGTCTCCCGAGAAAAATGATACCTCACTTGTGTGGGTAGGCCTAGCGCCCGCGACAGGAAATGCCCCAAAACAAACGTGGACACATCCCATTTTTTGACCGAAAACAGAGCTGTTTTTTGCAAAGTGCCTACCTGTAGATTTTGGCCTCTAGCTCAGCCGGCACCTGGAGAAACCTAGCAAACCTGTGCATTTTTCAAAACTAGAGACCTAGCGGAATCTAAGATGGGGTGACTTGTGGGGCTCTGACCAGGTTCTGTTACCCAGAATCCTTTGCAAACCTCAAAATGTGGCTAAAAAAACACGTTTTCCTCACATTTCAGTGACAGAAAGTTCTGGAATCTGAGAGGAGCCACAAATTTCCTTCAACCCAGCGTTCCCCCAAGTCTCCTGATAAAAATGATACCTCACTTGTGTGGGTAGTCCTAGCGCCCGCGACAGGAAATGCTCCAAAACACAACGTGGACACATCCCATTTTTTGACCGAAAACAGAGCTGTTTTTTTCAAAGTGCCTACCTGTAGATTTTGGTCTCTAGCTCAGCCGGTACATAGGGAAACCTACCAAACCTGTGCATTTTTTAAAACTAGAGACCTAGGGGAATCCAAGATGGGGTGACTTGTGGGGCTCTGACCAGGTTCTGTTACCCAGAATCCTTTGCAAACCTCAAAACGTGGCGAAAAAAACAAGTTTTCCTCACATTTCAGTGACAGAAAGTTCTGGAATCTGAGAGGAGCCACAAATTTCTTTCCACCCAGTGTTTCCCCAAGTCTCCTGATAAAAATGATACCTCACTTGTGTGGGTAGGCCTAGCGCCCGCGACAGGAAATGCCCCAAAACAAACGTGGACACATCCCATTTTTTGACCGAAAACAGAGCTGTTTTTTGCAAAGGGCCTACCTGTAGATTTTGGCCTCTAGCTCAGCCGGCACATAGGGAAACCTACCAAACCTGTGCATTTTTTAAAACTAGAGACCTAGGGGAATCCAAGATGGGGTGACTTGTGGGGCTCTGTCCAGGTTCTGTTAACGAGAATCCTTTGCAAACCTCAAAACGTGGCTAAAAAAACACATTTTCCTCACATTTCAGTGACAGAAAGTTCTGGAATCTGATAGGAGCCACAAATTTCTTTCCACCCAGTGTTCCCCCAAGTCTCCCGATACAAATGATACCTCACTTGTGTGGGTAGGCCTAGCGCCCGCGACAGGAAATGCCCCAAAACACAACGTGGACACATCCCATTTTTTGGACAGAAAACAGATCTGTTTTTTGCAAAGAGCCTAGCTGTGGATTTTGGCCTCTAGCTCAGCCGGCACCTAGGGAAACCTACCAACCCTATGCGTTGTTGAAAACTAGAGACCTAGGGGAATCCAAGATGGGGTGACTTGTGGGGCTCTGACCAGGTTCTGTTACCCAGAATCCTTTGCAAACCTCAAAATGTGGCTAAAAAACACGTTTTCCTCTAATTTCGGTGACAGAAAGTTCTTGAAGCTGAGAGGAGCCACGAATTTCCTCCCACCCAGCGTTCCCCCAAATCTCCCGATAAAAATGATACCTCACTTGTGTGGGTAGGCCTAGCGCCCGCGACAGGAAATGCCCCAAAACAAACGTGGACACATCCCATTTTTTGACCGAATACAGAGCTGTTTTTTGCAAAGTGCCTACCTGTAGATTTTGGCCTCTAGCTCAGCCGTCACCAGGAGAAACCTACCAAACCTATGCATTTTTGAAAACTAGAGACCTAGCGGAATCCAAGATGGGGTGACTTGTGGGGCTCTGACCAGGTTCTGTTACCCAGAATCCTTTGCAAACCTCAAAATGTGGCTAAAAAAACACGTTTTCCTCACATTTCAGTGACAGAAAGTTCTGGAAGCTGAGAGGAGCCACGAATTTCCTCCCACCCGACGCTCCCCCAAGTCTCCCGATAAAAATGATACCTCACTTGTGTGGGTAGGTCTAGCGCCCGCGACAGGAAATGCCCCAAAACACAACATGGACACATCCCATTTTTTTGACAGAAAACAGAGCTATTTTTAGCAAAGAGCCTAGCTGTGGATTTTGGCCTCTAGCTCAGCCGGCACCTAGGGAAACCTACCAACCCTGTGCATTTTTGAAAACTAGAGACCTAGGGGAATCCAAGATGGGGTGACTTGTGGGGCTCTGACCAGGTTCTGTTACCCAGAATCCTTTGTAAACCTCAAAATGTGGCTAAAAAACACGTTTCCCTCTCATTTCGCTGACAGAAAGTTGTTGAAGCTGAGAGGAGCCACGAATTTCCTCCCACCCGGCGTTCCCCCAAGTCTCCTGATAAAAATGATACCTCACTTGTGTGGGTAGGCCTAGCGCCCACGACAGGGAATGCCCCAAAACACAACGTGGACACATCCCATTTTTTGGCAGAAAACAGAGTTGTTTTTTGCAAAGTGCCCACCTATAGATTTTGGCCTCTAGCTCAGCCAGCACCTAGTGAAACCTACCAAACCTGTGCATTTTGGAAAACTAGATACCTAGGGGAATCCAAGATGGGGTGACTTGTGGGGCTCTGACCAGGTTCTGTTACCCAGAATCCTTTGCAAACCTCAAAACGTGGCTAAAAAAACACATTTTCCTCACATTTCAGTGACAGAAAGTTCTGAAATCTGAGAGGAGCCACAAATTTCCTTCCACCCAGCGTTCTCCCAAGTCTCCCGATAAAAATGATACCTCACTTGTGTGGGTAGGCCTAGCGCCCGTGACAGGAAATGCCCCAAAACAAACGTGGACACATCCCATTTTTTGACCGAAAACAGAGCTGTTTTTTGCAAAGTGCCTACCTGTAGATTTTGGCCTCTAGCTCAGCCGGCACATAGGGAAACCTACCAAACCTGTGCATTTTTTAAAACTAGAGACCTAGGGGAATCCAAGATGGGGTGACTTGTGGGGCTCTGTCCAGGTTCTGTTAACCAGAATCCTTTGCAAACCTCAAAACGTGGCTAAAAAAACACGTTTTCCTCACATTTCAGTGACAGAAAGTTCTGGAATCTGATAGGAGCCACAAATGTCTTTCCGCCCAGCGTTCCCCCAAGTCTCCCGATAAAAATGATACCTCACTTGTGTGGGTAGGCCTAGCGCCCGCGACAGGGAATACCCCAAAACACAACGTGGACACATCCCATGTTTTTGGACAGAAAACAGAGCTGTTTTTTGCAAAGTGCCTAGCTGTGGATTTGGGCCTCTAGCTCAGCCGGCACCTAGGGAAACCTACCAACCCTGTGCATTTTTTAAAACTAGAGACCTAGGGGAATCCAAGATGGGGTGACTTGTGGGGCTCTGACCAGGTTCTGTTACCCAGAATCCTTTGCAAACCTCAAAATGTGGCCAAAAAACACGTTTTCCTCTCATTTCGGTGACAGAAAGTTCTTGAAGCTGAGAGGAGCCACAAATTTCCTCCCACCCAGCTTTCCCCCAAGTCTCCCTATAAAAATGATACCTCACTTGTGTGGGTAGGCCTAGCGCCCGTGACAGGAAATGCCCCAAAACAAATGTGGACACATCCCATTTTTTGACCGAAAACAGAGCTGTTTTTTGCAAAGTGCCTACCTGTAGATTTTGGCCTCTAGCTCAGCCGGCACCTGGGGAAACCTACCAAACCTGTGCATTTTTTAAAACTAGAGACCTAGGGGAATCCAAGATGGGGTGACTTGTGGGGCTCTGACCAGGTTCTGTTACCCAGAATCCTTTGTAAACCTCAAAACGTGGCTAAAAAAACACGTTTTCCTCACATTTCAGTGAAAGAAAGTTCTGAAATCTGAGAGGAGCCACAAATTTCCTTCCACCCAGCGTTCCCCCAAGTCTCCCAATAAAAATGATACCTCACTTGTGTGGGTAGGCCTAGCGTCAGCGACAGGAAATGCCCTGAAACACAACATGGACACATCCCATTTTTTGACAGAAAACAGAGCTGTTTTTTTCAAAGTGCCTACCTGTAGATTTTGGCCTCTAGCTCAGCCGGCACATAGGGAAACCTACCAACCCTGTGCATTTTTTAAAACTAGAGACCTAGGGGAATCCAAGATGGGGTGACTTGTGGGGCTCTGACCAGGTTCTGTTACCCAGAATCCTTTGCAAACCTCAAAATGTGGCTAATAAAACATGTTTTCCTCTCATTTCGGTGACAGAAAGTTCTGGAAGCTGAGAGGAGCCACGAATTTCCTCCCACCCGACGTTCCCCCAAGTCTCCCGATAAAAATGATACCTCACTTGTGTGGGTAGGCCTAGCGCCCGCGACAGGAAATGCCCCAAAACACAACGTGGACACATCCCATTTTTTTGACAGAAAACAGAGCTGTTTTTAGCAAAGAGCCTAGCTGTGGATTTTGGCCTCTAGCTCAGCCGGCACCTAGGGAAACCTACCAACCCTGTGCATTTTTGAAAACTAGAGACCTAGGGGAATCCAAGATGGGGTGAGTTGTGGGGCTCTGACCAGGTCCTGTTACCCAGAATCCTTTGCAAACCTCAAAATGTGGCTAAAAAACATGTTTTCCTCTCATTTCGGTGACAGAAAGTTCTTGAAGCTGAGAGGAGCCACAAATTTCCTCCCACCCAGCGTTCCCCCAAGTCTCCTGATAAAAATGATGCCTCACTTGTGTGGGTAGGCCTAGCGCCCACGACAGAGAATGCCCCAAAACACAACGTGGACACATCCCATTTTTTGGCAGAAAATAGAGCTGTTTTTTGCAAAGTGCCCACCTATAGATTTTGGCCTCTAGCTCAGCCGGCACCTAGGGAAACCTACCAAACCTGTGCATTTTGGAAAACTAGATACCTAGGGGAATCCAAGATGGGGTGACTTGTGGGGCTCTGACCAGGTTCTGTTACCCAGAATCCTTTGCAAACCTCAAAACGTGGCTAAAAAAACACGTTTTCCTCACATTTCAGTGACAGAAAGTTCTGAAATCTGAGAGGAGACACAAATTTCCTTCCACCCAGCGTTCTCCCAAGTCTCCCGATAAAAATGATACCTCACTTGTGTGGGTAGGCCTAGCGCCCACGACACGAAATGCCGTAAAACACAACGTGGACACATCCTATTTTTTGACAGAAAACAGAACTGTTTTTTTCAAAGTGCCTACCTGTAGATTTTGGCCTCTAGCTCAGCCGGCACCTAGGGAAACCTACCAAACCTGTGCATTTTTTAAAACTAGAGACCTAGGGGAATCCAAGATGGGGTGACTTGTGGGGCTCTGACCAGGTTCTGTTAACCAGAATCCTTTGCAAACCTCAAAACGTGGCTAAAAAAACACGTTTTCCGCACATTTCAGTGACAGAAAGTTCTGGAATCTGATAGGAGCCACACATTTCTTCCCACCCAGCCTTCCCCCAAGTCTCCCGATAAAAATGATACCTCACTTGTGTGGGTAGGCCTAGCGCCCGCGACAGGGAATGCCCACAAACACAACGTGGACACATCCCATTTTTTGCACAGAAAACAGAGCTGTTTTTTGCAAAGTGCCTAGCTGTGGATTTTGGCCTCTAGCTCAGCCGGCACCTAGGGAAACCTACCAACCCTGTGCATTTTTGAAAACTAGAGACCTAGGGGAATCCAAGATGGGGTGACTTGTGGGGCTCTGACCAGGTTCTGTTACCCAGAATCCTTTGCAAACCTCAAAATGTGGCTAAAAAACACGTTTTCCTCTCATTTCGGTGACAGAAAGTTCTTGAAGCTGACTGGAGCCACGAATTTCCTCCCACCCAGCGTTCCCCCAAGTCTCCCGAGAAAAATGATACCTCACTTGTGTGGGTAGGCCTAGCGCCCGCGAAAGGAAATGGCCCAAAACAAACGTGGACACATCCCATTTTTTGACCGAAAACAGAGCTGTTTTTTGCAAAGTGCCTACCTGTAGATTTTGGCCTCTAGCTCAGCCGGCACCTGGAGAAACCTACCAAACCTGTGCATTTTTGAAAACTAGAGACCTAGCGGAATCCGAGATGGGGTGACTTGTGGGGCTCTGACCAGGTTCTGTTACCCAGAATCCTTTGCAAACCTCAAAATGTGGCTAAAAAAACAAGTTTTCCTCACATTTCAGTGACAGAAAGTTCTGGAATCTGAAAGGAGCCACAAATTTCCTTCAACCCAGCGTTCCCCCAAGTCTCCTGATAAAAATGATACCTCACTTGTGTGGGTAGTCCTAGCGCCCACGACAGGAAATGCCCCAAAACACAACGTGGACACATCCCATTTTTTGACCGAAAACAGAGCTGTTTTTTTCAAAGTGCCTACCTGTAGATTTTGGTCTCTAGCTCAGCCGGTACATAGGGAAACCTACCAAACCTGTGCATTTTTTAAAACTAGAGACCTAGGGGAATCCAAGATGGGGTGACTTGTGGGGCTCTGACCAGGTTCTGTTATCCAGAATCCTTTGCAAACCTCAAAACGTGGCTAAAAAAACAAGTTTTCCTCACATTTCAGTGACAGAAAGTTCTGGAATCTGAGAGGAGCCACAAATTTCTTTCCACCCAGCGTTTCCCCAAGTCTCCTGATAAAAATGATACCTCACTTGTGTGGGTAGGCCTAGCGCCCGCGACAGGAAATGCCCCAAAACAAACCTGGACACATCCCATTTTTTGACCAAAAATAGAGCTGTTTTTTGCAAAGTGCCTACCTGTAGATTTTGGCCTCTAGCTCAGCCGGCACATAGGGAAACCTACCAAACCTGTGCATTTTTTGAAACTAGAGACCTAGGGGAATCCAAGAGGGGGTGACTTGTGGGGCTCTGTCCACGTTCTGTTAACCAGAATCCTTTGCAAACCTCAAAACGTGGCTAAAAAAACACGTTTTCCTCACATTTCAGTGACAGAAAGTTCTGGAATCGGATAGGAGCCACAAATTTCTTTCCACCCAGCGTTCCCCCATGTCTCCCGATACAAATGATACCTCACTTGTGTGGGTAGGCCTAGCGCCTGCGACAGGAAATGCCCCAAAACACAACGTGGACACATCCCATTTTTTGGACAGAAAACAGAGCTGTTTTTTGCAAAGAGCCTAGCTGTGGATTTTGGCCTGTAGCTCAGCCGGAACCTAGGGAAACCTACCAACCCTGTGCATTGTTGAAAACTAGAGACCTAGGGGAATCCAAGATGGGGTGACTTGTGGGGCTCTGACCAGGTTCTGTTACCCAGAATCCTTTGCAAACCTCAAAATGTGGCTAAAAAACACGTTTCCCTCTCATTTCGGTGACAGAAAGTTCTTGAAGCTGAGAGGAGCCACGAATTTCCTCCCACCCAGCGTTCCCCCAAGTCTCCCGATAAAAATGATACCTCACTTGTGTGGGTAGGCCTAGCGCCCGCGACAGGAAATGCCCCAAAACAAACGTGGACACATCCCATTTTTTGACCGAAAACAGAGCTGTTTTTTGCAAAGTGCCTACCTGTAGATTTTGGCCTCTAGCTCAGCCGGCACCGGGAGAAACCTACCAAACCTGTGCATTTTTGAAAACTAGAGACCTAGCGGAATCCAAGATGGGGTGACTTGTGGGGCTCTGACCAGGTTCTGTTACCCAGAATCCTTTGCAAACCTCAAAATGTGGCTAAAAAAACACGTTTTCCTCACATTTCAGTGACAGAAAGTTCTGGAATCTGAGAGGAGCCACAAATTTCCTTCAACCCAGCGTCCCCCCAAGTCTCCTGATAAAAATGATACCTCACTTGTGTGGGTAGTCCTAGCGCCCGCGACAGGAAATGCCCCAAAACACAACGTGGACACATCCCATTTTTTGACCAAAAACAGAGTTGTTTTTTTTTAAAGTGCCTACCTGTAGATTTTGGTCTCTAGCTCAGCCGGCACATAGGGAAACCTACCAAACCTGTGCATTTTTGAAAACTAGAGACCTAGGGGAATCCAAGATAGAGTGACTTGTGGGGCTCTGACCAGGTTCTGTTAACCAGAATCCTTTGCAAACCTCAAAACGTGGCTAAAAAAACATGTTTTCCTCACATTTCAGTGACAGAAAGTTCTGGAATCTGAGAGGAGCCACAAATTTCTTTCCACCCAGCGTTCCCCCAAGTCTCCCGATACAAATGATACCTCACTTGTGTGGGTAGGCCTAGCGCCCGCGACAGGAAATGCACCAAAACACAACGTGGACACATTCCATTTTTTGGACAGAAAATAGAGCTGTTTTTTGCAAAGTGCCTAGCTGTGGATTTTGGCCTCTAGCTCAGCCGGCACCTAGGGAAGCCTACCAAACCTGTGCATTTTTTAAAACTAGAGACCTAGGGGAATCCAAGATGGGGTGACTTGTGGGGCTCTGACCAGGTTCTGTTACCCAGAATCCTTTGCAAACCTCAAAACGTGGCTAAAAAAACACGTTTTCCTCACATTTCAGTGACAGAAAGTTCTGGAATCTGAGAGGAGCCACAAATTTCCTTCAACCCAGCATTCCCCCAAGTCTCCCGATAAAAATGATACCTCACTTGTGTGGGTAGGCCTAGCGCCCGCGACAGGAAATGCCCCAAAACACAACGTGGACACATCCCATTTTTTGGCAGAAAACAGAGCTGTTTTTTTTTAAAGTGCCTACCTGTAGATTTTGGTCTCTAGCTCAGCCGGCACCTAGGGAAACCTACCAAACCTGTGCATTTTGGAAAACTAGATACCTAGGGGAATCCAAGATGGGGTGACTTGTGGGGCTCTGACCAGGTTCTGTTACCCAGAATCCTTTGCAAACCTCAAAACGTGGCTAAAAAAACACGTTTTCCTCACATTTCAGTGACAGAAAGTTCTGAAATCTGAGAGGAGACACAAATTTCCTTCCACCCAGCGTTCTCCCAAGTCTCCCGATAAAAATGATACCTCACTTGTGTGGGTAGGCCTAGCGCCCACGACACGAAATGCCGTAAAACACAACGTGGACACATCCTATTTTTTGACAGAAAACAGAACTGTTTTTTTCAAAGTGCCTACCTGTAGATTTTGGCCTCTAGCTCAGCCGGCACCTAGGGAAACCTACCAAACCTGTGCATTTTTTAAAACTAGAGACCTAGGGGAATCCAAGATGGGGTGACTTGTGGGGCTCTGACCAGGTTCTGTTAACCAGAATCCTTTGCAAACCTCAAAACGTGGCTAAAAAAACACGTTTTCCGCACATTTCAGTGACAGAAAGTTCTGGAATCTGATAGGAGCCACACATTTCTTCCCACCCAGCCTTCCCCCAAGTCTCCCGATAAAAATGATACCTCACTTGTGTGGGTAGGCCTAGCGCCCGCGACAGGGAATGCCCACAAACACAACGTGGACACATCCCATTTTTTGCACAGAAAACAGAGCTGTTTTTTGCAAAGTGCCTAGCTGTGGATTTTGGCCTCTAGCTCAGCCGGCACCTAGGGAAACCTACCAACCCTGTGCATTTTTGAAAACTAGAGACCTAGGGGAATCCAAGATGGGGTGACTTGTGGGGCTCTGACCAGGTTCTGTTACCCAGAATCCTTTGCAAACCTCAAAATGTGGCTAAAAAACACGTTTTCCTCTCATTTCGGTGACAGAAAGTTCTTGAAGCTGACTGGAGCCACGAATTTCCTCCCACCCAGCGTTCCCCCAAGTCTCCCGAGAAAAATGATACCTCACTTGTGTGGGTAGGCCTAGCGCCCGCGAAAGGAAATGGCCCAAAACAAACGTGGACACATCCCATTTTTTGACCGAAAACAGAGCTGTTTTTTGCAAAGTGCCTACCTGTAGATTTTGGCCTCTAGCTCAGCCGGCACCTGGAGAAACCTACCAAACCTGTGCATTTTTGAAAACTAGAGACCTAGCGGAATCCGAGATGGGGTGACTTGTGGGGCTCTGACCAGGTTCTGTTACCCAGAATCCTTTGCAAACCTCAAAATGTGGCTAAAAAAACAAGTTTTCCTCACATTTCAGTGACAGAAAGTTCTGGAATCTGAAAGGAGCCACAAATTTCCTTCAACCCAGCGTTCCCCCAAGTCTCCTGATAAAAATGATACCTCACTTGTGTGGGTAGTCCTAGCGCCCACGACAGGAAATGCCCCAAAACACAACGTGGACACATCCCATTTTTTGACAGAAAACAGAGCTGTTTTTTTCAAAGTGCCTACCTGTAGATTTTGGTCTCTAGCTCAGCCGGTACATAGGGAAACCTACCAAACCTGTGCATTTTTTAAAACTAGAGACCTAGGGGAATCCAAGATGGGGTGACTTGTGGGGCTCTGACCAGGTTCTGTTATCCAGAATCCTTTGCAAACCTCAAAACGTGGCTAAAAAAACAAGTTTTCCTCACATTTCAGTGACAGAAAGTTCTGGAATCTGAGAGGAGCCACAAATTTCTTTCCACCCAGCGTTTCCCCAAGTCTCCTGATAAAAATGATACCTCACTTGTGTGGGTAGGCCTAGCGCCCGCGACAGGAAATGCCCCAAAACAAACCTGGACACATCCCATTTTTTGACCAAAAATAGAGCTGTTTTTTGCAAAGTGCCTACCTGTAGATTTTGGCCTCTAGCTCAGCCGGCACATAGGGAAACCTACCAAACCTGTGCATTTTTTGAAACTAGAGACCTAGGGGAATCCAAGAGGGGGTGACTTGTGGGGCTCTGTCCACGTTCTGTTAACCAGAATCCTTTGCAAACCTCAAAACGTGGCTAAAAAAACACGTTTTCCTCACATTTCAGTGACAGAAAGTTCTGGAATCGGATAGGAGCCACAAATTTCTTTCCACCCAGCGTTCCCCCATGTCTCCCGATACAAATGATACCTCACTTGTGTGGGTAGGCCTAGCGCCTGCGACAGGAAATGCCCCAAAACACAACGTGGACACATCCCATTTTTTGGACAGAAAACAGAGCTGTTTTTTGCAAAGAGCCTAGCTGTGGATTTTGGCCTGTAGCTCAGCCGGAACCTAGGGAAACCTACCAACCCTGTGCATTGTTGAAAACTAGAGACCTAGGGGAATCCAAGATGGGGTGACTTGTGGGGCTCTGACCAGGTTCTGTTACCCAGAATCCTTTGCAAACCTCAAAATGTGGCTAAAAAACACGTTTCCCTCTCATTTCGGTGACAGAAAGTTCTTGAAGCTGAGAGGAGCCACGAATTTCCTCCCACCCAGCGTTCCCCCAAGTCTCCCGATAAAAATGATACCTCACTTGTGTGGGTAGGCCTAGCGCCCGCGACAGGAAATGCCCCAAAACAAACGTGGACACATCCCATTTTTTGACCGAAAACAGAGCTGTTTTTTGCAAAGTGCCTACCTGTAGATTTTGGCCTCTAGCTCAGCCGGCACCGGGAGAAACCTACCAAACCTGTGCATTTTTGAAAACTAGAGACCTAGCGGAATCCAAGATGGGGTGACTTGTGGGGCTCTGACCAGGTTCTGTTACCCAGAATCCTTTGCAAACCTCAAAATGTGGCTAAAAAAACACGTTTTCCTCACATTTCAGTGACAGAAAGTTCTGGAATCTGAGAGGAACCACAAATTTCCTTCAACCCAGCGTTCCCCCAAGTCTCCTGATAAAAATGATACCTCACTTGTGTGGGTAGTCCTAGCGCCCGCGACAGGAAATGCCCCAAAACACAACGTGGACACATCCCATTTTTTGACCAAAAACAGAGTTGTTTTTTTTTAAAGTGCCTACCTGTAGATTTTGGTCTCTAGCTCAGCCGGCACATAGGGAAACCTACCAAACCTGTGCATTTTTGAAAACTAGAGACCTAGGGGAATCCAAGATAGAGTGACTTGTGGGGCTCTGACCAGGTTCTGTTAACCAGAATCCTTTGCAAACCTCAAAACGTGGCTAAAAAAACATGTTTTCCTCACATTTCAGTGACAGAAAGTTCTGGAATCTGAGAGGAGCCACAAATTTCTTTCCACCCAGCGTTCCCCCAAGTCTCCCGATACAAATGATACCTCACTTGTGTGGGTAGGCCTAGCGCCCGCGACAGGAAATGCACCAAAACACAACGTGGACACATTCCATTTTTTGGACAGAAAATAGAGCTGTTTTTTGCAAAGTGCCTAGCTGTGGATTTTGGCCTCTAGCTCAGCCGGCACCTAGGGAAGCCTACCAAACCTGTGCATTTTTTAAAACTAGAGACCTAGGGGAATCCAAGATGGGGTGACTTGTGGGGCTCTGACCAGGTTCTGTTACCCAGAATCCTTTGCAAACCTCAAAACGTGGCTAAAAAAACACGTTTTCCTCACATTTCAGTGACAGAAAGTTCTGGAATCTGAGAGGAGCCACAAATTTCCTTCAACCCAGCATTCCCCCAAGTCTCCCGATAAAAATGATACCTCACTTGTGTGGGTAGGCCTAGCGCCCGCGACAGGAAATGCCCCAAAACACAACGTGGACACATCCCATTTTTTGGCAGAAAACAGAGCTGTTTTTTTTTAAAGTGCCTACCTGTAGATTTTGGTCTCTAGCTCAGCCGGCACATAGGGAAACCTACCAAACCTGTGCATTTTTTAAAACTAGAGACCTAGGGGAATCCAAGATGGGGTGACTTGTGGGGCTCTGACCAGGTTCTGTTCCCCAGAATCCTTTGCAAACCTCAAAACGTGGCTAAAAAAACACGTTTTCCTCACATTTCAGTGACAGAAAGTTCTGGAATCTGAGAGGAGCCACAAATTTCCTTCAACCCAGCATTCCCACAAGTCTCCGGATAAAAATGATACCTCACTTGTGTGGGTAGGCCTAGCGCCCGCGACAGGAAATGTCCCAAAACACAACGTGGACACATCCCATTTTTTGGCAGAAAACAGAGGTGTTTTTTGCAAAGTGCCTACCTGTATATTTTTTTTGCCTCTAGCTCAGCCGGCACCTAGGGAAACCTACCAAACCTGTGCATTTTTGAAAACTAGAGACCTAGGGGAATCCAAGATAGGGTGACTTGTGGGGCTCTGACCAGGTTCTGTTAACCAGAATCCTTTGCAAACCTCAAAACGTGGCTAAAAAAACATGTTTTCCTCACATTTCAGTGACAGAAAGTTCTGGAATCTGAGAGGAGCCACAAATTTCTTTCCACCCAGCGTTCCCCCAAGTCTCCCGATACAAATGATACCTCACTTGTGTGGGTAGGCCTAGCGCCCGCGACAGGAAATGCCCCAAAACACAACGTGGACACATTCCATTTTTTGGACAGAAAATAGAGCTGTTTTTTGCAAAGTGCCTAGCTGTGGATTTTGGCCTCTAGCTCAGCCGGCACCTAGGGAAACCTACCAACCCTGTGCATTTTTGAAAACTAGAGACCTAGGGGAATCCAAGATGGGGTGACTTGTGGGGCTCTGACCAGGTTCTGTTAACCAGAATCCTTTGCAAACCTCAAAACATAGCTAAAAAACACGTTTTCCTCGCATTTCAGTGTCAGAAAGTTCTGTAATCTGAGAGGAGCCACAAATATCTTTCCACCCAGCGTTCCCCCAAGTCTCCCGATAAAAATAATACCTCACTTGTGTGGGTAGGCCTAGCGCCCGCGACAGGAAATGCCCCAAATCAAATGTGGACACATCCCATTTTTTGACCGAAAACAGAGCTGTTTTTTGGATAGTGCCTACCTGTAGATTTTGGCCTCTAGCTCAGCCGGCACATAGGGAAACCTACCAAACCTGTGCATTTTTTAAAACTAGAGACCTAGGGGAATCCAAGATGGGGTGACTTGTGGGGCTCTGACCAGGTTCTGTTACCCAGAATCCTTTGCAAACCTCAAAACGTGGCTAAAAAAACACGTTTTCCTCACATTTCAGTGACAGAAAGTTCTGGAATCTGAGAGGAGCCACAAATTTCCTTCAACCCAGCATTCCCCCAAGTCTCCCGATAAAAATGATACCTCACTTTTGTGGGTAGGCCTAGCGCCCGCGACAGGAAATGCCCCAAAACACAACGTGGACACATCCCATTTTTTGGCAGAAAACAGAGCTGTTTTTTTGCAAAGTGCCTACCTGTAGATTTTGGCCTCTAGCTCAGCTGGCACCTAAGGAAACCTACCAAACCTGTGCATTTTTTAAAACTAGAGACCTAGGGGAATCCAAGATGGGGTGACTTGTGGGGCTCTGACCAGGTTCTGTTAACCAGAATCCTTTGCAAACCTCAAAATGTGGCTAAAAAAACACGTTTTCCTCGCATTTCAGTGACAGAAAGTTCTGGAATCTGAGAGGAGTCACAAATTTCTTTCCAGCCAGCGTTCCCCCAAGTCTCCCGATACAAATGATACCTCACTTGTGTGGGTAGGCCTAGCGCCCGCGACAGGAAATGCCCCAAAACACAACGTGGACACATCCCATTTTTTGGACAGAAAACAGAGCTGTTTTTTGCAAAGTGCCTAGCTGTGGATTTTGGCCTCTAGCTCAGTCGGCACCTAGGGAAACCTACCAACCCTGTGCATTTTTGAAAACTAGAGACCTAGGGGAATCCAAGATGGGGTGACTTGTGGGGCTCTGACCAGGTTCTGTTAACCAGAATCCTTTGCAAACCTCAAAACGTGGCTAAAAAAACACGTTTTCCTCACATTTCAGTGACAGAAAGTTCTGGAATCTGAGAGGAGCCACAAATTTCTTTCCACCCAGCATTCCCCCAAGTCTCCCGATACAAATGATACCTCACTTGTGTGGGTAGGCCTAGCGCCCGCGACAGGAAATGCCCCAAAACACAACGTGGACACATCCCATTTTTTGGACAGAAAACAAAGCTATTTTTTGCAAAGGGCCTAGCTGTGGATTTTGGCCTCTAGCTCATTCGGCACCTAGGGAAACCTACCAACCCTGTGCATTTTGGAAAACTAGAGACCTAGGGGAATCCAAGATGGGGTGACTTGTGGGGCTCTGACCAGGTTCTGTTACCCAGAATCCTTTGCAAACCTCAAAATGTGGCTAAAAAACACGTTTTCCTCTCATTTCGGTGACAGAAAGTTCTTGAAGCTGAGAGGAGCCACGAATTTCCTCCCTCCCAGCGTTCCCCCAAGTCTCCCGATAAAAATGATACCTCACTTGTGGGGGTAGGCCTAGCGCCCGCGACAGGAAATGCCCCAAAACAAACGTGGACACATCCCATTTTTTGACCGAAAATAGAGCTGTTTTTTGCCAAGTGCCTACCTGTAGATTTTGGCCTCTAGCTCAGCCGGCACCTGGGGAAACCTACCAAACCTGTGCATTTTTGAAAACTAGAGACCTAGGGGAATCCAAGATGGGGTGACTTGTGGGGCTCTGATCAGGTTCTGTTACCCAGAATCCTTTGCAAACCTCAAAATGTGGCTAAAAAAACACGTTTTCCTCACATTTCAGTGACAGAAAGTTCTGGAATATGAGAGGAGCCACAAATTTCCTTCAACACAGCGTTCCCCCAAGTCTCCCGATAAAAATGATACCTCACTTGTGTGGGTAGGCCTAGCGCCCGCGACAAGAAATGCCCCAAAACACAACGTGGACACATCCCATTTTTTGACCGAAAACAGAGCTGTTTTTTGCAAAGTGCCTACCTGTAGATTTTGGCCTCTAGCTTAGCCGGCACTTAGGGAAACCTACCAAACCTGTGCATTTTTGAAAACTAGAGACCTAGGGGAATCCAAGATGGGGTGACTTGTGGGGCTCTGACCAGGTTCTGTTACCCAGAATCCTTTGCAAACCTCAAAACGTGGCTAAAAAAACATGTTTTCCTCACATTTCAGTGACAGAAAGTTCTGAAATCTGAGAGGAGCCACAAATTTCCATCCACCCAGCATTCTCCCAAGTCTCCCAATAAAAATGATACCTCACTTGTGTGGGTAGGCCTAGCGCCCGCGACAAGAAATGCCCTGAAACACAATGTGGACACATCCCATTTTTTGACAGAAAACAGAGCTGTTTTTTTCAAAGTGCCTACCTGTAGATTTTGGCCTCTAGCTCAGCCGGCACATAGGGAAACCTACCAAACCTGTGCATTTTGGAAAACTAGAGACCTAGGGGAATCCAAGATGTGGTGACTTGTGGGGCTCTGACCAGGTTCTGTTACCCAGAATCCTTTGCAAACCTCAAAACATGGCTAAAAAAACACGTTTTCCTCACATTTCAGTGACAGAAAGTTCTGGAATCTGAGAGGAGCCACAAATTTCCTTCAACCCAGCATTCCCCCAAGTCTCCCGATAAAAATGATACCTCACTTGTGTGGGTAGGCCTAGCGCCCGCGACAAGAAATGCCCTAAAACACAACGTGGACACATCCTATTTTTTGACAGAAAACAGAGCTGTTTTTTTCAAAGTGCCTACCTGTAGATTTTGGCCTCTAGCTCAGCCGGCACCTAGGGAAACCTACCAAACCTGTGCATTTTGGAAAACTAGAGACCTGGGGGAATCCAAGATGGCGTGACTTGTGGGGCTCTGACCAGGTTCTGTTAACCAGAATCCTCTGCAAACCTCAAAACGTGGCTAAAAAAACACGTTTTCCTCACATTTCAGTGACAAAAAATTCTGGAATCTGAGAGGAGCCACAAATTTCTTTCAACCCAGCATTCCCCCAAGTCTCCCGATAAAAATGATACCTCACTTGTGTGGGTAGGCCTAGCGCCCGCGACAGGAAATGCCCCAAAACACAACGTGGACACATCCCATTTTTTGGACAGAAAACAGAGCTGTTTTTTGCAAAGTGCCTAGCTGTGGATTTTGGCCTCTAGCTCAGCCGGCACCTAGGGAAACCTACCAACCCTGTGCATTTTTGAAAACTAGAGACCTAGGGGAATCCAAGATGGGGTGACTTGTGGGGCTCTGACCAGGTTCTGTTAACCAGAATCCTTTGCAAACCTCAAAACGTGGCTAAAAAAACACGTTTTCCTCACATTTCAGTGACAGAAAGTTCTGAAATCTGAGAGGAGCCACAAATTTCTTTCCACCCAGCGTTCCCCCAAGTCTCCCGATAAAAATGATACCTCACTTGTGTGGGTAGGCCTAGTGCCCGCGACAGGAAATGCCCCAAAACACAACATGGACACATCCCATTTTTTTGACAGAAAACAGAGCTGTTTTTTGCAAAGTGCCTACCTGTAGATTTTGGCCTCTAGCTCAGCCGGCACCTGGGGAAACCTACCAAACCTGTGCATTTTTGAAAACTAGAGACCTAGGGGAATCCAAGATGGGGTGACTTGTGGGGTTCTGACCAGGTTCTGTTACCCAGAATCCTTTGCAAACCTCAAAACGTGGCTAAATAAACATGTTTTTCTCACATTTCAGTGACAGAAAGTTCTGAAATCTGAGAGGAGCCACAAATTTCCTTCCACCCAGCGTTCCCCCAAGTCTCCCAATAAAAATGATACCTCACTTGTGTGGGTAGGCCTAGCGTCCGCGACAGGAAATGCCCTGAAACACAACATGGACACCTCCCATTTTTTGACTGAAAACAGAGCTGTTTTTTTCAAAGTGCCTACCTGTAGATTTTGGCCTCTAGCTCAGCCGGCACATAGGGAAACCTACCAACCCTGTGCATTTTTTAAAACTAAAGACCTAGGGGAATCCAAGATGGGGTGACTTGTGGGGCTCTGACCAGGTTCTGTTACCCAGAATCCTTTGCAAACCTCAAAATGTGGCTAAAAAAACACGTTTTCCTCACATTTCAGTGACAGAAAGTTCTGGAATATGAGAGGAGCCACAAATTTCCTTCAACACAGCGTTCCCCCAAGTCTCCCGATAAAAATGATACCTCACTTGTGTGGGTAGGCCTAGCGCCCGCGACAAGAAATGCCCCAAAACACAACGTGGACACATCCCATTTTTTGACCGAAAACAGAGCTGTTTTTTGCAAAGTGCCTACCTGTAGATTTTGGCCTCTAGCTTAGCCGGCACTTAGGGAAACCTACCAAACCTGTGCATTTTTGAAAACTAGAGACCTAGGGGAATCCAAGATGGGGTGACTTGTGGGGCTCTGACCAGGTTCTGTTACCCAGAATCCTTTGCAAACCTCAAAACGTGGCTAAAAAAACATGTTTTCCTCACATTTCAGTGACAGAAAGTTCTGAAATCTGAGAGGAGCCACAAATTTCCATCCACCCAGCATTCTCCCAAGTCTCCCAATAAAAATGATACCTCACTTGTGTGGGTAGGCCTAGCGCCCGCGACAAGAAATGCCCTGAAACACAATGTGGACACATCCCATTTTTTGACAGAAAACAGAGCTGTTTTTTTCAAAGTGCCTACCTGTAGATTTTGGCCTCTAGCTCAGCCGGCACATAGGGAAACCTACCAAACCTGTGCATTTTGGAAAACTAGAGACCTAGGGGAATCCAAGATGTGGTGACTTGTGGGGCTCTGACCAGGTTCTGTTACCCAGAATCCTTTGCAAACCTCAAAACATGGCTAAAAAAACACGTTTTCCTCACATTTCAGTGACAGAAAGTTCTGGAATCTGAGAGGAGCCACAAATTTCCTTCAACCCAGCATTCCCCCAAGTCTCCCGATAAAAATGATACCTCACTTGTGTGGGTAGGCCTAGCGCCCGCGACAAGAAATGCCCTAAAACACAACGTGGACACATCCTATTTTTTGACAGAAAACAGAGCTGTTTTTTTCAAAGTGCCTACCTGTAGATTTTGGCCTCTAGCTCAGCCGGCACCTAGGGAAACCTACCAAACCTGTGCATTTTGGAAAACTAGAGACCTGGGGGAATCCAAGATGGCGTGACTTGTGGGGCTCTGACCAGGTTCTGTTAACCAGAATCCTCTGCAAACCTCAAAACGTGGCTAAAAAAACACGTTTTCCTCACATTTCAGTGACAAAAAATTCTGGAATCTGAGAGGAGCCACAAATTTCTTTCAACCCAGCATTCCCCCAAGTCTCCCGATAAAAATGATACCTCACTTGTGTGGGTAGGCCTAGCGCCCGCGACAGGAAATGCCCCAAAACACAACGTGGACACATCCCATTTTTTGGACAGAAAACAGAGCTGTTTTTTGCAAAGTGCCTAGCTGTGGATTTTGGCCTCTAGCTCAGCCGGCACCTAGGGAAACCTACCAACCCTGTGCATTTTTGAAAACTAGAGACCTAGGGGAATCCAAGATGGGGTGACTTGTGGGGCTCTGACCAGGTTCTGTTAACCAGAATCCTTTGCAAACCTCAAAACGTGGCTAAAAAAACACGTTTTCCTCACATTTCAGTGACAGAAAGTTCTGAAATCTGAGAGGAGCCACAAATTTCTTTCCACCCAGCGTTCCCCCAAGTCTCCCGATAAAAATGATACCTCACTTGTGTGGGTAGGCCTAGTGCCCGCGACAGGAAATGCCCCAAAACACAACATGGACACATCCCATTTTTTTGACAGAAAACAGAGCTGTTTTTTGCAAAGTGCCTACCTGTAGATTTTGGCCTCTAGCTCAGCCGGCACCTGGGGAAACCTACCAAACCTGTGCATTTTTGAAAACTAGAGACCTAGGGGAATCCAAGATGGGGTGACTTGTGGGGTTCTGACCAGGTTCTGTTACCCAGAATCCTTTGCAAACCTCAAAACGTGGCTAAATAAACATGTTTTTCTCACATTTCAGTGACAGAAAGTTCTGAAATCTGAGAGGAGCCACAAATTTCCTTCCACCCAGCGTTCCCCCAAGTCTCCCAATAAAAATGATACCTCACTTGTGTGGGTAGGCCTAGCGTCCGCGACAGGAAATGCCCTGAAACACAACATGGACACCTCCCATTTTTTGACTGAAAACAGAGCTGTTTTTTTCAAAGTGCCTACCTGTAGATTTTGGCCTCTAGCTCAGCCGGCACATAGGGAAACCTACCAACCCTGTGCATTTTTTAAAACTAAAGACCTAGGGGAATCCAAGATGGGGTGACTTGTGGGGCTCTGACCAGGTTCTGTTACCCAGAATCCTTTGCAAACCTCAAAATGTGGCTAAAAAAACACGTTTTCCTCACATTTCAGTGACAGAAAGTTCTGGAATATGAGAGGAGCCACAAATTTCCTTCAACACAGCGTTCCCCCAAGTCTCCCGATAAAAATGATACCTCACTTGTGTGGGTAGGCCTAGCGCCCGCGACAAGAAATGCCCCAAAACACAACGTGGACACATCCCATTTTTTGACCGAAAACAGAGCTGTTTTTTGCAAAGTGCCTACCTGTAGATTTTGGCCTCTAGCTTAGCCGGCACTTAGGGAAACCTACCAAACCTGTGCATTTTTGAAAACTAGAGACCTAGGGGAATCCAAGATGGGGTGACTTGTGGGGCTCTGACCAGGTTCTGTTACCCAGAATCCTTTGCAAACCTCAAAACGTGGCTAAAAAAACATGTTTTCCTCACATTTCAGTGACAGAAAGTTCTGAAATCTGAGAGGAGCCACAAATTTCCATCCACCCAGCATTCTCCCAAGTCTCCCAATAAAAATGATACCTCACTTGTGTGGGTAGGCCTAGCGCCCGCGACAAGAAATGCCCTGAAACACAATGTGGACACATCCCATTTTTTGACAGAAAACAGAGCTGTTTTTTTCAAAGTGCCTACCTGTAGATTTTGGCCTCTAGCTCAGCCGGCACATAGGGAAACCTACCAAACCTGTGCATTTTGGAAAACTAGAGACCTAGGGGAATCCAAGATGTGGTGACTTGTGGGGCTCTGACCAGGTTCTGTTACCCAGAATCCTTTGCAAACCTCAAAACATGGCTAAAAAAACACGTTTTCCTCACATTTCAGTGACAGAAAGTTCTGGAATCTGAGAGGAGCCACAAATTTCCTTCAACCCAGCATTCCCCCAAGTCTCCCGATAAAAATGATACCTCACTTGTGTGGGTAGGCCTAGCGCCCGCGACAAGAAATGCCCTAAAACACAACGTGGACACATCCTATTTTTTGACAGAAAACAGAGCTGTTTTTTTCAAAGTGCCTACCTGTAGATTTTGGCCTCTAGCTCAGCCGGCACCTAGGGAAACCTACCAAACCTGTGCATTTTGGAAAACTAGAGACCTGGGGGAATCCAAGATGGCGTGACTTGTGGGGCTCTGACCAGGTTCTGTTAACCAGAATCCTCTGCAAACCTCAAAACGTGGCTAAAAAAACACGTTTTCCTCACATTTCAGTGACAAAAAATTCTGGAATCTGAGAGGAGCCACAAATTTCTTTCAACCCAGCATTCCCCCAAGTCTCCCGATAAAAATGATACCTCACTTGTGTGGGTAGGCCTAGCGCCCGCGACAGGAAATGCCCCAAAACACAACGTGGACACATCCCATTTTTTGGACAGAAAACAGAGCTGTTTTTTGCAAAGTGCCTAGCTGTGGATTTTGGCCTCTAGCTCAGCCGGCACCTAGGGAAACCTACCAACCCTGTGCATTTTTGAAAACTAGAGACCTAGGGGAATCCAAGATGGGGTGACTTGTGGGGCTCTGACCAGGTTCTGTTAACCAGAATCCTTTGCAAACCTCAAAACGTGGCTAAAAAAACACGTTTTCCTCACATTTCAGTGACAGAAAGTTCTGAAATCTGAGAGGAGCCACAAATTTCTTTCCACCCAGCGTTCCCCCAAGTCTCCCGATAAAAATGATACCTCACTTGTGTGGGTAGGCCTAGTGCCCGCGACAGGAAATGCCCCAAAACACAACATGGACACATCCCATTTTTTTGACAGAAAACAGAGCTGTTTTTTGCAAAGTGCCTACCTGTAGATTTTGGCCTCTAGCTCAGCCGGCACCTGGGGAAACCTACCAAACCTGTGCATTTTTGAAAACTAGAGACCTAGGGGAATCCAAGATGGGGTGACTTGTGGGGCTCTGACCAGGTTCTGTTACCCAGAATCCTTTGCAAACCTCAAAACGTGGCTAAATAAACATGTTTTTCTCACATTTCAGTGACAGAAAGTTCTGAAATCTGAGAGGAGCCACAAATTTCCTTCCACCCAGCGTTCCCCCAAGTCTCCCAATAAAAATGATACCTCACTTGTGTGGGTAGGCCTAGCGTCCGCGACAGGAAATGCCCTGAAACACAACATGGACACCTCCCATTTTTTGACTGAAAACAGAGCTGTTTTTTTCAAAGTGCCTACCTGTAGATTTTGGCCTCTAGCTCAGCCGGCACATAGGGAAACCTACCAACCCTGTGCATTTTTTAAAACTAAAGACCTAGGGGAATCCAAGATGGGGTGACTTGTGGGGCTCTGACCAGGTTCTGTTACCCAGAATCCTTTGTAAACCTCAAAATGTGGCTAAAAAACACGTTTTCCTCTCATTTCGGTGACAGAAAGTTCTGGAAGCTGAGAGGAGCCACGAATTTCCTCGCACCCAGCGTTCCCCCAAGTCTCCCGATAAAAATGATACCTCACTTGTGTGGGTAGGCCTAGCGCCCGCGACAGGAAATGCCCCAAAACAAACGTGGACACATCCCATTTTTGGACCGAAAACAGAGCTGTTTTTTGCAAAGTGCCTACCTGTAGATTTTGGCCTCTAGCTCAGCCGGCACCTGGGGAAACCTACCAAACCTGTGCATTTTTGAAAACTAGAGACCTAGGGGAATCCAAGATGGGGTGACTTGTGGGGCTCTGACCAGCATATTCCTGTAGTCAGATGTTATAAAGCAATATACTGTTACATCTGCTGGACCCTTCTGGTTGTGGGGATATATAGGGCTTGTAAGTTCATCAAGAACCCTAGGTACCCAGAGCAATAAATGAGCTGCACCCTGCAATTGGTTTTCATTCTATACTGGGTATACAACAGTTAATTTGCTGAAATATGAAGAGTGAAAAATAGGTATCAAGAAAACCTTTGCATTTCCAAAATGGGCTCAAGATAAGGTTTTGAGGAGCAGTGGTTATTTGCACATCTCTCAATTGCGGGGTGCCCATACTAGCATGTGAATTTCAGGGCATTTCTCGAATAGATGTCTTTTTTACACACTCTCTTATATTTGGAAGGAAAAAATGTAGACAAAGATAAGGGGAAATAACAATTGTTTTGCTATTTTATGTTCCCCCAAGTCTCCCGATAAAAATTATACCTCACTTGTGTGGGTAGGCCTAGCGCCTGCGACAGGAAATGCCCCAAAACACAACGTGGACACATCCCATTTTTTGACTGAAAACAGAGCTGTTTTTTGCAAAGTGCCTACCTGTAGATTTTGGCCTCTATCTCAGACGGCACCTAGGGAAACCTACCAAACCTTTGCATTTTTGAAAACTAGAGACCTAGGGGAATCCAAGATGGGGTGACTTGTGGGGCTTTGACCAGGTTCTGTTACCCAGAATCCTCTGCAAACCTCAAAATGTGGCTAAAAAACACGTTTTCCTCTCATTTCGGTGACAGAAAGTTCTGGAATCTGAGAGGATCCACAAAGTTCCTTCCACCCAGCGTTCCCCCAAGTCTCCCGATAAAAATGATACCTCACTTGTGTGGGTAGGCCTAGCGCCCGCAACAGGAAATGCCCCAAAACACAACGTGGACACATCAAATTTTTTCATTGAAAACAGTGCCTACCTGTGGATTTTGGCCTCTAGCTCAGCCGGCACCTGGGGAAACCTAGCAAACCAGCGCATTCTTGAAAACTAGAAACCCAGGGGAATCCGAGATGAGGTGACTTGTGGGGCTCTGACCAGGTTCTGTTACCCAGAATCCTTTGCAAACCTCAAAATGTGGCTAAAATAACACGTTTTCCTCGCATTTCGGTGACAGAAAGTTCTGGAATATGAGAGGAGCCACAAATTTCCTTCAACCCAGCGTTCCCCCAAGTCTCCCGATAGAAATGATACCTCACTTGTGTGGGTAGGCCTAGTGCCCGTGACAGGAAATGCCCCAAAACACAACGTGGACACATCCCATTTTTTGACCGAAAACAGAGCTGTTTTTTGCAAAGTGCCTACCTGTAGATTTTGGCCTCTAGCTAAGCCGGCACTTAGGGAAACCTACCAAACCTATGCATTTTTGAAAACTAGAGACCTAGGGGAATCCAAGATGGGGTGACTTGTGGGGCTCTGACCAGGTTCTGTTACACAGAATCCTTTGCAAACCTCAAAACGTGGCTAAAAAAACACGTTTTCCTCACATTTCAGTGACAGAAAGTTCTGAAATCTGAGAGGAGCCACAAATTTCTTTCCACCCAGCGTTCCCCCAAGTCTCCCGATAAAAATGATACCTCACTTATGTGGGTAGGCCTAGCGCCCGCGACAGGAAATGCCCCAAAACACAACGTGGACACATCCCATTTTTTTGACAGAAAACAGCTGTTTTTTGCAAAGTGCCTACCTGTAGATTTTGGCCTCTAGCTCAGCCGGCACCTGGGGAAACCTACCAAACCTGTGCATTTTTGAAAACTAGAGACCTAGGGGAATCCAAGATGGGGTGACTTGTGGGGCTCTGACCAGGTTCTGTTACCCAGAATCCTTTGCAAACCTCAAAACGTGGCTAAAAAAACATGTTTTTCTCACATTTCAGTGACAGAAAGTTCTGAAATCTGAGAGGAGCCACAAATTTCCTTCCACCCAGCGTTCCCCCAAGTCTCCCAATAAAAATGATACCTCACTTGTGTGGGTAGGCCTAGCGTCCGCGACAGGAAATGCCCTGAAACACAACATGGACACCTACCATTTTTTGACAGAAAACAGAGCTGTTTTTTGCAAAGTGCCTACCTGTAGATTTTGGCCTCTAGCTCAGCCGGCACCTGGGGAAACCTACCAAACCTGTGCATTTTTGAAAACTAGAGACCTAGGGGAATCCAAGATGGGGTGACTTGTGGGGCTCTGACCAGGTTCTGTTACCCAGAATTCTTTGCAAACCTCAAAATGTGGCTAAAATACACATTTTCCTCACATTTCAGTGACAGAAAGTTCTGGAATATGAGAGGAGCCACAAATTTCCTTCAACCCAGCGTTCCCCCAAGTCTCCCGATAAAAATGATACCTCACTTTTGTGGGTAGGCCTAGCGCCCGTGACAGGAAATGCCCCAAAACACAACGTGGACACATCCCATTTTTTTGACCGAAAACAGAGCTGTTTTTTGCAAAGTGCCTACCTGTAGATTTTGGCCTCTAGCTCAGCCGGCACGTAGGGAAACCTACCAAACCTGTGCATTTTTGAAAACTAGACACCTAGGGGAATCCAAGATGGGGTGACTTGTGGGGCTCTGACCAGGTTCTGTTACACAGAATCCTTTGCAAACCTCAAAATGTGGATAAAAAAACACGTTTTCCTCACATTTCAGTGACAGAAAGTTCTGAAATCTGAGAGGAGCCACAAATTTCTTTCCACCCAGCGTTCCCCCAAGTCTCCCGATAAAAATGATACCTCACTTGTGTGGGTAGGCCTAGCGCCCGCGACAGGAAATGCCCCAAAACACAACGTGGACACATCCCATTTTTTTGACAGAAAACAGAGCTGTTTTTTGCAAAGTGCCTACCTGTAGATTTTGGCCTCTAGCTCAGCCGGCACCTGGGGAAACCTACCAAACCTGTTCATTTTTGAAAACTAGAGATCTAGGGGAATCCAAGATGGGGTGACTTGTGGGGCTCTGACCAGGTTCTGTTACCCAGAATCCTTTGCAAACCTCAAAACGTGGCTAAAAAAACACGTTTTTCTCACATTTCAGTGACAGAAAGTTCTGAAATCTGAGAGGAGCCACAAATTTCCTTCCACCCAGCGTTCCCCCAAGTCTCCCAATAAAAATGATACCTCACTTGTGTGGGTAGGCCTAGCGTCCGCGACAGGAAATGCCCTGAAACACAACATGGACACCTCCCACTTTTTGACAGAAAACAGAGCTGTTTTTTTCAAAGTGCCTACCTGTAGATTTTGGCCTCTAGCTCAGCCGGCACATAGGGAAACCTACCAACCCTGTGCATTTTTTTAAACTAGAGACCTAGGGGAATCCAAGATGGGGTGACTTGTGGGGCTCTGACCAGGTTCTGTTACCCAGAATCCTTTGTAAACCTCAAAATGTGGCTAAAAAACACGTTTTCCTCTCATTTCGGTGACAGAAAGTTCTGAAAGCTGAGAGGAGCCACGAATTTCCTCCCACCCAGCGTTCCCCCAAGTCTCCCGATAAAAATGATACCTCACTTGTGTGGGTAGGCCTAGCGCCCGCAACAGGAAATGCCCCAAAACAAACGTGGACACATCCCATTTTTGGACCGAAAACAGAGCTGTTTTTTGCAAAGTGCCTACCTGTAGATTTTGGCCTCTAGCTCAGCCGGCACCTGGGGAAACCTACCAAACCTGTGCATTTTTGAAAACTAGAGACCTAGGGGAATCCAAGATGGGGTGACTTGTGGGGCTCTGACCAGGTTCTGTTACCCAGAATTCTTTGCAAACCTCAAAATGTGGCTAAAATACACGTTTTCCTCACATTTCAGTGACAGAAAGTTCTGGAATATGAGAGGAGCCACAAATTTCCTTCAACCCAGCGTTCCCCCAAGTCTCCCGATAAAAATGATACCTCACTTTTGTGGGTAGGCCTAGCGCCCGTGACAGGAAATGCCCCAAAACACAAAGTGGACACATCCCATTTTTTTGACCGAAAACAGAGCTGTTTTTTGCAAAGTGCCTACCTGTAGATTTTGGCCTCTAGCTCAGCCGGCACTTAGGGAAACCTACCAAACCTGTGCATTTTTGAAAACTAGAGACCTAGGGGAATCCAAGATGGGGTGACTTGTGGGGCTCTGACCAGGTTCTGTTACACAGAATCCTTTGCAAACCTCAAAATGTGGATAAAAAAACACGTTTTCCTCACATTTCAGTGACAGAAAGTTCTGAAATCTGAGAGGAGCCACAAATTTCTTTCCACCCAGCGTTCCCCCAAGTCTCCCGATAAAAATGATACCTCACTTGTGTGGGTAGGCCTAGCGCCCGCGACAGGAAATGCCCCAAAACACAACGTGGACACATCCCATTTTTTTTACAGAAAACAGAGCTGTTTTTTGCAAAGTGCCTACCTGTAGATTTTGGCCTCTAGCTCAGCCGGCACCTGGGGAAACCTACCAAACCTGTTCATTTTTGAAAACTAGAGACCTAGGGGAATCCAAGATGGGGTGACTTGTGGGGCTCTGACCAGGTTCTGTTACCCAGAATCCTTTGCAAACCTCAAAACGTGGCTAAAAAAACACGTTTTTCTCACATTTCAGTGACAGAAAGTTCTGAAATCTGAGAGGAGCCACAAATTTCCTTCCACCCAGCGTTCCCCCAAGTCTCCCAATAAAAATGATACCTCACTTGTGTGGGTAGGCCTAGCGTCCGCGACAGGAAATGCCCTGAAACACAACATGGACACCTCCCACTTTTTGACAGAAAACAGAGCTGTTTTTTTCAAAGTGCCTACCTGTAGATTTTGGCCTCTAGCTCAGCCGGCACATAGGGAAACCTACCAACCCTGTGCATTTTTTAAAACTAGAGACCTAGGGGAATCCAAGATGGGGTGACTTGTGGGGCTCTGACCAGGTTCTGTTACCCAGAATCCTTTGTAAACCTCAAAATGTGGCTAAAAAACACATTTTCCTCTCATTTCGGTGACAGAAAGTTCTGAAAGCTGAGAGGAGCCACGAATTTCCTCCCACCCAGCGTTCCCCCAAGTCTCCCGATAAAAATGATACCTCACTTGTGTGGGTAGGCCTAGCGCCCGCAACAGGAAATGCCCCAAAACAAACGTGGACACATCCCATTTTTGGACCGAAAACAGAGCTGTTTTTTGCAAAGTGCCTACCTGTAGATTTTGGCCTCTAGCTCAGCCGGCACCTGGGGAAACCTACCAAACCTGTGCATTTTTGAAAACTAGAGACCTAGGGGAATCCAAGATGGGGTGACTTGTGGGGCTCTGACCAGGTTCTGTTACCCAGAATTCTTTGCAAACCTCAAAATGTGGCTAAAATACACGTTTTCCTCACATTTCAGTGACAGAAAGTTCTGGAATATGAGAGGAGCCACAAATTTCCTTCAACCCAGCGTTCCCCCAAGTCTCCCGATAAAAATGATACCTCACTTGTGTGTGTAGGCCTAGCGCCCGCGACAGGAAATGCCCCAAAACACAACGTGGACACATCCCATTTTTTTGACATAAAACAGAGCTGTTTTTTGCAAAGTGCCTACCTGTAGATTTTGGCCTCTAGCTCAGCCGGCACCTGGGGAAACCTACCAAACCTGTGCATTTTTGAAAACTAGAGACCTAGGGGAATCCAAGATGGGGTGACTTGTGGGGCTCTGACCAGGTTCTGTTACCCAGAATCCTTTGCAAACCTCAAAACGTGGCTAAATAAACATGTTTTTCTCACATTTCAGTGACAGAAAGTTCTGAAATCTGAGAGGAGCCACAAATTTCCTTCCACCCAGCGTTCCCCCAAGTCTCCCAATAAAAATGATACCTCACTTGTGTGGGTAGGCCTAGCGTCCGCGACAGGAAATGCCCTGAAACACAACATGGACACCTCCCACTTTTTGACAGAAAACAGAGCTGTTTTTTTCAAAGTGCCTACCTGTAGATTTTGGCCTCTAGCTCAGCCGGCACATAGGGAAACCTACCAACCCTGTGCATTTTTTAAAACTAGAGACCTAGGGGAATCCAAGATGGGGTGACTTGTGGGGCTCTGACCAGGTTCTGTTACCCAGAATCCTTTGTAAACCTCAAAATGTGGCTAAAAAACACGTTTTCCTCTCATTTCGGTGACAGAAAGTTCTGAAAGCTGAGAGGAGCCACGAATTTCCTCCCACCCAGCGTTCCCCCAAGTCTCCCGATAAAAATGATACCTCACTTGTGTGGGTAGGCCTAGCGCCCGCAACAGGAAATGCCCCAAAACAAACGTGGACACATCCCATTTTTGGACCGAAAACAGAGCTGTTTTTTGCAAAGTGCCTACCTGTAGATTTTGGCCTCTAGCTCAGCCGGCACCTGGGGAAACCTACCAAACCTGTGCATTTTTGAAAACTAGAGACCTAGGGGAATCCAAGATGGGGTGACTTGTGGGGCTCTGACCAGGTTCTGTTACCCAGAATTCTTTGCAAACCTCAAAATGTGGCTAAAATACACGTTTTCCTCACATTTCAGTGACAGAAAGTTCTGGAATATGAGAGGAGCCACAAATTTCCTTCAACCCAGCGTTCCCCCAAGTCTCCCGATAAAAATGATACCTCACTTTTGTGGGTAGGCCTAGCGCCCGTGACAGGAAATGCCCCAAAACACAACGTGGACACATCCCATTTTTTTGACCGAAAACAGAGCTGTTTTTTTGCAAAGTGCCTACCTGTAGATTTTGGCCTCTAGCTCAGCCGGCACTTAGGGAAACCTACCAAACCTGTGCATTTTTGAAAACTAGAGACCTAGGGGAATCCAAGATGGGGTGACTTGTGGGGCTCTGACCAGGTTCTGTTACACAGAATCCTTTGCAAACCTCAAAATGTGGATAAAAAAACACGTTTTCCTCACATTTCAGTGACAGAAAGTTCTGAAATCTGAGAGGAGCCACAAATTTCTTTCCACCCAGCGTTCCCCCAAGTCTCCCGATAAAAATGATACCTCACTTGTGTGGGTAGGCCTAGCGCCCGCGACAGGAAATGCCCCAAAACACAACGTGGACACATCCCATTTTTTTGACAGAAAACAGAGCTGTTTTTTGCAAAGTGCCTACCTGTAGATTTTGGCCTCTAGCTCAGCCGGCACCTGGGGAAACCTACCAAACCTGTTCATTTTTGAAAACTAGAGACCTAGGGGAATCCAAGATGGGGTGACTTGTGGGGCTCTGACCAGGTTCTGTTACCCAGAATCCTTTGCAAACCTCAAAACGTGGCTAAAAAAACACGTTTTTCTCACATTTCAGTGACAGAAAGTTCTGAAATCTGAGAGGAGCCACAAATTTCCTTCCACCCAGCGTTCCCCCAAGTCTCCCAATAAAAATGATACCTCACTTGTGTGGGTAGGCCTAGCGTCTGCGACAGGAAATGCCCTGAAACACAACATGGACACCTCCCACTTTTTGACAGAAAACAGAGCTGTTTTTTTCAAAGTGCCTACCTGTAGATTTTGGCCTCTAGCTCAGCCGGCACATAGGGAAACCTACCAACCCTGTGCATTTTTTAAAACTAGAGACCTAGGGGAATCCAAGATGGGGTGACTTGTGGGGCTCTGACCAGGTTCTGTTACCCAGAATCCTTTGTAAACCTCAAAATGTGGCTAAAAAACACGTTTTCCTCTCATTTCGGTGACAGAAAGTTCTGAAAGCTGAGAGGAGCCACGAATTTCCTCCCACCCAGCGTTCCCCCAAGTCTCCCGATAAAAATTATACCTCACTTGTGTGGGTAGGCCTAGCGCCCGCAACAGGAAATGCCCCAAAACAAACGTGGACACATCCCATTTTTGGACCGAAAACAGAGCTGTTTTTTGCAAAGTGCCTACCTGTAGATTTTGGCCTCTAGCTCAGCCGGCACCTGGGGAAACCTACCAAACCTGTGCATTTTTGAAAACTAGAGACCTAGGGGAATCCAAGATGGGGTGACTTGTGGGGCTCTGACCAGGTTCTGTTACCCAGAATTCTTTGCAAACCTCAAAATGTGGCTAAAATACACGTTTTCCTCACATTTCAGTGACAGAAAGTTCTGGAATATGAGAGGAGCCACAAATTTCCTTCAACCCAGCGTTCCCCCAAGTCTCCCGATAAAAATGATACCTCACTTTTGTGGGTAGGCCTAGCGCCCGTGACAGGAAATGCCCCAAAACACAAAGTGGACACATCCCATTTTTTTGACCGAAAACAGAGCTGTTTTTTGCAAAGTGCCTACCTGTAGATTTTGGCCTCTAGCTCAGCCGGCACTTAGGGAAACCTACCAAACCTGTGCATTTTTGAAAACTAGAGACCTAGGGGAATCCAAGATGGGGTGACTTGTGGGGCTCTGACCAGGTTCTGTTACACAGAATCCTTTGCAAACCTCAAAATGTGGATAAAAAAACACGTTTTCCTCACATTTCAGTGACAGAAAGTTCTGAAATCTGAGAGGAGCCACAAATTTCTTTCCACCCAGCGTTCCCCCAAGTCTCCCGATAAAAATGATACCTCACTTGTGTGGGTAGGCCTAGCGCCCGCGACAGGAAATGCCCCAAAACACAACGTGGACACATCCCATTTTTTTGACTGAAAACAGAACTGTTTTTTGCAAAGTGCCTACCTGTAGATTTTGGCCTCTAGCTCAGCCGGCACCTGGGGAAACCTACCAAACCTGTTCATTTTTGAAAACTAGAGACCTAGGGGAATCCAAGATGGGGTGACTTGTGGGGCTCTGACCAGGTTCTGTTACCCAGAATCCTTTGCAAACCTCAAAACGTGGCTAAAAAAACACGTTTTTCTCACATTTCAGTGACAGAAAGTTCTGAAATCTGAGAGGAGCCACAAATTTCCTTCCACCCAGCGTTCCCCCAAGTCTCCAAATAAAAATGATACCTCACTTGTGTGGGTAGGCCTAGCGTCCGCAACAGGAAATGCCCTGAAACACAACATGGACACCTCCCATTTTTTGACAGAAAACAGAGCTGTTTTTTTCAAAGTGCCTACCTGTAGATTTTGGCCTCTAGCTCAGCCGGCACATAGGGAAACCTACCAACCCTGTGCATTTTTTAAAACTAGAGACCTAGGGGAATCCAAGATGGGGTGACTTGTGGGGCTCTGACCAGGTTCTGTTACCCAGAATCCTTTGTAAACCTCAAAATGTGGCTAAAAAACACGTTTTCCTCTCATTTCGGTGACAGAAAGTTCTGAAAGCTGAGAGGAGCCACGAATTTCCTCCCACCCAGCGTTCCCCCAAGTCTCCCGACAAAAATGATACCTCACTTGTGTGGGTAGGCCTAGCGCCCGCAACAGGAAATGCCCCAAAACAAACGTGGACACATCCCATTTTTGGACCGAAAACAGAGCTGTTTTTTGCAAAGTGCCTACCTGTAGATTTTGGCCTCTAGCTCAGCCGGCACCTGGGGAAACCTACCAAACCTGTGCATTTTTGAAAACTAGAGACCTAGGGGAATCCAAGATGGGGTGACTTGTGGGGCTCTGACCAGGTTCTGTTAACCAGAATCCTTTGCAAACCTCAAAACGTGGCTAAAAAAACACGTTTTCCTCACATTTCAGTGACAGAAAGTTCTGAAATCTGAGAGGAGCCACAAATTTCTTTCCACCCAGCGTTCCCCCAAGTCTCCCGATAAAAATGATACCTCACTTGTGTGGGTAGGCCTAGCGCCCGCGACAGGAAATGCCCCAAAACACAACGTGGACACATCCCATTTTTTTGACAGAAAACAGAGCTGTTTTTTGCAAAGTGCCTACCTGTAGATTTTGGCCTCTAGCTCAGCCGGCACCTGGGGAAACCTACCAAACCTGTGCATTTTTGAAAACTAGAGACCTAGGGGAATCCAAGATGGGGTGACTTGTGGGGCTCTGACCAGGTTCTGTTACCCAGAATCCTTTGCAAACCTCAAAACGTGGCTAAATAAACATGTTTTTCTCACATTTCAGTGACAGAAAGTTCTGAAATCTGAGAGGAGCCACAAATTTCCTTCCACCCAGCGTTCCCCCAAGTCTCCCAATAAAAATGATACCTCACTTGTGTGGGTAGGCCTAGCGTCCGCGACAGGAAATGCCCTGAAACACAACATGGACACCTCCCATTTTTTGACAGAAAACAGAGCTGTTTTTTTCAAAGTGCCTACCTGTAGATTTTGGCCTCTAGCTCAGCCGGCACATAGGGAAACCTACCAAACCTGTGCATTTTTGAAAACTAGAGACCTAGGGGAATCCAAGATGGGGTGACTTGTGGGGCTCTGATCAGGTTCTGTTACCCAGAATCCTTTGCAAACCTCAAAATGTGGCTAAAAAAACACGTTTTCCTCACATTTCAGTGACAGAAAGTTCTGGAATATGAGAGGAGCCACAAATTTCCTTCAACACAGCGTTCCCCCAAGTCTCCCGATAAAAATGATACCTCACTTGTGTGGGTAGGCCTAGCGCCCGCGACAAGAAATGCCCCAAAACACAACGTGGACACATCCCATTTTTTGACCGAAAACAGAGCTGTTTTTTGCAAAGTGCCTACCTGTAGATTTTGGCCTCTAGCTTAGCCGGCACTTAGGGAAACCTACCAAACCTGTGCATTTTTGAAAACTAGAGACCTAGGGGAATCCAAGATGGGGTGACTTGTGGGGCTCTGACCAGGTTCTGTTACCCAGAATCCTTTGCAAACCTCAAAACGTGGCTAAAAAAACATGTTTTCCTCACATTTCAGTGACAGAAAGTTCTGAAATCTGAGAGGAGCCACAAATTTCCATCCACCCAGCATTCTCCCAAGTCTCCCAATAAAAATGATACCTCACTTGTGTGGGTAGGCCTAGCGCCCGCGACAAGAAATGCCCTGAAACACAATGTGGACACATCCCATTTTTTGACAGAAAACAGAGCTGTTTTTTTCAAAGTGCCTACCTGTAGATTTTGGCCTCTAGCTCAGCCGGCACATAGGGAAACCTACCAAACCTGTGCATTTTGGAAAACTAGAGACCTAGGGGAATCCAAGATGTGGTGACTTGTGGGGCTCTGACCAGGTTCTGTTACCCAGAATCCTTTGCAAACCTCAAAACATGGCTAAAAAAACACGTTTTCCTCACATTTCAGTGACAGAAAGTTCTGGAATCTGAGAGGAGCCACAAATTTCCTTCAACCCAGCATTCCCCCAAGTCTCCCGATAAAAATGATACCTCACTTGTGTGGGTAGGCCTAGCGCCCGCGACAAGAAATGCCCTAAAACACAACGTGGACACATCCTATTTTTTGACAGAAAACAGAGCTGTTTTTTTCAAAGTGCCTACCTGTAGATTTTGGCCTCTAGCTCAGCCGGCACCTAGGGAAACCTACCAAACCTGTGCATTTTGGAAAACTAGAGACCTGGGGGAATCCAAGATGGCGTGACTTGTGGGGCTCTGACCAGGTTCTGTTAACCAGAATCCTCTGCAAACCTCAAAACGTGGCTAAAAAAACACGTTTTCCTCACATTTCAGTGACAAAAAATTCTGGAATCTGAGAGGAGCCACAAATTTCTTTCAACCCAGCATTCCCCCAAGTCTCCCGATAAAAATGATACCTCACTTGTGTGGGTAGGCCTAGCGCCCGCGACAGGAAATGCCCCAAAACACAACGTGGACACATCCCATTTTTTGGACAGAAAACAGAGCTGTTTTTTGCAAAGTGCCTAGCTGTGGATTTTGGCCTCTAGCTCAGCCGGCACCTAGGGAAACCTACCAACCCTGTGCATTTTTGAAAACTAGAGACCTAGGGGAATCCAAGATGGGGTGACTTGTGGGGCTCTGACCAGGTTCTGTTAACCAGAATCCTTTGCAAACCTCAAAACGTGGCTAAAAAAACACGTTTTCCTCACATTTCAGTGACAGAAAGTTCTGAAATCTGAGAGGAGCCACAAATTTCTTTCCACCCAGCGTTCCCCCAAGTCTCCCGATAAAAATGATACCTCACTTGTGTGGGTAGGCCTAGTGCCCGCGACAGGAAATGCCCCAAAACACAACATGGACACATCCCATTTTTTTGACAGAAAACAGAGCTGTTTTTTGCAAAGTGCCTACCTGTAGATTTTGGCCTCTAGCTCAGCCGGCACCTGGGGAAACCTACCAAACCTGTGCATTTTTGAAAACTAGAGACCTAGGGGAATCCAAGATGGGGTGACTTGTGGGGCTCTGACCAGGTTCTGTTACCCAGAATCCTTTGCAAACCTCAAAACGTGGCTAAATAAACATGTTTTTCTCACATTTCAGTGACAGAAAGTTCTGAAATCTGAGAGGAGCCACAAATTTCCTTCCACCCAGCGTTCCCCCAAGTCTCCCAATAAAAATGATACCTCACTTGTGTGGGTAGGCCTAGCGTCCGCGACAGGAAATGCCCTGAAACACAACATGGACACCTCCCATTTTTTGACAGAAAACAGAGCTGTTTTTTTCAAAGTGCCTACCTGTAGATTTTGGCCTCTAGCTCAGCCGGCACATAGGGAAACCTACCAACCCTGTGCATTTTTTAAAACTAAAGACCTAGGGGAATCCAAGATGGGGTGACTTGTGGGGCTCTGACCAGGTTCTGTTACCCAGAATCCTTTGTAAACCTCAAAATGTGGCTAAAAAACACGTTTTCCTCTCATTTCGGTGACAGAAAGTTCTGGAAGCTGAGAGGAGCCACGAATTTCCTCGCACCCAGCGTTCCCCCAAGTCTCCCGATAAAAATGATACCTCACTTGTGTGGGTAGGCCTAGCGCCCGCGACAGGAAATGCCCCAAAACAAACGTGGACACATCCCATTTTTGGACCGAAAACAGAGCTGTTTTTTGCAAAGTGCCTACCTGTAGATTTTGGCCTCTAGCTCAGCCGGCACCTGGGGAAACCTACCAAACCTGTGCATTTTTGAAAACTAGAGACCTAGGGGAATCCAAGATGGGGTGACTTGTGGGGCTCTGACCAAGTTCTGTTACCCAGAATTCTTTGCAAACCTCAAAATGTGGCTAAAATACACGTTTTCCTCACATTTCAGTGACAGAAAGTTCTGGAATATGAGAGGAGCCACAAATTTCCTTCAACCCAGCGTTCCCCCAAGTCTCCCGATAGAAATGATACCTCACTTGTGTGGGTAGGCCTAGTGCCCGTGACAGGAAATGCCCCAAAACACAACGTGGACACATCCCATTTTTTTACCGAAAACAGAGCTGTTTTTTGCAAAGTGCCTACCTGTAGATTTTGGCCTCTAGCTAAGCCGGCACTTAGGGAAACCTACCAAACCTATGCATTTTTGAAAACTAGAGACCTAGGGGAATCCAAGATGGGGTGACTTGTGGGGCTCTGACCAGGTTCTGTTACACAGAATCCTTTGCAAACCTCAAAACGTGGCTAAAAAAACACGTTTTCCTCACATTTCAGTGACAGAAAGTTCTGAAATCTGAGAGGAGCCACAAATTTCTTTCCACCCAGCGTTCCCCCAAGTCTCCCGATAAAAATGATACCTCACTTATGTGGGTAGGCCTAGCGCCCGCGACAGGAAATGCCCCAAAACACAACGTGGACACATCCCATTTTTTTGACAGAAAACAGCTGTTTTTTGCAAAGTGCCTACCTGTAGATTTTGGCCTCTAGCTCAGCCGGCACCTGGGGAAACCTACCAAACCTGTGCATTTTTGAAAACTAGAGACCTAGGGGAATCCAAGATGGGGTGACTTGTGGGGCTCTGACCAGGTTCTGTTACCCAGAATCCTTTGCAAACCTCAAAACGTGGCTAAAAAAACATGTTTTTCTCACATTTCAGTGACAGAAAGTTCTGAAATCTGAGAGGAGCCACAAATTTCCTTCCACCCAGCGTTCCCCCAAGTCTCCCAATAAAAATGATACCTCACTTGTGTGGGTAGGCCTAGCGTCCGCGACAGGAAATGCCCTGAAACACAACATGGACACCTACCATTTTTTGACAGAAAACAGAGCTGTTTTTTGCAAAGTGCCTACCTGTAGATTTTGGCCTCTAGCTCAGCCGGCACCTGGGGAAACCTACCAAACCTGTGCATTTTTGAAAACTAGAGACCTAGGGGAATCCAAGATGGGGTGACTTGTGGGGCTCTGACCAGGTTCTGTTACCCAGAATTCTTTGCAAACCTCAAAATGTGGCTAAAATACACATTTTCCTCACATTTCAGTGACAGAAAGTTCTGGAATATGAGAGGAGCCACAAATTTCCTTCAACCCAGCGTTCCCCCAAGTCTCCCGATAAAAATGATACCTCACTTTTGTGGGTAGGCCTAGCGCCCGTGACAGGAAATGCCCCAAAACACAACGTGGACACATCCCATTTTTTTGACCGAAAACAGAGCTGTTTTTTGCAAAGTGCCTACCTGTAGATTTTGGCCTCTAGCTCAGCCGGCACGTAGGGAAACCTACCAAACCTGTGCATTTTTGAAAACTAGACACCTAGGGGAATCCAAGATGGGGTGACTTGTGGGGCTCTGACCAGGTTCTGTTACACAGAATCCTTTGCAAACCTCAAAATGTGGATAAAAAAACACGTTTTCCTCACATTTCAGTGACAGAAAGTTCTGAAATCTGAGAGGAGCCACAAATTTCTTTCCACCCAGCGTTCCCCCAAGTCTCCCGATAAAAATGATACCTCACTTGTGTGGGTAGGCCTAGCGCCCGCGACAGGAAATGCCCCAAAACACAACGTGGACACATCCCATTTTTTTGACAGAAAACAGAGCTGTTTTTTGCAAAGTGCCTACCTGTAGATTTTGGCCTCTAGCTCAGCCGGCACCTGGGGAAACCTACCAAACCTGTTCATTTTTGAAAACTAGAGATCTAGGGGAATCCAAGATGGGGTGACTTGTGGGGCTCTGACCAGGTTCTGTTACCCAGAATCCTTTGCAAACCTCAAAACGTGGCTAAAAAAACACGTTTTTCTCACATTTCAGTGACAGAAAGTTCTGAAATCTGAGAGGAGCCACAAATTTCCTTCCACCCAGCGTTCCCCCAAGTCTCCCAATAAAAATGATACCTCACTTGTGTGGGTAGGCCTAGCGTCCGCGACAGGAAATGCCCTGAAACACAACATGGACACCTCCCACTTTTTGACAGAAAACAGAGCTGTTTTTTTCAAAGTGCCTACCTGTAGATTTTGGCCTCTAGCTCAGCCGGCACATAGGGAAACCTACCAACCCTGTGCATTTTTTAAAACTAGAGACCTAGGGGAATCCAAGATGGGGTGACTTGTGGGGCTCTGACCAGGTTCTGTTACCCAGAATCCTTTGTAAACCTCAAAATGTGGCTAAAAAACACGTTTTCCTCTCATTTCGGTGACAGAAAGTTCTGAAAGCTGAGAGGAGCCACGAATTTCCTCCCACCCAGCGTTCCCCCAAGTCTCCCGATAAAAATGATACCTCACTTGTGTGGGTAGGCCTAGCGCCCGCAACAGGAAATGCCCCAAAACAAACGTGGACACATCCCATTTTTGGACCGAAAACAGAGCTGTTTTTTGCAAAGTGCCTACCTGTAGATTTTGGCCTCTAGCTCAGCCGGCACCTGGGGAAACCTACCAAACCTGTGCATTTTTGAAAACTAGAGACCTAGGGGAATCCAAGATGGGGTGACTTGTGGGGCTCTGACCAGGTTCTGTTACCCAGAATTCTTTGCAAACCTCAAAATGTGGCTAAAATACACGTTTTCCTCACATTTCAGTGACAGAAAGTTCTGGAATATGAGAGGAGCCACAAATTTCCTTCAACCCAGCGTTCCCCCAAGTCTCCCGATAAAAATGATACCTCACTTTTGTGGGTAGGCCTAGCGCCCGTGACAGGAAATGCCCCAAAACACAACGTGGACACATCCCATTTTTTTGACCGAAAACAGAGCTGTTTTTTGCAAAGTGCCTACCTGTAGATTTTGGCCTCTAGCTCAGCCGGCACTTAGGGAAACCTACCAAACCTGTGCATTTTTGAAAACTAGAGACCTAGGGGAATCCAAGATGGGGTGACTTGTGGGGCTCTGACCAGGTTCTGTTACACAGAATCCTTTGCAAACCTCAAAATGTGGATAAAAAAACACGTTTTCCTCACATTTCAGTGACAGAAAGTTCTGAAATCTGAGAGGAGCCACAAATTTCTTTCCACCCAGCGTTCCCCCAAGTCTCCCGATAAAAATGATACCTCACTTGTGTGGGTAGGCCTAGCGCCCGCGACAGGAAATGCCCCAAAACACAACGTGGACACATCCCATTTTTTTGACAGAAAACAGAGCTGTTTTTTGCAAAGTGCCTACCTGTAGATTTTGGCCTCTAGCTCAGCCGGCACCTGGGGAAACCTACCAAACCTGTTCATTTTTGAAAACTAGAGACCTAGGGGAATCCAAGATGGGGTGACTTGTGGGGCTCTGACCAGGTTCTGTTACCCAGAATCCTTTGCAAACCTCAAAACGTGGCTAAAAAAACACGTTTTTCTCACATTTCAGTGACAGAAAGTTCTGAAATCTGAGAGGAGCCACAAATTTCCTTCCACCCAGCGTTCCCCCAAGTCTCCCAATAAAAATGATACCTCACTTGTGTGGGTAGGCCTAGCGTCCGCGACAGGAAATGCCCTGAAACACAACATGGACACCTCCCACTTTTTGACAGAAAACAGAGCTGTTTTTTTCAAAGTGCCTACCTGTAGATTTTGGCCTCTAGCTCAGCCGGCACATAGGGAAACCTACCAACCCTGTGCATTTTTTAAAACTAGAGACCTAGGGGAATCCAAGATGGGGTGACTTGTGGGGCTCTGACCAGGTTCTGTTACCCAGAATCCTTTGTAAACCTCAAAATGTGGCTAAAAAACACGTTTTCCTCTCATTTCGGTGACAGAAAGTTCTGAAAGCTGAGAGGAGCCACGAATTTCCTCCCACCCAGCGTTCCCCCAAGTCTCCCGATAAAAATGATACCTCACTTGTGTGGGTAGGCCTAGCGCCCGCAACAGGAAATGCCCCAAAACAAACGTGGACACATCCCATTTTTGGACCGAAAACAGAGCTGTTTTTTGCAAAGTGCCTACCTGTAGATTTTGGCCTCTAGCTCAGCCGGCACCTGGGGAAACCTACCAAACCTGTGCATTTTTGAAAACTAGAGACCTAGGGGAATCCAAGATGGGGTGACTTGTGGGGCTCTGACCAGGTTCTGTTACCCAGAATTCTTTGCAAACCTCAAAATGTGGCTAAAATACACGTTTTCCTCACATTTCAGTGACAGAAAGTTCTGGAATATGAGAGGAGCCACAAATTTCCTTCAACCCAGCGTTCCCCAAGTCTCCCGATAAAAATGATACCTCACTTGTGTGGGTAGGCCTAGCGCCCGCGACAGGAAATGCCCCAAAACACAACGTGGACACATCCCATTTTTTTGACAGAAAACAGAGCTGTTTTTTGCAAAGTGCCTACCTGTAGATTTTGGCCTCTAGCTCAGCCGGCACCTGGGGAAACCTACCAAACCTGTGCATTTTTGAAAACTAGAGACCTAGGGGAATCCAAGATGGGGTGACTTGTGGGGCTCTGACCAGGTTCTGTTACCCAGAATCCTTTGCAAACCTCAAAACGTGGCTAAATAAACATGTTTTTCTCACATTTCAGTGACAGAAAGTTCTGAAATCTGAGAGGAGCCACAAATTTCCTTCCACCCAGCGTTCCCCCAAGTCTCCCAATAAAAATGATACCTCACTTGTGTGGGTAGGCCTAGCGTCCGCGACAGGAAATGCCCTGAAACACAACATGGACACCTCCCATTTTTTGACAGAAAACAGAGCTGTTTTTTTCAAAGTGCCTACCTGTAGATTTTGGCCTCTAGCTCAGCCGGCACATAGGGAAACCTACCAACCCTGTGCATTTTTTAAAACTAGAGACCTAGGGGAATCCAAGATGGGGTGACTTGTGGGGCTCTGACCAGGTTCTGTTACCCAGAATCCTTTGTAAACCTCAAAATGTGGCTAAAAAACACGTTTTCCTCTCATTTCGGTGACAGAAAGTTCTGGAAGCTGAGAGGAGCCACGAATTTCCTCCCACCCAGCGTTCCCCCAAGTCTCCCGATAAAAATGATACCTCACTTGTGTGGGTAGTCCTAGCGCCCGCGACAGGAAATGCCCCAAAACAAACGTGGACACATCCCATTTTTGGACCGAAAACAGAGCTGTTTTTTGCAAAGTGCCTACCTGTAGATTTTGGCCTCTAGCTCAGCCGGCACCTGGGAAACCTACCAAACCTGTGCATTTTTGAAAACTAGAGACCTAGGGGAATCCAAGATGGGGTGACTTGTGGGGCTCTGACCAAGTTCTGTTACCCAGAATTCTTTGCAAACCTCAAAATGTGGCTAAAATACACGTTTTCCTCACATTTCAGTGACAGAAAGTTCTGGAATATGAGAGGAGCCACAAATTTCCTTCAACCCAGCGTTCCCCCAAGTCTCCCGATAGAAATGATACCTCACTTGTGTGGGTACGCCTAGTGCCCGTGACAGGAAATGCCCCAAAACACAACGTGGACACATCCCATTTTTTGACCGAAAACAGAGCTGTTTTTTGCAAAGTGCCTACCTGTAGATTTTGGCCTCTAGCTTAGCCGGCACTTAGGGAAACCTACCAAACCTGTGCATTTTTGAAAACTAGAGACCTAGGGGAATCCAAGATGGGGTGACTTGTGGGGCTCTGACCAGGTTCTGTTACACAGAATCCTTTGCAAACCTCAAAACGTGGCTAAAAAAACACGTTTTCCTCACATTTCAGTGACAGAAAGTTCTGAAATCTGAGAGGAGCCACAAATTTCTTTCCACCCAGCGTTCCCCCAAGTCTCCCGATAAAAATGATACCTCACTTATGTGGGTAGGCCTAGCGCCCGCGACAGGAAATGCCCCAAAACACAACGTGGACACATCCCATTTTTTTGACAGAAAACAGCTGTTTTTTGCAAAGTGCCTACCTGTAGATTTTGGCCTCTAGCTCAGCCGGCACCTGGGGAAACCTACCAAACCTGTGCATTTTTGAAAACTAGAGACCTAGGGGAATCCAAGATGGGGTGACTTGTGGGGCTCTGACCAGGTTCTGTTACCCAGAATCCTTTGCAAACCTCAAAACGTGGCTAAAAAAACATGTTTTTCTCACATTTCAGTGACAGAAAGTTCTGAAATCTGAGAGGAGCCACAAATTTCCTTCCACCCAGCGTTCCCCCAAGTCTCCCAATAAAAATGATACCTCACTTGTGTGGGTAGGCCTAGCGTCCGCGACAGGAAATGCCCTGAAACACAACATGGACACCTACCATTTTTTGACAGAAAACAGAGCTGTTTTTTGCAAAGTGCCTACCTGTAGATTTTGGCCTCTAGCTCAGCCGGCACCTGGGGAAACCTACCAAACCTGTGCATTTTTGAAAACTAGAGACCTAGGGGAATCCAAGATGGGTGACTTGTGGGGCTCTGACCAGGTTCTGTTACCCAGAATTCTTTGCAAACCTCAAAATGTGGCTAAAATACACATTTTCCTCACATTTCAGTGACAGAAAGTTCTGGAATATGAGAGGAGCCACAAATTTCCTTCAACCCAGCGTTCCCCCAAGTCTCCCGATAAAAATGATACCTCACTTTTGTGGGTAGGCCTAGCGCCCGTGACAGGAAATGCCCCAAAACACAACGTGGACACATCCCATTTTTTTGACCGAAAACAGAGCTGTTTTTTGCAAAGTGCCTACCTGTAGATTTTGGCCTCTAGCTCAGCCGGCACGTAGGGAAACCTACCAAACCTGTGCATTTTTGAAAACTAGAGACCTAGGGGAATCCAAGATGGGGTGACTTGTGGGGCTCTGACCAGGTTCTGTTACACAGAATCCTTTGCAAACCTCAAAATGTGGATAAAAAAACACGTTTTCCTCACATTTCAGTGACAGAAAGTTCTGAAATCTGAGAGGAGCCACAAATTTCTTTCCACCCAGCGTTCCCCCAAGTCTCCCAATAAAAATGATACCTCACTTGTGTGGGTAGGCCTAGCGTCCGCGACAGGAAATGCCCTGAAACACAACATGGACACCTCCCATTTTTTGACAGAAAACAGAGCTGTTTTTTTCAAAGTGCCTACCTGTAGATTTTGGCCTCTAGCTCAGCCGGCACATAGGGAAACCTACCAACCCTGTGCATTTTTTAAAACTAGAGACCTAGGGGAATCCAAGATGGGGTGACTTGTGGGGCTCTGACCAGGTTCTGTTACCCAGAATCCTTTGTAAACCTCAAAATGTGGCTAAAAAACACGTTTTCCTCTCATTTCGGTGACAGAAAGTTCTGAAAGCTGAGAGGAGCCACGAATTTCCTCCCACCCAGCGTTCCCCCAAGTCTCCCGATAAAAATGATACCTCACTTGTGTGGGTAGGCCTAGCGCCCGCAACAGGAAATGCCCCAAAACAAACGTGGACACATCCCATTTTTGGACCGAAAACAGAGCTGTTTTTTGCAAAGTGCCTACCTGTAGATTTTGGCCTCTAGCTCAGCCGGCACCTGGGGAAACCTACCAAACCTGTGCATTTTTTAAAACTAGAGACCTAGGGGAATCCAAGATGGGGTGACTTGTGGGGCTCTGACCAGGTTCTGTTACCCAGAATTCTTTGCAAACCTCAAAATGTGGCTAAAATACACGTTTTCCTCACATTTCAGTGACAGAAAGTTCTGGAATATGAGAGGAGCCACAAATTTCCTTCAACCCAGCGTTCCCCCAAGTCTCCCGATAAAAATGATACCTCACTTGTGTGGGTAGGCCTAGCGCCCGCGACAGGAAATGCCCCAAAACACAACGTGGACACATCCCATTTTTTTGACAGAAAACAGAGCTGTTTTTTGCAAAGTGCCTACCTGTAGATTTTGGCCTCTAGCTCAGCCGGCACCTGGGGAAACCTACCAAACCTGTGCATTTTTGAAAACTAGAGACCTAGGGGAATCCAAGATGGGGTGACTTGTGGGGCTCTGACCAGGTTCTGTTACCCAGAATCCTTTGCAAACCTCAAAACGTGGCTAAATAAACATGTTTTTCTCACATTTCAGTGACAGAAAGTTCTGAAATCTGAGAGGAGCCACAAATTTCCTTCCACCCAGCGTTCCCCCAAGTCTCCCAATAAAAATGATACCTCACTTGTGTGGGTAGGCCTAGCGTCCGCGACAGGAAATGCCCTGAAACACAACATGGACACCTCCCATTTTTTGACAGAAAACAGAGCTGTTTTTTTCAAAGTGCCTACCTGTAGATTTTGGCCTCTAGCTCAGCCGGCACATAGGGAAACCTACCAACCCTGTGCATTTTTTAAAACTAGAGACCTAGGGGAATCCAAGATGGGGTGACTTGTGGGGCTCTGACCAGGTTCTGTTACCCAGAATCCTTTGTAAACCTCAAAATGTGGCTAAAAAACACGTTTTCCTCTCATTTCGGTGACAGAAAGTTCTGGAAGCTGAGAGGAGCCACGAATTTCCTCCCACCCAGCGTTCCCCCAAGTCTCCCGATAAAAATGATACCTCACTTGTGTGGGTAGGCCTAGCGCCCGCGACAGGAAATGGCCCAAAACAAACGTGGACACATCCCATTTTTGGACCGAAAACAGAGCTGTTTTTTGCAAAGTGCCTACCTGTAGATTTTGGCCTCTAGCTCAGCCGGCACCTGGGGAAACCTACCAAACCTGTGCATTTTTGAAAACTAGAGACCTAGGGGAATCCAAGATGGGGTGACTTGTGGGGCTCTGACCAAGTTCTGTTACCCAGAATTCTTTGCAAACCTCAAAATGTGGCTAAAATACACGTTTTCCTCACATTTCAGTGACAGAAAGTTCTGGAATATGAGAGGAGCCACAAATTTCCTTCAACCCAGCGTTCCCCCAAGTCTCCCGATAGAAATGATACCTCACTTGTGTGGGTACGCCTAGTGCCCGTGACAGGAAATGCCCCAAAACACAACGTGGACACATCCCATTTTTTGACCGAAAACAGAGCTGTTTTTTGCAAAGTGCCTACCTGTAGATTTTGGCCTCTAGCTTAGCCGGCACTTAGGGAAACCTACCAAACCTGTGCATTTTTGAAAACTAGAGACCTAGGGGAATCCAAGATGGGGTGACTTGTGGGGCTCTGACCAGGTTCTGTTACACAGAATCCTTTGCAAACCTCAAAACGTGGCTAAAAAAACACGTTTTCCTCACATTTCAGTGACAGAAAGTTCTGAAATCTGAGAGGAGCCACAAATTTCTTTCCACCCAGCGTTCCCCCAAGTCTCCCGATAAAAATGATACCTCACTTATGTGGGTAGGCCTAGCGCCCGCGACAGGAAATGCCCCAAAACACAACGTGGACACATCCCATTTTTTTGACAGAAAACAGCTGTTTTTTGCAAAGTGCCTACCTGTAGATTTTGGCCTCTAGCTCAGCCGGCACCTGGGGAAACCTACCAAACCTGTGCATTTTTGAAAACTAGAGACCTAGGGGAATCCAAGATGGGGTGACTTGTGGGGCTCTGACCAGGTTCTGTTACCCAGAATCCTTTGCAAACCTCAAAACGTGGCTAAAAAAACATGTTTTTCTCACATTTCAGTGACAGAAAGTTCTGAAATCTGAGAGGAGCCACAAATTTCCTTCCACCCAGCGTTCCCCCAAGTCTCCCAATAAAAATGATACCTCACTTGTGTGGGTAGGCCTAGCGTCCGCGACAGGAAATGCCCTGAAACACAACATGGACACCTACCATTTTTTGACAGAAAACAGAGCTGTTTTTTGCAAAGTGCCTACCTGTAGATTTTGGCCTCTAGCTCAGCCGGCACCTGGGGAAACCTACCAAACCTGTGCATTTTTGAAAACTAGAGACCTAGGGGAATCCAAGATGGGTGACTTGTGGGGCTCTGACCAGGTTCTGTTACCCAGAATTCTTTGCAAACCTCAAAATGTGGCTAAAATACACATTTTCCTCACATTTCAGTGACAGAAAGTTCGGGAATATGAGAGGAGCCACAAATTTCCTTCAACCCAGCGTTCCCCCAAGTCTCCCGATAAAAATGATACCTCACTTTTGTGGGTAGGCCTAGCGCCCGTGACAGGAAATGCCCCAAAACACAACGTGGACACATCCCATTTTTTTGACCGAAAACAGAGCTGTTTTTTGCAAAGTGCCTACCTGTAGATTTTGGCCTCTAGCTCAGCCGGCACGTAGGGAAACCTACCAAACCTGTGCATTTTTGAAAACTAGAGACCTAGGGGAATCCAAGATGGGGTGACTTGTGGGGCTCTGACCAGGTTCTGTTACACAGAATCCTTTGCAAACCTCAAAATGTGGATAAAAAAACACGTTTTCCTCACATTTCAGTGACAGAAAGTTCTGAAATCTGAGAGGAGCCACAAATTTCTTTCCACCCAGCGTTCCCCCAAGTCTCCCAATAAAAATGATACCTCACTTGTGTGGGTAGGCCTAGCGTCCGCGACAGGAAATGCCCTGAAACACAACATGGACACCTCCCATTTTTTGACAGAAAACAGAGCTGTTTTTTTCAAAGTGCCTACCTGTAGATTTTGGCCTCTAGCTCAGCCGGCACATAGGGAAACCTACCAACCCTGTGCATTTTTTAAAACTAGAGACCTAGGGGAATCCAAGATGGGGTGACTTGTGGGGCTCTGACCAGGTTCTGTTACCCAGAATCCTTTGTAAACCTCAAAATGTGGCTAAAAAACACGTTTTCCTCTCATTTCGGTGACAGAAAGTTCTGGAAGCTGAGAGGAGCCAGGAATTTCCTCCCACCCAGCGTTCCCCCAAGTCTCCCGATAAAAATGATACCTCACTTGTGTGGGTAGGCCTAGCGCCCGTGACAGGAAATGCCCCAAAACAAACGTGGACACATCCCATTTTTGGACCGAAAACAGAGCTGTTTTTTGCAAAGTGCCTACCTGTAGATTTTGGCCTCTAGCTCAGCCGGCACCTGGGGAAACCTACCAAACCTGTGCATTTTTGAAAACTAGAGACCTAGGGGAATCCAAGATGGGGTGACTTGTGGGGCTCTGACCAAGTTCTGTTACCCAGAATTCTTTGCAAACCTCAAAATGTGGCTAAAATACACGTTTTCCTCACATTTCAGTGACAGAAAGTTCTGGAATATGAGAGGAGCCACAAATTTCCTTCAACCCAGCGTTCCCCCAAGTCTCCCGATAAAAATGATACCTCACTTGTGTGGGTAGGCCTAGCGCCCGTGACAGGAAATGCCCCAAAACAAACGTGGACACATCCCATTTTTGGACCGAAAACAGAGCTGTTTTTTGCAAAGTGCCTACCTGTAGATTTTGGCCTCTAGCTCAGCCGGCACCTGGGGAAACCTACCAAACCTGTGCATTTTTGAAAACTAGAGACCTAGGGGAATCCAAGATGGGGTGACTTGTGGGGCTCTGACCAGGTTCTGTTACCCAGAATTCTTTGCAAACCTCAAAATGTGGCTAAAATACACATTTTCCTCACATTTCAGTGACAGAAAGTTCTGGAATATGAGAGGAGCCTCAAATTTCCTTCAACACAGCGTTCCCCCAAGTCTCCCGATAAAAATGATACCTCACTTGTGTGGGTAGACCTAGCGCCCGTGACAGGAAATGCCCCAAAACACAACGTGGACACATCCCATTTTTTGACCGAAAACAGAGCTGTTTTTTGCAAAGTGCCTACCTGTAGATTTTGGCCTCTAGCTCAGCCGGCACTTAGGGAAACCTACCAAACCTGTGCATTTTTTAAAACTAGAGACCTAGGGGAATCCAAGATGGGGTGACTTGTGGGGCTCTGACCAGGTTCTGTTACACAGAATCCTTTGCAAACCTCAAAACGTGGCTAAAAAAACACGTTTTCCTCACATTTCAGTGACAGAAAGTTCTGAAATCTGAGAGGAGCCACAAATTTCCATCCACCCAGCATTCTCCCAAGTCTCCCGATAAAAATGATACCTCACTTGTGTGGGTAGGCCTAGCGCCCGCGACAAGAAATGCCCTGAAACACAACGTGGACACATCCCATGTTTTTGGACAGAAAACAGAGCTGTTTTTTGCAAAGTGCCTACCTGTAGATTTTGGCCTCTAGCTCAGCCGGCACCTAGGGAAACCTACCAAACCTGTGCATTTTTTATAACTAGAGACCTAGGGGAATCCAAGATGGGGTGAGTTGTGGGGCTCTGACCAGGTTCTGTTAACCAGAATCCTTTGCAAACCTCAAAACGTGGCTAAAAAAACACGTTTTCCTCACATTTCAGTGACAGAAAGTTCTGGAATCTGAGAGGAGCCACAAATTTCTTTCCACCCAGCGTTCCCCCAAGTCTCCCGATAAAAATGATACCTCACTTGTGTGGGTAGGCCTAGCGCCCGCGACAGGAAATGCCCCAAAACACAACGTGGACACATCCCATTTTTTGGACAGAAAACAGAGCTGTTTTTTGCAAAGTGCCTAGCTGTGGATTTTGGCCTCTAGCTCAGCCGGCACCTAGGGAAACATACCAAACCTGTGCATTTTGGAAAACTAGAGACCTAGGGGAATCCAAGATGGGGTGACTTGTGGGGCTCTGACCAGGTTCTGTTACCCAGAATCCTTTGCAAACCTCAAAACGTGGCTAAAAAAACACGTTTTCCTCACATTTCAGTGACAGAAAGTTCTGAAATCTGAGAGGAGCCACAAATTTCCTTCCACCCAGCGTTCCCCCAAGTCTCCCGATAAAAATGATACCTCACTTGTGTGGGTAGGCCTAGCGCCCGCGACAGGAAATGCCCCAAAACAAACGTGGACACATCCCATTTTTGGACCGAAAACAGAGCTGTTTTTTGCAAAGTGCCTACCTGTAGATTTTGGCCTCTTGCTCAGCCGGCACCTGGGGAAACCTACCAAACCTGTGCATTTTTGAAAACTAGAGACCTAGGGGAATCCAAGATGGGGTGACTTGTGGGGCTCTGACCAGGTTCTGTTACCCAGAATTCTTTGCAAACCTCAAAATGTGGCTAAAATACACATTTTCCTCACATTTCAGTGACAGAAAGTTCTGGAATATGAGAGGAGCCACAAATTTCCTTCAACACAGCGTTCCCCCAAGTCTCCCGATAAAAATGATACCTCACTTGTGTGGGTAGACCTAGCGCCCGTGACAGGAAATGCCCCAAAACACAACGTGGACACATCCCATTTTTTGACCGAAAACAGAGCTGTTTTTTGCAAAGTGCCTACCTGTAGATTTTGGCCTCTAGCTCAGCCGGCACTTAGGGAAACCTACCAAACCTGTGCATTTTTTAAAACTAGAGACCTAGGGGAATCCAAGATGGGGTGACTTGTGGGGCTCTGACCAGGTTCTGTTACACAGAATCCTTTGCAAACCTCAAAACGTGGCTAAAAAAACACGTTTTCCTCACATTTCAGTGACAGAAAGTTCTGAAATCTGAGTGGAGCCACAAATTTCCATCCACCCAGCATTCTCCCAAGTCTCCCGATAAAAATGATACCTCACTTGTGTGGGTAGGCCTAGCGCCCGCGACAAGAAATGCCCTGAAACACAACGTGGACACATCCCATGTTTTTGGACAGAAAACAGAGCTGTTTTTTGCAAAGTGCCTACCTGTAGATTTTGGCCTCTAGCTCAGCCGGCACCTAGGGAAACCTACCAAACCTGTGCATTTTTTATAACTAGAGACCTGGGGGAATCCAAGATGGGGTGAGTTGTGGGGCTCTGACCAGGTTCTGTTACACAGAATCCTTTGCAAACCTCAAAACGTGGCTAAAAAAACACGTTTTCCTCACATTTCAGTGACAGAAAGTTCTGGAATCTGAGAGGAGCCACAAATTTCTTTCCACCCAGCGTTCCCCCAAGTCTCCCGATAAAAATGATACCTCACTTGTGTGGGTAGGCCTAGCGCCCGCGACAGGAAATGCCCCAAAACACAACGTGGACACATCCCATTTTTTGGACAGAAAACAGAGCTGTTTTTTGCAAAGTGCCTAGCTGTGGATTTTGGCCTCTAGCTCAGCCGGCACCTAGGGAAACATACCAAACCTGTGCATTTTGGAAAACTAGAGACCTAGGGGAATCCAAGATGGGGTGACTTGTGGGGCTCTGACCAGGTTCTGTTACCCAGAATCCTTTGCAAACCTCAAAACGTGGCTAAAAAAACACGTTTTCCTCACATTTCAGTGACAGAAAGTTCTGAAATCTGAGAGGAGCCACAAATTTCCTTCCACCCAGCGTTCTCCCAAGTCTCCCGATAAAAATTATCCCTCACTTGTGTGGGTAGGCCTAGCGCCCGCGACAAGAAATGCCCTAAAACACAACGTGGACACATCCTATTTTTTGACAGAAAACAGAGCTGTTTTTTTCAAAGTGCCTACCTGTAGATTTTGGCCTCTAGCTCAGCCGGCACCTAGGGAAACCTACCAAACCTGTGCATTTTTGAAAACTAGAGACGACCTAGGGGAATCCAAGATGGGGTGACTTGTTGGGCTCTGACCAGGTTCTGTTAACCAGAATCCTTTGCAAACCTCAAAACGTGGCTAAAAAAACACGTTTTCCCCACATTTCAGTGACATAAAGTTCTGAAATCTGAGAGGAGCCACAAATTTCTTTCTACCCAGCGTTCCCCCAAGTCTCCCGATAAAAATGATACCTCACTTGTGTGGGTAGGCCTAGCGCCCGCGACAGGAAATGCCCCAAAACACAACGTGGACACATCCCATTTTTTTGACAGAAAACAGAGCTGTTTTTTGCAAAGTGCCTACCTGTAGATTTTGGCCTCTAGCTCAGCCGGCACCTGGGGAAACCTACCAAACCTGTGCATTTTGGAAAACTAGAGACCTAGGGGAATCCAAGATGGGGTGACTTGTGGGGCTCTGACCAGGTTCTGTTACCCAGAATCCTTTGCAAACCTCAAAACGTGGCTAAAAAAACACGTTTTCCTCACATTTCAGTGACAGAAAGTTCTGAAATCTGAGAGGAGCCACAAATTTCCTTCCACCCAGCGTTCCCCCAAGTCTCCCAATAAAAATGATACCTCACTTGTGTGGGTAGGCCTAGCGTCCGCGACAGGAAATGCCTTGAAACACAACATGGACACATCCCATTTTTTGACAGAAAACAGAGCTGGTTTTTTCAAAGTGCCTACCTGTAGATTTTGGCCTCTAGCTCAGCCGGCACATAGGGAAACCTACCAACCCTGTGCATTTTTTAGAACCAGAGACCTAGGGGAATCCAAGATGGGGTGACTTGTGGGGCTCTGACTAGGTTCTGTTACCCAGAATCCTTTGCAAACCTCAGAATGTGGCTAAAAAAAACGTTTTCCTCTCATTTCAGTGACAGAAAGTTCTGGAAGCTGAGAGGAGCCACGAATTTCCTCCCACCCAGCGTTCCCCCAAGTCTCCCGATAAAAATGATACCTCACTTGTGTGGGTAGGCCTAGCGCCCGCGACAGGAAATGCCCCAAAACACAACGTGGACACATCCCATTTTTTTGACAGAAAACAGAGCTGTTTTTTGCAAAGTGCCTAGCTGTGGATTTTGGCCTCTAGCTCAGCCGGCACCTAGGGAAACCTACCAACCCTGTGCATTATTGAAAACTAGAGACCTAGGGGAATCCAAGATGGGGTGACTTGTGGGGCTCTGACCAGGTTCTGTTACCCAGAATCCTTTGTAAACCTCAAAATGTGGCTAAAAAACACGTTTTCCTCTCATTTCGGTGACAGAAAGTTCTTGAAGCTGAGAGGAACCACAAATTTCCTCCCACCCAGCGTTCCCCCAAGTCTCCCGATAAAAATGATACCTCACTTGTGTGGGTAGGCCTAGCGCCCACGACAGGAAGTGCCCCAATACAAACGTGGACACATCACATTTTTTGACAGAAAACAGAGCTATTTTTTGCAAAGTGCCTACCTGTAGATTTTGGCCTCTAGCTCAGCCGGCACATAGGGAAACCTACCAAACCTGTGCATGTATGAAAACTAGAGACCTAGGGGAATCCAAGATGGGGTGACTTGTGGGGTTCTGACCAGGTTCTGTTACCCAGAATCCTTTGCAAACCTCAAAACGTGGCTAAAAAAACACGTTTTACGCACATTTCAGTGACAGAAAGTTCTGAAATCTGAGAGGAGCCAGAAATTTCCTTCCACCCAGCGTTCCCCCAAGTCTCCCGATAAAAATGATACCTCACTTGTGTGGGTAGGCCTAGCGCCCGCGACAGGAAATGCCCTGAAACACAGCGTGGACACATCCCATTTTTTGACAGAAAACAGAGCTGTTTTTTTCAAAGTGCCTACCTGTAGATTTTGGCCTCTAGCTCAGCCGGCACATAGGGAAACCTACCAAACCTGTGCATTTTTTAAAACTAGAGACCTAGGGGAATCCAAGATGGGGTGACTTGTGGGGCTCTGACCAGGTTCTGTTACCCAGAATCCTTTGCAAACCTCAAAACGTGGCTAAAAAACACGTTTTCCTCACATTTCAGTGACAGAAAGTTCTGGAATCTGAGAGGAGCCACAAATTTCCATCCACCCAGCATTCTCCCAAGTCTCCCGATAAAAATGATACCTCACTTGTGTGGGTAGGCCTAGCGCCCGTGACAGGAAATGCCCCAAAACACAACGTGGACACATCCCATTTTTTGACAGAAAACAGAGCTGTTTTTTTCAAAGTGCCTACCTGTAGATTTTGGCCTCTAGCTCAGCCGGCACCTAGGGAAACCTATCAAACCTGTGCATTTTTTTAAACTAGAGACCTAGGGGAATCCAAGATGGGGTGACTTGTGGGGCCCCACCCTGGTTCTGTTACCCAGAATCCTTTGCAAACCTCAAAACATGGCTTAAAAAACACGTTTTCCTCACATTTCAGTGACAGACAATTCTGGAATCTGAGAGGAGCCACAAATTTATTTCCACCCAGCGTTCCCCCAAGTCTCCCGATAAAAATGATACCTCACTTGTGTGGGTAGGCCTAGCGCCCGTGACTGGAAATGCCCCAAAACACAACGTGGACACATCCCATTTTTTGGCCGGCACCTAGGGAAACCTACCAAACCTGTGCATTTTTTTAAACTAGAGACCTAGGGGAATCCAAGATGGGGTGACTTGTGGGGCTCTGACCAGCATATTCCTGTAGTCAGATGTTATAAAGCAATATACTGTTACATCTGCTGGACCCTTCTGGTTGTGGGGATATATAGGGCTTGTAAGTTCATCAAGAACCCTAGGTACCCAGAGCAATAAATGAGCTGCACCCTGCAATTGGTTTTCATTCTATACTGGGTATACAACAGTTAATTTGCTGAAATATGAAGAGTGAAAAATAGGTATCAAGAAAACCTTTGCATTTCCAAAATGGGCTCAAGATAAGGTTTTGAGGAGCAGTGGTTATTTGCACATCTCTCAATTGCGGGGTGCCCATACTAGCATGTGAATTTCAGGGCATTTCTCGAATAGATGTCTTTTTTACACACTCTCTTATATTTGGAAGGAAAAAATGTAGACAAAGATAAGGGGAAATAACAATTGTTTTGCTATTTTATGTTCCCCCAAGTCTCCCGATAAAAATTATACCTCACTTGTGTGGGTAGGCCTAGCGCCTGCGACAGGAAATGCCCCAAAACACAACGTGGACACATCCCATTTTTTGACTGAAAACAGAGCTGTTTTTTGCAAAGTGCCTACCTGTAGATTTTGGCCTCTATCTCAGACGGCACCTAGGGAAACCTACCAAACCTTTGCATTTTTGAAAACTAGAGACCTAGGGGAATCCAAGATGGGGTGACTTGTGGGGCTTTGACCAGGTTCTGTTACCCAGAATCCTCTGCAAACCTCAAAATGTGGCTAAAAAACACGTTTTCCTCTCATTTCGGTGACAGAAAGTTCTGGAATCTGAGAGGATCCACAAAGTTCCTTCCACCCAGCGTTCCCCCAAGTCTCCCGATAAAAATGATACCTCACTTGTGTGGGTAGGCCTAGCGCCCGCAACAGGAAATGCCCCAAAACACAACGTGGACACATCAAATTTTTTCATTGAAAACAGTGCCTACCTGTGGATTTTGGCCTCTAGCTCAGCCGGCACCTGGGGAAACCTAGCAAACCAGCGCATTCTTGAAAACTAGAAACCCAGGGGAATCCGAGATGAGGTGACTTGTGGGGCTCTGACCAGGTTCTGTTACCCAGAATCCTTTGCAAACCTCAAAATGTGGCTAAAATAACACGTTTTCCTCACATTTCGGTGACAGAAAGTTCTGGAATCTGAGAGGAGCCACAAATTTCCTTCCACCCAGCGTTCCCCCAAGTCTCCCAATAAAAATGATGCCTCAGTTGTGTGGGTAGGCCCGGTGCCCGCGACAGGAATAGATCACACAACGGTCAATGTTGGTCCTTACATGAGGCAGCTGTTGACCATGGGGTGATGCATTCCTGACGCAGGCACTAGGAGTAGGCACTCAAGTAGGGTAGTGTTTTTATCAGGACAGGTGAGGAGTCACTGGGTGGTAGGAATTTTGTGGATCCCAGCATATTCCTGTAGTTTGTGTGACAGAAATGCGAGAAAAATAGAGCCTTTATTCAACATTTCAGCTTTGCAGGGCATTCTGGGTAAGAAAACTTTGGGGAATCCACACAAGTCACACCTCTGTGGACTCCCCCGAATGTCTAGTTTCCAGAAATGTTTGGGTTTAGTGTGTTTCTCTATATGGCCGCCGAACCCAGGACCAAAAACACAGGTGCCTGCCTTTCAAAACCAGTTTGTTTTGCCATAGATAATTTAGATGTCTCCACAATACGATTTGGGCGGTGGAATTTGGGGCTGAACTAAATTGGGGAGCACCCAAGAGAGCACTCTCTCTCTCTCTGCTTGCCGCCGCATTCACCTGCTCTCTGGGTTGGACTAACCCACTATTACTCAGTTGCACAAACAGCTTGCGAAGGGACAACAGGACTGTCCTCATCACCTCCCTCATAATGTACTGGAAGAGGAGTTATCGAATGGGACTCCTTTGACTGAAAAATCACTCCCAGAGTCTGCGCCATTGTCCTATCCCTCAGATGCTGTCTCAGTATCTGATGTCTCAGTCTCTGATCCTATGTCAGAGCTGTCCTCTATAACCCGAGTGCCGGCAGCAGTCATCCATCAAGTTTAGATTGGCTAAACTGTTGCTCTAAAACACTAGCCCACGTAGACAGTCACAAAATCGATGGTGTGCGTGAGATACGTGCAACAGTAGAGGCCACCTTACCTGCGCTTCTTCCCTCAATCAGCACGTTTTTTCAAGACACTTAAAAAACACCTTGTCACATACCATTCGTCACAGTCTTTAGCACCTCCTGAGCCCAGTCCAACAATCATTATTGGTGCTCCCCCTCCCTCCTCCTCGGATTCCCTCATTACCACCTAGCAAAAGTGCCCTTCATCTCTCCATAGCCGCCCTCCACCCCGCACATACATTTCATTGGTATTATAGCGCAGGTAATGGCTGACTTTACTAATGTACTCAGCTATTTACATAAAATACAGATTTGCTCTTTGCAGTAGGCATATAAACCTTCTGCGCTTCTTTATGGCACTAAAACTGCCACTAGACAAGTCTGACCCTTTTGTAGCAGAAACATAGTCACAATACTTACTTGACTTTTTTATTGCTGCCTAAAAACTACAGTTGAAAAGCGTCAATTGAAGTATGTGCATTGCTTTGAAGACGCAAGCTGCAACTGCAAGACAACTGGCGGCAAATCTATATATATATATATATATATATATATCACTTTTATATGTGGGTCTGGTTTTCCTGGGGGCCGATCGCAGCCCCCAGGGTAACCACACACATATTGACAAAAGTGATATATATATGACAGCCAACCACCTGAAACTCAACTCAAGCAAAACCGAAATAATCCTCTTTGGCCCACACAAAAACACCTGGGACCCCTCATGGTGGCCCACCACGCTAAGCCCTGCACTGACCCCCGCCAACCACGCACGCAACCTCAACATCATCCTAGACTCCTCCCTCTCGATGACCCAACAAATCAACGCTCTCACCTACTCATGCTTCAACACACTCTGTATACTGAAAAAACATTCAAATGGATCCCCACAGAGACCAGAAAAACTGTCACTCACGCACTCATCAGCAGCAGACTTGATTACGGAAACGCCCTCTACGCCGGCACCACTCTTAAACTACAGCGCAAACTACAGCGCATCCAGAACTCAGCAGCACGACTCATCCTCGACTTCCCCCGACACAAACACATCTCTCCACACCTCAAATCCCTCCACTGGCTCCCCATTGACAAAAGGATCACCTTCAAGACCTCATCCTCGCACACAAATCACACCACAACACAGGCCCTCCCTACCTCAACGAGTCACCTTCCACACCACCACACGAAACCTCCGCTCAGCTGACCTCTCTCTCGCCTCTGTCCCCCGCATCAAACACACCACCACCGGGGGCAGATCCTTCTCCTACCTTGCACCCAAAACCTGGAACGCCCTCCCAACCCACCTTCGCAAGACCCAAAACCTACTTCTTTTCAGGAAGGGCCTCAAAACCTGGCTTTTCGAACAGTGATCCTCCCAGCCCCTTTTCCCCCTGTCCCCCCCCAGCATCTTGAGACCCTCACGGGTGAGTAGCGCGCTTTAGAAATCTCTTTGATTGATTGATATATATATAGATCTATCTCTATATATATATCTATCTACATAGATATATCTATAGATAGATCTATAGATATATATAGATATATGCATATATATATATATATATATATATATATATATATATATATATATATATATATATAGATCTATCTATAGATATATCCATGTACATAGATATATCTACATAGATATATCTATCTATATATATAGATCTATATAAATACATTTATATAGATCTATTTTTTGTAGTTGTTGTATGGTTTCCTTGGGGACCCCCTGTCCATATATTTTTATTTATTTATTTTTTTTAAAGAAAAAAAAAATCCCCTGGGGGCACCTACCTTTTTTGTAAAAAAAAATATGCCTTGTTTTCCGAGGGGGCCGACCCCCCCAAGTGAAATCCCTGGCGTCTAGTGGTGTTTCCTGACCCCCGATCGCAGCACAGCTGCGATCGGGGGCCAGGAAACACTTTCAAAAGGCCTCGTAAGAAAGGGGAGAGTCTCCCCTTTCTTACGAGGCCTTCTGAAAGTGTTTCCTGGCCCCCTGAAAACCTGAAAGTGTTTCCTGGCCCCCGATCGCAGCACAGCTGCGACCTGGGGCCAGGAAACACTTTCAGGAAGGCCTCGTAAGATAGGGGAGAGTCTCCCCTTTCTTGCAAGGCCTTCCCGAACGTGGGGAAGGCCGTTTTCCCCAACGGAGCAGGAAGCAGCCGCAAGGCTACTTCCTGCTCCGATGGGGAAAACAAGTTTGTTACGTCAGCGCGCCTCCTGGTGCGCTGACGTCACAAAGGGGCAGGTGGGGGGCGGGGGGGAGACACGGAAGGTTCCGTGTCTCCCTGGGTTATAAAAAAAATAAAAATAAATCCTCGGGTGCAACGCACCCGAGGATTTATTAACCCCCTCCCTGGTGTCGGCCACTGGTCATGACCCGCACCAGGGCGGTAGTGCAGGCGTCGGCCAGCGGCCAGTGACGCCCACAGTGAAGGAGTTAATCTATGTGACTGTGGCATGATGGCATTAGCTTCCTTTGCATCTAAACTTACTGTCACCTATGGCTTGTCATCTTACAGATGTTGGTGATATGACACATCTGTAAGATGATAGTGATGTGATTACTACAGACAGATACAGGTCATTAATTGTATGCTATCACAGTGTCCATATCATTTGCACCAGATGTGACTCTTCCCCTAAAAGCACATTTTCAACACATAAAATACTATCAGTCGAGTTGTGTTCAAGGGTGTTAGAAATGGGGTCTTTGGTTGACAGTCAGGTTACCCCTTGTTCAAGCAAGGACCCTCACTCTAGTCAGGGTAAAAGAGAATCACCCTCAGCTAACCCCTGCTTACCCCCTTGGTAGCTTGGCAGAGCAGTAGGCTTAACTTCAGAGTGCTAGGAGTAAAGTATTTGTACCAACACAAACAGTAACTTAATGAAAACGAAGCAAAATGACACAATACCAGTTTAGAAAAATAGGAAATATTTATCTAAACAAAACAAGACCAAAATGACAAAAATCCACAATACACAAGTCAAGTTATCAATTAAAAATCAAAAAGAGTCTTTAAGTAGCGCTGCTAGCGTGAAAATGTACCTGGTGCGCATAAAAAATAACCCCGCATGGGTGAGCGTCCGTAGAATATAACCCTGCACGGTGGTACGTGAGTCAGAAATCCAGCCGCACGATGATCCGAAAACCTCACAGCGGAGGTTGTGATCTCCCAGCCTCCGTTAGCGAAGCTGCGCGTCATTTCTCCTGCTCTGTGCGTCAATTCTTCGGTCACGTTTCCTGCAAGCGTTGTTTCTCAGCTGCGGAGCCAGGTTAGTGTAATTTTTTTAGCCGCAGATCAGAGTTGCGTCACTCTTTTCTCCGCACGGCACTCTGTGCATGGATTTCCTTGTCTTTAGGCTGCCAGCTTCTCCTTTCAGGGTCCCAGGAACTGGATGGGCACCCCAAGACAGAGTAGGAGTCTCTCCAGAGACTCCAGGTGCTGGCAGAGAGAAGTCTTTCTTGTCCCTGATACTTCAAACAACAGGAAGCAAGATCTAGATCAAGCCCTTGGAGATTTCTTCTCAAGATGGAAGGCACACAAAGTCCAGTCTTTGCCCTCTTACTCTGGCAGAAGCAGCAACTGCAGGATAGCTCCACAAAACACAGTCACAGGCAGGGCAGATCTTCTTCCTCAGCTATTCAGCTCTTCTCCAGGCAGAGGTTCTGCTTGGTTCCAGAAGTGTTTCTAACGTCTGTGATTTTGGGTGCCCTTCTTATACCCAATTTCTCCTTTGAAGTAGGCCTACTTCAAAGTAAAGTCTCTTTTGAATGTGAAATCCTGCCTTGCCCAGGCCAGGCCCCAGACACTCACCAGGGGGGTAGAAACTGCATTGGGTGAGGGCAGGCACAGCCCTTTCAGGTGTGAGTGACCATTCCTCCCCTCCCTCCTAGCACAGATGGCTCATCAAGATATGCAGGCTACACCCCAGCTCCCTTTGTGTGACTGTCTAGTGTGAGGTGCAACCAGCCCAACTGTCAAACTGACCCAGACAGGGAATCCACAAACAGGCAGAGTCAAAGAAATGGTATAATCAAGAAAATGCCCACTTTCTAAAAGTGGCATTTTCAAACACACAATCTCAAAATCAACTTTACTAAAAGATGTATTTGTAAATTGTGAGCTCAGAGACCCCAAACTCCACATGTCCATCCGCTCCCAAAGGGAATCTACACTTTCATCAGATTTAAAGGTAGCCCCCATGTTAACCTATGAGAGGGACGTGCCTTGCAACAGTGAAAAACAAACTTAGCAATATTTCACTTTTAGGACATATAGGCCCTCATTCTGACCTTGGCGGGCGGCGGAGGCCGACCGCCAAAGTCCCGCCGTCAGGTTACCGTTCCGCGGTCGAAAGACCGCGGCGGTAATTCTGACTTTCCCGCTGGGCTGGCGGGCGGTCGCCTTCAGACCGCCAGCCAGCCCAGCGGGAAAGAGGCTTCCACGATGAAGCCGGCTCGGAATCGAGCCGGCGGAGTGGAAGCTGTGCGACGGGTGCAGTTGCACCCGTCGCGTATTTCACTGTCTGCGCAGCAGACAGTGAAATACATTTAGGGGCCCTCTTACGGGGGCCCCTGCAATGCCCATGCCAGTGGCATGGGCACTGCAGGGGCCCCCAGGGGCCCCGCGACCCCCCCTGCCGCCATCCGGATCTCGGCGGTCCGACCGCCGGGATCTGGATGGCGGTAGGGGGGGTCGGAATCCCCGCGGCGGTGCAGCAAGCTGCGCCGCCGCGGAGGATTCAATGGGGCCGCGGTACACTGGCGGGACCCCGCCAGTGGTGCCGGTCCGACCGCGGCTTTACCGCCGCGGTCGGAATCCCCATTGGAGCACCGCCGGCCTGTCGGCGGTGCTCCCGCGGTCCTCCGCCCTGGCGGTCAAAGACCGCCAGGGTCAGAATGACCACCATAAACCACATTACTATGTATCCTACCTTAACCATACACCGCACCCTGCCCTTGGGGCTACCTATGGCCTACCTTAGGGGTGTCTAACATGTAAGAAAAGGGAAGGTTTAGGCCTGGCAAGTGGGTACACTTGCCAAGTCAAATTTACAGTTAAAACTGCACACACAGACACTGCAATGGCAGGTCTGAGACATGATTACTGAGCTACTTATGTGGATGGCACAACCAGTGCTGCAGGCGCACTAGTAGCATTTGATTTACAGGCCCTGGCACCTCTAGTGCACTTTACTAGGGACTTACTAGTAAATCAAATATGCCAATCATGGATAAATCAATTACATACAATTTACACAAAGAGCATATGCACTTTAGCACTGGTTAGCAGTGGTAAAGTGCTCAGAGTTCAAAAGCCAACAGCAACAGGTCAGAAAAAATAGGAGGCAAAAAGATTGGGGATGACTATGCATAAGCAAAAAAGTCCAACACGACCCCCTACCAGCCTAAAGCCAGGGGAGAACAATCAATACCTTGATGCACTTCCCTGATTGGGGCGATAGAACAAGGACCCAGGCCCACAACAGCAGGGGCATGTTCCAGTTCTACGCCTTCCTGACTCCAGTTGGATCCCTCTGTCCATACTCTCAGGGCCCACTAAGCTAACCCATGGGGAACCCTTCTCCACATCTGCAGATACCATCTGTGCAGTACCTAACTTTACTTTGCTCACGGATGTATCCCAATGGGCAGATAGCACCACCAGGGCCAACACAGTGGTGTTGCCCACCCCACCCCCGGGGTGTGACTCTCGTCCCCCCCCCCCAGGGGCAACTCTGTCCACCAGGACAGCAAGCCACAGTGGCCCCGGACAACTGTCAGGGGTGAAAGCCCCACCTCAGGCCTCTCCACCCACTGTGACTGCGGAGAGTGGAGGGCGGTAGCCCCAGGTGCCTGGCACCCTTTGACCACTCTCTCTTCCACCAGGTCAGGGATGACAACCTGACCCTGGTCCTCACCTCTGGGGCTCTGTACCCTCCCTGCAGGAGCGGCACCCCCAGAGTCCAAAATTGTCAGGGTGCTTGTAGAAGCAGTCCTGCACAATTCTTCCACCAGTACAGGGATGTAAACCAGCCACTGGTCCTCCAACCTGGGGTCGGTACCTTCAGGTTGGACCAGGGCCAGGGGTGAGGCTTCCCTCTCCCTGCCCTCCCTTCTGGGGTCCTGCACCCCCCAACAAGGAGTGCCCCCCCAGAAGACAACATGGTAGGGGCACTGTTAGCAGTAGCCCCTTCCTCCAGGTCAGGTGGGACACCCTGAACCTGGCCTTCCAATCCATTGTCTATACCCTTCGAATGCACTGGGGTCAGGGGTAAGTCTCTCTCTCCCCTGCCCCTACTCTCAGGGTTCTGCACCCCCCCTCAGGGAGAGTACCCCTTGAAATCACACCGGGGGGGTGATTGGGAAAACTGCCCCCCCTTTCAGGTCAGGGTTTACCCCCTGCACCTGATCCTCCAGTCCAGGGTCTGGACCCACAGACTGGACCACCGCCTGGCAACCCAGGACTTCCTGGGGGGCATACCTACCCCCCACCAGGTCATAGTTTACCCTCTGAACCTGGTCATCCAACCCATAGTCACCACCCTGCGGTTAAACCACTGCCTGACGCACCAGGACTTCCTTGGGAGCACCCTTACCTCCCATCAGGTCAGAGTTTACCCCCTGAACCTGATCATTCAACCCAGAGTCACCACCTTGCAGTTGAACCATTGCCTGGCATACCAGGACTTCCAGGGGGGCACACTTACCCCCCTCAAGGGACACACCATCCCCAAGGGCCACACAAGAGTCTTGCTGGCGCAGGTCTCCTGACCTCTGCAAATCTGACAGAGTCTGGATTCCCCCCAACCAAGAAATGGTCTCACCAAGGTCAATCCTGGGGGCTCTGCTCTCAGAGCTGACCCCTGACCCTCCAGGTTCTCCACTGGGGTCCGCAACCCCAACTCATCCCTCCGTCTGGACTTCTGCACCCCCTCACTAGGAGTGGTACTGGCAGACACCAGAACTCGTGGGACACTGGCTACAGCCGCCCCTCCAAGTGCTCCTGACACTGTGGGGTCTCCCTCAATAGATGGTCCTATGGTACAGGCTAGGCACCCCTCTTGGTGTTCCCTCATGGAACAATCCAGGACCTGAGACCATATTTTGGGCACCTTGGGGCTCAACCCATCCCCATTCCTTCTCCTCTGTGACTGGACATGGGGTCCCTCACCCATCCCACTACACTGGGACCTACCTGGGACACTAAAATCCTTCCCTACCTCACCTGGTTGGGAACTACCTAGACCACTCCTTCAGGAGCACCCCCCAATGCCTCTTCAGACTCTCTGGTACTCACCCAAAGGTCTGCCTCCAGTGTAAGTTCCCTGGGGTCAGAGAACTCACACTCCACCTGGTATTGGCGTAGCTCTGGAAAATAAGGACTAGACATAAGCTATCCAGCAATTGCATTACTCTGCCCCTCACATGAAGTAATCAAAGTACCCTTCACCCAATCATCCAGTGACTCTGCTTTGAAAAAGCATCCTACATCACCCTCCTGAGACTGGTGAGACAGGTCCTGACCATCCTTGACACTCAACCAACACTCTTCTGGGATGTCTTCACACTCCATAACCAGGACTTCTACCTGGGGGGAACCCCTCTCACTGTCACTCTCACCTAGAGTCAGTAGAGTGTCCCTCCCACCAGTAGGAATATGACTCCCCATGCCAGTTCCCCAATCCACCTCAGGGACCCTGTGCATCACTGGAGCTACCTCATACCCCTGAACCTCCTAGCATGTGTCAACTCCCTCCTTCAAGTAGGGCACCAGATCTCTTGGCATGTGCACTTCTTCAGCAGCACTGGATATAAAATTGTTGCTGCTACCATTCCAGCTAGACTCAGGCCCTCATTCTAACCCCGGCGGTCTCAGACCGCCGGGGCCAGGGTCGGCGGGAGCACCGTCGACAGACCGGCGGTGCCCCGCAGGGCATTCTGACCGCGGCGGTTTGGCCGCGGTCAGAAAGGGTAAACCGGCGGTCTCCCGCCGGTTTACCGCTGCCCTTAGAATCCCCCATGGCGGCGCAGCTTGCTGCGCCGCCATGGGGGATTCTGACACCCCCTACCGCCATCCTGTTCCTGGCGGTTCGCCCGCCAGGAACAGGATGGCGGTAGGGGGTGCCGCGGGGCCCCTGGGGGCCCCACAAAGTATTTCAGTGTCTGCCTAGCAGACACTGAAATACGCGACGGGTGCAACTGCACCCGTCGCACCTTCCCACTCCGCCGGCTCAATTCTGAGCCGGCATCTTAGTGGGAAGGTTGATTTGCCCTGGGCTGGCGGGCGGCCTTTTGGCAGCCGCCCGCCAGCCCAGGGCAAATCCCAAAATACCCTCAGCGGTCTTTCGACCGCGGAGCGGTATTTTGGTGGGGGAACTTCGGCGGGCGGCCTCCGCCGCCCGCCGAAGTTAGAATCACCCCCTCAGTCCTTATGACTTCCAGCTCCTTCAGTTTGAGCTCATAAGCCCAAATCCTCTTTTTGATCTCTAAGTCCCTCCTCCATTCTTCCAGCTCCTTCTCCCTTTGCACCCTCAGCTCCTTGACCCTCAACCGGTGAGCCCTCTCTGCCTGTCTGTCCTGTAACTCTTCAGGAGTCAGACCCTTGGTGACACCCTGCTACTCCTCCTGGGGACCCTCCCTCCAGGCGTAACAGTTACCTCCACTACACCACTGTGTATCCTCTGCACTCCTCCACCCACATCTTCCTCCTCTGTGTGCCCTCCAGCCTCCTTGACTGTCACCCAGGCCCTCCGTGCCTTTTGCAGCTCCCCCTCCCTGGTGGAGCTCTCAGTGAGACAGTCAAGATCTTTAAGGAACTCTTTTAATTGGCAACTGAGTACTCCTTCAGTTTCTCTATTTCAAACACGGTTCCAGCTGTTGCATCTCCAGATTGAGACATGATGGTCACAAGTGCAAAGTTCCAAAGGCAGAAAATAAGTTCCCAAATGAAGTAAAAAGAATCAGTCAAGGGATCAGCAAAATGATGGAAGTAGAAGAAAAAGGAGTCCCAAAGAGAAAAATGAAAGATCACCAAACAAGTAGTACGTGGTCACGTAGTGGTCTGAGATCAAAACAGTGGTGTACACTTAATCACTGTATGTCAAGTACAAATACAAGTCCAAATCCCAACCGCTGATCACCAATGTTAGAAATGGGGTCTTTGGTTGACAGTCAGGTTACCCCCTGTTCAAGCAAGGACCCTCACTCTAGTCAGGGTAAAATAGAATCACCCTCAGCTAACCCCTGCTTACCCCCTTGGTAGCATGGCAGAGCAGTAGGCTTAACTTCAGAGTGCTAGGTGTAAAGTAATTGTACCAACACACACAGTAAATTGATGAAAACACTACAAAATGACACAACACCAGTTTAGAAAAATAGGAAATATTTATCTAAACAAAACAAGACCAAAACAACAAAAATCCACAATACACAAGTCAAGTTATCAATTAAAAATGAAAGAGTCTTTAAGTAGTTTTAAACACACAGTAGCGCTGCTAGCATGAAAATGTACCTGGTGCGCGTCAAAAATAACCCCGCACGGGCGAGCGTGCATCAAAAATAAACCCGCACGGTGGTACGTGAGTCAGAAATCCAACCGCACGATGATCCGAAAACCCCGCAGCGCAGGTTATGATCTCCCAGCCTCCGTCAGCGAAGCTGCGCGTTGTTTCTCCTGCTCCGTGCGTCTATTCTTCCGTTGCGTTTCCTGCGAGCGTCGTTTCTCAGCTGCGGAGCCGGGGGCGCGTCTTTTTTTCAGCCACAGATCGGAGTTGCATCAATCTTTTTTCCGCACGGCGCTCTGGGTGTGGATTTTCTTGACTTTAGGTGCCAGCTTCTCCTTTCAGGGACCCAGGAACTGGATGGGCACCACAGGGAAGAGTAGGAGTCTCTCCAGAGACTCCAGGTGCTGGCAGAGAGAAGTCTTTGCTGTCCCTGAGACTTCAAACAACAGGAGGAAAGCTCTAGATCGAGCACTTGGAGATTTCTTCTCAAAATGGAAGGCACACAAAGTCCAGTCTTTGCCCTCTTACTGTGGCAGAAGCAGCAACTGCAGGATAGCTCCACAAAGCACAGTCACAGGCAGGGTAGCTCTTCTTCCTCAGCTATTCAGCTCTTCTCCAGGGAGATGTTCCTCTTGGTTCCAGAAGTGTTTCTAACGTCTGTGGTTTTGGGTGCCCTTCTTATACCCAATTTCTCCTTTGAAGTAGGCCTACTTCAAAGTAAAGTCTCTTTTGAATGTGAAATCCTGCCTTGCCCAGGCCAGGCCCCAGACACTCACCAGGGGGTTGGAGACTAAATTGTGTGAGGGCAGGCACAGCCCTTTCAGGTGTGTGACCACTCCTCCCCTCCCTCCTAGCATAGATTGCTCATCAAGATATGCAGGCTACACCCCAGCTCCCTTTGTGTCACTGTCTAGTGTGAGGTGCAACCAGCCGAACTGTCAAACTGACCCAGACAGGGAATCCACAAACAGGCGCATTTTCAAACACACAATCTCTAAATCAACTTTACTAAAAGATGTATTTAGAAATTGTGAGCTCAGAGACCCCAAATTCCACATGTCCATCCGCTCCCAAAGGGAATCTACACTTTAATCAGATGTAAAGGTAGCCCCCATGTTCACCTATGAGAGGGACAGGCCTTGCAACAGTGAAAACGAATTTAGCAATATTTCACTGTCAGGGCATATAAACCACATTACTATATGTTCTTCCTTAACCATACACTGCACCTTGCCCTTGGGGCTACCTAGGGCCTACCTTAGGGGTGTCTGACATGTAAAAAAAGGCCTGAAAAGTGGGTACACTTCTCAAGTCGAATTTACAGTTAAAACTGCACACACAGACACTGCAATGGCAGGTCTGAGACATGATTACAGAGCTACTTATGTGGGTGGCACAACCAGTGCTGCAGACGCACTAGTAGCATTTGATTTACAGGCCCTGGCACCTCTAGTGCACTTTACCAGGGACTTACTAGTAAATCAAATATGCCAATCATGGATAAATCTATTACATACAATTTACACAAAGAGCATATGCACTTTAGCACTGGTTAGCAGTGGTAAAGTGCTCAGAGTTCAAAAGCCAACAGCAACAGGTCAGAAAAAATAGGAGGCAGGAGGCAAAAAGATTGGGGATGACTATGCATAAGCAAAAAAGTCCAACACGACCCCCTACCAGCCTAAAGCCAGGGGAGAACAATCAATACCTTGATGCACTTCCCTGATTGGGGCGATAGAACAAGGACCCAGGCCCACAACAGCAGGGGCATGTTCCAGTTCTACGCCTTCCTGACTCCAGTTGGATCCCTCTGTCCATACTCTCAGGGCCCACTAAGCTAACCCATGGGGAACCCTTCTCCACATCTGCAGATACCATCTGGGCAGCACCTAACTTTACTTTGCTCACGGATGTATCCCAATGGGCAGATAGCACCACCAGGGCCAACACAGTGGTGTTGCCCACCCCACCCCCGGGGTGTGACTCTCGTCCCCCCCCCCCAGGGGCAACTCTGTCCACCAGGACAGCAAGCCACAGTGGCCCCGGACAACTGTCAGGGGTGAAAACCCCACCTCAGGCCTCTCCACCCACTGTGACTGCGGAGAGTGGAGGGCGGTAGCCCCAGGTGCCTGGCACCCTTTGACCACTCTCTCTTCCACCAGGTCAGGGATGACAACCTGACCCTGGTCCTCCCCTCTGGGGCTCTGTACCCTCCCTGCAGGAGCGGCACCCCCAGAGTCCAAAATTGTCAGGGTGCTTGTAGAAGCAGTCCTGCACAATTCTTCCACCAGTACAGGGATGTAAACCTGCCACTGGTCCTCCAACCTGGGGTCTGTACCTTCAGGTTGGACCAGGGCCAGGGGTGAGGCTTCCCTCTCCCTGCCCTCCCTTCTGGGGTCCTGCACCCCCCAACAAGGAGTGCCCCCCCAGAAGACAACATGGTAGGGGCACTGTTAGCAGTAGCCCCTTCCTCCAGGTCAGGTGGGACACCCTGAACCTGGCCTTCCAATCCATTGTCTGTACCCTTCGAATGCACTGGGGTCAGGGGTAAGTCTCTCTCTCCCCTGCCCCTACTCTCAGGGTTCTGCACCCCCCCTCAGGGAGAGTACCCCTTGAAATCACACCGGGGGGGGTGATTGGGAAAACTGCCCCCCCTTTCAGGTCAGGGTTTACCCGACCCACAGACTGGACCACCGCCTGGCAACCCAGGACTTCCTGGGGGGCATACCTACCCCCCACCAGGTCATAGTTTACCCTCTGAACCTGGTCATCCAACCCATAGTCACCACCCTGCGGTTAAACCACTGCCTGACGCACCAGGACTTCCTTGGGAGCACCCTTACCTCCCATCAGGTCAGAGTTTACCCCCTGAACCTGATCATTCAACCCAGAGTCACCACCTTGCAGTTGAACCATTGCCTGGCATACCAGGACTTCCAGGGGGGCACACTTACCCCCCTCAAGGGACACACCATCCCCAAGGGCCACACAAGAGTCTTGCTGGCGCAGGTCTCCTGACCTCTGCAAATCTGACAGAGTCTGGATTCCCCCCAACCAAGAAATGGTCTCACCAAGGTCAATCCTGGGGGCTCTGCTCTCAGAGCTGACCCCTGACCCTCCAGGTTCTCCACTGGGGTCCGCAACCCCCACTCATCCCTCCGTCTGGACTTCTGCACCCCCTCACTAGGAGTGGTACTGGCAGACACCAGAACTCGTGGGACACTGGCTACAGCCGCCCCTCCAAGTGCTCCTGACACTGTGGGGTCTCCCTCAATAGATGGTCCTATGGTACAGGCTAGGCACCCCTCCTGGTGTTCCCTCATGGAACACTCCAGGACCTGAGACCATATTTTGGGCACCTTGGGGCTCAACCCATCCCCATTCCTTCTCCTCTGTGACTGGACATGGGGTCCCTCACCCATCCCACTACACTGGGACCTACCTGGGACACTAAAATCCTTCCCTACCTCACCTGGTTGGGAACTACCTAGACCACTCCTTCAGGAGCACCCCCCAATGCCTCTTCAGACTCTCTGGTACTCACCCAAAGGTCTGCCTCCAGTGTAAGTTCCCTGGGGTCAGAGAACTCACACTCTACCTGGTATTGGCGTAGCTCTGGAAAATAAGGACTAGACATAAGCTCTCCAGCAATTGCATTACTCTGCCCCTCACATGAAGTAATCAAAGTACCCTTCACCCAATCATCCAGTGACTCTGCTTTGAAAAAGCATCCTACATCACCCTCCTGAGACTGGTGAGACAGGTCCTGACCATCCTCGACACTCAACCAACACTCTTCTGGGATGTCTTCACACTCCATAACCAGGACTTCTACCTGGGGGGAACCCCTCTCACTGTCACTCTCACCTAGAGTCAGTAGAGTGTCCCTCCCACCAGTAGGAATATGACTCCCCATGCCAGTTCCCCAATCCACCTCAGGGACCCTGTGCATCACTGGAGCTACCTCATACCCCTGAACCTCCTAGCATGTGTCAACTCCCTCCTTCAAGTAGGGCACCAGATCTCTTGGCATGTGCACTTCTTCAGCAGCACTGGATATAAAATTGTTGCTGCTACCATTCCAGCTAGACTCAGTCCTTATGACTTCCAGCTCCTTCAGTTTGAGCTCATAAGCCCAAATCCTCTTTTTGATCTCTAAGTCCCTCCTCCATTCTTCCAGCTCCTTCTCCCTTTGCACCCTCAGCTCCTTGACCCTCAACCGGTGAGCCCTCTCTGCCTGTCTGTCCTGTAACTCTTCAGGAGTCAGACCCTTGGTGACACCCTGCTACTCCTCCTGGGGACCCTCCCTCCAGGCGTAACAGTTACCTCCACTACACCACTGTGTATCCTCTGCACTCCTCCACCCACATCTTCCTCCTCTGTGTGCCCTCCAGCCTCCTTGACTGTCACCCAGGCCGTCCGTGCCTTTTGCAGCTCCCCCTCCCTGGTGGAGCTCTCAGTGAGACAGTCAAGATCCTTAAGGAACTCTTTTAATTGGCAACTGAGTACTCCTTCAGTTTCTCTATTTCAAACACGGTTCCAGCTGTTGCATCTCCAGATTGAGACATGATGGTCACAAGTGCAAAGTTCCAAAGGCAGAAAATAAGTTCCCAAATGAAGTAAAAAGAATCAGTCAAGGGATCAGCAAAATGATGGAAGTAGAAGAAAAAGGAGTCCCAAAGAGAAAAATGAAAGATCACCAAACAAGTAGTACGTGGTCACGTAGTGGTCTGAGATCAAAACAGTGGTGTACACTTAATCACTGTATGTCAAGTACAAATACAAGTCCAAATCCCAACCGCTGATCACCAATGTTAGAAATGGGGTCTTTGGTTGACAGTCAGGTTACCCCCTGTTCAAGCAAGGACCCTCACTCTAGTCAGGGTAAAATAGAATCACCCTCAGCTAACCCCTGCTTACCCCCTTGGTAGCATGGCAGAGCAGTAGGCTTAACTTCAGAGTGCTAGGTGTAAAGTAATTGTACCAACACACACAGTAACTTGATGAAAACACTACAAAATGACACAACACCAGTTTAGAAAAATAGGAAATATTTATCTAAACAAAACAAGACCAAAACAACAAAAATCCACAATACACAAGTCAAGTTATCAATTAAAAATGAAAGAGTCTTTAAGTAGTTTTAAACACACAGTAGCGCTGCTAGCATGAAAATGTACCTGGTGCGCGTCAAAAATAACCCCGCACGGACGAGCGTGCATCAAAAATAAACCCGCACGGTGGTACGTGAGTCAGAAATCCAACCGCACGATGATCCGAAAACCCCGCAGCGCAGGTTATGATCTCCCAGCCTCCGTCAGCGAAGCTGCGCGTTGTTTCTCCTGCTCCGTGCGTCTATTCTTCCGTTGCGTTTCCTGCGCGCGTCGTTTCTCAGCTGCGGAGCCGGGGGCGCGTCTTTTTTTCAGCCACAGATCGGAGTTGCATCAATCTTTTTTCCGCACGGCGCTCTGGGTGTGGATTTTCTTGACTTTAGGTGCCAGCTTCTCCTTTCAGGGACCCAGGAACTGGATGGGCACCACAGGGTAGAGTAGGAGTCTCTCCAGAGACTCCAGGTGCTGGCAGAGAGAAGTCTTTGCTGTCCCTGAGACTTCAAACAACAGGAGGAAAGCTCTAGATCGAGCACTTGGAGATTTCTTCTCAAGATGGAAGGCACACAAAGTCCAGTCTTTGCCCTCTTACTGTGGCAGAAGCAGCAACTGCAGGATAGCTCCACAAAGCACAGTCACAGGCAGGGTAGCTCTTCTTCCTCAGCTATTCAGCTCTTCTCCAGGGAGATGTTCCTCTTGGTTCCAGAAGTGTTTCTAACGTCTGTGGTTTTGGGTGCCCTTCTTATACCCAATTTCTCCTTTGAAGTAGGCCTACTTCAAAGTAAAGTCTCTTTTGAATGTGAAATCCTGCCTTGCCCAGGCCAGGCCCCAGACACTCACCAGGGGGTTGGAGACTAAATTGTGTGAGGGCAGGCACAGCCCTTTCAGGTTTGTGACCACTCCTCCCCTCCCTCCTAGCATAGATGGCTCATCAAGATATGCAGGCTACACCCCAGCTCCCTTTGTGTCACTGTCTAGTGTGAGGTGCAACCAGCCCAACTGTCAAACTGACCCAGACAGGGAATCCACAAACAGGCAGAGTCACATAAATGCTATAAGCAAGAAAATGCCCACTTTCTAAAAGTGGCATTTTCAAACACACAATCTCTAAATCAACTTTACTAAAAGATGTATTTAGAAATTGTGAGCTCAGAGACCCCAAATTCCACATGTCCATCGGCTCCCAAAGGGAATCTACACTTTAATCAGATGTAAAGTTAGCCCCCATGTTCACCTATGAGAGGGACAGGCCTTGCAACAGTGAAAAACGAATTTAGCAATATTTCACTGTCAGGCCATATAAACCACATTACTATGGGCCTGATTCTAACTTTGGAGGACGGTGTTAAACCGTCCCAAAAGTGGCGGATATACCACCTACCGTATTACGAGTCCATTATATCCTATGGAACTCGTAATACGGTAGGTGGTATATCCGCCACTTTTGGGACGGTTTAACACCGTCCTCCAAAGTTAGAATCAGGCCCTATATGTCCTACCTTATCCATACACTGCACCCTGCCCTTGGGGCTACCTAGGGCCTACCTTAGGGGTGCCTTACATGTAAGAAAAGGGATGGTTTAGGCCTGGCAAGTGGGTACACTTGCCAAGTCGAATTTACTGTGTAAAAATACACTTACAGACACTGCAGTGGCAGGTCTGAGACATGATTACAGGGTTACTTGTGTGGGTGGCACAACCAGTGCTGCAGGCATACTAGTAACATTTGATTTACAGGCCCTGGGCACCTCTAGTGCACTTTACTAGGGACTTAACAGTAAAACAAATATGCCAATCATGGAGAACCAATTACATACAATTTACACAGAGAGCATATGCACTTTAGCACTGGTTAGCAGTGGTAAAGTGCTCAGAGTTGAAAAGCCAACAGCAACAGGTCAGAAAAAAAATAGGAGGCAGGAGGCAAAAAGACTGGGGATGACCCTGCATAAGCAAAAGTCCAACAATCCCCCTCCAATATTTTGCATTTAAATAAACACACCTAAAGCACAAAACGATCTGGAGTCTGTCTGTGATTTCGAAATAGTGTATTTGCAATTACAGTGACAAAATGTTCTTGAAATAATAATGTCAACAGACCTATGTCACACAGCTCTAGTCCATGAGGAATCTAAGCAGATGACACACATTGGGACCAATGTTCCCTCTAATTTTTTTCCACTATGTGCGGCAGTGTAAGGTTTCTGTGTGCAGCAGACAGGGATATTTGCGCCAAGAAATTGACCATTCACGCGAGCGCAGCGCATAACTACCAAGATCTATGGCATTTGCCTTTCCATAGCTTTGTTTTACCACTAAAGCAAAAAAGGGATATTTGTATAAACATTGCTCCATGTAATAGGGCATTAAGGCAGTTTTGTGACCTGGTGGCACACCCCAAGGAAATGACCTGTTGAGTGCCACATACACCCCAGTTAGAGAAAACAGAAATCAGGAGGTTGAACCATTATAAAACTTTAATGAATACTCTCAGTGTGCTACAGAGGGCCTTGCACATCAAATAGAGCAAGTTGTACAATTAGTTAACATTTATAATTTGATGCACACACTACTGATAAATTCCATGAGGCTCCTGCCAGGAGACAGGATAAGAAATGTTCTTACCTAAGCCACACATGGACTGTAGGAGCCGCATCAGAGTTTAGACAAATCAGGTGCCAACATCAGATGTGTGACATGTTTGTTTCTCTCGCCGGTCCTTGCCATTCTTCCAGTGCTGATAAACTCGGTCTAAGTCAACCTTCCCATTTGAGAGGTAGGCCTTTGTCCTCATCAGCATATCTAGGTGACTCTCCTCGAGTCTGTTTCTTAATTTGGACTTGATTGCATTCATGAGGCTGAATCCTCGTTCACAGTCTGCACTTGAAGCCTCAAAAGTTGCACAGACATCAACAAGCTGATATACAACACTATACTGTGCAGCATTCCGCAGAGTGAAATTCACCATGTCTTGAAAGGTCTTAAACAATCCGCTTTTTATATGTTCTGCCACCACATATTTATAATCTCTGTATTGCTGAACGACATCATCAGGGGTGTCACAATCACCCAGGTCCAAGACCTTCTTATACTTTTCAACAAGTCTTTGTACATTCTCAGTCCCAAAATCAAATTGTGATTGTGTTGTTACTGCATGTAAATCAAAGCTTGTCCATTCCTTCAATTCATCTTCTGGGAACCTTCTTTCCATGTGCTCACAAAGAAGTTTAATGAAAGATAACATCAGCTCACTCTCATACTCTCAGTCCTCTCTGTACAAAGCCATCAGATCTCTTACTGTGTTGCTCCAAAAGACAGTGTCGCCCAAGTACTGTTCCTTTATTTGACCAATTTTTGCTCTTGCATACTGTACAGCTTCAACTGTGGTCAAAGAGCTTTTCTGAAACAACTTGCACAAAGATGCAAGTTCACCCAGAATGTCATTCAGTGCTGCAAAGGAAATATGGTAGTTGGCGTCAGATAGTTTTTTGTAGCAATATTTAGCAATTGGGTCATTCTCCTCAACTCTTTCATGATCAAAGTATTTGAGAGCAACCTCATAATTACGCAATAGTGCACCAACAGCAATTTCGTTCAGCTTTGACTTCCTTACAGGTGAGTGGGAGAACACAGTGTAGACAGTCCTCAGTAATGTTTCCATTTCCCTGATCATCGGCACTTTTTTCCAGGCATCATCAACTCCCAAATCTTCTCTGTGCACAACACAGTGCTGTTCAACTAGATGGGGAATGGATTGTTTGAGGCGGGTAGCAACACCATTGTTCTTTCCCAGCATCACTGATGCCCCATCTGATGTAAACATGACCATTTTCATAAGGTCCAGTTTGTTGGCAGTGTAGAAGTCTTTTACAGCTATAGTGATAGCCTCTGCATTGCATGCACTCAGAGTTACAATTCCCCCAAACACTGTTTTGTGCTCTGTTGATGTTACAGATCGGAACTTGAAGTAGAGGATGAGCAATTTTGTAACTGAAATATCTATGCTCTCATCAATTATCAATGTGTGATACCGAGCACTGCGCAGTTCTGCCATGAAGTCAGAGCGTATCACGCTGTTGATTGCCTCCGAAAATTCAAAGGCATTGTTCTTGCTCCTCCAACTGTCTGGTATCTTCACATACAACGCAACGTGGTCATGGATGTCTTGAACAGATAACGTTGACGTGTTCATTTTGACTGCTAGCAGTACATTGTTGCTGAGAATCTTTATCTCCTCAGGCAGAGATCTTTGCCGTTCAACCACTTCTAGTCTGTTTTCTCTCTCACTGGCGGTTTCTGTCAGCATGGTGCACACTCCAAAACCCAGCCTGGCAGCTGCACTTTTATTTCTTAGGGTCACCAAAGCAGATTCATGAACTTTGCTACATAGATGGCGTTTCAAGTAGTCCAGCTTCCAGCCATCACTCCATTTCTTCCCAGTAGAAAATTCCCCAGCGATCTTTGCTTCTGCACATACTTTGCAAATCCGGCCTACTTCTAGATTTGTATAGAAATAGCTCTCCCAGTTGTACGCGAATTTTGCTTTGTGACTTCTGTGTCTCAGTCTCCAACAATTTCTTTCAGCCATTCTTCTTTGAACACAAGACAGCATTTCTTCCTTTGTAGTGAAGCACTGCTCTCTGCAGAAGTCACAGGTTTGTGCTTGAACATTATGGTGGCAATCAGTCTGAGCCTACTATGCCGCAAAGCCTGCAAAAAAAAAAAAAGAGGAACATTTTTTAAAGTGAGGAACATTATTTAAAGTTGGTTCTTATGCTACTGTATTGAATGCAGTCTACTGGACAAGTCTGAGCTATCTCTTGGAAAATGTAGCAAATAGTTACCTGGGCCTTTCTGATTGCTCTTACACCTGCCTGTAGATGTAATACTGTCTGTGATGGCTGCAATAGAAGAATAGGTGATTAAAGTAGGTTGTCATAGTCCACTGTACTAGGTGCACCACAGTGGTAATCTGAAAAATTATTACCTTGTCTTTCTCCTTCTACTCACGTGTGCCTGTTAAAATGTATGTGTCGCAGGGTCTAAGATGCCTGTAAAAGAGGAAATCTTTATTAAAGCACCTGATCATTTCAATGCCTCATATTCTCCAGGAGGAAAAACTAGCAAAAATAACCTGCTCTTTCTGCTGCTACTCCGGTCTGCCCGTCCTCCTCTATGACCAGTACTGTCTGAGATAACTGCATCAAAAGAAAAGATGGTCAACAGTTGGTTACAGCATGTTGCCATATCATAATGTGCCAAGCGACCCAGATAAGGGACCTACCAAATAATTACCTGGTCATTATGCTTCTACGCATGTTGACCCATTCAAATCTATAACTTGCTTGGTCCGACAAACCTGTAAAAGAAGCAAAGGTGTGGATCATGAACGTGATTTATCTAGAGACCCTTAATCCCATGTGGAACGTCTACAGAATTACCTGGTCTTCCTTAGTACTCATGCCTGCTCGTTCAAATCCAAATGTTGATTGTCTGTAATTGGAAAGAAGATATTTAGCATAGGTTATAGGAGTTACAAAAACATTATGCATGACAGTTCCAAAGCAATTGAATAGTTACCTGGGGTTTCAGTTTAGACGGACTCTGGTTCCAGAGGCCCATTGAAATCAATGAGAGACTACTTTTAATGCCTACTCAGAGCAGGCATTAAAACTCCTGGGAAAAATGACGCAAAGATGGGATGCAGTGCCGTCCTACCAGTGCAAGACCTGACTCCCATTGAAAGCTCACAACTCCTCAAGTAAAGCTCTAGCTTTCAGCAAAGCAATTGTGCAATGAGTTCCAAGCTTGAACCAAACTGGGCCAGGCTTCCGAGGTCCTGTTGGAATGCAGTCATCATCATGATCATCATCGTCATTATAATTGGTTTGAAATGTAGTCATTGCCATCACAGTTTTTGATGTTTCTATGAATTGTTTATAACAGGTGCCATTATTACTGTATTTGATATTTTACGCACCAGGGAAGGATGAAAGGCTGATTCTGCCCTGCAAACTTAATGACAAGCAAGTCACACCTAGAAATCACAGAACTTGTGACTGACAATGCTTTTATCACTGAGACCCACTGCAGAAACCCCGGGCTAAGCAATTTTGTTGATCTGAACCCCAAACAACATACAAAAAATACAGAAACAAGCATTGATCAAACAAATACACAAATGATGAAGCATTCTATTTAATTCACAAATAACTATAAAAAAAAAACAATAATGTGAAGGTTGGAGCTTTTCGTAATTCAATTGAGGCCATCCATCGTTCATACTATGGGGCCGATTATGAGTTTGTCGGACAGAAACACCTGTCTGCCAAACTACCGACCGGGTGGTCGCTGCCCTTCTGGGGACCTTTCCCACTGGCCTGACCGCGGAAACCAAGGTAACCAGCAGGAAGTGTGCTTTTCAAGGGTGCCCATGCCACAGGCCCATGCCCCTGTACCCGTTTTCTGCCAGCCTTTTCATGGCGGTGATAAGATCACCACAAAATTTAAAGCCTTAGCCCTCCTACTAGCAAAAAGACAAATCACGCTACACTGGAAGGCCCCAGAGGGACTCACATCTGTTTTGGGTGGAAATAGAGGGGCGGGTGCTCTTCCAGGAAATAGCACAAAACTATGAATCACCAGATGGAGCCAGAGCATGGGATCACCTGGTAGTCTGCCTTAGGGAATCCACTCCAGAATCCCCTGACGCCTCCACAATAGACTCATCAAGAATAGGGGATGAGGAACCTAGGACACTTCGATAACTTTGATAATTGCAGGTGCACTTCCCGCAATTGGGCTCATTACACTGGGGGACACAGCTATGCTGAGACACAGGTAAAATAGCACAGGGGGAGAGAAGGGTTTGGTTTTGTTGGTTGGACTCTTGCTAGAGTATTACAGTGCCATGTCTACAGTTACCTCTGCTTGTAATTTTATTGACAATAAAAATGTTAAAATAAACTGAGTTTTTAAAGCATGCTGCATTCAAACTGATAACAGGAAAAGCCAAAGTAGCATTTTGATTTATTTTTGGTACCCTACTATAGCATAAATAGCTCAAAGAAATTGCACCAAATCTATTATGTTTTTGATTGGGTGTGCCACAGAATGGCTTTACAAAGTCAGTTGAGTATGTTGGACCACCGCAGTATGGAAGTACAAGACATATAACTAAGCGATAACAAGAAATGACTTGTCTACACATCATATTTGGATTGTGAAGCTCCTGTTTGCTCACGAGTCCATTGGGAGCTTGCTTGTGCCTGAGCGAAAAATTAGCCAATAGCAGTTCAATGGTGCTGTAAATAAAATTTGGCATTCAAGAAGAAATAATTAGTCTACAAAATTAAACTACCTATGCTAACAAAATTTCACGGGGTAAGTGATACAATGCTGACAACCCTACTATGAAATCTAACACTAAAAGTAGGCATAACATTTCTAGTGCTGTGCAGACAGGTTTGGCATTCTCCCTGATCATGTAGTGCACCGGGGAAAATAACCTGCCATCCCCCAGAAAATCTATTCAGTCGTACATCAACTGAGCTCCTTCAGTTATCTCTGCATGTATGTAGTGGGTTGAGCTGCATGGGAGTAGTGTGATAAATGTTGTATGTTATCTGCTAGTATGTAAACACACTGTGTAGATGAAGTACTCAGTGAGCACAAGAGTATTTCAGCACAAGAATGAGAATCCTCTCTGTGACACTTTTGTGGACTTGACAGCCCTTATTTAGTTTCCCTTTGCAAGGCACTGCAGATATCCCAGAAAGGTTTCAATAATCAAAATTTCCACTCTCACAGACCATGTCCCTGCCATTGAATAAAAGAGTAGCACAATCAGTTTAACTTCCTATGCACCCCTGTCCACAGATCTGCTAAACAAAGAGGCTACCTTTGAATGGGATGTCCAGACTGAACCTTCTGGAATATATACCCCTAATGTCATCTGTGGCCTCCACCCTGCCTTAAAATGAGAATTATTTGGAAACAGAAGAGATTCAACTCAAGAAGTCTGTTCTTTCTCTTCAGGACTGTTCATGCCTTCTGCCACTTGGTGCCTGCTCTTTCCATACCGGGAGAAAGAAAGGTTCTTAACACCAGCATATCTGTGTGCATTTGTGACCTGTGTCAGAATTGGTAAAAATTTGGTTTATGAAAAGTCATGTGTCATGTCGGAACTGTTTTAAAAATGCGACCTTTCAAAGGAATATAGTACTGAATTATTTAACAAACGGTGGTAGGTTGTTATGGGTGTTAATAATGGAATCTATCTATTCTTTATTTATCACCACAATGGGATTGATGACAGCTATGTTAAGCAGGCAAATGGTGTGGATCTGGACATCATATTGTGTTGACTAGCTTTGGTCCTGCGAACTCCAGGCTGACTCGTCTCACACAGTGCTACTAACCTTTCTAGCTGTGAGGCCTGCTCTTTCCCTGACTGCCTGGCATGTTGAAGTAGGTTTACCTTCCTGTACAGCACATATAATGAAGTATAATATGTGTGCGCAGCCCTCAGCATAGGTTCTATTATTACCTGGAAATTTTCAAAAAATGAACCACAAATTGACAACACCTTACATATATTCCTAACATTGGGCACCCACCACCACAGATTAACACACACAAACAAGCTACTCAGGGAGAAAGAGAAGGCAGATGTATCAGCCCTTAAAACCTAATGAGCAATAGGCCTTGAACTGAAGCTGACTAATGGTGACTAGTTGCTGTTTCTCTGCAATGTCACCAAGGTGTCAAGGAGCGCATGCTTCAAGTTGTTGCTATTCAATTTGCGTATCTCACTCCTGCCAAACTGCTCCTTATATTCCCCAAAGTATTTCACGGTACCACACAGGTGCCCCATATGTGAAGTCGACGAAGCCGACTCCTACCACAAGATTTGGACTTGTACAGTGATCCAGAAGTTCTGAAGTGGGATGTTCGAACAAGTGACCAACAAGCAACAGACTCAAACACTAAAAACCTGCTTCCTGGGGTCCATGACTAGGCCAAAAACTGACACAACCGATAGCAAATGTATTGATTTAGCAAATGTGCTCTTGAAAAGAGCCATTGTCGTCAAATGGAAATCCCCAGCTTTTCCTTGGTCCAAAGTATGAAAAGCAGGGGTGGGCACAGGCAGAGAGGATGATGTGAACAGGCACATGAGATACAAGGCTGGGAGAACAGATGCTGTCATCGGTGGGACTCTCTCATGTTGACACTAGATCCCAGGTCAAATGCTGTAACGCCATAAAAATAACCAAGATGTGATCTTGTACCATTACATACTGCATGATAGTATACATTGTTATTCGCTTAGCTTAGCTTATAAACCATGCATAGAAATGTATTGTTCTGCTGATCTGACTACTGTGGCACAACGGCAGCTCCCTTAAATAACTGCACTTGTATTCTTCCAAGCCCAAATATGTTTTTCTATTTTAAAACTGTCTGGTTTCCTGACCGCTGTCCTATGTTGTCTGAATATCTTGTCATGTAATGAGCGCTGAAAAGTGAACAGTAATAATGGTGATTACCTTGATGTGTATGAATGAAGCCAATAAGGAACTATTTGAAAAAAGGGTTTTTTGACCGCAGAGACAGCATAAAAGAGACTGCGACTAAAAACATTGGACCACCGTCACCACGCCCTCGTGTCTGCAGGGTTAGTGGAGTCCGCCAGAGACTCTGCCCGCTGACGAGAATTTCCACAATAGTGTTAGAAGCAACCAAACCAGAGGTGCCCTTTCAGTCCGAAGCAGAATCCCCGGGATGCAGTGCGTGGCTCACATTTTTGTTTTATTTTGAAACTACCAAGGTCAAACGAAGGGACGAGGCATGTGCCAATCATTTCAGTTGAGCGCCGAATGTGTTTTGTATACATTTGCATTATGGAACACACTTCAAGGCGGGTGGGACACAGATTGGGGTACGGAGAGAGTTCAATTGTTCAAGGGCATACATATTTGGCAAAAAGAGTCCTATATTTCAAAACCTTACAGTAAACTGATAACACATTTCCTTTCTGGTAGAAAACGTACTTGCGTGTACAAAACACTTTTTTTTTATTTTTTCATGGCACACACTTACCTGCATTTATTTGGTGCTCTCTGTGTACAGGGGGTTCTCCTCGGGTTGCTTAACTGCCGTCCTGTTCTGCCGCGAAGAGAGTGACCCTGTTCTGGCGCTGTATCTATTTTTAAACGTAGCGCTGACGTACAGTTTCACTCTCTCGCGTGAGGCAGCAACGTGTGATGCAGGCACTATAACGTGACGATTACACCGTGCACGCTTGGCTGAGAGGGCTGCGCGGTGGGGGAAGGAAGAATACGCGCCTGCGCGCCCGCGTACTTTACAGGGAACATTGGTTGGGACCAATATCTGTGAAACCATAAGGGAAAATGACAACTCAGTGACCATACACAGGGTGAAAACGACAGACAGTAGAGAGGCAGTAGTGTAAAAGTACATGTAGTAGGCAGGAATGTATTCTCACCTGTGTTTCACTGGAAATATTGCTGGATCACTGAGTCCCTGTTCTGCATGTCTTCTTCCTCTGCTTCATCCTCATCACTGTCCACAGGCTCCACAGCTACCACAACCCCGCCATCTGGACCATCCTCCTGCAGAAAAGGCACCTGTCGTCGCAAAGCCAAGTTGTGAAGCATACAGCATGCCACGATGATCTGGCACACCTTCTTTGGTGAGTAGAATAGGGATCCACCTGTCATGTGGAGGCACCTGAACCTGGCCTTCAGGAGGCCGAAGGTCCGCTCGATCACCCTCCTAGTTCGCCCATGGGCCTCCTTGTAGCGTTCCTCTGCCCTGGTCCTGGGTTTCCTCACTGGGGTCAGTAGCCATGACAGGTTGGGGTAACCAGAGTCACCTGCAAATGGCGAGGGACAACTGTTGGACACACACTAACCTGTAGGGATAACCCCAGACAACCATTCCCACTGTCTTGCTTCCAGGGGCTCACCTAATAGCCACACACGGTGCCTCTGAAGTTGACCCATCACATAAGGGATGCTGCTATTCCGCAGGATGTAGGCGTCATGCACTGGGCCAGGGAACATGGCATTCACATGGGAGATGTAGTGGTCTGCCAAACATACCATCTGTACATTCATCGAATGATAACTCTTCCGGTTTCTGTACACCTGTTCACTCCTGTGTGGGGGGACCAAAGCCACATGGGTCCCATCAATGGCACCTATGATGTTGAGGATATGTCCAAGGGCATAGAAGTCACCTTTCACTGTAGGCAAATCCTCCACCTGAGGGAAAACAATGTAGCTCCGCATGTGTTTCAGCAGGGCAGACAACACTCTGGACAATACGTTGTAAAACATAGGCTGGGACATCCCTGATGCCATGGCCGCAGTTGTATGAAAAGACCCACTTGCAAGGAAATGGAGCACTGATAGGACCTGCACTTGAGGGGGGATTCCTGTGGGATGGTGGATTGCTGACATCAGGTCTGGCTCCAACTGGGTGCACAGTTCCTGGATTGTGGCACGGTCAAACCTGTAGGTGATTATCAAATATCTTTCATCCATTGTCGACAGGTCCACCAGCGGTCGGTACACCGGAGGATGCCGCCATCTCCTCACATGTCCCAGCGGACGGTGCCTATGAAGGACAACAGCGACCACAGAGTCAAACTACTCAGAGGGACGTACCCACAGTTTACCCAGAACACCAATCATACACAAAAGGTGGCCTGTATGTGTGTTGAGACTAGGCCTAGGTATGTGTGACGCAGTTGGAAATTAGGCCATGTGGGCCCCTGAAATGGCGGCTGTCTGACCTCTAAATTGGGACAATGGGATGTGAGGTAACTGCGCTCGCGTTGTACACCGTCGCGGTAGGTGGTCGGAGTCCGTGGCGCAATGCTGCATTGGTTAACATTGGACCCTATGGGTCCCAGGAGCCCATGACGATGTACGCCGGCGGTGATGGTACGCAGCGCCGCGGACGTGACCGCCGTGGACGTGACCGCCATTTTCTATCTGTTCAATCACTCGATACCTGATCTTCGACAGGAGAGGACCTACACTGCAAGTGCTGCTGTGACCTCAGTCTGGAAGAGACAATAGCTTGTGCGTCTGGGGAAAGGGCCCCTGCCTTCACATCGGAGGAGTTGGAGAAGCTCGTTGATGGGGTCCACCCCCAGTACACGCCACTCTACTGTCCTCCAGACAAACAGGTAAGTACACTGGGAGCATGTTGTATGGGCTATGCCTGTGTGGAGAGGGCTGGATGTAAGAAGGAAGGGGGCAGAGTTCTGCGTGCATGAAAGACGGTGGGTGCATGTGCCACATGGCAAGGGTAGGGATGGGGGCCACTCACTTTGACGGTGCAGTTGGTAATGACTTCTCTTCTTCCCCTGTACATTTCATGTAGGTCAGCGCCCACCAGAAGAAAGATATTTGGCGTGCCATCGCCAAGGACGTCCGGACCCTGGGGATCTACCACAGACGGAGCACCCACTGCCGGAAAAGATGGGAGGACATTCGCGGCTGGAGCAAGAAGACGGCGGAGGCTCAGCTGGGGATGGCCTCCCAACATGGGAGGAGGGCTGTGGGTTTCCCTAGGCCAGGGCGAGTTCCGTAGGCTAGGCCCCTCCGTAAGGCATGGCCCTGTGGCCCCCCACCCCACCTCTGTAGAGTGCCAAGTACAGCTATTAATGCCCCTGTGTCATCTATGTGTGCAGATGTCGTCCATAGCCTTATGGGCCATTTCCCAGGAATTGCACTGTAGAGCCCAAGTGCGCGGTGTAGTGCAGGGGGCTTCTGTGTCTGTCTTGTCCGCCAACGGTAGCGGTAATCCATGTACTCAACATGTCTTTATTCTGTTCCCCCCCCCTTTTTGTGGTGTCCCTGTTCTTGTGTGCATTAGCAGCATCAGGCGGAGGAGCAGTGGCACCGTAGCACGAGGGAGCTGCATCCCACAAGGCCATGGAGGGCCACACTACGGACTATAAATTCACCAGTGGGACGCAGGGCGAGGGGAGCTCCATGGCGGGGACAGGAGCTGACACCAGCGACACGGACTCGTCCTCTGATGGGAGCTCCCTTGTGGTGATGGCAACATCTGTGCCCCCCGCATCTACAGGTACAGCCGCCACCCCCCCCTACCAGCACCGCCCTCCTAGCAGCCCCTCAGCCTTTGCCCCGTGCCCGCTCACCGAGGAGGATGGGCATCACCTTCGCCCCAGGCACCTCAGCCCCTGCCCCAGTCACCCCTGCTGCCCTCAGTGAGGAGGCCATTGACCTCCTCAGGTCACTCACTGTTGGGCAGTCTACCATTTTGAATGCCATCCAGGGTGTAGAAAGGCAGTTGCAACAAGCTAATGCATTCCTGGAGGGCATTCATTCTGGTCAGGCAGCCCTTCACTGAGCTTTTCAAACTCTGGCCTCAGCACTGATGGCAGCCATTGTCCCTGTCTCTAGCCTCCCCCTCCAACTTCTTCCACCCAGACCCAATCCCCTGTACCTCTGCCTATCCCAAGAACACCATCAGACCAGCCTGCACACACCTCAACACACATGGGAAGCTCAGGCAAACATAAGCACCACACATCCCACAGGCACTCACGCAAGCAACACACACATGCAGACACACCAACATCCACCGCCTATACTGTGTCCCCCTCCTCGTCGTCTCCCTCCTCCCTCCCAGTCTCGTCTACACTCACACCTGCATGCACTACCTCTACAGCCACTACGTCCCTCACCAGCACACCCACCAGCACACCCACCAGCTCACGTGCAGTCCCCACCCCCACTACCATTCACACGTCCCCTATGTCCTCTCCCAGTGTGTCTGTGACGCCCCCTCCCAAGATACACAAACGCAGCCACACACCCACCCAACAGCCATCCACCTCACGACAGCCTCCAGCGCATGCACCTTCACCCAAAGTCACCAAAAATACACCTCCTACTACCACCACCTCTTCCTCCACTCCCAACCCCCTCCAGCTGCCCATCCCAGTGTGTCCCAAAAACTTTTCCTGTCCAGCCTTGACCTTTTTCCCCCACCTCCCCCACCCCGTCCTTCTCATAGGTCCCGAACTAGCACCTCAGCCACAACATCTCCGGGACCAGTGGTGCCTGTAGTCATACGTATGTGGAGTGCACCAGCCACCAGGACAGCCAGTGTGGCACGGAGCCATAGCACAGCTAGTCCCCCCCCTGTGAAGCATCAGAAGTTGGCCAGTACCCGGCGGGTGAGGGGGAAGACTCCAGCCACCAAAGCCGCTCCCAGGGGTCCCGGTGGGAGTGTGGGCTCAGCTGTGACACCTCCCAAGGTGGGGAAGGGCCACAAGAAACTCGGCAAGTCTGGGAAGAGCAGCACGGCCGAGAAGACCGCCATCATCTCCGCTGCCCAGGAGGGCCACGCCAGCCCCATCCCAGCTGCCCAGGAGGCCACCGCCAGCCCCAGCTCAGCTGCCCAGGAGAGCCCCGCCAGCCCCATCCCAGCTGCCCAGGAGGCCACCGCCAGCCCCAGCCCAGCTGCCCAGGAGGGCCCCGCCAGCCCCATCCCAGCTGCCCAGGAGGACACCGCCAGCCCCAGCCCAGCTGCCCAGGAGGCCACCGCCAGCCCAGCCCAGCTGCCCAGGAGGGCCCTGCCAGCCCCATCCCAGCTGCCCAGGAGGACACCGCCAACCCCAGCCCAGCTGCCCAGGAGGCCACCGCCAGCCCCATCCCAGCTGCCCAGGAGGACCCCGCCAGCCCCAGCCCCGTTGGGCCATGAAGGACCGCCAGCACAAGCCCTGCTGGGCCATGAAGGACCGCTAGCACAAGCCCCGCTGGGCCATGAAGGACCGCCAGCACAAGCACCGCTGGGCCATGAAGGACCGCCAACTCAAGCACCGCTGAACAGGGCACCGCCAAATCAAGCACCGCTGAACAGGGCAAGCACCGCTGAACAGGGCACTGCCAAATCAAGCACCGCTGAACAGGGCACCGCCAAATCAAGCACCGCTAGCCCATGAGCGGCAGGGGCACTGACGCAACTGGGACCGTCACAGGGAGAGTGATGCACTCTGGGCACCAGTCCCCCTCCAGAACCAGTGGAGACATCCATCCACTACCTCTGTCCTTTACAGGATGAAGCACTCTGGGCATCAGTCCCCCTCCAGAACCAGTGGAGACATCCATCCACTACCTCTGTCCTTCACAGGATGAAGCACTCTGGGCACCAGTCCCCTTCCAGAACCAGTGGAGACATCCATCCACTACCTCTGTCCTTCACTGGATGAAGCACTCTGGGCACCAGTCCCCCTCCAGAACCAGTGGAGACTGTTATCAACTTGAGAGACTGTGGCTTTGTACTCCCCAGGATGGAACAGTGGGCAAACCACCCACTGTAGAGACTTGAGAGACTGTGGCTTTGCACTCCCCAGGATTGAACAGTGGGCAACCCACCCACTGTAGAGACTTGAGAGACTGTGGCTTTGCACTCCCCAGGATTAAACAGTGGGCATGGAGCCCCCTCATGGATCTGGCGTCGTGCACTCATCCGGCTGAGGTGCCCCCTTTCCCTTCCCCCTGAGGTGCCTTTTGTATTTCTATCTGATGCCCCTGCAGTGTTCTCTCTGTTTTGATCTGGTATCGAGTGTGGGCCTCGCCCATGCATTTTGGGCCCAGTGGTCCAAGAACTATAAATGGTGCAATACCTGGACTTGTATTATTGGTATATATATATATGTTTATAGTGTATATATAATTTATAATACTGTATTTTAATAGATTACAATGGTTACAAACATTTCCTATGGTCTTTGCATTCTTCCGGGGGGTTTGGTGGGTGTAACTATGATGTATAGATATGTATTAGTGTGTGTGTTGTAGTGGGTGAGGGTGGGGGTGTTGCGTGTGTGTGTCCCTGTTTTTTCCCTCCCCCCTCCCCTATGTCGTAGGTGCAGTACTCACTGTGGTCTTAGCCGCCGGTGTTCGTACTCCTGGTACAGGAGCAGGAAGACTATCGCAGGTAGGATTTGGAGTTCCAGGTCCATGGTGTCCTCATTCCTCGTGGAGTGTGTAGAGGTGAGCGTTTTCCCTTCGAAATTCCTGTTTCCGCCCTGTTTTTATCCGCGGTGAATCCACCCTGGAAAAGGTGGCGGATTGGCCTGTCATAATACTGTGGGCGGTACATTGTCTTCCGCCTGTCTGTTGGCGGTGACCGCCGTGCTGTTTGTTTGTACCGCCATGGCGGTCGGAGTGTTAAAGTGGCTGTCTTTGTTGGCGGTTTCCGCCACGGTCGTGATTCCAAATTCTTTACTGCCGGCCTGTTGGCGGTCTTACCGCCGCTTTAACACCGACCGCCAGGGTTGTAATGACCACCTTGGTGTTTATTGCAGTGATTTAAAATTGATGGTAAAGTGCAATGGAATAGGGTGATGGTAGAGGAAAGTCCAGGGTATTGTTCCAGTGTGATTGTAGCACAGGTGCAGCATCCAAGGGGCCATAGGAAGGGGAGCAAAGGTAGTTCAAAGTGGACAAAGTGACAGGGTGGAACACAAGTGGGACAATCAGGAGAGTCTCATTTCTAGGTGGTGGTCTTGGTCTTGGCAAGTGTCTCTGACTTCTGTCTGGGTCACAGGGAACTTTTGCAGGATGGTTCATCTTATGCAGGGGGAGGGGTGCTGGTGGCCTGTGTGTCCTGTGATGGGCCTCCTGTCCACAAGCTGTAGCGGAGGTGGTGGATTGGTCAATAGATGGGCTAATAGTAGGGGCCTGCTGGTGTGCTGTCCATTCCCTCATGATATTGTCCATGTCTGCCACCACCCCTGCTATGGAGATCATGGTGGTGTTGAGAGCCTGCAAGTCCTCCCTGATCTGCTGATGGTGTTCCTCCTGCAGCCGCTTGTTCTTCTGCATGTTGTCAAGGATCTGGCCCATTGTGTCCTGGGATTGTTGGTAGGCACCCAGGATCTTGGTGAGTGCCTCGTGGAGAGTCCATTCCCTGGGCCTGTCCTCGCCCTGGCTCATAGCGTTCCTCCCAGTGTCCCTGTTGCCCTGTGCCCCTGTCCCCTGAACTGTGTGCCCACTGCCATTGACCTCAGGTCCCTGATTGTCTTGGGTGTGAGGTTTGGACTGGGGTCCCTGTACAGGTGGGCACAATGCTGGTTGATGTGTCCTGGGGACAGAGGTATGGGGACGCTAGGTGGGTGCTGTGGTGTTGGATGCTGATGGGGGAGGTTCTGTGGTGGACTGTGAGTGGGCTGGGGTGACAGACTGTCCAGTGGTCCCTGATGGGCCAGAATGTTGATCTAGATCCTGAAGTCCAGAGTTACTGTCATCACTTGGGGCATCTTCTTTTGGGGAACTGGTTTATCGTGGCACCTCCTCTCCATGCATGTATGGGGGATGATAAGTAGTAAATGTTGACTCACCAGTGTCCAGTCCTCCGGCAACTCCAATGAGTCCCTCAGGATGCAGGATTGTCAAGACTTGCTCCTCTCCTGCTGTGAGCTGTGGGGGAGTAGGTGGGGGTCCACTGCCAGTCCTTTGTATGGCGAGCTGGTGCCTTGCTGCAATGGAACATACCTTCCCCCGTAGGTCATTCCACCTTTTCCTGATGTCATCCCTTGTTCTTGGATGCTGTCCCATGGTGTTTACCCTATCCACGATTCTCCGCCACACCTCCATCTTCCTGACAATGGATATTTGCTTTACCTGTGCTTCAAACAGCTGTGGCTCTACCCTGACTATTTCCTCCACCATGACCCTTGACTCCTCATCTTTGAAACTGGCGTGCCTTTGTTGTGTGGTGTCTGTAAGTCTGTGGGTGTTGGGTAGTGTGGTTAGGTGTGCGTAGTGGTGTTCGTGAGGGATGTATGGATGTATGTGGTGTGTGTGTCTAGTTTTCGCAGTGGTCTTGGTGTCAGTCTGGTGTCATTAATATGTATTCTTAAAGGGTTGTGGGTTATTTGGGTGTGTGTTTTATAATGCTGTGGGTGGTTGGGTGTGGTGTGTGTATGAGTGTCAGGTGTGTGTTTTTGGTACTGGCCAATGTTGTGCAGTTTAGTATTTGGGTGCCCATTCTAAGCGCGCTAGTGTGTACCGCCAATGGTTTCCCACCATTGAATGTCCGCTGTGGTAATTCGTGGGTCATGATGTAGTGGGCGTTGTTTTGTTGGCGTAACGGAGTGGGTGTTGGTACCGCCACTTTAGCACTGACCTTTGGACTGGCAGATATGTTTATGTGGCAGTATTCTGTCGGACTGGTGTGTGTGTCATAATATGGAGAATGGATATTAGCCACAGCGCCGTCACCATAGCAGTAAGCGGGATTTACCGCCAATGTCATAATGAGGGCCAATATCTTCTTTTTAAATCTTTTTTTACCACTTCCTTATCTTTTGCAGCTTTCTCATCTTTTTTAAGCATTTTTACTCAATTATACCTCATCAATTTCTTGTGCCCCACCATGTACTTAAACTTCTAATTGACTTAACCAGCCACTTGCTGCTTTTTCTCCTTGGCTGTATTTAAAAGGGTTTCTATACAACAGATGATGTGCATTACATTAGAAGGGTTTTGATCATGGAGTACTCAGGCTGCATATTAGAATGCAAAGACCCAGCTGGTCCTAAAATTATGTCATGGACATTAATTATGCTTTGTGCATAAGCTTATAATTAGCTTATAGAGGGTTGACCCGCCTTGTAGGACCACACTTTTCATCAAAAGATGGCTAAAAAAGGCCAAAAGTGACAGAGGAACAAAACTTTCTGTCTCAGCGTTTAGTAGTGGTGGGCTTTTCAAAGAATTATGGGGGTCATTATGACCCTGGTGGTCCTGCCCCACCACACCGGCGGTGGCGGCCAGACCACCGACAGCGTGGCTGTGCAAGACCCAAAAATTATGACAAGAGTAGTGAACTGGCTGCATTGCAGCCAGTTCACCACCTGTACCGCCAGGGGGGTGGGACTGCCTGGCTGAAGGTTGTCCACTTTTGATCCAGTGGTCCACCTAACACCGCCCACAGTATTTCGAGTATCCTTACTGCCAGAGATTCTGTGGCGGCAGCCCCACCACGAAATCCCTGGTGGTAAGGATACTGGTGACAGAAATACTCATTCCTGTTGCCACTGCAGGACTCCCCAACTCCCCCTCCAAGCCAGTTCCCCCACCCTATATGAAGCCCCTCACCTCCCAAAGCAGTGAAGCCCCCTCCTCCATCCCCGTACTGTAACCCCCTTCCCTATCCACTCATGCACACACCACACATACATACACACACACATCCATGCTCACTCATTCACACACACATGCACACATGGTCATGACACTCCCCTCACCCACCCATACACACAGTCACACAGGCACACAGACAGTTGCACACACACAAACATCTACAACCCTCCCACCCCCATTCACGCACACAACACCCAACAACCCCCCCCTGTCGGTCGATCACCTTACCTGGTGGTTATCTGGGAGGGAACCTGGTCCATGGAGCCTGCTCTGCCACCAGTCCCCAACCAACACAACACTGCCACGTAGTCTACAATGTAGTAATTCGGCGGGCGGTGTTGTAGTGACGTGGCGGTGGCGACAGAGGAAACTCCACTAGACCGCCGACCGCCAATATGGCTGCTGGTGGCTTCCTCGCCAAATAGTACCAGAGAGCAGCCAGCAGCCATAATATTGCAGTCTGAAGACCACCAACACTGGCTGCCATGTGGAGGGCGTGACTGTCTGAGAAAATGACTGCCAAAGTCATAATGAGGGCCTATGTGTGGTTCTAGTGGGTACCCAATCATATTATGAGATACTTCTTTCATGTGATTCATTAAAATGAGTTTACTTTCACCTAGGCTTCTCCCATCAATTTAGGTTACCTTCTGTCTATAGTTATTTTTAATATAATCTTTCATTTAACTCGTTTTTCTTCATGCCGTACTGACTGACCCCTCTTTGTGATATACAACATCAGTATGCTATATACTGATTCAGTTACAAGTTTGGCTTTAGATCTTTTTCATTCACATAGTATTTTATAATAAGTGACCCTTTTTTGTCTTTGATATGTGGAGGTTCTCCTCTTAATGTGTTCTGCACACAGCCACTTAAGACCAGGAATTGGCGTCATTGATTTGGGCGACTTTTAAAACATACATTGCATCTGTCAGTATGCAGAGCTGATAAAAACAAAGAATGGTATCATGGGAACAACAAAGTACCACCATAGAGATGCTTCTTTGATGCAAAGTAAGGCAAACCAGCTCAGAGAGCTACTTTGCATTACTTTTGAGCTCAAAATAAGTTTTGCGTTTGAAAAGAAATTCAAGATCAACACTTTGCAGCGGTTTAGGTGTTGATATTCTGAACCAAATGAAGATTCCATGCTATGAACAATGAGAGAAAGAGGAATGGCTATCAGCCTCAAAATTAAAGCAGAAGACATGGTAGGGTATTCCAGCCATTGCATGTAAAGCCCAAGTTCTCCTCACTCACCCAACCAGCATTACTGAGGGATTTGATCAAGACCTTTAAGTATTCTACATCGCTGACATTCATGATGCAGTAAGAGAGGAGTAGGACTTCATGGTATCCCTCCACATCTGCACCCTTTCTGAGACTGGTAGAGATATCCTGGAGGGAGAAATAATGTTTAGGGGATTAAGAAGGCCATTTCGAGTCACCCTTGTAGTCCATACCACCATTCATGGTGATGAGGTCCTACCTGGTGAAATATACAAGAAAAACAAAAAGTTAATTTCTTTCATTTTACAGACAAAGGCAGTCATTATGAACATGGCGGTAAAGACCGCAGACCGCCGTGTCGGCGATGAACAGAATCTCGCCGTTGGCGGTGAGTGGAAACCCGCCATATAATGAACGAAAAACCCAACCCCGGCAAAAATTCCCAGACCACCTCTCCCCATCATGACTCTGTCGGCGGAAATCCCGGACCACCCCACCCCGCCACCGCTAAGCACACCCACATCCCACTCTCCAAATACTGATGCACAAATAACCTCGGCGGACAGTGGAGGACGGATGACCATTGGCGGCTGCGACCGCCACGGGCGGCAAGTGGACTCAACAGCAACAAGTGTACACATTGGATAGGCGTATCACCCACACACCTGACACACATCCAGAACCCCATAAAACACCCCCCGACACACCCCATGACCCCTTGCAATGAAACCAGGACAAGAAGATGGAGAGCACCAGAGCCAGATAGCGAACGGCAGCATACAGGAGATGCACATCGGCCCATAGAGGAGCACCCTTACCCCGTCCCCAGTCCCAACGCCATCCACCACACTCACCATGTCCCCTCCAAAAAATCCACGCTTCACCGAAAGGGAGCTAAGGACCATGGTGGACGAGATCCTAAAGGTGGAGCCACAAATATTCGGGGCCAAGGTGCAGCACACACCCATCGCCCGGAAATTGGAGCTGTGGCAGACCATTGTCAACAGGGTGAATGCAGTGGGACACCATCCACACACTAGAGACGACATCCGGAAGAGATAGACCGACCTGCGGGGGAAGGTCAGGGCCGTGGCATCTAGGCACCACATCACAGTGCAGAAGACTGGGGGCCGCCACCAACACCACCTGACTACACCGACTGGGAGGAGAAGGTCCTCGCCATCCTGCACCCAGAGGGACTCACTGGACTCACTGGAGGAATGGACTTGGGTAAGTCATCTACAATTACCCGATATACACCACAGCTGCAATGCATGCACCACACCACCCCACCCACACCCACCTGGACCTACACCCCACCCACCATTACCCACCACATCCACCACCCTGCATTACCTACAACCCACTAACAGGCCCACATCACTCCCGCTGTACACAGCCACCCACCCCAGCACGTACCCACAAGGGAACAATACCCCCACCACAATGCAACCCACCACTGGCGCGAAATGCTATGTCAACCTCACAAAGGCACCCTGGAAGGCCACTGAAATTAACAACAGCACAAAATAGCACAGTCATGTACTCCTCAAACCTACATGCATATGTAACAGACATGTGTATGTCCCCCAACAGGCACCATCACCCATGCAACCCTAACGGACGGGACAAGGAGTGTCACTGCCCTCCAGGGAGACAGAGCCACCTCACAAGACCTTGGCGAAGGATCCCTGGACACTGATGGGTAGGGAGGCCCCTCACACAGTCCTTGATTCTCACCATGCAGCAGCCCCACCCAAGAAACCACTGTCACCCCTAACACCCAGTTAAGACCAGCAGGCCAGGGGAGGCGTACCCACACCAGTGTACCCGGGGCACAGACTGGTGGAACAGAGTTACAGAGGCCACAGTCTCCCACTCCCAACATGCAGGAAGGCGAGGGCCCCAGTACAACTGGCACTGCTAGACCTGTGCAGGGGACAAAGGCACAGGGGGCTAGGGCAAGTTCAAGTGTTCCAGTGGGCCAGGGGGAGGCCACAGGATGGATGCTGCAGCCCAGGATGTTATTGCAGAGGTATTGGGGGCCTACCAACATACCCAAGACAGGTTGACACAGATTGTGTCCACCCTGGAGCAAAGTCAGAGGATGCAGCAGCAACAACACCAACAGGCCAAGGAGCAGTGGAAAGAGCACAATGCCACAATGGCCACCATTGCTGGAGCACTGCTGTAGTTGGTAAAAAAACAGTCTGACACCCACACCGGACAAGAGGCCCCCACAACAGCCCTGGACAACCAGCATCTGATGACCGAAGCAGCAGAAACATCCCTGGAAATACCCTCCCAGGAGCGCCCAAACGTACTCTTAGGCCAACATATGACACTGGAAACCCAGCTAAGAACAAGGCCCCCTCTAACAATTGACTCTGCTACTAATGCAAAGCCACCATCCCACCCATTCACCAACAACACTTAGCTGAGGGCAATATGAAGTACTGTTCGACAAAATGGACCCATCTAAACCATCCAACAAGGCTGCCACCAAGTTGGTTTTGAGGACACCCAACCCTTATGAGTCCCATCACTGTATATAGCACAATTCACTCAATTCTACCAATAAAACACATTTCACATCTGTAACACTGTCCCCTGTCTTAAATTGTGAACAAAGTGGATTATGGATGCAACTGGCAGAGAACAACTTTATTGTCAATTTGTGCTTGATGGTGGTACTGTGTGCCCAAATGGTGGCAACGAGGGAATGCATATATTTTCTGACAGTGCCATGCAGAAGTGGTCCATGTATCGCCTATCATGACCAACCCCCCCATATGAGAGAGCACACTGACAGTATTAGTCACTGACCCCAATGACAGGCTTAAGTCCCACACAGTTATTGGAATCTTCCCCTTCCTCATCCTCACCATCACTCTCCTCACCTCTCTGAGGTAGCTGATCAGGACCTATAGCACCCTCTACCTCTGTTTTGCTTTCCTTCTCTTATCTTATGACTGAGCTGACAAAACGTCTCTGGAATGCACTTCTTAGTTTAAAGAAGACACTTATTATTATTACTTCACCACGAGATTCCTGAAAGACGAGATTAGTAGCTTGGAAGCACACGTTTAAAAGTAGTACACAGCAAATACATGTGATATTATTATAGCATAACTTCAAAGCAAAGAATAAAAGTCAAAATGTCATCACCGTAGGGCCTATCACTGCTCGTCATCCTTCTCATGCCTGCCAGTTGATGACTCCTATTCAACTGCGAGAAGGAGATTTTCCGCCCAAACGGGAGGCCAGGCAGCTGACGTCCACTCCTGACTGAAGTCCTGGAGAATCTCCCCTTGCTGCTGCTGCCCAGGGCCACCATTAAAAGCAAAAATGCTGGCTCAGTGTGGGAACCGAACATGTCCGGAGAGTGGCCACGTCTCCAAACTTCACTTGTTCCCAGGCTGGATTGAGAGGTAAACACAAAATCTACGCTCCCTTATCAGCTAGGGTTTGGTGTGAATTCAATACGAAAAACACAGCTTGGTCTACCATGTGGAAAGCTTGGAAAAACACAGCTCATCTGCAATGTCTCAAATACAATGTCTAACTCCACGTTAAAGCCAATAGGCAGCTAACCTAAATACCAAATGTAGGCCCTCATTACAACATTGGCGGTAAAAGCCGCTTACTGCTGTGCAGAGGACTGCCAACACACTGCCGCGGCCGCGGAATTCCGCCACAGCTATTATGACCCACACCAAAGGCCAGTGATAAACTGGCGAAAACAAATCCTCCACCGTCACGCCAACAAAAATACACCCACACTATCACAACACATGAATCCACGCGGTGGTTTTTCAACCGCGGTATTCCATTGGCGGTACACACCGCCGCGCTCAAAATACACACACTCTTACAAAACACAGTCACATTGGACAATTCAAAATACACACACCTGATACACATACACACACCACTCACACACACCCATTACAATATAAAACACACACCCACATCACCCACAAACCCCTACGACCAAAAATTCCAAAAGAAGGCCAGAGAGAGACAGCACCAGCAAGAACAACAGCATCCACAGGCACACAACACCATCGCCCACAGAACGTCCATGCACCTCACACAACACACCACTACATATCAGCACACTTATCATCACACACTCCACCCCACACATAACCCACACCACCCCATGGCACGGCAAAGACACCCCAGGTTCTCTGAGGAGGAGCTGAGAGTCATGGTGGAGGAAATCGTCCGGGTAGAGCCACAGCTATTCGGAGCACAGGTGCAGCACACCTCAATAGAAAGGAAGATGGAGCTGTGGCGAAGAATAGTGGACAGGGTCAACGCAGTGGGACAGCACCCAAGAAATCGGGAGGACATCAGGAAGAGGTGGAACGACCTACGGGGGAAGGTGCGTTCCGTGGTCTCAAGACACCACCTGGCGGTTCAGCAGACTGGCTGCAGACCCCTACATCCTCCCCCACAAGAAACAACATGGGAGGAGCAGGTCTCGGCGATTCTGCATCCTGAGGGCCTCGCAGGAGTAGGTGAAGGAATGGACTCTGGTAAGACAAATCTTAATTATTACATCCCCCACCCTACCTGCGTGCCAGCACATACCCCCACCCCTACCCTCACCCTCAGCACCCCAACTCCTCACATATGTCCCAACATCACAAACCACCCATCCCAACACCAAGCCCTGCATGCAACAACAAAGCATGGACACACATCACTAAAGCATGCCCACTGCACATACCCATGCAACCCCCTAAACCATCATCACACAAGGTTCCAGACAGGAATGCAAGCACTGGGGTACACGGTCACCCACCCATTGCACACCATGTCACACACAGATGTAATAATCATCCTTTTATACCCCTGCAGGACCCCTACCCAACGTCACCGGACAGGAGGGTCCACACATGTGCACACCACCAACAGAAGAGGCCCACAGTGTTGACAGCACCTCTGTCCAACTGGATCTAGATGACCAGCCCGGCACATCTGGGACCTCAGAATAGTCAGTTTCCCTCACCCAGTCACAGGCCACCACAGACCTTCCCCCCTCTGGAAACACCAGAAAAGCACCCACATAGCGGGCCCATACCTCCGTCCCGAGGACACGTCAATCAGCTGTGTGTCTACCACTACAGAGAACCCAGGATAGCCCACCACCCCAACAACAACAGGGACCTGGGGGCAGTGGCAGTGGGCACACGGTCCAGGGGACGGAGGCCCAGGAACACAGGGGAACTGGGAGGGCTGCTGTGCGACAGGGAGAGGACAGGCCAAGGGAACCCACTCTCCACGAGGCCCTCTCCTCCATCATGGGAGCCTACCACCACTCCCAGGAGACAATGGCAACGGTACTGGCCAAGTTTCAGGAGACCCAGCGCCTGCAGGAGGAACAATATATGGGCTTCAGGGAGGAACTCAGAACCATCAGCTCCACCCTGGGCACCATCGTAGGGGTGCTGAAGAAACTTGTGAACACCAGGAGGGACACTGTGGCACTACAAGGGGCCCCTGACACTAGCATGGATGATGAACTGCCCACCACCTCCGCCGGCTCTAGTGGACAGGACACCCCGCCACAGGACCACCACACCAGCACCCCACCCCCGCAGAGGGAGAACCACCTCGCAAATGGTCCCTGAGATCCAGGACAAAGACAAATCACGATGCCAAGACCCCCGCCAAGAAATGAGACCACCCTGATTGTCATCCTACTGTCCCACTTTGTCACCCTGTCCATACTAAAACTGCCTCAGTTCCACTTCCTATGCCCATATGGGCAATGCACCTGTGAGACTAATAGACTGGACTCTGCCATGAGCATTTCTACGCCATCACCCCTCACCATTTCACTACGCCCTCCAATATTTAGCACTTAAATAAACAAACTTAAAGCGCAAAACAATCTGGAGTCTGTCTGTGATTTAGAAATAGTGTATTAGCTATTACAGTGACAAAATGCTCTTTCAATTGTAATGTCAACATACCTATGTCACGCAGCTCTAGTCCATGAGGAATCTAAGCAGATGTCACACAGTGGGACCCACATCTGTGAAATCATAAGGGAAAGTGACAACTCAGTGACCATACACTGGGTGAAAACGGCAGACAGTAGAGCGGTAGTAGTGTTAAAGTACATGTAGTAGGCAGGTCTGTACTCTCACCTGTGTCTCACTGGAAATATTGCTGGATCACTGAGTCCCTGTTGTTCATGTCTTCTTCCTCTGCTTCCTCGTCTTCACTGTCCACAGGCTCCACAGCTGCCACAATACCGCCATCTGGACCATCCTCCTGCAGAAAAGGCAAAGCCAAGTTGTAAAGCATACAGCAGGCCACGATGATCTGGCACACCTTCTTTGGTGAGTAGAATAGGGATCCACCTGTCATATGGAGGCACCGGAACCTGGCCTTCAGGAGGCCAAAGGTCCGCTCGATCACCCTCCACTGTAGAGACTTGTGAGACTGTGGCTTTGCAGTCCCCAGGATGGAACAGTGGGCATGTGGCCCCCTCGTTGATTTGGCGTCATGCACTCAAGCGGGTGAGGTGCCCCCCCTTCCCCTCCCCCTGAGGTGCCTGTTTAGTTGCTGTCTGATGCCCCTGCAGTGTTCTCTCCGTCATGGTTGGGGATCTTGTGTGGGCCTCACCCATACCGTGTGGTCCCAGTGTTCCACAGACTTTCCTAGAGCACTACCTGGACTACTATGCTTGGTATATATTATGTACATGGTGTAAATATATATATTTCTGCCTACTTGCTTTTAATATATTCTAATGGTTACACTCATTTTCTATTGTCTTTGCATTCTTCCGGGGGGTTTAGGGGGTGTAACTGTGATGTATTGAAATGCATTAGTGTGTGTGTTGTAGTGGGTGAGGGTGGGGGTGTTGCGTGTGTGTGTACCTGTTTTTTCCCTCCCCCCTTCCCTGTGTCGTAAGTGCAGTACTCACTGTGGTCTTTGCCGCCGGTGTTCGTGCTCCTGGTAGAGGAGCAGGAAGACTATCGCAGGAAAAATTTGGAGTTGCGGGTCCATGGCATCCTCGTTCTTCGTGGGGTGTGTAGAGGTGAGCGTTTTCCCTTCGGGATTCCTGTTTCCACCGTGTTTTTATCCGCGGTGAATCGGCCCCCGAAAAGGTGGCGGATTGGCCTGTCATAATAGTGCGGGCGGTACATTGTCTCCCGCCTGTCTGTTGCCGGTGACCGCCGCGCTGTTGGTTTGTACCGCAGTGGCGGTCAGAGTGTTAAAGTGGCTGTCTTTGTTGGCGGTTTCCGCCACGGTCGTAATTGCTAATTTTTTACCGCCGGCCTGTTGGCGGTCTTACCGCCGCTTTAACACCAACCGCCAGGGTTGTAATGACCACCGCAATGTCTAATGCCATGTTAAAGCCAATAGGCAGCTAAACTGAATACAGAATGTAATGTCTGATGCCATGTTAAAGCCAATAGGCAGCTAACCTAAATACCAAATGTAATGTCTAATGCCACGTTAAAGCCAATAGGCAGCTAAACTGAAGACAGAATGTAATGTCTAATGCCTCGTTAAAGCCAATAGGCAGCTAAACTGAATACATCATGTAATGTGCTACTGGTGAACATTGAGCAACTAATATGTGCAGTGGTGAAACACAAAGTCATTGGTCAAACACAATTAATGGCATAACAACCTCCAAGAAGGGGATAGAATGTCTCACTGCCACATTGTGCAGCATGCAGCAGGCCACCACTATTCTACACACCTTATCAGGCCCATAGGCCTGGGAACCCCCAGATATATGTAGACATCGGAATCTAGCCTTCAGGAGACCTATAGTATGCTCCATTACCCTCCTAGTAAGTCCATGGGCCTCATTGTATTTCCTCTCTGCATCCGTCCTGGGATTCCTCACTGGCGTCAGGAGCCAACGCAAGTTTGTATAGCCCGAATCACCTACAAAATGGTTCAATACAGACTTGTCATTGTTATGTCCCTTAGACAGACAGGCTGGTTTTCTGCAATGTGTCAGTTATTGACAGGCAAACTTACCTATGATCCACCCTCTGTCCTCTTGTAGTTGTTCCATCTTGTGTGGCACACTACTGTTCCTCAGCACAAATGAATTATGGACTGAACCTAGAAACATGGCATTCACATGTGAAATGTACTGGTCTGCAGTACACATCAATTGGATGTTCACGGAGTGAAAGCTCTTCTTGTTTCTGTACACCTGTTCACTCACTCTTGGGGGGATGATGGGTATGTGTGTGCCATCAATGGCACCTATGACATGGGGAATGTTTGCACAGGCATAGACGTCATACTTGATGGCAGGGAGGTCAGTAATCTGGGGAAACCGCACATAGGATTGCAGATGTTGTACTAATGCATTTAGAAATCTTGTCAGTACCTGGCTGAACATTGGCTGTAAGAAACCAGCACCCATGCCCACTGTCACTTGAAATGAGCCTGTGGTCAGGAAATGGAGTGTGGAGAGCACCTGCACCTCACTTGGAATGGCATGCTGATTACAATTTCCCAGAGTTAGTGCAGGATCCAGTAATGCACAAAGGTCCTGAATAGTTGCACACATAAGTCTGTAAGTGATTATGATCTGACTCTCCACCATGGTCCCCATATCTACAAGTGGTCTGTACACCGATGGTGCCCTTCCTCACCACAAGGGTCGGTACCTACGAGGGGTTACAAAAAGGAGTGATGAAGACACATACATAAACACACTTCTCATCATTTCTGCACTGCATTGTTTATTGAAGTGTCTCGACAGTAACTGCTACCCAACAGATGTACATCACTAGGAGGGAACAGAGTAATACATGTGTGCTACTATACGGAATGGATATAGGCCTAGGTGCTTCATGTGGCTAGTAGGCCCTGTATTGTGAGTAGTAGGAAATTCTAGATGCGTAGGTGATGGCAAAATGTCTGCCCAATGTAGATCTGCCCCTTTGTTGTGGAAGTGACCTCATACCGCTAGCGGTTGACGTCACAGCGTAAGGAGGTGTTGAACGCTGTTCGCACTCTAATTGGCTAACATGGATGCCAATGGTGAATCCTGGCATATCATGATCGCCGCCGGCGGTGACGGTGTATACCTCTGTGGAACGTATGCGCGTTCGTCATTGTTTGATCATTTGGCTCCCTGATCTCATGTGGACAGGTACTCCACTCTGTGTACTGCTGTGACCTGCCTCTGGCTATGGATGGGCCACGTGGTGCAAGTGAAAGGGCCCAGGCCTTCACCCAGCAAGAACTGGAGAAGATAGTGGATGGGGTCCTGCCCCTGTACGGCAAACTCTATGGAAGGCCAGAGGTACAGGTGAGTCTGGGTTTGGAGGGCACTGTGTGAAATGGATGGTGTGGATTGGACATATGTGTGCTCCTCTGAGCCTGCATGGGACATGGTGCATGGAATGCTGCTTGCGACTGTCCTGTATGTCTGAGAGTACTGTCCGTCCTATGTTGGACAATTTGCCAGCTGTTCCTATCGTGCAATTGCCTGACCTCTGTGTTCCATTTCTGTGTCGCCCTTTTATGTCAGCGCCCACCAGAAGAGGGCACATTGGCATGCCATCACCAAGCAGGTGCGGACCCTGGGGCTCTACAGCCGGCAGAGCACCCACTGTCAAAAGAGGTGGGAGGACCTGCGGCTCTGGGTGTGAAAGATCAGTGAGGCCCAGCTGGGGAAGTCCTCCCAACATGGAAAGGGTGCCCGTCGGTCACTGACCCCTCTCATGCAACGGATCCTGGTGGTGGCGTACCCAGATCTGGATGGGCGCTTGAAGGCTGCACAGCAGTCACAAGGGGGTGAGTACTTATTGACCATACTTCAGTCTGGAAGGATGTCTGGGTGTGCAATAGGGCTCATGCTGCTTAGAGGCAGGAATTTGACTAGTGTCCATCTATTGTATATTCCCCAAAGGGTATAGGGGCGTCCCTGTCAGGTTTCACCTACCTCAGCTCAAAAAGTATTTCAGGGGATGGGCGTAGAGCAGTATTCTGGTCAGTAGTCAGGGGCATGGCCATGGGCATAGTGTACGGTGCTGCCTGTTGGGTGTGTTTGCTGGGTGGGTGTATGTCTGGCCATTCTGTATCTGCATTCAGCTATTTACAAGTGTCTCTCCTGTTTTGTCTCCCCATCCCTGTTCTCTTGTGTTGGTTTGGTACAGCATCAACATCAGACGAGAGAGCTGAGGCACCGGCAAGTGGGGAGGCAGCAGCCCACGGATCCTCCGAGGCAGAGACAACGGATGCCCAGGGGACCAGTGGGTGGGAGGGCAAGGGACTTCCACAGGGAGGCTACTACCACAGGAGGTAGTGACTCTGAGACCTCCTCCGATGGGGGCCCCCGCTGTGGCGGATTCTAGTGCACACACCACTACCGTGAGATCTTACGCCACTCCTCATACCATCACCGCCCTCCCTTCTGCTCCCCACCGAGTTGCCCGTGCCCGCCCACCCAGAAAGGTGAGCGTCTCCTCCGCCCCAGACACCTCCTCCCCTGCCCCAGTCAGCCCTGCTGCCCTCACAGAGGAGGCTATTGACCGCCTGAGAACCATCTCTGTAGGGCAGACAACCATCGTCATTGTCATCCAGGGGCTAGCATCAGAGGTGCAGCAGACAAATGCCTATTTGGATGGCATTCACGGTGCCGTGTCTGCCACACAGAGATCTTTTCAGGCTCTGGCCTCCTCTCGGACAGCAGCCAGTTTCCCTGGCCATTCTGTCCCACCTCCAATCACCTCTACCCCTTCCAGCACCCCACTCCCTTCACCCGTCCAAAGCACAGAATGAGTCCCGCTGACAGGCACATCAACACACAAGAAGCACACTTCAAAGACAAGCACCACACCTCCCACCGCAAGCATTCACACAGCCAACAGACACCTGCACACACAACAATGTCCACTTCCCCCAATGTGCCCACCTCTTCCGCCTCCCTGTCTGTCCCCTCTACATCCACACCCTCATGCATTGCACCTTTACTCACTGTTATTGCCCCTCTTCCAGCACTCACCACATTCGCTGACAGCCATACATGCACCCCATACACCACACCTGCACTCACCACCTCTACTGTAGTTGACACATGCAGCACATTCACCAGACTTGCAGACACCCACACAACATACATCCCCACTAGCTGTCTGTCTTCTCCCACTGTGTCCACCCCCCCACCTCCCAAGACACACAAACGCACCAAGACACCTACCCATCAGACGCCCACCCAGTCATGTCCCCAAACGTGCCCACTTCCTTGCCCTTTCTGCTCCTTCCACATCACAGCCCACCCCGGTCCACCCTTCACATTCCCGTCCCCCTTCCCCAGAGAAGAAGAAGGCCCGGTCAGAGCCTAGGCCATCCAGCTCCACCCGAGCTAAACAGCCCCTACCCCCTTCAAAGGAGAAGCCCACCCACCTCTACCCTCCACAAGAAAGTCAAAGGCCCACCCCCGTTGAAAATCCCCACCACCCCCTGCCCCCCTTCAGTGCCTGGATCCACATATGATACCCCGTTATGTGGAGTACCCAGCACTTGTGGGAGTCAGGTGGGACCTGTTGTGGCCCATGACAGTTGGGATTTTACGGACTGGCCATTAGCCCTGTTTGCACTGTTTGGCTGGGTATGTAACTGTTCCCTGCACGTTCTGTGGGACTCCGGTACGTGATTTCTTATGTTTGGTTCATTTCTGCCTGGCTTTGTGTGGCGGTGGTTCCCGCCCCAGAACTGGCGGCGGAATGGTGGTTCATTATTTGATGGGCGGGTTGGGCCTTACCGACGGCCTGTGGGCGGACTCTGCCGTCGGCGGCGGTACTCCTCTCCTGGAGGTGGGTGGTTCGCGGGATGAGTGTGTTTCGTTTGGATCATTATTTGGCGGTCCAGACTGCTCCTTTGTTGGGGGTGTCTACCGCCGGCATAGCGGAACGGACTGCCATGTTCGTAATGAGGGCCAATGTTCTTTGCAACTAAGAATACTGAATGCAATAAAACAATAATATGCCAAGACCCTTTATCCTGTTTAAATATAGACTTATCTCAGTTATGAACATTGATATTATAGTACTTAAAACTATCTTGGCCACCATGTTACAAAAGGTTACAAAGAGTCTTCTCAAGTGTAATTTAGTGGATGCTTATCCAGAAATCACACGAGGCTTCTCTCCAGCATACTGTGGTAGGTTAGAGATGAGGTTTAGGAGACAGTGGTGTTCTCAGTCAAAGCTGAAGACACCTTTAATCTGGACAAGTACCTCTACCAGACTCTGAAGATGCCAGGTATAGATCCTAACTTCTTTACCAAGAGAAATGGATATGTACAAATACTACAACTAAAATAAATTGTGGGGCTTCATGCCTGATATGTTCTTTACATACAGAGGTGTGAAACCAGGTTGCCATCTGGCCCCACCACTGTTTGTGTTAGCCCTCGGATCACTGTCACCAGTAATTTGTCAAAAAACTCCATCAAGGGAATAGGCACAGTAGAGAGTTGCTCCAAACAAAGGCTATACAGAGATAACCTACTGCTCACATTGAGACACCACAGGGGACAGAGACTCAATCTCAAGCTTGATTTTGATAATGTACATTTTTTCATTTTTCTCAGGTTATAAAATCAATTACAGCAAGAGTGAGGTTGTTCCTTTTTCTGAAGAAACCACAAAAGCAGCGGTGGAGCGTCTTCAGTTTGTCTCAGTATCTTTAAAATGACATGCTTGGGGGTTTCGAGAAATGGGACTGATGAACATTACATCAGACAATCTCAATCTTGTCTGCTAAAAATAACCAACTATTTTGTAAAATGTAAGGTGATGCAAGTCTTAGTATGGGGCTGAGTACAGGTGGTGTGGACAGTGGAGGTGCTACTATTGTACTGTAACAGTTGTGTAATGTTTAGTACCCCTACGTTGGACACTGAATTGCTTGTCTACAATGATAGCATACTATACCATGTAGGGTGCAAAGATTGAAGGGTGTTATCCTTGTGTTGAATCCTACCTGAGAAGTGTTTCAATGTATTTCAATGTACTGCATGATAACCACCATGGTGCAATCATTGCAGTGTTATGCATTATAACCACCAAAGTGTAATCATCATGTTATGGGATGCAGCACTTAAAATTGTGATAGGTAAATGTGTCTGAGAGATAAGTGAGCAGTTTAGGGTTTTTGGTAGGCTGGCAGCTTTGATGAGCTCTACCAGGCTCTTCATGGATTTTCATATGATCAAAGTCCACTGATTAGTTTACTGCACAGGGTTGTCCATTGTAAGATTTCTGTTTATACTTCAAATACTCTGACTTAGTAAAAAATGAGTGGTTCAGATGTAAGTAACAATGATATGTAAAATAAAAGTTTCTTCCTACAATTCATGAATGGTAGTATATACTCCTAAAGATCAACTGCAAAGTATCCTCAACATTTATGGAAGGTTTGATTACTCAGGAAAAGTCACTGAATCCAGCTAAGGGTGTAAAAATACCACTTCATTAAGACAGTGTCTACTTTCTTTAATTTAGTCTTGTACAATATTATTTTCCCTTTATTTGAAAGTGGTTCTGAGATTGAAAATTTCGATCTGTTATGACCTCACTGCAGGGGATTGTATTTTTGCATATGTCTTCATTAGGACCTGGGCCCTCGGTTTTCTGTAATGCAGGCAACTTTTCTTCAATTGAAGAGGGGTTGTTTGGAGCAGGGCTCTATTTACTCTTTCGAAGTTTGGTTCCTTGCAACTATATATTGTCATTACTATATTTGTGCATGGTTTTTCTTCTTTATTTCTGGTTGTTGCTTCCTTCGAATGAAATGCTCAATATTTTGTAAAGGGAGGAGTTGCTGGTGGGTTGGTGAAGCCCTGAAAAACACATCCTTGGAAATATTTTAGATTCTTCTGATAAGTCAAGGTTCACATTGGCTTTAATTACAACGAGTTGAGCTGTGCTCTGTCACAAAAAGAATATATTTTAATTAGAAAGCTATTCTGACATGAGAATCAAGTTCAGTGTTTTCGGTTTCAGTTCCCTGTTCATAATATTCATCTAGAGAGAGCTTTGCACAAGAATGTAAGTAGCAATGGGATATTAGATGGGGAGGATGTGAGTCCAACCCAAGTGATTGGGTCCAAAATCATGTCAGGTCAAACACACAGTTTGTATAATTTAAATCTGGGCTCATTCCTTGGTAGCAACATCCCTCAGTAGCGATGGCACAGAGCAGGCAGACTTAACTTAGGAAAATTTGCAAGGTATTGAGCAATACTCAAACAGTCAAAAGGTCATACCACAATTCAATAAAAAAACTTGCAACACATTTCTAAAAATTAAGAAAAAATGAATAACACCATATCAACTGACATCAAATTATGAAGATTTATGGAAAACGTGCAAAGAAAATGAAAGAGTCCACCAGAAATTGTGTGTGCGGTACACTAGGACCTAGGCACAACTTCAGTGTCAGCAATTTTCTTCTGACATGGTCTTTTTTTAAAGAAGTTGCAAACCTCAAGCGGGATATAGCAGGCAAACATCCAGATTTACTAATCCTTTGTGTTACTCTTGCGTCGCACAAGGTGACACAGGGCAACACAAAGGATTATTTGACATCTACAAAGCCAAGCAAGGCCTGATTTCCGAGGCCTTGTGTGGCATTGTAAAGAAATGTAACACAATGCAGCAGCTTGCAGTGCATTGTGTAACATTTGTTAGTGATAGACATTCCATGGGTAGAGCATGGGTATTCCTGTGCCTCCAACCATGGATTTCATGTAATTCCAAATTTACTAAGGTTTGGAAAGCTGGAATTGTGTGAAACTGGGACTCCTACCACAGAGAGGCATAATGAGGAGAAATACGTTTATTTCTCCTCGCTACTTCCTCTTTCTGTGCATGAAGCATTCTGCATCGCACAAAGAAGACTATGCCTCTGTGGATTGTTTTTCTGCAGTGTGTTAACTCTTCTCGCACAAAAAAAATATCCTGCCCATAATGAAGGCACCTTTGCTACATGCTACAATGGTGACTGCATTGATGATAGATAGCCACATGTGCACCAGTGCTGGCAGAGAGCTGAATATTATGCACATTTGCTTGCTGCCCTGCAAGAACCTTTGATAAATATACCCCAATGTTTCATTCATTCACACTGGATGAGATCCTCCTGTAGCCAATAGATTTGATGGAAAAGCTCCAAGCGGGAAAATTTACCTTTTACAGCTGCTAGGTCCTCTTGTTGGATGGTTACTTTTTGGTCAAGATTTCGACCTTCGTATTTAGTCTCCTTTTTGGAGCTCAAAACCTTCCAGCGGGACAAGCCTCAAACTGTATCCGAGTAAATCATTCTGAAATCAGGCACTTTGCCACGGGGTGCTGTTGGAGCTCCGGAGGTTATGAAATTCCAAGAATTTTCTAAACTTTTCTAATTTTCTGGGGAATTTCATTTTAGACAATTCTACGTCTCCCTGGTCCAAGGGACAACACTTAGGTGCCAGGGAACACTTCAGAACAGGACCCCAGCAAGGACCAGTCAAGTTCAAGTTGTAACTGGTTACTCCAGGAGAAAAGGTCTCTGGGTGTTTGCTGTGTCTCTGTAGCTCAGGCTTGGGGCTAGGAACTTATCATTTTAATGTTCCTGTATATTTATCAAAACTCCAGCTTTAGTGTGACTTTGATTGTTTCTTTGCATTACAAGCAGTGGTTGAACCATTTCAGAAGCTAATTCTAAACTAAATATTCAGAAATAACACAATAGGTGAACTTTAACTTTTTTTTCATTCAACTGGCTACAGCCCTAGTAATGAAAATAGTCTTTCGAGGTCAGTCCCTGTAGCAACATGCAAACATTATAGTCCTACATGTTCCACTTTTAAATACCAGGCACTCAACTTGTGGGATGCAAGGCCTACTTAAGGATTACCTACTTCATATTAAAAACTAAGGTTTCTGTCCTATTAAAAGGTTTATTTTGGCAGGTCTGCCTGCAGAATTAACAGTTGCAAATGTCAGGCTACACATGCCATGTTTCCTGGTTAACTTAGTGAATGGTGCAATGGGCACTGCAGTACACAGATTTCACTTAATTTTCTATGCCACTGTTGTCTTTTCTTAAAGCACATGCCACAGTTAAATATGTCAGTTGGGGACTGGTCACTTTTAGCATGTTTAGAGGTCAGAGCACATACACTAGACTCCTAGTCTCCTAGTGTGCACAGTTAAAAAAACAGCAGCATCAGTCCACAAAACATGCAGGTGACCACGCAAAAAGAGGCAGTTTCTCACAGGATGGTACTGAGCATTAGGCTTCACATGTCAGAGTGAAATAGCCCACAATCCTTGGTGATTTGGTACACGACAGTACAGGGTTAAAAATGTTGTCCGGGAGATTGTAAAACCAGTGGTCGCTCTAACAGTGGTGGTAATCTGTGGAAGACAGGGACAGCAGTGGCTGAGCTTGGTGAGTGCCTTAATTTTACAAGTGACCATACAAAATGAAAGACCATAGGTAGAGAGCTGCAACGCCGGAGGGCGCAATAGGCAGGCTAACCTAAATGGATCAAGGAACATAGAATTAGTGCTGCAGCACAAAAAATAAGTCTCTTGCTGTTGGAAGAGGCGATGGATACCTTGTGTCATTATCTTACTGCTGTCTCGTTGCTGTCCAACAACTATTTCTGCAGTTTACCATTCCCTTAATACTCTTCACAACAATAATGGATCACATCTACAAATAATATTTTGGTGGCGGGGCTTGCAGGTCACACCAACATTGTTTTAGGGATTAAATTATACAGAGCAGGAAATACTTGAATCTAAGTGTGCATTGTGAAAACATGTTCACTATTCATATAGAGAGCTTTCAACATTCTGGGCAAAATATTTTCCTCATCACAATAATGATGTAATACAAATAACTGCTGGGCTGTGCAACCTGTTTTGGAAAATACTGTTATTCAAGTACATTGTCTATCAACCTGAACACCAGTGTTAGAGTTTTTGAGTGGCACAACCAATTTGTTCGGCATCACCCTCTTGCCAAGACCTTCAGACTATCTGCACCTTCAGCCTATCCATTCCATCACAGGCTGAAAAATCCCTCAGTGTGTATGTGCATATAATCCTGACGTCTTGCCAGGAGCCAGCATCATAGAACCTTTGTTCATATGGGTAGTAGAGTTCAAGATGTGCCAGTCATGTCTTTGTTTCCTTGATTCATTATCCTATTTGGATGTGCTCTCTTGCTTGGATTAAATGAACTCTGGGCTACAAACATTAATGGTTTTCGCATTTATAATTACAAAACTTTGATTTAGTTCCAAAAGGCCCAGTACTTCATATGGGCAGTTTGGATTTATTGTCACTGGACTTCTCAATACAAAATATTTCTGAGGTTGTTCAAAACAATGCTTTCCTTTGTCTACTTTCAACTTCATCACTGAGTCCAGATTTATGAATCTTCGTTCTAGAGACCCATATTGATTTTTTCTGTTACATACAGGGTATTGGTTGCTGAGACTTTGGGGGTCATTCTGACCCTGGCGGCCGGTGACCGGCAGGGTCACCGACCACGGGAGCACCGCCGACAGGCTGACGGTGCTCCCTCGAGCATTCTGACCGCGGCGGTTCAGCCGCGGTCAGAAACGGAAAGTCGGCGGTCTCCCGCCGACTTTCCGCTGCTCGGGGGAATCCTAGGGATTCTGACACCCCCTACCGCCATCCTGTTCCTGGTGGGTCTCCCGCCAGGAACAGGATGGCGGTAGGGGGTGCCGCGGGGCCCCTGGGGGCCCCTGCAGTGCCCATGCCAATGGCATGGGCACTGCAGGGGCCCCCGTAAGAGGGCCCCACTTAGTATTTCAGTGTCTGCTTTGCAGACACTGAAATACGCGACGGGTGCAACTGCACCCGTCGCACCTTCCCACTCCGCCGGCTCAATTCTGAGCCGGCGTCCTAGTGGGAAGGTTGATTTGCCCTGGGCTGGCGGGCGGCCTTTTGGCGGCCGCCCGCCAGCCCAGGGCAAATCCCAAAATACCCTCAGCGGTCTTGCGACCGCGGAGCGGTATTTTGGAAGGGGAACATTGGCGGGCGGCCTCCGCCGCCCGCCAATGTTAGAATGACCCCCAATGTCTCTTTTTGGGGTTGCCTTTTCTCAGTCCGTTCTGGAAATTCCTTGTTTTCTTATTGGTAATCTTCATTACTCCAAGTCCTGTTTGGTTTCTTGTTGCAGTCTGTGCGCTTGAGATACCTCTCCCCTCTAACAGGACTAATTCCCTAGCTGAACCACAAAGTTTCTCCAAGATGGCCCCCATTACCCAGGAACCCCCACAAAGAGGAGGAACTGATAATGTAACATCCTGTAATGTACCACACAAAAAAACATGGAAAATACAAGCCAACTGGAAATAATCAACTGCCATTCCTTGGGTGGTGGTTGGGAGGGAGTCCCTCAGGACTGTATCATTAAAGCCCAGCACTTGGAAAAATGAAGATTACGGATAAGTAACCGGGGCTCCACCTTTCTGGATGCCGTCCTTACGCTTGAGACAATACACTGCAAAGGTCAAGAGAATGTAAAGCCACCTCTTCAGCTGAAGAGAAAGAGTAGGAAAGAAAACCGGAAGAACAATGGCCTCAGAGCAGTGAAAATGCAAAGGAATCCTGAACAGGAAATCAGGGCTTAGTCAAAGCACCACCTTATCTTGAAAACATGGATAAAGGGGGAAATTGAAAGTAAGCACATCCATCTGCCTAAACACACAGCCACCGGGAATACCACTTTCTCTGTCAGAAATTTGAAAGGAACAGAACCAAGAGGCTCAAATGAATAATGAGTCATAGTGTAGAGCACCAAAGGCTAATCCCAAGGGGCAACTGGAGAAGTGAAAACTGGTCCCTGAGAAAGAAACTCCGAAGGAAAAGGGATGTCAAAGGAGCAACCTCAGAGAGATCATCCCCCTGGATAATACAAATAGCAGCTCAATGGGTTCTTATGGTAGAAATTACCAACCCCAAAGCAAACCATCCTGTAAAAAATCCAAAATTCTCATTTGAGCACAAACTGCTGGATCAAACCCCTTAGAGCAATACCACTTATCAAAGTGCCCCCAGGGACCATCCTAATACTTTTGAGTTGAGGGTTTACAACATAATTGGACATAATTTGCCACTGCCTCTGAACATCACTGTGCCAATAGAGTCATTCGTACAGCAGCCAACCTCCCAGATTGAGGCGGTGTAGGGAGGCCAGTGACAGGCTCTGTTAACTCAAGGGAGAAGGATGAAGAGGAAACACCCAATGGGAAAATAGAGACAACTGAAGGAGAAGAAAGAACCACAGTCCCAACGACCACCCTGGAACTTCTAGAAGAATCTGAGTGTGGTCGGCCATCACCTTCTGTAATACCTTGGGCATCAAGGGAATGGGGGAAACAAGAAAGGAGACTCTTGGCCAGGGGATCAAAAGGACATTGGTTGCTCACGCTCTCCGAGAGGGAACCAAGGAGCAGAATTGGGGAAGAAGGGGATTACTTGCTGTTGCAAAAAGATCTAGCCATGGGCCCCCTAACATCTGTGACATCTTTCCAAACACCCAGGGAGAGAGTCACTGAGAGGTTGGAGAAGGAAACCTGCAACTGCGTTAGTGAGCAGGCCCATTCTCCTTCCCCAGAAGGCAAACTGCCATCAGATAGAAAATATTCTACTCCGATTACACCTCAGTCTCCAGGGAATCATCCCCCGTTGATGGCATAAGTAAGATCTTTGGTATCTAGTTGTCCATCTGGTCAAAGTAAGGAAATAAAAAAGGGCAGCCCATACTGCAGCCAACTCCTTCCAGTTGAAGGAATAAAGAGTCTCTCCCCTTTTCCAAACACCCTGAGTGGTGAGATTCCCACTGACTGCACCCTATCGCAAACCCCATTGGGGAGTTGATTCCACTGATGCCCCCGGTTGAGGATTACTGGATTCACTGCGGATAGGTGACAAGATCTGTTCTTCAAAGTCCTGGGACAATGGGCTCAAGTGCCATGGAATGTGATAAACAATGGGGAAAAGTTGTGACAGCTTGAAGTGACTAGAGACGGAGACCAAATCATCTCCCCCTGATTCCTCAGGCACAATCTCGCTAGAGCCATTGAGAGGGCCAAAATAGATGAAAGGTGGAACATCAGTTTGTCTCTCTGAGCATGAGCCAGAAAGACGTCTCCTAAATCTATCCTGAACAGGGTTCTGATAAACTGAAAAGACAGGAAAGGCTGTAGGTGAGACTTGGCGTAGGTGAGCAGAAAACAATGTTTGAGCAACAGGTCACAACATTTTTTGGTGTCCTGGAATGCCTTAACAAGAGACAAAGAGGCAATTAACTAATCATCAAGGTAAAGAAATAGTATAATACCTCATGAATGTGAAATACCCATTAGTGGAACCAGAAGCTTGGTGAAAATTCTGGGTGCCGACACAAGGCCAAATGGGAGAGACCAAAACTGAAAATGCTGGTTGTCCACTGAAAACCTCAGAAACTGCTGATGGAGAGGAGTAATTGAGACATGTAAATACACATCCAATATGTCCAAAGATGCCTGGAACCGACCCTTCCCAACAGAGGAAAGATTCTCTGAAGTGTGACCATCTTGAATGTTTGGGGAACCAAGAAATTATTTAAATCCTTTAAATCCAATACTGGCTAAAAGTCTCCTGCACCTTCTGCACCAGGAATGTAATGGAATGAAGTCTGTGCCCCTGCTCCAACTGAAGCACAGGAATAAAAGTGCTTTTTCCCTGAAGCTGTTAAATACTGTTCAAGAGAGCCTGATAGTGAATCGGATCCCTTGGAAGCCGAGTGTTCCTGAAAGACTTTCCTGGGTTTTCGTAAAAACCTCAAAAATAGCCCTCAGAGACTACTTGAATTGCCCACACATTCAAGATGTTCTGTCGCCATTGGATTTAGAACACCAGAAGGCCCCGCCACTAGAGACGATCCCAGAAAGCCATATCTTGGGAGGCTGAGGGTTGACCTCAGTGGAGGACAGTTGGAACTGGGATTTCTAAAAATTCAGGGTACCTCAGCCACAGCCCCCTACCTCAAAAGAGTGGGGAAGAACCTTTTGCCAGGCCTTAAGGAAAAGCCCTCTTACAGGTAAAACCCCTACCTTTAGAATATGGGCTGGAGCCACCAATTTCTTATTTTCCACACACTTCTCCTGTTTATTGGTTGGTTTCTAAAGAAACCAAGCCTCTTTAGAGCTTCCCGACAGGTTGGGCTAGAAGGATACCTGCTTACAACTCCCAAATTTACTCACGGGGGAGAAGTCACTTATTTATTATGACACCGCTTTCCTAAAGGGCCACTTTGCAAGTCCAGGTGAGAGGTTTTCCACAAGCCCTGACCACTGCAGCAGAGCGTAATGGGCCAAATCCGTGCACAACGCTGTCTTGGAAAGGTTACAAGCACGTGGCTGTAAATAAGCCCTGCCCGGTATAACAGGGTGTAACAGGCTGAATATATGCACAGTGTTGCCAGGAAGCCATACAAGTACGCATCAGTCAATAATCCCCACCCGCTACGGTGGGGCAAAACAGGCTACATAAAAAATAAAAAAAATGTAGTGTTACCCGTAAAAGGAAGAGAAATAAGTATGGTCGCTCAATAGAAAGAAAATAACAGGATGTATGTTATCGGTTCCTCCCTTTTGTAGTGGCTCCGGGGTAATGAGAGCCATCTGGGAGGAACTTTTTGCTTCAGCGAGGGAATTAGGGCCAGATGTATCAAAGGGTTTTACCCATTTTATGTCTATGGGAAAAAGTGTTCGTGCAAATGGCCCTTAGTTCTGCCGGAGGTGAGAGGTATCGCAAGTGTAAGCACTGCATCCAAGAAGACTGATGAGGAGAGAATGAGTCATGTCTTTGAAATGAATCATCAGCTTTGTTACATGTGCACCTAATGTTACTTTTATATTCCAGTGCACGTGTTGACCCTCCTGGTGGTTACCTGAACATATCCCTTCCCAGATAAACATTGGGTAGAATTATTACATTTAGTATTTGTTTTGGGTCCCTGGGAGTTCGTATGCCAAGGCAATGTGTCTCGGAATTCTTGGCATGTTTGCAACCACTACAGTGACATGGAGTTTGTTGGATGTTTTTTAGTTTAGGGTTTAAAGTTCTGGAGAGGAATGGTGGCTCTCTTGGTTACCGGCAACGGTTTAAGACAAACCGATTGCCTCAATGTTTTTCTGGAATTGTTATTATGTTCGTAATGGGAGGGTATGTCATACCACATCACTGTATCCTATTTAAGCCTCAGGGATTTGTCTCCCTTGCACTTTCCTTGGCACATTTTATTAGCATAGGGCCTCTCCACTCTTAACCTATGTGTTTCTGATGATTTTGTGCATAGGTATGTACATTGCCGTTGTGGGCATGTGTATCTGCAAGTTTGGTGGCATGTGTATACGAGTGTATTTGTATGCAAATACCTGCTTGTTATTTTCGTAGGAGTATACTGAGTTTGTTACTGACTTTGCATTACACACTGACCTCCAGATGCTTGTGGTTACAATGTCTTCATTGTGTTTATCAGTGGTGGCCCCTCTATTAAGGTAGAGGAGCATCGCCCCCCTGCTACCAGCGCCGCAGGTGAAAAATAAAATTATAATAAAATACATTTATTACCATTTTGCTTTTACTTTTTCCCAGCTGAACCGTTTTTGGGGGGCGGGGACACCGCTGCTGGCTGGCAAATAGGAGAGTGGTGCTCACTTTACCAGTTTACGCTTCACATGTCATTTTGGCCTGCTGTCTTGAGATGGCCAGCCTGACATGCGCAGTGTAAACCTCTCCACCCACTGCCTAAGACAGCTAGGTGGAGAGCAGGAACTGGCCCCATTGCCTCCAGGAGCAGCGAGGCAGCCTGCTCTAGTCAATCCTTGTGCTGATCTCATGCTGCTGATTATTATCAGCAGCATGAAAGTAGTGTCTTAATTGGTGTAGAGAATTCTATTCCTGCAGTCAGAGCACCAAGGGACTTACAAGGACCGGAGGAGGCGAACCAGCAGAGGTAGTGCATTTTCATTTTTCAATTTTATTTTGTGAACAGCCTCGCCCCCGACGACAGAGCCGTCAGTCATGGTTCCACATGTGATTGGTACCCTAAATATTTGGTTGATTGCTTCAACAAATGTTTAGGGTACCAGCCGCCACTGGTTTTTACGTGTCCTGCTGCAGGTTGAGCTGATGATGTTCTGTGTCCAACATCACTCTTTTATGCTGCAAGTTTGAGTAGTACATTTGTGCGATATATGTTTAAATCCCTGTAGAGTCAATCTGCCTTTACTGTGTTCAATATATTTGTATCTCTGAGGCGGGAGTGCCATTCCAGAGCCTTGTTTTAGATGTTTGTGACATTCATAAACATAGCACCTTCCTGCTACTTCAGAACACATTTAGGCCCATATTTATACTTTTTTAGCGCCGCATTTGCGTCATAAAATGACGCAAATGCGGCGCTAAAAAAGTAAATATATGGGCCTTAGTCCACTGGGTGTCTTGCGGCAGCTGAATGTGCCAGATAGTAGGCGTTGTCGATTCTGGGCGCCGGTCATTCTCCCCCACCACACACTGCTCAGGTATTAGACTGACCATGCTGGCCTACAGAGGATGCTGGACATGTTGCAACATGTCCGTAGCTCCGAAAGACATCACTAGTCGCTCACTGGTGGTAGGAGATGGTAGAGGCGGAATGAAATGCGTAGAAAACAGTCTAATGTTAATGTGACCACCAGTCTGTAAGGAATATTCAGCATTTCTTTTAGTTTTGTACTATAAACTAGTTCCATTACGTAAGAGGTGGCTTCGCCCTGCCCAGCTTAAAAAGTCACTGTGAACTGGTAACAGGGCCAGAGACTGTCTGCTAGGAGCCAGAGTTAATGAGAACAAGTGTGTGCTGTCGGTTCGTTTTAGAGATGTACTAAATTAGAGGCTGCCCTTTGAATATTGAGATCATTTAAAGAGGTGGTTTTTTTTTTTTTCTAATTTAGTATAAAGAACCTGAAACTTTTAATTAGAGGTTATGAAGCTTGAAGTTGATGTTGCATTATTTCCTATGCTGATTTATGGCATAAAGTGCATTTTTGTTAAATTATTTTATTTAATGCGACAAAAGTTAAATGTAAATTCGCTGTATCCATAATCGAAGTAAGAATGCCATTTTCTTAACTCAGCAAAACGGTCGTGTTTGTGTGTCACTGCACAGTAATGCCTGCTATCTAGAGATTTCTAGATTCTGTGAGTTAGTACATTAATTCAGTAATTGCTTTGCTATAATCAGCCATTGGACTCATGCTCCAAAGTAAGATGCTATTTGCAGAGTTGTCGGGGCTCCCGATGTGGTAATGCTATACTTACAAATTTCGACTGCGATATTAATGCACAATGTTCTGTGATGAGATATCCTGTTTGAAACTGAAAATTACTACATAAATCAATGTTTTGCAGAACCAATTCCCACGTGCATGATCACTTTTGACAGAAGCATCCCGCCAGGTTTTCCCTGCTGAAGTGTACCTCACAGAAAGCGCCTAGTGAGGTAACACCAAGACCCATATTTAAGAAAAAGTGGCGCATCAGAGTTGATGTTCCACTTTTAGCGCACTCCCCTACTGGCACCTCATGACACCATGGTTGAGCCCCGGATTTATAATAAAGCACACCATGTGGTTTGTTAACAGAATAGCATCAACATTTTTAACGCTATTGTGGCGCTTTGCTACACTAGTGTCAACATTTTTGACGCTAGTGTAGCAAAGTGCGAGGTCCATAGATTTCCCTAGGAGCTTCATTTTTAAACCTGCTCTGAGCAGGTGATAAAAATGATGCCAAAAAAGGCACAGTGAAATCTGTTAAATTTCACTGTGCCACTTTTGCGGGCCTCCTAGATTCGGAATGCCCTGCTTGCATACATTATGCCTGGTGCAGACATAGGGCCTCATTCCGACCCTGGCGGTCTACCGGAGGTAGCGCCGCCAACAGGCTGGCGTGCTACATGGGCAATTCTGACCGCGGCGGTAAAGCCGCCGTCAGAAAAGGGCAACCGGCGGTTTACCCCTGCCCAAGGGAATCCTCAGCAGCGCCGCCATGGGGATTCCGACCCCCTTCCCGCCATCCTGTTGGAACAGGATGGCGGGAACGGGTGTCGTGGGGTCCCTGGGGGCCCCTGCACTGCCCATGTCACCGGCATGGGCAATGCAGGGGCCGCCTAACAGGGCCCCATTAAGATTTTCAGTGTCTGCCTTGCAGACACTGAAAATCGCGACGGGTGCCACTGCACCCGTCGCACCCCTTCAACTCCGCCGGCTCCATTCGGAGCCGGCTTCTTTGCTGAAGGGGCTTTCCCGCTGGGCCGGCGGGCGGCCTTCTGGCGGTCGCCCACCGGCCCAGCGGGAAAGTCGGAATGACCGTCGCGATCTGTTGACCGCGGAGCGGTCTTCCGACAGGGTTACTTTGGCGGGCGGCCTCCGCCGCCCGCCAAAGTCGGAATGACCCCCATAATGTGGCGCAAGGGTTTGCAAAGTGGCCCAAAGTGAGAATTGTGCCACTTTGTAAATATTGCACGTGGAAAAAGCCAGTTTAGCTCCACCTTAGTGTAAAAAATTAAGCTATGGTAGCACTAAGGTGGCGCTAAGATGGTGCTAGGGGCTCTTACATATGCCTCCAAATGCGATAACACAGAATACGACTGGGTTGCAGTTTCCGATGGAGGCGTGTGCTTCTGCCCAGACCATTAGCTCCGAATCACTAGGAATGAGGGTCTAGAGGTCCTCATTATGGGAGTTGCAGTATTATTCTCACCCAGAGATCCTGATACCACGTGCTATTGTTATTTCCATGTGTGATAGTACTACATCATTGATAGCTTTCCCCGCTGGAATGAGTGAAACACGAGAATCTGTGTTTATGCTTTGATCTTTCATATTTTTCCTTAATTGTCATCTAATTTTCTTGTACAGATTTCACCAGATTATTCGAGGAGTAGGAAGCTAAAGTTGGAGGAAAATAGCAATAGCAGAGCAGGGTTCTGACAAACCTGGTAATACAGATTTAGGGCTGGATATGTCATTTTATCCAATAGCGATTACCTAATTACGATTTTTTGCAAATCGCAATTAAGTAATCGCTATTGGAATGTATGAAACTCCAGGAGTTTCATACTACGATTCACAAAGGCCTCACAAATAGACTTACTTTATTAATATTCATGAGGTAGGTCGCAATTTGCAAGCCATTGTGAATGGATACAATCACAGGGATGGTGGCCTGCTGGGCTCAGCATCCCTCTGATTGTAGCCATGGAGTACTTACTCCAACTTGGGCCAAAAATAGGAGCAGAGAAATTAGTCCAAAAATTCATTTCCAAAGTGTGAAACCTGTCAGCCTTAGATTAGGGTGGTCTTACCTCAAACGTTTTGCCTTACTCCTTGTCGGAAATGTTTTTTTCAGAATTTATTGTTGGGCTTAAAATTTTGTGCACTTTACCACTGCTAACCAGAGCTAAGGTGCTTGTGTTCTCTGCTTAAAACAAGGTAATATTGGCTTATACCCAATTGAAATATTTAATTTACTTGGAAGTCCCTAGTAAGTGGCGCCCTGTGGGCACAGGGCCTGTAAATTGAATGCTACTATTGGGACTGTAGCTCTGATTGTGCCACCCACTTAGGCAACCTTTAACCATGTCTCAGGCCTGCCCTTGCAGAGCCTGTATGTGCAGGTTTAAGCCGACAAAACCCCTCCTTTTTTGGTTGAGCACTTTGTGAAGTGTGGTCGTATAATGTTTCTTCCTCTTCCTTGTTTTGGGCACGCCTCAGCTTCTTTTTTATTTATTTCATATTTTTTTTAAAAAGGTTCATAGAGTGTGAACTCAATAAGAGAGGCACTTTACTTGTGTACGTAAAGTATCATATGATGGGAAATCGTTTGGAGGCACTCTTTACATAACATTGAAGTTTCATATAGCGCGAATTCAATGTAAGGAGTGCTTTACATGACTACCACTTAGAAGCATAACAGTTGCAAACATATAAACTGGAGCAGTTACAACAGTAAAAAACACAGAAATCCTCGATGCTGCTCTCCTGGCACAGCCGGAGAGCTGATACTGCAATATTAATTGCACTCGGGGAAACTCACCCCATAATGCCTTGCAGGCATTTGTTTTTCAAAACATGTTTGCCCATAACTCAGCCTGCGATGGTCCTATCGGAATAGGACCACCATCAAACTTTCAGCACTGCATACTCGTTCTGTCTAGGTCATCTCTTTTGGTTCCCACACTAGGTTGGGAGACCCCACAATAGTAACCTCTCCCACAATTTAATGTCTTTTAAAGCTCTCTCATGGCCAGAACTTTTGTTCTATAGCTCGGAGTTCAGTTGTAATTTAAGGGTCTTCCTTTTAATAGTATTGCAGTAGGCCTGTTAAGCCTCAAAATGAGTAAGGCACTACATAATTTAGGGGATACATATATACTAATACTGCATTACCTTCTGAAATTCTGTTTTCTGATCATTAGGGTCTCTAGGGGATGACTACATGGTTACATGACTATGTTTCTTACTAATGTTATTTTTATTATGGTGTCCGCTGGGGGCTGTACTGAGCATTACAGTCAAGCTACTACAATATTCACTGCACTCGGGGAAACTCGCCCGCTAATGCTTTTTGGGGCATTTCTTTTTTAAAACATGTTTTCCCAAAGCTCGGCCTACAGTGGTCCTAGGACAATAGGCCCACCATCAAAACATTCAGCACAACACACCTAGGCCATCTCTGGGTCCCCACACTAGTTTAGGGAGACCCCAAAATAGTATCCTCTCCCACCATTCATTATCTTTTTAAGCTTTCTTTTGGCTGGAACTTTTGTTTTATAGCCAGGAGTAGTTTGTATTTTAAGGGCCTTCTTTGTAATAGTATTGCAGTGTGCCTGCTATGTCTCAAAATGTGTAAGGCGCTAGGCTGACTATATGGTTACTTGATCATGTTTCTTACAAATGCTATTTTTATTAAGGTGTCCTCTAGGGGTTATTCTGAGCATTACAGTCAAGACACGAAGAAGAAGGTAAATGGAAGTGTATTGATTATATGCAGGACCACTAGAATTATAAGGAAGAGAGGACAAAATCATGCAGCAGGGTTGGCAAATTTATAAGGCAAGAAAAGTCCAGTTATGCAATTGCAATGCCAATAGCTCTAACTCAAGCAAATGCAAGATCTATTGCATTGCAGGTGCTTGTTAATATATAAGCCACCCTTAAGATAGGCCCTAGACAGCGCCAAAGGCAGTTCTAGTTAGCTTAAAAAGTAGGACATGTGCTTTTAAGTTTTACATGTCCTAGTAGTGAAAAACTCTTAAATTCATTTTTCACTACCGTAAGGCCTGTCTCTCCCATAGGATAACATTGGAGCTGCCTTATTACATTTTATAAGTGCAATTTCCACATGGGAAGAGATGTCTCCTTCAAGTTTGGTGTCTCTGGAATCCTAATTTAAAATCCTAACTGATGGGGAATTTGAATTCTAGTTGCAATTCTGAAAATGCCACTTTTAGAAAGTTGGAATTTTCTTGCTTTAGCTGTTTGTTGTCCGCATCCTGTTTCTCGTCATATGACAGGGTGTAGTTGGCAGTTGAGCTTTGTATGTTCCTCCTAGGCAGCCACACACAATGGGGGCAAAAGTCCTGCATTTTAATGGCATTACATTGTCTACTATATCTTTCCTTAAAGCTGCCTTCATGGATAATGATAATTTAGAAGTGACAAGCAGATATTCTCTTGCTTGGTCATCTCCGAAATAAAATTTTAATTTTGCTTTCAGTAAAGTTCATTTTACAGGAGCCTACCTGCCCCCTCTGGTCTTTTTTGCTGTATGCATTCCTGACTGGTACCTCCTTCCTGACTTGCATGCTTCTCTATTTTTCCAACTCAGAAACATTGTGATTTATTTGTGTTGCTTTCGGAAGAGAAACTAATACAAGGACACCTTGATGACTCAATGACAGCTGCACCATGCAAGTACCATTTGTGCCATACTGCAGCGAGTATCATTAAGGTGCATTGTGCTATGACCCAGACCTTTGAGCCATTGTGTGACACATAGAAAGTATGGCGCTTCCCATATAGAAAAAAGTTATGTAAAGCAGCATTTTTGACATTATGCAGCACTGCATGATGTTTAATAAATTTGGATTCTACAGTGAACAATAAAGCCACGTCCCAACAACCTTAAAATATATCATAAAGTTTGCAATACCTTAAATTCCTGCTGTACGATCTGTGGATTGCCCTTTCCAGGCAATAAATCACAAGTCACACATTCCCACGTTTAAACTGCACTTAAAAAGAAGCAAACTCAAAATTGTCTGTTTTTTTTTTTTTAATTATGTGCGTCGCATTTGGGTATTCAAATTATGAGACGTTGCATTTGGTTATTCATATTGTCTGTGCAATTACTGGTTTATTCTCGGTAACTGGTGTTACTGTTGATATACTTAAATGATACGGGAATTCTAGGGCTTGTTGCATAAACAAATTCCACCATTTTGTACCTAATACATTTGTTCCTGTTATTGCACATGGTATTATATCTCATTCGATGATACCACAGGCCTCATAGCATTGATTCGGTAAGGGGCTCCTGTTTCCACACAAATTCGTATTAAGAGCCCATTTGTAAGAGGAAATAAAGTAAGCTGAAATACACTAATTATGATTATTCCTATACAGTTTCGTATCTACAATACCCTGTTTATTATATTTACCTTCTTAATGCAAGTTTTTGTTATTGCTGCCAATGACTGGTTTTGTATTTCCACTCTCGTGTTGTTATAAAATGTGCAATACCTTATTTTTAAAACAGACTCTTTGTATCAGAAAAGTTCCCTTAGGTCTTTGCCTAATGACTTCTATTTTCTCTCAGATGAATGCTTTTGTACACTACTTCAGAGGAAGGTAACATGCATGAAATTCCATTACTTCAGTGGACACCCAGGCACATGAACCAGAACTGCAGCTTTTAATCTTCCCTTTGAGGAGAGGGTGGAAATCCAAAAGCTGCATTATATTACGACAGAATTTTATTCAGCGTACAATCTGGCAAAGATACACAGTTTACTTTAAGTTAAGAGTTTGCTTTGGATATCGACCTCACGTTCCAAATAAATCTCTTAATAAAGTTAACAATATTTGTTTAAGGCAGTGCGCATGGATTATAAAGAGACTGTGTCATGATTAGAACAACAGCATCTTATTAATAGTTTCGGGGAAAATTAAAAAGAACAGTTTATTCAGCTTCTCGTTTTGAGATAGCCCATTGAAATGAGCACCCACTGCCGAGATCTGTGCGTAACCTTCAAAGAACTGGTTTAAGCATTAGCGCCACTGACTTAACTCTTTATGGTTGCAAGGTCGATGAACTGAGCACCAGTAAAGAAAGTAATTATCCTGGCAATCACTTTAGCAGGGAAGCGTTCAGCTATATTTTTCTCTCTTTTCACTATACGAGGTGCACCCGTCTGTCTGAACAAGGCCATGCTTCTCTGCTCTGAGAAGCGCAAGCTTGAGTGTCAGGGATAGCATTTATTTATTCCCGTTGGCTTGGATGGTTTTACACCGATTCAAACTTGTAATACTGTGCCTGGAATGGTAAACATTATTTGTTATTTTTCAGCTCTATGATGATAGCATATGCCAATCTTATGCTTATTTAATTTGACTAAAAAACACATTAGAGATAGGTAGATTTAGAGTGCCTTGGTTTTGTAGATGTGCTTCATAAAAGTGAGCAACTCGCCACCTTCAGCTGCGGAACAAATTACTGTTTTGAGTTACATATATTACCTACTGGTGTAGGTAGTTATAGGTTAGTGCCAAATTTCCATACAGAAAGCGTTTTTTGACTTGGTTATAGCTTTGGCACTGTTTGACGAATCTTCACAAAATTTTGTTAAAAAAGTGTGACAGTGATTCATGTTGTGCATGGGAAGTTTCGGGTTTATCCATCAAGCGGGGACCAAGAAAAAGTGGGGATAAAAAAACATGGGTTCCCCAATTTAATTCCAGTAGCAGATTTGAACACGGCTACAGGCTGAACCACTGGATGGAATTACACCAAATTTGGCAAAAAGGTAGCTGCTGGTATGCAGATTACGCATTCAGTTTTTTTTCTGTAAATCAGTTCAGTAGTTTTTGAGATATTAAAGGAAACCCACGCTTGTATATCTCTGGCCATCACGACTTTGTGAATAATAACAACCTCATTGCTTATGGGAGCAATGTCGGCTCCCGCAGGACAAAGGGAGCCAGCTATGACCATAGGGGCCTTGAGGATCCCCCCGCAGTCCTGTCACTTTCTCCCTCCCTCTCTTCCATCCCATAGAGATTTTCATTGCAATGGTGTCTCCATGCAATTACTTCACAGAGTTAGACTAGTAAGATGTTTGGTATAAATGTTATAGTTACATTGGGCTGCAGAGCAGAACATAGTCACTTCTGGCCTAATGGTCAAGGTCTTGTGCTGTCACTAGCTGAAGGTTCAAATCCTAGGATCGCTTGGCAGTGTGTTTGTTTATTTACTAGTGTTTTGACTGTTAACCCTTCCCAGTGATGAAACATTCACGTTTCTTTCCAATCACATCCGTTGGTTGACTGTCATAGGTATGTTTAGAAGCATCACAGGAAGGAGTCTCCTATGATCTAAAGGTTAATGTCACAGACACTCACACTTAAAGTTGAGGATTCTACTCCAGGTGCGCCAGTGGTCATTTTCCTTCTTTAATTTCTTTTAAACTTCAAAAGTTTAAGGTATAAACTGAAAGGTGATCTCACTCTTTTTAATTGACAAATATGTTTTTCTTTTCAATTTGTCCAGAAATATCTCATTCTAAGTATATAATTTATCAAAGTCTAAAGAACTCTTTATCTCTCTCTTTCCCTCTCTTTCTCTCTCTCCTACACTTTCAATCTCTTTATCCCACTCGCACACCAACTCAGACCCTTACACCCCCACTCATAGACCCACTCACACACCCACTCACAGACCCAGTGAGACCCTCATGCACCCACTCACATCCACACTCTGACCCTCACACACCCACTCACAGACCCAGTCAGACTCTCACACACCAACTGAAACCCTCATGCACCCACTCACAGACCGAACAAGATACTGACACACTCACTCCCACACCCCGACAGATACTTTCACAGCCACTCTCACACCCAGATACACCCTGTCACACCTATTCTCAAACCCAGAAAGACATGAAGACATGGCACGGCCAACTCCTGGTGTGCATGGCCGAAGGCTGCGCACAGCCTGGGGTTTGCTGGTTAGGGGGGGCATTGGCCGCAGCATCTGGCTGGTTATGGGGGTTAGCTGCAGGGTCTGGCCTGTAGTCAGGCCCTCTGAGCAACCGCCACTACACACAGCAGCAAAAGGCTGTGCACAGTGGTGTTTGGCTTAAGGTATAATGATGAAAATTACTTTACGTAAAAAACAAACAAAAATTCACTGAAAAAAACAAGGTTATAGGGACAATGTAACCAGGAAATAGAATTTTAAAAAAATAGAAGTTCACTTAAAAAAACAAAGGTCACACAGATGTCATACATACGCTCACATTTTAAATGTACAAAGCCATAGAAATCATGTGTTATAGTTAGAGTTATTTCAAGTAACTATAACTCGCGCCCTAAGGTAACTATAACTCGTGCCCTCGCCCTGCACTGCTAATTACCCCACAAATTACAGTACTCATTACATCTTTGATAACATCATTGATAATGTCACTGTAACATGTGCAGTAAAAGTATTGATCAGACAAGTGTGCATGGCGGGGGCACAAGTTATAGTTTTCTTAGGGCACAAGCTACTGATACTTTAAATAACTCTAACTATAACAGGTGAATTTCTATGGTTTTGTACATTTAAAATGTGAGCCTAACTATAATGTCTCTGTAACATTTGTTTTTTTAAGTGACTATATATATATATATATATATATATATATATATATTACCTAGTAACAGTCGCCACTAGGTACTCATAGTTAGGGCCATGTTTGGCTTGCCTATATCTTTTGCACCGTTTGACGAATTCTCATGAAATTTTCCCAAAAAGTGTTCTGATGATTCTTGTTGCACACAGAAAGTTTCTGGGTGATCTGTCAAGCGGGCCCTGCGACAAAGAGGGGGTGCAAAAGTTGTGTTTCCCATGTTAATTCCCATAAGTCCTTTAGATCACACTTACGCTTATTAGGGGTAAATCAGTTCTGTACTTTTGGACCTATTAAAGGGAAAAACAAATTTGTATATCTCTGGCCATGATGACTTCGCAAATATTTCACAAATAATTTGTGAAAATTAGTGAATTGTCACTAATGCCTGTGCGAAAACAAGCATTGCAATTGGCTGACCGGAATCGACTAGAAAGTTGCCTCCATTTTATTTCACAGACACAATCCCCGGGGGTGAACATCCAAATTGAAAGTGTCCTAAGGGGTCAGAATGGAGGTATTGAGGTCCCATTGGTGTCATGTAGGTGTGTGTGAGGGGCAAATTATATGTTTAAAATAATTGTTTGTCACTATGTGCATTATTCTTCGAAATTCACACATTTTCATGAATTATTCACAAATATGAAAACATTTGAAAAAAAACCACAGAATCATTCATAGACTGATTCATTCACTCATGCATGCACTCAGAGACTCAGGCGCCCACTCTCAAACCCGCTCAGACACTCATGCACCCACCCATAGACTAACACACCTTCTTTCAGACCCACGCAGACACTCACTCATCCACTAACAGATCTACTGACAGAGACAGGCTCTGTGGCCAACCTGTGCTGTGCACAGCATGGTTAGGTGGTTATAAATGTGTTTGGTTGCAAGGCCAGGCTGCAAGCCAGGCCTTGCGACCTACCCCCATTACACACGGCCGAAGGCCAAAGGCTGTGCGCAGCAGGGGTTAGAATAACATATAGTAAGTCACTCACACACCCACTCACAGATCCACTGAAGAGACAGGCCCTGTGGCCAACCTGTGCTGCACGTGGCCAAAGGCTGTGCATGGCGCTGGGTTAGGTGGTTATAAGGGCTTGGCTGCAAGGCCTGGCTGCAGGCCAGGCCTTTCAACCAACCTCTGCTGCGCATGGCCAAAGGCCAGAGGCTATGCACTGCATGTGTTGGAATGACATATAGTAATTAAAATTCCTTTACATTGAATAACCATAGAAATTCACGAAAATAAACAAAGATTACAAGGTCATGGCTGCGCTGGAATGGAGTCAAGGGCGTCTGGAGCCTGGAACAATGGCCCAGACAGCTGCAAAGAGGAAGGGCAAGAGGCATGGGAAACCCGCCTCAGATATTCCCACTGTGGTGGACGGGGTCCCCGAGGAGGAGGACCCTGAGCCAACCGGAGAGGACATTGCTGAAATGGGCAACCTGCCTGAACTTGCAGGCTGGCAAGTAGAGGATGGGCCAACCAAAGGAGAATTCTGCAAGGCGCAGAAAGAATGCCCCACCCTTGAGGGTCTGAGGCAACAGGCCGGAGCCCAAGCAGCTGGTGAAGCCTCTGGCGATCACCATATTTCTGGGAGAATGATCTCCTTTACAGTGAGGCTAAGGCTCCGGCCATTGGGGCAGCACGTGTGCTGGTGGTCCCCCAGTGTTACCGGGCCTTCCTACTGGGTCTGGCTCACGACATCCCCCTGGCAGGACATCTGGGGCAAGACAAGACCTTTGCTAGGATTGTCACCCACTTCCATTGGCCTAGAATGCAGGTAGCCTCAGATAATTTCTGCAGGGCCTGCCCTACCTGCCAGGCTAGTGGGAAGATAGGGAAATGGCTTAAGACCCCCCTGATCCCACTCCCCGTCGTTGGCACCCCCTTTGAAATGGTGGGCATTGATGTAATTGGTCCCTTGGACCCCCAAACTGCCTTGGCCAACAGGTTTATCCTGGTTTTGGTGGACCATGCAACCCGCTATCCAGAGGCAATCCCTCTGAAAACAGTGACTGCAACGGTGGTGACCGGAGCCCTGATGGGAATATTTACCTGTGTGGGATTCCCTAAGGAAGTTGTGTCTGACAGAGGCAGAAACATCATGTCTGCGTATAGGAAGTCCATGTGGGATGAGTGTGGGGTAACCTACTGGTTTACCCTCTCTTATCGTCCTCAATCCAATGGGCTTGTTGAGAGATTCAACAAGACCCTCAAAGGCATGATCACTGGCCTATCTGAGGCTATGAGGCGTAAGTGGGAGGTCCTCTTTCCATGCCTTCTATTTGCTTACAGGGAGGTGCCCCAGAAAGAGGTCGGGTTCAGTCCCTTTGAGCTTTTCTATGGTCACCCTGTCAGGGGACCCCTAAGCATAGTGAAAGAGGGCTGAGGAAAGCTCCCAAAACACCTCCCCAGGAAGTGGTCAGCTACATGCAGGCCCTCTGCAACCAAACCCACCACTTCTGAAAGCAGGCCTACAGTAACCTTGAGGCGAGTCAAGAGGTGATGAAGGAGTGGTATGACCGGAAGGCCACTCTGGTCGAATTCTCACCTGGAGAAAAGATTTGGGTAATCGAGCCAGTAGAACCAAGAGCTCTCCAGGACCACTGGACTGGCCCATTTGAGATCAAGGAGTGGAAGGGGAGGCCACTTACCTAGTGGAACTCAAGACCCCTGGGCACCCCCTAAGGGTTCCCCACCACAACCGACTCAAGCCTCATTTTGAGAGGTCTGAGGTCAGTATGCTCCTTGTGACAGATGAGGTCATGGAAGAGGAGAGCTCCTTGCTGCCAAAGAAGGTGATGGGTCAGTGGAAGATGTCAATCTCTCTGACTCCCTGACTCTAAATCAGAGAGGAGACTGCTACAAGTTGTTGGAGCAGTTCTCTTCCCTGTTTTCCCTTACTCCTGGACTCACTCACTGATATTGACACGGGAGACAGTCCCCCTGTAAAGAACAAAATGTACAGGTTGTCAGATAAGGTGAAGGCCAGCATCAACATGGCGGTTACCAAGATGCTGGCCCTACAACTCCAGTTCTGTGTGGAATACCGGGGTCTCAACTCAGTCACACGGACGGGCGCTCACCCCATCCCCTTAGCTGATGAGCTCGTAGACAGGCTAGGCACTGCCAAATTCCTCAGTACTTTTGATCTCACATCATGGTACTGGCAGATCATCTTGACTGAGGGGGCTAAAGAGAGATCTGCATTTTCCACACCTGAGGGCCATTACCAATTCTGAGTGATGCCCTTTGGGTTGAAAAATGACCCCGCTACCTTCCAACGGTTGGTTAATGGGGTCCTAGCTGGCAAGGATGCCTTCTGTGCAGCCTACCTGGACGACATAGCCGTCTATAGTTCTAGCTGGGAGGAACACCTGCTGTACCTCAAGGAGGTGTTTCAGGCCCTGTAACAGGCAGGCCTGACCATCAAGGCTAGTAAGTGCCAGATTGGCAGGGTTCCGTGTGCGTACTTGGGACACATAGTAGATAGTGGCAAGGTGCAGCCACTCCAGGCCAAGATTGAAACTATCAAGGCCTGGCAACCACCTAGAACACAGACAGAAGTGAGAGCCTTCTTAGGCCTAACTGCATACTACCGTAGGTTTGTCAAAGGCTATGGATCCATTGTGACACCCTTGACAGAACTTACTTCCAAAAAGCAACCTAGGTGGTGAATTGATCAGAGCCTTTTCAGAAAGCCTTTTACTCCCTGAAGGAAGCCATGTGCACGGCCCCCATGCTCAAGGCCCCGACTACTCCCTGGAATTTATTGTGCAGACAGAGGCTTCAGAGCATGGCATAGGGGCTGTTCTAGCAAGGCTAAATGAGGAGGGCCCAGACCAACCAGTAGTCTTTATTACCAGAAGACTATTACCACAGGAACAGAGGTGGAGTGCTATTGAGAGAGAAGCATTTGCTGTGGTTTGGGCACTGAAGAAGCTGAGACCAGTTGATAAGTGAGGGCTCTTGTTCCAAAATACTGGATATTTCCAGGGACCTGTTTTTCTCTTTTTTCTTTTTCTTATTCTTTTTACTGTACCCAAAATGGGTTGATTGTATTCTAACCGTTTTGTTTGGAACTGTGCATCTTGATGTTTTGTGAAGCGGAGACCATACCTGTTTGGGACCCACTTCTGGGTTCAGACAGACCACAGGCCCCTCAGATGGCTCATGCAGATGAGCGGTGAAAATCCTAAACTCTTGAGGTGGTCCATTTCCCTACAGGGGATGGATTTTACGGTGGAGCATCGTGCGGGGATTGACCACACCAATGCTGATGGTCTCTCCAGATACTTCTGCCATAGCGATGAGAGCTCCCAGGAGGTTGGGTAGCTCTCCCCACTTTCAGCTGGGGACACACATGTTAGACCTGACACCCTTAGGGTGGTCACCCCTATCTTTTTGCCTGCCTCCCTCCACTTTTTAGGTACTATTTTTGTTGGTTTTAAGACTCTGGGCACTTTACCACTGCTAACTAGAGCTAAAGTGCATATGTTCTCTCCCTTTAAGCATGGTAACATTGGATCATACCCAATTGGATTATTTAATTTATTTATAAGTCCGTAGTAAAGTGCAGTATATGTGCCCAGGGCCTGTAGATTAAATGCTACTAGTGGGCCTGCAGCACTGATTGTGCCACCCACTTAAGTAGCTCCTTAACCTAGTCTTAGGCCTGCCATTGCAAGGCCTGTGTGTGCAGTTTCACTGCCTATTCGACTTGCCATTTAAAAGTACTTGCCAAGTCTAAAACACCCCTTTTTCTACATATAAGTCACCCCTAAGGTATGCCCTAGGTAACCCATTGGGCAGGGTGCTGTGTAGGCAAAAGGCAGGACATGTATCTGTGTAACTTACATGTCCTGGTAGTGTAAAACCCCTAAATTCGTTTTTACACTGCTGTGAGGCCTGCTTCCTTCATAGGCTAACATCGGAGCTACCCTCTTATAATGTTGAGAATGGTGATACAAAATCCTGCTGACTGGTAAAGTTGGACTTAAAATTACTATTTTAGAGATGGAACTTTTAGAAAGTGAGCATTTCTCTGCACTTAAACTTTCTGTGCCTTACAATCCATGTTTGGCTGGGTTCAGTTGACAGCTCCCTTGTGCATTCACTCAGACACACCCCAAACACAGGATACTCAGCCTCATTTACATACATCTGCATTTTGAATGGGTCTTCCTGGGCTGGGAGGGTGGAGGGCCTGACACTTGCATGTCAAAGGAAAGGGCCTGCTCTGACACAAAGGACTGCCACACCCCCTACTGTGACCCTGGCCGACAGGATTGAACTGAAAGGGGACCTTGTGTACTTCTAAGCCACTCTTTGAAGTCTCCCCCACTTCAAAGGCACATTTGGGTATTTAAACAGGGCCTCTCCCCCTACCAACTCAGACACTTCCTGGAGAAGAGAACCCGAACCAGAATCTGCAACCTGCCCAAAAGAAATGCCTGGCTGATCAAAGGACTCATCTGTGAAGGACTGCTGCCTTGCTGTTGCCCTGCTGCCTTGCTGCTCTATGACTGTTCTGAGAAGTGCTCTCCAAGGGCTTGGATAGAGCTTGCCTCATGTTCCCTGAAGTCTCAGGACAAAAAAGACTTCATCGCTACAAGAAAGCCTGCCAGAAACAACGCACAGCCTGCACCACAGTGAAAAATTCACCACAATCTGAACCAGAACTACGCAGCCTGACTTTGCAATGAGAAGATCAACGCAGCGCCAGCGTAGCAACCGGAAATACAATGCACGGCCCCCTGGATCGACTCACAGCCGAGGTGGAACAACGTAACCTGACTTCCAGAAAGGAATCAACACAGCGCTTGGCGTGCAGTAGAAGTTTCCACCCAACACCCACCGGATCGATGCAGCCCCTGTGACTTCTTTCTGTCAATGCAGGAAATCCACGGAGTATCCAAAAACCCTGCAACCCGAAGAGGATCCACGACCGAGCGCCGGAAATTGACGCACAGCCTTCCCTGCGTGAAAATTAAACAACGCATCGATGTGCATGGCCCAAGAAATCGAAGCACACCTCCTGGTTTTCCACACATCTCCTCCTCTGCCGTTCTTTGTAGAGATTTTGAATGGGAACCAGGTACTATGTGCTTGAAAGAGGCATTTAAAAGACCAAAGACACCTTATATAATTTTTACAGTGATATCTCAACATATACTTATTGCATTTTAATCGCTTTGACCTGCATCTTATCAGATAAATATTATATATTTTTCTAAGCACTGTAGGGTGTATTTGTGTAGTGCTATACTGTGTTATTGCATGATTTGAGCACAAATACTTTACACATTTCCTTCTAAGTTAAGTCTGACTGCTCAGTGGCAAGCTACCAGAGGGTGGGCACAGTATAATTTGGATTATGTGTGACTTACCCTGATTAAAGTGAAGGTCCTTGCTTTAGCCGGGTGTAACCTGACTGCCAACCAAAGACCCCATTTATAACAGTTAGGTTCTAAATTTACTTGTACAAAACCATTTAAATTCAGCAGTTTTAGTTACAGTTCTTTTAAGTAACTATGACTCGTGCCCTAAGGGAACTATAACGTGCACCTTCTCCATACACAGCTAATTACCCCACATATTATATCACTGATGAGATCTCACAATGCACTCATCGATCCGTACCAAATAGCTTCAACAGTGCCATCAATGACAACATCTCAAATGATATCTGATGACATCACCTAAGATATATCTTTAATTTGACAAGTTTATTGTGAGAAACTAGGGGCCAGATGTAGGAAGCCTTTTGCGCCTCGCAAACGGCAAAAATGCAGTTTGCGAGGCGCAAAAGGCGTTACGCGATGCAGAGTCATATTTTGCGAGTGTTCCCTTCCTATTTGCGACCGCATCACGATGTAGAGTTGCTTTGTGACCGCGAAAGCGGTCGCAAACCAACTCGCAGTTACCATCCACTTGAAGTGGATGGTAACTCATTCGCAAAAGGGAAGGGGACCCCATGGGACCCCTTCCCCTTTGTGAATGCCACAAAAAATATTTTTCAGAGCAAGCAGTGGTCCTATGGACCACTGCCTACTCTGAAAAAACCGAAACTAAATGGTTTCGGTATTTTTTCTTTTTGCAGCTCGTTTTCCTTTAAGGAAAACAGGCTGCAAAAAGAAAAAAAAAAACGGCTTTATTTAAAAACAGTCACAGGCATGGTGGTCTGCTGTCTCCAGCAGGCCACCATCCCTGTAAGTGCCTAAACTCGCTATGGTGGGTCTTTTAGGCACCTTTCTGCATCTCGTATTGCGAGTTGCAATTTGAGAGTCGCTATGACTCGCAAATTGCAAGTCGCAATTTTTCACTTACCTACATCTGGCCCTTGGTTCTTGGTTGAGCGGGATGGAAGTCAACTCAGGCAACAACCACTGACCTTGTCAGGATGAACCTCAAAATCCATAAAATTAACCTGTGCCTAGCCCGCTGATAGCTTGACACAACATAGACAGATTTAACCTAGAGGCAATGAGTAAAGTATTTATGCTGCAACCAGCTGGCTCTAAAGTGAAAACACAACACAAGAAAACTCCCAAATCAATTTAGAAAAAAATTGTAAATTTTAATAAATAAGTTTGTACCAGAAAGAAAGAAAATCTGTAGAACCAGCATTATGAAATGTTAATTTTTCTAGGGAAAATAGTGCGTAAAAGACCAAAATGCCATTCGTGGTCACCTGGTCACGCTAGACAGTGGCAAAGTCACACGTTTAGTGTGACCATGATGGAGCACGTGTCAAATACAGGGACCAGGTTAGTCCTGCTAACTAAAAAGTTCCCTTCAAAGTCTGGCACAAAGAGTTTTGTCCCTGCAGGAAGCCACGAGGAGGAGGTAGAGCATTGCAGACCGTCGTCGATGTAGCGCAACGAGTAAGATTGGCATTGCAGGAGTGTCATCACTGAAGAAAGAAGAGCCAGTCAAGTATTACAGACTGTTATATGTTCCTATAACTTTAGTAGGACTGTGTACATAACAATAAGAACTTCATAATATATAGACTTGAGGTCTGATTTAGGGTTTGGCAGATGTAGTTACTCTCTCACAAACATGGTGGGTATCCCAGCTGCTGTATTACGAGTCCATCATATCCTACGGGCATCGTAAAACAGCAGACAAGATATCCGTATTGTTTGTGACGGAGTAGCCCATCCGCCAAACTCTAAATCATGCCCCTTGTCTACTTATATCATAAGTACATGCTGGGTTGTTTTGACTAGCTCACAGTACCATATCCAAACCCCTAAACTGACCATGGTAATAGATGTTATTGGTATCCTCGAACATGAGCACTCTGAAACCAAAGGAATTAGTGGAAAGAGGTGTTACCCTTTTGTTTGTTACTCTGGGATGCCCATGGTAAACACAAAAAAAATACCACAATGCATTTTCAAAACATTAATTAAAAGAAGGCGTATCATAGGTTGTGATTATTAGAAAGATGAGACATGCTACCATTAATGTCAATTCACCAAAATGCCAGTGGTAGAGGAAGTGACATTGCATGCTGTTAAAAATTGAGTCTTTGGTTGGCAGTCAGGTTACCCCTGTCCAAGCAAGGACCCTCACTCTAGTCAGGGTAAAAGAGAATCACCCTCAGTTAACCTCCACAACCCCCTTGGTAGGTTGGCACAAGCAGGCAGCCTTAACTTCAGAAGCAATGCGTAACGTATTTGCACAGACACACACAGTAATACAGTGAACCGCTACAAAATGACACAAAACAAGCTTAGAAAAATAGATAATATTTATCTAAACAAAACAAGATGAAAATAACAAAAATCCAACATATACAAGTCAAGAAATTAATTTTCAAAAGAATAAGAGTCTTAATCCTTAGAAAACAGTGAGAATGCTGTTGTTACACAAAGTACCTGGGTAACATCAAAAATTAAACCGCACAGGATAGCGTGCATTGGAAAAGGGTAGCGATGCGTAAATTCCTTACTCACAAGTGAGCCGCACATTGTTTCCTTCTCCAGTCAGGTCGCCGATGCATTGTTTTTCTCCCTTGCAAGAGAGCGATGCGTCGATTTCTGGATGGGGCACCTCAGATCCGCGCAGCTTCGGGTTGACTTTGACGCCCAGGGACGACGCATGGAAAATCTGGTTGCACAGTGTTAGAAAACCACGCTGCATGGGGTTTGCATCATTATCAGGCTCTTCAAGCAGGTGTTGCATGTCGTTTCTCCAGCCACATTAAGTCGATGTCTCAGCCTCAATGCAGGGAGAGCGTTGATTCCAGCCGCGAAGGTGGTGGCGTGTCATTTATCAGCCGCTTTGTGGAGGGTGCATTGTAAATTTCCCTGCAAGGTGTTCTGTGTGTGGATTTTCAGTTCTTGTCTGACAGCTTCACCTTTCAAAGGGCCTGGGACTGGATAGGGCACCACTTGGCAGGGCAGGAGTCCCAGCATAGAGTCCAGTTGCTGGCATCGGAAGTCTTTGATGGCCCTGAGACTTCAACAACAGGAGGCAAGCTCAGTTCAAGCCCTTGGAGATTCTTCTCAAGAAGGAATGCACAACAAAGTCCAGTCTTTGTCACCTTACACAGGCTGAAGCACCAACTGCTGGATAGCCTAACAACGCACAGTCACAGGCAGGGACAGTACTTCTCCTCAGCTCTTCATCTCTTTTCCTTGACAGAAGTTCCTCTTGGTTCCGTAGGTGATCTAATTTTCAGGGGATTTGGGTCCACTACTTATACCCCTTTCTGCCTTTGAAGTAGGCAAACTTCAAAGGAAAGCCTTTCTTGTTTGTAAGATCCTGCCTTGCCCAGGGCAGGCCCCAGACACACACCAGTGGGTTGGAGACTACATTGTGTGAGGGCAGGCTCAGCCCTTTCAGGTGTGATTGACCACTCCTCCCCTCCCTCACAGTACAGATGCCTCATCAGGATATGCAGGCTACACCCAATCTCCCTTTGTGTCACTGTCTAGCTGAGTGGTGCAAACAGCCCAACTGTCAAACTGACCCAGACAAGGAATCCACAAACGGGCTGAGTCACAGAATGGTTTAAGCAAGAAAATGCCTACTTTGTAAAAGTGGCATTTTCAAACAGACAATCTAAAACAAACTTTACTAAAAGATGAATTTTAAATTGTGAGTTCAGAGACCTTAAACTCCACATTTCTATCTGCTCCCAAAGGGAATCTGCACTTTAATAACATTTAAAGGCAGTCCCCATGTTAACCTCCGAGAGAGATAGGCCTTGCAACAGTGAAAACCGAATTTGGCAGTATTTCACTGTCAGGATATGTAAAACACATAAGTACATGTACCACCTTTACCATACACTGCACCCTGCCCATGGGGCTACCTAGGGCCTACCTTAGGGGTGCCTTACATGTATAAAAAGGAAAGGTTCAGGTCTGGCAAGTGTGTACACTTGGCAAGTCGAAGTGGCAGTGCAAGACTGCACACTCAGACACTGCAGTGGCAGGTCTGAGACATGTTTACAAGGCAACTCATGTGGGTGGCACAACATGTGCTGTAGGCCTACTAGTAGCATTTGATTTACAGGCCCTGGGCACCTCTGGTGCACTTTACTAGGGACCTACTAGTAAATCAAATATGCCAACCATGGAAAGCCAATTACACATACATTTTACATAGGAGCACTTGCACTTTAGCACTGGATAGCAGTGGTAAAGTGCCCAGAGTATCAAAAAGCAAGAGTCCAGCACACATCAACAACCTGAGAAACAGAGGCAAAACGTTAGGGGAGACCAGACCAAGGATGCCAAGTCTAACACACTCCCATTACACTCCCTTTGTCCTTAAATTTCACTGTTACATGCATATGTGCACTGGGTGTAACATTTCTGATACAGAATTTATTAAAGCACCTAACTTTTTTATCTCTGAAAAAATAAATCAGAACAGTGAAATCAATACATTTCTCCTAGGTGCAAAAACCAAATATAAAATTATTCAAATGTCTATGCATAGTGGTTTAAAACAATAAGTGGTTTAGGATCCTAACATATTCAAGTGAGCAGTTGTGGAGAAGTGTGGCACAATGGTTAGAGTGGCAGACCCTGAATTAAATATCTGGCCTGGGACCAGGGTTCACTTCCCTTGGACCAGATAATTCTTGCCTCAGTGCCTAATCTAATTAATGGGTCCCACTCTATAACTCTGGGCAATAACTTGCTTAATCTCCACAACAGCCCTCACAGTGCTTGGATGCCTGGCTTCACCCTGGGGCTGTGAAGGAATGGGGGCTCACAGGGAAAATCCAGAAGGGGTTCCACAGCGGTATGCATACATCGCCTTGAGACCCTAATGGGTGAGTAGTGCGCTATACAAGTGTGAAGTTTACAGTAATTACATTACCCTCTACTTTAGCTTGGACAGAGAATATCAAGCATGAAGGTAGAAATTAATATGGGTATATTTTGTATTGGCAAAATGCCTTTAACCTCGGTTCGGTCACCATGGTTCTCAAGTGGGTTCTATGGATCTTCAGGTCAGACACCATGTTTTTTATCAGAACAGTGTTTTACCTCCGTATATGGATTCTATGCTGTTCCTTGATGTCTCGGTCTGTGAGCATCCTTGATATGTACTAATCTATAGGTGCCATCTTTTATTGTTAAAATTAATGGTAACAGGGGTTTGGACCTATCATACTGAGCAATTTGAAAATTCATCCATGAATGGGAAAATTATAATGAGAACAAGAGAATCCGTTCAAAAATGTATCCTGCATGGTCATTCTGTGTACTTATTGTGTCTCAACTGCATTTTAAAACTATTTTAAATAAAAAAAATCAAATCACTCTGTGTGTGCTTTTTAATGATAATATTTTGATGGATTCAAGATGTCATTATAGAAGGAGACTGCAATACATTGTGCAGTTGTAAACCTATTCTGATCATTACCATAATTTGACTATGAAAAAATCTTGAGTCAAAGAAATACAATGATAAGCATATAACATCTTCTAATATGAAACTATACAATATTTTCAAATGAGATTTTAAGTTGAAATGTTAATTCACTATTGTTTTTTCTGAAAAATGGGAAATTTTGAGTTTTGACAACCATATGACAACAGACACTCATTAAACAAGTTTTTGGTATTTTCGCATACTCTATCCCGCTCTAAATATGTGGTTTGTAGTCCGCTATTCAGATTTGGTGTATTGAAGCCCATCTTTGGTTGACATTGTTTAATCAGAGTAGCCAAATCTGCAATTCTGCATCTTTAATCCAATGCTGTAGTGTGTAGGGTGCACCAGCACCTGTCGCAGTGTTCACTGTCTGCAAAGCAGACAGTGAACATTGTGATGGGGCTGACCGAGGGGGTCCCTGCACCCCGTCTCATCCAGCCTTTTCATGACGGAAAAGGGGGTCGTCATCCCCAGGGTGACGCTTCTTGCAGCACTGCCCTGGCAGATAAGGACCGCCAGCACCGTCAGACCGTTGTGTAGATGAAATCTGGTGGTGCTGGCGGTCCGACCATGGCGCTACCATCGCGGTCGTAATATTGTGCTTGGACCACTGCATTGGCGGTGATCAGACCGCCACAACAACCCTGGTGGTCATTAGACCACCAGCATCATAATGCGGACCATTTGTGGCTATTACTGGGTACTTTATGTAAGACATTGTTTTTTTCTATATAGTAAACAGACCTTTGTTAGATAATCTGTCTTTGTGTGTAAGAAAAGATATTTTAGAGCGCATAGGGGCATATTTATACTCTGTTCGCTCTGTTTTTGCATCATTTATTTTGATGTTAAAATGGTGCAAACTTAACCCGATATTTAGATTTTGATGCTAGACCTGTCTAGGATCAAACTATTGGAGTTGTCGTCATTTTTGGATGCGTGAATCCACCTTGCAGCAATGAGATGCAAGGTAGGTGCTCCCATCCAAAAAATTATGCTATCCGCATAGCGCTATATTTATCCCCCCATGCTTATATGATGCAAAGGTGGGAGGCAGACTCAAATAATGGCGTTAAGCTTGCTTAGCGCCATTATTTAACTCCTGGGTCAGACCAGGCGTTAGGGGACCGGTGGACCCATTTCCATGGCTAAACGCTTTGGGATGGACCAACAGCAGATGCCCACTCCAAGCCCCCACCCACACCAGAGGGACACAAGAGGATGGGGCACCCCATCCCAGGTAAGTTGGGTAAGTATAGATGAGCGGTTGTTCAAAACCAGTGCCTGACATGGGGCCCCCTGCATGGCACTGGGTGCAATGGCCATGCTCAGGGGACACTGGTCCCCTGTGCTGGCCACTGAGGTGGTGTGCATGACTCCTGTCTTTTATAAGGCAAGAGTCATGTGTTATGTATTGTTGTGCAACAGGAATGATGCTTGGCTTGTTAAGTGGCATTTTTCGCCTCTAATCAGCCTAGCATCATTGTTTGGCACTCAACCTCCATCTACTCTGTTCCTGGCTAGCGTCTTTTATTTTGACAATCGCTCAAGCTTAGCACCGGGTTGCGCCATTCCATAAATATGGTGCCTGGCTTGCGCTGTAGAATTAGCACAGTTTTGCATCAAAAAGTATACATATGCCCCATAGTATCTTGTAGCTATTGATTGACTTATGTCAAGTAATTATCAATGTAGTATCAACCAGATTACCTCCTTTAGCCACCTTTTTGATTATGATTTCCTGACTGGATAGTAATTCTGTTATTGCTTTTTGTTCTTCATTAGCTGTTTTTGATGGCAGGTATTTATGTTTTGATGTGTACTCTTTGTATTCCTGCTCCAGATCACATAGTCCTGCTGTGATAAATAAGTCAATGGAGTAACCAGGTGGCAAGGTTAGTGTAAAGGTTGATTTGGGGGTAAATTTGCTTTCCATAGTATGGGAAGTGTCAATTCATAGTTCTTCTGCTGTTATAGGTAGGTCCATGGTTGCGCTGGGGATTGCCTCTGGTTCAGAGAGACTAATGAGAAAGTGTACATCTTCTAAGTCTTGTATTGATAAATCACTTTGATAGGTTGGGGCATTGTTGGTCTAGCCTTATGGGGTCTGTCTCAAAAGAAAGCTCACCATTTTAGTCTTCTTGTAAATTTGTAGGGACCAATTTTTGTTTTAACTAAGTCCCAACTTGCAGTGACTGATGAAAGACTGATGCCTAATTGGTCACTGTTGTCTTGTCTTTGGCGTGTTCCTTTCTTCTTGCATGGGTTTGTATCCCTGTTGTTGATGATTTGCCTGTTTTGGTACGGGGGTCTTATCTGTGTATCTTCGGTGTGTCAGGCATGAACGTAGAATATGTTGTGGGGCACACTGTGTTGCTGCAATGAGACGCACTTGCCAAATCGATCTTCCAGCTGAGTTTGGGTGCGGAGAGCGGCCATGTCCACACCTACCTGAGAATGCTGGCTACAGGGTGAGGTCTTGCTGGGGGATTTCAGGGGCGGTGAGGGGCGATACTCCTGGGAACAGTTTCCATGATAGGTAACTGGCATATATTCCACAGACACGGGGGCTTCATATATCTCCCTAATCCATCAAGCTCACCAACAAATGATTCCTTATAAAACTGTCCCAGTCTATGATTAAGGGGGTTTAGTTCCTCTTGATACCTAATTGCTTCTAGATCTTTTCTCCTATTTAAAAGCCTTAGAAGTATTGTCTGGTGTGTTGCAACGCTTCCGGACTCTAGCTTCCAGTTTGTTTTCCCCTTCTTTCTTCCCAGCCTGCTGTTGGTGTATTAGTTAGGTTTTGCTGCCTTGTCGCTTTTCCATCCTGGCAGTTTCCTCAGAGGGCATATTCCAGCTTTATGTTCCCTTTACTGGCTGGAAAGGTGGCTTCCAAACGTGATCATTCCAGCTTTAGTCATCATACCATCCAGTCCAGACTATCGACTTCGCGTCCAGCTCTTCCTAATTGGTGTCTTCAGGCTTCTTCATAAAAAATGACACCTACTTTCCTTGTAGGTTCTCCCAATTCTTCCCCTGGGGGTTCTGTGTCTGTCGTCTGGGCTATTTGGGATAGGGTTACTGCTTCAGTTGGTGTATTGCCTGGTTTGATATTGCCATATATTATAGCAAAGGTGTAAACGCAGCGCAATTGTTATTCAGCGTGGTTTTGACAAAAAACTCCTACTTTTTCCTCTTTATTATATCCGCTTCATATTCATTGTACAAGCTAAACTAACAGCAACATTAAAACATATGTAGATCATGCTGGTGCATGTATTTAATTTTTATTATGAAGAACCCCAGTAGATCAACTATGGGATTCTTTAGAACCCGCATATAAAACATTTTAATAAAGCCTCTCTTCTCTTTTTACCAAATATCCCACACATATTTAGGATAAACAAGGGTATATAGTCCTTAAGGACTTTGATCAAATGTACAATGTCATTACCAGTGTGCAACTCATGCTGAATTATGGGACTTTTTTGTAAGTATGAAAAACACTAGTAATTATACTGTGTATTTCCTGAAATTTCAGCCTTTATAAAGCCCCAGGCTTGCATGCGAAAGTATGGGGTGATATACGTGTTGGATGACTACGTTAGGATTTATAGAATCTTCAGTAACAAAACTGTATTAGATCATTACATAATACAGCTAAGTTGCATTCCAAAGAATATATTTGGAACTGAACAGTATATTGGCGAAAAATATGATACGTTGGATATTCATACGAAGTACTAATAAAAATAGCTAGAAAGAAAAACAACTAACTTAATTCTATTATTTTTTGTTTTTCGTGACTTGGAAACGTAGTGGGAACATATTGGAAATAACACACTCTTTGTAACACTAATAGTCCTTTGGGAGCCTGAGAACTCAGGTTGGCATTCAGAGTCCAATGTGGTACAGGGCAGGGAAATTGCTCAATGAACTCTACATAGAGTACATCTTGGTAATTTCTTATTTCCTTTATTAAGCAGAAACTCCAACACATTTACAAAGCAGATTCTACAAACATGCCCACGCCGTCACAATGGTCAGCCTTCACAACAACTGCTGCACCGAGGGTACATCTGAAGGCACAAAAGTCCCTAGCAGGCATGAGGGCATCTCTAATTATGACAAATAGTCTACCACCAGGGAAGTACATTATCTCTGCTCATTTTGGCAGGATGTCTGTCAAAGTCTAAATGATCCTTTTAGTCCTAATCCCCACATCCCTACTTAACCAATGTGGTCTTGGACAAACTGAGCGAGCGTTTTTCTACACTCAAAGGTACTAAAATATTTAATTTAATTTCTCATTTGTATTTGATTATTAAAATAATAATCATAAAGGAACTACAGATCAGAAAGTAATATACATGTATTCCAAATATTCCACTGCACAAAATTAAACATTTCCAAGGTAACGCCAGCGTGATGCATTAAAAAAAGCCCAGACTGCAGAATTCACAGCAGGGTCAGCAACTAGAGAGAGATGATAAAAAGCAGGCCTACATTTCCGGGACCCCAAAACATTAAGAAGCAGTAATAAAAAACTGCTTATAAAAGGTTCACAATATATACAAAAGAGGGTAAAGTGCATCAGAGTTTGTAGCGAGGAATCATCACAGGGACACACCAAAATACATTTAGGGGCATATTTAAGAAAAGTGGCTCTGCACCCAGTGCAGCTTCACTTTCCTTGCGCCCCTTTGCGCCCCCTAATGCCACCATATGTGCGCTGTATTTAATACATGACACACCATGGTGGTAGTTGGGGAACTAGCATCAACATTTTTGATGCCAGTTTGGTGCTTTGCTGGATTAGCAACAAACATTTTTACGCTAATCCTGGAAAAACACCTAGTGACCCATTAAAACAATGGGAACCTCATTTTATTGCCTGCTCCGAGCAGGTGTTAAAACCGCTGAAAAAAAATGGTGCAAAGATTTCTTTGCACCATTTTTTCAGCCCCCCCCCAATGTGGAAACGACCCCTTGCATACATTATGCCTGGTGCAGGCAAAATGTGGCGCTAGGGGTTACAAAGTGGCGCAATGCATGCATTGCACCACTTTGTAAATGTGGCGTATAGAAAAAGCCACTTTAGCGCCGCCTTAGTGTGAAAACAAAAATCACACTATGGCAGCGCTAAGGTGGCGCTAGGGGCTCTTAAATATGCCCCTTAGTATCATACTGGCTTAGGGGAAAGCAGACATTTTGTCTGATAGAGTTCAGCCATAACTTAGTCAAAAACGTTCTCTCCTAAACTTTATGCACTTGTTGGAGATATGGTTCAATACCCTGACACATCTTGAACAATACATAGATCCTCCAGGAGGGTTTTTTAGGTTCCCTCAACTCTCTAGCAGCAGATTCTAATCAGGCAATTATTTTTTTAACCCATCAAGCCTCACTTTTATTAAGCAATGGTGGAGATACAAACAGGTTAAGTGTTCCCTATTATGTTCTTTTCTATTTTCAAAACATCACAAGGGTAGGCCTGGAAAGATGGACCGGTCAAAGGTTTCCAAACAAACTGTTGAAAATTAGACACGTTATTGCACCAAAGGATTTTCACAGAGAGGAAGTGTATGCACAGCACAGTCCTGCAATGGAGAATGGCAGTGTCTCTCTGCAATTGCACACTTAGGGGGTCATTACAACATTGGCGGTAAAAGGCGCTTACTGCCGTGCAGAAGACCGCCGATACGCCGTCGCGGCGGCGGTATTCCGCCACAGCTATTATGACACACATGTTGGAATCCGCCGAAATTCAGACACCCACACAACACCGCCACACCAAAGGTCAGTGATAAACTGGCGGAAACAAATCCTCCACCTCCACGCCAACAGAAACACGCCCATGCTATTACGACCCACGAATCCACGCGGCGGTCTTTCAACCGCGGTATTCCATTGGCGGTACACACCGCCGCGCTCAAAATACACACACATCTCCAAAACACCGCCACATTGGACAATTACAAATACACACACCTGATACACATACAAACACCACTCCCACACAATCAATACTACATAAAACACACACCCACATCACTCACAAACCCCTACGACCAAAAAATCATGAACGAAGGCCAGAGAGAGAGCATAGAATGGACAAGCCCATCACACAGAGGTACACAACACCATCACCCACACAACATCCACGCACAAAACACCACACACCACTACACTCACCACACTCATCACCACATACACCACCCCACACATCACCCACACCACCCCATGTCACGCCAAAGACACCCCCGCTTCTCCGAGGAGGAGATGAGGGTCATGGTGGAGGAAATCGTCCGGGTAGAGCCACAGCTATTTGGCTCACAGGTACAGTACACATCAATAGCCAGGAAGATGGAGTTATGGCGCAGAATAGTGGACAGGGTGAACGCCGTGGGACAGCACCCAAGAAAGAGGGACGACATCAGGAAGAGGTGGAACGACCAACGCGGGGGAAGGTGTGTTCAACGGTCTCCAGGCACAACATCGCGGTACAGTGGACTGGCGGCGGACCCCCACCTCCTCCCCCACAACTAACAACATGGGAGGAGCAAGTCTTGACCATCTTGCATCCTGAGGGCCTCGGAGGAGTCGGTGGAGGATGGGACACTGGTAAGTCAAATCTTAACTTTCATATCCCCCACCCTACCTGTATGCCATCACACACCCCCACCCTCACACCCTCCCCTATCACTCCAAATCCTCACTAATCTACCCATAACACAAACCACCCATCCCAACACCAAGCCCTGCATGACACAACTAAGCATGGACCCCCTCACTAAAGCATGCCCACTGCACATACCCAGAACACCCCCCCCCCAACTATCATCACACAAACCCACACACAGGAATGTTTGCACTGGGGTACATAAACACCCACCCATTGCACACCATTACACACACACATGCAATAATCATGCACTTATGCCCCTGCAGGAACCCGAAGCACCGTCACCACAGAAGAGGGTCCAGACAACACCACTCCATCCCCAGAAGAGGCCCACAGTGACGAGAGAAGCTCTGCCCTACTGGATCCTGATGACCAGCCCGGACCATCGTGGGCCTCGGGACAGTCGGTTCCCCTTGCACAGGCACAGCCCAACACCGACCTTCCACCCTCTGGTAACACCAGCACAGCACCCACCCAGCGGGCCCAAACCTCCCTACCAAGGACAGGTCAATCAGCGGTGTGTCCACCACTACAGGGAACCCAGGATAACCCACCACCCCAACAACAACAGGGACCTGGGGGCAGTGGTAGTGGGCACACGGTCCAGGGGACGGAGGCCCAGGAACATAGGGGAACTGGGAGGGCTGCTGTGCGACAGGGGTCGGACAGGCCAAGGGAACCCGCTCTCCACGAGGCCCTATCCTCCATCATGGGAGCCTACCACCACTCCGAGGAGACGATGGCGACGGTCCTTGGCAAGTTGCAGGAGACCCTGCGCCTGCAGGACGAACTGTATTTGGGGTTCAGGGAGGAGCTCAGGACCATCAGCTCCGCCCTGGGCACCATCGTAGGGGTGCTGAAGGACATACAGCAGACCTTGAGGGACACCGTGGCACTCCAAGGGGCCCCTGACACTAGCCAGGACGATGAACTGCCCACCACCTCCGCCGGCGCTAGTGGACAGGACGCCCCGCCACAGGACCAACACACCAGCACCCCACCCCCTGCAGACGGACAACCACCACGCAAGCGGTCCCTGAGATCCAGGAACAGGACAGAGCAAGATGGCAAGACCCCGCCAGGAAATGTGATCCACCCTGATTGTCCTCCCACTGTCCCACTTTGTTACCCTGTCCATACTTAAACTGCACCAGCTCCACTTCCTATGCCCAGATGGGCAGTGCACCTGTGAGACTAATAGACTGGACTCTGCCATGGACATTCCTCCGCCATCACCCATCCTCATTTTACAAACCCCTCACATTTCAGAGCACTTCAATAAACACCCTTGAAACACAAAACAATCTGGAGTCAGTCTGTGATTTAGTAAATATGTATTATCAATGACAGTGTCATAATGGGTTTACCATTGTAAGGCTGACATACCTATGTCACACATCACAAGCCCTTGAAGGATGCAAGCAGTTGACACGCAGGTAACCACACCTGTGAAACCGTAATGGAAGGGTACAACTCAGTTTCCAAATAGTGATTTAAATCGAGAAACAGGATAGAGGTAGACGTGTGAAAGTTAATGTAATGCTAAAAATGAAAATGTTCTCACCTGTGTCTCACTGGAAATATTGCTGTATGACTGACTCCCTGTTGTCGTTGTCTTCTTCCTCAGCTTCATCCTCATCACTGTCCACAGGCTCCACAGACTCCACAGCTGCTACAACACCGTCATCTGGATCATCCTCCTGCAGAAAAGGCACCTGGCGTCGCAAAGCCAAATTATGGAGCATGGAGCAGGCGATGATGATGTCGTACACCTTCTTCGGTGAGTAGAATAGGGATCCACCTGTCATATGGAGGCACCTGAACCTGGCCTTCAGGAGGCCGAAGGTGCTTTCGATCACCCTCCTAGTCCACCCATGGGCCTCATTGTACCGTTCCTCTGCCCTGGTCCTGGGATTCCTCACTGGGGCCAATGGCCAGGAAAGGTTGGGGTAACCAGAGTCCCCCAGTAGTCATACACAGTGCCTGTGGAGTTGACCCATCATATCAGGGATGCTGCTATTCCGCAGGATGTAGGCATCATGCACTGAGCCAGGGAACATAGCATTTACCTGCGAGATGTACTGGTCTGCCAAACAGACCATCTGGCCATTCATTTAAATGATAACTCTTCCTGTTCCTGTACACCTGTTCACTCCTGTGGGGGGGGGGGGCAGAGCTACATGGGTCCCATCAATGGCACCTATGATGTTGGGGATATGTCCAAGGGCATAGAAGTCACCTTTCACTGTAGGCAAATCCTCCACCTGAGGGAAAATGATGTATCTCCTTATGTGTTTCAGTAGGGCAGACAACACTCTGGACAACACGTTGGAAAACATGGCCACAGTTGTCTGAAAAGACCCACTTGCAAGGAAATGGAGCACTGACAGCACCTGCACGTGAGGGGGGATTCCAGTCGGATGGCGGATTGGTGACATTAGGTCTGGCTCCAACTGGGTACATAGTTCCTGGATTGTGGCACAGTAAAACCGGTAGGTGACAATGACATGTCTCTCTTCCATTGTCAACAGGTCCACCAGCGGTCGGTACACCGGAGGATTCCGCCATCTTCTCATATGTCCCAGCTGACGGTGCCTACGAAGGACAACAGAGAAGAACCAGTCATTATTCCTCCAGGTATGTACCCACAGTTACACACAAGACTACACCACTCACAAAACCCTTCCTGTATGTGTGTTGAGTGTAGGCCTAGCTATGTGTGACGGAGTAGTAAATGAAGCCAAGTGGGCCGCTGAAATGGCGGCTGCCTGACCTCTAAACTGGGACAATTGGATTGTGGGGTAACTTTGCTGGCATTGCACACCGTCGCGGTAGGCGGTTGTAGACCGCGGCGCAATGCTGCATTGGTTAACATTGGACCCTATGGGTCCCAGGAGCCAATGAACAGGTGCGCCGGCGGTGATGATGCGCACCGCCGCGGACATCACCGCCGCGGACGTGACCGCCATTTTCTATCTGTTCAATCACTAGATACCTGACCTTCGACAGAAGAGGACCTACACCGCAAGTGCTGCTGTGACCTCGGTCTGGAAGCGACGATGGCTGCTGCACCTGCCCCTGCCTTCACTGCACAGGAGTTGGAGAAACTGGTAGAAGGGGTCCTCCCCCAATACACGCTACTCTACAGTTCTCCAGACAGGTTAGTACACAGGGAGCACGTTGTATGGGCTAGGCCTGGGTGGACAGGGCTGGGTGGATGAGGGAAGGGGGCAGAGTTCATAGAACAACAATGCATGGGAATGAATAGGCCACATGGCCAGAGTAGGGAGGGGGCCACTCACAACGACAGTGCAGTTGGTAATGACTGTTCCTCTTCCCTTGTGCATGTCATGTAGGTCAGCGCCCACCAGTAGAGGGACATTTGGCGTGCCATCGCCAAGGAGGTCCGGACCCTGGGGGCCCACCAGAGACGGGGCACCCACTGCCATAAGAGATGGGAGGACATTCGCCGCTGCAGCAAGAAGACGGTGGAGGCTCAGCTGGGGATGGCCTCCCAATGTGGGAGGGGTGCCCGTCGCACCATGACCCCCCTGATGTTCCGGATCCTGGCGGTGGCCTACCCGGAGTTGGATGGGCGCTTGAGGGCATCACAGGGGGGTGAGTACAACCTCATTCTGCTGACTTTGCGTGCACTGGAGGTGTCTGGGTGGGGGAAGTGGACTGTGGGTGTCCCTAGGCCAGGGCGAGTTAGGTAGGCAAGGCCCCTCCGTAATGTAGGCCATGTGGCACTCTACCCCACCTCAGCAGAGTGTCAAGTCGAGGTACAGTTGTCCCTGTGGCATACATGTGCGCAGATGTCCACCACTGCCATGTAGGCCATATCCCAGAAATTGCATGTGCAGAGGGCAGGAGCACGGCGTAATGCAGGGGGCTGCTGCGTCTGTCTTGTCCGCCAACGGTAGCAGTATGCCATGCACTAAAACTCTCTTTCTTCTGTCTCCCCCCCTTTTTCTGCTCTCCCTGTCCTTTTGTACATCAGCATCAACAGGCGGGGGTACAGTGGCACCGAAGCACGAGGGAGCTGCATCCCACCTGGCCATGGAGGGCCACACCACGGACTCTGAATGCACCAGTGGGACGAAGGGCGAGGGGAGCTTCACGTCGGCCACCGGATCACCAAGCAGCGACACAGACTCGTTCGCCGATGGGGGCTCCCTTGTGGTGGTGGTACCATCTGTGCCCCCCACCTCTACAGGTACAGCTGCCACCTCCCCTACCAGCCCCGCCCTCCCAGCAGCCCCTCAGCGTTCGCCCCGTGCCCGCTCACCCAGGAGGGTGGGCATCACCTTCGCCCCAGGCACCTCACGCCCTGCCCCAGTCACCCCTGCTGCCCTCAGTGAGGAGGCCATTGACCTCCTCAGGTCACTCACTGTTGGGCAGTCTACCATTGTGAATGCCATCCAGGGTGTAGAACGAGAGTTGCAACACGGTAATGCATTCCTGGAGGGCATTCATTCTGGTCAGGCTGTCCTTCAGCGAACCCTGCAATCTCTGGCCTCTGCACTGATGGCAGCCATTGTCCCTGTGTCTGGCCTCCCCCCTCCAACTTCCTCCACCCAGACCAAATCTCATGTACCTCAACCCATCCCAAGCACACCTACAGACCAGCATTCACACAAGTCAACACACACAAGTAGCTCAAGCAAACATAGGCACCACACACACCACAGTCACTCACGCAAGCCTCACCCACGTACAGACACAGCAACATCCACTGCCTCCACTGTGTCCCCCTCCTCCTCTTCTCCCTCCTCCCTCCCAGTCTCGTCTACACACACACCTGCATGCACCATATCTACAGGCACCATGAATCGCACAAGGACACCCAGCACCACAAGCCGCTCACCTGCACTCACCACCTCCACTGCCATTTACACGTTACCTGTGTCCTCTCCCAGTGTGTCTGTGACGCCCCCTCCCAAAGTACACAAATGCCGGCAATCACTCACCCAACATCCATCCACCTCACCACAGCCTCCAGTACCTGCACCCAAAACACCTAAAGTGACACCTCCGACAACCACCTCCTCTTCCTCCACTCCAGACCCCCTCCAGCTACCCATCCCAGTGTTCGGCAGAAACTGTCCCTCTGTAAAGTTGACCTTTTTGCCCCCACCCCACCCCCTCCAATTCATCATTACTGTCATAGCGCCTCAGCCAAAAAGCCTCCAATACCTGTGGTGCCTGTTCAAGGTTTGTGGAGTGCACCGGCCACCAGGGCAGGCAGTAGGACCCGGAGCCAAGGCACTGGCAGCCCACCCCCTGTAAAGGCTCTAAAATTGGAGAGTGGACGACGGGACCGTGTTAAGACTCCTGGTGGGAAAACAACTGACATGGGTTCCAAGGGGATTGGAGGGTCAGCTGTGACTCCACCAAAGGTGGGGCAGGGACAGAGGAAGTCTGCCCAGCCTGTTGTGAGTGTCAAGGCGGAGAAGTGCGCCATCATTTCCGGCGGTCGACACACAACCGCCAGCACCGTCGTCACTGGTCCAGAGACCACCACCAGAGTCACAGCCCAGGAGGGCCCAAGTATCGTCACTGGTCAGGAGACCACCGCCAGAGACACAGCCCAGGAGGGCCCAAGTATCGTCACTGGTCAGGAGACCACCGCCGGAGTCACAGCCCAGGAGGGCCCAAGTATCGTCACTGGTCAGGAGACCACCGCCGGAGTCACAGCCCAAGAGGGCCCAAGTATCGTCACTGGTCAGGAGACCACCGCCGGAGTCACAGCCCAGGAGGGCCCAAGTATCGTCACTGGTCCAGAGACCACCGCCAGAGTCACAGCCCAGGAGGGCCCAAGTATCGTCACTGGTCCAGAGACCACCGCCAGAGTCACAGCCCAGGAGGGCCCAAGTATCGTCACTGGTCCAGAGACCACCGCCAGAGTCACAGCCCAGGAGGGCCCAAGTATCGTCACTGGTCCAGAGACCACTGCCGCAGTCAGTGCCCTGGAAGGCCCCGGCTGCCACAGCCCCGCTGAGCAATGATGGAACGTCATGCCACACACCAATGCCCGGTGTAGAGAACGTCATGCCACACACCAATGCCCAGTGTAGAGAACGTCATGCCACAAACCAATGTTCATATCAGAACCGCCATATCAAAGCACCGCTGAACAGGGCAAAGACCGCCATGGAAAAGCACCGCTGAACAGGGCAAAGACCGCCATGGCAAAGCACCGCTGAACAGTCCGGAACCGCCATGGCAAAGCACCGCTGAACAGGGCAAAGAGCGCTATGTCAAAGCACCACTGAACAGGGCAAAGACCTCCATGTCAAAGCACCGCTGAACAGTCCGGCACCGCCTGGCAAAGCACCGCTGAACAGGGCAAAGACCGCCATGTCAAAGCACCGATGAACAGGGCAAAGACCGCCATGTCAAAGCACCGCTGAACAGTCCGGAACCGCCATGGCAAAGCACCGCTGAACAGGGCAAAGACCGCCATGTCAAAGCACCGCTGAACAGGGCAAAGACCGCCATGTCAAAGCACCGCTGAACAGTCCGGAACCGCCATGTCAAAGCACCGCTGAACAGGGCAAAGACCGCCATGTCAAAACACCGCTGAACAGGGCAAGCACCGGGTAGGAATAAATGGCCCGCCACATCAGGCATCCTTATCCCATGTGCAGCTGGGACAGTGACAGGACAGGAACTTTCACGGGGAGACTCATCCAGTCTGGGCACCAGTCCCCCCCAGTACCAGTAGAGACCTGCATCTACTTGAGAGACTGTGGCTTTGCACTCCCCAGGATGGTAGAGTGGGCTACCCACCCACTGTAGAGACTTGAGAGACTGGCTTTGCACTCCCCAGTATGGTAGAGTGGGCAACCCACCCACTGTAGAGACTTAAGAGACTGTGGCTTTGCACTCCCCAGGATGGCACAGTGGGCAACCCACCCACTGTAGAGACTTGAGAGACTGTGGCTTTGCACTCCCCAGGATGGTAGAGTGGGCAACCCACCCACTGTAGAGACTTGAGAGACTGTGGCTTTGCACTCCCCAGGACACATCAATGGGCATGGAGCCCCGTCGTGGATCTGGCTTTGCAGTCATCCGGCTGAGGTGCCCCCCATTCCCTTCCCCCTGAGGTGCCTGTAGTATTTCTATCTGATGCCCTGGCAGTGTTCTCTCCGATTGCGGTCAGGTATCCTTTGTGGGCCTCGCCCATGCATTTTTGGACTGTTGGTGCACGGACATTGTTATTTACTTATCTGCACTACTTCTCGTATTGTATATAATTATGACTGATTTTCAAATATATATCTGTATATTTTTGTATGACATGTATATTGCCACATTACAATGTTTGACCGAATTTCACATTGTCTTTTCATTCTTCCGGGGGGATTGTGGGTTGTTACTGTGATTTTTGTGAATGCCTTGGTGTGTATGTTGTAATATGTGAGGGTGGGGGTGGGGGTGTTTGGTGGGTGTCCCCCTAACTTTTGCCTCCCCCCTCCCCTTTGTCGTAGGTGAAGTACTCACCGTTGTCTTCGGCGCCTACGTAGCTGTTGGTCGTAGAGGAGCAGAAACACAAGGGCAGGGAGTATTTGGAGTTCCGGCTCCATGGAGTCCTCATTTCTCGTGGGATGTGTTCAGGAGAGCGTTTTCCCATAGCAAAAGCTGTTTCCGCCGTGTTTTTATCCCCAGTGATTCCACCCTGGAAAAGGTGACAGGTTGGCAGGTTGTAATACTGTGGGTGGTACCTTGTCTTCCGCCTGTCTGTTGGCTGTGACCGCTGTGCTGCTTGTTTGCACCGCCGTGGCGGGCGGTGTGTTAAAGTGGCTGTCTTTGTTGGCGGTTTCCGCCAGGGTCATAATTCCCTTTTTTTGTCCGCCGGCCTGTTTGCAGTATTTCCGCAGCTTTAACACCGTCCGCCAGGGTTGTAATGACCCCCTTAATCTTCTCTGTGATTTGTCTTCTGCTTTGTTTCCCTTTCTGTCCTGGAAAGCCAAACCCTTGATGGGTATAATTTGGGAGCAATATCTGTCAACTCACACTAATAGATGTATTTATGGGCATTCACAAACTTACATCACAAAGACACCTTGCTCTCATATTCTCTACCCCTTCGCTGGGAATCCTGCAGAATATTACCCAACCATGTGTTAGTATTATGCAGAAGTAAATGTAGCTATTCCTATGAGGTCACCTTTTGTGAATGCCTTATAGACATATAGGGCCTTATTACGAGTTCGGCAAACGGTTTACGATTATGAAGTATAGTTTTCTGAATGAAGAACATACACCCATATTAGGATGTCCTTATTTCTCTCTAATATTATCTCCCCAAGTGGAGCTAAATTTATCAGATATTGTTAATAGCTGGTGACATTTGGCAAGAAAATAACTGAGACACACACATAATCAAGATGCTCCATGCAGTGAAGCTCTAAGAAGAAACGATGCTCTAGATTTTGTATACAGTACTACAAGGTCTTTTATGAAGGGGGTTTATATATTTTATGGTTTCATTTATGGCAAAAACATTCTAACTGTAGCCGAGTTCTTGAGGGCTCCCAATGAACATCATATCAATCGATTCAACTAATGCAATTAAAACAATATCTATTCTCCATAGGATCTAGCTATTTCCAGAAACTTCTCTGACAGCTTTGAGTTTATTGTTTCCAACAAGCGCTTATGCCAACAATGAAATTATAGACACCAGTCTGTCAGATGAACTATACTTAGAAATCTCACAAGCTATTAGCTAGGGATTATTCCCACACATTTTTACAAATATATATCATGTTGGCACTGAGATTTTGAATCACAAAATCAAAACACTTCTATTCACTCATGTTTGAAAATTGCTAACAACACAAGGGGCCTGATTACGAGTGCCCCAGAAAGATAGCCAGAATTTTGGGGCCATTTGCAAAGGTAACTTAAGCATGTAGGGCCCGATTCACATAGGTACACTTAGACTAAAAGTCTAAGTTAAGACAAAAAGTCTACGTTTAGACCTAAAGTTTAACTTTACTATGAGAAAAGTTAGAAATTTGGCCTAAGGTTAGCCTTTTGTTGTAAGTTTAGACCAAAAGTCTAAATTTACACTGAAAAGTCTAACTTTACTACTATGAGTAAAGTTAGACTTTTGGTGTAAGTTTAGCCTTTTGGTCTAAACCAGTTGTTCCCAACTTTTTGACTTCTGTGGACCCCCATTTTATCACTACTGGTACCCAGGGACCCCCAATAAATCATTATTGGAATCCGAGGACCCCCCCCCCCCCCCCACTGAGTCATTGCTGATAGCTGGGGACCTGATTTGTTCATATTATATAATTTTCCAAGAAGTCGCGGACCCCCTGAAGAGGCTTTGTGGACCCCCCCTCCCCCAGAGGTCCCCAGACCACAGGTTGGGAACCACTGGTCTAAACTTACACCAAAAGTCTAACTTTACTATGAATAAAGTTAGACTTTAGGTCTAAACTTAGACTTTTGGTCTACATTTACCTTTGTGAATTGGGCCCATAATTTATTCTTACACTCGTGAGTAACTGTTCTACATTTGTCTATTTACATAATCCAAAGAGAAATAATGGAGACAGGGACTTACAATAAAACCCCTCAGGAAAAAATGATGAATGATGTTAAATTATGTGAAGTAGTTTAAAATGCAATACATTTCATTGAATTTAAAAAATATAAAATAGAAAGTATGCATATTATTTTATTATAAAATAGTTAAAACAACTTTTTTTGCATACATACATTATTAGCACATTCATGTTTAATGAAATATAGTAGCACAACTTTTAGTTAATCCTAGTCGTCAGTTTTAATAATTTTTAATGTAAAATAAAACAATATTTTATTCTTATTTTACACAGGAATGTATTTTTTAATTCAAGTGTAATTTTATATATTTAATATATTTAAAGTAATTAAAGGTTTAGGGCCTCCTTATGACTTTGGCAGGCAGAAATATGCAATCACCAAAGATGCAGGGATGTGGCTGCAGTCATACCGGTGGCCTCCCCCAAGTTGTTTTACAGTGTTTCCACCAGGCTGACCAGTGGGAACATCGTATTATTACGTTTCCACCTGTCAGATTTGAAGAAACAGTGCCATGGCATAGGCCTCGGCTCTATGGCACACCAGCATCCATTGATTGCGCACTATCTCCAATGGCCCTGCACTACCCATGCCATATGAATGGGCAGTGCAGGGCCCCCCTTTCGCCCCCAGTATTGTCTTTCTAACAGTATTTTCATAGCAGCGACCACGCCATGAAATGGCTGGCAGAAAGAGGACATGTGATCAGCATGGTGGTGCTGAATTAAGCTTCGGCGTGACCACGAGTCCGACCACGGCCACCCCATCAGGAACCATGTTCCTGGCAGTGGTGGTGTTTCCATGGCAGTCCAACTGCCAGGGTCGTAATATGGCGGTCGGTCAGACGGCCAGCAAAAAAACTGGCTGTCTTAAGACCGCCAGACTTGTAATGAGGCCCCTAATTATTTTGAAATAAGTTAAAGATAAACTTTACATTAATATATATGTTTGAAAAAGTGTACAAAAATGTTATAAGTAATGAATATTTTTTACACATTTTGTGACCATTAAATTACATGTACTCATATGTTTTCCGATCTAAAATCATTTAATTTAATGTAACTTTACTCACAATGGCTTATATTTCATTTCCAATCTCCATTATATTGCATGGGAGGGTGCTCTAGCACCAGGTGTTTCCCATGTGTGCTCCTGAACTTACTCCACCTTAAAGGTGAAGTAATTTACTACTGTGTTGATTCCCTTTTTTGGCTGTACCAACATTAGATGTGCAGTTTGTGAATAGCAATAGGCTTATTCTTTTTGTGGGTTAATGCATGCCCCTCTCTAAATGGCTCCCTAATCCTCCTTAAAACCCTCCCTAACCTTTCCAAGACTCCTCCTATTTACTGATAAATATACCCCTTTTTTCAGCCACTTCTCTGGTCACACCTATATTTCCTAAATAGAGGAATGAGGCTCTCCACATAGAAAAGGACAGGTGGGGTGGAGATTTATACTCACAGGCTTGTGAATACAATGTTGTAGTACTTCAGTGTACTATTGTAACACTACTAAGCATTCTAAAAGACACAGTTTGTGAATAGGTCCCAGAATTTATTGCACTGAATAATATCTGACACCCGGTGGTTAAAAATGTCGGTTGCAATAAATCACTCTTATTCTGAATTTTTTGCAGAACAATATGTTGATTTTGGTGCTTGGTGCCAGAAAATCTGTATGTCAGAGTAATTACCTCCCTTTTAAATCCTGGCAAATTTGACCTTCTAAAATTTAACAGAGGATGCAAACTTTATCGTAGCACTCATGGTTGCAATCCCTGTTCTAAAAGTTGTTTGTGGGGAGATCACAATTTAAGAGGTCAATTGTAATCTAAGGAGCTTAAAGCAATGTTTCTGTGGGTGAAATGGGGTAGAAATGTTGCATTTAAATGGTAAACAATTAGGGGGTCATTAAGAGTTTGGCGGGCGGAAAAGCCTGACTGCAAAACTCCCACGGTCAGTTTGCCACCAGTGCGGCCACCTTCCCGTGGACGCATTAGGAGTTCCTCATTGGCCCAGCTCGGAACAGCCCACAACATTAACGCTGCCTCAAAATTGAGCCGGTTGCAATGCTGTGGTGGGTAGGGTGCAACAGCACCCGTCTCGCTTTTGCACGTAGTGAAAAGCACGATGGGGCTGTCCATGGGGTCCTCTGCACTGCCCATGCCAAGTGCATGGGCAGTGTAGGCCCCCCCATGGGGTCCCCTGCACCCCGTATCCTCAAGCTCATTCGCAGAGTCAGGACCGTCAGCACTGCAAGTCCCTCCAGTGGAGGGAAAATGGAGGGAAAGTGGCGGTGCTGGTGGTAAGACGGTGGCCCAACTGGCCCAACACAGTCATATTGTGGCCGTCTGACTGCCACCAAAGCAGTCAGACCACCGCTTTGGCAGCAGTCAGACTGCAACGGCAGCCCTGATGGTCTGAAGGCCAGCAGAGTCGTAATTAGGGCCTTAGTGTTACATCTAAAATCTAAAATAGCTCTCAATGAAGAAGAAAAAGCTATAGTGGCCTAAAGCAGATAATGTAGTCTTTCCTAAAAGAGAATGGTATTTTTCCCTCAGCAAGGTTTTATTCTTGAGGTCCAACAGAAAAGGAAGCTGAGATGTCTTCCATATGCATTAATTTCAGTCTATTCATCCACAGTTCATGCAGCACTAGAAGTTTGATCCTGGGGATGATGGATACAGCGTTTGCTGTCCTTTGGATGATGGTAGTCAGCTTAGAAGTGTTTGACATATTGGGCTGCTGTATCCCATCGGAAAATGGCCAAGGTACCTAATTTATTTTCAGCCTGGTAATTTACTGATTACATTCCTGAATCATGTACTAGACCCAGCATTTACCCACTGTGCTGTAAATTGATTGTGGAGGCATGCTGGACTTCTGCTTTTTCTGTATATATTTTTCCAGCTCCATCGCTCTTCTTAGCTGTTTTTCTAGTTTGGTGCCAGTCCTGTGGCCTGGAGGGGTAGTACTACAGATCAACATTAGCTCTCTATTGCAATGATATCAACAGAACAACAGAAGAGAGGATATATAGATATATATAGATATATGTATATATATCTATATATATATATATATATATATATATATAGATATATATAGATATATATACATATATGTTATATATAGATATATATATATACATATATGTTAGACCTGACAGCCTTAGGGTGGTCACCCCTTAGCATTTTGCCTGCCTTCCTCCACTTTTTGGACACTGTTTTTGCTGATTTTAGGACTCTGCGCACTTTACCGCTGCTACCCAGTGCTAAAGTGCATATGCTCTCTCCCTTTAAACATGGTAACATTGGTTCACACCCAATTGGCTTAATTAATCTACTTATAAGTCCCCAGTAAAGTGCACTACGTGTGCCGGGGCCTGTAGATTAAATGCTACTAGTGGGCCTGCAGCACTGATTGTGCCCCCCACATAAGTAGTCCCTTAACCATGCCTCAGGCCTGCCATTGCAAGGCCTGTGTGTGCAGATACACTGCCTCTTTGACTTGGCATTTAAACGTACTTGCCAAGCCTAAAACTCCCCTTTTTCTACTTATAAGACACCCCTAAGGTGTGCCCTAGGTAACCCATAGGGCAGGATGCTGTGTAGACAAAATACAGGACGTGCGCCTGTGTAGTTTACATGTCCTGGTAGGGTAAAAACTCCTAAATTCATTTTTACACTGCTGTGAGGCCTGCTCCCTTCATAGGCTAACATTGGGGCTGCCCTAATACATTGTTTGAGTGGTAGCTGCTGATCTGAAAGTAGTAGGAAGGTCATATTTAGTATGGCCAGACATCCTGCTGACTGGTGAAATTGGATTTAATATTACTATTTTAGAAATGCCACTTTTAGAAAGTGAGCATTTCTCTGCACTTAAATCCTTCTGTGCCTTACAATCCATCTGGCTGGGCTTAGTTGACAGCTCCCTTGTGCATTCACTCAGACACACCCCAAATACAGGATACTCGCATACATCTGCATTTTGAATGGGTCTTCCTGGGCTGGGAGGATGGAGGGCCTGACCCTTGCATGTCAAAGAACAGTAGCCTGCCCTCACACAAAGGACTGCCACACCCACTTTTGGGACCCTGGCAGACAAGATTGAACTGAAAGGGGACCTTGTGCACTTCTAAGCCATTCCTTGAAGTCCCCCCTACTTCAAAGGCACATTTGGGTATTTGAAGAGAGGGCCTTTGCCCCTAAAAACTCAGACACCTGGAGAAGAGAACCTGAACCAGAACCTGCATCCTGCCAAGAAGACCTGCCTGGCTGCTCGAAGGACTCACCTGTCTGCTTTCTGTGAAGGACTGCTGCCTTGCTGTTGCCCGGCTGCCTTGCTCCTCTCTGGCTGTGGTGAAGAAGTGCTCTGCAAGGGCTTGGATAGAGCTTGCCTCCTGTTCCCTGAAGTCTCAGGACCAAAAAGACTTCATCTCTACAAGAAGGACTCCTTGTGCGACCGGAAATTCGACGCACGGCCGCACCGGTTCGACACACAGCCGAGCCGGAATGACACAGCCCGACTTCCAGAGAGGAATCGACGCAGTGCCTGGCGGGCGGTAGAAAATTCTACACAACACCTACTGGATCGATGCAGCTGCTGTGACTCCGTCCTAGCAGTGCCAGAAATCCACGCATTGTCCCCAGGGCGTCTGAAAACCCCACAACCTGAGGAGGATCCGTGATTGAGCACTGGAAATCAACGCTCAGCCATCCCTGCGTGAAAACTAAATGACGCATCGCCGTGTGCGGCCTGAGAAATCGACGCACGCCCCTTTGTTTCCATGCATCTCCTCCTCTGCAGTCCTTTGAGAGATTTTTCACGCGAACCTGGTACTTTGTGCTTGAAAGAGACTTTGTGTTGCTTTTAAAAAGACTGAAGACACTTTATATCACTTCCATCTCAATGTATACTTATTGCATTTTAATCATTTTGACCTGCATTTATCCAGATAAATATATATTTTTCTAAACACTGTGTGGTGTATTTTTGTGATGCTATATTGTGTTATTGTATGATTTACTGCACAAATAATTAATTCATTGCCTTCTAAGATAAGCCTGACTGCTCAGTGCCAAGCTACCAGAGGGTGGGCACAGGATAATTTAGATTGTCTGTGACTTACCCTGACTAGAGTGAGGGTCCTTGCTTGGACAAAGGGAAACCTGACGGCCAGCCAAAGACCCCATTTCTAACACAATATATATATATATATATATATATATATATATATATATTTATATATATATATATATATATCTATATATATATATATATATATATATCTATATATATATAGATATAGATATAGATATAGATAGATATAGATATATTGAACCCTAAAGCATTTGAAATCATATGGGTTCCTAAATAATGTTTAGCACATCCATGATTCCCACATTATGTTTGACCATCAATGTCAGTCTACTATATATATGTGATATATATATATATATATATATATATATATATATATATATATATACACACATATATATAATGAGGAAAATGCAGGTTAAAGTTACTTGAAAGAACTCTAACTATACCTGCTGAATTTCTATGTTTGTGTACGATAACGTCCCTGTTACCTTTGTTTTTTTTCAGTAAATTTCAATTTTTAATTACTATACGTTATTCCAACCCCCACCACACATGGTTTTCGGACGTGTGCAGTGAGAGTTGGTCACAAGGGCCGGCCTTACAGCCAGGCCTTGCACCCAAGCCCTTATAAACACCAAACTTTGTGGCACGCATGGCCTTTGGGCATGTGCAACAACGTTTGGCCACAAGGCCTATCTCTGTCCGTGGATGTGTGAGTGGGTGTGTAAGTGTCTGAGTGGGTCTGAAAGTGAGTGTATGAGTCTATGAGTGGGTCTGAGTGGGTGTGTGAGTGGGTGCATTAGCCTTTGATTGCATGTATGAGTGAATGAATTAGTGTATGAATGAGTCTGTGGTTTTTCTTTCAAATTTTTCCATGATCATGAATATTTTGCAAATAAATTGTGGAAATTCTTAAAAATTCACAGATTTTGCGCACTGTGATACAAAATTATATTAACCCTATAATTTGCCCCTAAAACACACCTGTATCAAACCCCGGGGGTCAGGGTATCTTCACCTGACCCTTTATGCCACCTGCAATTTCAATTTTCACCCTCCGAGACCGTGTCCTGTGAAATAAAATGGCAGTTGCAATTTTCTAGTCAGGTTGCGGTCAGCCAATTGTAACGCTTCTTTTCACACACATATTCATGAATCTCGTGATTAATTGCAGCCAGAGTTATACAAATTTGTTTGCCCTTAAATAGCTCTTAAACCACTGAACAAATTTACACCAAATAACAGAAAGCACAGTCTGCGTACCAGCAGCAAGCTTTCTGCAAAATTTCATGTAATACCATCCAGTGGGTCGGGCTGTAGACATGTTGACAGATCCTAAGGGACTTTACATGAGAAATGCAATGTTTTTTGAGCCCCCTCTTTCTCGACCCCTGGTTGACAGATCACCCTAAAACTTCCTGTGTGCCACAAGAATCACTGAGCCAGTTTTTTGGGAAAATGTTTGTGAAGATTCGGCAAAATTATGCCAAAGATATAGGCATGTTAAAAACGCTTTTCCTACAGAAACATTGTTCTAATTATAACTACCTACTGGCAACTGTCAGTAGGTAATATATAATCTAGTGTCGCGAAGGACACAAGTTATAGTTAGCTCAGCTAACTATAACTGCTGAATTATTTTGGTTTTGTGCGAATTAAATGTGAGCCTAACTATAACATCCCTGTAACCTTTGCGTTTTTCAATGAATTTGTAATTTTTTTTAAATTCTATTCCCTGAATATAACGTCACTGTAACCTTTGTTTTTTTTCAGTGACATTTTTAGATCTTTATAATTCTATTTTCTAACTATATTTCTTTGTAACCTATGGTTTTTCCAGTGAACTTCTAAGTTTGGCAATGATGTTAAAATACATTATACAACAAGTAAGGTGCATGGGAGCAGCTTAATAGGCAGTACAAAGGGAAAGGAATACGTATCTGCAGGTGTGCTAAGTGAGAGAAATTGATTCTTTTTGTGCACTGACCATCATTTTTTAACTCTTTCAAACAGAGAGACGGTGAGTGTTCAGTTTTATTTTTGTCTGTGTATGTATAAATTCTTGGTGAATTTAGAGAGATACCTCAGCACACACTATTAGAGGGCCGGCTTTAGTGCTGGTGGCTCCCAGTGTGACAATGATTTTAGGTGCTCCCCCATGAACACCTCATGGGGGAGTGATTTCCTCACTACCACCCTTTAACAGACCTTCTAAAAAGTGCATGACCACTCTTACTCAGATGCATTTTATTAGATGTATAGCATCACTCATACTACTTTAAGGTAGGGTGTCAGAGCACAGAGACAATCAATCCTATGAGCGTAAATATTTATATAGGAAATGTTATGTAAGAAAGAGGACAACAAGGTGTAGGAGTCACAGGTTACCATACTGGTAGGCAAGATTGTTCAAGAGTGCTTGTTCTGTAGAAGCACACATCTCAGATTTGAAAATTTAGCACCATGGTTGAAGGTTTTGTTTAATATTAAGAATGGATTTCTATCCAAGTAAACCCTTTTTGCAACATTAGGATAAAGAAAGAGTGTGGAAAACAAACAAATCTTTCTGACAAAAGCAGTACTTCTCTGACATTTTTTGTTATATGCACTTAGTAACCCTTTGCATCACTTTATTAGAGAGGCAAAAGTTCTAGAGGCAGAACTCCGATATCTGTCCAGAAAGAACATTTATGATGGGAGTTATCTTTACATTTTTATTGTAATAGACAGAGGCAAGGAATACTATCAGAGGGGCTTTTAAAAACATAATTGACTTGTAAACACAGTGATCCACCCAAAGTCAGTACCCAGTGAGGTGGTACCAGTTACAATGCCATAAACAGGCCAAGCCCAATTGAAAGGAGATGCCCCCTAATATTTATCATAAAATAGAATTATTAGAGAGGTGCATATTTTATTTTTTCCTTTCTTCATTAATTGCGAGTACATTATGAAATGTAGCGATATGTATGTTCAGTTTTTGCGATGAAAAGTTGATTTGGAGTATTTTGGACAAATTGTAAATAGCATATATGGAGATAATGTATTTAATCCTTGAAGTTACTAGTTTACTATATGAAGTTAAATATGAACATATTTGTGTATAAGTATCATTTACAAAACATTTTAATTACATTTTGTGTCATTGCAATGACTCTCCGTATCCGCAATGATGTTGGTATTCGTAGAGATCACATGACTATCGAATGGCGTGATTTAATTGGGCAAGCCACTCCTCTGTCTCTTGAACAAGAAGACCACACCCAGTTTTCTTTCCTTTTGACCTGCAGTGCTTTGTCCAGGGAGTGGTTTTGGAGCTGCAGATAAATCAACATTTTGTGGTAATTCTGTTGTTTTATTTTTGTTTTCAAAATATAAAATGGCAACGGGTGGTACTGGGGATGAAGGCGCACCCCACCATGAAGATAGGTAATCAGAAGATGAACCCCCTGCAAAAAACAATCAATTGCATGGGAGTACTTTACCATAACTTTAGGGAAAAGCAAAACTGTTGAAAAATGGGTCCAGTGCAGCATTTTTGACAACATTTTATCAAGGTGTACTTCGAAGAAGTATTCATGTGGAACCACCAGCATGCTTTACCATCTGAAAACGTACCACAGTAGGCTTCTAGCAAGAGCCCAGCAAGAACAGAATGCAAGTGAGCCCAGTACATCTCAAGTTCCAATAATGGTACCTGGCGACCCAATCCCTGCTGCCATACAGGAAGAGCCTACTGACAAAGCAGCCGAAATACAGAAGATTGGCAGTTTTTGTCTACAATGCCAAAAGGTGCTAACGGTGGAGGAGGAGTCCATGCAAGTTGTGTGGTACACTGTGAAAGTTAATCAGTACTGTTTTTGTTTAGTAAATGGTTGTTATTCCAGTTTTAGTTGTTCATAGAAATCAGTTTTTCCACTTGCCATTTAATTTTTGGAAAATAAACTACAGAATTTAATTACATTTAAAACAAATGTTTTTTAAAGTTCCAGAAAAAAACTTCTTCTTAGAACTGCCTTTCATGGTTAACCCCTTCTGTGCCGCGGATGTAGTGGTTACGTCCTGCGGCACAGTGCTGCTGTGCCGAGGACGTAACCACTACATCCTCGGCACACAGCCCAGAGGGAGCGCTCTCGCTCCCTCTGTGTGCTTCCCCCCACCCCCCAAAGTCAGGGATGGAAGGGGAAGCCCTTCCCCTTCCACCCCCGACCCCCCCACCCCCCCATAATGACATCAGCGCGCGGTCGCGCACTGACTTCATTATCGGGTGCCGTCGCACAGGAAGCCATTTGCTTCCTGTGCGGCGTGGTGTGAAGAGGTGAGTTCCTCTTCCCGGTGGGTAGGGGGTTTGGGCTAAAGAGGCACCGGGGGAAAGGAAAGACTTTTCCTTTCCCCCGGTGTCTCTTTGAGCATTCCTGCTGCCCGATCGCATTGCGATCGTGCAGCAGGAATGCCCACTAGACACCAGGGATTTTTTTTTTTTGGATGTATTTGCCGATACCGGCTTGCGGGGAGCGGCCCCTTGGGCAACGGTCGCTCCCCTTTAGGGGGCAATTACTTAGGCCATTTCTGCCCCCCTTGGGGGCCGATTGGCTACTTTTTAGGGGGCAGAAAACACTAGATCACCAGGGATTTATATTTTTATGTGCATTTATGTGTGGGGGGGTGCCCCCCCAAGGGGGCAGAGAACTGTTGGCCTTTTCTGCCCCCCTTGGGGGCAGATCGGCCTATTTTGTTTAGGTCCATCTGCCCCCAAGGGGAGCACAAGCCACTTAGGCACCAGGGATTGTGTGTGTAGTGGATGGGGGGGCGCCCCCTTGGGCAAGGGTCGCTCCCCTTTGGGGGGCATGTCTTTTAGGGCCATTTCTGCCCCCCTTGAGGGCAGATTGGCTACTTTTTAGCCAGATCTGCCCCCAAGGGGGGCAGAAAACACTAGATCACCCGGGTTTTTTATTTTTATGTGTATTTATGTGGGGGGGTGCCCCCTTGGGCAAGGGGCGCCCCCCCAAGGGGGCAGAGAACTGTTGGCCTTTTCTGCCCCCCTTGGGGGCAAATCGGCCTATTTTTTTTAGGTCCATCTGCCCCCAAGGGGGGCAGAAGCCACTTAGGCACCAGGGATTGTGTGTGTAGTGGATGGGGGGGCGCCCCCTTGGGCAAGGGTCACTCCCCTTTGGGGGGCATGTCTTTTAGGGCCATTTCTGCCCCCCTTGAGGGCAGATCAGCCTATTATTTTTAGGCTGATCTGCCCCAAGGGGGGCAGAAACCACTAGAACGCCAGGTGTATGTGTTTATTTTTGTGGGGGGGCGTCCCCTTGGGCACGGGGCGCCCCCCCAAGGGGGGCATTGACCTGTTGGCCATTTCTGCCCCCCTTGGGGGCAGATGGGCCTATTTTTGTAGGCCCACCTGCCCCCAAGGGGGGCAGAAGCCACTTAGACACCAGGGATAGTGTGTGAGTGTGTGTGTTAGTGGATGGGGGGGGGCTTGGGCAAGGGTCGCCCCCCACTTTGGGGGCACATGTACCCAGGCCATTTCTGCACCCCTTGGAGACAGATCAGCCTATTATTTTTAGGCTGGTCTGCCCCCAAGGGGGGCAGAAACCACTAGAACGCCAGGGATTTTTTTAAATTTTTTTATTTTTGTGGGGGGGCGTCCCCTTGGTCACGGGGTGCCCCCTCAAGGGGGGCATTGACCTGTTGGCCATTTCTACACCCCCTGGGGGCAGATGGGCCTATTTTGTAAGGCCCACCTGCCCCCAAGGGGGGCAGAAGCCACTTAGACACCAGGGATAGTGTGTGTGTGAGTGTGTGTGTTAGTGGATGGGGGGGGGCCTTGGGCAAGGGTTGCCCCCCACTTTGGGGGCACATGTACCCAGGCCATTTCTGCACCCCTTCGAGACAGATCAGCCTATTATTTTTAGGCTGGTCTGCCCCCAAGGGGGGCAGAAACCACTAGAACGCCAGGGATTTTTTTAAATTTGTTTATTTTTGTGGGGGGGTGTCCCCTTGGTCACGGGGCGCCCCCCCCAAGGGGGGCATTGACCTGTTGGCCATTTCTACACCCCCTGGGGGCAGATGGGACTATTCCTTTACACCCCCCTGCCCCCAAGGGGGATAGAAGCCACTTAGACACCAGGGATAGTGTGTGTGTGTGTTAGTGGATGGAGGGGGGCCTTGGGCAAGGGTCGCCCCCCACTTTGGGGGCACATGTACCCAGGCCATTTCTGCACCCCTTGGAGACAGATCAGCCTATTATTTTTAAGCTGGTCTGCCCCCAAGGGGGGCAGAAACCACTAGAACGCCAGGGATTTTTTTTTATTTGTTTATTTTTGTGGGGGGGCGTCCCCTTGGTCACGGGGCACCCCCCCAAGGGGGGCATTGACCTGTTGGCCATTTCTACACCCCCTGGGGGCAGATGGGCCTATTTTCTTAGGCCCACCTGCCCCCAAGGGGGGCAGAAGCCACTTAGGCACCAGGGATAGTGTTGTGTGTGTTTTTTTGTTTTTTTTTTGTTTGAGGGCTGTCCCCTTTGGCAAGGGTCGCTCTCCATGGGGACACACTACTAAAGGTATTTTCTGGCTTCCTTGGGGCAGACAGGCCTATTCTTTTAGTAGGCCCATCTGCCCCTTGGCAGAATCCACTTAGGCACCAATTTCTAAATGTTTGATGGTGGGGTGTTTGTCAACTGAAGAAGTCTTTGCATTTGTGATAAAAAATGTTTTCCTCCTTTTTGTTCTAGTTCAAAGCTTTTGCTTTATTTGCTGTGGCTCCTTGCGGTTTTGGCGGTGGTTGACCTGCAGTTGGCACAGTTGCATGTTTTAGGTAAGTAAAAACAATTTACTCCAAAGGAGTATTGTTGCAATGCATGAATGACATGTTTGTAGGGGGTGTACTAAATGCAGGATTGTGTGTGAAATTGTCCTTAGGTTTGTGCACAATGATATTTGTTTTGTCTTATTTCTAATTTGCCTTTCTTTCCTTATTTTTAGTGGGATATCATTGGTGATTGCTGTGTAGTTGCTGGTGAATCAAGCTTTTTCAGGCAAGTGAGCGGTATAGTTTTTGAGTTTATAACTCTTACTAACAAAGCTACACTTTGTTACTTGTCTTACACAGTGCTGGTTGTTGGTGGTGAATTTGTCCTGTTAATTTTAGCAGGAGAGATCATGGCTAGCCGCAGGATGACCGCTCAGCAGGTGGTTGGTATGCTTTTTGAGTCACAGTCTGATCATGACTATGAGACGGACTCTGCATCTGAGGCAGAGGAGGAAGTTAGAGATTCTGGCAGTGATGTTTCTGTTGGAGGGGAATCTTCTGATGATGAAGCCACACTCAGTGCAGATGAAGGGCCTGTTTTAGAGGAGGACATTGATGTGCCAATAGTGCAGCAACCTGGGGCTGAAAGGTTTCCCGTTATAAGACCTGATGTCTGGGTTGCCCCAAACATGGAGCAGCCAGAGTTGCCTGCCTTTACTGGTCTCCCGGGGTGTAACGCCAATACAGAGAACTTTATGCCTATCAATTATTTTGAGTTATTCATGGATGATATGTTTTTGGAAGAGATTGTTGAGCAGACTAATTTGTATGCGGAGCAGCATTTGAGGGACAACGCTGCTAGACTTAGGTCACACTCTAGAGCTGCCCAGTGGATTCCCACAAATTTGGAGGAGTTAAAAAAGTTTTGGGGTTTGACTTTTTTGATGGGGTTGATAAGGAAGCCGTCACTGGCTTCGTATTGGTCTACTAGTCCCTTGATGGCAACAGCTATATTTCCAGCGACCATGAGTCGAAATCGGTATTTGCTTCTTCTTAGGATGCTGCATTTTGTTGACAATGCATTAGCCTTGCCACGAGATCACCCAGATTCTGACCGTCTTTTTAAGATTAGGCCTGTACTTGATCATTTTGTAGATCGGTTTTCGGAGGTCTATGTTCCAGGCAAAGAGTTAAGTGTGGACGAGTCTTTGGTCCTCTTCAAGGGTCGTTTGGTTTTTAGGCAGTACATTCCTAGCAAAAGGACACAATATGGAATTAAATTGTATATGCTGTCTGAAAGTAGGACAGGATATGTGTATAGTTTCCGTGTGTACACTGGTAGGGATTCCAATATTGACCCCCCTGGTTGTCCTCCCACTTTTGGAGTTACTGAGAAAATTGTGTGGGATCTTGGTAGACGACTGTTTAACAAAGGTCACCATTTGTATGTAGATAACTTCTACACTGGTGTGCAATTGTTTAAGGAATTGTTTAGAGTGGACATAGTTGCTTGTGGCACAATCCGTTCTAACCGGAAAGGCTATCCAAGGGAGCTTGTCTGTAAAAAACTTGAGAGAGGACAGTGCTGTGCCTTGCGGAACGAGGAGCTGCTAGCTTTGAAATTTTCAGACAAGAGGGATGTCTACATGCTAAGTACCATCCATGATGAGAGTACTTCCCCTGTGACTGTTTGGGGCCAGGTTGCTGAAGTGCGCAAACCTGTGTGCATTTTAGATTATAATAAGCACATGGGAGGTGTAGATAGAGTTGACCAGAGGTTGGAACCTTATACTGCTATTACGTTTGGTATAAGAAGTTAGCACTTCACCTCTTCCACTTAGCAACCTTCAATGCTTTTATTGTGTTTAGGGATAGGTCTCCAGAGTCAAAGATGACATTTGTGAAATTTCAGGAGTCAGTGATAGAGAGCCTTATTGTGGTGGAACAGGCCAGAGTTCCTAGAGAAGCAGTGGTGGAGGATGTGGCTAGATTGAAAGATCGCCACTTTGCTGAGCACATTCCTCACACACCCAAAAAAGACTTTCCAGCTAAGAAATGTAGAGTGTGTTTTCGAAGAGGTATCCGGAGGGAGACTCGAATGTACTGCCCAGATTGTCCTTCAAAGCCTGGGCTGTGAGTCGGTGCTTGTTTTAAGAATTACCACACCCAGAAGAATTTCTGGGAACAACCATGAGTGTAAACTCATGTCTGTTTTGTATTTTCATGTGTTTAGTTTCATGGTTAGCATTTCTGTCATGTTCTTAGTTAGAGCTTTTGTGTTTGTAGTTTTGTAATTCTTTCTACTTAGTTAGGGGTTCCTCTGTTAAAAAAAAAAAAAAAAAATGATGCCATTGTGTGTGGAGTGGGGCTTGGCTGAGAGTGAACATATTGACTTGCTGTTGGCTACTGCAACACACTGCCAGCCAAACACCAGTCCACACACTCCCATCAGCTGGTGTGATTGTTGTATCAGGTATGTAGGCGTATGTAAGTGATGGGCCCTTGAGTGGCGCTGTCTGTCGATGTGAGTGTTGTAATGTGCTGGGCCCGTGGCTGGCGGTGTGAATGGCCTTGTGTGTGTCATGTATGAAAGTTGTGTGAATGGACTGTAAAGCGGTTGGTGCCTTGTCGCGGCTTTACAGCTCACGAGCTGTGAGTCATTGGTTCAGTTTTTTGCCTTTCAGTTACTAACCGTGCATTTCATTTTTGTGAAAGCTCTTGTTAGTAAAATTTGATCCACTGAACCATCACTCACCCTCGTGCCAAATCCAACCAGTATGTGTGGTAAAAATGACAAAACCTGCTCCGCTGTAATCAGGCGTCGCAGCACACCTGTGACACGCTAGGTGCCTCAGGTGGGACCCCGATGATGAAGCATGCCACCAACTTGGTTTGTGGGTGAGGGGTCTTTTTCACATAACCTAAGTGTGTTTCTTTTCAAAATTTTTGTGTTTGGCACATCACGGACGTATGTGGGCACATCAAAACGATATATTACAAAACTACCTGTGTTTTTGGGGGGGAGAGGGCACCTATGTTTTTGGTCCTGTGTGCGGCCTTCGTCTAGGGAAACCTACCAAACCCAGACATTTTTTAAAACTAGACACCCCAAGGAGTCCAGGGAGGTGTGGCTTGCGTGGATCCCCCAACATTTTCTTACCCAGACTCCTCTGTAAACCTCAAAATGTGCTTAAAAAAGCATATTTTCCTTCCTTTTCTTCGTAAGATCACCACTCCAGCACAAAATTCCTACTCCCCAGTGTTCCCCTCAGTCTCCCAAGTAAAATGACACCTCACTTATGTGGGTCCCCAAAGCAGAGTCAGTCTAAAGATGTATAAAAGAATATGTCCTTATAAACTTGCTGTGCTATCCCCTCTATCTCTACAAGTTTTGGGCCTTATTCTGTTGCAGGCACCTGGCCCACCCACACAAGTGAGGTATCATTTTTATCGGGAGACTTGGGGGAACGCTGGGTGGAAGGAAATTTGTGGCTCCACTCAGATTCCAGAACTTTCTGTCACCGAAATGTGTGGAAAATGTGTTTTTTTAGACAGAATTTGAGGTTTGCAAAGGATTCTGGGTAACAGAACCTGGTCAGAGCCCCGCAAGTCACCCCATCTTGGATTCCCCTAGGTCTCTAGTTTTCAAAAATGCACAGGTTTGGTAGGTTTCCCTAGGTGCCGGGTGAGCTAGAGGCCAAAATCTACAGGTAGGCACTGTTTTCAATGAAAAAATGTGATGTGTCCACGTTGCGTTTTGGGGTGTCTCCTGTCGCGGGCGCTAGGCCTACCCACACAAGTGAGGTATCATTTTTATCAGGAGACGTGGGGGAACGCTGGGTGGAAGGAAATTTGTGGCTCCTCTCAGATTCCAGAACTTTCTGCCACAGAAATGTTAGGAACATGTGTTTTTTTAGCCAAATTTTGAGGTTTGCAAAGGATTCTGGGTAACAGATCCTGGTCCGAGCCACACAAGTCACCCCATCTTGGATTCCCCTAGGTCTCTAGTTTGCAGAAATGCACAGGTTTGGTAGTTTTCCCTAGGTGGCGGCTGAGCTACAGGCCAAAATCTACAGGTAGGCACTTTGCAAAAAACACCTCTGTTTTCCTTCAAAAATTTGTCTGTGTCTACGTTGCGCTTTGGGGCGTTTCCTGCCGCGGGCGCTAGGCCTACCCACACAAGTGAGGTATCATTTTTATCGGGAGACGTGGGGGAACGCTGGGTGGAAGGAAATTCGTGGCTCCTCTCAGATTCCAGAACTTTCTGCCACAGAAATGTGAGGAACATGTGTTTTTTTAGCCAAATTTTGAGGTTTGCAAAGGATTCTGGGTAACAGAACCTGGTCCGAGCCACACAAGTCACCCCATCTTGGATTCCCCTAGGTCTCTAGTTTTCAGAAATGCACAGGTTTGGTAGGTTTCCCTAGGTGGCGGCTGAGGTACAAGCCAAAATCTACAGGTTGGCACTTTGCAAAAAACACCTCTGTTTTCCTTCACAAATTTGGATGTTTCCACGTTGCGCTTTGGGGCGTTTCCTGTCGCGGGCGCTAGGCCTACCCACACAAGTGAGGTATCATTTTTATCGGGAGACGTGGGGGAACGCTGGGTGGAAGGAAATTTGTGGCTCCTCTCAGATTCAAGAACTTTCTGCCACAGAAATGTTAGGAACATGTGTTTTTTTAGCCACATTTTGAGGTTTGCAAAGGATTCTGGGTAACAGAACCTGGTCCGAGCCACACATGTCACCCCATCTTGGATTCCCCTAGGTTTCTAGTTTTCAGAAATGCACAGGTTTGGTAGGTTTCCCTATGTGTCGGCTGAGCTACAGGCCAAAATCTACAGGTAGGCACTTTGCAAAAAACTCCTCTGTTTTCCTTCAAAAATTTGGCTGTGTCCACGTTGCGCTTTGGGGCATTTCCTGTCACGGGCGCTAGGCCTACGCACACAAGTGAGGTATCATTTTTATCGGGAGACGTGGGGGAACGCTGGGTGGAAGGAAATTCGTGGCTCCTCTCAGATTCCAGAACTTTCTGCCACAGAAATGTGAGGAACATGTTTTTTTTTAGCCAAATTTTGAGGTTTACAAAGGATTCTGGGTAACAGAACCTGGTCCGAGCCACACAAGTCACCCCATCTTGGATTCCCCTAGGTCTCTAGTTTTCAGAAATGCACAGGTTTGGTAGGTTTCCATAGGTGGCGGCTGAGCTACAAGCCAAAATCTACAGGTAGGCACTTTGCAAAAAACACCTCTGTTTTCCTTCACAAATTTGGATGTGTCCACGTTGCGCTTTGGGGCGTTTCCTGTCGCGGGCGCTAGGCCTACCCACACAAGTGAGGTATCATTTTTATCGGGAGACATGGGGGAACGCTGGGTGGAAGGAAATTTGTGGCTCCTCTCAGATTCCAGAACTTTCTGCCACAGAAATGTTAGGAACATGTGTTTTTTTAGCCAAATTTTGAGGTTTGCAAAGGATTCTGGGTAACAGAACCTGGTCCGAGCCACATAAGTCACCCCATTTTGGATTCCCCTAGGTCTCTAGTTTTCAGAAATGCACAGGTTTGGTAGGTTTCCCTAGGTGGCAGCTGAGCTACAGGCCAAAATCTACAGGTAGGCACTTTGCAAAAAACACCTCTGTTTTCCTTCAAAAATTTGGCTGTGTCCACGTTGCGCTTTGGGGCATTTCCTGTCACGGGCGCTAGGCCTACGCACACAAGTGAGGTATCATTTTTATCGGGAGACGTGGGGGAACGCTGGGTGGAAGGAAATTCATGGCTCCTCTCAGATTCCAGAACTTTCTGCCACAGAAATGTGAGGAACATGTGTTTTGTTAGCCAAATTTTGAGGTTTGCAAAGGATTCTGGGTAACAGAACCTGGTCCGAGCCACACAAGTGACCCCATCTTGGATTCCCCTAGGTCTCTAGTTTTCAGAAATGCACAGGTTTGGTAGGTTTCCCTAGGTGGCAGCTGAGCTACAGGCCAAAATCTACAGGTAGGCACTTTGCAAAACACACCTCTGTTTTCCTTCACAAATTTGGATGTGTCCACGTTGCGCTTTGGGGCGTTTTCTGTCGCGGGCGCTAGGCCTACCCACACAAGTGAGGTATCATTTTTAACGGGAGACATGGGGGAACGCTGGGTGGAAGGAAATTTGTGGCTCCTCTCAGATTCCAGAACTTTCTGCCACAGAAATGTGAGGAACATGTGTTTTTTTAGCCAAATTTTGAGGTTTGCAAAGGATTCTGGGTAACAGAACCTGGTCCGAGCCACACAAGTCACCCCATCTTGGATTCCCCTAGGTCTCTAGTTTTCAGAAATGCACATGTTTGGTAGGTTTCCCTAGGTGGCGGCTGAGCTACAAACCAAAATCTACAGGTAGGCACTTTGCAAAAAACACCTCTGTTTTCCTTCACAAATTTGGATGTGTCCACGTTGCGCTTTGGGGCATTTCCTGTCACGGGCGCTAGGCCTACGCACACAAGTGAGGTATCATTTTTATCGGGAGACGTGGGGGAACGCTGGGTGGAAGGAAATTGATGGCTCCTCTCAGATTCCAGAACTTTCTGCCACAGAAATGTGAGGAACATGTGTTTTGTTAGCCAAATTTTGAGGTTTGCAAAGGATTCTGGGTAACAGAACCTGGTCCGAGACACACAAGTCACCCCATTTTGGATTCCCCTAGGTCTCTAGTTTTCAGAAATGCACAGGTTTGGTAGGTTTCCCTAGGTGGCGGCTGAGCTACAGGCCAAAATCTACAGGTAGGCACTTTGCAAAACACACCTCTGTTTTCCTTCACAAATTTGGATGTGTCCACGTTGCGCTTTGGGGCGTTTTCTGTCGCGGGCGCTAGGCCTACCCACACAAGTGAGGTATCATTTTTATCGGGAGACGTGGGGGAACGCTGGGTGGAAGGAAATTTGTGGCTCCTCTCAGATTCCAGAACTTTCTGCCACAGAAATGTGAGGAAATGTGTTTTTTTAGCCAAATTTTGAGGTTTGCAAAGGATTCTGGGTAACAGAACCTGGTCCGAGCCACACAAGTCACCCCATCTTGGATTCCCCTAGGTCTCTAGTTTTCAGAAATGCACATGTTTGGTAGGTTTCCCTAGGTGGCGGCTGAGCTACAAACAAAAATCTACAGGTAGGCACTTTGCAAAAAACACCTCTGTTTTCCTTCACAAATTTGGATGTGTCCACGTTGCGCTTTGGGGCGTTTTCTGTCGCGGGCGCTAGGCCTACCCACACAAGTGAGGTATCATTTTTATCGGGAGACGTGGGGGAACGCTGGGTGGAAGGAAATTTGTGGCTCCTCTCAGATTCCAGAACTTTCTGCCACAGAAATGTGAGGAACATAAGTTTTTTTAGCCAAATTTTGAGATTTAAAAAGGATTCTGGGTAACAGAACCTGGTCCGAGCCACACAAGTCACCCCATCTTGGATTCCCCTAGGTCTCTAGTTTTCAGAAATGCACAGGTTTGGTAGGTTTCCCTAGGTGGCGGCTGAGCTACAGGCCAAAATCTACAGGTAGGCACTTTGCAAAAAACACCTCTGTTTTCCTTCAAAAATTTGGCTGTGTCCACGTTGCGCTTTGGGGCATTTCCTGTCACGGCGCTAGGCCTACGCACACAAGTGAGGTATCATTTTTATCGGGAGACGTGGGGGAACGCTGGGTGGAAGGAAATTCATGGCTCCTCTCAGATTCCAGAACTTTCTGCCACAGAAATGTGAGGAACACGTGTTTTGTTAGCCAAATTTTGAGGTTTGCAAAGGATTCTGGGTAACAGAACCTGGTCCGAGCCACACAAGTGACCCCATCTTGGATTCCCCTAGGTCTCTAGTTTTCAGAAATGCACAGGTTTGGTAGGTTTCCCTAGGTGGCGGCTGAGCTACAGGCCAAAATCTACAGGTAGGCACTTTGCAAAACACACCTCTGTTTTCCTTCACAAATTTGGATGTGTCCACGTTGCGCTTTGGGGCGTTTTCTGTCGCGGGCGCTAGGCCTACCCACACAAGTGAGGTATCATTTTTAACGGGAGACGTGGGGGAACGCTGGGTGGAAGGAAATTTGTGGCTCCTCTCAGATTCCAGAACTTTCTGCCACAGAAATGTGAGGAACATGTGTTTTTTTAGCCAAATTTTGAGGTTTGCAAAGGATTCTGGGTAACAGAACCTGGTCCGAGCCACACAAGTCACCCCATCTTGGATTCCCCTAGGTCTCTAGTTTTCAGAAATGCACATGTTTGGTAGGTTTCCCTAGGTGGCGGCTGAGCTACAAACCAAAATCTACAGGTAGGCACTTTGCAAAAAACACCTCTGTTTTCCTTCACAAATTTGGATGTGTTCACGTTGCGCTTTGGGGCATTTCCTGTCACGGGCGCTAGGCCTACGCACACAAGTGAGGTATCATTTTTATCGGGAGACGTGGGGGAACGCTGGGTGGAAGGAAATTGATGGCTCCTCTCAGATTCCAGAACTTTCTGCCACAGAAATGTGAGGAACATGTGTTTTGTTAGCCAAATTTTGAGGTTTGCAAAGGATTCTGGGTAACAGAACCTGGTCCGAGCCACACAAGTCACCCCATTTTGGATTCCCCTAGGTCTCTAGTTTTCAGAAATGCACAGGTTTGGTAGGTTTCCCTAGGTGGCGGCTGAGCTACAGGCCAAAATCTACAGGTAGGCACTTTGCAAAACACACCTCTGTTTTCCTTCACAAATTTGGATGTGTCCACGTTGCGCTTTGGGGCGTTTTCTGTCGCGGGCGTTTTCTGTCGCGGGCGCTAGGCCTACCCACACAAGTGAGGTATCATTTTTATCGGGAGACGTGGGGGAACGCTGGGTGGTAGGAAATTTGTGGCTCCTCTCAGATTCCAGAACTTTCTGCCACAGAAATGTGAGGAAATGTGTTTTTTTAGCCAAATTTTGAGGTTTGCTAAGGATTCTGGGTAACAGAACCTGGTCCGAGCCACACAAGTCACCCCATCTTGGATTCCCCTAGGTCTCTAGTTTTCAGAAATGCACATGTTTGGTAGGTTTCCCTAGGTGGCGGCTGAGCTACAAACAAAAATCTACAGGTAGGCACTTTGCAAAAAACACCTCTGTTTTCCTTCACAAATTTGGATGTGTCCACGTTGCGCTTTGGGGCGTTTTCTGTCGCGGGCGCTAGGCCTACCCACACAAGTGAGGTATCATTTTTATCGGGAGACGTGGGGGAACGCTGGGTGGAAGGAAATTTGTGGCTCCTCTCAGATTCCAGAACTTTCTGCCACAGAAATGTGAGGAACATGTGTTTTTTTAGCCAAATTTTGAGATTTAAAAAGGATTCTGGGTAACAGAACCTGGTCCGAGCCACACAAGTCACCCCATCTTGGATTCCCCTAGGTCTCTAGTTTTCAGAAATGCACAGGTTTGGTAGGTTTCCCTAGGTGGCGGCTGAGCTACAGGCCAAAATCTACAGGTAGGCACTTTGCAAAAAACACCTCTGTTTTCCTTCAAAAATTTGGCTGTGTCCACGTTGCGCTTTGGGGCATTTCCTGTCACGGCGCTAGGCCTACGCACACAAGTGAGGTATCATTTTTATCGGGAGACGTGGGGGAACGCTGGGTGGAAGGAAATTCATGGCTCCTCTCAGATTCCAGAACTTTCTGCCACAGAAATGTGAGGAACATGTGTTTTGTTAGCCAAATTTTGAGGTTTGCAAAGGATTCTGGGTAACAGAACCTGGTCCGAGCCACACAAGTGACCCCATCTTGGATTCCCCTAGGTCTCTAGTTTTCAGAAATGCACAGGTTTGGTAGGTTTCCCTAGGTGGCGGCTGAGCTACAGGCCAAAATCTACAGGTAGGCACTTTGCAAAACACACCTCTGTTTTCCTTCACAAATTTGGATGTGTCCACGTTGCGCTTTGGGGCGTTTTCTGTCGCGGGCGCTAGGCCTACCCACACAAGTGAGGTATCATTTTTAACGGGAGACGTGGGGGAACGCTGGGTGGAAGGAAATTTGTGGCTCCTCTCAGATTCCAGAACTTTCTGCCACAGAAATGTGAGGAACATGTGTTTTTTTAGCCAAATTTTGAGGTTTGCAAAGGATTCTGGGTAACAGAACCTGGTCCGAGCCACACAAGTCACCCCATCTTGGATTCCCCTAGGTCTCTAGTTTTCAGAAATGCACATGTTTGGTAGGTTTCCCTAGGTGGCGGCTGAGCTACAAACCAAAATCTACAGGTAGGCACTTTGCAAAAAACACCTCTGTTTTCCTTCACAAATTTGGATGTGTCCACGTTGCGCTTTGGGGCATTTCCTGTCACGGGCGCTAGGCCTACGCACACAAGTGAGGTATCATTTTTATCGGGAGACGTGGGGGAACGCTGGGTGGAAGGAAATTGATGGCTCCTCTCAGATTCCAGAACTTTCTGCCACAGAAATGTGAGGAACATGTGTTTTGTTAGCCAAATTTTGAGGTTTGCAAAGGATTCTGGGTAACAGAACCTGGTCCGAGACACACAAGTCACCCCATTTTGGATTCCCCTAGGTCTCTAGTTTTCAGAAATGCACAGGTTTGGTAGGTTTCCCTAGGTGGCGGCTGAGCTACAGGCCAAAATCTACAGGTAGGCACTTTGCAAAACACACCTCTGTTTTCCTTCACAAATTTGGATGTGTCCACGTTGCGCTTTGGGGCGTTTTCTGTCGCGGGCGCTAGGCCTACCCACACAAGTGAGGTATCATTTTTATCGGGAGACGTGGGGGAACGCTGGGTGGAAGGAAATTTGTGGCTCCTCTCAGATTCCAGAACTTTCTGCCACAGAAATGTGAGGAAATGTGTTTTTTTAGCCAAATTTTGAGGTTTGCAAAGGATTCTGGGTAACAGAACCTGGTCCGAGCCACACAAGTCACCCCATCTTGGATTCCCCTAGGTCTCTAGTTTTCAGAAATGCACATGTTTGGTAGGTTTCCCTAGGTGGCGGCTGAGCTACAAACAAAAATCTACAGGTAGGCACTTTGCAAAAAACACCTCTGTTTTCCTTCACAAATTTGGATGTGTCCACGTTGCGCTTTGGGGCGTTTTCTGTCGCGGGCGCTAGGCCTACCCACACAAGTGAGGTATCATTTTTATCGGGAGACGTGGGGGAACGCTGGGTGGAAGGAAATTTGTGGCTCCTCTCAGATTCCAGAACTTTCTGCCACAGAAATGTGAGGAACATAAGTTTTTTTAGCCAAATTTTGAGATTTAAAAAGGATTCTGGGTAACAGAACCTGGTCCGAGCCACACAAGTCACCCCATCTTGGATTCCCCTAGGTCTCTAGTTTTCAGAAATGCACAGGTTTGGTAGGTTTCCCTAGGTGGCGGCTGAGCTACAGGCCAAAATCTACAGGTAGGCACTTTGCAAAAAACACCTCTGTTTTCCTTCAAAAATTTGGCTGTGTCCACGTTGCGCTTTGGGGCATTTCCTGTCACGGCGCTAGGCCTACGCACACAAGTGAGGTATCATTTTTATCGGGAGACGTGGGGGAACGCTGGGTGGAAGGAAATTCATGGCTCCTCTCAGATTCCAGAACTTTCTGCCACAGAAATGTGAGGAACACGTGTTTTGTTAGCCAAATTTTGAGGTTTGCAAAGGATTCTGGGTAACAGAACCTGGTCCGAGCCACACAAGTGACCCCATCTTGGATTCCCCTAGGTCTCTAGTTTTCAGAAATGCACAGGTTTGGTAGGTTTCCCTAGGTGGCGGCTGAGCTACAGGCCAAAATCTACAGGTAGGCACTTTGCAAAACACACCTCTGTTTTCCTTCACAAATTTGGATGTGTCCACGTTGCGCTTTGGGGCGTTTTCTGTCGCGGGCGCTAGGCCTACCCACACAAGTGAGGTATCATTTTTAACGGGAGACGTGGGGGAACGCTGGGTGGAAGGAAATTTGTGGCTCCTCTCAGATTCCAGAACTTTCTGCCACAGAAATGTGAGGAACATGTGTTTTTTTAGCCAAATTTTGAGGTTTGCAAAGGATTCTGGGTAACAGAACCTGGTCCGAGCCACACAAGTCACCCCATCTTGGATTCCCCTAGGTCTCTAGTTTTCAGAAATGCACATGTTTGGTAGGTTTCCCTAGGTGGCGGCTGAGCTACAAACCAAAATCTACAGGTAGGCACTTTGCAAAAAACACCTCTGTTTTCCTTCACAAATTTGGATGTGTTCACGTTGCGCTTTGGGGCATTTCCTGTCACGGGCGCTAGGCCTACGCACACAAGTGAGGTATCATTTTTATCGGGAGACGTGGGGGAACGCTGGGTGGAAGGAAATTGATGGCTCCTCTCAGATTCCAGAACTTTCTGCCACAGAAATGTGAGGAACATGTGTTTTGTTAGCCAAATTTTGAGGTTTGCAAAGGATTCTGGGTAACAGAACCTGGTCCGAGCCACACAAGTCACCCCATTTTGGATTCCCCTAGGTCTCTAGTTTTCAGAAATGCACAGGTTTGGTAGGTTTCCCTAGGTGGCGGCTGAGCTACAGGCCAAAATCTACAGGTAGGCACTTTGCAAAACACACCTCTGTTTTCCTTCACAAATTTGGATGTGTCCACGTTGCGCTTTGGGGCGTTTTCTGTCGCGGGCGTTTTCTGTCGCGGGCGCTAGGCCTACCCACACAAGTGAGGTATCATTTTTATCGGGAGACGTGGGGGAACGCTGGGTGGTAGGAAATTTGTGGCTCCTCTCAGATTCCAGAACTTTCTGCCACAGAAATGTGAGGAAATGTGTTTTTTTAGCCAAATTTTGAGGTTTGCTAAGGATTCTGGGTAACAGAACCTGGTCCGAGCCACACAAGTCACCCCATCTTGGATTCCCCTAGGTCTCTAGTTTTCAGAAATGCACATGTTTGGTAGGTTTCCCTAGGTGGCGGCTGAGCTACAAACAAAAATCTACAGGTAGGCACTTTGCAAAAAACACCTCTGTTTTCCTTCACAAATTTGGATGTGTCCACGTTGCGCTTTGGGGCGTTTTCTGTCGCGGGCGCTAGGCCTACCCACACAAGTGAGGTATCATTTTTATCGGGAGACGTGGGGGAACGCTGGGTGGAAGGAAATTTGTGGCTCCTCTCAGATTCCAGAACTTTCTGCCACAGAAATGTGAGGAACATGTGTTTTTTTAGCCAAATTTTGAGATTTAAAAAGGATTCTGGGTAACAGAACCTGGTCCGAGCCACACAAGTCACCCCATCTTGGATTCCCCTAGGTCTCTAGTTTTCAGAAATGCACAGGTTTGGTAGGTTTCCCTAGGTGGCGGCTGAGCTACAGGCCAAAATCTACAGGTAGGCACTTTGCAAAAAACACCTCTGTTTTCCTTCAAAAATTTGGCTGTGTCCACGTTGCGCTTTGGGGCATTTCCTGTCACGGCGCTAGGCCTACGCACACAAGTGAGGTATCATTTTTATCGGGAGACGTGGGGGAACGCTGGGTGGAAGGAAATTCATGGCTCCTCTCAGATTCCAGAACTTTCTGCCACAGAAATGTGAGGAACATGTGTTTTGTTAGCCAAATTTTGAGGTTTGCAAAGGATTCTGGGTAACAGAACCTGGTCCGAGCCACACAAGTGACCCCATCTTGGATTCCCCTAGGTCTCTAGTTTTCAGAAATGCACAGGTTTGGTAGGTTTCCCTAGGTGGCGGCTGAGCTACAGGCCAAAATCTACAGGTAGGCACTTTGCAAAACACACCTCTGTTTTCCTTCACAAATTTGGATGTGTCCACGTTGCGCTTTGGGGCGTTTTCTGTCGCGGGCGCTAGGCCTACCCACACAAGTGAGGTATCATTTTTAACGGGAGACGTGGGGGAACGCTGGGTGGAAGGAAATTTGTGGCTCCTCTCAGATTCCAGAACTTTCTGCCACAGAAATGTGAGGAACATGTGTTTTTTTAGCCAAATTTTGAGGTTTGCAAAGGATTCTGGGTAACAGAACCTGGTCCGAGCCACACAAGTCACCCCATCTTGGATTCCCCTAGGTCTCTAGTTTTCAGAAATGCACATGTTTGGTAGGTTTCCCTAGGTGGCGGCTGAGCTACAAACCAAAATCTACAGGTAGGCACTTTGCAAAAAACACCTCTGTTTTCCTTCACAAATTTGGATGTGTCCACGTTGCGCTTTGGGGCATTTCCTGTCACGGGCGCTAGGCCTACGCACACAAGTGAGGTATCATTTTTATCGGGAGACGTGGGGGAACGCTGGGTGGAAGGAAATTGATGGCTCCTCTCAGATTCCAGAACTTTCTGCCACAGAAATGTGAGGAACATGTGTTTTATTAGCCAAATTTTGAGATTTAAAAAGGATTCTGGGTAACAGAACCTGGTCCGAGCCACACAAGTCACCCCATCTTGGATTCCCCTAGGTCTCTAGTTTTCAGAAATGCACAGGTTTGGTAGGTTTCCCTAGGTGGCGGCTGAGCTACAGGCCAAAATCTACAGGTAGGCACTTTGCAAAAAACACCTCTGTTTTCCTTCAAAAATTTGGCTGTGTCCACGTTGCGCTTTGGGGCATTTCCTGTCACGGGCGCTAGGCCTACGCACACAAGTGAGGTATCATTTTTATCGGGAGACGTGGGGGAACGCTGGGTGGAAGGAAATTCATGGCTCCTCTCAGATTCCAGAACTTTCTGCCACAGAAATGTGAGGAACATGTGTTTTGTTAGCCAAATTTTGAGGTTTGCAAAGGATTCTGGGTAACAGAACCTGGTCCGAGCCACACAAGTGACCCCATCTTGGATTCCCCTAGGTCTCTAGTTTTCAGAAATGCACAGGTTTGGTAGGTTTCCCTAGGTGGCGGCTGAGCTACAGGCCAAAATCCACAGGTAGGCACTTTGCAAAACATACCTCTGTTTTCCTTCACAAATTTGGATGTGTCCACGTTGCGCTTTGGGGCGTTTTCTGTCGCGGGCGCTAGGCCTACCCACACAAGTGAGGTATCATTTTTAACGGGAGACGTGGGGGAACGCTGGGTGGAAGGAAATTTGTGGCTCCTCTCAGATTCCAGAACTTTCTGCCACAGAAATGTGAGGAACATGTGTTTTTTTAGCCAAATTTTGAGGTTTGCAAAGGATTCTGGGTAACAGAACCTGGTCCGAGCCACACAAGCCACCCCATCTTGGATTCCCCTAGGTCTCTAGTTTTCAGAAATGCACATGTTTGGTAGGTTTCCCTAGGTGGCGGCTGAGCTACAAACCAAAATCTACAGGTAGGCACTTTGCAAAAAACACCTCTGTTTTCCTTCACAAATTTGGATGTGTCCACGTTGCGCTTTGGGGCATTTCCTGTCACGGGCGCTAGGCCTACGCACACAAGTGAGGTATCATTTTTATCGGGAGACGTGGGGGAACGCTGGGTGGAAGGAAATTGATGGCTCCTCTCAGATTCCAGAACTTTCTGCCACAGAAATGTGAGGAACATGTGTTTTGTTAGCCAAATTTTGAGGTTTGCAAAGGATTCTGGGTAACAGAACCTGGTCCGAGCCACACAAGTCACCCCATTTTGGATTCCCCTAGGTCTCTAGTTTTCAGAAATGCACAGGTTTGGTAGGTTTCCCTAGGTGGCGGCTGAGCTACAGGCCAAAATCTACAGGTAGGCACTTTGCAAAACACACCTCTGTTTTCCTTCACAAATTTGGATGTGTCCACGTTGCGCTTTGGGGCGTTTTCTGTCGCGGGCGCTAGGCCTACCCACACAAGTGAGGTATCATTTTTATCGGGAGACGTGGGGGAACGCTGGGTGGAAGGAAATTTGTGGCTCTTCTCAGATTCCAGAACTTTCTGCCACAGAAATGTGAGGAAATGTGTTTTTTTAGCCAAATTTTGAGGTTTGCAAAGGATTCTGGGTAACAGAACCTGGTCCGAGCCACACAAGTCACCCCATCTTGGATTCCCCTAGGTCTCTAGTTTTCAGAAATGCACATGTTTGGTAGGTTTCCCTAGGTGGCGGCTGAGCTACAAACAAAAATCTACAGGTAGGCACTTTGCAAAAAACACCTCTGTTTTCCTTCACAAATTTGGATGTGTCCACGTTGCGCTTTGGGGCGTTTTCTGTCGCGGGCGCTAGGCCTACCCACACAAGTGAGGTATCATTTTTATCGGGAGACGTGGGGGAACGCTGGGTGGAAGGAAATTGATGGCTCCTCTCAGATTCCAGAACTTTCTGCCACAGAAATGTGAGGAACATGTGTTTTTTTAGCCAAATTTTGAGATTTAAAAAGGATTCTGGGTAACAGAACCTGGTCCGAGCCACACAAGTCACCCCATCTTGGATTCCCCTAGGTCTCTAGTTTTCAGAAATGCACAGGTTTGGTAGGTTTCCCTAGGTGGCGGCTGAGCTACAGGCCAAAATCTACAGGTAGGCACTTTGCAAAAAACACCTCTGTTTTCCTTCAAAAATTTGGCTGTGTCCACGTTGCGCTTTGGGGCATTTCCTGTCACGGGCGCTAGGCCTACGCACACAAGTGAGGTATCATTTTTATCGGGAGACGTGGGGGAACGCTGGGTGGAAGGAAATTCATGGCTCCTCTCATATTCCAGAACTTTCTGCCACAGAAATGTGAGGAACATGTGTTTTGTTAGCCAAATTTTGAGGTTTGCAAAGGATTCTGGGTAACAGAACCTGGTCCGAGCCACACAAGTGACCCCATCTTGGATTCCCCTAGGTCTCTAGTTTTCAGAAATGCACAGGTTTGGTAGGTTTCCCTAGGTGGCGGCTGAGCTACAGGCCAAAATCTACAGGTAGGCACTTTGCAAAACACACCTCTGTTTTCCTTCACAAATTTGGATGTGTCCACGTTGAGCTTTGGGGCGTTTTCTGTCGCGGGCGCTAGGCCTACCCACACAAGTGAGGTATCATTTTTAACGGGAGACGTGGGGGAACACTGGGTGGAAGGAAATTTGTGGCTCCTCTCAGATTCCAGAACTTTCTGCCACAGAAATGTGAGGAACATGTGTTTTTTTAGCCAAATTTTGAGGTTTGCAAAGGATTCTGGGTAACAGAACCTGGTCCGAGCCACACAAGTCACCCCATCTTGGATTCCCCTAGGTCTCTAGTTTTCAGAAATGCACATGTTTGGTAGGTTTCCCTAGGTGGCGGCTGAGCTACAAACCAAAATCTACAGGTAGGCACTTTGCAAAAAACACCTCTGTTTTCCTTCACAAATTTGGATGTGTCCACGTTGCGCTTTGGGGCATTTCCTGTCACGGGCGCTAGGCCTACGCACACAAGTGAGGTATCATTTTTATCGGGAGACGTGGGGGAACGCTGGGTGGAAGGAAATTGATGGCTCCTCTCAGATTCCAGAACTTTCTGCCACAGAAATGTGAGGAACATGTGTTTTGATTGTCAAATTTTGAGATTTAAAAAGGATTCTGGGTAACAGAACCTGGTCCGAGCCACACAAGTCACCCCATCTTGGATTCCCCTAGGTCTCTAGTTTTCAGAAATGCACAGGTTTGGTAGGTTTACCTAGGTGGCGGCTGAGCTACAGGCCAAAATCTACAGGTAGGCACTTTGCAAAAAACACCTCTGTTTTCCTTAAAAAATTTGGCTGTGTCCACGTTGCGCTTTGGGGCATTTCCTGTCACGGGCGCTAGGCCTACGCACACAAGTGAGGTATCATTTTTATCGGGAGACGTGGGGGAACGCTGGGTGGAAGGAAATTCATGGCTCCTCTCAGATTCCAGAACTTTCTGCCACAGAAATGTGAGGAACATGTGTTTTGTTAGCCAAATTTTGAGGTTTGCAAAGGATTCTGGGTAACAGAACCTGGTCCGAGCCACACAAGTGACCCCATCTTGGATTCCCCTAGGTCTCTAGTTTTCAGAAATGCACAGGTTTGGTAGGTTTCCCTAGGTGGCGGCTGAGCTACAGGCCAAAATCTACAGGTAGGCACTTTGCAAAACATACCTCTGTTTTCCTTCACAAATTTGGATGTGTCCACGTTGCGCTTTGGGGCGTTTTCTGTCGCGGGCGCTAGGCCTACCCACACAAGTGAGGTATCATTTTTAACGGGAGACGTGGGGGAACGCTGGGTGGAAGGAAATTTGTGGCTCCTCTCAGATTCCAGAACTTTCTGCCACAGAAATGTGAGGAACATGTGTTTTTTTAGCCAAATTTTGAGGTTTGCAAAGGATTCTGGGTAACAGAACCTGGTCCGAGCCACACAAGTCACCCCATCTTGGATTCCCCTAGGTCTCTAGTTTTCAGAAATGCACATGTTTGGTAGGTTTCCCTAGGTGGCGGCTGAGCTACAAACCAAAATCTACAGGTAGGCACTTTGCAAAAAACACCTCTGTTTTCCTTCACAAATTTGGATGTGTCCACGTTGCGCTTTGGGGCATTTCCTGTCACGGGCGCTAGGCCTACGCACACAAGTGAGGTATCATTTTTATCGGGAGACGTGGGGGAACGCTGGGTGGAAGGAAATTGATGGCTCCTCTCAGATTCCAGAACTTTCTGCCACAGAAATGTGAGGAACATGTGTTTTGTTTGCCTAATTTTGAGGTTTGCAAAGGATTCTGGGTAACAGAACCTGGTCCGAGCCACACAAGTCACCCCATTTTGGATTCCCCTAGGTCTCTAGTTTTCAGAAATGCACAGGTTTGGTAGGTTTCCCTAGGTGGCGGCTGAGCTACAGGCCAAAATCTACAGGTAGGCACTTTGCAAAACACACCTCTGTTTTCCTTCACAAATTTGGATGTGTCCACGTTGCGCTTTGGGGCGTTTTCTGTCGCGGGCGCTAGGCCTACCCACACAAGTGAGGTATAATTTTTATCGGGAGACGTGGGGGAACGCTGGGTGGAAGGAAATTTGTGGCTCTTCTCAGATTGCAGAACTTTCTGCCACAGAAATGTGAGGAAATGTGTTTTTTTAGCCAAATTTTGAGGTTTGCAAAGGATTCTGGGTAACAGAACCTGGTCCGAGCCACACAAGTCACCCCATCTTGGATTCCCCTAGGTCTCTAGTTTTCAGAAATGCACATGTTTGGTAGGTTTCCCTAGGTGGCGGCTGAGCTACAAACAAAAATCTACAGGTAGGCACTTTGCAAAAAACACCTCTGTTTTCCTTCACAAATTTGGATGTGTCCACGTTGCGCTTTGGGGCGTTTTCTGTCGCGGGCGCTAGGCCTACCCACACAAGTGAGGTATCATTTTTATCGGGAGACGTGGGGGAACGCTGGGTGGAAGGAAATTTGTGGCTCCTCTCAGATTCCAGAACTTTCTGCCACAGAAATGTGAGGAAATGTGTTTTTTTAGCCAAATTTTGAGGTTTGCAAAGGATTCTGGGTAACAGAACCTGGTCCGAGCCACACAAGTCACCCCATCTTTGATTCCCCTAGGTCTCTAGTTTTCAGAAATGCACATGTTTGGTAGGTTTCCCTAGGTGGCGGCTGAGCTACAAACAAAAATCTACAGGTAGGCACTTTGCAAAAAACACCTCTGTTTTCCTTCACAAATTTGGATGTGTCCACGTTGCGCTTTGGGGCGTTTTCTGTCGCGGGCGCTAGGCCTACCCACACAAGTGAGGTATCATTTTTATCGGGAGACGTGGGGGAACGCTGGGTGGAAGGAAATTTGTGGCTCCTCTCAGATTCCAGAACTTTCTGCCACAGAAATGTGAGGAACATGTGTTTTGTTAGCCAAATTTTGAGGTTTGCAAAGGATTCTGGGTAACAGAACCTGGTCGGAGCCACACAAGTCACCCCATTTTGGATTCCCCTAGGTCTCTAGTTTTCAGAAATGCACAGGTTTGGTAGGTTTCCCTAGGTGGCGGCTGAGCTACAGACCAAAATCTACAGGTAGGCACTTTGCAAAAAACACCTCTGTTTTCCTTCAAAAATTTGGCTGTGTTCACGTTGCGCTTTGGGGCATTTCCTGTCACGGGCGCTAGGCCTATGCACACAAGTGAGGTATCATTTTTATCGGGAGACGTGGGGAAACGCTGGGTGGAAGGAAATTCATGGCTCCTCTCAGATTCCAGAACTTTCTGCCACAGAAATGTGAGGATTATATGTTTTGTTAGCCAAATTTTGAGGTTTGCAAAGGATTCTGGGTAACAGAACCTGGTCCGAGCCACACAAGTCACCCCATCTTGGATTCCCCTAGGTCTCTAGTTTTCAGAAATGCACATGTTTGGTAGGTTTCCCTAGGTGGCGGCTGAGCTACAAACCAAAATCTACAGGTAGGCACTTTGCAAAAAACACCTCTGTTTTCCTTCACAAATTTGGATGTGTCCACGTTGCGCTTTGGGGCGTTTCCTGTCGCGGGCGCTAGGCCTACCCACACAAGTGAGGTATCATTTTTAACGGGAGACGTGGGGGAACGCTGGGTGGAAGGAAATTTGTGGCTCCTCTCAGATTCCAGAACTTTCTGCCACAGAAATGTGAGGAACATGTGTTTTTTTAGCCAAATTTTGAGGTTTGCAAAGGATTCTGGGTAACAGAACCTGGTCCGAGCCACACAAGTCACCCCATCTTGGATTCCCCTAGGTCTCTAGTTTTCAGAAATGCACATGTTTGGTAGGTTTCCCTAGGTGGCGGCTGAGCTACAAACCAAAATCTACAGGTAGGCACTTTGCAAAAAACACCTCTGTTTTCCTTCACAAATTTGGATGTGTCCACGTTGCGCTTTGGGGCATTTCCTGTCACGGGCGCTAGGCCTACGCACACAAGTGAGGTATCATTTTTATCGGGAGACGTGGGGGAACTCTGGGTGGAAGGAAATTGATGGCTCCTCTCAGATTCCAGAACTTTCTGCCACAGAAATGTGAGGAACATGTGTTTTGTTAGCCAAATTTTGAGGTTTGCAAAGGATTCTGGGTAACAGAACCTGGTCCGAGCCACACAAGTCACCCCATTTTGGATTCCCCTAGGTCTCTAGTTTTCAGAAATGCACAGGTTTGGTAGGTTTCCCTAGGTGGCGGCTGAGCTACAGGCCAAAATCTACAGGTAGGCACTTTGCAAAACACACCTCTGTTTTCCTTCACAAATTTGGATGTGTCCACGTTGCGCTTTGGGGCGTTTTCTGTCGCGGGCGCTAGGCCTACCCACACAAGTGAGGTATCATTTTTATCGGGAGACGTGGGGGAACGCTGGGTGGAAGGAAATTTGTGGCTCCTCTCAGATTCCAGAACTTTCTGCCACAGAAATGTGAGGAAATGTGTTTTTTTAGCCAAATTTTGAGGTTTGCAAAGGATTCTGGGTAACAGAACCTGGTCCGAGCCACACAAGTCACCCCATCTTGGATTCCCCTAGGTCTCTAGTTTTCAGAAATGCACATGTTTGGTAGGTTTCCCTAGGTGGCGGCTGAGCTACAAACAAAAATCTACAGGTAGGCACTTTGCAAAAAACACCTCTGTTTTCCTTCACAAATTTGGATGTGTCCACGTTGCGCTTTGGGGCGTTTTCTGTCGCGGGCGCTAGGCCTACCCACACAAGTGAGGTATCATTTTTATCGGGAGACGTGGGGGAACGCTGGGTGGAAGGAAATTTGTGGCTCCTCTCAGATTCCAGAACTTTCTGCCACAGAAATGTGAGGAACATGTGTTTTTTTAGCCAAATTTTGAGATTTAAAAAGGATTCTGGGTAACAGAACCTGGTCCGAGCCACACAAGTCACCCCATCTTGGATTCCCCTAGGTCTCTAGTTTTCAGAAATGCACAGGTTTGGTAGGTTTCCCTAGGTGGCGGCTGAGCTACAGGCCAAAATCTACAGGTAGGCACTTTGCAAAAAACACCTCTGTTTTCCTTCAAAAATTTGGCTGTGTCCACGTTGCGCTTTGGGGCATTTCCTGTCACGGGCGCTAGGCCTACGCACACAAGTGAGGTATAATTTTTATCGGGAGACGTGGGGGAACGCTGGGTGGAAGGAAATTCATGGCTCCTCTCAGATTCCAGAACTTTCTGCCACAGAAATGTGAGGAACATGTGTTTTGTTAGCCAAATTTTGAGGTTTGCAAAGGATTCTGGGTAACAGAACCTGGTCCGAGCCACACAAGTGACCCCATCTTGGATTCCCCTAGGTCTCTAGTTTTCAGAAATGCACAGGTTTGGTAGGTTTCCCTAGGTGGCGGCTGAGCTACAGGCCAAAATCTACAGGTAGGCACTTTGCAAAACACACCTCTGTTTTCCTTCACAAATTTGGATGTGTCCACGTTGCGCTTTGGGGCGTTTTCTGTCACGGGCGCTAGGCCTACCCACACAAGTGAGGTATCATTTTTAACGGGAGACGTGGGGGAACGCTGGGTGGAAGGAAATTTGTGGCTCCTCTCAGATTCCAGAACTTTCTGCCACAGAAATGTGAGGAACATGTGTTTTTTTAGCCAAATTTTGAGGTTTGCAAAGGATTCTGGGTAACAGAACCTGGTCCGAGCCACACAAGTCACCCCATCTTGGATTCCCCTAGGTCTCTAGTTTTCAGAAATGCACATGTTTGGTAGGTTTCCCTAGGTGGCGGCTGAGCTACAAACCAAAATCTACAGGTAGGCACTTTGCAAAAAACACCTCTGTTTTCCTTCACAAATTTGGATGTGTCCACGTTGCGCTTTGGGGCATTTCCTGTCACGGGCGCTAGGCCTACGCACACAAGTGAGGTATCATTTTTATCGGGAGACGTGGGGGAACGCTGGGTGGAAGGAAATTGATGGCTCCTCTCAGATTCCAGAACTTTCTGCCACAGAAATGTGAGGAACATGTGTTTTGTTAGCCAAATTTTGAGATTTAAAAAGGATTCTGGGTAACAGAACCTGGTCCGAGCCACACAAGTCACCCCATCTTGGATTCCCCTAGGTCTCTAGTTTTCAGAAATGCACAGGTTTGGTAGGTTTCCCTAGGTGGCGGCTGAGCTACAGGCCAAAATCTACAGGTAGGCACTTTGCAAAAAACACCTCTGTTTTCCTTCAAAAATTTGGCTGTGTCCACGTTGCGCTTTGGGGCATTTCCTGTCACGGGCGCTAGGCCTACGCACACAAGTGAGGTATCATTTTTATCGGGAGACGTGGGGGAACGCTGGGTGGAAGGAAATTCATGGCTCCTCTCAGATTCCAGAACTTTCTGCCACAGAAATGTGAGGAACATGTGTTTTGTTAGCCAAATTTTGTGGTTTGCAAAGGATTCTGGGTAACAGAACCTGGTCCGAGCCACACAAGTGACCCCATCTTGGATTCCCCTAGGTCTCTAGTTTTCAGAAATGCACAGGTTTGGTAGGTTTCCCTAGGTGGCGGCTGAGCTACAGGCCAAAATCTACAGGTAGGCACTTTGCAAAACATACCTCTGTTTTCCTTCACAAATTTGGATGTGTCCACGTTGCGCTTTGGGGCGTTTTCTGTCGCGGGCGCTAGGCCTACCCACACAAGTGAGGTATCATTTTTATCGGGAGACGTGGGGGAACGCTGGGTGGAAGGAAATTTGTGGCTCCTCTCAGATTCCAGAACTTTCTGCCACAGAAATGTGAGGAAATGTGTTTTTTTAGCCAAATTTTGAGGTTTGCAAAGGATTCTGGGTAACAGAACCTGGTCCGAGCCACACAAGTCACCCCATCTTGGATTCCCCTAGGTCTCTAGTTTTCAGAAATGCACATGTTTGGTAGGTTTCCCTAGGTGGCGGCTGAGCTACAAACCAAAATCTACAGGTAGGCACTTTGCAAAAAACACCTCTGTTTTCCTTCACAAATTTGGATGTGTCCACGTTGCGCTTTGGGGCATTTCCTGTCACGGGCGCTAGGCCTACGCACACAAGTGAGGTATCATTTTTATCGGGAGACGTGGGGGAACGCTGGGTGGAAGGAAATTGATGGCTCCTCTCAGATTCCAGAACTTTCTGCCACAGAAATGTGAGGAACATGTGTTTTGTTAGCCAAATTTTGAGGTTTGCAAAGGATTCTGGGTAACAGAACCTGGTCCGAGCCACACAAGTCACCCCATTTTGGATTCCCCTAGGTCTCTAGTTTTCAGAAATGCACAGGTTTGGTAGGTTTCCCTAGGTGGCGGCTGAGCTACAGGCCAAAATCTACAGGTAGGCACTTTGCAAAACACACCTCTGTTTTCCTTCACAAATTTGGATGTGTCCACGTTGCGCTTTGGGGCGTTTTCTGTCGCGGGCGCTAGGCCTACCCACACAAGTGAGGTATCATTTTTATCGGGAGACGTGGGGGAACGCTGGGTGGAAGGAAATTTGTGGCTCTTCTCAGATTCCAGAACTTTCTGCCACAGAAATGTGAGGAAATGTGTTTTTTTAGCCAAATTTTGAGGTTTGCAAAGGATTCTGGGTAACAGAACCTGGTCCGAGCCACACAAGTCACCCCATCTTGGATTCCCCTAGGTCTCTAGTTTTCAGAAATGCACATGTTTGGTAGGTTTCCCTAGGTGGCGGCTGAGCTACAAACAAAAATCTACAGGTAGGCACTTTGCAAAAAACACCTCTGTTTTCCTTCACAAATTTGGATGTGTCCACGTTGCGCTTTGGGGCGTTTTCTGGGGCGGGCGCTAGGCCTACCCACACAAGTGAGGTATCATTTTTATCGGGAGACGTGGGGGAACGCTGGGTGGAAGGAAATTTGTGGCTCCTCTCAGATTCCAGAACTTTCTGCCACAGAAATGTGAGGAAATGTGTTTTTTTAGCCAAATTTTGAGGTTTGCAAAGGATTCTGGGTAACAGAACCTGGTCCGAGCCACACAAGTCACCCCATCTTGGATTCCCCTAGGTCTCTAGTTTTCAGAAATGCACATGTTTGGTAGGTTTCCCTAGGTGGCGGCTGAGCTACAAACAAAAATCTACAGGTAGGCACTTTGCAAAAAACACCTCTGTTTTCCTTCACAAATTTGGATGTGTCCACGTTGCGCTTTGGGGCGTTTTCTGTCGCGGGCGCTAGGCCTACCCACACAAGTGAGGTATCATTTTTATCGGGAGACGTGGGGGAACGCTGGGTGGAAGGAAATTTGTGGCTCCTCTCAGATTCCAGAACTTTCTGCCACAGAAATGTGAGGAACATGTGTTTTTTTAGCCAAATTTTGAGATTTAAAAAGGATTCTGGGTAACAGAACCTGGTCCGTGCCACACAAGTCACCCCATCTTGGATTCCCCTAGGTCTCTAGTTTTCAGAAATGCACAGGTTTGGTAGGTTTCCCTAGGTGGCGGCTGAGCTACAGGCCAAAATCTACAGGTAGGCACTTTGCAAAACACACCTCTGTTTTCCTTCACAAATTTGGATGTGTCCACGTTGCGCTTTGGGGCATTTCCTGTCACGGGCGCTAGGCCTACGCACACAAGTGAGGTATCATTTTTATCGGGAGACGTGGGGGAACGCTGGGTGTAAGGAAATTCATGGCTCCTCTCAGATTCTAGAACTTTCTGCCACAGAAATGTGAGGAACATGTGTTTTGTTAGCCAAATTTTGAGGTTTGCAAAGGATTCTGGGTAACAGAACCTGGTCGGAGCCACACAAGTCACCCCATTTTGGATTCCCCTAGGTCTCTAGTTTTCAGAAACGCACAGGTTTGGTAGGTTTCCCTAGGTGGCGACTGAGCTACAGGCCAAAATCTACAAGTAGGCACTTTGCAAAAAACACCTCTGTTTTCCTTCAAAAATTTGGCTGTGTTCACGTTGCGCTTTGGGGCATTTCCTGTCACGGGCGCTAGGCCTACGCACACAAGTGAGGTATCATTTTTATCGGGAGACGTGGGGAAACGCTGGGTGGAAGGAAATTCATGGCTCCTCTCAGATTCCAGAACTTTCTGCCACAGAAATGTGAGGATTATGTGTTTTGTTAGCCAAATTTTGAGGTTTGCAAAGGATTCTGGGTAACAGAACCTGGTCCGAGCCACACAAGTCACCCCATCTTGGATTCCCCTAGGTCTCTAGTTTTCAGAAATGCACAGGTTTGGTAGGTTTCCCTAGGTGGCGGCTGAGCTACAGGCCAAAATCTACAGGTAGGCACTTTGCAAAACACACCTCTGTTTTCCTTCACAAATTTGGATGTGTCCACGTTGCGCTTTGGGGCGTTTTCTGTCGCGGGCGCTAGGCCTACCCACACAAGTGAGGTATCATTTTTATCGGGAGACGTGGGGGAACGCTGGGTGGAAGGAAATTTGTGGCTCCTCTCAGATTCCAGAACTTTCTGCCACAGAAATGTGAGGAACATGTGTTTTTTTAGCCAAATTTTGAGGTTTGCAAAGGATTCTGGGTAACAGAACCTGGTCCGAGCCACACAAGTCACCCCATCTTGGATTCCCCTAGGTCTCTAGTTTTCAGAAATGCACATGTTTGGTTGGTTTCCCTAGGTGGCGGCTGAGCTACAAACCAAAATCTACAGGTAGGCACTTTGCAAAAAACACCTCTGTTTTCCTTCACAAATTTGGATGTGTCCACGTTGCGCTTTGGGGCGTTTTCTGTCCCGGGCGCTAGGCCTACCCACACAAGTGAGGTATCATTTTTATCGGGAGACATGGGGGAACGCTGGGTGGAAGGAAATTTGTGGCTCCTCTCAGATTCCAGAACTTTCTGCCACAGAAATGTGAGGAACATGTGTTTTTTTAGCCAAATTTTGAGATTTGCAAAGGATTCTGGGTAACAGAACCTGGTCCGAGCCACACAAGTCACCCCATCTTGGATTCCCCTAGGTCTCTAGTTTTCAGAAATGCACATGTTTGGTAGGTTTCCCTAGGTGGCGGCTGAGCTACAAACAAAAATCTACAGGTAGGCACTTTGCAAAAAACACCTCTGTTTTCCTTCACAAATTTGGATGTGTCCACGTTGCGCTTTGGGGCGTTTTCTGTCGCGGGCGCTAGGCCTACCCACACAAGTGAGGTATCATTTTTATCGGGAGACGTGGGGGAACGCTGGGTGGAAGGAAATTTGTGGCTCCTCTCAGATTCCAGAACTTTCTGCCACAGAAATGTGAGGAACATGTGTTTTTTTAGCCAAATTTTGAGATTTAAAAAGGATTCTGGGTAACAGAACCTGGTCCGTGCCACACAAGTCACCCCATCTTGGATTCCCCTAGGTCTCTAGTTTTCAGAAATGCACAGGTTTGGTAGGTTTCCCTAGGTGGCGGCTGAGCTACAGGCCAAAATCTACAGGTAGGCACTTTGCAAAACACACCTCTGTTTTCCTTCACAAATTTGGATGTGTCCACGTTGCGCTTTGGGGCATTTCCTGTCACGGGCGCTAGGCCTACGCACACAAGTGAGGTATCATTTTTATCGGGAGACGTGGGGGAACGCTGGGTGTAAGGAAATTCATGGCTCCTCTCAGATTCTAGAACTTTCTGCCACAGAAATGTGAGGAACATGTGTTTTGTTAGCCAAATTTTGAGGTTTGCAAAGGATTCTGGGTAACAGAACCTGGTCGGAGCCACACAAGTCACCCCATTTTGGATTCCCCTAGGTCTCTAGTTTTCAGAAACGCACAGGTTTGGTAGGTTTCCCTAGGTGGCGACTGAGCTACAGGCCAAAATCTACAAGTAGGCACTTTGCAAAAAACACCTCTGTTTTCCTTCAAAAATTTGGCTGTGTTCACGTTGCGCTTTGGGGCATTTCCTGTCACGGGCGCTAGGCCTACGCACACAAGTGAGGTATCATTTTTATCGGGAGACGTGGGGAAACGCTGGGTGGAAGGAAATTCATGGCTCCTCTCAGATTCCAGAACTTTCTGCCACAGAAATGTGAGGATTATGTGTTTTGTTAGCCAAATTTTGAGGTTTGCAAAGGATTCTGGGTAACAGAACCTGGTCCGAGCCACACAAGTCACCCCATCTTGGATTCCCCTAGGTCTCTAGTTTTCAGAAATGCACAGGTTTGGTAGGTTTCCCTAGGTGGCGGCTGAGCTACAGGCCAAAATCTACAGGTAGGCACTTTGCAAAACACACCTCTGTTTTCCTTCACAAATTTGGATGTGTCCACGTTGCGCTTTGGGGCGTTTTCTGTCGCGGGCGCTAGGCCTACCCACACAAGTGAGGTATCATTTTTATCGGGAGACGTGGGGGAACGCTGGGTGGAAGGAAATTTGTGGCTCCTCTCAGATTCCAGAACTTTCTGCCACAGAAATGTGAGGAACATGAGTTTTTTTAGCCAAATTTTGAGGTTTGCAAAGGATTCTGGGTAACAGAACCTGGTCCGAGCCACACAAGTCACCCCATCTTGGATTCCCCTAGGTCTCTAGTTTTCAGAAATGCACATGTTTGGTTGGTTTCCCTAGGTGGCGGCTGAGCTACAAACCAAAATCTACAGGTAGGCACTTTGCAAAAAACACCTCTGTTTTCCTTCACAAATTTGGATGTGTCCACGTTGCGCTTTGGGGCGTTTTCTGTCCCGGGCGCTAGGCCTACCCACACAAGTGAGGTATCATTTTTATCGGGAGACATGGGGGAACGCTGGGTGGAAGGAAATTTGTGGCTCCTCTCAGATTCCAGAACTTTCTGCCACAGAAATGTGAGGAACATGTGTTTTTTTAGCCAAATTTTGAGATTTGCAAAGGATTCTGGGTAACAGAACCTGGTCCGAGCCACACAAGTCACCCCATCTTGGATTCCCCTAGGTCTCTAGTTTTCAGAAATGCACAGGTTTGGTAGGTTTCCCTAGGTGGCGGCTGAGCTACAGGCCAAAATCTACAGGTAGGCACTTTGCAAAACACACATCTGTTTTCCTTCACAAATTTGGATGTGTCCACGTTGCGCTTTGGGGCGTTTACTGTCGCGGGCGCTAGGCCTACCCACACAAGTGAGGTATCATTTTTATCGCGAGACGTGGGGGAACGCTGGGTGGAAGGAAATTTGTGGCTCCTCTCAGATTCCAGAACTTTTTTGGCTAATTTCTTGGCCTCCTTCTGGGGAACCCACAAAGTCTGGGTACCTCTAGAATCCCTAGGATGTTGGAAAAAAAGGACGCAAATTTGGCGTGGGTAGCTTATGTGAACAAAAAGTTATGAGGGCCTAAGCGCGAACTGCTCCAAATAGCCAAAAAAAGGCTCGGCACAGGAGGGGGAAAAGGCCTGGCAGCGAAGGGGTTAAAAAAGAAGATAACTTGTAAAAGCGCTTGTTTGGATCAATGAGTGACTGCTAATGTCTATGTATGGGTTAGTGACAGAGTGTTGTATGGGTGATTGACTGATTGTATGAGTACATGTATAGGTGAGTAAGTGAGTGCTTTAGTGCATGTATGCATGAGTAAGTGGGTGCATGAATGTCTCTATGGGTGAGTGAGTGGGTACATGGATAAATGCATGGTTGAGTGAGTGAGTGCATGAGTGGTGCATGGGTGACTAAAAGAGTGTATGAGTACATGTATGGGTGAGTGTATGAGTGCATGTATGGGCAAGTGGGTGAGTGCACAAGTGCTGTATGGGTGACTGACTGAGTGCATGAATGCATGTATGGATGAGTGGCGGAGTGCAGGAGTGTTGCATGGGTGATTGCCTGAGTTCATGAGTGGTTTATGGATGAGTGAGTGTGTGAGTGGTGTATGCTTGATTCAGTCAGTGCATGAGTGTGTTTATGGGTGTGCGAATAAGTTTATGAGGTGTGTGTGGCTGATTGAATGCATAAGTGAGTGGGTGCTTGAATGGCTGAATAGCTGGGTGACTGGGTCCATGAGTGGCTGAATGAGTGAGTGAGTGAGAGCATGAGTGGTGCATGGGTAACTGAAAGAGTGTATGGGTGTTTGTGTATAAATGAGTGTGTAAGTACATGACTGCATGTATGGGGAATGAGTGAGTGCAAGAGTGCATTGATGAGTAAGTGAGTGTTTGAGTAAGATATGGGTGATTGAGTGCATGTATGAGTGAATGAATGAATATGAGTGGTGTATGCGTGATTGAGTGAGTGTATGACTGTTTGTATAGGTGACTGATTGAGTGTATTAATGTATGTATGGATAAGTGATTGAGGCTCACGGTGGCGGTCCCACCTTCGACGGGCCGGGGATGTAGACCATCAAATTATGAGTGTGGCGGTTTGGCCTGTGCCAAACCGTCACTTTCCCGTGCTCACCGCTAGGAGGGCCGGACCAGCGGGGTAGAGAGAAGCATCTCTGACCCGGCAGTCCACCCAATACTGCCGGCAGTATCCCGAGTTCCCTTTGCACCAGGGATTTCATGGAGATAGCAATGCCATGAAATCCCTAGCGGAAAGCCTAGTGGTGACAGAAATTGGCATTCCTGTCACTGGTAGACAACTCAACCACCCCCCATATACCCAAGAGCTCTCCACCCCCTTTCCCCTACAACATTCACACACCCTACCTCCCCGAACCACCCCCCAGTATCCCATCATTCTCCCGCTCCCGGTAGTGAAGCCCCCACCCCTTGCATACACGTGATAACTCCCCACCCCAATCCCCATACTAACCGCCCGCACACACGCATGTGCCCACACGCACCCGCAGACATGCACACCCTGACACTCACAACACCCTTACACTCATGAGCACACACATACACACACACACAACCCCCCCAAATCTATACACACATGCACGCACACATGCACATCCCCACTCACACACGCACTCACTGCATTCACCCCCATTGACCCGCATACACACTCCATCCACTTAGCCCCTCCTTTGCTCAACATACTTGCACACACAACCCCCACCCCTGTCTACATGCATGCACACATGCACCCCGACCCAGCATTCACATTCACCCACACAGGCATTGCCATCACCACATTACAAACAGACACACATGCATGCACAAATACTCTATCCCCCCATTCATGACAGGCATACACACACTCAAACTCATCCATTCACAGACGAGGTGCTCCTCCCTGAGGGGACGGGACCCGGCGCTTCCACCGCCGGCAGCGCCCCTCCTTCAGGACACCGCCAGACTGTGTTAAAGGTCATTATAGGGCTGGTGGAGTCGTTTTGGAACACTACTCCGCCTCCAACCGACAGTATGACTACTGGAGGATTTCCACCCACATTTTTGCGGAAATCCTTCAGTACTCATAATGTGGCGGTCTTCTGGTGCCCGTGGCTTCTGCAGTCTTAGGAAAAGACTGTTGAAGTCATAATGAGGGCCTGAGCATATGAGTGCATGTATGAGGACGTAAGTGAATGTATGAGTGCATGTATGTGTACGTGAGTGTATGAGTGCCCATATGGGTGTCTGAGTGAGTGCATGAGTGCACATCTGGGTGTGTGACTGAGTGTATGATCGGTGTATAGCCGATTGACTGAGTGCATATATGGGTGAGTGAGTGAGTCGGTGCATGAATGGCTGAACAGATGAGTGACTTGGTCCATGAGTGGCTGTATGAGTGAGTGAGTGAGAGTACGAGTGGTGTATGGGTAACTGAAAGAGTGTATGTATGTGTGTATGGATGAGTGAGTGAGTGAATGCATGACTGCATGTATAGAGGAGTAAGTGAGTGCAAGAGTGCATGCATGAGTAAGTGAGTGTTTGAGTGGGATATGAGTGATTGATGGAGAGCATGAGTGCATATATGAGTGAATTAATGACTGTACGAGTGGTGTATGAGTGATTGAATGAATGTATGACTGTTTGTATGGGTGATTGACTGAGTGTATATGTGCTTGTATGAGGAAGTGAGTGAGTACAGGGGCGCATGAAGGGGTGACTGAGTGAGTACATGAGTGGTGTATGTGATTGAATGTGTGAGTGCATCTATGTGTAAAAAAGTGAGTGCATATGTGCATGTAAGGGTGAGTGAGTGGCTGCATAAATGGCTGAATAGGTGAGTGTGTGGGTACATGAGTGCATGTATGAGTGTGTAAGTGATGCATGGGTGACTGAAAGATTGTATCAGTGTATGTATGGGTGAGTAAGGGAGTGCATGTGCATATGTATGGGGGAGTGAGTGAGTGCAAGAGTGTTTGTTTGACTGAGTGAGTGAGTGCATGAGTGGTGTATGGATGATTAATTGAGTGCATGAGTGCATTAATAGGTGATTGAGTGTATGTTTGGGTGAGTGAGTGAGTGCAAGAGTGCTCTTTGGGGGATTGACTGAATATATGAGTGCATGTATGGGTGAGTAAGTGAGTGCATGTACCGGTGAGTGAGTGGGTGCATGAATGGCTCTATGGGTGAGTGAGTGGGTACATGAGTGGCTGTACAGGTGAGTGAGTGAGTGAGTGTGGTAGTGGTGCATAGGTTGCTGAAAGAGTGTATGAGTGCGTTGAGAGAGTGCCAGAGTGCATGTATGGGTGAGTGAGTACTAGAGTGTGTGTTTGAGTCTGTTAGTATATGAGTAGTATATGTGTGAATGAGTGAGTGCATGAGTGCATGCATGGGTAATTGACAGAGTGTATGAGTGCATGTATGTGTGAGTAAGTGAGTGCATGAGTGGATGTATGGGTGAGTCAGTGGGTGTATGAATGGTTTTATATGTGCACAAGTACATGTATGGGCAAGTGAGTGAGTGCATGAGTAATATATTAGTGATTGACTGAGGATGTGTATGAGTGAGTGAGTGCATGAGGGTGTATGTTTGAGTGAGAGTGTATGAGTGGTTTATGGGTGATTGACTGAGTGCACAAGTGGTGTGTGTGTGTGCTTGACTGAGTGCACATATAGGTGAGTGAATGCATGACTGGTGTATAGACAATTCTCTGAATATATGAGTGCATGTACGGCTGACTCAGTGAGTGCTTGAGTGCAAGTATGGATGAGTGATTGAGTTCATGAGTACATGAATGGGAAGTGTGTGAGTGTTGTATGAGTGACTGACAATGCATGAGTGTATGTATAGGTAAGTGAGTAAGTGCATGAGTGGAGTATGGGCAAGTGAGTGACTGTATGAGTGAGTGACTAAGTGTGTTAGTCCATGTATCGGAATTGAGTGAGTGCACGAGTGCTGGATGGATGATTAACTAAGTGCATGTATGAGTGCATGTATGGGTGATTGGGTGCATGAATGCATCTATGGGTGAGTGAGTGCATGAGTGCTTGTATGGGTGAGTCTGTGTATGGGTGAGTGACTAAGTGCATTTATGGGTGGAAAACTGAGTGCATGTGTGTGTGAGTGAGTCAGTGTATGAGTGCATGAACAGGTGAATGAGTGAGTGCATAAATGCATGCATTTTTGAATGGCTGAGTTTATGAGTGCATGTATGGCTGAGTGAGTGAATACAGTGGCTGAATAAGTGGTGTGTGGGTGACAGAGTGTATAAGTGTTCTTCTAGGCAATTGATTGAGTGTATAAGTCCATGCATGTGTACAAACGTGAGTGCATGAGTGGTGTATGGGTGACTGCGTGAGTGTATGAGTACATGTATGGGTAAGTAAGTGAGTGCATGAGTGCAATGAGAATAAGTGAGTGCATAAATGGTTAAATGGTCAATATGAGTGAGAAGAGGAGCGTTGTATTAGTGAGCAAGTCATATAATAAGTGGTTGCATGAGTGAGTAAGAAGATGAAAGAGTAGCTGTATCAGTGTGGTAGTTCCGCTGTGAGTGCCTGTTGAGTTGAGTTCATACATCTAAGGGTGAGTAAGTGGATGTGTAAGTGCCTGCATAGGTGAGTGGATGGTTGTGTGAGTGTCTGTATGAACAACTGCTTGAAGGATTAATGTACTTATTTTAAGAGTACCTGAAAATTGGTTGTATTACACTGAATGATTGATTAGGAAATAAACAACAATAATCTAAGGGCAAAAATATGGCAAGAGCAGTTTATACACCTAATGTAGGTCAACTTCAGCCGCTATTGAAAAAGAAAAAAACAGATAAAGATATGTTAGCTTTACATTTTCTTTGTAACACAAATACAAATTTAGTCATTGCTTATACTCTAAGAGTAAATTGCAATGTAGTAAGAATATCATTGTAAGTTTTTTCACTGTTCTCAGCATTTATACTTCTTCATCTATAAATGATGGTCTGTATAAAGCATCATCTTTGAATAGTAGGGGATACAACAATCAATGGGTTAGAAGAAAATCAAAGCTGCACAGTACATCACTACAAATGAGTGATACTATGCCTTGCACTCACTACAATTCATTAATTCTACACATTTGCTGTACTCACTAAAGTAATGTAAACAAGCAGATTTGATACTGTTTCTTAAATATTTATGTCTTGTAAATATTAGGAGAGAATGTGAAGTAGTTTTCAATTTTAAAGACATTTCTGAAAAACATCATCCATGGCAGACCAAATGATGTCTAAAGAGCTGATAATTAATTTGTACAAAATGCAACACAAGTAGTTGTGTTTTTCCCTCAATTAGGATGTAAATGTTTGCTTGGGAAACAAAAGGGGACTTGTTTTTTTAGTTCTGAAGGAATTTTATTCTTTTGACTTTAATAAGAAAGTGTTGTATAGACTTGATATGTTAACTCCTTAATGGAATGTTAGAGGTTCTCTTGACATTGAGCATTTTTTTCAAAGACATTACCCTTAGCAGACCGACTAATGCATAAAAACACATGAATCACACAGAAAAAACACATTGCAACACTTTTTTTCACCATATTTGTTCCTGAGAACTTTGGTTCAAGAAAGAGAAGATATGAGTTTGGTGGTTTGAAGGGAAGTTTTATTTTGTATTTTAGGTTTCAGTTATTGTATTCTGTCTATCTGCTTTTGCTTTTTAGACATACAGTGTAGTGTCCAGAGGTTGTATGAACTCCTTCGTGGAAGCTGATAGCTAAATTACTAAACGTTCTTCCTGAAAAGTGATATTTGTCCAGCTTTAAAGTTTGCAATTTGAGTTTCCAATTTGGTATCACCTGGTCTGCATCATTGTAGCATTATTATAAGATATTTTCCTGTTCTTTATAGAAATAATGGAGCAATAATGTCAGATCTGCAGTTTGGGTAGGTCATATTTTGGTTAACTTTTCTATACAATTTGTCAAAAGGCACAGTTTTCTAATCTGGTAGAAATTGTTCAAAATTGATCTGAGTGCTAGATGTAAAAGGTCCCATTTGTAACTGAGTCCACATAGTTTGTCAATATTTACTTTTGTTGCTCTAAGACTCCAAAGCTAAACATAATAAATTCTTGTGCATCTTCTTGAGTGTTGGTAGTAAATGTTATTGATCCTTTACATGTATCTAAAAGGTGTCTGATCCCTGAAGCAGAATGTATTACAGTTCTGTCACTTCTTAAATGTTGTAGCAAATTAGATAGTGCAGAAGCCATTCTCTTATCAAACCTTTGTTCAATCTGGTTTGTTACATGTGGTGAATAAAACAGTACATTGAGAACAAAATTTGCATAGCAGTTGACACTTGAACTATTTTCAAACCGGTAACCTACAATTTCACTGTCATTTTCCAGTTTTCTTTTCCTTGCTTTCTCTGTGTTGTCTTTGTTTTCTCTCTTTTCTTGAGCATCTGTAGACTTTTATAATCTTCCGCCTAGGACAGTCTCCCTTTCTCATAAACAGGGTACTGGCCTAAATGAGGAGTGTATAGAGTGTTTAACCAATTGTACTCTGCTATACAGCTTAGATCAGCACTAACTTTGTTCTTATCAAAATCAATCAGAAACAAACTTGATGATGTTCTAATTTGTGACACATGTGCTACATAAGTCATTCCTTCTTTGAATACAGAACTCCAAATATTAACCAAAGCTACATCTCCACTTAAACCATGGTTGCAGCACTTGCTAAAGAGAGAGGGAATTGTTGAGATTGAATATATGCAATTTTACAAGCCAAAACTGTACAATACACCGTCCAATCTTCTTCACATCATCTATCTGTTCAAATGTAATAGCCAAATATTCTACTTCCTCTCTATTTGGAAAATGTATGAGATCAGTAACTTTACCCATTGCATCATTTACCAAGCCTTCTTCAAAATTTAAGTTATGTTGCAAAATAACGCAACAATTTTTGAAGACACTTAACACTTTTCTAATCATGCTGTCTTGGATACTGATTTCTCCAAATAATCCAGTTCCTTGTAGTTTATCTGCCAATAGTATTGTTACTCCCTGGTGTTCCATTTTATCAATAGCTATAATTTCCAAAATATCTTTTTTCTCCAATTGTAGTATTTTTAATTAAAGTTGGAACACTCTTGAACGTTTGGCATTAAATAAACTATAGATTTCTCCTCTGTAATGAAATAGAACATTATTTCTGGTGCTATAATGTTAGATGGTGTTGCGTAGGCTCTCATTATTCTAATGAGACTACTGGATTTGAGCAGCAGAATCACCTGCAGTGTGGAGGACTGAGTCTGACACACTATAGGTGACACCTGTCGGCCCAATCCGGGTTTTGCTCCGGCTAACAGGCAGTGCCTCATCTCCACCCAAGAGTAGGGATGATTGGGCAGCTGAGCGCATGACATAATTGACTCCTCAGGGAAAACGTGGTCACTCAGATCGCATTCTTTCTTTCATTTATATTAGTTTCACATATGCAAGGATAAACAGAGGCAGTGTAGGTTTTAATAAGGCTTTAATGACGCAACTGCATCTTGCATACTAAAGCATGTACTGCAATAACCAGACCAAGGAAGCATGACAGGATTAAAATTGTGACAAGGAGAGTAAAGCATAGAAATAACGCTACCATATTGTCACTAGAGTCATTAATATAATTCCTACCTGGGCTATATTAGAGCACGGCATGTTAAGCTCTAGTTCTGCCCTTCAGGGTCCCCTGGGAAGACATCATCCCTCATACCTGAGCAAGAGGCCTGAAGTCTGCATAAACAGCTTTAGCGAAGCGTTCAGCAATCAGCATTCAGTTGTGGTCATCTGGCTGGAATCTCCCTTTAACGCGTATGGGACGGAGAAGTGTTTTTATAATAAAACAGCTGATGTTCTGAGAAAATGTCCCTTCATAAGGATGTGTATGTTTCTATGAATACTAGAGACAAAGCGTTACCACATTTACCGGCAACCTATCTTAGTGCACCCTTGAGAAAGCGCAAAGTGAAAGAAATGTCTTGTTTGAGAACGCAGAACAGCTAAATAGAGAGAAGTAAAATAAGACCGCAAATGTGTCTATTTACTAAAATAATAAACAAAGCTGAATAAAAAATATCTAGGTTATAGTGCACAGCAGCAGGCCTAGTTTGCTAAAATAATGTGCATGGAGCTATAACTAAAATGGCCGCACAACAATGGGAATAGACTCTTGAGAAGACAGGTTTCTAAAGTACATCTCCCCTTTTTTGTAAGAATTCCCACTCCAATGTCTTTTAGTGAATCTCAGTATTCCATATCAGATGCTTGGTGCATGTTATTTACTAATTCCTTATATTGAAAGTTTAACCAAATGTTTATCTTGCCAATATTTCCTAATGAATTTCTTGTTTGGTCATGCAAAAGCACTCAGAAAACAGGTTTGTCCTTTTACAGGAGTAAGTTGGAGTAGGTCACCAACGACAATTAAATGCTTTCCTCCAAACAGTACATCATAGCTAGTTTTAAAATCTGCTGCATCCTCAGGTGTATTAAGACAAGCATTACGTTTGATTCCATGCTCACTTCAGCAATTATTAGTAGCTTCATTTTTTTAAAATTCTTGATACCTCATGGGAAGTATCACCAAATAATTTCTGATATTCTAATTTATTGTCATGTTCAACAGAGAGCATTAGTAATCACTGTAAAGTAAGTCCTTTAATATTATGTGTAGCTAATCCTGTTAATGTTGTCACTACACATGACAAATTTGAATCTGTAGTCTTCTGTTTATAACTTGTGAGAACTTTCATTAGGAAGCTATTCCCAGTCCCAGCTAGTCCACTGATGTAAAGTGTTAGACCTGGCATCCTTGGCTTGGTCTCCCCTAACTTTGTGCCTCCACTTCCCAGGTTGTTGCTGTGTGCTGGACTCTGTTTTTGCTGTTTTTGTTTCTCTGGCTACTTTGCCATTGCTGACCAGTGCAACATTGCAAGTGCTCCCTATGTGAAATTGTATGTGTAATTGGCTTTTCCACAATTGGTGAAATCTATTTACTAGTAAGTCCCTAGTAAAGTGCACTAGAGGTGCCTAGTACCTGTAAACCAAATGCTCCCAGTGGGCCTGCAGCACTGATTGTGCCACTCATATAAGTAGCCTTGAAAAAATGGCTCAGACCTGCCCATGCAGTGTCTGTCTGTGCAGCTGTAAACTGCCAATTCGACTTGGCAAATGTACCCACTTGACACACCCAAACCTGCCCTTTTTATTCATGTACGGTACCCCTAAGGTAGGCCCCAGGTAGCCCCATGGGCAGGGTGCAGTGTACATTAAAGGTAGGACATGTAGTGATGTGTTTTTTATATGTCCTAACAGTGAAATACTGCTGAATGAGATTTTCACTGTTGCAAAGCCTATCTCTCTCATAGGGTAACAAGGGGGTCTGCCTTTAAATATTAATAAAGTGCATTCAAGAGCAAATAGAAATATGGAGTTTGTGGTCTGGGCTCACAATTTAAAAAGTTAAAAATACATATTTTAGTGTGGTTGGTTTTTGGTTTGTGAGTTTGAAAATGCCACTTTTAGAAAGTAGGCATTTTCCTGCTTAAACCATTCTGTGACTATGCCTGTTTGTGGATTCCCTGTCTGGGTCAGTTTGACAATTGGGCTGTTTGTGCATCTCCACTAGACAGTGACACAAAGGGAGCTGGCGTACAACCTGCATATCCTGATGAGCCATCTGTGCTAGGAGGAGAGGGAGGAGTGGTCACTCTGATCTGAAAGTTCTGTGTCTGCCGTCACACAATGCAGTCTCCAACCCCCTGGTGTGTTTGGGGCCTGGCCTGGGCAAGGAAGGATCTTGCAAACAAGAGAGAGATGGCTTTGAAATTTACCAACTTCAAAAGCAGAAAGGGGTATAAGTATGGGACCCAAAACCCCTGCAAATCAGATTACTTCAAGGATTCAAGAGGAAACTCTGCCTGGAGAAGAGCTAAGGAGAAGTGCTGCCCTGGCCTGTAACTGTGCTGCGTTGGGCTATCCCGCAGTTGCTGCTGATTCCTGTGCAAGGGGACAGAGACTAGACTTTGTATTGCATTCCTGCTTGAGAGGTATCTCCAAGGGCTTGGAGTAAAGTTTTCCTCCTATTTTGAAGCCTCAGGGACAGCAAAGGCTTCACCACCCAGTTCTGAGTCTGCCTGCCGTGGACTCTAGCTTGCCAAAGGGTGCCATTCCAGTTCCTGGGCCCTGGAAGTGAATTTCCGGAGAAAAAACTGTCTAACGACTCCAGAAAATGCCATGCGACTTCGTAAAGGACGCCACTGCCCAGAACCGCCATGCCACCTACCCAGAGTCCGTGTGACGACCCCTATGTGCCTGTAGGCTTCGCATCTCTGCAGCCACTGATCCCGTCTGACTTCGCTGACTTTGGAGTGTCGTAAGTCTGACGTCTGTAACATCTGATGCCATTGCAGTGCCTGCGGCCCTGTGCTGCCATTGCGACCCCGTGAGGTCGTCCCGCAGCATCCTGACTTCACCGGACTTGTGCATTCTGGAACCAAGGGACTGATTTTGCAACCAATGCAACTTTGCCTCTACCGCTCTGCAGTAAAGTCTTGACACCGCTGTGCAAAGCCTCTGCCCTTCGGATACAGCAATGCCTCACTCCCCGACTCCATATGCACCGGCCTGTTTTCTACTTGTTTGTTAAGGTACTATACCAGCGGGATGAATGACTCCGTAAATGGCACCATTGGTGTCACACTATAGGAAACGACTCCGTCACGAAGCTGCTTAATACCAACTTGCAGTATTTGTGCCTATAGCACTATTTTTTTATTTTTAATTGTGGATTGAGGATTTTTGTCATATTTAGTCTTGTTTATTTAGGTAAAATAATAACTATTTTTCTAAACCTGTGTTCTGCCATTTTGTAGTAGTTCGTACAAATACTTAACACATTATCTCTGAAGTTAAGCCAGCCTGTTGTGCCAAACTACCAAGGGGATAAGCGGGGGTTAACTAAGAGTGAGTCTCCTGTACCCTGACTAGAGTGAGGGCCTTTGTTTGGACAGGGGGTAGCCTGACTGCCAACCAAAGACCACATTTCTAACAAAAGCGCTACACTACAAACCAATAGGCTGCAAATTATCTCTATTCTCTTTTTCAGTTTTTGAAGAAACAATAACATAACAAGTTTGACCTTTGTAGTGAGTGCCTCTGCAGCATATACAGACACAGTCTGCTTTTTCTAAACAAACTGGTTTAAACTTTCTAATCCTTCGGTAAAGTTATCACGAGTAATACCTGCCTCTTGTTCTCCTACATCTGTACATATCAGGGCTTCATTTTCTCTATACCCCTCTTCAGGCCCAAAAGATGGGCCTGAAGAGGGCCCATTCTACCTATGCTACAGTACCATGCAAAAAAGCTCTGTTTATTTGTTCTAAACGTAGTGCAGGAGTCTTCACATTGTAAAGCCTCCTAACGAAAGTTTGCATTTGAGAGTTGTTAGAAATGGGGTTTTTGGTTGCCAGTCAGGTTACCCCCTGTCTAAGCAAGGATCTTCACTCTAGTCAGGGTAAAAGAGAATAACTCTCAGCTAACCCCGCTCACCCCCTTGGTAGCATGGCAGGAGCAGGCAGGCTTAACTTCAGAGTGCTAGGTGTAAAGTATTTGTACCAACACACACAGTAACTTAATGAAAACACTACAAAATGACAAAACACAGGTTTAGAAAAATAGAAAATATTTATCTAAACAAAACAAGACCAAAACAACAAAAATCCACCATACACTAGTCGAGTTATTAATTAAATTGCAAAAAAAGTCTTCATGTTCTTTTAAACACAACGCTAACGCTTTTAGCATGAAAATGTACCTGGGTCACGTCAAAATAATCCGAAGGGGCGAGTGTGCTTCGTAAAAGGTAAGCGGCGCATCGATTTCTCACCCGCAATCAAGGTCGTGCATCGTTTCTCCTTCTCCGGTCCGATCGGCGTGCATCATTTCTTTCCCTGCAGGAGAGAGATGCGTTGATCTGGACAAAATACCTGGGGTCTGGGCAGGCTTGCATTGTTTTTCTGAGCACTGCGATGTTGCATCATTTCTCCAGACGCGTGCGTTGATTTCCCAGCTGCGCTGCATCGATTTCAGCCACAGAGCCGGCGACACGTCATTTCTTTAGCAGCTCTTGGCGGTTACATCGGATATATCCCAGCACTGTGATCTGTGCGTGGATTTCCAACCTTGGTCCACCAGCTTCACCTGTCAAGGCCCCAGGAACTGGATAGGGCACCACTTGGCAAGGCAGGAGTCTCAGCAGAGGCTCCAGTTGCTGGCAGAGAGAAGTCTTTGCTGTACCTGAGACTTCAACAACAGGAGTCAAGCTCAGTTTCCAGGCATTAGAGAGTTCTTCACAAGTAGGAAGGCACACAAAGTCCTGCCTTTGTCCTCTTGCACAGGCAGAAGCAGCAACTGCAGGATAGCACCACAAAGCACAGTCTCAGGCAGGGCAGTTCTTTTTCCTCAGCTCTTCAGCTCTTCTCCAGGCAGAGGTTCCTCTTGGTTTCCAGAAGTGATCTAAAGTCTGTGGTTTTGGGTACCCTTCTTATACCCATTTTGCCCTTTGAAGTAGGCTTACTTCAAAGAAAAGTTTCTCTTGTTTGTGGAATCCTGCCTTGGCCAGGCCACAGACACACATCAGGGAGTTGGAGACTGCATTGTGTGAGGGCAGGCACAGCCCTTTCAGGTGTGAGTGACCACTCCTCCTCCCCTCCTAGCACTGATGGCTCATCAGGATTTGCAGGCTACATCCCAGCTCCCTTTGTGTCACTGTCTAGAGAGAGGTGCAAACAGCCCAACTATCAAACTGACCCAGACAAGGAATCCACAAACAGGCAGAGTCACAGAATAGGTTAAGCAAGAAAATGCCCACTTTCTAAAAGTGGGATTTTCAAACACACAATCTTAAGCCCCCATGTTAACCTGTGAGAGGGACAGGCCTTGCAACAGTGAAAACCGAATTTAGCAGTATTTCACTGTTAGGACATATAAAACACATTATTATATGTCCTACCTTAAACATACACTGCACCCTGCCCATGGGGCTACCTAGGGCCTACCTTAGGGGTGTCTTACATGTAAGAAAAGGGAAGATTTAGGCCTGGCAAGTGGGTACACTTGCCAAGTCAAATTGGCAGTTTAAAACTGCACACACACACACACACTGCAGTGGCAGGTCTGAGCCATGTTTACAGAGCTACTATTGTGGGTGGCACAATCAGTGCTGCAGGCCCACTAGTAGCATTTGATTTACAGGCCCTGGCACCTCTAGTGCACTGTACTAGGGACTTACCAGGAAATCAAATATGCCAATCATGGATGAACCAATTACATACACATTTTGTATAGGAGCACTTGCACTTTAGCACTGGTAAGCAGTGGTAAAGTGCCCAGGAAACAAAAACAGCAAAAACAGAAAATTCGTCAGCATGTCAATTGATTGCTGTAGAATACTATAAATACTACTACACCTCCACTTATATACAGGGGCCTGTCTATGCCTTCCCTGTACCTCTTCTGCTATAGCTTCCTCTATATTTCTCAGTACTAGGACCTCTTTTCCAATAGGAGAGCCATCTTTTACTTCATAACATCATCCCAGAATGATCAACTGCATGCACTAATCTGTTCTCTTGCAAGTAGCTCTCCTCATTAAAAAAAAAGCACAGCACTAGAAGTATGTTTTCATTCACCACTGAAACCCTTGCAAAATGTTTTCTATTAAACAATCATTTCTTTTGACTTTTTCTCCTTATACTCAAGAATATCTTATCTACTGGTTTCATACTGTTTAGAATGAGAATAAACAGCTTTCTTTTCAGAGGAAAAGCTTCATCAACCACACCCTCAAAACGCTCCTTTTGGGCAACAGTTAATCTCCTTCTATTATACTTTTCATATATTTCATTAGGTTTTGAATTACTCTGCTACAAAATATTTTAACTCTAATTTCTTGAACTAGTGCTGCCTTCTAGTTAAAGTCTGTACTTCATTGTAGGACTCTTTACTTTTCTTATCATGTTGTTTTACTCCTTTCTTAGTTAATGTCAAACTCTGGCCCAGATTCTAGAGGACCTAGTGTTATTCTAACGAAACATTAGCATCATTTTTTGATGCTAATGTTGTATTAGTTGGCCAAAAACACTGTGCCATAATTACAAAGTGGTGCAATGCTCGCATTGCACCACTTCGTAACTCCTTGTGCCATATTATGCCTGTGACAGGCATAATGTAGGCAAGTGTATGCTAAGAGCAGGCATTAAAGGGTGGCTCCCATTGTTTTTAATGGGCCTCTGGGTGATTTGCAGGATTAGCGTCGACATTTTTGGTGCTAATCCTGCAAAGCGTTGAAAGTTATTTTAAATATGTCGCACACAATGTGGCATTAGGGGGCGCCAAGGGGCACAAGAAAAGTGGCGCAGCACTAGGTGCAGTGCCACTTTTCATGAATCTGCCCCTTAGTTTCTTATGTGCTTGATTGTTTCTGTCTTTCAAGTTGACCACATACTATCTTAAGAAATGTCTTTGTTTTCTTACCAACAGTTCTTTTTCCCTTCTGTGTTTTTTCTGCATTTTGCCCCTTTTGTTGCTCAGTTGTAAGCAGATAGTAATGTTGTCTCTCTTTCTTTGCTCAGTTTTTGCCAGCATTGAAACTCTGTACAGCTAAGTAGAAATTTGTATCTAAAAAGTAATAAAAAAGATACATATATGTTTTAACTATTATTATTAAATATTTTAATTACTTAACTTGATTTATTAAAAATTCTCACAGTTATTTCAACCAAAAGATAAACATACAAATTGACAGGGTGCTTTCAGAGACCAAATTGAGTTGGCAAAAAAGTAAACACACAGCAGTAGGCCTCAATCATGATTAGGGCAGCACATCTCTGAAAACCATGACAGGATTGTGTTAGTAATTTCTAAAATATATGAGCGAATGTAGCAGTCAACCTATAGAACAGTTATTATACATTTTATCAAAAGCATCAGTATGTGAATCTCTGTTTTTGTACCTATATGGCCCTGTGTATGTAAGTGCCAGAACAAATTTATCCGTAACTGTGTCAGGAAATAGAAAATTATGTGGGTGTGTTTTGAACTGCTGTTTGCACTGATGCATACATAACTAGTTTCTGACTATGTGAGTAAATGTAGTACTCTCGTCTCACTCTCTGACTGGGTGACACAGGTGATCTATGCTTTCTAATCATGATGTAAGTTACTTTATAAGTGTTATAGTCTATGTACTTCTTATTTTAGCAGTATATAATTTCATCAGAGAGTTTCTAAAACTGAAAACGAACTCTATCAACCCCTTAAGCACAAACCAGCATGTATGATGGCATTCCTATAGCATATCTCAGATGAGAGTTAGTTCTATTAAAAACCTGACTATTACATTTGACAAAGGAGTTTTACAGACCAAATTGAGTGGTGGGTGGCACAGCACACCCTGGCTCTGCAGTAGTAGTCCATAGCCATGATTAAAGCAATATTTCTCTGTATACATATCATGATTATGTCACTGCTTGCCTATATTTCTCACTGAATGTATGAGTCCACCTATAAAAGTACTTTGAAATGTTCCAATATATGGACTGGTAAGTAACGCTCTCTTTTAATTTCTGTATGAGTTTGTAAATGGGTATGTAATTAGCTAAATTAATACCTCACTGCTTCTGTTACAGAATACAGGGATAGGTAGCGCTGCCTCTAATTACTTTGGATACTGCTACATAGACAAGAACAGACCAACATGAGTGGGCAGTGACAGTGCATACGTAGGCTGTGCAATAGTAGGCTTCATTTATGATTAGAGCAGCATTGGCATCCATACATAACAAGATTATGTCACTGTTTGCTTATACTTCTCACTGAATGTATAAGACCACCTATAGAAGTGCTGTGAAATATTTCATTCTATGTGACCGTATGTCACTCTCTCGGTTAGTACCTTTGTGGGTTTCTAAATGGGTATGTAAGTAGCTGAAAGAATACCTCACTGCCTCTGTTACAGAATACAGGGATATGTGATTGTCACTCTAATTGCATTTGATACTGCTACATAGACAAGTGCAGACAAACATGAGCGGCCAGTGACAGTGCACACACAGGCTCTGCAGTAGTAGGCCTCAACAGTGATTAAAGCAGAATTTGTCTGCATACATATCAAGATTATGTCACTGCTTGCATATATCTCTCACTAAATATACAAGTCCACCTATAGAAATGCCTTGAGGAGCTCCAAAATATGGGCCAGTAAGTAACTATTTCTTTTAGTTTTTGTAAGATTTTGTATATGGGTATGGAAGTAGCAGAATGAATACCTCACTGAGTTTGTTACAGAATACAGGGATATGAGGCTCTACCTCTAATTGCATTGGAATCTGCTACATAGACAGGCACAGACCAGCATGAGTGGGCAGTGACAGTGCACACACAAGCACTGCAGTAGTAGACCTAAACCATGGTTAAAGCATTATTTGTCTCCATAAATTACAAGACTGTCACTGCTTATTCATATTTCTAAGTGAATGTACTACTCCACCTATAGAAGTACCTTGAGATATTACACCATATGTGCCGGCATGTCACTCTCTCTTATAGTACCCCTATGGGTTTCTAAAAGGGTATGTAAGTAGCTGAATGAATACCTCACTGCATGTGTTAGGGAATACAGGGGTATGTGGCTGTGTCTCTAATTGCATTTAAAACTGCTACATACAAAAGTACTTTCTGAGTATGTGAGTGAATGTAGAAGTGTTTGTGTCGCTCTCTGGGTCAGACAGAGGGTGTATGCTTTGGAAACATGTATGTCAGTTCCTTTATAAGTTATATACTCTATGTAGTGCTTGGCTTAGTGGTCTATAACTACATTTATCAGTTATTCAACTGAAAAGGACATGTCTCCCGTTTCAGGCAGAAACCACTGTACTTTATAGCATACCTTCAGCATATCTCAAAGATGAGTAATGCCTTCTAAAAAAATAGGTTTGACTCTACCAACACGTATACTAAAAAGTACCTAATAAATAACTGATTACTGTCACAGGTTCATGCTTCATGTACACCAAAACTGAATGTGTACCTGTTTCAAAACTGACTCTTGTATTTCTCTTTTAAAATAGAATAAGTAGGACTACAACTCACAGGATTCAAAGGAAAACATTCTTTGTAAGTAGCACATTATGTATAGGCATTTTAAACTTTTACATCTTCTAATACATTGCAAAGTAATAGAGCATGCATTAAAGCAGCACATGTACAATATGCGGTTCCATGGCAACAGATTGTGAACCATCTTCTTACCCACTTAGGCCCTCATTACGAGGCTGGCGGTCATCAGACCGACAGCCTCCTGGCCGCAGTCTTACTGCCGCGAACCCGGTGGTAAAGTCCATTGCATTACTAGTTGGGGGGTTTGGCTGAAGCCAAACTGCCACAATGTTGCCTGGCCTGCTGGTGTGGCCGTGGCATTACGAGGCAGCATACCACCAGGCTTTTCGCGGCAGTCGCCCCACAAGGAAAAGCCTGGCGGTCACACACCCAGTGACAGGAATCCCCATTCCTGTCATCAGCACATACACACACATGCCCACACACCCCCATGGACCCCACCGCTCTTCAGCATACATGCACACTCCGCCCTCCAAATACACAGTCATGCAAGCACACCCCTTCATCCACACTCATCCACACACCCCCTTCATCCACACACTCCCCCTTCATCCACACTCATCCACACACCCCCCTTCATCCACACACATGCACATACACACACCCTCCACGCACACAGACATATACTCATGCACAACCATTTAGGCACACATACACACACACACCAAACACATACACCCAACACCCCTTAACCCTGCCTTTCGGACGATCGACTTACCTTTTCCAGTGAGGGGGTCATCTGGGAGGGGATGAGTTCTGGCATTTTCCACCACCAGCGCAGCACCGCCATACAGGACTCCGCCACACCATATTACATATCGTAAAATGGCGGGTGGTGTCTTGTTGGCATGGTGGTGCTGGTGGTAGAACTGCCTCTTTAACTCTGTTGGCTAGGCCGACGGAGTCGAATATTCACCTGTAAATGGGCGGAAGTCCTTTCAGGACTTGTAATATGGCAGTGGGCAGACCGCCAACACCGGTGGTCTGTTCGCTGCAGCGACTTTGGCGGTCTTCAAAAAAGATCAACAAAGCCAATATGAGGGCCTTAGTTTGCACCTTGGAGAAACCGCATCATTGTCACCTAGTAATAAATATATAAAATAAGTTAAACTAGCACTCATATATCTATTTCATATTCTCTATCAACAATGCCACACAGAAAAATCCATTTTAATCAATTTATTTTCTCAGAATTAAACATAATTCACATACCTGAATATTGAGTTTGTTGGTTAAATAGATTTCTTTGCTCTTAATAGATAGATTAAAAACGTTCAGAAATTATGACTGCTAAGCATAAGAATGAGATACCACTCTCATGTAAAGGAACCATGAATGGCAATCTTTTCAACTTTGCACTGCCTGATACTGTTGAAGTCAGCAAATAAAACATACCTTTAATATCTTACTTTTGTAAGTCCAGTTCTGAATGGTTAGTGTGTTTTAACCCTTTCATGCACTTTTATAAAGGAGCTCAGTCTGTTGGACTTTTTGTCCATATTAGCATCTTAATTGAGATTATTGCTGCAAAGGCGCGAAAAAGACGGGTGTCCAAAACATATGTAGCAACATATTTTTAAGAGCTTAGGAATACAGTATACTTTATTACTGATATCTCACCAGTATATTAAATACTTACTATGCAATAATGAGTAAAACACCTGTAATTTTTAGAAAGAAAGAACTCTGGGAGTCATTTTGACCTCAGCGGTCTTTTTCCAAGACCGCCGAGGGACCGCGGTGCGGAAGACCGCCAGTGGTGGCGGTTTGCCGCTCGGCCTATTATGACCGTTGGCGGCTCTCCGTCCTTTTACGGATGGAGAGCCACCAACATCCATACTGGTGGGAGGCGGGGAAGTGGAGGTTGCTCCACCGCCATGCCAACAGAACACCGCCCAGCGAATCACGTCCTGTGATTCGCCGTGGCGGTGTTCTGTTGACAGTGTGGTGTCGGCGGAGCAGCCCTCATGGCTCCCGTCCCCTCCCGGAGGATAGTCAGACCAGGTAAGTCGATCGTCCGTGAGGGGAGGGGGGTGTTGTGTGTTGTGTGCGTGCATGGGGGTGTGCATGTGTGTATGTAGAGGGGGTGTGTGAGTGCGTGTATGCGTGCGGGGGTGTTGTGTGTTTGGGAATGAGTGCATGTATGTCTGTAGGTATGTCTGTATGGATGTGTGCGTGTATGTTTGAATGTGGGTGTGTGTGTGTGTCGGTGTGTGTGCGTGTATGTGTGTTGGTGGTGCCTGCGTGCGTGTCGTGTGTGTATGAGTGATGTTGTGTTGGGGGTCGGGGTGGGGAGGGGGGTCCTGCCACCTTTGGGGTGTGGCAAGGGTGGTGGGGGGGTAGGGGAGGGAGTCAGGGTGGTGGTGGGGGGTGGGGGAGACCCCTATCAGTGTCAGGGAAGGAATTCTCTGGCACTGATAGTGCTCACCGCCATGGATTTCATGGCAGTTTCAAACCGCGTGAAATCCATGGCGGTCAGCCGGGTCCAAATACCGCCGGCGGTATAGTGACGACCGCTGGGCTGGAGACCCAGGTCTCCAGCCCAGCGGTCGTCTCCGCCCTGGCGGGCGGAACGGAGAAGCGGCGAATTACCATGGCTGTAACCGCCATGGTCATAATACAAAAAAAAAGACCGCCAGCCTGTTGGCAGTCTTACCGCCGCTTCTCCGCCTTCCGCCAGGGTCATAATGACCCTCTCTGTCTTTAACAACCTTTCCCCCAGTACACTCTTAGCACAGTCTCCATAGCAACCCACTAAAACCAGCAGGTCACAAGTTCACAGAACATTTGACAAAGGGCATACTAGCTACAAAATGACCTGCAGCAGGTGTGCTTTACTGTACTGACTGAAAAACACATCCAAGAGTGTGCCAAATGTTTATTTTTACCAGACCCAATCATAGAGCAACTTGATAATCCTTTCTACTCACAACCTAATTTCATTCACTAGCAAAGTCACAGCATCCAATCAAAATTTCTTAATCTAAAGCATACGTCCATTTTAAGTGCCTTTCATTTCTCTACATTACTCACAACAGCCTTCACCGCTCTGCTACTTCACTTTGAAATGGTTAAAGTGTGGATTGTTGGACACAGGTATGTTTTTTGGGCACGGGAGGTTGCTAGAAAGAGTGGCATTGACAGGGACTTGGGTTTGGCTAATGTGGACATTAACTGGGATGACCACAGAGGGTTAAAATGGCATCAATGAATGCCTTTGGTTAAAAGCAATAGAGATTGACAACCCCCTCACCTCATTGTTGTGCACTGTGGTAGTAATGACCTGAGCACACTGACTGGCGTAGGATTGGATCTCCTAATGAAGGGTGCCTTTGCACAACTGATGTCACTTTTACCTCACACTGTCTTGGTGTCCTCTAACAAATGCCAAAGGCAGAAATGGAAGTGATCAAATCACTTCTGTCCACAGATTGACAAAGCAATGAAACATCTTAATAAAACAGTTTCTGCATTCCTTGGAGACCATAACATAGGCTGTATCTACCACAACAATCTGCGCTTTGACATGCATGGCATCTACAGAAGCCATGGTGTGCACTTTACTAAATGAAGACAACAGGTGTTTCTTAGTAGCCGGAAAGTGTTCCTCTGGTTTTATATGTAACTGCCCAAAACTCACAATGTACACAAAGGCTCTTCTGAGGGCCACCCTACTTCCCAAAATGTTTGCTGATTATTTTCAATCTAATATTTTGTTGTTGTAAACATTTCAATAATCGCAATGACATTAATAACACTGACGGCCCCATTCATTGACTATGTTATGAGTGATGTAATACGTGAGGTCATAAGCAGTGCATTACTGGGGTGCAAGTTATAATTAGCTGAGGTAACTGTAACTGCTGAATTTCTATGGTTTTGTGTGAGTACATTCAGAACCTATCTAGAACATCCCTTTAACCTTTGTTTTTTTCAATGTATTTTAAAGTTTTTTTTATTCGATATCCTAACTATAACCTCTGTCTAACCTTTATTTTTTTCAGTGAATTTCTATGTTTTATATATTCTATTTCCTAACTATAACACCTCTGTAACCTTTGTTTTCTTCAGTGAATTTCTATGTTTTTTTAAATTGTATTTACAAACTAAAACATTGAAGTAACCTTTGTTTTTTCAGTGAGTTTCTATGTTTCTTTGAATGCTATTTCCTAACTATAGTGACCTTGTAAGCTTTGGCTTTTCTCAGGGAATTTACATGTTTTTTGAGTTGTAACTTCTTAAATGTAACATGGCTGTAGTCTTCTTTTTTTTAATTAATTTTCTAACGTTTTTTGTAATTGTGTTTTGCAAGTGTGATTTTTTTCATAAATTTTATTTTTATTATGTATTTTTTTTCGGAATAATTTACTACAAAGAATATTAGGCTTTTTTAAATGCTTGTATGGATGAGTGAGTAGGTATGTGTTTTGGCACGTAAGTATCAGTTTAGTGGTAACTATTAATTGTAGTTGTGGTGTGTTTGTAAGGAAATATTAAATGTATGTAAAGACATTCCCTACATGATATTTTCCTATACTTAGTAATTGTGTATATGAGGATGATTTATAATAAAGTTGTAAATCTGATTTAGAGTGTGATGCACCAGTTTTCTGTTTAATGGCTTCCGTTCCTGCGAGCGATTAATTGGGATGTTGGCGTAGTACATAAAAACAGAATATAACATAATTGTAACATTATTATTTCATTAAAGTGGTGTACAATCATTTATATGTGTAAGTAATCTATTCCTAAAAAGATTTCCTCATTTTGATTTTGTATGTCACGACGCATTCGCGTGTCAAGATTACGAAGTTGTTAGAGTCTGTCACGTGACCTCGAAATAAAAGGTTTTCATTCTTCAATACAGGAACAAGTTACATTATAGGTAAAAAAAAACATGCAATCTTCCAATTTGGATTAAACCTTCAGAAAGAGAAGAAACTCTTTTGGCTGTGCTGCAGCCAGTCCTATTTTCTGCAAGTTTTATACTTTTTTTTGCTATTTGAAAATAAAATGACATCTAGTTCATCTCAGTTGCCTCAGGAGCAAGCAGAGGAAGAAAGTTCTTCATATCAAGAAGTTACCCCAAAGAGCAATCAATTTCTTGGAAATGTTTTGTTATCCCTTTGGGAGAAAATAAGATTGTAGCCAACCTGATCAAATGCACACTATGTGATAAAGTAGTTTCTCAAGGATTGAGCAAGAGATACTCTGCCCTACAACTAGTATGCTTTACCATCTCGAAGCATCCCACAACAGGCAGTATCAAAGTGCTGTGAGGGAGGAAAGAGCTGGAGAAACATCACAATTAAGTACACCTACTTCATCTGTGGGAGAGATTGTGCCAGAGGAGTTAGGAAACTGGTTGTCTCATCTTGTTATTGAATTTACTAGAGTGGGAAGCTTCTACCTGGACTGCAAAACAATTCTAACAGTAGGAGAGCAGTCAGTTGCTTCGATGAAGAAAGCTGCTAAAGCTCACAAATGTTAATTTTGCTTTTCTTTCTTTTCGTGATGCCCTTTTCAAGCTTTTGCAAGTGCTAAGGAAGTTGTTATCTGCTAGTTGCCATTTTATTTCAAACAAATACAAAACAAATTCACAAAACTTGATGAAAAACGCAAAACATCTTTAAAAGAGTTCCAATGGGTGCATGAGTGTGTGTGGGGGTGATTGACTGAGTGCATGTGTGCACGTATGGGTGAGTGAATATCTGAGTGCATGCATGAGTCAGTGCCTTCGCGTATGAGTGTGTGTATGGGTGATTGAGTGCATGCATGTATGAGTGAGTGAATGCATGAATGAGTGAGTGTCAAAGCCCAGCTCACCTGAGTTCTTGTTCAGTTCTGATGGAGGTTGAAGACAATCCGACCCCACCCTGAAACTGCTTGTTCTAGCACACTAGTTTTTAAAACAGTGCACTAAGAACAGAAGCTCAAGGGAAGGGTGGAAGTGGATAAAATAAAAAAGAGAGACAACACCGTTCTTGCGTTTCCACTGTTGAAGTGCTGCACAAATCTGCGGCCCTTTCTGACTTCTGTAGAAACTGGTGCCTAATGAAACATAAACAAAGAACAGATAAGTGCAACCTTTTCCTAAATGGGTTCCTGACTATCCCTTTATTTATTAGAAATTCTCTTCTAAAAGTACCTCTTGGATCCTGGTCTCTAGTTTCCAGGTTTGGAATGTGTTACTGCTCTGGGATGTGTTTTCTATTACTGTAAAGCTTCTAAAACATTAAACAAATACCGTTATCAGAATTACCAATATCAAACATTCATCATAATATAACTAAAGCCTAAATTCCCAATAGCAGACTCACTTTTCCCATATTTCCAGAATCTTTTATAAAACAAATACTGTACTTTTACATCAAAATACAGCATGTAATTTGTGCAAGTCCTTGATTTACTGTTTGCCTTGCTGTTAATGGTTTCCACTGTTCGATTCTTAAAAGTTCCATGAGAAAAAACAATGTTTGCTTCACAAAGTTCTGCAAAATATTCTTGTAACAAAGCGTTTGAATCACAATGTTCGTGGAAGGTATTTAGTTTCAAATTGTCTATACACGAATCCAGAAATTGTTGTCAAAGTTCTTTCAGGTAATAAAAGGTTTTGCACTTACTTGTTGCTGGCAAGAGATACTGATCAGTCTAACCTTGTCTTCTTTCTCTTTTGCAGGTTACTCATAGGAGAGAGGCTGAAGCAAGGAGGAACCGGAAACCGGAAGAAGGAAGAGCCAGAAGCTGCGCCCATTGAAGTCAATGAAAGTCTGTAAAGAGCAGGAGTGCCAGCGCCGAGGGATCTGTTCTCAGGTAAGCGGGAGGTAGACGAGCACAAGCACTGGGTGAGGCTCGGGGATGCCTTTTATAGACAGGGCTGGGTGTGGTTTGAAGGGCTGGGTGTGGTCCTCACATGCTGCACATGTTCTTGGAAGGTGTGCAGAGCTGGGTGTGGTTTGAAGAGCTGGGTGTGGTCCTCACATGCTGCACATGTTCTTGAAAGGTGTGCAGAGTTTCAGTTATTATACAAATGAGTTGGATTAACACTTGGCCTAGGGAGGAGTATTTTAATGAAGCCTTGGTAAAAGCAAGGCCCAATGTGTAAACAAAAACAGCACATTAAACAACATACACAGAAGCCTAGGGGGGGGAAGGTAAGATAACAAGAAAGGCTTTCAATAGTAAGTTTAAAAGGGAGCTATTACAGAACCCACTAGTGCAGTGAGAGGGGACATGCTCTTTGCTGTGTACAAACCCTAACAGTTGCCCCCCTCAAAGGCCCTCCTACAGGGCGGGGTTTTCCTGAATTTTTTAAATAAAACCGTCTAATCAGCTGTGGGGCATGTACATATGATGCTGGTTCCCATGAGTTCTCAGATCCATCATATCCTTTCCATTCTACTAAATAAAACAGACGTCCACTAATTCTTTTTGAGTCTTTTATGCTTTTCACTTCATATTCCAGATTTCCCTTAATTGGTATGGGTGGAGGTGGTGGTTCAGGTCGGGTTTTTGAGTTGTACGGCTTAAGCAAGGACACATGGAATGTAGTATGTACTGGATATTCTTTTGGTAAATCTAATTTTACTGTTACCGGGTTTACTATGGCAGTTATACTAAAGGGTCCAATGAAACGTGGTTGCAGCTTTCGGGATCCCTCTATGTTTAGGTTCTTTGTGGAGAGCCATACCTTGTCACCAATTTTATACATTGGGGCCTCAGACCTGTGTTTGTCTGCTTGTCTTTTCATGCTTTCCTTGTACTTTAATAAATGTTTCCTGGCTTTGTCTTGTATGTCACCTAACCTCGTTAGTCTATCCGTTACTGTAGGCAACAGGGAATCTTCTAACAAAATGGGTATAGCTCTTGGATGATACCCCTGCAAGAAATAGAATGGTGAGCAAAGTAGAGCTGAATGCTCAGTATTATTATAAACAAACTCTGCTACAGGGAGAGCTTCCAACCATTCACTAGAATAATCAGCCAATAAACAACGTAGCGTTTGAAGTAAGGTTTGGTTCAGTCGTTCAGTCTGTCCATCTGTCTCTGGGTGGAAAGCAGTGGATAAGGCCACATCTATTTTCAGTTTTTCACATAATTTTTTCCAAAATCTGGAGTTGAACTGGCTCCCTCGGTCTGACACCACTTTGCTTGGCAAACCATGTAAACGCACAATTTCCCTTATAAAAATATCGGTAAATTCTGCCGCCGTGGGTAATTTCCGTAATGGTACAAAATGTGCCATTTTAGATAAAAAATCCACTATAACCAACACTGTTGTGAAGGATTTTACAGGTGGTAAACCTACAATAAAGTCTACGCTCACAGTGTGCCAAGGTTGTTTGGGTGTTGGCATTGGTATTAACAAGCCGTCAGGAGCCTTATGAGAAGATTTATGTCTTGCACAAATTGGACAGGTAGTGACAAATTGCTTAATGTCCTTTCTTATAGTGTCCCACCAAAAGTGTGTTTGCACATTTTCCAGGGTTTTTACCCAACCAGGATGACCTGCCAACGGTGAGGCGTGATGCCAAATTATCACCTGTGTTTGTAATTCAGAGTTGAGCACTAACAGCATGTTGTCGTGATACAATAAATCTCGTTGTATTGTGTTATGGGAATCCTTTAACCAATCCTGAGGTGCTATTTGCATGTGTGCATTATATAGATCTGTGATGAAATCCTTCTGTTGTACTGGTGCCAACAACTTTTGGGGAGGAATAATGGGTTCTCCTATTTTATCTTGTTTCATGTCTGAGGTATGTCCGTATCTAGATAACACATCAGATTGAATTTGTTGTGCACCTGGTCTATAGGTTATAACAAAGTCAAATGTGCAAAAAAAAATTAACCAGCGCATCTGACGTGGTGTTAGTGCTTTAAGTGATCCAAAAAACTGTAGGTTCTTATGGTCAGAAAAGATTGTAACTGGGTACTTGGCTCCCATTAAATGGTGCCTCCATTCTGAAAAGGCTACTTTGATAGCTAGTAGTTCCCTTTCAGCCACAGTGTAATTTTGTTCAGCTGGCAATAACTTTTTAGAATAGAAGGCTATAGGATGTAACTGGCCATCTACTGCATCTCGTTGAGAGAGAACTCCTCCTAAAGCTACTTGTGAAGCATCCGCTTCAACAAAAAAGGGCAAGTCAGGATCAGGATGTTTCAGAATTGGGGCTGAAGTGAACTTTTGTTTTAGGAGTTGAAAGGCGTGTGCCGCCTCATCAGTCCAAAGAAATCGTTGCCCTTTCCGCAACAAGGTAGTTATTGGGGCCGCAATGTCTGCAAAATGTGCAATAAACCTCCTATAAAAATTGGCGAAACCCAGAAATTTCTGAATATCTTTTACAGAGGATGGTTCTGGCCAATCAGCAATAGCACTGATTTTCTTTACATCCATAGTTATTCCTTGAGGTGACAGGCAGTATCCTAAAAAGTCCACCTTGTTGACATTAAAAGTACACTTTTCTAACTTAGCAAAAAGATGATTTTCTTTTAACTTTGATAATACTGCAAGAACATGTTGGGTATGTTCTTCTGAGTTCTTAGAGTAAATGAGGATGTCGTCTATGTATACTATGACACAAACGTCCAGGAATTCGTGTAGGACCTCATTTATAAAGAACTGAAAGGCCGCAGGGGCATTACATAACCCAAAGGGCATTACTGTGTACTCAAATAAACCAAACTTTGTCTTGAAAGCTGTCTTCCACTCATCCCCCTCTTTTACTCGGACCAGGTGGTAAGCTCCCCGCAGATCTAGTTTAGTGTATACAGTTGAACGTCTTAATTGATCCAACAACACAGGTATTAGAGGAAGAGGATATTTATTCTTTATTGTAGCCTTATTTAGTCCTCGATAATCGATACACGCGCGCAGGGATTTATCCGGCTTCGGGATAAAAAAGAGTGGAGATGACACCGGAGATGTGGAATGACGGATGAACCCAGACTGTAGTAGGTCATCTAGGTAGGTTCTTAAGTATTTGGTTTCTTCGTCAGTCAAAGCATATACTCTGTTATTAGGTAAAGGGGCCCCTGGGATAAGATCTATACGGCAGTCATAAGACCGATGTGGGGGCAGCACACTAGCCTTTACTGGATCAAAGACGTCTTTAAAGTCAGAATATTCAGGAGGGAGACTTGGTTCATCTTGTGTAACACTAGCACAGTGTAATACTGTGCTCTGTTCTGTACCTGCTTCTTGATAGCAATTGGTTCTACAGAAAGAGGAATCCAAAGTAACAGTTCTATTCACCCAATCAATTTTTGGGTTATGAGTTGTTAACCAGGGTACCCCGAGAATCAAACCAAAATTAGGAGTATCTATCAGATCAAAGCTAATCACCTCTGTGTGCCCGTTCTGACAGACCATAACAAGTGGACTTGTTTGTTTTGTGATTAATCCAGAGGTCAATTCTGACCCATCCACTGCACATACTGCTTCTGGACAAGGCTTTAGGCACATAGGAAGTCCTAAGATTTCAGCTAATTTATTATCCACAAAATTTCCTGTCGCGCCTAAGTCCAGTAGGACAGGGAGAGAATGCCTCACTTGGGTAGTAACAATTAAAACTACCTGAATTATGAAATGTCTAGGTATGTGCGGTACCCTGAAGGCTGCAGCATTAAAGGTTTGATTAAGATGTTTTCTCGAACAAGTAACCTCTCCCCTTGTCGAGCTTAATCGTTTCCCGATTCAGTTGAGGAGGTGGAGGAAACAGCACCCTTTCGTGGAATTTTAGGCTTTACTGGACATTCTCTGGCAAAGTGACCTGCCCTGCCACAATATAAACATAATTGAAATGTTCTCCTTCTTTCTTTTTCCTCTGATGTGAGTGGACCTCTGAGTGTCCCTATTTGCATAGGCTCTGGTTCAGGGAGTTTATTATCTGTGTCTTTCTTCTCGTGTCTAATAAAAGTTAACCGTGATTCCAGTTTGTATTTATCTCCCTTTCTTTCTCCTAGTCTATGTTCTAATTTCACAACTAAATCTACAAAGTCCGAATAGTCTTTTGGCAAATCAACGATATGAGCCAGCGCGTCTTTTAACTCGTCTCTCAAACCTTTATAAAAAAGGGAGACACGCTTTTCTTCTGGCCACTGTGTCTCGGTGAGTAAACGATTAAAACTAGTGAGATAGGTCAATAAATCCTTGTTACCTTGTTTAAGATTTAAAAGCTCATTATCACTTGCCTGCATGAAAGTGTGTTTTGCAAAAAGGCTGGTCATGGTACGTTTAAATTGATTCCAATTATGGAGGATGGGATCATCTCTATCCACGAAAGGAATTGACCAATTGGCTGCTGTGCCACCCAAATAAGACAAGACGAATGCCACTTTCGTATCATCAGTAGGGAACTGTTGTGGCTTACAAATGAAGTGTAATTGACATTGATTGATAAAAACATGGAATTTGTTACTATCTCCATGAAAACGTTCAGGTGCTGCTAAGGGCACAACATTAGAAACATTAACAGTAACCTCAACTGGGGAAGGCAAAGTTGTATGTTTTGATGGCGCCCCTGTCTCTGAGGAGGTTTTAAACAAAGGCGTAGAAGCTGTGTTCCACTGAGATCCCCTAAATTTATACCTACTTAAATCCTGTTTTAAAGAGGTATTCTCCATCTTTAATCTCTCTATTTCCTCTTGCATATGTTGCAAGATGCCAGACACTGATTCATTATGAGCCAAGTCCTCATTTAGGGCCTGCGCCATATCCGTGACGTCAATGCCCTCTATTTCTTCCCCGGTATTCATCGTCCACCAGAACTGAAATTTTTTAAGGCTTGTGCTTCTGTCAAAGCCCAGCTCACCTGAGTTCTTGTTCAGTTCTGATGGAGGTTGAAGACAATCCGACCCCACCCTGAAATTGCTTGTTCCAGCACACTAGTTTTTAAAACAGTGCACTAAGAACAGAAGCTCAAGGGAAGGGGGGAAGTGGATAAAATAAAAAAGAGAGACAACACCGTTCTTGCGTTTCCACTGTTGAAGTGCTGCACAAATCTGCAGCCCTTTCTGACTTCTGTAGAAACTGGTGCCTAATGAAACATAAACAAAGAACAGATAAGTGCAACCTTTTCCTAAATGGGTTCCTGACTATCCCTTTATTTATTAGAAATTCTCTTCTAAAAGTACCTCTTGGATCCTGGTCTCTAGTTTCCAGGTTTGGAATGTGTTACTGCTCTGGGATGTGTTTTCTAATACTGTAAAGCTTCTAAAACATTAAACAAATACCGTTATCAGAATTACCAATATCAAACATTCATCATAATATAACTAAAGCCTAAATTCCCAATAGCAGACTCACTTTTCCCATATTTCCAGAATCTTTTATAAAACAAATACTGTACTTTTACATCAAAATACAGCATGTAATTTGTGCAAGTCCTTGATTTACTGTTTGCCTTGCTGTTAATGGTTTCCACTGTTCGATTCTTAAAAGTTCCATGAGAAAAAACAATGTTTGCTTCACAAAGTTCTGCAAAATATTCTTGTAACAAAGCGTTTGAATCACAATGTTCGTGGAAGGTATTTAGTTTCAAATTGTCTATACACGAATCCAGAAATTGTTGTCAAAGTTCTTTCAGGTAATAAAAGGTTTTGCACTTACTTGTTGCTGGCAAGAGATACTGATCAGTCTAACCTTGTCTTCTTTCTCTTTTGCAGGTTACTCATAGGAGAGAGGCTGAAGCAAGGAAGAACCGGAAACCGCAAGAAGGAAGAGCCAGAAGCTGCGCCCATTGAAGTCAATGAAAGTCTGTAAAGAGCAGGAGTGCCAGCGCCGAGGGATCTGTTCTCAGGTAAGCGGGAGGTAGACGAGCACAAGCACTGGGTGAGGCTCGGGGGATGCCTTTTATAGACAGGGCTGGGTGTGGTTTGAAGGGCTGGGTGTGGTCCTCACATGCTGCACGTGTTCTTGGAAGGTGTGCAGAGCTGGGTGTGGTTTGAAGAGCTGGGTGTGGTCCTCACATGCTGCACATGTTCTTGAAAGGTGTGCAGAGTTTCAGTTATTTATACAAATGAGTTGGATTAACACATGGCCTAGGGAGGAGTATTTTAAAGAAGCCTTGGTAAAAGCAAGGCCCAATGTGTAAACAAAAACAGCACATTAAACAACATACACAGAAGCCTAGGGGGGGGAAGGTGAGATAACAAGAAAGGCTTTCAATAGTAAGTTTAAAAGGGAGCTATTACAGAACCCACTAGTGCAGTGAGAGGGGACATGCTCTTTGCTGTGTACAAACCCTAACAGTGAGTGACTCAGTGTATGAGTTTCTGTATGGGTGATTGAGTGCATGAGTGTATGTATGGGTGACTGAATGCATGCATGAGTGAGTGACTCAGGATATGTTTGTATGGGTGGTTGACTGAGTGCATGAGGGCTTTTATGGGTAAGCGAGATAGTGCATGACTGTGTGCATGAGTGAGTGAGTGAGTAAGTATATGAGTGTCTGTATGGGTGATTGACTGAGTGCATGTCTGAGTGAGTGAGATAGTGCATGACTGTGTGCATGAGTGAGTGACTGAGTGTATGGGTGACTGAGTGTATGAGTGCATGTATGGGTGAGTGAGTGAGCTGCATGAGTGCATGTCTGGATGAGTAAATGAGTGTATGAGTGTTGTATGGAAGAATGAGTGACTGCATTGGAACACATCTTCTATCAGTGGGGAAAAACAATCAGTGGACTGTGAAAAAACAAATGAAATCAGCACAGTAAATCAGTACAAATAAGTGATACTATGCTTCATACTGACTACATTTCATCATTGACTAACCTTGACTCTAGTTACTACAGTAATCTACACATGCTGTTTTTAACATTTGTGTTCAATTATTACATCTGGTACAATATCTGAAAATATTTCTCTGATTCTCTTGAAAAAATCATCCCTGCTAGGTCAAATGATGTCTATAGTGCTCAGAATCCATGTTCAAAAAGGCATGCTCAGTAGTATTTTCCATCAATTAGCATGTAGAAGTTTGGTTGGGAAAACAAAAGGGGACTTTTTCTTTAGTTCAGAACTATTTTATTTATTTCAAGTTCACCCTGCTATAATTGAATAATATTCTTCCAGTTTCAGACTTTAATTAGGCAGTGATGCATTTCTTTGAAATTTGAACATATTGCTTAAAGACCTTATCCTTATTAGGCCGAATAACATCTAGAAAACAGATTAACCATGTATAGGGAACACTGTGTCCACTTCTTTAATCATAATTGTTCTTCAGAAAATTGGTTGAAGAAAGAGAAGATATGAATTTAGCAGTTTGAAGGGAAGTTTCGGTTTGTATTTTTGATTGATGTCATTGCATTCAGTCAATCCACTTTTGCTTTTCAAGTATACAGTATAATGTCCAGAGGTTATATTACCTCCTTTGTGAAAGGTGATAGACAAAGTAGTAAATGTTCTTCCTGAAAGTGATTTTTGTCCAGCTTTAAAGTCTGTAATTTGAGTTTGCATTTTAGAACCATCTGCATTGGCATCATTGCAGGATTGCAATAAGGTATTTTCCTGTTCTTTGTGGAAGTAACATAGGCACATGATTTGATCTGCAGATTGGGCATATCTAATTTGGTAAGCATTTATATACACTTTATAGAAAGGCACACTTTTACGGTCCGGTAATGTTAAGTAAAGAAATTGTTGATGTCAGTGCTAGATGTATAAGAGCAGTCTTCACATCCATGTGTCCATCTATAACTGAGTCCAAATAGATGATCATATTTATTTCTTCTTGTTCTAAGACTCCAAGCATCACCATAATAAATTCCTGTGCATCTTGCTGATGGTTCAGAGTGAATATTACAGATCCAGTACATATATCTAAAAGATCTTGGATCCCTGAAGCCGAATGTATTACAGTTCTATCATTCATTAAATGTTGCATCAAACTGTATAGAACAGAACACATTCTCTTATCTGACTTTTGTTCAATTTGGTTTACTATATGGTGTAAATGGAATAGTAGGTTGAAAACAACATTGGCATAGCAGTTGACACCTGCACTGTTTTCTAACTTGTATCCAACAATTTCACTATCACTGTCTTAGCACTGTCTGTCTTGTCCTACTGTCCTTTTTTTCTTGAGGGTTTGTGGATTGTTTTGTAATCTTCCACTTTGGACACAGTTTACATTTCTTATAAACAGGGCACCGTCGTAAATGAGGAGCATAAATACTTCTTAATCGATAATACTATTGGACACATTTTACGTCATCACTAACCTTGCTTTCATTAAAGTCAATTAAAAACATGCCAGACAAAGTTCTAATCTATCACAATGGAACATACAGCACTCCTTCTTTGAATACAGAGCTTCCTATCTTAACCAAAGCTGCATCTGCACTTAAACCTTGCGATTTATGGCTGGTTACTGCATATGTTAATGACGGTGGAAACGTTTGGCGTCAGAGGTATATGTTTTTCACAAGCAAAAATCATGCAACTCACCGGCTAATCGTATTCAAATCAGCTGTCTGATTACATTTTGTACCCAAGTATTCCATTTCATATCTATTTGCAAATTAACAAATTCAACAACTTTACCCATTGCACCATTGACTAAGCATTTAAATTGCGTCGTATAATAACTCGACAGTTTTTGCAGACACAGAAACTCTTTTCTAATCCAGCTGAATCCAATTTTGATTGTAGTTTATCTGTTAGTTGCATTGTTACTCATTGATTCCACTTTATCAATAGCTGTAATTTCCATATTGTCTTCTTTCTCCAGTTATAGTAATTTTTCAATAAAGTTTGAGCATTTTTGAAGTCTAGGCAATAAACAAACTTTAGATTTATATTGTTTGATGAAACAGAACATTAGTTGTGCTGTGGATGTGTCAGGTGGGATTAGAGTCTTGATTAGGTGACTTTCCAAAGCATGTTTTTGATGTTTTGAAAAAACCCCTACTCTAATATATTTCAGTATCTCTCCATATTCCACATCAGAGGTTTGGCACATGTCTGTTACTACTTCTTTGTACTCAAAGTTTAACCAAATGTTTACGCTCCCAATAATTTCTTGTTTCATTATGTAGAAGAGTCTTGAAAATTAGCTGTTCGTTTATAGAGGTAAGTTGAAGTAGGTCACCAAAGACAATTAAATGTTTTCCTCCAAACAGTACATGATAGTTTGTTCTCAAACATTGTTGTATCCTTAAGTGTACGAAGGCAAGCATTATGTGTAATACTTTATCAATGATAAGAAGAGTTATCTTTTTCAATACTCTTGATACTTCATTGCAAACATTACCAGATAGCTTCTGATATTCCAGTTTATTCCAGTTTATTCTCATGTACAACAGGTAACACTATTAGTTGATATAGAGTAGTTCATTTAATGTTATGTGCAGCTAATTCTGTTTGGGCTCTTACTACACATGACAAATTTGAATCAGTAGTCTTCTGTAACAGGTGAAAACGTTAATTGGGAAGCTTTTGCCAGTACCAGCTTGCCCACTTGTGCACAATAACATTGGTTTATATGCAAGACAGTTTTTTTCTTGTGGAAAAATCCATGTTCTCTTTTACTTTTAACTTCATTGTAAATTTCTCTCTGTTCATTGTTTAGCTGTTCAATTAACTGTTCAAAATCCACAGTTTCATCTCTTGCCTGCTGCATGGCAATTTCCACTTCATTCATTGCTATGGCTGCTTCATTTTGATCTACTGGTTCTGCTTTATGATCTTAACTTCCTGATGCTGATCTTTAACTGCTTTGCAAACTCTCCTTAGCTCTTACAGCAGTGATGGTTTCTTCCTGTGCTACCTCTTCTTCCAACATCTACAACTATGAAGGAAACACGGTACACTGAATATTATCTTTTATAACATTGAATGAATCTTCATAAGAGTCATAGGCCCTCAATACAACCCTGGTGGTCGGTGGTAAAGTGGCGGTAACACCGCCAACAGGCCGGCAGTAAAAAAAATGGAATCATGACCACGGCGGAAACTGGCAACACAGACAGCCACTTTAACACTCCGACCGTCATGGCAGTAGCAACAAGCACAGCGGCGGTAACCGCCAACAGCCAGGCAGAAGACAATGTACCACCCACATTATTATGAGAGGCCAATCCGCCACCTATTCTAAGGCGGTACCAACACCATCAAAAGCACAGTGGAAACAGTGTTCTAAAGGGAATCGACTCACCTCTTGACACTCAAGGAAGAACTAGGATGGCATGGAGCCCGAGCTGCACGTCTTTCTAATGCTGGTGTATCTGCTCATATACCAGGAGTACCAATGCCGGTGACGACGACCACGGTGAGTACTGCACCTAGCACACAGGGGAGGGGAGGGGAGGAGGAAAAAGAGAGTGACACACACATGCAACACACAACATCCCCACCCCACCCTCACCCCCAACACCATATACACAAACACATGCAACAACATTACGTATACACCCGTAACCTTCAGGAACAACCCAAGGACAAAAGGAATTGAGTCAAATAAGTGTTATATTAGCAATAGTGATAAGTATGTTTAGAACTTAAAAACAGTATTTCTAAAATATACAATATTTACAAAAGGCGGGACAATGTCCACTCAAAATGTCCGTGGCCCACTGGGCCAAAATACAAAGGCCAAGCCCACACTTGACTCCAGCCTCAATACGGAGAGAACACTGCAGGGGCTTCAGGTCGAAAACACAGAGGCGCCTCAGGGGTATGGGGAGGAGGGGGGCGCCTCAGCTGGAAGATGGGACAACGCCACTTCTCGTGGAGGGATCTCCATGCCCACTGCTTGGTCCTGGGGAGTGCAAGGCCACAGGCTCTCAAGTGGGTGGTTTGCGCACTGCTTGGTCCTGGGAAGTGCAAGGCCACAGTCTCTCAAGTGGGTGGTTTGCCCACTGCTTGGTCCTGGGGAGTGCAAAGCCACAGTCTCTCTAGTGGGTGGCTCTTACACTGGTTCTGGAGGGGGCTTTGTGCCCAATATGCTTCATCCTGCCAAGGATAGGGTGAGTGGATGCCCTTTTCCACTGGTTCTGGAGGGGGCTTGGTGCCCAGTGTGCTTCATCCTGCCAAGGATAGGGTGAGTGGATCCTGTTAAGGATAGGGTGAGTGGATGCCTTCTTCCCCTGCTTCGGGAGGGGGCTTTGTGCCCAGAGATGCAGCACTTGGGGTGTGCCAGGTCAGTCCCTCACCTGGGTGTCAGAGCCATGAGATTTGCAGTGGCCGGGATGCATAATACTCCATGGTAGCAGGACTACAGTCCATCTACCGGCGGCTACAGCTGCACAGTGGTGTTAGTGCTGGTGTTGGTGGGGGTGCTGCAAGTGGTGGGGTGAGGCTCCAGCTCTTCCCCTGCAGCCTCAGATGGCTGCCCACTGGGGCTGCTGCTGCTGGCAGTGGTGCTACTTTCAGCGGTGCAGGTGGTGGTGCTTGCGGCGGTGCTGGTGGTGGTGTTGCCCGTGGTACAGGTTGCGGTGCTGGTAGCCACCAGTCCTTCACCTGCAGGCTTGAATGGCTGAAGTGCCTTGGCTGGTGTTCTGTGCCCCTTCCTGCCCTTGGCAGATAGTGGTGTCATCTTGGGTCTGCCAGCTGGACTATTTGACGTGGCCTTGCTGGGTGGTTGTGGCTCCTTCTCCTTGCTGGTTGCTGTCCCATTCTTGACCTTGCCAGGTGGCGGAATCTTCTTGGCCTTGGCAGGGGTTGGTGGCACACTGGCTGGCATGACGGTGCCTCCTCATAGCTTCTGATAGCTGCAGAAACCACAGCGGATGTGGACTTGGTGGCTGAGGTGCTGGGCTGGGTTCTGGCCACCCTGGCTCAAGGTGAAGGACAGGTGGCGGGGAGGGGTAGGGAACAGGTCAATGTTGGCTAGGAAAAGCTTCTTAGGGAGATTGGGGCGTGAAGAGGTTGAAGGTTTGGGAGTGGAGGAAGAGGGGGTGGTTGTAGGAGGAGTCAATCTGCTGTGTTTGGGTGCAGGTGCTTGAGCTGGATGCTGTTGTGAGGTGAATGGCTGTTGGGTGGGTGTGTGCTTGCGTTTGTGTACTTTGGGAGGAGGGGTCACAGACACAGTGGGAGAGGATACAGGGGACGTGTGCATGGATGTGGGGGTGGTGACTGCCAGTGAGGAGTGTGTAGTGATAGGCATGCTGGTGATGGAGGCAGTGGATGAGGATGTAGTGCATGCAGGTGTGAGTGGAGACACTACTGGGAGGGAGGTGGATGACGAGGAGGAAGGGGACAGAGTGGAGGCAGCGGATGTTGGTGTGTCTGCATGGGGATGGTGCTTGTGTGAGTGCCTGTGAGATGAAGTGGGGTACTTGTGTTTGCCTGAGCCCCTTCTGTGTGTTGAATTGGGTGGTTGCTGATCTGAAGGTGTGCTTGGGATAGGCAGTGGTTGAGGGGATTGGGACTGGGTAGAGGAAGTTGGAGTGGAATGCTCTCTGTTGGGCCGCCGCGCCAGAGTGAATGCCCTCGAGGTATGCATTTGTTTGTTGCAAATGAACTGCTACACCCTGGATGGCATTCAGTATGGTTGACTGCCCAACAGTGAGGCATCTCAGGAGATCAATAGCCTCCTCACTGAGGGCAGCAGGGCTGACTGGGGCAGGGACTGAGGTGCCTGGGGCGAAGAAGATGCCCACCCTCCTGGGTGAGCGGGCACGGGAAACACGCTGAGGGGCTGCTGGGAGGGCAGTACTGGTACGGGGGTGGCGGCTGTACCTGTTGTTCAGGTGGGCACAGAGGTGTCCGCTACCGCCAGGGAGCTTCCATCGGAGGAGGAGTCACTGTCTGTAGGGTCCCCTCCTGTCTCCGTCGTGGTGCTCCCCTTGCCCTCCGTCCCACTGGTGCCCTCACTGTCGGTGGATTCGGCCTCCAGGCCCATGTGGGATGCAGCTCCCTCCGTCGCCGTTGCCTCTGCTCCTCCACCAGATGATGCTAATGCACACCAGGGCAGGGTGACAAAACAAAAAGGGGGGGAGAGACAGAAGATACACTTGGTCAATGCCAGCAACATCACTACCGTTGGCGTACACAACACACAGGGAGCAGCCCTATGCACTAGGACTTGCACTACCAGTTACACAGCTAGTCACCAGCCCATGGGGTACAATGCCTAACACCATTAGTTGCACACCTGAAACCCACAGGACCCTGCCCAGTAGTAGATGGTCACTAACACTATTGGGGTTGGAATGCTTCAGAGCCTGCCCAACAAGGGACCTACCCTGCCATGTTCGCTCCTAGCCTAGGGGCACCCACAGCCCACATCCCCCACTCAGGTAAAACCTTAATGCGCGCAAAGTCAGGAATCTGAATTTGTACTCACCCCCTTGTGGCTGCTGTGATGCCTTCAAGCGCCCATCCAACTCCAGATAGGCCACTGCCAGGATGCGGAACATCAGGGGGGTCAGTGTACGACGGGCACCACTTCCTCGTTGGGAAGCCAACCCCAGCTGGGCCTCCACCGTCTTCCTTGCACAGCGGTGCAGGTTCTCCCACCATTTGCGACAGTGGTCCGCACCTCCTTGGCGATGGCACACCAAATACCCTTTTTCTGATGGGCGCTGACCTGCAGGGAAAAGACAGCAGAAAAAGGATTAGTCATACCGTCCGGACTGCCATACTCACAGCCCATCATACCCCTCCAATCCCCTTATGCACATACATTGAACACCATACATGCAGCACTCTGCCCAGGACCCCTCAGCCCCCCCACATGAGGCTGACACACATGGCACTCCATACATTTATGGCCCACGCATCAAGCTCACAGTGCACTCACCTGTTTGTCTGGAGGACCATAGAGTAAAGTGTACTGGGGTAGGACCTCATCCACTAGTCTCTCCAACTCCTCTGAAGTGAATGCAGGGGCCCTTTCCCCAGACACTTGAACCATTGTCGCTTCCAGACACAGGTCAGAGCAGCACTTTCAGTGTAGGTCCTCTCATGTTGAAGGTCAGGTAGCAAGTGAGTGAACAGAAAATGGCGGTCACGTCCGTGGCGGTGTGTACTGTCACCGCCGGCGTACATCGCCATTGGCTCCTGGAACCCATAGGGCCCAATGTTAACCAATACGAAGTTGCGCGGCGGTCATCGACCACCGACCGCTATGGCGCACTACACCAGCTGAATTACCTCATTTCCACTTGTCTCTCCACAGAGGTCAGGCAGCCACCATTTTCAGGGGGGCACAGGGCATGGCACTTAACTGCGTCACAGCAGACATTGGCACATCAACTGACTCTCAAATTCACATACTGTTTCTGTAAAGGAAGAGATGCATCATTAATTCAATAGATGTGTGAATATGTCCCTCTGCTCACCGTTTTTCTCCCTAGACTTCAACTGCTGAGTTAGAATATGAGATGGAGACATCTTCCCGTATACAGACCCCTGGTGGACCTGGCTACCATGGAGGACAGGCACATTATCCTAACCTTCAGAGTGGATAGGGCCACAATCCAAGAACTGTGTGCCCAATTGGAGCCAGCCCTGATTTCAGCTATCCCTCCTCTAGTGCAGGTCTTGTCAGTGCACCATTCCCTGGCAAGTGGTTCCCTCCAAGCGACAGTGGCCATGGCATTAGGGATGTCAGAGCCTATGTTCTCAAACGTGTTGACCAGAGTGTTGTCAGATCTGCTGATACACATGCGCAGCTACATCGTATTCCCCCAGGTGGAGGATTTGGCCCCAGTGAAAGCTGATTTGTATGCAATGGGACATGTCCCCAACATTATTGGGGCAACTGATGGTATACATATTGCATTTGTCCCCCCCGGCGAAATGAACAGGTGTTCAGAAATCAAAAGAGCTTTCACTCTTTGAATGTGCAGATAGTGTGTTTGGCGGACCAGTACATCTCCCATGTCAATGCAAAGTATCCTGGCTCTGTGCATGATGATTTTATCTTGCGGAATAGCAGCAACCCATTTGTGATGTCTCAACTCCAGAGGCACAGGGTGTGGCTAATAGGTGAGCCCATGGTCCCCACCCAGTTGATGTAGGTATATGAGTGTGGGGTTGTCCTTAAGGGTGAGTGTATGTCTAACAGGTATCCCTCGAATATTTGCAGGTGACTCTGGTTACCCCAACCTCTTATGGCTACTGACCCTAGTGAGGAATCCCAGGACAAGGGCAGAGGAACGTTACAATGAGGGCCATGGGCGAACAAGGAGGATCATTGAAAGAACCTTTGGCCTCCTGAAGGCCTGGTTCCGGTGCCTCCATCTGACAGGTGGATCCCTGTTCTACTCACCCAAGAAGGTGTGCCAGATCATCGTTGCATGTTGCAAGTTGCACTACTTGGACTTGAGACGCCAGGTGCCTTTTCTGCAGGAAGATGAGCCTGAAGATGGTCTTGTGGCAGTGGTGGAGCCCATAGACAGTGAGGAAGAGGAGGCAGAGGAAGAAGATGCGGACAACAGAAGCTCACTCATACAACAGTACTTCCAGTGACCCACAGGTAAGACACTGTAACTTCACTTTCCATTGCAGTTCTGTGTTAGACATTGGACATGGCAGCCTGATTTCCCTATGTCTATGGCCACTAACTGTACTCTTTGGCATCTCTATTTTCAGATCTCTGTGGCCCACTCTGGCTCCTGGTGTGTTTAGTGCTGCCCACTACAGGTCATACCAATGTATATATTACTGTACATATGATTTGAAATGTTTAAAGCTTGTTGAACTAATACAGAATTCAATCAATGGACAGACTCCATAGTTTTATTTGTTTCAAGGGTGTTTAATTAAGTGCTAAGAGGTGGAGGGGGATGTGGAATGGGCTGGGGTGATGGGGGAGGAATGTCCAGATAGAGTTTAGTCTCTTTGTATCACAGGTACATTGTCCAAGGGGGCATAGGAAGTGGAGCAATGGCAGTTCAAGGTAGACAGTGTGACAGAGTTGGACACAAGGGTAACATTCAGGGGAGTCTTATTATCAGTCTTATTATCACAGGGACCTTTTGTGTGGTGGTTCTCCTTCTGCAGGGGGTAGGGTGCTGGTATCCTGTTGGTCCTGTGGTGGGGCCTCCTGTCCACTAGCACCGGCGGAGGTGGAGGGCTGTTCTTCAATGTGGCTAGTGTCAGGGGTCCGTTGGTGTTCCACTGCCTCCCTCATGGTGTTGGCCATGTCAGCCAGCATCAGCCAGCACCTCTGCAATGGTGACCAGGATGGTGTGGATGTGTTTGAGGTCGTCCCTGATCCCCAGGTACTGTCTCTCCTGCCGCCGCTGAGTCTCCTGCAACTTCGCCAGTGTCTGGGCCAAGGTCTCCTGGGAATGGCGGTATGCTCCCAGGATCCCTGCAAGTGCCTCATGGAGAGTGTGTTCCCTGGGCCTGTCCTCCCTCTGGCGCACAGCAGTCCTCCCAGTTTCCCTGTTGTCCTGTGCCTCTGTCCCCTGAACCGTGTGCCCACTGCCACTGACCCCAGGTCCCTATTTGCTTTGGGTTTGTGGGGTTGCCTGGGGTCCCTGTAGTGGTGGACACACTGCTGATTGACGTGTCCTGGGGACAGAGGTATGGGCCCGCTGGGTGGGTGCTGTAGTGGTGTTTCCTGAGGGTGGAGGCTCTGTGGTTGTTTGGGACTGTGGCATGGTAACCGACTGTCCAGAGGTCCCTGATGGGCCAGGTTGATCATCGTGATCCAGGCGTGCAGAGCTGCTGTCATCACTGTGGGGGGACTGGATGTTGATGGCACCTCCTCCCCGGTGACATTGACTGGGGGTCCTGTGGTGATTTAAATGCAGTGTTATTGTATCTGCATGTGCCATCTTGTGCATGGTTGTGTTTCCCTGTATGGTTGTGATTGCCCTGTCAGCTTTGCCTTGTGTGAGCTTTGATTTTGTGGGCTAGGTGATTCTCACAAATGTGCATGCTTTAGTGATGGGTGTCCATGCAGGTCTGTGATGGGTGTCCATGCATTGGTGTGGCATGCAGGGCTTGGTTTTGTGTTGGGTGGATTGTGATAGTGGGGTACATGTGAGGTGGTGGAGTGATGGGGGTGAGGGTAGGGGTAGGAGTTTGTGATGGCATGCAGGTAGGGTGGGGGATATAATAGTAAAGATTTGACTTACCACAGTCCAGTCCTCCTGCTACTCCTGCGAGGTCCTCAGTATTCATGATCGGCAAGACTTGCTCCTCCCATGTTGTTAGTTGTTTGGGAGGAGGTGGGAATCCACCGCCAGTCCTCTGTACAGCTACCTGGTGTCTTGCAACCACGGAACGCGCCTACCCCCGTAGGTCATTCCACCTCTCCCCGATGTCATCCCTTGTTCTGGGGTGCTGTCCCATGGCGTTGACCCTGTCCTCGACTCTCCGCCATAGCTCCTTCTTCCTTGCAATGGATGTCTGCTGCACCTGTGATCCGAATAGCTGTGGCTCTACCTGGATGATTTCCTCCACCATGAGCCTTAGCTCCTCTCTGAAAACCTTGGGTGTCCTAGGGTGCCATGGATGTGGTGTGAGTGGTGTTTGGGTGCTGTGTTGGGGTGTGTGCTGTGAGGTGCGTGGATGGTGTCTGGGTGATGGTGTTTTGTGGCTCAAATTGAGTGGGTGCTCCTGGCTTGTCTCTCTCTCAGTTGGAAAGCTTTTTTTTTCGTTGAAAGGGTTGTGGGTAATGTGGGTTTGGGTTTTATAGTGGTGTGGGTTTGTGGGTGTGCTGTGTGTATCAGGACCGCCATCAGCCCAGCTGGCCAGGAGGGCCCCGCCAGCCCCATCCCAGGTGGGCAGGAGGCCATCAACATGCCCGGCACTGTAGCCCAGGAGGGCCCCGCCAGCCACAGGACAGATGGGCAGGAAGGCACCGCCAGCCACAGGACAGGTGGCAAATGAGCTCCACGCCATGGCCAGATCCGCTGAACTGGGCTCTTCATCTCAAGCACCGCTGAACTGGGCCCTTCATCTCAAGCACCGCTGAACTGGGCCCTTCATCTCAAGCACAGCTGAACTGGGCCCTTCATCTCAAGCACCGCTGAACTGGGCCCCGCCATCTCAAGCACCGCTGAACTGGGCACCGCCGTCTCAAGCACCGCTGAACTGGGCTCTTCATCTCAAGCACCGCTGAACTGGGCACCGCCGTCTCAAGCACCGCTGAACTGGGCACCGCCATCTCAAGCACCGCTGAACTGGGCTCTTCATCTCAAGCACCGCTGAACTGGGCCCTTCATCTCAAGCACCGCTGAACTGGGCACCGCCGTCTCAAGCACTGCTGAACTGGGCACCGCCGTCTCAAGCACCGCTGAACTGGGCTCTTCATCTCAAGCACCGCTGAACTGGGCCCTTCATCTCAAGCACCGCTGAACTGGGCACCGCTGTCTCAAGCACCGCTGAACTGGGCACCGCCGTCTCAAGCACCGCTGAACTGGGCTCTTCATCTCAAGCACCGCTGAACTGGGCCCTTCATCTCAAGCACCGCTGAACTTGGCCCTTCATCTCAAGCACCGCTGAACTGGGCACCGCCGTCTCAAGCACCGCTGAACTGGGCTCTTCATCTCAAGCACCGCTGAACTGGGCCCTTCATCTCAAGCACCGCTGAACTGGGCCCTTCATCTCAAGCACCGCTGAACTGGGCCCTTCATCTCAAGCACCGCTGAACTGGGCACCGCCGTCTCAAGCACCGCTGAACTGGGCTCTTCATCTCGAGCACCGCTGAACTGGGCCCTTCATCTCAAGCACCGCTGAACTGGGTCCTTCATCTCAAGCACCGCTGAACTGGGCCCCGCCGTCTCAAGCACCGCTGAACTGGGCACCGCCGTCTCAAGCACCGCTGAACTGGACACCGCCGTCACAAGCACCGCTGAACTGGGCCCTTCATCTCAAGCACCGCTGAACTGGGCACCGCCATATCAAGCACCGCTGAACCATGAGCGCCAGGGGCTGTCCCGCATCTTAGTCGGGCAGGGCTGCATGAAGCAGTCTGGGCACCAGGCCCCACCCAGAACCAGTGGAGACTGTTATCCACTTGTGAGACTGTGGCTTTGCACTCGCCAGGATTGAACAGTGGGCAACCCACCCACTTGTGAAACTTGACAGACTGTGGCTTTGTACTCCCCAGGATGGAACAGTGGGCAACCCACCCACTGTAGAGACTTGAGAGACTGTGGCTTTGCACTCCCCAGGATGTAACAGTGGGCAAGCCACCCACTGTAGAGACTTGAGAGACTGTGGCTTTGCACTCCCCAGGATGTAACAGTGGGCAAGCCACCCACTGTAGAGACTTGAGAGACTGTGGCTTTGCACTCCCCAGGATGCAACAGTGGGCAAGCCACCCACTGTAGAGACTTGAGAGACTGTGGCTTTGCACTCCCCAGGATTGAACAGTGGGCAACCCACCCACTGTCCGGACTTGAGAGACTGTGGCTTTGCACTCCCCAGGATTGAACAGTGGCCATGGAGGCCCCTCGTGGATCTGGCGTCGTGGAATCATCTGGCTGAGGTGCCCCCCCTTCCCTTTCCCCTGAGGTGCCTGTAGTTTTGCTATCTGATGCCCCTGCAGTGTTCTCTCCATTGGAGTCAGGTATCCTGTGTGGCCTTTGCCCATGTGATTTGGGCCCAGTGGTCCACGGACAATACATGCTACAATGCTCGGACTTATACATTTATGTATATAACAGTTTTTGATGTAGAATTATATTTTTAAGCCAGTAATACAATATATTCATATGTTTAGAATAATTTCCTTTTGTGTTTGCATTCTTCGGGGGGGTTTGGGGGTGTCACTCTGATGTGTTGATACGCATTGATGTGTGTGTTGTAGTGGGTGAGGGAGAGGGTGGGTGTGTCGCGTATGTGTGTACCCGTAATATTTTCTCCACCCCCCTCCCCTGTGTCGTAGGTGCAGTACTCACCGTTGTCTTCTGCGCCGGCGTTCGTGCTCCTGGTAAAGGAGTAGGAACACAATCGCTGGGAGTATGTGGAGTTTGGGTTCCATGCTGTCCTTATTCCTCGTGGGCTGTATGGAGGTGAGCGTTTTCCCTTCGAAATGGCTGTATCCGCCGTGTTTTTATCGGCGGGGCTACTGCCCCGGAAAAGGTGGCGGATTGGTAGGTTGTGATACAGTGGGCGGTACATTGTCTCCCGCCTGTCTGTTGGTGGTGACCGCCGCGCTGTTTGTTTGTGCTGCCGTGGCGGGCGGTGTGGTAATGTGGCGGTCTCTGTTGGCGGTTTCCGCCAGGGTCGGAATTCCATTTTTTTTCCCGCCAGCCTGTTTGCGGTTTGGCCGCTGGTTTTACACTGACCGTCAGGGTTGGGATGACCCCCAAAGTGTCTTTCTTTTCCAGGCTCACTCAGTAACCTACCCTAGTACCACACTCCTTTAATTATTCCTAACTGCTTTCCACATTGAAAAACAACACTTTTGGCATGTGCCCACATTTATGGCATACTTCAAATGGCTTCCATAATGTATTTACTCCTGTTCAAATTTGACATTCAACAACTTTCAGTTTCAACTGCAGTGGCTGACGAAGCCTAAGCTTTATCATCGGTGAACCACCCCCTGCAGTATTGTATTGCAAAACCTCTACAGTACCTGCCAGACCTTTCCCTGTACCGTACCCTGCTGCAGTAGGCTAAGGGCCTGATTGAGAGTTTAGTGGTGGGGGGTTACTTCATCACAAATGTGACTGACATCCCGTCCGCTGTATTACGGAGTATAATACAGCAAATAGGATATCTGTCATGTTTGTGATGGAGTAACCCCTTTTCAAAACTCCAGTCTAAATCTGTCCCTAAGTTGTTTCCTTTCCTTTTCCTTCCCTTACTGTCAAGTGAATGTATTTGATTTAAATATTTTGTATTGAGGGTGAGGCCAGGAAGTAAAGTGGGATTTTGGGGGTTATTCTAACTTTGGAGGAGGTGTTAATCCGTCCCAAAAGTGACGGAAAAGTGACGGATTTACCACCAGCCGTATTACGAGTCCATTATTTCCTATGGAACTCGTAATACGGCTGGTGGTATATCCGTCACTTTACCGTAACTTTTGGGACGGATTAACACTCCTCCAAAGTTAGAATAACCCCCTAAGTGTCTTTGATTTTGTGTTTTGTGAATGGGATACTCTGTGAATAACATGCCCAAAAGAATCTATGTATCCCATTCCTTTCCCTGTACTGCAGTGCTCTGTCTACTTAAGCCAGTCAGGATATCTATTATCCACATGTTATACATGATGTCTGTGACATATAATCATCATCTGCCTCTTTGTAGTCAGGGTAGAATTGAAAGGCATTTTGGGCCATATGTACGAACACTTTTTCCCATAGACACAGAATGGGTAAAAACCTTTGCTACATCTGGCCCTTTGAGACTAGCAGGGCCATTGGAATCAAAGATACTTTTCAATCCATTGAACCTGCCCCAAATGCAGACTGCAGAGAGTACCAAATTGATTGTGTACATGCTACACTAACTAGCATGGTTCCAGTCATTTAGCACAACAAGAATAGAACACTTGTACTTTATAGTAGATGATGCCTCACTCATTAAACATACTTCTTTTGATTTTTTTTCCACACAAAGGGGGTCATTACAACCTCAGCGGTCTTTTAACAAGGCCGCCGAGGGACCGCCGTGTGGAAGACCGCCAGTAGTGGCGGTTTTCCGCTCGGCGTATTATGACTGTTGGCTGCTCTCCGTCCTTTTCCCGATGGAGAGCCGCCAACAGCCATACTGGCGGGCGGCGGGGAAGTGGAGGTTGCTCCACCTCCACCGCCACGCCAACAGAACTCCGCCCAGCGAATCACGTCCTGTGATTCAGCACGGCGGTGTTTTGTTGGCGGTGTGGTGTCGGCGGAGCAGCCCCCATGGCTCCCTTCCCCTCCCGGAGGATCGACGAAACAGGTAAGTCGATCGTCCGTTAGGGGAGAGGGGGTGTTGTGTGTTGTGTGGGTGCATGGGGGTGTGCGTCTCTGTATGTAGAGGGGGTGTGTGAGTGCGTGTTTGCTTGCGGGGGTGTTGCGTGTTTTGGGAATGAGTGCATGTATGTCTGTATGTATGTCTATATGGGTGTGCGTGTCTGACTGAGTGTGTGGATGCAGGCATGTATGTCGGAGTGTGTGCATGTGTGTGTTGGTGGTGCCTTCGTGCATGTTGTGTGTGTGTGAGTGCTGTGATGTTGGGGTCGGTGTGGGGAGGGGGGCCCTGCCACCTTTGGGCGGTGGCAGGGGTGGTGGGGGTGTAGGGGAGGGATTTGGGGTGGGGGTGAGGGGTGGGGGAGACCCATATCAGTGCCAGGGAAGGAATTCCCTGGCACTGATAGTGCTTACCGCCATGGATTTCATGCGGTTCCTACCGCTGGAAATCCACGGCGGTACGCCGGGTCAAAATACCGGCGGCGGTATTGTGACGGCCGCCGGGCTGGAGACCCAGGTCTCCAGGCCAGCGGGCGGAACGGAGAAGCGGCGGATGACCATGGCGGTAACCGCCATGGTCATAATACTCTAAAAAAGACCGCCAGCCTGTTGGCGGTCTCACCGCCGCTTTACACCGTCCGCCAGGGTTGTAATGACCCCCAAAGTGTCTGGGTGGTTTAATTTTTTAGGAAATCCTTTCCCAGAAAAAATCACTCTGTTTGTTTAATCTTATGCTGCCTCCTTTCAGCCAGTCAGTGGTTTTCTGAGGCTTGTGTTATGATCATGTCCCTCCCTATGACTGACATTCCTAATCATCACATCAAAAATTCCATTGTTCCTAGGGGACCAGCAGCAATGTACTGATACTGTGCCACTATGTAATTTATTTAAACAAGTTTTTTGCACAGAACCTTCTTTAGAATTTTTTTCTTTTATATTTTTTCTTTCTTGAAATACTTACTCTTGCTGGTCCATCACCACAAACAACCTGGCAGGAGGTCACGGACCGGCTCTGTTGGCAGAGGCTGGAGGCCACCAGAGCACATCACCAGCAGTTGGTAGACAAGGAGGTCCTGGCACATGGCTGTACTCCTAGACCTGGGCCCAGTTTCATCAGCCAACTGGCTGTGCCTCCAGCCTCCAGACCACACAAGGGCAGATGAAAGCCTGGATCTCCCCATCCCAGTGCTGCCCCCCTTTCAGACTGGCTCTACCATCGCCATATGCTGCAGGAGCTGGTGCACTTGGGCCATCAGATGGCACACCTCTAGACCTTCATTTAATGCTTGGAGACCCTCACTCAAAAAGCCCTCTTTTAGCTCTTTTTAGTTTTTTTCTTTTGGTAGGAGGGAGTTGTTGTGGGTAGAGAGGGTGGGAATTTGGGGAGGGTATTCTTCATATGGACACTTAGGTGGTCATTATGAACATGGCGGTCTGCAAAGCAGCCAGTTCACTACCACCCACCGCCAGGCCAGATTCGTCCACCGGGCTGACTGTGAGCACATTCGACCAGGCGGTGGAGGCCAGACAGGCGGTAGGATTATGATCCCATTTCCACCAGGGAATTGGTGATTTACCCCGCCAGGTAATCCTTGGCGGAAAGCATACAGGTGACAGGAATAATCATTTCTGTCACTTGTATGTGACATGCCAGGCCCCCCTTTCCACTATCCCTACCCACCCCACCAAGCCCCTAGAACAGCCCCCACCCCAAACCATAAAAACCGACCCCCCAACCCTCCACCCCCAAAACTCGATGTAGGTTCCCCCACCCGACCCTCATCATCCCTCACCTCCAACCCCTGCATACAGGTCTCCCCAAACCCCAACCTCCCACATCCACACGCACCCATTCACATACATGCACATACGTATACATGCACTCAGATACACATCCCCCTCACATACACTCACCTCCCCCCTTCCCTCTCGGACAGCACTTACCTCTTCCGTCGCGCTGCTCCAGAAGGGAACGGGCTACCTGGATGCTGCTCCGCTGCCTTTACCGCCTCTCCATACACCGCCATGCCTATAACTGCTTCATAATAGGCGTGGCAGTGTATGGAGTCATATGGTGGTGAGGGTGGAGCAGCATCCACCCCTGCCACTGACCACCAGCATGGGGCATGGCGGCCCTCATGCACCATGCGTCATTATTTGGCTGGATGCCAGCCACCAACACTGGCGGTCTTTCATTGACTGCCTGTACGGTTGACGGCGGGGCATCCCGCCAAAAACATAATGACCCCCTTAATTTGGACTTGGATATATTATTTTCGACATTTGTTGAGTATGAGGAAAGATACAAGAGGAGGTGGGGTTGTTGTGGGTGGAGAGGGTGGGTTTTCCATTTTATTATTTACATATTTTATGTGTTAGTAAAGGGGACATTTTTATAATCCATTTTGGCTGAAGTTTATTTTCTGTTTTACTTCACATTTGTACTAATGCCTTTCAGGTAGTCTGTCTTTTTAATCTACATTTTTAAGTATAGTGCCTACAAAAAAATAGAGCACTCATCTACAGTAGACGATAGCAGGTACTAAGTAAAGTAGGTCAATTCACCCCATAGTTCTGTTTCCTGAAAACATGAGGTGATACCTGGTGGCTGCACCCTCTGTCAATCTGCCATGTTTCAACACCTTGTTGAAAGGTTTCCAAAGGTGCCTTCTTTATGGTAGTGTGCCAACAGTGAAGTCATCACAGTGAGCTCCTGCCATCTCTAACTATATGATTAATCAAAAGGATCACAGGCAACTAAATTGAAAGAAAAAATGACAGATAGTAGGTTATACATATACATTTATATTACAGATTTAGAAAGACTGAGAACAGACTACTACCATCATGACACATCAAAGAATACCTACCAATTTGCATTAAAAAAACTAGCAATAGTAAATTATTTTGAGCCATTGTGAGCATGGAATTTGAAAACCAAAGTTATAAAATCCTCAAGTTATGAAAAATGTACTCAAAATCTGTACTCTGTAGTTGACAAGGTTAGGTGGTTTATTTACACATACCAAAGACCTGAATGATGATTTTGACTTTGAGGAATGATGTTTTTTCTTACGTATGCATGGTTGGGTAAGGGGGGCTGGTGTTGGTTATTACTCAGATAATAGAAGAGCCTGCTGTGAGTTGGTGTTGCATTTAACCACAACCGCCCCAGCAAGTGTGGGAACTATTTGGTGTAAATTAAGTAACATCTCAATAATTCACACAGCTTGGGGGGAAGAGGGTTAGGGGTTCAATGAAAGGGTTGGAAAGGGGATTTGGAGAAAGGTGTGGCAAAGACAAACACAACGCAATAACACTCTTCATCAGGGCGATGAGCAGCACATCATCAGCATCAATCTGTTGTGGAAGGAAATGAAGGAATGAGTATGACACTGTTCTAATAAATGCATTGCATTTAGTACCTCAGCCCCAGAGAACCAAGGTATAGAAATCGAAATGTTCTGTCATCTAGGTTTGAAAAAAATTATTATGGAGGAGTGAATCGAACCCACCCAGTTCTGAAAAATGTGCTTGTTAAAAGAAAAATATTACTGTATTGCCAAATTGGACAGTGCTTCTGCATTCTCCTCGGAATGTCCTTCACTCTAGGGTGCCTGTCTCAAGACTGGTCTGATAGGTAAGCAGGAGTGTTGAGCTCATATTTCGCCTTTCATTTGTGCGAGACCGAAGAAGGCCTGTAGATTGTATAACTGAAACTGTAATGTAGAGTTAAAGGGAAGGACAGATGGAAGGTAAGCTTCATTAGGAGTGTACCAAATAGAATTAGAGACAGAGCAAAAAACAAGAGGACTCAGAGTTTCAATTTTGCCACTGTAAAGCACACACCCATTAGCATTTCTCAAATCAACACATCTCTCTCCATTCCACATAGCTGAGTACTGGGCCTCAGGGTCATGGTTTCCATTTGAAGTCAATAACTTCCTTCCTCTAGCTGTTGATTAGCTAGTCATGCCCGAGTCCTTCCATTCTCTTCCTGACTCTGAGTAACTCTGTCCCAGTCCCAACCCGAGCAAGATACACATGTAGTGCACTGCTGTTGAAGAACAAGTGAAGAAACTGAATTGCCATATGTTGTATAGATTTGTGTTTGTTAACTAAAGTGAGTTGTCTGGTCTCTGAAAAACCCCAAAAAAGGAGTAGACCATACAGGTACACTTTTGCTTAGTAAGTTTGTAAAGGCCAATAACCTTCAGGAAAAATGATCACCCATCAGTCCCCAAAGACTGATAAAAGTTGACTTTTAATTGAACACCCTCCCTCACTGTCTGCCACCACATAAATCATCAATCATCACTCACAATCACCCACTCATCGTTGCAATATTTGTACTTTTTTATAGTTACCTCTTCCAATCCAATCACGGGTAGGTTAGGTACACAATTGTATCTTTGACACAGGCAACACATTGAAATTTGGTAATGGCACTCTTTTAAATAAATAATCTTCTGAGGCAGCCCTGCTAAGTAATGCAAAAAAAGGATAGAAATGCGAGGGAGGGAGGCATTGTCTCCAATGTCACGAAAGGTATTATACAGGCTTCATCTCTGCACACTGGTCCAACTCCAATCCGGCCACACATATGACTACAAAAAGGTGGGGCAGCATAAAATTAAATCTAACACAAACAATGTTCCACTAGCTTGTTTTTCTTTTTTTGTAAAGAAAGAAGTTCAACGAGAAATAATTTAAAGGTTTCCATGTTGGCACTTACATACTCGGTCCGGGAAGTAGAGTTCATCCTCAAACTCAGGTGGTTCACCCAGACGTTGGTCAGCTAATACAACTGATTCTGACCAATCGTCCCACTCCCCCTGTGTTATTTTGCAAATGGGGTGTAATCAGGTGGTATGACATGGTGGTTCATTTTGATCATGGTTAATCTTTCCACGTTTTGAGGAGAGAAACTGGTCCTTCTTATTGTAACAACTTTCCCAGCTCCACTAAACACAAGCTCAGCAGACAGGACAAGTCAGATACGTTATCAACAGCCTGCTGAGCTCTGGCCATTGGCGATCTTCCCATACCAATACACCAATGGGTTTTGATCCACATGTAAATTTTTTAGATCTTCTAGATACTCCTAGAACATCCTCGGAAATGTAATTAGTGCTGCCACTTGCTCAACCTCTTTTGCCTTCGTCTATGGACTTGACTTAAGATCTGACACTGAAACCAAGCCAATACAGTTGTTGGGTCTGATTCTCCCAATGCTGTTGTTGCTGGTGTTCTTGTTGCTGGTGTTGGCTGCTGTAATGAGACAAAAGTGCCCACTCTGGAAGTTGAAGGCGGCACCCCAGAACTGCAGAGTGGAAGTTTTTTTTCCTGATTTTGTAGCGTGGATCAAGTAGGGTGGCACAGATGTGCTCTTGGGGTCATATGATGTCATTTTGCAGCTTTGCATTACAAGCCATGTTAAAGATTAAGCTCTCAACCAAGGCATACTCTTGTGGGTTTTCATTCACACCTTCTTTAGTTGGTCTTGTAGCAGATACGGGATAGCTTGGCCCATCCTCCTATTCTCCTTGCTAACTTCCTGTGTGAAAACCTCAAAAAGGAGTAGGCATTGTCATGGGTCCATTTTAGTTTCTGGCCTAGGCACAGTATTTGGCTTAGCTTCGGCTTGCGGCCTGTGCCCTTTTATCCATTTATTATGCTTTGCTTTCCTTCATTTGATTTCCTTCATTTTAGCACTGCTTCTTTTACAGCTAGTGCTTTTATTTTCAAAATCAGTCGCTATTCTGCAAGAGTGTCAATATCAGTGTTGTGGAAGACATATTTTTCACTCGGTTCTTTTACCCCAGGTTAGTAGGAACAGAAGATAAGGCATACAGGATAGTATTTTTGATTGCCCCCACAAGACTGCATAAACCGTCCTGGACAAAGGTACACACCCGCGTCAGGCTTCTGTGCATGAACAAAACATTTCCCCTATATAAACATCTTGTTTGACAAAGGGCATTAGAGTGCAGATTAGTCTGCAGGGGGTCAGTGTGTTGCTGACTATGTTTTCTTTTTTGAGACACTGTTGCACAACCAGGTTGATGCAGTGCAGTTGATGTTTAGGCTTAGATTGGGGTGGTGCTGTTGATGCAGGAGTGCTGCTCCCAGGTTCCTCCCTGGAGAACGGTGCAGCAGGCACATGTCTCCTCAAAGAGGTTGTGGTCGGCATGCCATTGGTGGAAAGCTGCTTCTTCTCACTGACCACTTTCTTGGGAGAAACTTTCTTTCGGGCCATCTTAAAGCTCTTATTTGGCAGTGGCACTAAGCTGCAGTAGCGGAAGAGATCGGAGGACTGATGTCACTGTACAGGCCTTGGGTTTGTCAGTACTGCGGTTGAACTTTCTTCTTCTCTCGTGCACCTAAAAACAAACAAGCAAGAAAATCATTTAGTGAAACATGGCATTGTTGAAGGGATAATCTTTAAAAAAAATGAAGATTATTGTGTGCCTTTGACAGGCAATGTGGTCAGAGGGAAATGTAATAAATAAATAAATGATGCTGATGTGCCTGCAGTGCACCAAAGCAAAGGTGTCAAGGATGAAATGGAATTATTATACCTAAATAAATTGAATGTTGTTGCACGGCTGTGCACCTATGTGGATGGATGGATGGATGGATCAGCATACAATGCAAAAAAATCAATACATTAATTTAAAACAAAAAATGAAAAAAAAAAAAGAAAAAAAGAAAATTACAATAATAAATAAAATAATAAAATAAAAAATTAAATTAAAAGATTGATCAATTACTGCCAATGTTTGTATGGGAGGATGTAAAACTACAAAATGACACAGCACCAGTTTAGAAAATAGGAAATATTTATCTAAACAAAACAAGACCAAAAAGACAAAATTCCACAATACACAAGTCAAGTTATCAATTAAAAATCAAAAAGAGTTTTTAAGTAGTTTTAAACACACACTAACGCTATCAGCGTGAAAAAGTACCTTGGGTGTGTCAAAAATCATCCCGCGCGGGCAAGTGCGCGTCAAAAAGGGCTTGCGAGGCGTTGATTCCATTCGTGAGCGGGACCATGCGTCTTTTCTCCTTTTGCTGGGTCGGGCACGTCGTTTCTTCTCTCCGCAGGAGAGCGATGAGTCGATCTAGTCAGCACTCTTGAGTCCGGGCAGGCCTTGCGTCGTTTTCCATGCACAGCGGTACTTGAGTCGGAAATCCAGCTTCACGATGATCCGAAAACCTCGCAGCGCGGGTTGTGATTTCCAAGCCTCCATCAGCGAAGCTGCCCGTAGTTTCTCCTGTTCTGTGCATCGATTCTTCGATCGCGTTCACTGCGAACATCGTTTCTCAGCTGCGGAGCCGGCAGCGTGTCGTTTCTTCAGCCGCAGATCGGAGTCGCGTCAATCTTTTCCCCGCATGGCGCTTTGTACGTGGATTTCCTTGTCTTTAGGCTGCCAGCTTCTCCTTTCAGGGTCCCAGGAACTGGATGGGCACCACAGGGCAGAGTAGGAGTCTGTCCAGAGACCCCAGGTGCTGGCAGAGAGAAGTTTTTGCTGTCCCTGAGACTTCAAACAACAGGAGGCAAGCTCTAAATCAAGCCCTTGGAGATTTCTTCTCAAAATGGAAGGCTCACAAAGTCCAGTCTTTGCCCTCTTACTCTGGCAGAAGCAGCAACTGCAGGATAGCTCCACAAGGCACAGTCACAGGCAGGGCAGCTTTTCTTCCTCAGCTCTTCAGCTCTTCTCCAGGCAGAGGTTCCTCTTGTTTCCAGAAGGGTTTCTAAAGTCTGTGGTTTTGGGTGCCCTTCTTATACCCAATTTTTCCTTTGAAGTAGGCCCACTTCAAAGTAAAGTCTCTTTTGAGTGTGAAATCCTGCCTTGCCCAGGCCAGGTCCCAGACAGTCACCAGGGGGTTTGACACTGCATTTTGTGAGGGCAGGCACAGCCCTTTCAGGTGTGAGTGACCACTACTCCCCTCCCTCCTAGCACAGATGGCTCATCAGGATATGCAGGCTACACCCCAGCTCCCTTTGTGTCACTGTCTAGTGTGATGTGCAACCAGCCCAACGGTCAAACTGACCAAGACAGGGAATCCACAAACAGGCATAGTCACAGAAATGGTATAAACAAGAGAATGCCCACTTTCTAAAAGTGGCACTTTCAAACACACAATCTCAAAATCAACTTTACTAAAAGATGTATTTTTAAATTGTGAGCTGAGAGCCCCTGAACTCCACATGTCCATCCACTCCCAAAGGGAATTTACACTTTAATCAGATTTAAAGGTAACCCCCATGTTAATCTATGAGGGCGACAGGCCTTGAAACACTGATAAACAAATTTAGCAATATTTCACAGTCGGGACATATAAAACACATTACTTTATGTTCTACCTTAACCATACACTGCACCGTGCCCTTGAGGCTACTCAGGACTTACCTTAGGAGTGTCTGACATGTAAGAAAAGGGAAAGTTAAGGCCTGGCAAGTGGGTACACTTGCCAAGTTGAATGTATAGTTAAAACTGCACACACAGACACTGCAGTGGCAGGTCAGAGACATGATTACAGAGCTACGTATGTGGGTGGCACAACCAGTGCTGCAGGCCCACTAATAGCATTTGATTTACAGGCCCTGGTACCTCTAGTGCCCTTTACTAGGGACTTACTAGTAAGCCAAATATGCCAATCATGGATAAGGCAATTACATACACATTTTGTAAAGGAGCACTTGCACTTTAGCACTGGTTAGCAGTGGTAAAGTACAGTAAAATCAGAGTCCAGCACACATCAACAACCTGGGGAACAGAGGCAAAAAGTTAAGGGAGACCAAGCCAAGGATGAAAAGTCTAACAGTGTGCTTCCTTTGAACTCCTGCTCAGAGCAGGCATTAAAAATGCTGCAAAGAATGGCACAAAAAATCTTTTAGATTTTTTGTGCCATTTTTGCAGCCCCCCTAATATGGGGGAACATCCCCCTTGTATACATTAATTCTGGCCAGGTATAATGTGGTGCTAGGGGTTACAAAGTGGGGCAATGTATGCATTGCACCACTTTGTAAATCTGGTGCAGCAGTTTTTTAATTATGCTAATGTGGAGCTAGAGCTTCTTAAATCTGGAACTAACAATTTAAGCTGTTGGTGGGACGTATAATAAGGAATAAAATATCCTATGTCGTACATTAAAAGGATATTGCAAGTCCCCTCAGAGTTCCATTCTCAGCCCAGATCCAGCTGGCCTATGTGGCCGACTCACACTCATCTGTGGCCCCGGTGTTAGGTTGCCTGTCTCAGTGTCCATATCTGTCTCCTCTATGGTCTCACGTCCATGGTGGACAAGTGGTGTGGTCATGTACCCCCCTGCTGTTACACTGGATGCCTTGTCTGATGTTATGGTGGCAGATTCTTCTCCCTGCACATTAGGGTCATTGGTGGGAACTTGTGGAAGCCCTGTGGGACACAGGGGATACACTGTTAGTGCCTCTCATATGTGTGGTGTATCAAAATAAATATTCCTCAAAAGTTGGACTACTGTACTACATTGCCCATAATGCACTGTTCTGTAGGTTGCAATATAGGCATGGAGTAAATCTGGAGGATGCATGCTTTTGTGTACTGTGGTGGTGTGCATGGTGCATTGAATGGTGTAAATAAGTGATTTTTGCTACTTACATTTGGATGTTCCCGGTGCAGAACTGTCCAGATCTCCAGTTCCTACCACACCCTCCGGCTCCAGAGTGGTCTCCACCATGCTCTCAATGGATGTAGGAGGTGGTACTGTGGATGGTCCTCCTCCAGTTCCGTGCACCTCCCTCATCCTCTCTGCCACCCTTTCTTTTGGTGCTGGACCCGAGGTCGTACCACCTTTTGCGGACCTCATCAATGGTGCGATGGCTGACTCCAATCGCATTGATTTTACTCAGAATGTCCTGCCAGATCTTCTTCTTTTGTGTGTCAGGGACACTCATTAATGCCTTGCCAAACAAGACCTCATGGTGCAGGTAGCACTCCTCAGTCAGGACCTCCAGCACCTTTTCTGAAAACTTTAGTTTCCTCTTCCTCCCTGCAGTGGGTGTCTCCTTGTCCTGAGCTGACAAAGCTGTAGTTGCTCCTCTCAGCTGGGTGTGCAACTGCTGTCTGTGCTAGGTAGACTCCTCCCTGTTCCATGGGGGGTACTTCCTGGTTCTAATGTTCTGTGTGTTTTCTCCTATTTTATTTGCACCTGCTCGCAATTTGTGACCCAGTCACAATTTGCGACTCCGGACCACACCCTTGTGCAATTTGCGATATTGCAATTTGCGATTTCTCAAATTGCGGTGTGACTCCGCACTGAATCGCAAAATGGTATTGCGATTTCTACCTACATCCCGTTTTGCGAGTCGGAAATAGCGATTCGCAATGAGTCGCTATTTCCGACTCACAATTCTTTAGATTTGTGCATGTGGCCCATGGTTGCTCAACTGTAATAAAAATGGGTGTGGGGAAGGCAAGTCAGAGAGCATAATTAAAGCTGCAGTTGTAAAAGGAAAGAAAGGGTGGTTTTCCCTTCCTCTGCTTTGTTTTGTGAGATGGACAGTGATAAAGGCAAAGGATATATTTATAGCAACATGTATACCTGTTTAACAATTTAAGTCATTATGGGAAAAATAGAATCTCCCTGCATCATATTTGTTTAATCTGACTTTTACTAAACCGATTCTAATATATTTTTGTAACCAATATCTAAATGTGCTTTGGTATGTTCAATTTTGTGTTAGAGATTCTAATTTTATTTCCCATGTCTATGTACATCCTATCTTTTTTAAATGAAAAAAACATCAAACCAAAGAAATAAATGGTTTGTGGGAAGGGTTATGCTGTGACCATGTATTATAAGGAAGAAAAGTACTGCCTTCCATGTATTATAAGGTTATTGCATGTCACCTTGGAGAACCATGGCTTTGAAAAAGAACTTTGCCTTCAGGCCTTTGTCCTATGTATGGTCATCAAACTCCTTCATAACTTGTAACAGTGGTGTATGATTCACTATATGAGTGAGTATGTGGGTGTGTGTGTTTGTAGTTGTCGGTGAGTGGATGTATGAGTGGTTGTATTAATGAGGGTCTGGGTGGTTTAGTGTTTGTGTTAGTGTGCAACTGGAGGGGTAAGTGATTATATGGCTGAGTATATTGGTGTGCTAATTTTTAGAATAAGCTAGTGAGTGGGTGTGATGGTGTTTGTATGGGTCTTTAATTAGCAATATCAATGTTTGTATGGGTGTGTGAGTGGGTGTCTCAGTGGTTGTATGGGGCTGTGAATGAGTGTTTGAGTATTTGCATAAGTGCATTCATTGGTTAGTTAATTACCCATAAATAAGTGGGCAGTGTTGTTAGTGATGTGTGAGTCAGCTAGGAGGTGTGTTGCAGTACTTATATTAGTTTGTCAATTTGTTTTTTAGTAGTTGTATGTGTGATGGTGTTTGCAAGTTTGTATGACAGTTTAAGCGAGTGTGGATTGATGTCATCAGTGATGTCATTTGAGATGTCATGAGTGATGTAATTGAGTATGTCATGAGTGATGTAATATGTAAGATCATAAGCAGTTGATTACGGGGGCATAAATTATAGTTAGCTGAAGTAACTATAACTGCCGAATTTCTATGTTTTTGTGAGAGTAAATTCCGAACCTAACTATACCATTCCTTCAACCTTTATTTTTTCAGTCAATTTCTAAGCTTTTGTTATTCTATATCCTAACAATTACGTCTGTGTAACCATTGATTTTTTTCAGTGAATTTCTATGTTTTTTTATATTCTATTCTCTAACTATAACGCCTCTTTGGCCTTTGGTTTTTTTTCAGTGAATTTCTGTTTTTTTTTAATTGCATTTACAAATTAAACCTCTGGAGTAACATTTGGATTTTTCAGTGAATTTCTATGGTTTTTCTGAGTTGTAATTTCTTAACTGTAACATGGCTGTTATGTTCTTTTTTCTTTACTAATGTTCCATGTATTTTTGGAAGTGTGTTTTGCAAGTGTATTTTTTTAATGTATTTATTTTAGAATAATTTACTGAAAAGAATATTAGGCTTTTTAAAATGCTTGTAGATATGAGTGAGTAGGTATGTGTTTTGGCATGTAAGTAGCAGTTTACTGGTCATGATTAATGACTATTGTGTTGTGTTTTTAGAGAAATATTAAGTGTACATAAAGACATTCCCTACATGATGTTTTCCAATACTTAGTAATTATGTGTTTGAGGAGGATTTATAATAAAGTTGTAAATCAGACTAAGATTGTGACGCACCAATTTTCTGTTTAATGGCTTCTGTTCCAATAGTAGCGCAGCTTGCGATTAATCGCAATGTCGGCATGGTTTGAAAAAATTGAAGGTACTTAAAAACAGAAGCTAAACATAATTTTAACATTATTATTTCATGAAAGTGGTGTACAATTGTTTAAATCTGTAAGTAATATATTCATAAAGAATATTTTCTCATTTTGATTTTTTGTCATGCTGAATTCTGGCATTGTGATTACATTGCTGCTCACAACTGCCATGTGATTAGCCATGAAAGGTAAAACCACACCCAGTCTTCCAATTTGGATTAAACATTCAGACAGAGAGGAAGCTCTTTTAGCTGTGCAGCATCTAGTCCTGTTTTCTGTAAGTTGTAGACCTTATTTTGCTATTTGAAAATAAAATGGCATCTACTTCATCTCAGTTGCCTCAGATGCAAGAAGAGGAAGAAAGTTCTTTAGATTAAATGGTTACTCCAAAGGAGCAATCAATTGTTTGGAAATGTTTTGTTATTCCTTTGGGAGAAATAAATTCTGTAGCTAAACTGGTGAAATGCACACTATGGCCCTTATTATGACTTTGTCGTCCTGACGGTAAGACAGCCATGGTGGGGGCTGCCAAAACACCACCATGTTGGTGGTCATGCGACCACAGATTAAAAGTTACACAGCTCAGGCCACCAAAAAACAGCCAAGTTCCCAAAACCACCAGGACACTGGAGGATGTAAAAAAAGGTACCACCAGCACTGCCAGCCTAATAATATGATAAAATGACTTTCCACAAATCACAACAGTGGTTCTTCCATGGCAGAAAACCATTGGTGGTGTGTTGGGTCAGTCAGAACACTACACCATGGACACACTTTGGATAGTTTGATTGCCCCACACCTGACACACTTCGCACACCCAACACACCTACAGACTGCACTATCTAACATACCCCTACACAACCCACAATAATTTGCAACCAGAACACCACACACAGGAATAGACAAGCAATATTTTAGAGAGATACAAAAAGCATGACTAGGCACTGATACACATTTCACTATGCACACATCCCACACCTGCTCAACATACACAACAAAAACTTCACTACCGCACACAATACACAACAACCATCATCCACTCACATAACAGCTCCCAAATCTCATCACAAAATTTTTTTCATCCATTTTGTGCTTCCTCACCCTCTTTACCATCACTACCATGTCCCCACAAAAACGTCCATGTTTCCCTGATGATGATTTGAGGGTCATGCTGGACGACATTGTCAGGGTAGAGCTACATCTATTTGGATCACAGGTCCAGCAAACGTGAATAGCCAGGAAAATTGAGTTCTGGCAAAGGATAGTTGACAGGGTGAACGCTGTAGTAGTGTGAGTACTGTGTATGTGCAGGTGTGTGTGGTTGTGTGTGAGTGTGTGGGTCAGTGTGAAGTCATGTGTCAGTGTCGCCCTCCCACCTCTTTCCTGATGGTTTGTTGTGTGAGTATACAAACATTGACTTTATACAACAGTTGCAGGTAAGTGTGTGTACTTACAGTTGCTGTTGTCTTTGGCAAAGATTCTGAAGTCTTTGGGCATGCAGAAGCAGTGAGATGACATCTATTTCTGGCCCCATGGTGGCTCCAGGCGAGTATGGCTTCCTGAAGGTGAGGGTCTCCTTTTCTGCATTTTTTTCACCTGGATTTCCAGAGTGGTGAGACCACGGCAGAAAGTTTGGCGGTGTGCTGCCTGGTAATCTGTCCGGCAGAAACATGGTATCCGCCGCCCCGCAGGTTTCTTCCATTGTCCGTTGCGGTCTCACCGCATTGGCAGTGCCGGCTGTGCTTTGGCTAGATTCTGTTGGGAATACCGTCATGGTCATAATTTGGTGGTCTTCTCCGCCAGCCTGTTGGCGGTACAACCACCACCGCCAACATGGTAGTCCTAAGACCACCAAACCCACAATGAGTGTGTGTATGGGTGATTGACTGAGTGCATAAGTTGATGTAAGGGTGAGTTAGTGAGTGCATGCCTGCATGGATGAGGGGGTGACTGAGTGTTTAAGTGTGTGTATGCGTAACTGACTGAGTGCATGAGTGTCTGCCTGGATGAGTTAGTGAGTGCATGAGAACATGCATGAGTGAGTGTATGAGTGTGGTGTATGGGTGATTGACTGAGTGCATGAGTGCATGTATGGGTCAGTGAGTGAGTGCATGCATGCATGCATAAGGGAGTGACTGAGTGTATGAGTGTGTGTAATGGTGATTGAGTGTATGATGGGTGAGTTAGTGCATGCATGAGTTAATGACTGAGTTTATGCTTGAGTATATAGGTGATTGAGCACATGAGTGCATGTGTGGGTGAGTGAGTGCCTGGGTGAATGCATGAGTGAGTGACTGAGTGTATGAGTGCATGTACGGGTGAGAGAGTGAGTGCATGAGTGAGTGACTCAGTGTATGAGAGTGTGTATGGGTGATTGACTGAGTGCATGAGTGCATGTGTGGGTGAGTGAGTGCATGTATGTATGAGTGATTGAGTGCTTGTATGGGTGAGTGAGAGTGCATGACTGCATGCATGAGTGAGTGACTGAGTGTATGTGTCTGTATAGGTGATTGACTGAGTGTTTGAGTGCATGTCTAGGTGAGTGCAACAGTTTGTTTATGTGTGGGTGAATGCATGAGTTAACATATGAATGAGTAACTGAGTGAGTGGATTAGTGCATGACTGTGAATGAGTTTATGAGTGGTGTGAATGAGTGAGAAGATTTAAATAGGATATACAGAGAGAAGGAAATTGGGAAGGTATGTCAAGACCACTATATACTTAAAGAAAATTCTCCATGCATATTTCTACCCAATAGGTCTATGTTTCAATAACTCTTATCATAAAATATAATCGAACTGCAGATAAAAATATATTAGTATTTAATCTTCAAGCTTAGAAAAATATTACAATATTCATAGTGTACACTGTAAGAATAAATTGCACTGTAGTACATATATCATTTTTTACTGTTCTCAGCTTTTATACTCTTTTATCTTAAACAATGGTTTGTATAATGTATCATCAGTGGGGAAAAAACAATCAGTGGATTGTGGGAAAAAACAAATCAGCATAGTTAATAAGTGATTCTATGCTTCACACTCACTTCAGTAATCTAAACAAGCTTTTTTAACATTTGTACTCAATTATTATATCTGTTACAATATCTGAAATTAATATGAGGTAGTCTTCGATTTTATTGATTCTCTTGAAAACATCATCCCTACTAGGTCAAATAATGTCTATAGTGCTCATAATTTATGTTAAAAAAACATGCTCAGTAGTATTTTCTGTCAATAAGCATGTAGAGGTTTGGTTGGTTTAGTTTTGAAATATTTGTATTCTTTCAAGTTCAGGCTGCTATAATTGTAGTACATTCTTAAAGTTTCAGACTTTAATTAGACATTTTGCATTTACTTCTTATATTGACTTCTTTGTGGAATATTAACAGGACTTTTAATATTTGAACATCTTTCATTACCCTTATTAGGCGGCTGAATAACAACTAGAAAACAGAGTAACCATGTGTAGGAAACACTGTGTCCTTAGAACTTTTGTTCAAGAAAGGGAAAATATGAGTTTGGTAGTTTAAAGGGACGTTTCGGTTTGTATTTTAGATTGATGTCATTGTATTCAATCCATGCACTTTTGCTTTTCAAATATACAGATTAATGACAAGAGGTTATATTAGCTCCTTTGTGAAAGATAATAGCCAAAGTAGTGGACTTTCTTCCTGAAAGTGATCTTTATCCTGCTTTGAAGATCGTAATTTCAGATTGCAATTTGGAACCATATGCTCAGCATTGTTGCAGCGTTACAATAAGATATTTTCCTGTTCTTTGTAGAAATAACATACACACAAGATCTGATCTGCAGATTGGGCATGTCATATTTTGGTAAGCATTTATATACAATTTATTAAATGGCACACATTTACAATATGGTACCGTTACGTAAATATTTGTTCAGAGTTGATGTCAGTTCTAGATGTAGAAATTAGTCTTCACATTTATGTGTCCATTTGTATCTGTGTCCAAAGAGATCATCATTATTTACTTCTTGTTCTAAGACTTCAAGCACAGACATAATACATTCTTGTGCATCTTGCGGAGTGTGCATGGTAAGTGTTGTAGATTCAGTACCTCTATCTAAAAGATCTCAGACCCCTGAAGCAGAATGTATTACAGCTCTAGCATCCATTAGATGTTACAGCAAAATATATAGAGAAGGACACATTCTCTTATCTATTTTTTGTTCAATTTGGTTTACTACATGGATTAAATGGAATAGTACGTTGAAAACGACATTGGCATAGCAGTTGAAACCTGACCTGTTTTCTAACTAACCACAATTTTCCACTTTTATCTTCTTAGCACCGTCTGTCTTGTCTTTTTGTCCTATTTTTTCTTGAGGGTTTGTGGATTGCTTTGTAATCTTCCACTTTGGACAAAGTATACGTTTTTTATAAACAGGGTATTGTCCTAAATGAAGAGGGGAAAGACTTATTAATCGATGATAGTCTTGGGAACAGTTTATATCAACATTGACCTTGCTTTCATCAAAGTCAATTAAAACAAGCCAGACAATGTTTTAATCCGTGACAGTGCAACATATGACATTCCTTCTTTGAATACAGAGCTTCCTATATTAACCAAAGGTGCATCTTCACTGAAACCTTGCTATTTTTGGATTATTATTATTGCCTATGATAATGACAGTATAAGCTGTTGACACCAGATGTATAAGTCTTTTACAAGTTAAAACCAGGCAAGACACCGGCTAATCTTCTTCACATCAGCTATCTGATCAGATTTTATGCCCAAGTATTCCACTTCATCTCTATTTGCAAAATTAATGAATTCAGCAACTTTAACCATTACACTATTGCCTAAGCAGTCCGCAACTTAAAATAGTTCAGCACTGAAACGCTTTTCTAATCCTACTGTTTTTTATACTGATTTCTCCAAACAATCCCTTTTTGATTGTAGTTTATCTGTTAGTAGTTTTGTCACTCCTTTAAGCTCCATTTTATCAATAGCTGTAATTTCTATAATGTCTTCTATCTCCAGTTGTAGTAATTTTTCATTAAAGTTTTAGCATTCTTGAAGTGTTGGCAATAAACAAACTATAGACGTCTTCTTTGATTAAATTGAACTTTATCTGAGCTGCAGTTGTGTCAGGTGGGATTATGTACTTAATTAGGTAACTTTCCAAGCATGTTTAAGGTATTTTTAAAAAGGTCCTACTCTATTGTATTGCAGTATCTCTCCATATTCCACATCAGGGGCTTGGCACAGGGTTTTTTACTAATTCTTTGTACTCAAAGTTTAACCAAATGTTTATGTTACCAACACTTCCCAAAGAACGTCTTGTGCCATTATGTAGAAGAGTCTTGAAAATTGGATTTTTTCAAGGGTAAGTTGAAGTAGGGCACCAAAGACAATTAAATGTTTTCCTCCAAACAGTACATGATAGTTTGTTTTCAACACTCAATGCATCCTTAAGTGTATGAAGGAAAACATTATGTTCGATACCATTCTCACTTCATCAATGATAAGATGAGTCATCTTTTCAATACTCTTGATACTTCATAGCAAGCGTCACATGATAACTTTTGATATTTCAGTTTATTGTCATGTTCAACAGGTAACATTATTAGTCAATGTAGAGAAATTCATTTAATGTTATGCACAGCCAATCCGGTTGGCGCTGTTATTAAACAAGACAAATTTGAATTAAACGTTTTATGTAAATAACTGGTGAGAACTTTAATTAGGAAGCTTTTGCCAGTACCAGCTAGCCCACTGATGTACAATAATATTGGTTGATATGTAAGACAGTTACAAAGTTTTTTCACGTGGAGAAATCCATGTTCTATTTTACTTTTAGCTTCATTATAAATTTCTCTCTGTTCATTGTTCAGCTTGTTCCTCTAACGTAACTGTTCAAAATCCACAGTTTCATCTCTTGCCCGCTGCATGGCAATTCCCTCTTGATTCATTGTTATGGCTGCTTCATTTCAAATTACTGGTTCTCCTAAATGATCTTGATTTCCTGGTGCTGAACTTTGGCTGCTTTGCAAATTCTCCTTGGCTATTTCAGCAGTGATGGTTCCTTCCTATGCTACCTCATCTTCCAACATCTGCAAGTATGTAGGACACAGGGTACACGGAATGCTAGATTTTACAGCATTGAATGATGCTTTATAATAGTAATATTTTCCAATTAGTTCTGACTCATTTTGCCGTGGTTTGAAGAGTTGTAAAAGGGCCAAGTAAAAAAAACCTTTCCTGTCTGGAGGTTGGCAACTAAGCTACCTGTGACTAAATAGATTACCTATATTGTGCCTTACCAAAAACAACTATCACATCCAGTAACTTTAAATTGTCCTTCTTTATATTTTCAGTAACATTACTGCTACATGTATAATGTTGAAGTATTTCAAACAGACTCATGTTTTGAAGATGAACACTTCTTCTAGGGTAGTATGTATCCAACATATTAGTCTTTAGAATGTATGTTCTCCCAGGATCGACATCTGCAAGATACTCTATTTCTAAGTCTTCAACTCTCTATTAAGAGTGCTTGCAAGGCCTAGGCTTAACCACACAATTCCTCTAGAATTGGAGAACAAACTACCAGAGCTTCACCTGTCTTCACATTCATAAGAGCTGATTTCCCTGTGTGAAAGCATTTTCAAACCAAAACTGTACTCTTTCATCTCGGTCTTTTCTGCTTTTGTTATGTATGAAGTCACGTAGCAAGCCACATCAATGCATTTATCTGCAACAAATTTGATGTCTATGTTTGCATTCCACATGTTTAAAATTATAGGATTGAAGTCGTTGATATGTTTTGATTCTTCTGTTCTTCTGAGATTGTGTGTATTTTCTGAGGATTTTCATGTTAAGGTGTGTCTAACTGCAGATAAAAAGCTGTTTACACTTCCTTGTGAGATCACAGGTCATAGGGTTTGAAAATGACAGTGTATGGAATTTGGATTTTGCTCTGTATGTCCTTTGGCTGTATTTACCACACCTATGACTCTGAAATCTGGGAACTTGTCTCAATCCCTTCACAGACGCTTCCTTTGGAATGGAACATGTAACATACAGTTTTGTGAAAGATAAGACAGACTCATCTGGCGTTGGTCCAAACTTTAGGGCATCTTTTTTTCACAACAGCATGTGAATATGTAGAGCATCTCTAGCATGATACTCTTTCTGCCAAAAAAAAAACAGTGACTTTGCCAAGAGGTGGATTTGTTTTGCTGTAGATGAAAGACATCAAACCTTGAAATCGGTGGTTAAAATATCTGAAAACGTTTGCAGGATCCAATGGACAGAGTTCTTCTGGTGTTTTCAGATTGATATCTTTTATGTTAGGGTATGCTTCTCATATTAATTCAAGGATATTATCCCATTCATACTCAGCCCAAGTGAGTATTACAAATCAAGGAGGTGATCCTAGATTTCTCAACGTGCATTTTAGTTCACCATAGCGATGATACCAATATTCATTAGTTCTACATTGACATGTTATCAAATTGATGAAGTTGTACTCAAGGTATTCATCTTTTCCATGATTTATATCAACAAATTCCCTTGCTGTGAGATTCTGCAGATGGACTCATGTTTTTAGAATGTGATTTACTGCAAATGATAATCCAGAGAAGTCACTCTCAAATAGCAGAATAAATATATAAGGAATACACTGTTGAAATCTAGGGTCCTCAGAAAATTGTCTATTCGAACTGTACTCAACAGCTGCTATTTGTACAGGCCGATCATCATTACGGTTGCCTATTACAGTAGAAAAGAGGTGTGCGATACATGCTTCCAAATGTTTTTCCCCACACACTTAATAGAGCTCCTTTTATTTTTGCATTTTGAATAGCTCATTAGCATCTCTTTCTTGTGCATTCATTTGATCCACCTTTTCAATTTGGCCTCCTGATGGTACTGTCTCGTCATCTATGTTTGAAATATCTTGAAAAGAATCTATATTTTTATAGTAAATGTTGTTTTGTACCAGATAAAATGTTGTTTTCTTCACTTTAGTAACATCTGCTAACTCCTGCCATATCTTCTTACTATTAGAAGACACACCATTCACTAGACTTACAAGTCCTTCTTTGAAATCTCTTTTACCACCTTTGGTTTTAACATTCTGATTAAAATCGAGCAGTAAGCAAATAACTCTACCTTTTCAAACCTTTTGGAGCTTAGTTGGAGGTCACTTTCCTGTCTTTGGCTCCATACGAACAATTACTTGAAATGGATGTATGCATTGTACAGGATGTATGAATTGTACAAATATAGAATCATAAACATTCAAATTGTGCAGTTCTTTTGGAATAGAAGCTAATTCTAATTTAATATACACTGCCCTAACTGGCATTTTGTTCTCCTGTAATTTGTTGCAACAATACTCACAAATAACTTGACGTATACAACAATCAAAGTTTTCTTCTACAAATAAATGAGCTACAAATTCTAGCCACTTGTCTCTCTTATTTTCCTCAATTTTTAAAGACACAATAACATAACGTGTTTGGCTCTTGTAGTGAGTACATCCACAGCATATACAAATACAGTCTGGTTTCTCTGAACAGACTGTTTTAAACTTTCTCATTTTTTCATGAAAGTTATCTGAACTAATAATTGTCTCCTGTTCTGCTACACCTGCTGATTCCAACTGTCCGTTTTCTTTGCACTCCTTTTGATGTCAAAAGAAACAAAAATCCACATTATCACAAACCTTTTCTTTTTTTGCCACTATTCCATGCAAACGAGCTCTAATTATTTCCTGTAAACATAGAGCTTCACATAGTAAATCCTTTTAACTAAAGTTTCCATTAGTGACTGGTGTACAGCTAGCATTCTAAAATGATAACAGGTGCTTTGGCATAATTTCTTTGATAAACATGCTAGTGAACATCCCTATAGATTTTCTATGTTTTCTTACATTTGCATGGGCATAGTCTTTGTGAAAGTACAGTTTTATGTTTAAGACTTTTGCATTGAAATGTACATAAAAAATTTATAAATTTATCAATTGATTTTTGGTGAACACTACAAACACTGCTACAGTTCCACTTATAAACAGGGTCTGTGTATGCTTTCCTTGAACTTCCTCAGCCATGACCTCTTCTACATTTCTAGGTACCATTACCTCTTTCTCAATAGGAGAACCATCTTTCATTTCATAACACCATCCACGTTCATCAACTGTATGCAGTAGTCTGTTCCCTTCCAAATAGCTTTCTTCATTAAAGAAGCTCAGTACTAGAAGTAATGTCGCTATTCCCCACTAAAAGTTTGGCAAAAGTTACTTTTATTTATAAGTCTTTTATTTAGCATTTTTTTTATCCTCAACACTATTTTTTCTAGTGTTTTCATTCTATTCAAAATCAAGATAAAGAGCTTCCTCTATAGAACAAAGGCCTTATCAACTATGTTCTGAACACGTTCCTGCTGTCTTACAACTTCTCTCTTTCTTTTATACTTCTTCATACTTTTTAATGGATTCTTGATTATTCTGCTATAGAGCATTCTAACTCTTATTCCCTTGAACTGCTGCTGTCTTCTAGTTAAGGTTTGTGGTTTACTGAATGATCGCTTTCTTGATGATATCATTTACTTTTGTTCCTTGTTGTCAAACTTCCTTTTTTATTCACTTCATTTTAATTTCTTTCAAGTGGACTACATATTATTTTAACAAATGTCATTGTTCTTTTACCAGCTGCTCCTTTTTCTATTACAGCTCTTCTTGTCTGTTGCTTGTTGTTTCTCAGTTGTGATGAGGTAGTATTGTTATCTGTGTTACTTATGTCTCTGACTTTTTAATGGCATTGTAAATGTCTCTATACATAACCTAGAAATAATATCTGAAAATACACAAAACAAAATTATATTTTATTTTTAATTGCATATATTCATATCAAATAGCATAATTAGGTGACTAAGAATCCAAAATATTATATTACTATGATATAAATAGCAATTGTGTATTAATTAACAAGTTTATATATAACTCTGTTTTTCTAAAAAGGAAATTTCGGAGACCAACATTAATTAGACACTGACATATCACGTACAGTCTATTTTACACTCTCTTACTACCTAACTCTCAGAATGTATGCTTTAAAAGAAATTCTGACTTTCTTTTTAACACATGTAGAACTTATAGCAGACTCTATCAAGCTCTGAATTAATAGACCTAATTCATGAATAAAGCAGTATGTGTCTAGCTGCATTAAAACATTCTGTCAGGACTTGCATATATCTCTGAGTGAATGAAGCGTTCTATCTGTAGTACCGGCATGAGGTATATTACTGTGTGTGCTAGTAAATGACTGAACATATACTTCAATTACTCTTTTAGGGAATACAGGGGTATATGAGTGTGTCTACAATTGCCTTTCTTATTGCTAGACACATAACACCTTTCTTAGTATATTAAAAAACATAGAACTGTCTCTTTTTCTTCGTCAGTGGATAAGGAACAGCATGCATGGTCTGAAAACATGAATGTCAGTTCCTTTGCAAGTGGTATATTGCAGGTAGCTTTTGGGTTATGGGTCTCAAACTACATCAGAAATTTCTAATACGGAAAAGTACATTTCCTAACCACTTGAGTACATTGCAGCATCTTTGAATGGAATACCTACAGCAAGTCACACAGGTGAGATATTTGCATTAAAAGGTGAGATTGAGATTTCACAAGCAGTTTTACATGGCAATTTAAATGGCCAGTACCACACCACAAACAGGCTCTTCACTACTAGGCCTTACCCTTCATAAGACCAGCATTTGTGTAGATACATGGAAAACTCCCATAAGTACTCACCTATATATGTGACTAAATGTAGTTCTCTACCTCCAGGAGTTCTATAACACCTAAATCTGCTAGTATGTACCTGCCTGTTCTAGAATGTTTAAACCTCTATAAATCTGTAGTGGCTGAACATATACCTCAGTGACTCTTTTAGACAATACAAGGATATGTGAGTGTGTCTGCAATTGCCTTTTTTATTGCTAGGCACAGAACTACTTTACCACTATCTTAGTGAATGTTGAACTATCTGTTTCCCTGTCAAGGGTTGAGACATAGCATTTATGCTATGAGAATAAGAATGTGAGCTTCTTTGTGAGTGGTACACTGTAAGTTGGCTTTCGGTTAGGAATGTCAATTCGCATTACTAATTTTCCAAAATTAAAAAGTAAATTGCGATAAAGAGCTAAGGTACATGGCTAACCCGAAATACAATAATATTTAAGGCGTCATATGGTCGCATTCATATCCACAGAGTATCAAATCTGTTAGATGTAACAGCTTGTGTTCATACACCAAAAAGACATTGAGTACTTTGATCCAACAGGTTTGTCAATAGCAACTACCGTCAAGATGTAAAAAGTAATCAATTAGGTACAGGCCATAATACACCCATATCTGCGGGTAAAAAAACACAAAATGAATTAGCAGAAGAGGAAACCCAGATAAGTGGACCATAAGTGGTTATATTTTTGCCCTACGGAGCTCCTATAGATATTCAAAAACATGCTGAAAGTCCTATAAATCTACGGTCTTCACGTCAAAAGCATTGTTGAAGTTTTAGCGACACACACGTGCTATGTACTGTATTCATGTACTTTAAGGAAGGGATGAAAAGAAACATGCCCTGTATCATAACTACAGTACAACTGCATACATCAAGTCGGACGGTGAATCGGACCATCAAAACACCACATAGATCATATTGTCATAAACAGATAGGAAGAGTGGTGCACATTCTCATATTGCATACCGATAAACAGAATACGTTTATGATAACCCCACAAAGAAAAAACACAAAAGTAATATGCGCAAGTCAAAAGGTCTAATATACGCTACCCGCAAAAACTTTACAGAGTAATAGTAGCCTATACAAAGTCTTCTAAAAGTAAAGTACTAGAAGTCTGGCAAGAAAAGTGTCTCCGGCGAACTGACCGAGTGCAGTCAGGAATCCATGTTACAGCGAGCCAGAAGTCAAAATAAGTAAGGGGAATCAAAATGGAAGTAGGACAAATGATCCCTACAGACACACAAGTGTGGCCGCCATCTTGGATGAGAGATGATAGATACGGCAACCTGCAATGATCACAATCAAAGTAAAATACCAAAAGTCCAGCGAGAACAGTGTCTTCGGCGTACCGATTGAGTGCAGTCGGGGATCCATGTTAAAGTGCACCGGAAGCCAAAAATAAGTAAGGGGAATCAAAATCAAAGTAGGATAAATTATCCCTACAGACACACGAGTGTGGCGGCCATCTTAGATGAGGGATGATTAACACTGCAACCTGCAATGATCACAAGCAAAGTGTGGTGGCATCTGCATCATGCTATACAGACATAGGGGGAAACATGCAAATACTGGGGAGTCATAAAAATATAAAAGCATAGAAGTATTCACTCCTGTACCATAAAATACGTGCAACATGCCCAATTTATAAAGATCAAGTGCCTAACTATACGTGTGACATGCCCAATTTAACGTGAATAGGTATCTAGTTAGATCTCTGCAGTGAAGGAAAGACATTTTCATATATATTAGTGTGACTTATAAACAACATGAAAAAGACATTAAAAGTATATGATGCATGTCAGAGTATAGTTATTCAGACATCACATGTTGACAACTCGGGTCCAATAATGAGGAGTGATTCCACCAAATGTACAAGCATATAAAGATAGTAGACTTCAACAGATATGTATACGTATCCCATACGCGATCAGTAACACATTTGAGGTTAACAACTCAGGTAGGTAATGGTATACACCTCTTTATATCTATATTATGTGTGGTTGTTGTTACTTAGAGGTCAAATATCAACCCCTGTGATGAAGCTGGAAAATTATAGAAGTAGAAAGATATATAGTGTATGATAAATAAAATAATTCAGAAGCACATATTTCAGCAATTGGCACAGACATAAAGTTACAAAAAGTACATGCCTGTATCTTATTCATGCAATGATACATTCAGAAATCTCCAAAACAAACAATTAACAAGAGTATAAACATAAGGCACAAGAAGTGGAGTGTGTTCACGGTCATAGCAACAATGACACTACTCTCAGTAGTCCAAAATATTATTCACAATATAGTAGTTGTACTGTATAGGGTCATTGAACTAATTGGCTTTGTCAAATCAGAGAATCAGTTAGTCCAAAAAAACATATAGGCCCTAATTATTACAATGGTGGTATAAGCCGCCTACCACGTTGCGATGGCCCCCAAGAGACCGTTGCCATGGCTACCATCCGTCCGCCAAATTATGACCATAGCTGATCTTCCACCACAATAAGGGCAGAAATCCTGATGTGTGCATACTGGCAGATGGTGGTAAGGTGACACATGATACGGCCTGGTGGTGTTCTGCTGGCGGGCGCTGCTGGCAGTAGCAGTGCCCTGTCCTGTTCCCTGCCGGAAGACCCCCTGGATGAAGGTAACTTGGGCTTCCAACAGGGAAGGGGGGTGTTGTGTGTGTGGGGTTGTGTGCATGAATGTGTGAGTGTGTGCATGAATACAACTCTGTGTGTAGTGTTGTTTGCGTGGGTGTATGCATGTGTGAGAATGCGTTTAGAAATGGAAATGTGAATGCGTGTCTGCGTGTCAGTGTGAATGTGTGTACGGATGTGTGTGGGAATGAATGGATGCATGCATGAATGAATGTGTGTATGCCAGTGTGAGTGAGTTTGTGTATGCGTGGTGCGTGTCTGCAAGTGTGCGTGAATGGGGGGTGGGGGATCGGAAGAGGGGAGTGTGGATGGATGAGGGTGGGGGACATCTGGGGAGTGTTTGTGGGGGTGGGTGAGCCTCATACCAGTGAGAGGGAATAATTCCCTGTCACTGGTAGGGCCTACTGCCATGGTTTTCGTGGCATTGCGAAAACCATGGCGGTACGCAGGCTCAGAATTCCACCCACAGTACAATAGTCGCCTCCGGGCTGTAGATTGTTATCTCCGGCCCAGCGGCTGCTACCCCCATGTCGGTCATTGGCGGGTTAGCTGCAGCCAGCCCGCCCCTGTCATACTACCACCACATTATCGCCTACCGCCGGGGTCATAATGACCCCCATAGTTCTCTATCCACATTTAATCCCTGTTCCACAGCCTGTAATCTAATGATCCATCTTGCTTCTTGTTTTCTGAGTTCTTTACTACGATCCCTCAGAAATGTGTGATATGCCATGAAATCTAGGCCCATATTTATACTTTTTTAGCATCGCATTTGCGCCGCTTTTTGATGCAATTTGGACCCAGCCATATGCAAATCAGTCTTGATCCTGCTGCCCATGGGAACAGTCCAGCCCAGACTGTCAGGCCCAGTCCTCCTTGGTCCAGAAACAAGCATCCTGGGACCAGTTTCAGGGTATCACCCCTCATCAACCAGGCTAGCTTAAATCCAGTGGTACAGTAAGCAGGGGACAAATGTCTGGGCATACCCTGGCCAAATATAGTGAACATAATTACACATTGACGCACAGTCACAGATTTGGGTTAAATGCATTGTTCTTTTGCTAACCATGGGCCAGATGTAGGTAGCCTTTTGCGCCTCGCAAATGGCGAAAAATGCCATTTGCGAGGCGCAAAAGGCCTTCCGTGATGCAGAGTCACATTTTGCGAGTCGGTACCGACTCGCAAAATGTGATTCCGACTCGCAAATAGGAAGGGATGTTCCCTTCCTATTTGCGACCGCATCGCGATGTAGAGTTGATTTGTGACCGCAAAAGTGGTCGCAAACCAACTCGCAGTTACCATCCACTTGAAGTGGATGGTAACTCATTCGCAAACGGGAAGGGGTCCCCTTCCCCTTTGTGAATGCAAAAAAAAAATATTTTCACAAGCAGGCAGTGGTCCTATGGACCACTGCCTACTCTGAAAAAACCCAAAACTAAATGGAAAGAAAAACGGGCTGCAAAAAGAAAAAAAAACAGCTTTATTTAAAAGCAGTCACAGACATGGTGGTCTGCTGTCCCTGTGAGTGCCTAGACTCGCTATGGGGTCGCAAACTGCGACCCACCTCATTAATATTCATTAGGTGGGTCTCTGAGACACCTTTCTGCACTTCCTTTTGCGAGTTGCAAATTGCGAGCCGCTGGGACTCGCAATTTGCAACTCGCAAAAGGAAACCTACCTACATCTGGCCCCATGTCACCCCAGTTTTGACCCAGCCATATGCAAATCAGTCTTGACCCGCTCTCTATGGAAATAGTCCAGTCTGAACTGCCAGGAGAGGTCCTCCCTGGACCTGAAACAAATATCCTGGGACTGGTTTCGGGGTATCACCTCTCATCAGCCAAGCTAGCTTAAATCCAATGGCACAGAGAGCAAGAGACCCCCTTTCTGGGCATACCCTGGCCACTTAGGGTGAACATAGCAACACAAAAAGATGATGGAAGCAAGATACCCCCTTTCTGGGCATACCCTTGCCACTTAGGGTGAACATAGCAACACAAAAAGATGATGGATGGAGTGCTGAAACTTTTCAGACAGTCAACCCTACTCACAGATCTGGGTTAAATCCTTTGTTCTTTTGCTCACCATGCCACCCCTGTGGCCAACCCCCACCACGCACAGCAGACGTCCGTGCATGATGTGGGGTTGGGTGCCTATAGTGGGTTGGTTGCAGGGTCTGGCCACAAGTCAGGCCCTGCAGCCAACCTCTGATGCGCAGAGCCGAAGGCTGTGCATGGCTTGCAGATGGGCGTTTATAGGGAGTTAGCTGCAGGGCCTGACTGCACACAATGTGCAGTGGTGGTTGAATGAATGTAAAATAATTAAATATTACTAAATGTTAAAAAAACAAAGAAATTCACTGTAAAAATACTAAAGTTACAGGGACATTATAATTTAAAAACCCATAGGAATTAATTTATAAAAGCAAAGGTTAAATGATTGTTATAATTAGTTTCAAATTTTACTTGCACAAAACCATAATAATTCAGCAGTTATAGTTATGATTATCTCAAGTAACTATAACTCATGCCCTAAGGTAAGTATAACTGGCACCCTTTCTATTAGACTGCTAATTACCCCTGACATTGCATCACTCATGACATCTTTTATAACATAATTGATAACATCAATGTGACATTTACAGTAAAATTATTGATGAGATAACCATGCATGGTGGGGGCACAAGGATGTCCAAAGCCACCATTAGGAATGACCCTGATGCATTTTGATAGGCATTTTCTTATTTTTTTCACATGGTTACCATCTCATCTGATTCAATGGTACTTGCATTTTTTAAATGCCCAATTCACATTAAGGAAATTCTCTGTACATGTGGTTAAGAGATTGCAAATAGGAAATTCCTTTTTTGAAAATCTACTTCTTTCTACTGGGTAAAAAATTCAGTTTGTAACTCCAGAGAGACCTTTTCTACATTTGAAAAGGGAGTTTTGCATTTCTTAATGAGCCGAAATTGTGATTTAGCCAATTAAGAAATTAAAATTATTTTTGTACATATGGGCCTATACCTCGTGCACTAAGGTAACTATGATTCGCTCCCCCGCCATGCACAGTTTTCTCATCAATAATGTTATTTCAAATGTTGCAGTGATATTATCAATGATGTCATAGAAGGTGTGATACCTGATGTAATATGTGGGGTAATTAGCAACACGTGGCGTATTTATCATAAACTCAGGCGCTCTAATTATTAGGCGTTGGCATAACTGGTGTAATTCTCTCTAGCATCATTGCGTGTAATTACCCCAAAATTAGTTACAATTGTGTGTAATTACGTGAGTAGTGTATTCCAGGATTCAGTTATATTTGTTGTAAAATAGTTAGACTTGTCAGAGTAGCCTTATCCCAAACCTTTTGCCTTATTGCTCCAGTAATTGCTATCTCATTTTTGTTGGCTTTAAGACTATACCACTGCTATCTTGTGCTTAAGTGTGTGCGGTCACTCCCTAAAGCATGGTAATATTGGTTTGCACCTAATTAGCACATATAATTGACTTGTAAGTTCATAGTACAGGGGTATATGCATGTACCCATGGCCTATAAATCAAATGCTACTAGTGGGCCTGAATCACTTACTGTGCAACTGACTTCAGTAGGCCTTTAAACATACCTCAGGCCTGACATTGCAGCCGGTGTGTGGAGTTAAAACTGCCATTTTACCCAGGCAAAATAAAAAGAATTCCAGGCCTAAACCTTCCTATTTCATACATATGTCACTCCTAAGGTAGTCCCTAGCAGCCCATAGGACAGGGTGCAATATAATGTAAATATTGGAAATGTACTTTTAACTTCTGCTAAAGAAAAACCTGTTTGTTTTTTCCTACTCTATAGTAAAGGTCGACCTCTCCCATCAGGTAACATTGGATTACCTTATTACATTTAATAAGTGATAATTTTGTTAGAAATGGGGTCTTTGGTTGGCAGTCAGGTTACCCCCTGTCCAAACAAAGACCCTCACTCTAGTCAGGGTAATCCACACACATCCAAATCATCCTTTGCCCACCTGGAAGGTTGGCACTGAGCAGTCAGGCTTAACTTAGAAGACAATGTGTGAAGTATTTGTGCAATAAGTCATACAATACCACCATATAGCTCCACAAAAATACACCCCACAGTGTTTAGCAAAATATATAAAATGTATCTGATAAGATACAGGTCAAAACAATTAAAATGCAATTAGTATATGTTGAGATATCACTAAAAAGTGATATAAAGTGTCTTAAGTCCTTTAGAAGCAAACAAAGTCTCTTTCAATCACAAAGTACTGAGTTTGCGTGAAAAATCTCCGCACAGAACCACAGAGGAGGAGATGTGTGGAAACAAAGAGGTGTGCGTCGATTTCTCGGGACGCACATGGTGATGCATCATTTCGTTTTTCACGCAGGGACGGCTGTGCGTCGATTTCCGGCTCACGGTTGTAGATCCTCTTCGGGTTGTGGGGTTTTCAGATGCTCCGGGGATGGTGCGTGGATTTCCTGCACTGGCAGGTTGAAGTCACAGGACCTGCATCGATCCAGTGGGTGTTGCATCAAATTTTCTACCGCACGGCAAGTGCTACGCCAATTCCTCTCTGGAAGTCGGGCTGCATCGTTCCGGCTTGGCTGTGCGTCGATCCAGTGGGCCGTGTGTCAAATTTCCGGTCGCTACTCTGGCGATGCATCGATCTTCTCGTTGCGAATTCAGGCTGCGTCATTCTGGTTCGGGGTGCAATTAAATTTTCACAACGGTGCAGACTGTGCGTCGTTTCTAGGCAGGCTGTGCGTTGAATTTTGCCGCACAAGGAGTCCTTCTTGTAGAGATGAAGTCTTTTTGGTCCCGAGACTTCAGGGGACAGGAGGCAAGCTCTATCCAAGCCCTTGGAGAGCACTTCTTCACCACAGCCAGAGAGCAGCAAGGCAACAGGGCAACAGCAAGGCAGCAGTCCTTCACATAAAGCAGACAGGTGAGTCCTTTGGGCAGCCAGGCAGTTCTTCTTTGCAGGATGCAGGTTCTGGTTCAAGTTTCTTCTTCAGGAAGTGTCTGAATTGGTAGGGGCAGAGGCCCTGCTTATATACCCAAATGGCCTTTGAAGTGGGGCAGACTTCAAAGAGTGGTTTAGAAGTGCACCAGGTCCCCTTCAGGTCAATCCTGTCTGCCAGGGTCCCAGTAGGGGGTGTGGTAGTCCTTTGTGTGAGAGCAGGCCCCCACCCTCCCAGCCCAGGAAGACCCATTCAAAATGCAGACGTATGCAAGTGAGGCTGAGTATCCTGTGTTTAGGATGTGTCTGAGTGAATGCACAAGGAGATGTCAACTAAACCCAGCCAGACATGGATTGTAAGGCACAGACGATTTAAGTGCAGAGAAAAGCTCACTTTCTAAAAGTGGCATTTCTAAAATAGTAATATTAAATCCAACTTCACCAGTCAGCAGGATTTTGTATCACCATTCTGGCCATACTAAATATGACCTTCCTACTCCTTTCAGATCAGCAGCTACCACTCAAACAATGTATGAGTGTAGGAGGCTGACCTGGCTTATAGTTGGTACCAATGGTACTTTCACCTTGTGCCAGGTCCAGTTATCCCTTAATAGTAGAATGTAGTAGTGTTCTAGCAGCTAAGGCTGATAGAGGTAGCTATAGCATGCAAAGCTCATGCAATACCACTTATATCATATAGGTACTATATCATAAGAAAGACAATACTCATAGTTACTAAAAATAAAGGTACTTTGTTTTAGTGACAATGGGCCAAAAATATCTCAGAGGATTTACTCCCTTAGGAGGTAAGTAACATACACAAAATATACACAACAAACCAAATCTGGTAAGTAAAACAGTCAGAAAGTAGTGGAAACACTGTAGAATACAATAGGATGCAATAGGCCTACGGCCAACACAAACCATATACGGAGAAAGTGGAATGCGAACCATGAATGGACCCCTAGGCTAGTGTAGTGTGTAGAGGGTCACTGGGAGTGTAAGAAAACACTGAGGTTGTAAAAGATACCCCACCTCAAGACCCTGGAAAGTAGGAGTAAAGTACTACTATTTCCACAGAAACACACTAAAGTCGTGATAAAGGATTTTTCAAGGACCACAACAGACTGCAAAGCACTGAAGATGGATTCCAGGACCCGAAGACCTGCAAAGGAAGGAGACCAAGTCCAACGGTTGCTTAAGTGTTCAGGGGGCAGGAGCCCACTAAAACCCAGATGAAGGTTCAAAATGGCTACCTCCGGTTGGAAGAAGCTGCAGGATTTGCAACAACGAAAGGAGGGAGGAAGTTCTTCTTCATGCAAAAGTGTCCCACTACGTGCTGGAGGGTGCAGAGCTGATTCCTTGGCAAAATACAGCAAACAAGCCTTGCTAGCTGCAAGAGTCAGGGTTAGAGAAAAAGGGTGCTGCCCGGGCCCAAGAAGGACCAGGATGTCGCCACTTGTGAGAGGAGACAGAGGGGGCCCTCAGCAATGTAGAGAGCCCACGCACAAGAAGGAAGCACCAGCAGAAGTCCTTGAACATGGGTTCAAGAAGACTGCAGATGGCGTCATCTCAACACTGCAAAGGGAGGTCCCACAACACCGGAGATCAACTCAGGGAGCTGTCAATCGCAGGACAGAGTGCTGGGGACCTAGGCTCAGCAGTGCATGCAGGGTTTCTTGGAAATGTGCCCAGAAGCCTTTGCAGCTGCAGATCATGTGGTGCACAGGATTACTGTCTGGGGAGGGGAGGCAAGGACTTACCTCCTCCAAATTTGGACAGTTGGATCACTGGACAGTCTAGGTCACTTGGGTCCACCACCTGTGTTCTAGGGGCCATGCTCTTCAGGATGAGAGGGGACCCAGAGTACCAGTGACGCTGAAGTTTGGTGCCTGCTGAAGCAGGGGGAAGATTCCGTCGACCCACAGGAAATTTCTTCATGGCTTCCAGTACAGGGTGAAGGCAGACAGCCCCCAGAGCATGCACCACCAGGAAACAGTCAAGAAAGCCAGCAGGATTAGATGCTACAATGTCGCAGGTAGTCTTCTGGCTACTTTGTTGCAGTTTTGCAGGCGTCCTGGAGCAGTCAGCGGTCAATCCTTGGCAGAAGTCGAAGAGAGAAGTGCAGAGGAACCCAGATGAATTCTTGCAAGTCATAATCTGAGGAAAAGCCCACTGGAGAGACCCTAAATAGCCCTGAGAGGAGGATTGGCCACTTAGTCATGTAAGCACCTATCAGGAGGGGTCTCTGGCGTCTTCTGCTGGCACTGGCCACTCAGAGGCCTCCAAAGTGCCTTCACACCTCTGGAAACAAGATGGCAGTGGTCTGAGACACACTGGAGGAGCTCTGGGCACTACCCCTGGGGTGGTGATGGACAGGGGAGTGGTCACTCCCCTTTCTTTTTTCCAGTTTGGTGCCAGAGCAGGGACTGGTGGTTCCCTAAACTGGTGTAGACTGGCTTATGCAAGGAGGGCACCATCTGTGCCCTTCAATGCATTTCCAGAGGCTGGGAGAGGCTACCTCTCCCCAGCCTTTATCATCTATTTCCAAAGGAAGAGGGTGTAACACCCTGCTCTCAGAGGAAATGCTTTGTTCTGCCTTCCTGGGACTGGGCTGCCCAGACCCCAGAAGGGCAGAACCCTGTCTGTGGGGTGGCAGCAGCTGTAGCTGCAGAAAAAACCCCAGAGAGCTGGTTTGGCAGTACTGGGGGTCCATAGTGGAGCCCCCAGGATGCATGGAATTGGCAACCCAATACCAGATTTGGAATGGGGGGACAAATCCATGATCTTAGACATGTTACATGGCCATATTCAGAGTTACCATTGTGAAGCTACATATAGGTATTGACCTATATGTAGTGCATGCGTGTAATGGTTTCCCCACACTCACAAAGTTCGGGGAAATGGCCCTGAACTATGTGGGGGCACCTTTGCTAGTGCAAGGGTGCCCTCACACTTAGTAACTTTGCACCTTACCTTCAGTAAGTGAAGGTTAGACATATAGTTGACTTATAAGTTACTTAAGTTCAGTGAAAATGACTGTGAAATAATGTGTGCTTTATTTTACTCAGGCTGCAGTGGCAGTCCTGTGTAAAGGTTTGTCTGAGCTCCCTATGGGTGGCAAAAGAAATACTTCAGCCCATAGGGCTCTTCTGGAACCCCAATACTCTGGGTACCTAGATACCATATACTAGGGAATTATAAGGGTGTTCCAGTATGCCAATTGAAATTGGAAGAAAGTGGTCACTAGCCTATAGTGACAGATTTAAAGGCAGAAAGAGCATGAGCACTGAGGTTCTGATTAGCAGAGCCTCAGTGACACAGTTAGGCACCACACAGGCATACACATTCAGGCCACAAACTATGAGCACTGGGGTCCTGTCTAGCAGGATCCCAGCGAGACAGGCAAAAACATACTGACATACATGTACAATTGGGGGTAACATGCCAAGAAAGATGGTACTTTCCTACAAAGAGCGCAGCCCCAATGTTAGCTTATGAAGAGAGCAGGTCTCACAGCAGTGTAAAAACAAATTTAGGAGTTTTACTCTACCAGAACATGTAAACTACACAAGTACATGTCCTGTCTTTTGCCTGCACAGCACCCTGCCATATGGGTTACCTAGTTAAACCTCCGGGGTGACTTATATGTAGAAAAAGGGGAGTTTTAGGCTTGGCAAGTACTTTTAAATGCCAGGTCGAACTGGCAGTGAAGCTGCACACACAGGCCTTGCAATGTCAGGCCTGAGACAAGGTTAAGGGGCTACTTAAGTGGGTGGCACAATCAGTGCTGCAGGCCTACTAGTAGCATTTAATCTACAGGCCCTGGCACATATAGTGCACTCTACTAGGGACTTATAAGTAAATTAAATAGACCAATTGGGTAAGATCCAATGTTACCATGTTTTAAAAGGAGAGAGCATATGCACTTTAGCACTGGTTAGCAGTGTTAAAGTGTGCAGAGTCTTAAAACCAGCGAAAACAGCACCTAAAAAGTGGAGGGAGGCATGCAGGGGTGACCACCCGAAGGCTGTCAGGTCTAACAACTTTCAATTGGGAGCAAGTTATAAAATTGAGTTTGGTGTCTAAAGAACTGTAATTTAAACCCCTCCTAAATGATGAAGGTGGATTTTACATCAGAATTCTGAAAATGTCACTTTTAGAAATTTGCATTTTCTTGTCCCAAGCATTTGGTACCTGCAGCTTGCTTTCTGAGTCACATGACGTGGATAGCTGGCAGTTGGTCTTTGTGTATTGCACCCAGACAATGAGACAACGGGGAATAGCTGTTGGCAAATTGGACATCTGGGACTTGCACATCACCAAGGCTCTGCTTGAGCCCTCTCACATTGGTTTGGCACTCGTTTTTGGTACTCTGAGACATGCTGGTGCAAGGGCAGGGAAGCTGAACAATCCAAACTTTTCTGGGGGTGGAACCCTCTAGAAACATCTCTTACTTGTAGGAGGCTGGCCTGGCTTGTAGTGGGTACCAGAGGTACTTACACCTTGTGCCAGGTCCAGTTATCCCTTATTAGTGTAGAAGAGGTGTTTCTAGAAGCTTAGGCTGATAGAGGGTAGCTATAGCAGAGCAGGTTAGGCTGAACTAGGAGACATGCAAAGTTCCTACTATACCACTGGTGTCATATGCACAGTATCACAAGAAAACACAATACACAGATATACTAAAACTAAAGGTACTTTATTTTTATGACAATATGCCAAATGTATCTCGGTGAGTACCCTCAGTATGAGGATGCCAAATATACACAAGATATATGTACACAATACCAAAATTATGCAGTAATAGCAAAAGGGAGTAATGCAAGCAGTGTAAAGTTACAATAGATTGCAATAGGAGCACATAGGTATAGGGGCAACACAAACCATATACTCCAATAGTGGAATGCGAACCACGAATGGACCCCAAACCTATGTGAACTTGTAGAGGGTCGCTGGGACTGTAAGAAAACAGTGAGGGTTAGAAAAATAGCCCACCCCAAGACCCTGTAAGGTAGGTGTAAAGTGCACCTACAACCCCCAGAGAGCACAGAAGTCATGATAGGGGGATTCTGCAAGGAAAATCAACACCAGCAATGCAACAACAGTGGATTTCCTGACCTGAGTACCTGTAGGACAAGGGGACCAAGTCTAAGAGTCGCTACAGTGTCGAAAGTGGGCAGGAGCCCAGGAAATGCCAGCTGAGGGTGCAAGGAAGCTGCCACCGGATGGAAGAATCTTGGTGTTTTGCAAGAACGAAGAGGACTAGGAACTTCCCCTTTGGAGGATGGATGTCCCACGTCATGAAGAAGCTTGCAGAGGTATTCCCATGCAGAAAGACCGGAAACAAGCCTTGCTAGCTGCAAGGGTTGCAATTAGGGTTTTTGGATGCTGCTGTGGCCCAGGAGGGACCAGGATGTCGCCACATGGATGAGGAGACAGAGGGGGCGCCCAGCAACTCAGGGAGCCCTCACAGAAGCAGGCAGCATCCGCAGAAGTACTGGATCAGGCACTTAGAAGAGGAGTGAACCGGAGTCCACCCGAAGTCAGAAAAGGGAGTCCCACGACGCCGGAGGACAACTCAGAAGGTTGTGCACTGCAGGTTAGAGTGTCAGGGACCCAGGCTTGGCTGTGCACAAAGGAAATCCTGGAAGAGTGCACAGGAGCCGGAGCAGCTGCATATCATGCGGTACCCAGCAATGAAGTCTAGCGTGGGGAGGCAAGGACTTACCTCCACCAAACTTGGACTGAAGAGTCACTGGACTGTGGGAGTCACTTGGACAGAGTTGCTGAGTTCCAGGGACCACGCTCATCGTGCTGAGAGGGGACCCAGAGGACCGGTGATGCAGTCTTTTGTTGCCTGCGGTTGCAGGGGGAAGATTCCGTCGACCCACGGGAGATTTCTTCAGAGCTCCTGGTGCAGAAAGGAGGTAGGCTACCCCCAGAGCATGCACCACCAGGAAACAGTCGAGAAAGCCGGCAGGATGAAGCGATACAAGGTTGAAGTAGTCGTCTTTGCTACTTTGTTGCGGTTTTGCAGGCGTCCTGAGCAGTCAGCGGTCGATCCTTTGGCAGAAGGTGAAGAGGGAGATGCAGAGGAACTCTGGTTAGCTCTTGCATTCGTTATCTGAAGTTTTCCCCAAAGCAGAGACACTAAATAGCCAGAAAAGGAGGTTTGGCTACCTAGGAAGGAGGATAGGCTAGTCAGAAAGCTAAAAGCCTATCAGAAGGAGTCTCTGACGTCACCTGCTGGCACTGGCCACTCAGAGCAGTCCAGTGTGCCAGCAACACCTCTGTTTCCAAGATGGCAGAGGTCTGGGGCACACTGGAGGAGCTCTGGGCACCTCCCCTGGGAGGTGAGGGTCAGGGGAGTGGTCACTCCCCTTTCCTTTGTCCAGTTTCGCGCCAGAGCAGGGCTGGGGGATCCCTAAACCGGTGTAGACTGGCTTATGCAGAGATGGGCAGCATCTGTGCCCATCAAAGCATTTCCAGAGGCTGGGGGAGGCTACTCCTCCCCAGCCATCAAACCTATTTCCAAAAGGGAGAGGGTGTCACACCCTCTCTCAGAGGAAATCCTTTGTTCTGCCTTCCTGGGCCAGGGCTGCCTGGACCCCAGGAGGGCAGAAACCTGTCTGAGGGGTTGGCAGCAGCAGCAGCTGCAGTGGAGACCCTGGAAATGCAGTTTGGCAGTACCCGGGTTCTGTGCTAGAGACCCGGGGGATCATGGAATTGTCTCCCCAATGCCAGAATGGCATTGGGGTGACAATTCCATGATCTTAGACATGATCTTAGACATGTTACATCGCCATGTTCGGAGTTACCATTGTGACGCTATACATAGGTAGTGAGCTATGTATAGTGCACATGTGAAATGGTGTCCCTGCACTAACAAAGTCCGGGGAATTTGCCCTGAACAATGTGGGGGCACCTTGGCTAGTGCCCGGGTGCCCACACACTAAGTAACTTTGCACCCAACCTTCACCAGGTGAAGGTTAGACATATAGGTGACTTATAAGTTACTTAAGTGCAGTCGTAAATGGCTGTGAAATAACGTGGACGTTACTTCACACAGGCTGCACTGGCAGGCCTGTGTAAGAATAGTCAGATCTCCCTATGGGTGGCAAAAGAAATGCTGCAGCCCATAGGGATCTCCTGGAACCCCAATACCCTGGGTACCTCAGTACCATGTACTATGGAATTATAAGGGTGTTCCAGTATGCCAATGTGAATTGGTGAAATTGGTCACTAGCCTGTTAGTGACAATTTGGAAAGCAGAGAGAGCATAACCACTGAAGTTCTGGTTAGCAGAGCCTCAGTGAGACAGTTAGTCATCACACAGGGAACACATACAGGGCACACACTTATGAGCACTGGGGCCCTGGCTGGCAGGGTCCCAGTGACACATAGACTAAAACAACATATATACAGTGAAATATGGGGGTAACACGCCAGGCAAGATGGTACTTTCCTACATTACTTCAAAGCTGGAACCAAATTTAATTATTGGACCCTCAGGCCCAACTCTTCACTGCACCTCTGTACCTGTGTAAGACTCAGGAGGACTGTTGTGCTCCTCCGCTGCAAGAAGAGATATTACTCTGATGCCCTGCTAGTCTTTTGCCCTTCTATCTGAGTGAAAAGGACTGGACTTGTATCTTGAGCCCAGGACCACCAGTTTGACTCCAAGGACTGGTTAAGTGCCTCCTGATCTGAGCCTCAGGGACAGAAAAGGCTCCAACCACCTTAAATCCAGTACCTGGACTTTGTCTGCTGTGAGCCTTGGCCCCCAAAGTGAAGCTATCCTAGCCTTGGACTGATGGAAGGGTGCCTGAAAGTATTCTGCCAGCCCAACTGTGGTCTTTTGGCAGAACCAACAAAGTGTCAGACATCTCACAGCTCTACATCGGAACCGCCACTGTGCGATGCATCCTTGAAGCGGGATATCACATCGCAGTATGCAGCCCTCTGAACCACTGCTGAACGATGCATCCTCAACACAGGATTTCACATTGCAAGCACCCTTCGATGGCATCCTCAATGACGATGCAAGACATCCCACAGCTGGTCCTCGGAACCACTGCTGTGCGAACTACCATTGATTAAGGACTTCACATCACAAGCCCCTCATTGATAGCGTCCTCAACAAAAATGCAGGATCCCATGTCTCATACCAAAGCATTGTCAGATTTACCATTGCACAATGCATCCTCAATGCAGAATCTTGCAGCATTCCAGAACCAGGATTTACAATTCTCCATTCAGCAGGCCTAACTTTATCCCTATATCTGGCTCATGCTCTATTTTGACCATCCTGAACTTATGACTTTGTCCTGGTCTGCTGCGACAAGGTAGACACAGTTGTCACTTGGTGCTTTAGTTGTTTTGTTCTCCAAAAATTTATTAAAATGTACTCTATTTTTTCTAAATTGGTGTGGAATTTTTCTTGTGTTGTGTCTTCACTTTATTGCTGTATGAAGTGCTGCATAAATACTTCATACATTGCCTCTAACCTAATCCTGACTGCTTTGTGCCAACCCACCAGATGATTAGGAACAAGTTAATTTGGTTGCTGCTTGAGTAAGTTTTCACTCCCTTCAAAGCATAACCCAGTTTCCTACAATAATGCACCCCCATGTCCAAAAAGGGAAAAGAGGGTGCATTTTGTGCTGTGAAAATAGCATTCAATTCTACAGGAAACGAACAGCAGTAGCCAGAAGTCATTAGCTCTCTCCTAGTTCCTTGCTCCTGTGCTCCTGCAGTAGACCTTTTGCCCGAGATTTCTCTTATTACTCAAGCTGGCATATCATGCAATTTTGGTAATTTTGCATCACAAGAGTAATATGTATTTACTAAAACTACTAATTATATCCCGTTTCCGTTTGGGGATCATTAGAAGTAATTTGTGTTTCCCGTTAGGTCAGTATGGGGACAAATGTATTAGACCCTGCCCCTGTGATGGGGTGTCCCAACAGTCCTTGCCCCATTTTACTTTGTTTTGTGTTTTTTATGCACCATTCAGAACTCGTTTTTTATTACCTCTCCTAAGGCCCAAGGGTTTTGTGCAATATCGTCCGGCTTTTATGTGGCTGCAGATGGCTTTAGATGTATTGGTGTGGAAGGGGCCGGGATCATTCCTGAAGGGAGCTATTACTTGGCGTAACAATGTAGAGGTTTTAGAATGAATCCTTCTATTTTACTGTTTCTATGTATGTGGTTATATATGTTTTTATTCCTGATGGGTGTTCTTATTATTTATGGTTTTATTGCTAATTTTAACAAATGTATTGAAGATTATCTATTGTAATGGATGAATTTTTTCATACCGAATAAAAGTTATTATTATTACTAATTATATCTCTATCCAGGGCAAATCCTCAACAACTTCTATGAACATACATTCATAGACTGCCCATGATTTGACTAAAGATTCCCATCATGCAGTAGTGTGTTTAAATCGCATTTCTAAAAACTGGAAAAAAAATGTTTAAAAATTTTTTAACTAAATAAACAAAAAGTCAGTCCGTCAAGCTTGTGGCAAGCGGTATCCCACAATGTATTAGTTGCGCGCCTGAGAACATAGCTCTGATTGTGAAATGCTAGGGGATGTCCACAACAAATTAAATCTGCAACTCATTACATTCCCTCCTGCCCATGCTCCAACAATTCCATTGGGATACTCTTATTGAGCGAATCCCATTGGCAAGCGGTATTCACGAAAACGCTGGCCAGCCAGTTCCAGACTGTCTGATGTAATTTTTGACACTCGAGGCAAAACAAAAGTTCCCATGAGGAAGGAAGAATTCTAGAGAAGCTGCACGAAGAATGAAAAAAAAAACGTTAACGTATTATGTTCAATGATGAGAACAACCTTTCTCACAATAAACTCTCGAAACATTCTGGCCCATAGAGTTTGTGTGTGTTGTCCTTCAAGCATGAACTATGTTGTTGTTTAAGTTTTAAAGCGAGAATAAAGGTTGTGATGTTGCAGTCCTGGGGCACGTGGCTAGATCCATAGCAAATAGGTTGAAGGACGCAGATGCTAGAGGTAAAGATTGACCTATTCATAGAACACTGGGCACCATTAAAAAAAAAAGTGCAAAAGTGGGGGCGGAAATTCGCATCTCCACGTGAGGCAATTTTAAAAGGTTTTTCTGTTCACAAACATTACCCTTCTCATCTGACCTTTTCCGGTGGTAAATAGGGTAGGAGTGGAGCCACACCTTGAAAAACCCACTTCAATCGCTTGAGTGGAGGTTATTACTATGGATTTCTCTACACTTGTGGTGGAGAAATTCGCACTAGTAAAAGCACATATGTACATCTGGAATGCCTTTGTGGATTCCTTGCAGTTGTGAAAGAAAGGTAATTTCAGGCAGAATATTATGTTCATGACCAATTTTACATTTCTATACAGGGCCCACCATGTCTAGATGCCTTAGACAATACATTTTCCTTAATGAATTGTGGGGCCTTTCCTTTCCGTGCCCTACTGTAGCCTTTTGTGACAATGAAAACAATTCTGTTGTTTTTCCGGCATGTACAGTGCTCTGTTGGCCTTGGCTAGGTGTACACTATACAACTACAGGCATATATACATTGCAACAACACCCGTTTCACTTCAATGAAGTCCGAGCCCCCTTGTTGCTAACAATTTTGTAATAGAAAAATAAGCATTGACAAAGTCAATTGTCTTTTGTATAGTATGTGCACACAAATTCACAAAAACCACATACGCGCATAGGTTCTCCTCACAAAACCCCCCACAACCAACAGGCGCCCAAGGTGTTGTGCTTCAGATTTGAAATGGATGAAATACAGGAGCACAGCAAAAGATAAGGTGCATCAGAAAAGCCCAACGTGAATAAAGCAATGGGAGCTTACGGCAATGAGCACCAGGAAAGTATGGGGTAATATGCAATTGTTTAACACTGAGCATGATTGTGGAGAAAATTGTGACGTGCTTCTGGATTTTACTGGATGGAGTAGGTTGTGGGGGACTGATACTGTGTACATGAGAGCATTGAGTATTGTGTGGTTATGAGGGGGCTGTGTAATATTGGATAGCAGAGTTGTTTGGATTAAGGGAAAGGCATATGACATGCAGAAGGGTGCACCTGGTGATGTGCAATAGGGGGCATAGATTGATTTTCAGAGGACAATATAGGCTGATTTTCACAGGATGGCTCTACAGCAGTGTCAAAGATGTCATGTGGAAGTTTACTAGGCTTTGGGAATCCACAGTCGTTGGCTGATAGTGACACCGCCCAAAATGAAAGGACCCACAGAGATAAGCAGGTTCAATAAGGGTAAGCTTGCCTCACCTTGGTAGCCTGGCCTTAGCACCAAGGCTTGCCACAGACAAAATTCATGCGGTGTTAATTTGCAAGCAAACAAGAATGGAGCCAAAAAATAGAATTGCCTATGCAGAGTGTAAGTGAAAAAAATACATCAGTAATAAGTAAGTGTCACATCTTATAAGAAAATTAAATAAATTATCTGTAGGAATCAAGAGAATTAAGAGAGAAAGTGACACTGAGGCCCTGATTTATGCTTTTTTACGCAAACCTGCGTTAGCGCAGGTTTGCATCCAAAAGTTTACCGCCTGCTAGCGCCATTCCTGGATGCCAGCCAGGCATCATATTGAAGAAATGACGCTAGCTGGTGGTAAGGCCCAGTTAGCGTCAAAATAGATTATGCTAACCAGGTGGTGGAGGCGTAGGGGAAACTGGAGGTTGTGCGTCGAAGAAAGGTGCTAGTCAGATTAGAGTCATTAAAATTACGCTAACCTGACTAGCGTCATTTGTTGACGCACAACCCCCATGGACATGACTCCTGTCTTAGTAAAGACAGGAATCATGCCCCCCTGCCCAAGTTAGGCCCCCCTAAGGCAATTAAAAAAACAAAAACGCACCTGGACTTACATAGGATGGGACCCCCCATCCTTAGGTGTCCTCCAGGTGTGGGTAGGGGTGGGTGGGGGTGTCTAGCATCAAGATATAAACATGGAGTTAAGTTTGTGCCAGATTTGAATAAAAAAAAAAAAAATCTGGCGCAAACAGAGTATAAATATGCCCCAAAGTGCATTCCGTTAAATAGGAGCTGTGGGTTTGTCCATGTGAAATAATGTATTAAAAAAAATATGCAACAAAAACATATCGCATAAGTCCGAACATCAGGGTAGTTCATTGAGCAGTGGAATGTGCTGTGAGACCCCTCAGTGAAATTCGGAATTCTGGTATTTACAGCGCAGAGTGAAACAAGCACTGAAGGCGAACCATCAGGTGCATGCACACTAGCTGAAGGTAGTGATTCCTCCCGGGTGAGACTTCCATGTTATAGGTGTTACCCTGTGAGGACTGTATGGTGTCAGATTGAATACAGAGAGATGACATTTATCACAGCTTGTCTATTTCATAAACCTCAGAGTGGGCTAAGGTACCTAAAGAGGTGACAGCCTGACGCAGGCTTCATAGCCTCACTGTCAGGTTTCAATATTGCGACAGTTAGTACGACATAAACCCAAAGCTTCAAAGAAGCACCAGGGCACGTCTTTAGTAACCCTGTCTTCTTGCTAAAATTTGTTGGCGGTGACTTTCTTCATTATAACAGATTTTCGAAGCACACCAGTTAACTCGATTCCTACCAGAAAACAAAGTCGTCTTTTGTTGGACAGCAATCCACACTTGCGAGCACTCTGAGCCATGCTGTAGAGGTGTCACAGGAGGACGGATCTATTCTACTAGTTCCTCCAATAAAATTGATGCAATCCTACTCAATATTTAGGTTCCTGTCACTTACCTCTCAGTGAAAGCAAAAGTCAGCTTTATTCGATTATAAGAATAATCCTAAAAGAAAATAAATACACAATAAAACTAGACATGTTTAAAAAGACACTTTAAACCTTTCTGCAGGTTAAAAAGTGTAGAAAGAAATACAAAAAGAAATAAATACCTATGTATCCATTCTACTCATAAGTTAAAACAGTACCCAAACCGTTAAAAATCCATGACCTTATTGCAGGCCAACTCTCCCTCAGTAAAGATGGAACGGCCAGGACCACCCCCTCAGAGTTTAACAATTGCAGAAATCAATCATAGTATTTATTTATAAAGCGCGCTATGTACCCGTCAGGGTTTCGAGGCGCCGGGGGGGGGGGGGGGGAGCGCTGCTGGTTTAGCGGTCGAAGAGCCAGGTCTTGAGGAGCCTTCTGAATGCGAGGAGGTCCTGGGTCTGGCGAAGAGATGTGGGGAGAGAGTTCCAGGTCTTGGCGGCGAGGAAGGAGAAGGATCTGCCGCCGGATGTCTTGCGCTGGATTCGGGGTACGATGGCGAGGGCGAGGTTGGCGGATCGGAGTTGACGTGTTGGAGTGTAGAAGTTGAGTCTGGTGTTGAGGTAGGAGGGTCCGGTGTTGTGAAGTGCCTTGTGAGCGTGGGTCAGGAGTTTGAAGGTGATCCTCTTGTCTACCGGGAGCCAGTGGAGTTCCTTTAGGTGAGGGGAGATGTGACTTCGGCGGGGTATGTTGAGGATCAGTCGGGCGGAGGCATTTTGGATACGTTGGAGGCATTTGATGTCTTTGGTTGGGATGCCTGTGTAGAGTGCGTTGCCGTAGTCAAGTCTGCTGCTGACGAGGGCCAGGGTCACCGTCTTTCTGGTTTCTGTTGGAATCCACTTGAAGATTCTGCGGAGCATTCGAAGGGTGTTGAAACAGGAGGAGGAGACGGCGCTGACCTGTTTGGACATGGTGAGGGCGGAGTCCAGGATGAAGCCGAGGTTTCTTGCGTGGCTGGCAGGGGTGGGTGGGGGTCCGAGGACGGAGGGCCACCATGAGTCGTTCCAGGCCGAGGGAGTGCGTCTGAGGATGAGGACTTCCGTCTTGTCGGAGTTGAGTTTCAGGCGACTGTTGTTCATCCAATCGGCGATGGATTTTAGTCCCTCGTGGAGGTTTGTTTTGGCGGTGAGCGGGTCTTTGGTCAGGGAGAGGACGAGCTGGGTATCGTCGGCGTAGGAGATGATGCTGAGATGATGTTGGCGGGCCAGTTGAGCGAGGGGGGCCATGTAGACGTTGAACAACGTGGGGCTGAGGGAGGATCCTTGGGGGACGCCGCAGATGAGGTTGGTGGCTTTGGAGCGGAAAGGGGAGAGACGGACTCTCTGCGTTCTGTCGGAGAGGAAGGATGAGATCCAGTGGAGGGCTTTATCTTGGATGCCGGCTTCCTGGAGGCGGGTCGGTAGGGTGCGGTGGCAGACGGTGTCAAAAGCGGCTGATAGGTCGAGGAGGATGAGGGCTGAGGTTTCGCCGTTGTCCATTTGATGTCTGATGTCATCTGTGGCGGCGAGGAGGGCGGTCTCAGTGCTGTGGTTTCGTCTGAATCCGGATTGTGAGGGGTCCAGGATGGAATTGTCTTCGAGGAAGTGGGTGAGCTGAGTGTTGACGATCTTCTCGATGACTTTCGCTGGAAAAGGGAGGAGAGAGATCGGACGGAAGTTTTTGAGGTCGTTGGGGTCAGCCTTGGGTTTTTTGAGGAGGGGTTGGATTTCTGCGTGTTTCCAGCTGTCCGGGAAGGTGGCAGAAGTGAAGGAGAGGTTGATGATCTTGCGGAGTTCGGGGGCGATGGTGGCGTTGGCTGAGTTGAAAACATGATGGGGGCAGGGGTCCGTGGGGGAGCCTGAGTGGATGGTGTTCATGGTTGCTATGGTTTCTGCCTCGTCCACGTGGGTCCAGGCGGTGAGGCGGCAGTCGCGGGAGGAGACATCGGGGGTGGGGTCTGGCGGTGGACCGGTGATGAAGCTGTCGTGGATGGTGGTGATTTTCTGGTGGAAGAAGGTGGAGAGGTCGTCGCAGAGTTTCTGGGAGGGCGGGATGTCGTTGGAGTTGGCTTTCAGATTGGAGAGTTCCTTCACGATGCCGAATAGTTCTTTGCAGTCGTGGGCGTTGTTGTTGATGCGTTCGGTGAAGTGGGCGCGCTTGGCGGTGCGGATCCATTGGTGGTGTTCGCGGTTGGCGTTTTTGAGGGCGGCGAGGTTGTCGGGTGTGCGTTCTTGGATCCATTTCTTTTTGAGCTTCTGGCAGTTGCTTTTGGAGGTGGTGAGATCGTCTGTGAACCAGGCTGTTTTTTTCTTTCCTTGGATGGTGGTGGGTTTCTTGAGAGGGGCAAGGGTGTTGGCGCAGTCGAGGATCCATTGATGGAGGTTGTTGGCGGCTGTGCTCGGGTCGATTGCGTCGGGTGGAAGGTTGTTGATGAGGGTGCTGGTCAGTTGTTCTTGGGTGACTTTGCCCCAGCGGCGGTGGGGAGGTAGCTGGATGCGGTGTTGCTCTGTGGTTTTCTTATAGGTGAAATGGACACAGTGATGGTCAGTCCAGTGGAGTTCGGAGGTGTGGCTGAAGGAAATGTGGTTGCTAGAGGTGAAGAGGGGGTCAAGGGTGTGACCGGCGATGTTGGTAGGTGTGTTGACTAGCTGGCGGAGACCGAGGTTGAGGAGGTTGGAGGTCAGTGACGCGGTGTTGACGTCGTTGGCATTTTCCAGATGGTAGTTCAGATCTCCCAGGAGGATGTAATCCGGGGAAGCGAGGGCGTGGGTGCTTGCAAGGTCGGCGATGGTGTCGTTGAAGGGGGCTCTTGGTCCTGGAGGGCGGTAAATGAGGGTTCCTCTGAGGGTCGTGTTGGGGTCCGTGTGGATCTGGAAGTGGAGGTGTTTGGCTGTCCTGAGGGTGTCGTCCGAGTGGGTGTGGATTTTGAGGGTAGCTTTGTGAGCGATGGCTATTCCGCCGCCGATTCCGTTGGTTCGATCTCTTCTGGTGATTTTGTAGCCGTCTGGTATGGCGATGGCGATGTCCGGAGACGAGGAGTCGTTCCACCAGGTTTCGGTCAGGAAAGCCACGTCAGGAGCAGTGGTGTCGAGCAAATCCCAGAGCTCGATGGCGTGTTTTCGAGCGGAGCGGGTGTTGATGAGGATGCAGTTCAGGTGGTTGGGGTTGGATGTTTTCGTAGTTGGATTGGTCGTTCTGATGCAGGAGAAGTTGCAGGTACGGCAGGAAAAAGGTCCTTTAGTGTGCTTCGGGGATGCCCGGTAGCATTCAGTGGAGGGGCCGGGGTTGAAGGCGCGGAGTTCGTTGATCGAGTAGCGGATGCGGGGGGCGCGAGGGCCAGGGGGTGTGGCGCTGGGCGCGGTCCAGGCGCGGACGGGCGCAGACGGGCTTGCCAGCCATTAAGAAGGGAGGGGGGAGGGAGGAGCAGCTGGGACGCGGGAGGCGGGAGGGAGCGGCAAATGGGGGCGCGAGGGGGGTGGGGCCGCAGGGAGGCAGCGGCAGGGAACGGGGAGCGCACAAGGGGCAAAACACTGAAAACGAGCAAAATACAAGCAGTTACAATAAGAAAAGCACACAATCAGAAAAACAATAATGGCACAATATACGATCGGGGAGACAGCAATCAGGGGGGCACAAAGGGGGCAGAAGCGCCGGCGGCGAGGCGCTGGAAAAAGCGAAAAAAACGAAAAACACTTACGGGACGGCGGAAAGCGGCACACGGGTCAAGTGAAGCTAGTCAGAGCCCACTAGACCCCAGGGATGAGGCGCAGGAGGATGCCTGCGGGTGGAGGAGGGCCTCGAACACGCAAACAGCAGCGTGGTCAGGGGACAGAGGCAGGAGGCAGCAGGTTGGTGCTGCGGTCGTGGGGGGCGAGCTCAGGACCTGAAACAGGTCAGAGGTCGCTCACTCGCGACGCGCAGCGCCAGCCATTAAGAAGGGAGGGGGGAGGGAGGAGCAGCTGGGAGGCGGGAGGCGGGAGGGAGCGGCAAATGGGGGCGCGAGGGGGGCGGGGCCGCAGGGAGGCAGCGGCAGGGAACGGGGAGCGCACAAGGGGCAAAACACTGAAAACGAGCAAAATACAAGCAGTTACAATAAGAAAAGCACACAATCAGAAAAACAATAATGGCACAATATACGATCGGGGAGACAGCAATCAGGGGGGCACAAAGGGGGCAGAAGCGCCGGCGGCGAGGCGCTGGAAAAAGCGAAAAAAACGAAAAACACTTACGGGACGGCGGAAAGCGGCACACGGGTCAAGTGAAGCTAGTCAGAGCCCACTAGACCCCAGGGATGAGGCGCAGGAGGATGCCTGCGGGTGGAGGAGGGCCTCGAACACGCAAACAGCAGCGTGGTCAGGGGACAGAGGCAGGAGGCAGCAGGTTGGTGCTGCGGTCGTGGGGGGCGAGCTCAGGACCTGAAACAGATCAGAGGTCGCTCACTCGCGACGCGCAGCGCCAGCCATTAAGAAGGGAGGGGGGAGGGAGGAGCAGCTGGGAGGCGGGAGGTGGGAGGGAGCGGCAAATGGGGGCGCGAGGGGGGCGGGGCCGCAGGGAGGCAGCAGCAGGGAACGGGGAGCGCACAAGGGGCAAAACACTGAAAACGAGCAAAATACAAGCAGTTACAATAAGAAAAGCACACAATCAGAAAAACAATAATGGCACAATATACGATCGGGGAGACAGCAATCAGGGGGGCACAAAGGGGGCAGAAGCGCCGGCGGCGAGGCGCTGGAAAAAGCGAAAAAAACGAAAAACACTTACGGGACGGCGGAAAGCGGCACACGGGTCAAGTGAAGCTAGTCAGAGCCCACTAGACCCCAGGGATGAGGCGCAGGAGGATGCCTGCGGGTGGAGGAGGGCCTCGAACACACAAACAGCAGCGTGGTCAGGGGACAGAGGCAGGAGGCAACAGGGTGGTGCTGCGGTCGTGGGGGGCGAGCTCAGGACCTGAAACAGGTCAGAGGTCGCTCACTCGCGACACGCAGCGCCAGCCATTAAGAAGGGAGGGGGGAGGGAGGAGCAGCTGGGAGGCGGGAGGCGGGAGGGAGCGGCAAATGGGGGCGCGAGGGGGGCGGGGCCGCAGGGAGGCAGCGGCAGGGAACGGGGAGCGCACAAGGGGCAAAACACTGAAAACGAGCAAAATACAAGCAGTTACAATAAGAAAAGCACACAATCAGAAAAACAATAATGGCACAATATACGATCGGGGAGACAGCAATCAGGGGGGCACAAAGGGGGCAGAAGCGCCGGCGGCGAGGCGCTGGAAAAAGCGAAAAAAACGAAAAACACTTACGGGACGGCGGAAAGCGGCACACGGGTCAAGTGAAGCTAGTCAGAGCCCACTAGACCCCAGGGATGAGGCGCAGGAGGATGCCTGCGGGTGGAGGAGGGCCTCGAACACGCAAACAGCAGCGTGGTCAGGGGACAGAGGCAGGAGGCAGCAGGTTGGTGCTGCGGTCGTGGGGGGCGAGCTCAGGACCTGAAACAGGTCAGAGGTCGCTCACTCGCGACGCGCAGCGCCAGCCATTAAGAAGGGAGGGGGGGAGGTAGGAGCAGCTGGGAGGCGGGAGGCGGGAGGGAGCGGCAAATGGGGGCGCGAGGGGGGCGGGGCCGCAGGGAGGCAGCGGCAGGGAACGGGGAGCGCACAAGGGGCAAAACACTGAAAACGAGCAAAATACAAGCAGTTACAATAAGAAAAGCACACAATCAGAAAAACAATAATGGCACAATATACGATCGGGGAGACAGCAATCAGGGGGGCACAAAGGGGGCAGAAGCGCCGGTGGCGAGGCGCTGGAAAAAGCGAAAAAAACGAAAAACACTTACGGGACAGCGGAAAGCGGCACACGGGTCAAGTGAAGCTAGTCAGAGCCCACTAGACCCCAGGGATGAGGCGCAGGAGGATGCCTGCGGGTGGAGGAGGGCCTCGAACACGCAAACAGCAGCGTGGTCAGGGGACAGAGGCAGGAGGCAGCAGGTTGGTGCTGCGGTCGTGGGGGGCGAGCTCAGGACCTGAAACAGGTCAGAGGTCGCTCACTCGCGACGCGCAGCGCCAGCCATTAAGAAGGGAGGGGGGGAGGGAGGAGCAGCTGGGAGGCGGGAGGCGGGAGGGAGCGGCAAATGGGGGCGCGAGGGGGGCGGGGCCGCAGGGAGGCAGCGGCAGGGAACGGGGAGCGCACAAGGGGCAAAACACTGAAAACGAGCAAAATACAAGCAGTTACAATAAGAAAAGCACACAATCAGAAAAACAATAATGGCACAATATACGATCGGGGAGACAGCAATCAGGGGGGCACAAAGGGGGCAGAAGCGCCGGCGGCGAGGCGCTGGAAAAAGCGAAAAAAACGAAAAACACTTACGGGACGGCGGAAAGGGGCACACGGGTCAAGTGAAGCTAGTCAGAGCCCACTAGACCCCAGGGATGAGGCGCAGGAGGATGCCTGCGGGTGGAGGAGGGCCTCGAACACGCAAACAGCAGCGTGGTCAGGGGACAGAGGCAGGAGGCAGCAGGTTGGTGCTGCGGTCGTGGGGGGCGAGCTCAGGACCTGAAACAGGTCAGAGGTCGCTCTGAGGAATGCTGTCCGAAACCGCCGAATCCCCCGGCCTTCAAAATTGGTATCAAGAACCTGCATGCAAAAAATCATAGTAGCTGCAGAACAGAGCAAAATGCCCCATTGACTAGGGCGAACAGCCATCACAGGGGCACACCAAGATCGCACTGGGTTCATACTAGCTCTGAGGGAAGCATATGTGGGCACAAATTGAACCCAACTGGAACATGGTTAAGACGGATCTCTCCCAAGGGAGCCTAAGAAATCTAAGGCAGGGTTCACGACCAGCCACAGTTTTCAGGAGCAGAAGGGAATGAGTAACAGGTATGACATGAGTCTTATTTTCCATTTCTTCCCTCACAAGAGTCATAAATGACTCCTTAATTGCCTTACTGTCCTTCTCAGGAATGCATTGCGTGTTACTAAACAGATCAGGGCGACCTAGAGACTGGGTGACACATTTAATGTACTTTAACAATGGGATCTTGTGACCATGCGCACAACCAAGGCAATCCTCTTTAGCACTGGTTCCCAACCACTGGTTGTGACTGGTTGTGACTTCTATGGACCCCCACTTTATCATTACTGGAGCTCGGGGACCCCCACTCAATCTTTATTGGAATCCGGGGACCCCCCCCCCCCCACTGAGTCATTACTGAAAGCTTGGGACCTAATCTGTTAACATTATTAATTCTCTAAGCAGTCGCAGACCCCCTGAGGAGGCTTCGCAGACCCCCAGGGGTCCCCGTACCACAAGTTGGGAACCACTGCTCTATAGTACTTCTGTTCAAAGCCATAAACTCACCACTCCACACTGAAATCCACAATAGCAACGGGACTAGTTTCACATGGTCCTCTAAAATGTCCAGATCCAATTCTTCATGGACAAAAAGCATTGAGTTAGAGAGTCCCACACCCAGCAGCCTCCTACAAAAGCAGTTCTCCTTGTTTTGAATGGCCCAGCAGTTAGGAACCGCCCAGATAGCTCTGTACAGCAGCATGGAGAGTCACTTCATTTTATATATCTACAGTAGAGGCAGAACCGGTTTGCTACCTACATTGCATGCAATTTTAAATGGGGCACCGAAAGCCTGGCTAAAGCAAGTGCATTGGTTTGAGAGTCAAGGTCGCCAGTTGCCAGATTGGCCAAACGTAACTCCAACATAAGAAAAAGATGCCACCCTGCTTACAGCCTTCCCCTTAATAACTATAGAATTCTGCTTCCGACATACCATATAGTGAGTTTCAGAGGTATTCGTAGCCAGACCAATCTTATCCTTAGAATTTACAAGTTAATCAATGAGCACTTTAAGGCCATTTGCATTGCAGGACAACAATACTTCATTGTCCACACACAACAAAAAGGTTACATAGGCAAATCTTTTCCAGTTGCAGCCAAATAGCAATTGAGACCATTGATGTATCAAAGAAAAAGGATGGGTACCAACACACATTCTTGTCTGACCCCATGCAAGAGATTAAAGAAGCCAGTACATTTCCCCCACCCCTTACCTAATGGAGGCATTGACATCCCTATGAAGAGTTCTCAAAAAGTCAACTGGGGGGAGCGCAGTCCAAGGGCTGGTTGATTTTGCAAAAGATTGGACCTGACTACCTGATCAAAAGCACAACTGAGGTCCATGAAAGCTAGAAAGATAGCCCCTGTTTAGTCACCACATATTTACCAATCAGTAGATTTAGGTTCAGACACTATTCAATAGTACCCTTTCTATCCCTAAAGCCATACTGAGCAGGACAACGAATGTTGTTAGTACTGACTCAGCCTATTATTCACTGAAAGATAATATGCCCCAATACCCAAACAACTGAGTCTAACAGGAAAATGGTGTGATAACACCTGAGGTCCTGTTGATTACCCCTTTTTAAAGACAGGGACGATCACTTCAGAGTTCCAAGAGGGGGTGATTTTGACCTGGACGGCCACAATTAAAGCATTAGTTAGAACAGGGGCCTAGAAGAAGACCTCACCTTTGTAGAGGTCCAGAGGTATGCCATCAGGGCCAAGAGCTGTATTTGAGGGACTGGCTCCTCCTCCTCGGCTATCCCCTATCCAGCCTCATTTAGCACATAGAGCCTACAGAAATGGGTCACCCACTGCTCAGGAGAAATAGAGGAGCCAACGTCATTAGGCAAAGCCGCACAAAGCTGCTGCCGATTGACAATGCACCAAAATACCATCGAATCCTCTGATTTACAGGTAAATATTAATTGCTCCCAGTATAACTCTTTAAAGTCTGATTTCCATTTCCTGGTGGCATTCATGTACGGCCTCCTAACTGCTACAGTATCAGCCTAATTACAGGAATTTGAATTTAGAGCCTCACTAACGCTGCCTACTATCCACCCTACAGGTCCTATTAAACCAGCCAGTTCTGAGCGGACCTCTGCCCGTCAGACATTTCCCTCATGATGGCCTTATTAGAGGTGTTTAAATCACTAAAACATGCAGGTCTAAGAAGGGCAATTGATCAATGGAAAGTAGAGGTTCTAAGATGATGTCCATGAAGATTTCAATCTAAGGATCAAAAGGCTATGCCATTTTACCCTGAGAGATCAAGTCCCTGAGGTCAGGAACCAAATAAGAACTATTACTAGCAGGAATTGTCACCCTTAAATTGATGGGATTAAGATCGCTATAGTATGTTTTCAGGAGCAACCCCAGGCTGATGGCGCCTAGTAATGACAGAGAAGAGAACACATAGTCGTTAGTGGTCCCCCTCCCCCTACCAACAAAGGTGGAGGTTGGGACAGCGAATTAGGCCCCAATGATACCAAGTTGCAAAGATCCACATGCCCCAAAGACTTCAACAACTTTCTTCCCCTGTGGTCAGAAGATAACTGATAAAACGACATATCTCCACCGAAAAGGGAGTTGCTGGTCACTTGACTGTTACCTAACTTCACAAGAAAGTCATCACTCCAGATGACATTGAAACACGAGGTGGCTAAGAGATCTAGCCTCAAGAATTGATAAAACTTGAAATAAAATGTTAATCTGCCACCCAGGATCCCTAACTGAGTTATAACAATTTACTACAAAGCACTGAAACTTACAGTTAACAACTACCCAAAGAATCTGGATCCCAGTGTTTTTTTAGGGGAACAGGAATTACTCTAAGGTTTTTAGAGATGCAAACCATTAAAGGCAACCCGCCATGCTTTATTGCAAGTGACAGGGGTCACTGTGATGCAAAAGCACTCAAAGCCATCCTAAGTAATCAGTTCTTGACTCCAAGTCTCCTGAACAATCACCATATGACATTTTGTAACAAAATTTAACCATTCAGGGTCCTGACACTTTGCCCTAACACCAACCACATTTCAACAAAGCTCTTTAAAAGTTGGGTTCAGTAATAATGCTGGCCTGACCTCCTCCACCGGTTTCGGGGGTACAGGTGAAAATGACCCACTGACTAAAAATTTAAGGGATGAAACAACACTGACCAGTAGTCAGTCATTTTGATCTAGTGCTAGCAGAGGGAGGAATCTATTTGATGTGAGCACATCGGAATCACTCCAGGGGCTGCATGCCCACAGAGTCAGGGAATGGGGACATAGAATAAAGGAGTTAATAGAAAAAAACAAGTGGATACATTTTAATACCAGGGTCTCTGCACCTAAATCTCTGAAATTTGGCCCAGAGTTTCCAGGACCATTAATATCTCTGGAATCTATACACAGGTGTTAGACCTGACAGCCCTAGGGTGGTCACCCCTAACTTTTTGCCTGTCTACCTCCACTTTTTAAATACTGTTTTTGCTGGTTTTACGACTCTGTGCACTTTACCACTGCTAACCACTGCTAAAGTGCATATGCTCTCTCCCTTTAAACATAGTAACATTCGATCATACCCAATTGGACTATTTAATTTACTTATAAGTCCCTAGTAGAGTGCACTATATGTGCCCAGGGCCTGTAGATTAAATGTTCCTACTGAGCCTGCAGCACTGATTGTGCCACCCACTTAAGTAGTATCCTTGTGTGTGTAGTTTCACTGCCTATTCGACTTGGCACTTAAAAGTTCTTGCCAAGCCTTAAACTCTGCTTTTTCTACATATAAGACACCCCTAAGTTACGCCCTAGATAACCCATAGAGCAGGGGGCTGTGTAGGCAAAAGGCAGGACATGTACTTATGTAGTTTACATGTCCTGGTAGTGTAAAACTCTTAAATTCCTTTTTACACTGCTGTGAGGCCTGCTCCCTTCATAGGCTAACATTGGGGCTGCCCTCATACATTGTTTGAGTGGTAGCTGCTTATCTGAAAGGAATAGGAAGGTCATATTTAGTGCGGCCAGAATGGTGATATAAAATCCTGCTGACTGGTGAAGTTGGATTTAATATTACTATTTTAGAAATGCCACTTTTAGAAAGTGAGCATTTCTCTGCACTCAAATCTTTCTGTGCCTTACAATCCATGTCTGGCTGGGTTTAGTTGACAGCTCCTTGTGCATTCACTCAGACACACCCCAAACACAGGATACTCAGCCTCACTTGCAAAAATCTGCATTTTGAATGTGTCTTCCTGGGCTGGGAGGGTGGAGGACCTGCCTTCACACAAAGGACTGCCACACCCCCTACAGGGACCCTGGCAGACAGGATTGAACTGAAAGGGGACCTGGTGCACTACTAAGCCACTCTTTGAAGTCTCCCTCACCTTCAAAGGCACATTTGGGTATATAAACAGGGCCTCTGCGCCTACCACCTCAGACACTTCCTGGAGAAGAAACTTGAACCAGAACCTGCATCCTGCCAAGAAGAACTGCCTGGCTACCAAATGGACTCACCTGTCTGCTTTCTGTGAAGGACTGCTGCCTTGCTGTTGCCCTGCTGCCTTGCTGCTCTCTGGCTGTGGTGAAGAAGTGCTCTCCAAGGGCTTGGATAGAGCTTGCCTCTTGTTCCCTGAAGTCTCGGGACCAAAAAGACTTCATCTTTACAAGAAGGACTCCTTGTGTGGTGAAATTTGTTGCAAAGCCTGCCAGAAACGACGCACAGCCTGCACCGCGGTGAAAATTTCACTGCACGCCGAACCAGAATGACACAGCCCGACTTCGCAATGAGAAGATTGACGCAGCGCCAGCGTAGCGACCAGAAATTTGAAAACAGCCCACTGGATTGACGCATAGCTGAACCGGAACGACGTAGCCCGACTTCCAGAGAGGAATCGACGCAGTGCCTGCGGTGCAGTAGAAAATTCAACGCAATGCCCACCGGATCAACCCAGCTCCTGTGACTTCATCCTGCCAGTGCAGGAAATCCACACATCATCCCCGGGGTGTCTGAAAACCCCACAACCCAAAGAGGATCCACGACCGAGAGCCAGAAACCGACACGCAGCCGTCCCTGTGGGATAACTAAACGACGCATCACTGCGGGTGGCCCGAGAAATCGACGCACACCCCTTTGTTTCCACGCATCTCCTCCTCTGCTTTTCTTTGTGGAGATTTTTCACGCAAACCAGGTACTTTGTGCTTGAAAGAGATTTTGTTTGCTTTTAAAAGACTTAAAACACTTTATGTCAATGTTTTAGTGATATCTCAACATATACTTATTGCATTCCAATCGTTTTGACCTGCATCTTATCAGATAAATATTATTTATTTTTTATATTCACTGTGTCGTGTATTTTTGTGGTGCTATATGGTGTTATTGTATGATTTATTGCACAAATACTTTACACATTGCCTTCTAAGTTAAGTGTGACTGCTCAGTGCCAAGCAACCAGAGGGTGGGCACAGGATAATTTGGATTGTGTGTGACTTACCCTGACTAGAGTGAGGTCCTTGCTTGGACAGGGGGTAACCTGACTGCCAACCAAAGACCCCATTTCTAACGATGGGAAACTATGGTGCCAAATGTTCAATTTAATGTAGTGATCACAGAGCCTTAATTTCATACATTACACGGGCTTCACAACTGCAAAGTGCAATGCTGTGCAGTACATCAAGGAGATTTTGTGAGTCTGAAAAGCCTTCCTGACTTGAAAAATGCCTTTTGTGACTCATTACAAATCACAATTAAGTGGGGACATTAAAGGGGATTCCCCCCAATTGCAAATAAAAATTGAATCTATCAATAGTTTGTTGCCACAATGATAGTTGTAAATCTTTGAAAAGTTACTGACTCCAAAGGTGGAGAGTTTATAGATTTGTAAAGGTGGGACCTATCCATTAAAGACAGCTTCCTTTTGTGAACTGCGTCTGGAGGCATCAAAGAAAACAAACAGCTCTCCTCAATGTCCCATCCAATGAGGAACATATTTTTAAAGCAGGCCATGCCTCTTTAGTGAATAGGGACTGCTAATAGGGACTGTGTGACTTACCCTGATTAGAGTGAGGGTCTTTTCTTGGACAGGGGGTAACCTGACTGCCAACCAAAGACCCCATTTCTAACGATGGGAAACTATGGTGCCAAATGTTCAATTTAATGTAGTGATCACAGAGCCTTAATTTCATACATTACACGGGCTTCACAACTGCAAAGTGCAATGCTGTGCAGTACATCAAGGAGATTTTGTGAGTCTGGAAAGCCTTCCTGACTTGAAAAATGCCTTTTGTGACTCATTACAAATCACAATTAAGTGGGGACATTAAAGGGGATTCCCCCCTAATTGCAAATAAAAATTGAATCTATCAATAGTTTGTTGCCACAATGATAGTTGTAAATCTTTGAAAAGTTACTGACTCCAAAGGAGGAGAGTTTATAGATTTGTAAAGGTGGGACCTATCCATTAAAGACAGCTTCCTTTTGTGAACTGCGCCTGGAGGCATCAAAGAAAACAAACAGCTCTCCTCAATGTCCCATCGAATGAGGAACATATTTTTAAAGCAGGCCATGCCTCTTTAGTGAATAGGGACTGCTAAAAAAAAAAATCCCACTTGTGACAGGAATTGCAGGCACTGAGATCTGTTGTCTCTTGCAGGTCACTGTCCTGCATTCACAGCTAACAGCAGGGGTTCAAATAAGTGACCGGCCTGAAAAATACTCATTAGGAAGATGTTTTGCAACCTCCTGTAAATAGTCAATGTGGAATTCAATCTCCTTGTACTCTAGTCGTATTGCAAATTGCATACTGTTCACATATCAGTCTATGCACAAATTACACATGATAGATTCAAGGTATTAGTACATCAATCACTACATTGTATTTATAGAGAAGTAGCTGGGCAGCTATATTGGGAGACTACACAGCCACAAGAAAGGAATGTCTCTTTCTAGTCCAGTTCAAACTTGTAATCAGAAAAGTGGCTGAGTAGAAGTTATTAAACGCCAATTCTGACATTAAATTATATTCAGGATTCTCCCTTACTAACTCTCTACAGTATAGTTTCAGTGAAGCTTTGTAAGACTTGCTGTGAGAGCAAGTAAGCCTCACTATTGGCTTTTATGAAAAACACAAATAGGTAAGGCCATCCTTAACAGGAAATAGCTCTCTCCAAGAAATGATATTTCTCCCCAAACTGTCCGAAGAAAAATAGACATGATCAGGCGAGAGTGTTTACTGCTGGCTGAGAGAAGAGCATTAGGATGCCACGTGTGGAGACTGTCATGTTCAGTGCTGCTTAACACCATTGGTGCTAGAGGTGCATAGCATATATGGGCCTGGCCTGGAAGAAGGTTGCACATTCATGGAGGATACTCAAAGTGGCACCACTCAACAACAAATTACAAGTTCCATAACATCCAGTAATCTCACACATGTTGCAGATGATAGAAACCACCTTGAATGCGTTAGGATGATGTTCCTCATGTTTTACTGCATCATTGCCAGGTAATCAAGCTTTGAAGTTGCTCAATCAAGAACCTTGGTTTGTGGATTAGTGATTTGAATGTTGGACTATCTTCTATTACCAAATGATCACTGAGAGACATTCTGAGTTTCAGTAAAGTATTATAAAATATTAAGTCAATATCAACTCAGTTCTAAAATGAAATCTGAACTGTCCTTTAAAGTTACCCTATAGTGGTCAGATACTTTGAGACCATTGTATTTCTTAGTGAACCTAATTTCTTTGTGAAGTAACAGAGGGACTACATTTGTTGAACATCTGTCCTTATGGTATGTATATGTGATGAACATTTAAGGTCCTAGCAGTGTTAGTAAAGTGATACATATATGACCTATTTCACAACTGTGCTACAAATGTAACAGAATTTAAGGCACATCTACACCAGGAGCTATATATATTTGAAGTTGAAGAGACTTTTATTCTTGGGAGGAAGAAATTAATGTTTTTATGCAGATTCTTATTTTTTGTAACATTTCATTTTTCGGGAAGAGTGAGCTTTGTATTGAAAACAAAGAGCACTGATTACACGGAAATAACTTTAAGCATATGACCATTACTTTGAGAGTTCTAAGCTGGTTAATTCCAATATGGAACAAGACTCCTCCATGCTAAATAGTGACCCCCAGTCATCAATATGTAACATCTTAGAAGGACAAGTGGCCTTGTGCCACACAAAATCGAGCAATAACAGATTTGTTATGCCCTTAGATGTCAGGGCTTCACACACTATGATCAGTGTCTGTCTACCCTTCGCTAATAGTTAACCTCCTAAACCCTGTGCATAATAGGGATTTGGTATTGCATTTATTCTGCATTATTGAGGAATTTTCAGTAAGTACTCATAATAAGATTGCGCTGCTTAGGTCCCTGCCCTTTGTACTCAGCCTATCGCTACTAGAGGTTAGATGATTAAGTGAGGTGCTCAAATCACCACCACTGGGGTCAGCAACAGCCCTGGAAGAGCACTGAAAAGATGAAAAACCTAATTATCTAGAAGAATTACCAAGGTTTCCATTAGTGAACCATCAGAATGATCATTAATGGCCGAGTGGCCTGAGCCACTGAGCCTTCGATTATATCTCAGATGGAACACAGCCACAGGGCATGGCCCCTCCGTGCGGGTTGCTGAGTGCTAGAGCTAGGACTGGAAATGGGTAGGTTCCTCTACCCCAGGAGGACCAGACCAACATGCAAGGAAACAGGGTGGGTGATCCCATGGAACCCATGCTCACCCAGAAAGCACTCTGGGTGAACCATATTGTGGTACCTCACAGGGTTGGGACCCCCAAAAGCCGTGCTGCCTGGGCCTTCCCATGCCTGCATGATTGGGGGTTGCCACCTAAGCTGGGGACCCTCAATGTGCAGGGGGTGAGTGCTGGCTCCCCCAGCCCTGGTGAGTGGTGGATGGCTGAGATGCAGGTGGGGGTGACCCTCCCTCCATCCCACGGACCGGGAGGCCTGTTCCTGTGTGGCTGGGTTTGAAGACTTGTGGGACCCTGTCTGGGAAGGTGGGTGGTGAAGCTGCATGCCTCTGCTGCAGTGGGAGCTGCTCGCTCACCTGCTGTATAGGGGTGCCCAAGTCAAGTACCTGGAAACTCTCTTTAAAGTGTGGATACTGACTGCCAGAGAAGAAGCCTGATGGAGTGTTGAGCTGCCTCACTATGTAGATGTTGGATAGGCAGAACTGCTGTCCTCATGTGTCTCCTGAAACAGCAGGTGGGATAACAATGCAAAGGTTGCCTGTCACTTGGCATTGGATCACTCAGCTTGTGTGTTGATGAAGAATGCCTGTCAAAAGGGCCCCCCTGCTCCACCATGGTGGGGCAGGTGAATGTCCAGTTGCTGTCCTATGGCACACTGCCAATTGTTAGAAATGGGGTCTTTGGTTGGCAGTCAGGTTACCTCCTGTCCAAGCAAGGACCCTCACTGTAGTCAGGGCAAAGGAGAAACACACCTGCTTAAGCCCCCGCTCGCCCCCTTGGTAGCTTTGGCAAGAGCAGGCAGGCTTAACTCAGAAGCAATGTGTAAAGTATTTGTACCCACACACACAGTAATACAGTGAAAACACTACAAAATGGACAACACACCAGTTTAGGAAAATAGGTAATATTTATCCAAATCAAACAAAACCAAAACAACAAAAACCCAACAAACACAAGTTGAAATATGAGTTTTCCTTACTTTATGGAAAACAATGGAAACAATAATTTTGCACAAAGTATCTGGTTTGTGTCAAAATTAAAGCTGCACTGGCGAGTGTGCATCAGAAAAGTCACTGATGCATTAATTCCTTCCTCGCAGGGGAGGCTGTGCATCATTTCTTCTCCGGTTGGGTCTGCAATGCGTTGTTTTTCTCCCTTGCAAGAGAGTAATGCATCGATTTCTGGATGGGGCACCTCGATCCACGCAGAGTTGGGATGACTTTGATGCCCAGGGACGATGCATGGAAATTCCAGTTGCATTGTGTTAGAAAACCGCGCTGCATAGGGTTTCCGCCGTTATCAGCTGCCACAAGCGGGTGTTGTGTGTCATTTGTCCAGCCGCAACAGGTCGATCTCCCAGTTACGTTGCAGGTGGAGCTGTGATTTCAGACGCAAAGCCGACAGTACGTCGTTTATCAGCCGCTTTGTAGATGGTGCATCTAAACTTTTTCTCACATCGCTCTGTGCGTGGATTTTCATCTCTTGTTCTGCCAACTTCACCTTTCAAGGGCCCAGGGACTGGATAGGCCACCACTTGGTAGGGCTGGATTCTCAGCAGAGAGTCCAGGTACTGGCAGAAGAAGTCTTTGATGGCCGTGAGGCATCAAAACAGGAGTCAAGCTCAGTTCAAGCCCTTGGAGATTGTTTTCAAGCAGGAATGCACAACAAAGTCCAGTCTTTGCCCCCTTTCACAGGCAGAAGCCACAACTGCAGGATAGCCCAACGAAGCACAGACAGGGGCAGCACTTCTCCTCAACTCTTCAGCTCTTCTCCTTGGCAGAGGTTTCTCTTGAATCCAGAAGTGATCTAATTTTTGAGGGGTTTTGGGTCAAATAATTATACTAATTTCTGCCTTTGAACATGGTAAACTCCAAAGGGAAGTCTCTCTTGTTTGCAAGATCCTGCCTTGCCCAGGCCATGCCCTAGACCCACACCAAGGGGTAGGAGACTGCATTGTGAGAGGGCAGGCACAGCCAATTCAGGTGTAAGTGACCACTCCTCCCTCCTCTCTAGCACTGATGGCTCATCAGGATAAGCAGGCTACACCCCAGCACCCTTCGTACTATTCCTGGGAAGGTTGAAGCCAAAGGAAACTCTGGTGGAGGTCCATAGATGTCATGACTTGCAAATCGGTTGTCTAACCAACTAGCAAAGCAATCTAGTAGCTGGTTCTATCCATTGTTTCCTTCGGGTTAGCAGGAGCTTGAAAAACCTTGTTTTAGCTACTAAAGTGAATGAATAGAGGGTATGAAATGATCGATTCTCAAAGTTCAGTATGAAGCCCAGCTCGCTTGTGTGGAGCCAGGCACTGAATATGATTGAATAGTGAGCCTCTTTTTGTAAACAGAGCAGGTGCTGCGTGATAAACCGGATGCTGGTTTAAGGCCCCTGATTCCAGTGATCATCAGACCCTGGAAAGTTGTTGGTTGATATAGACAGTAGGATGTTGGCTGATGGTGGCCAACGGTGGCCATGAAAGTCAGAATACATTAAGAAGTGAGTAACACTAATCTGCCGATTCAACAAGCACATAAAATGGATGGCACTGGATTGTCGGGCCCAAGCGCAGCTGTTGCCAGCACTCAGAGACACAGAAGCTGAGCTGCAATGAGCAGGAGGGTCACTGCAGTCCTCAAGTGAGCTTGGATTGAGGGTCTGGGTAGAGCTACTGTGAGTGCAGATCTTGGTGGTAGTAGCAATAATCAAACAAGAACTTTGAAGGACAAAGTGCAGAGGGGTTTTAGGTGAACAGCAGTTGAACATGGGTCGGTTGGTAAAGGCACCATTTTGAAAAGGACAGGCAATGCTCTCCATTGCCCTTGGCTGATTTAATAGGGAGTTGGCTCCAAATCCTCAAAACCAGAGTAGCAAATATGGGTGCCTTCACAGTGTCCAATGCAGTAATACTAATGACCCGGGAGAATCCAGAGAGTGTCCCGGAGAATGTTCTCTTTTGTTTGTGAATGGAAGGTTGCCCTGGAATGGATTGTAGTTCAGGGGCAACCAGTGAACTCTTGCTGGGCTTTGAAAATATAGTGGGAATAGTGTAAACCTCTCACCGGGCCATACCCCAAAACTACACCAGATCTCTCTCATGTTGTAACAAAGTAGGAAAGTGGACAAGTCAAATCTATAACTTCAGGATAGAGACTGGATCTAAGGGCTGGATCGGTTGGTGCTGGACAGTGAAGCAGGGCTGGGTGCATGCTGCGGCTGGACAAGGCATAATTTTCCACGCCGATGGCAACTATGAATGTGAGCCAGGTCCTTCCTGTGGATCGCCCAATCTGTGGTGGTCGCCTCTCTCTGTGCACCTCCCCGAGGTAAAAGGCTGGTGTTCTGCCTCAGCCGGCATCTAACAGCTGACTTCGAACTGGTGCAGACCTGTGAAATTCAACTGTTTAATTAAAACAAAGCATTGAGAAGGCTGAGGCAGGCGTTGACACAATGTAATTGGTTTGATAGGTTTTCCTAGGTGGCAGCTGAGCTGGAGGCCAAAATCCACAGGTAGGCACTTTGCAAAACAAATGTGATGGGGCATTTCCTGTCACGGGCACTAGTTCTACCCCCCAAGTGACGTACCATTTTTATTGGTAGACTTGGGGGAATGCTGGGTGGAAGGACAGTAGTGGCTCCTCTCAGATTCCAGAACTTTCTGTCACCAAAATGTGAGGAAAAAGTGTTTTTTTAGCCAAATCTTGAGGTTTGCAAAGGATTCTGGGTAACATAACCTGGTGAGAGCCCCACAAGTCACCCCATCCTAGATTCCCCTAGGTGTCTAGTTTTAAAAAATGCGCAGGTTTGGTAGGTTTCCCTAGGTGCCGGCTGAGCTAGAGGCCAAAATCCACAGCTAGGCACTTTGCAAAAAACAGCTATGTTTTCTTTGGAAAATGTGATGTGTTCACATTGTGTTTTGGGGCATTTCCTGTCACGGGCGCTAGGCCTAACCTCACATGTGAGGCACCATTTCTATTGGGAGACTTGGGGGAACGCTGGGTGGAAGGAAATTTGGGGCTCCTCCTAGATTCCAGAACTTTCTGTCACAGAAATGTGAGGAAAAAGTGTGTTTTTGGTCAAATGTTGAGGTTTGCAAAGGATTCTGGGTAACAGAACCTGGTCAAAACTGCACAAGTCACCCCATCCTAGATTCCCCTAGGTGTCGAGTTTTCAAAAATGTGCAGTTTTGGTAGGTTTCCCTAGGTGCCGGCTGAGCTAGAGGCCAAAATCCACAGCTAGGCACTTTACAAAAAACAGGTCTGTTTTCTTTGGGAAAATGTGATGTGTCCACGTTGTGTTTTGGGTGCGTTTCCTATCACAGGTGCTAGGCCTACCCAAAGAAGTGCGGCACCATTTTTATAGGGAGACTTGGGGAATGCTGGGTGTAGGGATATTTGTGGCTCCTCTCGGATTTCAGAACTTTCTGTCACCGAAATGTGAGGAAAAGTGTTTTTTGGCCAATTTCAGAGTTATGTAAAGGATTCTGGGTAACAGAACCTGGTGAGAGCCCCATCTTGGATTACCCTAGATGTCTAGTTTTAAAAAAGGAGCAGGTTTGGTAGGTTTCCCTAGGTACCGGCTGAGCTAGAGGCCAAAATCTACAGCTAGGCACTTTGCAAAAACACATCAGATTTCAATGTAAATATGTGATGTGTCCATGTTGCGTTTCCTGTCGCGAGCATTAGGCCTACCCACACAAGTAAGGTACCATTTTTATCGGGAGACTTGGGGGAATACAGAATAGAAAAGCAAGTGTTATTGCCTCTTGTCTTTCTCTACATTTTTTCTATCCAAATGTAAGACAGTGTGTAAAAAAGACATCTATTTGAGAAATGCTCTATAATTCACATGCTAATTTGGGCACCCCAGAATTCAGAGATGTGCAAATAACCACTGCTTCCAAACACGGTATCTTGTGCCCATTTTGGAAATACAAAGGTTTTCTTGATATCTATTTTTCACTCTTTATATTTCAGCAAATGGATTGCTGTACACCCGGTATAGAATGAAAACCCATTGCAAGGTGCAGCTCATTTATTGGCTCTGGGTACCTAGGGTTCTTGATGAACTTACAAGCCCTATATATCCTCACAACCAGAAGGGTCCAGCGGATGTAACAGTATATTGCTTTAAAACATCTGACCATGCAGGAAAAAGTAAAACGTGGAGAAAAATGGCAGTTTTTTTTTTTTACCTCAATTTCAATATTTTTTTTATTTCAGCTGTTATTTTCTGTAGGAAACTCTTGGAGGATCTCCACAAATGACCCCTTGCTGAATTCAAAATTTTGTCTACTTTTCAGAAATGTTTAGTTTTCTGGGATCCAGGATTGGTTTCCCACCCATTTCTGTTGTTAACTGGAAAGAGGCTGAAAGCATAAAAAATTTGTAAAAATGGGGTATGTCTCAGTAAAATGCCAAAATTGTGCTGAAAAATGTGGTTTTCTGAGTCAAGTCTGCCTGTTCCTGAAAGCTGGGAAGATGCTGATGCCATTTTCAGGGAAAAAAACACAAGCCTTTTTCCCATATTTTTTTTAAAAAAATGAAATTTTTGCTGTATTTTGGCTAATTTCTTGGTCTCCTTCAGGGGAAACCACAAAGTCTGGGTACCTCTAGAATCCCTAGGTTGTTGGAAAAAAGGACGCAAATTTGGTGTGGGTAGCTTATGTGGACAAAAAGGTATGAGGGCCTAAGCGCGAACTGCCCCAAACAGCCAAAAAAAGGCTTGGCATCTGAGGGGGAAAAGGCCTGGCAGCGAAGGAGTTAATATATCTTCCATATGTTATTGAAATTGTGGTTGTTTTATTGCGGTTGTGTCGAAGGATGAATACAAGAATGAGTCAATGGATGGATGAATGGATGCATGAGTGCAAAGATGAGTAAAAGAGTAAGGGCCAGATGTACGAAAGGATTTTACCCATTCTGTGTCTATGGGAAAAAGCTTTTGTACATATGGCCCTAAATGTATGATGACTTATGTCATCAATGGCATGAAAGATACTTTCATTCCTAATCCAGACCTATTGGCATTGCCAATGCTTGTAAATACATAGTAAGGAAAAGTAACTTTTAGAAAGCTACCATTTACCTGCCTGAACTGTCAGAAGGCTAAGGAACATTAGCCCCTGTCAGAACCCAGCCTTTGGCTTAGCCTGAGAACAGGTGAAAGAAGTGTGGAATTCCTCCCAGGATCACACAATAAGAGTAATTGTGTATGACAGGTCTATTTAAAAAACATGTAAATGTTTTACTCACTTCAAAAAAGAACAAACAGAATGCCAATACAATTCTTCTGTATCCTCTGTCTGGTTGTGGAAGGACCCTACTTTTGTCCTACCAGACATCTGTTTCTAGGTTGTTTGTGGGTAAAGTGCCTGCTTTAAACTTGACTTTAGTGTTAGATGTGGGAAGACACTAAGATTACTATAGTACATTCCCCACTCATACCACAGCCTGAGAGCCCATGTTTAGTGTGGATTAAGATTTTTGACTTCCTGTATTTGCCCTAGCGCATTGTATTTTGGGCATTTTTGCAGTAATGCAAACAGGAACTACAGCAAAAGTAGGTAGGGCAGGACCTGGCATCCTTTACCCTAGAACCTAGGATTTCATTAGCAAGACCCTACCCACCGGTGGGTGAACCCTGCATAGCTGGACCCTCAACCAGTCTTCTTCAGAACACGGCTGGATTTATGAAAGGATACCAGGGGGACTAAACCTGCTGTACTTGATACCTCCAACTTGTGAGAAGGACCACAAAAGGTTGGACCCTCTTCCACTTGAAATCCAAGTACAGAAAACTTTCCAGTGATCCTAAGGCTGATCCCTGGATGGCTCCAAGATCACAATAAAGCTGATGAGGACATTCTTGTGAATAATCCAACCTCAGAAGCTGCTACTGGACCCAGACTGACATTTGGTATTGCCCTCTGCCTGACATCCTGAGCATCTCTAAGTACCCCCCTGAGGTACTGGGGTCTTGGAAGAGTACTAATATGGATTTTCAAAACTTTTTTGAGTTGTACCATTGTATTTTTGCCCTGTTATTTTTGCAGGTTGTAGACCTCTGTGCACTTAATCCCTGCTAACCAGAAGCTAAGTGTTTATGCTCCCTCTTTAAACATAGTCTAATTGGTATATCCCTAATTGACATGTAACTTTAAGTCCCTAGGACAGTGCTTAATTTGTGCTTGTTGTTTCCGGTGCAGAGCACTGGCACTTATTTTTGACGGACAGGGCTTATTCTTCTGCCTCAAGCATTTGCTGCGAGCAAAAGACACTTATGGGAAAGAGGGAGGCAGGGAAAAATGAAAAACCATCACAAAGAGAGAAAGTAGAAAGCTGCTAGAGTGAGCTGAAGGGGCAGGGAATGGCTTTATATTGATTGAAAAGGCCCGAGATGGCTTCAGGATTACGCCGCCTCAGTATTCTATGTTCCCACATTTAATTGCAGCAGCTGCATGTTTAAGAGGAGGGCTTTGGGCACCGGTACATTTTTATTTACAAATTAAGCACTGCCCTAGGATATGGTACAAGATGTATTCAGCCTCTGCAGGTTAATCATTTGCACAGTGAACCCCCTAAACTATTACCCTATGTTTGTTGGTTGCAGAACCCAGTGCACTTTACCCCTGCTAACCAGTAGTAAAGTGCTTGTACTGAAACCTTTTAAAATGGTTGAATTGGTATACTGCTAGTTGGCATATTTAACTTACCTATGAGTCACAAATACATGCTAAAAGATGTATGTCATCCTGTAAGTTAAATGTTACTAGTGGACTGCTGGCCCTATTGTGCTACCCACTACAGTGACAGTATAAACATGGCTGCATGCCTACCATTGTGGGCTGACTGTAGCAGTGTGAAAACTGCAATTTGACCTGTCAAAATAAAACCTTTTGGCAGGTCTCAACTCTCTTTTTATTATTAAGGCCTGATTTTCTTAGCTGCATATCTGGGTTGGGGCCAAAGTTTCTGCACAAGGAGAAGGGTTGTGTTTTAGGGGATGTGGAATTGTTTCAAGCAGGGAACACAGGGAATGCACAAAAGTGCATAGAGTTACTCTTCAGAATGTTAACTCTACTAGTTACGGAGGAGCTTTGAGTCACCCCTACCAACAAGCTAGTGCCTGGCATAAATGTGGCATCTACTGGAACCCAATTCCAGACACTTTCTGGACCTGAGAAAAAACAGAAGAAGTCTAAACCTGCTTCTGTGACCTGAGAGGAGCCCTGAAGGACTGGACCTGCTCACTCTTGTACCCAGGAGAAGGACGTGGACTCCACGGGACATTAGGTGGACCCTCTGTTCTAGCTACAAGGATACCACAAGCTAAAAGATGCCTTTTCCTACAAGTGCATAGCTGACCTGTTTCTACTGGATGTGGCCTGAAATGTTGCCTTCTGCTGGAGCGAGTTCTGATCCCCAAGTGCTCTTAAGGTTCTGGTACCTTTTGCTATGTCTGACTTAACTTCACCCCTAAAAAACAGAGACTTCAACTTCAAGGCCTCCAAGGGCATAGACAAAGCCACTGGGCTAAAGATTTAGGTTGCTTCTGCTCCTAGCTTCTCTGCAGCAGTAAATCTTATTCAGTGGGATCTCACAGAGAAGGTATACTGCCTTGTGGAGCCCTCTTTACATACATACTGCAACCTTTGCTACTGAAAGAAAAAGTGACTAAGAATAACAATAGGAATTGTGACTGGCTGAAGGTGCCAAAACTATCCGACTGGCAAGGAATCCTCTCTGGGGGTGAAATTAAAATTTCTTCCATTCAGACCTTTCCCGCAAAAATCAATGACTTGACCGAAAATGCATCCAACAACCATCTGACCTTGTAGAGCCCTCCTCAGCTACAGCCTGCTGCCATGCCCCACTGAAGTTTTTTTACTTCTATTTTTGACACTTATGGGAAGATGAACGTAGCCCTTTTGTGGTCACAAAGGTCCGATTTCCAGAATCAGGCCATTTGTGACTGCAAAAGGCATTGCAGTTCAGGTCTGCGAACAAATACTGGATCAGTATTTAAAAAGGCATGTTTAGGACGTTATTCCCAAATACTGAATCAGACTGATATGTATTAATATTTTGCAACTGAATTACGGTTCCTTTACCTACTACAATGGGTTGTATTCAGAACCATTATTTAAGTGCAATCACAAACACGGTGGTCTGCTGACCTCAGCAAGCCAACATTCCTGTAATAGAAGTGGGTCACAATTTGTGACCTGCCTCATTGGTAATTATGAGGTAGCTTGAATTGTGACCCACTCTGATTTTTTTTTTTTTAGCAGACCTATCAGTATATATGTCAGTTTGCAAAAACTGAATGGTTGTGGTAAAAGTCTGTGTGCGGTTTGCAAGTCCCAAGGTAAACCCTCTGACAGGGTAGAACCTGGTTCCTGATTCTGACCCGCTCACCATCACGGTTGGCCTCAGATCGCGGTCTACCTTTACGAGTTGACCACGGCTGGCATTAAACACCTTTCAGCACTATTTTTATTTAAAACTTAAAATCATTATATCTTCGCTTAATTAGTGACTTTGAGGGTTTACCCTTTATAGAGCAAATATATGAATTAAAAATAATTAATGAATGTTTATGTATGAAAAATGTAGAAAAATTATTAATGTAGAGAAATAATGTGCACGTTTGAAAATGTGCCCTCGGAGAGCAAGCACCAAGATTCACAAATATTCTAAATAAATGAATAGCAGATATGAAATATAGAAAACGTATAGAAATAACATAGTACTATGACATATTGGGAGATATAACTTGTGTTTTGCGTCACATTGTAGAGCTTAACTTAGCCAAAATCGTGCCTAGTTTTGCCAGGCCTAGTGCAGAAGCTGAATATTAATGTTAAAATGAAAGATTCTGACAAATCAGACTAACCATGAACTGCTCATTGTTTTATAAAATTGTTTAAATGAAACCTCTGCATGAACCGACAGACAGGAGACGATGGAAACCAGAATGTATCAACTGCTGTGTAATGCAGTCAGAGCGTACTTTCCCAGGACTCGAACAATAGAGACACTGACTTGAGAAGAAGATGCAACATTTTCGATACCTGACGAGCCGGATGATGAGGACATCACAAAGTGGACCAATTAACAATCTGAGAACTGTAAATTAATACAATTTATAGATTTGGAGTAAATATGTAATTGAACAGAGTCATAACTGGTGATTAATTGACCAATTAGGAATTGGGGGATAGTTTGGGCGACTTTGATATAATGCTGTGACAAAGGGGGAAAACTTCAGAACAGATGAGAGGATAACAGATTATGATACGTATAGAGAGAGATGCCAAGGGGATTTGAGATTCTGTCATTGGGCTCAAGCTCTTGAGAGCCTGATGTGATGCTGATCGATTGATGACCTGAAGATGAAGACTGACTTGTTGCTTGTCCATATCGAGGATAGCTAGATATGACTATGTGACTGAATTAACGTCTGTGCCTTTTCTTTCTAGGTACCAACTGCGCTGTTTAAACAGTTTTTCTCATAGTTAGATCTTTTCCAAATTCATCTTCTAAAATGTTTTTGCATGAAGTCGAACATGCTGATGCTAATTTGGGACTCCTACTTTATAACATTGACAATGCGGAGACAATTGATTGACAAACTTATTTGCTGAACTCTGCTATTCATGTTGACGTATTCATTTCTGATTCAATTATTGATTTATGATACTGCATTAGAATGTACTCTGATGCAAGTTTTGATTAGACTATGGGGGTGATTCAGACCTTGGCGGACGGCGGAGGCCGTCCACCAAGGTTCCGCCGCCGAATGACCGCACCGCGGTCAAAAGACCGCGGCGGCCATTCAGACATTTCCGCTGGGCCGGCGGGCGCTCTCCAAAAGAGCGCCCGCCGGCCCAGCAGAAATGCCCCTGCAACGAGGACGCCGGCTCAGAATTGAGCCGGCGTAGTTGCAGGGGTGCGACGGGTGCAGTTGCACCCATCGCGTATTTCAGTGTCTGCAAAGCAGACACTGAAATACTTTGCGGGGCCCTCTTACGGGGGCCCCTGCAGTGCCCATGCCATTGGCATGGGCACTGCAGGGGCCCCCAGGGGCCCCGCGGCACCCCCTACCGCCATCCTGTTCATGGCGGGTTTCCCGCCATGAACAGGATGGCGGTAGGGGGTGTCTGAATCCCCATGGCGGCGGAGCGCGCTCCGCCGCCATGGAGGATTCAATGGGGCAGCGGTAAACCGGCGGGAGACCGCCGGTTTACCCTTTCTGACCGCGGCTGAACCGCCGCGGTCAGAATGCCCTCGGGAGCACCGCCAGCCTGTTGGCGGTGCTCCCGTGGTCGGTGACCCTGGCGGCTGGTCAGAATGACCCCCTATGTTTTTGGCGCCATCTAATGAATTAATAAGGATTGCTGACCTGAATAAAGTTGAATTAATTTTCATGAATTAGTATTTTATCTAATAGGGAATAAACTACTAAAACGTATAGTGTGTTGTGGTTATTCATGACCGGAGGTTCATGGGGTATTATGTTTTAGATTCATTAATGTTGATGACTAATGTTTATTGAATTGCATATTAGTGTGACTGCCATTAACCTAGTTAGAATACTCCATGCGAATCAAAAGGTTAATTGACCTATGGGTGTCCTCTTGTAGCTTTACTTACTAAGGAAAAGGCACGCTAACACCCTGAAAATGCTTGTGATTGTTATCTGAGGTGAGGCAGTAATACTCCTTGTTGGACTTTTCATCCTTGACGTGGTCTCCCTTAACTTTTTACCTCTGTTTCCCAGGTTGTTGATTTGTGCTGGACTCTGTTTTTTTCTATTTTTGTTACTCTGGGCACTTTACCACTGCTAACCAGTGCTAAAGTGCAAGTGCTCCTTTTACAAAATGTGTATGTAATTGGCTTATCCATGATTGGCATGTTTAATTGATTAGTAAGTCCCTAGTACAGTGGACTAGAGGTGCCCAGGGCCTGTAAATCAAATGCTACTAGTGGGCCTGCAGCACTGGTTGTGCCACCCACATAAGTAGCTCTGTAATCATGTCTCAGATCTGCCACTGCAGTGTCTGTGTGTGCAGTTTTTAACTGTAAATTCGACTTGGCAAGGGCCCCCGCTTGCCAGGTCTAAACCTTCCCTTTTCTTACATGTAAGTCACCCCTAAGGTAGGCCCTAGGTAGCCCCATGGGCAGGGTGCAGTGCATGTTTAAGGTAGGACATAAAGGCCCTCATTCCGACCCTGGCGGTCAAAGACCGCCAGGGCCGGGGACGACGGAAGCACCGCCAACAGGCTGGCGGTGCTTCCTGGGCCATTCTGACCGCGGCGGTAAAGCCGCAGTCAGAAAACCGTGTCCGGCGGTTTCCCGCCAGATTTCCCCCGGTTGCCCAAATCCGCCATGGCGGCGCTGCTTGCAGCGCCGCCATGGGGATTCTGACCCCCTTCCCGCCAGCCTGTTTCTGGCGGTTTTTACCGCCAGGAACAGGATGGCGGGAATGGGTGTCTAGGGGCCCCCTATCAGGGCCCCAGCCTGCTTTTTACTGTCTGCCTAGCAGACAGTGAAAAGCGCGACGAGTGCAACTGCACCTGTCGCACACCTGCAACACCGCCGGCTCCATTCGGAGCCGGCTTCAGTGTTGCAGGCCTCTTTCCCGCTGGGCCAGAGGGCGCTACCTTGGGTAGCGCCCGCCTGCCCAGCGGGAAAGTTGGAATAGCACCAGCGGTCTTTTGACCGCGGTGCGGACAAATGGCGGTTCCAGTGCCGGGGACGAAGGAAGCACCGCCAACAGGCTGGCGGTGCTTCCTGGGCCATTCTGACCGCGGCGGTAAAGCCGCGGTCAGAAAACCGGGTCCGGCGGTTTCCCGCCAGATTACCCCCGGTTGCCCAAATCCGCCATGGCGGCGCTGCAAGCAGCGCCGGCATGGGGATTCTGACCCCCTTCCCGCCAGCCTGTTTCTGGCGGTTTTTACCGCCAGGAACAGGATGGCGGGAATGGGTGTCTAGGGGCCCCTGGGGGCCCCTGCACTGCCCATGCCACTGGCATGGGCAGTGCAGGGGCCCCCTAACAGGGCCCCAGCCTGCTTTTCACTGTCTGCCTAGCAGACAGTGAAAAGCGCGACGGGTGCAACTGCACCTGTCGCACACCTGCAACACCGCCGGCTCCATTCGGAGCCGGCTTCAGTGTTGCAGGCATCTTTCCCGCTGGGCCTGCGGGAGCTACCTTGGGTAGCGCCCGCCGGCCCAGCGGGAAAGTTGGAATAGCACCAGCGGTCTTTTGACCGCGGTGCGGACAAATGGCGGTTCCCGCCAGGCGGGCGGCGTCCGCCGCCCGCCGGGGTCAGAATGACCCCCATAGTAATGTGTTTTATATGTCCTAAAAGTGAAATATTGCTAAGTTTGTTTTTCACTGTTGCAAGGCCCGTCCCTCTCACAGGTTAATATGGGGGCTACCTTTAAATCTGATTAAAGTATAGATTCCCTTTGGGAGCGAATAGACATGTGGAGTTTGGGGTCTTGTAGCTCACAATTTAAAAATACATCTTTTAGTAAAGTTGATTTTAAGATTGTGTGTTTGAAAATGCCACTTTTAGAAAGTGAGCATTTGCTTGCTTATACCATTTCTGTGACTCTGAATGTTTGTGGATTCCCTGTCTGGGTCAGTTTGACAGTTGGGCTGGTTGCACCTCACACTAGACAGTAACACAAAGGGAGCTGGGGTGTAGTCTGCATTTCCTAATGAGCCATCTGTGCAAGGAGGGAGGGGAGGAGTGGTCACTCACACCTGAAAGGGCTGTGCCTGCCCTCACACAAAGAAGTCTCCAACCCCCTGGTTAGTGTCTGGGGCCTTGTAGAAGGCTGGCCTGGCTTATAGTGGGTACCTGATGGTACTTCCACCTTGTGCAAGGTCCAGGTATCCCTTTTAAGTAGACCAGTAGTGTTGTAGCAGCTTAGGCTGATAGAGGTAGCTATAGCAGAGCAGCTTAGGCTGAACTAGGAGACATACAAAGCTCCTACTATACCACTTATACCATATAGCACTATATCATAAGAATCACAATACTCAGAGTTACTAAAAATAAAGGTACTTTATTTTAGTGACAATGTGCCAAAAATATCTCAGACGATATACTCCCTTAGGAGGTAAGTAAAATACATAAAATATATACACAAACCAAAATCAGGTAAGTAAACAGTTAGAAAAGTAGTGCAAACACTGTAGAATACAATAGGATGCAATAGGCCTGGGGCAACACAAAACATATACTAAGAAAGTGGAATGTGAACCACCTAGGGACCCCAGGCCTAGTGTAGTGTGTAGAGGGTCGCTGGGAGTGTAAGAAAACACTAAGGGTGTCCAAGATACCCCACAGCAAGACCCTGAAAAGTAGGAGTAAAGTTACCCTCCTTCCCCAGAAACACACTAAAGTCGTGATAGGAGATTCTGCAAAGACCATAACAGACTGCAAAGCACTGAAGACGGATTCCTGGACCTGAGGACCTGAAAAGGAAGGAGACCAAGTCCAAGAGTCACGAAAGTGTCAAGGGGGGACAGAAGCCCACTAAACCCCGGATGAAGGTGCAAAATGGCTGCCTCCGGGTGGAAGAAGCTGAAGATTCTGCAACAACGGAAGATGCCAGGAACATCTCCTTTGCACAGAAGATGTCCCACAGGATGCTGGAGGATGCGGAGTTGTTTCCACACAGAAAGACCGCAAACAAGCCTTGCTAGCTGCAAAGGTTGCAGTTGAAGAAAATGTGTGCTGCCCGGGCCCAGGAAGGACCAGGAGATCGCCCCTTGGAGGAGGAGACAGTGGAGGCGCTCTGTAACACAGGGAGTCTATGCAGAAGCAGGCAGCACCCGCAGAAGTACTTGAACAGGGGTTCAAGAAAACTGAGCAAGGCAGTTATCTCAACACTACAAAGGAGAGTCCCACGAAGCCGGTGGTCAACTCAGCGACTTGAGCAATGCACAATGGAGTGCTGGGGATCTGGGCTGTGCTGCACAGGAAGGATTCCTTGCAAAAGTGCACAGAAGCCCTAGCATCAGCAGTTTATGCAGTACACAGGATTACTTTCTGGCGTGGGGAGGCAAAGACTTACCTCCACCAAATTTGGACAGATGGACCACTGGACTGTCGGGGTCACTTGGATCTAGCTCCTGTGTTCCAGGGACCACGCTCATCAAGATGAGAGGGGACCCAGAGGATAGGTGATGCAGAAGTTTGGTGCCTGCGTTAGCAGGGGGAAGATTCCGTCGACCCACTGGAGATTTTTTCTTGGCGTCTAGTGCAGGGTGAAGTCAGACAGCCTTCAGAGCATGCTCCACCAGGAAACAGTCGAGATAGTGGGCAGGATTAGGCGCTACAATGTTTCTGGTAGTCTTCTTGCTACTTTGTTGCAGTTTTGCAGGCGTCCTGGAGCAGTCAGAGGTCGATCCTTGGCAAAAGTCAAAGAGGGAGATCCAGAGGAACTCTGGTGAGCTCTTTCATTCGTTATCTGATGAAAAACCGACAGGAGAGACCCTAAATAGCCCTCAGAGGAGGATTGGCCACCTAACCAGGTAAACACCTATCAGGAGGGGTCTCTGACATCACCTGCTGGCACTGGCCACTCAGAGGCCTCAATTGTGCCCTCACATCTCTGCATTCAAGATGGCAGAGGTCTGGGACACACTGGAGGAGCTCTGGGTACTCTCCTGGGGTGATGATGAACAGGGGAGTGGTCACTCCCCTTTTCTTTGTCCAGTTTCACGCCAGAGCAGGGGCTGTGGGATCCCTGAACCGGTGTAGACTGGCTTATGCAAGGAGAGCACCATGTATGTCCTTCGAAGCTTTTCCAGAGGCTGGGGGAGGCTACTCCTCTCCAGCCCTTAACACCTATTTCCAAAGGGAGAGGGTGTAACACCCTCTCTCAGACAGAATTCTTTGTTCTGCCTTCCTGGTAATGGGCTGCCCGGACCCCAGGAGGACAGAAGCCTGTCTGTGGGTTGGCATCAGTGGTAGCTGCGGTGAAAACCCCAGAGAGCTAGTTTGGCAGTACCTGAGTTCTATGGTGGAGCCCCGGGGATGCATGAGATTGGCACCCCAATACCAGATTTGGCATGGGGGGACAATTCCATGATTTTAGACTTGTTACATGGCCATTTTCAGAGTTACCATTGTGAAGCTACATATAGGTATTGTCCTATATGTAGTGCACGCCTGTAATGGTGTCCCGGCTCTCACAAAGTCTAGGGAAATTGCCCTGAACTATGTGGGGGCACCTTGGCTAGTGCCAGGGTGCCCTCACACTTAGTAACTTTACACCTAACCTTCACTAAGTTAGGGTTAGACATATAGGTGACTTATAAGTTACTTAAGTGCAGTGTAAAATGGCTGTGAAATAACATGGATGTTATTTCACTCAGGCTGCAGTGGCAGTCCTGTGTAAGAATGGTCTGAGCTCCCTATGGGTGCAAAAGAAATGCTGCAGCCCATAGGAATCTCCTGGAACCCCAATACCCTGGGTACCTAGGTACCATAAACTAGAGAATTATAAGGGTGTTCCAGTGTGCCAATCAGAATTTGTAAAAATGGTCACTAGCCTGCATTGACAATTTTAAAGACAGAGAGAGCATAAGCACTGAGGTTCTTATTAGCAGAGCCTCAGTGACACAGTTAGACACCACACAGGGAACACATTCAGGCCACAAACTATGAGCACTGGGGTCCTGGCTAGCAGGATTCCAGTGAGACAGGCAAAAACAAACTGACACACAAGTAAAAATGGGGGTAAAATGCCAGGCAAGATGGTACTTTCCTACAGGCCTGGCCTGGGCAAGGCATGATTTCACATTCAAGAGAGACTTTGCTTTGAACTAGGCCTACTTCAAAGGAGGAATTGGGTGGAAGAAGGGGACTCAAAACCACAGACTAGAGAACACTTCTGGAAACCAAGAGGAACCTCTGCCTGGAGAAGAGCTGAAGAGCTGAGGAAGAAGAGCTGCTCTGCCTGTGACTGTGCTTTGTGGAGCTATCCTGCAGTTTCTGCTTTTGCCAGAGTAAGAGGGCATAGACTGGACTTTGTGTGCCTTCCATCTTGTGAAGATCTCCAAGGGCTTGATTTAGAGCTTGTCTCCTGTTGTTTGAAGTCTCAGGGACAGCAAAGACTTCTCTCTGCCAGCAACTGGAGTCTCTGGAGAGACTCCTACTCTGCCAAGTGGTGTCCATCCAGTACCTGGGACACTGAAAGGAGAAGGTGGCAGCCTAAGAGGAAGAAATCCACGCACAGAACGCCCTGTGGGGAAAAGATTGACGCAACTCCGATCTACGGCTGAAAAAATCGACATGCCACCGGCTTTGCTGCTGAAAATCGATGCTCGCCTGCAACACGACCAAAGAATTGATGCACGGAGGTGGAGAAACGGCATGCAGCATCGCTTACTGCGTGTTTTTTGGATCATCGTTCTGACGCAAACACCTCTGGGCTTGTGAAAACAACGCAAGGCCTGCCTCGACCCGAGAGTGCTGACCGGATCGACGCATCGCTCTCCTGTGGAGAGAACAAATGACGCGCCCGACCCGATGAAAGGAGAAACGATGCAAGGTCGTGAACGAAATCGACCCATCACAAGCCCTTTTTGATGTTCACTCGCCCGTGTGGGGTTATTTTTGACGCACCCAAGGTACATTTTCATGCTAACAGTGTTAGTGAGTGTTTAAAACTACATGGAGACTCTCTTTGCTTTTTAATTGATAACTTGACTTCTGTATTGTGGATTTTTGTTGTTTTGTTTAGATAAATATTCTCTATTTTTCTAAACATGTGTTGTGTCATTTTGTAGTGTTTTCATTAAGTTACTGTGTGTGTTGGTACAAATACTGCCAAGCTACCAATGGGGTAAGCAGAGGTTAGCTGGGTGTGATTCTCTTTTACTCTGACTATATTGAGGGTCCTTGCTTGGACAGGCGTTACCCTGACTGCCAACCTAAGACCCTATTTCTAACACTCCTCAACTAACAGCCCAGTTTCTTACACAACCTAATTAATATTTCACTTTCACACTGTATGTTCGGCAGAGCAGTATTGACAGAGCACACCTAGCCAAAGGGCAACATAGCTTTAGACATGTCTTCCAATGCAGCATTTTTGTAGTGGAGTTTGCAATGACTAAGAAAGAGGGCTCTGAAGAAAAAATGACCCGCCCACCGAATAGTCTGTGTCAAGAAATCTGGAATTCGAGTGGGCCATTAGGTTTAAGTTTTCCCCAGGGGAACTTTGCATAGTCAAGATAATTCGCCCACCTTTGATGAGACAGCATTTAACAGCATTGCCTAACTTCATAGGTGGTAAAAACGTGACCCAACTGCAGCCTCTGCCCATGCACAGAATTGAGCAGTGCACATTTTGTTTTATGAAATCATGCAAAACATACACTAACTTGATAACTCATGAATAAGTGTATGAACCTCAGACATAATTCTGTAAAATCGAACAACAAACATTGCCCTTCGGGCTGTATCACATAGAATGAGCACTGGGAGCTTTAAGTTAGGACACAGTCTTGGCTAACTGGTGCATAACTGCCAGGTGTCCCAGGTTCATGTGTGAAGTGCCACTCAAGTCGAGGATTTTCTCTATGAATTATGGGATTTGCAGCCCTGTTTTAGAATGGAATAAATAAGACTACAAGCCTCGGAATTCAAAGACAAAATTTGGACTGAATTAACACATTACTCAGTACCTGGGAACTTCGGCAGGGTTTATGGTAGCTTTAGCCTATTAATATATACCTATACTGGATTTTCATAGCACAATATAGCCAAAAGGCATTTTGGCGCTTTTATAGGGTCAAAAACAAGTGATAATTTATAAGTAACAATGGTAAATGGTTGCTTGTCTCAGGAACCATCTAGGCATGTGCTGTCTTGGCTGGAAATATAGCAGCGTTTGTTAGTATAGTTAAAGTACAAAGAAAAAACCCTATAAAATATATAAAAGCAACATAATAACACATTGAAAACATAACAGGGCACATAAATAGTCCAAACAGGGTGCAGGACAACCAGAGTAGTTTTTGTGCTGAACATCACAATTAGTCCAGCACAAAAACAAAAAGCACAAATAACACAGAACACATTACCACCACAACAAAATTCCACACAACAAATGTGCACAAACATTCTGAACACAAATAACCACCTCTAGAATACGTTTTTGTAATATGGTGATAAAGGCGTTTGGAGCAAGCATTGGCTTAATGTACCATCAACAACCTATTATAGCACTTTTCAAAACTGTTTTTTGATCCTGGCCTCTGTATCAAAAATACAGCAAACTCGCTACTTTGCACACAGCGCATTCATACTTTAAACATAGTGATTTCTTCAGACGAGTGCACCGCTTCTTTACTGGAACTGTGTGTACGCAGATTGAAATCATGATACGGCCCCTACTTTAATGATTGTAACTGATGTCAGGTGAAGGTAAGACAAATAACAAGAATGTGCATTCAGCCATTTAAAGTAACATGCTCTGGAAGTCAAAAATATCTATTGGCAGGAAACGTTAGAACTACACACGTGTGCACAATCACTCTTGCATCATGTTGTACAGATTAATCTGTCAGTAAGACATGGCTTTTTGTTGGTGTGATTTATAGGTACCAAACATCAAAAAACATGCGCTCATTATTACTTGAAAGTTACTGATCAGCATCATACTTAAAACAAAAGTATAAATCTTCTAAAATGCTGTTCCTCTTTGATCTGGCACAACAGTGAATAAAAAGACAAACCATCAAAATGCACTATGTATGCGCTTAGAGCAGAGTTTCCAGTGAAAAGATTTTTTTTTTGGTTTTGCTATCAGCTTTTCTAAAAAATTTGGGGCAAATTGGGGCAAATTGAAGATTCTGCTTAAAACTTTCCCAAAAAGATTTTGCGATTTTAAAATAAAGGTGGGAAATCATTCAAATTATGATTTCCATTTCAACTTGCATAGGAATCTGTTCCCCTCTATAAAAAAAGGCCAAATGGACTTAGACTCATCTTGCCATGAAATTTGAACTTTATTCAGGTATTTGCTTGGTTTGATGTAAATCAATTCAGTAGTTTTTGAAAAATTAGGTAAACAAATTTTTGTGACGTGAGCTTGAAGGGGTTAAAAGTTAGAGATAGTTGGACTGTAAGTTGGCAGACAGTTGTTGAACTGCGGTCCACAGACTGTATGTGGGCCCTGATTAAAAAAAAAAAGATAGCCTCCCATCGTCCATTTGGGTCTGCCACACAAGTTGCCTCTGTGGGCATGAAGGCTCAATTTGCTTTTATTGGATATTTGCTGAACAAAGTGTTCTCTTGCAGCCGCCATTACAGGATGCATGTCCAAAAATTGTTTGAAAGACAACTTGACCCCTGAAGCTACTTCACATCTCCTAAGGAATATCCCACAATTAAAAATATTTAATAAAATGTACTTTGTGTCAAGGAAGTCATGAACTCAGTCAATAGATCATGAATTCTCCTCCAAAAAGCAAAGTCCCTGTGGTTATTTTTCAAAGGCTGCACACTTTTGGGCATGTGGATGCAAAGTTGGGTCTGCTGACGTTATCAGAAGAGGAGATCTCATTGGTGAACCTTGAGAATCCACCCACCACAAAAATATTTCTTGGCTTCAGCAAAAAAGCTCCAGCCTTTGTGCATGTGTCTCATTCTGTCTTAATGCTGAAGTGCATACCGAGTACAATTTTGATTCTCCCAACTCACTTGTTTTCACCTACACTGCACTGTCACTTGCAGCACCTATTCATATTCTTGAATTGTCACTTCACTGTTGTTATGTACAAAACGATTAAAATAATAATATTAAAGTTATGTAGTGCATTACTTTTTACAGCATGGCCATTGAACATTGCCCCCGCATAGGAATTGAATGTTTTACTAAGCGACTTTTTTGGAACATTTTTATATATGTGGTATTCATTATCATAAGTAGAAATATGCATCTAGAATGTGATCGTTATGCTATGGTTCGCAGTACTAAGAATAATATGTTGGGAATGCTAGCAAAATTCCAAATACAGACATTATTATGTCACATCAACTATTTATGCTACTCATAGCCATAATTAGATCAGTAGTGGGCTCCAGGACAATGAGGCCACCCTTTTGCTAGGGAACAACACAGTTGTGGTGACGTGCCATAGTGCCATAGTGTGTATTGTCTAATCACCATTAAGACTATACTACTATTATTCCAGTGCTAATGAAAAATAGGTGAACATTTTCCACAGTACTCCAAAAAAAGGACAATGTTTTTGATTGCCACTATTTTTAATAGCACAACCACAATTAAGTCCAGTATGCCCCAATATCACAAAGATAGTTACCGTCAGGTCAGCGCACCTATTATAACAAATATGTCACCTGTGACGATAAAATATCATATAAGGCACCAATATAACATTTGCACATTTATGCCAAGGAAAGGTTTAATTCTACCCATAAAGTCTCCATTTTGTTATGATTCGGCACACACATGTCTTGGGATAGACTCTATACAGCAACTGTTACCATGATATGCCAAGGATGTCACCATTAGCCTAGCGTAACCGTTATGGTGGGGACAACCATCATTTTATGCCCTCTTTTTGAGAGGGCATAGAGGTTAGCAGTGACCCCCCCAGATCATTGCTCTCCTAAGAAATTTGCAGTCAAAAACCACACACAACTTTAAACGCAGATTGAGGCCCTCATTATAACTTCATCAGACGGAAAAGCCCGTCCGCCAAAGCCGTGCAGTCAGAAAACCACCAGCGCGTTGACCTGACCTCGAGGGCGAGTAAGAGTTTCCCACTGGGTCAGCGGACGGAAACACAGTTTCCACCCGCCAGCCCAGTGGGAAACAACCAACAACATTGATGCCGGCTCATATTAGTACCAGCGTTAATGTTGCAGTGCGTCGGGTGCAGCAGCACCCTAAACGCGTTTCACTGTCTGCCAAACAGATACTAAAAAGTGTGATGGGGCTGGCCATGGGGGCCCCTGCACTGACCATGTGAAGTGCATAGGGAGTGCAGGGGGCCCCATGTGGCCCCTGGCACCCTGTCTCCACCAGCTTTTACATGGCGGTGCAACCAGCATGTAAAAGCCGGCAGAGAGGGAACTCGTAATAACCAGGGCAACGCTGCTTGCAGCGCTGCCCTGGTGGATTAAGACCGCCGGCACCGCCAGGCCATCGGCCGGCAAAAAAGTGGCAGTGCTGGTGGTTTGACCATGGCGCTTTCGCCAGGGTCATAATGTGGAGGCCGGACCCCTAGTGCAAGTCTGGCGATCCTAGGACCACCAGACTCATAATAGGGGCCTGAGTGTTTGTGAACTAGAGAATTTTGCACCTTTGACTAAGGTTCGGAATAACTTCACAAGGGTGACTCATTCTCCTCTAAAGCTGTTATTGTGGGGACCTTTATGGCCCCCATGAAGGGTTGGGTGGATAATCTGTAGAGAAACAAGGAGAATCGGCTTGAAGACCACTCGTTATTTCACTGTGGGGCTCTATCTGACACTAGGGCCGGACTGGTGAACCAAAAGCAGCCCTGTAAAAAATGCTCAAACCAGCCCTGCTCTCCTCATAGAGTTTCTCTCTTTCCATCAATCTATTTTTTCTCCTCTTCTCTCTTCTCCCTCTCTGATCACTTTCCCTCTACCTCTCCTCTTTCCTTTCCATTCTCTCTCTCTTTTGAAGCCTCCCCATGCCAGCTACAATAAAAATCCATAGCTGAGGAAAATAACAGAGGCCTTTCAAAAAAGACCATCAATCAAATTCCCAGTGAAGTAAAAGGATTGTGTGGCTCTATCTGACATGGATGGTCACTGTTAGAAATGGGGTCTTTGGTTGGCAGTCAGGTTACCCCCTGTCCAAGCAAGGACCCTCGCTCTAGTCAGGGTAAGTCACACACAATCCAAAATATCCTGTGCCCACCCTCGTGTAGCTTGGCACTGAGCAGTCAGGCTTAACTTAGAAGGAAATGTGTAATGTATTTGTGCAATAAATCATACAATAACACGATAAAGCACCACAAAAATACATCACACAGTGTTTAGAAAAATATATAATATTTATCTGGGTATTTGCAGATCAAAACGATAAAAGATGCAATAAGAAATTGTAGAGATATCACTGGAAAGTTATATAAAGGGGGTGATTCTGATTCTGGCGGGCGGCGGAGGCCGCCCGCCAGAATTCCGCCCCCATTATACCGCTCCGCGGTCAGAAGACCGCAGAGGGTATTATGAGTTTTTCCCTGGGCTGGCGGGCGGTCTCCAAAAGACCGCCCGCCAGCCCAGGGAAAAACTCCCTTCCCACGAGGATGCCGGCTCGTAATCGAGCCGGCGGAGTGGGAAGGTGCGACGGGTGCAGTGGCACCCGTCGCGTATTTCAGTGTCTGCAAGGCAGACACTGAAATACTTTGCGGGGCCCTCTTACGGGGGCCCCGCGACCCCCCCTACCGCCATCCTGTTCATGGCGGCTTTCCCGCCATGAACAGGATGGCGGTAGGGGGGGTCAGAATCCTCATGATTCAAACGAGCAGCGGAAAGTCAGCGGGAGACCGCTGACTTTCCGCTTCTGACCGCGGCTGAACCGCCGCGGTCAGAATGCTCGTTGGAGCACCGCCAGCCTGTTGGCGGTGCTCCCGTGGTCGGTGGCCCTGGCGGCCACCGGCCGCCAGGGTCAGAATGACCCCCAAAGTGTCTTAAGTCTTTAAAAAGCAAACAAAGTCTCTTTCAAGCACAAAGTACCTGGTTTGGAGTGAAAAATCTCCGCAAAGGGCCGCAGAGGAGGAGATGCGTGGAAAGTTATGTGTGCGTCGATTTCGTCCCTTCACACACGGACTTGCGTCGTTATTTTTCACGTGGGGAAGACGTTGCGTCGATTTCCGGTTCGCGGACAGTCTCCTCTGTGGGTCGCCGGGTTTTCAGACACCCCGGGGTCTGTGCGTGGAATCCTGGCTTGTTGTCTGGCTGCGTGTCGTTCCAGTGGGCTGTGCGTGGAATTTTCTCCCTCACGGCAGGCGCCACGCCGATTTCCTCGAAGTCAGGCGCCGTTGTCCAGGCGGGTTGTGCGTCGAAGTTCCAGTCGCACCGCAGGCGCTGCGTCGATCTTTTCCTTGCGAAGTCGAGCGACGTCGTCCTGGGTTGGCGTGCAGTTAATTTTTCACTGAGGAGCAAGCTGTGCGTTGAATTTCTCACCGCACAAGGAGTCCAGTTGAAAGAAAGCAGTCTTTTTGGTCCTGAGACTTCAGGGAACAGGAGGCAAGCTCTATCCAAGCCCTTGGAGAGCACTTCTGCAGCAAGGCAAGAGTTCAGCAAGGCAGCAGGGCAACAGCAAGGCAGCAGTCCTCTGTAGAAAGCAGTCAGGTGAGTCCTTTGAGCAGCCAGGCAGTTCTTCTTGGCAGGATGCAGGTTCTGGTTCAAGTTTCTTCTCCAGCAAGTGTCTGAGGTAGTAGGGCAGAGGCCCTGTTTTATACTCAAATGTGCCTTTGAAGTGGGGGAGACTTCAAAGAGTGGCTTAGAAGTGCACAAGGTCCCCTTTCAGTTCAATCCTGTCTGCCAGGGTCCCAGTAGGGGGTGTGGCAGTCCTTTGTGTCAGAGCAGGCCCTCCACCCTCCCAGCCCAGGAAGACCCATTCAAAATGCAGATGTATGCAAGTGAGGCTGAGTACCTTGTGTTTGGGGTGTGTCTGAGTGAATGCATAAGGAGCTGTCAACTAAACCTAGCCAGACGTGGATTGTAAGGCACAGAAAGATGCAGAGAAATGTGCAGAGAAATGCTCACTTTCTAAAAGTGACATTTCTAAAATAGTAATATTAAATCCATCTTCACCAGTCAGCAGGATTTTGTATTACCATTCTGGCAATACTAAATATGAACTTCCTACTCCCTTCAGATCAGCAGCTACCACTTCAACAAAGTATGAGGGCAGCCACCAATGTTAGCCTATGAAGGGAGCAGGCCTCACAGTAGTGTAAAAACGAATTTAGGAGTTTTACACTATCAGGACATGTAAACTACACAGGTACATCTCCTGCGTTTTACCCACACAGCAACATGCCCTAGGGGTTACCTAGGGCACACATTAGGGGTGACTTATATGTAGAAAGGGGAGGTTTAGGCTTGGCAAGTACTTTTAAATGCCAAGTCGAAGTGACAGTGAAACTGCACACACAGGCCTTGCAATGGCAGGCTTGAGACAAGGTAAAAGGGGCTACTTGAGTGGGTGGCACAACTAGTGCTGCAGGCCCACTAGTAGCATTTAATCTACAAGCCCTAGGCACATACAGTGCACATTACTAGGAACTTAAAAGTAAATTAAATAGTCCAATTGGGTATGATCCAAGGTTACCATGTTTAAAGGGAGAGAGCATATGCACTTTAGGACTGGTTAGCAGTGGTAAAGTGCGCAGAGTCTAAAAGCCAGCAAAACCAGAACCCAAAAAGTGGAGGGAGGCAGGCAAAAAGTTAGGGGTGACCACCCTAAGGCTGTCAGGTCTAACAGTCATGTTAACTTTGTAAGGTGGTGCATTTTAGACTTTAGAGAGCTGATTTGTTTGTTCTTGGTCAGGCGTAACCTCTCAGTTTGTGACCACTGCACCTATTGGTTGCAAACTGGAGCCCTGCCTTCTGTCGACAGAAATCTCTATACTATTTATAATGTTTATGTTAATTTTCTTTAGACCAACCAGTAAGAAAGAAATATAAAGGCAGGGCACAATGCTTGATTGGGATGGAAGGACGTTGCACAAGTATGGCGCAATATATCGAACCAGTTATTCCGATACTTGCAATACAGGCAGATTAATGAAAGCGTTATTGGTTAAATACAAAAACGAATTTTCATAGCTGTTTTTCTCACATGCTATTTTATTTCTAAATCAGTTGCTATGATTCATTCTGCTAAAACGGGACAAACAGCAGGAAATAGGTTTCTCCAAAAAATCAACATTTTGCTGGGAATTTACTCCACAGGTTCCCATCATCAGGGGTAGACCTCGGAGTGGGGCTGGACATTGATAATGAGTCTCTGCGTGCCTTCCATATGTAGGTCAATGCCAGATCGTGAAACAGGAGAGAGTCTGCCAAAAATCTGAAGGAGGCTTCCTGTCCAGGCTCAGAGCAAGAGCATGCTTCGCCTCAGTACGCAGAATGAGACCAGAATACATGAGTTACTACTGTTTTTGATTGTTTTAGGCAGAGATATAAAACTATTACAGTCTATAAACTGTGCACATAGAAGTCGTTGCGCTGCTTAAATGTTGTCTAGACTCTATTATAACTTGGTGCATAATCTAATTTAGTATTTTTGTAGCTCTAACATGCCGCCTACCGGCAATTTGTTACCACTCGTGAATGAGCATACGCAAGCTTCAATTTCAACTAGTCCCATTTCTTGAGGATTATTTAAGCCAGATTTATTATTTTAGTAAAATCACTCGCATGATGGGACCACTAACGGCATACTTACGTATTCATTCATTTAGCAGCCGTAGCATGTGGAATAGAAATAACTTTAAAGATGTGAAGTTAAGGTGTTGGCCATAGAAGTTGTTGTGTAGGAGGATGAGTGGCAGAAACACACAGGCATTGCACATATTCACACTTCAACAATAACAATGATCTCATGCTGTGAGTGCGTGTGTAGGTGCAGTGAAGTGACATTTCGAGATTTATGCCAATGCTTCGGATTAAGATTTTTTATGGTGTTCTAAAAGGTGCTTGGGGCGGGAGTAGTCCTAACTCTAAAGGGATGGTATTCCATTGTGAATATCCAAGCAGATCGAATAAGCAAAAGCGAGATTGGGCAGAGGAGGGGTCAGGTTCTTCTACCATACATTTACAGTCTGCATAGAGGGGATACAATGTTGTTTTTGATAAGGGTTTTCTAAGCTGCCACGGTGTTCTGCTGGGTTTGTGGTTCTGAGTGGAAATTGCACATCTAAGGAGGCACTAAGCATTTTCATTTCCATGAGAGGAGTCAGATCAAGGTGAGGTAATGATGTCATTATGCACCATGTTGAAGAAAGATGGGATGAATGCAAGGTGCAGCTTGGGTTTTGATTAGGCAAATTGGTATATGGTGAAAGAGGAGGAAGAGTTAAAACATAAGCCATGTACATGATGGCCTGGAAGTGGATTCAGTGCAGGCTGAAAGTAGCTGACAAGGTGGCAGACCGATATACATTTCAAGTGAATTGCAATGTGGCTGAGCGGGAGATGTATGGTCATTGCTACAAATGTTTAGGAGCTGAGAGAAGAGTGTGTTTGGGAATTAATATATCTTGCTGGTTAAGTTTAGTTCCTAGGACTATGAGGATGGCAGAGGTGCATAGTTCATCTGTGATGATATCAAGGTCCTCAAAGAAAGATTTGCTGGATCCAGCTGGATAGTGAATCACAATATGTGAGTCTAAAATAGGACAGTGACTGTCATGATCAAGTATTTCAGTGTTGGAGAGGTAAGGTATTAGCATATGGTGTATAAGCAGCTTGTTTGAAAGAATGTACCAATAGACCCTTTTCAGCTGCCTTTTAACACACTCCAAGTGCCTCCAAACCCCGCTTCTCCTGTCCATTTTTGATAAAGCGATCCATGCACTACCCCCATACCCCCTAAGAAACACCCTTTCTCAATTCCCACCCCACTTTTCATTCTTACTTTCACTTTGTGATCCTCCCCTTTGATCGCTGTGTCATCACCCTCTTCTCTTTCACTACTGGAGAATACTAGACAGAAAAAATAATATTGCAACCATGTTTTATATGGTGATCATTTATTCTCTTTATTCTAATAGGAATTGTAAGAGGTATTTTTTCTGGACGCATGGAAAAAGTTCAACATCATTGGGGTACTGATAGGCGTCTGCCCCAATGAAGACCTTTATGTTCAGACTTAGAAACGTTTCTAGGAGTCAGATCTCCTTCAGCAGGGAAAACCAGCAAGCTGAGGCAAAACGGCGTTTCAAAGTCAAGGGCTAAAACTTAGACAACAAACCCAGTCTTCATTGGTTCTCTGGGTAGGAAGTTGGTGACAATTTTCTAAGTCCTAGGTTTTGCAATTTGGACAAGTGGAGCACATACAAACACCAGCCAAGGGTCCAGGACATTGGAGGGGGGCACCACTTAGGGATAAACTCTCTCTCCAACAGAGGCCAGCAGCAGGGTCTATGGCAGGTTTAGTTAAACTGGTCAGCTGGATAGTTGCAGGGAGAGAGGGCTCTGGAACCTTGTTGAGTCCCTGTAGCACAAACAGGAGATCAGCCAGCTGAGACATAGAGTAGGATTTGGGGTTGTGGGCTCAAAGCAAGCAGCTCCAATCTGTATTCAAGTTCTTCAGACAGAAGGGCAGTCCATTATCTTATTCTTCACAGGTCCAGGAGTATTCTGACATGAGGTCAGTTGGCCCGCTATCATGCCCAATGCAAGCCTGTTGTCCACCCTTTAAACCCTCTAAACCTCCATCTTGCCAAGAAAGGCCTCCCTGTCCCCACCCTCAGGGCCCTTTGGTCACTGTCTTTGTCCAATGTCCCAGAGCAATGGACATCTCACCACAGGAGAGCCATCAGGCGTCAGGTGACAGCTGGAAACTGGCAAGAATGCCTTTTAGTTTTAACCGGTAAATGTCAATGTTCTAAAATAGTAATATCAAAACCGACTTGACCATTGCGTTGGATGTTAAATTGCTGTTAAATGAGTCCTTGAACCATTTTCCTAGCTATTCCCATACTGAATTTAGCACTTATTAAAGGTAATAATGTAAACTAGAGTTAACCTATGCAGAACCAGCATTTCTACAGTAAAAATCAGATTGTTAGGTTTTTCACTGCAAAACAAAAATGATGCTTGTCTTACTAAATAGTGTGCACTCTGCCCTATGGGGTGACTTATATGCATTAAAAGGAATGTTTAGGCCTGCTAAAAGATTTTATTTTCCTAAGTTAAAGTGGAAGAGTAAAACAGGACTACAGGCTGCTTTAGCAGGTGTAAGATATGTTTTACAGTAGTACTTTCGTGCAGCAGGCCCAGTCTAGAACGAAAGGGTGAGCACACTTGGGCAATGACCACTCGGACACAGGGATATCACTGAGCCCCGAGGTAACACCCTCAAGACCTTTTATTAATATTCCCTGGAATGTTGCAGCCTCCACCAATGAGGTCACAAGATGCAGGGTTTAATATGAAGACACCCCTCTGTAAAACATTAGTAGTGATAATCCACCTCTCAACACAACATTCCTCCTTCACCCAATAATACCAAAAACTAAAACATAAGAAAAGAAAAAGACATAGCAGCCTGAAAATTCCAACAAAAACACTTAGCAGAAGGAGGTGTGGACAAACAGAAAAAACTTTGACAAGATGTATAAAGAAAGTCTATGGTTGTAAACTGAACTCCCTGAGACATCTGTGTCTAGTTCAGTTTAAAATCTTTCAGATGGGTAGAAATCGCTAGTCTGGGTCTCAGGTTATGTCTGACCACTCCTCTCTGAGGAACTTTGTAACAGTCCTGTGTTAGCTCTTCAAACTGGGTGCTGGCCTCTTTGGTTTAGTTTGAGCAGGCTCTAGGAATGTCCTCTTGTGAGGTAGTTTAGAAGTAGACAGTTCAGCAGGGTCATCTGCCATTGGTGGCGTAGATACAAAAACATTTTCACCAGTGATCCCAACCGCATCGTCATCTGCTCTGACGCTCGCAGTTGGGTGAGTGTTCGGTGTGTCACTCAATCTTTGGTTTGGTTGTCTGTAAGGCCTGAAGAAAGATTTGTTGCTGGTAACAGTCTCCACTCCTTTCTTTGCTGTTATCATTGTACTATGAACACCACTAACCTTCCAAGGATGGATTTCAAAGGGCAAATGGAATTCGATCCTGGATGTCGATTCTGGACCAACCCATGGGCCTCATTACGAGCGTGGCAGTTCAAGGACCACCACACTTGCGGTGATGGTCCAACCAACACATTACAACCCTGGCAGAGGGACCCGCCAGGAGACCACCATCACCACCAGGAACATCATTCCAGACGGGTTGACAGCAGTCTGGGTTGTACTCAGCCACGGCGGTGTTGAACTCAGCGCGCCTGGCTGATTACAACTCAGCTTTCCACCAGCCTTTCCATGGTGGTCACCCCTCCATGGAAAGGCTGGCAGAAAGAAAGAGCCGGGGGCCCGCTGACAGCACCATTGTGCACTGTCTGATTTCCAGTGGTGCTGCTGTGCTACTGTAAGTACCTCTGCGCCCTTAAGGGAGCCGAGACCAATAGTGTAGCACAGTTCCCACTGGTCAGCCTGTCAGGAAGGCAAAATACACTGTTCTTGCTGGTCAGCCCAGCAGAAACATTGTAATATATATGATTGGGGGTGACTCCATCAGTATGACAGTGGCGTCCTCCCTGCGAGTTTAGTGGTCGGCTCGTCAAACCGCCAAACTCGTAAAGAGGCCTAAGTCTTTAACTTGGATGATTCTCTGCTGGGCCTTCCTTCTTTTTTTGTCATGCTGGATTTTTCACTGGCATAGGTCTTCATCTGTTTTGTCTTTGATTGATGATGGTTCCTCAATGGGGGAATGGTGTCTACCAACATCCTATTCATGTAAAGAGCACTGGGACTCACACATGTGGTGGCATGTGGAGTCAGTTGGTATTCTCAAAGATATTCTCAGAGGAAAGTGGAGAGAGAGCATTCCATGTTTGGTTGTCAGCTAGAGAAATTCCCAGAACTTTATTCCGAGTTCCCATAAAGCTTTAGGTTTCCTCATTTGCTAGCCGCCACCAAGGAATTATCTTTCTTTGATGAATCCTGCAGGATGACATGTATTCCACAAACTCCTAACTGGAGAACAAGGGACCATTGCCTGCCCATAGTTCTTTCAGCACGCCATGGATGGCCATCTCTCTGTTTTGAATACGGTCTGGCTAGTGGTCCTGGATTCAAGGATCTGAACTTCGCGGTACTTGTAGAAGTCATCAATTATGACTAACATGTGTTGTCGATTTGGCAAACCTCTGAAGTCAGCACTGGTGCGATGCCAAGGAGACTGGGGAATGGCCTCTGTGATTAAAGGTGCCAGCGGTTCAGCAGGACCCGCAGCTTGACACAAAGGGCATTGTAGTACAGTCTGTTCCACCTGATCATTGAGCCCCCATGAACCAGACCTTGCATTGGATCCAGGATTTTGTCTTTACAACCCCCATAACGGGCAGTATGAGCCAAGTCCACCACTTGCTGTTGTAGTAGTGCAGGTATCACCAGACAAGGACCCCTCAGCAGGTACCCTTTAGGGGAGATGGCAAGTTTATGATGGACATTGTGCACTGATATGTCAGCCATGTCTCCTCCATACGGTGAGACACATTGATGGTAAGCTTGCTCCAGGTCCCTGATGTTACAGCTGAATTTGCTAGCTGGAGACATTCATCCATATTGGTAGTTTCCACGATCCCCTCCCAGAAAAATGGGTAAAAGCCTGGACCTCTCAACAATTAGCTTGACGTATTCCTTGGCATCATCAACGTCTGACTCTTCATGAGCTGTAGCTGGTGTGGAATTCCTGGACAAGTAATCTGTAGGATTTTGGGTTCCCTGCCTGTACATGACAGAGAAACAGTACACCTGCAAGTAGCCACTTCTCAATCCTTGGTTGAGGTTTAGAAGAGGACCCAGTGAACAAAACTATCAGTGACTTGGGGTGAGGGTGAACCACAAATGGGTCGCCATAGAGATATACAGGAGTGTTGACAACCCCAATGAATCAATATTGCTTTGTTCTCTGTATGAGAGTATCTTTGCCCTCTATCAGTCAGCACACGACTGGCAATACCATTGGAGTCTATTCACCATTTTCTTGCTTTTGGGGCAAAACAACTCCAAGGCCTGTGGGACTGGCATCTACTGATAGTTTGGAGTCATGGTGTGGATCAAAATAGTTGAGTGTCATGTGTCCCAAAAAGGGTTTGTTTCATGGCTTGAAAAACTTCCTCTTGGAGAGGACCCCACTCCCAGATAGAATTTGTCTTTGTCACTTCTCTAGGGGGGACAATGAGGGAGGTCAAATTCTAGATAAAGCATCCACAGTAAGTAACCATCCTTAAGAAACTGCACACACTTTAACACTCAGCGAAGCTGGGACAGATTGAATGTCTTGAACTTCGGTCGGATCTGGCATGGCTCCATTCTCAGAAAAATGATAGCCGAAGAAGGATATTTCTTTGTTAAGAAAAGCACATTTTCCCTTGTGCAAAGTGAGTCCACTGTTCAACAAACTCCTGAGCGTTGCTTGTAGTCTGTATAGGTGTTATTCCTGGGTGGGCATGTGCACAAAAATGGCATCACTTACACTGATGACTCCATCCAGCCCTGCCAACACCCCTGGGATCATGTCTTGAAACACCTCAGCTATACTGGCCACTCCAAAACTGAGATGTTCGTACCTCCTCAAACCCAGGTGAGTTGTGAATATTTTAATAACTTTCGATTTCAGTGGCAGCATAAGCAGATGAAATCCAGCTCTGGGATCCATTTTGAAAAACCATCAAGAACACCTGACTTCTGCCACAACATCATCAACAATGGGGTGCCTTTCCAGCCGAATGGCAGTGTTGGGTAGTTGCATGTCCACACATATGTGGTCCTACCCAGGTTGTTTGAGTTTTCTGTCTATTACAATCAGGGAGACCTACAAAGTTTGGCCTTCTACCATATTAATAATGTCTGCCTGCTCCAGCTTCCTGAGTTCTTCTTCCACTTTTGGGTGGAGGTGGATTACTGCTTGGCGATGTCTCAATGCACCGGTTGAATTGAGTCATCAATGTGGAGTGTACTAAACAATCTTTTAGACAGCCAAATCCTTCAAACAGCTGTGTGAACTCAATGAGTATAACATCCACCCCTCTGAGGTGGACACTGAATGTAATCTGGAGGCATCCAGCTGTCTGACAGCTCAGCAACATTTCAGAGCCTCTTTAGTGACATACACTTTTGCTCACGTAGTGTGGGCCACATGAGAGATTTTGGTTGTGAACACACCTGCCATTGGGAAGGGCATTATTGAGCCAAATACATACACCTGTGTGGTGATGGGGCACAGAGCTGGCTGCATGGGTAGAGTTTGTAGGATGGATTGTGCCAAAGTGTTAATGGATGTGCCAGTGTCATTGAGGGCTGAGACTCAATGTCCCACGAGGAGGGATTCACCTCCTGTAATGTTCTCCAGGGTGCAAGGCGTGTATAAAATGTACCATGCCTTCCCCATCATCATCATCCATGTCTTCGTCATCATCTGGGACCTCTGTGCTCTCCATGACGTTTATCAACCTGGGTTTGTGCACTTTTTGGGAGGCCGAGGATCATCATACTTTTGAGAAATGGTTGAGTTTGTTGCATGCTGAACATTTATTTCCGTGAGTTGGGCACGGTCCTTGATGTGGGTATGGCCCTCCACACCAGTGACAAGTCTTGGAGGTTGTGGCTGACATTACAAGAATTCTTTTTTCAGCACCCCTTGTTGTGACTGTGTTGACAGGTTCAGTTTTCACTCGGTGCTGCAGGGCCGATTCCATATGTGCGGCATGAACCTTAGACAGTTCTTTTGAGTGACCCATGGTATGTTGGCCATGGACATTCCTGGGACTTGAAAAAATGTTTCCCTCAGTTTTGTAGGTAGGTAACCTTGATTCAATTGAGCCTGGGTCTCGTCATTAGTGTTGAGTAGCATGAAGGTACTACCTGGATCCCTTAGACAAGTGTAAAATGTGTCTACAGACTCTTCTGGTTGCTGTCTTGTTTGATGTAGCAAGAAACATTCATAGTCTGGGTTCACTAGTGGCTCAAAGTGGGCTGTCAGCACCTGTTTTAGAGTAGCGTATGTGAAAAGTAGCCCATGTTCTACCATTGACTTTCTCAGCTTGTGAGTGGTGGCACCCCCAGGTGTAAGAGCGTGGGTCATCCTCTGTCATTGTCAAGCGCCACGGCTGCAAAGTAAGGGGTATATTTAAAAGCCCCAAGCGCCTCCTTGCGCCGCACTAGTGTCATTTGTTTTACGCTAAGGTAGCATCAAGGAGACCTTTTCCCAGCGCTTGATTTACAAATTGGCACAATGTAACCTTGTTAAAGAGGCCCAGAGTTTCTTCCATCATTTTTTATGCTTGCCCAAGGCAGGCATTGAAGTGACGCTCTCATTCTTTTCAATGGGCCTCCCCACGCATTGCTGAACTAGCGCCGTTATTTTTGGCGCTAGTTGACTAATGCGCCACAATAGCATAAAAAATGTTGATGCTATTGAGTAACGTGCACCATGGTGCACTGCATTGTATATACAGCGCTACAGTGGTGACATAAGGGGGTGCGGGTAGCTGTGGAAAAGTGGCGCATCATAGCTGATCACCACTTTCTTGTAAATATGCCCCTACATTTCTGGGTGTTCCACCCAGTCCTTCCATTTCGCTGCCTGTGCAGATGAAGGGCCATCCTCTGTGAACGGTTCTAGTTTCGGTACAGATGCCATAGTAAGCTAGTGTCTAAAAAAGTAAAAAAAGGTAGCTGTTTGGGCACTAATTGGGTTAGTGAAGGATGCACCCATAGGGTTTTGCGGATCAAAATGTAGTTCCAGGACAGAGCAGGCTGAGTGGGTGACTTGATGTCAGAATGTATGGCAGAGTTGATGCCTTGGTTTGTTCAGTGAGTGTGTTGGGATCAGCAGGCTGTACTGGGAGCAATATGTGTAGACAGCATTCACTCACTGGTGTGATGTTCTGGACGAGAAGTTGTGGCCACACCTCTTGTGATGAAGCAGGAGATGGCTTGGCAAACACATGCTGTAATGGAAAATGGCAGCACTTGGGGACTTTCAGGCCCAGCAAGGGTCTGCAAATGTGAATAGGGCAGCCACTGGGTCAATTGTACCCCCAGGGCATAGGTGGGAGCAGTAGCCAGTCTCCCAACAGCATGTACGGCACAGTTGTAATTAGGTTCCATACACTAGCAGCTGCTTGCCATCAAGGTCACAGGTGAGGCAACTCGGGCAGTGGTCATAAAACAGCCGGCGTCCTGGGCCCATCATCAGTGCCATGCCCAGCTGCAACATCATGTAAGGACCACTGGAAACCAATGCAGTTGAAGAATCGCTTGTCCGCAGCAGCTGCGCTGGCCAACGAACGCCATAGAAGCTAAACTGCAGTGACATCCATGGAAGCCACAGGAGAAGACACTGGACCCAGAAGGCTCCTTCATTGCATCATGAGGTAGGCCGGGATGCAGGGTGAGGCGGTCCACCTCAGGAAGAAAGGGTCATGGCCGGAGCGGCACTGGCTGTGCAGAGGGTGACCGCATATGCAGCGTTCAGGGGGTGTTCGGACACACTGCCCTTCCTTCCTTTTGTTTTAACAGAAGGCCCAGGCTGGAATGATAGGGTGTAGCACACTTGGACACTGACCAACTCAGACACAGGGATAGCAGTGAGCAACGAGGTAACAGCCTCCAGCTCTTTTATTAATTTCCACTGGAACATCACAGCTTCTATCATTGATGTCAGATGATGCCGGGTTTAATATAAAGACATCCCTCTGTAAAGCAATAGTAGTTGGGGTGATGTATCTTCCAACACAACACGTCACAGCCTACAAGGAGCATTTAATTTACTGGACCTGGGTGTATGTAGTACCTCATACTAGGTACTTATAAGTAACTAAAATGTGATAATTAGGGATATACCAATTTGACCATATATTAAAAGGGGAGCACATGCATTTTACTACTGGTTGGAATGAGTACAGTGTGCAGAGTCCTATGTCCAAGAGAAACAAGTTCAGCAAAGAAGTCAAAACTCTAGGAGAATGCCATGCAAAAGATGGTGGTTTCTAACAACAGCTATGTGTACAGAAGCCACATGCTCATTATCACCAATATGTGCATATTGCAGTGGCATAATCACTGTTTTTAGATTGTAAATTATTTGAGAAACGTTCCTGATAATGCTATGACTATACTGATAATTAGTACTTTAGAAATATCAGAAATTAAAAAAGAATAAGTATGAATATACACACCTTTTGCATAAGGTGGAAGACATGTCATAATCGACATTGTAATAGTGTGTTTCCAAATATGTATAGATTGGTACATTAGATTTGTGTTTCTCCTAAACTATGTACTAAGGTATCTTTGAGAGTTTTATGATTGTCTCGGCTTTAAATTCACCTGAGTCTTGTTTTAGTGAATTTGTGTAACTACTCAACGCGTTCATTTTATAGCTTTTCCTGTTAATTTAACAATTCAACATAAAAAAACATTTATGGCTTTGTTTTGCGATTTAAAGAAAATAAAACGAGTGGTGACCAATCAAAACAGAAGCTTCTACATTATTGAAAAAACCCTATTTTACATGTTCTTAAGAGCACCATACTGGATGCTTACAACTATTGAAAGAGCTAACTACAAAAGCAGGCCTGCGAACAAATTCTAGAAATCACCATTGTTAGAAATTGGGTTTTTGGTTGGCAGTCAGGTCGCCCTCTGTCCAAGCAAGAACCCTCACTCTAGTCAGGGTAAGTCACACACAATCCAAAATCAGCCTGTGCCCACCATCTGATAGCTTGGCACGAGCAGTCAGGCTTAACTTAGAAGGCAATGTGTAAAGCATTTGTGCAAGAAATCATACAATACCATAATATAACACCACAAAAATACACCACACAGTGTTTAGAAAAATATATAATATTTATCTGGGTATATGCAGGTCAAAACGATCAAAGATGCAATATGAATTTGTAAAGATATCACTGAAAAGTGATATAAAGTGTCTTAAGTCTTTAAAAAGCAAACAAAGGCCCTCATTCTGACCTTGGCGGGCGGCGGAGGCCGCCCGCCAAAGTCCCGCCGTCAGGTTACCGTTCCGCGGTCGAAAGACCGCGGCGGTAATTCTGACTTTCCCGCTGGGCTGGCGGGCGGTCGCCTTCAGACCGCCAGCCAGCCCAGCGGGAAAGAGGCTTCCACGATGAAGCCGGCTCGGAATCGAGCCGGCGGAGTGGAAGCTGTGCGACGGGTGCAGTTGCACCCGTCGCGTATTTCACTGTCTGCGCAGCAGACAGTGAAATACATGTAGGGGCCCTCTTACGGGGGCCCCTGCAATGCCCATGCCAGTGGCATGGGCACTGCAGGGGCCCCAGGGGCCCCGCGACCCCCCCTACCGCCATCCGGATCTCGGCGGTCCGACCGCCGGGATCTGGATGGCGGTAGGGGGGGTCGGAATCCCCGCGGCGGTGCAGCAAGCTGCGCCGCCGCGGAGGATTCAATGGGGCCGCGGTACACTGGCGGGACCCCGCCAGTGGTGCCGGTCCGACCGCGGCTTTACCGCCGCGGTCGGAATCCCCATTGGAGCACCGCCGGCCTGTCGGCGGTGCTCCCGCGGTCCTCCGCCCTGGCGGTCAAAGACCGCCAGGGTCAGAATGACCACCAAAGTCTCTTTCAAGCACAAAGTACCTGGTTTCTGGTGGAAAATCTCCGCAAGGGGCCGCAGAAGACGAGATACGTGGAAAAATGGTGTGTGCGTCGATTTCTCCCCAGCACACACGGACTTGTGTCGTTATTTTTCACGCGGGGAAGTCGGGCGTCGTTTTCCGGCACGCGGACAGTCTCTTTCTATGGATCGCGGGGATTACCAGATGTCCCGGGTCTGTGCGTGGATTCTCCTGCTTGTTTTCCGGCTGCGTGTCGTTCTGCGGGCTGTGCGTCGAAATTTCACTCTCACAGCAGGCGTTGCGTCGATTTCTCCTTGGAAGTCGGGCGGCGTTGTCCTTGCGAGGCCGTGCGTCGAAGTTTCGGTCGTCCCGAAGGCATCGCCTCGATCAGCGTCGGTGTGCAGCGTTTTTCTCGCCGCAGAACAAACTGTGCGTCGAAAATTTCAGAGCATGAAGCATCCAAGTGAAAAAGAGAAGTCTTTTTGGTCCTGAGACTTCAGGGAACAGGAGGCAAGCTCTATCCAAGCCATTGGAGAGCACTTTTACAGCCAGACAAGAGTTCAGCAAGGCAGCAGTCCTTTGTAGAAAAGCAGACAGGTGAGTCCTTTGAGCAGCCAGGCAGTTCTTCTTGGCAGGATGTAGTTTCTGGTTCAGGTTTCTTCTCCAGCAAGTGTCTGATGAGGTAGGGCTGAGGCCCTGTTTTATACTACGTTGTGCCTTTGAAGTGGGGGTGACTTCAAAGAGTGTCTAAGAAATGCACCAAGCCCCCTTTCAGTTCAATCCTGTCTGCCAGAGTCCCAGTAGGGGGTGTGGCAGTCCTTTGTGTGAGGGCAGGCCCTCCACCCTCCCAGCCCAGGAAGACCCATTCAAAATACAGATGCATGCAAGTGAGGCTGAGTACCCTGTGTTTGGGGTGTGTCTGAGTGAATGCACAAGGAGCTGTCAACTAAACCTAGCCAGACGTGGTTTGAAGGGCACAGAAAGATTTAAGTGCAAAGAAATGCTCACTTTCTAAAAGTGGCATTTCTAGAATAGTAATATTAAATCCGACTTCACCAGTCAGCAGGATTTTGTAATACCATTCTGGCCATACTAAATATGACCTTCCTGCTCCTTTCAGATCAGCAGCTGCCACTTCAACAATGTATGAGGGGAGCCCCAATGTTAGCCTATGAATGGAGCAGGCCTCACAGTAGTGTAAAAACGAATTTAGGAGTTTTACACTACCAGGACTTATAACTACACAGGTACATGTCCTGCCTTTTACCCACACAGCACCCTGCTCTAGGGGTTACCTAGGGCACACATTAGGGGTGACTTATATGTAGAAAAAGGGGAGTCCTAGGCTTGGCAAGTACTTTTAAATGCCAAGTCGAAGTGGCAGTGAAACTGCACACACAGGCCTTGCAATGGCAGGCCTGAGACAAGGTTAAGGGCTACTGAAGTGGGTGGCACAACCAGTGCTGCAGGCCTACTAGTAGCATTTAATCTACATGTCCTAGGCACATGTAGTGCACTCTACTAGGGACTTACAAGTAAATTAAATAGCCAATCATGGATAAACCAATCAATAGTACAATTTACACAGAGAGCATATGCACTTTAGCACTAGTTAGCAGTTGTAAAGTGCCCAGAGGTCAACAGCCAACTACAACAGGTGAGAAAAAATAGGAGGAAGGAGGCAAAAAGTTTGGGGATGACCCTGTCAAAAAGCCAGGTACAACATGACCCCCTACCAGCCTAAAGCCAGGGGAGAACAATCACTATCCTAATGTACTTCCCTGTTTGAGGCGAAAGAACAAGGACCCAGGCCCACAACAGCAGGGGCATGCTCCAGTTCTTCGCCTTCCTGACTCCAATTGGATCCCTCTGTCCATACTCTCAGGGCCCACTAAGCCCATCCATGGGGAACCTTTCTCCTTACCTGCGAATCCCATCTGTGCAGCACCTAACCTTACTTTGCTCACAGATGTATCCCAGGAGCAGGGTAGTACCACCAGGACTAACACAGTGGTGTTGCCCACTCTACCCTCGGGTGTGACACTTGTCCCCTCCCCAGGGATAACTCTGTCCACCTGGACAGCAGGCCACAGTGGTTACTGACAGCTGCCAGGGATGAGAGCCAGGTCCCAGACCTCTCAAAGCTCTCCCACCACTGTGGTTTTGGAGAGTGGGGGGCGGTAGCCCCAGGTGCTGGGCACCCTTTAACCACTCTCCCTTCCACCAGGTCAGGGATGACAGCCTGAACCTGGTCCTCCCCTCTGGGGCTCTGTACCATCCCTCCTGGAGCAGTACCCCCAGAGTCCAACATGGTCAGGGTGCTTATAGAAGTCACCCTGTACCATTCTTCCACCAGTGCAGGGCTTTTAATCTGCAAATGGCCCTCCAACCTGGGGTCTGTACCTTCAGGTTGGACTAGGGCCCGGGGTGAGGCTTCCCTCCCCCTGCCCTCCCTTCTGGGGTCCAGCACCCTCCAACTAGGAGTGGCCTCCTCAGAAGACAACATGGTAGGGGCACTGTTATCAGTAGCCCCTCCCTCCAGGTCCGGGGGGACACCCTGAACCTGCCCTTCCAGCCCAGGGTCTGTACCCTCAGACTGGATCACTGCCTGGCAAACCAGGACTTTCTGGGGGGCACGTCTACCCCCGCCAGGTCAGAGTTTAACCTCTGAACTTGGCCATCCAACTCAGAGTCACCACCCTGAAGTTGAACAATTGCCTGGCCCGCCAGGACTTCCTGGAGGGCACACTGACCCTCCACCAGGTCAGAGTTTAACCTCTCAACCTGGCCATCCAACTCAGGGTCCCCACCCTGAGGTTGAACAATTGCCTGGCATGCCAGGACTTTCTGGGGGGCACACCTACCCCCCACCGGGTCAGAGTTTAACCTCTGAACCTGGTTCTCCAACCCAGGGTCACCACCCTGAGGTTGGGCAATTGCCTGGCACACCAGGACTTTCGGGGAGGCACACCTACCCCCCACCAGGTCAGAGTTTAACCTCTGAACCTGATTCTCCAACCCAGGGTCACCACCCTGAGGTTGGGCAGTTGCCTGGAACACCAGGGCTTTCTGGGGGGCACACCTACCCCCCACCAGGTCAGAGTTTAACCTCTGAACCCGGCCATCCAACCCAGAGTCAATACCCTGAGGTAGGACAATTGCCTGGCACAGCAGGACTTCCTGAGAGGCATACCTACCTCCCACCAGGTCAGAGTTTAACCTCTGAACCTGGGTATTCAACCCAGAGTCACCACCCTGAGGTTGAATCTTTGCCTGGCATGCCAGGACCTCCTGGGGGGCACTCTCACCCCCCACAAGGGACACACCGTCCCCAAGGGCCACACAAGAGTCTGGTTGGCGCAGGTCTCCCGACCTCTGCCCATCCAGCAGAGTCTGGGTTTCCCCCAAACCAGAAACGGTTTCACCTGGGTCATTCCTGGGGGGCTCTGCTCTCAGAGCTGACTCCTGACTCTCAAGGTCCTCCACTGGGGTCTGCAACCCCCTCTCCACCCTGTGTCTGGACTTCTGCACCCCCTCACTAGGAGTGGTACTGCCAGACACCAGAACTGTTGGGATTCTGGCTACAGTTACCCCCCCAAGTTCTTCTGACACTGCGGGGCTTCCCTCAAAAGGTGGCCCTACGATACAGGCTAGGCTTCCCTCCTGGTGTTCCCTCATGGAACCCTCTAGGACCTGGGACCTACCTGGGACACTACAATCCTCTCCCACCTCACTTGGTTGGGAACCACCTAGACCACTCCCTTCAGGAGCACCCCCAAATGCCTCTTCAGACTCTCTGGTACTCACCCAGAAGCCTGCCTCCATTGTAAGTTCCCTGGGGTCAGAGAACTCACACTCCACCTGGTGTTGGCGTAGCTCTGGAAAATAAGGACCAGACATATGCTCTCCAGCAATTACATCACTCTGCCTTTCACATGTGTTAACCACAGTACCCTTCACCCAACCACCCAATAACTCAGCCTTGGAAAAACACTCTACATCACCCTCCTGAGACTGGTGAGACAGTATCTGCCTGTCCCTGACACTCAACCCATACTCTTCTGGGATGTCTCTACACTCTATATCCAGGACGTCCACCAGGGGGGAACCCTTTTCTCTGTCACTCTCTGCTAGAGTCAGTAAAGTGTCCCTCCCCCCAGTAGGAAAATGACTCCCTGTGCCAGTTCCCCAACCCTTCTCAGGGACCCTGTGCATAACGGGAACTACCTCATACCCTTGAACCACCTGGGGTGTGTCAACTCCCTTCTTAAAGTTGGGCACCACATCTCTGGGCTTGTGCCCTTCTTCAGCAGTACTGGATGCAAGATTTTTGCTGCCACCATCTGAACTGGACTCAGCCCTTCCGACCTCCAGTTTCAGCTCTTCACAGCTCAGCTCTTGAGCTGCAGTCCTTTCTTCTTCTAGGGCTAAGAGTCTTGCGGCCTAAGCCCTTTCAAGCTGCTCATCTAGCTCTTCCATCCACCGCTCTTGAGCTTGGAGCCATTCATCTCTCACTGGTTCTCTTTCCTCATCTGAGTAGTCTTCCTCCTCATTTGAGCAGTCCCCCTCCTCATCTGAGGGGTACTTAGTCATTTGGTTTTTTTCTGCCTCTCTCTCTGCCCATCTTTCTTCCCCCCAGACTATGTAGGCATGTAGCATTTCCATCTTAGTAGATGTCCTTGATACAGGAAGGCCCCATTTTCTGCAAAGCCTCCTTAGGTCAGCCTTAGTGAGGTGGTCAGTAGGCACAAAGAGTGAGTAGGTAAGCAATCTCATTGCTGATAAGATCTTAACGGCAAAAACCAAAATCAAACGTCCAAAATATTAATGGTATATCCAGGAGGACATCAGAGAACCTAAAGCAAAAAAGATGAAAAATCAAGTTGACCTTCAACTGTGGGTAGGTAGTGAAATACTTAGCTACTGTATGTCACTGCACAAACACAAGTCCTATCCTCACCGCTGATCACCAATGTTAGAAATGGGGTTTTTGGTTGGCAGTCAGGTCGCCCTCTGTCCAAGCAAGAACCCTCACTCTAGTCAGGGTAAGTCACACACAATCCAAAATCAGCCTGTGTCCAACCTCTGGTAGCTTGGCACGAGCAGTCAGGCTTAACTTAGAAGGCAATGTGTAAAGCATTTGTGCAATAAATCATTCAATACCATAATATAACACCACAAAAATACACCACACAGTGTTTAGAAAAATATATAATATTTATCTGGGTATTTGCAGGTCAAAACGATCAAAGATGCAATATGAATTTGTAAAGATATCACTGAAAAGTGATATAAAGGGGGTCATTCTGACCTCGGCGGTAAAAGGCGCTTACCGCCGGTCAGAAGACCGCCATAACACCGCCGCAGCCGCGTAAAGGCGTCACGGTCATTCTGACCCACAACGGCCAAACCTCCAAAAATCCGACCTCCACTGCAGGCCGCCACATCAGCGGGCAGCGATAAACTGGAGATGACCAAACCTCCACCGTCACGCCAACAGAAATACGCCCATGCCATTTCGACCCACGAATCAACGCGGCGGGCTTTCCAACGCGGTATTCCATTGGCGGTACACACCACCGCGGTCAAAATACACACACAGCACCAAAACACAGGCACATTGGACAATTACAAATACACACACCTGATACACATACACAACCCACTCCCACACAATCAATCAACTATAAAACACACCCCCACATCACCCACAAACCCCTACGACCACAATTACTGAGAGAAGGAGAGAGAGACACAGCAGACAATCCATAGCAATACACACTGAGGCACACTACACCATCACACACACCACATAGTAGCACAAAGCACCACACACCAACATACTCATCATCACATACACCACCCCACACCTCACCCACACCACCCCATGGCACCCCAAAGGCACCCACGCTTTTCGGACCAAGAACTCCGGGTGATGGTGGAGGAAATCCTAAGAGTGGAACCCCAGCTCTTCGGCTCACAGGTGCAGCACACCAGTATAGCTAGGAAGGCGGAGCTATGGCAGCGGATCGTGGACATGGTCAACGCGGTGGGACAGCATCCCAGGAATAGGGAGGACATCCGCAAACGATGGAACGACCTACGGGGGAAGGTCCGATCGATGGTCTCCAGGCACAACATCGCGGTCCAGAAGACTGGCGGCGGCCCCCACCCACCCCTCCCGAATTTACATCATGGGAGCAAGAGGTCTTCAACATCCTGCATCCTCAGGGCCTCGCAGGAGTAGCCGGAGGAATGGACTCTGGTAAGTCCAATCTCAACTACTATATCCCCCCCACCCCACCAGCATGCCAACCCACACCCCCACCCTCACCCCCAAACCCCCAGCACACATCCTCCCTGACAATGTCTCACCAGCACAACCCACCCATCCCAACACCAACTCCTGCATGCCAACACAATCCATGGACACCCATCACCCAAGCATGACCACTGCACTTACCCCCCCCCCCACTAACTACCCTCACAACACCTCCCTCAAGGGAATGCCTGCATGGGGGACGAGGGCGCCCATAACACGCACGCCATTGCACACACAGAAACAATAACCAAACTCTCTTACCCCATGCAGGACCCGAACGCCAACACACCAGCCAGGAGGGTCCAGAAATGTCCATCCCACCCCCGGAACAGGCCCACAGTGAGGACAGCAGCTCTGTCGACACTGAACCTGATGACCAGCCCGGACCATCGGGGACCTCTGGGCAGTCGGTTCCCCTCAGGCAGCCACAGGCCACACCAGACCCGACCCCCTCTGCCAACACCAGCACAGCTCCCACCCAGCGGGCCCATGCCTCTGTCTCTAGGACACGTCAATCAGCGGTGTGTCTGCCACTACAGGGCACCCAGGCTAACCCAACACCCCAACAACAACAGGGACCTTGGGGCAGTGGGAGCGGGCACACCGTCCAGGAGACAGAGGCCGGGGGAAACCGGGCAGCTCGGAGGGCTGCTGTGCGACAGGGGGGGGAGGAGAGGCCCAGGGAACCCACTCTCCAAGAGACCCTCATCACCATCATGGGGGCCTACCACCACTCCCAAGAGACGATGGCGACGGTACTGGCCAGGTTCACGGAGATCCAGGCACAGCAGGAGGAACGCTACATGGGGTTCAGGGAGGAGCTGAGAATCATTGGGACCGCAATGGGGACCATCGTCCTGGCCCTCAACAGGATAGAAGACGCGTTGCGGGACCATGTGGCACCACACAGGGCCCCTGTCACTAGCCCGGACCAGGAACAGCCTACCACCTCCGCCGGCGCAAGTGGACAGGAGGCCCCAACACCACGACAGGCCACCAGAACCCCACCTCCTGCTGAAGAACAACCACCCCGTAAGAGGAGCCTGAGATCCAAAAAAAAGACAGAGTAGGATGTCAAGACCCCCGCCAGCAGGACATACCCCCTGAACTCTTCCCACTGTCCCACATTGCCACCCTGTCCAACCATGAACTGCCTCTGCTCCATCCTTCCACAGGCAAAAGGACAATGCACCTGTGAGACTGAGAACTGGACTCTGCCATGGACATTACTCCACCCCCACCCATCACCCTTATAATCACATGTACCAATATCTAGCACTGTAAATAAATCACATATTGCACACAAATCAGTTTTGAGTCATGCTGTATTATTAGCAAATGTTTTACATATTACTGTTCAATATCTGTTCTGTCAATTAGTGATGACAACATACCAATGTCAATACGCTGTAGTTCATGGGCAAACCAAGCAGAAGTCAGGCACTGAGTCATACAGCACTGAGAAGGGAAGGGAAAAACAAAAATTACCCAAAAAGATCTGGTGGGAACTACAGAAAGTACAGATGCAGGAGGCTATAAGCAATTGTGAAATGGCGTGGGTGATTCTTACCTGGGTGTTACTGGAAATACTGTTGTATCACTCTGTCCCTATTGTCTGTGTCGTCCTCTGAGTCTTCCTCCTATTCACTCTCCACAGGCTCCACAGCTTCTACAACACCACCATCTGGACCATCCTCCTGCAGGAAAGGCACCTGGCGTCGCAAAGCCAGGTTGTGAAGCATACAGCACGCCACGATGATATGGCACACCTTCTTTGGTGAGTACATTAGGGATCCACCGGTCATATGCAGGCACCTAAACCTGGCCTTCAGGAGGCCAAAGGTTCGCTCAATCACCCTCCTACTACGCCCATGGGCCTCATTGTAGCGTTCCTCTGCCCTTGCCCGGGGATTCCTCACTGGGGTCAGTAGCCACGGCAGGTTGGGGTAACCAGAGTCACCTATTAGCCACACACGTTGTCTCTGTAGCTGCTCCATCACATAGGGGATGCTGCTATTTCGCATCACATACGCGTCATGCACTGACCCTGGGAACTTGGCATTTACATGGGAGATGTACTGGTCAGCCAAACAGACCACCTGGACATTAATCGAATGATAACTTTTTCTGTTTCGGTACACCTGCTCATCGTCTTTTGGGGGTACCAAAGCCACATGGGTCCCATCAATGGCACCAATGATGTTGGGGATATGTCCAAGGGCATAGAAATCACCCTTCACTGTAGGCAAGTCACCCTCCTCTGGGAAAATGATGTAGCTCCGCATGAGTTTCATCAGGGCAGACAACACTCTGCTCAAAATCTTAGAAAACATAGGCTGAGACATTCCAGATGACATGGCCACTGTGGTCTGGAATGACCCACTTGCCAAAAAATGGAGGACTGACAAAACCTGCACCAGAGGGGGAATCCCTGTGGGTTGGCGGATGGGGGACATCAGGTCTGGCTCCAGCTGGGCACACAGTTCATGGATAGTGGCACGGTCAAGTCTGTATCGAAGTATTATATGGCGTTCTTCCATTGTCGACAGGTCCACCAGCGGTCGGTACACGCGGGGATTCCTCCTTCTCATCCCAAGTCCCAGCGGACGGTGCCTAGGAAGGACAACATGGAGCACAGAGTCAGCCAAACCACAGGTACGTACAGACAGCTTGCACAGTTAAAGAATGGCAATGGGTTGAAAGGCGTGTATGTGTGGCAATGCAAGGCCTAGGCCTGTGTGTCGCAGTCAAAATTAAGCCATGTAGGCCCTTGAAATGGCGGCTGCCTGACCTGTGAAGTGGGACAATGGGATGTGAGGTCAATGCGCTGGCGGGGCACACCGTGGCGGTAGGCGGTCGAAGACCGCGGCGCAAAGCCGCATTGGTTAACATTGAAGCCTATGGGTTTCAGGAGCCAATGACGAAGTGCGCGGGCGGTCGCGGTACGCACCGCCGCGGTACGCACCGCCGCGGGCGTGACCGCCATTTTCTATCTGCTTAATCACTCGAGACCTGATCATCCACAGGAGAGGAACTATACTGCAAGTGCTGCTGTAACCTCGGTCTGGAAGATACAATGGCTGCTGCGACTGGGGAAAGGGCCCCTGCCTTCACGTCTGAAGAGTTGGAGAAGCTCGTGGATGGGGTCCTCCCCCAGTATGCGCTACTCTAGTGTCCTCCAGACCAACAAGTGAGTACACCGGGTGCACATGGAATGGGCTATGCCTGTGTGGATTGGGGTGGATGTAAGTTGGTGGGGTGGGGGGCGAATGAGGAGTGCAACGCCCGACAGATGAGAGCATGTGCCATATGGCAAAGTTGGAGGGGGGGGCCAATCACATCTAACATGCAGGTCATTGATGATTTCCTCCTTTCCACCCTGTACATGTCAAATAGGTCAGCGCCCATCAGAAGATCGAGATTTGGCGTGCCATCGCCAAGGAAGTCCGGAACTTGGGGGTCCACAACAGACGGGGCACCCACTGCCGCAAGAGGTGGGAGGACATCCGCCGCGGAACAAGGAAGACCGCAGAAACACTGCTGGGGATGGCCTCCCAACCTAGGAGGGGTGCCAGTCGCACCATGACCCCCCTGATGTCCCGGATCCTGGCGGTGGCCTACCCTGAATCGGATGGGCGCTTTAAGACATCACAGCAGACACAAGGGGGTGAGTATCAGCACATTCTCCTATCTTTCTGCGCAGTGGAGGCGTATGGGTGGGGGAGGAGGGCTGTGGGTGACATTAGGCCAGGGCGCTTTCTGTAGTGTAGTCCTCTCCCTTAGGCATGGCCCTGTGCCCCCGGCCCCCACCTCGGTAGGGTGACAAGTACAGCCATTGAAGGTCCAGCATCTCCCATGTGCGCGTTTGACGTCTCTTGGCCTGTTGTCTTAGTCAGTAGTACTGAGTAGTGTACCCCGAATGCGCGGCTTAGTGCATTAGGCACCTGTGTTTGTCCTCTCCGCCAACGGTGTTGACATTGCATGCACTCAACCTGGTCTTCTTTTTTCTCCCCCCACCCTTTCTCTTCATCTTCTTGTGCATGTGTGCATTAGCATCATCAGGCGGAGGAGATTTGGCATCGGAGCACGAGGGAGCTACAGGACACAAGGCCCCGGTGGGCCCAGGAACAGACACCGAGGGCACCAGTGATCCGGAGGGCGAGGGGAGCACCACGACGGGGACCGCTGGTGAGAGCAGCGAAAGCGACACGTCCTCGGATGGGAGCTCCCTAGGGGTGGCGGCAACATCCGTGCCCCCGCCTCTACAGGTACAGCCGCCACCCAGCGCACCAGCCCCGCCCTCCCAGCAGCCCCTCAGTCTTCGCTCCGTGCCCGTTCGCCCAGGAAGGCGCGCGTCTCCTTCGCCCCAGGCACCTCAGCCCCTGCCCCTGTTGCCCCTGCTGCCCTCAGTGCGGAGCTCATTGACCTGGTAAGGACGCTCATTGTTGGGCAGACGACCCTTTTGAATGCCATCCAGGGTGTGCAAAGGGAGGTGCAACAGAGCAATGCGTACCTGGAGGGCATTCATTCGGGTCAGGCTGCCCATCAACGAGCGTTCACTGCTCTGGCCTCAGCACTGACGGCAGCCATTGTCCCTGTTTCCAGCCTCCCTCTTCTTACTGCCTCCAGCCTTTCTCTGTCTCCTGTCCCTCAGCCTATCCCATCCACACCACCAGACCAGCCTGCACACACCTCAACACCCAAGAGCAGCTCATCCAAACACAAGCACCACAGATCCCACAAACACTCACCCAAGCAACACCCAGATGCAGACATGCCAACAGCCACTGCCACCCCTGTGTCCCCCTCCTCCTCGTCTCCCTCCTCCCTCCCTGTGACGTCTACACTCACACCTGCATGCACCCCAACATCAGCCAGTGCTTCCATCACCACCTCACCCTCCAGTACAGTCCACACTCGTGCAGTCACCACCCCCACTGCCATTTACACGTCCCCTGTGTCCTCTCCCACTGTGTCTGTCACCCCCTCTTCCAAGACACACAAACGCAGGCAGCCACCCACCCAACACCCATCCACCTCACGACAGCCTACAGCACCAGCACCTTCACCCAATGACAGCACACCTGACTCTCCTACAACCACCTCCTCTACCTCCACTTCCATCTCCACTTCTCCTACCCTTTACCTTGGCCCTAAGAAACTTTTGATGGCTAACCTTGACCTCTTTCCCCCCGATGAGCTCCCCCATCCATCTTCAAAGAGTCCCAAGAGCACCGCAGCCACCACCAGCCCAGCTTCGGGTGTCACTGTTGTGCATGGGTTCTGGAGCCCACCCTTTGCCAGCAGTGACACATCGATGAGCAGCAAGGACACGTCCAGCCCCCCCCGGCAAGAGGACCCACAAAAACAAGGGCCGCCGTGCGAGGACCGACAGGGCTGCCCCCAAGGAGCAATGTGCGGCCACTTCACCACCCACACCATCTAGGGGAGGCAAGGGCCCGAGAGCCCCATCAAAGGAGCGGAAGGGCAGCAGGAGCGCGGAGAAGGTGGACCCCACATGCCACATCCCAGCTGGGAAGGAGGACACTAAGGAGGCCAAGAGTCCGTCCCCGAAGGGTCCAGAAACGTCACGGTCCGAGGGCGACTGAGCAGGGAGTCCAGGCCAGGTCTGGCTCCCTTGACCTGCTGGATGAGCACCGCTGAACAAGGCCCGCGGTGAAGAAGAGCACCGCTGAACAAGGCCCGCCGTGGAGAAGAGCACCGCTGAACAGGGCCCGCCGTGGAGAAGAGCACCGCTGAACAGGGCCCGCGGTGAAGAAGAGCACCGCTGAACAGGGCCCGCCGTGGAGAAGAGCACCGCTGAACAGGGCCCGCCGTGGAGAAGAGCACCGCTGAACAGGGCCCGCGGTGAAGAAGAGCACCGCTGAACAGGGCCCGCCGTGGAGAAGAGCACCGCTGAACAGGGCCCGCCGTGGAGAAGAGCACCGCTGAACAGGGCACGCGGTGAAGAAGAGCACCGCTGAACAGGGCCCGCGGTGAAGAAGAGCACCGCTGAACAGGGCCCGCCGTGGAGAAGAGCACCGCTGAACAGGGCCCGCCATGGAGAAGAGCACCGCTGAACAGGGCCCTTCTTCTCAAGCACCGCTCCGCTGGGCCCTTCTTCTCAAGCACCGCTCCGCTGGGCCCTTCTTCTCAAGCACCGCTCCGCTGGGCCCTTCCTCTCAAGCACCGCTCCGCTGGGCACCGCCGTCTCAAGCACCGCTCCGCTGGGCCCTTCTTCTCAAGCACCGCTCCGCTGGGCCCTTCCTCTCAAGCACCGCTCCGCTGGGCACCGCCGTCTCAAGCACCGCTCCGCTGGGCCCTTCTTCTCAAGCACCGCTCCGCTGGGCACCGCCGTCTCAAGGACCGCCCCGCTGGGCCCTTCCTCTCAAGCACCGCTCCGCTGGGCACCGCCGTCTCAAGGACCGCTCCGCTGGGCCCTTCCTCTCAAGCACCGCTCCGCTGGGCACCGCCGTCTCAAGCACCGCTCCGCTGGGCCCTTCTTCTCAAGCACCGCTCCGCTGGGCACCGCCGTCTCAATCACTGTTTATGGTTCACTGTGCCCACCATGCCTCCTCCTTGACCAGTGGAGACTGTCATCCCCCTGATGGACTCACTGTAGAGACATTGAGAGACTGTGGCTTTGCACTCCCCAGGATGGTCCAGTGGGCAGCCCACCCACTGTAGAGACATTGAGAGACTGTGGCTTTGCACTCCCCAGGATGGTCCAGTGGGCAGCCCACCCACTGTAGAGACATTGAGAGACTGTGGCTTTGCACTCCCCAGGATGGTCAAGTGGGCAGCCCAACCACTGTACAGACATTGAGAGACTGTGGCTTTGCACTCCCCAGGATGGTACAGTGGGCATGGTGGCTCCTCGTGGATCTGGCGTCGTGGACTTATGTGGCTGTGGTGCCCCCCCCTTCCCTTCCCCCTGAGGTGCCTGTAGTTTTTACATCTGATGCCCCTGCAGTGTTCTCTCCAAAGGACTCAGGTCTCCTGTGTGGGCTTTGCCCTTGTTTCTCAAAACTTTGGCCCACGGACATGATGAATTCGTAGGATGTGCAGGACTTGTTACTTCAGTTATACACTGATGTGTATGTCATTTGTTTTCTTGTGAATATCTTTCATGGTTGTACGATATTTTTCAGGACCTTTTTGGTACATAAATATTTATTCAAAATTTGATTATGTCCTCGCATTTTTCAGGGGTGTTTGGGTGGTGTCACTGTGACTTGTTGCTCTGCATTGGTGTGTACATAGTTGGGGGGGGGGTCGCATATGTGTGTGCCCGTAACCTTTCGTCCTCCCCCCTCCCGTGTGTCGTAGGTGCAGTACTCACCGTTGTCGTCTGCGTCGGACTTCGTACTCGTGGTAGATGAGAAGGTAGACGAGAGCAGGTAGGATGTTTAATTCGGGTTCCATGCTGTCCTCCTTCCTCCTGGAGAGCGTACTGGTGAGCGTTTTCCCGTTCGTAGTCTGTTTCTGCCGTGTTTTTATCGGCGGTGCTCCCGCCCCGGAAAAGGTGGCGGATTGGTGAGTTGTGATAGGGTGGGCGGTACATTGTCTGCCGCCTGGCTGTTGGCGGTGACCGCCGCGCTGTTTGTTTGTACCGCCGTGGCGGGCGGAGTGTTAAAGTGGCTGTCTGTGTTGGCGGTTCCCGCCAGGGTCAGAATTCCATATTTTTTACCGCCAGCCTGTTGGCGGGTTGGCCGCCGCTTTAACACCGACCGCCAGGGTTAGAATCACCCCCAAAGTGTCTTAAGTCTTTAAAAAGCAAACAAAGGTGGTCATTCTGACCTCGGCGGTAAAAGGCGCCTACCGCCGGTCAGAAATCCTCCATAATCCCGCCGCGGTCGCGGAAACCCGCCACGGTCATTCTGACCCGCAGAAGGCAAACCTCCGAAAATCCGACAGCCACAACAGACCGCCAGACCAGCGGTCGGCGGAAAAGTGGAGGTGACAAAACCTCCACCGTCACGCCAACAGAAATACACCCATGCCATTACGACCCACGAATCCACGCGGCGGTCTTTCAAACGCGGTATTCCATTGGCGGGACACACCGCCGCGGTCAGAATACACACAAACGAACAAAACTCAGCCACATTGGCCGATTTGAATACCACACACCTGATACACATACACACACCACTCCCACACACACAATACAATATAAAACACACACCCACATCACCCACAAACCCCTACGACAGAAAATTCTGAAAGAAGGCCAGAGCGAGACACCACCATCCACAAACTAGCAGCCCCAGCCACTCAACACCATCACCCACACACTATCCACACACAAAACAACACACACCACCACACTCAACACACTTAACTACACATACTCCACCCCACACATCATACACACCACCCCATGGCACCCCAAAGACACCCCCGCTTCACAGACGAAGAACTCAGGGTCATGGTGGAGGAAATCGTTTGGGTAGAGCCCCAGCTGTTCGGCACACAGGTCCAATACACCAGCATTGCCCGGAGGACGGAGCTATGGCAGAGGATTGTCGACAGGGTCAACGCTGTGGGACAGCACCCCAGAAATCGGGAAGACATCAGGAAACGATGGAACGACCTACGGGGGAAGGTGCGTTCCATGGTATCCAGGCACAACATCGCCGTGCAGAAGACTGGCGGAGGACCCCCACCTCAACCCCCACAATTTACAACATGGGAGGAGGAAGTCTTGAACATCCTGCATCCTGACGGCCTCGCAGGAGTCGGCGGAGGAATGGATACTGGTAAGTTGAAGCTTCACTACTGCTTCCCCCCCACCTGCATGCCAAATCATACCCCAACCCTCACCCCCATCCTCGAACCCCATCCTCACCCCCACCCTCACCCCCACCACCATCCTCACCCCCACCACCATCCTCACCCCCACCCCCAGCACACCTATTCCCTGCCAATGTCTCACCATCCCAACCCACACATCCCAAAACCTAGGCCTGCATGCGTCCACTAAGCATGGACACCCATCACCAAAGCATGCCCAATGCATATACACATCCCCCCCACAAGCCACCCTCACCAAAGCCCCCACACACGAATGCCAGCACTTGGGGACACGGGAACCCACAGATACACCCGTATGCCACACATTGAAACTATAACCATACCTCTATACCCCTGCAGGACCCGACCGTCAACACACCGCCGCGGAGGGCCCAGAATTCTCCACACCCCCCACCCAAGAGGCCGTCAGCGATGACAGCAGCTCTGTCGACCTGGACACCGATGACCAGCCCGGACCATCGGGGACCTCTGGACAGTCGGTTCCCCTCACACAGGCCCAGGCCACTACAGACCCAAACCCCTCTGGGAACACCAGCACAGCTCCCACCCAGCGGGCCCATGCCTCTGTCTCCAGGGCGCGTCAATCTGCGGTGTGTCTACCACTACAGGGCACCCAGGATAACCCACCACCCCAACAACAACAGGGACCTGGGGGCAGTGGTAGTGGGCACACCGGCCAGGGGGCAGAGGCCCAGGGAAACAGGGCAACTCGGAGGGCAGCTGTGCGACAGGGGGGGGACGGGCCCAGGGAACCCACTCTCCACGAGGCCCTCACCACCATCATGGGAGCATACAACCGCTCCCAGGAGACGATGGCGACGGTACTGGCCCGGTTCCAGGAGATCCAGGTACTGCAGGAGGAACACTATCGGGGGTACAGGGAGGACATCAGAGCCCTCACCTCCACCCTGGTTACCATGGTAGGGCTGCTGCAGGACCTCGTCAACACCAGGACGGACACTCAACAACACCCAAGGGCCCCTGCCACTAGCCTGGACCAAGAACAGCCAACCACCTCCGCCGGCGCTAGTGGACAGGAGGCCCCCGCACAGCAGCAGCCCACCAGACCCCCACCTCCTGCAGGAGAAGAACCACCCCGCAAGAGGGCCCTGAGATCTCGCAAGAAGACAGAGTAGGATGTCAAGACCGCCGCCAGCAAAGGATACCACCTGATGTCATCCCACTGTCCCACATTGTCACCCTGTCCAACCTTGAACTGCCCATGCTCCATCTCTCCACAGGCCTCTGGACAATGCACCTGTGTGACTGTTACTCTGGACTCTGCCATGGACATTCCTTCACCATAGCCCCCACCCACTTGAAACCACCCATCCCATTTTGAGCACTTAAATAAACACCTATTTTGCACAAAACTATCTGGAGTCTGGCTGTGATTTCAAAATATTGTAATTGACATGACAGTGCAAATATGTCCTTGTACATAGTGAAGTCAACAAACAGCTGCCACAAAGCTGTAGTCCATGGGGAAACGAAGCACAGGACTCGTAGTGGGGACCCCAGATCTGAAATAGGGAGGGAAAAGCCACAACTCAGTCATCATACACTGGGGCAAATAGACAGGCAGCAGAGATGCAGGAGAGTAGTTCACATTTACTAAATTATCTTTGAATTGTTACCTGTGTCCTATTGGAAGTACTGTTCAATGATTCTGTCCCTGTTGTCTGTTTCAGCCCCGTCGTCTTCCTCCTCGTCACTCTCCTCAGGTTCCACCGCTGCCACAATACCACCGTCTCGACCATCCTCCTGCAGGAAAGGCACCTGGCGGCGCAAAGCCAGGTTGTGAAGCATGCAGCAGGCCACGATGATGTGACACACCTTCTTAGGTGAGTACATTAGGGATCCACCTGTCATATGCAGGCACCGAAACCTGGCCTTTAGGAGGCCAAAGGTGCGTTCGATCACCCTCCTAGTACGCCCATGGGCCTCATTGTACCGTTCCTCTGCCCTGGTCCGGGGATTCCTTACTGGGGTCAGTAGCCACGACAGGTTGGGGTACCCAGAGTCCCCCAATAGCCATAGACGGTGTCTCTCTAGCTGTTCCATCACGTAAGGGATGCTGCTATTCCTCAGGATGTAGGCGTCATGCACTGACCCTGGGAATTTGGCATTTACATGCGAGATGTACTGGTCAGCCAAACACACCACCTGGATGTTCATTGAATGGTAACTTTTTCTGTTCCTGTAAACCTGCTCCCTGTCTCTTAGGGGAACCAAAGCCACATGGGTCCCATCAATGGCACCAATGACGTTGGGAATATGTCCAAGGGTGTAGAAATCACCCTTCACTGCAGCCAATTCGCCCACCTCAGGGAAAATGATGTAGCTCCTCACGTATTTCATCAGGGCAGACAACACTCTGGATAACACCTTCGAAAACATGGGCTGAGACATCCCAGAAGCAATTCCCACTGTTGTCTGAAATGACCCACTTGCCAAGAAATGGAGTACTGACAGGACCTGCACCAGAGGGGGAATCCCTGTGGGTTGGCGGATGGGGGACATCAGGTCGGGCTCCAGCTGGGCACACAGTTCATGTATAGTGGCACGGTTAAGACGGTAGGTCAGGATAATGTGGCGTTCTTCCATTGTCGACAGGTCCACCAGCGGTCGGTACACGGGAGGATTCATCCGTCTCCTCGCCAAACCCAGCGGACGGTGCCTAGGAAGGACAACATGGAGCACACAGTCAAGCAACCCACAGGTACGTACTCACAGCTAGCACAGTAAACGATTCTCTATGCAGTGAATGGCGTGTCTGAGTGGCTATGCAAGGCCTAGGCCTGTGTGACGCAGTTGAAATTGAGCCATGTGGACCCTCGAAATGGCGGCTGCCTGACCTGTGAAGTGTGACAATGGGATGTGAGGTCAATGCGCTGGCGTGGCACACCGCGGCGGGCGGCGGGCAAAGACCGCGGCGCGAAGCCGCATTGGTTAACATTGAAGCCTATGGGTTTCAGGAGCCAATGGCGAAGGGCGCCGGCGGTGGCGGTACGCACCGCCGCAGTACGCACCGCCGCGGACGTGACCGCCATTTTCTATCTACTTATCCACTTGCGACTTGAACTTTCACAGGAGAGGACCTATACAGCAAGTGTTGCTGTGACCTCGGTCTGGAAGGGACAATGGCTGCTGCGCCTGGGGAAAGGGCCCCTGCCTTCACTGGAGAGGAGTTGGAGAAACTTGTGGATGGGGTCCTCCCCCAGTATGCGCTACTCTACGGTCCTCCAGACCAACAAGTGAGTTTAATTCAATCTGGATTTGGGGCCACTGGCTGGCTTGGGGGCCTGGCGGGGATGGGGGGCGTTGGGCCTGGCTTGGGGGCCTGGCGGGGGGCCTGCCGGGATGGGGGGCATGTTGGGGCTGGCGGGGGCCTGGCGGGGATGGGGGGGCATGTTGGGGCTGGCGGGGGGCCTGGCGGGGATGGGGGGCATGTTGGGCCTGGTGGGGGGCCTGGCGGGGGGCCTGGCGGGGGGCCTGGCGGGGATGGGGGGGCATGTTGGGGCTGGCGGGGGGCCTGGCGGGGATGGGGGGCATGTTGGGCCTGGTGGGGGGCATGGCGGGGGCCTGGCGGGGATGGGGGGGCATGTTGGGGCTGGCGGGAGGCCTGGCGGGGATGGGGGGCGTTGGGCCTGGTGGGGGGCATGGCGGGGGGACTGGCGGGGATGGGGGGCATGTTGGGCCTGGTGGGGGGCATGGCGGGGGGCCTGGCGGGGATGGGGGGGCATGTTGGGGCTGGCGGGGGGCCTGGCGGGGATGGGGGGCATGTTGGGCCTGGTGGGGGGCATGGCGGGGGGCCTGGCGGGGATGGGGGGCGTTGGGCCACTGGCAACGAAAATGCAGACAAACTTGAACGTGGTATTTCTCCCTCCCTGTATGTGTCACATAGGTCCGCGCCCATGAGAAGATCGGGATTTGGCGTGCCATCGCCAAGGAAGTCCGGACCCTGGGGGTCCACCATCGACGGGGCACCCACTGCCGCAAGAGGTGTCAGGACATCCGCCGCGGGACCAAGAAGACCGCCGAGTCTCTGCTGGGGATGGCCTCCCAACGTAGGCGGGGTGCCTGCCGTCAACTGACCCCCCTGATGTTCCGGATCCTGGCGGTGGCCTACCCTGATTTGGATGGGCGCGTGAGGGCAGCACAGCAGACACAAGGGGGTGAGTACAAGCATTATCTACTCTGTTGTCGCGCAGTGGAGGTGTCTGGGTGGGGGAGGAGGGCTGTGGGTCCCCCTAGGCCAGGGCGATATCTGTAGGCTGGGCACCCCCGTAAGCCCCTGTGTCCCCAGCCACCACCCTCAGTAGTTTGTCAGTACAGCCATCCCTGGGCCGTGTCATCCATGGGTGCAGTTGTCAACTCTAGGCGTGTAGGGCATGTTCCACGGAATGCGTAGCGGACCCCAAGTGCGCAACTTAGTGCAGGGGGCATCTGTGTCTGTCATGTCCGCTAACTGTACCGGAGATCCATGTACTCAATATCCCTTTATTTCTCTCTCCCCCCCCCTTTTTGTTTGTCTTTCTGTGCTTGTGTGCATCAGCATCATCAGGCGGAGGAGAAGTGGCATCGGGGCAGGAGGGACCTGCATCTCACATGGCCCAGGAGGGCCATGCCACAGAGTCAGACTGGACCAGTGAGACGGAGGGCGAGGGGAGCTCCACAACGGGGACGACTGGACCCTGCAGCGACACGGACACGTCCTCGGAAGGGAGCTCCCTTGCGGGGGTGGCACCATCCGTGCCCCCCGCCATTACAGGTACAGCCGCCACCCAGCGCACCATCTCCGCCCTCCCAGCAGCCCCTCAGCGTTCGCCCCGTGCCCGCTCTGCCAGGAAGCCGGGCATCTCCTTCGCCCCAGGCACCTCAGGCCCTGCCCCTGTTACCCCCGCTGCCCTCAGTGAGGAGGTCATTGACCTCCTCCGAACGCTCATTGTTGGGCAGACTACCCTTTTGAATGCCATCCAGGGGGTGGAGAGGGAGGTTCATCGCAGCAATGCGTACCTGGAGGGCATTCATTCGGGTCAGGCTGCCCATCAGCGATCGTTCCAGGCTCTGGCCTCAGCACTGACGGCAGCCATTGTCCCTGTCTCCTGCCTCCCTCTACTAACTCCCTCCTCCCAGTCTCCTGTTCCTCTGCCTGTCCCACCCACACCATCAGACCAGCCTGCACACACCTCAACACCCAAGAGAAGCTCATCCAAACATAAGCACCACAGATCACGCAGACATTCACACACGCAACATTCCGATGCAGACATGCCAACAGTCACTACCACCTCTGTGACCCCCACCTCCTCGTCTCCCTCCTCCCTCCCTGTGACGTCTACACTCACACCTCCATTCACCTCACCATCAGCCAGTGTTTCCATCACCAGCACACCCTCCACTCCAGTCCGCACACGTGCAGTCACCACCCCCACTGCCATTTACACGTCCCCTGTGTCCTCTCCCACTGTGTCTGTCACCCCCTCTTCCACACCACACAAACGCAGCCACACACCCACCCAACAGCCATCCACCTCACGACAGCCTATCCCTCCTGCACCTGCACCCAAAGACAGCAAACGTGACTCACCTACAACCACATCCTCTCCCTCCACTCCCATTCCCACTGTACCTACCACTCTCCATTGTCCCAAGAAACTCTTCCTCGCCACTGCTAACTTCTTTCCTGACCCTGAGCCCCCCCCTCCTTCTCGTCGGGGTAAGAAGAGCACCTCAGCCACCACCAGCCCTGCAGCCCCCTTGACAAGGGTGCAGGGGTATTGGAGCCCACCAGCCCGCATGTCTGGATCTTCGCCCAGCAGCAAGGGGACAGCCAGCCCACCCCCTGGGAAGAGGAGCAGAAGGCGGAAGGGGCGCCGCAGGAGCCCGGCTTCTACATCCCCCCCGGACACCACCCAGACACAGTCACCAGCCACAGCTCCAAAGGGAGGAAAGGGCCACAGACTCCCGACTAAGGAGGGCAAGGGCAGCAAGTCGGAGAGGTCAGGCTGCAGGCCTGCTGCCCAGGAGGAGCCCACCACCCCCATAGCCGCTGCCCAGGGAGGACCCAGCCCAGCTGGCCAGGAGGGCCCCACCACCCACAGCCCAGGTGGGCATTGAAGGAGCACCATCCCCGCTGCCCAGGAGGGCACCACCAGGCAATGAGCAGTTGGCCATAGACCGGCCGCCGTCTCAAGAACCGCTCCGCTGGGCCCCGCCGTCTCAAGAACCGCTGAACTGGGCCCCGCCGTCTCAAGAACCGCTGAACTGGGCCCCGCCGTCTCAAGCACCGCTGAACTGGGCCCCGCCGTCTCAAGAACCGCTCCGCTGGGCCCCGCCGTCTCAAGCACCGCTCCGCTGGGCCCCGCCGTCTCAAGCACCGCTCCGCTGGGCCCCGCCGTCTCGAGCACCGCTGAACTGGGCCCCGCCGTCTCAAGCACCGCTGAACTGGGCCCCGCCGTCTCAAGCACCGCTGAACTGGGCCCCGCCGTCTCAAGAACCGCTCCGCTGGGCCCCGGCGTCTCAAGCACCGCTCCGCTGGGCCCCGCCGTCTCAAGCACCGCTCCGCTGGGCCCCGCCGTCTCAAGAACCGCTCCGCTGGGCCCCGCAGTCTCAAGCACCGCTCCGCTGGGCCCCGCCGTCTCAAGAACCGCTCCGCTGGGCCCCGCCGTCTCAAGCACCGCTGAACTGGGCCCCGCCGTCTCAAGAACCACTGAACTGGGCCCCGCCATCTCCAGCACCGCTCCGCTGGGCCCCGCCGTCTCGAGCACCGCTGAACTGGGCCCTTCAAGGCAAGACCCGCTGAACTGGGCCCTTCAAGGCAAGAAGCGCAGAACTGGGCCCTTCAAGGCAAGAAGCGCTGGCCCTTTGGCAGACGTGGCAGGGCAGGATCTGTCTCGGGCAGGGCTGCAGGATGTCCTCTGGCCAACATGCCTCCTCCAGTGGCAGTGGGGTCTGTTATGGACTGTTTGGACTGTGGCTTTCCTCTCCCCAGGATGGCCCAGTGGGCAGGCCACCCACTGTATGGACTGTATGGACTGTGGCTTTGCACTCCCCAGGATGGCCCAGTGGGCAGGCCACCCACTGTATGGACTGTATGGACTGTGGCTTTGCACTCCCCAGGATGTCCCAGTGGGCAGGCCACCCACTGTATGGACTGTATGGACTGTGGCTTTGCACTCCCCAGGATGGCCCAGTGGGCAGGCCACCCACTGTATGGACTGTATGGACTGTGGCTTTGCACTCCCCAGGATGGCCCAGTGGGCAGGCCACCCACTGTATGGACTGTATGGACTGTGGCTTTGCACTCCCCAGGATGGGCCAGTGGTCATGGAGTCCCCTCGTGGATCTGGCGTCGTGTACTCAAGTGGCTGAGGTGCCCCCCCTTCCCTTCCCCCTGAGGTGCCTGTCCTATTTTCTTTCTGATGCCCCTGCAGTGTTCTCTCCGTGGAGTTCTTGTCGTGGGACTGGGCCTTGCCCCTTTGCACTGGACCCCTGTGGTCCACGGACAGTGGTTGGACTACATTTAGTAGCTGTATATATTTTGTACATAGTTTATTTATTTATTGGGATTACTGGTGTCCATATTTCAATATATCTGCCCGTTTATGATCTCTTCTTTTGGTCTTTGCATCATTTCGGAGGGGGGAGTTTGTGGGTTGTGACAGTGATCTGTGGGAATGCATTGATGTGTGTGTTGTAGTGGGTATGGGTGGGTGGGTGTGTGCCGGTAATCTTTTCCCTCCCCTGTGTCGTAGGTGCAGTACTCACCGATGTCTTCCGCGCCGCCGGGCGTGCTCCTGGTAGATGAGCAGGTATAGGAGTGCGGGGATGACCTGCAACTCGGGTTCCATACTGCCGGAATCTCGCGTGGAGTGCGTAGAGGTGAGCGTTTTCCCGTTCGTAGTCTGTTTCCGCCGTGTTTTTATCGGCGGTGCTCCCGCCCCGGAAAAGGTGGCGGATTGGTGGGTCGTAATAGGGTGGGCGGTACATTGTCTGCCGCCTGGCTGTTGGCGGGGACCGCCGCGCTGTTTGTCTGTCCCGCCGTGGCGGTCGGAGTGTTAATGCGGCGGGCTGTGTTGGCGGTTCCCGCCAGGGTCAGAATTGCATATTTTGGACCGCCGGCCTGTTGGCGGCTTGGCGGCCGCATTATCACCGACCGCCAGGGTCAGAATGAGGGCCAAAGTCTCTTTCAAGCAAAAAGTACCTGGTTTCTGGTGGAAAATCTCCGCAAAGGGCCGCAGAAGATGGGATACGTGGAAAAATGGTGTGTGCGTCAATTTCTCCCCAGCACACACAGTCTTGCGTCATTATTTTTCACGCGGGGAAGTCGGGCATCATTTTCCGGCGCACGGACAGTCTCTTTCTATGGATCACGGGGATTACCAGATGTCCCGGGTCTGTGCGTGGATTCTCCTGCTTGTTTTCTGGCTGCGCGTCGTTCCGCGGGGCTGTGCGTTGAAATTTCACTCTCACAGCAGGCGTCACTTCGATTTCTCCTTGGAAGTCGGGCGGCGTTGTCCTTGCGAGGCCGTGTGTCAAAGTTTTGGTCGTCCCGAAGGCGTCGCGTCGATCAGCGTCGGTGTGCGGCGTTTTTCCCACCACGGAACAAGCTGTGCGTCTAAACGTTCGGCGCACGAAGCGTCCAAGTGAAAAAGAGAAGTGTTTTTGGTCCTGAGACTTCAGGGAACAGGAGGCAAGCTCTATTCAAGCCCTTGGAGAGCACTTTTACAGCCAGACAAGAGTTCAGCAAGGCAGCAGGCCAACAGCAAGGCAGCAGTCCTTTGTAGAAAAGCAGACAGGTGAGTCCTTTGAGCAGCAAGGCAGTTCTTCTTGGCAGGATGTAGTTTCTGGTTCAGGTTTCTTCTCCAGCAACTGTCTGATGAGGTAGGGCAGAGGCCCTGTTTTATACTAAGTTGTGCCTTTGAAGTGGGGGTGACTTCAAAGAGTGTCTAAGAAATGCACCAAGCCCCCTTTCAGTTCAATCCTGTCTGCCAGAGTCCCAGTAGGGGGTGTAGCAGTCCTTTGTGTGAGGGCAGGCCCTCCACCCTCCCAGCCCAGGAACACCCATTCAAAATACAGATGTGTGCAAGTGAGGCTGAGTACCCTGTGTTTGGGGTGTGTCTGAGTGAATGCACAAGGAGCTGTCAACTAAACCTAGCCAGACGTGGATTCAAGGGCACAGAAAGATTTAAGTGCAAAGAAATACTCACTTTCTAAAAGTGGCATTTCTAGAATAGTAATATTAAATCCGACTTCACCAGTCAGCAGGATTTTGTATTACCATTCTGGCCATACTAAATATGACCTTCCTGCTCCTTTCAGATCAGCAGCTGCCACTTCAACAATGTATGAGGGCAGCCCCAATGTTAGCCTATGAAGGGAGCAGGCCGCACAGTAGTGTAAAAAAAAATTTAGGAGTTTTACACTACCAGGACATACAACTACACAGGTACATGTCCTGCCTTTTACCCACACAGCACCCTGCTCTAGGGGTTACCTAGGGCACACATTAGGGGTGACGTATATGTAGAAAAAGGGGAGTTCTAGGCTTGGCAAGTACTTTTAAATGCCAAGTCGAAGTGGCAGTGAAACTGCACACACAGGCCTTGCAATGGCAGGCCTGAGACAAGGTTAAGGGCTACTGAAGTGGGTGGCACAACCAGAGCTGCAGGCCCACTAGTAGCATTTAATCTACATGCCCTAGGCACATGTAGTGCACTCTACTAGGGACTTACAAGTAAATTAAATAGCCAATCATAGATAAACCAATCAAAAGTACAATTTACACAGAGAGCATATGCACTTTAGCACTGGTTAGCAGTGGTAAAGTGCCCAGAGGTCAAAAGCCAACAACAACAGGTCAGAAAAAATAGGAGGAAGGAGGCAAAAATTTGGGGGATGACCCTGTCAAAAAGCCAGGTACAACAACCATGGTTTGAGATCTCATTATATGTGGAACAGGAACTATTGTAATACCAATCGCAGCAGGCGTATAAGATGTCAGCTATTACTGGAACGGTGTAAAATTGATTTCTACTCTGCACATGGTTTACCACAGTCCTGGTAGTTTTGAATTTGTAACTGATCTCGTAGTGTACAGTGCATTAAATGGGCAGATGCTGAGTGCGTGTGCTTCTTTAATTTGAAAGGAGAAGCACAAACATTTCTCAAGAACTGGTACCGTTTCATGAGAGATCTGCACTTCTCTGTAGCCAACTAGTACGCTGGGTAAAGATTGCCTTCACTTTTTTCTTTGTACTTCAAGAAATGGTGATGTGTAGTGCTCACAGTCATTGCATGGGTTACCATAAGGGTAAGTGACAGTGGACAGTGTGAAAAGTATATAGTGCAGAACATAGCATAGCACTAAAAGTGATCCAACAAGCTCCTTTCGAAGGTATGAACTCTGTACATAACTAGTTACAAATAGTGTCTAGTAGATCTAGTATCAACCCGTGGTTACTTGCAATGCGCTAGATATGTTTTGACGGAAAAACAAGCACATTTCTATTGAATAAGTCAAAAATTCAAATTCAAAGATTTAAATAATGTTGTGGATCCATTACATGTGTTAAAATCATAAAATGGACTATATAACAATATTACCTCACCAATAATGTTAATATCAATGCTGTGAGGATGTGCCTCTTTTTGATTGATCACCCCAATTTTTTGTGCACTGATGCTGTTTTTTTTACTCTGTGCATTGAGACACTGTTAACCAGGCCCTAGTGCATATGCTCTCTCCCCTAAAGCAGGTTGAAATTGTATAAAACCATAAATTCCATATTTAACCTTCCTATATGGACATAGGTCCTCATTATGACTTTGGCGTCTTCCATGAAGACCGCCAAAGCCGCGGGCGCCAGGATACCTCCACTGCTTGCGGTCTCCCACCTGCTGTATCACAGGTACTGCTGGATTTCTGCCACATTTTGGGTGGAAATCCTGCAGTAGTCCTGCTGGCATGTGGAGGCGCTGTGGCGGTTCCACCACTGGCCCCACCCCGCCAGTAGGACACTGCCCACCGTATTATGGGCCATAATATGTCCTGGCGGTGTACTGCTGGTGGAGCGCTGCCAGCATTGGAAGCACCCCATCCCGTTCCCTGCCTGACGACCTTCTCCCTGGAACAGGTAAGGTGATCGTCCGACAGGTTAGGGGTGTGGGAGGGTAGGAGGGTGGGGTGTGTTGTGTGTGCGTGGATGAGTGTGGGGTGTCTGCGTGTGTTCATGAATGTGTGTATGAGTGAGTGTATGCATGTCTGAATTTTAGAGTAAGTGCGTGCCTCCATGTAAGTGTGTATGGGCGTGAGAATGCGTGTTTAGATGGGTGTGAGTACGCGTGCATGAATGCGTGTATGGACTGTTGTGAATGCGTGTATGGATATAGTTGTGTATGAATGTAGTTGTGAATGTGTGTATGGATGTTGTTGTGAATGTGTTCATGGATGTGTTTGAGTGGATGCATGTCTATAAGTTTAGGTGAAAGGGAGGATGCATGGTGCATGTGAGTGTCTGTGTATATGTATGCAGGGAGAAGGGATGGGGGAGCTGTGTCAGAGGGGGGTGCTGTGGCTGGAGGGATGAGAAGGGGTTTAGTGCTTGCTTTGGGGGGTGAGGGAGCCATCTACTGGTGACAGGGAAGGAATTCATAATGTGGCGGTCTGCACTACCAGCCTGTTGGCGGTGGGACCGCCACATTTACCCTGGCAGTCAGAAGAACACCATGGTCAAAATGACCCCCATAGTGTATAGTTCCAAAAGCACATCCATGCCACTTAAAGTTATAACTCAACTACTGTGCCATCCACTAGTGTTGCATGGCAAACATCAATAAACGTCTATCAATGTAGACTTGCTGATGCAGTTTCAAAACTGAGGTTTGACCTGTCAAAGCAAACCCTTTTGACAGGAGAACACTTCCTTCCATTTAAAATAACAATAAGCAACCCCTATGCAGGCATTGTAGCCCACAAGGCAGGCTGCATGGTATTTAAAAATAGGACATATAGAAGTTTAAAGTTAACTTTCCTGACCAGCCCCTAAAAGTTATTTTCACTGTAGAAAGGCGGCTCTCTGGCTGCATATAGAGAAACTCTGGGAAGCAATATTAAATATTAATTCTGATAGTTCAGGCTATGGAACAGCTAGAATAATAGTTCAAGGACTGGTTTTAATATTTATAAAAATTCTAACACAATGGTATTGTCAGATTTGTATTAAATAGTAACAAGCAGGAAAGTTTTACAAAGTTATCTTTTCCCTTTTCTCCATTCTACATTTAGTGAGTGATGGGCACTGTGGAACTGTATGCAGTGGAGCACACATAAACTGTTGCAAAAGTGTTTAGGAGAGCCCCAGGAACGTTTGCCCAATTGATGAATGAGGGGCCAAGAGTCAACCCCACCCACAAGCTAGTCCTAGGCACCTTAAAACAGTTTTGAATCTTTGGAAATCAGGAGAAAGACTGCACTTGCTGTTTGAGTCCTGTGAGGTGACCTGAAGGGCTTTATCTCCTCCTACAAATTTCTGTGTAAGCTGTAAGGTGCGACTAGCTCCAAGAGGCTGCAAGAGGCCTTTTATTGATGGGCCAAGTTGATCAGTACCACCTGGACCTTACCTGGACTCTGCTTATGGCCTCTCCTGATTATGGAAATTGCTTGGCTTTAAAGGGTCCAGATTTGGTATTCCCACTTCAAACCTAACCACATTCAGGAATGTTTTGGACTGTAAGGGGTTTCAGATTGATTATTCCAACTCCAACTTAATCACATTGGGGAAAGTGTTGGTCTTTTAAAATGAACTACCACCATAAATTCATAAAAGAATTTACAGTGATACCATACAGACTATGGGGGTCATTACAACATTGGCAGCAAAAGCTGCTTACTGCTGTGCAGAAGACCGCCAGCACACCGCCGCGGAATTCCGCCATAGCTATTATGACCCACAGCTCGGAATCCGCCAAAATTCAGACACCCACACAAGTCCGCCACACCAAAGGTCAGTGATAAACTGGCGAAAACAAAACCTTCAACGTCACGCCAACAGAAATACGCCCACACTATCACAACAGACGAATCCACGCGGCGGTCTTTCAACCGCAGTATTCCATTGGCAGTACACACAGCAGCACTCAAAATACACACACATCTCCAAAACACAGCCACATTGGACAATTCAAAATACACACACCTGATACACATACACACACCACTCCCACTACACTATAAAACACACACCCAAATCACCCACAAACCCTTACGACAACAAATCACGAACGAAAGCCAGAGAGAGACACCACCATCAACAACACTAGCATCCACAGGCACACAACCACATCACCCACAGAATTTCCACGCACCTCACACAACACCCCACTACATATCAACACACTTATCACCACACACACCACCCCACACATCACCTACATCACCCCATGGCACGGACACCCCAGGTTCTCGGAGGAGCTCAGGGTCATGGTGGAGGAAATCATCCAGGTAGAGCCACAGCTATTCGGATCACAGGTGCAGCACACCTCAATTACAAGGAAGATGGAGCTATGGCGAAGAATAGTGGACAGGGTCAACGCAGTGGGACAACACCCAAGAAATCGGTAGGACATCAGGAAGAGGTGGAACGACCTACGGGGGAAGGTGCGTTCCGTGGTTTCCAGACACCACCTGGCCGTTCAGCGGACTGGCGGCGGACCCCCACCTCCTCCCCCACAACTAACAACATGGGAGGAGCAGGTCTTGGCGATTCTGCATCCTGAGGGCCTCGCAGGAGTAGGTGGAGGAATGGACATCTGGTAAGTCAAACATTTAACTACTTCATCCCCCACCCACCTGCATGCCATCACCTACCCCCACCCTCACCCCCATCACTCCTACTCCTCACAAATGTCTCACTACCACAAACCACACATCCCAACACCAGGCCCTACATGCAAAAACAAAGCATGGACACCCATCACTAAAGCATGCCCACTGCACATACCCATACAACCCCCTAAACCACCATCACACAAGGTCCCACACCGCCAGCAGAAGCCCAGCTGGGCCTTGAAGGACCGCCAGCAAAAGTTCCGCTGGGCCATGAAGGCCCGCCAGCACAAGCCCCGCTGGGCCATGAAGGACCGCCAGCAGCTGAGTCCCTGCAATGGAGACAGCCGTCTCAGGCACCGCTGAACAGGGCACCGCCGCCTCAAGCAACACTGAACAGGGCACCGCTGCCTCAAGCACCACTGAACAGGGCACCGCCGCCTCAAGCACCGCTGAACAGGGCACCGCCGCCTAAAGCACCGCTGAACAGGGCACCGCCGTCTCTAGCACCGCTGAACTGGGCACCGCCGCCTCAAGCACCGCTGAACAGGGCACAACCGCCTCATGCACCGCTGAACAGGGCACCGCCGTCTCAAGCAAAGCTGAGCAGGGCACAGCTGCCTCAAGCACCGCTGAACATGGCACCGCCGCCTCAAGCACCGCTGAACAGGGTACCGCCATCTCAAGCACCGCTGAACAGGGCACTGCCATCTCAAGCACTGCTGAATAGGGCACCACCGTCTCAAGCACCGCTGAACAGGGCACCGACACCTCAAGCACCGCTGAACAGGGCACCGCTGCCTCATGCACCACTGAACAGGGCACCGCCGTCTCAAGCACCGCTGAAACCGCCGCCTCATGCACCGGTGAACAGGTCACCGCCTCCTCAAGCACCGCTGAACAGGGCGCCGCCGTCTCAAGCACTGCTGAACAGGGCACCGCCGTCTCAAGCACTGCTGAACAGGGCACCGCCACCTCAAGCAGGGCACCGCCGCCTCAAGCACCGCTGAACAGGGCACCGCCGCCTCAAGCACCGCTGGCCCATGAGCGCCAAGGGCACTGACGCTACTGAGTCCGTCACAGGCAGAATTAAGCACTCTGGGCACCATGCCCCCTCCAGAACCAGTGGAGAGATCCATCCACTACCTCTGTCCTTAGCAGGATGAAGCACTCTGTGCACAAGGCCCCCTCCAGAACCAGTGGAGACATCCATCCACTACCTCTGTCCTTAGCAGGATGAAGCACTCTGGGTAAAAGGCCCCCTCCAGAACCAGTGTAGAGATATATCCACTACCTCTGTCCTTACCATGATGAAGCACTCTGGGCACAAGGTCCCCTCCAGAACCAGTGGAGACTGTTATACACTTGAGAAACTGTGGCTTTGCACTCCCCAGGATTGAACAGTGGACAGACCACCCACTGTATAGACTTGAGAGACTGAGGCTTTGCACTCCCCAGGATTGAACAGTGGGCAGACCACCCACTGCAGAGACTTGAGAGACTGTGGCTTTGTACTCCACGGGATTGAACAGTGGGCAGACCACCCACTGCAGAGACTTGAGAGACTGTGGCTTTGCACTCCCCAGGATTGAACAGTGGGCAGACCACCCACTGTAGAGACTTGAGAGACTGTGGCTTTGCACTCCCCAGGATTGAACAGTGGGCAGACCACCCACTGTAGAGACTTGAGAGACTGTGGCTTTGCACTCCCCAGGATTGAGCATTGGGCATGTGGCCCCCTCGTGGATTTGGTGTTGTGCACTGAATCGGCTGAGGTGCCCCCCCTTTCCCTCCCCCTGAGGTGCCTGTTTAGTTGCTCTCTGATGCCCCTGCAGTTTTCTCTGTGTCATGGTTGGGGATCTTGTGTGGGCCTGGCCCATTCCGTGTGGGCCCAGTGTTCCACAGACTTAATTGGAGCACTACCTGGACTACTATGCTTGGTATATATTTTGTAAATGGTGTATATATATATATTTTTGCCTACTTGTTTTTAATATATTACAATGGTTCCACTCATTTTCTATTGTCTTTGCATTCTACCAGGGGGGTTGGGGGGTGTAGTGGATTAGGGTGGGGGTGTGGGTGTTGCGTGTGTATGTCCCTGTTTTTTCCCTCCCCCCTCCCCTGTGTCGTACGTGCAGTACTCACTGTGGTCTTTGCCGCCGGCGTTCGTACTCCTGGTAGAGTAGCAGGAAGACTATTGCAGGTAGAATTTGGAGTTCTGGGTCCATGGTGTTCTGGTTCCTCGTAGGGTGTGTAGAGGTGAGCGTGTTCCCTTCGAAATTCCTGTTTCTGCTGTGTTTTTATCCACGGTGAATCCGCCCCGGAAATGGTGGCGGATTGGCCTGCCATAATAGTGTGGGAGGTACATTGTCTCCCGCTGTCTCTTGGCGGTGACCGCCGCTCTGTTTGTTTTTACCGCCGTGGTGGTCGGAGTGTTAAAGTGGCTGTTTTTGTTGGCGGTTTCCACCACGGTCGTAATTGCAAAATTTTTACTTCCGGCCTGTTGCCGCTTTAACACCGTCCGCCAGGGTTGTAATGACCGCCTATATGCTGTACTATAAAGACCATATTACAGGAATCCATTTTAATTATCCAAAATATCATAAAAAAGTAATTTGAGATTATGACTAATCAATTTAAAAATGACAAATATGTACTGCAGCTTTCAAATTAATACCTATAGTTAATTAAATATATGTTAAATTAGAAAAACAGAAAATAAACATTTTTAAAATAGAAAACTAAATAACATACACTTAAAACTTCTGCTGTAGAAAATACACAAATTACAAAAACACCGTAATTTAAACCCAATAGAATTACATACATTTAATTTATTTAATGAACCAAAACTATGCACCACAGTTAAGTAACAAAACTATTAAACATTTTGAAAAAATGTATATTATTATAGGACAAAGTAGGCTAACTATAACTAACTATATTTTAACTGTGTTATTTCAGTGAATTTCATTTTGTTTCATGACACTTTTCAAACTTTTAACTCACTTAGGAAGGGAGGTTCATCAAATGTCCAAGGGTAGTCAATCCCTGTCTGAAACAAGGATTGTCTGCAGGATCTGGCCTATAGACTTTAAATCCACAAACCCATAAGTGTTCATAGGGAAAAAATTAGTTGCTTTTATTTGTTAAATATCGGGCCTGCAGACAGTCCCCAAACCTGGTCAAGCTATCTCTATAATTTATGAATGGAAGCCCATGTGACACATTTTTGTAACACTACTCCCTGAACATAATCTAAACAGATTTATACCAAACTGTGAAAAGACACAAAATTAAGTGAAGTTCACGTTTCATGCCATGTTTACTGTAATTTGATTCACTGTTTTATTCTAAAACAAAGAGCAAAATTGGTAAAATTCACCTTTGTCCTCCCCAGATGGATAAACATGAAAGTTGACATGCCAAAATTTAGTTTGTTACACTATCTGGCGAGAAACTTTTGTGCAGATCCGTCAACCAACACAATTCTAATAAGAAGGACAATCATTGTTTTTTCAGTTAAAACACAGACCTAATCTTAGCTACAAGAGGTTGATGGATTGCAGGAATTTAGGGCCTGATTTATAGTTTGGCGTACTGGTGACGCCGTATTAGGATGTCCATTGGACATAAATGATTTGTAATATGGTGGACGGGATATCTGTTACATTTGTGACGGAGTACAGATCAGGTCCTTATTCTTTGGACTATGCTCCTCCTGACTTTTTTTATTTTTGGAGTTCAAGCATCCTGGTCCAGATTTACTAGTGAATTGTTTTTTTCTTGTGTCGCACAAGTTGTTTCAAGGTAACACAAGTCCTTAACTGAGATTTACAAGCCATGCAATGGGCGAATTGTACTGTCTTGCGTGACTTTGTAAAGAATAGTAATGCAACTCAGCACCTTATGTTGCCTTCTGTTATTTTCAATTGAGTACAATGGCCCGCTGTTAGACCTGACAGCCTTAGGGTAATCACCCCTGGACGCACAGCTTGTTCCGCGGTGAGAAAAACGCCGCACACCGACGCTGATCGACGCGGCGCCTTCGGGACGACCGGAACTTAGACCAACGGCCTCGCAAGGACCACTCCGCCCGACCTCCAGAGGAGAAATCAACGTGACGCCTGCCGTGAGAGCGAAACTTCGACGCACAGCCCCGCAGAACGACGTGCAGTCGGAAAACAAGCAGGAGAATCCACGCACAGACCCGAGATATCTGGTAATCCCCGCGATCCACAGAAAGAGACTGTCCGCGTGCCGGAAAGCACCGCACGACTTCCCCGCGTGAAAAATAACGAGGCAAGTCCGTGTGTGCCGGGGAGAAATCAACGCACACACCCTTTCTCCACGTATCTCTTCTTCTGTGGCCCTCTATGGAGATTTTCCACTCCAAACCAGGTACTTTGTGCTTGAAAGAGACTTTGTTTGCTTTTTAAAGATTTAAGACACTGTATATCACTTTTCAGGGATATCCCTACAAATTTACATTGCAACTTTATTCGTTTTGACCTGCAATTATCCTGATAAATATTATATATTTTTCTAAACACTGTGTGGTGTATTTTTGTGGTGCTATATGGTGGTATTGTATGATTTATTGCACAAATACTTTACACATTGCCTTCTAAGTTAAGCCTGACTGCTCGTGCCAAGCTACCAGAGGGTGGGCACAGGGTAATCTTGGATTGTGTGTGACTTACCCTGACTAGAGTGAGGGCTTTTGCTTGGACAGGGGGTAACCTGACTGCCAACCAAAAACACAATTTCTAACATTGGTGGCAGCGGTGGGATAGGACTTGTATTTGTGCAGTGACATACAGTAGCTAAGTATTTCACTACCCACCCACAGTTGAAGGTCAACTTGATTTTAATCTCTTTTTGTAAATTCGTTTTTTTTCCTGACAATTTTCAAAAACTAAATCCTCACTCAACATGTCTCTGACTGGGTCTCCGATAGGAGACTTTGACCTAGTCCTGTTGGATACATATACGGTCAAACAACTAAAAGGATTCTGCAGGGCAATGAGTGTACCCACCCAAGGGGCCTCCAAAAAGGAGGACTTTCAAGTGGCGCTGAGGGCCTGGGAAGAAGCCCATTTAGAAGAGGATGATGAGGAAGAGGAGCCAGAAAATGGCCCCTCAGAGGATTTGTTGCTATCTGTGGATGGTGTTACCAATGCAATTGTGCCCCCTTTCAGACCAGGGAGCAGTGTCCCTGTGCACAGCCTGACCACAGAGGAAAGGACTCCAGGACCACTGGTCTGGCCCATTTGAAGTAAAGGAGCGGAAAGGGGAGGCCACTTACCTAGTGGACTTCCAAACCCCTAGGAACTCCCTAAGAGTGCTCCATGTCAACCGACTAAAGGCTCATTTTGAGAGGTCTGAGGTCAACGTGCTTCTGGTCACAGATGAAGGAATGGAAGAGGAGAGTGAACCTCTCCCTGACCTCCTCTCTGCCCAAGAAGGTGATGGGTCAGTGAAAGGGGTCATGCTCTCTGACTCCCTGACTCTAAACCAGAAAGGAGACTGCTATGAGCTGTTGGAGCAGTTCTCCCCCCTGTTCTCCCTTACTCCTGGACTGACCCACCTCTGTGTTCATGACATTGACACCGGTGGCAGTCTCCCTGTGAAGAACAAAATTTACAGGTTATCGGATAAGGTGAAAGCCAGCATCAAGGAGGAGGTCTCCAAGATGTTAGCTTTAAGGGTTATCGAGAAATCCAGTAGTCCTTGGGCCAGCCCAGTGGTGTTGGTCCTAAGGTTACTGCCCCAGGTGCGAAGCCAGAACTCCGGTTCTGTGTGGACTACCGGGGTCTCAACTCAATCACCCGGACTGATGCTCACCCCATCCCCCGAACCGATGAGCTCGTTGACAGGCTGGGCGCTGCCAAGTTCCTGAGTACGTTTGATCTTACTTCAGGGTACTGGCAGATCGCCCTGACTGAGGGGGCTAAAGAGAGATCTGCATTTTCAACCCCTGAAGGCCATTACCAGGTCCGGGTGATGCCATTTGGATTGAAAAATGCCCCCGCTACCTTCCAACGGTTGGTTAACGGGGTCCTAGCTGGCAAGGATGCCTTCTGTGCAGCCTACCTGGATGACATAGCTGTCTACAGTTCCAGCTGGGAGGAACACCTGTTCCACCTCAAGGAGGTGCTTCAGGCCCTGCAACAGGCAGGCCTGACCATCAAGGCTAGTAAGTGCCAGATTGGGCAGGGTTCCGTGGTGTACTTGGGACACCTAGTGGGTGGTGGCAAGGTGCAGCCACTCCAGTCCAAGATTGAAACTATCAAGGCCTGGCAACCACCTAGAACTCAGACTGAGGTGAGAGCCTTTTTAGGCCTCACAGGATACTACCGCAGATTTGTCAAGGGCTATGGTACCATGGGACCCTCCTGACAGAACTCACTTCCAAGAAACAACCTAGGTTTGTGAATTATGCAGAGGCTTGTCAGAAAGCCTTTGACTCCCTGAAGGAAGCCATGTGCACGGCCCCCGTGCCCAAGGCCCCTCACTACTCCCAGGAATTTATCGTGCAGACAGACGCTTCAGAGCATGGCATAGGGGCGGTCCTAGCACAGCTAAATGAGGAGGGCCTAGACCAACCAGTAGTCTTTATTAGCAGAAGGCTATTACCACGGGAACAGAGGTGGAGTGCTATTGAAAGAGAAGCTTTTGCTGTGGTCTGGGCACTGAAGAAGCTAAGACCCTACCTGTTTGGGACTCACTTCCGGGTTCAGACAGACCACAGGCCCCTCAGATGGCTAATGCAGATGAGGGGTGAGAATCCAAAACTCTTGAGGTGGTCCATTTCCCTACAGGTGATGGACTTTACGGTGGAACGTCGCCCAGGGGTTGACCACGCCAATGCTTATAGTCTCTCCAGATACTTCCGCCTTAGCGATGAGAGCTCCCTGGAGGTCGGGTAGTTCTCCCCACTTTCAGCTGGGGGGGACACATGGTAGACCTGACAGCCTTAGGGTGGTTACCCCTAACTTTTTGCCTGCCTCCCTCCACTTTTTGGACACTGTTTTTGCTGGCTTTTATACTCTGCGCACTTTACCACTGCTAATCAGTGATAAAGTGAATATGCTCTCTCCCTTAAAATATGGTAACCTTGAATCATACCTGATTGGACTATTTAATTTACTTATAAGTCCCTAGTAATGTGCACTCTATGTGCCTAGGGCCTGTAGATTAAATGCTACTAGTGGGCCTGCAGCACTGGTTGTGCCAACCACTTAAGTAGCCCCTTTTCCTTGTCTCAGGCCTGCCACTGCAACGCCTGGGTGTGCAGTTTCACTGTCACCTCGACTTGGCATTTAAAAGTACTTGCCAAGCCTAAACCTCCCCTTTCTCCACATATAAGTCACCTCTAATGTGTGCCCTGGGTAACCCCTAGAGCAGGGTGCTGTGTGGGTGAAAGGCAGGACATGTACCTGTGTAGTTTACATGTCCTGGTAGTGTAAAACTCCTAAATTCGTTTTTGCACTACTGTGAGGCCTGCTCCCTTCATAGGCTAACATTGGGGCTGCCCTCATACAGTATTGAAGTGGTAGCTGCTGATCTGAAAGGAGTAGGAATGTCATATTTAGTATGGCCAGAATGGTAATATAAAATCCTGCTGACTGGTGAAGTTGGATTTAATATTACTACTCTAGAAATGCCACTTTTAGAAAGTGAGCATTTCTTTGCACTTAAATCTTTCTGTGCCTTACAATCCACGTCTGGCTGGGCTTAGTTGACAGCTCCTTGTGCATTCACTCAGACACACCCCAAACACAGGGTACTCAGCCTCACTTGCATACATCTGCATTTTGAATGGGTCTTCCTGGGCTGGGAGGGTGGAGGGCCTGCCCTCACACAAAGGACTGCCACACCCCCTACTGGGACCCTGGCAGACAGGATTGAACTGAAAGGGGACCTGGTGCACTATTTAGCCACTCTTTGAAGTCTCCCCCACTTCAAAGGCACATTTGGGTATAAAACAGGGCCTCTGCCCTACCTCATCATACACTTGCTGGAGAAGAAACCTGAACCAGAACCTGCATCCTGCCAAGAAGAACTGCCTGGCTGCCTAAAGGACTCACCTGACTGCTTTCTACAAAGGACTGCTGCCTTGCTGTTGCCCTGCTGCCTTGCTGAACTCTTGTTTGGCTGTAAAAGTGCTCTCCAAGGGCTTGGATAGAGATTGCCTCCTGTTCCCTGAAGTCTCAGGACCAAAAAGACTTCTCTTTTTCACTTGGACGCTTCGTGCGCCGAAATTTTCGACGCACAGTTTGTTCCGCGGTGAGAAAAACGCTGCACACCAATGCTGATCGACGCGACGCCTTCGGGACGACCGGAACTTTGACGCACGGCTTCGCAAGGACAACGCCGCCCGACCTCCAGATGAGAAATCGACGTGGTGCTTGCCGTGAGAGCGAAACTTCGATGCACAGCCCCGCAGAACGACGCGCAGTCAGTAAACAAGCAGGAGAATCCACGCACAGACCCGGGACATCTGGTAATCCCTGCAATCCACAGAAAGAGACTGTCCGCGCGCCGGAAAACGACGCATGACTTCCCCACGTGAAAAATAACGACACAAGTCTGTGTGTGCTGGGGAGAAATCGACGCACACACCATTTTTCCACGTATCTCTTCTTCTGTGGCCCTCTGAGGAGATTTTCCACTCCAAACCAGGTACTTTGTGCTTGAAAGAAACTTTGCTTTTTAAAGACTTAAGACACTGTATATCACTTTTCAGTGATATCCCTACAAATTCATATTGCAACTTTATTAGTTTTGACCTACAATTATCCTGATAAATATTATATATTTTTCTAAACACTGTGTGGTGTATTTTTGTGGTGCTATATGGTGGTATTGAATGATTTATTGCACAAATACTTTACACATTGCCTTCTAAGTTAAGCCTGACTGCTCGTGCCAAGCTAAGAGAGGGTGGGCACAGGATAATCTTTTACTGTGTGTGACTTACCCTGACTAGAGTGAGGGCTTTTGCTTGGACAGTGGGTAACCTGACTGCCAACCAAAAACCCAATTTCTAACACCCGCATTCTGGCCTATCTGGAGCTTGGTAGGCATTTGAGGGCAGCACAGCAGCCACAAGGAAATTAGTACAGGGCATATTCCTGTTTGTCCCATTGCCAAGTGATTGAGTCAGGTTCTGACTGCTCCCCATGACAATTAGGGATGAGCCATGTGTCACACACTAGGGGCCTCCTTACGACTTTGGATGTCTTTATGGAAGACCGTTGCGGTGGCAGCGTCCAAAAGACTACCATATTGGCGGTAATCTGACCGCCGTATTATGACTCACAACTGAAGACTGCCAGAAAACAGCCACAAATCTGACATCAACTGGAGACAGGAGAGCAGGAAAGAGGGGTTTACATCACCAGCACTGCCACACTGAGACAATCCCACGCACCAGTTCACGAGCCACAAATCAGCACAGCAGTTCTTTCATGGCGGAAAACCATTGGCAAATTGCTGCACTCGAAATCCACCATTGTCAGAACACAACACCACATTGGACAGTTTGAATATTCCACACTTAACACACATATGCACAGCAGACACACCTACTCAAAGCACTATATAACACATCCCAACACAACCCACAGTTGTTTGCTACAAAATCAATTTACACACACACACACACACAGCAGGCAAATACACCATATAGCACCATTACACCACAGGCACAGATACACATCTCACCCAGCACACACAATACAACTCCACTACCAACACCAAACTTACATAGCGAACACACAAACACACACATCAAAAGCGTCCATCACCCACTCCCCATCAATCACCTTACACTCCACCCTTACACACACAACTGCCCCCCACAACACAACCACTACCACGTCCCTAAAAAAACACCCACGGTTCACAGACAACAAGTTGAGGGTCATGGTGGATGAAATCATCGGGTAGAGCCTAAACTGTTTGGAGCCAAGGTCCAGCAAACCTTGATTGCTAGGAAAATGGTGTTGTGGCAGAGCACAGTTGACCGTCAACTCAGTAGGCAACCATCCAGCGCAAGGGAGGACATCAGGAAGAGGTGGAATGACCATAGGGGGAAGGTGTGTGCCATAGCATCACAACACCAGATCGCGGTGCACAAGACTGGCAGTGGGCCCGACCTTCTCCCCCACAGTTCACATCTTGGGAGGAGAAGGTCTTGAACATCCTGCATCCCAAGGGCCTAACTGGAATACCTGGTGGACTGGTCTCTGGTAAGTGCACACAAACTCCATGTCACACATTTGTTGTGTCCAGCATGTTTTCTCACCACCCAAATACTCCCCAATGTACTGCATGTCTCACTGCACATCCCACCTATCCGCCTAATGCCCCTCTCCTGCATGCCACACTTACACCCAGCCCAACTGTCCACACAGTCCTTGGCAAAGGCACGCTTAGCATGGGCTAATACTAACATCACAACACCCACAATGCACAGGCCCATCTACGTGAATACCTGGAATGTGCACATCACATCCCTTGCATTTATGCATATTGTGCTAGCTGTGCCAACTAGATGTTACAACTGAGGACCACTATATGGCAGTGACAGTGATGCAATGTGACAACACAATGCCAAACAAGGCTAAACACAGCTGCAGCACTGTGACTAATCCAATTGGCCAATAATCAGGATCCACAACCCATAAAGTCACCCAACATGGTATGGTATGTTATGTTAGATGGCAGACTCCATATACATGCACAGCATGCACAGACAGGATATTTAACCTTGTATACTCCCATACCTTCCACCCACTGGGACACCATGCTGTTATGTCCAGCCATCTACCACAACTACCACATAGGCCAAATCGCATGTTGGGGGAACCTTATGTAGCTGTCCCTCTTTTTCAACAATGCACACAGTGCATCCTTCAACACAAGACTGAACATTGGCTGTGACATCTCTGCTGCCAAACCCACTGTATTCTGAAAGGAGCCTGTGGCAAGAAAGTGTAGCACTGACCAGACTTGTTCTGTGGGAGGGATGGCATAGAGATGGCGTATGGCTGTAAAAGATCTAGCTCCAACTGTGTACATAGATCCATGATGGTCCGACGATTCAGACAATAGGTTTGTATGATATGCCTGTCCTCCAGGGTTGCAAGGTCAACTAGTGGACGGTACACAGGTAGTTGTCTCAACCTCCTCATGGGTGGATATCTAGGCAGAGAGGAGACAATGTACATTGAGAAATGCACTTGACACATGTTAACTGAAGATGTCAAAATAGCACACATCTAACACTACTGGACATGCGTAGCACTGCTGGCATATACAATAATGGGAATGAAGAAGCGCTTTGGACACCATCCTTGCAGCACAATGCTGAACCTGTAAGTTGTATAGGACACATGTCGCATGTGTAATGTACCATATGTGGCAGACTGGGCTGTCCTGCACTGATCATTACAAACGTAATGGGATACATCAATTACATGCCACCACCTATGTTCCACGGAGTACCTAAGCAAGGCAATCAACAGTTATACTGGCACATCCCATCACTGTGTCATGCATGTCACATGTGTCAGCATTACTATGATGGTACAACATGGGGTTACTCCCCAATTTGTCCTAATATCTGTATAGCGCACTTATATTGGCACATCAATGCATGGGATGTGCACAGAATTGCAGCTGCCTGTCCTGCAGCATTGGACAGATGGAAGTGAACTAAGTCAGCCGGCATATATCGTCATGGTGGCAGGAGGTTGTATCCACCGTGCAACTTGTCATTGGTTAACATTGCTGCGTATGGGGGATTAGGGCCAATGGCGATGACCGCCGGCGGTGATGGTCCTGTACGTGGCAGCTGTGACTGCCATTTTCTGCAGCCTTGCTCACTTGACTTCTGACACTGTTGCTAGCAAGACCTCCATGACATGAGCTGCTCTGTACTGTCTCTGGGAGCCATCATACCTTGTCCTGGAGGAGATAGGGCCCCAGCCTACACCCCAGAAGAGCTAGAGAAGGTTGTGGAAAGGGTTCTACCCCTGTATGAACAGCTATACAGGGCACCAGAGGAACAGGTGAGCCCAACACCATTGTCTTGTGAGATAGGGGTGCGTGTAACAGTGAATGGGAGTATAAATGCATGCAGAGGGCATCAAGTGAAGGTGTGTGGGCAGACAGGATGGGTATGTGTGGGCACTTGGTGAGTCTGATGTGTATAGGCCTCTCCTGACCAATTTTGAGGTCAGGAGAGCTCCCCACACTGCGCAGCTCCACCTGATTGCACCCTTGTCTGCTTCCCCGCCCTCACTTCTGCTGCGAGTACGAGGCCCTCCTCCACCCACAGGCTCCCTCCTGCACCTCATCCCTGTGGTGAGCTGTAAGTAGTGTGTGTCTGCTTTTCGCCTTTTTCTGCCTCTTTACTGTTTTCTCTGCTTTTTTGCCTTTTTCTGCCTCTTTACTGTTTTCTCTGCTTTTTGCCCTTTTATGCTCTCTCTCTGTGTCTCCTTTGCCTTGCCTGCCCCCCCTTTGCTCTTCCCGCCGCTGCATCCCCTGCTGCCCCACCACCCTCACTCGCCCAATCGCACTTCGGCTCCCAGCTGCTCCTCCTTCCCACCACCCCTTTTTAATGTCGACTGCTGCGCAGCCGCAACACTGGCTCGCCGGAGGAGCGCCAGAGGAAAGCCCGCGTGCGCCCGTACATGCCTGGACCACACCCAGCGCTGGACCGCCTGGCCCCCATGACCACCGCATCACCAGATGCCACTGTGACGCCAACACCCACAATGCAGGCCGATCAGCCATCTGCTTCCAGGCCTCGCTGAAGCTCATCCACGGACCCTTCTCCTGACAGAGCTGCAGCTTCACCAGCCCGTGAGTTGCCGCCCCACCCGCCAGAGCCGGACACAACCACCAAAGATGCATTCTTCTCAACACCCACTCCTTCCACAAGCACGCCATCGAACTCTGGGACCTTCTTGACTCATCCTCCCCGGACATCGCCTTCCTGAAGGAAACCTGTATGAACCCATCCTCAGCACCCAGACGGCTACAAGATCACCCACAGAGACCGCACCAACAGACCGGGAGGAGGGATCGCCATCGTCCACAGGAATACCATCAGAATCTCAGCCAACACTGAAGACACCCTCAGCACCGCCGAACACATGCACTTCCAGATCCACATCGATCCAAAGACGACCCTCAGGGGAACCCTCATCTACAGACCCCCCGGACCTCGATTGCAGTTCAGTGACTCCATCGCCGACATTGTCAGCACGCAAGCCCTTGCTTGTACAGACAACATCCTCCTCAGAGACCTGAACTTCCACCTCAAGTACACCAACGACAGCAACACCCCCGCCCTGCTCGACAACCTCACCAACCTCGGACTCAGACAGCTCGTCACGTCACCCACCCACTCTACCGCACATACGCTCGACCCCATCTTTTCCGCCAGCAGCCATGTCACCTTCAGCCACACCACCGAACTCCACTGGACCGACCACCGCTGCATCCACTTCACTTTCAAGAAACCCACCACGCACCACCACCCGCAACAGATCCTCTTACGCAGCTGGAACAAGGTCACCAACGACCAGCTGATATCCACCCTCGCCCCACCAGCCGACACCACTGACATCGACACAGCTGCCCACAACCTCAGGCAATGGATCGATGACTGCGCCAACGCTCTCGCCCAATCAAGAAACCCTCCTACAACCGCACCGTCAGAAAGGCCACCTGGTTCACCGCCGACCTCCAGACCTCCAAACAGACGTGCCGAAAACTTGAGAAGAAGTGGCACTACGAGCAGACACCAGTCACCCACACGGTCCTCAAGAACGCCACCCGCAGGCACCACCAGCGCATCTGGACCACCAAGAGATCCTCCTTCGAGAAACGCATCAACAACAACGTGCACAATGGCAAAGAGCTCTACAAAATCGTAAAGGAACTCTCCAACCCCAACTCCAGCACCAATGACATCCCACCTTCACAAGACCTCTGTGACTCCCTAGCCACCTTCTTTCACCGCAAGATCACAGATATCCACAACAGCTTCAATACCAAGACCCCACCGGCAGTCGCCAACACCTCAGACTCACCACCCCCAGCCATACCAACCTCCTGCTCTCCTGGACCCACGTCAACGAAGCTGATACCACCAAAGTCATGAACACCATTCACTTCGGCTCTCATCCGATCCCTGCCTTCATCACATCTTCAACAAAGCGAGCACCATCATCGCCCCCCAACTCTGGATGATCATCAAGAGCTCCTTCGAGACCGCCACCTTCCCGGAAAGCTGGAAGCACGGTGAGATCAATGCCTTACTCAAGAAACCCAAGACGGACCCAAAGGACCTCAGAAACTACCAGCCCATCTACCTGCTCCTGTTCTTGGTGAAGGTCATCGAGAAGATCATCAACAGGCAACTGACACACTTCCTTGAATAAAACAACACTCTGGACCTGTCCAAATCCAGTTTTCGCAGCAACCACAGCACGAGACCGCCCTCATCGCCGCCACCGACAACATCAGGACCCTGCTGGATAAAGACGAAACCGCGGCCCTCATCCTCCTGGACCTCTCAGCTGCCTTTGACATCATCTACCACCACACCCTACGCACACGGCTCCACGATGCAGGGATCTGCAAAAAAGCCCTGGACTGAATCACCTACTGCCTCTACAGCAGAACCCAGAGAGCCAGCTTCCCTCCTTTCCGATCTGAAGCCACCAAGACCATCTGCGGCTTACCCCAAGGATCTTCCCTCAACCCGACCCTCTTCAACTTCTACATGGCACCACTCGCCAACATCGTCCGATCTCACAACCTCAACATCATCTCATACGCTGACGACACCCAGCTGATCCCCTCCCTCACCAAGGACCCAACCTCCACGAAGGAATGAAGGAAGCTGCTAACTGGATGGAAAACAGTCGTCTAAAAATGAACTCCGACACGACGGAGGTCCTCATCTTCGGCTCCACCCCCTCCACCTGGGACGACTCCTGGTGGACGACCCCACTGGGAGCCGCACCAAAGCCCACCAACCACGCAACCAACCTGGGGTTCATCCTAGACTCATTGCTCCTCATGACCCAACAAGTCAATACTGTCTCATCCTCCTGCTTCAACACCCTCCCATGCTCTGCAAGATCTACAGGTGGATCCCCACCAAAACCAGAAAGACGGTCACCCAGGCCCTCGTCAGCAGCAGACTGGACTACGACAACGCTCTCTTTGCGGGAACCACGGCCAATTTCCAGAAAAGACTGCAACGCAAAGAGAACGTCTCCGCACGCCTCATCCTCGACATCCCCCTCCAAAGCCACATCACAGCCCGCCTGAGAGATCTACACTGGCTCCCCATCAACAAGAGGATCACCTTCAAGATCCTCACCCACGCCCACAGAGCACTCCACACCGCCAGACTAGCATACCTCAATGAACGACTCACATTTTACACCCGAACCGACAGTTCCTCTCCGCTGACCTCCGCCTTGCCACTGTTCCACGCATCCACAGGATAACAACCGGCAGCAGATCATTCTCCTACCTCGCAGCCAAGACCTGGAACACCCTCCCCATCCACTTATGGCACCTCAAGACCTGGCTGTTCGAGCAGTAGCAGCTCCCCCACCCTCCCCCTCAAAGCGCCTTGAGACCCTCGCGGGTGAGTAGTGATCTCTACAAATGTACTGATTGACTGATTGATTGACTGTTAGTGTGGTGCCAGTGTACATGGCTTTCTCCTCTGGTTTGTCTTATCCATGCAGTTGAACACCCATCAGAAGAAAGGGATCAGGTGTGCCATCGCCAATTAAGTGCAGACTCTGGGGGTCCATAGCCAGCAGAGCACCCATTATCGCAAGCGATGGGAGGGTCTGAGATGCAGGGCCCAGAAGACCACAGAGGCCGAGATGGGGATGTCCTCTTAACAAAGGAGGGGTGCCCATTGGACCCTGACCCCCCTAATGGCCCGCATTTTGGCGTTGGCCTACCCTGAGATGGATTGGCGTTTAAGGGCAGCACAGCAGCCACAAAGGGGTTAGTACTGACTATATCCTGGGACTTGGCTCGATTTGTATGGGATTAGTTGCCTCACTGTAGCGTATGTGAAAATGTAGTCAATGCAACATGGATGTAGACTTGAGGGGAATGTGTAGTAACCACCCGGCATGAGCATTAGTTGCAGATGTATCTTGATGGTTTGCTGTCAGTGGATGTACATCTCCCATATCCAGAATTTCAGAAAGTATGCATTGTGGGGATGGTCTAATCAGATTGGCACATGTGTGACTCCATCCTGCCTTTACTATGGATGTGAGCTTTTGTTCCATCCTATCCATTGAGTATGACCTGCTCCATCCATCTGCATTTAGGATTTGTGGCTCTAAGGTATCAGTCCACTCCCATCTGTATAGCATACCTGTATATGCATCTGTGTAGCTCAGTGTTTATCATTGGTACTATATACATCAGGTTCTGGTAATGGTGTGGATTCCATGTGAGGCAGCCATTACATTTCCACCACAGATGTGGCTTGTACTGGACTGGACCAATGGCTTGACAGTTGTATACCAATAAATTGGCAATCTGCTATCTATTGGGTATGGGCCAGTTGTTAAAGTAGGCTCATTTCACATGTACCTTTGAAATGGTAAGATTTCAATCAACGTGCATTTGTTGATACTTGGCTTGTGGGGATGAAGCCTTGAACACAACGGGATAGTACTAGGGGTGGTAGGTGCCTAGACAGACCTCAGCATTCACAATATGTAATGTTAATGCTGTGTATACCAATGCCCTAGTAATGACCTAGTAATTACGGTGCAGCATAGCTTATTAGTTGCCTACATCATTTCCCATTTGTTACTTGGGGGCCCATCTGATGAAGTGTGAAAATGTCACACCCTTGGCCTAGTTAAAGTGGGTGATTAGGACAGGATTGGGTATTGTATGACTTATGATCTGTTGATGTGAAATTAATGTTATATTTCTCTTCTGAGGCTGCCCTATGTAGTAGTGTGATTTGTTGTCAGTGCAAATGCAGTGGTATTGGACCATGTATGCATATTGCATAAATGTACTGACTGTCAGAGATGTGTGTTGTCTGGACATTGGTACAGGTGTTCAGAAATCTGGAATGGTGTGAGTGAGGGTGGTGATATAATGTTGTGAAGTACTATTGGTTAACATGCATGTGTAGTGGTTTTGTATGTGGACCATAATATCAAATGTGTGTTCCTGATGTTCATCAGTTGTGACACTGCACTGAGTGATTGGGCATGGATGTGTAATATGTGCAATGTGGTCCATTGTAGATGAACTTAGATGTATGATTAGTTGTGATACATATGTGTTTGGTGTCTGCAGATCTTCCTCTGTGATTGGGCCAGACTAATCACACGACTGTACCAATAACTTGTATTGTACAAAGCAAATGTCATCTGTATGGCTGTCTAACCTAACTTGTAGTGGCTTCATCAGTTATTAGATCCATATTGCCATTATTGTATGGAGTGTTATGTCAGCCATGTAATGTGACAGGCAGATGCTGTGTGGTGTGTGGGTGTAGTAGTATACACTGTCATGGAAATCTCACAAAGGACATGGACTGATCAGCTGTTGTAACTGTACAGGCCGGATGTGTTTGGTTCATTCAGCTGCACTTTCAATGAGTGATAGGAGTATGGAGAGATTTAAAATGAATTCAGGGAGACATTTTTACTTCATCCAGGGCATGATGTGCATGCAGACATGGCTATGGTGGTGATCATATGGATGACTCCAGGCATGCGGACTTACTTGGATGTAGATGTAGGTTTGAGGGTTGGCATACAGGGGTGGGTAGTGGTGACATGTTGTGACAAGATGTAGGACATGTATATTGGCACCTGAGATAGTCTAGGCAGGATATGTATTGTCACAGATGTGCATGTTTACCAGTGTGTATGTGAGGTATGTGTTAACCATCTCTCTCTCTGTCTCCCTCCCTACCTCCTTCTCTCTCTCTATTTGTGTGCATCAGCATTGGCAGGCTAAGGGGCACAGGCGAGTCGGAATGCTGCAGGCCACGGGACCTGGAGTGCTGCTGCTAACGACTTCGAGGGGCCTAGTGGCACAGAGGGCAAGGGGAGTGCCAACGGGGAGACTGGATCATCCATATCATCTTCAGAATCCTCCTCCAGTGGACACTCCCTAGTGGTGGCGGACCCTTCTGGGACCACCCCAGCACCATCATTGTCCACCACCCCCTTACTACCACTGCCCTCCAAGTAGCTCCCCACTCAGTTGCCCGTGCCCGCTCACCCAGGATGGTGGGCGTCTTGTTCGCCATAGGCACCTCTGCCCTGGCCCCAGTCAGCCCTACTTCCCTCAGTGAGGAGGCTATTGACCTACTGAGGTACATCTCTGTGGGTCAGTCAACCACTGTGAATGCCATCCAGGGAGTAGCAGCTCAAATCCAGCAGAGAAATGCATTCCTGTGGGTCATTTACAGTGAACTGGCTGGCCTACAGAGATCCTTTCAGGCTCTAGCCTCCACACTGATGTTAGCAAGTCACCCTTTGTCTACCGTTCTCCCTCCACCTACCTCTTACCAAACCCAAACCCACTTCCTAAACCCAACCAAAGCACACAGACACACAAGCATGCATCCACCTCTTTGTATTTGCAGCATTAGTACCGGCAAGCAAATGCAACGGGGCACAGCCAAGAGGTAAAGCACCTGGCCACGGGATCTTGAGTCATTACACCACCTACACAGAGGGACCTAGTGGCCTGCAAGGTCACAGGAGTGTCACGGAGGAGACCGCAACATCATCATCTGATTCTTCCTCCAGTGGATACGCCCTAGTGGTGGTGGACCCATTAGGCCATCCCGCTGTACCATCTTTGTCTGCCACCTCCTGTTCTAACAACGCCTTCCCTGTTGCTTCCCACCCAGTTAGCTGTGCCCACTCACCCAAGAGGTGGGTGTCTCCTTTGCCGCAGGCACCTCCGCCCCAGCACTTGTTTCCCCTGCTGCCCTCAGTGAGGAGGCTATTGACCTCCTGAGAAGTACCACTGTGGGTCAGACAGCCATTGTGAATACCATCCACAGTTTGGCAAGTCAGCTACAACAGACCAATGCACTCAAGGAAGGCATTCATTGTGTAATATCTGGCCTACAGAGATCTTTTCAGGTGCTGGCCTCCATACTGATGGCAGCCAGTCAACCCACACTGTCCGCCCCCCTCAATCTCCCTCTTCCCACTCCAAATACCCCTTCCCCTACCTAGCCAATGCACACAGACAGATCTGCACGCATCCACATCAACACACAAGAGGAGCACACCCAAACACAAGCACCACAAAATACATTGGCATGCAAGTAACAGCCACCCACAGAAACAACAGTCACTACTTCCCTAGACACCCCCACAACCCCTGGCATCACACACATCTACAAAGGCACCACACCAACAGTCAGTGACACACCTACCACACACCTATCATACCCACAGACACCACCCCAGCAGACTCCCAGATATCAACCACAAGCACCACAGACACCATGACTACAGACACACAGACATCCACCACATCCAGCATACCCACAGTTACCATCCCAACAGACACACACATCCACCACTCTATCTCCACCTCCCAGACCCCCAAGACAAACAAACACACTCACTCACCAACCAGACACCCACCAAACATAAGCATACCTCCTGAAGCACACACTCAGGCACCCACCATATCCACACCAACACAGCAGAAAACCACTCCCTCGAGCTACAAATCCAACCCCCATCTGATGTCCGTCCCTGTGTCCTTAAGAAATGTTTATGTTTAACTTGTCCTTTCCCTATTCCCTCCACCCCGTCTCAAACCCAAGAGGCTGCCACCCATCTTCTAGCCTTCCACCTCCAAGGCCTCCGCTGCCCCCGCAAGCAGCAATACTTCAAATCAAATCAAATCATAAATATTTATAAAGCGAGCTACTCACCCGTGCGGGTCTCAAGGCGCTAGGAGGATGGGGTTACTGCTGCTCGAAGAGCCAGGTCTTGAGTTGCCTCCGGAATGCGGAGTGGTCCTGGGTGGTCCTGAGGTTGGTGGGGAGGGAGTTCCATGTCTTGGCCGCCAGGTAGGAGAAGGACCTCCCACCTGCCGTGGTGTGGCGGATGCGAGGGACGGCGGCGAGAGCGAGGTTGTAGGAGCGAAGTTGACGGGTGGGTGTGTAGTAGCTGAGGCGGCGGTTGAGGTATTCGGGTCCCTTGTTGTGGAGGGCTTTGTGTGCGTGGGTGAGGAGTCGGAAGGTGATCCTTTTGTTGACGGGAAGCCAGTGCAGGTGTCTCAGGTGGGCGGAGATGTGGCTGTTGCGGGGTATGTTGAGGATGAGGCGGGCGGAGGCGTTTTGAATTCGTTGCAGACATTTCTGGAGTTTAGCGGTGGTTCCTGCGTATAGGGTGTTGCCGTAGTCCAGGCGGCTCATGACGAGGGCGTGGGTCACGGTCTTTCTGGTGTCGGCGGGGATCCAACGGAAGATCTTTCGAAGCATGCGGAGGGTGAGGAAGCAGGAGGATGTTACGGCGTTGACTTGTTTGGTCATGGTGAGAAGTGGGTCCAGGATGAAACCGAGGTTGCGTGCGTGGTCTGAGGGGGTTGGTGTGGTGCCAAGGGCCGTGGGCCACTAGGAGTCGTCCCAGGCGGTCGGGGTGTTTCCGAGGATGAGGACTTGCGTTTTGTCTGAGTTCAGTTTCAGACGGCTGAGTTTCATCCAATCTGCGACGTCTTGCAGGTTGGTCTTTGCGCTGGTGGGGTCCTTGGTGAGAGAGAGTATCAGCTGAGTGTCGTCGGCATAGGAGGTGATGATAATGTTGTGCTTGCGTACGATGTCGGCTAGGGGGCTCATGTAGACATTGAAGAGAGTCGGGCTGAGCGAGGAGCCTTGTGGGACGCCGCAGATGATCTCGGTGGGGTCTGATCGGAAAGGTGGGAGGTAGAGTCTTTGGGAGTGGTTGGAGAGGAAGGAGGTGATCCAGTCCAGGGCCTGTCCTTGGATCCCGGTGGAGCGGAGGCGGGTTATTAGGGTGCGGTGGCAGATGGTGTCGAAGACAGCCGAGAGGTCGAGGAGGATGAACGCGACTGTTTCTCCGTTGTCCATCAGGGTTCTGATGTCGTCTGTGACTGAGATGAGGGCGGTTTCTGTGCTGTGATTGGCTCGGAATCCGGACTGAGAGGGGTCGAGTAGGTTGTTGTCTTCAAGGAAGTTGGTAAGTTGCTTGTTGACGGTCTTCTCTATGACTTTGGCGGGGAAGGGGAGGAGCGAGATGGGGCGGAAGTTCTTCAGGACGCTTGGGTCCACCGTAGGTTTCTTCAGTAGGGCGTTGACTTCAGCGTGTTTCCAGCTCTCGGGGAAGGTGGCAGAAGAAAACGAGCTGTCGATGATTGTTTGGAGATGCGGGGCGATGATGTCGCCGGCTTTGTTGAAGATGAAGTGTGGGCAGAGGTCCGAGGGGACCCCGGAGTGGATGGAGTTCATGGTGGCTTTGGTCTCTTCCGTGTTGATGTGAGTCCAGGTGTTGAGGGTGATGGCTGGGGTTGTAGGTTCTGTGGTGGTTGGCTGGGTCTGGTGTCCGAAGCTGTCGTGTAGGTCGGTGATCTTACGATGGAAGAAGGTGGCGAGGGAGTTACAGAGGTCTTGTGAGGGCGTGATGGCGTTGGCGTTGGCGTTAGGGTTGGAGAGCTCTTTGACGATGTTGAAGAGTTCTCTGCTGTTGTGAGTGTTTTTGTCCAGTCTGTCTGTGAAGTAATTTCTTTTGGCGGCGCAGATCAGCTGGTGGTGTTCGCGGGTAGCGTTCTTGAGGGCAGACATGTTATCTGCGGTGTGGTCCTTGCGCCAGGCTTTCTCGAGGGTGCGGCAGTTTTTTTTTTTATTCCTTGAGGGTATCAGTGAACCAGCGAGGTTTTTTGGTGTTGGTCTGTCTTGGGAGGCGTCTGAGGGGAGCGAGGGTGTCTGCGCAGTTGGTGATCCAATGCGTGAGGCTGAGGGCTGCGTCGTTGGGGTCGGTGGAGAATGTGGGTTTGTTGTCGCTGAGAGTGGAGAGAAGCTGATTCGCAGGGATTTTGTTCCACTGTCGGCGTGGGATGGGATGTGTGCGGAGGTGGCGAGTCTCGAGTCAGAAGGTGAAGTGGACACATCTGTGGTCGGTCCACTGTATAGCGGAGGAGTGGCTGAAGGATACATGGTTGCTGGCGGAGAAGATGGGGAAGAGCGTGTGTCCGGCGATGTGGGTGGGGGTGTTCACCAGTTGCTTGAGACCGAGGTTGGCGAGGTTGTCGAGCAGGACGGTGGTGTTGGGGTTGTTGTTCGGTTCCAGGTGGAAGTTGAGGTCACCGAGGAGGATGTAGTACGGCGAGGCAAGGGCGTGCGGGGAGATGAAGTCAGTGATCGAGTCGCTCAAGAGGGCGCGTGGTCCAGGGGGTTGGTAGATGAGAGTTCCTCTGAGGGTGGTCCTGGGGTCGGTGTGGATCTGGAAGTGCAGGTGTTCGGCGGCGAGGGGGGTGTCTTCGGTGGAGGTGGTGACGTTGATGGAGTCCTTGAAGACGATGGCGATTCCTCCCCCTACTTGGTTGGTGCGGTCTCTCCTGGAAATCTTGTAGCCGTCGGGGATGGCTATGGCGATGTCGGGGGCCGAGGAGGCGTTCATCCAGGTCTCAGTGATGAAGGCGACGTCCGGTGCAGTGGAGTCCAGGAGGTCCCATAGTTCAACGGCGTGCTTGTGGACGGAGCGTGCATTGATCAGGATGCATTTGAGGTGGTTGATGGCGCGTGGGCTGGCGTGCATGGTGGTTTCGCGGTGGAAGGTGAGTTTGCAGTTGTGACATGCGAAGGGTCCGTGCGTACATTTCGGGTTGGCTTGGAAGCAGGTGCTGGAGCGCCTCTTTACTGTTTTCTCTGCTTTTTGCCCTTTTATGCTCTCTCTCTGTGTCTCCTTTGCCTTGCCTGCTCCCCCTTTGCTCTTCCCGCCGCTGCATCCCCTGCTGCCCCACCCCCCTCACTCGCCCAATCGCACTTCGGCTCCCAGCTGCTCCTCCTTCCCACCACCCCTTTTTAATGTTGACTGCTGCGCAGCCACAACACTGGCTCGCCGGAGGAGCACCAGAGGAAAGCCCGCGTGCGCCCGTACATGCCTGGACCACACCCAGCGCTGGACCGCCTGGCCCCCATGACCACCGCATCACCAGATGCCACTGTGACGCCAACACCCACAATGCAGGCCGATCAGTCATCTGCTTACAGGCCTCGCTGAAGCTCATCCACGGACCCTTCTCCTGACAGAGCTGCAGCTTCACCAGTGAGTTGCCGCTCCGCCCGCCAGAGCCGGACACAACCACCAAAGATGCATTCTTCTCAACACCCACTCCTTCCACAAGCACGCCATTGAACTCTGGGACCTTCTTGACTCATCCTCCCCGGACATCGCCTTCCTGAAGGAAACCTGTATGAACCCATCCTCAGCACCCAGACGGCTACAAGATCACCCACAGAGACTGCACCAACAGACCGGGAGGAGGGATCGCCATCGTCCACAGGAATACCATCAGAATCTCAGCCAACACTGAAGACACCCTCAGCACCGCCGAACACATGCACTTCCAGATCCACATCGATCCAAAGACGACCCTCAGGGGAACCCTCATCTACAGACCCCCCCGGACCTCAATTGCAGTTCAGTGACTCCATCACCGACATTGTCAGCACGCAAGCCCTTGTTTGTACAGACAACATCCTCCTCAGAGACCTGAACTTCCACCTCAAGTACACCAACGACAGCAACACCCCCGCCCTGCTCGACAACCTCACCAACCTCGGACTCAGACAGCTCGTCACGTCACCCACCCACTCTACCGCACATACGCTCGACCCCATCTTTTCCGCCAGCAGCCATGTCACCTTCAGCCACACCACCGAACTCCACTGGACCGACCACCGCTGCATCCACTTCACTTTCAAGAAACCCACCACGCACCACCACCCGCAACAGATCCTCTTACGCAGCTGGAACAAGGTCACCAACGACCAGCTGATATCCACCCTCGCCCCACCAGCCGACACCACTGACATCGACACAGCTGCCCACAACCTCAGGCAATGGATCGATGACTGCGCCAACGCTCTCGCCCAATCAAGAAACCCTCCTACAACCGCACCGTCAGAAAGGCCACCTGGTTCACCGCCGACCTCCAGACCTCCAAACAGACGTGCCGAAAACTTGAGAAGAAGTGGCACTACGAGCAGACACCAGTCACCCACACGGTCCTCAAGAACGCCACCCGCAGGCACCACCAGCGCATCCGGACCACCAAGAGATCCTCCTTCGAGAAACGCATCAACAACAACGTGCACAATGGCAAAGAGCTCTACAAAATCGTAAAGGAACTCTCCAACCCCAACTCCAGCACCAATGACATCCCACCTTCACAAGACCTCTGTGACTCCCTAGCCACCTTCTTTCACCGCAAGATCACAGACATCCACAACAGCTTCAATACCAAGACCCCACCGGCAGTCGCCAACACCTCAGACTCACCACCCCTAGCCATACCAACCTCCTGCTCTCCTGGACCCACGTCAACAAAGCTGATACCACCAAAGTCATGAACACCATTCACTCCGGCTCTCATCCGATCCCTGCCTTCATCACATCTTCAACAAAGCGAGCTCCATCATCGCCCCCCAACTCTGGATGATCATCAAGAGCTCCTTCGAGACCGCCACCTTCCCGGAAAGCTGGAAGCACGCTGAGATCAATGCCTTACTCAAGAAACCCAAGACGGACCCAAAGGACCTCAGAAACTACCAGCCCATCTACCTGCTCCTGTTCTTGGTGAAGGTCATCGAGAAGATCATCAACAGGCAACTGACACACTTCCTTGAACAACACTCTGGACCTGTCCCAATCCAGTTTTCGCAGCAACCACAGCACGAGACCGCCCTCATCGCCGCCACCGACAACATCAGGACCCTGCTGGATAAAGACGAAACCGCGGCCCTCATCCTCCTGGACCTCTCAGCTGCCTTTGACATCGTCTACCACCACACCCTACGCACACGGCTCCACGATGCAGGGATCTGCAAAAAAGCCCTGGACTGAATCACCTCCTGCCTCTACAGCAGAACCCAGAGTGCCAGCTTCCCTCCTTTCCGATCTGAAGCCACCAAGACCATCTGCGGCTTACCCCAAGGATCTTCCCTCAACCCGACCCTCTTCAACTTCTACATGGCACCACTCGCCAACATCGTCCGATCTCACAACCTCAACATCATCTCATACGCTGACGACACCCAGCTGATCCCCTCCCTCACGAAGGACCCAACCTCCACGAAGGAATGAAGGAAGCTGCTAACTAGATGGAAAACAGTCGTCTAAAAATGAACTCCGACACAACGGAGGTCCTCATCTTCGGCTCCACCCCCTCCACCTGGGACGACTCCTGGTGGACGACCCCACTGGGAGCCGCACCAAAGCCTACCAACCACGCAACCAACCTGGGGTTCATCCTAGACTCATCGCTCCTCATGACCCAACAAGTCAATACTGTCTCATCCTCCTGCTTCAACACCCTCCCATGCTCTGCAAGATCTACAGGTGGATCCCCACCAAAACCAGAAAGACGGTCACCCAGGCCCTCGTCAGCAGCAGACTGGACTACGACAACGCTCTCTTTGCGGGAACCACGGCCAATTTCCAGAAAAGACTGCAACGCAAAGAGAACGCCTCCGCACGCCTCATCCTCGACATCCCCCTCCAAAGCCACATCACAGCCCGCCTGAGAGATCTACACTGGCTCCCCATCAACAAGAGGATCACCTTCAAGCTCCTCACCCACGCCCACAGAGCACTCCACACCGCCAGACTAGCATACCTCAATGAACGACTCACCTTTTACACCGGAACCGACAGTTCCTCTCCGCTGACCTCCGCCTTGCCACTGTTCCACGCATCCACAGGATAACAACCGGCAGAAGATCATTCTCCTACCTCGCAGCCAAGACCTGGAACACCCTCCCCATCCACTTATGGCACCTCAAGACCTGGCTGTTCGAGCAGTAGCAGCTCCCCCACCATCCCCCTCAAAGCGCCTTGAGACCCTCGCGGGTGAGTAGTGATCTCTACAAATGTACTGATTGACTGATTGATTGACTGTTAGTGTGGTGCCAGTGTACATGGCTTTCTCCTCTGGTTTGTCTTATCCATGCAGTTGAACACCCATCAGAAGAAAGGGATCAGGTGTGCAATCGCCAATTAAGTGCAGACTCTGGGGGTCCATAGCCAGCAGAGCACCCATTATCACAAGCGGTGGGAGGGTCTGAGATGCAGGGCCCAGAAGACCACAGAGGCCGAGATGGGGATGTCCTCTTAACTAAGGAGGGGTGCCCATTGGACCCTGACCCCCCTAATGGCCCGCATTTTGGCGTTGGCCTACCCTGAGATGGATTGGCGTTTAAGGGCAGCACAGCAGCCACAAAGGGGTTAGTACTGACTATATCCTGGGACTTGGCTCGATTTGTAAGGGATTAGTTGCCTCACTGTAGCGTATGTGAAAATGTAGTCAATGCAACATGTATGTAGACTTGAGGGGAATGTGTAGTAACCACCCGGCATGAGCATTAGTTGTAGATGTATCTTGATGGTTTGCTGTCAGTGGATGTACATCTCCCATATCCAGAATTTCAGAAAGTATGCATTGTGGGGATGGTCTAATCAGATTGGCACATGTGTGACTCCATCCTGCCTTTACTATGGATGTGAGCTTTTGTACCATCCTATCCATTGAGTATGACCTGCTCCATCCATCTGCATTTAGGATTTGTGGCTCTAAGGTATCAGTCCACTCCCATCTGTATAGCATACCTGTATATGCATCTGTGTAGCTCAGTGTTTATCATTGGTACTATATACATCAGGTTCTGGTAATGGTGTGGATTCCATGTGAGGCAGCCATTACATTTCCACCACAGATGTGGCTTGTACTGGACTGGACCAATGGCTTGACAGTTGTATACCAATAAATTGGCAATCTGCTATCTATTGGGTATGGGCCAGTTGTTAAAGTAGGCTCATTTCACATGTACCTTTGAAATGGTAAGATTTCAATCAACGTGCATTTGTTGATACTTGGCTTGTGGGGATGAAGCCTTGAACACAACGGGATAGTACTAGGGGTGGTAGGTGCCTAGACAGACCTCAGCATTCACAATATGTAATGTTAATGCTGTGTATACCAATGCCCTAGTAGTGACCTAGTAATTACAGTGCAACATAGCTTATTAGTTGCCTACATAATTTTCCATTTGTTACTTGGGGGCCCATCTGATGAAGTGTGAAAATGTCACACCCTTGGCCTAGTTAAAGTGGGTGATTAGGACAGGATTGGGTATTGTATGACTTATGATCTGTTGATGTGAAATTAATGTTATATTTCTCTTCTGAGGCTGCCCTATGTAGTAGTGTGATTTGTTGTCAGTGCAAAAGCAGTGGTATTGGACCATGTATGCATATTGCATAAATGTACTGACTGTCAGAGATGTGTGTTGTCTGGACATTGGTACAGGTGTTCAGAAATCTGGAATGGTGTGAGTGAGGGTGGTGATATAATGTTGTGAAGTACTATTGGTTAACATGCATGTGTAGTGGTTCTGTATGTGGACCATAATATCAAATGTGTGTTCCTGATGTTCATCAGTTGTGACACTGCACTGAGTGATTGGGCATGGATGTGTAATATGTGCAATATGGTCCATTGTAGATGAACTTAGATGTATGATTAGTTGTGATACATATGTGTTTGGTGTCTGCAGATCTTCCTCTGTGATTGGGCCAGACTAATCACACGACTGTACCAATAACTTGTATTGTACAAAGCAAATGTCATCTGTATGGCTGTCTAACCTAACTTGTAGTGGCTTCATCAGTTATTAGATCCATATTGCCATTATTGTATGGAGTGTTATGTCAGCCATGTAATGTGACAGGCAGATGCTGTGTGGTGTGTGGGTGTAGTAATATCCACTGTCATGGAAATCTCACAAAGGACATGGACTGATCAGCTGTTGTAACTGTACAGGCCGGATGTGTTTGGTTCATTCAGCTGCACTTTCAATGAGTGATAGGAGTATGGAGAGATTTAATATGAATTCAGGGAGACATTTTTACTTCATCTAGGGCATGATGTGCATGCAGACATGGTTATGGTGGTGATCATATGGATGACTCCAGGCATGCGGACTTACTTGGATGTAGATGTAGGTTTGAGGGTTGGCATACAGGGGTGGGTAGTGGTGACATGTTGTGACAAGATGTAGGACATGTATATTGGCACCTGAGATAGTCTAGGCAGGATATGTATTGTCACAGATGTGCATGTTTACCAGTGTGTATGTGAGGTATGTGTTAACCATCTCTCTCTCTGTCTCCCTCCCTACCTCCTTCTCTCTCTCTATTTGTGTGCATCAGCATTGGCAGGCTAAGGGGCACAGGCGAGTCGGAATGCTGCAGGCCACGGGACCTGGAGTGCTGCTGCTAACGACTTCGAGGGGCCTAGTGGCACAGAGGGCGAGGGGAGTGCCAACGGGGAGACTGGATCAGCCACATCATCTTCAGAATCCTCCTCCAGTGGACACTCCCTAGTGGTGGCGGACCCTTCTGGGACCACCCCAGCACCATCATTGTCCACCACCCCCTTACTACCACTGCCCTCCAAGTAGCTCCCCACTCAGTTGCCCGTGCCCGCTCACCCAGGATGGTGGGCGTCTTGTTCGCCATAGGCACCTCTGCCCTGGCCCCAGTCAGCCCTACTTCCCTCAGTGAGGAGGCTATTGACCTACTGAGGTACATCTCTGTGGGTCAGTCAACCACTGTGAATGCCATCCAGGGAGTAGCAGCTCAAATCCAGCAGAGAAATGCATTCCTGTGGGTCATTTACAGTGAACTGGCTGGCCTACAGAGATCCTTTCAGGCTCTAGCCTCCACACTGATATTAGCAAGTCACCCTTTGTCTACCGTTCTCCCTCCACCTACCTCTTCCCAAACCCAAACCCCTCTTCCTAAACCCAGCCAAAGCACACAGACACACAAGCATGCATCCACCTCTTTGTATTTGCAGCATTAGTACCGGCAAGCAAATGCAACGGGGCACAGCCAAGAGGTAAAGCACCTGGCCACGGGATCTTGAGTCATTACACCACCTACACAGAGGGACCTAGTGGCCTGGAAGGTCACAGGAGTGTCACGGAGGAGACCGCAACATCATCATCTGATTCTTCCTCCAGTGGATACTCCCTAGTGGTGGTGGACCCATTAGGCCATCCCGCTGTACCATCTTTGTCTGCCACCTCCTGTTCTAACAACGCCTTCCCTGTTGCTTCCCACCCAGTTAGCTGTGCCCACTCACCCAAGAGGTGGGTGTCTCCTTTGTCGCAGGCACCTCCGCCCCAGCACTTGTTTCCCCTGCTGCCCTCAGTGAGGAGGCTATTGACCTCCTGAGAAGTACCACTGTGGGTCAGACAGCCATTGTGAATACCATCCACAGTTTGGCAAGTCAGCTACAACAGACCAATGCACTCAAGGAAGGCATTCATTGTGTAATATCTGGCCTACAGAGATCTTTTCAGGTGCTGGCCTCCATACTGATGGCAGCCAGTCAACCCACACTGTCCTCCCCCCTCAATCTCCCTCTTCCCACTCCAAATACCCCTTCCCCTACCTAGCCAATGCACACAGACAGATCTGCACGCATCCACATCAACACACAAGAGGAGCACACCCAAACACAAGCACCACAAAATACATTGGCATGCAAGTAACAGCCACCCACAGAAACAACAGTCACTACTTCCCTAGACACCCCCACAACCCCTGGCATCACACACATCTACAAAGGCACCACACCAACAGTCAGTGACACACCTACCACACACCTATCATACCCACAGACACCACCCCAGCAGACTCCCAGATATCAACCACAAGCACCACAGACACCATGACTACAGACACACAGACATCCACCACATTCAGCATACCCACAGTTACCATCCCAACAGACACACACATCCACCACTCTATCTCCACCTCCCAGACCCCCAAGACAAACAAACACACTCACTCACCAACCAGACACCCACCAAACATAAGCATACCTCCTGAAGCACACACTCAGGCACCCACCATATCCACACCAACGCAGCAGAAAACCACTCCCTCGAGCTACAAATCCAACCCCCATCTGATGTCCGTCCCTGTGTCCTTATGAAATGTTTATGTTTAACTTGTCCTTTCCCTATTCCCTCCACCCCGTCTCAAACCCAAGAGGCTGCCACCCATCTTCTAGCCTTCCACCTCCAAGGCCTCCGCTGCCCCCGCAAGCAGCAATACTTCAAATCAAATCAAATCATAAATATTTATAAAGCGCGCTACTCACCCGTGCGGGTCTCAAGGCGCTAGGAGGATGGGGTTACTGCTGCTCGAAGAGCCAGGTCTTGAGTTGCCTCCGGAATGCGGAGTGGTCCTGGCTGGTCCTGAGGTTGGTGGGGAGGGAGTTCCATGTCTTGGCCGCCAGGTAGGAGAAGGACCTCCCACCTGCCGTGGTGTGGCGGATGCGAGGGACGGCGGCGAGAGCGAGGTTGGAGGAGCGAAGTTGACGGGTGGGTGTGTAGTAGCTGAGGCGGCAGTTGAGGTATTCGGGTCCCTTGTTGTGGAGGGCTTTGTGTGCGTGGGTGAGGAGTCGGAAGGTGATCCTTTTGTTGACGGGAAGCCAGTGCAGGTGTCTCAGGTGGGCGGAGATGTGGCTGTTGCGGGGTATGTTGAGGATGAGGCGGGCGGAGGCGTTTTGAATTCGTTGCAGACATTTCTGGAGTTTAGCGGTGGTTCCTGCGTATAGGGTGTTGCCGTAGTCCAGGCGGCTCATGACGAGGGCGTGGGTCACGGTCTTTCTGGTGTCGGCGGGGATCCAACGGAAGATCTTTCGAAGCATGCGGAGGGTGAGGAAGCAGGAGGATGTTACGGCGTTGACTTGTTTGGTCATGGTGAGAAGTGGGTCCAGGATGAAACCGAGGTTGCGTGCGTGGTCTGAGGGGGTTGGTGTGGTGCCAAGGGCCGTGGGCCACTAGGAGTCGTCCCAGGCGGTCGGGGTGTTTCCGAGGATGAGGACTTGCGTTTTGTCTGAGTTCAGTTTCAGACGGCTGAGTTTCATCCAATCTGCGACGTCTTGCAGGTTGGTCTTTGCGCTTGTGGGGTCCTTGGTGAGAGAGAGTATCAGCTGAGTGTCGTCGGCGTAGGAGGTGATGATGATGTTGTGCTTGCGTACGATGTCGGCTAGGGGGCTCATGTAGACATTGAAGAGAGTCGGGCTGAGCGAGGAGCCTTGTGGGACGCCGCAGATGATCTCGGTGGGGTCTGATCGGAAAGGTGGGAGGTAGAGTCTTTGGGAGCGGTTGGAGAGGAAGGAGGTGATCCAGTCCAGGGCCTGTCCTTGGATCCCGGTGGAGCGGAGGCGGGTTATTTGGGTGCGGTGGCAGACGGTGTCGAAGACAGCCGAGAGGTCGAGGAGGATGAACGCGACTGTTTCTCCGTTGTCCATCAGGGTTCTGATGTCGTCTGTGACTGAGATGAGGGCGGTTTCTGTGCTGTGATTGGCTCGGAATCCGGACTGAGAGGGGTCGAGTAGGTTGTTGTCTTCAAGGAAGTTGGTAAGTTGCTTGTTGACGGTCTTCTCTATGACTTTGGCGAGGAAGGGGAGGAGCGAGATGGGGCGGAAGTTCTACAGGTCGCTTGGGTCCACCGTAGGTTTCTTCAGTAGGGCGTTGACTTCAGCGTGTTTCCAGCTCTTGGGGAAGGTGGCAGAAGAAAACGAGCTGTCGATGACTGTTTCGAGATGCGGGGCGATGATGTCGCCGGCTTTGTTGAAGATGAAGTGTGGGCAGAGGTCCGAGGGGACCCCGGAGTGGATGGAGTTCATGGTGGCTTTGGTCTCTTCCGTGTTGATGTGAGTCCAGGTGTTGAGGGTGATGGCTGGGGTTGTAGGTTCTGTGGTGGTTGGCTGGGTCTGGTGTCCGAAGCTGTCGTGTAGGTCGGTGATCTTACGATGGAAGAAGGTGGCGAGGGAGTTACAGAGGTCTTGTGAGGGCGTGATGGCGTTGGCGTTAGGGTTGGAGAGCTCTTTGACGATGTTGAAGAGTTCTCTGCTGTTGTGAGTGTTTTTGTCCAGTCTGTCTGTGAAGTAATTTCTTTTGGCGGCGCAGATCAGCTGGTGGTGTTCGCGGGTAGCGTTCTTGAGGGCAGACATGTTATCTGCGGTGTGGTCCTTGCGCCAGGCTTTCTCGAGGGTGCGGCAGGTTTTTTTTTTATTCCTTGAGGGTATCAGTGAACCAGCGAGGTTTTTTGGTGTTGGTCTGTCTTGGGAGGCGTCTGAGGGGAGCGAGGGTGTCTGCGCAGTTGGTGATCCAATGCGTGAGGCTGAGGGCTGCGTCGTTGGGGTCGGTGGAGAATGTGGGTTTGTTGTCGCTGAGAGTGGAGAGAAGCTGATCCGCAGGGATTTTGTTCCACTGTCGGCGTGGGATGGGATGTGTGCGGAGGTGGCGAGTCTCGAGTCAGAAGGTGAAGTGGACACATCTGTGGTCGGTCCACTGTATAGCGGAGGAGTGGCTGAAGGATACATGGTTGCTGGCGGAGAAGATGGGGAAGAGCGTGTGTCCGGCGATGTGGGTGGGGGTGTTCACCAGTTGCTTGAGACCGAGGTTGGCGAGGTTGTCGAGCAGGACGGTGGTGTTGGGGTCGTTGTTCTGTTCCAGGTGGAAGTTGAGGTCACCGAGGAGGATGTAGTACGGCGAGGCAAGGGCGTGCGGGGAGATGAAGTCAGTGATCGAGTCGCTCAAGAGGGCGCGTGGTCCAGGGGGTCGGTAGATGAGAGTTCCTCTGAGGGTGGTCCTGGGGTCGGTGTGGATCTGGAAGTGCAGGTGTTCGGCGGCGAGGGAGGTGTCTTCGGTGGAGGTGGTGACGTTGATGGAGTCCTTGAAGACGATGGCGATTCCTCCCCCTACTTGGTTGGTGCGGTCTCTCCTGGAAATCTTGTAGCCGTCGGGGATGGCTATGGCGATGTCGGGGGCCGAGGAGGCGTTCATCCAGGTCTCAGTGATGAAGGCGACGTCCGGTGCAGTGGAGTCCAGGAGGTCCCATAGTTCAACGGCGTGCTTGTGGACGGAGCGTGCGTTGATCAGGATGCATTTGAGGTGGTTGATGGCGCGTGGGCTGGCGTGCGTGGTGGTTTCGCGGTGGAAGGTGAGTTTGCAGTTGTGACATGCGAAGGGTCCGTGGGTACATTTCGGGTTGGTTTGGAAGCAGGTGCTGGAGCGCCTCGGGTTGAGGGCGTGGAGGGTGATGGGGTCGTAGCGGTGCTGTAGGGTTTGGGAGTGCTGGGGGCCAGGGGTCGTGGCGCTGGGCGCGGTCCAGGCACGGACGGGCGCAGACGGGCTTGCATTTTGCGCGCCTTCGGCGCGGGCGCACAGCGGCCGCCATAAGAGGGAGGAGGGGTCAGCTGGGGGCGGAAGGGGGGCAACGAATGGGAGCAGGGGGGGCGGGGGCGAGCAGGAGGTGGCGGCGGGAAAGCGGAGGGTGGGGGGGTCAGGTAGAGGGGAGAAAAGATAGGGGAGGGGGGGTTAAAGGTGGAGGGGAGTAAGGAGGAAAGATAGGAAGATAGGGGAGGGGGGTTACAGAGGTGGAGGGGAGTAAGGAAGGACAGAGAGAAGAGTCAGGAGCAGAAGAAGAGAAGAGAGAGGAGCCAAGAAGAGAGGTAAAGAAGAAGAGGAGTCAGGAGCAGAAGAAGAGAAGAGAGAAGAGCCAAGAAGAGAGGTAAAGAAGAAGCGGAGCGAGGAGTCAGAAGCAGAAGAGCAGAAGAGAGAAGAGCCAAGAAGAGAGGCAAAGAAGAAGAGGAGCGAGGAGCCAGGAGTCAGGAGCAGAAGAAGAGAAGAGAGAAGAGCCAAGAAGAGAGGTAAAGAGGAAGAGGAGCGAGGAGTCAGGAGCAGAAGAACAGAAGAGAGAAGAGCCAAGAAGAGAGGTAAAGAAGAAGAGGAGCGAGGAGTCAAGAACAGAAGAACAGAGGAGAGAAGAGCCAGGAAGAAGGGTAAAGAAGAGGAGAAGATAAGAGTCAAGGAAGAGGAGTCAGGCAGAAGAGGAGAGACCTGAGAAGCAGAGGATACGAAGAACACAGATGAAGAACACAGAAGAAGGACCAAAGAAGAAGAGGGAACACGCAGGACGGGGTGCAGGGAAAAAAGAAGAACACAGATGAAGAACACAGATGAAGAAAGAAGAACGCACACGCAGGTCACGGTGCAGAAGTGAAGGAAGAAACACAGATGAAGTGCACAGAAGAAGAACACAGATGAAGTACACAGAAGAAGAACACAGATGAAGTATACAGAAGAAGGGAAGAAGGACGGCGGAGGAGCGGAGAGAGGTAGGAGGGGAGAGCGGAAGGCAGAAGACAGAGGCACAGGAGAAGAGGTGAGTAGCGCGGGGCAGGGCGAGGGGCTGAGCGGGGGGAGTACTTACTGTTTTTTAGCTGGACTTGCTGGGAGGTTTCAGGAGCCTGGGCTGGTGGAGCTGCAGCGGAAGGGGGAGCGACCTACCCTTGGATCAGAAGAAGACCACCCCTTCCCAAAAGAAAATCACCCCTCCCAAACCCAAGTCCAAACCCTCCTCCCAAATCTGACCCCCCCCCACCAAGGATGATCCCTGAGGTCCCTGTCTGTCCTCTGATTCCCCTTCCTGTGGAGGCTCCATGGCAATTAGGAGTCAAGTTTTGGTGCAGCACTGTGCTAATATGAGCCAAAAATGGATTGGCCAGTGGCCATTAGTCTAATTGAATTGGTTATAATAAACCTAAACAGTTGTTGTTTTAATGGGTACACCTTTGTCCTGCAATTCCTTTTCTACCGTTATGTTGTTCCTGAGTGACTTGTGTTGTGTGTCTACTGTTGTGTGTTTTTCAGCCTGCTTGTTGTTCCTTTTGCTGTTGTTTGCAGTATGTGACTTAGTGGGCAGAGCTTTTGTGCCCTGAGACAAGGATATATGTTGTGGGTATGGATATGTGGGTGTTCATGCAATGTGGTGTCATGGCATTGCATACTCTTTGTTGTGGTAAGTATTTCATCTTGTGTTGTATAATGTGAGCATGTATGCTGTTTGATTTGTCTCACAGATATGGCTTATGTGTTCATCTGATGTGCGCCAGCTTGAGTTTTGTTTGTGCAGACATGGAGTATGTTCAGTTGTGATATATATGTTTGCAATTGCCTTTGCATGTGCCCATTTAGCTGTGCGTACCTTGAAAACTAGTAGTCGTATGTCCCATGCAGTTGGAGTTGTATGTGCTTTGTTGACTTTCACTTCCACATTGTGCACATGGGCATGTCATTTGAGTATAGTACTGTTTATCCCTGTGACACATGTAGGGCCATTTCCTGTGCAGATATGTTTTAAGGTGTTTGTGCAAAGTGATATATGTCCCAGTGAAGCCTCCTTCCCTGGGTGCTCCTGATGCCCCCATCCCTTTTGTGCAGGTAGTTTTAGCATAGTGCTCTTTGTCTATTTGTCTGTCTGCCTATTGTGCATGCCATTATCCTTCCATTGTGCTGTGGTGTGGGTGATGTGGTTTTCATTGCAGGATTGATTTATGGGAGTGGTATTTTTGTTCCATGCCAGACCCATACATATGTGTGTTGTATGTGACAACACTCCATGGCCTGTGAGGAATGTGAGTTGTATTGGTGTATGTGATGTTGATGTGTTGTTGGTGATGTGTAAGACAATGATGTGTACCCTTCATTATCCCTGTGCCTAAGATGTGTGGGTGTGTGTTTTTTTGTAGTGTTCCAATGCAGTGCATGACCTGCCCAAAGGGGGTGTATTTTGGCTGTGAATGTATCCATCTTTATGTATGATTCTGACCTGGGACACAATGAGACGTGTACTTGGTGCCTGTACCGTAGCCCCCATATGATGTGAATGACAGTGCAACAAGCTTGTGTTACAACAGTAGGTGTGTGTATTACGGTCGGTTGCACCCATGGCGGCATGGATTTTGTTCTCCTTCAATGATCAACAACAGCAGCAGGACATGCGTGATGGGTTCCATGGCAGCAGCAGACATGTAAGGCTGTTTGTAGGTGAGTGTCTCCCTTTATAGTCGCTGTTTCCACCTTCTGGGATGTGGTGGTTGGACGGCAACAGTCACATTGGCGGTGTGCAACCTCGTAATGTGTCTGGCAGCAACACCAGCCTATTTGTGAGGCCTCGTGACCGTGGCGGTCTGTGCTGCCTGGCAGGGCTGGTAGAACTGTGGCGGACTTTGTTCCATAGGCCCACATGACTCATAATATGGGGGTCCAACTGCCATCTCGATGGCAGTGGGACCTCTGCCATGGCAGTCGATGGACCTCAAACCTGTATGAGGACTTAAGACTCTTACCTCACTGTACAAGTTAGCAATTTTCGTATTATAATTAGTGAGAATGCTAGTGTGCATGAAGCTATTTTGGACTCAAGAATGTCCATTGAGAGCCATAAAAATGTATTCCTGTCACTTGATTAATTTAAAAAAACATAGATACGCTTCTCTCAGAGAGGCTGGACTTCAGCAACCAGAGCCATTCTCGGTTCAAAGATAGACTTTGGTGATGTGTGTTTGGCAATTATCTTCTAAGCTAATGCAAAATGTTTCAGATACTATTCTGCCATATGCCTGATTAGTCTTAAATTTGACATAGGGTGCCTGGATATTCCAGGCGCTAACTAAAGGTCAGATCTGGCAACCAGTGTGAATTTCAATACATTGTTGGTTACACATAAAGAGGTGCTCTGAATTATTTGGCTAACAAATGTATACCATCTGTCCCTGATAGGGTTCGATGATCTAATGAGAAACAGCTTATTGTACTATAACATGAAAAAAAAAATAGTTAGGATCACTCAGTATCTAGGAGAGCAGGACAAGGGGCCAAATCTGTTAAAAAATGGCTTGACCTTGATGGTTTCTTCTTTGCTATATTAACCATTTTTGGTATGGCATTCATGGCTACAATGAGACTATTTTACATGCATAATTGATTTTATGGAGTTCTTCTTGACTCTAGATTCCACTCTAGCTCTGCTGACTGTTTTGTTCTACGCCACCATATTAAAACTGTATTTGCGGGCCAGATACGAACTTTTACTCTTCTGTGTGTCCAGCACAAATCATCTAGAAAGGAACCCTCTCTCCTTGTAGATCATATCTTACAGGCTAACACTGCATTTTCTCTTTCCCTTTGTTATTAAACAACCCTACATCAAATATTCTTAACATTGTGTCAGCCAATTTAGTCATAACGTTTTTTCTTATCTTACATGTTTCAGAAATGATAAGCCTTTGCTTTCTAACTGTATTGTTGTGTGGTATTATTGCATATAAACCACTTGCATGTTTCTGAGAAAAGCCTTGCTTACTGAGGAAAACTTTCAAAGGTAAAGTCAGGGTTCACAGGGACCAGCTTACCTTTCAAGCATTCAGATTGTTTTGGCTCTGTGGGAGCTCAGATATAGCCACCAGGACCTTTTTCCACTACAGTTTAGCAATTCGATTTATTTCATTAAGTCACTTTTTTCTGAGGTTACACTATATTTCTTTGACCTGGAGTATAGTGACCACATGGGGTTTAGGAAAATGACTTGTGGATTAGTACAAGAGTGTTAGGTAAGAAACATGGCGGAAGCAGAAGACAGGTTGCCCATGATCACAAGGGATGGACCTGGGTGGAGGTGGTGAATAAGGGGAATTAAAAAGTGATTGGTAAAAGTAGCCAAACACAATTAGTGAAGATGAGTCCTGTGCATTATAGAGAAGAGGTTTGGTTACCGAAGGGAAGATGCTCTTTTTGTCTGCAGGTTGAAGTTGTATTGTTGTGACTTCTATAATTCATAGAGAGATGATGTGAGGTTCATGAAGAGGCATCCAACCCGCGAACTGTATAAGATAGCTGCGTAATGCCTTAACAGTAGTGCACTGGGGACAGAAGCAGGCAAGTTCTTTCTTTTTTCCCATGGCAAGGGTGTTCCCTGCAGTTTCCTGAAGAGAGTAAAAGAACACCAAGGTGTACTATACCTATGGAATATGGTTACAGGGTCAGTGCCAGCTTGACTATGGAGGTGCAGAGACTGATATGCCCTTTACAGTAACTAGTTAGTCATACTTTGTGGATAGTCAGCACCCATATACTGAGTTTAACAATCCATTGGCAATGGTCACTGTTCACTGAAAAGCGGAGAATGGCGGTTGCTCAATAGAGAGACGTATGCTCTAGAATACCAATTGACTATTATCTTTGTCAAGGTTTGCTAAATGCAGTGTTGGAGCCATTGTGTTTGAGAATCTGGCTCCTGTACATAAAAACTCTCAGGGTACTGATCCCGAGACCAGTATTCAGAAACCCCCAGGGACTGGTATGGTGTGGGAGGTAGATATGACTAACCAAGGGAATGGTTAGTTTGTACAAGAATAAGTGTCAGTGCCCAATGCTTTGTTCAGAAGCCTATGGCAGGGATTTCACAACAAATACCAAGGCTGCATAGTCTGTTATCCAACTCTTGCACCTTTAATTAAGTACCAGACATCCACTGCCCCTCTATCTCACTCTCGCAGGTTTCCACTTTTTTCCTTCGTGATGTTTTTCCACTAATACTTTGTTACTAAGCATTTACTATTTGACAAACTTGATTATGATTTGATTCTTTTGTGAGGGTAGGGGCCTGAAACATTAAGCAAAGTCCACACAAAGGCCCATATTTATACTTTTTTAGCGTTGCATGTATTGTATTTTGTAACTTTGTGCCACTTTAGCATCATAAAATGATGCAAATGACGCAAATATGGTGTTAAAAAACTATAAATATGGGTTAGGAGACCATTGTGGTGACAGTTGCCTTACAGGTTACATCTGTGGCCATTATGACATTGTTCTCAGAATTAGTGGGGCTCTTGGGTAAAGAATGATGTCTCAAGTGGATATGTTTAGTACTGAGAATGGAACCAAGCATGGGGCTCCTAGAGTATCTGCAAAAGTGCAGAACTTGAGAGGCACCATTCAAAACCTAATGAACTGTTCTGATTCTGTTGCTTCTGCAGTGAAAACTTACAAGGAACTGTGAATGTTTCTTTGGGCCATCATCTGTTAGGGAGATGTAAATGGCAGCTACTGGGATTCACCCCAGTAGCTGCCATTACCAGATGTGGGCAGCAAGGTTCAAGATGATATCCAGATGCTAGTGCAGGGAATTGCTCAGTGTCACAATGAATTTGTGAGACAACCTTCATGTCCTTTGCTGTGATCAATCTGACAGTGATATCTTCAGAGGGGTCAATATATACGGGCATGGGCATCCATAAGGAGGTAACAAGAATCCAGAACAAGCTTGGCTGTGGAGCACTTATTAGAGGTTACAGGCCAGATATGCATAGCTTTTTCTTGGGCGCAAACAGAATGATCTGCAGAATCGGGCTATTTGCAACCAAAAATAAAAGCATTTTCCAATGTACAAACCCAATTTTGCTATTCTTTAATCTGTTTACCGAATCGTAACATGGGTTTGCGAGTTGCAATTAGGAAGGACTGTGCCAAGGGCATCCTTCCTAATAGCGAGTCACAGTGGTATGTATGATTTGCAAAACAATTACAGTTACCACTAATTTCAAATTGGTGGTAACCCATTCGCAAATTGGAAGGGCCCCCCAAACCACCCCTTCCCCTTTGTGAATGGGGCATCAACATTTTTTTCAGAACAGGCAGTGGACCCACAGACCACTGCCTACTCTGAAAAAATGAAAACAAAACATTTAATTTTGTTTTTTTGTAATGTAGCTGCATTTAAACAAAACACTGCTTTAATTAAAAAGCAGTCACAGACATGGTGGTCTGCCGCCCGTAGCAGGTAACCATCCCTGTGAGTGTGGCTATTCCCAAATGGGTTGTAAATTGCGACCTGCCTCATGAATATTAATGAGGCAGGTCCTTTGCCACCCATTTGGGAATCACTAACAGTGTCTGAGACACTGTTGTACATTAGGTTTTGTGACTCGCAAGTTGTGAGTCGCTAAATATTACAATTTGCGAGTCACAAAACCTGACCTTCATACATCAGAGCCTAAGTTACAGTCTCAATTTTCTGTGAAACAAATTATAGTAAACTACTACATAGCTCCTAAGCTCTGGACTTATAGTTACTATCCTCTAAACCATCAGTCATTTAAGGACGAGTTTACAGTACCAACGAGTTGCCTGCTGCAGTGTCCTGATGAATGCAAGTCAGCTGTCCTTGGGAGAATAACAGAGATTGCAAAATGTCTTGGATGCTGGTGGTTGTGATGGTACATTCATTCACAAGAAACAAATCATATGGCAGAGTTAACTAAATTATGCAGCAACAAAAGGCAAAATATGCAGCATAATTCAGTAGAGTTTGTGGCAGTATTAGTTCAAACACTTTTCAGACAGAGGATTCACCTCTTCAGCACCAGTTTAACACATAAATACAGCAACCAATAAAGAAAAGGTGACATGCCACTACGTGGGAAAGTGACTGCAACTACGCAACAACACATATGGCAGCGGCTTTAGTTATTTTTGTGCCCTTTGAGTTAAAAACCACAAATTCTTTATGCTAAAATCTTAAACATATGCACAAGATAATCAATTTAGTGGAAAATGCATAATTATGTGGAAAACACTGCAGCTGCGGAATTGTATAAATGCAGTGCCCCTGGCATAAATGTATATGAAAATTGTAAGGGAAATCCTTTTTCCATGTTCAAATTTTTGGACTGAAGGTGCTGGTTTTTAGACTCTGAGAGTTCACTGAGGCATGCTAACCAAATTGCAATGCCAGTCTTTTAACTCCATACAAATTACATGTCAAATTGGATACTTCCAATTGGAAAGGCCTGGCTTTCTTAAACATCTCTAGTTTATGGTACCCAGGGCATGTAGGACAATATGCCGACTTTTATCTAATGGCAAAGCCACCCCAACATGATATGTAAGTCTCCAGAAGCAAGGTGTCGGGCCTGGACCTCTCTGCAGGGTCATCCCTGACTTTTTGCCTTTTCCCTTAACTTTTTGATGAATTTGTTTCTGTTGACTTTAGTATTCTGTGCACTTTATCACTGCTAATCAGTGCTAACGTGCAGACACTCTTCCCTCTAAACATGGTGATATGAGCTTATCCACAGCTGGCATATTTAATTTACTTATAAGTCCATAGTAAAGTGCAATATATGTGCCCATTGCCTGTACATTAAATGCTATTTGTGGGCCTGCAGCACCGATTGTGCAACCTACTACAGTAGCCCTTCAAACATGTCTCAGGCCTTCGACTGCAGAGACTGTGGGGGTTATTACAACTTTGGAGGAGGTGTTAATCCGTCCCAAAAGTGATGGTAAAGTGACGGATATACCACCAGCCGTATTACGAGTCCATTATATCCTGGGCTAGAATGGAGGGAGGACCTGATACTTACACCTGAATGGGCCTTTGCCTTTCCCCACACAAAGAGCTGCATGAGCCCCTGTAGAGTGTCTGGTGCCAGGGAAGGAAGGGCACGTGCTGCAAGCACTTCAAAGCCTCTCCTTGAAGTCTCCTCCACTTCGAAGGCTCAGCTGGGTTAAAGTGCTGGGCCCCAAATCCCACCAAATGAGTACACTTCTGTATCTGAAGACACTTTGCCAGGGGGAAGGACTACTGTACTACCAGGAGGGACTACCACTCTGCTGAACTGCTTTGCTGTGTTGGCCTGCTGCCTATTTCCTGGGAGTGAGAAGGAGTGGACCTTAACTCTTTAAATCCTAACAAGATCCAAGTTACTCCAAGGGCTTGCTGGCTTCTGAAGTCTCTGGGCCATCAAAGACCTCCCCCACTTTTGCTTTAGCTACTAGACCCTGCCAACTGTGAGTCTTGTCCTGCCAATAGATGCCAATCCAGTCCTGGGCTGTGAAAAGGGACTCTGCAGCTGAGATTGAGGACTTCACATCACCTTCTATGCAGCTCAGGATCGACACATCACCACCAGCCCCAGAGCATCACCTTCACTGTGGGCTCCACAATGATGCATCACCTGCATCGCAAGTGGTCCGACGCCGCACCTTGAGGACATCGCTTCAACGACTGTGTGACTTGATGATAATGCATCCCTCGGACTGCACAGATCAGAACTGACGTATTTCCTTTGCATCGCCTCCTCGATGTCGACGCACCCCTCCATCCAAGGTACTTTAGCAGCAGGGGGTCTGTGGGCCCTGTAGCCAGCCAGCCAGCCCTCCCTTGTGGTTGGCCTGAACTTTGATTTACCCCAGTCTAGAGCGACCTCAAGTAACGCTCTATTGACTTCTAAGAACTACATTGCAGTTTATTTTTAAACAAACACATTGAGTTCTACTTATTGGATTTTTGTCATTTTCCGTCTTGTTTTACTAAAATAAATAGTTATTTTTTTTTCAAATTGGTGTTGAGTCTTTCTGTGGTGTTTTCACTTGATTACTGTAATTTATGTGTTGCACAAATACTTTATGCTTTGCCTCTTAGGTTAAGCCGGACTGCTCTGTGGCAAGGTACTAGAGGGTGAGCACAGGTTAATTTAGGGTATCTGACTTACCATAACTAGGACTGTGGTCCCTACTTGGACAGGGTACATACCTCTGCCAACTAGAGACCCAATTTCTAACAGACCAGCAATACAGTCCCATGGCAGAAAAAGTTATTTCACTTAGTAGGACATATGTTTTACAACAGCCCTCAGCAGAAATACTTTCAAATTGTTGTTTTGCTGCAGGTAAACTTGGTAACCCCGTAGGCTAATGCAGTGTTACAAGGTGGCATCCCAACCCGGCTAGGTTATGACTGTGACTACTAAACTGGTCCATGTGAGGTATCAAATAAATCATGACATTAAATGCGACCTGATGCCCAGGTCAAAATTAATATCACTATTAAAGGTAGGCAGCTTTTAGAAAGTTGCCACTCTGTGTGCTGCTCGTCCAGTGGCCTCACAAAGGCAAGAACCCACAGAAAGGTTTCTGGTTGCCGGGGAGACATGTGAATTACTCCCAGGCTTACGAACAAAGGGAGTGCCCCAGCAGAAAGTTGTCACCTCCTCTGCCCGCATGGCCACTCAGGGGCTGCTTCGAAGGGGACCTTTGATGTGCAGCCCAGCCCAACAGCCTTCAGAAGGATGTCTTTTGTTCCTGTAGACAGCTTGGAGACAAGGCCAGAGAGGGGACGCTTGCCTCCAAAATAGTTTTACAATGGATGTGTTGTCCTCAGGTAGCCACACTCCTAGAGTGGGCTACCTTGCTCCCCATGACCGAGGAAGGGTTGTGTCATTTTGAAGGTGGCATTCTCGGATAGCCATATACCACATATCACAGAAACTTCATCACTAGGTAAGAGGGGACCCGGTAGCCCATAGGCTAGTGACTGCATGGTCTCCGCCGGGCACTTTCCTGGGATAACTTTTGTAACCCTGGCACCTTCATCCTAAGTACTCGCTGGTCTTGGAAGAAGAACAAGAAGAAGACCACTTTGCACCCATTGAAAGCGCATAAAGAGAGGCTGCGATGTAGGAGCAACTGCACCTGCTGCACTTGAGGCTGGTGGGTATTGGACCCTGCTCTGTGTGACTGGCTTGGGGAAAAACTGGTTCCCAGCCCCAGTCTGAAGCAGAGACTCCAGTTGACTAGCCCCCCAAGAAGGCACTGTGGACATCAAAGCTGAAAGAACCAAAGGCTCACCTCTGGTAGCCACCACAGATGTTTTCTGTCAAAGGAAAATTCAGAGATAGCCAAAAGCTGCACCAGTGTCTGATGAGTTTTGGTTGTAACTGGATTCATTGCCCAAGAGGGAAACCAGCTTCCACCAAAGATTTGAACGTGACCGCTGTTTGCAAAAGCGCCAGGTCTTCATTGACAGACCTTGGAACTTTGCGAGGAGGACTTATTGGAACCCTGAGATCAGTGGACAGAGTCACCCCTACTCATATGTGCATCAAGAACCAGCTTCACCCGTATCAACCCCACACCACCAGGAGTATCCTTGGGCATCTTTGAGCCTGCCTCCAGCAGCATTAGGAATACTCCATTGTTGCCTGTGGCGGTGTTAGACCTAAAAGCCTTAGGGTGGTCACCTCAAACCTTTTGCCTTCCTCCCTTCACTTTTTAGATACTGTTTTTGTTGGCTTTAAGACTCTGCACGTTTTACCACTGCTAACCAGTGCTAAAGTGCATATATTCTCTCCCTTTTAAACATGGTAACATTGGATGATGCCCAATTGGACTCTTTCTTTTACTATACGTCCCTATTAGAGTGCACTAATGTGTGCCCAGGGCCTGTAGATTAAATGCTACTAATGGGCCTGCAGCACTGATTGTGCCCCCCACTTAAGTAGCTTCTTAACCTTGTCTCAAGCCTGCCATTGCAAGGCCAATTCAACTTGGCATTTAAAAGTACTTGCCAAGCCTAAAACACCCCTTTTTCTAAATATAGGTCACATCTAAGGTGTGCCCTAGGTAACCCCTAGGGCAGGGTGCTGTGTAGGCAAAAGGCAGCACATGTACCTATGTAGTTTACATGTCCTGGTAGCGTAAAACGCTTAAATTCGTTTTTACACTGCTTTGAGGCCTGCTCCCTTCATAGACTAACATTGGGTCTGCCCTCATATATTGTTTGAGTGGTAGCTGCTGATCTGAAAGGAGTAGGAAGGTCATATTTAGTATGACCAGAATGGTGATACAAAATCCTGCTGACTGATGAAGTTGGATTTAATATTGCTATTTTAGAAATGCCACTTTTAGAAAGTGAGCATTTCTCTGCACTTAAATCCTTCTGTGCCTTACAATCCACTCCTGGCTGGGTTTAGTTGACAGCTCCCTTGTGCATTCACTCAGACATACCCCAAACACAGGACACTCAGCCTCACTTGCATACATCTGCCTTTTAAATGGGTCTTCCTGGGCTGGGAAAGTGGAGGGCCTGACACTTACATGTCAAAGGACTGTAGCCTGCCCTTACACAAAGGACTGCCACACCCCCTACTGGGACCCTGGTAGGCAGGATTGAACTGAAATGGGACCTTGTGCACTTCTAAGCCACTCTTTGAAGTCTCCCCCACTTCAAAGGCACATTTGGGTATTAAAACAGGACCTCTGCCACTACCAACAAAGACAATTCCTGGAGAAAAGAACCTGAACCAGAACTTGCATCCTGCTAAGAAGACCAAGAAGAACTGCCTGGCTGCCGAAAGGACTCATCTGTCTGCTTTCTGTGAAGGACATCCTTGCTGCCTTGCTGCTCCCTTGCTGTGGTGAGAAGTGCTCTCCAAGGGCTTGGTGTCTTGTTTGTTTCATGTTGTGTGACTTTTTTATTCTGTTGCTTGGTGCTGTTGAGTGCTTTACACATTGTTCCTTTGCTAAGCCTTATTGCTGGCAGCCACAGCTACCCAGAGTTTTTTTTTTAAATCTGTTTATTGTATTTGTGACATGAACAAAACACATCAATTTGAACAGTACAACTGAGATACTTAGAAGGGATAAAGGCAGAATAGGAAATTAAAATAGAGAAGAGGGGATATGAGATTTGCTTGATGGAGGAATCGTGGGTCTAGTGTTTGGTGGCCCAGAGGTGGGGGGGAGAGGCAGCAGGGAGGGGGCATGAAAAAGAGGCAAGCAGGATGTGAATTATGAACCTCGAGTAGTGTGTGTTTGATATGGGAAGAAAGTACCACCTCTGGTGTTGCTTCACAGCAATTTATCTTGGGCTTGTGATTGCATACTTATTGCCTACGTTCGAATTAGGATTCTTAGCTAAGCAGTCGAGCATTCTGGTGTGTGTCGGTTGCAATATCTTGGATAACCGTTATTCCAGCAGTCTAGGGAGGTTGGGTATCATCCTTTTCCTTCAGTTGGTCTGCAAAGGAGTCCCATATGTCCGCGCCCTTGACCACCACCCCGATATCACTCAATGTATGCAGAACCTGTATTTCTGCGTTGGCCCATCGCTGTAAGTCAGTTATCCAACAGTGGGTGTCTGGGGCGCTAGGTGATTTCCACTGCGTGGCTATGAGTCGTTTGAGGATAAGGAACGCTTGATCTGCGCATCTATGTTTTTGTTTATCTCTGCTACGTCTATGCCGAATGTCCAATAGGCAAGACTCAGGGGAGGGGGTCAGGGGCAATCCCAGCCATGCCACGATTTGTTTTGTGATGTCTTGCCACACACGGAGTAGTGGTGGGCAGTTCCATGTCATATGGAAGAAGTCGGCTTCTGTACTGCCACATCTCGGGCAATCAGGGTTGGCCTGTGGGTACATGCGTTGAATGCGATATGGAGTTAAGTATGTCTGGTGTAGGTAATTGAGTTGGGTATATCTAAAGCAGTCGTTGCGTGATACCTCTTGTGGCTGTGAGAGCCATGGACCATGTTTGTGTTGTGAACGGTGTGTGTAGAGCCATTTCCCATCTATTCTTGGCTTGTGGCTGTACCTCTTCTGGGCAAGCCCGTAATATGTTGTGGATCAAGGAGATTTGTGTTTGCATACCGGTGCCCATCATCAATTCATGTAGAATAGGTGATAACTGTGGTTCCTTACCGCCGTACCCCCAGGTATTATGTATTAAAGATTGCAGTGCTCCATACATAATGAAACCGCCCTGCCCTAGAGTATACGTTGTCGCAAGTGTTTCGTAGGAGATAAATTGGCCCTCTAAGAACAGTTCTCCGATTGTTTGAAGGCCTTTAGTGGCCCAGTTAGTAAGGCACGGGCGACCATGCAGTTTGTGTATACCTGGGATGGCAAGTAATGGGATCTTGGGCGAGTATGGTGGCATTCTAGACCCTTTGGTCACATAGCGCCGTCAGACCCGGTCAGCCACTTTTATCAGAATATTACCATGGCGCGGGAGGACCACACGTCAGAAAAGCCATTCCAGTGTATTTAAACTACCCAGTTGTGCGCCCACGGTGTGGCTTTCAGGATGAATAGGATCTTGTAACCAGTTCAGGATCCAATGTAGCTGAGCTGCTGCAAAATATAGTTCGAATTGTGGCACACCCATCCCTCCTCTGCCCACCGGGAGACAGATCTTGTCCAGGGCCGCGCGGCTGTGTCCGGTGCTCCATATTAATTCAATCAATTATTCAGCTGCGTAAAAAAGTACTAGGGAGCCAGAGTGGTAGGGCAGTGAAATAATATAGTAGTCAGGGAAGTATGATCATTTTAATTAATGCGACTCTACCCATGGGTGAGAGTGGTAATGCACACCAGAAGGGTATTGATCCTTTAATTGATCTAATCGCCTGGTTCAAGTTGCGATTAGGTTTAGGTCAGATTCATCATGATATATGTGCACACCTAGGTATTTAAATGTAATATAAGTCCATTGTAAATTGTGCTCAGTAGGCATGTGGTCCTGTGGTTCGGGTAGTCGGTGCATGGGGAATAGACATGATTTAGCCCAATTGATGCGTAGACCGAATAAGTCTCCGAAAGAATTCAGCAGCTGCAACAAATTCGGTAGGGATTCGGAATAGTTGCGTAGATATATTAATGCATTGTCTGCGTATAGGGAGATGATGCAGTATTCTGTGCCATCTGGTATGCCCCATCTTGTGGCTTCGTTGCACAATCTAGCCGCAAGAGGTTCGATGGCTAGTGTAAACAAGAGTGGTGATAGGGGGCATCCCTGGCGGGTACCCCAGCCGATCTCAAATTTCTCTGAGATGACATTACCAGTCTTAACTTGTGCCATTGGGCCGGAGTAAAGGATAGATATCCATTGTGTGAATGCTGTGCCAAATCCCATTAACTGCAGAGTGGCCATCAGAAAGGGCCAACCCAGTGTGTCGAACGCCTTTTCGACGTCTAGTGAAACTGCCACTCTAGAATAATCTGTATCAGGTGTTTCAGCTATCAATCGTAACAGGTTCCTGATGTTGATGGAGGTGTTGCATCCGGGTATAAATCCGGATTAATCTGGGTGTGTCAGGGAGGAGATCATTGGGAGAAGACGGTTCGCCAGTACCTTGCCCAATATTTTACAGTCTGTATTTAGTTATGACAGAGGTCGGTAGGAGCGTACGTCCAGTGGGTCGCGACCCTTCTTGTGAAGGACTACAATTGTTACTTCGCATTGTGAGTCTGAGAGACGACCTGTTTCATATTCCTCCTGTAGCATAGATAGATACTGAGGGAGCGTCTGTGATGAAAAAAGTCTGGTAGTACTCGATCGGTAGTCCGTCTCCCCCTGGAGCCTTATTATGGGCCAGTTGTTGCAGTGCTTGCATTATTTCGTCCCTTTCTATGGTTTTGTCTAGTTCCAGTGCTTGTACTGTCAATAGGTGATTTATGTGGGAGATCTTAAAAAAATCCTCTAATTGTGTTGTGAGCAGGGAGGGTTCAGCCTGCTATAATGTTGCATTGTATTGCTTAGATGCTTCTTTTAGTTCTGATTGTGTATTCACAATCACACCTGTATCTAGGTGGATGGCGTTTATGGGAGTATGCCACTGCGTCCCTTTCGCTAGCCAAGCCAACATGTGGCTGGATCGATCGCCCTCGGCTTGGAGGCACGTCGTATAGTGTCAATAGTCGAATTTTCATAAACGGGTTTCAATGTCACCCCATTGTTTTTTTAGTTGGATCACGACATTGCTAGCAGCACTGTCTGAGGCCGCTTCACATTCCGCCTTACGTAATTTCTCTTCGGTGTCATGTAACTCTAGGAGTACAGTGCGTCGGATACCTCTTGCCGCCCGATACACATGCCTCTGATTACCACATTATGTCCACCTTATGTCCATCCCATTCAATCGCACTGTTGTGGCTGTTTGATTATTAATTGTAAAATAAGACGTTATGGTGACAGCAAGCTTTTCCCGGAAGGGCGGGTCGCCAGTAGGGTGGGTTGTAAGCGCCATATAGGGATACATGATAACTGAGTGCCCCGTCTCAGTGTGGCGATTAAGGGACGATGATCCGATAGGGTTTTGGCCATATAATTGGCGCTGTGTATTAAGTGTGTTATCATGGCCGAGCATAATAGTAAGTCAATCCGTGTGTGGAGCTTGTCAGTAAAAAGAGTATTCTTTGTCAATGAGATGGAGGCTTCTCCACGCATCACGTAGCCTCCGTTCTGTTATCCAGGAACTTAGCATCTCAGATACCCGTCTGCAAGGGGCACTTGCCATTGGGGGATGTGATCTGTCCATTGATATGTCCATTACACTGTCACCTCCCCAGATAATAGGTATGGACGGGTCTTGCGAGATCTTTGCAGACGTGGCAGGAACTCCCCCTGTCCCGTGTTTGGTGCATATATACCGGCTATATTTAGTTGTCTACCGTCCAGCTCTCCAGTGAGGCAGACATACCTGCCATCTGTGTCTATATATGTGTTTTGGACCATGTAGGGGATCCCTGGAGCGATCCAAATTAATATTCCCTTCGCATGTGTTGAGACTTTAGTGCCATACAAAGTGCCCAGCCAGCTCTTATTGATTTTGCCTAGTTCTTGTGTAGCTGCATGGGTCTCCTGGGGTATAGCTATATGTGCCTTGTAGCGTCTGAGGTAGGCGTGTACTCTGCGTCTTTTAGTAGGATTAGCCAAGCCCCTTGCATTCCAGGTTCCTATGTTGAATGACATTGAAAAATGTTGTGGTCATACCGCAAGCGGCATGCTCCTTTAGATAGATCTCGCCACGTCCCCCCGTCCCCCATCCTCCACCCCGACCCGAACCACCCCGAGCATAAAATAATTAACACTTTCTGAGAAGAAGAGAAAGAGAAAGAAATAAAAAATAAAAAATAAAGGAATTAAAAAGAAGAAATGTGAACAACCAGGCACAACTGGTGCAAGAGTGGCATTGAGCCAATCTGAGTCCATACAGGAACCCAACATGGGTTAGAGGGAGGCGTTAGTATATGGTCCGAGGTGGCCGCATGGTTCCGGCCCGACCGGATGATGCTGTCCCCAGTCCAAGTTCCGTGTGATCCCCGGAGGGATTCCAAATTGCATGGTGCGGTACGTGATGTGGTAGCCCATCCCCCTTCGCAGGCAGTTTAAGGGATGGTAATCACTTCCGGGATCTGCCCGGGCGGTGGTAAGAGCTGCATAAACAGGTTGAAGTTGCAGTCACACAGTGTTAGTATCCTACGGGACAGAGTGGTCGCTGCATTTTCGTGCTGTTTTAAAGGTCGTCCGCCGTGCGTCTTTTAGAGTTTGGGCTTGCTCGACCGCTGCTTTTTTTTCAGTGGGGCGTGACCCAGTTCTGGGTTTCGATTTCCTCTTCCTACGCGCCTGCTGTGTTACCCATTCCTTTTCTTCCGAGTGCTCATCAGTGGGGTCTGCTAGGCCCTTGGCGTGGATCCAAGTCCAGGCATCCTCAGAGGACGGAAAGACATGGGATGTGTCGCCATCCACTACGTGTAGTCTGGCAGGATACATGAGGGAGTACGAGAAGTTCTTGTCATGTAGTACCTGTTTTGCTTTGGCGAATGTGGCACGTTTGCATTGGACCTCAGCTGTGTAATCCGGGTAGGCCGTGATTTTTGCGTTTTCAGTATATATAGGACCCAGTGTACGGAAGCCCTTTACGATTTGATCTCTGTCACGGTAATTTAATAGCCCAGCTATTAATGGCCGTGGGGGGCCCCTGGACGTGAGGGTCCACCTGGAATCCGGTGCGCACGTTCCACCGAGAGTAGAGGGGAGGCCTCATGCTTCATTATGATATCTTTTAGCCAGTGCTCAAGGAATAGTTCTGCGTTAGGGAGTTTGATTCGCTACGGGAATCCCAGGAATCTAATGTTATTACGGCGTGATCGGCCCTCTGCTTCTTCCACACGTTTTTGGAGCTGTATTATCTCAGACTCCTGGCGTTGGCCTCTGGCTTTCATGTCTTCGATATTAGGTTGGGTTGTTTCTAGAGTTGACTCGACGGTGGTGACTCTGTTCGCTAATTTTCGGTGTTCAGTGCGTAGTATGGTAACCTCCACCGCCATCTCATCTATCTTCCCTTCGAGTGATGTTTTAGTATCTAATATTGCCTGTAGCACTCTGTCAATTTGTATATAGTGAGCGGCCAGTGTTTCAGTCACTTTATGCAAGGCAGCAGAGTGTGAGTCTGTGTCCGCTACCAGCGATGGGTCCTCGAGTCTGGCCTCCGCATGACCCCTCGGTGGTTTCGGCTTCACCATTGTGGCGTGCACTTTGAGCGCGCTGCGCGTTGAGTAGTGACTTAGGTGGGCGATTTATGCAGCACCTATATTGTGTTGTGCTTCGACTTCAAGGTTTCAGGGGGAGGTCCATGTACATCGCAAACGGTCCAGATCTCAACTTTCCCCGCTGCATTAGTTCACCTGTGTAGCGATTGTTGTAGTAACCAACATAAGAAGATCACCAAGGGAGCACCCACAGGATCTCCGGGTCCAGGACGCAGGGCGACTGCAGAGCCAGCCCAGTAGGCGCTGAGGAGTTGTGCTCCATGAGTGCCCCTAGAGTAGTGTTGCAACCATATGGGAAGGCGTGGGGGAGTATGACAGTTTCAGCAGGAGTCGTGCGCCGGATAATTGCGATTAGTGATTACGCATTGTAGCGCTCGCATCTGTGTAATCTGTACAGGGATGAAATCAGTACTGCTCTAATCTATTGTATAAAGGGAGAAGCATCACTGAGCCATTCTTTGCTGATAGTCAGATTAATTGACTCCCAAGGTGGGCAGAACGTGCACTGCTCGTTTCCTGAGCCCAGGAACACCACTAAGTCACTCCGTTAAGAGAGCGCAGCGTAGTCCGAGTTTACTCCTGATCGCCGACGTATTATTTTACACAGGGAGTAGTGATCGCTCAGCGCCTCTCACTGCGCAGGCCTCCATACCTCATCCCAGGCCCAATGGCCCGGCTGTACATTCCAGCGGGGACCGAGGTCTTCCACCCACACCGCCGGATCCGCAGCCCCGCCGCTTCTGAGTGCAACGGCACACAGGTATTCTATGGTGCCGGGTGTCAGCACCAATCGGCAAACCACGCTGGTGCGTGTTAGGTCTGCACCGCAACTTTCCTCTCGTCCTCCGCCGGACCGAAACCAGGCCGCACCGCTGGGTACGCACGCTGCGACCAGGCCCGATCCTCCTCTGTCCAGGCCCACGAGCCCCTCGCTGGGCCGGGAGGCTCGGGCACACACCTCCGCGAAGAAAGGCTTCCCGGGTGCACACCCGTAGATCCCCGTCAGTGTCGTCCACTGTAGGGGCACCGCTCCAGCGCTTGTTCGCGGGGACCGGCAGCTCTGGCCGCTGGGCCGCACAGGTCTGTGCCGGGTCCACGCCACTGCCTCCGCCCCGATCCCAAACGAATCGCCGCGGCAGCCGGATCAACTCATCGGGGTCCCAGGAGACTGAGGTGTACCAGGCACGCAGATTCAGAGGTTTTATCGCTTGGGGACAGAGGAGTTACAGGATGATTTCAGGCCGTGTGCGGAGCTCCGATTTAAGCGTCCACCCTCGCCGCCATCTCGGCCACGCCCCACAGCTACCCAGAGTTAATCTTAAAGTTGAGTAAACATACCTGACTGGACCTAAGACTGTATTTGTGAGTGTACTGCACAGTAGGCCTTCCCAGCCAAATCATATAGTACACCCAAATCTCACAAAAATTGTGTTTGACAAACTACACCAAATGAATAGTTTACAGTCCAGATGGTAACTATGATAATCGGCATTTCAAACTGTACCCAAAACATGGCAGTTGGTCGGGTAAAATATTTACAAACCAATTAATAATGTGCCACAGTCCACATGGCACACTGTAATTCCTTATGTGTGATAACAATTAATAATATCGTAATCATCCTACGAAGCAGCGTGGTATCCGTACACAAAGCTCTTCAGTGCTTTGTCAGGAATAAAAAAGCGCTATTGAGTACCGCGCAATACCTTTACTTTATCTTTCATTTCGCCTTCCTGCATTTTTACTAGGCAATCCATAATGGTGTGGTATGGTGTTCTGGTAGCCAGATTATAATATGCTGTTCTCATGCATGAAGTTATTATCCCAATGATATAGTCGTTACCTGCTCATACCGCTTTTGGTGCTGTTGCCAATTCGCTCTGCATGTAAAGCACCAAGACAGACATGGGAGCCAAGTTTAGCAATTCAGTCAATATTCATAGTGAATGCATATAAAAATGCGAAACGACTGTATGGCTATTAGTCAGACAAGCTCTGTATGTTTTATTCCAATCATGAGTTGTGTGAAAAGGCAGTGTTTTATGGTTCAGAAATGGCTGTAATTTTTACACCTACATTTAAACTAAAATGTACTAATGGATAATGGTATCCCAATATAGAGGCCGATTCACTAAAGCTTTATTATAGGAACACTAACTCATTTATAGGAACAAGCCCAAGTACTTCAGATGTATCCTCACGCACTCTTACATGTCTTTGTGAATCGGCCCCTAAATGTACAAACCTCAATTAGTAAAAGTGGAAAGAGGGCACAATCCTTTCTAATTGTTCTAATTTTCTGTGAATATAGGCAGATAACCAAAAGGTAAACGTGGTCGTAAACGCCAGTTTACAAAAAAATGTATCTATGTTAATAGGGAAAGTAGTGTCTAACGAAACCCAAATTGAAACTAAGCTTGGGAAAAAGTAATTACAACAGAGCAAATCCTCTACACTGCATTTGTCGTGGATGTTTTACTTAATGGTTTGCAATTATTTCCAGACTGACACTTCCTGTTTCTTAATGATGGCTGCTGTAAGAATCCTTGGCAGCTCCACCAGACGTTCATATGCAAACACCAGACAATCAACGAGACATTCACTTCCCATTAACCTTGCATTCTTAAGTTTTTACAAAACATAATGCAGCATTGTGAGTGTTACATCACCCAAGTTAAACTAGTTTTTTTTAGTGAATATTTCCTTTATGGTGATCATGGTATTAGAGAAACAAACAATGCCACAGCCAAGAGGATTGGCTCAATTCGCTGAGGGTGTGGCAGGGCCCACAGACCAGACACAGAACTATATATATATTCTCTAGTGCTGAAGTGAAGGAAACATACTGTAAACAAAACTATTCGACAGGAGAATGTTACAGCAGACACAGCTGAGCTCCAATCACTTGCACTTAGTACAGCTTCATGATTCCAGTCACACAATGCCCCTAGGCAAGAGAACCACGTCTTCCACTCGCTGACTAAAGACAAGCTCAGGCAACTAGAGTGCAGCTAGGCCAACTCTGGCAGCCTTTCTTCACCCAATCTGGGTTGACCATGCTAGTGTGGCGTCAATGATGTAGCATGTCCTCCTCGTATGCAGCCTGGTTGTCAATGTGCTTGGCAGCTTCATTGTTCTTTACAGCAGTCATGAGAGTCATATTGCCCATGTGTACTATGACCCCCAGGCTGGATATTTTCTGCCCTGAACAATTTGCTCATGGCAGTGGCAGCAGGACAGGATAACTGTATTGCTGTGAGGTGTGTTCAGTGCAGAAGACTTTGGGCCTGTTGGTGGGCTACCTTTCTGCATGCTCTGTACTGCTATTTAACTACTGATGAGTTTTGTTGACACTCTGCAGCCAGTGGTGCTGGTTCCCAAAAGCATTGCAGTGGGCTTTGGCTGCATATCTACAGAGATTATCAGGGTGATAACAGAACCTCAAAACCTACTTTCACCATGAATCATTCCCTAAGTGTACTCATTTTTCATGCAACTCAGTGCAGTGCAGCAACCAAATTAGCCGCACCGAGTACAACATCACACACAGCCATACTTACTAAGATTGTCCCGCTCCAGTGGTCATCACGTGCTAGTTCGAAGAAAAGTCTTGTCAAATTGTGCAGAGGCTTGTGAGCTCCTTTTAGCATAAGATTTGTACTGGAAAAACCCTTCAGTACAAAGCCCAATACCTAGACAATGTCATAAATATCTCACACATTTGCTGAATGCTGTGCTCTGGAGCAAACAAGCAATGATGCATTTTGTTTCAGAAATTAACACGTTTCTACTTGTTTCCCCTGCTTCCAATAAACTTTATTTTTTGACACAAAACCCCAATCTGGCTATCTTACTCGATCAGGCTTCACATCAAACCCTATAGTTATTTGCACTGATCTGTCATTGTAATGCCTCACTAATGTCCCCTTGATGGAAAGCACTGCTAAGCAATGCAAGCAGTGCAAAACATTTTTTGATTTGACAAAAAGGGTACCTTTCCCTCAAAAATAATTGATGCACTGGATAGTAAATAACAGATAAGGCTTTGCGTCACATCACTGTTCCCCAGCTCAGTGTCTTAGTAAATCATGGCCTTTTGTTGCCCATTCTGCTTCCAGGTTGTGTTCTCATGGACTAACTTCCTTCTTCAGACAATAGTATAAACAAAATGAGAAATAGTGTTTGTAAGAAATTGTAGTATTAGTTGAGTGGGGTGAGAACTCACCTCAAAGAATAAACACATTCCTGTCAGGGTGAATCACAAAAGACACTAAATAAACTTGTGCTCCACATCCTAGTAGCTACAGCACAGAGCAGCCAAGGCTTACCTAAGAGGTAGTGTGCAAAGTATTTATGCAGTACTCAATAAGCAGTAAAGTGAAAAACACAACAACTTTTTCAAGTTTGCATTTATTAACGCCAAAATGCACTAAGCCCCATTCATGGGCAACTGGTTTTGCTGGACCAGGACGAGGGTAACAATTATTACTGACCACAGTGGAACGCAGGTCGAATACAAGGACCAGGTTCATCCAAGTCCTGAAATTATCTTCTCACTTAGAAACATTTTGGAGACAGAAAGTCATCAGTGCAGCCAGTTCTCAGAGTCGATTAGAGCTTGCTCGCTGCGGATGTATGACAGAACAATGCATGCACTTTCCACGCATCCATTTATTACGCAACAAGTTCAACGCATGGTCATAAGCACACATGCACTTACCACAAAATGTTTTTACCATGCATACCACGTGTATATATATATATCTAGATATATATATATATATATATATATATATATATCAATGGTTCTATGAAGAAGATCAAGGAATGGATATCTTGAGAAACACCATTTGTTGTCTACATTTTAGAATGCCATTGTGGCAAAAAATACATAGGAAGCACTGTAAATAAAATGAAACTACGTATATTACAACACTTAAGAGCCATCTCAAATAGAGACTACTCATATGTTATTGCCAAACACCTTTGGGAACATCATGCTGGGGATTGTGACAACGTTCGATACTCTGGTATCCATCACATAAGTTCCAACATTAGAGGGGGAAATTGAGAATTGAGCCTTAAGAGAGCAGAATCCATATGGATCATGATGATTGGAAATTAGATACCTTGGGGCTTGAACACTGATGCAGAACTTTATGTCCATTTGTAAACAGATTGTTGGACCTTGTATTTCATTCTGTGCTTTTCAACATATGGAGGATCAGTGAGGACTGAACTAGGGGGACACCCCACTGTAAGTGTAAGAAAATCAGTATATAGTTTTTTCTTCTGAAGACAATGGATGATTGGAGGGAGGAATGGGTCTTGGGTACTTTACCAGGATTAATATTGCATGAGATAACGACGTATGTGCATTTATGATCTATGCAAATGCATTATTGAGCGAATGGAAACTTGGGAAATTGTAATAATATACAAATATGCTAAATATACTATTTAGACAATTAATGAGTTAGAATTAAGAAAATATGACATTAATATAAATACTTTATTAGAAAGATAATTATCAAAGTAAGCCACTCATCGGTCGATTTTGTGGAAAAAAATGCCCCTAAAAAAGGTACTGTATTAACTGAAAGGCACTTTATCAAAAAGGAATATTATAATTAATTTTGTAATTAAGTAACTTCATTTGAGAGCCATGTAATAATCTCACCTTTAAACTTGTCAAAATATCTCCAAAAGAAAAACACTGCATTGCGAGGAAAAAATGAAATACTGTATTAAGTAACATGTTAAATCAAGCTAAACCTTGCAAATATTGTGAGCACTCGGAAAGTTACACGTCACTCTGTGGTCTTTTTATGTGCATGTACGTTTATGAAGGAGGTATAGACAAAAGGAATGTGCGCCTTTAAATGTTTGTTTTGCACTGCACATTGGGAAGGCTTCTACGGAACGCATAGGACATTTTTTCAGGTGGCACCTCGCACTTTGTAACTTCTACGTAAAATTTATAAATCTGTTTTGAAAAAGCAACAAATCATACCAGACTTGCGCCGTCTCCTGGGAATGCTCGAGGAACAAACTGTGAAGTGGAGCAGGTTTCCATTCCTGGGCAAATACAATTTATGTATATATATATATATATATATATATATGTATAACAAGAAGAATTGTCCTGACAAGCGTGTTGTGGCACACTTATTTCACCGGTGGTGCTGGTTGAAGGCAGGACGTCCGTATTTCAAAAGAAGGGATTTCTCTTTCACTTTGTCAAGAGAAAAAAACAGCACTTCGTCATTGTGCAATTAATGATTAAACTTTTATTCCATTCGTGGGATTACAAACAAACAAGACAGGAATCCCCTGACGCGTTTCGGTCACACCGGACCTTGTTCACAGTAAAAGTTTAATCATATATATATATATATATATATATATATGTATATATATATATACTGGAAGATGAAGGATCACAAGAAAACAACAGCCAGCCAGGGCAAAAATCTGGATCTGAAAGGATGCAACGAGTCACAAGAAAATGTAATATATAAGAAAAAAGTGACTCAAACAGATGATCTCACCAAAGAACAAAAATATATTTCTACTCCAACGTTTCAGCTTCCGCCTTCCTCAGATAGTACAAGATGGTTTGCTCAGTGGCTGCACAGCTGACACTGCTGGATTTTCAAAAAGCATCATGAGTGAAGATTCCAATTGGAATGTGGAATCAATGCAGTCCTGAGAACTCTTCAGATATGCAGAACTCAAGTGGTATTGTCAGTGATGTTCAGTCCATCTGGATGCAGTGATTTTTAACGGTACATCCAGAAATTTTCTTTGATGTCCAATAGTTCTTTAAAACATGTTCCACAGGGAAAAACTTCAGATCTGATAGTAAATGGTCCACAAGGTTAAAACAATTAGCTACAGGCTGGTCAAGTTTCTTGTTAATTATTGCTGATTTATGGTTCCTGAATCATGTACGTAGTTCATTCACTGTTTGGCCTACATATTGTTTTTTACAGCTTTTATGTTGGCGCTAAATCACATAAATAATGCATGTTGAGCAACATGTAAGATGCTGCCTTATTCCATAGGTCCTTCTTGTAATGGAGCTAGTTACTGATGAGGTTTGTAAAAGGTATTCACATGTGATGCACCTTTTAGAATCACAGCAATGAACTCCTGCATTTGTTACAGCTTGCTTAAGTTCAGCTCTCACAATAAGCAATCATAAATTGGGAGCTCTACGGTAAGCAATGACTGGCGGTTTTGAAAAAAGCTTTTGCAGTCTTTTACAAGTGGATAGCAAGAGAAAAGTTGTATGTATTATATTTCTGTAGTTGGGAGCTGATGGATGATAGTCAACCACAAATGGGATTCTGTCACTTTTGTTTCTTCTGTTGGTATTCCAAATAAGTGCTTCCCTGGGTAACTGCAAATACTTGTAAATTTGTTGCAGAATGATATGCAGAGGATAGCCTCGCTTTTTAATTAAGCTAATAAGCTCCTGCAGATGGTCTTTACAAGTGTCGTCATTGCTGCAGAGTGCTTGGCTATAGATGATGCTGAGTTTTGTGTGTCGTGGGTGACATGAAGTCCAGTTTAGATATAAATGAGCATCTGTAAGCTTGTGGTACAGATCAGTTATAATTTTTTGTTCATGAATGGTGAGTAACACATCCAGAAAAGGGAAATTACTCTTCTGTTTAGTATTGTTGCTAGTGAATTGATGGTAGGATGGATACTGTAGATAAAATCTGTAAATTGCTAGAGTGTTCTGCTTCCTGCATTTCATATTATAAGTATGTCATTAAGGTATCGTAGCCGTACCAGTGGTTTGATGTTAGAACTCACAAGTATATAGTTCTCCAGTTTGCCCATGAAAATATTTGCATAGGAAGGAGCCATCTGAGTGCCCTTGGATGTTCCTTGTATCTGGAAATAGTGTTTACCATTGAAGGTAAAATTGTTGGATTTAAGGATAACTCTTGAAAAGCTGGTAAGCACATTTGTTGATGGTTTTTTCACAGTTCTTTTATTAAGAGCTTCAGATAATGCCATAAGCCCATCATCATGTGGTATATTGGTGTACAATGATGTAACATCAGATGTAGCGAGAAGAGTGTCATCATCAAATGTGTTGGTTTGGTTGAATTTTTCAATAATCTGAAGAAAGTGACTGGTGTCCTTAACAAATGATGGAAGTTCTTGGACAATGGGCTGGAGGTGCAGGTCAGCAAATAAAGATAGTCTCTGAGTGGCCGTATCATTGCCAGAGATGATGGGGCGGCCAGGATTGTTCATTTTGTGAATTTTGGGAAGCATAAAACATTTTCCAGGTCGTGGTTTGGGGTGAACAAGTATATCTGCTGTTGTTCACCAATGAGGTTTAAGCTCCTATACTTTGCAACCATGTTATTGATTTCTTTGTTCAAGTCTTCTGTGGGATCAGTTTCTAAAGGTTTGTAAGTGTTGGTATCCATCAGTTGTCTCATTCCCTCCTCAATATAATCACATACTTTCATGGCAACCACTGCACCACCTTTGTCTGCCGGTTTTATAGTAACATCTGTTCTCTGTTGAAAGTAGTGGAGAGCTTTTCTTTCCTCTCTGGTAATGTTATCAAAAATCCTTTTAGGTGTTGATTCTTTGATGAGTTTGTTAATGGATAAAATGTATGTATCAAGAACAGGATTTCTACCACATTGAGGAGTCCATGACTCTGGATGGCAGAACGTCTTAAATGGATCTGGAAGGTAGCTTGGCAGATCAACATTAGAATTATTGTGAAAGTATTCTGCAAGTCTGCATCTTCTCTTGAAGGTTTTTAGGTCTCTCTTCATGTTGGCTGTATTGTGGTCCTTCGGTACAGGACAGAAATAGAGGCCTTTGCTCAAGAGGTTTAATTCACCTAGTGATAGCAGCACTCCAGTTAAGTCAGTAACTGTATCTGATGTCTGGAAGGGTTGTAGCTAGCTGGTGCTATGCAGTCTTCTTTGTCTTAGAAATCTTCTGGTTTTTTTATGCCGTTTACCCACGGGACATACACTGACAAGTGAATCTCCAAAAACAGAATGATTTATAAAGTGGTGATTTGGGAGAGAAGGTATATGAAATCTTAACATGTATCTTTTTAGTTTTGCAGATTTAATTTTAAAAGTATTCCTTGGTGTGATCTTTTTTACTTCTGCAATCTTCTACAGTATGTGTGCCACTTCAGAGTCACTTTTTGTGTTCTTTAAAAGTTCCCATTCTTTTTGTAGCATATACTCACCTTTCCACCCACAAGCCCTACCTATCCAAAACCCTAACAATGACCTTACCACCCCAAAACCTATACTCACCATAGAACCTAAACACTCCTTACCACCCCAGAACACATGCTGACCCCAAACCTGAAAATGCCCTTACCACCCCACATCCCATACCCATCCCAAAACCTAAAACTGCTCCAATGCCGTTGCCACCCCAAATCTCATACCCATCTTTACACCTAAACACCCTTTACCACATTAAATCCCATACCCATCCAAAACCCTAAAAATGTCCTTACCATCCCAAATCACATACCCACCTTTAAACATAAAAATGCCCTTACTGCCCAAAGAGCCATACCCACCCTAAAACCTAACAATGCCCTTACCACCCCAAAACCCATACCCACCCAAAAACCTAAAAATGCACTTGCCACCCCAAATCCCATACCCACCCTAAAACCTACTTAATACTTACCAGTACTTACCTGTTAAACCTTTACCATTCAAATACCTTTACCATTCATGCCTTTACAGCGAAATTTGTTGTAAAGGCCTGCGTGGTAAAGGTATATTCATGGTAAAGGAATGCGTCGTAAAGCCATGCATGGTAACTGCATATGGGTGGTAAAGGTATTGTGGTAAATGCGTTACATTGCATTTGCCGCGTTGTAAGTGATGTTTCCCACTCGGAGATGGCTGAAGCCAGTGATGGAAGTTGCCTGCGTTGCTTGGATGCCACTGAGGGCTGTTCAATGAAGCTGTCAATCATGTGCTGCTCGGTCCTGGACCTGAGGATTATCGGTATTGATGCGCAGTGTGGAGTCAGGTGAAGCTGTCAGGTAGGTAGGGTGGAGTACACATCCAAGGGCCAAGGACCTGAAGGACAATACTAGGGACTCGGGACTCACTCCCACAGATGCCTTTAGAGGGCACTCAGTCAGGTACAGTTTAAACTGGTCAGCTGGAAAGCAGGAAGAGGACTCTGGAAATTTGTAGTAGCCCTTTAGCTCAAAAAAGGTCAGCCAACTGATCTTTAGAGATACTTATGGGGTTCTGCGTTCAAGGCAAGCAGGTCCAATTTTCTTTCAGGTTCTACAGACAGCAGGGCAGTCCTTCTTCTGATTCTTCTTATGTCCAGAATGTTCTGAGGAGAGTGCTATGAATCCCATATGTATGCCCAGTGCTAGTCTGTGAGTGGGGGCAATCACTGGCACTATCTAAACAATGAGGTAAACATTTCCAGAGGGGACTCTACCTAATTCACAACACTTTCAGTATGTTGTACTGTAATCTATCCCACAGTGCCCTTCTATATCTAAATACAAGATGACAGGACCTTTCTTCCCTTAGTCAGTGTTCCCTGGCCACACCCCGAGCTGTGGCTATCATAATGTGCAAACCCTTCACAGTGGTCACTCCAGGCCAGGTGTAGGCATCTTTCCCTCCCATTGGGTTTGGATTCAAGCTGACTAGCAGGACAAAGAAAGGGAGCAAACCTGATTTCAGGTTAATTTGCTTGTGAGTGAGTAAGACCCTTTGAAATGTAACTAGTCTTTGGGTACAACCCGAGGCCATTGTGTCAAGGGATGGCCAAACCCTCCCTACAACCAACCCCTTTCTCCTCTGTCTAGGAGCAATCCATATCTCATAGAAAGGTGTCCTTTAGAAGTCAGGTGACAGTTGAATATTGGCAGAAAAGCCTCTAGAGCTTTAGATAGGGATAAGTAACTTTTCTTAAAGTACATCTTTCAACATAGTTAGTCAAAATTTGATGCCATCATTAAATTGGCTTTTGAAAAACTATTAGAGTGACTTTGACAGGTTTAATTGTCAGTTTGAAAACTACATAGCCAGGCTGTAGGGCAGACTTAGAGACGTTCTTTAGAATGCTACTGTAGTATGCAGCACAGTAAGAGCAGCGGCTCACTAGTAGCATTTAACATACAGGCTCCAGTGTACATATAGTATCATATTCTATGGGCTTATAATTACAGCGTGCCAATCAGGTGTATACCAGTGTCAGCGTGTCTGAAGGGAGATCGCAGCAGTTTACCCCTGGTTAGCATGGCTATGGTTTGCTGAGTTCTAATGCCAACAAAAACAGTTCAGTGAAGAATCTGGAAGGGGGAGGAATCCCACTCAATAGATGGGCATTTCCAGCATGAATGCAAGAAGACAGAACATTTGTGTAAGGGTCTTATCCTGATGCTGTCTACAGAAATACAATGATCACATTGTGTTAGTTGTCACTTAACATGGATGTGCTGCACAGTTTCCCTTTTCCATTCCATTGTGTGATACTAGATAAATCACCCCCTAGAAAAATAATCTCTATAAATCTCAGTGTCTTTGTCACTTAACATAAGAGCACTTAGAAAGAGGCTAATACCGGTGCGAACCTCTATGTACACTGAATTAAAAAAAGTAACAAAAAAAGAAACATAATAAAATTATTGAATTGGGTCCTAAATAGCAATCCAATTAGGAATATTTATATACAGAAATATAATAACCAATAATCACAGTGACATATTGGCAAAAAATCTATATATAAAAATTAAACAATATTCAGTAATGTACATAACTACATCAAAAGACAATAGGGGCTAGTCAAAAAGGATTGTTTTCATTATTTAAAGTAGTATTCCTGTAGTATTCTTTTGCATACTCTTACATGACTTTCTGAATGTCCCCAATCTTCTAACATGGAAATATCAGGTTATATTGATAAACATATAATAAAAGTAGAAAGGATAGTGCCCTCTCTACACTTTCACTAAAGGGCAGTTGGGAAGGATGGGCTGATTTCCAAAAACATAAAGCAGTGTGTAATAGGGTATTTCTGCTGTACTATTTCCATAAATCATAAATTAATTTGTGACTCAGCCCCAGAGTGCTGAATCAACACTCTGTAACAATAATCAAGGTTGCAGGAGCAGTGTACAAACTTAGGCTGTAATAAATGAAGTTGACATTGGTCAGTTACGAGTGCCTTCGTGGAAGTGTGCATCCCCTAAGGGCCATATTTATACTTTTTGATGCACAACTGCGCCAACGCAGTTGCGTGTCAAAAATGTTACCGCCGGCTAACGCCATTCCAAAGTGCCATGCGGGCGCCTTATTTATTGAATGACGTTAGCCGGCGCTGTGGACTGGTGTGCGTCAAAAAAAATGACTCACACCAGGCAGCGCCGGCGTATGGGAAAATGGGGCTTGTGCACCAAAAAATGGGGCAAGTCAGGTCTGAGGCAAAATTCTTGCCTCAACCCGATTGGCGCCATTTTTTTGACGCCCAACCTCCACTGACATGACTCTTGTCTTAGCAAAGACAGGAGTCATGCCCCCTTGCCCAATGGCCATGCCCAGGGGACTTATGTCCCCTGGGCATGGCCATTGGGCGTAGTGGCATGTAGGGGGGCCCAAATCAGGCCCCCCTATGCCACAAAAAAAAAGGTAAAAATATACTTACCCCAACTTACCTCAACTTCCCTGGGATGGGTCCCTCCATCCTTGGGTGTCCTCCTGGGGTGGGCAAGGGTGGCAGGGGGTGTCTCTGGGGGCATGGGAGGGCACCTCTGGGCTCCTTCTGAGCCCACAGGTCCCTTAACGCCTGCCCTGACCCAGGCGTTAAAAAACGGCGCCCAGCAGGCTGTGCGCCGTTTTTTAAGGCCTGCCCCCTCATGTGCGTCAAAATGACGTCACAGTATAAAAAAGGCGCACAGGCCTTAGAGTCATTTTTTAGAAGGGAACGCCTACCTTGCATATAATTAACGCAAGGCTGGTTCCCCCTTCCAAAAAATGGCACACATGGTGGAACTTTGACGCCCGCTGCGTCGGACGTCAAAGTATAAATATGGGGCAAGGTTTGCGCCGAATGTGCGTCAAAAATTTTGACGCACATTCGGCACAAACAGAGTATAAATATGCCCCTAAATGTTTTTGGGACTTTGTTAATTATTTTTTTTTTAAATAATGTTTGGGCGAGTTAGAGGAATGTCACAATTACCACACATCCTCCTATTGACTATTCAAATTGCAAAACAAGTGGTAGTCTCCGTTCAAAATGTAAATAAAATCCTGCCAATGGTGTAAAAGTAATCCTGGTAAGGATCCTTTGATGACACAACAAGCGCTGGGGGCATTTTTCTAAGATTAGCTGACTTGAGTGCACCTAATATTGAGATTTTCTTGTTATTTTACACCAATTTCTCATCTTACAAATGCCAAAATTCTAAATGTGACTTGCAGCAAGGGAGCATAGGTTGGCGTACTGCAGGAAAGTGTGATTTATCTCCATGCTGTGCCTCAGAATATTGAATACAGCAATGTCACAAAAATGTGCTGGAAGAATAAAGTTACAAAAATACACCAGCCAGCCAATCAGAGTGCCCACAGGAATTGCAGAAGCCTCTCTCTCTCATGGGAGCTTGAAGGCTCACAGGAAAAATGGGCCTCTTGAGCAATCACAGGGCTCCATTTTTGATTTTACGTTCTCGCAGGAGGCTTAAGTAGCTCTCGCAAAGACCAGCTGTCAAAATATACAACTATTTTTCACCCTTAATTTCTCAAAAACTACTGAACAGATTTACACCAAATTCTAGCTTCTTGTTAAATTTTGTGTATCTCTGTTCACACATTTTTGCTAAAACCTGTCTGAAAATGCATGGAGATTTTATTATTTGATATCCCCTTTTTTACTCAGCCCCTCACTTGACAGATCACCCCAGCACTTTCCAGGTGGCTAAAGTTTTTTTGGGAAAGTTTCATTAAGATTTGTCAAACTGGGCCTCATTTGACAAATCACCCCAACACGTTCCAGGAAGGAGCTGAGGTGGCTGAACATTTGTGTGTAAAGTTTCAAGAAGATTTGTCAAACTGGGCAAAAGTTATCAGCAAATCATAAAACACTCTTTCTATAGATAAGCAGACCTAGATTTAACTACCTGGTAACGACTACCACCAGGTAAAATATATATATATATAAATATATAGAGATATCTAGATATCTTTGCAGTTTAATATGTAATACTTTAGTAAAGTCACAAATGAAAATATACTCTCCGAAGTCTGCATTTTTATGATTTTTTTCAATGTTGTTCTTTAAATATGTGCCATATTCTCCACAACACATGAAGTTATTGTTAATAAGCAGCATGTAACAGTGGCATTATGAAAAAACAAAATTGTTCAAACTTCAGCTGTCGGGATGACTCGCTGAGCTAAAACTTGTCACAGCACAGGTAGTGATCTACAGGCTACAAGCTTAAACTTGGCAGTTTTCCATCATAAAGAGGTAATTAAATTGAATAGCATTAAATTAGGTAATAGTAACTCCTTTCATCTGTTAATTACATATCTTTGCAATGGCACGCGTGTATATGAAGCAAAAATTATTAAGAGTAGTTTCAGAGAAAACCATCAGTCCTTCTTCCACAAATAGAATTAGTAGGTCAGGAACAAAGATTTCTACTACCTTTCCTCAGTTCTAAGAGTCCTTATAACTTCATATGTATCATCTTCCTATGTAAGGCATTACTCAAATACTTTTGAAAGTGCGTCCACCACTACATTACTGCATAACTCAAAAGCACTGCAAAGGTCCTTTACACCGTGGCGAAGCATCCTCGGACATAGTAAGTGATGTTCTGCATACCTATAAAAGTGCACACAGATGTTTCATCTACATTGTAAAAAACGGGAGCTCGTAATATCCCACACATTATAATGTATGTGTGCTGTATTTTATTTTCAGAACACACCTGTAATAAGAATAAGAAAATGATCAACTCATGAGCATGTAATAAGTTATTACTTGCAGATCGTGACCTTACAGTGCCCAATGGGCACAGCCAACCTTCACTCATCATGAAGGAAGTTGGGGTGTGGAGACCAAGCCCTGTATGTGTGTAGAAATGCTTTCTAAAATAAACTGTCACTTCATAGAGACAGTGCTTGAGGTTGTGTTCCAACTTCCCTCATTGTCACTGGGTAGGAATGCAAGCTGCAGTGCTTAACTTGAGCCAGTGGTCGTCAGTGGAGGCCATCGGCATGTATTTTTTGGGAATAGCGCTTATTTTCACTCATCAGATTCTTCCCGAGACCAAGAGAGCAAAAAACACATAAAACATAAAGATAAAGGAAGAGAAAGACAGAAAACCTGTCACCAAAACAGAAAGCAGAATCCTGTGCACGTGAGATAATGGGGCAAGGAGTGCCTAGCCGGGAACTAAAGAGGCCAGAGGAGCATTCAGGAATAGGCACCATTCGTATTTGGCAAACTGATATTTCATAGTTGCCACCGCTGGTGTCTGAGCAGCACTTTGGGAACCAGCACTTATTATTTTACAAATAAAGCATTGGCAAACCTTCTATGGCACCCTGAATAAATTGCCAGCTCGGGACTGTGTATGAAACAAACATTATTTCTTTCACAGGTGAAGAGTAGACAAACTTGTTTGGGTGTTCCTGTACCTTTAACCTATGACCGCCTTTATAGCCTGCACCAGGGTGCATTATGGGACATGTATTTTTGTTTTAAAATCGAAAACCCATGTAAAAGGCTGTGAGCTAAAAAGGCAGGAACCGTTTGACACATAACATGTGGGCACAGGTAGCCTATGTAGTGTTTTTTTAGGAAGGAGGAAGAATCCACATATTACATGGGATATAATATCCCTTGCTTTACATAGTAAGGATATTGTAAGATGTCCCTGAACAATAAAGGGTCAAGAAAATCATGCAATATCACGATTTACTTATTTGTTTTATTTATTTTTTTGTATTTACCCAGTAATCTTGGCACTGAAAACACAGAAATCAAAAGCAAACCAACTAACCAAATGAACAATTGCCTCAAGAAGCATTATATACACGTATTAGATGTTAGGAAAGGAGTCAAGTATGCCTTTTTGTACAGGTAGCCAGTGCAAAGAAGTCAAAGCTGGATTAATATGGTTCCCTGGACTTAGGCCAAGAACCTGTCCAGGTGCATAGGTTTGGCCTAGCTGCAATTGATGGATCAAGAAATCATGGAGATCCATGTATTTTGCATTGAATTATTGCAGATGGGAAGATACAAATGCATTAAGAAGTTATATTTTTCAGTGGAAATTCAAACAAGTGTCTAATTTGTTTTCGCAAATAAAGTTGAAAAATGATGAATTAGGAACTGTATTGATTTGAAGATATAGAGTAAAAGTTAAGTCTATTTTTGCTCTCAAATTCTTTTCAACTTGGACTGGTATTAGTTGACCCTTGAGACGAAGGCCAGATATTTAGCTCCCAGAATGTAGAGATGGTTTAAATTGACACATTGGCCCTCATTGTGACTTTGGTGGTACATACGTAAGACCGCTGAAGCCACAGGTGCCGAAAGACTGCCAGTTCTAGTGGCTCCACTGCCAAAAGGACAGTGCACTCAGTATTATGACCTATAATACGGTGTGGTGGTGTCCTGATGGCGGGCGCTGCCAGCTGTGGAAGCACTGGGACACATCCCCTCCAGGACGACCTCCTGGACGGAAGAGGTAAGTGGATCGTCCGATAGGAGAGGGGGTTGTGGAGGTGCATGTCTGTGTGTGTGAGTGATTGTGGATGGGTTGAAAGGTGTGTGTGAGTGTTTGTTGATGGGGGTGAGTGTGTGAGTGCATGTGTGTGGGTATGAGTGATTGAGGGCGTGAGTGCGATTGAGCGGATGGAAGGGATGGGTGCCTGTATGTGTGTGCATGTGCATGTAAGTGGACGGGGAGGGGGGTGAGTGGATGGGGAGTGGGGTGCATGTTTGTGTGAGTGAGTGGCGAGAGCTGGTGAATGCATATATGCGGTGCAGTGGGGAGTGGGTGTGAATGTATGTATGCGCTGAGGAGGGGATGAGGGGGAAGTGAATGCGTGCGTGAGTGCGGTGTTTGTGTAAGTATGTTAGTGTGAATGGAGGGGTTTGACGCAAGTGCGTGGGTGAGTGAGAGTATGTGCGTGCATGTGTGCCGCGTATGTGGATATGTGTGCGAGTGTATCCTGGAGACAGGAAAGCTTCTTCCTGTCGCCAGGATGCAAAACCGCTGGCTTTTTCTGGTGGTACGCCCACCACAAAAATGCTAGCGGTATCCTGCATTGTAATCGCTAGCGGTATTAGGGCATCTCCCGGGACGTAGGTCTCACCTCCAGTCAGACAGACCGCGGAAAAGAGGCAGGATGGGCAGAGTATCAGAGGTTTGGCTTGATTCATGTATTTTTTGTGCCATTTGTTAACGCCAAATGAGTCCTCGTGTCCAAAATGAACATGACAATTCATTTAGCAATGCATATCATACCAAATGCTAGTTTTGCATTTCTCATAATTATGCGTCATTTAGCATAATTTTTCCAAAATGTTTAAAAAAACATAGCATAAGTATGTAAAGGATCCTGGTAGCTGTGAATTCATTTGATGAGTGAGAACCAGAACATTACTGCATTAAGCCCCACGGACGTGGTCAGTGAACTGCTCTGCCTCAGTGTAGCTCCTTCAGTAAATGCAGTCCATGTCTGTTGAACTCTGACCCTGGTCAGAAGTTAAAGGCCCTCCTCCACCCACAGGCTCTTGCCTGCACCTCATCCCTGGTGTCTAGTGAGAGAGCTTTGCTCTTCTGCTAGGCTGCCCACCAGCACTCAGCCTCTTTTTCCCTGTCTTCTCCTTTTTGAGCTTTTCTGCTTACCGTATTGTGCCCTTGCACTTTCTGTGCTTTTTTCTACCTTATTCCTCTTTTTCAGAGTTTTTTACTCAAATTTTGCTATTTCTCTCTCATTCTCTCTCATTTATCTCTTTCACGCATTTTCCCAACTTTCCCTCTTCCCTCTCCCCGCCGCAGCCACCACCACGGCCACGCCACCTTTTTTCACGCTGATTTTCCGCTCCCTCCTCCCAGCGGTCCTCTCCTCCTCCCTACTTAATAATGCCCGCTGCGCTGTAGGAAGTGCAACCCCACTGACATGGTCAGTAAGCTGCTCTGCCTCCGTGTAGCTCCTCCAGTAAGTGCAGCCCATGTATGTTGAACTCTGACCCCAGTCAGAAGTTCGAGGCCCTCTTCCTCCCGCCGGCTCCTGCCTGCACCTCATCCCTGGTGCCTAGTGGGAGAGGTTTGCTCTTCTGCTAGGCTGCCCAACAGCCCTCGGCCTCTTTTTCTCTGTCTTCTCCCTTTCGTGCTTTTCTGCTTGCTGTATTGTGCCTTTGCACTTTCTGTGCTTTTTTCTATCTTATTCCTCTTTTTCTGTGCTTTTTACTCTTATTTTCCTATTTTTCTTGCATTTGCACTCATTTCTCTCTTTCACGCTTTTTCCCAACTTTAACTCTTCCCTCTCCCCCGCTGCTTCCCACGCGGCCTGCCCCCCTTTTTTGCTCTGTTTTTCCCGCTTCCGCCTCCCAGCTGTCCTCTCCTACCCTCTCTCCCTACTGAATGGCGGCCACTGTGCGGACGCGCAGCGAATGCACCAAAGGTGCGCCAAAGGCAAGCCCGTCTGCACCCGTCCGTGACACGACCACGACCAGCGCCAGAACCCCTGGACCTCCCACCAGCCACCTCTACATGCCAATAGCACTCCACGCCCTCAAACCAGGATGCAACAACAACTGCAAGCCCTCATCACCGGCCGACACCCACGGACCCTTCAGCTGCCTCCGCTGCCGCCAATCATACACCACCACAAAGACCTTCGACCCAGCACAAACCATGCACAACAACACACCCACACCGACGATCCTGAAATGCATCCTCCTCAACTTTATCTCCCCCCACAAAAACGCTACCGAAATCTGGGACCTCCTTGACAGCACCACCCCTGACATCGCATTCCTCACCGAAACCTAGACCAACACCACCTCTGGCCTGGTCATTGCCATCGCCATTCCCCATTGATACAAGATCACCTGGAAAGACCACCCCAGCCACCCTGGGGGGGAATCGCAATCGTCCACAAGTCTAACATCCAACTGAGTACACACTCCGAAGACCCCACAAGCCTGATGGAACACCTTCACTTCAAACTTCAGACAAGTCCAACGTCCACCCTCAGGGGAACCCTCATCTACCACCCACCCGCTCCCCACACACCTTTCTCTGACTCTAACACGGACAGTATCACGTACAAGCCATCGCAGCCTCCAAATACACCCTGCTGGGAGACCTCAACTTCCACGTCGACAACCTACAAGACCCCAACATCACATCTCTCCTAGACAACCTCCACAACATAGGGCACTGACAGATCGTGACGGAACCAACACATTCAGCAGGACACACCCTTGACCCCATCTTCACAACAGGAACCTCCGTCACCTTCAGCCACACCTCCAAACATCCAAAGACAGACCATTGCTGCATCCATTCCACCTTCAACACACCCACCAACCTCAGACCCCAACACCAACCATGTTGTAGAAGCTTGGCAAGAATCACCGACAACCAGCTCACCGCCATCCTCGCCAACTCCAGCCCCATCACACACAACAACAACCTGGACATCGCAGCCAACACCGTAGCCCCCCTCAAAATGAACAACAGCACCCACGCCAAGAAAGCCAGCTGGTTCACCACAGAACTCCTAGAATCCAGAAGCACATGTCAATACCTCAAGAAGATCTGGAGAAACACCAAATCGACAGAAGCCCAAATCAACTTCAGAGCCACCACCACCACACACCACCATCTCATCAAAAGCACCAGAAAGAAAGCAATACAAGAAAAAGTCTCCTCACATACAAACAACTGTAAGGAACTCTTCAGCATCATCAAGGAGTTTTCCCAACCCAACAACAAATCAATGGACATCCTATCCTCTCAGGATCTCTGCAAAAACTCAACACATACTTCCACCACAAAATCAAGACCATCTATGACAACTTCAGTGAGGACCAACTACGTGCAGAACCCCCTCCACGGGAACCCAACACCAATAAACCAACGATCACCAACTGGACCCCCCTCACCACTGAAGATACACTGAAGACAATGAGGACCATACACTCCGGGGCCCTCATGGACCCATGCCCCCACCACATCTTCAATAGAGCCACGGAAACCATCGCCCCCAAGCTCCGCCTCGCCATCAACCGCTCCCTAGCAGATGCCTCCTTCCCCGATGACTGGAAACACACCGAGATCAACCCTCTCCCCAAGAAACCCTCGGTGGACACCACCGGCCTACAAGAACTACAGGCCCATCTTCCTGCTCCCTTTTCCAGTAAAAGTCATCAAGAAAGCCATCAGCAGCCAACTCACCACTTTCATCGAAGACCACAACATCCTCGACACCCCCCATTCTGGCTTCAGAAAAAACCACAGCACTGAAACAGCCCTCCTAGCCATAACGGATTACATCCGCTCACTGCTGGACAAGGGAGAGACTGCGGCCCTCATCCTGCTTGACCTCTTGGTGGCCTTCAACTCAGTCTCCCAACACACCCTGATACGCAGACTTCACGAGGCCGGAATCAGAGACAACGTCCTCGACTGGATCCGATCTTTCCTCTCCGGTAGAACTCAATGAGCAAGACATCCCCCCTTCCTCTCGGACCCCACACCTACCACCAGCGGAGTTCTCTAGGGATCCTCCCTCAGCCCCACGCTGTTTAATATCTACATGGCCCCACTAGCTGCCATCATCAGAAACTACAGACTCAACATCATCTCCTAAGCTGATGACACCCAACTCATCCTCTACCTATCCAACAAACCCAACTCAGCCAGACAAAACTTCAGTGAAGGCATGGGAGCAGTTACCAACTGGAAGAAAAGCAGCTGCCGACACTCAACGCAGACAAAGCTGAAGTACTCTTCATGGGCCCTCAACTCAACGTGTGGAACGACTCCTGGTGGCCCCCCTCCCTCGGAAGCCTGCCCACCCCCATGAACCAAGCCCACAACCTCAGAATCATCCTGGACTCCAAACTCAACATGGACCCCCAAATCAACTCAGTCGCTTCCAACTGCTTCCATACCCTGTGCCTCTTACGCAAGACATTCAAAAGGATCCCCCTCGAACACATAAAGACCGTCACACACGCCCTCCTTACCAGCAGACTGGACTACGGCAACGCGTTCTACGCCGGAATCAACAAGAAACTCACCTCTAACTACAGAGCATCCAGAACACCGCCGCCAGACTGATCCTCAACCTAACTCAACACTGTTACATCTACCGGCACCTGCGCATATTGCACTGGCACCCCATAGAGAAAAGAATCACCTTCAAGATCCTCACCCATGCACACAAAGCCCTCCACGACACCGGATAAGCCTACCTGAACAGGTGACTCAATTTCCAAGTACCCCACAGGACCCTACGCTCAGCCCAGCTCTCTCTCACCAAAGTACCCCGCATCAGAAAAACAAGTACAGGGGGATGCTCATTCTCCTACCTAACCACCACAGCCTGGAACACCTTACCACCCCACCTCAGAAAGACTACACCCCTACTCAACTTCACAAAAGAGCTGAAAACATGGCTATTTGAAGACATGGTTATTTGAAGAACTACTGCACTGATGGATGCTCCATGCCCCCCCTCAGCGCCTTGAGACCCTAACGGGTGAGTGGTTGCGTTTAACAAACACTGACTGATTGATTGATATACAGTTAATGCACGCTGTCTGATAGCATTCTGTGGGATTGCATTCACTTAAGTAGGAATTTATTGATTACTATTTAATCATAATAATAATGCAAATTAAAGATCCAGTTACGATCAAGAGCAGCAAATTGCACAGGCTAGTACTGAGTGTAGGAATCTGGAGCAGCTAATGTGTATGCTCACAATACCACCGGCCAACTATTACATGCTTCCCAACATATTTTGACCAGAAGGTGGAGGTTAGTAACAGGGTCTTTCTGTTAGCCATTACATTGTCTAGCATGGACAAATCGATTTTGACTTCACTTCCCAGGGGGAAGGCTGTAAGGATATATTGTCAGCTCCCTTGATGAAGGAAATCCAATTCTTCCAAAATGTTGATATCAGAGCAGCTGTATTCTCCAGTTGCTAAGGATACATTTACCTGCTAGTGTAAGTAAAAAATCTAATAAATATTCATCCTCTTCTTTCTGTAAGTGTGGGTCCTGGGTACCCCTTAGGAATGGGTGAACTTAAAAGAGGGTTCCAATGAACTCAAGGATGTTGTTGCAAAACTTTGACAAGGATGGGCAATAAAAAACACCTATGTGCAAGATCATCATCCCCTTGGTTGCAGTTCCAACAAGTGGGAGTTTCTTTAAGTTTCACCTTGTGCAGCTAGGTTGGGGTCCAGAACATTCTAGAAATTTACATGAATTTAGCTTGGTCCAGGACTGGGGTTACCTTGTGTTAGAAGAGCAAGTTTAGGATTTTTTAACAGGTCATGGTATTTGCGGTTGACAGGCCTTCTCACCCATATATTATGTGTACCTTTCAGAAGCTTAGAGGAAGAAGGCCCCAAGAATGTATATATCTTGGAGACTTTGCATCCCAATCTGGTTAGGGTGTGAGCGAAAAGAGGCAGCAGGGGGACTTTGCCCGAGAAGTTAGTTTGCAAATGCAGGCTTTAAACTTCAGAAATGTAAAAGAGTTCAAAATATGTAGAGAGTATGTTTGTTACAAATTAGCAAATGTCAAGGTGTGTTTGCTCCAGTTCAATTGGATAATAGGGAAGATTCCTCAAGATGCCCAGTCTGTCCATCTGATCGGTTGGCCTTCCAGTTTAATCTTGAAGTTGTCCCATAGGGAAGCTAAATTAGAGATGCAGATTGTGTTGTTTAGGAGAGAGCTAATCTGTTATTTGGCTATTTTTGTATTGTTCATGATCTACTTTGATTGTGGTGGATTCACTTTGCTCATGGAAAATCTTGCATAATTATTCAGAAGCAAATAGCACAGAGTTCACTCACAGTTATTAATAAGGTCACTGTGGAGTATATAGATAGTTAAATATAATAGAATACAACACCAGGATTGTTACTGAGACGTTAAAGAAATAGGCCATTTTGTTAAGAGACTGCAGCACACTAATGGGCACTTATATGGTACACCTACTTATTAGTGTGATATAGATTGCTTAACCTGTGGGAGATGATTCTATGAGCAAGATGAGATAATAATCACCAGGATAACGTCTGTCTCACATTTTATGAACGGGAACATCTTCTGTTGTTTTTCCTGACTAGAATATATTCCCCTTTGAGGTCAGTATTAAATACCAATAAAATAACAGTTGGAACCGAATACTGGTCCCAGACTCAGTTTGTGGTGCTTGAGGAGGAGGGGACTGCTAATTTTCTTAGACACACCTGTGGCTTTGCTTTACCCCTCTTCCAGGTGGAAACAATTGCCACTGTGAAAACTGTTTGACTTCCTGGCCTAAGGAAGAATGGGACATATCACCCAAGTAAATCCAGCCAAGGTACAATCTCGGAGAGTGGAGCAGCCTAATTTAGACTTCACCCTTTGCATGTACTCTAATCATATGATACAGTTTATAATCTATATATTCAATGTGTGCCCTAACCCATTAATTCATGGGTTTCACCTTTATGCATTATTGAATCTAAAATAGGAGTGTACATTTGGAAATCATTAAGTAAAACAGTAGACTGTATAAATAACACATGCATTCACATTTATTGAATATTCACATTTTGATGATGACAGCTTGTTTCCTTATAGTTAGCAAAGTGATACTGTACTTCCATTTTGATTCCCGAGCTAAGCTTGGCATTAGACCTTAGCCGAATGCTGCTGATTTTGATGTTGATTGCATACTGCATATTTCTTTCTTTGCAGGTGTTTTATCAAGTCCCTTGTTAACTAGAGAAAGGCTAATTATTTTGTACTCTTTTTGATTTCCCTAAGTGTATGGCTTCATGCTAGACCCTCGCCTCATTTTCTGAACTTCTACACATGGTGCTGACACTTTCCTCATTCTGCACCCACAATCCAGGAGGAGGAAAACCCATTTGTGCTCGTTGTAGAAGGGCATTTTTCTAGACATAAGTCAATAGCACTTTAAGAACAGTATCCTCTAACTACCTGGTCAAGTAGGCTGGTTGTGACCAATAGTTGGACAGGATATCTAGGTCTAGTGAAGGATTTTTTAGGCATCACATAAGTCAGCTTTAGTTGAGCAGGGATTTGGCTGGAAGGTAGAGACACATTTATATAGTTTTAGGCCAAGAAAGATACTAGCTTCAGTAAGTTTTGTGCAACTTTGGGGCTAGTGGGTCTATCGAGGACCCCGTGGCTTTACCAGTTAGGACCAATTTCTTAAAATAGACAGTATCTAAAAAGCAGGGCATTGTTAATGAAGTAGTGGGTCAACATGGAGTCATTTTCGGAAAGGACTCCAATACAAAACAGAGATTAGCTGCAATTGCTAGATTCATTAGAATGTTGTCCTGGAAAAAACAGCAACCTGTTTACAGTTATCAATGGACCAGCTTGAATCTGTTTTGGGGGACTGGTAATTTCTTTAATCACTTTGAAAAGATCAGACATTGGGTTGAGTGCATTTAGAATTCTGTTGAAATAGAAAGCTTGTTTTCTTTCCTAATTGTTCTTTTAGAAACATAATTTGTTTTTATCACTTCAGTTTAACAGCAAGGATGTCAACTTGTGTGCCAATGACGTGCCAATTTCCATAAGGACTCATTCATGCTCAAATAATTCCCCAGTGAATTAGGGAACCAATTGGCATGTAAATTTACTATGTTTATTAACTGTTGGAGCAACAATGAGTCACAATATTTCTGGAAATCATCTACAAGGAATCCATCAAATGTTCAACATCCATAGAGAACACTGTCCCATTCATGGAACATCTGCACTTCAATCTGCAAATCTCCAAAAACGTCACCCTGAACACCACCCTCAAATACCAACAACCAAGACCATGAGCCACATTCAACAGCGTCATCACAGACTTCATTGCCCCACTCACCATAAACTCCAGAGCCCACATAATCCTCGGTGAGCTCAACTTCAACCTGGACAGCAGAGCCGGCCCTTGCTCCACAGCACAGAAAGTCTGGGCAAAATGGGTCCAACTGAGCTCGCCTCAGGACCAACACACTTTGCAGGACACACACTGGATACCCTCTTCACCACCAGTGACAGCATCAAATACAACTCCTCCTCGCACCTCACATGGATCATGTATCATTCACTTCCAAATCAAAACATCACAAGTCAACACACATGCTAGTATCAGTCTACTAGTCCATACCCGGGGAAAAAAATCTCAGAAGCAGATTTGCTCAGATCTATCAGCATGCATCAACCCATCACCACCCCTCAGATAACCTCAACAACGACATCACTAGCTTCCAAAACTGTATTAAGAAATGTGTGCGCCTATCAAACCTAACAAGCAAAGAAGATCCACTAAGAAGGCCAGCCAGTACACAGGGGACTTCTGAGGCCCCAAACAGTGCTGTAAACAGCTGGAAAGGAAAAGGAGAAACAGCAAGGAAACCACTAATAGGACTACCTGCAAGGATGCAAACAGATGCTACCACCGGCAACTAAGAGACACCAATAAAAGAGAGCTAGCTGATCACATCAACAGGAGCTCCAACAGCTGCAAGGAGACCTTCGTGATCATCAAGGACTTCACTATACCATCAGCATCCTTAAGCGATATCACCCCCTCTCAAGGACTCTGCAATGACCTATCAAACGTCTTGCACAGTAAAATCACAAACATCTACAGAGAACTAATTTCCAATCTACCAATCTCCAACCAAATTGGCCATCCGACAGAATGGACCACCCTCACCCGAGATGACACAGCCACAATCATTCAGACTATCACCTCAGGGGCCCCATTGGACCCATGCTCCCACCATTGTTGGGAGCCCCACCAATCAATACCATCCTGATTCACATCATCAACATTTCCTCAATATTCTTGGATGACTGGAAACATGCAGTATTCAACACCCTCCTCAAGAGCTGACTAAAACTAACAGAGCAGTTTTCATCCTATCTGTCTGCTTCCCTACCCAGCCAAATTGATGCAAAGACCATCAACAAACAACTCTTAACAAACCTGAAGATTCACAACCAGCAGGAAAACACACAATCACGATTCAGAAAGAACCAAAACAGCACTTATTGTGGCCACCAACAACAACTGGACTATCCTGGACTGAGGAAAACAGCAGCCCTCATCCTACTTGACCTCTCTGCAGCTTTCAAAATTGTCTCCTGCAACACTCTCAGTAAAGAACTCCACAAGATGGGCATTCAAGGATCCACATTCAAACAGGAAGAACTCAAAGGGTTAGATTCCCTCCCTTCACATCAGAGATCATCAACGTGACCTGCAGAGTCCTTCAGGGATCATCCTCATCCCCACCCTGTTCAGTGTGCACATGACCCGCTAGCTAACATTATTCAATCCCAAAACATCACCATATTCTCCTATGCCAATGACAACCAATTCATCCTCTCCTTGATGAACAAGACAACCAGCACCAGAACTAACTTCACCAACTGCATGACCATGGTAGCAGAGTGGACTAGAACCAACTGACTGAAGCTCAATTCCGACATGACAGAAGTACTGGCCTTTAGAAATAAGACATCTCAATGGGACACCACCTGATGGCCCTTGGCGCTAGGACCAACACCTACATCCACCTACATAAACCTGGGGATCATCCTAGACAACAAGCTCCACTTGACAGCACAAGCCAATGATAAAGAGCACCTCCAGCTTCAACATACTATGCATGCTACAGAAGATCTTCAAGTGGCTGCCACAAAACACCAGACAAAGCATCACACAAACACTCATCACAAGCAGCCATGACTACGGCAACACACTCTACACCGGATTCTCCAAGCAACTATTTCAGACTTCAGGCTACCTAGAACGCTGCTGTGAGATTCATTCTCGACCTCCATGCCACATCCACATCACACTGCACCTTGTGGAGTTTCACTGGCTCCCCATTCACGAGCGAAGTTAATTCACACTTCTAACACACAGATGCAAAGCCTTCCGCAACAGTGGACCAGCACACATGAACCAATGCATACAATTTCACCTGCCTGGCTCTTTGCCCAACACTCACTCAGTCATGCACCACCCTGCATTCACAAAAGTAGAGTTGGAGGCTGCTGATTCTCTTACCTCGCCCTAAACAACAACCTCCCTCAACAATTCAGAGCATACTACTCACTTCTTTAGTTCTGCAAGAGCCAGAAGACCTTGCTCATTGAGTAACTCCACTGGAACTACAAGCCCTCACACATGCCCAAGTGCCAGAGCATATCAGGGTTTTACAATTAGAAGCTGACGGAACAGTAGAAACTATGAACAGTCATCAATATCATCTATATTGTTCAATGTCTGGTGATTAAATATGCCCAGGTTCCCACATATGAGGGCCTGTAACCACCAGCAGCATCTGTTGGCACTCAACAATGATACATTTAAATGTGTTATCTCTATCTGTACTACATCAGGTGTGCCACAGTGAACCTTGAATATAAAACCAATTCTTGGAAGGACATGATTGAATGTAAAGGTAGTCATGTTCATATTCCATTGTCCATGCCTTTGAAAAATAAAATAGAGAGGAACTTGATGTTTTTCAAGACCCAATCTGCGATCCTCGCTTTATAACCTGTTAGGTAACATGACAAAAAAATCTTCAGCATTTTCTTTTGAAGTTGTCAAGCAGGTTTCTGAAAGTTGCAACTGGGAACTTGTTTTTCCTTTTCAGCTAAGGAAGAAAAACATTCCTTGGGGAATTAGAATGTGGCTTGAGAGAGCACTTCAGCTAATTGTTTTCCATCTCTACATATGTTGCATGCAAGGCTTGTCATGATCAGGTCTGACACTTGTTTAGAGCAAAATTATATTTTATGGTCACAATATCCTTAGAAATGAGGAAATATGAGTGAGTCACCTCCTGTATCCAAAAACAATGTTCAAGCACAGATTGGACATATAAACTGCACCACACTACTCAGATACACTCATTCCATTGCAGAGATAGGCCAGAAGACACAGTCCTCCATTGCAGAGATAGGATTTGCATATTGTGCCACTCCAAGAGCCAATACACCTTCCTAGGCACACAAAGAGATACACTCTTCATTCTTTTTTCATCAGACACTATCCTCTACTTGCAAGTCCAATTCCACACAATCACACAACCTTCAACAGACATGCATATCTAGCATTACAACAGCATCACAAAAACATAAAACACGCAGTACTAATTTGCAATGCCATTGTGACTTTTTCCAATAGTAGCGTCCTCTGAACAATACAAAATAAACAGTTCAAAACATTTATTCTGGCCTGGGATAACTAATGTGTGATCAGAAAGCCAGTTCTCATTTTTACGGCTCACGAATATTCTCTAAGAAAGACAGAATTTTGTGCCATGTTGAGTGCAAAACTGTCATGTATATTATAGGCCTCATTATGAGTTTGGCACAGTGGATTACTCCATCCCAAACGTGATGGATATCCCCCCATCTGTATTACATGTTCCATTATATCCTATAAAACTTGTAAAACAGTGGAGAGGACATCTGTCACGTTTGGGCTGGCGTAATCCTCTCTGCCAAACTCCTGATGAGGCCCTATGTATATCCTCTTCTATATAGTACCGTTTTTAAGTTAAATGTGCAAATCAATAATTCAAAAGTGAATATTTCCTTTATTATTATGTTCTGCAATGGGATAATCATGTTTGCTTGTATATATTCTCAGTATTTAATCTAAGCACTGGCTGTTCTGCTAAATATTATTGTTATTATTAATGAAGAGATTCTAGGAGATTGATAATTATGTGTATCTTTTATTCTTGTTCAAAAGAACACAGTTTTGCTGAATGAAATTAAGTGGACAGGCATCAGGCACTTGCTGTTAATGATTTATTCTGAAAGCTTCAACAACAAGGAAATCATGTTACAGAAGCTGCGCAAAAATAGTGAAGAGTTAGATGGAAATCTTCATGCCAGGCGTCAGTGGGTCAGATCTTGCAGAATCATACCATGGATTCTAACTAAAGGCGACCAAAAGGGATCCCCTTCACCTTCACTTGCTGAACCTATCAATGGAGCAGGCCTCACATGACAAGAATAGGAGGCCTTACTCTTATTTTGAACTAAGGTGGCATTGTTCATACACGTGCGCAGATGTGAACCTGAAACTTGAAAGAGGTTTTTAGTTTCTGCTGCGCTAGAGGTAGTAGAATTAGCTGAGTGCTTAGAAGTAGCAGAAATTGGTAGAATTACTATAAGTATATAACAGCAACTATCTTGGAGTTTTTTACTTTTATTCACAATTTTAATAAACACTTTTATTTGTCAATATTGTAGTTACAATTCATATGGTGTGCACTAGAATAGGATTTAAAATTTAAAATAAATCTTTAAAATCTATCCCTTGTGATCTAGTGTTCTTGAGTGTGTTATTCCTTAATAAAAGAGGGATTAGGGTTCCACTAACTATGTCTACATGATCTCATGGGAAGTATATCTCACTCAAATATTGATCAGTGGGTTATGGAGTACAACTGATTTTCTGTCTGACTGGAAATTAGTGGCAGGGGCTCTAGAAAACTGAACCATGTGCTTCAAGAAAAATCTAGAAAACATATTAAATCATAATCCATTGCAAGCACTCATACTGTTCATTCGTGTAAGTGATTGCATCACAATTAAAACATTCCTGAAAATGAGCGCGCACATTAACTGCATCAAATTCAATGACTACATTTTTGCCTCATGCATAACCTAAATTGCTTTTATTCACTGAGTCTGTTGATTTATGTTTTACACATTTGTACTTTTGTGTCAGTTATATGAATGAAGCTATTCTGTATTACAACATAACGTAATTGTTATATATTTTCAAAATGTTATTGTTTTAGCCTGTATTTGATGGACTTTGCTCACAACTAAAGGTCACATAGAAGCTGACAGTTAAGTGCTCACTGGATCTAGACAAGCATCTTGTTCATGTTACATGTTACATCAAAAATTGTAAGGACAGGGGCAGAAGCTTACCTTTACAGGAAATAAAACGTTCTTGATGTTACAGAAAATGCTTGATGTCATTGAAAGGTTTCTCTTCTTTCTTGCAGCACTCTCTTTAGTTCTGCTGTAAAAACTTCTACCATTTCATAGGGTGACTTGTGGCCCAGTGTCACTGGTGTATTGTGCATCTATGACTGATGTACCTTGGAGTCCTTCATGTACCATAGGGTGTCTTTATAACCGTCTACATCTTACTATAAAGTTGGTTGTTTGCAAGCTGACAAGTGCATGGACAACCATGCAGTGAAAAGCGTAGTAATAGGCCATTAACAATGGTATGAAAGACCTTCTGAACCAAACTGAGCTCACTGTAGCTAGACTGATATGTTGGGATGGATGAACAATGTCTTTGAAAAGTGAAACTTGAAAAATGTTGGCACTTTGTCAGTCTTGCTACTTAGCAAAATCTGGGTTAAAAGTCCAACAAAATGTAGGGCCTCATTTCGGGATTGGCAGACAGGAAGCCTGTCCTCCAAACTTCCGAAAGGGTGGCCACCCCCTACACGTTGACCTCCCTGCTCGAGTCATTATGAGTTTCCCGCTAGTTGCCAGCCTAGCGGGAAACAGGCTACAGCATTATTTCCAGCTCGTAATCAAGTCAGCAGCAATTCTGTAGCCAGTAGGGTGCACCAGCACCCTAGCAATGTTTACCATCTGCACGGCAGGCAGTGAACATTGGGATGATACTGGACGGGGGCCCTGCACTGCCCTGCCAAGCTCATGGACAGTGCTGGGGTCCCATGTAGCCTACTGCACCTGTTCTTCACCAATTCTTACATGGTGGTGTTACCACCATGAAAACGCTGGCAGAGAACAAGGTCGTGATCTATAGGACAGTGCTGCATGCAGTGCTGTCCTAGTGGATTACGATCTCTGCCAATGCCAGGCCGCCGGGATCCATGATCCTGATGGAGCTGGCTGTTCCCTGGCAGTCTAACCAGTAGTATTGCAATGTGGCGGTCTGATGGCTGCAACCACGGCCGTCCTGACTGCAACCGCAAGTGTGACGGTCTTAAGACCGCCACACTCGTAATAACTACCTTAATCTGCGGGCAAACCAGCAGGCTGTGGCTTTCCTTTCTAAAACGCTGAGACTTCCAGTGCCTCCCTAGAATGCAAAACACAGTCCAGGGAAATACAGGTAGCACTCAGTGATTCTGGTAGACTATTCTTAAAATTACCTCCTTTTGTGTGGTCTATGCCCAGATTTTTGTCTTAAATGGTTCTCCTGGCTGTAGAAGTAGGTGTGTTTTACCCCAGCTAACCAGCAGCAAAATGCCTGCGCTCCCCCTGTCAACATTAAAAACTTGGCATACCCCAAATTGGCATATTTGATTTACCGATACATCCCTAATAAATGGTACCAGAGCCTGTAAGTTAAGTATCACCAGTGGGCTGCAGCACTCATTATGCCACCTGAAGGAGTAACATTGCAATCATGAATGCAGGCCTGCCATATGCCGCCTAGCTGTGCATGTTTAAACTGCTAATTTGACCAATAATCATACTAGTCTTTAGTTGGCTGTAGATAAGACATAAAAGCACAACAGTGCCTACAATTGATATGAAATGAAATAAAATAAGGTAAAACAAATATAAAATGATAACATTCAAATAATCAGAGACAGACGAAAAATTGTCAGTTCCATAACATTTCAGAATATTCAAAGCTAGCCAATTAAAACTGATTACTGTCATGCAAACATTTTCCAAGGGGAGCTGTGGAATAAAAAGCATTGCCAATTTATACATCCTAACATTAAACTTGCTAGGGCTTTATTCCCGTTGTCAACACACAGCTTGGATGGGGAAAAAAATTCCGCCATGCTACGATTGGCAGAATTTGTCTGGAACTGTGCATTACAAGAGTAACCCCTTTTTCTGCTTATATTTTACACCAAAAAAAATGGAGAATGAGAGTGAATTATGATCACTTCAGCAGTCAGGAATTACGTTAAAGTGCTTAAGATGGAGAAAGGTTAAATTGAAATCAATGATGCTCACCAGAAGTTACCCTGTAAATGTCAGGGCCCTGGAGTCATCAACAGGGATCTTATCTTGAAAAGGGTAACATAGGTTATACTTCATAATTAGGTTATTTAAGGATTTGCCATATGATTCATGCCTAATATGGGGCAGGCCTACTCTATTCATGTCTGAAAAATGAAATACCTTTATAATATTGAACATTTTCGTCAGCTGTTTATCTATGTCAGACTCTAGGGTTTCAACCACATGCATACATGAATGAACAAAATGTTTGTAAGAAAAGATAATTAACATGATTGTTTTCTTGCCCCCCCACAAACATCAACAGCAATATTTAATAATGAAGTGAGGCAAATAATGGACTCATATGAATGTCAAACTGATCCGTTGACATTACAACAGCCTACCCCCCTTAGCTCTACCAACAGTTGAATGTATAAGATAGTTACAAAAGGTATAAAAAACATTGACATGAAAATCATCTGTTTGTCACGTTTCTTGCCAACAAATCTAATAATAGCTGCTTATGAGTGATAGCCAATCTTGGTTATCCAACTTTGAACACATGCCTTGAATATTCCATGTTAAAAAATAAACATCATCCTGATGTGCATGCTTGTTTACAGAATGGTTCAAGTGTAAGAGAACCATCAGTTTCTACTTTTGAATCCCCCTCACCTGGACCCTTTTTTATTTACAGATGTGGTAAGTCAGGCAATTTTGTTATCATCTTGATATGGTTCAAACACACCTTGGGTAGGATTTTTAGAAGTAGCCTAAGTGCATGGCCTTGATGATGCCATAGTTTGTAATCTATGGAATAGATTTCTATCCAGATTGGCCCAGGGAGGTTTTAGCCCTATAAGCAATACAGGCTACACTTCTGACCATATTGATCTCTTTACAAAGGTCTTGCAACCAGCCATAATTATTTTCAAGCCAACCCCTTGTCCCTTAAATAATGCACTCCTTTTTGCAGCTATCAGTTAAGGCCAGCATTTGTTACAGGACAAAACCATATAGGCTACTCTTGGGTGGTAATTGTAAGCACTATCTCCTTCTGTAATGAGTGATGGTGGTCAAAACGGCCATTTTGAATCTCCGTTACAGGCCCCTTTGTTAGTCCTCCATGGTGATTTCCCCGAGAAGTACCACCCCCTCGATTGACATTGGGGATTTTGTACAACTTGCACCATTTAAGCTCCTGATGGTGAATAAGGCTGCAGATCTGGTCTCCTTTCACCTTCCTCTGCACCATTTGAGCCCCCTTCCCTGAGTATTAGTTTGAGTCACCGTGTTTTTTTTTTGTATCATAAATCCCAGAACATTTAATGTATCCAAAATTAGAGTAAAAAAGTCAAGTAACAATGCCTCTACTTTCAACAATGATTTTGTAAAATAGCTCACTAATTTACTATCCAGATCTTTAAAATCTTTAGTACTAGCTGAAGTTGAATGGAATTTGGACGGACCCTGTAAATTTGAGGTAAGATGTTGATTGGGGTTTGCCTTATTCCCAACCTCACTCTTCAAGTCTCCTTTCTATTCCTTTTCGTAGGGAAGGTAATTTAAGATGGCCTTGGGTGAATGGTCATCATGAATGACCTATAAGGAGGCATTGAAATTGTATAGGCTCAGGATAGATTTAAAAGCAGAGCTGGGTCAACTCTTGACTGAGTAGCCATCCATCGGATTTACCTCCCTTGATGGGCTCCCTGGGAACTGAAAACTGCCCCTATCCCGGACAGACTGATCTGAGCAATCAAGGAAAGTCTTTCAGAAAAAAGACCCGTCTCTGAAGTAATGGCCCACATAGCATTTGTGAGGTAAGATACAATGGAAGATGATGGCAGAGTCACTTTGTTCTTGCCCCCTTTCACTCCCCTTACCCATATTTAATCCGACCTATCAAAATAATCCCTTTTGACATGCCTACAGCTTCATTTTCAAAAATAATGTCACCACTAGGTAGCGCATACTGCTGATAAGGCGGGGTGCATGATATTTAAAGGTTTGAAATATAAAAGTTTAATTTTAAATATGTCCTTAGAGTGAAAATTCCCTAAAAGCCATTTATACTGTAGCAGGATTAACTGTTCCCTTGGAAAGCATTGGGATAAAATATATTATTGAATATTGTTACCTTCTGCTAGAAAATACTGCAACCTTCGATTCTGGGCTTTTTGAGATATTTATTAAAAACCCAATTAATTGATGAAGTCAGATTTCTAATAAAATAATATTTTTTTAAAACATACTTCTAGAAAGCCATTTTTTCCCTACCTCTAGAGTCCGGGGAGCTACAGGTCTTACCCAGCTAAATATCTCCCTTGAGGTGTAAACTTGCTCCCAGAACTTCAACAAAGGCATTAGGTATAGGGAGATGTTCTGTTGCATTTGTGGGATGACAAAGTGGGCTCCGCCCAAGAACTTAATTACCTTCATAAATGCATACCCTGTCTGAGGCAGATGGAACTAACACCTGGGCCTGCCTCTTTCTTTGTCCCTCTAGTCAGTCAGGTACAAATTCCAATGAGCGATGAGCTGCACCAAGAACTGGTTTTGAGTGACCACAGAGGAGGCATGGCTCACTTTCTTGGCCATACCTCTAGAGTGGGTACAGGTGCTCTGCACAGGGCAAGAAAGGTTCTGCCTTCTTGGTTTTAGGCATGAAGGGGTGTTGTAGAATTGTTTGCAGATTGTCACACAGGAAATTCGGCAAACATGAGTTGGGCTACCCCTAGTAACATTTACCCCACTGGTTAAGGAGTGACCAGAAGTTTCTCCCACCTGCAGGCATAAATGTGACACCCACAGTACCTTCTTCAGAACATGTTCAGTTTCAGAACATGTGGAAAAGCAGAAAAGAATCAGGCCTGCTGTCTGTGGCCTAAAAGGTGCCCTGAAGATTGCAGCTGCTCTCTAGTGCTTTTTGGCAATATTTTCATATTTTAACTTTGCAAAATTCATACCTCCAGTTTCCCATTCTGGATTTGTTCGTTGGGTACCCCCCTCAACAAATACCCCAATTTCTTACAACTATGATCTGCAGTTCTGAATTGTCATATCACTGGAACATATTCTGATTGGCTGAAAGAGTGGCCATTCAGATTTCTGTTCTTATAGCAGTCTCACTGGCCATGCTTTCAACAAATTACAGTATGGCCATTTGTCAGGTTGATTCTGATTTTCCTATGGTATCCAATAAGAACAGCCTTTTCATGCATTCCTCAAGATGTATGCAGGCCAGTCACTTTTCAGCAGAACATGAACCTCTGCTAGATAACATACACAGTTCAGCTTTTTCCAGTAGGTGATACTGAGAAAATGATTTTGTCCATCTCTACCAATATGCACTCTTATATGCACACAGTCTATGAATAGAAAGACCAGGGGGTAAAATTGTGTCTATAAAGATAGGATTCACTGTCTACAATACCACAAACGAAAATCTCTGAATCCTGTGTGTCAGCTAAACATAATTGCCTAGTAACATTTGCCCCACTGGTTAAGGAGTGACCAGAAGTTTCTCCCACCTGCAGGCATGTGCCAGGCATAAATGTGACACCTACAGTACCTTCTTCAGAACATGCTCAGTTTCAGAACCTGTGGAAAAGCAGAAAAGAATCAGGCCTGCTGTCTGTGACCTATAAGGTGCCCTGAAGATTGCAGCTGCTCTCTACTGCTTTTTGGCAATATTTTCATGTTTTAAATTTGCAAAATTCATACCTCCAGTTTCCCATTCTGGATTTGTTCACTGGGTACCCCCCTCAACAAATACCCCAATTTCTTACAACTATGACCTGCAGTTCTGAATTGTCATATCACTGGAACATATTCTGATTGGCTGAAAGAGTGGCCATTCAGATTTCTGTTCTTATAGCAGTCTCACTGGCCATGCTTTCAACAAATTACAGTATGGCCATTTATCAGGTTGATTCTGATTTTCTTATGGTATCCAATAAGAACAGCCTTTTCATGCATTCCTCAAGATGTATGCAGGCCATTCACTTTTCAGCAGAACATGAACCTCTGCTAGATAACATACACAGTTCAGCTTTTTCCAGTAGGTGATACTGAGAAAATGATTTTGTCAATATGCACTCTTATATGCACACAGTCTATGAATAGAAAGACCAGGGGGTAAAATGGTGTCTATAAAGATAGGATTCACTGTCTACAATACCACAAATGAAAATCTCTGAATCCTGTGTGTCAGCTAAACATAATTGCTTATCCATTGCTTATGCATAATTCCCGTATAACACTATCCTTTAGCAATCACAAATTCAGCAATGTTATGCAGTGCAACTTGGTACTTCATCTTTCAAAGTAAAATAGAGCTCAGAAAAAGCATTTTGCAACACAACTATAGAGTATTTACAATTATATATTTTCAGTTCAATAATGAAAATATCAGTCTGAGTAATGACACCTAGTAGCAGGTCACAGATGGAAAGAACAGCCATTTTAGCTCTTAGAAACATTAAAAAGAGGATTTGTTCTGATGGAAGAAGGATGGGAATCCCATACATTTTGGTGGTTTAAAGTTCTTGATTTCTTGAAATTTGAAGTTTTACCACCAAGTGTAGCAATTATTTTAGTAAGGCTGGTTAAAGCCCCAAATGTAAATATTTTATAACTTGTATTGGTAACCTTAAATTGACTCATGGCTTATATTGGAAGCAATATGAGAGTGGCCATGATTGTACCAGATCTTTTGGTACCCACAATTAGCAAAGAAGGGGTATATTGAGATCATACAGATAGAAAAAGTATATATACATATATATATATATATATATACATATATATACATATATATATATATATATATATATACATATATATATATATATATTTATGTATATATATATATATATATATATATATATATATATATATATATATATATATATATATATATATAATTCCTGGAAACCCTTTGAGGGTTGAAAGGCTGCAGCCAATTATTAGGAATATTATTAGCTTTGGTTTGGAAACAAGTTGCTGGTGTTTGTTGTGTTGAAGTCTACCTAGTTGATTTGGTGTAAATATTTACCGTGCTCTTTGCGATGACTATAGATCTGATTTAGAATCTGTCAGATGGGGTAATCTCTCCCATGTGTGACAGATACTCCGTCCACATTTTTACAAGTGCCATAGTGTTTTGAGGCACAGAGCAGCATAACACGTTACCTTACAGTGCTTTAATGCCCTTCCCCCATTGTCTGGTGTCATTTCAGCAGCCTCCCGCCAAAGCAGGCACCCTTGCACTATGGTGCAAGGGTGCACATATTGAATGCAGGATAGTTTTTATGCCGGAAGTGGGACACCTCCCTATTGTTGTGTAAGGCAACACAGCTGTTTGCACCGCCTTGTTCACTCCATATTTATGAGATCATTCAAAGCCATGGAAAGTGGCTTTGCAGAGCTTTATAAATAAGATTTTGTTGTTTGCGCCACAGTTGTGTAAAAAAAGTGGCACAACGGCGGTGCAAGGGCATCATAAATATGGCCCTTAGTATAATTGTACATCCCTAGTAAATTGTACTATGTGTACCCAGAGCCTGCAAATGTAATCGTACTAGTGGGCCAGCAGCACTTATTGCACCAGTCACTAAAGTAGTCTTTTAAAACATCTCAGGCCTGCCACTGCAGGGTGTAGTTCAGCAGTATCAACCAGGCAAAATGAACCCTTTTCCAGGCCGGAAACATCCCTTTTTTTAATTACCCATAGCCTCTATAAGGTAGGCCCTAAAGGCTCACAGGCAGGGTGCATTACATTTAACAAGTAAGACATGCATGCTTACGCTGTACATGTCCTGGCAAGAAAAAAACTTCTTATGTCCTTTTCACTGGTATAAGGCCAATATCTCCGGTAGACTATAACTGGGTTACCCTAGTACATTTACTAAGTGATAATGCTGGATTGAGAGGAGATAGAAGTATGATGTTTGCACTCAAATTAGGTATAATCTAAAATCCCTTTTAATGGCAGTGTTGGATTTTAAGTCACAGTTCTGAAACTGCCCACTTTTTTGAAAGTTGGCATTTTCTTGTCCCAACCACTTGTGCCTTCTGTCAGTGTCCTGAGTCACATGATTGTGAAGTGCTCTGTTGTTGAGGTTTGTGTAGTGTTCCCATGATGTAACACAAAGGAGGCTTAGGTGTGGCCACCATGGGCTATCCTATCAAGATTGCTCATGGAAAACTACCTAGCTCCACTTTCACTTCAAAGGTCTTTGGCCCCGGCACACACAAAGAAACGGACAGCAGGCCTGCCCTGTCTTTTGTCACCTCAGACAGTTTGAATCGTTGACAGGGAAATATTTTCCGGGACCAGATGTGATTATAGAACAGGGATTCCCTCCTCACAAAGAGTGGCATCTGGTGTAAATATTGGACCTCACGAGCCACTCTTCAGAACAATCCTGTGTCTGTGGAAATTACAGAAGAAGAAATGTCCTGCTGCTTGAAGGGCTGCCTTGCTGCCTGCGCAGGAACACTTTACTTGCTTGCATTCATGGCAGGCTACCCACAATTCAGTTGGCTAAAGTTCTGTGTGTGCTATAGGGACACAAGCTTCAGAGGCCTCCTTCCAAATACTCAGCTGACCTGCTGAAACTGGACCTGAATGATCCCAGATGAATTCAGCTGAAGGCAGCCCCAAGTAGTGTCTCACCACATCCTGGAACCTTGGCTGACATCAGAGTGTACTCTTCCCAAAGAAAAGGAAGAAATCCCAAAGAGTAGGCTCCTCATGACCACAAACTGGGCCCATTTGCACTGAAACTCTGTCATTTGCAATGACCACCCTGGCTCTGGTGAACCCTACTCTTCACACCAACAATGACAGTCCACTGTGACTGGCAATTAGAGACCTGCACTTTGCAGTACAACAACAACACCAGTCAACCCAAAGGTACAACAATGAATGTCCATGATGCTCGTCTGGCTCTTCGCATTACTGTGATGCCCATCTGCAACACTTGACCTGCTCTTTGCACTACAGAGATGACGGTGTGCGGTGCTCCATCTGTTCCCTTCAGCCTCCTCCACAGCGAACCTAAAACTTCAGAGTGGACTTTGAAGGTAACTTTTGAGCTTGACCTGTTCCCTATATCTGACCCACGCTGTGTCACAGTCAGCCTGAACTTCTAAATTTCCCCAGGTCTAGAGCAACCAAGTGACCGCGAGTGGCACTTGGTGCTTTTAGTCACTGTTAAATGTTACCTCCAGTTCTACTGATTGGATTTTTGTCATTCTGCAATCAGATTATACATTAATATTTACACTTTTTTCTAACTTGATTTGTAAGACCTTTCAATCATAAATAACCACACCAGTTTAGTATGATTTGGTGAAGTTTATTCCCTACTGATTACAATTCTACTAGCAAGTTTATTAGTCTCAAAACCAAGAAACACATTAGCATAGTCACAATATGGCAACTCTGATAAGATTTCATCAAAGCAAGAATCACAAACATTAGAATGTAACACAGCATCAGCATAGGTTATCTTTAGCAGAGAATCATCATAATGATATTTAACAAGGCATAGATACGGTCATTTGTATATTTGCGTCAGTTTAGTCAGCCCCTCTCTAATCCTCGTATTAGCATTAGCATGTTGGGATTCATGCAAAACAATTTAGTAACACCAATTTGGAAAACATCTAACTATGGTCTCTGTCAATAGAAGCAGTTGGTACCTAGAAAGGAAAAGCAAACAGACAATTACAATTTCATTGTCATATAGTTACCCTCCGTATTTGGGTCAGCACTCAGGTTCGGTCTTCGTCCTCAGGACATCAGTTGGTTCGCCATCAGGAATTCAGCAATCGGGTAAAAAGGGGCACTTCCCTCATAAGGAGGTAAAGTGTAAACTGGCAATATAAGGCAAGAATGGTTTTAAGAACCAAACAGCAAAGTCTCATATGCAAAGTGACAAAGTGTCTGGGTCATAGTAAATCGCATCAGCATCTCCCCTAACTCTGTCCTATTCCCTCCTGTTCTCCTTTACTTCCTGGTGCCATGGGTTTTTAACCCATTTTCGTTGTACATTCCCCTAGAATTTGGTTGGACAAGGGGTTGCACCCCACTATCTTTATCCAATTGTCTTCAAATTAGCTCATCGAATTTGTCACCCCATAACAGTTCTCACGTATTTTATTGGTCCTTATGATTGACGTCTTCAGCGGGTGGAATGTCCGGTATGATTTCATAGTCTTGTGGTCCTTTGCACATCTTCAGTCAGTGGCTCCATTGTTTGTACAGGTTTAGGCAACCTTGTACCTGCTACTAATCTACACAGTTGCATTCAGCTAAAATGTTTCTACAAGCAAGTCGAATTTCATGAGAACGGATCTACTACAGTTACATTCAGCTTCTAGTTTGGAGGAAAACAAGAGTTCATGTCCTTCAGCAAGTCAGCACAATGCACGTTAGAAAAACCCATTTAATATGAGAGTCAGGCAGCTAGGCCTCGACCCATGCTAACTAAGCCCTAATAATTTTATTAGCAAAAGCCTTTACTTCTAACTATTATAAATCATATCATAATATACCATTTTAACATTAGTCAGTTTCATTAGTCCCCGTATATATTGGCGGCCACTCCCCGTGGGCACATTTCAAGCGCACGCTATAGCAAAATACATTAATAAATTTTCTATGCAGCATTATTACACATTAGTTCATAAACATTTCATGTTAATATTGATTATATAAGCTACGCTCTATCAGTCCCTCCTCTGATGACACTTGTCATCACACAAACCTTTCACTTCTTAACCTTTCACTTTCCGCATTATACGCATTTCAACATCTTGTCCTTTGTGTGAGCTTTCCCAAATTTCATTCAACATTTTCTCCCTTTCATTTTTTTCATTTATTTTGTTTCGTTCTGTCAAATTTCTTTTAATTCTTTCATTAACTTTACACAATAACCATAATCCGAATAAACAAATCAGAACAATCAATAACCCCCCTAATATTTTTGCAAGAACCTCATTCCAAATATTACTAAACCAATTCCCTACTCTGGTAATTCCTCTCCCAACTTTCTCCCAAACTCCAGGTTCCTTCAGCTCCTTCAAATCTGCACTATCTTTTTGCTGTTATCTGGTATGAACGCACAACTATGGCACTCATTAAGCATCTTACAGACTCCGCCACTCTTTGCTAAAAGAATGCCTAAAGCAAGCCGGTTTTGAAGAGTCATAGCTCTTTCCGCAGCAAGTTCAGTATCCATCAGGAGTATAGCCCCTGTGAAGTTCGTCAGCATGTTATCCACAATAGTAGACAACTTTCAAATCTTTATGGAGTTTAGAATAACCCCTACTGAAGGAATTATGGCTCCAAATATGTCACCAATGACAGCATCTTCTGTCTCTCTCTTTTGTCTAGTGTGTTGTAATTCAGACATTTTAGGAATTTGTTTTAAGTCACCAAATCAGGTAAATCTTGGGAAAAACAATTCCCAAATAACATGTCTCATACCATCCTTTAGGAAGAAGCTAATAAGCATTAAGTCCACATATACAATAGATCCCAGGGATCGCTGGATCCTGTCCATTTAACATGAATGTCCATTTACTCTGAAACAAAAACACATGCCTGCATTTACTCGTTCCCACAAATAAAGTGTCATGCTCAGATTTTGGCCTATATATACAAAGCCTACCTACATGTAATGCATCTATGGCTAACTTGCCCTGTGTCTTTATAGCAGTGTAAGCATAATCATTTGCAAGCGTGCGTTTTTCGAATCCCTTTTCTAGCCTTTCCTTCAATGCTTTTCGTCTATCATCACTGAAATCTGAGAAGCTCTTCTCTACAGGTGTTAGAAAGCAGGTTAGATTGTTGCGGTGCGCATAAGCTGTTCCAAATGTTAGTGTTGGCTCAAAGAAACCCCTAACTAATTTTATGCTGTGTTCTTTAGCTAATTTATTTAGAAACTCAATCACGCGCAAAAAGGAAAAGACTACATCCAAGTTAGAATAGAAGTATTGTACATGTTCCTGATCATAGAATCTTGTTAACAGCAAACTACAGCTTATCCCACACGTAAATGGCAGACTATGATAAGTAACTCCTTCTTGTACTGATGAAGGAATCTTTGTGCACACATAACAATCCTTTGCATCCATTGTGTTGACATACTCATTCAACAAGCGATAGAAGACATTAGTAGATAGTTCCCCTTTTGAGTTAGTTCACTCATGCAAGTATTTTGCATCCTGCTCAAACTTCTCCCATGGTGTTAGTATAGCAGTCTCAGGTTTTGAAGCATTGTTAGTCACTTTCTTATCCTATGATTATTATTGCACATACAATACCTAGAATAACACTCAACCAACCACACATCCTACCCTTTTTACTCTTACTTTTAGGGTAACTCATGATCTGTAAAGAATCAGATAGCAGAATAATACAAAGCAAACAATCAAATTGAGGTCAATATAAAGCTCTTATTTTTTTTCTTTCTTGTGCAAAAAGTCTTTCTGCAAGTATTTACAGCGTTTCACTCACTCCAGGACCCTTTTGTCAAATCAGGTTTAGCAACTTGTCATAATCGGTTTTTCAAAGTCAATTCAGGTTATCAATGTCACATCTGGTAATTTATCAGTCTCTTTTCTCAGCTTTTCAGCTTTCAATTTTAATTTCAATATTTTAACACAGTCTCTTTCTAGAGTTGAATTCAGGTGCCGTAGTATTGACCTGGTACCTCCCGATCAAAACAGAACACCAAGAATTCCTGTTGCCATTCAGCTGTTGTTGCATATGCCCATTCAGGACCTGCGTACCTTCTGTTTGCGACTCTTTTTATTTTCAGTTTGCGTTCACTCTGCAACTCTCCTTCACTGAGATCCTCTTTTCTGGTTGTGTCAACTTCTTCCTCTATTGTATCACAAGGGACCACTTTCTCTCCTGCAGCTTGTTGATTCGGCCAGTTATCTCCTCTATGCGTTTTCTTCCTGCTTGGGCTTTCAGAACGTTGAACAGGGCCCTCATCTTATGCTAAGGTGTTTTCTCTTGATGGACCTGCAATCAGCTCAGGAGGAGTCACTGCACTTTGACCACCCTCTGCTTCTTTCCCTTCGCCTTCAGGGTCTGTTACGGGTTCAACTTCAGACCCGTATCCGTCTGCTTCTGGGAGAACCTCTCTTTGCGTCGGTTCCCCTGTTACCTCAGCTGAGATAGGCTCACTGTCACCCCTCTGGAACTCACTTTGAGTGACTAAGCCATCCTCAGTGGGCTCTCCTTCTGTCTCAGTTCCCCTTCGAATACTCTCCAGCCCTGAGACTTCCTTTTCTGCAGCTGTTGTTTTGGATACTTCAAGTTCCTCATCAGTCAGACACGTCACTTTCTTTGTGTGACTGGCATGTATCCAATTCGTAACGCCTGCACATTTCACAGCAGTAGTAGTTGTCAATATTGCTTGATATGGCCCCTTCCAACGCGGCTCCAAACACGACTTCCTTACATGCTTCTTGACAACAACCCAGTCGCTGGCTTTCAGGGTGTGAGCTGGATCACTGATCAGTGGCAATGTGGTAGCCTCCACCTAGTGAGAAAAAGGGCAGACCATATCAGCCAGACCCTTGCAGTAGTCCAACACCATATCATCCGTGATATTCACAAGAGCATTTGCCGGTACTGCAGGCAATCGCATAGCTCGCCCCTTCAGAATCTCTTTAGGAGATAATCCTGTTTTCTTGTCAGGTGTGGTTCTCATTGACATCAGTACTAAGGGCAATGCATCTGGCCATTTCAGATTGGTAGCTGCGCACATTTTTGCCATTCTTGACTTCAAGGTACCATTCATCTGTTCCACTAGCCCTGATGCTTCAGTGCGATAACTACAATGCAGCTTCTGCTCAATGTTCAATGCAGCACACAAGAGCTTAATCACCTCAGTGTTGAAGTGTCTGCCCCTATCTGATTCTAAAGAGATCGGGAATCCGAAACTTGGTATTAACTCCCTAAGCAGCAGCTTTGCTACTGTGAGACTGTCATTCCTACGTGTAGGGTAAGCTTCAATCCAGTGACTGAAAACACACACAATCACCAACACATATCTTAGTCCTCCACGCACAGGTATTTCAATGAAATCCATCTGCATCCTGCTAAATGGACCACCAGCTCTCCCAACATGGCTCATATTCACCACCGTCCCTTTTCCTGCATTCATCTGCTGACAGATGATGCACCTGTGACAGATAACCTCTGCAGCTTGTCTGAATTTTGGATTGAACCAATCGATTTTGAACAACCTGATAATTGCGTCTATCCCTATATGGGCTTGGCCATGATAAAAACTCGCAAACTGTGACAGAAGATTGTTTGACAAAACCATTTTTCCCTCCCCTGACACCCATAAGTCATCAGCAAGTCTGTTACTGTAAGCATTGGGAATAAGGTTATCAAAGGGTATTCTTCATTTGCAGTCTCCGTCTCTAACTCTAGAAACTGGCCATCGTCCCCTTCATCATCACTATTTGTCTGCACTTCAATCCCTTCATTGGAGCAGGCAATCGAAAACATCGTTTTGCACAGTAAGTCTCTTCCCAGTAGGGATACTGGACTAGAATCACAGACTACAAATTTGTGCAATCCCTGGAAGTTGCCAATCTCAACTTGGACCGGGTCTGTAATTGGATTTGTCAGGAACTGATTTGCTACTCCTACCACCCTTATGGTACGCCCCGAAAGTGGTAATTTCTGAACCTCTGCCCTTCTGACTGTAGAGCGTGTAGCTCCTGTATCAACTAGGAACTAAACCTTATGACCCATCAGCTTCCCTCCTACATAGGAACCCCTCTGATCTACTTCTGGGGACGCTGCAAGCCTGCTCCTCACTGTCTGAACAATCATCCGACCATTCATCGTTTATTCTATCCTCACCACGCAATGGGAACTGCTGTACTGTGTTATTTTGACTCATTGTGTGACCTGTGACCTGTTGAGGAAGCATCACCTGTTGCTGTCCCATTGGAGCTAATGGTATCTGCATTTTCTGTCTAGGTACCATGGGAATCTGCTGTTGTGCCTGTTGCATCTGTGCTTGTTGGACACATGGCATTTGCATTTGCTGCATGGGCTGTAACCCCTGCATCTGTACCAGTTCTGATTTTGACCCCTCATTTTGGGCCCCCTCACATTTTGAAAGGTACCAACATCATTGCTTTGTTGAACAACACCATCCTGCACCACCATTGGGCATTCCCGCTTCCAATGCCCCACACCCCCGCACGCGTGACATGCTGACACCTTTTTCATCCCCTGCACATCATTTTGAACCACAACACTATTCAAGTCTGGACCACGATTCACAAGACCTCCTCGACCTCGACCTCTTGGCTGTGCCTGAAACACTCCATTCACCTGCGGTTGCTGCTGTATCACCTGCTGTACTCCATTTCCCTGCATCCCTGCTTGTGCTGCCTTAATCTGCATCACCATTACCTTCTCTTTCAACTTTCTCTGCTTCAGCTCAATCTTGTCACTACAGCATTTCGCGTACTGCAACACCTCATCAGTTGGCTTTGCTTGCCAACAGACCAAATGATTCTTAATCATCTGGCTAATCTCTGCTCTCAGCCCTTCAACAAACCTGAACACAAGATGATTCATGTCTTTCGGCTCAATGACCTCAGTGCCACTGTAATGTTTGAATGCCTTCAACAATCTCTCATAGTAGGCATGAATCAATTCTTTGGCTTCCTGTGATGTTCGATCGATTTTCTGCCAATCAGTTACTTTCAGCGACACTTTCTGCTTCAAAAACTCAATCACTTCATGATAATACTTCATCACCTCCTCAGATGGTGCTCCAGTCACCTTATACCTTGCCGGTTCCTGTGTTGGCCAGTCCACATCTCTCTTGCAATCAAGCCATAAGTCAGGTGGAACTATAATCTCAAACAGGGTATTCAAGTCCTCCCAGAGACATTTTTCCAGCTTCACAAATCTGTCCATCTGTTGGTACCATTCTATTGGCTTCTCCCTCAACCTGTGATAGTCATTTGTGAATGACAGGATGTCTCCCCTAGACCATGGTACATGGACTAGAACCCCTCCAACTGTTTCTCTCATTGGTAACATTTTTATTGTCCCCATGTCCGGTGCAGCTTTAGCCTGCTTGGTTCTGGACCTTCGCCTTTCTTTTTATCTCTTTTCTTTGCCCATCTGCCTTCCCATTTCTCTAAAGCTCCCCGAATTTAAGCACTTTGCCGTATTTCTTTCTGATGCGCTTTCATTCCCGTAGACCTAAATCTTTAGAATAGAAGTCTAATCTGTAGCTTCTTTTCAAATGTTTAGTATTCTCAATATCTATGCCATATTTATCTGCCAAGTTTGCCAACCTCTGATGCACCTTGCTCACTTCTTTAGTGATTTTGGGGCATAGATACCTCAATTCTGCTTCTGTGTATGACTCTAATCTGTTTACTCCCATTGTTCCTTCCACTAGTTCCATTGCTTCTACACCCAGTCTCACAAAATTCAGGTATTCTTCCCTTTCTGACTTCTCTGCGGTCACTGCAGTAGTTTGTGAAGTGTTGAGCTTTTCTAACCACTCATTCAACTGTTGCGCAGAAAAGCCGTGCAACAAAATGTTTCCTGACTGCATCAATGGTGCCTGTGACGTATTAGCACTCATTATATGTGGGGTTATCACACCTAATCCTGCTTGCCTCATCGTCTCCAAAGGAGCCCCAATCGGACTAAGGTCCAACAAAGACCTGAGTCCTTCCGCTGTCTGTTCTCTTGGTGTCATTAGTTGGGGAGTTCCTGTGAATCCTCCTCCTATTGCCTCTTGGGTCATCACTCCCTGATCACACACGCCAGGCTTACCCTGCGCATATAGAAGTACTGGTGGTCCGATAGTAATTGGCAATGATATAGCAGCTGGTGACTGTCCAGGTCCCAGACCCTGTGGAGCATTAACTCCCATAGCTTGATTCATCATAGGTGCTGTAGTTACTGACTCCGGGCCTACAATTGCATTGTAACTCAGAACCATCTGTTGCTGCAGTTGGAGCAGCAATTGCGGAGTTGGCTTAATCTGTATTAGCTTTGATCTCGTGTATATCGGATCAGGCGGCACCATCAGACTCGTATTTGTTTCTAGTACAGGGACATCTGGATAAACCCTTTGAATCTGTGGCGGCTGCAACTGTATCTGTGTCTCTGGCGCAGTGGGTACACTGACACCATTCTGTATCAAAACTGTATCACTTGTCTGCACTGTACTTGAGACGCCCTTACTCTGGGCTGGTTCTTCAGAGCTCACACCAGTGCTCTGTGCATTATCATTTATGGCATATGGTGGCGGGCGATCATGTAACAACTGATTAAGAAATTCTTCGTCGTCTGAATCATCTTTATCTACCCAAGACCTCTGAGTCTCCTTTGACTTGCTAGAGCCCTTGTGTAGAAAAGTACCATCTTGCCTGGCATGTTACCCCCATATTTCACTGTATATATGTTGTTTTAGTCTATGTGTCTATGCCAGGCAGGGCCCCAGTGCTCATAAGTATGTGCCCTGTATGTGTTCCCTGTGTGATGCCTAACTGTCTCACTGAGGCTCTGCTAACGAGAACCTCAGTGGTTATGCTCTCTCTGCTTTCCAAATTTGTCACTAACAGGCTAGTGACTAAATTTACCAATTCACATTGGCATACTGTTACACCCATATAATTCCCTAGTATATGTTACTGAGGTACCCAGGGTATTGGGGTTCCAGGAGATGCCTATGGGCTGCAGCATTTCTTTTGCCACCCATAGGGAGCTCTGACAATTCTTACACAGGCCTGCCAGTGCAGCCTGAGTAATATAACGTCCACGTTATTTCACAGCCATTTACCACTGCACTTAAGTAACTTATAAGTCACCTATTTGTCTAACCTTCACCTGGTGAAGGTTGGGTGCAAAGTTACTTAGTGTGTGGGCACCCTGGCACTAGCCAAGGTGCCCCCACATCGTTCAGGGCAAATTCCCCGGACTTTGTGAATGCGGGGACACCACTACACGTGTGCACTGTACATAGGTCACTACCTATGTACAGCGTCACAATGGTAACTCTGAACATGGCCATGTAACATGTCTAAGATCATGGAATTGTCACCCCAATGCCATTCTGGCATTGGGGGGACAATTCCATGATCCCCCGGGTCTCTAGCACAGAACCCGGGTACTGCCAAACTGCATTTCCGGGGTCTCCACTGCAGCTGCTGCTGCTGCCAACCCCTCAGACAGGTTTCTGCCCTCCTGGGGTCCAGGCAGCCCTGGCCCAGGAAGGCAGAACAAAGGACTTCCTCTGAGAGAGGGCGTAACAAGAAGCTTGATCGCAACGTGAGACATCTATTCTCTAAAGGAGAATTTCCTAGTCCTCTTCTTTCTTGCAGAACTCCAAGCTTCTTCAAACAGGTGACAGCTTCCTTGCACCCTCAGCTGGCATTTCCTGGGCTCCTGCCCACTCTCGACACTGTTGCGACTATTGGACTTGGTCCCCTTGTCTTACAGGTACTCAGGTCCGGAAATCCACTGTTGTTGCATTGCTGGTGTTTTTTCTTCCTGCAGAATCCCCCTATCACAACTTCTGTGCTCTCTGGGGGTAGTAGGTGCACTTTACACCTACCTTTCAGGGTCTTGGGGTGGGCTATTTTTCGAACCCTCAATGTTTTCTTACAGTCCCAGCGACCCTCACATAGGTTTGGGGTCCATTCGTGGTTCGCATTCCACTTTTGAAGTATATGGTTTTGTGATGCCCCTATACCTATGTGCTCCTATTGCAATCTACTGTAATTTTACACTGCTTGCATTACTTTTCTTGCTGTTACCTGCATAATTTTGGGTTGTGTACATCTATCTTGTTTATATAACTTATCCTCATACTGAGGGTACTCACTGAGATACTTTTGGCATATTGTCATAAAAATAAAGTACCTTTATTTTTAGTACTTCTGTGTATTGTGTTTTCTTATGATATTGTGCATATGACACCAGTGGTATAGTAGGAGCTTTACATGTCTCCTAGTTCAGCCTAAGCTGCCTTGTCATAGCTACCTTCTATCAGCCTAAGCTGCTAGAAACACCTCTTCTACACTAATAAGGGATAACTGGACCTGGCACAAGGTGTAAGTACCTCTGGTACCCACTACAAGCCAGGCCAGCCTCCTACATTGTCTGTCTTACAGGTGGCTTTCTTTCCCTGTGTCTCATCTTCTTGTGTTATTGCCGGAAACAATTTAAGTCCGTCAACTATTCCTCTTCTCCACATCCTGCTCTCATTGTCCCATCTAGCCTCTGCGAAAGTCTTTTCTGCCCTTTTCATTCTTCTTTCAAGTTTTTGCTGTCTTTGCCTTATGGACATTAAATCCCAGACTGCTAATGCCTCATACTTAGCTGGTCTTGAAGGCAGCTTTTGTACACTTAACATCCACCTTAAGTTCTTGTATTGAAGGTTCCATGCTCTGGAAAAGCTAAACATTCCACCTTCTCTGTTAATTTGCACCACTGCTTCATCCAAAGACATGGCGCGGCTCCCTTTTCCTCCATTACAATATAAGCTGGAGTACCCTCAGGCAGTGTAGGCTCCCCTTCACTCGCTCTAATATATACGTCTCCATTCAAAGCACTCTTTAGAGCCTTGAAAAACTTCATTTTATGTGTTGTTTATTTTGTTTTAGAATCTAATCAGGAAGTAACTTTAGTTCCCAGAACACTCTTCACCCACCTTTCTCAACCAATTGTCTCTCACGGACGGCTGCCAATCTGTGCGCGACCCCTCTCGACAACTGACCTATCCCAGCACAGCACCACTGACGTCACACTCACACACACTGCGGCTGACAAAGTCTTGTGGCTTGTCCTCCTCACCCAAAACGAATGCGATATATTCCGAGCTCCTTTAACAACTAACCCAAATTTGTTGGTTTACTACAGGAAGGGTAACACAATCGCTTCAGAACTTTACAGAGATTTCACTTGAAGCCTCGGCCGCTACTCTCTCCTTCTCAGCTCCCGCACTCGCAAGCAGAATTCGACCTGCAAATCCTACTCTCGACTTGTCAATGGTTTGCTCTAGTGCTCTTTAGAACTTGCCAAATCTTCATCGAAGGTTTCACTCACACAATTTGACTCAAACTCAACTTGTCAACCACGCCCGATTGACTATTAAACCGCACAAATTACAACATAAACCCAAGTGTCTCCTACACTTGTCAATATACTCCAGAGTCTTAGACCATGACGGGTCCGTACATTACCAACAACCACGTGGATAATTTTTGAGCACCAAGCGCCACACTCACATGAAGTTCGCCGACTTCCCTACTCTCATACTGCGGAGTACGCCCACTCCTACTAAAACAACATTACCTGACCTAAATCCATACAAACTTCACAAAACACCTGCAATACGCATAAGCTGAGCAAGAGCAAATTCTACACCACACATACTAAAACGCTGAGAACATACCCAACTCACTTAGGCAGGCTCCGAGATTCCCGGAAAGTCATGGGGAATTTAGAAACACATCATAACTCCAATTTGCATTATCTCGAAAAACAATTTAAACAATAATACTCCGTCCTAGGGCTCCAAAGGGCCTAAACCATCGCTCTGCTACCAGAACTGTTAACGCGTCCCTTTATGGCTAATTTACTCACTTTGGGACTTGTTTTAGGCCAATTAATCTTTTGACCCTGATTGAAGACACCTTGGGACGAGATAGCTAATCGTCAATATGTCAATAATGTCAACAAATTTCACAGTAATACGACAATTCAAATTAATCAAAGACATTTAATAGAACTCACAAACCACCATGACCTTTCAATCATGAATAACCACACCAGTTTAGTATGATTTTGTGAAGTTTATTCCCTATTGATTACAATTCTACTAGCAAGTTTATTAGTTTCGAAGCCAAGAAACACATTAGCATAGTCACAATATGGCAACTCTGATAAGATTTCATCAAAGCAAGAATCACAAACATTAGAATATAACACATCATCAGCATAGGTTATCTTTAGCAGAGAATCATCATAATGATATTCAAAAAGAATAGATACTGTCATTTGTCTTTTTGTGTCAGTTTAGTGAGCCCCTCTCCTATCCTCGTATTAGCATTAGCATGTTAGGCTTCATGCAAAACAATTTAGTAACACCAATTTGGAAAACATCTAACTATGGTCTCTGTCAAAAGAAGCAGTTGGTACTTAGAAAGGAAAAACAAACAGACATTACAATTTCATTGTCATATAGTTACCCTCCGTATTTGGGTCAGCACTCAGGTTCGGCCTTCGTCCTCAGGACATCAGTTGGTTCGCCATCAGGAATTCAGCAATTGGGTAAAAAGGGGCACTTCCCTCGTACGGAGGTAAAGTGTAAACGGGCAATGTAAGGCAAGAATGGTTTTAAGAACCAAACAGAAAAGTCTCTTATGCAAAGTGCCAAGGTCTCTGGGTCATAGTAAATTGCATCAGCATCTCCCCTAACTCTCTCCTATTCCCTCCTGTTCTCCTTTACTTCCTGTTGTCATGGGTTTTTATCCCATTTTCGTTGTACATTCCCCTAGAATTTGGTTGGACAAGGGGTTGCATCCCACTATCTTTATCCAATTGTCTTCAAATTAGCTCATCGAATTTGTAACCCCATAACAGTTCTCACGTATTTTATTGGTCCTTATGATTGACGTCTTCAGCGGGTGGAATGTCCGGTATGATTTCATAGTCTTGTGGTCCTTTGCACATCTTCAGTCAGTGGCTCCATTGTTTGTACCGGTTTAGGCGACCTTTTACCTGCTACTAATCTACACTGTTGCATTCAGCTAAAATGTTTCTACAAGCAAGTCGAATTTCATGAGAACAGATCTACTACAGTTACATTCAGCTTCTAGTTTGGTGGAAACAAGAGTTCATGTCCTTCAGCAAGTCAGCACACTGCACGATAGAAAAACACATTTAATATGAGAGTCAGGCAGCTAGGCCTCGACCCATGATAACTAAGGCCTAATCATTTTATTAGCAAAAGCCTTTAATTATACCTGTTAGAAATCATATCATAATATAGCATTTTAACATTATTAGTCAGTTTCATTAGTCCCCGTAGATGTTGACGGCCACTTCCTGTGGGCACATTTCAAGCGCACGTTATAGCAAAATACATTAATACATTTTCTATGCAGCATTATTACACATTAGTTCATAAACATTTCATGTTAATATTGATTATATAAGATCATGAAAGGGAAAAGGTGGAGCAGACATAACATCAGGCAACAATACAGAAGAGAAGATGGAGAGTCAGCCCAGGCAGTTCACCTTTCCAAAACTCCAAACTGAATACATTTTCAAAACTTTATTACAATCCCAAAATCAATGTCTTGTAAATGGTGTACAAAACTAAGGTGGTCATCATGAACTCGTCTGGAAAACCCACTGAGTTTGCCGCTGGTGGTCAACAAAAGACCCCCCCGCCAGCCACATAATGAACATTCAGCTGGGCCGGTGGGCAGAAACAGTTGAATGTAGGGCCTGAACATTGACGCAGGCTCCAAATGGAGCCGGCTGCAATATAGCAGTGCGGCGGTGCAGCAGCACCCGTTGCACATTTCACTGCCCGTAATTCAGGCAGTGAAATGCGCGACGAGGCTGTTCATGAGGGCCCCAGGCACCGAGCGGCCAGCGCTGCTTGCACCTTATTATATTTAATATATTAATAAAACTATAGCACACATTAAATTCAAATCAAATATGCATAGCAAATTATTTATCTAAAACATCATTCATGTTATGTCAAAGCAATTTCTAAATGTGTACTTATTTTTTTAAACACATATTTATAATAATGAAATCCATTTATTAATTTAGCACTCATAATATGTTTTGACTTCTACTGTCTCTAATTAAAAATAATACTTTCATATTAATATTTATCAATAATTAATTCAAAACGCAATTGCATGTCTTCATGTTAAATATGATATCAAAATACCACTGGTAGGCAGGAATGTCCACCACTATTTACACGTGCACATTTTCTTATCTACATAATTGTTCTCTGTTAAACTTTTAAAATTACAACTTTATTAGCTGCCATAAGCAACTTCTATGCCACCAATTTATTAATAAAATTTGATCTCTCTCACATATTTACACCAGGAACATTTATAACCTCCTACCAGAACAATCTGCATTTTAACGGAACATCCAAGTACTTCCAATGGTCCCCTCCATCCTTTTTCTACAGGCTCTCACACTAACCCCTTCACCCCGGTCCTGGAGCATCTACTGCTTACTCTATGCAAAGGCCAACCAAGTGTCTCACACTTGCTCCAATCCCCAAGGTGAAAGAGTCTCTCATGCTTACCCCTTCTTCCTAGACACAGGGACCAATGCACCAGAGGAGGCAGACTGTAGAGTAAGTCAAGAATGAAAAAACATTATGATGTACTATGGACGATTGTGGATGCATTTGCACATGTGTGTATGTGTGTGGGTCATCGGTGTGCAGTATTCCTAAGAGTGTTGTGTGCCTAACTCTCATTCTGGAAAAATACTAGTCCTCACACTCTGACGTTAACCTTTGGCAGTTCGTGTGTATCCAAGTGACTTTGCTATTTGTAACTCTTGGCAATATGGCTAGCCCTTGCATAACCATGATGATTCTAACTAAACTATGTGCATCTATGGGGTGGTGTCTATTACACACACCAGGCTAAATAATAGTCCTTGAACAATGGTGGTAATCATAGGCAACATATGGGCGTCCATGACAGTATACCTAGTAAAATGCTAGACCTCGTATAATAGTGGCTATTCTTTGCAACATGTGGGCATGTATGTCATGAGGCTAATTGCCTACCATTAGAAAATGCTAGCACTGACTTAGTGTTCTTCGTTCAGGCACAGTGGTGAAAGTTCCTGGCAATTTTTGGGTGTCAATGGCATGTTACCCACCCTTGGTAAAAAGCTCGCCGTGGCGTAATGGAGGATTGAAATGGAATATTGTGGGCATTCATGGTAGTTGGATTGCTATCTCTTCCATAGTGCTGGACCAGATGGATTGCATGTGGCAGACAGAGCCAAGAGAAATACAAAATAGCTCTAAGACGCAGGGAGAAAACTTCTAGCATATTAAGGTAACTTGCTTTTTGTTCACAAGCAGCTGCCATTTTGAGGATATGTTTTCTCTAAATAGAAAAATAGGTTATCCAAACAGGCACTTACTCTGCAACCTGCAGTGCTATGGGGGGCAGGTGGCAACACCATGACATTTTTCTTCACAGCTCAGAGATTCCATTTAGGCAAGTGGGGATCTCTGAAAAACATAAACTGTCTTCCACCAAAATTGTCATGGTTAATGGCCTAGGGCCCCCTGGCCTACTTGCACACTGTCTGCCAGCATCTAAGTGGACCACTAAGGCCCTCATTCCGAATTCGGCGGGAGGCAGGCGCCGCCCGCCGGTCAGAAACCGCCGAAAGACCGCACCGCGGTCATAAGACTGCGGGGGTCATTTTGACTTTCCCGTTGGGCCGGCGGGCGACCGCCAGAAGATCGCCCGCCGGCCCAGCGGGAAAGCCCCTGCAACAATGAAGCCGGCTCCGAATGGAGCCGAAGGAGTTGCAGGGGTGCGACGGGTGCAGTAACACCCGTCGTGATTTTCACTGTCTGCAAAGCAGACAGTGAAAATCTTTGTGGGGCCCTGTTAGGGGGCCCCTGCACTGCCCATGTCAGTGGCATGGGCAGTGCAGGGGCCCCCAGGGGCCCCACAACACCTGTTCCCGCCATCCTGTTCCTGGCATTTAGGATGGCGGGAAGGGGGTCGGAATCCCCATGGCGGCGCTGGAGGATTCTCCGGGCCAGGGGAAATCCGGCGGGAAACCGCCAGATCCCCTTTTCTGACCGCGGCTTTACCGCCGTGGTCAGAATGGCCCTGGAAGCACCGCCAGCCTGTTGGCAGTGCTTCCGTGGTCCCCGGCCCTGGCGGTTTTTACCGCCAGGGTCGGAATGACCACCTAAGTCTGAAAGTATTCCTCTATATGATACTGTAACTCTCAAATAACCAACAATATAAACAACCAAGGTCACTGAAATGTAATAGTCTTCATTGCGTAAATGACATAGATGAAATTGTTAAAAATAATGCTCACAAGCCTAGCAAAAACATTGGCCTACCATATTTCTATATTGGTGTGGACACATAGAAACTCTCAAAGTTGCTCCTTTCTCTAAAATACTTCTTATGATATTTTTATTGGTTTGGCAAGTAAAGCAGTGAATACAAATTGGCAATTGACATATATCAAGTATAGTAGGGAAATAAAGGGGGAAATGATCTCATGGGAGTGTCACATTATATAAATCAGCACTGAAAATTTTGCAATGCTTGAGATGTACATTGAAATATTAGCAGCCAGTCAGGGGTGCAGAAGTAGCATATGGAAATATGACACATTATTATGTTTATTGTATCCATTTACAGAGACATGACTACTGAAGGAAATACTAATGCATCCAGAAAAATTATTGATTTTCTTACTCAGTTGCTAATGCCAAGCTCAGTGTGTTGCATCACACATCTGCGTAATCAAAGAATATACTGTTAGAAATGGGGTCTCTAGTTGGCAGTCATTGTATGCCCTTTCCCAGTAGGGACCATCACTATAGTCAGGGAAAGGGAAATACACAGCTCAGATAACCCCTCCTCACCCCCTTGGTAAATGGCACAAGCAGTCAGACTTATCTCAGAGGCAATGTGTAAAGTATTTGCACAAACACACACAGTAACATCACAAAAGGGAGCCACACCAGTTAAGAAACATAGCCCATATTTAGATTCATCAAACAAGATGTAAATGTCAAAAATCCAACATTCACATGTAAAGATATCAAGTTTTAAAGTAAAAAGAGTCTTAATCCATAAAAATCTATGGATACATTGTTTTAGCACAATGTACCTGGTATGCATCATAGATAAAGCTTCAGGGGTAAGGGTGCACCAGAAAAGCAAGCAGTGCGTCGATTCCTTATTTGCAAGTGAGGTGGTGCGTCAGTTCTTTCTCTGCTAGGTAAATGATGCATCGATTCTTTCCTCGCAGGGAAGGGATGCATCGATTTCCGGACAAGCAGTCTAGGGTCCGTGCGGTGATGTTGAAGATTTGATGCCCATGGACGTTTTATGGATAATCCGGATGCATGGGCTGAGCTGGAGATTTGTCCATTTCACTGGTGCTCTGTTGATCCAGGGGCCCAAGGACTGGATGTGCCATCACCTGGCAAGTAAGGGGTCTCAGCAAAAGAGCCCAGGTGCTGGCAGGTGAAGTCTTTGATGTCCCCGAGACTTCTTAACAGAAGGCAAGCTCAATCCATGCTCATGGAGAACCTTCACAAACAGGATACACAGCAAAGCCCAGTCTTTGTCCGCTCTAAGGCAGAAGCGGCAACGTCAGGCCAACACAGCGCTTTCAAGGGCAGACACAGCTCTTTCAAGTGGAGATGACAGCTCCTCACTCACACTCTAGCTCAGGAAGACTCATCAGGATATGCAAGACACACCTCAGCTCCCTTTGTGTCACTGTCTACAGTAAATTCACAAAGAGCCCAACTGTCAGTCTGACCCAGACATGGAATCAGCAGCGAAGCAGAGGCACAGAATGGTTAAGCAAGAAAAAGCCCACTTTCTAAAAGTGTCATTTTCAAACAGACAATCTTAAAAACAAATTTACCAAAAGATGTATTTTTAAATTGTGAGTTCTGAGACCCCAAACTCCAAATCTCTATCTGCTCCGAGTGGGAACTGCAAATATATTTAAAGGCAAACCCCATGTTAACCCATGGGAGGGATAGGCCTTGCAATAGTGAAAACTGAATTTGGCAGTATTTCAATACCAGGATATGTAAAACACCCCGGTACATGTCCTACTTTTTAAATACACTGCACCCTGCCCATGGGGCTGCCTTGGGCCTACCTTAGGGGTGACGTATATGTAGTAAAAGGGAAGGTTTAGGCCTGGTAAGTGGGTGTGCTTTCCAGTTCGAACTGGCAATTCCAAATTGCCCACACAGACACTGCAGTGGCAGGTCTGAGACAATGTTTACAAGGCTACTCATATGAGTGGCACAATCAGTGATACAGATCCACCAGTAGCATTCAATTTAAAGGCCCTGGACACCTCTAGTGTAGTTTACTAGGGACTTACTAGTAAATCACATATGCCAACCAGGGATAGCCAATCATTTAAAAATATATATTTTTTCATTGTTTCAACCAATAAGAAAGTACAATCGTATTCCCAAATATGCATAATTGCAGTTATTTTCCATGCACCAATTCTAGTTGCTCTTGCTTGTCTTTTGCACTCTCGGCAGTGTAATTACTATTGGTACATTCAACTGAAATCGTTTGGAGACACTGTGAACATGAAAAGAATATAATGTAGAGGAGGATAGAGATAGAAAGATATAAAGAGAGAGGAGGGGTCATGATCGGAGGAGTTGCTCGCGGGGGGCGCGTCACCCGCTGCCAAAGCCCCGCGACAGAAGTGGGAGCAGCGCACCGCATGTTCACACACTATTTCGGACACGAGGCGCACGCAGGGAGCACACCAGCCACGAAGGAGAAGGGAGGGTGGGGAGGGGGAGGAGAAGAGTAGAAGTAGGAGAGAAAGGAAACAAGGGCCAGTCTACGGCGACCTATACTGTCTGTTCCCCAACTTAGGTTTGATTTGATTTGTTATGGTGTATCTGCAACATATTGTTCACTGCATTCCGCTGCCTTTAAGTCCCTGTTAATTCAATGATTTCCTACTGAGTTCCTTCATTGCAGCGTATCCTGGGATATACTGTCTATGTCAGCATTTACATGTATATTCTATAAGCCTGTCTGTTATTACTTGTCAGGCCTATTTGCTCAGGGGTGTCGCTTATCGTCTTTACTTTCCAAGGTTGTCACAAAGGAGTTCCAGATTTCTACACCCTTAACTTTGACCCCTCTGTCCTGGAGTGACTGCAGTGTGTGTGCCTCTGCTTTTGCCCAGCGTAGCAGCTCTTCTTGCCACTGACGTGTGCCCGGCACATTGGGTGCCTTCCAATGCATTGCTATCAGACGCCTATATAACACAAGCGCTAGGTCTATGCATCTGTGTGTCTGCTTCCGGCCTTTGGGTCCATCTCTGATTCCTAACAAGCATAGCTCCAGCTTAGAGGACAATGGAGTATCCAGCCATTCAGCTAACAAAGTTATTATATCATTCCATGCATACATGATTGGGGGGCATTCCCATGTCATGTGAAAAAAGGTGGCTTCAGCGACTCCGCATCTGGGGCACTTCTGCGGCGTCTGGGAAAACATGTGTGCGAGTCGGTGTGGTGATAGATATGTCTGGTGTATATAATTGAACTGTGTGTATCGAAGCCGGGGATTACGTGACACTGCATGGGTCAATGTCATAGGCTGGTTCCACGCGTGCTGTGAAAGCGGAGAAGAAAGTGCCTGGTCCCATCTGTTTTTTGCTTGTTCCTGCCCGTGTTCGATGTGTGCAGTTAGGATTCTGTATAGTCCTGATACATTTGTTGGTGCATCTGAGCTGTTTAGTAAATCATGTAGTATAGGGGCCGCTTTAGGTTCATCGTTTCCACTGTTCCATGCAGATCGTACTAATTGTCGCAATAAAGCCCCCCTGTCCCAGGTTATGGGCGCTGGCCAATGCATCATAAGTTAGGAGGTGCCCATCGCCGTATATATCACCCACTGTTTGTATGCCTTTCTCAAGCCATGTTGTCAGGCCTAGTTTAGCAGCTATCTTTTCGATTTTTGGATGTCCAACAGTGGGATCTTAGGGGAGTACTGTAGTTTCTTATTCCCGGTTAGTGCGAATCGGTTCCAGACCCAGCGGGCAGTACTTAATAGAATGTTTTGTGTGTGCTGTGGGCCTTCACGGTCCATCAGGTAGCGTAGTATGTTAGTATGACCTAAGTCAGTGTGTGCCGTTTGTGCCTCTTCATTCACAGGGTTACACAGCCATTTAAGCACCCATTTCAATTGGGTGGATGCGAAATACAGTTCAAATCGTGGTGCCCCTATCACTCCCAGTGTGAGTGGTTGGTGTATTTTCGCTAGAGCGACCCGTTGGCGACCGTTGCCCCATACTAAGTCTATCAGTATGCTGGTCAGGATTTTGAAAAAGGAAGTGGGAAGCGCCACGAAGAAATACAACAGACGCGGCAATACAATCATCTTCGCTATAGCCACTCTTCCCATGGAAGAGAGTGGAAGCGAACACCAGAAAGGTAAATAGCCCCTGAGAGATCTGATCGCCTGTCCCAGGTTGCCCTCTTTGAGGTCTTGGGGATCGTGGTATACGTTTATCCCTAACTATTTGAAAGTGGTATGACACCATTTCAGGTCCCCCGGCAAGGGCGTCAAACGGTGTATCTCTGGCACCGCTCGCATTGGGAATAGGCAGGATTTTGACCAGTTCACATTTAATCTGGACACAGCACCAAACTGATCCAGCAGTCCCAGTAGGTCAGGGAGGGAATCTGTGTGATTTTGTAGGAATATTAGTGCGTCATCCGCGTACAGTGACACTATGCGATGTGTGCGTCCATCCTGAATGCCCCATGCCAGTGCGAATGTACGTAGACGGGCAGCTAAAGGTTCAATGGCAAGAGCGAACGGAAATGGGGATAATGGGCATCCCTGTCTGGTGCCTCTTTCAATACTGAACTTCTCAGATATGGTGTCACCTGTCTTGACTCTTGCTGTTGGCTTGGAGTATAAGACCCTGACCCAGCTAATATATGTCTTACTGAATCCCATTCAATTAAGTGTTTCCATCAAAAAGGGCCATTCCAGTGTATTGAACGCTTTTTCGATATCAAGTGACACTGCTGCATGCTTGTACTCGCCCTCTGGAGTGTTTGCCATCAGGCGTAGGAGGTTCCGTACATTGATAAAAGTATTGCGGCCAGGTATAAATCCGGACTGGTCGTGGTGCACTAGGTCTGGCAGCAAAGGGAGCAGGCGATTTGCTAAAATTTTGCAGAGCAATTTGCAATCTGAGTTCAGCAACGATAGCGGTCGGTATGAGCGAACATCCAATGGATCACAACCTGGTTTAGGTAGCACCGATATCACCGCCACACTTTGGGATTCTGCCAATTGACCTTGCTCTAAGGCCTCAGTCAACATTTCTAAGTATGGTGCTAATGTTTGTGCAGAGAAGGTGCTGTAGTAGTCTATGGGGAAGCCATTGCTACCCGGTGCTTTGTCATATGCCAATTTCTGCAAGGCCTGCTGTGTCTCTGCGAGGTCTATCGGCTTCTCCAGATCTCCCGACTGTGTGACAGAGAGGCGATTTAATTGTATCTCTCTGAAGAACTCGCTTAACTGTTCTGATGAGTGGGGGGCTGAGCCTTGTATAACTTGCTATAATATTCTCTAAAGGCGTGGTTTATTTCCGCTTGGGTGTTTATTGTTATCCCTGTGTCGAGGCGGATGGCCCCTATAGGAGCATTCCATTGTTCATTCTTTAGTAGCCATGCTAGAAGTCTCCCTGGTCTATCCCCCTCTGCATGTGTGCGGGCCAGGTGATAGTGGTAATCATATTGCCTAAGGCGACGATCTGCCTCATTCCACTGTGTTCATAGTCTAGTGAGCTCTGCGTCTTCTATTGTACCTTCTGTGAGTTTGCATTCTGCAGTGCGTACGTCCTGTTCGTACTTGCAGAGCTCTTGTGTTAGTGTTTGTCGTATGCCCCCTGTCACTGACATACATGTGCCGCTTATTACTACCTTGTGTGCATCCCATTCATTTGCTCTAGAACTTGTTGTCCCGTTATTTAGTGTGAAATATGAAGTGATATGGGTGGCTATTTCTTTTCTGAATGGGGGATCCTGCATCAATCGTGGTTGGAGGCGCCATGATGGGATGCAAGCGCGTGGTCTGCCCCATTTATTGTGCGCTATAAGTGGGCAATGATCTGAGATTACCCTTGCGGTGTATTCTGCGCCTGTGAACCCGTGCATCAAGTCTACGAGCTGAGTATTAAGTCTATACGGGTGTGTAGAAGATGCACAGGGGAGTGGTAGGAGTACTCCCTATCTAGCGGGTGTAGGTGCCTCCATACATCAATTAGGCGGCGTTCTATTATCCAGGATTGCAGTATTTGTCAGTTTTTCTTTGCTGGGGCAGCTACTAACGGGGGTGTGACCTGGCCATGTCTACTTGTGGAACACAGTTCATGTCCCCACCCCAGATGCTAGGTATAGTTAGGACATTTGATAGGCGTGATATGGTGTTCTGTAGGAATTTGCCTTGTTTAACATTTGGGGCATATAGCCCAGTGATCTCCAGCGGCTCACCGTCAAGCGAGCCTACCAGTTGGATAAACCTGCCTTCCTTATCCGTTATGTTGTGCTTCACTGTATAGGGGACCCCCGGGGCTATCCAAATCAGGGATCCCCTTGCAAAAGTCAATGTCCCAGAGCCATACACCAGTCCCGCCCATCTCTTTTCTATTGTTTTGATATCTTCTGGAGTGATATGTGTTTCTTGCAGTATAGCTATATGTATGTGATGGCGTTTTAACTGTGCGTATATCCTACTTCGCTTAGTCGTACCCGCCATACCCTTCACATTCCAAGTTAGTATGGGATATATGGTTTCCTTGTGTGATATATTTTGTTACAGCATCTTTCCCCCACTAATCCTGTCCTGGGGGTCGGAACGCCACTCCTCCATGCTTCGTCCAGGCTCCCTCCAACGCACCCCACATCAACTCACCTCGATCATTTGTGTAGGATGATAGTGACCATAAAAAAGCAGAGTAAGCTCCTCCGATGTGAAAAAGAAGAAAGGAAATCATCATAAGATAATACAAAGGATACACTGGGTGAGGCCCAACTTTAAGCGCTGTGGCACAACCGGTGCCTAATTAGTGTCTGTACAGGTCTGTTCCATTCAGGTACAGTTCAGGTAGCAAGGGGTCCTTCTGTCATTACCCTGGGAATGGCCCAAGAACATGGAAAGGGACGGGTATTTCATTAATTGAAAACGTATTAGACAACAAATTTCCTTAGTTCTTTTCTTAAGTACTGCCCAGGTTCACCTTACCCAATATTCAATTCCACAAAAATCTAACATTTGAAATAATTACTGGCAAGCTAAAATGTATCGAATTATGCACTTGACTCAAATCTGCAGCAATTGATGCACATACTCTAAATTATCAATTATAAAAATCTTAACCTCTCAAAAAAACAACATATAAGAGCAAGCAAAATGGTGGAAGGATGGCAAGCTGTCCACATGAGTTTCTGAGAAAAATTGTTTAAAACTCAATATACTGATTAGCCCACCTCCTCGACCATCAACCATTTGTTATGGTCAGAGAGAAGGACCACCATGCAGGACATTCGATGGATCTCCTGAGGAGACTCCCATGGCACAATCCTCCTGATCTTTTGGGGGATTAGGTCTTTCTAGTTGCCAAAATACTGCCTACCATGTTTGTTAGACCTGTCATTCTTAAGGTGGTCTTACTCCAAATCATTTGACTGCTTGCCACCTGCTTTTGCTGCATCTTTTTGTTGGACTTGGGCCTCTGAGCACTTTACCACTGCTGACCAGTGCTAAAGTGAATTTGCTTCTCCCCTAAACATGGCAACATTGATGTAAACATAAATGGCATATTTAGTTTACTTGAATGTCCCTTGTAAAGTGGTATACCATATGCCTAGGGCCTGTAAGTTAAATGCTAATAGTGGACTTGCAGCACTGATTTGACCACCCACACAAGTAGCCTTTCAAACCTGTCTCAGGCCTGCTATTGCAGGGTCTGCATGTACAGTTTCCTGCCACTTCAGCTTGGTATTTAAAACTACCTACCAAGTCTTAAAATCCCCCTTTTATTATACATAAGTCACCCCTAAGGAAGTGCCTGGGGAACCCTAAGGCCAGGGTGTTATGAAAGTAAAAGGTAGGACAAGTACATGTCCTGGTAGTGACAAACAGCCAACTCTGTTTTTCGCTACTGTGTGGCCTGCTCATCTCATAGCCTAGCATTGGGAATTCCTTGATAGAATTTTAAGCTGTAATTCCTGATTAGAAAGGAGTAGCTGTATCATGTTTCATATCTTTGAAATGGTAATGATAAATCCTCTTTAATGGTAAAGTTGGATTCAACATTACTATTTTAGAAATGCCACTTTTAGAAAGTGGGCATTTCTCTGCTCATACTGGTCTGTGTGCCTTGCAGTCTGTCTCCAATACATGTCTGGGGTAGATGACAGCTACGTTTTGTGCATTTCCTCTAGACTACTACAAATACAGGAAGGGTGGGTGTGACAGGGAACTCATCAGCATTCTGATAGCTCTTCATGGGAGGAAGAAAGAGATGGGACTGACACACTTGAATAGTTAGTGTCTTGTGTCCCACACAATGGGCTGATTACCCCTACTGATAATCTGAAGTTGGGCTGGGAAGAAACAGGGACCTGTGCACTTCAAAGGCCTTCTTTCAAGTCACCCCCACTTCAAAGGCACAACTTGGTATAAGTACTGGGCCTCTGACCCTACCAAGACAGTACACTACTGGATCTGTGAAGAACTCTACCACGAGTATGAACTGCTTACTGCTGTGCTACAAGGATTGCCACTCTGTTGGACTGCTACCCTGGAAGGACTGTTCCCTATTTTGATGAGCGGTCTTCCTACCTGCTGATCTCTGCCCTGCTGAGGACAAAGACTGGACCCATCTCATTTGAAACCACTGTGACTCCAAGGGCTTGCTGGCTTTCCCCCTGTTCTGAAATCTCAGGGTCATCAAAGACTTCTTTCAACCCTGCAACAGCACCAGGACTGTGCAATCTGTGAGTCTCGCCCTGTCAAGTTGTGCTACTCCAGTCTTGGACCTTTGAAAGGTGATTTCTGCTGTACTGATCTATAAGGACTGGCGCATTGATGCTGTTGAGCCGCTCTGAACCAGTGCATTTCCACCTGGCGATGGCGCATCAATACTCGATGCCGAAGCTTCCCCAAGTGAATGGCTCAATAAGGAAGCATCGCCCATCTTCAGCACAGCCCACCACCGAAACTTCCCCAAATGAGTGGCTCAATTACATTTTATCACTCATCTTCAACATTGCTCTTCGCTGACCTTCAACATTGCTCAACGCCAAAGCTTTGCCGAGTGTGCAGCTCGACGAAGCACATCTCTTGCATCACAAAGGGGTTTTTCAACAAGTTCTTCCTTGACAACGCAGATCGGAATGAATGCATTCTCTCCAGCCACAGGATTGATTCCGACGCATCGCCTACTCTGCTCCATGCATTGAGTCTTCAAAATCAATGCCTCTCCCATCCAATCTAGTTTTTCAGCGAGATTTGGGTAAGTCCTGTAGCCAGCCTGCCTTACATCACGGTCAGCCGGACTTTGGATTTAGCCCAGTCCAGCGCAACCTCAAGTAACCTAAGCGCTGTTGAATTCTAAGCACTACTTTTAATATTTAATCTTCATAAATTCATATCCCAATTTCTACTCAGTGGATTTTTGTTGTTTTGGTCATGTTTTACTCATAAAAATACAATCTATTTTTCTAATGCTGTATGGAGTGTTTTTATGGTGTTTTCATTATGTTACTGTGTGAGTGTGTTGCACAAATACTTTACATGTTGCTTCTTAGCCTGACTTCTCTTTGCCAAGCTACCAGAGGGTGAGCACAGGTTATCTTTTAGTGTGTATCTATCTTACCGTAACTAGATTGGTGGTTCCTGCTTGTGCATACTCTGACAACCAGAAATCCCAGTTCTAACAATGTTGGATTGTGAAGGCCACCTCGTGTTGGTAAATGGACTCCTATTTGTGACCTTTGTTCTGCTCTCTTCCCTAATGATCTCTGCCTCACTGTGCTCTGCCCACTAACACATGGAGATAGAGGCTGATAAGTTGGTGATGGCCTGTGAACTCTCTCCAGGATCCCTGCTCATAACCCATCCTGAAGCAAGACATTACCTGCTACAGAAATGTTCAGTCTACCATAAACCCTTTGTCACCTCACACAACTATTTTTGTTAATGTACTGGAAAATGTGACTGTCCACTAGTGCAAGGCAACTGGTGCCTATGGCAGAAAATGACCCACCCTCCTACAGAATCTAGAACAAAACGCCCAACTATTGCTGCCTGTTCATGTATCCTGCCTCCCGAGAATAAAATTAAAGGGGCTGGTATTGAGTTATAAACAGTGTCACAGGTGATAAAATTGGTCCTCTATTTGGCAGAGATATGCACCCTGTCCAAGTAGGGACCACAATCCCTGTCTGGGTTACTAGATACACACCCTAAATTAACCTGTGCTCACACTCTGGTAGCTTGGCTCAGAGCAGTCAGACCTAACTTAAAGCTTAACTTAACAATTCAATAAGTAGAACTTGACATAAGAATTTTTAAAGAATAATCTGCATAGAGTGCTTAGAAATCAATAGTGCTAAACAGTTATTTGTGGTTGTGCTAGAACGGGGCAAATCCAAAGTTCCGGCAGACCATGATGAAGGGCAGGCCGATTACAGAACACATGCAGGGCTGCTACTAAGTACCTTGGATGGAGGGTTGTGTTGACTTGAAGGAGGCGATGCGAAGGCAGTGTGTCGGTTCTGATCTGCGCAGTCCGGGGGATGTTTCATCGTTGAAGCGATGTCCTTGAGGTGCGGCATTGAACCCCTTGGAATAAAGGTGATGGTTTGTTCTCGAGCCACCCATGTGATGTGTTGATCTTGAGCCGCATAGTTAGCAAAGCAAAGTACTTATCCTCAGTGGCGATGCAGGAAAACAGTTGCAGAGTCCACTTTCAAGGCACAGGATTGGATTAGCACCTCTTTGCCGGACAGGATTTACAGTTGGCAGAGTTCAGCAGCTAAGAAGGGTTGTAGGAAATCTTTTATGGCCCTGAGTCTTCATAATAGGAGGCAAGCCAACAAGTTCTTGGAGTCACTTAAGTGCTTTAGAAGATGTAGTGAGGCCAGTTCAGTATTTCCCACTCCACAGCAAGAGTCAGCAGGCAGCAGGTCAACATAGTAAAGCAGTTCAGCAGAGTGGCAGTCCCTCCTGGCAGCACATTAGTCCTTCTTCCTGGCAGAATGTCCTCAGATTCAGACATGTACGTATTTGGTGGTGTTTGGGGTCCAGTACTTATGCCCTTGGGACTAGCTGGGGCCGACCTTAGGTGTGACTTACAAGCAATAAAAAAGAAGGTTTGGGCCTGGCACGCGGGTGCACTTGCCAAGTCGAAATGTCACTTTAAAACTGCACACACAGGCTCTGCAGATCCGAGATCCAAGACATCCGAGAAGTTTAAAAGACTGCTGTAGTGGATGGCACAATCAGTGCTGCAGGCCAGCCAGTAGCATTTAGGCCCATCAAAAGTGGCACAAGCGTATAAAATATAAATGTATTTTGTAAGTTTGTGCCGCTTTTGCACCAAAAAATGATGCAAATGCTGCCCTAAAAAAGTATAAATACGGGCCTTAATCTGTAGCCCTGGGCACATGCAGTGTACTTTACTAGGGAATTACAAGTAAATGAAATATGCCAATTGAGGATAACCCAATGTCACTGTGTTAAGTGTACAGAGCACCTGCACATTAGCACTGGTTAGCAAAACAGGTCAAAGGCAAAAAGTCAGGGGTAGCCACACCAAGGATTCTAGGTCTAACAATGGGGTATCCTTTCTTCTGCTTATAGTCATCTGACTCTCCTACTGGAAAAGAACAAGGGCTGATTTCTATATGGCTGGTTCCTGTCTCATAGGACATGGTGGACAAACAAATGATGGATGGAAGGGATCTTGAGTAATTTCCAGTGGCTAAGATTATTTCAAGTAATCCACTATTCAGTTTTTTTCCAAATACGATGCCCTCAGTGCGATGGATATGCCCAGATGTGAGTCTCTCCTCACTGTTGCAGAAAGAACAGTTGATGGACGGAATATAGAACAAATCAAACATTCACCCCCAGTCACAGATCTGGGTTTAATCCAACAACTGTTCTTTTTGCATTTCTCTGCTCACTGTGCCATTGGTCTCAAGCTGCACCTCATTGACAAGGCAAAAACTGTGCTGAGGTTGTTTGTGACCTCTCTATCAGTTTGGGTGCACAGTTCCTATTGGAGCAGTACTAAAGATGATTTGCTGATTTTCATATGTCTGGCTCCTGTCTAAGGTACCATTGTGCTTAAAATTCATGGCTTTGAATACTGAACTTAGTAGTTTCCAGTAAATGTGATTAGTTCACGTATTCCACCCATCAATTATGTTTTACCCATACGCACACTGTTCAGCGTTAAGATCATGCTTTTGTTTACGCATGTACACCTCACAGTGTCACAAACTATGTTATAGAGTTTAGGCTTGTCATGAGTGTGGTGTTTAGTTTTAGTACATACACTTGTGTAATCAAGTAGAATGAATCTCTATGATATGATTTTAAACTAACCAAACTGCTCTGTTTGAATGAAACTGTTGTTTAAAGCACTTTGGTTTGTCCACTACACAAAACTGCTAATACATTAGTAAAAATGATAGTGTACTGTATTGAAGGATTCAGCCTAAAATTAGCTATTGGCCAGACATATGACAATCTGGTCGCAAAATACTTTGTCCACTATTTTGCGACCAGTGAGATTTTAATAACCAACCTATATACTGGTAGGTTGGTACTTAAAAATTCGAATGTTAGTGGGTCGGAATTCGATCTATCTCATGAATATTGATGAAGTAAGTTACAAATTGCAACTCACTATGATTGGATACCTTCACAGAATAGTGACCTGCTAGGGTCATCAGACCACTGTGTGTGATCAGAAATTTTTTATTTTTTGTTTGCTTCTTTTAGAGTTTGAATGCCCTACTCCCAATAGATCTTTTTTTAACATTTACAAAGGAGATGGTGTCCCTAAGGGACCTCGTCCCTTTTGTGGATGTGTTACCACCCCAAATATGGAGTCATTAACTTTTCAATGGTAGACAACAGCTATTATGATCCTAAAGCATTGATACATACGGATAAGAATCAATATTTTGAATGGACGCCTACAACACTACTTCCAAATAGCGAATGCTTATCCATTCCTTAAGCCATTTTAGGAGTCAGTAAAAAGTAACATACTCCTAAAATGAGTTTAGTACATTTCTAAAAGAACTTTTTCAGTTGCAAAATCTGAATTGGAGTACTTGCGACCGAAAAATTGCATTGTACGTCTGGCCTCATTTTATTATCTCGCTCAGATTGGCAGCGATTGGAGACTCCGCACTTCAGTTCTAAAATCTGAGTCTTAATTTCACCCTCAAGGTGCATGTTTAATAGATGCCCAAGGACTCCTCATAGAGTCCTTGGGCATCCGCCAGACCCAACCCCCGACGACTCCTCCCACGCCTGCCGCCTCACCACCTGGACCCAAGTAGACGACGCCGAAACCCTAACAACCATGAATTCTATCCACTCAGGCTCTCCCACGGACCCGTGCCCACATCACGTATTCAACAAAGCCGACGCCACCATCGCCCCCAAACTCCGCAAGATCATCAACCTCTCCTTCAACTCCGCCACCTTCCCAGACAGCTGGAAGCACGCAGAAATCCAACCCCCCCTCAAGAAACCCAAGGCTGACCCCAACGATCTCAAAAACTTCCGACCGATCTCTCTCCTCCCTTTTCCAGCGAAAGTCATCGAGAAGATCGTCAACGCACAGCTCGCCCACTTCCTACAAGTCAACTCCATCCTAGACCCCTCACAATCTGGATTCAGACGAAACCACAGCACTGAGACCGCACTCCTCGCCGCCACAGATGACATCAGACAACAAATGGACAACGGCGAAACCACAGCCCTCATCCTCCTCGACCTATCTGCCGCTTTCGACACAGTCTGCCACCACACCCTGCTAACCCGTCTCCACAAAGCCGGCATCCAAGACAAAGCCCTCAACTGGATCTCATCCTTCCTCTCCGACAGAACCCAGAGAGTCCGACTCTCACCCTTCCGCTCCAAAGCCACCAACCTCATCTGCGGCATCCCCCAAGGCTCCTCTCTTAGCCCAACGTTGTTCAACATCTACATGGCCCCCCTCGCACGACTGGCCCGTCAACACAACCTCAGCATCATCTCCTACGCCGATGACACCCAGCTTGTCCTCTCCCTGACCAAAGATCCGCTCACCGCCAAAACCAACCTCCACGAGGGACTAAAATCCATCGCCGAGTGGATGAGCAACAGCCGCCTGAAGCTCAACTCCGACAAGACGGAAGTCCTCATCCTCGGACGCACCCCCTTGGCCTAGAACGACTCCTGGTGGCCCACCGCCCTCGGACCCCCACCCACCCCAGCCAGCCACGCACGAAACCTCGGCGTCATCCTCGACTCTGCTCTCACCATGTCCAAACAGATCAACGCCGTCTCCTCTTCTTGTTTCAACACCCTCTGCATGCTCCGCAGGATTTTCAAGTGGATTCCAAAAGGAACCAGGAAGACGGTGACTCAAGCCCTCGTCAGTAGCAGACTTGACTATGGCAACGCACTCTACACAGGCATCCCAACGAAAGACATCAAACGACTCCAATGCATCCAGAACGCATCCGCCCGCCTGATCCTCGACATACCCCGCCGATGTCACATCTCCCCCCACCTGAAGGACCTCCACTGGCTCCCTGTGGAAAAAAGGATCACCTTCAAACTCCTCATCCACGCACACAAGGCACTACACAACACCGGACCCACCTACCTGAACACCAGAATCAACTTCTACGTCCCCACACATCAACTCCGCTCGGCCAACCTCGCCCTCGCCATCGTCCCCCGAATCCAGCGCAAGACCTCTGGCGGCAGATCCTTCTCCTTCCTCGCCGCCAAGACCTGGAACTCTCTCCCCACCTCACTACTCCAGACCCAGGACCTCCTCACCTTCAGGAGACTCCTCAAGACATGGCTCTTCGAACGCTAGCAGCACCCCCACCCCTCCCCCCCTCCCCCCAGCGCCTCGAAACCCTGTCGGGTACATAGCGCGCTTTATAAATTCTTGATTGCTTGATTGATTGAGAATGTAGAAATCAGGCCTAATGTAGCATGAAGAATGCTGACACTGTGTGAAAGAAGAAATAGCTAAAATATATATATTTGAATGTGAAGATTGTGAAAATACTGCTGTTCTTTTGAATAGACATGATTTGTTTTTATAATGTCTATTAGCCTTCGGATAGTCACACTCCTAATGGGCACTGGCTGAAAATGGTCACAAATATCACAGAATAGTGTTGGTTACTCTTAATTTCATCTACCTAATGAGAAGTGGTATGGACAAACTAGACATATCTTTAGCCATTCAAAACCCCAAAGAACGACAAGTTGGTTATCTATGTTTAGCACTGTAATCTGAAAACCATTAAATGTATTTTAGATTTTAAAAGGAAATTTAGATCACGAACAGCTTGCATTGATGCTACACTTCTTGGTTGGTGATAGCTGCCCTCCGGTGAGCCCTTTTACACTTCTCCGTCAGTCTGCTCTCGGTCTATCTGGTCTTCTCTCACAAAAATGCAGATTCTGCATTGTAATTGTTATGACAAGGTACTGAAGGCAATATTATGCATTAATATTTTATGGCTCCTGTACACACCAGCAACAAGCAACGGAAAATGTGCATGCAAATAACGTCATCATATCAGAGCACACCCAAAACCCCAGAACCAGCACACATGTTCCTTGTAGCTGCTCATGCAATTAAGTAACCTGCTCGTGCTGAGCCACTTTTAGCTTTTAGCCCCTCTAATTGTGCATTTTGGGTAATTTATTTCCCCCTCTTACCCTCTTTTTCACAACACTACATCATAAGCGAGAACATAATGCTATTTGCAAGCGTTTGCTAATGGTTTAGATATTGAATCTTATTTTATTTTTTGATATCGTTCTGGGAAATCAAGTGTGTTGCTGTGCTGGTATTGGAACAGAATATTGTACAAAACATATGGTTTGGACAAAATATCGTGTCTAGCTTATCGAGGACAAAAATATCAAAAAGGTAAGTTTCTGTTAGTAAGTAAAGTCTTACTATAATTAACTTCACATATAGGTACCATATATATGTATATATATATATATATATATATATATATATAAATATATATATATCTTCATGGTACGCAGATGTGAGTTAAGACTTTACAATCTATACTGATCTATTTGCACGTGCGTTTGGAATATTTTGGTCCTTGATATTTTTGACATGATATTCTGTTCACAGCTGTGTACCCACTAACAACAGATTTGTAGATCAAATGAAAATCTACTTGAGCCAGTAGAAGCAAAAAATAGTTATAGAAAGTATGCAGTAAGTTAATTGAATTATAGCTTTTCAGGGAAAGGATTTGCATAAAAAAATGAATATATATTCAACTGTATTGTTTACGTGTGGAACAGGCCCTCTAACTAACACAACTCTAGGTTTTATTGAACAAAAAATCCTATCCATTTGTCATGAGTGCAATTTGACGATTTCTACCGTGAGCTATCACTTACGAAGTCTGCGAACATGTAACATTCTAATTTGGAAATTATAACTTCAATTCCAAACCAAGTAATGGAAAATGCTGAATGTTTCACACTGCTTTCGATTGCGAGCAGCGTTCTAAAGAGCTACTTTTTGAAGTGCATAAATCTGACATCAGAAATTATACCAACAAAAGTCCAAGCAATGCACACCCCATAAGTCTTTAACAGTGTCTGCGCCACATCAGTCAAAAGAGAGAGACACTTTGATCAGTGATGCACTGCAACAGCGTAGGCAAAATAGGAAATGTCAAAAACATTATTTTCGGTTCCCTGCTAGATTGTTGAGCTGGAACAAATTAATAAAACGGAAAAAATGTTTAGTTTGTTCTCTTTTGTACAAACAATAATCAGGCGTGAAATATTCGAAATTCAAAGCTAACATGGTACAAGGAAACTGGGAGCATTACGTAAGAGTACTGGGAGTACTTGTGAAGCCTCTTGTATCATATTAAGCTGTGCCTGACATGCAGAAAATCTAACATGAAAGGCAACAGCTTCTTTATTTCTCGAACAATCAGTCTTTCTAATCATCTTCAATGGGCGCCGAGTAATCATAGAAGATTACAAACAAGTGTGTTCCTCTCGTCCCCAAGAAAAACCTGCTGGTTGTTTATCTGTCACACAGAGGCTGATCATTCACGCGCTTGTTGAGTCCACCACTGGACTCCAGTACAGTTTGAGAGCTAGCGAAAAAGTGCGTTAAAGGTTCCAAAACATTTTCAGCAATAAGTCACAATGTTGTAATATGAGCAACAGAAGGGTTCAGGAAACGCCAGTTTTAACGAAAACGCTGATGCTGAAGGCATAGTTGAGTAAGCTTCGATGGCACTTCATTCATTATTTTATTTTATTTTATTTTTAGCATTGTTACACAATGCAAATATTTCTCCGTGGCACAGGTAGCGCGCAACAGAGGATATTTCTGTTCTAACTGAAACATCTAAAAATATGTTGCTGTACACATAAAATAGTTTGGAGGTTCCAGTTGAGTGGGAGCTACTTAAATAAAGATGCGATGGTGAGGTGGTCCTGGGGCCCTGCATTCGGGATAGTAGCAGATATTGCCCTGTACAGTACTATTTTATACAAGTAAATTCCACATGTTAATTATTTGTAACTACAGAGATTGAAAGCAATTCATAATCAGTCTATATAATTTCCTTGATAAAACCTAAAAGCTTACATTCTATGTGACTCTTTAATTACACACCATCTGTGGTTACAGAACCACTTGTTTGTAAGGTTTACCGAATAGATGTCTTACTGTTCTTGACTGACTCCTTTATTGTACTCTCCAGTGAAAACAAACCTAGCAAAGCTTTTTACAAACCCCAATGTTCCCTTTCTAAAACTATATGCAGGCTATGTCCGTTACCATCTATAGTTAATTTCCTTAGATGCTTAGTAAATATATAAAAAAAGAAAGCAATTGAAGGAAATTTAGCCGTTAAGCTGTTAACATCTTCTAAAATCACATCATGGAGTTTCATTTGTAGTAGCATTTATATTATTGATGTTTTAAGCTCTTTGCTTTTGCTTTGCTTTTTACACTGTAAATATATTTATCCATAAATTATAATGAAAAAGCAGTACAACCACAACTCTGGCTTGGCAATGAAATCTCTAATTCCCGTGTGTGACAATTGTGTTGTACTGTACATGGACACGCACTGCATGACCACTTATAAACTAGACCTCAATTAGGATATTTAACTTTAATCTAAGTCCACGGTAATAACGTGAGCGGAAAAGAATGCCTGGCATAAATATTTAGGGGCATATTTTGTGGCTTTTATTTTGACTCAAATGTGGCGTTAAGGTGGCATTTCCCACGTGCCATATTTACAAAGTGTCTCAATGCTTGCATTGCACCACCTTGTAAACTCTTGCGCCACTTTATGCCTGCGCCAGGCATAATATATGCAAGGTGGGCGTTCCCCCATTAGGGGGGCTGAAAAAATAGTGCTATGAGATTTCCTTGCACCATTTTTTTCAGCACTTTTAACGTCTGCTCAGAGCAGTTGTATTGTTGTTTAATAATTATTTTAAGTAGTGAACATAGATTTTTATTAAATATGTTATAAAGATAATTAATAAAAAACAGCCTATCGCTGCTTGAAAGCTAGAACCTAAATTAATTCTGCTCTGCTTGGCTCCCTTGTCCCACCAGTGGTTGTTATAAGTTCATTTATAAAGTGTGAAAAGTTATGTTCCTCGACCTGTTGGCAAAATGGGAGGGAAGAGTGATAGATTTCTACTTATTGTTAAAGATGGAGTAGTCACTGGCATAAAAAAAAACACTGCAGCTTCCACCCTTGCCTGAGAGCTCTGGAGTGAGAATGGAGGGTGGCCCTCTCAAGTTTCATTCCACCACTGGGAGTAGCGAAGTGGCCAAAAACAGTAGAGATCCTGAAAAAGAATGGACAGAAGCCTTTCACAATAGCATCAATAAACTAACAAAAGTCATGAAATCTGTTGTACTCATTGTCAAATGTTCTCTGTTACCAGAAACAGAGGTGGGGGGATCTTGCCATCAGACCCAGCATGATTGGCTTTTAAAGTATGTTTCCTTAATTACTTAGGAGGATGGCACATAACAGGGATTTCTGTTATTGATTTAATGTAAAGCAAGACTAAGCATTGTAAACGAGGACAGACTGGGTTTTGATTTGAAAAAGATGATAGCATTGGAACAAGAGTAATCTCCATTCAGTATCTAGTGTGTGTTTTAAAAATAAATTTACTCTGGCAGCTCCTCAGGGCACAACCGAACTTTGGAGCAACCAGAATAAAAAAGGGACTGTCAACTTGCTGCCTGTTTGACCTACATGGAAAAAGACAGAGTAAACCTACCTCTCCTTGTATGCATTCCTTGAAAGTGCTCTTACTCTGTCAGGCTTTCTGTAGCCTCAAAGACATAAACGGTTGGAGAGGAGGGCTGCTCTGGGGAAGAACCATCTGTCCAGCTGCAAGTAGACTGACATTAACTTTGCTGGAGCCCATGGTGGAGTGGGTGGTTGAGCAAGCTTAACATTGCTGAACTCTTGCATGAGCCCTAGGAGCTTACACTCCACATTTGGGTGTTGTAGGAGTGTCATTCATTTGGGTGTTGTAGGAGTGTCATTCATTCAAATGACTGATAGCTGAGAAAACCCTGAAAAGATGTGATGCTGACAAGTATGATTTCCAGGTTCCGCTCACACTGAGTTTTCTGTTGCCAGAAGAAGACTTTAGGAAGACATCACAGTGAAGGTATTCAGCATCATTGAGGTCTGCCCAGTTGTAGCATTCAGCCTTGCCTCAATGGAGGACCTGGAGGTCCATCAAAATGACCATTCACCTGTATTATTTCCATTTGCATCCATCTAGTTTGAGAATGAGAATGTAATTTGCGATGCAATGTATGTGCCTATAGGCCTCATTAGAAAATTACCTATTCAATGAGGGTCACAAAACAACTTGTCAAACAATATTAATTAGGCAATATCATTTTGTGAGCCATTGTAAATGACTGTGAATGTAAGGATGATGGCCTGCAGCAGTCAGTAGCAGAAGTCAGTAAACAGCCATCTGTAAATTTGCTTTCCCAAATAGAACATATGTTAAACAAGCATTTGCAATACAACAGGTCTCACATTTACTTGAGTTGGAGCTATCGCCATTGTAAATTTATAACTGGACCTTATTTTGCCACATTAATTGGTCAACCCTATTGTATATTTTGGTCCTTTCTGCCACATAATTCCAGTGTTCCTGCATGTAACTAAAGGGCTAGTAGGCCTACTGAATTCTTGTTTCAAACATACCCTTAAAACACAAACTACTCACAGGTGCAAAATAAAAGTTCCAGCCACAAGAGAGCCTACAAATACACTGAATGGTGGGATGGGTTATTATTTTGGGGTCCCCACTAACCTGGAGTGTGGACCCAGAGATGATCAAGACAGAACTAGCACATTGTGGTGAACACATTTTGATAGTGGCCCCATTGTTCTAGGACCACCATAGGCTGAGATATGTGCAAAAATATTTTGTAAAAGGAATGCCCTGCAAAGCATTATAGGGCAAGTTTCTGAGTGCCCTGAAAAATGTAGTATGTTAACTGTAATGCTCAGAACAGCCCCACAAACTAGTCTGAGCTGTAAAATAAAAGTTCCAACCACAAGAGAGGTTAAAAAGACACTGAATAGTGGGAGGGGTTATTATTTTGTGGTCCACACTAATCTTGTGTGTGGACCCAGAGTTGACCTAGACAGAAAGAGTGTGTCATGCTGAAAGTTTTGGTGGTGGTCCCATTGTCCTATGACCACCACTAGCTGATTTACGGGTAATATTTTGAAAAAAGAATGTCCTGCAAAACATTATAGGCAGGTTTCCAAGTGCTGTAAATATTGTAGTATGTTGACTATAATGCTGAGAGCAGCACCTAGAGTACACCACAATAAAAATATCATTTTTTTAAAACATGGTCATGTAGCGATATAGTTATTCTCTAGAGTACACCACAATAAAAATATCATTTTTTAAAAACATGGTCATGTAGCGATAAAGTTATTCTCTAGAGGGCATAACCACATGAAAGCAGAATGGAAGAAAATAATGCAGTGCAAGCATATATTTTGACCCTGGAGAACGTGGTGCATTACACATTTTCAAGGCTGGCAGGCCTACTGCAACAATATTACAAACAAGGCCCTTAAAACACAAACTACTCTCAGCTTTAAAACAGACGTTCCAAACATGAGAGAGGATAAACAGACACTGAATGGTGGGAAGTGGTATTGTTTTGGGGTCCCCACTAAACTAGTGTGGGTCGGCCCAGAGATAATGCAGACAGAAAGAGCACGTTGTCTTCATCATTTTGGTCAGTGGCTTTCAACCATGGTTGCAGCCCATTAATACATTCCTTTGCAACACACACAGGGGAGAAGAATGGCTCTGTCACCCCCCCCCCTTCTGTTTGCAGTTCAGAAAGGGTCACACAAATTCCTTGGAAAAGTCTTTTAAATGTATTTTGTATGTCATCAAATGAATTTTTGTGGTCACAAGCCTGGCTCACAGGCTTTAGAACCACATACGTCTTTAGTTTGTGAGATCCTAAGTCCAATGGTAAATCCTTTGACCAATGGAACCTGCTAGTTATACCCAGCTTCATCTCAGTCAATCCAATGCCCTTAATTTCGATCTTGCCCATGTTTGTAATTGTGTACATTTTTTTTTTCGTTAATAGATTTGTTTGGGAAATGTTATGGTTTGTTGACTTTAACATTGTTTTGGTACTGCTTAAATAGGTAAAATTTAACTTTTTGGGGAAAAACCTACCGCTTTTAACTTACTGTGGTGTTAAGCTCAGGATTTTTCATCAAAGACGGTTTTTGACGTACTAAGATACTTATTCACTAATTTGAAAGGGGCCTTCCCCAATTATTAAGGTAGAATCTCAAAGCTAACATCCAATGTTGGGTTTAATATAGCTAACTATGAAGACTATTTTGCTTTTAGCAAAGCTGATAAAGACATTGCTAAGTCGCCTGAGTCTTGACAGCAACATTGGCTCAATGAGCCTTTTAGTAGATTTCCTAGGCAATGTAAGAAACAAAAACTTACAATATAGTCATAGCAATCTAGAGGTAGGTAACTTATTGCTGTTTCCAATTTCATTGAGCCTAATGAATCATTAGTTCGCAGCTCATCTGATTGTGTCATTAAATTCACAATCATCTCATTAAGCTTTCTTGGATGCCAGAGACTGATAGCAATCAGTCTGGATTGAATGAACCAGGACACCATTTTTAATGAGGAGCATGTGTTACCTTTTCATTACAAAAGAAAACTCAAAAAGCATGTGAAGCTAGCCACACTTGAAGGGCACTGTGAAACTTTGTAGATTTCAAAACAGTTGTGTTTTGCTTCTAAGACATACCCACTGCTTTCTAAAACGTGCAAACCATACACCATTGCAAACAATACCAATCACAGATGAAGGCACTAACCTGTAAAAATGTGAAAACTACTACTCATCATAAGTTAATTAGAACTGAACAACTAGTAATTTCCTTATTTCCTCTGTCTTCTAAGAATAGTGGATTGCCAGACTTATTTATGGATAATTAGGGGATTGTAAGTTGTGCATTTTCAGTGATTTATGCTGGTATGTGTAGAGGTTTATGAACTACATAATACAAAATAAAGAGCAATGGTGACATGATGACATGGAAATCTATTGCAATTCCAAGTTACCCCGCTTAAAATAAAGACAACAGTGAAAATATATTTCTATTATGGTATAATTGAAAATGTTATCAGAACAATAAGGCTGAATCTGACATATCTTATTATTGTTCCTTTGTGTTCACCGGTTCCATATTTTCTAAACACACACACACACACACAGAAACACACACTCACTCTGTCATTTCAGAAACTGCTTTATGGACTTCCAAAAGTGACTCCAGAAGCTATGGAGTCAGTCCCAGGAACTCTGCCTTCTAAATGAGTGAAATAAAAGTCCTGGACTAACTTGTGTCTGCGTTTGTAGTGGAATGCTGTGTGAGTTCATATATGTAAGATTTGCATGCATTCCTTGCTTCAAAGCCATTGTCACCATGTGTAGTTCACTGGCAAGGCCTTTTTTGTCCTTTACCTTTTACAGTGCCTTAAGTGAGTCCTTCACCACACCTTCTGTAGCTACCAAAATCTTTTTGATATCAAAATCTTTTCAAAGTACCTGTGAACTAACATTGCTAGCAGCAGAATTTCAATAATCTGGCTGTCTGGCTACTGGCTTTGTTAACTTGTTCTCAAATGCTACATTCTCTACCATCTCCACGCAATCAGCATTGTTTAGAAATCAAAGCACCGTCATGTAATTAGTCAGTATCAACATCAGTTTGACTAGAACCATCTACACTCTCATCACATATTCATTGGGTATTTACTTTTTAATTGGTTGGCAAGTTGGCAAGTTGACCTTAAATGATTCTGCTTAATATTCAGTTCGTGCAGTGGAGACATTAGATGTTCTTTATGGGGCGATGGGCAAAAACAGCGAATATCTAGGAAATGATCTGTTGCCTCTTTCTGATTTCCAACCTGGTCAGCATCTATCTGGACAATGAGGAAAACATAAATTATGGACAAGGAAGTATGATGTGAAAATTAAGGAACCATGTTTGATGTAGGTTGTGGCTGTGCCCACTCCTTTGACACCTACTATAATTGATAGGTCCACAGTTGGTAGAACCTCCATCTGTAACGAGGAAATATTCTGCTCAAGCAGGGGGCTTCTATATGTTCTCAGTGCATATTGTCTATTGTTCTCACAGACATTGCAGATATGCCTCTTGAAGGCCATCCACTGTGCTTTCAGATTTTCAAAATCAGGTTTGGTTTGGGAAAACTGCCTTAAATGTTTCCTACGGTATGGTTCCGAACAGCATGACTGACAGATAATATTGTAAATTGAGAACATGGCCTGTATAGGTTATCATAATGCAAAATGACGTAATTCATTGTATTTCTTCTCCTTACTCTATGAAATCTGATTTTCCTTTTCAGCCAAAAGTTTTGTAAGAACGAATCCGCTTGGTAACAACACCAAACAGAATATAAAAGTGAACTAGAAAGAACGAAAATATCGACACCCAGAAAATTCAAATGTACCAATATCTTTAAAGGAATGGAGCAAAACCAGCTATTAATACTTCATATTCAGCGATAAAACTCAACTGATATACTTCCAATATGCAAATATAAACAAGGCAGCAGCTTGTGTCCCTCCCTAAACATTAAAGTAGAAAAGCCACATTGTGTATGAACATCGATGCAGCACTCTGCACCCTCATTGCCCCTTTAAACAATGATGGGCGAATGTATGAATATCTGGATTAGCGATTTCCAAATTGTGAGTTTCACCGAATCACAATTCAGAAAATGCCAATCCTATCATATCGTAGAGCCCATAATTTGTTTTGTCAATTGGTTTAATTCATATTTGCAATTTAGTGGTTTCCTAATTGAGATGTCCTTAATAGGGAATCTGTATTTGGACATTGCTAAATTGCAAAAGTAGCCTATGGGAACACCTTAATGACTTCACATTGAGGAAGTATTTTCACACATGTTCAATGGATCTCTCTGAAGGAGAGAGGAAAGCAGGTTGTGTGTTTTGGGTTTCCTAGCTACCTTTTAGAGATACTTTTGTCAGCCAGGTCCAATAGGAGATTGAAGAGGAAGCAGCAACATGCAAGCAAAACTACATTCAGCAAGAGGGAGCTGTAGGTTCTCACTGCAAAGTGTATCATGATGAGCACTTTGGCAAAAGCTCTTTCGATATTGCTGATAGCCAGAAGAAAATATGGAAAGACTTTCAAGGCAAAATTAATGCAGCTGGAGTGATGCAGAGTACAATTGATAAAAAAAGGAAGCTGTGGGAGGAGCTGCATTCACAAACTAAAGAAAAAGTCGCAACTCATCTTGCTGAGGCCCATGGGACAGGTGGTGTACTGTCAACCCAGGCACCCCTAGAAGAAATAATTGAAAGCACAGTTAAGTCAGAAAGCTTATTTGGAATTTCAGGAATTAACACCTCTGCACCAGATACTACTTCAAAAGGTAAGTTAGTAACTTAAAATATTTGTTTACATATAATACTTGTTTTTTTAGGAGAACACTCCTGATCCATGCTTACTTTTACCTTTATGTTGCAACATGAGAGATATAGTACATACAGCTTACACCTTTAGAATACTGTGCTATTTTAGATGTATTTAGAAAGTATTTAAGTGAAAGAGGATTGTTAAAAACGAATACCAAAACACATTCCACACTAAAAGAACAATTATTTTTATAAACATATTTAACAAAAAAGCATTTGGGTTCCACATACTGATGCAGAACACTCTGTCAGACACGGAGCAAGATAATCTTTTAACACCAACATCACCACCACTTGTGCCTGCCAGATGCAAAGCAGCAGTTTACTCACTGCCACAAAGACTCAGAGGAGCATTTAACAGGGATGGATATAGCACAACCTTCTGGAAGAGGCAGACACATGCATAGAATATTTTTTGCACACAGAAACCATGCTTCAAGATGGAATGGTTCAGGTGTTTTTAGGCCTACAGATAACTGAGACCCTATCCTACTTTTTGGTCATTTGAAGTAAAAAACATGGTGGCAGTGTGGCACCTACAAAATAGGAACATGATTTTGTTTAATACACAGTAAGAGAAATTGAATGCAAAAATACTGAATAAGAAGGTTGGCTTAGATAAGCTTAAACCGTAGTGCTGAGGAGAGACAAAAAGTAATTTTTTAGAATTTTAAACAAGTCACGGATGCTGTATCAAATCTGTGTCCTGTATCACAAAAGGATAATACACATCATAGACACCGCGGTCAACAGCTTCTGTGCAGATTAGATAGTTTTGTAAGGTCTGTTAACAAGCTGACACATTCTACGGCTACTTAATCAAGGTGCATGTCCAATTTGCAGATAAAAATGGGTCACTACAGTTGAGATGCTGCACATGGACTGGTTCATGTCACCGGTGCTTCACAGAATATCCAAACTTTAAACAATTTTGCAACTGGTGGCGTATGTGGTGGTGAAAGTTAAGAGGTCCTTAGTCTCAGTAGCATCTCAGTCCCAGAAGCAATGACATGCTCACAGACAAAATACTGGAACTGATGCATGAGGGCACATCATGTTAAAAGTACAGAAAGATCAATCAAACATGTTTGCACTAGTACTTATTAAATTTGTTTCACTGTTAAAGATTTTCACTTAGAAAGGTTTTCTCATTTCTGTAAAAATATTTGAATAAATATTTTAGGATAAAAACCGCTGGTTGCCCTTTTCTGACTGCGGCTTTACCGCTTCGGTCAGAATGGCCCAGGAAGCACCGCCAGCCTGTTGGCGGTGCTTCCGCGGTCCCCGGCATGACTGCCAGGGTCGGAATGACCCCCTAAGTTATTTTAAAAACAACATAGTTGTGTGGTTTTAATGTTTACATTTCAATGGCAAACTTACTGTAGAAATAATTCCTAGTAATCTCTGAATCTCACACTCTTCCTTCTCATCCTAAGAGTGATGCAGTGGTATTGAAACATCATATCCATCTGACTCTAGTTCAGACTAGATCATGGGTACTCCTTTTTGTTTCGGTATGTTGTGCAATAAAGCACGCTTTACCAGCTTGCATCAGGTTTGTACTGCAGTGCACCATTAGGTTTACGCAGGCAGTGGAAACAAGATTTCAACAAGCTGACAGTCTGCCCAATAACACAACATGTTAATTTATGGACTGCATTGTAGCAAGGCCACTAGGTGCTGCCAGGGTCAGATAGGGAGTTAAAATCCAGGAGCACAGATGTCAGCCACTGTCTCTTACTATGTTATTGTTACACATGTATGTTTCACATACCTATGCAAATATACGTTAAATTACCAAGTAAATACCAATCTACAAATTCCCCTCTTTGAAGGGGAATTGTGCAGCTTGATAAAACAGTGAATTAGAAGTTCCTTTGCAGCTTATGGAAGTTGTACATGCATATGGATTTTCAAGAGCATTGCATCCAGAAAAGCTCTGAAAAAATGTGAGACTCCACTTTGGGATACCCCACCTGCAGCACTAATTACACGTTGGGTACTTCCAGAGCAGTGCTTAATTTGTGAAAGAAAGAGTGCAGATGCCAGAAGTTCTGCTCAGAAGCTGGCAGCTGGTGCAATTAAATGCAAGCACACTGAATACCACGGCCATCTGTACTCCAGTACCAGGCACTCTCTGACCCTTTTTCTCGCTCTTGTAGGTTGCTGCTATCTACTGTTTGCCGATTTTCCATCTTTTTCTTCCTCCATTTTTCCGATCTGTGTGTTCAGTAAATATCTAAGGCAAAAAAATAAGTGGCGATCCCCAAAAATTAGTGCCACTGACCCTGACCTGTGTCCACCTGCTCAAATTAAGCCCTTTCTCAGAGGCTATGAGGTGCAGGGAACATAATACCTGCACAAGGGTGGGAAATGACTTGATCCTTGGAGTGTTTCTCTCTAGGTAAGGCTTAATTTCAGCAATAATACATAATATAACTGCACTACTCAGCCTGTATTTGTCAAATACTTCCTCCTCTGTCTGATGAAAAAGAGTAACTCTGTCTCTAAATATGTGTTCTCAATATGGGCTCCTGTCTTCTCGGGCTTCTATACAATCTAGCCAGTACCGTCATCAAGTACAGAGCTGCCACTGTGGAAAACTAGATCTATTCTGCAGCTGTTTATATAGGTTCCACCTGGTTACAACCTGTTTTGAGTTCGTTGTAATTTTCACATGCAAAACAAGCATTCGGTGACTAGCTACAATTTGTGAATGTTTCTAATATTTAAATTGCAATTCGCTATTAAGAAATCAGAAAAATCAATTTGCAGGAAAAGGTTGGGAAAATACCGATCTGGTATTAATAGTATTAATTTTCTTCACAAAAAAACCTATAAATGGTCCTAGTACATAAGAAAATGGCTTTTTTTGCATTTGTAAACGGGCCCATTTAGCTAATTGAACTGTATGTAAAAGCAAACTGTTTCATACATCTGGCCCGCTTTTACTAGAGTCAATCCTGAAGATCTGCAACTGAATATGAAACTAGTCCCTACTCTGAAAAAATGTTTTTATCAACATTCACAAAGGGTGAGGGGTCCCTGTGGGACACCGTTCCCCTTTGTGATTGGCCTACCACCTCCTTTAAGAAGGTAGTAAAAGATTAATGTTTTGCAACTGGAATTTGTGTGCAATCATGAATACATATCAATCCAGTACAGTATTCGTAAGGGACACCCTCAACATGCCCCTTCTAAATTTCGAAACAGTATCTGTTCATAACATGTTACAGAATCGCAATATACGTTTGTACATAAGAAAAGGCCTTTTTGCTATTGCAAATAGCCCAGTTCTTTGAATTGGACCCTTTGTCACCACAAAAAGGCTTTGTGCATCTAGCCCTTTGTCTAAAAACAAATCCTCTTATTAGCACCCAGTGCAAAAGTGTGTACTACATCACCCACTGTTCTTGCAGACAGCCACTGTTTACGAACTCACAGTCACCATGCCATAAAGGAGGTACTTTCCAGGAGTCAAGCGAAACTATGCTGTTATAAGCTGATATGTTACCTGAGGCATTTTTTGTATTTTAAGGCATGAAGCAATTCATCGCCAAGGACATTTCCACAGGATGGCGAACCAAATCAGATATATGACAAAGTCTTGGCTCGAGATTTATGTTAATCTGCCAGGCATTGGCTCCATGTTTAGCATTGCAACACTTAAAGGCACAATATGAACAATTCTTCAAGGCACAGAAAGGAGGGCACCCTTTAATTACAGGACAGAATAACCTGGAGCCTCCAGAAACAGCTGGAACACATCAAATACTAATTTCAAGCACCAATGCTGGGATTTCAGCAGAATATTGCAGGATTTAGGTTACCTTTCAGCTTTACTGGTGGGCTGCAGTGTAGAGCCTTACGGAAAGCGAGATTTGTGAAAAGGTGCCATCAGCAGCTTATGCAGTGGATGGATGAGGCTGTCAAACAAAGAGGATTAATAACGCCACAATAGCATTTTCCATCATCACAGACGTGCATTTTGCCCTATTCATTTATTAAACCTTGTTCTAGCCATAAAGTGTTAGTATCACTACGTGAGGTCCAAAGGGGCCTTGGCTCGGTTTACAATGATGTTCATCAGCTGAATGGCCGAGCCCCTACTTCTTCACTAGGCGCGATTCGTTTGTTTGATTACGGCTGTGAATATGTGGAATGTAATTTACATTTCTGTAGTGAAATTTAGAAGGAGGCAAACTTATTGTAATGTTCAACAGATCCCATTTAAAATCATACAAACAATGATTCTATTTTGAAATGAAACACTGGAACATCATTATATGAATTCAGTCTCCTGTCAATCGCAGAGTACAATAATTTGTGTAAATCAAAAAATGTTGCCCTTAGCACAAAATATGTCTACACGAATTCACTTATTTAAATAAAAGGTGCACCTCTTTAATTTTAGCTATTAAGTATATGGTTTAGAACTGGTCTTTGGTTTGGACTTATGCTTTCTCCTCAACTACATGCCTCTACATGCATCTCTCTCCGTTAGGAAACAGCACATCACAAGAATTCTATATATTCCATATGTATAATGTAAGTGACTCGCTCGGTCGCACTGGAAGATTTAAAAAAAACAGACAAGAGAGAGAAGATTTTTTTTTAATGCTTCTGCACTTTGAATTTTCTCTTGAAATAAATGTTCTTTCATCTACGGTGTCTGGATATTACGAAACGTGAATCGGCATAAATGACGAAGCAAAAACTCGTACATAACAAAAGTGGCACAATAGCCACCTGCTTTAAATTTAATTTAAATAGATGTCAAGATTTATTACATGCTGCTCCACAAAGCCTTTCTTGAGTCCTTCAACTGAGGACAATTATCATTTTCACAATCTGCCTGGACAACTGTTGAAGAGAAATTGTTTCATAACTGTACAGTGGCATGCCAGGGTGGATGTGAACGTTTTTAAAGACTGCTCAATTTGTCTGACTTTTTAATTCTTCCAAGGTTTTGATTATGTAAGATGTATATATGTCATTTTTTCGCTGAAATATAACGATAAAAAATATTTGGAAAATAATAGATTTTTATATTGTTTCACACACGTGGCATCAGAATTAGTTTTTCACTTTGCTCATATAGTTCTTGGAGAGATTGAAAGAACAACTAATTCAGGATTGAATGGAGGTTTTTAATCTTTAGTAGTGCCTAGGGGAATTTCATTTGTTTTTATAACTCTGTCCCCTTCCTTTAAGGAGTTGCTCACTATAGTATTTTCCTCCTAGCCACTAGTTTTCCAGGCTCTTCACAGGTTCACCTCTTTGAGCTCCCATTCCTTACATCGAAAGTGTCTTTTTAGTTAGCTTTCTCCTGTGAGTCATGCTCCATTTCTGCAGTTTCTGTTCTTTAGACCCAGGGGGAGCTTGCGGTGCTAACCAGGGGTGGGGTAGTGCATGGTAATAATGGGGAGGGTGAAATTAATAAATAAATAAATAAATAAAAAAGAATTACCATCATCGCCGCAGTCGCCAGCACCCCGCCGCTCCTCTAGTGCAGGCTGCAGGCACAGGCTCCCAGCCTACCCTGCGGCCAATCCTGATGCTGCTCAGAGCAGTGTTAGGATTGCCTGGGAGCACCCAGCCAGGGCGCTCCCAGGCAGACTGGGAGCCACTGCTTGCTCTCTCCAGCCCGGCAAAACAGTGCTGGGCTGGAGAGAGCCTACTGCACATGCGTGTTTGGCCGGCCAGAGACAGCCGGTCAAACATAAATTGGTGGGCGGCCAAACAGACATGCGCAGTGAGGGGGAGTGTTGTGCACTCCCCCTCAGTGCTTATCAAGCCTGTGGCCCCGGCCCTCTTACCAAAAACCGATAATAAACATAGTTGTTTTTGGTAAAGGGTTTTGCAGCTTTTGCTGCTGACCACAGAGTGACGCTCCTCCGCCCTAGCCGAACAGTCACACCGATTTAGACCTGATCTTGGTTTCATTGCTAAAAAAAAGAGGGATTCATGCTTAGTAAAGAACAGAAAGTAGTACTGCCTATTTTTTCTTTCTCCTCTTTTGAGGGGAAATGCCTGTATTTTTTCAATATGCATAGATGTCTTTTTCTCTCTTTTGACCAGTATTATCTTATTTGCATGATTGACTATTTATTTGTCATAGTGGGTGGCAAGATATAGGTGGTCATTACAACCCTGGCGGTCGGTGTTAAAGTGGCGGTAAAACCGCCAACAGGCCAGCGGTAAGAAAAAAAATGGAATTACGACTGTGGCGGAAACCGCCAACATAGACAGCCACTTTAACACTCCGACCACCACGGCGGTACAAACAAACAGCGCGGCGGTCACCGCCAACACACAGACGGAGGACAATGTACCGCCCACAGAATTACAACCTACCAATCCACCACCTTTTCCGGGGCGGATTCCCCGCGACACGGGGAAACAGGACTTCGAAAGGAAAACGCTCACCTCTGCACACCCCACGAGGAACCAGGATGCCATGGAACCAGAGCTCCACATTTTTCCAGCCTTTATCTTCTTGTTCCTCTACCAGGAGCACGCACGCCGGTGGCGAAGACCACGGTGAGTACTGCACCTATGACACAGGGGAGGGAAAAAACTGTGGCACACACACGCAACACCCCCACCCCCACCCTCACCCAAAACAACACACACACTAATACAGCATGATACATTACAGTTACACCCCCCAACCCCCTGTAAGAATGTAAAGACAAAAGGAAATGAGGTGAACGATTGTAATATAATCAAATTCAGTATTCAAAAAATATACATACACTATTTACAAATATATACACCAATAATATTAGTCCAAAGTATTCCACCATTAAAATCCATGGACCACTGGGCCCCAAATGCATGGGCGAGGCCCACACAAGATACCCGAACAAGACGGAGAGAATACGGCAGGGGCATCAGATAGAAATAAAACAGGCACCTCAGGGGGAAGGGAAAGGGAGGGGCACCTCAGCCGGTTGAGTGCACAACACCAAATCCACGAAGGGGCCCCATGCCCACCGTTCAATCCTGGGGAGTGCAAAGCCACAGTCTCTCAAGTCTCTACAGTGGGTGGTTTGCCCACTGCTTCATCCTGGGGAGTGCAAAGCCACAGTCTCTCAAGTCTCTACAGTGGGTGGATTGCCCACTGCTTCATCCTGGGGAGTGCAAAGCCACAGTCTTTCTCCACTGATTCTGGAGGGGGCCTTGTGCCCAGAGTGCTTCATTCTGCCAAGGACTGAGGTAGTGGATGTAACTCTCCACTGGTTCTGGAGGGGGCCTTGTGCCCAGAGAGCTTCAACCTGCCAAGGACTGAGGTAGTGGATGTAACTCTCCACTGGTTCTGGAGGGGGCCTTGTGCCCAGAGTGCTTCATCCTGCCAAGGACTGAGGTAGTGGATGTCTTTTTCCACTGGTTCTGGAGGGGGCCTTGTGCCCAGAGTGCTTCATCTTGCCAAGGACTGAGGCAGTGGATGTAACTCTCCACTGGTTCTGGAGGGGGCCTTGTGCGCAGAGTGATTCATCCTGCCAAGGACTGAGGTAGTGGATGTCTTTCTCCACTGGTTCTGGAGGGGGCCTTGTCCCCAGAGTGCCTCATCCTGCTTGTGGCGGCCTCAGTAGCATCAGAGCTTTTGGCACTCATGGGCCTGCAGTGCTTGTTGCGGCGGTGTCCTTGGCAGCGGTGCTTGATGCAGCGGTGTCCTTGGCAGCGGTGTTTGTGGCGGCAGTGTCTTTGGCAGCAGTGCTCGTGGCGGCGGTGTCCGCAGCGGTGCTTGTGGCGGCGGTGTCCTTGGCAGCGGTGCTTGTGGCGGTGGGGTCCTTGGCAGCGGTGCTTGTGGCGGCGGTGTCTTTGGCAGCGTGCTTGTGGCGGCGGTGTCCTTGGCAGCGGTGCTTGTGGCGGCGGTGTCTTTGGCAACGGTCAGCTGCTGGCGGTCCTGTCTCGGGCAGCGGTTCAGCTGCTGGCGGTCCTGTCTCGGGCAGCGGTTCAGCTGCTGGCGGTCCTGTCTCGGGCAGCGGTTCAGCTGCTGGCGGTCCTGTCTTGGGCAGCGGTTCAGCTGCTGGCCGTCCTGTCTGGGGCAGCGGTTCAGCTGCTGGCGGTCCTGTCTTGGACAGCGGTTCAGCTGCTCGTGGTCCTGTCTGGGGCAGCGGGGCTGCTGCTGGCGGTCCTGTCTGGGCCAGTGGGGCTGATGGCGGTCGGCTCCTTGGCAGCGGGGCTGCTGCTGCCGGTCCTGTTTGGGGAGCGGGGTTGCTGCTGGTCAGCTCCTTGGCAGCGGGGCTGCTGCTGGCGGTCCTGTTTGGGGCAGTGGGGCTGCTGCTGGCGGTCCTGACTGGGGCAGTGGGGCTGATGGCGGTCGGCTCCTTGGCAGCATGGCTGCTGCTGGCGGTCCTGTCTGGGGCAGTGGGGCTGCTGGCAGTCGGCTCCTTGGCAACAGGGCTGCTGCTGGCGGTCCTATCTTGGGCAGTGGGGCTGCTGGCGGTCGGCTCCTGGGCAGCGGGGCTGATGGCGGTCTTCTCCGCCGTGCTGATCTTCCCAGACTTGCCGGTTTTCTTGTGCCCCTTCCCCACCTTGGAAGGTGTTGGGGCTGACTCAACAGTCCCACCTGTACCCCTGGGAGCGTCTTTGGTGGCTGGTGTCTTCCCCCTCTCCCGTTGGGCACTGGCCAACTTTTGATGCTTGACAGGTGGGGGACTGTCCGTGCTGTGGCTCCTTGTCACACTGCCTGCCCTGCTGCCTGGTGCACTTCACATTCCGGTGACTACTGGCACCACTGGTCCCGCCAATGTTGTGGCTGAGGTGCTAGGTTGGGACCTGGAGAGTCGGGCCCTAGGAGACTGACGGGTGGGGGAGATGAGGGAAAGAGGTCAAGGCTGGCCAGGAAAAGTTTCTTAGGAACACTGGGACGGGTAGATGGAGGGGGTTTGGGAGTGGAGGAAGAGGTGGTGGTCGTAGGAGGTGTACGTTTGGTGACTTTGGGTGAAGGTGCATGGGATGGAGGCTGTTGTGAGGTGGATGGCTGTTGGGTGTGTGTGTGGCTGCGTTTGTGTACCTTGGGAGGTAGGCTCACAGACACACTGGGAGAGGACACAGGGGATGTGTGAATGGTAGTAGGGGTTGTGACTGCACGTGAGAGGGGTGTGGTAGTGGGTGTGCTGGTGATGGATGTAGTGGCTGAAGATGTATTGCATGCAGGTGTGAGTGGTGACGAGACTGGGAGAGATGAGGGAGACGAGGAGGAGGGGGACACAGTGGAGGCAGTGGATGTTGGTATGTCTGCATGTGTGTGATGCTTGCGTGAGTGCCTGTGGGATGTGTGGTGCTTATGTTTGCCTGAGCTTCCTTTGTGTGTTGAGGTGTGTGCATGCTAGTCTGATGGTGTGCTTGGGATAGGCTGAGGTACAGGGGTGTGGGTCTGGGTGGAGGAAGTTGGACGGGGAAGGCTAGAGAAAGGGACAATGGCTGCCATCAGTGCTGAGGCCAGAGTCTGAAAAACTTGATGAAGGGCTGCCTGACCAGAATGAATGCCCTCCAGGAATGCATTGGTTTGTTGCAACTGCCTCTCTACACCCTGGATGACATTCAAAATGGTAGACTGCCCAACAGTGAGGGACCTGAGGAGGTCAATGGCCTCCTCACTGAGGGCAGCAGGGGTGACTGGGGCAGGGCCTGAGGTTCCTGGGGCAATGGTGAGGGGCTGCAGGGAGGGAGGTGCTGGAGGGGGTGGTGGCGGCTGCACAGATGGGCCACTGCAGGGGAGCTCCCATCAGAGGACGAGTCCGTATCACTGGTGTCAGCTCCTGTCCCCACCATGGAGCTCCCCTCGCCCTCCGTCCCACTGGGAAAATCGGAGTCCGTAGTCTCGCCCTCCAGGGCCATGTGGGATACAGCTCCCTCCTGCTCCGGTGCCACTGCTCCTCCACCTGATGATGCTAATGCACAAAAGTACAGGGAGACCACAAAAAGGTGGGGGGGAGACAGAAGAAAGACATGTTGAGTGCATGCATTACCGCTACCGTTGGCGGACACCACAGACACAGAAGCCCCCTGCACTACGCCGAGCACTTGGGGTCCACTATTCAATCACTGGGACATGGCCTACAAGGCTATGGCCGATATCTGCATACATGGATGTCACAGGAGCCTGACTAGGTGTAGTTGGCACTGTACCCAGGTGGGGTGGGGTGCCACAGGGTCTGCCTGAAAAAGGGGACTTAACTAGCACGCTCGCCCTGACCTAGGGGAACCCACAGCCCAACTCCCCCACCCAGACACCTCCACTGCACGCTGAATCAGCAGAATGAGAATGTACTCACCCCCTTGTTGCTGCTGTGATACCCTCAAGCACCCATCCAACTCCGGATACACCAGTGCCAGGATCCTGAACATGTGCTCGCTGTTGTCCTCCATAGGCACCGTCCGCTGGGACATGTGAGGAGATGGCGGCATCCTCCGGTGTACAGACCGCTGGTGGACCTGTCGACAATGGAGGAAAGACATGTAATCATCACCTACAGGTTTGGTCGTGCCACAATCCTGGAACTGTGTGCCCAGTTGGAGCCAGACGTGATGTCAGCTATCCGCCATCCCACAGGGATTCCCCTTCAAGTGCAGGTGCTGTCAGTACTCCATTTCCTTGCAAGTGGGTTTTTCAAACTACAGTGGCCATAGCATCAGGGATGTCCCAGCCTATGTTTTCCAACGTGTTGTTCAGAGTGATGTCTGCCCTGCTAAAACACATGCGGAGCTACATCGTTTTCCCTCAGGTGGAGGATTTGCCTACAGTGAAAGGTGACTTCTATGGCCTGGGACATATCCCCAACATCATAGGTGCCGTTGATGGGATACATGTGGCCTTGGTCCCCCCCGCAGGAGTGAACAGGTGTACAGAAACCGGAAGAGTTACCATTCGATGAATGTGTAGATGTTGTGTTTGGCAGACCAGTACATCTCCCATGTTAATGCCAAATTCCCTGGCTCAGTGCATGACGCTTACATCCTGTGGAATAGCAGCATCCCTTATGTGATGGGCCAACTCCAGAGGCACCGTGTGTGGCTACTAGGTGAGCACCTGAACCAATTCAGTGGGAATAGTTGTCTGGGTATAGGGATATCCCTAAGAGTTAGTGTGTGTCTTACAGTTGTTCCTCGCCATCTGCTGGTGACTCTGGTTACCCCAACCTGTCATGGCTACTGACCCCAGTGAGGAATCCCAGGACAAGGGCAGAGGAACGCTACAATGAGGCCCATGGGCGAACTAGGAGGATTATAGAGCGGACCTTCGGCCTCCTGAAGGCCAGGTTCCTGTGCCTACATATGACAGGTGGTTCCCTATTCTACTCACCAAAGAAGGTGTGCCAGATCATCATGGCCTGCTGTATGCTTCACAACTTGACTTTGCGATGACAGGTGCCTTTTCTGCAGGAGGATGGTCCAGATGAGGTGTTGTGGCAGGTGTGGAGCCTGTGGACAGTGAAGACGAGGAAGGAGAAGAAGAGGACATCGACAACAGGAACTCTGTGATCCTGCAATACTTCGAGTGAGACACAGGTAAGAAGACAAACCTGCCTACTACATGTACTTTAACACTACTACCTCTCTACTGTCTGTACTTTTCACCCAGTGTATGGTCACTGAGTTGTCACTTTCTCTTACGATTTCACAGATGTGGGTCCCACTGTGCGACATCTTCTTTGTTTCCTCATGGACTAGAGCTGTGTGACATAGGTATGTTGACATTACCATTGAAAGAGCAGTTTGTCACTGTAATTGCTAATACACTAATTAAAAATCAAAGACAGACTCCAGATTGTTTTGTGCTTTAAAGGTGTTTATTTAAGTGCTCAATATTGGAGGGGGTTGTTAAATGATGAGGGGTGATGGTGGAGGAATGTCCATGGCAGAGTCCAAGCTAATGGTCTCACAGGTGCATTGTCCAAAGGGGCATAGGAAGTGGAGCTGGGGCAGTTTAAGTATGGACAGGGTGACAAAGTGGGACAGAAGGATGACAATCAGGGTGGTCTCATTTCTTGGCGGGGGTCTTGGAATCGTTCTCTGTCTTTGTCCTGGATCTCAGGGACCGTTTGCGAGGTGGTTCTCCATCTGCAGGGGTTGGGGTGCTGGTGTGGTGGTCCTGTGGCAGTGCCACCAGTCCACTAGTACCAGTGGAGGTGGTGGGCAGTTCATCGTCCAGGCTAGTGTCAGGGGCCCCTTGTTGTGCCACAGTGTCCCTCCTGGTGTTGGAGACTTCCTTCAGCACCCCTACAATGGTGCCCAGGGTGGAATTGATGGATCTGAGTTCCTCCCTGAAGCCCAAATACTGTTCCTCTTGCAGCCGCCGGGTCTCCTGAAACTTGGCCAGTACCGTTGCCATCGTCTCCTGGGAATGGTGGTAGGCTCCCATGATGTTGGAGAGGGCCTCGTGGAGAGTGGGTTCCCTGGGCCTGTCCTCCCCCGTCACAAAGCAGCCCTCCCAGTTCCCCTGTTTCCCTGGGCCTCTGTCCCCTGAACTATGTGCCCACTGCCCCCAGGTCCCTGATCGTCCTGGGTTAGTGGGGTTGCCTGGGTTCCCTGTAGTGGTGGACACACTGCTGATTGACATGTCCTGGGAACAGAGGTATGGGCCCGCTGTGTGGGTGCTGTGCTGGTGTATCCAGAGGGGGGAAGCTCTGTAGTGTCCTGTGACTGTGTGAGGGGAACCGACTGTCTCGATGTCCCAGATGGGCCTGGCTGGTCGTCTAGATCCAGTTAGACAGAGCTGCTGTCATCACTGTGGGCCTCTTCTGTTGGTGGAGTGGACATATCTGGACCCTCCTGTCCTGTGACGTTGGATAGGAGTCCTGCAGGGGTGTAAAAGCATGATTATTGCATCTGTGTGTAGCATGCAGGTAGGGTGGGGGATGAAATAGTTAAGATTTGACTTACCAGAGTCCATTCCTCCAGCTACGCCTGCGAGGCACTCAGGATGCAGAATAGCCAATACTGGCTCCTCCCGTGTTGTTAGTTGTAGGGGAGGAGGTGGGGGTCCGCCGCCAGTCCTCTGAACCACGATGTGGTGTCTTGGGACCACGGAACGCACCTTCCCCCGTAGGTCGTTCCACCTCTTCCTGATGTCTTCTCTATTTCTTGGGTGTTGTCCCACTGCGTTGACCCTGTCCACTATTCTTTGCCATAGCTCCATCTTCCTAGCTATGGAGGTGTGCTGCACCTGTGATCCGAATAGCTGTGGCTCTACCCGGATGATTTCCTCCACCATGACCCTGAGCTCCTCCTCAGAGAACCTGGGGTGTTTTTGCCGTGCCATGGGGTGGTGTGGGTGATGTGTGGAGTGGTGTGTGTTGTTATGTGTGGGGTGATATTTAGTGGTGTGTTGTGTGAGGTGCGTGGATGTTGTGTGAGTGATGGTGTTGAGTGCCTGTGGATGCTCGTTTGTAGATGGTGGTGTCTCTCTCTGGCCTTCAGTCACAATTGTGGTTGTAAGTGTTTGTGGGCGATGTGGGTGTTTGTTTTATATTGTATTGGGTGTGTGGGAGTGGTGTGTGTATCAGGTGTGTGTATTTCGAATTGTCCAATGTGGTTGTGTTTTGTAAATGTGTGTGTATTTTGAGCGTGTGGATTCGTGGGTCGGGATAGTGTGGGTGTATTCCTGTTAGCGTGACAGTGGAGGTTTTGTTATCGCCAGTTTATCACTGACCTTTGGTGTTGCGGACTTGTGTGGGTGTCTCAATTTTGGCAGATTCCGAGCAGTGGGTCATAATGACTGTGGCGGAATTCCGCTGCCGCCGCAGTGTGTTGGCAGTCTTCTGTACGGCGGTGAGAGGCTTTTACCACCAATGTTGTAATGACTCCCATAGTGTGTAATGCGTTGTAATGCATGGAATGCATGCTTAATGCCATTAAGTTATATTTTATTTCTAGAGCACACTACCACCTGAAGGTCTCTTTCACAAAGGCTGACTAATGATAAGGACACATAGAAAAATTATGTAAAGACATGTTCTTAAGATTTTTCCTAAAAGAAAATTGACTTGATATCAGTTTTTCATCATAAAGTGAAGCATTCCAACTGTGTGAGGATTGAGTTGATACTGATTGGTGCCTAGGGTGGGTCTGTGGAACTGAGGAATAAATAGTAGGATAAAGAAGGCCCAACACACCCTTCTGGATGGAATGTATCTCCTTAACCTTCTGGCAAGATGATGTGGGGAATGTTAGAACTTAGGTGTCTAGTTGGCAGAAGTACACACCCAATTCAAGTAGGTATCAGAATCCTAGTCATGGTAAATCACAACACAACCTACATTATCCTGTGATCACCCTTGGGTGAACTTAGAAGACAATTTGTAAAGTATTTGTGCAATTACTCATACAGTAACACAGTGAAAACACCACAAAAAGACTCTGCAACAGGTTAGAAATAAAGAAACAATTTAGCTGAGTAAAACAGGACTAAAATTACAAAAATCCACCCAGTAACAAATACAGAGTTAATTTAGCTGAGTAAAACAAGACCAAAATGAGAAAAATCCACACAGTAAAAGTCAACATATGAAATTTTGAAGATTAAGGGGGTCATTACGACCCTGGCGGTCAGAGACCGCCAGGGGTAATGTAGCGTCCGTACCGCTAACAGGCTGGCAGTACGGAGGCCCTTATTACGACCGTGGCAGTAGAGCCGCAGTCGCACCCCCGGGGCCGGCGGTTTCCCGCCGTTTTAGCCCCAGCGGTGATAATCCGCCAGGGCAGCGCTGCAAGCAGCGCTGCCCTGGGGATTATGACACCCCTACCGCCAGCCTGTTTCTGGCAGTTTGCACCGCCAGGAAGAGGCTGGCGGTAAGGGGTGTCCTGGGGCCCCTGGGGGCCCCTGCACTGCCCATGCCACTGCAGGGGGCCCCTAACAGGGCCCCGGCCATCTTTTCACTGTCTGCATAGCAGACAGTGAAAAGCGCGACGGGTGCTACTGCACCCGTCGCACGGCCGCAACACCGCCGGCTCCATTAGGAGCCGGCTCCTATGTTGGGGCCTCATCCCCGCTGGGCAGGCGGGAATGTCGTAATGGGGGCTGCGGGAGTGCGGCCGCATTGGCGGCCGCACAGCGGTTACCGCCGCCCGCCAATGTCGTAATGACCCCCTAAATGTGAAAACAGTGCTTAAAAGCCACTAACAGTTAAAGGTTACTTGAGGTCGCAAGGAACAGATGCAAATCCCAAATACAGGTCAACCGCTATGGAGGGTAGGCCAGTTACAAATCCCACACAGGGCCCACTGAAGCAGTACTTTTGGTGGAGCGATGTGGCAATGCTGAGGGCATGATGCATTAAAATTTCAGTGGGGTTTGTTGAGGTAAATACGATGCATCATTGCTGGAGATGCGATGTGCCACTTTCTCTGCTGCGCCTGAGGCAGCTCATTGACATTTCTGCGGCGCTCGGTGCGATGCATCACATTTGGCAGATTTCAGCTGTAGAACCCACTTCTGAGGCCCAGAGCATGGAGGGGGCACCTCAGCCAAGGGTGAGACTCACAGAGAGCAGGGTCCATCAGTTCTGGAAGAGTTTTGGGCAGCCTTTGATGTCCCTAGGACTGTGGGAGAACATGGGGCAAGACAGCAATCCCTTGGAGATCACTCTGGTGGGAAGGTAGAATCCTTCTAACAGGGTCAGACAGCAGCAGGGCAAAAATCAAAAAAGCAGTCCTGGCAGAAAATCCAGTTGAGTCCTCTGAGCAGCACAGCAGTTCTTCTTACAGCGATTCCATTCCAGGTCGGAGGTGTCTGATTTGAGGGGTCAGAGACCCAGTACTTATCCCAAATGTCCCTTCGAAGTGGGGGAGAATTCAAAGAGTGTTTTTGAAGTGCACTAATTCCCCTTTCAGCCTAGTCCAGTTTGCCGGGAAATATGTTGGGGGTTATCAGTCCTTTGTGTGCAGTTAGGCCACTACCCTTTGAAGTGTAGGCATGAGCCCCCCACCCTTCCTGCCCATAGAGACCCATCAGTATGCAGATGAATGCAGATGCAGTTGAGTGTCCTGTGTTTATGACTGGATGGAATGCACAAAGGGAGCTGTCCCTTAGCCCAGACCACACTTGGATTGCAGATAGGCTGTAAGGCACATAGAACAGTAAGAGCAGAGAAATACCTACTTTCTAAAAGTAGTGTTTCTAAAATAATTATGTTAAATCTTACTTTACCAATAAAGATAACTTATCATTACCATTCCAAAGATGTGAAACATGATGTAGCTGCTCCTTTCTGATCAGGAATTACTGCTTAAAAGTAGTTTAAGGAATTCAGAATGCAAGCCTATGAGAGAAGCAGGCTTCACAAAAGTGAAAAACAACTTTGGGAGTTTTTCACTACCAGGATGTGCAAAACTTACAAGTACATTTTGTTTAAATACACTGCACCCTGCCCTGTGGGCCACATAGAGGTGACTTATATGTAATACAAAGGGAGTTTTAATGCCTGGCAAAGGATTTTAAATGCCAAGTCGAGGTGGCAGTAAAACGGCACACTCAGGCCTTGCAATAGCAGGCCTGGGACACAGTTAAGGAGTTACTTATGTAGGTGGCACAATTAGTGCCTCTGGCCCACTAGTAGTATTTAATTTACAAGCCCTGGGCACATATAGTGCAGTTTAATAAGGACTTATAAGTAAATTAAATATGCCAATTGGATGCAAACCAATGTTGCAATGTTAAGGGGAGAGAGCACAAGCTCTTTAGCACTGGTCAGCAGTGGCAAAGTGCCCAGAGTCCTAGACCCAGCAAAACGAGGTCAGAAAAATGGAGGAAGGCAGGCAAAAGTACAGGGAAGCCTACCCTAAAGCTGTTGGGTCTAACAGGGGACATGTTGTAGCAGAAACAGTACACAGTACAAGCAATCTTGAAGGTAATCATTAGCTAAAAGGGGTTAAGTTATTATTATTATTATTATTATTATTATTATTAGTATTACTATTATTACTATCATCAAGCATTTACAGAACGTAGCATTCACCTCACAGGTATCATGGCACTAAAAACTGCCTGCAACATGCATACTTTCCCTGATACTAGTCAATAAGTTTCTCCTAAAACTGTAAAGATTTATCTCAGTCCTAAGGGCTGGCAGCAACTTATTTCATAACTGGGCGACCTTCACCAATGTGGTGAATGCCACCACATTGTGCCTTCCTGAATTATGGCATTCACACCAAATTCAGTGAGAGAGAGCATAGTAGTCTTTGAGGTTATTGGTACAACATTTCCTCTGAAGGAGCATTGGACCTGTACCATTTACAGCTTTGAAGACTACACACATTGCTTTAAAAGCAATTCTTTCTTTAACTGGAAGCCAGTGTAGCTACATCTGGACCTGTTGAGTGCCAGCTTCGCTGCCAATTGTTGCACCCTATCAAGCCCTTTTAGTAGATAATCTGGGGCCCCAAATGGGAATGTATTACAATAATAGATTCATCAAAATCCCCAAATTACGAACTGCTTAATGTTCTTGTCAGGAATGAGGCCAGGCACGGTCCAGGTCTCACCCAAAATTCTGCTGCGCAACTCTGCGGTGCTTTATGGGCACCACTGATCATCCCCGCTTGTTCCAAGAATGACCATCAGCGTCGTCTGCCCTCTGGTAAAGCTTACAAAGCTGCAGGTTCAGGGCATTGGTGGACAAAATGCACTTATCAGTGCTATCCTCTGAAGGGACTACATTTCCCATGTTTGTAGAGGCAGCGGCCATCTTGGGGTGTGGCAGGCCTATAAAGCCCAGCCACACCCAAACACGTTGCTCACTATTTTGAAGACCTCAATGCAGCCAAACCTCGTGGTGGTTTCTCTGGAAAATTGCAGAGTTTCTGAATGGCAGAGTATCGTCTAACCAAAGCCCATGGTGCATCCAAAAACAAGTAGGTTGTACTCATAGCGGTAAGGCCTTTCTGAATCCAAGTTTGGAGGAAGTTAATACTTCCAAGAGGTAACGCGCTTTGTGCGCATGTGATGCATGGCATTTTCATTCATAGAGGTGAAGCGCTCTTGTGGCTCAGTGAATTCAAGGTGTTTCGGTTCACAGAGATAAGGCGCTTAGTGCACATGTAATTCAGGGTGTTTCCGTTCACAGATGTAAAGCACTCTTTTGGCTCAGTGATTCAAAGCGTTTCAGTTCACAGAGATAAACGCGCTTAGTGCACATGTGATTCATGGTGCTTCCGTTCACAGATATAAAGCGCTCTTTTGGCTCAGTGATTCAAAGCGTTTCAGTTCACAGAGATAACGCGCTTAGTGCACATGTAATTCATGGTGTTTTCCGTTCACAGATGTAAAACGCTCTTTTGGCTTAGTAATTCAAAGCGTTTCAGTTCTCAGATATAAAGTGCTTCAATTCACAGGAGGAAAAGGTTCTTGGCACAATGATCTAAGTGATTTATATTACTTTAGTAAAAACGCTGTATGGTGTTATTAAGTAAGGCGCTTTAGGTTAAAACCTTTTTGACATTTATTATTATGATTGTGAAAGTAATTTGGAAATAAAACTAATCAAAGTTTCCATTGTTCTTTGAGTAACTTAAGATATGAAAAAACATTTAAGTCTTTGAGATTTGATCAAAGGTTTATGATGTGAATACATAAACGTTACAGGATTGATATTCTTTGTAAAATCATAGTTCAACGTTCTTGCCATCTCTTGAATCTGAGGTTGTGTTTTCACAAGGTGCTTCACCCGCATTTTAGAAGAGGTCTCTATCTGATATCTCAGAGACACATTTAGTCAAGCGTCTATAAACGATTTACGTTTTCTATGAATGAATGAATGAGTAAATGCATATTGTTCTAACCTTTCCTTTTCAGATCTCTCTCCCTGCTGTCCCCTTCCCTAAATTATCTTCCCCCGACTGGCTTCACCGTAACTCTTTGCTATACCAGTTTTCTGAGTTGGTGACACCGGGAGGTGGACCTTTTGTTCAGCAACGTGTTGATCCCGAGGAAAGGCCCTTGTGACAGAATAGTGAGCCCAAGAGTTTTATACTTTCCTCTTGGTCTGTACGGGGGCTGCGCAAAATGGCCACTTTAGATACCCTTATGCAACTCAGATGCAAAGGGATTTGTCAGATTCTAAAAATGTTACAGCTGATTTAGTGAATAAAGTAACTCAGTTACAGTGTAAAGTGGATGGTTCTGAATCTAAGTCTCGTCCTAAGCCTCCTGCATCTACTAACACAGCTGTGAATGTGCCGACACAGATTCCTTTCTGAGTTGGTGACGCCGGGAGGTGGACCTTTTGTTTAGCAACGTGCAGATCCAGATGAAAGGACCCCATGACAATTCTCCTGGTATTCAAGGGCCAGAGGTTCCTATGGAGTAAATAATGCACTCTAGCAGGTGGTCAACAAAGAAACTCAGTTTTATCCTCATTAAATTTCAGCACATTTTCCTTCAGCCACATTGCCATTACTCCTAGGCAGGAAGGTAGCACATCTATTTGAGTTATGCTGTTATTATACAAGGACATGATAATTTGGGTATTAGCTGCATAATTCATGAATGCGAGCCCATAAGAGTTGATCAGATTCAGTAAAGGCCGAAGGTAAATGTTAAAGAGAACAGGGCTTAGTGCCGATCCTTGGGGTACACCATGGACTCATTTCCCTAAGTTCCGTTCGCAAAGGGGGGAGTCCAACTGCTATGTACCTCTCGCACAGATATGACTCAATCCAAACTAGGCAAGTTCTACCCATCTCTAATCCCTTAATTCAGCTGAGCAATAACTGATGTTTGACGGTGTCAAATGCAGTGGACATATCCAATAGGAACACTACTGCCACCATTTCACCACCAACTGTTATCCTCAGTTCATCCACTGCATGGTTTAAAGCTGTTTCAGTGTCGTATGCAGGTCGAAAACCTGTTTGCTCAACTTCCAAAAGATTATGAGATTATAGATAGCTGGCTATCTTCTTGCTGACATAATTTCCCACTATCTTTATAGGATATGGTAGCTGTGAAATAGGTAGGTAATTACTAGGATAATTTATGCCTGCAGATGTCTTTTCAGGAGCAGAATAACCAGTGCCTTTTTCCATGCAGATTATTTTGCCCATAGGATTCATGATAAATCCTTAGCAAGGTTTCCACCTACAGAGAGGAACTAGGTCCAAAATAGAAACAGAGGAGATAGATGTGGCCAGTGTAGTGAATTTGTCTTCTTTCACAGGTTCTAGGTTATCTAATTTACTGTAAGGTCCCTTCACATAACTGGATGAGTCAAGTTGTAGAATTTCGCTAGCTATCCCAACATCAAGTAGGACTACACCATTATTCTGAGGAATAGCTTCCTGCTTGATGTCACTTATAATTGACTCAAACAATCTGATAAATGATTACATAATACCTGTGATGGCATCACCATTTGTTTAATACAATCAGGATAGGCTAAATCTTTTACCATCTCAAATATTTTTTTTAGATTTATTAGAGGCCTCCAGGATAGATCTGGTATAGTGTAATATAATAATAATAATAATAAACACAAGCTTTATTCAGTCATAAATAACCATCAAAGCAATAAAACCACAATACTCTATAGATCTGGTATAGTATGTTTCTTTAGCCCTCCTAATTTCCTTTTTGTAGCCTCTTAATGCAGTTTTAAGATGCTGCTTATCAGCTTCCGAATAGGTTCTGCGCCATATCCTTTCAAGCTTTCTGTATTTAGATTTATTTTCCTTTGAGGTTGCTGTGAACCAATGAGCTGACTGCCTAGGTTTAGGGGTCATTGTCTTTCAAGGTACAGTTGTATCTAAAGTCTCAAGGACTGAGTTCTGAAAATGGTTATAATTATCCTCTACTGAGTATGTTTCATCATAACAATTTTCGCAATTTGGACTATTCTCTACCTTGCATAATCTTCTTAAAAGTTGTTCCTTCTGCCTCTGTTCTAGAGCTGACTAATTTAAATGTCACTAGTGAGTGATCAGACCAAGTTACTGGAACCAGGTCTTTAACTTTGATCAGACCTGGTGGGGCAAATATTAAATCAAGATTATCGCCTCCTTGCTTTGTAGGGCCATTAACTAGTTGTTTTAAGCCTAAGGTTTCACAAGAGCTGAGAAGATCCCAAATCTGAGGATGTGCAGTGTCCTCTGCCCAAATATTAAATTCCCTTAAAATTCCAAAATTGGCATGGGTCAAGACTAGATTGGCAACCAGATTCAGAAATGGTTGGGTAAAATCTTGCAGGGTCCCTGGAGGTCGATATCACCAAAGACCAGAGGAGACTATCTCACGTTGTTCCTTTAGAGAAAAGCCCAGTAATTCAAACTCTTGTAGATTATTGGAGGGGTGTTCGTTCCCATTCTGTTTAAAAAAATAATTGCAACCCCATCCCCTCTCCTTCCTACCCTTGGTTGATGTATAACTGTATATCCTGGTAGGCTTGTAAAACTCAGGTCTACACCTGAGTCCGGGGGAGCCATGTTTCAGTAATAAAAACGAGGTACCATTGATTTGTGTCAAGTAGAAGGTTTATTTCAGAAGTGTGTTTTACCAAGGAACGTGCATTGACCAAACCATAGTTGAGTATCCTATCCTTCAATTTCTTATCTCCTTCCTTACTTGATGTTATAACATCCATTACTCTTTTCTATGGAGTCCCTGTCTCCTCGTCCCCCTCTCTCTCCAGTATAAGAACAGTTCTAAGCCTAAGTAACTCCTTACTTGAGTAGATTGATCTTGGGACCTGCATCTCCAAATCTGGACCCAGACTGGCAGCATGGCTGGCACTGGTCGGACAGGTGCAGACGGGCTTGCCACGTGCTTGAGACAGTCTGCTGCTTTATATTTCCTCCTTGCTTCCAAAAAACAGCTAGACTGCTCACTCCTTAGCCATCAAGTGGTCCAGGAACTAAAAAAAAAGTATTTCACCCCAAAAGTTCTAAAATCATTTTCCACCAACTTTCCCCCTTTTGTGTAATATATCATGCAGAGTGCAAATTACGTTCAAATAAAGGGAGCTTGGGTTGGCCTTGGCATTGCTATAGCAAGAAGCACTAGACACCATTTCTGCCTCCTGATTTTGGGTGGATTGCAGGTGCTGCAGCAATGTCTTTTTCATGCCCACAAAGAGGCTGGTACAATATCCATTCTGACTGCAATAAGCCCCACAACACATGCTCGTCTACGTTCTGTAGTTAGCAGTGGGAAATAAGGCGAAGGCTTCTCATCTAAAAATGATATGCATGCTTGGCTAAAGAAGCCTGACTATCCATATGTAGGAGACATACATTTTAACCCCAAGACTAGATTTGTAAGGTTAGTGACTAGACTTGTGTGGGTGGTATTTGCCTTTGGCAAAGCCCAAAGTCCCCGGCCCTCAAAGTGGAGTTCCAAGATTTATGAGTGGCTCCAATGATCAAGATGTCTGTTTTCTTCATGCTAATTTTAGCCATCTCCCATTAAGTTCTGTACTGCTTAAGTAAATCCTTGTAGTAAGGGGACATCACTGGTGGAATGACTGATGATAAATATGATTTGGTTGTCAACTGCATAGGAACAGAAGTTCAGCCCAAAAATGCGAATGTGGCAGATGGTAGGAGAGGAAAACAAATGTCCCAGTCTTATATGTAGGGTTCTCCCTCCTACAAAGGAGATAAAGGGCCTTATTACGAGGTGGCAGTGGGCAGACCTGCCAGGAGACCGCTGTTCCTGCCAGGAACATGGTTCCCAGTGGGGTGATGACGGTCGGAGTTGTACTCAGTCAGAGCGATGTTGAACTCAGCGCCACTTGGCTGATTACAACCCCACTTTCCACCAGCCTTTTCATGGCGTGGACCCTGCCATAAAAAGGCTGAGGGAAAGCCAGTGCCGGGGGGGCCCTTGTGTGACAGCATTGGCATGGGTTCCATGTGAAGCCAAGACCAATGTGCTGCACAGTTTCCACTGGGCTGACGGAGCTGAGACCAATGCTGCCACCGTTTCCAGTGGGCTGACCGTCAGAAACCTTGGTTTCCACCGGTCAGCCCACTGAAAGCCTTGTGATGGGTCTGGTGGGAAGACTGCCAGTTCTGCTATGGTTCTGCTATGGTTTCCTCACAGTGAGTGAACCACCAGGCCCAAAGGACTGATTTGAGTTAGGCGTATGAAACATCTAGCTGACAAACTCCAGACGAGGGGGTCACCAGCACTGCTGGCCCATTACAACTTTCCACCAAGGTTTCTGCCAGTCAGCCCAGTGGGAAAGGTGCAGCAGCATTGCCACCGGCTCATAATAGAGGGGGCACCAGCACCTTTTAAATGCACACTGTCTACACAGCAGACAGTGCGCACTTCAAGGGTGCTGGGCAGGCAGATCCCTGCACTGCCCATGTCACAGGCATGGGCAGTGTATGGGCCCCTCTGTGGCCCCTGCACTTGTTCTCCGCTAGCCTTTTCATGACAGTGGACCCACTATTAAAAAAGGCTGCTGGAGAACAAGGTTGTAATCAGCAGGGCAGTGCTGAGTTTAGCACCGCCCTGGCTGATTACAACCTGCACTGCCGGTTCTTCCTGCCAAGCTCATAATGTGGCGTCTAGACCGCCACAGCCACGGCAGTCCAACCACCGGGACCACCAGACTCATAATTGAGCCCTAGGTCTTTGTCCATAATGTCTACCATTCTCATCTGACTGATAAATGTGACACAATCAAGTGTATTGAATGGCACTGAAAGGTCTGGTAAAATGACGGTAATCAATTATTTATTGTTTGTCAATAGCCTGAGATAGTCGGTCATGACAAGCATTGTTAATTCACTGCTGTGGTGTGAGGGAAACCCTGTCTTAGTGTTTTTCAGTATCACAATTTCTTTAAAGATTTTACTAATCTGTTTAACTACAAAACCTCCAGAATCTTTGCTGCAGCTAGTAGCTGGTTGATTGACTAATAATTGACTGAATGCCCGGGGTTAAGTTCTGGCTTCTTCTAAAGTGGAGTTATTATCCCTCTTTCAAAAGTACTGGGTATATGACCTGAAGGGAGACATGCGTAGGTGATTTTTAACAAAGTAGGAGTAAGAAAGTCCTGGTGCAAGAGGAAGAAGTAAACTTGATGGGATAATCTACATTGTTTCATTAGAGATAAAACTGATGTTTGGTTACGGGTTCAAAAGATGACCAAGATCATCATTCATCTGTGTCACATTACTCACAGAAGTTGCATCAACATGTTCTCTAGCAAAATCGTCTTAGATTTTGTCATCATTTTTCTGCACACAAAAGTAGGGATAGTTAATTTAAAAAAGATTGGGAGCAATTAAGATTGTTAATGATAGGGCTTATTGTGGACAATTTGTTTACTGTCTTGCATATCCCTTTATATTTTTCCTAGATATTGTGTTTTTTTCCAAATAATAGTAGCATTTAGCCTATTTAATAGTCCTTTTATTGTTCAGAAAGTTATTGTTTTATTCATTTTTATGAGGTATCATAGGATTGGCTTCAAGCAAGCTCTGCGTGCTTGTCCCAGGGATGGATTTGTGGTTACTTTTATGGTACTTAATCTTGCTTGGAGCCAGGAGATTAACAGTGTCTTTTTATGAATTGCTGCAAGATTTAAATTTTCTTGGGTGGCTCAGGTCTACTAAAGCTATACTGAAAGGCAGGTTCACAACGAGACCCAGAGAATCTGGAGCAATATTTTTCCAGTCCCACAGCAGTCTGTTTTTGTGCAGCTGTTAAGTCAGGCTGGACTTGATAGTGATAGCAATCAAAGGTAATAATGAATTGATGTTGGGATTAGTACTTATAATTCTGTCTAGTCCAAATCAAAGGGTGGCTGAAGTAATGAGCTGTCTAAAGAGCAAGAGCGCATGATATTTACCAATAGAGATGTAAATGGGATAAAAGGGCAGGGGGGAAGCAACCAATAAGAGGGTGTCTGTCCCTTCAAGAGGGAGCAAGGAAGCATATTAAAAGATAGGCTTTTCCAAATGTTAATGGCATTGCCTCTGCCTTGATTATGCCGTGTGGACTGTATATGTGTATTGTTCATGGGCCAGGCCTCAATGAGAGCTGCCCAAGACCAGAATTTCTTGCCTTTTCAGCTCCTCTGGGAAGAAAGCAGGGTCTCTATCACCTGCTGGACATTGCATAATTGCTCCAGAGGCAGTAAACAACAGCTCAGGTAGTGGAGGTCTTGCTGGCAGCAGTGTCAGGAGTCAAGTGAGGAATTTTGTAGAACATGGGGGTCAGGTCTGCCACGTACACAGTTGGCTAACTGGCTAACATAGACATTGGATCGCAACAGCCACTGGCAAAAACGTTAGCCCATGGCTGTGTCCACTGCAGTTGCAACAGCCTGCCGCCATGCCCAACTCTGCCGACGGTCGCGGACGGTTCCAATGTCCAGTGGAGTAGGTCAGGCAGCCGCCATTTTAGTGGCCTGAAATGCAAATTATGCCCTCAAAAAAGTGTCACAACTCCAAAAATGTTGTATTTTGCAGTGATAGGTGCTTGTCTTGTCCTGTCATGTAGGTCCTACTTACTCAAACACCATTTTTGTACATTGTTAGGCACATATGGCAATTTTCTTTGGGGCACAATTCCCCCCGACAAAGGTCATTTTATAGCTTGGGACATGAGGTTTCAGGCCGAGTGGCAGGTTTCATGCACAAACTGTTGATCACCAGATACATGATGTGTAAACATACGTTGTAAAGCAAGGGGGTAACATGCTTCTTCAGTGCAATTAACAGTTGTTATGTGCACTGTGTGTCATGTCCTCAACTTACAACATGCCTTGTCATAGTTTGTCATTGACATGCATCACGTTTGTTTCAAGGGACACATTGAATGATGGCCAAAATATGTTCTTGGCATACATAGGTACCCAGGGGGGAGGATCAGACAACCTTCTGTCTAACGCCCACTGCCGGACCTTCAGACCATGGAAGAACGCGAAATCATCATCCAGATCTACTACCTGAATTTGGCAAAATATCATGGATCTATTGCATCAGTTGGAGCCTGATCTGATGTCTGCCGTTCATCATCGAACTAGCATACTACCCATTGCTCAAGTGATGTAAGTGTTGCACTGCCTGACCACAGGGTCCTTGCAGAATACAGTGGCTTTATCTGCTGGGATATCCCATCCTATGTTCCGTCTTGTTTTGAAGGAATGTTGAAACACCTGGACAGATACATTCGGTTTCCTCAACGTGAGGATTTTGCCCATGTGAAGGCTGGGTTTTAATGTTTGGCATACCTCCCAAATGTGGTGGGAGCCATTGATGGTACACATGATGCCTTGATCCCACCGCATGTCAAAAAGTGCTTCCATTCCATCAATGTCCAAGTTGTTTGTTTGGCGGACCTCTACATTTTACAGCTATGTGCCCGTTATCCAAGTTTAGTCCATGATGCCTTCCTGAATGCAGAACAGCACAATCCCCCTGCTGATGTCAAACTGTACCCAGAGAGGGCCTGGCTTGTTGGTACGTGACATATGTCCTGTTTGTTTATGTGCAATGCCTGCTGCAAACATTGTGATGAGAGGGACTCATGTTGCACATATGTCCCATTCCATACCCAAACTGTCCATGGCTGTTGATGCCAGTGAGGAACCCAAATACGACAAGGGAAGTCCACTTCAGCGATGCCCATTGAAGAAACAGCGTGGCGTGGAGAGGGCTTATGAGCTCCTGAAGCCAGATTTAGTTATCTGGCCAAGACAGGTGGAGCCTGTTATATTCTTGTAAACATGTTTAGTTGTGATAAGTCTTTGTAAGTTCTTTCTGGAATCATGCTGTCTCCTAGCAACTGGACGCTGGTGGTAGAATTAGAAAGATTCAAGAGCAGTGGCAGTTGTTGTGGAGGACGGCTGAACCAGGGGTTGTTATCTGTTATCTGGAAGTCAATAAAGATCCTTAATGAATCACGGCTCCTATCGTAAAATTGGCGACGAGCGGAAGAGGGCAGGATACAACAAAGGCAAGTGACCCCTGGTTAATTTCATGGATATATGATTACCAAGGACGATACCACGCAAGTAGAAAGCGACGTTGCGAATGAAACAAAGAAACACAAGAGGAAATTTCAATGAAGTGAAACAGAAGGTGAATGTTTGAAGTAGCATGGGGATGTCACGCAGTTAACTCAGTTAACTCAGGCACTCAGTTAACTCAAGCACGCACGCTGGCACGCAGTTAATTTGGACACGCGCGCTGAGAAGTGCTGCAAGCGCTCACTCATGGGACTGAGGAGTTCCACGCGTATAGACGCGCATTAACTCTATTACGCGCACAACATTCTAACAACCAGCGCACTGCAGGGATTCAATTCACTGATGTGCACAGCAGTTAATACAACAAAGAGTGAACAGTGCGGATCAGCGCTTACATATCAAATATGCTGATACGCACTAAGGAATTGTTTTTTTTTACATTTAACAGGAAAAATAATAGATATATAAAGGACATGGCTTCACAAATGATACCACCTCCTCCAACATACTTACAGGATCCAGGAGAGCCATGTATGATATGGGAGGATTGGAGAGAGGCATTTGAAACCTACTTGGATGCTATAGGAGAAGAATCAGTTGTTGAAAGAAGGAAATTAGCCATTCTCAAACACTGTTCAGGTGTAGAAGGCAAAAAAGTTTTAAAACCTCTACTAACATATAATATAAGAGAAGGAAGTGGAGATGTTGACCAAGTGGAAGAAGATGTGTATGAAGCTGCCATAGGAGCACTAACGGAACACTATGGAAAGGAGATCAATATTGTGGTGGAGAGACACAAAACAATTTCGTGCATGCAAAAACAAGGATAAACTGTAGATCAATATATAACCATGCTAAGACATTTGGCAATAACTTGCAAGTTTACAGATCTAAATGATGAGATTATAGGAGATCAATTTATAAACAGAGTAAGAGATACAAAAACACAGGAGAAATTACTAAATTTAAGAAATCCCACACTGGATAAAACCATAGAAGTGGCAAAACACATGGAAAATACTTCTCAGTATGTTAAAGAACTGAAAAACATGGATTTAGACAATAAAGAAGGTACTAAAGTAAATGAAGTGAAGATTAGCAAGAAATTTATGAATACATTTGAGGAAGATAACAGAAGAAAAGCAGGATTTGAGGAGGAGGATGGCAAAAGGAAAGAATGTTTTAGGTGGCAGCACTAAACACTTACCTGAGACAAAGAATTGTCCGGCTTTTAACAGCAAATGTTTTAAATGTGGGAAACTTGGACTCTTTGCAAGAGTATGCAGGACAATTAAGGGAAACAGATTTGGGAAATCGGTGAATATTGTGGAAGATGGGAATGTGAACTTTAAACCCAATGACTTACGTGAAAGTGAAGAAAATGAACTAGAAGTTCTAGTGAGAGAGGATGAAAAGACACTAGTGTGTACTCAATATGATAAGAAGGATAATGAATACAATCCACCTAAGTGTACTGTTGAACTAAACAGGAAACATGTACAATTGTGGGCAGATTCATGCTCACCCTTTTCCTTGATAGACAAGCAAGTATGGGAAACTTAGAAGAACAATATACTTATGAAACCGGATGTGGAACCGGAGGGTTATTGTGGTGGAAAACTGCCTATTTTGGGTTATTTTCACACAGACATTGGATTTAAAAATAAGAAGGCAAATGGAAAAATATATGTAGTCGAGCGATGAAGGTCATTGCTGGGTTGGAGGGAACAACGTGCATTAGGAATGATGTTGAATCCTAATCATCCTGAACAAGTATTATTGACGGAGACAAGAAGTGATAATGAATGAGGCGCCATGTTTCCTAATTTATTTAGTGGGAAATTAGGTTGTCTAAAGGGTTTTGAACACCACATTGTTTTAAAAGAAAATGTTACACCTAAGGTACACAAGGCACGTAATGTACCATTGGCTCTCAGGAATAGTCTTAAAGAAGAGTTACAGAGGCTGTGTACAGAAATTGTTATCGAACCTATATAGGCGTCTGATTGGTTAAGTCCAATTGTGATTGTGAGGAAACCTGATGGGAATATTCGGATGAGTATTGATTTAAGAGATCTGAATGACAATATATTAGTGGACCGACATCCTTTACCGCGGATAAATGAGATGCTTGCTAGTGTATGGGGTGGTACATGTTTCACTACTTTAGACCTATCCAATGTGTACCATCAAATATGTTTGTTAAACAGTTCTCGTAGTTTAACATCCCTCATAACAACTGAGGGTGCTTTCCGATTTAAAAGAATGTCATTTGGGCTGGCTTCAGTGGCCGCTGTATTTCAGAGGGTGATGCAAAGAGTGTTGGGTGATGTCTCTAATACGTTAGTATTTCAGGATGATGTATTAATATGTGGAGAAAGCAAACAGATGCATGATGATGTGTTGTGTGAAGTGTTAAAGAGATTGGAAAAAGCAGGGTTTACCATCAGTAAAAAAAAGTGTAAGTTTTGTGTGAAGGAAGTGGAATATTTGGGACATACATTGAACCAGGATGGTATTAAACCGAAGTTTCAACTATTGGACGCAATTGAAAAGGCTCCTTCTTCACAAAATAAGGAGCAACTATCATCGATCCTGGGGTTGGCAGAGTTTTATACTAAATTCCTTGATCATTTTGCAGATGAAGTGCATGTTCTGAGGAAAGTGTTGAAAAAGGGAAGTACATTTGTGTGGACAGGGAGTTGTCAAGAAGCATTTGATTTGGTTAAATAGGCCATAGTAAAAGCAATAACCCTGAAACCGTACAATCTAGAAGACAAGACCATGATAGTAACTGATACAAGTGATTATGGGCTAGGTGCAGCATTGTTGCAGCAATTTCATTGTAAGGAAAGAGTCGTGGCGTTTGCATCAAGAACATTAAAGGGATCTGAAAAAACGTATTTGTGAAGATGGCTTGGTACTTTATGTACTGTAGGAGAGCCTGTACTGGAATGTGATGAGGTGTGATGAGGGAGATGGGTTCTGAAATGGAATGTGTGAGGGGTTGAAGAGAAGGGAAGGAAAAAGGAGACGGAAGGAGCTGTGCTGGAGATGCTGTATATTACTTATGAAATAAAGAAGTGAAACGAAACTAATTGAGAGATTCATCTTTACATTGGCGACGAGGTGCCGTGCAGGAGACGGATTGAATTGAACATCTCCACTCTTGGAAGCAACTACAGCTCGAAAAATCATATATTCGACAGAGAGGAAAAGATACAAAAAGAGAAAAGAAAAACCTACAAAGTTCTTTTGGTGAGCACAATTATAATTATTGTCCAAGCTCTATCGCGTGTTAACATTCCTCAAGAAAACAACAATAATCTTTAGTTTATCTTGGCGCAAAACAGACTGCCTGTAGTAACGAACTGTGTTTAATTTTAAAAGAAAACGAGTAGACGCGCGAGGTGTATGCGCGTTATACTCTGCCCTTGGAAGAGACTCTGCCTCGAGCAGAACGCGCGAGGTGTATGCGCGTGATTTACTTAGTTCTTTGAACAGACGCTGCTGCGAGCTGAACGCGCGAGGTGTATGCGCGAGCAGAATCTATTTATAAACACTGCATTACGGCAGATCATGCCGTGGGGGGAACATAAACCAGCTTACTGCCGTTAGCTGGGAATTAACGCGGCATCTAAAATATAAATAATAATAATAAAAGGAAAACAAGAACCTGCATTGGCAATTCACGACGTACTCTGCTCCTGTCCAGCAAAAGCGAAGAAGGACTGGGTAAAGGTTAAGTAGTGAAAGGAAAGAAAGACTTTAAAAAGGAGCAGGAAAAAGCAATGTGAATGGAAAAAGAGTGAAGAAGTACAAGTATTAAAATACATACTATATAACACATTTTAAAGTGGAAAATTAAGCTATGGGTGATCAAAGTATGTCCTCGCCACCACCCTTTTTAGCAACTCCTGGGGAACCACCCATTCCGTGGAAACAGTGGAAAAAGATGTTCTCTACCTATTTACTGGCAATTGGAGGAGATCGCTACAGTCCTATCAGAAGACAGGCAATTCTTCTTCATCATTTGGGTATAGAAGGAAGAAGAATATATGAGGACCTACCTGAGGTTTCATTAGGTATGGGGGATGGACAACCCTCCAATCTATTTGAGATGTCTTTGCAAATGCTAGATTTACAATTTACACCTAAGACTAATTTGGTTCTAGAGCGTCACAAATTTTTCTCGAGGATACAGTATGCTGATGAAGATATAGCATCGTATGTAGCAACCTTACGTGGACTTGCCCTATCTTGCCGTTTCGAACAGTTATCGGATTCCCTAATAAGAGATCAGATAGTAAGGTGTGCTTATAATAAAAAAATAAGGGAGAAGTTATTAATGAAAGATCCGAATCTGGAGGAAGCGATTCAAGTTGCTAAAAGAATGGAGCACACAGCTGTATGGCTACTGGAAATGGATGATTCAAATAAGGAAGGAAAACAAAATGTTATCAGTGAGATAAAGAATAGGAGCAAATTCACAATTAGTGAAGAGAAGAAAAAATCAACAAGGAATTGGGAAGACCCAAGTCGGGGAAAGTTTGATTCAAGGGAAGTAAAATGCTATCGGTGCGGAGCGCCCGGACACATTGCATCGAGCAAAATGTGTGCTGCAAGAAATGCAATATGTCGCAATTGCGGGAAAAGAGGGCATTTTGCCAAAGTCTGTAAATTCAAAAACAATGAAGGTAGTGGTCACACGATTCAAGATGTTCAGGATGTGTGTGGAAACTTGGAAGAAATAATTCTAACTGTGGAAGGAAACCCCCTTGATCTAGCTTCTAATGAGGAAACCATGGGAGTAGAAGATTCAACACTCAGGATTAATCTTGAAAGTACAAGTGTCTTGAAGAAACCTCATGCTCAGGTGTTATTGAACAACCTGCCAGTTAATCTGTTGGTAGATTCTGGGAGTCTATTTACCCTTGTTTCAAAAAACACTTATGAGAAATTGTGTGTTAACACTGGAAATGAGAATTTGTTGGAACCGGATATAAAGGCTGTGGGATATGCAGGGAAGAGAATAGAAATGATAGGCATGATTTGGATGACAATTGTTTTCAAAGGGAGAGCAGTTAAAGGAAGGATATATATTACGGACTTTGGAACTAATTTATTGGGCTGGCGTCATCAGAAAGATTTGGGAATAATTCTGAACCCTAATGCTAAAGAACCTGTAATGATTTTGGAAAAAGAAAGAATTGGTGAAGTAAAAGACTCTCCTCATCCCTTGATCCAAAAGCATCCACAGGTCTTTTCTCCAAGATTAGGTATCTTGAAAGACTTTTCTCACAAGATTGTGCTAAAAAGAGATGCTAAACCTGTAGTCCACAAGGTTCGAGGGATACCTAATTTGATGAAGGAACCTTTGAGAAATGAGTTGGATAGGTTGTTGCAAGACGGTATCATTGAGCCAATAGAGTCTTCAGAATGGCTGGCTCCGATCGTTGTAGCGCCCAAGGAGGGAGGGAGGATTCGTCTATGCATCGATCTTAGAGATTTAAATAAGAGTATCTGGGTGGATAGGCAACCTTTGCCAAATATTTCACAGATGTTATCCATAAAAGGCAAAGGGTGTATTTTTAGTGTGTTGGATATGTCCTCAGCATATCATCAGATTAATCTACATGAAGAGTCTAGGCATTTGACGTCCTTTGTGACGCCTTTGGGGGCATTTCGCTACAAGAGGATGCCTTTTGGATTAGCTTCTGCCTCAGCTGTTTTTCAGAGGCTAATGGAAGTGATTTTTGGAGACATGAACAAAGTGTTATGCTTTCAAGATGACATTTTAATTGTAGGTGATAATGAAAGAGAGCATAACCTCTTATTTGAAGAAGTAATGTCCAGACTGGAGAAGAGAGGTCTGACCATTAAAGAGGAAAAATGTCAGATTGGAAAATCTGAAGTGACTTATTTGGGACATACTGTTGATAGGAATGGTATTAGGCCTAAGAAGAGCATAGTGACTGCAATCGAGAAAGCGCCTGAGCCAACTAACAAAGATGAATTAAGATCTTTCTTGGGTCTTGCGGAATACTGCGCCAAGTTCATAAGAAATTTTACAGAGATTGTAGAACCTTTAAGGGGATTGATGAAAAAGGGAGTAACATATGAGTGGAATGAGGATTGCAAATGTGCCTTTGAATATGTGAAGAGGAGTATATTGAGTGCTCCCACTTTAGGTGTTTTTGATATAACAGCAAAAACGTATGTAACTTCGGATGCGAGCAATGTGGGAGTGGGAGCAGTTTTAACTCAAGTAAAGGATGGTAATGAGTACGTTGTAGGTTTTGCTTCAAGACGATTGCAGGGTGCGGAATTATCATATTCAGTAATTGAAAGAGAGGCCTTAGCTTGTTGCTGGGGAATTAATCATTTTAGGTTTTACTTATGGGGAGTGCCTTTTAAACTAAAAACTGACCATAAGCCTTTGATCTATATTTTCAAGGGCGGGCGTGGTTTGGAAGGGAATGTAACACCTCGAATTTCGAGGTGGCTATTATCTGTGATGGAGTATAATTTTGAGGTGGAGTTTGTAAGAGGTGATAGGAATGTGGTGGCAGATTATTTGTCAAGAATGCCTGTGATTGTGGATGAAATTGTAGGAGAAGGAGTTGAGAATTTTGTGGGAACTATTTTAGGTGAACTGGCCTTAAGCGAGAGCGAGTGGGATGAGGCTAAAGTGAACGATTCTGTCATGTGTAAGGTGGAAAGTAAAATAATTAATGGATGGGCGCATGAGGACGAACGTGGTAGCGATGTGTCATGTTACTTTAGGATTAAGGATCAACTGAGTGTACTGGAGGGAAGGTTGTATAGGAAAAATCAAATTGTTCCCCCTGAGGGTGTAAGGAAGCACATTATTGATATAACTCACCAGGGCCATTTAGGACGAGGTGTAATGAAAAGGAAAATAAGACAATTGTTCTGGTGGCCTGGAGTAGATAAACAGGTGGAAGAGACAGTGAAGAATTGTGTGCCTTGTGGGAATAGTGATAAGACAAAAGTCCTAAGGCAAACTCCTTTAGCCCCTGTAAGATTTCCAGAAAGACCTTGGGAAAAGCTAGCTGTGGATTTCATTGGTCCTGTATCCAGGTTGGGTACTAGGAACAGGTTCATTATTGTGCTAGTAGACTACCACTCAAAATGGTTTGTGGTCAAAATTGTTGACCAAGTGAATACTGCTAGGGTCATAGAATTCTTTGAAGAAGTTTTCTTAGAGGAAGGGATACCAAAAACTATTGTATCTGACAATGGTGTACAATTGGTGTCACATGAAATGGTGGAATATTTGAAGAAGATGAGTATAAATCATGAAAGAGTTGCCCTCTTTCGACCACAGGCCAACGGCTTGGTTGAGAGGGTGAATCGCGTGATAATGGACAATATTCAGTTGTCTTTAGCCAATCATCTCTCTTGGAGAAAAGAATTATGTAAGATGATGTGGACGTATCGCACAACTCCACATTCAGTTACTGGGGTGGCACCATTTGTAGCTCTTAAGGGGAGAATGCCTGGAGTGAAAGAATGCCCAGTGTGGTTAAAGACTGAAAGGAATGTAAGAGTAGACAGGGAGGCAATGAAAGAAAGAGTAGAGGAGATGCAGAGGAAAAATACCCAACAGTACAACAAAAGAATGGGTGTGAAGTATTTTCACATAAATAAAGGGGATTGGGTAGTGAGAAGGAGAGGTGGAACAATTGTGAAGGGAGACAGCAAGTACTCTGCTCCTCAATTGGTGAGGGAAGTCAAAAGAAATGTAATAATTTTAGAGGATGGTTCATCCTGGAGTATGGGAAGTGTGTGCAAAATTCAGCCTTAAAATATTGAATTTATGAATTAATTTGTTGAACTCGTATGTGATCTAGGACTAATAGTTTTGTCTGATCTTTCATGTTTTATCGTACCTACTCTTGTTCTTTGTTTTGTTATTTTGTTATATAATATATAAGGGGGAGAAGTGTGAAGATGGCTTGGTACTTTATGTACTGTAGGAGAGCCTGTACTGGAATGTGATGAGGTGTGATGAGGGAGATGGGTTCTGAAATGGAATGTGTGAGGGGTTGAAGAGAAGGGAAGGAAAAAGGAGACGGAAGGAGCTGTGCTGGAGATGCTGTATATTACTTATGAAATAAAGAAGTGAAATGAAACTAATTGAGAGATTCATCTTTACAGTATTCCACAGTTGAAAAGGAAGCATTGACATGTTGGTGCGGTGTGTTGAACATTTTCGCACATATGTTTGGGGGAAAGAGTTTGAACTCCATACCGATCACAAGCCTCTGGTAGATATATTCACTACCAAAGCGGCCAGCAGAGCCACGCCACATATTGCTAAATGGCTATATAGACTTCAAGAATACACTTTTAGAATGAGATATGTGCCCGGAGTTAAGAATACAAATGCTGATTGCATGTCAAGGCTTCTGTTAGATGGTGTAGATGGTGTTGATGAAGATGAATAGATGGTAGCAGAGATATTGGAGATGTATGAGGCAGTAAGTGCAGAGGAATGGAGAGGTGCGGTAAAATCAGATTTAGTGTTGGGAAAGTTAATAAAGTCACTACCAGATGTAACGAGGTGGACTTCAGATGTTGACTTAGAAGCATTCAAGATTGTTTGGGTAGAGTTGTCAGTCGAAGATGGTATAGTGAGACGGGGTGAAAAATTGGTTGTACCAGAAAGTTTGGAGGGAAGGTTGTTGGGTTTACTTCATGAAGGTCACAGAGGTATGTCTGCTATGAAGAGGAAGACACGTGAAAATATTTGGTGGCCACGTATGGATAGAGACATAGAAAGATGTGCAAGGGAATGCATTACGTGCACATGCAGTGACAAATTGAATATTTCCTGTGAATCACCTATTAAACCAATGATGTTTCCAAAGAAAGTGTGGGAGAGAATTTCCATTGATGTTTGTGGTCCTTTTGATTGTTTGGTTTCAGACAAGTTTGCCATTGTGATAATGGATTACTACTCTAAATGGCCGGAAGTAGCGTTTGTGAAAGAGCTGAAAACTGGGAATGTGATGACATTCTGTGAAGACATTTTTAGGAGAGAGGGTTGCCCCAGGGAGATTTTGACAGACAATGGCCCTCAGTTTACGTCTATAGAAGTTGAAAAGTTCCTCAAGAAATGGGGAATAGAGCATTGTAGAACACCTGTGTACCATCCAAGGGGTAATAGCATGATTGAATGCTTTAATCGTGTTTTGGGAGATAGCATACAAATAGCGCTATTCAACAACTTCTCATGGAGAAATCAAATCAGAGATATGTTGTGGAGTTATAGAACTACTCTGCATAATGCGACAGGGGAAACACATTTCTTGCTTTTGAGAGGAAGAGCGCCAAGTATGGTGGCGGTGCCAGCTTGGATGTCCAGTGGGAAAAATTACAACATTAGTGATGAGGAAGTGAGAGAAAGGGTATTAAAGTGTCAGGAATGGTATGTATCTAGACACAATAGCAAAATCAATAGAAAATGTATGGAATATGAAAAGGGCATGTGGGTAAGAATAATTTTGGGAACCAGTGTAAGGAAGGGTGCGTCTAAACTATCAGAACCAAGTATGGTGACAGAGATGCAGGGCAATAATGTGAAATTATCGGATTGAAATTGGTGGAATGTGAGGAGAGTGACTAGGTGCACTGATGTGAAAAGGAAGAGTGGAAGAAGAGAAGGGAAGAAGGGAGTGAGTTGGTTGATGGGAATAAATTAATGAGTAGGAGAGGTGATGAATCAAGACAAAGGCAAAGAGGACCTAGCATGCGTATAAAGGAAAGAACAAACTCTTTGCGAGATTATGTGAGTTATTGATATAACAGTGAAAAAGTATGGGTATAGGAAGTTTCTGAAAAGAAGGTTTAGTATTGCTAATTCTTGTTATTACATATTGTTTCTATTGTATAATGTGTGGTAAGTTTCACATAGGAAGGGAGATGTATTATATTCTTGTAAACATGTTTAGTTGTGATAAGTCTTTGAAAGTTCTTTCCTGGAATCATGCTGCCTCCTAGCAACTGGACGCTGCTGATAGAATGCGAAAGATTCGAGAGCAGCGGCAGTTGTTGTGGAGGACGGCTGAACCAGGGGTCTTTATCTGTTATCTTGAAGTAAATAAAGATCCTTAATGAACCACAGCTCCTATCGTAAAAGAGCTCTCCTCTACTCACCCAAAAAAGTTTGTAAGATCATTGTGGCCTGCCTCCTGCTCCACAACATTGCCCTGCAGAGGGAGATCCCATACATTCCTGATGAGGTGGAGCTAGCAGTGACACCAGCTGAGAATACTGAAATGCCAAATAAGGATGGTAGTGATGAAAAGGAAAGTGAAGGCTTGCATGCAGATCTCATCAGTCACTACTTTACTTGAGTGTAAGTATATAATGTTATGTGATTACTGTGACTGTATGAGGAACTGTAGTTGTCAGGAGGTGTTGAGTAGGGTCTTTTTTTCCAAAAGACAGGGGATCTCATGCTTTGCAGTGTACAGCCAAGGTTTGATTACAGCCAAGTCATATTTGAACGTTTCACTAACTTGATTACCTGCTTTGTTTGTGTCAGTCTCATTGCAATGTATTTGGATCTACTGATGTTTGATATGGGGTTTTGGTCATAGGTATTAACTTTTCTGTCTCAACTCCTTGTATTGTTTTTGACAAGGTACTTTCACCATGCCATCCTCTTGTGGGCATTTCAGAGTTGTGACATTGGCAGGTGTCTGTTGCTTTTGTGGCATATGAAGTGGACATAGACTGATCCAGGTAAAGTTGGTCATAGATTTTGGGTGTATGAGCCCTGTGCCAATGCAGCTTGGACAGTGGGTGGGTGGAATTCATGCACTTGTTATATGTCATCCCCCCAGGTATTTACACTTCATGTGAACTTTCCAAAATAAGGGTATATTTGCAGTATACTTGACTAGTGTATGGAATGACAGTAAGGAAGCCTCCAGTGAGTTTTTTGAATTTTGAGTTCAGAGACCCCAAACTCTAAATTTCTTTCTGCCCTCAAAGGAAATCTGCAGTTTAAGAATATTTCAAGTCAGCCCCCATGTTAACCTATGAGAGAGATAGGCCCTGCAACAATGAAAACCACATTTGGCAGTATTTCACTGTTAGGACATGTAAAACACATCAGTACATGCCCCACCTTTAACATACACTGTACCATGGCTCTACCTAGGGCCTATCTTAAGGGTGACTTACATGTCCAAAAGAGGAAGTTTTGGGCCTGGCAAGAGTGTACGCTTGCCAGGTTGAATTAGCAGTTTAAATCTGCCCACACAGACACTGCAGTGGCAGGACTCAGCCATGTTTACAGGGCTACTCATGTGGGTGGGACAATCAGTGCTGCAGTCCGACTAGTAGCATTTGATTTACAGGCCCAGGCCCCTCTAGTGCACTCTACTAAGGACTTACTAGTAAATCAATATGCCAACCATGGAAAAGCCAATTACACATACAATTTCACGTAGGGAGCATTTGCACTTTAGCACTGCTCAGCAGTGCTAAAGTGCCCAGAGTAACAAAAACAGCAAAAACAGAGTCCAGCACATAGCAACAACCTGGGAAATAGAGGCAAAAGGTTAGCGGAGACTAGGCCAAGGATGTCAGGTCTAACATGTGTGTCCCCCAGCTGAAAGTGGGGAGAACTACCCAACCTCATGGGAGTTCTCACCACTAAGGCGGAAGAATCTGGACAAACCATCAGCATTGACGTGTTCTGTTCCCTGGGCGGTGTTCCACTGTAAAGTCCATTCCCTGTAGGGAGATGGATCACCTCAACAGTTTTGGACTCTGACCCCTCATCTGCATTAACCATCTGAGGGGCCTGTGATCGGTCTCAACCTGGAAGTGAGTCACAAACCAGTAGGGTCTTAGCTTCTTCAGCACCCAGATCACAACAAAAGCTTCACACTCAATTGCACTCCTTTTATGTTCCCAGAGAAGTAACCTCCTACCGATGAAGGCTACAGGTTGATCTAGGCCCTCTTCATTTAACTGTGACAACACTGCTCCTACACCCTGCTCTGTAGCTTCAGTCTGCACAACAAATTCTTGAGAGACATTAGGTGCCTTGAGCATGGGTGCAGTGCACATGGCTGCCATAAGGGTATTAAAAGCTGTCTGGCAAGACTCAGTCCAGATCACTTCTTTTGGTTGCTTTTTGGGAGTTAACTCTGTTAAGGGACCAACAATGGTGCCATACCCCTTAACAAACCTCCTATAGTAACCTGTGAGACCTAAAAAGGCTTTCACTTCAGTCTGGGTTTTGTGGGCTCTCAAGCTAGAGTAATGTCAATCTTTGGTTGTAGGTGTGCCACCTGGCCACTCCCCACCTGGTGCCCCAAGTACAGTGCAGAGCCCTGACCTATTTGGCACTTGATAGCCTTAATAGTGAGGCATGCCTTCTGCAGGGCCTCTGTCACTTTACAGAAGTACTGTAGGTGTTCCTCCCAAGTGGAGCTGAACACAGAACACAGAAGTGTCATCCAGCTAGGCTGCACTGAAATCATCCATCCCAGCCAACACCTGGTTGACAAGCCTCTGAAAGATGGCAAGGGCATTTTTCATCCCAAAAGGCATCACTTTAAACTGGTAGTGCCCATCTGGGGTAAAAAATGCAGACCTTTCCTTAGCCCCATCAGTCAGAGCAATCTGCCAATATCCAGACAGTAAAATTAAATGTGCTGAGATATTTGGCAGCCCCTAACTGATCAATGAGCTCATCAGCTCGGGGGATGGGGTGCACTTCAGTCTTCGTGACTGCATTGAGTCCCCAATGGAGTGGCACCAAGAGCAGCAGCTTTGGGACCAGGACCACAGGACTGGTCCAAGGGCTACTGGAAAACTCAATAACCCCAAGAGCTAACATTTTGGCCCAAACCTTATCACTCACCCTGTAAACTTTATGTTTCACAGGTGGACTGTGCCCAGTGTCCACATCATGTATACACAAATGAGTGACTCCTGGGATCAAGCAAACTGTTCCAACACCTGGCAACAGTCCCTGTTGCTCTGGGGTCAGTGAGGAGGAGAGGTTCACACCCTCCACAGACCCATCTTTCTCCTTAGCAGGTAGAAGGTCAGGAAGAGCCTCACTCTCTTCATCCACCCCATCATCAGTTGCCAAGAGCATAGACACTTCTGTACTCTCAAAGTGAGGCATGAGGCGGTTCACACGCAGAACCCCCAAAGGGTTCCTAGGAGTCCATAATTTCACCAGATAGGTGACATCACTCTTGCGCTCCACCACCTCAAAAGGCCCAGTCCACTTATCTTGGAGAGCATGAGGCTCCATTGGGGCCCTCATCCACACTTTCTGTCCAGAATGAAACTCAACCAGAGTGGCACTCTGGTCGTACTTCTCCCAGTAATGGCTCAGTTTTAAAACACCCTATTGATGCATAATGCTCACTTGTCATACTGTCATGTTCTTTTTCTTTCTACATCTTTTATTGTGTTGTATGTTTACCTTCTCTCGTGTCCTGAGCAGCCTGCATAGGTGTCATGGTCGTGCTAAACACAAACACTAAGACAGCCTACAGGAAAAAGAGTCTGGGCATACCCTTCATGATGCCATCCTGATAAAACTCAATTTGTTCCCATAGTCAGCCCACAACATCTTCAAAACCAACAGTATCATTTACAAAGCCATTATGACCAGCTTATTTTACGGACAAGTTCCCCATTTCTGGTGGTTATCGACACACCCACAGCCAGGACATTTTCAGACAGTAGACCAAGAAGTGTAAAAACAAAAAAAAGACATCAGAACTTTTCCATCTATGCGCCCAGGAGGTAAAAGAACATCCCCGTAGTCATTAGGACCAGCCTTACACTGCTCAAATTTAGAAATGAAATGAAAATGCACATCTTTACAATGCACTAAGATTCCACAAACCAAGGACCTCTCTATGCCTCTTAACCTTATGCTTGTCTTTGACCCTTTACAGCACTTTGCTACCATTATTCTAGGTTCACAATATAGAAATACCACATGCACTTAAGTCAATGGCAAGGCTCAGGGAGTTAAGGGCTTATGCTCTCATCAAAGGTGTGTTTCTAAGCACAAACACAAAATCAACATTCAGCGTGTGGCAGTGGTTTTGAGAGATTCAACAAATTACAGTGTTCTTAAGGAAACGTAATTCTATTGTTAACAGAGTTTAGCAGCATAGGAACTTTAACCAAATTAATTACGTTATTTTCATTCCTAAAGGACTACAAACTATCCCACCGTACCAGTCATTGTAATGCTACTAGTGCACAGGAACAGTTTAATACACCTTCTGCACTAACGTCATCACCTTCTATGAATTTAGAACTTTGTACACTAAGGCACAATTGTATTGTAAGTTTGCACCGACTTTGTGTCAAAAAACGACGCAAATGCGGCACTAAAAAGTATAAATATGGACCTAAGTGCACTACTCCACATATTACCCTAAAAGTTGTCCACAGATAGACATAGAGCTTGAACTTGTATTCACCATTTTTTCCTATCCTTTCTTGAACTGCTGTGCTTTCCATGACTTTCAAACGTGAGGATTAGGTGGTCAGCTGCAAGACAAGTAGAGAAGCACTGAGCCAAATTTGTAGGTTTGATGTCTGTTATGAACTGCCGGTATTGAGACACAGGTGGTCATTATGAACATGGCGATAAACACCGCACTGCTGGCAGTCCGGACCGCCCAAAAATGAAGCACATTGAAAACAGGCAGCAGACCATCCACCCACTGCCATTTTGGTAGTCCCGCCGATGACGGGGAGGTCACCTTCAGCCCAGCGGAAAGGCCCTACCCACCCACCAAATTATTACCAAATTATTACACCACACCACTATCAGTTCAGGGGAGGGAACCAAGTAAACAACCCATATAAAGGGAAACAGTCACAGTAGACACACAGAACACGCCGACAGAGACAGACAGAGAGTATGGGAAATAATCTCAGTGCTTCTCCTTGCCATATTTCTCCAGGACTGTGACCGAAGACGAAGACGACAACTGTAAGTACTGCAGCCTAGCACACATTGGAGGAAAGGGCACAGTTACACACCCACCCACCTCACCCACACCTCAATGCACTCTCAACCCCTCCCACTATCCCAAGCAATACATACCATAACAAGATGTACTTACCAGACACAAGCCAACATATATCTGCCCCAATGCATACACCTGTACACACCATACCCCCACAGTGAAACGTTGCACAACGGCTCAATATAGCACCAACAGCTCTGCTGGGCACTCAAATTTATTAACAAGAAATATTTAAAAATGTCCAAACAAGGCCATAGGCCAGTCCATATTCAAGTCCCATAAGGGCAAATACAGGCTACACTTGACTCCTATGATGGCAAAGGAAATTTCACTGAGAAGGGGCATCTATGGGGCAGCCAAGCCTCAGGGGCAAAGGGTGGTGGGGTGGTGAGTCAGGTTTTGAAGGGGGGGGTCTTGGGCTCAGGTTTAGGAGGTGGAGAGGGTTTGGGCTTGGCAGGAGGGGGAGTGGGCCTGGACCGAGGGGTGGCAGAGGGACCTGGGGCTACATGGGGCTTCTTCCTCCCTGGGGAAGGGGCACAGGAATGGGAAAGGTGGACTGGGGAGGACTTTGACAAGGAAGGAGTAGACTTGGCTAGGGCATGGGAATATTTAGGGACAAGACGGGGTGCACCAGTTGGTTCAAACAGGTCAACATGGGAGAAGAACAGCTTCTTAGGTGCAGTTGGAGGGGATTTTGAGCCAGGTCTGGGATTGAATGTTTAGGGAGTTGTGGTACGAGGTGTAGGTGTGCTGGACGTGGAATCAGGTGCCTGTTTAGTCTGCTTATGTATGGTGGATGTTTGTGGTGTGGATGAGTGTGAGCCTTTGAGTGTTTTAGGGGGGTGGACATAGTGGGAGAAGACAGGCTGTGAGTGTATTATAAGGATGTTGTGTGGGTGTCTGCAGGTCTGGTGAGTCTGCTGCAAGTGTAAGTGAATCTAGTCGTGATGAGTGCAGGTGTGGTGTCTGAGGTGCATGACTGGATGTCAGTTGTGGTGACTGCAAGAATGGGGGCAGCATCAGTGACAGAGGGTGCAGTACATGTGGGTGTGCATGGTGAGGTGACAGACAGGTAGGTGGGGGAGGTTGACACAGTGGGGGAGGTGGATGTTGTTGTGTGTGCTTTGGTATGTTGGGTGTGTTCCTGCCTGTAGTGGGAAGTGTGGTGCTTGCGTTTCTCTGTGTGCTTCTTGTGTGTTGATCTGTCTGCATGACTGTCTGTATGTGTGATTGGGATGGGTGAAGGGAGTCGGGTGCTGGAAGGGGTAGAGCTGGTGAGAGGGGGGACAGAAAGACAAGGGCCACTGGCTGCCATCAAAGAGGAGTCCAGAGACTGAAAAGATCTCTGTAGGCCAGACATGGCACCGTGAATGCCTTCCAGGTATGCATTGCATTGCTGCATCTGGGATGCTAGCCCCTGGATGGTATTCACAATGGTTGTCTGCCATACAGAGATGGTTCTCAGGATCAATAGCTTCTTCCGTGAGGGCAGCAGGGCTGACTGGCGCAGGGGATGAGGTGTCTGAGATGAAGGAGACACCCACCCTCCTAGGTGAGCATGCACAGACAACTCGGTGGGGAGCTACTGGGAGGGCGGTGATGGTATGGGGGTGGGAGAAGATGGCAAAGAATGGGTGGGCTTAGTAGGGTCCACCACCACCAGGAAGCTGCCATCGGAGGAGGTATTGGAGTCACTACCTCCAGTGGTATTTGCCTCCCCCGTGGTTCTCCCCACACCCTCCAACACACCGGTCCCCTTGGCATCGGTGGACTCTTCCACATGGGTCCTGTGGGCTGCAGCATCCCCACTCACCTGGCCACAGCTCCCTCACCAGATGATGCTAATGTACACAGGGACACAAGAGCCCAGGGGAGGGGAAACAAAACAAGAAAGAAGTATGTCAATTTCATCGAATATGTACATGTTGTGACACATACACTCCCACCCAGCTCAGGCACAAGCCCTCAGCACACACTACACATGTTATGAATGTGCCACTGACTGGTAGGCATGACCCCACAGTACACTACATTCCCAATGTGAGTGAACTAATGAGAGACAATGCCAAGCCAACACATCTGCAAGTTCATGAGGCTACATTGAATACAATGGGCCAAACAGGGGACCCTCACAGGCCTACAGAGCCTGCCAAAACTAGCTAGGACACTATCCCACAGACGTGGAGGGGCAGGACTGCAGGGACACATCTGTCTATGTGCCTGGCACTACTATGCATGCACCCCTTAGCATCTAACTACACTCATCATAGTGGCATCACAACAGTGTTGGTACTCACCCCCTTGTGGCTGCTGTGCTGCCTCCAAGCACCCATCCAAATCAGGATAGGCCACCGCTAGAATGCGGGCCATTAGAGGGGTCAGGGTCCGACCGGCACCCCTCCCTCTTTGGGAGGCCTTCCCCAGCTGGGCCTCTCCGGTCTTCCTTCTCCAGGGTCTCAGGTCCTCCCACTGCTTCCTGCAGTGGGTGCTCCACCGGTTGTAGACATCCAGGGTCCACACTTCCTTGATGATGGCTTGCCACAGTCCCCTCTTCTGATGGGCACTGACCTGCATTGGAAACACAGAGTAAAGAAACAGATGTCAGTGTGGGTGCCCCATATACAAATGCCATGCCCGTTTAAACTGACATGGCCCATGGAGACATACATATGGACACATTTCTGGCCAAAAACTGCCAGACACACTATGGGTGAGCATTCACACAGTGAACAAAAATGCATACAGGCATTCAACACATTCACACAAATCTAAGGAGGACAAATAGCAACTCACCTGCTTCTCTGGTTGCCCATACAGCTTGGCATACAGGGGTAGATACCGCAGCTCTGTGCACCGTCACCGCCGGCGGGGATCATGATTGACCCATGTTATCCAATGATCAGGTACATAGCAGTGAACACCGCCTACCGCCATGATGAGTTTCGCCTGCGGAATGAAGTCACTTCCACACTACACTATCTGGATGGCAGGAGGCTGCCATTTTGCATCCACCACACCTCCATAGCCTGGCTGGGGACCTCATCCATGGCTCCATTCCCTCTCCCCTTCGTCGAGTACTAACATGAGTAATGGCCCCTCACATATAATCATGGTGCAAAATGTGTCTACACTGTGATGCCATTGTGACTGAGACACCTCACCACACATTAGCCTGACAGGATTTCCTCATTCTTTGCGTTTGTGTATGTTACATATGTGTCGCATGTAAAACATGAATTGTGTCACCATGTGATGCAAGTGTTTGTCCAAACTCAAGGTGTTTTCCTTCCTCACCCATAGGTACAGACCCATGTGGCGAAGGAAAGACCCATCTGTTTACAGACCCCTGGTAGATCTGACCGCCATGTCAGAACGTCACATCATCATAACTTACTGAATTAATCAAGCTACAATCCTTAACCCCTGTGCAGAAATGGAGCTTGTTCTGAAGCCAGCTAATAGGAATCACCATGCCATTCCTCTGTGCTCCATTCCAAGTGACAGTGGGCATGGCTGCAGGGGTATCTCAGCCAGTGTTCAGCCACATCCTGTTCAATTTCCTGAATGCATTTGTTCAACACTTGCAAAGTTATGTCCAGTTTCCCCAAAGGGCTGATCTTGCAGCCATCAAATCTGGATTCTTTGGCTTTGCAAATATCCCCCATGTGATAGGTGCCATTGATGGTACCCACATAGCCCTCATACCCCCAAGAGTAAATGAACAAAGTGAAGTAAAAACTATCACTCCATGAATGTCTAATTGGTGTGTATTGCTAATCATTACATTTCACATGTCAATGCAAGGTTCCCAGGATCAGTCCATGATTCATTTGTCCTGACAAACAACAGTGTGCCACACATGATGGGACAGCTGCAGGGGGGCAGAGTTTGGCTCATAGGTGAGTTTGTGACACTGGATCAGTTCCATAGCTGACAACCAGGCTGTATGCAAGTACATTGTGGATGTTTCAACCCTCTTTCGTCCATTTTTGCAGGGGATTCTGGCTACCACAACATGCAATGGCTCCTGACACCTGTGAGGAATCCCAGGAAAGATGCTGAAAGGAATTATATTGAGGCTCATGGTCATACTAGGAGGGTGATTGAGCAGACCATACGACTCCTGAAAGCAAGATTTCATTGCCTCCATCTCTCTGGAGGATCTCTGTGCTATGTCCTTAACAATGTGTGTAAGATAGTGGTAGCCTGCTGCATGCTGCACAACTTGGCTGTGAGGAAAGCTATCCCACTTCTGGAAGAGGAGGATGCTGTCCAACCAGCCCTGCCATCTCGGAGGAGGGATGAGAGTGATGGTGAAGAAGAGGGGGGAGACATCAACTCCAGGACCCAGCTAATCCGGCTATAATTCCAGTGACTCTCAGATACATTTCCTATGATGCTGATTGCTTCACTGCAGTGTTTCAGGGTAAGTGCTGTGGTGTCCTCTTCCAGTGATAAGGCAAAATCATGACTGAAGTGACAGATGCCAGTTAACACAATGAAATGTACAGAGTGACATACTTCAGACACTACAGTCTGTTAGATCCCCTCCTGCAATAAAAGCAGCATTATGATGGTAACTGGCTAATGCATTCACATTCACAATTGACAGCTCATATTGATTAAGGACAGATATTTTGGGTGCACAGGTGTATTTATTCCAAGTCAAAACATCCATGAGTGTTGGGACAGTGGAAGGGAGTGGGCACATGGTGAACAACATACTCAGGTACAAATGTTCAGCTGTTGGTAGCACAGGGGTATAGTCCATAGGGCCATTGGAAGATGGTGAGATGGCAGTGGCATATCAATGAGGTAGCTCAGTGGCACACAAGTAAACAGTTCATGGCAGAGTCACTTCCTGGCACTGAGTTTGGTCTTGGCTGGTGTTTCAGTGGGATGTCTGGGTCTGAGGACACATTTGTGAGGGTGAAGCTGGGCTGCAGGGATAGGGGTGCTGGTGTCATGTGAGTCCTCTGGTAGTGCCACCAGTTCAGTAGATGCGGCAGATGTAGATGGCAGGGCAGTGTCCTGGCTAGTGTAAGGGGTCTGCAGTTGGGTGGGAGACTCAGGCTGGATGTTTGTCTGGCACTGCAGGACCCCTGCAATGGAGGCCATGGTAGCATTGAGCAGTTTCCATTGCTACATGGTCTCCTGGTGGCGTGCTACCTGCAGCCTCTGATTCTGCTCCAAGGTGGCCAGGATCTGGCCCACCCTGTCCTGGGAATGGTGGTATGCTCCCAGAAACTCAGCAATCACCTCCTGGGCAGCAGCATCCCTGTGGTGGTGGCTGAGTGGTAGGGGTGTCAGTGGTGTCCTGGGGGGCTTCTGGAGGGTAACTGTCCAGGGCTGTGCTGTGGGATGGGCCAGCGATTTCCTCTGTGTCCAGACATCCCTCTGCACTCTCCTGAGTGGGGTCTTTGTCTTCAGGTGGAGGGCTTGTACTCTTTGATGTCTCCGTCCGGTGGCATGGGTGATGATGCCTGTGTGTGAGAGAATAGAGATGTGGGTGTCCTGCACCTTCTTGTCAATTTCAGAACTGGTCAGCAGTAATTGGTGGTTGAATTTCCATGTAGTGGCATGCAGGGTCCCTTTGTGTCATTTTGATGTGTTTATTGTGGGTGTTGGTGGTGCATTGTGGGTATTGTAGTGCTCCTGAGATTATATGCATGGGTTGGTGACTGTGCACAGGGGGAAAGATGGTGAGTTGTATTGGGGATTGTGGGCATGCAGGTGACTTGGATGTGAGTATGTGGGTGTTGTTGACTGGGTAGGGGATGGGGTCCTGGTGGTAGTGAGATGGATGGGATGATACATGCATTATAGGTGTGATGACTGTTAAGGTATTGTAATTGACTTACCCGAGTCTAGTCCTCTAGTGAGTCCAGCGAGGCCCTCCGGGTGCAGGATAGCCAGGACCTTCTCCTCCCAGTCGGTGTATTCGGGAGGAGGAGGTGGGGGCTTACCACCAGTCTTCTGTACGGCGATGCTGTTCCTGGATGCCAGGGAACACACCTTCCCAAGCAGGTCGTTCTATCTCTTACTGATGTCGTCCCTTGTGCACTGATGGTTTTCAACGGTGTTGACCATGTTGACTATGCTCTGCCATAGCTCCATCTTCCTGGCCAAGGGTGTCTGCTGCACCTGTGCCCCTGAATAGGTGTGGCTCGACCCTGAATATTTCGTCCACCATGGTCCTTAGCTCCCTGTCTGTGAAGCGGGGAGCTTAGGGGGTGCCATAGTATGTGTTGTGGGTGGTGTGTTGTAGGTGTATTGGTGAGGGTGCTGTTGTGTGGTTGGGTATGTGGCTTGTGATGGTGGGTGTGCAATGTATGAGTTTTGGTGGTGTTTTTGTGTGTGTGACTTGTGTGATGGTTAGTTTAGTGTATGCGTGTTGTGTTATCAATATCTGTTGTGCTATTGGGGTTGCAAAATATTGTGGGGTGTGTATGTGTGTGTTTTAAAGTGTTGTGGATATGTGTCAGGTCTGTGCTTTTCAAGCTTGACAATGTGTGCATTTGTTGTTGCCGGGTCCCATTGATGGCCGTGGTCCGTACCGCCAATGATCATTCGACATTCACTGTCCACCAATCTGATTTGTACATCATTATTTGGTGGGCGGGGGATTTGGCTCTCTGCCTTTCTGCCATCGTTGGCCCTGGCGGTGGGTGGAGGTTGCAAGATTTTTGGAGGTTTGTCTTTTTGGCATCATTATACGGCGGTATGCAGTTCACTGCCACTGGCGGTCTTTTGTTCACCGTCAGCACGGCGGTCAACAGTGATTGCCGCCAAGTTCATAATGAGTGCCATGGTTCTCTAAAACAGCAGCACAAATGAGATAGGACACACTGTGAGCATCCAAGCTTCCGTATGAACCAATTACCCTGCTCCAAGATGGCTCCACACATGCCTGAAGGTCTAAGATGATGGCACATTCATGCTTTTTGACCACAGTTGTGCCCTAAAGACAGTGAATGCTCTCATTGACTCAGAGTATGCTTGCACAAGTTGATGACTTTTAAATACTGACTCTACCCATTAATTTCCACCCCAGATCTATCAGCAGAAGGTTTGTCTGGAGACATAGAGGGAGGTGAAAGAAAGAAATAAAAATGTAAAATTAAAAAAGGCACTAAACAGAAATGCTTTTACAAAGTCGGATGATGGTGAGAGGATTGACAGCTGAGGTGATCCAGGAGGTGTTTGCAACAAAAGAAATAATTAGTTACTGCATCACTGACATTTTGCATGCTCTGTGGACAGAGCAAGTTGCAAAAGCACTGTGCTATATTCTGATATATAAACACCCCTGTCCTCTGTCGCATGCTACGAGTTTAGGACATCCACGTCAGTAAGTAAATCTGCCTCTGCAGAAGTAGAGCAAGGCAAGCTCTGACATTGTTGCAAAGTATGTCCCTCATTGCGAGTTTAAGGAGCAGACTTCTTTCTGTTCATGCTTCACTTTTACGATACAAACTCACATGTGAAGAGGGAAAATGGCTTCAAACAAGCCGACAGACACCTCCATCAACGAATAGCTCTCCTGTGGGTTGATCAAAAGTTAGAAAAATGTTTCGATCAAAGCAAAGACTGAAAAGTGGGTGACCCTATGTCCCAATCTATGTATTTTGTCGTATGAACTGATCTAAAAGTGAATGTTGCTTCAGTGGTGGAAGTGTGTCAACCCAAAGTCCCATTATGTATATTATTTAAAATGCATTAATGATGTATTCATTTGAAATGTTCTAACTGACAGTTTATAATCACCAAGTTATCACAAGCATAGGGGAGAAAAAAAACAGCAGGGGTACACCCAGTCCACTTCCAAAGGCAAAACAAAAAATCATCAGAGTTAGGACCCAGACAGATCAGTATAAATAAGAAGTCTCACAGAGATTTTTAAGAGATCCTAACACACTAGTGTTTGCTACTGGCATGCTTCATCATCGCGTCGACACTCTGAACACCTACTGTGTCGTGCGGGCCCAACATCTTTTGATGCTGGTTGGGATCTGAAATTAATGTAGTTAAAATGTTCTCCAACTCCTACTATCCTTTTTTAATGAATACATATAGGGGTTGGGATAAGATAAAAAGCAAAGGACAGTGTAAAAATGGGGATGGGTCAATGATCCCCTACATCTCAGATAAGTCACAGTCCCTCATTTCAACACTGGTGGTTGGTGTTAACATGGCGGTAATACTGCCAACAGGCTGGCGGTAATTACCACCAAATTATGACTATGGTGGAACGTTCGCCGATAGACAGCCAATGTACCACACCCACCACCAGGGCGGAAACAACAGCCACTTCGGCAGTAGCCACCTCCAGCCAGGCGGAAGTCAATGTTCCACCCACCATATTAAGACACATCAAACCACCACCTTTTCCGGGGCGGTACCTATGACATCAAAAGCCTGGCGGAGTTCAGAAGGGAAAGGACTCACGATTGGAGACACAGGGAGCAACTACGCCACCATGGAGCCTGAGCTGCATGTCTTCCCCATGATCTTCTACGTGCTGCTCCACCACGAACATCAACATCGGCGCAGACAACTACGGTGAGTACAGCCGCCTAGCACACAAGGGAGGGAGGGAGGAAAACAACAGTGACACATACACGCACCACACCACACCACACCTTAACACTGTACACACAATCAGCTGATCACAAAAACATTTTCATCCCGTAACTCGGAGGAATAAGGTAAGGACAAAACTATTTTGAAAAAGGGAATGTAATAAGAGTAACACATCAAGATAAATAAGTTTGCCAAGATAATAGATATATACATATGTACACAAATAGGGACACAGCCCAGTCCCCAATGTTCGTAGGCCAAATGGCCACAGGCCAAAGTCCAAGGCCACACGTCACCTGCATCAACACGGAGAGAACACTGCAGGGGCATCAGTTGATAAATAGGCAGGCACCTCATGGGTACGGGGGAAACGGGGGCACCTCAGCTGGGAGAAGGAACAAGACCACTGGTTCTGGAGGGGGCAACATGCTATGTGCTTGGTCCTGGGGAGTGCAAGGCCAGTCTCTTGAGTGGGTGACTTGCCCACTTGCTCTGGAGGGGGCAACATGCCCTGTGCTTGGTCCTGGGGAGCGCACAGCACACAGTCTCCTGAGTGGTTGACTTGCCCACTTGCTCTGGAGGGGGCAACATGCCCTGTGCTTGGTCTTGGGGAGTGCATGGTCACAGTCTCCTGAGTGGGTGACTTTCCCACTTGCTCTGGAGGGGGCAACATGCCCTGTGCTTGGTCCTGGGGAGTGCAAGGCCACAGTCTCTTGAGTGGGTGACTTGCCAACTTGCCCTGGAGGGGGCAACATGCCCTGTGCCTGGTCCTGGGGAGTGCAAGGCCACAGTCTTTTATGTGGGTGTCTTATCCACTGGTTCTGGAGGGGGCATCGCGCCCTGTGCTCTTGATCCTGAGAAGTCTTGGCTATGTGGGTGTCTTACCCACTGGTTCTATAGGGGGCATTGTGCCCTGTGCTCTTGATCCTGGGGAGTCTTGGCTATGTGGGTGTCTTACCCACTGGTTTTGGAGGGGACCTTGTGCCCTGTGCTCTTGATCCTGGTGAGTCTTGGCTATGTGAGTGTCTTACCCACTAGTTCTGGAGTGGGCATCGTGCCATGTGCTCTTGATCCTGGGGAGTCTTGGCTATCTGGGTGTCTTACCCACTGGTCCTGGATTGGGCATCGTGCCCTATGCTCATGATCCTGGGGAGTACAAGGTCACAGTCTCTCAGGTGGATGTCATACCCACTGGATTTGCAGGGGCCAGGCCGCACAACAGTCCAGGGAGGCAGGATTACATACCGTCCCCAGGCAGTGATGGCTACTCAGTGGTGGTTCTGCTGCTGGTGGGGGGAGGCTCCTGCCCTTCCCCCGCAGCCTCAGACAGCTGCCCTCTGGAGGTGGTGGTTCTGCGGGTGGGGGGAAGCTCCTGCCCATCCTCTGCAACCTCGGACAGCTGCACAACCATGGTTGGTGGTGGGGGTTCCCTCACAGTTCCTGCCCCAGGCCCCTTGCTCCTCCTGCCTGCTGGTGCACGCTCCTTGCTCTTCCTGGCAGCTGGGGCAGGCTCATTTACCTTCTTAGCAGCTGCTGGTGCAGGCTCCTTGCTCTTTCTGGCAGCTGGGTCAGGCTCATTTCCCTTGAGGCTGCCTGGTGCAGACTCCTTCACCTTCAGGACATTTGGCCTGGATCCTTTTCTACCATGAGTGGGTGTGGTGATGACTGGGCCCGTGGACTGGGTGGCTGAGGTGCTTGGATGGGTTCTTCCCAACCTGGCCATACGTGAAGGACGGGGGAGTGGTAGGGAAGAGGTTTTTTTAGGGACATTGGTTCAGAAAGCGGGAGAAGGAATGGGAGTGGAGTAAGAGGGAGTGGTTGTTGGAGGTGTCTGATTTTGGATGCAGATGCAGATGCATGGGCTTGATGCTGTTATGAGGTGGATGGCTATTGGTTGTCTGAGTGCTTGTGTTTGTGTACCTTACTGCAATGGAACGTACCTTCCCCGTAGGTCATTCCACCACTTCCTGATGTCATCTCTAGTTCTTGGGTGCTGTCCCACAGAGTTGACCCTGTCCACGATTCTCTGCGATAGCTCCATCTTCATAGCTATCGATATCTGCTGCACCTGTGCTCCAAATAGCTGTTGCTCTACCCTGATGATTTCCCCCACCATGACCCTTAGCTCCTCCTCTGTGAAGCGGGGGTGTCTTTGTGGTGCCATGGGTGTTGTGTGATGTGTGTAGGTGAGGGTATGTTGGGTAATGTGTTGGGGTGTGTGATGTGGGGTGTGTGAGTCGTGTATAGGTGTGAGTAGTGTATGGCTCTGGTTGTGTCTGTAGTCTTGCTGTTTCTCTGGCAGCAATGGTTTGTAATGGTAAAGGGTTGTGGGTGTGTGTTTTATAGTGGTGTGAGTGTGCGGTTGTGGTGTGTGTATGGGTGTCAGCTGTGTGTTAATTGAGTTGTCCAATGTGGTGTTGTTTTGTTTGTGTATATCGATTTTGAGCATAGCGGTATGTACTGCCAATGGTTTGCCGCCGTTGAATGTCTGCCATGGTGATTCATGGGTCATAATGTGGTGTGCGTTGTTCTGTTGGCATAATGGTGTGGGTTTTGATACTGACAGTTTATCACTGACCTTTGGTTTGGCAGATTTGTGTATGTGGCTGAATAGTGACGGATTGTTATATGTGTGGCATAATATGGTGAACAGACATCCGCAGCGGTAAGATGGCGGCACTCAGCGTGGTGGAAAGTAGGATTTATCGCCAATGACATAATGAGGTCCACAGTCTACATGTTTTAGCCATACTCACCCAATCGGGCCATACGGCTTTCATCAGGAACTAAGGCCCTCGTTTGGACTTTGGTGGTCAATTTCACTGACCGCCAAAGCCCAACCCGCCAGATGACCGTTAGTGCTAGCAGTCAGCAGACCACCATAGTATGAGTGCTGGCTGCTTTCCACCATTATTGAGGTGGAAAGCAGCCAGCAGTTGTGCTGGCGGTCGGCGCTGCAGAGGTGGGTCCTTCCCGGCACCGCCACGCCAGCAGGACTCCTCCTGCTGTATTACAAGCAGTGTTACGGTTTGGCGGAGTACTGCTGGCGTGGTGGTAGTGGCGAGGAAAGACCACCTGGACCCATCCCCTCCCGGACGTCCCCCTGACTGAGGAGGTATGTGGGTGTCCATGGGGGGGAAGGGGTCTGTGTGTTTGGGTGCGTGTATGCATGTTTTCGGAGGGGGTGCTGAATATGTGCATGAAAGTGAATATGTGTGTGCGTGTCTGTGTGCTTGAATGGGGGTGTCTGTGTTGATGAATGTGAGTGAGTGGGTGTGTCTGAGTGCATGTATGCATATGCTGAATGAGTGTGTATGTGTAGGCATGCATGCATGAAGGGGTGTGGGGAGTGTGTTTGAGTATTTGGATGGGTGGGGGGGATGTGTGCATATGTGTGGACATGTGTGTGTGTGCCGGCTACAGGAATGAAGATTCCTGTTGCTGGGTGTGTGACCGCCAGGGTTTTCATGGCAGGGTGACTGCCATGGAAGTCTGGCGGTTTGCAGTCTCGTAATCCATATGGCAGGCTGAGGCCTGCCGCCGGTTTGGAGGTGCTCCCCACCGGCCGCAGCGGTGGGACCACACTGGCAGGCCTGGCAGGGTTGTTGGGGCTTGGAGTCTGCCAAGCCTCACAACTCCTAATGTGGAGGTACTTACTGCCGGCGCAGCAGTGATAGGACCGCCACGGCGAAGCTGGCAGTCTCATGACCGCCAGTCTCGTAATAAGAGCCTAGGTGTACATATCCCAAATATAGAAATCAGGAGACTATTCGGTTTTCATCGTGACAATAGTATGCTGCTTTACAATCACTTACAGTTCCTGAGGGGTACTGTGGCCCACAACCTGAGAAAAGAGATGAGAAAGCATAAAAATACCTCACAGTACACTTTTATACTGGATACTGTCTACCAAGTACCACATCACCTTTTGTGTGAATCATATTCTCTATTTATTGGAATAGCCCAGTGTGAGACAACTTCTTCCATACTGACAAAACCCAAAAGTATGTTTCTAAAAATCGAACATGGATGTGATACATACAAAATGTTTCCACCTGGAACTTCGACTCATTAATACATATAGACTCCATTTTGTAACAGTCAGTTCATATGTTAATATAAAGAAATAGTAATGCTGTGATAAGATAAAAATTGTGGTTCAACACAAGAACAAGTGACATACACAATGAAATGAGACAGTACCTTTTAAAGGGTTCTTTTTTTCCAATAGGCTGCAGTGGAGGTGGGTGGACCCCGTACTCACACTCTGCAAGCAAAAAACACATTGAAAAGATGTAGGTGCCAGAGATTCTGTCCAAACCCTTTCTTGTAAAATTACTCACTTTATCAAGGGAGCCTATTCCATATTGCCATCTAGTAAAACCTCCACACCTTGTGTGTTAGTTCAGAGAGCTGCCACAGAAGTTTTTCAATGCTCCACATTAGCGGCCTGTGAGTGGGACACATCTCCTGCGGCGTGTGTATCATGAGGAACGTAGTGTGGGTGGTGTCCTGTTTAGCTCAAAATTAAAGAAGGTGGAATAGATGTTTCCCTACCACTTCTTTTTCATCTATGTTTGTGATGGTAGGTGAATTTGGGCAGTATGCAGCTGTGGTAAAGTAATTATGTGAATGTGTTTCTTCTATAGGGTCCCTGAATGAGGGTACTCTCAAAAAAGTAAGAAAGATGCGTATTGTGTGATTCTGACTCATTCCTATACCTTTTTGATCTAAGAACTTGCAACAATAGAGTTTCTGACACCATGGTACAAAATGTAGGATTGACTTTTACAGACAAAGAGGTTGACTCAATTCTTCCAGGTCAACATCATCCAAACTATTGCACAAACAGATGACTGGGATTCTCTCACTGACCTGAAAAGGGAACAGATCAGAACTGCTAGATGCAGTGATCATGAATGAATATTTGTTGGTGAACCCTGCATCCAGGAGGCTTTGGGTGAGTAATGCATCATGCATTTTTAGAAGAGCATTTGTTTAAAAAGGATTAATCATTGATACCCTGGTGTTGCCCATGAGATTATCTGGAACTTATAACAAAAAAACAGCCAAAAGGCTATCAGATGCCTTAACAATCAAAATACAAATTTGTGAAAACAAACTAATATCAGTAGTACATATATTAGTACTTAAAAAAAATACAGGAGATCAATAAAGAAATGACGGACATGAAAAACTTCCTAATGCAATAAAAAATATGGAAATTGAGTAAAATCATAACATGCTTTTCCCAAGAAAATGTCTACCCCTCATCAAGGAGTGACTACACTCCTGCTAAGGATCAGGAGACCAGACAGAGTATGACTTTAGAGCAGTGGGTAAGAAAACAGGGGAGAAGTAGGGGGCAGAGGGAGAAGCAGAGCCTGGTACCGACTCTGACAGGGGCCAGGCTTTAGACAATAACCTGCTCTCCTCTTCCAACAATTTCCACCACAATCTAGGGCCTGGATGAACCCCTTTATACCCAACAAACCATTAAGATAGCCACCTATGTTTATACCCACTTTTTAAGGAAGAGGCCAAAACTCTCAAAAGAGAAGGAAAAAGAAAGAAATTTGATGGGAAGACTTGAATTAGGGTATTCAAACCAGAATCAGAACCTAGGACCAAACACTAGGGACAAGTATGAGGGCTCCTTAGTGTTTACCTTCACAAATAAAATGCTGACCGCAGGGCAGATTTCTAACCTTAATAAAGGACTTGGTTTTGTTTTGACACCCGCTTTTGATCAAGCTTGCTTACATTGTGAGATGGCTAAATCATAGGCTTTCTTCAAAGACAACCAAGAACCAACTGATAAGGGGGAAGCACGTCGCTGCTGCCGGGGAACCAGTGAACGAAGGGCAGGAGCCCTTTAAATTACATTCGCGCTCCCGCCGTCGCGGGAAGCGCGTCGCTGCTGCCGGGGAACCAGTGAACGAAGGGCAGGAGCCCTTTAAATTACATTCGCGCTCCCGCCGTCGCGGGAAGCGCGTCGCTGCTGCCGGGGAACCAGTGAACGAAGGGCAGGAGCCCTTTAAATTACATTCGCGCTCCCGCCGTCGCGGGAAGCGCGTCGCTGCTGCCGGGGAACCAGTGCGGGACCGCGCGGGCAGCGCCCGGGCAAAGCCCGGGCCAAGGGCGGGCCCGTCCTTCGCCCGTCAGCGACCGGAAGAGGCCGGGCAGGGCCATATTATTTTCATCCCGACTTCCGAGGCCGGTGACCAGAGGACGAACATATTTTACCCACCTGGACACCTTCTTAATATAGGTGAGCTGCACTTCTGGCCCTCCTGGTGTCTCAGTTTCTTTTTAACAAAGCCCCAGTAGAGCTAAAACAGGGTGGGAGCAGGAGAGGAAGGGCACCCACGGAAATAAACTGCCAAACTTTGGGACTGGACTTAAGTGCCTTATCAAAGCAAGATGGGTAGACAGAAGGGGGGGATGCCTTTGGTAAAACCCGACAATAACAAGACTCTAGATGGTTTCCTTCAAAAAGCGGTTGGGGCATTAGAAAAAGAAATTGAACTGGTGGAGCGCCGTTTGACTGCCCCCCCACCAACCGAGACTTTGTCGAAAACTCCACTACAACCTTTTCACCCACCGGTTCTCCAGCCTGCCCCGCCAACTCCACCTCCAATTACCTCCAACTACCCAACTACCCAAACTACCCGAATGCCCGTCGCAGAGCCCCTGGTCAAGGTCATATATACTTCAGAAATTACACAGTCTATGCCAGATAGGCCTGCACCCTCACCAGAGCACAGCTCAAAGGGCAAAAGGAAACGAGGGGAGGTAAACCTAAAGAACAAACGGGCCCGTGTTTTGAACTCCCCCAATCATGCCGTGCCTACTCGGACCAAGGACTGTACACCTGCCCAAGCTATTAACAATGGCAGCCCAGACATAGCCTTCATAATAGATTTTATAAAAGACGAGCTCTCCAAAAAACTATACCCTATAACAACTCGCCTATCAGCTATTGAGGAGAAACTTGACATTCTTATCAAACTTAATCAGCCAAATACCTCTCCCTCATTAGATTTACAATATTCCCAACAATATTTTCCCCCTTGCCCTCCAGTCAGCAGTGCCAGTAACCCTCCTCTATCACCAAGTACGGCCCACATCTCTCAATCACTTTGCCCTGATTCTTCGCATCAACCAGTGAAGGCTTCTACTGCTAGACTGGCCAACCCCCCTAAAACAAGGCACCTAAAGAGAGACTCCCTCCTCCCAAGGCGGACTGATGAAATTGCTTCTTCTATGAACACGGACACAAAACTGTTCAAGGCCCATACAAACTCTCCAGCAGACCGGATGCATAGGGATCTAGGAACCAATACGAGAACTTTACACCTACCACCGGAAGCTTGCCCTTATGTGCTTGTTATTACGAATGTTCCAAAGCTTAAGCCTAATATTTCTGAATCATTTACAGAACTGAAAAATAAGGTCATCCACTGGCTTCATAGATATGCTAGATTTGCTTTCCACATGATACCCTCAATATTAATGGTGAGGAGGGTGGGTTGGGTGGGTCCGCTCAAAAACCCCGGTACAGGGGATTGTATTGTTATTAACTTCGATGCGCCCTCCCTTGTCCAACAGCTCTCCTTGAACGTAAATCACTCTAACCCTCTTGGGGGAGTAACCTCACTTTGCAGGCTCCAGGCTTTTTACCCTCACAAAGCAGTACCAGCTATTAAGGGGGTAACAATGTCACACAGAGGTCCCATCAGGGCACAGATGTAGCCTGATTCTCAATCAAGACCCAGCCCTTTCTCGCCCTCGCTTTCTGAAATTGATTGACTAAAAGACAGCACTAAGTACAGTCCATCTCAGCCTCAGGGTTCAAATAACTGGGATAAAAAGCACTCTATAGTCAGAAATAAAAAAACTCATGCAATAGGGCAAGGTAAGCCCGAGGTTGAACAATCCCCCACTGCAGATACCAGAGACCCTACACCAATTTCTACACTTGCCCAGCCAGATCCTTCTAAGACGGAAATTAGCATCTGGCCTTCCCCCTGTGCCCGGAGTTCTGAAACCTGTATTGGGGGTGCTAATAAGGAGCGCAAGACGTTTGAGACTAACCTAACCATAGATTTAGTAGTCCTCAGTAAACTTGGATATCCACCACTATCTCAGACACCCGAACTGCACACGTCATCCCCCGATCTAGACGGGGCAAGAAATATTTTGGGAAATACTGTAGTGGGAAACCCAAATACGGCTGGTATAGACACAACTGAAAAGGGTATAAAACTTCCCCACGGTATTCCATTTGCAAGAGACAACCCTACGGTTGAAGCTCCCCAAGACATAATAGATGGCCTAGACACCATCCTTAGCTGGAATATTGCAGGGTTGGAGAATAAAATGAACAACCCTGAATGGGGCAAATTCATAGACAAACATAAAATATGCCTTTTCCAAGAAACATGGGCACTGGAGCCCAAATACAGAATTGGCTACAAAAGTTACTGGGTCCCAGCAACTAAGGTGAATTCAGGGAGACCCTCAGGTGAGCTACTTATATGGCTCAGTTGTTCCTTCAAATGTCGGATTGAAACAATTGACTTGGGCTGCCCTGATTTAATGGGGTTATCAATACCATCCCTTAGCGAGAAACCACTTCTAATAATTAATATTTATAACAGGAGCCTGGGCAGTAAATATGAGTCCGACACATTGACTATTTTGGACAGCTTTCTTTCTTGTAAATCACCTTCCCACTTTATTCTTATTGCTGGAGATTTTAATGTCACTTTTGAACCCTACTCGCTGGCCCAAGAACTATATAAAGATGAAGACGCCTACTGGGGCATCCCTCAACTGGTATCTAGCAAAAGACCAAAAATAAATAGATTAACACATCAGGTTGTGGATATTACACTGGCACATGGCTTGCGGGCTTGCAATGGGCGTTTCCGCTCGGATCCCAATCTTCAGCCTACATTCAGGCGCGGGACACAGAAGAGCCAGATAGACTATATTTTGCTTGATATCCGCCTGTGGGGCTATATGGTTGACATGAACATTGTAGAACATGAGGAAAGTGATCACGAACCATTGATTTTATTTCTTAGGAACCTATTACCCCTACTTGAAGTCTCTTGTTCCAAGACCCACGAACAACTGCTTGTATTGTCCAACAATAGACAAAGGGGGTTATTCTAACTTTGGAGGAGTGTTAATCCGTCCCAAAAGTGACGGTAAAGTGACGGATATACCACCAGCCGTATTACGAGTTCCATAGGATATAATGGACTCGTAATACGGCTGGTGGTAAATCCGTCACTTTTCCGTCACTTTTGGGACGGATTAACACCTCCTCCAAAGTTAGAATAACCCCCAAAATGTTAGATGGGAATCCCTGAGCACCGACATAGCCACCTTGGCATCTGTGTTCAGGCAACTGGCTGATCACATGGATCGTATATCTCAGCCTTTAGAAGACAGTGGTGTGCTTATAGCAGCCCACACGCAATTTTTTAACTCTCTAAAAAATCTTTTCACTAAAGAGTCTGCAAAAGAAGTTAAGAAGAAATGTAACGCAAGGTGGTTCAACGCTGCATGTAGGGAAGCACAACACAAACTCCTGAGAGCTTTAAGAGGAGGCCAATCAGACCATATAAGGGAAGCCAGGAAAGATTACAGACAGGAACAAAGTAGAGCCCATAGGACATGGGATGAATCTAGATGGGTTTCCCTCCTGGAGTCTGCTAAAATAAACGACATCTCGAAATTTTGGAAAATAGTGGCTGATGCCAGCGAAGAATCCAATTGTTCACCCGGTGCTTCAATACTCCCTGTAGAGTGGACAGATCACTTTTCCCGATTATATTCTGGGATTACTGGTGTTACTTCTAGGGAACTGACCCATACCATGATTACTGAGAGTCCCAAAATTGAATTTACCCTGGCAGAAACCAAGGCTGCGATCGCGTCACTGAAATGGGGAAAGGCCCCCGGCCTTGATAAAATACCTGGCGATTTATATAAGACAAACCCAGATATATGGGCCCCATATATGAACCTCATTTCCAATGCGGTAACTGCAGGAGCACCTGTCCCGAGCTCCTGGATGGGAGCAGAGATAGTCCCCATCTTTAAGAAAGGTAACCCCTCTAACCCTGTTAACTACCGTCCAATCTCCTTACTTGACAACTTCCAAAAACTTTTTGCTAAGCAAATTTTGTCTTGTTTAGAAGAATGGATTCTGGAAACTAATGCCATTTCTGATTTGCAAGCAGGGTTTAGGCCCGCAGTTAGTACCATAGATCAGGTGCTAAGATTTTTAACATTAAAATGGAAGACTGTAGAAGTAGGCAGAGGTAACCTTTTCGTAGTTTTTATCGACCTTAGAGCCGCGTTTGATTTGGTCCCCAGAAATCAGCTATGGCTGACACTAGCTAATATGGGTGTCCCACATGGCCTCCTGAAACTCATTATCCGACTACATGAGAATACTTATGCTCAAATCAGGAGTGGCAAGAATGGTGACCTAACAGAAGCAGTGGCTATTGAGAGGGGAGTCAGGCAGGGGTGTGTTTTGGCCCCCACCCTTTTTCTTCTCTACATAAATAATTGTATTAAGTATTTAGCAAACTGCACTAATGATTCCCCAAAGCTGGCCGGGACCAAAGTACCATGCCTACTTTATGCAGATGACACTATCCTTCTGTCTAAATCATCCATGGGAATTCAGAATCTGGTCAACCAGTTCGGTGTTTTTTGCAGAGATCACGGGTTAGACATAAATCTTAAGAAAACTAAACTCATCATATACAGTGCCCCGAATAAGAAGCTTAGAGCAAACATTAGGATGGATTCAATTCATTTGGAGAGGGTAATGGAATACGATTATTTGGGTATTAGACTATCTGATAAGGGCAGCTGGGATCCAGCTATAAGGAAAGGGGCACTAACAATTAGCCAAAGATGTGGAGTGATAGGACGTAAGGCTAGCACTGCAATAAGTCCCCCTCTGACCCTCATCTCTGAAATCTACAAAGCCCAAATTCGTGCCGCTGCCTTATATGGAGCGGAACTTTGGGGATTTCACAGACAATTGGACACTCTTCAAATTAAAGAAAATAATTTCCTCAGACACATATCCAGACTGGGGAAGGGCACGCCAATGTTCCCCCTAAGACTGGACCTGGGTCTAAATAGTATTAAGGACACAGCATACCTAAGACCACTTCTGTACTGGGTCAGATTATGGAAAACGGAGGAACTCGAACCCTTCAGATTAGCAGTTAAAGAACTTTTGCCACCTTGCTATGGATGGGAAAAAGTACGGTGGCTTAGGGAGATGAGGGTGGCTTGGGTTAAACTGAACTTAGCCCAGTATTGGGAGAATCCCGAGATGATCCCTGGTAATGCTAAACGCCTGATCAAAGACCGTTATTGGGAAAAGATCCATGAGGAATCTCTCGGCTCAATTGGGCTGGGTCGGTTGACAGCAGAGTTCCTGCTGGTTAAGCATGAACCTCTGCCTGAAAGCTTCCTGGATCTCCCTATGCCAGCCCGTGCTCGTTCCTTATTACTCCAGTTCAGATACGGAACATTGGCAGTCAACAGGTTCACAGCTTGCTGGTCAACCAATAGTTCTTTATCTGACAAATGCATAAACTGCCATCTATGCAAGGAAACTTCTGAGCATGTCCTATTTTTCTGTCCTCTGTACAAATGCCCTCGTGGGAAGTGGATTATCCCTCTGTGTAAAACACTGCCATCACAAAACCGAAACAGTGTATATAGAATATGCAAATATGACACTTCCATGCTGATAGTGAGCTCTGTTTCCAAATATTTGGCAGCAGCATGGAAAATCCGCAGTAGGATTACTACAGATCTTAACCCATCGGTCGAAGAACGGTCTAGAAGTTAGCAAACTAGCACCCTGTCATATTAATCTGGAATTTTGAATAAAATGATTAGTATGACCTAAAGACTGTAGCCCCACGCATGATGGCTAGTGGGTTACCCCAATTGAAGCGACTCATAGTTCCTCACCACATATAATTTTATAAACCGCAAGTGGCAATTTATCTGATCAACTTATTTAATAGAACTGAGTAACTTATGGCATTATTTTCCACTGGTTGACCTCTAGCCTTTCCCAATAGGAGCTACTATATGCAGTTTTTATGCCTTATTTTATACACAAACCTGTTTTAGAATGATTTTCATGTTTTTAACAATTGGTTAGCATTATTTTAGCACTTAGCCTTTTGCATAGGGTAAGATCCAGAGATTATTTTGAGAGTCTTGTCTTAATTATTTTTGAAACTTTTTATGTCATTTTATGAATTTTTTCTTTCTGTATTAACTGCCTAATGTTTTCTCTACTAAGTGATGGCTCGTGGCTTTTATTTTTTTTGTATGTATGATCACTTCTAACTTTTCAAATGGTCCAAATCTGGACCGAATAAACTATTGATTGATTGAACTGATAAGGGTGATATGAATCTGAGGTAGAAATAGACATTCTGCCTTGCAACAGCAGCAATTCCTGTTGAGATAAAGGCTTTCAACCAAGCAATCTTTAGAGAACAAATGTACAAGATTCAAAACCTTTCATGACACCATCAAAAAATAGCAACCCTTATTTAAAGAATTGGCTAGGGAAGCTAATATTATTATAAAGCCAGCTGACAAAGGGATAGGCATTGCTCTCATAAAAAAGGAACACTACGTGACTAAATGCACATGATCACTATCAGATGAGAGGTATTACAAAATCATCATGCAGAACCCTACAAGAAGACTACAGACCATTATCCAGAGTATCGTAGAATAAGCAGAAACCAGCAGGTGGAGCTCAAAAAAGCAGACTTTATATTTCACAGGAACCCAAAGACATCATATTTCTATGCTCTACCAAAAACACATAAAAAAAGATAACTCCTCAAGGTTGCCCAATAGTCTCAGGCATTGGTTCCATCCTGGAACCTCTCTCTCAGTTTGTAGATGTTTTCCTTCAACCGTTTATACAACACATATTGACCTAAATGAAAGATACTTGAGGCCTCTTACTACTTTTAAAAAATGTACATTTTGATCCATCTTGCAACTTACTAATTAGGTTAGACATAAGAGATTCTTTATACAAGTCTGCCCCAGGATGCAACTTTGGAGATCATAGAGGAGATTCATGACAATGAAGAATGGCAGTATAACACGTCCCAAAATTTCATGTTGAAATTCTGCAGGCTGGTATTGATGGAAACTTTCTTTGAGTTCCAGGGCTCCAAGTACTTGCAAACCCACAGTACTTGTATGGGTAGTACCTTTGCCCCCAGACTGGCAAGTTTATATGTACTTTTACATTTTAAGACATTGGTGTCCAGCTGTGCGCACTATTCCCGAGTCCCTGTTGTGGCTTGGATTATCTGGCAATTTATTGACATGGGATTGGCAGAACACATTCCAGTGTGGCATTCAATAATTTGCTGAACTGAGTTGAATTCAGATAAAAGGATTAATTTTCTCATGCTGGTGTGCACCACACATTAATCTAAAAGTATTTTTGGTATGTGCCTATTGGTATTCTGCATTCACCCCAAATGTTGTTTGAATCAATATCTAACATCACTGACAACTTTGCACTAGGGTTTACACAGCAGAACAAGCTTTAGAAATGTATTAATTAGTAAACTAAAACATTTGGGACACAAGGAGGTTTGATTAAACAGCAACTTAAGGAAATTGAGTACCTCATGAGAAAATAATTGAATCAGCGTGTACATGCATCCACTCTCATCCAGTATCACAAGGCCAAACTAATACCTCAAGGTTTAAGATTGGCCATGAAGTCCATTTTATTTAAATTCCAGTTTAACAAAAGCTTCATGGACAAATGTTACGCAATATTACATAAATGTTCATTGGGTTGTTTACTTCTATTGGTCAAGGAACTCTCTCGTGTCCTCACTGAACTCGAGGAAGAAATTCACATCAAAAGGGAAGTGACCTCACAGTTAGAGCCAGATATATAGAAGATAATTTTGGAAAATATATCAGCAAAACTAGATTCTTATGGTAAAGAACTACAAGAGAGGAAGTTGAGGATATTTAAACAAGATACAGTACACCATAAACCTAATGAAGTATAAAGAGGTGTGCACAGAAAGAAGCACTATAGAAGCATCTTCGGAAGAAAGTGCAGTGTCAGATAGATACAGAGCACCCTTGCATTTGCCTATGGACTCCTCACTTGGATCAAGGGAAAACCAAACAACATCTCCAATTTCTGTTAACACATCACAACCTGGACTATAATTTTGTCCAATAGTCCAACGTCATATCATCCACGTACACAGTCATGCATATATCCTACGTAGCAGTCTGGCAATCTGCAAAGCAAAAGAAACAAGACAAAGGAAGGAACAACCTGAGGAGTCATAATAAAGTCTAGTTATTAACATTTCATCAACAACTGTCTGCACAGAAACGAGCTGTGTTGAATAAAGGGACATCATTGCTCTCATTACAACTTCGGCGGTCTTGGCCAAAGACCACCGAAGCTGTGGGCGCCAGTATACCGCCAGTGCTGGCGGTATATCTGGCTCCCTATTTCGACTTTTCCGCTGGGCCAGCGGATGGTAACTGTGTTACCGTCCGGAGGCCCAGCGGAAAAGTCACATCAACATTGCAGCCGGCTTGTAATAGAGCCGGCGGCAATGCTGATGTGCAGCGTGCAGCGGGTGCAATAGCACCCATCGCACATTTCACTGCCTGAAATTTGGGCAGTGAAATGCGCGATGGGGCTGTGCGTGGTGGCCCCTGCACTGTCCATGCCAGGTGCATGGGCTGTGCAGGGGCCCCCAGAGGCACCCCAAGTCCCCCTTACTGCCAGCCTTTCCATGGCGGTGTTTACTGCACCACTGCCCTGGGGATTATGACTGCCAGGTGGAAGCCTGGCAGTATAGTGAAGGGGTCAGCGGTATGGCCGTGGCTATTGCGCCATGGTCATAATAGCTGGCGGAACACCACAAGCCTGTTGGCAGTGTTACTGCCAGCTTACCGCCGGCCGCCAGGGTCGCAATGAGGCCCCATTTATTCCCACTTCCAACAACAATCTGCTGGAATGTGAGCGTTAGAGGCTGGGTATTGGTAGGGGTAGGCACACACCTACCACTAGCAATGCACCCCCAGTCAAGGTCCCAGAGAGTAACCCCTGGCTCAACCTCTAGTAGCTTGGCAACGAGCAGTAAGGCTTAACTCAGGAGGCAGGTGTGTAAAGCATTTAAATACACTAATACAGTAAATATGTAAGACACAACACACAATAAAAATCCCACAACAATTTATAAAAATAGTAAATATTGTTATCTTTAAAATGGCACCCAAAAAAAACAAAAATCCAACATAGGCAACCAGTGGTTTTAATTTTTAAAGATAGTGTTTAGAAGCAAATAATACTCAAAGGGAAGATTGCACTAGTCCGGGACACAGTCAAGAGTTCCAGCCGTCTGCAATGTAACAATTTTACACTTACTTCCAGAAGTGTTTCTTGATGCAGGAAAGCGATCCACAGCCCCAATCTAAGGATCCAGAATTTCTGAGTTGCTCCTTGGGATGTTGGGACTACAATTTTCACAGTGCACCTGGCCAAATCCTTTCAAGTCCACTGGACGCACTCCAGGCTGGAGATTTTTGTGGAACTTGGTGCAGGGAAGCTCTTTTTACCGGTTGCATCGAGGAGTCTACTCCTGGATCCTTTTTGAAACAAGGCAAATTCCTTGGAGTTGTGGTTTCAGTGTGCAACAGGTGCAGTCCTTAAACAATGTGCAAGTCTCTAGATTGCAAACCAGAGTTTCAGCAGGGCAGTCCTTCTTCTTCTTGTGGTTTCGGGCAGCAGATCTGAATTCCAATGTAGATCAGGCACTATTACTCAATCATCTTGGGGGACATGAAGTGGGCATCCTTGTCCAATGAGATGCAGGGTGCCATCCAAAAGTATGACAACTTCCTCCAAAGTGTGGGATCTTCTTGCCCCATAAAGCACTGCATTTTAACATTCCAAGATAGATCATTTTCCTCCAGAGGAGTAAGATCTGGCTAAACCAACCCCCTGGTGTAGCTCATTTGCATTATTTATCCCTCTGGACATCTGCAAATTCCTTTCCTACCATCTATCTGTAGGGAGCAGGGGTGAAAGGGCAGGCCTGGCTGTATTCCTTTCTGACTGGAATCTTTTTGTAGCCTCAGTTTGATTCACCCACCCCCTGCCTGGCCTGCCTTCTCCATCTGCCTGCTTTCCCCATCAGATAACCTCTTCTCAGTGCAGGCCACTTTTTTCACCTCATCGAAGCAGCCTGGTTAATCCTGTTAGGGCTGACCAATCAGGACAGACCACTAGCAGACTGGAATTCATCTTATTGTAAAGAAAGTCTCATAACTTATTTTCTGTATAAGTTAAGATACATTCCACAATTGCAAATTGTTGCATTTATCAATACTATTACTGTGAGTCCTTTCATGACTTGTTTTATCTTGTTCCTACGAATATTTAGGCTATGATAAATATTTCGATTATAGGCTATGGAACCAACTTTCTACAATTGGGGGAAATTAAACATGTAGTTTTTACCTCACCAGGACATATAAAACATATTTCATAATGTCCCTGCTTATTAGTTACAAGGCACCATTACCCTGGGGCAGCTAGGGGAGACCTTTGGTGTGACCTATATGTAAAGATATAGCAAGACTTTGGAAGTACCTTTAATTCCATAGTCAAATTAGCATACATTTTATATTTCAAAGACAGTCCGTAAGGCAGGGCCGCCTATAAAAAAGACAGCAGGCACACAACATTGCACACTCCAGTGCAGGAAATCAACTGGGCCTCTAAACCTCCCTGCCTTATTATATACCAGGGACTTATAGGTAGGTTGAATCCCCTTGTCCTGTTTTCTACTAAGGACTTACAGGGTCTGCCATTTCCAATTGGAATTATAATATTGGCCCTCATTACAACCCTGGTGGTCGGTGTTAAAGCGGCGGTAATACCGACAACAGGCCGGCGGTAATAAAAATGGAATCACGACCACAGCGGAAACCAGCAACACATACAGCCACTTTAACACTCCGACCGCCATGGCTTTAGCAACAAACACCGCAGCAGTAACCGCCAAAAGCCAGACGGAAGACAATGTACCACCCACCCCATTACAACACGCCCATCTGCAAACTTTTCTGGGGTGGTACCTACGCCATCAAAAGCATGACAGAAGCAGTACTTTGAAGGGAAACCACTCACCTCTTGACACTCAAGGAAGAACCAGGACACCACGGAACCCGAACTATAGGTGTTACCCATGCTGGTATGTCTTCTCATCTACCAGAAGTACAAGCGACAATGCCCACAGTGAGTACTGCACCTAGTACATAGGGGGGAGGAAAAAGAGAGTGACACACACGCAACACGCAACACCCCCACCTTCACCCCAAACACCATACACACAAACACATGCAACAACATTACATACACACCCAGTAACCTTCTGGAATAATGCAAGGACAAAAGGAATGGAGTCAAATGAGTGTAATATTTGAAATTTAGAGAAAAACATTCATAAATAAATAAACAGTATATACAATATATACATTATATACAAAATAAGGCACAATGTCCACACAAAAATAGTCCGTGGCCCACTGGGCTAAAATAAATAGGCCAAGCCCACACTTGACTCCTGCCTCTAAACAGAGAGAACACTGCAGGGGCATCAGGTCAAAAACACACAGGCACCTCAGGGGGAAGGGAAGCGGGGGCATCTCAGCCGGAAGATGGTACTACACCACTGCTCCTGGAGGGGGCTCAATGCCCACAGTTTGGTCCTGGGGAGTGCAAAGCCACAGTCTCTCAAGTCTCTGAAGTGGGTGGTTTGCCCACTGCTTGGTCCTGGGGAGTGCAAAGCCACAGTCTCTCAAGTCTCCCAAGTGGGTGGTTTGCTCACAGTTTGGTCCTAGGGAGTGCAAAGCCACAGTCTCTCAAGTCTCCCAGGTGGGTGGTTTGCTTAATGTTTGGTCCTGGGGAGTGCAAAGCCACAGTCTCTCAAGTCTCGCAAGTGAGTGGTTTGCCCACTGCTTGGTCCTGGGGAGTGCAAAGCCACAGTCTCTCAAGCCTCCCAAGTGGGTGCTTTGCCCACTGTTTGGTCCTGGAGAGTGCAAAGCCACAGACTCTCAAGTCTTCCAAGTGGGTGGTTTGCCCACTGCTTGGTCCTGGGGAGTGCACAGCCACAGTCTCTCAAGTGGGTGACATGTTCCAATGGTTCTGGAGGGGGCTTTGTGGCCAGTGTACTTCATCCAGCCAAGGATAGGGTGAGTGGATGCCTTTCTCCACTGGTTCTGGAGGGGGCGTGGTGCCCAGTGTGCTTCATCCTGCCAAGGATAGTATGAGTGGATGCCCTTCTCCACTGGTTCAGGAGGGGGCGTGGTGCCCAGTGATGCTGCACAATGGGGGTACCAGGTCACAGTCCCTCACCTGGGTGTCAGACCCACGAGATTTTGCAGTGGCCAGGATGCACGATAGTCCATGGAGGGAGGGCTACAGTCCATCCACCGGTGGCTACAGCTGCACAGTGTTGGTAGTGCTGATGCTGATAGTGGTGCTGCCAGTGGTGGGGGGAGGTTCCAGCCCTTCTCCTGCAGCCTCGGACTGCTGCCCACTGGGGCTGCTGATGCTGGCAGTGGTGCTACAGTCAGCGGTGCAGGTGGCGGTGCTTGCAGTGGGCTTGCGGTGGTGCAGGTGGCGGTGCTGTTCACGGTGCAGGTGCTGGTGCTGCCAGTGGTGGGGGGACGCTCCAGCCTTTCTCCTGCAGCCTCGGACGGCTGCCCACTGGGGCTGCTGCTGCTGACAGTAGTGGTGCAGGTGGCGGTACTTGTGGCTGTGCTTGCGGCGGTGCAGTGCTGGTGCCGGTACTGGTGGTTGTGCTGGTATCCACCAGGCCTTCAGCTGCAGGCTTGGACAGCTGACGTGGCTTTGCTGGTGTTTTGTGCCCCTTCCTGCCCTTGGCAGATGCTGGCCCCTTCTTCACCTTGCCAGGTGGTGGAATGTTCTTGCCCTTGGCAGGGGTTGGTGGCACACTGGCTGGGCTGACAGGTGTCCCCTTTGAGCCTCTGACAGCTGCAGACACCACAGCAGACGTGGATTTGGTGGCCAAGGTGCTGGACTGGGTTTTGGCCACCCTGGCCCGAGGTGAAGGACAGGGGGGGAGCAGTAGGGAAGAGGTCAATGTTTGCTAGGAAGAGCTTCCTAGGGACATTGGGGCGGGAAGAGGGTGAAGGTTTGGGAGTGGAGGAAGAGGGAGTGGTTGTAGGAGGTGTCAGTCTACTGTGTTTGGGTGCAGATTCATGAGCTGGATGCTGTTGTGAGGTGGAAGGCTGTTGGGTGGGTGTGTGCTTGCGTTTGTGTACTTTGGGAGGAGGGGTCACAGACACATTGGTAGAGGACACAGGGGAGGTGTGCATGGATGTGGGGGTGGTGACTGCCAGTGAGGGGTGTGTAGCGATGGGCGTGCTAGTGATGGAAGTAGTGGATGAGGATGTAGTGCATGCAGGTGTGAGTGGAGATGCTACTGGGAGGGAGGTGGACGAGAAGGAGGAGGGGGACACAGTGGAGGCAGTGGATGTTGGTGTGTCTGCATGGGAATGGTGCCTGTGTGAGCGCCTGTGAGATGAAGTGTGGTGCTCGTGTTTGCCTGATCCACTTCTGTATGTTGATTTGGGTGAATGCTGGTCTGAAGGTGTGCTTGGGATAGGCTGGGAGTGAGTGGGATTGGGACTGGGTAGAGGAAGTTGGAGGGGGGAGGCTGGATACAGGGACAATGGCTGCCATCAGTGCAGAGGCCAGAGCCTGAAAAGCTCTCTGTTGGGCTGCCACACCAGAGTGAATGCCCTCCAGGTATGCATTTTTTTATTGCAAATGCCTCTTGACACCCTGGATGGCATTCAGTATGGTTGACTACCCAACAGTGAGGGATCTCAGGAAGTCAATAGCCTCCTCAATGAGGGCAGCAGGGCTGACTGGGGCAGGGCCTGAGGTGCCTGGGGCGAAGGAGGTGCCCACCCTCCTGGGTGAAGGGGCATGGGAAACACACTGAGGGGCTGCTGGAAGGGCAGTGCTGGTAGGGGGGGTGGCAGCTGTACCTGTTGTTGGGGGGGCACAGAGGTGTCCGTTACCGCCAGGGAGCTTCCATTGGACGAAGAGTCGATGTCTGTAGTGTCCCCTTCTGTCTCTGTTGTGGTGCTCCCCTCGCCCTCCGTCCCACTGGTGTCCTCAGTGGATTCGGCCTACAGGCCCATGTGGGATGCAGCTCCCTCTGTCGCCGGTGCCTCTGCTTCTCCACCAGATAATGCTAATGCACACAAGGAAAGGGTGACAAAACAAAAAGGGGGTGGAGAGACAGAGGATACACTTGGTGAATGCCAGCAACAACACTACCGTTGGCATACACAAAACACAGGGAGCAGCCCTATGCACTAGACCATGCACTACCAGTTACAAAGATAGTAACAAGCCCATGGGGTACCTAGCATAACGCCATCAGCTGCACACCTGAAACAAACAGGGCCATGACCAGTAGGAGATGTCCACTAACACCATTGGGGTTGGAGTGCTTCAGACCCTGCTTAAAAAGGGACCTACCCTGCCATGTTCGCTGTGGCCTAGGGGCACCCAAAGTCCACATCCCCACCCAGGTAATACCTTAACGTGCGCAAAGTCATGATTCTGAAGTTGTACTCACCCCTTGTGGCTGCTGTGATGCCCTCAAGCGCTCATCCGACTCTGGATAGGCCACCGCCAGGATGCAGAACATCAGGGGAGTCAGGGTACAATGGGCACCCCTTCCTTGTTGGGAGGTCAGCCCCAGCAGGGCCTCCACCATCCTCCCTGCCCAGCGGCGCAGGTCCTCCCACCATTTGCGGCAGTGGGTGCTCCGCCTGTCAAAGACCTCCAGGGTCCGCACCTCCTTGGAGATGGCACGACAAATATCCTTTTTCTGATGGCGCTGACCTGCAGGAAAAAGACAGCAGAAAAGGAATTAGTCATACCGTCCAGACTATCATACTCATGGCCCACTATATCCCTCTCATCCCCTTCCGCACATACATTGACCACCATACATGCAGCACTCTGCCCAGGACACCTAAGCCCCCCCATACATGTGGCTTACACAGACAGCACTCAATAAATTCATGGCCCACTCATCATGCTCACAGTGCACTCACCTGTTTGTCTGGAGGACTATAGAGCAAAGTGTACTGGGGTAGGACCCCATCCACCAGTCTCTCCAACTCCTCCGAAGTGAAGGCAGGGGCCCTTTCCCCAGACACATGAGCCATTGTCGCTTCCAGACACAGGTCACAGCAGCACTTGCAATGTATGTCCTCTCCTGTTGAAGGTCAGACAGCAAGTGAGTGAACAGATAGAAAATGGCAGTCATGTCCGAGGCGGTGCGTACCGTCACCGCCGGCGTACATCGCCATGGGTTCCTGGAACCCATAGGGCCTAATGTTCACCAATGCGAAGTTGCGCGGCGGTCATTGACCACCGACCGCAACGGTGCACAACACCTGCGGAATTACCTCATTTCCACTTGTCCCTCCTCACAGGTCAGGCAGTTGCCATTTCAATGGGGCACAGGCCATGGCACCTAACTGTGTCACAGCAGACGTTGGCACATCAGATTCACTCGGATTCACATACTGGGTCTGTAAATGAAGAAATGCATCATTATTACAATAGATGTGTAAATATGACCCTTTGCTCACCGTTTTCCTCCCTAGATTTCAACTACTGAGGATGAATATGATATGGAGACATCCTCCAGTGTACAGACCCCTAGTGGACCTGGCGACAATGGAGGACAGACACATTATCCTAACCTACAGACTTGATCGAGCCACAATCCAAGAACTGTGTGCCCAGTTGGAGCCAGACCTGATTTCAGCTATCCGCCAGTCCACAGGTATCCCCCCTCCAGTGAAGGTCCTGTCAGTGCTCCATTTCCTGGCAAGTGGTTCCTTCCAAACAACAGTGGCCATGACATCAGGGATGTCTCAGCCAATGTTCTTGAACCTGTTGACAAGAGTGTTGTCTGCCCTGCTGAAACACATGCGCAGCTACATCGTATTCCCCCAGGTGGAGGATTTGGCCACAGTGAAGGCTGACTTTTAGACCCTGGGACATATCCCTAACATCATTGGTGCCATTGATGGTACCCATGTAGCATTTGTCCCCCCCGGAGAACTGAACAAGTGTTTAGGAATAGAAAAAGCTATCACTCTATGAATGTGCAGATGGTGTAATTGGCGGACCAGTACATCTCCGATGTGAATGCCAAGTACCCTGGCTCTGTGCATGACACCTTTATCTTGAGGAATAGCAGCATCCCATTTGTGATAGCTCAACTCCAGAGGCACCGGGTGTGGCTAATAGGTGAGCCCAAGGTCCCCACCCAGTATATATTGGTGTATGGGTATGGAGTTGTCCCTACGGGTGAGTGTGTGGCTAACAGATATCCCTCGATATTTGCAGGTGACTCTGGTTACCCCAACCTCTCATGGCTACTGACCCCAGTGAGGAATGCCAGGACAAGGGCAGAGGAACATTACAATGAGCACATGGGCGAACAAGGCAGATAATTGAAAGAACCTTTGGCCTCCTGAAGGCCAGGCTCAGGTGCCTCCATCTGACTGGTGGATCCCTGTACTACTCACCCAAGAAAGTGTGCCAAATCATCGTTGCATGTTGCATGTTGCACACCCTGGCCTTGAGACGCCAGGTGCCTTTTCTGCAGGAGGATGAGCCTTGAGATGGTCGTGTGGCAGCGGTGGAGCCTGTGGACAGGGAGGAAGAGGAGGCAGAGGATGAAGATGTGGACAACAGCAGTACTTCCAGTGACCCACAGGTAGGACACTGTAACTTCACTTTACATTGCAGTTTTGTGTTGGACATTGGACATGGCTGCATGATTTCCCTATGACTATGGCCACTTACTCTACCCTTTGGCATCTCTATTTTCTGATCTATGTGCCCCACTCTGGCTCCTGGTGTGTTTACTGCTGCCCACTACAGGTCCTACCAATGTATATATAACTGTACATATGAATTGCAATGCTTACAGATTGTTGAACTAATACATATTTCAATCAATTGACAGACTCCAGACTTGTATTTGTTCCAAGGGTGTTTATTTAAGTGCTAATAGGTTGAGAGGGATGTTCAATGGGCTTGGGTGATGGTGGAGGAATGTCCAGTTAGAGTCCAGTCTCTTTGTATCACAGATGCATTGTCCAATGGGGCATAGGAAGAGGAGCAATGGCAGTTCAAGGTTGACAGGGTAACAGAGTGGGACACAAGGGTAACAATCAGGAGAGTCTTATTTCCTAGCAGGGGGCTTGGCAATGTTCTCTGGCTTCTGCCTGGATCGCAGGGACCGTTTGAGGGGTGGTTCTCCTTCTGCAGAGGGTGGGGTGCTGGTGGCCTGTTGTTCCAGTGGCGGGACCTCCTGGCTACTAGCACCGGTAGAGGTGGAGGGCTGTTCTTCAACGTGGCTAGTGTCAGGGGCCCATTGGTGTGCCACTGCCTCCCTCATGATGTTGGCCATGTCAGCCAGCACCCCTGCAATGGTGACCAGGATGGTGTGGATGTCCTTCAGGTCCTCCCTGATCCCCAGGTACTGTGCCTCCTGCAGCCGCTGGGTTTCCTGCAATTTGGCCAGTATCTGGCCCAAGGTGTCCTGGGAATGTTGGTATGCTCTCAGGATCCCTGCAAGTGCCTCATGGAGAGTGGGTTCCCTGGGCCTGTCCTCCCCCTGTCGCACAGCAGTCCTCCCAGATTTCCTGTTGTCCTGTGCCTCTGTACCCTGAACCGTGTGCCCACTGACCCCAGATCCCTGATTGTCTTGGGTTTGTGGGGTTGCCTGTGGGCCCTGTAGTGGTGGACACACTGCTGATTGACATTTCCTGGGGACAGTGGTATGGGCCCGCTGGGTGGATGCTGTGCTGTGCTGGTGTTTCCTGAGGGGGAGGGTCTGTGATGGTATGGGACTGTGCCTGGGTACCCGACTGTCCAGAGGTCCCTGATGGGCCAGGTTTGTCATTGTGATCCAGGCGTGCAGAGCTGCTGTCATCACTGTGGGCCTCTTCTGTGGGGGGACTGGATGTTGGTGGCACCTCCTCCCCGGTGACGTTGAGTGGGGGTCCTGTGGGGATATAAATGCAGTGTTATTGTATCTGTGTGTGCCATCTTGTGCATGGGTGTGTTTCCCTGTATGGTTGTGATTGCCCTGTCAGCTTTGCTTTGTGTGCGTGGTGATTTTGTGGGCTAGTTTTTTTCTCTCTAATGGGCATGCTTTAGTGATGGGTGTCCATGCAGGTCTGTGATGGGTCTCCATGCATAGGTGTTGCATGCAGGGCTTGGTATTGGGATGGGTGTGTTGTGATAGTGGGGTAGTTGTGAGTTGGTGGAGTGATGGGGGTGAGGGTAGGAGTAGGAGTTTGTGATGGCATGCAAGTAGGGTGCGGGATATAGTAGTAAAGATTTGACTTACCAGAGTCCAGTCCTGCTACTCCTGCGAGGCCCTCAGGATGCATTTTTGCCAAGACTTGCTCCTCCCATGTTGTTAGTTGTGGGGGAGGAGGTGGGGGTCCACCGCCAGTCCTCTGTATGGTTGCCTGGTGTCTTGCAACCACGGAACGCACCTTCCCCCGTAGGTCATTCCACCTCTTCCTGATGTCATCCCTTATTCTAGGATGCTGTCCCATGGCGTTGACCCTGTCCCCGACTCTCCGCCATAGCTCCATCTTCCTTGCAATGGACATCTGCTACACCTGTGATCCGAATAGCTGTGGTTCTGCCTGGATGATTTCCTCCACCATGACCCTAAGCTCCTCCTCTGAAAACCTGGGGTGTCTTTGGGATGCCATGGATGTGGTGACCTATAATAAACGATGGCCGTAGAACATCAAACCATTATACAGCAGCAATCTCATTTGCAAAACTGATTAAAAGTCTTGACAATAGATTTGGCCCTTATATCTCATAAACCAATGGATACATCTTGTAGTTGTTTTAGGGCCTACCAATGATGGTAGGGGGGTTTACCCTCTAGGATTTTCACCTACTGCATTTATATGGTGGGTTCATCTCCACCCCTGGGGATTAGCGCTGATCCCCAGAATAACCACTCTTTGGGGGAGGAAGTCTAGCTGTCAATCCTGTGTAGGGTCATCCACTGCATCAATAGTGTGATGGAGGAAGTAAGCCTCCGATGGTTCGCAGCCATTCCGGGACCTGCAGCTAAGAGGTAGTAGTTCTGCATACATGGTAAGCTGGTCCCTACAGTATGTCAGATCCTGCAACTAATCTTTAAATGTAGGCACTTGACCTCTTCTCCATTTACATGGCACTTGCCTTTTTGCTAGAAGAAGGCCTAAAGAGTTACATTTCCAAATTTCAGCCTCAAAGCCCCCAGTGTATCCCAATGCCATCACCACTGCCATAAGAGTGATTGGTTGAGCAGTCATGAGAGTCAATGCCTGCTCAATTTCCTGCCAGTAAGATCGTATTAGGGGACATGCCCAAGCCAGACAAAGGAAGTCTTTCTTCATTCTGCTCCTCACCTCATGCATCTGTCATACATGTGGAGGCGATATCTGTATTACTTAGCAGGAGTATAGTACATCCTGTGTAGGAATTCATAATGAATTATGTGGAGTCTGCTGCTTGAGGATACGCACCCTTTTTGTTAACAACAATACATTGAGAATCAGAAAGTACTTGATTGGAAGGTAAGGTAAATATATTTGCGGTTTAGCAGCCTTTTTAGCTACGTTTTCCCAAGCTGCGTTTGTGCAGGCAACAGTAGAGTCAGGGGGTCCTGACGTGTATTCACAAGGTCCCAAATATGTGGCTGGGGGAATCGGTACCATACAGCCCTGTTCAATGGCCAGGTCTGGCACATACAGGGTGGATTGTACCAATAAATGGCATGGTGAGCTTGAGCACATACATAGTAAAATTCCATGTCTGATGCCTCAGATCCTCCCATCTCAGCTGTGCGCTGTTTTCCTGCCCAGGCAGGCCAGATCACCAGTTTAAAGAAGTGTCTTCCCGGTGAGTGAAGAATATTTAAGAACAGAGAGAGAAGTTTCAGGAGGTTAGCCATTTTCATGAGGGAGATGCGTCCCGCCATATACAGGGGCATCAAAATCCAACGTGTGACACTGGCTATTAGGTTTGATAACACAGTGCCATAATTTGCGCAAATGAGGTCTTTACTCATTATGATCTGTATATCTAGATATCTGAGACTGGTGTTGCACCATTTGAGTGGAAAATCTGTCTGGAATTCATGAGTATTGTCGGTCAGAGGAAAAATATTCAATTTTTCCCAATTGATCGGGATGTCTGACAGTGCATGGGATCGAAAAATTTATTGGAGCACTGTGTTCAGGCTGTCTCGGGGGTCCCTGGCGTATAGTGTGATGTGTGTAAAGTGATACCAAAATGTGCCTGTCAGGGCATCTGATGCCATATTGGCAATGATGTTGCCGTAACTTAACAGCCAGTGGCTCCACTGCAAGTGCAAATAGCAGGGGTGATAAAGGGCACCCCCTGTGATTGGGAAGGGTGATTAGCATGCACCATTAATTTGAACTTTGGCAGTGGAGCAAGAGTGTAGGAAAGATATCCATTCTAAGAAGGTTGTGGGGAAGCCCATGCACCTAAGTACTATCATTAAGTAGTCCCATTCCACCGAATCAAAAGCCTTTGTGGCATCAAGTAAAACTGTAGCTGCAGTCTGTAGTAGAGCAAATGGTGTACACAGGTTTCAGGAAGTGGCCCTCCCGGTGATGAATCACAATTGATCTGCCCTGTACAAGATCGTCATCATGAGGCTCAGACGGTTTGGCAACATCTGGCCCAATATATTGGTATCACAATTAATTAGTGACAGGGGCCTCGAGGAATCACAGATTTCTGTCGACTTGTTTGGCTTGAGTAAAGTTATGACAATAGCTTCTCTCATGGTGGGTGGTAGGATTCTGTCCTGTTTCGCTTTGCAGTATACTATTTTTAGTATCGGTATGAAACTCCCACTATAGGTCTTGCAGAAGTCTGTGGGTAGGCGGGCCTTGGGTCTTACCGGACTGTAGCTGTGTTATAGCCTCCCTTATTTCCTCCTCTTCTATATCAGCTGCAATGGGCATTGCTCAGCCACCCTAATGCAACATCTTTGAGATAGGCATATACCTTAGCCTCCTGCTCCATGGTCAAGGTGTACACTATACCATATTATGAGGCAAATACTCGTAGTGTATCTGAAGTGCCACAAACTAAAGTGCCATCATGATCTCTGATCTCTAGGATTGCGATTCTGTTTGCAATGCAGGGTTTACGGATCAAGAAAGCTAATGCATGGCCGGGTGGTTCTCTCTCCCAAGAGGTCCTTGCCTGCACATATTTCCAGCCATAGAGAATGTCTCAGTTGGCAAGGTCATGGAATTCCATCAGGGTGTGCCTAATTTTCTTGCCCACAGGATCTTCTTTCATTCCCATCTTGGCCTCCAAAGATCTCATATTCTCCTCAATGATTGAGCATAGTTCAAAGAGTACGTAATATGCCACCACTCTCTGCTACGCATAGGCCTAAGATTGTAAATTCGCAGGTTTCCCAAATGATGCCCAGTTTGTGAACTGTTTCTTTGTTCCTGTGGAAAAAGTCTTCAATTTCCCGGTGGAGTTTGTCCCTAAATGGAGTGTCCATCAACAGAATTGGAGGGAGTCCCCACAGTATATATGGTGAGTTAGTAACTAGGAGGCATAACTTCAACCGTTCTGGGGAGTAGTCAGAGTAGCTGCATGCTAAATGTGTGACTCTTCTCAGCCATAACCTAAGCCCCAGTGATAAAATCCAACATTCCAGTCTATACCAGTTTGCATGCACACCCAAATAATAGGTCCCTTCAGCTAGATGGGGGTGCAATGTTCGCCAAGCATCCAACAGCCCTTGCTCAACCATTATATTATGGACATGTTGCGCGGCTATACTGTGGGAAGCAGAGGAGCCACACATTCTTTCCATTTCTGCATTAAGTGTCAGATTAAAATCATCTCTCCAGAGAATGTATGTGGATGTGGTATCTACTATTTGGCCCCATACCCTGTCAAAGAAGGAGGGACCTCTAGTATAGGATGAGTAGGTAACAAATTGTCTGTAGGACGCCCATTGTGTAGTGAATTTGATATGCGCTGTGTAAACAAAATGTTTCTCCTGCAACAGGGCTATATGTATATTATGACTATCTATGTATGCAAGTATATGCCTGCATTTGCTAGGGTCCCCTAGGTCCCTAACGTTCCATGTGAGAAAATTAATGTGGCAATGTGGGTCGGCAGATTGCATATGATCGGTACCTGTCTTTTTTATAGTGTGTTTGTGCCATCTGCTTGTGTGTGCAGTGAGGAAAATTCTGGAGTGTTATATTGGGTGAACATGTTGGTAGCAATAGTGGTAAGTCTTCAATCGAGCAAGCTTTGTAAGTCCCTTCCCACCCTCCTCCCATACTGACGAGCCAATCCCGCCAGGAATGTTACTCTCCCAAAGCCTCAATAGCCAAAAACAACTCTGAGACTTTGGCCCTCATTACAACAGTTGCCGCCCGCCAAGTTGTATCCGCCGGGTGGCCGCCAATGAGGCTGCACTCCCGCGGAGGCCATTTGGAGATCCCCGCTGGGCCGGCGGGCGGAAACCTGGTTTCCGCCTCCAGGCCCAGCGGGGATGTCGGCTGCAAATGGAGCCGGCGGTGTTGCGACGGTGCGACGGGTGTAGTTGCACCGTCACGCTTTTCACTGTCTGCACTGTATGCAAGCAGCGCTGCCCTGGGGGATTACAACCCCCGGGACAAACGTGGCGGGAAACCGCCGGTCCCGGCAGTGGGACCGCGGCGCTTCCGCTGTGGTCGTAATGCCCGAGTTTGTACAAACTTTGACCGCCAGGGTTGTAATGAGGGCCTTTGTCTTCCTCTTCCTTAGGGGTATGGGGACTAACAGTCATCATAATGTAATTTCAGCTGCATTCAAAGAAGAACAGAAGGGAGGAAGAAAGAGTACTGCCCATCAGCCCAAAAAATGGAAAAATAACAGGGGTATCCTTCAGGAGGTATCCTCCAGGCCTCTCCTCCTTCCAGTAACAAGGGTGTCCGGGGTGCAATGCGTAATGCCCCTTTATATCCATTCATGCCAGAATCAAGCACTTTATTGCAAGTTATATGAACAAGAGTAGAGTTTATTATTTAATTGTTATGTGTCTATTAAGCAAGTAGATTCGTTGTTAATCTAGAATTGTTCCTTGGGCACTCCACAGTCGCATTTGAACGCTGGAAGCAGAATGGAGTAGGCCATTGTCAAAAGGTATCATCTGTTTCAGTGGAGGGCATGTTAGTCTTGTTCTGACAGAGGAGAGGTGGGCCTTGACTGAGATGTTTTATGACTCATTAAGGAGTGCCATGTTCCGTTAAGTTTCAGAAATTCTCCTGCCCATTGAGGGGATGTGAAGATGTGTTCTCTGCCCTTATGGGAAATGCATAGATGTGCCTGATGTATCATGGCATACGGGATGCCAGCTTGCCTCAATTTTTGTTTGATGGTGACAAATTTCTTGCAGTTTTCCTGTACTGCAACTGTAAAGTCTGGATAGATATATACCACATTTCCCACAAACTGCATGTTGTGTTTATCACGTGGCAGATGAAAAGATGTATCCCTGTAACAATAATTCAGTAGTCTGTAGCAGATGGGGAGGCGAGCCTGGTCGGGGCCAGGTCATCAGTTCCAGATGAGCTTTTTTCATCTTTAGCATCACGGAGAATGCGTCAGGGCCAAAAATGGTGGTAAGGAGGTGCTCTACAAACTCCTCCAAGTGGCCCGTGTTGGTGGATTATGGGATCCCTGTGATTCATGTTATTTTTATGAGGTCTTGCCCCTGGGTCTTCATTTTTTGTTGATATCTTTTCTAGCACCTTCACCATATTCAGTAACTGCTCCTCCTGGGCGGATATCATATCTTCAACTGTTGAGATTCTGTTTTCTGTTTCCGTGATGTGGCCATCTTGCCTTTTCAGTTTGTTGGTGAGAAGGTCCATTCTGGTGCACATATTGTACATTTTACTTTCTATGGAGGGAAGTCTTTGCTGCATAGCCACGAGTAGGGACTTCATAAATGTCACCTCCACAGAGCTTCCACCTGGTAAATCTTCCATCGCCATGGGCTCAGAGCTGCCTCTCATAATGCAGGTGGTTATTCGGGATTCAAATTGGAGCTTCACTTGTCGACCATCAGCCTTTCCCATTTTCAGATTGAATGCAGTTCAACTGAGAGAAGACTTGATGGTGAGGAGGTTATAACTCGCCTCATGGCAAGATGAGTAGTGTGAGTCACTGGGTCCGGGTCCCACCAGACGGCGTCCAGAGGGACATGAGCAGACCCATCAGAGCTGAGAGGCAATGGATTCTACGCAATTCAAGCAGGCGGGAGAATGTAGGCATACTTATTATCCATTATCACAGGGTCATCCTGGTCATATTGGGACAGTGTAACTATATCTCCTCCCGCTGGAACACCTGGGAGAGATGGCAGTGCAGCAATGACCTAATAGAGGTTGCCAGGATAGAGTTTGCCCTATGGAGAAGGGAGGTAGTAGAGCTGATGGCCACGAAAATCTAAATGTTTATACTTAAGCATGTGAGTGAGCAATGTTTCAACAGTCATATTTGTAGCACCAGCTCATTGATATGGCCGTAGGAGCTTGAATCTATCTGATAAGCAGGTGGTTGTTTTTATAGATACTGCTGGCACCCCACAAAGCTAACAGCAGACGCCCCTCGTTCTTCAGCAGCATATAATTGATTGAATCCATTTGTCAAACAGGGTGTTCAACTATTCATATTGATGGGAAGCTAATCTGGTGTCAGGCAGCTGTCAATAAATGGGGACTTTGCCTTTTCTGCGGCCCAATCTTCAGATACCAGGGCACGTCTCATCTCCGCTGGTCAGTGGATCGCCACTGCCAGTGGCGAATCAGCCGCTTCTTTCCCACAGCTGTCAGGAGGCTAGACTGCGTGCAATAGAGGTAGAGCAAATGGCAATGATTGCAGTGGGGTGGGAGGGCAGCCCTCTTAGTATTCTCTCATCGCTAGGCCACAGTTTGTCAATCTCTGCCGCCATTCCCCCCAGTGCCTCTGCGCCGCCCAGGCTCACTCAGTTTGGCAGGTTGTTTGCATTCTGGGATTCTCCCGATCGAAAAGGCAGCACCGTCGATCCATCACCACAGTGCAATTGCTTGTCAACTCACACACCACACCATTGCTGATGCTATGGCCAGCACTGCCAAATGACCGCCATTTCAGTTGCTTGAGCGGGTGACTGCTTACTCCTGTGGATGCCGCTGTTAGCTGTTAATAGCAGATAAAAAACACCTGGTGCTATTCTTTAGAGGCTACTATTTTAGGAATGGCAGAGTGTGGCATGTACTATTGAGGTTTGAGGCAGGATAATGTGGAGGAAATGCCCCCGACCACAGGAGTCTCATGTCGGTGTTGCCATTTTCCTCACCAGCTATCGGGCACCCCATTTGCGTCATTTTTTGACAACATAGCACCCCCAACTGTGGCCAAGAAGGATCCAGAGTATTAAAAGTTTAAGCCCAGAAATACAATCATAGCTCCATTCTCTCACAAGACATTGGATTTGTTTTACGCTTTAGTCAAAAAAGATTTTTGCCCCCTCAACTTTCCATCCAACAGGATTTCAAACATGTCCAAAAAAAGATAGCATTTTAAGATCACTGTTGACTAACTGCAATGTCACTTTTCACCAGGAACAAAAGGGAGGAGCACTGTTAGTTATGGATCAGTGGTATTACCAGTCTAAAGTGACAGGACATGTTGCAGACATTACCCCATATTTGTTACTGAACAAGGATCCAACTTCAGAATATACTGAGACTCTGGCAGCAATTCTTGAAAAAGCTTTAGCCTTGGGATGGATTAGTGAAACAACTGAAAGGTTCTTAACAACAGAATTTCCATGCATCCCACATCTGTATGTGCTACCTAAAATTCACAAGCATCCAACTGATCCTCCATTCAGACCTAGTGCCACAGGCTGTGGCCCATTGCATGAATGGTTAGGGAAGTACCTAGACACATTCTTCTAACCATTTGTATAAAAATGTATGTCCTACGTTCAGGACACCATAGACTTTTTCATATGGCTGAAAGCAATTTCAGCAAAAGGATTAACCACATGGTGGCTTTGCCCCATCCATGTTAGCGATTTGTACACATCTCCCCCTCACCATGAAGAGCTTGAAGCTGTTGAGTGGGTGTTTGTAGGAGGCTTGCCTGGCTTATAGTGGGTACCTGATGGTACTTACACATTCTGACACGTCCTGTTATCCCTTATTAGTAGATTAGTAGTGTTCTAGCAGCTTAGGCTGATAGAGGTAGCTATAGCAGAGCAGCTTAGGCTAAACTAGGAGACATGCAAAGGTCCTACTATACCACTTATATCATATAGGTACTATATCATAAGAAACACAATACTCAGGGTTATTAAAAATAAAGGTACTTTATTTTAGTGACAATGTGCCAAAAATATCTCAGAGGATATACTCCCTTAGGAGGTAAGTAAAATACACTAAATATACACACAAACCAAATTCAGGTAAGTAAAACAGTCCGAAAATAGTGCAAACACTGTAGAATACAATAGGATGCAATAGGCCTAGGGGCAACACAAACCATATACTAAGAAAGTGGAATGAAAATCATGAATGGACCCCTAGGCTAGTGTAGTATGTGGAGGGTCGCTGGGAATGTAAGAAAACACTAAGGGTGTCCAAGATACCCCACCCCAAGACCCTGGAAAGTAGAAGTAAAGTACTACTATTTCCCCAGAAACACACTAAACTTGTAATAGAGGAATTTGCAAAAACCACAACAGACTGCAAAGCACTGAAGACATATTCCTGGACCTGAGGATCTGTAAAGGAAGGGGACCAAGTCCAAGAGTCATGAAGGTGTCTGGGGGGGCAGGAGCCCACCAAACCCCAGGTGATTGTGCAAAATGGCTGCCTCTGGATGGAAGAAGCTGAAGATTCTGCAACAGCGAAAGGTGCTAGGGACTTCTCCTTCGTGCAGAAGATGTCCCACGGAGTGCTAGAGGATGCAGAGTTGTTTCTTTGGCAAAGACGACAAACAGGCCTTGCAAGTTGTAAGAGTCACGGTTAAAGAAAAAGGGTGCTGCCCGGGCCCAGGAAGGACCAGGATGTCTCCACTTGGGAGAGGAGACAGAGGGGGTCCTCAGCAACGTAGAGAGTCAATGCACAAGAAGGTAGCATCCACAGAAGTCCTTGAACACAGGTTCAAGAAGACTGAGCATGGCAGTCGTCTCAACACTACAAAAGAGGGTCCCACAAAGCCGGAGGTCAACTCAGGGAGTTGAGCAATGCAGGATGGAGTGCTGGGGACCTGGGCCTGGCTGTCCATGAAGAATTCCTTGGAAATATGCAAAGGAGCCCTAGCAGCTGCAGTTCACATGGTGCACAGGATTACTGTCTGGAGACGGGAGGAAAGGACTTACCTCCTCCAAATTTGGATAGTTGGACCACTGGACAGTCTGGATCACTTGGGTCCACTGCCTGTGTTCCAGGGGCCATGCTCGTCATGATGAGAGGGGTTCCAGAGTCCCAGTGACGCTGAAGTTTGGTGCCTGCTGGAGCAAGGGGAAGACTCTGTCAACCCACAGGAGATTTCTTTGTGGCTTCCAGTGCAGGATGGAGGAAGGCAGCCCCCAAAGCATGCACCACTAGGAAACAGTCAAGAAAGCCGGCAGGATTAGGCGCTACAATGTCGCTGGTAGTCTTCTTGCTACTTTGTTGCAGTTTTTCAGGTATCCTGGAGCAGTCAGCGGTCGATCCTTGGCAGGAGTCTAAAGAGAGAGGTGCAGAGGAACTCTGGTGAATTCTTGCAAGTCGTTATCTGAGGAAAAGCCCACAGGAGAGACCCTAAATAGTCCTCAGGGGAGGATTGGCCACCTAGTCAGGTAAGCACCTCTCAGGAGGGGTCTCTAAAATCACCTGCTGGCCCTGGCCACTCAGAGGCCTCCAGAGTGCTCTCACATATCTATATTCAAGATGGCAGAGGTCTGGGGCACACTGGAGAAGCTCTGGGCACCACCCCTGGAGTGGTGATGGACAGGGGAGTGGTCACATCCCTTTCCTTTGTCCAGTTTCGCGCCAGAGCAGGGAAAGGGGGTTCCCTGAACCAGTGTAGACTGGCTTATGCAAGGAGGGCACCACCTGTGCCCTTCAAAGCATTTCCAGAGGCTGGGGGAGGCCACTCCTCCCCAGCCCTCAACACCTATTTCCAAAGGGAGAGGGTGTAACACCCTCTCTCAGAGGAAATTCTTTGTTCTGCTTTCCTGGGACTGGGCTGCCCAGACCCCAAGAGGGCAGAACCCTGTCTGTGGGGTAACATGCCAGGCAACATGGTACTTTCCTACACATAAAAATGGGGGTAACATGCCAGGCAAGATGGTACTTTCCTAGACACCCCCCCCCCCACCAAACGAGGGATAATAAGGCAAACCTTGCCCAGATGAGTCTTCAATGTCTAAGTGGAAATATCTGGAGAGTCCATCTGCATTGGAGTGGGTACTCCCAGGTCTATGTTCTACTGTATAGTCTATTCCCTGTAGGTAGATGGACCACCTCAACAATTTAGGATTTTCACCTTTTATTTGTTTAAGCCATAATAGAGGTTGGTGGTCTGTCTCAACAATAAAGTGAGTACCAAACAGGTATGGCCTCAACTTTTTCAGGGCCTAGACCTCAGCAAAGGCCTCCCTCTCTATGGCAGACCAACACTCTTCTCTTGGGGTCAAACTCCTGCTGATAAAAGCAACAGGTTGGTCCTGGTCCTTAGTGTTAGGCTGTGATAGAACTGTCCCTACCCCTAATTCAGAAGCATCGGTCTGGACTGTGAATTTCTTGGAGTTACAAGGGCTTTTTAGGACAGGTGCAGAGCACATGGCCTGATTGAGCTCATCAAAAGACTTTTGACAGTTAGCTGTCCACAATACCTTTTGAGGCATCTATTTGGACATGAGGTCATTAAGAGGGGCAGCTATACTGCCATAATTCTTTATGAACCTCCTACAGTACCCTGTGAGGCCTAAGAAGGCTCTCACTTGGGTCTGAGTTGTACGGGGAGCCCATTCCATAATGGTTTGGATCTTCCCCTGTAGTGATGCAATGTGTTTCCCACCTACCAGGTGGCCCAGTAAACCACTTTCCCCTGCCCTATCTGGCACTTTGAAGTCTTGATAGTGAGGCCTGCCTTTTGCAGGGCCTCCAAAACTTTCCACAGGTAGACAAGGTGATCATCCCAGGTGGAGCTAAAGACATCTATATAATCTACATATGCTGCACTAAAGGCTTTCAATCATTGCAGGACTGTGTTCACTAACCTCTGAAAAGTGGCAGGTGCATTTTTCAATCCAAAGGGCATAACAGTGAACTGATAGTGACCTCCAATGGCTGAAAATGCTGTTTTAGGTTTAGCATCTTCTGACAACTTAATCTGCCCTGCAGTTCAGTAAAAAATGCTTAGATACTTGTCAGAAGCCAGTATATCTATGAGCTCATCTGCCCTGGGTATAGGGTGAGCATCAGTTTTGGTTACTTGATTGAGACCTCTATAGTCAACACAAACCCTAATTTCTTTTTTACCATCTTTACTATGAGGTATGGGGACAAGCACCACTGGGCTAGCCCAGGGACTTTCATAAGGCTCAATCATTCCTAAATCTAACATTTTCTGTACCTCTTGTTTAATGCAATCTCTGACATGGTCAGGCTGCCTATAAATCTTACTTTTGACAGGCAAACTGTCTCCAGTGTCGATTGTGTGCTCACACCAGGTAGTTGTACTGCATAAATCTCTTAGATCAGTTCTCTGACCTAAGAGAACTGATCTAAGAGATTTATGCAGTTGTCCTTCTGCTCAGCAGTAAGGCAATCTGCAAGCACAACTCCTTCCACTAAGCCATCAGCTTCAGTGGAGGAGAAGAGGTCAGGGAGAGGGTCACTCTCTTCCTACTACCCCTCATCAGTGGTGTCACGGGGTCCTTTCCTCAGGATCCGCAAGTTGTTGAACAAAAGGTCCACCTCCAGGGGTCACCAACTCAGAAAGCTATTATAGCACAGAGTTATGGTGAAGCCAGTCGGGGGAAGGGAATTTAGGGAAGGGAGCAGCAGGGAGAGAGATCTGAAAAGGAAAGGTTAAAACAATCTGCATTTACTCATTCATAGAAAACATTAATCGTTTATAGACTCTTGACTAAATGTTTCTCCAAGATATCAGGTGGAGACCTCTTCTATAATGCGGGCAAAGCCCCTTGTGAAAACACGACCTCAGATTCAAGAGATGGCAAGAACGTTGAACTATGATTTTACACAGAATATCAATCCTGTAACATTTTTGTATTCACATCATAAACCTTTGATCATGACTTAGAAAATCTCAAAAATGTAAATGTTTTTTACATATCTTAAGCTATACAAAGAACAATGAAAACTTTGATTACTTTTATCTCCAAAATAATTTCACATTAATAATAATAAATGTTACAAAGGTTTTAACCTAAAGTACCTTACTTAATAACACCCGGAAGCGCTTTTACTTAAGTAATCTAAATCACTTAGATCATTGTGCCAAGAAACTTTTCCTTCTGTGAATTGAAGCGCTTTATATCTGTGAACTGAAACACCTTGAATTACTTGTGCACATAAAGCGTTTTCTCTGTGAACTGAAACGCTTTGAATTACTAAGCCAAAAGAGCGTTTTACATCTGTGAACGGAAACACCATGAATTACATGTGCACAAAGCGCATTATCTCTGTGAACTGAAACGCTTTGAATCACTGAGCCAAAAGAGCGCTTTACACCTGTGAACGGAGACACCATGAATTACATGTGCACTAAGCGCATTATCTCTGTAAACTGAAACGCTTGGAATCACTTGAGCCAAAAGAGCGCTTTACATCTGTGAACGGAAACACCATGAATTACATGTGCACTAAGCGCCTTATCTCTGTGAACTGAAATGCTTTGAATCACTGAGCCAAAAGAGCGCATTACATCTATGAATGGAAACATCATGAATCATGTGCGCACAAAGCGCGTTACCTCTTGGAAGTATTAACTTCCTCCAAACTTGGATTCAGAAAGGCCTTACCACTACGAGTACGATCTCCTCGTTTTTGGATGCACCATGGACTTTTGTTAGACGATACTCTGCCATTCAGAAACTCTGGACTTTTCCAGAAAAACCTTCACGAAGTCTGGCTGCATCGAAGTCTTCAAAATAGTGAGCAACGTGCTTGGGTGTGGCTGGGCTTTATAGGCCTGCCACACCCCAAGATGGCCGCTGCCACTAAAAACATGGTAAATATAGTCCCTTCATAGGATAGCACTGATAAGTGCATCTTGTCCACCAGTGCCCTGAACCTTCAGCTTCGTGAGCGTTACCACAGGGCAGACGACGCTGATGGTCATTCTTGGAACAAGCGGGAATGACCAGTGGTGCACATAAAGCACCACAGAGTTGCGCAGTGGAATTTTGGGCAAGACCTGAACCGCGTCTGGCCTTATTCCTGACATTACACCCCTCTCCCAAGCGTGGTCCAGGGCCTGGTTTAGTAGGATGGAGGAGGTGAAATCATCACACCAAACCCAGTGCATGGACATGTCTCGCAGGTTCCCAAGAGTCATTTTCCGGTCCGTATCCTTTCCAGGATACCAAGTACCAAAGGGAAGAACCCCTAAATTTAGAGTCTAGAATAGCTCGCACCTCATACTCCCAATGACCCTAAACTAATAGAGGAGCAGGTTGCATGATGCTTGAGGGCGAAGCTGGTTTAAGAAGCAAAGTGTGAAACACTGGATGAATTTTCAAAGACGATGGTCATTTTAGCTTATATGTTACTGGGTTCACTTGTCGTATTACTTCATAGGACCCTATGAATTTTGGATTAAACATATTTTTGTTTTTGAATACAAAGTTTTTTGTGGGCAACCAAACTCTGTCTTTGGTTGTATACGGAGGACCAGGCTGGTGTTTTTTGTCATATTGTATTTTATATTTTTTCTTTGCTTGACAAAGATTTTTTTTGTAGTTGTGCATGTATCTTTTGCATGTGTGTTAGCATGTCCTTGACTGCTGGAGTGGTTTGAGTAGATGTAGGTAACGTAACTGGCAAAATATGCTGGAGACGTCCATAGAAACCATAGAAAGGAGTTGAATTTGCTGATGAGTGGTGAGAGTTATTGTAAGCCAGTTCTGCAAGCCATAAAAGATCCAGCCAGGTTGTCGGAGACTTTACTGCATAACATCATAAATATTGTTTCAGAGTTTGGTTTAGTCTCTCTGTTTGAATATCCGTTTGTGGATGATAACTAGTAGATAAAGTTGAATCGATTTCTAGAGCCTTGCACCATTGTTGTCAAAAACATGCAGAAAATTGTGTTCCTCTATCAGAGAGGATAACTCTTGGAAGTCCGTGAAGCCGAACTATATTTTTTAAGATGATAGTCGTTAGGCGTCGGAAGTTGGGAGTCCTTTATAGGCTATGAAATGTGCATATTTGGTAAGACTGCCTATTACCACTAGAATAGTTGTAAATTGTTTTATTTTCGGAAGATCAGTGATAAAGTCCATAGAAATATGTTCCCATGGATGACTGGGAACGGGTAGAGGTATCAATAGACCTTTGGGCTTACTATGTTCACTTTTGCATCTTGCACATACTTCACATGATTGTAGCATTTGCTTAAGGTCGTGAACGAACGTAGGCCACCAAAAATACCTTTTCATGAGTTCTATTGTTTTTTGAGGACCTGGATGACCTGCCAGAGGATGCTTGGGTAACCAATGAAAAGCTGTCTCTCTTAACTCTTCAGTAGGCAGAAATACTCGAGATTCATGTAGAGATAAGCCTTGTTCAATAGACCTCTTGGTGTCTTGTTGTAACCACTCTTGCCACTTACTGATGTGAACATGATTACGAATGAGATCGACAAATTTCTCGGCAGCTATTAAACACAACAGTTTTGAGGGTGTTATGGTAGGCTTGGGTTTTTGTTCAGTCGGTGTGATTGAAGAATCTTGTCTAGATAATGCATCAGCCTTACGATTATCTATTCCTGGTCTGAAAGTCATTATGAAATCAAATTCTGTGAAGAAGAGCATCCATCTTAGTTGTCTTGGAGTTAGTAGCCTGGCAGAACTCATAAATTGTAAATTTCTATGATCAGAATATACAGTTATGGTGTGTTTTGCTCCCAACAGATAATGGCCCTCACTACAACATTGGTGGTAAATCCAGCTTACCCCGGTGCAGAAGACCGCCAACACACCGCCGCTGGAATTCCACCACAGCTATTACGACCCAGAGCTCGGAATCCACTAAAATACAGACACCCACTAGTCCGCCATCCCAAAGGTCAGTGATAAACTGCTGTTAACAAAACCTCCACTGTCACGCCAACAGGAATACACTATCAGGACCCACGAATCCACGCAGCGGTCTTTCAACTGCGGTATTCCATTGGCGGTACACACCGCTGCGCTCAAACTACATACACATTTACAAAACACAACCACATTGTACAAATCGAAATACACACACCTGATACACATACACACACCACTCCCACACACTCAATACAATATAAAACACACACCCACATCACCCACAAACCCTTACGACCAGAAATTTAGATGAAGGCCAGAGAGACAGCAAAGACAACCATACAGAGGCACACAACACCATCACACATACACATCCACGCTCAAAACACCACACACCCCTAAACTTCACCCCACACATCATAATACACACCACCTCACACATCACCCACACTACCCCATGGCACCGCAAAGACACCCCAGGTTTTCTGAGGAGGAGCTCAGGGTCATGGTGGAGAAAATCATCTAGGTAGAGCCACAGCTATTCGGATCACAGGTGCAGCACACCACCATAGCTAGAAAGATGGAGCTATGGCGCAGAATCTTGGATAGGGTTAACACAGTGGGACAGCATCCAAGAACACGGGATGACATCAGGAAGAGGTGGAATGACATACGGGGGAAGGTGCGTTCCATGGTCTCAAGACTCCACATCGCGGTTCAGAGGACTGGCGATGGACCCTCACCTCCTCCCCCACAACTAACAACATGGGAGGAGCAGGTCTTGGCTATACTGCATCCTGAGGGCCTCGCAGGAGAAGCTGGAGGAATGGACTCTGGTAAATCAAATATTTAACTACTTCATCCCCCACCCTAACTGCATGCTATCACATACCCCCACCCTTGCCCCCATCACTCCAACTCCTCACATATGTCCCACTATCACAAACCACACATCCCAATACAAAGCCCTGCATGCAACAACGAAGCATGGACACCCATCACCAATGCATGGCCACTGCACATGCCCACACACACACCTAAACAATTAGCACACAAGGTCCTACAAAAGAATGCAAGCACTGGGGTACAGGGTCACCCACCCATTGCACACCATGGCACACACAGATGCAATAATCATGCCTTTACACCCCTGCAGGACCCCTACCCAACGTCACCAGACAGGAGGTTCCAGACATGTCAACTCCACCCACAGAAGAGGCCCACAGTGATGACAGCAGCTCTGCCCAACTGGATCTAGATGACCAGCCTGGCCCATATGGGACCTCGAGACAGTCAGTTCCCCTCACACTGGCACAAGCCACAACAGACCCTCCCCCCCTCTGGAAACACCAGCACAGCACCCACCCAGTGGGCCCATACCTCTGACTCCAGGACACGTCAATCAGCAGTGTGTCCACCACTACAGGGAACCCAGGCTAACCCACCACCCCAAGAACAGCAGGGACCTGGGGGCAGTGGCAGTGGGCACACAGTTCAGGGGACAGAGGCCCAGAAACACAGGGGAACTGGGAGGTCTGCTGTGCGACAGGGGGAGGACAGGCCCAGGGAACCCACTCTCCACGAGGCCCTCTCCAACATCATGGGAGCCTACCACCATTCCCAAGAGACGATGGCAACGGTACTGGTCAAGTTTCAGGAGAACCAGCGGCTGCAGGAGGAACAGTATTTGGGCTTCAGGGAGGAACTAAAATCCATCAACACCACCCTGGGCACCATTGTAGGGGTGCTGAAGGAACTCGTCAACACCAGGAGGGACACTGTGGCACAACAAGGGGCCCCTGACACTAGCCTGGATGATGAACTGCCCACCACTTCCGCCGGCACTAGTAGACAGGTGGCACCGCCACAGGACCACAACACCAGCACCCCACCCCCTGCAGATGGAGAACCACCCCGCAAGCGGTGCCTGAGATCCAGGACAAAGACAGAGAACAATGCCAAGACCCCCCCAAGAAATGAGACCACCCTGAATGTAATCCTTTTGTCCCACTTTGTCACCCTGTTCATCCATCAACTGCCCCAGCCCCACTTCCTATGCCCCTTTGGACAATGCGCCTGTGAGACTAATAGACTGGACTCCTCCATGGACATTCCTCCACCATCACCCCTGACCATTTTACAACACCCTCCATTATTTAGCACTTAAAGAAACACCCTTAAATCACAAAACTATCTGCAGTCAGTCTGTGCATTTGAAAATGTGTATTTGCAATAACTGAGGAAAAATGCAATATCCATTGTATTGTCAACATACCTATGTCACACAGCTCTAGTCCATAAGGGAAACAAAGCAAATGTCACACAGTGGGACCCACATCTGTGAAATCGAAAGGGAAAGTGACAACTCAGGGTCCATACACTGGGTGAAAGTGACAGACAGATGAGAGGTAGAACAAGTGTATCAGATGTAGCAGGCAGTGATGTCTTCTTACCTGTGTCTCACTGGAAGTATTGATGAATCACCGTGTTTCTGTTGTCTATATCCTCTTCTTCTGCTTCCTCGTCTTCACTGTCCACAGGCTCCACAGCTGCCACAAGACCTCCTTCTGGACCATCCTCCTGCAGAAAAGGCACTTGTCGTCGCAAAGCCAAGTTGTGCTGCATACAGCAGTCGAAGTAAGCCTCAGCAAGGCCTACTAGTGCAAGAGGTTCGCCCTTCTCTGCACAAAGTCCTCAGACCTTATAGGAAGAAGTTGGCACAGAAACTGAAATAAAAGACAAAGTTTATTAAACCTCATGAGGTGGTAATACAGTTCAAACAGCAGCCTTCAGTAATGTTTGAAGTAGCACACTGAACTAAGAAAGCGTGGTCCTTTTATACCAACGCAGGGGCTAAAAGAAGGTGGTACAATTATAGAAGCAAGACTTACATACATATAAGGTCATATGGAAATGCACAGTCGACAGATAGGAGGGGCTAACAGTTTTCAAGGATTAGTTGACACATTACTGTCTGTTACTGATTACTAACAGCTGCAGATCTTACTGGGCATGTGGGAGATGCTAAATATAACTTATCACTAGACAGATTTTCAAGAGTAGTTAACAGAAAGGTAGGACAGAGCACATGACAGAGAAAATGGCTGCCATGAATACAAAATGGATTCCGCCAAATGTTCACAATAGTTGCTAAATACAAGATGTCTTCTGCTAATGCTTAATCTAATCGCTATTAAGTTACAACAGACGACCCTTTCAGCATTAGCTGAAGACATTTGTCTTTCTGGGATAATCTAAATATTCATCTTGTATATTTATGCTCATCATTTCAGCTATTTCCTTATCTGACATATGTTGTGCTTTCATTTCTGTAATATTTCATTTGGTAGGCATACAAGCAGTAATACACATGGAGCAGAACATTGGACCACACTGAATACAGATACAGCATGTAAAAAATATTGCAATCATTACACACAGGATAGTCTGTAGTTTTCAGCCCCAGGCGGAAACAAGAGCCCAAAACCATCCAGAAAAAGTCCACGTACCAGTCTCTGTATGGATTTCTGCAGCAATTTTATGCAATTTAGATATTGCATCATATACTGAAGGTGAGTGATCTGGAATAAAAACTCAGCAACTACTACCGATGATGCGACATGCACCACCTCGATCAGCTAATATCACATCTAGTACCATACGATTTTGGAGCGCTACAATCCTCGCAATTTGGAGCTCCTCTGTAATATTCCCAAGTGCCAGAGCTGCCTGATTGGTAACAGCTTCCACAACCCTAGTCAATCGTCTCACTTTCCTACTGTTTCACGCAGCACCCACAAAGGAGAAAAAACCCTAAATTAAAGTCAACATATTGTTGCAGGCTAGTGTCCATTTGGTCTACCTCATTTGTACTTATTTAGTTGGTAATATCCATAGTTACCACAAACAAAATATGTATTATGTGAAGCTGTAAAAATACTATTATTTACACCCTCAATAGTTAAAATCAAGGTACAATCGCTTATCCCCACTGGAATTTGCCCAATGCTACGTACACATAAATCTGCTTTAGTTTTTGTAACAGAAATCACAAATTGTTCTTTCTTGTCAGAGTCTCTTATATTTGTGAAGACATATGGTATTGAAACATTGTCCGGTTGATACTCTTCCCATTCCCATTTAATTCCTTTGGCTTGGGGATACCCATCTTTGTCTTGGTAGCATACTTTATTAAGGCGAAAAAGAAGTCTGCCCTCTGTAGGTTTTTCAGATGCAAACAAAAGCGTATACCAAGCTTGACAAGAACCATTGTGTGAAAAAGGAAGAGGAATTAAATGTGTTCCTCCTTTCTTTTGATGCGCAGGTATCATTCCACATACACAACAGTTAGTAGTATTTGTAGCATTATGAGTATGATGCAACATCTGAATGAAAGTATTATTGAAGTACGATTGACGGTGCTTCTGCTTCTGATAGGGAAGCGTAAAGTAATAGTGATCCTCTGGTACTGGAGTAGTGGCAACAAAAAACTCACGAGCAGGAGCCTTCTTTTCAACAAACCAGGTGATTATTGCTATAACCACCAAAACAACAACAAACCCCATAGTACTAATGATCAGTTTGTTATTCATTTTAGCAACAGTGATAATCGACCCTTTCAGAAATTAATTAAAAACAGTCGTTGGAGCTCTTATCCCTGGGCAGCCACTGATTTCTTCACCACGGGCCAAGACGGGTGTCACTACTCTAATGCATGGCTGATCCCCCCGCCACATTGGCTCACCATTTCACTAACCCAGGGGGGTAGCTCAACCAGTTTTCTCCAGCACTACGGGGCCTTTCCTCGGTCTCAAATTATATCGCGACACTCCAGAAATCGTATGGTCCGGGAAGAACTCCGCAGATTCATCAGGTGATATAGCACGGCCTTTCTCCGTAGTCAAAATCTCTCTATGATCGGTCAGCACAGCAGGTTCCACCAAGGTAGGTAGCACTCTCTTGCAGTGAGTACTATGGACCCAATTCTTTTGGTTCTTCACTCGAACTGCTGTCCTTGTGGCAAGGAGCACCTGCTCTGGGCCTCGCCACCTTGGTTCCATGCTGCTTGATCTTTCAAAGGACTTAATCATCACCTAGTCACCAGGTCGGAGTTCATGGCCTTCACCCATAGATCTGTCACAAAGTGCTTCTCAAACCTGTTGATGAATAGAAACCAAATTGTCGGTTAACTGTACCAAATAATCATTCATCAGGACACAAAGTACATCATATACCGAATTTGGCTTAGGAACTCCCCAAATGTTCATTGGCCTTCCAAACACTATTTCATAGGGGGTAAGACCTATTTGAGAGTGTGGCACTGACCTAATAGACAATAATGCCAATGGTAATGCATCCGGCCAAGTTAAGGATGTGGAAGCCTGTATCTTCGCTAACTTCAAAGTAGCATTATACCTTTCCACCAACCCTACTGATTGTAGGTGGAAAACCGCATGGAACTTCTGTTTGATCCCTAATCCTTTCAGGACATACTTAATAACTTCCCCAACAAAATGAGGTCCGTTATCATTCCATAAAAGTCTGCAAACACCAAATCTAGGGAAAAATTCTTTCAAAAGCACCTTTGCTGTGGTAATGGCAGTATTATCCTTTGTGGTGTACGCCTCTATCCATTTAATGAAGGCACATACCACCACCAAGACATACTTTAAATTGTTGCAGCGTTCAAGCTGAATATAATCCATTTGTAGAACTTCGAAAGGTGCAGTTGGTGTAGCAAACCCTCCCGCAGGAGTTCGTGTCCCTTTTCCAGGATTGTATTGTAAACAGATCAAACAAGACTGTACTACTCTCTTAGCTGTACTGGAAATTTCTGGATGCTCCCAAACTTGCATAAGCAACTTCGTTATTGTTGAAGCTCCAACATGTGGCAGCCCATGTGCCATCTGAACCATAGGTTGTACAAAAGCTATTGGCAATTTCCATTTATCCATCTGCTTATTCCGCCAACAGCCCTCATCATCCAATTCTCCGTCTGCAGACAATTGCTCACGTTCTTGCACAGAAGCAGATTTCTGTATATCTAATACGTCTTGTCTAGCATTATGCCAACGTTCAGCTTGTGACTTCACTACATACATAGAAGTAGTACTTCGCTGCATCGCAGTTTCACATGCTGCACGGTCCGCAAGGGCATTACCTTGCCCTATCTTATAGGTCACATTCTTGTGTGCACTACATTTCACAATAATTAGTTTCTTTGTATCTGTCAGTGCAGTCAAGAGGTTATGCACTAATTCTCAGTGCACTATCTGCATCCCGTGGGATGTGAGAAAGCCTCTCCTCTTCCAAAGCAAACCAAAATCATGAGCTACTCCAAAAGCATAGCGGCTGTCTGTATAAATGTTCACACATAAGTCAGTACTAAGCTCACATGCTCGTGTCAAAGCTATTGGTGCAGCTGCTTGAGCTGACTTCTGTGGTATACGAGCTGTCTCCACTACCATGTGTATTGTGGTGATTGCAAATGCAGCTGAGGTCGTACCGTCTGGCAACTTCAAACAAGACCCATCAACCCACAATTCCCTGTCTACATCTGGAAGGGGTGTATCTTGTAAATCAATACGACCCTTTGTCTGTTCTTTGGTAAGGAATATACAATCATGTGTTTCTTGTGACTGAGGCTGAGTCACCGGATATGGCAACAAAGTGGGTGGATTTAGTGTTGCACATCTCTTCAGTGTAATGTGAGGAGCCAGCAATGTCAATTCATATCCTGTCAGGCGAGCGCTAGTTAAATGTTATGTCTTTGTTTGATTTAAAAGAGCATTAACCGCATGGGGTACTAACACCAACAGCTTATGTGACAAAACTATCCCTTCACTCTGACATATTGACACAGCTGTTGCGCCAACTGAACGAAAACACCTAGGCAACGCTCGAGTGACAGGGTCAAGTACTGCTGAAAAATATGCACAGGGACGCTGCTTATCACCATGTGTCTGTACTAAAACTGACAATGCACATCCATCTTTCTCATGTACGTAAAGTACAAAAGGCTTCGTGTAATCTGGAGTACCTAACACTGGTGCTGAACAAAGGGCTTGTCGTAGCTGCCGGAAAGCAGTCTCACATTCATCTGTCCATGGGAGGGGCATTGGAGTATCTTTAGTCAAAAGTGCTAGCAAAGGTTTGACAATGTGTGAAAACCCTAATATCCATTGCCTGCAAAAAGAAGTAAGACCAAGGAATGCACGAACATCTTTCTGAGTAGAGGGTACTGGTGTGTCTAAAATTGCTTGAATACGATCTGATGTAAGTGCACGGCCCTCCTTAGACAAAAGGTGACCTAAATAGGTTACCTTTGGTCTACAACATTGCAATTTCTTTTGTGACACCTTATGATGGTGTGAAGCAAGAAAAGAAAGTAAGGACAAAGTGCACTTTTTACATTGCTCAGGGGGTATCCGCTGCCAACAAAATATCATCAACATATTGTATGAGAGCCACACCTTCAGGCAAAACAAAAGAATCAAGTTGTCGTTTTAACGCTTCACTATAAATACTAGGTCTCTCAGTATATCCTTGAGGAACTCTGCAAAATCTATATGATCGTTTATTCAAAGTAAAACCAAACAAATATCGGCTGTCAGGATGAATAGGGATTGTAAAGGAAGCATTCTTCAAGTCTATCACAGAGAACGTAAATCAATAATGAATCGGTATCCTTTTTCAGAATAGGAAGAATTGGACTGTTACAAACATTATACGGAACTTCCTCAACAACTCCAACTGCAATAAGATCATGCACAATTCGTGTGAGTGCTTCTTCGCCCTCCTGTGAAATTTTGTATTGAGGCAAACGTTGCAATACAGCTCCCTCCTTGACACTAATATGTAACAGTGGATTAATCATTTGTCCCACATCAGTATCTGAAGTAGCCCACAAAGTACTAGGGAGTGAAGCTAATGCAATATCCTCTTTAACAAGACAAACTATTTCCATCACAGGATGATTATCATTCAAAATAACACACACCCCTTCAGGAGAACATCGTATTGTAGCCCTGAAATACTTGAGCATATCAAGACCCTCTGGTGTATATGGAGAAAGCAAAAATGGACATGGAACAGTAAATTTATCAACATGGAATGCAAGTGGTTGTGACAATGGGCTAGGGGAAGGTGTTCCATCGAAACCTATCGATGTAATGGTTAAGCCAGACAGGGGAGCCCTTGGAATCAATTGTTCAGACAAGGTGCTACGAGTTGCTCCTGTATCAACCAGAAACTGATCAGTAGAACCCAAAACATGTGCTGTAACATAGGGACCCCTCTGATCTACTGGAACTTCAACTGATTCCTTACCCCATCCTAGGCAATCCTATGCATAAGCAGAATCTTGGAAATCAGGCTGCACATAGTTAGACATCAGGTATTGGTTCCGTCTATCAAAAGTGCTAAACCCATCCTGCCCTCGTACATTAGCATCAACCCTAGTATGATCATTTGTGCTTCTTCTAGGCCCTGGATATCCTGAGTTATTTCTCATTTGTCCCTGACCACGTGAACAGTGCTAAACACGTAGTGCTGGACAATCGGCAGCCCAATGCCCACATTTCTTACAATACGCACACTGATCAACAGACAAATTTGAACGAGTGTAAGAAGAACCATAAGATCCACGTCCACCTCTATCATTACCTCTAAAAGGCAGACCATAAGCTTGAGCCAACATAACCTTTGTCTTTAATTCTTTAATCTTTTTATCCTCGCTACCTTTTTCTTCTAATTCCTGATGTTCATAATACCGAGCCATAGTCAAAAGAGAAACAGGAGTAGAGGTAGTCCATGAACTTTCACTGGCTTTTAGATGACTAGCTATTCCCGGTAACAGATTTGAGACATATTTATCGACAAACAAATGTCTGCCCGTATCATCTGACAATAACTGCCCGCTAAAATCATGAAATGCTTCTTCAAAGTATGTAAAGAAATCAGAGACCAATTCATCTGCCTTTTGCTTACAAGACGCTAAAACAGTCCAATCTATCTTTTTAGGGGGAGTAATCGTTTTTAACTTAACTAATATGGCTGCGGGAAGATCTAGAATCAACTGATATGGCTTTTTCGCAGGTTCCCTATCTCCGTCCATCTGTTCTAATTCTTTCCATGACGCCCCAAAAACTACACAATCATCAACTTTACGAACAGTTCTCCACATATCTGGCAGTAATATCAATCCGAAAAATAAATTAATGTCAGCCAAAGTCATAGTCAAGAACTAATTGCTCCCTCAACTTCCTCATAAAAGGCGTCTGGATTTTTCTCCGGGTCAGGTAATGCTGTTTTAAGTGCCATTACATCTGCCCAATTCCAAGGAGTATACACCCATTTATAAATAAAATAACCCTTAGCATCAACAGACGTTTTATCATCACTTGTACCCAATCCTTTAGGAGGAACATACAAAGACGCGGCCTCCCGCATTGGTTTCGCGTGAACTATCATAGTCTTATCTGTTCCGAAGATGGAAGCTTGCACCCCGCCGGTCTGAGATGTCCATGAAACTACGTCCACGGCCCTTTCCTCCTCTTGCAAGTGGACTGCCACAACATATAATTTCACCAAACGCCTGATTGCATCAGCCACGTGGGAGAAAACAAAAAGACCATCATGCATTTGCTTGTGATCAGCTGCTACATCATCGGGCTCTAACTCATCAGAATATTTCCGAAATAGTTCAATAACTTCTGTGCCAAATGCCTCAGTAAAATATAGCTGCTCCTTTTCGGTCCACCCTTTCATGTTGTCTAAAAGTTCAGACAATGCTACAAATTGTTTTACGAGCAATAGATCTAAGCTCAGATGCACGGTCAGCAGGCAACATAGAGCGACTGTCTCGTATCTTCTCTTGCTCCAAACCGGAGACCTCAGCTAACTCATGAGGGGCAGAAGGAACGACATACGGAGGTGGAGGGCGATCTAGTAACAAAAAATCATTATGTGGTTTATTAAGGATAGGATAGAGAGGTTGCCTAACAGTGTATTAGCCAGTTACCTGTAATTTACGTTATTTCTCTTCTAGCTCCTTTAAGTCATTTATTTCTTTCTTTCTCATTTCCAATGCTTTCACATATACATTCTGCCGCTGCTCTTTCTCAAGCAAGGCTTGCTCACGCTTCACTTGTCCATGCACTTATTTCTCCCACATTCATACACAGTCAAACATATCTTGCCTAGACATTCGCTTACACATACATTGTTCCACATACTCAATCTTTCGCAAATCAAATGACCCATGCATAGGCCAACGTAACTCAGGATCCGCACAAGTGTATTTATTCCATAATGTGCTGTACATTATAGAAGAAAGACCATGTTTAACATACATATCTCTATTGGGCGTCCCCTCTGGGGGTGCCTGTTGCAATTCTTCCAGTCTCAAATTGGTACCATTACAAAAGCAACACATCCCACGAAGTGCACTAAAAACAGGCATGCCAAAAATAGTGCAGAATATACAATATTATAATCAAAGTTGCACTTAAGGTGCTGTTCAAATCAAAATTAAATTGGAGAAAATTCTCCTCATTACCTGCCTATATAAATTGCAATTTATATATCAATTCAAAGGACACAAATTGACTAGTCACCCAAAACACGAGGGCCACAGTAAGTGATGCTAAACTTTATTACCAAACAAAGGCATCAAAACCCACAGCAAGTGCCGTAAAACAGCTCTTACCAATCACAGGGCGTCCAGGTTCCAACTGCCAACTACTGATTACTAGCAGCTGCAGATCTTACTGGGCATGTGGGAGATGCTAAATAGAACTTGTCACTTGACAGATTTTCAAGAGTAGTTAACAGAAAGGTAGGACAGAGCACTTGGCGAGCAAATGGCAGCATGTGGCAGAGAAAATGGCTGCCATGAATACAAAATGGATTCTGTGAAATTTTCACAATAGTTGCTAACTACAAGATGTCTTCTGCTAATGCTTAATCTAATCGCTACTGACTTACAACACAGCAGGCCACAATGATCTGGCACACCTTCTTTGGTGAGTAGAATAGGTCCTCTCTATAACCCTCCTAGTTCACCCATGGGCCTCATTGTAGCGTTCCTTTGCCCATGTCTTGGGATTCCTCACTGGGGTCAGTAGCCATGACAGGTTGTGGTTCCCAGAGTCACCTGCAAATGTCGAGGGACAACTGTTAGACACACACTAACCCTTAGGAACAACCCCAGACCCAGACACCTAGTCACACTGGATAGGGTCCATGTCCTCACCTAATAGCCACACACAGTGCCTCTGGAGTTGCCCCATCACATAAGGGATGCTGCTATTCCTCAGAATGTAAGCGTGATGCAATGAGCCAGGAAACTTGGCATTCACATGGGAGATGTACTGGTCGGCAAACACACCATTTGCACATTCATTGAATGGTAACTCTTCCGGATTCTGTACACCTGTTCACTCCTGCGGGGGGTACCAATGCCACATGTGTCACACCAATGATGTTGGGGATATGTCCCAGGGCATAGAAGTCACCTTTCACTGTAGGCAAATCCTCCATCTGAGGGAAAACGATGTAGCTGCGCATGTGTTTCAGCAGGGCAGACAACACTCTGGACAACACGTTGGAGAACATAGGCTGGGACATCCCTGATGCCATGGCCACTGTCGTCTGAAAAGACCCACTTGCCAGGAAATGGAGTACTGACAGCACCTGCACTAGAGGGGGGTACCTGTGGGATGGCGGATAGCTGACATCAGGTCTGGCTCCAACTGGGCACACAGTTCATGGATTGTGGCACGGTCCAGTCTGTAGGTGATAATTACATGTCGCTCTTCCATTGTTGACACGTCCACCAGCGGTCTGTACACCGGAGGATGCCTCCATCTCCTCACCTGCCCCAGCGGACATGCTCTATGGAGGAGAACAGCGAGCAGAGGGTCAGCCAACACTGAGGTACGAAAACACTTTTTTCCACACATTTTTAAATCCGATATGTGCCTGTCTTACCGTGTATGCAAGGCCTAGATATGTGTGACGCATTTAAAAATAATGCCATGTGGCCCCCTGAAATGGCGGCTGCCTGACCTGTAATGTGGGACAAGGGGATATGAGGTAACTGCGCTGGCGTTGTACACCGTTGCGGTAGGCGGTTGAAGACTGCAGCGCAATCCTGCATTGGTTAACATTGGACCTTATGGGTCCCAGGAGCCAATGACAATTTACGCCGGCGGTGACGGTACGCGCTGCCGCGTACGTGACCACCATTTTCTATATGTTCATTCACTTGATACCTGATCATCGACAGGAGAGGACCTACACTGCAACTGCTGCTGTGACCTCAGTCTGGAAGAAACAATGGCTCATGCGTCTGGGGAAAGGGCCCCTGCCTTCAACACGGAGGAGTTGGAGAAACTAGTGGATGGGGTCCTCCCCCAGTACACGCTACTTTACGGTCCTCCAGACACACAAGACAGTACACTGTGAGAATGCTGTATGTGCAATGCCTGTGTGAAGTGGTGTAAATGGAAGATTGGGGGAGAGAATAAGGCGTGCATGAAACGACGGTGAGTGCATGTGCATTATGGGAAGGGTAGGAACGTGGGCCAATGACTGTGACGGTCCAGATGGTTATATCTTCTCCTTTTCCCTTGTACTATTCCTGTAGGTCAGCGCCCACCAGAAGAAGGATATTTGGCGTGCCATTGCCAAGGAAGTCCGGACCGTGGGGTCCACCACAGACAGAGCACCCACTGCCGGAAAAGATGGGAGGACATTCGCGCCTGGAGCAAGAAGACGGCAGAGGCCCAGCTGGGGATGGCCTCCCAACGTGGGAGGGGTGCCCATCACACCATGACCCCCCTCATGTTCCGGATCCTGGCGGTGGCGTATCCGGAGTTGGATGGGCACTTGAGAGCATCACAGCAGCCACAAGGGGGTGAGTACACTCTCATTCAGCTGAATCAGCGTGCATTGGAGGTGTCTGAGTGGGGGAGGTGGGCTGTGGGTTCTCCTAGGCCAGGGCGAGTTTAGTAGGCAAGGTCCCTTTGTAAGGCAGGCCATGTGGCACCCCACCCCACCAGTGTTCAGAGCCAACTACACCTAGTCAGGCTCGCGTGACTTCCATGTATGCAGCAATCGGGCATGGTCCTTGTACCCCATGTCCCTGGGATTAATTAGGGAACTCTAAGTGCATGGCATAGTGCAGAGGGCTTCTGTGTCTGTAGTGTCCGCCAACCGTAGCGGTATTGAATGCACTGAACATGTCTTTCTTCTGTCTTCCCGCCCCTTTATGTGGTCTCCCTGTTCTTGTGTGCAATAGCATCATCAGGCGGAGGAGCAGTGGCACCGGATCGGGAGGGAGCTGCATCCCACATGGCCCTGGAGGGCGAGGCAACGGAGTCTGAAGGCACCAGTGAGACCGGGGCGGATTCACTGCGAACAAAAACACAGCGGAAACAGGACTTGGAAGGGAAAATGCTCACCTCTACACACCCCACGAGGAACCAGGAAGCCATGGAGCCCGAACTCCATATTCTACCTGCCTTTGTCTTCCTGCTCCTATACCAGGAGCACGAACACCGGCGGCGAAGACCACAGTGAGTACTGCACCTACGACACAGGGGACGGGGAAGGGAAAAGAGAGTGACACACACACGCAACACCACCTTCCCCACCCTCACCCACTACAACACACACACAAACACATGTTGATACATTACAGTTACACCTCCCAACCCCCCAGAAGAATGCAAAGACAAAAGGAAATGATTGTAACAATTGTAATAAATTACAATCCAGTACTCAAAAATATATATACACTATTAACAAATATATACACCAAGAATTCAAGTCCAGGTACTTCCCCATTTATAGTCCGTGGACCACTCTTTCCAAAATGCATGGGCGAAGCCCACACAAGATACCTGATCAAAACAGAAAAAACACTGCAGAGGCATCAGATAGAAATACAACAGGCACCTCAGGGGGAAGAGAAGAGGGGGCACCTCAGCCGGATGAGTGCACGACGCCAGATCCACGAGGAGGCTCCATGCCCACTGCTTTATCCTGGGGAGTGCAAAGCCACAGTCTCACAAGTCTCTCCAGTGGGTGGTTTGCCCACTGCTTTATCCTGGGGAGTGCAAAACCACAGTCTCACAAGTCTCTCAAGTGGGTGGTTTGCCCAATGCTTTATCCTGGGGAGTGCAAAACCACAGTCTCTCAAATGGATTACAGTCTCCACTGGTTCTGGAGGGGGCTTGGTGCCCAGAGTGCTTCATCCTGCCAAGGACAGAGGTAGTGGATGCCTTTCTCCACTGGTTCTGGAGGGGGCTTGGTGCCCAGCGTGCTTCACCCTGCCAAGGACAGAGGTAGTGGATGTGAATCTCCACTGGTTCTGGAGGTGGCTTGGTGCCCAGAGTGCTTCATCCTGCTCGTGGCGGCCTCAGTAGCGGCGGTGCTTGCGGCGCTCATTGACCTGCAGTGCTGGTGGGTGGCTCAGTGAGCGTGCTGGTGGTGGCGGTGTCCTGGGCAGCGCTGCTGGTGGCAGCGGTCTTGTCCGCCGTGCAGGTTGGCGTCAACTTCCCTTTCTTTCTGGCTGTTGGGTGGGTGTGTGACTGCGTTTGTGTACCTTGGGAGGTGGGCACACAGACACACTGGGAGAGGACACAAGGGATGTGTGAATGGTAGTGGGGGTGGTGACTGCACGTGAGCGGGTGTGGTGGTGGGTGTGCTGGTGATGGCAGTAGTGGCTGTAGATGTAGTGCATGCAGGTGTGAGTGTAGACGAGACTGGAAGGGAGGAGGGAGACGAGGAGGAGGGGGATGTTGGTGTGTCTGCATGTGTGTGATGCTTGCGTGAGTGCCGGTGGGATGTGTGGTGCTTATGTTTGCCAGAGCTTCCCTTGTGTGTTGACGTGTGTGCATGCTGGTCTGAAGGTGTGCTTGGGATAGGCTGAGGTACAGGGGATTGGATCTGGGTGGAGGAAGTTGGAGCGGGGAAGCTAGAAACAGGGACAATGGCTGCCATCAGTGCTGAGGCCAGAGTCTGAAAAGCTTGCTGAAGGCCGCCTGACCAGAATTAATGCCCTCCAGGAATGCATTGGTTTGTTGCAACTGCCTTTCGACACTCTGGATGGCATTCAAAATGGTAGACTGCCCAACAGTGAGGGACCTGTGGAGGTCAATGGCCTCCTCACTCAGGACAGCAGAGGTGACTGGGGCAGGGCCTGAGGTGCCTGGGGCGAAGGTGATGCCCACCCTCCTGGGTGAGCGGGCACGGGGCAAAGGCTGAGGGGCTGCTGCGAGGGTGGTGCTGATAGGGGGGGTGGCGGCTGTACCTGTAAATGCGGGGGGCACAGATGTTGCCGCCACCACAAGGGAGCTCCCATCAGACGACGAGTCCATGTCGCTGGTCTCAGCTCCTGTCCCTGCCGTGGAGCTCCCCTCGCCGTCCGTCCCACTGGTGAATTCAGACTCCGTAGTGTCACCCTCCAGGGCCATGTGGGATGCAGCTCCCTCCCGATCCGGTGCCACTGCTCCTCCGCCTGATGATGCTAATGCACACAAGAACAGGGAGACCACAAAAGGGGGGGGATAACAGAAGAAAGACATGTTCAGTGCTTACATTACCGCTACCGTTGGCAGACACAACAGACACAGAAGCCCCCTGCACTACGCCGCGCTCTTGGGCTCCACTGTTCAATCCCTGGGAAATGGCCTACTAGGCTATGGACGACATCTGCACACATGGATGACACAGGGGCATGACTAGGTGTGCTTGGCACTCTACAGAGGTGGGGTGGGGTGCCACATGGCCTGCCTTACAGAGGGACCTTGCCTACTAAACTCGCCCTGGCCTAGGGAAACCCAGAGCCCACCTCCCCCACCCAGACACCTCCACTGCGCGCAAAATCAGCAGGATGAGAGTGTACTCACCCCCTGGCTGCTGTGATGCCCTCAAGTGCCCATCCAACTCCGGGTACACCACTGCCAGGATCCTGAACGGGCACCCCTCCCACGTTGGGAGGCCATGCCCAGCTGAGCCTCCGCCGTCTTATTGCTCCAGCGGCGAATGTCCTCCCATCTTTTCCGGCAGTGGGTGCTCCGTCTGTGGTAGACCCCCAGAGTCTGGACGTCCTTGACGATGGCACACCAAATATATTTTTTCTGGTGGGCGCTGACCTACATGAATTGTACATGGGGAAAAGAAAAGTTATTACCAAGTGCACCGTCACAGTCATTGGCCCCCATCCCCACCCCTGCCATGTGTCACATGGACTCACCGTTGTTTCATGCACGCCGCAATCTCCCCCCCCTTCTTACCTCCACCCCACTCCACACAGGCATAGCCCATTCATCATGCTCCCAGTGTACTTACCTGTTTGTCTGGAGGACTGTAGAGTACCGTGTACTGGGGGAGGACCCCACCCACGAGTTTCTCCAACTCCTCCGATGTGAAGGCAGGGGCCCTTTCCCCAGACACTCGAGCCCTTGTCTCTTCCAGACCGAGGTCACAGCAGCACTTGCAATGTAGGTCCTCTCCTGTCGAAGATCAGGTTGCGAGTGATTGAACAGATAGAAAATGGCAGTCACGTCTGCGGCGGAGCGTACCGTCACTGCCGGCGTACATCGTCATTGGCTCCTGGGACCCATAGGGTCCAATGTTAACCAATGCAGCATTGCGCCGCAGTCTTCGACCGCCTACCGCGATGGTGTACAACACCAGCGCAGTTACCTTACATCCCATTGTCCCACTTTACAGGTCAGGCAGCTGCCATTTCAGAGGCCCACATGGCTTCATTTTTAAGTGCGTCACACATATCTAGGCCTAGACTCAACACACATACAGGCCACTTTTCGGGTGAGGATTTGTGTTCTGTGTAAGCTGTGGGCACGTACCTCTGAGTTGTTTGACTCTGTGCTCGCTGTTGTCCTTCATAGGCACCGTCCGCTGGGACATGTGAGGAGATGGCGGCATCCTCTGGTGTACAGACTGCTGGTGGACCTGTCGACAATGGAGGAAAGACATGTGATCATCACATACAGGCTTGACCATGCCACAATCCAGGAACTGTGTACCCAGCTGGAGCCAGACCTGATGTCAGCTATCCGCCATCCCACAGGAATCCCCCCTCAAGTGCAGGTGCTGTCAGTGCTCCATTTCCTTGCAAGTGGGTAATTTCAAACAGCAGTGGCCATTGCATCAGGGATGTCCCAGCCTATGTTTTCAAACGTGTTGTCCATAGTGTTGTCTGCCCTGCTGAAACACATGCAGAGCTACATCGTTTTCCCTCAGGTGGAGGATTTGCCTACAGTGAAAGGTGATTTCTATGCCCTGGGACATATCCCCAACATCATAGGTGCCGTTGATGGGACACATGTGGCTTTGGTCCCCCCGCAGGAGTGAACAGGTGTACAGAAACCGGAAGAGTTACCATTCCATGAATGTGCAGATGGTGTGTTTGGCAGACCAGTACATCTCCCATGTGAATGCCAAGTTCCCTGGCTCTGTGCATGAAGCCTACATCCTGCGGCAATAGCAGCATCCCTTATCTGATGGGTCAACTCCAGAGGCACCGTGTGTGGCTATTAGGTGAGCACCTGGAAGCAAGACAGTGGGAATGGTTGTCAGGGTCTGGGGTTATCCCTATAGGTTAGTGTGTGTCTAACAGTTGTCCCTCGCCGTTTGCAGGTGACTCTGGTTATCCCAACCTGTCATGGTTACTGACCCCAGTGAGGAATCCCAGGACAAGGGCAGAGGAACGTTACAATGAGGCCCATGGGCGAACTAGGAGGATTATAGAGCGGACCTTCGGCCTCCTGAAGGCCAGTTTCCTGTGCCTACATATGACAGGTGGTTCCCTATTCTACTCACCAAAGAAAGTGTGCCAGATCATCATGGCCTGCTGTATGCTTCACAACTTGACTTTGCGATGACAGGTGCCTTTTCTGCAGGAGGATGGTCCAGATGGAGGTGTTGTGGCAGGTGTGGAGCCTGTGGACAGTGAAGACGAGGAAGCAGAAGAAGAGGACATCGACAACAGGAACTCTGTGATCCTGCAATACTTCCAGTGAGACACAGGTAAGAAGACAAACCTGCCTACTACATGTCCTTTAACACTACTACCTCTCTACTGTCTGTCTTTTTCACCCAGTGTATGGTCACTGAGTAGTCACTTTCCCTTACGATTTCACAGATGTGGGTCCCGCTGTGTGACATCTGCTTTGATTCCTCATGGACTAGAGCTGTGTGACATAGGTATGTTGACATTACAATTGAAAGAGCTTTTTGCCACAGTAATTGCTAATACACTATTCCGAAATCACAGACTGACTCCAGATTGTTTTGTGCTTCAAGGGTGTTTATTTCAGTGCAAAATATTGGAGGGGGTTGCAAAATGGTGAGGGGTGATGGTGGAGGAATGCCCATGGCAGAGTCCAGTCTATTAGTCTCACAGGTGCATTGCCCAAATGGGCATAGGAAGTGGAGCTGGGGCAGTTTAAGAATGGACAGGGTGACAAAGTGGGACAGAAGGATGACATTCAGGGTGGTCTCATTTCTTGGCGGGGGTCTTGGCATCGTTCTCTGTCTTTGTCCTGGATCTCAGGGACCGTTTGCGGGGTGGTTCTCCCTCTGCAGGGGGTGGGGTGCTGGTGTGGTGGTCCTGTGGCAGTGCCTCCTGTCCACTAGCGCTGGCAGAGGTGGTGGGCAGTACATCGTTCATGTTAGTGTCAGGGGCCCCTAGTTATGCCACAGTGTCCCTCCTGGTGTTGAGTACTTCCTTCAGCACTCCTACAATGGTGCGCAGGGTGGAATTGATGATCTGAGTTCCTCCCTGAAGCCCAAATACTGTTCCTCCTGCAGGCGCTGGGTCTCCTAAAACTTGGCCAGTACCGTTGCCATCGTCTCCTGGGAGTGGTGGTAAGCTCCCATGATGGAGGAGAGGGCCTCGGGGAGAGTGGGTTCCCTTGGCCTGTCCACCCCATGTCGCACAGCAGCCCTCCCAGTTCCCCTGTGTTCCTGGGGCTCCGTCCCCTGGACCGTGTGCCCACTGCCCCCAGGTCCCTGTTGTTGTTGGGGTGGTGGGTTATCCTGGGTTCCGTGTAGTGGTGGACACACTGCTGATTGACGTGTCCTGGGGACAGAGGTATGGGCCCACTGGGTTGGTGCTGTGCTGGTGTTTCCAGAGGGGGAAGCTCTGTGGTGGCCTGTGACTGTGTCAGGGGAACCGACTGTCCCGAGGTCCCCGATGGGCCAGGCTGGTCATCTAGATCTAGTTGGACAGAGCTGCTGTCATCACTGTGGGCCTCTTCAGTTGGTGGTGTGGACATGTGTGGACCCTCCTGTCCGGTGACGTTGGGTAGGGGTCCTGCAGGGGTATAAAAGGATGTTTATTACATCTGTGTGTGGCATGTTGTGCAATGGGTAGGTGACTGTGTACCCCAGTGCTTGCATTCCTGTGTGGGACCTTGTGTGATGATGGTTTAGGGGGGTGTATGGGTTTGTGCAGTGGGCATGCTTTGGTGATGGGTGTCCATGCTTTGGTGTTGCATGCAGGGCTTGGTGTTGGGATGTGTGTATTGTGATAGTGGGACATCTGTGAGGAGTTGGAGAGATGGGGTGAGGGTGGGGTTATGTGATGGCATGCAGGTGGGGGGGGGGATGTAATAGTTAAGATTTGACTTACTATAGTCCATTCCGCCATCTACTCCTGCGAGGCCCTCAGTATGCAGAATCGCCAAGACCTGCTCCTCCCATGTTGTTAGTTGTGGGGGAGGAGGTAGGGGTCAGCCGCCAGTCTGCTGAACCACAAGGTGGTGTCTTGAGACCACGGAACGCACCTTCCCCCGTAGGTAGTTCCATCTCTTCCTGATGTCATCCCGATTTCTTGGGTGCTGTCCCACTGCATTGACCCTGTCCGCTATTCTTCGCCATAGCTCCATCTTCCTTGCAATGGAGGTGTGCTGCACCTGTAATCCGAATAGCTGTGGCTCTACCCGGACAATTTCCTCCACCATGACCCTGAGATCCTCCTCCGAGAACCTGGGGTGTCTTTGCCGTGCCATGGGGTAGTGTGGGTGATGTGTGGGGTGGTGTGTGTGGTGATAAGTGTGCTGATATGTAGTGGGTTGTTGTGTGAGGTGCGTGGAAGTTATGTGGGTGATGGTGTTGTGTGCCTGTGGATGCTAGTATTGTTGATGGTGGTGTCTCTCTCTGTGATTCTTTCTCAATTGTTGTCGTAGGGGTTTGTGGGTGATGTGGGTGTGTCTTTTATATTGTATTGGGTGTGTGGGAGTGGTGTGTGTATGTGTATCAGGTGTGTGTATTTTGATTTGTCCAATGTGGCTGTGTTTTGTATGTGTGTGTGTATTTTGAGCGCGGCGGTGTGTACCGCCAATGGAATACCGCGGTTGAAAGACCGCCGCGTGGATTCGTGTGTCGTGATATTGTGGGCGTATTTCTGTTGGCGTGATGGTGGAGGCTTTGTTTTCGCCAGTTTATCACAGACCTTTGGTGTGGCGGACTTGTGTGGTGTCTGAATTTTGGCCGATTCTGTCCTGTGGGTCATAATAGCTGTGGTGGATTTCCGCGGCCGCGGCGGTGTGTTGGCGGTCTTCTGCACGGCGGTAATCGGCTTTTACCGCCAATGTTGTAATGAGGGCCTATGTCTTTTTCCCCACACAGTCATTTGTACTAAGATTCGGAAATGTTTGACATAACGCTTTGTGCAAGAGCACACTGAAGGGATTGTCAATTTGCTGAAGAGGTCCCCTTCATTTTTCCTTAGGCACTTTAGTTGTCCTGTGAATTTTCTGAAGCAACTGCTATCTTTTTCTTTGTCACAACTGTTGGATCAATCTTGCCTTTGAGTTTCTTTTGGCACTCTCTTATAAAATTACCCTTTTTTCCACAATACAAACACTGACCATTTTTTCATCGCAAGTCTTTCTCCTCTTTGGTCAGTGGTGGGCGAACAGTTCCGATATCCATCGGTTCAATCATAGAATCTGAAGATAATTGAAAATGTCTGGACCTTTCCATTCGCCAATTAGCTTTTTCCCATTTTTTCCTTGCTCCTTTTCTTTCCGAAAGTCTGTGATCTATCCGTAGGGTTAGATTAATTAAATCAGTACAAGTTTCTGTTTGGGGCTCAACGTGGGCCAATACATCTTTTAGTTCATCTTTTAGCCCCTGATAAAATACTGCTGACCTCTTTTCCTCAGGCCAAGCAGTTTCCACCACTAACCGGTTGAAGTGGGACCAATACATTATTTATAAAACGTATTTATTTCCTTGACGTAATTCTAATACCTCTTTGTCTGCAGTCATAGTGATTGTGCATCTGTCAAACACCTTTACGAATTCTTCTACAAAGCGACGCCAGTTGTACAAAAGAGGACTGTGTTATCGGACTAATGGCACTGCCCAAGTAGCTGCATCACCATTCAGGTATGATATAAGGAATGCAATTCTAGATTGTGCATCCGGAAAAGCACTAGGCTGACATGTAAAATGCAATTCCACCTGTGTCAAAAAAAATTTAACCTTATTGGAGTTCCCAGAAAACCTCTCTGGTGCAGCTAAAGGAATCTGTGCCAGCACATTCACAGCTATGTTAGTAGATGCGGGAGGCATGGGATGAGTCTCAGATTCAGAACCATCTACTTTACACTGTAACTGAGTTATTTTATTCACTAAATCAGCTGTAACATTTTTAGAGTCTGTCAAATCCGTTCGCATCTGAGTTACTTCTTGCATATGGGTATCTAAAGTGGCCATTTTGCGCAGCACCCCGTACAGACCAAGAGGAAAGTATAAAACTCATGGGCACACTATTCTGTCATGGGGTCCTTTCTTGACTAAATGTTTCTCCGAGATATCAGGTGGAGACCTCTTCTAAAATGCGGGCGAAGCCCCTTGTGAAAACACGACCTCAGATTCAAGAGATAGCAAAAACGTTGAAGAATGATTTTACACAGAATACCAATCCTGTAACATTTATGTATTCACATCATAAACCTGTGATCATGACTTAGAAAATCTCAAAGGCTTAAATGTATTTTTTTCATATCTTAAGCTATACAAAGAACAATGAAAACTTTGATTACTTTTCTCTCCTAAATACTTTCACATTCATAATAATAAATGTCACAAAGATTTTTACCTAAAGCGCCTTACTTAATAACATCTGGAACACTTTTACTTAAGTAATCTAAATCACTTAGATCATTGTGCCAAGAACCTTTTCCTTCTGTGAATTGAAGCGTTTTATATCTGTGAACTGAAACACCTTGAATTACTTGTGCACATAACGCGTTTTCTCTGTGAACTGAAATGCTTTGAATTACTAAGCCAAAAGAGCATTTTACATCTGTGAACGGAAACACCATGAATTACATGTGCACAAAGCGCGTTATCTCTGTGAACTGAAATGCTTTGAATCACTGAGCCAAAAGAGCGCTTTACACCTGTGAACGGAAACACCATGAATTACATGTGCACTAAGCGGTTATCTCTGTGAACTGAAATGCTTTGAATCACTGAGCCAAAAGAGCGCTTTACGTCTATGAATGGAAACACCATGAATCACATGCGCACAAAGTGCGTTTCCTCTTGGAAGTGTTAACTTCCTCCAAACGTGGATTCACAAAGGCCTTACCGCTACGAGTATGACCTACTCGTTTTTGGATGCACCATGGACTTTGGTTAGACGATACTCTGCCATTCAGAAATTCTGGACTTTTCCAGAGAAACCTCCACGAGGTCTGGCTGCATCAAAGTCTTCAAAATAGTAAGCAATGCACTTGGGTGTGGCTGAGCTTTATAGGCCACACCTGAAGATGGCCGCTGCCTCTAAAAACATGGGAAATGTTGTCCCTTCATAGGATAGCACTGATAAGTGCATCTTGTCCACCAATTCCCTGAACCTGTAGCTTCGTGAGCTTTACCACACGGCAGATGATGCTGATGGCCATTCTTGGAACAAGCGGGGATGACCAGTGGTGCACATAAAGCACCGCAGAGTTGTGCAGCGGAATTTTGGGTGAGACCTGGACCACGCCTGGCATTATTCCTGACAGTGGCCATGAGCAGGGTTAAGTCAGCCCTGTCATAATAAGGTTTCAGGCGATTGACATGAAGTACCCTAAGGGGACTTCTGGCAGTGCCCAGATCTACCAAATAGGTGACCTCACCTTTTTTTCCACAATGTGATGGGGTCCACTCCATTTGTCCTGGCGTGCTCTTGGGCCTCATGCTCCAATACCCACACCTTCTGTCCTGGGTGGTACTGAGTCAGGGCAGTCTTCTGGTCATGCCATTGCTTTTGGAGCTTTTGTCTGGAGAGCAAGTTTTTACTGGCCTTTTTCATGTACTCTGCCATTCTAGATCCTGGGCCACAATGTCTTGCTTGGGAGCTTTTAAAGGTTGTTCCCAACCCTCCTTCACAAGACCAAGGGGACCTCTTACAGGGTGCCCAAAGAGGAGTTCAAAGGGGCTAAAGCCCACTCCTTTTTGTAGTACCTCCCTATAAGCAAAAAGGAGGCATGGCAACAGGACATCCCGTCTCCTTCTGAGTTTTTCAGGGAGTCCCATGATCATGCCTTTGAGAGTTTTATTAAACCTCTCAACCAGACCATTTGTCTGTGGATGATAAGGAGTAGTGAACTTGTGAGTTACACCGCACTCCTTCCACATAGCTTTAAGGTATGCAGACATGAAGTTACTACCTCTGTGTGATACCACTTCCTTAGTCAAATCCATTCTGGAAAATATTCCCAGGAGGTCTTTTGCCACTGCAGGAGCTGTAGTGGTCCTTAAGGGAATAGCTTCAGGATACCTAGTGGCATGGTCTACTACCACAAGGATAAACCTATTGCCTGAAGCTGTTGGAGGATCAAGGGGGCCAACTATGTCAATCCCTACCCTCTCAAAGGGCACCCCAACCCCTGAAAGTGGAATTAAGGGGGCCTTAGGTGTGCCACCAGTCTTCCCACTGGCTTGTTAGGTCACAAAGGAACAATACAACTCCTTGGCATCCTCTGATATATGAGGCCAGTGAAACAAAGGAACAAGTCTCTCCCAAGTTGTACTCTGGCCCAAATGCCCAGCCAAAGGAATATCATGAGCCAACATCAGAAGAGACTCCCTATACTGCAAAGGGATGACCAATCTCCTGGCAGCTCCAGGTTTAGGGTCCATTGACTCAGTGTACAGGAGGTTATCTTCCCAATAAACTTTATGGCTATCAGGGATATCCCCATTCTGCTGTTTGACAGCTTGCTGTCTTAAACCCTCTAGTGTCGGACAGGTCTGCTGTGCCACACTCAGCTCTTCCCTAGCAGCCACCCCTGCACCCAAAAGCTCAGCAGTCTCTGCTGCCAGCTCATCTGGTGTAGGTTCTGCACAGGGAGAGGATTCCTCCTCCTCAAAAGGGGAATCTTCTGGAGAGGGAGGGATAGTGGGCAAGGATTTACCCTTTCTACCCTCAGCTTTAGGGAGCACTTGGTCCATTTTTCCAGGATCCAAGTGTCCCTGTCCTCCTTGCTTCTGGGCCTGAGCCTTTCTGAGAGCAAAGATATGCCCTGGAATGTCCTGCATTGCTGCATGAGCCTCCAACTCCACTTCAGCCCAAGCTGATGTCTCCAAATTATTGCCTAGTAACCAGTCTACAGGTAAATCAGTGGCTACCACAACTTTCTTTGGACCAGTAACCCCCCCAGTTGAGATTCAGAACAGCCATGGGGTGCCTAAGAGTGTTGTTATGAGCATCAGTCACTTGGTACTGCTGACCATTTAGGTGTTGTTCAGGGTGAACCAGTTTCTCAGTCACCATAGTGATACTGGCTTCTGTGTTCCTGTAGTCCTCAACCTCAACACCATTTATTAGGGGTAGTTGCTTATACTTACCCATATTAAGGGGACAAGCAACAAAGGTGGCAAAGTCAATAACTGCATCAGAGAATAAAACAGCCTCTGTGGTCTCCCTAACAAGACCAACCCGAACTACATTACCAATGGTGAGCCCAGCTACACCCTTTGATTGTCTATTTGTAGTATTGTTCCTACCACCACTGCTATTACCAGGGGCACTAGAGGACGCAGTTGGGGTTGTGGTAGTGGGAGCCTTGGTGTTTTTCTCTGGACAAGTGTAATCACTTGCCCAATGGCCTTTACTTTTACATAAATAACACCATGGTTTCTTTTGATTGTTAGAAGAGGATTTGGACCCACCTACCCCAAAGGATTTTTGTGGGCCTCATGAAGACTCAGAATTATTTTTATCTTTGACCCCACCTTTGTCAGAAGACTTACCATCCTTCTTCTCGCCATCCTTGTCACCACATGCACAAGCTTTTCTGCTCACTCTTGTTCTGACCCAGTTGTCTGCCTTCTTTTCCAATTCTTAGGGAGAGGTCAGATCTGAGTCTACCAAGTACTGATGCAACAAGTCAGACACACAATTATTCAAAATATGCTCTCTCAAAATAAGATTATATAGGCTTTCATAGTCAGTCACCTTACTGCCATGTAACCATCCGTCCAAGGGCTTCACTGAACAGTCTACAAAGTCTGTCCAGTCTTGAGAAAACTCTTTTCTGGTATCTCTGAACTTTATTCTGCAGTGTTCAGTGGTTAAGCCAAATCCATCTAAGAGTGCATCTTTCAAAACTTTGTAGTTGTTGGCATCACTCTCTCTGACAGTAAGGAGCCTATCCCTATCCTTGCCAGTGAAAGATAGCCACAAGATAGCAGCCCACTGCCTTTGAGGGACCGACTGTACCATACAGGCCCTCTCAAGTGCAGAAAACCACTTGTTTATGTCATCCCCCTCCTTGTAAGGGGGGACAATTTTGTGCAGGTTTCTTAAATCTGATTCTCTAACAGGATGACTATCAAGAATACTGCTGCCGCCACCATGGGGAACTAACCCCAACTTCTGTGTTTCCCTCTCTACAGCCAGAGACTCCCTGTCTAAGGCCAACTGCTGCTGTCTCAGCTTCAGTCTGGCCTCTTCCAACCTCAGCTTTCTGAGTACCCTGTCTAGGGTGTTATCCTCAGGGTGGGAGGCTTGGGAATTCTCTGACACAGAGGTGATGTGGGAATGGGCAGAAGAAGACCTACCTCCAACTACCTGTACTCTAGTTACCTGGCCTTTTGGAGTGAAAGGTGCCCTACTAGTGTGTGACCCCCTCCGATTACCAGCCTGTTAGTAGAAAGGTCTTTTGAAGTACCCTCCCCAGAGTCCTCAGGGCCCTCCCCTGATTCTATCTGGGTACCCTCCTCCTCTACCTCCTGATCTTGGGTGGGACCAGACTGGTTCTGGTCCCTTTCAAGCAAAAGACTAAGGAGAAGATCTTTGGTGGCGTTCATACCAATTCTTAAACTTCTTTCTATGCAGAGACCCCTCAAACTTTTAAAGTTTAAATTGTCATAAGTTGTCTGTACAACTTTGGGAATGGCCTCTACTACAGACATAGTTGCAAGAAAGAGAGAAAAAAGTTAGAAAACTTTTTTAATGAAAAGAGAAAAACTTTTATAAAATGTTTCAGAAAGTTTTTAGCAAGAAAGTTAGACTGTTTAGGTTAACTGTGTATATTGCTTAGTATTTAGAATATGTTTTTTTTAATGAGAAGCACCAATGGCAAAGTGGGAAAGCAGTTACAAGTACTTATCCCACCGCTGCACCACCAATGTAGGAGGCTGGCCCAATTTATAGTGGGTACCTGAATGTACTTATACCTTGTGCCAGGTCCAGTTATCCCTTATTAGTAGATTAGTAGTGTTCTAGCATCTTAGGCTGATAGAGTTAGTTATAGCAGTGCAGCTTAGCCTGAACTAGGAGACATGCAAAGCTCTTAATATACCACTTATATCATATGGGTACTATATCATAAGAAACACAATACTCAGGGTTATTAAAAATAAAGGTACTTTATTTTAGTGACAATGTGCCAAAAATATCTCAGAGAATATACTCCCTTAGGAGGTAAGTAAAATACACAAAATATATACATAAACCAAAATCAGGTAAGTCAAACAGTCAGAAAATAGTGCAAACACAGTAGAATTCAATAGGATGCAATAGGCCTAGGGGCAACAAAAACCATATAATAAGAAAGTGGAATGCGAACCACAAATGGACCCCTAGGCTAGTGTAGTGTGTAGAGGGTCACTGGAAGTGTAAGAAACACTAAGTATTACTATTTCCCCAGAAACACCCTAAACTTGTGATAGAGGATTTTGCGAAGACCACAACAGACTGCAAAGCACTGAAGATGGATTCCTGGACCTGAGGACCTACGAAGGAAGGGGACCAAGTCCAAGAGTCGTGAAAGTGTCCGGGGGGGGCAGGCGCCCACTAAACCCTGCGTGAAGGTGCATAATGGCTGCCTTTGGATGGAAGAAGCTGAAGATTCTGCAACAAGGAAAGGCGGTAGGAACTTTTCCTTCATGCAGAAGAGGTCCCACTGAGTTCTGGAGGATGCAGAGTTGATCACAAACAAGCCTTGCTAGCTGCAAGAGTTGCAGTTGAAGAAAAAGGCTGCTGTCTGGGCCCAGGAAGGACCAGGATGTTGCCACTTGGGAGAGGAGACAGAGGAGTCCCTCAGAAATGTAGAGAACCCACGCACAAGAAGGTAGCTCCCGCAGAAGTCCTTGAACACGGGTTCAAGAAAACTGAAGCATGGGGGATGTCTCAACACTACAAAAGAGGGTGCCACGAAGCCGGAGGTCAACTCAGGGAGTTGCGCAATGCAGGATTTAGTGCTGGAGACCTGGGCTTGGCTGTTCATGAAGGATTCCTTGGAAATGTGCACATAAGGCATAGCAAGCGCAGTTCACACAGTGCACAGGATTACTGTCTGGAGGGGAGAAGCAAGGACTTACCTCCTCCAAATTTGGACAGTTGGACCACTGGATAGTCTGGGTCACTTGGGTCCATCACCTGTGTTCCAGGGGCCACGCTCATCAGGATAAAAGGAGTCCCAGAGTACCAGTGATGCTGAAGTTTGGTGCCTTCTGGAGCAAGATTCCATCAACCCATGGGAGATTTTTTTGTGACTTCCAGTGCAGGATGGAGGCAGGCAGCCCTCAAAGCATGCACCACCAGGAAACAGTCGAGAAAGCTGGCAGGATTAGTTGCTACAATGTTGCTGGTAGTCTTCTTGCTACTTTGTTGCAGTTTTGCAGGCGTCCTGGAGCAGTCAGCTGTCGATCCTTGGCAGAAGTCGAAGAGACAGGTGCAGAGGAACTCTGGTGAATTCTTGCAATTCGTTATCTGAGGAAAAGCCCACAGGAAAGACCATAAATAGCCCTGAGAGAAGGATTGGATTCAAGATGGCTGAGGTCTGGGACACACTGGAGGAGCTCTGGTCACCACCCCTGGGGTGGTGATGGACAGGGGAGTGGTCACTCCCCTTTCCTTTGTCCAGTTTCGTGCCAGAGCAGGGACTGGGGGTTCCCTGAACTGGTGTAGACTGGCTTATGCAAGGAGGGCACCATCTGTGCCCTTTAAAGCATTTCCAGAGGCTGGGGGAGGCTACTCCTCCCCAGCCCTTAACACCTATTTCCAAAGGGAGAGGGTGTAACACCCTCTCTCAGAAGAAATTCTTTGTACAGCCTTCCTGGGACTGGGCTGCCCAGACCCCAGTAGGGCAGAACCCTGTCTGTGGGGTGGCATCAGCGGTAGCTGCAGAGAAAACCCCAGAGAGCTGGTTTGGCAGTATCTGGGGTCCATAGTGGAGCCACGGGGATGCATGGGATTGGCACCCGAATACCAGATTTGGCATGATCTTAGACATGTTACATGGCCATATTCGGAGTTACCACTGTGAAACTACATATAGGTATCGACCTATATGTAGTGCACGCGTGTAATGGTGTCCCCGCACACACAAAGTCTGGGGAAGTGGCCCTGAACTATGTGGGGGCATCTTTGCTAGTGCAAGGGTGCCCTCACACTTAGTTACTTTGCACCTAACCTTCAGCAAGTGAAGGCTAGACATATAGGTGACTTATAAGTTACTTAAGTGCAGTGAAAATAGCTGTGAAATAATGTGTGCGTTATTTCACTCAGGCTGCAGTGGCAGTCCTGTGTAAGATTTGTCTGAGCTCCCTATGGGTGGCAAAAGAAATGCTGCAGCCCAAAGGGATCTCCTGGAACCCCAATACCTTTGGTACCTAGGTGCCATATACTAGGGAATTAAAAGGGTGTTCCAGTGTGCCAATTAGAATTGGTGAAAATGGTCACTAGCCTATAGTGACAATTGTAAAGGCAGAGAGAGCATAAGCACTGAGGTTCTGGTTAGCAGAGCCTCAGTGACACAGTTAGTCAATACACAGGTATACACATTCAGGCCACAAACTATGAGCACTGGGGTCCTAGCTAGCAGGATCCCAGTGAGACAGCCAAAAAAACTTACATACATGTCAAAATGGGGGTAACATGCCAGGCAAGATGGTACTTTCCTACAGTGTTCCTACAACAAATGGAAATAAGAGCTAAGAAAGTATTCCTGTTGGAAGCTCTACACTTTTGCCTATATCACAACTACTTGATCATTTTTACCTAGAGAAGAATGGTAACTCTATGAGTTTTTCTGGAGCTCCTGCCTACAAAAATATCTTTATGATGAGATTTGAGAAATAATTAATTTTCTCTGATTCAACTTGGATTGATAACTTGGTGGCCTATTGTTATAACATAAATGAAATCTTTTTTATATAACATGGTACAAGACAGGGTATAGAAGAGCACACATTTGCATTGAACACCAAGAACCCAAGGATTCAACTCATCCACAGCATTAGTGATTGTAATATTACATTTTTTAATGTATGGATAGAACATGACGATTACGGCTTGATCACTAGGCTCTGTAAGAACCTGACCGATTGCAATAACTCTCTGCTTTTTTAGAGATTTCATCCACCTTCTCTCATACAAAATATGTCTTATTCTCAGTTTCTCCACATCAAGAGAATGATTCCACAGTGTGTGAGTCAACCATGTAGGGACAAAACTATTATACCATAGCCAGAGGGTATCCCCAAAAACATTTGGACGATATAGCCACCAAGGTTATGACACTCGACTAGAACAGTTTATTACAAAAAACCAGCACAACCAAACCAGAGCAGTACATATTTGTGTCCAAATTGTCGACCAAATCAGCAACCATTAAACAGATAGTTTGCAGGACGTGTGAATTATTATATTCAGAGACAGACTTAAAAGGACTCCTTAGTCTAAAACCTTGGTTTGCACACACTCGCACCAAGACCCTAAATGAGGTTTTGGCAACACTCTAAGTGGTCATTGACCATAACTGGGCAGGGACCAAAAAACGCCATACTTGCATTCATTGCAACAATGTTGTCAGTTGGAATACAGCCACACACCCAACAACAGGGCAGTCAATCAAACTCAGAAATTCAGTGGATTGTAATACATCCAACATCGTTTACAGTATCAAGTGTCCATGTGGCCCGATGTATATCAGAAAAACTGAAAGGAAGATCAAAATCCGGATCACGGAACATAAGAGCATGATACGAAACAAGACTTAATTTAAATCTAATTTAGCAATCCATTGAATGGAGCACAAACATAATCTAGCTCAACTACAATTTCAGGTATTAGAAGTCATTAGAGTCAGCCCTGAAACGAATTGCTCCAGATTATTGTCACAGGAAGAAACTCATTGGATTCAACGTTTTAATACCATTACACCGAGGGGTCTCAATGGCAAACTTGAGTTGGCATGTTTTTTGTAATTGATACATTAGTATTTACACATTCTCCATCTTCCCTACGTTCTTATATTCCCTTTTCTTCCTGGTAACATTAAGTTAAATCTATTGATATCTCTTGTGAAATGGGGTTTCTATGTGTAACCAAGGGCATTGTATTTTGGAATCTTTCATTTGTACTAAATGTGGTTTCCCTATACACAAATGATATTGATGCAGTCAGTTTTACATGATGATTAAGATTAGACTACTTCCAATGTTAGAATTGTTGCATATGTCCATACATTGGATATTGCCATTTGAATATTGGGATTTGTGTGATTTTGTTGTACAGTACAATCAGCACTGTGGGTATTACATCCCAATGTCTTTAGTGTTGCTTGTTTTACAACAAGACTGTTTGCACTGCTTCCAACCGGTGTCGTGTCCCATTGGATTTATAATATGCGACTACAGTTTATAGGGGAGCATGTATACGTGCTTTGAATTTTTTTCTTCAATATGTTTCTTCATCTGGTCACTGTGGTATTTGCTAGCACGTCTTTTTTTCATTTTCACTAATTCTATCCACAGTCCCCTTTCTACGTTTACTATCTTCACGAGTTTACATCAGGTTTTTTTTAAGTAAAACATGGTGGTTAGGAAAAGTTACAGCTGAGCAAGTCTGCAAAGATGCTCACACTAAATGTTGGATAACGATTCAAGAGTGGCCTGACAGTGGTGGGGGTAAGTTTGCCTTTCCTGCAAGCACTAGAGTTACTTATGGAAGAGATCCGTGAGCATGAGTTGCTGAGGCTCACATACATATATTTTTGCAGGTATTCCTACGCCCCCTGGGCCTTTCTGATTACAAGAGGCTAGAATGCCTGCACTTTCCTCGATATTTTTACCTTTGAGAGTATTGTTAAGACGTACTCACTAGCTAGCAATAATTTCTGCCAACTAAATACAGGACGGTTAACTGCTGTCTTACATGAAGGTAGGCACTCTTGGTGAATAAATAGGCCACCATCCCAACCTGGAGCTGCAAAAGACAAGCTAGACTCACTGAAATTGTGTTTGTGGCATATCAATGGAGCGAACACCAAAAAACAACAAAAGGACTTAGCAAGTCTTTTGAGTGAACATCAAATGAATTTATTGCAAGAGACCTGGGCAATACAGCGATTTACAATAGATTGGTATATTGGTTTTTATTCCCCAGCACAAAAGGTTAAGAAGTTTGAGCGCCCAACAGGGGGTGGGGGAGCCTGGCAACTTTTATAACTGTAGCCTTCAATATACTTAGCGAGCAGCTAGAAGTAGATAGTGTAATAATTATAGTACTGCGACTACGGAACTGGCATGAAAGGATTAAGAGACCACTCATGGTAATTAACCTGCATATCCACCCTGTCGCTTGCTCTAGGAAGTTGTTGGCATCCAAACTGGTAGAAACATTATTAAAAAGTTTACAAGACCTGTTGTCCCAAAAATCCTAATGCCAAGTGATTTTATTATGAACTTGCTATGGCCCTTTGATAGAGAAGGACAAATCCTATACCAGGATGTCCTTCGGGCTGTTCCGAATAGTCAGATGGGGTAAAAAATCCCTGGTCCCTGTTAGAACTGGCATCATTGGCGTGGTCTCCTCTGTCTTTTATGCCTCTGCTTCCCATGTTTTGGCTGTGTGCTGGACTCTGTTTTTGCTGTTTTTGGTACTCTGGGCACTTTAACACTGCTGACCAGTCCTAAAGTGCATGTGCTCACTGTGTAAAATGTATGTGTAATTGGCTCTCCCCTGATTGGCACATTTGATTTACTAGTAAACCCCTAGCAAAGTGTGCTAGAGATGCCCAGGGCCTGTAAATCAAATGCTAGTAGTGGGACTCCAGCACTGGTTGTGCGACCCACATGAGTAGCCCTGTAAACATGGCTCAGACCTGCCACTGCAGTGATTGTATTTGCAGTTTTCAACTGCTAATTCAACCTGGCAAGTGCACCCACTTGCCAGGCCCAAACATTCCCTTTTTATATCTATAAGGCACCCATAAGGTAGGCCCTGCATAGCCCCATGGGCAGGGTGCAGTGTATGTTAAAGGTGGGACATGTACTGATGTGTTTTACCTGTCCTAACAGTGAAATACTGCCAAATTCAGTTTTCCCTGCTGGAGGGTCTATCTCTCTCATACGTTAACATGGGGGCTGCCTTTAAATACCTTTTAAGTGCAGTTTCCTTTCGGGGGTAGATAGAAATATGGAGTTTGATGTCTCTGAACTCACATTATAAAAATACATCTTTTGATAAAGGTGTTTTTTGAATTGTCAGTTTGAAAATGGCACTTTTAGAAAGTGGGCATTGTCTTGCTTAAACCATTATGTGACTCTGCCTGCTTGTGCATTCCCTGACTGGGTCAGACTGACAGTTGGGCTGTTTGTGAATCCCCTCTAGACAGTGACACAAAGGGAACTGGGGTGTAGCATGCATATCCTGATGGGCCATCTGGGCTAGAGTGAAGGAAGGAGTGGTCACTTACCCCTGAATGGGCTGTGCCTGCCCTCACACAATGCAGCTTCCAACCCCCTGGTGTGAGTCTGGAACCAGGCTTGGGAAAGGCAAGATCTTGTGAACAACAGAGACTTTTGCCTAATTCAAAGGCAGTAAGTAGTAGATCCAAAACCCCAGATTTGTGGACTACTTCTGGACTTAAGAGGATCCTCTGCCAGGAGAAGAGCTGAAGAGATGGAGGAGGAGTACTGCCCCTCTGCCTGTGACTGTGCTTTGCTGGGTTGGCCTGCAGTTGCTGCTTCTGCCTGAGAGAGGACAAAGACTGGACTTTGTGGTATATTCCTGCTTGTGAAGAATCTTCAAGGGCTTGGATTGAGCTTGCCTCCTGTTTTGAAGTCACAGGGCCATCAAATGCTTCCTCTGCCAGCACCTGGACTCTCTTCTGAGACTCCTGCCCTGCCAAGTTGTACCCATCCAATCCCTGGGGCCTTGCAAGGTGAAGCTGGTAGAGCAAAGACTAAAATCCATGCCCAGAAGACCTTGTGGGGAAAAGTTTGACGCACCACCTGCAACGCGGCTTAAAAACTATGCGACATGCGCCTCGCAGCTAATATTGACACTCCACCTGCATCCACCAGCTGGGACATTGATGCATTGCGGCTGGAGAAACGATGCAACACCCACTTGCGGCTTCTGATAATGACGCAAACCCCATGCAATGCAGTTTTCCAGCACCATGCGACCGGATTACGCATGCATGATCGCTCGATGGAAAAAATCAACGCAAGCCTGCACGCATCCGAGATGCTCATCCAGAAATCGACGCATCGCTCTCTTGTCCGAGAGAAAAATGGTGCATCACTGACCCGACTGGAGAAGAAACGATGCATGGCCTCAAATGTGAGTAAGGAATTGACGAATCACTGACTTTCCCGATGTACGATCGCCCGTGCGGCTTTGTTTTTGATGCAAACCATGTACCTGTATAAAACCAAGCCAGGATTTTGGGCAGAAAACCTTGCAGTAGTATTTAATGGAGCCCTTGAACTTAAAACTATTCCAATTTCAAACAGGGATTTATAATTATGCCTATTTTTAGGGGGGAAATCACTCCTGTACGTAAAAATATTGCTTGATCACTCTAACCGATACTGAGGCAAAGTATTTTGCAGGACTTCTTTTAATGGATCTTCTGACCTGGGCAACAGAAAATCATTTTATCCCTGCAAATCAATCAATCAGGTTTCGTCAGGCTGGCAGCGATGGCAGCTAACATTTTATCTTTGTTAATTACTTTAGATAAATACAACCTGAAAAATCAACCCATCTATCTGTGTTTTTTTTAATGTCAAGTCAGCTTTAGACTATGTGCAGCGTAACTGTCTTTGAATAAAGTTAGACTCTTGGTGTATTCCTCCTCACTTATTAGGATCAACACAGATGTTGTACTCGGATACTTGAAGGAAGGTGAAGATTGAAGATGCCTCCTTCTTGTCCAGGAAAATAGAAACTAAACAATTACTACAACAAGGCTGTGTGCTTGCACCATATTCACTTAACCTCCTTTTATCAGATAGGCCTCCAGCCTTGGATGAAGTGAACACACATCCCCAAAACTGGGAGGTATGTTCATCTCAACCCTCCTATATGCAGATGATGTGATACTTTTGAGTCAAACAACAATAGGTCTGCAACAGCTTACTGACAGCCTGTTTGAGTATACAGAGGTTACCAGAATGATAGTAAATGAGAAAAACAAAAAAACATTATGGAAGTAAGTCAAAATGTACAGAAAACGTATGTGGTACCTGCAAGGGCAAGAGCTAGACCTGGTAAAATTCTACAGATATCTGGGAGTCCTATTTGATGGAAGGGGCTCTTTTTGGAACCAAAAGCATGATCTACAGAGGAAAGGAAATGTGCTGATGCTTGCTTTCGCACATTGCTGAGATTGCTAGATGGCCCAAGGTATCGGCCTTTGTTACAAGTAATTGCTGCAAAAATTAGTACCGAGTATAAGTTATGGAAGTGCAGCACTACGAGGAAGAGATGTGAACATTTTGAATGGGATCATTGCAAAAATATTCAGGTCCCTCTTCCATCTCCCATGGCATACCTCCCAAGCTCAGATAAGGCTTGAGTGTGGGTATTTGAATCAAATCATAGCAACAAAGGGGAGTTATATTGAAGTATAGAGAATTAGCACTTAACTACTAGAAACCAGCTTTGTTAAGCACTTTGGGAAGATGTTATCACAAATATATGAGCACCATCCATGCAGTATGTGGATGAGGCACGGGACAACGTGGGTGTTCAACCTCTCTGGGAAAGTAGAAAACCTTATGATGCTGTTAAAAAAAGCTATTAGTCACACAAGGAAGAAAATTTCCTCAATAACCGATGAGGGGACCTTTCCAGATAGGTCACATTCATGGATGCTTATAAATGAATATAATATTCTTAAACCTCAGCCCTACCTAGAGACTGGGTGGACAAGGAAGCAAAATGACTTATTTATTGGATATAATGTTAGTGTCCTACCAGGTAAGGCTCATCAAGTCCCTTTAATACAGGACTTGAACAAGACTTTGTGTAGGTTATATGGTCTTGAGAAAGAAAATATTCCCCTTATGATCTTATGATGTTTTTGTAGATGTTTGCTAAGTGAGAGAATGCCCTGCTTAAGGTAGCTTTTAATCAGAGAGGAATTTGTATATGTAGACAAGCAGTTATCACTAGTTTCAAAACAACAGACACAATTTTAAACCCTAAAAAGCTGCATGATTACGAAAACTGTATAATTGATTAGGTTGCAGGGTGTTAAGTGCCTTAAAATCCAGTATGACCCGCTGATACAAGAAAAGAGTAAAAAAACTGTTAGGGGCATAATTTGTATTGCAGTTAAGTAGGTTGTGGGGAAGTCCTTGTGTATTGTATTTTAAAAGCTTTTTATAATAGGCTTTGAGCAACTCGTATTTTAAACATGTTGGAACTGTTTTAGCTCTGTAATGTGGCTTGTGTAAAATGCTGTATGTCATCATATGTTAAGGGAACCGAATCTCCTCGGAACAACTCACATCGACCCTCTCTCAGAACCCACCCACCAGCACTACAGACCCCAACGAAGCCGCCAACAACCTCACAAGCTGGATCTCAGACTGCGCCAACCTCCTGGCCCCCCTGAAGACCCAAGCAAACAGAAACAGCCACAAGAAAAATTCCTGGTTTACCCCCGACCTCAAGGACTCCAAAAAAGAATGCCGCACCCTCGAGAAGACTTGGCGCCTCAACCAGACCGACGAAAACATGTCTGCTCTCAAAAACGCCACCCGCAAACACCACCAACTCCTCCGCGCAGCACGAAAATCAGCCTTCCAGAACAGACTAGACAGCAACGCCCACAACAGCAAGGAACTATTTGGCATCGTCAAAGAGCTCTCCAACCCCGACGCCGAAAACAACTCCATCCCTCCCTCACAGGACCTCTGCGACTCCCTCGCAGCTTTCTTCCACCACAAGATCACCGACATCTACAACAGCTTCACCACAACCAACTCGAACCCTCCACCGGAACCCGCCACCGACAACACCACCATCCACACCTGGAACCCAACCTCCACTGAGGAAACCACCCGCGTCATGAACTCCATCCACTCAGGATCACCATCCGACCCCTGTCCGCACCACATCTTCAACAAAGCCGACAACATCATCGCACCCCACCTCCGAGACGTCATCAACACATCTTTTTCCACCGCCACCTTCCCGGAGAACTGGAAGCACGCTGAACTGAACGCCCTCCTAAAGAAACCAACAGCAGACCCCACCGAACTCAAAAACTTCCGGCCCATCTCGCTCCTACCGTTCCCCGCCAAAGTGATCGAGAAAATCGTCAACGCTCAACTCACCACCGCCCTGGAAACCAACGACTCACTCGACCCCTCACAGTTCGGCTTCAGAGCTAACCACAGCACCGAGACCGCCCTCATCGCAGCCACGGACGACATCAGATCCCTGACCGACAAAGGAGAAACCGTGGCCCTCATACTCCTGGACCTCTCTGCAGCATTCGACACGGTCTGCCACCGCACCCTGATACGTCGCCTAAGCAACGCCGGCATCAGAGGCAAGGCCCTGGAATGGATCACCTCCTTCCTCTCCGGAAGAACTCAGAGAGTCCGCCTCCCCCCCTTCAGATCCACGGCTACGGAGATCATCTGCGGCGTCCCCCAGGGATCCTCCCTCAGCCCCACCCTCTTCAACATCTACATGACCCCCCTGGCGAACATCGCACGCAAACACGGACTCAACCTCATATCCTACGCAGACGACACCCAGCTCATCCTATCCCTCACCAACGACCCCACCTCAGCAAGAACCGGACTACACGAAGGCATGAAGGAAGTAGCGAACTGGATGACAGACAGCCGGCTTAAACTGAATACAGAGAAAACGGAGGTCCTCATCCTCGGCCCTACACCTACCGCCTGGGACGACTCCTGGTGGCCTCCCGCCCTAGGCAGCACTCCCCAACCCACCGACCACGCACCCAACCTCGGTTTCATCCTGGACTCTTCCCTCTCCATGACCAGACAGGTCAACTCGGTGACCTCAGCATGCTTCAACACCCTCCGCATGCTCCGCAAGATCTTCCGCTGGATCCCCACCGACACCAGGAAGACCGTCACCCACGCCCTCGTCACCAGTCGCTTGGACTATGGGAACGCTCTGTACGCCGGCATCACCATCAAGCTGCAGAGGAAACTTCAACGAATCCAGAACGCTGCTGCACGACTTATCCTGAACATACCCCGCCACAACCACATCTCCGGACACCTGAGGAAACTCCACTGGCTCCCAGTCAACAAGAGGATAACCTTCAGACTCCTCACCCACGCATACAAAGCCCTGCACAACCGCGGACCAGAACTCATCAACCACTGCATCTCCTTCTACACTCCTCCTCGCACCCTACGCTCGACCGGACAAGCCCTGGCAGCCGTACCACGCATTCGCAAAGCCACTGCCGGAGGCAGGTCCTTCTCTTACCTAGCAGCGAAGACCTGGAACTCCCTTCCCAGCCACCTTCGCGCCATACAAGACCACCTTCACTTCAGACGGCAGCTCAAGACCTGGCTCTTCGAGCATTGACCCCCCCCCCCACAGCACCTTAAGACCCTTACGGGTGAGTAGCGCGCTTTATAAATGCGACTGATTGATTGATTGATTGAAGGGTATATAAGCTCAGGATTTAAGCTCTTTAGTATCGAGGCACGTTGATACTTTTTTGTTATTGTACTGTAGGTTGTACAAAAATGTATTTGATTGTATATTGTGTGTTTCAATATAATTTTTTTAGGATTAGTGCAATGGGTTTAATTAACTATGCACTTCTAAATAAAATTTGAATTTGAATTCGCAAAGATGTAGTGATCATGTCACCACTTGTTTCACCCAGTTTGGTCATTTTATTTTTGACTAGAGGGTCACATATTTGCATTGTTTGGTCCACGGTTAATCCGTTCGCTTGTTGCCCCGTGGGATCCGTTTTGGAAGAGTAGTTTAACATGGCGGTACCTCTGCTGTGGGTGGTCCTAATTTTAGAACATTGGTAAGGCATTAAAGTATGCAATTAATCATTTTTTTTTAACTTGGTCACTTCACTGAATTACGGGCATGTTCTGTTTGTTCAACATTTACGGAGAAACATCACACTTTGGCCCAAATTTAAGAAGGGCCTAGCGCCAACTATCGCCACATTAGCATCATTTTTTAATGTGGTGTGGTGATGTGGTAATGTGGTAATGTGGTGATAGTGTAGCAAAAATTCATCGCTATATTTTCAAAGTGGTGCAATGATTGCATTGCACCACTTTGTAAACCCCTGCGCAACATTATGCCTGCGCCAATCATAATGTATGCAAGGGGGTCATTCCCCCATTAGGGGTGGTGCAAAAATGGCACTGTGGAAACAGAGATTTCACTGTGCCATTTTTAGCAGCATTTTTAACGTCTGCACAGAGCAGACATTAAAAGGAGGCACACCATTATTTTTAATGGGCTTCTTTGCAGGATTAGCACAAACATTTATGGCGCTAATCAGCAAAGTACAACAATAGCTTAAAAAATGACGATGCTATTGTCTCAAACCTATACCATGGTGCGCTGTATGTTAAATACGGTGCACACATAGTGGGGTGACAGGGGTGCAATGGGCCGTAAGAAAAGTAGCGCTTCATGACATGAAGCAACACTTTTCTTAAATCAGGGCCTTTATCCTTTAAGGCTCTGGCTTCTGATTTTTAAGGCAGTGGTATACTTCATACTATCTATGAGTCTTCAGTAAGTAACACATAGCTTCTTCTTTTTCTCTAAGCATTGAAGTGGTCAACATCTAGATGGCCCGGGTTTAGCACCTTGCATGTTTGAGCAGATAGGTTACATTTATTGGGCGTATACAGTTTGGGTTTAGTCAAATTTAGTTTGTTTCACATTTTTTTCTTGTGCGCGGACTGGAGGGTACTGTCTAAAGGCGCGGGTGCATGCGCGCATCGTTTCACATCGTAACCCTCTTATGCCTTGCACTGTAGCCAGTGATTGCACTCTGAGCATGGAGTTTTCAGATGTGTTCATAACTTTTACAGCATTGGAGACCTGTATCATCATTACGTCATTGTCATAAGCAACAGTATGTTTAATTTTCATCCCTGTTTTTGTTTCCCGATACCCTTGAAGAAGGGACACTTTAGTCATGAAATGCTTTGGATGCTGTATATCTCAAGCTGCAAAGTAATATAAGAATATATTGTTATGTAATGTTGTGTTTTTATTAACATTAGAGCATGGGTCATTGTATCAGCGTATATTGCATGTTAGCAATTAGGGCTTTACAGCTGTGTTATTGAGTAATACAAATTGTTCACAAAACATTGTCTTGGATCAAGCATTTGTTAAAATTGAAGTCACTGGTGTCCAGCTGTGCACACTATCCCTGAGTCACTGTTGTGGCTTGGATTATTTGGCAAGTTTATATGTACACTACGGCAAAGAAAAGTATGTTTTGACCTACCAAATCCTTTTTATACAGGAGATACTCCTTTGGTAGCATTATACAGATGACTTCCTAGTTACATGGAAAAGGAATGATGAGACGGTCCAAGAATTCCACAGCGGGCTTCAGTACACTATGAGCAATACCATTCTCCCCTTCCTAGATATTGACGTTTTTTCTGCTGAAGGGGTTCTCAAAATGAGAACCAACAACAAACTTACAGGCACGAACAGCTTGCAAATATTCAACAGTTTCCATCTATGACCACTATAAGAAAATATCCTGTATAGTCTATTTTAGAAAATCCAAAGGAACTACAGTAACATCCATGATTATAACCAACAAGCAGGCAAATTTGCAGAGAACTTAAGGAAATAGATACTATCTGAATCACATTATTCAAAAGAGATACAAGCGAGCAGGAAACTAGAAAAGAGAAAGACTTCTTGGTCGATGTGACAACATTCCAGAGACCGACACTCTAAATTGTGTAACCACATGCAGCATCGCTTCGAACCATGTTAAGAAGATTATCAACAAGGACTGGTGTTTAATTCATTGTGAAACATTGAGGGGTTTATTATGACCCCGGCGGTCGGTGTTATAGTAGCGGTAGTACCGCCAACAGGCTGGCGGTACAAACTGCCATATTATGACATTGGCGGTTTGGCAAAAGCCAAACCGCCAATGTACCACATTGACCACCATGGCAGTAATGACCGCTGAGTTGGAGACTATAGTCTCCAGCTCGGCGGCCGTCACTAGGCCCCCCATGGTAATATGACCCAGCCCACCGCCATGGTTTCTGTGGCTTTTTTACCGCCACAAAAACCATGGCGGTAGGCATTATCAGTGCCAGGGAATTCCTTCCCTGGCACTGATATGGTCTCCCCTGCCCCCCTTTCCCTCCCCAGAGTCCTTGCCCACCCTCCCCTTCCCCCTCCGGCCTCCCCCCTATCTACACACACCTACGCGCACAGACATACACACGCACACACACACGCATACCTGCATTCACCCATGCATGCATACATCCATGCACACGCATTCACACACACTGACATACATACAGGCATACACGCATTCACACATCAGAACATACATGCACACTCACATCCATTCATGCATACACGCATTCCAGACAACCCCTACCCGCATGCACACACAGAAACACACACAACACACCTACGACCCCCCTCCTCTGTCGGAGCACCCGACTTACCTGCTTGCAGGGGGTCCTCCAGCAGGAGACGGGACGCAGCGCTGCTGCAGGCAGTAGCGTCCACCAGCAGAACACCACCAGGCTGTATCATGGATCTTGATATGGTCGGCGGTGTACTGCCGTGGCGCTGCTGCTGGCAGCAGCACCACCTTACCGCCGTCCTCCACCATTATCGTAGCTGGAATTCCGCGACCCTTATGGGGGAATTCCGGATAGGGTCATAATATGGCAGACGGTAGGTAGCCACGGCGAAGGTCTTGTGGCGGCCGTCGCTATGGCGATAGGTGTCATAATGAGGGTCTGAATCTTGAGAGACAAAGATTTGCTTATAAAAGAGGTCACAAATGTCTGTGACCTATTAATCCACCTATAATTATACACATCACCTGTAGAAACGAATGTGGTATCACAATTGTGGGGTCTACTACCAGCTGTAGTTTATTACTCATGTGACTCCTGTAACATATGGTATTTAACTAGCTCCACGAAGACCTTAGATTTAGGTCTGAAGACACAATGAATATTCAAAAGGCATACCAACACACATGGTCTATATGATTTTGGTCCATGTAGTTTTAGATATATTGGGATGACCAGAAGGAAGATTAGGACCCAAATAGGAGAACATCAGGTACAAAAAGGTCACTACTAAAATGAGCAGTTACTAGTTGTCAGCTAACCAAAGTATTGACAAGTTACAGTGGGTGGTCTTGGAAACCATGGACAATACTAATGAACCTTCTGATAAAATCGTCTTAAAAAAAGAAACAACTTTGCATTTATCACCTACGGACATTTAGAAGTGGCCTTAATGACAATATCCCCTGGTTGGTCTTTTCATGTTAGGGAGGTTTACACTGAATAACATATTCCTCTAGTTATTCTGTTGGGCATCTGCCGGTTCTAGTACACTAAGGCCCTCCTTATGTCATTGGCTGTAAATCCCGCTTACCGCTGCGGTGATGGCCGCCACCATTCCGCTGCGGTGGCGAATATCGGTTCGCCATATTATGATGACACGCATACACCAAACTGACAGAATATTGCCACAAACACAAATCTGCCAGCTCAAAGATCTGTGCTAAAGTGGCGGTACGAACACCCATACCGTTACACCAACAAAACAACGCCCACCACACTATGACCCACGAATCACCACGACGGACATTCAATGGCGGTAAACCATTGGTGGTACACAGCAGTGTGCTCAGAATGGTCACCCTAATACAAAACAAAACAACATTGGCCAAAACTAAACACATACACCTGGCACTCATACACACACCACACCCACCAACCCAGAGCACTATAAAACACACACCCACATCACACACCACCCTTTACAAATACCAATAAGCGCCACAAGACTAACACAAAGACCACTGAGACAACTACACACACACACCACAAACACTCATACATCTGTGACGCACCCCAGATCACACACCCCGCCACATCACTCAACACCCTCTACACAACACACACCTGCGAGGATAACCTCTCCCGCTGCATGAGGGACATCACTAATTGGATGATCGAATCCAGACTTAAATTTAACTATGGGAAGTCGGAAGTTTTGTTTCTAGGTAATGGTTCCCCTGCCTTCCCTCTTCTATCATTCTCAGATACTTTTAATAATCTTCCCCCTCCCAAAACACAATTTAAGAGTCTGGGCGTGTGGCTCGATCCTCAGCTTACCATGGATTCTCAAGCCAATAAAGTTTCCTCCACTTGTTTCGGTCTCCTACGTGCGTTTAGGAAGATTCTCACCCTTCTCCCTCCCACCGCCAGAAGAATTCTTATCCAAGCTTTAATTCTTTCTCGGCTTGACTACGGAAACTCCTTGTTCCTTAGCTCTCCGCTTTACGTAATCCAGAAGTTGCAGAGAGTGCAAAATGCAGCAGCCCGGCTTCTTATTCAATTACCAAAATATTCTTCTGCCAAATTGGCTAGTTCTACTCTCCACTTGCTCCCCATCAAGGAGCGGATTCACTTTAAATCACTTTGTATTGTTCACAGGTCCCTACATGGTAGGGGTCCAAACTTCTTAAGAAAACTGATTTTCTTATATACTCCATCTAGGAATCTACGGTCTTCCTCTCTTAGGTATGTCCACATTTCTCGATCTAAGAGAGCCTGGGGTAGCAACTCCTTCTCTAGTAAAGCTGCCTGTCTCTGGAATGCCCTTCCCTCGGAGCTCCGCCATGAATCCTCAGAGCGACTCTTCAGTAAAAAACTTAAAACTATTCTTTTCCATAACTAATTCTTGTCCTCCTACCTGTACGTGATTTCTGCTGCTGTTAGCGCTGGGATGCCCTTGGGTAACTATGCGCTCTATAAATCAAAAAAACTAAACTAAACTAAACTAAACCACACAACACCCATTGTCAGGAATCCCCAAGGCACCTCCTGCATTATCTGTCAGCATCCCCAGGGATTAATGTTAAATCATATCTCTGTTCTTGGTTAAACCTTCATTTTCTAAGTAAATATAATGGTGGTATTTACAACCCTGGCAGTCGGTGTTAAAGCGGCGGTAGGACCGCCAACAGGCCGGCGGTAAAAAAAATGCAATTACGACCGTGGTGGAAACCGGCAACATAGACAGCCACTTTAACACTCCGACCGCCACGGCGGTACAAACAAACAGCGCGGCGGTCACCTCCAACAGACAGGAAGGAGACTTTGTACCACCCACACTATTATGACAGGCCAATCCGCCACATTTTCCGGGGCGGATTCACCGCAGATAAAAACACGGCAGAAACAGGAATCCCAAAGGGAAAACGCTCACCTCTATACACCCCACGAGGACCGAGGACACCATGGATCCGTAACTCCAAATTCTCCCTGCAAAAGTCTTCCTGCTCCTCTACCAGGAGCACGAACGCCGGCGACGAAGACCACGGTGAGTACAGCACCTACGACACATGGGAGGGGGGAGGGAAAAGAGAGTGACACACACACGCAACACGTAACACCCCCAACCTCACCCACTACAACACACACACTAATGCAAATCAAGACATCACAGTTACACCCCTCAAACCCCCCGGAAGAATGCAAAGACAATAGAAAATGAGTGTAACCATTGTAATATATTAAAAGTAGGCAGAAATAAAAATATACACCATGTACAAAAGATATACCAAGCATAGTAGTCCAGGTAGTGCTCTAATAAAGTCCGTGGAACACTGGGACCACACGGTATGGGCGAGGCCCACACAAGATCCCCGGCCATGATGGAGAGAACACTGCAGGGGCATCAGAGAGCAACTGAACAGGCACCTCAGGGGGAGGGAAAGGGGGGGGACCTCAGCCGCTTGAGTGCACGACGCCAAATCCACGAGGGGGCCACATGCCCACTGCCATATCCTGGGGACTGCAAAGCCACAGTCTCTCAAGTCTCTACAGTGGGTGGGTTGTCCACTGCCATATCCTGGGGAGTGCAAAGCCACAGTCTCTCAAGTCTCTACAGTGGGTGGGTTGTCCACTGCCATATCCTGGGGAGTGCAAAGCCACAGTCTCTCAAGTGGATAACAGTCTCCACTGGTTCTGGAGGGGGCATGGTGCCCAGAGTGCTTCATCCTGCTAAGGACAGAGGTAGTGGATGACAGTCTCCACTGGTTCTGGAGGGGGCATGGTGCCCAGAGTGCTTCATCCTGCCAAGGACTGAGGTAGTGGATGTCAATCTCCACTGGTTCTGGAGGGGGCATGGTGCCCAGAGTGCTTCATCCTGCCAAGGACAGAGGTAGTGGATGACAGTCTCCACTGGTTCTGGAGAAGGCATGGTGCCCAGAGTGCTTCATCCTGCCAAGGACTGAGGTAGTGGATGTCAATCTCCACTGGTTCTGGAGGGGGCATGGTGCCCAGAGTGCTTCATCCTGCCAAGGACTGAGGTAGTGGATGTCAATCTCCACTAGTTCTGGAGGGGGCATGGTGCCCAGAGTGCTTCATCCTGCCAAGGACTGAGGTAGTGGATGTCAATCTCCACTGGTTCTGGAGGGGGCATGGTGCCCAGAGTGTTTTATCCTGCTAAGGACAGAGGTAGTGGATGACAGTCTCCACTGGTTCTGGAGGGGGCATGGTGCCCAGAGTGCATCATTCACCCCGTGACGGACTCAGTTGCGTCAGTGCCCTTGCCGCTCATGGGCCAGCGGTGCTTGAGATGGCGGTGCCCTGTTCAGCGGTGTTTGAGATGGTGGTGCCCTGTTCAGCGGTGCTTGAGATGGTGATGCCCTGTTCAGCAGTGCTTGAGATGGTAGTGCCCTGTTCAGTGGTGCTTGAGGCGGCGATCTCCATGGCAGGGACTCAGTTGATGGCGGTCCTTCATGGCCCAGCGGGGCATTTTGCTGGCGGGCCTTCATGGCCCAGCGGGGCTTGTGCTGGCGGGCCTGTCCTGGGCAGGTTGGCTGGTGCTGGCGGGCCCCTCCTGGGCAGCTGGTCTGGTGCTGGCGGTCCTGTCCTGGGCAGGTGGGCTGGTGCTGGCGGTCCTGTCCTGGGCAGCTGGGCTGGTGCTGGCGGGCCCCTCCTGGGCAGCTGGGCTTGTGCTGGAGGTGGCCTCCTGGGCAGCTGGGCTTGTGCTGGCGGGCCCTTCCTGGGCAGGTGGGCTGGTGCTGGCGGGCTCCTCCTGGGCAGCTGGGCTGGTGCTGGCGGTCCTGTCCTGGGCAGGTGGGCTGGTTCTGGCGGTCCTGTCCTGGGCAGCTGGGCTGGTGCTGGTGGGCCCCTCCTGGGAAGATGGGCTGGTGCTGGCGGTCCTGTCCTGGGCAGGTGGGCTGGTGCTGGCAGTCCTGTCCTGAGCAGCTGGGCTGGTGCTGGCGGGCCCCTCCTGGGCAACTGGGCTTTTGCTGGCAGTCCTGTCCTGGGCAGCTGGGCTTGTGCTGGAGGTGGCCTCCTGGGCAGCGGGCATGATGGCGGTCTTGTCCGCCGTGCTGCTCTTCCCAGACTTGCCGGGTTTCTTGTGGCCCTTCCCCACCTTGGAAGGTGTCACAGCTGACTCCACACACCCACAGGGACCCCTGGGAGCGGCTTTGGTGGCTGGAGTCTTTCCCCTCTCCTGCCGGGCACAGGCAAACTTCTGATGCTTCACAGGTGGGGGACTGTCTGTGCTGTGGCTCCTTGCCACAATGGCTGCCCTGGTGGCCGGTGCACTCCAAATTCTGGTGACTACAGGCACCACTGGTCCCGGAGAGGTTGTGGCTGAGGTGCTAGTTCGGGACCTATGAGACGGACAGTGTGGGGGAGGTGTGGGAAAGAGGTCAAGGTTGGACAGGAAAAGTTTTTTGGACACACTGGGACGGGTAGATAGAGGGGGTTTGCGAGTGGAGAAAGAGGTTGTGGTTGTAGGAGGTGTACTTTTGGTGACTTTGGGTGAAGGTGCATGTGCTGGAGGCTGTCGTGAGGTGGATGGCTGTTGGGTGGGTGTGTGCCTGCGTTTGTGTATCTTGGGAGGGGTCATCACAGACACACTGGGAGAGGACACAGGGGATGTGTGAATGGTAGTGGGGGTGGTGACTGCACGTGAGCGGGGTGTGGTGGTGGGTGTGCTGGAGAGGGACGTAGTGGCTGTAGAGGTAGTGCATGCAGGTGTGAGTGTAGACGAGACTGGGAGGGAGGAGGGAGACGACGAGGAGGAGGGGGACACAGTGGAGGCAGTGGATGTTGGTGTGTCTGCACGTGTGTGATGCTTGCGTGAGTGCGTGTGGGATGTGTGGTGTTTATGTTTGCCTGAGCTTCCCTTGTGTGTTGACGTGTGTGCATGCTTGTCTTTAGGTGTGCTTGGGATAGGCTGAGGTACAGGGCATTGGGTCGGGGTGGAGGAAGTTGGAGGGGGGAGGCTTGGCACAGGGACAATGGCTGCCATCAGTGCTGAGGCCAGAGTCTGAAAAGCTCGCTGAAGGGGGAAACATCCTTTTTTATGACTTTTTTGTTACGAAAGTCGTGGTTAACGAAAGCGTAAAAACGCTTTTTTTAACCACTACTTCGTATTTTTGTGCCTTAACTACGTATGTTCTGAACAACGAACATGCGTGGTTAAGGTACAAAGAAGGGAGTTGGCGAAGGTAAGTGGTGGGTTTAGGTTTTGGGGTAGGGTTGGGAGGGTGGGGCGTTTTTGGTTTGGGGGAGGGGGTGGGGGGTTAGGGGGTCTTAGGTTTTGGGGTGGGGTTGGGGGGGTCGGGCGTTTTTGGTTTTGGGGAGGGGTGGGGGGTTAGGGGGTTTTAGGTTTTGGGGTGGGGTTGGGGGGTGGGGCGTTTTTGGTTTTGGGGAGGGGGTGGGGGGTCAGGGGGTTTTAGGTTTTGGTGTGGGGTTGGGGGGGTGGGGCGTTTTTGGTTTTGGGGAGTGGGTGGGGGGTCAGGGGGTTTAAGGTTTTGGGGTGGGGTTGGGGGGTGGGGCGTTTTTGGTTTTGGGGAGTGGGTGGGGGGTCAGGGGGTTTTAGGTTTTGGGGTGGGTTTGGGGGGTGGGGCGTTTTTGGTTTTAGGGAGTGGGTGGGGGTCAGGGGGTTTTAGGTTTTGGGGTGGGGTTGGGGGGTGGGGCGTTTTTGGTTTTAGGGAGTGGGTGGGGGTTTTCGGTTTTAGGGTGGGGTTGGTGGGGTGGGGCGTTTTTGGTTTTGGGGAGTGGGTGGGGGGTCAGGGGGTTTTAGGTTTTGGGGTGGGGTTGGGGGGGTGGGATGAGGGATGTAGGGTGAATGGTGCCTATTGCTAATGATTTTATCAGGAATGCCTTTACAACAAAATATCGTTGTTAAGGCATTCGTGGTAAAATTATTAGTAGTAAGGACGAGGTCGGTGTTCCGACCTTGTTGTTAAGGTTAGTAGTTGTTTTTAATTCGGTGTTCCGTCATATAATCCGCTGAAGGGCTGCCTGACCAGAATGAATGCCATCCAGGAATGAATTTCTTTGTTGCAACTGCCTTTCTACACCCTGGATGGCATTAAAAATGGTAGACTGCCCAACAGTGAGGGACCTGAGGAGGTAAATGGCATCCTCACTGAGGGCAGCAGGGGTGACTGGGGCAGGGCCTGGGGCGAAGGTGATACCCACCCTCCTGGGTGAGCGGGCACGGGGCAAAGGCTGAGGGGCTGCTGGGAGGGCGGTGCTGGTAGGGGGGGTCGCAACTGTACCTGTAGATGCGGGGGGCACAGATGTTGACGCCACCACAAGGGAGCTCCCATCAGAGGACGAGTCCGTGTCGCTGGTGTCAGCTCCTGTCCCCGCCGTGGAGCTCCCCTCGCCCTCCGTCCCACTGGTGAACTCCGAGTCCGTAGTTTCGCCCTCCAGGGCCATGTAGGATGCAGCTCCCTCTTGCGCTGGTGACATAGGTATGTTGACATTACAATTGAAAGAGCATTTTGTCACTGTAATTGCTAATACACTATTTCGAAATCACAGACAGACTCCAGATTGTTTTGTGCTTTAAGTCTGTTTATTTAAGTGCTCAATATTGGAGGGGGTAGTGAATTGGTGAGGGGTGATGGCGGAGGAATGTCCTAGGCAGAGTCCAGTCTATTAGCCTCACTGGTGCATTGCGCATATGGGCATAGGAAGTGGAGCTGGGGCAGTTTATGTATGGACAGGGTGACAAAGTGGGACAGTAGGATGACAATCAGGGTGGTCTTGTCTCTTGGCGGGGGTCTTGGCATCGTGCTCTGTCTTGTTCCTGGATCTCAGGGACTGTTTGCGGGGTGGTTCTCCCTCTGCAGGGGGTGGGTTGCTGGTGTGGTGATCCTGTGGCGGGGCGTCCTGTCCACTAGCGCCGGCGGAAGTGGTGGGCAGTTCATCGTCCATGCTAGTGTCAGGGGCCCCTTGTAGTGCCACAGTGTCTCTCCTGGTGTTGACGATTTCCTTCAGCACCCCTACGATGGTGCCCAGGGTGGAGCTGATGGTTCTGAGTTCCTCCCTGAAGCCCATATACTGTTCCTCCTGCAGGCGCTGGGTCTCCTGAAACTTGGCCAGTACCGTTGCCATCGTCTCCTAGGAGTTGTGGTAGGCTCCCATGATGGAGGAGAGGGCCTCGTGGAAAGTGGGTTCCCTTGGCCTGTCCGCCCCCTGTTGCACAGCAGCCCTCCCAGTTCCCCTGTGTTCCTGGGCCTCCGTCCCCTGGACCGTGTGCCCACTACCACTGCCCCCAGGACCCTGTTGTTTTTGGGGTGGTGGGTTAGCCTGGGTTCCCTGTAGTGGTGGACACACAGCTGATTGATATGTCCTGGGGACGGAGGTATGGGCCCGCTGGGTGGGTGCTGTGCTGGTGTTTCCAGAGGGGGGAAGGTCCGTGGTGGCCTGTGACTGGGTCAGGGCAACCGACTGTCCAGAGGTCCCCAATGGGCCGGGCTGGTCATCTAGATCCAGTTGGACAGAGCTGCTGTCATCACTGTGGGCCTCTTCTGTTGGTGGTGTGGACATGTGTAGACCCTCCTGTCCGGTGACGTTGGGTAGGGGTCCTGCAGGGGTATACAAGGATGGTTATTATGTCTGTGTGTGTCATGGTGTGCAATGGGTGGATGACCATGTACCCCAGTGCTTGCATTCCTGTGTGGGACCTTGTGTGATGATGGTTTAGGGGGTTGTATGGGTATGTGCAGTGGGCATGTGTTGGACTTTTTTGCTTATGCAGGGTCATCCTGAATCTTTTTGCCTCCTGCCTCCTATTTTTTTCTGACCTGTCGCTGTTGGCTTTTGAACTCTGAGCACTTTCCCACTGCTAACCAGTGCTAAAGTGCATATGCTTTCCGTGTAAATTGTATGTAATTGGTTCTCCATGATTGGCCTATTTGATTTACTAGTAAGTCCCTAGTAAGGTGCACTAGAGGTGCCAGGGCCTTAAAATCAAATGCTACTAGTGGGCCTGCAGCACTGGTTGTGCCACCCACATAAGTAGCTCTGTAATCATGTCTCAGACCTGCCACTGCAGTGTCTGTGTGTGTATTTTTACACTGTAAATTCGACTTGGCAAGTGTACCCACTTGCCAGGCCTAAACCTTCCCTTTTCTTACATGTAAGGCACCCCTAAGGTAGGCCCCAGGTGACCCCAAGGGCAGGGTGCAGTGTATGGATAATTTAGGACATATAGGGGGTGATTCTAACCCTGGCGGTCGGTGTTAAAGCGGCGGCCAACCCGCCAACAGGCTGGCGGTAAAAAATATGGAATTCTGACCCTGGCGGGAACCGCCAACACAGACAGCCACTTTAACACTCCGCCCGCCACGGCGGTACAAACAAACAGCGCGGCGGTCACCGCCAACAGCCAGGCGGCAGACAATGTACCGCCCACCCTATCACAACTCACCAATCCGCCACCTTTTCCGGGACGGGAGCACCGCCGATAAAAACACGGCGGAAACAGACTACGAACGGGAAAACGCTCACCACTACGCACTCCAGGAGGAAGGAGGACAGCATGGAACCCGAATTAAACATCCTACCTGCTCTTGTCTACCTTCTCATCTACCACGAGTACGAAGTCCGGCGCAGACGACAACGGTGAGTACTGCACCTACGACACACGGGAGGGGGGAGGACGAAAGGTTACGGGCACACACATATGCGACCCCCCCCCCCAACTATGTACACACCAATGCAGAGCAACAAGTCACAGTGACACCACCCAAACACCCCAGAAAAATGCTAGGACATAATCAAATTTGGAATAAATATTTATGTACCAAAAAGGTCCTGAAAAATATCGTACAACCATGAAAGATATTCACAAGAAAACAAATGACATACACATCAGTGTATAACTGAAGTAACAAGTCCTGCACATCCTACGAATTCATCATGTCCGTGGGCCAAAGTTTTGAGAAACAAGGGCAAAGCCCACACAGGAGACCTGAGTCCTTTGGAGAGAACACTGCAGGGGCATCAGATGTAAAAACTACAGGCACCTCAGGGGGAAGGGAAGGGGGGGCACCACAGCCACATTAGTCCACGACGCCAGATCCACGAGGAGCCACCATGCCCACTGTACCATCCTGGGGAGTGCAAAGCCACAGTCTCTCAATGTCTCTACAGTGGGTGGGCTGCCCACTGGACCATCCTGGGGAGTGCAAAGCCACAGTCTCTCAATGTCTCTACAGTGGGTGGGCTGCCCACTGTACCAATCTGGGGAGTGCAAAGCCACAGTCTCTCAATGTCTCTACAGTGGGTGGGCTGCCCACTGGACCATCCTGGGGAGTGCAAAGCCACAGTCTCTCAATGTCTCTACAGTGGGTGGGCTGCCCACTGGACCATCCTGGGGAGTGCAAAGCCACAGTCTCTCAATGTCTCTACAGTGGGTGGGCTGCCCACTGGACCATCCTGGGGAGTGCAAAGCCACAGTCTCTCAATGTCTCTACAGTGGGTGGGCTGCCCACTGGACCATCCTGGGGAGTGCAAAGCCACAGTCCATCAGGTGGATGACAGTCTCCACTGTTCAAGGAGGAGGCATGGTGGGCACAGTGAACCATAAACAGTGATTGAGACGGCGGTGCCCAGTTGAGCGGTGCTTGAGATGAAGGGCCCAGCGGAGCGGTGCTTGAGAAGAAGGGCCCAGCGGAGCGGTGCTTGAGAGGAGGGGCGGAGCGGTGCTTGAGAAGAATGGCCCAGCGGATCGGTGCTTGAGACGGCGGTGCCCAGCGGAGCGGTGCTTGAGATGAAGGGCCCAGCGGAGCGGTGCTTGAGAAGAAGGGCCCAGCGGAGCGGTGCTTGAGAGGAAGGGCCCAGCGGAGCGGTGCTTGAGAAGAAGGGCCCAGCGGAGCGGTGCTTGAGACGGCGGTGCCCAGCGGAGCGGTGCTTGAGAGGAAGGGCCCAGCGGAGCGGTCCTTGAGACGGCGGTGCCCAGCGGAGCGGTGCTTGAGAAGAAGGGCCCAGCGGAGCGGTGCTTGAGAGGAAGGGCCCAGCGGAGCGGTGCTTGAGAAGAAGGGCCCAGCGGAGCGGTGCTTGAGAAGAAGGGCCCAGCGGAGCGGTGCTTGAGAAGAAGGGCCCAGCGGAGCGGTGCTTGAGACGGCGGTGCCCAGCGGAGCGGTGCTTGAGAGGAAGGGCCCAGCGGAGCGGTCCTTGAGACGGCGGTGCCCAGCGGAGCGGTGCTTGAGAAGAAGGGCCCAGCGGAGCGGTGCTTGAGATGGCGGTGCCCAACGGAGCGGTGCTTGAGAGGAAGGGCCCAGCGGAGCGGTCCTTGAGACGGCGGTGCCCAGCGGAGCGGTGCTTGAGAAGAAGGGCCCAGCGGAGCGGTGCTTGAGAGGAAGGGCCCAGCGGAGCGGTGCTTGAGAAGAAGGGCCCTGTTCAGTGGTGCTCTTCTCCACGGCGGGCCCTGTTCAGCGGTGCTCTTCTCCACGGCGGGCCCTGTTCAGCGGTGCTCTTCTTCACCGCGGGCCCTGTTCAGCGGTGCTCTTCTCCACGGCGGGCCCTGTTCAGCGGTGCTCTTCTCCACGGCGGGCCCTGTTCAGCGGTGCTCTTCTCCACGGCAGGCCCTGTTCAGCGGTGCTCTTCTTCACCGCGGGCCCTGTTCAGCGGTGCTCTTCTCCACGGCGGGCCCTGTTCAGCGGTGCTCTTTTCCACGGCGGGCCCTGTTCAGCGGTGCTCTTCTCCACGGCGGGCCCTGTTCAGCGGTGCTCTTCTTCACCGCGGGCCCTGTTCAGCAGTGCTCTTTTCCACGGCGGGACTTGTTCAGCGGTGCTCTTCTCCACGGCGGGCCCTGTTCAGCGGTGCTCTTCTCCACGGCGGGCCCTGTTCAGCGGTGCTCTTCTTCACCGCGGGCCCTGTTCAGCGGTGCTCTTCTCCACGGCGGGCCCTGTTCAGCGGTGCTCTTCTCCACGGCGGGCCCTGTTCAGCGGTGCTCTTCTCCACGGCGGGCCCTGTTCAGCGGTGCTCTTCTTCACCGCGGGCCCTGTTCAGCGGTGCTCTTCTCCACGGCGGGCCCTGTTCAGCGGTGCTCTTCTCCACGGCGGGCCCTGTTCAGCGGTGCTCTTCTCCACGGCGGGCCCTGTTCAGCGGTGCTCTTCTTCACCGCGGGCCCTGTTCAGCGGTGCTCTTCTCCACGGCGGGCCCTGTTCAGCGGTGCTCTTCTCCACGGCGGGCCCTGTTCAGCGGTGCTCTTCTCCTCGGCGGGCCCTGTTCAGCGGTGCTCTTCTCCACGGCGGGCCCTGTTCAGCGGTGCTCTTCTCCACGGCGGGCCCTGTTCAGCGGTGCTCTTCTCCACGGCGGGCCCTGTTCAGCGGTGCTCTTCTCCACGGCGGGCCCTGTTCAGCGGTGCTCTTCTTCACCGCGGGCCCTGTTCAGCGGTGCTCTTCTCCACGGCGGGCCCTGTTCAGCGGTGCTCTTCTCCACGGCGGGCCCTGTTCAGCGGTGCTCTTCTCCACGGCCGGCCCTGTTCAGCGGTGCTCTTCTTCACCGCGGGCCCTGTTCAGCGGTGCTCTTCTCCACGGCGGGCCCTGTTCAGCGGTGCTCTTCTTCACCGCGGGCCCTGTTCAGCAGTGCTCTTCTCCACGGCGGGCCCTGTTCAGCGGTGCTCATCCAGCAGGTCAAGGGAGCCAGACCTGGCCTCGACTCCCTGCTCAGTCGCCCTCGGACCGTGACGTTTCTGGACCCTTCGGGGACGGACTCCTGGCCTCCTTAGTGTCCTCCTTCCCAGCTGGGATGTGGCATGTGGGGTCCACCTTCTCCGCGCTCCTGCTGCCCTTCCGCTCCTTTGATGGGGCTCTCGGGCCCTTGCCTCCTCTAGATGGTGTGGGTGGTGAAGTGGCCGCACATTGCTCCTTGGGGGCAGCCCTGTCGGTCCTCGCACGGCGGCCCTTGTTTTTGCGGGTCCTCTTGCCGGGGGGGGGGGCTGGACGTGTCCTTGCTGCTGATCGATGTGTCACTGCTGGCAAAGGGTGGGCTCCAGAACCCATGCACACCAGTGACACCCGAAGCTGGGCTGGTGGTGGCTGTGGTGCTCTTGGGACTCTTTGAAGATGGATGGGGGAGCTCATCGGGGGGAAAGAGGTCAAGGTTAGCCATGAAAAGTTTCTTAGGGCCAAGGTAAAATGTAGGAGAAGTGGAGATGGAAGTGGAGGTAGAGGAGGTGGTTGTAGGAGAGTCAGGTGTGCTGTCATTGGGTGAAGGTGCTGGTGCTGTAGGCTGTCGTGAGGTGGATGGCTGTTGGGTGGGTGGCTGCCTGCGTTTGTGTGTCTTGGAAGAGGGGTTGACAGACACAGTGGGAGAGGACACAGGGGACGTGTAAATGGCAGTGGGGGTGGTGACTGTACAAGTGTGGACTGTACTGGAGGGTGAGGTGGTGATGGAAGCACTGGCTGATGTTGGGGTGCATGCAGGTGTGAGTGTAGACGTCACAGGGAGGGAGGAGGGAGACGAGGAGGAGGGGACACAGGGGTGGCAGTGGCTGTTGGCATGTCTGCATCTGGGTGTTGCTTGGGTGAGTGTTTGTGGGATCTGTGGTGCTTGTGTTTGGATGAGCTGCTCTTGGGTGTTGAGGTGTGTGCAGGCTGGTCTGATGGTGTGGATGGGATAGGCTGAGGGACAGGAGACAGAGAAAGGCTGGAGGCAGTAAGAAGAGGGAGGCTGGAAACAGGGACAATGGCTGAGGCCAGAGCAGTGAACGCTCGTTGATGGGCAGCCTGACCCGAATGAATGCCCTCCAGGTACGCATTGCTCTGTTGCACCCCCCTTTGCACACCCTGGATGGCATTCAAAAGGGTCGTCTGCCCAACAATGAGCGTCCTTACCAGGTCAATGAGCTCCGCACTGAGGGCAGCAGGGGCAACAGGGGCAGGGGCTGAGGTGCCTGGGGCGAAGGAGACGCGCGCCTTCCTGGGCGAACGGGCACGGAGCGAAGACTGAGGGGCTGCTGGGAGGGCGGGGCTGGTGCGCTGGGTGGCGGCTGTACCTGTAGAGGCGGGGGCACGGATGTTGCCGCCACCCCTAGGGAGCTCCCATCCGAGGACGTGTCGCTTTCGCTGCTTTTACCAGCGGTCCCCGTCGTGGTGCTCCCCTCGCCCTCCGGATCACTGGTGCCCTCGGTGTCTGTTCCTGGGCCCACCGGGGCCTTGTGTCCTGCAGCTCCCTCGTGCTCCGATGCCAAATCTCCTCCGCCTGATGATGCTAATGCACACATGCACAAGAAGATGAAGAGAAAGGGTGGGGGGAGAAAAAAGAAGACCAGGTTGAGTGCATGCAATGTCAACACCTTTGGCGGAGAGGACAGACACAGGTGCCTAATGCACTAAGCCGCGCATTCGGGGTACACTACTCAGTACTACTGACTAAGACAACAGGCCAAGAGACGTCAAACGCGCACATGGGAGATGCTGGACCTTCAATGGCTGTACTTGTCACCCTACTGAGGTGGGGGCCGGGGGCACAGGGCCATGCCTAAGGGAGAGGACTACACTGCAGAAAGCGCCCTGGCCTAATGTCACCCACAGCCCTCCTCCCCCACCCATACGCCTCCACTGCGCAGAAAGATAGGAGAATGTGCTGATACTCACCCCCTTGTGTCTGCTGTGATGTCTTAAAGCGCCCATCCAATTCAGGGTAGGCCACCGCCAGGATCCGGGACATCAGAGGGGTCATGGTGCAACTGGCACCCCTCCTAGGTTGGGAGGCCATCCCCAGCAGTGTTTCTGCGGTCTTCCTTGTTCCGCGGCGGATGTCCTCCCACCTCTTGCGGCAGTGGGTGCCCCGTCTGTTGTGGACCCCCAAGTTCCGGACTTCCTTGGCGATGGCACGCCAAATCTCGATCTTCTGATGGGCGCTGACCTATTTGACATGTACAGGGTGGAAAGGAGGAAATCATCAATGACCTGCATGTTAGATGTGATTGGCCCCCCCCTCCAACATGCTCTCATCTGTCGGGCGTTGCACTCCTCATTCGCCCCCCACCCCACCAACTTACATCCACCCCAATCCACACAGGCATAGCCCATTCCATGTGCACCCGGTGTACTCACTTGTTGGTCTGGAGGACCGTAGAGTAGCGCATACTGGGGGAGGACCCCATCCACGAGCTTCTCCAACTCTTCAGACGTGAAGGCAGGGGCCCTTTCCCCAGTCGCAGCAGCCATTGTATCTTCCAGACCGAGGTCACAGCAGCACTTGCAGTATAGGTCCTCTCCTGTGGATGATCAGGTCTCGAGTGATTAAGCAGATAGAAAATGGCGGTCACGCCCGCGGCGGTGCGTACCGCGGCGGTGTGTACCGCGACCGCCGGCGCACTTCGTCATTGGCTCCTGAAACCCATAGGCTTCAATGTTAACCAATGCGGCTTTGCGCCGCGGTCTTCGACCGCCTACCGCCACGGTGTGCCCCGCCAGCGCATTGACCTCACATCCCATTGTCCCACTTCACAGGTCAGGCAGCCGCCATTTCAAGGGCCTACATGGCTTAATTTTGACTGCGACACACAGGCCTAGGCCTTGCATTGCCACACATACACGCCTTTCAACCCATTGCCATTCTTTAACTGTGCAAGCTGTCTGTACGTACCTGTGGTTTGGCTGACTCTGTGCTCCATGTTGTCCTTCCTAGGCACCGTCCGCTGGGACTTGGGATGAGAAGGAGGAATCCTCGCGTGTACCGACCGCTGGTGGACCTGTCGACAATGGAAGAACGCCATATAATACTTCGATACAGACTTGACCGTGCCACTATCCATGAACTGTGTGCCCAGCTGGAGCCAGACCTGATGTCCCCCATCCACCAACCCACAGGGATTCCCCCTCTGGTGCAGGTTTTGTCAGTCCTCCATTTTTTGGCAAGTGGGTCATTCCAGACCACAGTGGCCATGTCATCTGGAATGTCTCAGCCTATGTTTTCTAAGATTTTGAGCAGAGTGTTGTCTGCCCTGATGAAACTCATGCGGAGCTACATCATTTTCCCAGAGGAGGGTGACTTGCCAACAGTGAAGGGTGATTTCTATGCCCTTGGACATATCCCCAACATCATTGGTGCCATTGATGGGACCCATGTGGCTTTGGTACCCCCAAAAGACGATGAGCAGGTGTACCGAAACAGAAAAAGTTATCATTCGATTAATGTCCAGGTGGTCTGTTTGGCTGACCAGTACATCTCCCATGTAAATGCCAAGTTCCCAGGGTCAGTGCATGACGCGTATGTGATGCGAAATAGCAGCATCCCCTATGTGATGGAGCAGCTACAGAGACAACGTGTGTGGCTAATAGGTGACTCTGGTTACCCCAACCTGCCGTGGCTACTGACCCCAGTGAGGAATCCCTGGACAAGGGCAGAGGAACGCTACAATGAGGCCCATGGGCGTACTAGGAGGGTGATTGAGCGAACCTTTGGCCTCCTGAAGGCCAGGTTTAGGTGCCTGCATATGACCGGTGGATCCCTAATGTACTCACCAAAGAAGGTGTGCCATATCATCGTGGCGTGCTGTATGCTTCACAACCTGGCTTTGCGACGCCAGGTGCCTTTCCTGCAGGAGGATGGTCCAGATGGTGGTGTTGTAGAAGCCGTGGAGCCTGTGGAGAGTAAAGAGGAGGAAGACTCAGAGGACGACACAGACAATAGGGACAGAGTGATACAACAGTATTTCCAGTAACACCCAGGTAAGAATCACCCACGCCATTTCACAATTGCTTATAGCCTCCTGCATCTGTACTTTCTGTAGTTCCCACCAGATCTTTTGGGGTAATTTTTGTTTTTCCCTTCCCTTCTCAGTGCTGTATGACTCAGTGCCTGACTTCTGCTTGGTTTGCCCATGAACTACAGCGTATTGACATTGGTATGTTGTCATCACTAATTGACAGAACAGATATTGAACAGTAATATGTAATACATTTGCTAATAATACAGCATGACTCCAAACTGATGTGTGTGCAATATGTGATTTATTTACAGTGCTAGATATTGGTACATGTGATTATAAGGGTGATGGGTGGGGGTGGAGTAATGTCCATGGCAGAGTCCAGTTCTCAGTCTCACAGGTGCATTGTCCTTTTGCCTGTGGAAGGATGGAGCAGAGGCAGTTCATGGTTGGACAGGGTGGCAATGTGGGACAGTGGGAAGAGTTCAGGGGGTATGTCCTGCTGGCGGGGGTCTTGACATCCTACTCTGTCTTTTTTTTGGATCTCAGGCTCCTCTTACGGGGTGGTTGTTCTTCAGCAGGAGGTGGGGTTCTGGTGGCCTGTCGTGGTGTTGGGGCCTCCTGTCCACTTGCGCCGGCGGAGGTGGTAGGCTGTTCCTGGTCCGGGCTAGTGACAGGGGCCCTGTGTGGTGCCACATGGTCCCGCAACGCGTCTTCTATCCTGTTGAGGGCCAGGACGATGGTCCCCATTGCGGTCCCGATGATTCTCAGCTCCTCCCTGAAGCCATGTTGCGTTCCTCCTGCTGTGCCTGGATCTCCGTGAACCTGGCCAGTACCGTCGCCATCGTCTCTTGGGAGTGGTGGTAGGCCCCCATGATGGTGGTGAGGGCCTCTTGGAGAGTGGGTTCCCTGGGCCTCTCCTCCCCCCCCTGTCGCACAGCAGCCCTCCGAGCTGCCCGGTTTCCCCCGGCCTCTGTCTCCTGGACGGTGTGCCCGCTCCCACTGCCCCCAGGTCCCTGTTGTTGTTGGGGTGTTAGGTTAGCCTGGGTGCCCTGTAGTGGCAGACACACCGCTGATTGACGTGTCCTAGAGAAAGAGGCATGGGCCCGCTGGGTGGGAGCTGTGCTGGTGTTGGCAGAGGGGGTCGGGTCTGGTGTGGCCTGTGGCTGCCTGAGGGGAACCGACTGCCCAGAGGTCCCCGATGGTCCAGGCTGGTCATCAGGTTCAGTGTCGACAGAGCTGCTGTCCTCACTGTGGGCCTGTTCCGGGGGTGGGATGGACATTTCTGGACCCTCCTGGCTGGTGTGTTGGCGTTCGGGTCCTGCATGGGGTAAGAGAGTTTGGTTATTGTTTCTGTGTGTGCAATGGCGTGCGTGTTATGGGTGCCCTCGTCCCCCAGTGCAGGCATTCCCTTGAGGGAGGTGTTGTGAGGGTAGTTAGTGGGGGGGGGGGTAAGTGCAGTGGTCATGCTTGGGTGATGGGTGTCCATGGATTGTGTTGGCATGCAGGAGTTGGTGTTGGGATGGGTGGGTTGTGCTGGTGAGACATTGTCAGGGAGGATGTGTGCTGGGGGTTTGGGGGTGAGGGTGGGGGTGTGGGTTGGCATGCTGGTGGGGGGGATATAGTAGTTGAGATTGGACTTACCAGAGTCCATTCCTCCGGCTACTCCTGCGAGGCCCAGAGGATGCAGGATGTTGAAGACCTCTTGCTCCCATGATGTAAATTCGGGAGGGGTGGGTGGGGGTCCGCCGCCAGTCTTCTGGACCGCGATGTTGTGCCTGGAGACCATCGATCGGACCTTCCCCCGTAGGTCGTTCCATCGTTTGCGGATGTCCTCCCTATTCCTGGGATGCTGTCCCACCGCGTTGACCCTGTCCACTATCCGCTGCCATAGCTCCGCCTTCCTAGCTATACTGGTGTGCTGCACCTGTGAGCCGAAGAGCTGGGGTTCCACTCTTAGGATTTCCTCCACCATCACCCGGAGTTCTTGGTCCGAAAAGCGTGGGTGCCTTTGGGGTGCCATGGGGTGGTGTGGGTGAGGTGTGGGGTGGTGTATGTGATGATGAGTATGTTGGTGTGTGGTGCTTTGTGCTACTATGTGGTGTGTGTGATGGTGTAGTGTGCCTCAGTGTGTATTGCTATGGATTGTCTGCTGTGTCTCTCTCTCCTTCTCTCAGTAATTGTGGTCGTAGGGGTTTGTGGGTGATGTGGGGGTGTGTTTTATAGTTGATTGATTGTGTGGGAGTGGGTTGTGTATGTGTATCAGGTGTGTGTATTGGTAATTGTCCAATGTGCCTGTGTTTTGGTGCTGTGTGTGTATTTTGACCGCGGCGGTGTGTACCGCCAATGGAATACCGCGTTGGAAAGCCCGCCGCGTTGATTCGTGGGTCGAAATGGCATGGGCGTATTTCTGTTGGCGTGACGGTGGAGGTTTGGTCATCTCCAGTTTATCGCTGCCCGCTGATGTGGCGGCCTGCAGTGGAGGTCGGATTTTTGGAGGTTTGGCCGTTGTGGGTCAGAATGACCGTGGCGGCTTTCCGCGGCCGCGGCGGTGTTATGGCGGTCTTCTGACCGGCGGTAAGCGCCTTTTACCGCCGAGGTCAGAATGACCCCCATAGTAATGTGATTTATATGTCCTGACAGTGAAATACTGCCAACTTCGTTTTTCACTGTTGCAAGGCCTGTCTCTCTCACAGGATAATATGGTGGCTAACTTTAAATATGATTAAAGTGTAGATTCCCCTAGAGAGTAGATGGACATGTGGAGTTTGGGGTCCCTGAACTCACAATTTAAAAATACATCTTTTAGTAAAGTTGATTTTAAGATAGTGCGTTTGAAAATGCAACTTTTAGAAAGTGAGCATTTTCTTGCTTAAACCATTCTGTGACTCTGCCTTGTTTGTGGATTCCCTGTCTGGGTCAGTTTGGCAGTTGGGTTGTTTTTCACCTCGCACTAGACAGTGACACAAAGGGGGCTGGGGTGTAACCTGCATTTCCTGATTAGCCATCTCTGCTAGGAGGGAGGGGTGGAGTGGTCACTCTCATCTGAAAGGACTGTGCGTGCCTCTGACAATGCCGGCCCCAATCCCCTGCTGTGTGTCTGAGGCCTTGCCTGGGCAAGGCAGGATTTCACAAGTAGGTGTGAGTCCCCTTTGAAGAAAGGTGACTGCAAAGACTAAAATGGGTATAAGAAGGGCACCCAAATCTACAGACTTTAGAAACACTTCTGGGACCAAGAGGAACCTCTGCCTGGAGAAGAGCTGATAGCTGAGGAAGAAGTGCTGCCCTGCCTGTGACTGTGCTTTGTGGAGCTTTCCTGCAGTGCTGCTTCTGCCAGAGTAAGAGGGCAAAGACTGGACTTTGTGTGCCTTCCATCTTGTGAAGAAATCTCCAAGGGCTTGAGTTAGAGCTTGCCTCCTGTTGTTTGAAGTCTCAGGGACAGCAAAGACAGTCCCTGGGCCCTTGAAAGGAAAGCTGGTGGAATCCAAGGAATTCGACTTCGAACGACTTCGGACCGACGCCGCTGCTGAATCCGGTAACGCCGCCTGCACCTGACGCCATGACCTTCGCTGGAACGCGACGCTCTTCGCAGGCCCGACGCCGCAGCAGCCCCGCTGAAGTCTGCGACTCCATGGAACTCGCCGCACCACGTCGTGACCGACGCCACTCGAAGTGCATGGATTCAACGTTTCGCACAGGCGCCGCTATCCCCGACTTGACGCATCGGCTTGTTTTCACTCTTCACCAAAGGTACTGTACTTGGGGGTCTACACGACTCCGTGTCCGGCGCCGCTGGTGTCGGCTTGTTGGGAACAACTCCTTCACGATGCCATGTTAACATCTCATCGAAGCATTTTTGTTTCTAAGCGCTATTTTTGAGTTTAATCTTTAAAAATTCATAACTTGACTTGTGTATGTTCGATTTTTGTCATTTTGGTCTTCTTTTGTTTAGATAAATATTTCCTATTGTTCTAAACTGGTGTTGTGTCATTTTGTAGTGTTTTTCATTAAGTTACTGTGTGTGTTGGTACAAATACTTTACACCTAGCGCTCTGAAGTTAAGCCTACTGCTCTGCCAAGCTACCAAGGGGGTAAGCAGGGGTTAGCTGAGGGTGATTCTCTTTTACCCTGACTAGAGTGAGGGTCCTTGCTTGAGCAAAGGGTAACCTGACTGTCAACCAAAGACCCCATTTCTAACATTGGTGATCAGCAGTTGGGATTTGGACTTGTATTTGTACTTGACATACAGTGATTAAGTGTACACTACTGTTTTGAGTTCAGACCGCTACGTGACCACATACTACTTGTCTTGTGATTCTGCTTTTTGTTCTCTGATGTCCTCCTGGAAGTATTGCTAATATTTTTGGACTTTGGTTTTTGGTTGTGAAGCCTTTGCAGAATGGAAGTCAATTTCGGGCACCTATTTATGTATAAAAAGTGGCAGCTTAAAGCATTCTGCATGGAAAGGGGACTGGCTGTGAACAAGAAATCCAGAAGGGAGGATCTTGAGTCAGCCCTGTTTCAGTATGAATTGAAACGTTGTCAGGCAACACCACCAAAGGAGTCTGAGGAGGATAACTACTCTGAGGAGGAGGGCAGTGGCCCTGAGGAGGGAACAGAAAGAGATGATTCGCTCCTAGCTCGAATCCGGAGTCTGGAAGAGCTAGATGCAGAGCTTGAGAGGGCTGAGGAGAAGAGAGCCTTAGTTCTGGAAAAAGAAAGGATTACAGCTCAAGAGCTGAGCTGTGAAGAGCTGAAGCTGGAGGCCATGAGGGCTGAGTCCAGTTCAGATGGTGGCAGCAAAAATCTTGTATCCAGTACAGCTGAAGAAGTGCACATGCCCAGAGATGTGGTGCCCTACTTGAAGGAGGGAGTTAACACACGCCAGGAGGTTCAGGGGTATGAGGTAGGTCCAGTGATGCACAGGGTCCCTGAGGTGGATTGGGGAACTGGCATCGGGAGTCATATTCCTACTGGTGGGAGGGACACTCTACTGACTCTAGGTGAGAGTGACAGGGAGAGGGGTTCCCCCAAGGTAGAAGTCCTGGCTATGGAGTGTGAAGTCATCCCAGAAGAGTGTGGGTTGAGTGTCAGGGACAGTCAGGTACTGTCTCACCAGTCTCAGGAGGGTGATGTGGGGTGCTTTTCCAAAGCAGAGTCACTGGATGGTTGGGTGAAGGGTACTTTGGTTAATTCATGTAAGGGGCTGAATGATGTAATTGCTGGAGAGCATATGTCTAGTCCTTATTTTCCAGAGCTACGCCAACACCAGGTGAGTGTGAGTTCTCTGACCCCAGGGAGCTTACAATGGAGGCAGACCTCTTGGTGAGTACCAGAGAGTCTGAAGAGGCATTTGGGGGGGCTCCTGTGAGGAGTGGTCTAGGTATTTCCCAACCAGGTGAGGTAGGGAAGTATTGTAGTGTCCCAGGTAGGTCCCAGTGTAGTGGGATGGGTGAGGGACCCCATGTCCAGTCTCTGAGGAGAGGGAATGGGGATGGGCTGAGGTCCAAGGTGCCCGAGATCCGGTCCCAGGTCCTGGAGGGTTCCATGAGAGAACACCAGGAGGGGAGCCTAGCCTGTACCATAGGGCCATCTGTTGAGGGAGATCCCACAGTGTCAGGAGAACTTGGGGGAGCGGCTGTAGCCAGCGTCCCACCAGTTCTGGTGTCTGGCAGTACCACTCCTAGTGAAGGGGTGCAGAAGTCCAGACAGAGGGTTGAGAGGGGGTTTCGGACCCCAGTGGAGAACCTGGAGGGTCAGGGGTCAGCTCTGAGAGCAGAGCCCCCAGGAATGACCTTGGTGAGACCATTTCTGGGTTGGGGGGAATCCAGACTCTGTCAGATGGGCAGAGGTCAGGGGACCTGCACCAGCCAGACTCTTGTGTGGCCCTTGGGGACAGTGTGTCCCTAGAGGGGGGTAAATGTGCCCCCCTGGAAGTCCTGGTGTGCCAGGTAAAGGTTCAACCGCAGGGTGGTGACTCTGGGTTGAATGATCAGGTTCAGGGGGTTAACTCAGACCTGATGGGGGGTAAGTGTGCTCCCAAGGAAGTCCTGGTGTGCCAGGCAGTGGTTCAACCGCAGGATGGTGACTCTAGGTTGGATGACCAGGTTCAGAGGGTAAACTCTGAGCTGGTGGGGGGTAGGTATGCCCCCCAGGAAGTCCTGGGTTGCCAGGCGGTGGTCCAGTCTGTGGGTACAGACCCTGGACTGGAGGATCAGGTTCAGGGTGTCCCCCCTGACCTGGAGTGCCCATCCCATGTTGTCTTCTGAGGGGGCCGCTCCTAGTTGGGGGGTGCAGGACCCCAGAAGGGAGGGCAGGGGGAGGGAAGCGTCACCCCTGGCCCTGGTCCAACCTGAAGGTACAGACCCCAGGTTGGCGGACCAGTTGCAGGTTACCAGCCCTACACTGGTGGAAGAATTGTGCAGGACTGCTTCTACAAGCACCCTGATAGTTTTTGACTCTGGGGGCGCCGCTTCTGCAGGGAGGGTACAGAGCCCCAGAGGGGAGGACCAGGGTCAGGTTGCCATCCCTGACCTGGTGGAAGAGAGAGTGGTCAAAGGGTCCCAGGCACCTGGGGCTAACGCCCTCCACTCTCCGCAGTCACAGTGGGTGGAGAGGCCTGAGGTCCGGCTCTCATCCCTGACAGTTGTCCGGGGCCACAGTGGCTTGCTGTCCTGGTGGACAGAGTTGCCCCTGCGGGGGGGACGAGAGTCACACCCCAGGGGTGGAGTGGGCAACACCACTGTGTTGGCCCTGGTGGTACTATCTGCCCATTGGGATACATCTGTGAACAAAGTAAAGTTAGGTGCTGCACAGATGGTGTCTGCAGATGTGGAGAAGGGTTCCCTATGGGTTAGCTCAGTGGGCCCTGAGAGTATGGACAGAGGGATCCAACTGGAGTCAGGAAGGCGTAGAACTGGAACATGCCCCTGTTGTTGTGGGCCTGGGTCCTTGTTCTATCGCCCCAGTCAGGGAAATACATCAAGGTATTGATTGTTCTCCCCTGGCTTTAGGCTGGTAGGGGGTTGTGTTGGACTTTTTTGCTTATGCAGGGTCATCCTGAATCTTTTTGCCTCCTGCCACCTATTTTTTTCTGACCTGTCGCTGTTGGCTTTTGAACTCTGAGCACTTTCCCACTGCTAACCAGTGCTAAAGTGCATATGCTCTCCGTGTAAATTGTATGTAATTGGTTTATCCATGATTGGCCTATTTGATTTACTAGTAAGTCCCTAGTAAGGTGCACTAGAGGTGCCAGGGCCTGTAAATCAAATGCTACTAGTGGGCCTGCAGCACTGGTTGTGCCACCCACATAAGTAGCTCTGTAATCATGTCTCAGACCTGCCACTGCAGTGTCTGTGTGTGTATTTTTACACTGTAAATTCGACTTGGCAAGTGTACCCACTTGCCAGGCCTAAACCTTCCCTTTCCTTACATGTAAGGCACCCCTAAGGTAGGCCCCAGGTAGCCCCAAGGGCAGGGTGCAGTGTATGGATAAGGTAGGACATATAGGGGGTCATTCCGACCCCGGCGGTCAAGGACTGCCGGGGCCGGGGATGCAGGAGCACCGCCAACAGGCTGGCGGTGCTCCTCAGGACATTCTGACCGCAGCGGTTCAGCCGCGGTCAGAACAGGAAAACCGGCGGTCTCCCGCCGGTTTTCCGCTGTCCTGCAGAATCCTCCATGGGGATTCTGACACCCCATACCGCCATGTGTTGTGGGGCCCCTGGGGGCCCCTGCAGTGTCCATGCCAATGGCATGGGCACTGCAGGGGCCCCCGTAAGAGGGCCCCACATTGTATTTCAGTGTCTGCTTTGCAGACACTGAAATACGCGACGGGTGCCACTGCACCCGTCACACATACCCACTCCGCCGGCTCCATTCGGAGCCGGCTGTAGCGTGGGTGATGTACAGAGTACACGAAAACGAAAAGAACACTTTAAATCCAAATTGTAGATTCTTCTTTATTCTAAGGTAAAGATCCACGACAGCAAAAGAAGTCCTGACAAGTCCAGAGCCAGAGTCCAACTGACCTTGATTCTGGAATCTCACCAGCACTCCGATGCTATGTGGAATAGAGAACATAGAATATAGAACACAGACAAAGTAAATGTGACACAAACCAAGTAACATATTACATCATTTCCCCCTTTAAACTAAACAAAACTGACCACAAAAATAAAGCTATAATCTTTTCCTAATCAAAACAATGTAACACAAAATCATTAAACTTGGATGGTATTTTAACCACTCTGTTACTACGGGTACACTTCTCATTAGAACAGTCACGTACAATAGCATTGCCTGTAATATTAGGAGTAACATCCTTCTCAAAAGAGATGGGTAATTTGTCAGAATCAGCAGGATCACTTGCTTCACCAGTTTGCACTGTAATTTCCTCACCTCTTGAACCAGAAGATGTACTAGGGTAAGCAGGGCCAACATGATGAAACAGAACTCCTGAACCATCACTGTTTCTTTCTGAGTAAACGGTCTTAAAGATCTGAGCCTGTCTGTCAGTGATGGGAACCACACTATTTCTATTCCACCAACCCTTTCCCTCTAACAAAACAGAGGCTTTGGTCACTTTTAACACTTTAACTGGCAGGGAGTATCTGGATTCTCCTTTGGCAACTCTTTGAGGTTTCTTGATAAGGACCCAATCGTGTACGTTCAACTCTGTGACCTTGACATTGTTTCTCATGTCATAATTATTTTTTTGAATTATTTGTTTCCCTCTGACACGATCTCTCATCACACTCATGGCAAGTTCAGACCTATCTGCCTTTTCGCTAATGGAGTTGGCTAACCATGCCGGCACAAGCTTGGACCTTGATTCCCTACCTCTTAGTAGTTTAAAAGGGGAAATACCCGTAGTGGAATGTGGTGTGTTTAGATAAGCCCATACTTTTTCTCTTAAAAAATCTCTAACATTACAATTACTAGCCAAAGCAGTCTGAATACCTTCTTTCAATATTCTATTAGCCCTCTCTACCAATCCATTAGAGGCAGGACTATAAAAAGCCACTTGTAAATGTTGAATACTGAACCTTTCAAGGAAAACTGCCATTTTCCTTGAAGTAAAATGTACTCCATTATCAGAAACAATCACTGATGGAGACCCTTCCAAAACAAATAAATATGTCAAAAATCGAATTGCAGAATCTGTATCTGTACTATCCACAAAAGAATAATATATCCACTTAGAATGATAATCAATAGCCACAATCATATACTTCATATCTATAGGTAATAGATCAAAAGGACCAGAGAAATCCAAAGCAATCTTCTCCCATGGTTTGTTTGGTAGAGCAACAGTATGCAAGGGCTTCACACTGTTTCTCCAATGTTTATCAGACACAAGACACGATGGACAAAGATTGATGAATTCTGCGACTTGTTTATCCATACTGGGCCACCAATATTTTTCCTTCAAAATTTTACATGTGGCAGAAATACCCGTATGACCCTGATGTGCTACTTCAATGAATCTAGGTCTCAATCCTTTAGGAGGCACACACACAGATCCCCTCATGCAAAAACCATTCTCGCAAGACAATTCCATTTCAAGTTGTTTAAAAGTGCTTAACCCTCCAGGATATGACTTTTTGTTGGGCCAACCATGCTTGATATAATATAGTACTTGAGACAATAAAGTATCATTGACCATGGCAGACTCCCACTCTTTTTGTGAAAAAATACCATCAGAAAAAGAAATTAAATCTAAAACTCCTATCACACATTCTGTGTCTTGATCATCTTCAACCTCTGTGGTGTAAGGCAGTGGTAGTCTGGATAAACAGTCCGCTCTCACATTTCTACCACCATTAATATATTTGACCTCAACATTGTATTCTTGCAGTTTAGATAAAAGACGCACCAGTCGGGCAGACGCTTTACCTAGACCATTGCCATTCAATAAAAATACCAAAGGTTTATGGTCCGTGAACATTTCAAAATGAGTTCCCCAAATATACGTTTTAAACTTTTGAACAGCCCAAACACACGCTAAGGCCTCCCTTTCAATAGTGCTGTAATTACATTCAGCACTAGAAAGAGCTCTAGATGCAAACGCAACAGTATGTTCCTGCCCTTCTTGCCACTGTCCAAAAACTGCCCCCAACCCCTTAAGACTGGCATCCACTGTTATGAAAGACTTAGCAGATGGAATGAACGATTTCAAAGTAGGAGTAGATAAAACAACATGTTTAACATGCTCAAAGGCATCATTAATTTGCCTATCCCAAACAAATTTGCTACCTTTTTTAAGTAGCGAACGGAGAGGTTGTACAATCATTGCAAAGCCATTAACAAACCTAGAATAATACTCGCACGGCCCTAAAAAGGAACGCAATTCATCTTTGTTAGACGGAACCGGAGCTTTTCTCACAGCTTCCAGATTACACATTTTGGGCTCAATGCCCTCAGCAGAAATGGAGTGACCAAGATAATCCACACTCCGAACTAAGAAATTACATTTTTCAGTCTTAATAGTTAACCCACACTTTTGAAGAATGGTAAAAACTTTATCTAACACTTGCTCATGTTCCTCCAAGGTTGCTGTGTGAATTAAAATATCATCTTGGAAAGCACAAACTTCCTTAAGATGCCCAAACAAAGTATCCATCATTTTCTGAAAAACACTCGCCGCAGAGGCAAGCCCAAAAGGTAATCTGAGAAATTTGAAAGCACCAAAGGGTGTAACAAAAGTTGTTAGCTACTGAGATTCTTTGCTAAGAGGAATCTGGTGATAAGCTGAATGTAAGTCTAGAGTAGAGAAAATTTTTGAATTCCCCACTGTGGTGATCAATTCTTGTATGTGTGGTAGAGGGTGACAATCTACTAAAATATTCTTATTAAGGGATCTTAAATCAACACACAAACGGAGGTCTCCATTTTTTTTCTTTGTAATAACTACTGGAGAAACCCATTCTGATGCATTTGTTGCCGTAATAATCTTGTCCAACACCAATTTGTCAAGCAACAATTTTAGCTGATCTCTAATGGAGAGTGGAACTGGCCTGACTTTGTGAGCAACAGGGATAGCTCCTTTTTTGAGTCTAATAGTGTGCTCGAACCCCTTCACATACCCAACTTTATCGACAAAGATATCAGGAAACTTTTGTGTGTATTGCTCAGGAACAATATTATTAGGAGACACATGCAAAACAGATTCTCTATCAACAATGTGTGGTCTCTCACCTAATCTAATGGGATTTTCCTGACCTGGGTATAATACAATTCCCAAGCGTGCTAAATCCTTCCACCCAACTATGTTCCTGCCTTTGAAAGCGACATAAATTTTAGTAAAAATGGATCTGCCTAGTATCTCCAAAGTAGCATAGAAAAAACCCAAAAGATCAATGTCCTGATCACCAAAAGCTTTTGGAGCAACATCAGCTTCACTTAGTTTTTTAGAGTCAGGCCACAATTGATAATAAGTACTGTCTGCCAATATAGTGATTGGAGCCCCAGAGTCTGCCATAACGACTACTCCTCTGGAGTCTATAGTTGCCTCACACACAGGACCCTTAAACTGAATTTTAAAACACCCCCCTTTACTTTGATTAACCATATCAACAGTGAGAACTAGAGTAGAAACTCTCCCAGAACACTGATCCAGCTCCTCTACCTCATCAGCATTCACATTGCTGATTCTCATTTTGGATCCAGAATTTGTTTGTCTGCAAACTACCTGGAAATGGCCAAACTTACCACACTTCATGCACCTTTTCCCTGCAGCAGGACAATTTGGATTGTTCCCTAAGTGATTGCTGGAACCACAACGATAACAGGCCTTGCCTGTTTGTTTTTGCGCCTTCCTCATTTTAATAGATTTCTCCCTTACAAAATTCACTTCGGTTCCCTCCACTAAATGATTGACACTACGCTCGCTATGATCGCATAACGCATGCGCAACACTTTGTCCACATACAACTCTAGAAGTGACAATTGACCTTTCAATAGCCTTGGCTAAATCAATAACCTCATCCAAAGAGGGATTGCGACAAGCTAGGAGACGCTCTTGAATTTTCTTAGAATAGCAATGAAAAACAAATTGGTCTCTAATATACGTGTCAACCATGTTGCCAAAGTCACATTTAGATGCAAGCACCCGTAAATTAGCCAAATATTCATCTACGGATTCATCTAAAGACTGCTTGCACATAGCAAAGTTGAATCTTTCTAATAAAACATTTGAGTCATCCGAATACTGTTTTTTGATCCTCTCCTTTCCTTCGATGTAAACATCCCAAGTTGCATTGTCTCCTTGCGGTGGTTGAATTACTGGTAAATTGTCAAAAACACGCTGACCCGCTATTCCTAGGTGGTTGAAAAGAAGGGCCAATTTCCTGGATGGTGAATAACTAATAGCATCTATTGCCGATAAATAATTTTCAAAAATTCTCAGCCATTCATTCCATCTTATCTCCGGCTTACCTCCTTTTTGCAAAAAAGGAGGAGGCTGCATGACCAGATGATTTGATGCCATGTCAACTCAGTGATATTTGAGTCCAAGAAATACCCAAAAGAGATTGTCCAGAGTTGTAAAACTAGCAAATATAAGTCCCTAAAATGAAAATATATATATATAAATATACATATATATATATATATTTTTTTTTTTATAAATCCACAAATTAGAAAACTTGCTTGAAGATGTCAGAATTCACATTTAAACAATGTCTAAACGAAGAGCAATACTGTGCTTCCCAGTTTTTTTTTTTTTTTTTTTCCTTTATAAAACGGTGGCGTTAGCACGTCGTCCTAGCAACTAACGCATGAAACAGGAAGTAGAGCGCTGTTGTAGGACACCATTTCCATCACTTTCGTTGGCGTAAGTGCGTTGCCCCGGCAACTGACGCACACAACAAGAGACGCGCGTTGCCCAGCAACAATCAGCGCACTGGACGTACCCACGCATGCGCGCAGGACAGCTGTGCACGCGAGTTTCCACACACAGCACTGTGCGCTCGAGCGCTTAACGGCACGGGCGCTCCAAAACCTGGAAACAAACTTCACCAGGGCTTACCAGGCTGTAGAAAATCGCGGTAAGAAGGCGTTTTTTTTTTTCTTTCCTTTAATCTCTTTAAACTCTGGCAAAACGGCACCATTAAATCTCCGCTTCTGGTCAGGCCGCGCAGTCTCACCTCAAATAGCGGTCGGTGGATCAAAAACAATTCACCGCACTCCTGGTACCAAATTGTAGCGTGGGTGATGTACAGAGTACACGAAAACGAAAAGAACACTTTACATCCAAATTGTAGATTCTTCTTTATTCTAAGGTAAAGATCCACGACAGCAAAAGAAGTCCTGACAAGTCCAGAGCCAGAGTCCAACTGACCTTGATTCTGGAATCTCACCAGCACTCCGATGCTATGTGGAATAGAGAACATAGAATATAGAACACAGACAAAGTAAATGTGACACAAACCAAGTAACATATTACACCGGCTTCCTCGTGGGGAGGGGTTTCCCGCTGGGCTGGCGGGCGGCCTTCTGGAGCTCGCCCGCCAGCCCAGCGGGAAAGCCAGAATGGCCTCCGCGGTCTTTCGACCGCGGAGCGGCCATATGGCGGCTCCCTCCAGGAGGGCGGCTCCCGCCGCCCGCGGGGGTCAGAATGACCCCCATAGTAATGTGATTTATATCTCCTGACAGTGAAATACTGCCAACTTCGTTTTTCACTGTTGCAAGGCCTGTCTCTCTCATAGGATAATATGGGGGCTACCTTTAAATATGATTAAAGTGTAGATTCCCCTAGAGAGTAGATGGACATGTGGAGTTTGGGGTCCCTGAACTCACAATTTAAAAATACATCTTTTAGTAAAGTTGATTTTAAGATTGTGCATTTGAAAATGCCACTTTTAGAAAGTGAGCATTTTCTTGCTTAAACCATTCTGTGACTCTGCCTTGTTTGTGGATTCCCTGTCTGGGTCAGTGTGGCAGTTGGGTTGTTTTTCACCTCGCACTAGACAGTGACACAAAGGGGGCTGGGGTGTAACCTGCATTTCCTGATTAGCCATCTCTGCTAGGAGGGAGGGGTGGAGTGGTCACTCTCATCTGAAAGGACTGTGCCTGCCTCTGACAATGCCGGCTCCAACCCCCTGCTGTGTGTCTGAGGCCTTGCCTGGGCAAGGCAGGTTTTCACAAGTAGGTGTGAGTCCCCTTTGAAGAAAGGTGACTTCAAAGACTAAAATGGGTATAAGAAGGGCACCCAAATCTACAGACTTTAGAAACACTTCTGGGACCAAGAGGAACCTCTGCCTGGAGAAGAGCTGATAGCTGAGGAAGAAGTGCTGCCCTGCCTGTGACTGTGCTTTGTGGAGCTTTCCTGCAGTGCTGCTTCTGCCAGAGTAAGAGGGCAAAGACTGGACTTTGTGTGCCTTCCATCTTGTGAAGAAATCTCCAAGGGCTTGAGTTAGAGCTTGCCTCCTGTTGTTTGAAGTCTCAGGGACAGCAAAGACTTCTCTCTGCCAGCACCTGGAGTCTCAGGAGAGACTCCTGCCCCGACAAGTGGTGCCCTATCCAGTCCCTGGGCCCTTGAAAGGAAAGCTGGTGGAATCCAAGGAAATCGACTTCGGACGACTTCGGACCGACGCCGCTGCTGAATCCGGTAACGCCGCCTGCATCTGATGCCGTGACCTTCGCTGGAACGCGACGCTCTTCGCAGGCCCAACGCCGCAGCAGCCCCGCTGAAGTCTGCAACTCCGTGGAAGTCGCCGCACCACGTCGTGACCGACGCCGCTCGAAGTGCGTGGATTCAACATTTCGCACAGACGCTGCTATCCCCGACTTCGCGCATCGGCTTGTTTTCACTCTTCACTAAAGGTACTGTACTTGGGGGTCTACACAACTCCGTGTCCGGCGCCGCTGGTGTCGGCTTGTTGGGAACAACTCAGTCACAACGCCGTGTTAACATCTCATCGAAGCATTTTTGTTTCTTAGCGCTATTTTTGAGTTTAATCTTAAAAAATTCATAACTTGACTTGTGTATGTCAGATTTTTGTCGTTTTGGTCTTGTTTTGTTTAGATAAATATTTCCTATTTTTCGAAACTGGTGTTGTGTCATTTTGTAGCATTTTTCATGAAGTTACTGTGTGTGTTGGTACAAATACTTTACACCTAGCGCTCTGAAGTTAAGCCTACTGCTCTGCCAAGCTACCAAGGGGGTAAGCATGGGTTAGCTGAGGGTGATTCTCTTTTACCCTGACTAGAGTGAGGGTCCTTGCTTGAACAGGGGGTAACCTGACTGTCAACCAAAGACCCCATTTATAACAGCATGCTTTAGTGATGGGTGTCCATGCTTTGTTGTTGCATGCAGGGCTTGGTGTTAGGATGTGTGGTTTGTGATGTTGGGACATTTGTGAGGAGTTAGAGTGCTGGGGGTGAAGGTGGGGGTATGTGCTGGCATGCAGGTAGGGCGGGGGATGTTATAATTAAGATTTGTCTTACCAGAGTCCATTCCTCCACCGACTCCTGCGAGGCCCTCAGGATGCAGAATCGCCAAGACCTGCTCCTCCCATTTTGTTAGTTGTGGGGGAGGAGGTGGGGGTCCACCGCCAATCTGCAGAACCGCCAGGGGTCCCGGGAACGCACCTTCCCCCGTAGGTCGTTCCACCTCTTCCTGATGTCCTCCCGATTTCTTGGGTGCTGTCCCACTGCGTTGACCCTGTCCACTATTCTTCGCTATAGCTCCATCTTCCTTGCAATGGAGGTGTGCTGCACCTGTGCTCCGAATAGCTGTGGCTCTACCCGGACGATTTCCTCCACCATGACCCTGAGCTCCTCCTCTGAGAATTTGGGGTGTCTTTGCCGTGCCATGGGGTGGTGTAGGTGATGTGTGGGGTGGAGTGTGTGGTGATAAGTGTGCTGATATGTAGTGGTGTGTTGTGTCAGGTGCGTGGAAGTTCTGTGGGTGATGGTGTTGTGTGCCTGTGGATGCTGTTGTTCTTGCTGGTGGTGTCTCTCTCTGGCCTTCTTTCGGATTTTTTGGTAGTAGGGGTTTGTGGGTAATGTGGGTGTGTGTTTTATATTGTAATGGGTGTGTGGGAGTGGTGTGTGTATGTGTATCAGGTGTGTGTATTTTGAATTGTCCAATGTGGATGTGTTTTGTATGTGTGTGTGTATTTTGAGAGTGGCGGTGTGTACCGCCAATGGAATACCGCGGTTGAAAGACCGTAGCGTGGATTCGTGGATCGTGATAGTGTGGGCGTATTTCTGTTGGTGTGAAGGTGGAGGTTTTGTTATCGACAGTTTATCACTGACCTTTGGTGTGGCGGACTTGTGTGGGTGTCTGGATTTTGGCGGATTCCGTGCTGTGGGTCATAATAGCTGTGGCGGAATTCCGCGGCCACAGCGGTGTGTTGGCGGTCTTCTGCACGGCGGTAAGCGGCTTTTACCGATAATGTTTTAATGAGGGCCAATGTGCTGTGTTACACAATTGGTTTTATCAATGCTTGTTTTAATAATGCTTGTTTGCTAATGTGAGCAGATGTAGACATGTGCTTCTAATTGGGTGTGGTGTAGACATGTGCTTCTAATTGGGTGTGGTGACTCATCCACACGTGAAAACTCAACTGCTTTCCTGAATGGATATAAATAGCAGAGTGAAGGATGCCTCCCTGCTTGGCTTTGTTTTGCTTCCTGATCTCAGAATTTGATTTGGCAGTCCAGCCCCTGCTGTCATCCTCGTTTTCAGGACTTTGGAGGCAATTCTTTTCTTCGTTCGTGAACCAGCTGACACCAGGCATTCCTCCAGCACTCCGGAAAAGACTGCAGCTAAGTGACTAATATTCTCCAGGGAGTTTGTTCTTTGAGCGCTGTGCTTTCCTAGAACAGCTGGTGTATTTCAGACCTCGTATTTTGGCAGAGTGCTTATCTTGAAGACACAAATGCATTTCTGAACATTCTACATTATGATTGTAGTTACTTGCCTAAATGTGCTTCAGGAAATCTGCTTGAGCTCAACTACTACAAAAAGTGCAATTTTAAAAGAGCATTTACGTGACTTTTCTTTCTCTAATAGCATGACTCTTGGATTTAAATTGTGTCATTCATGCCTGTGTTTCAGGTTTGAGGAATTTGCTTTTTGAGGGTTTTTCACATACACAGTGAAACCAAACCAAATTGTGCCACCCTAACTGTTTAAACCCAAAGTGGACATTTGTATTTCATGGATTGTTTTTGATCCTTTTAGTTTAACCCGATTCATGCAGGAAAGTTATACGTGATATAATTAATGCCCTTGTTTGTCTTTCTTGTGCATGATAAGTGCAACCACAGTTCTAACTGTAGTGTGCAACAGTGAGTCTCTGTAAAGCCAACCCTAGTATCACAGTACTTATTGTTATGGTACTCAGTTTGGGTGTTTGGTAATGCAGTGTTAGTAATTGTGCCAACAGTTATTATTATCCAAGAAAAGTGCTGGAGCATCCCAGTGTTCTTCTACCACTCCCGTGCCCATATCAGAAAGAGAGATTCAGTTTCAAGGAAGTTGGGTGCACTTACTCTAATATCACTCAGTCAACAATGACCTGCCCCCCCCGAAGATACAGGATGCCTGGCTGGACCGGCAAGACGTGGCAGTGTTTTGTCTCTTTCTCTTCCACTCCCCCTTTCCTTTCGGGACACCTGCTGGGGTTTCTGTGTCCACTAGGAAGTGCCGAGAGGTGTTCTAGGAGGTCGGGGGCAAACCATTGCCCCTGCAGACATCCTGCTTTTCAGGTGAGTGGCCCCGTCTCGACATAAAGCCAAGCCACAACATACAGGGCTGCCTAGGTGATGGATTCCTCAATGGGTACTTTCAAAGGTTTAGCACAGGCTTTACCAGCTGATCAGGATGCTCCATCTTTATTAGATTTAAATAGGGCCCTAGAGGGATTAAAGAAAGAAGTTCTTTCTTTAAAGCAAGAGAACCTGGAGTTGCACACTGAACTACAGTGGTATAAACTACAAGACACCCCCTGGGGAGGAGTCAAACTAAAACAAAGATCTCCAGTACTACAGACCCCTCGGTTTGACCTGTCTAATCATGTTAATAGACCTGATTCAGGCCCAACTACTTCCACCACACAACCCATGCAGGTAATGGTCACAACACCAACCCCTGTGCCCTTAGCTCTTCCAGAAAGGTTTTTTGGAGAAAGTGCCAAGTTCAACATTTTTCTTAACCAGTGCCAGCTACAGTTTTTTTGCCGGGCAGCTGCATTCCCCAACGATGCTGCAAAGGTAGCTTTTATTATCTCTTATTTGGGAGGCAATGCAGCTAATTGGTCTATTCTGCTGGTGGAGCACAATGACCCTATACTGTATGATTTCAACTGGTTCAAGGAAGCCTTGCGGAAACTGTTCACCAAACACCTCTTAGTGCAAGCCAGTGACAATGAGTTGCTGAATTTGTGCCAGGGAAACAAGGATCTACTGTCCTATATCACCTCTTTCAATCAGTTGGTGGCAGAGACTGAGTAGCACGAGGAGAAGAGGACCTCCCCCTTTTATCGTGGTCTTCAGGACGATCTCAAGGATGTTCTAGCCCAAATTGTGGAACCTCCTACGAAGTATTCTGAGTTCACTGACCTGGTGGTACGATTGGATCACCACTTGAGTGAACGTAAGAGAGAAAACTCCTGGGGTGACACACGCTTACTGGTGCTCAAAATTGAGAAAAAGGAGTCCACCATTCCACTCATGATACACCTGAGCCTGTTCAAATTGGCAGCGTGCAGGGCCCACTATCTAAGGGAGAGAAAGAACGTGGGAAAAAATTGAAACTGTGTTTATACTGCGGTAAGGCAGGGCGTTTTGCTCGGGAATGTCCTAACAAGCCTACTGCTCCAAAGAAAACCAATGGAGCGGTAACAGGGCCTGAATTCTCTCTTCCTGACCAGGCGGAAAACTAACTGGCTCGATAACTTCTGAGACCATTTTAACGAGCACTTCTTTCAATATGGTCTCACATCTTCTGGCTAATACCACCGGTCCAGTACCTCCACATCCAACTCTTATTGTGACGTTAGTGTTGTCCCCTCAGGTTTGTAAGGTCATTCCCAAATTGTTTGATTCTGGGGCTACCGGAAACTTTTTAGACTTGGGTTTGGCTAAAACCCTAAATATAACGACTGTCAGAAAAGACGTCCCTGAGCCAGTCAGAGCCGTGGATGGCTCAGAATTGTCCTCCGGGCTTATTGTTTATCAAACAACACCCTTGTCCATGCTTTGTGCAAACAACCATACAGAACAAATTCAGTTTGACCCCAGTATTTGGAGCCATTTTGGGATACCCGGGCTTCAGTTACACAATCCCAAAATTGACTGGGCAGCAAGGACAGTGACATTAGACTCCAAACATTGCTGGCACTCCTGTTACCAAGAAAAAACATTACTAGTGACACCCTTGCATTGTGGGTCCACAAATAGTACGGCTATCAAGCCGGACGACACACTGGCCATTCCTGCACTGTATAAAGACTTCCATAATGTCTTTAGTGAACAGAAGGCCACCCAGCTGCCGCCACATAGGTCATACGATCGCCGTATAGACTTGATTCCAGGGGCCACGCTACTATGTAGTAGGGTGTATGCTCTTTCTGAGCCTGAGTATCGATACCTGCAAGACTACCTGGATGATCTATTGGCTAAGGGTTTCATTCGTCATTCAACGTCACCAGTTTCGTCGTCTTTGTTCGTCGTGGTCAAGAAGAATCGCGAGCTGCACACCTGTATAGATTATCGTGCAGTGAACAAAGTGACCATAAAAAAATGGTATCCACTTCCATTGATCCCGGTACTTTTAGATGAGGTACATCAGTCGACCATATATACTAAACTAGACCTCCGGGGCGCCTACCACTTAATCCGAGTGATGAAGGGGGATGAGTGGAAGACGGCATTCCGAACTAAATTCTGACTCTTTGAGTACACAGTGATGCCCTTTGGGTTGTGTAACGCTCCTGCAGTGTTTCAATTTTTCATCAATGAAGTGCTGCAGGAGTTTCTGGATATCTGTGTATTGGTATACATAGATGACATTTTGATCTATTCGTCTTCCACTGAGGAACATATAGGGCATGTAAGAGCGGTTTTACAACGGCTTTGTGAGCATCATCTGTTTGCCAAGCTAGAAAAATTTGTTTTTCAGGCTACAACTGTAGAATTCCTGGGATCTGTGATCACTCTCCATGGAATTTCCATGCATAGGTCCAAGGTACAGGCCATCCTGGATTGGGTAGCCCCAAGATCCATCAAGAAAATGCAACAGTTTTTGGGCTTCGCAGATTTATACCCCACTTTACTACCGTGGTATCTCCCATAACTCGTTTCCTACGAAAGGGGGTTGAGTTCCTCTGGGATGCAGAAGCTGAGAAAGCCTTCCAACATCTTAAAAAGACATTCACTGAAGCACCCATTCTCCATCATCCAGGCCCGGCTCAGCCATTTTTGTGGAAGCAGACGCTTCCCAAATGGCAGTGGGTGGTGTCTTGTCCCAACGAGATCCTGAGTCTGGGCATTTCCATCCAGTAGCTTACTTCTCAAAGAAATTGCTACCCACAGAGCAAAATTACACAGTGGCGGAGCGGGAACTTCTGGCCATCAAGCTTGCCTTCCAGGAATGGCGTCACCACCTACTAGGATCTAGACACACCGTAACTATTTACACAGATCACCGTAATTTACAGTTTTTTCAACGGACCAAGGCCCTGACACCTCGTCAATTATGCTGGCTCCTATTCTTTAACCCCTTCGCTGCCAGGCCTTTTCCCCTCCCGTGCCAAGCCTTTTTTTGGCCATTTAGGGCAGTTCCCGCTTAGGCCCTCATAACTTTTTGTTCACATAAGCTACCCACGCCAAATTTATGTCCTTTTTTTCCAAAATCCTAGGGATTCTAGAGGTACCCAGACTTTGTGGGTTTCCCTGAAGGAGACCAAGAAATCAGCCAAAATACAGCAAAAATTTAGTTTAAAAAAAAAAAAAAAAGGAAAAAAAGGGCTGCAGAAGAAGGCTTGTGTTTTTTCCCCTGAAAATGGCTTCAACAAAGGGTTTACAGTGCTAAAATCACCATCTTCCCAGCTTTCAGGAACAGGCAGACTTGAATTAGAAAATCCAATTTTTCAACACAATTTTGGCATTTTACTGGGACATACCCCATTTTTACTATATTTTGTGCTTTCAGCCTCCTTCCAGTTAATGACCAAAATGGGTGAGAAACCAATGCTGATCCCAGAAATCTAAACATTTCTAAAAAGTAGACAAAATTCTGAAATAAGCAAGGGGTCATTTGTGCAGATCCTACAAGTGTTTCCTACAGAAAATACCAGCTGAAATAACATAATATTTAAATTGAGGTAAGAAAACAGCCATGTTTTACTCTGTAACTTTTTCCTGCGATGTCAGATTTTTTAAAGCATTATACCGTTACATCAGCTGCACTCTTCTGGTTGCGGGCATATATAGGGCTTGTAGGTTCATCAAGAACCCTAGGTACCCAGAGCCAATAAATGAGCTGCACCTTGCAATGGGTTTTCTTTCATTCTATACCGGGTATACAGCAATTCATTTGCTGAAATATAAAAAGAGAAAAATAGGTATCAAGAAAACCTTTGTATTTCCAAAATGGCCACAAGATAAGGTGTTGAAAAGCAGTGGTTATTTGCACATCTCTGAATTCCGGGGTGCCCATACCTGCATGTGAATTACAGGGCATTTCTTAAATAGACGTCTTTTTTACACACTGTCTTACATTTGGAAGGAAAAAATGTAGAGAAAGACAAGGGGCAATAACACTTGTTTTGCTATTCTGTGTTCCCTCAAGTCTCCCGATAAAAATGGTACCTCACTTGTGGGGGTAGGCCTAGCGCACGCAACAGGAAAAGCCCAAAAACACAGCGTGGATACATCACATTTTCACACAAAAACAGAGCTGTTTTTTGCAAAGTGCCTAGATGTGGATTTTTTGCCTTTAGCTCATCCGTCACCTAGGGAAACCTAGCAAACCTGTGCAGTTTTGAAAACTAGACACCTAGGGGAATCCAAGATGGGGTGACTTGTGGGGCTATGACCAGGTTCTGTTACCCAGAATCCTTTGCAAACCTCAAAATGTGGCCAAAAAAACACGTTTTCCTCTCATTTCGGTGACAGAAAGTTCTGGAATCCGAGAGGAGCCACAAATTTCCTTCCACCCAGCGTTCCCCCAAGTCTTCCGATAAAAATGGTACCTCACTTTTGTGGGCAGGCCTACTGGCCACGAAAGGATATGCCCCAAAACACTATCTGGATACATCACATTTTCACAGAGAAAACAGAGCTGTTTTTTGCAAAGTGCCTAGCTGTGGATTTTGGCGTGTAGCTCAACCGGCACCTAGGGAAACCTAGCGAACCTGCGCAGGTTTTGAAAACTAGACATTAAGAAGAATCCAAGATGGGGTGACTTGTGGGGCTCTGACCAGGTTCTGTTACCCAGAATCTTTGCAAACCTCAAAATTTGGCCAAAAAAACACCTTTTCCTCTCATTTCGATGACAGAAAGTCCTGGAATCAGAGAGGAGCCACAAATTTCCTTCCACCCAGTGTTCCCCCAAGTCTCCCGATAAAAATGGTACCTCACTTTTGTGGGCAGGCCTACTGGCCGCGAAAGGAAATGCCCCAAAACACTATCTGGACACATGAAAATGATCAAATATAAAACTACCTGTTTTTGCGGTAGGGGCACCTGCGTTTTTGGTCCTCGGCTCAGCTGCCTTCTAGGGAAACCTACCAAACCCAGACATTTCTGAAAACTAGACACCCGATGGAGTCCAGTGAGGTGTGACTTGCGTGGATCCCCCAATGTTTTCTCACCCAGGATCCTCAGCAAACCTCAACTTTAGCTAAAAAAATCAGTTTCCCACATTTCTGTGTGGGATCACCGTACTGGGACACATTTCATATCACCCGATGTTCCCCTCAGTCTCCAGGTAAAAATGATACCTCATTTGTGTAGGTGGGCCAAGTGCTTGTGAAAGGGAAGAGACAAAAACATGTCATATTGAGGGGGAACCAAAGGGGGCCCAAAAGGGCAGTTTGCAAAAAAACATTTTTAGGCTGACAAGTGCAGCAGAATTTTTATCCGGAAGGTTCCATCACAAAAACGTGGGAAAAATGTGTGATTTCCAGCAAAGTTAGAGGTTTGCAGGGGATTGTGGGTACAAAAATGGTGCGGAGTGCATGTGAAATACACCACTCTGGAATCACCCAGATGTTTCGTTTTCAGATGTGTCTAGGTCTTGTGGATTTTTCTACATGGCAGCGTCCCAAAGTCCATAAAGTGCAGCCCTCACCTTTCCAAGTCTGCCGATTTTGAGAGTTAGCTAAGCTCTCATGGCCCAAATGTAAAACCAAAACCCAAAATAATCAAATGACTTCTTGCTTGCTTTGGGATAAGATGTTTTAGAGTGTGGGGGAGAGCTGAAAGACTGTTACCCCCTTCAGTTGGGGTGGGGGCATAACCAGGCCCATACTGGTTGGTAGCCATCACCCTAATATATATATATATTTTTAATTCCCTGGCATCTAGTAGACTTTCTCCCCCTCCCCAGGGTGCGGATCAGGGGTAATTGCCCCATCTGCCCACTGGTGGGCAGAACAACTTTGGCCCCATTTATTTGGGGTGGGGATATGGCCACCCTCAAATTTTGGAGAAAAAAAACTTCCCTGGTCTCTGGTGGGCTTTCTGCCCCCCCTTTGGGGGCAGATGGGCATTCCAAGAATAGGCCCATCTGCCCCCAAGGGTGGGCAGATATGGCCAACAGTAATGTGCCCCCATGGGGAGTGACCCTTACCCAAGGGGCTGCCCCACTAAAGAAAACACACGCATACACACACACCAATCCCTGGTGCCTAAGTGGTTGCTGCCCCCCTTGGGGCAGATTGGCCTAACAAAAATTGTCTGATCTGCCCCCAAGGGGGGCAGAAATGGTCTAAATACAATTTGCTCCCCACCTCTAAAAAACAAAACAAACAAACCCCCTAAAAAAATGTATCCCTGGCACCTAGAGGTTTCTGCCCCCCCACCCCCCCGGGGGCAGATCAGCTGAATACCAATAGGCCGATCTGCCTCCGGGAGGGGTAGAAATGGCCAAAAATAAATTCCTCCCCCCCCGGGTAGCGACCCTTGCCTAAGGGGTTGCTCCCCTTAAGTGAAATTGATGCAAAAAAAAGATCCCCAGTGCCTAGTGGTTTCTGCCCCCCTTGAGGGCAAATTGGCGAACAAAAATCAGCCGATCTGGGGGGCAGAAATGGTCTAAATACAGTTGCCCCCTAGGGAGCGACCCTTGCCTAGGGGGTCGCTCCCCAACTCTAAAATAACAAAAAAACACACAAAACAACAACAACAAAAATTATCCCTGGCGCCTAGTGGTTTCTGCCCCCCCTGGGGGGAGATCGGCCTAACAACAATAGGCCGATCTTCCCCCGGGGGGCGGAAAAGGCCTTGAAAAATATTGCCCCCCTGGGCAGCGACCCTTGCCCAAGGGGTCACTCCCCTCATGCCAGTTTCAAATGAAAAATAAATCCCTGGTGTCTAGTAGGCATTTTAAAAGCTGGATCGCTTTACGATCTGGCTTCTGAAATGCTCTGAAAGACTTCAAAGAGAGGGAAACAATTGTTTCTGATCGTGGCCCCCAATTTATATCATGGTTTTGGCGTAGCTTCTGTTCCTTTGTCGGTATGGACGTCCGCTTGTCCTCTGCATATCATCCACAAACAGATGGGCAGACAGAACGTGCCAAACTAATCGCTGGAGCAAATGCTGAGATGTTACATTGACACATGGTCTACTGAGTGGGATGAGGCTTTACCTCTTGTTGAATTTGTATGTAACAACAGTGTCCACATGGCTACAGGAGTATCCCCATTTTACTGTTTGTTTGGTCTGAACCCAAGAATGCTACCTATAACTGGGTCCCAAACATCTACAAGAGTCCCATCAGTACAGAAACACCATAAAGAGTTACAGCTGATTCAAAAACAAGTACAACACCATTTAAAACTCTACCAAGCTCAAGTAAAAAAACAAGCAGACAAAAGAAGGAGTCCTGTTCCCTCATATCAGATAGGAGATCAGGTGTGGCTCTCATCCAAAAATCTCCACCTTGCAGGATCCAGAAAATTAAAACCCCGATTTCTAGGTCCCTTTCGTATTGCCAAAATCATCAATCCTGTGGTAGTAGAACTGACATTTCCAGATGATTTCAAGGTACACCCCATGTTTCAAGTGTTATTACTCCATCCCTATACCCCCATACCCGCAATGCCCCACCACCACCCCCAGTAAAAGTACAGGGGCAATGGGAATTTGAAGTGGCCAAAATTCTTCACTCCACGCGCGTCCGTGGTGTTCTACACTATTTAATCCGGGGTTTAGTGGGCTCCTGCACCCCCCGGACACTTTCGTGACTCTTGGACTTGGTCCCCTTCCTTTACAGGTCCTCAGGTCCAGGAATCCGTCTTCAGTGCTTTGCAGTCAGTTGTGGTCTTTCCAGAATCTCTTATCACGACTTTAGTGTGTTTCGGGGAAAGCAGGGTCACTTTACTCCTACTTTTCAGGGTCTTTGGGTGGGGTATCTTGGACACCCTTAGTGTTTTCTTACACTCCCAGCTACCCTCTACACACTACACTAGGCCTGGGGTCCCTAAGTGGTTCGCATTCCACTTTCTTAGTATATGGTTTGTGTTGCCCCTAGGCCTCTTGCATCCTATTGTATTCTACAGTGTTTGCAGTACTTTTCTAGCTGTTTACTTACCTGATTTTGGTTTGTGTATATATTTTGTGTATTTTACTTACCTCCTAAGGGAGTATATCCTCTGAGATATTTTTGGCACATTGTCACTGAAATAAAGTACCTTTATTTTTAGTAACTCTGAGTACTGTGATTCATATGATATAAGTGGTGTAGTAGGAGCGTTGCATGTCTCCTAGTTCAGCCTAAGCTGCTCTGCTATAGCTACCTCTATCAGCCTAAGCTGCTAGAACACTACTTATCTACTAATAAGGGATAACTGGACCTGGCACAAGGTGCAAGTACCATCAGGTACCCACTATAAGCCAGGCCAGCCTCCTACACTAAGTGACAAGTATTCGCCAGGGAGTTTGTTCTTTGAGCGCTGCGCTTTCTAGAACAGCTGGTGTATTTCAGACCTCGTATTTTGGCAGAGTGCTTATCTTGAAGAGACAAATGCATTCCTGAACATTCTACATTATTATTGTAGCAAATGTACTTCAGAAAATCTGCTTGAGCTCAACTACTACAAAAAGTGACAGTGCAATTTTAAAAGAGCTGTTACCTGACTTTTCTTTCTCTAATAGCATAACTCTTGGATTTAAAATGTGTCATTCATGCCTGTGTTTCAGGTTTGAGGAATTTGCTTTTGGAGGGTTTTTCACATACACAGTGAAACCAAACCAAACTGTGCCACCCTAACTGTGTAAACCCAGAGTGGACATTTGTATTTCATGGGTTGTTTTTGATCCTTTTAGTTTAACCCTATGCATGCAGGGAAGTTATACGTGATATAATTAATGCCTTTGTTTGTCTTTCTTGTGCATGATAAGTGCAACCACAGTTCTAATTGTAGTGTGCAACAGTGAATCTCTGTGAAGCCAGCTCTAGTGTCGCAGTACTTATTTTTATGGTACTAAGTTTGGGTTTTTGGCAATGCAGTGTCAGTAATTGTGCCAACAGTTATTATTATCCAAGAAAAGTGCTGGAGCATCCCAGTGTTCTTCTACCACTCCCGTGTCCATATCAGAAAGAGAGATTCAGTTTCAAGGACGTTGAGTGCACTAACTCTACTATCACTCTGTCAACAACGACCTGCCCTCCTCGAAGATACAGGGTGCCTAGCTGGATCGGCAAGACATGGCATTGTTTTGTCTCTTTCTCTTCCACTCCTCCTTTCGTTTGGGACACCTGCCAGGGTTTCTGTGTCTACCAGGAAGTGCTGAGAGGTGTTCCAGGAGGTCAGGGGGCATACCATCGCCCCTGCAGACATCCTGCATTTTAGATGAGTGGCCCCGTCTCAACAACTATGTCCCCACAAAGCACCCCAGCTCACAGATGTGGATTTGCGGGTCATGATCGAGGAAATAGTCATGGAAGAGCCACAGCTGTTTGGAGCACAGGTACAGCAAATATCCACTGCCAGAAAGATGGAGCTATGGCGGAGAATTGTGGGCAGGGTGAACGCCGTGGTACAGCATCCAAGAACAAGACAGGACATCAGGGAGAGGTGGAACAACCTAAGAGGGGAGGTACGTTCCATGGCAGCAAGGCACCAGCTCACCATCCAGAGGACTGGTGGTGGATCCCCACCTCCTCCCTCACAGCTCAAAGCATGGGAGGAGCAAGTCTTGGCAATACTGCATTCTGAGGGACTCACTGGAGTAGCCAGAAGACTGGACACTGGAGAGTCAATATTTACTACTTATCACCCCCATACCTGCATGCCATCTCACCCCCTCACTCCCATCACTCCACTCCATCCCACACACTGCACCTACACATATGACTAACCCCAATGCCAAGCCCTACATGCCGTACCAATGCATGGACAGCCCTCCCAGCCCTGCATGGACCCCCATCACCAAAGCATGCATAGAATGGAGAACTGACAAGCACACAATACTTCACCAAACACAAACAAAGGTGGCAGGGAAACAGCAACAATAGAGGGGAAGCAAGGGTTGTACAATATGTCACAGACGTGAAGTATAATACATCACTTGCATCCGCACAGGTGCCCCAGCTAAACTCAGCGGCGAGGAGATGCCACGACTAACCAGTCAACCAACAGAAGACGACCCCAGTGATGAAAGTAACTCTGGACTTCAGGATCTGGATGAACTACCTGGCCCATCAGGGACCACTGGTCAGGCGGCTACCCCAGCCCACTCACAGTCCACCACAGAGCCTCCCCCATCAGTATCCAACACCATAGTACCCACCCAATGTCCCCACACCTCTGTCCCAAGCATACGTCAATCAGCAGTGTGCCCACCTCTACAGGGAACCCAGTCCACTCCTCACACCCAAGACAATCAGGGACCTGGGATCAATGGCAGTGGGCACACCATTCAGGGGACAGAGGCACAGGGCAACAGGGACACTGGGAGGACCGCTGTGCGCCAGGGGGAAAACAGGCCCAGGGAACCGACTCTCTATGAGGCACTCACCAATGTCCTGGGGGCTTCCCAACAATCCCAGGACAAGATGGGCCAGATCCTAACCAACATGCAGGAGGACAAGCGGCTGCAGGAGCTACACCATCAGGAGACCAGGGAGGATTTTCAGGCCATCAACACCGCCATGGCCTCTATAGCAGGGGTGCTGGAAGATATGGCCAACATCATGAGGGAATGGACAGCACACCAGCGGGCCCCAACCACTAGTCAGTCTACTTACCAGCCCACCAGTTCCGCTGCAGCTAGTGGGCAGGAGGCCCTGCCACAGGACACACAGGCCACCAACACCCATCCTCTTGCAGAAGGTGAACCACCCTGCAAACGTTCCCTGAGACCCAGACAGAAGCCAGAGACACTTGCCAAGACCAAGACCACCATCAGGAAATCTGTAAAAATCAGCCATAGTGACAGTAAGTAGAGATGCAGAGGAAGTGAATGCCATACTGCTACAGCCACACAGAATACATCAATAATCAGAGGAATGGTCAGTTCTACTGTCTCACCTGTGTGTCATTGGAAGTATTGACGAATAACTGATGTTCTGTTGTCCACATCCTCATCCTCTGCCTCCTCATCCTCAATGTCCTCAGGGTCCACTGCTGCTACAGGGGCATGTCCAGTCTCCTCCTCCTGCAGATGAGGCACATGTCGTCTGAGGGCCAGCTTGTGCAACATGCAGCATGCAACTACTATCTGACAGACCTTCTTGGGTGAGTAGCACAGGGATCCACTGGTCAGATGGAGGCATCTGAACCTGCCCTTCAGGAGGCTGAAGGTCCTCTCAATAATTCTCTTGGTCCATCCACGTGCATTATTATACCAATTCCCAGCCCCTGTCCTGGCATTCCTCACAGGGGCCAGGAGCCACAATAGGTATGGGTAGCCAGAGTCACCTGCAAGTATTGAGGGACAAACATTAGCCTTACACAATGGTATGGGGTCAACACAAGAAGGCATAAAATGACATACATTGGGTGGGGACTCACCAATTAGCCACACCCTGTGCCACTGTAATTGTGCCATAACATGTGGGATGCTGCTATTCCTCAGGACTAAGGCATCATGCACCTACCCAGGATACTTGGCAGTGATGTAGGAGATGTACTGATCCGTCAGGTGCACCATTTGCACATTGAGTGAGTAGAAACTCTTGCGATTCCTGAACATCTGTTCATTCTTTCGGGGGGGGGGGCAAACTCAACATGTACCACCAGTCGCTCCCAATAATGTTGGGTATATGTCCCATTGCATAGAATCCCGCCTTCACAGTGGCCAAATCTTTCACTTGGGGGAAGGCGATGTAGCTGCACATGTGTTTCACCAGGGCAGACAAAACCCTTGCCAGCATGATTGAAAACATTGACTGTGACATTCCTGCTGCAAGGCCACTGTCACTTGGAAAGAACCAGTTGCCAGGAACTGGAGCACTTCCCAGTGGAATGACGGATGGCTGATATCAGATCAGGCACAATTGAGCACATAGCTCTGTGATTGTGGCCCTGTCCAGTCTATAGGTGAGTATTTTATGCCTGTCCTCCAGTGCAGCCAAGTCCACAAGGGGTCTGTACACATGGAGGCTTGATCTAAGCTAGATAGGTATCTAAGGGACACAAGAGTGCGGAAGCTGTCACAATTTAAACATTGGAACCACCACCTCAGAGTACATAGAGCAGGAACGTGATGGGACATTGGGAATGGCAATGTATGTGGAAAAAATGGAAATGACACAGTTCTCTATTATCTGAATACTGTCCACCACAATAAAATGTTGACCGCCTGTCCTGTATGTAGGGACAGGTGCAAGTGAGGTAACTCCCTTATGTAGCGCGTCATGGCAGAAGGCGGTCTTGCACCGCTGTGCTATTCCTCATTGGATAACAGTGGCCAATGGGGTTCATCGGCAGCATAATGGAGTACACTGCCGCGGACGTGACCGCCATTTTCTGTCCATAACCTCACCTCACTCAATTTCTGACTTTCCACAGGACAACACCTACACTGCGTGTGCTGCTGTGACCTGTGTCTGGATACTGCCATAGCCCATGTGACCGGGGGAAGGGCCCCTGCCTTCACTTCGGAGGAGTTGAAGCGTTTGGTGGATAGGGTCCTACCACAATATGGGCAGCTGTATGGGCCTCCAGACCAACAGGTGAGTACACCTTAGGCACGAGGCATGTGAGAGGGTTTCGTGGAGATGTGTGTGCAAGCATCAGGTCATTCTGAGGGGTCATATGTCTGGTGGTAGTGTACATGGTGGACGCTGAGTAATGTGTGCGCCAATAGGGATGGAAGGGGATTTGTGGGCCATTTGTGTGACTGGCTGGATTGTCTAGTTAATGATGTCCTCGTGTCTGTATTTCCTCTGCAGATTAGCGCCCATCAGAAGAAGGGATTGTGGAGTGCCATCTCCAGGGACGTGCGGACCCTGGGGGATCTACAGCAGCAGAATCACCCACTGTAGGAAGAGGTGGGAGGACCTGAGATGCTGGTCCAAGAAGACCGTGGAGGCCCAGCTGGGGATGGCCTCCCAACGAGGGCAGGGTGCCTGTCAGAACCTGACCCTCCTGATGGCCCGCATACTGGCAGTGGCCTACCCAGAGCTGGATGGGTGCTTGAGGGCATTACAGCAGCCACAAGGGGGTGAGTACAGTGTGTGTCACAATTATGATGGGTAGGTGGCATGGGAACCTGGTAGTGACTGTCAGTTAGTGGGTGCCCCTCAATGCCAGCTCAGAGAACGCAGTGTGATCCAGCTCAAGGGTAATGGGTGTATTGCTAATTCTGGTATCATGGCTAGGTTGCATACCATGTCAGACAGGGTGCAGGGGGTGGTGTTTGGCTTTTATCTTGCTGTGGTATCTAGCCAATGTAATGCCAGTACGATGCATGGGACACAATCCGGATCCCTGTGTGTGACGGTAATGTGTATGCCATATGTGGAGTTGGTGCTGTAATTGACCCAGTGCTTCCTTTCTCTTTACCCTACCCCTTTTTTCTTCTGTCATCCTATCCATGTGTGCATTAGCATCGCCTGGTGGAGGAGCAGGGACACTGGTGACAGAGGGAGCTGCATCCCACAGGACCCAGGAGGCAGCATCATGTCGGAGACAGGAGGTGACAACACTGACTCTGATACCTCCTCCGATGGAAGCTCTCTGGTGGTGGTGGACACCTCTGGGACCACCCCAGCTCCAGGTACAGCCGTCACCCCCGTCCCAGTAGCTCATCACCAAGTTGCCCGTGCCCGCTTACCCAGGAGGGTGGTCATCTCCTTCGTCCCAGGCACCTCAGGCCCTGCCCCAGTGAGCCCTGCATCCCTGAGTCAGGAGGGTATTGACCTGAGAACCATCTCTGTAGAGCAATCAACCATTGTGAATGCCATCCAGGGGCTGGCATCCCAGAAGCAGCAATGCAATGCATTCCTGGAGGGCATTCATGGTGGATTGGCAGACCCACAGAGATCGTTCCAGGCTCTGACGTCCTCTCTGATGGCAGCCATTGTCCCTGTTCCTACTGTCTCTCCTCCAACTACCACTTCCCAGGCCCAGTTTCCTCAACCCCAACCCATCCCATACACACATACAGAAAAGCATGCACACAAAACATCACACAAGAGTGGCACCGACAAACACAGGCAGCACACTTCAAGCCACAAGCACTCACACAAACAACAGACAGTTGCACACATAACAACATCCACTGTCTCCCCGTCCTCCTCCTCTTCCCTCACTGTCACATCTGCACTCACACCTGCATGCACTGCATCAACAGCCACCATCACCACACCAAGCAGCACACACACTTCACTTGCAGGCACCTCCACAACATCCATCCATGTATCCTCTGTGTCCTATCACACCCTGTCTGCCCCCCACCTCCTAAGCACACAAACGCACGCACATAGACACCCAACAGCCATCCACCTCACATCAGCACACTGCCCATGCACCTGCAGCCAACTCCAGCAGACATACACCACCAACAACCACTCCCTCAACCTCCACTCCCATCCATCCTCCCTCATCCTATCCCACCGTCCCTAAGAAGCTTTTCCTTGCCCAACTTGACCTCTTCCCTCCCCGTCCTGCCCGTAAGAGCAGAGTCCCAACAACCCAACCCAGAACTGCAGCCAAACAGTCCACGGGGACAATGGAGGCACCTCCTAGTCATGGAGGCAAGAGAGGGAAGGATTCCACTCCACCAGCCAAGAAAGTGAAGGATCCCACTCCACCAGCCAGGAAAGGGAAGGATCCCACTCCACCAGCTAGGAAAGGGAAGGATCCCACTGCACCAACTAAGAGGGGCAAGAGGCCCCCCAACAGCAGTCGTCAAGGTGCCCTCACCGCTGGCTGGGACACAGCAGCCCTCCTGTGAAGCTGGGACACAGCAGCCCTCCTGTCAAGCTGGGACACGGCAGCCCTCACCTCAGGCACGTCAGCCCTCACCTTGGGCTGGGACAGAGCAGCCCTCACCTCAGTCTGGGACACAGCAGTCATCACCTCAGGCTGGGACACAGCAGCCCTCACTTCAAGCTGGGACACAGAAACCCTCACCTCCAGCAGAGGGCATGTAGGCCAGTCCCAGGGACTGTTGTACAAGGAGCCCCCTCCAGGACCAGTGGGCAAGTCCCCCTACTCAGACTGTGACCTTGCACTCCCCAACTAATTGTAATGGGCATAGAGCCCCCTCCAGAACCAGTGAGCAAGTCCTCCAACTCGGAGACTGTGACCTTGCACTCCCCAGCATAGGAAAATGGGCATGGAGCCCCCTCCAGAACCAGTGGGTAAATCCCGCAACTTAGAGACTGTGACCTTGCACTCCCCAGCCAATTGTAATGGGATTGGACCCCACCTCCAGAACCAGTGGGCAAGTCCTTATCCTAATGAGACTACTGTATTTTTGGGCAGCAGGGTCGTTCTCAGTGTGGGGGACTAAGTCTGCCCCACGGAGAAGGACCCTTGTCGCCCTCAATCCGGTTTTTCTCCGGCTAACTAGCAGTGCCTCATCTCCCCCAAAGGGAAGGAATGATTAGGCAGCCGAGCGCATGACATCTTGGAGCTTCTCAGGGAAGTCGTGGTCACTCAGATCCCAACCAGTTCTCTCATACCAAGTGTGGTCCCATATACAAATGACAGAGGCAGTTCAAGTTTTACAGATTGATTTAATAAAATGACTTCATTTTAGATAACAAGGCGTGAGCCGCAATAACCAGAACCATACAACACAGTAGGATTGAAATAGTAACGAGGAGAGTGAAACATAGAAATAACACTATCATAGTGTTACCAGATTACGTTCTCTCTTCTAAGTTCTATTTTGAGCACAGCATGTTAAGCTCTAAGCTTGCCTTTCAGGTTCCCCGGGAGGACATCAACCCTCATACCTGAGCAAAGGCCTGTGATCTGGATCAGCATCTGCAACAGGGCAGTCAGCGTCTAGTTGTGGTTCCCTGGTCGGAATCTCCCGCTTACGTGTACCAGGACTAGGAAGTGTTTTTATAATTAACACGCCGGTGTTCTAAGAAACGTCCCTACGTAAGAATGTGTACTTTCTACGAATCCTAAAGACTAAACTCCTACCACGTCTATCGGCAATGTACCAGACTGTGGGGGTGATTCTAACATTGGCGGGCGGCGGAGGCCGCCCGCCAATGTTCCCCCGTCAAAATACCGCTCCGCGGTCACAAGACCGCTGAGGGTATTTTGAGATTTGCCCTGGGCTGGCGGGCGGCCGCCAAAAGGCCGCCCGCCAGCCCAGGGCAAATCTACCTTCCCACGAGGACGCCGGCTCCGAATGGAGCCGGCGTAGTGGGAAGGTGCGACGGGTGCAGTTGCACCCGTCGCGTATTTCAGTGTCTGCTTTGCAGACACTGAAATACTTTGTGGGGCCCTCTTACGGGGGCCCCTCGGCACCCCCTACCACTATCCTGTTCCTGGCGGGAGACCCGCCAGGAACAGGATGGCGGTAGGGGGTGTCAGAATCCCCATGGCGGCGGAGCGCGCTCCGCCGCCATGGAGGATTCTGTAGGGCAGTGGTAAACCGGCGGGAGACCGCCGGTTTACCCTTTCTGGCCGCGGCTGAACCGCCGCGGTCAGAATGCCCTTGGGAGCACCGCCAGCCTGTTGGCGGTGCTCCCGTGGTCGGTGACCCTGGCGGTCACCGGCCGCCAGGGTCAGAATGACCTCCTGTATCCTTGACTGAAGCACAGAGCGAGCAAGAATGTATTGTTTGAGAACTCCGGTGCTGAAGTAAACTAAACAGTGTGATAGAAGAAAATAAAACAAGACCGTGAAACTGGTTATTGAAAAATAACAGGGCAAGGCTGAATAAAATGCATCTAGGACAAAGTGCACAGAGGCCTACTGCTTTAAGCAAACGCGCGAATGCTATATTAAAAATGGCTACACTACACCCTCCCCTTGTCGGTAGAAAGTGGTTTAAATCTAAGCCTAAAAAAAAAAATGCCCTATGTTAAAACCAAAGTAACTAAAACCTTATATAATTTCAACAAGTCAAAAGGACAATAAAGCATGATAATCCTAAATTTAAAAGTAAGCATGCGGCTAAGAGCCAAATTCATATAACAGTGTCAATTTAGACCAAATCCAATTCAAACGGTGGTCATGGAAAGCAGGAGGGTCTCCACTTTGGCAGATGACAAGACCGGAAAATCCACGCCAAAGACTATTAAGGAGCAGGTGTGTTCCAAAGCCTCAGAATCAACCAAGGCGGCATCCCGTGTAGGGCCTGTGAACGAGTTAATATCAACTTCCTCCATGAAGGGTATTTCGTAATCAGCCTCACGAAGCAAACGCATCCGCAGCGCGCATGTCTGTGAATGAGCCCTCTCCGGGAACATCAACAGATCAGCATCAACCACTGGGGGGCGTTGCTGTGAGAGACAGACGTCTAGTGCATATTCAAAAGAGCACTAACGGCACCGAAACACGGCTGCACACAATCCAAAACCGGTCTGAATGACGGAGACCAGTCACACTCCAAATGTCCCAGGAGTGTTGCTCTGAAGTGCTGCATCATGCGTTCACGACACAGCTGCACTGATGGGAGCGCCCACATTAGTTCTTGTTGCGGCGGGACAGCCATTGCAGAAAAACAACAGCAACAGCAAAATGCCGGCTAATAATGCCAAAGTGATCGGAAATGCCCCAAAAATGCTTCCGAAAATTGAATGAATAGCCGAAGGTATCAAACCGAATATGGAAGAGAAGGTGTGAACAAAACCAACACCCACGGCTTTAAAAAAATGTGCTAGTCCAGCTGTGCTGGACGCATTAAATATACGTCCCACGAGTTCACCAAAGTGGCTCGGAAAGTTGGTATTTAACAGGGACTGTATTTCTGCTGATGACCTTGCCACCTGAAGTGCGTAGGTCTCGCGCACAGATGTGAGGGCCACATGCTTTTGAAACAATAGAGCCTTTAGTCTACTTAACTTGTCGAAATTCACCTTGGAAGTAGCAATGTGAGGCCAGATATCTGCAACCTCCCTTAATGTAGTTGGGGGAAACAACACATTCCCGCAGCAAGTAACGACCTTGGTGACCGAAACAACGTAAACTATTCCGGCCCGCATGCCACAACAGTCTTCACTATTGAGGAGGGCGTAGCTGCCGTTTGAAAGCACCTGGAATGTGCATTTAATCAAGGGGACCGGAGGGAATCTCGGCAACGGTAAAAGGCAATCTTTCCAATTTTTAAATGTTAAGCATTACATAAGTCGCCTCCTTCTTAGCCATCAGTTGTTGTTGATGTGTCAAATTAAAGGAAAAAAATATCTCCCTGGCTCTGATGGGCTGCCACGGAACGCGACCTGCCTTCAGTGTCTGAAGTGTCCAACCTGTTGGAAAATGGGTTATTGGTAAGGGCAGGTAGGTACCTACACCTAGCAACAAGCCACTAACCTCCACCTAGGTACAGTTAGGTCTCAGTAAATTAATCCCAGCTCAACCCTTGGTAGCTTGGCAACGAGCGTCAAGGCTTAACTTAGGAGACAAAGTGTAAAGCATTCAAATATCACAAAACAGTAATCAAATAAAACACAGGAAACAGTTTAAATATCCAAAACCAATTTATAAAAATAGTTTATATTTTTATCTTTAAAATGACACAAAAACGATTAAAATCGGTTCAGGGGAACCGGAGATATGAATTTTTAAAGAATTATTACTTTTCTAGCGCTTAGAAACAAAAAGCGCCAATCGGGTCATCTGGTTGCACCTCGACCGGGGCAAAGTCAAACTTTCAGGCCAACCGCGATGGAGCCCTGCTCGGCTACAGGTCGCGGGAGGCCTCGGTTAAAAAGTTACCTTCTGACTTAGTCTTTATTTTGAAGTTTTTCTTCACCGGGACGAACCATGAAGTCAGGCCGGGTCGCGGTTGAGGCAAGCCGGCTAGAATTTCCGCAGCGGGTCGGTCCCTCTCTGGAGCTTTTTTACAGAATTTGTCAAATCTTCTCCAAACTTCTGGGGCTTCACCCAGATGTTCTTTTAAGGTTCTTTTGGGGTCCACAGCTCACCCCAAGGGTCCAGAAGTTCTGTGATGGTCCTTGGGGGGTGCGGACTTCAACTCCCAGAATGCACCTGGCGCAAACTCCTTTTTGGCCACTGGACAGTGGTCAGCTGGTCACTTTTTCAGGAGTTGGTGCAGGGGACTCTGGATAGCAATTTTTCACCTGTAGCAAACAGGGAGTCCCTCCTTGAACCAGTTGAAGCCAGGCAAAGTCCTTCTTGTGGTAAAGCCCAAGTGTGCAGCTGGTGCAGTCCTTCTGAGTGCAGGTTCCAGGTGCAGGCCAGGGGTCCAGCAGGGCAGTCCTTCTTCTCCTTTAGTTCCTTCTTCTTGAAATTTGGTGGGGATCTGAGGTGTGGGGGCAGGTCTGCCAGTTTTATCCTTGCTCCTGGGTGAAAAGCAGAGGGGTCCTGGTCCTCCAATCAGGTACAGGGTCGTCCCCCTGTGATGACCACTTCCTGGGAAGTGTGGCAAAAATCCATCCCAAAAGGCAACAGTCTCTAAAAATCCAACATGGCTGAATCTGATTTTTGGAGGTTACATCTGGCTGAGCCCACCCACTGGTGTGGCTAAAAATCATAAACACACCCCTCTCCTGCCCTCTCCTAATCTAATCAAGGGGGCACATTGCTGTCTGGGGTTGCAGGATGTGGGGGTGTTGCTGGGTGCTCCAGATGTCCTTCTCTGCCTTTGAAGACCAGTTTGGCAGCCCTCCCCCTTCCTGCCTCACCATCTGCTTAGGGGAGATTCTCTCCCCCAAGCACATTCCTTTGTGTGAAGCCAGGCCACTTCACACCTCATCAAGGCAGCCTGGCAGAAGCTGCTGCAGGCTGGCCAATCAGAGCACAGCAGCAAAAACAATGCAGAGCTGAAATTGGCAACTTTTTAGGTAAAGTCTAAACTTTTTACCTGAACAAGTTATATTAAATCCAACAACTGGAAGTTGTGGGATTTATTACAACAATTAATTTGATACCAAATTCTTGGTATGTAACATTTAAGGAGACTTTAAAATTTAAAATAAAGTCTGCCCATTCTAGCCTATGAAGGCCATTTACTTCAATGAGGGAAAAACTAATTTGGCTGTTTTTACCTCACCAGGGCTTATAAATCTATTTTTATAAAGTCCCTGCTTATAGTTACATGGCACCCAGCCCTAGGGGCACATAGGGCACACCTTAGGGGTGACTTATAGGTAAAAATAAGGTAGTTTAAGACTTTGGAAGTACCTTTAATTCCAACGTCGAATTTGCATATAACTTTAATTTAAAAGCAGCCAGCAAGGCAGGCTTGCTTTTAAAATGACACTGGGCACCTCAGCAGTGCACCTAGGTGTGCACCACCTATGCTGTGGTCCCTAAACCTACATGCCCTACCATATACTAGGGACTTATAGGTAGGTTAACTTAGCCAATTATAATTAGCCTAATTTGCATAACCATTTTACACAGAGCACAGGCCCTGGGACTGGTTAGCAGTACCCAGGGCACCATCAAAGTCAGGAAAACACCAGCAAAAAGAGGAAAATGGGGGCAAAAAGTTATGGGGCCTCTGCAATCAGCCCTGTTTTCTCACACAACCCCCCCCCCCAGCCCACACGCCCAGGAGACTCAGCCCAACCCTGGGAGAGTCTTCCTGGCTTGTTAGGCGAGGAAGACAGTGAAGAAAACTGGCTGTCCCTTTGCAGGGCCTACTCTGCCTTATATCCTCCTGTCAGGGTCACTCCCTATGGGTAGTGAAGCCATCCCAACAGTAAATGGACCCAACTCAAACTGAAACTTTCCTCTAGGGGGGTCTTCCTCCTTTCTCTCTGCCAACTTGGTTAGTGAGGTGCCCACCTCCCCTACTCCAAACTTTGCTAGGGCAACACCTAGCTTACCCAAAGAGGTCACCCAACACTTGAGCAACCCCACCATGACCAATAGGGTCAGGGGGCCTACTTTGCTATTGGCCCTGGGGTCTGCTTCCCAGGCCAAGTACAGTGCTGCCAGGAAGGCTAGCACCCAGCAGAGGCTACTGACAGCTGTCAGTACCCAAAACCACACCCTAAGCTCTCCACTGACAGGTGGCTGAGCTGCTTTAGGGGCAACTTTGGGGTCCTGGCACCCCTCTTGCTGTCTAGAGTGGGGGGCTACCACCTCCTGTGGCAGACACCCTCCTTCCACTCTCCCTTCTGTCAGTGCAGGGGCAACACCTTGCATCTGGTCAGCTGCCTGACTACTCAGGACTTCCTTGGGGTCAGGTGAGGCCTCACCAGTGCCAACTCTGGGCTCCCCCCTTACTGGGGCAGAAGGCACTTGGCTCCCTGGAACTCTCTTTAAGAGTGGCCTACCCTTCCTTTTCTTCTTTCCTTTTCTTGGGGACCCCTGTCTCCTAACTGTAGGGACTGACTCCCCAGGACTTTGGGTTGGGGGGGCGCCCTGGGCGACCACCCCATCTGTGACCAGACTCACCTCTGGGAGGTCATTGCCCAGGATACAATCTAGGGGAAGGTCAGCACTGACTACCACCCTAATCCAGTCAAGGATACCCTCCCTCTCTAGGGGCACTATGGCTACAGGTTTGGAGGTGACCTCCCCTGTGGCTATCCTGACTTTCTTTGTCTTTCCTGGGACATACATGTCTGGGGTCACTAACCGGTCACTCACTATAGTGTGACTGGCACAGGTGTCTCTCAGGCCAGTGGTAGGGATCCCATTCACTTGAATGTGGTGGAAGTGCCTACTCCCACCCTTAGGGATCACCAGCTTACCATCTGGTCCTGTCTCCCAGCTTAATGCTAGGAGGACTTCATCATCTGAGGAATCCTCCTCTATGGCTACACTGGACAGCCCAGTGCTAACCACCTTCTTTGAACAGGCTGCATCTCCTCTGAAGTGACCTGTCTGCTGACAGTCAAAGCAAGCCCTACTGTCCAAGAGCTTTTTTAACCCTGGGTCTAACTGTCTCTGCTGGTCAGAGTGCGAGTGGGATTTACTCTCCTCCTTCTTAGGGTTCTGGGGTACAGAGGGAGTCTCTGTGGTGGGCTTACCACCTCCCTCCTTAGGTTTTTGGGGACCTGTCCCCCCCTTCTTGGAGTCTCCCCCCTGGGACTTGACAACCACCCTGGTTCTCAACCACTCATCAGCTGCCTCCCCTAGTTCTCTAGGGTTGGTCTGCTTAGAGTCCACTAGATGCTGGCGTAACCTTTCTTGGGTACAATTGGTCAAGATGTGCTCTCTCATGATCAGATTGTATAACCCCTCATAAGTATCTACTTTGTTACCAATAATCCAGCCCTCTAGTGCCTTTAGTGAAATGTCCACAAAGTCAACCCAAGACTGGGTACTGACCTTCTGGGTGTCCCTGAACTTCATTCTATATTGCTCTGGGGTCAGACCAAACTTCTTGGCTAAGCACCTCTTCATACTAGGGTATGAATCTGCCTCCTCCCCCCTTAAGGTCAGAAGCCTATCCCTCCCTGAGTTGGGGACCAACTCCCACAAAAGGGAACCCCAGTATTGAGGCCTAACCCTTCTCATTTGGAGTGCCCTCTCAAAGGCCCCCAGCCACTTATCTATGTCATCCCCCTCTACATAAGCAGGAACCACCCCTTTGGGTAATCTGGGGCAAACTCCCCCACCCATGGACACCTCAGCTTCTTTATCGCTGCCTCCATCTCTTTTCACTTTGTATGCCCACTTTTTCTTTTCTAGGGCCAGCTTGTCTGCTTCCAAAGCTATGTATGCTAGCTGGGCCTACAGCTCTCTTTCTCTGATGGATGGGTTCTCTCCTCCTGAAAGGACCCCCTTCCCACCACTAGCTTTGGGTCTGCCCCTAGTGACTGTATTTACTGAGGACCGTTCTTCCTCATCCTCACTCGGGCTCAGATGCCTTCCCTCCCCTGAGTGGTTAGAGCTTGCATCCTCCCTTCTTTCTCCCTCCTCTGGAGCTTCTTCTGACTCTACCTCTTGGGCCTCAGCCCATGCTGTCAGGGATGTGATCAGGATTTGCTTCCTGAGATCAGTGGTTGCAGGCAACCCTCTTTCAATACACAACCCCCTAAGCTGGACTACTGTCAGTGTGGGTAGGCTAGCCAGATCAAGCTCCATGTTCCCTAGTTTTGTGTCAACAAAAACTTTTTGCAAAAATTGGAAACAAGAATTTAGAAAAATTACAAAAATTCAATAATTGAAATTAATCCAAATTAAAAATTAAAAACAATTTTTGCACTAGGACAATTTAAAGGATTTTTAATTTGTTTTACCTAAAACTGTAACGTGATATTGAACACAAGTACAGGATCCTGTCGCTGCTTCCAATTATGTTGGAAAATGGGTTATTGGTAAGGGCAGGTAGGTACCTACACCTAGCAACAAGCCACTAACCTCCACCTAGGTACAGTTAGGTCTCAGTAAATTAATCCCAGATCAACCCTTGGTAGCTTGGCAACGAGCGTCAAGGCTTAACTTAGGAGACAAAGTGTAAAGCACTCAAATATCACAAAACAGTAATCAAATAAAACACAGGAAACAGTTTAAAAATCCAAAACCAATTTATAAAAATAGTGTATATTTTTATCTTTAAAATGACACAAAAACGATTAAAATCGGTTCAGGGGAACCGGAGATATGAATTTTTAAAGAATTATTACTTTTCTAGCACTTAGAAACAAAAAGCGCCAATCGGGTCATCTGGTTGCACCTCGACCGCGGCAAAGTCAAACTTTCAGGCCGACCGCGATGGAGCCCTGCTCGGCTACAGGTCGCAGGAGGCCTCGGTTAAAAAGTTACCTTCTGACTTAGTCTTTATTTTGAAGTTTTTCTTCACCGGGACGAACCACGAAGTCAGGCCGGGTCGCGGTTGAGGCAAGCCGGCTAAAATTTCCGCGGCGGGTCGGTCCCTCTCTGGAGCTTTTTTTCAAAATTTGTAAAATCTTCTCCAAACTTCTGGGGCTTCACCCAGATGTTCTTTTAAGGTTCTTTTGGGGTCCACAGCTCACCCCAAGGGTCCAGAAGTTCTGTGATGGTCCTTGGGGGGTGCAGACTTCAACTCCCATAATGCACCTGGCGCAAACTCCTTTTTGGCCACTGGACAGTGGTCAGCTGGTCACTTTTTCAGGAGTTGGTGCAGGGGACTCTGGATAGCAATTTTTCACCTGTAGCAAACAGGGAGTCCCTCCTTGAACCAGTTGAAGCCAGGCAAAGTCCTTCTTGTGGTGAAGCCCAAGTGTGCAGCTGGTGCAGTCCTTCTGAGTGCAGGTTCCAGGTGCAGGCCAGGGGTCCAGCAGGGCAGTCCTTCTTCTCCTTTAGTTCCTTCTTCTTGAAATTTGGTGGGGATCTGAGGTGTGGGGGCAGGTCTGCCAGTTTTATCCTTGCTCCTGGGTGAAAAGCAGAGGGGTCCTGGTCCTCCAATCAGGTACAGGGTCGTCCCCCTGTGATGACCACTTCCTTGGAAGTGTGGCAAAAATCCATCCCAAAAGGCAACAGTCTCTAAAAATCCAACATGGCTGAATCTGATTTTTGGAGGTTACATCTGGCTGAGCCCACCCACTGGTGTGCTAAAAATCATAAACACACCCCTCTCCTGCCCTCTCCTAATCTAATCAAGGGGGCACCTTGCTGTCTGGGGTTGCAGGATGTAGGGGGGGTTGCTGGGTGTTCTGCCTTTGAAGACCAGTTTGGCAGCCCTCCCCCTTCCTGCCTCACCATCTTCTGAGGGGAGATTCTCTCCCCCAAGCACATTCCTTTGTGTGAAGCCAGGCCACTTCACACCTCATCAAGGCAGCCTGGCAGAAGCTGCTGCAGGCTGGCCAATCAGAGCACAGCAGCAAAAACAATGCAGAGCTGAAATTGGCAACTTTTTAGGTAAAGTCTAAACTTTTTACCTGAACAAGTTATATTAAATCCAACAACTGGAAGTTGTGGGATTTATTACAACAATTAATTTGATACCAAATTCTTGGTATGTAACATTTAAGGAGACTTTAAAATTTAAAATAAAGTCTGCCCATTCTAGCCTATGAAGGCCATTTACTTCAATGAGGGAAAAACAAATTTGGCTGTTTTTACCTCACCAGGGCTTTTAAATCTATTTTTATAAAGTCCCTGCTTATAGTTACATGGCACCCAGCCCTAGGGGCACATAGGGCACACCTTAGGGGTGACTTATATGTAAAAATAAGGTAGTTTAAGACTTTGAAAGTACCTTTAATTCCAAAGTCGAATTTGCATATAACTTTAATTTAAAAGCAGCCAGCAAGGCAGGCTTGCTTTTAAAATGACACTGGGCACCTCAGCAGTGCACCTAGGTGTGCACCACCTATGCTGTGGTCCCTAAACCTACATGCCCTACCATATACTAGGGACTTATAGGTAGGTTAACTTAGCCAATTATAATTAGCCTAATTTGCATAACCATTTTACACAGAGCACAGGCCCTGGGACTGGTTAGCAGTACCCAGGGCACCATCAAAGTCAGGAAAACACCAGCAAAAAGAGGAAAATGGGGGCAAAAAGTTATGGGGCCTCTGCAATCAGACCTGTTTTCTCACACAACCCAACTGCATAATGGACCTTGTTTGACTTTGTCCATGATATAATGAAGACATGTCAGATCGTATAATGTCTATGGCAGAAGAAACAATGTTGTCAATGGTATATCTTCGGTCGGACAGGGTGTGAATTCCATTATCCACAACAGCTAATGCCTTTTTCAAATTTTCCTGATCTATCTGCCTTAATCGGGCCGCAGCCCCTTGTTGGAAAAGTTTCCATATTTCATTGTACACTTCGTACAAAAACGTTTCCTACGTGGTGTCTTCAGGCCTAACAAAAAATCTTGCAAGTCAGTGTTATTAGACAGGAGAGTGAGATGTGTCTTAACTGCATCTAGCGAGGATGATTTTAACCATTGTTGACACAATTTTCCCATGCTATATGTAGTAATAATGTCAGCATGTTCAGGTGATATGTAGCGAGGGTCTGCCCTACTCGTCCTGAAACCACTTGAGGAGGTGACAAAACGTTGATGACACCCGTTGGTGTCTATAGGCCACAATAACCATGCGCCCGGACGTGACAATGAAGTGTTAAATGTACCATTCTGGACCCAGTCTGTAAGTTCACTAAAAGTGGCATTGATATATTTCTGCCAATCCTTCATTTTGGTAGGGACAGGTATGCCAGGCGTATTCAATTCTCTTATGGTTGCTAAGCCCAAACAGCTAATCTGTTGCACAGTTTCATTTAAAACAATCATCTGTACAGGAATGAGACCTGCTCTAAACAATATTTCTCTACCCTGTGTCTGCCAATGTTTTGTTCCCCAAACACTTTTCAAATCAACATTTTTTGACCAATATTCATAGCCCTCAATTGACAGTCGGGAAACAAAAGAATCTGAGTATATGAATTTTGTATTAGTCAACAACATTTGCTTATCTTTATACGGAGTTAACTTAAAATAATATGACTTAGCATTCATTTGATGATGCCCAGAAAAATACACAAATTTGTCAGAATATGTTTTAGAACTCCCTCGCGGGGAGTTGGGCAATGCTCCCATTGCGTGTGGTCAAATATCGTCTTTGGACTACTTGCTTTATGTATAAAGTAGTGCCCATAATAAGTATAACAAAACATGTCACCATAATTGTCTTTAAACTGGTAAACATCTTCATTCTCATAGACTGTATAATATTGTAACTCAGTCATCATGGAATCAACTGTCTTCACATCCCATTCATCAGATACAATGCCTAGTATTACAATATCATTCATGGATAACGTTAGAACGTACGGTATTTGAATTATCTCAGTGGGACCGTATATATCAAACATCACTTTATCCCACACAATCCCATCCGGAATTGGCACTGCAGAAATGTTCACAAAGGACAAGTCTCTTCGAACCTTATGTGATGAAAAATGTGGCTTCAACACTTCCTCCACCTGTTCAACCACTGATCTCTCAGGAAGGAAATGACTATGTATCAATAGAAAAAAGGTAACGACAAACCCTATCCACAGAAAAAATGCTATCATAGTTAGTAAGAGCCACAGATAGTTCCAAGGAAAAACAAAATACGTATCTTTAAGCCAATAAATCAGCTTACGTGGACCTGGGTCAGGTGCTGAAGAGGCAAATGAGTCCAACAGACTATCGTCGTTGTTGGCAAAGTACCCAGAGGCAGTTCTTGCAAAATGTGCCACCGTATTCAATGGAGGAGTAGGTGTTTCTCGCGGCGGTACACTGTAGATAACACCGCCCGCAAAAACAGTATTCATTGTGACTCGATCAAATGTTTCCAAATTATTTGTTGTCAGTGGAACCATCGCAAGATCATCTTCCACCCTCCCCAAGCTCGGAGAGGCAACAGTATTGGTGTAAATGACTTGGAGCGGAACATCTTCCCCAGTAGTGAGAGGGATTCGGGAACTACTGGACGTTCCTCTTGGTCTGCTGTGCAGAATCAGCCACATGTTGTAACTTGACATTGTCGATGGAGACAAAGCGATTTTCTTTGGCACCTGGCAACGGCGGTAAAATAACAGTTCTTGTTCCGTGTATCCCCAACACAGGGACTGGTGCTCGATGAGAAGGGCCAAATTATTTTTTCACTGCGACCTTTTCACGCACAAGATCCCCAACTCTGGGAATCCAACCAGTAGGCGTTACTGGCACATCCTTTTCCTGTGGAGGCAGCACTTTTAGAAGAGTTATCTTCACTGAACTGTTGTAATTCCTGCAAAACAGTGACACGATCATTTATGTCAAAAGGCGTTTCCGCCGCCTCCACACCAGGACCATCTAGATCCGGAACAAACATTTGTGTTCCGAACAGGCACTCATATGAAGTACGACCCCCCAGGAACCTTCTAGGCAAGTTATTCAGTGCTCTCTGTACTCCATACAGGTGAGTTAGCCAACTACGACCCGTACCTAAGACTCTAGCCGTTAAGGATTGCTTTAAATCGCAATTTAAATGCTCCACGACAGAAGTTCCCTCGGGATGAAATGGATATGAAAACTGGAGTTGGACCCCCAACTAAGCCCTGGTGTCCCTGAATGCCCTTGAGGCAAAAGCAGGGCCCTGGTCCGAATGGAACGCCGCAACTGCATATGCACCGACAAAGACACGCAAATCTTTAATAACAGTTCGAGCGTCAGCTGAGCGTTGTGGCCATACCCACACAAATCTGGAGCAAGAATCTACAGCTACCAAGATATATTTGTATGCACTGTCTGGTGTCAGTGGACTACAATGATCCAAGTACACACATTGTAATGGTCTGTTTGATATTAAGAGGGGCGTCTGCGGCGGGCGCTTAGCTGTTGAAACTTTAATTTGTTGACAGATGTCACAACAAAGGACATACTGCTTCGTCTCCTTATAGAGACCAGGCCACCAGTAACAGGCCTGTAATAGTGAAATTGTGGCGGCCACGCCAGCATGTGCAGATGCCACCCCCTCATGCGCTGCATTAATCAATTGAGGTCTTACAATTTTATTGGGGATCTCGCGTACCCCTGCGCCTGGGATTTTAACCTCAGCATTCAGCATACCTCCCATTAAGTATTGATATTTATTAGGAAATCCTTTAGAATAAGGCATGCCATCAACCGTAGCTTTTATGGCAGCCAAAATCTCTGTGTCTGGTTTGGAACTCGAACGAGTAACTGCGGCCACAGTGGCAACTGCCACTACTGACTTTGTGGCTTCATCAGACAAAGCATTCCCAGCAAGGTGTATTCCAACGTGCTGGTGTCCAAGAGTATGTACAACATGGACTTTAGGTAGTGTCTCCTTCAGGTCTGCTACCTTCCCCCACAGTAGTTTGTGTTTTATGGTGTTGCCCTTTGAATCTCTGAACCCATTTAATCGCAGTAATGTAGGTATTCATTAAAAGACTGGACACAGTAATATGAATCACAAACAATTAGTGTAAACTGTGTCAGATCCGTATGTTCTAGTGCCATTAATAGAGCTTTCAGCTCAGCCAACTGTGCCGTACAGTCCCCTAATGTTTGTGTATAAGTATGTTGGGGGCAGAATTTCTCCCCCTCCATATGTCCGCTCACTACTGCACATGCAGCTGAATATTGGTGTTTTGTCCCCATCGCTAATTGCGCAGAGCCATCGGTGTACATGACTACTTGATACTGATCAATAGGCAAAGTGTCAGCGGGAACTGGATATTTAATTTCATATTGCAGAAATTCCTGTGTCTGTAGCTTTGGATCAAAAATGTAATCTACATCAGTGGCTGTTAAAGACGTAGCCCATTGTATCCATTGCTGGTGTAATGCTTTCGCGTTAGGAACACTCGCTTTCGTAACAGCCTCTAGGGCCGGAATAGGGGAAACGACTATAATGCGTTTGCCCTGGGCAAGAGGTCGTTCTTTAATAACAGCCATCTGTACAGCTGTGAGAATTTTCTCCGTTGGTGCGAATCGTTGTTCAGCAGTCGAATACAAGTGAGACTTGTATCCTATCGGGACTGTCTCACCTTCATTAAAGGTGACATATGTAAACCCAATGGCCCCAGCTATTACCCTGATGACCAAATGTGTCTTATTGTCCCGTGTATGTAAATGTTTTGCAGCTAGAAGATCTGCTTGCAACTCTCGAAGAGTATGTGTATGCTCAATCGTCCAAAATTTGCTTGAAAAATCAGAACGTATTAATTCGTATAATGGTTTTATGCGTGTAGCATAATCAGGAATGTACGTTCTGCCAAAATTTAGAAATCCCAGTAGTGATTGGAGTTTCTTAATCGTATTAGGAAGTTGCAATTGTGCACATTTTTCTAAAAATTGTGGCGCTAGGCTCTTACCTTCGTTTGACAGCTCATATCCCAGGAATATGACGCTGAGGAAGGCAATTTTTGACTTTTTGAAGTTAAATTTGAAGCCAATTTTGGCAAACCCAACAACAATGTGGGCTACCCGTCTTAAATGTTGTAGTAATTCGTCATCCGTGAGATATATATCATCGACATATGACAATGCTTCAGGTTCTAACCCGTGTAAAATTTCAGTCACATGAGCCGCAAATAGTCCCGGGCTATTCTTATACCCCTGAGGCAAACAACAGAATTTTTTCTGGGAGCCTAACGCACTAAAGCTTGTAAGATCCCTGCTTTCGGGTGCTATATTCTGGCAGAAGAAACCATTTGAGATGTCTAAAGTTGTTTTGTACTTTTTCCACACAATGTTGTTCATTAGTGCTGCGCTATGTGAATTTTGTATAGCGTATGTAAGTGTGTGTCCGTTCAAGTGTCTGTAGTCTAAGACTATTCTATATGAATGGTCCGGTTTAGCTACAGGGAATAAGGGATTATTCATCAGCGAGACACAGGGTTCAGTTACTCCCTGGTATTCTAATTGCGTAAGTATTTCTCTCACCGGTGCCCTTGCTTCATGTTTTATTGGATATTGCGGTTGTGGCTGAGGTTCGCCTTTAATCGGAATTACATTATATGGAAAATCCCTATCCCACCCTATGTGATTTCTATATAAGGCAGGTGCTTGTGCTAGAGCCCATTTGATGCTATATGACTCTGCGAGTTCCCCTGGAACAAGTGGTGAGAACGAAGGTTTAATAACCTCCTCCCCAACTGGGCATGTGTGAACAAAGTCAGGCGCCCAATCCTGTTCAGCCAGCAAAATGTCACATATCTTGACTACACGATCCCAAAAGATTGCGTTTATAGTGCGTTCAATGTCTCCTTCCAATTGTAAAGTCACTGTATATACCCTATTGGGATCAGAGACACGCATATCTGCTGTTTCAACTTGTATGAAATCATCAGTTGCTTTCACCTCCAGATGCTCTAGAAGGTTTCGGCGAACTATTGTGACCTCTGCTGCACTGTCTAACAGTGCTAGTGCCCACGTCTTGTTCTTCAAGAGAACTCTCTTCCTGTGTGGCATGTCTAATAGAGACTGCCGCCACCTTTTTCTTTTTAAACTGTTGTTTTTGTTTCTCTTCCTTCTTGACAGAAACCTCCGAAGAGCGTTGTGATTCCTGTCTTGGTTTCACGTACTCTGTTCTCCGCTCTGACCGCCCACCTCTCTCATTTCTCTTTTCCGATGAGTCCTGAAAGGACCGAGATTGGCGTGTATCAGTGTATTGATACCTATCAGGCGTTTTCAAGCTATCCCTATTTCTGAGATTATACCTAGTCTGCGGGGTCTCCGCTCTCAGAGATTCTCCCCTTTCTTTTTTAGGTGTCTGTTGTTTCTTTTCCCAGTGCTTCTTATTACCCTCAGGCTGCTATTTAGTATTATCTTTACTAATTTTTCCTTGAAACCTTGGTTTCTGTGGTCTAGCCCCTAGGCTATCTCGACCGATACTGGAATATGTTTCCGCTATTATTTTCGGCAGTTCCCGCTCCTGATCTAGTTGCCGGAAGTCAAGAAGACGCATACGCACCGCTAGTGCAACTGCCTCCCCTTTAAGATTACTTAGTATTATCGAAGAAACCGTGGCAAAATTGCCCATCAGTTGCATTCCCAAATCTAAGGCTGGGGCAGCCCCATATTCATCCTGAATCTGTTTAAGCACATCCGGTAGGTTTGCCAATGTCGGTGTACTGTGTGCTGTTGTGTAGAGCACGGCAAACACCTTGCCCCATGTATTACAATGTTCCACTTTGGGAACCATTCCAAACGGTAAACACATTGTTCATATCCTATGTTTATCATGAGGTCCCCTATGGGGAAATACCGCGTCCAGCGTGTTAATTTTTAGCGCCAGCCAAAATGGAGTCTCCTCCCGTTTGGCTGGAACCTTACCCATGAGAGAGTGTACAGTTGCCGGGTTTATACCTGGAGCTACTGCATGTTGTTGAGCTGGAGCAGCACGCGCTGGGTTTGTATTTAGTGTCTGCATCACAAATTGTACTAAGCGTCTATATGTAGCCGTTAAGTCTGTATATAAATGACAAACTTCAACCACTGGCATATTTGCAACCGCAGGATGTGGTGTATATGTGGCCAATAAAGGCCAGGTCGGACCATCATTACTCAGTGGACCTAACCTTACTGGTAAGATTGTATGGGGTAGGGTGCCATCAAGCCAATTATTATGTTCTTGATAAGATAGAGGTATCTCTAAATATGCATACGCCCTGTACTGACCAGGTGCGTTTGCAATCGTATATGTATGAAATGCATTTGTATTCCCATCAACTGCTGGAAATGTGACCCAAGAGTAGAAAAGTTCTGTTCTATAGGCTGCATGGGCGGCCACAACAAACGTGACTGGACCCCCCTGGTTCGTAAGACCATGTGCAAGCAAATGCGCTGTGAGCGGTTGTCTCATATTAAGAGCTATTTGTATTACCTGGGGATTCACAATTAAAAAAACAGCGTTAGTTCAGAGAAGGCACACCAAAAACGGGGTCTTTCCTTTTAAGGTTCAAGCTTGAACAACCATCCGCTATATCTAGAATTACCTATATCGCGGTGGTGGAATTCCTCAGTGCCACGGACGTCTCCGTTAAAGGAACTGAGGGATCATTATAATATGTGAGACCGAGAGAGGCTGGTGGACCCGAAAAATAGAGCCAGACCAATCGTTGGCGGCGCCATGTAGCGTAGGCTCTCATTATCCTAATGAGACTACTGGATTTTTGGGTAGCAGGGTCGTTCTCACTGTGGGGGACTAAGTCTGCCCCACGGAGAAGGACCCTTGTCGCCCTCAATCCGTTTTTTCTCCGGCTAACTAGCAGTGCCTCATCTCCCCCAAAGGGAAGATATGATTAGGCTGCCGAGTGCATGACATCTTGGAGCTTCTCAGGGAAGTCGTGGTCACTCAGATTCCAACCAGTTCTCTCATACCAAGTGTGGTCTCATATACAAATGACAGAGGCAGTTTAAGTTTTACAGATTGATTTAATAAAACGACTGCATTTTAGATAACAAGGCGTGAGCCGCAATAACCAGAACCATACAACACAGTAGGATTGAAATAGTAACGAGGAGAGTGAAACATATAAATAACGCTATCATAGTGTTACCAGATTACGTTCTCTCTTCTAAGTTCTATTTTGAGCACAGCATGTTAAGCTCTAAGCTTGCCTTTCAGGTTCCCCGGGAGGACATCAACCCTCATACCTGAGCAAAGGCCTGAGATCTGGATCAGCATCTGCAACAGGGCAGTCAGCGTCTAGTTGTGGTTCCCTGGTCGGAAGCTCCCTCTTACGTCTACCAGGACTAGGAAGTGTTTTTATAACTAACACGCTGGTGTTCTAAGAAACGTCCCTACGTAAGAATGTGTACTTTCTACGAATCCTAAAGACTAAACTCCTACCATGTCTATCGGCAATGTACCAGACTGTATCCTTGACTGAAGCACAGAGCGAGCAAGAATGTATTGTTTGAGAACTCCGGTGCTGAAGTAAACTAAACAGTGTGATAGAAGAAAATAAAACAAGACCGTGAAACTGGTTATTGAAAAATAACAGTGCAAGGCTGAATAAAATGCATCTAGGACAAAGTGCACAGAGGCCTACTGCTTTAAGCAAAAGCGCGAAGGCTATATTAAAAATGGCTACACTACACCCTCCCCTTGCCGGTAGAAACTGGTTTAAATCTAAGCCTAAAAAAAAAAATGCCCTATGTTAAAACCAAAGTAACTAAAACCTTATATAATTTCAACAAGTCAAAAGGACACTAAAGCATGATAATCCTAAATTTAAAAGTAAGCATGTGGCTAAGAGCCAAATTCATATAACAGTGTCAATTTAGACCAAATCCAATTCAAACGGTGGTCATGGAAAGCAGGAGGGTCTCCACTTCGGCAGATGACAAGACCGGAAAATATACGCCAAAGACTATTAAGGAGCAGGTGTGTTCCAAAGCCTCAGAATCAACCAAGGCAGCATCCCGTGTAGGGCCTGTGAACGAGTTAATATCAACTTCCTCCAGGAAGGGTATTTCGTAATCAGCCTCACAAAGCAAACGCATCCGCAGCGCGCATGTCTGTGAATGAGCCCTCACCGGGAACATCAACAGATCAGCATCAACCACTGGGGGGCGTTGCTGTGAGAGACAGACGTCTAATGCATATTCAAAAGAGCACCAACGGCACCGAAACACGGGCTGCACACAATCCAAAACCGGTCTGAATGACAGAGACCAGTCACACTCCAAATGTCCCAGGAGTGTTGCTCTGAAGTGCTGCATCATGCGTTCACGATACAGCTGCACTGATGGGAGCGCCCACATTAGTTCTTGTTGCGGCGGGGCAGCCATTGCGGAAAAACAACAGCAACAGCAAAATGCCGGCTAATAAAGCCAAAGTGATCGGAAATCCCCCAAAAATGCTTCCGAAAATTGAATGAATAGCCGAAGGTATCAAACCGAATATGGAAGAGAAGGTGTGAACAAAACCAACACCCACGGCTTTAAAAAAATGTGCTAGTCCAGCTGTGCTGGACGCATTAAATATACGTCCCACGAGTTCACCAAAGTGGCTCGGAAAGTTGGTATTTAACAGGGACTGTATTTCTGCTGATGACCTTGCCACCTGAAGTGCGTAGGTCTCGCGCACAGATGTGAGGGCCACATGCTTTTGAAACAATAGAGCCTTTAGTCTACTTAACTTGTCGAAATTCACCTTGGAAGTAGCAATGTGAGGCCAGATATCTGCTACCTCCCTTAATGTAGTGGGGGGACACAACACATTCCCGCAGCAAGTAACGACCTTGGTGACCTAAACAACGTAAACTATTCCGGCCGCATGCCACAACAGTCTTCACTATTGAGGAGGGCGTAGCTGCCGTTTGAAAGCACCTGGAATATGCGTTTAATCAAGGGGACCGGAACTCCCTTCAGATAGCAAGCCAAGTTCGCAACCGAGGCATTACATGCCCGATGCAAGGACAGCTGCTTACAAATCATCGAATGGCTGACTGAAGTCTTGCATTCACTACCGCTAAGAAAAACCTCTCTCATGCCATTAAGACATTTGTACAAGAAGGGAAGTTCCCACACCTCATGTATATAACTTTCTCCCAATTTTTCATATCTGCCTACCGGAACATGTTTTAAACAAGAAGTGAATTGTAGTGTAGAAATAGGCAGATTAATAACCCCGTGTATTATCCACTCATCTGAGGGAATCTCGGCCACGGTAAAAGGCAATCTTTCCAATTTTTAAATGTTAAGCATTACATAGCCATCAGTTGTTGTTGACGTGTCAACTTAAAGGAAAAAAATATCTCCCTGGCTCTGATGGGCTGCCACGGAACGCGACCCGCCTTCAGTGTCTGAAGTGTCCAACCCAACTGCATAATGGACCTTGTTTGACTTTGTCCATGACATAATGAAGACATGTCAGATCGTATAATGTCTATGGCAGAAGAAACAATGTTGTCAATGGTATATCTTCGGTCGGACAGGGTGTGAATTCCATTATCCACAACAGCTAATGCCTTTTTCAAATTTTCCTGATCTATCTGCCTTAATCGGGCCGCAGCCTCTTGTTGGAAAAGTTTCCATATTTCATTGTACACTTCGTACAAAAACGTTTCCTACGTGGTGTCTTCAGGCCTAACAAAAAATCTTGCAAGTCAGTGTTATTAGACAGGAGAGTGAGATGTGTCTTAACTGCATCTAGCGAGGATGATTTTAACCATTGTTGACACAATTTTCCCATGCTATATGTAGTAATAATTTCAGCATGTTCAGGTGATATGTAGCGAGGGTCTGCCCTACTCGTCCTGAAACCACTTGAGGAGGTGACAAAATGTTGATGACACCCGTTGGTGTCTATAGGCCACAATGACCACCCGCCCGGTCGTGACAATGAAGTGTTAAATGTACCATTCTGGACCCAGTCTATAAGTTCACTAAAAGTGGCATTGATATATTTCTGCCAATCCTTCATTTTGGTAGGGACAGGTATGCCATGCGTATTCAATTCTCTAATCGTTGCTAAGCCCAAACAGCTAATCTGTTGCACAGTTTCATTTAAAACAATCATCTGGACAGGAATGAGACATACTCTAAACAATATTTCTCTACCCTGTGTCTGCCAATGTTTTGTTCCCCAAACACTTTTCAAATCAACATTTTTTGACCAATATTCATAGCCCTCAATTGACAGTCGGGAAACAAAAGAATCTGAGTATATGAATTTCGTATTAGTCAACAACATTTGCTTATCTTTATACGGAGTTAACTTAAAATAATATGACTTAGCATTCATTTGATGATGCCCAGAAAAATACACAAATTTGTCAGAATATGTTTTAGAACTCCCTCGCGGGGGAGTTGGGCAATGCTCCCATTGCGTGTGGTCAAATATCATCTTTGGACTACTTGCTTTATGTATAAAGTGGTGCCCATAATAAGTATAACAAAACATGTCACCATAATTGTCTTTAAACTGGTAAACATCTTCATTCTCATAGACCGTATAATATTGTAACTAAGTCATCATGGAATCAACTGTCTTCACGTCCCATTCATCAGATACAATTCCTAGTATTACAATATCATTCATCGATAACTTTAGAACGTACGGTATTTGAATTATCTCAGTGGGACCGTATATATCAAACATCACTTTATCCCACACAATCCCATTCGGAATTGGCACTGCAGAAATGTTCACAAAGGACAAGTCTCTTCGAACCTTATGTGATGAAACCTCCTCCACCTGTTCAACCGCTGATCTCTCAGGAAGAAAATGACTATGTATCAATAGAAAAAAGGTAACGACAAACCCTATCCACAGAAAAAATGCTATCATAGTCAGTAAGAGCCACAGATAGTTCTAAGGAAAAACAAAATACGTATCTTTAAGCCATTAAATCAGCTTACATGGACCTGGGTCAGGTGCTGAAGAGGCAAATGAGTCCGACAGGCCATCGTCGTTGTTGGCAAAGTACCCAGAGGCAGTTCTTGCGAAATGTGCCGCCGTATTCAATGGAGGAGTAGGTGTTTCTCGCGGCGGTACACTGTAGATAACACCGCCCGCAACATCAGTATTCATTGTGACTCAATCAAATGTTTCCAAATTATTCGTCGTCAGTGGAACCATCGCAAGATCATCTTCCACCCTCCCCAAGCTCGGAGAGGCAACAGTATTGGTGTAAATGACTTGGAGCGGAACATCTTTCCCAGTAGTGAGAGGGATTCGGGAACTACTGGACGTTCCTCTTGGTCTGCTGTGCAGAATCAGCCACATGTTGTAACTTGAAATTGTCGATGGAGACAAAGTGATTGTCTTTGGCACCTGGCAACAGCGGTAAAATAACAGTTCTTGTTCCGTGTATCCCCAACACAGGGACTGGTGCTCGATAAGAAGGGCCAAATTATTTTTCACTGCGACCTTTTCACGCACAAGATCCCCAACTCTGGGAATCCAACCAGTAGGCGTTACTGGCACATCCTTAATTCCTGTGGAGGCAGCACTTTTAGAAGAGTTATCTTCATGGAACTGTTAATTCCTGCAAAACAGTGACACAATCATTTATGTCAAAAGGCGTTTCCGCCGCCTCCACACCAGGACCATCTAGATCCGGAACAAACATTTGTGTTCCGAACAGGCACTCATATGAAGTACGACCCCCCAGGAACCTTCTAGGCAAGTTATTCAGTGCTCTCTGTACTCCATACAGGAGGGTTAGCCAACTACGACCCGTACCTAAGACTCTAGCCGTTAAGGATTGCTTTAAATCGCGATTTAAATGCTCCACGACAGAAGTTCCCTCGGGATGAAATGGATATGAAAACTGGAGTTGGACCCCCAACTAAGCCATGGTGTCCCTGAATGCCCTTGAGGCAAAAGCAGGGCCCTGGTCCGAATGGAACGCCGCAACTGCATATGTACCGACAAAGACACGCAAATCTTTAATAACAGTTTGAGCGTCAGCCGAGCGTTGTGGCCATACCCACACAAATCTGGAGCAAGAATCTACAGCTACCAGGATATATTTGTATGCACTGTCTGGTGTCAGTGGACCACAATGATCCAAGTACACACATTGTAATGGTCTGTTTGATATTAAGAGGGGCGTCTGCGGCGGGCGCTTAGCCGTTGAAACTTTAATTTGTTGACAGATGTCACAACAAAGGACATACTGCTTCGTCTCCTTATAGAGACCAGGCCACCAGTAACAGGCCTGTAATAGTGAAATTGTGGCGGCCACGCCAGCATGTGCAGATGCCACCGCCTCATGCGCTGCATTAATCAATTGAGGTCTTACAATTTTTTGGGGATCTCGCGTACCCCTACGCTTGGGATTTTAACCTCAGCATTCAGCATACCTCCCATTAAGTATTGATATTTATTAGGAAATCCTTTAGAATAAGGCATGCCATCAACCGTAGCTTTTATGGAAGCCAAAATCTCTGTGTCTGGTTTGGAACTCGAACGAGTAACTGCGGCCACAGTGGCAACTGCCACTGCTGACTTTGTGGCTTCATCAGACAAAGCATTCCCAGCAACGTGTATTCCAACGCGCTGGTGTCCAAGAGTATGTACAACATGGACTTTAGGTAGTGTCTCCTTCAGGTCTGCTACTTTCCCCCACAGTAGTCTGTGTTTTATGGTGTTTCCCTTTGAATCTCTGAACCCATTTAATCGCCAGTAATGTAGGTATTCATTAAAAGACTGGACACAGTAATATGAATCACAAACAATTAGTGTAAACTGTGTCAGATCCGTATGTTCTAGTGCCATTAATAGAGCTTTCAGCTCAGCCAACTGTGCCGTACAGTCCCCTAATGTTTGTGTATAAGTATGTTGGGGGCAGAATTTCTCCCCCTCCATATGTCCGCTCACTACTGCACATGCAGCTGAATATTGGTGTTTTGTCCCCATCGCTGGTTGCACAGAGCCATCAGTGTACATGACTACTTGATACTGATCAATAGGCAACGTGTCAGCGGGAACTGGATATTCAATTTCATATTGCAGAAATTCCTGTCTCTGTAGCTTTGGATCAAAAATGTAATCTACATCAGTGGCTGTTAAAGACGTAGCCCATTGTATACATTGCGGGTGTAATGCTTTCGCGTTAGGAACACTCGCTTTTGTAACAGCCTCTAGGGCCGGAATAGGGGAAACAACTATAATGCGTTTGCCCTGGGCAAGAGGTCGTTCTTTAATAACAGCCATCTGTACAGCTGTGAGAATTTTCTCTGTTGGTGTGAATCGTTGTTCAGCAGTCGAATACAAGTGAGACTTGTATCCTATCGGGACTGTCTCACCTTCATTAAAGGTGACATACGTAAACCCAAGGGCCCCAGCTATTACCCTGATGACCAAATGTGTCTTATTGTCCCGTGTATGTAAATGTTTTGCAGCTAGAAGATCTGCTTGCAACTCTCGAAGAGTATGTGTATGCTCAATCGTCCAAAATTTGCTTGAAAAATCAGAACGTATTAATTCGTATAATGGTTTTATGCGTGTAGCATAATCAGGAATGTACGTTCTGCCAAAATTTAGAAATCCCAGTAAGGTTTGGAGTTTCTTAATCGTATTAGGAAGTTGCAATTGTGCAAATTTTTCTAAAAATTGTGGCGCTAGGCTCTTACCTTCATTTGACAGCTCATATCCCAGGAATATGACGCTGAGGAAGGCAATTTTTGACTTTTTGAAGTTAAATTTGAAGCCAATTTTGGCAAACCCAACAACAATGTGGACTACCCGTCTTAAATGTTGTAGTAATTCGTCATCCGTGAGATATATATCATCAACATATGACAATGCTTCAGGGTCTAACCCGTGTAAAATTTCAGTCACATGAGCCGCAAATAGTCCCGGGCTATTCTTATAACCCTGAGGTAAACAACAGAATTTTTTCTGGGAGCCTAACGCACGAAAGCTTGTAAAATCCCTGCTTTCGGGTGCTATATTCTGTCAGAAGAAACCATTCGAGATGTCTAAAGTTGTTTTGTACTTTTTCCGCACAATGTTGTTCATTAGTGCTGCGCTATGTGAATTTTGTATAGCGTATGTACGTGTGTGTCCGTTCAAGTGTCTGTAGTCTAAGACTATTCTATATGAATGGTCCGGTTTAGCTATAGGGAATAAGGGATTATTCATCGGTGAGACACAGGGTTCAATTACTCCCTGGTATTCTAATTGCGTAAGTATTTCTCTCACCGGTGCCCTTGCTTCATGTTTTATTGGATATTGCGGTTGTGGCTGAGGTTCGCCTTTATTCGGAATTACATGATATGGAAAATACCTATCCCACCCTATGTGATTTCTATATAAGGCAGGTGCTTGTGCTAGAGCCCATTTGATGCTATATGACTCTGCGAGTTCCCCTGGAACAAGTGGTGAGAACGAAGGTTTAATAACCTCATCCCCAACTGAGCATGTGCGAACAAAGTCAGGCGGCCAATCCTGTTCAGCCAGCAAAATGTCACATATCTTGACTACACGATCCCAAAAGATTGCGTTTATAGTGCGTTCAATGTCTCCTTCCAATTGTAAAGTCACTGTATATACCCAATTGGGATCAGAGACACGCATATCTGCTGTTTCAACTTGTATGAAGTCATCAGTTGCTTTCACCTCCAGATGCTCTAGAAGATTCCGGCGAACTATTGTGACCTCTGCCGCACTGTCTAACAGTGCTAGTGCCCACATCTTGTTCTTCAAGAGAACTCTCCTCCCTGTGTGGCATGTCTAATAGAGACTGCCGCCACCTTTTTCTTTTTAAACTGTTGTTTTTGTTTCTCTTCCTTCTTGACAGAAACCTCCGAAGAGCGTTGTGATTCCTGTCTTGGTTTCACGTACTCTGTTCTCCGCTCTGACCGCCCACCTCTCTCATTTCTCTTTTCCGATGAGTCCTGGAAGGAACGAGATTGGCGTGTATCAGTGTATTGACACCTATCAGGCGTTTTCAAGCTATCCCTATTTCTGAGATTATACCTAGTCTGCGGGGTCTCCGCTCTCAGAGATTCTCCCCTTTCTTTTTTAGGTGTCTGTTGTTTCTTTTCCCAGTGCTTCTTATTACCCTCAGGCTGCTATTTAGTATTATCTTTACTAATTTTTCCTTGAAACTGTGGTTTCTGTGATCTAGCCCCTAGGCTATCTCGACCGATACTGGAATATGTTTCTGCTATTATTTTAGGCAGTTCCCGCTCCTGATCTAGTTGCCGGACGTCACGAAGACGCATACGCACCGCTAGTGCAACTGCCTCCCCTTTAAGATTACTTAGTATTATCGAAGAAACCGTGCCAAATTGCCCATCAGTTGCATTCCCAAATCTAAGGCTGGGGCAGCCCCATATTCATCCTGAATCTGTTTAAGCACTTCCGGTAGGTTTGCCAATGTCGGTGTACTGTGTGCTGTTGTGTAGAGCGCGGCAAACACCGTACCCCATGTATTACAATGTTCCACTGTGGGAACCATTCCAAATGGTAAACACATTGTTAAGATCCTATGTTTATCCTGAGGTCCCCTACGGGGAAATACCGCCTCCAGCGTGTTAATTGTTTGCGCCAGCCAAAATGGAGTCTCCTCCCGTTTGGCTGGAACCTTACCCATGATAGAGTGTACAGTTGCCGGGATTATACCTGGAGCTACTGCATGTTGTTGAGCTGGAGCAGCACGCGCTGGGTTTGTATTTAGTGTCTGCATCACAAATTGTACTGAGCGTCTATATGTAGCCGTTAAGTCTGTATATAAATGACAAACTTCAGCCACCGGCATATTTGCAACCGCAGGATGTGGAGTATATGTGGCCAATAAAGGCCAGGTCGGACCATCATTACTCAGTGGACCTAACCTTACTGGTAAGATTGTATGGGGTAGGGTGCCATCAAGCCAATTATTATGTTCTTGATAAGATAGAGGTATCTCTAAATATGCATACGCCCTGTACTGACCAGGTGCAATCGTATATGTATGAAATGCATTTGTATTCCCATCAACTGCTGGAAATGTGACCCAAGAGTAGAAAAGTTCTGTTCTATAGGCTGCATGGGCGGCCACCACAAACGTGACTGGACCCCCCTGGTTCGTAAGACCATGTGCCAGCAAATGCGCTGTGAGCGGTTGTCTCATATTAAGAGCTATTTGTATTACCTGGGGATTCGCCATTAAAAAAACAGCGTTAGTTCAGAGAAGGCACACCAAAAACGGGGTCTTTCCTTTTAAGGTTCAAGCTTGAACAACCATCCGCTATATCTAGAATTACCTATATCGCGGTGGTGGAATTCCTCAGTGCCACAGACGTCTCCGTTAAAGGAACTGAGGGATCATTATAATATATGAGACCGAGAGAGGCTGGTGGACCCGAAAATTAGAGCCAGACCAATCGTTGGCGGCGCCATGTAGCGTAGGCTCTCATTATCCTAATGAGACTACTGGATTTTTGGGTAGCAGGGTCGTTCTCAGTGTGGGGGACTAAGTCTGCCCCACGGAGAAGGACCCTTGTCACCCTCAATCCGTTTTTTCTCCGGCTAACTAGCAGTGCCTCATTTCCCCCAAAGGGAAGGGATGATTAGGCTGCCGAGCGCATGACATCTTGGAGCTTCTCAGGGAAGTCGTGGTCACTCAGATCCCAACCAGTTCTCTCATACCAAGTGTGGTCTCATATTCAAATGACAGAGGCAGTTTAAGTTTTACAGATTGATTTAATAAAACAACTGCATTTTAGATAACAAGGCGTGAGCCGCAATAACCAGAACCATACAACACAGTAGGATTGAAATAGTAACGAGGAGAGTGAAACATATAAATAACGCTATCATAGTGTTACCAGATTACGTTCTCTCTTCTAAGTTCTATTTTGAGCACAGCATGTTAAGCTCTAAGCTTGCCTTTCAGGTTCCCCGGGAGGACATCAACCCTCATACCTGAGCAAAGGCCTGTGATCTGGATCAGCATCTGCAACAGGGCAGTCAGCGTCTAGTTGTGGTTCCCTGGTCGGAACCTCCCTCTTACGTGTACCAGGACTAGGAAGTGTTTTTATAACTAACACGCCGGTGTTCTAAGAAACGTCCCTACGTAAGAATGTGTACTTTCTACGAATCCTAAAGACTAAACTCCTACCACGTCTATCGGCAATGTACCAGACTGTATCCTTGACTGAAGCACAGAGCGAGCAAGAATGTATTGTTTTAGAACTCCGGTGCTGAAGTAAACTAAACAGTGAGATAGAAGAAAATAAAACAAGACCGTGAAACTGGTTATTGAAAAATAACAGTGCAAGGCTGAATAAAATGCATCTAGGACAAAGTGCACAGAGGCCTACTGCTTTAAGCAAACGTGCAAAGGCTATATTAAAAATGGCTACACTACACCCCAACTCAGAGACTGTGACCTAGCACTCCCCAGAATAGGAAAATGGGCATGGAGCCCCCTCCAGAACCAGTGGGCAAGTCCCCCAACTCAGAGACTGTGACCTTGCACTCCCCAGCTAATTGTAATGGCCATGGAGCCCCCTCCAGAACCAGTGGGCAAGTCCCCCAACTCAGAGACTGTGACCTTGCACTCCAAGCTTAGGAAAATGAGCATGGAGCCCCCTCAAGAACCAGTTGGCAAGTCCCCCAACTCGGAGACTGTGACCTTGCACACACAGTGTAGTGTGGATTACGTCAGGAAAAGAGTTGGGACTTGGCCAGTGCCCTGTGGCCATGTGACCCTTTTGTACTTTGAACTGGCCATTGGCACTTTCTGCACAGTGGCTCATGTGTATCTTGTCACATGGACAATATGGCGGCTGTTTTCATCCAATTACTTTCTGTTCAGGAATGCTGTAGTCCTTGCATTATTATGACGTGGGTCTGTGACATTGTTTTTCGTCTGCAGCTGGTTGTGTGTATGGTGTGTGTGTGTGAATGGTGTGTGTTGTGCATGTGTGAGTTACTCTCCTTTTCCTCCTTCTGCCCTTGTGTGCTAGGTGACTGTACTCACCGTCGTCGTCTTCATCGGCGTTGGTGTTCCAGTTGGAGCATGGCGTAGAAGAGCATCGGGAAGACATGAAGTTCCGGTTCCATGGCGGCCTCGTTTTTCTCTGTGTCTCGGAGTCTTTCGTCTTCTGTGTTCTGTTTCTGCCAGGCTTTTGATGGCATTGGTACCGCCCTGGAAATCCTGCTAGTGTGCTGTGTCATAATATGGTGGGCGGCACTTTGTCTTCCGCCTGGCTATTGATGGCTACTGCCATGGTCAGTGGTGTTTACACCCTGACGGTTAGTGTGGTACATTGGCTGTCTATGGGAGCTATCACCGCCATGGTCATAATTTTGCGGTATTACCACCACTTTATCACTGCCAACGTCATAAGGACCACCTAAACGTATGAAAACAACACTGCAGTCATAAGGTATCTCTCAGATAAGCTTGCTGGTGATGATTAAACATGACAATCAAAGGAACATTCACTCCTAGTTGACATCCCACCACACCTCTATAGGTTACTCCACCAAGGTGGTTTTTAGCAGGGCAGTATGTAAGTTTAATCTAATGGTAATACCAGGAGTTGGCTTCTTCCCAGGGACTATATTAGCTTGCTCTATTCATGTGGCCTTAATAATGATGACTATATTTATCACGTTTGACATGTAGTGAGAATAATAAACTATAGTCAACAAGATTCCCACCTCTTTTTTGGCTTTCCCTAATACCAACTTGGATCCCTACCATGGTAAAGGATTCACAGCATTATCCTTATGATTGGAGATTAGAATGCACTTATTCTCTCTTTTCTTTTGGTAACCAGGTACGGACCATGTTTTCCTTATTTGTCAACTGGTCAGCAGTATGCAAAGGATATACTGTACCTTGCTTATTTTTTTTGCTAAACAGGACTCACCCCATACTTTGTGTGAGGTGAATGATGTGCTGCAGGAAGATTCAAAAACATCTGTGGCAGCTCTCTGCACTAACATACAGGGTCTGGAGGTTTTGCTGTTGCATAGGCTCTCATTATTCTAATGAGACTACTGGATTTTGAATGGCAGAATCGCCTGGGGTGTGGGAGACTGAGTCTAACCCACTACAGGTGACACATGTTGCCCTAATCCGGGTTTTACTCCGGCTAACTAGCAGTGCCTCACCTCTTACCGAAGAGCAGGGAAGATTGGGCAGCCGAACACATGACACAATTGATTCCTCAGGGAAATTGTGGATCCTCAGGTCTCATCCGTTTCTCTCAGTTACATTAGTCTCACATACACAATGAAAAACAGAGACAGTATATGTTTCAATAAGGTTTTAATGAAGCGACTGCATCTTAGATAACAAAGCATGTACTGAAATAACCAGGACGATACAGCATGACAGAATTAGAATTGTGACAAAGAGAGTGAAGCATAGAAATAACGCCACCATGTTGTCACTAAAGTCAATAGACTAATTCCTACCTAGGCTGTAATAGAGTGCAGCATGTTAAGCTCTAATTCTGCCCTTCAGGTTCCCCTGCGAAGACATCATTCCCCCATACCTAAGTAAAGGCCTGAAGTCTGCATAAGCAGCTGTAGCGAAGCGTTCAGCAATCAGGATACAGTCGTGGTCCTCTACTGGAATCTCCCTCTAAAGTGTAAAGGACAGGGAAGTGTTTATATAATAAAACAGCTGATGTTCTGAGCAAATGTCCTTACGTAAGGATGTGTGTTTTTCTGTGAATACCAGAGACAAAACTTTTACCACGTTCACAGGCTACCTATCTTACTGCAGCCTTGAAAGAAGCACAGAGTGAACAAGAATGTCTTGTTTGAGAACGTAGTGCTGGCCTAAGCAAGAACAGATAGATTGAGATAAAATAAAACAAGACCGCAAAAGTGGCTATTGTTAAAATAATAAACAAAGCTGAATAAAGTATATCTTGGTTAAAGAGCACAGCGGAAGGCCTAGTGTGCTAAAATAACATCATGGCGCTATAACTAAGATGGCTAGACAATACTAATAAGTGGCAATACCAGATTGGTTCCCATGGCGAAGTGGGTAATTTTAGCTGTGGGGGTTGGACGCAATCGCTAGCTTCTGCATCTTTTCAATGTGTGTTTTGTTTGTAGAGTGGGAGTATTACATGTTCATTGCATCCTATGGGGCACAAAAGAGCCCTTTAAAAGGTATTGTCTGATTTGGTTGTGTATCTTACTCATTTTCGTGTTAAACCTCAATTTTTATCTTATCACACCATTACTATTTCTCTATATTAATGTGTGAACTGGTTGGTACAAAAAAGGAGTCTAAATGTATTTGAGTCAAAGCTCTAGGTGGAAACATTTTGCATGTATCATGTTAGCGTTCACCAGCTTTCTAGGAACACACTTTGAGTTTTCTCAGTATTGAAGAATAATCTGATTCTGATAATCTTATTCTGATAAGACAAGTTGCACAAAAGTTGATATGATCGCTTGGTCTCAGTATACCATGACCAGTATAAAAGTGTACTGTGAGTTATGTACTGCACCCCTGAGGAAATGTAAGTGAATGTACTTACAAAATTACATAATATTGTCACCACGACAACAGGATAGCCTTCTGATATCTATATTGGGGATCTGTTCACTGAGGTCCTGATGAAAGTCACATGACCCGATTTGGAAAGGATGGCTGCAGCAGGTAGACCATGATTTATGTGAGATGTAAGGGATCATTGACCCATCCCCATTTTCACATCATCATTTGCTTTTAATCTTATCCCAACCCTGATAAGTATTAATTTAAAAAAAGACATTAAGAATTGGAGGTAATTTTAACTACACTAACTTCAGATCCCACCCAGCATCAAACAAACTTAGAAGTGCCCCCTCCTGGTGGAAGTTGAGCCCACTCTGACACATTAAGGTGGTCATTACAACCCTGGCCGTCCGTGTTAAAGCGACGGTAAGACCGCCAACAGGCCGGCGGTAAAAAAAAATGGAATTACGACAGTGGCGGAAACCGCCAACAAGGACAGCCACTTTAACAATCGGACAGCCACGGCGGTACAAACAAACAGCATGGCGGTCACCGCCAACAGACAGGCGGAGGACAATGTACCACCCACAGAATTACAACGTACCAATCCGCCACCTTTTCCGGGGCGGATTCACCGTGAACAAAAACACAGCGGAAACAGGACTTCGAAGGGAAAACGCTCACCTCTGCACACCCCACGAGGAACCAGGACGCCATGGAACCAGAGCACCACATTTTTCCAGCCTTTATCTTCTTGCTCCTCTACCAGGAGCACGAACGCCGGTGGCGAATACCACGGTGAGTACTGCACCTACGACACAGGGGAGGGGGGAGGAAAAAAACAGTGACACACACACGCAACATGCAACACTCCCACCCTCACCCACTACAACACTCAAACAAGTACATGTTTATACATTACAGTTACACCTCCCAACCCCCCCGGGAGAATGCAAAGACAAAAGGAAATGAGGTGAACGATTATAATATATTAAAATTCAGTATTCACATAATATACATACACTATTTACAAATATATACACCAATAATATTAGTCCAAGGTATTCCACCCTTAAAGTTCGTGGACCACTGGGCCACAATGCATGGGCGAGGCCCACACAAGATACCCAAACAAGACGGAGAGAACACTGCAGGGGCATCAGATAGAAATAAAACAGGCACCTCAGGGGGAAGGAAAGGGTGGGCACCTCAGCCGGTTGAGTGCACAACGCCAAATCCACGAGGGGGCCCCATGCCCACTGTTCAATCCTGGGAGTGCAAAGCCATAGTCTCTCAAGTCCCAACAGTGGGTGGTTTGCCCACTGTTCAATCCTGGTGAGTGCAAAGCCACAGTCTCTCAAGTCTCTACAGTGGGTGGTTTGCCCACTGTTCAATCCTGGGGAGTTCAAAGCCACAGTCTCTCAAATCCCTACAGTGGGTGGTTTGCCCACTGTTCTATCCTGGGGAGTGCAAAGACACAGGCCCTCATTCTGACCTTGGCGGTCTTTTCGCGAGACCGCCGAGTTACCGCCGCGGTGAAGACCGCCGACCGCGGCGGTATGCCGCTGTGCGCATTCCGACCGCTGGGAGCGTTCCGCCGGGAAACCGCCAGCAGCCACACTGGCGGTCGGCGGAAAAGTGGAGACTGGTCAACCTCCACCGCCACGCCAGCAGAACACCGCCCACAGAATTACGACCCACATATCTGTGTGGCGGTCTTCTGTTGGCGGTGTTCTGTTGGCGGTCACCTCCCCATGGCTCCCGTCGCCTCCCGGAGGACCAACGCACAAGGTAAGTTGACCGTCCATGAGGGGAGGGGGAGGGGGGGTGTTGTGTGATGTGGGCGTGCATGGGGGTGTGCGTGTGAGTGTGTAGAGGGGGTGTGTGAGTGCGTGTATGCGGGCGGGGGGTGCTGCTGTGTCTATGGGTAATGTGTGCTGTTCGGCAGGTGCGCATGTCTGCATGTATGTGTGCGGGTATGTGTCCCCGTTGTGTATGTGTGTGTAGGGGGTGTGTATATGTGCATGTTGGGGGTGTGTGCATGTCGGGTGCATGTATGTGCATGTCGGGGTGGGGGTGGGGAGGGGGTTCGTACCACCTCTGGGGGGTGGCAGGGGGGTGGAGGGTGTGGGGGGAGGACTCAGGTGGGTAGTGGGGGGTGGGGGAGACCCCTATCAGTGCCAGGGAAGGAATTCCCTGGCCCCGATAGTGCTTACCGCCATGGTTCGCATGGCGGTTCCCGACCGCAAGAAACCGCGGCGGTAGGCAGGGTCATGATACCGTTGGCGGTCTTGGGACGACCGCCGGGCCGGAGTGCGCAAACTCCAGCCCGGCGGTCATGACCGCCGTGGCGGTCGGAGTGGGGAAGTGGCGGGCGATCGCGGCGGTGACCGCCGCGGTCAGAATGCCATTTTTCTGACCGCCGGTCTGTTCGCGGTCCGACCGCCGCCTCTCCGCCGACCGCCAGGGTCAGAATGAGGGCCATTGTCTCTCAAGTCTCTACAGTGGGTGGTTTGCCCGCTTTTCAATCCTGGGGAGTGCAAAGCCACAGTCTCTCAAGTCTCACAAGTGAGTGGTTTGCCCACTGTTCAATCCTGGGGAGTGCAAAGCCACAGTCTCTCAAGTGGATAACAGTCTCAACTGGTTCTGGAGGGCCTTGTGCCCAGAGTGCTTCATCCTGCCAAGGACAGAGGTGGTGGATGCATTTCTCCACTGGTTCTGGAGGGGGCCTTGTGCCCAGAGTGCTTCATCCTGCCAAGGACAGAGGTGGTGGATGCATTTCTCCACTGGTTCTGGAGGGAGCCTTGTGCCCAGAGTGCTTCATCCTGCTCGTGGCGACCTCAGTAGCATCAGAGCTTTTGGCGCTCATGGGCCTGCGGTGCATGTGGTGGCGGTGTCCTTGGCAGCGGTGCTCGTGGCGGCGGTGTCTTAGGCAGCAGTGCTTGTGGTGGCGGTGTACTCGGTAGCGGTGCTTGTGGCGGCGGTGTCCTTGGCAGCGGTGCTCGTGGCGGTGGTGTCTTTGGCAGCAGTGCTCGTGGCAGCAGTGTCCTTGGCAGCGGTGCTTGTTGCGATGGTGTCCTTGGCAGCGGAGCTTGTTGCGGTGGTGTCCTTGGCAGCGGTTCGGCTGCTGGTGGTCCTGTCTTGGGCAGCGGGGCTGCTGGCGGTCACCTCCTGGGCAGTGGGGCTGCTGTTGGCGGTTCTGTCTGGGGCAGCGGGGCTGCTGGCGGTTGCCTCCTGGGCAGCGGCGCTGCAGCTGGCGGTCCTGTCTGGGGCAGCGGGGCTGCTGCTGGCTGTCCTGTCTGGGGCAGCGGGGCTGCTGCTGGTGGTCCTGTCTTGGGCAGCAGGGCTGCTGCTGGTGGTCCTGTCTGGGACAGCGGGGCTGCTGGCGGTCGCCTTCTGGGCAGCGGGGCTCCTGCTGGCCGGCTCCTGGGCAGCGGGGCTGATGGCGGTCTTGTCCGCCATGCTGATCTTCCCAGACTTGCCGGTTTTCTTGTGCCCCTTCCTCACCTTGGAAGGTATCGCAGCAGACTCCACACTCCCACATGTACCCCTGGGAGCGGCTTTGGTGGCTGTTGTCTTCCCCCTCTCCCGCCGGGCACTGGCCAACTTTTGATGCTTGACAGGTGGGGGACTGTATGTGCTTTGGCTCCTTGCCACACTGGCTGCCCTGCTGCCTGGTGCACTCCAGAATCCGGTGACTACTGGCACCACTGGTCCGCCGATGTTGTGGCTGAGGTGCTAGATTGGGACCTGGAGAGTCGGGCCCTAGGAGACTGACGGGGTGGGGGAGGTGAGGGAAAGAGGTCAAGGGTGGTCAGGAAATGTTTCTTAGGAACATTGGGACGGGTAGATGGAGGGGGTTTGGGAGTGGAGGAAGAGGTTATGGTTGTAGGAGGTGTCCGTTTGGTGACTTTGGGTGAAGGTGCATGCGCTGGAGGCTGTCATGAGGTGGATGGCTGTTGGGTGGGTGTGTGGCTGCGTTTGTGTACCTGGGGAGGTGGCCTCACAGACACACTGGGAGAGGACACAGGGAATGTGTGAATGGTAGTGGGGTTGGTGACTGCACGTGAGCGGGGTGTGGTGGTGGGTGTGCTGGTGATGGAAGTAGTGGCTGAAGATGTAGTGCATTCAGGTGTGAGTGGAGACAAGACTGGGAGGGAGGAGGGAGACGAGGAGGAGGGGGACACAGTGGAGGCAGTGGATGTTGCTATGTCTGCATGTGTGTGATGCTTGCGTGAGTGCCTGTAGGATGTGGGGTGCTTATGTTTGCCTGAGCTTCCTTTGTGTGTTGAGGTGTGTGCATGCTGGTCTGATGGTGTGCTTGGGATAGGCTGGGGTACAGGGGATTGGATCTGGGTGGAGGACGTTGGAGGGGGGAGGCTAGAGACAGGGACAACAGCTGCCATCAGTGCTGAGGCCAGAGTCTGAAAAGCTCTCTGAAGGGCTGCCTGACCAGAATGAATGCCCTCCAGGAATGCATTGGTTTGTTGTAACTGCCTCTCTACACCCTGGATGGCATTCAAAATGGTAGACTGCCCAACAGTGAGGGACCTGAGGAGGTCAATGGCCTCCTCACTGAGGGCAGCAGGGGTGACAGGGGCAGAGGCTGAGGTGCCTGGGGCGAAGGAGATGCTCACCCTCCTGGGTGAGAGGGCACGAGGCAAAGGCTGAGGGGCTGCTGGGAGGGCAGTGCTGGAGGGGGGGTGGCCGCTGTACCTGTAGATGCGGGGGCACAGATGGGCCTGCCACCACAAGGGAGCTCCCATCAGAAGACGAGTCTGTATCACTGGTGTCAGCTCCTGTCCCCACTGTGGAGCTCACCTGGACCTCCGTCCCACTGGTGAAATCAGACTCCGTAGTGCCGCCCTCCAGGGCCACATGGGATGCAGCTCCCTCCTGCTCCGGTGCCACTGCTCCTCCGCCTGATGATGCTAATCCACACAAGTACAGGGAGACCACAAAAAGGGGGGGGGAGACAGAAGAAAGACATGTTGAGTGCATGAATTACTGCTACCGTTGGCAGACATGACATACACAGAAGCCCCCTGCACTGTACCGCGCACTTGGGGTCCACTATTCAATCCCTGGGAGATGGCCTACAAGGCTATGGCTGATATCTGCACACATGTATGTCACAGGAGCCTGACTAGGTGTAGTTGGCACTGTACCCAGGTGGGGTGGGGTGCCACAGGGTCTGCCTGAAAAAGGGGACTTAACTAGCACACTCGCCATGGCCTAGGGAAACCCACAGCCCACCTCCCCCACCCAGACACCTCCACTGCGCGCTGAATCAGCAGAATGAGAGTGTACTCACCCCCTTGTTGCTGCTGTGAAGCCCTCAAGCGCCCATCCAACTCCGGATACGCCACAGCCAGGATCCTGAACTTCAGGGGGGTCATGGTGCGACAGGCACCCCTCCCACGTTGGGAGGCCATCCCCAGCTGGGCCTCTGCCGTATTCTTGTTCCAGTGGTGAATGTCCTCCCATCTTTTCCGGCAGTGGGTGCTCTGTCTGTGGTAGACCCCCAGGGTCCGGACGTCCTTGGCGATGGCACGCCAAATATCCTTCTTCTGGTGGGCACTGACCTACAGGAATTGCACAGGGGAAAAAGAAAAGTTATTACTAACTGCACCGTCACAGTCATTGGCCCGCATCCCTACCCTTGCCATGTGGCACATGCACTCACCGTCGTTTCATGCACGCATCATTCTCCCCCCCCTATCTTTCATCCACACCACCCCACACAGGCATTGCCCATACAGCATGCTTACAGTGTACTTACCTGTTTGTCTAGAAGACAGTAGAGTAGCGTGTACTGGGCGAGGATCCCATCCACAAGTCTCTCTAACTCCTCCATGCTGAAGGCAGGGGCCCTTTCCCCAGACACACAAGCCATTGTCTCTTCCAGACTGAGGTCACAGAGGCACTTGCAGTGTAGGTCCTCTTCTGTCGAAGATCAGGTATCGAGTGATTGAACAGATAGAAAATGGCGGTCACGTCCACGGCGGTGCGTACCGTCACCGCCGGCGTACATCGTCATTGATCCTGGGACCCATAGGGTCCAATGTTAACCAATGCAGAATTGCGCTGCTGTCTTTGACGGCCTACCGCGACGGTGTACAACGCCATCGCAGTTACCTCACATCCCATTGTCCCACTTTACAGGTCAGGCAGTCGCCATTTCAGGGGCCCACATGGCTTTATTTTTAACTGTGTCGCACATACCTAGGCCTTGGCTCAACACTCATACAGGCAAATTTGGGTTATGAATAGTTTTCTGAGTAAGCTGTGTTTACGTACCTCTGAGTTGGTTGACTCTGTGCTCGCTGTTGTCCTCCATAGGCACCGTCCGCTGGGAAATGTGAGGAGATGGCGGCATCCTCCGGTGTACAGACTGCTGGTGGACCTGTCGACAATGGAGGAAAGAAATGTAATCATCACCTACAGGCTTGATCGTGTCACAATCCTGGAACTGTGTGCCCAGTTGGAGCCGGACCTGATGTCCGCTATCCACCATCCCACAGGAATCCCCCCTCAAGTGCAGGTGCTGTCAGTACTCCATTTCCTTGCAAGTGGGTCTTTTCAAACTACAGTCGCTATAGCATCAGGGATGTCCCAGCCTATGTATTCCAACGTGTTGTCCAGAGTGTTGTCTGCCCTGCTGAAACACATGCAGAGCTACATCGTTTTCCCTCAGGTGGAGGATTTGCCTACAGTGAAAGGTGACTTCTATGACCTGGGACATATCCCCAACATCATAGGTGCCATTGATGGGACACATGTGGCCTTGGCCCCCCCGCAGGAGTGAACAGGTGTACAGAAACCGGAAGAGTTACCATTCGATGAATGTGCAGATGGTGTGTTTGGCAAACCAGTACATCTCCCATGTTAATGCCAAATTCCCTGGCTCAGTGCATGACGCTTACATCCTGCGGAATAGCAGCATCACTTATGTGATGGGGCAACTCCAGAGGCACTGTGTGTGGCTACTAGGTGAGCACTTGGAACCAAATCAGTGGGAATAGTGGTCCGGGTCTGGGGATATCCCTAAGAGTTAGTGTGTGTCTAACAGTTGTCCCTCGCCATTTGCAGGTGACTCTGGTTACCCCAACCCGTCATGGCTACTGACCCCAGTGAGTAATCCCAGGACAAGGGCAGAGGAACGCTACAATGAGGCCCATGGGTGAACTAGGAGGATTATAGAGCGGACCTTCAGCCTCCTGAAGGCCAGGTTCAGGTGCCTCCATATGACAGGTGGTTCCCTAGTCTACTCACCAAAGAAGGTGTTCCAGATCATCTAGCCTGCTGTATGCTTCACAACTTGGCTTTGCGATGACAGGTGCCTTTTCTGCAGGAGGATGGTCCAGTTGGAGGTGTTGTGGCAGCTGTGGAGCCAGTGGGCAGTGAAGACGAGGAAGCAGAAGAAGAGGACATCGACAACAGGAACTCTGTGATCCTGCAATACTTCCATTGAGACACAGGTAAGAAGACAAACCTGACTACTACATGACCTTTAACACTACTACCTCTGTACTGTCTGTCCTTTTCACCCAGTGTATGGTCACTGAGTTGTCACTTTCCCTTACGATTCCCAGATGTGGGTCCCACTGTGTGACATCTGCTTTGTTTCATTATGGACTAGAGCTGTGTGATATAAGTATATTGACATTACAATTGAAAGAGCATTTTGTCAATGTAATTGCTTATACACGTTTTCGAAATCACAGACAGACTCCTGATTGTTTTGTGCTTTAAGGGTGTTTATTTAAGTGCTCAATATTGGAGGGGGTTGTAAAATGGTGAGGGGTGATGGTGGAGGAATGTCCATGGCAGAGTCCAGCCTATTAGTCTCACAGGTGCATTGTCCAAAGGGGCATAGAAAGTGGAGCTGGGGCAGTTTGAGGATGGACAGGGTGATAAGGTGGGACAAAAGGATGACATTCAGGGTGGTCTCATTTCATGGCGGGGTCTTGGCATCGTTCTCTGTCTTTGTCCTGGATCTCAGGGACCATTTGAAAGGTGGTTCTCCCTCTGCGGGGGGTCGGGTGCTGGTGTGGTTGTCCTATGGCGTTGCCTCCTGTCCATTAGCACCGGCGGAGAGGGTGGGCAGTTCATCGTCCAGGCTACTGTCAGGGGCCCCTTGTTGTGCCACAGTGTCCCTCCTGGTGATGAGGACTTCCTTCAGCACCCCTACGATGGTGTCCAGGGTGGAATTGATGGATCTGAGTTCCTCCCTGAAGCCCAAATACTGTTCCTCCAGCAGCCACTGGGTCTCCAGAAACTTGGCCAGTACCGTTGCCATTGTCTCCTGGGAATGATGCTAGGCTCCCATGATGTTGGAGAGGGCCTCGTGGAGAGTGGGTTCTCTGGGCCTGTCCTACCCCTGTCGCACAGCAGCCCTCCCATTTCCCCTGTTTCCCTTGGCCTCTGTCCCCTGAACGGTGTGCCCACTGCCACTGCCCCCAGTCCCTGTTGTTGTTGAGGTGGTGGGTTAGCCTGGGTTCCCTGTAGTGGTGGACACACTGCTGCTTGACGTGTCCTGCGGACAGAGGTATGGGCCCACTGGGTGGGTGCTGTGCTGGTGTTTCCAGAGGGGGGAAGCTCTATTGTGGCCTGTGACTGTGTCAGGGGAACCGACTGTCCCGAGGTCCCAGATGGGCCGGGCTGGTCGTCTAGATCCAGTTGGACAGAGTTGCTGTCATTACTGTGGGCCTCTTCTGTTGGTGGTGTGGACATGTCTGGACCCTCCTCTGCGGTGACATTGGGTAGGGGTCCTGCAGGGGTGTAAAAGCATGATTATTGCATCAGTGTGTGCCATGGTGTGCAATGGGTGGGTGACCGTGTACCCCAGTGCTTGCATTCCTGCGTGGTCCCTTGTGTGATGATGGTTAGGGAGGTGTATGGGTATGTGCAGTGGCCATGCATTGGTGATGGGTGTCCATGCTTTGTTGTTGCATGCAGGGCTTGGTGTTGGGATGTGTGGTTTGTGATTTTGGGACATTTGTGAGGAGTTGGAGTGATGGGGTGAGGGCGAGGGTGGGGATATGTGATGGCATGCAGGTAGGGTCGGGGATATAGTAGTAAAGCTTCGACTTACCAGAGTCCATTCCTCCAGCTACTCCTGTGAGGCCCTCAGGATGCAGAATAGCCAAGACTTGCTCCTCCCATGTTATTAGTTGTGGGGGAGGGGGTGGGGGTCCGCCGCCAGTCCTATGAACCTCAAGGTGGTGTCTCGAGACCAAGGATCGCACCTTCCCCCGTAGGTCCTCTTCCTGATGTCATCCCTATTTCTTGGGTGCTGTCCCACTGCGTTGACCCTGTCCACGATTCTTCGCCATAGCTCCATCTTCCTAGCAATATAGGTGTGCTGCACCTGTGATCCGAATAGCTGTGGCTCTACCCAGATGATTTCCTCCACCATGACCCTGAGCTCCTCCTCAGAGAACCTGGGGTGTCTTTGCCGTGCCATGGGGTGGTGTGGGTGATGTGTGGGGTGGTGTGTGTTGTGATGTGTGGGGTGATATTTAGTGGTGTGTTGTGTGAGGTGCGTGGATGTTATGTGGGTGATGGTATTGTGTGCCTGTGGATGCTTGGTTGTAGATAGTGGTGTCTCTCTCTGGCCTTCTTTCGGGATTTTGGTCGTAGGGGTTTGTTGGTGATGTGGGTGTGTGTTTTGTATTGTATTGGGTGTGTGGGAGTGGTGTGTGTATGTGTATCAGGTGTGTGTATTTCGATTTGTCCAATGTGGTAGTGTTTTGTAAATGTGTGTGTATTTTGAGCGCGGCGGTGTGTACCGCCAATGGAATACCACTGTTGAAAGACCGCTGCGTGGATTCGTGGGTCGTGATAGTGTGGGCGTATTCCTGTTGGCTTGACGGTGGAGGTTTTGTTTTCGCCAGTTTATCACTGACCTTTGGTGTGGCGGACTTCTGTGGGTGTCTAAATTTTTACGGTTTCCGAGCTGTGGGTCATAATGACCATGACGGTCTTCTGCACGGCGGTAAGCGGCTTTTATCGCCAGTGTTGTAATGACCCCCTAAGTGTTCGGAAGTTCAACCCGATGATGAAGACAGTTTAGAATTTCCAACCAGACCTAGGAAGCATTAGCCAATAAGTAAGCCTTTAATGTAACCACACATGCAGAAATTTATTTCCATGCAATATTACATAAAAGTGAGATGCAATGGCGTTGCCATTGATTAGTACTTGTGGTGGTGTTAGTGGTAGTGTAGTATTAGTAGTGATGATGTAAATGTTCCTGGCATTGTGGGATTGATAGTGTTGATGGTGGTATTGATTTAGCTGGTGGTGGTGTTAGTGATGCTAATCGTGGTATTGGTACCAGCTCTGTTGGTCATGATAGTGTCACTGGTGGTTGTATTATTGGTATTGGTGGTGCTATATTTATGACACTGGTGCTTGTCCTGTTGGTGGTTATATGGTATTCGTGGTATGACACTGATCATAGTAGTTGTGGTGTGGAACTGGTGGTACTGGTGATGGTAGAGTAGTATTGGTGGCATTGGTACTAGTCGTAATGGTGGTGATGTGTATTTTGTGGTGGAGGTTTGGTTGTGCTATTGGTGGTACTGGTGATGGTATGGGTTGTGGTATCCTTGTTGTGGTATTGTTAGTTGTACTGGAGGTTTTATAATTATTGTAGGAGTGACATTAGCACGGTTATATGATAATGATAGTATGGTATAGTATTGTAGTATGCAGTTTGTTCTACTGGTAGTGGTTATCTTGCGGTATAAGTGGTGATGGTATTAAACATGTTAGCTCTGTTGGTGGTGCTATTTGAATAGTGTATTGCTGGTGTTATTTGTGTGTTAGTGGTTTTACTTTTTGTACTGGCAGTGGTATTGGTGGTATTGGTTCTGGGGGCTGTTTCATTAGTTATATTTGTGATAATGTTGTGCTTGTGGTGCTATTGGTGGTGGCAGTATTGCTGGAATTGTGGGTAGCATTGGTGGTGATGGTGATCATGGTGATATTGGTGCAACTAGTGGTGGTGTGTTAATGGTACTGGTGGTGATGATCTTGATGGTAATATTGTGTTGTTGGTATTAGTGATATTGCTGGAAGAGGTGGTATTGGGGGTTGGGGAATTGATACTGTTTGGTATTGGAGGTGTATGCATGTATATAGATAGTATTTGTATAATGCAAATCTCACCAAAAGCAGTATAGTGCTGAAGTTCTGTGAGTTTCCTGCCTCCTCTGCCCTGACTCCAAGCTGGCCACAGTGACAAAACAGGGTTGTTAAGCCTATTGTGAGAAGAGAGGGCACATCCTATACATGTGCAAGTTGGGCTGTGCTCAGCTCAGCCACCCCTGCATCAAGCCAGTCAATGGCTCATTGAAGCACACCTAATCCTAATATTGAACTGGGAACAATTCAGAAAGTCTGTCAGGTACACCCAGTCATGTGACCCAAGACAGGCTACAGGCACCAAAGGCTAAGACAACTTTGGGAGTGTTTCACTACCAGGGCATGTAAAACATAAAAGTATGTGACTTACTTTTTCAATTGCACAGCACTCTGCCCTATGGGCTACCTATGGCTTACCTTGGGGCTGACATATGTAACAAAAGGGGAGTTTAAGGCTTGGCAAGGGGGTTTAAATGTCAAGTCAACATCACAGTATGACACTGCATCCAGACTTTAATTTGAGGTGCTAATTAAGTGGCTGGCACAATACGTGCTGCTGGCCCACTGGTAACATTTAATTTAGAGGCCCTGGGTAAATGGTATACCACTCTACAGGAGACTTCAAAGTAAAATATTTATACCAATTGGGAATAAGCCAATTTGACTATGTTTTAGGGGGAAAGCACAAGCACCTTAGCACAGGTTAGCAGTGATAAATTGTACAGATTCCTAAGGGAATCAAAAACTGAATTCAGCAAAAAGTAGAGGGTAAATTGCACAACGTTCAGGAGTAACTCTGCAGAGAGGGCCATTCCCAATATCAGGTAATACGGATCTCTGGGACCAAAGGTAGCGTTGTGAAAGGACTGCTGTCAGCAGGAGAGATATAAGGAGTACCAGTTAAAGTTGTTGACAGTGAAACCCTTTCAAGACTACATTATGTGGATGAGGTTGTGACGGTCAACAGTGTTGAGAGTGGCTAGGAAAGTCCAGCCATATCAGGAGGCATGGGTTATCTTTATCTGTGGTGAGAAGAGCGTCATCTATGATGTGCAAGGTTGCAGTCTCTGTACTTCAGCATGTGGTACTGATGGTGGTAATATTGGTGATATTGGTATTGATATTGGTGATGACATTCCATGTATGAGATAAAACATCATGCACTGGGCAGCAAGAACTTCATAGGAAGCCGAATGGTGCCTCAAACAACCAGAGGCATGATATGAGCAGGAGATAAGGGTCTAGCTAGATCCAAAGCCCTATCTTTGTATAATCTAAAGACCTGGGCCCATATTCATAAGGAGCTTTGCGCAGCCGCAGTGTCATTGTTTTTTGACACAGCAGCCGCGCAATCAGTGGTCTACACAGCTCTGTATATACAAACTGACGCATTGGGATCAATGCATCATTTTGTAGAGGCCTGCTTCAAATTATACCTGCGCTAGGTCTAATATATGCAGGGTAGGCATTCCCATGTTAAAAGCCATATAGAACTGATGCAGTGAAATGTTCAACTTTTCACCATTCCATTCTACGACTTGATTGCATTAAGATCCATACACCTCCTTAAACCAGGAGTTAGGTTTGACGAGGTGCTTTTAACATGAGACTCGTCTCTGTGTTCTGAGGTATTCCTGGAGTTATGCCATCTCCAGCAATGTGTAACTTTAGCACCAAAAGATGCATCAGAATTTATGACACATCTGTGAATCCTTGCGCCATGGAGCCCTGCATTCTAAATACAGCACATCCATGGCATTGTAAAGGCACTTGCGTCAGGCGCAAGAAAACTAACGCATTGATGCCAATGCATCAGTTTTTGTAAATTAGACCCTTGGTACCTGGAAGCTTATAGACTGCTAAACCTATGCATAACCAGACCTAAATAGGAGCGAGGAGAAGAGGAAGGGGAAAAACATCATAACTAAGAGCAAGGTTTTGCAATATAAGCTCTTAAAATGTTATGTGAAAGGTTCACATACTAGATAGGTGAACTAGCTTTGTTGTTGAGTCTGTTGTATGTGACAGGCATTTTCCCATGTCCTCATTGTGGTTGTGATGTGAGTGGTAATAGTTTGGCTGGAGATTGCACCTTTGATTGTTTAGTTCTGCTGAGGCCATAGCTGTAGTTTCGGGACATCTTGTGGGAATTGAGAAAACGTTACCAGTATTTGAGATTTAGAACTATGCACTCCTATAGAAGTATACTTACCCAAGTGTCACAATAAGTATGCCACTGTGAGAGCTACTCATGCATGCTGGTTGGAACAAAGCCAGAGCCATGGATGAACATTTCAGGGCTGGGCCAGCCCATATTAATCTTCGACTCCCCCAAATGACCAATCCAGCTAGCAAATATTAAAACTTAGTTTATCTTAACAAACTGCATTTACATTTGAATGCATAAAGTCTAATTGGAAAAAACATGCTGGAGTTCAGAAGGTGAATGAGCAGTTGAAATCCCTTTTTCATCTTGTTACGTTTGCTGCACATTCAAAGACAGAGTTTAATTGTCAGACTATAGCTTGTGACTGCTGCCTATTCTTTTAAACGTGAAGATGGTGTTTACTTTTCTTTCTCTGACTGTTAAGTGTGAGGATTTTGTAAAGTGAACTATGTGACATTTTTGCAGGGTTACAGGCAGGGCCACTGGAACTACGTAGCAGGAGAGGCCCAAATTATGAAGTAAAGTTGACTAAATCATGCAGCAAGAAAACACAAATTATGTGTCATAATGCTGCATATTTTTTGATAGTATTACTTCATTATTTAGTTACTTTTACAGGTTAGCTCTGTCTGGGCAAAGGTTTCACTTCATTAGTACCAGTTATGCATCTGAATACAGTTATAAGTAACTGAAAGGTGACTATTCAACCTTTGTGAAGGACCTTCCACTGCATAGCATCATGTGCTGCACCATGTTTAGTAACTTTTGATCTGTTTGAGCTAGAAGCAGTTTTTGTGTTGAAATCTGCAAGTTATGCAGCAGATGATGGATTATGTGGCAAATGCAGCAAATTCATAATTATGTAGACAATTCTGCAGAATCGCACAATTCCACAAAACATGTAAATATCTGTAAATGATCTGTGTACATATCTCAACATACATCAGCAGTTATGAAAGCACAAATGAAGCACATTTTGTTTTGTAATTCTGAAGTGGAATGGAAAAAAAGATTTTAATAGGTTCAAAACAAACCTTGGTGATGTACAAATGCTAAATATTATATTGTATTGCAGCATTTGTATTGTGCTCATTTCCCCCTATGCGTGGCACTGAAGGGGGAAACATCCTTTTTTATGACTTTTTTTTCCCGAAAGTCGTGGTTAACGAAAGCGCAACAAAGCTTTTTTTAACCACGACTCCGGTTTTTTGTGCCTTAACTACGTATGTTCTGAACAACGAACATGCGTGGTTAAGGTACAAAGAAGGGAGTTGGCGAAGGTAATGGTGGGTTTAGGTTTTGGGGAGGGGTGGGGGGTGGGGGGTGGAGGGTTTTAGGTTTTGGGGTGGGTTTGGGGGGGTGGGGTGTTTTTGGTTTTGGGGAGTGGGTGGGGGGTTAGGGGGTTTTAGGTTTTGGGGTGGGGTTGGGGGGTGGGGCGTTTTGGGTTTTGGGGAGGGGGTGGGGGGTCAGGGGCTTTTAAGTTTTGGGGTGGGGTTGGGGGGGTGGGGCGTTTTTGGTTTTGGGGAGGGGGTGAGGGTTAGGGGGTTTTAGGTTTTGGGGTGGGGTTGGGGGGGTGAGGCATTTTTGGTTTTGGGGAGGGGGTGGGGGGTCAGGGTGTTTTAGGTTTTGGGGTGGGGTTGGGGGGGTGGGGCGTTTTTGGTTTTGGGGAGGGGGTGGGGGTTAGGGGGTTTTGGGGTGGGGTTGGGGGGGTGGGGGGTGGGGCATTTTTGGTTTTTGTGAGGGGTGGGGGGTCAGGGGGTTTTAGGTTTTGGGGTGGGGTTGGGGGGGTGGGGTGATGGATGTAGGGTGAATGGTGCCTATCACTAATGCTTTTATCAGGAATGCCTTTACAACAAAATTTTGTTGTTAAGGCATTCATGGTAAAATCATTAGTAGTAACAACGAGGTCGGTGTTCCGACCTCATTGTTAAGACAGTAGTTGTTTTTGAAGTCGTTGTTTCGTCGTACAATCCACTGAAGGTCTTAGGTATATCGGCAGCAAGCTGCACCATACACAATGGTGTATAGTTGGATGGGTGATGCCTTTGCTTTGTAACCCTATGTGGGAAGTTTTTTCATGATGTGCATATTGTTCACCGAGGTGCGGCTATCCTGTTCTGGGATGCAGCACGTAGCAGCATGATGGATAAGATGTGAGAGACACAGACATGTAGTTTATGGTTTTTCAGTATGCTGGCATCTTTGAACACCTTTGCAGGTCCCTTTCAAGTATTTCAAATGATTATGGTCTGCTTAGTTTCTGGGTTGTCCAACCAGAACGTTTGTAAGTAGTTGTGGGCCTGAACTAGCATGGTTCTTGGAAGAGAGAAGTGGAGCTGTCTGCTGAGATGTGCATTGTTATTATCATCCCATATCTGAGTGACATTGTAAGATGTAAAGGAGCAGCCATAGTATGGATATATTTAGGGCCTGCATTAGTGGACTTGATTAAAGTCCTACGATTGACCTGCTGTTTGTGACAGATCTCTTCAGTTATTCCATGTCCATTCATTTAGTGATGGCTTGTTTATTGACTGCACAGTACTGGTGGTAAACTATCCTGGTAGCCAATATGTCAATGTAAAAAATGTAAGTCACAGTTGGCTGCAGACCAGTGAGTGTTATTGTATTTGTATTAGTGTGGGCAAAAATTGTATATGAAACGATATAACTACATTGTAGCCCGGCAAACCATAGGTCTGCCCTCCTTAACGTACCTGCCTATCAAAGGTAGTTTGCTTAGTTGGGTTGTTTCCAAACTGTGGATTGTAAGCTTAAGATTGATCTTGAGAGTGTGACTATCAGGATTCTGTTGCTGGAATGTGTTGTGCTGTAAATGTCTTACAGATAGCCATGTTTTATACTGCCTTCTGCATTGTATGCTCCTAGATGCTTCAAATGCTGTCTGGTAGCGAGTTCAAGAGTGTGGTGGCTTGTACTGAGAAAGCAGTGTCTCCTACAGATTTCTTAAGGTGTAGTGTTTGATAATAAGTGCTGCAAGTCTGGAGCACAGTCTCTTTTTTTCTTTTTATTGCTTGAATTTACCTTGGAGCTATTGTGATCCTTTTCCTTGGAGGCTCTTTGGACAATGCAAAGTGACTTGATTATTGCTATTCTAGCTACAGGTAGCCTCTGGAGTGATTCAATAAATCAGAGTTTGTAAAGCACAACTACTCACCCATAAGGGTCTCGAGGCGCTAAAAGGGTTTGTCCTCTGAGCTTCAGTCGAATAGCCAGGTTTTAAGGTCAATCAATCAGAGTTTGTAAAGGGCAACTACTCACTCATAAGGGACTCAAGGCGCTAAGGGGGTTTGTCCTTTAAGCTTCAGTTGATGAACCAGGTTTTAAGGTCCTTCCTGAAGTGGGGTAGTGATGGTGACTGCCAGAGGTGCAGGAGCAGGGTGTTCCAGCTCTTTGCTGTGAGGTAGGGAAAGGATCTCCTACCAGCTGAGGTCTTCTGTATGGGGGGAATGGTGGATAGTACTTGTTGAGCTGAGCAGATAGGTCTGGTGGGGGAGTAGAAGGTGACGAAGTGGTTGAGGTATGCGGGTCCTAGGTCGTGGAGGGCCTTGTAAGCGTGGACGAGGAGCTTGAAGTTAATTCTCTTCTTAGTAGGGATCCAGTGGAGGTCTCTTAGGTGTTTGGAGATATGTTTGCAGCGGGGAATGTCTAGGATGAGTCTGGCAGAGGAGTTTGGGATGTTCTGTAATTTCTCACTGGTAACCAGGACATGGGTTACAGTTTTGCGGCAGTCCTTTTGGGATCCATTTGTAGATCTTCCGGAGAAGTCGGAGTGTGTGAAAGCAGGAGGATGCAACTAAGTTGACTTGGGGGGGGGGTCATGTTGAGCGATGAGTTCAGGATGACGCCTAGGAAGCAATGTCCAGTCAGGAAATCTCCAGATTCCAATCTGCATAGCGGTTTGATTAGGTGATTGTGGAGGGGCAGAATGATCACAAGTCAGGTATGACTTACATCTGACTGACATTGCACTAACCTACAGCATTCTAGGGGCACTGGCCTTTTGTGAAATATAGCCTGGTGAGATAATGTATCTATTCTAGAGAGCTGTATTTTGTTTGCAGGGAATGATAGCTTGTAAGGTTGATGTCCCTGATGCATAAGGCTGCAAATACCCTAATTAGCAATAGTGTGAATCTAAATTGACCCGACATAGCCTGCCATGACACAAAGAGATGCTATGGCAAACTATCTTTCAAAAATGGTTTAATATATAGATAAACCTGCTGGGTTAACACACTGAGGGTTCATCCCCTTGAAATAAATATTGTGGAAACTATAATCAGGGCATTTAAGACTGAAAGCATTTATGGTATAATTTACCTCTCTAGAAACTCCAGCAGAATATTGACTAACATGTTCTAATTTTTACATATTGTAGTTTAAGGTCTGTGTAGTGTGAATCTGCTTTTTGAAATGCATTGGCCCCTTTGAAATCTGTTTTATCTTAATCTAATTTATGGTCATAGCAAATACATTTCTGGTCGAGGCTCTATGCAATTAATGTCCTAAATGCATAATACTTGGTGAACATCTGAGGTAGGATGTTTATTAGAAGTATGGGAATGCTGGGTGGTAGGAATTTAAAGGATTCTCACATTTTCCAGAATTTTCCTTCACAGAAATATGAGATCTGCGATTTAGAGAAAGTTTGCTGTTTGCCAGGAGTTCTGGGTAAGAAGAATTACTGGAATTAACGCAAACCAGACCACCCCTGACTATTCTAGGTGCTTTATATTTAGAAATGTCTGTGAATCACAGGCTATCCTAACTGCTTACCAAGCCCTGACCTAAATACTGCAACTACCCACATAGCCAGCAGGGGTCAATTTGCAAGGCAAATTGTTTATCCTTTATTGTGTCTTTGGGGGGGGGGGGCAGGGTGATTTTCCTTTTGTAGGGGATAGCCCAGCCACGCAAGTGGGGTTCTATTGGTATTGGTAGAAGTGTAGGAGGATTGTTTGGTAGGACATTTGTGGATCCCTCCAGATTCCATTAGTATAGTCTGCTTTCACTTCTACTTTGCTGTGACATCAGTGGGCACAGTGTGCAGAGCGATACAGGAAAACAAAATCAAAATCGGGATTTGAGGGAAACAGTTCCCTCACGACTTGAGGTTGATTGTAGAATCAAAAATGTTTCTGATGTTTTTACCAGAAACATTTTCTTTCCAGTACTATAGATGACCTGTTGTAGTCCATCACATATTGAAGGTACTGCAGTGGACATCAGCGAGTCATCCTCTGCTCTAAAGCAGCTAAACCCCACCAAATCCATGCAGCCTGATGCCCTGTCCGAAAACGAATTGACAATAAGATACAGGGATATGATGGCCACATTCCACTAGCTTCTTTGTTCCATGCTTGCACAAGACTTCTCCAGTTCCAGGATCCAGGATGGTAGGCTTCGGGTATCAGCGAACAGCGAACAGCGAAAAGCACAGGGGTCAAATGAAGGTAGCAGGTGCTACTAATGGCCATGCACAGCCAATAGAAGGTTTCCGTTGCCATAAATGGGTTATGGAGAAGAGGGCTAGAGATAGAATAACAAAAATATTGTTAAGTATAGAGCACACAAAAGAGAAGAAAGAGAAGAAGAGGCTCTAGAAAAGAAGACGGAAAGAAAAGAAAGGAGAGCAAATAAAAAAAGCAAGAGGGAGCAGGAGAGAGAGCAACGGGAAGGTAGAGGCAGCCACGAATAGAAAAGTGAAGTTGGGAAAAGGTTGCAAGGGGCGGTGGGGAGAGAGATTAGGAGATGGGAAGAGAATAGAGAACGTTAGAGGGAGTCTAAAGGAGCAAATGTGCAGAAGATACTTGTACAGAAAAGATGACTGAATATGTTATGTTATTAGCTTATCCAAGTCAAGTCAAGAGACCTGATGCAATATGATTTCAATGCACCATTTTGCGCTTTGTTTTATAAAATTAATCTAAATGTACGATCCGTAAATCACATTCCATAATTATGTTCAATCTCCTAATAGGGTCTAACCATTGTTACCTAAATCACATTGTACTTTTCAAATTGTTTAACAATGTCCCCCCCGTTACTTATTACTATATGCTCTTGGTAAGAAGTGCTGACACCTTCAGTTTTAATGCATATCAGCCATGTCTACATTTTCTTTAATAGTCGCTGTAAAGTACAACCTACTCTCAGAGAAGAACAAGTCCTATAAAGAGGTTATTTGACTTTCTAGTTTGCAGATGAACATGACTGTCACTTAACTGTTTTATGATGTGGAGCTTGAACTTTATCTACAGCTGTAGCAATGCCAAACAATTCATCAGCAAATAAATATTTTCCAATTATAGTACACATAGTACACTTTCATGCTTCCTACATTCACCACTCTGAAAGTGCATGCACATCGAAGCAATGGTGAAACATAGATAGTGCCACCTTGAGGATTCAATGCAAAGAGTCAACTGCATGTGGAAGAGTGTAGAATGTTCTTAATTCCAGTAGTGAGGGGCTTTGTAGCATTCAAATGGGAGGTACCATGAAAGTAGCATCAAAGACAGATGTTATCACAGAGCAGGATCCTAAAAGTAAACAGTGAAACCACCAGTCAGAACTTAGAGCCAGTGCTGCTGACTGCCTATCTACCTCTCCTCTAACTGAAGTTTGAAATAGTGTCTTTAGCCAGGTCACAGGTCTCAAATGGACCTATCCCAGACTCACACAATAAACCTATACTTTACCATTCCTACCTGTCTTGCTGGTCGATGTGTAACAAAGGTATCCTTTTGTGCAACAACTTTTACACAACCTCCCTGTGACTATGAGGGTGTATGCCAATGTCTGAACCTGCTTCAAGTCCATGCAGTTTTGACTGGTGAATGTGAACACACGTAAATGAACTATCCATCTCTGTTCACAACCATATAGTGAAATTAATTATGGGACCTTTTCAACTTCCCTCTAAAATTACATCTAATTCTATTTAGTTTCACCGTTATTATAGCCCTAAATGTTTAAAATACACTATTCACAACTAACTTCTCTAAATTATTTTGATAGGTATTCTCTAAGCTGTCTATAAGGTTACTTTAATTTAATGGTGAGTTAAATTAAAACTTCCCATATGATGTTGGATGGAATTGGGAATCTCCATACTTTACAAAGCAGGTGATGTTTCCTAATTTTACATGAGGAAAGGTTTTTCCTTTTGGGCCTTCCAGAAGTGATGATTTCCTGATGCAAAAATTTCCAAGGTAGAACATCTTCCAGCAAAGTAAAGTTGAGTGTGGAGGTTGAACATCCACCACATGAGATAAGAGGTGTTGGGGAAAGGGTTGTAAGCTGAGGTCAGCTTATTTAAAAAAAAAAAATACAGAATGTCATAAGCTTTGCATTTAAAAAATCATGAACAGTTCGGAAAACAAAAAAAGTTCTGAGTTAGCCTACTTTACACCCTTCTACTTTGAATCCCATCTAATTGATAGATAGTTGACTGAGTGTGCTTTAATATGTAGATCAAAACATCCATGCATTCCTCACATAGAATCATATAGTGTGCAAGCTGAATATTGAAATAAGACTATTAATGTCACAGAACACTGAGGACAGAATATCAAATCCAACATTATAGATTTTCTATATCTTTTTCCACATATATGTTCCTACAAGATATATCCTCTGGTGGAAATCGCCATTAGGTAGTTATAGTTACAACCTGGTGTCTATAGAAAAAGCATTTTTTGTTTTGTTAATAACATTTTTTGTTTTGCTAATAACGTTGGCGTTGTTTGATTAATCTACATGACATTTTCCCAAAAAATACAAAACTCACTTCAGCGTCTGTCTGGAAAGTTTCAGGTTGATCAGTCAAGGGGGTGTGGTGAGAAAAAGAGAATGTCCCAAAACCTTTTTTCTCCATTCATTTTTCCATTGGGATATTGAACAGGAATAGCGGCCGGACCACTGGATGGAATTACACCACAATTGGCAGAAAGGTAGTGTTAGACCTGACATCTATGACATGGTCTCACCTGGTTTTTATGCCTCTGCTTCCCATGTTTTGATTGTGTGCTGGACTCTGTTTTTGCTGTTTTTGTTACTCTGGGCACTTTACCACTGCGGACAAGTGCTAAAGTGCAAGTGGTCCTGTGTAAAGTGTGTGTGCAATTGGCTTTTTCATGGTTGGCATATTTGATTTACCAGTAAGTTCCTAGTAAAGTGCACTAAAGGTGCACAGGGCCTGTTAATCAAATGCTACTAGTGGGCCTGCAGCACTGGTTGTGCCACCCACAATAGTAGCCCTGTAAACATGGCTCCGACCTGACACTGCAGTGTCTGTGAGTGCAGTTCTAAACTGCTAATTTGACCTGGCAAGTGTACCCACTTGCCAGGCCTAAACCTTCCCTTTTTATACATGTAAGTCACCCCCACGTTAGGCCCTAGGTAGCCCCATGGACAGGGTGCAGGGTATGGTAAAGGTGGGACATGTACTGATGTGTTTTATATGTCCTAACAGTGAAATACTGCTAAATTCAGTTTTCACTGTGCAAGGCCTGTCTCTCTCATAACATAGGAGTGCCTTTAAATATTCTTAAAGTGCAGATTCCCTTTAAGAGCAGATTGAAATTTGGAGTTTAGGGTCTCTGAACTCACAATTTAAAAATACATCTTTTAGTGAAGTTGGTTTTTAGATTGTTAGTTTGAAAATGCCACTTTTAGAAAGTGGACATTTTCTTGCTTAAACCATTCTGTGAATTGGCCTGTTTGTGGTTTTCCTTTCTGGGTCAAATTGGGCTATTTGGGATATTTGACAGTTGGGCTATTTGTGAATCTCCTCTAGACAGTGACACAAAGGGAGACGGGGTGTAGCCTGCATATCCTGATGAGCCATCTGAGCTAGAGTGGAGGGAGGAGTCATCACTAACACCTGAATGGGCTGTGCCTGCCCTCACACAGTGTAGTCTCCAACCCCATGGTGTGTGTCTGGGGCCTGGCCTGGGCAAGGCAGGATCTTGTGAACAACAGAGACTTTCCTTTGAGGTTTGCCTACTTCAAAGGCAGAAAGGGGTATAAGTAGTTGACCCAAAACCCCAGACTTTAGATCATTTCTGGAACCAAGAGAAACCTCTGCCAAGGAGAAGAGCTGAAGAGCAGAGGAGAAGTGCTGCCTGTGACTGTGCTTTGTTGGGTTGTCCTGCAGTTGCTGCTTCTGCCTGTGAAAGGGGACAACGACTGACTTTGTTGCGCATTCCTGCTTGAAGGAGAATCTCCAAGGGCTTGAACTGAGCTTGCCTCTTGTTTTGAAGTCTCAGGGCCATCAAAGACTTCCTCTGCTGGCACCGGAACTCTCTGCTGAGACTCCTGCCCTGCCAAGTGGTGCCCTATCCAGTTCCTGGGCCCTTGACAGGTGAAGTTGCCAGAGCTGAAATCCACACACAGAACAATGCAAACCCCACACAGCGAGGTTTTCTATCACCGTGTGACCAGAGTTCTCACACATTACCCTTGGGCATCAAAGTCATCATCCCTGGAAATCTTGCGAGGGAGAAAAACGACACATCGACAACCCGACCATAGAAGAAACTATGCACTTGCGAGGAAGGAATCAATGCATTGCTGACTTTCGCAGCTTTATTTGTGATACAAACCAGGTACTTTGTGTAAAATCAACGTTTCCATTGTTTCCTATGGAGTAAGACTGTTATTCTTATGAAAATTCATATCTTGACTTGTGTATGTTCAATTTTTGTCATTTTGGTCTTCACAACTATTACCTATTTTTCTAAACGTGTGTAGTGTCCATATTTTAGTGGTTTTCACTGTATTACTGTGTGGGTTGGTTCAAATACTTTACACTTGCTTCTGGGTTAAGCCTTTATGCTTGTGCCAAGCTACCAAGTGGGTGAGTGAGGGTAAACCAGATGTGCAAACTGACTGCCAACCAGAGACCCCATTTCTAACAGGTAGCATTTTTGTTATTTGGTACAAATCTGTTCAGTAGTTTTTGAGAAATGAAAGAAAAAACAAATTTGTATATATAGGAACATGAAGGCTCTACAAATCTTACCGAACTCATGCTAAGATCTGATTGGCTGCCAACACTTCAACAAGGAAGTGTTGGCAGCCATGTAGGGACATGGCTTCAGAAAACTCCAAGAAACAAAATTTAAAAAATGAAAAAGGGGTCAGGCTAGGGATACCCTGACCTCTTAGCTTTGGTGCTGAGGTCCCAGAGAGACCCCTCCAGAGCAAAAAAGCTTTTTTTTTTACTTTCAGTGGGAGATGTGGCAGATCTGTGGTTCTGCCAAATATTGTAAAACAAGTGGAGGCTCCCTTGCTTGTTTAAATGAAGCAACCCTGGGGCACAGTTTATTATGAAATGCAGGGGAACAGGTGGTCTCCCATAGCCCTGGGGACCACAATTTCACTGATTCAATGAAATGCAGGGGGTGTCTGGCCCTCTGGGAGCCTTGACACTGCCTCCTCCCCGACGCACAATTTGAAATAAAATGCGGGGGGCCACCTGGCCCACCCCGCAGCATTGGGGACCTCCACCCCAGGGGCACAATTTGTAATGAAATACAGGGGGTCTCCCGGTAGCCCTCCCCCTCAGCCCTGGGGACCACCACCTCCCCGAAGCACAATTTGAAATGAAATTAAATGCAAGGGGGCCTTCCGCAGCCCCAGAGACCACCACCTCACCAGGGCACAATGTGTAATGAAATGCAGGGGTCTGCCTGGCTCCCCACATCCCTGTGGATCGCCACCTCCCTAGGGCACAATTTAAAATGAAATGTGGGTGGCTGCCTGGCCCCCAGCAGTCCCAAGAACTGCCAACTTCCTGGTTCTATGTTTAAATAAGATAGGGGGTCTGTTTTGGACCCCTGGCCATGGAGACCCCCTCGGGCCGGCTCCTGCTGTGTCCTGGGATGCCCTCCTCTGGGACATAGCTGTTTGCTCTGACTTGGCGGGAGCTTTGACGGCTCCCACTAAGTCAGATCAAAAACTCATATTCCAGGAAGTGTCAAACTGTCAAACAGCTCTCACGTGCTGGAAGCAGAGGTTTCCTCTGTTTCCCTGCCTGCACATAGAGGCAAGGAAACAGTGGAAACTACTACTCTCATAGACGGGGAGCTGCATGTTTAGCAACTCCCTGTCTGTGACAGCAATGCTGGCTCCTGCAGGAGGCAGGGAGCTGGCTGGGACCACAGGGGCCTACAGGCCCCCTCTGAGGTCTCCAACAGTGGTGACTGGGTGCCCTGGTGACATGGCTGGGTCCCGGGGGATGGACTCCCCAGGGCTGAGATTGGTCCAGGGATGAGGGCCAAACAGCCTCCCTCCCAAAAATATAAAATGTTTAGGCTGGGCCCCAGGGTGGGGTGCCCAGGGCCAGGATCAGCCCAGGGAGGAGGGCAATGCAGCCCACGGCCCAGAAGAAAAAATTATGTTAATGTTGGGCCCAGGGCATGTAATCAGCCAGGGGAGGGGGGCGCGTGGCCCTCCTCCTCCTCCCCCCCAAAAATGTATTAGAATGGCGGGCCAAGGGAGATTGGGTCCCCAGTGCCAAGATCGGCCCAGGGAGACCCTCCACCCTCCCTAATAAATACATATGTTAATGCCAGGCCCTGGGGGATTGGGTACCCAGGGCTGAAATGTGCCAGGAGACGGTGGCCACGTGGGCTTTGCTCCCCCCCAAAATTTTAGGAAGGCTGACCCTGGGGAAAAGGATCCCCAGGGTCCAAATATAGGCAGGGGAGGGGAGCCACGCGGACCTGCGGCCAACTCCCACTGCACATGAAGAAAGGCCATGCGCAGTGTGGGGTTGGGTGGTTTTTTAGAAGGTTTGGCTGGAGGGACAGGCCACAGCCATGTCCTTCGACCAAACCCATTGTGCATGGCCGAAGGCTGTGCACAGCGCAAGGATGGGTGGGTATAGGGAGTTGGCTGCAGGGCCTGGCCACAGGGCCCGACGCACGGCCGAAGGCCATGCATGGCAGTGGTTGGATTAACTTATAGTAATGGAAATTACTTTGCGTAAAGAAAAAATTTAAATTCACTGAAAAAAACAAAGGTTAGATGGACGTTATACTATATAGGAAATCGATTTTTTTTAAAACATAGAAATTCACTTGAAAAATATAGGTTTCAGGGACGTGTCATAAGTTAATTATAGCTCATGCCCTCACCATGCACTGCTAATTACCCCACAAATTACAGCACTCATGACATCTTTGATAGCATTATTAATAAAATCAGTGTAATATTTTAAGTAAAATTTTTGATGAAAAAACTGTGCAAGGTGGGGGCATGAGTTATAGTTACCTAAGGTCACAAGTTATAATTACTTTAGATAGCTCTAACTATAACAGGTGAAGTTCTATTTTTTTTACGTTTAAAATGTGAGCCTAACCATAAAGCCCTATTAGTGTGTGAATGCGTGTATGTCAATGTTGGTGAGTGAGTGTATGCGGGTTGCGTGTAGGTGTCTGTGTATGCATGTGTGTATGTGGGGCAGGGGGTTGAGGGGCACTGTACCAGAAGGGGGAGTGGGGGAGGGATTCCCTCTTCCGGAAGAGGGGTAGGGGGTACTGGTATGGGGGTTGGCAGGGGGTATTGACTATTACCTTTTTGTTTTTGGGAGAATATATCTATATATATATAATTTTATATAGATATAGGAATAGTAAGCCTATACTTCCCTATATGCCTTTACCATTTGATCATTTGTCCCCGATATTCTTGTACCATAATATTGTAGGGGAATTTAACCAATGGCCGACCCACGCACACCCTCCCTGGTGCAGGCCACGATCACTGGCCCAAGTCAGAGAGGGGTTTTAAAAATCCTATTTTTTAACCCCTAGGTGACGTGACGAGCTTACGGATCTCCACCTGCTCCTCCTTCTGCCCATCTGTGACATCAGCGCACTACGAGGTACTAGGCCTCCAGGGATTGCTTCAGGAGTGTCGGCCCCTGTGTAAGTGGGCCACCTCCCCGTGGGGGGAAGTATAATTTAAAGAAATAAGGGCTTACCCGAGGGGGTGATTGCCCGTCCCCTGGCGATAAAAATATTTTTAAATAATGCCGGACCAACCCCTATGGGGGGGATATTTTTTTTGTACTATGTGTGGTTTTCCTGGGACCACGAGCTACCCCCAGAGAAACCACATGTATTAAAAAAAAAAAGACAAGGAGACAGAGAAGTGACACTTTCTCTCTCTCCAGTGCCCTGCAAACAGAAAGTTTGTGAAAATGTGCCCAGCAGGACAAACAAAATAGCAAAGTTTTATTTTTTTAAGCTAATTTTCTTTTATTTTGCCAAGTCGTCTTTTCTCAGTTTACACACATCTCTCTATATATGTATATAATATTGAGAGGGGTAATTTATGCAGATCTATCTATCTATCTATCAATCCATATATGTATGTATATATATATATATACAGGGAGTGCAGAATTATTAGGCAAGTTGTATTTTTGAGGATTAATTGTATTATTGAACAACAACCATGTTCTCAATGAACCCAAAAAACTCATTAATATCAAAGCTGAATATTTTTGGAAGTAGTTTTTAGTTTGTTTTTAGTTTTAGCTATGTTAGGGGGATATCTGTGTGTGCAGGTGACTATTACTGTGCATAATTATTAGGCAACTTAACAAAAAAATATATATACCCATTTCAATTATTAATTATTACCAGTGAAACCAATATAACATCTCAACATTCACAAATATACATTTCTGACATTCAAAAACAAAACAAAAACAAATCAGTGACCAATATAGCCACCTTTCTTTGCAAGGACACTCAAAAGCCTGCCATCCATGGATTCTGTCAGTGTTTTGATCTGTTCACCATCAACATTGCGTGCAGGAGCAACCACAGCCTCCCAGACACTGTTCAGAGAGGTGTACTGTTTTCCCTCCTTGTAAATCTCACATTTGATGATGGACCACAGGTTCTCAATGGGGTTCAGATCAGGTGAACAAGGAGGCCATGTCATTAGATTTCCTTCTTTTATACCCTTTCTTGCCAGCCACGCTGTGGAGTACTTGGACGCGTGTGATGGAGCATTGTCCTGTATGAAAATCATGTTTTTCTTGAAGGATGCAGACTTCTTCCTGTACCACTGCTTGAAGAAGGTGTCTTCCAGGAACTGGCAGTAGGACTGGGAGTTGAGCTTGACTCCATCCTCAACCCGAAAAGGCCCCACAAGCTCATCTTTGATGATACCAGCCCAAACCAGTACTCCACCTCCACCTTGCTGGCGTCTGAGTCGGACTGGAGCTCTCTGCCCTTTACCAATCCAGCCACGGGCCCATCCATCTGGCCCATCAAGACTCACTCTCATTTCATCAGTCCATAAAACCTTAGAAAAATCAGTCTTGAGATATTTCTTGGCCCAGTCTTGACGTTTCAGCTTGTGTGTCTTGTTCAGTGGTGGTCGTCTTTCAGCCTTTCTTACCTTGGCCATGTCTCTGAGTATTGCACACCTTGTGCTTTTGGGCACTCCAGTGATGTTGCAGCTCTGAAATATGGCCAAACTGGTGGCAAGTGGCATCGTGGCAGCTGCACGCTTGACTTTTCTCAGTTCATGGGCAGTTATTTTGCGCCTTGGTTTTTCCACACGCTTCTTGCGACCCTGTTGACTATTTTGAATGAAACGCTTGATTGTTCGATGATCACGCTTCAGAAGCTTTGCAATTTTAAGAGTGCTGCATCCCTCTGCAAGATATCTCACTATTTTTGACTTTTCTGAGCCTGTCAAGTCCTTCTTTTGACCCATTTTGCCAAAGGAAAGGAAGTTGCCTAATAATTATGCACACCTGATATAGGGTGTTGATGTCATTAGACCACACCCCTTCTCATTACAGAGATGCACATCACCTAATATGCTTAATTGGTAGTAGGCTTTCGAGCCTATACAGCTTGGAGTAAGACAACATGCATAAAGAGGATGATGTGGTCAAAATACTCATTTGCCTAATAATTCTGCACTCCCTGTATATATATATATATATATGTATATATATATATATATATAGATGTATAACTATCAGGCATAGATAGCTTTCAGGCAGCAATAAAAATGTCAAGATAACTCTTGTGATTATGTTCCTGCTAGAGAAAGAGAGCAGACTTTTGTCTAGTGGCGGTTTGGACACCATAAAGTAGCGCAGAAGGTTTAGAAGGAAGTTGGGGAACGCTAGGTGGTAAGATGTTTGTGGATCCATGCATATTCCTGTAGTTTACTTCACTGAAATCAAAGGAAAAATACTGTTTTTATTCAATGTTTAACCTTTGCAGGGTATTCTGGGTAAAAAATCAATTTGCAGAATTTACACAAGCTACACCTCCATGGACTCCTCTGGGTGTCTATTTTTTAGAAATGTCTGAGTTTGGTAGGTTTCCCTAAAGGGTTCCAGATCCCAGGACTAATCAGTACACTTGCCTCAGTTATCATGATCGTCACAGTAAGTGGAAGGAAGTTTGTGGCTCCCCTTTGATTCCAGAACTTTGCAGCACCAAAATGTGAGGAAAGAGTGTTTTTTAGCCCAATTATAAGGTTTACAAAGGATTCTGGGTGACAGAACGCAGTGAGAGCTCCACAAGTCACCCAATCCTGGATTCCCCTAGGTGTCTCCTTTCCAAAAATGTACAGGTGTAGTAGGTTTAATTAGATTCTGGCTGAGATACAGCCTAAAATTCACAGCTAGGCACTTTACAAAAAACACATCAGTTTTCAATGAAAAGTGTGATGTGTCCATGTTGCATTGTGGGGAGTTTTCTGTCACAGGCATTAGGCCTATCCACACAAGTGAGGTACCATTTGTATTGGGAGTCTTGGGGAAACACAGAATAGAAAAACAAGTGTTATTTTGAATGTTTTCTTTATCTACATTTTTGCCTTCCAAATGTAAGACAGTGTGTAAGAAAGAAATAATTTTGAGAAATGCCCTGCAATTCACATGCTAATATGGGGACCCCAGAATTCGGAGATGTGCAAATAACCACTGCTTCTAAACTCTGTATCTTGTGCCCATTTCTGATTACATAGTTTTCCTTGATACCTATTTTTCATCCTTTATAGTTTAACAAATGAATTGCTACATACCCGGTATACAACAAAACCCTATTGCAAGGTGCAGCTCATTTATTGGCTCTATATACCTTGACTTCTAGATGAACCTACAAGCCCTATATATCCCCACAATCAGAAGAGTCCAGCAGACATAATTGTATATTGCTTTCAAGGATCTGTCATAGTTGGAAAAAAAACGTCAACAGAAATGGCTGTTTTTTTCAACTCAATTTCAGTATTTTTTTATTTCAACAGTTACGTTCTGTAGGAAAATCTTGAAGGATCTAAACAAATGACCCCTTTCTGAATTCAGAATTTTGTCTACTCTTCAGAAATGACTGCCTCCGTTATGACTCTGAGACCCTCCTCCACCTCAACACCGGACATCTCAACAACTGCTGCACCATCTCCCCCAAGGACACCTGGAGACCTTTCACCTGCCGGAACTGCAACTTCAGCGCCAACCTCAATAAACTGAAGGAACTCTCCACACACAAAGATACCAACAACCTCCACAACCCCATCAACTGCCTGCTGCTAAACATCTGCTCTCTCCACAAACACGCCACCGAACTCTGGGACCTGATGGACACCACCCGACCAGATACCGCCTTCCTCGTTGAGACCTGGACCAACCCCACCTCAGGTCCAGACATCGCCATTGCCATTCCCGATGGTTACAGCATCCTAATAAGGGACTGGCCCTTCCGCCCGGGTGAAGGACTCGCCATCGTACACAAGTCCTCACTACGTGTCAAGGCCGCCCAAGAAGAGCACTGCACCACCAAGGAACACCTTCACTTTCTGGTCCACTCCAACCACAACTTCTCTTTCCGCGGCACCCTGGTGTAAGGCAACTCAGATCCCACCCAGCTTTTATAGATGACGTCATAGATATGGCTACTCCTCACGCCCTGGTGTCAGTCGACTACCTCCTCCTCGGTGACCTGAACTTCCACCTCGAGGACCGCACCGACCCAAACACCACCCAAACACTACCAATCTACTTGACAACATGGCCACCCTCGGCCTCAGACAGCTGGTCTCCACACACACATCGCAGGACACACACTGGATCCCATCTTCACCTCAAGCGACTGAATCGCCATCGAGATCATCTCCACCCCAGACTGGACCAACCACCACTGCATTGACTTCACAATCACCGCACCCAGCAGTCGGACCCACACCTCCAGGACCCTCCACAATGATTGATTGATTGAGAAATGTTTAGCTGTCTGGGATCCACCATTGGTTTGACACCTATTTCTGTCACTAACTGGAAGGAGACTGACAGCTCAAAAATAGTAAAAATGGGATATGTCCCAGTAAAATGTCAAAATAGTGTTGAAATTTTGTTTGTTTTTTATTCATATCTGCCTGTTCCTGAAAGCTGGGAGGATGGTGATTTTAGCACCAAAAACCGCTTGTTGATGCTATTTGCAGACAAAAAAACAGATAGTTTCTTCAACAGCACTTTTTTTCCATTTTTCCAAAAGAACCCAAATTTTAGCTGTCTTTTGTCTAATGTTTTGGTCCCCTCTAGGGGAACCCACAAACTAAGGATACCTTTAGAATCCCCAGAATGTTGGAGAAAAGAACGCAAATTAGGTGTGGATAGCTTATGTGGACAAATAGTTATGGGGGGCATAAGCGCAAACTACCCCAAATAGTCAAAAAAGGGCTCAGCACTAGGGGAAAAAAAACCAGCAGCTAAGGTTTAATAGTACAACCAGCCTTTGGGAAAAAATGCACCTGGTGACACAGCTATAATGTTTGGTCATAGATGAGGGGCATAAGGCCCTAAAAATATAATTCTTGTTACGGCCTGTGTTTGAATAGTGGGAGGCTAGTGAGGTGTATAAGAGAACCTGCAATAAACAAGAGAAGCAGATGGTGTTGATGGATGACAATATAGACATTAACATAGGCTATCAGTATCACATGTATACGATTGTCAGTTCAGTAGTCTGAGGATGCGAATATTTGGCAGTGAACAAAGGCAATCGTTATCTGACTCTTTAAATGGGCCATCGAATCCAGTTTTCAATGACGGTGGTGGCCAGGAACTGCAACTCATGCTGATTTCAAGTGGCCCGAGATACACGAGCCCCAGTTAGACACTGTTCACTGTCACCGTATTCGAATAAAGTCGGTCAAAGAGAACACCGTTAATGACCCTTTCTGACCAACGCAAGTAGATTAGTTAGCTCTCGGCTCTCGTTTTCTCGAAAGTAGCAGAAACAAATTACCGCGAAAGATCTTTAACTTGCAGATTCCAAATAATTACAGCCAACACTTGGAGAATGAGCTCACTGTTTTCATTCCGTCAGTAATAGCAGAATATTTGTCATGCAAACTTGCGACTATGCCTTGTAAACACGCCTTGAAGGCCCTTGGAATCAGAATGACTCATAGCTTGGACTTGCATTAATGCAACAACATAACCTTTCAATCTTCGCTAATACCAGACGAATTATGGCGCAGGACTGGATTCAAATTGGCCCGATGAATGGTACAGCATATCTTAAATATAGACGCACTTCAGACTTTGTCATGTGTATTTTGTGTGGGAAAGACCCAAAAACAGGGTAAACAATGCCACGGAGGTCACCAGGCTCCCAGAGCCACTTTCTATGAGCCCATCTGCAACCGGAATCTTCCCGCCCTCTCCCTTTTATTGAAAAAGCAGCAATTCTCACCATATCATTTTTAAAAATCAGTCATTGTATCCTAAAGTGGGCGTCACACTTTTCAGACGTTCTTCGTGTTATCATGTGCATACATCAAGTGACCTCCAGTCCTTTCTAAATAACAGTGGTCCACATGAGACAGTCTGCACAAATCATTAGATATTATTGTTTAAAAGTGTGGGTTTACAGTAGACATTATCTCACTTCAATCCCATGTCCTCACAGATTGGGCTGATTGTCCGCACTTTGAAGTGGCATTTGGGTCGAATAAACTATGCTGTAATAATCTACAAAATGCAATTTCATATTGTGTGTGCTAAATAAGCCTTTCCTCTGGTAAAAAGATAAACAGCTTAGCTTTGATCACATTTCTCATGTCGTGCACGAGTGTTTTTCAACCAATAAAATGTTTAAAGTTAAAAAAAGTAGAGAAAACATGAGTTGTTAAAATCGAGCTTGTTCATAGCATTCAATACTTGAATTTGTTATGTGCAGATTGTTTCAATGTGAAAAGCCGTACCAAGTTGCCAAAGGTAACAGTTGGAAGAGGTCAACTGTAAGTTTACATTGATGGATAAGTTGACTCAAAGCAAAATGTTTCAGCCCTAGATGAGTATCATGAAATGTCAAATGTTGCTCAAAACTTGTTCAGACTACTATGGGTCATTTTTAAATGAATTGCTATCTGTTTTACCACGTAAGAGCATCATAGGCTATGTTGTCAAATAACTTCGAGAATTAATTAACAGAAAAGTTGGGTCTCATTACATTTGCTTTAATAGTTCCAACAGTCCTGCCACACAAGAATGTATCAATACTATGGATTGTGGCATTACCACATTATTCTGAGTTCTGCATCACAAAACCGGGTATAATGCAGTAATACCAATTTTTTTCTGTATATTCCAAGGTGCAATGAAATGTCCAGCAAAAAGAGGGGCATATTTATAAGCTTCTTGCACCACCTTGTGCCACCCTAGCATCATTTGTTTTTTATGCTAAGGTGGCCTTTTCCCCGTACCAGATTTACAAAGTCACTCAAAGCTTGCATTGTGCCACTTTGTAAACCCTCGCGTCACATTATGCCAGGCATAATGTATTCAAGGGCAGCATTATGACGCGGGGAGGTCCTAAAATATGGCCCAGTGAAATTGACATTTCACTGTGCCATTTTTTACGTATTTTTTACCGCCTTTTCAGAGCAGGTGTTAATATGACACACCCATAGTAACCTATGGGCCTCCCTTGCTTTGCTGCACTAGCGTCAACATTTTTTACTCTAGTGCAGCAAAGCACTGCAATAGCGTTAACATTTTTGACACTTTTGTGCTAACAACAGCCATGGTGTGCTGTGTTATAGATACTCACAACCATGGTGTTGTTAGGTGGCAGTACGGGGATGCAAGAAAACTGGCGCATTGGGACCAATGCACCACTTTCTTGTAAATCTGCCCCAGAGTTCCAGAGTGGCATAGTAAGGGGGAGGTGAGGTTTGGGTGAAGAAGGAAAGTGTGGAGGGAGGGAGATAGAAAGACGACATAGGATGCCAATGTATAAAACAAATAGAAGAAACATATTTGTGTAAGTTGACCCAAGCTCTGGCAAATCTCACCTGGAAGCTATTTTAGTTGGCCTAAGTACTTTTTTCTGCAAACATTTTTCTTCCATGGGTGTTTTTTGCACACGTGTGCCAAACATCTTTTCAGAATTTCATATTGCCTTGTAGTGCATCTAAATAGTGAATCGTTCTTTGTGGACATTTATGCTCAGTCAGGGCTAATTAATAACATTGATAAATATTTTGATATACTCCTTGGCCAAATATACATTCCAAAAACATTACATAGTATATATTGTCCTGCATAACCCTATCTTGTAAGCAAAAGTCAGGTTTTAAAAGAAGATTGCTTTCTTCAGAGGCACCTACATAATGGGCGTACAATTCAGTGAAGTATTGAAGCTATAACCACACGCTTCCTTAAGTAACAGCTATCATTACAAAACTGTATGGAAATATAGCAACCTTGAAATCTATAGATGAATGTCCTAAAGCTGGAGTATATTTTTGAAAAAAAAAAAAATCCCTGACATGTAATGTTCTCCATATTTGTCAGGGCCATTTTTTGATTTGAATACCAAGGACTCAAGCAGGGACATTTAGTGGCTAACAGGGTTGACCACAAGTTTAGAGGGGTAGGCAAAGTGTAATTTTGTGCAAAACTGGAGAAGGAGTTGAAAACAATACAAATACAGGGTAAAATAAGAGCCACAGCCCTACTGCCATCTAGATGAGAAGCTCTAAAGTAACTGCCTCTCACCTGGCAACCAAAAGACAACATTCTCTATATGGAATTGAAACGGGTCTGCATCAGGACATAAAAGAATGCCACGATGCAACCTCATTCCAATACAGATCAAAGAATTACAATTAGAACATATTACAATACCCGTAACACTACATCATCTCCCTCCTTTAAACAAATTAACTAAGATCACAATCTAACAGTTTTATGGGCAATGGACAGACAACACACCAACCTTGTAGGACAAACAAGACATACACCACACTAAACACACTTGGGCAGGGGAACACAGATGTACAGACAACAACACATATGCCACATGCCACACTACACCGCATAAATTGCACATCACACACATATGCACCAATATGTACATAATACAGCCACAATGTGAAATGCACATCAAGTGAAGTACAGGTGGAGCTATGTCCCCTTTGTATTCAGAAGCTGGTCCCAAACCACTACAAGTGTCCACTGGTTGACAACTAAATACAGATCCCACACACATTTCACCAAACAATGAATAGCTCAGCTATGTGAATTACGTAGGCCATGTCAATGTAATGAAAGTCACACATAGACACAGCCCCACATTTGTCACGGTGTTCAAGCCTCTGGCTGCACCATATTAAATGCCACCCAATTGTTGCTATTACCAACTACATATCACCTACACATACCTGAGATACCTGTAGTGTGCACCTTCACCTGTCTGCTGCATTGTGCCGCACATATAGGAATACAACATCACCAGCCATGAAAGACCATGGGGCAGATTAATGCGAGTGGTGCAGCACCTAGTCCAGTGCCACTTCACATGGGCCCCTTAGCGCCCCCTAACGCCACCATGTGTCTGCCATATACAAGAACAGCCCAGCATGGCACAGAGTAGGTGCAATACTGCCAAGATACAGGATGCCATAGTAGGCCTCTGTAGCAGTATTGAAAACATACCTGACTTGTCATGCACTGTACATAGGGACCCATGCTAAAATAGGGTGTGCCTCCCCAACGCCTGCACTGTGCATGTGTTGACAGTGTCTGTGTTAAATAATGTATAGGGACATTGAAGAGTCCTCTGCACCTATTTTGCTACTCCTCCAATTGTGTGAATCACACCCTTGTATACATGATGTCTGGCACAGGGATAATCTGCCACAAAGGGTTACTAAGTGTTGCACTGCATGTGTAGTGTCACATGGTAACATGGAGGCCTGAGTTTGGCTTTGTAGGGCTACCATGGTGGCAATACAAATGACATTATCGTGGTGCAAGGAGGTGGTATGTTCCACTAACAATAGGATACAGCCTCAAATATGGACAACACAACACATATTTGGAATGGCTGAGATGTCAGTTCATATTTATTTCGACAATCACCTGGTCCCTGAGCCACAACCCATGATAGTAATGTCCATCAACACAAACCAATGCAACCATTCGACAAAACAGGAAGACACATAATACCAGAAGCAAGTCTGAGTCACCACTCCACCTAAAACTAACATTTGCCATGGAACATACAAAACCACAAATATGCATTTACCAACGCATATACTTTAATTTGATTGCAGCCGACCAAGGTTGCAGCATTCAGCCATGGGTGATGACGCCTTTTGGCAACCCGACAATGGTGGAAGAATGAGCATTCAATGAAGGGCAAAGAAGGACATGAAATGTGGGAGAAAGGACATTTGAGCTCTTGAAGTGAAGGTTCAGGTGCCTGGCCCTGACAGGAGGAAGCCTATTGTATGCACCACCCCTGGAATGCAGGATGATACTTCTATGTGCTATTTAGCATAACATATGTATACAGACCAATGTCCCCTGGGATAAACTGGTAGATATCACCAATGAGGAGGAAGATGACAATGGTGCAGCACAGTTGGAGGGGGAACTATAAAACACTGCTGGAATTTGCAGGAGACAACAAATTGTACAGAACGTCTAGACCTAGACACTGTACAAATTATATAATTTTGTAAATATCACCAATAAATCATTTTGCACCAGAATGTCCGTGGTCTACTCATTCTCCATTACATATGCCATTGGAATGTTGCTCAAACCTCAGAGAGCAGGTAAAAAGCACAATAGTTACAAAGATGGTTGGAACATAGGTTGTGATGTAAGAGGGCCTAGCCTCTCCATGCCACACATAAGTCTCACATAACTCATGTCCATTTGGCTCTCGAAGGCCTAGATCAACGCACAACAAAAAATCTGTGGTGTTAAGTAGGCATTGTGCAAAGTCCCACCTCTTTCCCCACATCATCCCCACAACTTGCAAGATGTATGCAAGAGAGGCATACATACGGTAGGGGCTGTTTCCAAATTGTGCATTAGAAAAATAGGAACTGTTAGAAATGGGGTCTCTGGTTCGCTGTCAGTTTGCACCCAGTCCAAGCAGGGACCCTCACTCCAGTCAGGACAATGGAGATACACACTTGGATAACTCCTGCTCATCCCCTTGGTAGCTTGGCACAAGCACTCATGCCTATCTCAAAGGCAATGTGTAAAGTATTTGAACCAACACACACAGTAATGCAGTGAAAACACCACAAAATGGACCCCACAAAAAGTTTAGAAAAATTGGCAATATTTATCTAAATCAAGCAAGACCAAAATGCCAAAAATCCAACATACACAAGTCAAGATAGAAAGCAATGAAAACGTTGTTTTTACACAAAGTTCCTGGTTTGCATAAAAAATAAAGCTGCACGGGTGAGTGTGCATCGAAAAAGTCAGCAATGCGTTGATTCCTTACTCACAAGTGAGGCTGTGCATCATTTCTTCTCCGGTCAGGTAGGCGGTGCATTGTTTTTCTCTCCCGCAAGAGAGTGATGCATCGATTTCAGGACGGGACATCTCGGATCCACGCAGGTTTATGATGACTTTGACATCCAGTGACAATGTGTGAGAAATCCAGGTCACACGGAGATGGAAAACCATGCTGCATTGGGTTTGTGTTGTTTTTTAGCAGCTGCAAGCAGGTGTTACGTCGTTTCTCCCATCACGATGCAGGTGATGCATTAAAATCAGCCGTGAGGGTCATCGTTTTTTAGCCGCATTGCAGGTGGTGCGTCAAAATTCCCCCCGCGCAGCTCCCTGTGCGTGGATTTGTTCTACCAGCTTCACCTTTCAAGGGCTCGGGAACTGGAAAGGGCACCACTTGGTGGGGCAGGAGTCTCAGCAAAGAGTCCTGGTGCAGGCAGAGGAAGTCATTGATGTCCCTGAGACTTTAAAAAAAGCAGTCAATCTCAGTCCAAACCCTTGGGGATTCCTCACAAGCAGGAATATACCACGAAGTCCAGCCTTTTCCTTTTTCAGGCAGAAGAAGCAGCTGAAGGATAACCCACCAAAGCACAGACACAGGCAAAGGGGCAGGACTTCTCCGCCAGAACCTCAGCTCTTCTCCTTGGCAGAGGTTCCTCTTGGTTCCAGAAGTAATCTGAAAATCTGGGGATTTGGGTCCACTACTTATTTCCCTTTCTGCCTTTGAAGTAGGCAAACTTCAAAGGAAAGTCTCTGTTGTTCAAAGGATCCTGCCTTACCCAGGCCTGGCTCCACACTCACACCAGGAGATTGGAGACTGCATTGCGTGAGGGCAGGCACAGCCCTTTCAGGTGTAAGGGATGACTCCGCCCTCCACTCTAGCCCAGATGGCTCATCAGGATATGTAGGCTTCACACCAGCTCCCTTTGTGTCACTGTCTAGAAGGGATTCACAAATAGATCAACTGTCAGTTTGACCCAGGCAGGGAATACACAAGCCGACAGAGTCATACAATGGTTTAAGCAAGAAAATTCCCACTTTCTAAAAGTGGCATTTTCAAACTGACAATTTAAAAACCAGCTTTACGAAAATATATATTTTTAAATTTTGAGTTCAGAGACACCAAACTCTTGAACTCTATCTGCTCCCAAAGGGAAGCTGTACTGAAAAGTTATTTAAAGGCAGACCCCGTGTAAACCTATGAGAGAGATAGGCCTTGCAACAGTGAAAACCGAATTTGGCAGTATTTCACTGTTAGGACATGTAAAACACATCAATATTTGTCCCATTTTTACTATACCCTACACCCTGCCCATTGCGCTACCTAGGACCTACCTTAGGGGTACCTTACATGTATGAAAAGGGAAGGTTTGGGCCTGCCAATTGGGTATACTTGCCAGGTCAAATTGGCGGATTCAAACTGCATACACAGACACTGCAGTGGCAGGTCTGTGCCATGTTTACAGGGCTACTCATCTGGGTGGCACAACCAGTGCTGCAGGCTCACTAGTAGCATTTGAGTTACAGGCCCTGGGCACCTCTAGTGCACTTTACTGGGAACCTACTAGTAAATCAAAGATGTCAATCACTAAAAAGCCGATTACACATACAATTTCACAAAACAGAGTCCGGCACTCATCATCAAAATACTTTATTCGATTGTTTGTCACAATCCGAAAAGCACATAAATATACAGAACAACAGCAGTCAGCATCCACTTAATTTAAATAAATAAAACTTCTAGAAGTTAAAACAGTATCATAGAATTTGCGACAAGAGTCTAGAATCAGTTACTCATTAAAAACAGTAGTAACAGTAAGAACAATAAAAACAACATTTTGGGAGATAAAAACTAATGACATTACTAAAATCATTTATACATGGAAGACCCACTAGATCTACTCTAAAAATGTAATCGAGACTTCATAACTGCACACAGGTAGACCGCTAGGGCATTACAAATTTGGACTGATGGAAGGGTCAGCAGATAAAAAAAAGCAGGGCGACACTGTGTAAATTGCAAACATTTTAAGAGTGGTATAACAAACACTTTCCTTAAATCAGAACATAATGTACAAAATAGAACAGTATGCATTGTGCTTTGATCTGATTTTAAATCACAGTGACATTTTTCCAACACTGGGCTCCAATCGTTGGTAAGAGGAAAGCTGATGAGTCGATGAAATGTTTCTAGTCTTAAGCGCGTGAGGACATATCGATGCCTTGGGTTCAGAACATATTTTAAATATGGTTCCATGCCGTCTGATTGCTGAAGCAAAAGATTCCTCATCACACTTGATTTCTTCGACTCTGTTGCCCACCTTCGCTCCGCCAGATAGGTGAGACACATTTTTTTCAGTTCTTTCCTAGAAAGTATTTCAATTTTTTCTGGTGTGTGATAAAGCTCTGGATATCCCAAGACCATAAAAAAGTTCTTTATATAATCCAGCCAAGGAATTTTCAACGAGTGGTTTAGTGATTGTGCATCTGCTATAATAGCCCTATTTAAGCTTGCGGATTCAGAGGTCCACACTTTATGCCAGAGTAAAATTGGTTGGATACTTAATAAGTCTATAATATATGTTACCCCCAGTTCTGAATGGCACACCATGGTTGAGGTAGATTTTAGAACACTTAGGATGGATTTAAAAAAATCTTTTCTACTAACTGCAGGACATTACATTTCCTATATCCCATAGGCCTGCCCCATACGTTGCAACAGAGACACATTTTGCGTTGTAAATTGTCAACATATCTTTAGGATTGGCCCTGCCAACTTTTTGGGAAAAGTTTTTTACAGCCATAATAGTTTTTGGAAAAAGTAATTTCCTGGAATTGATAGCTTGCGACCAAGTGCCTTTGTTATCAAACATAATTCCTAGGTGTGAGAAAACAGGGCTGATTGCAGAGGCCCCATAACTTTTTGCCCCCATTTTCCTCTTTTTGCTGGTGTTTTCCTGACTTTGATGGTGCCCTGGGTACTGCTAACCAGTCCCAGGGCCTGTGCTCTGTGTAAAATGGATATGCAAATTAGGCTAATTATAATTGGCTAAGTTAACCTACCTATAAGTCCCTAGTATATGGTAGGGCATGTAGGTTTAGGGACCACAGCATAGGTGGTGCACACCTAGGTGCACTGCTGAGGTGCCCAGTGTCATTTTAAAAGCAAGCCTGCCTTGCTGGCTGCTTTTAAATTAAAGTTATATGCAAATTCGACTTTGGAATTAAAGGTACTTCCAAAGTCTTAAACTACCTTATTTTTACATATAAGTCACCCCTAAGGTGTGCCCTATGTGCCCCTAGGGCTGGGTGCCATGTAACTATAAGCAGGGACTTTATAAACATAGATTTATAAGCCCTGGTGAGGTAAAAACAGCCAAATTCGTTTTTCCCTCATTGAAGTAAATGGCCTTCATAGGCTAGAATGGGCAGACTTTATTTTACATTTTAAAGTCTCCTTAAATGTTACATACCAAGAATTTGGTATCAAATTGATTGTTATAATAAATCCCACAACTTCCAGTTGTTGGATTTAATATAACTTGTCCAGGTAAAAAGTTTAGACTTTACCTAAAAAGTTGCCAATTTCAGCTCTGCATTGTTTTTGCTGCTGTGCTCTGATTGGCCAGCCTGCAGCAGCTTCTGCCAGGCTGCCTTGATGAGGTGTGAAGTGGCCTGGCTTCACACAAAGGAATGTGCTTGGGGGAGAGAATCTCCCCTCAGCAGATGGTGAGGCAGGAAGGGGGAGGGCTGCCAAACTGGTCTTCAAAGGCAGAGAAGGACATTTGCAGCACCCAGCAACACCCCCACATCCTGCAACCCCAGACAATTAGGTGCCCCCTTGATTAGATTAGGAGAGGGCAGGAGAGGGGTGTGTTTATGATTTTTAGCCACACCAGTGGGTGGGCTCAGCCAGATGTAACCTCCAAAAATCAGATTCATCCATGTTGGATTTTTAGAGACTGTTGCCTTCTGGGATGGATTTTTGCCACACTTCCCAGGAAGTGGTCATCACAGGGGGACGACCCTGTCCCTGATTGGAGAACCAGGGCCCCCCTGCTTTTCACCCAGGAGCAAGGATAAAACTGGCAGACCTGCACCCATGCCTCAGATCTCCACCAAATTTCAAGAAGAAAGAACTTAAGGAGAAGAAGGACTGCCCTGCTGGACCCCTGGCCTGCACCTGGAACCTGCACTCAGAAGGACTGCACCAGCTGCACCCTTGGGCTTCACCACAAGAAGGACTTTGCCTGGCTTCAACTGGTTCAAGGAGGGACTCCCTGTTTGCTACAGGTGAAAAATTGCTAACCAGAGTCCCCTGCACCAACTCCTGAAGAAAGCGACCAGCTGACCACTGTCCAGTGGCCAAAAAGGAGTTTGCGCCAGGTGCATTCTGGGAGTTGAAGTCCGCACCCCCCAAGGACCATCACAGAACTTCTGGACCCTTGGGGTGAGCTGTGGACCCCAAAAGAACCTTAAAAGAACATCTGGGTGAAGCCCCAGAAGTTTGGAAAAGATTTGAGAATTTTTGGAAAAAAGCTCCAGAGAGGGACCGACCCGCCGCGGAAATTCTAGCCGGCTTGCCTCAACCGCGACCCGGCCTGACTACGTGGTTCGTCCCGGTAAAGAAAAACATCCAAAAAAGAGACTAAGTCCGAAGGTAAAAAGTTGACCGGGACCTCCGAGCCATCGTATCCGAGAAGGGCTCCATGGAAGTCGGATCAAGATCCAGGTTTACCCCGGTCGAAGGATTTTCATCTCGAAAAAACGACTAAGTCAGAAGGTAAAAGTCTCCACCGAGAAAACCCACATCGCGTATCCAGACAAGGGCTCCAGGAGGTCGGATTCAACTGGCAGGTTCGTCCCGGTGAAGAAAAACTTCAAAATAAAGACTAAGTCAGAAGGTAACTTTTTAACCGAGGCCTCCCGCGACCTGTAGCCGAGCAGGGCTCCATCGCGGTCGGCCTGAAAGTTTGACTTTGCCCCGGTCGAGGTGCAACCAGATGACCCGATTGGCGCTTTTTGTTTCTAAGCGCTAGAAAAGTAATAATTCTTAAAAAATTCATATCTCCGGTTCCCCTGAACCGATTTTAATCGTTTTTGTGTCATTTTAAAGATAAAAATATAAACTATTTTTATAAATTGGTTTTGGATTTTTAAACTGTTTCCTGTGTTTTATTTAATTACTGTTTTGTGATATTTGAATGCTTTACACTTTGTCTCCTAAGTTAAGCCTTGACGCTCGTTGCCAAGCTACCAAGGGTTGAGCTGGGATTAATTTACTGAGACCTAACTGTACCTAGGTGGAGGTTAGTGGCTTGTTGCTAGGTGTAGGTACCTACCTGCCCTACCAATAACCCATTTTCCAACACTAGGTATGAAAAAGTTTCTGTATCATCTAATTTAGCGCCATTTAATGTAATGTGGGATTTTTTGGCGGATTTTATGCCACAGGTCATCATGTAGGTTTTCAAGTGGTTAATTTTGAGGCCTAGGTCATCCATGTAGTTAGCAAAAATTGCCAATAATCGCTGCAGAGCTAGTGGGGTGCGTGCCATGAGAACAGCGTCGTCAGCATACATTGGTGCTGGAATCTGTCGGAAGCCAACTTGTGGGAGGTCTCTACATTCTGTGGACAAGACAGCCTCTAGTTCATTGATGTAAAGGGAAAACAGGAGAGGTGCAAGAACGCAACCTTGGCGTACCCCCTGATTTACAGAAAAAGAGGAAGTGCACTCCCCCTGAAACCCGAAGCGTACCCTAGCTGTTGCTCTGGAATATAGTTCCCTAATAAAGTGAACTATTATGTTATCGACCCCCATGTGCAGCAAGATGGGCCAAAGTTTACGATGAGTTACGCAATCAAATGCCGAGGTCAAATCTACAAATACAAGGTATAGGGCACCTGGCTTGGCCTCCGTGTATTTGCCAATCAACATATCTAAATTCAAGGCCTGTTCCACGGTCCCTATCCCAGATCTTAAGCCATATTGTAGGTCTGTTAATATGTTATTAGCTTCCGTCCACTCCCGCAGCCTGTTAAGCACAATACGCCCTGCAATCTTTGCAAGGGGGTCAAGTAGTGAGATTGGTCTATTACATGCTGGGTTTTGTCAGTCGCCTTTTTTAAAAATTGGGATAATAATGGACTCCGCCCAGGTCGGGATAAAGGCTGTGGTACAACATGCTCGTAAAACCTGTGTCAATAAGGGGCCCCAAAGTGGTATGTTAAACTTGTAAATGTCGATTGGTACTCCATCTGGGACTTGTGCTTTCCCACTCTTGCTGGTATTTATAGCATTGATGACCTCTCGTAAGCTAAACAGTGAAGTGATAGGTTGGAAATCCACTCTATGGGCGTTTATGTCAAGGGATGTCTTTCCCGAAGAGTATATTTTGGAGAAGTGGGTTACCCACTTCTCATTGGTAATAGCAATTTCAATTCTCTGTGATGTACCCTCGCCCAATAGAGGAGAATTTACTATCTTCCAGAATTTGGCGTTATTATTTTGGATACTTGCATCATAGAGAGTGTTCCAAGCCTCATCTTTTATGTCTTTTTTCCTATTTTTTATGGCCTCTTTGTACTTGTGTCTGAGGGTAGTGATCTCATGCTTGTTAGGATTTTGGCTATGTAGGTACTGTTTAAGTTTCCTATCGGCCCGTGTACATTCGGTATCAAACCACCCTTTTTTCCCCCGTGGTCTAGATTTACCTGCGCTTGCTGTGAGAGACTGTTTAATTCCTGTGGTGATTGCTATAAACGCTCTAATACAGTCCTGTGCTCTGATGCTATCTGAGAGGCATATTTCAACCTCATTGGAATAGTCACGCAACAGCTGTTCCATAAAGCCTGTTGGTTCAATCTGTGACCAGCGAATAGAATACCCATTTCTTGAGCCCAATTCAATGTTTGCTGCATTTTCTACTGCTCTCTTGTTTTTATTTATCACTTGGGGCAGTTCGAGGTGTATGCTTTGGCGAAAGTGGTCACTAAACGCAATGTCATAGATTTTGTTGTCGGCTGCACCGAAAACTAGGTTGTTTGATATTAGTATGAAGTCTATTGTGGTGTTTGCACCTCTACCATTAAAAGTGGGTTTGAGCTGTAAGTTACTATCGTTTAAACCATTACAGAAAGAAAGATCAAATTTAAATAATGTGCCATTTAACAAGTTACCAGGGTAATTATGGCTAAAATGAAATAAATTGTTGTTTCCTCCTACACCTAGACTACAAACTTTCTCATGTATTTGGGGACACAAATGAATATTAAAATCAACTCCACAGACAATGTAGGTCTCCTTATGTGTATGGTTACATACGCGATCCAAATCATCCTGCAATTGTATGAGAATGTGTGAAGTTTTTGTAAGGGAGCGTTATTATAGAAGTTAATAATGACTAGGTACGCTCCAAGTTTTAATTCGCATATGATCAGTTGGTAAAACGTGTTAGAGATTAGGCTAGACACCTTTATTGAATCGAACATGTTAGAAATGTATGTCCACAGGCCCCCTTTCGCCCTGCCCTGTGGCGAAGGGATTGCAGGAGTGTGGAATGTCCTGTATCCATTTATATGGATGGGGTCTACAGACCAGGTCTCCTGTAGCCATACACAGGAAAAGGATCTAATAAATTCTAGCCAGTCCTCATTTTCAATTTTATTACGCAGACATGCCACATTCCAAAAAACGAGTTTATCTCCTGGAATAATTGGGCCTAATCCCGGGGGGTCAGGTTGCCCTGCTTTCCTTGTTGGTGTGGATATTGTAATCTCTGTCACTATATGGGGTGTCAATATTGTTATGGTTGTAGACGGTTGCGCAGGAGTTCTACCTACTAGTGAGTCATCAGTGGGGTCTTGTTGTACTCTATTCTGCTTTACCGTTGTTTCATCCTCTTTGCTCCCAGTCTGATCAATTCCACTATTCAGGGTATCGGGGCAGAGTTCGTCTTTATAGTCATCGACCTGCCCTCGAATGATATACCATCAGTCAATCGACTTCCTCCAAGGGGAGGGCATAGAATCTGTTCTCGTAGGAACCAGATAATTCCTTTCAATTCTACCTTGTTGGTTAGAGGGCTCTATACTGGGTTGGTCAAACCTTCCCCTGAATTTATAGAAGTAACCTAGGGGGAGCAGAGAGATACCATGGTCAGGGATTTGTCGTGGGCATAAAGTTCTCCAAATATGCTCAACCAGTTTTGAGGTTTTGAATTAAAGTACCAACCAATCGCCCCTTAATGTTTTGTGAGACCTACCCACTCATTTCACTTTCCTGGCCATTTTAATGTCTTCGAAGAGTGTGTCTATCATACCAGGTTCCATGCATGTTCCTATCCAGTTTAGGGATTTGTTTCTAAGTGTCGTCCATGTTTCCCTATTTTCCGTGGGAATGATAGGGACGTTTGCAAGGACTACTACATAAGGAGTTGCTGCAGGAGAGATATGTAATGCATCTCTTCATGGAGATGATATGTCCAAAGCGGGTTTCAAAATGCTTTGTGGTTCCGAGCTCTTAATGTGTACATTTAATTGTTGGAGACTACTGGTGCAATTTGAAAGAGTACAAGGTTCTGAGTGGCCTTGATTAGCCAAAGAAATGTTTGGTCGGTATTGTTGCTCTTAAAAGAAAGTGTGAGTTCCGGTTTGAGTCTATATCGCTGCCGTGTTGAGAAGTTATGGAGGTTGAACCTGAGGTCCGAGCCTTTATTAAATTGAGTATTGACTCGACGTTTTCCTCCACTTGAGTTAGACGTTTAGTCAGTGGCTCAAAGGACGTCTTGACTAGTTGTTGCAAAGCAATGATGGTATCTAGGGTGTTAGTTTTCGCTTTTACTATGGTACGGGTATTCTTCTGGGAAGGTTTTGTGTTGACAGGATTAACTAAAGGTTGTTCCGTAAGTCGGTCTCCATTTTTGTTGTGAGTGCTTGTTTCGGGTGGCTCATGGCTAGTAGCTCTACTCTTTCGGGCAACTTTAGGTTTCCTTGTACGTTTGGATGGAGGAGGGCTTGGCCCCTCTCTTGTGAGTTCGTTGCCGAGGGTCCCTCCCCAATACAGCAAATTGCAGGCTGAGACTTCCCGCGAGGCAGGAGTGCCGAGAGCACTTTAAGCGCAATGGAGGAGGGCTTGGCCCCTCCCTCGTGAGTTTGTTGCCGGGGGTCCCTCCCCGGTACAGCAAATTGCAGGCTGAGACTTCCCGCGAGGCGGGATTGCCGAGAGCGCTTTAAGCACTATGGAGGAGGGCTTGGTACCTCCCTCGTGAGTTTGTTGTCGGGGGTCCCTCCCAGGTACAGCAAATTGCAGGCTGAGTCCAGCACTCATCAACAACCTGGGAAGCAGAGGCAAACAAGGTAGGGGAGACCACGCTAAGGATGCCACGTCTAACAGTAAGTACCCCATTTGCATAGCAACATCCTTATTTGCATGTGCATAACAGGTGGACATAATGTTTTGTCAAGGATCAGGACAAGTTGTTTTGGGCCTGGTTTCAGTGTCCCTAGTGCCACCTTAGTGCTGCCATTGTGAAATTGATAACTGATGCAAAGGCAGCGCTGAAACAAAGTGATAAGATGCATGCATAGTGACACTTTGTTAAGCCTTTCACATGATGGCTGCGCCAGGCATAATGTATGTGATGGGGGCCCTATCCCTGTAAGAGGGGCAAAATAAAAAGGACAGAGAATTCTTTTATATATCCTTGCACCATTTGTCCCGCACTTTGAACGCCTGCTCGGAGCAGGTGTTAAAAGGGGGCATACCATTATATATTAGTCCCTATGTACTCTGCAGAAGTTGCACCAATTTTTTGATGCTACTCCTGCTGAGTACATCATTTACACCTAAAAACAAAATGACACGCTTGCCCCTTACCCTGTGCCATGGTGTGCCATATATTTTATACGGCACACACATTATGGTCGAAAGAGCGGCTCTAAAGGGTGGAAGGATAGTTGCGATGCACTAGTTGCAGCACTACTTTCCTTAAATCTGTCCCTTAGTTTTTTTGGCCAACGGCATTTAAGGAAGCTTAGCTATGCACTGTGTCTAGACTACTAGCACATTCCTCTTTGTGTACATTGTGTATCATATACACCCCATAATGTTTCTATTATCCAACACACATGTGCTGAATTTGTACTATCTGCCTGGCCTTTTTTACAGACAGTATGGGGCAGACCTGCATCTGTGCCAGCAATAGCACATTACTCAGCAACCTGACCAATGCATGCTACTTGGACCACAGTGCAAGTACAGTATGTCTTTGTTGAGGGGAGTGTATATGCACAGTTTGGTATCCCCTCCTGGACATAAATGTTCTACTATGGCAACAATGGCCCACACAGTATTGGCAAGACATCCGTTATGCTATTCAGTTAATGTTCAGCAAAGGACAACTACGTGAACATAAGGAAACTGTCAAAACATTTTAGCTCTAGTGTGTGTGCTTTCAAATGGTGCACACAAATTAGAAACAAGAAACAAGTATGTATCAATGCATTTCTCAAAACGTTGCTATGCTCACACCACGCCTGGGAAGTTGTTAGTCGTTTGGCGCTGATAATGAGTAAGATGTCTTTAACATCTTGGACATGGTCAAAAGCAATGGTTGCTACAATGGGACGGCTACTGCAACAACCATTTCGTGCCCCTCTAATGCAGAATACTGTGTCGTGCTTCTCCATATGGATATGGAGGTGTAACTCAACAACACAGCTGCATTACAAATCTATGTACATATGGTGCAGTGAAATACACCACAGGATCATCAGGGAAATGCTTTGGTGGTGCCAGGGTCTCCATTATCTGGATCTTTGTCTCACAGACAGAGGCCCTCATTCTGACCTTGGCGGTCGGCGGAGAGGCGGCGGTCGGACCGCGAACAGACCGGCGGTATTAAAAATGGCATTCTGACCGCGGCGGTCACCGCCGCGACCGACCGCCACTTCCCCACTCCGACAGCCACGGCGGTCATGACCGAGGGGCTGGAGTCTGCGCACTCCGGTCCGGCGGTCGACCCAAGACCGCCAACGGTATCATGACCCTGCTTACCGCCGCGGTTTCTGGCGTTCGGGAACCGCCATGCGAACCATGGCGGTAGGCACTATCGGGGCCAGGGAATTCCTTCCCTGGCACTGATAGGGGTCTCCCCCACCCCCCACTGCCCCCCCGAGTCCTCCCCCCACACCCTCCACCCCCCTGCCACCCCCCAGAGGTGGTACGAACCCCCTCCCCACCCCACCCCGACATGCACATACACGCACCCCGACATGCACACACCCCCAACATGCACATATACACACCCCCTACACACACACATACACAACGGGGACACATACCCGCACACATACATGCCGACATGCGCACCCGCCGAACTACACACATTGCCCATAGGCACAGCAGCACTCCCCGCCCGCATGCACGCACTCACACACCCCCTCTACACACTCACACGCACACCCCCATGCACGCACACATCACACAACACCCCCCCACCCCCTCCCCTCACGGACGATCAACTTACCTTGTGCGTTGGTCCTCCGGGAGGTGACAGGAGCCATGGGGAGGTGACCGCCAACAGAAGACCGCCAACAGAAGACCGCCACACAGAAATGTGGGTCGTAATTCTGTGGGCGGTGTTCTGCTGGCGTGGCGGTGGAGGTTGACCAGTCTCCACTTTCCCGCCGACCGCCAGTGTGGCTGCTGGCGGTTTTCCGGCGGAACGCTCCCAGCGGTCAGAATGCGCACAGCGGCATACCGCCGCGGTCGGCGGTCTTCACCGCGGCGGTAACTCGGCGGTCTCGCGAAAAGACCGCCAAGGTCAGAATGAGGGCCAGAGTATTAAAGTTTGGCAGTTGTTCTGACCTACCACTAAGTTGACTTGCTTACTCAGCTTAACAAGTTGAATGTGAAACTGTTGTCCATGCACAGAAATGTCCAAAAATCACTAAGATATGTTTTCTTGTCATGTATTGCAGGTGGGCCTCCAACCTACATCAGTGAAGCAGTGTCCCGATTTGAAGACCCCAATGCAGCCAGTAAGTGTCACCTTGTGTGTGGTGTGTCATTCCAGGGTTTTGTGTGAGAGGGTCTGATGTGTGCAATACAGTGATGAAATGTATTGTGTGACCAATGAGATGGCATAATCTGAGTTAAGAAATGGACATCATGGCCCTCATTACAACCCTGGCGGTCGGTGTTAAAGCAGCGGGAATACCGCCAACCGGCCGGCTGTAAAAAAAAAAAAGCAATTGAATCACAACCATGGCGGAAACCGCCATCACAGACAACCACTTTAACACTCCGACCGATACGGCGGAATCCACAAACACTGCGTGGTAACCGCCAACAGACAGGCGGAAGACAATGTACCGACCACACTATTACAAGGCACCAATCCACCCGCTTTTCCGGGGCGGTATCAATGCCATCAAATGCACGGCAGAAACAGGACTTTGAACGGAAACCACTCACCTTTCGACACCCAAGGAAGAACTAGGACGCCATGGAGCCCGAACTGCAGATCCATGTTGCTGTATCTACTAATTCACCACGAAGTGTAAAGAAGGCATCGGCAACGACGACAGTGAGTACTGCACCTAGCACACAGGGGAGTGGAGGAGGGAAAATGAGTGACACACACACGACACGCAACGCCCCCACCCCTCACCCACAACAACACACACACACACACAAATATCCAACAACATCACAGATATACCCCGTCACCCCCTGGAAGAATGCAAGGACAAAACGAAATGAGTTTAACTAGTGTTATATTGGAACAATCAGATAGATCAAGAGAACAGCAAATAATCAGTATATACAAATATTTACATCAAGTACACAAGTCCAAACACTCTCCCATGAAATGTCCTTGGACCAGTGGTCCCAAAAAGCATGGGCGAAGCCCACACATGACACCTGCCTCAAAACAGAGAGAACACTGCAGGGGCATCAGGTCAAAAAAAACAAGGCACCTCAGGGGGAAGAGGAGGGGGGGCACCTAAGCCAGATGATGGTACGACGCCACTGTTCCTCGAGGGGGCTCCATGCCCACTGCTTGGTCCTGGGGAGTGAAAAGCCACAGTCTCTCAAGTGGGTGCACTGCCCACTGCTTGGTCCTGGGGAGTGCAAAGCCACAGTCTTTTAAGTTGGTGGTTTGCCCACATGCTCTGGAGGGGGGTTTGTGCCTAGAGTGCTTAATCTTACCGAAGGAATGGGTGAGTGGATGCATTTCTCCACTGGTTCTGGAGGGGGCTTTGTGCCCAAAGTGCTTCATCCTGCCAAGGATAGGGTGAGTGGATGCATTTCTCCAGTGGTTCAGGAGGGGGCTATGTGCCCAGAGTGCTTCATCCTGCCAAGGATAGGGTGAGTGGATGCATTTCTCCACTGGTTCAGGAGGGGGCTTTGTGCCCAGAGTACTTCATCCTGCCAAGGACTGGGTGAGTGGATGCAATTCTCCACTGGTTCTGGAGGGGGCTTTGTGCCCAGTGATACTGCACCTGGGGTATGGCAGTTGACGTCCTATCACATGGGTATCTTAGCCACGCGATGTACTTGGAACAGATAGCATGATACTCCATGGAGGCAGAGCCACACTCCATCCTGCGGCGACTTAGGCTGCCAATTGCTGGTTCGTGTCAGTGATGGAGGTGGTGTCTCAAGTGGCGTGTCCAGGGTCTAGGACGTCACCTGCAGACTCTGATGGCTGCCCACTAGGGATGGGGCTAACGTCCGACAGAGTGGCATTGGTTGTGCCCGTGGCGGTGCTGATGGTGGTGCAGGTGGCGTTGGCTGCAGCGGAGATGCTGCCAGTGCTGGCCGTGGTGCAAGTGTCTGTTTTTGTGGATTGAGACACCATACTGTCTCTGGTAGCCTCGGATGGCTGATCCTTGGGGAGGATGCTGCAGCCTGACGTTGTGACAGTGGCGGTGCAGGTGGCGGTGCAGGTGGTGGTCAGAGCGGCAGTGGTGACTGTGGTGCAGGTGGCTGCCATCCCTGATGATATGGTGGTCACCAGCCCCTCACCAGGAGATATCATGCCCTGAGGTGATGTGCCCTTTGGCTTGTGGGCCTTTCCCATCTTGACATTCGCTGCAGGGACCTTGGCACTGTCCTCTCGGTGTTTGGGTGCGGCCTTGCTGGGTGGGTGTTGTGACGTTGCCCTGCTGGAAGCCGGCCCCTTTTTGACCTTTGCAGGTGGTGGAATAGGGTGGTCTTTCTTATCTGTCGGTGGCACACTGGCAGCTCTGACGGGTGCCCCCTTCAATCATACCGGACTAGCAGGGACTACAGCAGATGCAGATTTGATGGCTGAGTTGCTGGGCTGGGTTCTAGATATCCTGGCCCTAGGGGAAGGACGGGGGAGGTGTAGTGAAGAGGTTAATGTTAGCTAGGAAAAGCTTTTTAGACACACTGGGACGGGAAGATGGAGGGAGTGTGGGAGTGGAGGAAGAGGTAGTGGTTGTAGGAGGTGTACGTCTGCTGAGTTTGGGTGAAGGTGCATGGGCTGGAGGCTGTTGTGAGGTGGATGGCTGTTGAGTGGGTGTGTGCCTGCGTTTGCGTACTTTGGGAGGAGGGCTTAGAGACACACTGGGAGAGGACACAGGGGACGTGTGAGTGGTAGTGGGGGTGGTGATTGCACATGAGCAGTGTGTAGTGATGGGCGTGCTGGTGATGGAGGCAGTGGCTGATGATGTAGTGCATGCAGGTGTGAGTGGAGACGAGACAGGGAGGGAGGTGGAGGACGTGGAGGAGGGGAACACAGTGGAGGAAGTGGATGTTGGAATGTGTGCATGTGTATGGTGATTGTATGAGTGCCTGTGGGATGTGTGGTGCTTATGTTTTCCTGAGCCACTTTTGTGTGTTGATGTGTGTGCATGCTAGTCTGATGGTGTGCTTGGAATAGGCTGAGGTAGAGGGTATTGGGTCTTGGTAGTGGAAGTTGGAGGGGGGAGGCTGGACACAGGGAAAATGGCTTCCATCAGAGCTGAGGCCAGAGCCTGAAATGCTCTCTGTTGGGCTGCCACACCAGAATTAATGCCCTCCAGGTATGCATTTGTTTGTTGCAAATGCCTCTCAACACCATGAATGGCAATCAGAATGGTTGACTGCCCAACAGTGAGGGATCTCAGGAGATCAATAGCCTCCTCACTGAGGGCAGCAGGGCTGACTGGAGCAGGGTCTGAGGTGCCTGAGGCGAAGGAGATGCCCACCCTCCTGGGTGAGCAGGCACGGTCAACACAGTGAGGGGCTGCTGGGAGGGTGGTGCTGGTAGGTGGGTGGCAGCTGTACCTGTTGTTGGGGTGGGCACAGAGGTGTCCGCCACCGCCAGGGAGCTTCCATCAGAGGAGGAGTTGCTGTCATTGGTATACCCTCCTGTCCCTGTCATGGAGCTCCCCTCGCCCTCTGTCCCACTGGTGCCTTCACCCTCCGTGGATTCATCCTCCTGGGCCATGTGGGATGCAGCTCCCTCCGTCGTTGTTGCCTCTGCTCCTCCGCCAGATTACGCTAATGCACACAAGAACAGGGTGACAAAACAAGAAGTGGGGGAAGATAGAGAACACACATGGTCAATGCCAGCAACACCACTACCGTTGGCGGACACAACACACAGGGAGCAGCCGTATGCACTAGGCCATGCACTACCAGTTAGTAGGAAAGTCACCAGGCAATGGGGTACAATGCCTAACGCCATTAGCTGCACACCTGAAACCCACAGGAGCCTGCCCAGTAGTAGATGCCCACTAACACTATTGGGGTTGGAGTGCCTCAAAGCCTGCCCAACAACCTACACTGCCATGTTCGCCCTGGCCTAGGGGCACCCACAGCCCACATCCCCTAGCCAGATACTTCCTAAAGCGCGCAGAGTCAGATTTCTGATACTGTACTCACCCCCTTGTGGCTACTGTGATGGCCTCAAGTGCCCATCCAACTCCGGATAGGCCACCGTAGGATGCAAACATCAGGGGAGTCATGGTGCGACGGGTACCCCTTCCACGTTGGGAGGCCAGCCCCAGCTGGGCCTCCGCTGTCTTCTTGCTCCAGCGGCGCAGGTCCTCCCATCTCTTGCGGCAGTGGGTGCTCCGTCTATGATAGACCCCCAGGGTGCGCACTTCCTTGGCGATGGCACGCCAAATACCCTTCTTCTCGTGGGTGCTGACCTAGAGGAAAGGTACAGGAGGAAAGGATATTACTCACCCATCCAGACCATCAGACTCATTGCCCACCAGTTCCCACCCATGCCCTGATGCACATACACCCACCATCCTCACATGCAGCCCTCAGCCCCCCCCCCAACATGTATCTTCCATCCACACCACTCCAAATAGGCATTGCCCATGCATCATGCTCACAGTGTACTCACCTGTTTGTCTGGAAGACCGTAGAGTAGCGTGCACTGGGGGAGGACCCCAACCACCAGTTTGTCAAACTCCTCCACGGTGAAGGTAGGGGCCCTTTCCCCAGACACTCGAGCCATTGTCGCTTCCAGACACAAGTCACAGCAGCACTTGCAGTGTAGGTCCTCTCCTGTTGAAGGTCAGGTATCAAGTGAGTGAACAGATCAAAAATGGCAGTCACGTCCACGGTGGTGCGTACCGTCACTGCCGGCGTTCATCGCCATTGGCTCCTGGAACCCATAGGGCCCAATGATAACCAATGCTGAATTACGCGGCGGTCTTTGACCGCCTACCATGACCCAGTGCAGTTACCTCATTTCCCCTTGTCCCTCCTCAAAAGTCAGGCAGCCGCCATTTCAAGGGGGGCACATGGCATGGTACCTAACTACATCACAGCACATTTTGGAACATATATGGGCTAACTACGCCACACACGGATTTACTCACATTACTGCAGACACACTTGTGCAACCTATGTGGTACATGACCCTCTGCTCACTGTTTTCCTCCGTAGGCCACAACCCCTGGGGCAGATAATGAGATGGCGGCATCCTTTGGTGTACAGACCCCTGGTTGACCTATCGACAATGGAAGGCAGATACATCATAATCACCTACAGACTTGATCGTGCCACAATCCAAGACCTGTGTGCCCAATTGGAGCCAGACCTGATGTCAGCTATCTGCCACCCCACAGGAATCCCCCCCTCTAGTGCAGGTCCTGTCAGTGCTTCATTTATTGGCAAGTGGCTCCTTTCAAACAACAGTGGCCATGGCATCAGGGATGTCTCAGCCAATGTTTTCTAAAGTGTTGACCAGAGTGTTGTCTGTCCTGCTGAAACACATGCACAGCTACATCGTGGTTTCCCAGGTGGAGGATTTGCCCACAGTGAAGGCTGACTTTTATGCCCTGGGACATATCCCCAACATCATTGGTGCTATTGATGGTACACATGTGGCATTTGTCCCCCCGCAGAAATGAACAAGTGTACAGAAAATAGAAACAGCTCCTATTCCATGAATGTGCAGATGGTGTGTTTGGCGGACCAGTACATCTCTCATGTGAGTGCCAAGTATCCTGGATCTGTGCATTATGCCTACATTTTGACGAACAGCAGCATCGCTTATGTGATGGGCCAACTCCAGAGGCACCAGGTGTGGCTAATAGGTGAGCTCAAGGTCCCCACACAGTATGAGTAGGTGTCTGGGTATGGGGTAGTCCCTAAGGGTTAGTGTGTGTCTAACAATCATCCCTAGACATTTGCAGGTGACTCTGGTTACCCCAACCTCTCATGGCTACTGAGCCCAATGAGGAATGCCAGGACAAGGGCAGAGGACAGCTACAATGAGGCACATGGGTGAACTAGGCGTATTATTGAGAGGACGTTCGGCCTCCTGATGGCCAGATTCCGTCACCTCCATCTAAGATGTGGCTCCCTATACTACTCACTGAAGAAGATGTGCCAGATAATCGTGGCATGCTGCATGTTGCACAACCTGGCATTGTGACGCCAGGTGCCTTTACTGCAGGAGGATGAGCATGGTGATGGACTTGTGGCAGCAGTGGAGCCTGTGGACAGTGAGGAAGAGGAGGCAGAGGAAGAAGATATTGACAACCGAACCAACATCATCATGCAGTCCTTCCAGTGACACACAGGTAAGAGACTGTAACTCCTCCTCACATTTCTGAATACTGTAGGACATTGTATGAGTCAGCCTCTTAACCTCTGTCTATGGACACTGACAGTTCACTTTGGCTTTACATTTTTCAGATCTGGGTACCTCATTCTGCCTTCTGCTATTTGTACTGCTGCCCAACAATTGTCATACATTGGTATGAGGAAATGAACATTTACAGTGCAATTTGTTGCTAATGTTGTACTAATACATTTGTGAAAAATCAGACTGACTCCAGATTAGTTTTTGATTAAAGGGTGTTTATTTAGGGGCTAATGAGTATAGGGGTATGTGCAAGGGGCTGGGGTGATGGTGGAGGAAGGTCCATAGTAGAGTCCAGTCTCTTGGTTTCACAGGTGCATTGTCCAATGGGGCAGAGGAAGTGGAGTAATGGCAGTTCAAGGTGGACAAGGTGACATAGTGGGACAGAAGGGTGACAATCAGGAGGGTCTTATTTTCTGGTGGGGGTCTTGGCAATGTTCTCTGTCTTCTGCCTGGATCGCGGGGACCGGTTGCGGGGTGGTTCTCCTTCTGCAGGGGGTGGGGTGCTGGTGGCCTGTTGGTCCTGTGGCGGGGCCTCCTGTCCACTAGCCCCGGCGGAGGTGGAGGGCTATTCCTCGATTTGGCTAGTGTCAAGGGCCCTTTGTTGTGCCACTGCCTCCCTCATGGTCTTGCCTATGTCAGCCAGCACCCCTGCTACGGTGACCAGGATGGTGTATATGTTGGTGAGGTCCTCCCTGATCCCCATGTATTGTCCCTCCTGCAGCCGCTGGGTCTCCTGAAACTTGGCCAGTACCGTGCCCATGGTCTCCTGGGAATGGTGGTATGCTCCCATGATGTTGGAGAGTGCCTCATGGAGGGTCGGTTGCCTGGGCCTGTCCTCCCCCTGTTGCACAGCAGTCCCTTCAGCTTCCCTGTTGTCCTGTGCCTCTGTCCCCTGAACCGTGTTCCCACTGCCACTGACCCCAGGTCCCTGCTGGTCCTGGGTTAGTGGGGTTGCCTGAGGTCCCTGTAGTGGTGGACTCACTGCTGGTTGACTCCTCCTGGGGACATTGGCATGGGCCCGCTGGGTGGGTGCTGTGGTGGTGTTTCCTGAGGGGGAGGTACAGTGGTGGCTTGGAACTGTGATGGGGGAACCAACTGTCCTGAGGTCCCTAATGGGCCAGGCTGGTCATCTTGATCCAGGCATGCAGAGATGCTGTCATCACTGTGGGCCTCTTCTGTGGGGGGACTGGATATGGCTGGCACCTCCTGTCCGATGACGTTGGGTAGGGGTCCTGTTGGGATGTAAATGCATTGTTATTTTATCTGTGTGTGCCATCTTGTGCAATAGGGGCGTTTTCCTCCATTACTGTGCCTGCACTCTCGCCTTGGCCCTTGTGTGAGTGGTGTTTGTGTGCCCTGGGTGAGTCTCTCTATTAAACATGCTTTGGTGATGGGTGTCCATGCATGTCTGTGATGGGTGTCCATGCATGGTCATTTCATGCCGGGCTTGGTTGTGGGAGTGGTGGGTTGTGATGGTGGGGTGTGTGGGAGGTGGTGGAGTAATGGGAGTGAGGGTGAGGGTGAGGGTGGGGATATGTAATGACATGCAGGTAGGGTGGGGGGGATAAAGTAGTAAAGATTTGACTTACCAGAGTCCAGTCCTCCTGCTACTCCTGCGAGGCCCTCAGGATGCATGATTGCCAAGACTTGCTCTTCCGATGTTGTTAGTTGTGGGGGAGGAGGTGGGGGTCCACCACCAGTCCTCTGTATGGTTAACAGGTGTCTTGATACCATGGAACGCACCTTCCCTCCTAGGTCGTTCCACCTCTTGCTGATGTCATCTCTTGTTCTTGGATGCTGTCCCACTGCGTTGACCCTGTCTGCCATAGCTCCATCTTCCTTGCAATGGATGTCTGCTGCACCTGTGATCCGAATAGCTGTAGCTCTACCCAGATGATTTCCTCCACCATGGCCCTTACTTCCTCCTCAGAAAACCTGGGGTGTCTTTGAGGTGTCATGATGTGGTGTGAGTGATGTGTGAGGTGACGGTTGATGTGTGGGGTGATGTGTTGAGGTGTGTGCTGTGAGGTGCGTGGATGGTGTATGTGTGATGGTGTTCTGTGCCTCTGGATGCTGGTGTGGTCTTTGCTTTTCTCTCTCTCTGCTTCTTCAAAATATTTCGGTGTAAGGGGTTGTGGGTAATGTGGATGTGTGTTTTATAGTGGTGTGGTGTGTGGATGTGTGTCAGGTGTGTGTAGTTTGGATTGTCCAATGTGGTGTAGTTTTGTTAGTGTGTGTGTATTGTGTGTACCGCCAATGGTTTACCGCGGTTGAAAGACCGCCGCATTGATTCGTGGGTCATGATACTGTGGGAGTATTACTGTTGGTGTAACGGTGTGGGTTTTGGCATCGCCAGTTTATCACTGACCTTTGGTGTGGTGGACTTGTGTGGGTGTCTGTATAGTGGCGGAATTCTCAATGTGGGTTATAATACCCGTTGCGGATTTCCACCGCGGACACAGTATGTTGGCGGCCGTCGGCATGGCAGTAAGTGGGATTTACCACCAGGGTTGTAATGAGGGCCTATGTCTGATGCTATGTTGAGGATGGAGAATGAGAAAGTGTGCTGCTATGAAATTGTGGGTGTTAGGAAAAGGAAAGCATGCCCACATATACAATGATGTCAATCATAATATATGGCTGAGTCGCTGTTTATCTGATTAGCATGCCCGTTGCCACCATATTTGTCACAGCACTTTTTACAGCAATGTGTGCAACACGTAGCTTTCAGTTACTCAGGAATCAGTACAGATGATGTACATGTGTTGAGGTCTCTAGGGGCTTATGTAGTAGACTCTTGCACAACCAGTGCCTCACTACTCTTTAGATTTGCAGTGAGGCAGTGGTCATGCAAGGAGCCTTTTTGTGCTGGCCAACAGTCAGTTGAGTACACAATGAAAATACAACTCAGCTCCAGATGGTTGTGGGGCATGTTTATGGATTGTAGCAAGCTAGATGTGGGCAGAATTACCAACATGTTTTACCCATCATGATATTTGTGAGTGACCTTGGTCACATCATGCGTGCATTGAATGTGAATGCTTTGTATGTACCTGGTACCTAGGAGATGTCTGACATGCATGTGCACATGTAGTTCAATAAATAGGGATACTGTTGCTGCAACCAGTGCAGCGCCAATCTTACTGTGCCCCTCAGGTCACCCATGCAGCCACCATGTGTGTGATGCAATACACAATTTGTTATCCAAGGCACAGGGTAGGGGGCAATAAGTCCAAAATCTGTAGACAACATAGATGTACTGTTCAGGCTTTGGCCAAACTAAATGGGCACTAAGCCTGAACGGTACAGGTGGGCCTATTGTGAGCAATGGTGTGCCCCCTTGTCTTGTAACACATGCTCTGAGCAGATGTTAACCCAAGGACACATGAATGATGCTTTGCCAAACCATAGAATTGGCTTGATGTAGCACCATGGGTGTTAAAGAGGTGGATTGCATACATTGTGCTGCTTATTGACAATGGCACAGAGATTCTGGACTTGTTGGGACACTTGATCCTCACTAGTAAGATGACACAAATGTTGCACAAGGATGCAGTAGTCCACTTACATCTGGACCCTGATGGTCAACAATGGATAGCCGTTACTCCAGTGACATATACATGATACCGTAGATGGCTGGCAGGAAGTTAGTATAGATCGGGAGTTTATTAGTGTTGTGGAATGTGTGAGGGACAGCATGTGTCATCTTAGGATGCTGTGTACATTGCATGTCTGTTCTACCTCCACCCAATGCCATGTTCTCCTCATGTTTCAGCTGCCAGAATGACCCCAGCCGAGAAACATGCATTTGAGAAGAGGGCTGACAGATACAGACACATCATGGAGGTACAGACTGGGTACCAAGGGACAGAAAAGAAATATAGGAGGGAGAAATCCACTGGGCTTGGCCTGCCTTTTCTCATGGAGGACGTCCACTACAGACCACATCTGTGCAGGCCACGTCAGGGAACAATCTGGGGTGAGGGGGGCCTCTGCTGGTCCTACCCCCTCCACCTCTACTGCACCTGTCCGCAGCCAGGCAACCCAACAGCCACCTGCTCCAGCCACAACCTACACTTTGAGGTCGACATGAGACAGGACATGGCAGCCATGATGGCAAGATTAGATAAATAAAAAAAAAACAATGCCAGGAACTACAAAAAACTTAATTACTTCTAAAAGAAACTGTAGAAGATGTGAACTATTTGTGCCACTGCCTCCAAGTTCCTTCCCTTCTCCCTTTTACTAATGTTAACTTTTTTAGTGGGTTTTAGGTGGGTAGTGTTAGGTTAGTTAAATAGTGTAGGTTAGCTGTAGGTTAATGTAAGTATATTTGGGGGTGGCTTTTAGTAATTTTTTTTATTTGGGGGGATTCAGTGGGAGGTTATATTGGGGTTTCTATGTTTATAAAAAAAAGAACATTTAAAAAAAACTAAAAAATCTTTAAAATAAATATATATTTGTTTAGAATATAGGTTAAGTTAGTACATGTGTAGTTTTAGTTTATGTTGTCCTACTCATATCTTGTCTCTTAAGGGGGTGGGTGGGACAAAGTTTAGAGTGTGGCTTTACATGCGTAAGATACGTTTAGAATAGGGAAGATAGGAGTAGGGGTAAGTTAAGATAAGTTAGTTTAGGTTAGTTTAGTGTAGGGTAGTGTATAGGTTAGGTTTTGATATGATGTTCTTAATATGTTTTAATAAATCCTGTTAGTATTAGACAATTATCTCTCCATGCTGATTGAGTGTCTGGGTGTTCTCATGTGTGTACTGGCCAAGTAGGAGGAATGCCTTAGGGTATGCTTTCTGTCTTTATTTCCATGGATGACCATGTGCCTCCCTTATGTCCGAGGAGCTGTCAGATTGGTTGCTGAATGGCATCAACGACTCAAAACATTTGTCATCCACAGTTACAGCCATTCACATTGTGTATGTATACTGAATCTTTGACAGGTAAGTATGGAACTTCAATTGTCGTTGCTGGGATCTAGCAGAATTATTGGTGGAAAGTGTGGCACATATGACATTGGACATTTTAGAGTCTGTATCCTGGCACACGGACAGCTTCCCATCACTGATGAAATTTGCCTCTTCTGAACCACATATATTAGTTGTACTGTTGCTCTAATCTGGGTAAATTACCAGACACTTGGTTCTGACCCAAACATTCCCTATGTCAGCTTCAATGGATATCTGTTCAATACATGTATTTAAGGCTCTGTAAGTTGGATGTAGCCCACAACATCATTATTCACCTTTTTCATGTTAAGATCCTGGTCTGTAGCTTTGTGTCTGACAGTAATGCACACATGTAATTAGGTTATGTTCTCATTGACATAGCTTCACGCAATGCATACATTTAGCTGAGTTTATGGATCACCGTAAACGTTGACATCTTATATGTGATCAAGGACAATTATTTACAGGTGCAAGTATATTTTCCAAATCAATACAATGTCCAGTTCACAGACCCCATGAGTGATCCTGAGCCATTTGTTGTACATTCAGAGTTCAAGGGTGAGGGACATCTCATGAGACATGGTTAGGAGAAGTATTCATTAGTGAGGAGGTATCCAAATTGGCAATAGGTATGAATTGAGACAATGACAGTACACAGCAGACAAGTCAACAGTGGTAGAGTGAAGAGGGCACATTGCCAGCTGTCACATCACTGGTACAGGGATCCTGAGCACAGAACAAAGAGATACTGTCCATGTGGCACCGTCTGATGCTACTGGGTGTTTTTACGTGTGAATGTTGTTTCTTCCACATCTTCATCCTCTGATGTGTGTGGTGCCTCCTGTGCCATGGGTGGTGCTGTTGTTCAGCTTGAGGGGGCCACACACACATCAGTGGATAGAGATGTGGAGTCAAAGGTCCCAGCAGCTGCCATTTGTGGAAACACATAAGGCATCACTGAAGCAAAGAGGAAATGCTGATTTCTCAACACTGCATCAACATTACTGTGGTAGGCAGCCATGTTTTCCATGAGGAAGGACACTTCCTGCTGTATAGACTCTAGGGTATTCTGTATAGCCCCAAGCCTGTTGTCTATCATGCTGCTACCACTTCAGGAGGGCAGTTGTTGAAAACTCTGCATCGTGACAGCAGCTATGTTGGCCCGAGGGCTGGTGCAGTCCACGTAGTGGGGGCCTCTGATGGCAGCTGACTTGTCCTTATTTGGACTGAGGCACCTCTGCACTCACTCTAGAATGCCTGCCATGGTCTCCACCCCCGCCCACACCTGCTTGGCCAGCTCCCGCTGGACTCCTACAACAGTCCTCTGGAAGGTGATGTCTGGGTCCTCGGAGTCCAGGGCTGTGTCAAGACTGGCTGGTGCTGTGTGTTGGTAGCTGGGTGGTTCATGTGGAGACCCCGCAATGCTGTGTGTCCTCCCTACAACTGGATGTGATGTCTGGAGGGAACCTAGGAAATCCTGGAAAGTCTCTTCATTGATGGTCGACAGCTGGCCATCCATGTCTTCTGTAAAATCCAGGACAGGCAGGTCGGCAGGAGATAAGGCATCATCCTCTACAATCAGATAGTGATATGTCAGTCTTTGACTGTGGTGGGTGTTGACATGGCACATCATTTACTTGCTACTGGAGGATCAGTGACTTGTTACAGACCCCAGGTTGTAGTTATAAAATATGTGTTGCATTTTGCCTCACACAGCGGGCAACTTTTCCAGGTATTTTGTGATTTGATCCCACACCACTAACTTCATTGCAGGGCCCTTGCCCATGCCACTGACACAATGGTGTCACGTAATTTACCTTCCTATTCACCATGGTGGACACTCTCACAGAAGTGTAATGTGTACTGTCACTCTTTTGGTGCTATAATTCATTGGCACAATGAACGACGAATGATGGCACTAGTGCAGCAAATCACAGGTAGGTCCATTGCTTACAATGCTTGTGTTACATTCCCATCCGTCTTTTGCAGGCCCCACACATGTGCTAATTAGAAGGGACAGTGCAACCATTAGGGATTGTCTGCACCATTAGTTTGTCCCTCCCTACATGCATATGTTGGGCTTCGGATGTAGAATGTGGATCAGTGCAAGCATTTTGAGACTTGTTGATGTGGCACAAGGGAATTGTGCAGTTTGGATCCACATGGGCAACTATTTGTATGATGGTACGGTTGCATTATGGGCTAGTGACATTGTACCTGTAGTGCAACTTTGATGCCACTTGTGCCAATTATTATGCATGTAGATGCCCCATTATGCGGAGCACCAACCATTTACACAACATAGTCAACCTTGTTACATGGTGAGATTGAAACTACTTGTACAGCTGCACAAATGATGGTCACAGACATGCCCCAGACATGCCCCATGATGGTCTCCTTTTTTGAGTTCACTTTTGTGACCATTCCCAAATGGCACATGGAGGTGCGAGGAGTTGTTGTTGGTCCACCCTGTGCGCTTTGCATTCCACAGGTTGCACACGTAGGTCCTGATTTTTTTCTCAAGTGACACACCTCAGTGCAGCAGCAATATAAGCAGGGATGCGCCATGTTTACTGGAATACATCACACCCCTGCGTTTCCCCCAGCACCTGCACAGATTTGTTTTCTCTGCACTAACGCAGGCATCCTTGCACCATAATGAAGGGGTGCCTGTGTTGAGGGGATAGATTGTTTATATGCAGAGAGGTGTCCCTTCCTGCACATGAACAAGCAATTATGGCAAGGTGGCATTTCTATGTGTGCTGCAGGCAATAAAAAAAGGAGGAAGGGCAATGAAAAAGGAGGAAGGAAAGAATACAAAAAGGAGGAAGGAAAGGAGGAACGATGAACATGTTGTGTTGGATCTGGGGCTACAGCAATATGCAGTGGGTGTTGTTGTGACACAGCCACAACCACACTAATTGCACATCCCTTCCAGGCAATGTGCCTCATATTTAGAAGGTGGTGTAAAGCCAAAATAAATGACTTATGTCCACGTTGCGTATGTGTCAGAGTGCACTGCGCAACCAGAGCATCACTACAAGTTTTGGCTTGGGTGGCAATGAGGAATTTTGATTTAGGGCCTATGTGTCCCGATGCAACCCTTAAGCATGCATTCAGTGTGTCCTATGTGCCTCTCCTAGTGATATTTGTGAGATTCCAGATAGTACCCCCTGATATACCCTGCATTGGTGGTAGTTCTTGGTAGTCTGCGCTGTCCTGCGATTCCAGTGACCAGCTCTTCCGAGATGATCTCCTCCAGCTCATCCAGGTCCTCCTGTGGTGCCGGACTTCCATCTCCATTCTGCAGTGCTGCCTTTCAGTTCCTGGCCAGTTTCCCCTTAGTTCTGCACTTGCAATCGTGCCAGCGCTTCTTTTAATCAATGACTTCCTCCTCACCTCTGCCTCACTATTGACTTTGTCTACTATTACCTCCCATGTGGCCTTTCTCCAACCTATTGGAAATTTGGAGGTGAAGAAGAGCTGATGTTGGTGCTCAGTCACCTCTCTAACTAAGATGTCTTGCTCCTTCTCACTAAAGCGACACTTCCACTACCTTTTCTCCTTCTCCTGGGACTTTTCTGGACCCTCTAGGCTGGTACTAGGCTGATTGGGATCTCCCTGGGGTCTCTCCTGGCCTGCATTCTCCATCTTGTCTTCCCAAATGTTTTTTTTCTTGCTCGTGCATTTTTTTTAAGCGAATGAAGGTAAATATGGGGCTAACCCATTTTGCGTCAAAAGACGTGCTGAAAAATGGCCAAGCAACACTTTTGTAGCATTAGCGTAATTTCTTCTTACGGCATGTCACAGTGCTTAGCGTCATTTTGTTGAGCGCTAACCATTCCTTAGCACTATTGTTCATCATTTTCTAAATATGATGCACTAATGGCACTCGGAAATGACATTTGCGCGCTGTAAATGTTTTGACGCACAACTACGCTACCGCACTTGTGAGACTTTTTTTTTAATCCACATTTAAGGGTCCACATTTTTAGGACAGAAATTGGCCAGCTAGGCTAGAAAGGTGTCTCTCTTATAAATTAATTGTAATCTCCCACATCTATTATTTATAACACTTGTAAAGGCCTATCCTTCATCTTTATTTATGATTGTATGTCTCCTTCACACTTTAGCAATGTGCAGCATTAACTACGCATACAAGATTATTGATTTCAAGTTCAGAGAAAAGGTGCACAGGTAAGTGCCATCACAGTCTGGAAATCATGCACATAGACAGGGTACATCTGGGGTTACTGTTGAATTTACTGTATCACACCTTGATTACTCATTTTTTGTTTCGAAGTGCAGATTAGTGTGGGAAAGCACAAAAGTATGTGTGGTTGTTCACTTTATTCGTATTACATTTTCCTGACACCCCTTATGGAAAGCCAAAATCCATTCTTCTAGATCATGCTTACGAATTCGGAAAACTTGCAGACATAGCCAAGTTTTAACATATTTGAGAAAGAGACACCTTATGGCTCATGTTAGACTTGCGATCGTTGCGTGGTCTCCCCTAATGTTTTTACTGTTTTTGTCACTCTGGGCACTTTACCACTGCTATCCAGTGCTAAAGTGAAAGTGCTCCTATGTAAAATGTATGTGTAATGGCTTTCCATGATTGGCATATTTGATTTATTAGTAAGTGTTATACCTGACAGCCCTAGGGTGGTCACCCCTTAACTTTTTGTTAGAATAAAGGAGTTAAGAGAAAAAAACAAGTGGATACATTTTAATACCAGGGTCTCTGCACCGAATTCTCTGAAATTTGGCCCAGAGTTTCCAGGACCATTAATATCTCTGGAATCTATACACAGGTGTTAGACCTGACAGCCCTAGGGTGGTCACCCCTAACTTTTTGACTGCCTCCCTCCACTTTTAAGATATTGTTTTTGCTGGTTTTTAGGCTCTGCACACTTTACCACTGCTAACCAGTGCTAAAGTGCATATGCTCTCTTCCTTTAAACATGGTAACCTTCGATCATATCTAATTGGGCTATTTAATTTACTTACATGTCCCTAGTAGAGTGCACTATAGGTGCCCAGGGCCTGCAGATTAAAATCTACTAGTGGGCCTGCAGCACTGATTGTGCCACCCGCTTAAGTAGCCCCTTACCTTGTCTCAGGCCTGCCATTGCAAGGCCTGTGTGTGCAGTTTCACTGCCAATTCGACTTGCGATTTAAAAGTACTTGCCAAGCCTAAAGCTCCCCTTTTTCTACATATAAGTTACCCCTAAGGTGTGTCTTAGGTAACCCCTAGGGCAGGGTGCTGCGTAGGTAAAAGGCAGGACATGTACCAGTGTAGTTTACATCTCCTGGTAGTGTAAAACTCCTAAATTTGTTTTTACACTACTGTGAGGCCTGCTCCCTTCACAGGCTAACATAGGGGCTGCCTTCATACATTGTTTGAGTGGTAGCTGCTGATCTGAAAGGATAAGGAAGGTCATATTTAGTATGGCCAGAATGGTAATAGAAAATCCTGCTGACTCGTGAAGTTGGATTTAATATTACTATTTTAGAAGTACCAGTTTTTAGAAAGTGAGCATTTCTCTGCACTTAAATCTTTCTGTGCCTTACAATCCACTTCTGGCTGGGTTTAGTTGACAGCTCCTTGTGCATTCACTCAGAAACACCCCAAACACAGGATACTCGGCCTCACTTGCATACATCTACATTTTGAATGGGTCTTCCTGGGCTGGGAGGGTGGAGGGACTGCTCTCACACAAAGGACTGCCACACACCCTACTGGGACCCTGGCAGACATGATTGAACTGAAAGGGGACCTAGTGCACTTCTAAGCCACTCTTTGAAGTCTCCCCCACTTCAAAGGCGCATTTGGGTATAAAAACAGGGCCTCTGCCCTACCAACTCAGACACTTCCTGGAGAAGAATCCTGAACCAGAACCAGAACCTGCAGTCTGACAAGAAGAACTGCCTGGCTGCCCAAAGGACTCACCTGATTGCTTTCTGATAAGGATGTCTGCCTTGTTGTTGCCCTGCTGTCTTGCTGCTCTCTTGCTGTGTTGCAGAAGTGCTCTCCAAGGGCTTGGATAGAGCTTGCCTCCTGTTCCTTGAAGTCTCAGGACCAAAAAGACTTCTCTCCTGCAGCTGAAATCCCTGTGTGGCAAAATTTCAATGCACCGCCTGCCAAGAACAACGCACAGCCTGCTTGCAGTGAAAAACTCACCACAGGCCAAGTCTGGTACGACGCAGCCTGACTTCGAGAACAGAAGATCGACGCAGCGGCAGCAATGCGACCGGAAACTTCCTGGGAAGAATCGACGCAGCGCCTGCCGTGCAGAAGATAATTCCACGCATCGCACACCAGAATTGACGGAGAACCTGTGACTTCGCTCCGCCAGCCCAGAAGTCTATGCATTATCCACAGGGCGTCTGAAAACCCCTCAACCCGAAGAGGATCCAAGTCCGTGCACCGGAAATCGATGCAACGTCTTCCTCGCGTGGAAAATAACGACACAAGTCTGTGTGCACATGGCAAAAACCAATAAGCACTCACCGTTTTCCACGCACCTCCTCCTCTGCAGTCCCTTGCGAGGAGTTTTCAATGCAAATCAGGTACTTTGCCCTGCAAGAGACACTTGTTGTTTCTAGGACAACTTAAGACACTTTTTATTACTTTTATAGTAATATTTCAACTCTAAGACATTTGATATCACTTTTAGTGATATCCCTACATTTGCTTATTTCATCTTTAATCGTTTTGACCTGCATTTATCCAGCTAAATATTATATATTTTTCTAAACACTGTGCTGTGTTTTGTTGTGGTGTAATATTGTGGTATTGTATGATTTATTGCACATACACTTTACACATTGCCTTTTAAGTTATGCCTGATTGCTCAGTGCCAAGCTACCAGAGGGTGGGCACATGATCATTTGGATTGTGTGTGACTTACCCTGACTAGAGTGAGGGTCCTTGCTTGGACAAGGGGTAACCTGACTGCCAATCAAAGACCCCATTTCTAACAGTAAGTCCCTAATACAGTGCACTAGGGGAGCCCAGGGCCTGGAAATCGAATGCTACTAGTGGGCCTGCAGCACTGGCTGTGCCCCCTACATTAGTAGCTCTGTAAACATGGCTCAGATTTGCCACTGCACCCACTCTCCAAGCCTAAACCTTCCCTTTTATTACATGTAAAGCACCCCTAAGGTAGGCCCTAAGTAGCCCCATGGGCAGGGTGGAGTGTATGTTTAGTTGGGACATATACTAATGAGTTTTAGATGTCCTGACAGTAAAATACTGCCAAATTTGTTTTTCACTGTTGCAAGGACTATCTGTCTCATAGGTTAACATGGGGGCTGCCTTTAAATATTATTAAAGTGCAGATTCCCTTTGGGAGTATATGAACATGTGGAGTTTGGTGTCTCTGAACTCAAAATTTAAAAATACATCTCTTAGTGAAATTGGCTTTTAGATTGTGTGTTTGAAAATGCCACTTTTAGAAAGTAGGCATTTTCTTGCTTAAACCATTCTGTAACTCTGCCTGTTTGTGGATTCCCTGTCTGGGTTTGACAGTTGGGCTATTTTGCACCTCTCTCTAAACAGTGAAAAAAAGGGCACTGGGATGTAGCCTGCATATCCTGATGAGCCATCTATGCTAGGAGGGAGGAGAGGAGGTGTCACTGACACCTGAAAGGGCTGTGCCTGCCCTCACACAATACAGTCTCCAACTCCCTGGTGTATCTCTGGGGCCTAGCCTGGGCAAGGCAGGATCTTACAAGCAAGAGAGACTTTCCTTTGAAGTAGGTGTAAGAAGAGGACCCAAAACCCCTGAAAATGAGATTGCTTCTGGAATCAAGAGGAACATCTGCGAAGGATAAGAGCTGAAGAGCTGAGGAGAAGTGTTGCCGGCCTGTGACTGTGCTTTGTGGAGCTATCCTGCAGTTGCTGCTTCTGCCTGTGAAAGGGGACAAAGACTGGACTTTTTTGTGCATTCCTGCTTGTGAAGTATCTCCAAGGGCTTGAACTGGGATTGTCTCCTGTTGTTGAAGTCTCAGGGCCATCAACTACTTCCCGTGTCAATGCCTGGGCTCTCTGCTGAGACTCCTGCCCTGCCAATTGGTACCCTATCCAGTTCCTGGGCCCTTAAAAGGTGAAGCTGGCAGACAAACACTGAAAATCCACACACAGACAGCCGTGTGGGAAACTTTTAGACACACTTTCCGTGACACGGCTGATAAACGGCACGCTACCGGCTTCGTGGCTGAAATCAATGCTCCACCTGCATCGCAGCTGGAAGATCGGCGCAACACAGCTGGAGAAATGACACGCAACACCCGCTAATGGAGGCTAATAATGACACAAACCCCACGCAGTGTGGTTTGGTGATACCGTGCGACCGGATTTTCAACGCAACACCGCTGGGTGCGGAAAAACAATGCAAAGCCTGCTCGGACTCGAGGTGCCTGTCCGGATCGATGCATCATTCTCTTGCTGGAGAGGAGAAACGATGCATGCTGACTCGACCGGAGAAGGAACGACGCACAGTCTTGCTTATGATGAGAAATTAACACATCACTGGCCTTTTCTGACGCACACTTGCCCGTGCGTTATTTTGAAACTACCCAGGTACTTTTGTACGCTAACAACGCCCTCACTGTTTTCTAAAGGATTTAAGACTCTTGTTTGTTTAAAATTGACATCTTGACTTGAGTATGTTGGATTTTTGACATTTTGGTCTTGTTTTGTTTAGATAAATATTCCCTATTTTTCTAAACTGGTGTTGTGTCATTTTGTGGTGTTTTCACAGAATTACTGTGTGTGTTAGTACAAATACTTTACACATTGTTTCTGAAGTTAAGCCTGCCTGCTCGTGCGAAGCTACCAAGGGGGTGAGTGGGGTTAACTGAGGGTGATTCTCCTTTACCCTGACTAGAGTGAGGACCCTTGCTTTGACAGGAGGTAACCTGACTGCCAACCAAAGACCCCATTTCTAACAACTCACCTATGTACAGTGTTTAATTTGTATCTTAATGAGTACAGATGTATAAAGCAGTGCTCAAACAGCGACTAGTGTTAATATTTGTCCCAGCACTGAAAACCAAGGCTGCAGAGTCTTGAATCTAATGTAGGCCTCTTTAATCCACTGTCTGACACTCCCTCCTCTTTATCTCACCCTTGCAAGCTCATGCTTTCTCCTTTGTTTATATTTTTCCATCTTCTCGTCCATCTTTTCTTTCCTGTTTGGGTGTTTTCCCCTCTGTTTCTCTCAAGGAATGTCTGATAAGGGTAAATAAATGCTGGTGGGCCCGATGGCTCAACAAATGAATGCTGGTGGGCCCCACCAGTAGCCAGTAGCCCAAATTAAGCACTGCCTATCACTTACTTGTATGTAAGTTGTACTTCCTTGCAAATTAACCCTGTAAACAGGACCAAATTACACTGTATAACAATCAGCCATTATACAATGGGCTGTCTGACAGGTCAGTGTGTGGGCGAAGTTATTGGCTGTTTGTGGACCCATTTTCGGTCTAGTGGGCCATTTTATTACTGTTGAATTCTCTGACATTAAAATAAACATCACCTGCACCAAAATCATATCCATACAGTCTTTCATTCCTTGCAAACACATTTACAGCTTGTCTTTGCAAGTTCAAAAGTATCCCAGTGTGCAAACATGGACTACTTTTTTAGCTTTCTAACTCACTCATGAGGAGTATTTTTATTTTGGTGCCTGGGCCTATTTTCTGTCCCAGTCTGACCCTCACTGCGAATGAGGCTCTAACATACATTTGTTTCCAATTATAATATGCTAAATCTATATATTTTTTATCATGATTTTTAAAGCACTTAGGGCCAGATGTAGCAAACTTTAGCGAGTCGCAGATGGCCGATTCGCAATTTGTGACCCCGCAAAATCGGAAATTGGATGTAATAATCCCATTACCGACTCACAAAATGCGACGCGAGCCGTTACCGACTCGCAAAATTTGCGACCCCATTTTGCGACCCGCAAATAGGAAGTCCCAATTTGCGAGTCGCAAACCATATGCAATGGCAACTCGCAAATTGCGACTAGTCGCAAAAAGCCCATTTTGCACTTCCAATTTACCACTAACTCAGAGCAGGTGGCAATCATTACCAAAGTATAAAAGGGGACCCAGAAGGCATCTGGGTTACTCAAGATGGCGGAGATATACCTGATAGCAGTGAGGAGGAGAGCCCACACCGCCCAGCACAGGAGGAGGAGGAGCCAGAGACAGGAGAAGATATACAGAACAAGGCAGACACTCTTCCAGCAAACTGAGGAGGAAATATATGATAAATATTGACTTAGCAGCGCAGCTATACTAGATTTAATAGAATTAGTCAAACCACAGCTAGAACGCCAGACTGTGCGCGGCTGCGCCATCCCTACGCATGTGCAAGTGCTATGCTCACTGCACCTCTTGGCCTTGGGTAGCTATCAGGGGGTCATTGCTGTGGCAGGTGGGGTATCCCAAAGTGCACTATCACAGTTCTTTAGGGCATTCCTAGACGCCTTACTCACACACATGTCCCAATACATATACCTACCCAGGAATGAGGCAGAACTCAACAGCACCAAGTTGGAATTTTACAGGATTGCCAACTTCCCCCATGTCATAGGGTGTGTAGATGGGACACATATACAAATATGCCCTCCTGCAAACCTGGAATATCTGTTTCGCAATAGGAAGTGTACCCACTCACTCAACATACAGGTGGTATGTGACGCCCATTATGTCATCACTGACATGGTTGCCAAATTTCCAGGCAGTACTCATGACTCCAACATTTTTAGGCACAGTGGGATACACCAACGCCTGGAACGTGGGGAGTTTGGAGACGGATACCTCCTAGGTAGAGCTGAATACACCTTGAAGACATGCACACAGGTCAATGTGCAAACCATCCATGCCCAGCTAACATTGTATTTTTTTGTGCCAAACAGGTGACAGTGCATATGCACTACGTCCATGGATACTAACTCCGTACTTAACACCCAGCAATGAGACAGAGAGGCGATACAACAGTGCACATAAGAGGACCAGGAACATTATAGAACGTACCTTTGGACTGCTGAAAGCAAGGTTCAGATGCCTCCACCGAAGTGGAGGTGCCCTCCAGTATACCCCAATAACAGCTTTTAAAATAGTTGTTGCATGCACCATACTGCACCACATTGCCACCAGACGTGGGCTACCTCTCACCCCTACCGACCCTGATTCGGAGGATGAAGAGCAAGAGCAACCACATCGCCATCATGGGGATAGGAGCATCGCGAATCAAGGTAGATTGAGACGGGAACACATTGCAAACCAATACTTTGGAAGGTACGTGCCAACTTTTACCATACTCACCAATGTAACAAACAAAGAGTCCATGCGTTAAGTGGAAAGAACAAGTGATTTCATAAGTGCAAATAACAAAACTATGTACAATAGGAACAGTTCAGGGGCTTCAATAGTCCACCTGGCATGGGACACATTGACGTCATGTGCCCCAACCCCAAGGACAGTGTGGAGCTCACCCTACGGCGGGCTCGGCCAGCCTGGCAGGTACTAGGGGGGTCAGCGGTGCTCTGCCTTGTGCTTCCACTGCGAAGCACCCTGGTGTCACCGGCAGAGACACTGCTGACAGTGGAGCCCTCCTCACTGTCCTGTGGCGTGTCGCCTGTGCCCCTGGCCACCTGCCATGCCTCCATGAGGTCTATTGCATGGCTGAGACGGCCCAGTCCCCGTGCCTCATCACCAGCAAAGTGGCCCATGTCCACCTGGAGGCTGACTGTGCGCCTAGACAGCCCTGTTGTGTTCACAGCCAGCCTTACTATAGAGGAGGACATCCTGTCCAGGCAGTGCAGCAGCAGGCGGTCCCTGCGCCGTGCACTGTCAGTCTGCGTTAGCAGTCCTGCCACTAGTTGGCGCATAGAGAGTGCAAGGTCACCCGTGTTGGTACTGATCACTTGCAACTCCGATTGTACCTGCTGCATACTGTTGGCATGATTGCGTTCAAAGCGCCGCAATGCCCCACTAATCCTCCTTAATTCTTGGTTTTGCAGGCGCTGACCCCGTAGGAGTGCGGCCTCGGTTGGTAATGTGGAGGCATGCCCTGACTCTGCCTGCCGCTCTGCTGTTGATGTTCCACATCTCCTGTGAAGCGGTGGAGGCCCTGTGTTGTATCCCATGGCACTCTGGCTCGTACCTGGTGCAGGCTCACACACCACTACTGCAACAGGTGTTTCCTGAGGGGAAATGGTGTCGGTGGTGCAAGTAGCAGTGGTGGCTGGTCCTGTTCTCTCCTGTGTGTGCTGGCTGACCAGTGGCTGCTTGGGCTGGTGGGGGTGTCTTGTGGGAGACCTGTGGGACATAGGGAACACACTGTCAGTGTCTACTGTCTGTTATCAACTTCCTAATAAACTATTGCCTATGAACTGCCTACTTGACTACATTGCCCATAATGCATCAGTCTGGTGTTTGCTACTCTGAAATGGAGCTCTCTTGGTTGTGCATGCTCCTGTGTACAAGGTGGGTGGGGGTATGGCATTGATGAGGGTACATGCATGTCACATGGTACTCACCGGTTGATGGTCCTGGCTCAGAGGTGTCCAGATCTCCCATCCCGCTTACAGCCTCAGGCTCTAGGGTCTCTTCTACCCTTTCCTCCAGGGGTGTGGGTGGTGGTACCGTCGATGGTCCCCTTCCTGTGCCTCTCATCTCCCGGAGCCGCTCTGCCACCCTCTCCTTGGTCCGGGAGCAAAGGTCATACCACCTTTTCTTCAATTCTTCCACACTCTGGTGGCTGACCCCCAGGGAGTTGACTTTGTCCTGGATCTCCTGCCAGAGTCTTCTCTTCTCTGTCTCTGGCACGGTGAGGGCTGACCTGCCAAACAGCTCGTCATGGTGCTGACACACTCATCAGTCAGCACCTCCAACTCCTTTTCAGCAAACTTAAGTTTCCTCTTCCTTGGATTTTCAGCCATGGTTGCAGGAGCTCTGTTTGTTTGCTGTGCTGAAGTTGAAATGGGTGCGGTCCTCCCTCCTCCCAGGTGTAGTTGTAAACTTCCTGGCTGTGATGTCATCATCATGTGCCAGGAAGTGTTTTCCAGAGTGTTCTGAAGTGTTTTCCAGAGTGTTCTGCAGCACCTGCATTCAATTTTCAGCACACTCGCTATTTGTGACACCCACTCGCAAATTGCGAGTCCGTTTTTTGCGCGGTCGCAAAAAGCGACCTCGCAAACAGCGGACTCGCTATCTGCGGTGCAACTCTGTGTGCGAGTCGCAAATTGTCCTCGCACTTTCTACCTGCATTGCAGTTAGCGAGTCGGAAATTGCGAGTCGCAAATAATCGCAATTTGCAAGTCGCTAATTTTTAACTACCTACATCTGGCCCTAAGACAGGTAAATCAAACTTACACATGTCAACATTGCATGTGCAAGTAAGATTCTCAAATCTGATTGACAGTTGCTGGTTCTGAAATGTTTTTACATGTAGATGGCACTTCCTACTGCCTCAGGAGTATTGATTTTTCACAGTATGTGTTAAAGAGAGGATATTGGTGTTCCTGCAGGAGTCTAGTAGATATTGACATTTTCAGTTCTGTGAACCCTCCCACAAGCATACATCTCTGTTAGTATTCACATATATATAGACCATGCCTGATGGACATGGCTCCCTCTACAGGGTCACCCCCAAACAGTTTGCCTTCACCCCTGATATTGTTACTGAATTCGTTTTTGTGGATTCTGTGCACTTAACCACTGCTAATCGGTGCTAAAGTGCTTGTGCTCACTCCCTAAAAATTTTAAAATTGGCTTACATCTGTTTGGCACATTTAATTTACTTGGAAGTCCCTAGTAAAGTGGTATACTATGTTCCCAGGGCTTGTAAATTACATGCTACTAGTGGGCAAGCCACATTTATTATGCCACCCACTTAAGTAGATCCTTAAAACATGTTCCAGGTCTGCCATTGCAGCCTGAGTGAAGTTTTAGAATGCCAGTTTAACTTGGCAAAATAACCCTTTATCAATCCTCAAACTCCTCTTTCATCACATATGTTACCCCTAAGTTAGGCCCTTGGTAGCCCACAGGATAGGGTTCTTTGTAATTAAAAGGTTAAACATGTACTTTTAAGTTTGAGGTATCCTCGTAGTGAAAGACTCCTGAATTCACTTTTCACTATTGTGAGGCCTACCGGTCCCATAAGATAACATTTGGTTGCCTTATTATATTTAATTAGTTATGACATTTGATTGGGGACAGGTGAACATTTCATGTTTGGTATCTCCGAAATAATAATTTCTCTTTACTGGTAAAGTCAGAAATTTAAGCTGAAAATGCCATTTTTAGAAAGTTGCAATTTTCATATACTAGCTATTTGGTCCCTGCAACCTGTTCTTCTATCACATGACTGGGTATGGTTAAGCTTTGTTTATTCCTCCAAGACAGCCACACAATAGAGGGATTAAGGTGGTCATTCTGACCCTGGCGGTCTTTGACCGCCAGGGCGGAGGACCGCGGGAGCACCGCCGACAGGCCGGCGGTGCTCCAATGGGGATTCCGACCGCGGCGGTAAAGCCGCGGTCGGACCGGCACCACTGGCGGGGTCCCGCCAGTGTACCGCGGCCCCATTGAATCCTCCGCGGTGGCGCAGCTTGCTGCACCGCCGCGGGGATTCCGACCCCCCCTACCGCCATCCAGATCCCGGCGGTCGGACCGCCGAGATCCGGATGGCGGTAGGGGGGGTCGCGGGGCCCCTGGGGGCCCCTGCAGTGCCCATGCCACTGGCATGGGCATTGCAGGGGCCCCCGTAAGAGGGCCCCTAAATGTATTTCACTGTCTGCTGCGCAGACAGTGAAATACGCGACGGGTGCAACTGCACCCGTCGCACAGCTTCCACTCCGCCGGCTCGATTCCGAGCCGGCTTCATCGTGGAAGCCTCTTTCCCGCTGGGCTGGCTGGCGGTCTGAAGGCGACCGCCCGCCAGCCCAGCGGGAAAGTCAGAATTACCGCCGCGGTCTTTCGACCGCGGAACGGTAACCTGACGGCGGGACTTTGGCGGTCGGCCTCCGCCGCCCGCCAAGGTCAGAATGAGGGCCTAAGTGTAGAATGGTGGTGATGGGCTGGACACAGCCCCACTTGCAACTGAATGATCCACTCCCTGCCTTCACATAATTGACTTGTCACCCCTGCATTGTTCATGCCGGCAGCCACAAGCCAAGGCACGGGATGCAGGAAACTTTGAACACTTCAAAGGGAATTCTCTAGAATCTTATCCTACTTTAAAGAAAGCATTGGGTATAAAAATAGGACCCTCAAACCCACTTTCCAGTTCAGTTTCTGGACATGCGGAAGGACTCTCAGAAGACTGCTTGATGCTGTGGCCTGCTGTGTGCTCCACAAGATTGCTTCACTGCACCTGGAAGGACTTCCTTGCTGACTGGAGCCTGCATTGAACCATCAGAGCTCTGTGCTGCTGTTTTAGAACTTTTCCACTGCTTCAACTCATAACTAACAGAGTGGCTCCAAGGGCTCACAATGAAAAGGGGTAGTGGCGGTCAAGGTGACGCACCTCCGTAACGTTACAGTTTGTATTGGATATCAAAGTCAGAGATACGAGAAATTGGTGCCATGTTGGTCGAGTGCCCAACTACCCAATGGGCACTGAAAATTGTGTACCCAGATACACAATGATAATTGCTACAGATTGACCAGGCACTCAGAGGAGTACAGTCCAGTAAGATCAATGGGAGAATGTGTCCCTGGTAATGTAGATCCAGAAGCGGAGAAGAAAGCACTGATTCCAAGTTGGTGTTGATCAAAGTCTTTAATCCTTAAGACAGCGTTTGTCATAGGTGAGTTTTCATTTTTGCAGAAGAACAGCCAACACGTGTTTCATCACAACAGTGACTTTATCAAGGCTGCAAAACAATAATCAATACTAAGTGTCGTATAGTACTTTACGTATATGCAAATTAAAGAAATGGATTAAGCCCGTGATCCGCTTATCTTAAAATGTGTGAACATGCACACGTTAGTGAAAAGAAAGTGATTGGAATGGCAGACTATGTGCTCATATGTGTCTACTATCGGTTACGAGGTGAGAGAGGAAAGAGAAGAAAGTGAATTGGACATCCAAAATCATCCAGTGAAAGTTAAGAAGCATAGGAAGTTCCAAAGGATAGGTATTGAAAATGTAGACCAAAAAAGCCCGGGTGCTATATAGTGGACTTAAAACCGTGGATGCTAAGAAGGAAGGAAGGGTTCCACCTAGGTTTCTAATACTGATGAGAGAAGAAAGTGCCATGTAGTGCGGTGTGTAGTAAAACACGGTATGAGTCACTGCTCTTAAAATCATACCTGGGCCAGTCCGGCCAAGGAAAGTAGGACCGTAGTTGGTATGTAGGTAGGTTGAAAGAGTGTACTGGATCAGGCAAGTAGAGTATGTGTTCATCCAGTAGTCGAAGAAGAAGGCAAGGATGCCCTGATAAGCCTCCAAACGAGTACCTAAAAAATGAAGCAGTCTAAGGTGGAGTATACAGAGAAGGTATACACGTATACTTCATGCAGAGAAACTCCATGGCAGGATAACTCCAAAGGCACCAAAAAAAGGGAGGGAAACAGGGGCCTGGTAGAAGGTTGTTGCGAGTACTAAGCGCTGATAACTGAGTCAGAGGTAGTGCTAGTTATCTAAAGAAATGCACAGTTGGACATAGCCAAAAAAAGGGGGTAAGTATATAGGCGGTAAAGGTTCGCCATGGAACTAGGATGTGTAATTAAGGTAAAAAGGGCGGGGAACAATGGCGTGCGTTTATTGTTGACCCAGGGTGTCCGGAGCTAATTGGACAGAGCTACCGGAGATCCAGTTGTACAGACTTTAGTCAAATCTGCCATAAAGGTTAAACAGCTTGGGTCCCATAGTTAGTGTCCATTTAAGATGGCATAAACATACAACGTCCTAGAAGTGACTACACGGAGCTGCACACAGTCGGGTGTGAGTTACCGGGTAGCGGTTTAAGAAAAAGGAGGTGATGAAAATGCCTGAGGTCCGTAAAGGAGAGAAAAATCAGGTGCCACCAAACGGGCTCTAATTATATGGCAAGGTTCGTAAAGCGCAGAAGTGGTGAGCGCGAACCAAGAGGGGGCAAGTAAACCAACCTAAGAATCTAAAACGCTAGTAGAAAAGCGATTTACCTTGTTGGCAGTGCTCGGTTCGTCTATTGTTCGAAAAGAACGCGTCTGGGGTCTAAGCGCCCCGTACGTATTTGATGTGAAATTCGTGTCAGCGAAACAGAGGGAGGACTATGTTGACCATACCGTCCCAAGTAGACGCCGATATTGTGGAAGATAGAAGCGGCCATTTTGTAATGGTGAAAGTAAACCAAACTTAGAGTCTGAAACGCTAGTAGAAAAGCGATATACCTTATTGGCAGTGCTCGGTTAGTCTGTTCTTCGAAAAGAACGCGTCTGGGGTCTAAGCGCCCCGCACGTATTGGATGTGAAAAACGTGTCAGCGAGAAGAAGGGTGGACTATGCTGACTTAACGTCCCAAGTAGACACCGATAATGTGGAAGAAAGAGGCGGCCATTTTGTAATGGTGAAATCGAATCAGCCATAGGAGGGCAGGAAATAAGCCGAGTAGCAGGAGTGCTGGAAATAGACCCAATTGCCCTGTGTGATTAGAGAAGACAGGGAAAGTGAAAAACGCCTAACATGCTATTTGTGAGTGAGTTGTGGAATATCAGTCTATGTCCACTTAAGTATCCTGATTCAATTGGTGCAGCAAGAGGGACACTGGAATAAAGGTTAACAACTCAAATGCAGACAAGTGTGCAGAACATACGTAATAACACTTCACAAAATACAATTTGAGGCGTAGTTGAAAACCTCCTTATGCACACATAATAATGCAGGGATAACAGGTACATATAGTTACATGTGCAGGTTCATATAGCAGTAGTTTGATGCACATTTATATGCATGTTCCATCGGAAATGAGTCACTTGAACATATACAGTGAATAGTCATGGAGCTCAAAGGCATACATCACAAAGCTAGGTGAGGAAGAAATGCAGTTCATGGTCAGTGTTCAGTCCATGCTCTACTGCACGGAGTTTGAGAATCCAACCAGCCTCACATCTCCGTAGGTCCCTGGTTCTGTCCCCCAATCTAGGCGAACCAGTGACCTGGGCGATACCATGAAACCTGATGTTAATAAGATCCCTCTCGCCATGCATAGTGTTAAAATGGACGGCCATTGGGTATGTGCTGTTAAAGTTCCTGATAGCTCTTACGTGTTCTTGTATCCTTTCTTTCAAAGGGCGTACCGTGCTGCCAACGTAAATCAATCCACACACACAAATCAAACAGTAGACTGAAAATCTGGTGTTACAGTTAATAAAGCTCGTGATTTTGTGAGTAAATATCGTATTGTATGAGAACGAAGTGATCTTGTTGAGAGCCAGTTGGCACGAGATACAGTTTCCACATTTGAAGAAACCCCTTGGTTTACTAGGAAACCAAGTAGAGGAGTGTGTCTGTGTGTGGGGCATGAGAAAACTGGGGCACAGTATGTTTCTGAGTGTACGTCCCCTGCTGTGAGTCATGGTTGGAGAGTTGTTGATATAGCTCTTTAGACAAGAGTCCAGCAGTAGTAGATGCCAATGTTTTCTAAGGACACGGAGTATGGTTTTACTGGCGGGACTGTATTTCGTGATGAAGGAGATAGGACGTTTGTTAGATGTTCTAGGTGGTTTCTTGGAACCCCTAATGAGAAGCGAGTGTTGGTCTTTAGAGGAAATGCGTTTAATTCCCGTGGAAATTAATTCCTTGGTATAACCGCGAGCTTGGAAGCGGTGTGTTAGTTTGTTTATTTCTTGTTGGAAGATGTCAGGGTCAGTACAGTTGCGTCGAACTCTGATCATTTCCCCATAGGGAATAGCTCTGATTTGTGTCAGTGGGTGAGCGCTCTGCGCATGTAGGATAGAGTTACACGCAGTTGGTTTCCTGTATAGTCTAGAGGTGATCTTATGGTTGGTGATGTAAAGGAGAAGGTCTAGGAATTCGATTTGGATGCGGTCCACCTTATGTGTGAAATTTAAGTTGAAATCATTGGTGTTGAGATGTTGGATTAGTGTGTCAAGGTCAGAGGCGTCGCCCGTCCAGATAGCTAGAATGTCGTCAATGTATCTGCCCCAGTAGAGAATGTGCTGGGTAATGTGTTTCGGGCATTTGGACCACAAATGTATTAATTCAAACTGTCCCATGTATAGATTGGCATAAGACGGAGAAAATTTTGCACCCATAGCTACACCCTGGCATTGACGGTACCAGTTACCATTGTGTAAAAAGACATTGTTCTCAAGTACCAAGCGCGTAAGGTCGAGGAGCATACAGGTGTGTTCAAATAGGGTGGCATCTCTTAAGCTGAGAGTCTTGGAAAGCATCTCAAGCCCCCTTTCAAGTGGGATTGATGTGTAGAGTGAGCTGACATCTAGGCAGACAAATGTGCATTCTTCTGTCCATTCAATGTCCTCCAGTTTGCAGAGCAGATCCCTAGTGTCCTGGATGTAGGATGGAAGGTTACGAACCAAGGGTTGGAGAAACGAGTCAATGTATTCAGAGATGTGTTCAGTGGGAGACCCAAGTCCCGAAATGATGGGCCTACCAGGAGGAAACCCATCTGTTTTGTGTACCTTGGGTAGGATGTAAATACAGGGTGCTCGGGGTGCTGTAACTCGCAAGTACCTATATTCAAGGTCAGATAGGAGACACAGATTCTTCCAATGGGTAAGTTTGCTTTCTATTCGAATGGAGATGTCAGGGAGAGGGTTGGACTGGACAGCAATATAGGCATGTGTGTCACTCAGTTGTCTATCGATTTCAAAGATGTAGTCTGATCTATCCATGACTACTACATTACCCCCTTTGTCTGCTTCTTTGATTACTAGATCAAGGGAGTGTCTGTGCCGTCGCTGGAAAGGTTGGAAATATCAGACAGGCTATCTGAAATGGCACTTGCCGGAGTGGCATTCGAGTTGGGCTTGTTGGTGTCTCTATTTATCTGATCGAATTTGCGTGCAAAAGTGTATATTCTGCCGCTACTATAGTCATTCTCGTCCCTGATGAGCTTTCTCATCTTCTTGTCTTTTACATATAGTTGGTACCCATTTAGTATGTCTCTCATTATGGTGTAGTTTTTATCAGTGGCTTCCGTAAGGTTTAGACTCTTGATTTCTTCTTCTAGAGAAACTATGTCCAAAAGTAGTTTATTACGTTTCCTATCAGCATGTTTGATAAGAATGGCTAGTTGACTGGCCTCCTGATCAGAGCCTCAGGGACAGAAAAGGCTCCCACCATCCTCATCCTGCACCTGAATCCAGTTTGAGTGATTCCTAACCTCCCCATTTGGTGCCCCTCCAGTCCTGTAACCGAAGACACCCCTCTCGCCGCTGAACATCTGCATTTTCAAATTCGCACCGACCCTAGGACCACCCTCGGAGTATCCCTCGTCTACCGTCCCCCCAGACCGCGCGCCCCTTTCAGCGACGCCATCGCCGACTTCATCTCCCCACACGCCCTCGCCTCGCCGGACTACATCCTCCTAGGCGACCTCAACTTCCATCTGGAACAGAACAACGACCCTAACACCACCGCCCTCCTCGACAACCTCGCCAACCTCGGCCTCAAGCAACTGGTGAACACCGCCACCCACATCGCCGGACACATGCTCGACCCTATCTCACTTGTCGCACCCTCGAGAAGGCCTGGCGCAAGGACCACACCGCTGACAACATGACCGCCCTCAAGAACGCTACCCGCGAACACCACCACCTGATCCGCGCTGCCAAAAGGAACTTTTTCACCGACAGACTGGACAAAAACAGCCACAACAGCAGAGAACTTTTCAGCATCGTCAAGGAGTTCTCCAACCCCAACGCCAACGCCGTCACGCCCTCACAGGATTTGTGCGAATCCCTCGCCACCTTCTTCCATCGCAAGATCAGCGACCTCCACTACAGCTTCGGACACCAGACCCAACCAAACATCACCGATCCCGCACCCCCGGCCTTCACCCTCAACAACTAGACCCACATCAACACTGAAGAAACCAAATCCATCATGAACTCTATCCACTCCGGCGCCCCTTCGGACCCCTGCCCTCACTTCATCTTTAATAAAGCCGACGACATCATCGCCCCGCACCTCCAGGCCGTCATCAACTCTTCTTTTTCTTCTGCTACCTTGCCCGAATGCTGGAAACACGCCGAAGTCAACGCCCTCCTAAAGAAACCTACGGCTGACCCGAGCGACCTGAAAAACTTCCGCCCCATCTCTCTCCTGCCTTTCCCAGCCAAGGTAATAGAGAAGACCGTCAACAAACAGCTGACCACCTTCCTGGAAAACAACAACCTGCTCGACCCTTCACAAACCGGATTCCGAACCAACCACAGCACGGAAACCGCCCTCATCTCAGTCACAGACGACATCAGAACCCTGATGGACAACGGTGAAACAGTCGCCCTCATCCTCCTCGACCTCTCGGCTGCCTTCGACACCGTCTGTCACCGCACCCAAATCACCCGCCTCCGCTCCGCCGGGATCCAAGGCCAGGCCCTGGACTGGATCGCCTCCTTCCTCTCAAACCGTTCCCAAAGAGTTTACCTCCCACCGTTTCGCTCAGACCCCACCGAGATCATCTGCGGCGTACCTCAAGGCTCATCGCTCAGCCCGACACTCTTCAATGTCTACATGAGCCCCCTCGCCAACATGTACGCAAGCACAACATCATCACCTCCTACGCCGACGACACCCAACTTATACTCTCCCTCACCAAGGACCCCGCCAGCGCCAAGACCAACCTACAAGAGGGGATGAAGGACGTCGCAGATTGGATGAGGCTCAGCCGCCTAAAGCTGAACTCTGACAAAACGGAAGTCCTCATCCTCGGCAACACCCCGTCCGCCTGGGACGACTCCTGGTGGCCCACGGCCCTCGGCACCGCACCGACCCCCACAGACCACGCCCGCAGCCTCGGCTTCATCTTGGACCCCCTTCTCACCATGACCAAGCAAGTCAACGGCGTGTCCTCCGCCTGCTTCCTCACCCTCCGCATGCTCCGCAAGATCTTCCGCTGGATCCCCACCGACACTAGAAAAACCGTGACCCACGCCCTCGTCACGAGCCGCCTGGACTACGGCAACACCCTCTACGCTGGGACCATCGCCAAACTCCAAAATCGCCTGCATTGCATTCAAAACGCCTCGGCCTGCCTCATCCTCGACGTACCCCGCAACAGCCACATCTCCGCACACCTGAGACACCTGCATTGGCTCCCAGTCAGCAAAAGGATCACCTTTCGACTTCTCACCCACGCACACAAAGCCCTCCACAACAAGGGACCGGAATACCTCAACCGACGCCTCAGCTTCTACGTCCCCACCCGCCTCCTCCGTTCCTCTGGCCTCGCGCTCGCTGCCGTCCCTCGCATCCGCCGCTCCACAGCGGGTGGGAGGTCTTTCTCTTTCCTGGCAGCCAAGACCTGGAACTCCCTCCCCACCAGCCTCAGGACCACCCAGGACCACTCCGCATTCCGGAGACTCCTAAAAACCTGGCTTTTCGAGCAGCAGTAACCCCCCCCCCTTTCCCCTAGCGCCTTGAGACCCGCACGGGTGAGTAGCACGCTTTATAAATGTTAATGATTTGATTCGATTTGATCTGGACCTCAGGTGGTGGTGTTAAGGTGCTCTTAATGCCAAAACACAAAACTTGGGACTTGGGAAATTATTTCTAAAAACTGCTCTGAGAACCGAGAGGAGACCGGGCCAACCTGCTCATTTATCTCCCAAAGGTGAATCGCAGGTTGGCCTGACTTTACAGCAGCTCCCACTACGTTCTTCTCTACAGCAGTAAATCCTGTTCAGCAGTCCTTCACCAAAGAGGTATCTGACCTTATGGCACTTTTTCCGGCTATAGCCTCCAGCTTTATCCCGCCGCAGATTTTAAACTTCCAGAAAAGACATCTTCACTGTGAAACCGTTCAGTGACCTCCCTGATGAAAACACCTCCTCTTCAGACACGGCCTGCAGTCTTGCCCTGGTAAACATCCACCTTCTAAGGGACTGTGGGCCTGATTTAGATATTGGTGGATGAGTTACTCCGTCACAATGGTGATGGATATCCCATCTGCCGAAATCTAAATCCCATTATTTGGGATTTAGATGGACAGGATATCTGTCACCGTTGTGATGGAGTAACCCATCCGCCAATGTCTAAATCTGCCTGTATGTCTTCAGATTTCCTCTAAGACTGATGGTGACCATCAAACAGACCCAATTCACTTTTTGTATCAGACCTACACTCCATATTTTTCAATATTGACCCAATGTCACGCGACTAGAAGTCTGCAGTTAGTGCTTTAAACTTTTAGGCACCAACTTTTACCTTAAACTTTAAAAATGTATTACTCCGAATTTACTGATTGGATTTTTGTAGTTATGGTGTCTAATAAGTTTTACTCTCTTTCTTTTGTTGTGGTTTCACTTTATTACTGTTTGTGTGCTGCATAAAATACTTTGCACATTGCCTCAATGTTAAGCCTTTTGTGCCAAGCTACCAGAGGGTTAAGCACAAGTTAATTTAGTGACTTTACCGGTTCATTCTGAGAGGGATAGTGGCTATTGCTTGATCAGGTTTAACGCCCCACTCAACCAATAACCTAATTTCTCACAATGCCTATTTGTTTGGTTTATTGCCAATCTAATCGTTCACCTACTTCAAGTAGTGTAAGTGGGGCAGTAATAGTGAGAGAGTGCCTCAACACCTGTATTTTCTCCAGGTGTGTAGTGGAATGAATTGCATTACAAAATGTTCTTTATGCAATGACGAAAGATGAATATGTGCAGCTGCAAATTTGCTGAAACCCTCTGACTGAGGCAGGCAATGGACAGTCATAAAGTCAGCATAGAAAGGCAGTTTTCACAAACATATGCTTGTTAATTTTTAGAATCACACAAAAAGTGAGTAAAAAATGCAAATCATATGTTATGCTTTAGCAGCATGTTATCTCATATTTTCCAGAAAGGGTGATTAGTTCTAAAAAATAATTTCTTTGTTTTCAAAGTGAAATAGAATAGGTATTTTCTTTGTGAAACATCTTATTTCATTAGCATGACAACTTACACAGGTACCTCTAAAGTGAACACATGAAATATTTTAAAAATAAAACTGAGATCTTTTCATTAGATTGCTTTTTGAGAAAATGAAATAATATCTCACTTTTTGGCAATACAATACAAAATGAGAGAAAGAGAATGTGAAAATTGCTACATATTGCAGAAGATAATATGTATTTTTTAATTTCACTTTATATAAGAAACCTGTATTTTTTAAAAGTGTGCTTGAATTCCACTGTGAAAAAATGCCCAAACACTAGTCAGTCCAATACTTGAGTAAACAATATGTTTCACTGGACAATCATAGCTCATCTCATACTCACACATGACAACACCATTTTTTCACTTACTGTAAAGAATAATGTCAAAACATTATTTTTTACAGTAAGTGAAAACATATGTATTGATAGGAAAGGGTTCATCAGCTTTAGAATTCCTGCTTAAGTGCTTGAGTTAATTTACAGCTGCATTACAAAATGACAGCTGTCCCAGTGAAGCACCTACTTCGGTTTTCCACAGCGCTCTATTTTTACAATTACATTCCCGGAGAATGTTACTAAAAGGTGATTTCTAGATAAAGTAGACTTCTTGGCTCTCTCACAGTGAGCTGGTATGCTCAGCTGGATGGTTTCCCTTAAAATAGAGTCTTGTTTTGGGAAAATAGTATGTCTTCTTAGTGTATATTGCACCTGATTTGATTCGATCAGCATGGTTGTCTCTGCCGAATAAAACATGGGGCCTAATTATGAAAGGTGATGGTTTGAGGACTGCCACACTCGCGTTGACAGTCAGACCGCCACATTCTGGGTGGTCTGACCACCCAATTACAACCTTAGCAGGTGGACCCCCAGAGGACCATGGCTCCCAAAGGCATGACGGTGGTCAGAGTTGTACTCAGCCAGGGCGGTGCTGAACTCAGCGCCACCTTACTGATTGCAACTTCCCTCACCACCAGCCTTTCCATGGCGGTTTTGCTGACATGAAAAGGCTGGTGGTGAGGGTCTGCTGGTGACCACAACAGGGCCTTTGCTCTGCCCATGCCCCCCTGCCCAGCAACCTCGTTGCAGACAGTGCACATTCTAAGGGTGCTGTCCAGCCCTGTCTGTGCCACGACACAGGACAGTTCCTGCTGATCTGACTAGCGGGAATGCTCTAGTGCAATGTTCCCACCGGTCAGACCGGAGGGAGCATGGTAATAGGGCAGGAGGGGATGCCACCGCCATGCCGGTGGCGTCCTCCCCGTGAGATTGGCAGACCGCCAAACTCATAATGAGGCCGATAGTCTCAGAACGTTTCCATAAATCATAGTGGAGGTCCAGCAAACAACACAGGAAACATCATGGCATCCCAATCTACCATGAAACATTTGACTTGAGAAACTAGTAGTGTTTATGGCACACATCTGTTTTTCCCAGTGTTCTGCAAGGAATATAGCCTGCTTCGTGTCTTTTCCTGCATCCTTAACAACTATGAGCTTGATTTAGAGTTTGGCGGAAGGGCTTCTCACAAAAGTGATGGATATCCTGTCCGCCGTATTACGATTTTGATAGGATATTATGAAATCGTAATATGGTCAAAAGGATATCCATCATGTTTGTGATGGAGTAACCCGATCCGTTAAACTCTAAATCAGGCCCTGTTTTTTCTTAGGGATTATGTTATTTCTCTTCCCATCCTAATTTTACAGTTGCACAATGTCTTCTCACATCTTTGACAATATCTACAACAGGTGTGATTCAGAATTTTTTTCTCCATTTTTTTTGATGCAGTCATTGTTACAAACGGCTAAGCCAAAGTGAAAAGCTCTAACAGCAATCCAGTGATTTGCATGTTTTTAAATACTGAAACACATAGGCCCTCATTACAACCCTGGAAGTCGGTGTTAAAGCGGCGGTAATACCGCCAACAGGCCGGCGGAAAAAAAATGGGATTACGACCGTGGAGGAAACCACCAACATAGACAGCCACTTTAACACTCAGACCCCCACAGCGGTACAAACAAACAGCGCGGCAGACACCGCCAACGGACAGGCGGAAAACAATGTACCGCCCACCCTATCACAGCACGGCTATCCAACACCTTTTCCTGGGTGGAACCAACGCAAATAAAAACACGGTGGAAACAGTACACAGAAGGGAAAACACTCACTTCTCCACACCCCATGAGGAACCAGGACACCATGGAGCCCGAACTGCAGATTCTGCAGGCGATGGTCTTCCTGCTCCTCTATCTGGAGCTCCAACGACGGCAGTGATGACCACGGTGAGTACTGCACCTACAACACAGGGGAGGGGGGAGGGAAAAGAGAGTGACACACACACGCAACACACAACACCCCCACCCCCCTTCACCCACAACACCATACACACAAAAACATGCTGCAACATTACACATACACCCTCATCCCCCCTTGAATAACGCAAGGACAAAAGGAAATGATTGTAAGGATTGTAATTAAAAAAAATCCATCAGTCAAAACTGAAAATCCAGTATATACAATTATGTAAACCAACTACACAAGTCCGGATAGTGCACCAATCATTGTCCGTGGACCACTGGGCCCAAAATGCATGGGCGAGGCCCACACTAGATACCTGACTGGAAACGGAGAGAACACTGCTGGGGCATCAGATTGAAAATAAACAGGCACCTCAGGAGGAGGAGGGTGGCACCTCAGCCAGATGAACCCACAACGCCACTGCTCCACGAGGGGGCTCCATGCCCATTGATGTATCCTGGGGAGTGCAAAGCCGCAGTCTCTCAAGTCTCTCCAGTGGGTGGTTTGCCCACTGCTTTATCCTGGGGAGTGCAAAGCCACAGTCTCTCAAGTCTCTCCAGTGGGTGGTTTGCCCACTGCTGCATCCTGTGGAGAGCAAAGCCACAATCTCCATGTAGATAAGTCTCCACTGGTTCTGGAGGGGGCTTTGTGCCCAGAGTGCTTCATCCTGCCAAAGACTGAGGTAGTGGATGTGATACTCATCCTGCCAAGGACTGAGGTAGTTGATGCCTTTCTCTACTGGTTCTGGAGGGGGCTTTGTGCCCAGAGTGCTTCATCCTGCCAAGGACTAAGGTAGTGGATGCCTTTCTCTTCTGGTTCTGGAGGGGGCTTTGTGCCCAGAGTGCTTCATCCTGCCAAGGACTGACGTAGTGGATGTCATTCTCCACTGGGTCTGGAGGGAGCTTCGTGCCCAGAGGGCTCCACGTGCATTGTGGCCGCAACAATACACTTGCCTGGGTGTGTGTGCCACGAGATTGCCGTGGTACAGGTAGGTTGATACGCCATGGAGGCAGAGACATACCCCACACTGCGGCGGCTCCGCATTCCATATGCAGGTGACAACTGTGATGACAGTAATGCTTCATGGAAGCTGCCCAGGGTCCTTGAACTCACCACCAGCCTCGGACGACTGACCACTGGGGATGGCAGCCATGTCTGCAGTGGTGCCACTGGCTCAGAAAGTTGGGGGGCCGCTGGCGGTGCTTGCGGCGGTGTCAGTCGCGGCGGTGCTTGCTGCGGGTTCTGTGGCAGCAGTGCTTGCGGCAGGCTCTGGGGTGGCGGTGCTGGGTGTGGGCACTGTGGCAGCAGTACAGTCTGCGGGCTCTGTGGCAGTGGTGCTGGCGGTGGGCTCTGTGGTGGCGGTGCTGGCTGCGGGCTCTGTGGAAGTGGTGCTGGGGGCGGGCTCTGTGGCACAGCTGCTGGCCGTGTGGTCTGTGGGAGCAGTGCTGGCGGCGGGCTCTGTGGCAGCGGTGCTGGTGGCCGGCTCTGTGCGGGGCAGTGCAGGTGGCGGTGCAGGTGGAGGTGTTCGCAGCCGTACAGGATGGTGTCGACTTGGACAGAAGGTGTGACACTGGTCCCACAGTCGGTGCCACCATGCCCTCTCCTGACCTGCCTTTCAGTTTCTGGCCCTTCCCCACCTTTGATGGTGGTGCAGCTGTCTTGCCACTATCCTCTTTCGTTTCCCCTGACCCCTTGGTGGCAGGTGTTTTCGGCTTCTTCCTCTGGGATGTGGCCACCTTTTTCACCTTGGCAGCTGGCGGAATGTCCTTGCCCTCGCACCGTGGCACACTGGCAGCCCTGATGGTTGGTGCACTCCTTGACCCCGCAGTTGCTGGAACCAATGTGCCTGGGGATGTAGTGGCTGAGGTGCTGGGCTGGGACCTGGAAAGCCTGGCCTTAGGAGAAGGACGGGGGGAGGTGTAGGGAAGAGGTCAATATTAGCCAGGAAAAGTTTTTTAGACACACTGGGATGGTTAGATGGAGGGGGTTTGGGAGTGGAGGTAGAGGTAGTGGTTGTAGGAGGTGTACGTCTGCTGAATTTGGGTGAAGGTGCATGGGCTGGAGGCTGTTGTGAGGTGGATGGCTGTTGGGTGGGTGTGTGCAGGCGTTTGTGTAGTTTGGGAGGAGGGCTCACAGACACACTGGGAGAGGACACAGGGGATGTGTGAATGGTAGTGGGGATGGTGAGTGCACGTGAGCGGTGTGTGGTGATGGGCGTGCTGGTGATGGAGGTAGTGGCCCCAGACTTTTTGCTTTTTGCCTCCTTAGTTTTCTGACCTTTGTTGGCTGACGTTTTGATTCTGAACACTTTTTCACTGCTAACCAGTGCTAAAGTGCATGTGCTCTCTCTTACAAATTTGCTATGATTGGATTATACCTGATTGGCATATTTATTTTACCTACAAGTCCCTTGTAAAGTGGTATCCCTATACCCAGGGCTTGTAAATTAAATGCTACTAGTGGGCCTGCAGCGGTGCCTGCGCCACCCACTGAAGTAGCCTGTCAAACCTATCTAAGGCATGCTAGTGCAGAGCCTGTGTGCGCAGGTTCCTGCCCCAGGGACCTGACATCTAAATTTACTTGCCAGGCCCAGAACTCCCCTTTTACTACATGTAAGTCACCCCTAAGGTACGCCCTAGCTAGCCCTTTGGGCAGGGTGCCATGTATGTAGAAGGCAGGATATGTGCCATGTTGAGTGGCCTGTCGTGGTAGTGACAAACAGCCTAACTTGGTGTCTCACTGCTGTGAGTGCTGCCTCCTCATAGGATTACATTGGAAATGCCCTGCCTTATGTGTAAGGGGTATTGTCTGATTTATGAGGGTAGCGTAGGCATGTTTGGTATCGTTCTGATAGTGGTAAGAAATGCTGCTTACTGGTGTAGGTGTATTTTTTATTACTATCACAGAAATGCACATTTATCTGTGCTTATAACTTTGTTGTTTTGCAGCTTGTCTCCAATCAACATCTGGGACAGCCTGAACACAGGGAGGGTGGAGGTGTCACAAAGGTGCATCTACATATTGTAAAGCCTTCCTGGGCTGAGAGAAGGGAGAGGCGGGGCACACCTGCATTTGTAAAGACTGTGCCCTGGCCTCACACATTAGGGTCGTTAACCCCCCCACTGGTGTTTGGAGCCTGTACTGAAAGGAGTGCCAGAACCAGTCTAACTGGCTGGAACCTCCTCTCCTTAACATTGTAAAACACACTGTAATCCTAGTATAGGTACAAGGGAAATTTCCCCCACAATTTGAACTCTCTTGGAACTTGAAACTGGACACAGAACGCTGATGAAGGGACTCACCAGGAAGCCACCTTGGACTGCTGCTGTTGTGCTGACCTGTGACCTGCCCAGTCAATAGGAGGAACTGCCACCCTCTGCACCCCTTGTGCTGGCCTGTAGCGGGGTCCACCAGCCCTGTACCTTTTCTTAACTGTATTGTTCCCAGGGGCAGGGTGCTGTGGCCCCTGACCCCTGCCACGATCTCCACAGCTGGGTCTGTAGCGATTTGGGAATTGTGCTCTTTCTGGACCTACTGCAGAGAGATCACCGCCGCAGCCCGGGCTTTAGCTTTGCCCTAAGCGCTCTGAAAAGCACTTTAGTTCTACCCAAGAACACCACCGCAGCCCGGGTCTCCGCCTTGTTTTAGCGCTTTGAAAAGCGCTTTATTTTTATCTTCCGGATCTCCGCCGCAGCCGGGTTTACTAATTAACTTGGAGCGCGGGGATCGCGCTCATCTCAGTGCCCCCGGGGCACACCAACAAAGGAACCGGAGCAAGCGTGCTCCTCTCGGCGCCCCTGAGGCACCTCCTGCTTCTGGGAGCGCCCCCGGGGCACCAGCCACCTTCAGTTTCTACAAGAAGCCTCCCGGCTGCCCGGGAGCAGCTTCTCACACTTGCGCACCACATCGGGTGCGGGCGAGTGTTTTCTCGGGCCCCCTGAGGGGTCCGAGCTTCCTTCGACAATTGAGGCAGGACTCGGGGAAGGCGCAGGGAGCGCCCCCCTTCCCCGTTCCCTGCGGCAGGAGCGGGACGCTCCTTTTCTTTTTCTTGGGCATTGTTTTTGGTTGGAATCGGGAAGGGAGACCTCAACGGAGGTCCCTTCCCGCCTTCGCCCCAGAATTGTTTGTTGGGCCACGCCCGGCCCCCACCCCACGGACAGGGTGTGAGGAGGCCGAGGCAGCCCCCCACCCAGAGCGGAAGCCCCCGGAGGGGCCAGTTCACGAGGAGAGGGTGCCGACCGCCCCTCTCTCCCCCTGTGTGCCACTGTGTGGCCCCCGTGTTGCGCACAGGAGCGCCGGGGGCCCCAGTGCTCATCTTTAGGCACTGGAAGTGCCTCTTCAACTGGAAACAGGTACTTTTTAGGGACATTTAGGCTCTAGGAGTCCAATACAGACTTGTGGATGTTTTAGATTTCCTACCTGTTTACTGTTCCTACATATATGTGCTAATGTTCCTTTTTATGGGCATGTCTAGCTGATATGTATTTATATGACTTGGGAGATATTCTCTAATGTTCCTTTTATGGGTATTTATGAATTGTTCATGACAAGTGCATATATCTTTTGCCATAATTCCTGACTACTGCTTATGTTGCAGAATCCTGAGTACTTATGTCTGCTAATGTGACCACTGCATATTCTTGCAGAGTATTAGTAACTTGTGTAACGTTCTGACAGCTGCTAAGGTAGCAGGGTATTACTTACTTGTAATGTTGGTCTAATTATGTTTTGTGCAATACAGAATATTTTTACATAGCTCAGTGTTGTGTTTACTTTGTGGTGTACATTTTGCGTCACGTGTGTTGTGTGTGTTGTGCAAACGCTTTACACATTGTATCTGGGATAGGCCTGACTGCTCGTGCCAAGCTACCAAGGGGGTGAGCAGGGGTGGTTATCTTGGACGTGTAACTCCCTTGCCCTGACTAGAGTGGGTAGGTTCTGCCTGGCTGAGGTGCATACCCTAGCCAACCAGAAACCCCATTTCTAACACTGAGGATGTAGTGCATGCAGGTGTGAGTGGAGACGAGACAGTGAGGGAGGAGGGAGACGTGGAGGAGGGGGACACAGTGGAGGCAGTGGATGTTGGTATGTGTGCATGGGTATGATGCTTGTGTGAGTGCTTGTGGGATGTGTGGTGCTTATGTTTGCCTGAGCCACCCTTGTGTGTTGAGGTGTGTGCATGCTGGTCTGATGGTGTGCTTGGGATAGGCTGAGGTACAGGGGATTGGGTCTGGGTGGAGGAAGTTGGAGGGGGGAGGCTGGACACAGGGACAGTGGCTGCCGTAAGTGCTGAGGCCAGAGCCTGAAATGCTCTCTGTTGGGCTGTCTGCCCAGAATGAATGCCCTCCAGGTATGCATTTGTTTGTTGCAAATTCCTCTCAGCACCCTGGATGGCATTCAGAATAGTAGACTGCCCAACAGTGAGGGATCTCAGGAGGTCAATAGCCTCCTCACTGAGGACAGCAGGGCTGACTGGGGCAGGGCCTGAGGTGCCTGGGGCGAAGGAGATGCCCACCCTCCTGGGTGAGCGGGCACGGGACACACGCTGAGGGGCTGCTGGGAGGGCAGTGTTGGTAGGGGGGGTGGCGGCTGTACCTGTTGATGCGGGGGGCACATTGGGCCCCGCCACCGCAAGGGAGCTCCCATCAGAGGAGGAGTCGATGTCACTGCTGTCTGCTCCTGTCCCTGCCGTGGAGCTCCCCTCGCCCTCCGTCCTACTGGTGGCTTCAGACTCTGTTGTTTCGCACTCCAGGGCCAAGTGGGATGCAGCTCCCTCCTGCTCCGGTGCCACTGCTCCTCTGCCTGATGATGGTATTGCACACAAGAACAGGGAGACCACAAAAAGGGGGGGAAGACAGAAGAAAGACATGTTCAGTGCATGCAACACCACTACTGTTGGCGGACACAACAGACAGAGCAGCCCTCTGCACTACGCCATGCACTTTTAGTTCCTAGATTTATCACATGCCCATGGGGTACAAGGCCTAAGCCTGATTGTTGCACACCTGGAAGTTCCAGGAGCCTGACTGTGTGTAGATGGCACTAACCACTAGTGGGGTTGGGGTGCCACAGAGCCTGCCTCACAAGGGAACTTGCCTACAAAGCTCGCCCTGGCTTAGGGGAACCCACTGCCCACCTCCCCCACCCAGACACCTTCTAATGCGTGCAAAGTCAGCAGAATGATTGTGTACTCACCCCCTTGTGGCTGCTGTGATGCCCTCAAGCGCCCATCCAACTCACGACACACCACCACTAGGATCCGGAACATCAGGGGGCTCATGGTGCGACGGGCACCCCTCCCACGTTGGGAGGCCATCCCCAGCTGGGCCTCCGCCATCTTCTTGCTCCAGCAGCGAAGGTACTCCCATCTTTTCCGGCAGTGGGTGCTCCGTCTGTGGCGGACCCCCAGGGTCCGGAAGTCCTTGGCAATGGCACGCCAAATATCCTTCTTCTGGTGGGTGCTGACCTAGAGGAATAGTACAGGGGAAAAGGAAAATCTTTACCCGCCCGGACCGCCATCCTCTTTTGCCCACATTCCCACCCTTCCCCTGACGCACATACACTCACCGTCCGCACATGCAGTCCTCAGTCCCCCCCTTCTTCTTCCATCCACACCACTACAAACAGACATTGCCCATGCAGCGTTCTCATAGTGTACTCACCTGTTTGTCTGGAGGACCCTACAGTTGTGTGTACTGGGGGAGGACCCCATCCACTAGTTTCTTCAACTCCTCCGAAGTGAAGGCAGGGGTCCTTTCCCCAGACACATGAGCCATCGTCGCTTCCAGACAGAGGTCACAGCAGCACTTGCAGTGTAGGTCCTCTCCTGTTGAAGGTCAGGTATCAAGTGAGTGAACATAGAGGAAATGGCGGTCACGTCCACGGCGGTGCGTATCGTCATTGACTCCTGAGACCCATAGGGTCCAATGTTAACCAATGCAGGATTGCGCCGCGGTCTTTGACCGCCTACCACGACGGTGTACAACGCCTGCGCAGTTACCTCATATCCCCATGTCCCACCTTACAGGTCAGGCAGCCGCCATTTCAGGGGGCCACATGGCATTAATTTTAACTGCGTCACACCAATGTAGGCTTTGCATACACACAGTAACAGGCACATTGTGGATTAATAAATGTGTGCAAATGACATTTTGTGATACCTCAGTGTTGGTTGACTCTCTGCTCGCTGTTCTCGTCCATAGGGCACGTCCGCTGGGGCAGGTGAGGAGATGGCGGCATCCTCCGGTGTACCGACCACTGGTGGACCTGTCGACAATGGAAGAGAGACACGTGATAGTCACCTACAGACTTGATCATGCAACAATCTATGAACTGTGTGTCCAGTTGCGGCCAGACCTGATGTCAGCTATCCACCATCCCACAGGGATACCCCCTCTGGTGCAAGTCCTGTCAGTACTACATTTCCCGGCAAGTGGTTCCTTTCAAACAACAGTGGCCATTGCATCAGGGATGTCCCAGCCAATGTTCTCTAACGTGTTGTCCAAAGTGTTGTCTGCCCTGCTGAAACACATGCACAGCTATATTGTGTTCCCTCAGGTGGAGGATTTGCCCACAGTGAAAAGTGACTTCTCTACCCTGGGACATATCCCCAACATCATAGGTGCCATTGATGGGACACATGTGGCCTTGGTACCCCCCGCAGGAATGAACAGGTGTACAGAAACTGGAAGAGCTACCATTTGATGAATGTGCAGATGGTGTGTTTGGCCGACCAGTACATCTCCTATGTGAATGCCAAATTTCCTGGCTCAGTGCATGACGCTTACATTCTGAGGAATAGCAGCATCCCTTATGTGATGAGGCAACTCCAGAGGCACTGTGTGTGGCTAATAGGTGAGGACAAGGACCCTATACAGTGTGAATAGTTTTGTGGGTATGGGGTTGTCCCTACGGGTTAGCGTGTGTCTAAAAGTTGTCCCTCGACATTTGCAGGTGACTCTGGTTACCCCAACCTGTCATGGCTACTGACCCGAGTTAGAAATCCCAGAACGCTACAATGAGGCACATGGGTGAAGTAGGAGGGTGATTGAACGGACCTTCGGCCTCCTGAAGGCCAGGTTCCAGTGCCTCCATATGACAGGTGGTTCTCTCTACTACTCACAAAGAAGGTGTGCCAGATCATCTTGGCCTGCTGTATGCTGCACAACCTGGCTTTGCGACGGCAGGTGCCTTTTCTGCAGGAGGATGGTCCAGCTGGTGGTCTTGTGGCAGCTGTGGAGCCTGTGGACAGTGAAGAAGAGGAGGCAGAAGAAGAGGATATCGACAACAGAAACAACATTATCCAGCAATACTTACAGTGAGACACAGGTAAGGTCACTGCCTCACACATCTCATACTATTGTTGGAGCTAGCATAAGTCTGTCATTTTCACTCAGTGTATGGACCCTGACTTGTCACTTTGCCTTTCCATTTAACAGATGTGGGTCCCACTTTGTGCCCTCTGCTATATTTCCTCCAGCCCTACAGCTGTGTTTCATCAGTATGTTAACAATTGAATTGACATTGCTATATTCCATCGTTATTGCAATTACACATTTGTAAAAGCACAGGCTGACTCCAGATTGTTTTGTGATTGAAGTGTGTTTATTTCTGTGCAAATAAGTGGAGGGGGTTGTAAAATGGGCAGGGGTGATGGTGGAGGAATTTCCATGGCAGAGTCCAGTCTATTTGTTTCACACGTGCCTTGTTCAAAGGGGCATAGGAAGTGGAGCAAGGGCAGTTGATGGATGGACAGGGTGACAAAGTGGGACAGAAGGGTGACATTCAGGGGGTTCTCATTTTCTGGTGGGGGTCTTGGCAATGTTCTCTGTCTTGTTCCTGGATCTCAGGGACCGTTTGTGGAGTGGCTCTCCATCTACAGGGGGTGAGGTGCTGGTGTTGTGTTCGTGTTCGTGTGGCGGTGCCTCCTGTCCACTAGCGCCAGCGAAGGTGGAGGGCTGTTCATCATCCAGGCTAGTGTCAGGGGCCCCTTGTTGTGCCACAGTGTCCCTCCTGGTGTTGACAAGTTCTTGCAGCACCCCTGCAATGGTGACCAGGGTGGTGTTAATGGACTTCAGTTTCTCCCTGATCCCCAGATAGTAATCCTCTTGCAGCTGCTGGGTCTCCTGAAACTTGGCCAGTACTGTTGCCATTGTCTCCTGGGAATGATGGTACACTCCCATGATGTTGGAGAGGGCCTAGTGGAGAGTGGGTTCCCTGGGCCTGTCCTCCCCCTGTCGACCAGCAGTCCTCCCAGTTCCCCTGTTATCCTGTGCCTCTGTCCCCTGAACCGTGTGCCCACTGCCACTGCCCCCAGGTCCCTGATTGTCTTGGGTTGGTGGGTTTGCCTGGGTTCACTGTAGTGGTGGACACACTGCTGATTGACGTGTCCTGGGGACAGAGGGATGGGCCCGCTGGGTGGGTGAGGTACTGGTGTTTCTTGAGGGGGGAGGCTCTGTGGTGGCTTGTGCCAGTGTCAGGGGAGCAGACTGTCCCGAGGCCCCTGATAGGCCAGGCTGGCCATCTTGATCCAGTTGTGCAGAGCTGCTGTCATCACTGTGGGTCTCTTCTGTGGGGGGACAGGATACGTCTGGTACCTCCTGTTTGGTGACTTTGGGTAGGGGTCCTGCAGGGGTGTAAAGGCATGATTATTGCATCTGTGTGTGCCATTGTGTGCAATGTGTGAGTGACCCTGTACTCCAGTGCTTGCATTCTTGTCTAGGTCCTTGTGTGATAATTGGTTTGGGGTCTGTGTTGATATCTGTAGTGGACATGCTTGGGTGATGGGTGTCCATGCATTGGTGTTACATGCAGGGTTTGGTTTTGGGATGTGTGGGTTGTGTTGGTGGGGTATCTGTGGGTTGTTGGGGTGATGTGTGTGAGGGTAAGGGTGGGAGTATGTGATGGCATGCTGGTGGGGTGGAGCAGATAAGGTAGTAACGCTTTGACTTACCAGAGTCCAGTCCTCCTCCTACTCCTGCAAGGCCCTCAGGATGCAGTATTGCCAAGACTTGCTCCTCCCATGTTGTTAGTTGTGGGGGAAGAGGTGGGGGTCCACCGCAATCTGGTGTCTGGAGACCACGAAACGCACCTTCCCCCGTAAGTTGTTCCACCTCTTCCGGATGTCATCCCTAGTTCTTGGATGCTGTCCCACTGCATTGACCCTGTCACGATTCTGCGCAATAGCTCCATCTTCCTAGCAATGGAGGTGTGCTGCACCTGTGATCCGAATAGCTGTGTCTCTACCCAGACGATTTCCTCCACCATGACCCTGAGCTCCTTCTCAGGGAACCTGAGGTGTCGTTGAGGTGCCATGATGTGGTGTGGGTGATGTGTGAGGTGGTGTGTTTTGTGATGTGTGAGGTGGTGTGTGTTGTGATGTGTGAGGGGATGTGTTGTGTGTTGTTTCAGGGACGTGGATGCTGCTGTTTTTTTAAGGTAGTGTATTTCTCTGGCCTGCTTTCAATTTCTGGTAGTAAGGGTTTGTGGGTGATGTGGGTGTGTGCTTTATATTGGATTGGGTGTGTGGATGTGGTGTGTGTATGTGTATCAGGTGTGTGTATTTCGAATTGTCCAATATGGTTGTTTTTTGTAAATGTGTGTGTATTTTGAGTGCAGCGGTGTGTACCGCCAATGGAATACCGCGGTTGAAAGACCTCCGCGTGGATTCGTGGGTCGTGATAGTGTGGGCGTATTCTTGTTGGCGTGATGGTGTCGGTTTTGTTATCGCCAGTTTATCACTGACCTTTAGTGTGGCGGACTTGTGTGGGTGTCTGGATTATGGCGGATTCCGAGCTGTGGGTCGTAATAGCTGTAGCGGAATTCCACCGCCGCAGCGGCGTGTTGGCGGTCTTCTGCATGGCGATAAGCAGGATTTACCTCCAGGGTTGTAATGAGGGCCATATTGTTTTTCTTTTTTCCCCACAACATTATTGCTTTTAAGAAACTGCTTGTACATCCACATGACTTATGAAGTGTTTGAGATGATGAAAAATGTATTTGCATGGAACAAGAGTGCCCAGCATAGGCCCAAAAGGGCCAGATCAATGACGTAGTTTCAAGATAATTACTGAGACGGCAAATAAGCTAGATTCATATTAATTGTATGCACATTTTCATTTATTAATATCCTGATTATCTCTTATGAATGAGGCCACCAAGGACCAGTGTTGGACACCCCAGGTTTAGAGAAAAGATGATTCTGTCTTAAGGTGTTATCAATAAAGCCCTAAGAGGTTTACAATGGTGAGAATCATTAGGAGGGAATGATAGTGTTTCCCTAGATCTAGTATTTTATTATCAAAAGACCCTAGCATGCAAGAAAGTAAAGTATTTTGAATTAGTGACTGGTCTGTGAATCAGGGGCACACAGTGTCCCCCAGAAAACAACAAAAGCCCCCTCCCACCCACCTTGGTAGCACGTTGCATCATCAGTCAAGCTCATTCAAACCCCCTGGATGATTGTTTGAATGGAGATCTTTTTTAGGGGCGTTGTTACTCATGTGAGTAAGATTGTCTTTAGACTGCCCTATTTACTTTATTACAGTTGTACCTCTGACAACATTTAAAATTGAAAGTTGAATGTAGGAACTGTCAATGGTTCCCCGTTCTTTTGGTACACATCTTTTAGCTGCTCTAGGTTAGCTTTGCACCGGGTCGCTCTTTTCTATTTCTTTCTAGACCCATCTCATGTAGCCAGTCCCTGATCTATATATATTGTGCTATAAACACAATCATTCAAACGGTGGCCCATGAGTGTCCTCCATTCATTCCATGCATACATGTTGTCAACCAGGGCACATGTGAAAAAAATCACAGTTCTGGCAGTCTGCCTCAATGTGGTGCCTAGAATAACGCTGGAAGTTATCAACAGGACAGAACCAACAAACACTGAAGGCACTTCTAATTTCAAATGAAAAGCTGAATGCTTGTCACTGTGCACAGAGTAAAGCTGCACTTCAAAATCATGCTCCAAAAAGCAAAAATTGGCATTCCACACTCAACTCATTCATTAAATTGATCTCATATATTTCATAAAGTCACACAAATTCTATAGAGAAGATAATGTTAGTTTAGTTTGAGAGGTAGTGAGCCCCCAGAGCGTGCACCATCATATACCTCTGTAGCCACAGTCTAGAAAGTTGCAAAACAGAAAAAACAAAGAAATAAACTTATGGAGCTATCTGCCAACATTTTGACAGCACACTGCTTGGAGGTAGAGGATCTGGTATTATTGTGTTCTAGCTTACCTCATAAGGAGACGCTATGGTCCTATACTACCTGCAGTGTATCAGTGCACCAACTGGAAATGCCGTCACTGTTTTAAGTTGTTGTGTTATGTTCGCTATGAATGCACCCAGGCCATGCTGAGCATGGCACTGGTGTATGACGTTGCGAGCGTATGATGTTGCCGAGTGTCCGTGTGACCATTGTGCCAGCATGCCTGTATCCTGGCACTGACATTCAGAAAATTCAGCTTTCTATCCACGTATATGTGGGGGGATCAATGAGACTGCATATATAACCAAAAAATAATACCTTTGATAATTGTGCTGGTTATCCCAGCTAGTTTTCTAAGGGTCTCTATCCATGTTATCTCTGTAAAAGATAGGAAAAAGCAGGAAAGCTTGTGTATATCATAGATGCCTCTGACTGAGGGTCCCTGATTGCTATTTATAAAATATATGGAGCAGAATATTTGTTTTGGGCACATCCACACAAGTGTAGCCTCTAATATATCTTTTGATTGCAGGATAGATGTGATATTAGTTATTCCCTGTGAGTTGTAGACATGGTATTTTATCGTTTTAACCATTTATTTAGGTGTCTAGCCTAAAAATCCATCATTGTTCAATGAGTAGTAGATGGGACTGATTGGTATTATTAAAGTGATTGGTGTCCTCAATTCCCTCAAGTATTACGCACGAAAAATCTTTGGCTGAATGTCAATACTCAACATAGTATGATGTCATATGTATATTATTGCATCAGTGGCAAAAACTGCACCTGTGTTCACTAATTCTGATTGTGGCCTTACATGTTGTCATTTCCACAAAATGTATGCCACAGGTATGAAAATCATGTACATTACAATGTCGGTGCTGCCGTTCCTGTGTGACCTCAGTTGCCATACCTCTTTCGTGCCCAAGTTAATTTCCTTTTTGATGATTGGTGAAAAGGCATACTACACAATGGCTCTATAGTTCAAATCATCAGACATTCATTGTGGTACCTGGCTGCTGGTTTGATGACCAGTTCCTTGTTGTTCCTCAGATTATTAAAGGCCATCTTTTCTGCTCTTGACATGTTATTTAATTGGCTTATTGGTTCTTCGGTATACAGAGATTACTGCTTCTTTGAAGATCAAGATTTGACGATGCATTGTGGAGTAGGGATTTTGAAAGTATGATTTAATTTTTAAACCCATGTTGGTGTCTGCTATGCTCCCACCTCGGAATCACCAAATAATGCTTGCAGTTTGATCTTGGAAAACAATTCGGCTAATTCCTTTCTCAGGTTGCAAAAATTTGGTTTGGGGATGAAATATATCCTAAGCCATTGTTGAAGACCTTTAGCAGTATGATCATCGGAAAACTGCAGGAAAAGTTGATGGTCCTAATTTGCAATTTATTGGTGTTTACCCATGGTTATGTTTGTTTGGTGCTTGGTTGATTCTGTAAGTCTTTCACCTTTCTGCAGGTTACCCTCTTAGTGTCTTCTGCCTAGTGCACTTTTGTGCTTTCTTTCTCTTTCTCCCTGCCCCTTCGTACAGGAAGAGCATACATTGTTGCAAGGGAAAAAGGTAAGGCTTACATCCATGATGAGCGTGTGAGTGTAAAGGGAGATATTGGAGTTTGAAGAATGGTACTGGCCTGCAGTACTCCACTTCACCACTACTGGTATCTGAACTGAATGTTAAGTTCTGTAGTGTTGTTCAACTCCTTGGTCCACCTCTATATTTATTCTACTGCAGAGGTTTACTTGAATGCTCTTCAGTTACATAGGGGTACATCGTTTCATGAGAATTGTTTTTACATCTTTTCATGATTTGTGTATCTTGCACTGGGTTAGAAATTATTTATGTTTATGTGTTTTTTTAAATAGATCTTTAATTATTTGGATTTTAACCAACATGTCCGAAATCCTTTTGGCTGTATAAATCATCAATGAAAGCCAGCACCTATGCATTTCCATGTGACAAATGACCATTTCTTTCCGCATGTCAAATCGTTGAGGAAGATGCAAGGTTCATTGCTTACTATGAGGATTCTTGGAAGTGCTTTTGCTCCTAAGTACCTCTGTTTTAATAGACCCATGTGATCTGTCCAGATTTGGTTTCTCTGCCTGTGCTAGCGTTTGTGAAATGTTCACATTAAGGTTTAGAGCAGTGTCAACAGTTTGGTGAATCTTTAGGGAAGTGGTGAATCATAGACCTTGGATACAGTGCTGTGTTTTAGTAGAACATAAGTATTTTTAAGAGCAGGGATCTGTCATTGTTTAGCTGAGAATTTGATTAACAGGGTTTTTTGTATGTTTCTGTGAACAAGTCTAAGTCTAACTTTTCATGTAAGAAAGCTTTGAGTGCAAGGCAGAGCTGGCGAGTCAGTGATATCTTCATGCAATGTTAGAGCTGGGGCTAAGAGGACAGTTGTTGTGAGAAACAAGCATGCTTTTCACTAGGTTTTCTGAAAGACCCTTCAGACATCTAACCACCAATTTAGTTCTTAATTTTAGAACGGTACACCGAACCTCTTCATAGGCTTATCAAAAGAGATGCACCATGCTCCAGAAAATAAAACCTGCAAAATACTGAAACCAAACCTTAACTGTAGTGCAAAAATAAACTGAGCGGTGGGTCCTGTACCCGAATGGCTACAGGTGAACTGTGAGGTTTTCCTTAAATGCAATGAAGGAAGGTTGTTCCTGATAGTGCTGACATCTACAGGTAGGAGCAATGTATAAAGGAATGACTGTGCAATGATGTTTGCTATTTGTAGATGTCAGAGAAGTGTTGGATGTAAATCGCAATTCATATTAGTTGCCAAGAGTAAGTTAATTACCAAGAACAAAGTGAAAGTTATGAAAATATTTAGGAAGACACTAGTAGTTTAGAAACAGTTTGAATATGAATTAAAAGACTCTCTTTGTCCTGACGATGAAAGGAATGGAGGGCCAGATGTAGGAAATTCCTGAATTGCAACTCGCAAATTGCGAGTCAGAGAGACTCGCAATTTGCGAGTCACAATTCAGGATGCAGGATGGTGTCCCTGACACCATCTGCGACTCACAAGGGTGTCGCAAAGGCCCACCTCATTAATATTAATGAGGTGGGTCGCGATTTGCGACCCCCTTGCGAGTGGCGGCACTCACAGGGATGGTGGTCTGCCGTCCACCACCATGTCTGTGACTGCTTTTAAATAAAGCAGTTTTTTTTGTAATGCAGCCCGTTTTCCTTAAGGGAAATCGAGATGCATTACAAAAAGAAAAAATGAAACGTTTTCGTTGAATTTTTTCAGAGCAGGCACTGCCTGCTCTGAATTTTTTTTTTCCAAGCCATTCACAAAAGGGAAGGGGTCCCATGGGGACCCCTTCCATTTTGCGAATGGGTTGGTGGTAACTGCGATTGGTTTGCAACCACGTTCGCGGTCACAAAGCAATGCAGCATTGCGCTGCGACTCGCAGTCCCGTTTTGCGAGTCGGTAACTAGGTTACCAACTCGCAAAACGGGAATTGGGCATCGCGATGTGGGTTTTGCATGTCGCAAACAGCGAAATTCGCTGTTTGCGAAGTGCAAAACCTTTCCTACATCTGGGCCGGAATTCTTAATAGGGCTCCAGATGGCTTTTTGAAGCTTATTTCAGTACTTCTCCTGTGTACTGGCTAGGGGTATTTACTTCTCAGGAGACATTTCCATTTTACCTGGATTTAGTTTATGATTGCTTCGCTTGAAGCAGACAATATTTATATGTAGGGAAGCTTTCATATCACAGTATGCACTGCATGTATATTAATAGAAGTAATATGTGCCAAAGAAAAGATGACATGAGTCCTGACAATTGCATGGGGATGAATAGGTATTACGATGTCACAAAAAATCTGTGAAGTGGTTCTATATGTGTTCTGTGTACCGTAAATGATCTGCTAAATTGCAAGATAATCATATGATTTTTTGAAATGCAAAGCATCAAAAGTACAGAAGAATTTCAGCTATTTTTAAAGTTGTAGGTCAATAATAATTTTAATGTTTCACACGCAATCTAAATGGCTTGGATAGTACTTCTTTTCTGACCTCCTATATTTAAAAAAGCATATGCCAGACTTCATTTTGGCTAATTCATTCTTGAGGAAATACACCACCTCTAGAAAAATCAAAGAAAAGATCAACTGATGACTATAGACTCTATGATCAATATAAGAAAAGTCTGGCTAACACACTTCGTTGCTGTCAGAGTCTCATCGGTGAAAGAAAATGTCTATTAGCTTCAGCATTTGGAAAACTGGTGATTAGGACACAAACCACTGCGTTAAATAATGCTTAATACCACCGACATGTAGTTGGCCTAACAAATGTTATGAAAATAGCACAGAATAAGTTAAGTGTATTGTCTCAGGAATCAAAGCCCGCTGTTTCGCAGACATTTTTGTCGCGTTTTGTTATGCTTGCTGATCTCTGAAGCTATAATATCTTGAGATAACATTATAAGCCTCTCTGTCACTTCTATTTATTCTAGTGTTATCGAACAATTTGACAAAATGCTATAGCTCAAACTGGCTTAGGATCAACTAATTTGAATTGGTTGTGTGATACTTATTAGCTATAGATTTCGCATCATGCTTAGTTTGCACTGTGGTTGTTTTTTAGGGGAGAGCGCAAAGCGCTCCATCCCGTGTTGTAATCTTTATTTGGGCTTCTAACCACACCCATGTCATGTCAGTCACTTTCGTTGGTTCGTGGGCTTCCCTTTTAAAATCCGCTTGCTTTCATTAGTGAAAGGAATGCAGATGTCATTCCTTTTCCGGTGTTTAGCCCTCCTCGAGCGCACCGACCAACTACTGAAAACATACGAGGCTCAATGTTTTCCGTCCGGTTTCTGGACTACTTTTTCTCTTTGTTTAGCAGTGCAATCTCGCTGGGAACTTTGCATGACATCGATCCTGTTACATAGGTAATTGCACTTTTGCCAGTTACATAGATAATTGCACTTTTGCCGGTTGCATGGATAATTGAAACTTTTACTTTTCACTTTATATTGCAGGAAAAATCCGGTTAGTTATGTGAAACTGTTTTACTTTTCATTTTGAATTAATGTGGCAAAAAAAGTCCAGTTAGGAGTTTACAATGCTAATAGCTCTAAATCGAGCAAACGCAAGACCCATTGCATTGCAAATGCTTCTTATATATGTTACTACAGTGAAACAGACAAGCACTTCCTATCCCCCAAAACTCAGATACATCCATGTTGTGATGTTCCTATTTCTTGGGTTACGTGTGTGCTAGGTTTAGGGTGGGCTAGGCCTGGAACCTCGTTGCATTCTATGTTCCAGGACTTAATTCTGGAGCCTGGAGAAACTAGAGGTTCCAGGAACGACAGTTGGAGTGTCGAGGATGGATGTTGGGGTTGGATGTAGCTGATGCGGATTCCTGTTTCGGTTGGCTGTATCTTCAATAAAATTTACCATATTTCCAATGTGTTGCCGTCATCTTAACAATCCAATAGGAGGGAATGCGTACTACTGCATGTTGTAAGTCATAAGTCACAAGTTAGTGTACTGATTTGATAAAATGAAGATTTCTCGGGTGCTCAGTTAACCACGCAGCTCTGTCAAACTAAACAGTCACAACTCGCTGCCCTCTGAAGGGGCATGGTGGGTATGATGCGGAGGGGCAGGGGGGATTAACATTTAATAAAATATTACATTTTTTTAAAAACTTACCTCTTCCATCATGCCACGCCGCTCCTCTTCCTCTTTCTCTCTTTCTCTCCCTGCGGCCAATACTGAAGCTGGGTTGGCTGAGAGGGCCCAGCCAGGGTGCTCCCAGGCAGAGTGGGAGCCTGTGCAAGCTCTCTCCAGCCCGGCAACTGTGTTGCTGGGCTGCAGAGAGCATACTGCGCATGTAAGAGACGGCTGGCCAAACATACATGCGCAGTGAGGGGATGAGGGAAGTGCACAGTGCACTCCCCCTCAGGGTCTCCAGCCCCAGTGCCCCCTCCCATTTAACAAACAAAACAATAATAAACCTGGTTCAGTATTGTTTCATTTGTTAAACGAGATTTGCAGTGGCAGCTGCTGGCAGCGTGGGGGGTGGGGGGGTGGCGACGCTCCACTGCCCTAATAGAGAAGCCACCCCTGTAACTAGCCTCTCTTCTGTCAAAAGTGTGAGAACCCTACCCTGATCAGATGTGTAAGCCAGTGCCATTATAATGAAAAGGGGAAAATTGTACATTGAGTGATTTTGAGGTGTGAATGTAATTGAAATGTGTAAGGTAAGTGCAGGTTCCCATACAACTCATGCATCTCTGCATGGGTCAGGATGTTTTGGAGAGAGAGTGAATAGTAATAAGAAAAAAAAAAGGCTGAAACATGGCTAGGAGGGAGATGTTTGGCTGTAATGTAGGGCACTCCTTGAAATAACAATGAAATCTTCTAAAGCTACTTAAAGGCAATTCAAGATCCGAATATAGAGAGGGAATAAAGGTACCTAGAATAGAGATAGTCAATAACGGAATTAACATTTTGAAATGGAAACATTGGATGACCAACAAATATAACACCTAAATTTGAAAATATTTTCAAGCCATCCTTTGAATTATAAACAGCTACTGAGTGACCAAGGGGCATATGTATGGGACTGTGATGCAGTGCAGCAAAGCAAGTCACATTGCTGCACTTCTTCACTGTGTGCCAGGAAAAGGTGATAAATGTGCAGTATTTAAAAGACTATGGCACATTCCTGCCTTTTCTCCTACACTGGCCCCATTTTGTCTGCCTAGTGTCAATGCTGGTAACCTTGCACAGTGGTGCAATGGTGCTTCTGTTGCATGATCGATTGTTTTTGTGCAGAAAAGTGCACCTTCCTGCAAAAGAATATCCCTATTTTTTCTTTGTTTGAGGCAGAATGCAGCACACAAAGAAAGAATATCTCCCATTTTTTCTTTATTCAAGGAAGAATGCATTACACAAAGAAAGACGAGAAAACATGGAGTTATAAAAATATATTTCCTTGTTCAGCTTCTCCTGGGGAGATGCATCTGTTTTGAAGACTGATGGATTTCGGCGGCAGCACTGCTGAGCGTGGGGGACTAAGACTGGTTCCACACCGTGTGACAGCTGTCAGCCTAACCCTTTTGGTTAGCTAGCATCACCTCACCAGAACCCAATATTAAAGGTGATTTGTGACAGCCTATCGCTTGACACTCTAAGACTCCTCAGGGAAGTCAAGGTGGAATAGATCATAACCTTTTCTCTCAGTTATACACATCCCATACATGCAAAAGGCAAACAGAAGCAGGATGTGGTTCAATATATTTATTAAAGCAAATGCATTCTATGTAAAAAGGCATGAATTGTGATCATTAGGATAATGAAACATAATAGCATTAGAGAGGTGACAAGGAAGAGTCCCACCATACTATCACAATAGTGATTCTAAAATCTGTACCTGCACTAATAAGATTCTACATGAGAGCAATAGCAGTGTTAGCCCCAATCTGTCCATCTAGTCCCCCAAAAGACACCCAATCTCCATATCTGTATTATAGGAAGCAAAGAGGAATCTTGGTCTGCTGGGAGTCCTCCCACATATATGAGGAGAAGGTGCAGAGTTTGAGCGCAAACTGCGAAGACAATGTGCAGCGTGAGATGGCAAGCTGACTGGAATGCCCCCTCTAAGATGGTGGGGACAGAGTGCTGTTATAAATTAAAACATCTGATGTTCCAAGAACTGCCCAGACATGACAACCCATATTTTGTCTGTGTAGCAGAGACATCTCTTTGTAGCACCAATACCCAGAAAACGATCATGTTCAACCTTGGGTTGAGCACAGTATGAAAATGTCATGCAAAGAAATTAACAACATACTCTGCGTGAAAGGGTAACTGATAAAAAGAATAAAACATCTATACAAAAATGAAGCTTGTGCTAAATTAGGAAGTGGAATAAAATGAAATGCAACTAGGTAAAGGGGTACATGCCGCAGGCACGGAACTAAAATAATATGCCTGTATGAATGGTAAAATAACCCCACAATACTCTCCCCATTGTTGGTGCAAAGGTTCAGAGGTCTATAATAAACCTAATAATGAAATCGCCACCATTCCGACATTACTACTAAAAGAAAGCTGAAATAAAAATAAAAAGAGATAAAAATGAACATGTTGACAAGCAGGACTGACCAAAGTCGAGCCAAATAAAAAAAAAGGTCACTTTAGAATTTCATAAAAATTTAGATACAAACTAAGACCAAATAACATAGGATCAACAGTAATCATGATTCTTTAAAAAATTGCCAATGTCATCAATTGTTATGGATTCCAGGAAAGACCCCACTTTGGCAGGTGTTAAAGTAACCAAGTTGTGACAAAGGAAAGTGAGGGAGCACTCATGTTCCCTTGCCTCAGCCATGGCTGCAACTGAGGCAGCAATATCCTGTGAAGTGCCAGGTGCTGTAGCACCAACAAAAACTTGATCCACAAAGTGCAGCTTGTAAGAAGCCTTTTGTAGCAACTGTAATCTCAGTTTGCATGTCAGGTAATGAACCCTCATCAAGGACACCAACAGACTTGCGTCTGAAGAAGGTACAGGCTGCATAGCAAGACACACTTCCAGTGCATGTTCGAATGGGCACTACAAACATCAAAAGACGGGCTGCACACAATGGAGAACCGGTCTGAATGATAAAGACCAGTTAGGCTCCAGTTCATTCAGGAGTGGTGCCCCAAAATTATTCGTTCACGACACAGTTGGGCTGGTGGAAGAGCCATTAGTCCTCCTTGTTGAGATGGGGCAGCCATTTTGACGGAAAAGCAGCAACAGTAAAATGCTGTCAATTAATGCCAAAGTAGCAGGAAATCCCCTAAAAACACTCAGAAAAATTGAGTGTATGGCTGAAGGTATTACGCCAAAGATAGAAGAAAAGGCACTGACAACACCAAAACTGACAGTCTTAAAGAAATGTACAATCCCAGCAGTGTTGGATGCATTGAATATGTGACATATGTTCACCGAAATGTATTGGAAAGTTGGTATTTAAAAGGGACTGTATCTCAGTGGATGACCTCACCACTTGGAGAGCATAGGTCTTGTGGACAGGTGTAAGCACCATGTTTGTTTTAAACAAAAGAGCCTTCAGTCTGCTCAGCTTGTCGAAATTTACATTTTGAGTAGCTATATCAGGCCAAATTTCTGCCACTTTTATCTCTCACTTGGGAGACTAAATCCGGCTTGCATTCCACAACAGTTTTCTCCATTCAGCATCACATAACTCCTATTTGAGGGCACCTGAAATGCTAGACAAATCAAAGGGACAGGAACACCCTTCAGATACCAAGCTAAGTTTGCAGCTGAAGCAATAACTCTTTCATGCCATTAAAACATTTGTGCACAAAGGGTAGCTCCCATACCTCATGGATGTAACTGTTTCCGAGCTTCTCAAATCTGCCTACTGGAATGTGCTTCAAATAGGAGATGAATTGAAGTGTTGAAATGGGGTGATTGTCAACCCGGTGTATTAGACTGCAGATGGTATTTCCACACAGTGAAAGACAACTTTTTGATGTTAAGCTTAATATAAGTTATATAAGTTACTTCTTTCTTAGCCATTACTTTTTGCTGTTGTGTCAAGTTAAATGAGGTAAATAGGTTCCTGGATCTGACATGTTGCCAGGGCAAGCAACCATTTTTCAGAACTTGTAATGCCCAACCTAACTGCATAATGGACCTAAGATGACTCTGTTCACGGTATAAAAATGACACATCATTTTCTATGATGTAAATTGCAGATGAAGCAATGTGCTTAAGCGTGTAAATGCAGTTAGGCAAAATGCTCATTCCATAATCCACAGTGGCAAGAGCTTTCTGCAGGTTTCCTGATCTATCTGGCTCAACCAGGCAACCGCTTTCACTTGGGATAGTATCCAAATTTTATGATATATTGCATGCAAGAAGCTCTTTGTGTGTAGTTTTCTGGGGCCTAACAGAAAATCTCATAAATCTGTGTTTTTCTGACAGTTGACTAAAGTGTTCCTTAATGGCTGTTAATGTGGAAGGTTAAAACCATTGTTGATATAGTTTGCCAACTCTATGTGTGGTGATGATGTCAGGGTTTTGTTGTGAGATGTAACAAGGGTCAGGTCGGCTCGCTCTAAAATCCCTCTGGAGTTTACAAACATTGCATGACAACCATTTGTGTCCACTGGCCACAATAACCACCCATTGGGACCTGAAAGTGGTGAATTAAATATTCAATTTTGACCCCATCCATTGATCTGCTCTTTAGTGACATTTAAGATCTTTTGCCATTTACCAAAATTAGACTCTGGCGCAAAAACTGGGAGAATTACATTTCTTAATTTTTGCTAAGCCCAAAAAAGTTGTTTTAGAATATAATTTGTAAAGGAATAAGGCAAGATCTAAACAAACCTTGCCTGTATTTACAAATTCTAGTTCCCCACACACTCTTTAAGTAAATTGACTTCAACCAATATTCACAGCCTTTTATAGCCAACTAGAATAAATCAATTTAGTAATTGTCAATAGAACACTGGAATTTCACAGGTGGCAATTTAAAACAATAGGACATTTTTGATATCATGCCCAGTAAAATATGCACATTTTTCAAAATATGTCTTGGAACTTCCCATCAGCTGAGGTAAGCAATGTTCCCATTGTGTATAATTATGAACAGTTCTTGGAGTGCTGGCTTTATATATAAAATGATGTTCGCAATGAGGGTAACAGCAAATTTCTCCAATATGTGCAGTTGTTTGATAAACGTCTTCGCTCTCAAACACAGTATAATTTTCAAGCTCAGAAAGCATAGAATCAACTGTTTTACACCCCAATCATCAGAAACAACACCTGGTGTTATTATTTACTTCAAAGAAACTTTGCATACATATGGGATTTGAATAATTTCCATTGGTTTGATGTATTGATTGGTACTTTATCCCACACAATCCCATTAGGAATCGGAATAGCTGAAATGTTCACTAGGGAAAAGATTATGACCATGTATTATTAAAAAGAAAATGATCACAAAACTAATCAAGAGAAGGAAGACAAGCAAAGTTAACAGAATCCACAGATAACTCCATGGGCGAATTATATTGTTATTTTTGAGCCAATTAAATAGCTTACGCGCTCCTAATACGTGTGCTGCAGAAGACACTGAAGAATTTAAAAAGGAGTCATTGATGTCATCTGCAAACACTGGACCTGATGTTGTGGTTCGTAGAAAACAATTCCATCCGTTTGTGTAGGATTTGAATAAGATATCTCAGAACTATGGACATTTTTTGTCTTAGATGTAGTGACAGATACTAATGAAAGTTCATTTCCCAGGCTTGGGGAAATTTCATCACTGTTGCTTATAATGTATAGAGGCACATCCTTATTGGCAGTGACAGTGGTTCGGGAACTTCTCAGGAATCCCTGTGATCTATTGTGCAGGACTGACCACATGGTGTAACTTGACATTATCAATTGAAATAAAGCGGTTTTCTTTGGAGCCAGGCAGCAGTGGTAGTATGACAGTTCTGGTACTGTGTGTTCTCAGGGCTAGAACCGGTGCTCGATATGAAGGGCCAAATTATTTTTTATAGCAATCTTTTCTCGCACTAGATCCTCAACTTTTGGAATCCAGCCGGTGCATGTGGTTGGTGAACCCCTCATTCCCAAGTTGGCAGCACATGCAGATATGTTTTTATCACAGAACTGTTGTAATTTCTGCAAGTCAGTAACACATTCATCTATGTCAAAAGGTGTGCCTGCTGCCACCGTACCAGAGCCATCAAGATCCAGGACATACATAGGTATGCCAAACAGTACCTAATATGAGGTACACCTTTCCAAAGACCTTCTGGGCAGATTATTAAGTGCTCTTTGGAATCCACATGGGTGGTTAAGCCAACTACTACCCGTACCTAGTAATCTTGCTTTTCGGAACTGCTTTAACTCTTGGTTTTCTGCTCCACAACCGTGTTTCCGTGAGGATGATAGGGAGATGAGAAAAGGAGTATGACACCCTACACCACCATGGTGTCCCTAAATGCCCTGGAGGCAAAAGCAGGGCTCTGCTCCTAATGGAATGCTGCATCTGCATATGTCCAGAGAAAGACTTGCAGATCTTTAATAACAGTTTATGCGTCAGCTGATCATTGTGGCCATACCATAGAAATCTGGCACAAGAATCAACAGTGACTAAGATGTATTTGTATGCATCATCAGGTGGGAAGGGTACCACAATGGTCCAGGTACACACATTGTAGTTTGTTTGAAATTAGGAGGGGTGTCTGCAGTAGGTGCCTGACAATGGACTCTCCTATTTATGGACATATATCACAATAAAGACATACTGTTTGGTCTGTTTGTATTCACCTGGCCACCAATAGCGTTTTTGCAGTAAGGAAATAGTGGCTACCATACCTGATGGGCAGAACCAACCCCTTCACGCACTGCCTTTATGAAATCTAACCTTTGTTCTTGGTTGAGGGTCACACAGTCACCCATTTTTGGTATGGTTGCAAATGCAACATTTTCGGCACTTTAGTTGGTAGGTTTGCTGTCAGAAGAAGCTTTCACAGCACACAGTGTTTCATCATCCAACCTTATATGAGTAATCACAGCAACAGAAGCTGTAGCTATTGCTGACTTGGCTGCTTCATCAGCCATGGTGTTTCCTGCAACATATACTTCTACACGTTGATGGCCCAGACTACACACTACATGGGCATTTGGTAGCATTTCCTTCAGGTCTGCTACCTTCCCCACAGAAATTGGTGTTTGATGGTGTTTTCTTTTAAATCTTTGAACCCATTTTGGCCCAGTAATGCAGATATTCACTAAAGGACTGGACAGAATAGTACAAATCACACTCAGAGTTAACAGTTCAGGATCCATATGTTCCAGTGCCAAGATTAGAACCTTAAGTCTGCTAGTTGAACAGTGCAGTCCCCTAGGGTCTGCTTGTATGTGTTTTGAGGGTAGAATTTATCATCTCTCATGAAACGGCTCACAATCGTGCCTGCAGCAGAGTAGTTTCACTTAGTGTCTGCCTCAGGTTGTGCTGAATCATGTGTGTAAAGAATCATTTGATATTGATCGAGAAGCAAAATGTTTGTATGTATTGGTTATTCAAGCTCCTATTGAAGAAATTTGAGGTTCTGAAGTTTTGGATCAAAAACAGTATCAACATCAGTGGTAGTCAAAGAGATGGCCTATTGAATTCAATGTGGATGTGATGCTTTTACGTTTGGAATGCTCGCTTTTGTAGCAGCCTCTAAGGCTAGTATTAGGGTCATGACAGTAATGTGTTGCACTTGGGCAAGAGGTCTCTCTTTTATGACAAGCCATCTGAACAGCAGTCAGAATTTTTTCAGTGGGAGCAAAGCGTTGTCCAGCAGTGGAATACAAATGTGATTTGTATGCTATTGGAACTGTGTCATCTTCATTGACTTTTACATAGGTGAACCAGCAATTACTCTGATGACCACGTTTGTTTTGTTATCACATGTGTGTAAGTGTTCTGCTTCAAGCATGTCTTTCTGCAATGCTCAAAGAATGTGTGTGTGTTCAACTGTCCACAATTTATCTGGAAAGCCTGGGTGTATGAAATCATAGAGTGGTTTAATGTTTTGTGCATAATCTGGAAGCTATGTTGTGCCAAAATTGAAAATGGGCAACAATGAATGGAACTTTTTGATAGCATTTGGTGGTTGTAACTGTGCACACTTTTCTAGAACGTTGGGTGCCAGGCTCTTTCCTTTTTTTGTTTTCTCAAAATTGTATTTGTAACCTAATTCGGCATATCCCACAACAATGTTGTCCACATTAGGTGTTTGAGCAGGTCATCAACTGTTAGGTAGATATCATTGCACAGGGCAATGCCTTGGGGTCAATATTGTGTAGTATAGCTGTTACACATGGTGAGAACAGGCCAGGGCTGTTCTTATACCCTTGTAGGAGCCTGCAAAATTTAATTTGAGAGCCAAGCATGCTAAAGGCACTTAGATCCCTACTTTCAGGTGCACGATTTTGGCAGAAAACCCAGTTGGAACAAAGTTTTTTTGTATTTTTTGTGCACTATATTGTTAATTAGTGTGGGCATTTTGTATGACAGCAAAAAGAACAGATGATGGATGGAATGCTGAACAATGCAAACATTCACCCCCAGTCACAAAGGTCTTGGTTTATTCGATCATTTTTTTGCCCACCATGCCACCTCAGTTTGGACCCAACCGTATGCAAATTAGCCTTGACCCTGGTCCCAGTGGGAACAGACAAGCCTGGTCCTCCCTGGACTGGAAACAAGCAGCCTGAACTGTTTCTGGGGTATTACCCCTCATCAGCCAGGCTAAATTGAATCCAGGGGTGCAGTGAGCATGGGACCCACGCCTGGGAATACCCTTTCACTTAGGCAACAGTTGCCCTGGCGGAGAACCAGGTTGTAATCAGCAGGGTTCAGCGCTCCCTGGCTGATCCCAACCTGCACCCACCATCAGCCCCTCAGGAACATTGTTCCCAGGGAAGAATGTGGTCATTTGATGGTCCTATCGCCAAACTCTTAATTTGGTAGTCAGACCGCCAAACCAGAGGCGGTCATGACCGCTCACCGTGAGACTGGCAGTCTGTTGACCGCCAGACTCCTAATGAGGCCCTTAGTCCTCTTTCCCTTTTGCCCAGTGTGTCTTCCCATGCTTGGCTTGTACATTACAGCATGTGCCCTGAGAAAAGAGGCAGGGTATACACAACCAATAAAATGGTAAAAGCCTTTCACATCCATGAAAAGTGAAGTCTTTCTACTAATATTGTCTCGGTAAAGTGTGCTTGGTTCAAGGCTGAATGCCTCCAGTAGACAGACGAGGACTTAAAGTATTGAAAATAATTGGAAAATCAAAGATTGTCAACAAGTATCAGGCCATTAATGGGTGATTCCTTGTTATGGATAGACAGCTGCAAATATAGATCAGTGTTTGATATGACAGAAGGCATAGATACCATGGGCTTGATCCTTATAGTGCCTGTGAAAATTCAAACAATTAGACATACACTAGACTAAGCTTCTCCCTCAATATTGTCCTAGAAATTTGCATTGTAGCCACAGGTATGTTTAGGGAAGTTGCTTATCAGCCATCACTTCAAAAGGATCAATAGACCTGACTGATTTGCTACCATTCACCCTGAAATAGGAAAACTAAGCTGGAAGGTTAAACAGACAAATTATGTAAGTTCTGCCGGCATTTAGACAAAATGGGGCATCCACAATGAGAGCTCCCGACATGTTCCATGGCTGATTGTCGAATGCATCAGAGGGGTAGTGCGTTGCGGCGAGTACATGATATGTTGTGGATAGGCTTCCTAGGAGCTCCAAGCATGTTTTTAGTCTTGCAGCAGCAGCATAACGGTGCGTGGGCAAGCGCTACATGTTTCTGGCGTCTCTCAGAATTTTCTTTTTGTACTGCCCATGACCACCCCTCCCACTGAGTGTTGATGCAGGCTCAGTGCCTGATTTGGTTCCCCGAGCACGTTTTTTCTCATTTGAATAAACTTGTGGACCCAGTTTGAAATTGGGGCACGCTGTGTTTACGAGTAACAGTTGACAGACTTTTTAATCACCTGAGGCCACGATAAGGCACTGTGGACAACATAGTCAGCATGACGATGGAGTCTGCAAGCGGTGAGTGAACTCTGCATGCTCAATGCACAAGCACTGTCCTAGGGAGCTTTCTTTTTTAATATTGGGAGGTTAAACATAAGGGGGGGCGAGGCATCATACCAAGCAACATCAAGTTTTCAACTTATGCACCCTCCCCCCTGAGGGTGGCATTAGGCTGTCTCACCGGGCTGGTGGAAGCTTTGGACCACTATGGAATCCGCCTGCATATGTGCAGGTGCAGTTTGTGGCCTCTAAGCAGCACCTGAACAACGGAGGGAGTTGCAGGGTGCTTGTTATATTTTTTTTTACAAGGAAAAGGATTGCACAAGAACCACAGTGTAAAATATGCTCTGCCAATAAAACTACCAAGCCTGCATGCAATTTGAAAGGCAAATGCCTGTCTGCACTAGACAAAACTTCAGGCTTAGGATCAACTCCTCAGATGACTCAGATGTGCTCCTTATCCCCTTCTCTGTGTCGGCCTCTACCTCCCCTTCTCACGCAACTAGCTTGGTTGTGGAACATGACTTTGAGTGCAGCAAGATGGTGAAGTAGAGCCGGGGGTGAGTCCAGGATCCCAGACAGACACACCAGCCCATTTTAGAGCATACTTTACTTTGACCGTAGCCCACAGTTAAAGCCTGGCTATGCCTGTTCAGGGGTGAGTGTCCTCAGAATTACCTGCTATTTGCTATAGTCAGATCCAAGGAGCTAACGGAACCCCCCCGAGGTTAATGCAGTTAATTGATTACTCATCAGGGGAAAGACAGGCCTGACGCAATTCAGTGCCCATGGCAAAATGGTCTCTGCCCAATATCCAATGCTGCTCAGACCCTTATATTTCTTATAGCAGGATACCGATGGTGCTCCCCTTTGGCTCAATGGGGACTGAGATAGAACGTCAGGGAATAAACAGTATGGCAGGAAATATGAGAACCTCTCTTTCAGGTCATCCTGAGTTAGCTATTTAAAGCCCGAAGGAAGGTGAGAAGGATGGAAAATGTGCTATGCCAACAGAGAGCTTGCTTCTTAAAATTTTGGCGAACTCAAAACTTTAAAACAGTCACACTAACGCAGATCGAAGCCAAATTAAATCTTATAAGTAACAATATGCAGCAATTGAACAACCGTATTAAGAAGGTAGAGCAACGGGTGTCCAATCTGGAAGATCAGGGGACCCGTCTGGAAACCTCAGTTGCTAGATGTCAATCAGAACTGGCCGACCTACAGATACGGATGGATGTCGCTGAAGATAGACCATGCCGCTTCAATTTAAGGTTCACTGGGGTGCCAGGAGGCTGAGTGAATGGGCAGACTGTTATCAAATTAATCTCAGATCTTATGAATCAGCATGTCTTCCCAATATCAGTGAATGGAAACATGGATCTCACCATAACGCATGCTCATCGAGTTCCAGCAGTTCAGCCCCCAGTGCAAGATATCCTCAGACGATATTAGTGAACTTTGGGAATTATCTTATCAAAGAGCATATTCTGGCACTGACAATCAAAGCTAAGGCTTATCAAATCCCAGAGGATTAAGGGGGTCATTACGACCCTGGCGGTCAGAGACCGGCAGGGGTAATGTGGCGTCCGTACCGCCAACAGGCTGGCGGTACGGAGACCCGTATTATGACAGCGGCGGTAGCGCCACGGTCGCACCGCCGGGGCCGGCGGTTTCCTGCCGTTTTAGCCCCGGTGGTGATAATCCACCAGGGGAGCGCTGCAAGCAGCGCAGCTCTTGGGATTATGACCCCCCTACTGCCAGCCTGTTTCTGGCGGTTTGCACCGCCAGAAAGAGGCTGGCGGTAAGGGGTGTCCTGGGGCCCCTGGGGGCCCCTGCACTGCCCATGCCACTGGCATGGGCATTGCAGTGGCCCCCTAACCGGGCCCCGGGCAGCTTTTCACTGTCTGCATAGCAGACAGTGAAAAGCGCGACCGGTGCTACTGCACCCGTCGCACGGCCGCAACACCGCCGGCTCCATTAGGAGCCGGCTCCTATGTTGGGGCCTCATCCCCGCTGGGCCGGCGGGCGTAAATTTGGTTTGCGCCCGCCGGCCCAGCGGGGATGTCGTAATGGGGTCCGTGGGAGTGCGGCCGCATTGGCGGCCGCACGGCGGTTAACGCTTGGCGGGCGGCAGTAGCCGCCCACCAAGCTTGTAATGACCCCCTATATGTTTAAACTTTTTTCAGACATGTCTGCGCTTGCAGCATGGAGGCGGCGTGAACTCAAATAACTGTTTACTGTTTTCCAAAAGGTTGGGGGTCCCGCGGGACTAGTACAACAATCAAAACTCAAAATTATTTTCAAGGGACAAATATACTTCATATGGTTGATACTGCTAAAGCCCTCCTGCTCTCAATATGGAATTTAAAGGAGGGGGCAGGGTAGTAGAATGTGAAACTTAGGCTGAGTAGGGAGGTTGCTGGGTTGAATCTCTAAAGTTTATAAGAGCTATGATTATATACTTAAGATCCTCTCTGTTGCCTTAGGTGATAACGGCGCCATATCAAGACACCTTTTTTGGGTTGGTGTTGTTGGAGGTTGTAGATGTGGGGGTTGGTCGAGACAGGGACACTTGGAGGGGTTGAGGGGGGAGAATGACCTTAGAGTCCCTAGGTGGGGGAACCATCAGGTATAGGTCACTCAGGAAGGGAAGGGGAAATGTGAGTGCACACAGTAGGGAGGTATTAGGTTATGGGTATGGGGTAAAATGAGATCCTAAAGATGATGTATTGGATGAGGTGTGGATTCATGGGGAAAAACATGGGGAGTGTAGGCAGTAGACCTATAGAGGGGGGTAGGGTAAGATATGGACAGTATTGACCGTAGGGTTTGTGGCTGATGGAGATGGGTCGGAGACTTGTTGAATACTTTAATTACTGGGCAGCCCTGAGATTGGATCAGTACTTCTGCACTATATGCACTTTAAAGGTAATGGGGCTGGGCCGGGCTGTGTATTGGGCAGGCTGTATTTTAAATGTCTACACCTGCTGCTCCTCAACCAAACAGCACATGATCCCAATGCATCATTGCAGACGCTTGAGGTCCACTGGGCATTATCCTGTAGGCTTACATGTTTGGGGAATAATTTGCAGGGAAAATTCCCTAGAGTATATAGATGGCTCTATATAGTTATTCTGTACTGCAGTCACCTTAGGTGCAATTTGCACTCTATGCATTTTTGCACTTTGATTCCAACTCTTGAGAGTATAAATAGTAGGGGCAGTTCTCCATTGCACATAGATGGTCTGCACGTTATTGTAACTATGCACCATAATCACTTTATGAGTATCTTGCACTGAAGGCATATTTGCACTCTGATTTTTCCTTGTAACATTGTTTTCTGGGTACCGCAAATGCCAACCAGTCAAAACGACGCTTCTGTGCTAATTTTGTGTAATGGCTGAATTAAACTGCATAGTAAAGGTTGTCTCTCTGAATGATGATGGCCTAAATAATAGGAAGAAGAGGGATGCAAAAGAAGCTTGGTTTAAACCAGAGAATCCTTCTGTAGTTTTGCTGCAAGAGACCTATATCACAGCTAAGAAGCTCCTGGAAATTTCCATGCTTAAAAACTGGGCAGATTACACAGGATTTTCAACTGCTCAAGTCGCACACAGGGCCACAGCAGTCTTCTTGACCAGAGGACTAGGGGCACATGTGCTAGATTTTGTTAGCGACAAAAATGTTGCTGGTGTTAGGTGAATTGCTCTTGTCTTCCAAAGGACTTATGCTTGGGAGATATTACTCCCCAGTGGAAGATAACCCTGGGTCTTACGAGGAACGTTTTCAATCTCTAATACAAGTGCCCAGGGAAATTATTATTGGTGGGGATTTTTATTTTCTTCAATACCCATGTATAGATTCCTCAGTAAAAGAGAAAAAGCAGATAAAAATGAGAGTCGTGGGAGTTTTTCAGACTTATTTAAGCATAATGGCACCTGGCAATCCCTGGAAGGAGGCTTTTCCATCTACGGTAGAATCAACATGTTTCTCCAGTCGATTTTGCAGCTCATCACAGATTGACTTTTTCCTATTAACAAAAGCTTTAGCTCTGAAGGATAGGTGGCCACTGTATAATGGTTTCTCAGATCATGCATTTCTTGTTCTTGAAGATGCATTGGAGAGAGGTGCGCCCTGACCTGGGGGAATCGTAGGTTGGGCACATCTTAATAAGTAGCAAATTCAAGAGGAAGGCTGGGTTTAGATTTGCAAAGAGGAGATAAGAAATGTCTTCTGTCAGAATCACAGACCAGCCCCTCCAAGTATTGTATGGGACTCTCTGAAAGCATATATATACAAGGTATTATGATAGCAAGGGACGCTGCTAACAGTTGCAGTATTAGACAACAGAAGCGGACCCTAGCAGAGAACGTGCAGTAGAGCTTGGAAAAGTTTTTAAATCACCCCTCAAGAACAAATAAGTACATCTTAGATCATGCCAAGCTGGCTTTTAGCGAACTGTTTGTTAGTAGATGTGAAGTTACATACCTGGCGTATAGGCAGAATGTTTATGAGGAAAGCAGTTTTACAGGTACATTTTTGGCATGGGAAGCACGTGCGCATGTCACCAGCAATGGGATTTCTGCACTGAAATGCCAAAACTCTGGGATAAGATACACAGAACTTAGCAAGTTGGGGGAAATTATGCAACATACAGACAAATATACAGTCAGAATCAAATGGTTCATAGTGAAGCACTAGGGAAACTCATAGCTGAGCTCACTATCCCCACTCTCTGTAACGAAGATAGGGAAAGTACCTCCTGTCCTTTAACAAAGGTTGAACTGGTGGAGGTGATGAAAAACCTTCTGAATGGAAAGGTATGTGGTCTGGATGGCCTTCAGGCAGAATTTGTGAAAACCTCTATTGATGTTTTGGCAAATTATTTTTTACTGGTTGGCAATTCAGTGTTTCAGGAGGGCACTATACCAACATCATTTCATGCAGGAAATACAGTTAGCTTCCTAAAAAAGACAAAGATAGCGAAGATCCAAATTCATACCACCCCATCACGCTTTTGAATTCTGACTATAAGATCATCAGGAAACTTTTGGCTAACCGCTGTAACCCGATAGCAGCCAAATTGATCTATCATGATCAAAATGGGTTTGCTGCTTGGCATCAATTAGCAGCAAACACACATTTCCTAGCCGAGGCTTTAGATTATTTCTCTGTTAATAGTATCACTGCTGTCATCCTTTTGTTGGATGCAGAAAAAGCCTTCAACCTGGTAGTGTGGGAAACGCTCTCTGATATCTTAGCGAAATTTAGAGTCCTCCTCCAGATCACCGGATTGGGGCAAAGGATGTATCAGAGCACGGAAGCCAATATTATAATAAACTCTGTAGATGTGGGTAAATTAAAGGTTTATCAAGCCTTTAGCTATTTCTATCAGACAGTATGCTGTGATGTGCTGTAAGGAAATGCATCCTTGGCATGGTTGTAAGGAAATGCCTCCTTGGCATGGTTACCCCATGACTTTTTGCCTTTGCTGATGCTAAGTTATGATTTGAAAGTGTGCTGGGACACTGCTAACCAGGCCCCAGCACCAGTGTTCTTTCCCTAAACTGTACCTTTGTCTCCACAATTGGTACAACCCTGGCACTCAGGTAAGTCCCTTGTAACTGGTACCCCTGGTACCAAGGGCCCTGATTCCAGGGAAGGTCTCTAAGGGCTGAAGCATGTCTTATACCACCCTAGGGACCCCTCGCTCAGCACATGCACACTTCTTCACAGCTTGTGTGTGCTGGTGGGGAGAAAATGACTAAGTCAACATGACACTCCCCTCAGAGTGCCATACCAACCTCACACTGCCTGTGGCATAGGTAAGTCACCCCTCTAGCAGGCCTTACAGCCCTAAGGCAGGGTGCACTATACTACAGGTGAGGGCATAGGTGCATGAGCATTAGACATTGTAAGTGCAGGGTAGCCATAAGAGTATATGGTCTGGGAGTCTGTCAAACACGAACTCCATAGCACCATAATGGCTACACTGAAAACTGGGAAGTTTGGTATCAAACTTCTCAGCACAATAAATGCACACTGATGCCAGTGTGCAATTTATTGTAACATACACCCTGAGGGCATCTTAGAGATGCCCCCTGAAAACATACCCGACTTCCAGTGTAGGCTGACTCTGGCCACTGCCCCCACTTTTTGCGGCAAGGCTGGAGGAGATAATTAGGAAAACAAGGAGGAGTCACCCAACAGTCAGGACAGCCCCTAAGGTGTCCTGAGCTGAGGTGACTCTTACTTTTAGAAATCCTCCATCTTGTGGATGGAGGATTCCCCAAATAGGATTAGGGATGTGCCCCCCTCCCCACAGGGAGGGGGCACAAAGAGGGTGCAGCCACCCTCCAGGACAGTAGCCATTGGCTACTGCCCTCCCAGACCTAAACACACCACTAAATTCAGTATTTAGGGGCTCCCCAGAACCTAGGAAATCAGATTCCTGCAACCTTAAGAAGAAGAAGGACTGCTGACCTGAAGCCCTGCAGTGAAGACTGAGATGACAACTGCTTTGGCCCCAGCCCTACCGGCCTGTCTCCCAACTTCAAAGAAAACTGCAACAGCGACGCATCCAACAGGGACCAGCGACCTCTGAAGCCTCAGAGGACTGCCCTGCAACCAAGGACCAAGAAACTCACGTGAACAGCAGCTCCGTTCAACATTCTGCAAGTTTCTTGCAACAAAGAAATGACTTTACATTTCCCGCCGGAAGCATGAGACTTGCCACTCTGCACCTGACGCCCCCGGCTCGACCTGCGGAAAACCAACAGAGCGTGAGTAGTCAGAGACGACCCCCCTGAGCACCCACAGCGACGAAGGTGGTTGAGCCTTATCACATACCACACCAAAGTAATCCAACATCACATAATCCAATTTACAGACAGATGTCAGTATTGCAGTCTCTGATCAAAGGGCCATCATAAATCGGTTAACATGTATCTGGTGGAATGACACAAACATATGTCAATATTGAGGCACATGCATTATGGTCTGCATTGATGAAACAAATCTACAGCTATATACAGGTCATACAAAAAGAGTGGTTAGCCAATGTCAATGAAAATTTACTTGGTCAAAAGCTGGGACTACATATTTTATGACCATATGATGGCACACATGATGCATCAGGCCCACCACGACTCACCAAACAAGTGCAATAGCCACTTCTGTACCTCCACCCAAACACTGCAAACTATCTTAGTACAGGTCACATACATCCAAACTCTGCGACCTAGATTACCAGGAACAATCCATGTCCACTTTGTATGTCAGAACAGTATCAGATATGTGCCAATGTCACAACTCTGAAATGCTCACATGAAGATGTCAGGTTCAAGGCACCTCTCAAAGAATAAAACAAGGAGTATAGGCTTGAAACCATACCTATGACACAAGTCGCATAGCAAGAAACTGGAAAACTAAGTACATTGCAAGGAAACTGACACGAACAAAGCAACATCATTGGGGTGGGGATGTGTCAAGTGCTACCTCATCAAGCCGCCTTTGACTGAATATTGCAGAGTATCAGCTCCCTAGCTGTTTCCAAAATGTTGAACTCCACACATTCTCACAACTACAGTTCATTGTACAGTCACAATCATTACATAACATGAGATGCTTACACTCATGAAAATTAGCTGTTGATGAGATCTTCCCTCAGGTCAGCTCCTTCCTCTTCACCACTTTCATCCTCCCTTGGCATTTCAAGAGTCACACCCAGTGGCACTGCAGCAGGCTCCCCCTCTTCTGTGATGTATGGGATATTCCACAGCAGAGCGATGTTGTAGAGCATGCAGCATGCCACAGTGATCTGAAACAATTTCCTGGTCGAGTGGCGGAGGGCTCTACCAGTCTGTCCAGACAGTGTAATCTGTCCTTTAGCATCCCAAAAGCCCACTCGACTGGCTGCCATGTTCTTCTATGGGTCTCATTGAAGCATACTTCCTCTGGTGTAGTTGGATTCCTCACAGGCGTCAACAATCAAGGACGGTTTGAATATGCGGAGTCTCCTGTTAAGGAATGGGACATAAGTTCAACAATGAGTCACTCACTTTATGAGTGTAGCACCTGACAATGCACACACACAATCAGGACATGGTGTATCTCATTGATGACGTGCCATTTAACATGGATACAGACTGGTTGTTAACTTTGGACATAGCTTCCCTGTACACAAACATTCCACAAAAGGACAGTATCTGCTCACTGAAAGATTATTTGAGAGAGGTAGATATATTGCAAGATATCTAGGGGATATCCTAAAAGAATGACAAGAGCAGCTATGAAACGAGCATGGTATTGTCCCATGGAAGAACTTATATGTACTAGAACAAGGGCACCCTCAGATAGAATGGTGTGTCTGACTACATTTTGTCCACAAGCCAACAATGTCAGTAAATTGATTAACAAAAATTGGCACATTCTGCAAAATATTGACACCAAACTACAAGCACCGATGTTTGCCTTTGATGGGGGCATGAACACTAAAGAACATTTAGTACATTTCACCATTCAACCCAAAGTTAACAAGCTGTGGATAGATATGATGTTGGGACTACATCCCTTAACCCCTTCTGTGCCCATTACGTCCTGTGCACAGAGCCCAGAGGGAGCGCTCTCGCTCCCTCTGTGGGGTTCCCCCCCACCCCCCCAAGTCAGGGATGGAAGGGGAAGCCCTTCCCCTCCCACCCCCGACCCCCCCCAACCCCCCCTGTGACGTCAGCGCGCGAGCGCGCGCTGATTAGTCACAGGGTCTCCCCCATCGCGCTGGAAGCTGAGCTTCCAAGCGCGATTGAAAAAGAAATGCTTTTGCATTTCTTTTTCAATCCCATGGGGGAGGCCCCGAGAGGCTTCAAAGGGAAGGAAATGTATTTCCTTCCCTTTGAAGTCTCTCACAGGTTTCAAAAGCCGGATTGCTTGCAATCCGGCTTTTGAAACCCCACTAGACACCAGGGATTTTTTTTTTTTTCCTTGAAATTGGCAAAAGGGAGCGACCCCTTGGGCAAGGGTCGCTCCCAGGGGGGCATTTTTTTAGGAAGGCCTTTTCTGCCCCCCCTGGGGGCAGATTGGCCTATTATTAGGCCGATCTGCCCCCAGGGGGGGCAGAAACCTCTAGGCACCAGGGACCTTTTTTTTTTTTTTTTTTTTTTTGTGATGATTTCTTTTTTTTTAGGTGGGGAGCGATCCCTTAAGCAAGGGTCGCTCCCCTACGGGGCAATATATATTTAGGCCATTTCTGCCCCCCTTGGGGGCAGATTGGCCTATTTTGATAAGGCCAATCTGCCCCCAAGGGGGGCAGAAACCATTAGACACCAGGGAGTTTGTTTTTGCACACGTATGTCACGCAACAAAGCGACCCCTTTGGCAAGGGTCGCTCCCAGGGGGGGCAATTTTTTGGGAAGGCCTTTTCTGCCCCCCCTGGGGACAGATCGGTCTATTATTAGGCCGATCTGCCCCCAGGGGGGGCAGAAACCTCTAGGCACCAGGGATCTTTTTTTTTTTTTTTCTTTTTGTTATGTTTTCTTTTTTTTTTAGGTGGGGAGCGACCCCTTAGGCAAGGGTCGCTCCCCTAGGGGGCAAATTATATTTAGGCCATTTCTGCCCCCCTTGGGGGCAGATTGGCCTATTTTGATGAGGCCAATCTGCCCCCAAGGGGGGCAGAAACCATTAGACACCAGGGAGTTTTTTTTTTTGGCGTGAATTTCACGCAAGGGGAGCGACCCCTTAGGCAAGGGTCGCTCCCTGGGGGGGGGTGGGGGGGGATTATTTTAGGCCATTTCTGCCCCCCTGGGGGGGGTAGATCAGCCTATTTTGATTCGGCTGATCTGCCCCCAAGGGGGGCAGAAACCACTAGGCACCAGGGATTTTTTTGTGTTTCTGTTTTACAGATGGGGAGCGACCCCCTTGGACAAGGGTCGCTCCCCTGGAGGGGCAAAATGTATTTAGCCCATTTCTGCCCGCTTTGGGGGCAGATCGGCCGATTTTAGGTCAATCTGCCCCCAAGGGGGGCAGAAACCACTAGGCACCAGGGATCTTTTTTTTGCGCCGTCACACAAGGGGAGCGACCTTGTAGTCAAGGGTCGCTCCCCGGGGGGGGTAGGGGTGGGGGGGGCAAAATTATTTTAGGCCATCTCTGCCCCCCCTGGGGGCAGATCGGCCTATTGGTATTAGGCCGGTCTACCCCCAGGGGGGGCAGAAACCTCTAGGCGCCAGGGCAAATTTTTTTTTTGTGTTTTTTTTATTGGTTTGGTGTTTTTTTTAGAGAAGGGGAGCGACCCATCAGGCAAGGGTCGCTCCCCTGTGGGGCAAATTGTGTTTAGCCCATTTCTGCCCCCCTTGGGGGCAGATTGGTCGATTTTAGGTCAATCTGCCCCAAGGGGGCAGAAACCACTAGGCACCGGGGATTTGTTTTTTGGCGCCAATGTCACGCAGGGGGAGCGACCCCGTAGGCAATGGTCGCTCCGGGGGAGGGGGTGGGGGTTCAGGGGGCAAATTTATTTTAGGCCATTTCTGCCCCCCCTGGGGGCAGATCGGCCTATTATTAGGCCGATCTGCCCCCAGGGGAGGCAGAAACCTCTTGTTGCCAGGGCAAAAAAAAAAATTGTGTTTTTTTTTTGTTTGGTTGGTTGTTTTTTAGAGATGGGGAGCGACCCATCAGGCAAGGGTCGCTCCCCTGGGGGGCAAATTGTGTTTAGACCATTTCTGCCCCCCTTGGGGGCAGATTGGTCGATTTTAGGTCAATCTGCCCCAAGGGGGCAGAAACCACTAGGCACCGGGGATTTGTTTTTTGGCGCCAATGTCACGCAGGGGGAGCGACCCCATAGGCAATGGTCGCTCCGGGGGGGGGGGTGGGGGTTGGGGGGGCAAATTTATTTTAGGCCATTTCTGCCCCCAGGGGAGGCAGAAACCTCTTGTTGCCAGGGCAAAAAAAAAATTTTTTTTTTTTTTTGTTTGTTTGGTTTTTTTTAGAGATGGGGAGCGACCCATCAGGCAAGGGTCGCTCCCCTGGGGGGCAAATTGTGTTTAGACCATTTCTGCCCCCCTTGGGGGCAGATTGGTCGATTTTAGGTCAATCTGCCCCAAGGGGGCAGAAACCACTAGGCACCGGGGATTTGTTTTTTGGCGCCAATGTCACGCAGGGGGAGCGACCCCGTAGGCAAGGGTCGCTCCGGGGGGGGGGGGGTGTTCGGGGGGCAAATTTATTTTAGGCCATTTCTGCCCCCCCTGGGGGCAGATCGGCCTATTATTAGGCCGATCTGCCCCCAGGGGGGGCAGAAACCTCTTGTTGCCAGGGCAAATTTATTTTTTGTGTTTTTTTTTTTTTTGTTTTGTTTTTTTTTAGAGATGGGGAGTGACCCATCAGGCAAGGGTCGCTCCCCTGGGGGGCAAATTGTGTTTAGACCATTTCTGCCCCCCTTGGGGGCAGATTGGTAGATTTTAGGTCAATCTGCCCCAAGGGGGCAGAAACCACTAGGCACCGGGGATTTGTTTTTTGGCGCCAATGTCACGCAGGGGGAGCGACCCCGTAGGCAAGGGTCCCTCCGGGGGGGGGGGGAGTGGGTGTTCGGGGGGCAAATTTATTTTAGGCCATTTCTGCCCCCCCTGGGGGCAGATCGGCCTATTATTAGGCCGATCTGCCACCAGGGGGGGCAGAAACCTCTTGTTGCTAAGGCAAATTTTTTTTTTTGTTTGTTTGGTTTTTTTTAGAGATGGGGAGCGACCCATCAGGCAAGGGTCGCTCCCCTGGGGGGCAAATTGTGTTTAGACCATTTCTGCCCCCCTTGGGGGCAGATTGGTAGATTTTAGGTCAATCTGCCCCAAGGGGGCAGAAACCACTAGGCACCGGGGATTTGTTTTTTGGCGCCAATGTCACGCAGGGGGAGCGACCCCGTAGGCAAGGGTCCCTCCGGGGGGGGGGGAGTGGGTGTTCGGGGGGCAAATTTATTTTAGGCCATTTCTGCCCCCCCTGGGGGCAGATCGGCCTATTATTAGGCTGATCTGCCACCAGGGGGGGCAGAAACCTCTTGTTGCCAGGGCAAATTTTTTTTGTGTGTTTTTTTTTTTTTGTTTGTTTGGTTTTTTTTAGAGATGGGGAGCGACCCATCAGGCAAGGGTCGCTCCCCTGGGGGGCAAATTGTGTTTAGACAATTTCTGCCCCCCTTGGGGGCAGATTGGTAGATTTTAGGTCAATCTGCCCCAAGGGGGCAGAAACCACTAGGCACCGGGGATTTGTTTTTTGGCGCCAATGTCACGCAGGAGGAGCGACCCCATAGGCAAGGGTCGCTCCGGGGGCGGGGGTGGATGTTCGGGGGGCAAATTTATTTTAGGCCATTTCTGCCCCCCCTGGGGGCAGATCGGCCTATTAATAGGCCGATCTGCCACCAGGGGGGGGCAGAAACCTCTAGGCGCCAGGGCAAATTTTTTTTGTGTGTTTTTTTTTTTTGTATGTTTGTTTTTTTAGAGATGGGGAGCGACCCATCAGGCAAGGGTCGCTCCCCTGGGGGGCAAACTGTGTTTAGACCATTGGGGGCAGATTGGTCGATTTTAGGTCAATCTGCCCCCAAGGGGGCAGAAACCACTAGGCACCGGGAATTTGTTTTTTGGCGCCAATGTCACGCAGGGGTAGCGACCCCGTAGGCAAGGGTCGCACCTGGGCAGGGGGGGTGGGGGGTCAAATTTATTTTAGGGCATTTCCCCCCCCCCCCGGGGCCGGCTGAGCTAGAGGCCAAAATCCACAGGTAGGCACTTTGCAAAAAACACCTCTGTTTTCTGTGAAAAAATATGTTGTGTTTTGGGCCATTTCCTTTTGTGGGCGCTAGGCCTACCCACACAAGTGAGGTACCATTTTTATGGAGAGACTTAGGGGAACGCTGGGTGGAAGGAAATTTGTGTCTCCTCTCAGATTCCAGAACTTTCTGTCACCGAAATGAGAGGAAAAAGTGTTTTTTAGCCAGATTTTGATGTTTGCAAAGAATTCTGGGTAACAGAACCTGGTCAGAGCCCCGTAAATCACCCCATCTTGGATTCCCCTAGGTCTCTAGTTTTCAAAAATGCGCTGGTTTGCTAGGTTTCCCCAGGTGCCGGCTGAGCTAGAGGCCAAAATCCACACGTAGGCACTGTTTTCTATGAAAAAATGTGATGTGTCCACGTTGTGTTTTGGGCCATTTCCTGTCGCGATCGCTAGGCCTACCCACACAAGTGAGGTATCATTTTTATCGGGAGACGTGGGGGAACGCTGGGTGGAAGGAAATTTGTAGCTCCTCTCAGATTCCAGAACTTTCTGCCACAGAAATGTGAGGGACATGTGTTTTTTTAGCCAAATTTTGAGGTTTGCAAAGGATTCTGGGTAATAGAACCTGGTCCGAGCCCCGCAAGTCACCCCTCCTTGGATTCCCCTAGGTCTCTAGTTTTCAGAAATGCACAGGTTTGGTAGGTTTCCCTAGGTGCCGGCTGAGCTAGAGGCCAAAATCTACAGGTAGGCACTTCGCAAAAAACACCTCTGTTTTTTCCCAAAATTTAGGATGTGTCCACGTTGCGCTTTGGGGTGTTTCCTGTCGCCGGCGCTAGGCCTACCCACGCAAGTGAGGTATCATTTTTATCGGGAGACTTGGGGGAACGCTGGGTGGAAGGAAATTTGTAGCTCCTCTCAGATTCCAGAACTTTCTGCCACAGAAATGTGAGGGACATGTGTTTTTTTAGCCAAATTTTGAGGTTTGCAAAGGATTCTGGGTAACAGAACCTGGTCCGAGCCCCGCAAGTCACCCCTCCTTGGATTCCCCTAGGTCTCTAGTTTTCAGAAATGCACAGGTTTGGTAGGTTTCCCTAGGTGCCGGCTGAGCTAGAGGCCAAAATCTACAGGTAGGCACTTCGCAAAAAACACCTCTGTTTTTTTCCAAAATTTAGGATGTGTCCACGTTGCGCTTTGGGGTGTTTCCTGTCGCCGGCGCTAGGCCTACCCACGCAAGTGAGGTGTCATTTTTATCGGGAGACTTGGGGGAACGCTGGGTGGAAGGAAATTTGTAGCTCCTCTCAGATTCCAGAACTTTCTGCCACAGAAATGTGAGGGACATGTGTTTTTTTAGCCAAATTTTGAGGTTTGCAAAGGATTCTGGATAACAGAACCTGGTCCGAGCCCCGCAAGTCACCCCTCCTTGGATTCCCCTAGGTCTCTAGTTTTCAGAAATGCACAGGTTTGGTAGGTTTCCCTAGGTGCCGGCTGAGCTAGAGGCCAAAATCGACAGGTAGGCACTTCGCAAAAAACACCTCTGTTTTTTTCCAAAATTTAGGATCTGTCCACGTTGCACTTTGGGGTGTTTCCTGTCGCCGGCACTAGGCCTACCCACGCAAGTGAGGTATCATTTTTATCGGGAGACTTGGGGGAACGCTGGGTGGAAGGAAATTTGTAGCTCCTCTCAGATTCCAGAACTTTCTGCCACAGAAATGTGAGGGACATGTGTTTTTTTAGCCAAATTTTGAGGTTTGCAAAGGATTCTGGGTAACAGAACCTGGTCCGAGCCCCGCAAGTCACCCCTCCTTGGATTCCCCTAGGTCTCTAGTTTTCAGAAATGCACAGGTTTGGTAGGTTTCCCTGGGTGCCGGCTGAGCTAGAGGCCAAAATCTACAGGTAGGCACTTCGCAAAAAACACCTCTGTTTTTTTCCAAAATTTAGGATGTGTCCACGTTGCGCTTTGGGGTGTTTCCTGTCGCCGGCGCTAGGCCTACCCACGCAAGTGAGGTGTCATTTTTATCGGGAGACTTGGGGGAACGCTGGGTGGAAGGAAATTTGTAGCTCCTCTCAGATTCCAGAAGTTTCTGCCACAGAAATGTGAGGGACATGTGTTTTTTTAGCCAAATTTTGAGGTTTGCAAAGGATTCTGGATAACAGAACCTGGTCCGAGCCCCGCAAGTCACCCCTCCTTGGATTCCCCTAGGTCTCTAGTTTTCAGAAATGCACAGGTTTGGTAGGTTTCCCTAGGTGCCGGCTGAGCTAGAGGCCAAAATCTACAGGTAGGCACTTCGCAAAAAACACCTCTGTTTTTTTCCAAAATTTAGGATCTGTCCACGTTGCACTTTGGGGTGTTTCCTGTCGCCGGCACTAGGCCTACCCACGCAAGTGAGGTATCATTTTTATCGGGAGACTTGGGGGAACGCTGGGTGGAAGGAAATTTGTAGCTCCTCTCAGATTCCAGAACTTTCTGCCACAAAAATGTGAGGGACATGTGTTTTTTTTAGCCAAATTTTGAGGTTTGCAAAGGATTCTGGGTAACAGAACCTGGTCCGAGCCCCGCAAGTCACCCCTCCTTGGATTCCCCTAGGTCTCTAGTTTTCAGAAATGCACAGGTTTGGTAGGTTTCCCTAGGTGCCGGCTGAGCTAGAGGCCAAAATCTGTAGGCACTTCGCAAAAAACACCTCTGTTTTTTTCCAAAATTTAGGATGTGTCCACGTTGCGCTTTGGGGTGTTTCCTGTCGCCGGCGCTAGGCCTACCCACGCAAGTGAGGTATCATTTTTATCGGGAGACTTGGGGGAACGCTGGGTGGAAGGAAATTTGTAGCTCCTCTCAGATTCCAGAACTTTCTGCCACAGAAATGTGAGGGACATGTGTTTTTTTAGCCAAATTTTGAGGTTTGCAAAGGATTCTGGGTAATAGAACCTGGTCCGAGCCCCGCAAGTCACCCCTCCTTGGATTCCCCTAGGTCTCTAGTTTTCAGAAATGCACAGGTTTGGTAGGTTTCCCTAGGTGCCGGCTGAGCTAGAGGCCAAAATCTACAGGTAGGCACTTCGCAAAAAACACCTCTGTTTTTTCCCAAAATTTAGGATGTGTCCACGTTGCGCTTTGGGGTGTTTCCTGTCGCCGGCGCTAGGCCTACCCACGCAAGTGAGGTATCATTTTTATCGGGAGACTTGGGGGAACGCTGGGTGGAATGAAATTTGTAGCTCCTCTCAGATTCCAGAACTTTCTGCCACAGAAATGTGAGGGACATGTGTTTTTTTAGCCAAATTTTGAGGTTTGCAAAGGATTCTGGGTAACAGAACCTGGTCCTAGCCCCGCAAGTCACCCCTCCTTGGATTCCCCTAGGTCTCTAGTTTTCAGAAATGCACAGGTTTGGTAGGTTTCCCTAGGTGCCGGCTGAGCTAGAGGCCAAAATCTACAGGTAGGCACTTCGCAAAAAACACCTCTGTTTTTTTCCAAAATTTAGGATGTGTCCACGTTGCGCTTTGGGGTGTTTCCTGTCTCCGGCGCTAGGCCTACCCACGCAAGTGAGGTATAATTTTTATCGGGAGACTTGGGGGAACGCTGGGTGGAAGGAAATTTGTAGCTCCTCTCAGATTCCAGAACTTTCTGCCACAGAAATGTGAGGGACATGTGTTTTTTTAGCCAAATTTTGAGGTTTGCAAAGGATTCTGGGTAACAGAACCTGGTCCGAGCCCCGCAAGTCACCCCTCCTTGGATTCCCCTAGGTCTCTAGTTTTCAGAAATGCACAGGTTTGGTAGGTTTCCCTAGGTGCCGGCTGAGCTAGAGGCCAAAATCTACAGGTAGGCACTTCGCAAAAAACACCTCTGTTTTTTTCCAAAATTTAGGATGTGTCCACGTTGCGCTTTGGGGTGTTTCCTGTCGCCGGCGCTAGGCCTACCCACGCAAGTGAGGTATCATTTTTATCGGGAGACTTGGGGGAACGCTGGGTGGAAGGAAATTTGTAGCTCCTCTCAGATTCCAGAACTTTCTGCCACAGAAATGTGAGGGACATGTGTTTTTTTAGCCAAATTTTGAGGTTTGCAAAGGATTCTGGGTAACAGAACCTGGTCCGAGCCCCGCAAGTCACCCCTCCTTGGATTCCCCTAGGTCTCTAGTTTTCAGAAATGCACAGGTTTGGTAGGTTTCCCTGGGTGCCGGCTGAGCTAGAGGCCAAAATCTACAGGTAGGCACTTCGCAAAAAACACCTCTGTTTTTTTCCAAAATTTAAGATGTGTCCACGTTGCGCTTTGGGGTGTTTCCTGTCGCCGGCGCTAGGCCTACCCACGCAAGTGAGGTGTCATTTTTATCGGGAGACTTGGGGGAACGCTGGGTGGAAGGAAATTTGTAGCTCCTCTCAGATTCCAGAAGTTTCTGCCACAGAAATGTGAGGGACATGTGTTTTTTTAGCCAAATTTTGAGGTTTGCAAAGGATTCTGGATAACAGAACCTGGTCCGAGCCCCGCAAGTCACCCCTCCTTGGATTCCCCTAGGTCTCTAGTTTTCAGAAATGCACAGGTTTGGTAGGTTTCCCTAGGTGCCGGCTGAGCTAGAGGCCAAAATCTACAGGTAGGCACTTCGCAAAAAACACCTCTGTTTTTTTCCAAAATTTAGGATCTGTCCACGTTGCACTTTGGGGTGTTTCCTGTCGCCGGCGCTAGGCCTACCCACGCAAGTGAGGTATCATTTTTATCGGGAGACTTGGGGGAACGCTGGGTGGAAGGAAATTTGTAGCTCCTCTCAGATTCCAGAACTTTCTGCCACAAAAATGTGAGGGACATGTGTTTTTTTTAGCCAAATTTTGAGGTTTGCAAAGGATTCTGGGTAACAGAACCTGGTCCGAGCCCCGCAAGTCACCCCTCCTTGGATTCCCCTAGGTCTCTAGTTTTCAGAAATGCACAGGTTTGGTAGGTTTCCCTAGGTGCCGGCTGAGCTAGAGGCCAAAATCTGTAGGCACTTCGCAAAAAACACCTCTGTTTTTTTCCAAAATTTAGGATGTGTCCACGTTGCGCTTTGGGGTGTTTCCTGTCGCCGGCGCTAGGCCTACCCACGCAAGTGAGGTATCATTTTTATCGGGAGACTTGGGGGAACGCTGGGTGGAAGGAAATTTGTAGCTCCTCTCAGATTCCAGAACTTTCTGCCACAGAAATGTGAGGGACATGTGTTTTTTTAGCCAAATTTTGAGGTTTGCAAAGGATTCTGGGTAATAGAACCTGGTCCGAGCCCCGCAAGTCACCCCTCCTTGGATTCCCCTAGGTCTCTAGTTTTCAGAAATGCACAGGTTTGGTAGGTTTCCCTAGGTGCCGGCTGAGCTAGAGGCCAAAATCTACAGGTAGGCACTTCGCAAAAAACACCTCTGTTTTTTCCCAAAATTTAGGATGTGTCCACGTTGCGCTTTGGGGTGTTTCCTGTCGCCGGCGCTAGGCCTACCCACGCAAGTGAGGTATCATTTTTATCGGGAGACTTGGGGGAACGCTGGGTGGAATGAAATTTGTAGCTCCTCTCAGATTCCAGAACTTTCTGCCACAGAAATGTGAGGGACATGTGTTTTTTTAGCCAAATTTTGAGGTTTGCAAAGGATTCTGGGTAACAGAACCTGGTCCTAGCCCCGCAAGTCACCCCTCCTTGGATTCCCCTAGGTCTCTAGTTTTCAGAAATGCACAGGTTTGGTAGGTTTCCCTAGGTGCCGGCTGAGCTAGAGGCCAAAATCTACAGGTTGGCACTTCGCAAAAAACACCTCTGTTTTTTTCCAAAATTTAGGATGTGTCCACGTTGCGCTTTGGGGTGTTTCCTGTCTCCGGCGCTAGGCCTACCCACGCAAGTGAGGTATAATTTTTATCGGGAGACTTGGGGGAACGCTGGGTGGAAGGAAATTTGTAGCTCCTCTCAGATTCCAGAACTTTCTGCCACAGAAATGTGAGGGACATGTGTTTTTTTAGCCAAATTTTGAGGTTTGCAAAGGATTCTGGGTAACAGAACCTGGTCCGAGCCCCGCAAGTCACCCCTCCTTGGATTCCCCTAGGTCTCTAGTTTTCAGAAATGCACAGGTTTGGTAGGTTTCCCTAGGTGCCGGCTGAGCTAGAGGCCAAAATCTACAGGTAGGCACTTCGCAAAAAACACCTCTGTTTTTTTCCAAAATTTAGGATGTGTCCACGTTGCGCTTTGGGGTGTTTCCTGTCGCCGGCGCTAGGCCTACCCACGCAAGTGAGGTATCATTTTTATCGGGAGACTTGGGGGAACGCAGGGTGGAAGGAAATTTGTAGCTCCTCTCAGATTCCAGAACTTTCTGCCACAGAAATGTGAGGGACATGTGTTTTTTTAGCCAAATTTTGAGGTTTGCAAAGGATTCTGGGTAACAGAACCTGGTCCGAGCCCCGCAAGTCACCCCTCCTTGGATTCCCCTAGGTCTCTAGTTTTCAGAAATGCACAGGTTTGGTAGGTTTCCCTAGGTGCCAGCTGAGCTAGAGGCCAAAATCTACAGGTAGGCACTTCGCAAAAAACACCTCTGTTTTTTTCCAAAATTTAGGATGTGTCCACGTTGCGCTTTGGGGTGTTTCCTGTCGCCGGCGCTAGGCCTACCCACGCAAGTGAGGTATCATTTTTATCGGGAGACTTGGGGGAACGCTGGGTGGAAGGAAATTTGTAGCTCCTCTCAGATTCCAGAACTTTCTGCCACAGAAATGTGAGGGATATGTGTTTTTTTAGCCAAATTTTGAGGTTTGCAAAGGATTCTGGGTAACAGAACCTGGTCCGAGCCCCGCAAGTCACCCCTCCTTAGATTCCCCTACGTCTCTAGTTTTCAGAAATGCACAGGTTTGGTAGGTTTCCCTAGGTGCCGGCTGAGCTAGAGGCCAAAATCTACAGGTAGGCACTTCGCAAAAAACACCTCTGTTTTTTTCCAAAATTTAGGATGTGTCCACGTTGCGCTTTGGGGCGTTTCCTGTCGCGGGCGCTAGGCCTACCCACACAAGTGAGGTATCTTTTTTATCGGGAGACTTGGGGGAACATAGATTAGCAAAACAAGTGTTATTGCCCCTTGTCTTTCTCTACATTTTTTCCTTCCAAATATAGGAGAGTGTGTAAAAAAGACATCTATTTGAGAAATGCCCTGTAATTCACATGCTAGTTTGGTCACCCCGGAATTCAGATATGTGCAAATAACCACTGCTCCTCAACACCTTATCTTGTGCCCTTTTTGGAAATACAAAGGTTTTCTTGATAGCAATTTTTTACTCTTTATATTTCAGCAAATGAATTGCTTTATACCCGGTATAGATTGAAAACGCACGTCAGGGTGCAGCTCATTTATTGGCTCTGGGTTCCTTGGGTTCTTGATGAGCCTACAAGCCCTATATATCCCCGCAACCAGAGGAGTCCAGCAGACGTAACGGTATATTGCTTTCGATAATCTGACATTGCAGGGAAAAGTTACAGAGTAAAACGTAGAGAAACATTTATGTTTTTTTCACCTCAATTTCAATATTTTTCTTTTTCAGTTGTTATTTTCTGTAGGAAACCCTTGTAGGATCTACACAAATGACCCCTTGCTGAATTCAGAATTTTGTCTACTTTTCAGAAATGTTTAGGTTTCTGGGATCCAGCATTGGTTTCATGCCCATTTCTGTCACTGACTGGAAGGAGGCTGAAAGCACAAAAAACTGCAAAAATGGGGTATGCCCCAGTAAAATGCCAAAATTGTGTTGAAAAATTGGGTTTTCTGATTCAAGTCTGCCTGTTCCTGAAAGCTGGGAAGCTGCTGAGTTTAGCACCGCAAACCCTTTGTTGATGCCATTTTCAGGGGAAAAACCACAAGCCTTTTTCTGCAGCCACTTTTTCCATTTTTTTTTAAAAAAACGAAATTTTCACTGTATTTTGGCCAATTTCTTGGCCTCCTTCAAGGGAACCCACAAAGTCTGGGTACCTCTAGAATCCCTAGGATGTTGGAAAAAAAGGACGCAAATTTGGCTTGGTTAGCTTATGTGGACAAAAAGTTATGAGGGCCTAAGCGTGAACTGCCCCGAATAGGCAAAAAAAGGCCCGGCACAGGAGGGGGAAAAGGCCTGGCAGCGAAGGGGTTAAAGGGGCATCATCGATTTTAAAATTGTGCTGCATGTGCATTTACCTTTGACAATGAGAAATTTGAACATGGCTTGTGATGATTGATTTGAAGTTTGTATCTAACTGTAACACCCAAAAATTTTGTTTGTGTGGTTTGGTGTCCTTATTCTTTGATCTATGTTGGTCAAACTACTCAACCAGTCAAGACACATATTTGTTGACAACGTAGTAGGATTAGGTGTTCGTTCACCACGGCCTGAATGGTCTCACATTTTCTTGAAAGAAAACATTCAGCAGATGATATGAAATGACAGATCATTGACGTTGTATCTACTCCATTGAGGGGAGGGAATTTTATAAAAATCCTAAAGAAAAGGGAATTGATGTGGATTGAATGATGTTATTTAATGAACAAGGGGTTGAATACAGCAGAAGAGTGGTGAGCATATATATCAGAAGTGGAGAATGAATGGTCATAAATGTCATATTGGACAATATATGCTCTTCTTTTTTGTAATTATGAGACGTTATATATGACATAACCATGGTGGACACTATGGTGGTTGGTGGAAGAGAGTGCCATATATGATAAATTCATGTCTTCCTCAGATTAACTCATCATATATACAGTTTTTTTAAAATGCCCTGAGATTAAGTGGTTCAGTGCTTTGGGGCATGTTGATATACTTCCTTACCTTCATTCTCCTTTAGTGTCAACAATTTTGTCTGTGAGCTCAGTATCTATGGGGGTCATTACAACATTGGTGGTAAAAGCCGCTTACCGCTGTGCAGAAGACCGCTAACACACCGCTGCGGCCGTGGAATTCCGCCACAGTCATTATGACCCACAGCTCGGAATCCGCCAAAATCCAGACACCCACACAAGTCCACCACACCAAAGGTCAGTGATAAACTGGTGATAACAAAACCGACACCGTCACACCAACAGGAATACGCCCACACTATCACGACCCACGAATCCACGCGGCGGTCTTTCAACCGCAGTATTCCATTGGCGGTACACACCGCAATGCTAAAAAAACACACACATTTACAAAACACTACCACATTGGACACAATACCTGATACACACACCTGATACACACACACACACCACTCCCACACATCCAATACAATATAAAACACACACCCACATCACCCACAAACCCTTATGACAACAATTGCGATTGAACGCCAGAGACACCACCATCTACAAACTAGCATCCACAGGCACTCAACACCATCACTCACACAACATCCAAGCACCTCACACAACACACCTCTAAATATCACCCCACACATCACAACACACACCACCCCACACAACACCCACACCACCCCATGGCCCCGCAAAGACACCCCAGGTTCTCTGAGGAGGAGCTCAGGGTCATGGTGGAGCTATTCGGATCACAGGTGCAGCACACCACCATAGCTAGGATGATGGTGCTATGGTGAAGAATCGTGGACAGGGTCAACGCAGTGGGACAGCACCCAAGAACACGGGATGACATCAGGGAGAGGTGGAACGACCTACAGGGGAAGGTGCGTTCCGGTTCAGAGGACTGGCAGCAGACCCCCACAACTAACAACATGGGAGGAGCAGGTCTTGGCTATACTGCATCCTGAGGGCCTCGCGGGAGTAGCAGGAGGAATGGACTCTGGTAAGTCAAACCTTTAACTACTTCATACCCCACCCACGTGCATGCTATCACATACCCCCACCCTCGCCCTCACCCCCATCACTCCAACTCCTCACGTATGTCACAATATCACAAACCACACATCCCAAAACCAAGCCCTGCATGTAACACCAAAGCATGGACACCCATCACCAAAGCATGGCCATTGCACATACCCAAACACCCCCCCCTAAACCATTATCACACAAGGTCCTACACAGGAATGCAAGCACTGGGGTACACGTTCACCCACCCATTGCACACCATGGCACACACAGATGCAATAATCATGCCTTTACACCCCAGCAGGACCCCTACCCAACGTCACTGGACAGGAGGGTCCAGATATGTCCACTCCACCCACAGAAGAGGCCCACAGTGATGACAGCAGCTCTGTCCAACTGGATCAAGATGACCAGCACGGCCCATCTAGGACCTCGGGACAGGCGGTTCCCCTCACACTGGCACAGGCCACTACAGAGCTTCCCCCCTCTGGAAACACCAGCACAGCACCCACCCAGCGGGCCCATACCTCTGTCCCCAGGACACATCAATCAGCAGTGTGTCCACCACTACAGGGAACCCAGGCTAACCCACCACCTCAACAACACCAGGGACCTGGGGGCAGTAGTTGTGGGCACCCGGTTCAGGGGACAGAGGCACAGGAACCCAGGGGAAGTAGGAGGGCTGCTGTGCGACAGGGAGAGGACAGGCCCAGGGAACGCACTCTCCACGAGGCCCTTTCCAACATCATGGGAGCCTACCACCATTCCCAGGAGACGATGGCAACCGTACTGACCAAGTTTCAGGAGACCCAGCGGCTGCAGGAGGAACAGAATTTGGGCTTCAGGGAGGAACTCAAATCAATCAATCCCACCCTGGGCACCATTGTAGGGGTGCTGAAGGAACTCGTCAACACCAGGAGGGACACTGTGGCACAACAAGGGGCCCCTGACACTAGCCTGGATGATGAACTGCCCACCACCTCCGCCGGCGCTAGTGGACAGGAGGCACCGCCACAGTACCACCACACCAGCACCTCACCCCCTGCAGATGGAGAACCACCGCGCAAGCGGTCCATGAAATCCAGGACAAAGACAGAGAACAATGCCAAGACCCCCGCCAAGAAATGAGACCACCCTGATTGTCATCATTCTGTCCCACTTTGATACCCTGTCCATACTTATACTGTCCTAGCTCCACTTCCTATGCCCCTTTGGACAATGCACCTGTGAGACTAATAGACTGGACTCTGCCATGGACATTCCTCCACCATCACCCCTGACCATTTTACAACCCCCTCCACTATTGAGCACTTAAATAAACACCCTTAAATCACAAAACAATCAGGAGTCCGTCTGTGCTTTTGAAATTTTGTATTAGCAATAACAGTGGCAAAATGCTATATCAAATGTAATGTCAACATACCTATGTCACACAGCTCTAGTCCATGCGGAAACAAAGCAGATGTCACACAGTGGGACCCACATCTGTGAAATCGTAAGGGAAAGTGACAACTCAGTGACCATACAATGGGTGAAAATGACAGACAGATGAGAGGTAGTAGAATTAAATCAGATGTAACCGGCAGTGTTGTCTTCTTACCTGTGTCTCACTGGAAGTATTGCAGGACCACTGTGTTCCTGTTGTCTATGTCCTCTTTTTCTGCTTCCTCATCTTCACTGTCCACAGGCTCCACAGCTGCCACAACACCTCCATCTGGACCATCATCCTGCAGAAAAGGCACCTGTCGTCGCAAAGCCAAGTTGTGAAGCATACAGCAGGCCACGATGATCTGGCACACCTTCTTTGGTGAGTAGAATAGGGAACCACCTGTCATATGGAGGCACCGGAACCTGGCATTCAGGAGGCCGAAGGTCCTCTCTATAACCCTCCTAGTTCGCCCATGGGCCTCATTGTAGCGTTCCTCTGTCCTTGTCCTGGGATTCCTCACTGGGGTCAGTAGCCATGACAGGTTGGGGTAACCAGAGTCACCTGCAAATGTCGAGGGACAACTGTTAGACACACACTAACTCATAGGGACATGGAGTACTGACAGCACCTGCACTTCATGGGGGATTCCTGTGGGATGGCGGATAGCTGACATCAGGTCTGGCTCCAACTGGGCACACATTTCCAGGATTGTGGTACAATCAAGTCTATAGGTGATGATCACATGTTGCTCCTCCATTGTCGACAGGTCCACCAGCGGTCTGTACACCGGAGGATGCCGCCATCTCCTCACATGCCCCAGTGGAGAGTGCCTATGGAGGAGAACAGTGAGCAGAGAGTCAACCAACTCTGAGGTACGTAACACAGCTTAATTGGAAAATATTAGCAAATCGACATATGCCTGTATTAGTGTTTAAGCAATGCCTAGATATGTGCGACGCAGTCCAAAATAATGCCATGTGGCCCGCTTAAATGGCGGCTGCCTGACCTGTAAAGTGGGACAAGGGGATATGAGGTAACTGCACTGGCGTTGTACACTGTCGCGGTAGGCGGTCGTAGACCACGGGACAATCCTGCATTGGTTAACATTGGACCCTATGGGTCCCAGGAGCCAATGACGATGTATGCCGGCGGTGACAGTACGCACCGCCGCGGACGTGACTGCCATTTTCTCTCTGTTCAATCACTTGATACCTGATCTTCGACAGGAGAGAACCTACACTGCAAGTGCTGCTGTGACCTCAGTCTAGAAGAGAGAATGGCTCGAGTGTCTGGGGAAAGGGTCCCTGCCTTCAGCATGGAGGACTTGGAGAAACTTGTGGATGGGGTCCTCCCCAAGTACGCGCTACTCTACGGTCCTCCAGACAAACAGGTAAGTATACTGTGAGCATGCTGTATGGGCAATGCCTGTGTGGGGTGGTGTGGATGAAAGATAGGGGGGGGTGAGAATGAGGCGTGCATGAAACGACGGTGAGTGCATGTGCGTCATGGCAAGTGTAGGGATGCGGGCCAATGACTGTGTCGGTGTGGACAGTAATATCTTCTCCTTTTCCCCGTACTATTCCTGTAAGTAGGCGCCCACCAGAAGAAGGACATTTGGCGTGCCATCACCAAGGAAGTCCGGACCCTGGGGGTCTACCACAGATGGAGCACCCACTGCCAGAAAAGATGGGAGGACATTCGCCGCTGGAGCAAGAAGATGGCGGAGGCCCAGCTGGGGATGGCTCTCAATATGGGAGGGGTGCCCATCGCACCATGACCCCCCTGAAGTTCAGGATCCTGGTGGTGGCATACCCGGAGTTGGATGGGTGCTTGAGGGCATCACAGCAGCCACAAGGGGGTGACTACACTCTCATTCTGCTGATGTGCCACATGGCAAGGGTAGGGATGGGGGCCAATCACTTCAACGGTGCAGTTGGTAATAACTTCTCTTTTTCCCCTGTACATGTAGGTCAGCGCCCACCAGAAGAAAGATATTTGGCGTGCCATCGCCAAGGATGTCCGGACCCTGGGGGTCTACCACAGACGGAGCACCCACTGCCGTAAAAGATGGGAGGACATTCGCCGCTGGAGCAAGAAGACGGCGGAGGCTCAGCTGGGGATAGCCTCCCAACGTGCGAGGGGTGCCCGTCGCACCATGACCCCCCTGATGTTCAGGATCCTGGTGGTGGCATACCCGGAGTTGGATGGGCGCTTGAGGGCATCACAGCAGCCACAAGGGGGTGACTACACTCTCATTCTGCTGATTCAGCGCGCATTGGAGGTGTCTGGGTTTGGGAGGTGGGCTGTGGGTTCCCCTAGGCCAGGGTGAGTTTAGTAGGCAAGGTCCCTTCTTAAGGCAGGCCCTGTGGCACCCCACCCCACCTGTGTACAGTGCCAACTACACCTGGTCAGGCTCCTGTGACATCCATGTGTGCAGCAGTCGGGCATAGCCTTGTAACCCATGTCCCTGGGATTGATAAGGGAACTCCAAGTGCAAGTGGGCTTCTGTGTCTGTAGTGTCCGCCAACGGTAGCGGTATTGAATGCACTCAACATTTCTTTCTTTTGTCTTCCACCCCCTTTTTGTGGTCTCACTGTTATTGTATGCATTAGCATCATCAGGTGGAGGAGCAGTGCCACCGGAGCAGGAAGGAGCTGCATCCCACATGCCTCTGGAGGGCGACACAACAGAGTATGAATTCACCAGTGGGACGGAGGGCGAGGGGAACTCCACGGCGGGGACAGGAGCTGAGACCAGCAATATGGACTCCTCCTCTGATGTGAGCTCCCTTGCGGTGGCGGGACCATCTGTGCCTCCTGCATCTACAGGTACAGCCGCCACCCCCCCTAACAGCACCGCCCTCCCAGCAGCCCCTCAGCGTGTGTCCCGTGCCGCTCACCCAGGAGGGTGGGCATCTCCTTCGCTCCAGGCACCTCAGCCCCTGCCCCTGTCACCCCTGCTGCCCTCAGTGTGGAGGCCATTGACCTCCTCAGGTCCCTCACTGTTGGGAAGTCTACCATTTTGAAAGACATTCAGGGTGTAGAGAGTATGTTGCAGCAAACCAATGCATACCTGGAGGGCATTCATTCTGGTCAGGCAGCCCATCAGCGAGCTTTTCAGACTCTGGCCTCAGCACTGATGGCAGCCATTGTCCCTGTCTCTAGCCTCCCACCTCCAACTTCCTCCACCCAGACGCAAACCCCTGTACCTCAGCCTATCCCAAGCACACCATCAGACCAGCATGCCCACACCTCAACACACAAGGGAAGCTCTGGCACACATAAGCACCACACATCCCACAGGCACTCACGCAGGCATCATACACATGCAGACACACCAACATCCACTGCCTCCACTATGTCCCCCTCCTCCACGTCTCCCTTCTCCCTCCATGTCTCGTCTCCACTCACACCTGCATGCACTACATCCTCAGCCACTACGTCCATCACCAGCACACCGACCACCACACCCTGCTCACGTGAAGTCACCACCCCACTACCATTCACACATCCCCTGTGTCCTCTACCAGTGTGTCTGTGAGCCCTCCTCCCAAACTGCACAAACGCAGCCACACACCCACCCAACTGCCATCCACCTCCCGACAGCCTCCAGCCCATGCACCATCACCTAAAGTCACTAAACTTACACCTCCCACAACCACTACCTCTTCCTCCACTCCCAAACCCCCTCCATCTACCCGTCCCATTGTTCCCCAAAAACTTTTCCTGTCCAACCTTGACCTCTTCCCCTCACCTCCCCCACCCCTTCAGTCTTCTATGACCCGACTCTCCATGTCCCAACCCAGCACCTCAGCCACAACATATGCGGAACCAGTGGTGCCAGTAGTAACCGGCTTCTGGAGTGCGCCAGGCAGCAGGGCAGCCAGTGTGGCAAGGAGCCAGAGCACGGACAGTCCCCCACCTGTAAAGCACAAAAAGTTGGCCAGTGCCTGGCGGGAGAGAGGAAAGAAATCAGCCACTAAAGCTGCTCCCAGGCATACAGTTGGGAGTGTGGAGACAGCTGCACCACCATCCAAGGTGGGGGAGGGGCACAGTAAAACCGGCAAGTCTGGGAAAAACTGCAGGGCGGACAAGACCTCCACCAGCCCCGCTGCCCAGGACACCGCGGCCACCAGCCCCGCTGCCCAGGACACCACGGCCACCAGCCCAGCTGCCCAGGACACCGCCGCCACCAGCCCCGCTGCCCAGGACACCGTCACCGCCACCACCAGCCCTGCTGCCCAGGACACCGTCCCCACCAGCACCGCTGCCCAGGACACCTCCGCCACCAGCCCCGCTGCCCAGGACACCGCCGCCACCAGCACCGCTGCCCAGGACATCGCCGTCACCAGCACCGCTGCCCAGGACACTGCCGCAAAAAGCACTGCAGGCCAGTGAGTGCCAAAGATTCCGACGCTACTGAGGCCGCCACAAGCAGGATGAAGGACTCTGTGCACAAAGCCCCCTCAAGAACCAGTGGAGATTAACATCCACTACCTCAGTCCTTAGCAGGATGAAGCACTCTGGGCACAAAGCCACCTCCAGAACCAGTGGAGAAAGGCATCCACTACCTCAGTCCTTGGCAGGATGAAGCACTCTGGGCACAAAGCCCCCTCCAGAACCAGTGGAGTATCACATCCACTACCTCAGTCCTTGGCAGGATGAAGCACTCTGGGCACAAAGCCCCCTCCAGAACCATTCGAGATTCACATCCACTCCCTCAGTCCTTGGCAGGATGAAGCACTCTGGGCACAAAGCCCCCTCCAGAACCAGTGGAGAAAAGCATCCACTACCTCAGTCCTTGGCAGGATGAAGCACTCTGAGCACAAAGCCCCCTCCAGAACCAGTGGAGATTCACATCCACTCACACAGTCCTTGGCAGGATGAAGCACTCTGGGCACAAAGCCCCCTCCAGAACCAGTGGAGATTCACATCCACTCACACAGTCCTTGGTAGAATGAAGCACTCTGGGCACAAAGCCCCCTCCAGAACCAGTGGAGAAAGGCATCCACTACCTCAGTCCTTGGCAGGAGAAGCACTCTGGGAATAAAGCCCCCTCTAGACCCAGTGGAGATTCACATACACTACCTCAGTCCTTGGCAGGATGAAGCACTCTGGGAACAAAGCCCCCTCCAGAACCACTGGAGATTCACATCCACTCACACAGTCCTTGACAGGATGAAGCACTCTGGGTACAAAGCCCCCTCCAGAGCCAGTGGAGAATGTTATCCACTTGAGAGACTGTGGCTTTGTACTCCCCAGGATATAGCAGTGGGCAAACCACCCACTGTAGAGACTTAAGAGACTGTGGCTTTGCACTCCCCAGGATTGAACAGTGGGCAAACCACCCACTGTAGAGACTTGAGAGACTGTGGCTTTGCACTCCCCAGGATTGAACAGTGGGCAAACCACCCACTGTAGAGACTTGAGAGACTGTGGCTTTGCACTCCCCAGGATATAGCAGTGGGCATGGAGCCCCCTCGTGGATCTGGCGTTGTGCACTCATCCGGCTGAGGTGCCCCACCCCCTTCCTTTCCCCCTGAGGTGCCTGTTTTATTTCTATCTGATGCCCCAGCAGTGTTCTCTCCATCTTGCTCGGGTATCTTGTGTGGGCCTCGCCCATGCCTTTTGGGCCCAGTGGTCCACGGACTATGATAGTGGAATACCTTGGACTTGTGTTCTTGGTGTATTTAATTGTATATAGTATAAATGTATATATTTGTAAATATTTTCGAATCATGTTTTTGAATATATCACAATCATTCGACTCATTTCCTTTTGTCCTTGCATTCTTCCATGGGGCCTTGGGGGGTGTAACTGTAATGTATCATGATGTATTAGTGTGTGTGTTGTCGTGGGTGAGGGTGGGGTTGGGGGTTTTGCGTGTTGCGTGTGTGTGTCACCTCCCCTGTGCCGTAGGTGCAGTACTCACCGTGGTCTTTGCCGCCGGCGTTCGTGCTCCTGGTAGAGGAGCAGGAAGACAAAGGATGGAAGAATCTGAAGTTCCAGTTCCATGGCACCCTGGTTCCTCGTGGGATGTGTGGAGGTGAGTGTTTCCCCTTCTAAGTCCTGTTTCCGCCGTGTTTTTGCTCGCAGTGAATCCGCCCCGGAAAAGGTGGCGGATTGGCCTGTTGTAATTCTCTGGGCGGTACATTGTCCTCCCCTGTCTGTTGGCCATTACCGCCGGGATGTTTGTTTGTACCGCCTTGGCGGTCGGAGTGTTAAAGTGGCTGTCTATGTTGGCGGTTTCCGCCACGGTCGTAATTCCATTTTTTTCCCGCCGGCCTGTTGGCGGTTTTACCGCTGCTTTAACACCGACCGCCAGGGTTGTAATGACCACCTATGTCTCTTCTATGATTTGGTGATTATTTCACTGTTAGTTGCATGTACTGTAAGGACAATGACTTCTGGTGTAACTAACTCCTTCAATTCCCATCTGTGAAATATATTTTATTTGGATTTACCGTCTGGTATAACTAACATTTCTTGACTCTGGTGTATGGAACGCCTGAGTTAACTTTTCTTTATCTTCTCTAGCTTGTATATATACTTCTGCCTCACTTCATTTTACAGGCCATTGCCAGTGTTCATGTAGATTTCAGAGGCCACATCAGCCCCCTTTTTCTTCCCCTTGTCGTCTATTACGGATAGATGCAGCACACGTCGTAATTTGATTGCTGAGATTATTACCTACATCCATATATATGGGTTCTTGGTAATATTAGTATAGGTTAGGTCACTCCTTTCTTCTTTACCCCTCTTCGAATATATTCTAACTGGTGGAGTTTAACTTCATCTTGAATATAAGTTGGTAGTATAGGTATAAGGTAAGGTTCTGTTTACACTTAGGCCACGCCCCTCCACGTAAGGAACGGTGCAGCGCAAGCCTCGCGTTGAGCGCCCGTCTTCTCTGCTGCACCTGTCAATTACATGCATGAGAGCGTCCTCGATGGAGTAGAAGGCGTGTATGGTGCCATTCCGCACATCAGAGTGCTCATTCGGGTGGATTCCTCACCCAGCAAGGCCATTCCTTTAGGGATTGGGAAACTTCCAGTACCATTCCGGGACTAACCTGACATGATATGCCCGTCAGGCAAGGCGTTAGTTGGAATCATTCTCTGGCACTGTACCGGGGCTTCACCAACCCGATACGCCGCCACACCTTACAATGGTATTGTGAGCCATTACTGAGCTCCATGTGTATATTTGGTAAGTGTAGTCTCTGCAATGTGATTACGTATTGGATAATTGTCTCTATGGGTTCTAAGTGTTTTCTTTATTATAAAGCAACCATACAACTTCTTACTTTCAGAGGACCTTAAATGGAGATAAGTGGTTTTCCCAGTGATTCGTACTGCCTGTCTACCCTTGTTTATGTTAATTGACTATTTTTATTTTCACATTTTTACAGTGGCAAGACCCCTATGAGTATCACGTTTGTTGTGTTTTTACCTGGGTGCTGATTTCCACAGTATTAGGTTGGGGTTCTGTTAGTTACTTGACCTTTACGCATGCGGTAGATGATTGGCAGATATACTCCTACCATCCATTAAACCCATCTTTGTTAATATAGGTGTCCTTTTATCATTGGTCCTGATGAGACCCCTTAAATGTGAGAGGGTCGAAAAATCGTCAACTTTTACTGGTTAACCTAATAAAATAACCCTTTGATACGAGTTGGGTTATACATTAAAAATGAACAATTGACTGGTTTTGGTAATTCATATTTAGGATATTGGAAACCTTTTAATGTGATTGTAGTCAACACAAAATATTGTTTTATATTTTGGTGTAAGTCTTGGGTTTTTGCTTTTGGGACACCATTCTGAATGTTTTAAGATTATTACACTTAGGTTTTTTTGATGTGGTTGAACATAAATATGAATCATTTTCATATAATTACTTCATGTTGTTTTTTTCTGAGTGTGATGGGGCTTTTTTCTGTCATCCTAGAGGTCATGATTATCAGGTATCTATTGTCACTTCATTAAACATATAATTATTGTTGGACAAGAACCAATGTTTTTGATGTATTTTAGAAAGCCCAGGTTTCTTGTTACCTTTGTGAAGATTGCAAAGACAGGAGTGTGTCACCATTGAATTTTGGCTGACACATACCTCAACCGTCATTGCATGTCATTTGGCATGTACAACTGCAGTAGCAATGATGGAAAAGATGTGTATGTCTAGTTTTTTAGTCACAACGATGTGGCATCATGTAGCAAAGTGCACTGCACATGTGTAATGGGAAGGTTTGTTACCTGTTGACATACATCATGGTTTGACCTGCAGTTATGTTGAAATCACATGTGGTTGGGTACAACCATTCATCTACAGACATCTGGGTTTGCAAGACCAAAATGGAGACAGTGATGTAGCTTCCCACTGGGCAACATGTTGAGTGCCTTTTACAGGTACTTGCAAATCTCTGGGTCTCTCCAAAACATAAATGAAAATGGCATCTACTGATGCAATCAGAGCATGTAATTTTAGGGGGTGCCAGACATTAGTGGCGATTTTCCTGGGGCTTACTGTTTAATTGTGTTGTGGCTGTTAGAGACATATCTCACTGTCAATTTGCACATGATGTCTACAGTGTCCATTATCACCAAATCATTGGCACATACCAGACACAAAAAATGCAAGCCATTCATCTTGGGGCATAGACCATTGTTTGTGAAATCCTGTCTTGCCCAGGCCAGGCCCCAGACACACAACAGAGGGTTGGAGACTGCATTGTGTGAGGGCAGGCACAGCCCTTTCAGGTGTGATTGACCACTCCTCCCCTCCTTCCTAGCACAGATGACTCATCAGGATATGCAGGCTACCCCCCAGCTCCCTTTGTATCACTGTCTGGAGAGAGGTACAAACTGCCTAACAGAATGGTTTAAGCAAGAAAATGCTCACTTTCTAAAAGTGGCATTTTCAAACACACAATTTTAAAATCAACTTTACTAAAAGATGTATTTTTAAATTGTGAGCTCAGAGACCCCAAACTCCACATGTCTATCCACTCCCAAAGGGAATCTAGGCTTTAATCATATTTAAAGGCAGCCCCCATGTTAACCTATGAGGATAGGCCTTGCACCAGTAAAATCCAGATTTGGCAGTATTTCACTGTTAGGACATATAAAACACAATAGTATATGTCCTACCTTAACCATACACTGCACCCTTCCCCTGGGGCTACATAGGGCCTGCCTTAGGGGTGTTGTACATGTAACAAAAGGGAAGGTTTAGGCCTGGCAAGTGGGTACACTTGCCAAGTTGAATTAGCAGTTTAAAATCTGCAAATACAGACACTGCAGTGGCAGGTCTGGGCCATGTTTACAGGGCTACTAATGTAGGTGGCACAATCAGTGCTGCAGGCTTACTAGTAGCATTTGATTTACAGGCCCTGGGCACCTCTAGTGCACTTTACTAGAAACTCACTAGTAAATCAAATATGCCAATCATGGATAAACCAATCCACAGTACAATTTAAAACAGAGAATATATGCACTTTAGCACTGGTTAGCAGTGGTAAAGTGCTCTGAGTTCTAAAGCCAACAAAGACAGGTCAGAAAAATAGGAGGCAGGAGGCAAAAATATTGAGGATGACCCTGAACAAAAGGCCAGGTCCAACACTTGCCATTGCCCACAAACTAAAATAACGATCTACAATAGAGTGGCCTTCTTTGAAGGTACCTTGTTGGATAATATTATTTTCTTCAACCCAACAATTCATCTGACATAATAGCATATTTAAAAAACTTTCTCACCCACATTCAGTAGGATAATTTACCGATAATTCTTGGGAGCTGTAGCACCATCCTTCTTATAGATAGGTCTTATAGTATCACCTTTCCAGCTGTCTGGGGAACACCCGAAGGTCAAGGCCTTTTTGCAAGTTTACAAAATAGAACCTTGCACTCCAGTCTACATTATTATTAATTATAACTGCTGGGAGTTTGTCTGGGCCCACTACCTTGATTAATTTTAAGGAAAGAATAGTTTATTTTATCCTTTTAAGTAAAAAATAAGACACAACCTAATTATTCATGTTTAACTTTGGGTATATTTCATCATCTTCACCATCATATATTTTACCCAGGTAACTGGGTCAGTCATCTTCACCCATTAAAAATCAAATTTTCCTGGCCCTCTTCCTTCATGTACCAAATGCCAACATTTCATGATATTCTTAGATTCAATTAAGTCAATCATAGTTTGCCACTTTTTACAAATAAAATATATTTTCCTCTTTTTTAACAGTATCTTATATTCAATGCTGCCATGCGGAGGATACTACCTGACCCCGGGTCATACTTTTTCTTTGAGAAAGGTGTAGGACACTAAAGGCACAACATTTACTGTTCTCAGTTCAATCTAAACCATTTAGTGTAAGCTTTTGGACACTAAAGGGGTGACATTACAATTTCCACTCTAATCTAAGTCATTTTGGAGAAGGTGTTGGATACTAAATGGGTGACATTTGCTATTTCCACTCTAATCTAAGACATTTTTAAAGGGGTGACATTTATAATTTCCACACTAATCTAAGGCATTTTGGGGAAGGTGTTGGATACTAAAGGTTTAACATTTACTATTCCCACTCCAATTTAAGTTATTTCAGGGAAGGCATAGTACACTAAAATGGTGACATTTACTATTCCTACTCCAGTATAAGCTATTTAGGGGAAAGTGTTGGACACTAAAAAGGTTACATTCACTATCTCCACTCCAATCAAAATCCCAATCCAATCTAAGTGCCTGATTACAAGTTTGGCAGTCTTGGGACCACTATGGCAGCTGCGACTGTCACCCGGCCACAGTGTTGGCAGTCTGGCCACTGTATTATGATGCATATGGATACATAAACAAAAGACCGCTGTAGTCCTGCCGACACTACCAGCAAATCTAGACTGCGGCATTGGTGAGATAGGCCAATGCGTCTGTCTGGAGGTGGACTGCCAGTGTAACCGCCAGAGCAATTACAAGTTGGTTTTCCACTGACATGTCTGTGGCTCTCCAAACACCACATCTGAGCTGGCGGGAAGGGAAGCATGTAAGGCTGAAACTCTCCTGTACTCAGCTTCACACATTCAGTGCCGCCATGAAGCAGATCGTAAACACACACTTCCACTTCTTGTGCTGCTAGATGATGCCCAAAACTGATGTCATCATGGATGCAGCCGACAGTAAACGAAACACTTACCCGTTCTCATTAACTCCACAGCAAATCGATGCCCCACCATGGACCTAGCATGGGTCCGGGCTCCATTGGGCCAAATATGTTATGGCCCTCATTACAACCCTGGCGGTTGGTGATAAAGCGGTGGTAACACTGCCAACAGGCCGGCAGTAAAAAATCCGAATCATGACCAAACCAACCGGCAACACAAACAGCCACTTTAACACACCAACCGCCACGGCGGTAGCAACAAACACCACAGCGGTAACTGCCAACAGCTAGGCAGAAAACAATGTACCACCCACTCATCACAACACGTCTATCCGCCAGCTTTTCCGGGGCAGTACCACGCCATCAAAAGCACGGCAGAAACACTACTCTGAAGGGAAACGACTCAGCTCTCGACACTCCAGGAAGAACCACAACGCCATGGAGCCCCAGCTGCAGGGCTTCCCAATGCTAGTGTACCTTCTCATACACTAGGAACACGAATGCCAGCGAAGACGACCCCGGTGAGTACTGCACCTAGCACACAAGGGAGGGGCAGAGGAAAAAGATAGTGACACACACACGTAACACGCAGCACCCCCACCCTCACCCCCAACACCATACACACAAACAGATGTAATAACATTACATATACACCCCGTAACCCTCAGGAATAACGCAAGGAGAAAAGGAATGGGGTAAAATGAGTGTAATAGTAAAGTCTTAGAAAAATACGTACTTAAATCAAGAAACAGCATGTGCAATATATACAATATATACAAAAGGAGGGACAATGGCCCCTCTAAAATGTCCGTGGCCCACTGGCCCAAAACACATAGGCCAAGGCCACACTTGACTCCTGCCTCAATACGGAGAGAACACTGCAGGGGAACACACAGGCACCTCAGGGGGACAGGGATTGGGGGGCACCTCAGCCGGCAGATGGTACACTGCCACTGGCCTGTAGGGGGCTCCATGCCCACTGCTTGCTCCTGGGGAGTGCAATGCCACAGTCTCTCAAGTGGGTGGTTTGTCCACTGCTTGGTCCTGGGGTGTGCAAAGCAACAGTCTCTCAAGTGGGTGGTTTGCCCACTGCTTGGGCCTGGGGAGTTGAAGGCCACAGTCTTTCAAGTGGGTGGTTTTCCAACTGCTTGGTCCTGTGGAGTGTAAAGCCACAGTCTCTCAAGTGGGTGGTTTGCCCACTGCATGGTCCTGGGCAGTGCAAAGCCACAGTCTCTCAAGTGGATGGCTTCTCCACTGGTTCTGGATGGGGCCTTTTGCCCCATGTGCTTCATCCTGGCAAGGAGGGGCTGAGTGGATGGCTTCTTCCACTGGTTCTGGAGGGGGCCTTGTGCCCAGTGTGCTTCATCCTGGCAAGGAGGGGCTGAGTGAATGGCTTCTTCCACTGGTTCTGGAGGGGGCATTGTTACCAGTGTGCTTCATCCTAGCAAGGAGGGTCTGAGTGGATGGCTTTTTCCACTGGTTCTGGAGGGGGCTTTGTGCCCAGTGTGCTTCATCTGGATGGGGAGTTTCTCACCTGTGTGCCACACGGACAGGTGTTGCAGGGGCTAGGACGCACTGCAGCCCATATAGTCACCACTACACACTGCTCGCCGGTGGTGATGGCTGCTCAGTGAATGCCAGTTGCGCTGTAGGTGGCGGTGCTGGCAGTGGTGGTAGTAGACTCCAGGCCTTCAGCTGCAGCCTTGGACGGCTGCCCACTGGGGCTGCTGCTGCTGGCAATGGTGCTGCTGACGGATGTGCATGTGGTGGTGCTGGCAGTGGTTCAGGTGGCGGTGCTGGCTGCAGTGCAGGTGGCAGTGCTGCCAGTGGTGGTGGTATCCTCCAGGCCTTCACCTGCAGCCTCAGACGGCTGCCCACTGGGGCTGCTGTTGCTGGCAGTGGTGCTGCTGGCGGCGGTGCATGTGGTGGTGCTGGCCACAGTGCAGGTGGCGGTGCTGGCCACGGTGCAGGAGGCGGTGCTGCTAGTGGTGGTATTAGCCTCCAGGCCTTCACCTGCAGCCCCAGATGAGTGAAGTGCCATGGCTGGTGTTGTGTGCGCCATACTGCCCTTGGCAGATGGTGGTGCCTCCTTCCCCTTGCTGGCTGGTGTCCCCTTCTTGCCCTTGCTAGGTGGCAGACCCTTCTTGGCCTGGTTAGGTGGTGCTGGTTGGAGCCTCTCACACCTGCAGTAGCTGAAGAACCCACAGTGGCCGTGGACTGGGTGGCTGAGGTGCTGGGCTGGGTTCTGATAACCCTGGCCTGAGGCGAAGGACAGGGGAGGGGTAGGGAATTGGTCAATGTTGGTAAGGAAAAGCTTCTTTGGGACACTGGGGCAGGAAGAGGGTGAAGGTTTGGGGTGGAGGAAGAGGAAGTGGTTGTAGGAGGTGTCTGCTCTGTTTGGGTGCAGGTGCATGGGCTGGATGCTGTTGTGAGGTGGATGGCTGTTGGGTGTCTGTGTGCTTGCGTCTGTGTATTTTGGGAGGAGGGGGCACAGACACAGTGGGAGAGGACACGGGATGTGTGCATGGATGTGGGGTGGTGACTGACAGTGAGGGGCGTGTAGTGATAGGTGTGCTGGTGATGGAGGTAGTGGATGAGGATGAAGTGCATGAGGATGAAGTGCATGCAGGTGTGAGTGGAGACGCTACTGGGAGGGAGGAGGATGGCGAGGATGAGGGGGACACAGTGGAGGCAGTGGATGTTGGTGTGTCTGCATGTGGATGGTGCTTGTGAGATGAAGTGTGGTGCTTGTGTTTGCCTGAGCCACTTCTGTGTGTTGATTTGGGTGATTGCTGGTCTGAAGGTGTGCTTGGGATAGGATGGGGTTGAGGGGATTGGGACTGGGTAGAGGAAGTTGGAGGGGGAGGCAGGAGACAGAGACAATTGCTGCCATGAGTGCATTGGCCAGAGCCTGGAATGCTCTCTGTTGGAGCGCCAAGCCAGAGTGAATGCTCTGCAGGTATGCATTTGTTTGTTGCAAATGCCCTGCTACACCCTGGATGGCATTCATTATGGTTGACTGCCCAATAGAGAGGGATCTCAGGAGGTCAATAGCCTCCTCACTGAGGGCAGCAAGGCTCACTGGGGCAGGGCCTGAGGTGCCTGGGGCCAAGGAGATGCCCACCCTCCTGGGTGAGCGGGTACAGGAAACTCGCTAAGGGGCTGCTGGGAGGGCGGTGCTGGTACAGGGGTGGCGGCTATACCTGTAGTTGGGGTAGTCACAGAGGTGTCCGCCATCGCCAGGGAGCTTCCATCAGAGGAAGTATCACTTTCAGAACTGTCCCCTCCTGTCTCCACCGTGGTGCTACCCTCACCCTCATTCCCACTGGTGCCTTCACCGTTGGTGGATTTGGCCTCCAGGCCCATGTGGGATGCAGCTCCCTCCATCGCCGGTGCCTCTGCTCCTCTGCCAGATGATGCTAATGCACACAAGGACAGGGTGACAAAACAACAACAAACACCACAGCGGTAACTGCCAACAGCTAGGCAGAAAACAATGTACCACCCACTCATCACAACACGTCTATCCGCCAGCTTTTCCGGGGCAGTACCACGCCATCAAAAGCACGGCAGAAACACTACTCTGAAGGGAAACGACTCAGCTCTCGACACTCCAGGAAGAACCACAACGCCATGGAGCCCCAGCTGCAGGGCTTCCCAATGCTAGTGTACCTTCTCATACACTAGGAACACGAATGCCAGCGAGGACGACCCCGGTGAGTACTGCACCTAGCACACAAGGGAGGGGCAGAGGAAAAAGAGAGTGACACACACACGTAACACGCAGCACCCCCACCCTCACCCCCAACACCATACACACAAACAGATGTAATAACATTACATATACACCCCGTAACCCTCAGGAATAACGCAAGGAGAGAAGGAATGGGGTAAAATGAGTGTAATAGTAAAGTCTTAGAAAAATACGTACTTAAATCAAGAAACAGCATGTGCAATATATACAATATATACAAAAGGAGGGACAATGGCCCCTCTAAAATGTCCGTGGCCCACTGGCCCAAAACACATAGGCCAAGGCCACACTTGACTCCTGCCTCAATACGGAGAGAACACTGCAGGGGAACACACAGGCACCTCAGGAGGACAGGGATTGGGGGGCACCTCAGCCGGCAGATGGTACAGTGCCACTGGCCTGTAGGGGGCTCCATGCCCACTGCTTGCTCCTGGGGAGTGCAATGCCACAGTCTCTCAAGTGGGTGGTTTGTCCACTGCTTGGTCCTGGGGAGTGCAAAGCAACAGTCTCTCAAGTGGGTGGTTTGCCCACTGCTTGGGCCTGGGGAGTTGAAGGCCACAGTCTTTCAAGTGGGTGGTTTTCCAACTGCTTGGTCCTGGGGAGTGCAAAGCCACAGTCTCTCAAGTGGGTGGTTTGCCCACTGCATGGTCCTGGGGAGTGCAAAGCCACAGTCTCTCAAGTGGATGGCTTCTCAACTGGTTCTGGATGGGGCCTTTTGCCCCGTGTGCTTCATCCTGGCAAGGAGGGGCTGAGTGGATGGCTTCTTCCACTGGTTCTGGAGGGGGCCTTGTGCCCAGTGTGCTTCATCCTGGCAAGGAGGGGCTGAGTGAATGGCTTCTTCCACTGGTTCTGGAGGGGGCCTTGTTACCAGTGTGCTTCATCCTGGCAAGGAGGGTCTGAGTGGATGGCTTTTTCCACTGGTTCTGGAGGGGGCTTTGTGCCCAGTGTGCTTCATCTGGATGGGGAGTTTCTCACCTGTGTGCCACACGGACAGGTGTTGCAGGGGCTAGGACGCACTGCAGCCCATATAGTCACCACTACACACTGCTCGCCGGTGGTGATGGCTGCTCAGTGAATGCCAGTTGCGCTGTAGGTGGCGGTGCTGGCAGTGGTGGTAGTAGACTCCAGGCCTTCAGCTGCAGCCTTGGACGGCTGCCCACTGGGGCTGCTGCTGCTGGCAATGGTGCTGCTGACGGATGTGCATGTGGTGGTGCTGGCAGTGGTACAGGTGGCGGTGCTGGCTGCAGTGCAGGTGGCAGTGCTGCCAGTGGTGGTGGTATCCTCCAGGCCTTCACCTGCAGCCTCAGACGGCTGCCCACTGGGGCTGCTGTTGCTGGCAGTGGTGCTGCTGGCGGCGGTGCATGTGGTGGTGCTGGCCACAGTGCAGGTGGCGGTGCTGGCCACGGTGCAGGAGGCGGTGCTGCTAGTGGTGGTATTAGCCTCCAGGCCTTCACCTGCAGCCCCAGATGAGTGAAGTGCCATGGCTGGTGTTGTGTGCGCCATACTGCCTTTGGCAGATGGTGGTGCCTCCTTCCCCTTGCTGGCTGGTGTCCCCTTCTTGCCCTTGATAGGTGGCAGACCCTTCTTGGCCTGGTTAGGTGGTGCTGGTTGGAGCCTCTCACACCTGCAGTAGCTGAAGAACCCACAGTGGCCGTGGACTGGGTGGCTGAGGTGCTGGGCTGGGTTCTGATCACCCTGGCCTGAGGCGAAGGACAGGGGAGGGGTAGGGAATTGGTCAATGTTCGTGAGGAAAAGCTTCTTTGGGACACTGGGGCAGGAAGAGGGTGAAGGTTTGGGGTGGAGGAAGAGGAAGTGGTTGTAGGAGGTGTCTGCTCTGTTTGGGTGCAGGTGCATGGGCTGGATGCTGTTGTGAGGTGGATGGCTGTTGGGTGTCTGTGTGCTTGCGTCTGTGTATTTTGGGAGGAGGGGGCACAGACACAGTGGGAGAGGACACAGGATGTGTGCATGGATGTGGGGTGGTGACTGACAGTGAGGGGCGTGTGGTGATAGGTGTGCTGGTGATGGAGGTAGTGGATGAGGATGAAGTGCATGAGGATGAAGTGCATGCAGGTGTGAGTGGAGACGCTACTGGGAGGGAGGAGGATGGCGAGGATGAGGGGGACACAGTGGAGGCAGTGGATGTTGGTGTGTCTGCATGTGGATGGTGCTTGTGAGATGAAGTGTGGTGCTTGTGTTTGCCTGAGCCACTTCTGTGTGTTGATTTGGGTGATTGCTGGTCTGAAGGTGTGCTTGGGATAGGATGGGGTTGAGGGGATTGGGACTGGGTAGAGGAAGTTGGAGGGGGAGGCAGGAGACAGGGACAATTGCTGCCATGAGTGCATTGGCCAGAGCCTGGAATGCTCTCTGTTGGAGCGCCAAGCCAGAGTGAATGCTCTGCAGGTATGCATTTGTTTGTTGCAAATGCCCTGCTACACCCTGGATGGCATTCATTATGGTTGACTGCCCAATAGAGAGGGATCTCAGGAGGTCAATAGCCTCCTCACTGAGGGCAGCAGGGCTCACTGGGGCAGGGCCTGAGGTGCCTGGGGCCAAGGAGATGCCCACCCTCCTGGGTGAGCGGGTACAGGAAACTCGCTAAGGGGCTGCTGGGAGGGCGGTGCTGGTACAGGGGTGGCGGCTATACCTGTAGTTGGGGTAGTCACAGAGGTGTCCGCCATCGCCAGGGAGCTTCCATCAGAGGAAGTATCACTTTCAGAACTGTCCCCTCCTGTCTCCACCGTGGTGCTACCCTCACCCTCATTCCCACTGGTGCCTTCACCGTTGGTGGATTTGGCCTCCAGGCCCATGTGGGATGCAGCTCCCTCCATCGCCGGTGCCTCTGCTCCTCTGCCAGATGATGCTAATGCACACAAGGACAGGGTGACAAAACAAAAAGGGTGGGGAAAGATAGAAGATACACTTAGTCAATGCCAGCAACTACACTACCGTTGGCATACACAACTCACTGGGAACAGCCCTATGCACTGCCAGTTGCAATGCTAGTCACTAGCCCATGGGGTACAATGCCTAACGCCGTTAGCTGCACACCTGAAACCCACAGGACCCTGCCCAGTAGTAGGTGCCCACTAACATTATTGGGGTTGGAGTGCATCTGAGCTTGCACATTATTGAACATACCATGCCATGCTCGCCCTGGCCTAGGGGCAACCACAGCCCACATCCCCCACCCAAGTAATACCTTAACGCGAACAAAGAAATGAATCTGAATCTGTACTCACCCCCTTGTAGCTGCTGTGATGCCTTCAAGCGCCCATCCAACTCCGGATAGGCCACCGCCAGGATGCGGAACATCAAGGGGGTCAGGGTACGACGGGTACCCCTTCCTCGTTGGGAGGCCAGCCCTGCTGGGCCTCCGCTGTCTTCCTGCCCAGCGGCGCAGGTCCTATCACCGTTTGTGGCAGTGGGTGCTCCGCCTGTCAAAGACCTCCAGGGTCCCCACCTCCTTGGCTATGGCACGCCAAAAAAACTTTTTCTGATGGGTGCTGACCCACAGAAAACATACAGCAGAAAAGGTATTAGTCATACCATCTGGACTGTTATACTTATGGCCCAACATATTCCCCTCATCCCCTTACGCACATACATTGACCACAGTACATGCAGCACTCTGCCCAGGACCCCTGAGACCCCCCCACACGATGCTTACACACACAGCATTCCATATAGTCTTGGCCCACGCATCATGCTCACAGTGTACTCACCTGTGTGTCTGGAGGACCATAGAGTAAAGTGTACTGGGGTAGGACCCGATCCACCAGTCTCTCAAACTCCTCCGAAGTTAAGGCAGGGGCCCTTTCGCCAGACACTCGAACCATTGTCGCTTCCAGACACAGGTCACAGCAGCACTTGCAGTGTAGGTCCTCTCCTGTTGAAGGTCAGGTAGCAAGTGAGTGAACAGATAGAAAATGGTGGTCACATCCACTCAGTGCGTACTGTCACCGCTGGCGTACATCGCCATTGGCACCTGGAACCCATAGGGCCTAATAATAACCAATGCGGTGTTGCGCTGAGGTCCATTTCCACTTGTCCCTCCTCACAGGTCAAGCTGACGCCATTTCAGGGGGGCCCAGGCCATGGCATCTAACTGTGTCACAGCAGACATTGGCACATCAACTGACTTTAGGGTTCACATACTGTTTCTGTGAAGGAAAAAACACATATTACAGTTGAAATATGTTTGAATATGACCATCTGCTTACCATTTTTTACCCTAGAGTTCAACCCTTGAGGATGAATAGGAGATAGCGACATCCCCCCATGTTCAGACCCCTGGTGGACCTTGCGACAATGCAGGACAGGCACATTATCCTGACCTATAGCCTTGATAGGGCCACAATCCAACCACTGTGTGCCTAATTGGAGCCAGACTTGATCTCAGCTATCTGCCACCCTACAGGTATACCCCCTCTAGTGCAGGTCTTGTCAGTGCTCCATTTCCTGCCAAGTGGTTCCTTCCAAGTAACAGTGGCCGTGGCATCAGCGATGTCACAGCCTATGTTCTCCAGTGTGCTGACCAGAGTGTTGACTGCCCTGCTGAAACACATGTGCAGCTACGTCGTATTCCCCCAGGTGGAGGATTTGGCCACATTGAAGGCTGACTTCTATGCACTGGGACATATCCCCACCATCATTGGTGCCATTGATGGTACACACATTGCATTTGTCCCCCCCACCCGCAGAAATGAACAAGTGTTCAGAAATAGAAAAAGCTTTCACTCTCTGAATGTGCAGATTGTGTGTTTGGCGGACCAGTACATCTCCCATGTCAATGCCAAGTATCCTGGCTCTGTGCGAGATGCCTTTACCTTGACGAATAGCAGCATCCCATATGTGATTACTCAACTCCAGAGGCACCGGGTGTGGCTAATAGGTGAGCCCATGGTCCCCACCCAGTTTATGTAGGTATATGGGTCTGGGGTTGGCCCTAAGGGTGAGTATGTGGCTAACAGGTATCCCTTGATTTTGCAGGTGACTCTGGTTACCCCAACCTCTCATGGCTACTGACCCCAGTGAGGATGCCAGGACAAGGGCAGCGGAACGTTACAATGAGGCACATGGGCGAACAAGGGGGATCATTGAGCGCACCTTTGGCCTCCTCAATGCCAGATTCTGGTGCCTCAATCTGACTGGTGGATCCCTGTACTACTCACCCAAGCAGGTGTGCCAGATCATCGTTGCATGTTGCACAACCTGGCCGTGAGACGCCAGGTGGCTTTTCTGCAGGAGGATGAGCCTGGGGATGGTCATGGGCAGCGGTGGAGCCTGTGGACAGTGACTAAGAGGAGGCAGAGGAAGACTATTTTAGCAGTACTTCCAGTGACACACTGGTAAGACACAGTAATTTCACCTTCCATTGCAGTTTTGTGTTGGACATTGAACATGGCAGCCTGAATTCCCTATTTCTATGGCCACTTACTGTACCCTTTGGCATCTGTATTTTCAGATCTCTGTGCCCCACTCTGGATCCTGGTAAGTTTACTGTTGGCCACTACAGGTCATACCTTTGTAAATATTACAGTACATGTGGATTACAATGTTTACAGTTTGTGTAACTAATACATTTGTGACACAATTGACAGACTCCATATTTGAATTTGTTCCAAGGGGGTTTATTTAGGTGCTGATACGTGGCAGGGGCATTGCTATGGGCTGGGTTGATGACTGAGGAGAGTCCCGGGTAGAGTCCAGTCTATTTTTATCACAGGTGCATTTTCCAAGGGGGCATAGGAAGGGCCCCATAGGAAGAGCAATGACAGTTCAAGGTGGACAGGGTGACAGAGTGGGACACAAGGGTGACAATCAGGAGAGTCTTATTTCCTGGCAGGGGTCTTGGCAATGTCCTCTGGCTTCTGCCTGGATCACAGGGACAGTTTGCGTGGTGGTTCTTCTTCTGCAGGGGGTGGGGTCGTGGTGGCCTGTTGTTTCAGTGGTGGGGCTTCCTGTCCACTAGCGTCGGCGGAGGTGGAGGGCTGTTCTTTGGTGTGGCCAGTGTCAGGGCCCGTTCGTGTATTACTGCCTCCTTCATGGTGTTGGCCATGTCTTCCAGCATCCCTGCAATGGTCACCAGGGTGGTGTGGATGTCCCTCAGGTCCTGCCTGAGCCCCAGGTCCTGTCCCTCCTGCATCCGCTCGGTCTCCTGCAACTTGGCCAATATCTGGCCCATGGTCTCCTGGGAATGGTGGTATGCTTCCAGGATGTTGGTGAGTGTCTCGTGGATAGTCGGTTCCCTTGGCCTGTCCTCCCCCTGTTGCACAGCAGTCCTCCCAGCTGCCTGGTTGGCCCGTGCCTCTGTCCCCTGAACCGTGTGCCCTTTGCCCCTTACCCCAGGTCCCTGATCGTCCTATGTTTGTGGGGATGCCTGGGATCCCTATAGTGGTCTCCAGGCCCATGTGGGATGCAGCTCCCTCTGTCGCTGGTGCCTCTGCTCCTCTGCCAGATGATGTTAATGCACACAAGGACCGGGTGACAAAACAAAAAGGGTGGGGAGAGATAAAGGATACACTTAGTCAATGCCAGCAACAACACTACCGTTGGTGTACACAACTCACAGGGAACAGCCCTATGCACTACCAGTTACAGTAACAGTGGCCATGGCATCAGCGATGTCACAGCCTATGTTCTCCAGTGTGCTGACCAGAGTGTTGACTGCCCTGCTGAAACACATGTGCAGCTACGTCGTATTCCCCCAGGTGGAGGATTTGGCCACATTGAAGGCTGACTTCTATGCACTGGGACATATCCCCACCATCATTGGTGCCATTGATGGTACACACATTGCATTTGTCCCCCCCCCACCCGCAGAAATGAACCCTGTGCCCTTTGCCCCTTACCCCAGGTCCCTGATCGTCCTATGTTTGTGGGGATGCCTGGGATCCCTATAGTGGTCTCCAGGCCCATGTGGGATGCAGCTCCCTCTGTCGCTGGTGCCTCTGCTCCTCTGCCAGATGATGTTAATGCACACAAGGACCGGGTGACAAAACAAAAAGGGTGGGGAGAGATAGAGGATACACTTAGTCAATGCCAGCAACAACACTACCGTTGGTGTACACAACTCACAGGGAACAGCCCTATGCACTACCAGTTACAATGCTAGTCACTAGCCCATGGGGTACAATGCCTAACGCCGTTAGCTGCACACCTGAAACCCACAGGACCCTGCCCAGTAGTAGATGCCCACTAACATTATTGGGGTTGGAGTGCATCTGAGCTTGCACATTATTGAACATACCATGCTATGCTCGCCCTGGCCTAGGGGCACCCACAGCCCACATCCCCCACCCAGGTAATACCTTAACGCGCGCAAAGAAATGAATCTGAATTTGTACTCACCCCCTTGTGGCTGCTGTGATGCCTTCAAGCGCCCATCCAACTCCGGATAGGCCACCGCCACGATGCGGAACATCGGGGGGGTCAGGGTACGACGGGTACCCCTTCCTCGTTGGGAGGCCAGCCCCAGCTGGGCCTCCGCTGTCTTCCTGCCCAGTGGTGCAGGTCCTATCACTGTTTGTGGCAGTGGGTGCTCCGCCTGTCAAAGACCTCCAGGATCCCCACCTCCTTGGCTATGGCACGCCAAATAACCTTTTTCTGATGGCTGCTGACCCACAGAAAGCCTACAGCAGAAAAGGTATTAGTCATACCATCCGGACTGTTATACTCATGGCCCAGCATATCCCCCTCATCCCCTTACGCACATACATTGACCACAGTACATGCAGCACTCTGCCCAGGACCCCTGAGACCCTCCCCCACATGAGGCTTACATACACAGCATTCCATATATTCTTGGCCCACGCATCATGCTCACAGTGTACTCACCTATGTGTCTGGAGGACCATAGAGTAAAGTGTACTGCGGTAGGACCCCATCCACCATTCTCTCAAACTCCTCCAAAGTAAAGGCAGGGGCCCTTTCCCCAGACACTCGAACCATTGTCGCTTCCAGACACAGGTCACAGCAGTACTTGCAGTGTAGGTCCTCTCATGTTGAAGGTCAGGTAGCAAGTGAGTGCACCGATAGAAAATGGAGGTCACATCCACAGAGTGCGTACTGTCACCGCTGGCATACATCGCAATTGGCTCCTGGAACCCATAGGGCCCAATGATAACCAATGCTGTGTTGCGCTGTGGTCCATTTCCACTTGTCCCTCCTCACAAGTCAGGCTGACGCCATTTCAGGGGGGCACAGGCCATGGCACATAACTGCGTCACAGCAGACGTTGGCACATCAACTGACTTTAGGGTTCACATACTGTTTCTGTGAAGGAAAAAACACATATTACAGTTAAAATATGTTTGAATATCACCATCTGCTTACCATTTTTTACCCTAGAGTTCAACCACTGAGGATGAATAGGGGATAGTGACATCCCCCCATGTTCAGACCCCTGGTGGACCTTGCGACAATGCAGGACAGGCACATTATCCTGACCTATAGCCTTGATAGGGCCAGAATCCAAGAACTTTGTGCCTAATTGGAGCCAGACTTGATCTCAGCTATCCTCCACCCCACAGGTATACCCCATCTAGTGCAGGTCCTGTCAGTGCTCTATTTCCTGGCAAGTGGTTCCTTCCAAGCAACAGTGGCTATGGCATCAGGGATGTCACACCCTGTGTTCTCCAATGTGCTGACCAGAGTGTTGACTGCCCTGCTGAAACACATGTGCAGCTACATCGTATTCCCCCAGGTGGAGGATTTGGCCATAGTGAAGGCTGACTTATATGCACTGGGACATATCCCCAACATAATTGGTGCCATTGATTGCATTATGAGAAATGAACAAGTGTTCAGAAAAAGAAAAAGCTTTCACTCTCTGAATGTGCAGATGGTGTGTTTGGCGGACCAGTACATCTCCCATGTCAATGCCAAGTATCCTGGCTCTGTTCATGATGCCTTTACCTTGAGGAATAGCAGCATCCCATATGTGATGGCTCAACTCCAGAGGCACCGGGTATGGCTAATAGGTGAGCCCATGGTCTCCACCCAGTTGATGTCGGTTTCTGGGTGTGGGGTTGGCCCTAGGGGTGAGTATGTGGCTAACAGGTATCCCTTGATTTTGCAGGTGACTCTGGTTACCCCAACCTCTCATGGCTACGGACCCCAGTGAGGATGCCAGGACAAGGGCAGCGGAACATTACAATGAGGCACATGGGCGAACAAGGAGGATCATTGAGCGCACCTTTGGCCTCCTCAAGGCCAGATTCCGGTGCCTCAATCTGACTGGTGGATCCCTGTACTACTCACCCAAGAAGGTGTGCCAGATCATCGTTGCGTGTTGCATGTTGCACAACCTGGCCTTTAGACGCCAGGTTCCTTTTCTACAGGAGGATGAGCCTGGGGATGGTCGTGTGGCAGTGGTGGAGCCTGTGGACTGTGAAGAAGAGGAAGCAGTACTTCCAGTTACACACTGGTAAGACACAGTCATTTTACCGTCCATTGTAGTTTTGTGTTCGACATTGAACATGGCAGCCTGAATTCCCTATTTCTATGGCCACCTACTGTACTGTTTGGCATCTGTATTTTCAGATCTCTGTGCCCCACTCTGGATCCTGGTGAGTTTACTGTTGGCCACTACAGATCATACCTATCTAAATATTACAGTACATTTGAATTACAATGTTTACAGTTTGTGTAACTAATACATTTGTGACACAATTGACAGACTCCATATTTGATTTTGTTCCAAGGGTGTTTATTTAGGTGCTTATACATGGAGGGGGCATTGCAATGGGCTGGGTTGATGACTGAGGAGAGTCCAGGGTAGAGTCCAGTCTATTTTTATCACAGGTGCATTTTCCAAGCGGGCAAAGGAAGGGGAGCAATGGCAGTTCAAGGTGGACAGGGTGACAGAGTGGGACACAAGGGTGTCACAAGGGTGACAATCAGGAGAGTCTTATTTCCTGGCGGGGGTCTTGGCAATGTCCTCTGGCTTCTGCCTGGATCACAGGGACAGTTTGCGTGGTGGTTCTTCTTCTGCAGAGGGTGTGGTGCTGGTGGCCTGTTGTTCCAGTGTTGGGGCCTCCTGTCCACTAGCGTTGGTGGAGGTGGAGGGGCCCGTTTGTGTATTACTGCCTCCCTCATGGTGTTGGCCATGTCCGCCAGCACCCCTGCAATGGTCACCAGGGTGGTGTGGATGTCCCTCAGGTCCTGCCTGATCCCCAGGTCCTGTCCCTCCTGCAGCCGCTCGGTCTCCTGCAACTTGGCCAGTATCTGGCCCATGGTCTCCTGGGAATGGTGATATGCTTCCAGGATGCTGGTGAGTGCCTCGTGGAGAGTCGGTTCCCTTGGCCTGTCCTCCCCCTGTTGCACAGCAGTCCTCCCAGCATCCCGGTTGGCCTGTGCCTGTGTCCCCTGAACCATGTGCCCACTGCCCCTGACCCCAGGTCCCTGATCGTCCTGTGTTTGTGGGGATGCCTTGGGTCCCTATAGTGGTGGACACACTGCTGATTGACTTGTCCTGGGGACAGAGCGATGGGCCCGCTGGGTGGGTGCTGTGCTGGTGATTCCTGATGGCGGAGGTTCTGTGGTGGTTTGGGACTGTGGCTGGGTCACCAACGTCCATAAGTCCCAGATGGGACAGGTTGGTCATCGTGATCCAGGCGTGCAGAGCTGCTGTCATCACTGTGGGCCTCTTCTGGGGGGTACTGGATGTGTCTGGCACGTCCTCTCTGGTGACATTGAGTGGGGGTCATGTGGGGATGTAAATGCAGTGTTATTGTTTCTTTGTGTGCCATCTTGTTCATATATATGTTTCCCTCTATGGTTATTAGCAAGGCACCTTTGGTTTGTGTGAAATGTTATTGGTTTGGCTAAGTGATTGTCACTAGTGTACATGGTGGTGATGGGTGTCCATGCAGGTCTGTGATCGGGGTCCATGCACTGTTGTTGCATGCTGGGCTTGGTATTGGGATGGGTGGGTTATGATAGTGGGGTATATGTGAGGTGGTGGAGTGATGGGGATGAGGATAGGGGTAGGAGTTTGTGATGACATGCAGGTACGGGGGTGTTAGTAATAAATATTTGACTTCCCAGAGTCCAGTCATCCTGCTACTCATGCCAGGCCCTCAGGATACATGATCGCCGAGACTTGCTCCTCACATGTTGTTAGTTGTGCAGCAGGAGGTGGGGGTCCACCGTCAGTCCTCTGTACAGCTATCTGGTGTGTTGCAACCAAGGAATACACCTTCCCCCGTAGGTCATTCTGCCTCTTCCTGATGTCATCCCTTGTTCTGGGGTGCTGTCCCATGGCGTTGACCCTGTCCACGACTCTCCACCATAGCTCCATCTTCCTTGCAATGGACGTCTGCTGCACCTGTGATCCAAATAGCTGTGGCTCTACCTGGATGATTTCCTCCACTATGATCCTTAGCTCCTCCTCAGAGAATCTGGGGTGTCGTTGTGGTGCCATGGGTGTAGTGTGAGTGATGTGTGTGAGGGTGTGTGGGGTGATGTGTGGAGGTATGTGCTGTGAGGTTCATGGATGGTGTATGAGTGATGATGTTTTGTGGCTCAGATTCAGTGGGTGCTCCTAGCTTGTCTCTCTCTTAGTTGGCAATATAGTTTTGTTGCAAGGGGTTGTGGGTATTGTGGGTGTGTGTTTTATAGTGTTGTGGGCGTGTGGGTGTGGTGTGTGTCTGTTTGTCAGGTGTGTGTATTGTATTGTGAATTGTCCGATGTAGTGTAGTTTTGTGAGTGTGTGTGTATTTTGCGCGCGCCGGTGTGTACCACCAATGGTTTACCGTGGTTGAATGACTGCTGCGGTGATTCGTGGGTTTTGATGCTGTCGGCGTATTTCTGTTGGCCTAACGGTGTGGGTTTTGGTACCGTCATTTTATCACTGACCTTTGGGCTGGCGGACATGTGTTTGTGTCTGTATAGTGGCGGATTTCTATGTGTGGGTCATAATACCAGAAACGGTATACCGCTGCGGTCGCGGTATGTTGGCAGCAGTCAGCATGGCAGTAAGCGGCACTTACCACCAATGTTGTAATGAGGGCCTTTGTGTGCCCCTGTTCAGAGTTGTACTCAGTGTATGATCCAATCACAGCCCTTTGATGCCTTCCTTGGCCAGGTCACTGACACTGCACAGGCACACTCTTCTAAATTTTAAATGTGTACACAATCAGTTTTCAGGGATAGTGATGTGTCCATAACATTGTGTCACGCAACAGCAATCCTCATCAGTATCCCACTTACAACCTAGGTGACACCCGCACATTGCTCACAGGTTGTGATATCAAAGATTCATCTGTATGGATGTGTCATAGGACCGAAACACGTCTTTTTTGCTGAATCTCTGCAATGGGCTTCCACATACCACCCACATTTCATGGTAATGCAAGGTAAATGGGAATAATCAGTGTGAGAAACATTCAAAGGTCAAAATTTAAGGAAACTCTGCTGAATAGGTATGCCTCTACCAGGGGAACCCCTGGGAGGCCGGTGCTCTAGGCCACATTCCACTTTGCACATGCCGCAAAACCACTATTTGAACAGGAACTGTTGGGACAACCAATAGTAAGTACAGCAGTAACAGAATGGATCACGAATTTAGTTAAAGTAGGCGTAAGATACACACATGAAAATGGACACATGCCCATTCAAATGTATACAAAGGTAGGGCAATTAAACAGCCTCCATGTGTGGAGAAACACATCTCTAGCTTGCACACATTAAACAAGTGTCCAACCTACATCATGGGGAGAAAGGTAACCCAATAGATGTTGACATTAGTCAAGCCAAGATGAAATACTTACCATATGAAACAGCAACCAATGTAATGTCGCACCATTACGATTACATCCACATATCCTTCCATTGAACATTTTCCCTTGTCCTGGATGACTTGAGCACTGGTTCCAAGGTCAGATCATACCAACCACATTAATTGGATAATCAATCAGGGTAAAACAAACACAACTATAGTCATACATCCCAAAGTATCCATGAACATCAGAATTGCAGAAAAGTAATGGCAAGACTGATGTGTATGAAAACTACCAACTTATGTTTATTAAAAAAAAAGGAAGACGTAGTCAAGGCCAATGGCCAGTCCAATTGTCCACATGTGGTTCAGCACACTGCTGTGCCACTAAACCTGCCTCTCAGAACACTGCAGTGGGAACTACCCCATGAAGAGCCATCTAGTGGGCAGTCCAGGTACCTCTATTTTGTCTTTTGGGACGGGTAGGTTTGGTTTTGGGACGATGGGCCTGACTTTGGAAGGAGTGTCCTTTTTTGGGGGTTCTGTAAGGCATGGCTAGGTTCAGGAAGGGAGATTAGGTGTCATTGGGGAGGACTTGGATGTAGAAGGGATGGGTTAGGTTGTAGATGAGGCTGTTTTGGCTTTGGGAGGGGGTGTTTTTTACAGGGGTAAGGGCAAAGGCAAACATTAAAATTTATTTTGGAAAATCGGTTTGGTGTCTAGGAGGGATTGGGGTGGAGAGGTTAAGAAAGAGGAATCGTCAGATGTGGGTGTGTGTATTGTTGGTGCTGCTCTGTGTGTGTCTGAAGTATGATTTTTGAGTTTTCCAGGTGTCTGTTGTGTGAGTGAGTGTGGCCTTTGTGTTTCTTTGTGGTGTGTGATGTAGATGTGCTGGGTTTGCTGGGAGTGAGGGATGTGTTTGTTGGTGTGTGTGTGTGGTGTTGTGGGGTATGGTGGGAGTGGTGGATGTGTGGTTGGTTTGGGTGTGGTATCTGGGGCCGTGGTTGGTGTGGTGCCAGGGTCTGTGAGTGTGGGTATGTGTCTGTGGTTGGTATGGGTGGTGGATGGGTCTGTGGATGTGGGGTAGTGTCTGGTGGTATGGATGGGTCAGTGGGAGTGGTACTTGGCGGTATGGTGGGGTGGTGGTGGCTGTGAGTGTGGTGAGTGTCTGGTGAGTGGTTGCACGCTTGTGTGATTTGTAGTGTTTCTGTTTCCCTGTGCTGCTTGGGCTGTTGAGGTGTGTGCATATGTGTGAATGTGCTTGGAACCACTATTGGAATAGGGAAATTGGATAGATAGAAGTATGAGATGGGTAGAAGGCTGCAATGAGGGAGGAGGCCAGTACCTGACAAGATTTCTGTAGGGCAGACATAGAACTATGGATGCCTTCCAGGTAGGCCATCATATGTTGCAGATGGCTGCCCTGCACCTGGATGGCATTCATTGGTGCCGTCTGACCCACAGAGATGTTTCTCAGGAGGTCAATAGCCTCCTCCCTCAGGACAGCAGTGGGGGACGGGGGCCGGGGGTGAGGTGCCAGGAATGAAGGAGATAGCTCCGCTCCTGGGTGAATGTGTCCAGTCAACTAGGTAGGAAGCAACAGGAAGGGTAAAAATTATAGTCGGGGTGGCAGACAAGGATGGTGTAGGAACTGGTCCTGCATGTCCCACCATACTAGGTAGACTCATATGACGATGATGTAGTGTCTGTGTCCTCCATGGCACTTCCTTCACCCTCTGGGCGACTGGGTCCCTCTATGTCTATTGTGTCGTGACCAGAGGTACTGTGGCCATCTGCTTCCACACAGATGTTGCCCCTGTCTCCTCAGCTTGCTTGAGATGATGCTGAAATGACAAATACGAATAGGGTCATTGCATGAGCCAGATCACACTTGACCAAAGTCTGGATCACAAAATATTACTGTAATATATATTAGACCCCAGCTACAAGGTCTACCAAAGTGGCTCCAACATTTTCAAGGCCATATGCATGCATGATACATGAACTGTAAACAGTTGCCTACAATAAAGTCAGAATCACAGACAACTCCAATTGCAATCACAATAACCATGTATCAAGTAGTAGACCTTGTCAGCTTGATTGACTTGGCTCTTGTAGCACACTTCAGCAATCTGTTGTCAACAAATAGTATGGCAATGCCAAATGTATTCCTACTGATTCCACACAAGGCCCTGAAATCAGCAAATGTTAATATATCTAATACCACTTCTGGTGAAATAACGGTCAACTTATACAGCTATGTTGCAGCAAGATGTACAGTAGCCAGAAAAAGGTGACATGGAAAAAGTTGTGTCACACTGTAAAAACTACCTAATGCTAACTTCCTAATATGTCCATTGTCAAAATAGTCTCATGAAAGCTGTACTAATGTAGCTTTGCTATTTATCACATGCCACATAGAAAAGTACACTGGAGACAATCTGGTCAAAATGTCTGGGAGATTTGTCTACAAATATCCACAGCAAAATGAAAGAGCTAGGCCTAGGCAAATCAACAGACGCGATTTTTACCGGTGAGAACACCAGTTAACATTGCATGCCTAAAAGCCAATAATCCATTGAATGTTGCTCAGGGAATCCCCATTACCTGAATAGGTGGTTTAATCTGTTTCTCAATGGGAAGGCACACCACTTACGTTTTTTACGCAAACACAAATTCCTTTGTATTACTGAGTGTACACTCACATATCATTCTCACATTTCTGCATGCCAACAGTCAGTTAATGAACCTTTACCAATACACTTGAAAATCACTTAGCTTAATATTTCCACATTAATGGCATGGAAATGCACATTGTGAATAATTACTGTAGGTCTACCTGTCATGTCCTTCATTGCTTCAGCAATTGAACATGACAAAAAACATTGAGTAAGGTATTATGGTATGTGTGACCCACCAACCAATATTTACACACTTCTGTCTGTGGTAACACATGAACTGTATACATATAACTATTTTCCAATACATTTTTGCATGCACACGTATGTGATGGAATCAGACATCATCCAATGAAGACAGGTTGATCATGTGTAAAACAGGTACACATGCCAACAAGTAGGCACAAATACTTTTGGCTACGGTGATGTTAGCCAACTCATGTAACTGTACATTCCCCACTTACCAACGGGAAGTATTGCTCAGTGACTTCACCCAAAGTGCACCATATGCTATGTCACATATATGTGGGCCACCATCACATGAGGGACCAGCACTCATTACACACTGAAGACAAGTGTCCTGTTGGGTAAAAATGCAAATATACTTTCTTGAGCAGAAACATGGCTACAGTGATCAATCAGCTCATGCTGTTTGATGTTGTAGATGACACACTGAAGTCGACTGTTGGGTACAAATGTCACCCACAACATCAAACAACATGAGCTGATTGATCACTGTATTCAGTCAGGTGTCTGCTCAGGAAAGTATAGTGGTAGTGGACTGTACTCTGTTATATTCCTGGTCATTTAGACAATAGGCAAGGCACATCAGCATGCACCTACTACCAGACCTACACAAACAATAACTGTTGTCGCATATGGACCACCTCCAACTACACCGCCCAGAACTCACCCCGTTGTAGCTGCTGTGATTCTATCAAGCTCTTGGTAGGCCACCACCAGTATGTGGGCAATAGGGGGGGGGTTGGAGCTCGGCATCTGCCCCATCTACTTTGGGAGGACAAGTCCAGCTGGAACTCCATGATCTTCGGGGCTCAGCCTCTCAGGTACTCCCACTGACAATGGATGCTGTGTCACTAATAGCCCCCTGGATGCGCACCTTCCATTTGATGGTTCTCCAAATTGCTTGTTCCTGATTGCTATTGTTCTGTATGTATACAATACACATATAAAGAGATCCTAATTGCATAATTTAGGGTATCTGTTTGGTGAACACACATTTTGTACACACCTAGCACAGGCTTTGTTGCATTATTAACACACTACATTGGCATGGGTGTCACTGAGAACTTCCTCTCTTTGGACATGTGGACATCTGATTGAGTTTATGTGGTATGTACTGGTATCACGGGACACATCTTTTACCATAGGTGCCACTCTTACAGAGATGACATTCAACAAGCCAAGGTAAGTTAGGTCTGATTGGTTGAGTGTAACAATGCTAGTTCTCTAGAATTAACCAACTATCTGCACTGCATATTTGTCACTTGTACAATAGGCCAGTACAGTGCAAAAATAACTTTGGGAAAAGTGACAACAGACCTTTGCAGTATACAGCTGCAATGTCTGGTGGTATGTCACAACCTATGTTCAATGGTATTTTAAAAGATGGGCTATGAGCAATGATGAAGCACACTGACAGCTTCATCAGGTTCCCCATATGTGCGGATTTAGCCAATGGGAAAGCTGGCTTTTATGGATTTGGTCACCACATATGGAGGGAGCCATTAATGGCTCCCATATTGCATTAGTGCCATCCCATGCTAGCAAACAAGTCTATCAAAACAGGAAGCTCTTCCATTCTATCAACGTGCAAGTTGTCTGCTTGCCAGATTTGTACATTTCAAATGTCTATGTTCCTTGGTTCAGCTCATGATTCCTTTATAATGCAGAACAGTACCATACCCCAGCTGATGTTACAACTGCAACCGGAGAGGGCCTGGCTTGTTGGTAAGTAGCATCTGTTCTAACTTTGTGTGTGCACTGTCAGGTGCTATAATCAGGAAGTGTGGAACTCATTGTAACACTTATGTCTCATTACAAAACAGGAGACTCAGCATATCCCAACTGTCCTTTGTTGTTAACACCACTGAGGAACCCAAGTACAACTGGGGAAGTCCGCTTCAATGAAGCCCTTGGAAGAACACGGTGGCCAGTTGAGCTGGCTTTTGTGATCCTAAAGGCCAGATTTGGCTGTCTGGACAAGACTGGGGGATTCCTCCTCTACTCACCAGGAAGGTGTGTCAGATCACTGTGGCCTGCTGCATGCTCCATAACATCGCCCTGCGAAGGAACTTCCCTTATATCACAGAGGGGGGAGAGCCTGAGGTGTCACTGGGTGAGAATCCGGAAATGCCAAATGATGATGATACTGGTGAAGAGGAAGGAGCGACAAGATCTCACTAACAGCTTTTTCTCAAGAGTGTAAGTATGCCATGAAATGTCATGACTTTGTACAACAAACTCCTGCTGTGATGATGTGAGGAGTATATTTTTTAAAGTGTGCTCGGAAGCTGAAGCTCTGTCAACATCTGGCAAAGGGTGTTTGGTTAGGAAGCTTTTAACAAATTCACATTTACTAAATGTTGCCTTGTTTATGTCAAGTTTTTGGCATGGTCTGTGTGCTCCACTTCTTTTTCTGTGTGAAGTGTGTCATATATATGGTTTCATAATTATACTCTTTGATTTTGTGTTTATGTGTAGGGGCCTTCACCATTCCATCTTCATTTGTACTGCCATCTGTCTCAATCTTGCATTATATGATGTTGGACTCCTTTTGTGAGGCATGCGATATGGCTCGAGCTGATGACGTCAACCAAATTCATGTTTGTCTATTCTACAGGACAATGTCTGACATATACCTCCCTTCCATGTTCTGGAGGTCTGTATCTGTAAATTTGATCACTTACACAGTATAATTCAATCATGTTTGATTTTCTATGTTTCTGACATCTTGACAGCCTATGATTTTAACAGTGTAATACAAACCTTCTTAGACAAGACGCTTGTATGTATGTGCTAGTGTGGCTTGGTTGTGATCCTGAGCTTAACATTATGTACATGCAACATAGCCTGTTTTGTCTTTGGTCTTACACATCTACATTGTTAAATGTGAAATTTACTACAGCAGATAATATGTTTGTGACTTGTGAATTTATTAAAGTGTTAAAGATGAAGACATACTTGGTGCAAAAACAAACATAAATGAAAAGGGAATTAGTCGGTAATAGTGAATAAAACCATAGATGTAGATTACAAATCATCTGAATACCGAACTCCATATTACTCCTCCCATCAGAAATGGAATGGTGTCCAGAGTCAGTCCACAGAGCAAATGTGTGATGCAGAAAGGAGTATATTAAGGTTGAGGTTTCATGCTGGCAGTGGTGGGTGTCTTGCCATCCTCACTACCTGCATTTTTGTATGGACGTTTCCGCTTGTGAGGGCGGGGGTTCAGCTGCTGCATAGGTAGGGGTATCTGATGGTGTTTTTCCTCTAGCAGGGCCTCCCCTCCTGTTGTTGCTGCAGATGTAGATGGGATTGATAGTGTTGCACCACAGGAAGGGGTAGATGGTGGTGGAAAAGCACTGCTCAGGGATGTATGGATGTATATCAGTACCCCTGCTACGGTGCCCATGATCGAGTTATGGGCCTCCATCTGTTGGTATATGTCCTCTGCGGCCGCATAATTTCTTAGAGTTCTGTAACTACTTGGCCCATCACACCTTGGGATTCCTGATGGACCTTCAAGATTTGGCTGATGGTGTCCTGGTCATAAGATGCAACAGTGGCCTCACTCAGCTGGCCCACAGCATCCCTCCCATGTACCCCACCCACACAAGCCTGTGCCCTAGGCCAGGGTGCCCTCTCCAACTCGGTCCTGCTCCCTCTGTGTCAGTGGTGGTGATTTGCACTTCAGGATCCAGGACTGGGGGGCACAAGAATGTACTCACTGTGTTAGGTACACAGGTTGGGGGTTATGTTGCTGGCTGAGATGTTGTAGCAGCTGGGGTGGGAGGTGTTGATGTGAGCACAGTGAGACTCACTGGTGCTGTCTAACCAGGCTGAGCAGATATGCCAGGTCCATCATCCACGTCCACAGGTCCAGGAGTATTGTCATTCCTGAGGGCTTCATCCGAGGGTGGGTTGGGAGTATGTTCGATGGACATTGTCTGCCCAGGTGAAGTGCCAGTTCAACCAGTTGATAAAAATAGTACATTGTTATTGGTGGAAGTGTGGAATCTACTTCCAAATGTTTTGTGTCGCAGTAAGTAGAGACCTAGGAAAAGGTTAATAGGTAGGGTTTCCTATTGCGATACATTTCCATGGTATTGAAGTTGTTGACAAGACATTTGAGGAGGTTGGAGAAACTATTAGGATTGAGCAGCTCATTATATGTGCTGAAAAGTTGCATTTTGGATTAAAGAATGAACATGACATCTATTTAACAGTGAAGCCAACACTATCAAGAAGTAACATGTGTATTTGACCATTCCAAGGCTTAGTTGTGTAAGATACAGGTGGACTCACAATTTGTGAGCAGTGCAGAGTAAATGAGCTACCTGTGACTTCCAATCGCCTGAAGCAGCTTAATGCCTTACAACTATTTGATGTGCACACTTGGTAAGGTGTCATTCGTGGCATCAATAGTGTCAGTTGGGGTTACCAGGACAACATCAAGCTGGGTAGGCAGACATGTCTCAGAGTTAAGCATGATATATAGATTGCTCAGTACATGATGAGTGAACACCAGTTGTGACATGGCTAACAAGTGTCTTTGGACAAAAGCACAGTGGCTTTTTGTTTTGAGTTACAGAAACAGGGCCTCATGGTAATTGTAGTCATGTCACATTCTAACTCCCAAAACTAGACAAATGGTAAACTCCATGATGAGTGAACATGAGTTGTGACATGGCAAACCAGTGTCTTAGGACAAGAACACTATGGCCTCTTGTTTTCAGTGATAGAAACGGGGACTTTCAAACCTAACTCAAGCCTGCTAGCGCAGGGCCGGCATGCGCAGTTTTTTGCCACAGGGACCTGGCATCTAAATTTAATTGCCAGGCCCTGAACCCCTCTTTTACTACATGTAAGTCACCCCTAAGGTAGGCACTAATAAGCCCTATGTGCAGGGTGCTATGAATGTAGAAAGCAGGACATGTGCCTGGTTGTGTGGACTGTCCTGGTAGTGACAAACAACCTATTTGGTTTCTCATTTCTGTGAGTGCTGCTTTGCTCAGAGGATTGCATTGGAAATGCCCTGCCGTATGTCTAGGGGGTACAGTCTGATTTATGAGGGGTAATGTAGGCATGTTTGGTATGGTTCTAATGGTAGTGAGAAATGCTGCTAACTGGTGCAGGTGGAGTTTTTATTACCATTATAGAAATGCCACTTCTAGAAAGTGTGCATTTCCCTGTGCTTATGACTCTGGTGTTTTGCAGCTTGACTCCAATCCACGTCTGGGGCAGCGTGACAGCTGGGGTTTGTGCATATTTTTCAGACAACCTCTACACAGGGAGGGTGGAGGTGTGACAGAGGGAAATCTGCATTTTGCATGGTCCTCCTGGGCTGAGAGAAGGGGAGATGGGACACACCTGCATTTGTAAAGGCTGTACCCTTGCCTCAAAACAAAGGGCTTGTTTACCCCTAACTGATGTCTGGAGCCTGTGCTGGAGGAGAGAGAGGGCACTCTTAGAACTGGTTGTAACTGGTTGGAACCTCTTCTCCCCCTTTGAATTTGCTTTCAAAGAGTATAAGTACAGGGGATTTTTCCCATATAAAATGCACAAGAAACATCTTAAGGAAATGGACACAGAATGCTCCTGGAGAGACTCACCAGGAATGCCTTAGACTGCTGCAGCTGTGCTGACCTGTGACCTGCTGGGTCAATAGGACAAACTGGTATTGACTGCATCCCCATTGTGCTGGCCTATTGCTGGGCCCAGCTGCCCTGTGCTTCACTTGTGTCTCCAGTTGTTGGGTGCTGGGGCCTCTGTCCCCTGCAACCATTAATTTCTCAGCACGACGATAGCGCTGCACCTAAAGGCTCCTGTAGTGGAGCAGAGTGCCTGAGGACCACTTCCCTTTATTTCATTAGAGCGCAGGGAATAGCGCTCTACGTTTTTCCTCAGTGCCTTGAGAGTGCCTTGTTTTTATTTACTAAAGCGATTGGAGAGCGCTTTCTTTGTTCCTGCGAGTAAGAATAAATGCTGCAGCCCGGGCACCTTGTATTTCCAAAGTGCCTCGGAAGCGCACTGTGCTGTGTGCCCCCGGGGCATAAGAAAGTGAAATCAGGAGTCAGTGCGCTCCTGGTTGTTACCCCAGGGGCACAGGAGCCCATCAAGGAGTGCCCATGGGGCATAAGCAGTCTTCCATTCCTGGAGCCTGGGGCTGACATAGCCAAGCTGTGGAGAAGGAGGAAGCCGTCTCCCAGTGAGGAGGCTGAAGATTCCCCTGCCGGAGTCCTTCGGCCCCACAGGGACCACAGGCTTGATCCTAGACTGGGCAGGGTCCTGAGCTAAGAGGCTCACCCCTACCTGTTTTGTTGAGACTCGGGATGTGCTGTCTCCCACCCCGACAAGAGATGGGGCTGGCTGGAGCCTCCCCTCTCTCCCCTCACTGCACTCACTCCCAGCGAGCCCAGACTGCGGGGAGAGGAGAACTGGACCCGAGGTAGGGGTCGCTGCATGTAGAGAGGTGCAGGCTTGCTTTGTTGTGCTCTCCCCCCGGGCATATTTTGAGGATTGCGGGGGCCTTGATTGTGGGGAGCATCATACTGCAGGATGGGCGGGGCCTCAACAGAAGCTCTGTCCCGCCAAGGGCCAATTGGTGCCTCTCAGCACTAGGAGCAGAGGAGCTCCTGTGTGCCACACATGAATCTGGAGCTACCGCCCCTGGTATAAATATGTCTATACTGACACATGTTGGTGAGTTCTCACTTTGTAGACATTCATGATGATGCCTAGGCAGTAATGATCAAGTGTTTTGTTATGATCCTACATTTAGGGTGAAATGTTTTCGGGTGTTCCAGTTATGGGCATTTATTTATGGAATGTTTACTAGGGCAAGTGCGTTTTGAGTAACATGTTTCCTGTGTCCTTATGCTTCTCTGGTAATATGTGCTTTTAACCTGATATGTGCATTTTGGTAATGTTTACCTGACTGCTACTTGTGTTGCAGGATAACCAGTAAACCATATGTTCTATGTGATTACTGCTGGTTTTCAAAGAGTAATAGTACTGTGTAGTGTTCTGACAACTGCATGAGTAGCAGGGTATTACTGACATGTTGTGTTTGGTCTAATAACGTTGTGTACAATACAGTTTATTTTTATATAACTTGGTGTTGTGTTTCCTTTGTGGTGGGGATGGTGTGTTATGGTTGTTGTGTGTTGTGCACACGCTTTACACATTGCCTCTGGGATAGGCCTGACTGCTCGTGCCAAGCTATCAAGTGGGTGAGCAGGGGTTATCTTGGGTGTGTAACTCCCTCACCCTGAATAGAGTGGGTGGATTCTGCCTGGCTTAGGGGCACACCCTAGCCAACCAGAAACCCCATTTCTAACAGTGAACATCAGTTGTGACATGGCTAATAGGTGTCTTTGGACAAGAGCGCAATGGCTGCACGAGTTACAGAAACAAGGCCTCGTTGGCAATTGTAGTCATGTCACTTTCTAACTCTCAACACTAGACAAATGGTAAACTCCACGACTAGGGAACATCAATTGTGACACGGCAAACCAGCGTCTTTGGACAAGAGCACAATTTTGTCTTGTTTGAATTACAGAAACAAGGCCGGTTTAGTCATGACACTTTATACTTCCCATCGCTTGACAAGTGTCTAGTCTGACATACCTGTTGCCACACTGCAGTTAGGTTAGATCATACATTTACATGTTGACACATACCATGGGTCCTGGAATGATGTTTTGATAATAAAACACTTACAGACCCCATTCTGACACATGGCATGTAATGGAGATTGATAGATGATGATATGTCTGACAGACAATGCACATTGACAACGTACAGTCTCTGATACTTTGGGTATTGCATGTTTGAAAAGTAGTTGAATAACAAAATGGCAAAAACTGAGATGTGAGCATATAGGATATTGATGTTTTTTGACAGTTTTTGTGTTGTAACGTACCATGCTCTGCTCTCCCAGGTATTCCTGTCAAGCCTTCAGGATGCAGGATGGCCAATACCTTCTTGGAAAGAGTTGTAATGGGGCACTGGGAAGACCACCTCAAGTCTTTTGGGACTCCATGTGTTGCCTGGAGTTCAGGGAACCCACCTTCCCACTCAGGTCTTTCCAGCTCTACCTAATATCCTCCTCTGTGTGCAAGATGGTGCCTACAGCATTTACTCTGTCAACTATCCTTTGACACATTTCCATTTTCCTACTGAGAAGAGTATTTTTGTCTTGGGCTTCAAACAATTGTGGGTCTACTCTTATGATTTCATCCACCATGACTCTCAACTAATCCTCAGAAAAACATGGATTTTTGGGCTGTGGCGTGACTGTAAATTAAAGTGAGTGACAGTGACTAACTAAACAAGACAGGTGATATTGGGGAACAAAATGTGTGAAAGGTGTTGAATGGGATGGGGGAAAAAGAGCTACCTTATGTCAAAAAAATGATGTGTGGTCTCTGTCTTTCTGTGCTGTAGTGGAGAGGAAAAGGATCATGGTCTGGGATGGGGTGTGTTTTATTGTTTGATATGCTGATGTATCCACTTGGCCAATGGATGTCAGCTGTGTTGCTTTTGAATCCATCCAATGGAAACTTTTTTGGTCCTTTGATGAGAGCGTACCGCAACAGTCAACCACCATAAGCTAACTGCTGCAAGCGGGCTGCCATGTCAACTGTGTTTTTGTAATTTACTTGGCTGCAGCCATGATGGTGACAGAGAATGCACTGGCAACATTGAAACCCACCGCGCCACTGACAGGCAGGAACAAGTCGACGAGGTTGGTGGTTCAACCTGCATACATTGTAATATGGCAGCCGAGAGACCAGCAGCACAGCAGTCTTCTTAGGACCACCACTGCAGCAGGCTGGCGATCCATCCACCAAACTCATAATCAGGTTCTAAGCCTTTTTGGGGAAGATGCAGGATAATAAAGAGTAACATTCTATTTCTACTTCAATCTATGCCATTATGTGGAAGGTGAGGGCACTAAAGCAGTGACAATACTATTCCCACTTCAATCTAAGCCAGTTAGTGCATTGTTTTAGGAATTAAAGAGGTAACATTTACTATTTCTACTGCAATGTAATATAACTTTTTAACATAATTTAAAGTAAAAATTACAAAACGTCAATATTTGTTTTTACTGTTTATTTAATAATAAATTAATAATTTGAAAATATTAATTAAACATGTTTTACATAAAATCAACTAAATAAAACATATTTTAAAACGAAACAAGATACATTAAAAAAGATTTATACCACTGCATATGATTCCACAAATAATATATATACATACTATGTAATAATTTTACATCACATACATAGAAATATATTAAATAAAAAACACAAAAAATTGCAAAGCAACATTTCTCATTAAAAGCATATTTATAAATGAAAGTTAGTATAATACATATAATTTTCAAAACCTTTGATATAAATATTGTTTTCTACAACATACTTGTAGAAAAATCATTTAAGTAAACACATAAACATATAATTGATAATAAATAATTTTTGTTAACAAATGTGAAATATTTAAATCATATGAATTTTGAATAAACATAAAATCATTTATACTTATACACCTCAAACGTGTATTATTTTATAATATTTTATTTGAAGAGTCAAATTTGACACAACATTCTAATAAAACAAATAAAAACAACAAGGCACACATTAAAATGTAAATACGTTAGGAATGACTACTCAGCTTAAATACATTTATATAAACATTAGATTGAACATAAATGTAAAAAGTCTCAAAAGCATTTGTGTTAAAATATAATTAAACCTTTAAAATGGTTCCAAAAAACATACAAAATGTAATTTTGTTTTATTTTAATATGACATATTTCAACAACAACAAAATATTTTTTAAATATTACATTTTAATTATACATTATTCTAATAAATTAAAATAGTTTTATAAAAAGCTCACATCATATACTTTTGCATCATATAATAAAATAAATGTATATTAATGTAAAACCCTTTTCCACTATAAACCCAACATCTAGCTCATATAGTGTAATAACATCTACATTATTTTATAACTAAATCTAAATAATGCTTAAATAATAATTCAAAATATTTACTTATTAAATAAAACACATTACAAATATGAACTATTTGTTCACACACAAATTAACATACAACACTAAATTAATACATAAAAAAATATCGAATTACAAATAAAAACAATTTTAGCTATGACGATATTTGAGAAAAAGATATTTCTTATAACAATATTAAAACTACACTAAAATGATCTTCTTGCCTTTAAGATTCCTCTCCATGATATTTTTTAAATCACAATATTCTTGACATAATATTTTTGCATCATGATATTTTTTTATCAATATTTTGACGAAACACCTTCAACAAAAACAGTGCAGGGTCGAAGGAGCTCCAGTATTAACCACATCACGATTTAATAGCACTCTTGATGAGTTTCATTCGATTATGTGTAGCAAACTGAAATGGTTTTTAGAAATTGTAAAACGGGCTCACCTTTTGACCCTTGTCTTCAGACAATTCTTAAAAAAGCAATGTACAGTATAACTCCTATTCTGAAATCCATCCTTGACCCTTTGCTAAAACATCCCCAAGTTCCCAAAATATGGGAGCAGGCGAAGGTCAAGCCACTGCTGATGAACTGCTCAATAGATAGTTATATCTTAATGAAATACAGACCAAATTATTTGCTCCCAACACCGGACAAAATATTGAAAAAGGTAGTAATTGCACAGGTCAAGAGTATCTTGATTGGTTTAGGGCCTGAATATGAGTAGGACGGTCCTGGGACCACTGTACATGCAGTGGTGGTCCGACCATTGAATCCTCTGTGGTCCAACAGCCATATTATTAGGATGGTGGCTGGACCGCCACAATACTGCTGCAACCACCAGGATCTTGGATCCCGCGGCTGTGGGGAAAGCAGTGGTCAATCCCAGGGGTGCCTATGACGTAACCGCCATGCTGATCACGACATGCCTTTCCGCCGAGCTTTTCATGGCGGGAACCCTGCCATCAAAAGCTCTAGGGAAAAGCATGGATGGGGCACCAAACAGGGCCTGGGACAATTTTACCCCATTGGGCAGTGTGGTTGGGGGCACATGTTGTGGCCCCCTAAGCCTGCACTGTTAGTGAACACTGTTGCCATGCACACACAACAAACTCATAATCAGGCCCTTTGACAGTCTGACTACCAGATCGCCAATATGGTTGTCAGGAGAATGCCGCCAAGCCTGCAGCCTCCTGGCCATCATTTTACAACACTACAGCCGGGCTGGCAGTACTGCATGTGGTGTTGTCCCTGCGGTGACATGGCTTGGCTCAGAAAGTGTGCCTGAAGCACATGCGGCCGCAGTGCAGCACCAGATGCACCTCAGGTGCACTGTTGCCATGCACAATGTTGTGTGCACTGAGCGTGCAGACATGGGGGGGCACAGCATGTGCCACAAGCCACATTGCCAACTGGGCAAAATTACCCCAGGACTCTATTTGGGGGCCCTTCCCTGCCTTTCCACTGAGCTTTTCATGGCTTGGTCGTGCTATGAAAAGTTCAGCAGAAATTCAGGTTGTGATCAGAACAATGGTGGTGGCATCAGCACCACCACAATTGACCACTGCTTTCCACACGGCTGCTGCTGTGAGATCCAGGATCATGGTGGATGAGACAGTCTAGTGGTGGTCTGACTCCCATCCTCGTAATCTGGCAGTTGGACCGCCATACTCGTAATTGGGCCCTTAGTCTTTTGCACACCTTTCAATCTGATTTTAGATTCCGGCATTCAACTAAGTCAACCCTTATTAACATTTCTGGATCCCTAAACATACCTTCTGACAATGGCTAGAATGTCATCCTGATACTTCTATATATGTCAGAGACATTAAATCCAGTGTCATTGTACTACAGCACCTTGTCAACCTTGGAATCTGTGGCTACATTTTGCGATGGTTTCAATAATTTCCTGAAGAAATAGGCGGTTGCATCTGCTCATTTCAGTGCAGGGGTCAATTTGCTTAAACATAGGGTGTCCCAGGGCCCTCTGTTGGTCTCCCTTACTGAATGCTTTAGGATCACTGTAGTTTTATATGCAGAGGATACCCAACTGATTCTATCTTTAGATAAAGCTTCCTCATGCTCTGAATTGAACTTTAGTGCCTGTTTTTACCATGTCATTTGTTGGATGGAAGCTAACCATCTAAAGTGCATCACAGATAAAACTGAACAACAGTTTCCCTGCCTTGGTTTGGTGGCCTGATAGACCTGGGAAATCCCTCCCTCCCACTGCAGTAGCAAGGAATTTAGGGATCAAATTTGACAGGGATATGTCTTTTAATCCTCTAACTTTTATTAAATCATTGAAAAAGGTCTTTGACTTCTCTGCCTTTAGTAGCTCGTAACTTTCAGGATTGATCACTGCAAAAGACTTTATTCAGGGTTACCAAAATATTTAATCGATAGATTGCAGGAAGTTCAAATTGCTGCAGTTATACTTGTGCACAAAGTATCTCATGGGAATTTTCAATCTGACTGCCTGAGGAAACTACTGGCTGTGCAGAAACGCATCCTGTTAAAATAGTTGGCCACCTTCTTAAGAGCCTTTCATCAAACTGGTTCAAAGATCATTTCTGACAGATTAACACACTATGGCACCCAGAGGATTTTAGGATAGACCAATACTAAATTGTTTCATTGACCCTAGCTTTGGGTTGAGTACTAAAGGTGGAAGATCTTTTTCCGTTCTAGGAGCCAACACTTGGAATCAGTGCCCTATTTCCTTGAGACAGGAAGATAATGCATATACCTTCAGCAAGCTATTAAGGAAGTGATTATTTTCCCTTAAGTAGGCTCCTTTGCACAGATGTTTCAGAACCGCAGACATTATGGATCCACTACTTGGTATTTCCCACTACCACCAGGATGCTCTTTGGGGTAGCAGTGTGCTCAATAAGCATTATTTAATTTCATATGGAAATAGTCCTGATTCTGCTCCAATAGGAACAGTACATCATGAACTCCATGGTTGGGACCCTCTAGTTGAGAACACAAGCAACTTCACTTTGGTTTGCTTTGGGTCTCATCAGTCTAGTGGTGCCAATTACAGAGTGAACATGGATTAAAAGCTAGACATGTGTAGGCATTTCCATTGCGCTAATGCTTTCACTTAAAACAACAAAATAATGATGAGTGGAATGGTATAATTATTATAAGCTACTGATAATCACTCATGCCTGCCTTCAGAGAAGGAGTTTCTGTTTTTTTTTTACAAACAAGTGATGTTCAGTACATTTTCAAAAAACTAACACACAAAATATCCATTAACTCAAACATTTAAAAACAAGTGGCAGGAACCATAGAATATTGTTTCATGCATTGACGCTTTGGGGGAATTCTGAATCTTTCTTTTCATTGTTTCCTGGTTTGTGGATGTTGGTGGTATAAATGCAGATTTATTTGGGTGTGGAGAATCTCTAACATCATGGGGTCTGGGTGGATGGCTTTGGTAACTACTTTACTTGTGCCAGTTTGGAAGATGTTTGTTTTCCTAATGCAAAGATTTTGGGAGTTATACCTTTCCAAAGATAATAATTCAAATTACACACATTTTCTCAAACATTATTTCATCCCAAGTATTTATAATGTAATTATTGATCAAGAAGTTAAACAACTTGTAAATCTAATTAAAAAAAGAGTTAGAAAAAATAAGCTAAGTTAGAGGGGCCTACTAACAAAGGTAAATTTGACCTTAAACAAAAGATTTTAACTAAATTTATGGCTAGATTTAAGAAGGATCTAGCGCCACCTTGCATCACATTAGCATTTATTTTTTCATGCTAACTGGGCACTAGGTTGGCAAAAACGCCACACCATATTTACAAAGTGGTGCAATCCGCGCATTGCACCACTTTGTAAACCCTTGCACCACATTATGCCTGCACCAGGCATACTGTATGAAATGGTGGTGTTCCAGCATTAGGAGGACCAGAAAAATGGTGCAGTGGAATCTATAAGATTCCACAGCATCACTTGTAGTGTCATTTTTAATGCCCGCCTAAGGCAGGTGTTAAAATGAGGCTCCCATTGGTTTGAATGGTCTTCATGTCATTTTTTAGGATTAGCATCAATAGATTTGGTGCTAATCCTGCAAAGCGCCAAACTAGCATCAACATTTATGACGCTAGCTCCCTAACGTGTGCCATGGTGCACAGTATCATAAATATGACGCATGCATGGTGTCTTTAGGGGGGTGCAGTGGGGCGCAAGAAAAGTGGTGCATCGTAACAGGATGCAACACTTTTCATATTTTTGCCCCTTATGTTTTTTGTGCCAGCCACAAATTCAAGAAGCGATTACTGACTGGTGTAATCCCATTTACAAGTGTAGAGATTTCCAACACAAATGAGAAGATCTATGCAGCCTTATATCCTGGTCATGAGGTGGACAACTGAGTGCTCCAAAGCATGTTTTGTCATGCAAGTTTGGGAACACCCACAAACATGAATGTACTAAGGTGCATGATGTTGCTGAAACAAATGGAAAACGTGACAGATAACTTCACCTGCATAAGAAATATCAGGCGTTACACAATATGTTATGCTTCTCATTATGAGCCATGATTATTATACACCCCTCTCGAGCTTTGTCTTCATTCCGCTGACGTAACCCTTTAACCAAACCATTAGCTGACTGCTTTGCTTTGACAGCCACACAGGCTGTCTTATCCTCTGAATTTCTCTGCTAATGCCATTGCTCTTGTTAATTTTTACACATTTTGATACGTTCTTTAAAAATGAATTCTGTTGACAGTATATTTGTAATCATGAGGGGGAGTGTATTTGTTTAAGATGGTAGCCACAACCCTGCGGTCCACTACCTTGTGAGCCTCTGATCTCTGAAATGGCAACAACCATCCTCCTGCCCGAGAGACATCCCGCAGATGAGACGAGGCTGGTGAGGAGGCAGCTATGATGACTGTGGATGCAATTCAGGCTCTGACAGTCTGTGTAGAGCTGTTTGGTAGCAAGGCGTATGTGGAGGAGCATCATTGATGGGCAGGGCTCCCCGAGAGACAGAATTTGGGACCCAAGGTGCCTGTCCTCAATGCCGGATACTTAGCAATGAGGCCCAGCAGCCCTTCCCTCTCCTTGCTGGGATGGAGCTCTATAAAGGAGAGTTGAAGCCTACCCAGACCCACATTAAGGGTGAGGACATTACTGCTCCCCTTGTGATTTAATCCCACTGCCTAAAAGCCTGGCTATGTGCAGGTGAGGATTTGCTCCATAAATAAAGTGTGGGCACCACTCCCCCCACCAACTTTCTTGATGAGCAGATAGTAGTGAAAGTGCCTCCTGCTGGGAGCTGCTGTGCAGGATGTTGTTGATGAAATCTGCCAGCCCTGCTGTTCGGGGTTCTTGTGGTGAATAAAGCCAGCGTTATCGCTCAACCCACAGAGGATGGTGAGTGCTGGAAAACTAGTGATGACCTGGCAGGCCCTACTACTGGATAAATCTGCTTTCCACATGCTACGGGTGGGGACAGTGGTGCCTTTTGGAGGCCTTGATGGTTTGGCTTTGGGGCGGCTCCTCGGCTAACGTGGGGGAGCGTTTCCCCACTGTTTTTTTTCAAAAAGGAAAAACAAAATGCTAATAACGTACATTATGCTAGCATTTTTCTCGTAGTGCAGGCGGACAGGGCCACAAGTGCAGCTGTCCGATGTCAAGATGCGCTCAAAGAAATCGCGGTGTGAGAGGGCTCCACAAGTGCCTCTGCTGCATGCTCCTAAACTACAGGTTCCACCAATGAAACCCCTGACAAATAGGATCTCATCCAGGCAGAAATACAGGGCTCTAGGTCTCAACTAGCTGAGTTGACTGGTCAAGTCCACCTTCTTGAGAGGTGTGCTGGAAATGCTCAGTGAGGCCCCAGAGTAATAATTTGTGCATTATTGGTCTTAAGGAGGTTGCAGAACATGAGACTTCAACACCCTTCATAGAGTCCTGGTTGCTGAGGGAGCGAGTCCCTCTGCAACCTTCAAGGTTAAGCATGGTGGCCTTAGAACATACTTTTTTTTTTTTCAAGGACCCTGAGGACATGGAACCTGGCTTGAACTGCATCATGGCTGGCTGGGACTTGGTGGGATCGTCCCTACTGCAGAATCATCCGGGGTTGGCTTTCTCCTGTAAACACCCTGGCTGCGGCCACCATAGTCAGCAGAGATGAGAATCTATTAGAACCCCCACTACTGATCAGGCCTGTGAGGGCCAAAGGGCAGATCTACTCTTGCTCCTTTGAGGGCTACTGTGGTCTTTCCCATAATATAGGACTCTGACTCAGCATTTTCTCTCCCAGGGAGTTCCATGGATGACCCTTCAAATAACAGATAACTTTCTTTGACAGACCATTGGGGATCATCTTCCTGGTATCTTGAATTGCCATTTCCTAGATGTTGACTTTATACATACATGTCTATTGGTGAGGGTCATTACTTTTCATTACTTTCCTCTTATATGTAATTATTTTTGGCTATGGAGACAGCCCAGAATAAATGCATCCAAACTACCCAAGTCATTAACCTTGCTTATAATACAACACCAAGAGATTGTAAGAAGACTTTCACTCTCTTAACATAAGAAGTTAAGGGCATCGGTCAGCAAACAAATGCTACTGTATTAATACATAATTGAAAAGGTCAGGTGCCCACATAATCTATCTCCGGAATTGAACATCAATGGCTTAGAGGATGATCACTGTGGATTAACCACAGTTTTCTGTGGTGACTGGATAGCCTTTGCAAGCCTCGCTAACTGTGCCACTATCCCATGGATTGTAGTAGGCAATTAGATATCATATTGGATAAATCACTGTACCCGCTACCTAACACACCAGATATCTGCAGCAACAGAGTCCTGTTGTCTGGCTGCATCTATGGTCTCTAGTCAATGTGTTGCGAATAAAGAATATCCAGTTTAAAGAAAATACTATTTATTCTTTTCCCCCCATGGGCCACCTGCTCGAATGGACTGAATAGTGAGCTCTGCAGATCTACTAATCTTTGTTCAGCACATGACTTACCTTACCTAGGCAAGACCCTGTAAGGCCACAATCCATTGCAGGTTAGCATACAATGGGGGAAAATATCCACCTCATTTTCGTCATAGAGGTTGCAGCCCCTCTGGCTGAATAAGGCTGCTTTCAAGTCCATCATTAAGGAAATGATCACTAATTACTTTATAAAAAATGCAAACACGGCCTCCACCTCTTATGGTGAGTGAGAAGCTTTTAAGGTTGAGACCAGGAGGGTTTCCTGCAAACCTGTCACAGGGGCCCATCACTCAATATATTTGCAGGTAGGAGAAATTGAGAGGTCTCTGGAGATAGTTACAGCAGTGAATGCGTACATTAGTCACTGGAAAATTAGTAAATCTTTTCTGCAAAGACATTTATTACAATTAATCCAACTCATGTAAAAGCCTGTTACTTAATGAAGCTAACACCTGAAGTATAAAACTACCATATCTGCTTTGAAAAAGCATACAGCATACAGCATACAACTATACATAGCCAAAGCATAATAGGAGTCCAAATCCAGTTGTATACAATCTAACTCCAGTCTTCCATTTACTCAACTTTGTGTGGCTGTAATCCTAAACTTATTAAATTAGTCCACATGGGAGGTAGTTGGAATAGAGCATACACCAAAGAGACACTTCCATCCACTCCGTTTCAGAAGATGTGATTCCCTCACACAGTTTTTGTGCCTTTTTGAAATCAAACAACTCCTCCAAAAAAGGTGTTGACGTGCTTTGGCCCCTGGAAATTACAGGTCTCCTCAGGACCATGGAAGAAAGAATTGCCTAGTAGACAAACAATGTATACACATATGAAAATCAGTAGCGTATGTTTTCTAAATAATACCTCCTTGTGACAAGAAAAGTTATCAGGTGCAGGAAAACCCCCATGCTAGGCATGGTCAGGCAATGAATAACTCTGACAGAAGACAAAAAAATGCCAGTTAAAAATACACGCAGAGACAGGAAATCTTGTGCCATTTTTGCACTGTGGTAGCCATGTCCCTCACCAAACTGACATGCAGCAGGAGCAGGAAAGGCGTGGTCTCAAGCTTTGGGCAAAAGTGCCTAGGTGACTTGAGTATTTGACCATGGAAAAAAACAATCATGCAAGAGATGTGGGGCAACACATTACCTATACCAGGGCAGGAAAAGAGCACGCATTCCATCTACTTATAGATATGCTGCTCGACTCGTACCACAATACATGGGGCAGCACAACACTATATCCACTCCTAGACAGGTCTAACTGCATTCGACCATCAAGTGTTCAGCATATTGGATCAGCGGGTTGTGAGATTCTGTAATACAACTGATAAAAGAAAAAGGGACTAAAATGGCAGGCTGCCTTATATAGCCATTGCACCGAAGCCGACGAATGGCATATGAATCATGCTAAATTGCTCACTTACCCAGTAAAGGTAGCGGAATGAAGCATGTCACCTGGACAGCTGAGTACTGCTCCTGTGTCGGGGTGAAGTCCTGCATCTCACCAATAACTAGTTAAATGGGTCAGGAGGTGGGCTTCTAAAATGTGAGTCTCATCACGTGACATTTGCAGGGAGAGCTGGGAGGTGGAAAACCTAGCCGCCATATTGGAAAGTGCAAAAACAGTTAAACAGTGTCGATTTTATCAACTATTTGGGAGCCCCCCTCAAAAGCGTATAACTCTGGGGTAGGAAAGCAAATATTTGTTTGAATTACAATAAGGCGGGAGTTGAGAACTGCAAACATCTCAAGCAGTCGGGGTATGTGTCTGGAAACAAATAAAAAATTGTGTGACCAGGACGAAGGGAGCTGAAAACTAGGAAAAGGGGGCAGCCATCATGGAGCATGAATTGGGTGGAGAACCAAGATCTGAGAAAATCAGGCCTGGTGAGCCAGTGGTAAACTAACAGGTGCCACGTCCACAATGGTTACCAGGGTGTGGGGTGGGACAAGCTTAAATGCTGGGAGTGGTAAATGGTGCAAAATGGCCAAGGAAAAACAGTGGCTGGGAAGATAACATGCGAAGGAATCAGCATAAATTCCCTGAAGCAATTCTTTATAATTGTACATTGGCTGTCAACACCACAGTACCTCAAAGGTAAACAACCACTTATCAGATGTTAAATCTCATGTGCATATAAAACTCTCAACTGGAACAATATGATGGAAAAAAGTGAAAAACATAGAGCAGGAACCTTGTATGTATGAATTGTGGAATACAAAAAGTGGGGATAAATGCAGCAGAGTCTAAGCACAGAGAAAAAAAGTTGTCTTTATATCAGTGACCCCATTTCATCCAAATCATTTACCCCATGGCGTGCCGTCCCATATCGTTTAATCAGCCGGGCCTCCATTTTACGTAGAACAGTAGAGGCAGGAGATCCTCTAATATTTATCTGTACTACATAAAGAATGGACCACCATATATCATCTGCTGAGTGATTAAACTCTGTGAAAATTTCTACAAGGGAAGCTCTGCAGACTACACACCTGGTGCTTGATCTATGTTGGAGTATCCATGACTTCACTGGCTGAGATGTTTGCCCTACATATGACAGTCCCCAAGGGCATTTGACACAGTACACAACATTTTTTGTATTACAGTTTGAAAATTTCAATTGTTGATGAATTTGACCATTCAAAGTAACCACTTTGGTTTCGCTCGTGATTCCACATGCTGCACAATTATTACATTTGTAGTGTCCCCTGAGTCGAGGTAATTCAAGTATCTCTGTAAGGCCTTGCTTCCATTTGGTTGGAAAAGCTGCCTTAACTAGATTATCTCACAGATTGCTACCCTTCTTTAATGAAAAGAGTGGTTTCTGAATTTCTAGAGGGGTCAGAATTTTTCAAATCTTTTCAATAATAGTTCTAAACCTATAAATCTTGGATTATATGTTAGAACACATTTCAGAGGAGTCTCATTTGTGACCAGTAATGTTTCTCTGGGTGTAAACCATGCCTTTCAAGACGGGCCACTCACCTGAAAAGGAGGATATCTGCAGGGGTGATGGTATGCCCCCCAACCTCCTGGATCACCTCTCGCACTTCCTGGTGGACACAGAAACCCCAGAAGGTGTCCCAAAAGGAAAGGGGAAGTGGAAGAGAAAGAGAAAAAACACTGCAACATCTTGCCGGTCCAGCCAGGCACCCTGTATCTTCTGAGGGCAGGTTGTTGTTGACAGAGTGATAGTAGAGTTAGTGTACTCAACTTCCTTGAAACTGAATCTCTCTTTCTGATATGGGCACAGGAGCGGTAGAAGAAAACCAGGATGCTCCAGCACTTTTCTTGGATAATAATAACTGTTGGAACAGTTACTAACACTGCATTACCAAAAACCCAAACTGAGTACCATAACAATAAGTACTGCGACACTAGGGCTGGCTTCACAGAGATTTACTGTTGCACACAACAATTAGAACTGTGGTTGCACTTATAATTCACAAGAAAGACAAACAAGGGCATTAATTATAACACATATAACTTTCCTGGACGCATAGGGTTAAACTAAAAGGAACAAAAACAATTCAAGAAATACAAATGTCCACTCTGGGTTTGAACAGTTACGGTGGCACAGTTCAGTTTGGTTTCACTGTGTGTGTGAAACACCCTTCAAAAGCAAATTCTTCTGAAACACTGGCATGAATGACACAATTTAAATCCAAGAATAATGCTATTAGAGAAAGAAAAGTCATGTAAATGTTCTTTTAAAATTGCACTGTCACTTTTTGTAGTACTTGAGCTCAAGCAGATTTCCTGAAGCACATTTAAACAAGTAACTACAATAATAATGTAGAATGTTCAGAAATGCATTTGTCTCTTCAAGATAAGCACTCTGCCAAAACACGAGGTCTGAAATACACCAGCTGTTGCAGGAAAGCGCGGCGCTCAAAGAATAAACTCCCTGGAGAAAACTAGTCACTTAGCTGCAGTCTTTTTCCGGAGTGCTGGAGGAATGCCTTGTGTCAGCTGGTACAGGAACAAAGAAAATAATTTCCTCAAAAGTCCTGAATACGAGGATGACAGCAGGGGCTGGATTGCCAAATCAGATTCTGAGATCAGGAAGCCACACAAAGCCAAGCAGGGAGGCATGCTTCACTCTGCTATTTATAGCCAATCAGGAAAGCAGTTGAGTTTCCACATGTGGATAAGTCACCACACCAAATTAGAAGCACATGTCTACACCACACCCAATTAGAAGCACATGTCTACACCTTCTCACATTAGCAAACAAGCAGTGGTAAAACAAACATTGATAAAAACTAATTGTGTAACACAGCACATTATGTTTACTTAAAACATGAAGGTTTAACCAAGAACAGCGATATGATTTAACCCTAATCCCTGGGGATGCTGACAGATAACGCAGGAGGCACCTTGTGGATTCCCAACTTTTTCAGATGTCCTCTGCTGACTAATTTGCCAATTAGAGTGGATATATTTTCAAAATAATTCTTCCTAATACGAATGAACTGCCCAGAAGGTAAGTTCCCTTTCATAGTTCTCGGGTGACCGCTTCAAAAATGTAATTAGGTGTTATGATCTGTTGGTTTGGTGTATAAACTGACTTCTAACCTTCCTTCATTGGCCACTATCCATAAACCTAGAAAATTGATTATTTTGTTGTTGTAGTGTATGGTGAATTTCAAATCAAATGTACGATGATTAAGCCACTCATGAAAGGCTATTAGGATAGACTTGTCTCGCTCCCAAACTCCCAAATCAAAAATATATCATTCAATGTATTGAAACCACTGCATAATGTTTAGTCTGAAGGGGTTTGAGTTGTTGTGAATCTATTTCTTTTCAAAGCAATCCATGGCTAGGTTAGCCACCTCAGATGCAAAGCTAGAACCCATAGCCACCTCTTTAATTTGTAAATATAGATTGTTCTTAAATTTGAAGACCTTAGTTTTCAAACAAAGTGTGACTGTCTACTTAGAAGTCAGTGGGGGTATTGTGAGATGGAGGTTTTGTCTCCATGGTCTCTCTGATCACTTCTATTGCCTTATTCTGCAGGATGTTGGTGTACAAGGCTTCCATGTCAAAAGTTACCAGGTGTTGTTTCTGTTTGTTGAAAGGTAACCCTTCTATTTTGTTGATGATATCCATAGAACCCTGAACATATGCTTGTGTATGAATCACAAATGGTTTGAGAAAGACATCCACATATTGAGCGAGTGTTTTCAGAATGGAGCCACTTTCAGAGGTGATCAGTCTTCCAGGAGGGGTTTCCTAGTGTGTGTGTTTTTTGGGGAGTACATATATGAGAGGTATCCAACCCTCACAGGTATTTAAGAATTCAATTTTTTTCTTGCAGATTCACCTGTTTCCTATTGCCTCTGTGGTGTGCTTGTTGATTTTTCCACATAAATCCTAAAAGGGATTTTCTTAACTCAAATAGTAACAATCTTGAACTACGCATGTGTCAATTGTTCCCTATCGCATAGTGGACAATACCCTGCCTATTTTGCCAGATCAAGTCCACCCAGACCAGAATGAGTTTATCCCCTACCAGAATACGTCTCTGAATATTAGACACCTTTACATGCTCATAAAAGAGGTACCCCGGAAGTAGACCAGATTGTCACCCCTGCCACGTGACCTGGAACAGGAGTTTGATTTGCTAGACTGGGAATGCATGCCCTTTGGGTTTCTGGTTTTGGTCTGCATTTGGAGAGCTGGATCCACTTGCGCTACACGAACCCCATGGCAAAAGTCAAGACTGGGCACCACATCTCAGATATTTATTCAGTAACTCAGGGCAACCTCAAAGGATACACCTTCTCTCTCAATTTGCAGTAGCCATGAGCCACAGGCAGGCAGTCTATGTGTGTGGTACCAAGACTCTGGGATTCCGCTAGGCAACTGGACCCATATAATTTCTCTATACACTGATGATATCATTCTTTATGCCTGAGTTGGCCATGATAATCTAAGGCTGTTGGCATCAATAGATGATTCTTTTGTATCTGAGATGTCTATGATAAACAAGTGCGGGGCAAAGATCAGGGGATCCAACTAGGCAAAAGGACACATGTAATTTCTCCATACACTGATTGTTAGAAATGGGGTCTTTGGTTGGCAGTCAGGTTACCTCCTTTCCAAGCAAGGACCCTCACTTTAGTCAGGGTAAAGGAGAATCACACTCAGTTAACCCCCGCTCACCCCTTTGGTAGCTTGACACGAGCAGGCAGGCTAAACTTTAGAAACAATGTCTAAATTATTTGTACCAACATACACAGTAACTCAGTGAAAATACCACAAAATGACACAACACAGGTTTGGAAAAATAGGTAATATTTATCTAAACAGAACAAGACCAAAACAAAAAAAATCTAATATATACAAGTAAGTTATGAGTTTTCAAAGAATAAACCAGTGAGAATGCTGTTATTTCACAAAAGTACTTGGGCGTCGTCAAAATGAAGCCGCAGGGGAGAGTGTGTGCCAGCGATGTGTTGATTTCTCACTTGCAAGCGAGACCGCGCATCGTGCCTCCTCCAGATGGGTCGGCGTGTGTCATTTCTCCTATCCCGCAAGAGAGGGATGCGTCGATCCAGACAGGCACCTAGGGTCCGGGTGGGCTTTGCATTGTGTTTCCACGCCCAGCAATGTTGCGCTGAAAATCTATTCACACTGTATCACACAACTGCACTGCGTGGGGTTTGTGTCATTATCAGCCTCTGTTAGCGGGTGTTGCACATCGTTTCTCCAGTTGCGTTGCGTTAATCTTCCAGCCGTGAAGCAGGTAGAGCATTGATTTCAGACTCAAGGCCAGCAGCGTGTTGTTTATCAGCCGTGTCACAGAAGGTGTGTCGCAAATTTCCCCGCACGGCGGTCTGTGTGTGGATTTTCAGTCTTTTTCTGTCAGCTTCACCTTTCAAGGGCCCAGGAACTGGATAGTGCACCACTTGGCAGTGCAGGAGTCTCAGCAGGGAGTGAAGGTGCTGGCAGGGGAAGCCTTTGATGGCCCTGAGACTTCAACAACAGGAGGCAAGCTCAGTTCAAGCCCTTGGAGATTCTTTACATGCAGAAATGTACAACAAAGTCCAGTCTTTGTCCCCTTTCACAGGCAGAAGCAGCAACTGCAGGATAGCTTCACAAGGCACAGTCACATGCAGGGCAGCACTTCTCCTCAGCTCTTCTCATTGGCAGAGGTTCCTCTTGAATCCAGAAGTGATCTAATTTTCTGGGGGTTGGGTCCCCTTCTTATCCTCCTTTCTGCCTTTGAAGTAGGCCTACTTCAAAGGAAAGTCTCTCTTGTTTGTAAGATCCTGCCTTGCTCACGCCAGGCCCCAGAAAAAACACCGGGGGTTGGAGACTGCATTGTGTGGGGACAGGCATAGCCCTTTCAGATGCAAGTGACCACTCCTCCACCCCCTCCTAGCATAGTTGGCTCATCAGGATATACAGGCTGCACTTTAACAATATTTAATGACAACCCCCATGTAAACCTATGAGAGAGATAGGCCTTGCAGCAGTGAAAACTGAAGTTGGCAGTGTTTCACTGTGAGGACATGTAAAACACATAAGTACATGTCCTACATTTAACATATACTGCACCCTGCACATGGGGCTACCTAGGGTCTACCTTAGGGGTGCCTTACATTTATAAAATGGGATGGTTTAGGCCTGGCAAGTGGGTACACTTGCCAAGTCGAACTGGCAGTTAAAATTGCACTCAAAGACACTGCAGTGGCAGGTTTGAGACATGATTACAGGGCCACTAAGGTGGGTGGCACAACCAATGCTGCAGGCCCACTAGTAGCATTTAATTTACAGGCCCTGGACACCTCTAGTGCACTTTACTAGGGACTTACTAGTAAGTCAAATATGCCAAACATGGATAAACCAACTAACAATACAATTTGCACAGAGAGCGAATTCACTTTAGCACTTGTTCGCAGTGGTAAAGTGCCCAGAGTACTAAAGCCAACAAAAACAGGTCAGAAAAATAGGAGGAATGAGGCAAAAAAGATTGGAGATGACCCTTCAAAAGGGAAAAAGTCCAACACTGATGATATGGTTCTTTATGTCCGAGATGTTTATGATAATCTAAACTTGTTTACATCAATAGATGAGGAATTTGGTAGACAGTCTGGCCTCACGGTCAATTGCACTAAGTCCCCTGCCTTTCCTTTCAAAGACAATCATACAGAATGGAATATTCTGATGCATGACGGAACTCTCTCTTGGGCCCCCAACGTGTTTAAATAATTAGGAGTTCAAATCTATCACAGGCAGGAGGATCTTTTGGAGAAGATTACAAAATCACTGCGCTCTCAGGTCTCTTTGTCCATTGTGGGTTACATTTTTCTATCCAATATGGTGATGTTGTTACTCCTTCTTTATTTTTTACTAATCTCCCAGTTGTTATCCTTCTTCGAGTGTATGTGAACTGGACTCCTTTGTTTTTTACTAATCTCCTCTCTCCTGATTGACCTAATTTGGGGAAAGGAAGAAGAAGGGTGGGTTATCTAGACTGAGGATTCCTACTGGCAGAAGCAGAAAAGGTGTTTTTACACTTTTCCCAGCTACCTAGCACCACAACTGCAGTCATTGGCATTTGGCTGGCTGACCAGCATCATTGGAAAATGAGACTTATGTGCATGTAACTACAAGAAAAATATCTACACAGTCTTTTATTTCCACAGTCCAAAGTGGTCTCCATTCACAGGCGTGTGGTAGGTTTTCCACATATTATGAAATTGTGTCTTTATTCCCCACTTCTACCACTTATGGGTCACCCAAATGGTGACAGCATTTTCACAAGAAGTCCTCTTGTGGCCTGGGAGGAGGCTGGAATCACCATTTTTCAGGACTTTATCGAACATGCCAAAGAGTATGCTTGATCGCACTGCAAATCTGGATCAAAATACTGACATGTCCTACAAGTCCTCCTGGCATATTCAGGGTTCATGGTGGTGAACTCCTTAATTCTTTAAGCACAACCCTCCATGCAATTGCTCAACTGCATGTACCCCACTTATACCTTCAGCGTTTCCTCTGCAGGAATGTCCTTCAACCTTATGTTGGTGGGCTAGTTTTCTCACCAGAAAGACAGATGATCAAGCAAATTTAGAGGGAGCGTGGGGAGTGGATTAAGGGGCTCTCATGTTAACAAAAGTTTTCTTTTTATACAAGTTGCAACACACTTTCTATGACACCATAGTCTCTTGAGCCAATAGTCTCAATGACAAATTATATCGGAAGCAGGATGTGATTTTCACGAATAAGTATGGGGCACTGTCCCCTACTGCTTGCCTATTCGCGTTGTCTTAATTGTTTGTACTTCTCTGTAATCAATGTGACTCTCATAAAAAGTGCTTTCTTGCTGTCTAAAACGTTTACATAAACGTATTTAAAAATATTTGTAATTATAGCTACACTTCATGAGAACTATTCTTTCTCTCCAATATATTTTCAAAATATGAAGAGTTATTCAAATAGAAAGAATGTTTGTGCACGTTTACCTATTTCAAGGGTAGTGACATAACATACTTTAGCATTGCATGTTTTAGCACAACAGTGCTTCAAAGCCACTTTAAATATTAATTCTGCAGTTTGTTGCACTCCCAGGTGTTCTGTGATCATCATTTTCTTCATCTTCGCATGTCAAGAGTGAAGCCTACGCTTCTATGCCTGCCATTAGCAGCACCTTCCAAAAGGTAACTGGTTTGAATCTCCGTAGGTATTAGTGCCGAGCTTTGCGAGCTGTTAATCAGGACAAGAACAAAAGTTGTATGTTCTGTTACTGCCACTTATTTTGCAATATTGTACATGCCTTTGTTGCATCCAAGACGAGAGGTGTCTACTATTTGCATCTGGGTAGTAACACTCAAAACATTTACGGCTCAGCGTAGGTGCATCATTTAAGAAGGCTTCAGGAAAGTGCAAAGCCCTGAAACACTTTTGGAAGGCTGCAAAGGGTCGTAAGTTTTCAAAACAGCAAGTTTAATGGTTACCTCTTGTTCTTTCTCCTTTAACCTTTAGGGGAGGTAATCGTTAAGCACTTAGTGTGACTCTTGCTTAAAGTAATAGACCTGGAGACGAATAAATCTCAGCTCCCGCTGGTTAGTCTGCCAATATCTGCTTGTCGTACGCAGCCAATAAAAGATATGCTTGCAAAACATTCTATATATCTTTTATGTCAGTATCACCAACCACATAGCAATTAGCGATTCGAACTTTAACATGCACATATTACTCAGTATACTGCATATATAGCATGCAAGATACGTGCGCTTGGACTGTGTTCTGAGAATTCTTCCTGATAATGAAGAAATAAATAGTCATCTATGCCCATACGGAGACAACATTGTCTGAAGTGGTCGCATGTTATCAGGATGGAAATTAGTTGGAGCAATCCCAGCATATGGCAGCCATTTGTTCCCACAAAAGGAAAGAGCCTGTAGGATGATCTGGCTCCTCAGTGGCACGGACCTCCCACAAAGATCACAATTCACATCGTGTTCTGATTCCATTAAAAATATCATTCTATCGTTCACGAGATAATTAAACGAGAGGAAAAATAACAGACAAAATGCATTTTTCAGAAGTTTTGTGATTCGAGTAGGATCAGCATCCTTAGGCAGAGACAGCAAAGGGCATATTGAAGTGCCCCTAGCTTCATTCCAACGCCATATTAGTGTTATTTTTTTTACGCTATTGTGGCGTTAGAAGGCCAAAAACGCCACGCCATATTTACAAAGCGGTGCAGTGCTTGCATTGCACCCTTTTGTAACCCTTTGGACAACATTATGGGGGTCATTCTGACCCTGGCGGGCCGGGGACCACGGAAGCACCGCCAACAGGCGGGCGGTGCTTCCCAGCCCATTCTGACCGCGGCAGTAAAGCCGCTGTTAAAAAAGGGGATCCCCTGCATGGGCTGAATCTCAATGGCGGCGCTGCAAGCAGCGCCGCCATGGAGATTCCGACCCCCTTCCCGCCTTCCTGTTTCTGGCGGTTTTTACCGCCAGGAACAGGATGGCGGAAACGGGTGTCGTGGGGCCCCTGCACTGCCCATGCCAGTGGCATGGGCAGTGCAGGGGCCCCCTAACAGGGCCCCATAAAGATTTTCACTGTCTGCTTAGCAGACAGTGAAAATCGTGACACGTGCAACTGCACCCGTCGCACCCCTGCAACTCCGCCGGCTTCATTCGGAGCTGGCTTCATTGTTGCAGGGCCTTTCCCACTGGGCCGGCGGGTGCTCTTTTGGCGGTCGCCCGCCGGCCCAGCGGGAAAGCCAGAATGGCATCCACGGTCGTCAGAATGACCGCCATAATGTATGCAATGGGGTGTTCCCCTGTTAGGGTGGCAAAAAAAATGTTGCAAGTATTTTTAAGAGATTTCCCTGCGCAATTAGTTTCGGCACTTTAAAAGGAGGCTTCTATTGATTACAGCAGGCCTCTGGGTGCTTTGCAGGGTTAGCGTCAGAATTTTTGATGCTAATCCTACAAAGTGCTGGACAAGCGTAAAAAATTCTGACGCTAGTCCCCTAACTACCACCGCAGGCGTCAATGTTGTGGTGAGTTTTCGCTGGGCCAGCGGGTGGAAACCCTGTTGAGCGAGTTGAGCCTTGCAAATAAGGGATTAGCTAGACATTACGTTGTCTGGGCACAGTGACTTCTCCGAAACTTTAGAGGTGCAAGAAGTTTAGACTGTAGTATTGCTCTAGCAGGCACAATGTTCGAGGGAGATCGTTTTTAGACAATTGCGGACAAAAGAAAGCAGATACAGTTCAGAATATAGCGCGTTACGCAATGGGATGATTTGTTTTCATTGAATGCTCTATAAACGCAAGCAGTGACAGGGGAGTGTCCCCGATGTCTATTTTTCCCTGTATAGATACCCTGGAAGTCCATGACTGTGGCCTTTTAAAACATCAAAGCATACGTCAAGTATTTAAATCAAAATGGTAATGAATGAACGTGTGTACACAACACCTGTGTTTTTTTTTAGTGGTTTTTCATGTTTGGCATCACTTCTTATAATTTCTGTTGATTACATTTCACTTTGAGGGTTTATTAGGTTCATTCTGCTTTTCACGTTACAGTGAGTGGATCAAATTTTTTATTTTTTTTTTTCTCTGTCTTTATCCTTGGTTAATTTTTTAGATATATGGGCACATTAAAGTTTACTCACTACATCACAGCGGTGAATCAGTTGGTGACGTTTGTCATCGTCAGAGTAGTATAAAGACACTTATGACAAATCAATAAGAATCAATATGAGTATAATTATTCTGATGCAGAGCAATTTTTCAACTTGTTGACAGATTTTGATCTGTGGCCCTGATGAAGGAGGTATAAAGGACTTATTTATTTCGGAATCCACCGAAACGCGCGTCGGCATTTTTTCTTTGTGGCTGGCCAAAGGATTCTCAATATGGAACATCAAGGATGGTTTCTTAATTGCCGTCCGGCCAATGAATCTTAAATAAGGAACAGCAAGGAAGGCTAACTAATACGTGCCGGTATATCTCCAGTTCAGCTCTTTACGTTGTGGCCAGCCCCAGGACTTTGTTTATGAGGTTTGAAGTTGGCCTAAAGAATCAGGGGCCAGATGTAGCAAAGGGTTTGCGCCTCGCAAACGGCGAAAAACGCCGTTTGCGAGGCGCAAAAGCCTCTCTGCTATGCAGAAATGCATTTTGCGAGTCGAATCCGACTTGCAAAATGCATTTCCGACTCGCAAATAGGAAGGGGTGTTCCCTTCCTATTTGCGACTCGCAATGCTATGCAATTTCATTTGCGCCCGCGAAAGCGGTCGCAAATGAAATCGCTGTTACCACCCCTTCCCCTTTGTGAATGATCACAAAAACTATTTTTCAGAGCAGGTAGTGGTCCTATAGACCACTGCCTGCTCTGAAAAATACAGAAACAAAAGGTTTCGGTTATTTTTCTAAGTGCAGCTCGTTTTCCTTTAAGGAAAACGGGCTGCAGATAGAAAAAAAAAAAACTGCTTTATTAAAAAGCAGTCACGGACATGGTGGTCTGCTGTCTCCAGCAGGCCACCATCCCCGTGAGTGCCCATACTCGCAATGGGGTCGCAAACTGCGACCCACCTCATAAATATTTATGAGGTGGGTCTTTGCGACCCCATTGCGAGTTGCAGAAGGTGTCTGAGACACCTTTCTGCATAGCAAATTGCGACTTGCAATTTGCGAGTCGCACAGACTCGCAAATTGCAAGTCGCAATTTGCTTTTTTCCTACATCTGGCCCCAGATGTACTGATATTTTTGTATATAATTAGTGAATCGTTCAAAATTATTTGACATTAGTTTAGATAAAAGAACAAGGAGTAATATATGATTTTTTGTGATTTATTTGTGAATTTGATTTTTGAAATCTGTCTTTATATGTTGTCCCTATATGAGTGTGGCTTGAATGAGGTGTTTTGTTGATCATTTATTGTCTGTCTTTGTGTCTTTATGTGAGTTAGAATATTATTTTGGATTGATATTACTTATGTATTTTTGTTTGATTTAGAATAAAATTTGTTCAATTTCAGTATTTGAGGTATTTGTGGATGGTTGTTTGTATGTGAAGAATATAGGAGAGATACATGCTTGTTTATAGATTGATTTGATTCCCTAGTTTTCTATCCTGATCAATCTAGGGATCCCCTTTTTGGATTTTCCTGGAAACTCTGTTTTCACCTGCTGGCCCAGCGGAAAACTCCTAATTGGGTGGGCAAAAGACCTCCAGTACTGGCGGTCTTTTGCCTGCAGCAGCTTCGGCTATCCTGTGAAAGGACCGCCAAAGTTGTAATGAGGCCCTCAGTCTGTCCACACCACCAGAAACTGTTGACCCAATTCCTGGCTAGCTCATAGTACCTCACCAAAACTCCTAAACCTACCAGGGTGGAAGCTGATCACAGCAATATGAACATGACTCTATGACTCCCCAGGGAATTAATGGAAACAGATCTCACCCTTTCATTGAATTACTTATGCTTGCCTAGGTGAAAACACAAGAGATGCCCGAAATAGGATTTCAATATATTTATTGAAACAATCAAATCTTGCATAAAGAAAATGAGCTGCAATAATAAGGACAGAACAAAGCGAAGTAGCCAGCATTATGAACATGGGAAAGGTAATGAATTGTCCAAACATGATAAATAGGTTCTAGGGGTTATAGAGGTTCCTAGCTAACCATACAACTAAACATAACATAGCATCTGTCTGGAAGATCTAAGGGATTAGCCTTAGCCTCATACATGGAGATAATTTCATGAGTCAGCCTGCAGTGTGGATGTCATTCCTCTTGGGAAGATGGAAGATTAGCTCTAGCAAAGCTGGATGTCGGTTACAGCATCCCAGGATGGTCGCGGCTGGACTGCCCCTCTGCTTTTTCTGGGTCAGTGCATTACTTATATAATAAGCCCACACTATGCTAAAAGCACAGTTCTGAAGCAATGCTATGTCTGGATGCTAGAAGCTGTCTCCTGAATGGGCAACACAAGAACCAGGATATTGTTTACAGTGTTGTTAGCCCTGAACAAAATGTTTTGATTACATGTTGAGAAAATGCTATCTCAACAACTACGTAGTGCAGCATATTCCTAGAAGAATATCATGCAAGGAAAGTGTGTAAAATGTCATTTCTAAAAGTGATGCAGCTACAGCGTGTAAAATATAAAATGAAGCTACTAAAATGTGGGAACCAACTCGGGCCCAAGAGGTCTTCACAACACCCTCCCCTTGCCAGTGAAAAAGACAGATTCAAAAAAATCTATGCTATTAAAAAGCAATAAAACAAAGAAAATGTTTCACTCTAACAAGCAAAGTAAACAAAATATATAAAAGGAGCAAATTATAACATGACAATTTGCCTAAAAACAACAGTCAAATTTAAAAGTCAATAGAGAAGTCTATGATGTCATCCATACTGTCAGCAGTATAGGTATCCAAAAGGTATCTGCAGATGACAAAACCTCAAGATCCTTGGTTAGTGAGCCTCCGCCAAGGAAGTGGCTTACTGTGCAGTGCCCGCACTGAACAGAAGGAACGAATCCTGGAGCCGTAGCATTCATATCCATGTAGACTTGCTCATAAAAGGCATCCTGAAGCATCCGTAGAACAATAGGACAACTCTGAAAAGGATCCCTTAACGGGAACATCAGCTGATTCATGTACCTAGATAGTACCAATTACATTGCAAGAGAAACATCCAGTGCACACTCAAAAGGGCACCACAAACAGCAGAACACAGCCTGCACACAGTAGAACTATGCTAGCAGGAAAGACAAAGACCAGTTGTCATTTTGTTCCTACAATAAAGGTACTCCAAAGAACTGTTTCACACATTCATGACACAGCTGGATGTATTGCAGTGCCATCACCATTTGGCTTCGAGATGGGACATTCATTGCAGAGCAACAAAGGTATATTTGTAATACCACCAGTTAGGCATAACACATATGGTATGCCTCCAAATACACTTGAAAACAAAGAGGGGGTCATTCCTACATTGGCGGGCGGCGGTCGGCGCCCGCCAAGCGGGAACCGCCGAATGACCGCACCACGGTCAAAAGACTGCGGCGGCCATTCTGGCTTTCCCGCTGGGCCGGCGGGCGACCGCCAGAAGGCCGCCCGCCGGCCCAGCGGGAAACCCCCTTCTTCGAGGATGCCGGCTCCGAATGGGTGCAGTGGCACCCGTCGCGATATACAGTGTCTGCTTTGCAGACACTGAAGATCCATCCTGTTCCTGGCGGTGAAAACCGCCAGGAACAGGATGGCGGTAAGGGGGTCGGAATCCCCATGGCGGCACTGCAAGCAGCGCCGCCATGGAGGATTCCCTGGGCCAGGGGTAAACCGGCGGGAAACCGCCGGTTGCCCTTTTCTGACCGCGGCTTTACCGCCGCGGTCAGAATGGCCACGGAAGCACCGCCAGCCTGTTGGCGGTGCTTCCGTCATTTTAGCCCTGGCGGTCACCGACCGACAGGGTTAGAATGACCCCCAGAGTGTATAAAGGATAGAACGACTCTGAAAACAGTCTAGAAGGTGCCAATTGCCTTATAAAATTTGTACAATGCCTGTCGTGATAAAAGCATTCAGAATGCGATTCACATGTTCACTGAAGTGTCTTGGAAAGTTGGTATTTAACCCCTTTGCTGCCAGGCCTTTTTCCCTCAGGTGCCCAGCTTTTTTTGGCTATTTGGGGTAGTTCGCGTTTAGGCCCTAATAACTTTTTCTCCACATAAGCTACCCATGCCAAAATTGTGTCCTTTATTCACAACGTCATAGGGATTCCAGAGGTACCCAGAGTTTGTGGGTTCACCTAGCGGAGACCAAGAAATTAGCCATTATAGAGCTAACATTTCGATTTCTTAAGCAAAATGGCAAAAAAGTGGTGCAGAAGAAAGCATGTGTTTTTTCCCCTGAAGATGGCATCAACAAAGGGTTTGTGGTGCTAAAATCACCATCTTCCCAGCTTTCAGGAACAGGCAGGCTTGAATCAGAAAACCACATTTTTCAACACAATTTTGGCATTTTACTGGGACATACCCTATTTTAAAAAAAAATTGTGCTTTCAGACTCCTTCCAGTTAGTGACAGAAATAGATGTGAAAGCAATGCTGGAACCCAGACAGTAAACCATTCCTAAAAGTAGCCACAATTTTAAATTCAGCAATGGAACATGTGTGTATATCCTTCAAGGTTTTCTTACAGAGAGTAACAGCTAACATAAAAAGATATTGAAATTGAGGTGAAGAAAGATCCATTTCTGTCCACGTTTTCTCCTATTACTTTTTCCAGCTATGGAAAACAATATACCACTACATCTGCTGGACTATTTTGGTTGTGAGGATACATAGAGCTTGTAGGTTCATGAAGAACCCTAGATACCCAGGGCCAATAAATGAACTGCACCTTGCAAAGTATTTTCATTGTATACCAGGTATACAGCAATTAATTTGGTGAAATATAGAGTGAAAAATAGGTATCAAGGAACCTTCGTATTTCCCAAATGGGCATAAGATAAGGTGTTGAGAAGCAGTGGTTATTTGCACATCTCTGAATTCCAAGGTCCCCATATTAAAATGTGAATTACAGGGCATTTCTCAAATAGACGTCTTTTTTACACACTGTCTTACATTTGGAAAGAAAAAATGTAGAGAAGGACAAGAGGCAATAACACTTCTTGTTCGAATCAGTGTTCCCCCATGTCTCCTGATAAAAATGGAATCTCACTTGTGTGGGGAGGCCAAGTGCCCACAATAGGAAATGTAACATGGATAAATCACGTTTTTACATTGAAATCTGACACATTTTTGGGAAAGTGCCTAGCTGTGTATTTTGGCCTCTAGCTCAGCCGGCACCTAGGGAAACCAACCAAATCCGTGCAATTTTTGAAAACTAGACATCAAGGGAAATCCCGGATGGGCTGACTTGTGGGGCTCTCACAAGGTTCTGTTACCTAGAATCCTTTGCAAACCTCAAAATTTGGCACAAAAAAAAAAAATGTCTCTTACATTTCAGTGCTGCAAAGTTCTGGAATCTGAGAGGAGCCACAAACCTCCTCCCATCCAGTACTTCCCCAAGTCTCCCAATATAAATGGTACCTCACTTGTGTGGGTAGGCCTAGTGCCCACAACAGGAAATGCCCCAATACACAACACGGACACATCACATCTTCCCAAAGAACACTGACCTGTTTCTTGCAAAGTGTCTAGCTGCGGATTTTGGTCTCTAGCTCAGCCGGCACCTAGGGAAACATAGCAAATCTATACATTTTTGAAAACTAGACACCTAGGGGAATGTAGAATGGGGTGACTTGTGGGGCTCTCACCAGGTTCTGTTACCCAGAATCCTTTGCAAACTTCAACATTTGGCAAAAAAAACACTCTTTCCTCATATTTTAGTGCTGCAAAGTTCTGGAATCTGAGGGGAGCCACAAACTTCATTCTAGCCGGTATTCCCCCACATCGGCCAATAAAAATGGTACCTCACTTGTGTGGATAGGCCTGGTGGCCGCAACAGGAAATACCCAAAACACAACATAGACACATCAAATTTTTCTTATGAAAAAGGACCTGTTTTTTGCAAAGTGCCTAGCTGTGGATTTTGGCCTCTAGCTCATCCGGCACCTAGTAAAACCTAGCAAACCTGGACATTTCTGAAAACTAGACACCTAGGGGAACCCAGGATGGATTAACTTGTGGCGCTCTCATCAGGTTCTGTTACCCATAATCCTTAGCAAACCTTAAAATTTGGCAAAGAAAAACACTTTTTCCTCACATTTCAATGCTGCAAAGTTCTGGAATCTGAGGGGAGCCACAAACTTCATTCTAACCAGCATTCCCCCACATCTCCCAATAAAAATGGTACCTCACTTGTGTGGGTAGGCCTAGTGCCCACATCAGAAAATCCCCCAAAAAACTATGTGGACACATCAAAGTGATCAATTACACAACTACCTGTTTTTGCAGGGGGTCACCTGCGTTTTTGGTCCTGGGCTTTGCAGCTATCTTGGGAAACCTACCTAACCCAGACATTTCTGAAAACTCGAAACCCAAGGGAGTCCAGGGAGTTGTGACTTGTGTGGATCCCCCAGTGTTTTCTTACCCAGAATCCCCAGCAAAACTAAAATTTACCTAAAAAATCACATTTTCCCCACATTTCTGTGTGGGATCACCGGTAGGTATTGTGTGGATTCCTGCAGCTTCTGGAAGGTTGGAGGTTTGCAGGGCACTGTGGGTAAGAAAATGGTGCATGTGAAGCACACCACCTTGGACTCACCCAGATGTTTAGTTTTCAGACATATCTAGGTATTGTAGATTTTTCTACATGGCAGCGTCCCAAAGTCCAAAATTGCAGCCCTCACCATTCCAAGTGGAACAAATTTGAGAGTTAGCCAAGCTCTCACAGCCCAAATGTAAAACCAAAACCCAAAATAATGAAATGTCCTCTTGCTTGCCATTGGGATGAGATCTTTTAGTGTGGAGGGAGGAGAGCTGAAAGACTGCTACCCACTTCAGTTGGGGTGGGGGCATAACCATGCCTTACTGCTTGGTAGCCACCACCCCACTATTTTTGTTAAATTCCCTATATCTAGTAGGCTTTCTGCCGCCCGGGGATTGGATCGGGGGTAATTGCCCCATCTGCCCTCCGGTGGGCAGAACAACTTTGTCCCCATTTATTTCGGGTGGCGGTATGCCATACCCCCACCCTCTTTAAAAAAAATAAAATGCTTCCCTTGGCAGCAGATGGGCCAAATAATAATAGGCTGATCTGCCCCCATGGGGCCGGAAAGGCCTAAAATAAATTTGCCCCATAGGGTAGCGACCCTTGCCTAAGGGGTCGCTCCCCATCTGTAAAAAATAAATAATAAAAAAATCCCTGGTGTCTAGTGGTTTCTGCCCCCCTTGGGGGTAGATTAGCCTAATAAAAGTAGGCCAATCTGCCCCCAAGGGGAGCAGAAATGGCCAAAAATAAAATTGCCCCCCAAGGGAGTGACCCTTGACTAAAGGGTCACTCTCCTTGCGTGAAATTGGCACAAAAAATAAATCGCTGGTGCCTAGTGATTTCTGCCCCCTTTGGTCTGGCCCCTAAATTATTGTGACCTATGAATGTGTAGGTTTAGGCAATAATTGTAAGCAATTTTTGCTCCTGATCTATTAATGGAACCAGTGTGAGGCACTGGCAAACAGACATTGCTGCTGCTTCTCTTTTTATGTTTCCTAAAGTAATTGCCGATACTGTGGCAAAATTGCCAATTCATTTCATCCCTAAAGCTAGGGCTGGGGCAGCCCAGTATTCATTTTGAATCTGTTTTAACACATCTGGTAAAAAAGCAAAAGATGGTGAACCATTGATTATGGTATATATTTTGTCAAAGACTGCACCCCATATGGCCCAGCTGTGAATTGAGGAAAGCATCCCAAAAGGCAAGCACATTGTGAAAAGTCTGTTTATTTTGGTGTTTTGTATGGGGAAACATTGTTCCGAGCTGGTTTATTTTTTGAGTGAGCCAGAACAGAATTTCTTCCCTTCTAGTGGGTACTTTATCAACTACAGCAATAATAGCCACCAGGTTAATCCCAGGTGTAGTAAATTTTGATTAGGCGTCATGAGCAGCCCTTGCTGAGGTAGTTGTTAAGTTGCACATAACAAACAATGTTAAACATCTGTGCAATCTCACTAAATTATTATGTAAAGGGCGTAAATTGCCTGCTGCTAAGTTGTGTATGTTTGGATATAGCGTGTAACCATCTAGAACTGGCCACATGGATCCATAGTTGCGGAGAGGACCCAATCTAAAAGTGTCTAAAACTTATTGTAGGTCACCTTGGAACCAATTCTTGTGTTCTTGATTTGTTAACTGTATTTCTAAGTGTTGGTATGCTTTGTATTGGCTTGGTGAGTTGACCACACTAAGGGTGTCATTACGACCCTGGCGGACGGTGGAGAAGCGGCGGTAAGACCGCCAACAGGCTGGCGGTCACATTTTTGCAATTATGACCATGGCGGTTACTGCCATGGTCATCCGCCTCTTCTCCGTTCCGCCCGCTGGGCTGGAGACCTGGGTCTCCAGCCCAGCGGTCGCCACTATACCGCCAGCGGTATTTGGACCCGGCTGAACGCCATTGATTTCATACGGTTTGCAACCGCCATGAAATCCATGGCGGTAAGCACTATCAGTGCCAGGGAATTCCTTCCCTGGCACTGATAGGGGTCTCATCCACCCATCCACCTCCCACCCCCACCCGACTCCCTCCCCTGCACCCCTCACCACCACTGCCACCCCCCAAAGGTGGCAAGACCTCTCTCCCCAACCCCACCCCCAACATCACATCACTCATTCACACCCGACACGCACGCAGGCACCACCAACACACATACACGCACACACAGCGACATACATGCCAACAGCCACACACACAGTCAGACATGCACATCCACATTCAAACATACATGCACACATCCATACAGACATACCTACAGACATACACGCACTCATTCCCAAACACACAACACCCCCAAGCATACACGCACTCACACACCCCCTCTACATACACACACGCACACCCCCATGCACGCACACAACACCCCCCCTTCCCCCTCCCCTAACGGATGATCAACTTACCTGCTCCGACGACATCACACCATCAACAGAACACCGCCACGCTGAATCACAGGACGTGATTCGGTGGGCGGTGTTCTGTTGACGTGGCGTTGGAGGTGGAGCAACCTCCACTTCCCCGCCGACCGCCAGTATGGCTGTTGGCGGCTCTCCATCCGGAAAAGGACAGAGGGCTGCCAACAGTCATAATACACCAAGCGGAAAACCGCCACCACGGTCTTCAGCACGGCGGTCTTGACAAAAGACCACAGAGGTCAAAATGACCCCCTAAATGTATAAAATGTATTTGCATTGGCATCAACTGCAGAAAAATTGACCCACTCTGCAGTTTTGTACTCATTGTGTTCTTCAACCACAAAAGTAACATCTCCACCCCCATTACCTGTCACGATTCACAAGTCTATAAATGTCGCTTTAGAAGTGTAGAAATCTTACCGACCTATCTTCATTGCTGCATCTCAGCCGCGTTCTGAGGCTGGCAGCAGGGAGGAGAGGTGTTCTTGTTTGGCTGCCATTTTCCATTGGGAACGAGGGTCTCATTGGCAGCCGCCATCTTTGGAGTTAGAGTTCTAGTCTTTCTGATTGCTGGGCTATTTTAAGCCCCGATGGACGTGCCGTGCAGCGGACGTGCTGCTGGCGCACCTAAGGCAAGTCCGTCTGCGCCAGAACGCACCCAGAGCCCAGAATTTCTGACCTTAACACAACTGAGAAAGGGATCATTAAATACACTAAGGAGGCCTTGCATGTTATTAATAATAAAACTCATAGCTCATGTTTTATGAGCATGGATCCCAGAATTAATGAATATAGATGCCCTGTATGCCACTGGTCTCCATGAGACGTTGTGAATCCAAACCTGACTCAGGAAAGCATTAAGCATTCCATCCTTCTTACCAATTGCCGCTCCTTGGGAGCTCACAAAACTGATATCAATATTCTTCTGGAACAAACCAAACCATTAGCAGTGTTTCTAACTGAAACATGGCTGGATGACAGTTCGACTCCAGACCTTGTTTCGGCACTACCAGTAGGATATAAAATTAGTAGGCTGGACCGGCCGACTAGGGGTGGTGGCATAGTAGTGGTCTATAGAAGCACATGCACGGTCATAACGACTCCTTTACGGATTGACGGTTGTGAAAGCATGTCCTTCTCAATCAGTGTGAATCCTCACCACACTAAGGGGGTTATTACAACTTTGGAGGAGGTGTTAATCAGTCCCAAATGTGACGGATATACCACCAGCCGTATTATGAGTTCTATAGGATATAATGGACTCGTAATACGGCTGGTGGTATATCTGTCACTTTACCGTCCCTTTTGGGACAGATTAACACCTCCTCCAAAGTTGTAATAACCCCCTATGTCTGGTGCTCTGATATATTGGCAATCGGGCCCAATTGGTGACTTTCTGTACTCTCTAACAGAGAATATATCACAGCTAGCTTACACTAAATCTAAATTTGCTCTGCTAGGGAACTTTAATTTACATGCAGAGTACACCAACAATGCATTAACAAATCGTTTATTGGCAGATATGACGGCATGTGATTTAACACAGTTAATTAATGAACCCACACATAACAAAGGTCATACAATTGACCTTGTTTTTTCAAATGACTCAGGACTTAATTATGTGTCATCTCGCCCTTTGGTATGGTGTGATCATTACTTGATAGAATTAGAAATGTCCATACCTAAGCACAAGGTTACTAATCCTAGGGTTCCTACACTTAAAAGAAAGTGGCACAAACTTAAAGCCGCTGATTTTATTAATCTCTTGCAAAAAAAACAGACCAGAAAATAATAATAAAAATAATATAAAAGATCTGGCACAGTCTTGTAATAGATGGATTAATGATAGTCTGGACAAATTTATACCCTTGTCAGACTCAAGGTATAGGCCACAGAGGAGGACCTCCCCGTGGTTTACTTTGAGCCTACTCGAAAAAAAAAGAGAATGTAGAAGGCGAGAGAGGAAATGGAGGCAAACACAAGATGATTTATTGAAAGAGGAATATAGAAACTCGATTTGTTCCTATCATGTCAAAATCAAAGATGCACGGGCCAATTACTATTCCCTAAGAATAGAAGCAGCAGCGAACTCTCCAAAAGAGATATTCAAGGCTCTTAAAGAACTCATGTATCCTCCTGATGACCCTGAACCTGTGGACGCTCCGCAGGTGCATGTTGATAACCTGACAACTTTTTTTTATAAAAAAAATCAGGACATTTATGTATCCTTCACCAATACTCCTAATGACTTTATGGATATTGGGCGGGAGATAAGGGAGGGGGCAACTTTGTCGAACTTTACTCTCATACATACAGATACAGTAATAAGACTGCTGGGAGCCATTAAATCAGGCTCCTCCTGGACCCAGCATCCCCTCAGATTCTCCTCATGGGAGCGCCATTATTAGGTCCTGTAATTGCAAGACTCATCAATACCTCATTTTCTATGGGTACGGTGGCGGATGTATGGAAGCAGGCTATTGTAAAGCCTCTTTAAAAAAAATCTAATTTAGAACCGAAAGTCATGAACAACAACCATCCGATTTCATTGCTACCCATAATCGCCAAAATAGCAGAAAAACATGTTCAGGCCCAACTCTCTGTCCTTTTGGAAGAGAAAAAGTAATTGCATCCCACTCAGATGGGCTTCAGGCCATTACATTGAACAGAGACGGCACTGATTGCTATTACAGAGGAAGCAAAAAAAGAGGCTTGATAAAAGGATTGAAACTGCTATTATCCTTCTGGATCTCAGCGCGGCATTCGACACGGTCGATCCAGATATTTTAAAAAATAGGATGCAAGAGATTGGTATCTCTGGAACTGCCCTAGAATGGATCTTCTCATTTATTCATGGAAGATCCTTTCAAATATTAGATAGATCCTGCATATCTAAAAGGATTAGGAGCAGTTGTGGAGTCCCTCAGGGTTCTTCCCTAAGTCCATTACTGTGTAATATCTACATGCGGCCACTGGCAGAGATTGTCCAGTCATTTGGTGTAAAATTGGTATCATATGCAGACGATACCCAACTCATTGTCTCCCTCTCCAACATGCAACTGGATCTTGGGACTGCTTTGAGACCTTGCCTACAAGCAGTCTCAGCCTGGATGTCGGAAAGTAAACTGAAACTCAATGATGAAAAAACAGAAGTGATGTTCTTTGGACATCCAAAAATCCCAGTGGTTAATCAAGTTGTAATAGAAGGAGTGGGCACACTTCCGCCCCCAAAAAGTCTTATAAAAAGTTTGGGAGTATGGCTGGACCCTCAATTGTCAATGTCGCAACATGCTAATAGAGTAGCGGGCATCTCCTTTGCTCTTCTTAGGACTTTGAGGAAGATCCTGGGGATTCTGCCTCCCACTGCTAGAAGATTGATTATGCAGGCCTTGATAGGATCTCGCATTGATTATGGCAATGCTTTGTTTATAGGTTCACGAAGATATGTAATGGACAGGCTACAGAGGGTACAGAATGCAGCTGCACGATTGCTTTTAAAAATCCCAAAGCGACAATCCATCGTGAAGGAATCTCTTCTTTACACTGGCTCCCGGTAGCCAAAAGGATCCAATTCAGGGCATTATACCATATGCACAGAGCACTCTACAATCAAGGCCCAGATATGTTGAGAATATAAGCTTCCTTTCATGTTCCTAGCAGGCTGTTGAGATCTTCTTCAGCTATGTTAGTGACGGTCCCGAAGGTGGCAAAGGCCAGATGGGGAGGAAGGTCGTTGACCTATCAAGGAGCTAAACTTTGGAACAGTGTTCCACTCAATATTAGATTGAATTCTCAAGAAATTTCTTTCCGGAAAGCCTTAAAGACCTGGCTATTCAGAGCTTGAATTTAAGGCTGGTTATGTATCATTGCGTTTCTGCATTGAAGTTGAGCACTACGAGGCCTTCGGGCAGTTTAGGCGCTATATAAGCAATTATAACATAACATAACATAACATATTATGGCCATTGCATTATGTTCCTAGTGATTTCACACAGTCATATTGTGGATCGCATCATTTGCGTGCACTGTATGCTCACAGGCATTGATTACAAAACGTGGTTTGCTGATTACCGAAAATACATAGAGAGCATGTCAGAACAGTGTTTATTGTTTGATCAAACTCTTGCAAATGTCCTGAAGCCTCATGACCATTTTGGGTGCAGTTTGGGTGTGGCCTGTTTAAACCACACTCCACTGATGTGAGCCACTTCGTGTCGAGTCATCTGTCTGGAGAAGACCTACCTGTGCGAGCTCTCTGATTTCTGACTCTTCTTCGGCCTTTCCGAGCACCTCATGCTTGGTTCAGGCGTCCGTTTTCTGGCTCCTGTAAGGAATAGATGAGAAAGAAGATTTTTCAATTTACTAGGTAACAAAGAGTAAATGCGCTGAGCTACAGATGACGTAGAATGCCGGCTCTCTACAGCAATCAGCAGTCCTATTCTAACAACTTTTCTTCTTTACTGAAACTAAAAAGAAATAATAAAAATTTATCTATTAAAGTAAATTAAGGTATAGTAATAAGAAAGGATAGTCCTACCAACTCATTTGAAAGAGACTAAACAGAGAACAATCTTGTGTTTATATTTTTAATTGTTATAATGTTTGGGGCAACATTGTTTTCGTGATTTACAAGGACTTTAAAACTACAGCTAAGAATTGATATAGTTTAGACGAACAAAGAATATTTTCCCTCTGTTGAAGTGATGTAACTTTGATACACTTATCAAACACAAATAATCCAGGATGATGAGTATTTAAAATGGTCATTCCTGAACATGATTAAAAGCATAGGGGGTCATTCCTACATTGGCGGGCGGCGGTCGCCGCCCGCCAAGCGGGAACCGCCGAATGACCGGCGGCCATTCTGGCTTTCCCGCTGGGCCGGCGGGCGACCGCCAGAAGGCCCCCCGCCGGCCCAGCGGGAAACCCCCTTCTTCAAGGATGCCGGCTCCGAATGGAGCCGGCGGAGTGGAAGGGGTGCGACGGGTGCAGTGGCACCCGTCGCGATTTTCAGTGTCTGCTTTGCAGACACTAAAAATCTTAGTGGGGCCCTGTAAGGGGGCCCCTGCAGTGCCCATGCCAGTGGCATGGGCACTGCAGGGGCCCCCAGGGGCCCCACGACACCCGTTACCACCATCCTGTTCCTGGCAGTGAAATGCGCCAGGAACAGGATGGCGGTAAGGGGGTCAGAATCCCCAGCGCTGCCATGGAGGATTCCCTGGGCCAGGGGTAAACCGGCGGGAAACCGCCGGTTGCCCTTTTCTGACCGCGGCTTTACTGCCGCGGTCAGAATGGACACGGAAGCACCGCGAGCCTGTTGGCAGTGCTTCTGTCATTTTAGCCCTGGCGGTCGCCGACCGCCAGGGTTAGAATGACCCCCATAATGTTATATGTGTGATAGGAAACAAATTCTAATTTCTGGACATTCATTTTATGGTATTCTCTCAGGTACTAAACAACACCTCCCAGACAGAGTATTTTCTGGTGATAAAACAACACCTCCCAGACAGAGGGTTTTTCAGGTCGACAACGGGAACACAAGATTGAGAGGACCTCATCCTGGAAGGCCCTTGTCCTGGAGACTAACCTTGCTTTCCAGTGTATAATTCCAAATGACAGCTGGCATGCTAGGACGTGGTTCCCTAACATCTCCGCAACGTTGTGGTGCATGCTTACAGGTAAGAGTGTGCCACAGTTCCCTGACAGAATACAAAGCCAATGATTATATAAATGTTGCCTAGACAATATGGACCCACAAATAACATTTGCAGGATCTAGGTAATATTTTTACTCTATTCACGTGGACTACTTATCCATGAAGCAAGAAATGCTTTCAATCCAGACTCAGTTAGCACAAAAAAAAGATGTCCAAGATACAACCAAGTTTTTTGTTCAACCCCCAAGAGTTACTGGTCAGCAACTCAAGGTACCATTGCTCCTGCACCACTCATGCAAATTCAGGTAGTGACTCCAGTTCCTGTCCCGCTGGCTCCTCCTGATCGTTTTTATGGAAATAGTCAAAGATTTTGAATTTTCATGAATCAACAACACTGCTATGCACCTATACCACAACACATTCACACCATTCAAACTAGCGACATGGTTGAAAATGCATCAAGTATTTCTATAGTTGATGGTTTGCCCGATGTTTATGCCGATTTAGCGGATGTTTTGATAAGAAAAAAGTGAATACCTTGCCTCCCCTTTGGGAGTTTGATTGCAAAATTGATCTAGTACCAGGAGTCGAGTTATCATGTAGCTTGATGTAGGCACTCACGGAAAAAGAAAACAAGCATGTCCATTAGCATTTGGATGAGTATTTAGCTAATGGCTTTATGTGTCGTTCCATGTCGCTGGTCTCTTCACCCCTTTTCTTCATCTCTAAAAAAGAGGGTGAATTTTGCCCTTGCATAGATTATCTTGCACTTACCAATATCACTGTAAAGAACAGGTATCCCCTTCCGTTAATTCCAGAGCTGCTCAACACGCTGAAAGGTGCTGTGAGCTGACTAAGTTAGATCTCAGTGGAGCATATGGGTTAGGCAAGGGGACAAATTGAAGATGGCTTTCCAGACTAAGTTCAGTTCATATGAATATCAAGTAATGCCCTTTGGACTTTGCAATGCACCTGCCACCCTCCGGTTCTTTATCAAAGAGGTACTCACGGAGTTTATTGACGTATGTTGTATCATGTAAATTGAGGACATTCTTATATATTCAAAGACAGAAACAGATCAAGTAAAACAAGTATGTGCCATACTTCAGCAGAAGTATCAGTTATATGCCAAATTGGAGAAAGGTGAGTTCCATAAAACTGAAATCGACTTCTTAGGTTATGTTCTTGGTCCCAGTGTGGTTAAAATGGAGAACAAGAAAGTAGAAGTGGTAATCAATTGGCCATCTCCCATAACAGTGAAATAGGTCCAGAGTTTCCTGGGCATTGCAAACTTTTATCGCTGCTTCAGTCACAGTTTTTCTGGTAATACTTACTTCCATTACACATCTTTTATGAGATAATGTGACCTTTGCTTGGAAGGCTGCAGCTGAAAAAGATTTTCAGCTTCAAAAGAAAAAAATCACTGAAGCCCCAATTGTTTCACTCATGCTGATAGCAAACACCCCTTTTGGTTAAAGGCTGATGCCTCTCAAAAGTCTATTGGGGGAATCCAGTCACAGCAAGATGAAGTCACGGGTCAAATGCATCTTGATGCATATTATTCACTAGAATTACTCCCAGATGAGCACAATTACCCCATTGTTGATTGTGAGCTTTTAGCCATCAAAGCAGTTTTTGAAGAATGTCAACAGTACTTGTTGGGGAAAAGACATCCTCTAACTATTTACACTAATCATTGTTGGCTGCAGTTTTTATGTTCAGCTCGAGCCCTTACAGCTAGACAATTGCGTTGGATGTTATTCTTTAATAACTACAATTTTGTAATATTTACAGAGTGGGAAAAGAGAATGCAAACGCTGATGCCTTTTCTCAATTCAGAGAAACAGAACCATTGCAAACACATGATGAAGCTAAACCCATCACTTCAGAAGAACATTTTCAGTAGGGGAGTGGTTACTTCCAGTTGTCTAGAAGATTTAGCACAAGAGATTAAAACAAAATCTCTGCAAGATTAATTACAAATAGACCCTAAATTTGTACCAAATGATAACAGCTTGCGCTATTATAATAGAATGTTTGTATCAAATCATGAGTTACGAGTACAAGTCCTCCATTTATTCCATGACACTACTTTAGTGAGACATCCCAGCATACAGAAAACTTTACAACTTGTTGAACGTCCTTTCTAGTGGCCGTCCCTGCACAATTGTGTGGAACAGTACATAGATTGATAAGTAATTTGCACTCCAGGGAAAAGTCCACATGGTTTTCCTAGCAGTCTGTTATGCCCCATTCCAGTTCCACCACAGCCTTGGCATACACTATCCAAGGATTTTGTAGTTGGACTAGCAAAATCTGCTATTGGCCACACCATAATCTTAATGATTGTAGATCACTTATCCAAGACACCCCATCTGGTACCATTGAAGAAACTCCCAATAGCTCAAGAATTTGCAACCATCTTCTTACAAAATGTAGTATGCTTACATGGTTCACCTTTGGTGATAATTACTGATTGCGGTTCACAGCTTCTTTCCAAATTCTGGTCTGTAATGTGCACTTCACTGGGCATGGACGCACGTCTATCAACTAGTCACCACCAACGGACAGATGGTCAAGCAGAATGCATGAACTTAAAAATGAAACAATACTTTTGTTGCTTACTACCTACCTGTGAAAAGGATTGGTCAGACTTTTTGTGGGCCGTGGGCTTTGCAGTCAACACTTGTCATGCCTCTATAGGCATGTCTCTGTTTTTCTGCCTACCCGGCGAACATCCATGCATGACTCCATGGGAGGAATCTTTGCATAGTCCCATCCCTGCAGCCTCCTAATAACACACACACACACACACACATACAACATCTCATGGACCAAGGTCAAATACATTTAGCACACGCTAAAGAAACTTGCAAATCCATGGCAGATAAAAACAGCAAACCAACACTGCAGTATGAATCTGGGGAAAAGTATGGTTATCCACCAAAAATATTCCCCTTAGTGGTAAGAAAAATGTATTACCCCGATACATCAGTCCTTTTGTTATGTCAAGTGATTAATCCAGTGGCAATGAAACTAGAGTTCACACCTTCACTAACAGTCCATCCAGTGTTTCACACTTTATTGCTAAAACCATGGTGTCCAAACACAAGAAATGTTCCATCGCCATCGCCCATTGAAGTAGAAGGACATACAAAATATGAAGTATGTAAAAGCCTAGATTTAAAGTGTGTCTGAGGGAAGTTACATTATTTGGTGAATTGAGTAGGTTATGGTCCAGAAGATCAGCTCTGGGAACCAGTTTCTCATGTTATCCATGCCCCTTGCTTAATTTGCAATTTCCACTGTAGACACCCTGAGAAACTCAAACCAATAATTTCAGTTTTGGGGACCTGAAAAGAGGAAACTATCACAATTCATATGTCTAAAAACCTCTTATTATGTTCCTAGTAATTGTACACACTCATATTGTATATCGTATCATTTGTGTACACTGTATGCTCATAGGTGATGGTTACAAAATGTGATTTGCTGATGGACTGAAAATCCATAGGCTGCATAGCAGAATATTATTTATTGTTTGATCAAACTCTTGTGGGTGTTCTAGTATCTTGTGACCATTTTGGGTGTGTTTTGAGCATGGCTTGTTAAACCACACGCAGCTGCTGTAAGCCGCTTCATCTCGAGTCATCCATCTGGAGAAGGCCTGCAAGGAGGAGACAAGAAAACAGATTTTACAATTTACAGTATAACAAAGATTAAGAGCGCTGTGCTATACACAACATAGAACAACTGCTCTCTACAGCGCATAACAATCCTATTCTACCAACTTTTCTTCTTTACTAAAACTAAAAAGAACTATCAAAAGTGTTTATATGCAAGTAAATTAAGCCATAATAAAGAGAAAAGATAGTGCTACAAACTAATTTGAAAGAGACTACTGACTATCAAAGAACAAGAATGTGTATTGGTAACTAGTATAACGTTTGGGGTAACAACCTGGGACATTGTTTTGGTGATCTACAAATACTTTAAAACCACAGCTAAGAATTGATATCATTTATACAAACAAAATGTTTTACCCTGTGGTGAAGTGACATAACTTTGATACAGTTATCAAGCATGAATAATCCAGGATGATGAGTATGTAAAATGATCATTCCTGCGCATAATCAAAAGCATAATACGCAGGGCCTGTAAATTAAATGCTACTACTGAGCCTGCAGCACTCATTGTGCCACCCAATTAAAGAGCCCTTTAAACCTGTCTCAGGCCCACTATTGCAGCTTGTATGTGAAGTTTTAAACTGTCATCTGGACCAGGCACATAATCGTTTTGCAAGGTGCAAATCTTCATTTTGTATACATTTGTCACATCTAGGGTAGGCCATGAACAGCCTAGAAGGCAGATTGGAGTTTATTTAAAAGGTTAGACATATACATTTAATTTGTATGTGTCCTGGTAGTGAAAAACTATTAAATTTGTGTTTTACTGCTGCAAGGTCTGCCTTTCCCATGGAAGGACATTGGGTCGCCTTATTGCATTTAATAAGTGCTAACTTTTGTTTGGCAGCAGGTAGCTAGTTTGAGCTTGGTGTCTATGGAATTGTGATTACATGCTCTTTTTATTAATAAAGCCAGACCTCTAGTTACAATTCTGAAAATGCTACTTTTAGAAAGTTAGTATTTTCTTGTTCTAACCATTTAGCGCCTCCACCCTGTCCCTCTGTCACATGACTAGGTGCATCTAGAAGGTGGGAAGCTCGATGTTGGAAGGATGGGCCACTTTGAGTTAACGGGAGGGGGAGCTGTCATATATCAAACTTGCACATCACAAAGGTTCTTCCTGAGCACTCTCACAAAGAGGTTTGACATTAGTCTACTGTAACCTCAGACAATCTGGGTTCAGGGCAGGGAGCTAGGGAATTCTAGACACCTCTTGGTGTGGAAACCTGGGAAAGCTTCTCCATCTTCAAGGTAGTCACCAGGTATAAATATTGGACCTCAGACTTCAACTCTTCAGTACACATATGGACATGTTGAAGACTCAGAAAAAGGACTACTGGCTGTTCTGCTCTGCAAGAATGACTGCCACTCTCCTGCCCTTTGGCCCTACTGTTCTTCTGCTTGAGTGAAAGACTGGACCTGCATATTGAACCAATAAAAATGTTGGCAAGTATGATACAGTGGATCACGGAGGGCCGGAGGAATTAGGTAGGGACATGGACTCAGATAACAAAGGGCAGGGACACCAAACTGACCTTACAGAGCAGGCATCATGGGTTGCAGCAGCAAAATATATCACACAAGGCAAGTGGGGCGGCAGTGCAGCACTACGGACCATAGAAAGCAATAGGAAGGGGACAGTGACATGCACATGGACAACAGAGAGCAGATGAAAAAGAGGCAAGGGCAGCAAGCTGACCATACCAGAGAGACAGGAAGGACAGTTGAGGCATAATGGACCATAAAGGGCAGGAGGAAGGGGGCAGGGGCACGATGAAGATCTAGACAAGGCAGGGGATAGGGGCCTATACATGGAAAACAAAAGGCAGGTGGCAAGGGAATATGGCACAAGCAGAAAACTGACCATGGAGGGCAGGTGGGATGGGCACTGGAACCACAACACATCATGGAGGGCAACAGTGATACTACAATGGCTTACACAGGGACAGCAAAGACAGAGGGAAGGTGAGAGGGGTCAGGGGCAGTAAGCTGACCACACAGAGCAGGAGAGAGGTGCTTTTGCAGCCCAAAACACCATGCATCACAAGGGGAAAGGTTAGTGGCAGCACAATGGCCATAATGGGCAAGAGGGAGGGGCAAGGGCATGCACAAAGGACCATGGAGGACAGAAGGAAGGGCTAAGGGCTAGACACAGACAAGAGAGGGCAGGGGAAGGGAGATAGCATGGAGGACAGAAGGGGGGTGGCAGCAACATGGGGTATGGAAGACAGGAGTGAGGAAATATGGGCCTGGAACGCAGACAGGCACGTTGGCAGGGACAGGCGGCTGCAATCTGGCTATGCTTGGCAGGTGGGAGGAGACTTTAGTGCACAAATCATAGAAGTTCAGCGGTTAACTCAAGCAACTATAATTTGTGCCTTAAGGTAACTATAACACTCCATGCACTGCTATTACTCCACATATTACATCACTCATGACATCCCTTATGACATTATTGATAAAATCACTGCAACATTTGCAATAAAATTATCGATGAGAAATCTGTGAACAGCAAGGTCACAAGTTATAGTTACCTTAGGGCGTGAGTTATCGTTACTTGAGTTAATCATGGCTATAACTGCTGAATTTCTATGGTTTTGTGTGACTAAATTCAGAACCTAACAATAACGTCCCTAAAAACTTTGTTTTTTTTAAATGAATTTCTATGTTTCTTTAATTCTATTTCCTAACTATAACGTCCCTGTAACCTTTGTTTTCTTTCCAGTGAAAATATATAGAAAGTGTTAGACTTGGCATCCTTGGTGTGCTCTCCCCTAACTTTTTGCCTCTGTTTCCCAGGTTGTTGATGTGAGCTGGACTCTGTTTTTGCTGTTTCTGTTACTCTGGGTGCTTTACCACTGCCTAAGGTGCACGTGGTTCTATATAAAATGTGTAGCTAGTTGGTTTTCCATGACTGGCATATCTGATTTACAAGTAAGTCCCCAGTATACTGCACTAGAGTTGCCCAGGACCTGTATATCAAGTGCTACTAGTGGGCCTGCAGCACTGTTTGTGCCACCCACATAAGTAGCCCTGTAAACACGTCTCAGACCTGCCACCGCCGTGTCTGTGAGTGCAGATTCAAACTGTCAATTCAATTTGGCAAGTGTACCCACTTGCCAGGCCTAAACCTTCCCTTTTGATAAATGTAAGGCAACCCTAAGGTAGGCCCTAGGTAGCCTCAGGGGCAGGGTGCAGTGTATATAAAAGGTGGGGCATGTATTTATGTGTTTTGCATGTCCTGACAGTGACATACTGCCAACTGTGGTTTTCACTGTTGCAAGACCTATCCCTCTCATAGGTTAACATGGGGGCTGCCTTTACATATGATTAAAGCATAGATTTCCTTTGGGAGCAGATAGACATGTGGAGTTTAGGGTCTCTGAATTCATAATTAAAAAAATACATGTTTTAGTAAAGTTGTTTTTTTAGATTGTGTGTTTGAAAATGCCATTTTGAGAAAGTAGGCATTTTCTTGCTGAAACCATACGGTGACTCTGGTGGTCATTACAACCGTGGCGGACGGTGTTAAAGCGGCGGTAAAACCGCCAACAGGCCGGCGGTAAAAAAATTGCAATTACGACCGTGGCGGAAACCGCCAACAAAGACAGCCACTTTAACACTCCGACCGCCACGGCGGTACAAACAAACAGCGCGGCGGTCACCGCCAACAGACAGGCGGGAGACAATGTACCGCCCACACTATTATGACAGGCCAATCCGCCACCTTTTCCGGGGTGGTTTCACCGCGGATAAAAACATGGCGGAAGCAGGAATTTCAAAGGAAAAACGCTCACCTCTACACAGCCCACGAAGAACGAGGACACCATGGACCCTGAACTCCAAATTCTCCCTGCGATAGTCTTCCTGCTCCCCTACCAGGAGCACGAACGCCGGCGGCGAAGACCACGGTGAGTACTGCACCTACGACACAGGGGAGGACAGGGCGAAAAAACAGGGACATACACACGCAACACCCCCACCCTCACCCACTACAACACACACAAATGCATATCAATACATCACAGTAACACCCCCCAAACCGCCCGGAAGAATGCAAAGACAATAGAAAATTAGGGTAACCATTGTAATATATTAAAAACAAGTAGGCAGAAATATATAAATACACCATGTACAAAATATATACCAAGCATAGTAGTCCAGGTAGTGCCTAAGATAGTCCGTGGAACACTGGGACCACACGGTATGGGCGAGGCCCACACAAGATCCCAGACCATGACGGAGAGAACACTGCAGGGGCATCAGAGAGCAAGAAAACAGGCACCTCAGGGGGAGGGGAAGGGGGCGCACCTCAGCAGCTTGAGTGCACAACGCCAAATCCACAAGGGGCCACATGCTCCCTGTTCCATCCTGGGGAGTGCAAGGCCACAGTCTCTCAAGTCTCTACAGTGGGTGGTCTGCCCACTGTTCATTCCTGGGGAGTGCAAAGCCACAGTATCTCAAGTCTCTACAGTGGGTGGTCTGCCCACTGTTCAATCCTGGGGAGTGCAAAGCCACAGTATCTCAAGTCTCTACAGTGGGTGGTCTGCCCACTGTTCAATCCTGGGGACTGCAAAGCCACAGTCTCACAAGTGGACGTCAGTCTCCACTAGTTCTGGAGGGGGCATGGTGCCCAGAGTGCTTCATCCTGTTAAGGACAGAGGTAGTGGATGTCAGTCTCCACTGGTTCTGGAGGGGGCATGGTGCCCAGAGTGCTTCATCCTGTTAAGGACAGAGGTAGTGGATGTCAGTCTCCACTGGTTCTGGAGGTGGCATGGTGCCCAGAGTGTATCATTCACCCTGTGACGGACTCAGTTGCGTGAGTGCCCCTGCTGCTCATGGGCTAGCAGTGCTTCAGATGGCGGTGCCCTGTTCAGCGGTGCTTGAGATGGCGGTGCCCTGTTCAGTGGTGCTTGAGATGGCCGGTGCCCTGTTCAGCGGTGCTTGAGATGGCGGTGCCCTGTTCAGCGGTGCTTGAGATGGCGGTGCCCTGTTCAGCGGTGCTTCAGATGGTGGTGCCCTGTTCAGCGGTGCTTCAGATGGCGGTCTCCATTGCAGGGTCTCAGCTGCTGGCGGTCCTTCATGGCCCAGCGGGCTGGCGCTGGCGGTCCTTCATGGCCCAACGGGCCTTTTGCTGGTGGTTCTTCATGGCCCAGCAGGCCTTTTGCTGGCGGTCCTTCATGGCCCAGCTGGGCTTGTGCTGGTGGTGGCCTCCTGGGCAGCTGGGCTTGTGCTGGCGGTGGCCTCCTGGGCAGCTAGGCTTGTGCTGGCGGTGGCCTCCTGGGCAGCTAGGCTGGTGCTGGCGGTGGCCTCCTGGGCAGCTGGTGCTGGGGGTGGCCTCCTGGGCAGCAGGGCTGGTGCTGACGGTGGCCTCCTGGTCAGCTGAGATGATGGCGGTCTTCTCCGCCGTATAGCTCTTCCCAGACTTGCCGGGTTTCTTGTGGCCCTTCCCCACCTTGGAAGGTGTCACAGCTGACTCCACACTCCCAATGGGACCCCTAGGAGCGGCTTTGGTGGCTGGAGTCTTCACCCTCTCTCGCCTAGCACTGGCCAACTTCTGATGCTTCACAGGTGGGGGACTGTCTGTGCTGTGGCTCTGTGCCACACTGGCTGCCCTGGTGGCCGGTGCACTCCACATTCTGGTGACTACAGGCACCACTGGTCCCGGAGATGTTGTTGCTGAGGTGCTAGTTTGGGACCTATGAGACAGACGGGGTGGGGGAGGTGTGGGAAAGAGGTCAAGGTTGGACAGGAAAAGTTTTTGGGACACACTGGGATGGGTAGCTGGAGGGGGTTTGGGAGTGGAGGAAGAGGTGGTGGTTGTAGGAGGTGTACGTTTGGTGACTTTGGGTGAAGTGCATGCGCTGGAGGCTGTTGTGAGGTGGATGGCTGTTGGATGGGTGTGTGCCTGCGTTTGTGTATCTTGGGAGGGGGCGTCACAGACACACTGGGGGAGGACACGGGACGTGCGAATGGTATTGGGGGTGGTGACTGCACATGTGCGGGGTGTGCTGGAGAGGGGCGTAGTGGCTGTAGAGGTACTGCATGCAGTCATGAGTGTAGAGGAGACTGGGAGGGAGGAGGGAGACGAGTGGGACACAGTGGAGGCAGTGGATGTTGGTGTGTCTGCATGTGTGTGATGTTTGCATGAGTGCCTGTGGGATGTGTGGTGCTTATGTTTGCCTGAGCTTCCCTTGGGTGTTGAGGTGTGTGCATGTTGGTCTGTAGGTGTGCTTGGGATAGGCTGAGGTACAGGGGATTGGGTCGGGGTTGAGGAAGTTGGAGGGGGGAGGCTAGAGACAGGGACAATGGCTGCCATCAGTGCTGAGGCCAGAGTCTGAAAAGGTCAGTGAAGGGCCGCCTGACCAGAATGAATGACCTTCAGGAATGCATTGGTTTGTTGCAACTGCCTCTCTACACCCTGGATGGCATTCAAAATGGTAGACTGCTCAACAGTGAGGGACCTGAGGAGGTCAATGGCCTCCTCACTAAGGGCAGCAGGGGTGACTGGGGCAGGGCCTGAGGTGCCTGGGGCGAAGGTGATGCCCACCCTCCTGGGTGAGCGGGCATGGGGAAAAGGCTGAGCGGCTGCTGGGAGGGCAGTGCTGGTAGGGGGGGTGGCGGCTGTACCTGTAGATGCGGGGGGCACAGATGTTGACGCCACCACAAGGGAGCTCCCATCAGAGGACGAGTCCGTGTCGCTGGTGTCAGCTCCTGTCCCCGCCGTGGAGCTCCCCTCACCCTCCGTCCCACTGGTGAATTCAGACTCCATAGTGTCGCCCTCCAGGGCCATGTGGGATGCAGCTCCCTCGTGCTCCGTGGCCACTGCTCCTCCGCCTGATGATGCTAATGCACACAAGAACAGGGAGACCACAAAAAGGGGGGGAACGACGGAAGAAAGACATGTTGAGTGCATGCATTACCGCTACCGTTGGCGGACACTACAGACACAGAAGCCCCCTGCACTATGCTGCACTCTTGGGCTCCACTGTTCAATTTCTGGGAAATGGCCTACAAGGCTATGGACGACATCTGCACACATAGATGACACAGGGGCATGACTAGCTGTTCTTGGCACTCTACAGAGGTGGGCTGGGGTGCCACATGGCCTGACATATGGAGGGGCCTTGCCTACGGAACTCGCCCCGGCCTACGGAAACCCACAGCCCTCCTCCCCCACCCAGACACCTCCACTGCGCGCAAAGTCAGCAGAATGAGATTGTACTCACCCCCTTGTGGCTGCTGTGATGCCCTCAAGCGCCCATCCAACTCCGGGTATGCCACCACCAGGATCCTGAACATCAGGGGGGTCATGGTGCGACGGGCACCCCTCGCACGTTGGGAGGCTATCCCCAGCTGAGCCTCCGCCGTCTTCTTGCTCCAGCGGCGAATGTCCTCCCATCTTTTACGGCAGTGGGTGCTCCGTCTGTGGTAGACCCCCAGGGTCCGGACATCCTTGGCGATGGCACGCCAAATATCTTTCTTCTGGTGGGCGCTGACCTACATGTACAGGGGAAAAAGAGAAGTTATTACCAACTGCACCGTTGAAGTGATTGGCCCCCATCCCTACCCTTGCCATGTGGCACATGCATTCACCGTCTTTCATGCATGCAGCACTCTCCCCCCTTCCTTCTTACATCCAGCCCTCTCCACACAGGCATAGCCCATACAGCATGCTCCCAGTGTATTTACCTGTTTGTCTGGAGGACAGTAGAGTAGCGTGTACTGGGGGAGGACCCCGTACACAATTTTCTCCAACTCCTTCGATGTGAAGGCAGGGGCCCTTTCCCCAGACACTCGAGCCATTGTCTCTTCCAGATCGAGGTCACAGTAGCACTTGCAGTGTAGGTCCTCTCCTGACGAAGATCAGGTATCGAGTGATTGAAGTGATAGAAAAATGGCGGTCACGTCCGCGGCGGTGCATACCGTCACCACTGGCGTGCATCGCCATTGGCTCCTGGGACCCATAGGGTCCAATGTTAACCAATGCAGCATTGCGATGTGGTCTTTGACCGCCTACCGCGACGGTGTACAACGCCAGCGCAGTTACCTCACATCTCATTGTCCCACTTTACAGGTCAGGCAGCCGCCATTTCAGGGGCCCACATGGCTTCATTTCCAACTGCGTCACTCATACCTAGGCCTAGACTCAACACACATACAGGCCACCTTTGTGTATGATAGGTGTTCTGTGTAAACTGTGGGTACGTTCCTCTGAGTTGTTTGACTCTGTGCTTGCTGTCCGTCATAGGCACTGTCTGCTGGGACATGTGAGGAGATGACGGCATCCTCCGGTGTACCGACCGTTGGTGGACCTGTCGACAATGGAGGAGCGACATTTGATTATCACCTACAGGCTTGACCGTGCCACAATCCAGGAACTGTGTACGCAGTTGGAGCCAGACCTGATGTCAGCAATCTGCCATCCCACAGGAATCCCCCCTCAAGTGCAGGTGCTGTCAGTGCTCCATTTCCTTGTAAGTGGTTCCTTTCAGACAACAGTGGCCATGGCATCAGGGATGTCCCAGCCTATGATTTCCAACGTATCGTCCAGAGTGTTGTCTGCCCTTCTGAAATACATGCAGAGCTACATTGTTTTCCCTCAGGTGGAGTATTTGCCTACAGTGAAAGGGGATTTCTATGCCCTGGGACACATCCCCAACATCATAGGTGCCATTGATGGGACACATGTGGCTTTGGTACCCCCCCACAGGAGTGAACAGGTGTACAGAAACCAGAAGAGTTATCATTCTATAAATGTACAGATGGTATGTTTGGAAGACGAGTACATCTCCCATGTGAATGCTAAGTTCCCTGGCTCAGTGCATGACGCCTACATCCTGCGGAATAGCAGCATCCCTTATGTGATGGGTCAACTCCAGAGGCACCGTGTGTGACTATTAGGTGAGCACCTGGAAGCAAGTCAGTGGGAATGGTTGTCTGGGCCTGGGGATATCCCTCCAGGTTAGTGTGTGTCTAATACTTGTCCCTCACCATTTGCAGGTGACTCTGGTTACCCAACCTGTCATGGCTACTGACCCCAGTAAGGAATCCCAGGACAAGAGCAGGATTCGCTACAATGAGGCCCATGGGCAAACTAGGAGGCTGATCGAGTGGACCTTCGGCCTCCTGAAGGCCAGGTTCAGGTGCCTCCATATGACAGGTGGATCCCTATTCTACTCATCAAAGAAGGTCTGCCAGATCATCGTGGCCTGCTGTATGCTTCATAAGTTGGCTTTGCGACAGGTGCCTTTTCTGCAGGAGGATGGTCCAGATGGCAGTGTTGTTGCAGCTGTGGAGCCTGTGGACAGTGAAGACGAGGAAGCAGGGGAAGAAGACATGCACAACAGGGACTCAGTGATCCAGCAATATTTCCAGTGAGACACAGGTAAGAATGCAGAGCTGCCTACTACATGTACTTTAACACTACTACCTCTCTACTGTCTGTCGTTTTCACCCAGTGTATGGTCACTGAGTTGTCACTTTCCCTTATGATTTCACAGATGTGGGTCCCACTGTGTGACATCTGCTTAGATTCCTCATGGACTAGAGCTGTGTGACATAGGTATGTTGACATTAAACTCGAAAGAGCATTTTGTCACTGTAATTGCTAATACACTATTTTGAAATCACAGACAGACTCCAGATTGTTTTGTGCTTTAACTGTGTTTATTTGAGTGCTCAATATTGGAGGGGGTAGTGAAATGGTGAGGGGTGATGGCGGAGGAATGTCCATGGCAGAGTCCAGTCTGTTAGTCTCACAGGTGCATTGCCCATATGGGCATAGGAAGTGGAAGTGGGGCAGTTTCAGTATGTACAGGGTGACAAAGTGGGACAGTAGGATGACAATCAGGGTGGTCTCATTTCTTGGCGGGGGTCTTGGCATTGTGCTCTGTCTTTGTCCTGGATCTCAGGGACTGTTTGCGGGGTGGGTCTCCCTCTGCAGGGGGGGGGGGGGTGCTGGTGTGGTGGTCCTGTGGCGGGGCGTCCTGTCCACTAGCGCCGGCGGAGGTGGTGGGCAGTTCATCGTCCATGCTAGTGTCAGGGGCCCCTTGTAGTGCCACAGTGTCCCTCCTGGTGTTCACAAGTTCCTTCAGCACCCCTACGATGGTGCCCAGGGTGGAGCTGATGGTTCTGAGTTCCTCCCTGAAGCCCATATACTGATCATTTTGCAGGCACTGGGTCTCCTGAAACTTGGCCAGTACAGTTGCCATCGTCTCCTGGGAGTGGTGGTAGGCTCCCATGATGGAGGAGAGGGCCTCGTGGAGAGTGGGTTCCCTTGGCCTGTCCACCCCCTGTCGCACAGCAGCCCTCCCAGTTCTCCTGTGTTCCTGGGCCTCCGTCCCGTGGACCGTGTGCCCACTACCACTGCCCCCAGGTCCCTGTTGTTGTTGGGGTGGTGGGTTATCCTAGGTTCCCTGTATTGGTGGACATGCAGCTGATTGAGGTGTCCTGGGGACGGAGGTATGGGCCCGCTGGGTGGGTGCTGTGCTGGTGTTTCCAGAGGGTAGAAGGTCTGCAGTGGCCTGTGACTAGGTGATGGGAACCGACTGTCCAGAGGTCCCCGATGGGTCGGGCTGGTCATCTAGATCCAGTCGGACAGAGGTGCTGTCATCACTGTGGGCCTCTTCTGTTGGTGGTGTGGACATGTGTGGACCCTCCTGTCCGGTGACATTGGGTAGGGGTCCTGCAGGGGTATAAAACGATGGTATTACATCTGTGTGTGTCATGGTGTGCAATGGGTGGGTGACCGTGTACCCCAGTGCTTGCATTCCTGTGTGAGACCTTGTGTGAGGATGGTTTAGGGGGTTGTATGGGTATGTGCAGTGGGCATGCTTTAGTGATGGGTGTCCATGCTTTGTTGCTGCATGCAGGGCTTGGCGTTGGGATGGATGGTTTGTGATATTGGGACATATGTGAGGAGTTGGGGTGCTGGGGGTGAGGGTGAGGGTGGGGGTATGTGATAGCATGCAGGTAGGGTGGGGGTTGTAATAGTTAAGATTTGACTTACCAGAGTCCATTCCTCCACCTACTCCTGCGAGGCCCTCAGGATGCAGAATCTCCAAGACTTGCTCCTCCCAGGTTGTTAGTTGTGAGGGAGGAGGTGTGGGTCCGCCGCCAGTCCGCTGAGTCGCCAGGTGGTGTCTTGAGACCACGGAATGCACCTTCCCCCATAGGTCATTCCACCTCTTCCTGATGCCCTCCCGACTTCTTGGGTGCTGTCCCACTGCGTTGACCCTGTCCACTATTCTTCGCCATAGCTCCATCTTCCTTGCAATGGAGGTGTGCTGCACCTGTGATCCGAATAGCTGTGGCTCTACCCGGACGATTTCCTCCACCATGACCCTGAGCTCCTCCTCCGAGAACCTGGGGTGTCTTTGCCGTGCCATGGGGTGGTGTAGGTGATGTGTGGGGTGGAGTTTGTGGTGATATGTGTGCTGATATGTAGTGGTGTGTTGTGTGAGGTGCGTGGAAGTTCTGTGGGTGATGGTGTTCTGTGCCTGTGGATGCTGTTGTTCTTGCTGGTGCTCTCTCTCTGGCCTTCTCTCGGTAATTGTGGTCGTGGGGGTTTGTGGGTGATGTGGGTGTGTTTTATATTGTATTGGGTGTGTGGGAGTGGTGTGTGTATGTGTATCAGGTGTGTGTATTTTGAGTTGTCCAATGTGGTAGTGTTTTGTAAGAGTGTGTGTATTTTGAGCGCAGCGGTGTGTACCGCCAATGGAATACCGCGGTTGAAAGACCGCCACGTGGATTCGTGTGTCGTGATAGTGTGGGCGTATTTCTGTTGGCGTGACGGTGTCGGTTTTGTTTCCGCCAGTTTATCACTGACCTCTGGTGTGGAGGACTTGTGTGGGTGTCTGAATTTTGGCGGATTCCGAAATGTAGGTCATAATAGCTGTTGCAGAATTACGCGGCCGCAGCGGTGTGTTGGCGGTCTTCTGCACTGTAATGACTGCCTCTGTGTGTTTTGTGGATTCCCTGTCTGGGTCAGTTTGACAGTTGGGATGCTTGCACCTCTCTCTAGACAGTGACACAAAGGGGGTTGGGATTTAGCCCACATATTCTGATGAGCCATCAGTGCTAGAGGGGAGGGGAGGAGTAGGCATTCACACCTACCTGGGCTGGGCCTGCCCTCTCACAATGCAATCTCCAACCTCCTGGTGTGAGGCCGGGGCCTGGACAAGAAAGAATTTCACAGACACTTGAGACTTTACTTTGAAGTAGGCCTACTACAAAGGCAGAAAGGGGTATAAGAAGATCACCCCAAACCACGACGCCACTAGCCCCGAGGCCATGGACCTCGCTGAGTGCAAATCTGATGACCTGTGAGCTGATGCTGCTAACCCGGAACCGCAACGCCGCCTATCCCAAGGTCATGGACCTCGTAGAACTCCAATGACCCTGTAGGCATCACGTCACTGCAACCGTTGATCCTGCCCAACTTCGCTGACAATGGAGTGTCGTAAGTCCAACGTCCGGGTCGATCCAACGGCATTGCCTGGCCTGAGGCCCTGTGACTTCATCGCGACCCCGTGAGGTTACCCTGAAGCATTGTAACTCCGCCAGACTTTGTATCTGCTGCGACCAAGGGACTGACTTCGCATCTGACGACTCCTCACCTCCACCGCCCTGTAGAGAGGACCTGATGCCGCAGTCCTTCTGCCCGGTGGCACCAGAACCAATGCTGCATCGGATCCAGTGAAGCCGCTCTCCCTGACTCTGTGCACCGGCCTGTTTTCTACTTGTTCTGAAGGTACTGTACCTGGGGTCAACCGACTCCGTGAACAGCGCCATTAGCATCGTCTTGGAGGAAAGGACTCCGTTACGACGCCGCATTATACCAACTTGCAGTGTTTTTACTTCAAATCAGTTTTCTTACTTTTAAGTGCTAAATTCGTATTTTTAACTGTGTATTGTGGATTTTTTTATTGTATTTGGTCTTGTTTATTTAGATAAAATATTTAATATTATTTTCTAAACCTGTGTTGTGTCATTTATAGTAGTTCACTGTATTACTGTGTGTGTTGGTACAAACACTTAACACACTATCTCTGAAGTTAAGCCTACCTGCTTGTGCCAAGCTACCAAGGGGGATGAGCAGGGGATTCTGAAACCCTAGGAAGAGTGAGGTCCAAGTGGACAGTGAGGACAATGAAGAGAATAGGACCCATGTATGGGGAGGTGCTGCAGAGGACAGTGAGGTTCATGGACAGTAAATCGAGAGACACTAGGGAAAGGTGGGGTAGAGTAGGGCCCACCTGGAGAGAGTGAGGACAAGGCATGGCAATGAGATTCAGTTCTCAGACCCTCACGATTTCCATACCTATCAGTGAGTAGTTAATCCACTCTAGGTTTTCACTTTCCATTCTGGCACTTGTAGTCCTGATTTTATACTGGGATAAACAGACTATGCATTTTATTTTTGAAGCGCTGAGATGAAGCAAAGAGATTGTAGTCCTTGGATGATGACTAAGGCCCATAGGGAGAGTGATTTATATCGGCAGATAGTGAAGTTTAAGGGGCAGCTGAAGCATTGGGAAGGGGAGTGAGACTAAAGGGAGAGAGGAACGCCAGAGGCCCCTGATCCAATAATAATATTAAATTATTTCAAAAGTCACTTCATTACAGTATGTGCTATTTGTATGTGCAGGTGTTTCTATAATACAATATAAATGTATTCAGAGTACCAATCTCTGAAAAAAGAGATAAAGCTGAGCTAGCCTTGCCAATATTTGAACTCCTGCTACACAGGTAAAAAATTAGCTTCACTTTTCCCTCAATCTGGAAAAGTATTAATTCTCTCCTCTTTCACCATCTTCAGTCCGAATTAATCGCAGTAGTGGGAGCACTGTGCTCTTACTTTTTAATGCTAGCAGTGACAGCTACTGTTTGATGCACCTCAGTAAAAAAAAGCATACAGCTGGTGGTTAGGAGCTTGAAAGGTCCTGCATAGTGATTCAATTACAGAAAGTTCAAGCTTCTGAGCACATTGCAAAAACAGCAAAATGAACGGGGGAGGAGAGCAGCCATGGTTTCACATTTTTGGCATGTGAGAGAAGTATTTTGTGCCCAGAAGGCTGGCCCTTAAGCAGCTGCTCCCTGCAGTCCAGGCCAATCTATATCCAGTTAGGGGAGTACAAAGGTGATTGGTGCAGAGCTTCATTGTGGTACTGAGATAATGTGTCCCTGCGCCACCACTTTGCCTTGCACCAGATCTCACTGCATTAGTCTCCTCAGAGACGCACCAGGGGTCACAACAGAAGTGCCAGGGTTCGCAGCTGCAACCTCTGGTGACCCCTAATTGACGTCCATGCACGGTACTCCTTGATGTATGTTGGGGCACTCAAAAGCTAATTAAAGACACCAAAACATTCCCACATCTTGTCCTCCAGTCTTTAGGAAACACCCAGCTGTGCTATAATTGTTTGTGCCCCCCACTCGCGCCCCCTATCGTGTGCGCCTCACATTGTTCCCTGAATTAGCCAAATACACTTCCCATAGCGCTTGCTCACACTACACGTGTGCAACTAAACGCGCACACAAACACCTCAAACCCTATATATACACACGCACACACCATAGACAAGCACATACACACATCATTTTGTATATTTTTACTCATAGTTGTATCTGCTCAAAGATTAGGAGTTTCCGGACTTACTTATTGATTGCATATCTACCTTGTGGATGTTGAGTGCTTCCTGAGCCAATAAGCTCTGACTGCGTGATTCTGTCTACAGGTGCTCAGTGCACTTTGTTACATGCATTTAAAGGTGTTTGCCTATGGGGCCCCGTGGAGAGCAGACGCAGTCTAGTCTCTCCAGGGGGACTTTCGGGAGGGAAGTGACGAGGGGTGAACAGGATTGGTTAAGGGGACCATGGGGTGGGTCATGGGAGGCATATTTAAGTTAATGAAGTGCGGGGACCAGCCTCTTCCGCTCCAACGGTCAGCGCAGTGGGAAGTTTTTGAGGTCCAGTCCCCTAGGAGCAGATAGTGGTGAGGCCTCAAGTTAGTTTTAGTTTTTCATTTGCAGCGCCAGGGCTCAGTGCAACGACGCTGCTGCCATTAGGGCAGCAGGCCGCACAGACCTTCTCAGGCCTGGTGTCCTCGACCAGGCCTGGGTCGGGATCACACGCATTGTGAGGGCTGCTTCCAGCAGCGTTGCCGCCACCATGTCCACGTGTACCTCGCCTGAGCGGGCAAAGCGCAAAAGGTCAGCAGCGGGGAAGGGACTCAGTTTCAGTTTCGGCCCCGGAAGGGCCTGTGTCAGATGCTGTGATGTTGTTGGGGTGGAGGGAGCGGGTGGTGGGGGAGGGGGCAAGCCCATCTATGCATACTGCGGCTCTGCTGGTTGGCCCCATTCGGATATGGACTAGGTACTGGGGGAGGAGGGTGGGGACCAACATGAATATATTGGAGGAGCCTGGTTCAGATCGTCAGGATGGTGGCGCAGAGGGCCACAGTAGCTATGAGCCCAACAAAGGCAGGGCCAGTGGCAAAGGGGCAGTGCCAGTCAGGCAGACTGTCCTCCTCCCAGATGTCCAACGGGTTGCAGGGGGGCCTAGACAAGGCAGGGACAGAAAGCCTACCTGAAAGTGTAGGGCAAGGAGCATGGGTGGCCAGTGGGAGGAGAAATCAGGTGCACACCAGGCAGGGCAGGAGGTGAGGGGGAGAGGTGTGGAGCACCAGGAGGCCAGGCGGGCCCCCAGGGGTGCCAGCAGGGCATCACTGGGCAGGGATACAGGTCGGCAGGACATTCAGGACTGGTCCTCAGTCAATATTGAGACCAGGATTACGGAGTAGAGAAGGTGGTGCAGGAGATGGTAGAGAGCTGGGAGCAGCTATGAAAGGATAGGGAAGAGGCCCTTGAGAAGGTCCGCCGCTCCAAAAGGACAGCTGGCAATGGTGACGCAGGCCCCCCCAGGTGTCATGAAGGAGGGACAGGTACTTGGGTGTGGGTTCCTCAGGAGAGTAGGCAAGAGGCTAGTGCGGACGAAGGGTCCAGCCGGGCGATAGACACAAGTGGCGCACACAGTCACGAATGGCGCAGTGGGACGATGCCAGTGGAAGAGACTGGCAGAAGGCGCCAATGGAGCGTAATACGGCTCCAGGACGTTGGACTGAAGCACTAGAGGGGTCTCCGGCAGCCTTCTCTACACCACAGGAACGCGCAAGGTGCACGTATGGCATGTGCAATGAGGGCTACACGAAAGAGAGAGCGTATGGGGATTTGCATGGGAAAGGTGCAAAAGATGACCGTGTGGAGTATGAGGAGGATTAAGTGGACTTGGACTATGGTGATGAGTCTGACGATTGGGATGAAGGAGAGATACGCGATGGCGAGGAGGGAAGCGAGAAAGGGAGGGGGTATGGGTGCATGAGCGGTGCGCCCCCCTTTTCAAGTTTTGTGTTACAGGAACAAGCGAACGCAGGTATGGCGAGGATGACCTGTGGTAGGGTGAGAGGTCTTGCCTGGCCCAAACGATGGCGCATGGGAAGACTATGAGTTTTACAATTAAAGGAGAGTGGTGGTCAGTGTGGGGCGAGAGTTCAAATAAAATTGTGTTAAACACACAAATCAGTGGGAGTGTGCGATCACTCTATACATGACATACCTGGCGTTGGTGCGGCACAGGCAAAGGAAGCTACAGCGAAAGTGGCAGATGTCACCTTAACAGGGGCAAAGTGGGGGGAGTGACAGAGGTAGGGAAGGAGGCTAATGAAAAGAGTCGGGAGGGGCTTAGAAAACAGCTCCAATATATGGGATTGGCGATGCCTTTGGGATCTCATGTGGCCGAAAAAACAAAGGCCAAGATATGGCGCCAGGAATATGTGGATGTGTTTAAGTTATTACAAAGAGATATTCAGGCTAAAGAGGGCTCGAAAGAGGAAGAATGGGAGTTAGCTTGTCGGCCCAGGGTGCCGATTACGATGGATAATTGGACGTCTGCTTTCTTGATATACGCCAGCACCTATTGTGAGAAATTTCCAGATAGGGCTATTGCGCTTTTCAAATACATGGATATTATACGCAAGGCGCAGATGCATCTTGGGGGTTTTGCCTGCTTGATATACGATGAAGAATTCAGAGCGAGGTTCAGCATGAACGTGGACAAGCCATGGGGGGATGTTGATTCGGAACTCTGGATGCAGTGGATGGTGTCTTTGCACTCAGCGGCATCCACACACACGGCTAGCGAGCTCTCTGTGCTGTACAAACCCTTTCAGGTGCGTCCCTCCTAAGGTGGTGTGGGTGCTCCACAACAACCACAATTGTCCACGTCAGGAACATGCTGAAACATTAACAAAGGTTTCTGCTCCCACCATCCATGCAAATTTAAGCAAGAATGTTCCAAATGCAGGGGTAGACACCCAGTCATGCAGTGTTTCTCTCTCACATGTCCAGCAGAGCAATGGAGGTCAGCTGGAGGTAGAGAGGCACAGGGCACTACTACTCTGAAGGGCTCCTAGCCAATTAAGTTGGAATATATGCTCCCTTGGTTGCATATGTATCCATACAGGGACATAGCATGAAAATTGGAGTGGGGTGGTTTTTCGATCGGGTACCAAGGGCCAAGGCAAAAAACGATGGGCAGACAATTTGCGGTCTGCAAAAACTGTACTGAACGTAGTTGCTAACAAAATAGCGAAAGAAGTGGCAGAAGGTAGGATTGTGGGGCCTTTCTTTGACTGACCTCTGGACACATTGATGATTTCCCCGCTTGGTGTGGTGCCTAAAAAGAGTAAAGGCTAGTTTCGCCTTATTCACTATTTGTCATGGCCCAAGGGGCTTCTGTGAATGATTTTATCGCTCAAGACGATACTAAGGTGGTGTACACGTCTGTGGATGATGCCATTTGGCTCGTTCGGGGGGGGGGGGTGGGAGAGGGGCGGAGCTGGCGAACTGTGATATTAAGGCAGCATTACGGCTTTTGCCCATACACCCGCAAGATTTTTTCTTATTAGGCATGCAACTGGATGGGGCAATCTATGCTGACAGGGTTCTTCCTAAGAGATGTGCCATTTCATGTGCGCTTTTTAAAGCATTTAGTACTTTTCTGCAGTGGGTCTTTGTGAAAGTGTGCGGCCATAGAGAAATTACACACTATCTGGATGATTTCCTTTTCGTGGGCAGAGCGGGGTCACAGGCATGCAGTAAGGTGTTGGGCGCTTTTGGGGTTTTAGATAAGGAAATGGAGGTGCCTTTGGCCCCAGAGAAGACAAAGGGCCCTAGTTGTATTTTGACATTTTTAGGGATCGAATTTGACACTGAGGCATTGGTTGCACGTTTGCCAGCAGGCAAATTGACAGAAATGTTGGACTTCTTGAGACGGGTGAGAGTTTTGCACAAGATTGATTTGCGTACGGCTCAACAGCTGTTGGGTTTCCTCAATTTCGCATGCAGGGTAGTGCGAGGGGGTAGGACCTTTTGTAAAAGATTGGGGCTGGCTATGTCAGTGGCGTTACTTCCCCATCCGTGGATCCGTGTATCAGTGGGGCTTCGAGAGGACATTAGGGTGTGAGAGAACTTCTTGGTCAGCTTTAATGGTGTTTCCATGACTTTTCGGGAGGAAGACACGATTTGGCAAGTGCTGATCTTTTCAGATGCGGCAGGAGCTTCAGGCTTAGGTCTGTTTTGGGGAGGCAGGTGATGCACGGAACAGTGTCTGGCGGCTTGGTTGACACAGCGTAGAAGCATTGCTTTTTTTTTAGTTTTTCCAGCTATTGGTTGCTCTGACAGTTTGGGGTGGCAAACTTGCCAACAGAACAGTACTTTTTCATGTTGACAATATGACAGTAGTGGAGTTGGTGAACAGACAGAAGGCCAAGGATTTGAGAGTATTGTGTTTGTTGAGATGTTTTATGCTGCAATGTTTATCTTTAAATGTGATATTTACGGCAGAACACATTCCTGGGGTGAACAACACCATTGCAGATTCCCTGTCTCGTTCACAGTGGCATCGGTTTCGCAGTCTGGTGCCAGGAGCGGAGCGAGTCAAGACCACAGTCCCGGTTGACATTTGGGAATGGGGGGCGTGATGGTCATTAGGATGGCGGAGAAGTCCTTAGCAGATTCAATACAGAAGAATTACCGACTGGCTTTGTTGGAATTTCAGAATTTTGAGACGTGGGAGGGGGGTGTTTGGGGTCAGAGTGCGAATATGTTGCGGGCTTGCACTTTGCGATTTGTTCTTTTCTTGATTCAGAAAGGTTTATCGCCTGCAACGTTTGGGGGAAAATTGGCAGGTATTTTATTTTATGGAAAATTGTTTTTGGACTGTGACCTGGCGCGGGATGATATTTTAGGTTGCATGTTGAAAGGGTGGGGTAGAGTGCGGGCGGAAAAAGATACAGCAGCAAGGGAACCTAATACGTTTTAGTTGATGCTAGAGTTGTTGCATGTACTACTGGTTTGTTGTGTGAACCTTCATGAACTGGCGTTGTTTCGTTTGTGCATGGTGTGGATGTTTTTTGGAGCGTTCCGGGTGTCAGAGTTGTTGGGGGTGGGAAGAGAAGTGGGAGTGCGACAGAGTGAGATTTTCTTGCAGGAAGAACGCCTGGGGATCTGGCTACGAAAGTCCAAGACCGACCAATTGGGGAAAGGGAAGTGAGTATGGTTGAGCAGAGGGGGGAACTCAGTGACATGTCCGATTGTCGAATGGAGCAGTTTCAGGGCAGCATGGCTGATGGGTGATGCGGGTGTTTTTAGCCATGTGAATGGCACAAAGGTCACAGCTTTTCAGTTACTGGCTGTTTTGCGTATGGCGCTGACGAGAGTGGGGTGCCGGGTGCAGTGCTATGGGGCTCATTCTTTTCGGATTGGGGCTGCCTCAGCGCAGCTGGGCTGGGACTGGTCAGCTATCAGGCGTATAGGCAGGTGGAGATCGCGCTGTTGAGAACGTTATGTCAGAACGTGAAAGGTTGTGTTATGTTGCGTGAGTGGGGGGGTGGTACACTGTTTTTCTAAAATATTTCTTTGCAGGTTGCGTGGTTGTCCCCCGCAAAGGGAAGATGGTCACTTGGTTGGTCGGGCATTCCTTCGTCCATTGGGCCGGGAAGTATGCGGAACAACAGATATATGGACATTCTCTGGGATTGTGAAGGGGACGGCATGAAGTATTATGGTGGGGTAAAAGTGGCATGAGGTGGGGCAATTTGCTTCCTTTTCTGACATCAATGCTACCCAGTTGGGGATGTCCAGATATGCTGTGTTTGCATTTGGGGAAAAATGACTCAGTGAAACTTTCTGGGCTCACCCTGCTGAAACATATGCAACGAGATCTTGTGTTGCTCTGCCAACAGATGCGGGGAACATGCATCATATGGACCGAGTTTGTACCTCAGAGGAAATGGATAGGGACTTCAAAACATGGGACCGGGGAGGGAGCAAGGAGAAGGATTAATAGAGTCATGAAGGTTTTTTGCAGGGCACATGGGATTAAGGTATTGAGACATGAGGACATCAAGGAGGAAATGGTTGAGCTGTTTCGGTCTGATGGTGTGCACCTTTCCCAACTGGGGAATGCGCATTACCTCATGGAACAACGATTATGGTTGGGAGACTTGTGGGGTGAGAAGACGTTGCTACAGGATAGTGCTTGAGTGGGCAATGTTGCAGCGGGTTTCGCTGGTGGGGCAGCAAAACGCCTATCAGGTTTGTGCTGAGTGGTGGTAAATGGGGGAGGGTGGAGAATCAGATGCAGGCTTGGCCACCCTTACAGGGGGGAAAAGGAAATAGGTGAAGGATGATAAAGTGGGGGATGCAGGAAGCAGGCAGGGGATGGATGAAAAATGAGGATGTGTGGGTAAAATTGAGGTAAAAAATGGAAGAACTGAAGTTATTGGAGGGATGAGTGAAAAGAAGACTGGGAAGGTTCTAGAAGATGGGGAGTTGGAGGGTTTGAATTTGGTTAAAAGTTTAATGATAATGTTTATTGTATTTAAGGCAATGGTGTCCTAATAAATGGCCTTTTACACTTTAAAGAACTGGTGTCACTGACTATGGCCCTCATTATGAACACAGCGGTAAACACCGCACCGCCGGCTGTGGCAGGAACAACCGCCAACAGATATGCTGTCTGACCCGGCAAATAATGGACCAACTGAAACACAGGCATCCTGAAAACCACTCACCGCCAGCAGAGTAGTGCTGACAACGACGGCAGAGCCCTCCCATAGGCCGACGGAAAGGCCCTACCCGCCCATCAAATAATGAAGCACTCGACCGCCATCAGTTCCGGGGCGGGAACCACGGCCACGCAAAGCCAGGGGGAAATTAACCAAATATAAGGAAACACTCACAGGAGGCTCACACAACACACCGAAGCAAACATGGAGAGAGAGTTGCAGATCATGCCAGCCCTGCTCCTTGCCATATACCTCCACGACCGAGACCACCGACAAAGATGACAACGGTAAGTACTGCAACCTACTAAACAAGGGAAGAAAGGGTACAGTTACATACCCACCCACTCTATCCAACCTGCAGCTCTCCCACAACCCTTCACAGCAGCACAAACCATACACCCCACAGCAAGAGGTACTTACCCGACGCAAGGCAAATCCAACCTGCCAAAAGTACACACATGTGCCCAATACCCCCAAACAATTACATTAAATTAAAGACCACGGATCTAGAGTGTGCCTCAAACAACACAGGCCACACATTAACCTTTATTGTGCTCACTGTGCAACAGAAGTGCATAGAAGGCTAATGGCCAGTCCATAGTAAAAGAAGTCTGATGGGCCACAATGGCCCTAGCTTGACTCCCACAAGTGCAACGGTACTCCACCTCATAGGGGCAAAAATGGGGCGTCCAGGCACCTCAGGGAACAGGGGCCAGGAGTGGTGGGGGTGGGGATTTACGACCTCGGAGGCTTAGATTTCCGTTTGGAAGGTGGAAGGGGCTTAAGTTTTCTCATAGCAGCTGGTGGAGCAGACTTCGCCTGGGGTGCGGTAGATGTTCCTGGGCCATCACAGGATCTCTTCCTCAGAGGGGAGGTAGCATGGGAATGGGAATGGCGGACAGGGGTGGGCTGTGACGTGGGAGGAATGGACAGAGCAAGGAGGTGAGCATGTTTAGGAACAGGATGGGGTGGGCCAGTGGGTTCAAATAGGTTCAAATAGGTCAACGCAGGATAGGAAAAGTTTCTTAGGTGCAATTGCGGTGGACCTGGAGGAAGGTGTGGGAGTGGAGGTAAAGGGAGGGGTCGTGACATGTGTAGGTGTGCGTGACGTGGGTGCAGGTGACTGGGCAGTATGAAGAGGTGTTGTGGATGTGTGATGGGTAGGGTGTTTTGGTACGTTTAGTGTCGTGTGAGGAGGGGAGTGGACACAGTGGGACAAGACAGGCTGCCAGTGTAAATGATATTGTCTCGGTGTCTGCAAGTCTGGTGAGTGTGCTGCATGTGTCAACTAAAGTCGTTGTGGTTAGTGCAGGTGTGGTATCTGGGGTGCATGAATGGATGTGTGCTATTGTGGTGACTGCAGGAATAGGGTCATCAACATTGAATGAGGGTGTAGTGCCTGTGGGTGTGCATGTACAGGTGGACATACTGGGGGAAGTGGATGTTGGTGTGTGTGCATGTGTATGTTGGCTGTGTGCTTGTGGTGAGAGGTGTGGTGCTTGTGTTTTGAAGTGTGCTTCTTGTGTGTTGTGGTGTGTGCCTGCGTGTCAGAATGTGTGCTTTGGAGGGGGGAAGGGAGTGGGGTGCTGGAAGGGGTAGAGGTGGTTGGAGGTGGGATGGAATGGCCAGGGACACTGGTGGCCGTCAAAGAGGCCAGAGTCTGAAAAGACCTCTGTAGGGCAGACACAGCACCGTGAATGCCATCAAGATAGGCATTGGTCTGCTGCATCTCTGATGCTAGCCCCTGGATGGCATTGACGATGGTTGTCTGCCCTACAGAGATGGTTCTCAGGAGATCAATAGCCTCCTCTTTGAGGGCAGCAGGGCTGAATGGGGCAGGGGAGAAGGTGTCAGGGGAGAAGGAGATGCCCACCCTTCTGGTTGAGTGGGCATGGGCACCTCGGTGGGGAGCAACTGGGAGGGCTGTGATGGTATGGGGTTGGAAGAAGATGACATGGTAGGGGTAGGCCCACTAGGGTCCGCCACCGCCAGGAAGCTCCCACCGGAGGAAGTATCAGAGTCACTACCTCCAGTGGTACTCCCCTCACCCTCCAACCCACTGGTCCCCTTGCCATAGGATGACTCTGCCTTTGAGGATCTGTGGGCTGCTGCCTCCCCCCCGCCGGTGCCTCAGCTCCCTTGTCAGATGATACTGATGTACACAGACAACACAAGAGAACAGGGATGGGGAGACAAAACAGGAGAGACACTTGTAAATAGATGAATGGAGGTACATTAGTGGTTCACACATACACCCACCCAGAAAATATTCCACCAGGCAGCACCTACTGCTATACACATGGCTATGCCCCTGGCTAGTGGCCAGAACCCTGCTCTACAGCCATTCCCCAATGAACTTAAGGACAAGACGCACTGCAGACCTGACCCAAACACCCCTACTCCCCACGGGGGCAATTATGTAGATGGACATCAGTCAGAGTCCCTGCCACTAGACAGCATAAACACGAACGAACACACACACATCCATAAAGGAGCCAAAATATGGTATATGTACTCACCCCCTTGTGACTGCTGTGCAGCCTTCATGCGCCCATCCAGCTCCGGGTACACTACCGCCAGGATGCGTTGCATAAGGGGGGTCAGTGCCCGACGGGCACCCCTTCCTCATTGGGAGGACTTCCCCAGCTGGGCCTCACAGATCTTCCTCGCCCAGCGCCGCAGGTCCTCCCACCTCTTCCTGCAGTGGGTGCTCTGCCAGTTGTAGACCCCGAGGGTCAGCACCTCCTTGGCGATGGCATGCCAAAGTCCCCTCTTCTGGTGGGTGCTTACCTATAACGGACACACAGAAAGGTAACACTTAGGTCAGACAATGGGCAATCATATACAGCTGGCTATACATCCACTATGGGATGGACATTTAAAAAAGCCTAACAGCACACACACACGCAGCATATCAGGAACCCAGGACCACACAGTGTCACAGGTGCACACATGTATGCAGCCAACAACCACCATTATACACATCTATGCACCCCAATCCTCCTACTCACCTGTACCTCTGGCCAACCGTAGAGCTTGGCATACAGTGGCAATTCCTCGTTGGTGGAGGCCGGGCCCTTTCCCCTGCAACACGTGCCATTTCCATGACCAGAGACAGGACAGAGCAGTACACTTAATGGAGTACCTGCATGCACGAGATCAGGGAGTCAAGTGGAGTTGGGGGGACGACTTTGCGTACGCACTGTGGCAGTGTGCACCGTCACCGCTGGCGGGGATCATGATACGCTAACAATGCCCATTGACAACCATGTTAACCAATGAATTTGCGCATGGCGGTAAACACCGCCTTACGATATTGCGTCAACCGCTAGCGGTATGAGTTCACTTCCACCACAACACTTCTGGATTACAGGGGGCAGACATTTTGGCCTTTACTACGCAGTTGTAAAACCCTCATCAGCACAATGCAGGCCCTATTGTCCTCTAAACACCCATAGGCATAAAACAATATACATTACCTAACCGGACCAGTCCTGATATTACATTGTGGTCATGTTTCTGTATTGTCACACGTACTAAGCATTTGTGTCGTCTACAATCATGCCAGCAGTGCTGAATGAGAAACAATGTCTGCAGATGTATGTATGTTCCTCACCCGTGTTTTCACCTCCTCCTAGGTACAGACCCTTGTGGTGAGGGAGGGCCCCATCGGTGTACAGACCACTTGTTGATTTGCGGACCATGCTGGAGTGTCACATCATTATCAATTACAGACTCACTCGTGCTACTATTGATGAACTTTGTGCATTACTGGATCCAGCACTGAGACCGGCTAATCGTAATCAGCATGCCATCCCTACTGAAGTGCAGGTGCTCTCTGCATTCCATTTCCTGGCCACAGGCTAATTTCAAGTGACAGTGGGCATGGGTGCGGGTTTTTCACAGCCAATTGTGAGGTTTCCCTAAAGTGCTGACCTACCTCCCATCAAGTCAGACTTCTATGCCTTTGCCAACATACCCCATGTGATAGGTGCCATCGATGGCACTCACATAGCTGTCATCCCCCCAAGAGTCAGTGAACAGGTGTACAGAAACAGGAAGAACTTTCATTCCATGAACATTCAATTGGTGTGTACTGCAGACCAGTGCATCTCACATGTGATTGACGTTCTCTGGATCAGTCCATGATTCCTTTGTGCTGAGGAACAGTAGTGTGCCATACAAGATGGAACAACTACAAAAGGACAGAGGATGGATCATAGGTAGGTGTTTCTGACACTTATTGCCACGTAGCAGACATAGCCAGGCTGTCTGCCTCTGAGGGTTGTCAATGACAGTCCTGTTTTGCACCATCTTCTAGGTGATTCTGGCTATCCCAACTTGCGTTGGCTCCTGACACCAGTGAGATGAGGAATTCTGGAACAGATGCAGAGAGGAATTACAATGAGGCCCATGGACGTACTAGGAGGGTGATAGAGCGTACAATAGGTCTCCTGAAGGCTAGATTTTGTTGCCTACATATCTCTGGCGGTTCCCTGGCCTATGGGCATGAAGAGATGGGTAGAATAGTGGTGGCCTGCTGCATGCTGCACAATGGGCTGTGAGAAATTCTATCCCCCTCTTAGAGGAGGAGGGTGCTGTATATCCAGACCAGCTTCCTCAGAGAGGGATTGACAGTGTTGGTGATGATGAGGAAGGGGAAGATGTAAATTCCAGGACCCAACTGATACAACTCTACTTCTATTAACTCTGTGGGACAATTGGATGAGATTGCTGTCTGTGCAGCATACTGTCAGTGTGCCTTGTCATCTGGTGGGATGTTGGATCAATACTCATTGCCATTGTGACCAGGTCTGCATAGGACAGGTTATATTATAGTATAATATTTCAACACATCTGTAGGCACAACAACATGTAATGTGTGTGGTGCATTTCCTGCTACTCAGGTAATAATGAATGAGTTATCATACAGTTGCATCCATACTTCACTTTGTTTCTACATAATGACAGGGGACATTGTAACAGGTGGACTGGTGTTTTATTTGGTGCAGGGGTTAAATCGTGCAGATTACAGTGATGGGAGTGGGCTACTGGTGGTTGTACAATATGGCAACATGGTTGCAGCATTTGTTGGCAGTAGTGGTAGGTCCATCTATGTTTACAGGAGTTTGTTGTAGTTTTCACACAGTTTGGTCGTTGATTCACTGGGAAAGTTGAAGGACAGTTCTTGCCAAAGTCACTTCTTTGAGGAGGCCTTGGTCTTGGCAGGTGTGCTAGTGCCATAGCTGGGCCTGAGGGTCTGTTTTGGTGCTTGGTGTTGGTCTGTACGGGTTGAGATGGATGTCCCCTGTGTGTCCTGAGACGGTGGAATATGTGCAGTTACTGCTGATGCTGTTGTTGTCCGGCCTGTCATGTAGCAGGGGCTTCCTGGTGTGTGTGGGCCTCAGGCTGTGTTGGGACAAGGTGCAGCAGCGCAACTGCTATGCTGGCCATTGTGGCATTGTGCAGTTTCCACTACTCCATGGCCTCTTGGTGGTGCGCTAGCTGCATCCTTTGACTCTGCTCCTGGATGGATACTATCTGGGCCAATCTGTCCTGGGTATGGTGATATGCTCCCAGGACCTCAAAGATCACATCCTGGGCTGCAGCATCCATCCTGTGGCCTCCCCCCTGGGCCTCTGATGCCCTCCCACTGGGCCTATCCCCCTGTGCCTGTGTGCCCGCATATGTCTGGTGGTACCACTTGTACTGGGGACATCATCTTCCTGCCTGTTGGCGGGGAGTGACTGTGGCCTCTATCCATGTGTTCCACCAGTCTGTGGCCTGGATACACAGGTGTGGGGATGGTTGCCCTGGGCTGATGTTGGCTGGGTGGTAGGGGGGTCAGTGGTATCCTGGTGTGGCTGCTGGATGGTGATAGTCCAGGACTTATACGCTTGTGTCCAAGTGTTATATGCTCATGTCGTTAGCATCTGCCAGCCTAAGCTATATATACATTTGTCAATATGGTTTTGAATATTTTACCTACAGCATAGGTGCGGCAGGAACATTGCGCTTCCATCTCACTACTTCTCTGCATACATGGTAAATGTGCTAGTTATAAAATCACTTCTCTAGTTTGAGAGTTCGCAGTTTAGGCGGCGCGTTGCTGTTGCCACCCCTATCCCAAGCGCAAATGCATACTGTCCTTACGCCTTCTGGTTCAAAACCACACAACGGCTTGTGATCAGACAGTAAGAACAAAATCACAGGGTCGATGAGGACAGCAGTGTTAAACTGGAGGTTGCTCAAGTCAAAAGGGAGCACTTTGCGCTTGTTGAGATGTGCACAGCACTTTCAGAGTACTGCCACGTCCTTCCGGATTCAAGGAATTGTAAAGGACTATCCCTCCCTGTATGATTGGAAAAGGCCCACGTTGCTTCTGTCAATCAGTTATAGTCTGAAAGTATGTAAGAAGCGCCAACCAAAGTTTTGCATGTTGCGCTCAATAGTGCCCAGAGGCGTGTGAAGTGGTTGAGCACTCGTATACAGCATAGCGATTTGTTGCTTCTGACCCCATACTTTCTGCATATGGTTGCTTTCATTGCACGCCTATATCTTACATGAATGGACAATGTTCCTGTATTTCTGGTTTGTTGGTGTTTGATGTCATTCTAAATATATATCTAACATATGCAAATTTGACCCTGTAGCCCAGCGGTTGTTTAGGATTGTGGTTGACTTGTTTTCATTGCAGCACCTGGCATGGATTAATTCAGCTCCATGGATTTTGAGTTACCCTAAATACAACATGAGTGGTCACGGTTCTTCACCTAATCAACCGGCAAAATTTGGGTCAATGCTAAACCTTTCACGATAGGCATTAAAGGAACCCTGAAGCATTTCAAATTGACTCTTCAACTGCATACACCTCGGCATCATGGTCAATGGAATCCCACTTTCAGAACATATGCACTCCACTGACCCAATGGTTAGGTTGTGTGAATGTTTTAATTGTTTGGCTCAATAGAGTACCTATATCCAGTTCATACATTCAGTGGTTCTGTACCTTATGGAGCGGGGCCCTGTTCGACCTCCTCCTTTATATTTTACACCTGCATGCCCCAGGTACCTGCCCCACCCAGGGTCTGAGATAAGGATAAGCACAGGACACCGTCCTTGATTTTTAAAACATTTTCAGTGGATCTGCAGGTCCTTCACAAATTTTATGGACTTTTTTTTTAATGCTTTTTTGCCCTGATGCTTGGGGGTTTAGGTAGACCTACTGTGTCCACTTTTCTTTCTTTTTTTGCATTTTCATTTTGGACTCAACTGAAGCCGAGTCCCAAAATGGCTGTCAACACTTCCTGGTTGAAGTGTTACCAGCCAATCAGATCTCAAAATGAGATTTCTGGGATCTGTGGAGCCTCTGTGTCCCCTTCCCTAGATATACCAATTCTGATTTCCATTAAGTTCTCAAAAGCTACTGAACGGATTTACACCAAATAAGTAAAAGTGTGTTTTCTGAACCAAAAACGACCTTTTCGGCCCCCACTTGACTGATTACCCTGAAACTTTCCATGTAAATCAAGACCCTAGAGGACACTTTTTTTTGTTCAAATTTAGTGAAGATACGTCAAACGGCACCAAATATATAGTGAAGTCAAAAAACTCTTTTTCTATGAAAACTAGGTACTAATTTTAACTACCTATTGGCGAACACCAGTAGGTAGTTATAGTTAGAACCTAGTTACCATAGGAAGAACTCTTTTTGTTAACTTTGATGCCGCTTGACGAATCTGTATGAACTTATCCAAAACTAATAAAACAGTCAGTTCAGCTGCTGTCTTAAATGTTTTGGGTTGATTTGTCGAGTGGGAGCTGAAATAAAGGGGGCCCCAAAATGCATTTTCCCCATTAATTTTTCCATAGGGTCTTTAGACATGTCTACAGCCAAAACCATTGAACAGAATTACGCCAAATTTGGCAGGACGGTAGATTTAGTGTAAATCCGTTCAGTAGTTTTGGAGACATGAAAGGTTAAAAAATATAGATATATAGGGACGCAGATCCTCTGGGGATCCACTGCAGATCAATCTGTGGATCAGCATGCCAGGGCAGAAATCTGATTGGCTGGCCATAACCTGACAATGATGTTGCGGCTGCCATTTTGTTTGATGGGGGAAATGGTCCCCAGGACTCAAATGTTGGGTAGAAGGTGGATGAAGAGGTCAGGGTAGAGACATCCAGACCACATGGGGGACATAAGTGAGGAAAAACCTAAAATGTGTTTTTAAAATGCATGGGATTTTTTTTTTTTAAGGTTATGAGACCCATGGATCCAACCACCGGGCTCAGCGTGGCATCCCGTGTAAATCCGTGGGTGGATCCGCAGATCTTGTACACCATAAAAAGAAAAAAAATATATATAAATATATATATAAAAATATATAATATCATACATCCACTCAAATAGGCAAACACTCTCACAGTCACTGTCATACCTGAACACCAAACAGAACCACACTCACTCTCACACTCAGACAGGCATTGTCACACACTCTCTCACACCCATTCTTAAACCCAGGCACTCTCATACTCACTCTCACAGTCAGAGCCACCCTCTCACACACACTTAGACATACACACTCACACTCACTTTCACATCCCGACAAATACTCTCATGCCCATTCTCACACCCAGGCACACTCTCTGACACCCATGCGTCCACCCAGATACACACTTTAACACCTACTGTTACTTTTCGACAAAGACTCCCACATCCACTCTAACACCCAGAGACACTCTCTGACACCCACTCTCACAGCCAGACACTCTCACTCTCACATCAAGACAGGCACTCTTACACCCACTCTCACGCACAGAGATACCCTCTCAGACACACTCTCCTACCCACACACTCTCTTACAACCTCCGACACCCTTTCACACCCACTCTCAAAGCCAGCCACACTCTCTCACACCCATGCTTACACCCAGGTACACACTATCACACCCACTGTCACTCCCATCTTAAAAACAAAATGACCTAAAAAGGATTACACAAATAAGGGCCTACAGATCGCAAGACCAATATCATTAGTGTAAACCCATTTGGATGTTTCCAAACAATACACCTAAGTAACCATATGACTGAAAAGAAAAGTGCCATTATTCACTTACTATAGTGGCAGTTACATTTATGTACAACAGAGAGTTAATGCACCTGGGGCAAAGAACGTATATCTCACATAAAATATATATATGTCTGTAAGCAACTGTTGTAAAAAGATCACAGTTTTTAGCACTGATTCTTTTATATCCCATAAACTAACACAGACACCTTACTAAGACTACAGAACAGAAAATATACCTACTTATTACAAAACTCTATTTAATCTGGAAACAACAGTAGATTACAGCTTCTTCCACTAGACAGAATTTTTCTGTCATTCCATTTGAGGTGGTTTTCAAAATCTTCAACATTTTCATATAGTTTGTTGATACTGAATTGTATCTTTTTTCAATATGTACATGTATTAAATGACTTTATACACTCACTCTCACGCCATTGACATATACATTGAAACTTGTTCCCATCTACACATACAGACAGCTTGTGAACCACACTTACACTCATGTTCACATTGACACCTACACCCAGACAATCTCATACAAACTCTTACACCCATACTGATAGTGTGGCATCTACTAACATACTCATAAACTCACTCTCACACCTACTCACATACGTGTACAGACACTCTCACACCCACACACATGGCTACACAGACTTTCTCTCATCCACAGTTATATACCCATACTGAGACACTCATATCTATTAACACAGCTATAGAGACGGTCAGACACCCAGAAACACTCATGTTACCAGTAATAGAGCAATTCACAGCCCTTTACAGCGACTCAAACAAGCTCACACACCCATATAAACACTTAGGCCCTCTTTACGAGTTTGTTGGACCGAGGACCGCCACTGTGGAGATGGTGGTCGCACCACCACAGGCCCGGCGGAGCACACTGTCATGTTATGACCAAAGTGGTGTTCTGAGCGGAACAAAGCCAAGTCACCGCCAGTACCGCTAGTGCAAACGGGCCACTGCGGCCAGAGGTAGGCATCTCCAGACTGGGGGAACCATATTTCCGCTGACCATATTACGAGGTTGCACTCTGCCAGGATTTCTACTGCGGTTGTCCAGCCACGAAAAGCATGGATAAAATGAACTACATAAAAGGGGACACCCACCTTTAGGAACACATGCATTTCTGCAGTCTCCCTGGAACCTGAACTGGAAGTCTTCCCACTGCTCCTATTGGCCATACAACTCCAGAACCAGGGACACCGGTGAAAACAACAACCGTAAGTACAGCAACCTAGCACACACTGGAGGGAAGGACATTAGTCTGAAACAAATCAGAGAGGTATCCCTTACAGCACCAAAGGGAAAGGGTTAAAAGTCCATACACATACACAAATTCTCTTTGGATGTGAGTTTGAATCCTAAGACTCAATGGAAATTATGTTGCTGGCATTCAATTGTCCACATATATGGGATTAAAAGCTTTATATATACAGTATATATATATATATATATATATATATATTTATATATATATATATATAGACAAGGTGAAAAAATAAAGGGCTTGAAGACCATCCTCTACACATTGTTTTTCTTGTTATTTCTTATCTTTTTATTTTTGTTAATCAAAATATTTCAATAAATACACAAAATGTATCTTCATAGTATAATACTTCGCAACATTTTAACATTAAAAATGTTTTCCTCTTATCCTTTATAATGAAATATCATCGCAATAAAAATATATTTGTCATATAACTATAAAAAACTATTGACGCAGCGTTTCAGTTGGTTCACAACACCTTCTTCAGGACAAGTTCATCAATTTATACATACATTTTCCATACAGGTTAACTAAAAAATACAAGAAAAAATAGTTTTAACAATTTCATAATATTTCACGCTCAAGATTAAAAAACAGTCATGTACTTATTACCCAACATTCATCACTCACTTTCTACTTCTTAAAAACAAACCGCCATCTAATTCTAATATTCACAATGGATCTTTAGAGAGATTTCTTATCTATAACAAGTTAACTCCCATGCCAATCTCCCTATGTTATGATAATCCCCTGCTTTTGTGTAGAGTGTTTTCAATTACTACTACCCTTTCATCTCCCACTTTCACAGGTAGGTAATTCTTACTTTAGGCACTCCCCTCACCCTCTGTCCCACTGGTCCCCTCGGCTCTGCCGGTATCAGCCTCCTGGGTCCGGTTGTTGTAGTTTAGCAGCAATTAGATTAAGCATTAGCGGAAGACATCATTGTTTGTAACTATTGTGAACATTTCGCGGAATCCATTTTGTATTCATGGCAGCCATTTTCTCTGCCACATGCTGCCATGTGCTCACCATGTGCTATGTCCTACCTTTCTGTTAACTGCTCTTGAAATCTGCCTAGTGACAAGTTATATTTAGCATTTCCCACTTTCGCACATGCTCAGTAAGGTCTGCAGCTGTTAGTCCTTGAAAACTGTTAGCTCCTCCCACCTGTCGACTGTGCATTTTCCACATGACCTTAAATGTATACAAGTCTTGCTTCTATAATTGTACCACCTCCTTTTAGCCCCTGCGTGGGTATAAAGGGACCATGCTCTCTCAGTTCAGTGTGCTACTTCAGACATTACCTAAGGGTGCTGTTTGAACTGTAGTACCTCCTCATGAGGTTTAATAAACTTTTGTCTTTTATTTCAGTTCCTGTGCCAACTTCTTCCTACATGGTCTGAGGACTTTGTGCAGAGAAGGGTGAACCCCTTGCACTAGTAGGCCTTGCTGAGGCTTACATTAACAAATTGGCGCCCAAACAGGGACTCATCGGTGACTCGGATGCCCAACGGATTGGTCGCGACGAAGGATTGGGATCTCGCTGCGGACGATCAACGCCTGAGGAGACCCGAGTCTTGGCAACCACAGCGTTTTTCCCTTCCTTCTGACTTGACCATCCAGGTGGCGCCGGTCCTCGACTGAGATCCTTTTTGTTCATTCGTCATGCAGTGACCATTTGGTCGATTTTAGAACTTGGCAGTTGGAACCTGGACACCCTGTGATTGGTAAGAGCCGTTTTACGGCACTTGCTGTGGGTTTTGATGCCTTTGTTTGGTAATGTAGTTTAGCGCTACTTACTGTGGCTCTTGTGTTTTGGGTGACTAGTCAATTTGTATCCTTTGAATTGATATATAAATTGCAATTTATATAGGCAGGTAATGAGGAAACTTTTCTCCAATTTAATTTTGATTTGAACGGCACCTTAAGTGCTACTTTGATTATAATATTGCATATTTTGCACTATTTTTGGCATGCCTGTTTTTAGCGTACTTCGTAGGATATGTTGCTTTTGTAATGGTACCAATTTGAGACTGGAAGAATCGCAACCGGCACCCCAGAGGGGACGCCCAATAGAGATATGTATGTTAAATATGGCCTTTCTTCTATAATATACAGCACATTATGGAATAAATACACTCGTGCGGATCCTGAGTTACGTTGGCCTATGCATGGGTCATTTGATTTGCGAAAGATTGAGTATGTGGAACAATGTATGTGTAAGTGAAAGTCTAGGCAAGATATGTTTGACTGTGTACAAATGTGGGAGAAAGAAGTACGTGGACGAGTGAAGCGTGAGCAAGCCTTGCTTGAGAAAGAGCAGCGGAAGAATGTATATGTGAAAGCATTGGAAGTGAGAAAGAAGGGGGCGTGGCCGGGCCACGAACAAAGATGGTCACCTAATACGAGAGCTCCGCGTCACGGCGAACACGGGGGGCGGCGGGGGCGCTGAGATGGCAAGAAAACAAACTGTGCACGGCGACACCCGCTCCAATAACTGTTGTCCCCTGGTCCGAAGCCTGGAGACACAGTGAGGGTGACTGGGGAGCCAAGATCTCGCGACCGGCCCAAGTCCCTTCCTTCCCGACGGAGAGGGCCTGGCTGGAGGGGCAGAGCCGCGTAAAAGGAGAGCGCACATGGTGCGGCCGTGGAACGGACTGTTGAGCCGCGGGAACGTGAGGAGTAGTCTGCACGAGACACTTAGACCTCCTGAGGAGATCCGCCGAGGCGTCAAAGACCCGCACCCTACGCGACGGTCCTGCAGAAGAGCCGGGACGATCGTAAAAGCGCAAACCAACGGAGACGACGGTACGATCTCTTTTCCACCTCCATCGTCACCCTCCCCCCCGCTCTCCATAAACCGAAAACCACCGGACGATCGGAACACCCCCCTCCCACGAGGGTATCAAGCGCAATTACCTCTCCTCTTCCCCCCCATAATCCTTGAAGGAATAGGAGAGTACAGAGGAGACGCCAGAGGGGAAGAGGGGAATAAATGGGGACGAACAAGATGAGGCTGAGAGACAAAATGAGGGGGCACGGTGGAAACGAAAGGAAAGTGTAAAGTGGAGAAAAAAAAAGGGGCAGAGAGACATACGAGGAGCAGAGAGGTGGCGACAAGCACATATACCGCATTCAACCCTCTCCCCACAGGAACGCAGCCACGTGCAATCCCGACCAACCCAGATGACAGACGAAGGGCTCAGAGAAGGCCACACTCCCCCACCGCTCCCTGCACTTAACAACAACCACAAAAGAATCAGGTACAGGGGAAAGCGACCAAACCCCCATAAATACTCTGGGCTGTGACAACCCCCACACCAGTTCTACCATGGCGGAACCGACAAGGATGTAACCAAAAACAAAGTCAGATCACTGAACTTCGGCACAGCAGTTAAAGGGTGAAAAGGCAACGGAAGAAAACGAAGAACCACAAATAAATTAAATCGCTCAGAGGAGGGCAAGGAGACGGGGGAAAAAAAAGGGGGAATAAAAAGGAAGTGATAGAATAGAAGTAAGAATCAACGGCCAAAGAAAAGCCCACGCCCCAACTGGACTTAGAGGAGGGAGAACAGTACACTAAGCAGAAGATTCGGACAGATTATCGAGGCGATGCCCGGGAACAAACTGAATCAAAAATCCGCCAGTAAACCCGCGCAACAGTTATTATTCTCGGAAGCACTCCAACACAAACTCTTAGCCTCTGCCTCAACCAACCCCCAAACATCATCACCTCCAACTGAATCCACCACAATGGCAGAAAAGAGCCACTCCACAACAATGGATAGGATATTCACCACTGTCAGTCGCTGCATAGAGGGGATAGACGCTTCTATAACTTCACTAACGCTAGAGACTAAATCCATGCGAGCTGAAATTGCAGGCTTTCAATCCAGAGTGACTAGACTGGAACAACGCATGGGATTGGTAGAGGCACAGACCACCATGTCCCGGGACCGAGACCAAGACCTCCTCTATCTGAGGAGTAAGCTAACGGACATGGAAGATAGGAGCCGGAGAGATAACATACGTCTACATGGGAAAACCGGAAAATGAAGAAGGCGCGGACGTGCAATCCTTCCTGAGATCTATCCTTCCAAAACTGACCTCATTGGACTATGACCCACCGATAGAATTCCAACGGGCGCACCGAGTAGGACCAAAGCGCCCTGGCAACTCCTCAAGATCTCGACCAATCATTGCGTGCTTACTACGGCACAACCAGACTCGTCAAATACTTCAAGCGGCACGCAAAAACTGACCCTTCCAACTGGATGAGTATGACATCCGCATAACCGCCGACTACTCTAAGGAAACAAATGACCGCAGAAAGGCCTTCCTAGCCCTACGACCCCGACTGCGCCAATTGGAGATAAAGTACGGCCTCTTCGATCCCGCAAGAATGTGGGTCACTAAAAACGTAGTGTCTAAGGATTTCTACAACCCCGAAGAACTGCAACTATTCCTAGACTCCTTCCAACCCCAATCAATGGACTCTACCAGCACAAGCGGCTCACATGACAATGGAGGCGACAAAGAAGGAAACCTACCCCCAGGACAGGAAAAGACGGACACAGCCCAATGTGACACTGGAGTTGGGCAAAGAGGCAGAGACATAGAGAGAATGGTCAGATCTCATGATGACAGGGGCCAAGTATTGCACGCAGTGGTAACTCACACCCAGCTGTCGGAAAGGGACAAATCTCGCTCTCCATTGAAACCAACGACTATGCCCCCCTGAGAAGAAGACATTATCCCACACACAAAAAAGACATTTGCCTAAACCAAGACAATCGTAGAAGCTCCTGAACTTGGAGACGGATGAGTACCCAATTAGTTCATACAAATGTGTGCCTTCTTTATAATTGTTTATAATTGCTTATGATCATTAATATAGTCGTCTACACTTGACATTCCAAAAGCACACATGCACTGTAACCCGGTATAAAGTCTTACAATGGGTAAAAACTGTTACTCGCCCTGGGTGTATGACAAGAACACACATACCTACGTAAGGACTAGACTCCCTCCCCTTCTCTCGGACTCCATAAGAGCCTAGACCAGGACCTACGGGACCGCGACTGGGATATAAAAGGATATTCCAATTTATCCCTCAAGACACATGTAACATAATACGACCCATTGGATATCAATAGACCTGTTAGCACCACACACCAAGCACACACAACAAAAAGGCGCAAAAGAGCATAGTACAATTACAAGGGATCCCATGCATCAAGGTATTGCAACACATATAAGGTACATACCCCCCCATCCAGGATGCACTCAATCGCTCACAGATCATTCACCACGAACGCCTGCGAACCCCTTCTAGAAAGAACGACTATAAGGGCAATAAGCACCACACTACTAAACGGTCGGCACCTGTTTATCATACACCCCGTAACAGTATTATGAAGTAATAATACCTGATAGGACATCAGCAAGGAGGCAGGCCACACAATGCTCTCGCACGCCACGGAACTATGCTGCATCCACTGCCCACCGCACGACACATAGACCGATACTCAGATCCACAGCTCATAACATAACAAAGTAATAATAGCCACAAGGATGTGTAATGTTAGTAAGAATCAAAAGGTTATAAAAATGTTGAAGCAGATAAAAATGTGATGTTGGGGCGAGGGAGAGGGACGACCCGGTGTAAACTGTGTACCTGAAACTCTCTGCACCTCTATCCACAAAGGTACTAATGCTACATAACTCCACCCGCCCACCTTCCCTTGCTGCTCCCACTCCCTCCCTGCCCCAATCTTCCTAATTGAATACCCTCTCCCCTCTGTAAACTCTATCCTCGTCTGACAATACCACCGCAGGACCCCTCCCCCCCCATTACACCATTCATGTACACCCTCACCTCCCCATATTTCCAGAAACATCAGAAATCATGTAATATGCACCAAGCCCCACCCTGTACAAACTTTTCCCATCCATCCCTTCCTCCTCCTCTCCAGCCGGCTGCCACCTCTCACAAACAGAGAACCGTAACCTACGGCAATGCTACCTAGCCATAAGATAACTCACTACCTTTCCACTCTCCTTATCCCCAATACTATATATCCTAGTCATAAAAATGATCAAACATAACATGACAACCATCACAACCCAACGGCAACATGCGTTAGACTTGCCCCCTGACCCTCAATACACAGCCAAGATCCCTACGCACCCCATTGTCATTAACAGGCGGACAACCGACTGTCAATTGCCCTTCCCATCCCGGCGCTCCCCTCCGCCCCCCGATAGGGACCATCCCGTCGACGCGTGAGCCCTGAGAGGAACCAGACCCGCCGTCTACAGAACTAAGCTAAGGAGACAGGTCCTCCAGTCTTTCCTCTCTTTCTTTTCTCTTTTCTTTTCTTCTCTCTTCCATTTCTTTTTATTTCTTTCTTCTCCTACATATTTCGCCTCTTCCCCCCTCCAACCTTTACCTTTTCTCTCATTTCCTCTTCCATAGAGTACATCTCCAACCCCCGCCAGCTGCACCTCCTCCTCCCACAACCCATTGTATCATAACAAACACAACCCTTATTTGAACAAAAGAGTTAGGTGAAATTTCCCCCTCGCCTCCCCTGCTAGGGTTGACACTGAAATTGGCACGACCTGGTACACCTGTTCAAAGATGTCGAGAAGAACTCTCCAAGGGATACGGCTGCTGCGTATCCTCTCATGGAACGAACATGGCATGACGAGCTATGTTAAACGGAAAAGCTTAAACGGGACTGGGTAGGGAGGGTCGTTCATAGTTGCTGCCAGGCGAGCCAAGAACCTAGGAGCAGTACACCTCGCAAGTGCGGGGTGGCGATATTAATACGAAAATCTCTCACGGTTACAATCATTAAAACATGGAGCGATACAGAAGTAAGATACACATTTGTTAAACTAAAAATAGGGAGCACTTTCTTGTGCGTGGGTTCCGTCTATGCACCAACCGGTTCAAAACGCACATTTTTCCTACAACTAAATCGCATCTTGACAGAAATCGGGACAGCCCTGTATATAATCGGGGGAGACTGGAACCTAGCCCAAGACGCAATACTGGACAGGACAGGTCCCATTGATATAGGCAACAACCACGATAGAGCTCTCCTGACAGACATAACGACGGACGTCTGCCTAGTGGACTGTTGGAGAATACAACACCCGAAAGACAAGGAGTACACTTTTTTGTCGGCCGTCCACAGCACCCAATCACGCCTGGACTATTTTCTGGTGTCACACACTGTAATCCCCGGAGTGCTGGATTCCAGTATTTTAGACAGTGGCCTTTCAGACCACTCCCCAGTACTAACTCTGATTCAGATAGGCTTGTCCCCTCCGGGCCGAAAACCGTGGCGCCTGGCCGTGCGCAGATATCGCTCCCCCAAGGGAAGGAACAATTAAGAGCACACGTATCTACATATATGACAGAGAACAAAGATACAGTGACCTCCAAAAGGATCTTATGGGCAGCTGCAAAGGCGACACTGAGAGGCAATATGATGCGAGACTCAGCATTGGCCAACAAAGACAGAATTGCCCGTCAAGCCATTCTGGAGACCACAATCCAGAATCTCACTAAACAGTACACTACCCAACCGTCCCCTAGACTACGCCGCTCCTTAGAACAAGCCAGAATAGCACACAATTAACTTTTCACGTCCCAGGCAGAATTCGCACTACAAAAACTGCAAGACCGTCATTACGAACAAGGAGAGAAAGCAGGACGCCTCCTAGCGGCCCAGCTCCGACAAAGAGAGGCAGCTTCCGCCATTTCAGCCATAACATCCCCATCGGGGGCAGTGCTAACTCGCCCACAAGATATCGTGAACGAATTTGCTAAATACTACCAGCACCTTTACACGCCGGAAATGTCGACCGATCAGACACAGATAGAGACATTTCTTAGGACGGCCAATCTACCCCGCTTGTCGGAAGCAGGCAGAACCCTCTTAGACGGTGATATAAGCAGAGAGGAGATAACACAAGTTGTAACAAACCTCCCCTATCATAAATCTCCAGGAGAGGACGGATTCCCTGCAGAATTCTATAAGTGGGCCGGAGAAGAGGCAATCAACGCAGTCCATGGAGCACTAACTGAAGCATGCCAGGAAGGCTCCCTAGGAGCCTTATCCAACAGGGCCACAATCGTTGTACTACCTAAACCAGGGAAAGACCCCCTTCTTTGTGGCAGCTATCGCCCCATTTCCCTCTTGAATGGAGACGTCAAACTCCTAGCTAGCATTCTAGCAGCACACCTGCGTAAAGTGATACCATCTTTGATCCATAACACCCAAGTGGGGTTCGTACCCGGCCGCTCCTCCAGAAACCATATGCGCACTCTCTATCATACACTACTGGAAGCTCTAAATATGCCCAACGAAGCCCTTGCATTATCCCTAGACGCAGAGAAAGCATTCAACCACATCGAATTGCCCTATTTATTCGCCACCATGAAACACTTTGGCCTAGGAGAACAATTCATCTCTAAAGTCCGCTTATTATATGACCACCCTTCAGCACAGGTTAACTGTGGAGGTTTCTTATCAGACCCCTTCCCCATAGGAAGAGGCACTCGTCAGGGCTGCCCCCTGTCACCACTCCTATTCCTACTAGCCATGGAACCCTTGGCAGCTACTATACGGAACTCCCAACAGATAAAAGGTATCCAAATAACCGGGGGCTTATCTAAAATCTATCTCTACGCAGACGACATCCTACTATCCCTGACTGACCTAGAAACATCCTTCCCACACTGCTTCCCACCATAGAGGAATTTGTGCCTATATCTGGATACCGGGTAAACTGGGACAAAAGTGAAGCACTGCCTCTATCCCGCATGACAACGAGAGCAGCATTGCATGGTCTGCCATTTCAATGCACGCCGACTAGCCTTAAATACCTAGGAACGTATATCAACCGAGGCCTGGAACATATAGGCGGTCATTCTGACCGCGGCGGGCGGCGGTCGGCGCCCGCCATGCGGTCACCGCCAGAAGACCGTACTGCGGTCAAAAGACCGCGGCGGTCATTCTGACTTTCCCGCTGGGCTGGCGGGCGACCGCCAAAAGGCCACCCGCCGGCCCAGCGGGAAAGCACCAGCAACGATGAAGCCGGCTCCGAATGGAGCCGGCGGAGTTGCTGGTGTGCGACGGGTGCAGTTGCACCCGTCGTGATTTTCAGTGTCTGCCAAGCAGACACTAAAAATCTTAATGGGACCCTGTTAGAGGGCCCCTGCAGTGCCCATGCCAGTGGCACTGCAGGGGCCCCCAGGGGCCCCACGACACCCGTTCCCGCCATCCTGTTTCTGGCGGTGAAAACCGCCAGAAACAGGATGGCGGGAAGGGGGTTGGAATCCCCATGGCGGCGCTGCTTGCAGCGCCACTGTGGAGGATTCCCTGGGCCAGCGGGAAACCGGCGGGAAACTGCCGGTTTCCTTTTTCTCACCGTGGCTTTACCGCCGCGGTCAGAATGGCCCCAGAAGCACCGCCAGCCTGTTGGCGGTGCTTCCGCGGTCGGACCGCCAGGGTCAGAATGACCCACATAGTTAGAGATAACCTAGATCCCCTTATATCAAAAATTAAACTGGATTTTGCTAAGTGGTCATTACTGGGTCTGTCGATGTTGGGAAGGACTCAAGCAGTTAGAATGACTACATTACCACGCTTTACATACGCCTTGGGCATGCTCCCCCTACAGGTACCCCTCCCGATACTCGGTTCGATTGACGCATCGATGAGGGCCTTTGCGTGGGGCTCCCTCCGCCCGAGAATGAAGTCGGCAACTATCCTAGCCCGACGCCCCTATGAGGGTTTAGGCCTACCCTCAATAGAACAATACTCACTAGCTTTACAACTTTCACAGTTAGCATACACTCTCCCAAATACGCCGGATCCACCACAATGGGTGGTCACAGAGAGACTCCTAAGAGGGCTGCACACGATGGGAGGGGTATACACCGACCATCCCTCCCCGCCTAACCCCATCCTCAAAGCTACCGATACAGCATGGCGCAGAGCCCATCGCCTGCTGGACATACATCACTCTCTACACGCCCAGGCCCCTATAGCGGGGAATAAAAACATAAAAATAGGAGGGAGACCCCTCTCGTGGCCCCAATGGACTGAGGCAGGAATCCATACCATATCCCATATAATAGACAGAAATAACTTACGAACTTTCGCCTCTCTCCAGGAAGAGTTCGGTATCCATAGTAATCAAGAATGGAGATACCTGCAGCTCAAACATTGTATGCTCAGCTCACTAGGGGCTCCCCCATGGACGTGTAAAACCTCACCCATTGTTACTTATCTTCAGAAATGGGGCCCACACAAAGGCGTTATGGCGGGCCTTTACGCCGAACTAACAAATCATCTCTACTCGCAACCCCTCCTTGAACGTTTACGGTTAAAATGGCAGGATAGACTAGGGTTAACCTACACAGAAGAAGAATGGTCAGACATACTAGAAGCCATTGATAGGGGAGTACGCGGAGACCGACTAAAATTCTGCCTATTTAAAGTTCTACAAGATTGGTACTGGACCCCCGTCAAACTTTTTAGGGCTGGATTGCTAACCCATGCAAAGTACTGGAGATGCATAGAACGACATTGCGACTTACTCCACATCCTATGTCACTGCCCGACGATTCAGCCCTTATGGGATTCAGTACGTCATACCCTGCTGGATATTATCCAGATCCCAAACCCGACTCCTCCATCACTTATTCTCCTACATGATATACGCCTATTCCCCTCCCTAACAGGTACCCAAAAAAGGTTACTACACACCGCATTTGCCACGGCCAAAATATGTGTACTCCGGCACTGGAGGGCTAGCACTGCCCCCACGCCAACATAATGGATGACTGCCATGTATCAAACAGCCACCCATGAACGAGTGATTTATAATTTACAGGACCAAACAGAACAATTTGAGGAAGTCTGGCATCCATTTTTGACAAAGTCATAAAACAGCTGTCGGAGGGCCAATGACCAAAGGTTTGAGAGAAATAATGATCCTCCCTTATAACCTATATCGTTCACTTCCTCACACCTCCCTCCTCTCTTCTTTCCCTCTCCTATATGACTGTTCGCCCCACTCTCTCCCCTCTCTTTTTTCACTTCCCAGCTGTCCCACTTAGATAACCACATTAGACTCAGGATCGAGCAAGCAAACATCTTCTCCCGGTCCCCCCATATAACCTATTCCAGAACACCAAAATACGCAAGAAGAACGTACAACTTAAAATAAGACTTTGTAATAATGAACAGTCCGCTACGGACGGCCTCACCACCCCCTCTCCTATGCAGTTGCTTCTCAGCACCAATCCCCAATAGAGGCAAGAACCCTTACCCTCATGTCATCCTATATAAAAAAAAAAGGGAGCTCAAACCTTAAAACCGATCGTCCTCGAGAGAGAAGCCACGACGGACAGAGCATAACGACTGACATGGGGACAATAAACCCCCCTCTCCTATACATCCAATAGTCCTCACACTCAGCAACCCCTCTGCCTCCCCTAACCCTCCTAATCCCCCCCTTTGTCCCCCTTTTCTCTTTATCTTCCACCACTCTTAACCTATAAGACACCCCTATTCATCGCTCCTTTGATGCAAGACTACCATCCCGAATGTGCTTATGATGTCACACTTAATGGGCTAGAAATTGTTGTTAGATTGCATTCGTGTATGTACCCATTACAGAAATATTTAATGTGAAAAAGGAAAAATTGCGAAAATATTCACTATATATTTGTACTGTTTTTGCCTTTAATAAAATAAATAAATTAAAAAAAATTAAAAAAAGGAAATGAGAAAGAAAGAAATAAATTACTTAAAGGCGATAGAAGAGAAAGAACGTAAATTACAGGTAACTGGCCAATACACCGTTAGGCAACCTCTCTATCCTATCCTTAATAAACCACATGATGATTTATTGTTACTAGATCGCCCTCCACCTCCGTATGTTGTCCCTTCTGCCCCTCATGAGTTAGCTAAGGTCTCCAGTTCGGAGCAACAGAAGATGCGAGACAGTCGCTCTATGTTGCCTGCTGACCGTGCGTCTGAGCTTGGATCTATTGCTCGTAAAACAATTCGTAGTGTTGTCTCTGCTTCTGAACTTTTAGACAACATGAAAGGGTGGACGGAAAAGGAGCAGCTTTATTTTACTGAGGCATTTGGCTCAGAAGTTATTGATCTATATCGGAAATATTCTGATGAGTTAGAGCCCGATGATGTAGCAGCTGATCATAAGCAAATGCGTGATGGTCTTTTTGTTTTCTCCCAGGTGGCTGATGCAATCAGGCGGTTGGTAAAATATGTGTTACGGCAGTCCGCTTGCAAGAGGAGAAAAGGGCTGTGGACGTAGTTGCACGGATATCTCAGACCGGTGGGGTGCAAGCTTCCATCTTCGGAACAGATAAGACTATGATAGTTCATGCGAAACCAATGCGGGAGGCCGCGCCTTTGTATGTTCCTCCTAAAGGATCGGGTACAAGTGATGATAAAACTTCCGTTGATGCTAAGGGTTATTTTATTTATAATTGGGTGTATACTCCTTGGAATAGGGCAGATGTAATGGCACTTAAAACAGCATTACCTGACCCGCAGAAAAATACAGCCGTCTTTTATGAGGAAGTTGAGGGAGCAATTAGTTCTTGTACTGTGACTTTGGACAACTTGATTCTTTTGGTTTGCCTGAAGGTGTGGCTCTCGATGATATTTTGTTGGCAGCTGATACCCCTGAGCAATGTGAAAAGTGCACTTTGTCCTTACTTTCTTTTCTTGCTTCACACCATCATAAAGTGTCACGAAAGAAATTGCAATATTGTAGACCAAGGGTAACCTATTTAGGTCACTGTTTGTCTAAGGAGGGCCGTGCACTTACATCAGATCATATTCAAGCAATTTAAGACACACCAGTACATTCTACTCAGAAAGATGTTCATGCATTCCTTGGTCTTACTTCTTTTTGTAGGCAATGGATATTAGGGTTTTCACACATTGTCAAACCTTTGCTAGCACTTTTGACTAAAGATACTCCATTGCCCCTCCCATGGACAGATGAATGTGAGACTGCGAGCTGAACTAATAGGTTTGACACGAGCATGTGAGCTTAGTACTGACTTATGTGTGAACATTTATACAGACAGCCACTATGCTTTTGGAGTGGCTCATGATTTTGGTTTGCTTTGGAAGGAGAGAGGCTTTCTCACATCCCACGGGATGCAGATAATGCACGGAGAATTAGTGCATAACCTCTTGACTGCTTTGACATATCCAAAGAAACTAGCTATTGTGAAATGTAGTGCACACAAGAAAGTGACCGATAAGATAGGGCAAGGTAATGCCCTTGCGGAAGCATGTGAGACTGCGATGCAGCGAAGTGCTACTTCTATGTATGTAGTGAAGTCACAAGCTGAACGTTGGCATAATGCTAGACAAGATGTATTAGATATACAGAAATCTGCTTCTGTGAAAGAACGTGAGCAATGGTCTGAAGATGGAGAATTGGAAGATGAGGGCTGTTGGCGGAATAAGCAGATGGATAAATGGAAATTGCCTATAGCTTTTGTACAACCTATGGTTCAGATGGCACATGGGCTGGCACATGTTGGAGCTTTACCAATAACAAAGTTGCTTACGGAAGTTTGGGAGCATCCAGAAATTTCCAGTACAGCTAAGAGAGTAGTACAGTCTTGTTTGATCTGTTTACAATACAATCCTGGAAAAGCGACACGTACTCCTGCGGGAGGGTTTGCTACACCAACTGCAACTTTTGAAGTTCTACAAATGGATTATATTCAGCTTGAACGCTGCAACAATTTAAAGTATGTCTTGGTGGTGGTTTGTGCCTTCAGTAAATGGTTAGAGGCTTACCCCACAAAGGATAATACTGCCATTACCACAGCGAAGGTGCTTTTGAAAGAATTTTTCCCTAGGTTTGGTGTTTGCAGACTTTTATGGAGTGATAACGGACCTCATTTTGATGGGGAAGTTATTAAGTATGTCCTGAAAGGATTAGGGATCAAACAGAAGTTCCATGCGGTTTTCCACCCACAATCAGCAGGGTTGGTGGAAAGGTATAATGCTACTTTGAAGCTGAAGTTAGCAAGATACAGGCTTCCACATCCTTAACTTGGCCGGATGCATTACCATAGGCATTATTGTCTATTAGGTCAGTGCCACACTCTCGAACAGGCCTGACCCCCTATGAAATTGTATTCGGGATGCCAATGAATATTTGGGGAGTTCCTAAGCCAAAATCTGTATATGATGTACCTTGTGTCCTGATGAACGATTATTTGGCACAGTTAACCGACAATTTGGTTTCTATTCATCAACAGGTTCGAGAAGCACTTCCTGACAGATCTACAGGTGAAGGTCATGAACTCCGACCTGGTGACCAGGTGATGATTAAGTCTTTTGAAAAATCAAGCAGCTTGGAACAAAGGTGGCGAGGCCCAGAACAGGTGCTCCTTGCGACAAGGACAGCAGTTCGAGTGACGAACCGAAAGAATTCGGTCCATAGTACTCACTGCAAGAGAGTGCTACCTACCTTGGCGGAACATGCTGTGCTGACCGATCATCAAGAGATTTTGACTACGGAGAAAGGCCGTGCTATATCACCTGACGAATCTGCAGAGGTCTTCCCGGACCATACGACTTCTGGAGTGTAGCAATATAATTTGAGACCGAGGAAAGAATCTGAAATTTTTCTGAAACAAACTGGTTGAGCTACCGCCCTGGGTTAGTGAAACGGAGAGCCAATGTGGCAAGGGGGGGGGATCAGCCATGCATTAGAGTAGTGACACCCGTCTTGGCCCGTGGTGAAGAAATCAGCGGCTGCCCAGGGATAAGAGCTCCAAAGATTGTTTTTAATTCATTTCTAAAAGGGTCGCTTATCACTGTTGCTAAAATGAATAACAAACTGATCATTAGTTCTATGGGGTTTGTTGTTGTTTTGGTGATTATAGCAATAATCACCTGGTTTGTTGAAAGGAAGTCTCCTGCTCGTGAGTTTTTTGTTGCCACTACTCCAGTACCAGATGATCACTATTACTTTACGCTTCCCTATCAGGAGCAGAAGCACCGTCAATCGTTCTTCAATAATACTTTCATTCAGATGTTGCATCATACTCATAATGCTACAAATACTACTAATTGTTGGATATGTGGAATTATACCTGCGCATCAAAAGAAAGGAGGAACACCTTTCATTCCTCTTCCTTTTTCACACAATGGTTCTTGTCAAGCTTGGTACACGCTTTTGTTTGCATCTGGAAAACGTACAGAGGGCGGACTTCTTTTTTTTCGCCTTAATAAAGTATGCTACCAAGACAAAGATGGGTATCCCCAAGCCAAAGGAACTAAATGGGAATGGGAAGAGTATCAACCGGACAATGTTTCAATATCATATGTCTTCACAAATATAAGAGACTCTGACAAGAAAGAACAATTTGTGATTTCTGTTACAAAAACTAAAGCAGATTTATGTATACGTAGCATTGGGCGAATTCCAGTAGGGATAAGCGATTGTACCTTGAGTTTCACATAATACATATTTTGTTTGTGGTAACTATGGATATTACCAACTACCTGTTGGGTGGTCAGGTGTGTGTAATGATTGTAATATTTTTCACATGCTATATCTGTATTCAGTGTGGTCCAATGTTCTGCTCCATGTGTATTACTGCTTGTATGCCTACCAAAAGAAATATTACAGAAATGAAAGCACAACATATGTTAGATAAGGAAATAGCTGAAATGATGAGCATAAATATACAAGATGAATATTTAGATTATCCCAGAAAGACGAATGTCTTCAGCTAATGCTGAAAGGGGCGTCTGTTGTAGTTTAGCAGCAATTAGATTAAGCATTAGCGGAAGACACCTGTGTTTGGAACTATTGTGAACATTTCGCGGAATCCATTTTGTATTCATGGCAGCCATTTTCTCTGCCACATGCTGCCATGTGCTCACCATGTGCTCTGGCCTACCTTTCTGTTAACTACTCTTGAAATCTGCCTAGTGACAAGTTATATTTAGCATCTCCCACTTTCACACATGCTCAGTAAGGTCTGCAGCTGTCAGTCCTTGAAAACTGTTAGCTCCTCCTACCTGTCGACTGTGCACTTTCTACACAACCTTACATGTATACAAGTCTTGCTTCTATAATTGTACCACCTCCTTTTAGCCCCTGCGTGGGTATAAAGGGACCATGCTCTCTCAGTTCAGTGTGCTACTTCAGACATTACCTAAGGGTGCTGTTTGAACTGTAGTACCACCTCATGAGGTTTAATAAACTTTTGTCTTTTATTTCAGTTCCTGTGCAACTTCTTCCTACATGGTCTGAGGACTTTGTGCAGAGAAGGGTGAACCCCTTGCACTAGTAGGCCTTGCTGAGGCTTACTTCAACACAGTGGGCTCCAGCTTCTCCACTTGCTGGTGCCAATTCCCATTCTGATGATGCTGATGCACACAAAGAGAGAGTAGGAGCGGCAGGGAGGGCGGCAGAAAAGAAAGGGTGCAATGGGTCAATACCAACCCAACATTCACACAGAGTAACAACATTATTATCTGCTTCTATGCCATGGCAGGCCATGCCTTCACCTGTACATGCTACAACAGTAGGACACCATGGGGAAAACTACAGCAATGCTGATGTAAACTGCTGATGTTGGAACATCTGCACTCATTTACTTGATGAGGGTCATGCATGTCACACTTGCCCCAGTACTTGGCACATTCCCATGGTCATTCATGGAGACATTTCCTGTACTCCTTACTCAACAGAATCCTGCATTAGTAGGTAGCATGCCCACTTATCACTTAACATTTAGCACAGTAACACCTGGGGCCACTGTGCCTAACTACACATACAGTACAAGGCAGCTACATGAGGACTCACTAATTACCTCTGTCACAGTGGTACACCAATACTAATGGCAATACAATGGCCCTCAGGTGTACCAATGCCGAGGGTAGGAGCTGGGCTCTCAAACTTTGTTGACGGTGACCACCAAAATCCCAAATTAAAAGTAAATGCCCTCAAAAGTCACTGTCAGCATGGAATAGGCACACATCTTTGATACCAATCCTGCCAGGGTGGCTGATAAACATAGTCCAAGTGTATCTACCAATGACCCACGCTACATCTTCCCACTACCAGGTAACCCAAAGCCATACAAGGGTGTGAGTGTGTACTTACCCCCTTGTGGCTGCTGTGCTGTCCTCATGCACCCATCCCCCTTAGGTTAGGCCACCGCCAAAATACAGGACATGAAGGGGGTCACGGTCCGACGAGCACCCCTCTCTGGTTGGGAGGATGTCCTCAGCTGGACCTCTATGGTCTTATGGATCCAGCGTCTCAGGTCCTCCCACCGCTTTCTGAAGTGGGTGCTCTGCTGGCTATGGAACTCCAGGGTCCGCAATTGCTTGGCGAAGGCATGCCAAATCCCCTTGTTTCTGTTGAAATGTCAGTGCAAATTTCAGTCTGCTGGTGTGTAGCATCAAATCTGCAAAGTATTGTCCATGTTGTATGTTCCCTGTACTGTTATGTCAACTGTAATTGAAGAGCCAAACATAGCGGTCTCATCAGTATTGCTACTTATCCTCGCAGTCCACAATGGGAGAATGTGTGAACTAACTTTTACTGACTGTGGAATATGCCTTTAGTTGAGTTTTGTCAGCTCTGAGGGAAGAACCATTGGGTATAGATGTCTAGGAAATGTGGATGTGCCATGGAAATATGGTTTGAGATTCCACTTGCCAAATCACACTAGAGAGCTCAACATTGTACTGCATGTGAGTTGAGTGGCCAACATTGACTCCTATCATGATAGTTATTCCTGTTTTGGTCTATTTGCAGGCCATTTGTGTGGTGCAACTCTGGTTCCTTCCTTCCCTGGTGACTCCCCTGACAAATGTACCCAGAAGATGGGTGCTCTATCATCCTTTTGGCATTTTGCTCCCCCTTCTGTCGATCTCACCGACTTTTGCAGGACAATGGGTTGACTGTTATGACATGTTGTACAACAGAAAACCTTATTTTTTTCAATAAAGACACATAGACAGTACACATGTTCACAGGTGTTTAATGTGATTCACAAGTGCAGTGGGTGATGAGTGGGGTCTTGGGGGCGGTGAAATCATCAGAGTAGTTGTCCCAGCTGTAAGTAGTCCAGATCCAGTATCCAAGGGGCCATAGGGAAATGGAGACATGACAGTGGACAGTACACAGGGTGTGTCAGTGGCACACAAGGGAGAATGTTCAGTAGAGGGTCACTTCCAGGCAATGGTTTTGGTCTGGGCATCAGGTCCTGCAGGATGTCTGAATGCTTGATTGTGGGTTTTTCAGCTACAGAGGGAGGGGTGCTGGTGGTCTGAAGCTCCTTTGACAGGGCCTCCATTCTGCACAGAAGTGGAGGGCTCGGTTGGAATGTGGCTAGTAGAAGGGGCCTGCTGGTGGGTGGAGTACGCACGCAGGATGGTTGTGAGTTCCTTGAGTATCCCTGCAATGGAGGCCATGGTGGCATTGAGGTTTTGCCACTGCTGCATGTCCTCATGGTGGTATTACCTCTGCAGCTTCTGGTTCTCCTCCAAGGTTGCAAAGATCTTGCCTGTCTTGTCCTGGGACTGCTGGTATGCTCCCAGGGCTCGGGAGATGCCCTCCTGGCCAGTTGTTTGCCTTGGGTGCCCCATCCCTTAGGCCACAGGTGGCCTCCCACTGCCCTTGGCCACTTGTGCCTGTGCCATTGGCACAGTGTGTCCACTCCCAGGTACACCAGGACCTTCTCTGTTTTGGTTTTGTCGGCTTAACTGTGGTCCCCGTACTGCAGGACACACTGCTGTTTGAACAGTCCTTGGGACGCAGTTATGGGGATGGAAGGTTGGCTGTGGTGTTGTACCCACTGTGGTGGGGGCTCCGATGTGTCCAGGGTGGGGCTGGTGGTGGTGGACTGCCCAGTTGTCCCGGATGGGCCAGGCAAGTCGTCAATGTCTAGACATCCACTGGGACCTTCATCTTGGGAGGGCTGTCTGTCTCTGGCATCCTCTGCAGGGTGGCAGTGGCAGGGCTACCTGTCGAAGGAAAGGGACAGAGTTACTTTGTGGAGATGTACTTGTTTGTGACATTGTCTGATGCATGGAGTAGCTTGACTTGCTTTAAAGTAATGGCAATGACAGATGAAGCACTGCAGACATTGTTTGCGGGTGACAGATTGAGAAATTGTTAGCATGTTCCATTGAGGGTTGCGGACAGTGGATGGCATTGCTGCCATGTAGTAGAATGCAGCTGTAGCATCCAGTTGGTGTTGCATGTGCTTTGGTATTCCGTGCAGGTGTTCCACTGGGAAGTGGGACAGTCATCTTTTGATGTGTAGGGAGTGATGCATCGTGGGAGTTGTGGTGCTTGGTATTGTCATTGGTATCCGTGCACTAGGGAGGGACTGTGTGGGGATAGTGGGAGTCGGGTGTTGTGGCATACAGGGGAGGGGCATTTGGTGATGGGGGTGCTGAAGTGTGAAATGTGTTGGATTGGGGAGTGAAAGGGTGGTGGGGAAGCATGCTGTCTGGGAGTGTTTGGTGCCTGGGGAGTGCTGTTCACTTACCAGAGTCGAGTCCTCCGATAATTCCAATCAGGCCCTCAGAATGCAGTATGTCCAAGAACTCCTCCTCCCTTGATGTGAACTCAGGGGGAGGAGGTTAGGTCCTACCGCCAGCCTTGTTAATTGCAATCTGATGACATGATGCCATGGAACGCACTTTTCTCCTCAGGTTGTTCCACCTCTTCCTTATGTCCTCCCTTGTGCATGGATGGGTGCCCACTGAGTTGACCCTGTCAACAATCCTCCACCATAACTCCATTTTCCTAGCAATGGATGTTTGCTGGACCTGTGCTCCAAACAGTTGTGGCTCTACCCTGACGATTTCATCAACCATGACCCTCAACTCTTCATCAGTGATGCGTGGGTGCTTTTTTGTGGACATGGTGATGGTGTAGTGGTTTTGGGGGGGTGATGTGCATAAGGGTGTGGTGCTTAGGGATTGATGGTGGGTGTGGGCTGATTATTTAGGTGTGCAGGTGTGTTGTGGTGTTTGTGTGCAGTTGCAATGTGTGTGTTGTGTACTGCGTGAGATGTGTTTGTGTGCCTAAAGTATGTAAGTGCTAGATATGTGTATCTGTGTGCTGTCAGTATCTCTGTCTGTGGTTGTGTCCGCCTTGCAATGACCGCTGTGCTGATTTGTGGGTTGTAATATGGAGGAAGGGATGTTGTTGGCAAGGCGGGGTTGGTGGTAGGACCGTCGCTCTCCCTCCCTCTGTTGGCCTGGAAGGATCAGGGTTGTGGCTGTATTTGGACAGTCCTCCGTTTGGGAGTCATAATACGGCCATCACTGACAGTCTTTTGGAGGCCGCCAGAGCAGCGGTCTTACCAAAAGACCACCAAACTAGTAAGGAGGGTCTCAGACACTCACTGTTACACTCCTATATTCCATCAAACAGTAAATAATCAACCTACGAAAGCACTAACACACCCTCTTCCAACTTTATCATAGAAAATTGAATTTAAAAACCATGGACATTAAATAAAAACACCAAAGTTTACAGAGACAAAATAGTTAGGAAATAGAATTTAAATTTTTTTTGAAATTCACATAAAAAACCATGTTACAGGACGTTATAGTTAGGAAATAGAATTAAAAAAGCCTTTGAAATTCACTGAAAAAAACTAAAGGTTACAGGGGCATTATAGTTAGGGCCATATTTCACTCATACAAAACCAGTGAAATTTGGCAGTTATAGCTACTTATGCTAAGTATAACTTACAGCCCTGCAATGCGCTGCTTATGACCTCACATATTACATCAATCATGACATGGTCAATGATATCACTGATGACGTCACGGATAACATCATCCACAGAAGCACTCATACTCCTACTCACACCCATATACAATCTCTTATACACTTACTCATGCATGCACACAATTACTCACATACCCATTTACAGACTCATACAAGTACTCACACAACCAGTCACTCATCCATAGAGCCACTCACATGCCTAGTCTCTCACTCATACAGTGTAGGAGGCTGGCCTGGTTTGTAGTGGGTACCTTGGGTACTTACACCTTATACCAGATCCAGTTATCCCTTATTAATGAAGTAGTAGTGTTCTAGCAGCTTAGGCTGATAGAGGTAGCTATAGCAGAGCAGCTTAAGCTGAATTAGGAGACATGCAAAGCTCCTGCAATACCACTTCTAGTTATACAGTACTTATACACAAGTAAAGACAATACTGAGTGTTACCAAAAATAAAGGTATTTATTTGAGTGCCACAAAAATATCTTAGAGACAATACTCCTTCTGGAGGTAAGTATTATATACAATATATACACTAGACACCAAAATTAGACAAGTAAACAGTCATAGAACAATGCAAACAATAGGAAATGCTATAGAATGCAATGGGAGAAAATAGGTCTAGGGGCAACACAAACCATATACAAAAAAACTGGAAGTTGAATCCCAACCCCCCGCCCCCTAGACAAGTGTAGTGTGTGCAGAATCGCTGGGAGAGTAAGAATACAGTAAAGGTAAGTAAATTACCCCACCCCAGAGCCCAGAAAAGCAGGAGTAAAGTACTGCAAGTTTCCTTAGGACACACTACACCTCGTTTTTGGGATTTTGCAACAGCCAACCAAGTCTGCAAAGAACAACTGCTGGATTATTGGACCTGAACACCTGCAAAGGAAGTGGACCAAGTCCAGAAGTCGAAAGATGTTCTAAGAAGGACAGGAGCCTCTACCAACCCAGAAGAGGGTGCAAAAGAAGAGTCCCCAGTTAGTCAAAGACTGCAGAAATGCACCCTAGGAAGATGCCAGTGAGTTCCGGCATGATGCAAAAGATGTCCTACGGCATGAAGATCTTTGCAGATGAGATTTCGTGTTGGAAGGCGCCAACAAGCCATGGCTACCACAAAAGTACATTTTGAAACAAAATGGTGCTGGATGGACCCAGGAGGGACCTGGGGCCTCAACTCTGTGTGAGAAGGAAAAGGGGGCTCTCAGAACTTTAGAGAGCCCCCAGGATGCCAGCCAGCACTCCCAGTAGCTACAGGACCCAGATTCAAAGGAGGTGCAAAATGCAATTGATGCAGCACAACCAAAGAAGGTCCCACACCACCGGAGAGCAACTCAGTGAGTTGAGTGTCGCAGGATGGAGTGCTGGGCACCTGGGCCAGGCTGTGCACAAAATAATTTTGCAAAGAGTGCACAGAGACCTCAGGAGGCGAAGAAGACACAGTACAGAGGGGTACCGTCGCTCTCCAAATTGCATCAGCAGGACCTCGGGACAGTCTATGTCGATGATGTCCACCCTCTGTGTCCTTAGGAGGATGCTTGTTGCTGTGAGAGGAGTCCCAGGGTACCTACCGATCATCGTCTTGGAAGGTGTCTGCTTGGAGCAGGGGAGTGACTCTGTCACTCCACGGGAGATTTCTTCGGTCCTTCAGTTGCAGGATGAAGACAGGGAGTCCCTAGAGCGTGCACACCGTGGAAACTGGTGCAGTTGCTGACTTGGATCTGAGGTTGCTGAAGAAAAGTGTCTCTTGTAGACACTTTGTTGCAGTTACAGCGTTTATTGGAGCAGGATGTGGTTGATCCGAGGTCAGAAGGGTCTGAAGTAGTTGCAGAGGATTCCTGAAGGAAACTTGCAAGCAGAATCTGAAGTGAACCCACAGGAGAGACCCTAAATAGCCCTGAGAGAGGGATTGGCTACCTTATCAGGTATGGACCTATCAGGAGGGGTCTCTGACATCACCTGCTAGCACTGGCCACTCAGAGCCCTCCAGATTGCCCCCACACTTTGCAAAGCAAAATGTCTGAAGTCTGGGACACATTGGAGGAGCTCTGGGCACCTGGGGTGGTGATGGACAGGGCAGTGGTCCCACCAGAGCAGGGGACAAGGGGTCCCTGAACCGGTGTAGAATGGATTATGTAAGGAGGGCACATGTGTGCCCTTCAAAGCATTTCCAGAGGCTGGGGGAGGCTATAACACCTATTTCCAAAGGGACAGGGTGTAACACCCTGCTCTCATTGGAAATGCTTTCTGCCTTCCTGGGACTGGCCTACCTAGACCCCAGGAGGGCAGAACCCTGTCTGTGAGGTGGCAGCAGCTGTAGCTGCAGTGCCAGCCTCAGACAGCTGGTTTAGCAGTACTGGGGGTCCATGGTGGAGCCCCCAGGATGCATGGAATTGGCTCCCCATTACCAGATTTGGAATGGAGGACAAGTCCACGATCTTAGACATGTTACATGGGCATATTCAGAGTTACCATTGTGAAGCTACATATAGGTATTGACCTATATGTAGTGCACATGTTTAATGGCGTCCCTGCACTCACAAAGTCTGGAGAAATTGCTCTGAACTATGTGGGGGCACCTTTGCTAGTGCAAGGGTGCCCTCACACTTAGTAACTTTGCACCTAACCTTCAGCAAGTGAAGGTTAGACATATAGATGACTTATAAGTTACTTAAGTGCAGTGAAAATGGCTGTGAAATAATGTGTGAGTTATTTCATGCAGGCTGCAATGGCAGGCCTGTGCAAGGGTTTGTCTGAGCTCCCTATGAGTGGCAAAAGAAATGATGCAGCCCATATGGATCTCCTAGATCCTAAATGCCCTGGGTACCTAGGTACCATATACTAGGGACTTATAAGGCGGTCCCAGTATGCCAATTGAAATTGGTAAATGAAGTCACTGGCCTACAGTGACAGATTTAAAATAGGCACTGAGGTTCGGGTTAGCAGAGTCTCAGTGACACAGTTAGGCACTACACAGGCAAACACATTAGGCCATAAACTATGAGCACTGGGGTCCTGGCTAGCAGGATCCCAGTGAGACAGTAAAAACACACTGACAAATAGGTTTTTATCTATGAGCACTGGGGTCCTGGCTATCAGGATCCCAGTGACACACTGACTCACACTCACAAACAGGACAAAAGTGGGGTAACCATGCTAGAAATTGGCTACTTTTCTACATACAGGCATATACATAATCACTCACTCATTCATACAGCTGCTCATATAACCAGTCACTATCACATACACATGCTCATAGAGCCACCACTCTCCCACACAGCTACTTACACACCCTCCTACTCACCTATACAGCCAGTCACACACCCACTTGCCCATACAGCCTCTCAACACAGTCACTCACTCACTCATTCAAATACTTGCACATTTACTCACACACTCATACAACATCTTTTATACCCATTCACAGAGCCTTACAAATATACATTTGCTTACTCGCGCATACATCTATTCTCACAGACAAGTACTCTCAATACAGCCACTGAAACACCAAGTCACTGAATTGAACAACCATTTAAGCAGCCACTCACTCACCGATACAGCCATTAACACAGCTAGTCATTCATTCATTCAGATAGTCACTCACTCACCCATAGTCACAGTAAAACAGCCACTCACTTACTCATACAGCCACTGACACACCCACTCACTCACCAATATAATCACTCATACAGCACTCACTCACCTACACAGCTACTCACATACCTACTTATATACCCATACAAGCACTCACACACCAACTCACACAATCATACAGACACTCAGATACCAACTAACACACAGATATACACAGTCACACAGTCACTCACATAATATATGTTAGAAATAGTTTCACTCATTAGAACCACAGAAAGTATATCATTTTAAATTTTGAAGTACCTAGTATATATGCCTGACATTCACTGGATGATGTCATCAGTGATGTCATTCGAGATATCATCAGTGATGTCATCAGTGATGTCACTGACAATGTCATGAGCAATGTAACGTGAGTTCATAAGCGGTGCATTGCGGAGGGCCTATAACAACCCTGTATGCTTTGGTTTTTCAGGGAATATATATATATATAAATATATATTTTTTAATATGTACTATATTACCTAGTGGCAATCGCCACTAGGTAGTTATAGTTAGGACCATTTGCCACAGAAAAAAGCATTTTTTGACTTATATCTTTGGCACCGTTTGATGAATCTTCACAAAAGGTTCCAAAAGAAGTGGCCTGGTGATTCTTGTTGCGCATGGAAAGTTTCGGGGTGATCCGTCAAGCAGGCCAAAGGGTAAAAAGGAGGCTAAAATAACATTGTGTTTCACATGTTAATTCCCATAGGATCTGTCAACACCTCTACAGCCTGAACCACTGTACGTAATTACACTAAATTTGGTAGAAAGCTAGCTGCTGGTACACAAATTTAGCTTTTGGTTATTTGGTGTAAATCTGTTCAGTAGTTTAGGAGCTATGTAAGTGCAAATACATTTTATAACTCTGGCCGCAAATAATTTGCAAATATTCAGGAATGTGTGTGGAAAAAGAAGTGTTGCAATTGGCTGACCATTACCTGACTAGAAAGTTGTGAGCGCCATTTTATTTCGCGGGACATGGTCTCCTGGGTTAAAAATTCAAATTGAAAGTTGCATAAGGGGCGAGAGTGGAGGTCCCTGACCTCAGGGTTATGATATAGGTGTGTTTTGGGGGTAAACCATGAGTTTAATATAATTTTGCATCACTGTATGTGATATTCACAAAAATTCACAAATTTCCATGAATTTCCATGAAGTATTCGTGATTGTGGAAAAAATTGAAAGAAAAACCACAGACTTATTCATACACTAATTCATTCACTCATACAGGCACTCAGAGGCTCAAGCACCCACTCACACACCCACTTCCACCCTTCGACTCCAAAACTACCAAGATCACCTGCAGAGTCCCCAAAGGGTCCTCCCTCAGCCCCACACTCTTCAACATCTACATGACTCCCTAGCAAACATCCTCCGAGCACACGGAATCACTATCCTCTCCTATGCAGATGACACCCAACTCATCCTCTCCCTCACCCGCAACCCCACCACCGCCAAAACCAACCTACATGCTGCTCTCCTCGACACCACCAACTGGATGACCACTAACTACCTCAAGCTCAACTCAAACAAAACATAGATCATCATCTTCGGCCCCAACAAACCCACATGGGACGACTCCTGGTGGCCTACCGTCCTAGGCCCCACACCCACCCCCGCAAGCCACGCACACAACCTCGGCATCATCCTAGACCCCTCCCTCTCCATGACACAGCAAATCAATGCTCTAACCTCCTCCTGCTTCCACACACTCCGCACTCTAAAAAAATCCTTTAAATGGATTCCCCCTGAAACCAGGAAGACAGTCACCCATGCACTCATCAGCAGCAGAATGGACTACGGTAACGCCCTCTATGCCGGCACCACAATCAAACTCAAACAGAAACTCCAGAGAATCTAGAACACAGCCGCACGCCTCGTCCTTGGCCTCCCCCGCCACAAACGAATCTCACCACACCTCAGATCCCTTCACTGGCTCCCCATAGACAAGAGAATCACATTCAAGATCCTCATCCACGCACATAAATCCCTCCACAACACCGGCCCAACCTACCCCAACGAAAGAGTGAACTTCCACACTCCCACACGCAACTCCGATCATCCTACCTCGCCCTAGTCACAGTCCCCCGCATCCAACGCACCACCACAGGAGGCAGGTCCTTCTCCTACCTCGCCCCCAAAACCTGGAACTCCCTCCCAACCGACCTTCGCAAAACCAAAGACCTCCTGGTGTTCAGAAAGAACCTCAAGACATGGTTGTTCAATCAATGACCCTCCCTGCCTCCCCCCTTGAATTTCCCCCCCCCCCAGCGCCTTGAGACCCTCATGGGTAAGTAGCGCGGGCTACAATTTTTTTTGACTGATTGATTGATTGACTTGGACACTCATGCACCCACTTGGACCCACTTATAGACTCACACACCCACTTTCAGACTCACTCAGACACTCATGAACCCACTCACACATCCACTGACAGAGGAAAGCCCTGTGGCCAACCTGTATTGCGCACAGCTAAACGCCATGTGTGGCTGGGGGTTGGGTGGTTATAAGGGCTTGGCTGCAAGTCCTGACTGCAAGGTCAGGCCTTGCAACCAACCCCCACCCTCGCCATGTACAGCTAATTGCCCCATAAATTACAGCACTTCTGACATCCCTTGATAACATCACTGATAATATCAATGCAATATTTGCAGGAAACGTTTTGATGAAAAAACTGTGCATGGCAGGGCCACGAGTTATATTTACCTTAGGGCACAAATTATAGTTACTTGTGATAAGTTTAACTATCACAGGTGAATTTATATGGTTTGGTACTTTCAACATGTGAGCCTAACTATAACATCCCTCTCACCTTTGTTTTTTTAAGGTGGATTTATCTATATATATATATATATATATATAAAATGTGTGTGTATATATATATATATATATATATATATATATATTCTCTACTTAGTTAAAAATAGATGAGAATATAGGAGCGATAATTGATGATTACCCTACATTTACTTTCAGAAGAAGTAGATCTTTGAAGGATACATTAAGTCAACGTTTGGTACCAATGATCGAAAAGACAAAACCCATCCAAGGTTTCTTTACTTGTGGAAAATGTAAAGCTTGTAAATACAGTGAAAACTGTAAAGAAATACATTTTCCAGGGGTTTAATATTAAGAAACATGTAACATGTTATTTGGATTATTATATATATGCTCTGAAGTGCCCTTGCAACAGATGTTATATAGGGAGTACTATACATATGGCGAAAAAAAGAGTTTTAGAACATATGAGAGCAATTAAAAATGCCAATAAGTCTTATCCAGTAGCTAGGCACTTTAAAGACTATCATAACAAGAATACAAATACATTACAATTCATGGTCCTGGATAGGGTTGTGATGAATACAAGAGGAGTTAATAGAACATTAGAATTGGAATCCCGATTAATTATTGGCTGTAATACCAAGGAACCAGAAGGATTAAATAAGGATGAGGAATTAGCTGTTCATTTGATGTATTACAATGCTAATTCTTAAGATAATGAGAAACTAGAGCTGATAAGAGAAAATGCACAATGTGTAATTTAAAATTTAGGATATTGTTCATATTATGTATTTTGATGTATGTTTTTTATAGATGTTTTCTAATGTGTGGATTCTAATATATGATTTTCTTTTTGTTTTTTATAGAAAAAGATAGTATAATGGTCTCTGTAAATGAAAGGAGCTACAATATCATATAAAGCTTATTTGGAAGATAAAAAGGCTGGACAGTAAATACTGGGTTTCTTTCCTGTATTACTATGTTCTTTATCATTATTTCAAATTTGTTGTAGATGCTGTATATAGAAATATTGAAGATATATGTGGAATAGGGTTTGCGAAAATGCCCACTTGGGAGGAGGTTATCATGAAATAGATGGATACTAAAATGATGATAAATATCCACATGGATAGCCTGAATATTACGTGATATATTGGTTTTCATGTATAATGGTAAACATGCTAGAATTTTAAGTGAAAAAGCAAACCTTATAAAATAGTAAATTGGATAAAATTTAAAATATGGAAGTCAAAAACTGATAACAAGTACAATAGGAAATGTATTTATAATGAATTGAAGATGCAGCTTCTATGATAAAACAATAGACTGTAATGAAAAGTTATGAATCGATTGGATAAACTGGAAGAAAAACATGTTTAAAGATGGCCGCCGTAAATAAGGGGAATGATCTGCGACCATCCTTTGTGTTGTTGAAATGTCTTATGGTGATAAATGGAAAGGGAAAAATGGACAAGTGTTACCCATAAACAAGGGAGTCTAGACTCCCGAAATGCAACGGGTGGGTGTTTGTTTTGCCGTAATAAATTATTGTCGAAGAAGACATCATGTAACTGAGGTGTTTCTTATTTGCGGAACTAAGGGGGTTATTACAACTTTGGAGGAGGTGTTAATCCGTCCCAAAAGTGACGGTAAAGTGACAGATACACCACCAGCCGTATTACGAGTCCATTATATCCAATGGAACTCGTAATACAGCTGGTGGTATATCCGTCACTTTTGGGACGGATTAACACCTCCTCCAAAGTTGTAATAACCCCCTAAGTAGTGAATAATACGGGGGCTCGCGACCCTGCTTCAGTCTGCTGTGCAGGGCGCAGATCAATGCGTACTTTGAAGAAGGATATATATATATATATATATATGTATATATATATATATATATATATATATATATATATACATATATATATTCACTGAAGAAAACAAAGCTTACAGGCACGTTATAGTTAGGATCTGAATTTACTCACACAAAACTATAGACATTCAGCAGTTATAGTTAAGGTTAACTTAAGTAACTATACCTTGTGTCCTAAGATAACTATACATCGCACTCTCTCTGTACACTGCGAATAACCCCACATATTACATCACTTGTGACATCTTTGATAACATCATTGACAATATCAATGGAACTTTTGCAGTAAAATTATTGAGAAGAAAACTGTGAATGGCGCGAGATAGCGCAGCGCAGCACAGGGTTTGGTGTGAATAGGCAATGGGTGCTGTGGCCAATCCTCGCTGCGCATGGCTGAAGGCCATGCTCAGCGCAGGGTTGGGTTGTTATAGGAGTTGCCACAGGGCCTAGACAAAGGCCGTTCACATGGTTGGTTGGATTAGTGTATTGTAATGAAAATTACTTTATGTTAAAAAATACTGTGGAAATTAACTGAGAAAGCCAAAGGTTACAGGGATGGTATAGTTAGCAAATAGAATAAAAAAATCGTAGACATTTACTGGAAAAAACAAATGTTACAAGGACGTTATAGATGGGTTCTGAATTTACTCGTACAAAACTATCGAAATTCAGCTGTTACACTTAGAGTTCTTTCAAGTAACTATAACTCGCTCCCTAAGTTAACTATAACTCACACCCTCATTATGCACTGCTAATTACCCCAGATATTGCAGCAGTCATGAGAACTCATTAACGTCCTTAAAAGTATAAATGAACATTAGCTGTCAAATGTTTTAAGAAAAATCTGTGCACGGTGGGGGCACAAGTTATAGTTACCTTATGGTACAAGTTATAGTTATTTGAAAGGACGCTAACTATAACTGCTGAATTTCTATTGTTTTGTACGAGTAAATTCATAACAAACTATAACATCCCTATAACCTTTGTTTTTTTCATTGAATATATGTAGACTGATATGTTCCTCTATACTGTGCCATAGGCCATATCGATCTTATATTAAAGACAAACATTATATTGGCTGCGATGTTCATTTGTTAATTTTGTATTATCAAACAATGTTATATATGACTTGACATATGGAATGGTATACAGTATTACGCAATGAGTTATTTTTCATCTGCACAAGGGGGGGCCGGGTAGATTTCTGTGGAAAAAGCTATTCTTCAAGGCAGCTTGGCAACCAGGATAATTGCCCACTTGAGCTTGATCTGTATTGTCTGTAGTTACATTTGTATATCAACTATTTAGAATTAGATTTTATTATTGTTGACTCATGCAAGCAACTGTAGTTATTATATTTATTCAAACGATGTGTTGGACATTAGTATCTACCTGAATTATGTGCAACAATAATTAAGGCTCTCTGACTTTTTCATATATATTGACAAGCTTCAAGATGGCGCCGCATTTTTGGGAAGCTGTTCACCTCATTTTGTTTATGTCTACGCCACTCTCTATGTTGATATTTCTATATATGTTGTGTGCAAAATCGAATCAGTAAGTGATCAAGGCCACGGAGATGGCCGAAATGTGTCTGTGTTTTGAATAAACATGCATCACTGTCATCTGAGTGAGCATGTCTTCATTACTTGACTGTTGCATGCAATTCCATAGCTGGCTTGCTTCTTCGGCACACACTCCACCCCCCACTGGGGGGTATATATATATATATATATATATATATATATATATAGGGAGTGCAGAATTATTAGGCAAGTTGTATTTTTGTGGATTAATTTTATTATTGAACAACAACCATGTTCTCAATGAACCCAAAAAACTCATTAATATCAAAACTGAATATTTTTGGAAGTAGTTTTTAGTTTGTTTTTAGTTTTAGCTATGTTAGGGGGATATCTGTGTGTGCAGGTGACTATCACTGTGCATAATTATTAGGCAACTTAACAAAAAAAAATATATACCCATTTCAATTATTTATCATTACCAGTGAAACCAATATAACATCTCAACATTCACAAATATACATTTCTGACATTCAAAAACAAAACAAAAACAAATCAGTGACCAATATAGCCACCTTTCTTTGCAAGGACACTCAAAAGCCTGCCATCCATGGATTCTGTCAGTGTTTTGATCTGTTCACCATCAACATTGCGTGCAGCAGCAACCACAGCCTCCCAGACACTGTTCAGAGAGGTGTACTGTTTTCCCTCCTTGTAAATCTCACATTTTATGATGGACCACAGGTTCTCAATGGGGTTCAGATCAGGTGAACAAGGAGGCCATGTCATTAGATTTCCTTCTTTTATACCCTTTCTTGCCAGCCACGCTGTGGAGTACTTGGACGCGTGTGATGGAGCATTGTCCTGCATGAAAATCATGTTTTCCTTGAAGGATGCAGACTTCTTCCTGTACCACTGCTTGAAGAAGGTGTCTTCCAGGAACTGGCAGTAGGACTGGGAGTTGAGCTTGACTCCATCCTCAACCCGAAAAGGCCCCACAAGCTCATCTTTGATGATACCAGCCCAAACCAGTACTCCACCTCCACCTTGCTGGCGTCTGAGTCGGACTGGAGCTCTCTGCCCTTTACCAATCCAGCCACGGGCCCATCCATCTGGCCCATCAAGACTCACTCTCATTTCATCAGTCCATAAAACCTTAGAAAAATCAGTCTTGAGATATTTCTTGGCCCAGTCTTGACGTTTCAGCTTGTGTATCTTGTTCAGTGGTGGTCGTCTTTCAGCCTTTCTTACCTTGGCCATGTCTCTGAGTATTGCACACCTTGTGCTTTTGGGCACTCCAGTGATGTTGCAGCTCTGAAATATGGCCAAACTGGTGGCAAATGGCATCGTGGCAGCTGCACGCTTGACTTTTCTCAGTTCATGGGCAGTTATTTTGCGCCTTGGTTTTTCCACACGCTTCTTGCGACCCTGTTGACTATTTTGAATGAAACGCTTGATTGTTCGATGATCACGCTTCAGAAGCTTTGCAATTTTAAGAGTGCTGCATCCCTCTGCAAGATATCTCACTATTTTTGACTTTTCTGAGCCTGTCAAGTCCTTCTTTTGACCCATTTTGCCAAAGGAAAGGAAGTTGCCTAATAATTATGCACACCTGATATAGGGTGTTGATGTCATTAGACCACACCCCTTCTCATTACAGAGATGCACATCACCTAATATGCTTAATTGGTAGTAGGCTTTCGAGCCTATACAGCTTGGAGTAAGACAACATGCATAAAGAGGATGATGTGGTCAAAATACTAATTTGCCTAATAATTCTGCACTCCCTGTATATATATATATATATATAATATTTTACCTACTGGAGGTCACCCGTAGGTAGTTATAGTTAGGACCATGTTTCCATAGGAAAAGTGGTTTTTGACTTGCCTATATCTTTGGCACCATTTGCCGAATCTTCATGAAAGTTTCCCGTAAAAGTGTGCCAGTAATTTTAGTTGTGAATGGAAAGTTTCAGGGTGATCTGTCCAGCGGATGCACATTAAAAGGGGAGATCAAAAAAGCGTGTTTCCCATGTTAATTTATATAGGAGTTTTGAACACAATTACAGCCTGTACCGCTGGACAGAATAAGACCAAATTTAGCAGAAAGTTAGATTTTGTTCTGCAGATTGTGATTTTTTTTTTTGGTGTAAATTGATTGAGTAGTTTTTGAGATAATATACAGAAAATAACATTTTGTATGTAGGGCTGCTGTTCCTTTATGACGTTTTCATAATTATTTGGGTGACTTCGCGAATGCACGCGCAAGGAGAAATGCTGTAATTGGCTGGCTACAACCTGAGCACAAAGTTGCCATTTTAGGCAATGGGACACAGACTCTGGAGCTGAAAATTAAATTCAAAAGTGCTACAACACCACAGGTTGTAATATAGGGGTCTTTGAGGAACGCATGATGTATATACTGTGTCGAGAAACAGGCTTTTTTGCCCACGTATGATAATTGTGAATTTGTTGTGACCATCAGCGCTACACCCCCGTATGACGTCGCAACTAATTTGAGAATATCCTCCCAAAAAAAATACACTTCGCTCATAGATGCACTCAGAGACTCATGTACCCACTCACAGACCCCCTCAGAGATTCATGCACCCACTCACACACCCACTCAGAGACTCATGCCCACTCACAGCCCACGCAGACACTCACTCACCCACTCACAGACCCACTGAGAAACTGATACACCCACTCACAGACCCACTCAGACCCTCCCACACTAACTCACATACCCACTCAGACCCTCATACACCCACTCACAGACCCACTCAGACAATCAAGCACCCCCTCATAGACCCGCTCAGACACTGAACCATAATTTACAGACCCACTCAGAGACTCATACACACAATCACAGACCCACTCAGACACACACTCACTCACAGACCCACTCAGACACTCATGCACCCAGTCACAGACCTACTCAGACACTCAAGCACCCACTCACAGATCCATTCAGATACTCATGCACTGATTCACAGACCCATTCAGAGGCTTGCGCACTGACTCACAGACTCACTCAGACTCTTACGCACCCATTCACAGACCCACTCATACACTCTTGTACCCACTCAAAAACCCACTCGGACACACACCTACTCACAGGCCCACTCAGACAGTCATGCTTCCACTCACAGACCCACTCAAAGAGTCAAGCATCTACTCACACATCCACTCAGAGACTCATGCACCTACTCACAGACTGACCCAGAAACCCATGCACCCACTGAAAGGCCCACTGAGGTACTCATGCACAAACTCACAGACCCACTCTGACACTTATGCATGCACGGTTAGGTGGTTATATGGGGTTGGTACCAGGGCCTAGCTGCCGACCAGGCTCTGTGGCCAAACTCTGTCATCATAGCCAACCCCCACCAAACCCCAAAGGATGTGCGTAGTGCGGTTTAGTTAGTTACAGCAGGATGGCCGCAAGGCCTGACCACAGGTCAGATCATGGTCCCAACCTAGCATGGACCCTTTCCCAAGACCAATGTTGTCCTCAGGGACTCCATCCTCTGAGGGCCAGCCTCAATATTATTATTTTTTCTGGAGGGAAGCGTGGCACCCCCTTCCCTGGCCGATCTCACCCCCGGGGACCGCATCCCCCAAGCCTAGCCTAAACATTTAATTTTATTTGAGTGGAGGGGTGCCACATGACCCACCTCCCCCACTGATCTTGGCCTGGGGACTCCATCTCCCAGAGCCCAGCCTAAAGATATAGGCCCTGATTTAAGAGAAGTGGCGCTGTACCCAGTGCAGTGCCAATTTTCTTGCACCTCTTAGTGCCCACCCTAACACAACTATGTGTGCACCTTATCTAAGATACGGGAACTAGCGCCAATATTTTTGACACTTGTTCAGAGCTTTGCATGATTAGTGTCAAACATTTTATACACCTGCATAGACCACTCTTGGGGCATCAAAGCTTGCAGGCATTTCTTCATAGAAAAGGTCAATAACTTATATGACTGTTAGAAATGGGGTCTTTGGTTGGCAATCAGGTTAACCCCTGTCCAAGCAAGGGCCATCACTCTAGTCAGGGTAAAAGAGAATCACCCTCAGCTAACCCCCGCTCAGCCCCTTGGTAGCTTGGCACGAGCAGGCAGGCTTAACTTCAGAATGCTATGTGTATAGTATTTGTACCAACACACACAGTGACTACACACAAAATGACACAACACAGGTTTAGAAAAATAGAAAATATTTATCTAAACAAAACAAGACCAAAATGACAAAATTCACAAGCCAAGTTATCAATTAAAAATCAAAAAGAGTCTTCATGTAGTTTTAAACACAGCGCTAATGCTGTTAACATGAAAATGTATCTGGGTGCGTCAAAAATAACCCTGCCCAGGCGAGTGTGAGTCAAAAGGGCTTGTGATGCATCGATATCACTCACGCGCGAGACCTTGATCAATCCGGTCAGCACTCTCGGGTCTGGATGTCGTTTTTACACACCCAGGATGTTTGCATCAGAAATCGGAAATCCAGCTGTACGATGATCCGAAAACCACGCAGCAAGAGTTGCGATCTGACCAGCAATGCGCGTCGTTTCTCCAGCCGCATGCGTCGATCTTTCAGTCACGTAGTAGGCGAGCACCAATTTTCAGCCACTAAGCCAGCAGCACGTCAATTTTTCAGCCGTGGATCGGAGTTGCGTTGATCTTTTCCCTGCATGGCGGTCTGTGCATGGATTTCTCACTCTTGTCCTGCCAGCATCTCCTTTCAGGGTCCCAGGAACTGGATGGGCACCACTTGGCAGAATAGGAGTCTCAGCAGAGGCTCCAGGTGCTGGCAGAGAGAAGTTTTTGCTGCCCCTGAGACTTCAATAACAGGAGGAAAGCTCTAAATCAAGCCCTTGGAGAGTTCTTCTCAAGATGGAAGGCACACAAAGTCCAGTCTTTGTCCTCTAGCACAGGCAGAAGCAGCAACTGCAGGATAGCTCCACAAAGCACAGTCACAGTCAGGGCAGCTCTTCTTCCTCATCTCTATAGCTCTTCTCCAGGCAGAGGTTCTGTTTCCAGAAGTGTTCTAAAGTCTGTGGTTTTGAGTGACCTTCTTATACCCATTTTGCACTTTGCAGTACGCTTACTTCAAAGCAAAGTCTCTCTTGTTTGTGAATTCCAGGGAGTTGGCGACTGCATTGTGTAAGGGCAGGCACAGACCTTTCAGGTGTAAGTGACCACTCCACCCCTTGCCCCTAGCACAGATGGCTCATCAGGAAATGCAGACTATACCCCAGCTCCCTTTGTGCCACTGTCTAGTGAGAGGTGCAAACTGCACAACTGTCAAACTGACCCAGACGGGGAATCCACAAACAGGCAGAGTCACAGAAATGGTTTAAGCAAGAAAATGCCCACTTTCTAAAAGTGACATTTTCAAACACACAATCTTAAAATCTACTTTACTAAACAATGTATGTTTAAATTTTAAGCTCAGAGACCCCAAACTCCACATGTTTATCCGCTCCCTAAGGGAATCTACACTCAAATAATTTTTTAAGGTAGCTCCCATGTTAACCTATGAGAGGCCTTGCAACAGTGAAAAACAAATTTAGCAGTATTTCACTGTCAGGACATATGAAACACATTACTATGGGGGTCATTCTGACCCTGGCGGTCATGGACCGCCAGGGCCAACGACCGCGGGAGCACCGCCAACAGGCTGGCGGTGCTCCCATGGGCATTCTGACCACGGCGGTACAGCCTCGGTCAGAAACGGAAAACCGGCGGTGTCCCGCCGGTTTCCCGCTGCCCTGGGGAATCCTCCATGGCGGCGATGGGGATTCCGACCCCCTTACCGCCAGCCTGGTTCTGGCGGTTTTGACCGCCAGAACCTGGCTGGCGGTAACGGGTGTCGTGGGGGCCCCTGCAGTGCCCATGCCAATGGCATGGGCACTGCAGGGGCCCCCTAACAGGGCCCCACTAAGATTTTCAGTGTCTGCATAGCAGACACTGAAAATCGCGACGGGTGCAACTGCACCCGTCGCACCCTTCCCACTCCGCCGGCTCCATTCGGAGCCGGCTTCCTCGTTGGAAGGGGTTTCCCGCTGGGCGGGCGGGCGGCCTTCTGGCGGTCGCCCACCTGCCCAGCGGGAAACTCAGAATAACCGTGGCGGTCTTTTGACCGCGCAGCGGTATTCTGGCGGTTCCCGTTTGGCTGGCAGCGCCCGCCGCCAGCCAAACTCAGAATCACCCCCTATATGTCCTACCTTAACCATACACTGCACCCTGCCTTGGGGCTACCTAGGGCCTACCTTAGGGGTGTCTTACATGTAAGAAAAGGGAAGGTTTAGGCCTAGCAAGTGGGTACACTTGCCAAGTTGAATTTACAGTTAAAAACTGCACACACAGACACTGCAGTGGCAGGTCTGAGCCATGTTTACAGAGCTACTAATGTGGGTCGCACAACCAGTACTGCAGGCCCACTAATAGCATTTGATTTACAGGCCCTGGGTACCTTTAGTGCACTGTACTAGGGACTAACTAGTAAATCAAATACGCCAATCATGTATAAACCAATTACATACACATTTTGTATAGGATCACTTGCACGTTAGCACTGGTTAGCAGTGGTAAAGTGCCCCGAGTAACAAAAACAGCAAAAACAGAGTCCAGCACACATCAACAACCAGGGAAACAGATGCAAAACGTTAAGGGAGACCACACCAATGATGAAAAGTCTAACAATGACCATTCTATGATGTTGCTAGAAATATTGGAGTTCTGTCTGGGTAATAACATTTTTCTGTTCAATGAGTCCTGGTATCAGAAGTTAGTCGGAACTGTGATGGGCAGTTGTTTTGCCAAAAGTTTATGGGTTGGTGGGAGCAACAGCATGTTTGGGTAGACCAAAATGTCAAGTGGACCAAGCATATCACATTCTGGACAAGATGCATTGATGGCCTTTTTATTCTGTAGGATGGTTCCAGAAACTTTTTACAAGAATTTTTGTTGCACATTAGCAGGAATTCTCTTACCTAGCTTTTACACTCAAAATCTATCAGAGGGAAATGGATTTCCTAGATGTTTATGTGGAAACCAGGCAGGGGTCCGTGCAAGTATCCCTTTTCCGAAAGAAGGTTGCAGGTAACAGTATTGTACATGCCCGCAGCCACCACCCGTCTAAACCTAAATGGAGTATCTCCTATGGCGAATTCTTAAGGTACAAACGGAACTGCACACAGTCATATCAAACAGAAGAGGTCTGAAAGTCAAGGAGATTCAGGACTAGAGGTTACCGTCACAAAGTCCTTAAAGCAGCAAGGGAGAAAGCTTCTCCATTGCCAAGGGAGGCTCTCTTAATCCAAAGAACTCACACAAGGGATGACAACCAGCAGGTAAGACTGATCTCCATCTTCAATGACGAGTCCGTTAAAATTAGGAGCATGATTTCCAGACATTGGCAGTTGATCAAGTCAGACCTCATTATAGGCCAGAAAGTACTGTGTCACCCCAAGTCCAGTTCTGTGAAGGCTACTTAGTACACAGTTACATGAACACACAATTGAAACAAGGGGCCTGGTTGAGTGAGCAAAATGGCTTTTAGAAATGGGCAAACAATGGTGCATCAACAAATTCATCACATGGAAGTAATTATTTTGTTTATGCAGTGGCTTGCCCTTGTGGTCTCCTCTACATAGGGTGTACCGTATTACCTTTGAAGAAGAGGATTACTGAACACCTCAGGGACATCAGAAACTGTGATCAGACTTACCCAGTGGCGAGACATTGGGCTAAGGAACTTTCTCAAAACCCTGATGCCCTATCTTTCTTTGGAATTGACAGAGTAATCCTGACAACACGAGGGAGGAGGTGACAGGGAGAAAGGACTGCGGATTCTTGAGTCTGACTATAACATCTGTCTCAACATCAGGGCTCCAGGAGGTTTAAACCTGGATGAAAAACTTTTTTGTGCATATCTGATAATGCCACTTTAAGAACTAAGAACTTGACTTGTTGGTTGCCCTTGCCTTTCCATCTCTTTGAGGGTGTCTTTGTGAGTGTGACAAATGACACCGCCTCTTTTCACAAAGTTATTACTGGTCTCATTATACTGCATACATGTCTTATCAACTATATGTCTTAAACCCTAGTCATTGACACTCTTAGTACATTATGACATGCCTACTGCTCCATTTTTTCAATGTAGGGTCACATTATGTTTCACAAAATATTTGTGTACGGTTTATTTATTTTTTCCCTTTTTTGTTTTTGGCACAGGGATCACATTTGTGTTGGTAGGGCGTTACACAACCCCTTAAACAATGAATCGTATTTTTTGACTCATGTTTAGAGTGAGTTTACAAGGCCACTCGGCCTGGTTTGAGTGTGTAATGTATGTTACTATGGAGCCATTCGTATTGGATATTGAACTGCACATGACACGTGTTTTTTTTTAAGACATGCATAATTATTGAGAATGTCTTCATTATGTTTATGATTGTTATTTAGTTGAATTATGGTTTACCACATTTGAAGCATTCCTTTGTGGCAACCAGACAATTTAGGAGCCTTTCTCTCTTTTTTCACTCAACAAGAAATTCCCTGTGGACCGATATCCTGCAGTTTTATAATACTTCTATAATAGAACAGTTTTCCTTCACTAATGATTTTTACAGATGATTTTGTCACTCATATACTGTGTATATATGCATAAATGTTATTTGTATATAACTTAATACAAGACCAACATGTAGGGGGTTATTCCAACTTTGGAGGAGTGTTAATCCGTCCCAAAAGTGACGGTAAAGTGACGGATATACCACCAGCCGTATTACGAGTTCCATAGGATATAATGGACTCGTAATACGGCTGGTGGTAAATCCGTCACTTTTCCGTCACTTTTGGGACAGATTAAGACCTCCTCCAAAGTTGGAATAACCCCCGTAGTCTTTCTTTCATATAACAGGGTGAATGGGGAAGCAGAAAGTCTTTTTATTTATTGTTTCTGCATGGTTGAAAATACTTTTTAAGGGAAGTAGTGCACATCTCTGTTTGTGTAGGGCTGTGAGGAAGATGTTTATAGATGGAAACAAGTTACCAATAAACGGCTTGGAACTACACCAAATTTGGCAGGAAGGTAGGTCCTGATCCAGAAAGCGACCTTTTTTGTTTTGGTGAAATTCCATTGAGCACTTTTTAAGAAATTAAGGGGAAAACAAATTTGTGAATATAGGGACGTGAAGAATTCGCAACCCCTCCCGATCTCATGCAGAGATCTGATTGGCTGATAACACTTCAACAGCAGAAGCCGTTGAAGTGTTGTCAGCCATCTTGGGGCTTGGTTGAAGCTGAGTCCTGAAAAAAAGTAAAAAATAAAGAAAAGGGACCGGGGTACAGACACCTTGACCCCTTAGGTCTGGTAGTGGGGACCCCTCTAGTGCTGAAAAGCATTTTTTCTTTGATTTTACAAGCGGAGTCGCATTGGAGCCAGAGATCCGCTGTAAAATAAAAACAATGTAAAGATGAAACGAAGGCTTCCGCGCTTTGTTCATATAATGCTCCCAAGTAGGCCAAGTCCTCAGGATCTCTGTGAAAATGCAGGGGACTCCTGGTCCCCTCCCACTGCCCTGAGGACTGCCACATCCCCAGGACTTTTCATTTATGTGCTGTGGGGCACGTTGCCCCCTGCTGCCCTAGGGACTTCCCCGGGTCGAAAAATGTAATTAATGCAGGAGGGGCCTGTGGCCCCCCGCACCCATGGACCACCCCCCCGGTACGGCACTGAATTTTGAGTGGGGGTGTGTGTGGCCCCCCACTGCCCTATGGGACCCCCAAGCCTTGGGGGCCACTACCACCCCGGCTATATCCTCGTTGGAGGGGGCCATGAGGCCTCCCTCTTGGAGCCACACATGGTCCTGGGAACCACCACCCCCGGGCCCAGCTCCTGCTATGTCCCGGGGTGCCCATCCCTGGGTCATTGCTGTTTTATGTGGCTTGTCTGCAGCTCTGCAGCTGCTGCCAAGCCACAGCAAACACTCTTGTATTTGACAGTGGGACCTGTAGAGCAGGTCCTACTATCAAAAACCAGAGCTTTAATTTCAGTCCCCTGCATGCATGGTGGTTAGGGGGGTTTGCCACAGGGTCTGGCTGCAGGCCAGATCTTGCAGGCAACCTCTGCTGCGCACAGCCTAAGGGCATGCATGGTGCAAGGTTGGGTGGTTATACAGGGTTGGCCTCAGTGCCTGGCTACAGTTAAATTAACGTATAGTGATGTAAATCACTAGATGTTTAAAAAAAACAGAGAAATTCACTCAAAAAACTAAAGGCTACTGGGACGGTATAGTTAGGCTCACATTTTAAATGTACCAAAACCATAGAAATTCAAATCAAATCAATCTTTATTCGGATGTTACTCCATAAAAGATCCATTTAGAAAAATAATATACAATAAAAAACTTCAAATCATTATTATTAAATAATAAAAATCCTTCATTACAATTAGCTGGGCCATTATTCATTCTCATAACAGAGGGCTTCTAAGTGCATCAGTTTTTTCCTCTGTTTGACAGCATGTAAAATAAATGTTATCACTGCATCGCATTTCTCTTTGGTGTCCAGTTTGCATAAATAATTAGAAGCTTCTCTAAAAAAAAAAATTTATGAGCAACAAATAAAGGTTTTAACATTTTTTTTCTGATGTCATGGTAAAATCTACAGGATATAATAAAGTGCAAAACGTCCCACACAAGGACACTTCGGTAAACGTTTACTCCATATCCTCACCATTGGAAAAGCTATAAGAAAGTGCAATATCCTAAAACACATCCGGGTTAAATAAAATCTATCTTGAATATTTACAACTGTCAATAAAGAATTTTGAACTGTTTTATTAGCTTCCATCGTATAAAGTGCTGCTGTTGGTTTCCTACTTTCTCTATTTACTCTATCGCTATCCCTCCATTCCATTAATTGATTTTTCAATTCTTTTTTGCTATATTGGAGAACAATGCCTGTATTGTCTAGGTGTGGATCTAGGTTTATGCTTTTCAACAGATCTTTTAAGTGCATGAACCATGGGATTTTATCCCAATATTCTATTTTAAGGCAATCTTTTATGATCTTTTTAGTAAATCTAGTCCCTTCTTTAGACCAAATGCCATGCCAATCCCATAGTGCTCTGGTATATATTAAATCTTCCACATATGGATAGTCCAATTCCCTATTTACCATATAGGTAGACATAGGTCCTCATTATGAAGATGGCGGTCCAAACCGCCATGCCAGCGGTGACCGAAATTACCACCACCGGCATGGCGGTCTTGACCGCCATATTCTGAACACAGGGAGACCACCACAGGCGGAACTCTGCCACCCCTAGGCTACCACTACCAGGCAGCCTGACGATGGCAGAGTTCCTTATCCGACAGGGTTGCGCTGCAAGCAGCGCTGGCCGCCGGATAAAGAACCTGTGTTCCCCCAGCCTTTCCCCGGCGGTTTACCCAGCCAGGAAAGGCTGTCGGAAGGGGTGCTCCGGGGCCCCCCTCGGGGCCCCCGCACTGCCCATGCACTTGGCATGGGCAGTGCAGGAACCCCTGTGTATAGCCCTGTCGCGCCAGTCAATGCCCGATTTACAGGCAGTAAAATGCACGACGGGTGCTACCGCACCCACCGCACTGTGACATGGACGATGGCTCCATGTGGAGCTGTCGGCAATGTCCAGGCCCAGCATTCTACTGGGCCGGCTGGCGGAAACACTGTTTCCACCTGCTGGCCCAGTGAAATGTTCTTTATTGGGCTGATGGGGTCTTCAACAGGCTGGCGGTCTGTGTTTAGACTGCCAGCATGAATTTGGCGAGAAATCCCACCTTGTTCATAATGACCCCTGTAGTGTTTGGTACTGCTAGTAGTCTACAGAGGAATTTATTCTCTAGCACTTGTAATGACTGTATCCCAAGTGATATGCCCCAAAGGGCAGAACCATAGGTAATGCTGTTGATTGTCTTACTTTTATAAATTCGTAGCATTTCCCTAAGGGGTTTATTGCTGATTTTTCTTGAAAATCTAAAAATAGCCTCTGTTGCCCTAATACCTCATCTTAGTTATTTCTAGTTGTTGTTTCCAGTGGCCTGTATTAGACTATTGTACACCCAAATATGTAAATCTGTTTACCTCTTCACATTTATGGCCCTTAGTGTAATAAGTTTTCTTGCTGGCCTTTCCATGGCCACAAGTCATTACGACTGTTTTATTCAAATTCAGACACATGTCTCTACCCTCCATGAATTCTACAAAACCCTCAATCAACCGCTGCAGACCATTTGCAGTTTGTGACAACAATGCTGCATCGTCTGTATATAAGAGGACCGGGACGGGACATTCCCCTATTTGGGCGTGTCAATTGCCATGTTTTTTAAATAGGCATCTACCCCATTGATACGAAGGGAAAATAAAAGGGGAGCTAAAATACAGCCTTGATGTATGCCTCTCCCGATCCTGAATCCTGGAGTACATTCACCATTTCTTCCATATCTTGCTCGTGCTATTAAATGGTTATACAATTGTGCCAGAAAACTGATTATATCTAGAGGTGCACCCAGATCTGTTAGAACTTTCCACAGCTTTACATGACTCACTAAATCAAAGGCACTGCTAAGATCTGCAAAGCAGAGAAACACATGACCCTTTTTTGCTATGGTGTATTTACTTATTATTAAGTTAAGATTTATACACTGCTCCAAAGTACCAACCTCAGGTCTAAATCCTAGTTGGGCCTCCGTACGTATATGATTATCTATTGCCAAAGACTCTAATCTTTCTAGGAGCACTCTTCCTAGTAGTTTAACTGAAGAGTCTAAAAGGGATATAGGTCTGCAGCATTTAGGATTGCCTATATTTCCCTTTTTAAAAACAATAACAATAATACTTTCAGTCCATGATGTTAGACTATATCCCCTTGCCACACCCTTGGTGATTGAATTCCTTATTAAAGACCTCCCATCAGACTCAACATTACTGTTACATCACAAGATGTTAGATTTTGGCCCTAAAATAGTAGATGATGTTTCATTGGACGGATATTCCTATTCTATTAATTTCCTCCTGCTGTCAATCCTGGACCTCCGTATTACTCAAGGAGGTAAATTGATTAGAGCACTCTAAACTATCATGCCTATCCAGTTTACTAGGTGCTTTCCTTATATCTCCTATACAGCTTTTACCTAGAATATTCAGCATTCTATAAAAGTATCCTAGAGGGACAGCCATAATCTACCTTCTCATACCTTTGTGAGTTTGATGTCTTTTTTTCTAAATCTAGTAGTAGATTGTCCACAAAATGAGGATTGGACTCTCCTTACATATAAAATTTCACAAAATAACATATCTTGAGTGCATATATTCTTCGACATCCAATATATTACTTTATTACGTAACTCTGGCCAGGTTTCAACAATGTTTGGTCCCAATTTGTGTACATTTTTTACAATAATAGTATAGGTGGTTGCATCTGGGAGTAGATGTAAAACCTCTTTCACTTTCTGCCATTTATGGTTTACATTGAATTGCCTTGCTTGGTTGATAATAGGTGCCTTAAATTGAGATGGTTCCCTCTGTGCGGGATAACTACTTTTGGTGTCTTTTCAATTAGACTCCACATTCCCTATCATTATGTTATTCCTTGTAGCTTTATCCACTTGATTTTCATTTGGGCTAACATCACAACCAAGAATCAAGTGTTTGGCATTAGTTGCTAAAGTGACACTTACTTCTATCTTGCTTATGCGTTCTTTTATCTGCTTAATGTCTGCCAGTACTTTGGACTCTATCTAATTTACTGTGTAATTTCTTAAACAAAGTTTCCATACTTTTTAATAAAGAGACATCATCTTCTAATATTGCAACCGATGGATGGCCTCCATGCGTTTTCCTAGTTATTTTACCACCTTTGAGAGACTGTGGTAGTGGTACGCAGTTAGATTTAGCTATTTGTCTACTTCCCTTCTTCTTTGGTGGCAGAAAAGTTGGCTCATCTGTTTAATTCAAGGATTCAATTTATACTATTGTGTCCATGAGTACTAGTGGGCCTAGAGGAGACCTGGGAACCGCCACATAGAGACTTTCCTTTGAAGACTCTAATTCGATAATCAAATCTGCAGCCTCAGTACTCACTTCTATGATAGCTTCATGTCCAACATTTGTAGTTGCCATCAAGCGTGCTTAACATTAATGATCTCTTCATTCAGTTTCCCCATTGCATCCGTTAGATAGTTAGTGATCATGTTAGTGGTACTAGGGGTTTTTGTGATTTTATCATTCCCTACTTGGTTGTCCTTCCTTTTCCCCTTTGTAAATATGCAGTGTATTTACGATATTAATTAATCTTTACTTAAATAGACAGGATTCATACACGCCATCAAGCCAGATAAAAAGAGTATGCCAGCCCAGCCTCTGGGGTCTGACGAGCGTAGACGGGTCTGCTCTTGAGCCGGCCTTCACCCAGGCACATGCCCGGGCACGTCCCGTGGAGCGAGTTAGCAGCGTCCTTTTCACCACACCTCCGGGCACAAAATGCCAGCCAGCGGCTCTATTGTCGCTAAGGAGTTTGGGGCTTGTGGTTTCAGCCCCCTCAGGCAAAAAGAGAGTTCATCCCCACCTTATAAATTCATCAGTTATAGTTCAAGTTATCTCAAGTAACTATAACTCATGGTCTAAGGTAACTATAACTCATGCCCTCACCATGCACTGCTAATTACCCCACAAATTATGGCACTTAAGACATCTTTGATTATATCATTGATAATATCAATGTAATCATTTGCAGTATAATTTTTGACAAAAAGACTGTGCATTAGGAACCTAAATGTGAACCTAACTATAAAGTCCCTGTAAGCTTAGTTTTTTTTTTTTTAAGAGAATATATTATATATATGTTTGGATAGGAGTATTAGGTTGCAAGGGTAATTTAAGTAGGTGTTTGTAATATCATACGACTATTGGTGTATGATTCATCCTGATGCAGATCTACGTATCTGAAGACCCTCCTAATCAGCACACTTGATCACAATGCAGGACCTCGCAGCACAGCTTCACAGCTCCTCTGAATCTTTGCTGTGTGATGAATCTTCGAGGCGGGACTCTGCATGGCCCTGCAACTAGTATTTAGAATACTTTGTTCAGCTGGCCTAACTTGGTCCCTGCTGCCAATCCATTCTTGACAACAGCCAGCCTGAACTTATGTCTTTGTTCTGGTCTGGAATGAATAGATAACCACAGTTGGAGCTTTGTGCTGTTTGGCACTATTTTCACTTAAATCTTTAAAATGGCACATCACCAGTTCAACTGGTTGGATATTTGTTGCTTTGGTCTTAAACTAGGTATTACATTTTACCCTATTATTCTAGATTGGAGTTGTGTTGTCACTTTAATACGGCCCCTAAGTTAAGCCTGCATGCTTTGTGCCAAGCCACCAGAAGGATGAGTGCAGAATAGTTTAGGGTGTGTTTGTGACTTCACCCTGACAAGGATTGTGGTTGCTGCTTGAGTAGAGGTTCATTCTCCTCAGGCAGAAACCCATTTTTTTACACCTGTTCCTGCGTGGCTTGATATCTGTAGTTGCCAGTTTTATCTTTTAGGTGATATTTCTCAATTTAAACTTTAAAAACTTGTAACTGTTGTTCTGCTGATTTTATTTTTTACAATAGTTGTGTCAAATAATTTTTTAAAATGTATTCTATTTTTCGATATTTGTGATTTTCTTGTTTGTGAGTGTTGAATATTTTACAGAGAACCTGACTGCTTTCATGCCAAGCCACCAATCTAATTAAGGGACTTTTTGAGGTTCACCATGACAGGGATAGTGGCTGATGCTTGAGTAGGGTTTCACCCCCCTCTACCACCAATGCAATTTCTCACATTGTTGTTCAGTAATTGGATACAGTACCTGTCTTTGTGCAGTGCAATACAGTGATTACTGCAACACTAAAATCCCAGATAGATAATTTGACATCAGAGTTGACCTCTTTTTAAATTCTTTCTAATTGGCTATTTTTCTCGATTTTCTAAATTTAAGTTTTCCCTACCTCCTTTATGTCTACAATAGAGATGGAGCTGCTCAACGTTGATAACCTCAGATAACCTCAGCATGGCTGCGCTGCAGAAGTTCTGCAAGGAGAGCGGGCTAAATAAAGGCAAGAGGGCCACAAAGGTGCACTTTCAAATATGAGAAGGTCAAGAGGATGCAGTCCACATCAGAGGGGCAAAAAGATGACAGTCATCATGAGAAGGGATTAGACTTGGGTGAGGAGGAGGGCCTGGCTATGGAACTTGAGATGCAGCTTCCTGAAGAGGAGGACAACTTGCCTACATGAGAAGAGTCCCCTGCAGAGGCAAGGGGTAGAATGTCCTTCTACAGCCCATCCCCTGAAGATTTGGAAGACAGGAAGGCTGACAGGGAATGAGGGTTGCAGCTTGCCAAACTTTACATTTAGGAGAAGAAGTCTTCAGAGGGAAAAAGGCTGGCTCTAGAGGAAAAGATGCTAGCTTATGAAAGCCAAGGAAGTAGAATTCAACAACAATGGTGGTAGAATACCTACACTGTCCACTGGAGAGGTGAGGGTCTGCATACCATAACACCTGGTGCCCAGCTATATTGTGGGAGATGAAAAAAGACAAATCATTATATGCCTATGAGGCAGCCTAGAGGATGCACAAGGTCCCAGAGGAGTATATGGGGCTAGCCCATGGAAACACATGCCGACATTGAGGAGGGACACCCTTCTTACACTAGATGTGGAGGACCACATGTAGTATGCCCCTATGAAGGCCATTCTTGTTTCTATGTTTAGATTGAGCACTGAAAGGTGCTGCTTTAGATTCTGAGACAGCCATGAACTCCAGAACTAGTCTTTGGTGGATTTCTTAGATTATTCCACCAAGGTACTGAATGGATGGATGAGGGCCAGCAAGTTTAATGACAACACTGGGCTGTACTGTTTGATTCTGAGAGAACAGATTCTGAGAGAACACATGCTCAATACCTGTTTTACAGAGCTGCACCAACAACTAGCATATAGTAAGCCCACTACCCCAGAGAACTTGCTGAGCAGGTAGACCTCTGGACTAGTACCAGAATGTCTAAGAAGGTACTTGGGGGTTAATCTAAGAAGAGTACTTCATATTTCCCCATCAGAGTGAGGGGGATGTCAAGGAGGTCACCGACAACTCCCAGAGTAAGATGGGGGGAAGGAATTCCCATTGCCACACTCCCTAGGAGGGGTGCCCCATTTCCTACCCTGCTGCTTTATGTTTTGCCAAGTTCAGATACAAGCACGGGGACCCTGTCCTAAGATACCACCCGCTGGTGTGATCTCTAAAGGAGTGGGGGTCAGTATGGCCATAGTAATAAGTAGTCCCTAGGCTCTGGTTGTAGAACATGCCCTGGTCTCCCTTATCTGAAAGATCGACTAAGACTGTGAACTTGTGATACCAGAGGATTGAAGTTGTTGATATTAGATTAATCAATGACGATGTGCACTATAAAAAGACATCTTTATACACAAACAATGAACAAAGTGCAGCGGATAAGCCCAGACGTGGGTCCCTGACGTGGGTCCTGGAATCAAGCTAGCCTGGCTGATGAAGGGTGATACCCTGAAATCGGTCCCAGGATGCTTGTTTCTAGTCCGGGGAGGACCTGGCCTGGCAGCTTGGGTGGACTGTTCCCATAGGGAAAAGGGTCAAGACTGATTTGCATATGGCTTGGTCTAAACTGGGGTGGTATAGTGAGCAAAATAATTGATGGATTAGACTCAGATATGTGACTGGGGTGAATGAATGTCTGGTTCCACGTTCCGTCCATCATTTGTGTTTGCTTACTTTTAGAAAGTTAGCATGTTTCCGCCCCAACTATTTGGTGCCTCCACCTTTTTCCCGGGTCACATGAATAGGTGTGAGTGGAAATTGTCCTTTTTTATATTCCATCTAGGCAGCCATACAATAGAGGCACTAAGAGGCACATATATGGAAAGTGGCGCTGCACCGAGTGCACCACCACTTTCCCTGCTCCCCTTAGCACCCCATATTGCCACCATGTGTGCACCGTATTTAAAATATTGGCTCTACTCCTGCACAGTACATCGGGGCCCATTCAAAAGAACAGAAGCCCCCTTTTAACGCCTGCTCTCATAGATTTCCTTACTCCATTTTTTTGGCTCCCCTAATGGGGGAACGCCCCCTTTGCATACATTATGCCTGGCACAGGCATAATGTAGCACAAAGGATTACAGAGTGGCGCAATGCATGCATGTGCGGGGATTTGCGCCTTGTTGGGCCACATTAACGTAAAAAAATAATGAGGTTAATGTGGCACAAGGTGGCGCTAGGGCATTATAAATATGCCCCTAAATATGCCAAAATGTGGTACTCCTGGCATTTCTGGCAGGATGTGGTAGGCGGGTCTGTGACCAGCTGAACCTGCATTTCAATAGACTGGGCCCTGCTGTCACACAACAAACTTCACACTAGGCTTTTGTGTCTGTAGACAGGCTGGAGCCAGGACAGGGGGGGGCAAATATTTCCAGACACTTCTGTGGGGGCAAGCCTCCCAAAGCTTCTTCAACTTCAAAGTGGGCACCAGTTATAAAAAGGGTACACTTTCAATTTATGGGCCTGTGGAATGACTCTTGGAGGACTGGTTGCTCCTGTGGCCTGCTGCGTAGTTCGGAAGACTGCCTTGTTGCACCAAGAAGGGCTGCTTTGCTGCCTGAAGTGTGCCTGTGCCCTCAGAGCTCTGTTGTGCTGCTTGTGGCCTCTTATTCCACTTCAACCAAGTACTTCCAGAATGAATCCAAGGGCTAGTTTGCTGAGCTCTTGATCAGAGCCTCAGGGACAGAAATGGTTGCAAATGTCGTGATCACACGCCTGGACCCTCCCTGAGTAAGTCCTGACTCTCCAAGTAGCTGCCATCCTTTACTGTGCCCTTGGGAGTGGTGCAAAAGGGGCCAACAAAATCCAAACCCATAACTTGGATCTTGGAAAAATGTGTGCCCAAAGCATGCTCAGAGAACTGAGAGGAGACAAAGACCTACTTGCTCATTAATCAACCCAAAATGCATCACCAGTCAACCTAAATTCACCTTCTCCACAGTGGCAAATCCTGATTAGTAGCTCTTTGCAGAAGAGGTATCAGGCCTCTTGGAGCCCTTGTTGGCTAGAGCTTGCCACTTCATCCCGCTGGAAATGTTTGACTTCCCAAAAAAAGATTAAATGGCCTGATTTGGGTATTGGCGGATGGATAACTCTGTCACAACTGTAACAGATATCCCGGCCGCTGTAATCTAAATCCCATTATATTCTGTGGGATTTCGATTTTGATGGATTAGATATCCATCACTGTTGTGACGGAGTCACCCATCCGCCAATATAGGAATCAGACCCTTAATGTTTTTTGCAGGCCCTAGATGTCAGATTTATCATTGGTTATGTTTCCCTTGCATAACTCATAGGGGGTCTTTACGAGTCTGGTGGTCACTTGGCCAACAGATTTATGGATGACGGTCAGACCACTGCCAATGTGACGGTCCGAGTGCGACTTTACAACCCTGGCAGTCGGGCCACCAGGAAACCACCAACTCTATCAGGTTCGGAGATCCTGGCAATCTGGAGGTGGTGGCGGTCCTAATCCCCCAGGACAACATAGCAAGCAGCGCTGCCCTGGGGATTACAGCCCCTTTCTCCTCTAGCGGTTTCATGGCGGTACCACCACCATAAACATTCTGGTGGAGAACGGGTGCAGGGTGTCCCAGGGGGGCCCTGCACTGTCTATGCATTTGGACTCCTGGCCAGCACCACCACAATGTTCACTGTCAGACACGGACATTGATTACGCTGATTACGAGCCAGAGGCAATGCTCTAGCCCGTTTCCCACTAGGCCAGCGGCAGAAACTCAGGCTTACACCCGCTGACCTAGCAGAAAACTCTTAATGGGGCCAATGAGAAGGTAGCCTGTGTGGCAGCAACCTCCGCGTCAGAAGTTCGTCAGATGGTAAAAACTGTCTGCCAAACTCATAATGACCCCCAAAGTGTTGCAAGGGCAACTCAATCCTTAAATCAGATTCACCAAGCAACACAAGGCCACCTTGTGTGGCCCTGCATTGCTTTGGGAATCTGGAGTAAGGCAAGCCAGCGCAAGTGCTGCCTTACTAACATGTTTATGCACTTGTGCTTGTTCCCCTTTTTTACATTCTTATTGTCAGATAGAATGTATTTCAAAGGGCAATGTGATACTCAGGGTGATTAAGACTTGATTATACACACTAGAATGTGAGTTGAGACAACTGGAGCAGCATTATGACCACACAAAAGATAGCTCCTTGCTCCACCTTATGCACACTAAACTGCATGAATTCCAGGAGGAAGCAGAGATAGAATTGAAATTTCTTGGTAAATGTAGTCAGGCCCATAGATATTGTGAGGGGGGTAGATCGACTCACACCTCAGGACCCCAGATTAAACCAGGCTGGGCACTGACAAACATGCCTTGTATATGCAGCTCTGAGGAAACTCTAGCATATTATCTCAATAATATATTAGATGCCTTTGTTTCCTTTTATGCATAGCTCTAAGCCTCCAAGGCAAAGTCAAATCCCCCTGACATCCGCTCATACAAGGTGACTCTAGCATGGTTGAACGCGGGAGACAGGCACAACATTATTCAACCTATTACTTGTGAAGAGATCAAAAAGGCTATTAGGCAACTACGTAATGGCATCACTCCAGAAAGCAATGGTTTTCTAGTGGAGCTTTATAAGAAGTATATGGAAGAATTGGCCTCCGTGCTTTTATAAGTATATAAAGAAGCTTTCCAAGATGGGAGATTACCGCTCACTATGCAGGAAGCAAGTATCATAATTCTCCTTAAGCCAGATATGCCAGCGGACGAACATGAATCATATCAGCCCTTCTCCCTTATTAATGTGGCGAGCAAAATACTTGCCAAAATACTAGCTAATAGACTTCTTCTATTAATGCCACTATTGGGTAGGCCTAACCAATTTGGATTCATTCTGGGTCACTCTACAACTGACAATCTTAGGTCATTGTTCACCATTACACACCAGATTCATCCGACTTTAAAGGTGGTAGCCACTTTTTTTGATGCTGCAAAGGCATTCAACACAATCAAATGAATATATTTATTGGAGGTACTAAGACCCCCTTATTAGAGTGAGTGCTAACAGCAGGATGTTCATTGGTAGGGGGATGCATCAGTGGTGTCCCCTGAATCCCATTTTCTTTGCTCCCATTGTGAAGCCTTTGGCTTGCGCCCTTGATGTTGGCCAGGATGAGTCACTCTGATGACACTAAGGAGGTTATTCTGACCCTGGCGGTATTCAGACTGTCAGGGTCACGGTGGAGGTCTCAACGCCACATTACGACCATTGTGTTTGTACCATGGTTGGACCGCCAGTGCCACCAGTTTTCCTCCACGGGAGGGACTGGCAGTGATGGCGGTCCTAATCTGTCACGGAAGTGCTGCAAGCAGCAGCGCCCTGGGGATTATGACCCCCAAGCCAGCTTTTAAATGACGGTAGCACAGTCATGTAAAGGCTGGTCGAGAGGGGCTGCAAGGGCCCCCATGGCCAGCTCCCGTTGTGATGTTCACTGCCTGCTTTGCAGACAGTGGACATTGCAACGTGTGCTGGTGCACCCTACGCACTGTGGCATTGGCGCCGGCTCCATAATGAGGCAGCCTCAATGTTATAGGCTGTTTCCCTCTGGGCCACTGTTTCCGCCCATTGACCCAGTGGGAAACTCTTAATGGGGCCTGCAGGAAGGCGGCCACACTGGCGGCAACCTGACTACAGGAGTTTGGTAGACAGCCTTTTCCGTCCGCCAAACTCATAATGACCCTTTAAGTGTTGGTGCGGTGATGCTTGGGGAGTAGGGTTCCTACACCTTGCCTGGACCTGTTCGGCGATTGCTGAGTTTTGGCAGCAGGTAATGAATACAGTTGCTGCTATTGTAGATCATTGCCTTCAACTGACTTCTGACATGATATTACTGGGAGATGTGAAAAACATTCCAAAAGAATACCGCAAGCTTGTAGCCATTGCGGTACCTTTGGAAAAACAGAGGGTGACCATGATGTGGGGTGGGAGGTGGGCTCCTCTTTTTAAAGAATGGTTCAAGTATATGGTTTTATGTGAAGAATAGGCTGGGAATTGTGCAGTCACTCTGCCATCAGCTGCAAGGCCAAGAAACCTCTGAGGCCGTTTAGGTCATATTTGGCCACATTGGACACTGGCTGACACCTGTCTTGCCATGTTTCGTTTACACTGAACTGTTCATTTGGTGCATACAGCTGCTGATTTACGGATGATACTGAGGAGGGGGACACTGACATTGATCGCAACTTGGGAAGTATGATGTGTCTCTATATGCTTCTATGGGGAATCTCCTATTACTTAACCTGATATTGTGCTTTCCTCCTAATTAATTGTCAGATGATGCATGTGCTGTAGTATGGTTACCTTTTATTGTACTGCTCTGTACTTCTCCACTGTGAATTAAATAAAATGTTAAAAAATGCTATAATTATTAAACATTTTACATAATTACTAATCAATTAAATAAGCATTAATACACTAATTATTGATTATTAATTCATTATTACTTAGTTAACCTCCCTCCCTACACCCCTTCAAACCCAGCAATTGCACCTAATATATAACTAAAAAACATAATTGTTGGACAATTTACACAATTACACATCAATTAAATAATATAAAAAACGTATAACTTGTTTTTAATTAATTATGATTGAATTACCTTCCCACTCTATACCCCTCCAAACCCAGTAACCCACACCTAATATATAACTTAAATATATAATTATTACACAGTTTACATCATTATTAATAAATTAAATTGTTAAAAATTGATAATTGATTGTTAATTAATTATTACTTGATTAACTTAACACCCTATACTACGACAAACCCAGCAACTGGCTATAAAACTATAAATTACTGTTAGCATTTAAATTAAAAATGATAAATCACTTAAAATCATTTATATTTTAAAATATTATTAACAATTTTACAAACAATAATAACATAAAAGTAAAATATGAACTAAAACACATAAAGATAACTCAAAAGCAATATTTTATATGTATATGATTGAAAATGATATTAGCAACAAAGATATTCTTGAAAACAATATTTCCTTCAAAATCTATATTTTTGGAAACAATATTTCTGCATTACTACATGTTTTGGCCGATATTTCTGCAACTCAATATTTAAAATTCAATATTTTGTCCAAACACCCTTGAGTCTGGGTGCTGAAGATGCAAGTTCCCAGGAGATCGAGTTCTGCTGGAAGGAGATGAGATGCTGCTGGAGTCCAGGAAGTGAGTGATGCTGAGGTAGAGTGTCAAATAAAACAGTTGCGGTGTAGGCAGGAAAATGCGTGTCATTGGAAAAGAGTGGAAAGGTAAGTGCCACTAGGGGGCCGTAGGTTCAGTAGAAAGGATCCTGAAAAAGAAGGAGCAGGAGTATGAGTGCCAAAGGAGTATGCATGCCAAAGGCAAGAATGGAGAGGGAGAAGAATTGCCATGGTGGGAAAGTGGCAGGAGGACGAGTGCCAAGGGAGCAAGGGGGGCCAGGAAAATGGTTGCCAAAGGAGGCCGAAACATTCCATCCCATATGAAGTCAGTGTCCAGCAGCATGCTCCTTATGGCTTATGGACCTTTCAAGGGATGGTCTCCTCCTCCACAAGATATTTGAAGTGGTGTTATAGACTAAACAATGCGTGGGAGAGAATAAAAAAACACATCTCATCCTTCTTTTGTTGCTCGGGCAGCATGGGGGTCAATAAAAATGTTTTTTACATTTTGTAGGAGCATTTGTAAAAAATGATGGATTTTTACTAAAGTCCAGTTTTCTTGATTTGTTTGAAAGTCACAAAATTGCAAAATCCTGAAGGGTCTGTCTAAGGCCAGGCATGCATATTCACACAGGTAGGAGTGCATCTATAAAGCCCTGAAAAGAAGATATATAGACAGGCATGTCTAGATCACAGGTAAGCTTGAAGATGTATTATGTATGTATTGATAAAAATAAAACAAAGCATGCAAGGAAGCCTAAAGTGAAATGTGTGTTTAATGAAAAATAGCAAAAAATACAACAAAAGAAGGAAAGCCAACTATATTGGCGACTAACCAGGGCTCTAGCTACTGAAGGCCATAGGAGCATAATAGATCAAATACATAGGATTTGAAATCAGTGTGTATATAGTTGTCTTTAATATATGTCAATGGAGCTTAACCATGTGACACAAACGTGTTGCCTTCAGCAAAAACTTATCCAATGCACAGATGACAGGATCTTCTTCCCTAGAAAGCACAAACTGTCCTTGGGGAGATTATTTCTGTTGTAATTAGTCAATTTATATAAGTTAATAAGTTAGATGTATATAGTTCCATTAAGATACAGTCATTAGATAAATATAGTCCTTATGTTATTAATGTCATTGGCAACATAATGATTTAGATATGGGTGGAATGTAGTTCGTAATGGTATGATCCGTCCTCCCCTATGTGGGAGACTCAGGATGGAATGTTCGGGAGGTGGTAGGGATCTGAAGTGCATGATAGAATGTTGAGAGTTGAGAGAGAAGGAGGTGAAGGAAGGCGCAGAGTGGAGAAGAAGCAATAAAGTCCTATCTTGAAGTAAAGGAGGCTGGAGTGGACTTTGTAATACTGGCGACGAGGAGTGCGTAAGGGGGCACATACTTCTCCACCCCTTTATTTCAGGTTGGTGACTCTCCACCTATCCTGTGTCCTTCTGAGGTGAAATCTTAATGGCAGAAGAATAACTTGGAATTTTAACATAAACTGAACGTAAACAGGAGATCCGGTTTATTTTAACTATTAACTATTAACCAAAGTTTAAGCGCAACATTCGGTTAGAGAGTGAAAGCTAACAAGAATAAACTAAGCTGAAAACGAACAGAAATTTCTTTCTGTAAGGATTGTGAATGTGATTTCGGAGCAACACTAGAGTAATTACCTAGTGCGTTTATATTATTTACATTGGTGGAAGCCTTCGTCAGTTTCACGGTGTCAGTATTTGGCAGACAAGACGAACGGCGGTTTTCTTTGATCTCCTCAGAGTTCGGCTGCGCGAGTGCCGTGTACTTCAGGCAGTTCACAGTGTCAGACAGCGTATTCCTGACGAAGCGGCGGTCTGCTTTGATTTCCTTGGAGGTCGAATGCGCGAGTGCCGGGTGCTTCGGGCCTGACTGGAATTCCCAGCTGACAAGACGAGCGGCAGGTTGTTTTAATCTCCATGTGGTTGGTGTTAATTCGACAGCGAAGGTTCGAAGTGCTTCACGCCTAACTGGGATTCCATTACAGCTGGAAGTGAAGCGAAAACAAATTGAAAAAGGTCAAAGGGAGTTCAACGGGGACGGCTCACAGCACTGAAATTGAAACTAGATGTCTTCGGATTTCCCCAAGGACGAACAAGAGTGAATTGCAAACCGTAAATTAATCGCTGACGGGCACAGCAATTTCGTCTGTCAAGAATTACACATTAGCCTGTTAACAATTACGCTGACAGGCACAGCTTTTCGACAAAATTGAAAATTGAAACTCTTTTACGAATAAATTTGTTTTCTTTGTTGTTTAACTCTGACAGATACAATTTTGTTCTTTAATTTTCAATAGATATTTATTTAAAATTGCACATATATAGATATTCATACAGAGTAATCTAGTGTGTCAGTACAATCTGTTTGTGGTATTCTCTTATGTACCTTAATTAATCATATAGTTCAGTTTTATTGAGAGTCATCACAAAGTAACCTTGACAATGGCAGCAGCAGGAATGTCACAACCAATTCCATTTTTGAATGAGATGGGTGAACCAAATGTACCGTGGAAAGACTGGTTTAAGATTTTTGAGTCTTACTTAATTGCAATTGGAGGGGATAAGTTAAATCCCATTAGGAAGCAACATATTTTGCTTCATAATCTAGGAACTCATGGGAGGAAAATATATGAATCTCTCCCTGATCCAGTCTTCCCGGAAGGGCAAGCCCCAGATGAGTACGTTATTACATACTCGAAGCTAGAAAAGCAGTTTGGAGATAGAGTCAATGTAGTATTAGAAAGACACAAAATAATTTCCCGGTGTCAAAGCAAGCAATAAAGTGTAACGAGTTATATTGCAGCCTTAAGAGGATTGAGTACGTTATGCGAATTCGGAGAATTAAATGATTCTCTAATTAGAGATCAATTAGTTTGTTGTACTAACAACCTTAAAATACAAGAAAAGCTTTTGCAGAAACAGCCAGGTTTGGTAGAAGCAATTGAATTGGCCAAATCAATTGAACATACGGCAATTTGTCTACAGGAAATTAATTCCCCTTCCCCTGATACACATGTAAATGAAGTAGTGGAGGAAGTAAAAGAGGAGAAAATCCTTAAAATTAAGTGTAATGAGAAGCAACCCCAAAAGTATAATGTGAACAGAATGAATTTTACTTGTTTTCGCTGTGGCAGTAACAATCACCTTGCCAATTCCATGTCCTACCAAGCTAGATCTGCAATTTGCAGGAAATGCAATGGGAGAGGTCATTGTGCGAGGGTGTGCAAAGATAATTCCAAATATGGGGATAACAAAAAATCTAGAAGAACTACCGCAATTAATTAAAAAGATTATCTTGCAGGTCAATTGTGAAGATAAAATCAACACCCAATACCCCGTGTGTACAGTCACAATTGATAATGAGAACATAAAAATGTATGCTGACTCATGTTTCCCTATAACCATAATAGATGCAAAGAACTTTCAGAAAATCAAAAGAAATAGTGCAATAGTGCTACAGAATCCTGACATAAGCCCCAAGGGTTACAACAGAGATCCGATAAATTTGAAAGGCATGTTTAAAAGTATCATTTCCTTTAAAGACAGATTCACGGTAGGGAAAGTATATATTGTAGAAGAAGGGTCCAATCTTTTAGGTTGGCAACATCAAAAAGAACTGGGGATAACTTTGGACCCCAATAATCCTGAACAGGTTCTGTGTATTGATAATTCTAATTCTAATTCGGTGAAAGCTTTCATTCAAGAGTTTCCTGAATTTTTTTGTGAGCAACTTGGATTACTTAAAAACTTTCAACATAAAATTAAACTCAAGCCCAAAAGTAAACCCATTGTGCATAAAACCAGACCTATTCCACACTTGCTGAAGCAGTTAGTAAAAAAGGAACTAGAAAAATTAGAGTCACAAGGAATTATCCAACCCATTGAATGCTCCGAATGGTTGGCCCCCATTGTGGTGGCCAAGAAAAGCAATAACAATGAAATCAGGATTTGTGTAGACTTAAGAGACCTAAACAAAAATATTTGGGTTGAGCGGCATCCTCTTCCGAGAATACACGAAATACTGAGCACCATGGGGGAAGCTTCATACTTTTCTGTACTAGACCTCTCGAGTGCATATCATCAAGTCGAATTGCACCCAGAGTCCAAATGGTTAACAGCATTCACCACTCCATTTGGATCTTACATGTTCAACAGGATGCCTTTCGGCCTAGCATCAGCTGTGGCGGTTTTCCAAAAAATCATGCAAAACATCCTAGGCAGTGTATCCAATACGTTGTATTTCCAGGATGATGTACTTATATATGGTGCAACAGAAACCAAGCATGATAAAATACTTAGAGTTGTCCTAGAAAAGTTAAAAGCAGCAGGTCTCACATTAAAGAAAGAGAAGTGCAGACTGAAAGTAAATTCGGTGGAGTACTTAGGGCATGTTATATCCAGGGATGGCTTAAAACCCAAAGTTTCACTCGTTGACGCAGTAACGAATGCCAATGCACCAAAAAACAAAGATGAGCTGAGGTCCTTCGTTGGCCTTGCTGAATTTATGGCCAAGTACGTAAAAAATTTCTCAAAGGTCTCAGCAGATCTTAGAGAACTGTTGAGAAATAAAGTTCCTTTTGAATGGAACGAGTGCCATGACAAAGCGTTTAAGGAAATCAAAACGGCCATTATTAATGCTCCATATTTGTGTACTTTTGACCACCGTAGAAAAACCTTCCTCACAACCGATGCCAGCAAGTTAGGCCTGGGGGCAACCTTATTGCAGATTATTGATGGGGAGGAAAGGATAGTAGCATTCGCTTCAAGAACCTTAAACAAAGCGGAGGCTAACTATTCAGTAATTGAAAGGGAGGCTCTTGCATGCTTCTGGGCGGTAAAACATTTTAAATTTTTGCTGTGGGGCGCTCAATTCACATTACGCACAGACCATAAACCGTTGGTATATATATTTTCCACCAAGTGGTTTAATAATAGCACACCCCGGATAGCTAGATGGATTCTAGCTTTGGAAAATTTCTGCTTCTCAGTGGTGTATCTACCAGGAAATAAAAACTGTGCAGCTGATTTCCTCTAGAACCCCATTAGACTGTACAGAAAATTTTGATGCTTTAGAATACCCTATCTTAGCGGTTGACTTACCATCCATAAGTGATGAGGAGTGGAATTCTGCTACCCAACAAGACAATTCCTTGGCGCTGTTAAGGAAGAAGGCGAGAGAGGGATGGCCCGGGAATAAAAAAGATGTAGAGGACATCATCAAGGAATATTGGGAGGTAAGATTGGAAATTAATGAGAAAGACAATTATATTCTCAGGAATGACAAAATCATACCTCCTACTAATCTCAGACAAAAAATTATCAAACTTGCTCACGAGGGTCATCTTGGAAGAAGTCTTACTAAAGCCCGAGTAAGAGAAAGATTCTGGTTTCCAAACATGGATTCTATGATTGAGGATGAAGTTAAAGAATGCTCCTTTTGTGCTCTAAGTGACAAATCAAAGGTAATACGCAAGACACCCATTTCTCCAGTACAGATTCCTACCAAGCCATGGGTTAAATTAGCGTTAGACATCATTGGACCCCTTAATTTTACGGGTCTACCTACAAGATTTGCGATTGTCCTTATTGACTACCAATCGCATTGGATCACAGTAAAGTTAGTCAACCTTGTTACCACAGAATCAGTCATCAACTTCTTGAAAAATGTATTTAGCATAGAAGGAATTCCAGAAGTTCTTATAACGGACAATGGGGTCCAATTAACTTCGAGCCAAATGAAGCAGTTCCTGGGTTCAATCAGGGTAAAACATCACACCACAGCTTTATATTGTCCCAGAGCCAATGGCTTAGCAGAACGGGCCAATAGAATGATAAAAGAATGTATCCAATTGGCGAGTATTAACAAATTGAGGGGCATATTTATGCTCCGTTTGCGCCGAATTAGCGTCGTTTTTTTCGACGCAAATTCGGCGCAAAACTAACGCCATATTTATACTTTGGCGTTAGACGCGTCTAGCGCCAAAGTATGAGGAAAGAGCGTCATTTTTTTGCGTGAACGCCTTCCTTGCGTTAATGAGATGCAAGGTAGGCGTTCCCGTCCAAAAAAATGACTGCGACACAAATGCGTCGTATTTATACTCCCGGGCAAAAATCACGCCCGGGAGTAGGCGGGGCAAAAAACCCCGCATTTGCGCCTCTTTTAACGCCTGGGTCAGGGCAGGCGTTAAGGGACCTGTGGGCTCAAAATGAGCCCACAGCTGCCCTCCCATGCCCCCAGGGACCCCCCCTGCCACCCTTGCCCACCCCAGGAGGACACCCAAGGATGGAGGGACCCATCCCAGGGACATTCAGGTAAGTTCAGGTAAGTATAAATTTGTATTTTTTTTATATATTTTTTTGGCATAGGGGGGCCTTATTTGTGCCCCCCTACATGCCTCAATGCCCAATGACCATGCCCAGGGGACATAAGTCCCCTGGGCATGGCCATTGGGCAGGGGGGCATGACTCCTGTCTTTACTAAGACAGGAGTCATGTAAATGGCGTCTGGGCGTCGTTAAAAATGGCGCAAATCGGGTGGAGGCGATTTTTTTGCGTCAACCTGACTTGCACCATTTTTAAGACACCCTAACGCCATTTTCCCCAACGCCGGCGCTGCCTGGTGTACGTGTTTTTTTTCCACGCACACCAGGCAGCGCCTGTCTGCTAGCGCCGGCTAACGCCATTCAATAAATACGGCGCCCGCATGGCGCTTCAGAATGGCGTTAGCCGGCGCTAAACTTTTTGACGCTAAACTGCGTTAGCGCAGTTTAGCGTCAAAAAGTATAAATACGGGCCTGAATATTGAAAGTGCCATTAGAGAAATGTTATGGGCATATCATACCACTCCCAACTCGATTACAAAGATCTCACCTTTCTCAGCATTACGGGGCAGAGAACCATGTACTAAATTCTATCCTTCATGGTTGGGTGGGGGCAGACAGTGTAAGAATACTTTTCCAACTGCTAGAACAAAGGTAGTGAAGCACCAGGAAGGTTATAAGGAATGGTATAATACCAAATTTGGTGTTAAGGGACAATGCTGGAAAGTGGGGGATAAAGTCATGATCAGAAAACCAATTGTTTATTCGGGAGGCGGGTGGAAGGATACAAAATTCATGGGTCCTTTTTGCATTTCAGAGGTAAAGAAGAATGTTGTTATTTTAGAAAATGGTCAGTGCTGGAGCATGGACAGAGTTGCAAAATGTGTTCCTTCTACTGCCAAGGTCACAGACAAGAATTCTACATGGAAGGAACCAAGGCGGATGGAGATCAGGGACAAGGTACTGAGAACTCCAAGTAGTCGGATGACCAAACCTCCGGTGTGGAGTAAGGACTACATCAAATAGTCAACAGTTTGTGAATATTGATCATTCCAGGAATTATCGCTAGGTCAAATATAAACTATCCTTTCCAAAGTAAATTCCCTTCCCCATTGTTTGGATATTTTATTTGCGAGGAAGAAGTGTTGTAATTAGTCAATTTATATAAGTTAATAAGTTAGATGTATATAGTTCCATTAAGATAGTCATTAGATAAATATAGTCCTTATGTTATTAATGTCATTGGCAACATAATGATTTAGATATGGGTGGAATGTAGTTCGTAATGGTATGATCCGTCCTCCCCTATGTGGGAGACTCAGGATGGAATGTTCGGGAGGTGGTAGGGATCTGAAGTGCATGATAGAATGTTGAGAGTTGAGAGAGAAGGAGGTGAAGGAAGGCGCAGAGTGGGGAAGAAGCAACAAAGTCCTATCTTGAAGTAAAGGAGGCTGGAGTGGACTTTGTAATAATTTCTTTCTTAAATACAGTGCTAGACTCATTGTTCTCCTAAAATCCCTCTGTTCTTGCCTGGTTCGTAGGCAAGGTTCCTCTTTGTGGAAATGTGGAAATGTGGAAATGTGCAACCATTACTGAAAATTTCTCACAGGCCTACTTGAATCTGGAAGCACAAAATCGCTGTGGAACAACTTCCATATCTAATTATAAAATGTGAGTATAGTCTTGATCGTATGTGAACTGGTTAATACTGTATTGCATAACAATATATAAGTATGGTGTAAACAGGGCTTAGGTTTACCCAGTACTTATTGGATATGGCACTGATCTATGATTTTATCAGTAGCTTTCTGGCAGAACTGAATTGCCAAATTGACATTATGTCAGCAATACCAGATTTGTTCGAGGAAAAGCCATGCTTCGCTTCTATTCCTCACGATCTTTCAAAATTACTCTTAGCATCTCTAGCACACTTTTAAAGCCTCCTTTTTAATCCATCCTCACCCATACACTGGATGCTATGATGCAACAAGTGCATAAGCATATCCACTTCCCAACGGATGGAGGTAGCAACAGTGAGATGATGCAAGATTGTTGTCACTCGGCTGGATCCACATGTTGTTTGAGCAATAGATTGTACTCGTGGCGTTATAACACCTAGAGAATGGGAGCAGGTGAGTTGCAACAGGAATTTTTGACATTAACAATGTTAATGCTTTGTATGATATCAACTACTGTTTTACCAACATCTGTCGAAGGGTTCCAGGATGCAAAATTAAGCCGTTATTGCACTCTTGAAAGCAGTCAGTTGAAGGTGACTGCAGATGGCCTCATAGGTGCCTCAGATCTTTCGGTTCGGGCGAGTGCTTTTGTTATTAGTGCAGTTTAATGGTTGTTTGGTACTGCTCTAACTCACACTTCACAGACGTATTGCTCGTTTGAGCTACCGTTGTAGCACCCCGGAAGAGTGAAAGTCCAATATTTGTAGTAATTGCTATCGGTACAAGTTCACACACGCATATTTTTAACAAACTACATAACAGTTTGAAAATCTAATGCATTGACATTCTCTTGTATCACATGTACTCTCTCTCCCTGTATGTCTTGTTGTAAGATGATGAGAATGATTCTATATCGTGTGGAGATGAGAAGCACAGATATTGTACTTTCATATGGATGTAGGGTAGACAGAATCAATGTTTTAAATGCAGCTAGGAATGTGTGAAATTTGAGTAATTTGCTTTTGCTATAATTACGCAAAAGTTTGGGAAAATTTATAAAAATGATGCATGGTTACCCAAAATGCAAATCTGTTATTTAGTGCTACATTTTGGAGTGAAATGTGTCCTGACTCCAAAAATGCATTTCCTACAACAACAAAAAAACACAAAAAACAAAATTACAACAGTCACTCGTGCTCTTGTTCGCGTTGTTGCTATGCTTCAGTCATGCGATTTTCCCACTTCAGCTGTTTGGCATAAAGGTGTAATTTGAAGAATTTCGTGTAACAAGCAACGTGGAATTCCAGAAGTTATGCAAATGAATCCAGCTTAATTTATATTACACCCCAATCTAGTTGAACCACTTCTATGGCCGTCTTTTAAATGGAAGTGTTAGACACTGCACATTACCTGTAAGGTTGCATAATATTTTTTAACATCCTGTAGCAAGGCATACTCACGATATTACTATATTTACTGAGGCCGCCAAGGATACCATGAAGGAAATTCATATTTGAGGTGTTAGGAAGCTATAATGTTTTTTTGCCTCTGCTTTGGCTTCGAAGGTCATGCACCATGAATGTAGCTCCATATTAATATGTATGCGAACACTTTATGACACAGAGGTTCTCTTTCCCAAATTTGAAAGCTACAGAGAATCCTAGAAGTAGCCCGACAACTCTGCAAACTACATATTTATTATATCTCATATCTCAACTTACATTTACACTGTGCATGATATATTGAGCCATCCATCAATCAATCAATCAATGACACTTATAAAGCGCGCTACATACCCGTAGGGTCTCAAGGCGCTGGGGGGGGGGGGGTGCCGCTACTGCTCGAATAGCCAGGTCTTCAGCTTCTTCCTGAAGGAGAGGTGGTCTTGGGTCAGGCGCAGGTCGGTCGGGAGGGAGTTCCAGTTCTTGGCGGCCAGGTAGGAGAAGGACCTTCCTCCTGTAGTCGCTCTTCGGACGCGGGGGACGGCGGCGAGGGCGTGGTTGGCTGATCGGAGGTGGCGCGTGGGAGCGTAGAAGTTGACTCGGCTGTTGAGGTAGCTCGGGCCTTGGTCGTGTAGGGCTTTGTGTGCGTGGGTGAGGAGGCGGAAGGTGATTCTCTTGTTGACGGGGAGCCAGTGCAGGTCTCTCAGATGTCCGGAGATGTGGCTGGATCGTGGGATGTCGAGGATGAGTCTGGCTGAGGCGTTCTGGATCCGCTGGAGTCTCTTCTGGAGCTTGGCGGTGGTACCGGCGTAGAGGGCGTTACCGTAGTCCAGTCGGCTGGTGACGAGGGCCTGGGTGACGGTCCTCCTGGTCTCGGTGGGGATCCACCAGAAGATCTTCCGAAGTGTGCGTAGGATGTTGAAGCACGCCGAGGAGACGTTGTTGACCTGCCTGGTCATGGAGAGGGAGGAGTCCAGGATGAAGCCCAGGTTGCGTGCATGGTCTGTCGGTTTGGGTGCGGTGCCCAGGGCGGGAGGCCACCAGGAGTCGTCCCAGGCGGAGGGTGAAGAGCCCAGGATGAGAACCTCCGTCTTGTCCGAGTTCAGTTTCAGGCGGCTGGTCGTCATCCACTCGGCTACCTCTTTCATCCCTTCGTGCAGGTTGGCTCTGGCGGCGGCGGGGTCCATGGCACTGGACCACACTTCCAGTTACAGACACTCGGACCCAGATGTAAAAGCAATACACTATGCCCTGGCCCATCACGTCAACTTTCTGCTTTTCAAAATAATTCCCCTTTCCCCTACTTCAAACAATCTTGCTGTAGTGGAAGGCCTTCCCCAACCCAGCTGGCCATGCTCTGGAAATGAATTTCAGCAATTATACAATTCGGTGATATTCTTCTCCATTTTGGATTGCTGAGGACCTGGTGACTCCGATTCAGATTTATTTTAAGATGAGGTTACTCATGTAAAACAAGTTGTGTACCTGGATGCACTTTTGAAACTTTTTTCACTTTCTGCTACACCTCTAGCTTACACTCTGCTACGTTATCTGCACACCATGATTGGAGCATGTCTTTGTTGATCAACCATCATTCCAAAAACCTCAGCCCATTTATGTCATACCTCAAGGCAACTGCTTTATATCATGCACTCCAAAAGGGCCCTAAAAAACTCGATGTGAAACTGTCTGCTACATTGACCCATTAGGTTTATAAAGTGATATTTTGTTATACAAATCTATTGGCCTTATATAAAGTTTAATGGCAGGGTACTATGTCACAAACATGACAGATACATTGGAAATGTTTTATACCTTATGGCACTTGTAATACGGGCAACAGGATATCCATCACATTTAGACAGAGTATCCCAGATGCCAACATTGAAATAAGCCCCTTTATATTGAAAAGCAAATGTTAGAATTTTAGCCATTGATGTTCCAACATACACTGCACATTTCTTGTAAGATTGCATAACATTTGTCAACATTAATACATTAAAAAGAATGGTGGTCAGGCATGACAGGGTGTCTGCAATAAATGTATACCAATCCTGGGGACCCATTGGGCATGGCTGTTAGGCGTCTGCATGCCATGATTGATTCTGAGCTATTATAGGATGTCTGTTGTACTTTGTGCCTATGATGAGAGCCACCCAAGCTAAGTTCCTGCGTAAATTCAATGATGGGAATGGGCCCATGTCAAGTTGTCCATTGTGATGTATTCCCATGCTACAGACTGCACCAAATCTGGAACTCCTTATTGTTAGAAATGGGGTTTCTGGTTGGCTAGGGTATGCACCTCAGCCAGGCAGAACCTACCCACTCTAGTCAGAGCAAGGGAGTTATACGACTAAGATAACCCCTGCTCACCCACTTGGTAGCTAGGCACGAGCAGTCAGGCCTATCCCAGAGGCAATGTGTAAAGCGTTTGCACAACACACACAACACACGTGACGCAAAGTGTACACCACAAAGTAAACACAACACTGAGCTATGTAAAAATAATCTGTATTGCACAAAACATAATTAGACCAATGTTAGAAATGGGGTCCTTGGTTGACAGTCAGGTTCCCCCCTGTTCAAGCAAAGACCCTCACTCTAGTCAGGGTAAAAGAGAATCACCCTCAGCTAACCCCTGCTTACCCCCTTGGTAGCTTGGCAGAGCAGTAGGCTTAACCTCAGAGTGCTAGGCGTAAAGTATTTGTACCAACACACACAGTAACTCAATGAAAACACTACAAAATGACACAACACAGGTTTAGAAAAATAGGAAATATTTATCTAAACAAAACAAGACCAAAACGACAAAAATCCACCATACACAAGTCAAGTTATTAATTAAAAATCAAAAAGAGTCTTTAAGTAGTTTTAAAAACACACTAGCGCTGCTAGAGTGAAAATGTACCTGGTGTGCGTCAAAAATAACCCCGCACGGGCGGGCGTGCGTCGAAAATAACTCTGCACGGCGGTACTCGAGTCAAAAATCCAGCCGCACGATGAGTTGACGATCCAGCCGCGCAGGTTGCGATCTCCCAGCCTCCGTCAGCGATGCTACGCGTCGTTTCTCCTGCTCCTTGCGTCGATTCTTCGGTCGCGTTTCCTGCGAGCGTCGTTTCTCAGCCGCGGAGCTGGCGGCGCGTCGTTTTTCAGCACCGATCGGATTCGCGTCGATCTTTTCCCCGCACAGCACTCTGTGCGTGGATTTTCTTGTCTTTAGGCTGCCAGCTTCTCCTTTCAGGGTCCCAGGACTGGATGGGCACCACAGGGCAGAGTAGGAGTCTCTCCAGAGGCTCCAGGTGCTGGCAGAGAGAAGTCTTTGCTGTCCCTGAGACTTCAAACAACAGGAGGCAAGCTCTAGATCAAGCCCTTGGAGATTTCTTCTCAAGATGGAAGGCACACAAAGTCCAGTCTTTGCCCTCTTACTGTGGCAGAAGCAGCACTGCAGGAAAGCTCCACAAAGCACAGTCACAGGCAGGGCAGCACTTCCTCCTCAGCTAACAGCTCTTCTCCAGGCAGAGGTTCCTCTTGATTCCAGAAGTGTTTCTGAAGTCTGTAGATTTGGGTGCCCTTCTTATACCCATTTTAGCCTTTGAAGTCACCTTTCTTCAAAGGGGACTCACACCTACTTGTGAAATCCTGCCTTGCCCAGGCAAGGCCTCAGACACACACCAGGGGGTTGGAGCCGGCATTGTTAGAGGCAGGCACAGTCCTTTCAGATGAGAGTGACCACTCCACCCCTCCCTCCTAGCAGAGATGGCTAATCGGGAAATGCAGGTTACACCCCAGCTCCCTTTGTGTCACTGTCTGGTGTGAGGTGAAAAACAACCCAACTGTCAAACTGACCCAGACAGGGAATCCACAAACAAGGCAGAGTCACAGAATGGTTTAAGCAAGAAAATGCTCACTTTCTAAAAGTGGCATTTTCAAACGCACAATCCTAAAATCAACTTTACTAAAAGATGTATTTTTAAATTGTGAGCTCAGGGACCCCAAACTCCACATGTCCATCTACTCTCTAGGGGAATCTACGCTTTAATCATATTTAAAGGTAGCCCCCATATTATCCTATGAGAGAGACTGTCCTTGCAACAGTGAAAAACGAATTTAGCAGTATTTCACTGTCAGGACATATAAACCACATTACTATATGTCCTACCTTATCCATACACTGCACCCTGCCCTTGGGGCTACCTAGGGCCTACCTTAGGGGTGCCTTACATGTAGGAAAAGGGAAGGTTTAGGCCTGGCAAGTGGGTACACTTGCCAAGTCGAATTTACAGTGTAAAAATACACACACAGACACTGCAGTGGCAGGTCTGAGACATGATTACAGAGCTACTTATGTGGGTGGCACAACCAGTGCTGCAGGCCCACTAGTAGCATTTGATTTACAGGCCCTGGGCACCTCTAGTGCACTTTACTAGGGACTTAACAGTAAAACAAATATGCCAATCATGGAGAACCAATCACATACAATTTCACTCAGAGAGCATATGCACTTTAGCACTGGTTAGCAGTGGGAAAGTGCTCAGAGTTCAAAAGCCAACAGCGACAGGTCAGAAAAAAGATAGGAGGCAGGAGGCAAAAAGACTGGGGATGACCCTGCATAAGCAAAAGTCCAACACGACCCCCTACCAGCCTAAAGCCAGGGGAGAACAATCAATACCTTGATGTACTTCCCTGATTGGGGCGATAGAACAAGGACCCAGGCCCACAACAGCAGGGGCATGTTCCAGTTCTACGCCTTCCTGACTCCAGTTGGATCCCTCTGTCCATACTCTCAGGGCCCACTAAGCTAACCCATGGGGAACCCTTCTCCACATCTACAGACACCATCTGTGCAGCACCTAACTTTACTTTGCTCACAGATGAATTGCAATGGGCAGATAGTACCACCAGGGCCAACACAGTGGTGTTGCCCACTCCACCCCCGGGGTGTGACTCTCGTCCCCCCCCTAGGGGCAACTCTGTCCACCAGGACAGCAAGCCACGGTGGCCCCGGACAACTGTCAGGGATGAGAGCCCGACCTCAGGCCTCTCCAACCACTGTGACTGCGGAGAGTGGGGGGCGGTAGCCCCAGGTGCCTGGCACCCTTTGACCACTCTCTCTTCCACCAGGTCAGGGATGACAATCTGACCCTGGTCCTCCCCTCTGGGGCTCAGTACCCTTCCTGCAGAAGCGGCACCCCCAGAGTCAAAAACTGTCAGGGTGCTTGTAGAAGCAGTCCTGCACAATTCTTCCACCAGTGCAGGGCTGTTAACCTGCAACTGGTCCGCCAACCTGGGGTCTGTACCTTCAGGTTGGACCAGGGCCAGGGGTGAGGCTCTTTCTCCCCTGTCCCTACTCTCAGGGTTCTGCACCCCTCCCCTCAGGGAGAGTACCCCTTGAAATCACACCAGGGGGGGTGATTGGGCAAACCGCCCACCCCTTCAGGTCAGGGTTTACCCCCTGCACCAGATCCTCCAGTCCAGGGTCTGTACCCACAGACTGGACCACTGCCTGGCAACCCAGGACTTCCTGGGGGGCATACCTACCCCCCACCAGGTCAGAGTTTACCCTCTGAACCTGGTCATCCAACCCAGGGTCACCACCCTGCGGTTGAACCACTGCCTGGCACACCAGGACTTCCAGGGGGGCACACTTACCCCCCTCAAGGGACACACTGTCCCCAAGGGCCACACAAGAGTCTGGCTGGCGCAGGTCTCCTGACCTCTGCCCATCTGACAGAGTCTGGATTCCCCCCAACCCCGAAATGGTCTTACCAAGGTCATTCCTGGGGGGCTCTGCTCTCAGAGCTGACCCCTGACCCTCCAGGTTCTCCACTGGGGTCCGCAACCCCCTCTCAACCCTCTGTCTGGACTTCTGCACCCCCTCACTAGGAGTGGTACTGCCAGACACCAGAACTGGTGGGACGCTGGCTACAGCCGCCCCCCCAAGTTCTCCTGACACTGTGGGGTCTCCCTCAACAGATGGCCCTATGGTACAGGCTAGGCTCCCCTCCTGGTGTTCCCTCATGGAACCCTCCAGGACCTGGGACCGGATCTCGGGCACCTTGGACCTCAGCCCATCCCCATTCCCTCTCCTCAGAGACTGGACATGGGGTCCCTCACCCATCCCACTACACTGGGACCTACCTGGGACACTACAATCCTTCCCTACCTCACCTGTTTGGGAAATACCTAGACCACTCCTCTCAGGAGCACCCCCAAATGCCTCTTCAGACTCTCTGGTACTCACCAAGAGGTCTGCCTCCATTGTAAGCTCCCTGGGGTCAGAGAACTCACACTCCACCTGGTGTTGGCGTAGCTCTGGAAAATAAGGACTAGGCATATGCTCTCCAGCAATTACATCACTCAGCCCCTTACATGAATTAACCAAAGTACCCTTCACCCAACCATCCAGTGACTCTGCTTTGGAAAAGCACCCCACATCACCCTTCTGAGACTGGTGAGACAGTACCTGACTGTCCCTGACACTCAACCCACACTCTTCTGGGATGTCTTCACACTCCATAACCAGGACTTCTACCTGGGGGGAACCCCTCTCCCTGTCACTCTCACCTAGAGTCAGTAGAGTGTCCTTCCCACCAGTAGGAATATGACTCCCCATGCCAGTTCCCCAATCCACCTCAGGGACCCTGTGCACCACTGGAGCTACCTCATACCCCTGAACCTCCTGGTGTGTGTTAACTCCCTCCTTCAAGTAGGGCACCACATCTCTGGGCATGTGCATTTCTTCAGCAGCACTAGATATAAAATTGTTGCTGCCACCATTCCAGCTGGATTCAGCCCTCATGACTTCCAGCGGTTTCAATTTAAGCTTGTAAGCATAAATCATCCTTTGTATCTCGAAGTCCCTTTCCCACTTGTCATACTCCCTTTGCATCCTCAACTTTTCTGCCTCCAACCGGCGAACCCTTTCTGCCTGTCTGTCCTGCACATCTTTAGGAGTCAGACCCTTAGACAACACCCTGCTACCCCTCCTGGGACCCTCCCCCCAGGCGTAACAGGTACCTCCATTACACCACTGTGTATCCTCTCCACTTCCCCACCCACATTCTCCTCCTCTGTGTGCCCTCCAGCCTTCTTGATTGTCACCCCTGCCCTCTGTGCCTTTTGCAGCTCCCCCTCCCTGGTGGAGCTCTTAGTGGGACAGTCAAGATCTTTAAGGAACTGTTTCAATTGAGCAACTGAGTACTCCTTCAGTTTCTCCATTTCAAACACAGCTCCAGCTGTTGCATCTCCAGATTGAGACATGATGGTCACAAGTGCAAAGTTCCAAAGGCAGAAAATAAGTTTCCAATGAAGTAAAAAGAATCAGTCAAGGGATCAGCAAAATCATGGAAGTAGAACAAAAAGGAGTCCTTAAGAGAAAAAGCAAAAGATCACCAAACAAGTAGTATGTGGTCACGTAGTGGTCTGAGATCAAAACAGTAGTGTACACTTAATCACTGTATGTCAAGTACAAATACAAGTCCAAATCCCGACCGCTGATCACCAATGTTAGAAACGGGGTCCTTGGTTGACAGTCAGGTTACCCCCCTGTTCAAGCAAAGACCCTCACTCTAGTCAGGGTAAAAGAGAATCACCCTCAGCTAACCCCTGCTTACCCCCTTGGTAGCTTGGCAGAGCAGTAGGCTTAACCTCAGAGTGCTAGGCGTAAAGTATTTGTACCAACACACACAGTAACTCAATGAAAACACTACAAAATGACACAACACAGGTTTAGAAAAATAGGAAATATTTATCTAAACAAAACAAGACCAAAACGACAAAAATCCACCATACACAAGTCAAGTTATTAATTAAAAATCAAAAAGAGTCTTTGAGTAGTTTTAAAAACACACTAGCGCTGCTAGAGTGAAAATGTACCTGGTGTGCGTCAAAAATAACCCCGCACGGGCGGGCGTGCGTCGAAAATAACTCCGCACGGCGGTACTCGAGTCAAAAATCCAGCCGCACGATGAGTTGACGATCCAGCCGGGCAGGTTGCGATCTCCCAGCCTCCGTCAGCGATGCTACGCGTCGTTTCTCCTGCTCCTTGCGTCGATTCTTCGGTCGCGTTTCCTGCGAGCGTCGTTTCTCAGCCGCGGAGCTGGCGGCGCGTCGTTTTTCAGCCGCCGATCGGATTTGCGTCGATCTTTTCCCCACACGGCGCTCTGTGCGTGGATTTTCTTGTCTTTAGGCTGCCAGCTTCTCCTTTCAGGGTCCCAGGACTGGATGGGCACCACAGGGCAGAGTAGGAGTCTCTCCAGAGGCTCCAGGTGCTGGCAGAGAGAAGTCTTTGCTGTCCCTGAGACTTCAAACAACAGGAGGCAAGCTCTAGATCAAGCCCTTGGAGATTTCTTCTCAAGATGGAAGGCACACAAAGTCCAGTCTTTGCCCTCTTACTGTGGCAGAAGCAGCACTGCAGGAAAGCTCCACAAAGCACAGTCACAGGCAGGGCAGCACTTCCTCCTCAGCTAACAGCTCTTCTCCAGGCAGAGGTTCCTCTTGATTCCAGAAGTGTTTCTGAAGTCTGTAGATTTGGGTGCCCTTCTTATACCCATTTTAGCCTTTGAAGTCACCTTTCTTCAAAGGGGACTCACACCTACTTGTGAAATCCTGCCTTGCCCAGGCAAGGCCTCAGACACACACCAGGGGGTTGGAGCCGGCATTGTTAGAGGCAGGCACAGTCCTTTCAGATGAGAGTGACCACTCCACCCCTCCCTCCTAGCAGAGATGGCTAATCAGGAAATGCAGGTTACACCCCAGCTCCCTTTGTGTCACTGTCTGGTGTGAGGTGAAAAACAACCCAACTGTCAAACTGACCCAGACAGGGAATCCACAAACAAGGCAGAGTCACAGAATGGTTTAAGCAAGAAAATGCTCACTTTCTAAAAGTGGCATTTTCAAACGCACAATCCTAAAATCAACTTTACTAAAAGATATATTTTTAAATTGTGAGCTCAGGGACCCCAAACTCCACATGTCTATCTACTCTCTAGGGGAATCTACGCTTTAATCATATTTAAAGGTAGCCCCATATTATCCTATGAGAGAGACAGTCCTTGCAACAGTGAAAAACGAATTTAGCAGTATTTCACTGTCAGGACATATAAACCACATTACTATATGTCCTACCTTATCCATACACTGCACCCTGCCCTTGGGGCTACCTAGGGCCTACCTTAGGGGTGCCTTACATGTAAGAAAAGGGAAGGTTTAGGCCTGGCAAGGGGGTACACTTGCCAAGTCGAATTTACAGTGTAAAAATACACACACAGACACTGCAGTGGCAGGTCTGAGACATGATTACAGAGCTACTTATGTGGGTGGCACAACCAGTGCTGCAGGCCCACTAGTAGCATTTGATTTACAGGCCCTGGGCACCTCTAGTGCACTTTACTAGGGACTTAACAATAAAACAAATATGTCAATCATGGAGAACCAATCACATACAATTTCACACAGAGAGCATATGCACTTTAGCACTGGTTAGCAGTGGGAAAGTGCTCAGAGTTCAAAAGCCAACAGCGACAGGTCAGAAAAAAGATAGGAGGCAGGAGGCAAAAAGACTGGGGATGACCCTGCATAAGCAAAAGTCCAACAACCAACATTAAACGTAAATAATACCCTGCTACCTTAGCAGTTGTCTGATCATTACCCAAGGTTACTAATACTCTGCAAGAATACGCAGTTGTCACATTAGAACACGTAAGTACTCAGAATTCTGCAACATAAGCAATAGTCAGGAATTACAATAAGAGTTATATGCACTTGTCATGAACAATTCCTAAATACCCATAAAAGGAACATTAGAGAATATCTCACAAGTCATATAAATACATTTCTGCTCGTCATGCTCATAAAAGAAACATTAGCATATATGTAAAAACGTCACACACAGGTAGGTAATATGTAAACCAAAGAAGTGTGGATTGCAACTATTATTGGTCCCTTAAAAAGTACCTGGTTGGATGAAGAGGCACTTCCAGTGCCTCGAAGGCGAACAATGGGGCCCTCAGCACTCCTATGCGCAAAACGGGGGCCTCGAATTTCCTTGGGAGGAGAAGAGGGCGGCACGCACCTCCTCAATCCTGTTAATGGACCCCTCTGGGGACAGGTATTACTGAGGGCCTCCCTAGGCCTCTACCGGCTTTCACGAGGGGGGCCCGAGTCAGAGAAATCTTTTCAGAAAGGAGGGGGGTGCCACGCGCCGCCTCCGATTTGAAAACGGGTCCCTCCAGGCACCTGCAAACTCCTGGGGTCTCCCTGGGCCTCCGTCGGCCCTTCCACGGGGAGAGACCCCCTACAACAATGCCACTGGCCCATGAGGGGGCCAACTAGGAAGCCGGCGGTCCTAGGCTACCACCTGGCCGCCCGACAAAGAAAAGTCCTCTGGGACTTCTACAGGTGAGGGAGAGGCATCCTCCTCTCCCTCTGACGATGTCCTGGCCCAAGGCAGTGTCTACCGGTGCCCCGGGGGTGCTACACGGAGCGGTCCTCGCCCCGGAGGCACCAACAGGAGCACACTTGCTCCAGAGGAAAGGAGAGGTTTTCTTTGGCCCTGGGGGCACTGAGATGAGCGCGGAGAGCGCGGACCTCACGCTCCGAGAGAATTCAAAAGCCGTAGAGAGTGCAAGGGGCTCTTAGAGGCTCCCGGGCTGCGGCGGTGCTCTTGAGGGATCAGCAATAAAACGCTTTTCACAGCGCTAGAGCCAAATCTGCAGCCTGGGCTGCGGCTGTGATTTTTCCTCAACAATAAAAAGAGCGCTTTTTGGAAAGCGCTTTGGGCAAAGTTTGTAGAGATTGTTTGCAGGGGTCAGGGGCCACAGCATCCTGCCCCTGGAAGCAAGCCAGACAAGAAGGAGTACAGGGCTGGTGGGCCCAGCTACAGGCCAGCACAAGGGGTGCAGATGTTGGCAGTTCCTCCTAGTGACTAGGCAGGTCACAGGTCAGCACAACAGCATCAGTCCAAGGTGGTTTCCTGGTGAGTCCATTCATCAGCGTTCTGTGTCCAGTTTCAAGTGCCAAGAATGTTCAAATTGTGGGGAAAATTCCCCTGTACTTATACTGGGTTTACAGTGTGTTTTACAATGGCAGGGAGAGGAGGTTCTAGCCAGTTACAACTGGTTCTGGGAGTGCCCCCTCTCTCCTTTCAGCACAGGCTCCAAACATCAGTGGGGGGTTAACGACCCTATTGTGTGAGGCCAGGGCACAGCCTTTACAAATGCAGGTGTGCCCCGCCTCTTCCTTCTCTCAGCCCAGGAAGGCTTTACAATATGTAGATGCACCTCTGTGTCACCTCCACCCTCCCTGTGTTCAGGCTGTCTGAGAAGTATGCACAAAGCCCCAACTGTCAGTCTGCCCAGATGTGGATTGGAGACAAGCTGCAAAACACCAAAGTCATAACCACAGATAAATGCGCACTTTCTAGAAGTGGCATTCCTGTGATAGTAATAAAAAATACACCTACACCAGTAAGCAGCATTTCTCACCACTATCACAACCATACCAAACATGCCTACGCTACCCCTCATAAATTAGACAATACCCCTCACACATAAGGCAGGGCATCTCCAATGCAATCCTATGAGGAGGCAGCACTCACAGCAGTGAGACACCAAGTTAGGCTGTTTGTCACTACGAGGACAGGCCACGCAACATGGCACATGCCCTTCCTTCTACATACATGGCACCCTGCCCAAAGGGCCAGCTAGAGCATGCCTTAGGTGTGACTTACATGTAGTAAAAGGGGAGTTCTGGGCCTGGCAAGTAAATTTAGATGCCAGGTCCCTGTGGCAGGAAACTGCGCACTCAGGCTCTGCACTAGCAGGCCTTAAATAGGTTTGACTGGCTACTTTAGTGGGTGGCGCAAGCAGCGCTGCAGGCCCACTAGTAGCATTTAATTTACAGGCCCTGGGTATAGGGATACCACTTTACAAGGGACTTATAGGTAAATTAAATATGCCAATTAGGTATAATCCAATCATACCAATTTTGTAAGGAAGAGCACATGCACTTTAGCACTGGTTAGAAGTGAAAAAGTGCTCAGAGTCAAAACGTCAGCCAACAAAGGTCAGAAAAATAAGGAGGCAAAAGGCAAAAAGTCTGAGCGATGACCCTGTAAAAGGGCCAGGTCCAACATGACCCCCTACCAGCCCAAAGCCAGGGGAGAGCAATCAATACCTTGATGGACTTCCCTGCTTAAGGCGGTGGAACCAGGACCCTGGCCTGCAACTGCAGGGGCATGATCCAGTTCTACGCCAATCTGAACCCAGTTGAATACCTCTGTCTATGCTCCCAAGACAATCAAAGCTAACCCATGGAGGCGTCCTAGTTTTCTGTGCCAGAGCCAGGTCACAGGCCAGCCCGGGGCCTCTGGTCTCTGAAGCCTCTCAGAGTGGGGGGCGGGAGCCCCAGGTGCATAGCATCCTGTTTCCACTCTCCTTCCCACCAGTTCAGGAGCTACCCCCTGCCACTGGTCTTCTAGCCTAGGGACTGGTCCCAGAGCCTGAATTCCATTTACATTCTTCTTTGTTTTCCAGTGTTTCTAATCATTTCATCCCTTTTGCACACTCTCTGTGTTTTTTGTCCTGCGATCTCCCCTTCTTCTCCTTAGTTTTATAAAATGTATTCTTTGTTTAATCTGCCTTTTACTTGTTTTCTCTCTTCCAGTCTTTCGTTCAAATTGCAGTCTATCATTCTTACTTGATACAGTTCCTATGCTCTGTGTGCATTTCCAGCTGTATTTAATTTCCAGCTTTGTCTTCCTACTTTCCTCTTGCAACAGTTCCATAACTTAGTTTGGTTTGCCTTTCTATGTTCGTTCTTCCTTTTTACCATATTTCTCTTGCATGCTTGCTACGTGTCTTATGTTTATTGTGCTGGACCTGCTCCAGTCAGCCTCCTGCTATGCTCTTTTGTTTGCAAGCCTCATGCTTAAATGCTGGTCTCTATTGCCTTACAGATGCTGTTTACTTGATGCAATCTTGTTTAGCTCATCATATCTTTCTCCTGGGTTCTAAAGCCCTCATTTAGCATATGGCGGGCTGTACTCAGATCTTCCTGGCAAGCTGAGGAATGTACTACGCTGCCCCTGCAGACTATGGACCTCCATTCTTTGAGAACTGTGCCTCGAAGGTTGATATATATATAAGCCTTCAGCTGAGCCATTGCTAAGGCTTTGCTTGGGGGCAGCATGTTCAGTGTGGACACACATCATAGTTGTTTGTTTAATAACCCATTTGTCGCCATGGACGTAATGGTTACGTCCATGGCAGCGCCTGTGTGGCGCCATGGACGTAACCATTATGTCCTGGGACCGGCCCTCGGGGGAAGCGCTAGCACTCCCCCTGAGGGCCACCCCCCCCAACCCCCAGGCCAGGGCTGAAAGGGGAATCCCTTCCCCTTCCACCCCCGCCCCCCTCTGCCCCCCCATGACGTCATGAAAGGGTGAAAGACGCGGTGGAAGCCATTTGCTTCCAGCGTGTCTAAGGAGAAGGTGAGTTTTTCACCTCCGTGTGGGGGGGGGGGGGAATGCCTCTGAAAGAGGCATAGAGGGAAAGGAAAGGGTTTTCCTTTCCCTCGATGCCTCTTTAAGCATTCCTGCTACCCGATCGCGATGTGATCGGGCAGCAGGAATGCCCACTAGACATCAGGGATTTGTGTATGTGTGTGTGTGTTTTTAGTGTGGGGGAGCGACCCCTTGGGCAAGAGTCGCTCCCCTTAGGGGGCCAATGTATTTTTTGTCGTTTCTGCCCCCCTTGGGGTAGGATTGGCCTTATTTTTAGGCCGATCTGCCCCCAAGGGGGGCAGAACGACCCAAGACACCAGGGATTTTATTGTTGGTTTTTTTTTGTGTTGGGGGCGGCGCCTTGGGCAAGGGTCACCCCCAGGGGCCCATATGTATTATTGGGCAGTTCTGCCCCCCTTGGGGGCAGATAGGCCTATTTTTTAGGCCTTTCCGCCCCCAAGGGGGGCAGAATCCCAATAGCGCCAGGGATACTATATGTGTGTATGTGTGATTTGTATGGGGGGTGTGGCCCTTTGGGCAAGTGTCTCTCCTCCTGGGGGGCCTATGTATTTATCGCCGTTTCTGCCCCCCTTGGGGGCAGATTGGCCTTATTTTCAGTCCGATCTGCCCCCAAGAGGGGCAGAAAGCCACTAGACACCAGAGATTTTATTGTTGTTTTTTGTTTTTTGTGTTGGGGCGGCCCCTTGGGCAAGGGTCGCCCCCAGGGGCCCATATGTATTATTGGGTAGTTCTGCCCCTCTTGGGGGCAGATAGGCCTATTTTTTTAGGCCTTTCTGCCCCCAAGGGGGGCAGAATCCCCATAGCGCCAGGGATACTATATGTGTGTTTGTGTGCTTTGTGTGGGGGTGTGGCCCCTTGGGCAAGGGTAGCTTCCCTTGTGGGGCCAATGTATTTATCACCGTTTCTGCCCCCCTTGGAGGCAGTTTGGCCTTATTTTTAGACCGATCTGTCCCCAAGGGGGGGCAGAAAGCCACTAGACACCAGGGATTTTATTGTTGTTTTTTTTTTTTTTTTGTGTTGGGGGGCGGCCCCTTGAGCAAGGGTCGGCCCCCATGGGCACAAATGCATTATTGGGCAGTTAATCCCCATAGCACTAGGGATAATGTATGTGTGTGTGCTTTGTGTGGGGGTGGCCCCTTGGGCAAGGGTCGCCCCCCAAAGGGGGCAATGTAATCTGGGCGATTTCTGCCCCCCTTGGGGGTAGATTGGCCTATTTTTTGGAGGCCCTTCTGTCCCCCGGTAGGGGGCAGAAACCATGAAGATGCCAGGGATTATTATTTTTTCTTTTGTTTTTTTTTGTGTTGGGGGGTTCCCCCTTGGGCAAGGGTCGCTCCCAAGGGCCAAAAATCACTATTGGGCAGTTCTTTTTTTTTAGGCCCATCTGCCCCCAAGGGGGGCAGAATCCACTTAGCGCCAGGGATCCTGTGTGTGCTTTGTGTGGTGGGGTTGGTCCCTTGGGCAAGGGTCACCCCCAAAGGGGGCAATATAGTCTATGGAATTTCTGCCCCCCTTGGGGGTAGATTGGCCTATTTTTTTTAGGCCCATCTTCCCCAAGCAGAGAACACTAGACACGAGGGAAAATTTTAAAATGGTTGGTGGCGGGGTGTTTGTCAACTGGCGAAGTATTTGCTTTAATGATATTAACAGTTTTTCTCCTTTTTGTTCTAGTTCAAAGCTTTTGCTGACTTTGCTTTGGCTTGTTGCAGTTTTGGCAGTAGTTGTACTGCGGTTTGCGTAGTTGCATGTTTTAGGTAAGTAAATACATTTACTCCAAGTGAGTATTGTTGCCGTGCATGAATGACATGTTTGTAGGTGGTGTACTGAAGGCAGGATTGTGTGTGAAATTGTCCTTAGATTTATGCACAATGATTGTGTTGTCTTATGTCTAAATTGCTTTTTTTTCTCTCTTTTTAGTGGGATATCATTGGTGATTGCTGTGGCTGTGCAGAGTAGTTGCAGGTGAGTCAAGCTTTTTCAGGCAAGTGAGCAGTATAGTTTTTGAGTTTATAGCTCTTAGTGATAAAGCTACACTTTGTTACTCATCTTACACAATGCTGGTTGTTGGTGGTGTATTTGTCCAGTTAATTTTTGTAGGAAGGATCATGGCTAGCCGTAGGATGACCGCTCAGCAGGTTGTTAGTGTGCTTTTTGAGTCATCTTCTGACCATGAATATGAGACTGACTCTGCATCTGAGGCAGAGGAGGAAGTGCAAGATTCTGGAAGTGAATTTTCTGTCAGTGAGGAATCATCTGATGATGAAGCCACTCTCAGTGCTGATGAAGGCCCTGTTTTAGAGGAGGACACTGATGTGCCGATGGTGCAGGAGCCAGCGGCTGAAAGGCTTCCCATTGGAAGACCTGACACGTGGGTTGCACCAAACATGGAGTAGCCACAGTTGCCTGCGTTTACTGGTTTTCTAGGGTGTCAAGTTAGTATGGAAAACTTTTTGCCTGTCAACTTTTTTGAGTAGTTTATGGACAATATATTTTTGGAAGAGATTGTTGAGCAGACTAATTTGTATGCAGAGCAGTTTTTGAGGGACAACTCTGCCAGACTTAGGCCACACTCTAGTGCTAGCTGGTGGATTCCCACAAATCTGGAAGAGTTGAAAAAGTTCTTGGGTTTAACTTTTTTGATGGGGCTGATAAGGAAGCCATCGCTGTCTTCTTATTGGTCTACTAGTCCCTTGATGGCAACTGCTATATTTCCTGCCATCATGAGTCGTAACCGGTATGAGCTTCTTCTTCGGATGTTGCATTTTGTAGATAATGCTTTAGCCTTGCGACAAGATCATCCTGATTCTCACCGTCTTTTTAAGATTAGACCTGTCCTTGATCATTTGGTAGATCGGTTTTCAGAGATCTATGTTCCAGGCAAAGAAATATCTGTAGATGAGTCTTTGGTCCTGTTCAAGGGTCGTTTGGTTTTTAGGCAGTACATTCCTAGCAAGAGGGCACGGTATGGAATTAAATTGTATATGCTGCCTGAAAGTAGTACAGGATATGTTTATAATTTCCGGGTCTACACTGGTAGGGATTCCAATATTGACCCCCCTGGTTGTCCACCCACTTTTGGAGTTAGTGAGAAAATTGTGTGGGAACTTGGTAGACGACTGTTTAACAAAGGTCACCATTTATATGTAGATAACTTCTACACTGGAGTTCAGTTGTTAAAGGAGTTGTTCAGAGTGGACACTGTTGCTTGTGGCACAATCCGCTCTAATCGGAAAGGCTATCCAAGAGAGCTTGTCTGTAAAAAAACTTGAGAAGGGATAGTGCAGTGCCTTGCGGAATGATGAGCTGCTAGCTCTGAAATTTGTAGACAAGAGGGATGTATACATGCTCTGTACCATCCATGATGAGAGTACTTCACCTGTGGCTGTTTGGGGTCAGGTTGCCGAAGTGCGCAAACCTGTGTGCATCGTAGACTATAATAAGCACATGGGTGGTGTTGATAGAGTAAATCAGAGGTTGGAACCTTACACTGCTGCTCGTACGTCTTATGTTTGGTATAAGAAATTAGCGGTTCACTTGTTCCACTTGGCAACTTTTAATGCTTTTGTTGTGTTCAAGGATAGTTCTCCAGAGTCAAGGATGACATTTGTGAAATTTCAGGAGTCTATCATCGCTAGCCTTGTTGTGCTGGAAAAGGCAAGAGTTCCTAGAGAAGCAGTGGTGGAGGATGTGGCTAGATTGAAAGATCGTCACTTTGCTGAGCACATTCCTCCGACAGCCCAAAAAATCTTTCCTGCTAAGAGATGTAGAGTCTGTGCTCGAAGAGGTATCAGGAAGGAGACTAGGATGTACTGCCCTGATTGTCCTTCAAAGCCTGGGCTGTGTGTGGGTGGCTGTTTCAGGAGCTACCACACACAGAAGAATCATTGGGAAATTCTGTGAGCGTAAACTGCTGTTTTATATTTTTATATGTTCAGTTTCACGGTTGGCATTAGTCATGTATTCAGTTAGAGCTTTTGTGTTTGTAGTTTTGTACTTATTTATGATTAGTGGTTTCTTTGTTGTTTCAAAACAAAAACGAAGGGATGGTATCTGTGGGGTGGCGCTTGGCTGGCGGTGTGCGTGTGGTGGCACTTGGCTGACGTGTGCGTGGGGTGGTGCTTGGCTGGCGGTGTGCGTGGGGTGGTGCTTGGTTGAGCGGTGTGCGTGGGGTGGCGCTTGGCTGGCGGTGTGCGTGGGGTGGCACTTGGCTGGCAGTGTTTGTGGGGTGGCGCTTGGCTGGCGGTGTGTGTGGGGTGGCGCTTGGCTGGCGGTGTGCGTGGGGTGGCACTTGGTTGGCGGTGTGCGTGGGGTGGCGCTTGGCTGGCGGTGCAAGCCAAATGCCAGTCCACACACTTCAGTTGGTGTGATTGCTGTATCAGGCATGTGGGCGTATGAAAGTGATGGGCCCTTGAGTGGCTCTGTCTGTCGAAGCGAGTGTTGTAATGTGCTGGGTCCGTGGCTGGCGGCGTGAATGGTCTTGTGCATGTCATGTATGAAAGGTGTGTGAATGGACTGTAAAGCAGTTGGTGCCTTGCCGTGGCTTTACAGCTCACGAGCTGTGAGTCATTGGGTCAGTTTTTTGGCCTTTCATTTATTAACAGTGCATTTCACTTTTGTGAAATCTCTTGTTAATAAAATTTGATCTGCTGAACCCTCGTGCCAAATCCAACCAGTATGTGTGGTTAAAAATGACAAAACCTGCTCCGCTGTAATCAGGCGTCGCAGCACACTTGTGACACGCTAGATGTCTCAGGTGGGACCCCAATGATGAAGCATGCCACCAACTTGATTGGTGGGTGAGGGGTCTTTTTCACATAACCTAAGTGCGTTTCTTTTCACAATTTTGGTGTTTGGCACATCACGGACGTATGTGGACACATCAAAACGATATATTACAAAACTACCTGTGTTTGGGGGGGAGAGGGCACCTATGTTTTTGGTCCTGGGTGCGGCCTTCATCTAGGGAAACCTACCAAACCCAGACAATTTTTAAAACTAGACACCCCAAGGAGTCCAGGGAGGTGTGGCTTGTGTGGATCCCCCAACTTTTCTTACCCAGACTTCTCTGCAAACCTCAAAATGTGCTTAAAAAAGCATATTTTCCTGACTTTTCTTTGTACGATCACCGCTCCAGCACAAAATTCCTACTCCCCAGCGTTCCCCTAAGTCTCCCAAGTAAAATGACACCTCACTAGTGTGGGTCCCCAAAGCAGAGTCAGCCTAAAGATGTATAAAAGAAGAGTATGTGCTTATCAACTCTCTGTGCTATCCCCTCAATCTCTACAAGTTTTTGTCCTTTTTCTGTTGCAGGCACCTGGCCCACCCACTCAAGTGAGGTATCGTTTTTATCGGGAGACTTGGGGGAACGCTGGGTGGAAGGAAATTTGTGGCTCCTCTCAGTTTCCAGAACTTTCTATCACCGAAATGTGAGGAAAAAGTGTTTTTTTAGCCACATTTTGAGGTTTGCAAAGGATTCTGGGTAACAGAACCTGGTGAGAGCCCCACAAGTCACCCCATCTTGGATTCCCCTAGGTCTCTAGTTTTCAAAACTGCGCAGGTTTGGTAAGTTTCCCTAGGTGGTGGCTGAGCTAGAGGCCAAAATCCACAGCTAGGCACTTTGCAAAAACAGGTCTGTTTTCTTTGGGAAAATGTGATGTGTCCACGTTGTGTTTTGGGGCCTATCCTGTCGCGGGCGCTAGGCCTACCCACACAAGTGAGGTACCATTTTTATCAGGAGACTTGGGGGAATGCTGGGTGGAAGGAAATTTGTGGCTCCTCTCAGATTCCAGAACTTTCTGTCACCGAAATTACAGGAAAAAGTGTTTTTTTGGCCACATTTTGAGATTTGCACAGGATTCTGGGTAACAGAACCTGGTCAGAGACCCACAAGTCACCCCATCTTGGATTCCCCTAGGTGTCTAGTTTTAGAAAATGCGCAGGTTTGCTAGGTTCCCCCAGGTGCCGGCTGAGCTAGAGGTCAAAATCCACAGCTAGGCACTTTGTGAAAAACAGCTCTGTTTTCTTTCTGAAAATGTGATGTGTCCACGTCGTGTTTTGGGGCATATCCTGTTGCGGGCATTGGCCTACCCACACAAGTGAGGTACCATTTTTATCGGGAGACTTGGGGGCACGCTGGGTGGAAGGAAATTTGTGGCTCCTCTCAGATCCCAGAACTTTCTGTCACCGAAATGACAGGAAAAAGTGTTTTTTTTGGCCAAATTTTGGGATTTGCAAAGGATTCTGGGTAACAGAACCTGGTCAGAGCCCCACAAGTCACCCCATCTTGGATTCCCCTAGGTGTTTAGTTTTAAAAAATTGCGCAGGTTTTCAAGGTTTCTCCAGGTGCCGGCTGAGCTAGAGGCCAAAATCCACAGCTAGGCACTTTGTAAAAAACAGCTCTGTTTTCTTTCTGAAAATGTGATGTGTCCACGTCGTGTTTTGGGGCATATCCTGTCGTGGGCGCTAGGCCTACCCACGCAAGTGGGTCTTTCCCTTGTCTTTCTCTACATTTTTTCCTTCCAAATGTAAGACAGTGTGTAAAAAATGCGTCTATTTGAGAAATTCACATGCTAGTATGGGGACCCCAGAATTCAGAGATGTGCAAATAACCACTGCTTCTCAACACCTTATCTTGTGGCCTTTTTGGAAATGCAAAGGTTTTCTTGATACCTATTTTTCACTTTGTATATTTCAGCAAATGAATTGCTGTATACCCGGTATAGAATGAAAACCCTTTGCAAGGTGCAGCTCATTTATTGGCTCTGGGTACCTAGGGTTCTTGATTAACCTACAAGCCCTATATAGCCCGCAACCAGAAGCGTCCAGCTGACGTAACGGTATATTGCTTTTAAAAATCTGACATCGCAGGAAAAAGTTACAGAGTAAAACGTGGAGAAAAATGGCTGTTTTTTTCACCTCAATTTCAATATTTTTTTATTTCAGCTGTTGTTTTCTGTAGGATCTACACAAATGACCCCTTGCTGAATTCAGAATTTTTTTCTACTTTTCAGAAATGTTTAGCTTTGGATCCAGCATTGGTTTCACAACCATTTCTGCCACTATCTGGATGGAGGCTGAAAGCGCAAAAAATTGTAAAAATGGGGTATGTCCCTGTAAAATGCCGAAATTGTGTTGAAAAATTGGGTTTTCTGATTCAGGTCTGCTTGTTCCTGAAAGCTGGGAAGATGGTGATTTTAGCACTGCAAACCCTTTGTTGATGCCATTTTCAGGGGAAAAAGCACAAGCCTTCTTCTGCAGCCCTTTTTTCCAATTTTTTTGAAAAAAACTAAATTTTCACTGTATTTTGGCTAATTTCTTGGTCTCCTTCAAGGGAACCCACAAAGTCTGGATACCTCTAGAATCCCTAGGATGTTGGAAAAAAGAGGATGCAAATTTGGCGTTGGTAGCTTATGTGGACAAAAAGTTATGTGGGCCTAAGCGCAAACTGCCCCAAATAGCCAAAAAAAGGCTTGGCACCTGAGGGGGAAAAGGCCTGGCAGCGAAGGGGTTAAAAGCAAAGTCCAAAAGCGCGAATTTGATTATGAAAACCGAAAAAGATAATGGATCATTTATTGTGTTCCGGACTGCCAGGCTTTCTGTTAACGTCCCAAACAGGAAATAATACATTGGAACATCCAACCAGAAGAGGGCAGATGGTCTGAACTCCTTTAACTAATGACCCAATCTCAGTCGGGTAAAGGTTTTCGCGAGCAGGTTCATTGGAAACATGGTAGTTCCTTGTCTCTTAAAAGAGTGGCCGAACCACAAGCTTGTCAGACTTTTGCACTGCAGCAGATTTGTGACACGGTACCATACCCGCCAAACACTAAGGATCTTGTAGGGTGGTCCAGTATATTGTGATCTCCGTGTGATTTGGTCAGAGATCACAATTATAAATAGTTCAATAAATTTCACATCCATCGTTCAACTTTGGCTGGTCAAAGCCGCTGTAATTTAAAAATTGAAAAGCACTGAGATGAGTAACAGTGCACAGGGATTTTGTTGTGGTAAGATGCATTTTTTGCCCTCATCAGTGCTGAATTTTAGCCGGTGGTTTCTGGTGTGGGGCTCTGGCACTTATTTTTGAGGGCCGACATTTATTTTTCTGCATCAAGCATTTACTGCGACTGAAAGGCACATACAGGAAAGACAGAGCAAAGAAAGACGGAAACATGTCACAAAGGGAGAGAGCAGACACTGCAAGAGGGAGCTGAAGGGGCAGGGAGTGGCTGTAAATGGATGAAAGGGGCCCGAGATGGCCTTAGGATTACACTGCCTCAGAATTCTGTCCTCTCACATTTAATTGCAGCAGGAACAGGTTTCAGAGGAGAGCTTTGGGCACAGGCACATTTTTATTTACAAGTTCACCACTGGCAATCATTTTATGACAAAACTCAGCACAGGTGATAATTGTTGCACCCAATAAATTCTGAACACCTCGGTTTTGGATTTTATAGAATGTGTTAATTATTTTATAAGCAGTTGAGCCACTCACAATTCCATGAGAACTTCATTGCACATTAAGGGCTGAATTCCGATCCCTCTGCAAATCCTTGTTTGGAAAAGGGATAAGAATTACCAGTTGCTTTACACCCCTCTCAGTTTTCCCATGTAATAATCCGGCGGGTTAAATGTGCTCAAATTCATTAGGGTAAAGGATTATAAAAAGGCAAAACAAGCAGAATTAAATGTGTTAAAATAATTCTGCATGTTATGCATCCTTTTCCTGTTGAAATCTTGGAATACGTTTTAATTACCACTTGTAGTAAATAAGTCACCCGAGGCATAATAGTATTTATCTGATGTGCGATTAATACCCTATCCTCTTCCACCCAGCTTGTAATGAGGACTAAAGTTTTTATAAGTGTATGTTTCAACCTCTTCTGTGCTTAACTGTATTCTTTTCTGCAGGCACTGGTTTCTGGATTGCAAAAACAAACCCTGACCCACCTTTTGTCTTGTGATTGCAGTGGCTTTCTGTGACTTTTTACAGTCAGCTATGTTTCTGATTTGACCTAGAGCAGCTTGTCTCATTAATGTAAAAGTAACTTTTACTTGGAGTATAGAAGCCAGAAACAGAATCACTGATGAGTTTATCTGTTTCTGTGGGAGTCTTACTGGTGTGCATTCCTAGTGGCAAAAGTGGAAACATGCCTTTTTTGCAAGATCATCTCTATTTGATTTGGTCTGAATGCCTGATTACTTTACTCTGTGCACTTGGCTAACCAGACTCCAGTGCATGGGTTCTGACCTTTAAAATATGTGAAAATTGGCTATACTCCTAATTGGCATATTTAACTTCCATATACGTTTTTAAAGATTAAACTAAAAAATAGCGCTTAAAAACACAAAATGCTTCGATGAGGTGTTAACACGGCGTTCTAACTGAGTCGTTCCCAACAATCTGACACCAGCAGCACCGGACACGGAATTTCGTAGACCCCCAGGTACAGTACCTTGGTGAAGAAATGAAAACGAGCCGATGCACGAAGTTGGGGATCACGGCGACTGTGCGAAACATTGAATCCGCGCACTTCAAGCGGCGTCGGTCATGACGTGGTGCAGCGACTTCCACGGAGTCGCAGACTTCGGCGGGGCTGCAGCGATGTCAGGCCTTTGAAGGTCGTCGCGTTCCAGCGAAGATCACGGAGTCGGGTGCAGGTGCGTCACCGGATTCAGCAACGGCGTCTGTCTGAAGTCGTCCGAAGTCAATTTCCTTGGATTTCCACCAGCTTTCCTTCCAAGGGCCCAGGGACTGGATAGGGCACAACTTGTCAGAGCAGAAGTCTCTCCAGAGACTCCAGGTGCTGGCAGAGAGAAGTCTTTGCTGTCCCTGAGACGTCAAACAACAGGAGGCAAGCTCTAAATCAAGCACTTGGAGATTTCTTCACAAAATGGAAGGCACACAAAGTCCAGTCTTTGCCCTCTTACTCTGGCAGAAGCAGCAACTGCAGGAGAGATCCACAAAGCACAGTCACAGGCAGGGCAGCACTTCCCCTCAGCTCTTCAGCTCCTCTCCAGGCAGAGGTTCCTCTTGATGTCCAGAAGTGGTTTTGAGTGCCCTTCTTATACCCAATTTCTCCTTTGAAGTAGGCCTACTTCAAAGTAAAGTCTCTTTTGAATGTGAAATCCTGTCTTGCCCAGGCCAGGCCCCAGACACTCAACAGGGGGTTGGAGACTGCATTGTGTGAGGACAGGCGCAGCCCTTTCAGGTGTAAGTGACCACTCCTCCCTTCTCTCCTAGCACAGATGGCTCATCAGGAAATGCAGACTACACCCCAGCTCCTTTTGTGTCACTGTCTAGTGTGAGGTGCAACCAGCCCAACTGTCAAACTGACCCAGACAGGGAATCCACAAACAGGCAGAGTCACGGAAATGGTATAAGCAAGAAAATGCTCACTTTCTAAAAGTGGCATTTTCAAACACACAATCGTAAAATCAACTTTACTAAAAGATGTATTTTTTAATTGTGAGCTCAGAGACCCCAAACTCCACATGTCCATCCGCTCCCATAGGGAATCTACACTTTAATCAGATTTAAAGGTTTAACCTATGAGAGGGACATACCTTGCAACAGTGAAAAACGGATTTAGCAATATTTCACTATCAGGACATATAAAACACATTACTATATATCCTACCTTAACCATACTCTGCACCCTGCCCTTGGGGCTACCTAGGTACCTACCTCAGGGGTGTCTTACATGTAAGAAAAGGGAAGGTTTGGGCCTGGCAAGTGGGTGCACTTACCAATTCGAATTTACAGTTAAAACTGCACACACAGACACTGCAGTGGCAGGTCTGAGACATGATTACAGAGCTACTCATGTATGTGGCACAACCAGTGCTGCAGGCCCACTAGTAGGCCCTGGCACCTCTAGTGCACTTTTCTAGGAACTTACAAGTAAACCAAATATGCCAATCAAGGATGAGCTAATTACATGCACATTTTGTAAAGGAGCACTTGCACTTTAGCACTGGTTAGCAGCGATAAAGTGCCCAGAGTAACAAAAACAGCAAAATCAGAGTCCAGCACACATCACCAACCTGGGGAACAGAGGCAAAAAGTTAAGGGAGACCACACCAAGGATGAAAAGTCTAACATATATGGTACAACGTTTCCCATGGTCTGTAAGTTAAATGTCACTGGTGGACTGAAGTTCAAATTGTGCCATCACTACAGTGCAAAAAATGACTACAGGGGTGCCAACAATAACCTTGCTGTGCAAGTTTAAACTGCATATTGGACTTGTTAAATTAGCCCATTTTACAGGCCTAAATCCTCCTTTTAAATATTAAGGAGGCACACCCAAGTAAGCCTTAATGCCCAATAAGGCAAGGGGTATGGTATTTAAAAGTGGGACATGTAGAAGTTAATGATGCACAAGGTCCTAAAAAGCTATTTTCACTGAATCCGGGTTTGCTGTTCCATAGAAAAGAACTAGGACTTATTATTGAAATTAAATAATGTTATCTCCTTCTAGGAACCAGCTAAAATGTTCATTCTTGGGGCATTTTAAAATATATAATACAAATTCAATGGACTGGTAATGTCAGATTTGTACTGAATATTTTAAAAATGTACTTGTTATAAAAAGGCCACTTTTTGCCTGCCTAAAGCCTCTAAAAGCCCATTTGCATGAGCTTCCATCTGTCATCCAGGAGAAGAATAGCTCCATGATAAGGTGACTTGTTCCTAGAACTGAGGTAAAGGCTTTAATTGTGGTGATGTGATCCATTCCTCTGACAGGAGGGCCATCTGGGCAGTGCCTAGGGATGTAATTAACTTCCAAAGACTACCCTGTCACAGACAGATGTTGCTAACGCCTGAACCTGCCTCTTCTTTTGTCCTTCTACCCAGTCACACACCAATTCCAGTGGTAGATGAGCTGCATCCAGAACCAGTACTGAGTGACCACGTGGGACTGGGTGTTGACCTTTTTTCTGGCCACACTACTAGGTTGGGCACAGGAGCTACGTAGGGGAAGAAAGGTTCTTCCATCTTGGTTTTAGAGAGTAGCACTATGTGGTTTTTCACCCCACCCACAGGCTAGTGCCAGACATAAATGTAGCACCCCAGGATATCCTATTCAGAACAGTACTGGACCTGTGTAAAACAGAAGAAGGACTGCAATTTTTGTTGAGAGCTGTGAGGAGAATCGTAAAGGCTAGATATCTTCACGCTTGCACCCAGGACAAGGAAATAGACTCCAAGATTCACTTTGCTGATCTCCTCTTAAGCTCAAGAGACAACAAAAACTGTAACAATCTTACTTCACTGGAAGAGCCCAGCTGACCAGTTTTAACTGGCCCTGCCCTGGACCCTCTAGGTGGCTTCCTTGTAGTGAGCCCTGAACCCCAAGTGGCGTTTCTGAGGTCCTGGAACACTTTGTTGGTGTCAGAGTGTACTCCTCCTGCCTAAACCTGAAACATGAGACTTTTTCAAGCATATTGCCTGGGGAACCAACAGAAGACCAGGACAACTTGCCAAGTCAATTTGCAGAGGGTGCTGTCACATAGGGAATGTGGTAATATGTTCACATTTTGAATGTTACTGTTTGTAATAGCATGTGTCCACGAACGCACACCTGTTAACCTTTGATTATCTCAACGATATTGACCAATTAGCATTTGGCCAGCAAGAGCTCTTTGTGTTACTGCAGTTGTTATTATTTGGATGCTGTCTGCAGGGATTGGAATGTGGAGAGGCACTAAAAGTGAAGCAGGGAAAGTAACTGATCATCAGTTGCCTGGAATTGTCACTGGGACCACTATCGCTATTGATCATTGGAATTTACCTTTGTGTCTCATTCATTTTGTGGACATCCATACTTTTCTACACATGCTATAGTGGGAATGACCTTATTAGGGCCCCTCCAGCCCCTCCAGCCATCAGCATGATCCTAAAGGAATAAAAAGCTTCAAGTAAATAAATATACTTTATTTATTATCTAACAAACCAAACCTGTCTGTGGTTGGGCTTCTCCTTACCTTACGTAAATACCTTGCCTGGCTTCAGGGGATGAACAGACCTTACCTGATACAATTCAAATAGTTGTACTGTGCCTACGTAAGACATGCAAGTCTTTAGAAGTTTCATGGGAGAGGTGGGATTAGAATTCTTGTGATGTCAATAACAATAGGTGATTTCATTCATACTATATAGATGTGCCCCAAACCATAACCCTTTCGGGAAGGAATCTTCTACACTTTCAACATGTGTTGCCCTTTGCCCTTTCTGCAGAGACTTATTTGCCTTCAGATCCCCTGTTTTGCTTAGTTATGCTGACCTTAAGACTCTGCATACTTTACCACTGCTAACCAGTATTAATCTAAAGTGCTTGTGCTCTCTCCTTAAAACATGGTAAGATTGGCTTATATATAATTGGCATAGTTAATGAATTTTTAAGTCGCTAGTACAGTGACAATACCTGTGCCCAGGGCCTGTGAACCAAATGCTCCAAGTGGGACTGCAGCACTGATTGTGCCACACACTTCTGTAGTACTTTTAAACATGTCTCAGGACTGTGTGAAGCTGCCATTTCGGCCTGGTAAAATACATATTTTGCCAGGCCCAAACCTTTTTCCTTTATTCATATATGTCACCACTAGTTAGGCCCCAGACAGCTGAGAGAGTAGGGTGCAATGTATTTAAGAGGTAGGACATGTACTTTTAAGATTTACCTGTCCTGATAGTGAAAAACTCTTACATTTGTTTTTTAATACTGCAAGGCATACCTCTCACAGAGCATGCCATTGGAATTACTTTATTACATTTAATAAGCTGTAACTACCAAATGGGAACAGGTTACTCATCTGTGTTTGGTGTCTAAAGAATTGTAACTAAAAGCCCTCTCTAATGGTCAGATTTTTAATCACAATCCCGAAAATGGCACATTCGGAAAGTTGGCATTTTCTTGTCCTGTCATTTGGTGCCTACAGCCTGATTTTTGTCACATGAAGAGGTGTGGCTGGCATGTGTCTTTGTGCATTTGTCACAGACAGTGAGACAAAGGGAAGCCAGGTGTTGGCAGGATGGGCCACGCTGAGTTACGAGGGGGTGTTTGGAATGACCCTTTCTCCTGAGTCATCCTCAGAAGTTTTTCCTTCCTCCTTTTTGTTTTTGTTGATTTTAGTATTCTGGGCACTTTACCACTGCTAACCATTGGTAATGTGCATGTTATCTTTGCTCAAAACATGGTAACATTGGTTTGGCCACAATCAGCATTTTTAATTTACTTGTAAGTCCCTAGTAAATTGCACCACATGTGCCCAGGGCCTGTAAATTAAATCCTACTAAGGGGCGTGCAGCACTGATTGTGCCACACACTACAGCATCCTTTCAAACATGTCTGTGACCTGCCACTGCACAGTCTGTGTGTGCAGTTTTAATCTGCCATTTCGACCTGATAAATGTACCCACTTGCCAGGCCCAACCCTTCCTTTTTATTATATATGTTATCCCTAAGGTGAGCCCTAGTTAACCCGAAGGGCAGAGTGCAGTGCATTTAAAAAGTTGGAATTGTACTTTTACGTTTAACATGTCCTGGTTGTGAAAAATCATTGAATTAATTGAATTTGTTTTTCACTATTGCAAGGGCTATCTCTCCACTAGGCTGACATCGGGGTTACCTTGAAACAACCTTTAAGTGTAACTTCCAATTGGGAAAAGATGGAAAACTTGAAATTTGGTGTCTTTGGAATCACTATTTAAAATCACAACCTATAGTGAAGTCAGATTTTTGTAATTTTAAGTCTGAAAATGACACTTTAGAAAAGTTGGCATTCTCTGATGCCTATCTCTGAATACATGTCTGGGTTTGGTGACTGCTGGGCTGTCTGCATTACCTCTACACAGTCACACATAATCAGTGATTAGGTGTGATGTAATGGGCCTTAATAAGCCATTACCTGGGTTGATGGGAGGGCAGAGCTTACCATTGCCTCACTTATACCTGAATAGGGCTTTGCTTCTCCCCACACAAAGGGCTCCATAACCCAGTGTCTTGAGCCCGGAAGGAAGGGCAGAGACCTTGTGATCTTCAAAGGCCTCTTCAAAGTCTCCCCTTTTTCAAAGGCTCATTTGGGTATAGGTACTGAACCCTAAACCCCACTAAAACAGAAGTCTGCTGGAACCAAGGACATTCTGCCAGGAAGAAGGTCTTCTCGTCTGCCAGGAGGGACTACCACTCTGCTACTGCATTGCTGTGACATGTGCTGTAGGAGGGACTACCACTTTGCTGCATGCTTTGATGTGTTTGCCTGCTGCCTGCTGCTTTTGCCTGTAGTGAGAAGGGCTGGACAAGTTATCTATGTCTTTTAACCCATGATTTTCCAAGCGCTTGTTGGCTTGCCCCCTTTTTCTCCGCAATCTCAGGAGCATTAAAGACTACCTGCAATTCTGCTGGTGGCGCTGAACTCTGCCATCTGTGAGTCCTACCCTTGCCTGAGGTGCCCCCCAAGTCCTGGGCCTCAGAATTGGATTCTGCAGCTGATTTCTGCAAAAAACGATGCATTCTCCCCTGGACATGGATGCTTGGCTCCATCAAAAGTATGGTTTCATTTGATCCTGCTTCGGTTCTGTAGCTGGCCTACCATCCATCGCGGTTGGCCTGAACCTTTGATTTGCACTAGTCTCTCGCGATCTCAAGTAACATTTTGACCACTAGTGACCTCTAAGCACTGTTTTCACATTTAATTTTTAAAATGTAATTTCTCAACCTCTACTAATTGAATTTTTGTTGTTTTGGTCCAATTTTACTCTGATAGTCTCTATTTTTATTCATAGTGGGGGAAGAATGTAGTGCAAACAACAAATGAGAATAGTGGAGACCATACAGGATTGTAGATATTTTCAACCTTAGGTCCAGGTAAGTAAATTGCCCAGAAAGGCATGATTTTCAGTCCAGTAAGGAAGCTGGGGTTCGAACACAGGTGCCTAGCTCCCAGGCTGATGAGGTGAGCCTATAGACCATGTTGACCGAAACCATAAACTACTTTGTAAACCTGATATGTTTCAGGAGGCCGAGTTTACCTGGCGATCGTAGTACCCAGTGTCACCTGGTACACCTTTTCGGTATACGTGAGTGAAATTAAACTTTTAAAAATATACAAATAGACTGATTTTATATTTCAAAATAAGTGTCAAATAGCGATCCCTTTTTTCTACCAACAATCCCGAGCACCCAAAACTCAGTAAAGTTAGGTGGATTTAAAGAAAGCAGAAAAGCCATGCATTATTTTACATAAACTCGAGACTGGGGATGCCACAGGAAGGTCTTGGACAACGTTTTCCAAAAAGAGGAAAGTTCTCATTTATTTGGGAATGCATTCTTTAATTAGAGTAATTTCAATGTCTAGACTGTTGCTGTGCTAGAGATATGTGGATAGATTGCTGGGAAACATGCTAGCACTCAGAGAGAAAATAATTTGAAGATGGCAAAATGCAATACCGATAACAGATGATGAAACTGTTTACAATGTAAAGTCGATTTTTTAGTAGATGTCTGCCGGAAACCTATCCCTGGGCAAAAGGTAAACAACTGTGTATTTCTTGATTGAGCATCCATTTCCTCACTTTCAGTTTTAGAGAACAAAGAGTACCTTTTCATTGATTTTATTAGGGCGCTTTTACTATTTTCTAAAATATGATGAAATATTCACAGGTGGGATCTTTATTTTGTGACTTCATAACACCTCATGCAAGCACTCATCACAAGCAGCCTCTACTGCGGCTACGCACTCTATGCCAGAATCTCCCAGCAGCGCCTACACAGACTTCAGACCATCCAGAACACCACGGCAAAACTCATACTCAGCCTTCTACACCGCACCCAGATTTCACCCCTCCTCAGAGAGCTCCACTGGGCTTCATTTACAAATTCAGCCAATTGCAACTCGTGCAACAAAGCCTTGCTGAGTCAGCATACCTGAACAGCGGCATACACTTCCAACAGTCTGCCAGAAATCTATGCTCAGTCTCACTCACACAAAAAGTTAGAACTATCACAAAGGATGTTGTCAAGATGATAAGTGGGCACATAGGTCTATTTTGTGGTTTAACAACTATATTGAAAGTGAAGAGAATATATTTGCGATTTAACAGAAATGAAACACTTCTTTAGTATTGGTGGAAAACTACTCACCTAAACACTATTTAAGAATGTGAAAGGAAAAAAATGCCAGTAAACTTGTCCCGTATTCTGAAAAGTGAAGTTAACTATGAGTGACTACTGTGGACAAGCACCATCCGAGCATCCCAGCACACACCCGAGAACTAAACTCTAACGTGCCTGATGATGTAAGGTCTTTAAAACATCTACCCTGCAAAGAAGCCCATATATTCACCACACAAAGAGATTCTCCATGGACCCAAGGGAACTGCCCTCCGCCCCTAGTTAAGGGGACACTTACATTGTCCCTCCCAGAAACATGCAACGAAGTTGAAGAAGGAAAGTTCAGGAACCACCCACAGTAAGTGTGTAATGCAGACACCTGCGTCACCAATGAATATCTTTGAGATATAGAAGTATCAGGGGCCCCTCCTCAAATTCTGTAGAGGAGCCCTATCAGTGTTACACCACTGAACCAAAAACCAATCTCTGGGAATATAAATTAATAATCTAACGTTTTTTCTGCACCCCATGCTTTAAATAGCTGAAGTGCTGATGGTATTTTGGGATTATTCCGTAAACAAAGTCAAACCATTACGTTTTAAAGTGGCAGATGCCCCTGTACCTCTTTCACTGGAGCAAGTCCCAGGACGTGCTGTTGAAATACATTAATACCGCCGCTAGCATTCTGATTAAATCTCTCACAAAGCCCCTCCCGGCCAGAAAGCAGCAGATGAACCCCGTGCTGTTGGAAGTATTCAGGCAGACATGTTGCCAGCACATCTTCCCTACACTGTTTTCGTCTGCCATCTCAGGAATGTTGGAGAGCGGAATCTGCTGCCAATGTTACAGCACTGGCCCGCGCTACATTTTCCACTGGAGTTCAGATTTCTCCTGCGATGATCTCTAGATACCTGTCCTTTGGCAGGGCTCCGCGTAATAGGCAATGGTTTGCTTTGCTTAGGGTAGTAATGATAAGCGCGTTTTTCATCAAGTGAAGGTCGGTGCAGTCTTAGGTTCTAGATTGGCTGGTCCTTGTCCTCTTTCTCATTCTAATTCCTACTCCATTAACCTCCAGGGGGAACCACGCAGAACGCCAAGTTCCTGCAAAAGTATTACTACAGCTTCCTTCTCATTGGTCTTTCGCTCTCTGGAGTCCCCCTAGCCTTGACACTCGATGAAGCTGCAAATATCCATCGTTTCAAGTTGTGTTTCTGCGTTTGACACCGCATTCTCTCTGTTAAGGAATGCCATTGCATCACTATCTCTGTGAAAGAACGCAAACACAACACGCTCAAGGTCTTTGGTTGTATTTCATCACCAAACTGCTTCTGTAAGCCATCCACGATATTTTTAATTGTGAAATATTTTCTTCCTTTGGAGCCTGTTCTCTGCTATTGCTGCTGTCTGCGATTACCCACACAACACATAACAAATTTCACCAGTTTCAGATGTGAAATTTTAGGAGCTGGTGTTGTCCCTCAGACTTCTCCTGTGCCAAAGGATGTGGTATTTTGTTTTCAATAGTGTAGGCAGCAATCTAAAGTAGATAGGATCAGACACCAGGAAGGCATCAGAAGGGCTGGCTTCTTGATCTGGGGGTAGGTTTGTAAGTTTCACAGTTGAACAGCAACATGTTATATTTATGAATTGTTGGAGAACAATCTTCAAGGCAATTATGTATTATAATTTCTTGTAAGAGATTATTTCACTAAAAGTGTAAATGTCTTTTGTTACAGCCAGCTCATTTATTTCTTTTAGCTACAGTCTGTATTGTAGGGTCTTATGAAATAAGCAAACGGATAACAGGTTGAAATCTCACTGCATATGAATTGGTATTTATCAAGTTTTACGTGGGACGAACTTCCAGTGAGTAAAACAGAAATACGTGGGATGATTGAAGTAATATAAACGATTTGGGATTACTCTGGGCACATTTTTAGATGCTTTGTCAATACAGACAGGGAACAACTATAGGCAATTTCTAACGAAAGGATTTACACTGAGGCATGTAAATGCAGTTAGGGCATTTCATTGAGTTTGGGATTGCTTGTGTCTCCTCCTGGGTGGTTCTAGCCATGCAGGGCTGCCTGCATCATCTTTGGGGTCATTGCCTAAGCCTGATTTAGATATACTTGGTCCTTGTCTGTCATGGCACAGATGTGTTGAAAAATTATTGTTAGACATACCAGCCTTAGGGTGGTCTTCCGTCAAACTTTTTGCCTGTCTGCTTCACATTGTTTGCTGATTTCCTTGCGTTCACCTTAGACTCTGAGCAATTTACCACTGGTGACCAGTGCTAAAGTGCATGTGCTTTCTCCCCTAAACATGGCTTGATTAGTGCATCCAAAATTGGCATATTTAATTCACTTATAAGTCCCTACAAAGTGTACTAAATGTGCCCAGAACCTGTAAATTGAATGGTACTAAGAGGACTGCAGCATTGCTTGTGCCACCCACTCAAGTAGCCCTTAAACATGTCTCAGGCCTGCCATTGCAGAACCTATGTGTGTAGTTACATTGCCATGCAGACTTGGCATTTAAAGTCTCTTGCCAAGCCTTAAACTCCCCTGTTTTTACCAAAGTTACGACCTTGGTAGCCCATAGAGCAGGGACCTAGGTAGCCCATAGAGCAGGGCGCTATGTAGCTAAGAGACAGGACATATACCTGTATGTTTTACTTGTCTTGGTAGTGAAAAACTCCCAAATTTATTTTTCACTATTGTGAGGCCTATCACTGACATAGGTGAAAACTGGAGATTCCTTATTGCATTTAATAAGCTGTAATTTTTAATTGAGAAGTAGTAGAACTGGCATGTTTAGTGCCTATGGAACTGCAATAATAAACCCTCTATAATGGAAAAGTTGGATTTATTGTTACAATTTTGAAAATGCCACTTTTAGAAAGTTGGCATTTTCCTGCTCTCAGCCCTGTGTGCCTGCATCCTGTCTTCAATGCACGTTTAGGCTAGGTGACAGCTGGAGCTTTTGCATTCCCTCTAGACAAGTCACACACAAAGGGGGCTTAGGTGTGACTGATGGGCCATTTTGGGCAGGATGAGAGGGAGGAGCTGACACTTACACCTGAATAGAGATTGTCCTGCTTCAACACAAAGTGCTGCATAACCTCCTATAGTGAGGCTGGAGCCAGGGCAGGATGAAAGGAGCTCTGTGCACTTCAAAGTCCCTTCTTTGAAGTTACCCCCACTTCAAAGGCAAACTGGGTATAAATTCTGGACTTCTGACCCTACCAGCTCAGTACACTGCTGGACCTGTGAAGAACACTGTCAAGAAGGACTGCTGGGCTGCTACAAGGACTGCCACTCTGGAATGTTGGTCTGGAAGAACTGGTTTTCTGCTGTGCTGCCCTCTGTCCTGATGAAGAAGGACGGACCCATCTCACTTGAACCCAGAGTAACTCCAAGGGCATGCTGGTTTGCCTCCTGTTCCTCTGAAGTCTCAGGGACACAAAAGACTTCAAATCATCATCACCTCCAGCACGTGGACATTGCTCGCTCTTTTCTTGCAAAGTGATGCTAATTCAGTCCTGGACCCTTGGAAGTGGGTATAAAGTGCTGCAACTGCCAAAACCCATGCATCTTCATCAGAACTGACACATCTTCATCTTTGTGTGGGTCGGATCCAGTGCATCCTCATCATTGCTGGGATTGGACCCGGCGCCTTGCAGTCAGAACCAGTGCACCACCATCGGAATCACTGTATCAGAACCACTGCTTCACTGACAATAGAGGGAGACCATTTCCGCATCCTCTCAACTACGTGGAGGCACCTGGCATTCTATCCATTACTTTTTGTGCACTAGGTAGTGTCACTTACATCCAAACAGGTGCCACAGGTTTGACCAAAAGAGTGGGTGTGAATCACAAAAGGCATTTATGAGTATTTGAATTAGGTCTGCTATACTCCTACTTCACAATTACATGAAAGTAATGCACATAGTTACTGAGCACACATATATGCCTAAAACAGTTCTATGTCTCATGAGCAGAGTTCTATGCACACCCAGGTCTACCTTTCAGTGTAAACGTGAAAGAGAAAATTTAAGGGGGGGGCATATGGAAAGACTTGGAAATACAAAAGCACATCTACAAAATGGTAAGTCAATTTCAATTGACTAAAATTAGACACATGCCCTCTACGTAGTATCACAACACAAAAAGCCTGATATCTTTACCAGCAACACAGTGCAGTAAGTCACTCTCAGCATTTGGTCACTCACAGGTAGTGCAAGGGGCTCAGATAGAAAACTGTGAGATGGGGGAGAAAACTACAGGCACAAAGACCTATGCCAAAAAATGCGTTAATGTAAGAAATGGTCATATAACTTTAGACATTGCAGACAGCAATATAAATAGCATAACACATACGTAAACTTAGAACATTAGAAATATGGAAATTACTAATGAATTTTCGAATTATTAAACATCTAATACTACCCAAATTCAGAACCAAATCATAGCACATTTGAGAGAAGATTTACAAATATGTACTGCATTGCATGAGAGGGAGAGAGCAGCACAATATAGCTACAAAGATATGGTGTTGTTTCCTTTTCTCCCTGCACTGGCACATTTTGAGAATTCCTTGCATGGTGCACACACCCTTGTACCATAGTGAAATGTATGTGTGTTATATCTATCATAGGATTTGTACTGAAAGTGCACTCTTCCAGGAGAATATCATATGCTTAGATTAACTGTAAAATGTTTCCCACATTGAATGTGTGCTGTACAACATCAGACACAAGCAATGTATGTAAAGGTAGGAGAAATAAAAACACTTGTCTATTTTAACACCTGCTTTAGGGAGGCATTTTTTGTAGGGCAAACTCTGCCTTTTATTGTCAGTAAAGAAGGCTTTGCTTTAAAAAAATATTGGTGTGTTCATAGTAAGCCATGGAAACCCCTTGATTCAAAGTAAAGCAAATTAGCGCAAAACACTGTTTACATTACTGTTTTCTAGTGCTTGAAAGTAAACAGGTTATCAAGACTTTGGGCCTTACTTCGAGAATGGCGGTCTATAGAACCCCACACTCACTGTGGCAGTCTAGGCTGCTGCGAATGCAAGCAAGCAGCGCTGCCCTTGGAGTTACAACCGCCTTCTCTGCCAGCAGTAAAAGGCTGGCAGAGGACGGGTGCAGGGGCCCTCCTGGACAGCATCATTGCAACTTTTACTGTCTGCTTTGCAGACAATCAATCAATCAATCAATCAGTGAATTTATAAAGCGCGCTATGTACCCGACAGGGTTTCGAGGCGCTGGGGGGGGTGCTGCTAGCGTTCGAAGAGCCATGTCTTGAGGAGTCTCCTGAAGGTGAGGAGGTCCTGGGTCTGGCGTAGTGAGGTGGGGAGAGAGTTCCAGGTCTTGGCGGCGAGGAAGGAGAAGGATCTACTGCCAGAGGTCTTGCGCTGGATTCGGGGGACGATGGCGAGGTTGGCGGAGCGGAGTTGACGTGTGGGGACGTAGAAGTTGAGTCTGGTGTTTAGGTAGGTGGGTCCGGTGTTGTGTAGTGGCTTGTGTGCGTGGGTGAGGAGTTTGAAGGTGATCCTTTTATCCACCGGGAGCCAGTGGAGGTCCTTCAGGTGGGGGGAGATGTGACATCAGCGGGGTATGTCGAAGATCAGGCGGGCGGATGCGTTCTGTATGCGTTGGAGTCGTTTGATGTCTTTTGTTGGGATGCCTGTGTAGAGTGCGTTGCTGTAGTCAAGTCTGCTACTGACGAGGGCTTGAGTTACCGTCTTCCTGGTTCCTGTTGGAATCCACTTGAAGATCCTGTGGAGCATGCGGAGGGTGTTGAAACAAGAAGAGGAGACGGCGTTGATCTGTTTGGACATGGTGATGGCAGAGTCGAGGACGAAGCCGAGGTTTCGTGCGTGGCTGGCTGGGGTGGGTGGGGGTCCGAGGGCGGTGGGCCACCAGGAGTCGTTCCAGGCCGAGGGGGTGCGTCCGAGGATGAGGACTTCCGTTTTGTCGGAGTTGAGCTTCAGGCGGCTGTTGTTCATCCACTCGGCGATGGATTTTAGTCCCTTGTGGAGGTTGGTTTTGGCGGTGAGCGGATCTTTGGTCAGGGAGAGGACGAGCTGGGTGTCGTCGGCGTAGGAGATGATGCTGAGGTTGTGATGGCGGGCCAGTTGTGCGAGGGGGGCCATGTAGACGTTGAACAACGTTGGGCTAGGAGAGGAGCCTTGGGGGACGTCGTAGATGAGGTTGGTGGCTTTGGAGCGGAAGGGTGAGAGTCGGACTCTCTGGGTTCTGTCGGAGAGGAAGGATGAGATCCAGTTGAGGGCTTTGTCTTGGATGCCGGCTTCGTGGAGACGGGTTAGCAGGGTGCGGTGGCAGACTGTGTCGAAAGGGCTGATAGGTCGAGGAGGATGAGGGCTGAGGTTTCGCCGTTGTCCATTTGTTGTCTGATGTCATCTGTGGCGGCGAGGAGTGCGGTCTCAGTGCTGTGGTTTCGTCTGAATCCAGATTGTGAGGGGTCTAGGGTGGAGTTGTCTTCTAGGAAGTGGGCGAGCTGCGCGTTGACGATCTTCTCGATGACCTTCGCTGGAAAAGGGAGGAGAGAGATCGGATGGAAGTTTTTGAGATCGTTGGGGTCAGCCTTGGGTTTCTTGAGGAGGGGTTGGATTTCTGCGTGCTTCCAGCTGTCTGGGAAGGTGGCGGTGTTGAAGGAGAGGTTGATGATCTTGCAGAGTTTGGGGGCGATGGTGGCGTCGGCTTTGTTGAAGACGTGATGTGGGCACGGGTCCGTGGGAGATCCTGAGTGGATGGAATTCATGGTTGTTAGGGTTTCGGCGTCGTCTACTTGAACATTACAAGGGTGCTGGTGCACCCTGCGATTACAGCATTGCTGCCGGCTTGATTACTGCCGGATACAAGGCTGTAGCCTGTTTAACGCTAGGCCAGGAGGTGGAAACTTAGGTTTTTGCCAGTCAACCTAGCAGGAAACCCATAATAGCTCCAGTGGGGATGTCGCCGCATAGGTGTCGGCCACCATATCGGAAGTTTGGCGGGTGGAGCATTCCATCCGGATGGAGTTTTCCATCTTCCAAACTCATAATGCGGCCCTTTGTGTGGTTTATGTTACATCTTTAGAATTTGCACTGGCACAAAGCCTTCATAAATCTATCCCTGCATCTACCAAATGCATAACTGTGCAGATGCACTCACTCACACAGCATTATGTCCCATGCACACACACACAAAGACATACACATAGTATTATGTGCGATAGAAATATGTATGATGTCTGGTGTCCATAATGTCTCTCAGCAAAAGGGGAGGAGAGCAGAGCTCAGGCTTCAGGCACTATTTTACTCCTACTTAGAATTGAACGTTTCTGCTGAGGTTTGCTGAATTCCACTGAGTCAGAGATGTACAGCTGGCATAGGTGTAAATCTATATGGGTATTAGTTTCCTTGTGTAGATTTACCTTTCTGAATTGAACTCAGCATGCAACTGTAAGGTCGGCTTCATTTGAAAATAATTGTTCAAGAGTTGAGAAAAATCTTGAACAATGATTTTCAAATGAAGCCAACTTTACAGTTTGCACCATAACACTGTTGATGTTCTATAGATTTTCAAAAAAGCACACTGAGCTGTGCCTTCTATAGACCCATTGCAAGAATGCTGCATACTTTAAACAGTAGCTGCAAGCTAGACCTGGCAGCTTTTGGCGTGTCTCCCCTGTCTTTTTGCCTTCTGACCTCCTATTGTTATGGTACACTGGACTCTGTTTTAGCTGGTGTATTGTCTCTGCACAGTTTATCACTGCTAGACAATGCTAAAGTGCAAGTGCTCACTAGATAAATTGTACTGTTGATTGGTTTATCTATGATTGGCATATTTGATTTACTGATAAGTCCCTAGTAGAATGCGCTGGAGGTGCCCAGGACCTGTAAATTAAATGCTACTAGTGGGCCTGCAGCACTGATTGTGCCACCCACATGAGTCGCCCGGTAAACTTGGCTCAGACCTGCCAATGCAGTGTCCGTGTGTGCAGTTTTAAACTGCCACTTTGACTTGGCAAGTGTAACCACTTGCCAGGCCTAAACCTTCCCTTTTTATACATGCAAGGCACCCCTAAGGTAGCTCCTAGGTAGCCCCATGGGCAGGGTGTAGTGTATGTTAAAGGTGAGATAAGTACTGATGTTTTACATGTCTAACAGTGAAATATTGCCAAATTCAGGTTTCACTTTTGCAAGGCCTACCTCTCTCACAGGTTAACATGGGGGCTGCATTTAAATATTCTTAAAGTTCAGTTTCCATTTCAGAGCAGATGGAAATATGGAGTTTGGGGTCTCTGAACTCACAGTTTAAACATACACCTTTTTGTAAAGTTGGTTTTTAGATTGTCAGTTTGAAAATGCCACTTTTTCTAAAAGTGCAAAAAGTGGACATTTTCTTGCTTAAACCATTATGTGCCTCTCCCTGCTTGTGTATTCCACATCTGGATCTGACTGACAGTTGCCCTGTTGTGAATTCCCTCTAGACAGTGACAGAAAAGGAGCTGGGGTGTAGCCTGCATATTCTGATGGCCCATCTGGGCTAGTGTGGAGGGAATTGTGGTCATTTTCACCTGAAAGGGCTGTGCCTGCCCTCACACAATGCAGTCTCCGGCCCCCTTGTGTGTGTCGGGGGCCAGACCTGGACACAGAAGGCTCTGGTCAACAACAGTACCTTTCCTTTGAAATTTGCCTACTTCAAAGGCAGAAAGGGGTATAAGTAGTGGACCCGAAACCCTAGACTTTTAGAATCTTTCTAGATCAAGAGGAACATCACAAAACATAAACAGTGGCTGTGTAAGCGTGGTGCGCACCTCCACAGTGTACGCCAAGTATTATTTACAAAAACAAATTGAGAATGTCCAAAAAAGTAGTCAAAGTAGTGCCAAAGTGGTAAGCCACCCAGCCACAGGGTGTAGTAACTGTGAACCAAGAAAGTCAACAGTTGTTTAGACGAAAACAGAAAAACCACGGCACATCACAGCTTCCATATTACTTGTCTTTATTTCTCCATGATAAGTCAGATGAATGTCCAAACAGATGGATATCAGCAAGTTTGTCAACAAGAAAAGTCACCAAGCCGAGACAAATAAAAGTTCAAATACATCCACAGTCCACACGTTTTTCGTCAATACTTGACTTTTTCAAGGCTGTAAGTACAATTCACAGACCTGGAGTTCATCAGCTAACTAGGTTCCAACAGTCTCAAAGTAAAAATATTATGATTTGAAAATACTAGCAAGCATCAATATACCAAGAACCCGAAGACAAGTGTGGAGATCACACATGTGGGCTATCTGCCACATTGGTGTGGAAGCCAAGAATTATGACATGAGTACATATTCACCAGTGTGCATATTGTATGTGTCATGCTCCAAAACAAAAAGAAACCCCTGGACCAATAGACACACACCTCTGTGAGAAACGTGAAAACCAGGTGACTCTCTGCGGGTGCTCATAAAATTAGAGTGCACAGAGAGATCAATCATTAAAAAGTAAGAAATGTATCAAACATTCCAGAAATGAATATATTGTGCGAACATTTATCAGGCGTTGCAGTCAGGACAAAAAATGTCTACTGCACGAGGAGCAGTCTCCTTATTATCTGCGTAGATCCAGTTCATGAAGACTCCGGTAAGTCACGGAGTATAGTGTTGGATTTTCCATATATTTGAATCAGACCATGATAAGCCTAGAGAAAGGTTTAAAATCAGTAAGGTGAAATAAAGTGACAATAGATTCCTATGCTGAGAAGAAAAAGGCCCTGATGTATCCACAAAGACGTTGACACGAGCACAGCTGAGACTCACGAGGGGTCACAAAGCTTTAATGTAATGGTAGACATATAGAGCGCCAGAGAACCTATAAGTGGCGCGTTGTCTTCTACATTGGAGTTACCAGGGGGAGGAGATATTAATTATCATAAGTGCTCGAAAAAAAGGTCAGCTAAGGGACATAGGCCCTGATTCTGACCTTGGCGGACGGCGGAGGCCGTCCGCCAAGGTACCGCCGCCAAATGACCGCACCGCGGTCAGAAGACCGCGGCGGCCATTCAGACATTTCCTCTGGGCCGGCGGGCGCTCTCCAAAAGAGCGCCCGCCGGCCCAGAGGAAATGCCCCTGCAACGAGGACGCCGGCTCAGAATTGAGCCGGCGTAGTTGCAGGGGTGCGACGGGTGCAGTTGCACCCGTTGCGTATTTCAGTGTCTGCAAAGCAGACACTGAAATACTTTGCGGGGCCCTCTTACGGGGGCCCCTGCAGTGCCCATGCCATTGGCATGGGCACTGCAGGGGCCCCCAGGGGCCCCGCGGCACCCCCTACCGCCATCCTGTTCATGGCGGGTTTCCCGCCATGAACAGGATGGCGGTAGGGGGTGTCAGAATCCCCATGGCGGCGGAGCGCGCTCCGCCGCCATGGAGGATTCCCCCGAGCAGCGAAAAGTCGGCGGGAGACCGCCGACTTTCCGCTTCTGACCGCGGCTGAACCGCCGCGGTCAGAATGCTCGTGGGAGCACCGCCAGCCTCTTGGCGGTGCTCCCGTGGTCGGTGGCGGCCGCCAGGGTCAGAATGACCCCCATAATCTTAAACGCTGCCAGGCACTGATAAATGGTGCATTTAGGCAGCAGCCCCAAACCATACTGAATTTGCATGGATAGAATTACAATGCAAGAACGTGCTGTGAATGACAAGGTACATACCAGTCGATGGTCCATCCGGATGCCGAGGTCGGCGTCTGACTCCAACCGCATGGATTTGGCCATACTGATTTTATACCTCCGAGGAGGAAATAAGAGTAGTGAAAGTACTACCCATAACTTGCCACTATGTGTCAGCCATAATGGAACGGGAATGTGGACCGAAAAAGTGATATATAGAGGAAGTGTGGGAAGGAGATATAAAGCGTGCATAGCCTAAGGATAGTATGACCCAGTGCACCCACCGTTTGGTGTGATTAGTACTTTAGACATCTGCAAAACATATGGTACTTCTAGACAGGCTGACAATAAATGCATGATTTATGTAAGAGGTGTATACATGTTCAAGGCAAGTAGTACGAGGAGTATTCTAGTTGCAAAGAAAGTACAGCGTTCCACATTAATCTGGTGGTAATGTTCTAAAACAAATACACATATAATATAAACCTTTATAAAAAGTGTATTTATTGTAACTATTTATGTCTGACCATACAATAGATGATATGCCAGCTGTACCACAGTGATGTCGGACTTCAGGCTGTCACATACTAAATATTGAGAATGAGTATGAGATGTCAAAAACAGAAGTGGACCACATATGTACTCATATATACAGATATTAAAAGTCTTTGGAAGACATGCAGGTCCTTTTCTGCGTTGAGACCCTTCTCTACTGCTCGAAGCTTAATGATCCAGCTACTTTCTAGGTGTCTGAGCATAAGGGTCTTGTTGCCACCTCCGGGTCATCCGCCCAAAGTGGCGATGCCATGTGTTCTAATACCCAACACCTCCCTTTGAGCATGTGCTGAGTTGTAATGTACTGCAAACGGATATTCTGTGTTGTTGTTTTTGAAAGCTCTAATGTGTTCTTGTAGTCTCTCCTTGAAGGGTCTGATCGTGCTTCCTATATAGATTCGTTTACAAGTACATATAAGACAGTAAACTACAAATCCTGTGTTGCAATTCATGAACTGCCTAATCTGTTGTGTTATTCCTGTGTTGTAGCAAAAAGATTTAGTTTTATCAATTGTGAAGTTACATACTTTGCAGTGACCGCACTTATAAAAACCCTGAGGGGAAGGTGGGATCCAGCTATCATTTCTAATTGGTGGTAAAAAAAAAACTGTGACATAGTCGGTACCTCAAGGTGCGGCCCTTGCTGTGTACAATGTCCGGTCTGTTCTTGACTCCACTTTTCAGAGTGTCATCAGATAGTAGAATGGACCAGTTCCTTTTTAGAATTTTGTAAATGTCAGAGCTCGCATTGCTATATGGTATAATGAGTGATAAGCCTGTCCTCTTCGAAACCTTTTTGGGAGCTGAGTCAGATAGTAAGGATGATCTTTTTACTGTCTGTATCCTCCTGTAAGTTTGTTTCCATAGTTTGTCAGAATAGCCGCGGGTGTGAAAACGTTGTTCCAATGTTTTCATTTGCTGCGAGAATTCCTCATCTTGGCAGCAATTGCGCCTGATTCTGATTGCCTCACCTAATGGAATTGCTTTTATTTGTGAGTAGGGATGGGCACTAGTGCCATGTAGGATGCAGTTGGATGCAGTGGGTTTCCTGAAGAGTTTAGTACAGATTTGATTGCCCTTTATGGAAAGGGTCAGATCTAAGGAATCAACAGTGGTCGTGCTGGAGCAACTAGTGAACCGGATGTTAAAAGTATTTGTATTGAGGTGATTCAGGAATAGGTCTAGAGCAGCAGAGTCCCCCGACCAAAAAAGAAGAACATCGTCTATGTAACGACTCCAATACATGATATGCTGTGTAAGTTCAGGTGAACATTTATGCCAAATGTGTTGTTGTTCATAGTAGCCCATATAAAGGTTTGAGAAAGAGGGTGAAAATTTTGCACCCATAGCAACTCCCTGTGTTTGTTGATACCAACTGCCTTCATGCAGGAACACATTATTGTCCATAACAGTATGTATTAAGTCCATCAGCATGTGGTAGTGTTGAAGAAGGGTAGCATCCCTCTTATCCCAAAAATGTTGGATAGCAACCATGCCCTCTTTTTTGGGTATACAGAGAAATTACGTCCAGGGTAGACAAAATGTGATCCTCCGTCCATTCATAATCAGCAACTTGGCATAGTAGATCTTTTGTGTCCCTAATGTACTAAGGGAGATTTTGTACAAAGGGTTGTAGATACAAATCAATGTATTCTGAGAGTTTTTCGGTGGGGGAATCAATACCAGAGATTATGGGTCTCCCCGGAGGGAAATCAGCCGTTTTGCGTACCTTAGAAAGGGTATAGATACAGGGAAATCTAGATGTGGGGTTGAATAAGTATTTAAATTCCAAATCTGACAGAAGACCCATGTACCTCCAGACACACAGTTTCCCTTCTATGTTATTGATTATCCTGTTCATAGGGTTAAAGGTCAATTTACAATAAGCCATGTATGTGGGTTTAACTTTGCAAGTTCCTAATAGCGAATCTTTATGATTCACTATTAGGAAATTGCAAACACCTATGTATGAATGTAACATTGACACACTTAGGGCCTGATTACAACTTTGGTGGAGAGGGTTAATCCGTTCCAAATGTGACGGATATACCGCCCACCATATTATGAGTTACATAGGATGTAATGGACTCGTAATACGGCGGGCAGGATATCCATCATATTTGGAACGGATTAACCCCCTCCGCCAAAGTTGTAATCAGTCCCTTAGCGATTCATAATGGGGGTCGCAATTGACCAACCTCATTAATATTCATGAGGTAGGTTGCAGTTTGCAACCCACTGGAAATTGCTAAATACACAGGGATGGTGGCCTGCTGGAGACAGCAGATCACCATGTCTGTGTTTGCTTTTAAATAAAGCAATATTTTTATTTATTTTTTAAATGCAGTCCATTTTTCTTAAAGGGAAACAGGATGCATTTCAAAAAGAAGAATTCAATTGTTCAGTTACATTTTTTAAGAGTAGGCAGTGGTCCGTGGGATCACTGCCTGCCCATAAAAAACATTTTTGCATGCATTCACAAAGGCGAAGGGGTCCCTTGGGAACCCCTTCTCATTTGCAAATTGGTTACCACCAAATTGAATTTTGTGGACAAAAGTGAATGTTTTGTGACCACATTTCAGTCACAAAACATTCATACATGCCACTGAGTCACTATAAGTAAGGGACGCCCTTAACACGCCCCTTCTGTCACGATTCACCCTGGGCTTACCATCAACACTGGAGAGAGATGGTGAGCGGCCCCGGTTCCTGCAAGTCCTGATCTTACCGAGGTAGGGGCGACCCCTTCTGGTAGCCACGGTGCTGTTGACAATAGTAAGCCACGACAGTCCGTGCCCTCCAGAAGGAGTCCCAGAGGAAAAACCCCAAGGGGGAAAAAACCTCCAACAGGAACTCCCTAAAACAGAAGGAGGACACAAGGAATTAGAACTCAAGATCCTGGAAATCTGGAAGACTGAAGGCAGAACAAGAATGACTGGCGTCTCAAACGAAAACCAGCCGGAGCGTGACCACCACCGCTGAAGTGTTGCAACGCAATGAGAAGAAGAAAGGATTCCCCTTATATACCCCTAGACAGGAAGTGATAAACAGGAAGAAGTTACACCACCATCTTGGCTTGGGAAGAAACCATAACTAAAGATAAAAAATATACCCCTGTACAAGAGGAACAGATGCATGCAGGGAAGAAGGGAAGTGCACAGCATGCTGGGAAGGAGAAGGCATGCTTTAAAACCATGCATGTCGAATGAGGAAAGTCTTAAGGGGCGTGGCAGGTGAGTAAAGCTAGGGGGGGAGGCCCAGACACCCTAGAGCAGTGTGGACTATGCGCGCCATGCGCAGCGAGAACCGCGACCCAATTCTGGGTCTCCGGCCCCGCCGTGCTCTGAGAACAGCGCGCGGCCGGAGAAAAGGGCCGCTGCGAGTGCTGCGACCCTTGACCCGGACCGCGGCTTCCCCCGCAGCCTGGCCGCAGGCTGCCGTGGCTTCCCCCGTGGTGTGGCCGGGATGCGCTGCAGCGGCCCGCGGCGCAACAGTAGGTCCCCTCCCCGAGGCCCCAGGTTTGTGAGGGAAAAGACGGAAAAAACACGGATCAAAAGAGGGGTATGAACCGAAGGTGCATCTTCCCCTGAGCATTCACTCATAGGGTAGCCCTTCCAATGAATGAGGTATTGGAGAGGACCACGGAAGACCCGAGATTCACAGATTTCCTTGACCTCGTATTCAGGCACGTTATCAATCAATTGAGGAGGAGGACAGGTAAATTGTCTGTGAAAAGGATCAGGGATGTAGGGTTTGAGTTGTGAGACATGGAATACAGGATTTATTTTCCACTTCAGAGGCAAGCGAAGACAACAGACACAGGATTGATTTTCTGAAGAATCTAGAATGGACCATAATATCGAGGTTTAAATTTATTTTGGGTTAGTCGGAGAGGTAAGAATTTAGAGGAAAGCCAGACCTTATCGTGGATCTGATAATGCGGGGCCTCACAACGTTTCATATCAGCCATCCTTTTCATACGTGTCTTAGTGGCTAAAAGATTAGAATGTATGACACGTTGGATACCCCGTAGTTGCCGGACATATGAGGTAATGGCAGGAAGATTGGAGGTTTCTTTCAGAGGAATAGGAAAGACCTTTGGATGGAATCCATAAGAACAATAGAAAGGTGAGACTTTCGAGGCACTGTGTACTGAATTGTTGTAGGAGAATTCTGCAAGTGGTAGATACGTAGACCAATTACTCTGCGTAGCATGACAGAAGCTACGTAAATATTGTTCAAGGCCTTGATTCAGCCGTTCAGTCTGTCCATTTGTTTGGGGATGGAAACCTGATGATAAGGCCACTTCTATTCCCAGTGTCTTACAAAATTGTCTCCAAAATGGGCCCGATCTGAGATAATGACTTGTGGTAGGCTATGAAGCCGAAAGATTTCCTGGATAAAGATTTGGCTTAGTTCCTTAGCCGTAGGTAGTTTTCTTAATGCCGTGAAATGTGCCATCTTTGTGAAGGAATCAATTGTTACCATTATTACCCGATTCCCAACCGAAGAAGGCAAAGAGCACATAAAATTAATGGATATAGTGTGCCATGGACCTGGTGGGACAGGTAAGGGACGGAGTAATCCTACTGGTTTATTACGAGGTGCCTTGGCTTGTGCACAGATGGGACAGGAAGACACATAGGGGGTCATTCTGACTCCCGCCGGCTGCGGTAACCGCGGTGCCGGCGGGAGCCGCCAGAATACCGCTGCGCGGTCAGAAGACCGCCGTGGTTATTCTGTGTTTCCCGCTGGGCGGGCGGGCGACCGCCAGAAGGCCGCCTGCCCGCCCAGCGGGAAACCCCTTTCCACGAGGATGCCGGCTCCGAATGGAGCCAGCGGAGTGGAAAGGGTGCGACGGGTGCAGTTGCACCCGTCACGAATTTCAGTGTCTGCTATGCAGACACTGAAATTCTCAGTGGGGCCCTGTTACAGGGGCCCCTGCAGTGCCCATGCCATTAGCATGGGCACTGCAGGGGCCCCCAGGGGCCCCACGACACCCCATACCGCCATCCTGTTCCTGGCAGCCAAAACCGCCAGGAACAGGATAGCGGTATGGGGGTCGGAATCCCCATGGCGGCGCAGCAAGCTGCGCCGCCATGGAGGATTCCCCTGGGCAGCGGAAAACCGGCGGTACACCGCGGTACACCGCGGCTGTCAGAATGCCCAAGGGAGCACCACCAGCCTGTTGGCGGTGCTCCCGCGGTCCCCGGCCCTGGCATGACCGCCATAGTCCTCAGTATCTGCTTTGATTGTGGGCCACCAGAAAGAGCGAAGCATGAGCTCTTGAGTAGCCTTCATTCTGGGATGACCTGCAATGGGGGAGTCGTGGCACATACGTAGGGCTTCTGTCTGGACTATCTTAGTAGGTAGAAACAGGGCTTTTTTGTAATAATAGTATTCCTGATCTTTATGAAGCTGTGGCCGTAAATTGTTCATTTCAGTTATTTCAAGGTTGGAATATTCAGTCTTAACCTTGTCTAGGAATGTCTGTACTAGGCCAATGATCTTATTATTTTCAAATAGGTTTTGTACAGGAGAATCGTTACACTCAGGGTAGCGATGGGACAGGGCATCTGCCAAGATATTCTGAGAACCAGGGATATATGTGATGAAAAATCATATTGATTAAAAAAGAAGGCCCATCGAGCCTGCCGACTATTTTGGCACTGAAAGTTTCTCAAACACTGTAAATTCCGGTGATCTGTCCGTGCCTCAAAAGGTTCTTTCGATCCCATAAGAAAGTGCCTCCATTCCATGCAAGCTGTCTTCAAGGCGAGTAGTTCTCGTTCTAAGACGAATAGTTACGATCGGAGTTGGATAGTATGAGTGAGAGATAGAATACAGGATGCTCTAGCCCATCATCATCTTGTTTTTGTAGCAAGGCAGCCCCGATTGCTCTTTCTGAGGCGTCCGTGACAACGATGAACTGTTTTGTGGTGTCTGGATGCCATAGAATGGGGGCTTGAATGAAGGCCTTCTTTAGCTCTTGAAAGGCAAACTCGGCGACTTGGGTCCAACAAAAACACTTCCTTAGATTGTCCTTCTTAAGGGTTTGTGTAATATAACTGGTTCTCTGGGCGAAGTCAGCTATAAACTGTCGATAAGAATTGGCCATCCCAAAAAACACTGAGGGGGTCATTCTGACCTCGGCGGTAAAAGGCTCTTACCGCTGGTCAGAAGACCGCCATCATACCGCTGCGGCCGCGGTAAACCGCCACGGTCATTCTGACCTCTAACTGCCAAACCGCCAAAAACCCGACATCCACGGAAGGCCGCCTCATCAGCGGGCAGCGAAAAACTGGAGATGACCAAACCTCCACCGCCACGGCAACACAAACACGCCCATGCCATTACGACACACGAATCCACGCGGCGGTCTTTCAACCGCGGTATTCCATTGGCGGTACACACCGCCGCGGTCAAAATACACATACCCTTACAAAACACAGCCACATTGGACAAATCGAAATACACACACCTGATACACATACACACACCACTCCCACACACCCAATACAATATAAAACACACACCCACATCAACCACAAACCCCCACATATCGAAATTCTGAGAGAAGGCGCAATACACAGATAGAGAGCACAGGGAACGCAAACCACAACACACACAGGAACCCAACATCATCAACCACACCACATCTACGCACACATCACCACACACCACCACTCACATCACCACAAACACCACCCCACACCTCATCCACACCACCCCATGGCACCCCAAAGACACCCCAGGTTTTGGACCAAGAACTCAGGGTCATGGTGGAGGAAATAATAAGGGTAGAGCCCCAGCTCTTCGGCACACAGGTGCAACACACCACAATAGCCAGGAAGGCGGAGCTATGGCAAAGGATCGTCAACAGGGTCAATGCTGTGGGACAGCATCCCAGAAACCGGGAAGACATCCGAAAGCGCTGGAACGACCTACGGGGGAAGGTACGGTCGATGGTCTCAAGACACAACATCGCTGTGCAGAAGACTGGCGGCGGACCCCCACCCACTCCACCCGAATTCACAGCATGGGAGCAAGAGGTCTTGAACATCCTGCATCCTGCGGGCCTCGCTGGAGTAGGCGGAGGAATGGACTCTGGTAAGTCTAATCTCAACTACTCCCCCCCCAACCGCCAGCATGCCAACCCACACCCCCACCCTCACCCCCAACCCCCCAGCACACATCCTCCCTGCCAATGTCTCACCAGCACAACCCACCCAACCCCAAACCAAACCCTGAATGCCAACACAAACCATGGACAGCCATCACCTATGCATGACCACTGCACATACCCATCCCCCCCCACAAACCACCCTCACAACTCCTCCCACAAGGGAATGCCAGCACTGGGGGACAAGGGCACCCACAAATCGGACGCCATGGAGCACACAGAAGCAATAACCATACTCTTTTACCTCTGCAGGGCCCGAACGCCAACACACCGGCCAGGACGGTCCAGATTTGTCCATCCCACCCCCAGAACAGGCCCCCAGTGAGGACAGCAGCTCTGTCGACCTAGAACCTGATGACCAGCCCGGACCATCGGGGACCTCTGGACAGTCGGTTCCCCACACACAGACACAGGCCACAGCAGACCTAACCCCCTATGGGAATATCAGCACAGCTCCCACCCAGCGGGCCCATGCCTCTGTCTCCAGGACAGGTCAAGCAGCGGTGTGTCTGCCACTACAGGGTACCCAGGCTGACCCAACACCCCAACAACAACAGGGACCTGGGGGCAGTGGTAGTGGGCACACCGTCCAGGGGACAGAGGCCCGGGGAAACAGGGGAACTGGGAGGGCTGCAGTGCGACAGGGGGCGGAGGACAGGCCCAGGGAACCCACTCTCCAAGAGGCCCTCACCACCATCATGGGAGCATACCACCGCTCCCAGGAGACGATGGCGACGGTACTGGCCAGGTTCCAGGAGATCCAGGCACAGCAGGAGTAACGGTACATGGGGTTCAGAGAGGAGCTCAGGAACATCGTTCTGGCCCTCAACCAAATAGTCACCACATTGCGGGACCATGTGGCACCCCAAAGGGCACCTGTCACCAGCCTGGACCAGGAACAGCCTACCACCTCCGCCGGCGCTAGTGGACAGGAGGCCCCCACACAACGACAGGCCACCAGAACCCCACCTCCTGCTGAAGATCAACCACCCCGCAAGAGGAACCTGAGATCACAAAGGAAGACAGAGTAGGATGCCAAGACCCCCGCCAGCATAAGATACCCCCTGATGTCATTCCACTGTCCCACATTGTCACCCTGTCCAACCTTGAACTGCCCCTGCTCCATCCTTCCACAGGCATATGGACAATGCACCTGTGCGATTGAGAACTGGACTCTGCCATGGACATTACTCCACCCCCACCCATCATCGTTTTACTATCATGGACCTATATGTAGCACTTAAAATAAATCACTAATTGCACTTAAAAAACTCATGAGTCTGCTTGTATTCTTAACAAATGTATTACACATAACGGTTAAAAAATGTTCAGTTACATTGTGATGACAACATACCAATGTCAATGTGCTTTACTCCATGGGCAAACAAAGCAGAAGTCAGGCAGTGGGTCATACAGCTCTGAAAAGGGAAGGGAAAGTCACAATTCAGTTTAAAGGAACTGGGGGGAAACACAGAAAGTAGAGATGCAGGAGGCCTGAAGTAAATGTAAAATGGCGTGGGTGATTCTTACCTGTGTGCTACTGAAAATACTGTTGTATCACTGTGTCCCTGTTGTCCGTGTCGTCCCCGTCGTCTTCCTCCTCTTCACTCTCCACAGGCTCCACAGCTGCTACAACACCACCATCTGGACCATCCTCCGGCAGGAAAGGCATCTGGCGTCGCAATGCAAGATTGTGAAGCATACAGCAGGCCACGATGATCTGGCACACCTTCTTCGGTGAGTACATTAGGGATCCACCTGTCATATGCAGGCACCTAAACCTGGCCTTCAGGAGCCCGAAGGTCCTTTCTATGATCCTCCTAGATCGCCCATGGGCCTCATTGTACCGTTCCTCTGCCCTGGTCCGGGGATTCCTCACTGGGGTCAGTAGCCACGGCAGGTTGGGGTAACCAGAGTCACCTATTAGCCACACACGTTGTCTCTGTAGCTGTTCCATCACATAGGGGATGCTGCTATTTCGCATAACATACGCGTCATGCACTGACCCAGGGAACTTGGCATTTACATGGGAGATGTACTGGTCTGCCAAACAGACCACCTGCACATTCATAGAATGGTAATTTTTTCTGTTTCTGTACACCTGCACATCGTCTTTTGGGGGTACTAAGGCCACATGGGTCCCATCAATGGCACCAATGATGTTGGGGATATGTCCAAGGGCATAGAAATCACCCTTCACAGTGGCCAAATCACCCTCCTCAGGGAAAACAATGTAGCTCCGCATGTATTTCGTCATGGCAGACAACACTCTGGACAAAATCTTTGAAAACATAGGCTGAGACATCCCTGATGACATGGCCACTGTTGTCTGAAAAGACCCACTTGCCAAAAAATGGAGTACTGACATAACCTGCACCAGAGGGGGAATCCCTGTGGGTTGGCGGATGGGGGACATCAGGTCTGGCTCCAGCTGGGCACACAGTTCATGTATAGTGGCTCTGTCAAGTCGGTATCGCAGTATTATATGACATTCCTCCATTGTCGACAGGTCCACCAGCGGTCGGTACACGGGAGGATTCCTCCTTCTCCTCGCAAGTCCCAGCGGACGGTGCCTAGGAAGGACAACATGGAGTACAGAGTCAAGCAACCCACAGGTACGTAACTACAGCTTGCACAGTACACGAATCGCTATGCATTGAATGGCTTGTATGAGTGGCAATGCAAGGCCTAGGCCTGTGTGACGCAGTAGAAATTAAGCCATGTGGGCCCTTGAAATGGCGGCTGCCTGACCTGAGAAGTGTGACAGTGGGATGTGAGGTCAATGCGCTGGCGTGGCACACCGTGGCGGTAGGCGGTCGAAGACCGCGGCGCCAAGCCGCATTGGTTAACATTGAACCCTATGGGTTTCAGGAGCCAATGACGAGGTGCGCCGGCGGTCGCGGTACGCACAACCGCGATACGCACCGCCGCGGGCGTGACCGCCATTTTCTATTTGATTAATCACTCGAGACCTGATCATCCACAGGAGAGGACCTATACTGCAAGTGCTGCTGTGAAGAAACTTGTGGATGGGGTCCTGCCCCAGTATGCGCTACTCTACGGTCCTCCAGACCAACAGGTAAGTACACTGCACGTTGAATGGGCTATGCCTGGGTTTTGGATGGTGGATGTAAGATGGTGGGGTGGGGTGGGGAGAGAATGAGGAGTGCAAGGCACGACAGATGAGAGCATGTGCCACATGGCAAGGTTGGGGGGGGGGCAATCAAATCTAACATGCAGAGAATTAATGATATTTACTTTTCCACCCTGTACATGTCAAATAGGTCAGCGCCCATCAGAAAGTCGACATTTGGCATGCCATCTCCAAGGACGTCCGGGACCTGGGGGTCCACAACAGACGGGGCACCCACTGCCGAAAGAGGTGGGAGGACATCCGCCGCGGGACCTGGAAGACCGCCGAGTCTCTGCTGGGGATGGCCTCCCAACGTAGGAGGGATGCCAGCAGACAATTGACCCCCCTGATGTCCCGGATCCTGGCGGTGGCCTACCCCGATTTGGATGGGCGCGTGAGGACATCACAGCAGACACAAGGGGGTGAGTACCAGTACATTCAGCTATCTTTACACGCAGTGGAGGCGTCTGGGTGGGGGAGGAGGGCTGTGGGTGACATTAGGCCAGGGCGCTTTCTGTAGTGTAGTCCCCTCCTTTAGGCATGGCCCTGTGCCCCCGCCCCCAACCTCTGTAGGGTGCCAAGTACAGCAATCGATGGTCCAGCATTACCCATGTGCGCTTTTGTTGTCCATTGACCTGTTGGCCTAGTCACAAGTACTGAGTAGTGTACCCCGATAGCGCGGCGTAGTGCATGAGGGTACTGTATCTGTCCTCTCCGCCAACGGTGTTGACAATGCATGCACTCAACCTGTCTTTATGTCTCCCCCCACCCTTTTTCATTATCTTCTTGTGCATGTGTGCATTAGCATCATCAGGCGGAGGTGAATTGGCATCGGAGCACGAGGAAGCTGCAACTCGCAAGGCCCCGGTGGGCCATGGTACAGACACCAAGGTCACCAGTGATAAGGAGGGGGAGGGGAGCACCACAACGGGGACCCGTGGTGACACCAGCGACACCGACACGTCCTCGGATGGGAGCTCCCTAGCGGTGGTGGCAAAATCCGTGCCCCCGCCTCAACAGGTACAGCCGCCACCCAGCGCACCAGCTCCGCCCTCCCAGCAGCCCCTCAGCCTTTGCTCCGTGCCCGCTCGCCCAAGAAGGCAGGCATCTCCTTCGCCCCAGGCACCTCAGGCCCTGCCCCTGTTACCCCTGCTGCCCTCAGTGAGGAGGTCATTGACCTCCTTCAGACCATCTTTGTTGGGCAGTCTACCCTTTTGAATGCCATCCAGGGGGTAGAGAGGGAGGTGCATCGGAGCAATGCATACCTGGAGGGCATTCATTCGGGTCAGGCTGCCCATCAACGATCGTTCACTGCTCTGGCCTCAGCACTGACGGCAGCCATTGTCCCCGTTTCCAGCCTCCCTCTACTAACTGCCTCCACCCTGTCTCTGTCTCCTGTTCCTCAGCCTATCCCATCCACACCATCTGACCAGCCTGCGCACACCTCAACACCCAAGGGCAGCTCATCCAGACATAAGCACCACAGATCCCACAAGCATTCACCCAAGCAACACCCAGATGCAGACATGGCAACAGTCACTACCACCTCTGTGTCCCACTCCTCCTCGTCTCCCTCCTCCCTCCCTGTGACGTCTCCACTCACACCTGCATGCACACCACCATCAGCCAGTACTTCCACCACCAGCACACCCTCCAGTACAGTCCGCACACGTGCAGTCACCACCCCCACTGCCATTTACACGTCCCCTGTGTCCTCTCCCACTGTGTCTGTCACCCCCTCTTCCAAGACACACAAACGCAGGCAGCCACCCACCCAACAGCCAACCACCTCACCACAGCCTACGTCACAAGCACCTGCACCCACAGACAGCACACCTGACTCTCCTACAACCACATCCTCTTCCTCCACTCCCATAACCACTAAACCTACCCTTTACCTTGGTCCTAAAAAACTTTACCTCTCCACAGTTAACCTCTTTGCCCCACCTGACCCACCCCCTCCATCTGGGAAGAGTCCCAAGAGCACCTCAGCCACCACCAGCCCTGCTTCAAGTCTCAACATTGTGCATGGGTTTTGGAGTCCAGCCTTTCCCAGCACTGACACTTCGGCCAGCAGCAAGGGGACAGCCAGCCCCCCCCCCCTGTTAAGAGGACCCGTAAAGTCAAGGGCCGCCGCGAGAAGGCTGACACGGCTGCCCCCAAGGAGCAAAGTCCTGGGCCGTCACCTGCCACAACATCCAGGGGAGGCAAGGGCCAGAGAGCCTCATCTAAGGAGGGCAAGGGCAGCAGGGCGGAGAAGTCAGCCAGCAGGGGCGCAGACCAGGAGGGCCCCACAAGCCCCATCCCGGGTGTGACGGAGGACACCCACGGGCCCAGGACTCCGTCACAGAAGGGTCCAGCAACTGGACGGTCGGAGGGCGACTAAGCAGGGAGTCCTGGCCAGGTCAGGCTCCCTTGAAAGACACGACAAGCACCGCTGAAGAGGGCCCGCCGTGCAGAAAGGCACCGCTGAAGAGGGCCCCGCCGTGCAGAAGGGCACCGCTGAAGAGGACCCCGCCGTGAAGATAGGCACCGCTGAAGAGGGCCCCGCCGTGAAGATGGGCACCGCTGAACAGGGCCCCGCCGCGCAGAAGGGCACAGCTGAAGAGGGCCCCGCCGTGAAGATAGGCACCGCTGAACAGGGCGCCACCGTGCAGAAGGGCACTGCTGAAGAGGGCCCCGCCGTGAAGATAGGCACCGCTGAAGAGGGCCCCACCGTGAAGATAGGCACCGCTGAACAGGGCCCGCCGTGCAGAAGGGCACCGCTGAAGAGGGCCCCGCCGTGAAGATAGGCACCGCTGAAGAGGGCCCCGCCGTGAAGATAGGCACCGCTGAACAGGGCCCTGCCGTGCAGAAGGGCACCGCTGAACAGGGCCCCGCCGTGAAGATAGGCACCGCTGAAGAGGGCCCCGCCATGAGGAGCACCGCTGAACAGGGCCCCGCCAAGACAGGCACCGCTGAACATGGCCCCGCCGTCTCAAGCACCGCTCCGCTGGGCCCTTCCTGTCAAGCACCGCTCCGCTGGGCCCCGCCGTCTCAAGCACCACTCCGCTGGGCCCTGCCGTCTCAAGCACCGCTCCGCTGGGCCCTTCCTGTCAAGCACTGCTCCGCTGGGCCCCGCCGTCTCAAGCACCGCTCTGCTGGGCCCTTCCTGTCAAGCACCGCTCCGCTGGGCCCTTCCTGTCAAGCACCGCTCCGCTGGGCCCCGCCGTCTCAAGCACCGCTCCGCTTGGCCCTTCCTGTCAAGCACCGCTCCGCTGGGCCCCGCCGTCTCAAGCACCGCTCCGCTGGGCCCCGCCGTCTCAAGCACTGCTCCGCTGGGCCCTTCCTGTCAAGCACCGCTCCGCTGGGCCCTTCCTGTCAAGCACCGCTCCGCTGGGCCCCGCCGTCTCAAGCACCGCTCCGCTGGGCCCTGCCGTCTCAAGCACCGCTCCGCTGGGCCCTTCCTGTCAAGCACCGCTCCGCTGGGCCCCGCCGTCTCAAGCACCGCTCCGCTGGGCCCTTCCTGTCAAGCACCGCTCCGCTGGGCCCCGCCGTCTCAAGCACCGCTCCGCTGGGCCCTTCCTGTCAAGCACCGTTCTGCTGGGCCCTGCCGTCTCAAGCACCGCTCCGCTGGGCCCTTCCAGTCAAGCACCGCTCCGCTGGGCCCCGCCGTCTCAAGCACCGCTCCGCTGGGCCCTGCCGTCTCAAACACCGCTCCGCTTGGCCCTTCCTGTCAAGCACCGCTCCGCTGGGCCCCGCCGTCTCAAGCACCGCTCTGCTGGGCCCTTCCTGTCAAGCACCGCTCCGCTGGGCCCTGCCGTCTCAAGCACCGCTCCGCTGGGCCCTGCTGTCTCAAGCACCGCTGGCCCATTGACAGTGCCGGATCCGTGTCGAGCTAGTGTTCACGCTGCACTCTAGGCAGGATGCCTCCTCCAATACCTGTGGAGTCTGTAATCCACCTGATGGCCTATGTGTCTGCACTCCCCAGGATGGCACAGTGGGCAGCCCACCCACTGTAGAGACTTGAGAGACTGTGGCTTTGCACTCCCCAGGATGGCACAGTGGGCATCCCACCCACTGTAGAGACTTGAGAGACTGTGGCTTTGCACTCCCCAGGATGGCACAGTGGGCAGCCCACCCACTGTAGAGACTTGAGAGACTGTGGCTTTGCACTCCCCAGGATGGCACAGTGGGCATGGTGGACCCTTCATGGATCTGGCGTCGTGGACTCATGTGGCTGAGGTGACCCCCTTTCCCTTCCCCCTGAGGTGCCTGTAGTTTTGTCATCTGATGCCCCAGCAGTGTTGTCTCCAACGGACTCAGGTCTCCTGTGTGGGCTTTGCCCGTGTGTTGATACACTTTGGCCCACGGACAGTGGAAATTTAAGTGACTGTGCAGGACTTATTGCCTATATTTATCGGTTTCGCAATGGTCTTACTTGATTTTGTTACATTTATTTTTGCAATTTTACCATGACGTCAACGAACCGATTTTATAGATAAATTTTGTTTCTCACTTTAATTATGTCTTTGCATCATTCCGGTGGGTTTGGGTGGTGTCACTGTGACTTGGTGCTCTGCATTGGTGTGTAGATAGTGGGGGGGGGGTCGCATATGTGTGTGCCCGTTACCTTTCCTCCTCCCCCCTCCCCTGTGTCGTAGGTGCAGTACTCACCGTTGTCTTCTGCGGCGGCGTTCGTACTCGTGGTAGATGAGCAGGTAAACAATAGCTGGTAGGATGTTTAATTCGGGTTCCATGCTGTTCTCTGTCCACGTGGAGTGTGTAGAGGTGAGCGTTTTCCCATTCGTAGTCTGTTTCCGCCGTGTTTTTATCGGCGGGGCTCCGCCCCGGAAAAGGTGGCGCATTGGTGAGTTGTGATAGGGTGGGCGGTACATTGTCTGCCGCCTGCCTGTTGGCGGTGACCGCCAACCTGTTTGTCTGTCCCGCCGTGGCGGTCGGAGTGTTAAGTTGGCGGTCTCTGTTGGCGGTTCCCGCCAGGGTCAGAATTCCATTTTTTGGACCGCCAGCCTGTTGGCGGGTTGGCCGCCGCTTTAACACCGACCGCCAGGGTTGGAATGACCCCCTGAGTTTCCTTGATGGAAGAAGGGGACGGCCAATCCAGAATGGCTTTTATTTTATCAGAATCCATGGCAACTCCTACTTGGTAATGCAATACCCCAAGTATTTTACCTCAGTTTGGTCAAATTCGCATTTTTCTGGTTTGCAGAATAGATGATGTTGTCTAAGTCTTTCCAATACTTGGAGTACATGTTTAGTGTGTTTTTCTGGGTGGACAGAGGTTATTAGAATGTCATCCAGATAGATAACAACATTCTAGTGTAGAAGATCAGAAAAAATAGCATCCATGAATCTTTGAAATATGGAGGGAGCATTGGTTTGTCCAAAAGGCATCACCCGATATTCATAATGGCCGTAAGGTGTTCTGAAGGCGGTCTTCCATTCATCACCTTCCTTTATTCTTAAAAGATGGTATGCTCCCCTAAGATCTAACTTGGTGAATTTCTTAGCCCCTCTGACGGCTTCTAAGATGTCCTTGATAAGAGGCAAAGGGTAGCGATCCTTAGTAGTAATCTTATTTAATCCTCTAAAGTCTATGCTAGGACGCAAGTCTTTCGTCTTTTTTGGTATGAAGAAGAGAGGAGCCCCTGCAGGTGAAGAGGAAGGGGCAATCAAACCACTTTGTACATTTTCTTCTAGATATTCCTTGAGGATCTTTTTCTCAGACTCGGTTAGAGAATACATTCGCCTGAAAGTGACCACGGCATCTGGTTCCAAAGGAATGGCGCAATCGTATTCTCTATGGGGTGGCAGTTCTGGTCTTTCTGGTTTCTGGAATACATCGGCATATTCTAGATAATGTCTGGGTACTCCTTGTAGGACATTAATGGAACATTCCACATTAGGTGGTGTGAGTAAGAGACTTCGGGGACCAATAGTTTCCTGTGAAATAACAATGGTGTTGGCAAAAGTCGGAGGAAAGAGAAATGGTTCTAGTTTCCCAATTAATGTAGGGATTATGCTGAGTTAGCCATGGAATCCCCAGGATCATTACGTGATGCGGTGAGGATATTAAGTCGAAGGAAATGTTTTCTTGATTTTTCCCGAACTGCAGACATAAGGTAGGAGTGGTATGCCGGACAGGTCCTGGGGCTAGGAGTGAACCATCCACTGTGTGGACTTGTTCTGGTACTTCCTTAGGTATTTGCAGAATCTGTCTTTCCATGGCCCAGGTCTCGTCTAGATAGATACCACTGGCTCCACAATCCAGTAAGGCCAGTGCTCTTTCTTCACGGCCGTCTGTTAAGTGTAAGGTAACAGGTAAGAGGAAAAGAGCAGTTGCTTCTTCCCTTGAGGAACAGATGGAAGGTATCTCGTAATATCCCGTCCTCACCCTTCTCACAGAGGACGGGAGGTGGCGTTTCCTAAGGGCTTGGCTGGACGGACGGGACAGGTACGAAGTAGATGACCAGCAGCCCCACAATAAAGGCAAAGTCCTTTTCTTTGCCTGTTTTCCCGCTCACTAGGTGATAATGGCCCTCATGCCATGTCAATTTGCATAGGCTCTTCCTCAGTAGTACCTTTAAGTTCAGAGTGAGTCTCCTCGGAGCGATGAGGAAGGGCGCGGGACGATATCGGGTATGACGGTGTACGACTCTTTTTCTTCTCCATCCTTCGCTCATTTAGACAATATTCTATTGCAAGGGTCAGATCCATTAAACCCTTGAGGTTCTCCACTCTGGCGGAGTGCACTAGTTTGTCTTTGATGTCATCCCTGAGACCCCTGTGAAACAGGGTTACCAAAGTACGCTCCACCCAAGAAGTTGGTGAGCGGCCCCGGTTCCTGCAAATCCTGCTCTGGCCGAGGTAGAGGCGACCCCTTCCGGTAGCCACGGTGCTGTTGACAATAGTAAGCCACGACAGTCTGTGCCCTCCAGAAGGAGTCCCAGAGGAAAAACCCCAAGGGGGAAAAAACCTCCAACAGGAACTCCCTGAAACAGAAGGAGGACACAAGGAATTAGAACTCAAGATCCTGGAAATCTGGAAGACTGAAGGCAGAACAAGAACGACTGGTGTCTCAAACGAAAACCAGCCGGAGCGTGACCACCACCGCTGAAGTGTTGCAACGCAATGAGAAGAAGAAAGGATTCCCCTTATATACCCCTAGACAGGAAGTGATAAACAGGAAGAAGTTATACCACCATCTTGGCTTGGGAAGAAACCATAACTAAAGATAAAAAATATACCCCTGTACTAGAGGAACAGATGCATGCAGGGAAGAAGGGAAGTGCACAGCATGCTGGGAAGGAGAAGGCATGCTTTAAAACCATGCGTGTCGAATGAGGAAAGTCTTAAGGCACGTGGCAGGTGAGTAAAGCTAGGGCGGAAGGCCCAGACACCCTAGAGCAGTGTGGACTATGCGCGCCGAGCACAGCGAGAACCGCAACCCAATTCTGGGTCTCCGGCCTGCCGCGCTCTGAGAACAGCGCGCGGTCGGAGAAAAGGGCCACCGCGAGCGCCGCGACCCTTGACCCGGACCGCGGCTTCCCCCGTGGTGTGGCCGGGATGCGCCGCAGTGGCCCGCGGCGCAACACCTTCCTAATACCAAATGGCTAACCTATTTTTCGATTCAGTAATAAGCTACTGAATTGCAAAATAGGTTTTGATACATCCGAAAACACTTTTTTCTGGTCGCAAACAGCCCGATTCTACTAATTAGGCCATTTGCAACCTGAAAAAGCTACGTACATGTGGCCACAAATGTTTCAAGAAGGTATAGCCCCCCTAACCAGTGAGCAGACACCTGGGTTGGCCAGTTTAGTGCTTAAGAAGGAGGTGGTACCAGTTAGATGGGGAGAGAGAGCAGAGGTTACATTCATGTCCCTAGAGGATATGGAGATAGTGCCAAAAGCTAATATGCATTTGAGTACTTCTGAGTATAGGCAGTGGCCCACCATCCATCAATGGGCACAGGGTGGATGCTCTGAGGGACACAGGAGCCAGTATGATAATTTGAGGTATCATCTGACGTCTTCAGAACAAGTTCTCCCAAATACATTCCAACAGGTCATAGTTGCAGACAACAGTGAGAGTCACCACCCAGTGGCTCTGGTTACCTTTCAGTAAGGAGGGTGGGCCCCAGGTTCTCTGAAAGTAGCTGTGAGCCTTGTCATGCCTGAAGATTATCTGTTAGGCAATAGCCTGGAGCACGCTGCATGGAATGAAATGGACTACACAAGGAGTAGTTAGATTTGCCTGAATGTGCCTGTCTGACCACAAGGTCATTAGTTGACTAAGAGGAGAGTCAAGGAAGCCTGGAGCCTGGAAGAATGGCCCAGGCAGCTGTCAAGAACAGGAAGGGCAAGGGCCATTAGAAACCAGCCCCTGAAGTTCCCATGGTACAGGTTGACGGAACTGATAAGGAAACTAACCCTCAGCCTACTATTGAGGACATAGTCACCCTGGGAGATCTGCCTGAGCTTGCTGGATGGCAAGTTGAGGTGGGCCCACCAGAGAGGAATTCAGCAAGGCACAGAAAGAGTGCTATTTCTGTACGGCTTAAGGCAGTAAGGTGAGGCCCAGGCAGCAGGTGATACCTCTGGAGATCACCTTGTCTATTGGGAGAATGATATTGCATACAGTGAACTTAAGTTTCTTGGACCTCGGAGACAGCCTGTGTCCTTGTGGTCCCTCGGTGTTGGAGTGTCATTCTACTGTAGTTGGCTCATGACATAACCCTGGCAGGACATATGAGGTAAGACAAGTCCTTTGCCAGGCTTGTCACCCCTCTACTTTTGACACCGGATAAAGCCAGCCTCAGACATATTCTGCAGGTCCTGTCCCACCTACCAGGCAAGTGGAAAAGCAGAGGAAAAGCTAAATGCTCCCCAGCTCCCTTGCCTATCATTGGCACTACCTTTAAAAGTTTGGGTATCAACATTGTTTGTCCCGTGGATCCCAGGAAAGCCTTAGGCAACAGGTTCAATCTGGACTTAGTGGACCAGATCACACGGTACCGAGAACCCAACCTTCTGAGGTTGGTGACTGCACCTGCAGTGGCTAGGGCCCTGGTGGAGATTTGTACATATGTGGAGTTCCCCAAGGAAGTGGTGTCTGACAGAGGCACAAAGGCCCATAATTAAGAAAATGATGCACAACTGCGCAATGTTGTGCGTCAAAAGAATTACTGGGAGCTAACGCCATTCCGTAGCGCCATCTGTAAGCCATATTTGGAAAATGACGCACAATGGTGCTAAGGAATGGATAAAAAAAATGACTAACCTCTGTGACATGTAATAACTTAATATGATGCTACTGCTAAAGTGACGTTAGAACGTTTTGGGGCACATTGTTTGATGCAAAATGTGTTAGCACCATATTTAACATCATTAGCGGAAAAAAAAAAATGAATGAGCAAGAAAACACAATTAGGAAGACAAGATGGAGAATGCAGGCCAGGAGAGACACCAGGGAGATCCCAATTAGCCAAGTACCAGCCTAGAGGATCCAGCAAAGTCCCAGTAGAAGAAAAAGAGGAAGCATAAGTGTTGCTTTAGTGAGGAGGAGAATGACATCTTGGTCAGAGAGGTGACAGAGAACCAACACCAGCTCTTCTTCATCTCCAAATTGGCAATAGGTAGAAGAGAGGCTATATGGCAGGCAATAGTAGATAAAGTCAACAGCGTGGCAGAGATGAAGAGAGCTGTCACTGATTACAAGAAGCGCTGGCACAATTGCAAGTGCAGATCTAAGGAAAAACTTGCAAAGGAACCGAAAGGTAGCACTGCAGACTGGAGGTGGAAGTCCTGCACCCCAGGAGGACCTGGATGAGATGGAGGAGATGGTGGCAGCGGTCATCCTGAAGGAGCTGGTCACTGGAATCGCAGGACAGGACAGCACAACCACCAAGAACTACCACACATGCAGGGTAAGTTGCAGGAGGGGACAATCTGGAATCTCACAAATGGCAGAAGGGAGTGGCACATAAGACACACTGAAAGCATGCAAAAGGGTTGCATCGGGCCCCATCGCCACCTTAGCCTCACTTTTAGTGACACTCTGGTGGCGGTATGCACTCCGAAATATATACACAATGTGGTTGGTGTTAAGCCACTTAGGGGGTTATTCCAACTTTGGAGGAGGTAGTAATCCGTCCCAAATGTGACGGATTTACCACCAGCCGTATTACGAGTTCCATAGGATATAATGGACTCGTAATACGGCTGGTGGTATATCCGTCACTTTACCGTCACTTTTGGGACGGATTACCACTTCCTCCAAAGTTGGAATAACCCCCTTAATGTGGCTTAACACCACCTTGTAAATATAGCCACTACACATGCAGCACTTTGCCTGACAGGGGCGTGCAATCAGTGTGGCTGGGCCACAAAAACACCCATGGCATATTGTTGTTGCCTGGGATCCAAGACACCATGTTCACCAGAGAGTGTGACTAACGTCAACCCCACCCCAGGAGTGATGTCAGGATGGCACAACAAGGCAAAATGCTTTCTATCCTCTTCGTGTCATTGCCCTTCTCATGTGTGCTGCATCCGGAGGCACACATAGAAATGCCACCTTTACATAATAGATTGTTTATCTGCAGGAAGGAACACCTTCCTGCAGATAAACAATCTATCCCCTCAACGCAGGCTCCCTTGCTGTACAGTGCAAGGATGCATGCGTTGGTAAAGGGAGATCAAATCTGCACAGGCGCTGGGGGAAACACAGGGGTGTGCCACATTCCAGAAAATACAGCACATCCCTGAGTTGCAAAAGTGGCACAGCACAGTGCAGCTATTATTGCTGCTGCACTGAGCTGCTCCACTTAAGAATAAATCAGGGCCTCCATGTGCAACATGTGGTAGGCAACCCGCACAGGTGGCCCAACAACAACTCTCACACACCTCCATGCACCATTTGGGAATGGGAACAAAGTGAACTCATACAATATATGGGGCATGTCTGTGATCATCATTTGTGCTGCTACACAAGTAGCTTCAACTTCAACATGTAACAAGGTTGTCTGCATTGTGTTAATGATTGGTGTTATGCATAAAGGGGCACCTTCATGCGTAAGAAGAGGCACAAATGTCATCAAGGGTTCATTATGGGCACAGTGTCACTAGCCCGTAATGCAACAGTACCATTTTACAAATAGTTGTCCCATGTGGATCCAAGCTGCCATTCCCCTTGTGCCACATTAACAAAGTCTCAACATGCTTGCATTGATCCTTATTGTACACCCTTACACCAACATATGCCTGTGACAGATATGCTGTATGCAAGGAAATGTCCCTAATATAGGGAGGGACGAACTAAGGGGAGCTGACAATCCATAATGGTTGCACTGTGCCATCCACCTAGCACATGTGTGGGGCCTGCTAAAGGCAGATGAGAAAGTAACAGAAGTATTGTAAGCAATGGACCTCCCTGTGCTTTTCTGCACTAGTGCCATCATTCATGGTGCAAATGCATTAAAGCACCAAAATAGTGACAACACTCATTACACTACTGTGGGAATGTCCACCATGGTGAATAGGAATGTAAATGATGTGCTACCATGGTATCAGTGGCTGTGTCAAGGGGCCCGCAAGGAATATGATGGTATGGGATCAATGCCCAAAATACCTTTAAAGGTTGCCCCATGTCCGATGTGCAATGCAACACATAATTAACAACTACAACCTGGGGTCTGTAACGTGTCACTGAGCCTCCAGTAACAAATAAATGATGAGCCATGTCAACATTTACTACAGTCAAAGACTGACATTTCACTATCTCATTGCAGAGGATGATGCCTTACCTCCTGCCGACCTGCCTGTCCTGGATTTTACATATAACATGGAGGACCATCTGCCGACCATCAATGAGGAGACTCTCTAGGTTGTGCTAGATTCGCTCCAGACACCACCTCCATTTGTAGGGAGGACACACAGCATTGCAGGGTCTCCATATGACCAACCCAACTACCAACACATAGCACCAACCAGTCCTGCTACAGCCCTGGACTCCGAGGACCCAGACATCACCTTTCAGAGAACAGGGGTAGGAGCCCAGCGGGAGCTGGCCAAGCAGGTGCCAGTGGGGATGGAGACCATGACACGCAGCCTAGAGGGAGTGCAGAGGTCCCTCAGTCCAAATAAGGACAACTCAGCTGCCATCAGTGGCACCCACTCCCCGTTACGTGGACTCCAGCAGTTCCTGGCTAACATAGCTGCTGTTATGGGCAGAGGCTTCAACAATTGGCCTCCGAAAGTGGCAGCTTCATGATAGATAACAGGCTGGGGGCTAAACAAAATGCCCTGGAGTCCATACAGTGGGAAATGGCCTCCCTCAGGGAAAACATGGGTGCCTACTACCATGATGTAGCTTTGGTGTTGAGAAATCAACAGCTCCTCTTTGCTGCAGTGATGCCTTGTGTGTTCCCACAAATGGCAGCTGCCGGGACCTTTGATTCCGCATGCCTATCCCCTGATGTGGGTGTGGCCCTCTCAACTTCAACAACAGCACCACACATATCAGAGGATGAAGATGTGGAAGGAACAACATTCACATGTTAAACCACCCGGTAGCACCAGTCTGTGCCACATGGACAGTATCTCCTTAGTTCTGTGCTTAAGATCATGCCAGTTTTGTGACAGCTGTTGACCTATCTACTATAGACTGTCATTATCTCAATTCCTACCTATTGCCAATTTGGACACCTCCTCACTAATGCACGTTTCTCCTACTTATGTCTCATGGCATGTCCCTCACCCTTTGACTCTGAATGCACAACAAATGGCTCAGGATCTCTCATGGGTTCTGTGAACTGGACATTGTATTGCATTGGAAAATAAACTTGTACATGTAAATGAATCTCCATATTAACATGTACCATCTCATATTTTACTGCGTTCCATCAAGTCATCTAAATGTGTGCATTGTGTGAAGCTATGTCAATGAGAACAGAACCTAATTACATGTGTGACTTACTGTCAGACACAAAGCCACACACTAGACTCTGACATGAAAAAGGTGACTGATGGGGATGGTGGCTACACCCAATCTACAGACCCTTAAAAGCATGTACTGAACAGATGCAGGGGGCCCGCCTGGTGTGTGGTGGGTACCTATGGTACTTATACCTTGTAACAGGTCCAGATATTGATTATTAGTGTAGTGTAGGAAGTGCCTAGAAGCCAGGCTCTCTAGAGGTAGTTGTGGATGAGCAGCCAAGGCTTATCTATGAGTCATGCAAAGCTAATACAATACCACTGTAGTCGCACTTTTTACTTATACACATGAAAGAAAACACTCAGGCCCTCATTACAACTCTGGCGGTCAGTGATAAAGCGGCGGTAATACCGCCATCAGGCAGATGGTAACAAACATGGAACTATGACTACGGCTCATCGAAAGAGCTTTCACTTCATGAAGGTACAGATAGTGTGTCTGGCGGACCAGTACAAATCCCATGTCAATGCGAAGTATCCTGGGTCTGTGCATGATGTCTTTATCCTGAGAAATAGCAGCATCCCATATGTGATGGCTCAAATCCAGAGACACAGGGTGTGGTTATTAGGTGAGGCCTGGTTCCCACCCTGTATATGTTGGTGTATGGGTATGGTGTGGGCCCTAAGGGTTAGTGTGTGGCTAACAGTTCTCCCTTGATATTTGCAGGTGACTCTGGTTACATCAACCTCTCATGGCTACTGACCCCTGTGAGGAATCCTAGGACTAGGGTAGAGGAATGTTACAATGAGCACAATGGCGAACAAGAAGAATTATAGAGAGGACATTCGGCCTCCTGAAGGCCATGTTTTGTTGCCTCCACCTAACAGGTGGTTGCCTGTGCAACTCACCCAAGAAGGACTGCCAGATCATCGTGGTATGTTTCACAACCTTGCCTTACGTCGCCAGGTGCCTTTTCTGCAGGAGGATGAGTCTCGAGATGGCCCTGTGGCAGTAGTGAACCCTGTGGACAGTGATGATGAGGAGACAGAGGATGAGGACAAAAGAAGTGCAATAATTTGTCAATAATTCCAATGATACAGTTTAACTTAACATTTAATTGACAGTTTTGTGTTTAACATTGACACTGGCAGGCTCATTTTCCCACTTCTATAGCCACTCACTGTACCCTTTGGCATCTCTATTTTCAGATATTTGTGCCCGAATATTACTCCTGGTGTGTTGACTGCAGCCAACTACAGGCCATTCCTATGTATACATTACTGTAAAGTTGAATTGCAATGTTTAAACCTTGTTAAACGAGTACATACTTAAATTATTTGACATAATCCATACTCCATTTGTGGGGTGGTTCTCCTTCAGCAGGGGGAGGGGTGCTGGTGGCTTGTTGGTCCTGTGGCAGGGCCTCCTTTCCACTAGCGGCAGCAGAGGTTGAGGGCTGTTCACCAGTTTGGCTAGTGGTAGGGGCCTGGTGGTATACCACTGCCTCCCTCATAGTGTTGGCCATGTCTGCTAGAACCCCTGCAATGGTGACCAGGGGGGTGTTGATGTCCTTCAAGTCCTTCATGATCACCAGGTACTGTCCCTCCTGCAGCTGCATGTTCTCCTGCAACTTCTCCAGTATCTGGCCCAGCATATCCTGGGAATGTTGGTATGTTCCCAGGATCGCAATGAGTGCCTCCTGAAGAGTCGGTTCCCTGGGCCTGTCCCCCCCTGTCGTACAGCAGTCCTCCCAGCTTCCCTGTTGTCCTATGCCTCTGTCCCCTGCCACTGACCCCAGGTCCCTGATCATCCTGTGTTTATGGGGTGGCCTGGGGTCCCTGTAGTGGTGGACACACTGCTGATTGACGTGTTCTGGGAACAGAGGTCTGAGCCCGCTGGGTGGGTGCTGTGGTGGTGTTTCCTGAGGGGGGAGGTTCTGTGGTGGTGTGTGACTGTGCCTGGGTAACCGACTGTCCGGAGATCCCTGATGGGCCAGGTTTGTCATCCAGATCCAGGTGTCCAGAGCTGCTGTCATCACTGTGGACCTCTTCTGGGGATACTGGATTTTGTTAGCACCTCTTCTCCGGTGACATTGGCTGGGGGACCTGTGGGGATGTAAATGCAGTGTTATTGTTTCTGCGTGTGACATATTGTGCATGGGTGTATTGCCCTCTATGGTTGTTTTTGCCCTGGCAGATTAACCTTTGTGTGAGTTGGCATTTGGTGGGCTAGGTGATTCTCTCCAGTGTACATGCAGTGGTGATAGTTGTCCATGCAGGTCTGTGAGGGGTGTCCATGCATTGGTGTTGCTTGCAGGGTTTGGTATTGGGATGAGTGGGTTGTGATGGTGGGGTGTGTGGGAGGTGGTGGAGCGATGGGAATGAGGGTAAGGGTGGGGCTTGTTGATGGCATGCAGGTGGGAGTGTGAAAGTAGTAAAGAGTTGACTTACCAGAGTCTAGTCCTCATCCTACTGCTGCCAGGCCCTCAGGATGCATGATTGCCAAGACTTGCTCCTCTCATGTTGTTAGTTGTGGGGGAGGAGCCTAGGTAGGAGTTAGTCTATTGACCATAGTGACAATATGATAGCGTTATTTCTATGCTTCACTCTCCTTGTCACAATTTTAGTACTGTCATGCTGTGTCGTCCTGGTAATTGCAGCTCAAGCTTTGCTATCTAAGATGCAGTTGTTTTATTAAAGTCATTTATTGAAACATATACTGCCTCTGTTTGTCATTTATATATGAGACTAAGGTAACTGATAGAAACAGATGAGACCTGAGTGACCACGGCTTTCCTGAGAAACCAATTATATCATGTGCTTGGCTGCCCAGTCATCCCTGCCCTCGGGTAGAGATGAAGCACTGCTAGTTAGCCGGAGCAAGACCCGGATTGGAGTAACAGGTGTCACCGGCAGTGGGTCAGACTTAGTCTCCCATGCCGCAGGAGATTCTGCTGCTCAAAATCCAGTACTTTCATTAGAATAATGAGAGCCTACACAACACCACCTCTTCATGATGTCATCCCTTGTTCTGGGGTGCTGTCCCACGGCGTTGACCCTGTCTACGATTCTCTGCCATAGCTCCATCTTCCTAGCAATGGATGTCTGCTGCACCTGTGATCCGAATAGCTTTGGCTCTACCTGCATGATTTACTCCACCATGACCCATAGCTCCTACTCTGAGAACCTGGGGTGTCGTAGTGGAGCGATGGGTGTAGCCTGAGGGTATGTAGGGTGATGTGTTGGGGTGTGTGATGTAAGGTGCGTGGATGGTGTATAGGTGATGGTGGTGTGTGGCTGTGGTCTTGTCTGTGGTCTTGCTATCTCTCTTGTGGCAATTGTTTTTAGTCAAAAAGGGTTGTGGGTAATGTGGATGTGTGTTTTATAGTGATGTGAGTGTGTGGGTGTGGTGTGTGTATGTGTGTCGGGTGTGTGTAGTTTGAATTGTCCAATGTGGTGGTGTTGTTTTTTTTTAGTGTGTGTGTATTTTGAGCACAGCAGTATGTACTGCCAATGGTTTAGCGCCATTGAATGTCCGCCGCTGTGATTCATGGGTCATAATGTTGTGGGAGTAGTTCTGTTGGCATAACGGTGTGGGTTTGGATACCGCCAGTTTATCACCCACCTTTGGGCTGGCGGACTTGTGTGTGTGGCTGTAGAGATACGGATTGTATAGTGTGTCATAATATGCTTGGCGGTTATGCGCGGCGGCGGCGGTATGTTGGCGGCAGTCGGCATGGCGATAAGCGGGACTTTCCACAAATGTCAGACTGAGGGCCTCAGTGTTCAAAAAATAAAGGTACTTTATTTTGGTGACACACATACGAAAAATACCATAGAGAATATACTCCCTTAGGAGGTAAGTAATACACAAATGTTATACACTAGTATGCAGAAATAGGCATAAAAAACAGTGCAAATAGTGAAAGTCACAATAGAAAGAAATAGCCCTAGGGGGAGCTCAAACCATGTACTAAAAAAGTGGAATGCAAAGGTTGGTCCCCCACCTAGGTAAGTGGAGTGTGTAGAGGGGAGCTGGGAGTAGTAGGAAGGCCCAAAGGTAAGTACGACCACTCACCCCAGTGACCAGGGAAGCAGGAGTGAATCACTGTAAATTCCCCAGAACACCCACTTAGAAGAAAAGAAGAATAATGCAATACTCAGAAGAGACTCCAAGACACCAACACTGGTTTACTGGACAAGTGGACCTGTGGAAGAAGGGGACCAAGTCCAAGAAGCACAGCAGAGTCCAGGAAGGGCATGAGCCCCTACCCACCAGACTGAAAGTACGAGAAGTGAGTCGATGGTGAAAAAGGAGAGTCAGCACTGCACCGAAGAAGATGAAGTTGAGTTCCTGGAGGATGTAGGGGATATCCCACTGCGGAAGGAGGATTGCTGTTGGGTTTGCGTCTTCGGGTTCTGCCAACATGCTGCCAGGGACCAGGAAGGACCAGGTAGACAGTACCAGGAGTGAGAGTTAGAGGGGGCCCTCAGCAACACAGAGAGTCCACAGAAGCCCAGAAGCCCATGCAGCACCCACAGAAGTCCCACAGTATGGGGACATGAAAGTCAAGGAAGAGGCCCACGCTGCCAGAGAAGCACTCAGGGAGCTGTGCAACACAGGATGGAGTGCTGGGGGCTGGAGCTTCAGGGTGCCTGAAGATCTTTTGGAAAAGGTGCCAACAAGCCTTGACAGATGCAAGGGACGTGGTGCACGGGGGTACTGTCCTGCTTGGACAGACAAAGGCTTACTTCCACCCAAGCTGGATAGCTGGAAGAGAGGAACATTGGGATCACTTCAGTCTACCATCTGTGATGCAAGATCCATGCAGCTCAGGGGGCCCTCGTCGCAATTGGTACCTACAGAAGCAGGGGAGTGACTACTTTACCCCAAGGGAGATTCCTACTTCCTTTTGATGCAGTCTGAAGATGGGCTGTCCTCAAAGGATGCACAACCTGGGAAATGTTTCAGTTGCTGAAAGGAGCCGTGGATACAATGTTGCAGGAGCCGTCTTGCTTCTTTGTTGCAGCCTGTCAGGTCCTGGTGCGTCCAGATGCAGTTTCCTCGGTCAGAAGTCAAAGTGGAGGTTGAAGAGGATTCCTTCTGGAGTCTTGCAATTCAAATCTGAGAAATCACCCAAGAGAGAGACCCTAAATAGGCATGAAAGGGGGGTCGGTCACCTAGCTAGGTGACCACCTATCAGGTGACGTCACATGCTAGCACTAATGCTCCCAGAGTTCCCTGTCAACCTTGAATCAAAGATGGCAAAATCCATGGACCCTCTGGAGGAGCTCTAAGCACCACCCCTGGGGTGGTGATGGACAGGGGAATAGTCACTACCCTTTCCTTTGTCTAGTTGTGCATCAGAGCAGGGACTCGGGGGCCCCTGAACCAGTACAGACTGGTTTATGCAAGGAGGGCACCAAATGTGCCCTTCAAAGCATTGTCAGTGGCTTGGGGAGGCTACCCCTCCCAAGCATGTAACACCTATTTCCAAAGGGAGAGGGTGTAACACCCATTTCCCAAAGGAAATATTTTGTTCTGTCTTCCTGGGCTTGAGCATCTCAAGCAACAGCAGGGCAAAAACTTGTCTGAGAGGTGGCAGCAGCTTGGGCTGCCTGGAAACCCTCAGAAGGCTGAAATGGCAATACTGGGGTTCTCTAAGGAGCCCCCAGAGTGCATGGAATCCTAAAACCAATGCTTAAAAAAGTATAGGGTATGATTCCAACATGCTTGATACCAAACATGCCTATGTTTGGAGTTACCATTATGTAGCTGAATATAGGTCAACCTATGTTCACTACATGCGTGAAATTGCATCCCGCACTCACGAAGTTTGGGAAAATGGGCCTGGAGTTTGTGGGGGCACCTGTGCTAGTGCAGAGGGTGCCCTCACACACAGTTACTTTGCACCCTGCCCTCTGGGCTAGAATGCCTGGCATAGAAGTTACTTATAAGTTACCTGGTGCAGTAAAAAGTGAAAGTGAAAGGGTGTTTGCACCTTTTCACGCAGGCTGCAATGGCAGTCCTGCAGAACCCTTTGCTTTGGCTCCCTACGGGTGGCAAAATATATGCTGCAGCCCATAGGGATCCCCTGGAACCCCAATGCCCTAAGTATCTAGGTACCATATACTAGGCACTTATAATGGGGCACTGGTGTGCCAATTGTGAGGTGAAATGCAGAGTTTTGGGAGAGAGTGCATAATCACTGGGATACTGGTTAGCAGGATCCCAGTAAACACAGTCAATCACACTGATATTAGGCAGAAAAAGGGGCTAACCATGCCAAGAAAGAGTGTACTTTCCTACAACAGATATCTATGCAAGTTGACATGGCATGTATAGGTCAGAACCATGTGTCTGGAATTTTTCCTGATGAGTGCACCAGTACAACTAATATGTGTGGAACAGAAGAGGCAAAATTGATCAGTTACGGGAAGCTGTCAGTGTGCCAGGATAAATACCCAAAATAAGGTTAAGTAACATGTGCTACACTTTACAAAATTATGTGTGACGGACCTCATCGATGATAGTTGAAGTTCTATTTTTACCTATCACAGATTTCGTGTACATGCACAATGTGATTGTCAGGAAACAGGGATGACAAATATTTTGAAAAGCTGATGTCATATTGCAGCCAATCTGACAGCTTGTTGGTCATAGGGGCTACACATAGTCATACATGTGAATTAATACCATAACTTGGCCAGCGCACACATGAGAACACCCAGACAATCAACACGGATACCTAATTGTCTACAACTAACAGTACTTATTGGAACTTAAAAACAACACCTAATTAAAACCTAACCTAGACACTATCCTACACTAAACTAACTTATACTAACTTATCTTAACTTACCCTTACCACTATTTATCCTAATCTTAACTCATCCTATGTATTTAACGCCACACACTAAACATTGTCCCCCATGTCCCTACACCCCCTTTAAGAGACAAGATACAGTAGGACAACATTAACTAAAGCTACACAAATACTAACTTAACCTACATCCTAAACAAATGTATATTTTTTTATAAATTATTTTTATGGATTTTTATATTTTTTGTTTCTTTTTAATTTTTGTTTAACATAGAGCCCTATACATAACTCCTCAACCAACCTCCCGAACCAAAAAAAACCTAAAACCCACCCCCAACTATACTTACTCTACCCTACAACTTATCTAAACTATTTAACTAACCTATTACTACCCACCTAAAACCCACTAAAACTAATTACAATGTACAACCAGAAAAGGGAAGGAACTGGGAGGCTGTGCATTTACATGATTCCGGCTTCTTCAACTATTTTTTGCAATATTTCAACAACTTGAAATTGCAAGCATTGTCCTGCTCAAGTTTGTCCAACTTCGTCATAATGACTGCCATGTCCCTCCTCATGTCTGCCTCAAAGTTTGAGTATGTGGATGCTGCAGTTGGCTGTTGTGGTGGCTGTGTAGACAAAGGTGTGGCAATGTGGAGGGGGTTGGCCCAACTGAGGCACCCCTTACTCCTGATGTGATGCCCAATGTGCTTTGCACTGTTGCGGCCTGTTTCGGAGGTCCCCGATGTGGGAAGGCAAGCCAAGCCCCTGAAGATTTTCCCACTGATAACTCCTGGCCATCTTCCAGTACTCTGCATGTACCTCCATGACATGGCAGAAACACTCTGCCCTCTTATCAAAAGCACTCTTCTGTGCTGTGGTCATAGTGCCAGCTAAACCATGAGGAGATCATGGCATCAAATACTGCATTCGGTACAGGTAGAACAAACATTCAATATACACATCATCCTCAGATGACACATGAGGTCCACTAGACATTCCACAACAATATCAATTACCAATTCAAGACTAAACTTCCTACCAGCCATCTACGGTATCATGCTCATGTGACTGGGTTAACGGCTATACATTGTTGATTATTAGGCCCCAGAGGTAAGTGGATTAGTGCCTCTCTGCCCCACATTTGTGTCATCATACTTCTGAGGATTCAAGCCCAAAATTCCTGTGCTGTAGTCATAAAGTGGGGCAATGCATGCATTCCACTACTTTGACATCCCTTGCACTACATTAAGCCTTGGTCAGGCATCATAGACGCAAGGTGGGGTTCACCCCGTAAGGGGCAGCAAGAAAAATGGCACTGGGAATTCTCAGGAATGCAAATGCATCATTCATTTTTCCTTCGGTTAACACCTGCTCAGAGCCGGCTTTACGAGGGGGCACACCATTGCTTACAATGAGCCCCTATGGACAGTTCAGTTCTAGTGTCCATATCGTTTGACCTAAGCCTGACCAGTACATCTATATTGTCTACAGATGATGTACCTATTGCCCCCTACCCTGTAGCATGGTGTGCAAAATTTCTTATGTGGTGCACACATAGTGGCTGTATCGGTACGTTAAGGGGCACAGGAAGCGTGTCACTGCACTTGGTGCAGCAACAGTATTCCTTCTTATTGAACTACCTGTGCACATGCATGGTTTACATCTCCTAATTACAAGGTATACACTCAGCATACACATTCTATACACATGTGATGTGACCAAGCTCACTCACAATTATCATGATGAGTAGATCATGTTGGTTAATCTCCAAATATCTAGTTTGCTACAATCTGTGGACATGTCCCACATCCATCTGGAGCAGAGTTGTAATCTCATTGTTTACTTAACTGACTATTGCCCAGCTCAATAAGGCTCCTTTCACGGCCGCTGCCTCACTTAAATTCTGAAGAGTAGTGAGGCACCAGTGGTGAAAGTGTCTCCTCCATAAGCCCCCTAGAGACTTCAACACATGTACATCATTTGTACTATGCCCTGGTAACTTAAAGCAAAGTGTGGCACAGAGTGCTGCAAAATGTGCTGTGACAAATGTGTTGTCAACAGGCATGCTAATCAGATAAACAGTACCTCTGACACATATCTTGACTGACATCACTGTGTATGTTGGCATGCTTTCCTTTTCCTTACACTCACAATTCCATAGCAGCACAGACTGGCACTTGTGTAACAACCAACTTAATCTACATCCTCAACATTTCAACAGACATGATGTCAATACCCTAATTCAGATGATGTTATCTCATTGGTCAAACATGCCATTTCAACATTGAATTTCACACATTATACCCTCTCGCACAAAACCCTGGAATGACACAGGTGACTCACAAGGTGATACTTATTGTCTGCATTGGGGTCTTCAAACTGGGACACCTCTCCAATTGTGTAGGGTGGAGGTCCACCTACAAGACATGACAGGAACACATAGCTTAGTGATTTTTTTAATTTATGAGCATAGACAACTGTTACGCATTCAATGTGTTAAACTGAGTAAGTAAGTTAACTTTCTGTTAGGGCTGAACAACTACCAACCAAAGGGCCAGATTAAACACGATCAGAGCGTCACTTTTCCGGGCACTCCTGTGGTACTTTTTACTGCACCATATGTACAAGGAACTGTTATGCAGCTTTTTGTAGTATAACTCTTCCATGTTCATATGGGGCAGCATGACACAGTATTTTGTGTCAGAGGAGCATGCAATGGTTGATGCAGTGCCCATCACATTGTAACACCCATTGCTTTTGAAGCTGCCCCAGATTTTCAAGACATCTTACTTGTTGCCAGTGCCAAAAGACTGACAACAACTCAGGAGTAGAGTAAGCATGACAAACAGTTGAGGAATGCATTGAAAACTCATTGTTTCCTGCTTCTTATATGTGTGTGCCATTTGAAGGGACACAAAGTGGAGGTAAAATGCCATGGATGTTTGCTCATGTGCACATAGGTGTCCCTTCCTGCATATTTACAAAATAACGTAACGGATATCTTGGCACCACTACAGGGAGTGCAGAATTATTAGGCAAGTTGTATTTTTGAGGATTAATTTTATTATTGAACAACAACCATGTTCTCAATGAACCCAAAAAACTCATTAATATCAAAGCTGAATATTTTTGGAAGTAGTTTTTAGTTTGTTTTTAGTTTTAGCTATGTTAGGGGGATATCTGTGTGTGCAGGTGACTATTACTGTGCATAATTATTAGGCAACTTAACACAAAAAAATATATACCCATTTCAATTATTTATTATTACCAGTGAAACCAATATAACATCTCAACATTCACAAATATACATTTCTGACATTCAAAAACAAAACAAAAACAAATCAGTGACCAATATAGCCACCTTTCTTTGCAAGGACACTCAAAAGCCTGCCATCCATGGATTCTGTCAGTGTTTTGATCTGTTCACCATCAACATTGCGTGCAGCAACAACCACAGCCTCCCAGACACTGTTCAGAGAGGTGTACTGTTTTCCCTCCTTGTAAATCTCACATTTGATGATGGACCACAGGTTCTCAATGGGGTTCAGATCAGGTGAACAAGGAGGCCATGTCATTAGATTTCCTTCTTTTATACCCTTTCTTGCCAGCCACGCTGTGGAGTACTTGGACGCGTGTGATGGAGCATTGTCCTGCATGAAAATCATGCTTTTCTTGAAGGATGCAGACTTCTTCCTGTACCACTGCTTGAAGAAGGTGTCTTCCAGGAACTGGCAGTAGGACTGGGAGTTGAGCTTGACTCCATCCTCAACCCGAAAAGGCCCCACAAGCTTATCTTTGATGATACCAGCCCAAACCAGTACTCCACCTCCACCTTGCTGGCGTCTGAGTCGGACTGGAGCTCTCTGCCCTTTACCAATCCAGCCACGGGCCCATCCATCTGGCCCATCAAGACTCACTCTCATTTCATCAGTCCATAAAACCTTAGAAAAATCAGTCTTGAGATATTTCTTGGCCCAGTCTTGACGTTTCAGCTTGTGTGTCTTGTTCAGTGGTGGTCGTCTTTCAGCCTTTCTTACCTTGGCCATGTCTCTGAGTTTTGCACACCTTGTGCTTTTGGGCACTCCAGTGATGTTGCAGCTCTGAAATATGGCCAAACTGGTGGCAAGTGGCATCGTGGCAGCTGCACGCTTGACTTTTCTCAGTTCATGGGCAGTTATTTTGCGCCTTGGTTTTTCCACACGCTTCTTGCGACCCTGTTGACTATTTTGAATGAAATGCTTGATTGTTCGATGATCACGCTTCAAAAGCTTTGCAATTTTAAGAGTGCTGCATCCCTCTGCAAGATATCTCACTATTTTTGACTTTTCTGAGCCTGTCAAGTCCTTCTTTTGACCCATTTTGCCAAAGGAAAGGAAGTTGCCTAATAATTATGCACACCTGATATAGGGTGTTGATGTCATTAGACCACACCCCTTCTCATTACAGAGATGCACATCACCTAATATGCTTAATTGGTAGTAGGCTTTCGAGCCTATACAGCTTGGAGTAAGACAACATGCATAAAGAGGATGATGTGGTCAAAATACTCATTTGCCTAATAATTCTGCACTCCCTGTATGTGGGCTGCATTCTGCAGCACACATAGAAGTGGCATATCGCCATTGTTGACTGTTTATTTCCCAGAAGGGATACCTACCTGCACACAGACACTCCCTTCAACACAGACACACTTGCACTGTGGTCCAAGTATGCCTGCTGAGTTATGTGCCGGTGCAGGCGCAGGCCTGCTCTGTACTCTAGGTAATACGGGGAAGGACTGTGATTCAAATTCAGCACAGTGCTACTGATGTTGGCACAGCACTGTGCCGCACCTGTTTCTCACATATGTGGCTCATAGTTATCACACAAGAGCATGCACAGATTTGAGAGGCAGACATATGTACATGTTTCAAATACATATATATAACAATATAGGGGGACAAGATACTGGCCACTGGCTGAAGCATTGCCTCCTGTAGTTGATCTATGTGAAGAAGCAGGCAACCACTCAGAGGCTTGCTGTTTTCAATCATATGGCAACAACACATACCTCCATCATATGTGTGACATATGTAACATATGGCACAACATGTTGTATGTCAGCACACTGATGTTGGTATGGTTGTACTTGGCATGTTTGGCACCATACATGAATATGCTACACGTACAAAGTGGTAATTGGCTTATTAATGACAAGGGAACTGTCAGGTAATCAACCAGTATTAGGCAGAAAAATAAGTTGACTCCGATAAAGGAACAGTTTAACCAAGTGGATGTTGAGCCTGTATTTTGTGTGCGCCACCTGCAGCCGGAATACACAGCTTGCGTTCTTCAGGCCTGGCTCTGCTATCATGTGGCTCCAGCCTTTCACACTGCAACAATGGTTAAGTCGTTGTTGCCTCCAATAGCAACATTACCTTAAAAAAACTTAGACATACATGTAGCATCATAAGGGAATTATTCCTGCGTACATTTGTGTAACTGTCATGTCACTCTGCACATACAAGACTCTTGGCACACACACACACCCATGACTGACAAAACTCCTGTGCCATGTTTCCCATCACTTCAACTTTAATTAACCCATTTACAAATTTGTAATGACCAGGATGATCATGTACTTTTGTGCATAGGAAACATGTACCCTTGCACCATTGCACATGCATGTCTGATATTTGACACTTTATGGGGTACATGCGACAATTACTATGACAAGAAAAAAACACTAAACAAGACTCAGCAAAATGACAAAATTGACAGGACAGCAACAGGACACAGTACAAAACTCTGAAAAACCACCAGTCCTTGACCAGCACCAGCTCCACACCCCCTCTCAGAATCACAGACAAAAAGACATTAAAGTAAAAGTGAAATCACTGAACCATGTTTGCATCAAGGAATTCCTGTTTCATCACTTCCTGGGCCTGTACGTCATGTTTTCTGAAATGCATTTTTTTTTTAGACGTGACGGTCATGGATGGTATTTTTTCCATGAAGACTGACAAGGACTGTCGACTTAAGACTGACGCGCAGGGGCCAGGCACCATTTTGTTGATAAGCGAAGTATGGAGTAATGCCTTTTGCGTCAAACAATTTGCCGCATAAAAGGAATGCGTGGATTTTGTTGGAAAGGCTGACAGTGCACCCAGCTTCACCTACCTTGTTACAGGGGCTATGCATGTATGTAGATCAGTATGGTATGCCCACGTGTGTATGCATTCATATATGTAACGGTGACATCAGACTGTGTTACCATATGTTTGTATGTTTGTGTGATGCATGCTGTTAGACCTGACATGCCTTAGGGTGGTCACCCCTAACTTTTTGCCTGCCTCCCTCCACTTTTTGGACCCTGTTTTGCTGGCTTTTAGACTCTGCGCACTTTACCACTGCTAACCAGTGCTAAAGTGCATATGCTCTCTCCCTTTTTAAACATGGTGACCTTGGATCCTACCTGACTGGACTATTTAATTTACTTATAAGTCCCTAGTAATGTGCACTATATGTGCCTAAGGCCTGTAGATTAAATGCTACTAGTGGGCCTGCAGCACTGGTTGTGCCACCCACTTAAGTAGCCCCTTTACCTTGTCCCAGGCCTGCCATTGCAAGGCCTGTGTGTGCAGTTTCACTGTCACCCCGACTTGGCATTTAAAACTACTTGCCAAGCCTAAACCTCCCCTTTCTCCACATGTAAGTCACCTCTAATATGTGCCCTATGTAACTCCCAGAGCAGGGTGCTGTGTAGGTGAAAGGCAGGGCATGTACCTGTGTAGTTTACATGCCCTGGTAGTGTAAAACTCATAAATTCATTTTTGCACTAATGTGAGGCCTGCTCCCTTCATAGGCTAACATTGAGGCTGCCCTCATACAGTATTGAAGAGGTAGCTGCTGATCTGAAAGGAGTAGGAAGGTCATATTTAGTATGGCCAGAATGGTAATACCAAACCCTGCTGACTGGTGAAGTTGGATTTGATACTACTATTCTAGAAATGCCACTTTTAGAAAGTGAGCATTTCTTTGCACTTAAATCTTTCTGTGCCTTACAATCCACGTCTGGCTGGCCTTGGTTGACAGCCCCTTGTGCATTCACTCAGACACACCCCAAACACAGGGTGCTCAGCCTCACTTTCATACATCTGCATTTTGAATGGGTCTTCCTGGGCTGGGAGGGTGGAGGGCCTGCTCTCACACAAAGGACTGCAACACCCCCTAATGGGACCCTGGCAGACAGGATTGAACTGAAAGGGGACCTGGTGCACTTCTAAGCCACTCTTTGAAGTCTCCCCCACTTCAAAGGCACATTTGGGTAGAAAACAGGGCCTCTGCCCTACCTCATTGGATACTTGCTGGAGAAGAAACCTGAACCAGAACCTGCATCCTGCCAAGAAGAACTGCCTGGCTGCTCAAAGGACTCACCTGACTGCTTTCTACAAAGGACTGCTGTCTTGCTGTTGCCCTGCTGCCTTGCTGAACTCTTGTCTGGCTGCAAAAGTGCTCTCCAAGGGCTTGGATAGAGCTTGCCTCCTGTTGCCTGAAGTCTCAGGACCAAAAAGACTTCTCTTTTTCATTTGGACTCTTCGTGAGCCGAAAATTTTGATGCACAGCTTGTTCCACGACAAAAAAAATGCTGCACACCGACGATGATCGCCGCAATGCTTTGGGGCGACCGGAACTTCGACGCACGGCCTCGCAAGGACTATGCCGCCCGACTTCCAGAGGGGAAATCGACGCGACGCCTGCCGTGAGAGCGAAACTTCAACGCACAGCCCTGCGGAACGACATGCAGCCGGAAAACAAGCAGGAGAATCCATGCACAGACCCGGGACATCTGGTAATCCCCGTGACCCACAGAAAGAGACTGTCCGCGCGCCGGAAAACGACGTCCGGCTTCCCCGCGTGAAAAATAACAACGCAAGTACGTGTGAGCTGGGGAGAAATCGACGCACACACCATTTTTCCACATATCTCTTCTTCTGTGGCCCTTTGGGGAGATTTTCCACTCCAAACCAGGTACTTTGTGCTTGAAAGAGACTTTGGGGATGATTCTAACCCTGGCGGTCAGTGATAAAGCGGCGGCCAACCCGTCAACAGGCTGGCGGTCCAAAAAATGGAATTCTGACCCTGGCGGGAACCGCCAACACAGACCGCCACATTAACACTCCGCCCGCCGCGGCGGTACAGACAAACAGCGCGGCGGTCACCGCCAACAGGCAGGCGGCAGACAATGTACCGCCCACAGTATCGATAAAAACACGGCGGAAACAGACTACGAACGGGAAAACGCTCACCTCTACGCACTCCACGAGGAAGGAGGACAGCATGGAACCCGAATTAAACATACTACCTGCTCTCGTCTACCTGCTCATCTACCACGAGTACGAACGCCGGCGCAGACGACAACGGTGAGTACTGCACCTACGACACACGGGAGGGGGGAGGAGGAAAGCTTACGGGCACACACATATGCGACCCCCACCCCCCCAAACAATGTACACACCAATGCAGAGCAACAAGTCACAGTGACACCACCCAAACCCCCCTGATAAATGCAAAGACAGAATAAAATTGTGAATAAAAATTTATGTACAAAATAGGCTCTGAAAAGTTATGGTCAACTAGCCAAAAAATCAATATCAAAATAAGTCTATATACAGTGCAATGGATAACCGAGGCAATTAGTCCTGCACATCAAAAGAAAATCGAAGTGTCCGTGGGCCAAAGTGTAACAACACAAGGGCAAAGCCCACACAGGAGACCTGAGTCCTCTGGAGAGAACACTGCAGGGGCATCTGATGAAAAAACTACAGGCACCTCAGGGGGAAGGGACTCATTGCACATGAGTCCACGACGCCAGAACCACGAAGGGGCCACCATGCCTACTGTGCCATCCTGGGGAGTGCAAAGCCACAGTCTCTCAAGTCTCTACAGTAGGTGGGTTGCCCACTGTGCCATCCTGGGGAGTGCAAAGCCACAGTCTCTCAAGTCTCTACAGTAGGTGGGTTGCCCACTGTTCCATCCTGGGGAGTGCAAAGCCACAGTCTCTCAAGTCTCACAAGTGGGTGGGTTGCCCACTGTTCCATCCTGGGGAGTGCAAAGCCACAGTCTCTCAAGTCTCACAAGTGGGTGGGTTGCCCACTGTGCCATCCTGGGGAGTGCAAAGCCACAGTCTCTCAAGTCTCACAAGTGGGTGGGTTGCCCACTGTGCCATCCTGGGGAGTGCAAAGCCACAGTCTCTCAAGTGGATTACAGTCTCCACTGGTCAAGGAGGAGGCATGGTGGGCACAGTGAACCGTTAACAGTGCATGCAGGAAGGGCCCAGCGGAGCGGTGCTTGACAGGAAGGGCCCAGCGGAGCGGTGCTTGAGATGGCGGGGCCCAGTGGAGCGGTGCTTGACAGGAAGGGCCCAGCGGAGCGGTGCTTGAGACGGCGGGGCCCAGCGGAGCGGTGCTTGAGACGGCGGGGCCCAGCGGAGCGGTGCTTGACAGGAAGGGCCCAGCGGAGCGGTGCTTGACAGGAAGGGCCCAGCGGAGCGGTGCTTGAGACGGCGGGGCCCAGCGGAGCGGTGCTTGACAGGAAGGGCCCAGCGGAGCGGTGCTTGAGACGGCGGGGCCCAGCGGAGCGGTGCTTGAGACGGCGGGCCCAGCGGAGCGGTGCTTGACAGGAAGGGCCCAGCGGAGCGGTGCTTGAGATGGCGGGGCCCAGCGGAGCGGTGCTTGACAGGAAGGGCCCAGCGGAGCGGTGCTTGAGACGGAGGGGCCCAGCGGAGCGGTGCTTGACAGGAAGGGCCCAGCGGAGCGGTGCTTGAGACGGCGTGCCCTGTTCAGCGGTGCTCTTCTGCACGGCGGGGCCCTGTTCAGCGGTGCTCTTCTGCACGGCGGGGCCCTGTTCAGCGGTGCTCTTCTGCACGGCGGGACCCTCTTCAGCGGTGCTCTTCTGCACGGCGGGGCCCTGTTCAGCGGTGCTCTTCTGCAACGCGGGGCCTTGTTCAGCGGTGCTCTTCTGCACGGCGGGGCCCTGTTCAGCGGTGCACTTCTGCACGGCGGGGCCCTGTTCAGCGGTGCTCTTCTGCACGGCGGGGCCCTGTTCAGCGGTGCTCTTCTGCACGGCGGGGCCCTGTTCAGCGGTGCTCTTCTGCACGGCGGGGCCCTCTTCAGCGGTGCTCTTCTGCAAGGCGGGGCCCTCTTCAGCGGTGCTCTTCTGCACGGCGGGGCCCTCTTCAGCGGTGCTCTTCTGCACGGCGGGCCCTCTTCAGCGGTGCTCTTCTGCACGGCAGGGCCCTGTTCAGCGGTGCTCTTCTTCACGGCGGTGCCCTGTTCAGCGGTGCTCTTCTGCACGGCGGGGCCCTCTTCAGCGGTGCTCTTCTGCACGGCGGGGCCCTGTTCAGCGGTGCTCTTCTGCACGGCGGGGCCCTGTTCAGCGGTGCTCTTCTGCACGGCGGGGCCCTGTTCAGCGGTGCTCTTCTGCACGGCGGGGCCCTGTTCAGCGGTGCTCTTCTGCACGGCGCGGCCCTCTTCAGCGGTGCTCTTCTGCACGGCGGGGCCCTGTTCAGCGGTGCTCTTCTGCACGGCGGGGCCTTGTTCAGCGGTGCTCTTCTGCAAGGCGGGGCCCTGTTCAGCGGTGCTCGTCCAGTAAGTCAAGGGAGCCAGACCTGGCCTGGACTCCCTGCTCAGTCGCCCTCCGACCGTGCTGTTGCTGGACCGTTCGGTGACGGAGTCCTGGGCCCTTTGGTGTTCTCCCTAACACCCGGGATGGGGCTTGTGGGCCCCTCCTGCTCTGCGCTCCTGCTGGCTGACTTCTCCGTCCCTGCTGCCCTTTCGCTCCTTAGATGGGGCTCTCGGGCCCTTGCCTCCCCTAGCTGTTGTGGCTGGTGAAGTGGGCGAACTTGGCTCCTTGGGGGCAGCCGTGTCAGTCCTCTCACGGCGGCCCTTTAGTTTCCGGGTCCTCTTGCCTGGGGGGGGGCTGGCTGTCCCCTTGCTGCTGATTGATGTGTCACTGCTGGCAAAGGGTGGACTCCAGAACCCATGCACCACAGTGACACTCGAAGCTGGGCTGGTAGTGGCTGAGGTGCTCTTGGGACTCTTTGCAGATGGAGGGGGTTGGTCAGTGGAGGGAAAGAGGTCAAGATTAGCGAGGAAAACTTTCTTAGGACCAAGGTAAAAGGTAGGAGAAGTGGTGATGGGAGTGGAGGAAGAGGATGTGGTTTTAGGAGAGTCAGGTGTGCTGTCTTTGGGTGCAGGTGCTTGTGCTGGAGGCTGTTGTGAGGTGGATGGCTGTTGGGTGGGTGTCTGCCTGCGTTTGTGTGTCTTGGAAGAGGGGTGACAGACACAGTGGGAGAGGACACAGGGGACGTGTAAATGGTAGTGGGGGTGGTGACTACACGTGTGCGGACTGGACTGGAGGGTGTGCTGGTGATGGAAGCACTGGCTGATGGTGGTGTGCATGCAGGTGTGAGTGTAGACGTCACAGGGAGGGAGGAGGGAGACGAGGAGGAGGGGGACACAGAGGTGGTAGTGACTGTTGGAATGTTTGCATCTGGGTGTTGCTTGCGTGAATGCTTGTGGATTCTGTGGTGCTTGTGTCTGGATGAGCTGCCCTTGGGTGTTGAGGTGTGTGCAGGCTGGTCTGATGGTGTGGATGGGATAGGCTGAGGAACAGGAGACAGAGACAGGCTGGAGGCAGTCAGAAGAGGGAGGCTGGAAACAGGGACAATGGCTGCCATCAGTGCTGAGGCCAGAGCATTGAACGATCGTTGATGGGCAGCCTGACCCGAATGAATGCCCTCCAGGTAGGCATTGCTCCGATGCACCTCCCTTTTTACCCCCTGGATGGCATTCAAAAGGGTAGTCTGCCCAACAATGATGGTCCTCAGGAGGTCAATGACCTCCTCACTGAGGGCAGCAGGGGTAACAGGGGCAGGGGCTGAGGTGCCTGGGGCGAAGGAGACGCCCGCCTTCCTGGGCGAGCGGGCACAGAGCGTAGGCTGAGGGGCTGCTGGGAGGGTGGGGCTGGTGCGCTGGGTGGCGGCTGTACCTGTAGAGGCGGGGGGCCCGGATGTTGCCGCCACCGCTAGGTAGCTCCCATCCGAGAACGTGTCTCTGTCGCTGGTGTCACCACCGGTCCCCGTTGTGGTGCTCCCCTCGCCCTCCGGATCACTGGTGCCCTCGGTGTCTGTTCCTGGTCCCACAGGGGCCTTGTGACTTGCAGCTCCCTCGTGCTCCGATGCCAATTCTCCTCCGCCTGATGATGCTAATGCACACATGCACAAGAAGATGAAGAAGAAGGGTGGGGGGAGAAAAACGAAGACCAGGTTGAGTGCATGCAATGTCAACACCGTTGGCGGAGAGGACAGACACAGGAGCCTCATGCACTAAGCCGCGCATTCGGGGTACACTACTCAGTACTTCTGACTAGGACAACAGGTCTAGAGACGACAAAGGCGCACATGTGTGATGCTGGACCATCGATAGCTGTACTTGTCACCCTACAGAGGTGGGGGCCGGGAGCACAGGGCCATGCCTAAAGGAGAGGACTACACTACAGAAAGCGCCCTGGCCTAATGTCACCCACAACCCTCCTCCCCCACCCAGACGCCTCCACTGCGCAGAGAGATAGCAGAATGTGCTGATACTCACCCCCTTGTGTCTGCTGTGATGTCCTCAAGCGCCCATCCAAATCAGGGTAGGCCACCGCCAGGATCCGGGACATCAGGGGGGTCAGGGTACGACTGGCACCCCTCCTAGGTTGGGAGGCCATCCCCAGCAGTGACTCGGCGGTCTTCCTGGTCCCGCGGCGGATGTCCTCCCACCTCTTGCGGCAGTGGGTGCCCCGTCTGACGTGGACCCCCAGGGCCCGGACTTCCTTGGCGATGGCACGCCAAATGTCCACTTTCTGATGGGCGCTGACCTATTTGACATGTACAGGGTGGGAAGGAAAATTCATCAATTTTCTGCATGTTAGATGCGATTGGCCCCCCCTCCCCAACCTTGCCATATGGCACATGCTCTCATCTGTCGTGCGTTGCACTCCTCATTCGCCCCCCACCCCACCAACTTACATCCACCCCACTCCACACAGGCATAGCCCATTCAATGTGCACCCAGTGTACTTACCTGTTGGTCTGGAGGACCGTAGAGTAACGCATACTGGGGGAGGACCCCATCCACAAGTATCTCCAACTCTTCTGTAGTGAAGGCAGGGGCCCTTTCCCCAGTCGCAGCAGCCATTGTCACTTCCAGACCGAGGTCACAGCAGCACTTGCAGTATAGGTCCTCTCCTGTGGATGATCAGGTCTCGAGTGATTAAGCAGATAGAAAATGGCGGTCACGCCCGCGGCGGTGCGTACCGCGACCGCCGGCGCACATCGTCATTGGCTCCTGAAACCCATAGGCTTCAATGTTAGCCAATGCGGCTTCGTATAGCGGTCTTCGACCGCCTACCGCCACGGTGTGCCACGCCAGCGCATTGACCTCACATCCCATTGTCCCACTTCACAGGTCAGGTAGCCGCCATTTCAAGGGCCCACATGGCATAATTTGTACTGCGTCACACAGGCCTAGGCCTTGCATTGCCACACATACAGGCCTTTCAATACATATATAATCGTGTGTTATGCACGCAGTGGTGAACGTACCTGTGATTTGCTTGACTCTGTGCTCCATGCTGTCCTTCCTAGGCACCGTCCGCTGGGACTTGCGAGGAGAAGGATGAATCCTCGCGTGTACCGACCGCTGGTGGACCTGTCGACAATGGAAGAACGCCATATCATACTACGATACCGACTTGACCGAGCCACTATACATGAACTGTGTGCCCAGCTGGAGCCAGCCCTGATGTCCCCCATCCGCCAACCCACAGGAATTCCCCCTCTAGTGCAGGTTCTGTCAGTCCTCCATTTTTTGGCAAGTGGCTCATTCCAGACAACAGTGGCCATGTCATCTGGAATGTCTCAGCCTATGTTTTCAAAAATCTTGTCTAGAGTGTTGTCTGCCCTGACGAAACACATGCGGCTCTACATTGTATTCCCTGAGGAGGTTGATTTGGCCACTGTGAAGGGTGATTTTTATGCCCTTGGACATATCCCCAACATAATTGGTGCCATTGATGGGACCCATGTGGCTTTAGTACCCCCAAAAGACGATGAGCAGGTGTACAGAAACAGGAAAAGTTACCATTCTATGAACGTCCAGGTGGTCTGTTTGGCTGACCAGTACATCTCCCATGTGAATGCCAAGTTCCCTGGGTCAGTGCATGACGCATATGTGATGCGAAATAGCAGCATCCCTTATGTGATGGAACAGCTACAGAGACAACGTGTGTGGCTAATTGGTGACTCTTGTTACCCCAACCTGCCTTGGCTATTGACCCCAGTGAGGAATCCCCGGACCAGGGCAGAGGAACGGTACAATGAGGCCCATGGGCGAACTAGGAGGATCATAGAAAGAACCTTTGGCCTCCTGAAGGCCAGGTTTAGGTGCCTGCATATGACAGGGGGATCCCTGATGTACTCACCAAAGAAGGTGTGCCAGATCATCGTGGCCTGCTGTATGCTTCACAATCTGGCATTGCGACATCAGGTGCCTTTCGTGCAGGAGGATGGTCCAGATGGTGGTGTTGAAGCAGCTGTGGAGCCTGCGGAGAGTGAAGAGGAGGAAGACGAAGAGGACGACCCAGACAACAGGGACAGAGTTATCCAACAGTATTTTCAGTAGCACACAGGTAGGAATCACCCACGCCATTTAACATTTACTGAAAGCCCCCTGCATCTTTACTTTGTGTATTTCCCCTCAGTTCTTTTAAACTGATGTTTGATTTTCCCTTCCCTTTTCAGTGCTGTATGACCCACTGCGTGACTTCTGCTTGGTTAGCCCATGGACTAATGCTTATTGAGATCGGTATGTTGTCATCACATAAATAACAGAACATTATTGATCAGTAATGTCTTATACATTTGTAAATAATACAGGCTGACTCCAGAATGATTTCAGTGCAATGAGTGATTTATTTTTAGTGCTAGATATTGGTACATGATATTAAAACGGTGATGGGTGAGGGTGGAGTTATGTCCATGGCAGAGTCCAGTTCTCGGTCGCACAGGTGCATTGTCCATATGCCTGTGGAAGGATGGAGCAGGGGCAGTTCAAGGTTGGACAGGGTGACACTGTGGGACAGTGGAATGACATCCGGGGGGATATTAGGCTGGCGGGGGTCTTGGCATCCTACTCTGTCTTCCTTTGAGATCTCAGGTTCCTCTTGCGGGGTGGTTGTTCTTCAGCAGGAGGTGGGGTTCTGGTGGGCCGTCGTTCTGTGGGGGCCTCCTGACCACTAGCGCCGGTGGAGGTGGTAGGCTGTTCCTGGCTAGTGACAGGGGCCCTTTGTGGTGCCACATGGTCCCGCAATATGGTTTCTATACGGTTGAGGGCCTGGACTATGGTCCCCATAGCGGTAGCGATGTTCCTGAGTTCATTGCTGAACCCCATGTACCGTTCCTCCTGCTGTGCCTGGATCTCGGTGAACCTGGCCAGTACCGTCGCCATCGTCTCCTGGGAGTGATGGTATGCTCCCATGATGGTGGTGAGGGCCTCTTGGAGAGTCGGTTCCCTGGGCCTGTCCTCCCCCCCTTGTCGCACAGCAGCCCTCCCAGTTGCCCTGTTTCCCCGGGCCTCTGTCCCCTTGACGGTGTGCCCACTACCACTGCCCCCAGGTCCCTGTTGTTGTTGGGGTGTTGGGTCAGCCTGGGTGCCCTGTAGTGGCGTACACACCGCTGATTGACGCGTCCACGAGACAGAGGCATGGGCCCGCTGGGTGGGAGCTGTGCTTGTGTTCCCAGAGGGGGTTGGGTCTGCTGTGGCCTGTGTCTGTGTGTGGGGAACCGACTGTCCAGAGGTCCCCGATGGTCCGGGCTGGTCATCAGGTTCTAGGTCGACAGAGCTGCTGTCCTCGCTGGGGGCCTGTTCTGGGGGTGGGATGGACAAATCTGCACCCTCCGTGGCGGTGTATTGGCGTTCGGGCCCTGCAGTGGTAAAGGAGTATGGTTATTGTTTCGGTGTGTGCCATGGCGTGCATTTTGAGTGCCCTTGGCCCCCAGTGCTGGCATTCCCTTGTGCGAGGTGTTGTGAGGGTGGTGGGGGGGGTGTATGGGTATGTGCAATGGTCATGCTTTGGTGGTGGCTGTCTATGGTTTGTGTTGGCATTCAGGGGTTGGTGTTGTTTAGGGTGGGTTGTGCTGGTGAGACATTGGCAGGGAGGTTGTGTGCTGGGGGGTTGAGATTGGGGGCGAGGGGGGGGTTGGCATGCTGGTGGTTGGGGGGGGTGAAGTAGTTGAGATTCGACTTAACAGAGTCCATTCCTCCGTGTACTCCAGCGAGGCCATCAGGATGCAGGATGTTTACCCCCTCTTGCTCCCATGCTGTGAATTGGGGTGGAGTGGGTGGGGGTCCGCCGCCAGTCTTCTGCACAGCGATGTTGTGTCGCGACACCATCGAGCGCACCTTCCCCCGTAGGTCGTTCCATCGCTTTCTGATATCTTCCCGATTTCTGGGATGCTGTCCCACAGCATTGACCCTGTCTACGATCCTTTGCCATAGCTCAGCCTTCCTTGCTATAGTGGTGTGCTGCACCTGTGTGCCGAAGAGCTGGGGCTCAACCCTTATAATTTCCTCCACCATGACCCTGAGTTCTTGGTCCGAGAACCTGGGGTGTCTTTGGGGTGCCATGGGGTGGTGTGGATGAGGTGTGAGGTGGTGTTTGTGGTGATGTGCGTGGTGATATGTGGTGATGTGTGCGTAGATGTGGTGTGGGTGATGAAGTTGGGTTCCTGTGTGTGTTGGGGTTTTCTATTGCTGTGCTCGCTCTCTCTATCTCTATCTCTCTCGCCTTCTCTCCGATTTCCAACTAGTGGGGGTTTGTGGGTGATGTGGGTGTGTGTTTTATAGTTGATTGGATGTGTGGGAGTGTTGTTTGTATGTGTGTCAGGTGTGTGTATTTCAAATTGTCCAATGTGGCTGTGTTTTGTATGGGTGTGTGTATTTTGACCGCGGCGGTGTGTACCGCCAATGGAATACCGCGGTTGAAAGACCGCCGCGTGGATTCGTGGGTCAGAATGGCATGGGCGTGTTTGTGTTGGCGTGACGGTGGAGGTTTGGTCATCTCCAGTTTTCCGCGGCCCGCCGATGAGGTGGCCTTCCTTGGATGTCGGATTGTTGGCGGTTTCACAGTTGGTGGTCAGAATGACCGTGGCGGTTTACCGCGGCCGCGGCGGTAGAATGGCGGACTTCTGACCGGCGGTAAGGGCCTTTTACCGCCGAGGTCAGAATGACCCCCTTTTTTGTTTGCTTTTTAAAAACTTAAGACACTTTATATCACTTTCCAGTGATATCTCTACAATTTCACATTGCATCTTTATTCGTTTTGACCTACAATTATCCTGATAGATATTATATATTTTTCTAAACACTGTGTCGTGTATTTTTGTGGTGCTATATTGTGGTATTGTATGATTTATTGCACAAATACTTTACACATTGCCTTCTAAGTTACGCCTGACGACTCGTGCCAAGCTACCAGAGGGTGGGCACAGGCTAATTTTGGATTGTGTGACTAGAGTGAGGGTTCTTGCTTGGACAGAGGTTAACCTGACTGCCAACCAAAAACCCCATTTCTAACACATGCGATGACTGATACCGTTTGCATATGTGCATGTGTTGGTAGACGTTTTCAACATAAATGTTACCACATGCATACTGGGAGTGTACGTATGTGATGTAACACATAATTGTGGGTCTACCACATTGTAAAGTCCGATTTCCAAAGGTACTTTGACAACATTACTTTAGATATGCTTGGCTGTGTCCAATACATGTTCATGCAGGTGATACCCTTGACAAATCATACTCAAATGATGCAGAGGATTGCCACTGGGTTGATTTCAAGTAAAACCATGACAATGTGAGTGAATGTGTGTCCACACTGTGGTATGTTGTAAGGTTCAGAGTTCATGATGCTATGCTACATGTGTAACATATGGTTCCCCATGAATGTATGAGGCAGGAGATGGTGTACTTATAGGTGTCAATGAAGGTTGGTATGTGGAGTGTGTATGGAAAGATATGTGTATTGTAATATGTGTAATGAATGCCAAAGTGGCATGTTAATGGGATATGAAACTTCCCAAATGTATTTTCCAGCATGGACATATGTTGCCCATTGTTTCATGGCTGTGTATTCATATCACTGCCACCTATGTTTCCCTATATAGGAACATATCTGAAGGTCATATAAGTCTATATATGATCATGTGATACATATATATTTTCATTAGGGGAAAGTTGACTTTTGTGCATACTCCAATACACAATACCAGGCCTGTACCATTGAAGTGGTACATGTGTGCTGAGAATTCAGACATACGTGCGCAAGGCACAAACTTGGTACATACAATCGACCACAACATGTTTGTTTTGACTGTTCCATACAATGGCCTACATCTGTATGGCAGGGTTGCTGCCAGGCAACAATGGCACCCTAGTCATCATTGCTCCTGTGGCAATTTGTTGGTTACATTACATGGTTGCATGTATTGACATTGGTTGATGGCGCTCCACTCAGCTCAGGCCCCTGACTGCCTCAAAAGTCAATGTAGCCTCAGCAGGGGAGTTAGGGTGTGTAGGATGGGAATCTAACTTCATCATGATAGCTCTTCAGCAGTGCATTGCACAGTCCCCTGCAGACAGACACCTGCACAAATGTGATTCCATGGCCTGCCATGTTTTTTTTTTTCCTTTGGGGCACTTGATGTCAGGCTTTCCCTATCATGTACAGGGGACTGGATGCTTGTTCATGTAGGACATGTCTCATCATTTTTGCGTGGCTTGACACAAATGGTTATAAATTGTTTGTATTTTTTGTATTTTTGTTTGAAGCTTGGCTTGGACATGTATCTGTAGTGTAACTTGCTTATGTTTTCTGACCCAGAGGACAGATTATGCCATTTGTCACTGCCTTCTGCCACAATAGTATGTGATGGGCAACTGAATCATTGTTGTTGTTGCAAACATGGTTGGGTTATGCACTGACCTAGACATCGTCTGTGAATATATATGTCTGGTGATCACATAGTTATATTGTTGTGTTGCACAGTCAGTATTGGTCTATGTGTGTACCTTCTCCAACATTAACGTCAATCTTGTTTGGAATTGATTTGGTCCTACATTGCTTGCATTCTTTAGGCTGCTTACCCTTTGTACACATCTTCTACTGCAACATTGTCCACTCATACATGGACAGGATGCTATGTGAGACTTGTGTACTTTGAACCTTCTTCTACTGGCTACGTGATAGTATCCCTCCCGTTTCCAGGCTTTGCTAGATTACATTACTTCCACATACATATGACAGTACACGAGCCACAGCACTTGTATATGTGTAGTGTCCAAGTGACCTCCCCATGTTGTATCTCCAAGCGTCTGAGGGAGTCTCTCAGCTGTTCTTCCACATGCTTTGGTGTACATGGGCATGCACTCACATCTGCATTCCACAACCTATGTCACTTTCACCATGAATGTATCTTGTTAGTGTGTGAAGTCATCTCAGCTATGATTATCTGTTTTGCCACATGAAGCATTTCTGTCTTCTTCTTCACCCATACAACTTTGGATGGGTAATTAACATGTTTGGACTTTGCTAGACTTACATGCATATCCCAAACTGGATTGGCATGTGGGAGTTCTAAACATGTTAGGGTTTTGGTCCCAGGAGGTCACTTTCTCTTGGTCAGACATGTGAGTGTCAAGGAGAGGTGTGTTTTCATATGTTGTATGTGATCGTATCATACAGACTACACTGGGTTACCTTGCAGTCACAAACCAACCATTGTAGTAATTGCTTACTCTTTCCTACCTAGGCCATACACCAGTACAGCAGTCTTCACATGTATTTCCAGATTAGCTGCAGGCATGTGCCAAGACATACAATTGTGTGACGTGTCTAAGAATGTACATTGGAAGTGCTACAGGCTCTGCCTAAATTCTACTGACACATTCATTTGGTGGTGCATTCTCCCATTTTATTGATCATTCCTGGCTACGGGGCAAATGTCTGGAGAGTGGATCAGCACCCATTGTTGCTCCACTTGTCTTGCGACCCTTAGCACACTCCATAGCCAACATGTGTGTGCTATATTTGAGAGACAGCACACCATGTGGCAGGGTTGGGGCCAATAGCACGCACAGTATGTAACGCTGTTGATGTGCAGTGTTAGGTTCAAACTTTTGGCCCTAACCCTTACCAGTCCATATTGGTCCATTGATACCAATGGTGTTCCCCCTTGTCGCACCTGCTAAGTGCTGGCATTAGAACTACGCGACTGTGATGGGACAGTTTACTTCCTTATTTACAAGTATACCATTTTGAAACAGCCCCTACCATATGTACTCACTCCTTGCATAAATCTTGCCTGGCATAGCCATCATGTGGTGCACGGGGCCAGAATTGGTGCAATGCCTACTTTACACCACATAGTATTTCTAGTAGGTGGATCTAGGTCTTCGAGAGCCTCATAAGTGTGATTAATGTGACACTGATGTGTGGCATGAAGGCAGGAGACCTATATACCAACATTGTTTGTAACTGTTGTTGTTTTTTCCTGCCCTCTGAGGTATGAGCAACTTTACAATGGTGTATATATAGCAGAGAATGAGTATACATTGAACAATCTGGTGCAAAGTGATTTAATGGTGATATTTACAGGGTGACTTTTGTTGTACAATCTCTAGGTGTAGAAGTTCAGTACAATCTGTTGCCTCCTGCAAACTCCTGCAGCAGTGTTTTGTGGTTCCTCCTCCACCTGTGCTGCACCGTTGTCATCCTCCTCATCACTGGGGACATCTACCAGTTTACCCCAGGGAACATTAGTCCAGATACATTTGTTATGCAAGATTGCACATGCAAGGATCATGTTACATGCCAGGGGTGGTACATACAACAGGCTTCCTCCTATTAGGGCTACGCACCTGAACCTTGACTTCAGGAGCCCAAGAGTCCTCTCCACCACATTTTGTGTCCTCCTGTGCCCTTCATTGTATGCCTGCTCTTCCTCTGTTGTCGGGTTGCAAGAAGAGTCATCACCCACGGCTCGATGCCGTAACTTTGGTCAGCTGCAAAGGAATGTGAGAACATGTGTCCGTCATGCATATTTGTGGTTTAATATGTGCCATGGCAGATGTTAGTTTTAGGTGGAGTGGTGACTCAGACTTGCAACGGTTATTGTGTGTGTTCCTGTTTTGTTGAATGGTTGCATTGGTGTGTGGTGGACAATACCATCATGGGTTGTGCCTCAGGGACCTAGTGATTGTGAAATTAACTCTGGACTGACAGTTCGATCATGCAAATTATGTGTTGTGTTGTCCATAATTGAGGTTGTGTCCTAATGTTAGTGCAACCTACCACCTCCTTGTACCACAATAGCATCATTTGTATTGACACTATGGTAGCCCTACAAGGCCAAACTCAGACCACCATGTTACCATGCGGCACTACGCATACAGTGTGACACTTAGTGACCCTTTGTGGCAGATTACACCTGTGTAGCCATCATGTGTACAAAGGTGAGATTCACACAATAGGAGGACTAGCAAAATTGGTGTAGAGGATTCTCCAAGGTTCCTATACCTGGCTTATCACAGACATGTTCAAAACCTTCACAGAGCAAGCATTAGGAGGGGTCACACCATAGTTTTGAATGGGTCCCTATGCACTGTGCATGAAATGGTCAGGTATGTTCTCAATTCTCCTGCAGAGTTCAACTATGGCATCCATTATCTTGACACTATTGCAGCTACTCTGTACGATGGTGTGCCGGTCACTGTTTACGAGGCCCACTTGGTGGCAATATGGTGCAGCAAAGGGGCACAATTACATTTGCGCTGATGCTGATGCTGCGCCACTTTCCCAACATGTGGCCCTCAGCCCCTTCACTTTAGACCTGCAGATGAGTGATGTTCTGGGACTTTGAACCTCTTTGTGTATGTCGTGTGCCATGACACAGGTGTTGCACCCTGTGTGTAGCATGTGATCCCCACCCCTTTTCCACTGGAAAAGCTCCCTTGCAAAAAGTTTTGTTGTTGGCAATTGCTAGCTGGCATATGTATCTGGATGTGGATCATGGGCCCAGTGTACCTGAACTCCAGACTCAACTTCTACGTTCCCTCACGTCAACTACGCTCTGCCAACCTTGCCCTCGCCATCGTCCCCCGAATCCAGCGCAAGACCTCTGGCGGCAGATTCTTCTCCTACCTCGCCGCCAAGAACTGGAACTCTCTCCCCACCTCACTACGCCAGACCCAGGACCTCCTCACCTTCAGGAGACTCCTCAAGACATGGCTCTTCGAACGATAGCAGCACCCCCCCCCTAGCGCCTCGAAACCCTAACGGGTACATAGCGTGCTTTATAAATCTTTTGATTGATTGATTGATTGAGTGTGGCACCATTGTATGGCATGTTTAGTGATGTATGCATCCTGTGTGACAGGAGAGGTAATGATGCATTTTTCTGCAATGACCTGCAGCGTCTGACCAGACCTCCTAAGTCCCATGTCTCCTCATTCACATGGATCTCTGGCCTCTCCCAGTACACTGTCAGTAGTCCAGCTGCCACAGTGCCCTGTCGGTACCCTGGTATTGTGTTAGGGAGTTATGGAATTACTGGGTATTATAGTAGGTGTGCTGTGAGGAATCCATCCCTACACATGCTCTTTCATGGCTGGTGATGTTGAATTCCTTTGTGTGCAACACAATGCACCAGACAGGTTAAGGTGGACACAATGGGTACCTCTGGTATGTTTAGGTGCTATGTAGTTGGTGATGGCAACACATGGATGCATTTGATATTGGTGCCACTGGAATCTTCTACATCATGAGAAATGTGGGCCTGTGCCTATCTGTGACTTTCTGTACAGTGACATGGCCAATGCCACTCATACAGCTGAGCTATTCCTTGTTAGGTGTTATGTGTGTGGGATCTGTATTTAGTTGCCAACCAGAGGACACTTCTAGCGGTTTAGGCCCAGCTTAGGTATGCAAAGAGGACATAGCGCCACCTGTTCACGTGGTGTGCCAGTCAGGTTATGCCTGTATAATGTACAAACGAGTGTATGTGTGTGTGATGTGCAATGAATATGGTGTAGTGTGGCATGTGGAATTTGTGTTGTTGCTTGTACATCTGTGTTCCCCTGTCCATGTCTGTTTAGTATGGTGTATGTATTGTTTGTCTGACAAGGTTGGTGTGTTGTGTGTGTAATGATTGGTATGGTGGTTTAAATAAGAGTAGGACATTGCCATATTGTCCATCCTGGAACCGCTCATTGATGGTGGACTATGATTCAGAATATGTAGGCATCATGGGTACTGCCAGGATATTTTGCTAGGATGTTTGTGAAGAGCCCATGGTTGTCCACAATGGCCTGCACATTTATACAATGGGTGTGTTTGCAGTTCCTGTACAGGTGTTCAGTTCCAGCAGGTGGCACACGTTGGACATGGGTACAGTCTATTGTACCCAACAAATGCAGGAATCCAGCAATTTGGTAGAAACCTAGCCTGATCACCTGCTGCAGATGCTAGGTGTTGAGGAAGCAGATGTGGTGGGGTGTGAGGCAGATGATTGCATCTGGAACATTTGAAAGGAAGGCCGAAAAGGATGGCTGGGAGCTACCACCTGTAGGAGGCTGGCCTGGCTTATAGTGGGTACCTAGTGGTACTTACACCTTGTGCCAGGTCGAGTTATCCCTTATTAGTAGATTAGTAGTGTTCTAGCAGCTTAGGCTGATAGAGGTAGCTATAGCAGAGCAGCTTAGGCTGAACTAGGAGACATGCAAAGCTCCTACTATACCACATGTATGATATAGCACTATATCATAAGAAACACAATACTCAGAGTTACTAAAAATAAAGGTACTTTATTTCAGTGACAATATGGCAAAAGTATCTCAGAGGATATACTCCCTTAAGAGGTAAGTAATATACACAAAATATACACACAAACCAAAATCAGGTAAGTAAACCGTTAGAAAAGTAGTGCAAACACTGTAGAACACAATAGAATGCAATCGGAGACAATAGGCCCAGGGGCAACACAAACCATATACTCCAAAAGTGGAATGCGAACCACAAATGGACCCCAGACCTAGTGTAGTGTGTAGAGGGTCACTGGGAGTGTAAGAAAACACTAAGGGTGTCCAAGATACCCCACCCCAAGACCCTGAAAAGTAGGAGTAAAGTTACCCTACTACCCCAGAAACACAGTAAAGTCGAGATAGGGGATTCTGCAAAGACAACAACTGACTTCAAAGCACTGAAGATGGATTCCTGGACCTGAGGACCTGTAAAGGAAGGGGACCAAGTCCAAGAGTCACGCGAGTGTCCAGGGGGGCCAGGAGCCCATTGAACCTCGGATGAAGGTGCAAAAGTGCTGCCTCCGGGTGGAAGAAGCCAAAGATTCTGCAACAACAGAAGGTGCCAGGAACTTCTCCTTTGGTCAGAAGATGTCCTACGGCATCCTGGAGGATGCAGAGTTGTTTCCACGCTGAAAGACCACAAACAAGCCTTGCTAGCTGCAAGAGTCACGGTTGAATGTTGTGGGTGGTGCCAGGGCCCAGGAAGGACCAGGAGGTTGCCCCTTAAAGGAGGAGGAGACAGAGGGGGCGCTCCACAACAGAGAGAGCCCACGGAGAAGCAGGCTGCACCTGCAGAAGCACCTGAACAGGCATTCAGAAGATCTGAGCACGGCGGTCGTCTCAGCACAACAAAAGGAAGGCCCACGAAGTCGGAGTCCAACTCAGCGAGTTGGGCAATGCAGCACGGAGTGCTGCGGACCTGGGCTAGGCTGTGCACAAAGGAAGCCTTCCAAAAGTGTACAGAAGCCCTAGCAGCTGCAGTTCATGCAGTACAGAGGATTACTGTGTGGCGTGGGGAGGCAAGGATTTACCTCCACCAAATTTGGACAGAAGGGCCACTTGACTGTCTGGAACACTTGGATCCAGCTCCTGTTTTCCAGGGACCATGCTCGTCAAGATGAGAGGGGACTCAGAGGACCAGTGATGCAGAAGTTTGGTGCCTGCGTTGGCAGGGGGAAGATTCCGTCGACCAACGGGAGATTTCTTCTTGGCTTCCAGTGCAGGGTGAAGGCAGACAGCCCTCAGAGCTTGCACCCTCAGGAGACAGTCGAAAAAGCCGACAGAATGAGGCTCTACAATTTTGCTGGTAGTCTTCTTGCTACTTTGTTGCAGTTTTGCAGGTGTCGTGGAGCAGTCAGCGGTCGATCCTTGGCAGAAGTCAAAGAGGGAAGTGCAGAGGAACTCTGGTGAGCTCTTGCATTCGTTATCTGGTGAGGAACCCACAGGAGAGGCCCTAAATAGCCCTCAGAGGAGGATTGGCTACAGAGAAAGGTAAGCCTATCAGGAGGGGTCTCTGATGTCACCTGCTGGCACTGGCCACTCAGAGGTGTCCATTGTGTCCTCACACCTCTGCATCCAAGATGGCAGAGGTCTGGGACACACTGGAGGAGCTCTTGGCACCTCCCCTGGGGAGGTGCTGGTCAGGGGAGTGGTCACTCCTCTTTCTTTTGTCCAGTTTTGCGCCAGAGCAGGGCTGGGGGGATACCTGAACTGGTGTAGACTGGCTTATGCAAGGAGGGAACCATCTGTGCCCTTCAAAGCATTTCCAGAGGCTGGGAGAGGCACACCTCCCCAGCCTTTCACACCTATTTCCAAAGGGAGAGGGTGTAACACCCTCTCTCAGAGGAAATCGTTTGTTCTGCCTTCCTGGGTCTGGGCTGCCCAGGCCCCAGGGGGGCAGAATCCTGCCTGAGGGTTGGCAGCAGCGGTAGCTGCAGAGAAAACCCCAGAGAGCTAGTTTGGCAGTACCCGGGCTCTATGCTGGAGCCCCGGGGATGCATGGAATTGTCCCCCCAATTCCATGATCCCAGACATGTTACATGGCCATGTTTAGAGTTACCATTGTGACGCTACATATAGTATTGACCTATATGTACTGCATGCGCGTAATGGTGTCCCCGCACTCACAAAGTCCGGGGAATTTGCCCTGAACATTGTGGGGTCACCTTGGCTAGTGCCAGGGTGCCCTCAGACTAAGTAACTTTGCACCTACCCTTCACTAAGTGAGGGTTAGACATATCGGTGACTTATAAGTTACTTAAGTGCAGTGTAAAATGGCTGTGAAATAACATGGACGTTATTTCACTCAGGCTGCAGTGGCAGTCCTGTGTAAGAATTGTCTGAGTTACCTATGGGTGGCAAAAGAAATGCTGCAGCCTATAGGGATCTCCTGGAATCCCAATACCCTGGGTACCTAGGTACCATGTACTAGGGAATTATAAGGGTATTCCAGGGTGCCAATTAGAATTGGTGAAAATGGTCACTAGCCTATAGTGACAATTTTAAAGGCAGAGAGAGCATAAACACTGAGGTTCTGATTAGCAGAGCCTCAGTGGCACAGTTTGTCACTACACAGGTACACACATTTAGGCCACAAACTATGAGCACTGGGGTCCTGGCTAGCAGGATCCCAGTGAGACAGACAAAAATAAACTGACATACATGTAAAAATTGGGGTAACATGCCAGGCAAGATGGTACTTTCCTACAATTGTGGACAGGGTCAACACCGTGGGACAGCACCCCAGAACAATGGATGACATCAGGAAGAGGTGGAACAACCTATGGGGGAAGGTGCGTTCCGTGGCAGCAAGACACCAAATAGCTGTACAGAGGACTGACAGTGGACCTCCACCTCCTCCCCTACAACAAAATCGGAGGAGCAAGTCTTGGCAATCATGCACCCTGAGGGCCTCGCAGGAGTAGGAGGAGGACTGGACTCTGGTAAGTTAACTCTTTACTACTTTCACCCCCCCCACCTGCATGCCATCACAAACCCCCACCATTACCTTCACTTACATCACTCTATCACCTCCCACACACCCCAACATCACAACCCACCCATCCCAATACCAAGCCCAGCATGCAACACCAATGCATGGACATCCATCACAGACCTACATGGACAACTATCACCACTGCATGCACACTAGAGAGAAATACCAAGCCCACCAAATAACAACTCACATAAAGGCCAATTTGCAAGGGCAACAACAACCATAGAGGACAACACACCCATGCACAATATGTCACACACGGAAACAATAACACTGCATTTACATCCCCACAGGTCCCCCAGCCAACGTAATTGAAGAAGAGGTGCCAGCAACATCCAGTCCTCCCCCGAAGAGGCCCACAGTGATGACAGCAGCTCTGGATGCCTGGATCTGGATGGCCAACCTGGCCCATCAGGGATCTCTGGAAAGTCGGTTACCCAGGCACAGTCACACACCACCACAGAGCCTCCCCCCTCAGGAAACACAAGCACAGCACCCACCCAGCGGGCCACACCTCTGTCCCCAGGACACATCAATCAGCAGTGTGTCCACCACTACAGGGACCCCCGGCCACCTCACAAACACAGGACGATCAGGGACCAGGGGTCAGTGGCAGTGGGCACACGGTTCAGGGTACAGAGGCACAGGACAACAGGGAAGCTGGGAGGACTGCTGTGCAACAGGGGGAGGACAGGCCCAGGGAACCGACTCTCCAGGAGGCACTCACCGTGATCCTGGGAGCATACCAACATTCCCATGATACGCTGGGCCAGATACTTGACAAGGTGCAGGCGAACAGGCGGCTCCAGGAGGAACAGTACCTGGGGATCAGGGAGGACTTGAAGGACATCAACACCACACTGGTCACCATTGCAGGGGTGCCGGCAGACATGGCCAATACTATGAAGGAGGCAGTGGCACACCACTGGACCCCTGACACTAGCCAAACTGATGAAAAGCCCTCCACCTCCGCTGCTGCTAGTGGACAGGAGGCCCCACCACAGGACCAACAGGCCACCAGCACCCCTTCCCCTGCAGAAGGAGAAACACCCCACAAATGTTACCTGCGATCCAGGCAGAAGCCAGAGACTATTGCCAAGACCCCACCCCCCCAGGAAATAAGACTCTCCTGAATGTCACCCTTGTGTCCCACCCTGTCACCATGTCCACCTTCAACTGCCATTGCTCCCCTTCCTATGCCTCCTTGAATAATGCACCTATGGTCCAAATAGACTGGACTTTCCTCCACCATCACCCCAGCCCAATTCACATCCCCCTCTACTTCTTAGCACTTAAATAAACACCTGTGGAACAAATAGAAGTATAGAGTATGTCAAATGATTTAAGTAGGTATTCATTTAACAAGGTTTAAAAATTGCAGTTCAACTGTACAGTAATGTATACATAGGAATGACATGTAGTTGGCTGCAGTCAACACATCAGGAGCGATAGTGGGGCAAAAATATCTGCAAATAGAGATGCCAAAGGGTACAGTGAGTGGCCATAGAAGTGGGAAAATCAGCCTGCCAGTGACAATTTCAAACAAAAAACTGTCAATTAAATGTTAAGTTACACTGTCTTACCTGTATGTCATTGGAAGTATTGCCAAATTATTGCACTTCTGTTGTCCTCATCCTCATTCTCTGCCTCCTCATCTTCACTGTTAACAGGGTCCACTGCTGCCACACGGCAGCCTCATCCTCCTGCAGAAAAGGCACCTGGCGACATAAGGCAAGGATGTGCAACATACAGCATGCCACGATGATCTGGCAAACCTTCTTGGGTGAGTAGCACGAGGAACCACCTGTTAGATGGAGGCAACGAAACCTGGCCTTCAGGAGGCCGAATGTCCTCTCTATAATTCTTCTGGTTCACCCATGTGCCTCATTGTAACGTTCCTCTGCCCTTTTCCTGGGTTTCCTCATAGGAGCAGTAGCCATGAGAGGTTGGGGTAACAAGAGTCACCTGCAAAGATCGAGGGACAACTGTTAGCCACACACTAACCCTTAGGGCCCACACCATACCCATACATCAACATCCACTGGATGGGAACCAGGGTTCACCTATTAGCCACACCCTGTGCCTCTGGAGTTGAGCCATCACATATGGGATGCTGCTATTCCTCAGGATAAAGGCATCATGCACAGACCCAGGATATTTTGCCTTGACATGGGAGATGTACTGGTCCGCCAGGCACACTATCTGCACATTCATTGAGTGAAAGCTCTTTCGATTTCTGAAACCTGTTCATTTCGCTGGGGGGGGGGGACAAATGCAATATGTGTACCATCAATTGCCCCCATAATGTTGGGGATATGTTCCACTGCTTAGAAATCATCTTTCACTTTGGCCAAATCCTCCACCTGGGAGAAAATGATGTAGCTGCGTATGTGTTTAATCAGGGCAGACAACACTCTGGTTAGCACTATTGAGAACATTGGGTGAGACGTTCCTGCTGCCAAGCCCACTGTTACTAGGAAGGAGCCTGTTGGCAGGACATGGAGAACAGATAGGACTTGCATAAGAGGGGGGGATCCCGGTAGGGTGACGGATCGCAGAGATTAGGTCAGTCTCCAATTGGGCACACAGCTCTGTGATTGTGGCCCTGTCCAGTCTATAGGTGAGGATAATGTGCATGTCCTACATTGTAGCCAAGTCCACCAGGGGTCTGTACACGGGGGGATGTCTCCATCTCTTATTCATATGCAGCAGTTGCAATCTATGGGGCAAAATGGTGAGCAGCTGGTCTGTATCTCATATTTCCAACCACTAAACTTCATTGCATGTTGTAATTGTAACAGTATATTGTTGCAGAGGTCTAAATGGTGCATATGTGTACTGTGATGCAGTTAGTTTGCATGGCCTGCACCCCCCCCCGAAATGGCGTCCGCCTGTCCTGTATGGAGAGACATGCGGATATGAGGTAATTCCGCTGCCGTTGTGCGCCGTTGCAGGAGGCGGTCGAGAACCGCTGTGCAACTCCTCATTGGTTATCATTGGGACCTATGGGGTACAGTGGCCAATGGTGATGTATGCCGGGGTGACGGTATGCACCGCAGCAGTCGTGACCGCCATTTTCTATCTGTTCACTCCCTTGCTACCTGACCTTCAACAGGAGAGGACCTACACTGCATGTGCTGCTGTGACCTCTATCTGGAACCGACCATGGCTCGTGTCACTGGGGAAAGGGCCCCTGCCTTAACCTCGACGGAGTTGGAGCGACTGGTGGATGCGGTCCTACCCCAGCACCGACTGCTGTATGGCCTTCTAGACCAATAGGTGAGTACACTGTGAGCACAATGCATGGGGCATGACTGCATGGAGTGGTATGTGTGAAGGCCTCGTGTAGAAGGGGGTTGGATGGATGTCCCCTGAGCAGTGTGCATCATGTATGCTGGGCCATGTCAGCACCCATCAGAAAAAGGGTATATGGAGTGCCATTGCGAAGGACGTGCGGACCCTGGGAGTCTACGGCAGGTGGAGCACCCACTGTCGGAAGTGGTGGGAGGACCTGGGAGGCTGGGCATGGAAGATGGGGGAGGCCCAGCTGGGGATGGCCTCCCAACGAGGAAGGGGTGCCCGTTGAACCCTGACCCCCTGATGGCCCCCATACTGACGGTAGCCTATCCGGAGCTGGCTGGGAGCTTGGGGGCATCACAGCAGCCACCTGGGGGCGAGTGCAGTGCCTTAACATACTACTTGCACGTGGTGGGGTGGATTCCGGGTGGGGGATGTGGGCCTGTGGGTGCCCCGAGGCCAGGCCTGACATTGCAGGGTAGGTCCCATGTTGGGCAGAGTTCTCATGTAAAATTCCTCCAACCAAGCTAGTAAGCATCCACTAATGGGCAGGGGTCTGTGGGTCTCAGGTATGCTGCAATTGGCATTAGGTGTCCATGGGCTGGTGACTAGCATTGTGACTGGTAGTGCATTGCCTAGTGCATAAGACTGTCCCCTGTGTGTGTATGTTGTGTACGCCAACGGTGGTGGTGTTGCCACCATTGACCAAATGTATCCTTTGTCTCTCCCCCACCTTTTTGTTTTGTCACCCTGTCCTTCTGTGCATTAGCATCATCTGGCGGAGGAGCAGAGGCACCGGCGACGGAGGGAGCTGCATCCCACAGGACCCAGGATGCTGAATCCACCGACGGTGAGGACACCAGTGGGACGGAGGGTGAGGGAAGCACCACGGCGGAGACTGGAGGGGACAGTTCTGACAGTGATACCTCCTCCGATGGAAGCTCCCTGGTGGTGGCGGACACCTCTGTGCCCACCCCAACTACATGTACAGACACCAACCCCGTACCAGCACTGCCCTGTCAGCAGCCTCTCATCAAGTTTCCCATGCCCGCTCACCTTGCCCCAGGCACCTCAGGCCCTGCCCCAGTTAGCCCTGCTGCCCTGAGTGAGGAGGCCATTGACCTCCTGCGATACATCTCTGTTGGGCAGTCAACCATTGTGAATGCCATCCAGGGGCTGGCAGCCCAAATGCAACAGACAAATGCATTGCTGGAGGGCATTCACATCGGCATGGCGGCCCAACATAGATCAATCCAGGCTCTGGCCTCCTCTCTGATGGCAGCCATTGTCCCTGTTTCTAGCTTCCCCCCTCCACATTCCTATACCCAATCCCATTCCCCTCAACCCCAACCTATCCCAGTCACACAGTCAGACTGGCATGTACCCAGGACAACACACAAGAGTGGACATGGCAAACACAAGCACCACACATCATCCCACAGGCACTCACACAAACACCATCCAGATTCAGACAAAACAACATCCACTGCCTCCACTGTGTCCCCCTCTTTCTCCTCGTCCACATCCTTCCCAGTTTTGTCTCCACTCACACCTGCATGTGCTACATCCTCATCCACTACCTCCATCACCAGCACACCTATCAGTGCACACCCCTCACTGGCAGTCACCACCCCCACATCTATGCACACGTCCCCTGTGTCCTGTCCCAAAGTACAAAAACACAAGCACTCAGACACCCAACAGCCATCCACCTCACAACAGCATCCAGCCCATGCACCTGCACCCAAACACAGCAGACAGACACCTAAAACCACTTCCTCTTCCTCCACTCCCAAACCTTCTCCCTCTTCCCACCCCACTGTCCCTAAGAAGCTTTTCCCCTCCACCATTGACCTCTTCCCTACCACTCCCCCCCACGTCCTTCAAGTCAGGCCAGTGTGGTCAGAACCCAGGCAAGCACCTCACCCACCCAGTCCACGGGCACAGTAGTTTCCACAGCTACTCCAGGTGGGGGAGGATACCAGGCACCAGACAGCAACACTGAAAGGGTGCCTGGACCAGGTGCTGCAAGGAAGGGCAAGGAGGCACCCCCAGCTGCTACAAGGAAGGGCAAGGAGGTACCCCCAGCTGCTACAAGGAAGGGCAAGGAGGAACCCCCAGCTGCTACAGGGAAGGGCAAGGAGGCACCCCCAGCTGCTACAGGGAAGGGCAAGGAGAAATCCCCGGCTGCTGACAGGAAGGGCAAGGGCCCTGCACCAGCAGGCAGGAAGGACAAGAGGCCTGGTGCTGGGACTCATTCGGAGCCCCCACCGCCAACCATGGTGGTTCAGCCATCTGAGTCTGCAAAGGAAGGGCTGGAGCCTCCCCCTACCACTGCCAGCACCTCCACCAGCACCACTGACAGCATCAGCAGCCCCAGTGGGCAGCTGTCCGAGGCTGCAGGGGATGGGCTGGAGCCTCCCCCACCACTGCCAGCTCCACCAGCAGCACTACCACTGCCACCACTGAGCAGCCGTCACCGCTGGCGGACAGTGTGTAGTCCTGCATCCATGGGCTTTTGTGCGGTCTGGCACCAGCAAATCCTGTGGGTCTGACACCCAGGTGAGAGACTGTGACCTTGCACTCCCCAAGATCTGCATCACTGGGCACAATACCTCCTCCAGAACCAGTGGAGAAGCCATCCACTCACCACATCCTTCCCAGGGTGAAGCTTACTGGGCACAATGCTCCCTCCAGAACCAGTGGAGAAGCCATGCACTCAACCCATCCTTCCCAGGATGAAGCTCACTGGGCACAATGCCCCCTCCAGAACCAGTGGAAGAAGCAATCCACACACCCCATCCTCCACAGGATGAAGCTCTCTGGGCACAATGCCCCGTCCAGAACCAGTGGAGAAGCCATCCACTCACCCCATCCTTCCCAGGATGAAGCTCACTGGGCACACTGCCCCCTCCAAAACTAGTGGAAGTAGTCACCTACTTGAGAGACTGTGGCTTTGCACTCCCCAGGAACAAGCAGTGGGCAAACCACCCACTTGAGAGACTGTGGCTTTGCACTCCTCAAGAACAAGCAGTGGGCAAACCACCCACTTGAGAGACTGTGGCTTTGCACTTCCCAGGTCCAAGCAGTGGGCAAACCACCCACTTGAGTGACTGTGGCTTTGCACTCCCCAGGACAGCACACAGGGCATGTAGCCCCCTCCAGGACCAGTTGCATTGCACCATCTTCTGGCTGAGGTGCCCCCTAATTCCCTGTTCCCCTGAGGTGCCTGTCTATTTTCGACCTGATGCCCCTGCAGTGTTCTCTCTGTGTTGTTGCAGGAGTGAGTTGGGGCCTTGGCCTATCTGTTGTGGTCCTGTGGCCCAAGGACATTGAGGACTGGGCAGTGTCCCTACATTTGTAAATATGTATATAAGTTTGAATTTGAATGCACTTGTTTATAGTATTTTATCTTATTACACTCACTTTCTTCAAATCATTTTGTCCTTGCATTGTTCCTGAGGGCTATGGGGTCAATATGTTATGTTGCTGCATCTGCTTGTGTGTATGGTGTTGGGTGTGGGGGTGTTGCGTGTTGCATGTGTGTGTCACTCTCTTTTTGCTCCCCCCTACCTTGTGTGCTAGGCGGAAGTACTCACTGTGGTCGTCTTCGCCAGTGTTGGGGTTCATAATGAAGCAGAAGGTAGGTGAGCATGGGGAATACATGCAGTTCGGGCTATATGGCGTTGTGGTTGTTCCCTGAGTCTCCAGAGGTGAGTCGTTTCCCTTCTGTGCAGTGTTTCCTCCAGGGTTTTGATGTCATTAGTACCGCCCCAGAAAAGGTGGCGGATTGGCCGGTCATTATACAGTGGGCGTAACATTGTCTTCTGTCTGGCTGTTGGCGCTTACCGCTGTGGTGCTTGTTGATTCCACCCTGGTGGTCTGTGTATTAAAGTGGCTGTCTGTCTGAGCGGTTTCCGAAGTGGTCATAATTCCATTTTTGTTATCGCCAGCTTGTTGGCGGTATTACCACCTCTTTATCACGGACCGCCAGGCTTGTAATGAGGGCCTTAATGTTTTGTGCTTCTAGGCATTATTTTTTTAAAATCTCTAAAATTTTAAAATTGCAATTCTCTGGTTCTCCTGATTGGACCTTTGTCTTTTTGGTCTGAAAAACGTTATTACATTTTACTCTCATTTTCTAAATTGGTATGAGATTTCTCTTGTGTTGTGCTTTCACTTCATTATTGTTTGAAGTGCTTCATAAATACTTTATAAATTGCCTCAAAATTAAGCCTTACTGCTTTGTGTTAAGCTATCATAGGGTTAAGCACAGGTTAATATGGGGTTGCTTGTGACTTCATCCTGACAGGGTTTGTGATTGCTGCTTGAGTAGGTATTCACCACCCTTCAATCAATAACCCAATTTCCTACATTGGGAGTGAGGAGCAGCTTTTCACTGAAAGAGGGAACACAGAAACAGGCCCTCATTATGACTTTGGCGGTCTTTGCCTAAGACTGCCGAAGCCACGGGCACCAGAAGACCGCCAGTACTGGTGGTCTTCTGACCACCATATTACGAGTACTGAGGGATTTCTGCCACAACTTGCTCAGAAATCCTCCAGTAGTCGTGCTGGCAGTCGGTGGCGCAGAGGCAGTTCAATCACCAGCCCCGCAAAAAGGTCTCTGCCAGCTGTACTACAACCTGTAATAAGGCCTGACGGTCTCCTGATGGCGGAGCGCTGGCAGTGGTGGGAGCACCGGGTCCCCTCAGGGAGGAGCACCTCGTTGGATGAGGTAAGTGTCCTCCGCAAGGGGAGGGGAGCGGAGTGTGAGAATGGATGTGTGGAAGTGTGTGTATGTGTGTCATGAATGGGGGAGGGAGGAAGAGTGTTTGTGCATTTGTGTCTGTTGTAAATGTGTAAATGTGGTGATGGAGATGCATGTGAGGGTGAATGCAAATGCTGGGTCAGCCTGCGTGTGTACATGCATGTAGACAGGGGTGGGGTTTGCGTGTGTATGTATGTTGAGGAAAGGAGGGGTGGGGGATGGAGTATGTATGTGTGTCAATGTGGGTGAATGTAGTGAGTGCGTGTGTGAGTGGGGGTGTTGTGTACGTGTGCGTGTATGTGTGTATGAATATGGGGGGTGTTGCATGTGTGTTTGCACGTGAGTATAAGGGTGTTGTGAGTATTGAGCATGTCTGTGGGTGCGTGTGTGTGTGCATGTATCCAGAGGTGCTGGCTAAGTATGGGGATCAGGGGGTGGGGAGTGAGTATGTAGGGGGTCACTACTGGGAGCAGGGCCAGGGGGCTACTGGGGGGTCAGGGAGGTGGGGGTAGGAATGCTGTAAGGGAAGCAGAGTGGGAGGCTCCTGGGTAGATGGGGGTGGGGGAGTCATCTACCAGTGACAGGAATGCAAATACCTGTCCCTGGTAGCCTGTCCACCAGGGATTTGAAATCCCTGGCAGAAAGGGGACTTGTGATACCGCTGGCAGCATTGGGTGGACCGCTGGGTCTGAGATGATTATCTCCAGCCCACTGGTCCAACCGCCCTGGCGGTAAGCATGGGAAAGTGGCAGTTTGGCACAGGCCAAACCGCCATACTTGTAATTTGGCAGTCCACCCCGCCGGCTCGTCGGCGGTGGGACCGCCACCTTGAGTCTGGTGGTCTGAAGACCACAGACTCATAATGAGGGTCACAGTCTTCTCTTTGCTAGCTCAAGGACCAGCAGGTGCAGTCCAGCGGTTGCCGCAGCCTATCTTGCCAGGACCACTTAACAGCAGGGAAGTCCTTCTTATGCCCTCTCTCCAGTCCAGATGTGGTCTGAGGTCTGGGTGCCAGGGGTGTCATTTGTAGGCCCAGAAAGTGCCCTCTGGAACACTGAGGTTACTAGCCAATGGGCTGCTAGGACCTTTTTCTCCTAAAGATGACTTCCTGTAATGTGTGGCTACTAACTATCTCGGAGTGCCCTAGTCTAACTACTCCCAAGAAGGCAAACCCCCTCTCTTGGTGTGTAGGGCTTGGTAGCCCATCCAAAGGTGTAGCTATCTGAGGGCTACATGCCCACTGAAAAAACTGTTTTGAAACGGGTCTCTCCCCTCTCTGTCCACGATGCCCACCCATCTACCTGAACACAAGAGCAGCCATTCTTGTGTTTGCCCAATATTTGCTCTTCAAAGGCAGCTTTCCCCTTGAATCCCCCTTTTTGGGCTCAAGTCTTATGTAGCTTCCTGCCAGGGAAAGTTAGCACCTCTTCCAATGTAAGGCCTCTACTGTTCCCTCTCCTGGAAATCATTCACATCTCTCCTCAGGAGGGCAGAAGTCTATCTTGTGGTAAGCATCGGTCAATAATCACTGGAAAACTTTCTAAAAGTTGCATATACTCAAAAGTTACATTAAATTCAACATGGGCATCAAGTCGGGTTTAATGTGATGATTTTTTTGGTTCTTTAAAGTACAAACTTTAGTAGTCCCATTCAGAACTTAGAAAAACTGAGGGCCTGATCCACTAACAGACTTACAAGTCATAAACTTATGACTTTGGAGTCTCCTCAATTGGGGCAGAGTCTCCGCAGTCTTTGTGGAATCTCCGCACTTGGGGCAGAATCAGTGCTGTGTAGCCCAAATGCTGGGGTTGATCATGCAACAAGAGGCATTTCCTTACAGTACCCATATAGGCATTTCCTTATAGTGCTAATATACCATAGATTGCTCCGGGCCCTGCAACAAAGACCTCAAAAATGGGGCAGTGAGGCAGGCACTATGACACTGCCACTAAGACTGGACATGTGGACTCTACTATGGAGATACTGACACCTATACTGAATAACACTGACAATTTTCCAAAGGGACATACAAAATAATAGAAAGTCACTAACATTGAAAATAGGGCATTGACCAATAGACAATGGCACAGAGGAAATGGCATTGAAACATTGCCATGGGAACAAAGACACCATGAACCAGTGACAAATGGACACTTGGTAAATTACATATGGGCACTGCCCCTGTCACAGATACACTTAAAAAGTGATACTGCTACACTGACATGGACAAAGATTTACAGACACAGGGAAACTGAGGTGGGGAAAATACATTGGTCCATTGATTGAAACACAGGAAGCCCTGCTAATGAAGAAAATCTGGCGATTAATAGCTACATTAGGGAAGACTTCATGAGAAAGGTTGATATTAAGTAATAATTGCACAACATTCCTACTTAGAAGTGTTAAATCTGTTCATAGCCAACTAATTTGTGCTTCTATATTGAATGCAAACCTATGTCCTCCTGTTTTATTTAGATGTAAAATCAATAAAATTGGTTATAAAAAATTAAACATAGGTAGAAGCCGTGTCTACAGGCTTTAGCACTGGCCAATAAAAAATGCTTGCTGAGTCATTGCTGCCACGGATAAAAAGCGTAAAATTAGGAGCCCTTCTGAGAACTGCTACTGTCCATTTAAAGTATATTTTCCTTCCTTAAAGGTGTCGGCTATTTTCCACTAAAAGTAGAGTTCTGCTGAGAATAGCTATCGCTGTTATTCTGGTGCAGTGAAAAGTTCCAGGGGCAAATTTCATCAAAGCGTCCAATCAACTGCCTGATTCCAAGAAGTTTTACCCCATCCAAAATAATGCCCTGCACCACTTATCTCTCTGCCATCACAGTAGGAACCTAGAGTATGGTGTTTTCATTTCAAGGAAAGCTATAAATTGAATTGTGCTTACACACAGACGATGAGGATCCTGGATAACTGGTCCGGGCTGTAATAGAGTCAGAAAACTTGACGCTTGAACGCCAGCCCACTTAAAATTGCGCAGAGTAGAATTCCAAATGGGATAACGCTCAGCACAAATGGTAATACTTGGTGCTTCAAATTAAAGGACAGTTGATAGATATTTTTTCCTGTGGGCTCAGTGAACCGCAGAAGACAATTTTGATTTAATTGAATTTAGTGATTGATATTTGTGAAGCTCCGCATACAGGAGGTTTCATGCCGTAGCTAAAGCTAACGGAGGTCAGAAGTCTAGAGTAAAAAAATATACCCTATTACAAAAGTATAGAAGTATAGAAATGAAATAAACATGATTTTAATTCCCAGAATATTCAAATCAGACAAGCGAAGATTTAATCATGGCCATCAGATACGAATTTGATGTCTTTATGGTACATCTAGATTTCTTAAATTATTATAGTAATTTGAACAGATTATTCCAGAGTCCAGGGCCTCTCACTTTGAATATATGGTGCCTGTATCTCTGCAGGAGAGATTTAGACCAAATAAGGCTTTATCTGTTGACAATGGCAGATTAGACTCTAGAGCTATGACACCTTTATCTGCTACAGATAATGTAGTTTTTTTTTTCTTTTTAAGTTTGACACATAAGGCATAAAACTTTCACATCAACATGCAGTTGAATTGTGAGTTATGACAAGATAAGCCTAGCTCCACTTCCCAAATAATAGTTTTGAGTCAAATTTTAGTCCAATAGTCCGCATCTGCAATAGTAGCTTCCAGGAACATTTAAATTTAATGTTATTTTCGGTATGTACGCTTTGCGAATTTAGCATGGTTCTGGGAAATATCAGGTTGATGTACTTGGTCGTGTGATGGGTATTTGACGTAGATTGTGTATTGCTGAAGCATGACAGGCGTGGGGCACTAGAGGCAGTGCTTAATGTCACACGCTGGAATACGAACAGTACATAACACAAAGGCCTACGAAACATCATAGCAAATCTTTTGCACGAATCCTTTGGTTCTAATGCCATTGCTCAATACATGCAGCCCTGTATATTGGATACACTCTGAAATACCATATTCATGTCAATACTTGGGGCCGGAATTACTAAGAAGTCATGCAACGCAGACCAGCAATTAAAATTGCTGTACTGCATTGCATAAAAGGACGAGAGCAGAACATATGGCACAGCTTTCCTCTCTGCGGTTCTGGCCCACTTAGGGCAGTCGTGCACCAATGCAGACACACTTACTTCATAGTAGAAGAGAGTCTGCATTATCTAAAGCACAGGTTTTGTACTGGAGGGACTCCCTTCCAGTTAAATAGTTATGCTTTAATGCTCCCCCGTTTTGTATTTGTGCTGTAAAATCCAGCACCCATGCAAAGTAGAAAACTTTTCGCCACATTGTGCCCGCCTTGAGGAGGCATAGGAGTTTGCTGCATGTTCCTGTCTACAACACATGGGTTGTTGCATGAGGGTGCCCATGCACCACCCATGAAACTCCCACCCCCGTTTGATGCACTGTAACGCAGTGCATTGCATTGCACAACTTGTGTTACTTTGGGATACTGTTCAACGAAATCCAGATTTGAGTTGCATAGTAAATCCCACTTTAACACTTTGCCTAAGGTATATCTGTGCGCTGGTATTTCACTCTTCTCACCCTCACTTTCAGAGTGTGGTATGTTAGCTGTCAGCTTGTGTCTGGTGATGTCCCAGTGCGGAGGCAACTTTTGTGTAGGTGTATGAAAACAGGGTTTGCTACATCACATTTTACGTACCTCTCTACTTGAAAGGCAATGAGTTTAGAATACTATTCATGACTTCATAACAGCATAAGTCTTCGGTTTCTTCCTCAATTGCTAAGGACATGGAAAGAAGTTTGGATTTAGCAGTAGTTTTTTCTGAGATTGTTTGCTTCCTTGTCTTCTTCTGTTGTACCTTTTTATTTCCATTCTATACAGAGCTGGTATTGTAACGCAGACGCCTTTTGCTTGCAGTAAAACCAGGCCCTGACCACTGAATGTCATCAAATGGTGTCGGTACTGATGCATACCATTGCTGTGCTGGTGTTTACAGCAGATCTTCTGAGAGGTCTTTGCAAAGACTGGGCATTACAAAAGAGAGATTGAAAACGTGAGGGTGTGTGGCGATCCATATATTCATTCAACATTACATACTGCTGTCTGAATGAGGTGAACCATAACTAGAAAGTACAAATCATTAAATATTTGGAAGCAATGAAACTGGGACCAATATGTGAGTCAGTGTCATCATCAAATTCCATTTTCATAACATAAACACCTGCATTAAAACAGTTCTAACTCTCCTAGAAAAACATTTTAAAAAACCCCAAGAAATGAAAGTGACCCTCTAAGTCGCATCCTGGACACTTGGTGTGGCTCTTGAGCTCTTTAAATCAAGCTTTCGGGCTCTTCGCAACTGCGAGCAGGTGCATTAGCACTGGAAATGCACCACTCAATCAAACAATCTGTGCAAACCTCTACCAGCCCACTTCTTATGTAAATACCATTAACTGCCTACGGGGGAATGCCAACACAAAGCTCCAGGCCTCCCATCTGCAACACCCAGCTTGCTCCTCACATCACACTGACCACCACCCATGGAGCTTTCCTTGCTCCCAGTGACCCTATCCACTGCAAACGGGACTCTTAGCACAACACTTGAGAAGGTAAAGTTAAGAAGGTAATCTGGGACTGTATCTGACATGTGCCCGATTGCAGTACTTTTGACTTTGACTCAGTCCAGCGCAACCAGATAGCTGTGGTTGGTGTGTTATACCCTTATACCCTATATTGCAGTTTAATCCTAAAAATGTCATAACTCAGGTTCTACAGATTGAATTTTTGTTGTTTCAATTTTGTTTATTTATTACATTTTGCTCCATTTTTCTAATCTGGTGTAGGATACGTTTTGTGTGGTGTTTGCACCGTTTTACTGTTTGAAGTGTTGCACAAATACTTTAAACATTGTCTCTATATTAAGCCTGACTGCTCTGTGCCAAACAAATAGGGGGTTGAGCACAGATCGAATTGGGGCTTGCTTGTGCCTTACCCTGACAAGGTCTGTGATTTCTGCTTGACCATAGCTCACACCGCAGTCAACCAGGAACCCAATTTATAACATCCGCCCTCATTTATCTCCTCTTCATCAAAGCTCAAGATACATGTGGCTCATGGTTTACCTACCTACCGCTTGACCCTGCCATCTTTTTGAAATGTTCACTGTACCCACAGTGTCTTGGTTTCTCTTCTGCCTCACCAGCACCTAGAAGCTCCTCTGATATGCTTGCAGGACTGCTCATTTGGTTGTAGGGCTGCCCATCAGGTAGACCCTCTGATGCACTTCTTTGGCACTGCTTTGAGAGGCAGAACATCTGGCAGCCACCATTCTGGCTAATGTTTATTAAAAATTCTCCAGGTCAATGCCTAACCCTCTGACATGATGACAGTTGATCTGTAATATTGAAGCCAGAGCTATTGGCTCTGGCAATGCCTGTTTTTCCTATGGTGATAAACTGGACAAAAGAAAATATGTATTCCTAAATCATCAACTTTGGTGCTCCAATAATAGGTAAGTGAACAAAGCGAGTAAGTGTACCCAATCTTAATTTTAAATACAACATTGTAGCTCTCTGCGCTCAATGCAGCTTAAGTAGAATTCAAGTTTCAGGGGATTTAATAATATTGTAAATCTAGACTTCAGTTAATAATTTGAATCTATTAATTCCAAATTAGTGTAATTGATGAGATAGAACTTAAAGAGATAGAAGAAGTGATAGAAGAAATAGAGGAGGGATTTGGCGAAGAGTGAGACATTCCTGAAGGCACACAAAATTAGCTCACATATTTTATCTTTTATAAATTACATGCTCACTTCAAATCATTTGTTAGAAATGGGGTCCAAGCAAGGACCCTCACTCTAGTCAGAGTAAAAGAGAGTCACCTTCAGCTAATCTCCGCTCACCTCCTTGCTATCTTGGGATGAGCAGGCAGGCTTAACTTCAGAGTGCTAGGTGTAAAGTATTTGTACCAGCACACGCAGTAGTTCAATTAAAACACTACAAAATGACATAACACAGGTTTGGAATAATAGAAAATATTGTTCTAAACAAAACAAGACCAAAATGACAAAATTCCACCATACACAAGTCAAGTTATTAATTAAAATTCAAAAAGAGTTTTCATCTTCTTTTAAACATGACGCTAACGCTGTTAGCATGAAAATGTACCAGGGTTGCGTCAAAATAACCGGCACGGGCGAGTGTGCGTCAAAAAAGGTAAGCAGTGTGTCGATTTCTCACCAGCAAGTGAGGTTGTGCTTTGTTTCTCATTCTCCCATCAGATCAGCATGCGTGTTTCTTTCCCCGCAGGAGAGAGATGCGTTGATCCGGACAAAGCACCTCGGGTCCGGGCAGGCTTGCGTTGATTTTCAACACCCAGCAATGTTGCATTGTTGCAGCCTCCGTCAGCGATGCAGAGCGTTGTTTCTCTAGATACTTGTGTTGATTTCACAGCCTCGCTGCAAGCTATGTGTCGATTTCAGCCACAGAGCTGCAGGGTGTCGTTTATTTAGCCTCCCTCAGAGGATGGTCGTAGATTTCCCCGCACGGTGATGTATGCGTGGATTTCTAACATTAGTCCACCGGCTTCACCTGTCAAGGCCCCAGGAACTGCATAGGGCACCACTTGGCAGTCTCTGCAGAGGCTCCAGGTGCTGGTAGAGAGAAATCTTTGCTGTCCCTGAGAATTCAACAACAGGAAGGCACACAAAGTCCAGTCTTTGTCCTCTTGCACAGGCAGAAGCAGCAACTGCAGGATAGCTCCACAAAGCACAGTCACAGGCAGGACAGCTCTTCTCCCTCAGCTCTTCAGCTCTTCTACAGGCAGAGGTTCCTCCTGGTTTCCAGAAGTGATCTAAAGTCTGTGGTTTTGGGTGCCCCTTTTATGCCCATTTTGCCCTTTGAAGTAGGCTCTTTTCAAAGAAAAGTCTCTCTTGTTTGTGGAACCCTGCCTTGCCCAGGCCAGGCCCCAGACACACACAAGGGGGCTGGAGACTGTATTTTGTGAGGAGAGGCACAGCCCTTTCAGGTGTGTGTGACCACTCCTCTCCTCCCTCCTATCACAGATGGCTCAACAGGATATGCAGGCTACACCCCAGCTCCCTTTGTGTCACTGTCTAGAGAGAGGTGCAAACAGCCCAACTGTCAAACTGACCCAGGCAGGGAATCCACAAACAGGCAGAGTCACAGAATGGTTTAAACAAGAAAACGCTCACTTTCTAAAAGTGGCATTTTCAAACACGCAATCTTAAAATCAACTTAATTAAAAGATGTATTTTTAAATTGTGAGCTCAGAGACCCCAAATTCCACATATCTATCCGCTCCAAAAAGGAATCTACACTTTAATCATATTTAAAGGCAGCCCCCATTTTAACCTATGAGAGGGATAGGCCTTGCTGAAATGAAAACCGAATTTAGCAGTATTTCACTGTTAGGACATATAAAACACATTAGTATATATCCTAACTTAAGCATCCACTGCACCCTGCCCATGGGGCTACCTAGAGCCTACCTTAGGTGTGTCTTTCATGTAAGAAAAGAGAAGGTATAGGCCTGGCAAGTGGGTACACTTGCCAAGATGAATTGGCAGTTTAAAACTGTCACACAGACCTGCAGTGGCAGGTCTGAGCCATGGTTATAGAGCTACTAATTTTTGTGCCACATCCAGTGCTGCAGGCCCACTAGTAGCATTTGATTTACAGGCCCTTGGCACCTCTATTGCACTGTACTAGGGACTTACACATAAATCAAATATGCCAATCATTGATGAACCAAATACATACACATTTTGTATAGGAGCACTTGCATTTTAGCACTGGTTAGCAGTGGTAAAGTGCGCAGAGTAACAAACACAACAAAATCAGAGTCTAGTACACATCAACAACCTGGGAAACAGAGGCAAAAAATTAAGGGAGACCACGGCAAGGATGAAAAGTCTAAGATCAATGAGTAATCTTTTTTGAATAACCCATTTTATAAATTTTTGCAGAAGACATATTAAACTGTGACATGTTAACCATACAACAATGGTGCTGTGTACCTTAGTTCCTGTAACCCCCTTCCTTGGCCTCCAACAATACATTTAGATATGCACCTTAGTAGGTGTTCATAGCCCTGGACCATTGTATGTCCGGATAGTGATATTGTTGTTCATAGTGATGCCTCTGCAGGTTTACCATGTGCTCCAAACTTTTGTGTGTTTTGGGGGGCATCCTCGAGCCTCGTAGATTGATTGTTATGTAGTAATGCACCTCTTTTCCATTCTGCAGTCAATGGTGGAGTGTCCAGTTTCCATAGCTGTGCTGTTTCCCTCATAGCCACCACAGATCCCAAACAAAGTAATATGATTCCATACCGATTTTATGAGAGGTCAATGGTGATGTGAAGAAGAGTCAGTTTGGGGTCATGGGCAAGCGAATGATCCATGATATGTTCTAGTCCCAGTATGAGTGTAATTTCTGGCATCCCCAGGTGGTGTGGTGGATGTCTCCGTCTTGTATGCTGCATTGCAAGCATTGAAGGGAGGCGATCAGTCTCATCTGGTGAAATCTGCGTCTCATAAGGTATGTTCTATGAAGGTAATTTAATAAATGAAACAGGCGTGGCTAAGATTGTGGCCAAGTAGGTTGTGCCTTTTGACTTCTTCATCCTCACTGCATAACAGGAGACACCTAGCGCTCCATGGGCCCGGCACCCCAGTTTATCTGAGTTCGCTCAGGGTCTAGAAGATCAGCTGATGCTCGTGGGGTGCCCTGCTCTAGGCTGCGATTTCCGCCGGCAGCACGGCTCTGCAATATGGTAGTCATGGCGTGCTGAAGGCGGAGCGGGACGGTTGTCGGCGCTCCGAGCCCCGAAGCCTGTGTTACCTCTGGACATGGCTGTTAGAGCGGTAGCATTCCCCCTCAGTGCTTTGAGACCCTCACGGGTGAGTAGTGTGCTTTACAAATTCCCTGCTTGATTGATTGATTGGGCCTCCCCTGTCCTGCTCCAGACCGCCGCTGCTGGGTGCGGGGGCTGGCGGCTGCAGTGGGGATCAGACTGCTGCCTGCTCAGCACCACCTTACTGAGGACTGCCACACACCTCCTTTCTTGGCATGCACTCCTGTGCTGCAGGGAGGAGGGTGCAAAGGCCCTAGGAGTTGGAGAGCTCCAATCTCCATCCAGGTCGCACCCCATGGTGAGGACCCAGCAGCGACGGGACCCGAACCACCCTGGAATCGCACCGGACCCTTGCCAGAAGCCCTCGTCCCCGGCCCGGCGCCCCCACAACCAGAATGCATCTGTGCAAGTCCATGGTTGGGGTATTAGACAAGCACTCCTGCCTGAAGCACCCACCGCCAACTTGTCGGTCCTCCCTGAGGCTCAGCCTTCAGCGACCAAACCCAGCACCTACCCTGCTCAGCTGCCCTGTCTGGGATCATGGGACGTGATGGGCAGCCAGGGGTATCAGAGGAATGCTGTGGACTCCCTGTGTGGAAGGGGGTGTAATGCCTAAACCTACAGGGGCCCGGAGGTGGCATCAGCCCCTGCCCCTCACACTGCATCAACCTACCAGTCTGGCACTTCGGGCAGCCCCATAGCCCACCAACCGCCAGTGCTTGAGAACCCCACATACAATATCAGGGGGCTGGACCCTGGACCTAGCACATCCCCTGCAAGCAGAGGGCTGTGGCAGCCCCCTCACTCCTAGGTTGGCTTCCTACGGGCCTCATCAACGATAGAAGGGCACGGTCCCTAGCATGCTCACAACAGTCTACCAGGTAGTTCCATCCCCTTGCTGACTGATTGCTGGACACCTCAGCTCTCCAGCAACAGACGGGGCAGGTGGGGTAGGTGGACAGGACCCATGCCCTGGATCGCTTGCATAGCATGTGCGCCCTCTTCCGTGTCATGACGTTCACAACCCATTCATTGGATTATGCCTGAAGTCACAGTCACACTGCATCACCCCCCTCTCATGGCATCCACCAGGACCAAAAAAGACCACACTGTCAAAGAAATGCTGACAAAACCTACAGGTCTCTCACACGAGGGAAGCCTCCATTTAGCAGTACAGAGTCTCCTCTGGCTGAGGAGGATCAGGGTGTCCCAGTGATCCAGTCCTTTATGGAGACCCTCTTCTCTTCGCAAAGACATCCAGGCGGTGAAGAGTGACCTGTGAGCAGAACTAAAAGACATATGGCGCAATTTGTAAGACCTTGTCAACTGGGAATCAGTCATGGAGGACCGCGAAGCCAGACGCGAGGAGGAGGTAGAGTGGTTCCATCAGGAGGTCCTCTGCATAAAAAAGTAGCACGTCAAAGGTGGAAAGGACCAAAGCCTGCAGCAAGCCGGATCCTGTAACGATGGCCAGGGAACACCAGTCGCTGCTCTAATCCCTGGCAGCGAACACTGATTGACCGTGGACGTAATCTACTGGGTTCTTCCTCTCCCAGTCTGGTTATGCCCACAGACCACGGGGCACAGATCAGGTGACGACAGAGGGTATACCACACTGTGGAATCAACACACCCCTCATCTGCTGCAGCGACAAAGCTGACGCCCACTCTGTTGACTTGTTTACACGAAACGGAACCCATCGTTGATGGACATTTTTCAAAATCTCATTTTGAGTTTGTTGTTCACTTATCAATGTTTTATGGGTGCTATTCCTCCAAAATGCATGGGGACACCCTTCTACCCTTGGGACCCGTGGGAGGTGGGTCAATATGCAGGCTATGATAACCTAGACTTGCACACTCTCAGATTAGGCCCGAGTATGCTTTCACTGCCACTAGAATGACATAACCTCACACATAAAAATCCGAACCCTCAATGTCAGAGGCCTTAACACCACTCGCATGGGCTCCACCTGGTTTCCAAGGCAGCTGTGGTCTTCTGTCCTTCCAAGAAAGGTGGGGTTGCCATACTCCTCTCCTCTCACTTTCGAGGACACATTGGCCCTCATTACGACCCTAACAGTCTGAAGACTGCCAGGGCCGCAGTGGTGGTCTCGCCGCCAATGGGCCAGTGGTGAAGACCGCCACATTACGATTGGCAGAGGCCAAATCGCCACATCTCTGCTGGTACCACCAGGGTGGTAGGACAGTCGGGCCGGAGGACAGCACCTCTGGGCCGGCGGCACTCTGAAGACCACCAGCGGTATTACAAGTCACCTTTCCACCAGGGTTTCTGTGGTGGTAGCACCACCACGAAAACCCTGGCAGAAAGTCTGCTGGCGACAGGAAATTCCTTTCTGGCAGATGACTCCCCGCAACCCCTCCATCAATTCCATGACCCCCCAAGCCCGCTTCCATGACAGCACCATCCTCCCCGCAGACCCACACGCACCCCGCATACACGCATTCACCAACAGTTACATGCATGCATTCACCCGCCCGCATGCATACACTCATTCACTTGCACCAACAGACATGCATTCACAGAAACATACTAACACACGCTCACTTCAACAATCACACACACATTTACACAAACATACCAACACGCACTCACTTCGACAAACAAACACACATTCACACATACATACCAACACGCAGTCACTTCAACAATCACAAACCGATTCACACAAGCATACACACTTTCATTCACACATGCAGACACAACACTCTCCACCCTACCACCCTCCCCGTTTGTTGGATGATCGACTTACCCTGTCCGGTGATGACGTCGTCCACCAGGGAGCTGGACCTAGTGCTTTCACTGCCAGCAGCACCCCGCCATCAGGACACCGCCATGCCATATTACTGCTCATATGCAGGCAGAGTCCTTTTGGCATGGCAGTGATTGCTGTGGAACCGCCTCTGCGCCGCAGACCACCAGCATGACTGCTGAGAGATTTCCACCCAAATTGTGGCAGAAATCCTTCAGTAATTGTAATCTGGCACCCGCAACTTCAGTGGTCTTTGTAAAAGACTGCCGAAGTCGTCATGAGTGCCATAATCTGTAAATATGTGGAGATCAATGGACGGCTCCAAGCTTATCACCTTCAACTAGGATCTCTCCACTTCACACTGGCATGTATCTATGCTCCAAATGAAAAGCAAGGCACCACTCCTTCAGACACCAGATGTGACCATCCCAATAGACGGGGACTTTAACTTAGTATTGTACAATGGCATGGACCGCTCGCCCCATCGCTCAGACCAAATAAGTGCCTTATCTCCACAAAAGGGCATGCTGGCTTTCTGACTGCGGACTTGTTGATGTCTGGTGTATACACCACCGTACCGCAAGGGATTTCACACACTACTGGATGGCCCCCAAAACATACACCCACATCAACTATCTCGTCGCAACTTATGCCCTTCTCCAACTCCTTATGGACTCAAATATTGAGCCTAGATCATTCTCAGACCACGTCTCCCTCAGTCTTACCTTACAGGTAAAATTCCCTCATACTCCTCCACCCACCTGGGGCCTCAGAGATTTGTTGCTTTAGTGCCCCACTGCAATAAACGCCCTTCAGAAAACCATCAATGACTTTCTGGTTGCCTTAACGTCCCTGTGAGATGCTATGAAAGGGTTGGTAAGAGGAGAGTTCATCGCACTCCCAGCCCACGAGAACCACTTCCAGGAGGAGCAACAATCTGAACTTCACCCAAAAAGTTGCAGAGCTTGAGGCGATTCATAAACGCACGTGGGCTGCATGCAAATGGAGAGAGCTCGAACGCACCCGAGCCCTACTCAAGTGCCTAGACCTAGATAGGGCAGAAAACGCCCTCTTCCGCCTTAAGCACAAGTGATACCTGGGTGGTAACCACAGCTGTAAACTGCTACCCCATCATCTGTGGACTATAATCTAGTCGTGGACCATTCGCTCCATATGATCCACTCCCCATAGGTGCACTATGACTCATAGATCGCCAAAGCATTTCACAACTTTTACAAGGCTCTCTACTCTGAAACTTTTGGCACACTGACCAACTCATTGGACTACTTATCCTCATATGAAATTGTCCCTCTTCCCACACATTGCACAGACTTCCTTGACTCCTCTATCCGCATTGAAGAGGTCATCTCTGCAATTGGCCACCTCAAGCCCCCGAAGTCCCCAGGCCCTGATGGTTTCTCCCCTGCATTCTAGAAGACATTCTGCCATGAACTAGCCCCGGTCCTCATTCACTTGATCAACTTCTTTGCGACCTCCAGAACCCTCACAGACTTCATGCTTGAGGCTTCAATTTCGATCATTTGTAAGCCTACTAAGGATCCCACACTTTGTGGATCCTAAAGACCCATATCTCTACTCAACATGGACGCCAAAATTTCACCGGCATCTTGACCACTGGCTGAACCTGCTCATGCCAGGTTTGATATCACCTGATTAGCCTGGCTTCATACCCACAAGACAGCATGGAGACAACACCAGATGTGTTTTTAACCTGACAGACAAGATATCATGACCCCGAAGGAGGCTCTTCACCTTCCTATTGATGCAGAAAAGGTCTTTGATAAGGTCCTATGGCCCTGTCTGTACTCAGACCCTCGAGCTCGTTGGTTTTACCCCGGTTCTGTGACAGGATACGTAGCATCTATAGCTCCCCCAGAGCCTCTGTGAGGAAAAATGGGCTCTCTTCTTCACCCTTCTCCATTGGTAGAAGCACGCACCAAGGTTTCCCCTTGTCTCCCCTTCTTTTTGTTCTCTACATTGAGCCTCTGGCCCAATGCATCCGATTGCACCCTAACATTTCCAGTATCCCATTTGGAGGAAAGCAGCACTCAATTAGCTTCTATGCTGATGTTATCATTCTAGTACTTACTAACCCCCTAACTTTGCTTCCCGCCCTGGTTTCCCAGCTCCAAACATTCAGCACTTATTTTGGCTTCAAGGCCAATATGCAAAAATCGCTTATCCTGAACCTTTCTGTGTCTGCCCAGACTGAGACCAAAATACAATCTCTCTTCCTGATTGAATGGGCCTCATCACACATACCCTACCAGGGGATTAAATTAGCTGACTCTCCCTTCTACGATCTCTTACAACTACAGTGCCTTGGCTCAGCAATTCAAAGCAGACGTTAGCTCTTTGGAGTGTCTCGAGCTCTCCTGGTTTGGTCAGATCACAGCTATCAAGATGACCACCCTGCCACCTATTCTCTATCTCTTCCAAGCCATATCGCTGTCCCCACCTAGGAAGGTCCTTCAAGCCATGCAAGCAAATACCAACCAATTCATTTGTGTGGGGTGGAGCCACGTCTTCAACAGTCTGGTAGTGCCTTCCCCGTAGCAATAATATCAGGCCTCTCAACTCTGGTTCTTAGTCAAATGAAATAGGCCCTTTACAGAGAAACACTAATGCTTTATGGACAAGGCGGTGGCCAGCTCCCATATTTGGAAGGAGCCTTGGCGCCCCAAGAAACATAGAGCATGGATGCTCTACTCCTCCTTGGTCACCAGTGACATATTCCTGGTGTGGCATGCAGTGGCGGTGAGGGCTGGCCTGACGATCTTCCCCTCCCCAATGACTCCGATCCTTGGAAACCCAGACTTTACTCTGGGACTTGAAATGGACAGTTTCACGAAGTGGCGGAAAGGAGGTTGCAAACAAATCAGTTGCCTTTTCGACCCCTAGGGGATAATTCCCTTTGAGCAACTCAAGGAGGACTATGGCTTCAGAGAGGCGGAGAGAGTTCTGTCCCTCCAGGTTCACCACTGGGTTCTCCACCCGTCCGTGCGTCAATTCGCAGAAAGAGCACTAACATCCTTCAAGAAATGGATAATACAAAAGACGTCAAACAGGCCCCTCATTACAGAGCTATACACCTTCCTATTCAATGCTGAACTCTCATCTTGTACCCCTGGTCAAAACCGCTGGGAAACCGAATTGGGCCAGGCCCTATTCAATTCAAAATGGCCTGACATCTGTTACAGAGCATGGTACTCTGCTCACAACACTTCCAGCATATAAGATCCTATCGTATTGGTACTTAACCCTGGCCTGACTCAGTGGCTGTGATCCTGAGCGTTCCACAGAGTGCTGGCGAGGCTGTGGTGCCACAGGCACCCTTCTACATCTGCTCTGGCACTGCCCCAAGCTCATGCGCTATTGGACCCACATATTGGATGACAAAGATGCCGCCTTTGATACCTCCATTCCATGGTTCCCAACCTACACAGTCCTGGGGCAACCTAACTCTTTGATGTTCCCACACCACTTTCATTGGGGCAACAAATGGCCCTAGCATTAGGAGCTGCACACCAAGTAATATTGACCCTATGGGGCACTGATAGAACCCCCCAACATGACATATGCCTGCATAAACTGTGGCTGACTCTGGGCATGGAACAGCTGTTGATGACCCTAGACCAACTTCTAGATAGTTATGCCTCAGATTGGGCCCCCTTCATACGCATCTTATCAACTGAGTTTAGAGAATTAACATCTCCTTTATATCTCAAATTATTATGCTTGATTTCTTCACCAAGCTACATCCATCACCTACACTCACCTGTAACAGCAGCCAACCCAACCTTCCGGTGACACCAGAATCTAGTGAGTTTATTGAATTCCCCAACTAATGTATGCTTCACGGAGGAAAGGGGGAGGAGGGACCATTGGTAACTTTATGTTTGAGTATTAGTTAAGATAATAAACAGTTAAACCACTTCAACTGACATCGCTGCCGCCCTCCGGGTTGAAGGTGAACAGCTGTGTTATACTAGCATTTTGTTTGCACTTAACGCTGCCGGCCTGTGGGGTTGTAGGCATTCAACTTTGTACAATCTTAACTCACAGTGGATTTAATAAACAGATTTAATCCATAATAAATTGAACAAGGTGAAGTTGTGTGGCTATCACTACTTGCCTTGGGGATGTTCTAGCCTTTGCGCAGTCATCATCCTCAAGTGGTTCTATGTCTTCCTCCCAGGCTGTTCGTGAGTCTGGGAAGGTGTCAGGGGTGTGGTGCATAAGGGAGCAGTAAATCTGTGATATTTTGTGGTCCTCCAACTCCCTTATTAGCAGCTTGACCTCCAAGGGATTGTACTCCAGGAGGTTCTCTAGCCCTGTAATATATGGTGTGAGAGCATGGATGTGTTACAAGTAGCTATAACATTGACTGCGATGCAGGGTGTATTCTGCCTGTAGTGTTTTATATTTTTTTAATGTGGTGCCCTCAATCAGCTCCTGTAGCATGGAGATGCTGATGAGATACCATTGGCATAATCCCTCCAATGTTGCAACCTGGGCCAGAGCAGATCCTTCCGATAGTGGCATCTGTCTGGGATTCTCCCTTCCCATCCTATGATTCAGAAGGTTTTTCCATGCCCAGATCAGTACTAGTGTTGCTGGTGGGAGCATTTGCAGGGAGGTCCTCCTATATAGCATTTGATGTATGGTTACCCCTTGGAGAGTTCACTTCTCTAGTGCACAGGCAGGGGTGCCTTGGGTGTCATAGAGCTGTTGGTTAATGACCATCAGTTGGGATGCATTGTAATAATCCTCAACATTTGCTGCTGAGATGCCCCCATCATAAATGGATTAAAAAACTTATCTGGGGGTGATTGTGGTTCTATAGAAAGCTGTGGAGCATAATGTGGACTCTGCGAAAGAAGGATGCCAGGGGTGTGAATGGGTAGTTCTGGAGGTGGTATAAAAGGCAGGGAAATTAGACTGTTTTGAAAATAGCTGAGTGCCCCATAACCTTTAATGGAAGTGTGGAACAAACTGTAATGTTTGAGATCAGCCCACCCAGTAATGGTTGGAAGTTCAGTGTCCAGTGAGAAGCTTTGCCAATTTATATCCCAAGTATTCAACTTGATTGGAGGCAATTAGTATGCCTTTTCACCCATTCAAGGTCCTGTGCGGGGGCATGAGGGCATGTGTCAGGAAGATTACTAAATTATCTAGGTTTTTGGTGAGACCTGATGTTTCACCAAATATTTGAAGAATTTGAAGAATTTGAAGTGCTCTCTGGTATGAGGTGTCAGGATCAGAAAGAAAGAGAAGCTCATCATCTGCATACAGTACTATTCTATCCAAGAATTCCAGTTCCCATTCAAAGCCTGCTAATATGGGTGTTAATTCAAAGCCATACCACTAAGGGTTCTATAGAAGGCAAATAACAGTGTGGACAGCAGTCATCCCTTACATGTGCCTTTTCTGATGGGAAATGGAGCGGATGTTTCTGAGCCCACTCTTACCTGTCCTGTCAGGTCAGTATAGAGGACTTTGACATAAGCTATGAATTTCAGCTCAAAATTGAAGCACTGGAAAAGGGCAAAGAGGACATCCAGCTTACAGAGTCAAACAGTTTTTCCAAATCTGCTAACGATATTATTGCTGGGCTGCACAGTTGGTGCGCAAGAGATATAGCATTATGTAACCAACATATACTATTTAGTGTAGCACATTTAGGCATAAATCCTGCTTGGTATCGGTGGATCAGAGAAGGGATTACTCTGGTTAATTTGTCCACCACGGCTATAGCAATTATTTTCGTTTCAGTGTTGAAGCTGGAGCTGGAGCAATAGGAGGGGCATAAACGTGAGGGTTTCCCTGGTTTAGGGATCACTACTATTTCATCTCTGTGGAGTACTGGGGGTAGGCGGGCATTAGTAGTAGCCTCTCTCAGAACATCGTTGATGGGTTCATTTAGCTTATGCATAGATGACTTAAAGAATTCACTTGGGAAACCATTTGGGCCTGGTGTTTTTCTGAACTGGATCTCAATCAGTGCCATGGCAAGTTCTACATTTGTGAGGTCCGATTCCAATGTGCTCCTGTTAGGGTCTGAGAGAGATCATAGGGGCAGGTTTGAGATGAAGTTGCAAATTGGGGTCTCCAAGAGGGTGTCATTGCGAGCATATGTCACTGTGTAATACTGTGCTGAGTGTGTGCCGATGGCTTTGTCCCCGGCAATTCTGTGACCGGTGAGGTAAGGAAGTTTGGGATAGAGACCCAGCATGTGATATTGGGGCAAGGGTAATAAGGTTTACTGGCCTCATCCCTGCATTGATAAATGTGAAATTGTGAGGTCAACCACATGGCTTTGGCATCGTCGAGTTGCATTTGTCAGTTGCTTTTGGACTAAGTGAATATCATTGCATAGTTTCTGTGAGGGTGCGACGATGTACTGCTGTTCTGCGTGGTGAATCTGCATTTTGAAATCTCAAGAGTGTAGCTTGTAGTGCAGCTTATAGGGTGTCTGGGGAGGTGACAGTACCCCAGTGGTTGATGAAGTAGATGTCAATCTCCACTGTGAAGGAGTTCTATTATGACTTGTGTTCAGGATGATCTTCACTGGGAAGTGATCAGAGACCCCTGGGAAGAACATGTGCATCTAGGAGTGTGTATGTTTTCATCTTAGGAATAAAACAGTAATTAAGGTGAGAAAAAAGTCCATGTGCCCCAGAATGGAAGATTTAGCCCCTTTTGTAGTATTGGAACAACCGCCATGTGTCCACAAGACCAAGGGCTTCTATGAAGCATTGCAGCAAAGAACATTTTCTTTCCTCCTCCTCCAGGTTCAAAATTTGCCTAGAAACTCCTTGATCACCCCATTCCAGTCCCCACCCCAACACTAGAGGGCCGATCAGGATATTCCCTATCAGTTTTGTGACTGTATCTAAGAAGGAGGATGTTATAGAGAATGGAGCATAGATGTTAATCAGAGATAATGGGTCCCCATTAGGAAGACCGGTAATAGCTAGATATCTGTCACTACTGTCTAATCACACCTCTGAACCTAGTACTGGAGATGGCTCCTTATCAACGTAGCCACTCCTCTAGAGCTTCTCATAAATCCAGCATGATATCTGCTTATAGACATAGCAGGCCAGAAATTGGGTCTTGGTCTCTAATAAATATTTCTCTTGGACAAATAATATGTACACTTTAGGCTGCTAGGTGTTGCGAAGGACAGCAGTTCATTGAATTTTGTCTAGCATACTATTTACATTCCAGGACATGTGAATGATCTTGGTGGGGAGGGCTGCATTGGTTCTAGTGGTCAGTTGGGGGGAGAACTCTATACAGGAGGAGGATATACCAGGATGATGCATGGAAATTTACCATGCCAACTGTAGGAACTGTAGGGACATTAAACAACCAATAAAAACCCTAACTTCCCCTCTCCATCCCTGTTCCTCTAAACAGTGAAACAGCTGTGGAGGGACGGATTGACTTGTGTCACCATCTGGGTGACACTAGCATCAAACACTTGGGTAGCGTAACTCCCACAGGTCAATGGTTAAGATGGGGGTTTAGAGGCAAGGTGTCACCACCATTTCTCGTAACTAAAGTAAATGGGTTGCTATATTGCACTTCATGAAACGTGTCACTGGATACCCTATTTAAATACTTGTGAAATTGGAACAGATTGCACAGTTATGAGGGTCGGGTGTTGCCAGACCCTCGCCAAGCACCTTACAGAGTTGTTGCTGCCTCACCTAGCGTGTCAATTTTGTTATATTTTTTGGCCCAGGATGAATGGGTACAGATCCCAGTGCACCTGCAAGTGGATGGGAACCACATCGAAGATCGCTCGCGTAAACCTGGAGCCACATGTGGGAGGTGTATACAGGCAAGGGTGGACAGTTTCACCTGTTCATTGAAAGATGTTCACGGGGAGTTGAAGAATAGGGCTTTGTCTCAGTAGATAATCTGAAGTTTAGTAGCACACAATCACATGTGTTTGATGTTTAGCTCTTGCGTCTCTTCTTTGCAGTGATAAAGATTGTTCCTGGAGTAATTTAAGGTAGTCTGAAGATATCATAATGTAATGTGATTAAAACTGCATGGTAGCTGTAGTCTTGCATAGTGAAGGATCGCATCTCTTTTAACATAGTTCAAAATGTGCACTATCATGGGATGAGGAGGTGCCCCGGGGGCGGTTTTTGGGCCAGAGCTTTGTGAGTCCGCTCAATAATAAAGCATGTTAAAGCGGCCTCCGCTGGTACAATGGAGTGCAACCATTGATCCAAAACTTTTTTGAGACAGGATCCTTAACAGCCTTCCAGTAATACCACAAAGTGAAAGTTATTCCTACAGGCTTTCCCTTCTGCATCCTCCACTCCCGCTGCAAGTTCCTTGGTTGTTGCAGTGAGTCTTGTGATAGTTTGTTGTACATCCATCTTGGAGTCTTCCATGTCTCGGACAGGGACTTTAGCTTCTGTGATTCTATATACTGCTTAGTGCAGATCTCACCTCAGCAGCATTGCATCAGAGCCAAACACTTTGATTTTTGCCTGCAGTGCATGACAGGATTAAGCAATGGTGGTGAGAATTTTGGAGGTAGCAGAGCCTGTGTTGCCAGGATAATTCTTGGTGCCATGTGTGTCTTCCATTATTGCTTTGGAATCATGAGCAAATTTGTCTATTGTACCCTGTTTGGTAGGAGGAGACATTTTGTTTTTAGATACAGGTGTTTAGACCCACCTGCCCCCATTAAGCCTCTAGGACGGCACAAGCAGTTTGAATAATCCAAGCAAGAGACACCAGGCCTGCAGTCCAGTGAGTCAGAGCATTCAGAAGGAAACCTTGTGAGCTGGCTTGCACCAACAACAAGGTGCTTGCATCTCAGGGGTTAGGAAGCTACCATCTCACAGCCATCTCCTCTTCTCCAGAGGCCAGTCTAAAGGCCCAGCGTCCACAGGCCAGCTCAGTCGGGCATTGGAATTTGCAGCAGCAGCGTGTCTCACGCTTCTCGGTGCCCCTCTCACCGGTGGTTTGTACAACCCAGGCAAGTACAAGAAGCAAGCCTCTCGGTCCCCACCACGGTAGAGTCCATGTCTCGGGGCCTTCCATGCAAGGATGGGCCTCCTCTTGGCTGAGATTATGATCTTAAGATGTGCCAGCCAGCACAGACTCAACTCCTCCCAAACTACAGGATGGCAGGGAGTCCAGCTCTCTGCTTGCAGGATCACAGCAGCCACTTCCCTGCATCTGGGCACTTCAGCCCAGCTCGCAGTCAATGTTGGACAGTACCCCATTGCTTCAGTCCAGAGGGACGCCTTCAGAGGGCATACTGAATTTGTATCAACTCTTTTGGAGCACAGTTAATGTGCCTCTTGACAGCCCCCTTGCCTTTGTGCCCACATGCATAATAGGATGAAGACACAAAGGCAACATTTTTCCCTCATTTGCATTGACCACACTCCAATGCAAATGAGGGAATTCCTCTTCAAAGGCAAAAATAGCACCAGTGCTATTTGTATTACAGAAGCAGCCACTTTTTCTGTAATTCCAAAGTACCCCAAAAGTTAAAACGTGGACATGCATGCCTGTTGCACCCCCAGGGCCCTCAACGTAATACAGCCCCAGGAGTGTACTTCCGATTCCTTAAACTGAGCCCATAAAACCCTAATTGATTATGATTATGAAACCCAAAAATTGTATATGTATATAAATAAAATATATATATATATATATATAAATATATATATATATATATATATATATATATTATATATATACACACACACATATATATATATATGTATATATAAATATATATATATATATATATATATATATATATATATATATATATATATATGTATATATACACACAAGACTACCACACTGTTGTTGTTTCTAAACACTATGATTAGCAGCAGGTATTACTACTATCAAAATTGTTTCTCAATATACTGACTATGGAAGGTGGAGTTGTTCCTATTACCCGCAGGTCACAATAAAAAATAGGTGGTACTTAACTCACTGAGACATTATTTTGGTGGTAGTCAAACTTTATCAAGCATATATGTGTGCAAGATGTTGCTGGCATCGCTTATGTTTTAATCCATGAAACCACACCGCTCTCAGCAATTGATGCTTGATCCACTGACACACAAGTACATTTCGGTTAGGGTGAGACAAGATCAACAGGGTAGGCCTTATCTTACTTACATACGTCATAACTCAAGGACAGGAACATCATCATTGTGTTTGCTACACAGTAGTTATACTTTCCAGCATATTTAACTCAATCCTAAAGCAAGTACATATCACACCGGACTGACAGCAACAGATGTATATATAGCTTATCGATACGGAAACGAGATATATATTACATTGTATCTCTCTGATCTTCATGGCACGAATCACGTTTTTCTTTAAAAGACGTTTGAACTGCAAAATAAGGCCCATGTTTAAGAAAAAGTGGTGCCTCAGCTATGATGCCCCACTTTTTTGCTCCCCTTTACCAGCACCTAACAACACTAAGGTTGCGGCGTATTTATAACACGGCATACCATTGCTTCTGTTAGCCTAATAGTGTCAAAATTTTTAATGCTATTGTGACACTTTGCTACACCAGTATCAAAAATGTGATGCTAGTGTAGCAAAGTGCAAGGGGGAGGCCATAGGTTACTATGGGAGCGTCATTTTAATGTCTGCTCTCCGCTGGTGTTAAGAATGATGCTAAAAATGGTGCAGTGAAATCTTTTAAATTTCACTGCCCCATTTTTATGGGCCTCCTAGCACCGGAACGCCCCCTGTTGCATACATTATGCCTGGCGCAGGCATAATGTGGCGCAAGGGGTTACAAAGTGGTGCAATGTATGCATTGTGCCACTCTGTAAATTTGGCGCGGCACAAAAGCCACTTTAGCGCCGCCTTATCGTCAAATAAATGATGCTATGGCGGTCCTAAGGTTGTGCTAGGGGCTCTCAAATATGCCCCCAAATGTCTCCAAGTCTCTGTGCAGATATTTGGGGCTTTACACCAACCTTTAAGTGTGCACAAGCGGTCCAGATTGATGTGGTTTCATTGGCTCAGCTATTTTGGAAAAATGTTGTAACAAGCCAGAGTTAACAATGACTCACTTTCGATATCCACAGTGACTCATGTTCAATATCCACTCAATTCACACAAACATTGTAAAAATAAATTTTCGAGATTTAAAAATGCAGATTATCTAGTCATAAATATTTATAACTTCGAGGAACCAAAGTCAAGAATGTATTTGAAGTAATATTGTTAAAAAGTCCTCCAAAGAGAGTGCGCTGAGCAGGAGTGCTTTTGAAAGACCAAGCATCTCGACAAGATGTACAGCTGATCTGTACAAACTTGATATTTTTAGGTCCTTAATCTCTCCTTTTTCACATATTTTATTATGTAGCTTCCATCAAGAAGGCCATGTCGGACTGGTTTGTGATGTAAAATGTGTAGACCATGAGCAGGGCAAGTGGGGCGCAAATTATAGTTAGCTCAGTAAACTATAACTTGTGAATTTCAGTGATTTTCTTTTGTTTTTAAATGTTTCCAGAACACCTATCTATAATGTCATTTTAACCTTTGTTTTCTTCAGGGAATGTCTTTTTTTCAACGTTAACATTTTATTGTCCTACCTAACTACAAGGTAATTTTACCCTTAGGCTTTTTATATATATACATACCTAAATATTGAACTATATAGGTTTGGTATTGTGTGATGCTTTGACATTTTATAGGAAATATGTTGGTATTGCTTAATGAAATGTATGAGAAAGAAACAGAATCCTGAAGGAATTCAGATACAAAGACAAACATAAAGTAGACCAAAGTACACCACTCAGCCAATATTGATTAGATAGTTGTAGAATCCAGCCATGTTTTGCAGCTCTCACTTTTTTTAAATATGTAAGAGTGATGCTGATCAACAGTGTCGCGAGGCACCTTTTGAGTAGTTTCACAAGGTATATGACCTTTCAATCAACAGAATGAAAATTGTTACATGCTATAGGATTAACATTCTGACAAGCTACATGACTAGTGGGCCACCAACAACTTGATCAAGCATCATCATCAACAGTGTAACAAACCATTTGATTGAAAATTTAACAAACAACATGAATTAATGACAAAGGCCCTCATTACAACCCTGGTGGTCGGTGATAAAGTGGCGTTAATACTGCCAACAGGCCGGCGGTAATACATAGTGGATTATGACCACGGCAGAAACAGATCGGACAGACAGCCACTGTAACACACCGACCGCTAGGGCGGAATCAACAAACACCACATCAGTAACTGCCAACAGCCAGGCAGAAGACAATGTTCCAACCACTGTAATATGACATACCTATGTAAATGTAAATGTAACATCAACGATGTTGAAGACGACCACAGTGAGTACAGCCGCCTAGCACACGGGGAGAGGGGGAGGAAAAAGAGAGTGACACACACACGCAACATGCAACACCCCAATCCCCAACACAATATACACAACAAGATGCAGTAACATAACATATTCGCCTGTGCCCCTCATCTCAGGTCCTCCCACCGTTTCCGACAGTGGGTGCTCCACCTGCCGTAGACCCCCAGGGTCCGCACGTCCTTGGGGATGGCACGCCATATACCCTTCTTTTGATGGGCGCTGACCTGGAGAGGAAAAATTCAGTGGGAAAGGTATTAGTCCGACCGTCCTGCCTGTTTCAATCATGGCCCACCACGCCCCATCCCATCCCTATTATCACAGACATGGCCCAGCGTATCTGCAGCACACTGCCCGGGGCCCATCCACCCCCCCCACATGAGGCCTGCACACAGACCACTCCATGCATTCACGCCCCATGCATCGTATACACTGTGTACACACCTGTTGGTCTGGAAGCCCATACAATAGTCGGTACTGGGGTAGAACCCCATCCACTAATCTCTCCAACTCCGCCGAGGTGAAAGCAGGGGCCCTTTCCCCAGTGACACCAGCCATGATCGGTTCCAGACACAGGTCACAGCAGCACATGCAGTGTCGGTCCTCTCCTGTTGAAGGTCAGGTAGCAAGTGAGTGAACAGATAGGAAATGGCGGTCACGTCCACGGCGGTGCGTACTGTCTCCACAGGCGTACATCACCATTGGCCACTGTACCCCATAGGGCCCAATGATAACCAATGAGGAGTTGCACGGCGATTCTCGACCGCCTCCTGCAATGGAGCACAACGTCAGTGGAATTACTTAATTTCCACCTGTCCCTCCATACAGAACAGGCGGATGCCATTTCGGGGGGAGGCAGGCCAGGAAGGCCATGGATCCTAATTGTGTCACAGTACACAAATACACATTATGGACATATCCCACCTCAATATTGTAACAGTCACAAAATGCATTGCTCTGTAGTGGTTCGAGTGTACAGATAATGACCAACTGTTCACTCATTTGCCCCATAGATTGGAACCTCTGCAGCTGAATAGGAGATGGAGACATCCCCCCATGTACAGATCCAGGTGGACTTGGCAACAATGGAGGACAGGCACATTATCCTCCCCTATAAACTTGACAGGGCCACTATCACGGAGCTGTGTGCCCAACTGGATCCTGACCTGATATCTGCTATCCGTCACCCCACTGGTATCCCCCCTCTGGTGAAAGTGCTATCTGTGCTCCATTTCCTGGCAACTGGTTCTTTCCAAGTGACAGTGGGCTTGGCAGCAGGAACGTCACAGCCAATGCTCTCAATAGTTCTGACCAGAGAATTGTCTGCCCTGATTAAACACATGTGCAGCTACATTGTTTCCCCCCAGGTGGAGGATTTGGCCACAGTGAAAGCTGACTTCTATGCAATGGGACATATCCCCAACATCATTGGGGCAATAGATGGAACACATATTGCATTCCCCCCCCCGACGAAATGAACAAGTGTTCAGAAATTGAAAGAGTTTTCACTCCATGAATGTCCAGATGGTGTGCCTGGAGGACCAGTACATATCTCATGTCAATGATAAATATCCTGGATCTGTGTATGATGCTTTTACCCTGCAGAATAGCAGCATCCCAAATGTGATGGCCCAACTCCAGAGGCACCGGGTGTGGCTAATAGGTGAGCCCTGGTTTCCACCCAGTGGATGATGGTGTATGGGTATGTTGTGGGCTCTAAGGGTGAGTGTGTAGCCAACAATTGTCCATCCATTTTTGCAGGTGACTCTGGTTACCCCAACCTCTCATGGTTACTGACCCCTGGGAAGAATCCCAGGACAAGGGCAGAAGAATGTTACAATGAGGCACATGGGTGAGCAAGACAGATTATAGAACGTACCTTCGGCCTCATAAAGGCCAGGTTTCGGTGCCTCCATCTAACAGGTGGATCCTTGTACTACTCACCGAAGTAGGTCGGCCAGATCATCGTGGCACCCTGTATGTTGCACAACCTTACATTGCCAGCTGCCTTTTCTGCAGGAGGATGAGACTGGAGATGGGCGAGTGGCAGCAGTGGAACCTGTGGACAGTGAAGATGATGAGGCAGAGGATGAGGATGAGGACAACAGAAGTGCAGTCATTTGTCAAAACTTCCAATGACACACAGGTGAGACAGTCGAACTTCACTTATGGTTTCACATTGTCACTGGCAGGCTGTGAATTCCCACTTCTATGCCCACTCACTGTACCTTTTGGCATCTCTTTTTGCAGTTGTTGGTGCCCCACTATAGCTCCTGGTATGTTCAGTGCAGCCAACTACAGGTCATTCCTATATAAACATTACCGTACAGTTAAATTGAAATATTTGAAACTTGAAAAATTAAAAATGAATACATTTTTAAATGATTTGACATACACCATACATGTATTTTTTCCAAGGGTGTTTATTTAAGTACTACGGAGTAGGGGGGCAGGTGAATTGGGCTGGGGTGATGATAGAGGAACATCCAGGTTAGAGTCCAGTCTATTTGTAGCACAGGTGCATTGTCCATGGGGACATAGGAAGCAGAGCAATGGCAGTTTAAGGTGGACAGGGTGACAGAGTGGGACACAAGGTTGACAATCAGGAGAGTCTTATTTCCTGGTGGTGGTCTTGGCAATAGTTTGTGGCTTCTGCCTGGATTGCAGGGAACATTTATGGGGCGGTTCTCCATCTGCAGGGGGTGGAGTGCTGGTGGCCTGTTGGTCCTGCAACATCCCTGCAATGGAGACCAGGGTGGTGTTAATGGACTTTGAGTCCTCCCTGATCCCCAGGTACTGTCCCTACTGCAGCCGCATGTTCTCCTGCACCTTGTCTAGGATCTGGCCCAGCGTATCCTGGGAATGTTGGTATGCTCCCAGGATCACAGTGAGTGCCTCCTGGAGGGTCGGTTCCCTGGGCCTGTCCTCCCCCTGTTGCACATCAGTCCTCCACGCTTCCCTGTTGTCCTGTGCCTGTGTCCCCTGAACCGTGTGCCCAGTGCCACTGACCACAGGTCCCTGATTGTCTTGGGTGTGTGGGAAGGCCTGGGGTCCCTGTGGTGGTGTACGAGTGTGCCTGGGTAACCAACTGTCCGGCGGTCCCTGATGGGCCAGGTTGGTCATCCAGACCCAGGTGAGCAGAGCTGCTGTCATCACTGTGGGGGACTGGATGTTGCTGGCACCTCTTCTCCTGTAACATTGGCTGGAGTTCCTTTGGGGATGTGAAAGCAGTGTTATTGTTTCTGTGTGTGACATCATGTGCATGGGTGGGTTGCCCTCTATGGTTGTGATTGCCCTGGCAGCTTTGCCTTGTGTGAGTTTTTTTTTGGTGGGCTACGTGATTGTCTCTAGTGTGCATGCTGTGGTGATAGGTGTCCATGCAGGGCTGTGAGTGGTGTACATGCATTGGTGGTGCATGCAGGGCTTGGCATTGGGATGAGTGGGTTGTGATGGTGGGGTGTGTGGGAGATAGTAGAGTGATGAGGGTGAGGGTAAGGGTGGGGGTATGTGATGGCATGCAGGAAGTAGGGTTATAGTAGTAAAGAGTTGACTTACCAGAGTCCAGTCCTCCTTCTACTCCTGCCAGGCCCTCAGGATGCATGATTGCCAAGACTTGCTCCTCCCATGTTGTCAGTTGTGGGGGAGGAGGTTGGGGTCCACCGCCAGTCCTCTGTACAGCCAGTTGTTGTCTTGCTGCAATGGAATGCACCTTCCCCCGTAGGTCTTTCTACCTCTTTCTGATGTCATCCCTTGTTCTGGGGTGCTGTCCCACGGCGTTGACCCTGTCCATTATCTTCTGCCATTGTTCCACCTTCCCAGCAATGGATATCTGCTACACCTGTGATCAAAATAGCTGTGGCTCTACCCTGATGATTTCCTCCACGATGACCCTTAGCTCCTCCTCAGAGAACCTGGGGTGTCATTGTGGTGCCATGGGTGTAGTGTGAGTGGTGTGGGTGAGGGTATGTAGGGTGATGTGTTGGGGTGTGTGATGTGAGGTGCGTGGGTGGTGTATGGGTGATGGTGGTGTGTGGCTGTGGTGTTGTCTGTGGTCTTGCTATCTCTCTTGTGGCAATTGTTGGTAGTCGTAAAGGGCTGTGGGTAGTGTGGTTGGGTGTTTTATAGTGGTGTGGGTGTGGTGTGCGTATGAGTGTCAGGTGTGTGTAGTTTGAATTGTCCAATATGGTGTAGTTTTGTTTGAGTGTATGTATTTTGGGTGCAATGGTATGTCCCACAATGGTTTACCGCAGTTGAATGTCCGCCGTGGTGATTCGTGGGTCATAATGTTGTGGGCTTTGTTCTGTTGGTGTAACAGTGTGGGTTTTGATTGCGCAAGTTTATCACTGAGCTTTGGGCTGGCGGACTTTTGTGTGTGACTGAATGTTGACAGATTGCTGTACGTGTGTCATAATATGGGTAGCGGAAATCTGCCCTGGCGGCGGTATGTTGACAGCAGTCGGCATGGCGGTAAGTGGGATTTACCACCAATGTGATAATGAGGGCCACGGTGTTGCAGAGATTCATTTCAGACATTAAAAAGGACAGCAACTTAATAATGCAACATTCAATTAAAAAAAAATCTTCTTTTAAACAGATTTGGTAAAAGCAGAGGAAGATAGGTGTACCTGAGATGCTGTATGTTTGGAGTAAGTGTGACAGTAGGGAAGCACCTACCCCCTCAGAGCTGATGGGGCCCATAGGGACCTAAAGTTGGGTCTACAATTATTGTAGGTAGGAGAGATTTATGCCTCTTCCATTTCTACTATTCCTCTCCACTTAGTTGAGGCCAGCCAGGGAGGTCTAGGTGCCCTGATGAAGGCCAAGTGACCCAGCTGGACATGTAGAAATCATCCAAAATATGTTGGCAGACTAGGGATGTCAGAGTTATTGTATTCTTAAAAGACATCTGTGCTTTTGTTTTTAATTATGACATGAGTTCCCACTAACAAACTATTCGAGTAAACCCATGACCATGATTCAGCATGAAACTGGATCTTCGATATTTGTTCAGAGGTCGCAAATATATAAGAGCTACCAGGAAATGGTTGAGCCTACCCTAGCGATATTTATCTACGGAGGGTAGAGAAATAATCAGTGATGAAAAGATCAGAGGACCTGAGCCACTGGAGCAAGAGGACGGCGGAGGCCCAGCTGGGGATGGCCTCCCAACGTGAGAGGGGTGCCCATCGCACCATGACCCCCCTGATGTTACAGATCCTGGCGGTGGCGTATCCGGAGTTGGATGGGCGCTTGAGGGCATCACAGCAGACACAAGGGGGTGAGTACACTCTCATTCAGCTGACTCTGCACGCATTACGAGGTGTCTGGGTGGGAGAGGTGGGCAGCGGGTTCCCCTAGGCCAGGGCGATCTTGGTAGGCAAGGTCCCTTGTGAGGCAGGCTATGTGGCACCCCAACCCCACTAGTGGTTAGAGCCATCTACACCTAGTCAGGCCTCCTGTGACTTCCAGGTGTGCAGCAATCAGGCTTAGGCATTGTTACCCATGGGCATGTGATTAATCTAGGAACTATAAGTGCATGGCTTAGTGCAGAGGGCTTCTGTGTCTGTTGTGTCCGCCAACGGTAGTGGTGTTGCATGCACTGAACTTGTCTTTCTCCTGTCTTTCCCCCCCTTTTTGTGGCCTCCCTGTTCTTGTGTGCAATAGCATCATCAGGCGGAGGAGCATTGGCACCGGAGCAGGAGGGAACTGCATCCCACTTGGCCCTGGAGGGTGAAGCATCGGAGTCTGAAGCCACCAGTGGGATGGAGGACGAGGGGAGCTCCATGGCGGGGACAGGAGCAGAGACCAGCGACAGTGACTCCCCCTTTGATGGGAGCTCCCTTGCTGTGGCGGGCCCCTCTGTGCCCACCGCATCAACAGGTACAGCCGCCACCCCCCCTTCCAGCACTGCCCTCCCAGCAGCCCCTCAGCGTGTGTCCCATGCCAGCTCACCCGGGAGGGTGGGCATCTCCTTCGCCCCAGGCACCACAGGCACTGCCCCAGGCAGCCCTGCTGCCCTCATTGAGGAGGCCATTGACCTCCTGAGATCTCTCACTGTTGGGCAATCTACCATTGTGAATGCCATCCAGGGTATTGAGAGGCATTTGCAACAAACAAATGCATACCTGGAGGGCATTCATTCTGGGCAGGCAGCCCAACAGAGAGCATTTCAGGCTCTGGCCTCAGCACAGATGGCAGCCATTGTCCCAGTGTCCAGCCTCCCCCCTCCAACCTCCTCCACCCAGACCCAATACCCTGTACCTCAGCCTATCCCAAGCACACCATCAGACCAGCATGCACACACATCAACACACAAGAGTGCACATGGCAAACATAAGCACCACACATCTTACAGGCATTCATGCAAGCATCATACCCATGCACACACACCAACATCCACTTCCTCCACTGTGTCCCCCTCCTCCATGTCTCCCTCCTCCCTCCCAGTCTCGTCTCCACTCACACCTGCATACACTACATCCTCAGCCACTACCTCCATCACCATCACGCCCATCACCACACACCGCTCACATGCACTCACCACCCCCACTACCATTCACACATCCCCAGTATCCTCTCCCAGTGTGTCAGTGAGCCCTCCTCCCAAAGTACACAAACATAGGCACACACCCATCCAACATCCATCCACCTCACAACAGCCTCCAGCCTCACCCAAATTCTGCAGATGTACACCTTCTACAACCACTACCTCTTCCTCCACTCCCAAACCCCCTCCATCTACCCGTCCCAGTGTGTCTAAAAAACTTTTCCTGTCAAACCTTGACCTCTTCCCTTCACATCCCCCCCATCCTTCCCCTAGGGCCTTCCAGGTCCCAGCCCAGCACTTCAGCCACCACATCCCCAGGCACAGTGGTGCCAGCAACTGGGGGGTCATGAAGTGCGCCAACCATCAGGGCTGCCAGTGTGCCATGGAGCGAGGGCAAGGACATTCCACCACCTGCCAAGGTTAAAAAGGTGCCCACATCCCAGAGGGAGAAGCCGAAAACACCTGCCACCAAGGGGTCAGCGAAAACGAAAGGAGAAAGTGGCAAGACAACTGCGCCACCATCAAAGGTGGGGAAGGGCAAAATACTGAAGGGCTGGTCAGAAGAGGGCATGGTGGCACCTACTGAGGGACCAGTGTCACACCATCTGTCCACGTCCATGCCATCCTGTACGGCGGCGAATACCACCACCTGCACCGTCACCTGCACCTCCTCTGGCACGTCTACAACCGCTTCGACAGTCCCCAGCCTCTTCCCCGGTGGACAGCCGTCCGAGGCTGCAGGAGACATCCTGCTTTCTCACTCAGCAGGTGCTGACACAGGCTCCACTGCCACAGACCCTTCCTCCAGCACCGCTGCCACAGACCCCGCAGCCAGCACTTCCTCCACAGACCCCTCAGCCAGCACCGCCGCCACAGACCCCGCTGCCAGCACCCCCGCAACAGACCACGCAGCCAGCACCGCCGCCACAGACCCTGCTGCCAGCACCACCGCCACAGACCCCGCAGCCAGCACCGCCACAACTGACACCGCCGCAAGCACCACCAGTGGCCCTACGACGTCCTCAGACAGTGGCACCACCGCAGACATGGCTACCATCCCCAGTGGTCAGGCGTCCGGGGCTGGTGGTGAGTTCCAGTACCCTGGGCAGCTTCCATGAACCTTCACTGTCATCACAGTTTTCACCTGCATATGAAATGCGAAGCCGCAGCAGTGTGGGGTATGTCTCTGCCTCCATGGTGTATCATGCTACCTGTACCTCGGCAATCTCGTGGCACACACACCCAGGCGAGTGTATTGTAATGGCCACACTGCACGTGGAGCACTCTGGGCACAAAGCCCCATCCAGAACCAGTGGAGAACTGCATCCACTTCCTCAGTCCTTGGCAGGATGAACCACTCTGGGCACAAAGCCCCCTCTAGAACCAGTGGAGAACTGCATCCAGTTCCTCAGTCCTTGGCAGGATGAAGCACTCTGGGCACAAAGCCCCTTCCAGAACCAGTGGAGTCTGACGTCCAATTGAGAGACTGTGGCTTTGCACTCCCCAGGATAAAGCAATGGGCAAACCAGCCACTGGAAAGACTTTAGAGGCTGTGGCTTTGTACTCCCCAGGATGAGGCAGTGGGCAAACCACCCACTGGAAAGACTTGAGAGACTGTGGCTTTGCACTCCCCAGGATAAAGCAGTGGGCAAACCACCCACTGAAGAGACTTGAGAGACTGTGGCTTTGCACTCCCCAGGATGAAGCAGTGGGCAAACCACCCACTGGAGAGACTTGAGGGACTGTGGGTTTGCACTCCCCAGGATACATAAATGGGTGTGGAGCCCCCTCGTGCAGCAGTGGCGTTGTGCGTTCATCTGGCTGAGGTGCCCTCCCTCCCTCTCCCCCTGAGGTGCCTGTATATTTTCGATCTGATGCCCCAGCAGTGTTCTCTCCGTTTGGAGTCAGGTATCATGTGTGGGCTTGGCCCATGCTTTTTGGGCCCAGTGTTCCACGGACAATGATTGGTGCACTATCTGGACTTGTGTAGTTGGTGTACATAATTGCGTTTACTGGATTTTGAACTTTGATAATGAGATTCCACATGATTACATTCTTTCAAATCAATTCCTTTTGTCCTTGTGTTCTTTCAGGGGGTGACGGGGTGTATATGTAATGTTGCTGCATGCATTTGTGTGTATGTTGTGGGTTAGGGTGGGGGTGGGGGTGTTGCGTGTTGCATGTGTGTGTCACTCTCTTTTCCCTCCCCTGTGTTGTAGGTGCAGTACTCACCGTGGTCGTCGCTGCCGTCGTTGGAGCTCCTGATAGAAGAGAAGGAAGACCATCATCAGCAGTATCTGCAATTTGGGCTCCATGGTGTCCTGGTTCCTTGTGGGGTGTGGAGAGGTGAGTGTTTTCCCTTCTTTGTACTGTTTCTGACGTGTTTTTGTTTGCGTTGGTTCTGCCCCGGAAAAGGTGGCGGATAGGCCTGTTGTGATAGGGTGGGTGGTACATTGCCTTCCGCCTGTCTGTTGGAGGTGTCCGCTGCGCTGTTTGTTTGTGGCGGTCGGAGTGTTAAAGTGGCTGTCTATGTTTGCGGTTTCCGCCACGGTCGTAATCCCATTTTTTTCTCTGCCGGCCTGTTTGAGGTAATACCACCGCTTTAACACCGACCGCCAGGGTTGTATTGAGGGCCATAGTGTGGCATGTGATTACTTATCAACCACATTGGGCTACCCTGTCTCTCCCTTCTGGTGATTGTGTACATGCGCAATAGTGGCTGGAGCTGGAGGACATCAGTGATGCTCACTTGGCTAGTGCGAAGTCAATGCTACTTCTCCCTTCAATTTGATGCACTTGGGAAGGAGTAGTGAATGCCCTGCCTCAGACAGCAATAGCTAATGAAAGCACAGGAACTTTGAAACAGGTACTGTGTATGGATTATAAACAAGGTCAGAGAGCAATTAGTAAACTGCCACGACACCACCAAAGCATGTACCAATGAACGTGGGGAGGTCACCTGAGTGCAGTCTACTAAAGACAGCTCACCTTGCAGAAACCACCTCTTGCCATTGGGTTTCTCAGCACAGTTTACTAAAAAACAGGATTGGATTCTGATGTTTTTCCCAACTAGAGACCCGTCTCTCAAGTATCTTTTCAGAGTAAAGTCCTGGAAAAGACAACCTTCCATCAACTGACTAGTTTCATTACCACCCATACCATTCTATACACTGCTCAGATGGGGTTTTATGTGGACCATAATACTGAATTCCCTAAAGTCTCAATGTTGAGCAATTGGAGACTATTAGTAAATTCATTACAGCTATGGCTCTAATTTTGTTGGACTTAACAGCAGCATTTGACACTAAAAATCATGTTTTTATCCTTTCCATATTGATAGAACAAACCAATCATTTTGTGTAAGATTGATCACTTTTGAATCCTCTCGTAGGCAATATTCCTGAGGTGTTCCGCAAGGTTCAATTCTTTCACCACTTCTAAATTTGTACGTAAGTCCATTGGCACATTTGATCGAGTATTTCTACCCAAAATTATTCCTTTATGCAGACGATGATCCCCAAATAATTACTTGTTTTAAAAAAGTTGTTATAACAGCGGCTTCTAATCTATCTGGTAAGAGTACAGTACTGAATAAATTCTAACTATCTTAAGTTAAATAGATCCAAAACTGAGATTTTGGGTCCCTCGAAATCAGAAGTGCCAGCACCAATCATATTTTGACTCCCTAGCCTAGATCCCCCCCACTTTATTGACCCCAGTCGTAAAACATCAAGATTGATGCTGTGCTAACCTTAACTGAATAAGTGGCAGTGGTGGTTAAGGCATGTTTATTCAAATTACACTGTTTTAAGCAAGTGCTTTGCCTAGGCCTGCCGTCCCAAAAATCACATTGTTAAATGCTTTTATAACTTAACTTCTGTACTACTGTAACTCCATTCATTTAGGATTACCTGCTTTTCTTATCAAGAAACTACAAGTTGTCAGGCGCATAGCTTAGCCAGCTAGCATGGCAGTCGCTCGTCCCTAGTGCTCCACATCCTCAGCAGCCATAACCCTGCCTAATTTTCCTCCTTGGCCTGCCAAAACCTGCAACTTGATGCCTGTATCAAGGAGAGAGCTGAAGGTAATGACTTGAGCTTCAGGTAGCTGTACTCCTGAGCGGGGAGGCAACGGCCACAAGGAAGGGGCAGTGGCGGTCTTCCTGAACTCTGAGGCCTGAAGCTAGCACAGGATCACCTCTGCTGCCAGCCCTTGTGGCCTCGAGGAGAGTGTAACTGACTTTCCACCCACCACAGTGTGGTTGAGGAAGATGACCCTGCCCAGAGGTGATCAGTATGTAGAACTTGACCCCACCTGGTGCCGATGGCCACCTTCAAAATCTGCAGCTGGTAGACCTTCCTAGTGGAAGGGCAAACCAAGACTTTTCCAGTGTGGCTGCTGACGTTGTTCCTACGTGCTCCTTCCCCTGTGACCTGATGCCATTTCTCACTTTGCCCCCCATTGACGGGGTGATGCCTGGGCCTGGAGGTAGGGGGCCCACCGAGTGAGGGACACCAAGCTGCAGGTGTATGATAGCAGCTTCCCCCCGTCTGAGGCCCAACTCTGGCTCCACTCTGCACTGGATCCTGGAGCACAAGGCCTCGCTGAGGAGCCTGCACTCCTCGTGGTAGAGCTCGTCAACTCCTGCCTGCCTGGTGGCTCCTCAGAGAACAAAAACCTGTGCACCATCAGCAGAGGCCCGATGGTGCAGTGAAGTGGTGAAATCTGCCCATCCCTCACTTGTCGAAGCATTCACTCTGGGAGACTATCTGCAGCTCATCATTGGGACCCCACCGGGCTGGAGATCTGCACCCTGTTATCCCCCCGACCTGGCTGCCATGACCACCTGGATATGAAGAGAGGAGAGGGGGCACAGCATAGCTGACCAGTGGACCTGTTGGCAGCTCATCTCCTGGGAGGCTCGCCGTCCCCTCACAGACTGCATAAACTGCCAGAGATCCCTGCTTTGCTACCCACCACTTGACAACAGCAACTTGCCCTGGAGTGGGCTGCTCACCACCCTCCCTTAGTGGATGTGTGGAGGCCAAGGTGAGGGCCCACATGACACTGCAGGGGTAGGGGAGACTCTCACCAGCTCTCCAGGCACTCACTGGCTAGACACCTAACTGTTCTCCTGTGCTCTGCCTCCAGCCTTGGACACCACTGACTCCCAGCAGCAGGCCCTGCAGAGTGACCTGACATTTTGAGGTCCACCTTACACAGCATTCTCCTCATGGTACCTAGACCAGTCCCACCTAGTTAGAACCTGTTGGCCCCCTAACTCTTCCACCGCACCCCTCTGGGATGCAACAGCGTAAACTGCAGCTACCTTCACTGAAAGGTCCCACACTGACACAGTGTCTCATCCATGGACCTCAACCTCCCAGAGGCTTAGCTGCTGCTGTGTCCCTACCTTAAGTTATTTTACTAGGGGGTCTCCCCTTAAGGCATTCACAATGGGCAATCACAGGACAAAAGCACCTGCACTGTTACATCTGGTCACAGGGCAACAGACAACAGTGCCAGAAACTCCTCTCCCAGACAACTCAATGGACAACCCAGTCCCCCAGCAATAAACTTGATAAACTCCTTGATGTCATTGAGAGCTCCCACCTATCCATGGAGTTGACAGAGGGTACATTGAAGACTGAACTCAAATTCCTTTGAGACGATCATCGGAAGTTGTCTTACTGCGTGGCTGCGGACAAATTTACAGTTTCAGGGGACCAGCTTTGCATGCAGCTCTTAAGACAGAATTTCAGTCCCGATAGTGGAGCAGTTTGGCAAGTGTGAGGCATGTGCCTGCTCCCAGGATCAGTGGTATCGTTGGGACCCCTTTCGTCCTTTACAGGGAGACAAATGTAGTAAAATGTGAACCGGGAACAAAGGAGCAGAACCAGTCGTCCAAAAATGTCAAAGTGTCTCGACCCTCCAGGCCCTCTGGGAGGCCCACAATGCGAACATTACTCCTCCGGGAAAGACCAATGGTTAAAAACATCCTTTCCATGCCATTACAGGTCCTGTGGATTTTTCAAAAAAATCTTATCGCACATTATTGCATTCTCTTTTTCTATAGGCGATTTAACTATTCACCTTAACATCTGTGGCAAACGTCATATGTAACAGTTTCTGGTTCCTCAGATGATATCTGTGAAAAATGGAGGAGAATGTTGTGTGCTGTATGCTTTGCAAACAGGTCCACTTTCAGCTGTCCTGATTTGTGTCTAATCTGTATGTCTAGAAATCCCACTTGCTGTGTGCTACTTGCTCTGATATCTCAGGATTGGACAGTGAGGGCAGCTCCCATTAATTTGATGAATTAGGGAGGCGATTACTGTATGAACTGGGAACCAACAATGGCCCTCATTTTTTAGCCCGGGAGGGTACAAGGAGGCCCATAGAGATGACAATTTCCAATAAAATGTAGTGACATGGAAAGAATTTCATATATGTATGAGAAGGAAGAAGTGTATGGGGTTTGTAGGGGTATGTATGAGATAAATGTCATTGAGTTCTTAAGAATTGTAATGATATTTCCATTTTAACACTAATAGTGGAGTTATACCTATGAACTAAAGTGAAGATCAAGGTGAATTAATATATGTTTTTGTATTTAATAATAAAGAGAATGAATCTGAAAAGTTATATCCTCTTAGCCATGTATGTGTATTCATGAGAGGCATTTCCAGAATAATGAAAGAAAAAGGTTGACTGGGGTTCTTAGTTCTATTTGAACTACATCGTCCATGTGCTGGGGATCGGCAAACGCTTCCGCCCATATACATGGCTGCTGTAAACAACCCCCAAATCCAGGGTCTGCCTGGGCTGGTTAGTCTCCCCAGCGTTCCCAGTGGAGAGGGGCATCATACAGGGCTGCTCCCTCTACTATTTGCTCTTGAAATGGAACCCCTTGTTGCTAGACTCCGGTCAGACTGAGAAGCCTGTGGGATACCTCTGGAAGGCAGAACTTTGGTGGTCTCCATCTATGCAGACGACCTACTTCTTTACATTCAAGACTTCCATATGGACCTTTCCCCCATCAATGTCACATTCCTTACATTCGTGTGCATTGCAAGACTAGGGTTGGCTGGGCCAAATCATTCATTTGCTCCCTATTGAAGTTCAACTGGGTGAGCGGTATCTGGAGTGGGGAGATGACAGTACTCGATACCTGGGGGTGCGTTTTTTTCATTCACCTACAGATCACTTTGCTGGGCCCTCTGGAGGACCTTCACAGCCCTGAAAACCCAGGTCCAATTTTGGAAAATGCTCCCATTGGCCACAACAGGCAAAATCGCTATTTTCAAAATGACTATACTGCCTGTTGGAAAATGGGTTATTGGTAGGGCAGGTAGGTACCTACACCTAGCAACAAGCCACAAACCTCCACAAAAGTACAGTTAGGTCTCAGTAAATTAATCCCAGCTCTACCCTTGGTAGCTTGGCATCGAGCGTCAAGGCTTAACTTAGGAGACAAAGTGTAAAGCATTCAAATATCACACAACAGTAATTAAATAAAACACAGGAAACAGTTTAAAAATCCAAAACCAATTTATAAAAATAGCTTATATTTTTATCTTTAAAATGACACAAAAACTATTAAAATCGGTTCAGGGGAACCGGAGATATGAATTTTTAAAGTATTATTATTTTCTAGCGCTTAGAAACAAAAAGCGCCAATCGGGTCATCTGGTTGCACCAGGACCGGGACAAAGTCAAACTTTCAGGCCGACCGCGATGGAGCCCTGCTACAGGTCGCGGGAAGCCTCGGTTAAAAAGTTACCTTCTGACTTAGTCTTTATTTTGAAGTTTTTCTTCACCGGGACGAACCTGCCAGTTGGATCCGACCTCCTGGAGCCCTTGTCCGGATACGCGAAGTCGGTTTCCTCGGTGGTGATTTTTACCTTCGGACTTAGTCGTTTTTTCGAGATGAAAATCCTTCGACCGGGGTAAACCTGGATCTTGATCCGACGTCCGTGGAGCCCTTCTCGGATACGATGGCTGGAAGGTCCCGGTCAACTTTTTACCTTCGGACTTAGTCTCTTTTTTGGATGTTTTTCTTTACCGGGACGAACCACGAAGTCAGGCCGGGTCGCGGTTGAGGCAAGCCGGCTAGAATTTCCGCGTCGGGTCGGTCACTTTATGGAGCTTTTTTCCAAAAATTCTCCAATCTTTTCCAAACTTCTGGGGCTTCACCCAGATGTTCTTTTAAGGTTCTTTTGGGGTCCACAGCTCACCCCAAGGGTCCAGAAGTTCTGTGATGGTCCTTGGGAAGTGCGGACTTCAACTCCCAGAATGCACCTGGCGCAAACTCCTTTTTGGCCACTGGACAGTGGTCAGCTGGTCACTTTTTCAGGAGTTGGTGCAGGGGACTCTGGTTAGCAATTTTTCACCTGTAGCAAACAGGGAGTCCCTCCTTGAACCAGTGGAAGCCAGGCAAAGTCCTTCTTGTGGTGAAGCCCAAGTGTGCAGCTGGTGCAGTCTTTCTGAGTGCAGGGTCCAGGTGCAGGCCAGGGGTCCAGCAGGGCAGTACTTCTTCTTCTTTAGTTCCTTTCTTGTTGAATTCTGGAGGGGATCTGAGGCGTGGGTGCAGGTCTGCCAGTTTTATCCTTGCTCCTGGGTGAAAAGCAGGGGGGCCCTGGTCCTCCAATCAGGGACAGGGTCGTCCCCCTGTGATGACCACTTCCTGGGAAGTGTGGCAAAAATCCATCCCAGAAGGCAACAGTCTCTAAAAATCCAAAATGGATGAATCTGATTTTTGGAGGAGAGATCTGGCTGAGCCCACCCACTGGTGTGGCTAAAAATCATAAACACACCCCTCTCCTGCCCTCTCCTAATCTAATCAAGGGGGCACCTAGCTGTCTGGGGTTGCAGGATGTGGGGGTGTTGCTGGGTGCTCCAGATGTCCTTCTCTGCCTTTGAAGACCAGTTTGGCAGCCCTCCCCCTTCCTGCCTCACCATCTGCTGAGGGGAGATTCTCTCCCCCAAGCACATTCCTTTGTGTGAAGTCAGGCCACTTCACACCTCATTAAAGTAGCCTGGCAGAAGCTGCTGCAGGCTGGCCAATCAGAGCACAGCAGCAAAAACAATGCAGAGCTGAAATTGGCAACTTTTTAGGTAAAGTCTAAACTTTTTACCTGCACTAGTTATATTAAATCCAACAACTGGAAGTTGTGGGATTTATTATAACAATCAATTTGATACCAAATTCTTGGTATGTAACACTTAAGGAGACTTTAAAATTTTAAATAAAGTCTGCCCATTCTAGCCTATGAAGGCCATTTACTTCAATGAGGGAAAAACGAATTTGGCTGTTTTTACCTCACCAGGGCTTATAAATCTATTTTTATAAAGTCCCTGCTTATAGTTACATGGCACCCAGCCCTAGGGGCACATAGGGCACACCTTAGGGGTGACTTATATGTAAAAATAAGGTAGTTTAAGACTTTGGAAGTACCTTTAATTCCAAAGTCGAATTTGCATATAACTTTAATTTAAAAGCAGCCAGCAAGGCAGGCTTGCTTTTAAAATGACACTGGGCACCTCAGCAATGCACCTAGGTGTGCACCACCTATGCTGTGGTCCCTAAACCTACATGCCCTACCATATACTAGGGACTTATAGGTAGGTTTACTTAGCCAATTATAATTAGCCTAATTTGCATATCCATTTTACACAGAGCACAGGCCCTGGGACTGGTTAGCAGTACCCAGGGCACCATCAGAGTCAGGAAAACACCAGCATAAAGTGGAAAATGGGGGCAAAAAGTTATGGGGCCTCTGCAATCAGCCCCAGTTTCTCACACAACCCCCCCCCAGCCCACACGCCCAGGAGACTCAGCCCAACCCTGGGAGAGTCTTCCTGGCTTGTTAGGCGAGGAAGACAGTGAAGAAAACTGGCTGTCCCTTTGCAGGGCCTACTCTGCCTTACATCCCCCTGTCAGGGTCACTCCCTCTGGGTAGTGAAGCCATCCCAACAGTAAAAGGACCCAACTCAAACTGAAACTTCCCTCTAGGGGGGTCTTCCTCCTCTCTCTCTGCCAACTTGGGTAGTGAGGTGCCCACCTCCCCTACTCCAAACTTTGCTAGGGCAACACCTAGCTTACCCAAAGAGGTCACCCAACACTTGAGCAACCCCACCATGACCAATAGGGTCAGGGGGCCTACTTTGCTATTGGCCCTGGGGTCTGCCTCCCAGGCCAAGTACAGTGCTGCCAGGAAGGCTAGCACCCAGCAGAGGCTACTGACAGCTGTCAGTACCCAGAACCACACCCTAAGCTCTCCACTGACAGGTGGCTGAGCTGCTTTAGGGGCATCTTTGGGGTCCTGGCACCCCTCTTGCTGTCTAGAGTGGGGGGCTACCACCTCCTGTGGCAGACACCCTCCTTCCACTCTCCCTTCTGTCAGTGCAGGGGCAACACCTTGCATCTGGACAGCTGCCTGACTACTCAGGACTTCCTTGGGGTCAGGTGAGGCCTCACCAGTGCCAACTCTGGGCCCCCCCCTACTGGGGCAGAAGGCCTTTGGCTCCTTGGAACTCTCTTTAAGAGTGGCCTACCCTTCCTTTTCTTCTTTCCTTTTCTTGGGGACCCCTGTCTCCTAACTGTAGGGACTGACTCCCCAGGACTTTGGGTTGGGGGGGCGCCCTGGGCGACCACCCCATCTGTGACCAGACTCACCTCTGGGAGGTCATTGCCCAGGATACAATCTAGGGGAAGGTCAGCACTGACTACCACCCTAATCCAGTCAAGGATACCCTCCCTCTCTAGGGGCACTATGGCTACAGGTTTGGAGGTGACCTCCCCTGTGGCTATCCTGACTTTCTTTGTCTTTCCTGGGACATACATGTCTGGGGTTACTAACCGGTCACTCACTACAGTGTGACTGGCACAGGTGTCTCTCAGGCCAGTGGTAGGGATCCCATTCACTTGAATGTGGTGGAAGTGCCTACTCCCACCCTCAGGGATCACCAGCTTACCATCTGGTCCTGTCTCCCAGCACAATGCTAGGAGGACTTCATCATCTGAGGAATCCTCCTCTATGGCTACACTGGACAGCCCAGTGCTAACCACCTTCTTTGGACAGGCTGCATCTCCTCTGAAGTGACCTGTCTGCTGACAGTCAAAGCAAGCCCTACTGTCCAAGAGCTTTTTTAACCCTGGGTCTCCCTGTCTCTGCATGTCAGAGTGGGAGTGGGATTTACTCTCCTCCTTCTTAGGGTTCTGGGGTACAGAGGGAGTCTCTGTGGTGGGCTTACCACCTCCCTCCTTAGGTTTTTGGGGACCTGTCCCCCCCTTCTTGGAGTCTCCCCCCTGGGACTTGACAACCACCCTGGTTCTCAACCACTCATCAGCTGCCTCCCCTAGCTCTCTAGGGTTGGTCAGCTTAGAGTCCACTAGATGCTGGCGTAACCTTTCTTGGATACAATTGGTCAAGATGTGCTCTCTCATGATCAGATTGTATAACCCCTCATAAGTATTTACTTTGTTGCCAATAATCCAGCCCTCTAGTGCCTTTAGTGAGGTGTCCACAAAGTCAACCCAAGACTGGGTACTGACCTTCTGGGTGTCCCTGAACTTAATTCTATATTGCTCTGGGGTCAGACCAAACTTCTTGACTAAGCACCTCTTCATACTAGGGTATGAATCTGCCTCCTCCCCCCTTAAGGTCAGAAGCCTATCCCTCCCTGAGTTGGGGACCAACTCCCACAAAAGGGAACCCCAGTATTGAGGCTTAACCCTTCTCATTTGGAGTGCCCTCTCAAAGGCCCCTAGCCACTTATCTATGTCATCCCCCTCTATATAAGCAGGAACTACCCCCTTGGGTAATCTGGGGCAAACTCCCCCACCCATGGACACCTCAGCTTCTTTATCGCTGCTTCCATCTCTTTTTTCTTTGTATGCCCACTTTTTCTTTTCTAGGGCCAGCTTCTCTGCTTCCAAAGCTATGTAGGCTAGCTGGGCTTCCAGCTCTCTTTCCCTGATGGATGGGTTCTCTCCTCCTGAAAGGACCCTCTTCCTACCACTAGCTTTGGGTCTGCCCCTAGTGACTGTATCCAGTGAGGACCGTTCCTCCTCTTCCTCACTTGGGGTCTGATGCCTTTCCTCCCCTGAGTGGTTAGAGTTAGCATCATCCTCTTTTGGTTCCTCCTCTGGAGCTTCCTCTGTCTCTACCTCTTGGGCCTCAGCCCATGCTGTCAGGGATTTAATCAGGATTTCCTTCCTGAGATTAGTGGTTGCAGGCAACCCCCTCTCAATACACAACCCCCTAAGCTGGACTACTGTCAGTGTGGGTAGGCTAGCCAGATCAAGCTCCATGGTTCCCTAGTTTTGTGTCAACAAAAACTTTTTGCAAAAATTGGTAACAAGAATTTAGAAAAATTACAAAAATTCAATAATTGAAATTAATCCAAATTAATTTAAAATTAAAAATTAAAAACAATTTTTGCACTAGGACAATTTAAAGGATTTTTAATTTGTTTTATCTAAAACTGTAACGTGATATTGAACACAAGTACAGGATCCCGTCGCTGCTTCCAATTATGTTGGAAAATGGGTTATTGGTAGGGCAGGTAGGTACCTACACCTAGCAACAAGCCACAAACCTCCACAAAAGTACAGTTAGGTCTCAGTAAATTAATCCCAGCTCTACCCTTGGTAGCTTGGCATCGAGCGTCAAGGCTTAACTTAGGAGACAAAGTGTAAAGCATTCAAATATCACACAACAGTAATTAAATAAAACACAGGAAACAGTTTAAAAATCCAAAACCAATTTATAAAAATAGCTTATATTTTTATCTTTAAAATGACACAAAAACGATTAAAATCGGTTCAGGGGAACCGGAGATATGAATTTTTAAAGTATTATTATTTTCTAGCGCTTAGAAACAAAAAGCGCCAATCGGGTCATCTGGTTGCATCAGGACCGGGACAAAGTCAAACTTTCAGGCCGACCGCGATGGAGCCCTGCTCGGCTACAGGTCGCGGGAAGCCTCGGTTAAAAAGTTACCTTCTGACTTAGTCTTTATTTTGAAGTTTTTCTTCACCGGGACGAACCTGCCAGTTGGATCCGACCTCCTGGAGCCCTTGTCCGGATACGTGAAGTCGGTTTCCTCGGTGGTGATTTTTACCTTCGGACTTAGTCGTTTTTTCGAGATGAAAATCCTTCGACCGGGGTAAACCTGGATCTTGATCCGACGTCCGTGGAGCCCTTCTCGGATACGATGGCTGGAAGGTCCCGGTCAACTTTTTACGTTCGGACTTAGTCTCTTTTTTGGATGTTTTTCTTTACCGGGACGAACCACGAAGTCAGGCCGGGTCGCGGTTGAGGAAAGCCGGCTAGAATTTCCGCGTCGGGTCGGTCACTTTATGGAGCTTTTTTCCAAAAATTCTCCAATCTTTTCCAAACTTCTGGGGCTTCACCCAGATGTTCTTTTAAGGTTCTTTTGGGGTCCACAGCTCACCCCAAGGGTCCAGAAGTTCTGTGATGGTCCTTGGGAAGTGCGGACTTCAACTCCCAGAATGCACCTGGCGCAAACTCCTTTTTGGCCACTGGACAGTGGTCAGCTGGTCACTTTTTCAGGAGTTGGTGCAGGGGACTCTGGTTAGCAATTTTTCACCTGTAGCAAACAGGGAGTCCCTCCTTGAACCAGTGGAAGCCAGGCAAAGTCCTTCTTGTGGTGAAGCCCAAGTGTGCAGCTGGTGCAGTCTTTCTGAGTGCAGGGTCCAGGTGCAGGCCAGGGGTCCAGCAGGGCAGTCCTTCTTCTTCTTTAGTTCCTTTCTTGTTGAATTCTGGAGGGGATCTGAGGCGTGGGTGCAGGTCTGCCAGTTTTATCCTTGCTCCTGGGTGAAAAGCAGGGGAGCCCTGGTCCTCCAATCAGGGACAGGGTCGTCCCCCTGTGATGACCACTTCCTGGGAAGTGTGGCAAAAATCCATCCCAGAAGGCAACAGTCTCTAAAAATCCAAAATGGATGAATCTGATTTTTGGAGGAGAGATCTGGCTGAGCCCACCCACTGGTGTGGCTAAAAATCATAAACACACCCCTCTCCTGCCCTCTCCTAATCTAATCAAGGGGGCACCTAGCTGTCTGGGGTTGCAGGATGTGGGGGTGTTGCTGGGTGCTCCAGATGTCCTTCTCTGCCTTTGAAGACCAGTTTGGCAGCCCTCCCCCTTCCTGCCTCACCATCTGCTGAGGGGAGATTCTCTCCCCCAAGCACATTCCTTTGTGTGAAGTCAGGCCACTTCACACCTCATTAAAGTAGCCTGGCAGAAGCTGCTGCAGGCTGGCCAATCAGAGCACAGCAGCAAAAACAATGCAGAGCTGAAATTGGCAACTTTTTAGGTAAAGTCTAAACTTTTTACCTGCACTAGTTATATTAAATCCAACAACTGGAAGTTGTGGGATTTATTATAACAATCAATTTGATACCAAATTCTTGGTATGTAACACTTAAGGAGACTTTAAAATTTTAAATAAAGTCTGCCCATTCTAGCCTATGAAGGCCATTTACTTCAATGAGGGAAAAACGAATTTGGCTGTTTTTACCTCACCAGGGCTTATAAATCTATTTTTATAAAGTCCCTGCTTATAGTTACATGGCACCCAGCCCTAGGGGCACATAGGGCACACCTTAGGGGTGACTTATATGTAAAAATAAGGTAGTTTAAGACTTTGGAAGTACCTTTAATTCCAAAGTCGAATTTGCATATAACTTTAATTTAAAAGCAGCCAGCAAGGCAGGCTTGCTTTTAAAATGACACTGGGCACCTCAGCAATGCACCTAGGTGTGCACCACCTATGCTGTGGTCCCTAAACCTACATGCCCTACCATATACTAGGGACTTATAGGTAGGTTTACTTAGCCAATTATAATTAGCCTAATTTGCATATCCATTTTACACAGAGCACAGGCCCTGGGACTGGTTAGCAGTACCCATGGCACCATCAGAGTCAGGAAAACACCAGCATAAAGTGGAAAATGGGGGCAAAAAGTTATGGGGCCTCTGCAATCAGCCCCAGTTTCTCACACTGCCCCACCTTCTTCCCATCGTCCCCCCCTCACAGTTTCTTTCAGGATCTGGATAGACTGCTCAGAGAACTCATCTGGGGCAACAAGTGCCATTGCATGACCCTACGGAAACTACAAACACCTGTGGAGAAGGGTGGCCTCGGTGCACCCTCATTCGAGGCTTACTTCCTGGCAGCACAACTTCATTGGGTTTCGATGGGGCCGGTGTAGCACGATCTGGCTGAAACACACATGGACACGGGCTCCCTCAACCCCAAGGATCTCCAGAGTTTCCCATTACTCAAAGCTGCAACCCTTAGGTAGCAATCACCACAATTAATGGCTATAGCATACAAATGCATTGGGTAAGCACTAACCTTTACTTGCATTGCAGTCCCATATGCTCCCGCTTTTCCCCCTCAGGGTCTCCCACCCCCTCCCAGCTTTCACTCATCCAAAGACCTTAACTCCTGGCTCAGCTGCTGTCTTACCACTGTAAGTGATTTATTTCAAGAATCCCAACTCCTCACAATTGACAACGTAATTGATGACTTTGCCCTCCCTAGGGGTATACATGGGATAATGATGTTGACCCTCATTTTCCTTTCCCTTTGTGTTTCAATATTAACTTGTGACAGATCTCCCCATCCCTATATGAGTTTCCCTGTGTGAGTACCATCCATAGAAAAATAAAGGTACACTGTTCCAATAATTAGGACAACGGGGGGACCTAATTCAACAGGAGCAAGAACCCTCAAGCATCGCACTGGATGACTGGCTTCATCATTGGGACAGCTCCTCGTTAGGCCGGTGCTGCAATGCCTAACGGGCTCCCCGAGGGGGGCTCTTAACCGTATTGCTCTAATAGTAGCGGATGAATCAAATCATGCAGAAGGAATACCAAATTTGTAGTATCCGAGCAATAAAGGAGAGTGTGAAAATATTAAAATTGGTTATCCATCAAGGTATATTAATCATAAATTTTAATCAGTGTTAGTAAGATGGAGACCAAGATTAAAAAACGGAGTGAGAGTCAAAAAGTGAGTTATAATGCTCACGTACTCCCAACAATTACACAAGAGGATTAAACCCTTTATGGTGCCTCTAGTCAGGTCTACATGATTCGCGTCTGGTGGTCCAGCCGGATCTAGTGATACTTCATCAGGACCAACAAGAATTTTTTAACCTCTCCCAAAATATTTTTATCTATAAGCCCTACTAGGGAAAGGAATACAAAAAACAGTCACTCTCGTTTATGGGGACGCTGTCAGGCGGGTAGGTAAAAGAGCCTACGAACGACTTCATTAATATTGTCAGTTCCAGTTCCTGACAGTTGATTCCTAGGAGCCTTATCCTGTTACCGGGGATGGGCGACCTTTTTTTGACATAGCATAAACACATAAAAGTAAGTGACTGTTTTTTGTATTCCTTTCCCTAGTAGGGCTTATAGATAAAACATTTTTTGGAGAAGTTAAAAAATTCTTGTTGGTCCTGATGAAGCGTCACTGGATCCGGCTGGACCACCAGACGCGAAACATGTAGACCTGACTAGAGGCACCATAAAGGGTTTAATCCTCTTGTGTAATTGTTGGGAGTACGTGAGCATTATAACTCACTTTTTGACTCTCACTCCGTTTTTTAATCTTGGTCTCCACCTTACTAACTCTGATTAAGATTTATGATTAATATACCTTGATGGATAACCAATTTTAATATTTTCACACTCTCCTTTATTGCTCGGATACTACAAATTTGGTATTCCTTCTGCATGATTTGATTCCATCCACTACTATTAGAGCAATACGGTTAAGAGCCCCCCTCGGGGAGCCCGTTAGGCATTGCAGCACCGGCCTAACGAGGAGCTGTCCCAATGATGAAGCCATTCATCCAGTGCGATGCTTGAGGGTTCTTGCTCCTGTTGAATTAGGTCCCCCCGTTGTCCTAATTATTGGAACAGTGTACCTTTATTTTTCTTGGAACTTTGATTGGGAGACTGTACACTGGAGCACTAACTCACTTAGGGTCCCCCCTTTTTGTTTCTTGAGTACCATCCATAGACATCACTTCTCTTTGTCATAAATGGTAAGTTTGTAATTCACTTGATTTCAATTTTTCTTCTCCCCTTCCTCACAAGTTATCATCTCTGTTTATTAAAAAATATTGTAAAGTATTACATCTCTGTTCGTTTGGAGCCAAGTCAGGCACATCTTCCTCAGGTGTTCCATCCTCTTGCATCCTTTGGGATGTTCAGTTTTATCATTCTTCTTTTGTTTCCCATTGAGGAAATATTCTTTCCTGTATTGCCCTGTATAGCTCTTATTGGAAGGTTTCTGATTCTCTCCTTTTCCTCCATCCTTTCCTCCACTCCTACCTTTTATCTCTTTTCTCACCCCTCTTATCTTTTTCTATTCCAGTATATGTATTATACTTACCTTCACATATGTTGATCTGTCATTGCCATTTCTGTTCCCGCAGTAGATGTAAGAATTGTTACATGAAATGTCAAAGGCCTAAAAAACCTGGTTAAATGCCAGCAAGTATTGTCACATTTATCTAACTTTAAATGTCAAATTGCTTTTCTTCAAGAAGTGCAGCTTGCCGGCAAAGAGGGTGCTTTATTGAAATGCTGGGCTGGTAACATGTATTTTTCTCCTTGTATTTATCATAAAAATGTAATTATTAACTTACATCACAATCACCTAAATATTTTGTTTGTCTCTTTTGAATGTGATGTGGAGGGCAGATGGGTATTAATTAAGCTTATTATTTATTATATTTCCTTCACTCTTTTTAATGTGTAAGGTCCAACACACCTAGATCCTGATTTGAGGACATCAATGTCTCACAAAGTCATGCAACATTATAAATAGAATTTCATTTTGAGTGGAAATTGCAATCAGGTACTTGACCCATTCCTAGATCAATCATCTTCTAGTTCTAGTTTTCACCTCACAAAGCACATAAAGTTTTCCAACATATTATTTCACACCACTCCCTGTCTGATTTCTGGAGACTGAAAGAATATTCATTTTTTTCTCCCCCTCAGCAATCCAAAATAAGAATCAATTCCATATGTTTAAGCACAGATCTCCTTCAACATTTGGCTAATTCAGAGGTAGGATCAATTTTGATTTCTGACCATGCCCCTGTTCTGACAGATCTTGAAATCTTAAATACAAGTACTCACAAATCAAGGTGGTGGTTCAGTAATTCCTTACTCTCAGATAAAGCCTTTCTCACCTCATCTGAGTCATTTGCTTCAAACTTTTTTTAACAGAATGACAATGGCGACACTGCCTTTGCTTTTCTTTGGGATGCTTTTGAGGGAGAATCCAGGGGGTTTACAATTAATTATGTTTCATCTAAGAAGAATCTTAAGGAAAAAGAGATCAAAGCCCTATTTCCTAATATCAACCACTTAGAACATGCTTAGTATACTCCCAAAAACAGCAAGACAAGTTTAGAAGTGCTTATTGCGGCAAAAATAAAGTTTAATACATTATCTACTGAAAGAGTGTGTGGACGCTTTTTATAGTTAATGCTCATTATTGTGGTGGTTAAAACAAAGCAAGTGCCTTACTGGCTAATTCTTTAAAAGGTAGAAAGGAAAAAACAATATAAAGACAATCACAAATATCTAGGATACCCAATTACTCTGTGACATTGACATAGCAGATTGTTTTGTAAAGTATTACCACCACTTTATACTCCAGATAGTAATCCTTCAGAAGCTCTAATAAACACCTACTTTGCCAAACTTAAACCCTGATACTTCCTTCCTTGAAGCTGCATTCACTATAGATGAACTTCAAATGGCAACTAAATGCTCACCAAAAGGTAAAACACCAGACACAGATGGCTTTACCGTTAAATTCTAGCTTCAATTTTCTCCTATTTTTTCCTCAGCTTTTCAAACTTATTAAATATTTTTTTTCCATAAATTCATCCACTGGCTCTTTCATAGAAACAGTTATATGTATTATTCCATAAAAAGATTGTGATTTGACCTCATGTAAAAAATATTGCCCTGATTCTTTGATTAATACAGATTGCAAAATGTTTCCTAAATCCCTTGTCCTTTGGCTAATTGATCTTATACCTGATCTAGGTTCCCAAGAACAGTCTGGATTTGTCAAACACAGAAAAATGTGATTCACATTTTTAAATATTATTAGTAAAGCAAATAAACTTACTCCCTCCCTTACTCTCACTTACTTTGGATGCACAGAAAGCATTTGACAGAGTAAACTGGCAGTTTCCTATGAAAGTTTTAGAATGGCATGGTTTTGGACCCAGATTTCTCCATTTTATTTCCTTATTATATTCTCCACCTAATTCTACATTATTACTGAATGGTGAACAATCACCTTATTTTCATCTCAAGAGAGGTACCAGGCAAGGAGGTCACTTCAGAAACCTTACACTACTTTTAAGTTGAAGATATTCATATCAAGTATAACGCATATGCTGATGACATTCTTCTTTTTGTTTCTCAACCTGACATTTCACTGCTGTCTTTCTTAAAGAATTGAGATCATACTCCATGGAATCGAGATATAAGCTTAATTTGGATAAATCTGATGTTCCAGATCTTAATACATAATGCATAAAGGATCCTTCTACTATGGCATGATTATCCTGGAATCCTGTCCAGATGAAATGTTTGGGGATTTTCTATACTAATAATCTCAAAGCTACTTTAAACGTTAACCTTGATAGTATAATCACTAGAATTGAACACCTTATCCAGAGTCAGTCACCCCTCTTATTGTAGTGGGGATGCCTTGATACAATTAAAATGATGATTCTTCCAATTATAATTTTTTCTCTTCAGATATTGCCAATTAAGATTCCTAAGAAATACTTCATTTCCCTGGATAAAATGTTATTTAAATTCTTATAGATTGATAATAGGTCATGCATATCATTGAACAAATTTAAACTTCCCAAATCAGCGGATGGTGTTAACTTTCCTGACTTCTATCTTTGTCAAAAGATTTTCAATATTAAGCACATTCAGTCCTTTATTATCCATTTTACAGCCACAGACCCTAAATTATGGTTTGAATTAGAATCCTTCATGACTTTTCCTTTCTCCCACAAACAGATTATCTATAAGTCCCAACCCTCTAAGTTCACGTTACCATCCCTTATTTCACATTCCTGTTCCCTGATCAAACCACTTCCTATCTCCATTGCTTCTACATTTCTGCAATTTTTTCAAAACCCCATTTCATACAATAAAATGTTTCTCCTTAAGGGAAAACTTCTTTTTGGAAGAGATGGATGAGAAGGTCTACTCTCTGTTTCTCAAATTATCACAAACAATCCTGTTATTTCTGGTCCAGTTCTTTCCTGTCATATAATTTACCATCTTCATTCCTTCATCAATACTACATCTTACACAATCTTCTTTCAGAGGCCTTTACTTCTCTCTCCAGCCCCTTTACTGGTACTGATATTATGCAAACACCTAACTATTCACCACATAAAAGCCCCACAGCCCCCCTTGTTTATAAAGTGTTTACTACAACCATTTAAGATAGATCTAAATCTAAACAAGAAACATTATGGGAAACTGATTTTCAATTTAGCTGGCCTCTTTTCACTATAGGATAATATTTGGGCAAAAATACACTCCACAGGTTGATCAGCCAACTTGACACAAATATTATACTATTTTTAGAATAGATTATTTTATCGACCTGCACATATGTTCAAATTCAAACTTCGTAGGCAAGATATATGCTGGTGCTGCAACTCTCAGCCTGGCGTCTATATTCATATGTTCTTTCATTGTCTAGTAGTTTCTGATTTCTGGGTGCACACTTGGGACAGAATCACTAGCATCATTGGGGTTTTTGCACCGTTCTCTCTAGGCAAAATATTTCTTGGCGGATTACAAATACTATGAACAAATAACTAAATGTTTGGTAGATTTGTAGATTTGTAAATTGCATTAGGTTCACAGGTTGTCACGTCTCAATGGAAAGCTACAGAAAATCTCAACATTAAACAGTGGTGGAACTTAATTTGTCACAATCAAGACCTGACAGATAAAATTTACAAACTCTTCCAATGTTGGTTAAAAGAGATATTTTGTGGCCTCCTGTCACCACTTATATTTCTAATGTTGCTAATGTTTAAGCTCCTTGACATTCCATGTGCTTCTTCCATGCTTATAAGTTGAGCTTAAAGATTAATAAGACATATTGTTGTAACCTTTCTTTATTTTGAGGCATTGTATCCTTTACATATTACTTATGAAAGTATATCACTTATTGCTCTTCCTTTTTTCCTTCCTCCAGTCTTTTCTGTTCTTCTGTTCTTCTACCTTCTGCTGCCTTGATTATTTTCTAATTGGCTATTCATTTTGTTACCTAAACGATTGTATTTGCATTGTTAATGTTCATAATTTTTTTATTTCATTATATTCTTTTTAGAAAATGGCAATATTTTTGCATGTTTACCTGTATCCTTAACTAAAAATAAAAATGTACAAACTAATTAAGTAGTGTCTGTAGAATTTAAAGTTAGTTTCCGTTTTAATAAGATGCAGTGGTTGGACAATGATTTATTGGCTAGGTTATTCACTTTACTGAGTTCTGAATATCTACCTCATCCTCCCTCCCTGAGTAAACCTTGAACTGCTCAAATTTGCTACCCTGGGAGTGAAGCGCTAAAAATGTGTGTTTGATGCCGAGTGTTGGTGGCAATAGTAATGTAAAACCCCAGCACTCTACTTATAAAGTCTCTGATTGTTAACATTTTAATCCAGTAATCGTGACTGCCCTAGACACCTGACACGTTTCCACAGATTTCAATATTTACTTATTTGAATTACATTATATCACACATATCTACATTTTTGTATGCATCGGGGTTAAATGGTATGACCCATAGTCACTCAATTTCAATGAAATTGTTGAGGACAGGAAGCATAGTGGGTCCTCAGGTTCCAAAGCCAGCAAGTTAGACCAATCTTATTTGGAGGGCATTGGCAGACACATGTGCTTGTAATAAATAACAGTTATTTTACAAGCCCTGAAATGCAGAGACTGATTTCTCTGAAAAGCTTCAGACGAGAGCTGCTGTGAACATATGTTGGAAAGTCATCTTTTTGCCCTGTTCACCACGATTTTTGTGGCTGACTGGTGCTGATAGTAACTGACTGTGCCCTGAGCTCTGTTAGCCAGATGCAGGCCAGTGTAATGTTAAAAATCACACATGTAGTAGAGTACACTATGTACTAGGGTACCCTTACAATAGGTCTGACAGACATGGTAAGTCCCTATTATATAATAGGGCAAGGGGTATAATCTGCCTATAAGCCCCTAGTATAAATTAGGGCATGGAGATTAGATGCCCAGCAGAATTTCTGCACTTCCATGTGTGCACTGTTGGTGCTTCCTGACCTTTTAAATGCAGACCTGCCTTGTGGCCTGTCTTTAACAGTTACATTCTTACAATTTGCATGACAGCCCCTATAAGTCCCTAATAGATACTAGGGCATGACAACTACCTATAAGACCCTAGTACATAATAGGGCATGGAAGAACAGGCCCAGCTGCCATTTGCATGTGGGCACTTCTCGGAGTTTGCAGTCATTTTTAAATGCAGTCTGACTCTGCGCACTACATTTATATTGAAATGGTCTCAAAATACGGCAGGTGCTAAGGGCACTTTAAAAGTGATAATCTACCCTATTTTCACACATTATGTATCCCCAGGGTCTCCCCTAGTTGTACCTGGGGTGGGGGTTCAAGCAGATTTCTAAACCCTGGTGAGGGAAAAAAACTGCCCATTTAATTTCTCCTTCATAGTAGTTATTTGGCTCCATAGGCTAACATTGCAATATTATATTTTATTGCAAATAAAGGAGGCGAAAGTGTAGACAAGCCATTCAAGGACTTAAAAGATTTGTTTTGATAAATCTAGCTTTTGCCATTGGTGAATTTCTCATAACTTATACAGAAAATAAGTTATACAGCTTTTTTTTATGTAAGCCAAAATCCAGCCTTCTGAAGGTACCCTCTGTTTTGTTAGTTGCTAACAGGATTAGCAGAGCTGTTTGATTAAGTGACACGTGGCTGTCCAGCAGAGAGGCTATCTGGTGAAGGCAGCTCTGGGGCTACACAGGAATGCAAGAGCAGAGGGAGGAGTATTGACTATACAGCTTCAAAGGAGAGCAGAACAGGCAGTGAATGGCAGATCACATAACCCCCACCTTCTAAACCCCTCAGCCAGATACCAGACTTAAGGAAGGAATTTTCAGATGTTAGAAGGAGGAGAGCTATGGAAATGATCCACACTCGGGGTTGGTTTAGTCAGCTCTGACTGCTCTGCTGATATTTCAGTCATCATGGAGCTTTCTGAGACAGGAACATGCCACACTTTGGAGGAAGTGGTCATGCACCATGCATTCTATTGGTCAGAGGTGCCGCCCTTCCTGATGCTTAGGAGCTGTAAATAAATATGTGAGAGGTGCATAGCCTCTCAGATCTGCTGCTGAAGCTTTAAGAGGAAGAAGGACTGCCCTGCTGGAATCTGGATCTGCACCCTTGGCCTGCACTTCTGAGTGAACTGTGCCTGCTGCACAATCTGGTACTACAGTCCTGGGGGCGGTGCCTTGATTCAAGAAGGACATAGGAGTGGACTCCCTGCAGCTACAGGTTAACAGAGCTTCACCTGCATAATCTGCAGCAAGAATGCCTAGCCCTGAGTGCATCCAGTGGACTTTTAAGGATTTGGCCAGGTGCATTGACGAAATTCTAATCCAACTGTTCAAGGACCATCCATGGCATTCCAGATCCTTGAATTTGTGTTTTGGACCCTTTGAACCTGCAAGGAGGACTTCAGGAAACACCTCCGGAAGTTTGGAGAAGTTTGGTAAAGTTGGCGCTTTCTGTTTCCAAGCACTAGAAAATGTTTTTTCTTTAAACATTCATATTTCCGGTTCCCTACCTTGGAGTTTGGGTGTCTATTTACTCATAAGAATATAACCAATTTTTATAACTTGGTGTGGGATTTTTATTGTGTGTTGTGTTTCCCTTATTTACTGTATTGGTGTTTTTTAATGTTTTACACTCTTGTCTCTTAAGTTAGGCCTGCCTGCTCGGTTACAGCTATCAAGGGTTGAGCAAGGGGCTAATTTACTGAGACCTTTACTGAACCTATATTTGGTAAATAGTCTTATTGCCAAGGGTAGGTTCATACTTACTACTACCAATAACCCATTTTTCAACAACATACAACTATTGCTAATTATCTCTCACGCACTTTCCATCTGCTGCCACCCAATCTTTTCACCAGAATTTCCGATGTCTGACTCATATGGAAATTTTGGTGACTCTGGCCCTCATTATGAACTCGGCGGGAAAACCCACTGAGTTTGTTGCTGGTGGTCAACAAAAGACCGCCAGTGCGCAGAACCCCCCGCTGGCCACATAAAGATCATTCAGCTGGGCCAGTGGGCCAAAACAGTGTTTCTGCTGCCAGCCCAGCTGGAGCCGGCGGCAATGTAGCAGTACTGTGCGTAAATCGGGCAGTGAAATGCGCAACGGGCTGTGCATGGGGACCCCTGCACTGCCCATGCCAAGTGCATGGGCAGTCTCGGGGACTTCCGTTCCGCCAGCCTTTCCCTGGCAGGATGAACCGCCAGGGAAAGGCAGGTGGAACCTGTCATATTATCGGGCGGGCAGTGCTGCTTGCAGCGCTGCCCTGTCGGATATGTAACTCCACCACCACCAGGCTACCTGGTGGAGGAAGTCTGGTGGTGGTGGAGTTACAAAAGTGGTGGTTCTGCCTCGTATATTATATGGCAGTCTGGACTGCCATGCCGGTAATTATCGCTACCCCAGCATGGCGGCCCAGACCACCATGTTCACGTTGCGGGCCTCTGTCTTTCTCCTCTCCCATATACTTTTTCATGTCAGTTTCCTTTCACATGAACACGCGCCTGTTTCAGGATCGACACTTCCCACAGGACATTCTCAAGGGCCTATCACACACTTTTGTGTTCATTTGGTAGGCTTCAGTGATGGAAGTGTTAAGGCAATATCAGCACTATTATTGAGTTGTCTCTAAGGAGCAAGTAGCGAGGACATATGTGATGTTAGCATCTCCGAATGCATTCTTCTCACCCTTAACCCATACCTAGCCTTCCTCTACGGTGTGTTAGTGAGTGGGCACATGGCAGGGGCAGCTTAGTTCCCTAGGTACCTGTGCGTGGATCATGTAAAGGAAGACAAATTATTTGATCTGGCACAAAGAGTGACTAATGAAATAAAAAAGGGAATAACTTCAGCACAGTGCTTCTAATAAGTTTAAGTGTAGTGCTTAGACGAAGTAATACATTTTAATGCATTCCGAATAAGAAGAGAGCCTAGAGAAAGGCAACTTAATTACATCAATAAAACACTGAACCTGGGAAGATCTTGTGTATATTTAGGAAAAATACAGGACCCTGCTTAAAACTGAGAATAATTGCTGACCCATTTGTGAGGATTACTCTAACTGGTACTAGAATTGACTTACCTAATGACATGGAGAGACACAAGTCACAATCCTGCACCTCTCTTCTATTGCTACCATTCCCCTACATCCGTAGAATGAGTTTTTGGATTGCCAAGAAACAATTCAGGGGCATATTTAAGAAAAGTGTTGCTGCACACAGTGCAGCGTCACTTTTCTTGGGCTTCTTAGCCCCACCCTATGGCCACCATTTGGGTGCCATATTTATAATACGGTGCGCCATTCCGGTTGTTAGGGACTAGCATCAGAACGTTTTTACGCTAGTCCGGAGCTTTGCAGGATTAGTGGAAAAAATGTGAACACTAATCCTGCAAAGCTCATTGAGGTCCATTCTAATCAATGGTGTGCCTCCTTTTAACGCCTGCTTTAAGCAGGCGCTAAAAGTGACAAAAAATGATGCAAAGAAATCTGTTCGATTTTTCTGCACTATTTGTTCACCCCCACAATAGGGGAATGCCACCTTTGCATACATTTTGCCTGGCTCAGACATAATTTAGAGCAAAGTGTTACAAAGAGGCGCAATGCATTCATTGTGCCACTGTGTAATTAAGGTGCAGGGGTTTTGGCCTCATGGGGCCACATTAGTGAACATAAAATTATGTTAATGTGGCACAAGGAGTCTCTAAGGGCTCTTAAATATGCCTCTCAGTGTCTTGTGGGTGTAACATATCAGTGGTCAGTGGTTGTATCATATATACCTATTATTATAAGAGCAGGCATAGGTGCAAAGTTGAGTAATTACAGTTATTTAGCTTTACTCTTTGGAGACAAAGATGGTCATTCTGACCCTGGCGGCCGATGGCCGCCAGGGCCACCGACCACGGGAGCACCGCCGACAGGCTGGCGGTGCTCCAATGAGCATTCTGACCGCGGCGGTTCAGCCGCGGTCAGAAGCGGAAAGTCAGCGGTCTCCCGCTGACTTTCCGCTGCTCATTGGAATCCTCCATGGCTGCGGAGCGCGCTCCGCAGCCATGAGGATTCTGACCCCCCCTACCGCCATCCAGTTCATGGCGGGAAAGCCGCCATGAACAGGATGGCGGTAGGGGGGGTCGCGGGCCCCTGGGGCCCCTGCCGTGCCCATGCCAATGGCATGGGCTCGGCAGGGGCCCCCGTAAGAGGGCCCCAAAATGTATTTCACTGTCTGCCTTGCAGACAGTGAAATACGCGACGGGTGCAGTAGCACCCGTCGCACCTTCCCACTCCGCCGGCTCGATTACGAGCCGGCATCCTCGTGGGAAGGTCGTTTTCCCCTGGGCTGGCGGGCGGTTTAACTGGAACCGCCCGCCAGCCCAGGGGAAAACTCGTAATACCCGCCGCGGTCTTTTGACCGCGGCGCGGTAATTTGGAGGGCGGGATCCTGGTGAGGCCCAAAATTTCTAAAAAAAAATGCTCAATTAAGCCCACTCACATAATTAGGAGTATTTTGGCACACAAGTTCTACTGTCAGAGCACAGGAACAACAAAGTTCGTGAAAGGGAGCAGTTGCTGGCTGCATCTGTTTATGTTCTGTTGAATTTAGCACTATTTTCTTAGCACAAAATGCTCCATCACATCCATCTTAGACCCAAAGATGCATTTTACCCTAAGAAAAAAGCTTTAAAAGCTGGGTGATGCCAATTGGGTAATTATGTATAACTTCACATAATTTTTGCTGCAACTTTGCATAATAGCGCAACAGAAAATTACAAGATTAACGCCCATCCCTTTTAAGAGCCACAAGATTGTAAATGAGCGTGCTACAAGAAAATTGTTAGTTAGTGTGCTGCAAGAATGTTGAAAATCTAGTCAGCCTTTGCATACTCAAAAACAATGCCTTGGCTTCATATAGGGAGCCAGGCTTGGGCTACCGACTGCAAGCATTTCAAATACAATGTCAACTTTTTTCTCAACTGAGTGCTCGGACTTTAAGAAAGCAGGGCTAATAAGGCCAACAAATTCCTGCATTCTGAGGAGTAGAATAAGGATTGGGTAAAACATGAGCCCATTTTTTTTACCAAACTGCACTCACATCATGAAAGTCTTCTTACCTGTTTGTGTCCTACTACCCTCCAGACTCTACTTTGTCAAAGAGTGCACTTCTTGCCTGTTTAACTATGGACTTACTTACATTGGAAAAATAATATTTCTGAAATAATGACTTTTCAAGCTTTAGGTAGGAAACTGGGTTACTAGTTGAGGGGTTACTCAGGCAGCAGCCACAATTCTTGCCAATGTGAAACATAAGCAAACCCCAAATTAACCTGTGCTTATTCCTCTGGTAGCTTGACACCAAAGCAGTCAAGCTTAACTTAGGGGCAATGTGTAAAGTATTTATGCAGCAATTCAAACAGTAATGAAGTAAAAACCCATCACAAGGGAAATCCCACGCCATTTATGAAAACTTTTGTAAAATTCAACACAACAACAGAAATCCAATCAGAGAAACCAGAGCTATGCAATTTGAAAGATTTAAGGTAAGAGCACAAAGCGCCACTCAGAGTTATGTAGTTGTGTGAGACGAGGTGTACATCATAAGTTCAGACTGACTGCAATAGAGCACTGGCCGGATACAGGAACCAGGTTAGTCCTGCTGAAATAGTTATCTTCAAATGTCCAGCACAAAGAGTACCCTTCACAGTGGAGGGGGGCACATTGTAGTGTGAAGATCCTGTAAGGCATTGTGGATTGTTGTTGCTAGAGATTCACATTGGTGATCACTCCTGGCTTCCAGTGCTGTAGCATGGAGTGCAAATCTTGTGTTGCCAGCATCACTTGGGGCTGCTGTGGTGCAAAAGGCTGGGTTCATCAAAACTTTTCGTTGGCAGGTAATGGACTACAGGATCTTGGCATGAACAGGCCTGTTCACAGTCGTGAAAATCCCAAAAGCTCAGGATCTCTCCTTTTCTTGGAGTTGGAGCTCAATTGATGGCACACCAAGCATTCAGGACCTGAAGGGCACCTGATGGGGATAAGGAAATCATTCCAGCAGAGGCCAGCAGGGGTCAGGGAGGTCCAGTTGCAGTTTTGGGCAGCAGATCTACTGGACAGTTGCAGTTATGCCTCTAAAGCTTGTTATGTCATCTGACCCTTGCAGTCATTTCATCCTGGGATGAAGGGTGCAGGTCCAGTCTTCCTTCTCAGCGTGCAGGCAACAGACAGTAGGCTAGCCTAATAGGAGGGCAGCATGGTAGCAGTCCTTCTGGCAACAGAGGAGCACAGCAGTCCTTCTTCTCTAGCATTCACATGTCCAGAGATATACTGAAGAGTTGCGTTTGAAGTAGGAGAAGGTTCTGGAGGTTTCCACCCCTTGAGGTGTTTGGAATTTCCTGCCCCTGCTTGTCTGGGGGCACAAAAGACTAGTATGAAACCCTTTGTGAATGTGCTCAGGGAAACTCAGGAAGATTGATAGCTCTGCTCCCCTATAAAGTCATAGAAGTCCCATCCTGCCCACAACTGTTCACCCTTCGTCTCACTGTCTGAGAGCAATACAAAAGGACCAACTACCAGCTATACCTAGTCTTGTGACCCAGGATACAGGCTGCAGACAGAAAATTGTTAAGACAAGAAAATGCTAACTTTCGAAATGTGGCATTTCCCAAAACTTATAACTTTAAATCCAATTTTACCATTACAGAGGGTTTCAAATTTCAATTTTTTAGACATCAAATTTACAATTCTTACCCACTCCCAACTGAAAGTTATCACTTATTAGATGTAATAGGGTAACCCAATGTTATCCTATGGGAGATGCGGGCATTGCAATAGTGAAAATCTAATTTCAGAGTTTTTCACTAGTAACACATAAAAGCACATGTCCTACTTTGTAAATACACTACACCCTGCCTTTTGCTCTCTGTAGGACCTAACTTAGGTGTGACCTATATGTATTATTACGTATAGGCCTGGCAAAAGGTTTATTTTGACAGGTTGAAGTGGCAATTTAAAACTGCACACACAGTATGCAATGGCAGGCCTGAGACCTTAGGTTAGGCCAACAAAAACAAGATCAACAAAAAATGGAGGAGGCAAAGGTTTGAAGGATACCACCCCAAGGCTGACAGGTCTAACACTGTAAAAATAATTTCCTGCAACATCAGTAAATGGTGAGCATGCATCTGAATTTTAATTTCTAAATAATTGTTTTGATTTCATATTTGTAATATCATGGAACAATGAGTCCATTCACCTGGAATTTTCTTTTCTTAGGATGTTATCAAGACTTCAGAACTATGTGAAAAACAAGAGAATATTCAATCTTTTTATTTCAGCATAATGATAAAACATTCACATCTAAGTCCAGATAAGGAGAAGAAGCAAACAAGAGGAAAGAAAGACGAGCCTGTGGAATGTGTGTGAACTGTCAGTTTGGAAAGTGTCACCCCATTGCCAGAGCCTGCCTGAGTCACAAGAGAGGCCAGAGATATTATGCGTGCTGATACTGTGTGGAATGCTGCAGAGGATGATGTTCCTTTGTACTGAGACTGCACACATTGAGAAAGGCAAACCACATAGCTTTGGGGTACAGCATGCCCCAAGAGGCATGTATTGTATAGATATACATGTACAAATACATTGAAACATTCGGACAGAATCCACTTACACAAACAGATTAACTCATACAGGCACACATGAACACAAAGCAACATAAATACACTAGACACACTAGACTATCAGACATGCAGGCACACATGCAAACTGGGAACACAAATACATTTACCCAGGTGAGCAGACAAAATGTGAAGGCTCCCATTCATGTCCAGTTAGCGCCCATACAGGTACACATATGGGTAAATACAATCCAAAATGGACCCAGTGGGAATTAGTCTGTTCCTCAAAACTTGGTGTGTTCAAAGGTTGCAAGGTTACCTCTCTGTTAAGTTTGTTTCACTCTTAGCACTCCTGCACCTTTGTCGGGTTTTCCCTTTTCTTTCTGTCTTTCCTATCCGTAGGTTTCATAACACCTTTGGTGGTGTTTACCAACTGGTATTTCATTTTGCAGTTTCAATGCTGGCTCCTGTGCTCCTGGACAGGATTTCCTGGTATTTGCCAACAGCCCAGACGTACAACTAGTCATACACTGGTTAAGATCACTGTGTTCCAAAGCATATGTTACTGCATAATTAAAGTATGTTTTCTTTTCCCCTAACTCTATGGGCTGTACACCACTATCTGTTAACATATACCTGTTGGAATCTGATAGATGAGGTGCTGAAGCAATATCATTTCTCAATGTCTCCTCTAACCCTTCTACTCCCTGCCGACTTCCTGGTACTGGACCTCTTTATATATCTGTGCTCACTGCCTGCCCTCACAGTGAGGAGTAAGCTGGAATATCATTTGAACCTGTCTCAAATGTACCCCACTCTTATCCTCACTGTGCTAGGAGAGCACCATGGTCTTCTGACACCTTGAAATTGATGTTAATCTCTCAACCTTGTTGAAGGTGGGCCCAGGAACTGCAGGTGATGAGTTGGAAGTATCTTGTGTCCCTGAGAGTTCAGAAGAACAGGAGGCCAGCAGACTGGTCCTTGGAGTCACTCTGGGGTCCTGGGTTCAAGCTAAAGTTGCAGGTCCAGTTCTTCTTCCCCAGGTCAGGAGGGCATGCAGGCAGTGGGCCAGCACAGCAGAAAAGCAGTTCTTCCAGAGCAGCAGTTAAGCAGAGTAGCAGTCCTTGTATCAGCACAGCAGTCCTTCTCCCTGGCAGAGTATTCACAGATCCGGAAATGTAATGAGTTGATAGGGTCAGAGGTCCAGTGCTGATACCCAGTTGTGCCTTTTAAGTGGGGGTGACTTCAAAGAAGGGTCTTTGAAGTGCTCAGAGGTTCTTTCTTCCGCCCTGGCTCTAGACTCACCATACGGGGGTATTCAGCCCTTTGTGTGGAGCAAGATACTGAGGGCCACATTATGAGATTGTCGGCAAATGCCGCCTACCGCAACCACGATGGGTGCCAACATACTTTCGTCGCGACTACCAACCATCCATTGAATTATGACCGTAGCTGGAATTCTGCCAGAAGGCTGTCAGAATTCCAGGCTACGGTCATGGAGGCGGACGGCGGAAAGGTGGCACTGCTGCCAGCAGCAGCGCCACACCAGCAGAACACCGCCTACGCATCATGTTCCATGATACAGCCTGGCGGTGTTTTGCTGGCAGACACTGCTGCTGGCAGCAGCGCTGCGTCCCGTCTCCTGCTGGAGGACCCCCTGTAAGCAGGTAAGTCGGGCTCTCCGACAGGAGGGGGGTGTGTGTTGTGTGCATGTGTGGGGGGGTGTGACTGTGGTTAAATGCGTGCATGCGTGTGTAATGCATGTGTGCATGAATGGGTGTGTGTGTATGTGCATGTTGTGTTGTGTGTTTGCGTGTGTGCCTGGATGTATGCTCGTGAGTGTGTATGAATGTATGCATGTGTGGGTGAATGTGTGTATGCGGGTGTGTATGGGTGTGTATGTATGTGTGTATATGTGGGGGTCAGGAGGAGTAGGGGGAGGGTGGGGTGACACTGGAGAGGAGGAGAGGGGCCAGGGAGACCCCTATCAGTGCCAGGGAAGGAATTCTCTGGTACTGATAGTGACTACTGCCATGATTTCCATGGCGGTACAGAAACCACGGAAACCATGGCCGTGGGCGGGGTTCAAAATGCCATGGGCGGCCTAGTGACGCCCACCTGGCTGGAGACTGTAGTCTCCCGCCCAGCGGTCATTACCGCCGTGGCAGTCGGTGTGTTAACTTGCCAGTTTGGCTTTGGCCAAACCGCCAATGTCATAATAGTGGAGGTATGTACCCCCAACCTGTTGCTGGTAATACCTCCACTATTGCACCGACTGCTGGGGTCATAATGACCCCCTGAATATTCAGGTATGTCAGCTTATCCTTCCCATCCTGGCTAAGATGGGCCATTAGGATGTTGATCAGCCATCATTCACACCTAAGGTCCCTTTGTGTGTGGCTGTCTAGAGGAAATGCACACGCTCAGCTGTCACCCCACCCCAGACATGTATTGAAAACAGGCAGTAGGCACCACATGGCGAAAAGAAAATGCCAACTTTCTAAAAGTGAAATTTTCAGAGCAACAATTTAAAATCTGACTTCATTATTAGTTTTCATGTTAAATTGTGACTCCAAAGACATTGGGCTTGGAGGTCTCAACTCTTCCTAATTGGATTCTACACTTATAAAATGTAATAAGGTAATCCCAATATTATCATATGGGAGAGAATTAATTTAAGAGTTTTCCACTACCAAGAAATGTAAAACTTAAAAGTACATGTCCTACTTTTTATATACACTGCCCTTGCCAATGGGCTGTCCAGGGGCTACCTTAAGGGTGACATATGTACTACAAATAGAGATTCAGGCCTGGCAAGAGCTTAACCTTGGCAGGTCGACATGGCAGTTTAAAACTGCACCCACAGGCTCTGCAATAGCAGGCCTGAGACAATGATATGGGGCTATTTAAGTGTGTGGCACAATTAGTGCTACAGGCCCACTAATAGCATTTAATTTACAAGCCATCAGCAAACGTAGTGCACTTTGCTTGGGACTTATAAGTAAATTAAATATGCCAATTCTGTATGAGCCAATGCTATCATATTTAGAGGAGAGAGCACATGCACCTTAGCACTGGTGGTAGTGGTAAAGTGCTCAGAGTCCTAAAGCCAACAAAAATGAGGTCAGAAAAAAAGAGGGAGGAAGGTAAAACATTTGGGATGACCCTTCAGAGAAGGCCATTTTCCAACAGGCACCAGCATATAATTGAGTGAATTGGCCTATGGATAAGATTTAGACTGTCCTCATAAGAACTGTGGGTTACATTCAGGTCATTAAGGCTTGGTGAAACTGTGAAGGAAATTGATTCAAGTGCATGGTTTTCATGCTGATACCTGCTTGGAACGCTTAGTCATTGTCTAATTTCCTTCTATTCCTCAGATGTATTAAATTACCTCCTTATTCTTGTCATTGCCTTTATTATTATCATTTACATAATGCATTGTTGCCTTTACCATGGCACAGAAGTCTTGTCATCTTGCTGTCAGCATGCATGAAATGGCATTGAGTGGTGCGTGAATCATATGTAGAATGAAGGATGGTAATTAAGTGACAGCTGAAGCGGAGCAGCAGACCTGGCATAGCATATCACTCTTGGAGAATGTGAATGAGGTAATATTGTGAGGGTGAGAGGTAGGAATGTTTGACAGACTTCAGGTGAGTCGTGTGCAACATAGTTACTTGTGTGGGTAAAGTCCAAAATTGAAACTTTATATTTGTTTAGATGCAGTGAGAGAAAAGCACATCCAAAGTAAGATGAACCCACCTCTTTATACATACCAGTATAGCTTTGGAGCCCCCCAATGTCACATTGTGTTTGGGAATGTACAACATTGAGATTCGGACTGTACCTTAAATCGTGATGGTAATTTTTAGCACATTTAGGCCGGTCCTAAAGAAACAATTTCAGGAAAATGTTCATAATGAACTTCTTATGCTACTCTTTTCACGTGTGGTAATCCCATACTTTTTGTACTTAGGAGTATTTGAACATATGTCCTGTGTGGAATCAACTGAGCAGACTTTTAGCTGAGCCGACAGTTACAGATTCCTATAGTGATTAGCCCCAACACAGTGTTCAGTGCTGGTCTCTTCTACGGCAGCAATGCCTTGTAAAACTTGGATGTCACTATGGACAAATGCCTCCAGACACACTCTGGAGGTCAGTATATACACTTGGGCCCACATATATAAAGCTTTGAGTATGTGATTTCCTAATAGCAAATTTTTGTGATTCGCTATTAGGAAATCTCAAACTGTGATGTACTACAGTTTGTTTAACACTGTATGTGATTCTCAAATGGGTCACAAGGGACCTGACTCATCAATATTCATAAGGCAGGTCACACTTTGTGACCCATTGCGAATGGCCTGCACTCACACAGATGGTTGCCTGCTGGGGTCAGAACACCACCATGTCTGTGATTGCATTTTAAATAAAGCATTTTTTGTAATGCAGCACGTTTTCTCCAAAGGAAAATTGGATGCATCACAAAAACAAAAATAAAAAAGTTTTATTTTCATGTTTTAACATTAGGTAGTGGTCCGTGGGACAACTGCCTGCTCTTAAAAAAATATTGGTGCCACATTCACATTCACAAAGGGGAAGAGGTCCCCTTCCCCTTTGCAAATGGGTTACCACCAATTTGAAATTGGCGCCAACCTGCAAATGTTTTGCAACCGCATTCCAGCGACAAATATTCATACATTCCCCTTCGAGTTGCTGTTAGGAAGGGATGCTCTCAACACACCCCTTCCTAATACCAACTTGCAAAACCTATTTTGCGATTCGGTAATAGGTTACTGTATCACAAAATAGCACTTGTACATGGCAAAAGGCCATTTAGCATTTGCAAACGGCCCAATTTGCCATTTGCAAATGCTAAATACTTCAGTCTATCAATCAATCAAGCAATATGTAGAGCGCACTACTCAGCCATGAGGGTATCAGTGCGCTTTTGTACTTGTGTTCTTGTGGCCCATAGTTCTTTCAGAGCCTGGCCCAGGTCACAAAAAGGATGCTGCTTGCAACTCCTCATGAATCAATGCAGTTTTTTGGAAAAAGGACAGCTATGTGCTTTACTGCAACATTAGTGAATGAAAGAAATAGCTATCATACTGCAACATTGTAGGAACTGGGCAAAGACATGCATTACTAAGGAGGTATCTGGATGAGCTACGTTGGTGTTGTGTTTGGACATCTGGGATAGTGCATATGGTTTTGTGGTGGTGGCCACCATAAGTAGCCTGGAGGAAATTATGGGCTGCAACTTGGATTCATTGTGACTGTTTCACCGTCATTGGAACAATATCGTGGTATAGTTAACAATGGCTTGAGAAAGACTAGCGTCTTAATTCTATTGGTGTCTCTCGTCAGCACAATAAAAGCAAGAGAGTTATTTATGTCCCATAATGTCTTGGCTTTTGCCATGTTTCTTGCCTCTGGAAGGATCATGGGCAATTCTTCTGGACGGAGGCGTCCTTACTTCCTAGACCAGTGGTTCCCAACCTGTGGTCCGGGGACCCCTGGGGGTCCGCAAAGCCTTCTCAGGGGGTCCGCGACTGCTTAGAAAATTAGAACATTTTAACAAATATTGACAAATTAGATCCCCAGCTTCCAGTAATGACTCAGGCGGGGGTCCCCGTATTCCAATGGTGATTCAGTGGGGGTCCCTGGGTTCTATTAATGTTAAAATGGGGGTCCACATAAATCAAAAGATTGGGAACCACTGTCCTAGACCCTCTAACTATTTTTGTTAGGGAGGTGTCAGAGTGTGCGTGTAAGTGAAAAATAAGCTGTAATAAACCAATTTACCCTGGAATACTCTTGTCACTGGTACCGGACTAATCCCCAGTCTCTAGGAAATACTGTCTAATGGGGCAGGTGCGGGATCAAGATCTATTCAGGCCTGTTTATGGCTTACATTGGAGGAGGTAATGACAAATTACCTGTAACCGATTCACTGCTTCCGGGATCGGTTACACTCGTTCATACTGACCACTTATGTCTATCTGTTATTATTGATGTAGTTTTTCCACACACACTGGGAGTTATTCCTTCTAGGTACTAGGCAGCACTGACAATGGATGTGCCGTTTTCCCACAAGTTAACGTCTGTCACATTGATGCACAAGCATGCTGCCACTGAAAGGGTTATATATCTGAGATATATCGCCTTTTAATATAATTATGGACACTGTAAACTGACATTTTATTGCACCAAAAAGGGGCACAATGATTTCCCTGATTCAGATATTCCTGGCATCCCTTATCTGGATATCACAAGATAAAATCATTCTAACATTCACTGAGAAGTTAATAAGTATTGTCTTTTGAGTCCATGCCAACGAAAAACCAGCCCAAGTATTACTGCAATTGTGCTCTTGGGTCCAGGTCTTTATTTTGTAATCATTAGAAAAATACAAGCTTGATTCATTTCAATTCAAAAACTCACAACGTATAAATACAGGCAGTTCTGTGCAATCACTGTAAACATCAAGTAGTTGTGTTTTCATGATAAACATGTGCAAGCCATTAATGTTGATTTTAACATCTGCTTGCCGCATAGTTTATACTTAAAAACACATGCTTCATATTGGCATCTATTGCAGAGAAGGTAGTTGGGCCAGCCACTGTTTTAGACTTTAACAGTGAAACTGTACGCTTTTGTAAAAGGAACAGTTAAGAACAAAAAGGAAGCATTTTTCTTAATTGATTATGATATTTCTATCCCTGTTTCTTGTGGAAAGAGAAAGGTTAATAAGAAATAAATAACTGAGATATTTCAGCAGTTGCACAGTACTACGCCATGAAAATTAACTATTCCTAATAATTCCAGGCTTTAAAAACATTGGCTAAGTGAATAGGAGTGGCCTTTGTGTACTACATGCACACCTGATTACTGTGAACGCTGCATTTATTACTAATGAAGTTTATGTATTATGAGTTATGAATTTGCATGGAATTAGGTTAATATGGAAAATAATGTGCGACTTGAAAAAATGTGCCCACTTGAGTGGCCATCATTAAAATACGTAATGCTTTTAATACATGCATATTAATGATTATTCAAAGTATATGTGTAGAGAAATTTGCAGAAGTATGTTATAGAGAAATTTGCAATAGTATGTTATATTAATGATCTGATGTTATGTGTGTGCTTATTGATCGTAGACCTTAACCTCTTAAGTGCGGGCGTTGGCCACTGGCCGACGCCCACACACCCTCCCTGGTGCGGGTCACGACCAGTGGCCGACACCAGGAAGGGCATTAATAAATCCTCGGGTGCGTCGCACCCGAGGATTTTTTTTTTTTTTTTTTTTTTCCCCCCGGGAGACACGGAAGCTACCGTGTCTCCCCCCGCCCCCCACCCGCCCCTTTGTGACGTCAGCACGCCGCGAGGCGCGCTGACATTGCAAAGGTGTTTTCCCCATGAAAGCAGGAAGCAGCCTTGCGGCCGCTTCCTGCTTTCATGGGGAAAACGGCCTTTTACACGTTCGGGAAGGCCTCGTAAGAAAGGGGAGAGTCTCCCCTTTCTTACGAGGCCTTCCTGAAAGTGTTTCCTGGCCCCCGATCGCAGCACAGCTGCGATCGGGGGCCAGGAAACACTTTCAGGAAGGCCTCGTAAGAAAGTGGAGACACTCCCCTTTCTTACGAGGCCTTCCTGAAAGTGTTTCCTGGCCCCCGGTCGCAGCTGTGCTGCGATCGGGGGCCAGGAAACACTTTCAGGTTTCCTGGCTCCCCCGATCGCAGCACAGCTGCGATCGGGGGGGTCAGGAAACATTTTGAAAAGGCCTCGTAAGAAAGGGGAGACTCTCCCCTTTCTTACGAGGCCTTCTGAAACTGTTTCTGGCCCCCGATCGCAGCTGTGCTGCGATCGGGGGCCAGAAACAGTTTCAGAAGGCCTCGTAAGAAAGGGGAGAGTCTCCCCTTTCTTATGAGGCCTTCTGAAACGGTTTCCTGGCCCCCGATCGCAGCACAGCTGCGATCGGGGGCCAGGAAACTCCACTAGACACCAGGGATTTCACTTTTGGGGGGCGCCCCCCCCCCGGAAAACGGGCCGCCCCCCCCCCCCCGGCATAATTTTCTTAAAAAAAAAAAAAGGTAGGTGCCCCCTTGGGGGGGGGGGGGGGGGGCGCGATCGTGCCCCCCCCAGGGAATTTTTTTTTTTTTCAAAAAAAAAAATACAAAAAAAAAAAATGAAATGACAGGGGGTCGCCCGTGGGCAGGGTGACCCCCTGTGGGGGCAATTTTTTTTTTAGATGTTGTAGGGTTTCCCTGGGGGCCATTTTGGCCCCCAAGGAAACCATACAACAACTAAAAAAAAATATATGTATATATCTATATATATATATCTATGTAGATAGATATATCTAGGTACATGGATATATCTATAGATATATCTATGTAGATATATATTTATATATATATATATATATAGGTAGATCTGTATCAAAGAGATTTATAAAGCGCGCTACTCACCTGTGAGGGTCTCAAGGCGCTGGGGGGGGGATGGGGGGGAGGGAAAGGGGCTAGGAGGTTCACTGTTCAAAAAGCCAGGTTTTGAGGCCCTTCCTGAAAAGAAGTAGGTTTTGGGTCTTGCGAATGTGGGTTGTGAGTGCGTTCCATGTTTTGGGTGCAATGTAGGAGAAGGATCTGCCCCCGGTGGTGGTGTGTTTGATGCGGGTGTCAGAGGCGAGAGAGAGGTCAGCTGAACGGACGTTTCGTGTGGGGGTGTGGAAGGTGACTCTCGTTGAGGTAGGCAGGGCCTGTGTTGTGGAGTGATTTGTGTGTGAGGATGAGGATCTTGAAGGTGATCCTTTTGTCAATGGGGAGCCAGTGGAGGGATTTGAGGTGTGGAGAGATGTGTTCGTGTCGGTGGAGGTCGAGGATGAGTCGTGCTGCTGAGTTCTGGATGCGTGTAGTTTGCACTTGAGTTTTAGAGTGGTGCCGGCGTAGAGGGCGTTTCTGTAATCAAGCCTGCTGCTGATGAGTGCGTGAGTGACAGTTTTTCTGGTCTCTGTGGGGATCCATTTGAATGTTTTTCAGTATACGGAGTTTGTTGAAGCATGAGGAGGTAAGAGCGTTGATTTGTTGGGTCATAGAGAGGGAGGAGTCTAGGATGATGCTGAGGTTGCGTGCGTAGTTGGCGGGGGTGGGTGCAGGGCCTAGCGTGGTGGGCCACCATGGGGGGTCCCAGGTTTTTTTGGTGAGGGCCAAAGAGGATTATTTCAGTTTTGCTTGAGTTGAGTTTCAGGTGGTTGGCTGTCATATATACATCACTTTTGTCAATATGTGTGTGGTTTCCCTGGGGGGAAAAGGGTCCGACTTGTCTAGTGGCAGTTTTAGTGCCATAAAGAAGCGCAGAAGGTTTATATGCCTACTGCAAAGAGCACATCTGTATTTTATGTAAATAGCTGAGTACATTAGTAAAGTCTATGGAGAGATGAAGGGCACTTTTGCTGGGTGGTAATGAGGGAATCCGAGGAGGAGGGAGTGGGAGCACCAATAATGATTGTTGGACTGGGCGCAGGAGGTGCTAAAGACTGTGACGAATGGTATGTGACAAGGTGTTTTTTGAGTGTCTTGAAAGTACGTGCTGATTGAGGGAAGAAGCGCAGGTAAGGTGGCCTCTACTGTTGCACGTATCTCACACACACCATCGATTTTGTGACTGTCTACGTAGGCTAGTGTTTTAGAGCAACAGTTTAGCCAATAGCAGAGATGGCATCTTGATGGATGACTGCTGCCTGCACTCGGGTTATAGAGGACCGCTCTGACATAGGATCAGAGACTGAGACATCAGATAGTGAGACAGCATCTGAGGGATAGGACAATGGCGCAGACTCTGGGAGTGATTTTTCAGTCAGAGGAGTCCCATTCGAAAACTCCTCTTCCAGTACATTATAAGGGAGGTGATGAGGACTGTCCTGCTGTCCCTTCGCAAGCTGTTCGTGCAACTGGGTAATAGTGGGTTAGGCCAACCCAGAGATCAGGTGAATGCGGCGGCAAGCAGAGAGAGAGTGCTCTCTTGGGAGCTCACCAATTTAGTTCAGCCCCAAATTCCACCACCCAAATCATATTGTGGAGACATCAAAATTGTCTATGGCAAAACAAACTGGTTTTGTAAGGCAGGCACCTGTGTTTTTGGTCCTGGATTCAGCGGCCATATAGAGAAACACACTAAACCCAAACATTTCTGGAAACTAGACATTCGGGGGAGTCCACAGAGGTGTGACTTGTGTGGATTCCCCAAAGTTTTCTTACCCAGAATACCCTGCAAAGCTGAAATGTTGAAAAAAAACTCTATTTTTCTCGCATTTCTGTCACACAAACTACAGGAATATGCTGGGATCCACAACATTCCTACCACCCAGTGACTCCTCACCTGTCCTGATAAAAACACTACCCCACTTGAGTGCCTACACCTAGTGCCTGTGTCAGGAATGGATCACCCCAGGGTCAACAGCTGCCTCACGTAAGGACCAACATTGACCGTTGTGTGATCTATTCCTGTCGCAGGCACCAGGCCTAACCACACAAGTGAGGTATCATATTTATCGGGAGACTTTGGGGAACGCTGGGTGGAAGGAAATTTGTGGCTCCCCTCAGATTCCAGAACTTTCTGTCACCGAAATGTGTGGAAAACGTGGTATTTTAGCCACATTTTGAGGTTTGCAAAGGATTCTGGGTAACAGAACCTGGTCCGAGCCCCACAAGTCACCTCATCTTGGATTCCCCTGGGTTTCTAGTTTTCAAAAATGTGCTGGTTTGCTAGGTTTCCCCAGGTGCCGGCTGAGCTAGAGGCCAAAATCCACAGGTAGGCACTGTTTTCTATGAAAAAATTTGATGTGTCCACGTTCTGTTTTGGGGCATTTCCTGTCGCGGGCGCTAGGCCTACCCACACAAGTGAGGTATCATTTTTAGCGGGAGACTTAGGGGAACGCCGGGTGGAAGGAAATTTGTGGCTCCTCTCAGATTCCAGAACTTTCTGTCACCGAAATGTGAGGAAAACTTGTTTTTTTGGCCACTTTTTGAGGTTTGCAAAGGATTCTGGGTAACAGAACCTGGTCCGAGCCCCGCAAGTCACCCCTCCTTGGATTCCCCTAGGTCTCTAGTTTTCAGAAATGCACAGGTTTGGTAGGTTTCCCTATGTGCCGGCTGAGCTAGAGGCCAAAATCTACAGGTAGGCACTTCTCAAAAAACACCTCTGTTTTCTTCCAAAAATTTGGATGTGTCCACGTTGCGCTTTGGGGCGTTTCCTGTCGCGGGCGCTAGGCCTACCCACACAATTGAGGTAAAATTTTTATCGGGAGACTTGGGGGAACGCTGGGTGGAAGAAAATTTGTGGCTCCTCTCAGATTCCAGAACTTTCTGTCACCGAAATGTGAGGAAAACTTGTTTTTTTAGCCACTTTTTGAGGTTTGCAAAGGATTCTGGGTAACAGAACCTGGTCCGAGCCCCGCGAGTCACCCCTCCTTGGATTGCCCTAGGTCTCTAGTTTTCAGAAATGCACAGGTTTGGTAGGTTTCCCTAGGTGCCGGCTGAGCTAGAGGCCAAAATCTACAGGTAGGCACTTCTCAAAAAACACCTCTGTTTTCTTCCAAAAATTTTGATGTGTCCACGTTGCGCTTTGGGGCGTTTCCTGTCGGGGGCGCTAGGCCTACCCACACAAGTGAGGTATCATTTTTATCGGGAGACTTGGGGGAACGCCGGGTGGAAGGAAATTTGTGGCTCCTCTCAGATTCCAGAACTTTCTGTCACCGAAATGTGAGGAAAACTTGTTTTTTTAGCCACTTTTTGAGGTTTGCAAAGGATTCTGGGTAACAGAACCTGGTCCGAGCCCCGCGAGTCACCCCTCCTTGGATTGCCCTAGGTCTCTAGTTTTCAGAAATGCACAGGTTTGGTAGGTTTCCCTAGGTGCCGGCTGAGCTAGAGGCCAAAATCTACAGGTAGGCACTTCTCAAAAAACACCTCTGTTTTCTTCCAAAAATTTTGATGTGTCCATGTTGCGCTTTGGGGCGTTTCCTGTCGCGGGCTCTAGGCCTACCCACACAAGTGAGGTATCATTTTTATCGGGAGACTTGGGGGAACGCCGGGTGGAAGGAAATTTGTGGCTCCTCTCAGATTCCAGAACTTTCTGTCACCGAAATGTGAGGAAAACTTGTTTTTTTAGCCACTTTTTGAGGTTTGCAAAGGATTCTGGGTAACAGAACCTGGTCCGAGCCCCGCGAGTCACCCCTCCTTGGATTGCCCTAGGTCTCTAGTTTTCAGAAATGCACAGGGTTGGTAGGTTTCCTTAGGTGCCGGCTGAGCTAGAGGCCAAAATCTACAGGTAGGCACTTCTCAAAAAACACCTCTGTTTTCTTCCAAAAATTTTGATGTGTCCACGTTGCGCTTTGGGGCGTTTCCTGTCGCAGGCGCTAGGCCTACCCACACAAGTGAGGTATCATTTTTATCGGGAGACTTGGGGGAACGCCAGGTGGAAGGAAATTTGTGGCTCCTCTCAGATTCCAGAACTTTCTGTCACCGAAATGTGAGGAAAACTTGTTTTTTTAGCCACTTTTTGAGGTTTGCAAAGGATTCTGGGTAACAGAACCTGGTCCGAGCCCCGCAAGTCACCCCTCCTTGGATTCCCCTAGGTCTCTAGTTTTCAGAAATGCACAGGTTTGGTAGGTTTCCCTATGTGCCGGCTGAGCTAGAGGCCAAAATCTACAGGTAGGCACTTTGGAAAAAACAGCTGTGTTTTCTATAAAAAAAATAGGATGTGTCCATGTTGTGTTTTGGGGCATTTCCTGTCGCGGGCACTAGGCCTACCCACACAAGTGAGGTATCATTTTTATCGGGAGACTTGGGGGAACACAGAATAGCAAAACAAGTGTTATTGCCCCTTATCTTTCTCGACATTTTTTCCTTCCAAATATAAGAGAGTGTGTAAAAAAGACATCTATTTGAGAAATGCCCTGCAATTCACATGCTAGTATGGGCACCTCGGAATTCAGCGATGTGCAAATAACCACTGCTCCTCAAAACCTTATCTTGATCCCATTTTGGAAATGCAAAGGTTTTCTTGATACCTCTTTTTCACTCTTCATATTTCAGCAAATGAATTGCTGTATACCCAGTATAGAATGAAAACCAACTGCAGGGTGCAGCTCATTTATTGGCTCTGGGTACCTAGGGTTCTTGATGAACCTACAAGCCCTTTATATCCCCGCAACCAGAAGAGTCCAACAGACAAAACGGTATATTGCTTTCAGAAATCTGACATCGCAGGAAAAAGTTACAGAGTAAAACATAAAGAAAAATGGCTGTTGTTTTCAGCTCAATTTCAATATTTCTTTATTTCAGCTGTTATTTTCTGTAGGAAAACCTTGTAGGATCTACACAAATGACCCCTTGCTGAATTCAGAATTTTGTCTAGTTTTCAGAAATGTTTAGCATTCCGGGATCCAGCATTGGTTTCACACCCATTCCTGTCACTAACTGGAAGGAGGCTGAAAGCACCAAATATAGTAGAAATGGGGTATGTCCCAGTAAAATGCCAAATTTGTGTTGAAAAATTTGGTTTTCTGATTCAAGTCTGCCCGTTCCTGAAAGGTGGGAAGATAGTGATTTCAGCACCAGAAACCCTTTGTTGATGGCATTTTCAGGGAAAAAACCACAAGCCTTCTTCGGCAGCCCTTTTTTCCCATTTTTTTGGAAAAAACTAAATTTTCACTGTATTTTGGCTATTTTCTTGGTCTCCTCCAGGGGAAACCACCAACTCTGGGTACCATTAGAATCCCTAGGATGTTGGAAAAAAAGGACACAAATTTGGCGTGGTTAGCTTATGTGGACAAAAAGTTATGAAGCCCTAAGCGCGAACTACCCCAAATAGCCAAAAAAGGGCTCAGCACTGGGGGGGGGAAAGGCCCAGCAGCTAAGGGGTTAAGTTAGCGAGGTTTGGGCCTAGTTTGCACAGCCTCATATTAAACTGCAAAGTCTGAATAAAAATCCTGAGAATGTATGTCCAGAAAATAGAGATGTATTGTTCACACTGTGTTGACCAAACATTAGCAGAGTTTTTTAGCTTTCCCATGAGAACTGCTTGCTAGAAGGTTCAGTATTAGTATTTGGTACTTTGTTTAGATTGATGTGTGAGACAGCGATGTTCCCAGGAACCAACAATGGGTGCACTGACTGGAGTACGGGTGGATACAAGAAGGTTACCTGACAAGCCGGATGATGGGAACGGGTGAAAAGGAGCCAATCATCAGTGTGTGAAAGACAGTTTAGTTATATCTTAGATTTGGGGTTTAATTCTTATTGGATTGACTGTAAATGTACAATTTTCTGACCAATGCTAATGTGGGAAGTTCTTTAGGTGATTCTAACTTAGCCCGACTGCACAGAGAAGAAGCACGCTTTTCCTACTTTGATTTCCTCTGTAGAGGTTCCGATTGAGGAGCTGAGCAGTTCCTGATGACTTTATTATTAACTTTAACTTTAAAGCTTGATGGCTAAATGATTGATGCTGTCCCATAGAGATTGATTCTTAAATGGTTCAGATTGCTTAGAGACCCCTATGTCTGAGCCATTCCCTTTCATTACCCTTTGCTGAAGATGATCAGACAGATCTCCAACTGACGAAGAGAATTGCAGCTTGCCAATCCATATTGAGGAGAGGTGTAACAAAATGTTATTTTCTTGGTTGTAGGTTTTATTAGTTGTTTCTATGTACAAACCACTATTTTGCTGGATCCATAGTTAGATGTTTTCCAAATTAACTTTTAACCCCTTCGGTGCCGTGGACGTAATGGTTACGTCCAACTGCCGTCCAAGTGCTCATATGCCGAGGACGTAACCAGTATGTCCTGGGCACTGAGCCCAGAGGGAGCTCTAGTGCTCCCTCTGTGGGCTTCCCTCCCCCCCAAGGCAGAGATGGAAGGGAAAGCCCTTCCACCCCGATCCCCCCTACTCCCCCCAGTGACGTCTGATGATGCGCCCACTAGACACCAGGGATGTATTTTGGAAAATGAAATTGGCATAAGGGGAGCGACCCCTTGGGCAAGGGTCGCTCCCCAGGGGGGCAATATTTTTCAAGGCCTTTTCTGTCCCCACTGGGGGCAGATCGGCCTATTGTTGTTTTTTCAGAGCTGGGGAGCGACCCCTTAGGCAAGGGTCACTCCCTAGGGGGCAAATTATATTTAGGCCATTTCAGCCTATTTTTATGAGGCTGGCCTGCCCCCAAGGGGGTCAGAAACCACTAGACACCAGGGAGTTTTTTTTATGGCAAATTCACAGAAGGGGTGCAACCCCTTAGGCAAGGGTCGCTCCCCGGGGGGGGGAATTTATTTTAGGCCATTTCTGCCCCCCTTGGGGCAGATCAGCCTATTGCTATTAGGCCGATCTGCCCCAGGGGGGACAGAACCCTCTAGGCACCAGGGATCAAAAAATTACTTTTTTTGTTTTTTTTTGTTTTGTTTTTTAGTGATGGGGAGCAAGCCCTTAGGCACTGGGGATCTGATTTTTTGCACCAATTTGACGCAAAGGGAGCAACCTCTTAGGCAAGGGTCGCTCCACGGGGAGATTTATTTTAGGCCATTTCAGCCCCCCTGGGGGGGAAGATCGGCCTATTGTTTTTAGGCCAATCCGCCCCCAATGGGGGCAGAAACCTCTGTGACAGGGATGATTTTTTTTTTTTTAAAGTTTTTTAGAGGTGGGGAGCGAGCCCTTAGGCAAGGGTCGCTCCCCTGGGGGGCAAATTGTATTTAGACCATTTGTGCCCCCCTTGGGGGCAGATCAGCCAATTTTTGTGAGGCCAATCTGCCCCCAGGGGGGGCAGAAACCACTAGGCACCGGGGATCTTTTTTTTTGGCGCCAGTTTCACTCAAGGGGAGCGACCCCTTAGGTGAGGGTCGCTCCCCAGGGGACACATTTATTTTAGGCCATTTCTACCGTCCTGGGAGCAGATCGGCCGATTGTTATTAGGCCGATCTGCCCCCGGGGGCAGAAACCTCTAGGCGCCAGGGATAAAAATACATATATTTTTTTCTTTTTTTGTTTTGTTTTTGATAGGTGGGGAGCGACCCCTTGGGCAATTAGTTGACCCCCTGGGGGGGGGGGGATTTCTTTTTGGCCATTTCTGCTCCCCTTAGGGGCAGATCGGCGTATTTCTATTAGGCCGATCTGCCCCCAGGGGTGAGAACCCACTTACGCACCAGGGATTGGTGTGTGTGTATGTGTGTGTTTTCTTTAGGGGGGCAGCCCCTTGGGCACATTACTGTTGGCCATATCTGCCCCCATTGGGGGCAGATGGGCCTATTTTTGGAAGGCCCAATTGCCCCCAAGGGGGGGGGGGCAGAAAGCCCAACAGAGACCAGGGAAGTTTTTTTTCTCCAAAATAAGAGGGTGAGGGCATGGCCATACCCCCACCCCAAATAAACGGGGCCAAAGTTGTTCTGCCCAGATGGGGCAATTATCCCTGATCCACACCCAGGGGTGGGGGGGCAGAAAGTCTACTAAATGCCAGGAAATAAAAAAAAAATATTGGGGTGGTGGCTTCCAACCAGTATGGGCCTGGTAATGCCCCCACCCCAACTGAAGGGGGTAACAGTCTTTCCGCTCTCCCGCGCACTCTAAAACATCTTATCCTACAGCAAACAAGAAGACTTTTGATTATTTTGGGTTTTGGTTTTACATTTAGGCCATGAGAGCTTGGCTAACTCTCAAAATCGTCTCACTTGGAATGGTGAGGGCTGCACTTTATGGACTTTGGGATGCTGACATGTAGAAAAATCCACATGACCTAGACACATCTGAAAACTAAATATCTGGGTGATTCCAGGGTGGTATGCTTCACATGCACCCCGCACCATTTTCGAACCCACAACGCCCTGCAAACCTCCAACTTTGCTTGAAATCACACATTTTCCCCACGTTTTTGTGATGGAACCTTCCGGAATCTGCAGGAATCCACAAAATTCCTACCACCGAGCATTGTCTCTTCTATACCGATAAAAATTCTGCTGCACTTGTCGGTCTAACAATGTTTTTTTGTAAACTGCCCTTTTGGACCTCTTTTGGTTCCCCCCTCAATATCGACATGTTTTTGGCTTTTCCCTCTCACAAGCACTTGGCCCACCTTCACAAATGAGGTATCATTTTTACAAGGAGACTGTGGAGAACATTGGGTGGTATGAACTTTGTCCCAGTGTAGTTATCCCACACAGAAATGTTTGAAAAATGTGATTTTTCTGCTAAATTTGAGGTTTGTTGAGGATTCTGTGTAAGAAAACATTGGGGGATCCACACAAGTCACACCTCCCTGGACTTCCTCAGGTATCTAGTTTTCAGAAATGTCTGGGTTTGGCAGGTTTCCCTAGAAGGCTGCTCAGCCCAGGACCAAAAACACAGGTGCCCCCCGCAAAAACAGGTAGTTTTGTATTTGATAATTTTGATGTGTCTAGATAGTGTTTTGGGCCATTTTCTTTAGCGGGCAGTAGGCCTGCCCACAAAAGTGAGGTACCATTTTTATTGGGAGACTTGGGGGAATGCTGGGTGGAAGGAAATTTGTGGCTCCTCTCTGATTCCAGAACTTTCTGTCACCGAAATTAGAGGAAAAGGTGTTTTTCTGGCCAGATTTTGAGGTTTGCAAAAGATTCTGGGTAACAGAACCTGGTGAGAGCCCCACAGGTCACCCCATCTTGGATTTCCCCATGTGTCTAGTTTTTAAAACTGTGAAGATTTGCTAATTTCCATAGGTGCCGGCTGAGCTAGAGGCCAAAATCCACATGTGGGAGACTTGGGGGAACGCTGGATGGAAGGAAATTCGTGGCTTCTCTCTGATTCCAGAACTTTCTGTCACCAAAATGAGAGGAAAAAGTGTTTTCATCACAGGAAAAAGTTACACAGTAAAACGTTGAGACAAATGGCTGTTTTTTCTCCTCAATTTCAATATTCTTTTATTTCAGCTGTTATTTTCTGTAGGAAACACTTGTAGGATCTATATAAATGACCTCTTGCTGAATTCAGAATTGTGTCTACTTTTCAGAAATGTTTAGTTTTCTGGGATACAGCATTGGTTTCTTACCCATTTCGGTCACTAACTGGAAGGAGGCTGAAAGCACAAAAAAAAGTAAAAATGTGGTGTGTCCCAGTAAAATGTCACAATTGTGTTGAAAAATGGGGGTTTCTACTTCAAGTCTGCCTGTTCCTGAAAGCTGGGAAGATGGTGATTTTACCACCACAAACCCTTTGTTGATGCTATTGTCAGGGAAAAAACCACAAGCCTTCTTCTGCAGCCCTTTTTTTCCCATTGTTTTGAAAACAATTACAATTTCCCTGTATTTTGGCTAATTTCTTGGTCTCCTTCAGGGGAACTCACAAAGTCTGGGTACCTCTAGAATCCGTAGGATGTTGGAAAAAAAAGGACACAAATTTGGCGTGGGTAGCTTATGTGAACAAAACGTTATGAGGGCCTAAGCATGAACTGCCCCAAATAGCCACAAAAAGGCTCGGCACAGGAGGGGAAAAGGCCTGGCAGCGAAGGAGTTAACTAAAACTGTTGTTGCATGAAGCCCAAACATGCTATTGTAATCTGAAGGTTAGATAGGGAGACACTGGAGATGCTAAAATTATTACTAAAATAATTTATATTGTTCATTTGCTGAATCTAAATGTATGCAGTTTCTAATGCACAGGTATTGTTCTTGTTAATTTGTACCGTGATGGTGGAATGCTTAACTGTCAATGCATTAGCTACATTGAGATTCTTTAGAAGAGTTGGTCAACCAGTGTTGTTTGTGTATGTATACCATTTGGTTTTGAAACTGATTTATGTGATATTAGCATTGTTATTTTAGGGAAATAAACATTCTAACTTTTACTAAAAAGTGTTGTTATTCATGACCAAATGGGTCATGGTGCGTGACAATTAATGAGCCCAGAGATATATTTTGTCTATGTATATTGATTGTAATGTTGTATTTTCCTTGATTGGGGACATATTGTGGAATCACTCTAAGCATAGTCAAAATGTCTATTGAAGCCACTAATACATTCCCTTATAACTTAACAATAAAAGACCAAATAAGGACTGGCGCGTTAACAGAAATGGTAGCAGAGTAGGACGGTTTGTCTCCTTAAGAGGCCATCATAGTGTCCCTTACATGGTTTGTCTCCTTAAGTGCTCATCATAAGGTCCTTTTTCCTCCTTAGAAATAGGTAAAAGAGTTGATTTGGATGGGTTGTCTCCTTATAAGATCAGTATAATTCACAGATTTGGTAAAGAAGGTGGTAAAGGTTAGGATTTTCAGATTCAACGATACAAAGAGAAAAGAAGATGTCTCCCTAAGAGCTCCGATGACCTTGCCAATGCTTGTTTGAAGATGTTCTCGGCATTCTAATGACAGAGTGAATATAACAGTTTTTGCGCTTGCACAGCTTAAGTAAATCGCAGGTGAATTGTGATGTTTTGAGGGTTTAGGGAGTCTGCATACTCCAAATGAAGTTGTTTAAGGAGTTTGTGTACTCCAAAGTGTGAGAGTAGGGAAGTCGTTGAACACTGACATGAGTGCGGTGGTTTGTGCTAAATAATTGTCCACATGATTGTTGGTATATGGACTCTGCGTGGCCTAAGACTCCAGAGTATTGAAAAGTGTATGAGACACTTGGTTTATGTTGTAATTTGAATGTTTAATAGGTTAATCAGGTGTGGTTGACAAATTCAAGAATGCGTGTTAAAGTGAGTGATAGGTTTTCGAGATTTGGTGAGTCCTATGTGCACCAGGAGGATCCAGTGATAAGCTGAGAGTGAAATTTGCTGGTCATATTTTGCTTGCAATTCAAGGAAACTGTGATAGAAAGAGTACCTGTCAGAGTGAAATGCCACAGTGACAAATCAGTAAGGTTTCCAAAGCGATTGTGTTACCCACCTGTAGTAAATAGACAAATTAGTATTGGTTTTTAGTTAGTGCTTACAATATTTTGCATTAGTTTTGCAAGGATCTGAGTTTAGGAGGGCAATCCGAAGGGCTTTGTCAACTGCTGCACGTGTGAGCGTGAGGTCATTGGGCCCGAGCTGGGATAGGTTGGTTGGTGAGAAGGGTCATGAACGGATAGGTGGACAACCGTGAAGCATAATTGGTTGAAAAGGTAGGTGAAAAGGATTTTGGGATTGAAAGTCACTTCCTGATTTGATTGAAAGTAGAGTAAATTGCTGAAAATGACATTTTTCAAAGTGTTAAAATGTGTCCTAAGGGGAGATATGTTTATTTTAGATAGAATATGGGAAGTTACACCGCTAGAAGGTACACCCGCCTATGTTGTGTTCGAAGAACAGGGTGCTGCACCATGTCTTTGGTTGAAACAGTGTTGCAGAGAAACTAAGAGAGACAGGAGCTTAGCATTCCCTGCCCATGGAACATTTAATTTGAGGATTTTAGTGAATTTGAGGAGAGTACTGTATGATTTGAAACCTCCTCTGAGACCAGCACAGTTTGAAGCACTAGCTACTTGGGAATTAGTAACCAAGCAGCAACAGCAACCAAAGTTTGACAGGAGAATGAGAAAAGCTGAGAAGACTTTAGCTGAGGCAAGATGGTATACTGATCAGACATTTTGGAGAACTGAGACTTTACAGGGAACTAAGTTGTATCCTGCAATTACCCAAGACGACGGGAACAAGACTAGAAAAAGTACAAAGCAGAGGGATTCACATCCTTCTGATGACAAACAGCAGAGATCGACAGTCTAGAAAGTCTTTGACTTACAATGAAGAATCAGATGATGATGAGTTCGTTTTACACGTACTGAGAAATTGCCCCTCACCATATGCAGCACATGAGAAAGATCCAACTTCCAGTGTAGACCCTACAGCTCTGACACCAGTTTGATCCACCCCGAGCCAGGGACAAGTTAGCCATAGTGTTATGATTACTTCTGCAATTCAAATGCCATTGCCGCAGATTGACATACAGAGAATTTACCCAGTTGTGCCAATTGTAGATACTGCAACAAACTTAGCAGTGCTGACAGGAGAAGTTTACCAGAAGCCGACTTTGATCCAGATAGCATCCACACTGAATTTGTTGCCCGCAATGCAAGCACAGACAATCCTGAGATACATCCCTATAAAAGGATCACAGACAGAGATGTCTGCATTGATGAGTCAGAATACAGGAGTAAAGTACTCCAGAGAGTCGAATGCCAGTTCTAGTACGGATGCAGTGTCAGTACCAATTACCATAGGTCCAGTCACACCATTGTTTGCCCAAGGAAATAACAGGAACAGTGAGCAGAAAATCCTGGATTTGAGCGTAGAAGGAGAGAGATTCAATGAAATGCCACACTGATGACCCCCATGAGACCAACATTTGATGAAACAGGTCAGTTAATTGGTTTGGGTTCTTTTAGGACTCCTCCAAATAGTCAGGGAAGATTGGCGACATGTCCTAATCCAAGCATGATGACACCAGAAACCCCGTGCCTAACGTTACAGCAAGTTCCAGGTGTAAGCAATAACAACCTTTAATTACAAAGCTTTACAGCTCAGAAGTTAACTGAATGGTTGGAGAAGCTGAGTTGCACACAAGGTGATTCCAGAGAAGGAAGTGCCCTGAATTTGACCAGGCTTAGACTAGAAGCAGAAAAAGTGATTGAAGGAACAATGGGGTTAGACAGAATTGACTCATACAGAGAAGATGAGTTGCGTTACTTGTGCAAACTGATTACCAACAAAGCAGGAATAGTACATCAGAAAGTGGCAGACATAGCAGATAAATATGACATAGAAATTGAGAAAAACAAATATTTAAAGAGGAGTTACAGGTTAAAATTTGACCCAAAGTACTTTGAGAACATGAGGATACCGGGAATGAAAATTCACATTAGGGAATTAGTACAGAGCATTCAAACATGGGGAGCCTTAGACAAGTGGGAAGAGTTGAATACCCTGTTGGAAATAGTGGTTTGAGCCGACTTATGAGTTGAGAGCAAGAGGAGTGTCGATTGGCCAACAAAAGAACCTCAGAGAGATCCAGCCACAGGTGCACCATCCTCTGATGTAATAAAATATTTCTATAAGGTGACTGAATTTTTGAAAACGAGAATTTCGCCCACGAATATTGATTGGCAGAGAATAGACAGGACAGCTCAGGAAGGCAAGGAGTCAATACATGCGTTCTTCTGAGAGTCTGTTGCAGGGATTTAAACATTACAGTGGTACAGAAACAATTGAGCCAAAATACATTTTTCATTTTGTGTTCAGATGTGTTGAAGGATTGGGACCTGAAATTAGCCAGATGATTGAGTCATTTGATTTGTTTGCAAGCAAAGCAAATTGACAAAGTATTGCAATACGCAAAGTACTGCAGTGACGAGATTGAGTTGAAGCAGAGACAATTGAAGGAGAAGGCAATGGTGATGCAAATTAAAGTGGCACAAACGGGGATGCAGGGAAGTTTTCCACAGCAGCAGCAGCAGCAAAGAAACGTGGTCACAGAACCAGGCGAAAGGTAGAGGTGGAGTTGAAAATGTGAATTGTGATCCAGATTTAATTACCGTGGTTGTTCAGGGTGATGTGCAAGTAATGAAGAGATTGTTACCATGTAATGCTTGCGGAGGCCTCTGACACTGGAAATGGGAGTGTCCGATGTTAGGTCAGGAAGGTGTTGTTCAGCAAATTAACAAAATCAATCCTTTCCCAAGTATGAGAGGTCCAAGAATGAGAAGTCAAAATTCGAATTTTCAAAATAATGTGAACCCAATGCCAGATTTACAGCTTGTGCAACAAGTGCAAATGGCATGTTTGCAGATGCCCCAGTTGCAGCAAATGCAATCTCAAGTGCAAATGGTACCTAGACAACAAATTCAAATACCTCAAGCCCCAATGGAGCAGCAGCAGGTGATGCTTCCTCAGCAGGTCACGAGTCAAAGGTTTAACCAGAGTAATAACACAGTTCACCAATTCCCACTACACAGTGAGGATGAAGTGAATGTTAATTGGGTGAGTGAGAGTTCGGATGAGGTGGAATACATGTTAGCAGCTTCATTAGAAGTAGATCAGAAAGGTCCCTATATCAAAGGAAATGTGATGGGTCACAAAGTCTCCTTTTTGGTTGACAAAGGAGGTGCACACTCTACAGTGAGAACTACAGAAGTTCCACAATTTCCACTTTCAGGAAAGACAGTGCAGATTGTGAGAGTTGCCAATCAGTATTTGACAAATCCAATCACAGAACCAGTTAGAGTTAAAATTGGCAATTTTGAAGGATTACACAAATTCATAGTTTGGGACTCAAGTGCAGCATCCTTACTAGGAAGAGACTTGCTATGCAAAACAAGGTGTTCGATTACTTGCTCAAATGATGAAATTGCCATCCAGACAAACAGTGATGATGAAGATGACTTGCCTGCAGAAAAAGATTGTGACACAGTGAATGAGGAGTGCCATTTGATCAGTTTCTTTCCAATCTTTACAATACAAGACCTTCCTTCTGACTTACAGGGAACAGTTAAAATAAAAATGTGGGATTTAACAGGAAAATACATTGGTCTGATTAAAGGAGTTGAGCCAGTTAAGGTCCAGATAAAGCCAAATGTGATTTTTTCCCCCGATATCCCAATATCACATAACTCAGGACATAATAGAAGGGATTGCTCCCATAATTGCAGAATTTGTAAACGAAGGCATTTTAAAAGAAATGCCCAGCAACCCATGTTATTCACTGAAAATGGGTTTGCTGAAGCCATATGGAAAATTTCTGATTGTTCAGGATTTGAGGAAAATAAATGATATCGTGATTAAATGTTGCCCCGTTGTGCCAAATCCAGCAGTGATTTTGTTTCAGATCCCATGCGATGCTGAATGGTTTACAGGAGTGGACCTGCCACAAGCATCTTTTTCTGTACCTCTTCATGAGGATAGCCAATTTCTCTTCTGTTTCAAATTTTTGGTTTGAGTTTATCGTTGGTGCAGAATTCCTCAAAGGTTTTCAGAGTCACCATCCATTTTCAACTAGATCTTGAAAAAGAACCTAGAGTCATTGGAATTGCCTTTCCAATTGACATTAGTCCAGTACATCGATGACCTATCAGTCACGTCAAAGACAAAAGAGGCATGCAAGTACGATAATATTGCCTTATTGAATCATTTAGGGAAGAATGGACATAATGTGACCTCAGCAAAATTACAGTACTGTCAAAAAGAAGTGAACTATTTGGGTCACCAAATTCAAAAAAGGGAGCTCCAAGGATTTCCAGAGAGAGGGTTACAGCCATATTGCAGACGAGTCCCCCAGCTACACAGAGAGATGTCAGAATGTTTTTAGGAATGGTGAGCTATTGTCATCAGTGAATTCCCAACTTTGCCATAATTTCAAAGTCATTATAGAAGCTGACTCACAAAGAAGTTTCTGATCCATTAGTGTTAGATCAAGCATGCACGAAAGCCTTTACTGAACTGAGAGAGAGTTTGTGCCAAGCCCAGGCTTTGGGAATGCCTGACTATACAAAACCCTTCATGTTGTTTTGTCATGAGCGTGATACATGTTCTTTGTCTATTCCGACTCAGGTCCATGGTGATGTAAACCGCCCAGTACCATATTTTTCAGCTACTTTGGACCCAGTTGCAGCAGCTTTACCAGGCTGTCTGCGTACTGTTGCCACAGTTGGACTGAGCCTAAGTCAAAGTGAGAGCATTGTGATGGGACATCCTTTAACCCCTTCTGTGACCAGGACATAATGGTTACGTCCTGAGACACAGTGCTGCTGTGCCCAGGACGTAACCATTATGTCCTGGGCACACAGCCCAGAGGGAGCGCTAGCGCTCTCTCTGTGGGGTTCTCCCCCAACCCCCCAAGGCAGGGATGGAAGGGGAAGCCCTTCCCCTTCCACCCCCAACCCACCCCACCCCCCCGTGAGGTCAGAGCGCAATCGCGCGCTGTTTGTCACAGGACCTCCTCCCTCCCATCGTGCTGGAAGCTCAGCTTCCAGCGCAATCAGAAGAGAAATGCTTTGCATTTCTCTTCCGATCACGTGCGGGAGGCCGAGAGAGGCTTCAAAGGGAAGGAAAGTTAGTTCCTTCCCTTTGAAGTCTCTCTTTGCGTTTCAAAATCCGGATAGCAAAGCAATCCGGATTTTGAAATGCCCACTAGACACCAGGGATTTAATTTTAAAAAGGAAACTGGCATGAGGGAGCGACCCCTTAGGCAAGGGTCGCTCCCAGGGGGGGCATTTTTTTTAAGGCCTTTTCTGCCAACAGGGGGGGCAGAAACCTCTAGGCACCAGGGATATATATATATTTTTTTTTTGTTTTTTGTTTTAGAGGTGGGGAGCGACCCCTTAGGCAAGGATCACTCCCATAGGGGGCAAATTATATTTAGGCCATTTCTGCCCCCCTTGGGGGCAGATTGGTCTAATTTATGAGGCCAATCTGCCCCCAAGAGGGACAGAAACCACTAGACACCAGGGAGTTTTTATTTTTGTTCGTCAATTTTACGTAAGGGGAGCGACCCCTTAGGCAAGGATCGTTCCCCTGGGGGCAAATTTATTTTAGGCCATTTCTGCCCCCCAGGGGGGCAGATCTGCCTATTTTAATTAGGCCGATTTGCCCGCTAGGGGGGGATTTTTGTTGTTGTTGTTTTACAGATGGGGAGCGACTCCTTAGGCAAGGGTCGCTCCCCTCGAGGGTCAAATTGTATTTAGGCCATTTCTGCCCTCTTTGGGGGCAGATTGGCCGATTTTAGGTCAATCAGCCCCCAAGGTGGGCAGAAACCACTAGGCACCAGGGATCTTTTTTTTTGCGCCGTCATGCAAGGGGAGCGAACCCGTGGGCAAGGGTCGCTCCCCGGAGGGGGTGGGAGGGCAAATTTATTTTAGACCATTTCTGCCTCTCCTGGGGGCAGATCGGCCTATTGTTATTAGGCCGACCTGCCCCCAGGGGGGGCAGAAACCTCTAGGCGCAAGGCAAATTTTTTTTTGTGTTTTTTTTTTTTTTGTTGTTTTTTTATAGAGGGGGAGCGACCCCTTAGGCAAGGGTCGCTCCCCTGGAGGGGCAAATTGTATATAGACCATTTCTGCCCCCCTTGGGGGCAAATCGGCCGATTTTAGGTCAATCTTCCCCCAAGGGGGGCAGAAACCACTAGGCACCGGGGATCTTTTTTTTTGCACCGTCACGCAAAGGGAGCGACCCCGTAGGCAAGGGTCGCTTCAAGGGGGAGGGGTTGGGGGGCAAATTTATTTTAGGCCATTTCTGCACCCCCTGGGGCCGGCTGAGCTAGAGGCCAAAATCCACAGCTAGGCACTTTGCAAAAAACACCTCTGTTTTCTGTGAAAAAATGTGATGTGTCCACGTTGTGTTCTGGGCCATTTCCTTTTGTGGGCGCTAGGCCCACCCACACAAGTGAGGTACCATTTTTTTTGGGAGACTTGGGGGAATGCTGGGTGGAAGGAAATTTGTGGCTCCTCTCAGATTCCAGAACTTTCTGTCACCGAAATGAGAGGAAAAAGTGTTTTTTTGGACAAATTTTGAGGTTTGCAAAGGATTCTGGGTAACAGAACCTGGTCAGAACCCCACAAGTCACCCCATCTTGGATTCCCCTAGGTCTCTAGTTTTCAAAAATGCACAGGTTTGGTAGGTTTCCCTAGGTGCCGGCTGAGCTAGGGGCCAAAACCTACAGGTAGGCACTTTGCAAAAAACACCTCTGTTTTCTGTCAAAAAATGGGATGTGTCCACGTTGTGTTTTGGGCCATTTCCTTTCGTGGGCGCTATGCCTACCCACACAAGTGAGGTACCATTTTTATCGGGAGACTTAGGGGAGTGCTGAGTGGAAGGAAATTTGTGGCTCCTCTCAGATTCCAAAACTTTCTGTCGCCGAAATGTGAGGAAAATTTGTTTTTTTAACCAAATTTTGAGGTTTGCAAAGGATTCTGGGTAACAGAACCTGGTCAGAGCCCCACAAGTCACCCCATATTGGATTCCCCTAGGTCTCTAGTTTAAAAAAAATGCACAGGTTTGGTAGGTTTCCCTGGATGCCGGCTGAGCTAGGGGCCAAAATCTGCCGGAAGGCACTTTGCAAAAAACACCTCTGTTTTCTGTCAAAAAATGGGATGTGTCCACGCTGTGTTTTGGGCCATTTCATTTTGTGGGCGCTAGGCCTACCCACACAGGTGAGGTAACATTTTTATCGGGAGACCTGGGGGAAAGTTACAGAGTAAAACGTAGAGAAAAATTGCAGTTTTTTTCACCTCAATTTCAATATTCTTTTTTTCAGTTGTTATTTTCTGTAGGAAACCCTTGTAGGATCTACACAAATTACCCCTTGCTGAATTCAGAATTTTGCCTACGTTTCAAAAATGTTTCGGTTTCTGGGATCCAGCATTGGTTTCAAGCCGATTTCTGTCACTGACTGAAAGGAGGCTGAAAGCACAAAAAATCATAAAAATGGGGTATGTCCCAGTAAAATGCCAAAATTGTGTTGAAAAATTGGGTTTTCTGATTCAAGTCTGCCTGTTCCTGAAAGCTGGGAAGCTGGTGATTTTAGCACCGCAAATCCTTTGTTGATGCCATTTTCAGGGAAAAAATCACAAGCCTTCTTCTGCAGCCCCTTTTTCCCATTTTTTTGAAAAAAACGAAATTTTCACTGTATTTTGGCTAATTTCTTGGCCTCCTTCTGGGGAACCCACAAAGTCTGGGTACCTCTAGAATCCCTAGAATGTTGGAAAAAGAGGACGCAAATTTGGCATGGGTAGCTTATGTGAACAAAACGTTATGAGGGCCTAAGCGCGAACTGCCCCAAATAGCCAAAAAAAGGCTTGGCACAGGAGGGGGAAAAGGCATGGCAGCGAAGGGGTTAACTGTTATGGTCCCTGACTCCATAGAAGATTTGCTTACCCAATCTAAGATACAGTACCTGACTAACGCCAGGTTGACGAGGCACAAAACTGTTATCCTCGGGTCCCCTAAGGTGACATTAAAAAAGTGTACATTGCTTAACCCAGCAACTTTACTTCCAAAAGACAATATTGAATTTGACAAATTGAAAGAAGTTGAACATGACTGTCTGGAGGTAACTGATTTGTGCACAAAACCAAGACCTGACGTTAAAGATATCCGATTGGAAAAAGAATTACCAAATTGTTTTTGTTGATGGTTCCTGTGTAAGGGACAATGTGGGAACATTGAGAGAAGGATATGTTGTGTGCACAATTTACGGTATACTCGAAGCGTCCTGGATTCAAGGAGTGTATTCTGCACAAGTGGCCGAGTTAGTGGCTCTTACTAGAGCATGCCATGCTTCTGCACAGCTTAAAGTTACCATATGTACTGACAGTCAATATAGATTTGGAATAGTCCATGACTTTGGCCAGCTGTGGTCACAGAGAGATTTCCTGACCTCTTCTAGTTCTCCGGTTAGAAATGGTGAAAGAATCTATGACTTTTTACAAGCTATACAACTGCCTGAAACGTTTGCTGTGGTGAAATGCAGTGCACACCTGAGGTCACAAGATTTTGTGTCAATGGGAAATGGATATGCGGATCAAGTCTTAAGGTTTTGCACATTGAACTGTATATCGTTCAAAGACAAATGGGAATTGTTACCTGAGGAAGAAAATTGTACCAGTTATGCTTTGCATTAATTGACACATTGGAAGAATTAAAAGCGCTTCAAGAAAATGTTGACAGGGAGGAAAAGAAAAATTGGTTAAAGTTAAAATGTGTTCAGAGTGAGGACGATGTATGGGTATCAGGAGAGGGACAGGTTGTTCTGCCAAACAGTTTGTTAACAAAAATGGCTAAACAATATCAAGCACATGTTGAAAGGGATGCCATGATTTGTACCTTTAAGCAGTTCTGGTTCAATCCAAAGTTTACACAGGTTGCTGAAGCAATTTGCCATTGATGCCTCCTCTGTCAGCAGATGAGTGTGGGTAAAGGGACTGTGGTCAACATGAGCCACATTGAAAGAGCAGAAGGTGTCAACACCACTCTGCTGGTGAGAAAAATGCAAAAACCTAGTACTCTCAAAACAACGCAATTTATGCATTGTGCTGATATGTTGTGTTTTAACCTTTTGCATTGCAGAGTTCAATCCTGAAAACATATTTTTGATATGCTTACAAATACTGTTCCTTTGCAATGTATTGCTGCAGGTTTTCAGAGTGTGTTAGGGTGTGGCCCCTTTCCAGGGCCTTCCAGAGACTTTCCCTGCAACATGCCTGGGCGTGGTTCTGGGCTGGGTCAAGACTCTATAAAAGAGAGCCAGCCCAACTCCCAGTGCTCACTATTCAGAGGTCCCAGTGCAGAGCAGCAGCTTTTTCCTGAGCTCCTGTCCCGGCGGCCTATTTGGATCTTCCAGACTTCTGCCCTTCATCCTTCATTGGTGATCATTGTTCCAGGCGGTAAGACGGTGGTTGAACTGTCCCGACACCGTTATTGAGAATTTTCATATTCTTGTTTTAATTCTTAAATGAGTAACAGATTACTTGCGCGCTACCATTTATTGACATTTATATGGTAGTTTACAAATAGGCAAGACGCGCAATTTATTTCATAAAGGTTTGTCTTTGTTATTCATTGCGTGCTACCATTTCTTGACATTGGCATGGTGGCTTAAGAATAGGCAAGACGCGCGATTCATTTTATGGTGTTTAAACATTGTTGTCCATTGCGCGCTACTATTTCTTGACATTTACGTGATGTTTTACGAATTGGCAAGACGCACAAATCATTTCATGAGGATTTAACTTTGAGGTTCATTGCGCGCTACCATTTCTTGACATTTACATGGTGGCTTAAGAATCGGCAAAAGAAGCGCGATTCGTTTCATTGTACTTTGATCTTGTTATTTATTATGAGCTGTTATTTCTTGACATTTAAATTGTGTTTTACGAATCGGCAAGACGCGTGATTTGATTAATGATGATTTGACTTTGATATTCATGGCATGCTACCATTTCTTGGTATTTTACATGGTGCCACTCGAATCGGCAAGACGCATGATTCTCTCCTCAAGTTTAATTCATGTTGTTTATTGTATGCCACTATTCTAAGATATTTATTAGGAAATATTTGAGTTGACAAGTTATGTGATTTGTTTTCTGAATTGTGTTATTCATGGTGCACAATCCTTTTATGGTATTTATTATATATATATATATATATATATATATATATATATCCACTCCCAAAATATTATATATATAAATCAAAGTCTGGCACTCCTTACAAAAATATAATGGCCTTCATTTATTCCAAAATTCCATAAAGCAGAAACATAGGGCAACGCGTTTCAACCTTCACGGTCTTCTTCCTTGGCCCTTCTTGCAATACATAGCTAACAAAAGGAATGTGGCCCCGCCCATTTGCTATCTATATATACCCTTATCCATAGACATAGAAGATATACATTCCCCTTTTTTTTTTTTTTTTTTTTTTTTATAAATATATATATATATGCGTCTATATATATACATGGAAATTTATTCTTTTATATTTTCTTTTTAAGTGTCCGGTTTATCTATTCTTCCCAATTTCAATAACAAGTGTCATCAAAAATAATTCCGCTAGTTGGGTGAGCCACTGTTCCTAAAACAATAAATCATCAAATTAATATTTCAATACGCCTCTCAACAAAAAATAGTGAATAACCTAAACATTATATAGTCAGACCCTGCCCTGGTATCTTCATATTAACCAATATGTACAAAAAGTTCTTCATCCTTGTTCAGTCCCCAAGGATGACGACTGTTTAACTGAATGATGTATTCAGACTCCAATCTCCTTAGTTGTTTTTCTCTGTCCCCTCCTCTCGGAGTGGCAAGGACCCTGTCTATACCAAAAAATCTCATTTTCTCAACTTTGCCCTCATGCTCAAGATTACAGTGTCGCGCTACTGGATACGTAGCATCCTTATTCGAAATTGCTCTCCAGTGCTCAAGAATACGTTTTTTCAGAGGAAAGATTGTGCTGCCGATATATTGTAATCCACATGAGCACTCTATTACATAAACAGCAAAATCTGAATTACAATTGATATATTTTTTGATATCAACTCGACTGCCCGTGGGTAACTCATATTGCTTCCGATTTGAACTGTATTTGCATGCTTTGCACTTGGCACACTTATAGAAGCCTTGATATCTGTCTAAGAAAGTTTCTTTATTTTTCCTTGTGTAACTGTGTACCAATATATCCCTTAGCGAACTACTTCTTTTATAAGTTATCAAAGGAGTACGGCTCACTAACTGTCCAATTGTTCTGTCAGCCTTGATCAAATGCCAATATTTCATGAGAATCTTTTTAACTTCTGAGGAATATGCATTAAAAACTGTCACAAATCTTGGGGTGTTAGTTCCTTCACTTCTCTTTTTGGGAATCAATAGTTCCGCCCTTTGAACTACTGCTGTCTTTTCGCATGCCTTCTTTCTACTTTGTATGGATAACCTCTAGATCTAAATCTCTGTGTCATTCTTAATTGTTCTTCCTCAAAACTTTGTGGGGTACTACAGTTTCTCTTAGCTCTTAATAATTCCCCGTAAGGTATGCTCCATTTTACATTAGGAGGATGGTGGCTTGTTGCATGTAAAATGCTGTTCCCTGATGTACTTTTCCTGAACAGTTTTGTGTGTAAAGTACCTTCTTTTACACAGACCTCTGTGTCTAAAAATTCCATCACCTGTTTGTGTACTTTAAATGAAAATTGTAAATTCAGGTCCCTATTTGGTAATGAGTTTAGAAAATCATATAATACTGTTTCTGGACCTTCCCATATCATAAATATATCATCGATATATCGTGTCCAAAATACAATATGTTGGAACCATTTCATCTTTTCATCTGCCATCACCCATTGTGTTTCCCACCATCCCATAAACAAACAGGCATAACTGGGAGCAAAGCAACTTCCCATCGCCGTCCCAGTTGTTTGTCTATACCATTGATATTCATAAATAAAGAAATTATTTTCCAAACAAAATTTTAACATATTCAGAAGTAGTTCAGAATGTTCCAATAATCTGATTGGTTTATCCCTAAAGAAATATCGACACGCCTGAATACCCTTCTCATGTGGTATACAGGTGTACAGTGATACTACATCTATGGTTACCATAATGTAGTTCGTTTGCCAAGGGATATCTTGTATCTTTGTGAGAAAATCTGTGGTATCTTTGCAATATGAGCTTAAATTCAATACATACGGACTTAAAAAATAATCTAAATAAATGGAAACATTCTCCAAAAGACTGCCTTTAGCTGATACTATAGGACGGCCCGGGGGGTTTTCAATGTTCTTATGTATCTTGGGTAGTAAGTAGAAACAAGGTGCCACTGGTTTCTGTACTAGTAAAAATTTGAACTCATCATCTGAAAGTAAACCTCTGCTAACCCCATCAAACAGTAAATCCTGACATCTCCTTATTGAATGTCGGTAAGCTGATATTGTAGAAATCTCATAACATGCTGGATTAAGCAATTGCCTCTTAACTTCTTGTTGGTATTTTGTAGCATCCCATAGCACTACATTGCCGCCCTTATCTGCCGGCTTGATCACAAATGAGGTTGCTTTCTTCAGAGATATCAATGCTGTTCTTTGGCCTGGTGTTAAATTCCGTGCATAAGCATCTTTCGACCTCTTCCACAGATTCAGCAGCTCAAAAATCACTGCTTCATGAAAAGCATCAATGTTATCATGTGGTAAGACTGGATTGCATCTCGATTTTGCTTTGAAACTGCTGCCGCTGGCACAGTCTGTTCGTAAATCTAGATCCTCAAGTAGCTCCATGTCTGTTTCCCATGTTCTCTCCCCTATCTCCAGTTCTCGTAGAGACGCTAAACCGTCTATATCCCTGATCGTTAGTTCTGAAGCCAACTCTGAACTGTTCATTTGTGTTGAATGTGATAAAGTTACATCCTTTTTTTGTTGTGCAAAGATTTTCATTAGCTTCAATTTTCTGATCAGGTGGAAGATGTCAATACGTGTTTTCATATAATTGAAATTTGCTGTTGGACAGAAAGATAGCCCTAATTCCAATATTGATCGTTCATCCTGTGACAAAGTGTGAGAGGAGATGTTAACCACTGTCAGTTCTCTATCCTTTGTTATTTCTTTCCCCTGGTTTGTCGTGCGCTCCTGCCAACCAAATTTCCGTTGTCCTGTTGACCTGCCCCCTCTCCTGATCTTTTTGTGTCTGCGCCATCGCCTTTGTCTCTTGGGGGTTTTCTCTGTGGTCTTGAGCTCATCTGTAAAAAACAATACTCCTCCAATGTGGTGAAAGGTTGGCCCGCCAATGTGCTTGGGCCCGGGGTTTCTTCCAGGTCTGATATGTTTTCTACACTCGATTCTGATGTCGATCTCTCCTGTCGCCGTAGGGCTTCACCTTGTCTATAATCTTTTTGAGCTTGGTCATATCGTCTGCTGAATGTTAAGACACGCCCAGTTGCATAATCATTTTTGTCCCGCAGAAATGTTTTCTTTTTCTTCAATTTTATTTCATCTTCATATTTTTTGAGACGTGCCTCCATCTCTTCACAGAATTTTTTGATTTCATCTTGTGTCTCATGTAGTTCGAGATTTGCCTTCAATTTAGTGATGTCTTCACTAGTTTGTGTGAGTTCCATCTCTGCATATTTCGATAAGAGTTCTAACATACTCTTGCAGGTAGCTGCCATCAGAAGTGACCATTCTTCCAACAGCTTAGGATGTGGATTGAAATGTGACGGAGTGATTAGAATTCGTAGGCCCCGTGGGACCCAACCAACCTCGATGTAATTATTGAGCGAAATCACTTCCCAAGCTCTATTAATCTCCTTTCTCCTTAATCTCTCCATTTGCCATAATTGTTGTTTGAGGGTCATCGCGCCTTGTGTTTTTCCGTTTTTTCCCCTATGTATGTCAAAACCCGTACTTGTCGCTGTTTCGCCAAACAGGTTACGTGCCTCATCAATTCTTTGGCATAATACTTCACTCATTTTTACTTATAGTCTTTTCCCTTTTTTTGTTGTTTTTTTTGTTGTGTATATTATTTACTCAGGTAACATTCACTTAGTAGTGCGGTCAGAATTGTTGAAGTAAGTAAAAGTATCTGCTGAAAGTGTCTTTATATATGTGCACAAGGCACTATTTCTCAATAATCCTCAATATCTGGTGTTAATTTTCTCTTATATATCAGTTTCCACATGTGTACACATTTGTATTTGTTTTGAAATGCCGCTACGGGCAGGAAAATAATCAAACAGCACCGGCTTTTCGATGCCGGAGATTGAAAGCACTGCCATGGGAATATCAATTTTTGTGAAGAAGGGCTCCCGAGGGAGCACATTAGAATAAGAGTGAGTGCTCAGCACGGTGTTTCAAAGAAGACGCTGAATTTTTGGAACAGTTGGGATGACAGTGTACACATGTGGAAAAAAAAGGGAAAAGACTATAAGTAAAAATGAGTGAAGTATTACGCCAAAGAATTGATGAGGCACGTAACCTGTTTGACGAAACAGCGACAAGTACGGGTTTTGACATACATAGGGGAAAAAACAGAAAAACACAAGGCGCAATGACCCTCAAACAACAATTATGGCAAATGGAGAGATTAAGGAGAAAAGAGATTAATAGAGCTTGGGAAGTGATTTCGCTCAATAATTACATCGAGGTTGGTCGGGTCCCACGGGGCCTACGAATTCTAATCACTCCGTCACATTTCAATCCACATCCTAAGCTGTTGGAAGAATGGTCACTTCTGATGGCAGCTACCTGCAAGAGTATGTTAGAACTCTTATCGAAATATGCAGAGATGGAACTCACACAAACTAGTGAAGACATCACTAAATTGAAGGCAAATCTCGAACTACATGAGACACAAGATGAAATCAAAAAATTCTGTGAAGAGATGGAGGCACGTCTCAAAAAATATGAAGAGGAAATAAAATTGAAGAAAAAGAAAAAATTTCTGCGGGACAAAAATGATTATGCAACTGGCCGTGTCTTAACATTCAGCAGACGATATGACCAAGCTCGAAAAGATTATAGACAAGGTGAAGCCCTACGGCGACAGGAGACATCGACATCAGAATCGAGTGTAGAAAACATATCAGACCTGGAAGAAACCCCGGGCCCAAGCACATTGGCGGGCCAACCTTTCACCACATTGGAGGAGTATCGTTTTTTACAGATGAGCTCAAGACCACAGAGAAAACCCCCAAGAGACAAAGGCGATGGCGCAGACACAAAAAGATCAGGAGAGGGGGCAGGTCAACAGGACAACGGAAATTTGGTTGGCAGGAGCACACGACAAACCAGGAGAAAGAAATAACAAAGGATAGAGAACTGACAGTGGTTAACATCTCCTCTCACACTTTGTCACAGGATGAACGATCAATATTGGAATTAGGGCTATCTTTCTGTCCAACAGTGAATTTCAATTATATGAAAACACGTATTGACATCTTCCACCTGATCAGAAAATTGAAGCTAATGAAAATCTTTGCACAACAAAAAAAGGATGTAACTTTATCACATTCAACACAAATAAACAGTTCAGAGTTGGCTTCAGAACTAACGATCAGGGATATAGACGGTTTAGCGTCTCTACGAGAACTGGAGATAGGGGAGAGAACATGGGAAACAGACATGGAGCTACTTGAGGATCTAGATTTACGAACAGACTGTGCCAGCGGCAGCAGTTTCAAAGCAAAATTGAGATGCAATCCAGTCTTACCACATGATAACATTGATGCTTTTCATGAAGCAGTGATTTTTGAGCTGCTGAATCTGTGGAAGAGGTCGAAAGATGCTTATGCACGGAATTTAACACCAGGCCAAAGAACAGCATTGATATCTCTCAAGAAAGCAACCTCATTTGTGATCAAGCCGGCAGATAAGGGCGGCAATGTAGTGCTATGGGATGCTACAAAATACCAACAAGAAGTTAAGAGGCAATTGCTTAATCCAGCATGTTATGAGATTTCTACAATATCAGCTTACCGACATTCAATAAGGAGATGTCAGGATTTACTGTTTGATGGGGTTAGCAGAGGTTTACTTTCAGATGATGAGTTCAAATTTTTACTGGTATAGAAACCAGTGGCACCTTGTTTCTACTTACTACCCAAGATACATAAGAACATTGAAAACCCCCCGGGCCGTCCTATAGTATCAGCTAAAGGCAGTCTTTTGGAGAATGTTTCCATTTATTTAGATTATTTTTTAAGTCAGTATGTATTGAATTTAAGCTCATATTGCAAAGATACCACAGATTTTCTCACAAAGATACAAGATATCCCTTGGCAAACGAACTACATTATGGTAACCATAGATGTAGTATCACTGTACACCTGTATACCACATGAGAAGGGTATTCAGGCGTGTCGATATTTCTTTAGGGATAAACCAATCAGATTATTGGAACATTCTGAACTACTTCTGAATATGTTAAAATTTTGTTTGGAAAATCATTTCTTTATTTATGAGGATCAATGGTATAGACAAACAACTGGGACAGCGATGGGAAGTTGCTTTGCTCCCAGTTATGCCTGTTTGTTTATGGGATGGTGGGAAACACAATGGGTGATGGCAGATGAAAAGATGAAATGGTTCCAACATATTGTATTTTGGACACGATATATCGATGATATATTTATGATATGGGAAGGTCCAGAAACAGTATTATATGATTTTCTAAACTCATTACCAAATAGGGACTTGAATTTACAATTTTCATTTAAAGTACACAAACAGGTGATGGAATTTTTGGACATAGAGGTCTGTGTAAAAGAAGGTACTTTACACACAAAACTGTTCAGGAAAAGTACATCAGGGAACAGCATTTTACATGCAACAAGCCACCATCCTCCTAATGTAAAATGGAGCATACCTTACGGGGAATTTTTAAGAGCTAAGAGAAACTGTAGTACCCCACAAAGTTTTGAGGAAGAACAATTAAGAATGACACAGAGATTTAGATCTAGAGGTTATCCATACAAAGTAGTAAAGAAGGCATGCGAAAAGACAGCAGTAGTTCAAAGGGCAGAACTATTGATTCCCAAAAAGAGAAGTGAAGGAACTAACACCCCAAGATTTGTGACAGTTTTTAATGCATATTCCTCAGAAGTTAAAAAGATTCTCATGAAATATTGGCATTTGATCAAGGCTGACAGAACAATTGGACAGTTAGTTAACCGTACTCCTTTGATAACTTATAAAAGAAGTAGTTCGCTAAGGGATATATTGGTACACAGTTACACAAGGAAAAATAAAGAAACTTTCTTAGACAGATATCAAGGCTTCTATAAGTGTGCCAAGTGCAAAGCATGCAAATACAGTTCAAATCGGAAGCAATATGAGTTACCCACGGGCAGTCGAGTGAATATCAAAAAATATATCAATTGTAATTCCGATTTTGCTGTTTATGTAATAGAGTGCCCATGTGGATTACAATATATCGGCAGCACAATCTTTCCTCTGAAAAAACGTATTCTTGAGCACTGGAGAGCAATTTCGAATAAGGATGCTACGTATCCAGTAGCGCGACACTGTAATCTTGAGCATGAGGGCAAAGTTGAGAAAATGAGATTTTTTGGTATAGACAGGGTCCTTGCCACTCCGAGAGGAGGGGACAGAGAAAAACAACTAAGGAGATTGGAGTCTGAATACATCATTCAGTTAAACAGTCGTCATCCTTGGGGACTGAACAAGGATGAAGAACTTTTCGTACATATTGGTTAATATGAAGATACCAGGGCAGGGTCTGACTATATAATGTTTAGGTTATTCACTATTTTTTGTTGAGAGGCGTATTGAAATATTAATTTGATGATTTATTGTTTTAGGAACAGTGGCTCACCCAACTAGCGGAATTATTTTTGATGACACTTGTTATTGAAAATGGGAAGAATAGATAAACTGGACACTTAAAAAGAAAATATAAAAGAATAAATTTCCATGTATATATATAGACGCATATATATATATATTTATAAAAAAAATTAAAAAAAAGGGGAATGTATATCTTCTATGTCTATGGATAAGGGTATATATAGATAGCAAATGGGCGGGGCCACATTCCTTTTGTTAGATATGTATTGGAAGAAGACCGTGAAGGTTGAAACGCGTTGCCCTATGTTTCTGCTTTATGGAATTTTGGAATAAATGAAGGCCATTATATTTTTGTAAGGAGTGCCAGACTTTGATTTATATATATAATATTTTGGGAGTGGATTAAAAAATGGGTCCTGTGCCCATTAACTGAACACCAACCTCGACAGGCAAGCGCTGGAAGGAACACAGGATTACCTTTGGCTGATATATATATATATATATATCTGCAATATGAGCAATTTGTGTTGAAACATTTTAAGAGTACACAGAAGGCCAGAGTTTCTAGGTGCAATATTGTATGGTCCTAGTATACATTCTCAAAACAGGATTTATATGACTGGTTTAAAATTTAGTCAAAATGTTTTTTCTGATTCTCATTTAAAGGAAAGTACTTGAATAAGAAAGTTTTCATTGAATTCATCTTGATTCCCCTACAGGTATCCATCTTGAAACTTAGTCATTTTAAACTTAACTCTTTGATTGTTCATGTTTTCAGAGTGACTAGGTTTAGAATCATAGGGTCTGATTCTAACTTTGGAGGATGGTGTTAAACCGTCCCAAAAGTGGCGGATATACCACCTACCGTATTACGAGTCCATTATATCCTATGGAACTCGTAATACGGTAGGTGGTATATCCGCCACTTTTGGGACGGTTTAACACCATCCTCCAGAGTTAGAATCAGGCCCATAGTCTAGTACTGATTTCAGGAGATATAATTTTCATATTGTGTGTTCTAACCTTTTTCTTACTACAGGTCTCCTTCCCAGCTGTTCCCTTCCTAATCCCCTCTTTCCCTCTTGAACTCTCTCAGTCTCTGTGATTTATCTATCAGAGTCTTGGAGCTGTTCAGTGGTGGACGTGTTGGGAACGTGCACAGACCCTGAGGATCTGGTGACTCCAACAGAATAGTGAGCCCACGAATTATTATCCTCCTGGCTTGTGTATGTTCTCAGCATGGCCACGCTAGACGAGTTAGTCAAGGCTATCACCCAGCTCCAAGCAGAGGTGGTATCATCCAAAGAATTGACAACTAGCTTAGCAGAGAGAGTTAGTCAGTTGCAAGATAAGGTAGAGAAGAAGGAACAAAGTCCCACAGGTGTGTCTTGGCCAGATACTTCTTCTCAAGCTTTTGGAAGTAATCCGATTTCCCTAAATGTTCCTTCTGCAATTCCTTTAGCTCCCCCAGAACGTTTCTCGGGTGACCCTTTGAAAGCGCAATCTTTCCTGGTTCAAGTGGAACTACACTTCACCTGCAGACCAAATACTTTCCCCGATGCCCAGTCCAAAGTAGCTTTCTTGTTATCATATATGTCTGGGGATGCAGCTACTTGGGCAATTCCTCTTGTGCGTAAAAATAGTCCCTTGTTGTATAACTGGAGAAATTTTGTTTGTGAATTTGAGAGAGTTTTTGATCGTAGAACTGTAACTCAGTCAGAAGATCGTGAATTATTAGATTCACGCCAAGGAAATCAAGACTTAGGGGGTCATTCCAACCCTGGCGGTCAGTGATGAAGCGGCGGCCAACCCGCCAACAGGCAGGCGGTAAAAAAAATGGGATTCTGACCCTGGCGGGAACCGCCAACACAGGCCGCCACTTTAACACTCCGACCGCCACAGCGGGACAAACAAACAGCGCAGTGGTTACCGCCAACAGGCAGGCGGCAGACAATGTACCGCCCACCCTATCACAACTCACCAATCCGCCACCTTTTCCGGGGCGGGAGCCCCGCCGATAAAAACACGGCGGAAACAGACTACGAACGGGAAAATGCTCACCTATACACACTCCACGAGGAAGGAGGACAGCATGGAACCCGAATTAAACATCCTACCAGCTATTGTCTACCTGCTTATCTACCACGAGTACGAACGCCGGCGCAGACGACAACGGTGAGTACTGCACCTACGACACAGGGGAGGGGAGGAGGAAGGGTTACAGGCACACACATACGCGATACACCCACCCCCCACCCCCCCCCAAATACCTACACACCAATGCCGAGCAACAAGTCAGAGTGACACCCCCCCAAACCCCACGGAAGAATGCAAAGACAAAAAAAAATGATAATTGAAATTGAAGTATATTATAGCACAAATGAAGTAATGTGAAATATGAAATATGAAAGATACAAAATAAGGAATGAACATAGTTAAAAATATATACATATGCAATAAGTCCTGCCCATACTGTCAAAGTTCCATAGTCCGTGGGCCAATGTGCACAAACACAGGGGCAAAGCCCACACAGGAGACCCAAATCCATTGGAGAGAACACTGGTGGGGCATCAGATGACAAAACTACAGGCACCTCAGGGGGAAGGGAAGGGGGGCACCTCAGCCACATGAGTCCACGACGCCAGATCCACGAGGGGCCTCCATGCCCACTGTGCCATCCTGGGGAGGGCAAAGCCACAGTCTCACAAGTCTCTACAGTGGGTGGCTTGCCCACTGTGCCATCCTGGGGAGTGCAAAGCCACAGTCCATCAGATAGATTATTGACTCCACTGTCAATGGAGGAGGCACGGTGCCCAGAGTGCTACGTGAAGCCCTGCTCGACACAGAAATGGCACTGTCAATGGGCCAGTGGTGCTTGAGACGGCATTGCCCAGCGGAGCGGTGCTTGAGATGGCGGTGCCCAGCGGAGCGGTGCTTGAGAGGAAGGGCACAGCGGAGCAGTGCTTGACAGGAAGGGCCCAGCGGAGCGGTGCTTGACAGGAAGGGCCCAGCGGAGCGGTGCTTGACAGGAAGGGCCCAGCGGAGCGGTGCTTGAGACGGCGTTGCCCAGCGGAGCGGTGCTTGAGACGGCGGTGCCCAGCGGAGCGGTGCTTGACAGGAAGGGCCCAGCGGAGCGGTGCTTGACAGGAAGGGCCCAGCGGAGCGGTGCTTGAGACGGCGTTGCCCAGCGGAGCGGTGCTTGAGACGGCGGTGCCCAGCGGAGCGGTGCTTGACAGGAAGGGCCCAGCGGAGCGGTGCTTGAGACGGCGGTGGCCAGAGGAGCGGTGCTTGAGACGGCGGTGCCCAGCGGAGCGGTGCTTGACAGGAAGGGCCCAGCGGAGCGGTGCTTGACAGGAAGGGCCCAGCGGAGCGGTGCTTGAAACAGCGGTGGCCAGCGGAGCGGTGCTTGAGATGAAGGGCCCAGCGGAGCGGTGCTTGAGATGAAGGGCCCAGCGGAGCGGTGCTTCTCACGGCGGGCCCCTGTTCAGCGGTTCTTCTCACGGCGGGCCACTGTTCAGCGGTTCTTCTCACGGCGGGCCCCTGTTCAGCGGTTCTTCTCACGGCGTGCCCATGTTCAGCGGTGCTTGTCCTGTGTTTCTAGGGAGCCAGACCTGGCCAAGACTTCCCGCTCCCTCGGCATCCGACGTTGCGGTCGCGGGGCCCTCCTGTGATGGAGTCCTGGGCCCGTGGGTGTCGTCCGTCACAACCGGAATGGGGCTGGTGGGGCCCTCCTGGGCAGCTCGCCTGCTGCCTGACTTCTCCGCCCTGCTGCCCTTGCCCTCCTTCGCTGAAGCTCTGTGGCCCTTGCCTCCCTTTGATGATGTGGCAGGTGACGGGGCAAGGCTACTGTCCTTGGTGGCAGCCGTCTCAGGCTTGTCGCGCCGGCCCTTATTCTTTTTTGTCCTCTTCCCAGGGGGTGGGCTGGCTGTCCCCTTGCTGCTGGCCGATGTTCCTGCTCTAGGAGCTGGTGGACTCCAATAGCCCTGCACTATGGTCACAGTAGATGCAGGGCTGGTGGTGGCTGAGGTGCTGTTTGGACTCTTACCAGGTGGAGGGGGTGGGTCAGGTGAGGCAAAAAGGTCAATTTTGGAGAGGAAAAGTTTTTTAGGAGCAATGGGAAGGGTAGGTGCAGTGGGTATGGGAGTGGAGGAAGAGGATGTGGTTTTAGGAGAGTCAAGTGTGCTGTCTTTGGGTGCAGGTGCTTGTGACAGAGGCTGTCGTGAGGTGGATGGCTGTTGGGTGGGTGGCTGCCTGCGTTTGTGTGGTTTGGAAGAGTGGGTGACAGACACACTGGGAGAGGACACAGGGGACGTGTAAATGGCAGTGGGGGTGGTGACTGCACGTGTGCGGACTGTAATGGAGGGTGTGCTGGTGATGGAAGTACTGGATGATGGTGGTGTGCATGCAGGTGTGAGTGGAGACGTCACAGGGAGGGAGGAGGGAGATGAGGAGGTGGGGGACACAGAGGTGGTAGTGACTGTTGGCATGTCTGCATCTGGATGTTGCTTGGGTGAATGCTTGTGGGATCTGTGGTGCTTATGTCTGGATGAACTGCCCTTGGGTGTTGAGGTGTGTGCAGGCTGGTCTGATGGTGTGGATGGGATAGGCAGAGGAACAGGAGACTGGGACTGGGTTGAGGGAGTCAGAATAGGGAGGCTGGAGACTGGGACAATGGCTGCCCTCAGTGCTGAGGCAAAAGCGTTGAACGATCGCTGATGGGCAGCCTGACCTGAATGAATGCCCTCCAGGTATGCATTGCTCCGATGCACCTCCCTTTCTACACCCTGGATGGCATTCAAAAGGGTAGACTGCCCAACAATGAGCGTCCTGAGGAGGTCAATGACCTCCTCACTGAGGGCAGCAGGGGTAACTGGGGCAGGGCCTGAGGTGCCTGGGGCGAAGGAGATGCCCGCCTTCCTGGGCGAGCGGGCACGGAGCGAAGGCTGAGGGGCTGCTGGGAGGGCGACGCTGGTGCGCTGGGTGGCGGCTGTACCTGTTGTGGCGGTGGGCACGGATGTTGCCACCACCGCAAGGGAGCTCCCTTCATAGGACGTGTCGGTGTCGCTGACGTCTCCACGGGTCCCCGTTGTGGAGCTCCCATCGCCCTCCGTCTCACTGGTGTACTCGGAGTCTGTTGCATGGCCCTCCGGGGCCATGTGCGATGCAGCTCCCTCGTGCGCCGATGCCACTTCTCCTCCGCCTGATGGTGCTAATGCACACATGAACAGGAAGAGCAGCAAAAAAGGGGGGGGAGAAATGAAGACAGGTTGAGTGCATGCATTGGCAACACCGTTGGCGGAGAGGACAGACACAGAAGCCCCCTGCACTAGGCTGCGCAATCGGGGTACACTACTCAGTTATTATGACTAGGCCTACAAGTCTATGGACGACAAATGCACACATGGGTGAGGCCGGACCATGGATAGCTGTACTTGGCACCCTACAGACGTGGGGGGTGGGGGCACAGGGCCATGCCTAACGGAGGGGCCTAGCCTACAGAATGCGCCCTGGCCTAGAGATAGCCACAGCCCTCCTCCCCCACCCAGACACCTTCACTGCGCGCAAAGGTAGCAGATTGTGCTGATACTCACCCCCTTGTGTCTGCTGTGATGTCCTCACGCGCCCATCCAAATCGGGGTAGGCCACCACCAGGATCCGGGACATCAGGGGGGTCAATTGGCGGCTGGCACCCCTCCTACGTTGGGAGGCCATCCCCAGCAGAGACTCGGCGGTCTTTCTGGTCCCGCGGCGGAGGTCCTCCCACCTCTTTCGGAAGTGGGTGCCCCGTCTGTTGTGGACCCCCAGGGCCCGGACATCCTTGGCGATGGCACGCCAAATGTCGATCTTCTGATGGGTGCTGACCTATGTGACATGTACAAGGTTGAAAAATAAATATCATAACTTTTCTGCCTGGTCAATGTGAGTGCCCCCCCCAACCTTGCCATGTGGCACATGATCTCATCTTTCGTGCGTTGCACTCCTCATTCGCTCACCTCCCCACCATCTTACATCCACCCCATTCAACACAGGCATAGCCCATTCAACGTGCACCCTGTGTACCAACCTGTTGGTCTGGAGGACCGTAGAGTAGCGCATACTGGGGGAGGACCCCATCAACAAGTTTCTCCAATTCTTCTGAAGTGAAGGCAGGGGCCCTTTCCCCAGTTGCAGCAGCCATTGTATCTCCCAGACCGAGGTCACAGCAGCACTTGCAGTATAGGTCCTCTCCTGTGGATGATCAGGTCTCAAGTGATTAATCAGGTAGAAAATGGCGGTCACGCCCGCGGAGGTGCGTACCGCCGTGGTGCGTACCGCGACCGCCGGCGCACATCGTCATTGGCTACTGAAACCCATAGGGTTCAATGTTAACCAATGCGGCTTAGCACCGCGGTCTTCGACCGCCTACCGCCACGGTGTGCCACGCCAGCGCATTGACCTCACATCCCACTGTCACACTTCACAGGTCAGGCAGCCGCCATTTCAAGGGCCCACATGGCTTGATTTCTACTGCGTCACACAGGCCTAGGCCTTGCATTGCCACTCATACAAGCCTTTCAATGCATAGCGAATCGTGAACTGTGCAAGCTGTGTGAACAAACCTGTGGGTTGCTTGACTGTGTGCTCCATGTTGTCCTTCCTAGGCACCGTCCGCTGGGAATTGCGAGGAGAAGGAAGAATCCTCCCGTGTACCGACCGCTGGTGGACCTGTCGACCTTGGAAGAACGACATATCATACTTACATTCCGGCTTGACAGAGCAACTATACATGAACTATGTGCCCAGCTGGAGCCAGACCTGATGTCCCCCATCCGCCAACCCACAGGGATTCCCCCTCTGGTGCAGGTTCTGTCAGTACTCCATTTTTTGGCAAGTGGGTCTTTTCAGACAACAGTGGCCATATCATCAGGGATGTCTCAGCCTATGTTTTCAAAGGTTTTGTCCAGAGTGTTGTCTGCCCTGATGAAATACATGCGGAGCTACATTATTTTCCCTGAGGTGGGCGATTTGGCTACAGTGAAGGGTTCTTTCTATGCCCTTGGACATATCCCCAACATCATTGGTGCCATTGATGGGACCCATGTGGCTTTGGTTCCCCCCAGTGAAAGTGAGCAGGTGTACAGGAACAGAAAAAGTTATCATTCGATGAATGTCCAGGTGGTCTGTTTGGCTGACCAGTACATCTCCCACGTAAATGCCAAGTTCCCTGGGTCAGTGCATGACGCGTATGTCATGCGAAATAGCAGCATCCCTTATGTGATGGACCAGCTACAGAGACACCGTGTGTGGCTAATAGGTGACTCTGGTTACCCCAACCTGTCGTGGCTACTGACCCCAGTGAGGATCCCCCGGACCAGGGCAGAGGAACGGTACAATGAGGCCCATGGGTGAACTAGGAGGATCATAGAAAGAACCTTCGGGCTCCTGAAGGCCAGGTTTAGGTGCTTGCATATGACAGGTGGATCCCTAATGTACTCACCAAAGAAGGTGTGCCATATCATCGTGGCCTGCTGTATGCTTCACAATCTTGCTTTGCAACACCAGGTGCCTTTCCTACAGGAGGATGGTCCAGATGGTGGTGTTGTAGCAGCTGTGGAGCCTGTGGAGAGTGAAGAGGAGGAAGACGACGGGGACGACACGGACAACAGGGATACAGTCATACAACAATATTTTCAGTAGCACACAGGTAAGAATCACCCACGCCATATTACATTTACTTAAGGCCTCATGCGTCTGTACTGTCTGTGTTTCCCCCCAGTTCCTGTTAACTGATTTGTGACTTTCCCTTCCCTTTTCAGAGCTGTATGACCCACTGCGTGACTTCTGCTTTGTTTGCCCATGGACTAGAGCTTATTGAAATTGGTATGTTGTCGTCACAAAGTTACTGGACATTATTGCACCGTTATGTGTAATACATTTGTTAAGAATACAAGCAGACTCCTGTTATTTTAAGTGCAATAAGTGATTTATTTTAAGTGCTACATATTGGTACATGATTGTAAAACGGTGATGGGTGGGGTGGAGTAATGTCCATGGCAGAGTGCAGTTCTCAGACGCACAGGTGCATTGTCCATATGCCTGTGGAAGGATGGAGCAGGGGCAGTTAAAGGTTGGACAGGGTGACAATGTGGGACAGTGGGATGACATCAGGGAGTATCTTATGCTGGCGGGGGTCTTGCAATCCTACTCTGTCTTCTTGTGAGATCTCAGGTTCCGCTTGCGGGGTGGTTCTTCTTCTGCAGGAGGTGGGGTTCTGGTGGCCTGTTGTTGTGTGGGGGCCTCCTGTCCACTAGCGCCGGCGGAGGTGGTAGGCTGTTCCTGGCCTGGGCTAGTGACAGGGGCCCTTTGGGGTGCCACATGGTCCCGCAATGTGGTGACTATCTGGTTAAGGGCCACGACGATGGTCCCCATTGCGGAGCCGATGTTCCTCAGTTCCTCTCTGAACCCCATGTACCGTTCCTCCTGCTGTGCCTGGATCTCCTGGAACCTGGCCAGTACCGTCGCCATCGTCTCCTGGGAGTGGTGGTAAGCTCCCATGATGGAGGAGAGGGCCTCTTGGAGAGTGGGTTCCCTGGGCCTGTCCCCCCCTGTCGCACAGCAGCCCTCCCAGTTCCCCTGTTTCCCTGGGCCTCTGTCCCCTGGACGGTGTGCCCACTACCACTGCCCCCAGGTCCCTGTTGTTGTTGGGGTGGTGGGTCAACCTGGGTGCCCTGTAGTGGCGGACACACCGCTGATTGACGTGTCCTGGAGACAGAGGCATGGGCCCGCTGGGTGGGAGCTGTGCTGGTGTTCCCAGAGGGGGTTGGGTCTGGTATAGCCTGTGGCTGTCTGTGGGGAACCGACTGTCCCGAGGTCCCCGATGGGCCGGGCTGGTCATCTGGGTCCAGGGAGACTGAGCTGCTGTCATCGCTGGGGGCCTCTTCTGGGGGTGGGATGGACATCTCTGTACCCTCCGTGGTGGTGTGGTGGCGTTCGGGTCCTGCAGGGGTATTAAGGTATGGTTATTGCTTCTGTGTGTGGCATTTCGTGTGATGGGTGGGTGTCCGTGTACCCAAGTGCAGGCATTCCCTTGTGTGGGCTTTTGTGAGGGTGGCTTGTGGGGGTGATGTGTGTGTGCAGTGGGCATGCTTTGGTGATGGGTGTGCATGCTTTGTGGTCGCATGCAGGGCTAGGTTTTGGGATGGGTGGGTTGTGATGGTGAGCCATTTGCAAGGTGTTGTTGTGATGGGGATGGGGGTGAGGGTGGGGGTATGATTTGGCATGCAGGTGGGGTGGGGGGAATGAAGTAGTGAAGATTTGACTTACCAGAGTCCATTCCTCCGCCTACTCCTGCGAGGCCCTCAGGATGCAGGATGTGCAAGACTTCCTCCTCCCATGCTTTGAATTCTGGGGGAGTAGGTTTGGGTCCGCCGCCACTCTTCTGTACTGCAATTTTGTGCCTTGATACCATGGAACGCACCTTCCCCCGTAGGTCGTTCCAGCGCTTCCTTATGTCATCCCGATTGCGTGGATGCAGTCCCACCGAATTGACCCTGTCCACTATCCTTTGCCATAGCTCCATCTTCCTGGCAATTGTGGTATGCTGTACCTGTGCCCCGAAGAGCTGGGGCTCTACACAGACTATTTCCTCCACCATGACCCTGAGTTCTGCGTCACTGAACCTGGAGTGTCTTTGGGGTGCCATGGGGTGGTGTGGATGAGGTGTGGGGTGGCGTTTGTGGTGATGGGTGTGGTGCGTGTGGTGGTGTGTGGTGTTTGGTGCTTGGATTCTGTGTGGGTGATGGTGTTGTGTGCCTCTGTGTTGTGGGATTGTCTATTCTGTGCTCTCTCTATCCTTCGTCAATAATTTCGGGTCATAGGGGTTTGTGGGTGATGTGGGTGTGTGTTTTATATTGTGTTGGGTGTGTGGGAGTAGTGTTAGTATGTGTATCAGGTGTGTGTGTTTCAAAATGACCAATGTGGCTGAGTTTTCTATGTGTGTGTGTATTTTGACCGCGGCCAATGGAATACCGCGTTTGAAAGACCGCCGCGTGGATTCGTGTGTCGTGATAGTGTGGGCGTATTTGTGTTGGCGTGACGGTGGAGGTTTGGTCATCGCCATTTTTTCGCCGACCTTTGGTATGGCGGACTTTTGTGGATGTCGGGTTTTTGGAGGTTTGGCAGTTGCGGGTCAGAATGACCGTGGCGGTTTACCGCGGCGGTGTTATGGCGGTCTTCTGACCGGCGGTATGCGCCTTTTACCGCCGAGGTCAGAATGACCCCCTTAGTGTCGTATTTAGCCAACTTTAACCGGCTGGTTGCCGAGACATCCTGGCCTGAAGAAAAACAAGCGGTCTTGTTTTACAAGGGACTCAAAGAAGAATTAAAAGATATCTTAGCACAAATCAACCCACAAACTACAGACTGTCAAGAATTAATCAATCTTGTCTTGAGACTTGATCATCGTTTAGCAGAACGTAAAGGAACGCGCAAAAAGATAAAAAAATATTCATGGCACGTTCATGATAACAGAGACTCAAGAACTCCGAAAGAAAGAACGCCAGAACCGATGGAAATTGGAACCATCAGAAGACCTTTGACCAAAGATGAAAAGGACCTACGCAGGAAAAATGGACAATGTCTTTATTGTGGGTGAAAAGGTAATTTTGCCAAAGATTGTCCAATCAAACCAAAGAACAAGCAAGGTCCAGTTCAGAAGGTCGCAGTCAATGCACCAGTCGAGTTGGAAAACTAAAACACCCGAGATGCAGAGAAGGGTTGCTCTTGGGTTACACCGTGGACCCTTCACAATCTAGACATCTTAAACTGGAAATAAGAGTTCAGGTCAAGAAAAAGATCTATTTAAAAAAAGATCTAGTCGATTCTGTGGCTACTGGGAACTTTGTTGATGTCCAATTGGTTCGTGCATGGGGGATCCCATGTATTGAAACGAAAACCCCAGAAATCATCCAGGCAGTCCATGGAAAACTTTTGACTGGAGGTCCGGTAACTCTTCAGACTATCCCCTTGTCAATGATTTGTGAAGATAAGAATCAAAGAAAGAAACATAAAGAGAAAATCATCCTTGACGTGATCCATGCTCCCCAATATGGGATTATCCTCGGCTTGCCATGGTTAACTCATCACAATCCGGAGATTAATTGGGCAGAACGAAAAATCGTGTTCTCATCTGCGCTATGTAACGAACAATGTCTCCAAAAGATTCAAGTACCAAAACTTTGCAACTCTTACATAGCTACTGCCGCGGAGAAAGAAATTCAGCTGCCCAAACAGTATTCATCTTACAAAGATGTATTTGATGAGAAAGGAGCAGAGACTCTACATCCTCATAGATCTTATGACTGTCAAATTGATCTAGCCCCAGGTGCGATACTTCCAAACTGTCGTGTGTATGGCCTGTCAGAACATGAAAATCAACATTTACGAAAATACCTAGATCAATTTTTGGAGAATGGCTTAATTCGCCCCTCTAAGTCTCCTGCAGCTTCGCCTTTGTTTTTTGTAGCGAAGCTAATGGAGAACTTCGAACTTGCATCGACTATAGGGGTTTGAACAAAGTCACCATCAAGAATAAATATCCTTTACCCCTAATTCTGGTCTTATTGGAACAAGTAAAGAGAGCAAAAATCTACACGAAGCTTGACCTTCGAGGTGCTTATCATTTGGTCAGAATGAGAGAGGGTGACGAATGGAAAACAGCGTTCAAGACAAGATATGGCCTTTTTGAATACATCGTCATGCCTTTTGGTCTGTGTAATGCTCCAGCAACATTTCAATTTTTCTTGAATTACGTTCTTAGAGAGTACCTCGACATATTTGCCATAGTCCACATCAATGACATTTTGATCTACTCAGACAATGAAAACGAACATGTCGAACATGTCAAGAAAATTCTTGCAGCCCTTCGAAAACACCATTTATATTGCAAAATAACCAAGTGTGAGTTTCATGTTACCACAGTTGAGTTGTTAGGGGTTATTCTTACCCCCCAAGGTATGGTGATGGCAGAAAAGAAAGTAAAAGCCGTATCGGATTGGCCCACCCCAAAGACTGTTCGTGATGTACAATGTTTTCTGTGGTTTCCAAATTTTTAACGGAGGTTCATAAATCATTTCTCCCAGACAGTGGCTCCAATCACTAAGCTACTAAGAAAGAAAGAAAAGTTTGTATGGTCCCCAGAAGCTGATCAAGCCTTCTCGACTTTGAAGGAAGCTTTCTACACTGCCCCAGTCTTGACTCATCCTGATGCGAATCAATCTTTCATAGTGGAAGCTGGTGCTTCAGATGTAGCAATAGTAGCCGTCTTATCACAACAAAATAAAGACACTGGTCAACTTCATCCTGTAGCTTATATGTCTCGGAAGTTGAACGAAGCCGAACAGAACTATGTCATTGCTGAAAAAGAGCTTCTGGCGATTCGTGACGCCTTTAAAGAATGGAGACATCATTTGTTGGGTGCCAAATACACTGTTACAGTATATACTGATCATCGTAATCTTCAATTCATGAGTTCCGCCAGACTTTTGACCCCTCGGCAATTATGCTGGATGCTTTTTTTTGCCGAATTTGATTTTGTAGTAACCTTCCGGCCTGGTAAAGATAATCACAAGGCTGACACCTTGTCCCGTCAAGAGTACACCACGTTGCCTGCATTTCAAGCCTCCAGAGCTATCATTGCTCCTGACAAGGTTCTATGTATCATAAAAACTGAAGATTTCTTTGAAGAAATTTGCAACTCTTTCACTGTTGAAAAATGGCAAACATGGGCCCAAGCAAATCCCAAAAGGTCAATCAAGCAAGGTTTACCCTTTCATGACGCTCGTTTGTTCATACCCACTACCAAACTTCGCAAGATAGTGTTTCATTGGTTGCATGTTATACCTACGGCAGGTCACCCAGGTACTCCTAAAACTCTTGAACTGATCCAACACTATTTTTGGTGGCCTCCCCTAGCAAAAGATGTAAAAGCAATGGTAAACAACTGTGAAGTTTGTGCTTGCATTAAAACAAGTCATTCAAAACCAAAAGGGTTGTTACATCCACTTCCAACCCCAAGTCATCCATGGGAACACATTTCTTTAGACTTTATTACCGGTCTGCCAGTGGTTCAACAGCACTCAGTAATTCTGGTGGTAGTAGATAGTCTCACGAAATATGGACATTTCATTGCCTGTAAAAAATTGCCCACTTCTAGTGAATTGGCAACTATTTTACTGAACAGAGTGGTTCGTTATCATGAACTGCCAAAGGTTATCCTCTCCGATCAGGGGTCACAATTTTCCTCCAATTTCTGGAAGACATGGTGTAAAACACTCCAAGTGACATCTTCGCTATCTACTATTCACCATCCTCAAACAGATGGTCAAACGGGGAGACTAAATCACACTTTGAAACAATACCTACGTGCCTACGCTGAAAATGCACTTCATTCTTGGACATCTATGCTCTGGTTATCTGAGTTAGCCTACAATAACTCATTCCACACTTCTATTGGCGTTACACCCTTTTTTGGTTTATTTGGCTATCATCCTGACACCTTGCCTATCACAATTCCTCAAGAAAGTTCTCTTACTCTGCTGTGTCAGAAACCATTCAGCATTTACATAAAACCCAGAAACTGATTCAACAGCATTTAGAAAAAGCCAAACAAAAATATAAAAGGCATTATGACAAGAAACATTGTGAGGTACAGCAATATCAACCAGGTGACAAAGTGTGGCTTTCCACAAAACATATAGAGTTCAAGAAGAAGCACATGTTTAACCCCAAATTCATAGGTCCTTATACTGTCCTTCAGCAAATCAATCCGGTGACCTATAAACTACAATTGCCCAGATGTTTACGGATTCATCCAGTGTTCCACACTTCCATCTTGAAAAAGGCAGTCCAAAAGGTCCACCCTCATCCAGCTCCTGTTCTAGTACAAGGGGAAGAAGAATATGAAGTCAAGAAAGTGTTGGATTCTAAACTGAGAGGGAGTAATCTATGGTGCTTAATCTCATGGAAAGGTTATGGTCCTGAAAGTAACTCATGGGTTTCCGCATCCGATGTTCATGCTCCAGTACTTGTGCGATGCTTTCATCGTCTTAATCCAAGCAAACCAGGCCCTAGAGCGTGTCTGGGAGAGGGGAGTACTGTCAACAGCAGAGCAGTACGCGTTCTACTGACGACAAAAATGCAAAAACCCAACACTCTCAAATCAACGACATTTATGCATTGTGCTGATATGTTGTGGTTTAACCTTTTGCATTGCAGAGTTCAATCCTGAAAACTTATTTTTAATATGCTTACAAATACTGTTCCTTTGCAATGTATTGCTGCAGGTTTTCAGAGTGTGTTAGGGTGTGGCCCCTTTCCAGGGCCTTCCAGAGACTTTCCCTGCAACATGCCTGGGCGTGATACTGGGCTGGGCCAAGACTCTATAAAAGAGAGCCAGCCCAACACCCAGTGCTCACTATTCAGAGGTCCCGATGCAGAGCAGCAGCTTTTTCCTGAGCTTCTGTCCCGGCGGCCTATTTGGATCTTCCAGACTTCTGCCCTTCAACCTTCATTGGTGATCATTGTTCCAGGCGGTAAGACGGTGGTTGGACTGTCCCAACACCGTTATTGAGAATTTTCATATTCTTGTTTTAATACTTAAATGAGTAACAGATTACTTGCATGCTACCATTTCTTGACATTTATATGGTAGTTTACAAATAGGCAAGAGGCGCGATTTATTACATAAAGGTTTGACTTTGTTATTGATTGCGTGCTACCATTTCTTGACATTGGCATGGTGACTTAAGAATCGGCAAGACGCGCAATTCGTTTTATGGTGTTTAAACATTGTTGTCCATTGCGTGCTACTATTTCTTGACATTTATATGATGTTTTCCGAATTGGCAAGACACACAATTCGTTTCATGAGGATTTAACTTTGTTGTTTATTGAGCGCTACCATTTCTTGACATTTACATGGTGGCTTAAGAATCGGCAAAAGAAGCGCGATTCGTTTCATTGTACTTTGATCTTGTTATTTATTGTGAGCTGTTATTTCTTGACATTTACATTGTGTTTTACGAATCGGCAATGATTTGACTTTGATATTCATGGCATGCTACAATTTCTTGGTATTTTACATGGTGCCACTCGAATCGGCAAGACACACAATTCTCTCCTCGAGTTTAATTCATGTTGTTTATTGTATGCCACTATTCTAAGATATTTATTATGTAATATTCGAGTTGACAAGTTATGTGATTTGTTTTCTGAATCCATATTGTGTTATTCATGGTGCACAATTCTTTTAATGGTATTTATTTTATATATATATATATCTCTGCAATATGAGCAATTTGTGTTGAAACATTTTAAGGGTACACAGAAGGCCAGAGTTTCTAGATGCAATATTGTATGGTCCTAGTATACATTCTCAAAACAGGATTTATATGACTGGTTTAAAATGTAGTCAAAATGTTTTTTCTGATTCTCATAAAGGAAAGTACTTGAATAAGAAAGTTTTCATTGAATTCATCTTGATTCCCCTACAGGTATCCATCTTGAAACTTAGTCATTTTAAACTTAACTCTTTGATTGTTCATGTTTTCAGAGTGACTAGGTTTAGAATAATAGTATAGTACTGATTTCAGGAGATATAATTTTCATATTGTGTGTTCTAACATTTTTCTTACTACAGGTCTCCTTCCCAGCTGTTCCCTTCCTACTCCCCTCTTCCCCTCTTGAACTCTCTCAGGGCAGCCAGGGGAGGGGCAGCCGGGGGGGGGGGCAGCCGGGGGGGAGGGTTTGCAAGGTGGCCACTCTTTCTGCTCCCAACAGTGGACAAACCCAGTTTCTCCTGAGCTTCCTGGAAGGGCTGGAGGGTTTGCGGAGGGAGAGATAATGCTACTGGGACACAACACACCTACAGAGAACGCCTGCAAGTGCTTCTGCAAATTCAGTTAAGTCGACCCTGCACAGGTTACAGCTCTTTGATTCTTGGTGCACCCTTAAGCCCAAGGAGAAGGACTATACTTTCTTCTTCCATTCTCACAGATCCTACTCAAGGATAGACTATGGTGGTCATTACAACCCTGGCGGATGGTGTTAAAGCGGCTGTAAGACCGCCAACAGGCCGGCGGTAAAAAAATTTGAATTCCGACCGTGGCGGAAACTGTCAACAAAGACAGCCACTTTAACACTCAGACCGCCACGGCGGTACAGACAAACAGCTTGGCGGTCACCACCAACAGACAGGCGGAAGACAATGTACCGCCCACAGTATCACAAACTATCAATCCGCCACAAAAACACGGCGGAAACAGGACTTCGATGGGAAAACGCTCACCTCTACACACCCTACGAGGAATCCGGACACCATGGAACCAGAGCTGCACATTTTTCCAGCCCTCATCTTCTTGCTCCTCTACCAAGAGCACGAATGCCGGCGGCGAAGAAAACGGTGAGTACTGCACCTACGACACAGGGGAGGGGGACGGAAAAAACAGGGACACACACATGCAACACCCCCACACCCACCCTCACCCACTATAACACACACAGAAATACATATGAATACATTATAGTTACACCCCCAAACCCCCAGGAAGAATGCAAAGACAAAAGGAAATGAGAGTAACCATTGTAATATATTAAAATTAAGTACGCAAAAATATATATATATACACACCATAAACAAAATATACACCAATCTTAGTAGTCCAGGTAGTGCTCCAATGAAGTCCATGGAACACTGGGCCCACACGGTATGGGCGAGGCCCACACAAGATCCCCGACCATGACGGAGAGAACACTGCAGGGGCATCAGAGAGCAAGAAAACAGGCACCTCGGGGAGGGAAAGGGGGGCACCTCAGCCGGTTGAGTGCACAACGCCAAATCCACGAGGGGGCCACATGCCCACTGTTCAATCCTGGGGAGTGCAAAGCCACAGTCTCTCAAGTCTCTACAGTTGGTGGGTTGCCCACTGTACCATCCTGGGGAGTGCAAAGCCACAGTCTCTCAAGTCTCTACAGTGGGTGGGTTGCCCACTGCTTTATCCTGGGGAGTGCAAAGCCACAGTCTCTCAAGTCTCTAAAGTGGGTGAGTTGGCCACTGCTTTATCCTGGGGAGTGCAAAGCCACAGTCTCTCAAGTCTCTACAGTGGGTGGGTTGCCCACTGCTTTATCCTGGGGAGTGCAAAGCCACAGTCTCTCAAGTCTCTACGGTGGGTGGGTTGCCCACTGTTCCATCCTGGGGAGTGCAAAGCCACAGTCTCTCAAGTGGATAACAGTCTCCACTGATTCTGGAGGGGGCCTGGTGCCCAGAGTGCTTCATCCTGCTAAGGATAGAGGTAGTGGATGACAGTCTCCACTGGTTCTGGAGGGGGCCCGGTGCCCAGAATGCTTCATCCTGCTTGTGACTGACTTAGCAACGTCAGTGCCCTTGGCGCTCATGGGCCAGGGGTGCTTGGAGTGGCGGTGCTCTGTTCAGAGGTGCTTGAGGCGGCGGTGCCCTGTTCAGCGGTGCTTGTAGCGGCGGTGCCCTGTTTAGCGGTACTTGAGGCAGCGGTGCCCTGTTCACCGGGGCTTGGAGCAGCGGTGCTCTGTTCAGCGGTGCTTGGAGCGGCGGGCTCCTTTGCAGCGACTCAGCTGCTGGCGGTCCTCTCTGTCCCAGCGGGGCTTGTGCTAGCGGTCCTCTCTGTCCCAGTGGGGCTTGTGCCGGCCGTCCTCTCTAGCCCAGCTGGGCTTGTGCTGGCGGTCCTCTCTAGCCCAGCGGGGCTTGTGCTGGCGGTCCTCTCTGTCCCAGCAGGGCTTGTGCTGGCGGTCCTCTCTGTCCCAGCGGGGCCTGTGCTGGCGGTCCTTTCTATCCCAGAGGGGCTTGTGCTGGCAGTGGCCTCCTGGGCATTGTGGATGATGGCGGTGGCCTCCTGGGCAGCGGGGATGATGGCGGTGGCCTCCTGGGCAGCGGGGATGATGGCAGTCTCCTCCGCGGTGCTGCTCTTCACAGACTTGCCGGGTTTCTTATGGCCCTTCCCCACCTTTGAAGGTGTCGCAGCTGACTCCACAATCCCACCGGGACCCCTGGGAGCGGCTTTGGTGGCTGGAGTCTTCCCCCTCTCCCGCCGGGCACTGGCCAACTTCTGATGCTTGACAGGTGGGGGACTGTCCGTGCTGTGGCTCCGTGCCACACTGGCTGCCCTGATGGCCGGTGAACTCCAGATTCCGGTGACTACTGGCACCACTGGTACTGGAGATGTTGTGGCTGAGGTGCTAGTTTGGGACCTGGAGAGTCGGGACCTAGGAGACGGACGGGGTGGGGGAGGTGTGGGAAAGAGGTCAAGGTTGGACAGGAAATGTTTTTGGGAGACACTGGGACGGGTAGCTGGAGGGGGTTTGGGAGTGCAGGAAGAGGTTGTGGTTGTAGGAGGTGTTGGTTTGGTGACTTTGGGTGAAGGTGCATGCACTGGAGGCTGTCGTGAGGTGGATGGCTGTTGGGTGGGTGTGTGCCTGCATTTGTGTATCTTGGGATGTGGCATCACAGACACACTGGGAGAGGACACAGGGGACGTGTGGATGGTAGTGGGGGTGGTGACTGCACGTGAGCGGGGTGTGGTGGTGTGGGTGCTGGTGATGGCAGTAGTGGCTGTAGATGTATTCCATGCAGGTGTGAGTGTAGACGAGACTGGGAGGGAAGAGGGAGACAAGGAGGAGTGGGACACAGTGGATGTTGGTGTGCCTGCATGTGTGTGATGTGTGCGTGAGTGCCTGTGGGATGTGTGGTGCTTATGTTTGCCTGAGCTTCCCTTGTGTGTTGACGTGTGTGCATGCTGGTCTGAAGGTGTGCTTGGGATAGGCTGGGGTACAGGGGATTGGTTCTGGGTGGAGGAAGTTGGAGGGGGGAGGCTAGAGACTTGGACAATGGCTGCCATCAGTGCTGAGGCCAGAGTCTGAAAAGCTCGCTAAAGGGGTGCCTGACCAGAATGAATGCCCTCCAGGAATGCATTTGTTTGTTGCAACTGCCTTTCTACACCCTGGATGGCATTCAAAAATGTAGACTGCCCAACAGTGAGGGACCTGAGGAGGTCAATGGCCTCCTCACTGAGGGCAGCAGGGGTGACTGGGGCAGGGCCTGAGGTGCCTGGGGCAAAGGTGATGCCCACCCTCCTGGGTGATTGGGCATGGGGCAAAGGCTGAGGGGCTGCTGGGAGGGCGATGCTGGTGGGGGGGTGGTGGCTGTACCTGTAGATGCGGGGCACAGATGTTGCCGCCACCACAAGGGAGCTCCCATCAGAGGACGAGTCCTTGTCGCTGGTGTCAGCTCCTGTCCCCGCCGTGGAGCTCCCCTCGCCCTCCGTCCCACTGGTGAACTCCGAGTCCGTAGTTTCACCTTCCATGGAGATGTGGGATGCAGCTCCCTTGTGCTCCGGTGCCACTGCTCCTCCGCCTGAAGATGCTAATGCACACAAGAATAGGGAGACCACAAAAAAGGGGGGGGGCAACAGAAGAAAGACATGTTGAGTGCATGCATTACCGCTACAGTTGGCAGACACAACAGACACAGAAGCCCCCTGCACTACGCCGCGCTCTTGGGCTCCACTGTTTAATCCCTGGGACATGGCCTACTAGGCTGTGGACGACATCTGCACATATGGTCATGGTGCGACAGGCACCCCTCCCACATTGGGAGGCCATCCCCAGCTGAGCCTCCGCTGTTTTCTTGCTCCAGCGGCGAATGTCCCCCCATCTTTTCCGGCAGTGGGTGCGCCGTCTGTGGTAGACCCCCAGGGTCCGGACGTCCTTGGCGATGGCACGCCAAATATCTTTTTTCTGGTGGGCGCTGACCTACATGATTTGTACAGGGGGAAGAGAAACTTATTACCAACTGCACCGTCACAGTCATTGGCCCCCACCTCTACCCTTGGCATGTTGCACATGCACTCACCGCTGTTTCATGCAAGCCACACTTTCCCCCCTTCCTTCTTACATCCAACCCTCTCCACACAGGCATAGCCCATACAGCATGCTCTCAGTGTACTTACCTGTTTATCTGGAGGACCGTAGAGTAGCGCGTACTGGGGGAGGACCCCATCCACGAGTTTCTCCAACTCCTCCGATGTGAAGGCAGGGGTCCTTTCCCCAGACACTCGAGCCATTGTCTCTTCCAGACCGAGGTCACAGTAGCACTTGCAGTGTAGGTCCTCTCCTGTCGAAGATCAGGTATCGAGCGATTGAACAGATAAAAAATGGCGGTCACATTCACGGCGGTGCATACCGTCACCGCCGGCGTACATCGTCATTGGCTCCTGGGACCCATAGGGTCCAATGTTAACCAATGCAGCATTGAGCCACGTTCTTCGACTCCCCACCGCGACGGTGTACAACGCCAGCGCAGTTACCTCACACCCCATTGTCCCGCTTTTGAGGTCAGGCAGCTGCCATTTCAGGGGCCCACATGGCTTGATTTGTAACTGCGTCACACATACCTAGGCTTAGACTCAACACACATACAGGCCAAATATCGGATTATGATACGTGTTCTGTGTAAGCTGTGGGTACGTACCTCTGAGTTGGTTGACTCTGTGCTCGCTGTTGTCCTTCATAGGCACCGTCCGATGGGACATGTGAGGAGATGGCGGCATCCTCTGGTGTACAGACCAATGGTGGACCTATCGACAATGGAGGAAAGACATGTGATCATCATATACAGGCTTGACCGTGCCACAATCCATGAACTGTGTACCCAGCTGGAGCCAGACCTGATGTCAGCTATCCGCCATCCCACAGGAATCCCCCCTCAAGTGCAGGTGCTGTCAGTGTTCCATTTCCTTGCAAGTGGGTCATTTCAAACAACAGTGGCCATAGCATCAGGGATGTCTCAGCCTATGTTTTCCAACGTGTTGTCCAGAGTGTTGTCTGCCCTGCTGAAACACATGCAGAGCTACATCGTTTTCCCTCAAGTGGAGGATTTGCCTACAGTGAAAGGTGATTTCTATTCCCTGAGACATATCCCCAACATCATAGGTGCCATTGATGGGACACATGTGGCTTTTGCCCCACCCGCAGGAGTGAACAATTGTACAGAAACCAGAAGAGTTATCATTCCATGAATGTGCAGATGGTATGTTTGGCTGACCAGTACATCTCCCATGTTAATGCCAAGTTCCCTGGCTCAGTGCATGACGCCTACATCCTGCGAAATAGCAGCATCCCTTATGTGATGGGTCAACTCCAGAGGCACCGTGTGTGGCTATTAAGTGAGCACCTGTAGGCAAGTCAGTGGGAATGGTTGTCTGGGTCTGGGGATATCCCTACAGGTTAGTGTGTGTCTAACAGTTGTCCCTCGCCATTTGCAGGTGACTCTGGTTACCCCAACCTGTCATGGCTACTGACCCCAGTGAGGAATCCCAGGACAAGGGCAGATGAACGCTACAATGAGGCCCATGGGCGAACACGGCGGATAATCGAGCGGACCTTCGGCCTCTTGAAGGCCAGGTTCCGGTGCCTCCATATGACAGGTGGATCCCTATACTACTCACCAAAGAAGGTGTGCCAGATCATCGTGGCCTGCTGTATGCTTTACAACTTAGTTTTGTGACAACAGGTGCCTTTTCTGCAGGAGGATGGTCCAGATGGCGGTGTTGTTGCAGCTGTGGAGCCTGTGGACAGTGAAGATGAGGAAGCAGAAGAAGAGGACATCGACAACAGGGACTCAGTGATCCTGCAATATTTCCAGTGAGACACAGGTAAGAATACAAACCTACCTACTACATGTACTTTAACACTACCACCTCTCCACTGTTTGTTGTTTTCACCCAGTGTATGGTCACTGAGTTGTCACTTTCCCTTATGATTTCACAGATGTGGGTCCCACCGTGTGACATCTGCTTTGATTCCTCATGGACTAGAGCAGTATGACATAGGTATGTTGACATTACAATTGTAAGAGCTTTTTGCTACAGTAATCGATAATATACTAATTCAAAATCACAGACTGACTCCAGATTGTTTTGGGCTTCAAGGGTGTTTATTTAAGTGCTCAATATTGGAGGGGGTTGCAAAATGGGGAGGGGTGATGGTGGAGGTATGTCTATGGCAGAGTCCAGTCTATTGGTCTCACAGGTGCATTGCCCAAATGGGCATAGGAAGTGGAGCTGCGGCAGTTTGAGGATGGACAGGGTGACAAAGTGGGACAGAAAGATGACATTCAGAGTGGTCTCATTTCTTGGCAGGGGTCTTGGCATCGTTCTCTGTCTTTGTCCTGGATCTCAGGGACCGTTTGCGGGGTGGTTCTCCCTTTGCAGGGGGTGGGGTGCTGGTGTGGTGGTCCTGTGGCGGTGCCTCCTGTCCACTAGTGCAGGCGGAGGATGTGGGCAGTCCATCGTCCAGGCTAATGTCAGGGGCCCCTTGTTGTTCCACAGTGTCCCTCCTGGTGTTGAGTACTTCCTTCAACACCCCTATGATGGTGCCCAGGGTGGAATTGATGGCTCTGAGTTCATCCCTGAAGTCCAGATACTGTTCCTCCTACAGCCGCTGAGTCTCCTGAAACTTGGCCAGTACCGTTGCCATCGTCTCCTGGGAGTGGTGGTAGGATCCCATGATGTTGGAGAGGGCCTCTTGGAGAGTGGGTTCCCTTGGCCTGTCCTCCCCCTGTCGCACAGCAGCCCTCCCAGTTCCCCTTTTTTCCTGTGCCTCTGTCCCCTGAACGGTGTGCCCACTGCCCCCAGGTTCCTGTTGTTGGTGGGGCTGTGGGTTAGCCTGGGTTCCCTGTAGTGGTGGACACACTTCTGCTTGACGTGTCCTGGAGACAGAGGTATGGGCCTGCTGGGTGGGTGCTGTGCTGGTGTTTCCAGAGGGGGGAAGCTCTGTAGTGGCCTGTGATGGGAACCGACTGTCCCAAGGTCCCAGATGGGCCGGGCTGGTCATCTAGATCCAGTTGGACAGAGCTGCTGTCATCACTGTGGGCCTCCTCTGTTGGTCTGTGTGGACATGTCTGGACCCTCCTGTGCGGTGACATTGGGTAGGGGTCCTGCAGGGGTGTAAAAGCATGATTATTGCATCGGTGTGTGCCATGGTGTGCAATGGGTGGTTGACCGTGTACCCCAGTGCTTGCATTCCTGTGTGGGACCTTGTATGAGGATGGTTTAGGGGTGTATGGGTTTGTGCAATGGGCATGCTTCGGTGTTGGTTGTCCATGCTTTGTTGTTGGATGCAGGGCTTGGTGTTGGGATGTGTGGTTTGTGATATTGGGACATTTGTGAGGAGTTGGAGTGATGGGGGTGAGGGTGGGGGTATGTGATGGCATGCAGGTTGGGTGGGTGATGAAATAGTGAGAGATTTGACTTACCAGAGTCCATTCCTCCTGCTACTCCTGCGAGGCCCTCAGGATGCAGAATCACCAAGACCTTCTCCTCCCATGTTGTTAGTTGTGGGGGAGGAAGTGGGGGTCCGCCGCCAGTCCGCTGAACCGCAAGGTGGTGTCTTGAGACCACGGAACGCACTTTCCCCTGTAGGTCATTCCACCTCTTCCTGATGTCATCCCCATTTCTTGGGTGCTGTCCCATTGCATTGACACTGTCCACTATTCTTCGCCATAGCTCCATCTTCCTAGCAATGGAGGTGTGCTGCACCTGTGATCCGAATAGCTGTGGCTCTTACCGGACAATTTCCTCCACCCTTGTTGTACTGAAAAATTCTGGACCCGTGTCATAAACATCGTCGTATCACAACGATTTTGGTATCAGCAGACCGAGAATGATTAGAATAGTATGCACAAGCATTGTATTCATATTCAGGTGACGAAATCACCCGAATATCAGAGTTTCCGTCCTGAAACTCTGAGGTTCCATTTAAACGACAGCCATTTTGTGATTGCCCTCACATAGGCCAATGACTAATGCCGAAAACGAGTCTGAAGGACACGTACATCTTTGCTGACTCCTCTGTGACCTGGGCAAGCTGACTCCACTGCCTGAAGCCAAACCTGTTCGGCCAGTTTCTTCCCAGTGGCCGAATGAGATTAGTATCAAGGCACAACACATCATAAAACCTTTAATCACACACAAACCATGCCTAATCTTACACACACCTGTCCCTGTTTCTTTCTTTATGACTTGCTTTACAAGGAGGAGGTGCCTGTTTATATTGGGGGTCCGTCGATATCTGATGAAAGTACTGAGCCTTGCCGGGTAATTGATTGAGGGCTGGACAAACTGAAATATGGCTTGTCATCATAACCCTGCTATTTCTTTGTAGTAAAAATATGTGAATGGTCAACTGTAAAATAAGGAATGTTTGCCTAAAGCATAATATTTTGTATAAAAGAGAAGGTTAGCTTTGCAAGGGGAGCAGTCTCCTGAGAATATACACTGTGTTGTACTTCTAGGATACCTGTTACTGGCTGCAGCCAATAAACAAGATCTTTGACTTCACCAAGAAGACTCTGTGTTTCTGTAGTCTGAAACAGGAAGGACTCGAAGTCTTAGGGTGTGTTCCCTGGCACCACTGGGTTCTGAAAAACCCAGTACCTCAGTTGGCGCCCAACGTGGGGCGATTTCAGCGGTACCGGTCCAAGCCAGAGGTTCGTGAGGAGCTTCGTGTGAAAATTCTGGAGGGAGGCCGCCACTTCATCGACCCCCGTATGTCGACGTGGTCCGAAAGTCTTTGCTGCGAGGTTCCCCGCTTTCCGACGGCTACGAAGGACTGCTGCCCTGACTATCGCCCTGTTTTGGACCCTTGATTATTTGGTAGAGCGAAACGATAAACGAGTCTTCTGGTGACGTCATCGATACCTCAGCTAAGTATAAGTGGAGCGTCTCCCAGTCCTTAGTTTGGTTCTTAGTTTGGTATCCCCTTGGGATCTTTGATTTGGAACTTGCAAGTACCAAAGTCCGAGGGATTTGTGCATTCACGAGACTATTATATTCAATAATCCTTTGAAGTTTGAATCTAGACTGGAGAGCGAAGATGCCTGGCCTTAGCAGACATGGACATTTGTTTTGTCTTGGTTATAATAGGGATTCCCGATTGGAGGACTTGTGTCCGGTTCCTCCGATTGGAACTCCAACATATGAACTATATGTGAAACATGGCATAGGCCCCATCATATATAATGAAGTATGGATCCGATACACCAGGAAAGATGGTGTTTTAAAATGGCCCCAATATGGTAGTTTTGACACAGAGATTCTGGATAATCTGGAGGTTAAACTTTTTAAGAAGAAAGCCCGGCCAGCGATGTTTGACTCTTTCCGCCTATGGCGTAAGGAAGCCAAACAGAAGGAAATTAAATTAGCAAAGAGAAATAAGAGGGAAGAGGGTATCTCGATAATGCAAGCTGCCATACAGTTTAAAGATGATGAAGAAGAACAGATAAATGAGCAGTTGCACAGGCAACGTAAAATGGTGACCGATAAATGTTATCCAGTTTTTCCGCTTCTTCAGCGAGTTGCAGCAAAAGAACTTGAGAAAGATCCTTTAATGTCACACTTGTTGAGGTCGCCACCCCCTTATGCGCAGAATGCTACAGCACCTCCGCAACCTTTAGCTGTGCAACCTCTGGTTATTGTGCCTCAGGTTCTTCCACAACCGCCAGCTCCTCTTCAGTTGGCTCCTACTACTATGGCGCAGCCCCTTCAAGGGCCGCCGACTTCACTACCTGCTCCATCTGTACCTCCTACGACTTTATGTACTACATCGACTGCCTCTTCTGGTGTTCTTCCTGATACTGCCTCTGAGTCTGCCTCTGCGTCTGCCTTGCCTCCCTCTGTTTTTCCTCCTGTTCTTTCATCAACTTCTCCTTCTGTCCGACAGAGAATGACAGATACTGTTGCCAGCCTTATATTTCCTCTCTTTGGGTCGTCTGGTGTGACCCCAGATTTGGAGCTTAAGCAGTCGCGTAGTCAACTGCCTAATTCTCGAGAGAGAGAAATGTTTGACCGTATTGCGTGTAAATGGGTTGTTTACCCTTCAAGATACGATGTAGAGTCTGTTATGGATGTCTTCTGTCAATGGGAAGCACCGCAACAAAGATACGTTTTTGAGAAAATGTGTGCTTTCCTTTGTGAGAAATTGGAGGATAATGATTTGGAAACAAATCTGCCTGATTTGTGCCGTGTACGGTTTGAGTTTGAAAAGGGCACGATTGTGGGTTCCGATGTTGAGAAAGCAGTTGCGACGCTGTTGTCCTTTAGGAATAAGGATCCTTCTCAATCATTGTTCGAACATGACTCCTCTGTTAAAAAAAAGGTGCGACAGTACCCAATGAGAGAAGTCCCTCCGGTATGGAAGGATGCCGTTGAGGCTGATGTTGCTAATCAAATTGATGCTGTCCCAGCTCATTTTCAGCGTGTTTGGGTACATGTTCCGTGGAAGCGAGCTGAAGTTTTAGCCCTTAAGCAGACTTTGCCTGATCCCCGTAGAAACCCTGCAGGGTATTATAAGGAATTATCACAGACTGCAGACTCATGGATTATGAATTTAGCCGACATAGACATGTTATTTGGGAATGTTGTTCCACAGCCTTTGTGGGGATTGATTCGCCATACAGATCATGCGCAAGAGTTAGGTGACTCATGGGCTAATATTAGTGCTGCAAAGGATAGACAAGTTGGTGGTGCCAAGCCTGAGCCTTTGGTAGCAGAACTGCCTGCTAGGATCATTACTTACATGAAGACTTTAACGCCTGCGATGCATGTGAATTGGGATAAACTGGCTGCGTGTAAGCAGAAGAAAGATGAAACAGTGTCTGATTTCTTCACCAGGTTTGAGGAAACGTTTATCTACCACAGTGGTCAAGATATGAGTACAGAAGGTGGTCAACGGTTGTTCGTCGACAAGTTTGTGCACAATTTGCTTGCCGAGCTGTGTAAGAAATTGAAGGATTCAGAGAGTTCTTGGGCCATTTCCTCTTCAGCACAAATATTGGCTACTGCACAGTACTACGAAAATAGGGATAAAGATGAGAAGGATAGAGCAGATAAGAAAACTAAAGAATTAAAGACGAAGGTTCTTTTACAACAGACGTATCGGCCACGTGGTGGTCAGAGTAACTATCAGCAACCTCAACAGTTCCAGAGAAACTCGCAAAGGTTCGAGTTTTTTCAACCACGTGTTCCTGTAGGTCCCAATCAGTGTTCACATTGTAAAGAAGAGGGTCATTTCAAGTATAGTTGTCCTATTTTGTTACAGCGTACGAATGATGCTTCTGGCGCAATAGGTCGAGGTGTTCAACAAGCTCTTAGAGGTAGAGGACGGGGAAGTTTCCCCAAGAACACGCGTTCCTTTCCGTCTCAAAACAATGAATAGCTTTGACCAGCAACATAACGCGTCTGGTAGGACGGCTCAGTACTATGCTGACGACTACTATGCAGAAGATGAGAACCTGGAAGGTAATAATTGCTAGGACAGCCATAGACGGAGAGAGGGAGTTTTTTTAGTTCCAGTAGATCAGAATGGACCTTATGTTAAGGTGATTACATCAGGTGTGTCGGAGCCTTTTCTGTTGGATACTGGTGCTACAAAGAGTTCTATTATGCACTCAAAACTCCCTGGCGCACCTTTGTCTGGCGAGATGAATGTTTCAGTAGGTTTTTCGGGTGCCCCGGTTAGGAACCCGATTTCTAGTCCTATGTCCCTTTCTGTTGGACCTTGTGAATTGGAAGCACCCCTTATTCTGACGACAGGTTGTGGTGAAAACTTGTTAGGATTGGATTTGTTGAAAAGATTGTATGCAACATTATATTGTTCTCCTTCGGGAGTACAACTTACACTGGGTAGGAAAATGGTCTCTCCAATGTATTTGTCGAAGGATAAACTTCCGACCGTATTGTCGTTTTTTCCTGATATCATTTGGGCTACTGGTCCTAATGATGTGGGTCTTTTGGAAATACCGCCTTATGTTGTGACATTGAAAGCCAATGTTAAATTACCACGCATTCAACAATACAAGATCTCTAGTGAAGGTGAAAAGGCGTTGCTAGCGATCATTTATGATTTAATTGAAAAAGATGTCATTGAAGAGACAAGAGGCAACATTTGTAATAGTCCTGTTCTGCCTGTTTTGAAACGTACTGACCCCGCTAAGCCACCTGTTTACAGGTTCGTGATTGATCTTAGAGAGGTAAATAAAATAGTTGTGCCACAGTTTCCAGTTGTTCCTGATATCACTGCCATATTAACTATGATTCCAGCTTCCGCCACCTGGTTCTCGGTGATTGACTTAAAGAATGCTTTCTTCAGCATCCCGATTGCCGAGGAGAGCAGGAATATTTTTGGCTTCAGTTTAGGAGGCCGAAGTTTCTGCTTCAAACGCGCTCCTCAAGGCTACTGTGAAAGTCCATCAATATGTAGTCAGGCTTTAAAAACACAGCTTGATGCAATTGTTTTACCTCACGGCGCTACCCTTATTCAGTACATTGATGATTTGCTAGTCGCTACAGATACTGAAGAGATTTGTAAAGAAGCCACCTTGTTGTTGTTGCGTCATTTGTCTGATTTACATTACAAAGTGTCCCTTTCAAAACTGCAATATTGTCAACAAGAAGTGACCTACTTAGGTCATCTCTTATCAAAGGAGGGAAGGAAACTGATGTCAGAAAGAATTCAGGCAATTGCAAAATTGAGTGTGCCAAGGACACAGAGAGAAGTACATGCTTTCTTGGGCATTACATGATACTGCAGACAATGGATACCGAATTTTTCTTTGCTGGCCAAACCTTTGGTAGCATTGACCTATAAAGATACACCGAATCCCGTTCCGTGGTCTGAAGATTGTCAGAAAAGTTTTTCCGAATTGCGTAATGCATTGTGTTCGGCTCCTGTGTTGAGTACCCCCGACTACAGTAAGCCCTTTACACTGTATGTCCATGAGAGAGAGGGTTGTGCATTGTCAGTGCTGACACAGTCTTTTGGAGACAAGCAGCGCCCATGCGCATATTTTTTGTCGACTTTGGATCCAGTAGCTAAAGCATTGCCGAGTTGCTTGAGAGCCACATCGTCAGCAGCAGTTTCTATTCGACAGTCTGCTGGGTTAGTGATGAATAATATGTTGATTGTGATGGTTCCACATGCAGTGGACACGTTGTTAAACAGGACCAAGACACAGCATTTAACTAGTGCTCGATTGTCAGGTTACGAGTTGACACTATTAGCGAGTCATGTGCACATAAAGAGGTGCAATACGTTGAATCCAGCCACGTTATTGCCGATTTCAGTAGAAACAGATGATGTTGAACAACATGATTGTTTTCTTAGGACAGAAGAAGAAACGAAAGGGAGAGTAGATCTTAAAGATACTCCTCTTGTAAAGTGTGATGGTACCTTATGGGTGGATGGTTCATGCTTCAAGCTTCCGAATGGTGATACGACTGCAGCATATGCTGTCACAACTTTGCATACGATTGTTGAAGCTGCACGTATACCACATAATTCAGCTCAAGCAGCAGAGCTGATTGCACTTACGAGAGCATGTGCGTTATCGAAAGGAATGAAAGTGACCATATATACCGACAGCCAGTATGCGTTTGGTGTGGCCCATAGTTTTGGACGATTGTGGAAAGAACGTGGGTTCCTGACTGCGCATGGAACTAAAATTCAGCATGGTCAGTTGGTGAATGAGCTTCTTGAGTAACTGACCTCGCCATTACAAGTTGCGATTGTGAAATGCAGTGCACACAAGAAGGTTACTGATGATGTCGGACGTGGCAATGCATTTGCTGACGAAATCGCAAAAGAAACAGCAAAAGATGTGATGAATCGAATGTATGTTGCAGGTCCCGCAAGATGGGTTGGTGACGTTGGAATGTGTGAAGATACGATAGAGGGTGTGAAGTCTCTTCAAGCTGAAGCTTCAGAGAAAGAGTTGAATGTGTGGAAAGAAAGTATGGGTAAATTGGATGAAAATGGTTGTTGGGTTGACTTGTCAGAACATCAGCGATGGTTGTTACCCGATGCGTATGTGCTTGCAGTGGTGACAATGGCTAATGGAATGGCCCATATCAGTGTGAAAGGGATTTGTAAGTTGTTGGCTCCAGTATGGCAAAATGCTGGAATTCCTAAATGTGCAGAGAATGTGGTCAAGAATTGCATGGTGTGTCTGAAATACAATCCTGGTAGGGGAACCCCAACTCCAGCTGGTCATTTTGCGCCTCCAACGTATCCGTTCGAGGTTTTGCAGCTAGATTTCATCCACATGGAAAGGTGCAACAATCTGAAATACGTACTCGTTGTTGTTTGTGCCTTTTCAAGATGGGTAGAAGCATATCCCTTAAAAGACAACACTGCCTTATCCACAGCTAAAGCCCTTGCCAAAGAATTCTTCCCTAGGTTTGGAATGCCGAGAATGGTCTGGAGTGATAATGGGAGTGAATTTGTGGGTCGAGTGATGAAAAAAGTATGTGAGGGGCTAGGTATCCAGCAAAAATTCCACGCTGCAAATCACCCCCAATCAGCTGGACTAGTAGAGTTCTATAAAGGCACGCTAAAACTGAAGTTGGCAAAAATACAAGCGAGCTCTGGTCTTAAATGGCCTGACGCTCTGCCTTTAGCACTCCTATCAACAAGAATGACTGTGCATTCGCGAGTGGGACTTAGTCCCTATGAAATTGTGATTGGCCGCCCGGCCAACATATGGGGAGTGCCAAGACCAACAAAATTCAGTGAGATCGAACACCCTGTACTGCTTGATTATTTGTATGAATTGACGGCTAAATTGCGTGTTCTACACCAACAGGTTCACAATACTCTGCCTCAGGTCTCTGAAGCTCCAGGACATCTTATCGATCCTGGATCATGGGTGCTGGTCAAGAACTTCCAGCGGACAAAGAATGACCAGCCCCGTTGGACCGGCCCCCACCTCGTCCTTCTCTCAACAAGATCAGCTGTTCGAGTGGAAGGGAAAAAGAACTGGATCCACGGCGTACACTGCAAGAGGGTCCCTTTTCCTCTACCGTACGACCGGTGGGTCCAGGAGGGGATCGCTGACTCTGAGACTGAGACTGTGCCTCATTTTTTGCCATTTAGCGATGCACGTGTAAAAGGAACAATTTCTGAACGAGAAAGTGACAATAATTTGCAAGAAGCTGTGCCTCCGTCAATTCGATTGAACACTACAGAGCCTGAACTCTTGTTCCAGAACCAGACAGTACCTGGAAAAAGCCGTTATAATTTGAGACCAAGAACTAAGGACAAATAATTTTTTTCCCGTTCCTTTGCTATTTTTTTTTAAAGTGCGGCACTCTCATCTGAGACACTTTCTTATTTTTCTTTTTTTCTTTTTGAACCGCCATCCGGGTTCAGCTGTAGGGTCGTGGTTGCACAAGTCTTTGGAGTGCAGCTGAAGACGTTAGGTCAACAGTTCTGGTCGGTCTAAGGGAGTTGCCCTGGACTGACAGAAGCATTCCCTAGCATAGAAAACCCTACCACCGCGAGCAGCAATTAGAGAGGATGGAGTTTTTCAAGAATGAGAGACCTGCCAAACAGATGGATTTTAGAGCCAGAATGTCTATAATAATGACAAAGAAACGATTTTTGATATTATGTATTTTCATGTTGCTCAGTGTAATGACGTTTTTAATAGGATATGTTTTATTCTCTTTTCAAGTGACATTTGCACCCATTACACAGCCCATACCTCCTTCTACAGTTTCCTCGCATTCTTTTCACCCCCTGCCTGAACACAAGTCTGCCAGAAGATTAGAATTTGTCAACAATTCATTCATTCAGCTTCTACACCAACACCAATTAGTAGTGAACACAACTAACTGTTGGGTGTGTGGTCTTATGCCTCATACTACTGATAAAGGTATCCCTTATCTGGTCCTGCCTTTCAGCCATAATGGTTCTGTGTGGGCATATAGAACGGTGTTCATATACACGTATGAAGCCAACCCCCTACGTTCTGTGAAAGATAATCCTAAGAATAGTGCTCTAGCTAAGGGTATAGTAGATATGATTAGGGAAGATATTTCCTATGAGACTATCCCGAGAGATGAGACACTAGCATATATTGGATGGAACATAACAGGATATGGAGTTACTCTGAGTGGAAACCAGCGAGCAAAGAGATCCTCCCCGATTTGGATTGTACCCCATCAGGGTCACCTATGTCTGCAAGGTAATGGCAAGAATCCCAGAGCTCAGTTAGGGAAAAGTATCTGCACTGAAACATATGTTTTTGCGTCTCAGACTTCTCCTTCGTTATTAGCAGCTAAGGGTACCTATTTCATCTGCCATAATAGAGCCTATACATGGTTGCCCCCTGACTTCTCAGGCACATGTTTTGTTTCGTTCCTGTTACCTCCCACCTATACGGCTGCGGCAGATTACCATAAGACAAGGATAGTTAGAGGTGTCATAAGTAAAGAAGACACTACAGGACAAGAATTTGGAGATTTCGTAAAGGGTTTTCTGCCGTTTTGGGGTCCTATGGTTAACAGCAGGAACATAAGGCAATTGACAAGGGTGGTTGAATCCACGGTAGTTGAAACCGCCGGTGCCCTTGGTAATTTGACTGCTGAGCTCCAGTCGGATCGCCTTATGACTCTTCAGAACAGGGTCGCATTAGACATCATACTTGAAGACCGAGGTGGGGTATGTAAAGTGATCCAATCAAGTTGTTGTGTTTTCATCCCAGATAACGCTCCGACAGTCTACCAGGCCATTTCCAAACTGCATAAGATCTCCGAATCTATTCACGTGGATAAAGGAAATTGGTCATTGATGGGGTGGTTCTGGGAGCTGATATCCGCCTGGGGATGGAAGACTGTGGTAGTCATTGGGATGATCTTAGCCATTCTTTTCCTGTCCTGTTTGTGTGTATAGTGTGCTCCTGCAATATGTGGCCTCTGTGCTACATCGTGTGTAAGGAAACCTGTATCAAAAGACGAGCTAAGTAATAGGATGATGCTACAGCAACATCTCAACGACTTTATGAATATAGACCTGGACTCAGATTAGCGTGAGTATGGGTTATTGCCTATGTAAGGGCAAAAGGAGGGTCTGTGGTACTGAAAAATTCTGGACCCGTGTTATAAACATCGTCGTATCACAACGATTTTGGTATCAGCAGACCGAGAATGATTAGAATAGTATGCACAAGCATTGTATTCATATTCAGGTGACGAAATCACCCGAATATCAGAGTTTCCGTCCTGAAACTCTGAGGTTCCATTTAAACGACAGCCATTTTGTGATTGCCCTCACATAGGCCAATGACTAATGCCAAAAACGAGTCTGAAGGACACGTACATCTTTGCTGACTCCTCTGTGACCTGGGCAAGCTGACTCCACTGCCTGAAGCAAAACCTGTTCGGCCAGTTTCATTCCCAGTGGCCGAATGAGATTAGTATCAAGGCACAACACATCATAAAACCTTTAATCACACACAAACCATGCCTAATCTTACACACACCTGTCCCTGTTTCTTTCTTTATGACTTGCTTTACAAGGAGGAGGTGCCTGTTTATATTGGGGGTCCGTCGATATCTGATGAAAGTACTGAGCCTTGCCGGGTAATTGATTGAGGGCTGGACAAACTGAAATATGGCTTGTCATCATAACCCTGCTATTTCTTTGTAGTGAAAATATGTGAATGGTCAACTGTAAAATAAGGAATGTTTGCCTAAAGCCTAATATTTTGTATAAAAGAGAAGGTTAGCTTTGCAAGGGGAGCAGTCTCCTGAGAATATACACCGTGTTGTACTTCTAGGATACCTGTTACTGGCTGCAGCCAATAAACAAGATCTTTGACTTCACCAAGAAGACTCTGTGTTTCTGTAGTCTGAAACAGGAAGGACTCGAAGTCTTAGGGTGTGTTCCCTGGCACCACTGGGTTCTGAAAAACCCAGTACTTCACCATGACCCTGAGATAGTCCTCCGAGAACCTGGGGTATCTTTGCCCTGCCATGGGGTGGTGTGGGTGATGTGTGGGGTGGTGTGTGTGGTGATAAGTGTGCTGATATGTAGGGGTGTGTAGTGTGAGGTGCGTGGAAGTTATGTGGGTGATGGTGTTGTGTGCCTGTGGATGCTAGTTTGTTGATGGTGGTGTCTCTCTCTGGCCTTCTCTCTGTGATTCTGGCCGTAGGGGTTTATGGGTGATGTGTGTCTGTGTTTTATATGGTATTGGGTGTGTGGGAGTGGTCTGTGTCTGTGTATCAGGTGTGTGTATTTCGATTTGTCCAATGTGGCAGTGTTTTGTAAAAGTGTGTGTATTTTCAGCGCAGCGGTGTGTACCGCCAATGGAATACCGCAGTTGAAAGACCGCCGTGTGGATTCGTGGGTCGTGATAGTGGGCGTATTTCTGTTGGCATGATGGTGGAGGTTTTGTTTTTGCCAGTTTACCACTGACCCTTGGTGTGGCGGACTTGTGTGGGTGTCTGAATTTTGGCCGATTCCGTGCTGTGGGTCATAATAGCTGTGGCGGATTTCTGCGGGCGTGGTGGTGTGTTGCTGGTGTTCTGCACGGTGGTAAGCAGCTTTTACTGCCAATGATGTAATGACAGTCTATATGTTTTTAAGTCGACCTCTTCGTCAGACTCTCCGATCAGCGACCATTCATCCAATTATGATATCTGACCATGCTCCAGTGGAGCTGTATCTAGATTGGTCCCTCGCACGCTCGAAGACCAGGCGGTGGTACTTCCCAAACATTTTAATCCGTGACTCTATCAGAGAATACATCCAACATAATAGAGCGGGAGACACTACCTCCCCCCATTTTATGGGACGTGTTCAAGGCTGTCATCAGGGGCACATGCATTTCCTTAGCGTCCACGCTGGATCAGTTAAAACCTGAAGAACGACAGGTCTTAGAAAATGAACTGAAAGTAGCCGAGCAGGCCCATAAGCTCTCCCCTACCCTGCAGGCCCAGAAGAAGGTAACTGCCATTAAAGGAAAACTGCAATCCATAGACACAAATAGAGCAGAAATAGCACTGTTGAGACTTCAAAAAATGCATTACAAAAAGGGTAATAAAATAGGCACACCTCTGGCTAGGCAACTACGTGCCAAACAAGCCAGGGACTATATAGCAAAGGTGAATGATGAGACAGGGGAACATTATTCTGACGATGAGAAGGCACAAGCTTTTACGGGGTTCTATGCACGTCTATATCAATTGGATGAGCTGAATGCCCTTGCTCAAGAGAACTAACTGCAACACAACCACCAGGTCTCCTGGAAGGCTAATGACGTTCTAGTGGCCCGTTCACCACAGACGAAGTTCAGGCTGCTATCGATTCTCTCCCACTTCATAAATCACCCAGTCCTGATGGGTATACTGCACATTTTTATAAATCCTTTAGTGCGGAGCTAACAGTGCATCTCACCAAATTGGTCAACTATGTAAGAACGGAGGGTATACTGTCCCCAACTATTGGAGAAGCCCTGATCACACTTATTCCCAAGGAAGGGAAGGACCCTCACTTAAGTGCCTCTTATAGGCCTATTGCTCTACTCAACCTCAATGCAAAATTATATTCCAAACTTCTGGTGCAGAGACTTGAGGAGGTGCTGCCCGATTTAATACATCCCGATCAATCAGGCTTTATCAAGGGCCGACAAACGCACAACAGTTTGAGACAAGTCATCCACCTGATGGAAAAAGTAACAAAGAAACGGGTACCCACACTAATGCTGGCACTCAACGCTGAAAAAGTATTCAATAGGGTGGAATGGTCCTTTCTGGTGGCGACTTTGCGGTGTTTTGGGTTCGGGGAACAATTATTTTCAATGGTAATGAGCAACTACTTGTGTACCCGGTCCCGAATACTGGTAAATGGGGTGACCTGTTTTTTTTTTACTTGTCGCGGGGAACGATGCAGGGATGCCCTTTTTCCGCGTTGCTTTTTGCACTTAGGCCCATATTTGTACTTTTTTAGTGCCGTATTTGCGCCGCTTTTTGAAGCAAAAGTGGCGCAAACTTACCAAATACAATTGTATTTTATAAATTTGCACCACTTTTGCATCAAAAAATGCCGCAAATGTGGCACTAAAAAAGTATAAATATGGGCCTTAGTGTGGAACCTCTGGCGCCACGGATTAGGGCATGTACGGACTTTCAGGGCATCAAGTTTGGCCCGACCACCATAAACTTTCCCTGTTTGCCGACAACATTTTGTTGTTTGCCCCTGAACCCCGCAGGTCCCTTTGACAATCCAGGAGGAGCTGGCTCTTTTTGAGCAAGTGGCAGGCTTTAAAGTAAATAAGGGGAAATCATATATCCTTAATTTGACCATACCCACCAGTGAAATGGGACAGATAGCATCCACATCTCCATTTATTTGGGATAAAAAAGAAATTACATACCTGTGAATCAAGCTCGTTCCTAGGGTTGCTGACCTGTTTAGGGCCAACTACCCGCCCCTACTTAGGACGCTGCGAGCGGATGTTAAAAGATGGCCGTCGCTCTGCCTCACTTGGCTGAGTCATATCAATAGCATCAAGATGACGGTGCTCCCACGCTTCCTATATCTGTTCCCAAGCCTGTCTATTGACATCCCTACAGATTTTGTTACGGAGACACGTAATCTGTTCACAAGGTTTATATGGCAGGGGTCTAGGGCCAGACTGTCCCACAAGGTATTTATGCGCACCAGCGAGGAGGGCGGTTTAGCACTCCCCAACCTCCTCAAGTATTATAGAGCGGTACAACTCTGCTTCATTGCTGAGCGGTCCTTCCAAGAGTCGGACAAGTTGCATCTCCATGTGGACAGAGCAGTGATGGGACAGACATTTTGGGACATCCTTTGGAAGCCCGAAGGGGCACGACCAAAGAACACATACCTTAGTACCCCCACCGCTACCACCCTCAATGTGTAGGGCATGGTGACAAGAGCTTATGAGATTACAACTTTTCCCTCACCACATGCCCCTATCCATTTTAATACTGCCTTTCCTCTGGGAAATTTGCTGGGGCCCTTTGATAGGTGGAGGGAGGGAGGCTGTCTGCGGATCACAGATCTGTTTCATGGGGAACAGATACATACATTCGATAACTGCTGTGGGGACTTTCAACTGCCCGAATCTGAATACTTCCATTATACTCAGTTAATTCACATGGGAGAGGCTGCCACCAGGGAACCTCTCCCCATTGAGAGATTTGTGCAGCAGGGAGGAGTGGTGAGGGGTAGTATATCCACACTGTACAAAATATTGGCCTCAGCGCAGCGCGCACATACCCGACACATCCCTTTCTGGGAGCAGGTGCTAGGTTTTTCGGTGGTCTTTGGCCTCACTTATTTCAGGATATAACCAAATACAACTGCTTGATGGGAGCCAGGGAAGCACACTATAAGCTACTTTACAATTGGTACCTCTATCCTGAGAAACTTAAAAAAAGTTTGAAAAAAAATATACCCCCAGGTATCAGTAATTGCTGGCGTGGTTGCGGAATGTTGGTGAATTTCAGGCATATCTGGTGGGACTGCCCTGCCATCCGCCCTTACTGGAGCGAAATCCAATCTCATTTAAAAGCGATGCTGGGCTACCCTGTACTGACATCTCTGGAGAATATTCTGCTGGGCCTCCACGCCCCAGAACTGAAACATCAAACGCAGGGAGATTGCTCCGTAATGTGGCTTTAGCGTCATAATGGCAAAAAGTGGACCCACCTCCAATAGCTCTGTGGTTATACGAGGTTGTGGCACAGGCCTCACCATGGAATGTTTAGCAGATAAAATGGATGACTTTCGAAGAAGCTTCGACTACATGTGGGACCACCTGGTTCGGTTCCTCTCAAAGGGCCTGCCTCTCGCAGCTTGTAGCCCACACCTTTTGGCTCTGCATCTTTTCCATGTGTAGGGGCTGGATTGGGAAGGGATGATGAGTATGACTAAGTGTGACATTCCCGGGCTCAGGGAGGGGACTCATAGGCTGAAGTCCTTTCAATCCTCGTCTGCTGTGCTGAGAGGGATAGAACATTTGTTGTGTTGTTAAGTTTTGTTATTACTATGTTTAATGTTTTACGAGTTTAGTGAACTACTACGCCAACTGCTGGGGGCGCCAGGCATAATGAGATGTGTATTTCTCTCCTAATTAGAGCTTCTTAGATCAGACAGACAGGAGAAAAGCACTAAAGGAGAAATTAGAAAAGGGCTTAGAGAAAAGAACATTTAGAAATGATCATGAATTTAGCGACATAAAGGCACAAGGGAAGTTAGCTTTAGATGCACAACACATAGGGAAGCTTTGTGTATATAGGCCTAAATCTAGAACTGATACGTTGTTTGTGGGAACAAGTGAATGTAGACATGTGTTTTTGTTTCAGAGTAAGTGGACTTTTATGTTAGATGGACAAGCCCCAGCAATTCCAGGAGTTTATTACATCTGTGGACAAGATGCATATTAACGGCTTCCACGAGGATGGTATGGCACATGTTATTTGTGAATATACATCGGAACAGTGCACGCTAAAACCACAGCATTGTTACAACTAATGCCTTTACCGCAATTGCCTTAACAACGATTTTTCATTCTAAAGGCATCCCTGGTAAAGGCATACGTTCCAGCATATGACCCCCTCTGGCCCCCTGCCCCTAAAACTACTGCAACCCCCACCCCGCCCCTAAAACTCAAACTACCCCCAACCCCCCACCCCTGCCCCCAAAACTACCCGTCCCCTAAAACCTAAAACTACCCCGACCCGCCACCCCCATCTCAAAAAACTAAAATTACCCAGCATCCCTGCTCCTAAAACTACTGTGGTTACACCACCAGTCCCGCCCCGCCAGTAGGACATCGCCCACCATATTATGGGCTATAATGCAGCCTGGCGGTGTGCTGCCGGTGGGGCGCTGCTGGCGGGCACTGCCGTCAGTGGAAGCGCCCCTTCCCATTCCCAGCCAGACGACCCGCTCCCGGGAGCAGGTAGGGTGATTGTCCGACAGAGGAGGGGGGTGGGAGGATGGGGGTGTAGTGTGTGCATGTGTGAGTGTGTGCTGTCTGCATGTGTGCATGAATGTGTGTATGTGTGGTTGTATACATGTCTGAATGTTGAAGTGAGTGCATGTCTGAATGTAAGTGTGTTTGTGTGTGAGTACGCATGTTTGGATGGGTGTGAGCATGCATGTTGAACGCATGCATGAATGTTTTTGTGAACGCATGTATTGATGCATGCTTGAATGCGTGTATGAATGTTGTTGTGAATGCATATATGGATGCGTGTGACTGGAGGCATGTATGTAAGTGTAGATGAATGGGTGTATGTGTGGTGCATGTAGGTGTCTGTGTGCATGTATGCGGAGAGGGGGTGCTGTGGCTGAAGAGGGGGTGGTGGGTGCTGTGGCTGAAGGGGGTAGCAGGTGAGGGGAGGGGGGCACTAAAGGGAATTGTGGGGAGGAGAGGTCTAGTGCTTGCTGGAGGGTGGGGGAGCTCTCTATCGGTAACATGGAAGGAATTTCAGGGAGAAGGTTGTCTGGCATGGAACTCCCATTTGAGGTGTACTCACCTGGGGGGATAGTATTTGTACAGTGTGTCTAGTACAGGGACTGGCAGGACTGCAACGTACAAAATGCCCTATTTCTATAACTACATGCACAAGCACAGTATCCTCTTCTCCAAAGAAAGTCCTCTGTCCATTACCAAATGAAAGTAACTCAACTGGGGGGATAACATTTGTCAAGTAATGAGGAGTAGTGAGAGTAACAGGACTGCAACTCCCAGCAGGCACTGTTCCTCCAACTGACCTGTGTTCTCTCCTTAAAAGCCCCCTGTGTTTTAACTCTACATTGAAGTGTACTCACCTGGGAGGAAAGCATTTGTAAAGGGTGTGTAGTATAGGGAGTGATGATGACCTGACTGCCAATGCCAGGAGGCCCTGTTTCTGGAAAACAAAAAAGCACAGTGTCCTCTTGTCTAAGGACCCCTGTGTCTCAAGCCTCAATTGAAATCCACTAACCTGTGAGGATACCATGTGTACAGTATGTGTAGTACAGGAAGTTACATGACTGTAACCCACAGTTGGGTCTCTCACTGTCACTTCAACCACCAGCCCAGTGTCCTCTTCTCTAAAGACGTTTGTTTGGGAAATCACACATGAAGGCCTTCATTTTAACGTCGGCGGTCTTTTTGGAAGACCACCGAGGTACCGCTGTGCTGAAGTCTGCCAGTGCAGGTGGTTTTCCGCCCAGCGTATTATGACTGCTGGCAGCCCTCCGTCCTTTTTCGGACGGAAAGCCGCCAGCAGCCATACTGGCGGTCGGCGGTGAAGTGGAGGCTGCTCCACCGCCACGTCATCAGGACACCGCCACCGAATCACGTCCCATGATTCGGTGTGGTGGTGTTCTGGTGATGGGGTGCTGGTGGCGGAGGAGCCCCCATGGATCACGTTCCCTCCCAAAGGATCACCAGACCAGATAAGGGGGGTGTTAGGGGAGGGGGTGGGGGGTGTTGTGTGTTGTGTGCGTGCATGGGGCTGTGAGTGTGTAGAGGGAGTGAATGAGAGCGTGTATGCATGCGAGGGGTGTTGTGTGTTTGAAAATGTGTGCGTGTCTGTCTGTTTGTATGTCTGTGAGTATGTGTGCGTGTATGTCTGTATGTATGTGTGCGTGTATGACTGTGTGTGTTTGTTGGTATGTTTGCGGGTATGTGTAATGGTGGTGTCTGTATGTGTGTAGGGTGGGGGTGTGTTTTGATATGGGGGTGGGGATGGGGGTCCTGCCACCTTTGGGAGGTGGTAGGGGGGTCGGGGTGTGGGCGAAGGACTCTGGGGAGGGGGAGGAAGGTGGGGGAGACCCCTATCAGTGCCAGGGAAGGAATTCCCTGGCACTGATAGTGCCTACTGCCATGGATTTTGTGGCGGTATAGAACCCCACGAAATCCATGGCGGTATGCGGGGTCGTGATACCGCCGGCAGTGTTGTGACATCCGCTGTTCTGGAGACTAAAGTCTCTAGCCCAGCGGTCATTACCACCCTGGCGGTCAAAGCAGATAAGTGGCTGTTTAGCATGGCGGTCACCACCATGCTTGTAATGCCATTTTTTCTTCCGCCGGCCTGTTGCGGGGTATTACCGCATTTTCTCCACCGACCGCCAGGGTTGTAATGAGGGAGGAAGTGTACTCAGCTGGCGGAATGACCTTTCCAAGTGTATGAAGTAGAGAGAGTGACATGTCTGCTAAGGCCAGGAGGCTCTGCCCCACAAATTCCAAACACAAGCCCAGTACACACTTGTCCAACTACCCCTGTTCATTAATTCACAAAGGAAGTTTACTCCCCTGGGAGGATAATATTTGGCTGGTGTTGGGAACTAGGGGAGTGACCTGAATGTAAAGCTCAATGGGCCCTGTTTTGCTAACTCCAATCACCAGCCCAATGTGCACTTGCCCCAATGCATCTCTTAGTGAAATCCCAAAGGAAGTTTACTCACCTGGGGGGATAACAATTGTTAATTGTTGGGAAGTAGAAGGAGTGATCTGGCTGCAACTACCAGGAGGCACTGTTCAAGTGACTCCAAATAGCAGAACAGTGTTCACTTGTCCAAAAACCCTTGCCTGCTAACTCTCAATTGAAGTTTACTCATCTGGGAGGGACCCAGATACAGATCATCCTCAACTCAGAGATGTGGCTGATCACCTAGCTCCATTTTGAATTGCTAAGTAAGATTAAACTATTGGGGACAGGCAGGACACCTTACCCAGTGTGCAACATAAATGATCAACTAGGCCTCAAGGTGTATCACATGAATGGTATTGGCTGCAGACACATTCACAATGCACCTAGCACATGAAGACTCTATATACATATGCAACAAACTCCTTCTTCGGCCTGCATAACATTCAAATAGGGCTTGAAATGAACAAAGCCGCATCCTGCCCAGCCACTGTCTTGCCAGCACTGCTGGCAAGATGTAAATCTCTGCCCATCCTTCCAATTACCAATGTACAGCTACATTCTGCAGCTGTTGAACTTTTACTAAATTGGCATGCTCTACAAAGTCAGCTCAAGACAGCCAATAACATGGGTACCTTTCACAATAGGATCACCTGCAAATTAACTATGTATACCAGCTGTGCAAAATGTCACTGGTAACTTTTGGAGGTAGATGTCGCAATACCACCAGTAACATTGTATCTGTCACATCAACAGGTAGAGCTGCCACTGGTCATACAGAGTCCACAGACAAAGACTGCCACCATCCCCCAGATGAAGCCCTTAGTGAACATGACACCCCTGAATGTCTGGCCATTGAGGAAAGATCTGGCCCATCTGGGCAATCTGGACAGACCCCCTACAGTGAGTGTCAGTGTGCCAACATCAAGACCTCCCAGCCCAGTTGCCTTGACATCACAGGCAAACCATTTGCCTCCCAACCTGTGTCCCTAGGACAGTGCCCACAATCTCGTGCCCCCCGTCCAAGAGCCAGAGTTGCAGCCAGCCCAACACCTCGGACAATGATGGTCCTAGAACCAGTGGAGGGGGTAGCCTGTGGCATGGGCTGAAGCCCGTGGGGGTGGGGTGCATGGGAGGAATGTTGTTGGCCTCAGGGGAGAGGCCACTGGAGCTTCTTCAGGTCAGGACATCAGCCAAGTCTTGGGGGTCTATCAAGAGTCCCAAGGAGTGATGGGGCAGACACTTATCGAAGTCCATGACATCAAGCAGCTGCAGAGGGACATCCATAGGGATATGCTGCAACAGTGGGAGGCCACCAATACTAACCTGGCTTCCCTAACCAGGGTGTTGAGGGACATTAACAGTACCCTGATCAGGATCGTCAGCAACACTCTACCACTTCCTTTGGCACAGCAAATCCAGGCCCATCGTCATCGGTGACACACACTGTAAGGGAAGCCCTGTCAAAGGAAGAACCCACTACAGACACCCTTGCCTCTGTAGCTACAACTCAACCCCCACGTAAGCGGTGATGTCCAGCAAATAATTAATGAGGTGCAGATGGCCAGACGGCTACCACTACCAGCAAGTATCCTCTTCCTGAAGGAACTAATTTGTGTGCCACATTTTTCACTCTGTTGACTGATCTTTAACCACCTTCTATTTCCTATGGAACTGGACTTTGAAATTACAGTGCTGGGGCATCTACTCCAATGATTTCATCAATAATTACTGAACCCTTCACTTTCCTTTTCCATCATAGCCCAGTGTTAGTTTATGCACAAATGTTCAATAAATCCACCTATCGCAAAGTATGTGTCTGTCTGCTACTGCACCAATTGTTGCTATGTAGAGATGTGAGAGCATGTGAAGCAAATGATGAAGACACAAGATACTAGTGCAAGGAGGGATGTGTCACAGGTACATTGTCCTGCTAATGATTACTACCAACACACACAAACGCATTGCTACAAGTGTCTAGTCACACCAAACAGTTTATTTCACCATACAGCACAAAGGCTATCCATATGTTTGGACTGTCAGAGCCAAGAAGGGCTGACTCATATTGGGTCAGGGTAGATTTACGGGGGTATAGTCCTACAGAACACAGACAGTAAGGGCCTTGTTAGACATTGTCCTGTTGAATAGGGATGTGGTGTCACCAGCTTGGGCCTTATCACACTCAAAAAACAAGTAATCCAACATCACATGATCCAAGATACAGACAGAAACCAGTGCAATGTTCACTGATCACAGGTTCCTCATCATCCAATGACCATGCATCTTGTGGACAGACACAGACATATGTTAGTGTTGTGGCACAGGCAATGTGGCCTGCAATAATGAAACACATCTATGGCTACAGACAGGTCATGCAAGAATAGTGTTTAGCCTATGTAACGGGTGAATGGCTCGCACTTAAAGACAACATATTTCATGTCACATGTTCACACACGTGTAGTAATGGGTCCACCACAGCATACTACAAAAGTAAAATGTTCACTTCAGCACTTCCACCCGCACACTGTCCAAGCTGATTTGGCACAGGTCTCATACACTCCAAATCTGGGACAAAATCTGAGACCCACATTACCTGGAACAATCCATGTCAACTTCCTATGTCGGAACAGCAACAGATACCTGCCAATGTCACAAATTTGAAATGCCCACCTGAGGATGGAAGGGTGAAGGTTACTGTACAAAGGCAAAAAAGGGACATTGTTTTGGAAATCATACTTATTACACATATGACATAGTAAGGATCTGCACATAAAGTGACGATGCAATGAGACTGACACAACCAAAGCAACATCATCATGGTGTAGATGTCAGATGCAAACTCTTCAAGCACTCAGTATTGCTGAACGTCAGCTTCCCAGTATAATGGCAAGACACTCAACTCCACATTGAGGCCATACATTTTGGAATATATAATGAGGTCTTTATGTGCTTAAATTGGGTGGGGGAGGGGATATCCTAGAGCGTCAGCCGTTGTACCTACATAATATATTTAGAAGACGTCATTGGAGAGGGGTTATAGTGGTTTTTGCACCTCGCTTATATGCTTTGTTACATTTACATTTAAGAATGTGATGCCTAATTCCAGGTCTATTAACATTTATTTTAATTGATTTGTACTTAGTATGCTCAAATAGTTTTTCTTAGATTTAGGGCTTTGCTGCTACCAATGGATAGTGGGTTACTACTTAGATGGTGCGGACGCTTATTTATATTTTGTTCTTTCTTCTCCTATATTGTTCACTATGGATGATGCATGTTATCTTATTTAGTTTTTGATGATGCTTGTGGGATAATTTTAATACAAGGTTCAGGACTTTTTTGGCAGCAGATAGGGGTATTATAGATTGGTGTAAGGTTTTGGTGGGTATTTGTTTAGTCTGGCATATATGAAACGGCAGTTCTAAGCAGGGACATTTTATCACTTTCAACATGGCACTCATAGTTATGTTTTTTAGTCCACTTTCTATGTCTATTTATCGTGCTTAAATGGGGACTTTTTACAGGCGATAGGGCTAGTCAATTGAAGTGTACACGCCGTAGTTCAGAACGTGAAATCTACTATTAAACTTTATTATCGTACGGAGACTGATGTTTGCAGGTAGGTACATTAATTGTAGAGTCATAAATGTTTTTGTTAAGGATTATCGTTCCTGAGTGGTTGGGTAATTGTAGTGGCAAGTATGAAGGATGCAAGGGAGCCGGATTTCATGTTAATATCTTTTATTCTTGCCACAAGAAGTAAGGCCCACGAGGGGCCGGCCGGCCGCAACACCGCGCTTTGTTCGCGCCTCTGCCTTTCCGCCGCGCCGCCCCCTGACGTCACGACCGTCCTCGCTACGGATTGGTCGTGGCGTCATGAGACGCCTAAACATAGAAGACAGACCAGTTCTGTCCCTACGGCCTCGTACGTTAACTCACGTACGACATCTCCCTTTTCAACAGAACAAGAAAACTTAAGGAACTTCACCTCATAACAAAATCTTCGAACCTCTTGGGGGCTCGGATACGCCTAATTGGCCTGCTCGGAGTAACATACTGAAGTGAATTCGACTTGACGGCGCACGCACCCTCTCGGCTTGACACCATTACATTGTGACTGTCGCTCTCCACAGATTCGGGCCTGCAACCATTCTGTCCTGAGGCATCCGTCAAGCCACGCCATGCCTTCTCGCATCGCTCTGCACTCCCCTGTCCACTTATTCCTCGCCTGGAAGGCGTATTCGCATATTCCTCCTCATCAATGACTACATCCCTGGCTTCGTGAGTTTGCCACTCGTCAACATCATCCGTGCATTCGGCCCCATCCACACGGACATCTTTCATGATGATTTTCTCTTGACCAGCCTTGAGCCTAACTATGTCGTCCTTGCTCCGCCACCCCGCTCCTTCCACACAGACTGCCCCTCTTGTCACTCCTTGCACACGCACCGGGGTTTGAAACACAGACTCCCCCTTCATCACCCTGTTGGGTTTCTTCACCAATACCCAATCCCCTTGCGCTATATTTTTAGTTTTGGCTCTATTCGCCATGTCAGCGTGCCGCTTATTGTTTTCCTGTTTGGCCACTATTCTTGCTTTGACTCTCAACCTCTCATCAGATTCTGCCTCAATTTCCCGGTTCATGTCATACCACTTATTGAATTTGGGGGTAAGCTCACTCATGCATCTTCTCCCTCTAATCAAATAAAACGGAGTGTGTCCAGTAACCTCACTGGGCGTGTTGTGGAAAGTGTGCACCTTGTCCGCCAGAAACGCTTTCACATTCATGTTGGAAGCGATCGCCTGTTGCACGCCCTCTTTGAGGAATCTATTCATACGCTCAACCTGCCCATTGCTCTTCGGGCTGTACAGCGGGGTCTTCTCCTGCTTAATCCCCAACCTGGACAGAAAATCCGTCATCTGCCTGGACACTAGCTGGGTGCTGTTGTCCGACACCATGATCTTCGGCTGTCCCTCAATCGCGAAAATTTTCGTCAATGCCTTGATCACTTCGTTCAGTGGTAACTTCCCTGACGAACTTGTAGTGAATCCATTTGGAGAAGTAATCCGTAAGGACGATGAGATGTCTACACTCGTCAGGTAGCATTGTAAATGGGCCCGCAAAATCAATGGCAATCTTGTTCCATGGGCCAGCAGGAATGTCCACCAGCTGCAACTCTCCTTTTGTCGTCTTCCAGTGCTTATCGGCCCTTAAGCACGGTCCACACCGATCAATGAATCTGCTGACGTCGCTGCACATCCCTGGCCACCAGTAGTACTGCTTGAGGAGATTCTTTGTAGCGGTATTGCCCGGGTGGCCCTTATGGGCAATCCTGATTAGCTTGTCTCTTAAATTTTCCGGAGGTACAAACAGCTCGTGTCTCTTCACAAAGCCGCCTTCGATGGTGAGTTCGGAACTAATCTGTTGGAAACTTCTGAGTGCCCCGTGCAAGTTCCGGATAGGGGGCCAATGAGCCTTCATGTGGTCCATCACCCTCCGCATAGTCACGTCCTTCTCCTGAGCCGTCAACCATTCTTCCTCTGATATGGATCCCTCGCACATGGCTGTTGCGTCAACCATTGCCAAAACGCACTCCGTGTCGTCCAGGGAATCATTCTCCTCATCCGGGATCGGTATGCGAGATAGGCAATCCGCCCTGCAGTTGAGACCCCCTTTGATGTGTCTGACGGTGAAGTGATATTCTTGCAACTTAGACAGTAGACGTAGGAGCCTCGAGCTGGCTTTGCCATTGCCACGTCCTTCACCGTTCATCATGTATATCAAGGGTTTGTGGTCGGTGACTAATTCGAACTCCCTGCCCCACAAATAATTTCTCAGTTTCTCCACGGCCCAGACGCACGCGAGCGTCTCCCGCTCGATGGTGCTGTAGTGCTTCTCTGCTTCGCTCAATGACCGCGATATAAATGCAACAGTGTTCTCCTTCTTCCCTTGGAATTGGCAAAACACTGCACCGATTCCCTTGGTACTAGCGTCAACCGTGATTACATTCCGGAGGTCCTTGTTGTACGGTCGTAATACTGGGGCCGCTGCGATTGCCTGTTTGACGGATTCGAAGGCAGTGCTTTGTTCCTGTGTCCACGTATATTTTTAGTTCTTCCGTAGCAGTTTCCTTAGAGGCTCCACAGTGGTTGCGTATCCTTGCATGAACTTGGAATAGTATTCGCTGAGTCCCAGGAACGATCGCAAGGCGTCTTTGTCTCCTGGGCAAGGGGCATCTCGTATGGCCCTCACTAAATCATCTTTCGGCGCAATGCCATTTGGGGTAAGCACATGCCCTAAGTATTCTATCTTGCCTTCCATGAATTTGCACTTGTCTTTGGAGACTGTCATCCCCCTTTTTTGTAGCACCTCCAACACTCTGCGCAGCAGTTCCAAGTGCCCCTTCTCGTCTTCCGTGTGTATCAGAATGTCGTCCTGAAATGCTTCAACCCCCTTCATATCGCAGAAGAGGAGGTCCATTAGCTTTTGAAAGACGCCCGAGGCCGATGCAAGGCCGAATGGAAGACGGATGTACCTGTATGCTCCAAACGGGGTAATAAAGGTGGTAAGTTCCTTGGATTCCTCCGTGAGAAATACTTGGTGGTATGCAGACTTCAGGTCTATCAGGGTGAAAAACTTCGATCCTGCTGTGGCCGACAATATCTCCTGAATGTTGGGCAGAGGATGGCAGTTCACCAGGATATTTCTGTTCAGTGATCGCAGGTCTACACACAACCGAATGTCCCCTGTCCTCTTCTTCTTGGACACCACGATTGCGGACACCCATTCTGATGCACCTGCTTCCTCTATTACTCCTTCCCTTTTCAGCTTATCAAGAGCAGCCTTAAGCTCCCCCCTTACAGAAAGAGGAATCGTTCTGACTTTGTGCTTAATTGGTAGGGCACCCTTTTTTAACCGTATAGCATGCACAAATCCTCTTACACACCCTACCTTGTTTTAAAAAACGGAGTCAAACATTTCGAGGACCTCAGCTAATCCATCATGTAAATCATCAGGCTGCACATAATTGACCCAGTCATCTCTCAGAACTATGGGATCTTCTGCCCCAGGGACTAGCATCACACCTAGCTTCGCCAGGTCCTTCCATCCCACAAGGCTCCTCCCATTTTCAGCCACATATATCTTTGTTCTCACAGTGCGCCCTCGAAAGGTGAGGGAGTCCCAGAAGTAACCTTTCATCACTATGTCGTGTTCCCCGAAGGCCTTTGGACTCACATCCGTCTCATGCAGTCGTACATCTTGCCATTTCGAATCAAATGTCCTATCAGAGATCAGGGTAAGGGGGGAACCAGAATCAGCCGTAAATGGCAATTTTATCACACCAATCATGACGGAGCCAATGGGACCCTTCACTCTACCGTCCTCACCATCAATGGACAACACAATGTCCGCATCCGCATCGGTGTCACTCTCGCTTACCGAGCTCACTTTCATGCCCGTATTATATTTTTTTGCTTTACATACTGCCGCAAAGTGGCCCAACTTCCTGCATTTAGAACAGCTTTTGTGCACGGCAGGGCAGGCCCTGCTATCCGCTAAGTGATCCTTTGACCCACATCTAAAACAGACGAGCTGCCTCCTGCCTCCCCCTCTATCACTCGCCGCCCTGTCTGAAGCCTTGGGCACATGTTTACGGCTGTCCTGTACATAGAACACATTTGAAGCCTGACTAGTGTTCGCCAGTTCCTTGGAAGATACCATGGAGCGTTCCACTGCCTTTGCAATGGCTATTACGTCCTTCAGTGAAGGATTCCTGCTTTAAAGCAAACGTTCCTGCACTTTCTTTGAATGGCAGTAGAACACCACCTGATCTCTAATGTACGTATCAGTCATCGCTGCAAATTCACAATCTTGAGCTAGAACACGTAGACATGCAATATACTCTTCGATAGTCTCTCCTTCCTCTTGTTTCCGCAGTGCGAATTTATGGCGCCCCACCATGATGTTGCACTCCTCCGCATACTGCAACTCAAGCCGCCGTACAGCCTCCTGGTACTCATTCAGCAGAGCTGTGGCTCCATGGGGATTCACATAAACCGGCAGGCTATCGAAAACCTCTTGTCCAGCCTTCCCCAACAGTCCGAATAACAAAGACTTTTTCCGTTCGGGGCTATACCCCTGACCATCAATTGAGATAATATAGTTCTCAAATGCGCGCAGCCATCCTTTCCACTTCATGCATGGCTTACCAGGAGAGTCCAGGAAGATAGGAGGTACGCAGATATGACCTGTCTGCGACATGGCCGGAAAGCGGGCGCCACACTTGGAAGGACCGCGTGATACAGGTGCAGCATCCACTATGGGAGGCTACTGGGCTGCGCAGAATGGTAGGAGTCGTCAAAATCAATCGTGTGGAGATCGCAGCATCAGCGCCTTAGGGGTTGCATGTAGTCTCACGTGAAGAGATATCAGCGCTTTCCACTGGCCTCCCGAAACACCAGGTAAGGTGGGCTACACTCGTGGGCCTTGGTAGAAGCTGTGACCCTCGCCGAAATTTGTAGTGGCAAGTATGAAGGATGCGAGGGAGCCGGATTTCATGTTAATATCTTTTATTCTTGCCACAAGAAGTAAGGCCCACGAGGAGCCGGCCGGCCGCAACACCGCGCTTTGTTCGCGCCTCTGCCTTTCCGCCGCACCGCCCCCTGACGTCACGACTGTCCTCGCTACGGATTGGTCGTGGCGTCATGAGGTGCCTAAACATAGAAGACAGACCAGTTCTGTCCCTGCGGCCTCGTACGTTAACTCACGTACGACAGTAATTTTTTGTTTGTTTCACGTAGTGAGGATTGGCTCTTCTGGCGTTTTGTATAAGGAAGCTCGAAGCAGCTTTCTGGATGTTTCTTTCGATACTTTCGCTTTGAATTTCATTAAAAGGTATGTTGTACTTGAGTTTACTATTGAGTGCTAAGGTATCTTACTACTCTAGTGTTTGGGTGATTTTATTGGTATATGTGCAACTCGGACTTTATTTGGCTGCTTGTTTTAGGGTGTTGTTTATTTTCCTAACACACATTCCGGTTACGGGTGTCGCTCTAGGATTCTCTTTCTCTCCACCTCAAAGGCTATATTTTCTTATTACGTTTTCAAGCGTTGTTGTTTTGGAATTTCTCTGGTGACAGTACCTAAGTTACAGCAATATTTAATGGAAATAGTACTCATTTTCTGAATGTTGGCATGAGGTTTGGGTTCTCTTTGTACTCTATGTTCAAACTTATTATGAATTGGCACTTTGGGTGATGGATTCAGCAAACTTTTCATTATGTTTGTTACTTAATGTTTCAACTTTTTATTTGTTATCAATAGGTATTTACAAAGAATTAAATTATATGCCCTGAGGAAGTCAATGCAAATATTTTTGCTTGACGAAACACGTGTTGGTGTTGTTTTGAAGACTGGTATTTTCGACTCCGGCCAAGGGAAACATTTGGCTGTGTTTTGAAGGCTTTTGATTTGGAACTTGTGAATAAATAAGCAATTGGACTAAAACTGCAGATTTTTGTTTATTTAGCCCTTTCCAACATGGAGAAGATGTATGGACACTCGAGATATGGACATTAATACCCTTTTTATTTACACGTAGTGCCTTGGAATACTTGTGTTGACCCTTGATATTCTCCCAGGAGAATTTTGGAGGAGTTGGGACGACCCTCCTTCCAGGAGCACTGTGTTAACATTAGTCCAACAATGAATTAATGGTGTAGTTGCTGTGAGCGCCATGCCTATATGTCTTTTTCTCCCCTTGTTGCTGGTGATTGAGGTCCTAACCCTGTATGGACACCTCTGTGGTGCACCATAGGAGCAGGTAAGTGTCACCTGTGCACAGCTTTCGATGCACCTAACCATCATTTCCCCTCTCGCAAACTAGACTATACCCAGGTGTGGCAAGTCCTGCACTCATGTGCCTGTTGGTGCAGTTGGTCTGCCATCAATGGGAGAGTCAATGTGCATGTATTGGTGCCAGTGCCACATGTTGACTTCAGTCACAATGTAGTGTGTGTGCGTTCATTGTGTTCCATGATCCACCCTGTGTTGGATGCACATAACTAGTTGAGGTCACATCACAGCCAAACACTGACATCTCTATCCTCATGAATGTTGCATAAGTGAGACTACATGTACGTGAAGGACAGCATGAGCATCTTCTTTGTGTCAGTTGTGAGTAATGTGAGCTAAGTGTCACAGAGATTTCTTAGCACATCTGCCCTTGCTAGACTATTGTTTGTAAGTCATGTCATCACTGTATCTGTCCTCCAGGTTGTCATAAACATCAAATGCCAATTTGCTGGTTCCTACATGATGTACTGTTATGCATGGAGGTGATTGAAACAGGATGTCATGTATGTTCTGACTGCTCAGCCTGCAAAGACCAGGGCTTGTCACATGCATGGGGACTCTGTTGCTACACAACTGTGGCACTGTGCCCACTCCCGGTACACCAGCATATCCTGTGATATGGCAAATATGAGGCTCAGATGTAAAATGCAGTCCAGAATGCCTCATTCCTTTGCTCAGATTGGGAATGGCTCCAGAGGTAAATTACTGATCTACTCCACATGTGCGCTCGGTATCATTGTCAATGTGTGTTCCTGACTCCTGACAGGTCCCTTACTCCCACATCCCTGTTGTCACCTTCATACAGGTCACATCAGTCTTATGCACACTCATAGAATAAATTACAGTCTCATAGTGCAAACAGTGTGTTGATTCCAGGGAGACTATGATGTGTGACGTAGCTTGGTCACATAGCAGAAACTGGTCAATGCATGCCTTAGTTTTTTTGGATGCCATCTCTATAGGATAGACAAAATGTCTGAAAACATGTTCTGTGGTACAGGTAGATATCACAGAACCCCACGTTGTTTTTTGCAAATGTCCACACATGGACAGGGCAATCAATTTCTGTGCCCACCATGGTGGTTCTTTCATAGTTACCCATTTGTGATTTTGGAGATTGTACTCTGACAGTAGCCTGTAGGGAATGCATGCAGAGAGTCATAATCACAGAGTGTGGCTGTGTTGGTCCATTCATACCAGAGGAGTCTACCTTGCAATAGCCACAGAGGTGTGATGTGTCTCATAGTGGCTCACATGTCAGTCAGGTTGCTAAGGCACATCCCACAAGATTGTATTAAGCCTGCCTATTCATTGTAGGGCATGAGCAGGGTGGTGGGTTGATCAGTAGATTGGAAAATGTATGCCTTGAGTCATGTCCATGTACTTATTGGCTTGAATGTGTCACAATTGGGGAGTGTTGACAATGTGGGAAAGTAATATCTTGATGAAACTGACATGCGTTAGACTGAACTATTTGTGATGAGACTTGTGATCATGATCACTTGATTTGTCAATGGCAAGACGGTGTAGACCCTGGGGGTCACAGCCGATGGAGCACCCACTGCAGAAAGAGGTTGGATGACCTGAGCTGCTGGGCCCGGAAGATCACAGAGGATCAGCTGCGGCTGTCCTCCCAATGTGAGCTGGGTGCCTGTTGGACAATGAATCTCCTAATGACCTGCATTCTGGCGGTGGCCTATCCGGAGATTGATGGGCACTTGAGGGCAGCACCGCAGCCACAAGGGGGTAAAGTACAGGGCATATTTTTGTCTGTCCCACTGCCAAGTGATTGAGTGAGGATATGACTGTTCCCCCTGACGATTATAGATGAGCCTCTATGTCACACAGTGGAGGAGAGATTGTTTGTGTTGACATGTTATGTATTTTGTACTGCTGTGCCTTGCCTATTGGAACATGGACCAAAGGAAAAATTGTGGATGGAATCCTCATACCACCTGCTCTGTAAAGAGCACAAATGGCAGTTTACATTGGTCAATCAAGTACTGATTGGTGTTGTAGTGTGTGTAATTTCAAAGCAACAGATGACTATTCCACAGTGTTTCAGTCCACAGATAAGTAGGTGATGGATCACTGTCCTCAGCCTTGTGTTTGTTTAAATGTGTATGTTGGCATCTGCCACCCAGAATCTTGTTTTCTCAGTGTATGATGGTTGCTGGTGCCTCACTGCAGCCTGTAATATGGAGGTGTCCACATACATGTGATAGGGCTTATATTGTTCTTTGGATGCAGCTATCGGTCACTACTTTCCCTTGGTAAGTGAGGAATGTACATTAACATGATTTATGTGCCATAACTGTTGCCACAATTCCTTGTGCCTATATGTGAGCATGTGTCACTTTCACTTTAGGAAACATGTGTAAGCTGAAGTTTTATGGATGGTCTACAAATGTTGATGGGATGAAGTCTGTATTCCCTCACCTATCTGTGCATGTCAAACTGTTTCTGTAATGTTGTATTTCAATAATTTTATAGTTCATATTGTGCCACATACAGGAGTGTGTCACCACTGTTCATTGACTGACACATTCCCTCATGCATCATAGCATGTTATTTGGGATGTGCTACTGTATGTATGTATGTATTTGGTATTTATAAAGCGCGTTTCGGCAAAAAGCATTGGAGCGCTCAAAAGGAGAGAAGTAAGTGTCACATCACAAAGATAAGAAAATGAAAGCTGAATTAGCATGGAAAAAGCCAGGTTTTAATTGATTTTCTAAAATGCCTTATCACCCCATGTTGGACTTTTGCTTATGCAGGGTCATCCTGAATCTTTTTGCCTCCTGCCCCCTATTTTTTTCTGACCTGTCGCTGTTGGCTTTTGAACTCTGAGCACTTTCCCACTGCTAACCAGTGCTAAAGTGCATATGCTCCCCGTGTAAATTGTATGTAATTGGTTTATCCATGATTGGCCTATTTGATTTACTAGTAAGTCCCTAGTAAGGTGCACTAGAGGTGCCAGGGCCTGTAAATCAAATGCTACTAGTGGGCCTGCAGCACTGGTTGTGCCACCCACATAAGTAGCTCTGTAATCATGTCTCAGACCTGCCGCTGCAGTGTCTGTAAGTGTATTTTTACACTGTAAATTCGACTTGGCAAGTGTACCCACTTGCCAGCCTAAACCTTCCCTTTTCTTACATGTAAGGCACCCCTAAGGTAGGCCCTAGGTAGCCCCAAGGGCCGGGTGCAGTGTATGGTTTAGGTAGGACATATAGTAATGTGGTTTTATGTCCTGACAGTGAAATACTGCCAATTTTGTTTTTCACTGTTGCAAGGCCTGTCTATCTCGTAGGATAATATGGGGGCTACCTTTAAATATGATTAAAGTGTAGATTCCCCTAGAGAGTAGATGGACATGTGGAGTTTGGGGTCCCTGAACTCACAATTAAAAAAACATCTTTTAGTAAAGTTGATTTTAAGATTGTGCGTTTGAAAATGACCCTTTTAGAAAGTGAGCATTTTCTTGCTTAAACCGTTCTGTGACTCTGCCTTGTTTGTGGATTCCCTGTCGGGGTCAGTTTGACAGTTGGGTTGTTTTTCACCTCGCACTAGACAGTGACACAAAGGGGGCTGGGGTGTAACCTGCATTTCCTGATTAGCCATCTCTGCTAGGAGGGAGGGGTGGAGTGGGCACTCTCATCTGAAAGGACTGTGCCTGCCTCTGACAATGCCGGCTCCAACCCCCTGCTGTGTGTCTGATGCCTTGCCTGGGCAAGGCAGGATTTCACAAGTAGGTGTGAGTCCCCTTTGAAGAAAGGTGACTTCAAAGACTAAAATGGGTATAAGAAGGGCACCCAAATCTACAGACTTTAGAAACACTTCTGGAACCAAGAGGAACCAATACCTAGAGAAGAGCTGATAGCTGAGGAAGAAGTGCTGCCCTGCCTGTGACTGTGCTTTGTGGAGCTTTCCTGCAGTACTGCTTCTGCCAGAGTAAGAGGGCAAAGGCTGGACTGTGTGTGCCTTCCATCTTGTGAAGAAATCTGCAAGGGCTTGAGTTAGAGCTTACCTCCTGTTGTTTGAAGTCTCAGGGACAGCAAAGACTTCTCTCTGCCAGCACCTGGAGTCTCTGGAGAGACGCCTGCTCTGACAAGTGGTGCCCTATCCAGTCCCTGGGCCCTTGAAAGGAAAGCTGGTGGAAATCCAAGGAAATCGACTTCGGACCGACCCCGCTGCTGAATCCGGTAACCCCGCCTGCACCTAATGCCGTGACCTTCGCTGGAACGCGACGCTCTTCGCAGGCCCGACACCGCAGCAGCCCCGCTGAAGTCCGCAACTCCGTGGAAGTCGGCGCACCACATCGTGACCGACGCCGCTCGAAGTGCGCGGATTCAGCGTTTCGCACAGACGCCGCGATCCCCGATTTCGCGCATCGGCTTGTTTTCACTCTTCACCAAAGGTACTGTACTTGGGGGTCTACACGACTCCGTGTCCGGCGCCGCTGGTGTCGGCTTGTTGGGAACGACTGCGTCACGATGCCGTGTTAACATCTCATCGAAGCATTTTTGTTTCTAAGCGCTATTTTTTAGTTTAATCTTTAAAAACTCATAACTTGACTTGTGTATGTCGGATTTTTGTCGTTTTGGTCTTGTTTTGTTTAGATAAATATTTCCTATTTTTCTAAACCAGTGTTGTGTCATTTTGTAGTGTTTTCATGAAGTTACTGTGTGTGTTGGTACAAATACTTTACACCTAGCGCTCTGAAGTTAAGCCTACTGCTCTGCCAAGCTACCAAGGGGGTAAGCAGGGGTTAGCTGAGGGTGATTCTCTTTTACCCTAACTAGAGTGAGGGTCCTTGCTTGAACAGGGGGTAACCTGACTGTTAACCAAAGACCCCAATTTCTAACACCCCATCTAACCCTGTTTGTTCGAGGAACCTGAATCCTAAAGGCTCCCATGGATCTGAGTTGTTGGCTAGGTCTGTACCAATATAGTCTAGAGGTTAAATATTCAGATCCTCTAACATAAAAAGCCTTATAGGTGAGGCATAAGGCTTTGAATCTAATACGCTTTGTTACTGGAAGCCAATGCAACTGTCTCAAGCTATCCCTGGTGGATGCTGAGCAGGGGAGGTTTAAAATAAACTGGGCGGCTGTATTTTGAATAAGCTGAAGCTTTATGAGTGAAGCATAATTTTCAGCATTCTCAAGGTCAAAAAACAAGTTTTAACAACCTGGTTAACCTGCGGCTTAAAAGTGAGACAGTTGTCAAAGATAATGCCTAAATTACAGGTGGCCACAGTAGGGACTGGGGTGGCTTCACATTCTGATGGCCACCAATGAGAGTTCCATAATTCTTAGCTGGTGCCAAAACACAGAATTTCTGTTTTGTCCCCATTGAGTTTAAGCCAATTTAGGCCCATCCACTTACTGATTTCTCGCATACAGTTGCTAAAACTCTCTGCCACTTTCTCCCAGGTTTTGGACACAGGAATGATAAGTTGCGTGTCATCAGCGTAGGAGGTGGGCATTGAGCCAAATTTACGAATAAGTCTAGCTTAAGGAGCCACATACAGATTGAATAATGTGGGGCTCAAAGATGAGCCCAGAGGGACTCCACATGGAAGGGAATAAGGGGGAGATTTAAAATCTCTGCAGCTCACTGTAATCAATCTATCTCTTAAAAACGATTCTAGAATCTTCAAAGCATTTTCTCTAATCCCTGCTTGATAAAGGAGGGATAACATAATCTGAGGTGAGATAGTATCAAAAGCTGCAGATAAGTCTAATAGAACTAATATAGCTTCCTGTCCCTCATCCACCAACCTACGAATCGTATCTGAGGTGGTGATCAATGCTGATTCCATACTATGAGCTTGTCTAAACCCGTGTTGTGAGGATCCAAATCCTCCTGAGGCATTCAGAAAATTGTCAAGTTCCAGGTTAATATGTTTTTCAAAGATGATTGCCTGAAAGGGAAGTGAAGAAATGGGCCGTAAGTTACTCAAATCATGTCTTGCTCCCTGAGGTTTCTTTTTCAAGGGGATCACAACTGTATCCTTCCAAGAGCGGGGATAAACTCCTGTGGATAAGACTTCACAAAAAAACGGGGTTAATGCCATTGAAAAGGGATCCGCAGCCTGATGCAAAACTTAAGGAGGACAAGGAGCTCTAGGGCAACCTGATTTAATTCCTAACATTATTTTTTTTATTTTTTTCAGGAGATAAAGGTTGGAAATTTGTTAGCAGGGAATAGTCAATATCTGTAGTTCTATTGACAGTATCCAGTGCCCCATCTGTCTCATCAGAGTGCTGGAAAGTTGAATGGATTTGTAGAATTTTATTTCTGAAGAAACAAGACACCTTATTACAGAACTCTTGAGAGTTCTCCTGTTCCAAAGAGGGTATAGGGGTTGTCAAAGTACATACAACTTTAAGAAGTTCTCTGGGGGTATTAGATGCTTCCTTAATCTTTTCAGTGAAGTAACCAGATTTAGCTTCAAAGATTGCTTCTTTATAATTTTTAAAACCTCTCTTCCTTTCTCAATTGGATTGGGGTCTAACTTCCATTGACATTCTTATTGTCGGTATTTCCTTTGACATTTCTTAAGATCCTTAGTGAACCAAGGATGCTTATCTTTTTTTAGTTCATGAAAGCTAATAGGTGGAGCTAATTGATCAATAGCCATAGTGATTCTCTGATTAAAGCTATCTGTAGCTGACAGGGGCTGATTTTGAGTACCGCCCCAACCAGCCTTCAACGCTGGTCCAAGATCTTCCTTCTTGATGCAATTCCAATGTCTGACCAGTTTTTCTTTAGATTCATGTGGCTTAAGGGGGCATACCTTGGTCAGCCTGAAAATTTGTAAATGGTGATCTGTCCAGCTGAGAGGAGTTTTTGTTAGTAATAACTGATCCTCCGCTCAAGTGAATATCCCATTCAGCAGATGGCCTTCTACATGAGTGGCAGTATTAACTTTTAATTCCCAGACTAGTGCTGTTATAAAGTGTAAAAATTCCTTAATGTGCAAGTTCTGAATGTCATCAAAATGAAGATTAAAATCTCCTAAAATAATAGCTTTAGGGGACAGAGTTAGAGGTTCTAGTAAAGTTGGCTATTGTGCAAGAAATTAGTGTAAGGGCCAGGTGGTCGGTAAACAAGCAATCCCTCTAATAGAATAGAACTATTTTGATATATTTTAAAATACATTGTTTCACATGTCTCGGAGATGGCCATCCCATCCCATAAGCATGTAAAGTGCGATTTACAGATGACAGCTAAACCTCCCCCTCTCCCGTTAGATCTATCCAATCTATAGTAAGCGTGTCCCAAATGAGTAGCTTCTATAAAGTCTGGGTTGGAGTCGGTCTTTGCCCACGTTTCTGTAATAAAAAGGCAATCAAGTTTGTGTTGCCTAATTAAAACTTCAGTTTCCTTTTTGTGCTTCACTAAGGAGAAAGCATACGTGAGAGTATCTTTAGTTAAAATAGAGTCCTAAAAATGCTTTTTACCTCCCAGGAGCAAAGGCTTGTTGCATGCCTCTATCTCATCCGGTATCTGGGGTGTTCAATTACACTGTACACAGTTCCATTCTTTTGGGTTATTTAAATCCATCTTATGAGTGCATGTACTACTGATTAGGGAGTGAAGAGTTTGTGTAGAATAGCATCTATGGTCAGTACCCAAATTAGAGGCATAGTCCCAGGCCCTCGGTCCCGTTCGGGCGCGGATTGGCACAGACAGGCTTGCCTTAAGTTTAAAGCTATAGACTAGACCAAATTAAATAGTAGCAAGCAATCAGTACTTACTCAATACTTTTTAGATGCGCGGCCGCATCTGATTCCAAAGATATTCCCACTGGGACTCGAAAGCCGAGGCTCACATGACCCGCAAGCCTCAGCTACTAGACCGCTAACCACCAAGAGTGGTTAGCGAGGTCGGACGGCCTCTAACAGGCCCTTATCCGCAGATACGTTAGGGTAAGACCCCAACAGAAAAGAAAAGCCCTTTTAAAAAAAAAAAAATGCTTCGCACATACCACACTTCCAATTAAAAAGAGTCCTAAGAACTTAGATAGGTTTAAAAATGACGTTTACAGCTATAGACTAGACCAAATTAAATAGTAGCAAGCAATCAGCACTTACTCAATACTACTCCAGAAGTAATGAGGGACATCACAGGTAGGCCTAGAGTTCAGATCCACAATGTGAATATCTTTGTGAATATCTTTGTGCTTGTTGTGGCATCATGTTTAAAAATACACTGCACATGTGTGAAGGATAAGGTGTGTGCCCTGATTGTTGGCATGCATGATAGAGTGAATTGCAGTTATGTTTTAGACACATGTTTGGGTACAGGCATGCATCCAAATACATCTGGATTTGCATAACCAGGATGGGGATGGTGATGTGCCTTCCCATTGGGAAACATGTTGTGGGTCTCCTAGAAGTCCTTGTTACTTCTGTGTCTCTCCAGCATGCAAAGGACTGAAGGCTTCTACTGAAGCACACAGAGTATGTCATTGTAAGGGGTGCTAGACATTAGTGGTTATGACCCTGGGGCTCACTGATTCATTGTGTTGTGTATTTTGAGGACATCTCTCCCTTACATATTGGACATTATGCCTGCAGTATTAATTTCCATGACACATGTGTGGCCTAGCTGAACAAAATTGATACTGCCTCCTTTTCTCTATTGGGACAATAATCACTTGGTGAGGTGTAAAATGTAGATTCTTTCCTAGTGTGGCATGGGTATTTCCATATCACCTTCTCCAGGCTATTGTACTTTTCCCATCAACATGTCTTAAGTTTGAACCATCATTTCTTATTGTTAGGTCATGGGGTATGTGACAAATGGATGTGTGTATGGCCTTGTACGGGATCTGTGGGAATAGACTTTGCATTGGCCTACATTCATATGCCAACAGGTGACTGTGGTCTTCTCCATAGGGGAATGCTTTTTGGGTGATGTTGTCTCCAAATGTCTGACTGGTCATGGTGATTGCACAACTTTAGCCATGCAATTGTAGTGTTGTGAGATCCTGATTTTCCTGTGAGCAATTGTTGCCAGTTCAGATGGCAGCATGCATTTATTATGGCACATGTATGGTCCATTTTGGTGGAGTTTCTTGCTGCGGCGTACTTGACATCAAGGTAATGTTTGCTAATTAGAGCTGTTGTTCAAGGATGTTAATGGACATATAATGACCCTATTTCTCTTTGTCTTTGCAGCATCAGCACCAGCAAGTGAAGGAGACGGGGCTGAGCCAAGTGGGGAAGCATCTGGCCACGGGACCTCGACTCAAGGCACCACTGACATAGAGGGACCCAGTGGCCCAGAGGGTGAGGGGAGTGCCACGTTTGAGACCGGAACATCCTCAACATATGATTCCTCCTCCAGTGGCCACTCCTTAGTAGTGGCGGACCCATCGGGGCATCCTACTGTACCGTTCTTATCCGCCACCCCCTGTTCTTTCACCGTCCTCCCTGTTGATCCCCACCTAGTTGTCTGTGTCTGCTCACCCAAGAGGGTGGGCATCTCCTTTGCCACAGGCACCTCTGCCCCAGACCCTGTTACCCTTGCTGCCCTCAGTGAGGAAGCTATTAACCTCCTAAGAAGTTTCTCTGTGGGTTAGACATCCATTTTGAATGCCGTCCAGGGATTGGCAACAAAACTCCAGCACTCCAACGCATTCCTGGATGGCATTCATGGTGCAATGGCTGGCCTACTTTTCAGGCTTTGTCCTCCTCACTGACAGCAGCCAGTCACCCCCACCTTCCGTCGCCCCCACCTCCCTATTCCCTACTCGGAATCTCTCCTTCCCCTACCTACCCAAACCACACAGACTGATCCGGAGACATCCACCTCAACATCCAAGAGGACACATACAAATAGCACAAGACACATGGCATGCTCACAAACAACAACCACCCACAGACACAGCAAGAGTCACAACTTCTCTTGACACAACCCACAGCATCACACACATCACATCCAGCGTACCCACAGGTACCACACCAACAGTCACTGACACACCCAACATACCCATCAAACCTGCAGACACCACCCCAGCAGGTCTGCAGACATCCACCACAAGCACCACACCCACAGACACTACAACTACAAACACAGACAGCCACCACATCCACCATACCTGCAGTCACCCCCCAACAGCCACATCACCCCCCAACAGTCACATACCCTACCCATCAGTGCATCCCCAGCCCCTCTGCCTCCCAGCCCCACACAACACACAAACGCCCACACTCACCAACCCAACATACACCCACCAAATACAAGCAGCATTCCCATGAGCACGCACCCACAACATCCACACCAACACAGCATATGACCACTCCCTCGACTTCCAAATCCCAACCACTTCTGATGACTGAGACTTTTTATGTTGGACCTTGAACTTTGCCCTCTTGCCTCCTTGCCCCGCACTAAACCCAAGAGGCTCCACCCACCTTCCAGGCCATCCCTCCTAACTCCAAGGCCTCCCATGCCCCACTGCAAGCACCCATACCTCTATCCCCCAAGAAGAAACCCCCCCCTCCTAAGAAGAAGCCAATCCCTCCAAAGTAGGTGACCACCCTCCCAAACCCAAGCCCAAGACCCCCTCCCAAACCCAACCCACCTCATCGGATAATTCGTGAGGTGCCTGCCTGCACCCTTGATGCCCATTCCTGTGGAGGTTACATTGCAGTTGCGAGTCAGTTTTAAGCACAACACTGTCCTATTATTGGTCTGGAATATAGACAGGCCAATGGCTTTTGGACATTAATAATATTTTTTTATAATAAACCCAAACAATTGGTTTGTTTGGGTAGACATTTGTACTGCAATTCCTTTTCTACCTTACTGTTGTTCCTAAGTGACTTGTGTTGTGTTGCGACAGTTAAATGTATTTCAGCATCTTTGCTGCTTCATTTGCTGTTGTTTGCAGTATGTGACTTTGTGGACAGTGCTGGTATCCCCCAAGACAAGGGTATGTGTTGAGTGTTTGTATATATGGGTGTAACTGCAATGGTGGTGTCATGGCATTGTGTACTGTTTGTCATGGTAAGTATTTCATCCTGTGTTGTCCAATGTTAGCATGTATAGTGTTAGACTTGTCCCGTGATATGGCTTGTGTATTCATCTGCTATATGTCAGCTTGAGGTTTGTTAGTGCAGACATGGACTGCTGTCACTTCGGCTAGCTTTGTTTGAATTTGACTGTGCATGTGTCCATTTAGGTGTGTGTCCGTTGCAGCTAGTTCCTGTAGAGGTATGTCCTATGCCGCTGGATTTGTTTTTGCTTGTTGGTTTGCACTTCCACATTGTGCAGATGGGCATGTCATTTGTGTCTAATACTGTTTGTCCTTGAGACACATGAGGGGCCCTTTTCTGTGCAGATGTTGTTGTATGGGCAATTACATGGTGATATGTGTGTCATGCAGCCTCCTCCCCTGAGCGTTACCTTCTGACTAACTCTTTTTAATGGAACCTAAGGCTCATATTTATACTCAGTTTGCGCTGAAATGGCGTAATTTTTTTACGCTAATTCAGTGCAAAGTTAACTCCATATTTATATTTTGAAGCTAGTCCCATCTTGTGTCAAAATATAGGAGTTAACGTCATTTTTGGGATGCGTGAAACCACCTTGTGTCAATGAGATGCAAGGTAGGCATTCCTGTCCAAAACATTTCTTTAAGCCCCTAGTGCCATATTTACCCACCCGTGGAAAAATTATGCACCTGTGGGAGGTGGACCCAAAAAATTACGTTAACCCTGATTTGCATAACATTTTAATGCCTTGGTCAGACCAGGTGTTAAAATGAGGCCCACACACTACTACTTAAGGAAAATACGCAGAAGCAACATTGGCAACCCAGAGGACAAGAGGGAAGTGATACTGCTTCAGCTCGGGAGATGACGTAGAGGACAACAACCACATCAGCAACCATCACCACTACTGCAGCAACCACAACCACCACTACACCCCCCACAAAGGCAATGCAGAAGGCAGGAGAGGATATTCAGGAATAGGACAACCCTCCTTGGCCTCAGGAAACAAGACCTCATTAGGAAATACTGACTCAACCGGCAAGCCATACTACGCCTGCTGCACCACATTGAGCCACAGATCACAGCCAGCCTGCAGACAGCACATAATATACCACCTGTCACAAAGCTGCTAGCTGTCCTCCATATGCTGACAAGTGGCTCATTCTATACAACGGGTGCACTGGTTGCTGGTGTGTCACAGATGTTTTTCTCGGTCTTCCTGCCGAAGGTGTTTGACGCAATCATCTCTCTGACACCCGCCACATCTGCTTTCCCAACACCCAGCAAATGGAGCAGGAGACAAAACAGGGATTTTACCAATTTGCTGGCTTCTCGCATGTGCTGGGTGCAATGGACTGCACCCATGTCCGACTTGTCCCACCTGCAGCAACAGAACATCTGTACAGAAACCGGAAGCATACGCATTACATAAATGTGCAGGCCGTGGTGGACCTTTTACAAACATTTTGGCCAAGTATCCTGGTAATGTCCATGACATCTACATATTCAGGCACAGCAGGATCAAAAAACACTTCCAAGATGGCCAACATGGCAATTGCCTACTTGTGGGTAAGTCAGCAAACCTAGCAATATACACACAACACACCAACCCTGTAGGACACACATGACAAACACCACTCCAAAAACACCTGGCCTAGGTTACACAGATATGAGGTAACAATACATATGCATCATGCTGCACTACAGCACAATTAGTGCACAGCACAAACACATACATCCACATGTACGTAACACACCCACAATTTGACAGGCACACCACGTAAATGACAGGTGGTGATATGTACCCTTTGCTAACAGAAGATGTCCATAAACCACTACAAGTGCCCACAGGTTGGCTACTACATACACTTCAGACACACATTATACCAAACAAAGAATAGCACATCAATATCAGTGGCATACACCATGCTCATTTAACAAAAGTCACATATAGCTACATACCCCTTAAATCATGTTGTGCAAGTCTCTGCCAGAACAAACATCCAATGCCAGACAACTGGTGCCTTTACCAACTACATCTCATCAACACATACCTGACTTACCTGTGGTGTGCATATACATCTATCTGATGCATTGGGCCACACACCTAAGAAAACACTATAACAGCCATCACATACCATGTGACATATTTGTGAGAAGTGGCACCACACCTACTGTAGTGCCACCTCACATTCACCACTTACTCACCCACAACACCATTATGTCTGTACCGTAAAAAACAAATGGCCCATCACGGGGCAGAGTCATTGTTAGACAGTGCAGAACATGGATGGTATAGTGAGACCGCGTAGACGTACTTAAGACATCACTGGCCTTACATGCACAGTGCTAAGGGACACATTTGCAAAGTAGCTGAGCCCCATCCCATAGTCTGCACTGTGCATGTGTCAACAGTGTTAATGATGATTCATGTATTGGAAGATAGGAGAGACACTGGTAGTAATGTTGATCATCCAGAAACAATGGGGAACACACCCTTGGACACCTAATGGCTGGCACAAACATCAGCTGCCACTCAAGATACTTATATATGTAAGAGCCCCTAGTGCCATTGTCATGACCTGCACTGAATGTACAAGTTGGCAGATGACCACTCTTTTGTGTCTTAAGCCACATTGTAAATAGGGCCCCACTTTGCGTGGAAGGGGGGTGCAATGTGTGTTGCAGTCGGTATGTCACCACAAGATACACAGCATGATGATGTTGACTCAGATGTAGGTGTCACCTAAAACCTGAGGCTGTGCCAACATCAAACACCACCCCAGGGGTGGCATTTGCAGGTTGCAATAAGGAAATTCACTGGCATTTGAACTCATATGAACATGCCACATATACATGCTGCATACTGCTGCACACACAGAAAGAGCTAATTGCCCATGAAAATAGTATATGTATAGGAAGATGTCCCTTCCTGCACAGATAACTCCACCTCCACAGGGCAGCCAGCCAAGCAATCCTGTGCAAGGTTGGCTGTGTTGGTGCACAGTTGCATGTTATGCGCCGGCGCAGTGGACAACAAAAGGTTGCCTTGTAACATATTACTCATGGTGCATTCCTGCATAGTGAAAATGATGCAGCACAGCGCTGCCAATTTTGGAGCTGTGTTGTGCACTGTGACTTACTCATTAAAATGGGCCTACGTGTTGCACTTCATCTGTACTGACACATGTCAAAATGGCTGGGATATCTAGGCTTTGTAGGGTGCTACCATGTTGTCACTACATATGACCCCAATATGTTGCAAGGATGTGTCGTGTCCCCTCTAGTGATAGAACACTGCTAACAAAGATTCACTACACAACACATGGTACATACATACTGAGCATCAGTTAGGAATCCTAATTATATGTCCCAGGTCCTTGAGCCAGTTCCCAAGATTGTCGTGTTCAACAACACAATGCTAGTAAAACTTAGCAAAAGGCCAGGAACTCACACCATACCACAAACGAGTCACAACCAACTCATACTGACAACTGCCATGCTACATAGTAAACCTGTTGAAAGCCTTAACAACAACTTAAATCTTTCATCCTTTGCAGCGATCAGGGTTATGGCATACAGCCGTGGGTGATGACTCAATTTTCAAACCCAAACACAGCAGCAGAGCGTGCCTACAATGAGGGACACCGTCAGACATGCAATGTGGTAGAAAGGACATTAGGCATCCAGAAATCTAGATTCAGATGCCTGGACCTGACAGGAGGCAGCCTTCTTTATGTCCCACCCATTGTGTGCAAAATTAACCTCACATATGCCATCCTGAACAACATATGTGTGCAAATGAACGTGCCAATGTACCAACAGGCTGCTGACCTGCCTGAGGAGGAGGAAGAGGATGGTGCTGACGATATGGAGGGGGAACAGCACATCACAGCTGCTGGGGTACGCTGGAGACGGCACATTCTTGACAACTATTACACATAACAACCACTGAAATCACCATGTTACATTTGTAAATAAACACCTCACATATACAACCAATCCTGATTTGGGGGGTGATTCTAAGTCTGGCGTGCGGCGGAGGCCGCCCGCCAGACTTCTCCCACCAAAATACCGCTCCGCGGTCAAAAGACCGCTGAGGGTATTTTGGGATTTGCCCTGGGCTGGCGGGCGACCGCCAAAAGGCCGCCCGCCAGCCCAGGGCAAATCAACCTTCCCACGATGACGCCGGCTCAGAATTGAGCCGGCGTAGTGGGAAGGTGCGACGGGTGCAGTGGCACCCGTCGCGTATTTCAGTGTCTGCAAAACAGACACTGAAATACAAAGTGGGGCCCTCTTATGGGGGCCCCTGCAGTGCCCATGCAATTGGCATGGGCACTGCAGGGGCCCCGCAGCACCCCCTACCGCCATCCTGTTCCTGGCGGGTCTCAGATGGCGGTAGGGGGTGTCAGAATCCCCATGGCGGCGGAGCGCGCTCCGCCGCCATGGAGGATTCACAGGGGCAGCGGAAAACCGGCGGGAGACCGCCGGTTTTCCTTGTCTGACCGCGGCCGAACCGCCGCGGTCAGAATGCCCTGCGGGGCACCGCCGGTCTGTCGGCGGTCCTCCCGCCGACCCTGGCCCCGGCGGTCTCTGACCGCCGGGGTCAGAATGACCCCCTTGGTCTATTCACTCTCCACCACATTTACCATAGGATTGTGAGTCTAACCTCAGGGAGTATGTAACAGTTACTAATCTTACAAGTGATGTTGTGACATCATATGTGATGTATCACCTTGCACTGCCACCATCACACACATCACTTACAGGCTTATCACTGGTATGTGACAGCTGAAGGACACAATCCATGGACCGCAACATATTTTGTACATTTGCATTGCCAACTTGCTAATCAATAGCTCATCACACCCAACTACATTATGTCCCAATAGGATGTATGCAAGGGGCCCACACCTGAGGTTGGGGATATGGAGTATAAGTCAGTTTGGAATAGAACACTGTCACAACTCAGTGTGAGAGTTGCAAAGGCTGCATTTAACATGTGTGATGAGGGGGGACATCATTGGTAACTATGCTCATCATGACTTTCCCAGGGATATTAACCAATGGAAGAAGTTAAGCCTGCGCTTTCTATCCAAGGTAACCTGTCCTGCCACTGCCATTGGGCACAATCTTGACACAGGGTAAACATGACCTCACTCATTGCACAGACACGTGTGTGGCATGCACATTAGTATGGATGAGAACATATGCAGCTAGAGCTGCAGGTCCACCATTAAAAAACAACAACCATTGGTAAATGGAAAAAGTGAAACCCCAAAAATGTGATCCGACCATATTATATGTGAAATGTAGGCAGAGTGTGTCATACACACTATGTACCAAAGATGTACATATGTCAGGCAAATATGCTGTCTTCACACAGCTCTCCATAAACTCTAAATCCAAATACAGAGTCAGATGTCCGGTCACATTTCCTAGGTAGTAATAGTTAGCCCAGCATCTACAATGCCTGACCTGCGTATGCAGCTTCAAATAGTATGCTCTTTATGACAACATCACACATCACATACCAATACACAATCAAATTTCAAAACAATTGCATTGTACTGCATGCCAAACATATGTGGATACACTATTGTCACGCATGCATATATATGCACAACATGCAAAAATGTGCATGCTGTTGACTCCGTAACACATACATTGGTGGAACAGACAAAGTCCCACCCTTACCACATTGTTGCATGGACTACCACATAGGGCCATACCCAATATGCCACATTGCAGCACAGCCCATGTCATATGTATGTAGAATCAGGGTGCATCTAAGTACAATGCAAAAAAAACACAATGAGGAAATGAGTCTAAAAATATCACACAAATGCATCTAAAACATCCGAAAACGCAAAGAAAATTTAGCATGGGCCCTTAGCGTGAGTTCTACGTTCACACTCCTCTTAATACAGCCTTATGTGAAATCGATGCATAACCATCAGGCGTCAATGTAAACGACGCATGTGTGTTATGCGTCAAAAAAACAAGCAAATGTCAAGTGAGTCAAATTAAAACACGCATAACTGAAAAACGTGATGCATGGGGACAGGAAGTGATGTAATAGGAAATCATGTCTACAAGCATGGTACAGTGGTTGTAGTTTCACTTTCTCTTTACAGTCTGTGCCTTTGTGACTGTGTGGTTGTGTATTGGAGTTTGTAGTTGACTCTTGTTTGTGTTTGGAAGTTTGGGGTGTCCCTTGTGTCATGTCCTGTTGTATTCTGTGTGCATTTTGTTCCAGAAGTTGTGGTTTTGTGTAGTTTTTGTCCAGTTTTGTATTTGAACTGTGGGGTTAAGTTTCTATTTATTTTTTATTCTTACTATTAGGGGTTAACTCTGACCATCAGTCGACATGTCTGGAAGGGGAAGGACGACCAAAATGTCAGAAGATGAGCTTGGTGGTTTTGTATGGCTGGTATCACACTACCTGCCAATGATGCTTGAGATGGGTGGCCGGGTGATCCTTGGCCATGGGGCCACGGCCAGGCAGCTGCGGTGGGGCAAGGTGCTCCACCACCTGAAGCGCATTTACAAGTCTGGCAGGAATGAGCACCAGATGAAGCATCGCTGGGCAGATCTGGTGGCCAAGGACCTGCTCGATCACCTTGGGATCGAAGTCGGCGGAACCGTTGGTGAGTCTCCCATTGGCGTTCTATTGACTGTTCACTGCTCTTAAATGACAGTAGAAAATGAGTTCGAGTTCTGCATGCAAAGCTTGTGGACAGGTTGTATGCAACCATTATGAAGAGTATCTGCACCAGTCTAGGTCTGGAGTTCACATGTCCAACAATGAAACCAATTCAGTTCAGCTTTCTAGTCTGATGAGTCCTGCACAGCCATCACGAAGGAACACATTTCAGAGCCCATAACATCACCTGTGCCCCGGCATAGTGTCATGTATGAAACTCCAAGGCACCGCCTGCCTACCATATTTTTCCTGGATTGTGTCAACAAAGTGGTGCAATGCATGCATAGCGCATCTTTGTCAACATTTCACCCACATGACCCCTGCCATTATGTAAGCAAATGCATTGGTAAATGAAGCAAAGGTGGCGCTCACTTTTCATTACTCAAGTCTCAGGTTCTGCACTACTGTTGTCCTATTGGCCCCTTTGCGTCATTGGGCAAGGCCTTGTAAGGGAGATTGAACACAATTCGGGAAGAGACTACTGGCAGTTCCATGTTCCAGTTCATGATCTGTCACAGACTGCCTCTAGCGCCCCCATACCACACATATGTGCAGAGTCTGTTCCACTAGCTTACAGCCCCTCACTGAGGGTATGAGGCTGCACTGCATCAGCTCCATCACTGCCACATCATTCACTAACCTGCAACTCCAGATGCATCCTCTGACCACTATCTCTATGCTCATGTATCCTCCCTCACTGGATTTACAATAGTGTACAATGGCAACAGTGGCAGGCCAACCAGTATTTGCAGTACACACATGTCACAATACAGTCAATGTGCAGGTAGACAAAGAAACTACACATGAGTCCATAGCCAAGGCAATTCCTTAAGTGTGTCTGTCTTGTGTTGGCACACACATTTAACTCCATTCATTGCAGGGTGTGTAGTGCAAATCCCCAACAACTTGCAATACCCACACAATCCCAGGGTAGTAGCGTGTCTATGAGCTATGATGATGACATAGTTGTTACCTACATTTGTGGCAGGCAGAATGCCATGTGTGTGACAATGGTCCTGTCACTGCTACAACCATAACGTGGCCCTCAGATGGAAATACATGATGAAACAGTCCCATTTGGCAATGGAGCTGTCATGCCCACATACAGCTGCATGACAATGCCACGTATAAATGTTGCAGGGTGTAGCACTACAGGTGTCTCTGGCCCAGTGCTAGTGTTCGATTTGTGGCTCTAACTCACCTGAGTGTCTGTGTCATTGTGTGATCGTAGTGGTGTGTCTGCTGCACTGACTTCCCCTAGGATGACTAGCTCACTCCTCTCAACTAGTTCACACTGAATTTGTTGTCCACTTGCAGTGACTATGATTTGACACTAAGCATGGTTTACCATTCATGTCTTACAGGTGGACCAGCCCCCTACATGATTGGTGAAGTGGCGCGATTTGAAGACCCAGATGTATCCAGTAAGTGTGATAATGTGTGTCCTGTGAAGTACTCCAAGGTTTGGTGTGAGGGAGTCATGTGTGTTGAATTCAATGCCAGATGTGATAAACTGTTCAATGATCAGATAACAAAGTAGGCCGGATGGTGACATTATGGCTCATTTAAATGATTCCCAAGCACCACTAGAGGGTCACGTCTTATGAGGCTCGTGGTGCACAATGGCAAGGCGGTGACCTGCCACATGTAGGCCATATGTGACTAAGAATGCCAGAGTGCAACGCTGTGAGAAAATTGGCAGAGGCGTACTCCATCATTCTCACAACATAGGGATGCACCATGTTGAACCCAATTTGGTGCATCCCTATATTGTCATGAAGATGGAGGACTGGGCTGCCAATTGCCCCCCAGCATGGCGCTCCATTTTTTGCACTCCATGTATGTGGAATGTAATTGGCTTGCATGCAGGTCAAAGCCAAACGTGTGCTGGCATGGAAGTGGGTGTGAAAGGAATAGTAGTAGCAGATCTGGTATTGATGGGTGTCTACATGAATGTAGATGTGATAGACCTATGGATACCAGCTTTCTAGGTGGCAGCCCTCCTAACATATGGTCCACCCCTTGACTCCTTGTACGAGTGGGCAGGCCTTGGTGGATGACCAGGACAGCTGAGATGATGGTTTGCATGGCCATTCCCCTTAGGCTCTGGGGGAGATTAATACCAAATTTGTAGGTAGATGAGATGTTCACAGTGTAGGTGACAGTCATATTGATCAGGCTTGCATGTGTACCTATCAGCTCTGAACCCTTATGGTTACCAACATCATCCCATCCTCCCAATGACATGTTCAAGTTACTGGTGATGTATGGTTGGAAATAGACACAGATGATGAGGAAGTTTGGGCCTGATCTATGTAAAGTTTGCACCGCCTTTGCATTATATTTTTACGCCAAAGCAGTGTACACTTCCAAAAGTTTGGTTCATTTTTTAGGTTTGTGTCGCATTAGCGTAAAAAATATGATGCAAAGGCAACGTTGATGTTACGTTCATCAGGGCCATTGTCTTTTCTGGAATGTGACTTGGAGTGCATGTGTAATTAGATGAAGCAGTGTAAGCTACTAATCTGATCTGTACAGACTCCACACAATGCTGACACTGATGGTTGCCTGTCTCCATTTTACAGCTGCCAACATGACCAATGATCAGCAGTGCAGAGGGCACAGCAGGCACCTCACCCACAACACCGGCTGCAACTGTAACCACATCAGCGCAACAGCCCACACCACCTGCTGCCATGGCCACACAGTTGCTGCAGGATCTGCAGAGGGACGTATCCCTCGTACTAAAAAGTTTGGACAGTTTGGAGGAAGAGTTAGCCGCTAACACAAAGATGTTGAAATACATAAAAAAAAACTAAAGAAGGCAAAACTTTGATTCTGATGAGATCTGCCACCTCCAACTTCTGTCCCATCTCTTCTGATGTTCTAATATATTTTATTGTGGGTTTTAGGGGGTTACTTATTATTTGTTAATTAGTGGGTGGGGGTCATTTTGGGGTATCTGTGTTTTCTTTAACAAAAAGAGTAAACAAATATATGAAAGAAATACAAAAAATATATGTTTATTGAGCATTAGTTAGTATATGTGTAGTATTAGTATATGTTGTCCTGCATGTGTCTTGTGACTTAAGGGTGGTGAGGGGGCAATGTTTAGAGTGTAATGTTAAATGTGTTAGTTAAGCTTAGCATAGGGTAGATAGCTTTAGTTGTTGGATAAGTATAGCTAGAATAGGTTAGTTTAGGATAGCGTAGGTCTTATTTATTTTTTAGGTTAGTTGAAATTTTAATAAACATTTTTGCATACTTCTATACATTTTGGGGGTCATTCTAACCCTGGCGGTCCAAGACCGCCAGGGCTAAAATGACGGGGGCACCGCCAACAGGCTGGCGGTGCCCCGCTGGGCATTCTGACCGCGGCGGTTTGACCGCGGTCAGAAGTGGAAAACCGGCGGTCTCCCGCCGGTTTTCCGCTGCCCATTTGAATCCCCCATGGCGGCGCAGCTCGCTGCGCTGCCATGGGGGATTCTGACAGCCCATACCGCCATCCTGTTCCTGGCGGTTCGCCCGCCAGGAACAGGATGGCGGTATGGGTTGTCGTGGGGCCCCTGGGGGCCCCTGCAGTGCCCATGCAAATGGCATGGGCACTGCAGGGGCCCCCGTAAGAGGGCCCCACAAAGAATTTCACTGTCTGCATTGCAGACAGTGAAATTCGCGACAGGTGCCACTGCACCCGTCGCACCTTCCCACTCCGCCGGCTCCATTCGGAGCCGGCGTCCTCGTGGGAAGGTCGTTTTACACTGGGCTGGCGGGCGGCCTTTTGGCGGTCGCCCGCCAGCCCAGTGTAAAACCCAGAATACCCGCAGCGGTCTAATGACCGCGGTGCGGTATTCTGGAGGGGGGAACTCTGGCGGGCGGCCTCCGCCGCCCACCAGGGTGAGAATCACCCCCTTTGTGTTATATACTTCTGCCTCGGGGTCTTCCCATGAGTGCACAGTGCAAATTGTGTGTTGGCCTAGGGATTCTGTCCTGCCACAAAATGCCTCTTTTGACATGTGCATCACCTTTTGACAACTGAGCTGAGACAACACATCTACTTGTCCAAGCATCTGCCATCCAGTATACCACCACTCAAGATGACTATGTTTACTTTGTGTTGGACAGGTAGGTGTGGTACCTCAGCTGTCAGTGTTGTGGGCCTGTGTAGGAATGCCGGGAACTGTGGCATATCTGACAGCAGCCTAAATTGGAACTCTATCCTGCAAAACTGATCATTGGCAATCACTAATGAGGTTAGGTACCTCAGTATCACACCAATGTGTTCTACTGGTACTCCCAGCTGATGATATTGCCCTAGAACTGTTTTACAGCCATTTCTGCTGTATATAGTGAGTGAAATGCGTTCTTCATTTGTGACATACTCAGTGAATTGCTTATAGGGGATCAGACCTTAATAAAAAAGTTGTCATGTTAGGGACCTTGTGTGTAGCTCTGTGTCCCCACAGTCCTGCACTCTTGTATTAGTATTCTGTGACAAACTGCATGGATACACACATCACAATTAATAAGCGTGGTAGATGGATCACAATACACAAAGATATGCCGTTTGTGTAAGAGGTGTTTATTTACAAGTGTTATAGTGCAATATTTACAATGTCCACATCAGTGACCCCATTTGTGAAATCCATACAATCGTGACACAACACAAGTCCAGGGTTGAGGGACATGTCATAGGACATGCTTGGGTGAAGTGTTGTTAAGTGCAGAGGAACAAGATTTGCCAATTGGTAAGTGAGAGACAATGGCAGTCCATAGCAGACAGGTCAACAGTGTGTGGGTGAAGAGTGCACATATCCAACTGTGCTAACACTGGCATGATCTCAAACAAGGACAAAGGAGTACACTGCCCATGTACCCTGGGTTGGTGCTACTGGGAACTCTTACAAGTAAAGCTGATCTGTTCCACAGCTTTATCCTCCGATGTGTGTGGTATCTCCTCTGCCCTTGATGGTGGTGGTGGGGAGGCAGAGGGGGCCACACACACTTCAGTAGCTGAAGGTGTGGAATCCCAATTCCAGGCAGCTGCCATTTGTGGATTAACATATGGAATCACTGCAGCAAGGAGGAGCTGCTGATTTTTCTGGATAGCAGCAACATCTCAGTGGTAGGCAGCCATGTCTGCCCTGAGGGAGGCCACTTCCCGGTGCATGGAGTCCAGCTTGTTCTCAATCGCACTGCTGCCAGTTTTGGGAGGGCAGTTGTTGTGGTCTCTTCCTCATGGCAGCGGCTATGTACCTCAGACACTGCTGGTCTCCATACAGTGGGGAGCGTGCCTCGTTTGGCTGCAGTATGTTCATTGGCAGTAACGAGCCATGTGTACATTCCCTCTAGGCTGGTAGCCACAGTCTCCATCCCCATCCGAACATGCTTGGCCAGGTCTCACTGAACTCCTACCACTGTCCTCTCAAAGCTGGTTCCTGGGTCCTCGGAGTCCTCAGCTGTATCGGTGCTGGCAGGTTGTACTATTGGGGTGTTGGGTGGGGCGTCTAGGATGGCTGCTACATTATTTGTCCTCTTTGCGACTGGAGGTGGTGTCTGGAGGGATACCAGGACTTCTTGGAGGGTCTCTTGGCTGATGGTTGTCAGCTGGTCATCCAGGTCATCGGGGTACTCAAGGACAGGCAGAACAGCAGGAGAGCCATCATCCTCTGCAATGAGATGGGGTAAAATCAAACTCTCACTGTTGTGGCAGTTGACATGTCAGGTCACTGACTTGCTATTGGAGGCTCATAGTCATCTTACTTCCCAAACATTGCTCCAGACATCATGGTTGCAATCTATCAGCCCTTAGCCCCACCTGAGTGTCCATGAAGTCAGGTGGTGCAATTGCCTGCGTTATATCTACTAGGTGTGATGTAAATCCCTTTGGTGGCTTGACGCCATCTTGTTATTGTGGACCCTTCCTATGCATTCAGTTGCAGGAGTTCCTGGATGAGCTGGAGGAGACGGTTGCAGCAGTCATCCGGAAAAGTTGCTCACTGGAATCGCAGGACAGCACAGACTAACAGGAACTACCACAAATGCAGGGTAAGTTTCAGGGGGGATATATGGAACGCCACTAATAGCAAAAGGGGGAGGCACACAGACCCACTCAATGCATGCTAAAGGATTGTATCGGGACACATAGGCCCGGAATCAAGATGCATCATTCCCACCCAAGCCACACATGTACTGACGCTTTGGATGTACTATCCGCTCCAACATGTACACAACATATACAGAACATTAAGATAGGACACTTAGTATGGCTGTACTCCACCATAAATATGTACCACATTGTCCAGTAGGCAAGTGCAAATAGTGTGGCTGTGTCATTACAACACCCATTGCATAGTCAAAGCCCCTTTAACAACACAATGTAGACATCAGAGACTAGGACAGAAGTGAATACTATCCCAGGGGTGGTGTCAGGGTGGTGTCTCTGGTCAAAATGCTTCTCTTCCTCATTGTCGCTTTCCCGTTACTGAGGTGTGCTTGAAATGCCATCTCAGCGAAAATAGCTTGTACATGTGCAGGAAGGGACTCCTCCCTGCACATGAACAAATCATCACTTCAAGTCAGGCACCCCATAATCATGCTGCAACAATGCCTGTGTTGGTGCAGGCAGAACAAATATGTGCAGGCACATGGGGAATTGCAGTGCGGTACTGTATTCAAGTAAATATGGCACATCACTGCATATCTAAACTGCTGCAGTGTACTGCAACACATGTTGCAGCTGCCCTGAGCCATGTCACATGAGAAAAATCTGTCCTAAAGCTTGCAACCTGTGGAACACAACCAATACAGGGTGAACCCACAACAACTCACACCCAACCATATGCGCCATATGGGAATGGCTACAAAAAAAATACATACAGCACATTGTGCATGTATGTGAACATCATGTGTGCAGCTGTACAAGGGGCTGCTATCTCACCATCTGACAGGATAGAGAGCTAGATCAAACAGAAAATGATGGCGCATATTGCTGTGACAAATTAGGCAGGATCATGCACTGTTGTTTTCAAAACGCAGGGATGCACCATATACATAAGAATACAGCCCGCCCCTGTGTACGTCCCTGCGCAAGTGGTAATCAGATGTTGTGTGCCAATGCAGCCACCCTTGCACCATAGTGCAAGGATGGCTGCATTGAGGGGGAGATTGTTTTTGTGCAGGAAGGAACGGCTTCCTGCACAACAACAAACTTACATTGCGATTTGCTCCTACTGTGTGTGCAGCAGAATGCAGCACACATAGAAAAAACAAAAAATATAGCAGAAATGTAAGCAGAACTCCTAGATTTTACCATTCTAAACCCACCCCTGAGTTGGTCTCAGATATTGGCCCACCGTCCGGTATCCAAATAGTCAAATCTGAGGCAGTGTTGAAACGCAATGGGTGTTGCTGTGGTAAGCCCACAGCAACACCCATTGGACACACCTTCCACAGAAAGTGCTGGGTGTGGAGAGGCCATATTCACAGGGTGGCTTCAAGGCACAAAAAGTGGCTTCATGCCACCTTGCACATACAGGGAAGTGCTTTGCGCCACCCAAGTCTCAACAAAAGTGACACTCAGGTGGCATTTGGGGCACCTAAATATGCCCCAAAATACCCAGTGAACTTGATCCATGTGTGCACAATGCTACACATAAGTACAACCACAAGCTTGGGCCAGTAACATGTCACTGAGCCTCCAGTGGCAATTACATGATGTCCCATGTTAACAGCCAATACAATTGAATATTGATTTTACACTATCTCATTGCAGAGGATTAAGGCTTACCTCCTGCCGACCTGCCTGTCCTGGATTTTGCAGATGACATGGATGGCCAGCTGCCAACCATCAATGAACAGACTCTCCAGGATGTCCAAGGATCACTCCAGACACCACCTCCAGTCACAGGGAGGACACACCGTGTTGCGGGGTCTCCACATAAACCACCTAGCTACCAACACACGCCACCAGCCAGTACTCACACAGCCCTGGACTTCAAGGACCCAGAGATTAGCTTTCAGAGGACAGTGGTAGAAGTCCAGCTGGAGCTGGCCAAGCAGGTGCGGGTGGGGATGGAGATCATGGCAGGCAGCCTAGAGGGAGTGAGGACATGCCTCAGTCCAAAAAAGGACAACTCAGCTACCATCAGATGCACCCACTCCCCACTCGTGGACTTCAGCAGTCTCTGGCCGACATAGATGCTGTCATGAAGCAAAGGCTACAACAAATGAAATCCCAAACCGGCAGCAGCATAACAGACAGCAGGCTGGGGTCTATGCAGAATACCCTGGATTCCATACAGCAGGAAGTGGCCTCCCCCAGGGAAAACATGGCTGCCTACCACTGTGATGTTGCAGTGATGTTGAAAAATCAGCAGTACCTCCTTGCTGCAGTGATGCCTTATGTTTTGCCACAAATGGCAGCTGCTGTGACCTTTGACTCCAAATCTCTATCCCCTGAAGTGTGTGTGGCCCATCTACCTCTACAACAGCATCACCCTTGGCATGGGAGGCATCACGCACATCAGAGGATGAAGATGTGGAAGGAATAACATTCACAAGGAAAAGCACCCAGTAGCACCATTTTTTGCCACATGGACAGTTTCACCTTAGTTCTGGGCTTAAGATCATGCCAGTGTTGTGACAGTAGGAAATGTGCCCTCTTAACCGAACCACTGTTGATTTGTCTGCTACATGCTGTCATTGTCTCTTTCATGCCAATTAGATTTTTTTAAATCCTCACTAATGCACACTACTCCTAACAATATCGCATGACATGTCCCTCAACCCTGGACTCTGGTTGTGCTACATATGGCTAACGTTCACTCATGGGGTCTGTGAAATGGACATTGATAGAATTCACAAATACAATTGCACCTGTAAATAAAGCACCTTGTACACGTGTAGCATTTCTATGTTTACTATGATCCATCTACTCAGCTAAAAGATAGCATTGTGTCAATCCATGTCAATATGTACAGAATATCAGTACATGAGTGCATGACTGTCAGACACAAAGCCACACACTGGGATCCTAACATGAGAAAGGTGAATGATGATGTTGTCGGCTACAACCAACTTACTGAGTATTCTATATACATTTTGAACAAATATCCGTTGAAGTAGACACACGACATGTATGGCTCTGAACCAATTCAATGGTAATTTACCCAGATGGGAGTACCAGTACAACTTATTTGTGAGGTACAGGAGAAGCTAACCTTATCAGTGATGGCCACCTGTCAGTGTTGCAGGATACAGTTCCAAATTTGCCTGTTGTCAGATGTGCCACACTTGCCAACAATGAAATTGTGCAAGATAAAGTATGCATACACATGGTAAATGGCTGGGACACTGGATGGCAAATGTTTGCAGTAGTAGACGGTATGCAGAAGCCATTCTGACTTCTCCTTGGTCATAGGGGATGCACATTGTAAACCTGGGAAATCAAGACAGTAAGCATATCCTATGGCATTCCCCCAAGTTGGCCAGTGCACTAATGAGAACCCCCAGACACTCAATCAACTTACATAATTATTAGGCTAAGAAAAGAGGATTTCTTGTAAAACCATATACCAAAAACTAACCTAAATCCTACCCTATGCTACACTAACCTATACTAACTAAACTTAACTAACAACTACACATATCCAACCTATTCTAAACGTATCTTACACATGTAACACCACACTCTAAACATTGGATCCCCTCACCCCCTTTAAGACACAAGAAACAAGTAGGCCAACATAAACTATGGTTACACATGCACTAACCTAATCTATGGCCTAAACAAATATATTTTGGAGGGTATTTTTCGTATTGTTTAATATATTATTATTGTTTTATATTTTTATACACAAATACCCCAATATGACCCCCACCCAACCCCCAACTAACAAAATGTACACAAACCCTCCCCCCACTATACATAACCTAACCTACACTAACCTAATACTACCCATCTATCACCCAATCTAAAACTATGTAAAACAGTAAAAGGGAGGTGAAGGAACTGGGAGGTTGTAGAACACTATAAGTTTATTTCTTTGTTTTCTTCTGTTTCTTTTTGATGCTTTGCAACATCCTCCGGTCCGCAGCACTCTCCTGCACCAATTTTTCAAGTCTGGCTAAAATCTTGGCCATGTCCTCTCGCATGTCTAGTACAAATTGGCTAGCAATAACTTCAGGCTGAGCTGGTGCTTGGCTCATGACTGGTGCAGCTGACATGGAGGGCCTTGGACCAGCTGCGGCCCCCTGAACCCCTGATGTTTTTGCTCCACTGTCCTCGTGTGGCTGCTGTGGAGGTCCACCATGTGCAAACGCAAGCCATTCCCCAGATGCCTTCTCACTGCGGAACCTCCTCCCAATTCAGTGGGATCCTGCTTCAACCTCCGTTATGTGCCGGTAGGGTTCGGCCCTCTTGTGAAAAGCGTGCCTCTGGCCTTTTGTCATATTGGCAGCTGAAAGATGAGGAGAAACAAGCATAAGTTTATGCTTTGGCTGGCAGTTGTACAGATATATTATGTATACTGCAACTGCAGATAACACATACAGTCCACCACACATTCTTCAACAATGACTTACTCCTCATCTATGACTATTTCCTACCAGCCATCAACAGTATCATGTACATGTCACTGGGATGAAGGCTATCCATTGTTATCCAACAGGGCCTTGTCTCCTCACAATAGGCCTAACAACTCTGTATTATCACTCCAGCCAGGATGAGGCCAAGGCAGGGGAGATGGGAAACTCGCAGAACTTCAAAGAACCTTTCCAGAAACTTCACCTACCAGGGCACCAGGATATAAAAATAGGGCTCTCAGATCCACACATTAGTTCACTACTGTGCCTGAGGAAGGACTCTCACAGGAGTGCCTGCTGCTGTGACCTGCTGTGCAGTCTGCCAGACTACTGCTGTACCTGGAAGGATTTATTTGCTGCTTGAGCCTCCCTTGAACCCTCAGAGGCCAGCCCTGATTTTCAGCTCTGCTTGTACACCTGCACCCAGGGCTACCAGAAGTAACTGCAAGGGCTCATTTGCTGGCCTCCAGCCCAGAGTCACTGGGACATAGCAGGCTCCTACCATGTTGAATCTACACCGAGGCGCAGCCTGAGTGAGTCCTGAACCCCCAAGAGGACTCCATATACTCCTGGACTCTTGGTTGTGGTGCTAAAGGTGACCAGATGTCCACAGTTGGTGGTTTTCATCTTTAGGTGCTAGTTTAAAGCTTAAGCTTTAGAAATTCATAATTTTTGTTCTACTGATCAGAATTTTTGTGTTTTGGCGTCAAATAATTTATTAAAATGTACTTTATTTTTCTAAATTGGTTTGATATTTTTCTTATGTTGTGTTTTCACTGTGTTGCTGTTTGTGTATTACATAAATACTAAACACAGTGCCTCTAAGTTCAGCCTGAATGTTTATTGACATTTTGAGGTTCACCTTGTGGCTGTTGCTTGGCCAAGGCTCACATCCCAGTCAACCAGCAACCCAATTTCTCACAGTGGTACAAATACTTTTTGACATGCTTGATACCCACAGACTCAAGGAATTCACTCATTTCCCTGGATACCAACTGAGTCCCATTGTCAGTCACCAAGTGCTCAGGATAGCCCTCTTTTACATCCTGCAGAAGCTCCTTGTCAACAGTGATATTCACATTTTCAACAAATTTCACTTTTTGCAATTTTTACATGTAATGCACTAAAACCAAGGCATACTTGGGAGAACAACCTAAAGCTAGTGTTTTGACAATTTCAAATGCAAATTTGTTCAATGGCACATTTTCACATACTACTGGAGTAACAGAACTTAGAACCATCACTTGGATTTTGTTGTCACTAACAATGCATGCATAGCATTCCCTGACCTATCGTTCAACATCCTTATCTACCCCTGGCCACCCCATGTGTCATGAGATGTATGCCCATGTGGTCTTCATGGGCAAGATTAAATACTGTTATACTGAGACTGCAAAGAACCAAGAGGGGTTTGCAACTGTCGAAAAATCCATCCATTATAGACAATTTCCCTGCCACTCTCCAACAAGGAAAAAGAATGTCTTGCATTTCCTTAGATGCAGGCCATTTTCCTGACAAACATTTTATGATCTCTTGCAACACCACTTTTTCCTTGATCGCCTCCTTCAATTATTCTTTGGATAATGGATTATGCATGACTGTATCTACTGAACAGGCAAACACAACATTATCAAAATTCTGATCAATCTCATTGAACTGGTCCAGTAAAGGCAACGAGGACCAACAGTCAGTAGCAAAATTACGTACTCCAGCAATGTACTGCAATCTAAATTGAAACTCCTGCAAACGTCACTGCCATTTGGCGATGCAAGGAGTAGCTCTACCACCACAACTAGTTTTGAATAAATGCATACAAGGTGTATGGTCTGTTCACAGAACAAACCCATTATCCCAAATAACTTCCTGAAGTACCGGACACCCAACCACATGGCCAAAGCTCCTTTTCCAATAGTTGAATGGGTGTGCTCCGCATCTCACAAGGCTCTTGAGGCAAATGCATTAATTTCCTCACTTCCATTACCTCATTGATTAATTAAATAAACCCAGCCCATAATTACTAGTGTCGGTAGTAATGATGCACAAATCAAAAGTATCAAAAGGCTTAAGAGGGCCTGCAAAGACAATTTCTCAGTTGATGGACTTAAAAACATCATCACACTTACTGTTCCCGTCAAATGTAGTATTTGTCTTGAGCAGTGATGTAAGACAAAGTTTTTTTGCAGAGAAATTGTTAACAAACTTGGAATAATGCTCGATGAGTCCCGAAAATGATCTCAAGTGATCTTTATCCTTGGGAGTGGGTGCATACTCAACTGCATTCAAAATTGATATCTTTGATTCAGTTCTTTTACCATAAATATGATGACCCAAAAAGCCATCCTCTGCTTGACTAAACATATACTTATACCCCCTCAATGTCAATGACTAAACATATACAAATTTCTCCTAAGTGTCAAACCACTTGTTTCAATGAAATCTAACACACCTTTGAGTCTCAAATCATGTTTGTCTTGATTCCTGCCATAGATCAGGTTGTTAACATGCATAAAGGATGGACAGAATGCAGAATCAATCAACCAATCACTCCTGGGTGTAATCTATCAATTCTTTTGCTCCCTGGCATTCCACCCCAGTTAGACTAGCCATTTGCAAATCAGTCTTGACCCGGTTCCCCATGGGAAAAGTCTGGCCCAAACTGCCAGGTCCTCTCTGGAACAGAAGCAAGCATCCTGGGACCGGTGTCAGGGTATCACCTTTCATCAGCCAGGCTAGCTTGAATCCAGTGACATAGTGAGCCCTGTACCCACATCTGGCATACCTGGTGCACTTAGGATGACAAATGCAAAAAGAACAAATGATGGAAAGGGATGGCCAGGCCTCCCTCAGTGACTGTTAGAGATTGGTCAGGGGTGGACCCACCCTACAGTGTGGCTCCTCTCTGCCTAGCACTCCCCAGGTGCTGCCATGTCCTGTGACTGCCGGGACCTGCTGTTGCGGGGGGGATCGAGCGACTTACAGGGGAGGCGGATTGTAGTGCTGAAGGAGAGCCATCTGGAAGCATGGGTACAGGGCTGTGAAGTCCCGCTGTGGGGGCTCCAGCCTTCACGCGGCCTGTCAGTTTTGTTTGCAGAAAGGAGGCCTGGCACTGGTGAATCAGAAGATGACCCACTGTGTGCTTGCAATGACGCCGTGTAGCGGGTATGCCCTGCCTCCCAAGTTGCCTGACTGTTGGGGGCCCACAAAGGAGTTGCACCCAAGAAACCTACAGTGACTGGCTGCACAGCAACAACACACTCAACATCATTCGGCTGCCATCTGGAGTGCTGTGCCTTGAGGAGCTACTGGGTTTGGAGGTGCAGCGTATGCCCTGGTGGTAACCTGCTCCTGGGTAGGAGACTTTCTTCTAATGCTGCCCACATGGGAAGAGGCTTGTGGATCTTCTCTTGCCCTCAGCGGCTTGCCCTTTTTGGCCCGGGCCGGTCTGCGTAGGCCTGATTGTGCAAACCCAGGAGCTGGGAACCACCTACTTGCTAGAGGGAGCCTCATACCTGTCAAATTGTGACTCCCCCTGACTTTGTGTACTCTACACCTGGCTGGCATGCACCTGCTACTCTCACTGTTGTTTACTGCTTAAGCCTGCTCTCATGGTTGGATCTCTGCGCTTCCCACTTGTGAGTCTCTCTGGTCTATGACTGTGTCTATTCTGAGCCCTATGGTTATCCGCGTTGTTTAAGAACCTATCAGCATCCAGTGCTGCCTCTTTGAGAACTGACCTATTGGACTTGGCTGAAGTAATTGTGGTCCATCCACATCTGAGAGTGCAGGGCCCCTCGGTGCTGCAGTCTTTTTGGACTTAATTCCCCATCTCAGGATTTGTGGGTGGGGAGGACATTACCACCTGGCAACTCTTATTGGCAACTTGTTTTGACAGCTCTCTCTACACTCCACTTCCATCATGCCCCACAACAAATCTGCTTGGGAGACACTCAAATCCTCACTGTGGGTCAGATCTACAGTGGTGGAATAAGAGAAGCCTGGCGGATCCCTGGGCCCAACAAAGGATCCTCCACCTCCAGTAACCATCACGCAAGACTTCCTTTCCCACTTTCTTCAGGAAATCCTATCAAGAGATTGGTTTGTTAAAAAAGTCGCTCAAATACTGTATTAAAAACGTCTGACAAGAAGTTACCGAAATTGGGAAGTGGGTGGATGACCTTGAATGTACAGTAGGTGCTAGATCTGAGGATCAAGAGATGCTACAGCGGCACGTGACTATCCTGGAGCAACAACATATTGAGTTGGAATCTAAACAGAAAGATTTAGAAAATCGGAGTTGATACCATAATCTTCGGAACCGAGTAATCCTGAAGGGAGCATAGGGTGACAACATAATGGACTTCATGGTATCACTTCTCCACTCCACAAAAGGGGATCCTGAGGCTCCGTTACCTGCTCTGGATCGGGCCCATAGGGGGCTTTTGCCCCGGTAGACCAACTACTTCTCCTGACATCCTGACGCGGGTCCACTTTTTTACTGAGAAAAAGGTCATTCTAAGCACAGCACCTAAAAATTCTACCTTAACATTCCAGAGGCACACCCTTCAACTGTACCAGGATCTCTCACCTATCATTCTTCACCGACGGCAAGAATTTAAACTTGTCACGGACAACCTACACAACCGGGGTGTCCAGTATCAGCGGGGCTATCCATTTGCACTCATTTTCAAATGGGAAGGAAAGAAGCGCTCCTTACGGTTCTGTAAAGCAGAAACCGCTCAACCTCACTTACCCAGATGAGGACACACCCCTGGGGGTGCTGATTTCCTGAAGAATACCTAGAAGCCTGTTTGATCTGAAGAAGGTTCCTGTCGCTGGAAGGCCTGTGTGGTGGCAGCCTTGACGCAGGAGGCAAAACTAGTTATAATTCAGCACCTCTGCAATATTGAACACTTGCCTTTCCCAACACACTCCGCTGCTGGCTCCACCTAAACTGCACACTCAAGAACTGCTGGGTTGGTGGGCGACCAACTTGGTTGTAATCTGCATTCCCGGATTGGTAGTTTTTGCAGTGGTGCAGTTGGGAGGCTCCGAAGTACCCCCGTGGTACTACTGGATAGTACGCTGTGGACTTTTATCCATGGACCACCCGCCATAATCTCTCTCCCTTGAGGGTGACTCCTCTGGAGAGATGCAGGTGCATCAACACCAGTCTCTAAGGGCGATGAGCCTCTCTGTTGTGCCATGTTGACCATTGTTTGTAGTTGTCTTGTTCTACATTTAATGATTTATTTTGCAGGTCTACTGTAGCAGTTATGCGATTTTGTTTTTTGGGGGATGCCTTTGGGACATGCTTTGATGTTGTTATCATATTTGGGGATACACAAACAGCTTCAGCACTGTCCAGCCATACAATTCCAGACTTTCATGCTCTCCACATGGCATAGGCTCAGCCTCACACTCTGATGGCCCTCCTTCAGGGAGTTAAACTGCTCTCTTTAGGTAGCATCAATCCACCCAAAAAAGCACAAGCAAGTGTGGGGGTGTATCCTATGTCACGGCGCTGACATAATCTTTTTACAAGAGACCCACCTTTGGGGAGTAGATAAATTCTGAATGGCACACCCACGGTATCTTGTCCATCACTGGGCCTTCGCAAACTCCAAAACAGCCGGCGTGGGCATTCTCTGTAAAACGCCCTTTGCACCTCATGTAGCTAAGGTGGCACACAGTGCTGATGGTCGCTACCTCACCTACACCTCTCTCAGAGGCAGCACTGGCTCACGCTACTCATTTTATACACCCCAAACACTGGCCAGGACACTTGCATATGCACTATCCTTCAAGAACAACTAAAGGGGGCTGTAGGTGATATTATAGTGGGAGGTGACTTTAATTTAGACTGGGACCCCGCCCTGGATCACCAGTTAGAAGTAACTACCTATCAAGGATCTGGTGCAATGTCAGTTCATCCAAAAAGGGAGATAAAGGACCTCAGCTTAATTGATGCTTGGCGCTACCAACACCTGGATGCCCTGGTTTACTCTTTTTATTCCCATGTACACACCACATACTCCCGCACTGATTATGTTTTCCTCACACCCACTCTTCTCCATCCCTTGGATAGCACTGAAATTCCTGACATTTCTTCATCAGATAATGCTGGCACCTTAACTTTTACGCAAACCTGTTGATACAAATGACATTCGCAAAGGCATTCTTGAGTATTTTGCCCATATCACGGAGTGCACCACTTCTTTTCACACTTTATGGGATGGCTTCAAAGCTACCATCTGGGGGTGATTATGACAATAGCCATAGCCAGGGTAAGGGAGGCTCACACTCACTACAGACATTTAAACTCTTGAGCAAAAAGATAAGGCACTCCCCACATGTTGCAATAGGAGACAACTGACTAAAATACAGGGCCAACTATGAGCCCATAGATCGAATAAGGCAGAGTGAGCCCTCTAAACACTTAAACAATGCTTTTATGAGGGGGCAACACAACAGGTTCCCTATTGTCATGCAGACTGCGACAGGCACAAGTTGACCAACTACGTTCACTCAAAGGGGGCTGGCTATCCCAGGAATGCAACAAACACCAGGCATTCCACACTTTCTACCAACATTTATTCACTAGTGAAAATGTCTCACAGGCACTGATTGATGATTATCTAGCTGACTACACCTGGGAGCCCCCTCAACTCTGTCATGTAACCTAGCTTGAGGCCCTTATCTCACTTGAGAAGATCACTAAAGAGCTTCGGGCCACACCACTTGGAAAGGCTCCTGGGGCTTACCAGTTAGTTTTTACAGATTATTCTTCCCTTAGCTTGGAGAATGCTTTCCCTATTTCACTCTGTTAGAAATGGGGTCATTGGTTGGCAGTCAGGTTACCCCCTGTCCAAGCAAGGAGCCTCACTCTAGTCAGGGTAAAGGAGAATCACCCTCAGCTAACCCCCGCTTACCCTCTTGGTAGCTTGGCACGAGCAGACAGACTTAAATTCAGAGTCTAGGTGTGAAGTATTTGTACCAACACACTCAGTAACTCAGTGAAAACACTACAAAATCACAAAAAACACGTTTAGAAAAATAGAAAATATTTATCTAAACAAAACAAAGACAAAAATCCACCATACACAAGTAAAGTTAGGAATTAAAAAGCAAAAAGAGTCTTCAATCCTTAACAGTAATAACACTGTTAGCATTCAAAAGTACCTGGGTAGCGTTAAAATAACACTACACAGAGTATGAGTCGAAAAAGAGCAGCAATGTGTCAATTTCTCACCTGCAAGCAAGACCGTGCATCGTTTCTCCTCCGGTCAGGTCGGCATGCGTTGTTTCTTCTCTCTACAGAATAGCGATGCGTCGATCAGGACACACACCCTCAGGTTGTTTTTCCACTCCCAGCGAGGTTGGCGTCAAAAATCCTGCTGCACGGTATCAGCAAAACCATGCTATGTGAGTTGCGACATTATCAGCCTCCGTCAGCGGGTGTTGCACAACGTTTCTCCAGCCGCGTGTGTCGATATTCCAGCTGCGATGTGGGTGGAGCATAGATTTCAGTCGCAAAGCAAGCTGCACATTGTTTCTCAGCCGCGTCTCGGAAGGTGCATCAGAATTTTACCCGCAGGGCGGTCTGTTTGTGGATTTTCAGTCTTGGTCTCCCAGCTTCACCTCTTAAGGCCCCAGGAACTGGATAGGGCACCACTTGGCAGGGCAGGAGTCTCAGCAGAGAGTCCAGGTGCTGGCAGGGGAAGTCTTTGCTGGCCCTGAGACTTCAACATCAGGAGGCAAGCTCAGGACAAGCCTTTGGAGATTTCTTCACAAGCTGGAATGCACAACAAAGTCCAGTCTTTGTCTACTTGCGCAAGCAGAAGCAGCAACTGCAGGATAGCTCCACAAAGCACAGTCACGGGCAGGGCAGCACTTCTCCTCAGCTCTTCAACTCTTCTCCATGCAGAGGTTCCTCTTGATTTCCAGAAGTGATCAAATTTTTCAAGGGTTTGGGTGTTCTTCTTATACCCATTTTGGCCTTTGAAATAGGCCTAATTCAAAGGAAAGTCTCTCTAGTTAGTGAGATCCTGCCTTGCCCAGGCCATGCCCCTGACACACACCAGGGGGTTGGAGACTGCATTGTGTGAGGGCAGGAACAGCCCTTTCAGGTGTAAGTGGCCACTCCTTCCCTCCCTTCCAGCACAGATGACTCATCAGGATATGCAGGTTACAACCCAGCTCCCTTTGTATCACTGTCTAGAGAAAGGTGCAACCAGCCCAACTGACAAACTAACCCAGAAAAGGAATCCACAAACAGGAAGAGTCACAGAATGGTTTAAGCAAGAAAAATGCCTGCTTTCTAACAGTGGCATTTTCAAACACACAGGGGGTCATTACAACCTCGGCGGTCTTTTTTGAAGACCGCCGAGATACCGCCGTGCGGAAGACCGCCAGTGGTGGCGGTTTTCCGCTCGGTCTATTATGACCGTTGGCAGCTCTCCGTCCTTTTACCGACAGTGAGCCGCCAACAGCCATACTGGCGGGAGGCGGGGAAGTGGAGGTTGCTCCACCTCCACTGCCACGCCAACAGAACTCCGCCCAGCGAATCACATCCTGTGATTCGCCGTGGCGGTGTTCTGTTGGCGGTGTGGTGTCGGCGGAGCTGCCCCCATGGCTCCCGTCCCCTACCGGGAGATCGACGGACAAGGTAAGTCGATCGTCCGTTAGGGGAGGGGGTGGTGGGTGTTGTGTGTTGTGTGCGTGCATGGGGGTGTGCGTGTGTGTATGTAGAGGGATGTGTGAGTGCGTGTATGCTTGCGGGGGAGGGAGTTGGGTGGTGATGGGGGGTGGGGGAGACCCCTATCAGTGCCAGGGAAGGAATTCCCTGGCACTGATAGTGCTTACCGCCGCGGATTTCATGGCGGTTCAAACCACAGGAAATCCGCGGCGGTAAGCCGGGTCCAAATACTGCCGGCGGTATAGTGACGGCCGCCGGGCTGGAGACCCAGGTCTCCAGCCCAGCGGGCGGAACGGGAAACCGGCGGATGACCATGGCGGTAACCGCCATGGTCATAATTCCCCACAGTAAGACCGCCAGCCTGTTGGCGGTCTTACCACCGGTTTAACAACGACCGCCAGGGTTGTAATGACCCTCACAATCTCAAAACCAACTTTACTAAAATATATATTTTTAAATGATGAGTTCAGAGACCCCGAATTCCACATGTCCATCTGCTCCCAAAGGAAATCTACACTTTAATCATATTTAAAGGTAGCCCACTAGTTAACCTATGAGAGAGATAGGCCTTGCAACAGTGAAAAACAAATTTGGCAGTATTTCACTGTCAGGACATATCAAACACATTAGTATATGTCCTACCTTAACCACACACTGCACCCTGCTTATGGGGCTACCTAGGGGCTACTTAGGGCCTACCTTAGGGGTGTCTTACATGTAAGAAAAGGGAAGGTTTAGGCCTGGCAAGTGGGTAGACTTGCAAAGTCGAATTGGCAGTTTAAAACTGCACACACAGACACTGCAGTGGGAGGTCTGAGCCATGTTTACAGGGATACTGATGTGGATAGCACAACAACTGCTGCTGGCCAGCTAGTAGCATTTGAGTTACAGGCCCTGGGCACCTCTAGTGCATGGTACTAGGGACTTACCAGTAAATCAAATATGCCAATCATGGAAATCCAATTACACATACATCTTAGGAGCACTGGCAGTGTAAAGTGCCTAGAGTAAAACAAAAAACAGCAAAAAAAAAAGTCCAGCACACATCAACAACCTGAAGAACAGAGGCAAAAAGTTAGGGGAGACCACGCCAAGGATGCCAAGTCTAACAGACTCCTTTACTCACAGTGCCAGCCTCACCCTTATTATGGTTCCTGCAGAGATTTCTTTAATCCCTAAAGGGGCAAGAGCCCCACTCTCTGCCAGTCATACCGCCCAATAGCATTACTCAACATAGATGAGAAACTTTACATCAAACTTTTGGTTACTCGACTGGAATGCTATTTCCCCAGCCTCATAGACCCCGACCAGGTAGGGTTCATCCATAATAGGCAGGGGGCAGACAACGTCAGAAGGGCTGCACACCTCATGGAAAAGGCCCACCGCTACCAGCTGCCAGCTTGTCTCCTGTCATTGGATGCAGAGAAGGCCTTTGACAGGGTCAATTGGTCTTTCCTTAGATCAGTTTTGATTAAGGTTGGGTTGGGTCTGAACATGCTCTCTAAGACCATGGCATCTTATACTGCATGGATGGCCACAGTCCCAGTTAATGGCCTTTGCACAGCCTTTCTTCTTATTGGTAGGGGCACCAGACAGGGCTATCCTTTGTCACCCTTTCTATTTGCCCTGGCAGTGGAACCACTAGCCGTCACTCTGCACCACACAAACGAGGTAGAGGATATCCCTTTTTGTGGGCGAGTACATAAAGTTAATCTCTTTGTGGATGACCTACTTCTCCCCCTTGCCCAACCAGCTGTCTCTTTTCCTGCAGTTATAAAAAATCTGTATGCATTTGCTACTGTATCTGGCTTTAAAGTAAACATGTCTAAGTCAAACATTCTTAACCTTACAATTCAGAAACAGGACCTGCCCTATCTGAAGAGCCTGGCATCCTTTCGGTGGGTGCCTGATACGATTCGATACTTGGGCCTTCTTACATCCACTCTTTCTACGTGATCTGATGCGAACTGGCCCTCACTCCAGAAGTGCATCTTAGAAGATTTTTGCAGATGGCGTTCTCTGTATATTTCCTGTCTGGGTCAGATTAACGCAATCAAGATGAATATTTTACCAAGTTCTATATACATTCTAAACCCTACCTACATCCATCTTGCAGGATGACATTTGCTGGCTACATCAGGACTTTTGCACTTTTATCTGGAACGGGAAGTGTCCTAGAGTCTCAGCAACTCTACTGATGCAGCCCCGTAACTGAGGAGGTCTGGCATGTCCCAACCTCTTAGTATTTTACTGGGTGGCCCATCTTCAATACATTTCTGCCTAGGTGGTGAGCAAAAGAGAATGTCACTGGTTTCACATGGATCGAGCCATAGCATGTAGATCTTTGTAGGAATTAGCGTGGCTCCCTAGGAATGCTCAACTGTTGAGTGCTTATCTCGCCACTCCAACTAAGGTGGTCCTAAATATATGGGATAAATTGGCAGTAAAACTTAGCCTCACTTCATTCACCTCCCCTAATACCCTGATAGCTTGCAACCCAGAATTTGTCCCAGCCCTAACTCCTCACGCATTTAAAGACTGGACTGAAAAAGATTACAGGACTATATAGGACATTTTTGCAGGCCCTGTAATGAAGTCCTTTGCTCAATGCAAGGAACAGTATGGCCTCCATGAGAAGACCTGATTACAATACCTCAAATTGCAACACTGGGTGCTATACCCTACTATCTACCCTGCAGCCATTTGCTTCTTACCACATTGAACACGCTGGTCCGTGCCTATGATGGCTCTAAGGGGATCATATCTAACACCTATTGGGCCCTCCAACACTCTAACCCTCTTGAAAAGCATTTGTACCAAATTGTGTTGAATTCGGCTGTTTATGAGGGGGTCTTCCTCAAACAGTAGGAGACACTGTGAAGCGATACTCCCAAAACATTTTGTAGCCTTTCCCTTAGGGAAAACATCTATAAGTTCATGTAACAGTGATATTACACCACCTATTAGCTGGTGGCAATTTATCTAGGGATGTCTGTCCTTTGTTGGAGATGTGACACAGTCCAGGGTGATATTTGCCATATTTGGTGGTCATGCACCACAATCCTGTTATTCTGGAAGGAATAGGTGGTGGGTTACCCTCTCCCTGCCGCCTATCACATTGTGATCTTGGGTCTCCATCTGCCTTTATTGAGCGCTATGATGAATGCAAAATGGCTTCTTATCAGCTACATGTTCCACACAGCAAGGCAGCTGATTGCTCTTACCTGGAAACAGATGACCTCCCGACCATATCGCAACGGTTTACATGTTTGTGGCACGAGATGGCAATGGAGCAGCTTTCCTATAAATTGTCCCACACATAAGCTAGATTTCAACTAATATAGCACTCGCTGATACGCTATTTTTTATGTCTGGAATTTTCATGCTTTAGCCACCCCCCAAAGTGAGAGCATTACAGCTGTTTGTTTACCCATCCTGGGCATGCTACTATCAATACGATCTGCTACTCCCCCTTTCCCTTTTGCCCACTCTGTCGCCTGTCCCCAATGGGGCTCTTCATTCCCGCTGTCCCCTCTTCCTTACTTGACTACACACCTGCACTGGACCTACATCGTCACCACCCCCGTCTATATCCCTTTTCGTTCTCATTTGATGTTTATTTGTTGTTATATAAGATTAATTGCACTTCTCCTTTTTCTTTATCCCCAGCGCTCCACATGCCACTTGTCATAATGCTACAAAAGTTCAATTGGCTGTGCATGACTGTTAGCTCTCATTGATACTTGTGCTGTGCATAATACATGATCTTGCCTGTTTCTTGATGCATTGCATAGTATTCTATGATACTATTCTATGCGCTGTTTAGTGGACAGCTTGATGTTGTTATTTGTCTGCCGTGGAAAATCTAATAAAGAGGTTCTAAACAAGATAATATCCCAAAAATACCCATGATCTTCTGTCCTTCAGGAGGAAAACTAAAGGCAGAGCTATGTCTCATGGTCTACTAGTCAGTAAAAAGTATTTACTTTTCCAGCTACTATTCCTATTAGTTCACCCATAATAGATGAAAAAGGCTTCTAAAACCTTAATACTTTGAGTGAAAAAATCTAAGCAAAAGCCCTTCTAATGCTGATCTGTATGCACTTGCATGTGTGATCAGTGAAGTGACCATGTTTGGCATCAGTCTTTAGGATGTGCAAATGTTACCAAGCACTCTGAAAGTAGGAATGCTGGAGGTCCATAGCAATCAATCCTCAAATACTAGATCTTCAGCAGAACATGATTTTAGTAAGTTTCCTTGACTCAAAGTAGCTGTGGATGAGCAGTGAAGGGCTAGCCGAAGGGAGGTGAAGTAGGGTCAAAATATAACACAGAACATTGCCTCAATTAGTACAGCTATTCACTATATATAAGGTTTGCAAAGATCTGATGTCTGAAAAGCTCAGACAGGTCATTAAACAGGTAATTAAACAAAACGATATGGCCACAATCCAATGCAATATAGCAAAAGCAATGTAGCACACCAATGTTCATAAATGGACATTATTTTCTGAATAATGTCTGAAACACACAGGATAGTGTAACAAAGGAGAGAACACAATCTTACTGCTAAAACAATAACTTTGTAGATAGTTGGTAGTGGTAAATATTCCACAAACTGAGAGGTTCACAAAGATCTGCATGAGCATGGAAAAAGGCAGCACAATGGCAAATGATAAAGGAAGGGGACATTATTTCAGAATTCCTGTGCCCATTTACAGAAATCATTGTGGCACACCATCTTGGAGTTAGGGTTCACTGAGAACGCTCAAGGAAGAAAGACTTTCAAGCCTTACAAGTCAGACCAGGTTTCTCAATCTAGTAAGCTGAGTAGCCAGCTGGGCACTTGACTATACCATCTGCAGGACCAGATGAAATAGGGGTGCAGTTTTCTCATGCAGATCCAAATTTCAGTCTCATCTGCATGGTAGTACTTGATTTTTCATTAGTCTGTCTCAAGGTCTGCTAAGGTGCTTGAGGGTTTAGAATGTAAGCAGTCATTGAGGTCGTTCTTAGTGAATGATACCATTGGTGAAGTTTAGAGCAGACTACATGGTTCTGTACTGCTATCGGTATCATTGAGCTGACAAGGGGCTTCCGTGCATTCAAGAGCAGAAGCATGTTAGCTAAGGAAAGACTCAAGAGGGTCTTGATACTTAGGGGCTGATTACGACTTTAGCGACCCCCTGACAGCCATGTTGACGTTGGCGGTCTGACCGCCAACAGTATAGTGGAGTGGACCACTGCATTTGGAGTTTGGCGGTTGAAGAAATAGAAGACCAACAGCGGTTCATCACCACCGCTAGGCAGCACAGACCGCTGCGGTCTTCTGGAGGCACAAGCAGGCCAGAGGAGACCATGTTTCAGCTGGATCTATTACGAGGTTGCACACCGTCAATCTGACTGCCGCGGTCCAACCACCATGTAGCAGAAGGCAAAACCAAGCAGTTTAAAGAGAGACACTCATCTGCAGACAGCAATACACGTCTGGAACCGCCATGGAGCCATTCCTAAACGTCATGCTGCTGCTCCTGTTCGCTGAAAGGCAAATGATACAACGCTGACGTGGACAACACCAACCGTAAGTACACACACCAACATGTATAACAAATGTGTACCTCTACAAACACATTATAGTGGGGGGCACCAGGGCCAGCAGCTACACCTAACATTCCAGACACAAACACTCACATACTGCAACACATACACCCACACTTCAGCCAGCACACACACACACTGCACTTCAATACCACACATATATGCATGGCTACACACACACACAGCAACAACTGCACAACTCCTGCACATATTAATTCCACAAACTCAAATGGAACACTGGCAAGGGACTGGACACACATACAAGACACATGTACATCCATCTGCCATGGCACACACACAACACCACCATCAAACAACACTGCAATTGACACACACATCACACACACTCATAGCACAATGGACCAACAATGCCATGCCCAATGCACACAGAGACAAATAGACAAAAGACACAAAGTGCACCACCACAACCACATCGGCAAAGCTGCAATGGGAGAAGCAGGCCATACTTGGAAGGAGGCTGCACTGGGCACATATCATGTTGAACAAGGTACCAAACAACATGTGCATAGCAGTTGCACATAATTGAAAATCAGGGACAAACAATACCAATATCAATTGTCATCCACAGTCACACAATGAGGGAAGGGCAAGGCAACAAAGCACACACAACTTGCACTCCATGGGACATACCCCTATACCAACCAGCTGCAAGGGACCCACAACTAAATCGACACATGTGCACTCAAATGCAAAGCAAACTACCACAACACAACACAGTCCAGGTATGCACTGACAAAACTCAAGAACACACCCACCACATGTAGACAATAGCTGTATCAGGGGACAAGTCATTCACCACACATGTGCACATTGCACAATAGAAAAAGATACACAATCTCAACACAAACACAACACAATGCCATGACACCAACATTGTAGGAACATACCCATCAGACACAACACACAACCTTCTCTTGGGGACATCAGAACTGCACATCAACTCACATACTTCAAAAACACCAACATGGAGGAACAAGCAGGCTGAACACACACACCTACAGACACACAACCAATGTCAGCTAGGAACAACAAAAAGCTAGGGAAGTAAATGCAGGACAAAGGTGTATCCAAAACACCAACAACTGTTTGGATTTCTTCAATAAACTTTTTGTAGTCCAAGGCTACAGGCCAGTCCAAAAATATCTGGCCAAAAGGCACAGTGTTGGACCCCTACTTGACTCCTGACTGACATGTAACCTCCACAGGTAGGCATGGGTGCTTGTAGGGGGGCATAAGAAGTTTGGAAGGTGTGTCTGTGGTGTCTGTGGGTGCAGTGACTCCGGTGGATGTCTGAGGGTCTGCTGGGGTGGTGTCTGCGAGTATGATAGGTGTGGTGGCTGGATCAGTGACTGGTGGTGCATTGTCTGTAAGTGGGCCAGATGTCTTGTGTGTGACGCTGGCAGTGGGGGAGGGTGTCAGGGGAAGTCATGACTGTTGCTGTGTCGGCAAGTGGATGCTTTTTGTGTGCATGCTGTGGTGTGCTTTGTGGTGATTATGTTTGTGTGCCCTAGCTTACTCTGTAGAGGTGGATTCATGCAAATCTGTCTGTGTACTTTGGATAGGTCAGTGAAGGGGGGACTGGGAAGAGGAAGATGGAGGGGGGACAGAAGACAAGGGGTGACTTTCTGCCGTCAGTGTGAAGGCCAGGGCCTGAGATTATCTCTATAGGCCAGAGATTGCACCATGAATGCCCTCCAGGAATGCACTGCTTTGGCCACTGGAGGAGGAATCCAATGATGTAGAGCCAAATCAGGACTCCCCTGTGGCACTCCCCTCTGGGCCACTGGGTTCCTTGCTGTTCATGGTCTCGTGACCTGAAGTCCCATGGCCAGATGCCTACCCACTTGGCTCAGCCCTGCCAGTGCTGATGCTGCCAAAAGAAGGTGAAGTAAGGTCATAACATGTACATGATGACATATCAATCACAACTCTGGGGGACAAAACATACCATAATGTCAAGTGTCTGACGGCATAAAGTGACAACAAAGTGCCAGCATCATGTTCCAATACAAAAGCTTGCATGCTATCTGAAATCACAAAGGTAACACATGAGCAAATCTTGGTCTCAGATAACTACAATAGCATGGATGAACTCTAGCTACCACACTAACCATAACCCAACAGGGTTATCACTCCACATAAAAATTTGTCCCACATGCAGCCCACCACATGAAACCAGTAGCCAACAATTAGATACCATTGTAAGGTACCCTACAAATTGTACTCACACAAGCCTATGTGCACATCTAACGTGCACCAAATATGTGATGTTGTTAAGGAAAGGCAGACAACACTGGTTCAAACATGCCATACCTAGATTAGGTGACATGGAAACATCTATGTCACAATCGACATCTCAATAATGTACAGCTCCACAAGTCAAACCTTTCCAAAATGAATCAAGGAGGTAGTAGCAAGGTCACCCAGATGTGCACCACATGTGGTTTTACATGAAACAACAATGAAGTCAGGTCCCAGACCTGATGGAGAGATGCTTCCAGAATACAAACATGAATTGCCCTGTTAGGCCCAGGATATCCCCCACCAATGTCCCACACCAATCTCCATTTACACTTCTGAGTTTGGTTATATTAGACAACTGCACCATGCAGGAAGAAGGGGCACAGACATTGCAATGAATGTAAGGAGAAAACCAAATATTTGTACAATACCCTGACCCCAAACACATGTCAATCCTTGATGCATCCATATAGGCAGGGCACAACTCACAAACAACACACAGATGCTTTGAACCTACAACTACCATACCACATCAAAGGTACAAAGCATTATCAAGTGGATCAACACCCTACCTGTCATGTCCATCATAGCTACTGCAGTTATGCATGAATTAAGACATACTATGAGGCATGTATGTTTCTGTCTGACTACATATGATGGTGACACAGTCCTGTCTGGTGCATCACAGTAACTGGACATCCATTGCAGATATATCAGAATGACAACAGTACCCCATGAACATATATGTAAGAGTTTTACAACATCATCCCATATGCATGGCTAGCATATGTCATACATCTACTGCATATTTATGTATTCTAGTGGGAATGGAGCACATGCAGACATGTTGGCACAAGGTATGTTTACTACACTGATGACTATTCACCCTTGACAATGAACATTCCCCACTCACCAAGGGAAAGTAGTATGCTACAGCTGCCAAGATTTTACCATGTAAGTCATGTTACTTGTATGATGGACACCCAAGCATCACAGACTGCTGTGAGGCAACAGCACCGAATATGCAATGGAGAAAATTTGCACCTGGTTTGCAGATGTCAACCTACACGTTTCCCCAGACACATGACAGAAGACAGTGACCCACATCCTACTTACCTTTAGACTGTAACATTTGTCTGGAGTGATCTGTTGGTGGAAACTAACAACCACCAGTGCAGTTAAAACAGGATATCTCAACAATAAACACAGTCATATCTGCACTATGGTGGGCATTTAGACTGAGGGTTCAGCATAGTTTAGTCCTAGGTCCCAGCTCCAAAAGGATGAGCACACCAGTTGGAAACACATGTCACATCTACACCAATTTGATCCCAGAAGATATTTAACACGTGACACATGCTACATTGTCAGGGGGAGCAGTCTGTCCCTCACTCCATCACCTGCTAAAGGTTCAATCATGATTTTCTATGTACTCACCCCCTTGTGGCTGCTGTGCTGGCCTCAAACGCCCATCCAAGGCCGGATAGGCCAAAGTCAAATGTGAGCCATTAGGGGTCATGGTCCGACGGGCACCCCGTCCTCGTTGGGAGGTCATCCCCAGCTGGGCCTCTATGCTCTTCCAGGCCCAGCGTCTCAGGTCCTCCCACCTTTTTCGGACAGTGGGCGCTCCGCTGGCTGTAGACCCCCAATGTCCACACCTGGCTTTCCAAATCCCCTTCTTCTGATGGGAGTTGACCTGCATAGATACTGTTAAAAATGGGGTTTCTGGTTGGCTAGGGTATGCACCTATGCCAGGCAGAACCCACCCACTCTAGTCAGGGCAAGGGAGTTACACATCCAAGATAACCCCTGCTCGCCCCGTTGGTAGCTTGGCACGAGCAGTCAGGCCTAACCCGGAGGCAATGTGCAAAGTGTTTGCACAACACACACAACACACGTGACACAATATGAACACCACAAAGTAAAAACAACACTGAGCTATGTAAAAATAAACTGTATTGCACAAAACATAATTAGACCAAACATTACATGTCAGTAATACCCTGCTACCTTAGTAGTTGTCAGAACGCTCCACAGGTTACTAATATTCTGCAAGAATAAGCAGTTGTCACATTAGAACACGTAAGTACTCAGGATTTTGCAACTTAAGCAGTAGTCAGGAATCACAGTAGAAAATAAATGCGCTTGTCATAACCACATCATAAATATCCATAAAAGATACCTTAGAGAGCATATGGCATGTCATAAAACACATATAAGCATGACATGTCCATAAAAGGAACATCAGCACACATATGTAACATCATAAAAGTAGGCAGGTAACATATAAATCAATAATGTCCATCCCAGGACAATCAGAAATTTGTACGTCCTTTATAGAGTACCTGTTTTATGATGAGTGGGCACTCCTAGTGCCAAGAAGATGAACATGGGGGCCCCTGGCGCTCCTATGTGCGAAACGGGCCCACATGTTGCTCCTGGGGGATAGGGCCCATCTGCACCCTCTCTGGTGTTTATAATGGGCCCCTTCCTGGGGCCTGTGATCTTTGGGGGCCCCTCCAGGGCCTTTACTGGCCCTCCAACAAGGGGAGGGCACAACCATTAGTGGGGCCACTGCTGGGGCCTCACCTGACTCTTGCGAGGGCTGGGGGGCAAAACCCCGAGGTAAGGACCGGAGTGTCACGCTCCTCCGGCAGCGACCAGGGGCAGTGGGGGGCGTTCCCCTCACCTCTTCCCAAGTCCTGCTTTCAGGGCAGCCCTGGGATTCGGAGGAGACCTCTGATGAGGTCTCTCTCCCTCCTGGGGCCTCTGCCTTCAACTCGCTTGCACCTGATCGGGTGCGCAAGTGTTTTCTCCATGTCCAGCAGTGATCAGGCCCTCAGTTAGGGCCTTCTGGTGCCCCGGGGGTGCTCCTCGAAGTGAGCCTTGCCCCGGGGGTACTGATAGGAGCACACTTGCTCCAGTTTCCTTTTCTTTGTGGCTGAGGGGCACTGGGCAGTGCGCAGCACTCGCGCTTCTAAAAATAGCCCACCTGGGCTGAAGCAGTGATTTCCATGGCAGCAACGTGCTTCTCCAGCGCGGAGACATCGTTTACGGATCCCGGCTTGCATTGGTGATTTTGGGATTGGCTAAGCACTTCCAAGCGCGGGGGTGATCTTCCACAACAACTCACACCCCACAAGTGCTTTCAAGGTGCCTTAAGCTAATAATGCAGAGCACTCCTCAGGGACTATATATAGGCACAGCCCAGTGCCATCCAGGCACTATATGAGGAGCTGAAGCACTCCTCGTGCTGGAAAGTTTACAGGGGTCACAGCACCCTGCCCCTGGAGACAGAAGGAAAGGGAGCACAGGGCTACTAAGCCTCAATGACAGTCCAGCACAAGGGATGCAGGTGGTGGCAGGTCCTCCTAGCGACCAGGCAAATCAGAACAGCAGCAGCAGTCCAGGGTGGTCCTAGTGGGTCCTATTCAGCAGCGTCCTTTGTCCAGTTCCAAGTAAGTCTCTTCAGGACTTCATGTCTCCTTTGTGGGGAAAATTGTGTTTTACAAAAGAAAGGGGAGAGGAGGTTCCAGCTAGTTAACACTGGTCCTGGAAATGCCCCCTCTCTGCTGCAGCAGAGGCTCCAAACATCAGTGAGGGGTAAATGACCCTATTGTGTGAGGCCAGGGCACAGCCTTAACAAATGCAGATGTGCCCAACCTCTCCCTTCTGTCAGCCCAGGAAGACTATTCAGTATGTAGATGCACCTCTGTGACACCTCCACCCTCCCTGTTTACAGGCTGTCTGAAAAGTATGCACAAAGCCCAACTGTCACTCTGCCCAGACATGGATTATAGTCAAGCTGCAAAACACCAGAGTCATAAGCACAGAGAAACGCTCACTTTAGGAAGTGCCATTTCGGTAATGATAATAAAAAAGCCATCCACACCAGTAACCAGCATTTCTCACTACCATTAGAACCATGCCAAACATGCCTACGCTATCCCTCATAAATCAGACAATACCCCTTACACTTAAGGCAGGGCACTTCCAATGCAATCCTTTGAGAAGGCATTACTCACAGCAGTGAGAAACCAAATAGGCTGTTTGTCACTACCAGGACAGGCCACATTACTAGGCACATGTCTTGCCTTCTACATACATGCACCCTGCCCAAAGGGCTAGCTAGGGCATACCTTAGTGGTGACTTACATGTGGTAAAAGGGGAGTTCTGGGCCTGGCAATTAAATTTAAATGCCAGGTCCCTGTGGCAGAAAACCACGCACATAGGCCCTGCGCTAGCAGGCCTTAGACAGGTTTGAAAGGCTACTTCAGTGGGTGGCGCAAGCAGCGCTGCAGACCCACTAGTGGAATTTAATTTACATGCCCTGGGTATAGGGATACCACTTTACAAGGGACATATAGGTAAAATAAATATGCCAATTAGGTATAAGCCAATCATACCAAGTTTACAAAGGAGAGTACATGCACTTTAGCACTGATTAGCAGTGAAAAAGTGCTCAGAGTCATAACGTCAGCCAACAAGAGTCAGAAAAATAAGGAGGATAAAGGCAAAAAGTTTGGGGAATGACCCTGTACAAGGGCCAGGTCCAACAGATTCAAATGATAAGACAGAATATTCTGACTACAGATCCCATGCAAAATGGCTGAGTCACACACATGTCAGTGCACCTAGTTAAAGATATCCTGCCCTGACCATTCTGTCTACCTGTGGCACATAGCATGCTTTGGATTCAGGGACATGACTGCAAACACTCCCCATTAGGGTGCACAATACACACTCCCCAGCTCAGGCCCTGCACTGACCAGGTAGAAAAGCAGTGACTTTGGTGGGACATGAGCTAATCACATGACATTGATCAGGAACACGATGGAACACATCTCACAAAATGGCAGTTGACAGGCAGAGCACAATGCACAAAATGCACAAAAACAGCCACTACCTCTATATACAGACTCATTGTGCTTTGAACACATTGAAGAGAGTGACATGTTGAGCACACAAGAGGCAAGCCTGTCTATGTGTAGACATGTGCAGATACAGATGCAGGCACCTGCTACTTCTGGCGGTGGTGGTCTGTGGTGGTCACATCAACATTGAGGGACACACATCCACATATGTGTCCACAACACCTACCTGGCCCTACATTGTACAAGTTCTGCTTCATAACCATATCCACAGAGTCCAATATCATGGCACATCACTCAACAGCACACTGCCTGCAGATGTGCAATGTCCAAAATAACAGGCTCCTGCACTGGACACATCAGTGCTGGATGAAAGAGGCAACAGGGCTGTGGGATCAAGGGATCTGTCAAGGCTATGACATGGCCTGAAGAAGCTGCATATTGGCAGTGAGGCATGATTTGGCACCATCACATGCTGTCCAGGGATAAAGGGAGTGGGCACAGTGTCACACTTATAGTGCAAAAGGGAATTAATACCAGCCCAGATGTCCAGTTATGGAGTGAGTGACAATACACAGGCCCCCTTCTTTGCAGGCTGAACAGACATACATACACAATACACCATGTCCAAATAATTCACATGCATTACAGTTCATCATGTAGCCTACAGCCAATTTACATTGGCTGCATGTGTACACGTCTGAGAGGCATAGTGAGTCATTACCTGGCTTCAGAATAACAGTCTAATAAGGCCCGATGTGGCCAGAGATCACTGTGCAAACACAGAATGAGCTGAAATGGTGGCCAACCGACAAATATAACATGCATTCAACCCTCCTGCTGTCATGTAACCACATGTGACTACACATTACAAACATCTTGTGGCAGGATTACGCTAGGGATGGCTGTCATAACACCTCACCTAGCCATGTGCATCAAACGCAAGTTGGTTCAGACAACACTCAATGCACACTCACCACATTGTCTCAGGACTACAAACTGTCACTGGACATTAATACATGCCCATTGACTTAACCATTAATGTACACTGCCAACACCTACAGGGCTTTGCAGGCACAATCATACAAACTGTTCTTAAGCCTAGGATGACTAAAGATAATATGAGTAGAGGTAAAGAGAATAGTGTGCAAATGGTACACTTACTTGCTCCTCTGGTGTACCAAAGAGCTGTCCAGGGGTAGGACCTCCTCCACAAACTTCTCCAACTCTTCGGGTAAGTAGGCAGGAGCACTATCACCTGTAGGACGAGGATGATTGCTCCCAGAGGTGGTGCACTGCAGCTCAGGCCGTTGAGCTCTTGCTGGCAGCAGTGTCAGGAGTCAAGTGAGAGAACTAGTAGAAAATGGCGGTCACGTCCGCCACTTAATGCGACCGTCACCATTGACCAAAGACCACCACAGGCAGCAATGTTATCCTATGGCAGTATCTGCCGTGGTAGCATCCACCTACTGCCATGATGACTTCTGCTGGCGATCGCGGGCAGTCCCTAATGCGCCGTGGAGCAGGTTAGGCAGCCACCATTTTAGAGGTATACAATACAATTCTGATGTGTCACAAGTATAAAAATGATGTCCTTGCAAATAGTAAGCGCTGGCCTTGTCCTGGCATGTAGGTCAATTGTTTCTGTTATTATGTAGGTATGTGGTCCTGCAGATGTGACATTATTGGGGGTGTATAGCCACCACCCTCTCTCACACATGTAATCCAGGATTTGGGGCAATGAATCACAGGCAGTTTATGGAGTAATGTGGATGTTAGGTGTAGGAAAGTACCCTCTTTTTTGGCATGGTTACCCCCTTTTTCTACCTGATGTCAGTGTGTTTTACTGTGTTCTCGGGGATCCTGCGAACCAGGACCCCAGGGATTATGCTCTCTCTCCCAAAACTCTGTATTTCATCCCACAGTTGGCATACTGGTGCCCCATGTAAGCCCCTAGTATATGGTACCTAGGTACCCATGGCATTGGGATTCCAGGAGATCCCTATGGGCTGCAACAGTTATTCCTCCACCCATAGGGAGCCCATGCAAAGGGTTCTGCAGCCCTGCTATTGCAGCCTGAGTGAACCGGGTTCATGCACCTGTTTTCACTATAGGTCACTGCACCAAGTCACTATAAGTCACCCCTAGGGCAGGCCCTCTCAGCTCAGAGGCAGGGTGCAGGTACCTGTGTGTGAGGGTACCCTGCACTAGCAGAGGTGCCCCCACAAGCTCCAGATCCATTTTCCTGGACTTCTGAGTGAAGGGACACCATTTTACGGGTGTACTGGACATAGGCCACTACCTTTGTCTAGCTACATAATGGTAACTCCAAACCCAGGCATGTTTGGTATCAAACATCTTGAAATCATACCCCAATACTTTTCAAAGTATTGGTTGTATGATTCCATGCACTCTGGGGGCTCCTTAGAGGACCCCGGCATTGCTCCTACAGCTCACTGGGGTTTTCCAGGCAGCCCAAGGTGCTGCCACCTCACAGACAGGTTTCTGCCCTCCTGTTGCTTGAGAAGCTCAAGCCCAGGAAGGCAGAACAAAGGATTTTCTTTGGGAGAGGGGTGTTACACCCTCTCCCTTTGGAAATAGGTGTTACTGGACTTGGCAAGGGAAGCCTCCAAAGGCCACTGGTATGATTTGAAGGGCATACACCTGTCTACAACGGTTCAGGGTCCTCCAGTCCCTGCTCTGGCAGAAACTGGACAATCAAAAGGGCAGTGACCACTCCCCTGTCCATCACCACCCCAGGGGTGGTGCCCAGAGCTCCTCCAGAGGGCCCATGGGTTTTGCCATCTTGAATCCCAAGGTTGGCAGCAACTCTGGGAGCATTGGAGTCAAGGTCAGGCAGGTGACCTCATAGCCCCCTTCTGATAGGTGGTCACCCAACTGGGTGACCAATCCCCCTTTCCGGGCTATTTAGGGTCTGTCTTTTGGGTGGTTCCTCAGATTCAGCTTGCAAGATTCCAGCAGGATTCCTCTTCATCCCTTACTTCAACTTCTGACCAAAGAAACTACATCTGGACTCTCCAGGACCTGACAATCTGCAACAAAGACAAAGGGGGTCATTCTGACCCTGGCGGCCGGTGGCCGCCAGGGCCACCGACCACGGGAGCACCGCCAACAGGCTGGCGGTGCTCCCACGAGCATTCTGAACGCGGCGGTTCAGCCGCGGTCAGAAGCGGAAAGTCAGCGGTCTCCCGCCGACTTTCCGCTGCTCGGGGGAATCCTCCATGGCGGCGGAGCGCGCTCCGCAGCCATGGGGATTCTGACACCCCCTACCGCCATCCTGTTCCTGGCGGGTCTCCCGCCAGGAACAGGATGGCGGTAGCGGGTGCCGAGGGGCCCCCGTAAGAGGGCCCCGCAAAGTATTTCAGTGTCTGCCATGCAGACACTGAAATACGCGACGGGTGCAACTGCACCCGTCGCACCCCTGCAACTACGCCGGCTCAATTCTGAGCCGGCGTCCTCGTTGCAGGGGCATTTCCTCTGGGCCGGCGGGCGCTCTTTTGGAGAGCGCCCGCCGGCCCAGAGGAAATGTTAGAATGGCCGCCGCGGTCTTGTGACCGCGGTGCGGTCATTTGGCGGCGGAACCTTGGCGGACGGCCTCCGCCGTCCACCAAGGTTAGAATCAGGCCCAAAGACTTCATCTTCAACATTGTTTCCACGGCTCCTTCCAGCTTCTGCAACATTTTGCCAGTCATGCATCCTCTGAGGACAGCCCGTCTTTAGACTGCACAGGAAAGAATAAGGAATCTCCCTTGAGGTGAAGGAGTCACTCCTCTGCATCTACAGGCACCAATAGCAACGACGACCGGGTGTGCGGATCCCCTCTCCTGCTGAGCTGCGTGGATCCTGCATCACAGGTGGTGGTCAGAAGTGGTCCAGGCAGTCCTTTCTACCAGCTGTCGAACTTGGGTGGAGGTCAGCCCTTGCCTTCCCACGCAGGACAGTACCCCCTGCACTATGTGTTTTACAGCTGCCAAGGCTTGTTTGCACTTCTTCCAAGGGGTCTTCAGGTATCATGTAGCTCCAGCCCCCAGCACTACTTCCTGCATTGCACAGCTCCCTGAGTGGCTCTCCTGCAGTGTGGAACTCCTTTTTGCAGTGCTGCTTGGGCTCCATTGGCACCTTCTTTGTCCCCATCAAGTGGAACTCCTTATGAGTGCTGCCTGTGTCTATGGGCTCTCTGCAACGCTGAGGGCCCCTACAACTCTCCCTCCTGGGTTGAGTCCTCCTGGGCCTTGCTGGTCCCTGGCAGCACCACTTTCCGCCAACAGTGAGTTTTACCTCTGTGAAGCCTTGTTGTTGGAATCCGAACACGCAAACCTGACTGCAATCTTCCTTTTGGACTGGGACATCATCTGCATCCTCCAGTAACTCGACTCCGACTCCAGGGCTGCAGTGCTGACTCTTCTTCCATACAGTCAACCAACTCCTACATCCTTAGCTTGGCAGGTAGGGCCTCCGGACCCCACTGGACTCTACTGTGTCTTCTGGGTTTCGACTCCTCTCTACACAGGTCTTCCACTCCAGGAATCCATTGTTGCTTTCTTGTAGCTGCCTCTGGGTTTTGCAATTCTCTTCTTTTCTTCTAAGTGTGTGTTTAGGGAAAATTCTAGTGATTCACTCCTGCTTTCTCAGTCACTGGGGGGTGTTGTGGTACTTACCTTTGTGCTTTCCTGGTACCCCCAGCGCCGATCTACACACTCCACTTACCTAGGTGGAGGTCTAACTCTTGCGTTCCCTTTTTAAGGGCGAGTGCAAAGGGCTCTGTCCCCTGTTGTAACCTCTCTTTGGGCTTCTAACCACGCCCATGTCACATCAGTCATTTTTATTGGTTCGTGGGCTTGACTTTTAAAATCCGCTTGCTTTCATTAGTGAAAGGCATGCATATGTCATGCCTTTTCCGGTGTTTAACCTTCCTTGAGCTTATCGACCAACTACTGAAAACATACAAGGCTCCATGTTTTCCATCTATTTTCTGGACTAGAGAGTGATCTCGTTGGGCAGTAGTCGAGCTCTTTGTATGACACTGATCCTTTTAAATAGGTTATTGCACTTTTGCCAGTTACACAGCTGATTACACTTTTGCTGGTTACATGGATAATTGCACTTTTGCCAATAGGTTTCACTGCGAGCAAACTTTTATTTCCCTTTATGAGTCTGCTTTGCATGATGACGACCGTTGGCTCGCTTATGTGAAACTTTTATTTCTTCATGTTCACTTCTCTTTTTCTACCCCGCTTCCTTCTTCTCAGCCTCCTGCTTGCTTTCCACTTTTCACTTTTCCCACTGAGAACAAATTCTCCTTTCATCCACTTATTGCTATAATTGGTCTCCTGCTCACCAGCTATGTTTACTCTTTGGAAATGCTCCTGGCTGTGCCCTTCCCAAATATTTGCAATGTCATTTCAGTCCCCATGGTTCAGTTGATGTGCTCAAGGATTACTGAGGAGGAAGCTGTCATCAGTATAGCATGAATAGTGGTCCCTGGGCTAAGAAGGAGGCCACCTCACTTCGTGCCATCACACTTTTTCCCGTCCTAGACTTTCATATGATAACCTAATGTCTTCTGGGTATTGTAGTTTTATTTTGTTCCCATTGAACTAAAACATTTCATAGCAGTGATTCCTGGAAACGTTATCTGTAATGACATAGAGTGAGATGGGTACCTTTTGCATACTGCACCTCGGATATGGCTTTTACTCCTCAACCTTTTGGGAAGGTTTCCCAATTTACCTTGCTTGAATTAGGACCCAAGGCATTCTGTCAGTCTAGCTAATGTTATTTTGCTTATCGTTGGCCCTCGCGTTTAGAGCTTTCTGTAAAGTCTGTGGCTTTTTAGTTGATTGATTGTGCTGTAGAATGAGCCATTACACCCCCACTTGTTAAGACAGAATATCGGATGAGAATCCTCCCACCCCTCCAAGAGAGGTTAAAACTCAGAAGCGCTGTGCCATCTAGGGCTACTATCAAACTATTTTCCAAAGCTGTTTTTTTTTGCTTCCTACCCTGCTCAATTACTATCAGACCACGCCCACACCTCAGCAGCACCAATCAATCTCTTTCCATTTCATTTAAAGCCCTCAGGTACTCTGATACAACAAGGATACCTCCTTGCGGGCAGGACTCAGGAGACAAAAACAAGGAGGCTCACTCTTTTTAGGTCTAGCATAGCAGTGTACATATGCTACTTTTCCGACGTGTTGGTATGTATCTGGGCTTTTAGCCCACCTCATGCCCATTACTATCACGCGTTCATGGGCTTGCCCTTCAAAAATCTTTTGATGACACTGGTAAATGCTTTACATTTGTCCACCCTTGGGGAGGTTTTGTTACCGCCTTCGTTATCGCTTTGTTACATGGCTAATTGCACTTTTATTGATAAGCTTGACTGCGAGCGAACTTCTTTTTCCTTTTGTGTCTCACTTTATCACTGATGCTCATGGCGGTTGTGGCGCTGTGAATCAGCGCGCATATGTGAAACTGTTTTACTTCTGATTTTCAAGTTATGTGGCAAGAAAAGTCCGATTGGGGATTTACAACGCTAATAGCTGTAACTCAAGCAAATGTGAAACCCATTGCATTGCAAATGCTTGTTTTAGTATATGGTTTGTGCTCCCCTAGGTCCACTATTCTTTATTGTGGTTTACACTGTTTGCACTGTCTTCTAACTATTCTTATGCCTATTTCTGGCAACTAGTGTATATAACTTGTGTAGTACTTACCTCCTAAGGGAGGATTGCCTCTATAGTATTTTTGGTAATGTGTTACCATAATAAAGTACCTTTATTTTTGTAACGCTGAGAGTATTCTTTCATGTGTATAAGTGCTGTGTGACTACAGTGGTATTGCATGATCTTTGCATGTGTCCTAGATAAGCTTTGGCTGCTCAACCACAGCTACCTCTAGAGAGCCTGGCTCTAGACACTACCTACACTACACTAATAGGGGATACCTGGTCCTGGTATAAGGTGTAAGTACCTTAGGTATCCACCAGACCAGTTTCCTACATTAGGTTGCTGTCTAGATAGAGGTTTTGTACACATATGTAAATAAGCAAGGTGTTAACGTTTCACAAATGTGCAAATGTAAGCCCTGGTGTGTGTTGTGCATCATGTTTACAGTGACTCACATGACATGACACATTTCATATCTGACATGCATCATGTAAATTGTTAGGGACACATTGAGTGACTGCTTTTTGTTCTTTTTGGCCCACATAGTTACCCCCGGAGGAAAATGATCAGATACCTTCATGTGTACCATTCACTAGCAGACTTGCAGATCATGGAGAAGACATGTTATTCAGATCTATGCTTGGATACGCAGACAATCATGGATCTCTGTCATCAGTTGGAGACAGAACTGATGCCAGTCATATGTCTTCCAAATAGCATACCACCCATAGTACAAGTCATGTCAATGTTGCACTTCCTGGCCACAGGGTCCTTCAAAAACACAATGGCTCTATCTGCTGGGAGGTCCCAGCCTATGTTCAGTTTGGTGTTGAAGGATGTTCACTCAGCAGTGTTGAAACACCAGTACAGCTGCATTTGTTTTCCTGAATCTGAGGATGTTGCCCATGTGAAAGCAGGAGATCTATGGCTTGGCACGCATACCACATACCACATCTTGTGGGGAGCCATTGATGGTACCCATGTAGCCCTGGTTCCACCCCCTGGCAATGACCAGGTCATTCAGAACAGGAAGAACTTCCATTCCGTCTGTGCCTGGTACCCAGATTCAGTTCTTGATACCTTCATCATGCGGAACAACACAGTTCCCCAGCTGATGACAAGACTGTCCCTACAGAGGGCCTGGCTGGTTAGTAAGTAACACATGTCACTGTATGCTATGTCTGTTGCTAGTGAGATGTTGCCCTGGATTGATGGTTGCACATCTGACACATTTCCTTATAGGGGATTGTGTCTATCCAAACCGTCCATGGTTGTTGACACCAGTGAGGAATCCAACTACGCCAGGGCAAGTCCACTTCAACGAGGCACATGGAAGAACATGCTATGTCGTGGAGTGGGCTTTTAGGTTCCTGAAGGTAAGATTCTGCAGCATAGAAAATTAGGTAGAACCCTCCTCTATTTACCCATAAATGTTTGCAAGATCCTTGTGGCCTGCTGCATGCTCCACAACCTCGCCCTGAGGAGAAACACCCCATACATTCCTGATGAGGGGTGCTTGATGTGCAACCGGGTGAGCCCCTTGAAATTCCAAGTGAGGATGACAGTGATAAGGATGAAGGTTGAGATCTGAGGGCAGACATCGTCAATCAGTACTTCAATTAAGTGTAAGTATGTGATATTCTGTGATTACTGTGACTGCATGGGGTACTGTAGGGATCAGGATCTGTGAAGAAGGGTATCTTGGTCACCATGAGACAGGGCGTTTCATGCTTTGCATCATACGGCCTAGGTTTGCTGCCTCTCTTGACGATCTTCTTTGTTTGGGGAAGTCACATTGCACTGTCAGAGAAACAACAGAAGTTTACAATGATTTTTGTGTCTCATGTATGCCTTTATCTGCCTAAACTCATTGTATGACACTTTTCCCATCAAGGTCTCTTCACCATGCCATCCTCATGTGGGCATTTCAGAGTTGTTATTGGCAGGTGGCTGTAGCTGATCTGACATGTGAAGGGGACATGGAATTGATCCAGGGACTGTTTGTCGCAAATTTGGGTTGTGTGAATTTCATGCCCAGGCTGCCTGGACAGTGGGAGGGCAGTTATCTGAGCTGTAGTGCCCTTGTATGCTGGTAGAATGGATTCATATGTGTGATCATGTGGCCTTGTAACATGTCATCCTGTATGTAGATGTCAATGTGTTTTCTCATTGCAGGCCATAGTGCCTGTGCCACAACACTGACATAGGTGTGTAAATACCACTAGATTCCTAACCATTGTAAACAGATGGGCCTCGTACTATGGACTGTTGTATTGTCCTCTGTCTGTGTCATGGGTATGTTAAGTTGGATAGACCTGGTTTTGGTATGTGATTGGGGTCAAGCTGGTGACAACATCCACCAATCTGTTTGCCTATACTATGGGACAGGGTCTGACATAGGCCTTTCATCCGTAGCCATGGGGATCATACTTTGAGATATCTAGCCAGAAGCAACAATGTTCACTCATTATTGGCAATGACAGTCCAGACATATTTGCAGCCAATGAGCTATACAGTTTGAATAAAAATGGTGGTGTGAGTGACCACTTGTGTTGTTGTGTTGCCAGTTATTTTCAGCCTGACACTATATGTGACATATCACTCCTTACATTGCCATCTTAAAAGAACCTCATTCGCATCTCATGAATGTCACATTGTACGTCCCACAAGGATGAAAAATCACTATTAGGCATTGTGTGCTAGTTGTGTTTATTTACATGTGCTCTGAACATAAAGGTGGAAATTGATCTAAACAAATAGTGAAGGTATCAGCCATGGTGTATGTAATCACTGGAATAGCTCCCGCAATATTTGAAGGCCAAAGTCCAGTGTCCTACTATCCTGGAAAGTGGATAGTGTGTGAAGAACAGCCAATATAGTGACTCTGTGGCACACAAAGGGGCTCCATCAGGAAGAGGTAACTTCCTGCCAGTGGTTGAGGTCTTGGCATCTGCACCTCCTGGATGTTTGGGTGGAGGTCCCCGCTTGTGGGCGGGTGAGTTCTTCAGCTACAGAGGCGGGGTGTCTGAGGCATGTCCTTCCCCTGACAGGACCTCCCTTCTACTGGCACCCAAAGAGGTCCAAGGGGCAGATGTTACTAGACCAATATAAGAGGTCTAGTATTGTATTCGATCCCTGCTCAGGGTGGTGTTCATGTTCCTCAGCACCCCTGTTAGGGAGGCCAACATCGCTTTGTGGGCTTCCCACTGTTGCAATACTTCATGGTGGGAATCCATCTGCAGCTGCTTGATCTCCCTGAATTTGGTGAGCACCTGGTCCATCATGTATTGGTCTTGTTGGTAGGCTCCCAAAACTTGGGTGATGGTGTCCTGGCCAGACCCATCTCCACAAGCCTCATGCCACTGGCTCACATCATCCATCCCACACAGCCTACCCCCAGATGCATGCACCATTGGCACAGTTTGGCCCCTACCATTGGATCCAGGTCCATCATTGTCAGAGGTGTCTAGATGTAACCTGGACAGGGGGGCACAAGCTTTTTGATTCTGTCCTCAGGGCGCAACTGGTTGCCTGAGATGTTGATGCAACAGGGCTGGGAGGGGTTGATGTAGTCAGGGTGAGGCTGACAGGGTGTTATATGACTAGGTTCCCCAGATGGGCCAGTGGCATCCTCAACATCTACATGAGTGGTATCATTACTGAGGGCTTTATCCATGAAGGGGAGCAGCAGTCTCTTGACAGGAGTCTGTGTACCCAGCGGCAGGTAGACCTGTTGAAGTGAGATACAGATTCTTGCAGGTTGTATTATGACATGTACCTCCAACAGTCTACAGTGACATTTGATTAAGGCCATGTACACATTGGCTTTGCATTTTCCCCTTATGTGAGAGGCACACCTGCTATCAACTGTATGGGGCTGATATTTGGGGATCAGACCAAATCCATTTGAAGTCATCTTGCTACAGTATGCCTGAGTATCTTGGCACTTGGATGTCTGTTCATGGACTCCTACCTTTCCAGCAGTACAGTCAAAACACTGGTTGTGCATGATGTGGCTTTAAGTCATCTCAAGGCCTAGTTATGTGGGCAGACCCAGATACTTGTTGTTCTATATATTAGTTTGTCATCATATGGTCAGTGCATTGTGAATATGTGTTCTGACACAAGCATTTAGATGATGCTTCTTGGTACCTTTTGAATTGTCCAACATTTATTGGGCACAGAGGTTGGGCTGTCCTTCCTGCTCACATTATAGTCATCTTGGATTATCTGCTCATGATGGATATAGTTGGTTAGGCACGTCACAGAGTGAGCATGATCAGTATGTTGGTCCCTTCCTGGTAGGTAACCTGCATTTGTGAGATAACAGACAGAAGCACAATGTCACTGTGAACAGTGTCCTGGTTATTGGAGTTAGAGGGATTGTTTCTCCTGGGACTTACAGTCATGTTACACCAAGTACTATACACAGCATATATAAGTCATCCTCCCAGGTGAGTAGGCTTTCATAGCGATTTGGTGTACACGGATGTTAGGAGAGATGCACAGTGAGCAGGTGTTTTGCATTGAGTGAACAGTGCCTTCTGACTTTGGCACTGCTGTCTTTGCCTAACCTACCCACACACTATACAGTTGATATCCCCATAGGTGAGTACATGGCAAAGGCTGAGTAGAGGGAGAATGATCCTAGTAGAAGAGAAAACAGTATTGACTGAGTGGACTGACATTACTACCTCCTTCTGACAGTGGCATTGCTGTCTTTGTCTGTCCTACCCACACACCATACAGTTGATATCCCCATGGGTGAGTATAGGGCAAAGGCTGAGTAGAGGGAGAATGGTCCTAGTAGCAGAGAACACAGTATTGGCTGAGTGGAGTTGGCATTACCAGTACCTGCTGAGCTATCATTGCTGTATTTGCCTGTCCCCCACAACCTGTACAATTTAAATACTCTCTCAGGTGGGTACACTCCAATGTGGAGTTGACAAAGGTGGTGATTTGGATTGGGCTACACTGTTCTGGTATTAGTGGGAGGAGAACAGTGCCTGCTGGGAGTTGTATTGCTGTCCATCCCTGTACTACACCCACTATACAGAGATGTTGGTCCCCAAGGTGGGTGTGATTGGCATGTTGGAGGCCAGACAAGGGTTTTTGGACAGGTGGACACTGGACTGTTGAGTGTTGTGACATTGTAGGTGGGGAAAGGTGATCAGTGAGCATGCACACCAATTCATTTTGTTGGGCAAATGTTTGTTTATGTGACTCCCCCAGGTACATTACCCACAACCCTTTACAACTTAAAATATTTTTACAACTGAGAGAGAGAGACCCACCAGGAGCACCCACTGAATCAGAGCCACAGAACACCATTACCCATACACCATACACGCATCTCACAGCACACACCACAACACATCACCCACACACACCACTCACACTACACCCATGGCACCACAAAGACACCCCAGATTCTCTGAGGAGGAGCTAAGGGTCATGGTGGAGGAAATCATCCAGGTAGAGCCACAGCTATTCGGATCACAGGTGCAGCAGACGTCCATTGTTAGAAAGATGGAGCTATAGTGGAGAGTCGTGGACAGGGTCAACGCCTTGGGGCAGCACCCCACAACCAGGGATGACATCAGGAAGAGGTGGAATGACCTACGGGGAAAGGTGCGTTCTGTGGTTGCAAGACACCAGATAGCTGTACAGAGGACTGGCGTGGACCCTCACCTCCTCCCCCACAACTAACAACATGGGAGGAGCAAGTCTTGGAAGTCATGCATCCTGAGGGCCTGGTAGGAGTAGCAAGAGGGATGGACTCTGGACTCTGGTAAGTCAAATCTTTACTACTTTCCTCCCCTACCTGCATGTCATCACAAACTCTTACCCCTAACCTCACCCCATCACTCCACCACCTCAGATATACCCTATCATCACAACCCACCCATCCCAATACCGATCCCTGCATGCAACACCAATGCATGGACCTCCATCACAGACCTGCATGGACACCCATCAACACAGCATGCACACTAGTGACAATCACTTAGCCAACTAAATCACAACTCACAAAAGCCAAAGATGCCTTGGTAATAACAAACATACAGGGGAACATACCCATGCACAAGATGGCACACGCAGAAACAATAACACTGCATTTATATCCCCACAGGACCCACACATAACGTCACCGGAGAGGAGATGCCAGCAACATCCAGTCCCCTGCCCAGGAGAGGCCCACAGTGATGTCAGCAGCTCTGCACACCTGGATCAGGATGACCAACCTGGCCCATTAGGGAACTCTGGACAGTGGATGACCCAGCCACAGTCCCAAACAACCACAGAGCCTCCCCCCTCTGGAAACACCAGCACAGCACCCACCCAGTGGGCCCATCACTCTGTCCCCAGGACACATCAATCAGCAGTGTGTCCACCACTACAGGGACCCTAGGCAAACCCACAAACACACGACGATCAGGGACCTGGGGTCAGTGGCAGTGGGCACACGGTTCAGGGGACAGAGGCACAGGACAACAGGGAAGCTGGAGGTCTGCTGTGCGACAGGGGGAGAACAGGCCCAGGGAACTGACTCTCCACAAGGCACTCACCAACATCCTGGGAGCGTACCACCATTCCCAGGAGACGATGGGCCAGATACTGGCCAAGTTGCAGAGACCCACGGCTGCAGGAGGGACAGTACCCGGGTATCAGGGAGGACCTGAGGGACACGCACACCACCTTGGTCACAATTGCAGGGGTGCTGGCAGACATGGCCAGCACCATGAGGGAGGCAGTGGCACACCAACGGGCCCTTGACACTAGACACACTGATGAACAGCCCTCCACCTCCACCAACGCTACTGGACAGGAACAACAGGCCACCAGCACCCCTCCCCCTGCAGAAGGAGAACCACCACTTAAAAGGTCCCTGCGATCCAGGCAGAAGCCAGAGAACATTGCCAAGACCCCCTCCAAGAAATAAGACTCCCCTGAATGATACCCTTGTGTCCCACTCTGTTACCCTGTCCACTTTGAACTGCCATTGCCCCACTCCCTATGCCCCCTTGGACAATGCATCCGTGATACTGATCCGTGACTGGACTCTATCCTGGACATTCCTCCATCATAAACCCATCCCATTGCAATACCCCCTACGCTTATTACCACATAAATAAACACCCTTGGAACTAATACAAGTATGGAGTCTGTCAATTGATTGAAAAAAGTATTAGTTTAACCTCTTGGGTGCCTTGGACGAGATGATCTCGTCCAAGGCTACAGTTCCCCTGTGCCTTGGACGAGATCATCTCGTCCATGGCACAGGGGAACTTGGGGGCGCGCTAGCCCCCGTGCACCCCCCTTCCCCCCCAAGTCTGGGATGGAAGGGGAAGACCTTCCCCTTCCACCCCCGACCCCCCCCACCCCCCCCTGTGACGTCAGCGCGCGCGCGCGCGCTGATGTGTCACAGGGGCCTCCCTCGTCGCGCTGGAAGCTCTGCTTCCAGCGCGATTGAAAAAGAAATGCAAAAGCATTTCTTTTTCAATCACTTGGGAGGCCCGGAGGGGCTTCAAAGGGAAGGAAAAGTATTTCCTTCCCTTTGAAGTCCCTCCGAGGGTTTCAAAAGCCGGATTGCTTGCAATCCGGCTTTTGAAACCCCACTAGACACCAGGGATTTTTTTTTTTTTCTTTGAAATTGACAAAAGGGAGCGACCCCTTGGGCAAGGGTCGCTCCCAGGGGGGGCATTTTTTTTAAAAGGCCTTTTCTGCCCCCCCTGGGGGCAGATCGGCCTTATTAGGCCGATCTGCCCCCAGGGGGGGCAGAAACCTCTAGGCACCAGGGACCATTTTTTTTTTCTTTTTTTTTTTTTTGTTTCATTTTTTTTTATTGAGGTGGGGAGCGACCCCTTAGGCAAGGGTCGCTCCCCTTGGGGGAAAATTATATTTTGGCCATTTCTGCCCCCCTTGGGGGCAGATTGGCCTATTTTGATGAGGCCAATCTGCCCCCAAGGGGGGTAGAAACCACTAGACACCAGGGAGTTTTTTCTTTGCGTGAATTTCACGCAAAGGGAGCGACCCCTTAGGCAAGGGTCGCTCCCTGGGGGGGGAGGGCAATTATTAGGCCGATCTGCCCCCAGGGGGGGAAGAAACATCTAGGCGCCAGGGCAAATTTTTTTTTTGTGTTTTTTTTTTTGTTCTTTCTTTTTTTTAGAGATGGGGAGCGACCCATCAGGCAAGGGTCGCTCCCCTGGGGGGCAAATTGTATTTAGACCATTTCTGCCCCCCTGGGGGCAGATTGGCCGATTTTAGGTCAATCTGCCCCCAAGGGGGCAGAAACCACTAGGCACCGGGGATTTGTTTTTTGGCGCCAATGTCACGCAGGGGGAGCGACCCCGTAGGCAAGGGTCGCTCCCGGGGGGGGGGGGGTTGGGGGGGGCAAATTTATTTTAGGCCATTTCTGCCCCCCCGGGGGACAGATCGGCCTATTATTAGGCCGAACTGGCCCCGGGGGGGGGGGGGCAGAACACTCTAGGCACCAGGGCAATTTTTTTTTTGTGTTTTTTTTTTTTGTTGTTTCTTTTTTTAGAGATGGGGAGCGACCCATCAGGCAAGGGTTGCTCCCCTGGGGGGGCAAATTGTATTTAGACCATTTCTACCCCCCTGGGGGCAGATTGGCCAATTTTAGGTCAATCTGCCCCCAAGGGGGCAGAAACCACTAGGCACCGGGGATTTGTTTTTTGGCGCCAATGTCACGCAGGGGGAGCGACCCCGTAGGCAAGGGTCGCTCCCGGGGGGGGGTGGGGGTTGGGGGGGAAATTTATTTTAGGCCATTTCTGCCCCCCCGGGGGACAGATCGGCCTATTATTAGGCCGAACTGCCCCCGGGGGGGGGGGGGCAGAACACTCTAGGCACCAGGGCAATTTTTTTTTTGTGTTTTTTTTTTTTTGTTGTTTCTTTTTTTAGAGATGGGGAGCGACCCATCAGGCAAGGGTCGCTCCCCTGGGGGGGCAAATTGTATTTAGACCATTTCTGCCCCCCTGGGGGCAGATTGGCCAATTTTAGGTCAATCTGCCCCCAAGGGGGCAGAAACCACTAGGCACCGGGGATTTGTTTTTTGGCGCCAATGTCACGCAGGGGGAGCGACCCCGTAGGCAAGGGTCGCTCCCGGGGGGGGGTGGGTGTTGGGGGGGCAAATTTATTTTAGGCCATTTCTGCCCCCCCGGGGGGCAGATCGGCCTATTATTAGGCCGATCTGCCCCCGGGGGGGGGGGGCAGAAACCTCTAGGCGCCAGGGGAATTTTTCTTTTTTGTCTTTTTTTTTTTCTTTGTTTTTTTTTTTTAGAGATGGGGAGCGACACATCAGGCAAAAGTCGCTCCCCTGGGGGACAAATTGTATTTAGGCCATTTCTGCCCCCCTTGGGGGCAGATTGGCTGAGTTTAGGTCAACCTGCCCCCAAGGGGGCAGAAACCACTAGGCACCGGGGATTTGTTTTTTGGTGCCAATGTCACGCAGGGGGAGCGACCCCGTAGGCAAGGGTCGCTCCCGGCGGGGGAGGGTGGGGGTTGGGGGGGCAAATTTATTTTAGGGCATTTCTGCCCCCCCCCCCGGGGCCGGATGAGCTACAGGCCAAACACCACAGGTAGGCACCTTGCAAAAAACACCTCTGTTTTCTGTGAAAAAATATGTTGTGTCCACGTTGTGTTTTGGGCCATTTCCTTTTGTGGGCGCTAGGCCTACCCACAGAAGTGATGTACCATTTTTATCGAGAGACTTAGGGGAACGCTGGGTGGAAGGAAATTTGTGGCTCCTCTCAGATTCCAGAACTTTCTGTCACCGAAATGAGAGGAAAAAGTGTTTTTTGGGCCAAATTTTGATGTTTGCAAAGGATTCTGGGTAACATAACCTGGTCAGAGTCCCGCAAGTCACCCCATCTTGGATTCCCCTGGGTTTCTAGTTTTCAAAAATGCACTGGTTTGCTAGGTTTCCTCAGGTGTCGGCTGAGCTACAGGCCAAAATCCACAGGTAGGCACTGCTTTTTATAAAAAAATGTGATGTGTCCACGTTGTGTTTTGGGCCCTTTCCTTTCGTGGGCGCTAGTCCTACCCACACAAGTGAGGTATCATTTTTATCGGGAGACTTGGGGGAACGCTGGGTAGAAGGAAATTCGTGGCTCCTCTCAGATTCCAGAACTTTCTGCCACAGAAATGTGAGGGACATGTGTTTTTTTAGCCAAATTTTGAGGTTTGCAAAGGATTCTGGGTAACAGAACCTGGTCCGAGCCCCGCAAGTCACCCCTCCTTGGATTCCCCTAGGTCTCTAGTTTTCAGAAATGCACAGGTTTGGTAGGTTTCCCTAGGTGCCGGCTGAGCTAGAGGCCAAAATCTACAGGTAGGCACTTCGCAAAAAACACCTCTGTTTTTTTCCAAAATTTAGGATGTGTCCACGTTGCGCTTTGGGGTGTTTCCTGTCGCCGGCGCTAGGCCTACCCACGCAAGTGAGGTATCATTTTTATCGGGAGACTTGGGGGAACGCTGGGTGGAAGGAAATTTGTAGCTCCTCTCAGATTCCAGAACTTTCTGCCACAGAAATGTGAGGGACATGTGTTTTTTTAGCCAAATTTTGAGGTTTGCAAAGGATTCTGGGTAACAGAACCTGGTCCGAGCCCCGCAAGTCACCCCTCCTTGGATTCCCCTAGGTCTCTAGTTTTCAGAAATGCACAGGTTTGGTAGGTTTCCCTAGGTGCCGGCTGAGCTAGAGGCCAAAATCTACAGGTAGGCACTTCGCAAAAAACACCTCTGTTTTTTTCCAAAATTTAGGATGTGTCCACGTTGCGCTTTGGGGTGTTTCCTGTCGCCGGCGCTAGGCCTACCCACGCAAGTGAGGTATCATTTTTATCGGGAGACTTGGGGGAACGCTGGGTGGAAGGAAATTTGTAGCTCCTCTCAGATTCCAGAACTTTCTGCCACAGAAATGTGAGGGACATGTGTTTTTTTAGCCAAATTTTGAGGTTTGCAAAGGATTCTGGGTAACAGAACCTGGTCCGAGCCCCGCAAGTCACCCCTCCTTGGATTCCCCTACGTCTCTAGTTTTCAGAAATGCACAGGTTTGGTAGGTTTCCCTAGGTGGCGGCTGAGCTAGAGGCCAAAATCTACAGGTAGTCACTTTGCTAAAAACAGCTCTGTTTTCTGTGATATGTCCACGTTGTGTTTTGGGGCATATCCTGTCGCGGGCGCTAGGCCTACCCACACAAGTGAGGTATCATTTTTATCGGGAGACGTGGGGGAACGCTGGGTGGAAGGAAAGTTGTGGCTCCTCTCAGATTCCAGAACTTTCTGCCACAGAAATGTGAGGAACATGTGTTTTTTTAGCCAAATTTTGAGGTTTGCAAAGGATTCTGGGTAACAGAACCTGGTCCGAGCCACACAAGTCACCCCTCCATGGATTCCCCTAGGTCTCTAGTTTTCAGAAATGCATAGATTTGGTAGGTTTCCCTAGGTCTCGGCTGAGCTAGAGGCCAAAATCTACAGGTAGTCACTTTGCTAAAAACAGCTCTGTTTTCTGTGATATGTCCACGTTGTGTTTTGGGGCATATCCTGTCGCGGGCGCTAAGCCTACCCACACAAGTGAGGTATCATTTTTATCGGGAGACGTGGGGGAATGCTGGGTGGAAGGAAATTTGTGGCTCCTCTCAGATTCCAGAACTTTCTGCCACAGAAATGTGAGGAACATGTGTTTTTTTAGCCACATTTTGAGGTTTGCAAAGGATTCTGGGTAACAGAACCTGGTCCGAGCCCCGCAAGTCACCCCTCCTTGGATCCCCCTAGGTCTCTAGTTTTCAGAAATACACAGGTTTGGTAGGTTTCCCTAGGTGGCGGCTGAGCTAGAGGCCAAAATCTACAGGTAGTCACTTTGCTATAAACAGCTCTGTTTTCTGTGAAATGTCCACGTTGTGTTTTGGGGCATATCCTGTCGCGGGCGCTAGGCCTACCCACACAAGTGAGGTATCATTTTTATCGGGAGACGTGGGGGAACGCTAGGTGGAAGGAAATTTGTGGCTCCTCTCAGATTCCAGAACTTTCTGCCACAGAAATGTGAGGAACATGTGTTTTTTTAGCCAAATTTTGAGAGGTTTGCAAAGGATTCTGGGTAACCGAACCTGGTCCGAGCCACACAAGTCACCCCTCCTTGGATTCCCCTAGGTCTCTAGTTTTCAGAAATGCACAGGTTTGGTAGGTTTCCCTAGGTGGCGGCTGAGCTAGAGGCCAAAATCTACAGGTAGTCACTTTGCTAAAAACAGCTCTGTTTTCTGTGATGTGTCCAGGTTGTGTTTTGGGGCATATCCTGTCGCGGGCGCTTGGCCTACCCACACAAGTGAGGTATCATTTTTATCGGGAGACGTGGGGGAATGCTGGGTGGAAGGAAATTTGTCGCTCCTCTCAGATTCCAGAACTTTCTGCCACAGAAATGTGAGGAACATGTGTTTTTTTAGCCAAATTTTGAGGTTTGCAAAGGATTCTGGGTAACAGAACCTGGTCCGAGCCACACAAGTCACCCCTCCTTGGATTCCCCTAGGTCTCTAGTTTTCAGAAATGCACAGGTTTGGTAGGTTTCCCTAGGTGGCGGCTGAGCTAGAGGCCAAAATCTACAGGTAGTCACTTTGCTAAAAACAGCTCTGTTTTCTGTGATGTGTCCACGTTGTGTTTTGGGGCATATCCTGTCGCGGGCGCTAGGCCTACCCAAACAAGTGAGGTATCATTTTTATCGGGAGACTTGGGGGAACATAGAATAGCAAAACAAGTGTTATTGCCCCTTGTCTTTCTCTACATTTATTCCTTCCAAATATAGGGGTGTGTGTAAAAAAGACATCTATTTGAGAAATTCCATGTAATTCACGTGCTACTATGGTCACCCCGGAATTCAGAGATGTGCAAATAACCACTGCTCCTCAACACCTTATCTTGTGCCCTTTTTGGAAATGCAAAGGTTTTCTTGATAGCTATTTTTTACTCCTTATATTTCAGCAAATGAATTACTGTATACCCGGTATAGAATGAAAACGCACTGCAGGGTGCAGCTCATTTATTGGCTCTGGGTTTCTCGGGTTCTTGATGAACCTACAAACCCTATATATCCCCGCAACCAGAGGAGTCAAGCAGACGTAACGGTATATTGCTTTCGATAATCTGACATTGCAGGGAAAAGTTACAGAGTAAAAAGTAGAGAAAAATTGATGTTTTTTTCACTTCAATTTCAATAGTTTTCTTTTTCAGCTGTTATTTTCTGTAGGAAACCCTTGTAGGATCTACACAAATGACCCCTTGCTGAATTCAGAATTTTGTCTACTTTTCAGAAATGTTTAGGTTTCTGGGATCCAGCATTGGTTTCATGACCATTCCTGTCACTGACTGGAAGGAGGCTGAAAGCACAAAAAATTGCACAAATGGGGTATGCCCCAGTAAAATGCCAAAATTGTGTTGAAAAATTGGGTTTTCGGATTCAAGTCTGCCTGTTCCTGAATGCTGGGAAGCTGCTGAGTTTAGCACCGCAAACCCTTTGTTGATGCCATTTTCAGGGGAAAAACCACAAGCCTTCTTCTGCAGCCCCTTTTTCCAATTTTTCCAAAAATGAAATTTTCACTGTATTTTGGCCAATTTCTTGGCCTCCTTCAGGGGAACCCACAAAGTCTGGGTACCTTTAGAATCCCTAGGATGTTGGAAAAAAAGGACGCAAATTTGGCTTGGTTAGCTTATGTGGACAAAAAGTTATGAGGGCCTAAGCGTGAACTGCCCCAAATAGCAAAAAAAGGCCTGGCACAGGAGGGGGAAAAGGCCTGGCAGCGAAGGGGTTAACAAGCTGTAAACATTGCAATTCAAATGTACAGTTATATATACATAGGTATGACCTGTAATGGGCAGCAGTAAACACACCAGGAGCCAGAGTGGGGCACAGATATCTGAAAATAGAGATGCCAAAGGGTACAGTAAATGACCATAGAAATAGGAAAACCAGGCTGCCATGTACAATGTCCAACACAAAACTGAAATGGAAGGTTACAGTGTCTTACCTGTGCGTCACTGGAAGTACTGTGGAATTATAGTAGTTCTGTTGTCCACATCCTCTGCCTCCTCTTCGTCATTGTCCACAGGCTCCACCGCTGCCACACGACCATCTCCAGCCTCATCCTCCTGCCGAAAAGGCACCGGGCATCTCAAGACCAGGATGTACAACATGCAACATGCAACGATGATCTGGAACACCTTCTTGGGTGAGTAGCACAGGGAACTACCTGTCAGATGGAGGTACCGGAATCTGGCCTTCAGGAGGCCAAAGGTGCGCTCAATGATCCTCCTTGTTCACCCATGTGCCTCATTGTAACGTTCCTCTGCCCTTGTCCTGGCATTCCTCACTGGGGTCACTAGCCATGAGAGGTTGGAGTTACCAGAGTCACCTGTATATACTGGGGATACCTGTTAGCCACACACTCACCCTTAGGGCCAAACCCACACCCATAAACCAACATCCACTGGGTGGGGACCATGGGCTCACCTATTAGCCACACCCTGTGCCTCTGGAGTTGAGAAATCACATATGGGATGATGCTATTCCTCAGGATAAAGGCATCATGCACAAAGCCAGGATATTATGCATTGACATGGGAGATGTACTGGTCCGTCAGGCACACTATCTGCACATTTAGAGAGTGAAAGCTCTTTTGATTTTTTAACACCTGTTCATTTTTCTTGGGGAGTACAAAGGCAATATGTGTACCATCAATAGCACCAATTATGTTGGGGATATGTCCCATTGCATAGAAGTCAGCCTTCACTGTGGCCAAATCCTCCACCTGGGGGAATACAATGCTGCGCGTGTGTTTCATCAGGGCACACAACACTCTGGTCACCATGTTTGAGAACATAGGCTGTGACATCCCTGATGCCATGGCCACTGTCGCTTGGAAGGTACCACTCGCCAAGAAATGGAGCACTGACAGGTCCTGCACTAGAGGGGGGATACCTGTGGGGTCGGATTGCTGAAATCAGGTCTGGCTCCAATTGGGGACACAGCTCTTGGATTGTGGCCCTATCAATTCTGATGGTTATGATAATGTGCATGTCCTCCATTGTCACCAGATCCACCAGGGGTCTGTACACGGGGGTATGTCTCCCTCTAGGGTGAAAAACAGTGAGCAGATGGTCATATTCAAACATATGATCAGATTGATATGCCTTGCTTTTTTTTACTTACTGTGAACGTGTAGGTCCGTTGTTGTGCCTATGTCTGCTGTGACGCAGTTAGGTGCCACGGCCTGTGCCCCCCTGAAATGGGGGCCGTGTGACCTGTGAGGAGGGACAAGTAGAAATGAGGTAATTTCACTGATGTGGTGCGCCATTGTGAGAGGCGATCGACGACCGTCGTGCAACAAATCATTGGTTATCATTGGGGCCTACGGGTTCCAGAAGCCAATGGTGATGTACGCCAGCGGTGACGGTACGCACCGCTGCGGACGTGACCGCCATTTTCTATCTGTTCACTCACTTGCTACCTGACCTTCAACAGGAGAGGACCTACACTGCAAGTGCTGCTGTGACCTGTGTCTTGGAGCGACCATAGCTCAAGTGTCTGGGGAAAGGGCCCATGCCTTCACTTCCTAGGAGTTGGAGAGACTGGTGGATAAGGTCCTACCCCAGTACCCTTTACTTTATGGTCCTCCAGACAAACAGATGAGTACACTGTGAGCATGATGGATGGGGCATGTATGTATGGAGTGCTGCATTTGTAAGCCCCGTGTAGGGGGGATGAGGGGTCCTGGGCAGAGTGCTGCATGTTTGGTGGGCAATGTCTGTGCATAAGGGGATGGGAGGGATATGGTGGGACACGAGTATAACAGTCTGTATGGTATGAATAATACCTTTTCTTATGTCTTTTTCTGCAGGTCAGCACCCATCAGAAAAAGGGTATTTGGCGTGCCATCGCCAAGGAGGTGCGAACCCTGGGGGTCTTTGACAGGCGGAGCACCCACTGTTGCAAACGATCAGAGGACCTGCGCCACTGGGCAAGGAAGACGTCGGAGGCCCAGCTGGGCTGGCCTCCCAACAAGGAAGGGGTGTCTGTCGCACCCTGACCCCCCCGATGTTCCACATCCTGGATGGGCGCTTGAAGGCATCACAGCAGCCACAAGGGGGTGAGTACAGATGCAGATTCATGAATTTGCATGAGTGGGTGGGGGATGTGGGTCTGTGGGTGCCCCTAGGCCAGGGCGAACATGGCAGGGTAGGTTCCATGATGGGCAAGCTCAGATGCACTCCAACCTCAATACTGCTAGTTTGCATCTACTACTGGGCATGGTCCTGTGGGTTTCAGGTGTGCAGGTAATGGTGTTAGGCATTGTACCCCATGGCCTGGTGTCTAGCATTGCAACTGGTAGTGCATGGCCTAGTGCACAGGGCTGATCCCTGTGAGTTGTGTACACCAATGGAAGTGTTGTTGCTGGCATTGACCAAGTGTATCCTCTGTCCCCCTTTTTGTTTTGTCACCCAGTCCTTGTGTGCATTAGCATCATCTGGCGGAGGAGCAGAGGCACCGGTGATGGAGGGAGCTGTATCACACATGGGCTTGCAGGCCAAATCCACCAATGGTAAGGGCACCAGTGGGACGGAGGGCGAGGGGAGCACCACGACGGAGACAGGAGGCAACAGTTTTGACAGCAACAGCTCCTCTGATGGAAGCTCCCTGGCAGTGGTAGACACCTCTGTGCCCACCCCAACAACAGGTGCAGCTGCCACCCCTGTACCAGCACCGCCCTCCCAGCAGCCCCTCAGCGAGTTTCCTGTGCCCGCTCACACAGGAGGGTGGGCATCTCCTTTGTCCCAGGCACCTCACACCCTGCCCCAGTCTGCCCTGCTGCCCTCATTGAGGAGGCTATTGACCTCCTGAGATCCCTCTCTGTTGGGCAGTCAACCATGCAGAATGGCATCCAGGGTCTAGCAGGGCATTTGCAACAAACAAATGCATACCTGGAGGGCATTCACTCTGGTGTGGTGGCCCAACAGAGAGCATTCCAGGCTCTGGCCAACTCACTGATGGCAGCCATTGTCCCTGTCTCTAGCCTCCCCCTCCAACTTCCTCTACCCAGTCCCATTCCCCTCAATGCCAGCCTATCCCAAGCACATCTTCAGACCTGCATGCACCCAAATCAACACACAGAAGTGGCTCAGGCAAACACAAGCACCACACTTCATCCCACAGGCGCTCACACAAGCACCATCCAGATACAGACACACCAACATGCACTGCCTCCAGAGTGTCCCTGTCCTCCTCCTCGTCCACATCCCTCCAAGAAGCATCTCCCCTCACACCTGCATGCACTACATCCTCATCCACTTCCACCATCACCAGCACACATATCACAACATGCCCCTCACTGGCAGTCACCACCCCCCCATCCATGCACACGTCCCCTGTGTCCTCTCCCACTGTGTCTGTGCCCCCGCCTCCCAAAGTACACAAATGCAAGCACTCATACACCCAACAGCCATCCACCTCACAACAGCAACCAGCCCATGCACCTGCACCCAAACACAGCAGACAGACACCTCCTACAACCAGTTCCTCTTCCTCCACTCCCAAACCTTCCCCCTCTTCCAGCCCCAGTGTCCCTAAAAGGCTTTTCCTCTCCACACTTGACCTATTCCCTGCCCCTCCCCCCCTGTCCTTCACTTCAGGCCAGGGTGGCCAGAATCCAGCCCAGCACCTCAGCCACCCAGTCCACAGCCACTGTAGTTTCTGCAGCTACTGCAGGTGTGAGAGGCTCCAAGGAGGCACCCGTCAGCACAGCCGTTGTGCCTGCACCACCTGCCAAGGGCAAGAAGGGGCCCCCAGTTAGCAAGGCCAGAAAGGGGACATCAGCCAGCAAAGGGAAGGAGGCACCACCAGCCAGCAAGGGGAAGGAGGGAACACCAGCCAGCAAGGGGAAGGAGGCACCACCAGCCAGCAAAGGGAAGGAGGCACCACCAGCCAGCAAGGGGAAGGAGGGAACACCAGCCAGCAAGGGGAAGGAGGCACAACCAGCCAGCAAGGGGAAGTAGGGAACACCAGCCAGCAAGAGCAGGAAGGGAACACCAGCTTGCAGAAGCAAGGAGGCACCCCCATCTGCCAAGGGCAGGAAGGGAACAATAGATGCCAAGGCCAATGTAACAGGAACTGACAACGCAGGCAGAATGGATCTGGTGCCTGGGGCTGGTGCTGCATCTGGCCAAACAACACCAGCCATGGCACTTCAGCTATCCAAGGCTGCTGGAGAAGGGCTGGAGCCTCCCCCACCACTGCCAGCACTGCCGCTAGCACCACAACTGCCATCCACTGAGCAGCCGTCACCGCCGGCAAGCAGTGTGTAGTCATGCCTACATGGGCTGTTGTGCGTCATGGCCCCTGCAACACTTGTAGGTATGACACCCAGGTGAGAGATTGTGACCTTGCACCATCCAGGATCAGCATCACAGGGCACAAGGCCACCTCCAGAACCAGTGGAAGAAGGCATCCACTCACCCCCTCCTTGCCAGGATGAAGCACACTGGGCACAAGACCCCCTCCAGAACCAGTGGAGGAAGGCATCCACTTACCTCCTCCTTGCCAGGATGAAGCACACTGGCCACAAGGCCCCCTCCAGAACCAGTGGAGAAGCCATCCACTTGAGAGACTGTGGCCCTGCACTCCCCAGAACCAAGCAGTGGGCAAACCACCCACTTGTGAGACTGTGGCCCTGCACTCCCCAGGACCAAGCAGTGGGGAAACCACCCACTTGAGAGACTGTGGCTTTTCACTCCCCAGGACCAAGCAGTGGGCAACTCACCTACTTGACAGACTGTGGCTTTTCACTCTCCAAGACCAAGCAGTGGGCAACCTACCGACTTGAGAGGCTGTGGCTTTGCACTCCCCAGGACAGCGAAGAGGGCAGTGGTTTTGTACCATCTTCCATCTGAGGTGCCCCTCATTCCGCATCCCCCAGAGGTACCTGAGTTTTCGACCTGATGCCCCTGCAGTGTTCTCTCCATGTTGAGGCAGGAGTCAAATGGGGACTTTGCCTATGTGTTTTGGCCATGTGGGCATGGACATTTTGGAGTGGGCATTGTCTCTCAATTTATATATATTGTACATACTGTTATTTATGAAAGTATTTATCTCAATTTGTAATATTACACTCACTTTAATCAATTCCTTTTGTCCTTGCATTATTCCTGAGGCGTACGGGGTCAATATGTTATGTTACTACATCTGCTTGTGTGTATGGTGTTGGGGGTGTTGCATGTGTGTGTCTCCCCCCCCCCCCTTGTGAGCTAGGTGCGGTACTCACTGTGGTCGTCTTCGCCGCCGTTCGTGTTCCTGGTGTAAGAGGTGGTAAACCAGCATTGGAAAAATGTGCAGTTCGGGCGCCATGGTGTCGTGGTTCTTCATTGAGTATCCAGAGATGAGTCGTTTCGCTTCTGGGTACTGTATCTGCCGTGCTTTTGATGGTAGTGTCAACACCAGGGAAGTGCGCACTCTATTGGCAACTAGAATGCAAAAACCCAGCACTCTCAAAACAACGTAATTTATGCATTGTGCTGATATGTTGTTGTTTAACCTTTTGCATTACAGAGTTTAATCCTGAAGACTTTTTTAAAATGTGTTTACAAATACTGTTAATTTGCAATGTATTGCTGCAGGCTTTCAGAGTGTGTTAGGGTGTGGTCCCTTTCCAGTGCCTTCCAGAGACTTTCCCTGCAGCATGCCGGGGTGTGGGCTGTGCCAAGACTCTATAAAAGGGAGCCAGCCGAGCTCCAAGTGCTCACTATTCAGAGGTCCCGGTGCAGAGCAGCAGCTACTTCCTGAGTTCCTGTCCCGGTGGCCTATTTGATCTTCCAGGCCTCTGCCCTTCATTCTTCATTGTTGATCCTTGTTTTGGGCGGTACGATGGTGGTTGGGCTGGCCCCCGACCCGGTTATCGAGAACTTTCATATTCTTGGCTTAATTCTTTAATGATTAACAGATTACTTTGCGCGCTACCATTTCTTGACATTTGTATGGTGGTTTACGAATCAGCAAGACGCGTGATTCATTTCATGCTGATTTAATCTTGTTATTCATTGCGCGCTACCATTCCTTGACATTTGTATGGTGGCTTGCGAATCGGCAAGACGCGCGATTCGTTTCATGGTGCTTTAACCTTGTTGTTCATTGCACGCTACCATTTCTTGCCATTTGCATGGTGGCTTAAGAATCGGCAAGACGCACGATTCATTTCATGGTGCTTTAACCTTGTTGTTCATTGTGCGCTACCATTTCTTGACATTTACATGGTGGCTTAAGAATCGGCAAAAGACGCGCAATTCGTTTCATTGTACTTTGATCTTGTTATTCATTGTGAGTTGTTATTTCTTGGCATTTATATCGTGGTTTATGAATCCGCAAGACGCGCGATCCGTTTAATGATGATTTGACTTTGATATTCATTGCATACTACCATTTCTTGGCTTTTTACATGGTGACACTTGAATCGGCAAGACGCACGATTCTCTCCTCGAGTTTAATTCATGTTGTTTATTGTATGCCACTATTCTAAGATATTTATCATGTAATATTTGAGTTGATAAGTTATGTGATTTGTTTTTCCTGAATCCATATTGTGTTATTCATGGTGCACAATCCTTTTATGGTGTTTACTATATACATATATATATAAATCTACAATATGCGCAATTTGTGTTGAAACATTTTAAGAGTACACAGAAGATCAGAGTTTCTAGATGCAATATTGTATGGTCCTAATATGCATTCCCAAAAAAGGATTTATATGACTGATTTAAAATTTAGTCAGAATGTTTTTCTGATTCTCATGTAAAGGAAAGTACTTGAATAAGAAAGTTTTCATTTAATCCATCTTGATTACCTTACAGGTATCCGGCCATCTTGAAACGTAGTCATTTTAAACTTAATTCGTAGATTGTTCATGTTTTCAGAATGACTATGCTTCGAATCATAGTCTAGTATTAATTTCAGGAGATATAATTTTCAAATTGTGTGTTCTAACCTTTTTCTTACTACAGGTCTCCTTTACAGCTGTTTCCCTTCCTAATCCCCTCTTACCCTCTTGAACTCTCTTAGCCTCTGTGATTTAGTGGTGGACATGTTGGGAAAATGCGCAGACCCCGAGGATCTGGTGACTCTGACAGAACAGTGAGCTCACTAATTATTATCCTCCTGGTTTGTGTATGTTCTCAGCATGGCCACGCTGGACGAGTTAGTCAAGGCTATCACCCAGCTCCAGGCAGAGGTGGTATCATCCATAGAATTGACAACTAGCTTAGCTGAGAAAGTGAGTTGCAAGATAAGGTAGAGAAGAAGGAACAAAGTCCCACGGTGTGTCCTGGCCAGGTACTTCTTCTCAGGCTTCTGGAAGTAATCCGACAAACATTTTCCTAAATGTTCCTTCCGCAATTCCTTTAGCTCCCCCAGAACGTTTCTCAGGTGACCCTTTGAAAGCGCAATCTTTCCTGGTTCAAGTGGGACTACACTTCACCTGCAGACCACATACTTTCCCCGATGCCCAGTCCAAAGTAGCTTTCTTGTTATCATATTTGGCTGGGGATGCAGCTACTTGGGCAATTCCTCTTGTGCGTAAAAATAGTCTCTTGTTGTACAACTGGAGACATTTTGTTTGTGAGTTTGAGAGAGTTTTTGATCGTAGAACTGTAACACAGTCAGCAGATCGTGAATTATTAGCTTTACGCCAAGTGAATGAAGACCTAGGCCCTCATTACAACATTGGCGGTAAAATCCACTTACCGCCGTGCAGAAGACCGCCAATAAACCGCCGCGGAAATCCGCCACAGCTATTATGACCCACATCTCGGAATCCGCCGAAAGTCAGACACCCACACAAGTCCGCCACACCAAAGGTCAGTGTTAAACTGGCGAAATAAAACCTCTACCGTCACGCCAACAGAAACACGCCCATGCTATCACGACCCACGAATCCACGCGGCGGTCTTTCAACCGCGGTATTCCATTGGTGGTACACACTGCCGCGCTCAAAATACAAACACATCTCCAAAACACTGCCACATTGGACAATTCGAAATACACACACCTGATACACATACAAACACCACTCCTACACAGTCAACACAATATAAAACACACACCCACATCACCCACAAATCCCTATGGCCAAAAATTTTTGACGAAGGCCAGAGAGACTGCACTGCATAGACAGCCCCATCACACAGAGGCACACAACACCATCACCCACACAACATCCACGCACAAAACACCACACACCACTACACATCACCACACTCATCACCACATACACCACCCCACACATCACCTAAACCACCCCATGGCACGTCAAAGACACCCCAGGTTCTCCGAGGAGGAGCTCAGGGTCATGGTGGAGGAAATCGTACGGGTAGAGCCACAGCTATTTGGATCACAGGTGCAGCACACCTCAATTGAAAGGAAGATGGAGCTCTGGTGAAGAATAGTCGACAGGGTCAACGCAGTGGGACAGCGCCCAAGAAATCGGGAGGACATCAGGAAGAGGTGGAACGACCTACAGGGGAAGGTGCGTTCCGTGGTCTCAAGACACCACCTTGCGGTTCAGCGGACTGGCGGCGGACCCCACCTCCTCCCCCACAACTAACAACATGGGAGGAGCAGGTCTTGACCATTATGCATCCTGAGGGCCTCGGAGGAGTCGGTGGAGGAATGGACACTGGTAAGTCAAATTTTAACTATCATATCCCCCACCCTACCTGCATGCTATCACAGACCCCCACCCTCACCCCCTCCCCTATCACTCCAACTCCTCACTAATGTACCAATAACACAAACCACCCATCCCAACACCAAGCCCTGCATGACACAACAAAGCATGGACACCCATCACTAAAGCATGCCCACTGCACATACCCATAACATCCCCCCAACCATCATCACACAAGCCCCCACACAGGAATGCTAGCACTGGGGTACATGGTCACCCACCCATTGCACACCATGACACACACACATGCAATAATCATGCTTTTACACCCCTGCAGGACCACTACCCAACATCACCAGACAGGAGGGACCAGACATCTCCACCCCACCAACAGAAGAGGCCCACAGGGATGACAGCAGCTCTGGCCAACTGGATCTAGATGACCAGCCCGGACCATCGTGGGCCTCAGGACAGTCGGTTCCCCACACCCAGTCACAGGCCACCACAGACCTTCCACCCTCTGGTAACACCAGCACAGCACCCAACCAGCAGGCCATACCTCCGTACCCAGGACACGTCAATCAGCTGTGTGTCCACCACTACAGGGAACCCAGGACAACCCACCACCCCAACAACAACAGGGACCTGGGGGCAGTGGTAGTGGGCACACAATCCAGGGGACGGAGGCCCAGGAACATAGGGGAACTGGGAGGGCTGCTGTGCGACAGGGGGCGGACAGGCCAAGGGGACCCACTCTCCACGAGTCCCTCTCCTCCATCATGGGAGCATACCACCACTCCCAGGAGATGATGGCAACGGTCCTGGCCAAGTTTCAGGAGACCCAGCGCCTGCAGGAGGAACAGTATTTGGGGTTCAGGGAGGAACTCAGAACCATCAGCTCCACCCTGGGCACCATCGTAGGGGTGCTGAAGGACATACAGAACACCATGAGGGACACCGTGGCACTCCAAGGGGCCCCTGACACTAGCATGGACGATGAACTGCCCACCACCTCCGCCGGCGCTAGTGGACAGGACGCCCCACCACAGGACCACCACACCAGCACCCCACCCCCTGCAGACGGAGAACCACCCCACAAGCGGCCTCTGAGATCCAGGACCAGGACAGAGCACGATGGCAAGACCCCCGCCAAGAAATGAGACCACCCTGATTGTCATCCCACTGTCCCACTTTGTAACCCTGTCCATATTGGAACTGCCCCAGCTCCACTTCCTATGCCCATATGGGCAATGCACCTGTGAGACTAATAAACTGGACTCTGCCATGGACATTCCTCCACCATCACCCGTCACCATTTTACCACCCCCTCCAATAATTAGCACTTCAATAAACAACCTTGAAGCACAAAACAATCTGGAGTCAGTCTGTGATTTTGAAAATGTGTATTATCGATGACAGTGACAAAATCCGTTCTCAAATGTAATGTCAACATACCTATGTCACACATCACAAGTCCATGAAGAATGCAAGCAGATGACACACGTTGGTAACCACACCTGTGAAACCGTAATGGAAATGTACAACTCAGTTACCAAATACTGCTTGAAATTGACAGACAGGACAGAGGTAGAAGTGTGAAAGTACTTGTAGTAGGCAAGAAAGTGTTCTCACCTGTGTGTCACTGGAAATATTGCTGGATGACTGAGTCCCTGTTGTCAATGTCTTCTTCCTCTGCTTCCTCCTCATCACTGTCCACAGGCTCCACAGCTGCCACAACACCGTCATCTGGACCATCCTCCTGCAGAAAAGGCACCTGGCTTCGCAAAGCAAGATTGTGAAGCATACAGCAGGCGATGATGATCTGGCACACCTTCCTTTGTGAGTAGAATAGGGAACTACCTGTCATATGGAGGCACCTGAACCTGGCCTTCAGGAGGCCAAAGGTGCGTTCTATCACCCTCCTAGTCCGCCCATGGGCCTCAGTGTAGCGTTCCTCTGCCCTGGTCCTGGGATTCCTCACTGGGGTCAGTAGCCATGACAGGTTGTGGTAACCACAGTCACCTAATAGCCACACACGGTGCCTCTGGAGTTGACCCATCACATAAGGGATGCTGCTATTCCGCAGGATGTAGGCGTCATGCACTGAGCCAGGGAACATAGCATTTACCTGGGAGATGTACTGGTCTGCCAAACATACCATCTGTACATTCATCGAATGATAACTCTTCCGGTTTCTGTACACCTGTTCACTCCTGTGGGGGGGGGACCAAAGCCACATGGGTCCCATCAATGGCACCTATGATGTCGGGGATATAGCCAAGGGCATAGAAGCCACCTTTAACAGTAGCCAAATCCTCCACCTGAGGGAAAACGATGTAGCTCCTCATGTGTTTCAGCAGGGCAGACAACACTCTGGACAACACGTTGGAAAACATAGGCTGGGACATCCCTGATGCCATGGTCACTGTTGTTTGAAAAGAACCACTTGCAAGAAAATGGAGTACTGATAGCACCTGCACTTGAGGGGGGATCCATGTGGGATGGTGGATAGCTGACATCAGGTCAGGCTCCAACTGGGTACACAGTTCCTGGATTGTGCCACTGTCAAACCTGTAGTTGATGATTAAATGTCGCTCCTCCATTGTCAACAGGTCCACCAGCGGTCGGAGGATTCCGCCATCTCCTCACATGTTCCAGCTGACGATGCCTAGGAAGGACCACAGCGACCACAGAGTCAAACAACTCAGAGGTATGTACCCACAGCTACACAGAACACAAAACATAATCCAAAAGGTTGTCTGTATGTGTGTTGAGTCCAGGCCTAGGTATGTGTGACACAGTTGAAAATGAAGCCATGTGGGCCCCTGAAATGGCGGCTGCCTGACCTCTAAACTGGGACAATGGGATGTGAGGTAACTGCGCTGGCGTTGTACAGCGTCATGGTAGGCGGTCGAAGACCACTGCGCAATGCTGCATTGGTTAACATTGGACCCTATGGGTCCCAGGAGTCAATGACGAAGTGCGCCGGCGGTGATGATACGCACCGCCGCAGACGTCACAGCCCCGGACGTCACCGCCATTTTCTATCTGTTCAATCACTCGATACCTGATCTTCCACAGGAGAGGACCTATACTGCAAGTGCTGCTGTGACCTTGGTCTGGAAGAGACAATAGCTCGTGCGTCTGGGGAAAGGGCCCCTGCCTTCACTGCAGAGGAGTTGGAGAAGCTCGTGGACGGGGTCCTCCCCCAGTACACGCTACTCTACGGTCCTCCAGACCAACAGGTGAGTACACAGGGAGCAAGTTGTATGGGCTATGCCTCGGTGGAGAGGGCTGGTTGTAAGAAGGAAGGGGGCAGAGTTCTGCGAGCATGAAGGATTGTGAATGCATGTGCCACATGGCAAGGGTAGGGATGTGGGCCACTCACTTCGATGGTGCAGTTGGTAATGAATTCTCTTCTTCCCCTGTACATTTCATGTAGGTCAGCGCCCACCAGAAGAAGGATATTTGGTGTGCCATTGCCAAGGACGTCCGGACCCTGGGGGTCCACCAGAGACGGAGCACCCACTGCCGTAAAAGATGGGAGGACATTCGCCGCTGGAGCAAGAAGACGGCGGAGGCTCAGCTGGGGATGGCCTCCCAACGTGGGAGGGGTGCCCGTCGAACCATGACCCCCCTGATGTTCATGATCCTGGTGGTGGCCTACCCTGAGTTGGATGGGCGCTTGAGGGCATCACAGCAGACACAAGGGGGTGAGTACACTCTCATGCAGCGGACTTTGCATGCAGTGAAGGTGTCTGGGTGGGGGAGGAGGGCTGTGGGTTTCCCTAGGCCAGGGCGAGTTCCGTAGGCTAGGCCCCTCCGTAATGCAAGCCATGTGGCTCTCCACCCCACCTTTGTAGAGTGCTGAGTACAGGTATACATGCCCCTTTGTCATCTATGTGTGCTGATGTCCACCATAGCCATGTAGGCCATATCCCAGGAACTGCATCAGTAGAGCCCAACAGCACGGCGTAGAGCAGGGGGCTGCTGTGTCTGTATTGTCCGCCAACGGTAGCGGTAAGCCATGCACTCAACCTGTCTTTCTTCTGTTGTCCCCCCCCCTTTTTGTGGTCTCCCTGTTCTTTTGTGCATCAGCATCATCAGGCGGAGGTACAGTGGCACCGGAGCACGAGGGAGCTGCATACCACATGGCCATGGAGGGCCACACCACGGACTCTGAATACACCAGTGGAACGGAGTGCGAGAGGAGCTTCACGGCGGTCACCGGATCAGCAACCAGCGACACGGACTCGTCCTCCGATGGGAGCTCCCTTGTGGTGGTGGCAAAATCTGTGCCCCCCACTTCTACAGGTGCAGCCTCCACCCCCCCCTACCAGCACCGCCCTCCCAGCAGCCCCTCAGCCTTCGCCCCGTGCCCACTCACCCAGGAGGGTGGGCATCACCTTTGCCCCAGGCACCTCAGCCCCTGCCCCTGTCACCTCTGCTGCCGTCAGTGAGGAGGCCATTGACCTCCTCAGGTCACTCACTGTTGGGCAGTCTATCATTGTGAATGCCATCCAGGGTGTAGAAAGGGAGTTGCAACACACTAATGCATTCCTGGAGGGCATTCATTCTGGTCAGGCTGCCCATCATCGAACCCTGCAATCTCTGGCCTCAGCACAGATGGCAGCCATTGTCCCTGTCTCTAGCCTCCAAATTCCTCCACCCAGACCCAATCCCCTGTACCCCAGCCTATCCCAAGCACACCATCAGACCAGCCTGCACACACGTCAACACACAAGGGAAGCTCAGGCAAACATAAGCACCACACATCCCACAGGCACTCACGCAAGCATCACCCACATACAGACACAGCAACATCCACTGCCTCCACTCTGTCCCCCTCCTCCTCGTCTCCCTCCTCCCTTCCAGTGTCGTCTATACTCTCACCTGCATGCACTACCACTACAGCCACTACGCCCCGCACCAGCACACCCACCACCACACCCCGCTCACCTGCACTCACCACCCCCAATACCCACGTCCCCTGTGTCCTCTCCCAGTGTGTCTGTGACGCCCCCTCCCAAAGTACACAAACGCAGGCACACACCCACCCAACAGCCATCCACCTCACAACAGCCTCCAGAGCATGCACCTGCACCCAAATCAACAAAAGTTACACCTCCTACAACCACCTCCTCTTCCTCCACTCCCAGACCTCCTCCAGCTACCCGTCCCAGTGTTCGTAAGAAACTTTTCCTGAGCAACCTTGACCTCTTTCCCACCACCCCCCCTCCAAATCATAGGTCCCGTACTAGCACCTCAGCCAAAAAATCTCCGGTACCAATGGTGCCTGTTAGAGGTATGTGGAGTGCACCGGGCACCAGGGCAGCATGTGTGACACAGAGCCACAGCACAACCAGTCCCCCCTGTGAAGCACCAGAAGTTGGACAGTGCCCGACGGGATAGGGGGAAGACTCCAGCCAGCAAAGCCGCTCACAAGGGTCCCGGGGGGACTGTCCACTCAGCTGTGACTCCTCCCAAGGTGGGGAAGGGGCAGAAGACAGCACCAAAGTCTGGGAAAAGCAGCACGGCGGAGAAGGCCGGCATCATCCCCGCTTCCCAGGAGGCCACCGCCAGTCCCATCATCACTGGCCAGGAGGCCACCACCAGAGTCAGTGCCCAGGAGGGCAGTCCCATTGTCACTGGCCAGGAGGCCACCGCCAGAGTCAGTGCCCAGGAGGGCAGTCCCATCGTCACTGGCCAGGAGGCCACCGCCAGAGTCAGTGCCCAGGGGGGCAGCCCGATCGTCACTGGCCAGGAGGCCACCGCCAGAGTCAGTGCCCAGGAGGGCAGTCCCATTGTCACTGGCCAGGAGGCCACCGCCAGAGTCAGTGCCAAGAGGGCAGCCCCATCGTCACTGGCCAGGAGGCCACCGCCAGAGTCAGTGCCAAAAGGGCAGCCCCATCGTCACTGGCCAGGAGGCCACTGCCAGAGTCAGTGCCCAGGAGGGCCCCAGCAGCCACAGCCCCGCTGGGCAATGAGGGACCTCCATGGCAAAGACCGCTGCACAGGTCAGAGACAGCAAAGTCAAGCACCGCTGAACAGGGCAAGCACCGCTGAACAGGGCAAAGACCGCCATGGCATGCACCGCTGAACAGGTCAGAGACAGCAAAGTCAATCACCGCTGAACAGGGCAAAGACCGCCATGGCAAGTACCACTGAACAGGGCAAAGACTGCCATGGCAAGCACCGCTGAACAGGTCAGAGACAGCAAAGTCAAGCACCGCTGAACAGGGCAAGCACCGCTGAACAGGGCAAAGACCTCCATGGCAAGCACCGCTGAACAGGTCAGAGACAGCAAAGTCAAGCACCGCTGAACAGGGCAAGCACCGCCAACTCAAGCACCACTAGCCCATGTGCGGCAGGGGCAGTGACGGACCTGGGAGCGTCACGGGGAGAGTGATGCACTCTGGGCACCAGTCCCCATCCAGAACCAGTGGGGAACAGCATCCACTACCTCAGTCCTTAACAGGATGAAGCACTCTGGGCACCAGTCCCCCTCCAGAACCAGTGGAGACTGTTATCCACTTGAGAGACTGTGACTTTGCACTCCCCAGGATTGAACAGTGGGCAACCCATCCACTGTAGAGACTTGAGAGACTGTGGCTTTGCACTCCCCAGGATTGAACAGTGGGCAACCCACCCACTGTAGAGACATGAGAGACTGTGACTTTGCACTCCCCAGGATGGTACAGTGGGCAACCCACCCACTGTAGAGACTTGAGAGACTGTGGTTTTGCACTCCCCAGGATGGTACAGTGGGCAACCCACGCACTGTAGAGACTTGAGAGACTGTGGCTTTGCATTCCCCAGGATGGTACAGCGGGCAACCCACCCACTGTAGAGACTTGAGAGACTGTGGCTTTGCACTCCCCAGGATGGTACAGTGGGCACCCCACCCACTGTAGGGGCTTAGAGAGACTGTGGCTTTGCACTCCCCAGGATGGTACAGTGGGCAACCCACCCACTGTAGAGACTTGAGAGACTGTGGCTTTGAACTCCCCAGGATACGTCAATGGGCATGGAGCCCCCTCGTGGATCTGGTGTGGTGCTATCATTCGGCTGAGGTGCCCCCCCTTCCCATCCCCCTGAGGTGCCTGTTGTATTTCGATCTGATGCCCCTGCTGTGTTCTCTCCGTTTTGCTCAGGTATCGTGTGTGGGCCTCGCCCATGCATTTTGGGCCCAGTGGTCCACGGACATTGAATGGTGCATACCTGCACTACTAATTGTGATGTATATTTTGTTGAATGTGAAATTATATCTCTATATATTTGTTTACTGTATTTTGATACATTACAATGGTTGCACTCATTTCCTTTTGTCTTTGCATTCTTCCGGGGGGTATTGGGGTTGTTACTGTTATGTTTGGATATGCATTGGTGTGTATATTGTAGTGGGAGAGGGTCGGGTGGGGGTGGGGGTGTTGCGTGTGTGTGTCCCTGACTTTTGCCTCCCCCCTCCCCTATGTCGTAGGTGCAGTACTCACCGTTGTCTTCGGCGCCGGCGTTGATGATGATCGTACAGGAGCAGGAAGACTATCGCAGGGAGTATTTGGAGTTCCGGCTCCATGGTGTCCTCCTTCCTCGTGGAGTGTGTAGAGGTGAGCGTTTTCCCATTGAAATGGCTGTTTCCGCCGTGTTTTTATCCACGGTGAATCCACCCCGGAAAAGGTGGCGGATTGGTAGGTTTTGATACTGTGGGCGGTACTTTGTCTCCCGCCTGTCTGTTGGCGGTGACCGCCGCGCTGTTTGTCTGTACTGCCGTGGCGGTCGGAGTGTTAAAGTGGCTGTTTTTGTTGGCGGTCATAATTCCCTTTTTTTCCGCCGGCCTGTTTGCGTTGTTACCGCCGCTTTAACACCATCCGCCAGGGATGTAATGACCCCCCTAGTGTTGTATTTAGCCAACTTTAACCGGTTGGTTGCCGAGACATCCTTTCCTGAAGAAAAACAAGCGGTTTTGTTCTACAAGGGACTCAAAGAGGAACTAAAATATATCTTAACGCAATTCGACCCGCAACCTACACACTGTCAAGAATTAATAAACCTTGTCTTGAGGCTTGATCATCGTTTAGCAGAACGTAAAGGAACACACAACAAGATTGAAAAATATTCATGGCGTGTTCATGATAACAGAGACTCAGGAACTCCGAAAGAGAGAACGCCGGAACCGATGGAAATTGGAACCATCAGAAGACCTTTGACCAAAGATGAAAAGGACCTACGCAGAAAAAATGGACAATGTCTTTATTGTGGGCGGAAGAGTCATTTTGCCAAAGATTGTCCAATCAAACCAAAGAGCTAGCAAGGCCCAGTTCAGAAGGTAGCAGCCAATGCACCAGTCGAGTTGGAAAAACTAAAACACCCAAGATGCAGAGAAGGGTTGCTCTTGGGTGTCACCTTGGACCCTTCACAATCTAGACATCTTAAACTGGAAATAAGAGTTCAAGTCAAGAAAAAGATCTATTTCAAAAAAGCTCTAGTCGATTCTGGGGCTACTGGGAACTTTGTTGATGTCCAATTGGTTTGTGCATGGGGATCCCAAGTATTGAAAAGAAGACCCCAGAAATCATCGAGGCAGTCGATGGAAAACTCTTGACTGGAGGTCCAGTAACTCTTCAGACTATCCCCTTGTCGATGATTTGTGAAGATAAGAATCAAAGAAAGAAACATAAAGAGAAAATCATTCTTGACGTGATCCATGCTCCCCAATATGGGATTATCCTCGGCTTGCCATGGTTAACTCTTCACAATTCAGAGATCAATTGGGCAGAACGAAAAATCATGTTGTCATCTGCGCTATGTAAAGAACAATGTCTCCAAAAGAATCAAGTACCAAAAGTCTGCAACTCTTACATAGCTACTGCCGCTGAGAAAGAAATTCAGCTACCCAAACAGTATTCATCTTACAAAGATGTATTTGATGAGAAAGGAGCAGAGACCCTACCTCCTCATAGATCTTATGACTGTCAAATTGATCTAGCCCCAGGTGCGATACTTCCCAACTGTCGTGTGTATGCCCTGTCAGAACATGAAAATCAACATTTACGAAAATACCTAGATCAATTTTTGGAGAATGGTTTCATTCGCCCCTCTAAGTCTCCTGCAGCTTCGCCTTTGTTTTTTGTTTCAAAAGCTAATGGAGAACTTTGAGCTTGTATCGACTATAGGGGACTGAACAAAGTCACCATCAAGAATAAATATCCTTTACCCCTAATTCCGGTTTTATTGGAACAAATAAAGAGAGCAAAAATCTACACGAAGCTTGACCTTCAAGGTGCTTATCATTTGGTCAGAATGAGATGGAAAACAGCGTTCAAGACAAGATATGGCCTTTTTGAATACACTGTCATGCCTTTTGGTCTGTGCAATGCTCCAGCAGCATTTCAATTTTTCTTGAATGACGTTCTTAGAGAGTACCTCGACATATTTGCCATAGTATACATCGATGACATTTTGATCTACTCAGACAATGAAAATGTCCAACATGTCAAGAAAATTCTTGCAGCCCTTCGAAAACACCATTTATGTTGCAAACTAACTAAGTGTGCGTTTCATGTTACCACAATTGAGTTTTTAGGGGTTATTCTTACCCCTCAAGGTATGGTGATGGCAGAAAAGAAAGTAAAAGCCATATCTTATTGGCCCACCCCAAAGACTGTTCGTGATGTACAATGTTTCCTGGGGTTTGCAAATTTTTACCGGAGGTTCATAAATCATTTCTCCCAGACAGTGGCTCCAATCACTAAGCTATTAAGGAAGACAGAAAAAGTTTGTATGGCCCCAGCAGCTGACAAAGCCTTCTCTACTTTGAAGGAAGCTTTCTCTACTGCCCCAGTCTTGACTCATCCTGATGCGAACCGACCTTTCATAGTGGAAGCTGATGCTTCAGAAGTAGCAATAGGAGCCGTCTTATCGCAACGAAATAAAGATACTGGTCAACTCCATCCTGTTGCTTATATGTCCCGAAAGTTGAACGAAGCCGAACAGAACTATGTCATTGCTGAAAAAGAGCTTCTGGTGATTCGTGACGCCTTTAAAGAGTGGAGGCATCATTTGTTGGGTGCCAAATACACTGTCACAGTATATACTGATCATCGTAATCTTCAATTCATGAGTTCCGCCAGACTTTTGACTCCTCAGCAATTACGCTGGATGCTGTTTTTTGCCGAATTTGATTTTGTAGTAACCTTCCGGCCTGGTAAAGATAATCGCAAAGCTGACGCCTTGTCCCGCCAAGAGTCTACCGCATTGCCTGCATTTCAAGCCTCCATAGCTATCATTGCTCCTGACAAGGTTCTATGTATCATAAAAACTGAAGATTTCTTTGAAGAAATTCGCAACTCTTTCACTGTTGAGAAATGGCAAATATGGGCCCAAGCAGACCCCAAAAGGCCAATCAAGCAAGGACTACCCTTTCACGACGCACGTTTCTTCGTACCCACTACCAAACTTCGGAAGATAGCGTTATACCTACGGCAGGTCACCCAGGTATTCCTAAAACTCTTGAACTGATCCAATGCTATTTTTGTTGGCCTCCCCTAACAAAAGATGTAAAAGCAATAGTAAACAACTGCAAAGTCTGTGCTCGCCTTAAAACAAGTCATTCAAAACCAAAAGGGTTGTTACATCCACTTCCATCCCTAAGTCGTCCATGGGAACACATTTCTTTAGACTTTATTACCGGTCTGCTAATGGTTCAACAGCATTCAGTAATTCTGGTGGTAGTAGATAGTCTCACGAAATATGGACATTTCATTGCCTGTAAACAATTGCCCACTTCTAGTGAATTGGCAACTATTTTACTGAACAGAGTGGTTCGTAATCATGGACTGCCAAAAGTTAACCTCTCCGATCGGGGGTCGCAATTTGCCTCCAATTTCTGGAAGACATGGTGTAAAACACTCCAAGTAACATCTACACTATCTACTAGTCACCATCCTCAAACAGATGGTCAAACGGACATACTAAATCAGATTTTGAAACAACACCTAGGTGCCTACGCTGAAAAGGCACTTCATTCTTGGACATCTATGCTCTGGTTAGCTGAGTTAGCGTACAATAACTCATTCCACACTTCTATTGGCGTTACACCTTTTTTTGGTTTATTTGGCTATCATCCTGACACCTTGCCTATCACTATTCCTCAAGAAAGTTCTCTTACTCCAGCTGTGTCAGAAACCATTCAGCATTTGCATCAAACCCAGAAACTGATTCAACAGCATTTAGAAAAAGCCAAACAAAAATACAAAAGGCATTATGACAAGAAACATTGTGAGGGACCGCAATATCAACCAGGTGACAAAGTGTGGCTTTCCACAAAACATATGGATTTCAAGAAGAAGCACATGTTTAACCCCAAATTCATAGGTCCTTACACTGTCCTCCAGCAAATCAATCCAGTGACCTATAAACTACAATTGCCCAGATCCTTACGGATTCATCCAGTGTTCCACACTTCCCTCTTGAAGAAGGCAGTCCAAAAGGTCCACCCTCATCCAGCTCCTGTTCCAGTACAAGGGGAAGAAGAATACGAAGTTAAGAAAGTGTTAGATTCTAAACTGAGAGGGCGTAATCTATGGTACTTAATCTCATGGAAAGGTTATGGTCCTGAAAGTAACTCATGAGTTTCTGCATCTGATGTTCATGCTCCAGTACTTGTGAGACGCTTTCATCGTCTTAATCCATGCAAACCAGGCCCTAGAGCGCGTCTGGGAGAGGGGAGTACTGTCAACACTAGGGCAGTGCGCGCTCTATTGGCGACTAGAATGCAAAAACCCAGCACTCTCAAAACAACGTAATTTATGCATTGTGCTGATATGTTGTTGTTTAACCTTTTGCATTGCAGAGTTTAATCCTGAAGACTTATTTTTAATGTGTTTCCAAATACTGTTCATTTGCAATGTATTGCTGCAGGCTTTCAGAGTGTATTAGGGTGTGGTCCCTTTCCAGGGCCTTCCAGAGACTTTCCCTGCAGCATGCCTGGGTGTGGTTGTGGGCTGGGCCAAGACTCTATAAAAGGGAGCCAGCCTAGCTCCAAGTGCTCACTATTCAGAGGTCCCGATGCAGAGCAGCAGCTACTTCCTGAGCTCCTGTCCTGTGGCCTATTTGATCTTCCAGGCCTCTGCCCTTCATTGGTGATCCTTGTTCTGGGCGGTAAGACGGTGGTTGGGCTGGCCTCTGACGCCGTTATCGAGAACTTTCATATTTTTGGCTGAATTCTTTAATGATTAACAGATTACTTTGCGCGCTACCATTTCTTGACATTTGTATGGTGGTTTATGAATCGGCAAGACGCGCAATTCGTTTCATGGTGCTTTAACCTTGTGGTTCATTGTGCGCTACCATTTCTTGACATTTACATGGTGGCTTAAGAACCGGCAAGACGCACAATTTGTTTCATGGTGCTTTAACCTTGTTGTTCATTGTGCGCTACCATTTCTTGACATTTACATGGTGGCTTAAGAATCGGCACAAGATGCACAATTCGTTTCATTGTACTTTGATCTTATTATTCATTGTGAGCTGTTATTTCTTGGCATTTATATCGTGGTTTATGAATCGGCAAGACACGCAATTCGTTTAATGATGATTTGACTTTGATATTCTTTGCGTACTACCATTTCTTGGCTTTTTACATGGTGACACTCGAATCAGCAAGACGCACGATTCTCTCCTCGAGTTTAATTCATGTTGTTTATTGTATGCCACTATTCTAAGATATTTATCATGTAATATTCGAGTTGACAAGTTATGTGATTTGTTTTTCCTGAATCCATATTGTGTTATTCATGGTGCACAATCCTTTTATGGTGTTTACTATATATATATATATACATATATATATAATCAACAATATGCGCAATTTGTGTTGAAACATTTTAAGAGTACACAGAAGATCAGAGTTTCTAGATGCAATATTGTATGGTCCTAGTATGCATTCTCAAAAAAGGATTTATGTGACTGTTTTAAAATTTAGTCAGAATGTTTTTCTGATTCTCATGTAAAGGAAAGTACTTGAATAAGAAAGTTTTCATTTAATCCATTTTGATTCCCTTACAGGTATCCGGCCATCTTGAAACGTAGTCATTGTAAACTTAATTTGTAGATTGTTCATGTTTTCAGAATGACTATGCTTAGAATCATAGTCTAGTATTGATTTCAGGCGATATAATTTTCATATTGTGCGTTCTAACCTTTTTCTTACTACAGGTCTGCTTCCCAGCTGTTTCACTTCCTAATCCCTCTTCCCCTCTTGAGCTCTCTTAGCCTCTGTGATTTATCTATCAGAGTCTTGGAGCTGTTCAGTGGTGGACGTGTTGGGAACGTGCGCAGACCCCAAGGATCTGGTGACTCTGACAGGTAGTTATTACCATCCCAGAAAAGGTGTCGGATTGGTGTGTCAGAATACAGTGGGTCGTACATTGTCTTCCGCCTGGCTGTTGGTGGTTACCGCCGTGGAGTTTGTTGCTACAGCCGTGGCGGTCGCATTGTTAAAGTGGCTGTCTGTGTTGGCAGTTTCCGCAGTGGTCATAATTCCATTTTTCTTACCGCCAGCCTGTTGGCGGTATTACCGCTGCTTTATCACTGACCGCCAGGGTTCTTATGAGGACCTAAATGCTGAATTGCAGTCTTACTCCATTGACTAGTCTACCACAATGCAATTCTTGACCTTTATATATCACAGAATTATGATGCAGTTAGGCAGAATCTTGGCAAACAGATTTCTATCCATATTTAACACTAATATCTGACTTTGCTCTACACAGTGATGTGGGATTTTATATTCTTTTTAAAAATGGTAATATTAGTTTTTAACTAGAAATCTGGGCAACACCACAGTCATTTAATAGCATTTATCATCAGGTGAGTGATAATTCTGATAAAGTTTCATATATCTCCATAGGGAACCAAATCCCCTCCCCCTTAATGACATATAATAGCAACATATTAAGAAATTCTTTACTGGACATACTAGCCTCTAAAATACACCTTTGATTGACAAAGAGATGTGCCAGAATAAACCATTCAGAGATAGGTTCCTTAAAAATAAAATTAAGGTGTTTAGAATATCTATTTTTTTCTTCATTTGCCAACTGTGTTATCCTGATTACAGACTGCAATTTCTTCCTTGACTTGCCACACCAACACTTGCTACATGTATCATGATATTCATTTTTGGAAGGTGGGTCATTAGTTGTGTGGCCCGCACAAGTAATGGGTCTGCTCACGAGCACCACTGGGAGCAAAACACCCCATTGTAGTGCTTGACTCTCAAAGGGTAGTATTGCCGAGCAGTCCAAGGCTTTCTCAAGGGTGGGGGTGTGGGCTAGTAATCCCCATTCACGAGCACCCAAGCATGACCCTTAATAAATGGTTGTCCAGTCTGTGCTTTTTCTTTTGATGAAGTGGAAGTACATTTATTACACACACACACACTACTCAATACAATGCAACAATTTACAAATATACAAAAATTGATGGAATTACCCTTGGATGACACTGTGTAATCTCCCATGTCTCCCCCTAGGGGAAATATAATCAAACAACCATCATGGCAAAAAATTCCTACTATCCCAATGCAACATTGGCCTGTAATGTAGAGTGAGAACAACAAAATCTGACAAATAAGCACATCTACTGTGCAAGAGAGTGGTTATTAGTCCCATTACGCAAATCAGGATTACAAGAAACATTTAGAGACAGGTTTAAATACTTTAAAAACTAAAAACTACTTTTGGCTTACTTTTAGATTACTTTTTGATTACTCTGGATTATTCTGGTGTATCATCATACCCTCCATTAATCTGGTGTAATACCATCGTGCACCCCTAGAGAGTGCAGTCCCACAAACAAAGAACAAACGTTATAAGAGGCTTGTGCTTGGCAATATTCATTTGTCCCACCCAACCTAGGGTGGGGACACAAACATTGCATTGGGGGGATTCTACGCTGTTCCTGCAGCTCCCCCTGGCAATGGGTGCATGGGTGGTGGTGACTCAGCTCAGAATGATGCTGGGCCTCACAAGGCCTTGTGGGACATATGCATATCTAATAAGCGGCTCTCCTGCTGGGCCGGGGAGAGTCGCTCTGCTTCCTTTCATATGGCCTCATGTCACTGCGTTCTTCTTGGTTTGAGGGGTGTTGGTCGCACCTGGATACACCCCGAATGCTGGCTTCGTTGGGGGGCAGCGCGGGAAGCCTACCCCCGGCTTTCCTCATGTTTGGGGGGGTGTCTTGTCCCACCTGGACACCCCGGCATGCTGCCTCCTTGGTGGACGGCAACAGAGAGAACCCACTCCCGGCTGCCCTCATGGTTGGGGGTGTCCGATCCAACCAGGACACCCCTGTCAGGTGAATGCTGTTGGGGAGCTGCTCGGGGAGCCCACCCCCGTCCACTTTACCTGATCCCCGCACCTCCAGGTGCTGCTGCGGGAGCCTGCCTTTCCTTTGGTGTCTGCCTGCTCCCACGGGCAGAAGCATGCCGCTAGGTGGCCAAACGGGTCACCTTGGGGAGTGCGACCACACTCCCCCCTCTTCTCCTGTTGCATTGGGACCCTGGGATGGGGTCCAGAGCCCCCCTTACCACTCCAGGGAGCACAAGGGCGCCCCCCTGACCTCTTCGTGGGGCCCCGGGATGTTATTTTTTTCCTGGTGATGAGCCCTTGCCACCAGTAGCACTCTCCTTAGGCCTCACAGCCTACAGGCCTAGAAGGGTCCCAGATTATATGGAGCCAATCCCACTGACTCCCTCTGCCAGTACTTTGTCTGGGTGCCCTCCTCTCCTTCTGGGCAGCGCGCTCTCCTCACGGTAGCCCAGTCTTTCCCTCAAATAGTACTCAGGGAGAGTGGGAGGGCCGTCTTACCTGGCCCTGGCATGCACCATACTAGGCCTGAAGTCCTTCAGGGGGCAGTCAGGAGGTTCTTCCTTCCAGTTGTCCATGATGCCCGTATGCAGTCTCAGTGTCCTGCAGTGAAGCACAGCCAAGAGAGAGAGCTCTCCCCTGTGCAGGACTTTTTAAGTGGGGGCGGAAGTGTCCAGAAGGCCTGCACCTCTGGCAAATCCAGAGGTGCCACATCACTTCCTTGCCCCTGTCTCCTCCTTCCTCTTCTGGGATAGCTCAAAATGGTGCTATGTAGCAGCTTGGGCCACATGTGCTCTGAAACTCAGCCCCTCCTTCCTATCATTCCTTTCCAGGCTTCTCCACCCATTTCCTGGCAGGGGCTGGCAGCTGGCTCATTGATATAGGGCCCTGCTCAGGCAGCTGGATAGAGCAGTAATAGACCCTAATCCTGAGCTGAGTCAAAGAAAGATGACATTCCTACCATAAGTTGTACAACTATGCTTCTGTAACCTACTGCATCATTCTTTTCATACGGGTTACAGTACACATTGGTGTGACTGTACTATCTGTGGGCCCTAGGGGACCTGACTTATGCCATAGGCCACCCTTTCCCATTGACATTGAATGGAGTGTCCCTACAGTGAAAAGACAGTAAGCACACTGATGTTGACATGTACTGGAGTGTCCCTACAGTAAAAATACAGTAAGCACACTATCTCTCATCTGTGTACACCCATCTCATCAGGCCTACTCAAGGTCACCACCCACTCCGGATAGTTCCTTCTGCACCAGGCTCTGTAAGGGCAGTTCTTGGGCTGCACCCGCCAGGAATCCTCCCCACGCAGGTCTTATATAAGGTGCAGACGTGTGTGCACACATGATCCCATGCTGCACCACAGCAGCTTTTCCTTAGCAAGGCAGCACTGGCAGCCGCAAAAATCTGGGTAGACCAGATGGTCAGAACCATCCTCTTACATTCACATTCATAATATATTTGCATGCTTGCCTGACTTGTTCAGTTTAGCTTGTGACTCAAACATAGGGCCTCATTACGACCTTGGCAGATGTGATACTCTGCCACATACATGACAGGTATCCTGACCACCATTCTACAAATTCCATAGGATGTAATGGAACTTGTAATACGGCGGACAGGATATCCTTCATGTTAGTGTAGGAGTAATCCCCTCCCCCAAGGTTGTAATCAGGCCCATAGTCATCACTCCTTCCTCAGGAATACAAGTTAATAACAGATTGTGATTTCTAAGAAGTAATATGGGATTTATCACTAACTTGACAAGAGGCTCCAATCTTATCTGATCATGTATAAATTAGCACACTTTTTACATCTCAAACTGTAGGGTGAGTTACATGCATCACACATTATAATAAGGGAGGCATTCCAACAGTCTCCTTAAAGTAGTTTTTAATCACACAGGGGGTCATTAGGAGTTTGGTTGACGGAAACATCTGTCCACCAAACTCCAGACGAGGTGACTGGTGCAGTATTAGTGGTCTCCCACCTGGCCCCATTATAACTTTTACACTGGACTGACCAACGAAAATCAAGGATTCCACCAGTCGACCCAGTGGGAAAGGTGTGGCAGTACTGTTCCCTGTTCATAATTGAGCCGGCGCCAATGATGCCACTCGCAATGTGCACAAGCATCCTTGAAATGTGCACTGTCTTCACAGCAGACAGTGCACATTTTAAGGGTACTGGGCAGAGCGACCCCTGAACTGCCCAGGCCACAGCCATGGGCACTGCAGGGGCCCCCCTGTGGTCCCCTGCACTTGTTCTCCACCGGTAGTAAAATCGCCATGAAAAGGCTGGCGGAAAACAAAGGTTGTAATCAGCAGGGCAGCAATGAGTTCAGTGCTGCCCTGGCTGATTACAACCAGGATAGCTGTCAGCCCATCGGCCCCACAGTCTTTTATATAAGAAGATTTATATCCTATAACAATGACATCTCAAAGGTCCAGCATTTGTCCAGACCGTGGTTGTTGAAAGTATCCGAAATCAAACTAGAGCATAGAGTAACAACACGGTAGGATGAATACTGTCCTATTTACAAACAAAGGTGAATCATGTCTTTGACAAGTAAATCCTCAATATCAATGCAAGAATATTAATGGCACTTAATATCATGTGATAATATTGTGGGAACCATAATAATGATGACAGTATATTGTGTTCCTTGTTATAACAAGAACAATGTAGTGATAAATGTCTAATACTTTAATATTATTGTTTGCTAATATCGATTTCATATTTTGTAAATATTGTGTCATTTACGTTATTATTTTTTCAATCAGTGTTATAATTTTCTCTCAATTTAGCTTTTTTCTTGAGGTGTTTTCCAAAATATTTTTGGATTAATATTTTTGTTTTATTTTAACAAAATAGTAATATTTATGGTTTTCGGTTGATGTGTTTTATAGGTGTTTTAGGTGAATAGTGCTTTAAATTAATATTATTATTTTCAATGTAAGTGTCAGTAAATAATATAATTATTATTTTACATTTTCACACGATTAATAAAATGTTTTTTTCAATTTGGTTTCAAGTACAATGTTATTTATCTATGTGCTAATGAGCTTCATAGGGGTTTTTGGTTGGGGAGTGTTTTAAAATAATGTTTTAATATGTTAAACTTAACATAATGGTATTTTTTCACCATTTGCATATATATGTATATATATATATATATGTATATATATATATACATATATATATATTTATACATACATATATATGTGTATGATGTGCATGTAAGTATGCACATACTCATATCTATCTACAGCTATATAGAGTTATAGTTTCCTTAGAGCATGAGATATAGTTACTTGAGATAAAGCTAACTATAACATCTCTGTAACCTTTGTTTTTTTCAGTGAATAGAAATATATGTAGATAGATAGATAGATAGATAGATAGATAGATAGATAGATAGATAGATAGATAGATAGATAGATAGATAGTTTTGGTTTATGTTCCAGGCTGTTGGCTTTTAGGCGTTTTGGGTGAGTAGTTTTATTTTTTTTATTTTAATGTATTTATTCATTATTTATATTTTAAAGACTATTTTATTTTTTGTTGGTTAAACATTTTATTAAGGTATTTTAGTTAGTTATGTTAAAACATGCTTCTAATTTTATTTATTAATGTTTTGAGTTAAGCATTACATTTTGTAAATTACAATTTTATATGTTGCTATTGCATTAATTACATGTATTACATTTATATAAATTGATGCCTACATTACAACATTTGATTTTAATATTTTGTTTTTAAAAAAATTTCAATTTATTTTTATGATTTCATTTTACACATTATGTGATTTTTTTAAGAATGATATATTTATATTTTTGTAAGTAATATTACATTTTAATAATGCTAATGTATTTTTCTCCTTTTATATTTTTAATATATAGTGTTTTTAATTATTGTTAATTATTAGTAGTATTATTTAGTTGATCATTCATGTTCCCAAATGTGTTACCCTGTATTTTTATTTTAATTGTTAGGCTCGACATAGGGACCGATTACGAGTCTGGCGGTCAGAAGACCGTCAGACTTCAGGTGGCAGTCAGGCCACCGCAGGTGTGGCGGTCAGACTGCCACATTGCAAGGTTGGCATGCAGATCCCCCAACCTACTGCTGTCCCTGCCAGGATCCAAGATCCCGATGGGCTGACTGCAGTCCTGGTTGTAATCAGCCAGGACGGCGCTGAACTCAACTACAACCTTGTTTTCCGCCAACCATGGAAAGGCTGATGGAGAACAAGTACAGGGGGCCAAAGGGGGGTCTCTGCACTGCCCCTGCCTGTGGTATGGGTGGTGCAGGGGTCCATCTGGACAGTGCACATTTTAAAGGTGCTGATACACCATGCTGGCAGCAGCAATCCCGCCGGCTCAATTATGAGCCACGAACAATGCTGCTGCACCTTTCTCACTGGGCTGACTGGTGGAAACCTTAGTTTCTGCCAGTCAGCCCAGTGGGGAAGTTGTAATGGGGTTTGCGGGGAGGCTGCCAGCACCACTGCGGTCTCCTCATCAGGAGTTTGGTGGGTTGATGTTTCTGTGCGCCAGACTCCTAATCACCCCCATGCTCATTTCAAATCAAGGATGTGTCCTGAACATAGTGAAGGTTGTTTTTGAGATCAGATGTCATGTTCTATTTAAAAGTTTGGAAGCATTTTACACAACAGAATAAGAACTCTATCAATAAACACACATAGAGGGTTCAACACATAAAAAAGTTTGTATATAGAAGTGCAGCAAACGCTACAATATTAAAGTAGAGAACAGCATGTTTTCATATAGAGTATGCTAGCATGTTTGAATCACACAGAATTATTTGAATTCATTACATAGAATAGAACTGATTCTACCAATTAAAATCACAAATGCAGACTGCAAATTACTTCTGCACAGTAGTGTAAAAGAAAGAGCTCATTGTAGTTTGAACATTTTACAGTACCAATGAATCCCTGGTAGCCAATATAAGACATACAGAGCAGATGGATGAATTCAGATAAACAATGATATACTAATTTGGGTATTAACAGAAATGACATTAATGTACTGAAATAACTAAAATTGAGGCTATGAATTGCTATAAAACAAAAGATCTGTAACAATCTTTCCAAATAAATTGCAAAGCCCATGCTAATTATAAGTATTCCATTTATTATGATGATTTTGTAGTTAAGACACTTCTGAACTTGCATGTATGCAATTTTTCATAAAACTGTAGGAATGCCACCCTGTTACTGTGAAACTTGTAATGTCTTTGCATTTTTACATCACCATAAATTTAATGCCAAAGTGCATTAGACTCACTGTGCTAAAAAGAGATATGCCTGTGGGACAGAAAGTACACTGCCAAAAATTGCCTGATTTGAGTGAGTGGTTGCAAGAAGGACCAAGCATCACTCAGGTTTGGAAGCCAGAGCTTATTTTTCCATATCATATTTTGACGCAGAGCAAGAGAGAGAATAACACAACAGGAGAGAACAAGGAGGAAAAGACAGATGTAAAACAGTGGAAAAGAAAGAAAGCAGTGATCTGAATGCACCTGAAAGTGTGAAATAATGGGACAGAATGTGGGTAGTGGTGGATGAAAGATGTGTGACGTGGAATCTTAAGCTGCCAGGGTATTCAGACCACCACTGACTTTCGGTGGTACAGACCACAGGCTTCTGAGCAAAACTTTGGGCCCTGCCACTTATTCTTCTCAAAATGAAGGACTAAGGGGGTCATTAGGAGTTTGGTGGTAGAAACATCTGTCCTCCAAACTCCCGATGAGGAGACCGCCACAGTGCTGGTAGTCTCCCCATTGTCCCCATTACAACTCTCCCACTGGGCTGACCAGTGGCAAACAAGGTGTCCGCCAGCCAGCCCAGTGGGAAAGGTGTGGCAGCATTGTCCAGGCTCATAATTAAGTCGGCGTCAATGCTGCCGCTCGCAGGTTGCACCAGCACCTTGGAAATGCACAATGTCAGCACAGCAGATAGTGTGCATTTCAAGTGTGCTGAATAAGGGGTTCTAGAACAGTGGTTTCCTGAGCCCCCATCTGCTGCCTACAATATCATGCCCTGAAGCTGGGGTGGGTCTCAGTTCCCCGAGCATGCTCAGGAGCTGTAAGGAGGGGCAAAGAGAGGTCCAACATGCTTCTAAGCAAGGAAGCAGTGCTGCTGTGTGGAAGGCGCCCGGGTGTGCTCCCGGGAGAAGTCTGGGCCAAGATGGGCCGGGATGAGGCAGGGCAGGGCCACAGCTCTAACAACATAACCCCAGGCTTACTGCATTTAACTTTGGATAATTGTCTGGTTGGCCACCCAGGGTGATACAAATTCTACCAGGGAAGGTGACGCTTTATAAATGGGCAAGAGGAAGGTGAAAGGAAGCCCCTCCTGGGGTGCAGAAGATGGCAAAAAACATTGGGGGTTAATGCGGCACAAAACTGTGTGGTTGATGATATTGATATTCTAATAGAGGAGGTGGAGTCTTTGCTTAGTTGCCAAACTTCACCTAAACACCCTGAACCTAGTAGGAGGGTTCCGGACTTCTTCAAAAAGAACAAGCCTCTGCCCTGGAAACCATTGACTGCATCACTAAAGCCTATGGATGGCAACAAAGGGTGCTGCAGAGTTAGAGAGCGTGTTGTTGTCAGGCTGGGCAACTCTGACTTAATGCCACAAAGCAACAAATTAGATAATGTTTCCCTTGTGAACTCATTGACTATGGGTATGGAATCTGGAACTACATGTTCTAACCATTATAGCATGTTAACCCACTCAAATAATGGCAACAAGTATGTTGAAGTGGTTAATCCTGTAGTAAAGGAGACTAGAAAGAAACACAAGGGGAAGCAACCAGATGCCAATTGTTTATGCCATGCCGAGGTTGGTCATCTCAAAGAAATGCTTAATTATAGAGAAGTTAGTTGACAAAATTGACATAATATACTTAATGCAAAAAAAACAAGGAGGTACTGGATCCCAGATGAATAGGGGGTAGCAACCCACTAGGGTACATTGCCAAAGGGAAAGCCTTGTGATAAAGGAGGTAATGAGGGAAAGTGCAACCAACAGTAAAGACCAGCAAATTCCCATTTCTAATTGGGATCCCTCTAGGTCTAGTGGGGGTACCATTGTGCGCAAAGATTGATGCTCGCTAGTGTTTGTGGCATCCCCCTTGTTGGACCTGGCCCTTTTATAGGGTCATTCCCCAGGCTTTTAGCTTTTTGTCTCCTTATTTTTCTGACCTTTGTTGGCTGACGTTTTGACTTTTTCATTGCTCACCAATGCTAAAGTGCATGTGCTCTCCCTTACAAAATTGGTATGATTGGATTATGTCTAACTGGCATATTTAATTTACAGGGCCTGTAAATTAAATGCTACTAGTGGGCCTGCAGCGCTGCTTGCGCCACCCACTGAAGTAGCCTGTCAAACCTATCTAAGGCCTGCTAGCGCAGAGCCTGTGTGCGCAGTTTTCTGCCACAGGGACCTGGCATCTAAATTTATTTGCCAGGCCCAGAACTCCCCTTTTACTACATGTAAGTCACCCCTAAGGTACGCCCTAGCTAGCCCTTTGGGCAGGGTGCCATGTATGTAGAAGGCAGGACATGTGCCATGTTGTGCGGCCTGTCCTAGTATTGACAAATAGCCTAACTTGGTGTCTCACTGCTGTGAGTGCTGCCTCCTCATAGGATTGCATTGGAAATGCCCTGCATTATATGTAAGGGGTATTATCTGATTTATGAGGGGTACCGTGGGCATGTTTGGTATGGTTGTGATAGTGGTGAGAAATGCTGCTTACTGGTGTAGGTGTATTTTTTATTACTATCACAGAAATGCCACTTATAGAAAGTGCACATTTATCTGTGCTTATGACTTTGGTGTTTTGCAGCTTGAACTCCAATCTACGTCTGGACAGACGGACAGTTGGGGCTTTGTGCAGACAGCCTGAACACAGGGAGGGTGGAGGCGTTACAGAGGTTCATCTACATATTGTAAAGCCCTCCTGGGCTGAGAGAAGGGAGAGGCGGGGCACACCTGTATTTGTAATAGCTGTGCCCTGGCCTCTCACAATAGGGTCGTTTACCCCCCACTGATGTTTGGAGCCTGTGCTGGAGGAGAGAAAGGGCACTCCCAGTACCAGTTGTAACTGGTTGGAACCCCCTCTCCTGGCCATTGTAAAACACACTGTAAACCTAGAATAAGTACAGGGGAATTTCCCCCACAATTGAGACATCTTTTGGACATTCTTGAGACTCCAGGAACCTTACCTGAAGCTGGACAGGACGCTGTTAAAAGGACTCACCAGGACCACCCTGGACTGCTGCTGCTGTGCTGACCTGTGACCTGCCTGGTCACCAGGAGGAACTGCCACTGCTTGCACCCCTTGTTGTGCTGACCTGCTGCTGGGTTCTCCAACCCTGCGCTCCCTTCCTCATCAGTTGTCTCCAGAGGGATGGTGCTGTGGTCCCTGACCTCTGTACATTTCTTCCAGCACGAGGAGTGCTGCTGTTGCTGCCTAGCGCTTTGGGAGCGATCCTTTGTGACCAAAAAGCGCTTTTCTGACTGGAGAAAATCACCGCCGCAGCCCGGGCTGCAGATTTGGTTGTAGCAATTTGAAAATTGCTCTTTTTTTTGCCCTCAAATCACCGCCGCAATCCAGGTGTCTAGTAAACACTCAGCGTGAGGATCGTGCTCTCTCCAGTGCCCCCGGGGCACAAGAGGAAGCCAAGAGGAGCAAGCTTGCTCCTGTCGGCACCCGCGGGGCACGGTCTGCTCTCGGGAGCACCCCCGGGGCACCAGCCACCTCCGATTCTGCAGAGATCACCGCCGCGGCCCGGGAAGCTCTTAAAAACACTCACGCACCGCATCGGGTGCGGGCGAGTATCTACTCGGGCCCCAGTAGGGGTCCGATCCTTTCACGCAGGACTCGGGGGAAGGCGCGAAGAGCACCCCCCTTCCCCCGATCTCTGCCTCAGGAGCAGGGCGTTCCTTTCTTCAAACCGGGAAGCATTTTGTGTAGAACGGGGAAGGGAGACCTCAACGGAGTCCCCATCTCTGCTTGTTGGGCCTCGCCTGGCCCCCACCCTGAGGACAGGGTGTGAGGAGGCCAAGGCAGGTCCCCACCATGATCGCGAGCCCCCGAAGGGGCCAGTTCATCAAGAGGAGAGGGTGCCGACCGCCCCTCTCCCCCAGGAGCACCGCGTGGCCCCCGTGAGCACACAGGAGTGCCTGGGGCCCCCATAGTCCCCTTTCCAGGCACAGGGAGTGCCGCCACACTAGGAAACCAGGTACTTTTAGATATATAGTGGCTCACTGAGCCAAGTATAGACCCAGGAGAATCTATATGATTTACCTGCTTTTCCTGCCAGTACATATACGTGCTAATTTTCCTTTTATGGGCATGATTCGCTGTTATGTAGTTTCTATGACTTGTGATATGTTTTCTAATATTCCTTCTATGGGTATTTGGGAGTAATTCATTGCAAGTGCATAGAATTCTTACTGTAATTCCTGACTACTGCTTGTGTTGCTGAATCCTGAGTACTTACGTGTTCTACTGTGACAACTGCGTATTCTTGCAGAGTATTAGTAACTTGTGTAACATTCTGACAACTGCTAAGGTAGCAGGGTATTACGTATGTGTAATGTTGGTCTAATTATGTTTTGTGCAATACAGTTTATTTTTACATAGCTCAGTGTTGTGTTTACTTTGTGGTGTACATTTTGCATCATGTATGTTGTGTGTGTTGTGCAAACGCTTTACACATTGCCTCTGGGATAGGCCTGACTCCTCATGCCAAGCTACCAAGGGGGTGAGCAGTGGTTATCTTGGACGTGTAACTACATTGCCCTGACAAGAGTGGGTAGGTTCTGCCTGGCTGTGGTGCATACCCTAACCAACCAGAAACCCCATTTCTAACACCCCTACTCTTGAAGATTCAGGTATTAAGGAGATGGTTGAGAGGTCACTTCACTACATACATGATACTCAAGGTGGGAGATTCAAAGCCCTGGGGGGCTCAACTGTCTTTGAGAACTAATACTGGTGACATGCCTGAAATGCATCATCCCATCCCTGTGCCCCCTTGGGGAGGTAATAGTTGTGCAATACACATGGTAAATATCCCAAAATGATCACCAAGAATGTGAGAAAATGAAGAGATATTAATTAATAGGGTTACCCATTGCATTAAATTGATTAGCACCTGTCAGTCTATAATAAGATCTGATATCCTAGCTGCCAATCAGCACTATAACAGTGATATATTTGAATATATATTGCTAGATTAAAAGGACCTATTATGAGCTGGGCAGTTGAACCGCTCCAACTCCAATACGGTGGTGGTGAGGCAGGCGTCAAGCCAGCAGCTTTACCATCGTCGTTTTACAATGTTTCCAGCGGGCTGACCAGCGAAAACCATCATATTAGGGTGCTTCCATCAGTCAGGCCAGTGAAAAAAGTGTGGTGGCATTGGCCTCGGCTCCCTTAAGGAGCTGTGGCCAATGCCGTTCCACACAGCACCCTCGGCAGAGCAGACAGTGCCCATTCCAAGGGTGCTGACAGGGAGGCCCCTGCACTTCCCATGACATGGTCATGGGCAGTGCATGGGCCCCCTGCGGCCCTCAACACTACCTTTCCACCTCCCTTTTCATTGGAGGGACCCCGCCATGAAAAGGCTGTGGAAAAGGAAGTACATGGATTACCAACTCAATGTGAACACCATCTTGTATGTACCTGTGTGGAAAAGTAAATGGCCAGAGACTGACACTACCTCCCTGGATGAAGGCCCCAGTGAGGACTCCTTGAATATCTGGACATGCACGATGAACCTGGCCCATCTGGGACCCCTGATCAGTCCTCCACTTCCAGCCTCACCCTGCCCACATCTAAACCTCCCAGGCAGGTGCTGTCCACATCTCAAGCAACCATCGGCCCCCAAATCTGTGCCCCTTGGAAAGGTCATTCAGTAGTGTGCCCCACAGTGAAGTGACCGTCACACTTCACCATCTCAGACAACGAAGGAGCTGCACCCACTGGGGTGTCTGGGTTGGAAATAGTAGGCCAGAAGATGGGGCCAGGCAACCCTCTCCCAAGTTTTGGGAGCCTACAAAAGTTCTTAAGGCATGATAGTCTACATTCTCACCATGCTGGGGGACCTCATCAAGCTGCAGAGGAATAACCATGCAGAATTCGTGGGACAGTTACAACAACAAAATATCACCATGGCTTCCATAGCAGGGGTGCTGACGAACTTGAATTCCACCCTAGGTAGGTTTTGTCAACAACAGCTAACACCCTCCACTAGCACTCTTCCATCAGCTCCATTAGCATATGCGGCTGCTAGTGAGATGGGAGGCCCTACCTGGGAAAAGGCAGGCCTCAGACACCCCTCCCTCCGTGGCTGAGGAACCCCGTAAACGTGGATGTTCATTTAGACATTCTGCAGGAGCAGGTATCAAGGCCAAATCCACTGCCAGGAAGTGATCCTCCGCTAATTTGTTCCCCTTGTATGTCACAGAAACACCCTGTTGTCTGTTCCAGTACTCACCTCTATTTTCCTATGCTACAAGGACACTGGACTTGTGTTACCATGACTTCACCCATCACTTTTGTTTTACTCCCTTCTGTCAATCAGTTATTTTTTTCACATGTGTACAATAAACTACACTGTAACACAGTTCTTGCGTATGTCTTTTCATCATGCATGTAAAGTTGCTCTGCATGTCAATTATGGTCTACAAATGTGTACACAACAGTAGTTTTTTAAAGAACTACACTTTGCCAAGCCAGTGATCATGACAGTTCAGCATACTCAGTACAACCCATCTCTCCATCTGATTCCACATTTACATCACGATAATGGTAGTCCTTCATATACCCATTAGTCAACTGAAGTACTCATTGATGAGGTCTGCCCTCCAACTTCCTCTTTCTCTGATTCATCATCACTTGGCAAATCAGCATTTCCACCTACATGGCCTACTGCCTCCCCCTCATCTGGTATTGATGGTATCTGACATCTCAAGCCTAGGTTGTGGAGCATGCAGCAGGCATCTATGATTTGACAAGTCAATGCACCTAAATATCGCCTTCAGGAGACCAAAAGTCCTCTCTATCAGACGACTTGTTCTCCCGTAGGCCTCATTGTAGCAGTCTTCCCCAGGTGTGGTTGGGTTCCTTACTGGTATCAACAGCCAAGGACAACTTGGATAGCCAGAAACACCTATAAGCAAAATAGATGTGCAACACAAACATGTTTGTAGGACCTGCCACATAGTCATGTCAGGAGTCAGACATTGAAAACAGACATTACTAATGTCACTTACCTACCAGCCAGTCCCTCGCTGTGTAGAGTCATGTCATCAGCATTGGGATATTGCTCTTCCGCATGATGAAGTGATGAAGGAATCATGGACTGATCCAGGATGTTTGGCTGTGACTTCAGAAATATACTGGTCTGCCAGACACACCACTTGAACGTAGACTGAGTGGTAGTTTTTCCTGTTCATATACACCTGTTCATTGGTAGTGGAGGGAACCAAAGCTATATGGATGCCATCTATGGCTCCTATCACATGTGGAATGTGTTCCATAGCATAAAATCCTGCCTTCACATAGGCCAAATCTGCTTGTAGAGGAAACCTGATGTAGCTGTGCAGGTATTTTAGCAATGCAGACAGTACATCCTTCAAAACCTTACTGAACATGGGATGAGACATCCCTGCAGTTAGGACCACTGTATTCTGAAAGGACCCAGTAGCCAGGAAGTGAAGTACTGACATGACTTGTACTATGGGAGGTATGCAGTAGTGATTCTGATTTCCAGGCAACAAATCAGGCTCCAACTGTTGACAGCAATCCTTGATGGTATGACGATTCAGACGATTAGTCTGAATACAATGCTGTCCTTCCATTGTCTCCAAGTCAACCAGTGGACGATACACTGGTGGCTGTCTTGCTTTCCTCATAGCAGCATAACTATGTGGAAAGAGTTAAACAGAGAGTGTAGAATGCTGCTGTTACTCTTTTCCATTCTCCTCTCCCACTCCGTGATACCCCCACATGATCTGTGTCACTCCACAATTCAGAATCTTCCACCTCCCAAACAACCCCTGCTCCCCTTGCAAGTACCCATGCCCCTCCCCAATACAGTCATCCACCCCTCCCAGGTGTCTCCAACCCACCCCTAAAGTTAAGCCTTAATTCCTCCCTCTTATGGTCAATATCATGGGTCCCCTCACACCAGAGCCCAAACCCAACCCTCCAGCACCCCCCAACCCTCAGGTGCCTGCCTGCCCCATTGAAGCCCCTACCTATGGTGGTCATTTGGCAGTCAGGAGCCAAGTAGTGGGCACACATTTGTGCACTATGTGAACACTGCACAGTAGATACGGACAAACCATGGGCTAGATGTGGTACACATATCATAAATTCAAGTCATGAGAAACATGTTGCTGGTAAATTACAGCTATGTTTGTCATACATTATTCTCCTAATATGGAGTTGTTCCTGCCTGGCATGGGTTGAGTGGATTTGGTAGGCAGTTTATGAGGGTGTGTGCAATTATATTGTATTCCAGTGGTTTCATGTGTGTTGTAGGAAGAGAATGTGTATGTTGGGTGCCTGTGGTGGTGATTTCATTGCTTTTGTGTGATCGCAGTTGTAATGTTGTTGTGTTCTTAGGTGGTGTTGTGTCTCTCACAACTCATCCATGTCTCACAGTCATATGTCTTACACTTTCAAAGTCAAACAGAGGCAGAAGATGTGGCAACATTTTTTATTAGAGTAAATACATCCCTACCCTAGAGGCATGACTTGCCAGAGCTTGGATGCTGTGACACACAAAGGACATTTTTGTGATATGAATAGTGTTCGAGACCCCTTTCCCCTTGTCACAGTAAAGTATAAAATAGTCTTTGATACACATGAGAGCTACTAATATCTAATTTACCATGCATATCTTATGAGACGGCAAGACTGGCAATTCCAAACCACACATGAGTTTGATGAGGCTACATGCTAAAGGAGTGGTCCATGTCACACATTCCCACCAGGAACAGCTTATCTTAAAAGTCATTGTCATTGGTAAAGCCTCCCATTATACCAGGCACAATTGACGCCATTAACTGTCCAACTTCGGCTGGTCGTAAAGTCACCAATCATCCCCAAATTCATGTTCCAAATCCTGTGCTCCAGCTGAGGCTGCAGAATTTTGTGTTGTGGCCATGAGCAGCATGATCCACGAATGGCAGCTTATAGTCTGCTTCACGTACCAAATGCACCCTCATCCAACATGACAGGGAATGACTGGAAAAGAGCCCTCACAGAGAAAGTCAAGAGATCAGTGCCAGGTGTGAGTAAATGTCACGTGGTAAGACCTACTTTTACTGACACCAGTTGCATCAGAAAATGGGCTGGACACATTCCAATACCGGTCTGATTGTCAATGACCAGATGCACTGCAGTTCTTCCATGGGTGATGCTCCGAAGTACAGCATCATCCGTTCACGAAAGAGTTGTACTGGCGGAAGCACTTTCTGTCCCCATTGTAATGATGGTAAAGCCACTGCATCAGTATAGTTTGCAAATGCAAGATGCCACCCAAACCTGCCAATGTGATAGGGAATCCCCATTCGGAGATAGCAAAAATGGTGTATATGGCTCTCCGTGTTAGGCCAAGTACCGAAGTGTGGTTGTGTATGTAACTCCAACGGCTTCACATACATGTGTTATCCCAGTAGCACTGTGAAACTTAAATAGTCCCACAACAAAATCATAGAAACAAAAGGGACATGATTTTATCTGATGGCCTCGGAGGCAGTAGCGCATTGTTCACTGGCACAGATGTATGCGCCACATGTTTTTGCAACAGTTGGGCCTTGAGTCTGCTCAACCTTTCAAGATATACATTTGCAGTAGCATTATGAGGCCAATCATCAGCAATTGTAGTCTGCTGTATGGGAGCTTTAAGGACATTCCAGCTACAGGTGGACATCTGGAAGCATTTAGCAACAAAAGCTATTCCAGTTCAAATCCCTTACCAGCTCTCACTGTTGAAGTGCATTTTGTGCCCATTCAAGGTCACCTAGAAGCAGCTGTGGTCAAGGCGACTGAGACTCCCTTCAGATAGCAAACTTAGTTCACTGCAGAGACGTTGCACTCCGTGCAAGTACAGCTGCCTCCATAACATCGTATGACTCAAAGTAGTCTCGCTTTGAGTGCCACGCAGGCAGGCCTCCTCCATACCATTGCAACAAATCTATGGAAGCTTCCACACCTCATCTATGCCACTATCTTGTAACCTTTCATAGCTGCCTTCTGGAATGTGTTGCACACTTGACGCTGACTGCAGTTTTGAATGCGCCATATTTGCAACCTGTGTGGCTCACATCACACAAATTGCATTTGTGCTACAGTGAGGTACCTGTGTGGCATACAACATTGTCTTGGAGTATTACATTGCACTCACAGTTTGCAATATGCACTTCCAAATCAGCCAGGCACAGTAAGTGTGGAGCCGTGTCATCTGTAGTGGGACACTTCCATACATGCAGTGTGCCTATAGATAGCAGCTGCCAGTCCCACTGTTGTGGACATGTGGAAGTGTCCTTACTCCGCTGGCCGCTATGGTCCAATGCCTGGTGGGTGTGCCCAAGGAAGGCGGGTGTCTCTTCTGCTGCAGCTCCCTCTGCCCCTGCCAGCCTTGGCTCCCTCAGTGACAGAGTATGTGTTCCTGGCTAACCAAACAAAATTGTGTCTGTATGTGTGTTTGGTGTTTGGCCTACATGTTTTGGTTTGGCAATGTATATGGTTGTGTGGGGTGCTTTATTTCCATAGTGATGGGTGTGTGTTGTGTGATGTCTGTGTGTGTGCTGGGGGCATGTGGTTGTGATGATGTTGTGTGGTGATTGTGTTACTGTGTGTTTGTTGCAGGGTTGTGTGTTAATAAGTGCCTGGATAATGTGTGTGTCTGTGTGGTGGGAGTCATGTCAGATACCCTGTGGTGTGTGTTTTCTGGATGGGTTGTTGGCTGCATTGTGTCCTTGTGTGTTTGGGTGTGTGTGTTCCCTGTTGGTGGTACATTGTGTTGTTTGTGTGCCTTGTCGGTGGGTGGTTTGTCTTGTGGGTGCATATCAATGGTTTGCTGTACATGTGGTTTGTGGTGTTTTTGTTTAGTTTGGTAGTGTTGTGTGTTGTTGTGTGTGGTTGTGCCGGAGGAGAGTTTCTTGGGGTAGTTGTGTCTGTGTTTTGGCGTGTGTGTGTGTGTGATGGCTGGAGTATGTGAGGTATGTTTGTGCAGGTGTGTTTGTGGCTGTTTGTGGGAAAGTGGGTCGCTGTGAGGTTACATGTGTCTCGGCCTCACCCCCCATTTCTGACTGGTATGTGGAGTGTGCATCCGTACTTGGGCATTTCAAACAGTTACAGGTAGCTGTGTCTACTTACGGTTGCTGTCATTGTGGATGTCGCTGCCACTGATTCTGGTGTCTCTGGACGAGCAGGAGGAGTGGGAGGATGTTTAGCTCCAGTTCTATGATGGCTTCGTACAGGTGTCTCCTTTAAATATTTTGGTTTCCATCTGGGTTTAGGTGGTGGTGCACCCGCGGCGGAAACCTTGGCAGTGTGCAACTTCGTAATCTGTCTGATGTCAACATGGCCTCCTCTGGCTACCGTAGTCCACGGCACTGTGTGCAACATTTTCAATTACTTAGTTTGAAGTAATCTTCGCAACAGTATCCAAACTCTTACTAAACAACACTACCTGCACAACAATTATTCTAATTTAAACCATTTGCTATGTAAAATAACACTTACAAATCTTAGACATAAACAACCTATATTTATCCCAGGAGACAGTATAAAATGCTATTTTACCAGAAACGCAGAGCCCTATAGATTGTAAGGTGTACTGTCTCCTGAGCTGCTTTGGAAAGTTTACTAAACTCATTTCATACATAGCTTCGTCAAAAAGTCCCAAGATTTAGAGCCCTCATTACTTAATGGCCAGTATGCATTCCCAAAGTTCATCATTATGATATTTTTTATTTGCTCACAATGTCTACATTCCGATGTAAAATGTCAAGGATAGAAGACTGCTCGAGGAATGAGGCAGATGCACTGAAGAGACCTACATCAGCGTTAGCGAATTTGGCTCGTTAGTTATAACTTGGTTCCAACTCTTTCTGACAGTCGTGCAGTTGTTTCCAAAAAAGTATTCTTTTTAGCCCTGTAGTCTACAATAAGGCTTCATAACAGTCAGCTATTTTGGTTGCTCTCTTTGATCTTTTTGCATGTCACCTAACTCATATTGCCATACCATCCTTCCAGTAGTAAACAAAAACACAGGTGCATTTTTAGAAGAAAGTGGTTCATCAGAGGTAATGTTCCACTTTTCTTGTGCCCCATTGCGCCCCACTAATGACACTATGTGTGTGTCCTTTTTACAATACAGCACACCCTGGTGCACATTAGGCCAATGGCATCAAAAAAGCTGATGCTGTTGTGGCACTTTGGCGGATTAGCACCAAAAATGATGGTGCTAATAAGCCAAAGTCAAGGGAGGCCCATTGAATGCCATGGGAGCGTCACTTAAAATAGACGCGACAAATGGTGCAGTGAATTCTTGTAGATTTCACTATGACATTTTTCTGGTCCTCCTAACAGGGGAGGGCCCCCGCCTTGCATACATTATGCCTGGCACAGGCATAATGTGTGCAAGGGGGTACAAAGTGTTGCAATGCTTCCCTAGCACCACTTAATAAATGTGTTGAGACGAAAATGCCTTCTTAACGCCACATTAGCGTAAACAAATGATGCTAACATGGCACAAGGGGCTTGTAAATATGCATCCTAGTTCCATTTGGAGTTACTCAAAAAGAAACACGAATCACTTAGACAAGGAGCCAAATGTGCTAAACACCCAAAGAAATGATAAGAAAGACAAAGTTTTGAATAGGAATAACTTGTATTGATTTTTGTTCATTTTGAAATGTACAGAAAAAATAGAATCGATACGCCATGTGATGGGCAGTGCAAGTGACCAATGATCAGTGGGAAGATGTGAATGTAAACCGGTTCTCATAAGCAGGGAGACCTCAGCCAATAAAGGAAACACGTCGACATTTTTACCTCACGTTTTAATTAAATATAGAGGCTTCTTCAGAGCAACAAAATGACAAGGTGATGGTAGCATCCTATAATGTAACGAAAACACCCCATTATCTTTCTGTATTAAAAATATTGCAGGAGAGACCTGGAATTTGATATAGTAGAGGCTTTGAATGAGGTGAATGAGGTGAATGATAGTCACTAACTAGTGATGACTTGGGAGCCAGTTGCAGTTAAATCTGTGTTTCAAATAGCAAATCAGAAATTATTGGGGAAAACTTGCTTGCGGTTTGTCGACCATGTAAATCGTTGCAGTAGGTTTACTATGAATTTCACGGTAAAGAAAGTACCCCATTTTGAGTAAAGCACATTGATTGGCAGAAAATTATCTTGAGTTAAATTATATTGCTGCACAAGTCAGTCTATTATGTACATCAAAACCACTTATTTTGGTAAACTAGGACAATCCATAAACTAAGCATATCAATTCTGTACTAGGTATATATGTGGAAGTGAAGTTTAGTGGGATTGCACTTACCAAAAGCAGGGAGAATTTCTTTACAACTTCCATTCCCCGACTCTATCGTAAAAGGGCACTGTAAAAATCTTTAAAAACAAATTTCACATGACTTCGAAACTAAAATGTTAATAGTAAATGTATTTATACAGCGCTTATGATTTCTGCCAAGGCATTGCAGTGCTGTTTTGATGAGTAGCATGGTAGGAACACAAGATTAGCAGTTAATGAAAAATAAATCTGTTTCTTCTTGTGTATTGGTTGTGTTAGGTTCGTGCTCTTGATTTTATGTGTGTTTAGTAGAGGCTGGAGTAGGGATAGAGTGATAGGAATAGCTTTGAAAAGGGAAGTTTGGAGAATGGATAGAATGATAGGAATGGGTTTGTAAAGGAGACGCAGTAAGTTTTTTGTAAGTATCAGTCATGTCTCTTTTTTAGTTGGGTGGGAAGGCTAAAGGAGGAGTGAAAGTTTGAGAAGGATATTTGGGGAGTTCATAGTAGACAGAAAGGTTCGGGATGGGAAGATGCGAAGGATAGAAGGGTTTTTTTAATAGCAAGATTTTAAGAATTTATCCATTTATACACAGATATACTGGTTAGTGAAACAGGCAGCATCTCTGGCCCTTGGTCCGATTTGGCCTGAAAAATGCAATTGCCCTTGTTCTCTCCTCCCTTAGCCTTGAGGCCCAGGCAGAGATGCCTTGAGGTCTTAGGTTAAATAGCCTGAGTCATCAGGTGACTTGCAGGCAATTAAAACATTGCCCTATCCCTAGCCAATGAGAACCCAAAGCCTAAGCCCTAGAGCCAATGGAAGTCCTGCCACAGGAACCAATCACAACCCTAGCACTATCAGCCAATCATAACACAAACCAAAGGTCTATTTGAAACCTTACCCCTAGGAACCAATCAGAGCACTAACCCTAAGTCCTAGGTCCTATACAAACCATAGCACTAGGAGCCAACCAGAGCACGGATGCTTCAACCAATAGAATGTTAAAGATTATGTTATCTTAAACTTGATGGGCTGTGCCAGGTGTGGGAGAAGGAGGGGAATCAGTAAAGTAGAAACAGGTGAGCAGAAGGGGAGGGAACTGATCTGCAGCTCACATTCTCATTGGATACATCAGGCCAATACTGACTTTGCAGTTCTAGTTCGTTCCTGCAGGTAGGGCCTAATGTGAAACCATTAAATAATGCTTTTTGTGCACTACAAAGCCTTGTTTTACTCACCAATAGCAAGTGCATACACTTTCCAGACACACTTCAAAGTACAAAACAGATTAAGCAGTTTCTAAGATAATCATGTTAAGCGTAGGGGTGTGTTTTTCCCTTTTTTGCATTTTATGTGGGGTGGGTGGTTTTGGCTTCTAGTAGCCTTAGTACAGTTTTAGAGAAAACATGGAAAGACATTTAAAAAGCTGCATATAGGAAAGAACAGCTGATTTAGAGAAACAATTGCACATCTCAAATTGTGTGCTTACCAGCTTTCCTTTGGCCTTGCTCTCTGGGCTGTTCCGGCCTCAGAGAAGCAGGGGCTAGTGGTAGTGAGGTGGAATAGTCCAAGGCTTACAGATGGAAGTGGAGTGAGTTAGAAGCTCAGAGCACTGCACAGCACACAAACACACTAAAGTAAGCAAAGCCTAGCTAGTGCAAGGACCTCACATCATTCACATTACTAATGTCTATCAGTTTCAAGGAACAGAACTAAAAATTAAGACCTAATCAAACTCTCATAACTAAGCTTGACTATACTGTTTTGAATTTGTTTTACTGCATAAGCACTGTCGAACAAATAAAGCTGATATTAATATAAAGAGCAATACGTAAATTACAAAAAAATCACAAAAAATAGCTGAAATAATGCTATTACCTGGAAGCAGCACCAGAACTTACTGAATGAGCACTTCTTCTACCTAGTCTGAACACGGGCAGGTATGTGTGGTATCAATAAATGGGCACATGTATGCCTGGCATGTATGCTGTGCTATTTTAGCTACACAGTTTCATCAATCCCTGAAAACTATATAGAATCTATAAGCCTTTTGGTTTTCTTCCACCAAAAGTTTTGGCTATTCCTTTCATGTTTGCTGAAATTTGCTGTTGTTGGCCTCAGAGCTCTGTGCACCTTACCACTGCTACCTACTGCTAAAGTGCTTGTGCCCACTCCTTAAAACATAGTAAAATTGGCCTATACCTGAGTGGCACATTTTGTTTACTTTTAAGTCCATAGTAAAGTCGTACGACATGTACCAAGGACCTTTTAACTAATGCTACTTGTGGGCCTGCAGCACATACTGTTCCACCCCCTTAAGTAGGTTTCTGAACCTGTCTCAGACCTGCCATGAAAGCCTGAGTGCAATTTTAAATTGCCATTTCCACCTGGCAAAATAAACCTTTTGCCAGGCTTAAAACTCACTTATTGGTACATATGAGTTGTCTCTAATGCAGCCCTAAACAGCTCATAGGTCAGGGTGCAGTGTACTTTAAAAAGTTGGACGTGTACTTTTATGTTCTACATGTCCTGGTAGTGAAAAACATATAAATTCATTTTTTTACCACTGTGAGAGCTACCTCTCCTATAGGATGACATTGAGTTACCTTATTACATTTAATAAGTGATCACATTTGCTTGCGAACAGGTAGAAATGTCATGTGTGTGTTAAACCCAATGTGAACCTCAAATCAGTAGCATTAACCAGAGGTATCCAGCCTGAAAGAAGAAAAGCACAATGAGAGCCCTTTGTGGTCCTCAGAGTGGCCACCAGTCAAGGCTCACAACCAGAGTTTACCCAGGCGATTGCGAATGGAACAAAATATCAAACTAACCAACTGCTGTCCTAGCCTTGTCTTCAGATGTGGGAGCATGTTATATCCCTGTGGCTTAAAAGAGGAGACCAACTGAAGTAGCCCTTGGAGTCACTTCTGGAATTCTGGGTGTAAGTGATGATGCAGGGCTGTGCAGCAGGGCTGGTCTCTGAAGGTCCCAAACAGGCTCCAGGCAGCAAAGCAGTTCTTCCAGGTACAGCAGCAGTCTGGCAGAGTGCACAGCAGGACAAAACAACAGGCAGTCCTCTGAGAGCCCTTCCACAGGTCCAGTAGTGAATTGAGGAGCAGATCTAAGATCCCTAATTGTATACCCTGGTGCCCATTCTCCTAGACATTGTGTGATGTTTCCAGAAAGGTTCTCCAAAGTTCCAGGAATTTCCTGCCTCCCCTGTCCTGGCTCCTAGCTGACTGCACTGACAATGCAGGGCCGTTAAGCCTATTGTGTGGTTGTAGAGCACAACCTATTCATTTGCAAGTAGGGCTGTGCTTAGCTCCGCCCACTCCATTAAGTCAGTTAATGGCCCATTCAGGCTTTGCTAATCCCTTATTGTGTGACTGTCTGGGGTGACCTAAGGCAGGTTACAGGCACAGAGGGCTAGGGGCAGGAAAATCACAACGTTTTTTAAAAGTGGCATTTTTAAACTTGTGACAATAAATCCAACTTTTCCAGTAAATAGGGTTCATCATTACAAGTTCATAGGTACCAGACATGACATATCTACCACCCCTGGTTTAAGAACTATAACTTAATCATTTTTAATTGGGTATCCCCAATATTATCCAATGGGAGGGGCAGCCTTCTTAGTAGTGAGAAAACACATTTCGGACATGTAAATCTAAAAAGTACATGTCCTACTTTTTAATTACACAGCACCCTGCCCTATGGGCTGACTAGGGCTTACCTTAGGGGTGACTTATTTGTAAAAGGGGAGTTTAAGGTTTGTCAGATGGTTGTAAATGCCAAGCTGCAATGGCAGGCCTGGGACAGATTTTAAGGTGCTACTTAAGAGGGTGGCACAATTAGTGCTGCAGGCCCACTGATAGTATTTAATTTACAAGCCATGGGTGGTATACCACTCTACAAGGGACTTACATGTGAATTAAATATGTCCATCAGGATATGCCAATCAAATCTTGTTTTAGGGAGAGACCACAAGCACTTTAACATTAGTTAGCAGTGGTAACGTGCACAGAGTCCAAAGGCCAATGGAGCAAATATCCAGCAAAAAGTAGGAGAAGAAAGGCAAAAGGTATGAGGGTGACCCTGTAGGGAGGACCATCTCCAACAGATATACATGCATACAAATATTAGTTAAGTTTCTATATATCATACCACCTTATCACTAGTATCACATTCACCTTTGGTAATAATAATACCTAACTGATAGTATTTGACTTCTACTGACTGAAGAGTTTTCTTTTAATGTTCCAAAATATGTAATTAGAATAGTTCATTGTCTCTTTGGAGTTCTGCTTTCAGTTTTTCAAAGTGCGTAACTGTATTGCATGAAAGTCTTTTCTTTCTCCTAGACACAACAGAAGATATTCGCAAGCCCCTTGCGCCACTTTAATGCCAGCATAGCATCACTTTTGTGATGCTAAGGCAGCACTAAGGTGCTTTTCTGCCACACCATATTCACAAAGTGGTGTAATTCTTGCATTGCGCCACTTTGTAAAGCCTTGCACCATATTATGACTGCGTCAGGCATAATGTATGCAAAAGGGGTGTTACAGCACAAGGAGGCCCGAAAAAATGGCACAGTAAAATTTACAACATTTCACTGCGCCATTTTTTCTGTCATTTTAAATGCCTGCTCAGAGAAGGCATTAAAATGATGAACCCATTATATTTAATGGGCTTCCCTGTGCTTTGCCGCATTCGCAACAAATGATGATAGTGCAGCAAAGCACCACAATAGCATCAAAAAGTTTGGCACTATTGTACTAACGACTGCCATAGTGCACCATATTGTAAATTCAGTGCAACCATAGTTTCATTAGGTGCAGGTAAGGCAGGGGGGTGCAAGAAAAGTGTTGTATCATCTGTGATGCTCCACATTCTTGTAAATATGCTCCAATGTTTCTAAATCTCTTTCTTAATCCTAAGAAAAGATTGTCAATAGTTCTTAAATGCTGTGACTCAGCAAATTCTAAAATCTGAGTACGCATGATCTACATTGTGATGGTCATTAAATATCTTGTACAGATGCTGACCTCTTCTGATGATTGCAAGCTGGATCACTGAGGCACTGGATGACTGAATCAGGCGCTGCTCCAGAAGGATGCTAAGAGGTACGTTTTCCACCAGATCTCTATAGTGTCTGGACACATTGATTGCCTAGCAAGGATATTGCTCACATGGTGGGGTATTTATGCTTTTCTTAGTCCAAGATGGCTGCTGGGATTTAAAACTCCCATGCAGCTAGTTCTAGAACTTTCTAGTAGTTTCTGGAAGGTTCTAGAGGGTTCTGGGCACTTCTATCAGTTTCTAGATGCTTCACAGTTTGTTTAATGTGTGTGTAGGTGTGCTTCTTCCTAGACGCCTTTGTCATATTACTAGATTGGCATCATGCCTAACATGTTACTTTCCCTGAGTTCCATGGCTAGATTGTGACTACTATTTAGCGGTGACATGAAAATGATCAGTTTTATCCCTGTGAATCTGCACATTTATTGTGCCTGGGGCAATGGATGACCATGATTGGCATCTCCATATGCGCATCCGATATGTCCACCCATCTATGTTCACGCTAGGTGTTTTCCTTTTTAGGTGTTTCATAGCTAGTTGGGATGGTGTTTTCTGGGCAACCATGACAATTTGGTGTCTAAGGAACTGTAATTTAAAATCTTCTTTGATGGTAAAGCCAGATTTGAAGTCACAGTTATAAAAATGCTACTTTTAGAAAGTTGTCATTTTCTTGCCCCACTTGGTGCCTGCAGCCAGTGTCCTGATTCATATGACTGTGATTAGCATGGCATTAGGCCCATGTGTTTTCTTTCCAGACAGTAAGACAAAGGGGGACTACTTGTTGGCAGCATGGGGCATTCTGCCAGGCTGTGTGAGGGGAGCTGATCTCTGCCCCACTAACATTTCAAAGGTGCTGCTTCAGCACACTCGCAGAGGACACCCAGAAGGCCTACCCTATGCCTCAGAGGACTGCCCTGCTGTTAGAAGCCAGCTTTGAACCCTCAAAGAACTGCCCTGAGGCTAGAGGACTTTCACGCTACTTGAACCCAGAACTACTAGAGTGACTTCAAGGATTAGGTGGCTGTCCTCGTGTTATGAGCTACAGGTACACAAAAAGTTCCAACAACTTGAACCCTGCACCTGGACCCTTGGAAGTGGTGCTAAAGGTGCCCAAACAGCCTCAAACTAAAACTTGGGACTTAGAAATGTTTCAGCCAAACATGCCGTGAGAACTGTGATGAGACCAGGACCTATCTGCTGCCTGATCCACCCAAGGTACATTGCCAGTCAGCGTGAATTTACAGTAGGCCCCATTACATTCTTCTCCAAAAGAGCACATCATGTTAAGCGGCTCCTCAGAGAAGTTGTGTCTGGCCTCACAGAGCCCTGGTCAGCTACAGCCTGCAGCTTTGTCCCACTGGACATTTGAGACTTCCAAAAAAGAGAATGCAACTCTGCCTAGCTCCTCCATAACAATGAACCCTCCTCCTTGCAAACCACCACTGCCTAGCCTCACTGAACTTTAGCCTCTCAGACATTTTCTTAAAAAATTATTCTAAGTTCAAAGGCAAGCAGAGAACAGGCTAAATCAACCACGTTTATCTGAACCATGTTCCAGCACAGTAGCTATAACCTTCGACTTTGCCCCATCTTACATGACTAGAGGTCCGGAGTTGCTCTTTGATCTTTTAGGCACTAATCTGTACTAAAAACATTAAAAAATTCATAACTCTTGGTCTACTGATTGGATTTTAGTCATTTTGGTTTCAAATTATTGTAATTAACTCGATTGTTCTAACTCGTGTGGGGATTTTCTTGAGTTGTGTTTTCACTTTATTACTGTATTTACTGCAAAATACTTTAAACATTGCCTCTAAGTTAACCCTGACTGCTTTTGTGTAAAGCTACCAAAGGGATAAGCACAGGTTAATTTAGAAATGTTTTTTGTTCAGCCTGAATGGATTAGGATTGTTGCTTGAAAAGGGTGCACACCCTCCCTCAACCAAAAACCCATTTTATAACAGAAATACTAATGGGACTGTAATACAATAAATGTTTGGGAAAAAATCCAAAATCTTAAGTGATGACATTAAAAATCGTTAGTCCCAATAGGTGTGATGAACTACAGTAGAGAGAGGAAACAGACTAAAAACACCCCTGTATTTGTGCAAAAATGTATTTTCTGAACATTCTCAGCTTGACAGCTTCAGGCTCCTCCATTCCTCAAGAGACTATGGGCCTGATTATGACCCTGGCAGTCACTAGACCGCCATCGTCATGGTGGCGCTCAGACCGCCGCAGTCGTGGCGGTTGGACCGCCACATTATGACAGTGGCGGAGCCACCACGGTCCCAACGCAGACACTGCCAGGCTGCTGCCAGCCTGCAGCCTGGTGGTCCTAGCAGTTGTAATTTGCCAGCAGTGCTGCCCTAGGGATTACGAATGCCCATCCGCCAGCCTGTTCATGGCGGTTTACACTGCCATAGAGAGACTGGTGGAATATGGGATTTGGGGGACCCGGGGGACCCCTGCACTGTCCATGCATTTGGCATGGGCAGTGCCGGGGCCCCCAAGCACAGCCCGGTCACGCATTCCACTACCCGAATTACTGCACCGCCACATTGCTGCCTGCAATGTTAAGGCCCTGTTCCACGCTGGGCCGGCGGGGAAATCAAATTAGGCCGGTGGTGTTCAGGCCGCACAGGTGGCCTGATGTGGGATGAGTTTGGCAGGCTTCCTCCGCCCGCCAAACTCATAATAGGGGTCTAAATACTTTTCTATGTGAAAAGTAGCCCATCATTTACCTCAATATATACACCCTGCTAACCAGTGCATTTTGTATGTCACCCGTAGCATTGGGAAATCCCTTTTGTGAGGAAGAGCATGCTATATAAATTAAAAAAATAATACAAATAAATAAGGATGTGATTAATAGCTCTTTATTTGGAAAATGGCAACTCGAGTACTTAATTTATGTGATGACCATGAAATAGTGCTCAGTAGGACTACCAGGCATGACGGATTCCAATAGGAGTTGATCAGAGGCTATATGTGCCACTTGAAGTGCGCAAATAAACAAAGAAATATGTGTGAACACTGTCACATTTGATAAACATGTCACAAAGGCTACAATAGGCACATTCATAGCCTAATGGTGATAAGACATGATACAGTATATAGGAAAAACAAGATTGATCAATCGCAGATCAAAATGAAAATATGCCACTGGAGAAAAATGTCATTTTAGGGGGTCACTAATGGAACCAATTCTCTCAGTTCATTCAAATTGTGGTGAATCGATTTGGTTTAGTCAATCGATTTCCATTCATAACTATACAGATGAGAGGCATAGTTATCACTGCGTGGGATGGGAATGATGAGTTCCACAACTTGCCAGTGAAAATTGTCGATGGAGTGGCTCCATGTCTTGTAATACATTGTATCTTGCAGTGCTCAACCAATGATGCTCCGACAGTTTCACATAAGTTAATACTATTGTGTTGTAGGGTTCAGCTTTGATCCTTTGTGTGATTTGATCAATGTAGATAAGATTACAAATGCACCATATTGCATATTTCATACAACTAGAACTATCTCAGAAGAAAATATAATCTGTTATTTTATGAGGAAGGAAGAATACGTAAGGATTGCAAGGAGTATCATTTCCTGAGCTGCGTTAGCAAGTTACCTGAAAACATTTCATACATAGTTTCAAAACATTATTTTGATTTTCTTCATAATGTATGCGTTCTGACGCAAAATGTCAAGGACGGAAATCAGATAGATGAATGAAACAGATGCACTGCGGAGACCTGCATTAGTTTTCCTTAAGAGCTTGGTTCCAAATGTTTCCAACAGTCGCGCTTTTGTTGCCAAAAGGGATTCTTTATAGTTTTCAGTCCTGCATGCTGGATTTAGGCTGATAAATAATCAGCTCTGGTGATTGCGTTCTTTGATCTTTTCACATGCCACCTAATTCGAATTGCAATATTATTCTTCCAGTCAACCACAAAATGACTCTCCAGGAAGGTGTTAAGATGTTACTCCGGTATTCCAGGGCGCATTCTCCATTTTTTTCTGTGTGCACCGCTTATAACGCGCTGGTACATAAATGTGTATATTCTGGGTGCAATATTTTTGTAGGACGGTATTTTTGTTGCTGATATTCTGATATACAAACCTTGTTCAAATGATGATTCGGCTTATATCTAGAAATAACCATTCCACTCTCTTAATGGGACAAGTGCACTGGACTGTAGCTAGGGCTTCAGGAGGAGGGCTTCAGTGCAAACCAGGATAAAGTGAAGTCGTTCTCCGTATTCTATTCCCAGCCTGCGCTTCTGTGATAATCAACGTTAATGGAAACAGTCAGCGCTTTAAAGTAGTGATGAAACTTTGCTGAATTACACAAATCAAAAAGATAGGCGAAATATACAATATCATTTTGACAAAATAGCCATTGCAATTTTGAATTGTTTATTACCTCTGTGTCCATTATTTAATTTAATTCATATCCCTTTTTTCACACTGTTGCATTCTTCTTTTATAACGTTGGTGTGCAAGCAGTAAGTTGAAGTAGATGGAACATACCTTAATTATATTATTGAGATCAGATCTGTTTGTTTTCTGGATCTATATGGTCAGTGAAAAAAACGGATTCAGAGCCAAAGTTACACAACTTCATCAGCCATGGCAGACTTCTAGCATACGCCATGTATAGCCTGTACTCTACGCGCTGCCTTTAATGAGCAAATATATATTATTACAATAAGTGGGTTTTGTTCCCCCCTCCTAGTTCCCCAACGCTGCGTCAAAGAGCGTTGTCCCTCAGAACCAGAGCTGTCATTGTGTAATTGTTGAATATGGAGAGGGCCAGGTATGACTCAGTAAGGGTGACGCCTGGAGTGAGTTATGATGCTCTTACACTTTAGTGGTTGTAATAAATAGTATATTTTACTCTGCCCATCTGCATTTATGATGAATACCTTGGCGTATTTGCAATAAGGAATGTATTTACCCTGAACCAGGAAGCAACAGATTAAATTTGTGCAGCAAGGCAGAATCAAACTCAAGCGATATCACAACTATTATGAAAGTTGTTTCACTAGGTAAAAATTGTTACATGTAATCTGTGAGGCAATAAAACATGTTCTTCTCATGTTGCATTTGCTGTGCTGTGTTATTAAACCTGAATTTGACCTTAAGATTCAGTTATTAAATATGCAAATCTGTGTTTCTAAGTACAATGTATCTCAATAACATGCTATGGGGCCAAATGTATTTTTACTGATTTAATGACCATTGTGCACAATCAAAGGCCATGTGCAGTGTGGGTTGGTCATGCAAAGAGGGTTTGGTCCTGCATCTAACTCCTGCTCTACAAGGCTAAAAGAAGAGTATTAGAACCTGTGGATGCTGACATGGGTGATGACATCAGTGATGTCACCAATGATGTCGTTTGAGATGTCATCGGTGTTGTCATTAATTATGTAATTTAAAATCTTGTAAGCCATAATATATGTAAGATAATAAGCAGTGCATTTTGGGGGCACAAGGTATGGCTAGTTCACCTAATAATAACTTACAAATGTCTGTGAGTTTTAAGTTTATGTTGTAAATCACATGGCAGCAGCAACCACAGACAGGGAACCTAGACCTATAAGGACTGGGGCCACAATCGTAGTAGGGAGAAATAACTGTTTGGGGAAGTAATGCCTTTGCGCAAATGCAGAAGTCAAATGCACAGTAAAACGTAATACCCCCAATGCAGAGCATCCATTTCATGCACACCTTGAAATTGGCTGTACTAAAACTCAAAAGAAGGACAAATGCAACAATTGTAGAGATTCAAGCCTCTACTTGCATTTAGGAAACGGGAAGTTGCTGTAAGTGTTTTGCCAATTGGGTATCCTCACTAAAGTCTGCCATTCGGGGTGCCCATGATAACATAGACCCCACTCTGCTGCTGACCCCTCAGGGCGTAGTTGGGTGGCCATGCCCCATGGGGAGAGTATCTGATGAGAGGGCAGAATGGCTCCCCAACCACGATGTAAAAAAGCAGGCTCACAGGTCTCTGCACCCACAAATAAAATGGGACAGGATTCAATTACCAAGTTGAACGGTCCCCCATTCTCTTTATGGCATGTATTCCCAACAGCAATAGTGCCCCAGAAAATGAGTGGCCTCCAGACAAATGGAGGCCCCTTTTTGGTTCTGAAGCGAAGCTGTCCTCCAGTGTCAGAAGCCAGGCTTCCTGTACGCCTGGAATAGTGAAGCCCGATACCCATCCAAAGGACACGCACGAGTTCCAACAAATTGTGAAACACCACATGGTGTCGAGTCGGTAGAGGAGGTTTCACCAGAACAACCAGCTGTCCCAGTCTATATAATCATCTGGGCAAAATTGGCATTGCTGCGGACATGCAGCAATTTCACCTCCTCCTTTCCTTCAAAGTTCTCCAAGTAATAGCCACAAACCACAGGTCCAAATAAGAGATGGTCCAAGATGCTGGAGAAAGGGAGTCAAAAACAGCCATCACGGCTCTAAGCAGAATAGAATACAGAAATGTGTTCACCACATATCAGGCCTAGAAATGCGCCAGTGCACACTGTCTGGAGGGAGCCACAGTCTCAATCTCGGGTACTGCAATATCAGAGGCACATGTGGGCTGCGAAACATCTGTCTAACCCCTTCCCTTTCATGACAATTAAAGCAACAGTGAATAATAAAAAGAAAACAAGAACTAGCTCAAACAGATTTCTCTAGAAAAACTGTGTACTCAAGACACCTGGCTCCACTGGGAAGGTTATGTTGCCTGCCACATGCCGGGACTAGAGCGGTATACACTTGATCTCATGGTACGTTGCAATCGTCAAACAATGTTTAGTGCAAAATGCCTCTTCTATACACATTACCCCACACACATGTAGGTTGAAAAACACCACCCGCAACAATAACGCCCCCATGCACACATTAGGATACTGGAGAGCTAATGGCACCCGCAAAGCTCCAGGTAATACATTACCCACAGGCTCACAAGATCATCCTGTAAAAAATGCTATACCGCTCTACACTTAGGCCATCACTGTGAGTCTGGTCGTTATTTGGACCGCCAGACTCACAGTGGCAGTCTTACTGCTGCCGGACCGGGGATGAAGACCGCCATAATACGACTTCAGCAGTTTGACTGAAGTCAAACCGCTGAACATCGCCCTTATGGCCAGGGCAGTCGGAATGTCGGGCCAGAAGTGAGCACCATTGATTTTACGACTCTGTAGTCCATCAGCATTTTAGTGGTGGTCGCACCGACACGAAAATGCTGGCGGTCATGTACCCGGTGACAGGAATCTCCATTCCTGTCACCAGCAGACATCCCCCCACATGACCACACCTACATACACGCACCCCACTCACCACGCATTCACTTACATACACCCCACACACTCGCACCCAAACACTCACTCAGATACACCCATTCACTCACATGCATGCACTCAGACATACATATTCACTCGCATGCGCACACTGAGACATACACATTCACTCGCAGACACGCACTCAAACAGACACCCCCTCCCGCTGAATTCACACAAACATACATGCACTCACACAGACACCCCCTCCTCCCTGCATTCATCCAGACACGTAGACATCACTCACATTCTCAAACATCCCGTCCTTTCGGACGATCAACTTACCTGCTTCGGGGAGGTGGACATCCGGGAGGGGATGGGTCCCTGCACCTTCCACTGCTGGCACCGCACCGCCATGCAGAAAAATTCTGCGCCATATTATGGATCATAATTCGGAGGGTGGAGTCCTGATGACATGGAGGTGCCGGCTGTGGAAACAGCCACTATTACGGCATCGGCCAGGCCAACGGTGTTGGATTTCCACCCTAAATCAGGCAGAAATCAGCATGACATTGTAATATGGCGGTCTTTTGGTGCCTGCGGCTCCGACGGTCTTATGAAAAGACTGCCAAAGTTGTAATGACCACCTTAGCCAGGCACGGAGAGGGGGGAAAACCCGCATCCCACAACAATTAATACATTCAGAAACAATAACCCATTTTTTTCCAAACTAGCAGGACCACATTCCAGGGCATTACTAAAATTATGAAAAATGCAGGAATTCCTAAGAAATAATTGACATGTAAGGATACAATGTTTTCTCAAATAACATGACAAACCTAGCTCTTATATAGCAGGTCTGCAATCAAGACTCCACATGCCCCAACTTTAAAGTGCAGCACATCATGAACTTTTTCCTTGAACTGTACCACATCAACAATCCAAAATCAAGAACTATGAACTGCATCACAAACTTTTTGAACTGTCAAAACAATGAAGTTCGACTATGGTTACAAACATCTCCCCTGAATTTGTCCCAAGATGTTAAAAAATGTATGTATTTTGGTACATGTGTTCATTCTCTGCCTATTATGGATACTGCATTCATTTGCTAAGGAACAACCTAGTGTTATGGAGTTCATTCAGAAAATGTCACCGCACTTGAGTAGGGACCTCTCCCATGTTACTTATAGTTACACCACACAGAACACTAGCATTCAACATGCACTACAAAGTGCCCTCTTACACAATACATGGTATCAGCACATGACTTCCGTGGCCTCCAAGACATCAGCCAGGTCATGGTATATCTTTTTGTTGATACCACATGCAGTATGTGCAGATCGGCTTTACTAGCCCCAAGAGGCAGCCCCTGAAAAAGCAAAATGCCTTCTCCGCCTACATGTATGAGGGATTAGGGTCAAGATACAGCCCAGTCAGAATAGAACCCCCTAGGGTAGTAGAAACCTGACCTGCTGCAAGACCATTCCCACAGCCCTGTACCTTCTCACCAAGCCTAGCGATAGACAGGATGCACAGGAAAGGCACCATAAGAGAGGATAATGTTTGGCCCAAGGCTTTCCCGAAAAGAGATTCTTGGAGGTAGCAAAACCACCAAGCCAATGAACAAACACATCTGCTCCCGCTTCCTGGTCCCAGGGTTGCAAATGCGTATCTGAGGCTGTCTTCGTTAACAGCAAGTGGACCCAAGACATGGAGTTTCAGTGTAGGGCCATCCATCTCGATGATACGAAGTGAAATGAGTATTGTAGGGGAGGGTTGAATAACAGCGTAGATACCCCAAGTCAGGAAATCTGAGACACTGAGATAGATAGGTATACGTGGATAGAAGGGAGTGGCATCCCCTACTTGTATGAAAACTCATGCTGTATTCCTTATGTTTCAGAGGCAAAAGAACCGTTCTGCTGGGTATGACTGAAACCTGGAGCACAATCCTGCACATTCCGCAACACAGGGACTACTCCCACTTGTATCCAGCGCAAAGAAGTGGATTCCAGGGGTCAATTGGCTGACCTCCTGTTAAGCCATAGGGACCCAAAAGCTGCAAGAAGCCCACTTTCTCAGAAGAGCTTAGTGGACCATGTTCATCTAGACCCGCCCTGCACCTTGTGATGGCTTCTGTTGGACGGAGTCCTGTTCCTCAAGGGCTGTTCCTGAGGTCCTGAAACCCTTTTACTGGTACTCCTTCTGCCTAAACTTAAGACTGAGTAACATATTGCTAACTGTTTGCCTGGCGCACCATCAAGGGACTAGGACCAACCTGCCTACCGAACAACTGAAGGTGGATCACCAGTGGGTCTAATTTTGCTGCAGTTGGTGCTATGTTCTTCTCCAAAGCAGCAAATGTTTTCTTCAGTCCTCATTTCTAGGATGTCAAACATTCTTCTGCTATGTTCTGCAGCCTTGCCCTGCTAAGAAAATCTGACTTCCTGAAAATAATTTAAGTCCAAACATAGAAATCTTCTCAAAGCCTTATGCCAAGTAGCATTCAATTGACATCAATGACTTCCTGGGTGAGGATTTCAGACTTTCCTCACTCAGAGCTTTTCCCATCTTCATCAATGGCAACATAGCCGTTGAGTCCATTTTCAGATCCTGCTTCCCCCCTTACTCCACTGAAGACATACCCTTCCTTGTAATGTTCTAAGTAAATTTCTGACAGGGACTAAGCCAACCTTTTTTTCTGACCCCCCATCCTCATCATGACTGGCCTTACCCTTGTCCCAGTTTAATGTGACCAGTTGCCAGCAGTTTTATGCTTCGCGCTTTTTAGCACTACTTCTATTTAAAAGTTTGAAAATGAATGTCTCTAGGACCCCCTATTGGATTCATGTCATTTTATAGTCTGTGTTTTCATTTTAAAAATATCTATATCTATAACCTGGAGAGGGAATAGTGCCATTATTACTTGTGGTAGACTATCATCCAACCTAACAAACAATTCCAATTTTCACAGTCTTGATTTTTCCATGCCTCAAAAATATTGCTGGTCCTGCCTCAATCCCAGATTTTCAATTGTGAGGTGCCACCCATTCTTAATTATGATTCACTTTGCCCCGTCTTGCACCACTAGATGTTGAGAGTTGCTCTTTGATCTTTTAGGCGAGGAACCAAGCCTTTATTGAAATCAATCAGTGAGCCAAGATAAAATTAGTTCAATAAAATGCAGGGAAGTCAAGTCTTTTAATGAGCACCATGTGCCATTCTGGTATATTTATAATTAAAAGCATGAGAGCAAAAACATGACAAGATATAAATTGCCTGAGGTATCTAAACAAGAAAGGAATTCCATGCATATTACCACAGGGTAACCAAGGCTGGAGACAAATTACATATTGTGAAATACATGGGTCTAATTAATTCTAGCTGCTCTGAAGATGAGTCATTTGGATTCATGTGGGGGACAAACACAAGTCTGCAGAAACATATCCAATTCACTGTCAGAAAGAAAGCAGGTGTGTCCTGGCATATTGGCTAAATCAGCATGGCATAGCTAGAGAAATGTCTATTTTCTCTAGTTTTTCACTGACCCCACACATTGGTACTTGCAGACATTTCCCCATGGTGAAAGAAAATTGGTCTCTGGTGTGCCTGAGGGCTGCATTGGTGCCAGCAGTGTGGGAGTGGGGCTTTGTGTGGGCGTGTTAGGTGGGTGTAGGGGAAGCAAAGCATATACATGTTGTGAACAGTGAGTCAAATAGTTAGTTTGAGGGCTTTAGCACCTACTGCCCTTTATATGTAGCCCCTTGTCTCTAGAAGAGCCATAGATTTGACAATGGTGTGTTATGCTTCATCTGAATCACATTCCTCTAGGAGTAAGCATCTCTGCTTGCTAACACTACCTTGGGAGAGTAAAGTGTTGAATGCAACATGCTTACTGAATTGGAATGAAACAGGATTGCTCAATGTGAAATCAGAAAATATGGGATCAATCCTGGCTTTCCCACAGGACCAAATTGTGTGATCCTAGGCAAATGTTTATTTCATTTTGCCTCCTCTTTTTTCATTATCACATGCAAGAGCATCTAAAATACATTAGTTCAGGGTGCAAGGAGTACAAAAACTTCTACTGTGTTTGATTTACTACATTATAATGTTGTCTAAGTATACTATCAACCCAGACAAACCCAGAGGAGTCCACCTGACAATTAACTTGCCTCTTGGTTCCCTATTCGCATTGTTGTCAGGGAAGGAGGAGGCAAGAACGTTTCTGCATTCATTTTATGTCCGGAGAGCCAGAAGCAGCCCCCAGATTTGCACTTTCAGTATTTCTGAACCCTCTTTTCCATATTGTCACAAGAGTGACAGCTAGTGTGGAAGAAACTAGAAGAGATATTGCTTCCTGAACATCCAGGCCCAGGGCCGGACTGGGGAACCAAAAAGCCTTGTTAAAAAATATTCAGACCAGCTACTCTTCCATTGTCTTCTTGTCAAATCTCTTTCCATCCATCTATTCTTTCACTCTCCTCTCTCTCTTCTCCCTCTCTGATCACCTAATTTCTACCTTCTCTCTCCTCTTTCTATCTACCTTCCCCCTCCCTCCTTTTCGTTCCCACTTCTTTAAGTCTCCCTGTGCCTGATGCAATCAACCTCGGTGAGCTGGGGAAAGTAACAGTGGCTACGGAAGCAGCCCCTCTGCCCTAAAATCATCTCCACGGGCTCCAGCCCACTGGGGAAATTCATGGTGGAATAAAAGGGATGTCGAGCCCTGGCTAGGCCTCCCTTTCTTAACTCTTCCCACATCTTTAAACATATTGTCTGACATACCTGGGTTACAAATGGCAGAAAGATGCACCTATTTTATTGCTTCAGTCCTTCATCTGTCACCCTGACTAGTGTCAGTTAGTTGTGAGCACATCCATGTTTTAGTCAGTGATAAGCCGATCCAAAACTTCAAACAAATTGCACCATGTGTTGCTGATATTGCATCTATCTACCCTAACTTTAAAAAACGCAGAACGTAGACAAAATGCTCTGTAGTACACATATTTTTCCTTCTGTGCAGGATGAGAAACTCTTGTGTCATCAAGCACTATCAGGGGCCACACAATGAAATTGCAATTGTAATTTCATTAATTTAGTGGCCTCACATATGTCACCTCACATATCTCAACAGCAGGTGTAGTAAGTCTTCCACAGGTCCAGTAGTGTTCTGAAGAGGGTCCCTGGGGATCAACATTTGTGCCTACTACTAGCCTGGCTTTTCCATAACCAATAAGGAAAATGTTTCCAGCAGTGACCCCACCTGCTTTTACAGAAGTTCCTGATTGCTCTACTGCAAACAACATCACAGTGCCCTTCTCTGCCTAAAATGAAGATGAAATAAACTGTCTTTCCTTGTGCAAAATGTCTGTCCTCATCCTAGAAATGTGGCAAAGAAAATGAGCAACCATTCATATGTGATCATTGATAGCTGGTTTTGGGGCCAGCTGCACTACTGTTATTAGTGCATTGTTGGCTAGAACGCCAAAAGAGGGGGTAAGACCAGCTGTTAGCTACATCTGCCTGTGACAAGGTAGACCTCTTCGAAGATAACTAAGGTAATTGTGTTCTGGCAGTGCCAATATGGTCATCCTGCCAGAGGAACAGAGCACCTCCGTACACCAAAGTCCTTGTCTCAGCTCTGGGAAAAAGTTTATACCTCATCAAGGAGTTATGCATTTCCTGGGTTATAGTTGTTAGCTCTGACAAATGGGCTCCTAGGGGCTTTATGAAGGCAAAATGTAACTTTAAAAAAATATCTTTTATAAAATATTCAGTACAAATCCAACATTACCTAATAATTGGATTTGTACTAAATATTTCAGAAAGTCCAATAATTAGCTGGCTTCTAGGCGTGATAACATTATTTCCTATGGAACAGCTAACCCTGCTACAGTGGAAATAGCTTTTGGTACCTTGTTACTGTAAGGGCATTTTTTACTGTAAACTTTTATATGTCCTACTTTTATCTACCATGACCCCTGCCTCACTGGGTATTAATGGCGATAGAGGAGTGACATACAAATTTAAAAGGAGGGTTTAGGTCTGTCAAAAGGTTTCACTGCTGTATTAAAACTACACAGACAGGCTACAGTAGTAGGCCTGCAGTCATGTTGCGCACCATTATTCTAGTGGTGGCACAATGTATGCTACAGTCCACTGGTGACATTTAACTTACAGGACCTTGGTGCACTAGTCCCTGCAGTGTTAGCATTTGGTCTGGGACAATACCCCTCTCAAAGGGCTTCTTTTCCCTTGGTTCCCACTTTCCTATTTGTTGGGAGTGGGTTGGGACTCTTTTCCCTGGTCAGAAGTTTGGGACCTTAAATGCTTTTTTTTTTTTTTTTGCCTGCCTGATCCCTTCCCTTGTGTGGACCTGCAACCAACCCCTATCTTGGGATCACCCCACTGGGATCTTTTGGGAACCTTAGTGCGGAACTACACATCAGCTGCCACTCAATGCTTTCTGGGGTCAGTCAGCTTGCAGTCCAGTACATGTCGGTGTACCTCTAAAGAACAATTATTCAAGATTATCTCTGACATAGCCAAATTGCGTACCACATCATAAGTATCAACTGCATTGCCCTTCACGCAGCCCTCAAGTGCTTTTATTGAAATGTCCACAAAATCTGCTGTTTGTAGCGATTCTTGTTGTGATTCTTTTAGTTTGTCCTGGAATTCGATTCTATACTCTTTAGATGTGGGACCAAAATTTTTAACTAGTGCATCCTTCATGTGGATAGATAAGTCAGAAACCTCCTCTTCTATAGTCAGGAGTGTGCCCCTCCCCAGGGTCGATACTAACTCCCATCATAATGCTCTCCAGTGCTTTTTGTTCACCCGTGCATTCTTAATGCTTTTATGGCAAGTGGGAGGTGTGTGGCCCCCTGTATACTCCTCAGCATTACTGCCACCATTTTCATTGGACTTCAGGCCCATTCTGGCCTTCTTCTCTTCTAAGGCCAGTTTCTTCTCCTCCCTTCTTCTCAAAGTCTCTGGGAGCCAGCTTCGCATGAAGGTTCCTCTTTGACTGCTTGTCCTGGAACTCCATCTGGCAGGCTGGCAGTTGTGAGGGAGATGACCAGGCATGGCCCTAAAGAGAGGGGTAAAACTGAGGCTATTGTTCAATAATCTTCTTGTTTTCTTTTAAGCTGGAATGCCACGTAATATTTATAAACTTCCAAAGCTACTATACCCCTTGCTCTTTTTTCCTACATAGCTTTACCCAGGCAATACGAGCTCCCCTTGATGCCCAAACAAAAGAAGTCAGGTCTCCCTGCAACCTTTTTAACCACGCCGACTTAAATTCTAACAGGATTTTGTTAAATAAAAAGGTGAATTTTGGCAGTATAATAATTTTCAAGACATTTGATCTACCAATGAGAGAAAGTGGAAGCGCAGTCCATGTTTTTAACAGCTTCTTTGTTGATGTCCAAACCCTATTGACGTTAACCCAGGCAACTTCCTCCAAACCAGCTGTAATCTACACCCCCAAGTATCTTATCTCCTGTTTGACCAGAGAGCTATCATAAGGGATGTTCCACCGCATAATCTCAGTCTTCTGTTTGTTGACAAAATAACCAGACACCCTACCAAACTCCTCTAGAGAATGCAAAATATTTGGAAGAGACCCCATCAAATCGCTAGTGTATAACATTAGATCGTCCGCATACAGTGCCACTTTTTTCTCCCAGCCTGTTGACAGGAAGGGGACTATATGAGAGTCTGTTCTAATCATTATTGCCAAAGGCTCAATGTATAAATCAAAGAGAAGAGGAGAAAGTGGGCAGCCCTGGCGGGTCCCTCGCCTAATTTTAAATAGCGGCGACAGGTTACCATTGATCAATAGTAAGGATCGCTAAGGGGGAGTCATCCTGCAGTGCGTCATCTAGTGCACCCAACAGCTTATGTGTTAATTCAAAGAGATGCCTCCCCTTAATAAAGCCCTTCTGATCATCATGGACCAATGTGCCAATCCCCCCTCCAAGCCTTTCAATAAAATATGAGTATAAATGTTATAATGTGAATTAAGTAGTGAAATAGGTCTTATAGGACTCACATTGTTCTGAATTTTTATTTGGCTCCAAGATTAAACTAATAGTAGCTGCATTCCAAGTTTTTGGCATCAATAGACCTTCAGGAAAAACCTCCTTAATCAATTCCAACGTAACTGGGGCCAACTCATCCATGAGTGATTTATATAATTTGTTGGGTAGGCCAACAGGGCCTGGTGACTTCGCCCCTTTTAGGGTCATTACAGATTTGTTTTCCAAGCAAAGGGCTTATTACACCCCTCTCCATACTCATAGTGTGCCAGCCTACTGCTTTCCCATCTTTTTCTGTTCTTAGCTTTTAAGAATTCTTCTAATTCTGCCCTGGCCCTCTTCATCTGACTGTCCAACATGGGCCCTTGAAATTCATCCACAGACGTATTCATTTTAAGTTGTAACTCTAGTATGGTAGATCAAGCTGTTCTATCTGTTTTTTTTCTTCTCTATATCTATCTGCGGCTATGCTAATCAACCTCCCACTTATGTAAGCTTTGAAGGTATCTCAAACTACCTGTAGCGTGGCAGAGCAATAGTTTGTAGCAAAGAAATCTTTAGTGTCCTGTTTCAGGCCCTCAACAATCAGTTCATCAAAAAGCAGGACCCAGTTTAGCGTACAGCTAGTGTGGATAATTGGTATCTCAAGATTAAAATTTAGTTTCACCAAGTGATCCAATAAATGGCCCGAGGCATGACCAGCTTACCTGACTTTCCTGCACAAACTTCTATGTACCAAGAAGAAATCAATCCTGGAACGGTGACCATATATTTTTTATAATAAAAAGTAAATCTTAAGCCACCGCTAGCCTTCCAACACCAGATTGCCCAGATCTTCCATTTCATGTTCCACCCAGGTTCTTGTTTTGGGAGAATTCACAGTACGTCTAGCAGTGGATTTATCCAAGACTAGATCCAGAAAAATATTAAAGCCACCCCATATCACAACTGGGTACTTTGAGGATAATAATTGATTATATAAAGTTTGGAAGGGTACCAGATCATCAATGATAGGACCATAGAAGCCTCTCATAAACCAGGTTCCGCAAAATTTAATTTCCACAATCAACCATCACCCTTTGGGATCAGTAGTAACGTTACCCAATGCTGCCTTTATAGATTTTGTTAAGTAGAATAGCTATACCTTTAACCACTCCAGATTGATTGGTACTTACCCAGTGTCCCACACATCTAATATGTTTCAGTATATCCCCCCTCTCCTCCTGTAATAGATGGGTCTCCTGAAGAATAATCACCTCTTCATCTACCACTCTCAAGGATTCAAGAATCTTCTGCCTTCGTCCCTTAACCCTGAGGCCGTTAACATTCCAAGATAAGACCCTCATATGGGCACATTTGTTTCTAGGCATTATAGGAAGGAAATGTCCTGCCATTTGCACTTGCCCTAAGTATGGTCTGTTCTTCAATGTTAGACTTCATGAGGGTTATTTTTTTTCCATATGCTCCCACATCCTGTGATATACACACTAGTCTAAATTTTAATAGTGACCCCCCACTTCCCCTTACCTGTGGAACCCTCCCTTCTTTCATTAGGGGAATCAAGGAATTACCCCTCATTAGCCTAGGTAATTAACTCACATAGGCTTAATACAATGCCTTCATCTGTTCAAGAAAAGTGTGAACTTCGTTTGGGTCTCTTATATTGTGCATCTTGTTGTTCCACATTATTCTGAGTGCCACTGGAAACTGCACCTGGAGGGTAGCCCCTAAGGACCTAAGTTCTTGGATATACTTCCCCAACTCCCATTGCATGTCCTGTGTTACCCTGGAGATATCAGATCTAATGTGAAAAGACCAATTCCCTTTGGAGAATCCCTTAACTTTAAGAGCTTCCGACAGAATCGTTTCTTTAATAGAGTAAGGTTTAAATGTGACCAATATTTTCCTAGGATTTTTTCTAGCTAGACTTTTCTTCAAGGGGTCTCACTGTACTTTTTGGATGTTCTCCTCCATGTTGAGGTGACCTAGTATGGTGATGAAATCTCTAATTAGTGATATCACAGAGGCTTTATTATCATCCCCTTTCCACCTCCTCTGGGACATTCAACATCCTGTTATTCCTTCTCATATTGTTTTCCAGGGTTTCTAGTTTATCCTGCAGTATCTTCTCCCCCAACTTCAATTGCTGGATCTCTTGCCTGTTCGAGAGTACCTGCCTACCAAGCTCCTCAACCGCAGCTTCCATATGACCCATTTTTTCAGTCAATATGTTTATCTTACTCTCCATAGCCTCACACGCCTCTTTAATTTTTCCTTGATTATGCTCAGAGATTAAACATTTTCCTCTAATCTCCTCTGTCAGTGTGATCAAGAGATTTACCACATCCATCTGGGCTTCTGGGCTTATAGGTTGCAAAATCGTGAGGTGGGGTGTAGAGCTCAGTGCTTGGCTTAGAGCAGGCATTCGAGGGAGACCCTTATGCTCATCTGGGGGGGCTGATACATCTGAACAGTTTACTTCAGGTAGCCAAGACCTCTTGTCTGATTTTACTCAAGCCCACATCTTTATGGCCGTATCCTCTGTAGTTAAAGGGTGAGCAGCTTTTCCTTCCAAACCCCCAAGCCCACTAGGCACCAGCTTAAAAAACGAGTGCAAGGACAGGGGAATCCTAGAGTTTTTTATGGGAGTACTCTCCTTCTCTAACTGTGCAACAGTAATTTCTTTATTGGCATTATTCATATCAGAATCAAGAAAAGGATGCTGATTCCCAGGGCTGTCAATGCTTTTCTTTTTGCCACCAGTTTTTCTCCCCTTCATGCTGCTCCCCCCTTTTTTTGCTCTGTGAGTTTTTCCAGCCACCCGCAACTCCGTGGAGGCACCCCTCGTCTCTGTTTCCACAAAATAATTGCGTGTAGCCTCCTTGCCTTTCATTGGTCTGCGGTGGTGAAGCACTGAATTTAGGGGGGTCCCTCGGCCACTTTCAGCGCTCGGGTACAATTTCGCTTCATGTGCTAGGATCACTCCAGACACACAGCCCCCATTCCCCCCATACCTTTGAAAAACAGCAGGTCCTTTCTCAGAAAGGGAGAGAAGCTGCCCATGATGCCTCCTGTGCCCCGAACGTGAAACCAGGCACAGAAGCGTCTCCCCCGGCTCAAGCTCAAGGTCACCTCTGTCCACAAGCCTGCTCCGCAGCTCCCCGTCCTCCACTGTACTGCCACCTGGACCTCCTCCAGCCCAACTTCCAGTGCCTGCATAGGTTTCAGGTAGGAATTTTACTAATTTTAAGGCATATGAAAAAAAAAGAAAAGAATTGCCAAGGCTTCCGAGAGCTTGTGACCGAACTAGGTCAGCCGGCCGCCATGTTCCTCCACACATGTGCCATTTGTTGCAGACTTCAATCCATGTCACCCACGCATCATAATCTTGTCTTAAAGTGTGTAATTTACATTTTTCTTATTGGTCATGTGGTGAAAGACTAACCCTGATCATCTCTCTACAAAACCTTGAGAGGAACCATTGTATTTTGTACCCAGTGGCATCTCAAGAAGTGTTTTTTCACAGGGGGTGAGGGGGTCGCACCCTGGGCCACAGATAAAACTGGTGGGGCCACCTGCAAAGACCAGTTACAAATAGTGTGTGCATGCATGTATGCGTGTGCAAAGGTCTACATATATAAAGATATGCATTTTGCTTAAAATAAATAAATCTGACTTTGTATATAGTGATACACATAGACACACATCCAAATAAAGTCAGATTTAAACATTTTAGGGAAACATATTGGCATTTGTTTTGCATCAAAAGAACACTGCTTTGTGGTGAAAGGTAGGTGGACAAATAAATGTGTGCCACAAAGTGCAGTGTCATTTTTTCCTGTGGTGCCTCTTGGCATATTCAACAGCTGCAGTGGTGGGACCTGGGGAGCAGCTTATTGGGAGGATTTATGAGACTACATCCCTCTCAACGTAGCTCCTCATTACGAGTTTGACGGTCCCACCACAGGACTGCCAAACTTGCGGGCAGAATGCTACCGCCATGGCGGTGGTGTCCCCCTTGATGTATTACAATTTTCTCACTGGATGGACTGCCGGGAACATTGCAATATGCATTCAAGCGGGTGAGTTCAGCAGGACCATGCTATGATGCTGGGAAGGGGTGGCAGCATTGCCCATGTCATGGGCATGGACATGGGCAATGCAAGGGCCCCCTCTGGTCCCCTGCACTTGCTCTCTATTCTTTGTGGGGAAACCCCAAGAAAAGGCTGTCAGAGAACAAGGGTGTGATCAGTCAGGTGTTGCTGAGTTCAGGCTGGCTGACTACAGCCAAGACCGCCTTCAACCCATTGGGAACAATTAACATGAGTAGTAATAATGATGTTCTTTTTGTTTCCTTTGTTTACTTTTAAGAAAGAGATGTATGCACCAGAAGAACCATCCTCAGGTCAAAATCAAAAAAGGGTTTTGGCATTCTAAAACCTAAATCACAATGTAATATACTTGGTGGAAACAATGAAAATCTGTCGATTTAAGTAAAATCAAGAAATCAATATTAATGTTGAAATGAAAAGATCAAGTACATGAATGATTTTTTGGAATCATGTACGAACCTTATTAAAGGGAATGCATGTTAATAACATTCACAAGGGCTCTGTGTGTTGTAACAGGGCAATCTGCCCACTACTTTATTGATACTCAGTGTTAGGGAATCCGTTGCAGCACAACACCAAGTTTCACCAGCCTCATAATCGTGACCTATATATCCAAAACTTTGTAGAGGAACAATTGGAGAACAGGAAACAGCATGCATCATATGCAGACATACATCACCTATGGCATAAGCTGATTAGTCACTGTGCCCTTATCAAGCACCATGAAACAATATTTTTATTGCTGCTGGAAATGATCTGTGTCATAAGGTATGTACACTGTCCCGTGAGCACTATTCGAGCCACATGATGTCTTGTATTTCTGCTGAATTTTGTTAAAATCTCCAGCCTAGTGCAACTGAATCTATGTCATTCACATCTCCTGAGGGGGAAGAGACTCATAATGAAGCTCTATCGAACATCACTAACAGATTTGTAATCCAGGAAGAGAAGTCTTTGCTCCTTCATCTCACCTGCATTCATCATCAATGACCATGAGGAGATCCTCACCTACCACAATTTCTAAAGCCAAACCACCTATAACACTATTTAGGGAATCTTAAAAGTCCACTGGTGGATGCATCAAAGCCTTGGATGCTTGTTCCAGCTGATGGGCCTGGCCAACTCTTGTAACCCACCTCAGTTGAATCCCCAATTCCAGACTCCCTAAAATATGTAACTCCAGTGTTCAGTCCTGGATCACAGAAACAGGACTCTCCTCGATCTGAACTATCCTCCACTTGCAACGTTGCAGCCCCTCAGCATGTAAACCCTCCTCCTGCTCTCCAACCACCAGCTAAAGAGAGATTACCACCTATGTGTGGATGACTGGCTCATTGCAGGGCAGGACACCGAGAAAATGGCTTTTCTGCCCTGCATGACACCATGTAACATGATGTCACCAACACTGAAGGACACATGCAGCCCACAAGCAACCACCTGCAGACTCTGAACAACCACCTATGAGATCAAAATTGCCTCAAGGAGTACTACAATAAGCTGCTGTAGAACACACTGGAGTTTTCGACTGTTAACAACTACAAAAGATAAGTAAGAGAACACCAATAGGCATAAAGAGGTCTTCCAGACTAAGGCATATAGGCTGCTGGTTAAATATGCAGTATCAATGTATGCCCCTGGTAGATCTTCTGCCCAACAACCTTTGTGGCTACCATGATCCACATGCATCTCCTGCGATGATGACCTGGGACACAATGACATCCTAATCCCTATACTGTATAGCCACAGATGTGAATCCACCCCTGAGACATGGATGCCACACCCAACTGCTTTGCTCAGATGTCAATACCCTCTAGAGTGCATTACCTTTACAATCACACACCTGAAGGAGTACAGAAAGGGGTTTGCACAGTGCAGATCAACAGAGCAAACTCAATTACAAGTTGCACTCAAAGGAATGGACCTTTACCTGATATTGAGGCTTGCCATCAGCAGTTCAGCAATATCTCGATGACAGTTGTTGGAATTTTTCCTTTATGCAGGGTCATCCCCAATCTTTTTGCCTCCTGCCTCCTATTTATTCTGACCTGTTTCTGTTGTCTTTTGAACTCGGAGCACTTTACCACTACTAACCAGTGCTAAAGTGCATAGGCTTTCTGTGTAAATTGTATGTAATTGGTTCATCCATGATTGGCATATTTGATTTACTAGTAAGTCCCTAGTACATTGCACTAGCGGTATCCAGGGCCTGTAAATCAAATGCTACTAGTGGGCCTGCAGCGCTGGTTGTGCCACCCACATTTGTAGCTCTGTAAACATGGCTCAGACCTGCCACTACAGTGTCTGCGTGTGCAGTTTTAAACTGTATATTCGACTTGGCAAGTGTACCCACTTGCCAGCCTAAACCTTACCTTTTCTTACATGTAAGACACCCCTAAGGTAGGCCCTAGGTAGCCCCAAGGGCAGAGTGCAGTGTATGGTTAAGATAGGACATATAGTAAAGTGTTTTATATGTCCTGACAGTGAAATACTACTAAATTCATTTTTCACTGTTGCAAGACCTGTCCCTCTCATATGTTAAAATGGAGGCTACCTTTAAATTTTATTAAAGTATAGATTCCCTTTGGGAGCGGATAGACATGTGGAGTTTGGGGTCTCTGAGCTCGCAATTTAAAAATACATCTTTTTCAAGTTGATTTTAAGATTGGATGTTTGAAAATGCCACTGTTAGAAAGTCAGAATTTTCTTGCTTAAACCATTTCTGTGACTCTGCCTGTTTGTGGATTCCCTGTCTGGGTCAGTTTGACAGTTGGGATGGTTGCACCGCTCACTAGATAGTGACACAAAGGGAGCTGGGGTGTAGCCTGCATATCCTCATGAGCCATCTGTGCTAGAAGGCAGGGGAGCAGTAGTCATTTACACCTGAAGGGGCTGTGCCTGCCCTCACACAATGCAGTCTCCAACTCCCTGGTATGTGTCTAGGGCCTGGCCTGGCAAGGCAGGATCTCACAAACAATAGAGACTTTCCTTTGAAGTAGGCCTACTTCAAAGGCAGAAAGGAGTAAAAGAAGAGCACCCAAAACCCCTGAAAATGAGATCACTTCTAGAATCAAGAGGAACCTCTACCAAGGAGAAAAGCTGAAGAGAAGTGCTGCCTTGTCTGTGACTGTGCTACGTGGAACTATCCTGCAGTTGCTGCTTCTGCCTGTGAAAGGGGATAAAGACTGGACTTTGTTGTGGATTCCTGCTTGAAAAGAATCTCTAAGGGCTTGAACTGAGCTTGCCACCTGTTGTTGAAGTCCAGGGCCATCAAAGACTTCCCCTGCCAGAACCTGGACTCTCTGCTGAGACTCCTGCCCTGCCAAGTGGTGCCCTATCCAGTCCCTGGGCCCTTGAAAGGTGAATCTGGCAGACAGGAAGTGAAAATCCACACACAGAACTCCGCGTGGGGAAATTTATGATGCACCATCCTCAACATGGCTGATAAACTATGTGCCACCTGCTTCGCAGCAGAAGTGGACGCTCCACCTGCATTGCAGCTGGGAGATCGATGATTCGGGGCTGGAGAAATGTCACGTAAAACACCCGCTCACGGAGGCTGATAATGACGCAAACCCCACGCAGCGCAGTTTTCTGATACTGTGTGACCAGATTTTCCACACATCGTCCCTGGGCATCCAAGTCAATCTGACTCTGCGTGGATCCGAAGTGCCCAGTCCAGAAATCAACACATTGCTCTCTTGTGAGGGAGAAAAATTATGAATTGCATACCCGATCGGAGAAGGAAACTATGCAGTGCCTCACTTGCGAGTAAGGAATCAATGCATCGCTGACTTTTCCAATGCACGCTAGCTCGTGCGGCTTTGGTTTTGATGCTAACCAGGTGCTTTTGTGTAACAACCGCCTTCTCACTGTTTTTTAAGGATTAAGACACTTCAGTGGTCATTTTGACATTGGCTCTAAAAACCGCCTACCGCCACGGTGACAGCCACCAAAATACTGTCACCGCGGCTACTATCCGTTCGTCATATTATAATCACTGCCGGGCATCCGCCACAAGAAGTTTGATTGTGTGAAAGAATGTGTGCGAGCATGTCTGGAAGTATGCGTGCATGAATGCGTGTATTCCAGTGTGAGTAAATGGGTTTATGCGTGGTGCATGTCTGCATGTATGGGGGGTGTGTCCATTGATCGGAGGAGGTGGGGGTGTGTGTGTTGATCAGAGAGGGTAGAAGGGAAGTTTGGATGGAGGGGTGTGGGGGGTGTCTGGGGAGTATGGGGGAGCCGCCCACCAGTGACATGGAAGGAATTTCCTATAACCAGTAGGGCCTACTGCCATGGTTTTTGTGGCATTGCTAACGCCACGAAAACCATGGTGGTAGGCAGGCTCATAATGCTGCCGGCGGTACTGTGCCGGCCGCCGGGCTGGAGATTGACATGTCCAGCCCAGAGGCTGATACCTCCATGGCGGCATAAGTGGAGAAGTGCCATTATCATAATGTGGCAGAAGGTACCTCCAGCCTGTTGGCGGTACTACCGCCTCATTAATGCTCACCACCAGGGTCATTATGACACTGTTATTCTTTTGAAAATTCATACCTTGACTTGTGTACGTTGGATTTTTGTTGTTTTGATCTTGTTTTGTTTATGTAAATGTTACCTATTTTTCTAAACCTGTGTTGTGTCATTTTGTAGTAGTTCACTGTATTAGTGTGTGTGTTGGTACAAATACTTTACACATTGCTTCTGAAGTTAAGCCTGCCTGCTCATGCCAAGCTACCAAGGGGTGAGCGGGGGTTAACTGAGTGTTACTCTCCTTTACCCTGACTAGAGTGAGGGTCCTTGCTTGGATGGGAGTAACTTGACTGCCAACCAAAGACCCCATTTCTAACACAGTATATTTCTATAGTTGGGAGCTGATGGATGATAGTCAACCACAAATGGGATTCTGTCACTTTTGTTTCTTCTGTTGGTATTCCAACTAAGTGCTTACCTGGGTAACTGCAAAGACTTGTCAATTTGTTGCATAATGATATTCAGAGGATAGCCTCACTTTTTAAATAATGTAACAAGCTCCTGTAGATGGTCTTTACAGGTGTCTTCATTGCTGCAGCTGCATCTAATTCTGAGTGCTTGGCTGTTGATGATGCTGAGTTTAATGTGGCGTGGGTGACATAAAATTCATTTTGGATACAAATGAGCATCTGTAGGTTTGTGGTACAGATCAGTTATAATTGTTTGTTCATGAATGGTGAGTACCACATCCAGCAAAAGGAGATGACTTCTGTTTAGTATTGATGCTGGTGAATTTGATGGTAGGATGGATACTGTTGATGAAAGCTGAAGGTAATTTTTGCAACATTAAATATGCTCAAAAAATTGGATTAAAGGCCCTTCTTAAATATAAGAGTGAACCAGTATGGGCTGTAGGTTGTACAGATTGATCTTCAGGGACCATCACTAGTTGAATAAAACCCATGGAATTAATAAAATCTGATGGGCAATGGGAGATCATCCATTTCAACCTCATTGATGCCCCACAATTCCACCTTATTTTATGGTTACTTTGGCTTTTCAAACACAACCCCACTATAGACTGGGAGAACCAAACAGTGGAAATAAAATCCAGCTATTGTCAGGAACACTGCTACCAGGAGTCCAAACAGAATCCAGGTCCTACTCAAGCATTGTTATTGTCATTTTGAGGAGAGTCAATTTGTGTAATAAACACTACTGAAATACCTTCAGAATATGAGGATTTGTAAGAAGTCTCTAGCACAATTGAAGCAGAGAAACTTCCACTGCATCGTCCATATGATTGGACTCTAGATTTGGAACTGGGAGCTGTTCTTCCATGTAGTCAGATTTACATCCTAACAGAGACTGAAAACAGATATTAAAGAGTATCTCGAAAAACAAAATCTAGCCAACAGGTTAATTAGACCTTCTCAATCCCTGGTATCTTCTCTGTTATTTTTCATTTCAGAGACAGAAGGAAAATTGAGAACCTGCATCGATCATAGAGCCCTGAATCGGGTAACGATAAAAAATTGCTATCCTTTGCCCTTGATTTCAGTGCTGTTTTATCAGGTAAAGGATGCCCAGAATTATACTAAACTTGATTTGTGTGGAGCTTATCATCTTATAAGAGTTAAGGAAGGAGATGAATGGAAAACAGCTTTCTGGGTGAAATATGAATACCAAGTAATGCCCTTTGGTCTTTGCAATGCTCATGCTGCCTTTCAGCACTTTATCAATGACATTATGGGAGATCTGATTGCAAGATTGTAGTGATTTATTTGGATGATATTCTTATATTCCCCAAAGATTCACAACAACACACAGAGCATGTTAAGACAGTTTTGGACAGACTAAGCAAGAATAATCTGTAAGTAAAATTAGAGAAATGTGCCTTTGGTGTGAGGACAGTAGAATTTCTTGGATTTGTTTTGTCCCCTAACGGAGTCACATTGGATGCCAAGAAGGTGGAGTCAGTAATTAACTGGCCATCACCAAAGGATGTTAAGGAGGTCCAAAGATTTTTGGGCTTTGCCAATTCCTACTGACGATTCATTCAGGGATTCTCACAGAAGATCCTTCATTTTACAAGAATATCAACAAGGGTACCAAGTTTAGGTGGTCTGAAGAAGCTGAGCAAGCCTCTAAGTATCTTTAAGACAGATTTACTATTGCGCCCATTCTGCTTCATGCTGACCCTGCGGAGCCTTTCTGTCTAGAGGCAGATGCGTCTGATCAAGACATTAGAGGGGTCCTATCTCAATGCCACAAGGATACTGGTCAATTACATCCAGTAGCTTATAGATCCCAAAAATTAAGGCCTTCATTATGACATTGGGTGTAAATCCCGCTTACCGCCATGCCGACTGCTGCCAACATAACGCCGCTGAGGCCGATAACAGCCAAGCAAATTATGACACACAAATACCGTCCATCACTATACAGCCACACACACAAGTTTGCCAGCCCAAAGGTCAGTGATAAACTGACAGTAGCAAAACCCACACTGTTACACCAACAGAACTACAGCATTATGATCCACGAATCACCACGGCAGACAGTCAATGGTGATAAACCATTGGCGGTACATACCGTCATGCTCAAAATACACACACTCAAACAAAACTATACCACATTGGACAATTCAAACTACACACACCTGACACTCGTACACACACCACACCCACACACCCACACCTCTAAAAAACACACTACCCACAACCCTTTACTAGAAAGATTTGCCACCAGAGAGAGACAGCTAGACCACACACACAACCAGGGCCACATAACATCAACACCTATACACCACCCACGCATGTTGCATCACACACCCCAACACATCACCCCACACACTCTCACCCACACCACTCACACTACGCACATGGCACCACAACCACACACCAGATTGTCTGAGGAGGAGCTAAGGGTCATGGTGGAGGAAATCATCCGGGTAGAGCCATAGCTATTTGTAGCACAGGTGCAGCAGACATCCATAGCTAGGAAGATGGAGCTATGGTGGAAAATCGTGGGCAGGGCCAACGTTGTGGGACAGCACCCAAGAACAAGGACGACATCAGGAAGAGAAGGAAACGGCCTATGGGGTAAGGTGCGTTCCACAGCAGCAAGTCACCAACTAGCTGTACAGAGGACTGGCGGTGGACCCCCTCCTCCTCCCCCACAACTAAAAACATGGGAGGAGCAAGTCTTGGCAATCATGCATCCTGAGGGCCTGGTAGGAGTAGGAGGAGGACTGGATTCTGGTAAGTCAACTCTATACTACTATCAGCCCCCTACCTGCATGCCATCACAAACCCTCACCCTTACCCTCACTCCCATCACTTCACCACCTCCCACATACCCCACCATCACAACCCACTCATCCCAATACTAAGCCCTGCATGTAACACCAATGCATGGACACCCATCACAGACCTGCATGGACACCTATCACCACTGCAAGCACACTGGAGAGAATCACCTAGCTCACCAAATAGTAACTCACACAAAGGCAAATCTGCCAGGGCAACAACAACCATAGAGGCCAACACACTCATGCACATGATGTCACAAGCAGAAACAATAACACTGCATTTACATCCTCACAGGTCCCCCAGCCAATGTCATGGGAGAAGGAGGTGCCAGCAACATCCAGTCCCCCCACAGAAGGGGCCCACAGTGATGACAGCAGCTCTGCTTGCCTGGATCTGGATGACCAACCTGGACCATCAGGGACCTCCAGACAGTTGGTTACCCAGGCACACTCTCATACCACCACAGAGCCTCCCCCCTCAAGAAACACCACCGCAGTACCCACCCAGCGGGCCCATACCTCTGTCCACAGGACACGTCAATCAGCAGTGTGTCTACCACTACAGGGACCCCAGGCCACCCCATAAACACTGGGGTCATTGGCAGTGGGCACACGGTTCAGGGGACAGAGGCACAGGACAACAGGGAAGCTGGGAGGACTGCTGTTCGACAGGCGGCGGACAGGCCCAGGGAACTGTCTCTCCAGGGGGCACTCACCGCGATGCAGGGAGTATACCACCATTACCAGGAGACGATGGGCCGGATACTGGGCAATTTGCAGGAAAACTGGCTGCTGCAGGAGGGACATAACCTGAGATCAGGAAGGGCTTGAAGGACATCAGCACCCCCCTGGTCTCCATTGCAGTGGTGCTGGCAGACATGGCCAGCACTATGAGGGAGGCAGTGGCACACCAGTGGGCCTCTGCCACTAGCCAAACCGATGAACAGGCCCTCCACCTCCGCTGCCACGAGTGGACAGGAGGCCCACCACTGGAACAACAGGCCACCAGCACCCCTCCCCCTACAAAAGGTGAACCACCCTGCAAACGTTCCCTCCGATCCAGGCAGAAGCCAGAGACTATTGCCAAGACCTCCGCCAGGAAATAAGACTCTCCTGATTGTCACCCTTGTGTCCTACTCTGTCACCCTGTCCTCCTTGAACTGCCATTACTCTCCTTCCTATGCCCCCTCGGGCAATGCACCTGTTATACAAATAAACTAGACTCCAACCTGGACTTTCCTCATCATCACCCCAGTCCATTGCACATCCCCCTCTACCTCTTAGCACTTAAATAAACACCTGTTGAAAAAATACAAGTATGGAGTATGTCAAATGATTTAAGTATGTATTCGTTAAACAAGGTTTAAACATTGCAAATCAACTGTACAGAAATGTATACATAGGAATGACCTATAGTTGGCTGCCGTCAACACAGCAGGAGTGATAGTGGGGCACAAATATCTGCAAATAGATATGCCAAAGGATACAGTGAGTGGCCATAGAAGTGGGAAAATCAGCCTGCCAGTGACAATGTCAAACACAAAACTGTCAATTAAATGTGAAGTTACACTGTCTTACCTGTGTGTCATTGGAAGTATTGATGAACTATTGCACTTCTGTTGTCCATGTCCTCATCCTCTGCCTCCTCATCTTCACTGTCCACAGGGTCCACTGCTTCCACACGGCCATCTCCAGCCTCATCCTCCTGCAGAAAAGGCACCTGCGACATAAGGCAATGTTGTACAATATATGGCATGCCACGATGATCTGGCAGACCTTCTTGGGTGAGTAGTACAGGGATCCACCTGTTAGATGGAGGCAACGAAACCTGACCTTCAGGAGGCCTAAGGTCCTCTCTATAATTCTTCTTGTTTGCCTATGTGCCTCATTGTAATGTTCCTCTGCCATTGCCCTGGGATTCCTCACAGGGGTCAGAAGCCATGAGAGTTTGGGGTATCCTAAGTCACCTGCAAATATCAAGGGACAACTGTTAGCCACACACCAACCCTTAGGGCCCACACAATACCCATACACCAACATCCACTCGGTGGGAACCAGGGCTCACCTATTAGCCACACCCTGTGCCTCTGGAGTTGAGCCATCACATATGGGATGCTGCTATTCCTCAGGATAAAGGCATCATGCACAAACCCAGGATATTCTGCATTGACGTGGGAGATGTACTGGTCCGCCAGGCACACAATCTGCACATTCATCGAGTGAAAGCTCTTTCGATTTCTGAACACCTGTTCATTTCGCCCGGGGGGGACAATTGCTATATGTGTACCATCAATTGCCACAATAATGTTGGGAATATGTCCCATTGCATAGAAATCAGCTTTCACTGTGGCCAAATCCTCCATCTGGGGGAAAATGATGTAGCTGCACATGTGTTTAATCAGGGCAGACAACACTCTGGTCAGCACTATTGAGAACGTTTGCTGAGACATTCCTGCTGCCAAGCCCACTGTCACTTGGAAGGAGCCAGTTGCCAGGAAATGGAGCACTGATAGCACTTGCACAAGAGGGTGGATACCGGTGGGGTGACAGATAGCAGATATTAGGTCAGGCTCCAATTGGGTGCACTGCTCTGTGAATGTGTCCTTGTCCAGTCTATGACTGAGGATAATGTGCCTATCCTCCATTGTTGCCAAGTCCACCAGGGGTCTGTACACGGGGGATTTCTCCATCTCCTATTCATCTGCAGTGGTTGCAATCTATGGGGCAAAATGGTGAGCAGCTGGTCAGTATCTATTATTTCCAACCACAACACACTTAAATGCTTGTCATGATTGTAACAGTATTTTGTTGAAGAGGTGCAAATGGTGCATATGTGTAATGTGATGCAGTTAGGAGCCATGGCCTGCACCCCCCCCCAAATGGCGTTCGCCTGTCCTGTTTGGAGGGACAGGTGGAAATGAGGTAATTCTGCTGAAGTTGTGTGCCTTTGCGGGAGGCAGTCGAAAACCACGGTGCAACGTCTTATTGGTTAACATTGGGCCCTATGGGGTACAGTCGCCAATAGTGATGTATGCCGGCGGTGACAGTATGCACCACAGTGGACGTCACCGCCATTTTCTATCTGTTCACTCACTTGCTACCTGACCTTCAACAGGAGAGGACCTACACTGCAAGTGCTGGTGTAACCTGTGTCTGGAACTGACCATGACTCATGTCACTGGGGAAAGGGCCCCTTCCTTCACCTCGGCGAAGTTGGAGCGACTGGTGGTTGGGTGTCCTACCACAGTACCGAATACTGTATGGGCCTCCAGACCAACAGGTGAGTACACCGTGAGTACGATGCATGGGTCGTGAATGCATGGAGTGCTGTGTGTGAAGGCCTCATGTGGGGGGTTGGTGGATGAGCCTTGAACAGTGTGCTGCATGTATGGTGGGCCATGTTTGTGCTAATGGGGATGGGAAGGGGCATGGTGGGCCATGAGTGTAACAGTCAGGATGGTGGGACTAATATCTTTCCCTGTGTCCATTTCCCTGCAGGTCAGCGCCCATCAGAAAAAGGGTATATGGTGTTTTATCGCCAAGGAGGTAGAGACCCTGGGGGTCTATGGCAGGCGGAGCACCCACTGTCGCAAACGGTGGGAGGACCTGAGACGCTGGCCATGGAAGACGGGGGGCCAGCTGGGAATGGCCTCCCAATGAGGAAGGGGTACCTGTCGAACCCTGACCCACCCGATGGCCCGCATATTGGCGGTGGCCTATCCGGAGCTGGATGGGTGCTTGAGGGCATCACAGCAGCCACAAGGGGGTGAGTACAGTGCCCCAATATACCACTTGTGCCTTGTGGGGTGGTATCCGGGCGGGGGATGTGGGCCTGTGGATGCCCCTAGGCCTGACATTGCAGAGTAGATCCCATGTTGGGCAGGGTTCTGATGTAAAATACCTCCAACCAAGCTAGTAGGCGTCCACTACTGGGCAGGGGTCTGTGGGTCTCAGGTATGCTGCAATTGGCATTAGGTGTCCCTATCCATGGGCTTGTGACTAGCTTGTGTGTGACTGGTAGTGCATTCCCTAGTGTGTAGGGCTGTTCCCTGTGTGTGTGTGTGTGTGTGTGTGTGTGTCATGTATGCCAACAGTGGTGTTGTTGCCACCACTGACCAAGTGTATTCTTTGTCTATTCCCCTCCCCTTTTTGTTTTGTCACGCTGTCCTTATGTGCATTAGCATCATCTGGCGGAGGGAGCTGCATCCCACAGGACCAGGAGGCCGAATCCATCGACAGTGAGGGCACCAGTGGGACGGAGGGCGAGGGGAGCACCACAGCAGAGACAGGAGGGGACAGTTCAGACATGGATTCTTCCTCCGATGGAAGCTCCCTGTTGGTGGCGGACACCTCTGTGGCCCCCCCCAGCTACAGGTACACCCATCACCCCCATACCAGCACCGCCCTCCCAGCAGCTCCTTGGGGTGTTTCTCGTGCCCGCTCACCCAGGAGGATGGGCTTCTCCTTCACCCCAGTCACCTCAGGCCCTGTCCTAGTGAGCCCTGCTGCCCGAAGTGAGGAGGCTATTGACCTCCTGCAATCCATCTCTGTTGGGCAGTCAACCATAGTGAATGCCATCCAGGGGCTGGCAGCCCAAATGCAACAGAAAAATGCATTCCTGGAAGGCATTCTCTCTGGCATGGTGGCCCAACATAGATCAATCCAGGCTCTGGCCTCCTCTCTAATGGCAGCCATTGTCCCTGTTTCTAGCCTCCCCCTCCAACTTCCTCTACCCAGTCCCATTACCCTCAACCCCAACCTATCCCAATCACACACTCAGACGAGCAGGCACCCAGGACAACACACAAGAGTGGACTTGGCCAACACAAGCACCATACTTCATCCCACAGGCACTAACACAAACACCATCCAGATGCAGACACACCAACATCCACTGCCTCCACTGTGGCCCCCTCCTCCTCATTGTCCACCTCCCTCCCAGTTCCGTCTACACTCACACCTGCATGCATTACATCCTCATCCACTACACCCGTCACCAGCACACCTATCAGCACACGCCCCTCACTGGCAGTCACCACCCCCACTTCCATGCACGTCCCCTGTGTCCTCTCCCACTGTGTCTGTGCCCCCTCCTCCCAAAGTACACAAACGCAAGCACTCAGACACCCAACAGCCATCCACTTCACAACAGCATCCAGCCCATGTACCTGCACCCAAATACAGCAGACAGACACCTCCTACAACCACTCCCTCTACCTCCACTCCCAAACCATCTCCCTCTTCCCACCAAAATGCCCCTAAGAAGCTTTTCCTCTCCACCTTTCTTAGCCCCTCCCATCCCTCACGTCAGGCCAGGGTGGTCAGAACCCAGCCCAGCACCTCAGCCATCCAGTCCAGGGGCACAGTAATCTACACAGCTATACCAGGTGGGAGAAGATCCCGGGCACCAGGCAGCCACGCTAATAGGGTGTCTGCACCAAGTGCTGCAAGGAATGGCAAGGAGGCACCCCCAGCTGGTAAAAGGAAGGGCAAGGAGCGATCCCCGGCTGATGAAAGGAAGGGGAAAGAGCAGTCCCCAGCTGCTGCCAAAAGGAGCAAGGAGCCATCCCCCGCTGCTGGCAAAAGGGCCAAGGGGCCTACAACAGCAGGCAAAACGGACAAGAGGCCTGGTGCTGGGACTCAGTCGGAGCCCCCACCACCAACCGTGGTGGTTCAGCCGTCTGAGGCTTCAGGGGAGGGGCTGGAGCCTCCCCCACCACTGCTAGCACTGCCACCAGCACCACTTCCAGCAGCAGCGGCCCCAGTGGGCAGCCGTCCGAGGCTGCAGGGATGGGCTGGAGCCTTCCCCCACCACTGCCAGCACTGCCACCAGCACCACTGCCAGCAGCACCAGCCCCAGTGGGCAGCCGTCCGAGGCTGCAGGGATGGGCTGGAGCCTTCCCTCACTACTGCCAGCACCGCCACCAGCACCACCGCCGGCAGCAGCAGCCCCAGTGGACAGCTGTCCGAGGCTGCAGGGAAGGGCTGGAGCCTCCCCCACCACTGCCAGCGCCAGCACCACTGCCAGCAGCAGCAGCCCCAGTGGGCAGCCGTCTGAGGCTGCAGAGGATGGACTGGAGACTCCACCCACCACTGCCGGCACCGCCACCAGCACCACTGCCAGCAGCAGCAGCCCCAGTGGGCAGCCGTCCGAGGCTGCAAGGGATGGGCTGGAGCCTTCCCCCACCACTGCCATCACCGCCACCAGCACCACTGCCAGCAGCAGCAGCAGCCCCAGTGGGCAGCTGTCTGAGGCTACAGGGGAAGGGCTGGAGCCTCCCCCACCACTGCCAGCACTGACACCAGAACTGCCACCAGCACCACTGCCAGCAGCAGCAGCCCCAGTGGACAGCCATCTGAGGATGCAGGGGATGGGCTGGAGCCTCCCCCCATCACTGTCAGCACCGCCACCAGCACCACTGCCAGCAGCAGCAGTCCCAGTGGGCAGCCATCTGAGGCTGCAGGGGAAGGGCTGGAGCCTCCCCGACCACTGCCAGGACCGCCACCAGCACCGCCATCAGCACTGCCACCAGCACCACTGCCAGCAGCGCCAGTGTGCAGCTGTCCAAGGCTGGAGGGGATGGGCTGGAGCCTCCCCTCACCACTGCCAGCACCACCACCAGCACCACTGCCAGCAGCAGCAGCCCCAGTGGGCAATTGTCCGAGGCTGCAGGGGATGAGCTGGAGCCTCCTCCCACCACTGCCAGCACTGCCACCAGCACCACAGCCAGCAGCAGCAGCCCCAGTGGGCAGCCGTCTAAGGCTGCAGGGGAAGGGATGGAGCCTCCCTCACCACTGCCAGCACTGCCACCAGCACTGCCACCAGCACCGCCACCAGCACCACTGCCAGCAGCAGCAGCCCCAGTGGGCAGCTGTCTGAGGTTGCAGGGGATGGGCTGGAGCCTCCTCCCACCACTGCCAGCACCGCCACCAGCACCACTGCCATTAGCAGCAGCCCCAGTGGGCAGCTCTCCGAGGCTGCAGGGAAAGGGCTGGAGCCTCCCCCCACCTGCACCACCACTGCCACCACTGACCAGCCGTCACCGCCGGCAGACTGTGTGTAGTCCTGCATCCATGGGCTATTGTGCGCCCTGGCCCATGTAAATCCTGTGCGTCTGACACCCAGCTGAGAGACTATGACCTTGCACTACCCAAGACTTGCATCACAGGGCACAATGCCCCTTCCAGGACCAGTGGAGAAGTAATCCACCGACCCCATCTTTCCCAGGAAGAAGCACACTGGACACAATGCCCACTCCAGAACCAGTGGAGAAGCCCTCCACTAACCCCATCCTTCCCAGGAAAAAGCACACTGGGTACAACCAGTGGAGAAGCCATTCACTCACCCCATCCTTCCCAGGAAGAAGTACACTGGGCACAATGCCCCCTCCAGAAAAAGTGGAAGTAGTCACCCACTAGAGAGACTGTGGCCTTGCATTCCCTAGGCAAGTCAGTGGGCAAGTCACCTACTTGAGAGACTGTGGCCTTGCACTCCCAAGACCAAGCACAGGGCATGTTGCCCCCTCCAGGACCAGTGGTGTTGTGCCATCTTCTGGCTGAGGTGCCCCCCCATTCCCCGTCCTCCTGAGGTGCCCGTCTATTTTCGTCCTGATGTCCCTGCAGTGTTCTCTCCGTGTTGTTGCAGGAGTGAGGTTGGGCTTTGAACTTTGTGATGTGGCCCTGTGGCCCACAGACATTGAGGACTGGGCAGTGTCCCTTGCATTGTAAATATGTATATACTTTTTGATTTGGATGCACAAATTTCACCTATATTTATCTTATTACAACCTTTTTACACTATATTAGTTGTCCTTGCATTATTCCTGAGGGGTATGGGGAGTATATATTATGTAAAGGCATCTGGTTGCGTGTATGGTGTTGGGGGTGGGGGTGTTGCTTGTGTGTGTTTCACTCTCTTTTTCCTCCTCCCTTCCCTGTGTGCTAGGCGGCTGTACTCACTGTGGTCGTCTTCACCAGTGTTGCTGTTCATAGTAGAGCAGAAGATAGAAGAGCATGGGGAAGACATGCAACTCAGGCTCCATGGGGGCGTGGGTTCTTCCTTGAGTGCCTAGAGGTGAGACATTTCCTTTCTGTGCAGTGTTTCCGCCAGGCTTTTGATGTCATTGGTACCGCCCCGGAAAATGTGCCGGAGAGGTGTGTCATATTACTGTGGGCGGCACATTGTCTTCCTCCTGGCTGTTGACGGTTACCGCCGTAGTGCCTGTTGATTTCAGTGTTGAAGTGGCTTTCGGTGTGTTAAGGTGGCTGTCTGTCTGAGAGGTTTCTGCTGTGGTCATAATTTCATATTTATTACTGTCGGCCTGTTGGCGGTATTACCGCCGCTTTATCACCGACCGCCAGGGTTGTAATCAGGGCCTAAATCCAGCAGAAATCAATTACATCATCAAGGAAAAAGAATTGTTGACAGTCAAGGATGCCTTCGAGGAGTGGAGACATTACTTATTTGGAGCTAAAGATGTGGTGATTGTGTTCACTGATCACAAACATCTTCAATTTTTAAAAACAGCTAAGACCTTGACTCCTCAGCAACTATGATTGTCTCTTTATTTTGTTGAATTTGATTTTGTCATCACTTACGGCCCAGGAAATAAGAACGGTAAACTGATGAATTGTCTAGGATATAGACTAAAGCACAGGAACATCAGATAATGGGACAATCCATTATTTTAGAGTCTAAACTTATCGGTACCATCTATCTTTGAGGAAAAAGCCAAAAAAGAGTATGACCCCAGAAGAAATTTTAACTTGCTTAAAGCAAGAACCTGAGAGAGAAATGTTCAATCATTTACCATATTACAATGAAACACTGTTCTTGCTCACTTAGGAAATTCAGGAAAAAGCTTTGCAGGAATTTTACGATCAACTGTTGGCTGGCCACAAAGGGATTCACAAAACAACAGATTTGGTCAAACTTTATTTTTGGTGGCCTGGTGTAAACTCCCACATTCAACAATATGTCATAACCTGAGAAATCTGTGCCCAAGGAAAATATTTGAGACAACAATTGTCTATACTTCTCTATCCATGGCAAACAGTAACGATGGTTCAAATCATAGAATTACCATAAAGGCAGGGTTGGAACACTATACTGGTTTTTGTAGACACCTTTACCAAGATGAGTCACTTTGTTCAACTAAAAGGTGTACTTATTGCGAAGGACTTAGCTAAGCAATTTTGTGAACACATAGTTAGAATCCATGGCATACCTAAGGTCATCATCTCTGATAGAATGTCCCAATTAATTTCACACTTTTGGAAGACCTTTATGCAAGTGCCGGGAGTTGAAGTCAGAAATTCAATTGATTACCAACCTGAGAACGACAGTCAAACAGAAAGAATGAACTAAGAATTGGAACAATACCTGAGATTTTTCCCTTTGGATCAGGAGGGTAAATAGCCAGAATTATCATGAATGGCAGAACTTGCACATAACAATGCCAAGAATGTTTCTACAGGGGATTCCCCTCTCTTTCTGAATTATGAGAGACACCTGAATCCCTTTATGTGTCAAGTAGACTCCGGAGATCCAGTAGTTAGATACATGATAAAAGATCTAACACTTCTTCATAAGTCTGCAACAAAAAATCTAGTGAAGCCTAAAGAAATTTGCAAAAAGCAAGCAGACAGACATAGGAAAATGCACCACACTACAAAGTAGGTGATCAGGTTTGGTTATCTTCTTGTCATTTCCATTTGAAAGGGAATAGGAATATTCAGCCCTGCTTTGTAGCAGCCTTATTCTGTAGAAAATTATGCGCCCTGTCACTGAGAAATTAAAATTGCCTCATAATACTGGAATTCACCCTGTATTCCATGTCTCCCTTCTTAAGAAAAGTGCACCTAACAGAAGAATTTCAAGACCCCTACACCTTTAGTGATAGATGAACAAACAGAATATGGAATCAAATGCATTTTAGACTCCAGGGGCCAGATGTATCAAATACTAATCACAAAATTCCACAATTTACAAATTCAAAATAGCCTTTCAGGATTTATGAAAGACATTTGTGGTGCAATAAAATAGCAGTTCCCTAAATAGGTAATCGCAAATAGGGAATACCTATTTGCAATTACCTATGCACATATATCTTACATTTCCTAAATGCGAACTGGGCATTTAGGAAATGTAATTACCACAAATTCAAATTTGCTGGTAGCCATCTAAGGCATGTGTGCGATTTACATGTGCACAATTTATTTGGGGGGGTGCATCAAAGGGGGCCTTAGGCCCCCAACACCCTTAGATTTGCATTAGCTAAGTTGCAAATTCCTAACATGAATTCGCACATTAGGAAATTCAAAACCATTCGAAAGTATAGGCCTTCAGGCCCATAGGGATGAATGGAGTCCCATTCCCTAATAGAGATTGCAAATTTTACGAAATCTCTAATAGGGATTCGTTATTTTCTTACGTCGCGAAATTTTGCATTTCTCAAATAGTGATTTCTTAAAATTCTTATTTAAGAAATGCAAAACAGGTCTTTGACACATCTGGCCCTAAGAGAATAAATGGGAAGCTTCACTGTCTGATTGATTGGAAGGAAGGGGTATGGCATGATGACAGATCCTGGGAACCTGCAGAAGAGGTTCATTCCCATACATTAAAAAGGATTTTTCAATCACAGTACCCTTTCAAGCCAAAGCCAATAAATCAGCCATTAAGAAGGGATATTGTTAGGAATAAGACAGATATTGCATTGATTAGTCATGGTACAAGTGTGTGTGGTCATGGTCTGAAACACAAATGGGTGAAGAGGCACTCAGGCCCGTATTTATACTCCGTTTGCGTCGAATTAGCGTCGTTTTTTTCGACGCAAATTCGGCGCAAAACTAACGCCATATTTATACTTTGGCGTTAGACGCGTCTAGCGCCAAAGTATGGGCAAATAGCGTCATTTTTTTGCGTAAACGCCTTCCTTGCGTTAATGAGATGCAAGGAAGGCGTTCCCGTCTAAAAAAATGACGGCGACGCAAATGCGTCGTATTTATACTCCCGGGCAAAAATCACGCCCGGGAGTTGGCGGGTCAAAAAACCCCGCATTTGCGCCACTATTTAACGCCTGGGTCAGGGTAGGCGTTAAGGGGCCTGTGGGCTCAAAATGAGCCCCCAGGTGCCCTCCCCTGCCCCCAGGGACCCCCCCTGCCACCCCTGCCCACCCCAGGAGGACACCCAAGGATGGAGGGACCCACCCCAGGGGCATTCAGGTAAGTTCAGGTAAGTATAATTTTTTATATTTTTTAATTTTTTTGGGGTGGCATAGGGGGGCCTTATTTGTGCCCCCCTACATGCCACTATGCCCAATGACCATGCCCAGGGGACATAAGTCCCCTGGGCATGGCCATTGGGCAAGGGGGCATGACTCCTGTCTTTACTAAGACAGGAGTCATTTAAATGGCGTCTGGGCGTCAAAAATAATGGCGCAAATCGGGTTGAGGCGATTTGTTTGCCTCAACCTGACTTGCCCCATTTTAAGACGCCCTAACGCCATTTTCCCCCTACGCCGGCGCTGCCTGGTCTACGTGGTTTTTTTCCACGCACACCAGGCAGCGCCGGTCTGCTAGCGCCGGCTAACGCCATTCCATAAATACGGCGCCCGCAGAATGGCGTTAGACGGCGCTAAATCTTTTGACGCTAAACTGCGTTAGCGCAGTTTAGCGTCAAAAAGTATAAATATGGGCCTCAGTGCTTAATCACTGGAGAAAATTAGTGAGCCAGGCATAAAATAGACATCACACAATGGCCACCATTTTGGGCCCACAGATAAGAGACTTTTACAATGACTCTCATGAGATTTCCTTTATGTTAGCAAGGGTGCGAGCATTCCTCTGCAAACTTCAAAAAGATACTTTCAGGAGACAAGTGTCTCCTAACCTCAAGGATTCCTGTATCATTGTGCGAGCAGATAAGGCTTCCTGTTGTTTGAGAGTCGAGTGTCCCAGTTTGGCACAGACTCTCTGTTTTCATCTTCGGCACTGTGGAGAGTAAAATTAGAGTCTCAGAGTCACCTGTCTGAGGTGCATTGTGCAGTATCCTACAGTGGTGAGGTTTCAGACAAGAAAGGGGCATGTCACTGGCTTAGTATGTTACAAGCGTGCAAATTCATCCTCTGGAAAAGTAAGAGAGTCTTCTGCATGTAGGTTGCAGTGCTTTGTCAGCCCCCTCAGAGATTTCCTTTGGGCCAGCTTAAGTGAACAGATATGTTTATGCGAGCATAGAATAGAAAACTGTACATAACTGCAATTCTTTTACAGCAGAACTATGAAAAGATACTGAACCATCAACTGGTAAATATATTGCTTAATACTACAGTAATCCTTTTTACTTCAGTGCTGTAATAGTAGGAATGCCCTGACCCCCTAAGTCTGGTGCTGGGATCCACCAAGGGCCTCGTCTGGACCAAAAAGCATTTTTTTTAATTGTCACAGTGAAAATCGCAGAGAATCTCCAAATCCCCAAGAAAATTATTTAAAAACAAGTGCAGTCTTCCCTGCTTGTTTGTATTTTAACCCCCCCCCGGTTATGACAGGTTCAGTGGGCAGATTTTAATATATATTGTGGGGAGGTGCATGTAGGCCCACTCCCCATGGGTGATATGGACAATTACGAGGAGGGGGCAATGCGGCACCCCTCTGTGTCGAGCCTGGGGGCCGCTAAGGCTTGACCCTGTAACCAGACCAGGACACGCATCTGTATGCGTGAGTAGTGCCCTCCAGTGAAGGTGAACAAGCATGTACTCTGACAATGCTTGTTTCTGTATTGCCCACATTGCCACATGGGTATTATGACCATTACTTGGTTTGCCCAATGCTTATTTTGAGCACTGTTGTTTATTATAGGATGCCCAGCTTGTGTTCACTGTTGGGCCTTGAATTTGCTTGTGCTTGATTAAAGGCTGGGGTGGGCTGGCTGGTCTCGCGACGACTCAGCAGACATGGTCAGAAGCAGTGGCTATTTAAACCATGCCCATTTTTGAATGCACCGCTTGCTTTCAGGAGACCCACCTGAATGCAGCAGCGCATCTCTTGGCTCCCAAGATCCTCTTGGCTCTCGAGATCCTGGAAGGTTGCCCTTGCTTCCTCGAACTGTGGTGTCAGTTCTCTTCTCCGTTCCTTCCCAGCTTTCATGGCACTGCATCTGAGAAGGACAAAACAACAACAAAGGCAGATATTTGAGTAGCGGTAGCATGCCTCAGGGCATAGACAATGTAACTTAACACTTACCTGTCCAGTTTTTGATACCAACTGTGCTGAGAACAGCTCTTTCGCATTGCCTGCATTGTTCTTGTGCATGTCACAATCTTTGTTGTCTGTATTCCGTTTATGTACAGAGCCCGCTAGCTTAGAAGGTCTACTCCAGTGAATCCTGTGTGATAACAGTTACTAGTAGTGCAGTGTGCACAACACCTTCATGTACATAGAGCATTGAGTGATTAGCGCATTCTGTTCATCGCGCTTGATATGCACAGCTTGACATAAGAAGCATTGCAGTGTGAATGAACCGCCCTGTATGATATTGATCAAGTAACACTGCTGTGATACTGGTGTGCTATTTAACCGTAAGTTCCTAACATCTGACCAGTCCTTGGTGTGCTAGCAACACTGTTACTCCATCACAAATGTGATTGTAATATGCCAGACAGGATATCCGTCATGTTTTATGAAGGCGTAACCCCCTCAGCCAACTTCTAAATCAGGCCCAAAGTTCCTACACTTGTTATAGTTTGAAGAGAATAAAGCTATATATGTATTGTGTACCTGCAATATGTGTTGCTCATGAGATCCTTCCTAGTGAACTAAGCATCCACACCAATAGGATGTCAAGAAAGACACAGGACCTGATTTAGAACACAGTGGGCAAGTTACTCCGTCACAGCAGTGATGGATATCCTACCCTCTGAAATCTAAATCCCATTACATTCTATAGGATTTAGATTTTGGTGGATGGGAGTTCTGTCACCATTGTGACAAAGTAACTCATCTGTCGAGTTCTAAATCAGGCCCACCATCTAAACTTCAATGTAGATAGGTTTTAGAGTGTAGGGGAAAGGTTTGGGTTAAGCACTAAACAGATACAGTTAGTTAATATTTCCGTCTGTCACAGGATCCTAACGAGTGAGTTTCTGGAGGCTGTCTAGGGAGAGAGGGAGCAGCAAACACAAGAAGGGGGACTACTGTAGGTACTTGTTATCATAATAATTTATTCTGAAGGATATACACACGGCACTAGTGCAGTTGAAAATCAGTTGCTCTTAATACAGGAGGTACCCAGCCATCTTCAACCACCTCGACAAGCACCCGAGCGACTACCAACAGACTGCCTGTGTGGAACCAACATCTCTCTCTCTCATCCAATCCCCTTTCCTCCGGTGGTCTCTGTGCTAACCATGTAGAGATCATGAATAGAACCCAGATGCCCAGGTGAAATTGGGAACTGGCAGCCTGGGTCGACGTTGTGTCTCCGTAGTATAAGCATATCAGAGTTTGACAGTAGAGCAGGCCCACATTTAAATTCCCTCCTGGACACAATGGAGTTGCAGGATATTTCCTTGGAAGATTTGGACAACATGTTAGGTAACCTACAACTCAAAACACAAGTCCTATTACAATGCTTAGATGATTTACAAGCTACACCCCTGGTTCCGCCTCCTAAACCATATTGGAGCATGCCTTTTGGAACCAAGTCTAACCATGTTCTAGGGTCCCCTGGCTTCCTTCACTCCACTTCTAATTCTGGTCAGGTGTGGGAGTTGGGGCCTCTGCCAGCCATCCAGGTAACCATAACACCCACAGTGCCTTCAGCCACAATTGAGGGTTTTGCAGGGGATCCTGCCAAATTCGACATACTTTTTCTATGCCGACCCACCTCCTTTATGATGAGAAATCTAAGGTTGCCTTTGTGCTTTCTTACCTGGCTGGGTCAGAGGCCTATTGGTCTATTCCACTTGTAGAGCAGAATGATGCACTGTAATATAACTATCAGGCCTTCAAGGCAGAAATGAAAACGCTTTTTGATATGCATACCTTCATGCAGTCAGTTGATACCGAACTGCTCAATTTCTGACATGGCAATAAGGGCCATCTTACATACTTAACCGCCTTTAACAGGCTGGTGGCTAAATTCAAGTAGACAGAGGAAAAAGGGGGTCCTTATTCTACAGTGGATTATAGGATGGGTTAAAGGATCTCTTGACTCAATGAGGTTAATCTTTCTGACACTTGCATGGATTGATGGGTTAAGCACTAAACAGACACAATTAGGTAATAATTCCCTCTGTTACAGGATCCTAACAAGTGCATTTCTGGAGGCCATCTAGACCTAGTCTCTCTGCTAGTCACATAGAGATCGTGAATAGAAACCAGATGCCCAGATGGAGATGGGAACGAGCAGTCTGGGTCGACATGTGTCTCCGTGGGATAAGTATGTCAGAGTTTGACAGTCAATACACCTTTTAAGGCCTCTGATCTTCTCCTTCTAATAAGGGGGGAGGCCACGCAGACCCCCTTCCTCAATAAGAAATTGCCCCTGGGGCCGCCACATCCCTGGGGCCACAGTAATTGTAAAACGGGGAGGGGTGTCCCTGCCACACACAATTTTCTCATCAATAATGTTACTGCAAATGATACAGTGATATTATCAATTTGTTTAAAAAGATGTCATGAGTGTTGTAATATCTGGGGTACTTATCAGTGCATGGTGAGGGTGTGAGTTATAATTACCTTAGAGCAAAAGCAATAACTATAACAGCTGAAATCCTATGGTTTTGTATGTTTAAAATGTGAGCCTGAATTTAACGTCCCTTTAACTTAAGGTAACTTTAATTACAATATGTTAAGCTAAACCCCTGTTACCACCCAACCCCGCACCATGCATGGTCTGCCTTGGCCGTGCATGGTAGGGGTTGGTGGCAGGACGGCCTGTGGCCACGTCCTTTGGCCAGCTCCCTATATCCACCCAACCCTGCGCCATGCACAGCCTTTGGCACTGCACAGCAGTGGTTGGCTGCTCCTACGTACAGCCACTTATAACCACCCAACCCCATACTATATGGGAGTTGGCTGCCTAGCATGACAGTGTGCAGGGAAAGAGATGAAAACTCTGCTCCCAGAAAGCGGAAGCAGTTTTACTGCTTCCGCTTGCTGGGAGTGCAGCTATGTTTGCTTTTGCTTGGCAGGAGCTCCCGCCAAGCAAAAGCAAACAGCTACCTCCTGAGGATGTATGGCTCCGGGGGGGGGGCGCATGGACCCTTCCTGTGATCAGCATGGGCTGGCCCTGGGGAGGGTGCTCCCCAGGGCCTTATATGGACCAGGAGGGGGCTGTGTGCCTTCACTTCATGTTTTTTTTAAATTTCTATGGGGGTGATTCTGAGCTTGACGGGCGGCGGGAGCCAATTTATTGACTATAGCTCCAAGGAGGTGGTGGTCTCAAGGCTTCCAAAAGGCCTAGATGGTGGACCCCGTGAGCCCCCTCTTCTTGATTTTAACTTCTCCCATGCCCCAGGGACCTGGCCCATCCGGGGAGCAATATGAATTAAAAGCAATGGAGACTGTTTTTTTATTTTTTGTTTATTTAATTTTCAGAAAAACCCACGGGTCCACCTGTAGATTTTTCCAACAAGTTAAAACAAGTTTAAAAAATATACTTTTTATCCCAATCGGGGCCCTGGGGGGGCCTGGAGCAAGGCTAGGGGCTTAGGGTATTCCTACACTGGCCCCAATTTCCTTTCTTAAGCATTTTTTTTTGGGGGGACTCAGCTGAAGTCGAGTCTCAAAACGACTGCCAACACTTCCTGGTTGAAGTGTTGGCAGCCAAACAGATCTCAGCATTTGTAGCCTTTAATATCTCTACAACTACTGAACAGATTTCCACTAAATCACAAAAAGCACTGTCTGCTCACCAATGTTTAGCTTCCTGCCAATTTTGGTATAAGGCCATTCAGTGGTTTAATATGTAGTCGTGTCTAATGATCCTATGGGAATTAACATAGGAGACACACTTTTTTTGATTGCCCCCCCTTTATCTCGGCCCCCTTGAGACGGATCGTCCTGAAACTTTCTGTGTGCAACAAGACCCTATTGGACACTTGTTTTGGACAATTTTGTGAGTATATATATATATATATCACCAAGCAACTTTGACAGGTGATTGTTGGAGGTAGCAATTGCACATTAAAAAAGAAGAATTGACTATCCTGTGAGTGCTGCGTCGTTGACTTAATGTCAAAGTTGTATGGTGATTAATGCAGACAATAGGCTCTTCTCTGACGTGGGAACCAACGGAAAGAGCGCGCTTCAATTGGGCCTTTTGAAAGAAAAAAAAAAATATATATATATATATATACAAACAATGTTGTCCTGAAACGGCGTGCCCCGGCGCTCTTTCTTTACACAGTGGTGCAGCTTTGACGGCAGGACACCCGTTTGTTTTATTCACACAGATTCTCAGCTTCTAAGGAAAGAATCGCACTCCAAGGTGTCAATTTTTCAAATACTTTAATGCTGGGCTTTAAATCATTCGCAAAAATCACAAGAGCACCTAACGCGTTTCGGTCTTTCCGACCTTGCTCACAACTGTTACATGTTGTGCCCCTTTTCCATGTTTATATACCTGACTTGAAGTCAAACATCCGGTTTGGCCATTGGACATTTGTTAGGCTGGTGTAAAGCTTCTCTCGTACATTACATTTAAGATCTCCACTGGTAATGGATAAGCTGGAAGGAGCTCCTTCCAGCTTATCCATTACCAGTGGAGACCAGCATACGTTTACAGTGTGCTATATTTTAATGGATCCACATGCCCAAATCTTAACCTGTGAGCAAGGTTGGAACAACCGAAATGCGTTACGTGCTCTTGTGATTTTGCAAATGATGTAAAGCCCAGCATTAAAGTATTTGGAAAATGTACACCTTTGGAGTGTGATTCTTTCCTTTCGAAGCTGAGGAATCTTTGTGAATATATATATGTGTGAAATTATGGGTTTAAAATGATTTTTCTTCACAATGCACAATATTCATGATTAATCTAGATTAATCAAGCATAATCAAGAATAATCATGAATACGCAAAAAAATCTTTTTAATTCACAGACTCATTCATACATTAATTTATTCACTCATACATGCAATCAAAGAATCATGCACCCACTCTCACACCCACTCAGACACTCATGGACCCACTCAGACCCACTCAGACTCCCAAACCCAAATTCAGATCCTGAACCTCATGCATCCACACACAAACCCACTCCGACACTGGCAAACCCAGTCACAGTTTCACTCAGACACCAATGCAACCAGTCACAGTCCCACTCAGACACCAATGCAACCAGTCACAGACCCATTCATACACTGAAGCCCCCATTCACAGACCCACTCAGAACCTCACACACCCACTCACAGACCCACTAGAACACCCATTCACCCAATCATAAACACTCTGAGACCCTGATGCACCCATTCAGAGACCCACTCAGACACTGACGCACCCACTCAGGGAACCACTCAGACACTGACACACCCACTCAGCAACCAACTCAGTTACTTACTCACAGACCCACTCAGACCCTCATGCACCCACTCACAGACACACTCAGACACTGATGCACACACTCACAGACCCACTCAGACCCTCATGCACCCACTCATAGACCCACACAGACACTCATGCACCAAATCACAGACCCAAGCAGACACTGACGTAACCACTCACAGACCCATTCAGTCCCTCACGCACCCACTCACAGACTGACTCAGACCATCATGCACCCACTCACAAACCACTCTAACGGCAGTGCGCAGGGTGAGGCTGAGTTGTTATAGGGGTTGGCTGCACAGCCCGTGACCAAATGCCATTGCGCACGGCCAAAGGCCAAGCACAGCAGTGGTTGGATTAACATATAATAATGAAAATTACTTTACAATAAAAAAACGTGGAAAGAAACCAAAGGTTACAGGGACGTTTTAGTTAGTAAATAGAATTAAAAAACCCTAGAAATTTACTTAAAAAAACAAAAGGTTAAAGAGATGTTATAGTAAGGTTCTGAACTTACTCGTACAAAACTAGGTCCTAACTATAACTTCCTACGGGCGACCGCTATGTATGTTAGGGCAAGGGTATTTTGGGGATTAGGGTTTAATATTTCTCTTATCACCACACATCTCCCACCACATATTTTCACAAACTTAACTTTAACAATACATGCAATATAGTATCATACGAGTATAACATTTCTTACTCAGAGATATCTGTATATTCTATCAAGATAAGTCAATACATCTATAGCACAGTATTATAACTTCATAATATTTATTTTTATTACTCACTTGCATATTTCTATTGTTCCTTCACTTTACATACATTTCCAATGCTCCATGTTGTTCCATCCTCCTCTATTACTATATTACATTTGGTTTCTTTCACTCTGCGTGGAGTAGAATACTTACTGTCTCCTTTGCAGACAAAGCCCCCTTTCCCTCAACAACTCAACCTCCACTCTGTATGTAACACTTTCCAATACCTCTCCTTCTATTGTAATGTTGCACATTCTTCTCTTGTTATTCCTCAAATTATTTCTTCTTGATCAATTCTTACATTCACTGTTCCATTCAACTATATAGGGCATTCCTTTCGAGCAGGTTTTTTTGCTTTCAGCAATACATATGGTGACACACCTGTCATAGAATGGGGAGCTGTACTATGTGACCTAGTCATTCTCCTTAATTCTCATCTCCATGGAAGACAATTGGTGAATAATTATTGGATATTCTCCATTATCAAATGGTTTACTCTCTCCACTAACCCATTGGCTAGGGGCCCGAAAAGGGCTACCCTCTTGTGAATTATGTCCATCCTAGAAGACTAATTAGTCATTTCTCAGGAGTAAGCTGTACCCCAATATTTGACATTATGGTTTTAGGTATTCCTTCCACCATAAATGCCTCTTCCAAAAACTCAATGACCCTGCTGTATTTACATACTCTACAGTCTTTATAACAAACCATTTAGTGTGAATCCAGAAGCTCTAAGATGTACCTATTTCTTGATCCTAACCTTGATACAGGTCAAAGGAAATCTATTGCCAATTTTTCTCATGATCTTTCAGGAAAAACCATACAGTCAACAATGCTTGCCTTATTACCTTAGTCTTATCATTAGTGGCACATGCAGTGCAGTTCCTCACCTTTTCCTCCGTGTCACTGTCCATACCTTGCCACCGAAATGATTGCCTCACCTTTCTTTTTGTCACTCCCCTTCCTATATGTCCCCATTCACAAGGTTGACAATATGTGTTTGGACTCACTGAGGAAGAACAATTTGTTTCCTCCTCATTAGCTTGCCATCAATTATGTTCAGTTCATCTTTGATTTTGAAATATTCTTTCCACTTTTATGCATTTATTGCTATCTGCCCATTGATCATCCTGTCCTCTTTGTCAAATATTTCACCAACAATTTCCTCATCATTGATTGGCATCCTTGATGAATAATCTTCGACTATATGTTTACTGCCTCTCATGTACTCTATGTCATAACTCTAACCCCTTATTGACAAAAACCACCTTGCGTGGTGTGACATTTCCTTCAACACCTCTTTCCCCTTTGAAAATACAGGTTTTCGGTTTGTGATCTCTAATTAGCGAATCAGTTAGTTGTTTAAAACCATAAGATAGTGCTAGCCCTCTTAATGTAGACACAAATGATGCAATATCTTAATCTACTTTCCGTGTCCTTGAAAATATTTTGTGACATTCTAACATATAATTGGCTTTTAGAGTGACATATAAGTCTACCATTTGCATAGACATATCAAAAATATTGCAAGGCTGACCACCACCCATGCCGAAGGATACTTGAGGCATAACTTCATAAATTCTTCTTCCTTCAATACTTAGGTGACGAAGGAGAAAAACCTGATGCCTAAGAGGACCATACCTTTCTCCTCCAATAGCTGACATGTGTGTAATAAACACTTTTTTCATTGCTTCCATGACATGGATGGTTCTCCCGGTGTTGATAAAAGGCTGGAGTAGAGGTCATAATTTGAACTGCCATTTTTCTGTAAAAGAAACTTAATATAACAAACTAAAACAAAAATCTAAAATTACACCATATAATAAATTAGGACAACAAACTAGAATACTAATCTAAAATAAACAAATACTGAATCAGTATTTCAGTGAATCACTCTTTGTTGTTTGATATATATCCTTTGCAGCTTGAATAGCTCAATATACATTTGTGCTCTTTACTTCCTTTCATTCATTTTTCCTTTATTTGCCCTTTGTAGTCCTTTTTCAATGTTGTTTACTTGTTTTCTAAACTTAGTCCTTCTTCTAAAATTGTAATTGTGCAGCGATTTTAGCCCTGGATATGGCTGATAACTGTAAAAGCATTTAATTTAAGCATTTATTTTAAAGGCTCGCATTTGTGCTGTCTGAAAATGTGTTACTTTAAAATTGCATGTTGACTGATGGAGCTGCCTGTAAGGCCCGAGCGTAGACCTCACAGGTTGATAGAAGCAGGCTTGCGACCAACACACTGAATGAGGCCTGCAAGGCCTACGTGTGATAGCTTGATCGGCTCTCGCGGCTGACAACAACTGCTTGGGCACACGCAGAATTCTGTTTTCAACACCCATGTGCTGACAACTTGATCGGCAGCTGGCTCACGCATACCCACCATGGTATGAAGACAGCACGCAAGTCTTCATTTCCATACATATTATTTACTCTTGGACTTTTTTCCTTACGCAGGGTCACCCCCTGTCTTTTTGCCTCCTTCCTCCTGGTTTTTCTGACCTCTCGCTGTTGGCTCTAGGACTCTGAGCACTTTATCACTGCTGACCAGTGCTAAAGTGCAGGTGCTCTCCCATCTAAAGTTGGTATGATTGGCTTATACCTAATTGGCATATTTAATTTACCTATAAGTCCCTTGTACAGTGGTATCTCTATAGCCAGGACCTGTAAATTAAATACTACTAGTGGGCCTGCAGCGCTGCTTGCACCACCCACTGAAGTTGACTTTCAAACCTGTCACAGGCCTGCTAGCGCAGGGCCTGTGTGCCCAGTTTTCTGCCACAGGGACCTGGCATCTAAATTTACTTGCCAGGACCAGAACTCCCCTTTTACTACATGTAAGTCACCCCTAAGGTACGCCGTAGCTAGCCCTATGGGCAGGGTGCCATGTATGTAGAAGGCAGGACATGTGCCAGGGTGCATGGCCTGTCCTGCTACTGACAAACAGCCTAACTTGGTGTCTCACTGCTGTGAGTGCTGCTTTCTCATAGGATTGCATTAGAAGTGCCCTGCCTTATGTGTAAGGGGTATTGTCTGATTTATGAGGGGTAGCGTAGGCGTGTTTGGTATGGTTGTGATGGTGATAATAAATGCTGCTTACTGGTGTATGTCTATTTTTTATTACTGCTACAGAAATGCCACTTCTAGAAAGTGTGCATTTATTTGTGCTTATGACTCTGGTGTTTTGCAGCTTGACTCCAATCCACGTCTGGGCAGAGTGACAGTTGGGGCTTTGTGCATACTTTTCAGACAGCCTGTACACAGGGAGGGTGGAGGTGTCACAGAGGTGCATCTGCATACTGAATGTCTACCTGGGCTGAAAGAAGGGAGAGGCAAGGCACACCTACATTTGTAAAGGCTGTGCCCTGGCCTCACACAATAGGGTCGTTAACCCCCCACTGATGTTTGGAGCCTGTGCTGAAGGAGAGAGGGGGCACTCCCAGGACCAGTTGTAACTGGCTGTAATCTCCTCTCCCTGCCATTGCAAAACATTATAAGGACTGAGTATAAGTACAGGGGAATTTTCCCCACAATTTGGAGACTCATGAAACATCCTGGAACTGGACACAGAAATGCTGGAAGGACTCACCAGGGACCGCCATGGACTGCTGCTGCTTTGCTGACCTGTGATCTGCTTGGTCATTGTGAAGGACTTGCCACCTGCTGCATTTTCTTTGTGCTGGCCTGTTGCTGGCCCCCCCACCTGTGGGCCTTTTCTCGGGACTCTGTCCCCCAGGAGCAGGGTTCTGTGGCCCCTGACTCCTGTCGCCTTGTGAAGCACGAAGGAGTACTTCAACACTTGCCGTAATTAGCGCTTGGCTAAGCGCTGCATCTTTGGTCCTGAAAGCGTTGTGAGTGTGCGCTTTTACTGCCAGAATCACCGCCGCAGCCCGGGCTCCTAATTATCCAAGCGCATCGGAGACGTGCTGATTTCTGTGCCCTCGGGGCACGAGGGAAATGACAAAGAAGTAAATTGGAGCACGCGTGCTCTTAGCGCTGTCCCTGGGACAAGGATCGCTCAGAGAAGCGCCCCCGGGGCACCAGGAGGCCCTTACTTGGCCCCAAATATCGCCAATACTCGCGCACGAGACCGGGTGCGAGCGAGTGCCTTCTGGCAGCTCTGGGTGGAAGGTAGACCTCATTGGAGGTCTCCCTTGGAATCCCAAGGCCGCCCTGTAAGGAGGACACAGGAAGTGAGGGAGAATCCCTCTCCCCTGCGTCCTTCATGAGGAGCATGATCGCTCCTGGATTCCTGGAGCATTTCCCTGATTTTGCCCCCCCCCCTCGTGAGGGCTGGTGGAGGCCCGGGGGGCCCCCAGTGTTCGAGGCCCAGGAGGGGCCCATCCTTAATACAGAGGGGGTGCATAGCACCCCTCTCCTCTACCAAAAACAATTGCTTTGAGTTGTGCTTCGATCCCCCTCCCCTGGTGAGGGGCTGTGCTGGCCTTGGGGGGGCCCCAGTGATCGCGGGCCCCAAGAAAGGCCCGTCAGGAATACTGAGAGGGTGCGTGCCATCCCTCTCGGTCCCAGTGCTCAAAGGAGGCCCCTGTTTTGCGCAGAGGAGCGCCGGGGGCCCCAATTTTCGTTCTATAGGCACTGGAGGTGCCTTCATCAAACCAGGTGCTTTTAAGGGACTAATATGTTTATAATCCAAGTTCTTCCTACAGACTTTTGCTGATTGATATATGGCCTGCCGGTCTGATGATGTTTTTACACATTTGTGCAAATGTTCCTTTTATGGACATGACTTGCTAATATGTTTTTCTAACTTGCCATACATTTTCTAATGTTCCTACTATTGGCGTTTTATGATATTCTTATGACAAGTGCATTGGTGTAATAACGTGTTTCCTGACTACTGCTTAGGTTGCAGAATACTGAGTAACCTGTGTGTTACGTGTGACTACTGCTAGTTTGCAGGGTAACTAATGTGTAACGTTCTGACAATTGCTAAGGTAGCAGGATAGTACTCATATGTGATGTTTGGTCTAATAATTATGTTGTGTACAATACAGTATATTTTCATATAATCTGGTGTTCTGTTTCCTTTGTGGTGGGGATATTGCGTCACGTGTGTTGTGTGTGTTGTGCAAACGCTCTTCACATTGCCCCTGGGATAGGCCTGACTGCTCATGCCAAGCTACCAAGGGGGTGAGCAGGGGTTATCTTGGACGTGTAACTCCCTTGCCCTGACTAGAGTGGGTAGGTTCTGCCTGGCTGAGGTGTATACCCTAGCCAACCAGAAACCCAATTTCTAACATTTATCAATTATTTTTTAAAGTAAATTGTTTACACAAGCATTGTTCACTTGCCTTGAAGTTGCTTTGGGTTCAACAACCCATTTGTGTCCCTATGTGATCGCCCTTTCATTAACATGTGAGGTTTTCTGTATTTTGCTCTTTTCCTTCCAGGGGTGATGTTGATCAATCTGTCCGCTGTGCAGACAGTTTCCCTAGTCACCAAATGTAAAGAGAAGACTGATGCACTTTATCCTTTTAGTGCTTTATTAAAAGTTGGGTGTAAAATGTTCAGCTGGACTTCTTGCCTTCCTCCCTGCTTTTCACCTCGCTCCATGCTCTGACTTCATCGCTACTAACATACTACTTTTTTTTACCCTTACTCACATTACAACCTATCTCTTCTTATCACCACACATGAGTTATTGGGTGGCAAGGATATTATAACGGTTTCAGGTGGTATGGGTTTTTGGGTGGGAAGGGAATTTTTAGGTTTTACTGTGGATATGGCTTTTTCTGTGGTGTGGGTATTTTTATGGTTAGAGTGGGTATGTTTTTTTGGATGGCAAGGGCATTTTTAGGGTTTAGGGTGGGTGTTGGTGGTTGGGTGGTAAGGGTATTTTTAGGGTTTAGGGTGGTTATGGGTTTTATAGGTGGCAAGGGTATTATTAGGGTTTAGGGTGGGTATGGGTTATTGGGTGGCAAAGGCATTTTCTGTGTTTAGGATGGGTATGGGTTTAGGGGGTTAATAAAACAAGAAATATACAAATATATGGGTATTATATATATATATATTTATATATATATGTATATATACACACTCACATACATAGATATGTATGTGTGTGTGTATATATGATATATATATTATATATAGAGTTAATACTTACCTATAATATTTATACCACGCATATGTCTTTACCTATAACATTTATACCACGTATGTGTCTTTATCATGCATGCATTTACTACGATTTTCACGTGAACAACTTGCGCCTTTGCCACACTCCTGCAGATGACTGGAGCAGAAATGGAGGAACAGCAAATCTACCAAAGATCACATAGCCTACAAGAATGCAATCACCACGCAGCACCAGAACATCAGAGTTGCCATAAAACCCGTCAATCAAGAATGCCTCGCATAAGCACTCACAACCGCAAAGAGCTCTTCACCATCGTCAAAAAAGTTCACAAACCCTGGGATAGAAACCTCATTAATCCCTCCCTCCCAAGACCTCTGTGACGACCTCACCACCTTTTTCCACCAAAAAACCAAGACATTTACGATGTCTTCAGGAACCAAAACCTGCCTGCACCTGCCCACAAACACCACCATGGACCCAGCACAACACCTGATCCTGAGCTGATCCTGACCCCCATTACCAAAGAGGACACCCAAAGACTCATGAACTCCATCCACTCAGGAGCACACTTGGATCCATGCCCTCATCATATCTTCAACCTAGCCAGCGCCACCATAGCACCTGAGCTCTGCATAACTATCCACTGATCCCTCAAGACCGCCACCTTCCCATCAGACTGAAAGCATGGCGAGATCCTCCTCGACCTCTCTGCTGCGTTTGACACCGTCGCCCACTCCACCCTCTGTACCAGCCTACACGATGCCGGCATCCGAGATAAAGCACCAGAATGGATCAGGTCCTTTTTCACCGGAAGAATACAGAGTGTCAGACTACCGCCATTCACCTCAGAATCCAAAGACACATGCCATGGATTGCCAGAGGGTCATCAGTCAGCCTAACGCTTTTCAACATCTACATGGCTGAGCTAGGCAGGATCATCGAACAACATGGACTAAAAATAGTATTCTACACCGACGATACCCAACTGATCCTCTCCCTATCTGATGACCCTGCAAAGGCCAAGAGAAATTTCCACAACGGTATGAGAGCAGTCACTGCCTGGATAGAAGCCAGCTGCCTCAAACTCAATTCAGACAAGACAGAGATCCTCATAATCGGGTCCACCCCTTCCACCTGGAACAACTCCTGGTGGCTCACCGCACTGGGAAAAGCCCCCGCTCCACAGACCACCCTCGCAATTTGGGCAATCATGCTTGACTTCTCTCTATATATGACCTGCCAAGTCAACGCTGTCTCATCGTCATGCATCGACACCCTCCAACTCCTTTGAAAGATTTTCAAGTGGATCCCCTCTGACACGAGGAAGACAGTCACTTATGAACTCATCACTAGCAAGCTGGATTATGGTAATACTATGCCAGCATCACCAAGAAACTACAATCAAGACTACAAAGAATCCAGAATGCATAAGCCAGACTAATCCTGGACATACCCCGATACAGCCACACCTCCTCTCACCTCAGAGACCTACACTGGCTCACAGTCAAAAAGTGCATCACATACAAACTCCTGATCCACACCTACAAGGCACTACACAACACAGGACCAACATACCTCAACCACCCCCTCACCTTCTATGTATCAAGCAGACATCTCTGTTCCTCTCAGCTTGCCTTTGCAGCTGATCCCAAGATCCTGGAAATCACAGCAGGGGGGAGATACTTCTCCTACCTCGCTGCCCCGGACATGGAACACACTACCTCTCAAACTCAGGCAGACCGCATCACTGAAGCAGTTCAGGAAGGACCTCAAGAACTGGTTCTTCGACTGAGCAGCACACCCACAAACAGTGCCTTGAGATCCTACGGGTGATTAGCAGTGCTTTAGAAATCACTGATTGATGCACAGCTAATCACCCCAGATATGACATCACTCATGACAATCTTCTATGACATCATTGATCATTTCACTGTAACATTTGTTGTAAAATTATTGACTAGAAAATTATGCATGTCAAGGGCGAAGTTATGGTTACCTTAGGGCACGCGTTATAGTTACTTGAAATAATTCTAACTCTAACAGCTGAATTTCTATGGTTTTGTGCATATAAATTCTGAACCTAACTATAAACTCCCTGTAACCTTTGTTTTTTTAAATGTATATATGTGTGTGTGTGTGTGTGTGTGCATGTGTGTGTGTGTGTGTGTATGTGTGTGTATATATATATATATATATATATATATATATATATATGGTGTATACTTATCTGTAAATTACTTACATTTTTATAGTAACGGCATACATGGTAAAGGCAGATTTGTGTTAAAAAAAAGTAATTGTAAAGACTTTAATTGTAAAGACGCATTTGTTGTTCCGGCATCGTTGTAACGGCATGCATGGTTAAGATAGTCATGGTTCAGCCATACATCCCTAAAATCGTATTCTGAGGTCTTTATCACAACCCCATCCCTGAAGAAGTAATCATTTGGGGGCACACTAAAGCAGCTGCACAATCCATCAGTCAGTGATTTGGCCGGTGATAGAGGTGCACATCCCAAGTCAAAAAGGAAGATCATGTTGGAGTCATTCTGAATTCATCTGATGACTTTAGCTAGGCTATTCCTGTGATTATCTGGGGATGTCATCAATGGCCATCCTGAAGTATGTGTATAGGGTAAAATATTTTAATTGAGATGACTCCAGAGTCATCACAACAACTACTCCAGGATGATGTTCTGATTACTTCCTTGGAAAATATCTGATTAACTTTAACAACTGCAAGATGATTCCATGACAACAAAATGATGAGAGGAAATTACTCCAGGATGACTCCATGACAACTAGGGGGTGATCAGATTAATTCACAGTGATTCTGTGAGAAGTAGCAGAAAGGAGCATATTACTTCACAATGACTCAGTGACAACTAGGAAATGGGAGTAGGCCACTTCACAATGATTTCATGACTACTTCATGATCCATTCACATTACTTCACAATGGCTTCATGAATATTTGTCGCTTTATTAGTTTAATATGACTCTGTGAAGACATCCGGATAAGTATTACCTACTTAAATAGAATTCCACAATGATTACTCTGAAGTACATTTTTTTAATTGACAGGTCTTGAGTCCAAGGGCATTCATCTAGACGTTAACAGCACTAGAGTGAGTTGTGAAATGCAAAGGGCCTCAATTCTTAAATATCAGGTACATGTATGACATACTATTGTAGTAACATTACAATTCCACTAACTATCTCTGGAACCCCGAAATTTGATTACTGCAAATTTAGATTTTAATGGGGAATAACGTGTGGCGAGGGTATTGTCAATTCTATTTAAAGCTGTATTGATAGCATTAGCTTTCAGTGAATTGAAATGGCATTACCACATTTCTTACTGAAGTAACACTAGTTATCTCCAAAGCAGCAACCATGTTAAATACACAGAATTACACTTACTGAATATTTTTTGCACTTACAACAATCTGCTATTGAGAGAGGGCCAGAGAGAACTACCACCATGAATTTAACCTATCTGTCTCAATCGTATTAATCATCTCTTCTTTTAGCTCTTGCTGGCTGTGTCTGAGAAGTGATAGGTAAATGGCTATGGCAGTGGTAGACAATCTATGGGTGAGAGGGTAATTGTAAGCCGTATTAGTGGACATATTGACTTAGGAGTTGTGAAAGTGGGCAATATTCTCAGTGTGAAAGAGTAACAGATATGGGTTTTATTCTGAATGGCTTTGGATAAAGGGGTGGTGAATTGCGAGTGGTTGGATTTGCAAATTACTGATTTCATGTGGGTAAATGGTGTGAGATACACGAAAAGCACTGTGGATGAATTTGTAAGTGACTAGTGTGAGTAGGTTAAAAGGAATCATAGTTCGTGCATCGTTAGTGGATGCTGGAGACTGGTGTGAATGTGCGGCATTCAGTGATTGAGTAATGTCCAGATTAACTGTGCGTTGGGTGAGTGGTGATGCATGGTTCCACATGAGGGATAAAGAGCATGTATGGAGGTCGACAGTGGACGGCAGATATGTAGAGGTACCTGCTGGAAAGTGGATGGTTGGGGAGAGGAAATATACAGTGCGGTGCAGGAGTTTAGAAAGGAGATATGAAGATTGGAGGTGGAGCACAAAGGGAAAGGATGCGGGCTGTGCAGTGTGGACACACATGGTGTAAAGAAGATGTAGAGTCTGACCATAAGATATGGTTAGGTAGTGTGGAAAAAATATACTGTGGGAAGGGTTTGGACCATGGAAAGTGAATGGACAGGGTGGAAGGGCATTTGGAGTAAACGTGCAACATGGAGGGCGAAGAGGGAAGTACTGGGTACCAAGAATACCTATGGTGGAAAGAGCATGTGAAGACTTGAAAGAGTATATGAAGGTTGGAAATTTTATCTAGAGTGGAGAGCATGTTTTGTGGGTGGTGAGCATATCTGACTGAAGGGAGGTAAGTGTATGTTCAGGGTGCAAAGAGCAGTGAGGTTGGACACCTCATTAATCCCTCCATCCCCAGACCTCTGTGAAGAACTCGCCACCTTTTTCCACCAGAAAATCCAAGACATTTACAATGGCTTCAGGAACCCAAACCTGCCTGCACTACCCACAAACACCAACATGGACCCAGCACAATACCTGATCCTGAACTCATGGACTCCCATCACCAAAGAGAACACCCAAAGATGAACTCCATCTACTCTGGAGCACTTTCAGGATCTGTGTCGTTATCATATCTTTAACCTAGCCAGCACCACCATAGCTCCTGAGCTTTGACGAACTATCAACCGATGCCTAGAGACAGCCACCTTTCCATCAGACTGGAAGCAATGCGGTGGGATGGCAAATGGGAGAGTGATGTGCAGGCTGGACAGCACATGGAAAGTTTTGATGTATGGGTTGGAGATCAAATGTGGAAAGTGGATGTACTGAGTAGATAGTGCACCTTGACATATGAAGAGATGTATAAGGTGCCGACGTATAGGATGGTGAGTGCTTGTACAGCAGGGTGGAGATTAAATGTGGACGGTGGAAACAAATATGAAGCATTATAACAGGTTAAGTGCTGAAGAGTGGATGTTCAACATGGAGAGCAGATGTGGAGGGTGACCAGCAAATGTGAAGGGTGAATGTGGTGGGTGGAGAGTGGATGCAGCAGGCTGAGAGTGTTTGTGGAGGATGGGGAGCCAAAGTACATGACAGATAAAGAGACTGGGCATAGCATGTAGAGGGCAACCAACAGATGTAGCACACAGAGAGGATAGAGGGCTTGGTGGACATGGAGAGCAGATGTGCATGGTAGTAAGTGGAGGTGGAACTTGAAGAGTCAATACCAAGGGCATCGACTAGGGGTGTAAGGTGGAGAACAGAGGGTAGATAAAGAGAGTGGACAGAAGATGTAGAGGCCAGACAGTGGATGTGTTGCATGTGGCAAGTATGTTGTTTCAAATCAGGATGGAGCAGCTGCAGTGATAGGATGAGGGAAGCAGATGTACATGGTGGAAAGTGGATGTGTAGATTGAAGCATAGATGTACATGGTGGATCGAGGGTGTGTGCAATGGCCGGCAAGGAGAAAGTGCACATTAAGTGTGGAGTGCACACCTGGATAGGGAAATCACACATAAAAGGAGAAATACGTGTATGGGGAGCAAATGGGCAGAGCAAAGCACACATTCATAGAGTGAAGCAGCCGACCACGGTGAATAGTAAGGTGAGTAGGGTTTGGAGAGTAGATTTGGAATGCAGAGAGAGGATGTGGTCAATGGATTGCAGATTTACAGAGTGGCTGAGTGAGTATAGACTGCATTGCAGATGTTGTGAGATACTTTGCAGAATGCATACGGAGAGTAGGTGTGGAAGGTGGAGAGTGAATGTACATGATCAGGAGAGTAAGTCCTTTTTGTGGGTGAAAAGCAGATGTACATATTGTGAAGTACAAGTGAAGGGTTCAGCGTGCATGTACACTTAGGAGAGTACATTTGGAGGGCAGAAAGTGAATGTGCAGAACGGAGAACAAATGTGGAGGGCAGAGAGTGGATGTGAAGGGTGTGAAGCAAAGGAGGCAGATGTGGATAGAAAAGTATGGATATGGTGTGTAAAGTGTGGTGTGCTGAGCAGGTTTTGCCAGTATATCAAGAAATAGCAGTTTCAAGAAAAAGAATGATGAGTGCTTGTGGAAGCTAAAGGTAGACAGAGATGGAGAGTCAGTGGATGTTCAGTAGATATGGAAGGGTCATGTCAAAGAATTGGAGTGGGTGTAGAGCATCGTTTTAGAGGATGGACAATGCATATATGGGGGAGTGAAGAAAGTGATTACCAGCAGAAATTAGGTGGAGAGTGGTATTCCTGACAAAGATGTTATTTAGTGCATGGAGAGAGAATGAAGAGGGCTAAGAGTCAAACAGTACTGTAGAAGATAACCCTAAATGACAGTTTACGGAGAGTGCAGAGTGGATGTAGTGCATAGTGAGCAAGAGTAGTATGCAGAGAATACATGAAGTAGATGTGGAAAGCAAATATACAGGGAAGGATGCTGATTTGGAGGTAAGAGTAAATGCAAAGAATTTGCAAGGATGTGAAAGGTGAATAACAGATGTAGAGAGCAGATATAGAGGGAGAACAGTGGAAGTAGAGTGGAGTATGCAAGTGAAGGGAGGAAGAGTATGTGGATGTTCTCTAAGGGATGATGAACGGCAAGTGTAGAGATCAAGAGAATAGGAAAGATACATAGAGGAACCGAGTGGAGGGTGCCTGACTGGGAGAAGTGAATACATAGCAAGGTGGGGAGATTGGACAGCAGATATGAACAGTGGAAGTGGAACATGGAGAGAGGATGTGGGCTGTGGAGTGTGGAGGTACATGGTGGAAAACAGATGTAGAGCCTGCACAAAAGATATGGTGAGGTGGTGTAAATAAAATATGGAGGGAAGGGTTTATACCATGAACAGTAAATGTACAGGGTGAAGAGTGGAAAGAGCATGGATTCATTGAAGACAGAAGTACTGAGTGGACATAGTATATGGAGTGTAGAGAGCATATCTGAAGGGTGAATAGTGTTATGTACAGGGTGGGAGAGTCAGTTAGAGTTCCTGTATAGGTTGGACCATGGATGGCGAATGTGGGGAGTACATAGTAGGTGGAGGACAAATGTGACGTGGAAATATAAAGACTGGGAAGCAGATGTGAAGAGCGGCTGTACACATGTACAGAGAAGGGAAGTAAAGTGGAAAGAAAATGTGGAGAATGGGGACCACATATATATTGCATAGGTAGCACATGTGTAGTATGGAGAACTGATGTCAATGATGGAGAGAAGATTTTCAAGGTGATGAGCAGATGTGGAGGATGAATACATTGGGTGGGGGTGGATGTAGCAGGCAAAGACTTTTTATGAAGTGAAAAGTAGACAGTAGATAAAGAATGTGCCCAGAGAATGTAGAGGGCAGCAAGTAGATGTAGTGCATTGAGAGGGTAGAGTGCAGAGAGTGGAACTGGAGATCAGATGTATATGGTTGAAGGTGGAGGCGGGACTTGGAAAGTGCATAGAGAGGGTTTGGAGTGGGTATGCAAGGTAGAGAGCAAATGTAGAGAGCAGAAGAAGCAGGCAGAGGATGTAGAGGCTAGAGAGGGGATGAGGGTTAGACGCTCAGTACTAAAAATGTATTCTCAATAACTAAAAATATCCAACCAGTGCTTTACTTTATAAAGAAGCATTGGCAAAGTAAATCGGTCTCGCCTATGAGAGATATTGGCTTTGGCAATTATTTTTAGCCTGCTGTACAGCGACATGGTTTAAAATCTTTTTTTTAAAAGAGCTATGATGTTCCCAGCGTTACTGTGCCTGTTATCTAATTTTTTTTTTTTTTAAATGGTGGAGTGTGTTGGGGACGAGGCAACATGAAGGGAAGGAGAGCAGTCAAAAACAATGCTGGTGGGGAAGAGGACACGCGAGAGACAATGGAGAAGTGCACTGATCAGAGGGTGTTCGGCTGGGGCTCAGGAAGAACACAGACAAAGGACAGTGGGCAGGAGCAGCTAGGGAAGCAAATGGACAACAGAGGGTGGGCAGAAGGTTAAGGGGCAGCTAACTACTATTGAGTTTGGGCAGAAGGTAATGAAGTGGCAAGCTGACAATGGAGGATGGGCCATAGAGGTGGGGGCAGCAAGCTGACAACAGATATAGAGACACAAACTAAAAACTAAGAGTGGGCAGACGTTTCTGGGGAAGCAAGGTAACAATTGAGGGTGGGCAGAAGGGGCAAGGGTTGCACGCTGAGACTGGTTGGCGAGTGGGATGGGCTCAGGCAGTTAGCTGACAATGGGTAGGAGCCAGGGTCTAGGGCAGCACCAACAATGGAAGGTGGAAAGGATGGCCAGGACAGAAAGCTTATAATGTAAATGGAGAAGCACAGGGACAATGGAGAGTGGTCTTGCAGTTCTAGAGTACTTATCAATTACTAGGTGCCCAAACTCTATAGTCCGCTTACTTCTCCAGCCTTTCCCATCCATCCTCTGCTGTCAGCTTGTAGCCCCAGCCACTTCCATCCACCCCCTATGGTGAGCTTGCGGACTCAGTCCCCCCCACCTGTAGGGTGGGCACACAAGGCTGGAGACACAAGAAGGAAAATGAGCCGCAATCTAAAACCTGAAGGTGGGGAATCAGCACTGTGAAGCAGATGGACAATGTATGGAGTGAATGAGGAAGCATACAGACAAATGAGGACTGGGGAGCACACAGATGAAGGGGTGGTGGGGAAACAAGAACAGCAAGAAAAGGTCAGTGGGGAAGAGGCAAGAATGACAATTGAGATAGGGTGAAAAAGAGGAAAACACAGGAGAAAAGTACACAAGAGAGAGAGCTGGAACACAAGGGAATCCTCGGAGAGTGTTACAACAAAACAATAAAAGTAGCACTTAGAAAATGAGCAGTGGAAGGACATAAGTAATGCACCCATGCTCCAGGAGAGGACCAAACACAAGAAGAGGAAAGAAAGCATACAGATACTGACTAATAAGAAGCAAAAAAATAAGAGTAATAATGAAGCCTACCCATTACTAAGCAATGGATGGGGTCTAAGCCTGCTGTAAGCTAACAAAATGTCTTCTACCAGACAGTGCCTGTGCAAGAGTACCATGGTTCCCAATGCAGATATGGAAAATGGTCCGCGACCCTATTTAGGTAGTGAAACAGTGCCATGATTAGAGTGCAGATGGCCCGTCAACCCCATGGACTACTTTGCCACTGCTCCTGCAGCATTATTGATAGTTACGCTTCCTTGCATGGTGTGCGCACATGGAGGTTCAAGGAGCACCTGGAGTGTGGAGAATTCAGAAAGGATCTCAAGTAGAGGGTAGATAGCAGAAGTATATAGTTGAGAGTATGGGCAGACAGGTCATGTAAAGGGTGTGGAGTATATGAGCACTGGCGAAAAGGGAAAAAGGATGAATAGAATAGATTGGAAATACACAACATGAGAGCAAAAATGAAGAGTGGATGCGGATCATGGAGTGTTGTTGTTCATGGTGGAGTAAGGATACCCAGTCTGCTCAGTAGATGTGGTGAAGTGTTGTTCAAAATGGCTATAGTGGGGGCCACAGAGAGGGAAGGTATACGATGGAAACTGCAGGTGCAGAGGACTTGTTGGAGGACTTGTACTTAGTGTACAGAGTGGAGAGTGGAGTAAATCTGAGTGCTTTAGAGAATATATTGGGGGAATGAATCCGCAGAGGGGAAAAAATATACATGGTGGAAAGCAGAAGTGAACTGTGGATCCTGACAGCCTGCGCAGTATGGAGAGAGTAAATGACAGGTAAAGAAAAATCTACAAGTTAAAGAGCAGATGAACAGGGTGTAGACTACAAGTCAGGATGGAGAGAATAAGTGTAGCGTAGAGAATACATCCAGGGTGGAAAGTGATGTACACAGTAAACAGCGGATGCACAGTAGAGAGAAGGTGTGGATCATGGTGAATAAATATAAGGAGGTTATCTGGACATTGGAGAGAATGTGTGGAGACTGTAAGTAGTGTGTGCATGTGGTGAGTGAAGAGCAGATGGAGAGGACAGAGGATGCATTTGCATGGTGGGAAACCAATTCTCAGTGTGTAGAGTGTGTGGGTGGAGGACATCTGTGGAGAGTCAAGACTGCATGTGGTGAGCAGATAGCCCATATAAAGGCTAGACCAGGTGAACAGCAGAAGTACAATTTATAGAACACATGCGATAGAGTAAGTGGTAGTGAGTGCATAGAGAGTAGGGTGCAGATGGAAGAGCATGCATAGAAGTTGGAAAGAAAGTGAAGAGTACATGCGGAAAGTCAAGATTAGATATGGATGGGTAAGTGCGGATATACAGGATGAAGAGAGCTAATAAAAAGAATGGAGAATCGGAGGAATGCATGGACATAGGGTAGAAAGCGGATGTAATAGAGATAGCATATGCGGACATGGGACTGAGAGGGTAAAGCGTGCATTAGGGGAGAGGATATGGTGTTATGGCTGAAGACTTTGGAACTGAGGAACCAGGTGCAAGTCCCGGCATCACTCAATATCCTGTGATTCTTGGCAAATCACTTAAATGCCCCATGCCTTTAAAATTAATCTTATCTTGTGTAATATAACTGAGGCTTGTGTCCAGCACTCCAAAACCTTTGGGTTGAATTCTAACTTTTAAAAAAATGAAAAATGAAAAAAAGTGATAAGTAAAAGACGGGGTAGATCGTATATGTGGAAAATAAAAAAGGCAATTCTGTAGTAGTATATGCTGTTGGCTCAGTGAGATGTATCCCTGCCCCCTTGTTTAAAGTTGTAAACTCCTACTCAGACTTTTCTTCCCACATAAACTGAAAATGAAAAGTAATAAAATTTCACATAAGGGAACCAATTCAAAGCGCCATGCTATGAGCATGAGGATGACTAATCAGAACAAAAAGACCAGTCCGGTTTCGTCTTTGCATAGTAATAAAAAAAAAATGAATGAGCGTGATTGCACTGTGTAAAACCTTGAATTCACGAAGGAGCACTAAGATAAACAATTGAATTAAATTGGTAGTTATGAAAAGCGTTTGAGTTCTGCCCAACGAGATCACGCTGCCTACGAAATAAAGAGAAAAAGTATTCTAGAAACCATATGGAAAACATGGAGCCTCGTATGTTTTCAGTAGTTGGCTGGTGCTCTCGAGGAGGGTTAAACACCGGAAAAGGCATGATGTATGCAAGCCTTTCACTAATGAAATCAAGCAAATTTTAAAAGGTAAACCCACGAACTAAGGAAATGATCGTCGTGGCATGGGCATGGTTAAAAGCCTACAGAAAGATTACAACAGGGACAGAGCGCTTCTGCGCCGGACCCTAAAAATAGGTACTTTTCAAATCTCTCATCTTGGGGGAGGTGAAGGTTCAATGTCTCATCACAGCAATTGTCTGGGTTTCTTCCTGCTAATCTCACTATACATCCTATCCTTCCCTGCAAGAAGTCTGAACTCGGTATAATACCCTGCAAAATTCCCCATTTAATCCCAAAACAGACAGAAAAGGGGATTATTTTTCAATAATCTTTATTGAAACGCGAATGGACAAAAAGACAGGCAAACAGTGATGGGCAGTTTAATTAAAAATCACACATTTTGCTGTTTTTTAAAGGTTTGTAACTTTCAACAGCACATTGTTATTTTATTGATCTCAGAAGACTGAGGGGTTGAGTCGGTTTTTAAATATATATGTTGAGCAAGACTTTGATACCAAACGGTACATAAAATAACAAATCTATTTGAAATGCAGCTACATTGAGAGAATGAATAAACTGTTGTGGGACTCTGCGAATGGTCCTCTGTATGAGGGTAAACTGATAATGTTTACTGCACTTATTTTACAATTGAACGGCACCGCTCCAAATTGTAAATCATCGCATTGGCTAAAATAATCTAGCAATGTTCTCATGTAACAAACTTTTAATTAGAGCTTGTATTTGAGAGAGTGGTGATTATCGTTTTCTTTCGTTCTAGCTGCTATCCCAAAGAAACAGCAAAGTGCACCAAAAGGTTTGCCTTTGTATTTTTCTAAATTCTGTTAGAGAGGATTGGCAGCAATTCGGGCTGGTGCAAGTCACATGGAAATACAAGCATCTTAGATAAGTATGATTCTTTATACATACATGAAAACAATGCAGTTTCTTTAAGAAACAGATTTGATTCTTTTAGATAAGGCCAAATAAAGGACCAAAGCAAAGATTAAAAAAAACCTGGACGATGTGGCCTTACGGCTGAGCCAGACACTTTGGAACAGCTAAGAGAACACACCTCGAGTCACTCATCGCTCCAACATTCTGTGATTCTGGGCAACTCATTAATTGTCCGCAGCTCAACAGTCTGTGATTCTGGGCAAATCACTAAATGTCCCCATGGTTATAAAATTAAAAAAATGTTCTTGTACTTTTTAAAACTGCACATGAAAATTGTGACTATTTCACTAAAGATATAGATGTTTTTGTTTTTTGGTATTTTCTTTTGCTTAAAATAACATGTACTGCAAAGAATGTGAAAGGATATCTCACAAGCATGTGCAAGAGCAGCAATGAGGGAAAAAGCAGAGAAATGTAATTAACCAAAAGAAAAAGAAGCTGAAGCAGGAGAAAGGTAAATTAACAGCATTGTTTTCTATAAAAACGTCAGAAGCATCATACCTAAAACTGTAATGTTGAAAAATATGAGTACAATGATGCCTCTTTCTCACACTGCCTCCTTCTGTGTACTTTAGGGACCACTGGTAGGTATTATGCACCACAGTTGGATCAAGTTATGCTGCAAGTTTTACTAAATTATGCAGCAAGAGAGGGCAAATTATGCAGCATAGTGTAGCGCATTTTGATATATTATTACCCCATCACTCTGTCATTTTTATGGGCGAGTGCAAAGCGTTCCGTCCATTGTGTAATCTCTCTTTGGGCTTCAAACCACGCCCATGTCACACCAGTCACTCACATTGGTTCATGGGTTTGTCTTTTTAAAATCCGCTTCCTTTCATTTGTGAAAGGCATGCATATGTCATGCCTTTTCCAGTGTTTAGCCCACCTACATAGCACCGATAAACAACTAAAAACATACGAGGCTCAATGTTTTCAGCCTGGGGTCCGGACTACTTTCTCTGTTTATTTTCCGCGCTGCGTTTCTTTTACTTTACAACGCTAATAGCTCTATCTTGAGCAAATTTGAGACCCGTTGCATTGAAAATGCTTGTGTTGTTTTACAGTTACCAATCCATTTATCCTGGTGCTTTTCACAATATAAAGTAACACCTTTTACTATAGCGCTTAGCAGTTATACCAACATTTAAAACATAAAAAACAAGCAATAAGATGCCACATTTTCTCAGCACTACTGCAGCTTTAGGTCCTATAGTCCGTAATTTGTTTACTTCCTCTCCCCCGTCTTTCAACTGGCCAGGTAAATAAATCTCTTAAGAAATCCCATTATACTATCCAGGAAAAAAGATTAACAGGGAAGCAAAGAAACATATGGCATAACAGCGAAATTTAGCAATTTAAAGACAACAAACATGGTTTAGCACATTATGACAGACACTAAGGCCCGTATTTATACTTTTTTAGTGCTGAATTTGTGTCATGTTTTGACGCAAAAGTGGCGTAAACTTATAAAATACAATTTTATTTTGTAAGTTTGCACCGCTTTTGCATCAAAAACCGGTGCAAATGCGGCACTAAAAAAGTATAAATATGGGCCTAAATATGTCATTCTAAACGAAAACTTGTGGTTATATAAAGCGCTAGAAGTTTTACGTTTGTATTTATTTTCAATTGGGCACTTTTCTTCTGGCACAACTGCTTATTGAAGCATAAAAAATGTTACTTTGCTCAAATACCTAATCTACCCTCTCACTATGGCCACTTCAAGCAAACCTCGACAAAATCGCAGCACCCAACCACCCATTTCTCTCTTTAAAAATAATAATAACGTCTTCTACGATCTGAACTTCTCTATTGTACTCCTTTCCTTCTTTCTCTCAGTGCAGAAAACGTTCTCATTCAAGCGCACTTTAAAAATGCACCATTCACTGTCTTCAATTAGGCAGCACTTCTAAACGCTCTAAAAGTGGCTTTAGTGCGGATAACCACCTTTATTTGCTATTGTCTTCAGCAATGCTTTGCATCGCTCCTCGTTTAAGGTTAACCTATGAATAAAAATAAAAACAAAGGGACTAAACTGTGTTTTTCTCCTATGTGATCACCTTCATTACCACAGCTTTAAAAACTTTCAGTTCCATTACTATATGTCCATGTGCACGCTTTCAAAAGTTCTTGTAATTTTTTCGTTTTAAATGTAAAAAAAGCTATACATTTGAAGTGACGTTTTTAAAGCACATAGATGGAGTATTAGAAGGATAAAACAGCACATATTTCTATTTTACCAATAAGTATTTGTTTATGAGCTCGCTTCGGTAACCTACACTTACACTTACATCAACCTACCTCTATTTCTACTTTCATGAACCTTTACTTAGCTCTACCTTTACAAACACTTACCTCCACCTACCTTTACTTCTACCTACACCAACATATAACTACCTGTAACAATATAAATATACACAACTACCTCTACCTACACCCAAATCTACCTCTACATATACGTCTCTACCTACCTCCACCTTCCTCTACCTACACCTACCTCTACCTACACCTATCTCTACCTACCCCTTCACCTGCACCTACCCACACTTACCTTTAACTACGCATACCTCTACCTACACCTACCACGACTTTTACTTACTAATGCTATTGTTAACTACAAATACTTCTTCCTAAACCTACTTCTACCTCTACCTACATATACCTCTAACTACACATACAAATGCCTTTACCTACCTCTACTGCTATTTTCCGCTACCTATACCTACCTCTACTTACACCTAACTCAATCTCTAATTACACCTACCTCTACTTCTAACTACCTCTACCCAACTTTACTTACACCTACCCTTAACACCTACAACTCTATCTATAGATACACCTCCCTCTACCTACACCAACCTGTACATACTTCACCATTAGCTACACCCACCTCTACCTACACATACAGTTACCTACATGCACCTCTACCTACATCTACCTTTATTTATACAAATCTTTATCTACACCTAGTTTTAACTCTACCTATCTCAATCTCTACCTACCTTTACCACTACCTACTTCTACCTACACCTATTTCACCTACACTTACCTCTATCTACACATAACTCTACCTACATATACCCCTACCTCTAAGTACACCTACCTCACCTTCTATCTACACCTAACTCTATCTCTATTTCTACCTACCTCTACCTAACTTTACTCACCACCTACCTTTATTAACGCTTACACCTACCTCTACTTACATATACACCAACCTCTACCTACACTCACCTGTACCTACCTTACCCTATCTCTACCTTCACCTACACTACCTGTACCTGTACCTATACCTACCTTTGCATAAACCTAACTTGACCTAAATGTAGCTTTACATACTCATACACCTACCTCAGCCTTTCTCTATCTTTACCTACCTCTACTATTACCTACTTTATTTACCCCAGCCTCTATATACACCTATCTCTACGTTGATCTACATCTACTTTACATACACCTTCGTTGCATCCTTCTTTAAAGCACATACATTTAAAATCAATTACAAGCACTACCCGTTAAAACTAAATAAATATTAACACAAGTGCTACAGTTCCTCACCCTTACTACAGCTTCAAGTCTTATGTTAAGGTATTTTTTTATTTTCCCTCCTACATCGAAGGACCTGGCTGATAACTACAATTTTTATTCCACCTAATAAAGCAAACCATCACAAAAGTTTAAAAAAAAGATATATGGCATAACAGCCAAAAACAGCAACTTATTTACGAAAAATATACTTTACGGGTTCCTGTTGAATTAACAGCATAATTTTATGGGAACAAACAATGTGTTTTTATATAACCAAAATAGGTGCTTAAGTAAAGCGCTCCAAACCTTCAGGTTTAATTTGCACTACATATACATTTGTTGTTTAATTTTAATTGGACACTTCTATTTAGGTATTATTACATGCATATGCGGTTAGTTAGCAACTGTAAATTCTTTTTTGAAATCTACAGTATTGGTAAGGCTTTACCATGGTTGCATTTTATGCTTCACTTAATGGCATTATAAACACACAATGTTTAATTTTTATACTGAAACCTAAATAAATGATATGCTTAGAAGCACATCAGGTGTTAATACATTTTTTAATTGGAGGGCGCAGCATTTTATCTGTGGGCTTTGAACCACGCCCACCTCATGCCCATCACTTATCACGCGTTCGTGTGCTTGCCTTTCAAAAATCCTTTATCATCATTGGTAACTGCTTTGTTTGTCGCTCCTTGGGCAATCTGGTTGCTGCCTTGGACATCAACCCTGTTACGTGGATAATTGTATGTTTGCTGATCTGTTTGACTGTAAGAGAACATATTTTTCCTTTTGTGTCTCTCCTTCGCACTCATGGCGGCCATGACACTTTGAATCAGCTCGCTTATGACAACTCTTTTTTACTTTTTATTTTCAATTTAAGTGGCAAGAAAAGTCCAGTTAGGAATTTACAACTTTAACAGCTCTAACACAAGCAAATGCGAGACCCATTGCATTGCAAATGCTTGTTATACCTGTTAATACTGTCTGGGCAAAGATGTCATCTCATTACTACTAGTCTGACACTCAAATACAGCGACAAGAAATAGAAAGATCACCAGTCAACCTTTGTGAAGGGCATTCCACTTTTAGTAATGTTAATACTATTTAGCTGAGGAACAGTTTTTCTTGTTAAAATCTGCAGATTATGCAACAGATGATGGATTATGTGGGAACTGCAGCAAATCCATAATTATGTGGAAAATGCTGCTGCACAAAATCTTATAATTACAGTGGCCCTGAGTATAGTAGATACTGTCAATATAATAAGTTTACTATACATTTAAGAATATGATAGTTGTATCTCCGTATGTCAGAAACACCTTATGCACCCAGTTCCCCAAGAAAATACCACCTCTAGCACTGCTTTTACCTCATCCAGATCTGGATGTCCAACATGAACCAGACGCTCAACCTCATCAAGATAAAACTTCCACTGTTTGTCAAGAGCAACAGGTAGTGCAAACCTGACACAGTGACATTAATGTGGACATATTTGAACTCCACCATTCTCCCATGACATGTCATTCAGATGCACTCTGAACACTGACTTCACCCAAAAGGAGCTCATCCTTAAGAAAACTAAAACGGATGGGTACCATCTTTCTGTAATGAAGAATGTCAAGCCATTTTTCAGAAAAAGTGACTTCAGAACTGCTGTCCCAGTCCTTATAATCTCACATTGAGATGGTTGTAAAGCCCTACTCAATGGCCTTTCAGACTCCACACTGTCTCCCACCCCGCCAGGCATCCTATATGTTTCAGCATGCCTCACTTGGCCCTCAGGAAATATAACCAAATCACCACCTTCCCTGACAGAACTCCATTGGTTCCCCTTGCCAGCGTGTAGTATCTTCAAAGTCAGCAGATTCTTCTACAAAGCAATCACCCCGTATCTGGCCAACATGCTCACCAACCCCAATTAGTCTCTGCAGGCTTGCAGTCAAGACACCACAAGACTGAACATGAAGTAGTGTAAAAACAACCGTGCCACAAGCCTGCTACATTTATCCACCCTGTTAGAAATTGGGTCTTTGGTTGGCAGTCAGGTCACCCCGTGTCCAAGCAAGGGCCCTCATTCTAGTCAGGGTAAAGGAGAATCACCCTCAGTTAACCCCACTCACCCCCTTGGTTTGCTTGGCACGAGCAGGCAGGCTTAACCTCAGAGACCAGGTGTAAAGTATTTGTACCAACACACACAGTAATATAGTAAAAACAAGACCAAATGACTCAACACAGGTTTGGAAAAATAGCCAATATTTATCTAAACAAAACAAGATCAAAACGACAAAAATCAGACATACATAAGTCAAGTTATCAATTTTTAAAGATGAAACTAAAAAATAGCACTAAGAAACACAAAATACTTAGATGAGGTGATAACACGGTGTCATGATGGAGACGTTCCCAAAATCCAACGCCTGCGGCGCCGGGTACGGAGTCATGCAGACCGCCACGTACAGTACCTTAGTAAAATGCGAAAACAAGTCAGTGCCTGAAGTCGGGGATCGCGGCATCGCTGAAACTGAGGTGGCGTCGGTTCCGGTGCTGCAGGGTGGGGGAGCAGAGGCGTCATAAAGAGGTATCAGGTCCTAACTGCGGTGCGGTGGAGGTGAAGCATTGTCAGTATGAATCATTGAATCCATGCACTTTGGACGGAGTCGGCCATGACATGGTGCAGCGACTTCCATGGAGTCGCGGACTTCGGCAGGGCTGCATTGGTGTCGGACCTGCGAGGGTCATCCAACTCCAGCGCGGACCATGGAGTTGGTCGCAGTTGGCGTCATGGAATTCGGCAGCGGTGTCGGTCCGGAGTTGTCCTAAGTCTGGTTTCATGGATTTTCACCAGCTTCTCCTTTCAAGGGCCCAGGGACTGGATAGGGCACCACTTGTCAGGGCAGGAGTCTCAGCAGAGAGTCCAGGTGTTGGTAGGGGAAGTCCTTGATGGCCTTGAGACTTCAGAACAGGGGACAAGCTCAGTCCAAGCCCTAGGAGATTCTTCTTAAGCAGGAATGTACAACAAAGTCCAGTCTTTGTCCCTTTTCACCAGCAGAAGCAGCAACTGCAGGATAGCTCCACAAAGCACAGTCACAGGCAGGGCAGCACTTCTCCTCAGCTCTTCAGCTCTTCTCCTTGGTAGAGGTTCTGCTTGATTCCAAAAGTGATCTCATTTTCAGGGGTTTTAGGTGCTCTTCTTATACCCCTTTCTGCCTTTGAAGTAGGCCTACTTCAAAGGAAAGTCTCTCTTATTTGTGAGATCCTGCCTTGCGAGGCCAAGCCCCAGACACACACCAGGGGGTTGGACACTGCATTGTGTGAGGGCAGGCACAGCCCTTTCAGGTGTGAGTGACCACTCCTCCCCTCCCTCCCAGCACAGATGGCTCATCAGGACATGCAGGCTACACCCCAGCTCCCTATGTGTCACTGTCTAGAGGAGAGGTGCAAACAGCCCAACTGTCAAACTGACCCAGACACGAAATCCACAAACAAGCAGAGTCAGAGAATGGTTTAAGCAAGAAAATCCCTATTTTCTAAAAGTGGCATTTTCAAAGACACAATCTAAAAACCAACTCCACTAAAAGATGTATTTTTAAATTGTGAGTTCAGAGACCCCAAACTCCACATGTCTATCTGCTCGCAAAGGGAATATGCACTTTAAAAACATTTAAAGGCCGCTCCTATGTTAACCTATGAGAGAGATAGGCCTTGCGACAGTGAAAAACAAATTTGGCGGTATTTCAATGTCAGGGCATGTAAAACGCATTAGTACATGTCCCACCTTTAACATACACTGCACCCTGCCCATGGGCTACCTAGGGCCTACCTTAGGGGTGCCTTACATGTAAGAAAAGGGAAGGTTTAGGCCTGGCAAATTGGCACACTTGCCAAGTCGATTTGGCAGATTAAAATTGCACACACTGACACTGCAGTGGCAGGTCTGAGCCACTTTTATAGGGCTACTAATGTGGGTGAAACAACCTGTGCTGCAAGTCCACTAGTAGCATTTTATTTACAAGCCCTGGGCACATCTAGTGCACTGTACTGGGGAATTACTGGTAAAACAAATGTGCCAATCAGGGAACCCCCAATTGCACATACATTCTACATAGGAGCACTTGCACTTTAGCACTGGATAGAAATGGTAAAGTGCCCAGAGTAACAAAAACAGCAAAAACAGAGTCCAGCACACATCAACAACCTGGGAAACAGTGGCAAAAAGTTAGGGAAGAGCACACCAAGGATGCCAAGTCTAACACACCCAGTATATTGGATGACATGACAACCCTAGAGCCACTAGAACCGTTCCAACAATGTATTAAGCTAGGAGCTGAAGGCGCACAACTGTAAAGGACACTACATCATATGGATAGCAGCCCACCTTTACTGCCAGAAGCCAGCTTTCCCTCCTTTGACTATGTAATTATATATATATATATATATGTGTATATATATATATATATATATATATATATATATATATATATATATATATATACTAGGCCTGTACAAAGTGGAAATTATGTTGGCATAACTCACGTAATTTTGGGAATTTTCTATTCTACATACAACACAAAATTATTCACCATTAAATGTGCAATTTTTTTAAAACATTTACAGTGAAAGCATGAGAACAACAGAATGCAAGTGAATGTTTGAGTAAATGCACCCTTGCACCAACAATTTACACATTTCATGCTACACCATAGCTGAAAATGATGCATTTGCAAACATTTCACGTAATTAACGCTATTTTGTGTAATTTTGCAAAATTAGTAAAAATAAATCGAGCAAATGTCACTCACCCCTTTATATACACATGTTCAAATAGATTATTTAGACAGTCTATTGTCATGTGAAAGATAGAACATGCATTATTAGTAGCAAGCAGTGATAAAGTCAATAGGTCTGACTTTTGAATGGAAAAGTGCTTGGTAATTGCTGAGTGAGGTGGTGGATATTTATTCAAAACATTGTATCCATACCTCTATGGGTTTTAACATAGAGGTAGGTGAAGATTCATCTTTCATCCACAAAATCTGGAAACTTCACCTTATGTGAAGGTGCTGATGCTCCCTACATTCACCAAGGCAAATGTTCAACCACTTGATCTGAAGTTTGTACTTTTCACTTTTTTCGAACCTCAGGGTGTCCGGCATTTGGCTTTCCAAGGTAGGACTGTTGACACTGAAAGAGTGGGGCATGGGGTGATGTTCCATCTCTGGAACCAATGTCTATGGAGGCGTAAGACCAAGTAACAACTTGGTAGCAGAATTTGGTGCATAATGTTGGACTCATAATCTGATTCGGAAACATGTTTCAGGTAGAGTCGCCGATTGAGACCACAGCCAAGCGCTAACAGTCCATCCACTGAAAGTCACCAAAGTAGGAATGGTTTCTCAAGGCAGCAGAATTCTGCTGAAGCTCATTTTTTAAACTTTGCATACTCACACTTTGCACTGTTAAAGTAGCATGTTAAGTTTCAAGATGCTCGAGTCGGCAACCCCTTTTTTAAATATCAAGCAGCAATTTTCACAGTACATGTGGTATAATTTGCATTCTTTGAAATCATAATGACTTTTTTCCAGCTGCATGGTTTGGACAATTTTGCCTTATAATTTCATACTCCATTAATGCTTAATTCAATTGGGCCTATCTGCAATTGATTAATTAGAATAACAATTAACCTGTGTTGAACATTTTATCACAATGTACTTGTCAATACTAGTTGTTATAATAAATAAAAATGATGTATAATAAAAAAGAAAACTGAAAAAGTATTTACCTGTGACTTTTCTTACATAGTCTTATGAAGGACACTGTGTGCTAATTTGCATTTCAAGAAAACTAATTTAACACCTAAATAGTGTTCGCTGAGTAGTAATCAGTAAATTATTCTAAAATCACACAGCAGATTGGACCTTTCTGACAATAAATGATTCCAACATAGTGGGTGTATTTTTGGGGTAATCAGCAAATCATTATCAAAACATCATGAGCAATTCGGTCATGTTAAAAAGAATTGGTGCATGTGAAAGTTTGGATGTTTATTTTCAAATCATCCTCAAATTATCAAGAACAATTGGACCTTATGAAGTAATCAGATACTCATTTTTAAATCCTCCTGAAGTCATCAGGAATAGTCACACCTTGTGAAGTCATCAGATACTCATTTTGAAATCCTCCTGAAGTCATCAGGGATAGTCACATCTTTGAGAAGTCTTCAGGTACTCATTTTGAAATTCCCCTGAAGTCATCAGGAATAGTCACACGTTGTGAAGTCATCACTCATTTTCAAGTTATCCTCGAATCATCAGGCTCAAGATTCTAAACTCTGCTGACGACTTTGAGAGCATGATGATTCTATAGCAGCGGGATGTAAATGACTTCTACAGTAGCGGGATGATTATCCAATGACACTGCGATGGCTTTAAAAGTAATCCTGTTTGACATGGACCGCTCATTGTACAAATCATCATATAATCTGTCTTCTTCAAAGAGGGTGAAAGCAATGCTGACAAAGGTCTGTTTTCTCTTTTTACTGCACTACCCCACGTTACTGAAGGCTTGTGTTCACAGAATGGCACCTAGAGGCAGTGGCATATAGAAATTTAAGCGGGCCACCTTGCAAAGTACCTGTAGGGGGCCTCCTCCACCCTGGACCTGGTCAGTGGCCTGCCAGCCGTGCACAGTGTACTGTGCGGAAGGGCCCCCCTGGAGCTTGATGCCCCCCGCGCCGCAGGGGCCTTTGTTACGCCACTGCCTAGAGGCCCTACAGGGAGCAGCAAAATAACCAAACACTGAAGTAAAAGTTCGATTAACAAGATAAATAATGAGTGGTCTTTGACTTCCCTTTGAACTGGTGGGGAGAAGCCTTGCCAAGTGGGAGACACAATTCTGTTCTTTCTTCCTTTCTTTCTTAAATAAAGTAATTAAATTGAGCAGCAAAGTGATCATCTGGAAACATGGGCATACCTCGATGGTTTGAGGGCTACAGTGACAGGATGAGAAGTTACTATTTCAGTGAAATGTACTATAGGAACGCATGTATAGAACATGTCTGTAAATGGGCCTTAGTGCAATATGACCTACAATGCATGTTCGTGACAATGTAATTAGATCTTCTGGTTCTAATCGTTGGTTCACTAAAACAAAAACAATCAATCTGCAGGCACCCATGTTCTGCAGACTTACCAGCCTTTTCAGCTGAGCGAGCCAGCGAGAAAATAACTCAAGCGGATCTCTGGAGCCAAGCACGAGCGGAGCAGTCCAACAATCCGAACGCCAAGTGTTTTGTTCCTTGCATTGCATCAAGATTATTCACTCTTGAAAAGATGTAGTGCTACAAAAGCAGTTGTGCAGATAGCAGATGATTTGAAACTGAGCACATGGAGGAATAAAATTAAACACACCGCTCTCTCTCTCTTGCACAACACATAGCTGTGACCTTATTCTGTCTGCGTATAAAATCTTGGTGTGAGTCAGTCTTTTGTTTTATCGGTCTACAAATTCAGGTTTTATACGTCTTCTTGTGGAAAAGAAACTACGCGATAAAACTGGAAATGCTCAAGCAAGCTACGGGATTCAAATCACACAAAGGTGAACTTCCACCAAGCGTATGTTTTCTATTTATTAGTTTCATTACTTTCCTATGGTTTAGACAATGGCAACATTTGCCTTTATTCACCACAAGGATATAATATAGGAAGACAATGCACTACTCCCCTGCTTAATTTGTAATTGCCTGTGGTTGGAAATATTTGTTGGCATCCCTAAAACGTACGTCTGACTGGAATGCTGTCCTCTAATCAGACTTGATGAAAAAATGATGGGCATGTAATTTCTGTTTTATTGTCATCTAGACTGAATTGGAATTTTGATTGCAGTGATAAAAGTGTTTTCAAAATCAGTACATGCATGCTCCTTTTTTCCTATTTCCAAAGTTCTTCGATGGATGAAGTGGGTAAGAGGCATTTAAAATCAGCATGTTCACAGACCATTTTTTAGGAATGCCCCCTACTTTTCTTTTCAAATAATTGTAACTAGGTGCTAAAAAACCAAATGATTCAAGACGAGGGAAACGATTTACCGTTTATCGGATATTGACACTCCTCCAAATTCTGCAGTAACAACTAAAATCGGAAAGGAGAGGTAATTGATAGAATTTCCTCATCTTACAATGTCTGTAGTGCAAGAAATGTCACTATATTCCAGTTATAAAGTTTCCTCTAAAAATCAGCGGATTTTCTAATTCTCAATTAGGCAACAGTCCTAAATGCTTCAAGATTTTAAAACAATCCTCTTTCGGTTCATTTATTAAGGTGGTTATTTAAGCATGGAGGCGGGCCACAAGCCAGGAGCTTGACTTCTTCCTACAAGTAGAGGGCCACCTGCCAAGTTAAGAAATCACTGCTTTGCAGGTGATTGTCCTTCTACTGAAAGTTCTTCCACCAATACAGTAGTAGCTTCTTGGCAACTTGATTACATCACTTTGGGGGTTATTACAACTTTGGAGGAGGTGTTAATCTGTCCCAAAAGGGACGGTAAAGTGACGGATATACCACCAGCCGTATTACGAGTTCCATAGGATATAATGGACTTGTAATACGGCTGGTGGTATATCCGTGACTTTACCGTCACTTTTGGGACGGATTAACACCTCCTCCAAAGTTGTAATAACCCCCTTTATGTTTTAAAGAAGAAAATCCCCAAAGTGAGAGTTTAGTTCTGTACAGAAAAACAATCAGTGGACCAGACACATAGGAGATTTTCCTGTGCATGTGGGGAAGCCTTTGATTACTTTATTTTCCCAGGCCCCAGAATGGAAAATGTTTGTGGAAGGACCACCCTTATTTGGCAGGAAATCTAACACAGTAGATGTGGTGGCTCTAACAGGGATTGGTCACTGCCAGTGATTGGGCACTGGCTGAGGCTCTTTCAACCCACTGTTAGCAATTCCCCACCTCCAAATGGGATGGGGAACTGCAGGATTAGTCATCCAATAATGATGGAGCTTGCAAAATTATTGTGAATGCTGAAATTACAACTAACAATTATTTCATATATTTCTTTATTTGAATCTGCATAGAAAATGAAATAACATAGAAAATAACGTGCAACCTGAAAATGTGCCCACTTGAGTGGCCGTCATGTGAGAAGTAATGGTTTATTAAAACGTACTAATGTTTAGTTTGAACGGTATTTGAATATGAAAATGCAGCAATATGTTATACTTACAACTAAATGCTATTTATTACTCAAATTAACTATAGGCCTCAAGTTAACGAGGTCTAGGCCTTAGTGTTGCACAGTCTCACTTTGAAAATTGCAATGTCAGGATAAAATATGGTCTCATACTTGCTGAAAAGTTAAGTGGCATCTTTTAGAATAGCAAAATGTCTTTCCTGTTTCCTCGAGAATTGCTTACTATAAAATGTGTGTAGAAACATGAATGTACTAAAATTGTTGGAGTTTTCAACTTGAGATGTGTGAGAAAGTGATGTTCCCAGGAACTAACAATGGATGTACTAATTGAAGGAATGGAAAGATGCAAAAATTGATTCTTGATGACCCAAGCATTGTATGCAGAAGGAGAATCAATCATCAACGTGTGAAAGACTGTCTAGTTATATCTTAGATTTTGAATATTGAATTAATTTGACTAAAACTGTCACATGATTCTCTGACCAATGACAATGTGGGACAACTTTAACTTAACCGCACAGCACTGAGAGTTTCTTGCCATTATTATTCATTCATTCTTCATTCATTGCTCATTCTTATTATTTTGCTACATGCGTAATGCTGGTGATTACTTCTCCCCTCGCTGCTTAGAGCTCGTAGTGCCTATGTTGTTTTCTCTGGATACTTCTGTCTAATGGTTCAGAGAGCTTAGAGTCCCAAATTCTGAACCATTTCCCCTTTTATGTCCCGATGCTGATGCTGTTCGAACTGATGACCACTTGACGAAGATTAATTCACTGCTTGCTGACCCAATAAGGACACGTATTATCGTGTTCACCAATGTTGTTAATATTGATTTGCTATTTGTTTCCAGGTACCAACTGCTGCTTTTGATAGAATCATAGTTAGATTTTTTCCTAAATTTGTGTTAACTCAATTCTTTTCACATGAAGACCAACATGTTGATGCTAATCTCGAGTTAGCGAGGTTCCTTCTAATTCTTACCTAGTTACCTGATGTCATTCGATTGCTGAATTTCAATGTATGCTTTTACTATTGCACAATTACTTTTATTATTGATATGTACCTTAGCTGTGGAAAGTTAGTCATTAATGCATTGACTAAATTGAGATTCTTTAGAAGATTTGGTCAATCAGTGTTGTTTCTGTACTTTTGTCATGTGGTTTTAAGACTAATTTACATGATATTAGCATTGTAAACCTATGGAAATAAATATTCTAATTGATACTAAAGGTGTGGTTATTTGTGGCCAGTGGGTCATGGTGTGTAAAGTTTTACTGTATCTAAATATTTTCATTGATTGTTTTGTCGATATTCGTGGGATGTGTAAACTTGAGGGTGTCAACACCTTAAATGAGTCCAAAGGTTCATCGGCCCAATACACGTGTTCCCTTATCAATTGATTGCAATAAACCAATAAGGTCTGATGCGCCAACTCTATCAGACCCCCTAATCCCCTAATTACTTCCCGTAATCTTCATTACTCCTAGCCCTATTCATCTCCGACCAGCCATCATTAATGAGGATTGCAATCAGTTTCAGCAAACAAAAACAGTAAGTGCTAACTAATACCACTCACCCTTCGGAAGAGTTATAAACACTCAGCCTTACCTTAGCAATTCCTGAAATATAAAGTCCCACAGAGGCCTGATACTGGGAAGGCGGGTGGTAAGTATGACTGGGTCGAGGACAAGTAGAACTAGAAACAACAACAGGGCATTCCCTCCACATCCCTCATTCTCAACCCAGTCATCACTAAGGAGGCATGCCAAAGCAGACAGAAATCAGATGAAGGCCTTTGACATAACCCATACCTGAAATAAAATACACAACGGACACAGCAAGATATGCACATCCATGTGATTTAATGACATAACAGGAACCTAAATAAAGAAATCATGACACAGCTGCCACTTGGTCCAAAGCCTGAAAACACAGGCACCAAAATTCTTAAAACCGGACTAAGCACAATTCAGTCTGTAATGGTGAATGAGCGTATGTTCAGAAGCCCATATGCCGTTCTGGCAAATTTCCTTCAAAGGGACACTTTTAAGTTCAGTCCAAGAAACAGACACACCCTTTGTGGACCATGAGCAGGGATATCAGAAGACTGATAAGCACACTTAATGGTCTTTTTGATCCACCTGTTCAGAGTCACTATGGATGCCTTCGTCCCGTAGCCAGGCAACACAAAAGTCCCAAATTATTAATCAGATGTCCTGATGGCAGCAGACCCATTCATGGAAACAGACAAAGAACACTTAACTTCTCTAAATGCAATAACTCATCATCAGCATTAGAAGGAGCAGGATAGAAAAAAGGAAGCATTAGTTCCTGAGAGGAATGATGTTTGGATCGTCTCTTAGGAAGGAAATCACAATTCAAAATCAACATCACAGCATCATCAAGAAAATGGAGAAAAGGAGGAGAGCAGTATAAAGCAGTAAGTTCACCTAAAAGTCTGCTTGAGATAATAGCAACCAAGAAAGCTACCTTAAAAGAAAGAAATATTAATTCAACACCTTCAAATAGCTCAAAAGGTGGAGCTTGGAGAGCCCGTAGAGCCAAAGAAAAGTTCCTGAAGGAACCGAAAGGAGGTGCAGGAAGAACAGACAGGGCCAGGCTCCAAAACAAATGAGAAACCAGGAGATGAGCATCCACAGAGAAACTATTGAAGTCTCTAAAAGCTCTACTAGCAGTCTATTGCCCTTTCAAGGTGGAATCCCAATACCCCTTTTTAGAACCATTTAAGAACACAGTAGTAGAATATGTGAGAGAAGATAGGTTATGGGAAACACACCACTTGTACAAATTTGCCCAGTGATTAGAAAAGGACAATCAGGTGGAATCCTGTCTAGAACACTGGACCACAGCAACCACATGGGGAGGCAAACATTTCCTCTCTAAGGTTTGACGCTCATCCTCCAGACTGATAGGGTTAATGGAACTGGAAAAGGAAGCTCTCTGATTCGAAAGGAAATTAAATCTTTGGTAATATCCATGGAGGACGGATCACCAAACTCTTCAATAGAGAAAACCACAACCTGTGTGGCCAGAAGAGAATGACTGCCACCACTTGTGCCTTTCCTCACTGAACCTTCCTGAGAAAACCCTGAATTACTGGGACTGGAGGGAAGGCATACAAAAGCAGTGAGGGTCATGACAGAGTCATGCATCCACTCCTCAGGCACCTATTTCGCTCACTCTCAAGCAGAACAGCGGGAGTAGAGCATCCTCCCTAGATGCAAAGAGATCCATGGCTGGAAGCTCGAACCCTCTGCAGATTAACTGAAAGGTTCACTTGGGCAGACAAAGAGAGAGAAATGAGGGAAACTTGAGGCAGACCAGATTTGTTGTTATATTGTCCACTCCCCTGAAGTGAACTGCAAAAAGTGAGAGGAGATGTGTCTCTGACTACTGACTTAGGGTGCACACCACTGAGTTGAAAGACTGACTGTGCATGCTTTCTTTGGGGTTGATATACATTACAGTATTGTGTGATCGAATCAAAACATCAAACCCCTCCACCTGAAACTGGAAGAAGCGAAGGGCTCTTTCCACGGCTGACAGTTCCCTCCAGTTGGATGAGCGCTTTTATGTTCTCCAGTGAGCCTGAACCGAAAGATCATCCAACGTGGCACCCCACCCAACAGAGCTGGCATCTGTAGTCACTATCTTGGGTGGTGAAGAATGAAGAACCACTCCTTTTAGAAGATTGCGAGTATGAAACCACCACTGCATCTCCTGGATGATTGCTGGTGACACTGGGATCTGCACATCAATGTGAGTTGGAAAGGAGACATATTTTTGCAGATGCCAGAGCAAGGGACGCAAGTGGAGTTACACCCAAGGCATTTTAAACACTGTGGCCGCCATATGCCCTGCACCTCCATCTACTGAGTCAGGCTTGCACAAGACTGGCAGTTAGAGACAGAGAAGATTCTGAAGGCAAAGGATTATGGCTCTCATTATGAATTTGGCGGTCTTTTCCTAAGACCGCCAAAGCCATGGGCGCCAGCAGACCGCCAGCATATTACTAGTACTGAAGGCTTTCAATGACAGTTTGGGCAGAAATCCTTCAGTAGTCGTGCTGGTGGTCGGAGGTGCTAAGGCAGTTCCACCACTGGCCCGCCCCGCCAAAAGGTCTCCTCCAGCCATATTACGACCTGTAACATGGCCTGTCAGTGTCCTGATTGTGGGACGCTGCCGTCGGTGGGAGTGACAGGTCCCGTCCCCTCAGGGAGGAGCACCACGTCAGATGAGGGAAGTGTCCTCCACAAGGGGAGGGAGGGGAATGGGGTGTGTGAATGGATGTGTCTGAGTGGATGTGTGTGAGTGTATGTATGCCTGTCATGAATGGGAGTGAGGGAGGGGGAGTGTTCGTGTATGCATATGTGTCTGTGTGTAAATGTGGTGATGGTGATATGTGTGTAGGTGACTGTGAATGCTGGGACGGGGGTGTGTGTGCATGCATGTAGACAGGGGTGGGGGTTCTGTGTGTATGTATGTTGTGGAAAGGAGGGGGTGGGGATAAAGTGTGTATGCATGTCAATGGGGTGAATGTAGCGAGTGCATGTGTTAATGGGGTTGTTGTGTGTGTGCCTGTGTGCATGTTTGTGTGTATGGATATGGAGGGTGTTGCGTGTGTGTGTGTGCATGTGTGTTTGCGGGGGTGAGTGGTAAGTACAGGGATCGGGGTGGGGAGTGAGTATGTTTATGCAGGGGGGTGACTACTGGGAGCGGGAAGTGAATGGCTACTGGTGGGTTCGGGGAGGTGGAAATGTTGTTATGGGAAGAGTGGGAGGCTTTCGGGTAGATGAGGGTGGAGGAGTCACCTACTGGCGACAGGAATGCAAATTCTGTGGTTGTTTAGCGTAGATATGGTCAAAAGCTGCTCCTTGATGTGGATTGATGGGGCTTGAATAAACCAATCTTCTAGTTATGGAAACAGGAACACGGCTTGAAGTTGGAGATAAGTCACTAATGGCGAGAAGCGGAGGCCGAAGGGGAGAAGCCAGTGATGACCCTCCACACAAACCCATAGATACTGCTATAACACAGACTGAGCCTGTATCAATGGAAAATGCCCTGTAACATCTCCATTTTAAACCGGATCTTGGTAACATGCTTGTTCAAGGCTTTCAAATTTATTACAATCTGAAATCCCCCAGTCAGTTTCAGAACCAGGAAGATGATGGAGTCAACTCCCTTCCCCTGTCGGTCGAACAATACCAGGACAATTGCCTTCTTCAGCAAGAGGGATTGAATGCCCTCCTTCAATGCCATCCTCCTGACCAGATTGTTGGTAGGGGGAGTGGAGATGGCCCCTGAACCCAAATAGATTGTTGAGAACTCGATCTGGTACCCATTGTCAACAATCTCTAGGACCCATCTGTCCATCATTGTGCATTGCCAAGCCATCTGAAACTGTCTCAACCTGCCACCAACCTCTGGAAGGATTCTATATCCCTCCTGAAACCCAGCATAGTCTGGATCGTTGATTCTAAGCATTATCTACTGTCTATGCTTCTTCTGGAATCTAGCCTGAAAAGGTCTCCCCTAAAACGTCTGACCGCCTTACAGAAGTAGGACCTACTCTGTGGTCTCCCAATAAGCCAGCACAAGTAAACTCCATACTGCCCACATTACTGCAAGGTGGCAAAGCAGAATTTAAGCACATCAATGGTAACAAAGGATCAGGGTAATCATAATGGCTTGATCCTATGGATATTCAGTGGACGGGATATCCATCACCATTGTGATGGAGTAACCCCTCCGCCAAACTCTAAATCAGGCCCTTTGTCTTTGTTGCAAATAGCTAAATATATTTGCTGGGTGTTTTATAAATGTGAGGTATGTCATTCTTTTCCAAACTCAAATGTACTTTTTCGGTTTCGAACAATGGCAATAGCCACATAAAACGTAATATCTACTGGGAAGAACTGCACTTGTTTTTTTAACTGGTTACAAATCAGTTATATGAATTGAGAATTGCGCATATCCTCTCCTATAAGCTTTTCTCTTCTTTTGTAAGGATTGGTTAATGTCGTGTATATTTTCATTTATGAGTCACGATTACATATGGACATGTAAATTTATACACGTACAGGAAGAAACATTTTTCTGAAAATAAATACAATAAAATAAATGATTGCAGTTCAATATCAACTAGTTGAAGCCTTGCATAACAACAGAATGTGTATATGAATAAGAGACCAAGAGCTAAGCGATATGCCATTTCCCACACTAAATTGGATCCATCTGGTATTCCATGTGAAAGGGTACGCTCCATGCAGGAGTGTTGTATTTATCCTGAGGACATCAGCAGGGGTGTTGTTGGCTGACCACTAGGCAAGATATACATCTGGGGTCTGCTAGGATGGAAGACTGATGTAAGAGCCTAGGAGGTAATGTGTATGCATGACTAGGGGTTGTGCTTCATATGTGTGAAGGCGAGACCTTGGAATGTTCCAGACGTTTACAGTCAGAATGGATTTCTGAGGAAATTAAACCAAGGTCTGTGTGTGTTGTCTGCCGGGAAGCCCTGCAAGGTCTGTGTGTGCTGTCCGCCGGGAAGCCCTGCTGAGGCTCTGCCCTGCCATGCCTGGTAAGGGTAGTAGGAAACTGACATCCTCTCTGAGTGGTTAAAATCCTTTTAGTTCAGTGCTTGCCGTTTGAGAGAAAGGGCTTAGCGCTATGCCTTTCTAAGCCACTTGTGGTATGATTTCACTATGCATTTCATAATAATTATCCTTTCACCAGGTGCAAATTCACAGGAGATGTAGAGGAGTTACCGGACCAGTTATGATTTGTTGAACCGTAAGTGCATCACACAGCTAGTCATAATGCATACCATAAAGGCAAGTTACTTGGCCGCATATGGAGGCCTGGTACCACATTGCATATTCTTATCTAAACATGCTCAGTTAGGGATCATTTGATCCTGCCTTCTGGTGGAGTGGGCAGATTCAGAGACATATTGTGGGCAAACTTGACATAACTGTAAGAGTGGGCGTAACTGGCATAATTCCCTAGCTTAATGACTTGCAATGACCGCAAATTTACTCTCAATTATGGTTAAATATGTTAGAAGTATAAGCCAGTATTTCATGCTATTTTAATGTAAAATGCACCCTCCCGTTCAAAATAGGCCCAGAGGCCTAAATAGTACTAAATGCTAAAGGACACAAACGGCAGTAGCCAACAGCTGCTCTCTCTCTCAGGTAATTGTTCTTGTGCTCCTGTGGTAGGATTTGTGCCTTAAATTACTCTTATTTACTCAAGCTGTTGTAATTGCATAATTTTGGTACTTTTGTATTACAAGAGTAATGTGTAATTTTTTTAATTACTCAGATTACTCCAGAGTAACTAACATTTTGTCCAGCCCTACATAATTGTGGCTCTCTATTGAGTAATAATGGCACTCTCATAAAGGTTCTCTTCTCACCCTCAATTTATGGTGGATATTCTTGCCATAATTCTTGCTACCCTTAGTAAAATGGTGGTAAAAATCCTTTCTCTAAGATGTGCATACTTGGTATTTGATAATGGTAACAAATGGCCATGAAATATAGTAATTATCCTTATGTGACAGTAGTAGAGGGGAGTGAGTGGTGAAAATAGTGTGTTGTTATGGGGACCAAACATATATCGATAACAAATGAAGATCTGTCATTTCAGGACACAATACTGATTATTTGGGCGGTACAGTTGACCTTATTTATCCAAAACACAATTGTGTCATTTCATGATAGTATAATCTGCTGTCAGAAAACTGTACTCTGATGCCCATATTTATGAATTATAATTAATGCTGATATTATGCAAATGACAATTCATGCAGTATTCAGGATTGCTGTTGGTTTTTGTTGTTTTGGGGTTGTTTTAGTATTACTTATTGCTGTGACTTTCAAACTTGTGCAAAGTCATATCATCAATGGAAACTCTTTCTATTTTGTTTATTAAAATGTTATTGTATTTTTAAACATACAGGTACCACCTGACAATGCATTATTTACCCATAAACAATTGACAGTGATATTGGTGAAATTGTGTATACCAACAACTGGGTAGAAAATACAAAGAACACATATTTATGACATCACATGACCATATCAATTTAGCGTTATCATTGCCGCCACAGGGTATAGTAATTACGAAGAACAGTAACCATTAAAAATTCATAGGATTGAAAAAATCCTTAAACAGCATGCTCCAAAACGTGACTACTCTTGGTATGTCATGTGGGAACTAGATATTTTCTATAGCATCAGACACATTGAAGAAGTAAGCATAACATCGCAATGTGTGCCCACATTATCCCTTATGTGGTAATCAGAGAGGTGGGGCGACGTAGCTAGTATGAGTCAGATGAGAAGAGAAACAAGGGTGCTCAAAAACCTAGCAAAGGGAGGATGTCAAACAAGCCAGTGCAAGAGGTCACAACTAGTGACTGCTGCCGTGCTGCAGCCATATGAGGGAGAGAAGTCTTCCAGGGGTGTATGACTTCCCGAGGTTTGTTACTTTTGTTACTGCACGCTCAGTCAAGAGCTTTGCCAAATCAAGAAATGTTGTTATTTTTCTTTGTACACAGGTATAACCCCAAAGCGCATACCTCCCAACTAGTTGAAACAGTCATTTCTGTTGCATGTTTGAGTTTTGTAATCAGCTCTGACCAATAATGGGATAGTCTCAAGGTTGGTTTGCAGGGGCTGCAGCTTGCCCCCACCTACCAGGTATCTAAGATATTTCACAGATCCCTGCCCTATCTGAAAGACTTCCTGGAGGTGAAACAGGTGGTCCTCTCAGCTGGATCTAAAAACTGCAATCTCGTCCACGTAGGTGGCACTGAAAGCCTGCATCCCAGCTAGGACTCTGTTACCAACCTATGGAAGGTCGCAGGGGCATTCTTGAACCCAAAAGTCATTATTTAGACTGAAAGTGGCCCTCGTGGTGGAGAATGCACCCCTTGGTTAGAGAAATCTGGCAGTACCCTGATATTAATTCAAAGGTACTTAGGTACTTGGCGGTTCAGTTCCCAACCATTATGAGCTCATCAGCTTGGGCATGGAGTGAGCAACAGCCTTTGTAACTGAGTTGAGCCCTCTATAGTTCACAGAGAAGCTTAATTCTGGGGTAGAGCCGGTGGGGCAGCCTTGGATACCATCACCATTGGGCTGGACAAATGGCTATTGAAATGCTCAATCAACTCCATTTCCACTACATTGGACATTTCCCCCTTGATGCTGGCTCTCACCTTGTCAGAAAATCTGTGAATGTTATTCTTTACAAGCATACTGCACCCTGTGTCAATCTCATGTGTACACAGATGAGTGACCCTAGGCATCTGTGAGAATAAAGACGAAAACTGCTGCAGCAGTTCTCTCTGTTTTTCTGGGGTCAGGGTGGGGGAGAGATTGATGACACCTTCCACTGACCCACCCTGCTCCTTAGAAGATAGGAAGTCAAGGAGAGTTTTACTTTCCTATTCCATCCCATCATCTGACATTAGGAAAATAGTGACTTCAGATCTCTCATATTGGAGTGTGAAGCAATAGCCATGAAAGACCTTTGTGGGGTGCCTAGGGCATTGAGGTCCACCAGGTAAGTGACCTCTCCCTTTCTCTCCTTTACCTCACAAAGTCCAGACTAGCAGCCTTGCAGGGCCCTAGGCTCCATTGGCTCAACCACCCACACTTTTTAGCCAGGCTGAACTTGACCAGAGTATCCTTCTGATCATGCCAGAACTGTATCACCTGCTGGCTGGATACCAGTTGCCCAGAGGCCTTCTTCTAGAAGCGCCCCATCTGAGACCTGAGAGCCATCATGTACCTGACTACATCCTGGGTGAACTTCTTGGGAGCTTCCTCCCACCCCACCTGTATAATACTGAGAGGTTCCCCTAAGAGGATGGCCATACAGGAAGTCAAAGGACTAAGCCCAACTCCTTTCTGTGGCACCACGTTGTAGACAAAGAGGAGGCATGATAAGAAGGCTATGATAGGATGATAATCATGCCTTTAAGGGTCTTGTTGAACCTTTTAACAAGCCCATTGGTCTGAGAATGATAGGGTTGGAGAAGGTATAAATTACTCCACACTCATCCCACAATTTTTTAGAGATGTCCTTGTTTTAATTTTTTGTCTATCCCCTCACTCTTCTGTTAGAGTGATTCCCCCCAGATACATTCTTATAGACCCTGGTGCTAAGCTGGAAGTCTGCCTCATTAGCAAGATCCCTGGGGTTAGAGAGCTCACTATCCACTAGGTGTTGGCACAGCTCTGTAAAACAACTGCTCAAAATGTGCTCTCTGGCAATTGAATTACATAGCCCCAATCAATCACTCACATCACTGACCTTCACCCAACCATCCAGCTCCTTGAAAAAGTGATCCGCAAAATTCACCTCAGACTGTTGTGGCAGCTTCTGGCTGTCCTTAAACTTTGCTCATACTTCTCATGGTTATTCAATAATTTCTGACGTAAGGGTCCTTCAAGAAGGGGTGTCTCATCCTATTTCTCTTCCCTAAGGTCAACAGTGAATGTCTTCCTTTGCTGGGAATGTGTTTCCAGGGCTTGGCTCCTCAGTCTTCCTCATGGATCCTGTTCATCTTCAAGGCAACCTCATAGGCCTCAAACTGCTTGTCAATATCATCCCCACAACAAAGTTAGGAAACAGGTCTTTGGGGATGTGACCCTCATATCCCTACTGGGCACTGGGGTATAGCTGCCATGATTGCAACTGGACCCTGTGCACTGCTTGGCTTTAAGATCCATCTCCTCAGGGGGCAGGTTGCAAGAAGAGATGCTGCTGCTTGCTCTGGTTCTGGCAGGTGACCCTACTCCTGTGGGCTAATCTGAGGCTATGATCAGGGGTTTGTCACCTTCCCCTTCTATTTCCTCCTCCTGCCCCATGTTCTCCTTCTCTTGCTCCTGTACATTTTGAACCTCTTAGTTGCTGGAACCTCCCTTCCCCTGCAGAATCATCTGAGCTCAGCCACAGTTTAGCTCTTAAGATTGTTCAAAACCCATACTTTCAGGTAGAGTCATAAGTGCAGAAAGTCAGATGGAATGCTAGTGAAAGTGAAAAAAGTAAAAGAAGCCAATGTAGGATAACTTAAAAAGAGTTTAAATCTGATGTCATATTATTTATATGGGACTTTAGTAATACACAACATTACTGAGTGCACAAATACTGGATCCCATGACTGAAGACCAGTGTAAGAAATTAGGCTATTGGTTGAGGGGGTGAAAGCCCCACATAGGTAACAGTCATAATCCTTGTCATGGTGAACCACAAAGGTCACTAAATTAACCCAAGCTTAACCCTCTGTTGGCTTGGCACCTCATAGTTAGGATTACTGTTAGAAATGGCAGTCAGCTTGCACTGTGTCCAAGCAGGGACCCTCACTCTAGTCAGGGGAATGGAGATACAAGCTTAAGATAACCTCTGCTCACCCCCTTGGTAGCTTGGCACAAGCAGTAAGGCCTTTCTCAAAGGCAATGTGTAAAGTATTTGTACCAAAACACACACAGTAATACAATGAAAACACTTCAAAATGGACACCACACCAGTTTAGAAGAACAGGCAATATGTATCTGTTAGACCTGACATGCCTTAGGGTGGTCACACCTAACTTTTTGCCTGTCTCCCTCCACTTTTTTGACTTTTTGCTGGCTTTTAGACTCTGCACACTTTACCACTGCTAACCAGTGCTAAAGTGCATATGCTCTCTCCCTTTATACATGGTAACTTTGGATCATACCCAATTGGACTATTTAATCTACTTATAAGTCCCTAGTAATGTGCACTCTATGTGCCTAGGGCCTGTAGATTAAATGCTACTAGTGGGCCTGCAGCACTGGTTGTGCCACTCACTCAAGTAGCCCCTTTACCTTGTCCCAGGCCTGCCATTGCAAGGCCTGTGTGTGCAGTTTCACTGTCAATTCGACTTGGCATTTAAAAGTACTTTCCAAGCCTAAATATCCCCTTTTTCTACACATAAGTCACCTCTAATGTGTGCCATAGGTAACCCCTAGAGCAGGGTGCTGTGTGGGTAAAAGGCATGACATGTACCTTTGTAGTTTACATGTCCTGGTAGTGTAAAACTCCTAAATTCGTTTTTACACTACTGTGAGGCCTGCTCCCTTCATAGGCTAACATTGGGGCTGCCCTCATACATTATTGAAGTGGTAGCTGCTGATCTGAAAGGAGCAGGAAGGTCATATTTAGTATGGCCAGAATGGTAATACAAAATCCTGCTGACTGGTGAAGTTGGATTTAATACTACTATTCTAGAAATGCCACTTTTAGAAAGTGAGCATTTCTTTGCACTTAACTGTTTCTGTGCCTTACAATCCACATCTGACTGGGTTTAGTTGACAACTCCTTGTGCATTCACTCAGACACACCCCAAACACAGGGTACTCAGCCTCACTTGCATACATCTGCATTTTGAATGGGTCTTCCTGGGCTGGGAGGGTGGAGGGCCTGCTCTGACACAAAGGACTGCCACACCCCCTACTGGGACCCTGGCAGACAGGATCGAACTGAAAGGGGACCTGGTGCACTTCTAAGCCACTCTTTGACACTCTCCCCCACTTCAAAGGCACATTTGGGTATAAAACAGGGCCTCTGCCCTACCACCTCAGACGCTTGCTGGAGAAGAAACCTGAACCAGAACCTGCATCCTGCCAAGAAGATCTGCCTGGCTGCCTAAAGGACTCACCTGACTGCTTTCTACAAAGGACTGCTGCCTTGCTGTTGCCCTGCTGCCTTGCTGAACTCTTGCCTTGCTGCAGAAGTGCTCTCCAAGGACTTGGACAGAGCTTGCCTCCTGTTCCCTGAAGTCTCAGGACCAAAAAGACTTCTCTTTTTCAACGGAACTCCTTGTGCGCCGAAAAATTCGACGCACAGCTTGCTCCATGGTGAAAAATTCACCGCACGCCAATCCGGAAAGACGGTGCTCGACCCCGCAAGGAAAAGATCGATGCGACGCCTGCGGTGCGACCGGAACTTCGACGAACGGCCCGCCTGGACAACGCCGCCGGACTTCCAGAGAGGAAATCGATGCGACGCCTGCCGTTAGGGAGAAGATTCCATGCACAGCCCACCGGAACGATGCTCAGCCGGATAACAAGACCAGGATTCCACGCACAGACCCCCGGACATCTGGTAATCCCGCGACCCACAGAAGGAGACTGTCCACGCGTCGGAAAACAACGCACGACTTCCCCGCGTGAAAAATAACGACGCAAGTCCGTGTGTGAAGGGGCAAAACCGACGCACACACCATTTTTCCACGTATCTCCTCCTCTGCGGCCCTTTGGGGAGATTTTCCACTCCAAACCAGGTACTTTGTGCTTGAAAGAGACTTTGTTTGATTTTTAAAGAGTTAAGACACTTTGGTGGTCATTACAACCTCGGCGGTCTTTTAAGAAGACCGCCGAGGGACCGCCGTGCGTAAGACCGCCAGTAGTGGCGGTTTGCCGTTGAGCGTATTATGACCGTTGGCTGCCCTCCGTTGTTTTTCTGACAGAGAGCCGCCAACAGCCATACTTGCGGGCGGCAGGGAAGTGGAGGTTGCTCCACCGCCACGCCAACAAAACACCGCCGAGCTAATCACATCCTGTGATTCTGCGCGGCGGTGTTCTGTCGGCGGTGCGGTGTTGGCGAGCTGCCCCCTTGGCACATCCTGTAATTCTGCGCGGTGGTGTTCTGTCGGCGGTGTGGTGTTGGCGAGCTGCCCCCATGGCTCCCGTCCCCTCCCGGAGGATCGACGGAACAGGTAAGTCGATCGTCCGTTAGGGGAGGTGGGTGGGGGGTGTTGTGTGGGTGCATGGGGGTGTGCGTCTGTGTATGTAGGGGAGTGTGTGAGTGCGTGTATGCTTGCGGGGGTGTTGCGTGTTTCGGAAAGGTGTGCATGTCTGTCTGTATGTATGTCTGTATGGATGTGTGCGTGAATGTGTGAATGTGGGTGTACGTGTCTGAGTGTGTGTGTGGATGTTGGCATGTATGTTGGTGTGTGTGCGTGTATGTGTGTTGGTGGTGCCTGCGTGCGTGTCGGGTGTGTGTCAGTAATGTTATGTTGGGGGTCGGGGTGGGGAAGGGGGCCCTGCCACCTTTGGGGGGTGGCAGGGGTGGTGGGGGGGAGTAGGGGAGGGAGTCAGTGTGGGGGTGAGGGGTGGGGGAGACCCCTATCAGTTCCAGGGAAGGAATTCCCTGGCACTGATAGTGCTTACCGCCATGGATTCCATGGCGGTTCCTACCACTGGAAATCCACGGCGGTAAGCCGGGTCACAATACCGGCGGCGGTATTGTCACGGCCGCTGGGCTGGAGACCCAGGTCTCCACGCCAGCGGTCATCTCCGCCCTGGCGGGCGGAACGGCGCCATGGTCATAAAACAAAAAAAAAGACCGCCAGCCTGTTGGCGGTCTTACCGCCGCTTTAACACCGTGCGCCAGGGTTGTAATGACCCCCTTTATGTCACTTTTCAGTGATATCTCTACAATTTCCTATTGCATCTTTTATCATTTTGACCTGCAAATATCCAGATAAATATTATCTATTTTTCTAAACACTGTGTGGTGTATTTTTGTGGTGCTATATTGTGTTATTGTATGATTTATTGCACAAATACTTTACACATTGCCTTCTAAGTTAAGCCTGACTGCTCAGTGCCAAGCTACCAGAGGGTGGGCACAGGATAATTTGGATTGTGTGTGACTTACCCTGACTAGTGTGAGGGTCCTTGCTTGGACAAGGGGTAACCTGACTGCCAACCAAAGACCCCATTTCTAACAGTATCTAAATCAAACAAGACCAAATTGTCAAAAATCCAACATTTACAAGGCAAGATATGAATGTTTAAATTATAATGAGTTGTACTCTAAAGAAAACAATAGAAACATTACAAAGTACTTGGTTTGCAACAAAAATAAAGCCGCACGGACGAGCGTGAGTCAGAAAAGTCAGCAATGCATCGATTCCTTACTCGCAAGTGAGGTCATCCATTGTTTCTTCTCTGGTCGGGTAGGTGATGCGTTGTTTTTCTCCCTCGCAAGAGAGTGATGCGTCGATTTCCAAACAGGTCACTTCAGATTTGCGCAGGTTCACAATGACTTTGAAGCCCAGAGATAATGTGTGAGAAATCCAGTTGCACAGTGTTAGAAAATTGTGCTGCGTGGGATTTACGTTATTATCAGCAGCCGCAAGCGGGTGTTGCATTGTTTCTCCAGTTGCGATGCATTGGTCTACCAGCCGCGATGCAAGTGGAGCGTTGATTCTAGCTGCGCAGCGAGTGGCGCGTCGTTTTTCAACCACGTTGCAGGTGGTGCTTTGAAAATGTCCACGCACAGTGTTCTGTGGATGGTCTTCAATTCTTGTTCTGCCAACTTCACCTTTCCAGGGCACAGGGACTGGATGAGGCACCACTTGGGAGGGCAGGAGTCTCAGCAGAGAATCCAGGTGCTGGCAGGGGAAGTCTTTGTGATGGCCCTGAGAGTTCAAAACAGGAGGCAAGCTCAGTCCAAACCCTTGGAGATTCTTCTCAAGCAGAAATCCACAACAAAGTGCAGTCTTCGTCCCCTTTCACAGGCAGAAGCAGCAACTGCAGGATAGCCCAACAAAGCACAGTCACAGGCAGGGGCATCACTTCTTCTCAGCTCTTCAGCTCTTTCTTCTTGGCAGAGGTTCCTCTTGAGTACAGAAGTGATCGACAAATCTGGGGTTTTGGGTCCAATACTTATACCCCTTTCTGCCTTGAAAGTAGGCAAACTTCAAAGGAAACTCTCTGTTGTTTACAGGATCTTGCCTTGCACATACTAGGCCCCAGACACAGAACATAGGGTTGAAGACTGCATTGTGTGAGGGCAGGTACAGCCCATTAAAGTGTAAATGACCGTTCCTCCCTGCACTCTAGCCCAGATGGCTCATCAGGATATGCAGTCTAAACCCCAGCTCCCTTTGTGTCACTGTCTAGAGGAGATTTACAAATGGCCCAACTGTCATTTTGGCCCAGACAGAGAATCTTCCAACATGCAAAGTCACTGAATGGTTAAAGCAAGAAAATGCATACTCTTACAATCTAAAAACCAACTTCACTAACAGATGTATTTTTACATTGTGAGTTCAGAGACCCCAAACTCCAAATGTCTATCTGCTCTCAAAGGGAAACTACTCTTTAAGGATATTTAAAGGCAGCCCCCATGTTAACCTATGAGAGAGCTAGGCTTTGCAACAATGAAAACTGAATTGGGCAATATTTCACTGTTAGGACATGTAAAAACACAAAGTACATGTCCTCCCTTTAACATACATTGCACCCTGCCCATGGGGCTATCTAGGGCCTACCTTAGGGGTGCCTTACATGTAAAAAAGGGACAGTTTGGGCCTGTCAAGTGGGTGTACTTGCGAAGTCGAACTGGCAGTTTACAACTGCACACACAGACACTGCAGTGGCAGGTCTGAGCCATGTTCACAGGGCTACTCATGTGGGTGGCACAATCAGTGCTGCAGGCCCACTAGCAGTATTTGATTTACAGGCGCTGGGACTTGCTAGTAAATCAAATATGCCAATCATGGAAAAGCCAATTACAGACACATTTTACACAGGAAACACTTGAACTTTAACACTGGTCAGCAGTGGTAAAGTGTTGAGAGTACCAAAAACAGTTAAAACAGATTCCAGCACACAGTCAAAACATGGGAAGAAGAGGCAAAAAAGACAGGGGGGGGCACGTCAAGGATGTCAGGTCTAACACTTACTTAGAGGCACTGTGTAAAGTATTTATGCAAGACACTAACAGTAATAAGGTGAAAACACTACACAAGAAAAATCTCAAACCAATTTAGAAAAATTGAGTACAATTTAATAAATAAAATAAGACCAAATCAACCAGATTTTGCTAGGTTGGAATGTCAGGCTGCAATGGCAGGACTGAGTTATGTTTGAAAATGATACTTCAGTGCATGGCCCAATGAGTGCTGCTTGCCCACTAATAGCATTTAATTTACAAGCCCAGGGTAAATGTAGTACCATATAATAGGGAATTGTATGTAGGTTAAATGTGCTCAATTAACATGGTGCATCACTAGAACGCCCCAGCAGAGTGATTCAGCCCGTTCTTCTTAGCGGTCATAAAATTTGATCACTCTGACGGACCCTTATAATGGATTTTTATTGATGAATATCATTAGCCTTGAAAAAGCCCCAAGTATATTCACCACTAGGGGTGAAACACATGTCGGCTGTCTAGTCTGAAGCCTATAAGTCTTCTTAAAAAAGACATCTACAAGCTGCTTAGATCTCCAGGCCTAAAAGGGCAATAATAAACAGACTTGGATTCATCAACCTGAATCGTAGTATTAATCTCAAACTATTACTTGCACATTCAAAAATCTCATATGAAAGTGGTTGCTCAACCTTCTCACTATTGCATGGGCTGATAAGGTGCAGGCCAATTTTACCATGATTTAAGGGAAGAGCAGAAGCACTTTAGTACTGGATAAAATTCACAGAGCCCTAATGCCAACAAAAGCAAATTCCAGAAAACAGAAGGGGTGGAGGCAAAACATTCAGGGTGAACCTACAGAGAGGGCCAAGTTCAAATGTGCGTTTGTTTGTTAAAGTCAGGCACATCAATGTGATACAACAGTGAATAAATTATTGGTGGCCTAGTTCTGGGCATATCTGTGTCCTCAGTTCATTTTGGGACAGTACCCATAAGGGGGTGTGTAGTCCTCCATGCTCTCCCTAAAGAACAGGAAATGACTGTGCCATGATTGTCCCAATTCATCATGGCAGCTGACTTATAGGTTTTTAGTCAGGGTTTCCAGTTTCAATATGGAGAAATTTCTTTCCAGGTCCTTGTGTCCGAATAAACGTTACAGGGAACCAATGCTCAGAGTGTGGCAAAGCTTCTGGATCTCTTTCCTGACCTCCTCTTGCTCCCTTCTTCCAGTGTTATCCTGCAGTCCAGTGTGCTATTGTTGAGGTGAATGTCTGGAGGTTTCTCTGCTTCTCGCTTTTCCTCAAGGTGCATTGAGAGCACATTCCAGTTTTGTGTTCCCAACAGCGGGTGGCAAGGTGACTTCCAGAGGGGACAGTCCCATCTTCATGTTTTAAAAATGGTAGACCAAATGACATGGGATCTCTGCAACCCTTCAGCAGTTGCCATGGCACCTTACTGAATCCTGCAATAGAAGGAGTTAGTAATTTTCTAGTAATCACCTACAGTAATCCCACTTACCATAAATAGGTTTTAGTGTTCAGTACTCCACCTTCCCCTGTATTTCAGGTGTGGGTTAATGCGGTGGTCCACTATTTCATACCATCAAACTCATGAGCTATGGGCACTTGAAGAACAACCTAGTCATAGTGATGGCAACTGTCCAAACCAAATCTTGAGCAGAGTACAGATAGGGTTATGTCCTCAAGTTTTCCTTATTCATAATGCCCTTGTCATGAGGGTACCTTAGTAGCTTTATGGGCACGTTCTTTTAGGCCTAGGCCTGCAGCCTGTGCCCCTTAGTGTAGTTGCAATTCATTTTATATATTTTATTCATTTTTATTTTCTTAGCAGAAGCTCTTTCTGTGGTGCTGTTTCATTTTCCTTTATTTAGTATACTTTTAGGACAGAAACTGTTTTCATTCTTTTTGCTCTCACATTCTTGTTCTGTGCTCTGCTTAAGGCTGCTGCCAATATGTTGCCATCACAAGGGGAGCACCACAATCTGTGCTACTTCACAGAAACATGCATGGGGATGGTGTCTTCCTAGGGATTCTGAAGGGCGGATTAGGGATAACACTGCTGTTTTCTAGTGGCGTAGGTAGGAATTCCAACATCCAGCATTCTGACACTATGCTGGGATTTTTCTTTCTTATGTTTTTGATTATGTTTTTGATTGTGATTTTTATGATTTTTCTTTCTTATGTTTCACTTTATTTGTCACTGCATAATGTAACTGTGCGGAAAGAATGAGATTCACTGCCACTTTCAGGTGCTATTATGCTACTGCTAGCTGTCTGAAAGGGTTAGGCTGACAGTTGTCACAAGGTGTGGAATTGGACTAAGTTCCCCCAAAGTGGTGGTGCTGCCGTCCGAATCCAGCAGTCTCATTGGTAAAATGAGAGCCAACATATCACCCTTGTTTGTAATATTATATGTATAATTTTTATAGAGAGCTGTTTTTGATACCCGTAACTGTACAGAACTTTAATTAAGAACCAAATATAAATTGTTAGGTTGTGCTGTTTTTAAAGACAACAACCAAGAATTAGTGCATTTTGTTAAAATTTTCTGAAAGAAACCTCTATTGTACAAGACCTAACATGGAAACAAAGTCTCACATTCATTAATTATTTTACAGAACTGAAGCATGTACTAAAAGTTGTTATTTAATCAACACATTCATGCCCCCATTTCAAGTAGATTTGTTTCTAGGTGTGTTAATACCACCTGTCCTAGTACCAATAGCAGTGTGTGTGTTTTTCCCTAGTGCAATATGATTTGCAAATTGGCCCTTTCTGAGCTGCAAAATTTGTATTGAGAAAATCTGCATGTATTTGTGAGAATGAACACATAGCCTTCATTGTGAGTTGCCCTGAGCAGTATCCTTGGGTGAAAAAACACCAGTTAACTACTCTGGGCCTGAAATTATTGGGTCCACAAACTCCAGAACTGATAACACTGTGCCAAGTACACTAGGCTCAAACATTCTAGCAAAGATTCAGGGACTGTGGGAAGCTGCTGTGCCTGATCCCTGTTCATCTGCATATTGCAGCACTGGTAGAGCATAATAGGTTTCCCCCAATTCTCAATTGGACCTAGTATTGGAGGTTCCGTCCCTACTGCACCTTTCTCTGAGGAACTCAAAAAAAGTCTGTAAAGTGTGACACAGATTGAGACACAAAGGGGCTCATTATGAACCCAGCGGTTCAGACCGCCATGCCGGTGGCGGTGTAAACTACCGCAACCCGCATGACCATCTGAACCGCCATATAATGAACATGTGAGGGCCAGGCAGCCTGACGATGGCGGAAATCATTATTCGACAGAGCAGCGCTGCAAGCAGCGCTTCCCTCTTGATAATGATCCCTTTTTCTCCCACCAGGCAAAGGCTGGAGGAAGGGGTGCTCCGGAGCCCCCATGCAGTGACCCCGTCAAGCAGGTCACTGCCCGAATTACGGCTGCAGGAGTGATTGCTGATTACGTACCTAAAACACTCAAAAAAGGATCAGCGATGTCATTGCTGTAAAATGTGCTCAAAGCATGGAAAGCTATAGGAGAGATGGTATTGCTGTCCCCAGTGCCCATCTCAGACAGGCCCCTGTGTCCCTACTTGCTTTACGTTGTATCATACTAGAGTAAAGTTCTGGGAAATGTAATGAGGTGGAGCTGCTATTGGGTAAACCTTTCAGTGGCTGTGCATGGATACCAAGGGGCATATTTATACTCTGTTTGCGCCGGAATTGCATCGTTTTTTTTGACGCAATTCCGACGCAAAACTAACTCCATATTTATACTTTGGCGTTAGACGCGTCTAGCGCAAAGTCCATGGAGTTTGCGTCATTTTTTAGCGTGGACACCTACTTTGCGTTAATGATATGCAAGGTAGGCGTTCCCGTCTAAAAAATTGACTCCGAGGCATGGGCGCCGTATTTACACTCCCGTGCAAAATTCACGCCCGGGAGTGGGCGGGTCAGAAAAAATGACGTATGGCCGCTTTTGCGCCGTTTTTTAGCACCTGGACAAGGCAGGCGTTAAGGGACCTGTTGGCTCGGAAGGAGCCCAGAGGTGCCCTCCCATGCCCCCAGGGACCCCCCCTGTCACCCTTGCCCACCCCAGGAGGACACCCAAGGCTGGAGGGACCCATCCCAGGGACATTAAGGTAAGTTCCGGTAAGTATTATTGTTTTTATTTTTTTGTGGCATAGGGGGGCCTGATCTGTGCCCCCCTACATGCCACTATGCCCAATGACCATGCCCAGGGGACAGGAGTCCCCTGGGCATGGCCATTGGGCAAGGGGGCATGACTCCTGTCTTTTCTAAGACAGGAGTCATTTCTATGGGGGTTGGGAGTCGAAAAAATTGGCGCAAATCGGGTTGAGGTGAAAAATTTGCCTCAGCCTGACTTGCCCCATTTTTTGGCGCCCAAGCTCCATATCCCCCCACGCCGGCGCTGCCTGGTGTACGTCGTTTTTTTCCACGCACACCAGGCAGCGCCGCCGGCTAACGCCGGCTAACGTCATTGATTAAATACGGCGCCCGCATGGCGCTTCAGAATGGCGTTAGCCGGCGCTAATGTTTTTGGCGCAAAACTGCGTTAGCGCAGTTTTGCGTCAAAAAGTATAAATATGGCCCCAAATGTAGTACAAAGACTTTATTCGACTTTCAACAAGTCATAAAAATAACGATATTTTACATTTTGATATACAATATACAATAAATAAATACAATAAATAGGCTAAAATCTTAATGATTTACAATAATAAAAGATCTAAAATAGTTCAAGTTATGTTGCTACCCCCATGCGCTTTCTTGTGCTTAATACGGAGCATAAAAAATTGGCCAAGGTTCCGCACATCTCAATGGATGATAGTACTTGGAGGCTAGCGTACGCAGTACGACACTGAGGGAGATTGATTAGCCTTAAGAGAGGGGCTACTAGGCGCTTTCTTTGCTTGGCGTACAGTTTGAAAAATAAAACCACGTGGATTGTGGTTTGTAGTGCCTTTGCGTCACATGGACAGGCCTTCAAGGCGGTGCTCCAATCATTCATGGTTGGGAAGGTCACTAAACGGTGGAATGTATCCAGCCTCAGTCTGGTGAGCACAAAACAATGGCGGAGATTTATCACGTTCATCAGGTAAGGCTGGATAGTCTCCGTTGACAAGATTATTTGATTGTGAATGACAATTCTTCTAAATATTTTAATGCCAGAGCACTCAGGTCCTTCCTAGAGATTGTTTCCAGGAGAGCTGGATTTGTGTAATAAGCTTTATTGCCCATGTTTAAAAAAAAGGTCATAATGTATTTTAGCCAAGGCACCCTTGTTGCGTATATAGATTCCATACAATCGGTCAAAATGGCCTTATTTAGTTCAGTATGTTCCGAGGTCCAGATTTTGTGCCATAGCAGTAAGGGTTGAATCTTTATCAAGTCGGTAATAAAAGGGGATCCCAGTTCTGAATGAATTATGTATGATGATGTACCTTTTGGTACCATCAATAAATATCTTAAAAAGTCGTTTTCAACCGTCTGTACCAGGTACAATCGGTGTAGCCCCAGATACCGGACCCGTACGTTGCTGCTGGGATGCACTTTGCTTTGTAAATTTTTATCATATTTGGCGGGGTAATCCCCCCTATTCTTTTAGAAAAAAAACTTAAAGCCATCGTTGTTTTTATAAACCGGCCTTTTTTTGTCTTCCTACAATTGGCCCAAGAGCCCTGATTGTCAAACATTATGCCCAGATAGGAAAAGGTGCGCGCGGTTTCTACTCTCCCCTCCGCGGTTGTAATGTTATAGGATTTGCCGCATTTCCCACCACAGTTCATAACAAATGTTTTTGAGTGATTGACAGTAAGACCCAATTGTGACATAAATGTAATACAAGTAGTCAATAGTTTTTGTAAGGCTAACGGGGTCCTGGCCATTAAAACTGCGTCATCTGCATAAAGTAGGACCGGGACAGCGTGATTGCCTATTTGGGGTAGATCTTTGCAGTTAGTAGCCAACACATTTTCTAAGTTGTTTATATACATCGAGAACAGGAATGGGGCGAGAACACAGCCCTGGCGCACACCTCTAAATATGCCAAAAGGGCGAGTACTCCCCCTTTAGGCCGTACCTCACTCTTGCTCTGCACCCTGAATACATGTCTCGTATAAACTGTATTATAGCTGGTTCTACCCCCAAGCTGGTTAAAATGTCCCATAACTTGTCATGTAGTACACAGTCAAATGCTGATGATAGGTCAATGAAAGCCAGGTGCAAATTGCCTTCTCTGATCCTTGTATACTTTCCTATGATGATACTTAGATTCAGGCTTTTTTCCACTGTCCCAATGCCTTTCCGGAATCCGTATTGGACAGGGGATAAAGCTCTCTTTTCTTCTGCCCATGTTTGCAATCTGTTCAGGATGATTCTCCCTGCTAATTTAGCTGTTGAGTCCAGCAGAGAGATGGGTCTATAACAGGCTGGGTTAAGACGGTCACCTTTTTTATATATAGGAATTATATTAGAATCTCGCCAAGATGGTAGGGGACCTTGTATGCAAATGGCCCTTAGTGACTGCGTTAATACAGGGCCCCATAGGTGGATGTTGGCCTTGTATATATCTATCGGAACGCCATCGGGCCCGAAGCTTTTCCTGATTTGCTTAGAGATATGGCTTCCTCTACCTCCTCAAGGCTAAATTGTGGGGTTATTAACAAGCGTGTACCTTCCTGTAGGGCTTGATCATATACGGGTAATGTAGGGTTCTCTTCGCTGACTCACGCATATGTTTGGAAAAGTGTGCGATCCAGTCTTCTTCGGAGATCGCTATTTCCATTCTGGGGGGGTCTCTATCCCCAAGCATAGGTGAGTTAATTGTTTTCCAAAATAGAATATTATCTTTTGTGCGGCTAGCTGTATGTAGAGTTTCCCACAAAGTTCTTTTTAGGGACAATTTCCTTCCCTTCATTGCTGCTTTATATTCTTGTCTACACTTACGTATCTCGGTTAAGGATCTTTTTGGGGCTTTTAAAGCTTTTTTCAGTTTCCTATGTGCTTGTGAACAATTATAATCAAACCAACCAGTGGCCCTTTTTTTTCCCAGGTTACCCCTTCTGGTGGTAAGGGCTTTCTTTATAAATTGCATGATCAATGTAAAGGCGTTCAAACGTCGCCCTGGGTCTATGTTCTCACTTAAACAGTCTGCGAAAGCGTGCTTGCAGTTACTTAGTAGCTGTTTGAGGAAGAAGTCGGGGTCAGTCTGTGACCATTTCAGGGTGTATCCCCAAATGTCCATGGACCATTGCTTTGTTAGGCAAGCAGCCACAGAATTTTACTTCATCTACTTCAGGAAATCATTGACTTCCTTATGGCCTGCTCGACACCTGTATCCACCATCAAAACATGGTAAGTGTTCTGTTTGATTAACATGCAGTATTGTCCACACACTGTACATACTAGTCATAACATATGCAACATTGTCATGGTGTACCCTGTGTGGCAAAATGTTAAAGGCATGGCTGAATTTTTAAGTGCTTGTTAGGGAACTTATGTATGCTACACAAGGACCAACATGATTGTCAATGAGAACCAGAGTAAGTGTAATAGGTCAAACAAATGTCCTGTGGGACATATTCACCAACATTTCTACTTGTTTGAAAGTGTGCAAATTCAATTAGTAGCTTCACTTTAAAAGCAAACGTAGAAGTGTTGGTGAATGAGTCTGACAGAGTAATTGTTTGACATTTTGCTTTAGAGACCTTTATTCACCATCATGACTGCCTTAATTTCAATAGTAGATATGCTCACTCAGTTCGAGGAATAAGCCTCCCAAGGCATATTTGGACACCCCCAACTTGTATCCACAAACTGAAAGAAGTTGGATTTTGCACAGTAAGTATGCTGATGGTGCATAAAAGACATGTTTTCTTGAGCTTCAAGTAGCTAATGCCGAAAGGCATTATTATAGATGCACTTAGCAAGTGTACAGGAATAGTCAGGACTCTAATGAGGATAGAGACATGAGTGGGTAAGGAAAGCTTATGGTAGGTGTGCTTTCACAGGGATTTTGCACAGGTAGAAGGCAGACATTAGAGGTAGAACAGATGCACATCCTCTACACCTATGGATTTAAACCCACAGATGCCACCTTGGCACTGAAGGGCAATGACATGTATGGGTCAGTATATGACCTGCTTGCCATGTTCATCCTCCATCAGAACTTAGTAGATGTTTAATTTGCTATATGATTAGTGCATTGCAATCACAGCACTGCACATAATGGTGGCTGGGACATTTGCTACGTTCTCACAGACTACCCTGTGTGCCAAACACTACCCTTCTTCTTAGTTTATGATGTTATCTTTATGGAACTTCATGAAAATTTCAAAGCACATTTGCCTTAGTTTCAAAGGTAGATATGCTTTCTCAGTTCAAGAAACAGATTTCTAAAGGCATACTCGGACACTCCCAACTAGCATCCACAAACTGGAAGGAGCTTGATTTAGCACAGCTGGTCCACTAAAGGTGCATGAAAAACATGTCTTCCTGGCTGTAATGGGAGTAATTAGTAAAGGTTCCTTATGCATGCTTTCGGTAATGTTTCAGGAAGAAGGAGGCAGTTACTTGACAGTTGGTAAAATGTAGTTAAACTTATTCCATCTTACGGCGCATGAATGTGATGGGCCATGGTCTGGCAGCGGTAAGTTGATGAGAGTGCAGTGATTAGTTGAATTGGGCCCGTGGCCAGTGGTATGAAAGCGTTATGTGCAGTGCATGAATGGCGTGTGAATGGGCCATTGGTGCCTTGAAGTGGCTTTATGGCTCACCTTCAAAAGGCTTGGTTTAAATATTCAGATACTTTGATTAGTATTCTCACTTAGAAACCATAATTTAAGGAGGTGCTAAAAACCAAACAGTGTGCATGGTGGATTAAACTTAACATACTTGTACCAGGGGAATCCAAGGGTAAAGGACTTGAATGGCTCTCCCCAATTTTCCTTCATCCAGAATACCCTTGAAATCACAAATTTTGCTTTTAAAACACATTTGTCTTGCATTTTAGTGAGGTAAAGTCCTGCAATCTTCAGACAGCCACATATTTTCTACCACCGAGCATTCCACTAAGTCTCCAGAGAAACACGTTGCCTCACTTGTGTGGGTGGGAAAGTGACCGCAAGGGGGAAGTGCCCAAAATGGATAGTGGAGGCATCAAAATTACCTACCACAAAACAGCCAGGTTGTGTATTTGTTCCTGGGCTCGGCAGCCATACAGGGAAAACTACCAAACCCAGACATTTCTGAAAAGTAGACACCGGGGCAGTCCACAGAAATGTGGCATGTAGATTCCTCAAAGTTTTTTTACTCAGAATACCCTACAAAGGTGAAACACTGATTTTAAACATTATTTTTCCTTTCTTTTTCATCACGTAAACTCCACGAATGTGCAGGGATTCCCCAAATTCCTACCACCCAGTGTTTCCTCACTTGTCCTTAGAAAGACACAACCCTACTTGTGTGCCTGTGCCTAGTGCCCAAGTCAGGAATGGATCACTTCAGGGTCAACAGTAGCCCTCCTGCAAGGACTACCATTGACCCTTGTGGGATCCATTCCTGTCACGGGCACTAGGCCCAGGCACACCAGTGAGGTAGCTTTTTTATCAGGATAAAGTGGAGAGCGCTAGATGGTAAGATGTTGGTGGATCCATGATTATTCCTGTAGTTTACATCACAGCAATGCAAGGACCAATACAGTTTTTAGTCAACGTTTTACTTTTGCAGGCTTTTCTGCGTAAAAAAAAAACATTGGGGAATTCACAAAAACCACACCTCTGTGGACTGCCGTGGGTGTATCTTTTTAAGAAATTTCTGGGTTTGATACGTTTCTCTAAATGGTTTCAGATCCCGGGACTAAGAGGTACACTCACCTCAGTTATCATTATCGCCACAGTACGTTTTGGGCTATTTTCTGTTGTGGACACTAGGCCTACCCACACAAGTGAGGTACCATTTTTATTGGGGGACTTGGAGAAATGCTGGGTGGAAGGACATTTGTGGCTCCCTTCAGACTCCAGAACTTTGCAGCACTGAAATCTGAGGAAAAATGTTTTGTTAACCAAATGTTCAGGTTTGCAAAGGGTTCAGGGTGACAGAACCCAGGAGAGTCCCACAAGTCACCTCATCTTGGATTTCCCTAGATGTCTAATTTTAAAAAATGTAGAGGTTTGCTAGGTTTCTTGTTAGAAATGGCGTCTTTGGTTGACAGTCAGGTTACCCCCTGTTCATGCAAGGACCCTCACTCTAGTTAGGGTAAGAGCTAATCACTCTCAGCTAACCCCTGCTTACTCCCTTGGTAGCTTGGCAGAGCCGTAGGCTTAACTTCAGAGTGCTAGGTATAAAGTATTTGTACCAACAACCACGATAACTTAATGAAAACACCACAAAATGACACAACACCAGTTTAGAACAATAGAAAATATTTACCTAAACAAAACAAAACCAAAACAACAAAAATCCACAATACACAAGTCATCAATTAAAAATCAAAAAGAGTCTTTAAGTAGTTTCAAACACACACTAACACTGTTAGCGTGACAATGTACCTTGGGTGCATCAAAAATAACCCCACATGGGTGTGTGTGCGTCAAAAAGGGCTTGCGAAGCGTCGATTCCACTCACAAGCGGGACCTTGTATCGTTTCTCCTTTCGTCGGGTCGTTCCTTCTCTCCGCAGGAGAGCGATGCATTAATCCGGTTAGTACTCTCAGGTCCAGGCACGCCTTGCGTTGTTTTTACACGGCCAGTGGTATTTGCGTCAGAAATCCAGCTTCACGATGATTAAAAAAACACGCAGCGCGGGTTTCGTTCTCCGAGTCTCCGTCGGTGATGCTGTGTGTCGTTTCTACTGCTCTGTGCGGCGCATTTCTGGCGAGCGTCGATTTTTAGCCACGGAGCCGGTGGCACATCGTTTCTTCAGCTGCAGATCAGAGTCATGTCGATCTTTTCCCCGCACAGCGCTCTGTGCGTGGATTTCCTCCTCTTAGGCTGCCAGCTTCTCCTTTCAGGGTCCCAGAAACTGGATAGGCACCACAGGGCAGAGTAGGAATCTCTCCAGAGACTCCAGGTGCTGGCAGAGATAAGTCTTTGCTGTCCCTGAGACTTCAAACATCAGGAGGCAAGCTCTAAATCAAGCCCTTGGAGAGTTCTTCTCAAGATGGAAGGCACACAAAGTCCAGTCTTTGCCCTCTTACTCTAGCAGAAGCAGCAACTGCAGGATAACTCCACAAAGCACAGTCACCGTAGGGCAGCTTTTCTTTCTCAGCTCTTCAGCTCTTCTCCAGGCAGAGGTTCCTCTTGTTTCCAGAAGTGTTTCTAAAGTCTGTGGTTTTGGGTACCCTTCTTATACCCTATTTCTCCTTTGAAGTAGGCCTACTTCAAAGTCCCTTTGTGCCACTGTCTAGTGTGAGGTGCAACCACTGTCTTAACTGACCCAGACAGGGAATCCACAAACAGGCAGAGTCATAGAAATGGTATAGGCAAGAAGATGCTCACTTTCTAAAATTGGCATTTTCAAACACACAATATTAAAATCAACTTTACTAAAAGATGTATTTTTAAATTGTGAGCTCAGAGACCCCAAACTCCACATGTCCATCCGCTCCTAAAGAGAATCTACACTTTAATCAGATTTAAAGGTAGCACCAATGTTAACCTATAAGAGGGACAGGTCTTGCAACAGTGAAAAACAAATTTAGCAATATTTCACTGTCAGGACATATAAAACACATTACTATATGTCCTACCTTAACCATACACTGCACCTTGCCCTTGGGGCTACCTAGGGCCTACCTTAGGGGTGTCTGACATGTAAGAAAAGGGAAGGTTAAGGCCTGGCAAGTGGGTATACTTGCCAAGTTTAATTTACAGTTAAAACTGCACACACAGACACTGCAGTGGCAGGTCTGAGACATGATTAGAGAGCTACTTATGTGGGTGGCACAACCAGTGCTGCAGGCCCACTAGTAGCATTTGATGTACAGGCCCTCTCTACTCTACTAGGGACTTACTAGTAAATCAAATATGCCAATCACGGATAAGCCAATTACATACACATTTTGTAAAGGAGCATTTGCACTTTAGCACTGGTTAGCAGTGGTAAAGTGCCCAGAGTAACAAAAACAGCAAAATTAGAGTCCAACACACATCAACAACCGGGGAACAGAGGTAAAAAGTTAAGGGAGACTATACCAAGGATGAAAAGTCTAACACGTGTACCCCCCAGCTGAAAGTGGGGAGCAACTACCCAACCTCATGAGAGTTCTCATCACTAAGGCGAAAGAACCTGGGCAGACCATCAGCATTGGCTTACTCTGTACCAGGACGGTGTTCCACCGTAAAGTCCATCCCCTGTAGGGAAATGGACGACCTCAACAGTTTTGGATTCTCACCCCTCATCTGCATTAACCATCTGAGGGGTCTGTGGTCATCTGAACTCGGAAGTGAGTCCCAAAAACGTAGGGTCTTAGCTTCTTCAGTGCCCAGACCACAGCAAACGCTTCACGTTCTATGGCACTCCACCGACGTTCTCTGGGTAGTAACCTCCTGCTAATGAAGGCTACGGGTTGATCAAGGCCCTCTTCATTAAGCTGTGAGAGTACTGCTCCAATACCATGCTCTGAGGCATCTGTTTGCACAACGAACTCCTTGGAGTAGCCCGGTGCGTTCAGCACAGGTGCTGTGAACATGGCAGCCTTCAGGGCATCAAAAGCGTTCTGGCAAGCCTCTGTCCAGATTACTTTCCTGGGTTGCTTCCTAGAAGCCAACTCAGTTAAGGAGGTCACTTCAGTCTGGGTCATGGGAGGCTCCCAAGCCAGAATTGTATCAATCTTTGGCTGTGGGGGTGCCACCTGGCCACTCCCCAATTGTTGTCCAAGTACACCAAGTACTCCTCCAATACCATGCTCTGAGGTGTCGGTTTGCACAACAAACTCCTTGGAGTCAAGTACAAATACAAGTCGAAATCCCAACCACTGATCACCAATGTTAGAAAGGGGGTCTTTGGTTGACAGTCAGGTTACCTCCTGTTCAAGCAAGGACCCTCACTCTAGTCAAGGTAAAAGAGAATCATCCTCAGCTAACCCCTGCTTACCTCCTTGGTAGCTTGGCAGAGCAGTAGGCTTCACTTCAGAGTGCTAGGTATAAAGTATTTGTTCCCATACACACAGTAACTTAATGAAAACACTACAAAATGACACAACACCAGTGTAGAAAAATAGAAAATATTTCTCTAAACAAAAGAAGACCAAAATGACAAAAATCCACAATACACAAGTCAAGTTATCAATTAAAAATCAAAAAGAGTCTTAAAGAAGTTTCAAACACACACTAACACTGTTAGCGTGAAAATGTACCATAGGTGTGTCAAAAATAACCCCGCACAGGCGAGTGTGCGTCAAAAAGGGCTTACGATGCGTCGATTCCACTCACAATCGGGACCTTGTATCGTTTCTCCTTTCATCGTGTCGGGGCTCGTCGTTCCATCTCTCCACAGGAGAGTGATGCGTCGATCCGGTTAGCACTCTCGGGGCCGGGCAGGCCTTGCGTTATTTTTACATGTCCAGCTGTACTTGCATCGGAAATCCAGCCTCACGATGATTCAAAAACCACTCAGCGCGGGTTTTGATCTCCGAGTCTCTGTCAGCGATGCTGCGTATCATTTCTCCTGCTCCATGCGTTGATTCTTCGGTTGTGTTTACGGCGAGAGTCGATTTTGAGCCATGGAGCCGTCAGCGCCCTGTTTCTTCAGCCGCAGATCGGAGTTGCGTCAATCTTTTCCCCGCACAGCGTTCTGTGTGTGGATCTCTTCCTCTAAGGCTGCCAGCTTTTCCTTTCAGGGTCCCAGGAACTGGATGGGCACCACTTGGCAGAGTAGGAGTCTCTCCAGAGACTCCAGGTGCTGGCAGAGAGAAGTTTTTGCTGTCCCTGAGACTTCAAACAACAGGAGGAAAGCTCTAAATCAAGCCCTTGAAGAGTTCTTCTCAAGATGGAAGGCACACAAAGTCCAGTCTTTGCCCTCTTACTCTGGCAGAAGCAGCAACTGCAGGATAGCTCCACAAAGCACAGTCACCGCAGGGCAGCTCTTCCTCCTCAGCTCTTCAGCTCTTCTCCAGGCAGAGGTTCCTCTTGTTTCCAGAAGTGTTTCTAATGTCTGTGGTTTTGGGTGACCTTCTTATACCCAATTTCTCCTTTGAAGTAGGCCTACTTCAAAGTAAAGTCTCTTTTGAATGTGAAATCCTGCCTTGCCCAGGCCAGGCCCCAGACACTCACTAGGGGGTTGGAGAATGCTTTGAGTGAGGGCAGGCACAGCCCTTTCAGGTGTGAGTATAGTATAAGCAAGAAAATGCTCACTTTCTAAAAGTGGCATTTTCAAACACACAAACTTAAAATCAACTTGACTAAAAAGATGTATTTTTAAATTGTGAGCTCAGAGACCCCAAACTCCATATGTCCATCCGCTCCCAAAGGGAATCTACACTTTAATCAGATTTAAAGGTAGCCCCCATGTTAACCTATGAGAAGGACAGGTCTTGCAACAGTGAAAAATGAATTTAGTAATATTTAATATAAAACACATTACTATGGGGGTCATTCTGACCTCGGCGGTAAAAGTCGCTTACCGCCGGCCAGAAGGCCGCCATAACACCGTCGCGGCCGCGGTAAACCGCCACGGTCATTCTGACCCGCAACTGGCAAACCGCCAAAAACCCGACATCCACAAAAGTCCACCACACCAAAGGTCAGCGGGAAACTGGCGATGACCAAACCTCCACCGTCACGCCAACAGAAATACGCCCATACCATTCCGACCCACAAATCCCTGCAGCGGCCTTTCAAACGCGGTATTCCATTGGCGGTACACACCGCCGCGGCCAAAATACACACACCTTTACAAAACACAACCACATTGGATAATTCAAAATACACACCTGAGACACATACACACACCACTCCCACACACCCAATTAAATATAAAACACACACCCACATCACCCACAAACCCTTACCACCACAATTGCGAGTGAAGGACAGAGAGAGAGAGCACAGCATAGAGTAGACCATCACACAGAGGCAAATCACAACATCACCCACACAATTTCCACACACAAAACACCATACACCACCACACTCACCACACTCTACAACACATACACCACCCCTCACCTCATCCACACCACCCCATGGCACCCCAAAGACACCCCAGGTTCTCTGACGCAGAACTCAGGGTCATGGTGGAGGAAATAGTTCGTGTAGAGCCCCAGCTCTTCGGGGCACAGGTGCAGCACACCACCATTGCCAGGAAGATGGAGCTATGGAGCAGAATAGTGGACAGGGTCAACGCAGTGGGACAGCATCCACGTAATCGGGACGACATCAGGAAGCGGTGGAACGACCTACGGGGGAAGGTGCGTTCCATGGTATCAAGGCACAACATTGCGGTGCAGAAGACTGGCGGCGGACCCCCACCTACTCCCCCAGAATTCACAGCATGGGAGGAGGAAGTCTTGCACATCCTGCATCCTGAGGGCCTCGCAGGAGTAGGCGGAGGAATGGACTCTGGTAAGTCAAATCTTCACTACTCCATTCCCCCCACCCCACCTGCATGCCAAATCATACCCCCACCCTCACCCCCACCCCCATCACACCAACTCCTTGCAAATGGCTCACCATCACATGCCACCCATCCCAAAACCTAGCCCTGCGTGCGTCCCCAAAGCATGGACACCCATCCCCAAAGCATGCCCACTGCACACACCCATCACCCCCACAAGCCACCGTCACAAAAGCCCCCACAAGGGAATGCCAGCACTGGGGGACACGGCCACCCACCCATTACACGAAATGCCACACACAGAAGCAATAACCATACTCTTATACCCCTGCAGGACCCGAACACCACCACACCGCCACGGAGGGTCCAGAGATGTCCATCCCACCCCCAGAAGAGGCCCCCAGTGACGACAGCAGCTCTGTCTCCCTGGACCCTGATGACCAGCCCGGCCCATCGGGGACCTCGGGACAGTCGGTTCCCCACAGACAGCCACAGGCTACACCAGACCTAACCCCCTCTGGGAACACCAGCACAGCTCCCACCCAGCGGGCCCATGCCTCTGTCCCCAGGACACGTCAATCAGCGGTGTGTCCACCACTACAGGGCACCCAGGTTGACTCACCACCCCAACAACAACAGGGACCTGGGGGCAGTGGTAGTGGGCACACCGTCCAGGGGACAGAGGCCCAGGAACACAGGGGAGCTGGGAGGGCTGCTGTGCGACAGGGGGGACAGGCCCAGGAAACCGACTCTCCAAGAGGCCCTCTCCTCCATCATGGGAGCATACCACCGCTCCCAGGAGATGATGGCTACGGTACTGGCCAGGTTCCAGGAGATCCAGGTACTGCAGGAGGAACAGTACATGGGGTTCAGAGAGGAACTGAGGAACATTAGTTCCGCAATGGGGACCATCGTAGTGGCCCTCAACCAGATAGTCACCACATTGCGGGACCATGTGGCACCACAAAGGGCCCCTGTCACTAGCCTGGACCAGGAACAGCCTACCACCTCCGCCGGTGCTAGTGGACAGGAGGCCCCCACACAACGACAGGCCACCAGAACCCCACCTCCTGCAGAAGAAGAACCACCCCGCAAGCGGAACCTGAGATCTCACAAGAAGACAGAGTACGATGCCAAGACCCCCGCCAGCAAACGATACCCCCTGATGTCATCCCACTGTCCCACATTGTCACCCTGTCCAACCTTGAACTGCCCCTGCTCCATCCTTCCACAGGCATATGGACAATGCACCTGTGCGACTGAGAACTGGACTCTGCCATGGACATTACTCCACCATCACCCATCCCCGTTTTACAATCATGTTCCTTAAATTTAGCACTTTAATTAAATCACTTCTTGCACTAAAAAAATCTGGAGTCTGCTTGAATTTTGAACAAATGTATTAGACATAACGGTGCCAAAATGTTCAGTTACATTGTGATGACAACATACCACTGTCACACAGCTGTAGTCCATGGGCAAATAAAGCAGAGGTCACGCAGTAGGGCCCACAGCTCTGAAAACGGAAGGGAAAGTCACAACTCAGTTAACAGGAACTGGGGGGGAACTCAGACAGTAGAGAGGCAGGAGACTTTAAGTAAATGATAAATGGCGTGGTTGATTCGTACCTGTGTGCTACTGAAAATACTGTTGTATCACTGTGTCCCTGTTGTCTGTGTCGTCCCGTCGTCCTCCTCCTCTTCACTCTCCACAGGCTCCACAGCTGCTACAACACCACCATCTGGACCATCCTCCTGCAGGAAAGGCACCTGGCGTCGCAAAGCCAGGTTGTGAAGCATACAGCAGGCCACGATGATATGGCACACCTTCTTTGGTGAGTACATTAGGGATCCCCCTGTCATATGCAGGCACCTAAACCTGGCCTTCAGGAGGCCGAAGGTTCTTTCTATAATCCTCCTAGTTCGCCCATGGGCCTCATTGTAGCGTTCCTCTGCCCTTGTCCTGGGATTCCTCACTGGGGTAAGTAGCCACGACAGGTTGAGGTAACCAGAGTCACCTATTAGCCACACACGGTGTCTCTGTAGCTGTTCCATCACATAAGGGATGCTGCTATTTCGCATGATGTACGCGTCATGCACTGACCCAGGGAACTTGGCATTTACATGGGAGATGTACTGGTCAGCCAAACAGACCACCTGGACATTCATAGAATGATAACTTTTTCTGTTCCTGTACACCTGCTCACTTCCACTAGGGGGAACCAAGGCCACATGGGTCCCATCAATGGCACCAATGATGTTGGGGATATGTCCAAGGGCATAGAAATCACCCTTCACTGTAGCTAAATCGGCCACCTCAGGGAAAACAATGTAGCTCCGCATGTATTTCATCAGGGCAGACAACACTCTGGACAAAACCTTAGAAAACATAGGCTGAGACATCCCTGATGATATGGCCACTGTTGTTTGGAATGATCCACTTGCCAAAAAATGGAGTACTGACAGAACCTGCACCAGAGGGGGAATCCCTGTGGGTTGGCGAATGGGGGACATCAGTTCTGGCTCCAGCTGGGCACACAGTTCCTGTATAGTGGCTCGGTCAAGTCTGTATGTAAGTATGACATGTCTTTCTTCCATTGTCGACAGGTCCACCAGCGGTCTGTACACGGGAGGATTCCTCCATCTCCTCACAAGTCCCAGCGGACGGTGCCTAGGAATGACAACATGGAGCACAGAGTCAAGCAACCCACAGGTACGTAACCACAGCTTGCACAGAACACGATTCGCTATGCATTGAATGGCTTGTATGAGTGGCAATGCAACGCCTAGGCCTGTGTGACGCAGTGGAAATTAAGCCATGTGGGCCCTTGAAATGGCGGCTGCCTGACCTGTGAAGTGTGACAATGGGATGTGAGGTCAATGCGCTGGCGTGGCACACCGTGGCGGTAGGCGGTCGAAGACCGCGGCGCAAAGCAGCATTGGTTAACATTGAACCCTATGGGTCTCAGGAGCCAATGACGATGTGCGCCGGCGGTCGCGGTACGCACCGCCGCGGTACGCACCGCTGTGGGCGTGACCGCCATTTTCTACTTGCTTAATCACTCGAGACCTGATCATCCACAGGAGAGGACCTATACTGCAAGTGCTGCTGTGAACTCGGTCTGGAAGAGACAATGGCTGCTGCGACTGGGGAAAGGGCCCCTGCCTTCACATCTGAGGAATTGGATAAACTTGTTGATGGGGTCCTCCCTCAGTATGCGCTACTCTACGGTCCTCCAGACCAACAGGTAAGTACACTGGGAGCACGTAGTATGGGCTATGCCTGTGTTGAGTGGGGTGGATGTAAGATGGTGGGGAGGGGAGCGAATGAGGAGTGCAACGCACGACAGATGAGAGCATGTGCCACATGGCAAGGTTGGGGAGGGGGGGCCGCGCACATCGACCATGCAGAAAAGTGATGATATTTATTTTTCAACCCTGTACATGTCACATAGGTCAGCGCCCATCAGAAGATCGACATTTGGCGTGCCATCGCCAACGACGTCCGGGCCCTGGGGGTCCACAACAGACGGGGCACCCACTGCCGCAAGAGGTGGGAGGACATCCGCCGTGGGAGCAGAAAGACCGCCGAGGTTCTGCTGGGGATGGCCTCCCAACGTAGGAGGGGTGCCAGTCGTCAATTGACCCCCCTGATGTCCCGGATCCTGGCGGTGGCCTACCCCGATTTGGATGGGCGCGTGAGGACATCACAGCAGACACAAGGGGGTGAGTATCAGCACATTCCGCTATATTAGCGCACAGTGGAGGCGTCTGGGTGGGGGAGGAGGGCTGTGGCTATCTCTAGGCCAGGGCGGTTTCTGTAGGCTAGGCCCCTCCGTTAGACATGGCCCTGTGCCCCCGCCCCCCACCTCTGTAGGGTGCTAAGTACAGCTATCCATGGCCCGGGCTCACCTATGTGTGCATTTGTTGTCCATAGACTTGTAGGCCAAGTCACTATAATTGAGTAGTGTACCCCGAGTGCGCGGCGTATTTCAGGGGGCTTCTGTGTCTGTCCTCTCCGCCAACGGTGCCGCCAATGCATGCACTCAACATGTCTTTCTTTCTTCTCCCCCCCCTTTTTTGTGGTTTTCCTGTTCATGTGTGCATTAGCATCATCAGGCGGAGGAGAAGTGGCATCGGCGCACGAGGGAGCTGCATCTCACATGGCCCCGGAGGACCCTGCAACCGACTCGGAGTTAACCAGTGAGACGGAGGGCGAGGGGGGCTCCACAACGGGGACCCGTGGAGACGTCAGCGACACCGACACGTCCTCGGAAGGGAGCTCCCTTGTGGTGGCGGCAACATCCGTGCCCACCGCAACAACAGGTACAGCCCCCACCCAGCGCACCAGCTCTGCCCTCCCAGCAGCCCCTCAGCTTCCGCCCCGTGCCCTCTCGGGCAGGAAGCCGGCCATCTCCTTCGCCCCTGGCACCTCAGGTCCTGCCCCAGTTACCCCTGCTGCCCTCAGTGCGGAGATCATTGACCTCCTCCAGACGCTCATTGTTGGGCAGTCTACCCTTTTGAATGCCATCCAGGGGGTAGAAAGGGAGGTGCATCGGAGCAATGTATACCTGGAGGGTACTCATTCGGGTCAGGCTGCCCATCAGCGATCGTTCAACGCTCTGGCCTCAGCACTGACGGCAGCAATTGTCCCTGTCTCTAGCCTCCCCCCTCCAACTTCCTCAACCCAGTCCCACTCCCCTGTTCCTCTGCCTATCCCAGACACACCTACAGACCAGCCTGCACACACCTCAACACCCAAGGGCAGCTCATCCAGACATAAGCACCACAGATCACACAAGCATTCACCCAAGCAACATCCACATGCAGACATGCCAACAGCCACTGCCTCCTCTGTGTCCCCCTCCTCCTCGTCTCCCTCCTCCCTCCCTGTGACATCTCCACTCACACCTGCATGCACACCACCATCAGCCAGTACGTCCATCACCAGCACACCCACCAGAACAGTCCGCACACGTGCAGTCACCACCCCCACTACCATTTACACGTCCCGTGTGTCCTCTCCCAGTGTGTCTGTCACTCCCTCTTCCAAGCCACACAAACGCCGGCAGCCACCCACCCAACAGCCATCCACCTCACCACAGCCTCCAGCACAGGCACCTGCACCCAAAGACAGCACACTTGACTCTCCTACAACCACATCCTCTTCCTCCACTCCCATACCCACTGCACCTACCCTTCCCATTGCTCCTAAAAAGTTGTTCCTTTCCAAAATTAACCTCTTTGCATCACCTGACCCACCCCCTCCATCTCGTAAGAGTCCAAACAGCACCTCAGCCACCACAAGCCCTGCACCTACTAGGACCATCGTTCAGGGCTATTGGAGTCCACCAGCTCCTAGGGCAGGAACATCGGCCAGCAGCAAGGGGACAGCCAGCCCACCCCCTGGGAAAAGAACCAAGAAAGGGAAGGGCCGGCGCGACAGGCCTGAGACGGCTGCCCCCAAGGACACCACCCTTGCACCGTCACCTGGCCCATCCACAAAGGGAGGCAAGGGCCCCAGAGATTCGGCCAAGGGGGGCAAGGGCAGCAGGGCGGACAAGTCCGGCAGCAGGCGAGATGCCCAGGAGGGCCCCACCAGCCCCATTTGGGGTGTGACGGAGGACACCCACTGGCCCAGGAGTCCAGCACAGGAGGGCCCCGCAAGCGATAGGTCGGATGGCGACTGAGCGGGAATAATTGCCCAGATCTGGTTCCCTAGGAACACAAGACAAGCACCGCTGAACAGGGCCCCGCCGTGAGAAGCACCGCTGAACAGGGCCCACCAAGAGAAGCACCGCTGAACAGGGCCCCGCCGTGAGAAGCACCGCTGAACAGGGCCCCGCCGTGAGAAGCACCGCTGAACAGGGCCCCGCCGTGAGAAGCACCGCTGGACAGGGCCCTGCCGTGAGAAGCACCGCAGAACAGGGCCCCGCCGTGAGCAGCACCGCTGAACAGGGCCCCGCCGTGAGAAGCACCTCTGAACAGGGCCCCGCCAAGAGAAGCACCGCTGAACAGGGCCCAGCCGTGAGAAGCACCGCTGAACAGGGGCCCGCCGTCTCTGCACCGCTCCGCTGGGCCCTTCCTGTCAAGCACCGCTCTGCTGGGCCCTTCATCTCAAGCACCGCTCCGCTGGGCCCTTCCTGTCAAGCACCGCTCCGCTGGGCCCTTCATCTCAAGCACAGCTCCGCTGGGCCCCGCCGTCTCTGCACCGCTCCGCTGGGCCCCGTCGTCTCTGCACCGCTGCGCTGGGCCCTTCCTGTCAAGCACCGCTCCGCTGGGCCCTTCATCTCAAGCACCGCTGGCCCATTGGCAGGGCCGGATCTGTGACGGGCAGGGCTTCACGAAGCACTCTGGGCACCATGCCTCCTCCATAACCAGTGGAGTCTGTAATCCACCTGATGGACTGTGGCTTTGCACTCCCCAGGATGGTACAGTGGACAATCCACCCACTGTAGAGACTTGAGAGACTGTGGCTTTGCACTCCCCAGGATGGTACAGTGGGCATGGAGGCCCCTCGTGGATCTGGCGTTGTGGACTCATGTGGCTGAGGTGCCACCCCTTCCCTTCCCCCTGAGGTGCCTGTGGTTTTATTATCTGATGCCCCAGCAGTGTTCTCTCCAATGGAATCGGGTCTCGGGTGTGGGCTTTGCCCATGTGTTTATGCACATTGGCCCACGAACAATGGCATGTAGCCAATATGTGCCGGACTTTTGGACTATGTATACATTGTTCATGTTGTGATTTATTTATTGTATAAATTTCATATTTCACTTAAGTTCAAATATGCTTTAATATACTTCTATTTTAATGATCATTTTATTTTGTCTTTGAATTATTCCACGGGGTTTGGGGGGTGTAACTCTGACTTGTTGCTCTGCATTGGTGTGTGGGGATTTGGGGGGGGGGTGTCGCGTATGTGTGTGCCCGTAATCTTTTCTCCTCCCCCCTCCCCGGTGTCGTAGGTGCAGTACTCACCGGTGTCTCATGCGGCGGCATTCGTGCTCCTGGTAGACGAGCAGGTAGACAATCGCTGGTAGGATGTTTAATTCGGGTTCCATGCTGTCCAGATTCCTCGTGGAGTGTATAGAGGTGAGCGTTTTCCCGTTCGTGGTCTGTTTCCGCGGTGTTTTTATCGGCGGGGCTCCCGCCCCGGAAATGGTGGCGGATTGGTGGGTCGTGATAGGGTGGGCGGTACATTGTCTGCCGCCTGTCTGTTGGCGGTGACCGCCACGCTGTTTGTTTGCCCCGCCGTGGCGGTCGGAGTGTTAAAGTGGCGGGCTGTGTTGGCGGTTCCCGCCAGGGTCAGAATTCCATTTTTTTCTACCGCCTGCCTGTTGGCGGGTTGGCCGCCGCTTTAACACCGACCGCCAGGGTTGGAATGACCCCCTATATGTCCTACCTTAACCATACACTGCACCTTGCCCTTGGGGCTACCTAGGGCCTACCTTAGGGGTGTCTGACATGTAAGAAAAGGGCAGGTTAAGGCCTGGCAAGTGGGTATACTTGCCAAGTTGAATTTACAGTTAAAACTGCACACACAGACACTGCAGTGGGAGGTCTGAGACATGATTAGAGAGCTACTTATGTGGGTGGCACAACCAGTGCTGCCGGCCCACTAGTAGCATTTCATGTACAGGCCCTGGCACCTCTAGTGCACTCTGCTAGGGACTCACTAGTAAATCAAATATGCCAATCATGGATAAGCCAATTACATACACATTTTATAAAGGAGCACTTGCACTTTAGCCACAGAGCCCTGCCCCATTTGGCACTTGCTCACCTTAATAGTGAGGCCTGCCTTCTGCAGGGCCTCTAACACTCTCCAGAGGTGTTGCAGGTGTTCCTCCCATGTGGAAATAAACACAGCAATGTCACCCAGATAGGCGGTACTGAACTTATCCAGCCCAGCCAACACCTGGTTGACCAACCTCTGAAAGGTGGCAGGGGCATTCTTCATCCCAAATGGCATCACTTTAAATTGAAAGTGTCCATCTGGGGTGGAGGATACTGACCTATCCTTGGCCCCCTCAGTTAAGGCAATCAGCCAGTACCCAGATGTTAAGTCAAACGTACTGAGGTACTTGGCAGCTCCCAACCCGTCAATGAGCTCATCCACTCGAGGGATGGGGTGTGCATTAGTCTTGCTGACTGCATTGAGTCCCCGCTAATCCACACAGTTCTGGAGTGGCACCAGGTGCAGGAGCATTTGGGACCAATACCACTGGGCTGGCCTAAGGACTGCCGGAGTCCTCAAAACCCCTAAGGTTAGCATATTGGATACTTCATCCCTAATGCACGCCCTGACCCTGTCAGTCACCCTGTAAACATTCTGTTAATGGGTGGACTGTCCCCAGTGTCCACATCATGTATGCACAAGTGTGTGACACCTGGGTTCAGGGAAAACAGTGAGGCGAACTGTCCCAACATGTGGCGACAGTCACTCTGCTGCTCTTCAGTCAGGGAAGGGGAAAGGATCACCTGCAGACAGGAGGTCAGGAAGAGGCTCGCTCTCCTCCTCCACCCCATCATCTGTCGCAAGGAGCATGGACAGTTCAGTCTCCTCATAGTGTGGTTTGAGGTGATTCACATGCAGGACCCTTAAAAGGTTCCTTGGAGACCGCAAGTCCACCAGGTAGGTGACTTCACTCTTGCGCTCCACCACCTCAAATGGCCCCGTCCACTTGTCCTGGAGTGCCTAGACACCACTGGTGCCATCACCCACACTTTTTGTCCAGGTTGAAACTCGACCGTAGTGGCATTCTGGTCATACCAGCGTTTCATGTCCTCCTGGCTTGCTTCCAGGTTCTCCTGTGCGAGACTCCCGAAGCGGGCAGTCTGGTTTCTCAAAGCCAGCATGTAACTGGGGGGGTTTACTTGGAGCTTTTTCCAAAGCCTCCTTGACCAGACTTAAAGGTCCCCTCACAGGATGGCCATAGATGAGCTCAAAGGGACCAAACCCAAGTCCCTTTTGAGGCTCCTCCCTGTAGGCAAACAGAAGGCATGGCAAGAGGAAGTCCCACTTCCACCTCAAGGGCTCTGACAGGCCCATGATCATGCCTTTCACGGTGCGGTTGAATCTCTCAAACAGACCATTACTTTGGGGGGTGGTAAGGGATGGTGAACTAGTAGGTTACCCCATATTCCATCCACAGAGACTTCATATACGTAGATATGAAGTTGGTACCCCTATCAGATACCACTATCAGATACCACTTCCCTGGGGAACCTCATGCGGATAGAAACCCCCATCAAAGCACGACCCACCACAGGGGAAGTGATTGATCTCAAAGGAATGGCTTTGGGGTACCAGGAGGCATGGTCCACCAAGATAAACCTGTTGCCCACGGCTGTCTTGGAATCCAGAGGCCCCACAATGTCAACCCCTACCCTTTCAAAGGGAGTACTGACAACAGGTAAAGGTTAGAAGGGAGCCTTACATTTCCCCCCACTCTTGCCATTTGACTGATAAGTCTGGCAAGACCTGTAATGTGCATCTGAGTGCCTGCGCATTAGGGGCCAGTAAAAGTGGGTGACAAGCCTCTCAAAGGTCTTGTCCTGCCCCAAATGTCCTGCTAAAGGCACATCATGAGCCAACCTCAGTAGGAAGGCCCTGAAGCACTGGGATACCACCAGCACATGGGCTGACCCTCGCTCAGGAACCTTAGGCTCACTATATGGGAGGTCATCCTCCCAATAAATCAGGTCTGATCCTTGCTCCTTGTCAGCCGCCTGGTCTGCATCCTGCTGCTGCAAACCCTCCAGAGTAGGGTATGTCCTCTGTGCTGCACAGAATGCTTCCCTGGTGGGTCCCCCTTCCTGCTGCCACTGCGGCAGCTCAGGGACCTCACCCAGTTCAGCCACCTCTTCCCCTGTAGGCTCAAGGGCATCACCCTCAGGCTCCGCCTGCTCCCGGATCATGGGAACCTCTGGATTTCCCGTGCCCCCCTGCCCTTCCTCTTTTTGGTGCTCCCTGCCTTTCCTCTTTTCCCTGGGCCACTGTTTAAGGCTCCAAGGGCTCTTGACGATGGACTGCCATTGACCAGGTGGACACGCATACCCACCCAGACAGACCCAACATCTCCAAGTGAGGCCTGTGTTCTGCCTCCTTCCAAGGGGAATCCTCCAGGTCATTGCCTAGCAAACCATCAACAGGCATGGTTGGACTCACAGCTACCTTCAAGGAACCTGAGACCCCCTACCCATTCAAAGGGAACCTGCGCCATTCTGCACAGGCGCTCTGAGTTACCCACTGCAACTACTTGGTGAAATACCTAGGGATGTATCTGATCTTCAGACACCGGTTGACTCCACACTGCAGTCACACTGGCTCCTGTGTCTCTCAGAGTCTCCACCCTCTGTCCATTGATGGTCACCCACTGCCTGTACTTCTTTGTGTTCTCAGGCACGAGGGTTCTCTGGACATCTCACTGTCCCCTAGTGAGACAAGGGTCATCTCAGCTGGCTCCAATCCACCTGGAACCAACTCCTCCCCGAGCACCACACTGGCCAAACCCTGGGACGGCGCAAAGGCGCACCAGTGGGTGACGGTGTACTTTTGGGGCATTTGGGTCCCCCCTCACATGACCCACCTGGTCACATGCATACCACTTACGTGGGGGACCACCTGCCACTGGCTTCCCTTTGGAGAACCATAGCTTCTTCTTACTGGGGGTTGGGAATCCTTACCCTGGGAATCAGTTTGGGGCCTTTTAGAGAACTCCCCCTGTTTACCCTTACCCCACCCCTTTCTTCTGAGAGGGACCCTGCCCACCCTTGGCGTGGTCTCCTCCATACCTCTTTTGGACCCTGGTGCTCTCCCAGCGGCCCGCTTCCTGCGCAAGCTTCCTCGAATCAGTCAGCTTGCTGTCAATCAGGTGCTGGCACAGCTCTGGAAAACATAAACCGTACAAGTGCTACCAAGCAATCAGATTCTAAAGCCCCTCATACGTAGTTACCTTACTTCCCTTCACCCAACCATCCAGTGACCTGCAATAAGAATCAACACATTACAACCATGTTTGGGATTCCTTCTTATAGGACCTAAACTTATCCTTATACTGCTCACTGCTGAGATCATACCCTGCGAGTAGGGTATCCTTCATGACAGTGTAGGTGAGATTCTGAGCATCCCCTAAGGTTGTCAGCGTATCCCTCCCCTCTAGCTCAAAGTGCTTCCACAGACCCGCCCCCCAATGAGCTTCAGGGACCAGATTCATGTGGAGAGCAGACTCATACCCCTTAAACCACAAGTATATGTCATCCTCCTTTTTGTAATCCTTCACAAGATCTTTAGGAATGTGCACCCTCTTCTCAGGCTGCACTGTGATGTGGCTGCCACCATCCATACTAGACAGGCTCCTCTGATCCAGCTCCCTCAAGCTGAGCTCATGAGCCAACAACTTTTTCTCTTCTATGCCCATCCTTATTTTCTCCAACTCCCTCTGGTGCTCCCTCTCTGCCTGTCTGTCCTGCAATTCTTCACGGGTCAGACCCTTAGATGAGACACTTCTACCGTGCTACCTGCCCTGGAGACCCTCACCCTGGGTATAACAGGCCAACCCACAATACCATTGAATAAGGAATGTTCTTCCTCCTCCTCATCCTCTGTGTGCCTTTCAGTGCTCTTGGCTGTCACCCAGGCCCTCAGTACCTTTTGCAGCTCCTCCTTCTTGGTTGAGCTCTTAATGGGACAGTCAAAACTTTTACAGAACTGCTATCCAATTTCTCTAGGTCAAAAGCAGCACCAACTGATGCATCTCCAGATTGGGGCATGATGAAAAGTCAACAAAAGTGCAAAGTTCCAAAAGGCAGAAAACAAGTTCACAAATGAAGTTCAGAAGTCAATCAAAGATTACCACAAAAATGGATGTAGGGAAAAATCCAAGAAAAAGAGAAAAAACTAAAATCACAAGACAAGGAATATGTGGTCATGTAGTGGTCTGCACTCCAAACAGTAGTGTAAACTTAATCACTGTATGTCAAGTACAAATACAAGTGCAATCCCAACCGCTGACCACCAATGTTAGAAATGGGGTCTTTGGTTGGCAGTTAGGTCACCCCCTGTCCAAACAAGAACCCTCACTCTAGTCAGGGTAAAAGAGAATCACCCTCAGCTAACCCCTGCTTACCCCCTTGGTAGCTTTGCACGAGCAGTAGGCTTAACTTCAGAGTGCTAGGTGTAAAGTATTTGTACCAACACACACAGTAACTTAATGAAAACACTACAAAATGACACAATACAGATTTAGAAACATAGGAAATATTTATCTAAATAAAACAAGACCAAAACAACAAAAATCCACCATACACATGTCAAGTTATCAATTAAAAAACAAAAAGAATCTTCTTGCAGTTTTAAACACACACTAACACTGTTAGCGTGATAATGTACCTTGGGAGCGTCAAAAATAACTCTGAACAGGCCAGTGTGTGTCAAAAACGGCTTGCGATGCATAGATTTCACTCACGAGCGAGACCTTGTGTCTTTCCTCCTTTTGGCAGGTCAGGGCGCGTCGTTCCTTCTCTCCGCAGGAGAGCGATGCGTTGATCCAGTCAGGACTCTCGGGTCCGGGCAGGCCTTGCGTTGTTTCTACACGCCCAGCGGTCCTTGAGTCAGAAATCCAGCAGCACGATGATCCGAAAACCATGCAGCTCGGGTTGCAATCTCACCAGCCTCCGTCAGAGATGCTGCGTGCCATTTCTCCAGCTTCGTGCATCAATCTTCCGGTTGCGTTGCAGGCGAGCATCGATTTTTAGCTGTGAAGCCGGCGGCGCGTCGATTTTTCAGCTGCAGATCAGAGTAGCGTTGATCTTTTCCCCGCACAGCGGTCTGTGTGTGGATCTCTTCCTCTTAGGCTGCCAGCTTCTCCTTTCAGGGTCCCAGGAACTGGATGGGCACCACTTGGCAGAGTAGGAGTCTCTCCAGAGACTCCGGGTGCTGGCAGAGAGAAGTCTTTGCTGTCCCTGAGACTTCAAACAACAGGAGGCAAGCTCTAAATCAAGCCCTTGGAGATCTTCACAAGATGGAAGGCACACAAAGTCTAGTCTTTGCCCTCTTACTCTGGTAGAAGCAGCAACTGCAGGATAGCTCTACAAAGCAGTCATAGGCAGGGCAGCTCTTCTTCCTCAGCTCTTCTCCAGGCAGAGGTTCCTCGTGGTTTCCAGAAGTGTTCTAAAGTCTGTAGTTTTGGTTGCCCTTCTTATACCCATTTTCTCCTTTGAAGTAGGCCTACTTCAAAGCAAAGTCTCTCTTCATTGTGAAATCCTGCTTTGTCCAGGCCAGGCCCCAGACACTCACCAGGGGGTTAGAGACTGCATTGTGTGAGGGCAGGCACAGCCCTTTCAGGCGTGAGTGACTACTCTTCCCCTCCCTCCCAGTACAAATGGCTCATCAGCAAATGCAGACTACACCCCAGCTCCCTTTGTGTCACTGTCTAGTGAGAGGTGCAACCAGCCCAACTGTCAAACTGACCCAGACAGGGAATCCACAAACAGGCAGAGTCACAGAAATGGTATAAGCAAGAAAATGATCACTTTCGAAAATTGGCATTTTGAAAAACACAATCTTAAAATCAACTTCACTAAAAGATGTATTTTTAAATTTGTGAACTCAAACACCCCAAATGCCATATGTCATACGAATTTGGCACTATTTCACTGTCAGGGCGTATAAAACACATTACTATGGCCCTCATTACAACATTGGCGGTAAATCCGCCGTGCACAAGACCGCCAACACACCGCTGCAGTGGTGAAAATCCGCTACAGCTATTACGACCCACAGCCCGGAATCCGCCAAAATCGAGACACCCACACAAGTCCGCCACACCAAAGGTCAGTGATAAACTGACGATAACAAAACCGACACCATCACGCCAACAGGAATACATCCGCACTGTCACGACCCACAAATCCACGTGGCAGTCTTTCAACCGCGGTATTCCATTGGTGGTACACACCGCCGCGCTCAAAATACACACACATTTACAAAACACAACCACATTGGACAATTCAAAATACACACACACTTGATACACATACACACACCACTCCCACACACTCAATACAATCAAAAACACACACCCACATCACCCACAAACCCCTGCAACAAAAATTGAGAAAGAAGCACAGAGAGACACCACCATCAACAAAACTAGCATCCACAGGCACACAACACCATCACTCACACAACATCCACGTACCTCAGACAACACACACAAACACATCCCCTCACACATCACAACACACACTACCCCACACATCACCCACACCACACCATGGCACTGCAAAGACACCCCAGGCTCTCTGAGGAGGAGTTGGGGTCATGGTGGAGGAAATCGTCCGGGTAGAGCCATAGCTATTCGGATCACAGGTGCAGCACACCTCCATAGTCAGGAAGATGGAGCTATGGCGCAGAATCGTAGACAGGGTCAACGCAGTGGGGCAGCATCCAAGAACTAGGAATGACATCAGGAAGAGGTGGAACGACCTACGGGGGAAGGTGCGTTCTGTGGTCTCAAGACACCAGATTGCAGTTCAGAGGACTGGCGGCGGACCCCCACCTTCTCCCCCACAACTAACAACATGGGAGGAGCAAGTCGTGCCTATACTGCATCCTGAGGGCCTCGCAGGAGTAGCAGGAGGAATGGACTCTGGTAAGTAAAATCTTAACTAGTACATCCTCCACCCTACCTGCATGCTATCACGTACCCCAACCTCACCCCATCACTCCAACACCTCACATATGCCCCACTATCACAACCCACACATCCCATTACCAAGCCCTGCATGCAACAACAAAGCATGGACACCCATCACCAAAGCATGTCCACTACAGATACCCACACAGATCCCCAAATCAACTATCACACAAGGTCCCACACAAGAATGCAAGCACTGGAGTACAGGGTCACCCACCCATTGCACAAGATGGCACACACAGATGCAATAATCATGCCTTTACACCCCTGTAGGACCCCTACCCAATGTCACCAGACAGGAGGTTCCGGACTGTCCACTTCCCCCACAGAAGAGGCCCACAGTGATGACAGCAGCTCTGTCCAACTGGATCAGGATGACTAGCCCGGCCCATCTGGGACCTCGGGACAGTCGGTTCCCCCTCACACTGGCACATGCTACCACAGAGCCTCCCCCCTCAGGAAACACCAGCACAGCACCCACCCAGCAGGCCCATCCCTCTGTCCCCAGGACACATCAAGCAGCAGTGTGTCCACCACTACAGGGAACCCATGCAAACCCACCAACCTGGTTCATGAGACAGAGGAACAGGAAAACAGGGTAACTGGGAGGACTGCTGTGCGACAGGGGGAGGACAGGCCCAGGGAACCCACTCTCCACGAGGCCCTCTCCAATGTCTTGGGAGTGTACCATCATTCCCAGAAGACGATGGCAACGCTACTGGACAAGTTTCAGGAGACCCAGCGGCTGCAGGAGGAACAGTATCTGGGGATCAGGGAGGAACTTAAGTCCATCAACACCACCCTGGTCACCATTGTAGGGGTGCTGAAGGACCTTGTGAACACCAGGAGGGATATTGTTTCATGAAAAGGGGCCCCTGACACTAGCCTGGATAATGAACAGCACACCACCTCTGCCGGCGCTAGTGGACAGGAGGCACCGCCACAGGAACACGACACCAGCACCCCACCCCCTGCAGATGGAGAACCATCCTGCAAAAGGTCCCTGAGATCCAGGACAAAGACAGAGAACAATGCCAAGTCCCACACCAGGAAATGAGACCACCCTGAATGTCATCCTTCTGTCCCACTTCATCACCCTGTCCATCCATCAACTGCCCTAGCTCCACTACCTATGCCCCTTTGGACAATGCACCTGTGAAACAAATAGACTGGACTCTGCCATGGACAATCCTCCACCATCACCCCTGTCCATTTTACAAACCCCTCCACTAATTTGCACTGAAATAAACACCCTTGAATCACAAAACAAGCTGGAGTCAGTCTGTGCTTTCACAAATGTGTATTTGCAATAACTAAGAAAAATAGCAATGCCGATTTTATTGTCAACATACCTATGTCACACAGCTCTAGTCCATGAGGTAATATAGCGGAGGTCACACAGTGGGACCCACATCTGTTAAATGGAAAGGCAAAGTGACAAGTCAGGGTCCATACACTGGGTGAAAGTGACAGACATATGATAGATCTAACAATGGTATGAGATGTGTGAGCCAGTGACGTCTTCTTACCTGTGTATCACTGGAAGTATTGCTGGATAATGTTGTTTCTGTTGTCGATATCCTCTTTTTCTGCCTCCTCTTCTTCACTGTCCACAGGCTCTACAGCTGCCACAAGACCTCCTTCTGGACCATCCTCCTGCAGAAAAGGCACCTGTTGTCACAAAGCCAGGTTGTGCAGCATACAGCAGGCCACGATGATCTGGCACACCTTCTTTGGTGAGTAGTAGAGAGAACCACCTGTCATGTGGAGGCACCGGAACCTGCCCTTGTCCTGGGATTTCTCACTGGGGTCAGTAACCATGACAGGTTGGGGTACCCAGAGTCACCTGCAAATGTCGAGGGACAACTGTTAGACACACACTAACCCTTAGGGACAACCCCAGACCCAGAAAACTATTCACACGGTATAGGGTACTATTACCTATTAGCCACACACGGTCCCTCTGGAGTTGCCCCATCACATAAGGGATGCTGCTATTCCTCAAAATGTAAGCGTCATGCACTGAGCCTGAAAACTTGGCATTCACATGGGAGATGTATTGGTTGTCCAGACACGCCATCTGCACATTCATTGAATGGTAGCTCTTCCGGTTTCTGTACACCTGTTCACTCCTGCGGGGGTACCAATGCCACATGTGTCCCATCAATGGCACCTATGTTGTTGGGGATATATCCCAGGGCATAGAAGTCACCTTTCACTGTGGGCAAATCCTCCACCTGAGTGAAAACGATGTAGCTGTGCATGTGTTTCAGCAGGGCAGACAACACTCTGGACAACACGTTAGAGAACATAGGCTGGGACATCCCTGATGCAATAGCCACTGTAGTTTGAGAAGACCCACTTGCCGGGAAATGGAGTACTGACAGGACCTGCACTAGAGGGCGCATTCCTGTGGGATGGCGGATAGCTGACAACTGGGCACACAGTTCATGGATTGTTGCACAATCAAGTCTGTAGGTGACTATTACATGTCTCTCTTCCATTGTCGACAGGTCCACCAGCAGTCTGTACACCAGAGGATGCCGCCATCTCCTCACCTGCCCCAGCGGACGTGCCCTGTGGACGAGAACAGCGAGCAGAGAGTCAGCCAACACTGAGGTATTACAAAAATTATTATTGCACACATTTGTCAATCTGCAATGTGCCTGTCACTGTGTGTATGAAAGGCCTAGATAGGTGTGACGCATTTAAAATGAATGCCATGTGGCCCCCTGAAATGGTGGATGCCTGACCTGTAAGGTGGGACAAGGGGATATGAGGTAACTGCGCTGGCGTTGTACACCGTCGCGGTAGGCGGTCGAAGACCGCGGTGCAATCCTGCATTGGTTAACATTGGACCCTATGGGTCCTAGGAGCCAATGACGATGTACGCCGGCGGTGACGGTATGCCGCGCCGTGGACGTGACCGCCATTTTCTGTTTGTTCACTCACTTGATACCTGACCTTCGACAGGAGAGGACCTACACTGCAAGAGCTGCTGTGACCTCAGTCTGGAAGAGACAATGGCTCATGTGTCTGGGGAAAGGGCCCCTGCCTTCACCTCAGAAGAGTTGGAGAAGTTAGTGGATGGGGTCCTCCCCCAGTACACGCTACTCTACGGTCCACCAGACAAACAGGTGAGTACACTGTGAGCATGCTGTATGGGCAATGGCTGTTTGGAGTGGTGTGGATGGAAGATACAGGGGGAGGACTGAGGCCTGCCTGAGCGGACGGTAAGTGTATGTGCGTCAGGGCAAGGGTGGGAACGTGGGTCAATGACTGTGATGGTCCAGACGGTTAAAGATTTTCCTTTTCCCCTGTACTATTCCTTTAGGTCAGTGCCCACCAGAAGAAGGATATTTGGCGTGCCATCGCATAGGAATTCCGGACCCTGGGGGTCCACCACAGACGGAGCACCCACTGCCGTAAAAGATGTGAGGATGTTCGCCGCTGGAGCAAGAAGATGGCAGAGGCCCAGCTGGGGATGGCCTCCCAACGTGGGAGGGGTGTCCGTCGCACCATGACCCCCCTGATGTTCCAGATCCTGGCGGTGGCCTATCTGGAGTTGGATGGGCGCTTGAGGGCATCTCAGCAGCCACAAGAGGGTGAGTACAGTCACATCCATCTGACTCTGCGCGCATTATGAGGTGTCTGGGTGGGGGAGGTGGACTGTGGGTTCCCCTAGGCCAGGGCGAATTTTTTAGGCAAGGTCCCTTCATGAGGCAGGCTATGTGGCACCCCAACCCCACCAGTGGTAAGAGGCAACTACACCTAGTCAGGCTCCTGTGACTTCCATGTGTGCAGCAATCGGGCATAGGCCTTGTACCCCATGTCCCTGTGATTAATTAGGGAACTCTAAGTGCATGGCGTAGTGCAGAGGGCTGCTGTGTCTGTAGTGTCCGCCAACGGTATTGGTATTGCATGCACTGAACATGTCTTTCTTCTGTCTCCCCCCCCCCTTTTGTGGTCTCCCTGTTCTTGTGTGCATTAGCATTATCAGGCGGAGGAGCAGTGGCACCGGAGCAGGAGGGAGCTGCATCCCACATGGCCCTGGAGGGCGAGACAACGGAGTCTGAAGCCACCAGTGGGACGGAGGGTGAGGGGAGCTCCACGGTGGGGACAGGAGGTGACATCAGTGACAGCGACTCTTCCTCTGATGGGAGCTCCCTTGCTGTGGCGGGCCCCTCTGTGCCCCCTGCACCACCCCCCCCTACCAGCACCGCCCTCCCAGCAGCCCCTCAACGTGTGCCCGTGGCCGCTCACCCAGGAGTGTGGGCATCTCCTTTCCCCCAGGCACCTCAGGACCTGCCCCAGTCAGCCCTGATGCCCTCAGTGAGGAGGCTATTGACCTCCTGAGATCCCTCACTGTTGGGCAGTCTATCATTCTGAATGCCATCCATGGTGTAGAGAGGCAGTTGCAACAAACAAATGCATACCTGGAGGGCATTCATTCTGGCCAGGCAGCCCAACAGAGAGTATTTCAGGCTCTGGCCTCAGCACTGATGGCAGCGATTGTCCCTGTGTCCAGCCTCCCCCCTCTAACTTCCTCCACCCAGACCCAATCCCCTGTACCTCAGCCTATCCCAAGCACACCATCAGACCAGCATGCACACACCTCAGCACACAAAGGCGGCTCTGTCAAACATGAGCACCACACATCCCACAGGCACTCACACAAGCATCATACCCATGCACAGATACCAACATCCACTGCCTCCAATGTGTCCCCCTCCTCCATGTCTCCCTCCTCCCTCCCTGTCTCATCTCCACTCACACCTGCATGCACTACATCTTCAGCCACTACCTCCATCACCAGCACGCCATCACCACACACCGCTCACGTGCACTCACCACCCCCACTACCATTCACACATCCCCTGTGTCCTCTACCAGTGTGTCTGTGAGCCCTCCTCCCAAAGTACACAAACGCAGCCACACACCCACCCAACAGCCATCCAGCTCACAACAACCTCCAGCCCATGCACCTTCACCGAAAGTCAGCAAACGTACACTTCCTACAACCACTACCTCTTCCTCCACTCCCAAACCCCCTCCATCTACCCGTCCCAGTGTGTCTAAAAAGCTTTTCCTGTCTAATATTGACTTCTTCCCTACACCTCCCTTCCCGTCCTTCCCCTAGGGCCCGCCTTTCCAGGTCCCAACCCAGCACCTCAGCCACCACATCACCGGGCACAGTGGTGGCAGCAACTGTGGGCTTTTGGAGTGTGCCAAGCAACAGGGCTGCCAGTGTTCCACGGAGCGAGGGCAAGGACATTCTGCCACCTCCAAAAGTAAAAAAGTTGCTCACATCCCAGAGGGAGAAGGCGAAAACTCCTGCCACCAAGGGCTCAGGCAAAACAAAAGTGGACAGTGGCAAGACAGCTGCGCCACCATCCAAGGTGGGGAAGAGCCAGAAAATCAAGGGCAGGTCCACATCGACGCCAACCTGCACGGCGGACAAGACTGCCACCAGCACCGCCACCTGCACCGCCACCTGCACCGCCACCAGCACTGCAGTCATTGAGCCCGCCACCAGCACGGCAGTCACTGAGCCCGCCATCAGCACCGTCGCCACAAAGACTGCCACCAGCACCGCCGCCACAAAGACTTCCACCAGCACCGCCACACAGAGCCCACCGCCAGCACTGATGCCACAGAGCCCGCCGCCAGCACCGATGCCACAGAGCCCGCTGCCAGCACAGATGCCACAGAGCCTGCCGCCAGCACCGATGCCACAGAGTCCGCAGCAAGCACTGATGCCACTGACACCGCCACCAGCAACATCCTGAGCCAGTGGCACCACCGCAGACATGGCTGCCATCCCCATTGGTCAGTCGTACGAGGCTGGTGGTCAGTTTCAGGAGCGTGGGCAGCTTGCATGCTGCACCACCGTCAGTGGAGTATCACATCCACTACCTCAGTCCTTGGCAGGATAAAGCACTCTGTCCACAAAGCCCCCTCCCAGTGGAAAAAGGCATCCACTACCTCAGTCCTTGGCAGGGTGAAGCACTTTGGGCACAAAGCCCCCTCCAGAACCAGTGGAGTATGACATCCACTACCTCAGTCCATGTCAGGATGAAGCACTCTGGGCACAAAGACCCCTCCAGAACCAGTGGAGACTGTTATCCACTTGAGAGACTTGGCTTTGCACTCCCCAGGATAGAGCAGTGGGCAACCCACCCACTTGAGAGACTTGAGGGACTGTGGCTCTGCACTCCCCAGGATGAGCAGTGGGCAACCCACCCACTGGAGAGACTTGAGAGACTGTGGCTTTGCACACCCCAGGATACAGCAGTGGGCAACCCACCCACTTGAGAGACTTCTGAGACTGTGGCTTTGCACTCCCCTGGATACAGCAGTGGGCAACCCACCCATTTGAGAGACTTGAGAGACTGTGGCTTTGCACTCCCCAGGATAGAGCAGTGGGCAACCCACTCACTTGAGAGACTTGGGAGACCGTGGCTTTGCACTCCCCAGGATACAGCAGTGGGCATGGGGCCCCCTCGTGGAGCTGGCGTTGTGCACTCATACGGCTGAGGTGCCCCCCTTCCCTTCCCCCTGAGGTTCCTGTTTCATTTCGATCTGATGCCCCTGCAGTGTTCTCTCCGTTTGGAGTCTGGTATCGAGTGTGGGCCTCGCCCATGCATTTTGGGCCCAGTGGTCCAAGGACTATAAATGGTGCACTATCCGGACTTGTGTAGTTGGTGTACATAATTGTTTATACTGTATTTCAAGTTTTGATTAATGGATTTTTATTTATTACAATCGTCCAACTCATTTCCTTTTGTCCTTGCGTTCTTGAAGGGGGGGTGGAGGGGTGTTAATGTAATGTCGCAGCATGTATTTGTGTGTATGTTGTTGTGGGTGAGGGTGGGGGTGGGGGTGTTGCGTGTGTGTGTCACTTTCTTTTCCCTCCCCTCTCCCCCTCCCCTGTGTTGCAGGTGCAGTACTCACCGTGCTTGTTGCCGCCGTCTTTCGTGCTCCTGATAGAGGAGCAGGAATACCATTGCAGGGAGTATTTGGAGTTCTGGCTCCATGGCGCCCTGGTTCCTCGTGGAATGTGTAGAGGTGAGTGTTTTCCCTTCCAAGTCCTGTTTCCGCCCTGTTTTTGTTCGCGTTGGTTCCACCCCGAAAAGGTGGCAGATTGGCCTCTCATATTAGTGTGGGCGGTACATTGTCTTCAGCCTGTCTGTTGGCGGTGACCGCCGCAGTGCTTGTTTCTACCGCTGTGGCGGTCGGAGTGTTAAAGTGGCTTTCTATGTTGGCAGTTTCCGCCACGGTCGTGATTCCATTTTTTTTACCGCCGGCCTGTTGGCGGTCTTACTGCCACTTTAACACCGACCGCCAGGGTTGTAATGAGGGCCTATATGTCTTACCTTAACCATACACTGCACCCTGCCCTTGGGGCTACCTAGGGCCTACCTTAGGGGTGTCTTACATGTAAGAAAAGGGAAGGTTTAGGCCTGGCAAGTGGGTACACTAGCCAAGTCGAATTTACAGTTAAAAACTGCACACACAGACACTGCAGTGGCAGGTCTGAGACATGATTACAGAGCTACTTATGTGGGTGGCACAACCAGTGCTGCAGGCCCACTAGTAGCATTTGGTTTACAGGCCCTGGGCACCTCTAGTGCACTCTACTAGGGACTTACTAGTAAATCAAATATGCCAATCATGGATGAACCAATTGCAAATACATTTTGTAAAGGAGCACTTGCAGTTTAGCACTGGTTAGCAGTGGTAAAGTGCCCAGAGTAACAAAAACCGGATAAATTACTTAGCTACACCAAAAATATGGATTTTATTAGTTATGTTCTCTTATGGGGCTTTTCCTTTCTCTTCTGGTGTAGCTAAGTAATTTATCTTTTTAATCTGTGCACATTGGTGATTTTTTGGGTGAACAGGAGTGGTTGTGCACCCCTGGTGGTCTGTGTTGAAAAGGTAAGCACTATCAGTGTAGTTATAATTTGATATGTTGTATATACAGGCACTGTTCTTGATGTCCTGAGGAGGCCAGATTTATAAAGGCTGAAACGCGTCGACTACAACAGTGGAGAATGCATGTTGGAATTTTCGAAAAGTTGGATGTTAAAAACCTTGGATTGAATCAGATATATTTTTACCAGCGATGGACTGTTGGCTGATGGACGATAACCCCCTTTCATTATTTGCATTACCTCTATGTAATACTGCTTGCCACTGAATGGTTAAGCAGCTTATAGGTTAATATATAACGGTGCTTAAAGGAATTACTGCCTCATATGTTTTTAACATTGTTTTGTATTGTATAGCACTTCAACAATGGTTTTTGTCTTTTTAGATTTTTGTTTGTATAACTCATTTGATGATTATAAGGCGTGTTTGTTAGTTGTCACATAGATGCAAGAGTGTGACTTGTAGACACTAAGCATAATTTAATTTAACTGATTTAACTTGAATAAAGAAATAACTTTTCAGTGAATAATTTATGTTTTCACTGTGGTACTTGGTGGTGTATCTATCCCTACTGGATATTTGTATTTTGGTTCTGTTTTTGTCCGTGGTCCAGTAGGGTTAAAGGGCTTCCCCTCTTTGTTTATTCCTTTAATTTGCATCAGTTGATGCAGGGGCTTTTTGGTACATTTTTAGTACCTAGAGGCTATTCTTAAGCCTACAAAGGTGGTATTACAGCTTAGTGTCTCCAGGTCCCCCTCGTTGATCACCCCACAAACATGACTGAACCCTATATGGTTAGCTACACGGAGGCTCAAATAAATACATTATTGGGTAATCATTCTCTGCTTAGTGGGGAACAGTTAACCCCTATCCCCACTAACGTAGATAAAATTGAAAGATTAAAGCAGCTTAAAAAGAAAAATGTCAGAACTCAACTCCACGCACAATTTCTTCTCGAACATTTGAAGAATAATACTATCCCTGTAGGCTTACAAGTTAGAAACATTCCAGTGATTTTCGTGTTGGATAAACCTTACTTACTGCAATTTAGTGGTGTAGGCACCGAATGCTCTTGCGACTGGCTGGCTCTTTCCATTGAAACTGCCTTACGGATAAGTGAAACTGAACTGAAAGAAATTGAATTGTTGGAACTTTAAATTTATCAAGACCAAACAATTCAAGATGTGAGACAGCTACTAGAATCAACGAATAAGATAATTTCTGAGTTTAAAACTTGTACTATAAATCAGAAAACATCAAAAGTAGCTACAGACATTAAGAACTTTAAAATAGAGGATGTTTATCCTTTTTTGAAAGACGACTTCTATAAGTATAACAATCCTAGTAAATTGAACCTACAGTTCCAAACCAGATCACGTAGGAGATTCATTACTTTCTCTGATACCTCTTCGGATTCTGATACAGAACATTTCTCAGATACTTACGCTGGACCCCAACATCCTACAGCTCAACCTTTTTTTGGCAGAGGTGCACGCAGAGGGAGAGGGGGCGGTCTACGAGGCAGATTCCAATATCAAGATCAAAACAGAGACTTATACACGCAACAAGGGGAATTTCGCACCAGGAAGAGAACGTACAGAAGATAACTGCCTATAGCCGGGATCGGATACCTGTCTACAACTTGTCTAAATATAATTGATCAGAAATGGAATATGAGGTACTAAACAAGGGACTTTTTTTTGTTCCAACTAAACTACAAGATCCTGTTGACACCAAAACTGAAGTCTTGCAGTTCTTACGTAAAGTGAGACTACGTGCCTTTTTTCGCAATAAATCTGATGATAGATTTTGTAATGAGGACAATGTTAGTGGCTTACATCCAAAATCTACATTTTGCCCTGACACTACCAGTATGCCACATGAAATCCAGCTCTTTGAAGATGTGGTTTTATGGGAAATTGATTCATTGAACAATACTAAAATTTCCTTTATAACTAATTGCACTAAGGAAGAAAAGAATGCTATCTATTCCTTGTCACAAAATGACAGTATGATCATTAAGCCAGCAGATAAAGGTGGAGGTATTGTCATATTGGACAAGGATAAATACAGTATGGAAGTGCGATGCCAATTAGGCAATACAGAACATTATCGCCTGATTATTGATGACCCTATACCCAGACTGAAAACTACTATTATAGCAATTCAAGATGAAGCATTAAGAGAAGGATGGATATGTAAAGGAGAGTATGACTTTTTAAATCAAAGTCAATCACCTCTTCTTTATATTCTCCCTAAGATTCATAAAGACATTAATAATCCTCCAGGGAGACCGATAATTACAGCCTGTGAGTCTATTTTAGAGCCTCTGGCACAATACGTAGATTTCTTTCTAAAACCACTAGTATATAATACCAAAGCATATATACGGGACTCCATTCACATGATTATTAAACTTGAGGGTAGTTCATTTGATGAAAGAACACAACTACTAGTCACTTTAGATATAGAAGCACTATACACAAACATCCCAAAAAATGAGGCATTAGAAATAATGAAGATTTATTTAGATGAGAAAACTGGCCCTCATAACGTACCTACTTTTTTGATAGTAAGTTTGGCTACGCTGTGCTTAAAAAACAATGTTTTCACCTTTCACAACGATATGTACTTACAAATCAAAGGTGTAGCAATGGGTTGCAACTTTGCTCCCGAAATTGCAAACTTAGTGATTCCCTATTTTAAAGATAAATGGATTTATGATATAAACAACCCCTTTCAAAAACATACTAAAAAGTGGTTACGCTATATTGATGATAATTTTATGATCTGGGAAGGCGATCTGCATGCACTTTCTACCTTCCACCACTGGATTAACTATTTGACACCTGACCTGAATTTCTCGTTGGCTTCTGACTGCAAACGTATTAATTTTGGGGATTTATGGATTCAATCAAATGATGGTTGTATTTCTGTTAGTCTATATAAAAAACCTACTGACAGAAATAATCTATTGCATTTTTCAAATAATCACCCTAGTACTCTTAAGGAGAACTTGCCTTATGGTCAATTCCTGCATATACGCAGGAATTGTTCCAATAAAGAAGACTATTTTGAAAATTCAGAGGCACTGATATCAAGGTTGTTAGATAGAGGGTTTCTGAAGAAAATCGTCAAAGGAGCTTGCAAGCGGGCATGGTACACCCCTTGAGAACATTAACCCCTGTGAACCCCTAAGCAAAAAAACAAGGAGTGTCCTCTAACGTGTGTACTTACATATAATCCTAAGGCCAATCAAGTCAGAGCTATTATTGAAAGGTACTGGAAATTACTTTATCCAGTAGGGCTAAAAAAAAACGTATTTGCATTTAAAAGAGGCCGTAATATTTATGATGCTTTAGTACATGCACCTTTTACTTCAAATACAAAGAAAAGATTGGATTTGAGAAGTATGCTAGACTTACCACCAATCATTGGCCATTTTCAATGCAATAATTGTCTGGCTTGTAAATATACAGAGAAGAGCAAGGATATAGAAGTAAATGGTAAAATTCATCACCAACTTCGATTCTCAAATTGTAATACACGAAACGTGATCTACTGTATTACTTGTCCCTGCTCCCTTCCATATATAGGCCAGACCACACAGCCAGTTAAAACACGCATCCTACAACACATGTCTAGGATCAGGTGTGTAGTACATGGTGCTCCATTGGTTGATCACTACATTGAAAAAAATCATAGACCTGAAGATTTCAAATGGTCTATACGTTATGTGGTGGAAAAAACAAAAACAGGAAGATAGATAGCTTCCATTCTGGATAGAATGGAGGCACGTTTGATTGAAAGATTTGGGACTGCTAACAAGGGGTTAAACCTTTCGGCGGAAACGTAGTCTTTAATTAAGGTGTAACACATATTTATTGGTATTATGGATGTTTTCTTTGCTGAGCACAGAAATGCTATTCATTTTCTTGCTTTCTTATTTTGATATGTGGATGGAGTTTGTTTACTTTATTATACTTTGCTTTGTTATCTGAGTTAGGGATTATACATTTAAAGATGGTCGCCCCTCTAACCTTGGTTGTATTTCAATTTCTTCAACATCAGTAGTCTGTTTTCTATCTTAGGCGCTCGTGCACGCCGCCAGAGCGTTCTTCCTGATAGTGGCTTTTAGATTCATTGCTAGAGGCTTACCGCGCTTGCCGCTGATCTATTGCAGAATGCTGGTTAAGTGTGGTTTGATTCTGTCATATGAAATTTGATTAGGTAAGTGCAGAATAGCTCTGTTATTTATCTGGGAGCATATTTTGAATTTATATAATGATAAATGTTGCCACAATGTTTTCTTTTTTAGATTGGTTGTTATCCTTGCGATGTATTTAACTTTTGACCGCTACATTCAGTAATTACAACCTAACAAGGTTAGTTCCTCTGGCTATGCGCTCTGGCACCTTCTAATTGCAATTTTTTTTTTTAAACATCACTTTTGGGGAGTTTTCTATGTTTTGGCTTTTTCCGTCGGACTTTAGAACTATGTAAATATGTAAAATAGGTAATCCTCAAGATGCACTTGTAACATAAATGGATTTTATTAGTTATGTTATTTTATGGGGCTTTGCCTTTCTCTTTTGGTGTAGCTAAGTAATTTATCTTTATAATCTGTGCACATTGGTGATTTTTAGGGTGAACAAGAGTGGTTGCGCACCCCTGGTGGTCTGTGTTGTCAAAGTGAGCACTATCAGTGTAGTTATAATTTGATATGTTGTATATACAGGCACTGTTCTTGATGTCCTGAGGAGGCCAGATTTATAAAGGCCGAAATGCGTTGACTACAACAGTGGAGGAATGCATGTTGGAATTTTCAAAAAGTTGGATGTTAAAAACGTTGGATTGTATCGGATATATGTTTACCAGCGATAGACTGTTGGCTGATGGACGATACGCCCTTTTGATTATTTGCATTACCTCTATGTAATACTGCTTGCCACTAAATGGTTTAGCAGCTTATAGGTTAATATATTACTGTGCTTAAAGGAATTACTGCCTCATATGTTTTTAACATTGTTTTGTTATGTATAGCACTTCAACAATGGTTTTTGTCTTTTTAGGTTTTTGTTTGTATAACTCATTTGATGATTATAAGGCTTGTTTGTTAGTTGTCCACAGATGCAAGAGTGTGACTTGTAGACACTAAGCATAATTTAATTTAACTGATTTAACCTGAATAAAGAAATAACTTTTCAGTGAATAATTTATGTTTTCACTGCGGTTCTTGGTGGTGTATCTATCCCTACTGGATATTTGTATTTTGGTTAGGTTTATTTTCAATGGCATTTGCCCTCACTCTGGAACATGTACTGCAGTTTCTGGCAGCTTCCCTCCTTGGAAGTTAGCTCATGGAGCAGCGCCAAGCTGGTGGCTTTGCATGGCTGGCTGAGGCTGGAGTGGTGTCTGTCTGGTGCATGTACCGCTCAAAGGGCGCGGAGGCCAATAACCCACAGCACTAGAGCACCATCAGGATCTGATGAGGGGGCAGCATGGAGACCTCGAACCCCTACTCTGAGTGAGTGGCCTCTGACACCGCCTTGGAAGCTACCACTGTCTGTTGCAAGGATACTGCTTCTAGCTGCAGATGGGAGGGGTCTGTACAAAGGATAGAGTTCCAAGCTAAGGATGTGACATTGTGGCAAAAGGTGTTATGTTCCAGGGATAGAATTCTGTGCCTAGGGGGTTCTGTGCCAGGGACAGGATATGAGGGGTGGGTGGACTTCCGTAGAGTAAATCTCCACAAGCTCTGCCCACCCCTACTTAAAAAGTAGGACATGTGCTTTTAAATTTTACATGTCCTGGTAGTAAAAAACTCTTAAATTCATTGTTCAGTACTGCAAGGCCTACCTCTCCCAAAGGATAACATTTTAGGTACCTTACTACATTTTATAAGTTTAATTTCCAAATGGGAGTAGGTAAAAACTTCAGGTTTGGTGTCTCTGGAACCCTAATTCAAAATCCTGTCATATGCTGAGGTTGGATTTTAAATTACAGTTTTGAAAATGCACTTTTAGAAAGTTGTCATTTTCCTGCATTGGCCATTTAGTGCCTGTAGTGCTGAGCTGCAAAAGAACTGTCACTCTGCCAGACTGCTGCTCCGCTGGACACCTGCCTTGCTGTGCTGCTGCTTTACTGTACTGACCTTCTGCCTGCTGCCCTCCTGCCTGGGTGAGAAGGGCTGGACCTGCATTTCTTGAATCCAGAAACCAGAGTGAATCCAATGGGTGCTTGGCTAGTCTCCTGACTTGGGCCGCATGGACAGAAAGCAACAACAACCTTGCTCTTACACCTGGACTCTGCCATCTGTGAATCTACCCTGCCAAGTGGAGTCACCCCAGTCCTGGCCCCATGGAAGTGGGCCTAAGGTGCTTTGCCAGCCTTTGTTGACCTATCAGAACCAATGCATTGCCCCTGCGTCATGGCTCAACTCCTAGCAGAACAGCTGCATCACTAGTGCTCCGTGGATTGGAACTGCTGCAAAGACCTGCATTGCATTGCAGCCTGTTGTCACATTGGACCCACTGCAGCGCATCTTTGTCACAAGCTCTCACATCTCTCACCAACAGCAGTCTCAATGACGACACCTGACTCAATTTGGCAGACTCACAACTCCACAGGACCGACGCATTACCCCAATTGTGCAACGCATCCTGGACTCCGGACTTTACAATGCAAGCCCTCAGCAACAGTGTCTCCAATGATGATGCAGCAGAACGTCACACCGCAGATTCTTTGCTTCTCAGAACTGACACATCACTTTGGCTGTGTGACGCATCTTCGACCCGGATCCTGCATCGCTGCGCAAACTAGAGGTTAAGGTTGAGCAGGCCAACTGAGTCCCTGTAGCCAATACCCACTCCATCACAGACAGACTGAACTTGTGACTTTGTCCCAGTCTGGCATGACCAGATATCTACAGTTGCCACTATAAGCCTTTTGTGCACTATTTTTACTAAAAGGCTTTAACATTGAATATCTCCAGTTTTACTGATTTTTTTGTCATTTCCGTTTTGTTTTACTTATTACAAATTACTCTAGTTTCTAAACCTGTTGTGGGCTTCTGTAGGCATGTTTTTTCACTGTGTTACTGTTGGAAGTGTTGCACAAACACTTTACACATTGCCTCTGAACTAAGCCTGACTGCTCTGTGCCAAGCTACCCGAGGGTTGAGTAAAGGTTAATTTAGAGGTTGCTTGTGACCAGTGCCAGCCTTAGGGGTGTGAGTACCGTGTGGTCACACAGGGACCACAACCTAGGGGTCCTTAAAATGTCTCAGAAGATTTCACAGAAATGTACCATTGATGTCAGAGTGCCTGCACCGCAGCGCCAGTGCTCTCGTTGGCCAGCACTCCCAGCTGAAGAAGAGCTGGGTACAGTCAGCTATGGAGGCACCAACAGAATAATGGGGCAAGGAGGTGGAAGAGAGTGTGTGCACCTCAGAAGCCATGTAAACTGTACTTGTTAACATTCTACTAAAATAAAATGATTAGCAATGAAAAACGATTTGACTTGTGTCATGGGGGGCCTGTACAGTAGACTCTGCACAGGGCCCAAAATATTCTAATGCTGGCACATCCTGTGACTTCGTCCTGAGAAGAATTGTGGTTGCTCCTTGAGAAGGGTTTCACCTCCGTCAAACAGTAACCTAATTTCTTACATTAGGTAACAAAATTGCAATAATGGAAGTGCAATAATTATCACATATTAAAAGCTTAGGCATTTAAATTAGCTCACAGAATGCAGCTTTTAAGACCACAATATGCATGTACCATTATTCACCAGGCAGGTTCTCCCAGTACATTTCAGCAGATTTGGATTGTAGAAAATTACAGAGGAAAATAGCAGGTGTCAAGTATTGCAAAACTTGTAATGCCGATCCTGTGCAAATTGAAATTTGTGCAGGGATTGTTAGACAATAAGCCATTCGTAATGATGGCTTCTGTATGTCTTTGCATACAATTAGATGCAGATGACAGGCTAATTTCATTTTGTGTAATAGGTGCTGTTTGCAAAAATGAAACACCTAATAGGAACAAGAAATATGAAAATATCCAAACTAGGGCACACTATAATAGTCCATAATATTCTTAGTGGTTGGAGACAACAGTTCAAAGTAAGTATGAAGTGGAAATTCTTTATTTTTCCTTCAATAGTTCATGAAGAGGACAGATATCATAAGGTGTGCCCTAGTTTGGATATTATCATGTTTCAATGTGTTTTTTGATTTTTTCAATTGACACTTTTGCATTCTTGGTGGCTGTTTGCTCACTAGTGTTGGCACCTGTTGGAGTACCATTACTGATTGGTACACGTCATTTGCTATAGCTTACTTTACCGATACAATTTGGAGGTGCGAACCTGCTACACAGCCACCTTCTTGTGTCTCAAAGGAACAAGAAATACTCAGTTTCACCCACCCCAATAGAAAATACTAGAGCTGCATCAATATTCAAACTTTTGCTTTCTCTGAAGATTCTAAGGGCCAGATGTATCAAACATTTTTGCGATCGCAAACGGACGAATGGGCCGTTTGCGATTGCAAAAATGCAATTTTGGTATGTATCAAGTCCACTTTGCGATTCAGCAACTTGTTACTGAATTGAAAATTGGATTTGCGACTACATACTGATTAGGTATTAGGAAGGGGCGTGTCAAGGGCATCCCTTCCTAATACCGAATCGCAGAGGTATGTATGATTGTTTTGAGACCATGAATGCGGTCAGAAAACAAACCCATTTGCAAAGGGGAAGGGGTCCACAAGGGACCCCTTCCCCTTTGTGAATGCATGCAAAAACGGACCACTGACTACTCTTAAAAAGTTAAAAGAAAACTTTTCATTTTACATTTTTAAACGCAAACGGGCTGCATTTAAAATAAAAGATTGCTTTATTGAAACGTAATAACAGACATGGTGGTCTGCTGAGCCCAGCAGGCCACCATCCCTGTGATAGTAGCCATTCACAATGGCTCGCAAATTGCGACCTACCTCATGAATATTAATGAGGTAGGTCCATTTGCGAGCCCTTGCGAATCGCAGTATGAAACTCATGGAGTTTCATACATTTCAATAGCGATTACTTAATTGAGATTCGCAAAACATTGCAATTAGGTAATCGCTATTGTTAAGAACGATACATCTGGCCCTAAATGTCTTGGAAACTTTGTCAGTCTTTGTAACCTTTATGAGGTTTACAAAGTTTAAGTATACCAAATAAATGGGGAAAAAAACTTTTGCTGAAAGTCACTCCACTAAAACATTACTTCTAGAAGAAAAAGTATAAGCCATAAACGTTTTTTTGCAAGAAATTGTTCAGCTCAGAAAATGTGTTGCAAGTGAACATGGTGAAATTAGCAGATTTCGAACCTAGCACGAAGTTTACTAACATCTCTTAAATTATAGATTGACATTTGAAACTTTTCTCAACCCATCTGCCGACCTTTTCGTCTTTATCTGCAGAACTATGCCAGAAATTCATAATAACATTTCGATTCCTTTTCTTCAATGTCCTACATCCACCCCAGGCACCAAGAGGAACCTCCAGCAGAGCTAACAGTACATACAGTAGTAAACATAAATCATAGATAAATTTAACAAAACAGGCCTATTTGTTGAATGAATTCTTATCCTAAATCATGGGTACTCGCAAACATTTTCTAGAGCGCCAAAAAGTTTGGCGTGTCATGTGATCGAGGGCCACATAGATGCCAGCAGGGTGCCAGGTGTTGTCCATGTATAATAGCAAATCCGGCCACTCAAATAGTGAACATAACAACTGACTTGTCTCCTAGTTCATGGGGGAAACATGAATTTCTTTAAATTCATGTTTGCAAACTATGACTAAGGCAAAACGTTTCTGCATGTTAAACAAGTGCACTTTTTTTTATTTTTGTAGAGACTTTCACATTTTTTTCACATATGGTGCAAGATTCTTTAAAAAATAATGTTTTTCTAAAGTTAGGTGGTGCAGGACACCTTTACTTCTTTTTTCTGACTTTAGTTAATGTGTTAGTTTAGTTGAAAATAATGGCTTGCCCTTTTAGTTAAAATCTTTTGGAGTATTAGTGCTCCCTCAAGGAAACAGCAGCTCTTTGTTGCTGTTTACCATGGGGCCGCGTTTAAAGTCAGGAGGGCCGCATGAGGCACCGGGGCCGTACTTTGAGTATCACTGTCCTAAATGGTGCCCCTCAATGGGTCTTCTTTTATCGACATCAAAATCATGAACGGCTGGTTGCGAACAACCAAACATGCACGAGGGCCTGAAACAGATTAGACTCTTGAAGCCACCAGACCAGGGGCGGTTCCCTAGCAGCGACAGGATTGCTGGGGACCCTGTGCTGGTGTCCCAGTAAATGCTGGGACTCCACATGGAGGGAAAAGGAGCGCGCGGCGCCAGGACACGGAGGGCGGTAAGTTGTTTTTTTTTTTTTTTCTTCTTCCCCTCCCCCCCACGACCATTCCCTTGCGATTCGCGGCGGTCGCCGCAAAAATATTCATATGAAGTTATTTTCATGGTATGTATTTAATCAAAGTGGGGCTGTGGCTAACCTGTAATAATTTCCGAGTATCTGCAACATAATCACATTCCTGCCATGTCAGGCTCACTAAGGGTGAGAACAAGAAGCGCCAAGCTGTGTGGGCAGAGAACCTTCCAGAACGCACCTATTTCTTTTACTGATAACGAGAGGTAATGAGAGCACAGGAAGTCTGCTACATCACAGCCAATAAAACACGATGCTACCAAAACAAAATAACTTAATGCAAAATAAAATACTTTTAAATGTAAATAACATAACGAAATGAAAACAGAAATGCATTAAACTATTGACTATCTCCCCAATCCTCATAAACCTCTTTTTTAAATGCTGACATATTTTTCAGCGAATTTCGTCTCTTATCTTTAGAGAATGGAAAGTATTTCAGACCCTCCCAGTTAAAGCAACCTTCTTCAGCTGTTTGTACGTAAACAATTTAACGGTTTGCAAGATTTCTCTGTAAACTCCAGTGGACGTTGTTTTTGGAATTCTGTTTGGTCATAATATTTAGAGCCACATCCTGATATGAAAGGTGGCCGGTGAGAGCAGCGCACAGATGTTTGCCCGCGCGATCTGAGCCAGGGTTTTCCAAAGAATGAATAAACGTGTTACGCAAGCTGTTTGTAAAGTGGTTTCAGCTAAATGTCACATGTAAAACTGCACAGACTTGTTCTGCCCAAGGTGTTTAAATTAGTAGTAACAACGCTTTTGAAATAGGATGCCAAATTTGCTTTTAAACTTCCTTAACCGATGTCCGTAAAATAACTTTGGATTCACGTTTATATTAGGTCGCATACTTGTGCCACAAAGTGTGTATTAAGACGCAGAAAAAAGGGCATCCTTGCTTCTGGTAGCGAGGGTTTATTGTATCTTACCTGAGCAGCAACATTCTAAAATATTGACCCACTTTGAAGATGGGCAGACCTGAATTATGGAAATAGTTCCACCACATGGAAAATGACTGAGGAGAAAATGCGAAACAACTCTGCCTTCTGGTGACGTCACTAATTTTCAGAGGTGGTTTCATGACTGGTGGATCACGCACAAGGATTCGTGTCATCGTTTTCCATTTTACCTGCTCAAGTTACAATTTACACTACAATCTGTTCAAGGGCTGTATTTCATTCTTGTTTGATGTGATATTGTTTTTCGTCCATTGCTATAACCCGTTGTCAGTTACGACGCAACATCTTCCATTTTTCTTGTTTTCCCTTCTTTTTCTAAGGTATTCTTGACACATGACACAAGCACACGCTCGATAATTGTCATATGGAATTATTAGTGTTTTACCAAGCTACATTAGTAACATTTAATTAGGTTAGTATACATATCATACATACTATATCATTTATACATGTTGTACATTTCTTTAAATATAAAGCTTGCAAACAATTGACCATTTGTATAAATCAAAGTTTCTCCCTAAATGTTCTCAATACATATGAACCAGACTCAAATTGTTCTAACTTTTCCTTTTCAGTCATCCTCTTTCTCTGGAATCATATCCAACAGTCTAGCACGTTTTCAAAGCTGTAAAATCAATACATTGATCCATTAGTATCATAATCTTAAACAAAAAGGTGTGATTATTTGTGTGCCTGGCCCCATTAGACACACCTAATGACGGTCGTTTTCCATAGGAAAAGTTTTTTCTTTTGCCAGTAACTTTTCAAGAATCTTCACAATTTTTCAAAACTAGTTTGACAGTCAGTACAGCTGCTGTGTTGAAAGTTTCAGGGTGATTTATCAAGCAGAGGCTGAGAAGAAGGGGAGTCCCAAAACACGGGTACCCCATTCAATTTCCAAAGGGATTTTCAGACACAACTACAGCCCGCACCATAGACAAAATTACATCAGAAGCAGCAGGAAGCTAGATCTTGGTCCAGGAAGATCCTTTTTGTGTTTGGTGTAAATCCGTTCAGCAGTTTTGGAGATATTAAAGAAAAAAATGTATGTATCTAGAGACCGGAGGACCTTCAACCAGGAAGTGGTGGCAGCCATTTCCAAGTCCCAAGAAAAAATGTAAAAAGAATCCCACAGGAACTCCACCTGGGGCCAAAAGTGCAGTTTTCTGTGATTGTTTTGTTTATGCCCCCCAGTAGGCCAGGTCCTGGGGGGGGGAGGGGGAATAAATATTCTTGGGGGAGGGGGTGCACTTAGCTACCCTCCCCATGCCAATTCTGGCCCCTGGGCCCATCCTCATCGATGAATGAGAGGAGGCATGAGGCTCCCCTCCCGGGCCGATTTTTGCCCCCAGGGACCCCATCTCCTGGGGCCTAAAAATGTTGGTAATAGGAGAGTGGCCATACGACCCTCCTCCTGGAGCCATTAATGGTCCTGGGGACACCATCCCCAAGGATGGCTCCTGATATGTGCCAGGGTGCCCACCCCTGGGACATGGTGTTTGGGCAGGGAAACCAATTTCAAAGCTCCTGCCAAGAGAGAGCAAATAAAAAGTCTGCTCCGAGCTGGTGGGAGCTTAGAAATGTTCCTGCCAGCTGGGAACAGATTTTAGATATGTTTCCCTGCCCACAGTGATGCAGGCAGGGAAAGAGATCTGAAAATTGCTCCCACTTGTAGGGAGCAACATTTTTAGCTGCTCTCTGTGGGGGGTGAGCAATGATGTCTCCTGCTGGATATGGGGAGCTGGCGAGGGGCCTTGGGGCCCCCCTATGGCCCCAATGAAGATATGATGGGGCCCTGGCTAGGCACCAGGGCACCCACCCTTTCTTGGCTGGGTCCAAGGGACTGAACAGCTAAGTTCCTCAGGTACAGAAGCTAGACCCAACGCCCCCTCAACAATATGCACAACACATCAACAAGGAGGAAACAGGAAGTGGATAAACAAGAGAGGCTGCCTTATGGGGGAATTCTTAGTTGCTTGCCTCTCTGGTGCAATATGTAACAGCTACCTGTAAAGGAAGGCAAGCACAAACAGATGATTTACATTTTAACAGATATGTTAATGTCAGGGAAAAAGCTTTTCCTATTTGCTATACTTCAAAAACTCATACCCCCATTTAGCAAGAGCAGCGCTCCTCTCTTTCATGTAGCGTTCTGCCAGTTCACAAATTAAATGTCAGTTAACATGAAGAGGTTAATGATATTACAGATTGTAGTATTTGAGTGAGTGTTGCACTTGGCCACCCTCTCCATGCATCCTGGTCAGCGTCTGCTGCCCTCCCCAACTCCTCTGTCTGCTGTTGCCTCTGCCTTTTGCCTGGGATGAACTGAGAGCCTACCCACTCTCAGTTTTAGGCCCCCCTCCACCTGCAAGCTCATCCCTGCGCCCCATCTCTAGTGGTCTAGTAGCCATCACTAGTATTTTCTCTTTGTCTCTCACTCTTGCCTTTTCTGTCTTTTTTCACTTGCTTTTCCTTTTCTTTCCATCCCTGTTCCTTTCCTCTGCCCACACCACTTTGGCCCTTGCTCCCCCCGCAAAGTGCCTTTTGCGCCCTCCTGCCTCCCAGCTGACCATTCCCCCTCCTTCTTAATGGCGGCCGCAACACTGTGAGAGGGCAACTGCACTGACTTCCTGGTCAGCATCTGCTGCCCTCTTCAGCTCCTCTGGCTGCTGCTGCCTCTGCCTTTTTCTTGGATGAACTAAAAGTCTCCTGACTTTCAGTTCAAGGCCCTCCTCCACCCGCAGGCTCGTCCCTGCGCCTCATCCCTGGTGGTCTAGAGGCCATCAAAATTAAGTATTTTCTGTCTGTCTTTCTTTCACTCTTGCTTTTTCTGCCTTTTTTCACTCGCTTTTCCTTTTCTTTCCATCTCCTTTCCTTTCTTCTGCCCCCCCTCCAGTGTCACTCTGGCTCCTGCATCCCTGCCCGCCTCCCCGCAAATTGCCTTTCCCACCCTTCTGCCTCCCAGTTGACCTCTTCCTCCACCCCCTCCCCTTCTTAATGGCAGCTGCAGCGTGGCCATTCAGTGGGCTCATCGCTAGCGTGCCAAAGGCAAGCCCATCTGCACCCGTCCTTGCCCAGATCATGCCCAGTGCCAGGAACCCTGGATCTCCGTTAAACCACCCCTTGGCCAGCCTCCGTTACAATGCCAAGACCCTCCTCTGCCTCAACACTGGATGTCTCAGCAACTGCTGTACCATCTCCCCCAAGGACACCCACAGACCTTTCACCAGCAGGAACTGCAACTTCAGCGCCAGTCTCAACAAGCTGAACGTACTCTCCACACACAAAGATACCAACATCTTCCACAACCTCTTCAACTACCTGCTCCTGAACATCCACTCCCTCCACAAACATGCCATCAAACTTTGGGGTTTGATCGACAACACCCGATCAGACATCACCTTCCTTACCGAGACCTGGACCAACCCCACCTCGGGACCAGACATCCCCATTCCCAATGGATACAGCATCCTAAGGAGGCACAGGCTTTCCCTCCTGGGCGAAGGACTCGTCATCGTGCACAAGTCCTCACTACATGTCAAGGCCATCCCAGAAGAACAATGCACCACCATGGAACACCTTCACTTCCTGGTCCACTTCAACCACAACTCCTCCATCCATGGCACCCTGGTGTACAGTCCACCCGGCCCCCGCCCAGCATTCATAGACAACGTTGTAAATATCGCTACCCCCTAGGTCCTGGCGTCAGACGACTACCTCCTCCTCGGCGACCTGAATTTCCACCTCGAGGGCCTCACCGACCCAAACATTACCGCTCTACTCGACAGCCTCACCACCCTTGGCCTCAGACAGCCAGTCTCTGCAAGCACACACACCGCAGGATGCACACTGGACCCCATCTTCACTTCAAGCAACCGGATCACCATCAAGACCATCTCCACCCTAGACTGGACCGACCACTGCTGCATATACTTCACAATCCCCGCACCCAGCATCCGCAACCGCACCCCAGAACCCCCCACAGAAAATAGAATTAAATCACCAACGAGCAACTCACCTCATCTCTTGCCAAATTCCTCCCATCGATGACGCCAACATAGCAGCACGTAATCTCAACGCATGGATCACCAAATGCACCAGCACTCTAGGCCCCCCTCTGGCTGACGTTGGCCAAACGTGTACCTAAGAAAGCCAGCTGGTTCACCACTGAACTCCAAGAATCAAAGTGTACCCACTGACTCTTAGAGAAAAAATGGAGGAACAGCCAAACCAATGAAGACCTCACCTCCTTCAGAGCTGCAACTGCCGCCCACCGTTGAAACATCAAGAATGCAAGGAAGGATGCACTCCGGGATCGCATCAACTCCTCCACACACAGCTCTAAGGAACTTTTCTCAGTCATCAACGAGTTCACAAATTCCCCTTCTGAAGACACCTGCATCCCCCCGTCACAGGACCTTAGCGACAAACTCACCATATTTTTCCCCGCAAGATCCAGAACATCTACAACAGCTTCCTCCTGGAAAATCCTGGCACCGGAACCTGCAACTAACCCACCCCACCAGAACCCACCCACACCATCCACAGCTGGTCCATGCTCATCACGGAGGAAACAATCAGCATCATGAACAGCAACCGCTCCGGAGCTCCCATAAACCCCTGCCCACACCACATATACATCAGAGCCAGCACTTCCATCGCCCCCAAGATCTGAAAAACAATGAACTGCACCATTAACACTGGCACCTTCCCTGAGGACTGGAAACACACCAAAATATGCCCTCTCTTGAAGAAACCTTTGGCCGACCCATCAGAACTAAACAATTTCCGGCCCATCTCGCTGTTACCCTACCCAGCCAAAGTACTGGAGAAAGCAGTCAACGCACAAATACGGAATTTCATCAAGGCCAACAACTCCCTGGACAGCTCCCAGTCCAGATTCCGCAGCAACCACAGCATGGAGACAACCATCCTGGCAGCCACAGACAACATCCAATTACTCCTAGACTGCGACCACACTGCCGCACTCATACTCCTCGACCTCTGAGCAGCCTTCGACATGGTCTTCCACAGCACTCTATGCACCAGACTCCATGACATAGGAATCAACAGAAGAGCCATAGAATGGATCCACTCCTTACTTTCCAGGAGGAGTAAGGGGGTCAGACTCCCACCCTACACTTCCAGACCAACAGCAATCAACTGTGGAGTCCACAAGGATCCTCACTGAGTCCCACACTGTTCAACGTATAGATGGCACCTCTCACAGCCATCGTCAGAAGCCATGGTATGAACATCGTGCCATTTGCCGATGACACACAACTCATTATTTCTCTCATCGAAGACCCGGACATGGCCAAATGGAACTTCCACTCAGGAATGGAAGCCATCGCCACCTGGATAAGAGAAAGCTGCCTCAAGCTCAAATCCGATAAGACTGAGCTCATCATCTTCGGAAATGCCTCTTCAGCTTGGGACAAATCTTGGTGACCCACATTTCTCAGTGCCCCCCCTGCACCGACTGAGAATGCCCGCAACCTAGGCATCATCCTCGACTCCTCCATATCCATGACCTACAAGTTAAACTCAGTCGCCTCCTCCTGCTGGCACACACTCCGTAAACTTCAGAAGATCTTCAGATGGATCCCAGCAGACTGCCGCAGGACAGTCACCCATGCTTTAGTCAAAAGCAAGCTCTATTACAGCAATGCCTCTATGCTGGCACCATGACTAGGAACATCAAAAAACTACAACTGATCCAGAATGCCGCTGCCAGACTCATCCTGGCCCTCCCACACTGAGAACATATTTCCCAACACCTGAGGTCCCTCCACTGGCTCCCAGTCGAGAAACGAATTACCTTCAAGCTACTCACTCACATATACAAGACCATACACAACGCAGGACCAACCTAACTGAACCACCACGTCTCCTTCCACAACCCTGCCAGATCCCTCCCCTCGACCCAGCTGGCCGTGGCCACCATCCCTCGCATTCGTAAAACCACCGCGGAGGATGATCCTTCGCTTACACATCAGCAAAGAGGTGAAACAATCTCCTCCTGCACCTCTGACAAAACCCGTTGCTCACCATCTTCAGGAAGAACCACAAGACGTGGCTCTTTGGATGAGACCCCTCCCCTCCCAGCACCTTGAGACCCTCACAGGTGAGGTAGCCATGCTTTACAAAAATTGACAGAAATTGATTGATTTATTGGTATGCCCGATATGAGGATTCACTTGTAAATTAGATCTTTATTTTCTGTATTACAATACAATGTTGAATAATATTTTACGTTTTTTTTGAGTAATTGAATATTCAGCAGGATAAACAGTCTGCAAAGTCTTTTCTATGAAAAATATCAATGCTGCTGGTAATTGTCATCTTCAAATGGATGTCTTTTGCAAAAAAAAAAGGAAATTATGTCTTTACCTTCTAATTTACTGACTGAGACTCGAACTCTCCACAAACTGTTTGCATTGAGATAAAGACAATACTTGTGATATGAAGTTCTGAGACACTGCTTTTGAAGTCTAGAACTACAAGCCTGGACATGCTCAGAGGTGCTTTTTACTGATGGAAGTTTTTGTTCTGTGAGGAAAAAAACGCGCGCTGAAAGGGCGCCACCAGCATCTCCGAAGGATAGGTTGAAGTGCGCTGCCTTCCAAGGCAATCACTCGGATCACAAGCTGAATCCAGCTTGTGCTCAAAACACTAGATTGCTGACTTCCTTGACGCATCCGCAATCTTGGAATTTCCGAAGTTGCAGTGTGTTACAAACACGCGAAGAATGGCGGTCCACAGAAGATTTGCGGATGAAATTCTGCGCCTCCAATGGGGATATCATCGGGCTCTTGTCAGCTTCTGGTGTACTGGACTTCTGTACTGGTGAGGTCTTGTTCCTGTAATAATGACCCTGACAGTACCTCCCTCCAAAGAGGTCCTTCCCAACTTTGGCTTCTAGGGGTACATCTTATGGAAGGCTTTTATTAACCAGAGAGCATTCATATTTACATCAGGTTCCAAGGATTATTCTCGGATTAAAATTCTTCCTTTCAACCAAATAGTAAAATTTTCCCTTTGCTATCTTGAAATCTAGTATTTTGCTAACTTCAAATTCTTCTCCTGAACGAACTGTTACAGAGGTTGGTCACTTAGGTATTCTCATCCCTGAGGGGATCTTTTTCAACAGTGATACCTGGAACAGTGGGCGGATTTTTATCTGTGCTAGGAGTTGAAGCTTAACTGTGACTGGATTTATTCTCTTTACTACCTTGAAGAGACCTATGTATCTAGGTTTAAACTTCATATTACCCTTCAATTGCAAATGACGAGTTGACAGCCACACATGATCTCCTTTCTCAATTACTGCTCCCACCCTTCTCTTTTTAACTGCATATTTTTTATAAGTAGCTTTAGCTTTCAACAGGTTTTCTTTAGTGGACTGATAGGTTACCTGCAGATTTTTGACTGTCTACTTCTACTTCTGGGACTAAACCATCTTCTTTTCCTAACATGAAATTCAGATGTTTACCTGAATTTAAATAAAATGGGGTGTGGCCAGTAGAATTGTGTACTGAGTCATTATGTGCACATTCTGCAGACCAAATAAAATCAGGCCAATTGCCCTCCTGATCCAGAAGGTATAGTCACAAATATTGCTCCAGCTCCTAGTTGACCCTTTAAGTTTGCCCATCAGTTTCTGGATGGAAAAAGGTAGAGAACCGAGTATCCTTTCCCAAACTGTGAGCGAAGGATTTCCAAAACCTGGACACAAATTGTGACCCCTGATCTGAAACCACTACCTTGGGAATTCCATAAACCCTGACTATGGCCCTCATTATGACCCTGGCGGTCAGCGGTAATATGGTAGAAAGTACTGCCAACAGGTTGGCGGTACTTTCCACCATTTTATGACATTGGCGGTTTGGCTGAAGCCAAACTGCCAATTTACCAATTCAACCGCCACGGCGGTATGTACCAATTCCAATGCCACGGCGGTAACAGCCGCCCGGCTGAAGATATCTATCTCCAGCCCAGCGGCCGTCACTGTACCACCTGCGGGATAATGACCCCACCTACCACCATGGTTTTTGTGGCTTCCATTCCGCCACGAAAACCATGGCGGTAGGCACTATCAGTGACACTATCAGTGACAGGGAATCCCTTCCCTGTCAGTGTTAGAGGTCTCCCCATCCCCCCTCCCCAGATTCCCCCACCCCACTTCCTCTCCAGACCCCCTTCATTCACTCCCCTCCCTTCACACATTCACACACGCATACACACACCCATTCCCACATTCATCCAAGCATGTATAAATCCATTCACACACATCTGCACACACTTTCATACATACACGTAGACATGCATTCACAGAACACAACATACACGCACTCACACACCCATACATGCACACACATTCAACACGGAAAACACATCCGCATACACGCATGGACAAACATTCACACATACCCCCCCCACACACACAACACACCCCACCCCCTCTCCTGTCGTAGCACCCACTTACCTGTGTTCAGGGTGTCCTCTGGCAGGAGACGGGACGGGGCGCTGCTGACAGCAGCAGCGTCCACCAGCAGAACACCGGCAGGCCATATTATTTCTTATAATATGGCTGCCAGCGGTCTATTGGCATGACGCTGCTGCTTGCATGGCCACAGCTGGATTTCCGCCATCCTTCTGAGGGAAATCCAGCTGTGGTTATGATACGGTGGATGGCTGGTAGCCGCGGGGACTGTCTTTTGGCAGCTGTCCCTGCGGTGGTAGGTGATTTTTACTGCCAAAATCATAATGAGGGCCTATATGTTGTGTAAATGGCTGAGCTAACTGTGGGGCTTTAGAGACGGACTTTAATGGAATGAAATGGCTCATCTTGGTATAGAGATCAACAAAAACCAAAATTGTGTTAAATCCCTGGCTGGAAGGAAGATCTACAATTAGGTGCATAGATACGGTGTACCAAGGATAAGGCAAAATCAGCAATGTATGCTCTGAAACGTAGGTCCACTTACTTGGTTTGTAACACTTAGCTGCGCAGAATATGCATGGGATGATTTACTAGAATTTCTAAGATAAGCAAACTGTAACATTATGAATATTTATTTTAAGACAGCAGGAGAACTTTGCTCTTTGGATACTGCTCATGTATGTAGGTATTTCAACTACAAGTTTTAAGTGATGCTGGATTTTATATGCAATAAACCAAATCCTGTAGAAGTTGCAGATTTTTTGGGAGAAAAGAATGCCATTCAAGAGGTGATCCCCATATACACATGCTCCTATGGATGAAGGATGCACCAAAATATTTAACTGTTACTGATGAGTATGTAATGCTTTTCATAGAACTTATGTTACATTCACCATCTCAGATGAGAATAGTGACAAAAGTCAACAGAAAGCTCTTCACTCCCAAACATATAGATGTGGGAAGTATACAGATGTAAAGGAACAATTTACACAAGATGTTGTTTTCGATGTCCAAGGCCTATCATTTCTAGAGGAAGAGTGAACATTTTTTTGTTTGCAGTGAGGAATACATTGACACGGAAATCACAAAAAAATATATATAAACTGAAAAGATCAGAGGCCTCTAAATATATTAATGACTATAATACTGTCATTCTGTAATTATGGAATGTAACTATGGACATACAGTTTTATGCAGACACTTCCATTGCTGTTGCTCTCTATCTCACTTCATACATCACAAAATCCGAACAAATATTGATGTAGGAAACATGGGAGGAGATTTCTGCTGAAAAATCTCTATCAAAGAAATTATACAGTTACAGTTTGAAAATACCCTTGCATGTTGGAGATAAGCCCATTTGAGTTCTGTGACAGATTAAGTTCAGCTAGCTTGTTCTCGAAGTCTAGGGGAATGGTTTGGGTTTGCTAACAAGCAAAACAGAGTCTTGAAATATTTCCCAAAAATTCACTACCTAGCACAGTTTGATCCTGAGAGTACATACATTGTGGAAACAAATATGTTGGATACCTATTATCCATGAAGAAGTCCACATCTCAAAAAAATGTGTCTTTATGAAATTCTGCAGCACTCTAGACACAAAAATATTGTTTTGGAAAGTATTGATGAAGGCAAATACGGTGTACTTGGTTGCAACGGTTGTTTGGTTCGGCATGCAAAAGGCAACTTAATAAACCATAGAAAACATACTCCCCAAATTGCTGAAAACTAAGAATGTTTCTACTTAGCACTTCTCCAGCTATTCAACATTTTGAAACGGAGTTACTTAGACAATATGACTCCTACGAAGACTCTTTCAATGCTGTGAAAGGCAACATTGAGTGTCCAATATTTCCCAACTACATCAAAATGTTAAATGAAGAATTTGAATGAGAGGAAACAATTGCTACTGAAATAGTAAAGGACAGTTCACAAAGCATCCAGAGTTCCAGACCTCTAGTCAAGATCCTCTTGGACAGCCAGTAATCCAAAAAGAAGCTGTCATAGCAAGTAATGAGGTGGTGACAGCAATGCAACAAGCAAGAGAAGAAAATGTTGACTTGCAACAGTTAATAGAAGAACTAAATGATGAGCAGAACAATATATATATAGAAGTCAAAGAAAAAATAGGGCATGGATTCCTACATTAGAACAATCAATGCAAGAGTTCAAGTTTGATGCCAATTCTCAGTGAACAAGCTGGCACTGGGAAAAGCTTTTAATACAAGTTATACCCACGCACCTACAGAAGACTCCAGGGCCTATTGGGTTAGCTGCTCACAACATCAAAGGAATGACAGTGTATTGTCTACTTATGCTACCTGTTGAGCACAATAATAAACTGGAATACCAACAGCTATCTGGTGACACTTGTCATGAAGTTTCCAGATTGTTGAAGAAATTAAAACTTTTAATCATCAATAAGATGAGCATGGTCTCAAACTTAATGCTTGCCTTTGTGCATTTAAGAATGCAACAGATATTGAAGACAGAGTATGATGTACTTTTTGGAGGAAAGCATGAAATTGTTCTTGGTGATTTATTAGAACTTACCCTGTGAAAGGACAGCCTGTGTTTAAGACACTCTTACATGAAAAAAACTAATAATTCTTTATGAAGCATTGGAAATGTGAACATTTGGTTGAATTTCCTATACAAAAAACTCATTAGAAACATGTGTCAAGCATCTGACATGCAATATGGCAATATTCTGAAGGATATTAGAGTGGGAATATTGTCATAAGAAAGAAAACTTTGCTTGGAAACCTGATAATAATGAACATATTTCCTTCCAAAAAAATCTGTAGCACAGCTAATGTATGGATTCATTCAACAACAAAAATCAACATTGTGTCTAAAGCCTACTCTTCAAGAATGTACCACTTTTAATGAACAATTGGAACAGCTGGAGAAAAAACAGCAATCAAAATTAGATTTTTTGGAGAAGTCTATTTCCAAAACTGCAGGATGAGAAAAGTGTTTACATGCTTGTAAGAATTACAGGGTGATTTTGCGTCAAGTTTAAATGATGAAGAAGGATTAATTAATGGACCCATGGGTAAAATAACTGATTTCATTATGTATCTAAACAGAAATGAGGTTGAATACTTAACAATTAACTTAGATGAACTAGAAGGTGTAAAATGGATAGCAAGGTCTGTTGAGCCTTTTTTACTTGTAAACGACTTGCATGTTCTCAGTACAGTTTACAATATCTCCAGCATATGTTGTAACAATACATAAGTCTCAAGGTCTAAGTGTAGATGCAGCATTTATTATTATTGGTAGCACCATATTCAAGGAAGGTATGTCTTATGTAGCATTGTCACAGGTTAGAACTTTGGGGGTCATTCTGACTCCCGCCGGCCGCGGTAACCGCGGTGTCGGCGGGAGCCGCCAGAATACCGCTGCGCGGTCAGAAGACCGCCGCGGTTATTCTGTGTTTCCCGCTGGGCTGGCGGGTGACCACCAGAAGGCCGCCCGCCAGCCCAGCGGGAAACCCCTTCCCACGAGGAAGCTGGCTCCGAATGGAGCCGGCGGAGTGGGAAGGGTGCGACGGGTGCAGTAGCACCCGTTGCGATTTTCAGTGTCTGCATGGCAGACACTGAAAATCTTTTAGGGGCCCTCTTACGGGGGCCCCTGCAGTGCCCATGCCATTGGCATGGGCACTGCAGGGGCCCCCAGGGGCCCTATGACACCCCTCACCGCCATCCTGTTCCTGGCGGTCAAAACCGCCAGGAACAGGATGGCGGTGAGGGGGTCGGAATCCCCATGGCGGCGCAGCAAGCTGCGCCGCCATGGAGGATTCCACAGGCCAGCGGAAAACCGGTGGTTTTCCGTCTCTGACCGCGGCCATACCGCCGCGGTCAGAATGCCCTTGGGAGCACCGCCAGCCTGTTGGCGGTGCTCCCGCGGTCCCCGGCCAGAATGACCGCCTTTGTCTGGTTTGCATCTCATAGAGTTTGATGACAGTAAAGTAAATGCTGATTCCAGTTGTGTAATGGAGTATAACCATTGAAAGGCCTTTATGTCCTCACCGAAGACAGTGCCCAGTTAAAACAAATTATATCAACACAAAAGGATGATGGAGGGAGTGTGGACGGAGTGCTGAAATGTTTCAAACACTCACCCCAGTCACAGATCTGGGTTAAATCCCTCATTCTTTTAATCACCATGCCACCCCAGTTTGGATCCAGCCATATGCAAATCAATCTTGACTCTCTTCCCCATGGGAACAGTTCAACCTGAACTGCCAGGACAGGTCCTCTGTAGACCGGAATCAAGCATCATGGGACCGGTTTCAGGACATCACCCCTCATTAGTCTGACAAGCTTGAATTCAGTGGCACAGTGAGCAAAGGTCTCTGGCAACATAGGACAACTTTAGCAACACAAAAGGATGATGGACAGAGCTCTGGAACTCTTCAAACACTTACCCCCAGTCACAGATCTAGGTTAAATCCATTGTTCTTTTGCTCACCATGCTATCTCAGTTTGGACCCAGCTACATGCAAATCAGTCTTGACCCTGCTCCCCATGGGAATAGTCCAGCCTGTACTGCCAGACCAGGCTCTCTCTGGACTAGGAACAAGCATCCTGGGCCCCCTTATCAGCCAGGCTAAGTTGAATCCATTGGCACAGTGAGCAAGGGCCCCATGGCTCACATCTCACAGAGCCAGAAAGTGTACTGTTTTAACTTTTGTAGAACCTTGGTATATATACTTATTACTCAACCATTTAAAAAACACTCACACTCACTGGATGATGTCATCAGCGATATCATCAGTGATGTAATTTGAGATAATATCAGTGATTTCATCAGTGATGTCACTGACCATGTCAGAAGTGATGTAATATGTGAGGTTATAAGCAGTGCATTGCGGAGGCGTAAGTTATAGTTAGCTCAGGTAGCGATAACTGCTGAATTTCACTGGTTTTGTACGAGTGAAATGATTGCCAGGGCAGGGTGTTGGTACCTCCTGAGGTGCCCACCCTTGAGAGCTAGCTTTTTGCTTTTGCTTGGCAGGAGCTGTAACAGCATCCACCAAGCAAAAGCAAACAATCCGGTTTTAGCAAGCAGGAACTTTAAAAATGCTCCCACTGGCTGAAAGAGATGAAAGTATTGCTCCTGTATGCAGGGAGCTTTATTTACAGGAGCTCCCTGTGTGCATGAACAATGCCGGCTCCCGCAGGAAGTAAAGTACCAGCTGGGAGTGATGGGCCTGAAGGCTCCAGCCATGGTCCCTAATGCACTTTATTGGGTGCCCTGGGTGGGACCGGGTCACCTGGAAGGACATGGCCCAGCCCTGGGGGATGAGGTCCCTGGGGCTGAAATCAGCCAAGGGAAGGGGGAGACATGGCCCCCTCCCATTTCAAAATAAGAATTTGGCCCAGGGGAGGTGGTGGACCCTGGGGCTTGTGGGGTCCATACAGCACCCCTTATACTTACCTAATATAGGCTCAGGGAGGTAGTGGTCCCTGTGGCCCAGGGGGTCCACTTGACCCCCCTAACAATTGTTATAATGTTGCCCAAGGAAGATGATGGTCCGTGCAGCCCCTGCCATCTATTTATTTAATGTAGTCTCAGGAAGGATATGGTCCTCAGGATCTGGAGGGGGCACACAGGCTTCTCTAACTTTGATATTATGTTGCCCCAGGGAAGTGGTCCCTGGAGCCATGGAGGGGGGCCTTATGGCCTCCCTAAATATATATATTTAATGTTGACCCTTGGAGGTGGTACCCATTGGCTGGGGGTTCCTCGCAGCCCTGTATATTCATTAAATGTAGCCCCAGGGAGGTGGTGATGCTTGTAGGGGGTTGGAAGCAGGGCTGGCCACAGGCCAGACCCTGCATCCAACCAACACCATGCACTACCAAAGGCCATGCATAGCACCGGGTTGCTTGGCACCGGGTTGGGTGGTTATAGGGAATTTGCTGCAGGGCCTAGCCACAAGCCAGGCCCTGCAGCCAACGCCCGCCGTGCCCTAAGGTAACTATAAATCACAACCACCCCATGCACTGCTAATTACCCCAGAGATTACAGCACTCATGACATGTTATTGATAATATCACTGCAATATTTTCAGTACAATTATTGATGGGAAAACTGTGCATGGCAGGGGAATGTGTTAGAGTTACCTTAGGGCATGAGTTATAGTTACTTGAAATAACTCTAACTATAACAGATGTATTTCTATGGTTTTGGACATCTAAAATGTGATCCTAACTATAACATCCTTGTAATGTTTGTTTATTTTCAGTAAAAATATGTATATTTATGTATGTTTGTGTATATATATCCAGTAGAAGGCGTTCTTGCCGAAACGCGTTGACATTCCATTGCAGGACTCTGTGTAACTATTATAAGGAATAAATCTGGACTAATTCAATTCAACATTGTTGTATCTGACTTCGTTTCAATGGTCAGGATCTAACCAAGGGATTGGTGCAGCCGTTCGATGGTTATTGCTCCATCTGTCAAGGAATATATATTTATATATATATATATATATATATATGTATATACTTTAAAAAAGGATTACATGGACTTTATAGTTTGGTTATTAATTTACTCGCACAAAATCAGAGAAATTCAGCAGTTATGGTTAAAGTTATTTCAAGTAACTATACCTTGCTGCCTAAGGAAACTATAACTTGCATCCCCACTATGGCCCGTTTTTACTTCAATAATTTGCCTTCTCATGTTTTATTGATATTTTTATTAACGGTATAAAAGTTGTCATGAAGTGCTGTAATATCTGGGGTACGTAGCAGTGCATTGCGAGGGTGCAAGTTATAGTTACCTTAGGCTATGAGTTACAGTTACTTGAAAAAAATCTAAAAATTACTTCTGAATTTCTATGGTTTTGTGCAAGTAAATTCAGAACCTAACTATCCTGTTCAAAATCTCTATGGGAATTATAATGAGAAACACTCTTTTTTTTGTCTCTCCCTTTTCTCAGCCCCCACTTGATGGGGGAATGAAACTTCCCTACCCTGAAACTTCCTGCGTGTTCAGCAAGAGTCATTCAACAGCACCAAAGATATAGGCAAGTCAAAAACCAATAGAAACATATGTATGTGTGTGTATAGTATAGTAGGTAGTTACAGGTAGGACCATAAGCAAAGTGTTTCTTTTTCCTGCTAATAACTGGCACAGTTTGACTAATCTTCGCAAAAGTTTCAAAACTAGTTTTCCAGTTACTTCATCTTCTGTCTGGGAAGTTTTGGAGTGATTTAGGGGATGGGAAAAAGGGGGAAGTCCCAAAACACATTTTCCTATGCAATTTCCTGTAGGGATTTTAGACACAACTACAGCTTGAGCCACTGAACAGGATTGCAACATATTTGGCACAAAGCTAAATCTTGGTCCAGACAGAGTGTATTTTGTAATTTAGTGTAAATCTGTTTGGTAGTTTCGGAGGAATTAAAGAAAAAAGATTTATGTATATCTAGAGATGTGGACGGTCTGCAGTTCCAACAGATTTTAAACTGAGATCTCATAGCAACAGCAGTTCAACTAGGAAGTGTTGTCATCTATCTTAGGCTTGGGACTTGGTCCTGAGTCCTAGCAAAATGCAAAAAAAGATACAAGGGGCATGGTAGGATTACCCTAAACCCCCTAGGCCTGGTGGTGGGAGTCCCATATGGGCCCCGCGTGGGGCCCCAAAACTTTTTTTCGAATTTTGCTGTCAATTTGGGGAGGATCAGCGAATCCACAGGAGAATTTGAAAAAAAAGAACAAGTGCAGACTTGTGCCGGGGGCGTGGCCAGGAAGCCGAGGATGGTGCACGCTTAATCCCCTCGCTCCCGAGGGGCCTAAATCATCTGGATAAATCGTGACGACCTCAGGGACGATTGGAACTGCTGAGGCACTGGGGCCCAGAGGGACCCTAGGGGGACCTGAGGAGCCCTACCCGGACCCTGCGGAGCAAGCCTGGGCTGTGCTGACGGGACCCTGTGTTTGCGGCCTACCCGCCTGGCTGGAGCCGGGAGATGAAGTTGTGCGGCAATCCCCCGCCAGCCTACGGTGGTCGGCGGCCCAGGTGGAAACGGAGAGGGAGTTGCACTCAGGGCAGGTAACGGGCCCCTAGCGGAGGTGGAGAGAGGTCCGCCCTGCCCCCCTGAAGTTCGTAAGGGACCGGGGGCCTCTTCAGGGGCGCCTCGGTGGCCGGGGGCCCCGCAGCTGGGGTTGCGTTCTCCGGAAGCGTGACAGGTCCCCGGGTTTGCGGCCTGCCCTCCCGGCTGGAACTGAGGAGCGATCCGCCGCGGCCCTGCAACTGTCAGAGGCCTGGGCGGAAACGGAGCGGGAGCGGCTCCCGGATCGGCGACGCAGCACATGGGGCAAGGAGCGGGCCCCCGGCAGAGGCAGAGAAGGAGGTCCGCCCTGCCCTCCTGGAAACGTGTGGGGAACTGAAGCCTCTGGAGGGGCACCCCGGCGGCCGGCGCTCCGGCGGGAGAGGTAGCGTCCCCCGGGGGCACCTGGGCACGAGCAGAGGAAGCCCGAGAGAATGGAGAGCGCGCTGGATGTGACACCGGGGAGGACTAGCGTCAGCCTGGGTCCAGAGCTGATCATCAGACGGCTGTAGCAGGCATAGCAGAGTGATCGAAGAAGTAGGTGGCCCCTAAGTAGGGTGAAGAATTGATTGGAGCCTAGCCGGGGATCATAGAATTTAGGTTGGAATCCCCAACCTTTAGAACAAGTCAGAAGACGCAAAAGGACACCAAAGAGCTGGGGAAAAAGAACACTAAAATTGCCAATAACAAGTAACAAGGTGAAGCTGGAACGGAGGAGTGCCCTCTGAGGTGGGCAGAGAAGCGCGTAATCCTGGCAGCCCACGACAACAAAGGGGTGGTGTCCCCCTCCTGGTGAGTCGTGCGTGGACCCCGAGTAGCTAATCTGTTGAATGGGGGAGCCCATGACATAGACCGAAGAGCGCTGGGTGGAACGGATGGACCGCCTTGGGGGGCCAAATAGCAGAAAGTAGTAGAGCAATGAACCAGGAGCCCAACATGAAGGCCTGGAGGAGGAATCTATAGACACACGCGGAATGAACAAGTAAGGGGGCCAGTCGGCGCCCGAGGACAGAGGACGCCCGTGTCTTAATAACATAGAGCCTTCCGCCCCTGCATAACCCACAGCGGGCCAGCCGTGATCAGAGGCCTAAGGGGAAGAACGCCGAATGAGTGAGGGGAGTGCATAGGAGCATTGTTGTGAACCTAATGGGCCTAATAGAGAAGGCAGCGAGGGGTATAGCCTTCGTCACAACAAGCTGAGCCCTGCATTAACTTCAGCGGTGGGGCTCCTTGCGCATCCAATGTCCCCCAACAATCGACACAAGGACAAAACTATGGACGGCTCAATATCCTCCGAGCGTTGAGAGGGGGACTTACGGGACACCACGCAATCTAATGTACAGGACACTCTGGACAAAATATTGGGGGCCATCGAGGACACGAAGACCACACTACAGCACAACATCAATCAGGTCGCAGTCGAAGTTGGGCTCTTGAGAGTGGACCATCATAAATTGGCAGGCAGAGTCAAAGAGACAGAGACCATGCTAGTGGAAATAGTGCCAAAGCAAAAAGACCTACAGGCCGAGGTGGCATGCCTCACGGGCAGAGTAGCACGCCTAGAGCAAAGGACAGAGGATGCAGAAGGGAGAAACCGGCCGAATAACGTCCGAGTGTTGGGCCTCCCGGAGGGAGCAGAAGGAACTAACATGGTGGACTTCCTTGAGAATTGACTGAGCACGGTAGTGGCACCGGGTCGCCTAACCCCTTTCTATACATTGGAACGAGCCCACCGAGTCCCATTGAGGCCTTTTTCATCGGGAAGACCTCCCTGAGTGGTGATTGCTAGATTCCTACACTATAGAGACAGAGATATACGTCTGCAAAAAGCAAGAGAAGCGGGACCGTTCAAGGTAGCTAACGGTGAGGTGACATTGTTGCCGGACTTCACGCTGGAGGTTCAAAACAAACTTGCCTCATATATGGCAGTCAAGAGGGCCCTAACAGAGGAAGGGGTTCAGTACTCCCTGCTTTACCCGGCCAGACTGAAAGTGATACTGGATGGCAAAACCACATTCTTCCAGTCTCCTGAAGAAGCATGGGAGTGGTTGGAGACCCATGGTACTTGAACGGAGCAAAGAGCGAACGGAGAAACAACTGAAAGCGGGTCGCCCAAGGGCCCTGGAAGGCGATGAGCGCGGGGGCACTCCTGCCTAGTGCCATCCCAGAAACAAAAGGAGAAGGGACGGAAGGTAACGCTGGAGGCTGCGGCCCGTGTGGCCGGGGAGATGTCCCCCCTGGAGTGCTCTGGAGGTGAATCGGAAGACACAGTGATGTCATCGGCCGGGGGCTCAACACGCTCGGAGGTGGCTCCGAGGGTGACCCCACGGACAGCAGACGAACTATAATAACCAAACTACGAAAGAGCCCGAGGCAAGGTGTAACGGACGAGCATGAGGCCCCCCTGAATATGGCCTACCCCCCAAATGGAATCTCGCTTGTTCATTCAGAATGGCGAGAATTGCTGGTGAAAGTTTGAACATGAAGCACTGTTGCTCAATTTTATGGGCTACCTACTGTTTGAAAGGCGCCCTGGGGAGGGGGAGTTGGGGAAAGCAATTTTTGGTTAGGTTGGCACTGTTGGGAACATGGTTTAAGCATCTTAGAGGTTTGATAGAACGCAAGATGGGGTCGTCGACTGGGGTAATTTCGGGTAGTTCCCATTGGAATAATATACCAACATGGCAGAATACAACTTACTGACGTGGAACATCAGGGGGATGGGCACGCCGGCCAAAAGGCATAGAATATTATCATACCTAAAGAGGAGAGGCATACAAATTGCAATGCTTCAAGAGACTCACTTAGCAACTGGAGAAGTGGGAAAACTAAGACGTAGATGGAGAGGGCAGGTGTTTGCCACAGAATATTCCTCATACGCAAGGGGAGCAATGATATGGGTACGAGCTGGGGTCCCACTTGAAGTAGACTCATCCTATATAGACCGTGAGGGAAGGTTTGTAATCTTGGAAGGGAAGTTACATGGTACGCCGATAACTCTGAGCTGTATATATGCTCCCAGCCAGGATCAGGTCCCATTTATGACACGATTATCGAGTCATCTTACCCGTCAACAGAGGGGGGAGCTTCTGGTTGGAGGTGATTTCAATAGCATATTGGATGTAGAATTGGATAGATCCTCACCTCCATTGCAGGGAGTAGTGACAAGGAAGATAGCTAGGAAAATTAGTGAGTAGTTGGATTCTTGGGGTCTGGTAGATGTATGGCGAGAACAACATATAAACGACAAAGAATACTCATTTTACTCCGGTCTACATCGGGTTCACACTAGAATTGATAGGGTGGTTTGCACTGCAGCACTAGCGAGTTGAATGGTTCACTCAGAATATTTAGGACGCACTCTGTCCGACCATAACCCCCTATTACTGACATGGAGGGCGACTGAGGATAGACCCCTATCCCATCTTGGAGACTGGCCCCTACAGCACTGGAGGACCAAGCATACAGGAAAGATCTGAGACAGCACCTAAAAGACCATATTAGTTCCAACAAGGGATCTGCCTCTTCTCGGGCTATGGAATGGGAAACACTTAAGGTGGTGACGAGGGGCTACTGATTGGGTCAATCGATCGGGGTGAGACGTACACTCGAAAGGGAACGGATTAACCTAGAAAAGAAAATATATGAGGGGGAATTGAGGCAGAAAGGAGACACAAAAAAGGACGAGGAATACACTCAGGCAAAAAGAGATCATTTCCAAACCGAGGAACGACTCAGATGCCATAACCTGCAAAAATACCTACCCTCGTTGCAGTCAGAGGAAGGCAGATCAGGGAAAATGCTAGCTTGGCTGGTGAGACCTGGGGGGGGGGGCGGAGAGCCCGTAACGAATGTACTAGATAGGGAAGGAGAACGTAGAATCAGGCCAGGCCCTATAAACGACGCATTTAAGGGATATTATTCCCAATTGTATGGGAAGCCCGTAGAAATCAGGGTGGAGGCATTTGACGGCTATCTACAGAAGATCCCATTGAAGACATTAGCGACCGAAGAAAAAGAAAGCCTGGGGAGACCAGTGACCTTAGAAGAGGTTAGGGAGGCAATAGCACAACTAGCCCCTGGGAAGACTCCGTGAACGGACGGCCTCCCTATGGATCTCTATAAAAAATATGAGACACAGATTGCCCCGCTACTGGTGGACATGTACACGGAAGCAATACAGTGTGGGATGCTTCTGTGCTCCCTAAGAGAAGCCTTGGTGATCCCACTCCCCAAAACAAAATCTAAAGAGGCATCAGTGACTGACTTCCGCCCCCTGTCTATGCTAAATAGCGACTTTAAGATACTCAGTAAGATTCTAGCCAACCGCTTGATCGCCCACATACCCACTCTCATACACGAAGACCAAAACGGTTTTGTCCCGAATCGTAGTACCTCTCGAAACTTGAGACGACTCTTTACTATTCTACACATGACCAAGGAAATGAGGCCCCCAACTGGAGTTTTGCTAGCGGTGGACTTTGAAAAGGCTTTCGACTCAGTTAGGTGGGACTATATGAGGGCAGTGATGCTGCGAATGGGAATGGGTGAGAGTTGGGTAAAGTGGGTAGATCTATTGTATGCATCGCCATTGGCGAGGGTAAAGACAGGTAAGACAATATCTGATACCTACCCGATATATAGGGGAACCAGACAGGGATGCCCCCTGTCCCTACTATTATTTGCATTGGCCATTGAACCACTGGCGTCCCGGATGCGGAAGGATGGCATGGGTTTGGGAGTGGACTGGGGTCACACTGAGCATATCATATCGCTATACGGAGATGATGTACTTATTTACCTTAGAGACGGGGAAATTGGCGTCCCGTGGGCTCTCAGGATTCTGGAAGATTTTGGGGAGTTCTCTGGTCTCCATCTCAATTGAGGCAAAACATATATGTTCCCTATAACTCCGGAATACGAACGCCCAGCGGCTTTCCCGGAGGATGTGAACTGGGCCCCAACAACCTTCAAATATCTGGGTGTTCGGGTGTTCCACAACATGGTGGACCTCCGGGAGGGAAATCTTGGTGGAGCACTCCGCTCATTGTGAGCTTCTGTGGGGATTTGGCGATCCCTGAAACTTCCGATTATGGCCAGAATAGCATTGGTGAAAATGATCATGCTCCCCCGCCTCCTTTACTTCTTCGTTAATTTGCCCCTGCTGATCCCTGTGGCGTGGCTTCGCGTGCTGAACGCCCTACTTAGGGAACTGATATGGGACGATGGTCGGAGACGCACATCGCTATCAACGTTATGCAGACCAACCCAAATGGGTGGTCTGGGTGCCCCAGACTTCGAAGCCTATTATTTGGCATCCCAATTACAATGGGCTGCTGCTTGGTTCGCTGGTAAGGGGCAGTTGGACAGGTGCACCGATCACGAAGCAATAGACACTAGCTGGATCATTGCACGTATTATAAACAGGAAACTCTCCCCTCAGTCAGACAGTTTGATGACAAGAGTAGCGATGTCGTGCTGGAAGAGATGTGCAAAGAAGGTCGGGGTTGGTTCACCGTACTATCCGGCAGTGCCATTATCGGTCCTTACGCTCGAGTCTAGGGGATGTAACCCTGGGAGCTCAGGACTGGGTGCATGGAGGAGGGCGGGGTGGAGACAATCGGTGACCTGTTCCAAGAGGGGGTGCTGAGATCTTTTACTGACCTTGTGAATGGAGGAGTACCTCGGGGACAGTTCCTGCTATTCAGTAATCTGGAACATACCCTGAAAAAACATTGGGACACTATCAACGTAGAGCCCACTACCCATAAGGTGCTACATCTCCTGCTAACAGCTGGCGAGGAGGCACACTTAATTACTAAACAATATCAGATCCAAATTGAGGACGGTCTGAACCCACTGGGCCAGCTGAGACAGAGATGGGGAAGGACGTTAGGTAGGGAACTCACGGACGCAGAGTGGAGTAACGCACTAGCCTATCCTCGGAGGGTCTCCCGCAGCACACGACTACGATACATCCAATATAATTACTTACATAGGACGTACCTCACACCACACCGACTGACGCTAATGTATGGCGGAAACCCACGGACATGCCCGAGGTGTGAGGTGGCGGACGCTGACTATGACCATACTGTATGGTATGGGACTGTTCTGAGATACAAGCAGGCTGGGGGGCGGTAATGGATGATCTATCAAGGTTGTTTGAGCATGCACTGCCCCGACCCCAGCCATATGTCTACTGGGCATTGGGAGAGGACCACTAAGGGGGAAAGTGGGAGGACGTCCCCCCCGTCTGAATGGAGACGAGATGTGGCAAAATGGTCCAGGGTTGAGTTGCAGGTTCTGAGAAGTGAAGAGGTGAAAGGCTTGTGTCAAAACCCAATAGCACCAGAATGGGAGGACATTCTATCGAACTGGGAAGACATGATGAGGGGACCGGGAACATCCACGGAAGAATCAGCTCGAATAGAGGTCTAAATTGACAAAAGGAAGGGAGGAATATATCATACCAACTAGAGAGTTTGCTGCTTGTGAACCTGCAGGCCTGAGGGCAAAATCAGTTTAGCAACGACAACCGGTCTCAACTAAGTGCATCTGGGGTCAGACAATCTGGATGTGGAAGGCTGCCCCTTAAAAGTGAAATGAAGGTAGTAAGAGTATAGTGTGGTCACACTTACCGGGAGGACCCTAGTACGATGCACCACAGCAAATATAGTTACTTAACCTATACAGTGCCAACAAAGTTAAAGTTTAGTATTTAATTCTTGTACAGCACATGTTAAGACTGTTGCGTGGTCATAAAACTAAATAGTTGTACTACACCCACATAATGGAGTAAAAAATGACAAATAGAATTGGTTCACTTACCCTGAAGCAGCTCGAGCTAGAATCACGTACCAAATGAATAACAAGTAATTAAAGCTTAAAACTGAGAAATCAAGTATGCTACTAACATTGATAAAAGAAGGTCAAGTATGTACTAAACTATGTAATAACTTGTTTTGTATTTGTAAAACAGCAATTGGTTCATAAAAATATATATAAAAAAAGAAAAAAGTGCAGACTTGTGCCATTGTTTTATTTAAAGCCCCTGGGATGAGCCAGGTCTTGAGGAATATAAATATTTATATTTTGCGGAAGGGGATGTGAATGTCTCCTTTCCCAAGGCTGATTTCGGTGCCAGGAATCCCATCCCCCTGGACCCAACTGTTTTTGTGAAAGAGGAGGGGGAATATGACTCCCCCTCACCCTGGGCTGATTTCTGCCACTTGGGATCCCATCTCCGGGGCCCAGCTGTGTATACAAAGGGGGATGCAAGTTGCCCCCCCCTCTCTGAGCCAATATTGGCTCCTAATATCCCAGGGCCTGGTCAGCCTATGACCTGGGGTGCCCAACCTCAGGACATAGCAGTTTCCCCACCCACACTGTTTCAGTCAGGGAAACCTGCGTTTGCTCTCACTTGGCAGGAGCAATTTCAAATCTCCTACCAAGTGAAAGGACACATAAATTCTACTCCCAGCTGGCGGAAAATGCTCCCACAGGCTGGGAACTGACTGCAGATCTGTTTATCTTCCTGCAGTGATGCGGGCAGGGAAACTGATCTGAATGCTGCTCCCATCCGAACGGAGCAGCATTTTTATCTACTCCCTGTGAATGGGAATGCTGGCACCTGCTGCATACAGGGAGCCAGATAGGGCCACAGGGTCCTTGGGGACCCCCATGCTCCCCCCTAACAGGATATGGTGGATGCCAAAATTAGCCTGGGAAGAGAAGCCACATGCCACCCTCCCCTTAATTTTATCTAGTGGCCCTAGGGGATGGGGCTCCCACGGCCTTACAAAGCTTGTGGAAAGGGGCTGTGCATCTGTCTGATCGTTAAAAAAGAAAGCTAGAACCCATGGCTGAAGACACTGTGCGGTTGGCTGCTTTTGCAGGGGTGCAAGTTATAGTTACTTTAGGGCACAAGTTATAGTTACTTGAGATAAATGAGAATTTCTATGTTTTTTTGTGTGTAAAATGTGCCTGTAACCTTCGATATTTTCAGTGAATATACATATATGTACATATATACAAATATATACATATATAGATAAACATAACTATAACGTCCACGGAACCTTTGGTTTTATAAGTGAATTTCTATGTTTTTTAAATTCTATTCCCCAACTATAACTTCTCTATAACCTATGGTTTGTTCAGTAAATTTCAACAGTTTTTATATTGTAAAGTAATTTTAATTACTGTATGTGGCCAACCCCTATAACCTCCCAACTCTGTGTTGCTCCTGTCCTTTGGCCATGCACAACGGAAATTGGCAGCAGGTCTGCATGTCCCCCCTCTCCTAACTGATTTTGGCCTTGGGGACCACCTCCTCTGGGGCCCGGTCTAATTATCAACTTTTTTGTGGAGAGGGGGCTGCATGGCCCCCTCCCCAGGGCAGGTCTTGGCCCCATGGACTCCATCTCCTGGGGCTCGGCCTAATTATTATTTTTTTGTGTTGCCCCCCTTCCCAGAGCTGATGTCAGCCCTATGGACCCCATTCATCAGTGCCAGGCCTAACTAATTCTTTTTTCATAGGCGATGGGGACAGTGTGGCCTCCCTCCCAGGACTGATCTCAGCTCTGGGGACCCTGTACCCTACAGCCTGGCCTGATAATCATTTTTGGGGGGAGGTGGGGCCGTGTGGACCCCCTCCTCATTGCCGATCTTGGCACCAGGGACCCCAATCCCTGGGGCCAGGCCTAACTATTAGTTTTTAGGGGGGAGGCGAGCTGTGTGCCCCCCCTTTCAAGGTCTGAACCGGCCCTGGGGATCCCATCACCTGGGGCCCAGCCATGTGACATGGGTGCCCCCCAGGGCACCCAGTGACAATGTTGGGGACCATCGGGGGAGTCTGAAGGCCTCCGAAGTCCCAGCTGGCTCCCCACTTCCTGTGGAGACTGGCATTGCAGTCATACAGAAGAAGCTGCTAAAGCAGCTCGCTCTCTGTGAGAGCAGTTTCCTCTGTTTCCCTGCCTGCATCTGTGTGTCCAGGGAAACAGAGGAAATCTCCACTCACATTAAGTGAGAGCTGTTTGACAGCTCTCATTTCATCCGAGTAGAGTATTTGCTCTGACTTGGTGCGAGCTGTCAACTCCCGCCAAGTCAGAGCTGTAGGAGGCTGGACTGGCTTGTAGTGAGTACCAAGGGGTACTTGCACCTTGCACCAGGCCCAGTTATCCCTTATTAGTGTATAGGGTGTCTAGCAGCTTAGGCTGATAGATAATGGTAGCTTAGCAAAGCAGCTCAGGCTGAACTAGGAGACGTGTGAAGCTACTACAGTACCACTTAGTGTCATATGCACAATATCATAAGAAAACACAATACACAGTTATACTAAAAATAAAGGTACTTTATTTTTATGACAATATGCCAAAGTATCTTAGAGTGTACCCTCAGTGAGAGGATAGGAAATATACACAAGATATATATACACAATAGCAAAAATATGCAGTATAGTCTTAGAAAACAGTGCAAACAATGTATAGTTACAATAGGATGCAATGGGGAAACATAGGGATAGGGGCAACACAAACCATATACTCCAAAAGTGGAATGCGAACCACGAATGGACCCCAAACCTATGTGACCTTGTAGAGGGTCGCTGGGACTATTAGAAAATAGTGAGAGTTAGCAAAATAACCCTCCCCAAGACCCTGTAAAGTGAGTGCAAAGTGCACCAAAGTTCCCCTAAGGACAAAATAGTCGTGTTAGAGGGAAAATGCAAGGAAAACACAAATCAGCAATGCAACAACGATGGATTCCTGACTGAGGGTACCTGTGGAACAAGGGGACCAAGTCCAAAAGTCACAAGCAGCTCGGAGATGGGCAGATGCCCAAGAAATGCCAGCGGTTGGTGCAAAGAAGCTCTTACTAGGCTGAAGAACTGTGAATACTGCAGGAACGACAAGGGCTAGAGACTTCCCCTTTGGAGGATGGATCCCCCCCGCCTTGGAGAGTCGTGCAGAAGTGTTTTCCCGCCGGATGGACGCCAACAAGCCTTGCTACACGCAAATCGTGCGTTTGGCGTTTTTGGACGCTGCTGGGGCCCAGGAGGGACCAGGAGGTCACAAATTGGACCTGCAGAGAGAGGGGACGTCGAGCAAGACAAGGAGCCCTCACTGAAGCAGGTAGCACCCGGAGAAGTGCCAGAAACAGGCACTACGAGGATGCGTGAAACGGTGCTCGCCGAAGTTGCACAAAGGAGTCCCACGTCGCCGGAGACCAACTTAGAAAGTCGTGCAATGCAGGTTAGAGTGCCGTGGACCCAGGCTTGGCTGTGCACACAGGATTTCCGCCGGAAGTGCACAGGGGCCGGAGAAGCTTGCAAAGTCGCGGTTCCCAGCAATGCAGCCCAGCGAGGTGAGGCAAGGACTTACCTCCACCAAACTCGGGCTGAAGAGTCACTGGACTGTGGGAGTCACTTGGACGGTGTCGCTGGATTCGAGGGACCTCGCTCGTCGTGCTGAGAGGAGACCCAAGGGACCGGAGATGCAGCTTTTTGGTGCCTGCGGTTGCAGGGGGAAGATTCCGTCGACCCACGGGAGATTTCTTCGGAGCTTCTGGTGCAGAGAGGAGGCAGACTACCCCCACAGCATGCACAAGCAGGAAAACAGTCGAGAAGGCGGCAGGATCAGCGTTACAGAGTTGCAGTAGTCGTCTTTGCTACTATGTTGCAGGTTTGCAGGCTTCCAGCGCGGTCAGCGGTCGATTCCTTATCAGAAGGTGAAGAGGGAGATGCAGAGGAACTCGGCTGAGCTCATGCATTCGTTATCTGAAGTTTCCCCAGAGACAGAGACCCTAAATAGCCAGAAAAGAGGGTTTGGCTACCTAGGAGAGAGGATAGGCTACTAACACCTGAAGGAGCCTATCAGCAGGAGTCTCTGACGTCACCTGGTGGCACTGGCCACTCAGAGCAGTCCAGTGTGCCAGCAGCACCTCTGTTTCCAAGATGGCAGAGGTCTGGAGCACACTGGAGGAGCTCTGGACACCTCCCAGGGGAGGTGCAGGTCAGGGGAGTGGTCACTCCCCTTTCCTTTGTCCAGTTTCGCGCCAGAGCAGGGGCTAAGGGGTCCCTGAACCGGTGTAGACTGGCTTATGCAGAATTGGGCACCTCTGTGCCCAACAAAGCATTTCCAGAGGCTGGGGGAGGCTACTCCTCCCCTGCCTTCACACCATTTTCCAAAGGGAGAGGGTGTCACACCCTCTCTCAGAGGAAGTTCTTTGTTCTGCCATCCTGGGCCAGGCCTGGCTGGACCCCAGGAGGGCAGCTGCCTGTCTGAGGGGTTGGCAGCAGCAGCAGCTGCAGTGAAACCCCAGGAAGGGCAGTTTGGCAGTACCAGGGTCTGTGCTACAGACCACTGGGATCATGGGATTGTGCCAACTATGCCAGGATGGCATAGAGGGGGCAATTCCATGATCATAGACATGTTACATGGCCATATTCGGAGTTACCATTGTGAAGCTACATATAGGTAGTGACCTATATGTAGTGCACGCGTGTAATGGTGTCCCCGCACTCACAAAGTTCAGGGAATTGGCTCTGAACAATGTGGGGGCACCTTGGCTAGTGCCAGGGTGCCCTCACACTAAGTAACTTTGCACCTAACCTTTACCAGGTAAAGGTTAGACATATAGGTGACTTATAAGTTACTTAAGTGCAGTGTAAAATGGCTGTGAAATAACGTGGACGTTATTTCACTCAGGCTGCAGTGGCAGGCCTGTGTAAGAATTGTCAGAGCTCCCTATGGGTGGCAAAAGAAATGCTGCAGCCCATAGGGATCTCCTGGAACCCCAATACCCTGGGTACCTCAGTACCATATACTAGGGAATTATAAGGGTGTTCCAGTAAGCCAATGTAAATTGGTAAAAATGGTCACTAGCCTGTTAGTGACAATTTGAAAGTAATGAGAGAGCATAACCACTGAGGTTCTGGTTAGCAGAGCCTCAGTGAGACAGTTAGGCACCACACAGGGAACATATACATGCACACCTATGAGCACTGGGGCCCTGTGTGACAGGGTCCCAGTGACACATACATATAGGCCACAAACCTATGAGCACTGGGGTCCTGACCAGCAGGATCCCAGTGACACATAACAAACATACTGAAACCATAGTGTTTTCACTATGAGCACTGAGGCCTGGCTATCAGGATCCCAGTGAGACAGTGAAAACAGTGACAAACACCCTGACATACACTCACAAACAGGCCAAAAGTGGGGGTAACAAGGCTAGAAAGAGGCTACCTTCTCACACAACCCCCCCCCAAACGAAGGACAATAAGGCTAACCTTGGCCAGTTGAGACTTTATTGTCTAAGTGGTGATAAGTAGAGAGTAGCTCTGCAATAGACTGGTTACTCCCTTTATCATCCACTATATGGTTACTTCCCTGTGGGGATGTAAACCACCCTGTTTGAAGTTTTTTAGCTAAGCAACAATGTGAAGATGTATTTTCAGAGTTTCTATCAGTAAGTTTTAGTTTAGAGCAGTGGGAATTATCAACTGAACCTATTTGTAATGATGGAAATGCCAGACAGGGATGCTGTCTCAGTAAAGCCATAGCTGGACAAAAACTTTGTCCATTTGGCTGGAAGAGAGAACAGGGATGCTGTTTCTCTTGAGTTGGAGCAGGGCAGGGATACTGTCCTATGAGCTCCACACTAGGGCAGGGATGCTGTCCTAAGTGTTGTGAGGCAGTACAGGGTTTCTGCACTAAAGTTTCTCTGGGAGGGTTGGAGGGATGCTCCATGTTAACTAAAATGGTGCTGTTTTTGTCACCAATGTTAGTTATCCCACAGAGAGGTACTTCTACCTCAGGGAGTCCAGCTTTGCCAGCTGATGATTCCCTTGGAACAGGTGCCACCCCAGGAGAGGTTTCTCCCACCACAGGAATAGTATCCTGAATGGTAGGGTGGTTAGGGGATACTGTGATACCCTTTTTACCTGTTGATGGAGAGGGATCCTGAGTTTTCAGGCCTTCTCTCCTTTGCTTTTTCATTTCACTTGAAATGAGAGGGAACAATTCCTCAGGGATGCCCAGCATGGCTGCATGGGCATAAAACTCTACATCAGCCCAACCTGAGGCCTCTAGGTCATTACCTAAGAGACAGTCTACAGGTAAGCTAGGTGATACCACCACCTGCTTAGGGCCAGTAACTCCACCCCAACTAAACTGAATTATAGCTAAGGGAAGAAACTTAGTGGAGTTATGGACATCAATAATCTTATACTGTTGTCCAATGATGTGTTGATCAGGGTGCACTAGGTTTTCAGTCACCAAAGTGAAACTGGCACCTGTGTCCCTGTAGGCCAAGGCCTGAACACCATTTATTGAAACTGTCTGCCTGTACTTATCCATTGTAAGGGGACAAGCAGCCAGTGTGGCAAGGCCAATGCCACTAGGTGTGACAGAAACTGTCTTGGGACTGATTACATCAGTTTCCACTATGGACCCATAAGTGAACCCAACTACACCCTTTGCTTGACTGTTGCCAGCAGTCCCACCACTAGTACCACTACTGCTAGGGGCACTAGAGCTTGATGTATTAGTGGTGGTAGGCTCAGGGGGTTTACCTGGACAGGACTTATCCCCTGGCCTATGGCCTCTGTTTTTACACACAAAGCACCAAGGCTTTTTAATGTGTGCAGGTTGGGAAGAAGAGGAAGAATTTGTTTTATCCCCACCCTCTGAAGAGTGTTTAAGATTTGAAGTGGGATCTTTGGTTTTACCCTTATCCCCATGCTTATCTTGAGATTTTTCACCATCTTTCTTCTTATTGCCATCTTTGTCACCCCCTGTATGAACTTTTCTGTTCACCCTTGTTCTGACCCATTTGTCTGCCTTCTTTCCCAATTCTTGGGGAGAGGACAGATCAGAGTCTACCAGGTACTGGTGCAACAAATCAGACACACAATTATTAAGTATATGCTCTCTCAGGATTGTGTTATACAGGCTTTCATAATCAGTAACTTTACTGCCATGTAACCACCCCTCCAAGGCCTTCACTGAATGGTCAATGAAATCAACCCAGTCTTGTGAAGACTCCTTTTTGGTCTCTCTGAACTTTATCCTGTACTGTTCAGTGGTTAAGCCATAACCATCCAGGAGTGCATTCTTAAGAACTGTAAAATTATTGGCATCATTTTCTTTCACAGTAAGGAGTCTATCCCTACCCTTTCCACTAAATGATAGCCATAGGATAGCAGCCCACTGCTTTTGAGGGACATCCTGTACAGCACAGGCCCTCTCAAGTGCAGCAAACCACTTGTTAATGTCATCCCCCTCCTTATAAGGGGGAACTATCTTGTGCAGATTCCTGGAATCATGCTCTTTTGCAGGATGACTATGGGGAATACTGCTGCTGCCACCATGGGTATCTAAACCCATTTTCTGTCTTTCCCTCTCTATTTCTAAAGACTGTCTATCCAAATCCAGCTGTTGCTTCTTGAGCTTCAGTCTGGTTTGCTCCACTCTCAATCTATTGAGCTCCCTTTCTAACAATCTGTCATCAGGGTGGGTGGGAGGGACATTTCTAGATACAGAGGTATGATGGGAATGAACAGAAGGAGACCTGTCCCTTACAGAGGGCACCCTAACAGCTTGGCTACCAGTATAATGTGAGAGCACACCATTAGTATGGTGTGATTCAACCTCTGTACCAACTATGCTAGACTGTCTAGTAATGGGCAGGCTGAGAAGTTTCTTTCCTGAACCTTTTCCTGGGGGAGTCCCTGGATCAGATTGAGAACCATTAGCTACTTTTTCTACAGATTGGGCACTTATGGCCTTATCCTGTACTCTAAGCATATTAATTAACAGTTCTAAAGAAGGATTCTTCCCTACACTCAAACCTCTCTCTATGCAGAGACTCCTTGCTCCTTTCCAGCTAAGGTGATCATATGCAAGTTTGGACAGTTCAACAATTTTTCCTGTGCCAGACATTTTCAGAGAGAGTTAAAGTGATAGAAAAAGAGAAAAAAGTTTTCAGAACTTTTTGGAAAGACAGAAAAAAACTTTTAAAACTTTTAAGAACTTTTTGAAAGTTTAGAAGTACTTTTCAGCACTTAGAAAAGAGTGAAAAGAGGAAATGCAAAACTTTTTGGCTATGTGTATATACACTGACCTTGTTTTGTATATTTTTCTCTTATGAAAAGTACAATGACAAGAGTGGTAAGTAGTCTCAAGCACTTATCCCACCACTGCACAACCAATGTAGGAGGCTGGACTGGCTTGTAGTGAGTACCAAGGGGTACTTGCACCTTGCACCAGGCCCAGTTATCCCTTATTAGTGTATAGGGTGTCTAGCAGGTTAGGCTGATAGATAATGGTAGCTTAGCAAAGCAGCTCAGGCTGAACTAGGAGACGTGTGAAGCTACTACAGTACCACTTAGTGTCATATGCACAATATCATAAGAAAACACAATACACAGTTATACTAAAAATAAAGGTACTTTATTTTTATGACAATATGCCAAAGTATCTTAGAGTGTACCCTCAGTGAGAGGATAGGAAATATACACAAGATATATATACACAATAGCAAAAATATGCAGTATAGTCTTAGAAAACAGTGCAAACAATGTATAGTTACAATAGGATGCAATGGGGAAACATAGGGATAGGGGCAACACAAACCATATACTCCAAAAGTGGAATGCGAACCACGAATGGACCCCAAACCTATGTGACCTTGTAGAGGGTCGCTGGGACTATTAGAAAATAGTGAGAGTTAGCAAAATAACCCTCCCCAAGACCCTGAAAAGTGAGTGCAAAGTGCACCAAAGTTCCCCTAAGGACAAAATAGTCGTGTTAGAGGGAAAATGCAAGGAAAACACAAATCAGCAATGCAACAACGATGGATTCCTGACTGAGGGTACCTGTGGAACAAGGGGACCAAGTCCAAAAGTCACAAGCAGCTCGGAGATGGGCAGATGCCCAAGAAATGCCAGCGGTTGGTGCAAAGAAGCTCTTACTAGGCTGAAGAACTGTGAATACTGCAGGAACGACAAGGGCTAGAGACTTCCCCTTTGGAGGATGGATCCCCCCCGCCTTGGAGAGTCGTGCAGAAGTGTTTTCCCGCCGGATGGACGCCAACAAGCCTTGCTACACGCAAATCGTGCGTTTGGCGTTTTTGGACGCTGCTGGGGCCCAGGAGGGACCAGGAGGTCGCAAATTGGACCTGCAGAGAGAGGGGACGTCGAGCAAGACAAGGAGCCCTCACTGAAGCAGGTAGCACCCGGAGAAGTGCCAGAAACAGGCACTACGAGGATGCGTGAAACGGTGCTCGCCGAAGTTGCACAAAGGAGTCCCACGTCGCCGGAGACCAACTTAGAAAGTCGTGCAATGCAGGTTAGAGTGCCGTGGACCCAGGCTTGGCTGTGCACACAGGATTTCCGCCGGAAGTGCACAGGGGCCGGAGAAGCTTGCAAAGTCGCGGTTCCCAGCAATGCAGCCCAGCGAGGTGAGGCAAGGACTTACCTCCACCAAACTCGGGCTGAAGAGTCACTGGACTGTGGGAGTCACTTGGACGGTGTCGCTGGATTCGAGGGACCTCGCTCGTCGTGCTGAGAGGAGACCCAAGGGACCGGAGATGCAGCTTTTTGGTGCCTGCGGTTGCAGGGGGAAGATTCCGTCGACCCACGGGAGATTTCTTCGGAGCTTCTGGTGCAGAGAGGAGGCAGACTACCCCCACAGCATGCACAAGCAGGAAAACAGTCGAGAAGGCGGCAGGATCAGCGTTACAGAGTTGCAGTAGTCGTCTTTGCTACTATGTTGCAGGTTTGCAGGCTTCCAGCGTGGTCAGCGGTCGATTCCTTATCAGAAGGTGAAGAGGGAGATGCAGAGGAACTCGGCTGAGCTCATGCATTCGTTATCTGAAGTTTCCCCAGAGACAGAGACCCTAAATAGCCAGAAAAGAGGGTTTGGCTACCTAGGAGAGAGGATAGGCTACTAACACCTGAAGGAGCCTATCAGCAGGAGTCTCTGACGTCACCTGGTGGCACTGGCCACTCAGAGCAGTCCAGTGTGCCAGCAGCACCTCTGTTTCCAAGATGGCAGAGGTCTGGAGCACACTGGAGGAGCTCTGGACACCTCCCAGGGGAGGTGCAGGTCAGGGGAGTGGTCACTCCCCTTTCCTTTGTCCAGTTTCGCGCCAGAGCAGGGGCTAAGGGGTCCCTGAACCGGTGTAGACTGGCTTATGCAGAATTGGGCACCTCTGTGCCCAACAAAGCATTTCCAGAGGCTGGGGGAGGCTACTCCTCCCCTGCCTTCACACCATTTTCCAAAGGGAGAGGGTGTCACACCCTCTCACAGAGGAAGTTCTTTGTTCTGCCATCCTGGGCCAGGCCTGGCTGGACCCCAGGAGGGCAGCTGCCTGTCTGAGGGGTTGGCAGCAGCAGCAGCTGCAGTGAAACCCCAGGAAGGGCAGTTTGGCAGTACAAGGGTCTGTGCTACAGACCACTGGGATCATGGGATTGTGCCAACTATGCCAGGATGGCATAGAGGGGGCAATTCCATGATCATAGACATGTTACATGGCCATATTCGGAGTTACCATTGTGAAGCTACATATAGGTAGTGACCTATATGTAGTGCACGCGTGTAATGGTGTCCCCGCACTCACAAAGTTCAGGGAATTGGCTCTGAACAATGTGGGGGCACCTTGGCTAGTGCCAGGGTGCCCTCACACTAAGTAACTTTGCACCTAACCTTTACCAGGTAAAGGTTAGACATATAGGTGACTTATAAGTTACTTAAGTGCAGTGTAAAATGGCTGTGAAATAACGTGGACGTTATTTCACTCAGGCTGCAGTGGCAGGCCTGTGTAAGAATTGTCAGAGCTCCCTATGGGTGGCAAAAGAAATGCTGCAGCCCATAGGGATCTCCTGGAACCCCAATACCCTGGGTACCTCAGTACCATATACTAGGGAATTATAAGGGTGTTCCAGTAAGCCAATGTAAATTGGTAAAAATGGTCACTAGCCTGTTAGTGACAATTTGAAAGTAATGAGAGAGCATAACCACTGAGGTTCTGGTTAGCAGAGCCTCAGTGAGACAGTTAGGCACCACACAGGGAACATATACATGCACACCTATGAGCACTGGGGCCCTGTGTGACAGGGTCCCAGTGACACATACATATAGGCCACAAACCTATGAGCACTGGGGTCCTGACCAGCAGGATCCCAGTGACACATAACAAACATACTGAAACCATAGTGTTTTCACTATGAGCACTGAGGCCTGGCTATCAGGATCCCAGTGAGACAGTGAAAACAGTGACAAACACCCTGACATACACTCACAAACAGGCCAAAAGTGGGGGTAACAAGGCTAGAAAGAGGCTACCTTCTCACAAGAGCACACAGCTATGTCCCAGGGGTAGGCACCCAGGGCCATAATAGGAGCTGGCCATGGGGGGGGTGCAGTCCCCAGGGCCATCAATGTCTCTGCGAGGGGGGCTGCATGCCCCCCTCCAGCATCAATAGCCCCAGGTAAGTTGTGGACCCACTGTGTGTTTTAAAATGTATGCCCAGGGGAGGTGGCGATACCTGGGGCTGTGAGGTGCTGGGTAGCCCCCGCATTAGTTTTACTCATGCACCCCAGAGAGGTAGCGGTTTTTAGGGCTACAGGGGGGGCTTTGCCACATTAGTTTTAGGGCAGTGGCCCTGGGAGGTGACAGTCCTTTGGGCTTTGGGGTGCGAGGCGGGCCCGCTTTAGTTTTATACATGTGCCCCAGGGAGATGGTGGTCTCTGAGGCTGTTGGGGGTTGGTGGCCCCCATGCATTTGATTTATTTAAAACCCTAGGGGGCTGCTGTCCCTGGGGCAATGGGGGCCCAGATTGCTTCCCTGTGTTTCACTTTTCAAAGCCCCAGGGAGATGGAGGTCCTCGGGCCTGTGGGGAGCCTTGCAGCCCCCTGGTGTTTTGTTAGTTTGAAGGTCTGGAAAGGTGGTAGTCCCCAGGGTTCTGGGGGGGCTGGGTGCCCTCCACCATTTCATTAGTTTAAAGCCCTGGGGAGGTGGGGGTTCCCCAAGGCTGAAGGGGGCTGGGTGGCTCCCTGTGTTTCATTAGTTTGTAGTCCTGAGGATGTGGCGTCACTAGGCTGAAGGCGGGCTAGACAATGCCCCGGGACATGGCCTACCCTGTAGTTCCAGTGAAACAAGCATACTTTTAAAAAACATTTTCAGTTCCTCCACAGTTCCACCGCAGCTCCTGCTGAAATGGAAAAAAATAATGTTTTAAGGCTTTTTTGCTCTGAGGGGAACCCTCTGGGACCCCACCACCAGCGCTAAAGGTCAGGGTGTCCCTACACTGGCCCTTTTAGTTTTTTTCATCTTTTGTTTGGTACTCACTTGAGTCCCAAAATGGCTGCCAACTCTTTCTTGTTGAAGTCTTGGAAGCCAATCAGGTCTCAGCACGAGATTAGTGGGGTCCAAAGCCTTTGCATCCCTATATATACAATTTTTTTTTGTTTTTCTTAGTACTAAAAAAACATTGAATGGATTTATACCAAATAACAAAAGGTTACTATCTGAACCAAGACCTACCTTTCTCCCACATTTGATGTAATTCCGTCCAGTGGTTCGGGCACTTTTGCTGTTCAAATCCCCTATTGAAAAATAAATGGGAAAAAAACATTTTGGTACCCCGCCCCCATTTCTCAGCCCCTGCTTGATGGACCACCCAGAAACTTTGCAGGCAACAGCTGATGTGAGCTTTGAATTTGTTGGAAAATGTTGTGAAGATTCATCATCCGGCGCCAAAGATATAGGCAAGCAAAGAAGCACTTTTTCTATATAAACTAGGTCCTAACTATCACTACCTAGATGCGACTATATATATTCACTTTAAAAAACAAAAGTTACAGGGACATTATAGTTAGGCTCACATTTGAAATGTTCAAAACCTTAGAAATTTGCCAGTTATAGTTAAAGTTATGTCAAGTAACTAAAACCCTTGCCTTAAGCTAACTCTAACTCGCGCCATCGTCATGCACAGTTTTTTCAACAAACATTTTACTGCAAATATTACATTGATATTATCAATCATGTTATTGAAGATGTCATGAATGCCATCATTTTTGGGTAATTAGCAGTGCATGGTGAGGGTGTGAGTTATAGTTACCTTCCTGAATACACTTAAACCCCTATTTGTTACTGTCTGGGAGGAATACACAAACCTCAACAGCAGAGCAATTCATGGTCATGTGACCCAGAACACTGACAGAAGGCAAAAATGGTTGGGACAAGAAAATGCAAACTTTCTAAACCTGCCGTTTTCAGAATTGTGATTTATAATCTGACTTTACCATTAAAGAGATTTTTAAAATGCAATTTATTTCAGTTTAAACAGCATGTCTCTAACTGCTTCCAATAAAAAGTTAGCACTTACTGAAAGCAGTAAAGTGACCCAGTTATAGTCAATGGGAGAAAAGGCTTTCAAGAGTGAAAACGTTAGCTGTTTTTCACTACCAGAACCTGTGAAACTGAAACCCACATGTCCTATTTTTTAAATCCCATGCATTTCGGGGCCTATCATACGTTTAAATCTTGCAAAAAGGTTATTTTACCAGGTAGAAATGCTGGTTTAAACCTGCTATATAATCTGAAGTGGTAGACCTGAGTCATGTTTAAAATGCTACTTTAGTGGATGGCACTATGGGTGATGCAGGCTACTAGTAGCATTTAATTTATAATGACTGGGTATCTGTAGCACAACATTCTAAGGGCTTACATGTAAATGAATTGTGCCAATCAGGCATATGACAATTTTAACAGATATTTTAGGAAGACAGCATGTGCACTTTAGCACTAGGTAGTGGTGATAAATTGCACATAGGTCTTGAAGCCAACAAAAACAAATGCAGCAGAGCAGGAGGGGTAAAGGCAAAGGTTTTGGGGGTGATTCTGCAGTTACTACTGATGGAATAGTATTAAAGTCTTTTGCTTTAGCACAGCATACACCAGTAAACTGATGTATTTTAAGGTGCCCTCGTATGATAATGAAGGAAAAAAGTAAATGCTTTGAGATCACACAGTGCGGTCAAGTGGAAGCAGGTATTGGTGCAAGGGTTTTGTGCAATTAAGCCACTACATGGTCATCTCATTCTCTCTTGTTTTAGATCCAAGCCTAATGCTTTGTGTTTAATTCCTTCAGACACTAAATTTGTGCACTGCATTAAATACATCCAGGCTAAGTATGTTTCATAAGGATTGGTGGGAGTAGTGTTTGAGGCGGATGATGTTTTAATGAGGATGCTAAAATGAAAACCAGAGCACTCACCTTTGGTTAGTGTATTGCGACTATTTGTTCCATGTAGCTAAAAGTCTTTCTTATTTTTCATCCTTTTTTTAATTAGTTCATCCACTGATTCCTCACCATCCAGCTATTCATCAATTGAGCCAATCAGCTCGGTCTCCAGTCTCCATTAATTCATTCAATTACTGGACAAGGTTCAATATTGAAAATGTGATGTTAAAGGCACCATGCCAGCAAATTGTTTCAAAAGATTCTTTGGGGGGAGAACCAGCTCCAGAACACCCTTGTGATGATGAGGTTTGCTTGCTGCTACATGCCGAATGGGTGCTGGTCAGAGAAAATTTAGAAGGGCTGCTTTCATTTCCCAGCCCAGCATATTGGTGTACCTGGGATCCTTGTGTTCGAGCTTATGAATTCACTCATCAATGCTGGGGGTCATGGTACTGAGGATTGCATTTGGGAGGTGCATGTCCATACAGATTTGAACCTACCTTAGCTGTCAGGTCTTTTGCTTGGACACTTATGTGCAGTCATAGGGTTTCACTTTTTCAGTTGGCTGCTCCTCCTCGATGCTAAAGATTAAATTGTATGAGGTCTTGTCAAGTGATTAATGACTTCTAATATGGATCAGCATGTAGTTTTCGTTTTTTATGTAGCCCATACCCATAAACAGCGACTAGGCCAATGCCAAATAAAGGGATAAACGGCATCAGATCAGCACTTTCAAGATAATTAACTTTACAACATATGTTACCCTTTAAGAATAATATTACATTTAAAAATATATACTTATAATCCAGAAAATATATAGAAAGTATAACTTTCAAACAAAAAATCAAATAGATACTTTAAAATAATTGCAAAAAATAAAGAAAATAATATTTAAACATATATAATACAATGTATGCCATACTTACAAAACATAGACATTAACACATTTAAATATTATACAATAAAAGCATTAAAATAAAAATATAGGCCCTCATCATGACTTTGGAGGTCTTTTCCAACGGCCGCCAAAGCCGCTGGCACCTAAATACCACCAATACAGGCGGTCTTAAGACAGCCCTAATATGACTGATCTTTGATTTCCGCCTGAAATCAGGTGGAATTCCGAGACCAGTCATGCTGGCGGTTGGCGGTACCGAAGCAGTACCGCCACACCAAAAAGAGACCACACACCATATTAAAACCTGTAATACAGTGTGGCGGTGTCCAGATGGTGAGGCGCTGCTGGCGGTGGAAGCGCCAGGACCCATTCCCTCAAAGACGACCTCCTCGACAGATGAGGTAAGTTGATCGTCCGACGGGGGGGGTGCATATGTGTGTGTGTGGGTGCATGTGTGAATGTTGTGAATGCAGGGGGACAGGAGGTGTTTGTGGGTGTGTGTCTGTGTGTTGAGTGTTTGTGGATAGGGTGGGGTGAGTGAGTGTATGGGTGGAGGGTGAGTGTTTGTGGATGGTCAAAGGGGTGAGTGAGTGTTTGTGGATGGGGAGGGGGTGAGTGCATGTGTGCAGGTGTGAGGGATTGAGTGCATGATTGCAATTGAGCGGATGGAACGGGTGAATGTGTGTATGTGTGTACATGTAAATGTAAGTGGTCGGGGGAGTGTTTGAAGTGGACAGGAGGGGAGTGTGTGTTTGTGTGAATGAACGGGGAGAGCAGGTGAGAGCAAGTATGCAGTGCAGGGGGTTGTGAATGTATGTACGCGCTCTGGGGAGGGGGGTGTAAATGCATGCGTGTGTGCGGTGTTTGTGTATGTATGTTAATGTGAATGGGGGTGTATGACGCTAGTGCGTGGGTGAGTGGGGGTGTGTTTGTGTGTGGGAGAATGTGAGTGCATGTGTGCAGGTATGTGGATGTGTGTGCAAGTGTATCCTGGTGACAGGAATGCTTATTCCTGTCACTAGGGTGCAAGACCGCCAGCTTTGTCTGGTGGTGTGACCAGCAGTAAAATGCTGGTGGTCTCCCGCCTCGTGATACCACTAGCGGTGCTCACCTCCAGCCTGACAGAACGCAGTAATGTGGCAGGGCGAGTGGAGGCTCACGGTTTGGCTTTGGCCAAACCACCAAACTCCTAATTTGGCAGTATTCACTGCTGGCCCATAGGCAGTGACACCGCCACGGCAGCCCTGGCGGTTTTCTGGCCACCAGGGTTGTAATGGGGGCCATAAATTAATAAAAGCATTATTACGAACATAACTAATAAAAGCATATATATTGCAACAAATTAAAAAATATACTACAAAGAGTCAGTCATTAGTCCCTCTTTAACATGATCAATAGCAATGTAAGTGTTGTACATTGTAGGTGTTAGATATAATACTTCACTCCAAAACAAGCAGTATTACGGAAAGTGTTGGATTTCGGCGGAGTCAGATTTACTATTGCCACTTGAGTATAAGCAAGTGTGGGGAATATGTAAATCTTTAGATACCACAGATTTGTTTTCCTATCGTAAATTAATACCAAAAGAATTACATATATATCAAATAATTAACATAAAATATATTCCTATAACCATAACAAGTATATAGTTTTAACATTATGTAATTTATGTAAATTTATCAAAACTAAACACAAAAAATGTATATAAAATTATATATAAACTATATGAAAATACAATGTAAATTAAAAAAAGACTCAAAATACTTTCTATTCTATTACCCCAAAATTTCAACAATCACAAAAACAAATATAACTATTAAAAAAATACAGTACGCATGATTTTAAATAAATAACCACACCATAAAGGTAACTAAGGAAAATCCTTAAACATAATACAAATATTATTAAAAAAATAATAATAATAATAATAATAATGCAATTATCTTATTAACCAATCAACAAATAATTATACTGTATCATATTTTAAGACATTCATTAAATATCTAACATTTGTACACAATAACGCATATTTAAGCATCTAATTAACAAATGAAAACCCCAAAAACTGTATAATCAATTAAAAAAACGAACTATTTAAAAAACCTCCCTCTAGTTCCCCTCCAAACAACAACCTGCCAAAACACTGACATAAAAGAAAGCAAGCAAACAAAAACACATTAAAATAGTTAAACATACTTAACATTAAGATAATAACTTATAAGACAAACACTATTAAAACTCTACTAAGAGAAACAAAGATTTTATGTATCAGTACATTTAAAAAAAGAGTACACAATACTTGAAAGCTTTAAAGCATATTCTTACCTTCTAATCTGCCCGTTGAAATATTTGACATCACAATGTTTTTTATATATGGGCTTCATGATTTGGAAAACAACACTTTGGGAAAATGACTTACCTTCATTTAGCGAGGCACTCTTCCTGTCACATTGCCCACTGGTGGCTGGGTCTGAGGTGGCTTTGCCTTTCATCCAAAGCTGTAGCAAGCTGTTGTTTATACATGTTTAGTTAACCAGTTCTGGGCACACTTCTTTTACTTTGACCACTGAAACCATCAGCTCAGTGGGTAAGTCCTAGTAATTGAACATTATTCAGTGGAATGTGTTGCTTAATCAGTTGCTACCTTCGTGATGCTACACAGTTTGCAGGATAGCCCGTAGTTAATCCTGGTTTGTTTTAATAGGAAACAGGAGTTAGCTTAGCCTTTGGCTTGCAGACTCGTGCCCCGCCACCTAGTGACTTTTACCCTACTTAGCTTGCTCAGTTTTAGCGCATTTATTTAATTATATCTTTTAAGATGGCTGTCTTGTTTTTAGTTAGGCCTATGTTTTAGTTTCAGATTATCAGTGCCACTGGGCTAAGGCGTCAATATCAAGCGACAAACATTAACAAACTATAGGTGTTCACATTAGGTACTTTCCCTCTTCACGCCTTCGAGGAAATGGTTTATATAATTTACCATTCCAAGCATGTCTTGTTATCTATTGTTTGGGAACAGACCTACGTCAGGGGTCCGAGCAGATCTGTATAAATGCATCTCACTTAGAGAGATAGTCAGAGGTGTTCCAACCAGATGCCACTGCTGCTACCGATGCTGCACGTCGCCTTGATGCTGACCCGGTCTTCCTGTCCCTGTGGAGTCTGAGCTAGAGACCTAATTCCAAGGTAACAAGGGTTGGGGGCTCTTCTCATGGACATGGCATTGGCAGATTAGGTTTAACACACCTACCTCTCTTTTAGGTTAGAGATTAGGTTCACATTATTAGGCCATTAGGACATATTTCGCACTTCTTGTCACTTCCTGTCATTGCAAGATGGTGATGGTCTTCATATTAATGACTCTTGTCTTTACCACTCTTTTTCTTGCATTATTCATTATCCTAATCATTGCAGCCCTTGCAATTTACCGCAGATTGCAGTTTTGCTAAATAAAACCCATTGAAACTTCACTGCATCCCTTTCATTGCCTGGGTTTGATTGAGGCATGTTGTTCATGGGAGAAAGTGGTCATCTCCGTTTGACCACAACACTCTCTGAGACGTCACACTCTTGAGCCCATGCAGAAAGGCTGCCACAAATCACCTTTTACTGTTTGTTTTTTTGGTGAGGTGTTGCTTTTGAGCCGGGACGGTTGGGGCGACAGTTGCGATTTGTTGCAGGATTAGCATAGTCGTCTACAAACATAAGTACTATCATCCTCAAACCAGCAGTCTTGCCTAGAGCAAGAGTCAAACTACGGCATGGCACCACCAACAATGGTGTTTAGGCACTCATTTACGGATATCCTGACTATCATTGTCTCACATACAGCAGGTAACCTAAGTACCATTATACGGAGACGTCTGTGGCATTGGGGAAGATCTTCCTCAGCTGAACAGGGACCACCTAATTAGGCTGTAGGTTGTTCGAACTCAAACTCATAAAACGACTTTTGTCCCCATTTTATGTTCCATCTTGTTTCCCACTTTAAAACATGGCTAGTGCCATAGACATTCCTGGGAATGCTAGACAAGTATTAAATCTACACCTAGTAGCTCATGACTTAAAAAATGAGGGGGGGATCTTACATTCATAGTAGAAGCTAGTAAAGCCTACCAAACAGAAACATTCTACTCTTGGGTCACCTTTCCTGAGGAAGACTAAAGATCATTCACATTCCACACATACAGAATTGCAAATGTACCTCAACGGTACCAAGCATACTAGTATCTTAAAATACCGAACATCATAACTAGCTTAATAGCGCCCTACCACACGTAATACAACCCATGAGATTTAGGGCCAGATGTAGGAAACAGTTTGCGACTCGCAAACGGCAAAATATGCCGTTTGCGAGTCGCAAACTGGAGTTTCCTATGCAGAAATGCATTTTGCGAGTCGTGCATTTCCGACTCGCAAATAGGAAGGGGTGTTCCCTTCCTATTTGCGACTCGTAGTGGTATGCAATTCCATTTGCGACCGCATACGCGGTCGCAAATGGAGTCGCATTTACCATCCACTTGAAGTGGATGGTAACCCACTCGCAAATTGGAAGGGGTCCCCATGGGACCCCTTCCCCTTTGTGAATGGACCCCAAAATATTTTTTCAGGGCTGGTAGTGGTCCAAGGGACCACTACCTGCCCTGAAAAAATTCCGAAACAAAAGGTTTCGGTTTTGTTTTTAAGTGCAGCTCGTTTTCCTTTAAGGAAAACGGGCTACACTTAAGAAAAAAAACTGCTTTATTGATAAAGCAGTCACGAACATGGAGGTCTGCTGACTACAGCAGGCATCCATGTCAGTGAGTGCCCATAGTCGCTATGGGGCTGCAATTTGCGACCCACCTCATTAATATTAATGAGGTGGGTCTTTGCGACCCCATAGCAACTCGCAGACGGTGTCTGAGACACCGTTCTGCATAGCAAATTGCAAGTTGCAATTTGCGAGTTGCTCCGACTCGCAAATTGCAAGTCGCAATTTGCTTGGTACCTACATCTGGCCCTAGGTCCCTTAGGTAATGAAGGACCAATGTGGCCTATGTTTGCCACATACACACCTTACCCAGGTATACAAAATATACAGACAGCAGACATACGGAATTTATACATTGAGCTAGTAACACTTTACAGACCACTTGTTTAGTTCGTAATGCGAACTTTGAACACTACGCCAGCGCGTCCAGCACCACCAACACCAGCTGGATACCAATTGGCTACTGGGATTTATCCATAACCAGTACATACTATCATGGGTAAGGTACCCACAGAACAAGAGAAAATACCGTTCTGGATAGCCCAGTAAACAAATCAACTGGAAGCTGTGTTTCCCCATACAGGACCACAGGAGAAACAGAATTCTCACAATGTGCTTGCCCTTCGGGATGGTTCCCTTGGTGGATGACTGCGCAACATGGGGTACACTCTTCGCTAAAATTTATTCTACCACACATAGTACCCCGACACTTGACAATTTGCTGGAAGTATTAAAATAAATACAGAATGAGCACAGGGCAGCACCAGCCCTAGATTTGGGGATGAAATTAATGCGTAACTTCAACACAGTCTCCTCAATCATACTCAGTAATATCAAAGGGGAAGCGGTAGCACTGGCTATATGCCAGCGCCTCTGAGAGATTCCACATTTAGACCGGGAGAAAGAGCTACCAAAAATGATTTGCGACACCTATACCAATATAGGATGGGATAGTTTGGGAGCTAAGCCGAAGAAGCTTGAATTACAGAGTACCACCCTTAAGGAAGGTGCTAAACAAGCACAGGAGGGTTCTAAAAAGCGCTTGGATAAGCAAAAACAATTTAAAGATAGATGAAATCAGAGAGCAGATTCTCCACATCTGGAATACTCTGATAGGAGATACACTTTCAGAAATATCGAAAATATAAAAGCTCCTGACAGATATACTGATTCACCTCCCTCTTGTTCCTTTCAGGATGCACCAGATAGACGTAGCGAGAGTCCTAATCGACGTCCTGAATACTTGAAACATAAGTAAGACTCACAACAGTCTTCAGACAAAAAATCTGAACATTGCTGAAGAACAAGACATAGGCAGTGACACTGTTAGACAGCACAGCAGAGGTCACGATATGACGCCAGAGTCTGAAAGATCATCTGGATGCGACAGCAACTAGCAATTTCATTGTAGGAGTACACGTTATTGGCAACACTTTGGCTGATGAAGCAGCCAAATCTGCAGTAGCTATGGTGTCTGTGGCTGCAGTGACTCGTTCACAGACGAGATTGGATAATGAAATTATGACTGCCGTGAAAGCTTCGGCTGAAGGCAAGCTTCTTCCAAAAGAAAATACTCTTACCTCATCCATGCACAGAATGTTGGGGGTTGGAGATCGAGCGATCCCCAATCTCATAAAAGCAGCACAAGAGGGTGTTGCATCTGCTCATGCTGGTATTTCGGCCACAGTAACGCTCTTACAGAAACATCTATGAAGACAGACAAAACAGTACATCAACTACAATGTGTTTACATGGACCACTGCGCTCCACTCCAACCTGATGGTGCATACAAATACGTCTTAGTCGCTGTAGATTCTTGTTCTAGATTCCTGTGGGAATGGCCTCAGTGGTCGGCTGACGCTCTAACTGTTATAAAAGACTTGCTGATCTGTATATGCACATATGTGGTTGCAGCATTCCATTCAGACCAGGGCCCTGTATTTGCCTCTGAGGCATTCAGGGACACCGTGTGGACAATGGGTGTTGAACTCCATTACTCCTCACCATACCATTCTGAGGGAAATTCGGTTGTGGAGAGGCGGAACCATGATCTAAATCAGTCCTTAACAGCTAGAGAATTAGCTTCTGGCCGTAGCTGGCTCCCTCACCTATATGGGGCCCAGAGAGCACTGAACAATCTGCCAAGAAGGTCCTTGGGGGGACACACTCCCTATGAGGTTTTTTTTGGGATACCTATGTATATCCCAGATCTTGATAGCTCCCAGTCAACAAGAGAATGAGGTTCAAACTCCTCACCCATGCTCACAAGGCACTGCACAACACCGGACCAGAATATCTCAACAGACGGCTCTCCTTCTGCACCCCGACCCGACAGCTTCGCTCCACCGACCTTGACCTCACCACCGTCCCACACATCCACAGAACAACTGCTGGTGGCAGATCGTTCTCCCACCTCGCCACCAAGGCGTGAAACACTCTTCTCACCCACGTGCGACAGACATAGGACCTACTTACCTTCAGGAGACACCTCAAGACATGGCTGTACGAGCAGTAGCAGACCCCCACCCATCAGCGTCTTGGGACCCTCATGGGTGAGTAGTGCACTTTACAAATGCTCTGATTGATTGATTGATGGCCCTAGTTTGGTGGCAGTAGATACACCTTTTGACATAAATGAACGTCTCACTGTTTTACAGGTGCTTCAGCAATTTTGTGATGATAAATCATCCGCCAATGCTGCCACCTTAGGAATAAGGGATTTACCAACAACTTCCACTGGCTGGATTCCTAAACTCGGAGATCTGGTTCGTGAGAAGATCTCTGTGAAGAAGGAATTCTGTCCATCCTACAGAGCACCGGTCCCAGTCCTGGGATTGCAAGGTACCAGAACTGTCATCCTTCCACCGCTGCCTGGTTCCAAAGGAAACAGATTCATTTCCATTGATGATGTCAAACTACACCATGTGGCCCATCCTCCACAGTAGACCCAGAGGTCCCTTGGGTAGTTCCCGGTCCCCTCTCACTACCCAACAGGACATACCTCTTCAATGAAGGAATAACAACACTACTTTGGACTACACAACAATGTCCAATGATGCTACAAATGCCTCCTCGACCGTGGGGAGGGTGGAAAAAGAGCTCTTGCTGATTCCAGTTACTACTTCAACGACATCACCTGTCCAAGACTTGGCTGTTTTCTACAACAAAACTACACAGACTGAAAACACTGTCTACTATGAGCCTCCACGCAAAGTTTGTTCTTCCACCAGTAATGCACCTGCTCCTGCGTTTGCAGAGACTGCCTCTGGTTATTCCATCCACACTTATGACTTTTCTTCAGACTCACCCACTCCAGTAATTGGAAATGTATCAAAGACATGTAAACTGTACCTATGGCTTAAAAATAACTATTTAATTCACTCATGGAACTATTTATGGTTCTGCTTGACATTTTGTGCATTGTTTCTATGTATTGGTTTTGTGACTGTTTTCTTTTTGCTCATGAATGGTCATTACCTTCCTGAACGCTCCTTTGTTGCACCTGTGGATGAGGTCTTAACTCCATATCTTTCCTCACATAGGGTTCAAAGAGACTTGTCCCTTGTGAACATTTCGGCTGTACCAATCCCTGATGGGATTGTGTGGGACAACGTTCCATTTGATATATACGGGCCTACTGAGGTCATTCAAATTCCATAAGTCTTCAAAATTTCAATGACTGATGTAATTACAACTGGTGTTGTATCTGATGATTGGGATGTCCAGACAGTTGATTCTATGTTAACTGAAATGAAGCACCATTCAGTATTTGAACGTGATTATGTATATACGAATACATTGAATTATGGGGAAATGTTCTGCCATAACAACTGGGGACATTACTACCTGCACCGTGCTAACAGACATAGACCAGTACTTAACCACACTGAGTGGGAACACTGTTCAACACCACCTGTGGAGAGCGCAAAACGTTATTCAGATAAATGTACTTATTTTTCTGGGCATGACACAAAACATCCTGAGTCATACTATTACCTAATTACCTTCTTTAAAAATTAGAAAACTTTGCTAACTGATACAAAACTGATTTATTCAGATTCCTTTGTTTCCAGGCTTGCAGTTGAAGGTTACGAATACTGGAGGAACACTGTTGATTTAAAGAGCATATGGGGAACACAAAATTGGCAAATAGAGGGTAGAGAAGCTTTATTTAAAGCATGCCTGATTCCTGTGCAAATGATCTTTTTAAACTACACCATTCAACAGGTATCCTGTCTGGGGTTAGCAAAAATAAAATAAATGAACACGCCCAGTATCCTCACACTGGCAAAGTTTAATGATTGGCAATTCTTCCTAAATGTCACTGAGGAAGCGCTAGATGCAAAGGTAGCTATAACTCTTCACTTTCCAGTCCTGGCAGGTGGTTGATTTGGCTGATAGACACAAATGGATGTCAGGCACGTTTTGAATTTCTCAGTGGGTTTAAAGATTAGCTGCTTTTTTCGGGTCAACACACAGGTATAGTTACAACATACAGTGTGGGTAAACTGTGCCAACAATGGGTATAGACTAACACGTTAGCCACAGTTAAAGAACATCTTAACACTCTTTCTGAAGATGTAGACTTGCAGGATTTTTTTTTAGGTCCTAGAAAGCCATACTCATAGATTCATCTGTGCTATGTATAATGAGATCTGAAAGCGTTCTCAGATAGAAACTGCTGCACGTTTAAGGCAGATATACAAGGAAAACTTAGAAAAGGCTTTATCTGTTGTCGACAATGGTATGAACACTCTGTCCAACAGGAGTAAGTCCCTAACAAACATAGTGTCGTCCGCGATTGACATCATTCAGACAGACATGTTCCATTTATATCATGGACAAAGTCAGCTGTGTTGCAAAGTACAGTTAGGTTAGACGTTACAGACTTTGAAAAATGGCCGAGTTCCATGGACGTACATTAACGGTAGTTAATTGTTCACCACCTTTAATTTATCCAGGGAACAACAAACAGTGGCTAAAAGGGAAGCAAGTTTCACCATGCTTCACATAGAGAAGTTAGAAAAGTTGCTTTTCACAGTTGCAGAAAGTCCTTCAACAGTATGGCTCCTACATGGCATCATTAATCTGCCCATTTCCACTTTCCTTTTTTTGAAATGCCTGAAACATCTTGCTGTGGCCAGGTACGAGCAACTAGGCAATAGCTATATTAAAGAAGAGTGAGAGTTGCCCTTTGAATACAAATGTCTGAATGGGGAAACAGAGGTCTTTCTCAGCGAATGCAAAACTACTGTTAGTCGTTCAATGATCTTCAAGCAGGTGTCCCTTCACGGCCTTTGCAATGCGGGGGTCACAAACTTGGCCTGTTTTCTGAAGGGTAATCCTGTCCCTTTGATTAGACTAGCATTTCATATACTTTCGAATGGAAGTTATGTGGTGATGAGCGACCAAAGCTATGCGGTGCAATCAGGAATTGCCTACTTAATTTCGGTCTCTAAATTCGGTATGTGTTGTGGACAAGTTTTATTCCCGCCACATGAGAGATAGAAGTATCAGACATGTGGCCTCACATTGATACTGCTAATGTAAATTATGACTAGCTGAGCAGACTAAAGGCACTACTGTTTCAAAAACAAGTCGCGTTGACATCAGCTAGAGAGAAGTATGCTCTCCAGATTGCGAGATCATCAACCGAGATACAATCCCTATTGAATACCAACTTCCCCAAGCACTTTGGAGAGCTGGTATCCAGAATTTGCAACACCTCGAGCACTACTGGGAATGTCCACTTCTTTAAGGCTGTTGGGTCTGGATTTGTGTTCATCTTCCAGACTGTCTTCGGAGTCATTCCATCGGCCATCCATTCACTCTTTTTCAGTGTATTTGGTGCCTTTCCTATAATTTTGGCATTGATTGGCGGAATACTGCTGCTATTTCCTCTGATTCACAGTGGTTGTGTCTTTCCAGCTACGTGATGCAATGGCGCCACTGCCACCAGCTCAACTGTGCTGTGAATGTTTGATTCAGGTCTTTAATGCTTGGTTGCTGGAAGAAATGGAGCGTGATTGGTCATTGTCAATCCAGCAACTCCTATTGTGCGTGCAACCAGTCTTTCGCTGCGTATGGTGCCTCTTCGGATACTTGTCTACATTGTGTCTTGCTGTTACGCCAGTGCCTCCTGTGGACCAAGCACTGCCAATGAGGGTTCATTCACAGCTTTTTTTGGTGCTGTGGAGAGTGCCACTCCTGCAGGTGGACCTGCACAAGAGACCACTATGCACTACTGCTCCGTGGATCCGTCTGCACATCCTGTGATCGAGCTAACATCTGAAGATGTGGCCTTTTTTTCTGAGGCCCTTTCCATTTGATGGCTTTGAAGATGCTCTTCAAGATTATTACTATTGTTAGAAAGATTTGCTGACAGGCTCATAATACCAAACTCAAAGTTTGCATCTATTTCCCTTACTTTGACCTGCTGTGCTTGTCATGATCAACATTATGGCCCTCATGATGACATTGGCAGTAACTCCCGCTTACTGCCACGGTGACAGCCGCCAAAATACCGCCACAGTGGTGAATATCTGTTTCCCATATTATAACACACACACACCAATCTGAAAAAATACAGCCACATACACAAATCCGCCAGCCAAAAGGTCAGTGCTAAAGTGGTGGTACCAACACCCATACCGTTACGCCAACAAAACAACCCCCACCACATTATGACTAATGAATCATCACAGCTGACATAAAATGGTGGTAAACCATTGGCGGTGCATACCACCGTGCTCAGAATGGACACCCAAATACAAAACAACACTACATTGGCCAATACTAAAAACACACACCTGACACTCATACACACACCACACACACCCACAGCACCATAAAACACCCACCCACATTACCCACAACCCTTTACGAACAACAGTTGCTGCCAGGAGATTGACACAAACAGCACAGAGACAACTAGACACACAAACCACATACACCCATCCATCCCTCATGCACCCCACATCACATACCCCACCACATTACTCAACACACTCTCACCATCACACACCACACAACACCCATTTCCTCACAAAGGCACCCCCGTTTCACTGATGAGGAGTTAGGGGCCATGGTGGAGGAAATTGTCAGAGTAGAGCCACAGCTGTTTGGAGCACCGGTGCAGCAAATATCCATTGCCAGGAAGATGTAGCTATGGCAGAGAATCGTGGACAGGGTGAACGCCAAGGGACAGCTCCCAAGAACAAGGGACAACATAAGGAAGAGGTGGAACGACCTATGGGGGAAGGTACGTTTTGTGGCAGCAAGGCACCAGCTCACCATACAAAGGACTGACGGTGGACCCCCACCTCCTGCCACCAGTTCAGAGCATGGGAGGAGAAAGTCTTGGCATTACTACATCCTGAGGGACTCGCTGGAGTAGCTGTAGGACTGGACACTGGTGAGTCAATATTTACTACTTATCACCTCCCATACATGCATGCCATCACAGACCCTCACTCCCATAACTCCACTCCACCCCACACCCTATACCTACACATATGACTAACCCCAATGCCAAATCCTGCATTCCATACCAATGCATGGACAGCCCTCCCAGCCTTACATGGACACCAATCACTAAAGCATGCACAGCCTAGGGAAACTTACAATCACACAATACATCACCATACACAAACAAAAGTGGCAGGGCAACAGCAACAATAGAGGGGAAGCCAGGGATGTACAGTATGTCACGGAAATGAAGCATAATACGTCAAATACATCCCCACAGGTGCCCCAGCCAATCCCAGTGTAGAGGCGGTGCCACGACTATCCAGTCCCCTAACAGAAGATGCCACCAGTGATGACAGCAACTCTGGACTTCAGGATCTGGACCAACAACCTGGCCCATGAGGATCCACTGTAAAGTCGGTTACCCCAGCCCACTCACGGTCCACTACAGAGCCTCCCCCATCAGTATCCAACACCATAGCACCCACCCAGTGTACCCATACCTCTGTCCCCAGAGCACGTCAATCAGCAGTGTGCCCCCCCTGTACAGGGACCCCACTCCACACCTCGCCCCCAAGACAATCAGGGACCTGGGCTCAGTGGCAGTGGTCACACCGTTCAGGGGACAGAGGCACAGGGCAACAGGGACCCTGGGAGGACCACTGTGCGCCAGGGGGAGGATAGGCCCAGGGAACCGACTCTCCAGGAGGCACTCACCGAGATCCTCGGAGCCTACCAACATTCCCAGGACATGATGGGCCAGATCCTTGACAACATGCAGTAGAACAGGTGGCTGCAGGAGGAACAGTATCAAGGGTTCAGGGAGGACTTACAGGCCATCAACAACACCTTGATCTCCATTGCAGGGGGGCTGGCAGGCATGGCCAACATCATGAGGGAAGCAACAGCACACCAGTGGGCCCCTACCACTAGCCAGTCCGTTGACCAGCCCTCCACATCTGCTGCAGCTAGTGGGCAGGAGGCCCCAGTAGAGGACCCACAGGCTACCAACACCCCTCCTCTGCAGAAGGTGAACTACCCTGCAAACATTCCCTGCTTCCCAGACAGAAGCCAGAGATATTTGCCAAAACCACCACCAGGAAATTAGACTCTTCTGATTGTCCCCCTTGTGTCCCACACTGTCACCTTGTCCACTTTGAACTCCCATTGCTCCCCTTCCTATGGCCCTTTGGACACTGCACCTATGCTACAAACAGACTGGAACAATAACCTGGGGTTTCCTCCATCATCACCCTATTCCATTGCACTTTTCCCTCAATTTCATAGAACGACAATAAACACTCTTGAACACAAATTGACTACTAGTATTTTATGTGTTGAAAATGTGCATTTATAGAAACAATCGCATCTAGTGCAAATGATCTGAACCCTATGAGAGCACAGAAATAATGACCAGTAGCTGTCTATAGTAATAACATCAGTACACAGTTGTTATCTCACCAACATCTGTAAAATAACAAGCCATAGGTAACAGTAAGTTGAGATGCAATGGAAGTTAATGCCATCATGCTACAGCCACACAGAAAACATCAATAGTCAGAGTAATGGTCAGTTACACTGTCTCACCTGTGTGTCATTGGAAGTATTGACGTATGACTGATGTTCGGTTGTCCTCATCCTCTGCCTCCTCCTCCTCACTGCCCTCAGGGTCCACTGCTGCCAGAGTGGCATCTCCAGTCTCCTTCTCCTGCAGAAAAGGTACATGCTATCTGAGGGCCAGGTTGTGCCACATGCAGCACTTCTGGCAGACCTTCCGGGGTGAGTAGCACAGGGATCCACCTGTCAGATGGAGGCACCTGAACCTGGCCTTCAGGAGCCCAAAGATCCTCTCAATGATCCTTCTGGTTCACCCATGTCCCTCATTATAACATTCCACAGCCCCTGTCCTGGCATTCCTCACAGGGGTCAGCAGCCACGATAGGTTTGGGTAGCCAGAGTCAACTGCAAGTATTGAGGGACAACATTTAGCCTCACACAATGCTATGGGGATACACTAATATACAGTGAGTGGGGACCATGGCTCACCTATTAGCCACACCCTGTACCTTTGTAGTTGGGCCATCACATTTAGGATGCTGCTATTTCCCAGAACAAAGGCATCATGCACCGACCCAGGATACTTAGCAGTAACATGGGAGATGTACTGGTCCGCCAGGCACACCATTTGCACATTCAGTGAGTGGAAACTCTTACGATTCCTGAACACCTGTTCATTCTGTTGGGGGCGGACTAATGCAATATGTGTCCCATCAATCGGCCCAGCAATATTGGGGATATGTCCCATTGCATAGAATCCGGCCTTCACAGTAGCCAGATCTTCCACCTGGGGGAAAGCTATGTAGCTGCACGTTTGTTTCACCAGGGCAGACAAAACTCTTGCCAGCACGATTGAAAACATTGACTGTGACATTCCTGCTGCCAAGCCCACAGTCACTTGGAAAGAACCAGTTGCCAGGAAGTGGAGAACTGATAGCACTTGCACAAGAGGGAATTTCTCAGTCGGATGATGGATAGCAGATATCAGGTTAGGCTCCAAATGGGCACACAGCTCTGTGATTGTGGCTCTGTCCAGTCTACAGGTGAGTATAATGTGCCTGTCCTCCAGTGTTGCCAAGTCCACAAGGGGTCTCTACACGGCGTTTTGGTCTCCTCCTCCTATTCATCCACAGCGGTATGTATCTAAGGGACACAATTTAAACAATGGAAACACAACATCAGTGTACATAGTGCATTTATGTGATGGGACAGTGGGAATGGGGAGGTATGTGCTAATCTAGGTTGTGACGCAGTTAAGGTTGATATGACCGTTGTCTGCCACCATGAAATGGCGACCGCCTGTCCTGTATGTAGGGACAGGTGGAAGTGAGGTAACTCCATCGGCGTTGGATGTTGTGGCGGAAGGCGGTCTTGCATTGCAGTGCAATTCCTCATTGGATAATATGAGGCTCTATGGAGTACACTGGCCAATGGGGATCAGCGCCGGTGGTTGACGTGACCGCCATGTTCTGATTCCTCACTTGTTTCCTGACATATAATAGGAGAACACCTACACTGCTTGTTCTGCTGTGACCTGTGTCTGGAACCTTGACCAGGGAAAGGGCCCATGCCTTCACTGCAGAGGAGTTGGAGCGATTGGTGGATGGGGTCCTACCCCAGTACGGACTGCTGTATGGGCCTCCAGACCAACAGGCGACTACACCTCAGACATGATGCATGTGGGAAGGATACATGGAGATGTGTGTGCAAGCATCATGTAATCGGGGGGATGTCTTGTGGTGGTGTGCATGGTGTGCGCTGGGCGATGTGCGTGCCAATGGAGTTGGAAACAGGACTTGTGGGCCATATGTGTGACAGGCTGGATTGTATGTGTAATGGTGTCTTCCTGTCTCTATTACCTCTGCAGGTCAGCGCCCATCAAAAGAAAGGATTATGGCGTGCCATTACCAAGGATGTGTGGACCCTGGGGTCTATGGCAGGCGGAGCACCCACTGTTGGAAATGGTGGGAGGACCTGACACACTGGGCATGGAAGATCGCGGAGGCCCAGCTGGGGATGGCCTCCCAATGAGGAAGGGGTGCCCGTTGGAACCTGACCCCCCGATGGCCCACATACTGGCGGTGGCCTACCCAGAGATGGATGGGCACTTGAGGGCATCACAGCAGCCACAAAGTGGTGAGTACAGTGGGCATTATTACAATAATTGGTAAGTGGCATGGGATCCGGGTGGTGGGTGTGAGTTAGTGAGTGCCCCTTAATGCCAGGTCAGACATTGCAGCATGATCCAGCTCATGGCTAATGGGTGTATGTCAAATGCAGGTAACCTAGCTTGTTAGCATTCCATGTCATTCAGGGCTTTGTGGGTACCGGGAGGGGTGCAGTTGGCAGTGTGTGGCCCTCATCTTGCCGTGGCATCTACCAAAATCACTGGCAGTGCAATGCATAGTGCTCAATCCTGATCCCTGTGTATGACGTGCTGTGTATGCCAACTGTGTTGTTGGTGCTGTAATTGACCCAGTGTTTCCTTCCTCCCAAACCTTTTCTGTTCTGTCATCCCGCTTATGTGTGCATTAGCATCATCTGGCAGAGGAGCAGGGGCACTGGCGACAGAGGGAGCTGCATCCCACAGAGCCCTGGAGGCAGAGTCCACCAACGCTGAGGGAACCAGTGGGACGGAGGGCGAGGGGAGCACTACGGTGGAGACAGGAGACGATAACACAGACTCAGATACCTCCTCCGATGGAAGCTCCCTGGTGGTGGTGGACACCTCTGTGACCACCCCAGCTGCAGGTTCAGCCACCACCCGTGTACCAGCACCGCCCTCACAGTAGCCCCTCAGTGAGTTGCCCGTTCCCACTCACCCAGGAGGGTGGGCATCTCTTTTGCCCCAGGCACCTCAGGCCCTGCCCCAGTGAGCTCTGCTGCCCTAAGTGAGGAGGCTATTGACCTCCTGAGATCCATCTCTTTAGGACAGTCAACCATTGTGAATACCATCCAGGGGCTGGCATCCCATTTGCTGCAATGCAATGCATTCCTGGAGGGCATCCACGGTGGATTGGCCACCCAACAGAGATCGTTTCAGGCTCTGGCCTCCTCTCTGGTGGCAGCCATTGTCCCTGTTCCTCCTGTCCCCCCTCCAACTACCACTTCCCAGTCTCCTCAACCCCAACCAATCCCATGCACACAGACAGACGAGCAAGCACACAAGACAACACACAAGAGTGGCACAGTCAAACAAAGGCACCACACTTCATCCCACAAGCACTCACACAAACACCAGACAGTTGCAGACACAACCACATCCACTGCCTCCACTGCCTCCCCCTCCTCCTCCTCCTCCTCCAACTCCCTCACAGTCACGTCTACACTCACACCTGCATGCACTGGGTCAACATCCACCACCAGAATCACCACACCAAGCAGCACACACACCTCACTAGCAGACACCTCCACAACATCCATGCATGCGTCCCCTATGTCCTCTCCCACCCTGTCTGCCCCCCCTGCTAAAGGACACAAACACAAGTACTCACACACCCAACAGCCATCCACCTCACATCAGCACACTGCCCATGCACCTGCACCCATGTCCAGCAGACATACACCTCCAACAACCATTCCCTCAACCTCCACTCCCATCCCACCTCCCTCATCCCGCCTCATCATCCCTAAGAAGCTTTTCTTTGCCCAAATTGACCTCTTCCCTCCCCCTCCCTCGTCCTGCCCGTAAGAGCAGGGTCCCAACAACCCAGCCCCGAACCTCAGCCTAGTCGTGGTGGCAAGTCAGTGAAGGATCCCACTCCACCAGCAAGGAAGGTTAAGGATCCCACACCTCCTGCCATGAAGAGGAAGAAGCCCTCGACTCCTGCCAGGAAGGCTAAGGAGCCCGCACATCCTGCCATGAAGGGGAAGAAGCCCTCAACCCCTGCCAGGAAGTGTAGGGATCCAACACCTCCTTTCATGAAGGGAAAGAAGCCCTCAACTCCAGCAGACAATGTCAGGGTGACACCACCACCACCGTGGTCACGGGACCCTCACCGGCAGCTGAGGAAGTGCAGCCTAGTCCTTCTGCAGAGGCTGCACAGGAGCAACCTTCACCTGCTGAGACAGTGCAGCTCTCACCTCCTGCAGAGGCTACCCAGGAGGCACCTTCACCTGCTGACACAGTGCAGCCCTCACCTCCAGATAACGTAGTGCAGCCATCACCACCAGCGGAAGCCATGTAGGCCACCCTCCAGGGACTGCTGTACAGGGTCCCCCTTCCAGAAGCAGTGGGCATGTTCCCCACTTGAAAGACTGTAACCTTGCACTCCGCAGCATAGGTAAATGGATATGGAGCCCCCTCCAGAACCAGTGGGAAAGTCACCTGCACAGTGGGCTTGTTTCCATATTCGGTTGAGGTGCCCCCCACCACTCATCCCCTTGAGGTGCCTGCCCACTTGCAAACTGATGCCCCTGCAGAGTTCTATCTTGATGAAGTCAGGACTCGAGTTGGGCCTTGAACTGTGCCCTGTGGCTATGTTGGCCTTTAGAATTCTGGACTGGGCATTGGCCCTTTGTGTACGTTTGTACATATATGTTTTTGTATAATTGGTTCTTTTGGTAGCTGTTTATAATGAATACATTCTCATTACTGCATTCTTGTTGTCCTTGCATTATTCTGTTGTGTGTCGTGTGCCATTAATTTTCGTCTGCAACTGGTTGTGTGTATCGTGTGTGTGTGTGTCATGCATGTGTGTCACTCTCGTTTTCCTCCCTCCCTCCCTTGTGTGCTAGGCAGCTGAACTCACCATTGTCGTCTTCGTCGGCGTTGGTGTTCCAGGTGGAGCATGACGTAGATGAGCATCGGGAAGACTTGCAATTCCGGTTCCATGGTGGCGTTGTTCTTCCCTGTGTCTCCAATGGTGAGTCTTTGTTCTTCTGTGTTCTATTTCTGCCAGGCTTTTGATGGCGTTGGTACAACCCGGAAATCCTGGTTGGATTGCAAGGTCATAATATGGTGGGCGGTACTTTGTCTTCTGCCTGGCTGTTGACGGCTACCGCCGTTTTCAGTGGTGTTAACGCCCTGGCGGTTATTGTGGTACATTGGCTGTCTATGAGAGTTATCACCGCCATGGTCATAATTTGACAGTATTTACCACCAGCCTGTTGACAGTATTACCGCCACTTTATCACTTATCGTCAATGTCATAATGAGGGCCTATATCTCTTAGTATGTTTTTAGCAGTCTGGTTTTAACATGTTTTAAGTATGATTCTTACCTAGTTTTTATGCTTTTAGCTTTTAGTCCAGAGAACTTTTTAGCATTTGGCTTCATTCACCTTCGGTGGTGTCACTACTATGGCGTCATACTTGTTACGTAATGGGGAGGCTGTAGTGAATCCTAGTTTGTTTTAATGGGAAACAGGAGTTAGCTTAGCCTTTGGCTTGCAGACTCGTGCCCCTATCATCTAGTGACTTTTACCCTACTTAGCTTGCTCTGTTTTATATCTTTAAAGATGGCTGCCTTGTTTTAGTTAAGCCTATGTTTTAGTTTCGCATTATCAGTTCCACTGCGCTAAGGCGTCAATATCAAGCAACAAAGAGAAGCAAACTGTAGGGTGTTCACATTAGGTACTGTCCTTCTACACGCCTTTCAATGGAATTGTTTCTGTAAATTACCGTTCCAGGAATGTCTTGTTATCTATTGTTTGGAAACAGTCTTACGTCAGAGGTCTGAGCAGATCTGTATAAATGCACCTCACTTAGACAGATAGTCAGAGGGATTCGGACTAGATTCCATCGCTGCTATTGATGCTGCACGTCGTCTTAACGCTGACCCAGTCTTCGTGACCCTACAGAGTCTGAGCTAGAGATCTCATTCCAAGGTAACAAGGGTTGGAGGGCTCTTCTTATGGACATGGCATTGACAGATTAGGTTTAACAAACCTAGCTCTCTTTTAGGTTAGAGATTAGGTTCACATTATTAGGGTATTAGGACATATTTCACACTTCATGTCATTGCAAGATGGTGGGGGTCTTCATATTAATGACTCCCCTTTAAAGTAACACTGGCCACCAACAATCTACATACACATCAGGTTTGCAGCCTGCAAGGAGTATCCTGGCAATCATTTCAAAATACATAAACACAGCCTCATGTAAGAAATTAGGTTGTTAGTCCTTCACAAATAAAATGTCCTGAATTGTCACTTTACTGAAAACCAAATACACTACTGTGGCACTCAACTCCATGAAGATAGCAAAGAAGAACAGACCTAGGCCTAACCAAGGGAAATAGTGTCAGGTGGTAACCCCAGTCCACTGGTACGCAACAATGTCACTCAATAAATCATAGTCCAGTCAGTGCTATTACTTTTAAAAAGAAAAGTGATTTTATTGCTCACACACTTCTATTAGACTAATTACTATACATTATTTCTTTTGTTTTTGGGCGCCGCTGTACCACACTAGGCTCCCACAGCCTTTGTCTCTTTGCTTCTTTTTTTCCATTGGTAATGTGAGGAGACTACTCCTGCGCTGCTGTGTGCGCTTTTTTCCTACTGCTTCTACTATGGCAGGAGCAATCCCTATGTGTGAGGGAGCTGTGAAATTTCCCAGCCCACAACAGGCGTAGCAGGGAGTTCCGAGGTTGGTGCAATCAATCCTCCTCATGAGACAGGCATGGGGTGGGAAATGTGCAGGCCCTAGTGGATGGGGTCACTGGGGCCCTTTTACTTGCATCAGCTCCCAGGAAGATGGGAGCCCCTGTGATACAAATTGAATTACAGAATGAGCCTCACAGGCACGCCATAAAAAATAAATAATCATAGTTGCGCAGACCCCTGGAACCTGCGCTACGCTTGAGGTATTTTAGAAGGATGCAGTGAAGTGCTACGCACGTATTTTTTAGTTTCTTTTCCCCTGAGTGCCAAATTTCCTATGTCTGTTTCTCTGGCCCTCTTGTGCCAATTTCAGTATATGTGGTGTTATAAGTTTTGGTATTTGGTAGAACTATGTATTAGGTCAAAAAAACTACACAATATAGAGACTAAGGGCAATATTTATGGCTAAGTGATGAAGAACATTTCAAGAAGTCACCTTGCTGTGCTGCACTGCATCACAGGAAAGGGCAGGAATGTGCTGTATTTATCCCAATATGATGCATTCCTGTCCTTTTTCCCAGTGCTAGTGCTCAGTGGGCTACCTAGCACCAATGTAGGCACCCCTGCAGCATTGTACAAGGGTGTTTACATTGCATGTGCCCCTTTCTGCACAGACACACCCCCTGAGGAGTTTTCATAGGAAATCTAGGAATGTGTCAAAACTCAAGAAAACACTTCCCAGGTGCAGAGTAATGCAACGCAGCAATTTGTTCTGCATTGCACTACTCGCGATTTATGAAGCCAATAAGGACCACACTAGGTGGGCTTGCATGGATAGATAAATCTCATTTTTTAGTTGGGTCGCTCTTGCACCACTTTGTGTGGTGCAAGAGTATCACAAAGCGGCTCGTAAATATACCCCTAAGTCTTCTTCTATCATTAGTAAATGCTTGTTTTTTTCTAGCTTATTTTACCGTATCTAAAATCCCTAACCTTCCAGGGTGATAGATGTTGTCAGTAACCTTGAACATGACCACTGCAATTCCCAATGAATTCATGGAAATGGATCACTTTTGCATGCCCCAAAACATCTCAAAATGCATTTTCAAATATTTATTCAAAAGATCTTATTCTTGTAAATAAAACATGAGCTGTGATTATTAAGCAGATGAGACGTCTTTTGTAACAAGCATTGTTCGAATGTTGAACAATAAAAACAATTCAACCATGTTAATTGTTCCTAATATTACTCCTATTTGTCACTAGTACCTATACCTTAGAGAGAGAAAATAGTGGCAGTACTGTTCTGACAGGCTTGTTGGAATGATCTAACCCCATACCTTGGCATGAAGTGTCATGAAGCCGGCCTTAGTGCATAAATGCATGCACCCATCTAAATGTGCAGTCTGCACATTTCTTTTGCATGGCTATCCTGCTTCATAGGATGAAGGTTGAGGTCAGCAAGGCTGCATCTCACTCACAGCTCACCGCAGTTCTATGATGAATTCAGTGCAAAGTGCCTCTCACCAAGTTCAGCATGGATGCAGTTCATATAATAAAACACTATCCATATAGTTCTGTACCAGAAGTGCAGAACAGCATCTTTAGTTAGCCTGAGGAGAAAGAGCCATCTCTTGCGAGCACAAAAAGGTATAACAAGGTCATCATGTTGTAAATGTGTGATACTATACCTACCTGGGTAGACTACAGGATGACAGTGCTTACCAGGAGTAAGTGTGTGTGAATCAAATTATTGTGCTAGGGGAAAATATGAGCAAATCACCATTGAGAAGTAGATGCTAAGTTAAAGGGAAGCAAAAATTGAGTTTCAATTAAAGCCCTGCACGAGGAATATATTTAAAAAATGTTCGTTTGGTATAGAAACTTCATAACATATGCAAACATGTGTAGCCATTAAAAATGCCCAAAAAATGCAAACTACTAAAAAAGGAAGAAAATAATTTCAAAAGCCAATTAAATAGTCTAGGAGACATCCGAATGAAAAGATGGCATCCCTGAAATGTACACTACATTCAGTTCCAGAGTGCCAATGGAGCCCAACAAGGAACCCGCATCCACAGACAACAGATCAACAGAGGCCTGAGAGCAAGCTCCAATTAACAAACGTGTTAAGTGTCAGCTCAGTCAGCAGAAGCTGAAGGCAACAGTGCCAGGAGTGCAGCCTCCAAAGAGGACCCAGATGCCAAGAAACCTGAACTTGAAGGATTTTTCGGCACTGGCAAAAGTGGCTCATAATAAGCATCTTACAACAAAGGAAGCATCATCACAGGTCATTGCAATCAATGAAACCTCCAAAGCTTCACAAGTACATTCATATCCATAGACTGTGACAATTGTGTAGCAAGGCACAAGTCGAGTACACAGTTGAATGAGCAACAGAGACAGCAAAAATACAGGAAGCACTTTCTGAAATCCTCCGGGTCTGAAGGACAGAGACCATTTCTCGTTCAGTTTCAATAACAAGGACACTCCAAAATACTGTTTCATGAGTTTACAACACAGTAGGACGTGCAGCAGTTCCATCATCTTTTTGCTTTGTTGTGGAACATCCATTGCAGAGCAGCAAAAATAGGACCAACATAGCAACTGGGAGGAACAACACAATTTTGAATGGCTCCAAAAATGTTTGAAATCCGGGAATGATGAAAGAACGTAATAACTCCAGGCATAATCTGGAATGTACAAACAAGTCCAGACCCAAGCACCTTAACAAAGTGGCAACTGGATGCATAAAAGCGATTGTACCTCAGACGAGGACAGTGCTACTTGGATATCAAAAGTTTCTCAGGTAGATAATTAGTGCTACATCTTTTTGAAACAATGAGCCTCCCAGTCTGCTTAATTTATCAAAGGTAACTTGAGAAACAGAGACTTTATGCCACAAATGAACGTCCCCAGTTGAATATGTGGGAGGACATTCATACAACAAGTCACAGCCTTGTAAACAATGGCTATATAAGGGACACCTGGTCTCATTCAACAGCAACCTTGATCATCTAAAATTAAGTAGCTTCCATTCAAAAGCAGGAAAAACTCAGACTTTATCAATGTTACTGGAACAGCCTTCAAATTACAGTCAAGGTTAGGCATGAACACATGACAAAATGCATGCAGTGTTATCTCTTTACAGACGAAGGTGTGCCCCAAAGAAGTGATACAGTCATGTAAACTAACAAAAACCTCTTTGTTCTCATGCATACATCTGTATTCAAAAGGGGGACGCCAAGTCTTGTGTGAAACACGTACAACTATCTTATCATGTTTGCACACTTCAAAATGTTGCAGACATGATGTGAAATGAAATGTTGAAATGAGGAGAGAAATGAAACCGTGAATAGGCCAGACCCTGTCAGACAAAGCCTCAGTTGCCGTAGGGAGTGAATTTTAATGAGTGCTCCTACAGTCACTTGTAATGTTTTTATAATGCACTTAATACGCTGACCCTTTCAATCTGATCTGTTCAGAAATTGTTTTTAAATTGTGTCATGGGAATTGTGCGGGATTGTGTTTGGAATTGGAAGGAGGAAGTGAGTAATTTTTTACACTTCTGTCTTTAGAACTGCTGTTCTTTCGCGTGCTAGTTGTGGTGTGAACGCACAGCCCTTCAAACACTACCTCGGTTGTGATGGGGAGTGACTTTTAACAAGAGTTACTCCAGCTTTCACTTGTAATGTTTTATAATAGACTTAAAACGCTGACCCTTTGAATCTAGTCAGTTGAATTTTTTTTTTTTTTTATTCTTTCAGGGGGAATGGTGTGGGATTGTGTTGGATACGGGATGGAGGAAATTAGTAATTATTGGCACTTCTGTCATAAGAGCCGCCATTTTTTGGCGCTGTATTTGTTGTCCGGCACGCCTTAAATGAAAGACGAGACACAGATGCACAGTGGGTGCACCCCTGCTTGCCGAAGGCATCCCTAAGACAAGCCCATCTGCACTCATCCATGCCTGCCTGGGACCAGGGGCCAATGACGCTGCCCTTTTTCCTCCAGATGAGGTTGCTTACTCCTGCAGCCAACTGCTGGCACTCTGTACAACTTCCTCAGACCCCTGCATGCATGTTATCGACACCAACCTCCCACTACTGCCATGTAATCTTTGTGGTCGGTCAGTGCAGCATGGCCAGAATCTACCTCAGGCTGCCTTCTCTTCCTCTTTGGTCAAGTGACATTTCCACCTAGTCGATTGCCGCTCCCAGGCTGTCCATACGCTAGACCTATTTACCCTTCTACTGGACTCCAGTCCATATGTCTGGGCCTGATGTTGTGCAAGCCCTCCCTCCCGGCTACCACATTTTAAGGCTTGACAGGCAGGGTAAAAATGTCGGTGGGCTCACAATTGTTTACAGTGATTAGTTAAAATGCTTTTCATCACCTTCCTCCATTCCAAAATGTGAGAGGCTAGCTTTCTCCCTAATGTTGTGCCCTACTTTTTCTTTCCATGGAACTCTCTTGTATAGACCCCTAGGCCACCATACCCATTTTCTTCAAGATCTCCTGAAAGTAATCGCCAGCCTACCTATGGATAGGCCAAATTTCACCCTTCCTGGTGATTTTAATCTCCATATGGATAATCCGTGTGATAATGCCCCCAGAACTCTACTCCACAATATGATGTCTCTCAAGCTGCCTCATGATAAGGGGCACACATTGAACTTGTCTTTAGTAACTTCAGGAACCTATGGGTACAATCCCCTCTCCTCATAACCTGATCTGACCATTTTCTTAGCCCTTTTTTTTACCCAAGTCCTCTTCTCTCCTCCCTCCTCCCCTGGCTATACGTTCAAGCAGCCTTGGTCTAACCTTTATCTAAAGAACCGGAAACCATCAAACCTGACTCCTTGGTCACTGTTGACTTAGTCGCTCACCACTTCAATGAATGGCTGATCAACTCATTGGGTGCTGTTCTAACACTAAGCTGACAGAAAGACGTTCAGCGAGCCCATAAATCCCCTGGGTTCACTGCTAATCTTTTATCTTTAAAGAAATAATGTAAGCGCTTAGAAAGGAGGTGGAGGAAACCTTATGACACGACCAGTAGAGCAGAGTCTGGGAATTCCATCAGGCGCTATCATGCGGAGATTAAAGCATCTCAAACTGCCTTCTGTTCCACTAAAATTTCCAATCCTTCCAGCTCCCCAAAAGACATTTTCAAGATCCTTAAAAACAGTATTGAGACAATGGCAGCCGGCTCCACCTTAATGGCTTCGGCTGACCACTGCTATGAACTGACCTATTTCTTTGAGACAAAAATAATGGACATTTATTGCTCCTTCTCTAACACCCCCGATTTGGCTGAATCTTGCCCCAGTAAACCTCCCTGTGACCCTCAAGAGTGTTCTCTTTCGGTCTTTCTACTTCTCACTGTGTGTATGGTTAAGGATCATTTAAATACCATAAAATCAGGCCCGCCCCTGGATCCTGCTCCCTTACATAATCATCGTCAAGGGTCCGATGTCCTTGCCTTAGTATTGATAGAGCTGCTCAACCTCTCTCTATCATGTAGGCTTGTTTCTCATCAGTGGAAGCATGTAATTGTTAAGCCACTTTTAAAGAAACCTAACCTAGACCCATCAAATCTGAGCAAATATAGGCCGATTTCTCTACTATCTGAAGTCTCTAAACTACTTGAGAAATACGTGAACAAACACCTCTCCATTTTCCTTGAATCAAATGTGCTGCTTCATCCCACACAGATGGGCTTCCACCCTCTACATAGTACAGAAACAGAATTACAGGCTGTGGTCAAGGAACTCAGGCGCCTCCTGGATCCAGGGGGGTCTGCGGTCATTATCCTGTTAGATCTTAGTTCCGTCTTCGATACTGTAGACCATCCTACTCTTCTGCAGAGGATTTCTAAAGTCGGTATCAGGGAGAAGAGCACTGGATTGGCTTTCCTCCTTCCTGCAGAATAGTTATTTTCAGGTCCAGGATCAGTCCTTATACTCAGCTAGCCTTCCATCTTGCTGTGAAGTGCTCAGGGCTCCTCCTTGAGCCCCATCCTATTATTAAATCTCTATTTAAGCCCTCTGGCTGATATAGTCCTCGCCCATGAGTTATTGTTGATTTCTTATGCAGATGACAATCAGCTGGTCATGTCAATTTCCTCTGACTTAAATTAGGGTCATCTATCTTTGACTTCTGGATGGCAGGTTGCAAATTGAAAATTAATGAAGACAAAACAGAGATCATGTTGTAGGGCAGCAATTTTAGTAATCCGGCCTTGAGCTTTCTCCCAGACTGTCTTAGTAAATTGCCCACTCCTAAAGATTCAATAAAGAGCTGGGGGTTTTGGCTCGATTCTGGCCTTACCACGGATTTTCAACCCAAAAAACTTGCCACCAGCTGTTATGCCAGTCTGAAATTGCTGCGGAAGGTTCTTCATCTCCTTCCCTTTTTCGTCAGAAGATTGGTTATCCAGGCCCTTGTGCTATCCTGTCTCAACTATGGGAATGCCTTGTTCCTAGGCTCACCTCGCTATGTTGTCAGGAGGCTGAAAATTATGCAAAATGCTGCTGCACGCCTTCTGTTGAACGTCCCTAAACATGTTTCAGCCTCTAAGGCCTTGAGAGACTTACATTGGCTTCCTGTGGATCTCCCAGGGCAGTTGAAGTCCCTTTGTATCATGCACAGGGCAATCAATACCAAGGGCTTCCTTTTGCTAAGATTCTTAGCCTGCCCATATTGCCCCGGGAGATTACTTCGCTTCTCTCCAGTCCTTCTGGAGAAGGTCCCAAGGATTCATAGATCCCGTTGGAGTGGCCGGTACACTTTTTATCTGGCTCCCAGACTCTGGAATATTCTGCCCTTGACACTGCATATTTTGGAGCATCAGCTTCCTTTTTGCAAGTTTTTAAAGACCTGGCTTTTTGGCATCTGAATCCCCTACCACAACTTTTCTGACCATCTTCAGTGTCTGTGGCAGCAGTGGGAAGTCTCTGGGTAGCCATGTGCTATATAAGCCTTCAAGAATAGAATAGAATAGATAGCAGATGAAGTTTCAGCAACACAAAAAGGCAATTTTTCTAAACGCTCAATATTAAGCATAGTGTAGGTTGCTTCTTTTCTACCAATCAATTTTTGCATATGTGTCAATTTATAAGGCAAAAACAATTCAGTTGTATTCAAATAATTCTACTGCACTTTATTTGATTTAAAAGTTTGCAACATTCAACTTAATTGCAAAATCAACCTCAACTGACTCTGGCCATATTAAAGCATATACATTTCAATTTGTATGATATCAAATGCAGATGAAACAATATTTTTAAATTAGTAAATATGCCTAGAAACAGGAATTGCAGCATTGGTATTAACTGGCCTAGTAACCACCCATCTGAACTGGAAATTGAAGAATTGTATGCTCTATTGTGTAACATTACATTAATCTGTTCATTTGTAAAATTTATGAAGTATTGCCAATTATCAAACCGTGTAACAGAGGGAATGCTAAGCGTTTTCAAATTTGTAGCATTGACCAAGCCAAGACAGGTAGTCTGTCTTACTATTTTGCCTAAAAAGATCATTTGGTGAGCGATCAGACAAGCCCTAAATAAAGCATGAATGTCCTGGACTTGCCAGTGTTGTGTATTCCAAACAGATTTTAGTTCACAATTGTCCTTCTGAAACCCATACCCTTCATAGCTAGCTGTGGAATAAATACATTTTTTGTATGAGCATTTTTTTCATTGGTGGAGAAGGCCTAAGCTCATAATAATGACACTTGGCTTGTAAGTACATGCCCAGAAAAATAAGAGAACTGCTTTAAATATGTTAACACATGGGGAATTTGAAATGACTCTGTATGACCAACAATGTCATACAGGACTTTATCCCAAATTATACCATCATGTACAGGAAACACAGTAATGGTAACAAGGGACAAGCCTCTTTGCACCTTATGTAAAGACTAATGGGGCATAAGCACTTCAGCTACCACTTCTGGAGACCTGCATTCAGAAGCAGAAAGAAAGCTCTAACAAATTAAATCCAGAGTGGGAGGAAAATAATGAAGGAAAAATCCAACAGCAGGAGCATGGTGGAATCAGGTAAGTCAGTTTCAGCCAATAGAACATTGCATGTGCACCACACAAGGGGGTATGAGAAGAATGTGAAGAAAAATCATCAATGTTGACAAAGTAACCAGAGGCAGTTTGAGTAAAAACAGGGACCTCATCAGGGCAAAGGAGAGCAGGTAGGCCAAACTCTTTTTTGTTTGCAATCTTCTCTCAGACTAGTTGCCCAACTTTAGGAATCCAGCCAGAAGCTGCTGGTTGCTCCTTTACTGCATCAGTAGCAGAATGTTCAGAAGTTAAATTTGAGTGCTCATCCCCAGAAGTCTTGTTATTCCTGTTAGACAGTGAAATATCCCTTGATGTCAAAGGGTGATTCTGCCACCATTGTGCCATAGTCATCAAGTTCTGGAACATACACTTAGGCCCAAAATAATACATCATAGGCAGTCCGACCACCCAACGATAGACTAGGGAGATTGTTTAGGTCCCAACTATGACCTGAATTTTAACCCTAGCTGTTAAGAACTGCTTAAAGTCATGCTTCATCCGTTCCACTATTGAGTTTCCCTCAGAATGATAGGAGGTGGAGTAATGCATAGTAACACCCATAGTGCCCATAGTATACTGATAAGGCTTAGAGGCAAAAGCAGGTCCTCGGTTCGAGTGGAATGTTGCCGCTGCATGTGTACCAATAAAGATTTGAAAATTTGGAGTAGCAGTTTGAGTGTCAGTTGATCGCTGTGGCCATACCCATAAAAATCAAGAACAAGAATCAACAGCCACTAAGATACATTTAAAGGCATCATCCATATTGAATGGTACATAATTATCTAAATAGACACATTGCAATGTTTTTTTTAGAGTAAATGTGGTGTCTGTGGTGGGTGTGGAATTGTCAAAATTTTTATTTGATGACAAACGTCACAGCAAAGGTCTTTTTTTTTATAAAGACCCAGCCACCAGTAGCAATTCTGTAATAAAGAAACTGTAGCCATTACATCAGCATGCACATCAATCTCTCATGCAACTATTATTAACTCCTTATTGCAGTGCCATTTGGGAATCACTTGCCCTCCCACCCAGGGAATTCAGGCAAAGGGGAAATATTCAGTAAACTGGTCTGCCTCCGCATAACTCCACCTGTAAGTGGAAGCTCGTCTTGACTCGAACTCTGACCTCTGTAAACAAATCCGATGCCCTCCTCCACCTGCAGGCTTCTGCCTGCACCTCATCCCTGGTGCCTAGTGGGAGAGCTCTGCTCTTCTGCTGGGCTGCCCTCTGCCTCTTTTCTCTTTTTTTCCTCCTTTTCATTCAGTGTGCTGTGTTTGTGCCTTTCGTTTCGGTGCTTTCCTCCTTCTCTTCCGCTTTCTCTTTTCTCCTCCCTTTTCTTTTTGTGTGCTGTCTCTGTGCCTTTTTTGCTTCTGTGATTCTTTTCCTAATTTTTCCCCTCACTCCTCTCATTCTCCTTTCTCGCATTCTCCCTGCCGTTGCTGCCCCCGCAGCCCCACCCCCTCCTCTCTTGCACTCTCCCCGCTGCTGCTGCCCCTGCAGCCCAGCCCCCTTTTTCCCGCCGTTCCGGCCACCCAGCTGTCCTCTTCTCCCCCTCCCTACTTAATGGCGGCCATTCTGCAGCTGCGCAGTCGACGTGCTGCTGGCGTGTCGAAGGCAAGCCCATCTGCGCCTGGACCTCTCACCCACCACCGCTACACGTCAGCAGCACTCATTGCTCTCAACCCAGGACACAACAATTGCAAGCAGGCAATCCCAAGCAACGCCAAGGGACACTTCACCGGTTGCCACTGCAATTTCACCAGCCTCCGTCACTCAAGACCACCCCCGAGGACCCACAAAGCAGAACACAGCCTCAGATGTATCCGGATCAACACTCGCTCCATCCACAGGCACGCCATCGAACTCTGGAACCTCAGCAACACCATATCCCCTGACGTCGCCTTCCTCACAAAAACATGGCTTAGCACCTCCTCGGCTCCAGACATCGGCATCAACATCCCAGATGGCTACTAGATTATCTGCAAAGACCACACGAACCGCCCCGGGGGAGGCATCACCATCGTCCACAAAGAGTCCCCTTGCCTATCCACCAGCACCGAAGACTGCACACCCAAGATGGAACTCAATTAATCAATCAAGGATTTATAGAGTGCACTAATCACCCGTTAGGGTCTCAAGGCGCTGGGGGGAGCTACTGATCGTAGAGCCATGACTTGAGGCATTCCCTGAATGTCAAGAGGTCTTGGGTCTGGTGAAGGTGGAGCGGTAGGGAGTTCCAGGTCTTGGCGGCTAGATGAGAGAAGGATCTTCCTCTGGCGGTGGTGCGGCGGATGGAGTCGAGGGAGAGCCTGGCGGTGCGCAGATTGCGGGTGGTGGTGTGGAAGGTGAGTCTGTCGTTGAGGTAGGCCGGGCCTTGTGTGCATAGATAAGGAGTTTGAAGGTGATCCTCTTTGATACTGGTAGCCAGTGAAGGTCTCTGAGGTGGGGGGAAATGTGGTCACGGCGTGGGATGTCCAGAATGAGGTGGACGGATGCGTTCTGGATTCTTTGCAGTTTTGTTAGGAGTTTGATTGTTATTCCTGCATATAGGGCGTTTCCGTAGTCCAATCGGCTGCTGACCAGGGCGTGGGTGAGAGTTTTCCTGGTTTCAACGGGAATCCACTTCAAGATTTTGCAGAGCATGCAGAGAGTGTTGTAGCAGGAAGAGGAGATGGCATTGACCTGCTGAGTCATGCTGAGTGTGGAGTCCAAGATGAAGCCTAGGTTGCGTGCATGGGTGGTGGGTGAGGGCACGGTTCCTATGGAGGTGGGCCACCAGGAGTCATTCCAAGTTGAGGGGTTGGTGCCAAAGATGAGGATTTCTGTCTTGTCTGTGTTTAACTTGAGGTGGCTTGATTCCATCCAGCTGGCGATGGCGTGAAGTTCGTTGTGGAGGTTGTTCTTTGCAGTTGTAGGGTCTTTCGTGAGGGAGAGGATGAGCTGAGTGTCATCTGCGTAGGAAACTATGTTGATGTGGTGGGTTCTTGCGATGTTGGCGAGGGGGGCCATGTAAACGTTGAAGAGCGTGGGGCTGAGCGAAGATCCTTGGGGAACGCCACAGATGATTCTGGAGGCTTCTGACAGGAACGGTGGGAGGCGGACTCTCTGGGTTCTGCCTGAGAGAAATGACGAGATCCAGTCGAGTGTCTTGTCTCGGATTACAGCGTTGTGGAGGCGTGTGCGGAGAATGTGATGACATACCGTGTCGAAAACTGCGGAGAGGTCCAGGAGGATGAGTGCTGCTGTTTCTCCTTTGTCGAGCATGGTCCTAATGTCGTCTGTGGCAGCAATGAGTGCAGTCTCAGTGCTGTGGTTTCTGCGGAATCCGGATTGGGAGGTGTCGAGTACCTTGCTGTCTTCCAGGAACCGGGATAGTTGGCTATTTACAATTTTTTCGATGACTATGGCTGGGAAGGGGAGGAGGGATATCGTCCGATAGTTCTTAGGGTCGTCTGGGTCTGCCTTTGGTTTCTTTAGCAGGGCGTTGATTTCTGCGTGCTTCCATCTTTCTGGGAAGGTGGCTGACTCGAAGGAGCTGTTGATGGTTTTGCAGAGGTGGGGGGCGATGATGATGTTTGCCTTATTGAAGATATGGTGTGGGCAGGGGTCTGATGGTGATCCGGAGAGGATGGAGGCCATGGTGGTGGCGGTGTCCTCTATGTTGACGGGGGTCCAGGTGTTGAGGAGGTGGGTGTTTGCTTGGAGCGTTGGGTTCTTGGGTGTTTGTAGTCAGCTGGTGGGTCTGGGGTTTGAAGCTATTGTGGATTTCTTCTATCTTTCGACGGAAGTGGGTTGCCAGTGAGTTGCAGAACTCCTGTGATGGCGGGGGTTCGTTGGAGCAGGTCCTGGGGGTGGAGAGCTCATTGATGATGCCGAAGAGCTCTTTGCTATTGTGAGCATTGGCGTCGATGCGGTTTTTGAAGTGGGTCCTTTTGGTGGTGCGGATCAGTTGGTGATGTTTGCGTAGGGCATCCTTGAAAGCGATGTGGTTGGAGTTGGTAGGGTCAAGGTGCCAGGTTTTTTCCATTCTGCGACAAAGCCATTTGGATTCCTGTAGTTCTGGGGTGAACCAGCTGACCTTGATTCTGTGGGAGGTGTTTGGTTTTTTTTGGAGCGGTGCGAGGGTGTTGGCGCAATCTTCTATCCAGCGATGCAGGTTGGTGGTGGCTATGCTGGGGTCCGGGAACCCAGGGGGTGGGGCCCGGGCGAGAGTGGAGATCAGTTGATCCATTGATATTTTGCTCCAGTTGCGTCGGGGGGGGGTTGTGTGCGGTGGTGGTGAGTGACTGGTTTTTGGTAAGAGAAGTGGATGCAGCGGTGGTCTGTCCAACTGAGTTCGGTGGTGTGGCTGAAAGAGACGTGGTTGCTGGCTGAGAAGATGGGGTCGAGTGTGTGGCCTGCGAAGTGGGTGGGTGTAGTGACGATTTGCTTGAGGCCGAAGTTGGCGAGGTTGTCGATTAGGTTGGTGGTGTTGATATCATTATTTTCTAGGTGGAAGTTTAGGTCACCAAGGAGGATGTAGTCTGTTGAGGAGAGGGCTTGGGAGCTAATGGCGTCGGCGATGTCGTCACAGAACTGCGGTCTGGGTCCAGGGGGTCTGTAGACCAATGTTCCTTTGAGTGTGTTGTTGACGTTGATGTGGATTTTGAAGTGGAGTTGCTCGGCGGAGTTGATGGTGGAGACTCTTATGGTGTTTTTGTGGACTATGGCGATTCCTCCTCCTGGTCTGTTGATTCGGTCTCTTCTGATGATCTTGTAGTTTTCTGGTATGGCTATGGCTACGTCCGGTTCTGAGGCCGAATTCATCCAGGTTTCGGTGAGGACTGCGACGTAGGCGAGTATGTGCTCAGGAGGTCTCAGAGTTCAATTGCATGTTTGTGGACGGATCGGGTGTTAAGTAGGATGCATCTTGGGCGGTTGTCTGTTTTGATTTGGAGTTTGGAGGTTAGGTTGCAGGAGAAATTGCAGGCTTTGCAGGAGAAGGGTCCTTTGGTGCGTGTTGGTGGGGACTGGAAGCAGATGGAGGAGTGTCCTGGATTAAGGGCGTGGAGTTCGTTGGCAGTGTAAAGGTATTTGGTGGCACAGGAGGCGTGTTGCCTTTGGTGCGCCAGTGGCGCGTCTGCGCTGCGGCCGGCGTAAGAGGGGAGGTGGGAGGGAGTGGCAACTAGGAGGAGGGAGGGAATCCTCCAATGGGAGTGCGGGGGCAGCAGGAGTCACTAGCAGAAAGAGCTCAGAGGAGGAGGGAGGGGGGGTGGGGCCTTCCGGGAGAGGAGAAGGCAAGAAGCCCAAACAAGCCCAAACAAGCCCAGACAAGCCCAAACAAGCCCAAAACAATGGCAACACTTACCGGAGCAGTGGTGAGGAGGAAGCGACCTGCCTGCAAAGATGCAGGGAACTCCTCCACTTCCATATTGGAACCAACCCTAACACCACTCTGTGGGGCACCGTCATCTACAGGCCACCGGGCCCCTGCACCCAATTCTGAAACACCATCGCTGACCTAGCCACCACCCATGCTCTTATATCCAAGGACTACATCCTACTATGGGACCTCAACTTTCACCTGGAAAATCCAAACAACAACTCCACCACCCTGATTGAAAACCTCGCCAACCTCGGACTCAAGCAACTCGTCACCACACCTACTCACTCGGCCGGTCACACACTGGACCGCATTTTCCGTCAGCCACAGCACTGAATTCCAATGGACCAACCACTGCTGCATTCACTTCAACAAACCCATCTGTCGCCACCACGCCCTCCAAATTTCCCCCAGAAATTTGAACAAGGTCACTGAAGCCCAGCTCACCGTCAGGCTCAATGCAACATCCCCCAAACTGATGGCGACATCAACACTACCACACACAACCTCCAAAAATGGATCACCAATTGCGCCAACACACACTCCCCCCCTCAAGACACCCCACTACAGAAGCACAGCCAAGAAAGCAAACTGGTTCACCATCGCACTCAAAGAATCAAAGCAGGTCTGGAGATGTCTAAAGAGGAAATGGCGAACTGACAAGATCCCCGCAAGTCACAAAACATTCAAAAACGCTGTCAAAAATCACCACCAGCTCAATAGGACCACCATAAGACTCACCCTGCAGCAACGCATCAGTAAAAATGCCCACAACAGCAAGAAACTATTCACCATCATCAAAGAGTTCACCAACCCCAACTCCAACTTCACCGACATCCCCATCGCAAGAACTCTGCAAAAACCTCCCCAACTACTTCTGTCGCAAGATCGCAGACATTTACAACAGCTTCACCGCCCAGGGTCCCCCCACGACTCTCACCATCAGCCCATCGACGAAAGTGTTATCACATCCCCCTACCCTCCTCCGCTGGAGCAACATCACCGACACAAAGACACAGAACGTCATGGCAACTATCCACTCAGGATTACCCACCAATCCCTGCCCTCACCACATCTTCAACAAAGACAGGGACATCATTGTACCTAAACTCCAGCATACCATCAACCGCTCCTTCAAAACTGACACCTTCCCAGAGAGTTGGAAACACGCCAAGATCAAACCTCTACTAAAGAAACCCACCTCCTACCCAACAAACCTCAAGAACTACCAGCCTATCTACCTGCTCCCTTTTCCGGCCAAAGTCATTGAGAAGGCTGTCAACAAACAACTCATTGCCTTTGTGGAAGCCAACAACATCCTGGAGCCCTCTCAATCAGGATTCAGAAACAACCATAACACCAAGACTGCTCTCCTCGCTGCCACAGACGACATCCGTACCCTCCTCGACCGAGGTGAGACCGTCGTGCTCATTCTCCTGGACCTTTCTACCACCTTTGATACAGTCTCTCATGACATGGTACACACCAGCCTCCATGACGCTGGCATCCGAGACTCAGTATTGCGGTGGCTCTGCTCGTTCCTCACCGGCAGAACACAGAAGGCCTGACTCCCCCCCTTTCTCTCGGAAGCCACCAAGATCAGGTGCGGCGTCCCCCAAGGATCCTCGCTGATTTCCACCCTGTTCATCCTCTACATGACCCATTGGCCACCATTGTCGGAAGCCAAGCACTCAACATCTTCTCCTACGTCGACGACACGCAACTGATAGTCTCCCTCACCAACAACCCGACCACCGCCAAAACCAATTTTCACGAAGGAATGAAAGCAGTCGCTGCCTGGATGAAATATAGTGGCCTCAAACTGAACTCAGACAAAACAGAGGTCTTCATCCTCGGCTCCATGCCCTCCGCCTGGAACGAGTCCTGGTGGCCCACTACCCTTGGAAACGCTCCCACCCCCACCGAACACACCGGAACCACTGCGTCATCTTAGTCTCATCACTCTCAATGGACCGACAGGTGAGCGCAGTCTTATCAGGTTGCTTCCACACCCTACGCATGCTTCGAAAAATCTACAAGTGGCAAGCCTCTACATAAAGGCTATTCAGCAAAAAACTCCTATTTATTGAGTTCTCATCATTCAATCAATCAATCAGGGATTTGTAAAGCGCAACTACTCACCTGTGAGGGTCTCATGGCGCTGGAGGAGTTGGTGGGGGGAACTGAGGAACAGTCTAAGAGCCAGGTCTTGAGGTCCTTTCTGAACTGAGACAAGGTGGGAGATTGCCTGAGGTGGATGGGGAGGGTGTTCCAGGTCTTGGCAGTGATGTGGGAGAAGGATCTTTCTCTGGCTGTGGTTTTCTGTATGTGGGGGACGTTGGCAAGGGCCTGGTCGGTGGAGCAGATTTGTATGGCAGGATTGTAGAAGGAGAATCTGTGGTTAAGGCAGGCTGGTCCGGCGTCATGAGCTCGAAGTTGATTCTCTTGTCGATAGACAACCATTGTGGGTCTCTTAAAAGGGCGGAGGAGTGGCTGTGTCATGGGACATTCTTGATGAGATGGACGGATGCGTTCTGGATGCGTTGTAGTCTTTTCCTGGTCTTGGCAGTGGTTCCAGCGTGGAGTGCTTTGCCGTAGTTGAGGCGGCTGCTGATGAGGGACTAGGTGACAGTCCTTCTGGCTTTGGTGATGATCCACTTGTTGGCTGAAGGGAGCCTTCTTAAACAGCAAACCAGAAAGGGAGCACCCTGCCTCACACTCCAGCATACAGTCAGCCCCAGTACATCATGGTAAATGCAGTACAAGTTTTTTTCTTTTTTTTACAATTTACTAGTGTTCAACTTGATGAATTACTAGTTGTTTGTTCCCTACTATCTCAAATGGGAAGGTCTCTTCTGTTTTGCTAATAATAAGGCTGTGTCTGTGTTTGAGAACACCTGCTCTGTCATCATGTGCCACTAAACATGTCCCCAAACGATGTGAGTTTTCTTGGGTCCTTCGCTTTCACCCAGGGGTTTTCCACTCAATGTCTAAAATGCAAGAATGAAAATATTTTAGCCTGTGTTAGGCTAAAATCGTCACTAGCCTCCTTAGAGGATTTGATCTGTTACCCCTCAAGCATGGCCGACATAGAACAGCCTCCATATTTTAGGCTAAGAAAGCATGTCACTAAAGGCCTGAAGTTTCTTTATTCCGTAGCAGTGCCCAGGGGGAAGAAAAGGGTGTGAAACTGTGTCTGGTGCAAGTTCTATTACAAGCACTTATGATATCCCTTGTTAGTGTGGAGTTGCATAGCTTTGTGCCATTCTGGATCGTAAGAAGCCAGTCCTACACCATCCTTTGTGTCCCATCGCGTATAGTCATGGAAATGATGTAGGAGCCCCACTTAAAATCATTGTGCAAAACTAAATGATCACGTAGAATATGTATGCTGTCCTTGGTATTGTTGACATTTTCAATACCGCTTGGCTACCCACCCAAGATAGAGAAAGGTGCTTGTTGGCCAGTTTAGATCATTTCTATAGTTCTGGATCATTAATGTCTCTGGTGTCTCAAAGGGAGGTTGAATGTGTCCCCAAGCGTCTTATCGTACTTGTGTATTGGCTAATGGGTGGTTGATCCGGGGAGTGAGCACATCACATAATTGCAAGGTTTGTTCACGCTAACTTTGAAGCCTGAGACATAATTGGCCGTCCCTCGTTTGTCCAGTGTTGCAGGTATTCAGTTCAATGGGTCTGTGACTGTCAATAAAATTAAATTAAATAGTGTTGTTTAACAACATGATAAATTTGAATTTAAACCATCCCAGATTGATGCCTCTAATCTGCTCATTTGTCTGTCTGGTAGCCCCAGCAAACTTCACATTGGAACCATTCACAAGAATCAACACCTCATACCTGGTAGCCCGTCAGAGTCCAGTGTAGAAAGCACCTTGTGAATTCCAACACATCCAACATATCACTCTAAAACTTGCAATCCAGACAGTCACACACCATATCGGCGTTGAGCGGCAGGAGCACTCACCTACACCCTCCCCACCACATCTATCACATACAGTGCCATTTTAGTATTATTTTCTGCCTGTCTGACACAAACAAAACATGCCTATTTTAGGTGGACTAAAGAAGGCAATACATTTGTGCTCTCGTCACCGGGATGGAGGCCAACACAACACTATGGGGTCTACATTCAGCAAAAATATTAGTCTGTATCATTAACTCTTAAGCCAAATGCTTGTTTGGTTCAAGCATGAAAGATATTGTGCCCTCTGCAATGGGTAGCGTTGCTACTGCTCTTGGGAAAATTTCATTAAACACCTTAAGAAGGATCGGTATCAGCTGTATTCCAAACATCTTGTAAACTCCACCCAAGCAGCTGTCCAGAATTTCAGGCTCCTACGCTCCACCCAAATATATTCTTCGCCGTTAGTTACCCTCAAGCCCTTTTGCTCCAAAACTATCAGCCGTGGGAAGTCAGAATTGTATTGTATAATTGGTGACGGGCACCCCCAAGGAACACAATAAAAAACGAATGGAAAACCTGATGCGGCTCTCCCCAGCACTGTGGGAGAGCCGCTGATACAAAATTCACGCTTTCCAAAAATCACCCCATAATGCCTTGTGGGGCCTTATTGTTTTGCCAACATTTGTGCCCATATAATGGAATTATACTTAGGGAATTTTTATGCACTAGTTTGATGATCTTTTCCTAACACATATAAGGTGAAGATTTGGGGACTGTTTTAAGATACCACACTTCACTGAATTGTGGCTATCAATCTTATATATATTTCTTTCCCCACAGAATACTGAGTGTGCTGACAAATGACAGTATATTTTGCGGCATGAATCAATTAGCCTCCTGATCAAAGGACAGGTAGGGCTCTTTCTTATAATACGGGGACAGGGCGAAGGTCCTGACGAAGGCCGCATGACCCAAGTTGGCATCAGAAACAGGCTGAAACATGTTGACCCTCTTCAGAGATTGGGGTGTGCAGGTTACTAACTCCTGAAAACACCACCAATAACATTTTAATCCTGTCCAGGCTGTACCGGAATAAAACAGGATAAGTGGTCAGCCTGAGTCAGTTTTATATCTCTTTCTGTTGTTCGTCTTTGGTCCCTGTGCCATGATTGTTAGTCCTGTCTATTGTGCTTATATGTTCCCCCACCCTTACTGCTCCACTCCAAAGGGGATTTATAATTTTGGAGTGTGTTAGCAGGGCCCTGTGATGAAGCATGCCACACATTGTGGGTGAGGGCAGTTTTTTCAAAATTTTGTTGATTTTGAATTAGTTGGGTTTTGATACTTGACTATATTTCTTGTCCTCTTTGTGTGAATATTATTGATTAAGGGAGGTCGGACAGGAATTCCCTCTGACCCCTTCATAGTGCTTTGATGGAACAGCATTTTGGTCACAAAACATTCCTGTATACCGCTGTGATTCGGTATTAGGAAGGGACGGTCTTGACACAGCTCTTCCTAATACCAAATAAGTATGTAGTCACAATTCCAATTTGTAATTCGGTTATAAGTTACTGAATCGCAAATTGGAATTCATACATACCAAAATGCATTTCTGCAGTTGCAAACGTCCCAAATGGGCCAATTTCGACCGCAAAAATGAATGATACATCTGGCCCCAAAGGGCATGTATATATCAGCCATCACAACATATAATACACAGTCATAATAAGGCACATTGTCATTTTACATCAATGTAATAGTTGATTACATACACGTTTCAAGCTGCCTACATTTGCTGCATCTCACATAATCAAAGTAATTGTCACCCATTGCTTGCATAGGCCAATACAGAGGTCATATACTAAATATAAACCTAGGTCACATAGTGATGAAGGAAATGTAGCACAGTGTAATTACCACAAACACATCTACATAATTATGATCAAGAAATAGTGTGTGAAGGTATATGGGAAACAATTTACAGGTCTGGGTGACCAATTCAGTCTTTCAAACATAATTCGTTCTCATACAGAAAATAGCCACATTTCTATTCCTATGTGTCAGTCTAAGTTCATCCAGATAACATATCATGGTGAAAACAATACATGAAGGATGAATATTCCAAAATGAAATATCCATGTCAAACAATGGAAACCCTTAGTGAGCAAGTGGACATGCACATTCATAACTAACTATGTTAGTCTGTCCATAAAGTGTAGAAAACCAAGCGCATTGTAGCTGAAAATATGTCAAATTTATTTGTGAGTGTCAAACTTACTGTCACTATTCCACACCACACATCTCAATTGGCTGCAAAAGGCTCTCATCTAAGCTGAAGACGCTCTACACATATACAATTATAAAAATATTCAAATAATTAGCAACAAGCATGTGTAAAGCAACGTTCAACACTAGCTACATTACATCAATGAAATGTGTTCCACAATGCCCTCATTCAAATGATACATAGGTAATATTGTTGTATGCACAAAGAATACAATCATTGACTTATGATGTTGTCCATTTTCAGGTGACCAGGAATATGGTGTGAAACCATGGCTGATGACGGCATTCAATGGTCCACAGACAGATGGGCAGAAGAAGTACAACACAGCCCTGTCCAAAACCCACAATTTGGGAAACATGCATTATTTGGGTACTAACGTCCCTCTTTATGTGCCTCAACAAGTCAAGTGCCAGACTGCTCTATTCACCTGCCATGGTGTACAAAATAACATTAGTTTGTGCAAGCTTGCAGAATCTATGTGTAAGGACCAATGTCCCATGGGACTATGAGGAGGGCATCCCACATGAACATCAAGAGACAGAAGACTCTCAGGCCAAGAGAGTCCACACAATGGCAGTACCAAATTGTTGAAAGTGTGTTTGCACAAAAAAATTGAAATTATGTCAATAATGACAGAAAGTATGTCAACTTCTAATCCAATAAATATATGCGTTGTATGGTGTATGTGTGAATGTCAATATACCTATGTAGTCACTCATATCATGTCAACTAGATGTAGGTCTCAACATGTATAATTTGTATTTTTTAGTTGGTGATAAACATAGGGGAATATCTCCCACTCAGAATAAATCGACACAGCAAGACAATTATCTTGCTGTGTTTTGATGCATCAAAGGGTGTTAAATGTGGCACCCACTGTATGATGGATCATAAATATTCCATTAAGTCAGACCCTGAGGCAATCTTCAAAATTATGTGTGTTTCACATATGGACTAGCATACAGAGTGATAGCACTTTGCTGATACATATGTTGAAGCAGATACCATCACAGATCATGGGAGACATAATTCATTGACAAAGGTCTAGTCTCAGTTGTACATGCCAAAATGTCATTGGGAAAAAAATGCATGAATTTATGTTTGGGAATCTACAAAACAGCACACATGTAACATCTTTCCAGGGCTGATTGATGTCAATATTACATTTATCCACATGTGATACAATACACGTTTACCATGCTTTGTACAGCAATGCAAGGAGGCTCAAATACCTGTAAGAAGACATAATAAACTGCTCAAGTAGCAATGCATGGCATTCTTCAGAAAAGTACAACAAGGGAGATGTTTGCCGAACATCACAGTAATGTGTGAATAAACTATGTCAATATGCAAGCACAGATAGTTCTGCACTAAACAGTTTTAATATATGGTGTAATAGTGGTCTTGGGTCAGACATTTACCCTGCATGGTATCCCTGGCCTGGGTCTCCAACCAACTGCATTGTGGCATGGATGACTAATGCTGGTAGATCACTAATGCTGCATGCCCTAACAGAGGCACGTGTCATATATTTCAGTCTGGCTGGACCAATTGGGCCACCCAAAAACCTACCGTCATAGTTTATATAAGTTACTGCCTGTGCAACGAGTAAAACAGGACAAACGTGGGGTTGGCAGCATACTGTGTAGAGATCAGCAATAGTGAACATGACCATTCAACCATAGGTCACTACAGTGAGGCCTAATGGCTCACTGACCTCTTCTGAAGCGATTCTGCAGTGTGTTTCACTCACACCTTCAAAAGAAAGGGTTGACCTGGAAATGTGTGTGTGATAAAATCATGTCCCTATGCTAGACATACATAACACATAGGTTGAAATGTGAAACAGTGTGCATAGGGTCAATGTGTGTGTGTGTGCTGGTAGTGTGTGTTCCAAGTGACATACGGTGTGTGTGCTGCATGTCAGTATGCTGGTGTAAGTATAATACATGTGGATTGCAGTACTGGTCACTGAATGTGAATGACTGTAAACTGAGTGCCTGTCATAGTCCCAACTGTGAGCAGGGCTAGTCATGCCTCAGTCATGCCTTATTCCTCCCCTTATGGGTGATATCAGAGATGTTGTTATTGTCTTTTCAAACAGTGCCAGTTTATGCCTTTGACACTTTATGTAACTTGGCAACTCAGTTATTAACATAATGGTAATGTATAAAGCAGATTCAGACCAATGCTTGTTTTCGAGATAACTTATGAACACCTGGGCCTCACCCAGGTAATTCAGGAAGCACATGTCAACTGTCTACAGCTGCAGTTCTTTAATTGATCCTCCTAATGGAAAAAAGACAGTTGACAAACGTGCAATTACAATAATGACTACATTAAATTTCCAGTTCATGATAACTCCTGGATTATTCTTAAATCACACTGGGGAGTGCTTCTAGTGTGAATTATTGGTATGTTGATCTGACATCAGTTAATGCTAAAGATCTGTTTAGTTTTTCCTATTATAAAGTGTGGTTTTATTACACGGAAATCCAAGTCCAGACCCTTGTATCTGAATAAGCCTGATTTCCAGTATACCGAATCCAGAACCAGAATCTAGATAAGCTTGAGCCCAGCAGCAGTGCTAGGAACAGAGAAACCCAAAAACCCAGAAGTTCTGGTATGTCTCCCTTTCTCTCTCATCCCAACCCCAATCCCCTTGGAAAACCCTAAGGTTGCAGTGTGTCCTTCATTGCTGCCCTGTCAGTTCTTCTTGGAATTTGGGGATTATTGTTGCCCCATTGGAACCACCTGGAGTTCAGGTGAGTGACTCGCAACAGAAAGTTAAGCCACAAAAATAGTTTTCCCTTTGGACGATGATGTCATCTTTGACACCTTACTCCAAGCCTTAACAGAGACCCCTTTGAGATTATCCAGATAACTGATATATTACACACATTTCAAATAGAAGAGCAACACCCACACAAAGAGAATAGGAATTTAAGGGAGAAATTAACCGGAAGCAGAACTGATTTCACACAGTAGAGGGATACTTCACAGAAAGGGAATCAACCAATCTTATGCCCACCTACATTTTGTAATACTTACAAACCTTCCATGGCACCCCCTCCCTCATCCTCTCGCCCAGACCAAATCTTACATGTTACAGTCATGACGTCTAGTCCGGTTCCTCTGGCTAACCAAGAAAGATTTAATGTATATAGCGCACAATTTGCAGTATTCATGAGTCAGTGCCAATTACATTTTATTTGTAGGCCCCATATTTTTAAATCTGATGCAGCCAAAGTGACCTTCATTATTTCCTATCTGGGTAGTGGGGCCGCTAAATGGGCCATTCTGTTGATTGAATCTGTTGACCCTATCCTATCCAATTTCACAGCCTTTAAGTTAGCGATGAATAGCCTCTTTGCGCAACATGTTTTCATGAAGTCTAGCAAAAATGAGCTATTTAATTTGCAATGGGGCTCTAAAGAACTTTTAACCTATATTACTCAATTTGATTGTCTTATTTCTGAAACACATTGGGTTGAGGAAAAATGTACATCCTAGTTCTATATAGGCCTTAACGACGTTGTAAAAGACTCATTGGCACACATTGTAGAATTACCTGAGAACTGCACAGATTTCATTGATATGGTTGTAAAACTGGATCATAGATTAGGTGAACGTAGAAGTGAGCGGTCATGAAATGACACAAGAGTAGTAGTTCTGAAAACAGAGAGAAAAGTCAAGGATAATAAGGCATCTGAATCTGAACCCATGCAAATTGGAGGTATCAATGGGCCCTTCTGATCAGAAGAGGACAGACAAAGTAAAGTGAATCTTTGTCTTTATTGTGCAAAACCTGGTCATTTTGCCCAAGATTGTACTGACAGGTACAAAAAGAAAAAGACCGTAGCTTGCATAGATACAGATGACACAGTGCAGGAAAATTAACACTCTTGAAGAAAGAAGAGGTCGCCTCTTCAAGAGTTATAGTTCCTCAGATCTTGCAATATGAGGCTAATGTTATTATTCTAGTCTCACTAAACATAACCATTAGATTGTCTTTCATTCTATCTCCACAAAAAATACAATCTCTGTGTTCTCATTGACTCTGGGGCCAATGGAAATGTTCTTGATCTATCCCTGGATGAAAAATTGTGTATCTCCCAAGTGAAAAAATCAGAACCAGAACCTGTGGGAGCAGTTCATGCTTCAGCTCTCTTCTCTGGACTGATACAGTTTAATGCCACACCACTGACCTTGGTTGGGAATAATGATCACACAGAACACATACTCTTTGATCTTATTGACACCACAACTTTTAGATTGATTCTAGGCATCTCCTGGTTAGAGCATCACAACCTAAAAATAGTTGGGTCCTGAGAACTATAACCTTGGATTTCCCCTTTTGTAGGACAACATGCTATCCAGAATCTCAGGAGCCATTCACATCAATTCATCCATGGTCCCTTCTAGTATTGTTACCCACACACCAGATCTAATGCCTTCAGTCTCTGAAAGGTTACTGACATTATGAAGCACACATGAACAAGCCTGTAAATGTTTAGCACAAAACAAACTAATCATGAAAGCACAAGCCAATAAACATAGAACTCCTGAACGTAGGTATAAGAGAGGAAACGTGTGGTTATCCCCCCACAACATCAAACTTGAGTGCCTAAGGAAACTTCAGCTGCGATTCATAGGTCTTGACACCTGTCACAGTATGTTTACGCTTACCAGATGAATATACTATACATCCAGTGTTTCATGTTTCTTTTATCAAACCAAGTCATCCACACACATGAAAGAATATGCCTCCTCCGCCAGTGGTAGTTGGAGATCATAAAGAATATGAAGTACAGCGTATCCTAGACTCAAAACACATTCAAGGAAAACTTTATTTTTTGATTGATTGGAAGGGTTACCCCACTTTTGAACACTCTTGTGAACCAGCCTCCATTGTTCAGGCCCTTCATCTGATCCAACGTTTCTATGCTCTGAACCTCCCTAAACCTCGCCCTGTTGGTCAGCCTTTGCGAGGGACAACTGTGATCCCAGCTGTGAGTAGGGCTAGTCATGCCTTAGTTATGCCTTATTCCCCCCTTATGAGTGATATCAGAGATATTGTTATTTTATTTTTGAACACAGTACCAGTTTGGATCATGTTATGCCCTTGAAATCTTATGTACCTTGGCACCTCAGTTATTAACATAATGGTAATGTTTAAAACCAGATCCAGACCAATGCTTGTTGTCCAGATAACTTCTAAACACCTGGGCCTCACCCAGGTAATCCAAGAAGCACATGTCAACTGTCTACAAGGTGCCAGTTCGTTCTTCAATTGATCTTCTTAATGGCAAAAATGCAGTTGAGAAACATGTGCAATTACAATAAAGACTAACCAGCTCCTCGGTTTTTCCTATGTGCTTCCTTGCACCTTGTTGTGCCGGCTATAAAAGCTGGTGTTTCAGACTAAACCCTGCTAAGGCTTGCTTAACTTGGAAGCAACGCTGACCTGTCTCCAGTCTTTGGCAGCCTTCCCTCTGCAGCAGCAGTTCTTTCTTCACAGTAGCATCCATACCTTCCCAGTGATAGTTCCAGCCTAGTATTTCTGTTCTTTTCTGCAGTTACCACAGTACCTGTAAAAGGCGGGCTGCTTGCATTTCATCTCTCACCTCGAGCTTTCTTGCGCTGGCAAAATGACACAAGTCATCCCAAATAAGGTAACAGAAATCTTTCTGCTATATTTGGGATCTTGATGAGCACCGATTAATCAAACTCATCTAAAGCCAGCAATAATATTCAGATTAATCATTAAGACATTAGAGAAAAGTTGTATTTCTTGTAATAGCTGCCCCTTCCTGGATCATGTGCTCATATTTGGTTCTCAATCCATATTTATCGATCAGAATCTTATGTTTGTGTTTTAAAGACTTTTGGGAAACGTTAGAACTGTAATCTGATTGCCATTGCATATTTGCCTCTGAACCTTGAACTACTTAAGAATTTGAAGTAGTTTTCTTTTTATTAACCCAGTTATTTTCTCTCAGTAAAATCCTTGTACATGATAATTCCTGTTCATGATAATTCCTGGATAATTCTTGAATCACACTGGGGAGTGTTTGTAGTGTGAATAATTGGTATGTTGATTTGACGTTAGTTAATGTTAAAGATCTGTTTAGTTTTTCCTGTTTTAAAGTGTGGTTTCCTTACAGGGAAATCCGAATCTAGACCCTTGTATCTGAATAATCGTGATTGCTAGTATCCTGAATCCAGAGCCAAAATCCAGATATTCTCGAACCCAGCAGTGCCCCGAGTAGAGAAATCTAAATATGCAGAAGTCCTGGTATTTCTCTCTTTCTCTCTCATCCCAACTCCCCTTTCCCTTGGAAACTCCTTGGGTTGCAGGTTGTCCTTCATTGCTGCCCTGTCAGTTTTCATTGGGATTTGGGGATTATTGATGCCCATCGAAATCACCTGGAGTTCAGGTGAGTTGCTCGCAACAGTGCCATAGCACCTGCACTGCTACATAACATGGAGGACCATTTGTGGGTGTGGGCATGGCTGCCTGGGGCTAACATGAGGATTCGAGTAATAACAACAGACCGAGGTTGATAGTCCAGCAAAGCTGCAAGCCGGGTGGGACATACACTGGAGTATGAGAGAGCCAGCCTCTCTGTGTGCTATCCTATGTGTGTGTTGAATCAGTGTTACTCCACAAGGAAGGGCCCTGGACACATCTCGGGAACAGAGAGCGTGGGCTGAATAGGGAACCTAAAAGAGGTGGGCAAAGGGTCCAGGAACAACCTTTAAATGCATATATGACTGTGGGTGACATCCAGGTATGTGTCCTGGTAATGCATATGAATTATGATGTGGGAGTAATCAGCTCTTGATTCCTGCGTTGCTGTGATGTCCTGGTACCTGCTACTTGCTGTTCCCATGGCTGGGTGATAATGACTGCACATGCATGCGGGTGAACCCATATGTACTTCAAGGGCAATCTGGCTGGCCTCCTGTTCTGAATTCTCAGAGAAAACAAATGCTTCGAACCAAGCTGCCTCAGCACCTGGATCTTAACATCTGTGAGTATGCCCTGTCCAGTGCTGTCACCCCAGTCCTGGACTCATGGAAATGATCCTAACATTTTGGCTCCAGCAGAAGCCATGCTTTTTTGGTCAAACTGAAGCATCGTCCCTGTTGCTTGGGTCAGAACCAGCGCATCCACACTGTTTTGTGGTTCAGAACTAGCACATCGGCCCTGTTGGGTGTTTTGGAACCAGGGTATCAATGCTGTCGTGCAGGTCAAAATATGCGCATTGCCACCACTCTGTGGCCGTTAGCATAGGAAAGCATCAGAAAAATCAACGCATATGTCTAAAACTTACTTGTTACACTCATGAAATGATGCAATGGGTGTGGTAGCCTGCACACTAGGAAAAGTTACTTTCACTTTCTGTTAGTGACTGTTGGTTGGAGCTGGTTGTTGGAGTGGAGAGAGAGTTTGGTCTATTCATTTTGCTGTTTCTTCTGTAGTTTGTGTTAGGTATGTCTCTGTTCCCTTAAATATTGTGTACTTTTTGTGTCTTTGTGTTGTATTTTGTATTTGTATTTGTCTTTGTATTGTCGGGTGTTTAGGTTTAGTTTGTTGGTTAAAGGGTGTTATTTGTTATTTTAGGGTGATAGGGTGGGATAGGCCAATGCCTGGGAAGGATAGGGAAAATCATTTTTAAGCGGGAGAGGTTGGCAGCTTGGTTTGGCTGATCATGCACTACCTGCCATACATGGTAGCTTCCAGGGATATGATGAGTCAAGACTATCCTCCTAAGGACAGAAAAGGCAGATGCAAGAGGGTGCAATGACACATGTTCCAGGTGTTTTGAGAGGAAATCACAGTGTCATAGCTCAAGCATTGTTGGGTGGATGTGGTAGCCCATAAGGACCGATCTAGTGGATGTGCTGGTTAGAGGTCGGAGCCCCATAGGTATGTATTTATGTACTATCTGCATGTAGTAATGTTGCTCTATTAGCCATGCAAATATTTTAGCTCAAAGGAGAAGATTTATTAGAGGGTTGCATTGCTTTTGCACCATCCAGAGTAATGCAACGCAGGCCAAATTGTTGCATTGCTTTAGCCTGCCCCAGGGAGCCATTTCATGAATTGTGTGTGGGTGTTCCCATTCAACACCCATGGAATTTGATGCATTCCCAGATTTACTATTAGTGGTAAACCTGAAAATACACCAAAAATGCTACACCTACTCATATGATGCTTGACAGGGAGCATTCTGTAGCACACATAGAAAGAAGAAAATACCTAAGGGATTCTTGTTGTGCAGGAAGATGACCCTTCTTGCACAAAAACTATCCTGCTTACAATGCAGCCACCCTTGCACCATGTTGCAAGTGTACCTGCATTGGCACTAGGCAGCACTTTGGGCACCAGTACTGGTAAAAGGCAGGGAAGGTCCATAAAATGTTAGATACGGTGCATCCCTGACCTTTCCATGTCACACAGAGCAGCAAGGTGACTTGCTTCGCTGCGCGGTGCAACTTCTTGTTGAATGTGCCCCAAAATGTAGCTGTGACACACAAGGCAAGAGACAGTGACACAAAGTGGCAGAAGTATCAAAGGGTCACACTAAGCAGCACACCTGCCATACAATCTGTCTTGCATTATTTGGAGCAAGCACTCATGGGACCAAGTAATGGCAAGCATGCCTTTATACAGTTGATGTACATCATTTATCAAGAACACACCCTTAAAAATATATTTGCAGGTCAATGTAATGGGACACATGATGCTTTGCTGTTTTGGCCCAATTAGATGATGCTGGCACTGCACACTATGTCAGACAAACATAGCCCATATGGCTACATTCACATCACATATCACCAACCATACTGCACATGGTATAATGTATGTCTGTGTGTCAAGGCTAGTATGTACTAAATGATACATTTATTATCAGTACACATAGCACAGCAAGTTAAAGTGAAAGGGTTGGAATGCATTGCCTGTAAACTTTACTGAGCTTTCCTGCGCTTTCCCATCACAAGACAACTTTTGTCTGCCTAGTGGCAATGGTTTTACCATTGTGCCATAGTGCAAGGGGCCCTTAGATGATGCTGGCCAGCAGTTTTTAAAACATCACATGCCTGGAGCTGCTTCAGGCATGGGATGTTAGATATCTCTGACCTTTTAAATCCATCCAGGTCAGTCCTGCAAGATGACTAGCAACATTCCATGTTCATACAATGTATACATGTGTGCATTAAAGAGATTGAAATGTGGAAATACGCTGTGGTGTCATAGTGCTTATTTTTGAATTTGAACTGTGTGTATTTTTTCTATTTACAATGTGTTGTCTAAATCTTTGTCTTGTAGGTGGTCATGTGGCTTTTACCCGGGGAGAAGTGGACAGATTCTGGCATCCTAATGCAACAAGTAAGTGTATTAAGTACATGTAGTAGCTCTGTGACGTCTGTGTGTGATCCATGATGGTTGTAACAGTTAGATGTGGATGGGGAGGTATGCATCACCTGTAATACAAGTGTGGCAACTCAATAGAACATGTGCACAGAATCATTTATAATTAACAAAGAGGCATGTTATTGTGACTGCAGGGGCAATATCAGCAGGGCCACTGGATTTATGAATTTTTGCACTTCTGGTGATGTTTGCATATTTTTAGTTCTGATGCATTTGGCACACAATCCATCATCTACAGCTTAATCTGCAGATGTTCACTGCAGAAAAATGTGGTCCTACTTCAAAAGTAACTAAGAATTTATCAGGTGTTGCTGCAAAGTGGAATGACCTTAGCAAAGCTGATCTGGTCACTTTCTGTTGCCTATTGCTCAATTTGAGTATGAAGCTGGAACTAATAAGGTGCAAGCAATACCCAGACAGGGTTAACCAGTTTAAACATGAAGGAAGCCAACTGTTACAAATGTGTGTCCTTATTCAGCAGATTTTGCTTTATCTTGCAGCATATATACTCAAACCTGCTGCATAACTTTGATATCCCTTACAACATAAATCCAGTGTGATTGAATATAGGTAGGGTTAAAGATTCCTGCCAATCGACACCTAAAATATGGGAGACTCATACCTCTTCCTGGAACTGTGTGTCAAATTTAAAGGCATTTTATTAAACATGGAAGACAGTGTTAGCAAGGTAACTGTTACACTCTAATCATTGCACTGCTGATAGATGCTGTGAATGTGGCAATGACATCCCAAACGTGTTCAGGGTCATGAATTAGACCCAGGAAAGGGTACAAATTATATCTCAACATGTGTTTGGTAAGTACATTCGAAGGCATATGGATAATTCATCAGTTTGAAAATTTACCTGAGGTAATCATGCCTCAGGATTGACTGAGTCTGCCTCATAGAAGTCAATGTCATACCAATGTGAAATGGAGTGACAGAGGACCAATTACACTGATGCCTTGATGTCTGCAGGGTTGCACGGTTACCACTCTATTGATCCATGTTGTTGTACAAATCATTACCTCTCTGCCTGACTGTTGCACATTGTGAGTGTAGACCTCAAAATGTCAAGGTTCTGGTTCTATAGCTTAGCAGCTGTAAAGTGGATGTCAGCCCGGAAATTTCAGTGAAATGTGTATTTATTAGCACAGTGTGCATCTTCATGGTTGTTAAACGTATGCCACTCCAGTAGGCCTCAATGCCTGGACACAGTGTCATTTGCATGAGTGTGGGCAGCAGGAAAAACACACTAGGATTCACATGGTTGACATTTCACTGCCAGCCTCATGCCCTGTATGCCCTGTGTGCCATTTCTTCAAAAACTGGGGACATCAACACCATCCTCTTCTGATGCATATTCTGCCTTCCCTGGATGATGTGGGGTTTGAATGAGAGGCATCTGAGAGAGGTTATTAGCCTAAGACATACACACATCAAAGGCAGATGATGTGACTCCCATTTTCCCAACATTTGTGAGTGCCAGTAAGGCAGCATGGTAGTCTTTGGCAAGGGGTTTCTGGTTTGCCAACAAAACATTGCAATTGAGGGCACTCATTGTTGCTATGAAGGAGTCCGATTTGACTTCCAGGGACTGGATAGATGTATTAATGCCCCCAGCTGTCTGGCAACTTCACTTGTGTCAGATACTTAAGGCTGGGGGTGTTGTACCTTCTGTATCATGACACCAGTGAAGTCAGCTAGGGGCTTATCAATACCTTGGAGCCAACTGTAGGTATCTGTTATAGCCTTTGACAAATGCTTATTAGGGCCAATAAACCTATGGCCTCCCTCAGGAGTAAACGCTATGGCCTCCATCCCCTACTGCACCTCATCACTTGCCATTGCCACTTGCCATTGAAAGGCAACCTGGGGGGGTCCTCAGAGTCCTCAGCTGTAATGTCATTGGTGATGGCCCATGTTCAATGTTCATCTGGATACCCAACAACGTTGTCTTCCCTTGCCATTTCCGGAACAGATTTGATAAAAGAGTCCAGGAGCTGTTGAAAGGTGTCATCATCTCACATGGGCAGGATGGTGTCATCCAGAGGTTGAGCATAGCGGACAGGCTGATCTCCAGGAGGTGTTGTTTGTCCCCGTGGAAAGACATTTAAATTTGTTAAGAGTATTCTATGGTTCATTGTGACATGGATGATTTTTGGCACATTCAGACAATGAGAAACAAGTGGTGACATTTTTAGAGTGGTTAAACAGGCAGGACCAGTTCTTGAAATTCACTCACACAATGAGCAAGGAACATTTGGTCTTCCCGGATTTAAACATTATAGCCACCAACGGTGCTCTTAAAACAACCACCCATGAGAAGCCAACAGCCAAAAACAGTTTACTCTTGTTTGATAGTGCTCACCCCCGCCATTTGAGAGAGAACCTACCATTTGGACAATTTCTCAGATTGAGAAGGAATTGTTCAGAGATATCAGATTACAAAAAACAAGCAGAGTCCAGCATCTAAATTGGAGGTTAGGAAATAACCCCAAGACTAATCAACCGAGCCATGAAGCGAGCTCGCAATAACAAGAGAGAAGCCCTTCTGGACACCCCTCCCCAAAAAGAGAAGGAGGAAAGACGGATATGTATCACAACATTTAACATAGCCTTCAATCAAGTAAGCAAGCTCATCAACAAGCATTGGTGCATCCTCAATAGTGGCTCATTAAATATTCCCAAACCTATTTTTTCACATAAACAGGGAAAGAGTCTTAGAGATATGCGTGTAACCACCGCCCACGCCATCTTCTTAGTAAACCAGATGATATCAACTACCTACCACTACTCAGTGGAAATTATCCATGTGGGAACTGTAGTGTGTGTCATTTAACAAAGGTCACTAAACAAGTCACTTTTAACAACAGCACAACATGAGACATTAGAGACTTCTCCAATTGTAACACCCAGTGAGCAGTATACATGATCATTTGTCCATACAACCTACTTTATGTGGGGATGACCACCCGCAAGGTTAAGACTTGCATCTGCGAACACCGGAGTAGCCGGAGATGTGGACAGGCTATGACTAAAATGTCTACTCATTTCAAAGAGAAAACACAAACAGTGGGGATTACCAGTGGGTTATCCTAGAACACCATGAAGAGATTAAAAGTGAGTCTACACTGTTCGAAAAAGAACAACAATGGGTCTATAAATTATGCACCCACCAAATTGGTCTCAATAAGATCATACTTTGGAGCCAGCTGATGAAGTATTGACATCACAGTAATCATTAGTCGGATACACATCTCCTAAAATGAATGGTACACCTAGGCAGCAGAAAAGGTCCTATGTACATCTCATTCCTTTACATTTCATAGTGTCACAAAGAGCAAACCCCTCATCAATACGTATTAGCCACTCACATATATGTCGCCATTACTGTAAGAAGGGAACGAGTAACCCTTCAATAAACACAAGAAAGAAACTCCCAAGTAATTATCAAAATGATAAGGGAATCCCCAGTTCTGCCTCTGTAAGCCCAAGAAGCCCCAATGACCTTAATGCAATTACAGACACCCACAAAGGCTCCCTACATTTAGGGTCCACGTAGACCCCCTTTTGTCCCACGGGAGCAGGCCATCTTGGGGAAGTTGGCGGTCTAGTGCTTTACGCTTTAGCATGCTGAGATGCAAGGGCTGCTGCACATTTGAACTCGACTCCCATGTGAGCATTCAAGATTCAGACCCCGGCGTGGTGAGCATTAGGTACAGAGCAGGAGTGTTGCTTTGAGGAAGTAAGTGCCTTTTGAACATTGTTTACATCACGCTACAGTTACGGTAAGATGAATCGATTCTAAAACTTTGCCAAATCTTTAGAGTGTGACTACAAGCACACATCCCTCCTGGAGGAGTTGTGATATGAGTGTCCAAATACAACCAAGTAGGTTACACATGCACCACATGTGTGCTGTTTGGTGTGTTTCACATGTTTACATGTTTAAAAGTTTTAAATGTAGTATGTCTTGTGTTGTTGATTGTGAGAGTACTTTGTTCTCTCATTCCTGATATTCATGAGTGCTGTTTTCCACAAGTGGGGTGCAGTTTGCAAATAGGTGGCACCTCACCCTCAAATAACATATGTAGTGGCTCATTACAAATGAAAGCTATGATAACTATGCCTCTCTTGTGTTTCCACAAGTATCAATGACAGACACCATAAACAATAGGTATAATCTTATGACACAGCATTAGTTAGGTGAATTGCACCATATCACTGAGCATGTATTATTTATGCTTTCATTAGAAGTAATCAAACTAGGAGTAGCACCTTGGTCCTGAAGAGGACCCTAGGGATAAGGCTCTGAAACATGTAGACTAGGAAGTCAGGTACATTACATCCCCACTTCTGCAGCCCCCTTTTTAATCATACCACCTCCAAGAGATCTATTAAATCAATTGAATTACTAGGAGACAGGTATTTTTAACTCTCCCACGACCCCTCCACTCCTATCCCTCCTGTGATTCACATTGACAAGACTATATCAGTGCTCCCACGCCCCACACTGTAGCGGAACGGAAAGAAACCCAATGATGAACCATGCCACCAAGGTTTAACCCTGGTGGGTGAGGGTTTTTCTAACAGGAATATCCTTTTTCTATCCATCTTGTGGAAGTTCTTTTAGCTGGGCCTCTGTTGTAGTGTACACATCATTAGTTTCAAATACAGTGTAATCTTGCAGCTCAGCAAGCATTACATCAACTGTTTGAACATCCCAGTCATCAGAAACAACTCCAAGTGTAATTACATCAGTCATTGAAATTTTGAAAATATGTAATTGGTACAACCTCAGTATGCCTATATATATCAAAGGGAACTTTATCCCACACAATCCCATCTGGAATTGGTCCTGCTAAATTGTTCACAAGGGACAAGCCTCTTCTGACCTTATGTTAGGAAAAGTATAGAGTCAGAACTTCATCCACTGGCTCGACAGAAGAGCGTTCAGGAAGATAATGACCATTTATCAAGACCAAGAAAACAGACATGAAACTAATCCATAACAGAAAGGCAAGCAATGTCAGAAATGTCAACAAAGAATTCCATGGATAAACAAAATAGTTATTTTTACCCCTAGATGCCTTTGACGAGGTGGTTATGTCCGATGCCGTGGCACTCAGGTGCCATGGACATAACCACTTCGTCTAAGTATCAGCGTCCGGGGGAAGCGCTTCCCCCCGGGTGCCTTGCACCCACTTCCCATGGGCAGGGATGGAAGGGGAATCGCTACCCCTTCCACCCCTGGACCCCCACCCCATGTGACGTATGATGACGTCAGCGTGCGATCACGCGCTGACCACATCAGAAGCTGCCCCTGAGGTTCCAGCGCAGATCGGAGGAGAAATGCAAAAGCATTTCTCCTCTGATCACGTGGAAGGGGCGAGATAGGCACCAAGGAAAAAGGAAAGGCCTTTCCTTTCCTGTCTCTCTCAGCATTTCTGGTGCCCGATCGCAATGTGATCGGGCAGCAGAAATGCCAACTAGACAACAGGGAGTTTTTTATATTTCTTTGTGAATAAGGGGAGAGGCCCTTTGGGCAAGGGACGCTCCTCAGGAGGGGCAATTTATTTTAAGGCCATTTCTGCTCCCCCTGGGGCAGGTCGGCCTTTTATAATTAGGCTGATATGCCCCTCGGAGGGCAGAAACCTCTAGACACCAGGGATAATTTCTGTGTTTGTTTTATTTTTTGTATGTGGGGAGCGACCCCTTAGGCAAGGGTCGCTCCCCTGGGGGCAAAATTAACTTTATGCCATTTCTGCCCCAAGGCCTATTTTTATTAGGCCAGTCAGCTCCCAAGGGAGGCAGAAACCACTAGACACAAGGGATTTTGTTTGGGTAAGTCAGTTTCACATGAGGGGAGGGACCCCTTAGGCAAAGGTCGCTCATGCACTGCTTTGATGAGATCTAATCTTTGGTCTTGGTTGGGGATCACTTGATCCCCACCCCCAGAAATTCTCGCAAAAGGAACATTCTGTGCACTGATATGGTATCAATATTTAGTAGGGTATGCTTTTGGGAGACGCTTGCCTTCAGCCAAGGCTTTCACATCAGCCTGAATTTCATTATCAAGTCTCCCCTGAGAACGAGTCACTGCAGCCACAGAAGCTGTAGCTGCCGCAGATTTGGCTGCTTCTCAGAATGTGCACTCCTGCACTTTGGTGACCCAATGTATGGATTCCATGAGTATCAGGTAGCTTATCCTTAAAATCAGTCACCCTCCCCCACAGAGTTCTGTGTTTAATGGTGTTCCCTTTTGAGTCTCTGAACCCATTCAATCACTAATGATTGAGATAATCATTGAAAAACTGGACACATTAGTACGAATCACACTATTGGATCCGTATGTTCCAATGCCAAAATAAGAGCTTTAAGTTGAGCCAGCTGAGCTGTGCACTCCCCTAAGGTCTGCATATAGGTATTGTGACGGTGGAATACACAATCTTTCATCACTCCGCTCACAGCTTGTGGGTTGGGGTTGATGTTGTTTCCCTCCTAGCTCCCTGATGGATCCTTCTATGCTTGTCAGTATTGTGGAGTTTTGGTGGGTTGAATGTGCCACTTTTTTAAGTGCTCCCACAACGAAAAGCACTCCTACATGACGCAGTCCTGATTTGCAACATGCATGGGCGGTTTACAAAATGCAAATCATCTGCTGTGACATAGGGAGCACTTGGGTTGAGGCACCATGCACCATTCCTGACACTGTTACGCCAGAATTTCAGAAACATTTTTGGTCCTTGCCCATGGTGGGTTGTCCCATAAATACGGCACATCCATGGGGCAAGGAAGTGTGCAACACAGCACAGATGTTTGGGGACAAACACTGGAACTTTGTCTCAGACAACTTAGGCACTGAAGGCAAAGCCATTGCCAGGCCTTGAAACATCGATGTGCTCCAGTAAAGAACTCTTTAACCAATCATCTGATTTTGCAGGGACCAATGCTTGTTGTAACCCCATAAGAATGTTTTACAGATACCAATGCTTGTTTACAAAGACTAAGGGGGTGATTACAACATTGGCAGTAAAAGACGCTTACTACCGTGCAGAAGACCGCCAAAACACTACCGCAGAATTCCGCCACGGTCATTATGACCCACAGCTCGGAATCCGCCAAAAGTTAGACACCCACACAAGTCTGCCACACCAAAGGTAAGTGATAAACTGGCAAAAACCAAACCTCCACCGTCACGCCAACAGGAATACGCCCACACTATCACGACCCACGAATCCACGCGGCGGTCTTTCAACCGCAGTATTCCATTGGCGGGTACACACCGCTGCGCTCAAAATACACACACATTTACAAAACACTACCACATTGGACAATTCGAAATACACACACCTGATACACATGCACACACCACTCCCACACAACAAATACAATATAAAACACACACCCACATCACCCACAAGCCCCTACTACCAAATATTTGAAAGAAGGCCAGAGACAGACACCACAATCTACAAACAGGCATCCACAGGCACTTAACACCATCACTCACACAACATCCACGCACCTCACACAACACACTACTAAATATCACCCCACACATCACAACACACACCAACCCACACATCACCCACACCACCCCATGGCACGGCAAAGACACCCAAGGGTCTCTGAGGAGGAGCTCAGGGTCATGGTGGAGGAAATCATCCGGGTAGAGCCACAGCTATTCGAATCACAGGTGCAGCACACCTCCATAGCTAGGAAGATGGAGCTATGGCAAAGAATATTGGACAGGGTCAATGCAGTGGGACAACACCCAAGAAATAGGGATGACATCAGGAAGAGGTGGAATGACCTACGGGGGAAGGTGCATTCCGTGGTCTCAAGACACCACCTTGCGGTTCAGAGGACTGGCGGCGGACCCCCACCTCCTCCCCCACAACTAGCAACATGGGAGGAGCAAGTCTTGGCTATTCTGCATCCTGAGGGCCTCGCAGAAGTAGCTGGAGGAATGGACTCTGTTAAGTAAAATCATATAGTACATCCCCCACCCTACCTGCATGCTATCACATACCCCCACCCTCGCCCTCACCCCCATCACTCCAACTCCTCACAAATGTTCCAATATCACAAACCACCCATCCCAACACCAAGCCCTGCATGCAACAACAAAACATCAACACCCATCACCAAAGCATGGCCACTGCACATACCCATACACCCCCCTAAACCATCATCACACAAGGTCCCACACAGGAATGCAAGCACTGGGGTACACGGATACCCACCCATTGCACACCATGGCACACACAGATGCAATAATCATGCTTTTACACCCCTGCAGGACCCCTACCCAACATCACCGGACAGGAGGGTCCAGACATGTCCACACCACCAACAGAAGAGGCCCACAGTGATGACAGCAGCTCTGTCCAACTGGATCTAGACGACTAGCCCGGCCCATCTGGAACCTCGGGACAGTCGGTTCCCCTCACACTGGCACAGGCCACCACAGAGCTTGCCCCCTCTGGAAACACCATCACAGCACTATCACAGCACCCACCCAGCTGGCCCATACCTCTATCCCCAGGACATGTCAATCAGCAGTGTGTCCACCACTACAGGGAACCCAGGCCAACCCACCACCCCAACAACAACAGGGACCTGGGGGCAGTGGGCACACGGTTCAGGGGGACAGAAGCCCAGGGAAACAGGTGAACTGGGAGGGCTGCTGTGTGAGAGGGGAGGACAGGCCCAGGGAACCCACTATCCATGAGGCCCTCTCCAACATCATGGGAGCCTACCATCATTCCCAGGAGACGATGGCAACGGTACTGGCCAATTTTCAGGAGACCCAGCGGCTGCAGGAGGAACAGTATTTGGGGTTCAGGGAGGAGCTCAAATCCATCAATTCCACCCTGGGCACCATCGTAGCGGTGCTGAAGGAAGTCCTCAACACCGGGAGGGACACTGTTGTACAACAAGGGGCCCCTGACACTAGCCTGGATGATGAACTGCCCACCACCTCCGCCGGCGCTAGTGGACAGGAGGTACCGCCACAGGACCACCACACCAGCACCTCACCCCCTGCAGATGGAGAACCACCCCACAAACGGTCCCTGAGATCCAGGACAAAGACAGAGAACGATACCAAGACCCCCGCCAAGAAATGAGAGACCACCCTGATTGTCATCCTTTTGTCTCAGCTTTTCACCCTGTCCATTCTCAAACTGCCCCAGCTCCACTTCCTATGCCCCTTTGGACAATGCACCTGTGAGACTAATAGACTAGACTCTGCCATGGACATTCCTCCACCATCACCCCTCAACATTCTACAACCCCCTCCAATATTGAGCACTAAAATAAACACCCTTAAAGCACAAAACTATCTGGAGTCTGTGATTTCGAATTAGTGAATTAGCAATTACATTGACAAACTGCTCTTTCAAATGTAATGTCAACATACCTATGTCACACAGCTCTAATCCATGAGGAAACAAAGCAAATGTCACACAGTGGGACCCACATCTGTGAAATGGTAAGGGAAAGTGACAACTCAGTGACCATACACTGGGTGAAAAGTACAGACAGTAGAGAGGTAGTAGTGTTAAAGTACATGTAGCAGGCAGGTTTGTCTTCTTACCTGTGTCTCACTGGAAGTATTGCAGGATCACCGAGTTCCTGTTGTCGATGTCCTGTTCTTCTGCTTCCTCGTCTTCACTGTCCACAGGCTCCACAGCTGCCACAACCCCTCCAACTGGACCATCCTCCTGCAGAAAAGGCACCTGTTGTCGCAAAGCCAAGTTGTGAAGCATACAGCAGGCCACGATGATCTGGCACACCATCTTTAATGAACAGAATAGGGAACCACCTGTCATATGTAGGCACCGGAACCTGGCCTTCAGGAGGCCGAAGGTCCACTCTATAATCCTCCTAGTTCGCCCATGGGCCTCATTGTAGCGTTCCTCTGCCCTTGTCCTGGGATTCCTCACTGGGGTCAGTAGCCATGACAGGTTGGGGTAACCAGAGTCACCTGCAAATTGCGAGGGACAACTGTTAGACACACATTGACTCTTAGGGATATCTCCAGACCCAAACAACTATTCCCACTGATTTGGTTCCAGGTGCTCACCTAATAGCCACACACGGTGCCTCTGGAGTTGCCCCATCACATAAGGGATGCTGCTATTCCGCAGGATGTAAGCGTCATGCACTGAGCCAGGGAATTTGGCATTAACATGGGAGATGTACTGGTCTGCCAAACACACCATCTGTACATTCATGGAATGGTAACTCTTCCGGTTTCTGTACACCTGTCCACTCCTGCGGGGGGGACCAAAGCCACATGTGTCCCATCAATGGAACCTATGATGTTGGGGATATGTCCCAGGGCATAGAACCCACTGCCAAAAAAGATGGGAGGACATTCGCCGCTGGAGCAAGAAGACGGCGGAGGCCCAGCTGGGGATGGCCTCCCAACGTGTGAGGGATGCCCGTCGCACCATGACCCCCCTGATGTTCAGGATCCTGGCGGTGGCATACCTGGAGTTGGATGGGCGCTTGAGGGCAGCACAGCAGCAACAAGGGGGTGAGTACACTCTCATTCATTCAGCTGATTCAGCATGCATTATAGGTGTCTGGGTGGGGGAGGTGGGCTGTGGGTTCCCCTAGGCCAGGGCGAGTTTGCTAGTGAAGTCCCCTTTTTCAGGCAGACCCTGTGTCACCCCACCAGACCTGGGTACAGTGCCAACTACACCTAGTCAGGCTCCTGTGACATCCATGTGTGCAGAAATCGGCCATAGCCTTGTAAGCCATGTCCCAGAGACTGAATAGTGGACCCCAAGTTCGCAGTGTAGTGCAGGGGGCTTCCGTGTCTGTCGTGTCCGCCAACGGTAGCGGTATTGCATGCACTCAACATGTCTTTCTTCTGTCTTCCCCCCGCATTTTTGTGGTCTCCCTGTACTTGTGTGCATTAGCATCATCAGGCAGAGGAGCAGTGGCATGGGAGCAGGAGGGAGCTGCATCCCACATGGCCCTGGAGGGCGAGACTATGAACTCCGAATTCACCAGTGGGATGGAGGGCGAGGGGAGCTCCACGGCGGGGGCAGGAGCTGAGACCAGCGATACAGACTCCTCCTCTGATGTGAGCTCCCTTGCGGTGGCGGACCCATCTGTGCCCCCTGCATCTACAGGTACAGCCGCCACACCCCTACCAGCACTGCCCTCCCAGCAGCCCCTCAGCCTTTACCCCGTGCCCGCTCACCCAGGAGGGTGGGCATCACCTTCGCCCCAGGCACCTCAGGCCCTGCCCCTGTCACCCCTGCTGCCCTCAGTGAGGAGGCCATTGACCTCCTCAGGTCCCTCACTGTTGGGCAGTCTACCATTTTGAATGCCATCCAGGGTGTAGAGAGGCAGTTGCATCAAACCAATGCATTCCTGGAGGGCATTCATTCTGGTCAGGCAGCCCTTCAGCAAGCTTTTCAGACTCTGGCCTCAGCACTGATAGCAGCCATTGTCACTGTCTCTAGCCTCCCCCCTCCAACTTCCTCCACCCACACCCACACCCTTGTACCTCAGCCTATCCCAAGCACACCATCAGAACAACATGCACACACCTCAACACACAAAGGAAGCTCAGGCAAACATAAGCACCACACATCCCACAGGCACTCACGCAAGCATCAGACACATGCAGACATACCAACATCCACTGCCTCCACTGTGTCCCCCTCCTCCTCGTCTCCCTCCTCCCTCCCAGTCTTGTCTCCACTCACACCTGCATGCAATAAATCTTCAGCCACTACGTCCCTCACCAGCACACCCACCACCACACCCGCTCACGTGCAGTCACCACCCCCTCTACCATTCACACATCCACTGTGTCCTCTCCCAGTGCGTCTGTGAGCCCACCGCCCAAAGTACACAAACGCAGCCACACACCCACCCAACAGCCATCCACGACAGCCTCCAGCCCATGCACCTTCACCTAAAGTCACCAAACATACACCTCCTACGACCACTACCTCTTCCTCCACTCCCAAACCCCCTCCATCTACCCGTCCCAGTGTTCCTAAGAAACTTTTCCTGTTCCCTTCAGTTTCCTAGGGCCCGACTCTCCAGGTCCCAACCTAGCACCTCAGCCACAACATCGGCGGGACCAGTGGTGCCAGTAGTCACCGGATTCTGGAGTGCACCAGGCAGCAGGGCAGCCAGTGTGGCAAGGAGCCACAGCACGGACAGTCCCCCACCTGTCAAGCATCAAAAGTTGGCCAGTGCCCGGCGGGAGAGGGGGAAGACACCAGCCACCAAAGCCGCTCCCAAGGGTACAGTTGGGATTGTGGAGTCAGCTGCGACACCTTCCAAGGCGGGGAAGGGGCACAAGAAAACCTGCAAGTCTGGGAAGATCGGCACGGCGGAGAAGACCGTCATCAGCCCCGCTACCCAGGATGCGACCGCCAGCAGCCCCGCTGCCCCAGACAGGACCGCCAGCAGCAGCCCTGCTGCCCAGGAGGCGACTGCCAGCAGCCCCGCTGCCCCAGACAGGACTGCCAGTAGCAGCCCCGCTGCCCAGGATGCGACTGCCAGCAGCCCCGCTGCCCCAGACAGGTCCGCCAGCAGCAGCCCTGCTGCCCAGGAGGCAACCGCCAGCAGCCCCGCTGCCCCAGACAGGATCGCCAGCAGCAGCCCCGCTGCCCAGGAGGTGACCACCAGCAGCCGTACTGCCGCAGGCAGGCCCGCCAGCAGCTGAACCACTGCCAAAGACACAGCCGCCACAAGCACCGCTGCCAAAGACTCCACCGCCACAAGCACCGCTGGCAAATATTCTGCCGCCACATGCACCGCTGCCAAGGACACCGCCATCACAAGCACCGCTGCCAAGGACACCGCCGCCACAAGCACCGCTGCCAAGGGCTCCGACACCACAAGCACCGCTGCCAAGGACACTGCCGCCACAAGCACCGCAGGACCATGAGCGCCAAAAGCTCTGACGCTACTGAGGCCGGCACCAGCAGGATGAAGCACTCTGGGCACAAAGCCCCCTCCAGAACCAGTGGAGACTGTTATCCACTACCTCAGTCCTTGGCAGGATGAAGCACTCTGGGCACAAAGCCTCCTCCAAAACCAGTGGAGATTCACATCCACTACCTCAGTCCTTGGCAGGATGAAGCACTCTGGGCACAAAGCCCTCTCCAGAACCAGTGGAGATTCACATCCACTACCTCAGTCCTTGGCAGGATGAAGCACTCTGGGCACAAAGCCGTCTCCAGAACCAGTGGAGACTGTCATCCACTACCTCAGTCCTTGGCAGGATGAAGCACTCTGGGCACAAAGCCCCCTCCAGAACCAGTGGAGATTCACATCCACTACTCAGTCCTTGGCAGGATGAAGCACTCTGGGCACAAAGCCCCCTCCAGAACCAGTGGAGACTGTTATCCACTACCTCAGTCCTTGGCAGGATGAAGCACTCTGGGCACAAATCCCCCTCCAGAACTAGTGGAGATTCACATCCACTACCTCAGTCCTTGGTAGGATGAAGCGCCCTGGGCACAAAGCCCCCTCCAGAACCAGTGGAGACTGTAAACCACTACCTCAGTCCTTGGCAGGATGAAGCACTCTGGGCACAAAGCCCCCTCCAGAAGCAGTGGAGATTCACATCCACTACCTCAGTCCTTGGCAGGATGAAGCACTCTGGGCACAAATCCCCCTCCAGAACCAGTGAGACTGTTATCCACTACCTCAATCCTTGACAGGATGAAGCACTCTGGGCACAAAGCCCCCTCCAGAACCAGTGGAGACTGGTATCCACTTGAGAGACTGTGGCTTTGGACTCCCCAGGATTGAACAGTGGGCAAACCACCCACTGTAGAGACTTGAGAGACTGTGGCTTTGGACTCCCCAGGATTGAACAGTGGGCAAACCACCCACTGTAGAGACTTTAGAGACTGTGGATTTGCACTCCCCAGGATACAGCAGTGAGCAAACCACCCACTGTAGACTTAAGACACTGTGGCTTTGCACTCCCCAGGATTGTACAGTGGGCATGGGGCCCCCTCATGGATTTTGCTTCGTGCACTCAACCGGCTGAGGTGCCCCCCCTTCCCTTCCCCCTGAGGTGCCTGTTTTGTTTCTATCTGATGCCCCTGCAGTGTTCTCTCCGTCTTGTTCGGGTATCTTGTGTGGGCCTCGCCCATGCCTTTTGGGCCCAGTGATCCACGGACTATGATGGTGGAATACCTTGGACTTGTGTTCTTGGTGTATTTAATTGTATATATTATAAATGTATACATTTGTAAATATTTTCAAATCATGTTTTTGAATATATCACAATAATTCAACTCATTTCCTTTTGTCCTTGCATTCTTCCAGGTGGGGTTGGGGGATGTAACTATGATGTATCATGATGTATTGGTGAGTGTTGTCGTGGGTGAGGGTGGGGGTGGGGGTGTTGCGTATTGCGTGTGTCACTGTTTTTTCCCTCCTCCCTCCCCTGTGTCATAGGTGCAGTACTCACTGTGGTCTTCGTCGCCGGCATTCGTGCGCCTGGTAGAGGAGCAGGAAGATAAAGGCTGGAAAAATCTGGAGCTCTGGTTCCATGGTGTCCTGGTTCCTCGTGGGGTGTGCAGAGGTGAGCGTTTTCCCTGCGAAGTCCTGTTTCTGCCGTGTTTTTGTTTGCGGTGAATTCGCCCCAGAAAAGGTGGCGGATTGGTGGGTTGTATTTCTGTGGGCGGTACATTGTCCTCCGCCTGTCTGTTGGTGGTGACCGCCAAGCTGTTCGTTTGTACTGCCGTGGCGGTCGGAGTGTTAAAGTGGCTGTCTATGTTGGCGGTTTCCACCATGGTCGTAATTCCATTTTTTTCACGGCCGGCCTGTTGGCGGTCTTACCGCCGCTTTAACACCGACCGCCAGGGTTGTGATGACCACCTAATGCTTGTTAGAACCAATGCTTTTTTAGAACACGTGTTGCTCAAGCCTTCAGCATCCCTCTGACTCAGACTGGGTGTGGCTGGGTACAGGATGCATTTAAACCACACCCGGTCTGAGTAAATTGCTTACTGTACAGGTCACCAGATGCAGAGAAGGAGTCTCTTCTCTATGTTAAGTCTTTGTGTTCAGTCCTTTATCCTGGATGCTGCTTCTAGGGAGTTGAAGAGATCGAGAGAATTGACTTCTAAAATGGCAGTAACATGCTGCATGCTCGAAAAGCATTTATTTGTGAAAACTTGACAATTGCTGACTTTGATATTTGATAGTCGGATCTTTCGGAGTACTATGTGCCTAAGAAGGCACATCATTGACGGTTAAAGTCAATGGGATGCTTGCCGCTAGCCACATTATACTGCCTATCATTGTTGTTTGCTACATATTGCAGAAAGGAAATTCTTTTGTTGAATTATCTTAAAAATGATGTATTGTGAATACGTTTGTTATCACTACGTTTAATATGACATTGCATAATTGGTGCAGGTGCTAGGGAACATTCTGTGAATGGCCTGAAAGTTTCATTGCTATGCTCAACTTACATTGTGACGTAACAGTGATAAAACTGATTGCTTGTGTCATTGATATTAATCCTATGCTCCCAGAGTGTTACAAACATTGCACTGTGATAATTTGATATTAACCCTATGTTCTGAGTGTTGCAAACATTGGACTGTGATCTTTTGATATTAACCCTATGTTTCCAGAGTGATGCAAACATTGCCCTGTGATCTTTTGCAATTAACCCTATGTTTCAAGACTGATGCAAACTTTGCACCGTAATCTTTGATATTAACCCTATGTTTTCAGTGTGATGAAAATACACCAAATGTGTGTTACTTGGAATTCTACGTTCAGTGCGTAAATTATCCCATGAATGTCTGCAAACCTAATTACCTGAGAACTTGTTGTCATTATTTACCTACTTAATTGTCTATGGTGTTGAGTGAACCAGCATCTTACGAAATCTCAGCAATGTCATCAAACATGATATCCAAGGAACTTCAAATACATTTAGGTAGACATTAATTAAGCTGACATGGGGTCAATCTGGGGTCATGGAGGGTGTAGGCATAGATAATATAGTATGTCAAGGTTCTTATTTATTTACAGGTAATCCACACTGTTTCCCGAAAATTTCTAGAGAGAGGGAGAGCCATCTAAAGCGGGAAAGGGGAACCTAACAGGTACACCTATCTAACACATAGTAGTCAGAGCCTAGTATATACATGGTTACGAGTTATGATCTGTTTGACTGATATGTAGTTTATCATAGGAAATAGCACTTCTTCAAGGAACATCACTAGTCATTCGGATCTGGACCTGTGGCTCTTTCATCCATCGCCTTTCCCCCAGGACATTCTGATGCCGATCATATACATTTAAGTGGGAGGCACATAACGTCTAGGAGGAATTGGGAATAAGCAACTTGGTCAACATTGTGTCTCCGTTGGAGAAACAAGTTAGTGCTTGACACCCATGTTTGCTTACAAGAGAGGGAACAACATGAAATACTCTGTTGGAGGGGAATTACTACCCAGTGCATAGCAGAAAATACAAGCCATTTGGAATCTAATGCCGAACATATGTCATTCCTACGGCTTGTAAAACATGCATAGAAACCAAGGCATTTGAATTTCAAAGCAAAGTCTATGAACCAAAAGGTTTAATTAATTGTAACAGTATGAACGTAATCTATGGTATTCTTAGGGGTGAGCAGAACTCATGGAAATCGACTCTTTAGAATTCTGTGGACTTCCAAAAACTCAACGAGATTCTGCGGAGTTCCATTAACGGACGGATATAGGCATGTCACGCTGTTTGTACTGTGATTTAACACCAGGAGCGTATTTCATGTTGAAAAATCATTTCAAACGGTGCTAGACAGCATAAGAGAGGGAGCAACTACTCAAGTTGATTTTGCTGATGCTCAAGTAGATTTTCTACTCGAGCAGCAGCCTTCCAACCACGAATGGTCACAACCGCCCTGGTTGAGAAAACCTTGCCAGATACCCTCCTAACAACCGCAAACTATGCTAGAAGATGCCAAATCTCGCTCAAGAAGAATTGTGCCAGTGCTCCACATTACAAGCATTACGCAGAGTCTGTAAACTTCCATCAAATCAGCCAATGGAATGGAATATTTCACCCAGCCCTATCTATTCTATTCCCAACTAATCTCCCCTATGTAGGTCAAACTACAGAAAGAATAAAGCAAAGCATCCTGCAGCATTGTGACATTGTAGGAGCTCCTCTGGTGGACCATTTTAAGAAATTCAATCACAGACTGTAAGACCTCAAATGGCTGGTGCTAGAACAAGTATACCCAAATCCCTGGGGTCTGGATATTGGACTGATTTTTAATATATGTGAATGCAAGTGGGTGCATTTATTGGATCAATAAACACAGGACCAAATGAACACAGCAAATTTGTCAGTAAGATCAATTGCTTAAAAATTGGGAAGTATAGTCATCTGTATACTGCCTGTGTCTAGCAAACCCAGTTTGTTTACCTATGTAATCTCCTTTTGTCAGTCAACAAGTTATCAAATATTAAAATAAGGAATCCCTTCATCCAGCAGACTTCTCATTCAATATTTTAACATTTTAAATTATTTTTTTCTCATACCTATAAAGTAGAAATACAGATTTGTTTGTTTGCATATGTAACACATTTTTCTTTTGATTCAGTAGCATTCAAATTCATTAATTTTAGTTTTTAATCTGTGTTCCCTCATAATTACAAAGTGGCCACACAGTACTTTTCACACAATTACTTGCATGTTTAGATATTTGCTTCAAGGCCATTGTGTGTGTTTCATGCTTGCTGCAATCTTTGGTACACCCGCTCTGGTCTGGGTTATCTAACATGAGAAAGACACAAAGGCCCTCATTACAACCCTGGCGGTCGGTGGAGAAATGGCGGTAATACCGCCAACATGCCGGTGGAAAAAAAATGGCATTACAAGCTTGGCGGTGACCGCCATGCTAAACCGCCACTTCTCCACTCCGACCGCCAGGGTGGTAACGACTGCTGGGCTGGAGACTTCGGTCTCTAGACCACCGTCTATCACTACACCGCCGGCGGTATCACGACCCTGCATACCGCCATGGATTTCGTGGGGTTCTGTAATGCCACAAAATCCATGGCGGAAGGCACTATCAGTGCCAGGGAATTCCTTCCCTGGCACTGATAGGGGTCTCCCCACCCCCGAGTCCTCCCCCCACACCCTGACCCCCCTGCCACACCCTAAAGGTGGCAGGATCCCCCTTCTCACCTCCCCAGCATTGACACACCCCCCCCTACACGCACACATACACTACAACTACACATACCGGCACACATACAAACAGACATGCACACATTTACAAAACACACAACACCCCCGCATGCATACACGCACTCACACACCCCCTCTATACACTCACAAACACACCCCCATGCATGCACACAACACACAGCACCCCTCCCACCCCCCTCCCCTTACGGACGATCACCTTACCTGGTCTGATGATCCTCCGAAAGGGAACGGGATCCATGGGGGCTGCTCGGCCGCTATCACCCCTTCACCAGAACACCGCCACACCGAATCATGGGATGTGATTCGGTGGGTGGTGTTCTGATGACGTGGCGGTGGAGGTGGAGCAGCCTCCACTTCCCTGCCGATCACCAGTATGGCTGGTGGTGGCTCTCCATTCGAAAAAGGACAGAGGGCTGCCAGCAGTCATAATACACTGTGCAGAAAACCACCTGCACTGGCGGTCTTCAACACGGCGGTACCTCAGCGGTCTTGCAAAAATACCACCGAGGTTAAAATGAGGGCCAAGGTGTTTCCTTATGTCTCCCTTAGTGTGCACAGTGACATGAGGCTACTGCCCGCATTTATAAACAAATCACCTCAGGCGGCATACATCTGTAGGTCTCTCTATCGTATGAGTGAGCACACAGTGAGGTCAATGCTTTGCAACTACTCCTTTTTTCCCATCTAGGGTTTCTTTGGTTTCATGCCTGTTAGTAATTATATTTTACAGACTGTAAAGGAGTTCTCTAGCTCTCGTTGTACCTAAATCTTGGTGAGTAGATATCAATGACATATCACTCTGTTAACTTAAATACAGGCATCTTAAGTACAAGTGATTGATGCTGCCTTTACATCACCACAGAATTATTCAGTAGCCTTGATTAACCTGCTTTTGACCCAATCAATCAACCAATGTATTTGCAGAGTGCGGCTATTCACCCATTAGGGTCTCAAGGTGCTGAGGGGGTGGGGCAGAAGTGAAGGTCAGAGTGGATCAGGTGAAGAGCCACGTTTTGAGGTCCTTTCTGAATTGTGATATAGTGGGAGATCTTCTGAGGTGGATTGGAAGGGAGTTCCAGGTTTATGGGCCAAGGTGGGAGAAGGACCTTCCTCCAGCTGTGGCCTTCCAGATGCATGGGACAGCGGCGAGGGTGAGGTCAGTGGAGCGGAAGTGCCTTGTGGGAGTGTAGAAGTGGAGTCTTTGGTTGAGGCACCCAGGCCCTGTTAATGTTAATTGCTAGTAAGTAGTACCCGACTATGCTGATGACTATGTAAATAGTAATTGTATTGTAGCTCCCTACACATTGATCTATATTTTTTCTCCCAGGGTATCATTTTATCCCCTCCAAAACAGTAGTTTTGCTCAGCTTTCTGCCTCTGGTATTTTGGAGATGAGTTAAACCTATGAGATACTCAATGTACTTGTTTTTTCACATGCCTCATACCTGTTTTTTCCATTACACAGAATGCCTCAAATAACTTTTTGTTCTGATAATGACCCAGTATCCAATCAATGGACATTTTATGTGTCAAAACATCAACCCATACTTGTTTGCTGTTGGACCTGGCTGTCTCTGTAGTTTCATCCCCAAACCTTTTATCTCTTTTCTGAATTTCGTTTTTGTTTGCATTATGACTCTGTGCTCTTTGCCATTGCTAACCAGTGCTGAAGTGCTAGTGCTCTCTCCCTAAAAATTGTAAAATTAGCCTACACCTGACAGGCACATTTAATTTACTGATAGTCCATAGTAAAGTGGTGCAACATGTACCCAGGGCCCGTAAATTAAATGCTACCACTGGGTCTGCAGCACTTATTGTGCCACCCACTTAAGTTGTCCTTGTAAACACACTTCAGGCCTATAGTTGCAGCCCATGTATGGTTTTAAACTGCCAATTCAACCTTTCTTTTCAAAACATATGTCACCCCTAAGTTAGGCCTTAAACAGTCCTTAGGGCAGGGTGCACAATATTCAAAATGTTGGACATGTACTTTTAAGTTTTACATGTCCTGGCAATGAAAAACTCCCAAAATCATTTTCACTACTGTGAGACCTACTTCTCCCATAGCAAAACATTGAGTTACTCTATCACACTTAATAGGTGAAAACATTTACTTAGAAACAGGTGCAAATGGTATGTTTGGTCTCTAAAGAATTATCATTTAATATCCTACTGTTAGAAATGGGGTCTTTGATTGGCAGTCAGGTTACCCCCTGTCCAAGCAAGGACCCTCACTCTAGTCAGGGTAAGTCACACATAATCCAAATTATCTTGTGGCCACCCTGTGGTAGCTTGGCACTGAGCAGCCAGGCTTAACTTAGAAGGCAATGTCTAAAGTATTTGTGCAATAAATCCTACAATACCTCCATATAGCACCACAAAAATACACCACACAGTGTTTAAAAAAGATATAGGGGGTCATTCTGACCCTGGCGATCACCGACCGCCAGGGCCAACGACCGCGGAAGAACCGCCAACAGGCTGGCGGTGCTTCCTGGGCCACGGTCAGAAAAGGGGAACCGGCGGTTTCCCGCCGGTTTTCCCCTGGCCCAGGGAATCCTCCATGGCGGCGCTGCTTGCAGCACCGCCATGGGGATTCCGACCCCCTTCCCACCATCCCGTTCCTGGTGGTTTTTACCGCCAGGAACAGGATGGCGGGAACGGGTGTCGTGGGGCCCCTGGGGGCCCCTGCACTGCCCATGCCATTGGCATGGGCAGTGCAGGGGCCCCCTAACAGGGCCCCATAATGATTTTCAGTGTCTGCTTTGCAGACACTGAAAATCGCGACGGGTGCCACTGCACCCGTCGCACCCCAGCAACTCCGCCGGCTCCATTCGGAGCCGGCTTCATCGTTGCTGGCTCTTTCCCGCTGGGCCGGTGGGCGGCCTTTTGGCGGTCGCCCGCCGGCCCAGCGGGAAAGCCAGAATGGCCGCCGCGGTCTTTTGACCGCAGTGCGGTCATTCGGCGGTTCCAGCCAGGCGGGCGGCTACCGCCGCCCGCCGCGGTTTGAATGACCGCCATAATATTTATCTGGATAAATGCAGGTCAAAACGATGAAAGATGCAATAAGTAAATGTAGAAATATCACTGAAAAGTGATATAAAGGGCCTGATTACAACTTTGGAGGAGGTGTTAATCCGTCCCAAAAGTGACAGTAAAGTGACGGATATACCACCAGCCGTATTACGAGTCCATTATATCCTATGGAACTCGTAATACGGCTGGTGGTATATCCGCCACATTTGGGACAGATTAACACCTCCTCCAAAGTTGTAATCAGGCCCAAAGTGTCTTAAGTCTTTTAAAGGTCGGTGTTAAAGCGGCAGTAAGACCGCCAACAGGCCGGCGTTAAAAATTTAGCAATTATGACTGTGGTGGAAACCGCCAACAAAGACAGCCACTTTAACACTCCGACTGCCACAGTGGTACAAACAAACAGCGCAGCGGACACCGCCAACAGACAGGCGGAGGACAAAGTACAGCCCACAGTATCACAACAGGCCAATCCGCCACCTTTTCCGGGGTGGATTCACTGCGGATAAAAACACAGCGGAAACAGGATTCCAAAGGGAAAACGCTCACCTCTACACACCCCACGAGGAACTAGGACACCATGGAGCCGGAACTACAAATTCTCCCTGCGATAGTCTTCCTGCTCCTATACCAGGAGCACGAACGCTGGCGGCAAAGACCACGGTGAGTACTGCACCTACAACACAGGGGAGGGGGGAGGGAAAAAACAGGGACACACACATGCAACACCCCCACCCCAACCCTTACCCACTACAACACACACTAATACATATTAATACATGATAGTCACACACCCCAACCCCCCCCAGAAGAATGCAAAGACAAAAGGAAATGAGTGTAACCATTGTAATATATTAAAATCAAGTAGGCAAAAATAAATATATACACCATTAACAAAATATACACCAAGCATAGTGGTCCAGGTAGTGCTCCAATTAAGTCCGTGGAACACTGGGCCCACACAAGATCCCCGACCATGACGGAGAGAACACTGCAGCGGCATCAGATACCAATAAAACAGGCACCTCAGGGGGAGAGAAAGGGGGGGCACCTCAGCCGGTTGAGTGCACAACGCCAAATCCACGAGAGGGCCACATGCCCACTGCCATATCCTGGGGAGTGCAAAGCCACAGTCTCTCAAGTCTCTACAGTGGGTGGGTTGCCCACTGTTCAATACTGGGGAGTGCAAAGCCACAGTCTCTCGAGTCTCTACAGTGGGTGGGTTGCCCACTGTTCAATCCTGGGGAGTGCAAAGCCACAGTCTCTCAAGTCTAAAAGTGGGTGGGTTGGCCATTGTTCAATCCTGGGGAGTGCAAAGCCACAGTCTCTCAAGTCTCTACAGTGTGTGGGTTGCCCACTGTTCAATCCTGGGGAGTGCAAAGCCACAGTCTCTCAAGTCTCTACAGTGGGTGGGTTGGCCACTGCCATATCCTGGGGAGTGCAAAGCCACAGTCTCTCAAGTCTCTACAGTGGGTGGGTTGCCCACTGTTCAATCCTGGGGAGTGCAAAGCCACAGTCTCTTAAGTGGATAACAGTCTCCACTGGTTCTGGAGGGGGCATGGTGCCCAGAGTGCTTCATCCTGATAAGGAAAGAGGTAGTGGATGTATCTCTCCACTGGTTCTGGAGGGGGCATGGTGCCCAGAGTGCTTCATCCTGCTAAGGACAGAGGTAGTGGATGTATCTCTTCACTGGTTCTGGAGGGGAGATGGTGCCCAGAGTGCTTCATCCTGCTAAGGACAGAGGTAGTGGATGTACCTCTCCACTGGTTCTGGAGGGGGCATGGTGCCCAGCGTGCTTAATTCTGCCCGTGACGGACTCAGTAGCGTCAGTGCCCTTGGCGCTCATGGGCCAGCGGTGATTGAGGTGGCGGTGCCCTGTTCAGCGGTGCTTGAGGCGGTGGTGCCCTGTTCAGTGGTGCTTGAGACGGCGGTGCCCTGTTCAGCGGTGCTTGAGGCGGCGGTGTCCTGTTCAGCGGTGCTTGAGACTGCGGTGCCCTGTTCAGCGGTGCTTGAGGCGGCGGTGCCCTGTTCAGCGGTGCTTGACACGGCAGTGCCCTGTTCAGCGGTTCTTGAGACGGCGGTGCCCTGTTCAGCGGTGCTTGGAGCGGCGGGCTCCTTTGCAGTGACTCCGCTGCTGGCGGTCCTCTCTGTCCCAGCGGGGCTTGTGCTGGCGGTCCTCTCTGTCCCAGCGGGCTTGTGCTGGTAGTCCTCTCTAGCCCAGCGGGGCTTGTGCTGACGGTCCTCTCTAGCCCAGCGGTGCTTGTGCTGGCGGTCTTCTCTAGCCCAGCGGGGCTTGTGCTGGCGGTCCTCTTTAGCCCAGCGGGGCTTGTGCTGGCGGTCCTCTCTAGCCCAGCGGGGCGTGTGCTGGCGGTCCTCTCTGTCCCAGCGGGGCTTGTGCTGGCGGTCTTCTCTGTCCCAGCGGGGCTTGTGCTGGCGGTCCTCTCTGGCCCAGCGGAGATGATGGCTGTGGCCTCCTGGGCAGCAGGATGATGGCTGTGGCCTCCTGGGCAGTGGGGATGATGGCTGTGGTCTCCTGGTCAGCGGGGATGATGGCTGTGGCCTCCAGGGCAGCGGAGATGATGGTGGTCTCCTCCGCCATGCTGCTCTTCCCAGACTTTCCTGCTTTCTTGTGGCCCTTCCCCACCTTGTAAGGTGTCGCAGCTGACTCCACACTCCCACCGGGACCCCTGGGAGCGGCTTTGGAGGCTGGAGTCTTTCCCCTCTCCCGCCGGGCACTGGCCAACTTCTGATGTTTCACTGGTTGGGGACTGTCTGTGCTGTGGCTCCGTGCCACACTGGCTGCCCTGGTGGCCGGTGCACTCCAGATTCCGGTGACTACAGGCACCAATGGTCCCGGAGATATTGTGGCTGAGGTGCTAGTTCGGGACCTAGGAGACAGACGGGGTGGGGGAGGTGTGGGAAAGAGGTCACGGTTGGACAGGAAAAGTTTTTTGGAGACACTGGGACGGGTAGCTGGAGGGGGTTTGGGAGTGGAGGAAGAGGTTGTGGTTGTAGGAGGTGTTTGTTTGCTGACTTTGGGTGAAGGTGCATGCGCTGGAGGCTGTCGTGAGGTGGATGGCCGTTGGGTGGGTGTGTGCCTGCATTTGTGTATCTTGGGAGGTGGTGTCACAGACACACTGGGAGAGGACACAGGGGACGTGTGAATGGTAGTAGGGGTGGTGACTGCACGTCAGCGGGTGTGGTGGTGGGTTTGCTGGGGATGGCAGTAGTGGCTGTAGATGTATTGCATTCAGATGTGAGTGTAGACGAGACTGGGAGGGAGGAGGGAGACGAGGAGGAGGGGGACACAGCGGAGGCAGTGGATGTTGGTGTGTCTGCATGTGTGTGTTGTTTGCGTGAGTGCCTGTGGGATGTGTGGTGCTTATGTTTGCCTGAGCTTCCCTTGTGTGTTGACGTGTGTGCATGCTGGTCTAGAGGTGTGCTTGGGATAGGCTGGGTTACAAGGGATTGGGTCTGGGTGGAGGAAGTTGGAGGGGGAGGCTAGAGACAGGGACAATGGCTGCCATCAGTGCTGAGGCCAGAGTCTGAAAAGCTCGCTGAAGGGCCGCCTGACCAGAATGAATGCCCTCCAGGAATGCATTGGTTTGTTGCAACTGCCTTTTGACACCCTGGATGGCATTCAAAATGGTAGACTGCCCAACAGTGGGACCTGAGGAGGTCAATGGCCTCCTCACTGAGGGCAGCAGGGGTGACTGGGGCAGGGCCTGAGGTGCTTGGGGCAAAGGTGATGTCCACCCTCCCGGGTGAGCGGGCACGAGGCAAAGGCTGAGGAGCTGCTGGGAGGGTGGTGCTGGTAGGGGTGGTGGTGGCTGTACCTGTAGAAGGGGGGGCCACAGATGTTGCCGCCACCACAAGGGAGCTCCCATCAGAGGACGAGTCCGTGTCGCTGGTCTCAGCTCCTGTCCCCGCCGTGGAGCTCCCCTCACCCTCCGTCCCACTGGTGAAGTCCGAGTCCGTAGTGTGGCCCTCCATGGCCATGTGGGATGCAGCCCCCTCATGCTCCGGTGCCACTGCTCCTCCGCCTGATGATGCTAATGCACACAAGAACAGGGAGACCACAAAAAGGGGGACGACGACAGAAGAAAGACATGTTGAGTGCATGCATTACCGCTACCGTTGGCGGACACGACAGACACAGAAGCCCCCTGCACTACGCTGCGCTCTTGGGCTCCACTGTTCAATTCCTGGGAAATGGCCTACTAGGCTATGGACGTCATCTGCACACATGGATAACACAGGGACATGACTAGGTGTACTTGCCACTCTACTGAGGTGGGGTGGGGTGCCACATGGCCTGCCTTACGGAGGGACCTTGCCTACGGAACTCGCCCTGGTCTAGGGAAACCCACAGCCCACCTCCCCCACCCAGACCCCTCCACTGCGTGCAAAATCAGCAGGATGAGAGTGTACTCACCCCCTTGTGGCTGCTGTGATGCCCTCAAGCGCCCATCCAACTCTGGGTACGCCACCGCCAGGATCCTGAACATCAGCGGGGTCATGGTGCGATGGGCACCCCTCCCACGTTGGGAGGCTATCCCCAGTTGAGCCTCCACCCTCTTCTTGCTCCAGCGGCGAATGTCCTCCCATCTTTTCCGGCAGTGGGTGCTCCGTCTGTGGTAGACCCCCAGGGTCCGGACGTCCTTGGCGATGGCACGCCAAATATATTTTGCCTGGTGGGTGCTGACCTACGTGATTTGTACAGGGGGAAGAGAAACTTATTACCAACTGCACCGTCACAGTCATTGGCCCCCATCCCAACCCTTGCCATGTGGCACATGCTCTCACCGCCGTTTCATGCACGCCGCACTCTCCCCCTTTCCTTCTTACATCCTCCCCTCTCCACACAGGCATAGCCCATACAGCATGCTCCCAGAGTACTTACCTGTTTGTCTGGAGGACCGTAGAGTAGCGTGTACTGGGGGAGAAACCCATCCACAAGTTTCTCCAACTCCTCCGATCTGAAGGCAGGGGCCCTTTCCCCAGACACTCGAGCCATTGTCTCTTCCAGACCGAGGTCACAGCAGCACTTGCAGTGTAGGCCCTCTCCTGTCGAAGATCAGGTATCGAGTGATTGAACAAATAGAAAATGGCGGTCATGTCCGCGGCGGTGTGTACCGTCACCGCCGGCGTACATCGTCATTGGCTGTTGGGACCCATAGGGTCCAATGTTAACCAATGCAGCATTGCGACGCGGTCTTCGACCGCCTACCACAACGGTGTACAACGCCAGCACAGTTACCTCACATCCCATTGTCCCAATTTACAGGTCAGGCAGCCGCCATTTCAGGGGCCCATGCTGCTCTTCCCAGACTTTCCTGCTTTCTTGTGGCCCTTCCCCACCTTGTAAGGTGTCGCAGCTGACTCCACACTCCCACCGGGACCCCTGGGAGCGGCTTTGGAGGCTGGAGTCTTTCCTCTCTCCCGCCGGGCACTGGCCAACTTCTGATGTTTCACTGGTGGGGGACTTTCTGTGCTGTGGCTCCGTGCCACACTGGCTGCCCTGGTGGCCGGTGCACTCCAGATTACGGTGACTACAGGCACCACTGGTCCCGGAGATGTTGTGGCTGAGGTGCTAGTTCGGGACCTAGGAGACGGACGGGATGGGGGAGGTGTGGGAAAGAGGTCACGGTTGGACAGGAAAAGTTTTTTGGAGACACTGGGACGGGTAGCTGGAGGGGGTTTGGGAGTGGAGGAAGAGGTTGTGGTTGTAGGAGGTGTTTGTTTGCTGACTTTGGGTGAAGGTGCATGCGCTGGAGGCTGTCGTGAGGCGGATGGCTGTTGGGTGGGTGTGTGCCTGCATTTGTGTATCTTGGGAGGTGGTGTCACAGACACACTGGGAGAGGACACAGGGGACGTGTGAATGGTAGTGGGGGTGGTGACTGCACGTGAGCGGGGTGTGGTGTAGGGTTTGCTGGTGATGGCAGTAGTGGCTGTAGATGTAGTGCATGCAGGTGTGAGTGTAGACGAGACTGGGAGGGAGGAGGGAGACGAGGAGGAGGGGGACACAGTGGAGGCAGTGGATGTTGGTGTGTCTGCATGTGTGTGTTGTTTGCGTGAGTGCCTGTGAGATGTGTGGTGCTTATGTTTGCCTGAGCTTCCCTTGTGTGTTGACGTGTGTGCATGCTGGTCTAGAGGTGTGCTTGGGATAGGCTGGGTTACAAGGGATTGGGTCTGGGTGGAGGAAGTTGGAGGGGGAGGCTAGAGACAGGGACAATGGCTGCCATCAGTGCTGAAGCCAGAGTCTGAAAAGCTCGCTGAAGGGCCGCCTGACCAGAATGAATGCCCTCCAGGAATGCATTGGTTTGTTGCAACTGCCTTTTGACACCCTGGATGGCATTCAAAATGGTAGACTGCCCAACAGTGGGACCTGAGGAGGTCAATGGCCTCCTCACTGAGGGCAGCAGGGGCGACTGGGGCAGGGCCTGAGGTGCCTGGGGCAAAGGTGATGTCCACCCTCCCGGGTGAGCGGTCACGAGGCAAAGGCTGAGGAGCTGCTGGGAGGGCAGTGCTGGTAGGGGGGGTGGTGGCTGTACCTGTAGAAGGGGGGGCCACAGATGTTGCCGCCACCACAAGGGAGCTCCCATCAGAGGATGAGTCTGTGTCGCTGGTCTCAGCTCCTGTCCCCGCCGTGGAGCTCCCCTCACCCTCCGTCCCACTGGTGAAGTCCGAGTCCGTAGTGTGGCCCTCCATGGCCATGTGGGATGCAGCCCCCTCATGCTCCGGTGCCACTGCTCCTCCGCCTGATGATGCTAATGCACACAAGAACAGGGAGACCACAAAAAGGGGGACGACGACAGAAGAAAGACATGTTGAGTGCATGCATTACCGCTACCGTTGGCGGACACGACAGACACAGAAGCCCACTGCACTACGCTGCGCTCTTGGGCTCCACTGTTCAATTCCTGGGAAATGGCCTACTAGGCTATGGACGTCATCTGCACACATGGATAACACAGGGGCATGACTAGGTGTACTTGGCACTCTACTGAGGTGGGGTGGGGTGCCACATGGCCTGCCTTACGGAGGGACCTTGCCTACGGAACTCGCCCTGGTCTAGGGAAACCCACAGCCCACCTCCCCCACCCAGACCCCTCCACTGCGCACAAAATCAGCAGGATGAGAGTGTACTCACCCCCTTGTGGCTGCTGTGATGCCCTCAAGCGCCAATCCAACTCTGGGTACGCCACCGCCAGGATCCTGAACATCAGGAGGGTCATGGTGCTATGGGCACCCCTCCCACGTTGGGAGGCTATCCCCAGCTGAGCCTCCACCCTCTTCTTGCTCCAGTGGCGAATGTCCTCCCATCTTTTCCGGCAGTGGGTGCTCTGTCTGTGGTAGACCCCCAGGGTCCGGATGTCCTTGGCGATGGCACGCCAAATATATTTTGTCTGGTGGGTGCTGACCTACGTGATTTGTACAGGGGGAAGAGAAACTTATTACCAACTGCACCGTCACAGTCATTGGCCCCCATCCCTACCCTTGCCATGTGGCACATGCACTCACCGCCGTTTCATGCATGCCGCACTCTCCCCCTTTCCTTCTTACATCCTCCCCTCTCCACACAGGCATAGCCCATACAGCATGCTCCCAGAGTACTTACCTGTTTGTCTGGAGGACCGTAGAGTAGCGTGTACTGGGGGAGAAACCCATCCACAAGTTTCTCCAACTCCTCCAATGTGAAGGCAGGGGCCCTTTCCCCAGACACTCGAGCCATTGTCTCTTCCAGACCAAGGTCACAGCAGCACTTGCAGTGTAGGCCCTCTCCTGTCGAAGATCAGGTATTGAGTGATTGAACAGATAGAAAATGGCGGTCATGTCCGCGGCGGTGTGTACCGTCACCATCGGCGTACATCGTCATTGGCTGTTGGGACCCATAGGGTCCAATGTTAACCAATGCAGCATTGCGATGCGGTCTTCGACCGCCTACCACAACGGTGTACAACGCCAGCACAGTTACCTCACATCCCATTGTCCCAATTTACAGGTCAGGCAGCCGCCATTTCAGGGGCCCACATGGCTTCATTTTTAACTGCGTCACACATAACTAGGCCTAGACTCAACACACATACAGGCCACTTTTTAGATTATGATTGGTGTTCTGTGTAAGCTGTTGGTATGTACCTCTGAGTTGTTTGACTCTGTGCTCGCTGTTGTCCTTCATAGGCACCGTCGGCTGGGACATGTGAGGAGATGGCGGCATCCTCCTGTGTATGGACCGTTGGTGGACCTGTCGACAATAGAGGAAAGACGTGATCATCACCTACAGGCTTGACCGTGCCACAATCCAGGAACTGTGTACCCAGTTGGAGCCAGACCTGATGTCTGCTATCCGCCATCCCACAGGAATCCCTCCTCAAGTGCAGGTGCTGTCAGTGCTCCATTTCCTTGCAAGTGGGTAATTTCAAACAACAGTGGCCATGGCATCAGGGATGTCCCAGCCTATGTTTTCCAATGTGTTGTCCAGAGTGTTGTCTGCCCTGCTGAAACACATGCTACATCGTTTTCCGTCAGGTGGAGGATTTGCCTACAGTGAAAGGTGATTTCTATGCCCTGGGACATATCCCCAACATCATAGGTGCCATTGATGGGACACATGTGGCTTTGGTCCCCCCACAGGAGTAAACAGGTGTACAGAAACCTGAAGAGTTATTATTCTATGAATGTACAGATGGTATGTTTGGCTGACCAGTACATCTCCCATGCGAATTCCAAGTTCCCTGGCTCAGTGCATGACGCTTACATCCTGCGGATAGCAGCATCCCTTATGTGATGGGGCAACTCCAGAGGCACCGTGTGTGGCTATTAGGTGAGCACCTGGAACCAAATCAATGGGAATAGTTGTCTGGGTCTGGGGATATCCCTAAGAGTTAGTGTGTGTCTAATAGTTGTCCCTCGCCATTTGCAGGTGACCCTGGTTACCCCAACCTGTTATGGCTACTGACCCCAGTGAGGAATCCCAGGACAAGGGCAGAGGAACTCTACAATGAGGCCCATGGGCGAACTAGGAGGGTGATCGAGCGGACCTTCGCCTTCCTGAAGGCCAGGTTCAGGTGCCTCCACATGACAGGTGGTTCCCTATTCTACTCACCAAAGAAGGTGTGCCAGATCATCGTGGCCTGCTGTATGCTTCACAACTTGGCTTTGCGACAACAGGTGCCTTTTCTGCAGGAGGATGGTCCAGATGGCGGTGTTGTTGCAGCTGTGGAGCCTGTGGACAGTGAAGATGAGGCAGCAGATTAAGAAGACATGGACAACAGGTACTCAGTGATCCAGCAATATTTCCACTGAGAGACAGGTAAGAATACAAACCTGCCTACTACATGTACTTTAACACTACTACCTCTCAACTGTCTGTCGTTTTCACCCAGTGCATGGTCACTGAGTTGTCACTTTCCCTTCTGATTTCACAGACGTGTGACATCTGCTTTGATTCCTCATGGACTACAGCTGTGTGACATAGGTATGTTGACATTACAAATGAAAGAGGTTTTTGCCACAGTAATTGCTAATACAGTATTCCCAAATCACAGACTGACTCCAGATTGTTGTGTGATTTAAGGGTGTTTATTTTAGTGCTCAATATTGGAGGGGGTAGCAAAATGGTGAGGGGTGATGGCAGAGGAATGTCCATGGCAGAGTCCAGTCTATTAGTCTCACAGGTGCATTGCCCTAATGGGGATAGGAAGTGGAGCTGGGGCAGTTTGCATGGACAGGGTGACAAAGTGGAACATAGGGATGACATTCAAGGTGGTCTCATTTCTTGGCGGGGGTCTTGGCATTGTTCTCTGTCTTTGTCCTGGATCTCAGGGACCGTTTGAGAGGTGGTTCTCCCTCTGCAGGGGGTGGGGTGCTGGTGTGGTGGTCCTGTGGTGGTGCCTCCTGTCCACTAGCGCCGGCGGAGGTTGTGGGCAGTTCATCGTCCAGGCTAGTGTCAGGGGCCCCTTGTAGTGCCACAGTGTCCCTCCTGTTGTTGAGTACTTCCTTCATCACCCCTACGATGGTGCACAGGGTGGAATTGATGGCTCTGAGTTCCTCCTTGAAGCCCACATACTGTTCCTCCTGCAGGCGCTGGGTCTCCTGAAACGTGGCCAGTACCGTTGCCATTGTCTCCTGGGAGTGGTGGTAGGCTCCCATGATGTTGTAGAGGGCCTCGTGGAGAGTGGGTTCCGTGGGCCTGTCCGCCCCCTGTTGCACAGCAGCCCTCCCAGTTCCCCTGTGTTCCTGGACCTCCATCCCCTGGACCGTGTGCCCACTGTCACTGCCCCCAGGTCCCTGTTGTTGTTGGGGTGGTGGGTTAGCCTGGGTTCCCTGTAGTGGTGGACACACTGCTGATTGACGTGTCCTGGGGACGGAGGTATGGGCCCGCTGGGTGGGTGCTGTGCTGGTGTTTCCAGAGGGGGGAAGGTCTGTGGTGGCCTGTGACTGGGTGAGGGGAACCGACTGTCCCGAGGTCCCCGATGGGCCGGGCTGGTCATCTAGATCCAGTTGGACAGAGGTGCTGTCATCACTGTGGGCCTCTTCTGTTGGTGGTGTGGACATGTGTGGACCCTCCTGTCCAGTGACGTTGGGTAGGGGTCCTGCAGGGGTATAAAAGGATGTTTATTACATCTGTGTGTGCCATGGTGTGCAATGGGTGGGTGACCGTGTACCAACCCCAGTGCTTGCATTCCTGTGTGGGACCTTGTGTGATGGTGGTTTAGGGGGTTGTATGGGTATTTGCAGTGGGCATGCTTTAGTGATGTGTGTCCATGCTTTGTTGTTGCATCCAGGGCTTGGGATGTGTGGTTTGTGATATTGGGACATTTGTGAGGAGTTAGAGTGATGGGGTGAGGGTGGGGGTATGTGCTGGCATGCAGGTAGGGTGGGGGATGTAATAGTTAAGATTTGACTTACCAGAGTCCATTCCTCCACCTACTCCTGCAAGGCCCTCATGACGCAGAGTCGCCAAGACCTGCTCCTCCCATATTGTTAGTTGTAGGGGAGGAGGTGGGGGTCCGCCGCCAGTCTGCTGAATCGCAAGGTGGTGTCTTGAGACGACGGAATGCACCTTCCCCCGTAGGTCGTTCCACCTCTTCCTGTTGTCCTCCCAATTTCTTGGGTGATGTCCCACTGCGTTGACCCTGTCCACTATTCTTCGCCTTAGCTCCATCTTCCTTGCAATGGAGGTATGCTGCACCTGTGCTCCGAATAGCTGTGGCTCTACCCGGACGATTTCCTCCACCATGACCCTGAGCTCCTCCTCTGAGAACCTGGGGTGTCTTTGCTGTGCCATGGGGTGGTGTAGGTGATGTGTGGGGTGATAAATGTGCTGATATGTAGTGGTGTGTAGTGTGAGGTGGGTTGTGAGTGTGGGTGTATTTCTGTTGGCGTGACAGTGGAGGTTTTGTTTTCGCCAGTTTATCACTGACCTTTGGTGTGGCGGACTTGTGTGAGTGTCTGAATTTTGGTGGATTCCGTGCTGTGGCTCATAATAGCTGTGGCGAAATTCCGCGGCGGTGTGTTGGCGGTCTTCTGCACGGCGGTAAGTGGCTTTTACCGCCAATGCTGTAATGACCGCCAAAGTCTCTTTCAAGCACAAAGTCCCTGGTTCATGTGAAAAACCTCCGCAAAGAACCACAGAGGAGGAGATGCGTGGAAACAAAGGGGTGTGTGTTGATTTCTCGGGCCATACACGCCGATGCATCATTTAGTTTTCATGCAGGGACGGCTGTGCATTGATTTCCGGTGCTCAGTCGTGAATCCTCTTCGGGTTGCGGGCTTTCCAGATGCCCCGGGGACAGTGCGTGGATTTACTGCGCTGGCAGGATGAAATCACAGGAGCTGCTTTGATCCAATGGCCGTTGGGTCGAATTTTCTACAGCACGGCAGGCTCTGCGTCGATTCCTCTCTGGAAGTTGGGCTTTGTCGCTCTGGCTCGGTTGAGTGTTGATCCAGTGGGCCGTGCATCGAATTTACGGTCGCTTCGCTGGCGCTGCATCGATATTCTTGTTGCGAAGTGGGGCTGTGTCGTTCCGGTTCGGCGTGCAGTGAAATGTGCACCACAGTGCAGGCTCTGCGTCAATTCTGGCAGGCTGTCCATCGTATTTCGCCACACAAGGAGTCCTTCTTGAAGAGATTTTTGGTCCTGAGACTTCAGGGAACAGGAGGCAAGCTCTATCCAAGCCCTTGTAGATCACTTCTTCACCACAGCCAGAGGGCAGCAAGGCAGCACGGCAACAGCAAGGCAGCAGTCCTTCCAGAAAGCAGTCAAGTGAGCCCTTTGGGCAGCCAGACAGTTCTTCTTGGCAGGATGCAGGCTCTGGTTACAAGTTTCTTCTCCAGGATGTGTCTGATTTGGAAGGGGCAGAGGCCCTGTTTATATACTCAAATGTGCCTTTGAAGTGGTTTAGAAGTGCACCAGGCCCCCTTTCAGTTCCGTCCTGTCTGCCAGGGTCCCAGTAGGGGGTGTGGCAATCCTTTGTGTGAGAGCATGCCTTCCACCCTCCCAGCCCAGGAAGACCCATTCAAACTGCAGATGTATGCAAGTGAGCCTGAGTATCCTGTGTTTGGGGTGTGTCTGAGTGAATGCAGAAGGAGCTGTCAACTAAACCCAGCCAGATATGTAAGGCAAAGAAAGATTTAAGTGCAGAGAAATGCTCACTTTCTATAAGTGGCATTTCTAAAATAGTAATATTAAATTCCAACTTCACCAGGCAGCAAGAGTTTGTATCACCCTTCTGGCCATACTAAATATGACCTTCCTACTCCTTTCAGGTCAGAAGCTACCATTGAAACAATGTATGAGGGCAGCCCCTATGTTAGCCTATGAAGGGAGCAGACCTCACAGCAGGACCTGTAAACTACATAGGTACATATCCTGCCTTTTGCCTACACAGCACCCTGCCCTATGGGTTACCTACGGCATACCTTAGGGGTGTATTATATGTAGGAAAATGGGAGTTTTAGGCTTGGCAAGTACTTTTAAATGCCAAGTCGAATTGGCAGTGAAACTGCACACACATGCCTTGCAATGGCAGGCCTGAGACAGGGTTAAGGGGCTACTTAAGTGGGTGGCGCAATCAGTGCTGCAGGCCCACTAGTAGCATTTAATCTACAGGCCCTGGGCACACATAGTACACTCTGCCAGGGACTTATAAGTAAATTAGTAGTCCAATTGGGTATGATCCAATGTTACCATGTTTAAAGGGAGAGAGCATATGCACTTTAGCACTGGTTAGCAGTGGTAAAGTGTGCAGAGTCTAAAAATCAGCAAAAATAGTGTCCAAAAACTAGAGGGAGGCAGGCAAAAAGTTAGGGGTGACCACCCTAAGGCTGTCAGGTCTAACACCTACTTAATGGTAAAGTCAGATTTTAAGTCACAATTCTGAAAATGCCATTCTTAGAAGTTGGTATATTCATCTCCTCACCATTTGGCACCTGCAACCTCTGTCCTGGGTCACATGACTGTGAACAGTTGGCAGTTGATCGTTGTGCATTTATCGTAGATAGTGAGACAATGGAGGATTAGGTGATGGCAGGATGGGCCATAATGCCAGGGTGGTAGGGGTGTTTCCTGCCCCACTTACATTTCAAAGAAGGTGCCTCAGCACACTCACAAAGAACTTCACACTAATTATTGTCACCACAGATCTCTTGGAGCATGGGCAGGGAAGAAGGACATTCCAGAAGCATCCAGAGAAAACACTAGAAGCTTCTTCCACTTCAAAGCTTGCACATGGTATAAATATAGGACCTTCAACCCCACTCTTCAGTTTCCTCCTGGACTACAGAGGACCCCCATAAGGACTGTTGTATACTTTAGAGGACTTCCTGTTGCTTGAGGCCTGCTTTGTACCTCCAAGGAATCTCCTGCTGCAACCAGAGGAATGCTCTGTTGCTTGAGGCTTGCCTTGCTACTTGATCCCAGGACTACTAGAGTGGCTCTAGGGAGTAGGCGGCTGCCCTGTTCTGATCTACAGGGACAGAAGAAACTTTTGCAACTGCCCAGCAAACTTGCTGCACTGGACCTGCCTGGACCTGCAACTGAACCTGCCTGAGCCCTGCTGGCTTCTGCTAGATTCAGTTCTAGACCCCTAGGTGGTGCATTCCCTGGTCCTAGACCATTGACTGTAATTGGATGAGCTCCTCTTGTGAAGAAAGGGAGAAATCCAGAAATATTGTGCCCTTAACCGCAAAGTGGCATGTTTGTGACAAGAGCTTGCTGCCTGTGATGACTACCAATGGGAAGTTCTAGTGAACCAGACTCTTCACTCTACAGCAACTGTCAGGGAGAACCAGCAAGACAAGATTTGCAATTCACTCTGCGATGAATGCCAACACAACCTCAAACAACAACTGTCTGGGATGCCTGATAGGGTCTTTGTGTCACAGGGAAGACCACCCTCATTGCCCAACCTGCTGTTCACTCAACAGCAAGGACCATCTGCGACAATGTGCCTTGTGACTGCCTCTACTGTGCACTGGACTCTTTGCAACAGGGTGCAAGGAGGTAAGCTATTTAAATGGACCTAACCTGATCCCTGTATCTTGGCCTGTACTTCATCACAATTGCCTGAACTTGCAACTTTCCCTCTATCTATCACGACCAGATGACCACGAGTAGTGGTTGGTACGTTTTGGTGTTACACTTACTATAAAGAGGCCCCCTCCTTACCTGATAATCCGTACCTGAGCCTCCCTCTCGTTCCTCATGAAATGCAGCCAGAAACATTCAAAAGGGAAAAAGGACAAAATGTTAGAGGACAGGAAATCAATGTGGGACTGGTCTTGGAAACAACTAAAATGATTTGCCCTTGCAAGACGCGTGGGAGGAGTATGGGACCTACAAAGAGTAACTGATCAGCTGAAAAGGGGGACCACGTCTGGGGGAGTGGTATCGAAGAGGTCATGCAGGCAAAGAGACACAGGAGGAAGACACAAGGGAAACTGTGGAGGAGCCGATGGGTAGAGACATGCAGAAGCCCAGACAGAAGCAGACTGTGACCAGGCGGGAGAAGAAACAAGTAGCCAGGCTTGACAACAGAACGTGGAATGCGAGAATGGGACTAAAAATGAGGAGTTACTCGAAACCTTGTACAAAGTCTGGCGGACACACCAATTGAAGCCCCATAGCCTGCCACTGCTCAGGAGAGTTGTGGCTACTGTGGTGAGTAGGGATTGGGTGGGAACCTGAGAGTTTTGTTTTCTGTTTCTCTCATTTCCTGTGGTATTCTCCTATTATTTTTTTGTGTGTTTTCTCAGAGCCTTCATATATATTTTTTTCCTTTTCCCTTCTTCTTGATTGATATAAAAGAGGCAAAGACCTGCACTCACGGACCTTTTAATATGGGTCACCGAAGTTATACAAAGAGGCATATCCTTAAGTTTAGTCTTTCTTTTCACAACCCCAAGCACCTGGGGCATCCCTGCTATAAACCTATACCTCTACCCTATGATCCTCAACACTGTTCTGTCGACTCATTGAGAACCAACCCTCATGAAGCACTCTGGAAATGGCAGGCCTGAGGCATGGTTAAGGGGCTACTTAAGTGGGTGCCACAAGCAGTGCTGCAGGCCCACTAGTAGCATTTAATCTACAGGCCCTGGGCACATATAGTGCACTTTACTAGGGACTTATAAGTAAATTAATTAAGCCAATTGGGTATGATCCAATGTCATTATGTTTAAGGGAGAGAGCATACACACTTTAGCACTGGTTAGCAGTGGTAAAGTGTGTAGAGTCCTAAAACCAGCAAAAACAGTGTCCAAAAAGTGGAGGGAGGCAGGAAAAAATTATGGGAGACCACCCTAAGGCTGTCAGGTCTAACAGGAAACATAACAAACCTACACATTTATGGAAAGTAGACACCTAGGGGAATCCAGAATGTGGTGACTTGTGGTGCTCTCACCAGGTTCTATTACCCAGAATCCTTTGCAAAACACAAAATTTGGCCAAAAAACCACTTTTTCCTCACATTTCGGTGATTGAAAGTTCTGGAACCCGAGGGAAGCCACAAACTTTCTTCCACCCAGCATCCCCCCAAATCTCCCAATAAAAAGGGTACCTCACCTGTGTGGTTAGGGCTAGTGCCCACGACAGGAAATGCTCCAAAATACAACGTGACACATCACATTTTCCAAAAGAAAAACTGACCTGTTTTTTAGCAAAGTGCCTAGCTGTCGATTTTGGCCTCTAGCTCAGCCGGCACCTAGGGAACCCTAGCAAACTTATACATTTTAGAAACCTAGGCACCTAGGGGAATTCAGAATGGGGTGACTTGTGGGGCTCTCACCAGGTTCTGTTACCCAGAATCCTTTGCAAACCCAAAATGTGGCAAAAAAAACAAACTTTTTCCTCACATTTCGGTGACAGAACGTTCTGGATTCTGAGAGGAGCCACATATTTCCTTCCACCCAGCATTCCCCCAAGTCTTCTGATAGAAATGGTACCTCACCTGTGTGGGTAGGCCTAGTGCCCGCAACTGGAAATGCCCCAAAACACAACATGGACACATTACATTTTCAGAAAGAAAACTGACCTGTTTTTTGCAAAGTGCCTAACTGTGGATTTTGGACTCTAGCTCATCCGGTACCTAGGGAAACCTAGCAAACCTATAAATTTTTGAAAACTAGACACCTTGGGGAATTCAGAATGGGGTGAATTGTGGGGCTCTCAACAGGTTCTGTCACCCAGAATCCTTTGCAAAACTCATAATTTGGCAAAAAACACTTTTTCCTCACATTTCGGTGATGGAAAGTTCTGGAATCTAAAGAGAGCCACAAACTTCCTTCTACCCAGCATTCCCCCAAGTTTCCCGATAAAAATGGTGCCTCACTTGTGTGGGTAGGATAGTGCCCGCGACAGGACTGGATCACACAGCGGTCAATGGTCGTCCTTGCATGAGGGCTACTGTTAACCCTGGAGTGATCCATTCCTGACACAGGCACTAGGCGCAGGCACACAAATGCGGTTGTGTTTTCATCAGGACACGTGGAGAAACACTGGGTGGTAGGAATTTTGAGGATCCCTGCACTATTCCTGTAGTTTTTGTGATGATAAATGCAAGGAAAAATAGAGTTTTTAATCAATGTTTCACTTTTGCAGGGTATTCTGGGTAAGAAAACTTTGTGAAATCCAAACACGCCACACGTCCATGGACTGCCTCAGGTGTCTACTTTTCGGAAATGTCTGGGTTTGATAGGTTTCCGAGCCTAGGACCAAATACTCAGGTGACTGTCTTACAAAACGAGGCTGTTTTATGGTAGGTAATTTTGATGTCTCCACAATCCGTTTTGGGTACTTCCCTGCTGTGGTCACTTGCCCACTCACTAAAGTGAGGCAGTTTTTCAATGGAGACTTAGTAGAACGCTGAGTATTAGAAAATTCGTGGCTGCCTGCAGATCCCAGGACTTCCGCTCACTAAAATGCAAGGCAAAAGTGTTTTTAAGCAAATTTTGTGATTTGAAGGGGATTCTAGTTAAAGGAAAACTGGTGAGAGCCACACAAGTCCTGCACCCTTGGACTCCCCTTATACTAGTATGTTAAAGTTAACCCACCACTCACACTGGTTGGTTTTAGCACCTCCAGAAATGATATTCAAAGCATGAATACTTATCAAAGTATCTGAATATTGAAATCAAGCCTTCTGAAGGTGGGTCAAAGCCACGTCCAGGCACCTACCTCTTTATGGTCCATTCATATGCAATTCACGCACAACAAACAACCCTTTCATACCGCCGGCCACGGGCCCAATCCAACCAATCATTGCACTCACATTAACTTACCACAGCCTGACAATGGCCCATCACATTCGCACACCACAGAACGAAATAAGTTTGACAACATTTTACCACCTGTCAAGTAACCACCTCCTTCTTCCTGAACATTACCGAATGCATGCGTAACAAACCTTTACTAATGACTCCCATGACCGTCCCCTGAGGCCCAGGAAGACATGTTTTCAATGCACCTTTAATGCACTCACTGTGCTAAATCCAACTCCTTCCAGTTTGTGGATGCAAGTTGGGGGTGTCAGAGTATGCCATACAAAGCGATTTCTCGAACTGAGTGAGCATATCTACCTTTGAAACTAATGTAGACATGCCGGAAAATTCTTGCAATGTTCCCTAAAGGGAAGGTCATAGGCTATGAAAAAGGGTAGTGTTTGGCACACCGGGGAGTCCGTGAGAATGTAGCATATGTCCCAGCCAACATTATGTGCAGTGTTGTGACTGTAATGCACTTATCATACAGCAAACTGAACATCTACTAAGTTCTGATGGAGGATGAATATGAAAAGCAGGTCTAACACTGACCCATACATGTCATTGTCCTTCAGTCCTGGGATGGCACCAATGGGTTTGAATCCATAGGTGTAGATGATGTACATCTGTACTACCTTTACTCTCTGCCTTTTACCTGTGCAATATCCCTGTGAAGGCACACCTACCATAAACTTTCCTTACCCATTCACGTCTCTGTTCTCATCAGAGTCCTGATTAATCCTGTATAATTGCCAAGTGAACCTATACTAGTTTGTGGATGCAAGTTGGGGGTGTCCGAGTATGCCTTGGGAGGCCTATTCCTCAAAATGAGCAAGCATATCTACCATTGAAACTAAGGCAGACATGCTGGTGAAGAAATCCTAAGGTCTCTAAAGTAAAACGGCAAACAAATATCCTGTGGGACTCATTCACCAACACTTCTACTTTTGCTTTGAAAGTGAAGCTACAAATTGAGTTTGTACAATTTCAAACAAGTAGAAATGTTGGTGAATATGTCCGACAGTACATTTGTTTGACTTATTACACTCACTCTGGTTCTCGTTGGCAATCGTCCTTGTGTAGAATACATAAGTTCCCTAACAAGTACTCTGTGACACTATGGCATATGTTCTGTCCACTAGTGTGTGCAGTATGGGGAATATAATGCACGTTAATTGAACAGAACACCTACAACGTTCTGACGGTGGATATAGGTCTCAAGCAGGCCATAAGGAAGTCTATGATTTCCTGAAGTAGATGAAGTAAAATTCTGTGGCTCCTTGCCTAACGAAGCAGTGGCCAATGGACATTCGGTATACATGCACTGCCACTGAAAGGATTACACAATGCAGCTCCACCTCAGTCGATTTCCCAGAACTTTGCTTTAGTATGATACAACATAAAGCATGTAGGGACATACAGGCTTGGTTGAGATGGGCACGGGGGACAGTAATACTGACTCTCCTGCCGCTTTCCATGTTTCGAGCACACTTTACAGCAATGACATGGATGATCCTTTTTGGATGTTTTAGGAATGCAATTAGCAAAGTGTCGCTCCTGCAGCCTTGCCACGTCCTCCAGAACATATGAGGTGGAGGCTGCTGCTGCTTCTTTAACAGCAGTGAGGATTTCAATTACAGACAACTGGAAATCAAGGAAAGTCACAAGTCTTCCTTTGGTTGTCCGACGTTAAACAACATACGCATTGTATGTTGCTATCTGGATCAGGTGGGTAAACAGTTTCTCCTATCAAGTGCGAGTTTTATGACACGCATTGTATGGTTGAAGAACTTGGTCACTATTGTCCACTCCGCCTATGCACTTATTGTAATCAAGTATACAGATGGGCTTGTGGACTTTGGCCATCTGACCCCAAACCATGATAGAGGAAGGGCTCTCATCATAAATTGTAGTGAACACGTACACATCAAGCCTATCCAAGAACTTGACTGCGAGCAGTTCGTTGGAACGCAACACAGTACTCTGGGATTTCTGGAGCTTCTTGCAAACAAGCTCCTGCGGGAATCCTTTGCCGTTACAACAAACTGTACTGCAGGCCACAGTGCCAGCTTTGTAGAGCTCACTGAACAGCTCTATTCCTGAATAGAAATTGTCCACATAAAGGTTATAACCTTTGTGAAGATGCGGCTGGACAAGTTCCCATACAATATTCCCTGTGGCCCCTAATGCGAGAGGGCAACCTACAGGGTTTAGGGTAGAGTCCTTCCCTGTATAGACTCTCAAGCTGTACAAGAAGAGCTCTCGCACAGCATGTACAGCTTTATGCCATAGCGAGCTCTTTTGCTTGCAATGTACTGTATGAACAGCAGCCGTCCTTTGTAAAGGATCAAGGATTCATCAACTGCTATATTCTTTCCAGGAGTCTCTGGAAACCTGGCAGATGAATGTTCCATGACAGGCCAAATTTTGAACAACCTGTCATGGTCTGGATGGTCCTGGGGCAATGCAGCAGAATTGTCATTGAAATGCAGCACGCGCTGCAGTAGCAAAATGCATCCAGCGTCACCAGTAAAAGGTGGAATTTGGGGCTTAACTAAACAGGGGAACTACCAAGAGAGCACTCTCTCTGTGCTTGTGGCCGCGTGCACCTGCTCTCTGGGTTCGGCTAACCCAATTTTGTCCCGCTGCACAGACTGTGCTTGCGAAGGGACAGTACGGCTGTTGTCATCGTCTCCTTCAGAATCACTGGAAGAGTTGTCATCGGATGGGACTCCAGCGATTGAAAAATCACTCCCAGATTCTGCCCCATTGTCCTCTCCCTCAGATGCTGTTTCAGTATCTGCTGTCTCAGTCTCTCATCCTACATCAGAGCTCTCCTCTATAACCTATGTTAGGGCTTGAGTAGCAGTCATCCAACGAGACACCATCTCTGGTACTAGCTAAACTGTCCCTCTAAAGTACTAGCCTACGTAGAAGGCAGATAAAGCCACAAATTTGCTCGTGGGTGATGTATCCAATAGTAAATGTCATCACCTTACCTTCGCTTCTTCTCCAATTCAGCAGATACCCTGAAGACACTGAAAAAAACAAAAAAGACACAGGTCATCATTCCAACATTGGCGGTAACTACCGCCACGACTACGGCCGCCAACATACCGCTGCCGTGGCTACCAGCTGTCTATGCATATTATGACTGCCGACGGTATTCCACCAGAATGCTGGCGGAATACCAATGGTCATGGCAGCGGACGGCGGTAAAGCACCGCCACGCCAGCAAAACATCGCCGACCCTTATCATGAGCAATGATACGGCCTAGCGGTGTTTTGCTTGTGGATGCTGCTGCTGACAGCAGCGCCGCAGACCATCTCCAGCCAGTGGACCCCCTGCAAGCAGGTAAGTCGGGTTCTCCGAAAGGAGAGGGGGATGTTGTGTGTATGTGGGGGATGTGTGTGTATGTTTTGGAATGCGTGCATGCGGGTGTGAGTCGTGTTGAATGCATGCATGAATGACTGATTGTGAGTGTTGTGTGTTGTGAATGCATGTGTGTGACAAGGTATGTTGGTGTGTGTTGCGGTATGTGGGTATGTATGTGTACATGCGTGGGTGGTGGTGGGTATGCATGTGTGCATGTGTGTATATGGGTGCGTGTGTGGGTGTGTATATGTACAGGGCAGGAGAGGGAGGGGGAGCGCTCTGGGGAGGGGGAGGGATGGGTAGGGGAGACCCCTATCAGTGCCAGGGAAGGGATTCCCTGGCACTGATAGTGCCTAACGCCATGTTTTCGTGGCGGCAAGTTTGGCACGAAAACCATAGCAGTAGGCTGGGTCATAATCCCAAGGGAAGTCTCCAGCCCAGCCGCCGTTACCATCCTGGTGGTCGGAGTGTTAAAGTGGCGGTCTTTGATGGCAGTTACCGCCAGGGTCAAAATCCCGTTTTTTTTTTACCGCTGGCCTGTTGGCAGTATTAACGCCGCTTTAACACCGACCGCCAGGGTTGTAATGAGGGTCACAGTATTACTTCACCTTACCACATACCCATCATCACAGCCTTTAGTGCTGGTGGCACCCAGTGCAACAGTCAGTTTTTGGTGCTCTGCCTTCCTTGCCCTCCTCTTCTCCTTCCCTCAGTACCACGCAGCAAAATTGCCCTTCATATCTCCATAGTCCCCCTTGCACATACATTTCATTTGTTTTAAAGCGCAGGTAACGCTTGTCTTTACTAACCCACTCAGCTAAATACATATAAATGTATGTCTTTTGCAGCAGGACAATAAACCATCTGCGCTACTGTATGGTGTCAAAACTGCCACAAGACAAAAGACAGATCTATATATATATACATATATATACATATATATATGTATATATATACATCTATCCGTTTTATATATGTGTGGTTTCCCTGGGGGGGCCGATGGTGGCTCCCGAAAAACAACACATGTAAAAAACAATATATATATATATATATATATATATATATATATATATATATATATAAATATATATATACACACACACACACATATCTATAGAGATTTGCCTATATATATATATATATATATATATATATATATATATATATATAGAGAGAGAGAGAGAGAGACTGACTCTCTAGATCACTTTTTTTTATACATGGGGGCTTTCCCTTGGCAAAGCACACATGTATACAAAAATTAAAATCACACATAAAAAAATAAATGGCCCCATAGGGGTTCAGCCTAAGGGCTAACCGCAACGATTTCTTTTTTTTAAATATTCCCTTGGGGGGGCCCGATTGCCCCCGCAGGGAATACTATTATGATGTAATTGAGCCCCAGGGGTCGGCCTGTGTTCAAAGGGCCAACCTCGCCAATTTTTTTTTTTTAATTTTTTTTATTAACTGGGGGCGCCACCGCCCCCCAGAAGAACCCCAACCTATTTATATTTTTAGTAATGCCCCCACAGGGGGGGCTGTCCATTTACATTGGGGCCAACCCCCCCAAACAAGATCCCTGGTGCCTAGGGGCGTTTCCTGGTCATGAATCGCAGCCGAGCTGCGATCCGTGGCCAGGAAACTGCTCCTGGAAGGCCTCGATGGAAAGGAGAGACTCTCCCCTTTCCATTAATGCCTCCCTGGCATCTGGGGCTGTTTTGGCGTAGGGAGAGGGTGCTTACCTGCTCCTATGCGGCTCTGGTGGGGAAAAATTGGATGTCAGCGCGACTTGTGGTGCGATGACATCACAGAGGGGCGGGTCTGGATTTTTTAAACCCCTCCCTGGTGTTGCCCACTGGTCATGACCCGCACCGGGGAGATAGTGTGGGCATCGGCAAGTGGCCGACGCCCGCACTGTAGGGGTTAAGGACTGCGCTATATCTACATTATGGCGGTCATTCTGACTTTGGCGGGCGGCGGGCGGCAGAGGCCGCCCGCCAAAGTCCCGCCATCAGAATACCGCTGCGCGATCAAAAGACCGCCGCGGTAATTTTGAGTTTCCCGCTGGGCTGGCGGGCGACCGACAGAAGGCCGCCCGCCAGCCCAGCGGGAAACCCCCTTCCATGAGGATGCCAGCTCCGAATGGAGCCGGCGGAGTGGAAGGGGTGCGACGGGTGCAGTTGCACCCGTCGCGATTTTCAGTGTCTGCTTGGCAGACACTGAAAATGTTGGTGGGGCCCTGTTAGGGGGCCCCACGACACCCGTTACCGCCAGCCAGGTTCTGGCGGTCAAAACCGCCAGAACCAGGCTGGCGGTAAGGGGGTCGGAATCCCAATGGCGACGCTGCCTGCAGCGCCACCATGGAGGATTCCCAAGGGCAGCGGGAAACCGGCGGGACACCGCCGGTTTCCCGTTTCTGACCGCGGCTGTACCGCCGCGGTCAGAATGCCCATGGATGCACCGCCAGCCTGTTGGCGGTGCATCCGCGGTCCCCGGCCCTGGCGGTAGTCAACCGCCAGGGTCAGAATGACCGCCTATATGTGTTATATGTATGTGTTATATATGTGTTATGTGTATTCTAATTACATACATATTGAATACATAGACTTCATTTGCTTGACCTCTTTTTATACTGTTAAATATCCCTTGTCAAGGATCATCCAACAGAATCAGTTTATATTTATAACTGTCTTGTTTGCCCAGATTCTGAGGAATACTGGGCTACCCCAGTGTCTTAATAATGTACCCTTTACACTTCATGGGGGGTTAACTACATTCAGTTGCTTTTGATTATGGAAAGTCATTTATATTTTAGGGTAATTAATTAAATTCAAACAATAATGATGCCAAAGCTAGAGTGTCCTTTTACTGTTCCCTTCAACCAGCCAATTCTACAGTAAGACAGCCCGTCGGCTCAAAGATTTGAAGGCTTGCTGCAGAAACATGTAGTGATCTGTAAGTCAGAAGTTGGAAATGGCAAGGCTGACTCAGTCTGCAAAGTTGGCAAATGGTGAATCATTAAACTGAGTAAAAGCAACACATTTTACTTACAGTGCATAGAATTGCAGAAGTGCATTCTACGTAGATGCTACATTAAAAAGCATTTAAAAAACAAGCCTTTCATTCTTTTCCATCCTCTGCATGACTCTTCTGTTTGCGCACAACCTACTATGTCACATGCATGTTTGCCTTAATCTGTCAGGACCTGAACCGGCAGAAACACCTGTTCGAGACGCAGTCCGGCAATCTGACCCCAGCTCGGAAGTGGGACGCTGCTGGTCTTCGCTGCGTTGCAGTAGGTCCCCTCCCAGAAGCCACAGGCTTGTCCTGAAAATGCTGATAAAATGTGCAGACTAAGCGAGGAGCATAGACTGAGGAAGCATCGTCCCAAGAACAATCACTAATGGGGTATCCCTTCCAGCGAATCAAAAATTGGATTCCTAAAAAGACGCAAATTGCATTTCTCTTGTACTTCGTACTCAGGATGGCCATCAACCAAAAGAGGAGGAGGACAATGGGCATTTCTCTTGTAGGGATCAGGAATAAAAGGTTTGAGTTGAGATACATGAAAAACAGGATGAACCTTCCAAGACAATGGAAGTCGAACTGAGACTGGGTTTAATACCGGCAGGATTCTAAAAGGGCCATAGTAATGGGGCTTGAACTTATTCCGGGACAAGCGAAAAGGCAAGAACTTAGAAGAAAGCCAGACCTTGTTCCCAGGCTGGTAAGATGGTGCAGGACTTCGCCGAGTATCAACTACCTTCTTCATGTAACGTTTTGTAGCCAAGAGATTTGTACGTAGCAAGTCCTGAATCTGACAGAGATTTCGAACAACTGAGGTAACTGCGGGAACAGAGGAATCCTTATTAGTGACAGTAGGAAAAGCAGTAGGGTGGAAACCATAAGTACAAAAAAAAGGTGTGGACTTGGTTGCATTATGGTCTGTATTATTATAGGGAAAATTCAGCCAATGGAAGATATGAAGACCAATTACTTTGAGTTGCTTTGCAAAAGCAGCGTAGATATTGTTATAATCCTTGATTTAGGCGTTCTGTTGACCACTGGTCTGATGATGGAACACAGATGATAGAGCCACCTCAATATGTAAAAACTTACAAAATGTTCTCCAAAAACGGGACACATATTGAGGTACTCAATCGGAAATGATTACTGGAGGGAAGCCATGCAAATGAAATGAATCTCGTAGAAAAACTAGATTCATTTCCATAGAGGGTAATTTCTTTAGGGCAGAAAAATGAGCCATCTTAGTAAAAGAGTCATCCATTACCATCATGACCTGATAGCCTGCAGAGGACGGCAATGAATAAAATCGTAATCACATATAAAATCTGTGGTCAACGTATACCATGGAACGGATGGCACAGGCAAGGGCATCAATAAACCAGCTGGCTTAGTCCGAGGTGTCTTAGCTTGAGCACATATTGGGCAAGATCTTACATATGTTTCATCATCAGATTTCAACGTGGGCCACCAAAAGGAGCAGAGGAGCAATTCCTGTGTGTTCCTAATAACATGATGTCCAGCAATAGGGGGGTCATGACACATTTGCATGGCTTCAGTTTGCACCTTCTTAGAAGGCAAAAAAAAGGTGTCTTTATAATAGTAATGCTTCTGATGCTCCTGTAAGTGAGAACCTAAAGCGTTCCATTCTTCCATGGGTACATTTTGATACTCTGTTGTCACACAGTCGAGAAAGGATTGAACGACTCCCAATATTCGGCATGGCTCTATGATGTGTTAATAAGTAGTATTTGTGCTCTCTGTATATCAGCGGGATAAAGCATCTGCTACAACATTTTGGGATCTAGGTATGTATGTTACTACAAAATCGTATTGGCTAAAACAGAAAGCCCATCTGGCTTGCCAAATATTCTGACATTGAAAGCTGCGGAGGCATTGTAGATTGCAATGATCTGTTCTAACTTCAAATGTCTCCTGTGAACCCATTAGAAAATGTCTCCATTCCTTGTAGGCAGGTTTTAATGCTAGTAATTTCCTCTCCAACATGGAATAGTTTTGTTCTGCATCCTACAAAACATGGTTAGGTAAAAGACAGGATGTTCGAGGCCATCATCGTCTTGTCTTTGTAGTAACACAGCTCCAATAGCTGTATCTGAAGCATAAGTGGCCACTATAAATTTCTTTGCAGTGTCAGGATGACGTAATATCAGAGTTTGTGTAAAGACACGTTTTAGACTCTGAAACGCTCTTTCTGCTTCTTCTGTCCAAATGGAACCCTTCTTTAGACTTTCTTTTTTAATGGTCTGGGTTATCTGACCTTGTTGTTGGGCAAAGTTCTTTATACATTGTTTGTATAAATTGGATAACCCTAGAAAGCACTGTGTCTCCTTAAAAGAAGTAGGAGAAGGCCAATCTAAAATGGCTTGCACCTTTTGTGGGTCCATGGGGATGCCAACTTGGTTGATACAGAAACCAATATATTGAACCTCGGTCTTGTTGATCTCACACTTTTCAGGCTTACAGTACAAATTGTTTTGTTGGAGTCTCTCCAGAACCTGAAGAACATGCTTAATACGGTGTTCAGGACAATGAGAATGTACCAGAATGTCATCTAGATAGATGACAACACTTTGGTTCAAAAGATCAGAGAAAACCGAATCCATAAATCTTTGGAATATGGAAGGTGCATTAGACCGAAAGGCATGATGTGGTATTCAAAATGGCCTAATGGAGTACGAAAAGCGGTCTTCCATTCATCACCTTCCTTAATCCATAAAAGATGACAGGCACTCCGCAAACCTAACTTGGTGAAAATCTTGGCTCCTTGGCCTGCTTCCAAAACATCCTTAATAAGAGGTAGGGGATACCTATCCTTGATGGTAATTTTGTTCAACTCTCGAAAGTCAATACAGGGGCGGAGATCTTTAGTCTTCTTTGGTACAAAGCTGATGAAGAGGGAACAATTAATCCGCTTTGCATGTTTTCATCTATGTATTCCTTAAGTAAGTTTCTTTCCTGCTCCGATAAAGAATACATTCTTCCAAATGGAACTACTTCCCCAGGTATCAAAGGAATAGCACAGTCATGATCACAATGAGGAGGTAAAATGGGTTTTTGAGGTTTCTGGAACACGTTGGTGTATCCTTGACAGCATATGGGTATTCCTTGAATCATATTAATGGGACTGTTTGCTTCAGTAGAAGAGAAAATTAACCCTTTCAGAGACCAATTGGAATCTGTTGAGTAGCAATGTAATTGACAAAAGTGGGATGACAGTGATATAGTCCGTGTTTCCCAATTTATATATGGATTATGTCATGTTAGCCAAGGAATACCTAGAATCATAGTACGGTTAGGAGAAGATATCAAGTCAAAGGCAACATATTCCTTATGTCTTTGAAATTGCAGGCAAAGGGTTGCAGTAATATCCACCACTGGTCCGGAAGTTAAAGGAGAGCCATCTACTGTTTGAACATGTTTGGGGATCTATTTAGGAACGCAAGGTATTCCTTTTTCCTTAGCCCATTTCCCATCTAGGAACATCCCACTGGCTCCACAATCCAATAACGCAAATACTTATTCTTCCTGGTTAGGGCACAGTAGAATTACTGAAAATATAAAAAGAGCTGTGGTATCTTCTCTGGAGGGGCAGATGGAAGGTATTTCAATGCCTCCCATACCCTTCCTTCTCACAGGGGACGGGAGTTGGCATTTCCTGACAGTCCTGTGGGATGGATTGGACACCTTTGAATTAGATGACCCGCACTGCCACAATAAAAACACAAGTCTTTGCGTCGTCTGTGTTCTCGTTCTGCTTCAGATAATGGTCCACGAGCAATATCAATTTGAATGGGTTCTTCTTCTGTGGAGGCTGGTTTCTCTGGTTGGCTTTGTTCAGTGCGGCGTGCAGAAGAGCTCATTACTCCTGATTGGGACTGAAACCTTGACCTTTGTTTCTCCAATCTATGTTCTTGTAAACTGTACTCAATAATAAGTGCCTGGGCCATCAGTTCTTTCAATGATTCTACCTGGGCAGAATGCACCAGTTCATCCTTCATTTCATCTCGTAACCCTTGACGGCAGAGTGTCACAAAAGTGCATTCAACCCAGGTGGTTTCAGCCGCTAGTTGTTTGAAACGAGTTATGTAAGTCAGGACATCCTGATTCCCTTGTTGTGTCTCACATAATGCTTCTTCCGCAGCGGCTTCCAGTCCAGGTCGTTCGAACATCTGTTTAAAGGCTTGAAGAAAATTGGAATAGTTGGATAATAAAGAGTCATTGGTAGCTACCAAGGGGGTTGCCCAGGCTAAGGTTGGGCCAGACAGGAAACTTATCAAATAACCAACCTTGGTCTTACCCTGGGTAAACTGAGTGTCAAAACACAAAATACACCATTAAATAGTCCAGAAATTCCTTTAACTTGTTAGGATCTCCAGAATATTGTGGTATTGAGACGGAGATGGTAGGTACATCAAAGGATCGAGACACCAGAGCTTGTCTCAGAGCAGTATTTTCAGCACGCAGTTGTTGTAATTCCTGTGCCTGTTGCTGTATGGTATGAAGCAGAGACTGTGCAGTTTCTACAACATCTTCAGGTGGTCCTTCCATGGTTCCAGAGCAACAAGGAAGTGTTTGGCGTTGCAATCTGTCACGACCTGAACACTTCTTACTGCTGTAATCTGCCAGTCTCTGGGCACCACCAGGTTTCTTGCTTGTTTGGATTGACCAAGGTGGGAGCGACCCTTTCCAGTAGCCACAGTGCTTCTGATAATAGAACACCAAGAAGACCGTAACCTCCAGAAGGAGTCCCAGAGGAAAAAAAACAAACTTGGGAAAAACCTCAGATCAATGAAGTCCTGGAAAAGATATAAAGGAAAGAAAAAGTGAGGCACAAAAAGTCTGGAACAAAAACTGCAGACAGGGAAAAGCAGTTGAAGTCCAAAATCACAGGATACAGGAGCGAGGAGCACAACCGGAACGGAAGTGTTTGCAACGCAAGGAACAGAATACCAACTGTGCTTATATACTGACAAACAGGAAGTGACATGCCGGAAGTAATGAAGAAACCATCTTGGATTAGGAAAAGCCACATTAAAGTAAATGGAAAAATGGCTGTAGTATAAAAAATCGGGAGAAAGGTATGCAAGCAAAGAAACACAGACTCCTGGGAAACAGAAAATATAGCCAAGAAGAAACAAAAAAGAGAAAAAAAAGAAGAAAAGAAGTAAAACAATAAAAAACAGGTAATTAACGCTAGTGGGGTAAAAGGTGGGTGCAGTGTGAAACAGAACCCAAAGGGAAAGTTTCAAGTCACGCTGCGGCTCAAAAAACAGGTTGCGACCCGAAAAGCAGCCCACAGCAGAAACGCCCATTAAAGACGCAGACCGCTGATCTGACCGTGGCCCGCAAGCGGGACGCCGCCAGTCTTTGCAGCGTCACATAATCTCTATTACTTTATTTTTGCCCATTGCCCTCAACTCATTTACATAATCACAACCTCTCTTCCTTCCTCTGAAAATAAGACCCCTGCAACCTAAGAATACTTAGGGTGACATTAAGAGTTTTGCAGTCTTAGGGTCGCCATGTTAGCGCTGGTGGAGAAGACCACATATTATGACCATGGTGGTTTTCCCAACAGAAAACAGCCAAACCACCGCTGGCACTGCCAAAGCGGTCAAGCCGCCACAGACAATGGTAGCCACCTTCAGACCAGCAGAGGTCATGTTTCCACTGGACAGATTACGAGGCTGCAACCCGCCAAGGTTTCCGCCACAGTCACACCACCACAGAAACTCTGGCGGAAACTCTGTAAAAGGAGACAATCACCTCCAGGAAGCCATACTCATCCAGAGCAGCCATGGAACCAGAATTACATGCCTTCCCGCTGCTCCTGTTCACCCAATGATTTTGGAACCAGCAATGAAGACACCAACCATGAGTACACACACGTACCTGTCACTGTTGTGAAATGTCGAAGTACCTATGTACACACAACATACACACCCGGGACGGGTGGCAAGGGCGACACACACATGTTACCTCATACTGACATGCACACTCACATACTGCCACATTCACACATACAACTACACACACTACGCCCATTACACACACACAAGCAAAAAGACACACAGCAACACCCAGAAACACAGCAGCAGCACACTCAAACACAACAAAGCATAACACCACCAAATGACACAACAACAGCACTCCGCAACAACACAAAAGCACCATTAAGAACACACATTACACACCTCCATGTCACAATTCAGTCATACAACACAATGTAACAACTCCAGAGACAAGTACACACAATCAGTCATCCAAACAATGAGCCATAACACATACCCCGCAAACACACAACGGTTCACACATACCAATCCACACACACAGTTCAACCACACATATGCACACAACACCACAAATTACTCATGTAAACACAAACACCACACAATACCAACACAATTACATGTCCACAGCATGCACATGACCATCACACAACACACCCATCACTGGGGGACAAATGCCATGCACACAACCACACATGCAGGACGGGGAAATGTAGTGTTCACATCTGTTGACTGAATGAGATGCCAGACTCACATGGAGTCAACACCTGTACCAGGACAAACGCTAACTAGCCCCTGTCCCACACATGTCTGGCAGACTGTCACAAATACAGATTATGTACATAGATGGGAGTGGGCTGACACCATAGAGCTACAAACTCATATAATTGGATATACAGACCAGCATATACTAGACAGGTAGGATGAAATAGCAGCCTACAGACCTAAATTGACCTGGGTGGAGTGACACATGTGGCACTGGCCACTGTAGATCTCCACATTCAGACATAGCTGTACCTCGACACACCTGACCTAAACGTACACATGTGCTAGCCTAGGGCCAGAACTTCATCTCTGTGTAATGCAAAAAGAGTAGAATGTATTCCCAGTTGTCTACTTACATGGAGTACCAACTACAGTGTCTTGTGTGCTAAAGTGTGACAGCAAGCACCAAACTATCAAGGTAAATTAAATGGGTTCAGTCAGTACTTACCCCCTTGTGGCTGCTATACTGCCCTCAAATGTCCATCCATCTCAGGGTAGATCACTGTCAAAATGCAGGCCATTAGGGGGGTCAGGATCTGACGGGCACCCCTCCCTTGTTTGGGGGACATCCCCAGCTAGGCCTCTGTGGTCTTCCGGGTCCAGTGCCTCAGGTCCTCCCACCGCTTGCGACAATGGGTCCTCTGCCGGCTATGGACCTCCAGGGTCCGCACTTGCTTGGCAATGGCACGCCAGATCCTGTTCTTCTGAACGGTGTTTACCTATATGGGTGACACAGACAAAAAGAGAAAGTCATGTACTCTGGCACCATACCAATAGGACTGTTCAGGGGACAACAGGCACATCAAGTTGCCACTCATTTCCATTCTTTCAGCACACACGCCTACACATCATGCAACCTGAATGCATCGACACCCAGACTAATGCACATGCAGTATGCAACGTCACACACAACATCTATCACACATGACTATGGCATAGAACCTACCTGCTCCTCTGGGGCCCCATAAAGCTGTCCCTACAGCTGTAGGACCTCCTCCACCAGCTTCTCTAGTTCTTCCAGGGTGAAGGTAGGGGCCCTGTCACCTGCAGGATGTGGCATAATGGCTCCCAGAGGCAGTACACACCAGCTCACGTCGTGGAGGTCTTGCTGGCAACAGTGTCAGGAGTCATGTGAGCAATACAGCAGAAAATGGCGGTCACGACCGCCATGTACCGGAAATCCAGAGGTCATCGCCGTTGGCCCAAGTACGCCAAAGGCAGCATTGTTATTCAGAGGCAGGTTGCACAGCGGCTGCAACTGCCTACCTCATTACGACTTCCACCGTGGACTCAGGTCACTTCCACTTGTCCGGTACAGTAGGTCAGATGCCTGCCATTTTGTGTACATTTCTCAGATGGATGTGTTTACTTATCTGCTTCATAGACCTTTTCCATCCCAACAGCAATATTCATGTATGCAGTGCCATCATGTATGTGCAAAATATTGGTTACATATTTACTTAATGACGTGATTAGGGAGTAAATATGGTGACTACTATGTACAGCGACTCTGAGGTACAAAGGCCACGGGTAGATGTAGGTAGTTTACAGTTGTTATGTGTGAATAGTGCAGGGCAGCTAAGTGTTACACACCAGTACACTTACATTTGTCTTATTAATACATTCCAATTAGCATGTGAGCCAATGTGTACCAATGAGGCAGGAATTGGTGAATATCTATGGGCTGTACTGTATATGTAAGAAGTTCTAGCATCCTCTACATATGTTAGGTGTCAGGTAATATGCAATGTGTTATAGATGTGGACTACAGCATTACTTATAGTATACTCTCTTCTCTCATCATAGTAATGCTGTCATAAGGAGAGTGAGACACCCATCAGTGCACCAGCCACTAGCAGACCTGCAAACCCTGAAGGACAGGCATGTCGTACAGACAGACATATCCTCTGAATCATTTGACCATCATGGAACTTTGTACTTTGTACTTTGTACTTAGTTGGTGCTAGATCTGATGCCTGCAGTTCGCAAACCCTTTGGCATACCTCCCATCGTTCAAGTCTCGTCAATGCTACACTTCCTGGCCACAGGTCCCTTTCAGAATGCAATGGCTTTAACAGCTGGGATGTCTAAGCCCATGTTCAGTCTTGTGTTGAAGGATGTACTGTCTGCATTTTTGAAACACCTGGACATCTACATCAGATTTCCCCACCAAGAGGATTTGGCCTATGTGAAGGCAGACCTTTATGAGATGGGACACATTCCTCATGTGGTAGGAGCCATTAATGGCAACTATGTAGCCCTGGTCCCTCCTAGTGCCAATGAACAGCTGTATAGGAACAGGGAGAACTACCACTCAGTCAACATACAGGTGGTGTGTCTGACAGACCAGTACATCTCACAAGTCGCAGCCAAATTTCCACGATCTGTGCATGATTCCTAAATCATGCGAACAGCAGTGTCCCTCATCTGATGGCACGACTGCAAACAGAGAGGGCCTGGCTGCTTGATTAGTTAGTATTGTTGTGTGTATCTGTGAGTTATGTCTTTTGTCATTACAGTCTACCCAGCACCACTTACAACATTGGAGTTCTTGCCCCTTTGTGTACACAGGTGACTCCGGCTATCCAAATCGTCATTGGCTGGAAATACCAGCCATGCCAGGTGACTTCTGTTACAATGAGGCCCACGGGAGGACAAGGTGTATAATCGAGTGTACATTTGGGCTCCTGAAAGCAAGATTCAGATGCCTGGACCTATCTGGAGGAGCCCTCCTCTATTCGCCCCAAAAGGTATGCCAAATAACTGTTGCCTGCTGCATGCTTCACAATCTAGCCTTGCGACGTCAGATACCATTGATAGTAGAGGAGGGGGTAGCAGCTGGTCCTGTGGCTGGAGATGGAGACATGGCAAGTGAGAGAGGCTGAGGAAGAAGGAGACGTTGACTGTAGGGCAGATCTCATCAATCAGTACTTCAAATGACATACAGGTATGTCAAGTGGAGCATATGATGTGTTGAATGAGCACAATTTGTAGTAGTTGGCTGATTTTACCCCTCCCTTCTAGCTTCATCAGTGGTGGTGTCATGTGCCCTAATGCCTATGTATGAGTTGCGAATGCAGAATGATAGTCAGTAAAGTGAACAGTACAATATATTCACCTATATCATGTATAGTTACATCAGATCCTGCCATACACTTCTATAAAGTTCCAATCAGTATTGAGGTATGTTTCTTGCTTACTACCAGCTTCTTTTCCTCCCACTCACTGATATAGCCATGTCCTGTTTGGCTCTGCAACCTATGCTAGAGGTAATCATTGTCAATGTCCACTGGTATTTGCTGACAGACATGAGAGTAGAACCAGCCAGGTAGCTGATAATATGCATGCAGGCACAGTGTGTTGCACCTTGTTATTACTTCCTTCACACAAGTGGGGTTGTGACTACTTAATCGCTTCCTTGTACCAGTGGGGGAAGGGAGATGTGCAATGGAGTATTATGTGTTGGCTGTGGTATATGGCCCATGTCAGCATCATGCCCTGTGGCTTCACAATGGGTGGTGTACCAAGTGATGACTTTGGGACATAGCTGTGTTTATGTAATGACGTTGCAGTTCAAGTTGCAGGTCAATGTATACTGCCAAAGGTGAGTGACAACCCTACAGATCTGGAGCCTAAATTAGTGAACAGTTTAGGTACTGTGTTCCTCAGTGATGTTCTTTGTGTGTTCCATGGTATAAGTGCATTTGTAGATATGGTATGGTGGTGTGAAGATCCTGTACCTGGAAATGTATAGTTCTTATAAGGGTGACTCTGCTTGGTAGCGAGTCTACCATGGCCATGACTATTATTATCTGTAATTGTGCTTAGTATGCCACCATGCCTTCCATCTTGATGGTATTCTCTGTCATGCTCTATTTGCAGATTGGAATACTGACTATATTCTGGTGTCACTCTGAATTTCACACTCACTTACATCTGGCCTGTGACATTTCTGTAGTACTGTGTCTCTTGCTGTGGGTGCCTCCCTCTGATGTCTACTACACTGGCTATTCGATGCAGGGGCCATGCCCTAAACACAGTTGGCAAGCATGACAATTGTTGATGTTGTATTAAAGACATATATACAGTATCTGTGTTCAATGGTGATTTATTGTGCATATAATCATAGTGATGGTCAAGTAAATGGTGCATAGATTAACATGAAGGTGATAAGTGAGGTCATGGTAGGTGGATTGATCAGGGTAACTGCTACATGAGTTAGTTGCATAGGTCCAGTGTCCATGGGAAGATGGAGTTCTGTCTCAGAACAGTCAACAAGGTGTATCAGTGGCACACAAGGGAGACAAATCAAGAGAGGTTCACTTCCTGGCAGTGGGTTTGGTGTTGGCAGCTGCTCCAGCTGGATGTCTGGATGGACATCCACGTTTGTGGGGGTGTTCGTCATTAACAGAGGGAGGGGTATCTGAGGCCTGTGGTTCCCCTGTCAGGGCCTCTATTCCACTAGCTGCCATAGATGTAGATGGGCCAGATGTAAGGGTGCTAATGGTAAGGGCCTGATGCTGCTTGTAGAGACCAATGAGAGTGGTGTTGATGTCCCTCAGCACCCCAGCAATGGAAGGCATGGTGGTATTATGTGCCTGCCACTGCTGCATGACTTCCTGGTGGTATTCCCTCTGCAGACTTTGATTTCCCCCAGCATGGTTATTATTTGGCCCATCCTGTCCTGGGAAGATTGGCATGCTCCCAGGACTTGGGAGATGGCTTCCTGATCAGTGGAGTGCCTTTGAGGCCCCATCCTCTGGCCCACGACTTCCCTCCCACGCACCCTACCCACAGGTATCAGTGCCCCTTGCATGGTGTGCCCACTCCCAGTGTTAGCAAGACCATCATTGTCTGAGGTATCAAGGTTCGACTCAAGTAGCTATACTGTGGGGTACACAATTGATTGAACAGTCCTTGGGACACAGGTGTGAGGGTGATTGGTTAGCTGTGATGTGAATGCCCCTGGGGTGGGAGGGGTTGGTGTGGGCAGGGTAAGGTTGGGATTCGTTAACTGACCAGGTATCCAAGACGGGCCAGGTGTTTCATCACTGTCCAGACATCCTGGCATGTTGGCCACACTAGAGCCATCATCCAGAGGGGACTGGCAGTCTCTGGTATCCTCTCCATAGTGGATGTTACCTGTGCAGGAAGTGAGACACAGGGTACAGGTTAGATTGTCTGTTTGGTAACAACTTTGTGAGATGCAGACAGTGGCTTAGCTAGATTCCCTACAATGACATTGACAGCTGCTGCACATCATACTTTTGATGTACATACTACTCAGTGACTTGGTTTCCATTGTCCATGTCGGGAGCAATCCTACAAGTTTGGTACAGTTTGCATTGCAGATGGGTTCTGGTTTAGTCTAATATTTGACATGACTGTTCTGCTCTTTTACCTTGTGAATGGTCAGGCTTGCTAGATGTGACACATGGTAGCTGTACAATGCACAATGGTGTCCTAGTGGGAACACAGTATGTGAATATGTGAAGGTAATAGTCCAGTATCTGGATGTTGTGCATGTGCATTGACTCTACCATGTAACTTTTATACCCGGGTGAGTCTATTTCTGCCTCTGGATATTGGATCTGAGGCCCTTTGGAATGGTCACTGAGCTGAAGCTGTATTTTGCTTTTGTAGGAAAGTCCTTTTTTTTGCCTGATCACCCCCACTCTTTCTGGATAGGTACTGGTGGTTACTGACTCTTGGCTGTGCCCTGGGTACTGCTTACCAGTCCCAGGGCCAGTGCTCTGTGTAAAATGGATATGCAAATTAGGCTAATTATAATTGGCTAAGTTAACCTACCTATAAGTCCCTAGTATATGGTAGGGCATGTAGGTTTAGGGACCACAGCATAGGTGGTGCACACCTAGGTGCATTGCTGAGGTGCCCAGTGTCATTTTAAAAGCAAGCCTGCCTTGCTGGCTGCTTTTAAATTAAAGTTATATGCAAATTCGACTTTGGAATTAAAGGTACTTCCAAAGTCTTAAACTACCTTATTTTTACATATAAGTCACCCCTAAGGTGTCGCCTATGTGCCCCTAGGGCTGGGTGCCATGTAACTATAAGCAGGGACTTTATAAAAATAGATTTATAAGCCCTGGTGAGGTAAAAACAGCCAAATTCGTTTTTCCCTCATTGAAGTAAATGGCCTTCATAGGCTAGAATGGGCAGACTTTATTTTAAATTTTAAAGTCTCCTTAAATGTTACATACCAAGAATTTGGTATCAAATTGATTGTTATAATAAATCCCACAACTTCCAGTTGTTGGATTTAATATAACTAGTGCAGGTAAAAAGTTTAGACTTTACCTAAAAAGTTGCCAATTTCAGCTCTGCATTGTTTTTGCTGCTGTGCTCTGATTGGCCAGCCTGCAGCAGCTTCTGCCAGGCTACTTTAATGAGGTGTGAAGTGGCCTGGCTTCACACAAAGGAATGTGCTTGGGGGAGAGAATCTCCCCTCAGCAGATGGTGAGGCAGGAAGGGGGAGGGCTGCCAAACTGGTCTTCAAAGGCAGAGAAGGACATTTGCAGCACCCAGCAACACCCCCACATCCTGCAACCCCAGACAGCTAGGTGCCCCCTTGATTAGATTAGGAGAGGGCAGGAGAGGGGTGTGTTTATGATTTTTAGCCACACCAGTGGGTGGGCTCAGCCAGATCTCTCCTCCAAAAATCAGATTCATCCATTTTGGATTTTTAGAGACTGTTGCCTTCTGGGATGGATTTTTGCCACACTTCCCAGGAAGTGGTCATCACAGGGGGACGACCCTGTCCCTGATTGGAGAACCAGGGCCCCCCTGCTTTTCACCCAGGAGCAAGGATAAAACTGGCAGACCTGCACCCACGCCTCAGATCCCCACCAAATTTCAAGAAGAGGGAACTACAAGGAGAAGAAGGACTGCCCTGCTGGACCCCTGGCCTGCACCTGGACTCTGCACTCAGAAAGACTGCACCAGCTGCACACTTGGGCTTCACCACAAGAAGGACTTTGCCTGGCTTCCACTGGTTCAAAGAGGGACTCCCTGTTTGATACAGGTGAAAAATTGCTATCCAGAGTCCCCTGCACCAACTCCTGAAAAAGTGACCAGCTGACCACTGTCCAGTGGCCAAAAAGGAGTTTGCGCCAGGTGTATTCTGGGAGTTGAAGTCCGCACTTCCCAAGGACCATCACAGAACTTCTGGACCCTTGGGGTGAGCTGTGGACCCCAAAAGAACCTTAAAAGAACATCTGGGTGAAGCCCTAGAAGTTTGGAAAAGATTGGAGATTTTTTTTTAAAAAGCTCCATAAAGTGACCGACCCGACGCGGAAATTCTAGCCGGCTTGCCTCACCGCGACCCGGCCTGACTTCGTGGTTCGTCCCGGTAAAGAAAAACATCCAAAAAAGAGACTAAGTCCGAACGTAAAAAGTTGACCGGGACCTTCCAGCCATCGTATCCGAGAAGGGCTCCACGGACGTCGGATCAAGATCCAGGTTTATCCCGGTCGAAGGATTTTCATCTCGAAAAAACGACTAAGTCCGAAGGTAAAAATCACCACCGAGGAAACCGACTTCGCGTATCCGGACAAGGGCTCCAGGAGGTCGGATCCAACTGGCAGGTTCGTCCCGGGGAAGAAAAACATCAAAAAAGAGACTAAGTCAGAAGGTAACTTTTTAACCGAGGCCTCCCGCGACTTGTAGCCGAGCAGGGCTCCATCGCGGTCGGCCTGAAAGTTTGACTTTGCCCCGGTCCTGGTGCAACCAGATGACCCGATTGGCGCTTTTTGTTTCTAAGCGCTAGAAAATAATAATACTTTAAAAATTCATATCTCCGGTTCCCCTGAACCGATTTTAATCGTTTTTGTGTCATTTTAAAGATAAAAATATAAGCTATTTTTATAAATTGGTTTTGGATTTTTAAACTGTTTCCTGTGTTTTATTTAATTACTGTTTTGTGATATTTGAATGCTTTACACTTTGTCTCCTAAGTTAAGCCTTGACGCTCGATGCCAAGCTACCAAGGGTAGAGCTGGGATTAATTTACTGAGACCTAACTGTACTTATGTGGAGGTTTGTGGCTTGTTGCTAGGTGTAGGTACCTACCTGCCCTACCAATAACCCATTTTCCAACATAATTGGAAGCAGCGACGGGATCCTGTACTTGTGTTCAATATCACGTTACAGTTTTAGATAAAACAAATTAAAAATCCTTTAAATTGTCCTAGTGCAAAAATTGTTTTTAATTTTTAATTTTTTTTTTTTTTAATTAATTTGGATTAATTTCAATTATTGAATTTTTATAATTTTTCTAAATTCTTGTTTCCAATTTTTGCAAAAAGTTTTTGTTGACACAAAACTAGGGAACCATGGAGCTTGATCTGGCTAGCCTACCCACACTGACAGTAGTCCAGCTTAGGGGGTTGTGTATTGAGAGGGGGTTGCTTGCAACCCCTGATCTCAGGAAGCAAGTCCTGATTAAACCCCTGACAGCATGGGCTGAGGCCCAAGAGGTAGAGACAGAGGAAGCTCCAGAGGAGGAAGAAAAAGAGGAAGATGCTAACTCTAACCACTCAGGGGAGGGAAGGCATCAGACCCCAAGTGAGGAAGAGGAGGAACGGTCCTCAGTGGATACAGTCACTAGGGGCAGACCCAAAGCTAGTGGTAGGAAGAGGGTCCTTTCAGGAGGAGAGAACCCATCCATCAGGGAAAGAGAGCTGGAAGCCCAGCTAGCCTACATAGCTTTGGAAGCAGATAAGCTTGCCCTAGAAAAGAAAAAGTGGGCAAGCAAAGAAAAAAAAGATGGAAGCAGCGAGAAAGAAACTGAGGTGTCCCTGGGTGGGGGTTTTGCCCCCAGATTACCCAAAGGGGTGGTTCCTGCTTATGTAGAGGGGGATGACATAGATAAGTGGCTGGGGGCCTTTGAGAGGGCCCTCCAGATGAGGAAAGTCAAGCCTCAGTACTGGGGTGCACTCCTTTGGGAGTTAGTTCCCAACTCTGGGAGGGATAGGCTCCTAACCATGAGTGGGGAGGATGCAGACTCATACCCCAGTATGAAGAGTTGCTTGACTAAAAAGTTTGGTCTAACCCCAGAGCAGTATAGGCTTAAGTTTAGGGACACCCAAAAGACAAGCACCCAGTCCTGGGTGGACTTTGTGGACATTTCAGTAAAAGCACTGGAGGGCTGGATACAGGGTAACAGGGTAAGTACCTTTGAGGGGCTGTACAATTTGATTATGAGGGAGCACCTTCTAACTAATTGTGTCCAAGAGAGGCTCCGCCAGTATCTAGTAGATACTCTAGGTTGACCAACCCCAGAGAGCTGGGGGAGGCAGCAGATGACTGGTTAAGAACTAGGGTTAACCAGAAACCCCCAGGGGGTGATCAGAAAAAGGGAGGACATGGTTCTTCTCAGGGGAAGAACCAGGGGAAAGATGACAAAAAACCCAAAGAGTCCTCACAAGAGTCCCCAAAAACTTCTCAGGGAGGGGGAGCCCCGAGCCAATTCACTTTTAAAGGGAAAGGGTATCAGGGAAAGAATTTTGATCCTGCTAAAGCAGGAAAGTTTCAGGAGCTTGCTAAGGCCGGCAAGTGTTTTGACTGTTATCAGCCAGGACATAAAAGAGGAGATGCTATCTGCACCAAGAAGCCCCCCACTGGTGGGCAATCCCAGGGGATTGCTAGTGTAGGGTTGGGGGTGGAAGTTGGCCCAGGGGTGGAATCAGGGTACACTGAAGTCACCTTAGTATCCGTGGGTGGGGTGGACATTGCAACTATGGCCACCTTACCTCCCATCATGCAGAGGTATAGGCAGAAGCCTAAAGTCAATGGGACTGAAGTGGAAGCTCTGAGAGATACAGGAGCCAGTGTGACAATGGTTGCAGAAAAGCTGGTTTCTCCAGAGCAGGTCTTACCTGGTGTCTTCCACCAGGTGACTTATGCAGATACCAGAACCAAACTCCATCCCATGGCTATGGTGAGTCTGGAATGGGGAGGTGTGACTGGCCCTAAAAAAGTAGCTGTAGCTCCTGCCCTCCCAGTAGAGTGTCTGCTGGGAAATGATCTTGAAGCATCTGAATGGTCAGAAGTGGAGAGAAGGGTCCATGCACAGATGCTGGACCTCCCTGAATGGGTGTGTGCTGTGACCAGGTCACAGGCAGCACAACAGGGAAATGCTGGACACTTGGACCCTGGAACAATGGGCCAAGCCTCCAAGAAAAAGAGAAAGAGCACTGGGTCTGGCTTGCCAGCCCCAACAAGTACAGAGGGTCAGGAAGAATCCAACCCTGAGGGGGAGGATCTGAACTCTGAGGGAGGGACACCTTCCCTGCAAACTCTGCCTGACTTGGCAGAACTGCAAGGGGCAGGTGGGCCCACCAGAGAAGATTTGTGCCAGGGACAAAGAGAGTGTCCCACTCTTGAGGGCCTGAGGCAGACTGCTGCCAGGCAAGAACAAGGGGATACCAGTGGTACCCACAAGGTTTACTGGGAGGATGGAGTTCTCTACACTGAGGCAAGGGCCCTTAAAGAAGGGGCTACTAGGAGAGTAGTGGTCCCCCAAAAGTATAGAGAATTCCTCCTTACCTTAAGCCATGATATCCCCTTAGCTGGTCATTTGGGACAGACCAAGACCTGGAGCAGGCTGGTCAACCATTTTTTTTGGCCCGAAATGTCAGAAAAAGTCAGGGAGTTTTGCAGCTCCTGTGTCACCTGTCAAGCCAGTGGCAAGACAGGGGGCAAGCCAAAGGCTCCCTTAATTCCACTGCCAGTGGTTGGGACTCCCTTTGAGAGGGTGGGGATTGACATTGTTGGTCCCCTAGACCCACCAACTGCTTCAGGTAACAGGTACATTGTGGTGGTAGTGGACCATGCCACCAGGTACCCTGAGGCAATACCCCTCCGGACAGTCACTGCTCCCACAGTGGCTAGGGCCCTACTTGGTGTGTTCACCAGAGTGGGATTCCCAAAGGAGGTGGTCTCAGATAGGGGCACAAACTTTATGTCAGCCTATCTGAAAGCCATGTGGGAGGAGTGTGGTGTTACTTATAAGTTCAGCACACCCTACCATCCACAGACCAATGGTCTGGTGGAAAGATTCAATAAGACCCTGAAGGGCATGATCATGGGTTTGTCTGACAAACTCAGGAGGAGATGGGATGTCCTCCTCCCATGCCTGCTGTTTGCCTACAGGGAGGTGCCACAGAAGGGGGTTGTATTCAGCCCCTTTGAGTTACTGTTTGGGCACCCTGTAAGAGGCCCATTGTGCTTGGTGAGAGAGTCTTGGGAAAAGCCTCTCAAGGAATCCAAGGAGAATGTGCTGGATTATGTACTAGGCCTGCGGTCTCGCATGGCTGAGTATATGTTGAAGGCAAGCAGAAACCTGGAGGCCAGTCAGGAGCTCATGAAGCTCTGGCATGATCAAAAGGCTACCATGCCTGAGTATCACCCAGGACAGCTGGTGTGGGTTTTGGAGCCCATGGCTCCTAGGGCACTACAGGCCAAATGGACTGGGCCCTATCCAATCCTAGAGAAAAAAGGTGAGGTCACCTACTTGGTGGACCTTGGCACCCCCAGGAATCCTCACAGGATCCTACATGTAAACAGGATGAAACCCCACCAGGACAGGGCAGACATGACCATGCTGATGGTCACTGATGAAGGGAAGGAGGAGGAGGGTGAACCTCTGCCAGACCTCCTGTCCTCAAAGGAAAAAGATGGGTCAGTGGAGGGAGTGGTACTCTCTCCCAAATTGACAGATCAGCAACAACAAGACTGTAAGCAAGTCTTGGGACAGTTTGCTAGTCTGTTCTCCCTGACCCCTGGACTCACCAATTGGTGTGTCCATGATGTTGACACTGGTGACAGCTTGCCTGTCAAGAACAAGCTGTACAGGCTGTCTGACCAGGTCAAGGCCAACATCAAAGCTGAAGTGGCTAAGATGTTGGACCTGAAGGTAATTGAGCCCTCTGATAGTCCTTGGTCCAGTCCAGTGGTACTGGTGCCCAAAGCTAATCCCCAAGGTGGGAAGAAAGAATTAAGATTCTGTGTGGACTACAGAGGTCTAAATGCAGTCACTAGGACTGATGCTCACCCCATACCTAGAGCTGATGAGCTCATTGACAGGTTGGGGGCTGCCAAATTCCTGAGCACATTTGATCTGACCTCAGGATATTGGCAGATTGCCTTAAGTCCAAGAGCTAAGGAGAGGTCAGCATTTTCCACACCAGAGGGCCACTTTCAGTTCAAGGTGATGCCCTTTGGCATGAAAAATGCTCCTGCCACCTTCCAACGGTTGGTGAATAGAGTCCTATCTGGGTTGGAATCTTTTAGTGCAGCTTATCTGGATGATATAGCTGTATTTAGTTCCACCTGGAGGGACCACCTGGTCCACCTGAAGGAAGTGCTTCAGGCCCTGCTTCAAGCAGGCCTGACTATCAAGGCAAGCAAGTGCCAGATAGGGCAAAGTTCTGTTGTGTACCTGGGCCACCTTGTTGGTGGAGGCCATGTACAACCTCTCCAGCCCAAGATCCAGACTATCCTGGATTGGGAGGCTCCAAAAACCCAGACTCATGGCAGGGCCTTTCTTGGCCTGACTGGGTATTACAGGAGGTTTGTTCAGAATTTTGGGACCATAGTGGCCCCTCTGACTGAGCTTACCTCCAAGAAACAACCCAAGAAGGTCATTTGGACCCCAGAGTGTCAGAAAGCTTTTGACACCCTAAAACAGGCTATGTGTTCAGCACCAGTGTTACTGGCCCCTGACTATAGCAAGGAATTTGTAGTGCAAACAGATGCTTCAGAGGAAGGGATTGGGGCAGTGTTAGCACAAGTTAATGAAGAGGGCCATGATCACCCAGTTGCCTTCATCAGCAGGTGACTACTCCCCAGAGAGAAAAAATGGAGTGCCATTGAGAGGGAGGCCTTTGCTGTGGTTTGGTCCCTGAAGAAGTTGAGGCCTTACTTGTTTGGCACTCACTTCCGTGTACAAACTGACCACAGACCTCTCAGATGGTTGATGCAGATGAGGGGGGAGAACCCAAAACTGTTAAGGTGGTCCATTTCCCTACAGGGGATGGACTTCACAGTGGAGCACAGACCTGGGACTGCTCATGCCAATGCAGATGGCCTTTCCAGGTTTTTCCACTTAGCTGATGAGGACTACCAGGGTGTAGGTTAGTACCCATCACCTTTCATCTGGGGGGGGCAGTGTAGGAAAGTCCTTTTTTTTGCCTGATCACCCCCACTCTTTCTGGATAGGTACTGGTGGTTACTGACTCTTGGCTGTGCCCTGGGTACTGCTTACCAGTCCCAGGGCCAGTGCTCTGTGTAAAATGGATATGCAAATTAGGCTAATTATAATTGGCTAAGTTAACCTACCTATAAGTCCCTAGTATGTGGTAGGGCATGTAGGTTTAGGGACCACAGCATAGGTGGTGCACACCTAGGTGCATTGCTGAGGTGCCCAGTGTCATTTTAAAAGCAAGCCTGCCTTGCTGGCTGCTTTTAAATTAAAGTTATATGCAAATTCGACTTTGGAATTAAAGGTACTTCCAAAGTCTTAAACTACCTTATTTTTACATATAAGTCACCCCTAAGGTGTGCCCTATGTGCCCCTAGGGCTGGGTGCCATGTAACTATAAGCAGGGACTTTATAAAAATAGATTTATAAGCCCTGGTGAGGTAAAAACAGCCAAATTCGTTTTTCCCTCATTGAAGTAAATGGCCTTCATAGGCTAGAATGGGCAGACTTTATTTTAAATGTTAAAGTCTCCTTAAATGTTACATACCAAGAATTTGGTATCAAATTGATTGTTATAATAAATCCCACAACTTCCAGTTGTTGGATTTAATATAACTAGTGCAGGTAAAAAGTTTAGACTTTACCTAAAAAGTTGCCAATTTCAGCTCTGCATTGTTTTTGCTGCTGTGCTCTGATTGGCCAGCCTGCAGCAGCTTCTGCCAGGCTACTTTAATGAGGTGTGAAGTGGCCTGGCTTCACACAAAGGAATGTGCTTGGGGGAGAGAATCTCCCCTCAGCAGATGGTGAGGCAGGAAGGGGGAGGGCTGCCAAACTGGTCTTCAAAGGCAGAGAAGGACATTTGCAGCACCCAGCAACACCCCCACATCCTGCAACCCCAGACAGCTAGGTGCCCCCTTGATTAGATTAGGAGAGGGCAGGAGAGGGGTGTGTTTATGATTTTTAGCCACACCAGTGGGTGGGCTCAGCCAGATCTCTCCTCCAAAAATCAGATTCATCCATTTTGGATTTTTAGAGACTGTTGCCTTCTGGGATGGATTTTTGCCACACTTCCCAGGAAGTGGTCATCACAGGGGGACGACCCTGTCCCTGATTGGAGAACCAGGGCCCCCCTGCTTTTCACCCAGGAGCAAGGATAAAACTGGCAGACCTGCGCCCACGCCTCAGATCCCCACCAAATTTCAAGAAGAAGGAACTACAAGGAGAAGAAGGACTGCCCTGCTGGACCCCTGGCCTGCACCTGGACCCTGCACTCAGAAAGACTGCACCAGCTGCACACTTGGGCTTCACCACAAGAAGGACTTTGCCTGGCTTCCACTGGTTCAAGGAGGGACTCCCTGTTTGCTACAGGTGAAAAATTGCTATCCAGAGTCCCCTGCACCAACTCCTGAAAAAGTGACCAGCTGACCACTGTCCAGTGGCCAAAAAGGAGTTTGCGCCAGGTGTATTCTGGGAGTTGAAGTCCGCACTTCCCAAGGACCATCACAGAACTTCTGGACCCTTGGGGTGAGCTGTGGACCCCAAAAGAACCTTAAAAGAACATCTGGGTGAAGCCCCAGAAGTTTGGAAAAGATTGGAGAATTTTTGAAAAAAAGCTCCATAAAGTGACCGACCCGACGCGGAAATTCTAGCCGGCTTGCCTCAACCGCGACCCGGCCTGACTTCGTGGTTCGTCCCGGTAAAGAAAAACATCCAAAAAAGAGACTAAGTCCGAACGTAAAAAGTTGACCGGGACCTTCCAGCCATCGTATCCGAGAAGGGCTCCACGGACGTCGGATCAAGATCCAGGTTTATCCCGGTCGAAGGATTTTCATCTCGAAAAAACGACTAAGTCCGAAGGTAAAAATCACCACCGAGGAAACCGACTTCGCGTATCCGGACAAGGGCTCCAGGAGGTCGGATCCAACTGGCAGGTTCGTCCCGGGGAAGAAAAACATCAAAAAAGAGACTAAGTCAGAAGGTAACTTTTTAACCGAGGCCTCCCGCGACTTGTAGCCGAGCAGGGCTCCATCGCGGTCGGCCTGAAAGTTTGACTTTGCCCAGGTCCTGGTGCAACCAGATGACCCGATTGGCGCTTTTTGTTTCTAAGCGCTAGAAAATAATAATACTTTAAAAATTCATATCTCCGGTTCCCCTGAACCGATTTTAATCGTTTTTGTGTCATTTTAAAGATAAAAATATAAGCTATTTTTATAAATTGGTTTTGGATTTTTAAACTGTTTCCTGTGTTTTATTTAATTACTGTTTTGTGATATTTGAATGCTTTACACTTTGTCTCCTAAGTTAAGCCTTGACGCTCGATGCCAAGCTACCAAGGGTAGAGCTGGGATTAATTTACTGAGACCTAACTGTACTTATGTGGAGGTTTGTGGCTTGTTGCTAGGTGTAGGTACCTACCTGCCCTACCAATAACCCATTTTCCAACAGCTTTGGATACTGTTGTGAGTGTGCCGTTGCATTGCAGTCATTACCACATACTGGTCCTCACTGGTACAATCTAGATGGTGTTGCTAGCACTTTAGTTGTACATGCATTACATGTGATATGCACATTCCAGGTTTTCACCATGATGGGTTAGTGCATTCCAGGTGTTGTAGTTATATGATTGGCCAGTGGTTTACATGCCATTGGCGAGGCCTCTGAGAGCAGTTGGAGTGAGTGGAGGTGTGACATGTAGCAGAGGGGCTTTAGGTGAATAGGTGGGAGGGATAATAGGACATTTAGTTATATGGGGAGTATTTGGGTCATGAAGAGGCATGCAGGACAGGACTAATGTGTTACATGACTGTAGTGGGTACTTACCAGACTCCAGTCAGGCCCTCCAGATGCAGTATATCCAAGTAACTATATAAAGGTGCACTGTTCCAAAAATAGGAAGAGAAGAGGTTGAAAAACAGGGAAAACCTGTATTCTCAGGAGCAAGAGCCCTCAAGCATCACTCTGGATGACTGGTATCATCATCGGGAGTTGCTCCTCACTAGGCCGGCGCTGCAATGCCTAGTGGGCACCCCGAAATGGGGGCTCTCAGCCGGGTTCTGAGATGGTGACTAAAAAATACAATAGTGCAAGACACAGGTGCTGTAAGTCATCATCAAAGAAAAAAAGAGGTAAGAAAGGAATTTAAAATTGGTTATTCATCCATAAACTTCATCATTTAATTAGTCAAATGTAACAAGGATGAAGACCAAGGTTAAAAACAGTTGAAAGTTAGGTTGAGGATTATGCTCATACGCCTTTCAGAGAAAAATTGAGTAAATAAATATATTAGAGAGACCTAAGATTTTAAGGCACCTCTATTTTATGGTCGACATGTTTCGCGTCTATTGGTCTATACAGATCCACTGACGCTTCATCAGGACCTACGTAACTGAAAAAACAGACCTCTTTGAAAATATGTGTAAAACCAGTCACTTCATTACCAGTCATCCAGAGTGATGCTTGAGGGCTCTTGCTCCTGAGAATACAGGTTTTCCCTGTTTTTCAACCTCTTCTCTTCCTATTTTTGGAACAGTGCACCTTTATATAGTTACTATTATAGGGAGACTGTGCACTGGACCAACAACACTCCCAGTCCCTCTTTCTTTGTTAGCAGTATATCCAAGACCTTATCCTTGCACAATGTGAACTGTGGGGGAGGAGGTGGTGACTGACTGCCAGTCTTCTGCACAGTGATTTGGTGGTGTGGTGCCATGGAACGCACCTTCCCCTGTAGGTTGTTCCACCTCTTCCTGATGTCGTCCCTTGTTTGTGGATGGCTTCCCACTGAACTGAAGCTGTTGACTATGCTTTGCCACAACTCCATTTTCCTGGCAGTGGATGTTTGTTGTACCTGTGCTCCAAACGGCTGTGGCTCTACCCTGACAATTTCATCCACCATGACCTTGAACTCTCCATCAGTGAATCGTGGGTGTTTTTGTGGGGACATCGTAGTGGTTGTGTTGACAATGTGTGGGGGTGTTGTGAATGTTATGGTTCAGTGTTGTGTAATTAGTGAGGTGTGGGTAATGCATTGTGAGGGTGCGTAGGTTGCTGCACGTTGTGTGCGCTACTGATGTGTGTATTGTGTTGGTTATGCAGCTGTATAGTGTGTGATGATTGAGATGTCTGTGTGCCTATTGTGTCTCAGATTTGTCCTGCTCTCTGGGTATGTAAATGGCATTTTTGTTGCAAAGGATTGTGGGTTGTATTGGGGTGTGTTATATAGTGCAGAGAGTAGGAGTGGATGTGTGTCAGGTGTGGGGTATTCAAACTATCCAATGTGGTTTTTGTGTTCTGATAGTAGTGAGTTTTGACTGTGGTGGTTCGTACTGCCAATGGATTTCCAGCGTGATAGAACCGCTGTGGTGATTTGTGGCTCATAATCTGGTGGGTGGAGTTTTGTCGGCCTAACAGTGCACCTGGTGGAACCGTCTCTTTCCCTCCCTCCAGTGTCCGGGCGGTTTTGGAATGTTGGCAGTTTTTTGGTAGTCTTCCCAGTGTGACTCTTAATACAATGGTCGGATTGCTGCCAACATTGCGGTCTTTTGGCTTCAGAAAAGACTGCCAAAGTCAAAATGAGGCCCTTAATCTTCTCTAGCTCATCTATTAATCCCACCAACTCTGTGAATGAGCTAATAAACCTCTCACTAATGATTACACCTAACTCCTATTAATTTAAACCACCACATAGAACCTGGAGTGATGCATGGAATAGTTTGTATAAGCACACAAAACTAATCCATTACCCTCTCATTGGTCTCCCTCATCCACGTCAGTATGATGTGAGGCAACCCCACCACAGGTCTGTATCATACTCCTAAAAAGAAAGTCCTTCCTTTATGTTAATGACTTGCATGGGCTTTTACACTCCTACCCTCACCTGTTCTGTGTTTTGCCTGCTGTTGATGCATGAGTGCTATTCTTCCTTGTGTTTGTTAGTTTTAAGAATGTACAATACCTGAATTATAAACATTATTTGCTTCACTTATCACCGAGCAAGGTGTTCTGCACAGCAACATGCACTCTCCCCATCCATGCATTGGGTGGAAGGTAAAGCCTTGATCAGTATGCACTTTTGCGCTGCCTCAAGACTGCCTAGAGGTTTCCTGAACCCTGCAGGATGCACGAGTGCACGCTATGTCAGGGAAGGCAAAGGCTGTTTTGTCAGCAGCCATATCTCATGTATCATGAGATTTGGTTGCTGAGCAACCTCTATAAATATGAAGTGCAACTGGGCTCACTTGTTCTTCCAGGGGCAATGGAGTCTGGTGGGTCAGTGAAGAGATCTGAGAAGCTCCAAAATATAGAAACAATGTAGGACGATGATACCCACTAGATTTCAAAAGCAGACTTGGAGAAATTAATTAAACAAGCAGTGGATAAAGCTGTAAATGATCCCAGTTAAAAAGTCAACAACTGGATGCTGGTGATTATCTTGATGTTTCTCCTAAAGGAAAATGTACACAAGGGAAGGCTCAAACAGACTGCTCTGTCACATCACGGAGGTACTGAGGTTTGAGAAAAAGTTTCAGAAGGAAGCCTTTTTATGGCCAGTATAGTGAAGGGGCATCTCTTTTGGAATGGGAGTGTAAGTGGCAGAGATCTTTCCTCCAACTGCGAGGAACTTGCTGCAGTTTTGAAAGTTCTCCAGTTTTAAAAATCTCAGTAGGAGGTAAAATGCCTCCTAGTGCGGACAGGCAATCAAGTAGCTTGATCCTACTTGAATCAAGAAGAGGGCACAAAGTGTCCGCATCTGAATCAGTTAGCGATCAAAACTTGTACCAGGGCGGAGCCTCATTTTTTATCCCTGATAAATATGTACATTCAAGATACTCTGAATTTTCTTGTAAACAGTGCACGTGACAGTCTGCATTCTCTAGTCCTGTTTCATCTGAGGCCTCCATTGTTCCACCATATATGGAACTTCTTTGGGTATCCTTGGGGAGACCTGTTTTCCTTTGTCAGAACTACAGAGAGTTGTTCCTTCAAATCTTCAGTTTGACTGGGATTGTAGAAGCAGCATGGGCCCTCATGCCCACAGTTGCTGCAGGATAGTGAGTATACACTGCAGCTGCAGGGTTAGGGGATCAGGACCGAAAAACAAATTAAAATAATAAATAAAGAAAAAACACAGCTACTTGTCTCCTGGCAGGTAAAGAGATGTCTGTCTGAATTGTCTTCTTACCATTAGCATAGGATCCTCGCTGAGGTCAGATACTGGTTTCTTTTCTGAGGATCCGGAGTTCCTTTCTACCTTTTTTCCCTGTGAAGAATGCGCAGATCAAACAGGTGTTCCTTATCTTCAGGCAACAGTGAAGGTAGACTTATCAGTGTGAGCCTGCGCTACACTTTACTGACTACTCTTTGACTAGGTTGTCTTTTCTCTCTCAGGACATGCAGAAAACTGTATGGATTATCGAACCTTGGAAAAACATGTATTATTTAGGAACTTAACCTTTGAACTGGGAGTGATTTCAACGAGTTGTCACTTATGTAGGTTATTATCACACCCGATCTGAGAGCTAAACACAAATGTGCTTGGGTTTGCATAGGTCATGAAAGCACCAGTAGTTTCACAATGAACAGTTACCACACATTCACACACACTTGACTTTTACGGGATTTATGGCCAGAGTTATGAATCAGTTAAGCTTCTTGCACTCACAAGACCTGCTTCAAAACAACAACAAATTATACGGTAAAACATGGTAACGATAAGTAGGGTTGGATACAAAGCACACAAAAACAAATGAAAATGCAACCCCAACTCTCACAAATCGCCTGTGAAAAGCTTGCAGTATTAGAGTCCATCATAGGCTTAAATGTTTCTGTATGGGCTACAAAACAATATGCAGACTGAGTTTCGCTAACAAGTAACTTGTAACTAAGAGGTATTTGGATGCCGCTGGCACTTATCTGGTATGTATGATTCTGGAGAAAATCTGTTGTTTTCTTTTTTATTGGCGGAGGTCCAAAACGGAGGTCTGCTCTCCCTCAGGTTATCAATGCAAAGCTTCGAGAGCCACAGGACATGGTATAAATAGTTTTGCCCATCAAAAATGGCCGCAGAGAGTTCCGGAACTCGCAAGAGTTTGGGATTGACATTCAAAAAACGGCTGCTAAGGCTAGTCAGTCTCCCAGGCTGAAGAGGCTGATGACGGTGGGTTGCCCCAGGTGGGATGTGAACTGGGATGTCTGTGGAGGGAAGTCTGTAAGGACAACATTACATGTTTAAGGTGCATCAATAACGCATCTCTGCCATGTTTCTGTCTGTTTCGAGGTACAAGATGGAGCCAAAGGAGAGAGGGTGAGTCAAGGCAAGGCCTGCGATGCGCTGTCTCTCCTTACATGTGGCTGAGCAGATAAGTTGTGTTGTGCGCACTTGTGCTTCTTGACAGGTCTGCACTTGCTCTTCCTCACAGAATTCAATACTCCCACTTTTTTGCACCGAGACACATTGTCCAGCGGCCTGGGCAGGGGATGCCCTGTTGATACTGTTGGAGTGTGTTATTTTTTTTTAATCAATATTAACCCCTTAGCTGCTGGGCCTTTTCCCCCCCAGTGCTGAGCCCTTTTTTGGCTATTTGGGGTAGTTCGCGCTTAGGGCTTCATAACTTTTTGTCCACATAAGCTAACCCCGCCAAATTTGCGTCCTTTTTTTCCAACATCCTAGGGATTCTAATGGTACCCAGAGTTTGTGGTTTCCCCTGGAGGAGACCAAGAAAATAGCCAAAATACAGTGAAAATTTTGTTTTTTCCAAAAAAATTGGAAAAAAGGGCTGCCGAAGAAGGCTTGTGGTTTTTTCCCTGAAAATGCCATCAACAAAGGGTTTCTGGTGCTGAAATCAGTAGCTTTCTACCTTTCAGGAACGGGCAGACTTGAATCAGAAAACCACATTTTTCAACACAAATTTGGCATTTTACTGGGACATACCCCATTTTTACTATATTTGGTGCTTTCAGCCTCCTTCCAGTTAGTGACAGGAATGGGTGTGAAACCAATGCTGGATCCTGGAATGCTAAACATTTCTGAAAACTAGACAAAATTCTGAATTCAGCAAGGGGTAATTTGTGTAGATCCTACAAGGTTTTCCTACAGAAAATAACAGCTGAAATAAAAAAATATTGAAATTGAGCTGAAAACAACAGCCATTTTTCTTTATGTTTTACTCTGTAACTTTTTCCTGCGATGTCAGATTTCTGAAAGCAATATACCGTTTTGTCTGCTGGACTCTTCTGGTTGCGGGGATATAAAGGGCTTGTAGGTTCATCAAGAACCCTAGGTACCCAGAGCCAATAAATGAGCTGCACCCTGCAGTTGGTTTTCATTCTATACTGGGTATACAGCAATTCATTTGCTGAAATATGAAGAGTGAAAAAGAGGTATCAAGAAAACCTTTCCATTTCCAAAATGGGATCAAGATAAGGTTTTGAGGAGCAGTGGTTATTTGCACATCGCTGAATTCCGAAGTGCCCATGCTAGCATGTGAATTGCAGGGCATTTCTCAAATAGACGTCTTTTTTACACACTCTCTTATATTTGGAAGGAAAAAATGTAGAGAAAGATAAGGGGCAATAACACTTGTTTTACTATTCTATGTTCCCCCAAGTCTCCCGATAAAAATGATACCTCACTTGTGTGGGTAGGCCTAGTGCCCGCGACAGGAAATGCCCCAAAACACAACATGGACACATCCTATTTTTTTTACAGAAAACAGAGCTGTTTTTTTCAAAGTGCCTACCTGTAGATTTTGGCCTCTAGCTCAGCCAACACCTAGGGAAACCTACTAAACCTGTGCATTTCTGAAAACTAGAGACCTAGGGGAATCCAAGGAGGGGTGACTTGTGGGGCTCGGACCAGGTTCTCTTACCCAGAATCCTTTGCAAACCTCAAAAAGTGGCTAAAAAAACAAGTTTTCCTCACATTTCGGTGACAGAAAGTTCTGGAATCTGAGAGGAGCCACAAATTTCCTTCCACCCAGCGTTCCCCCAAGTCTCCCGATAAAAATGATACCTCACTTGTGTGGGTAGGCCTAGCGCTCGCGACAGGAAACGCCCCAAAGCGCAACGTGGACACATCCAAATTTTTTGAAGAAAACAGAGGTGTTTTTTGCAAAGTGCCTACCTGTAGATTTTGGCCTCTAGCTCAGCCGGCACCTAGGGAAACCTACCAAAACTGTGCATTTCTGAAAACTAGAGACCTAGGGGAATCCAAGGAGGGGTGGCTTGTGGGGCTCGGACCAGGTTCTGTTACCCAGAATCCTTTGCAAACCTCAAAAAGTGGCTAAAAAAACAAGTTTTCCTCACATTTCGGTGACAGAAAGTTCTGGAATCTGAGAGGAACCACAAATTTCCTTCCACCCAGCATTCCCCCAATTCTCCCGATAACAATGATACCTCACTTGTGTGGGTAGGCCTAGCGCTCGCGACAGGAAACGCCCCAAAGCGCAACGTGGACACATCCAAATTTTTCGAAGAAAACAGAGGTGTTTTTTGCAAAGTGCCTACCTGTAGATTTTGGCCTCTAGCTCAGCCGGCACCTATGGAACCCTACCAAACCTGTGCATTTCTGAAAACTAGAGACCTAGGGAAATCCAAGGAGGGGTGACTTGCGGGGCTCGGACCAGGTTCTGTTACCCAGAATCCTTTGCAAACCTCAAAAAGTGGCTAAAAAAACAAGTTTTCCTCACATTTCGGTGACAGAAAGTTCTGGAATCTGAGAGGACCCACAAATTTCCTTCCACCCAGCGTTCCCTAAAGTCTCCCGATAAAAATGATACCTCACTTGTGTGGGTAGGCCTAGCGCCCGCGACAGGAAACGCCCCAAAGCGCAACGTGGACACACACAAATTTGTGGAAGAAAACAGAGGTGTTTTTTGCGAAGTGCCTACCTGTAGATTTTGGCCTCTAGCTCAGCCGGCACCTAGGGAAACCTACCAAACCTGTGCATTTCTGAAAACTAGAGACCTAGGGGATTCCAAGGAGGGGTGACTTGCGGGGTTCGGACCAGGTTCTGTTAACCAGAATCCTTTGCAAACCTCAAAAAGTGGCTAAAAAAACAGGTTTTCCTCACATTTCGGTGACAGAAAGTTCTGGAATCTGAGAGGAGCCACAAATTTCCTTCCACGCAGCGTTCCCCCAAGTCTACCGATAAAAATTATACCTCACTTGTGTGGGTAGGCCTAGCGCCCGCGTCAGGAAACGCCCCAAAGCGCAACGTGGACACATACAAATTTTTGGAAGAAAACAGAGGTGTTTTTTGCGAAGTGGCTACCTGTAGATTTTGGCCTCTAGCTCAGCCGGCACCTAGGGAAACCTACCAAACCTGTGCATTTCTGAAAACTAGAGACCTAGGGGAATCCAAGGAGGGGTGACTTGCGAGGCTTGGACCAGGTTCTGTTACCCAGAATCCTTTGCAAACCTCAAAAAGTGGCTAAAAAAACAAGTTTTCCTCACATTTCGGTGACAGAAAGTTCTGGAATCTGAGAGGAGCCACAAATTTCCTTCCACCCAGAGTTCCCCCAAGTCTCCCGATAAAAATGATACCTCACTTGTGTGGGTAGGCCTAGCGCCCGCGACAGGAAACGCCCCAAAGCGCAACGTGGACACATACAAATTTTTGGAAGAAAACAGAGGTGTTTTTTGCGAAGTGCCTACCTGTAGATTTTGGCCTCTAGCTCAGCCGGCACCTAGGGAAACCTACCAAACCTGTGCATTTCTGAAAACTAGAGACCTAGGGGATTCCAAGGAGGGGTGACTTGCGGGGCTCGGACCAGGTTCTGTTACCCAGAATCCTTTGCAAACCTCAAAAAGAGGCTACAAAAACAAGTTTTCCTCACATTTCGGTGACAGAAAGTTCTGGAATCTGAGAGGAGCCACAAACTTCCTTCCACCCAGCGTTCCCCCAAGTCTCCCGATAAAAATGATACCTCACTTGTGTGGGTAGGCCTTGCGCCCGCGACAGGAAACGCCCCAAAGCGCAACGTGGACACATACAAATTTTTGGAAGAAAACAGAGGTGTTTTTTGCGAAGTGCCTACCTGTAGATTTTGGCCTCTAGCTCAGCCGGCACCTAGGGAAACCTACCAAACCTGCGCATTTCTGAAAACTAGAGACCTAGGGGAATCCAAGGAGGGGTGACTTGCGGGGCTCGGACCAGGTTCTGTTACCCAGAATCCTTTGCAAACCTCAAAAAGTGACTAAAAAAACAAGTTTTCCTCACATTTCGGTGACAGAAAGTTCTGGAATCTGAGAGGAGCCACAAATTTCCTTCCACCCAGCGTTCCCCCAAGTCTCCCGATAAAAATGATACCTCACTTGTGTGGGTAGGCCTAGCGCCCGCAACAGGAATGGATCACACAAGGGTCAATGGTAGTTATTGCTTGAGGTCTACTGTTAACCCTGGAGTGATTCATTCCTGAAGCATGCACTAGGCGCAGGCACACAAGCGGGGTTGTGTTTTTATCAGGACAAGTGGGGAAACACTGGGTGGTAGGAATTTTGAGGATCCCTGCAGATCCCTGGACTTCTGCTTATTGAAATGCAAGGAAATGTGTTTTTTAAGCACATAATGTAATTTCAAGGGGATTCTGGGTGAAGGAAAACTGGTGAGAGCCATGCAAGTCCTGCACCCTTGGACTCCCCTGGTACTAGTTTGTTAAAGTTAACCCACCACTCACACTGGTTGGTTTTAGCACCACCAGAAATTATGGTTTCAAAGCATGATTACTTATCAAAGTATCTGAATATTGAAACCAAGCCTTCTGAAGGTGGGCCATAAAGCCGCGTCCAGGCACCAACCTCTTTATGGTCTATTCACACGCCATTCACGCACAACAAACAACCCTTTCATATCGCCAGCCACGGGCCCAATCCAATCAATCACTCCACTCACATTAACTTACCGCTGCCAGACAAGGGCCCATCACATTCACACGCCACAGAACGGAATAAGTTTGACTACATTTTACCACCTGTCAAGTAACTGCCTCCTTCTTCCTTAACATTAAAAAAAATGCATGCGTAACAAACCTTTACTAATGACTCCTGTGACAGCCACCTGAGGCTCAGGAAGACATGTTTTTGATGCGCCTTTAACGCACTCTCTGCGCTAAATCCAACTCCTTCCAGTTTGTGGATGCAAGTTGGGGGTGTCCGAGTATGCCGTACAAAGCGATTCCTCGAACTGAGTGTGCATATCTACCTTTGAAACTAAGGGAGACATGCTGGGGATTTCTCATGCTGTTACCTAAAAAGAAGGTCATAGGCTACCTGCCTCCTTCTTCCTTAACATTACCAAATGCATGTGTAACAAACCTTTACTAATGACTCCTGTGACAGCCACCGGAGGCTCAGGAAGACATGTTTTTCATGCGCCTTTAACGCACTCTCTGTGCTAAATCCAACTCCTTCCAGTTTGTGGATGCAAGTTGGGGGTGTCCGAGTATGCCGTACAAAGCGATTCCTCGAACTGAGTGAGCATATCTACCTTTGAAACTAAGGGAGACATGCTGGGGATTTCTCATGATGTTCCCTAAAGAGAAGGTCATAGGCTATGGAAAAGGGTAGTGTTTGGTACATAGGGGAGTCCATGAGAACGTAGCATATGTCCCAGCCAACATTATGTGCAGTGATGTGACTATAATGCACTTATACAGCAAACTGAACATCTACTAAGTTCTGATGGAGGATGAACATGAAAAGCAGGTCAAACACTGACCTATACAAGTCATTCTCCTTCAGTGCTGGGATGGCACCAATGGGTTTGAATCCATAGGTGTAGATGATGTACATCTGTACTACCTTTACTATCTGCCTTCTACCTATGCAATAACCCTGTGAAGGCACTCCTACCATAAGCTTTCCTTACCCATCCATGTCTCTGTTCTCATCAGAGTCCTGGCTAATCCTGTATAATAGCCAAGTGAACCTATACTAGTTTGTGGAAGCAAGTTGGGGGCTTCCAAGTATGCCCTACAAAGTGATTCCTCGAACTGAGAGAGCATATCTACTGTTGAAAGTAAGGTAGACATGCAGGGGAAGAAAGGGTACTCCATGGCAATGTGGCATATGTTCTGTCCACTAGTATATGCAGTAGGGAGAAGAAAATGCATGTTAATTGAACAGAACACCGACCACGCCAAAAGGAAGTCCATGATGAAGTAAAATTCTGTGGCTCCTTGCCTAACGAAGCAGTGGCCCATGGACGTTCGGTATCCATGCACTGCCACTGAAAGGATTACCCAACAGCAGCTCAACCTCAGTCGATTTCCCAGAACTTTGCTTTAGTATGATACAACGTAAAGCAAGTACGGATACAGAGGCCTGGTTGTGATGGACACTGGGGACAGTAATACCGACTCTCCTGCCGCTTTCCATGCTTTGAGCACACTTTACAGCGACGACATGGACGATCCTTTTTGGGTGTTTTAGGTATGCGATCAGCAAAGTGTCGCTCCTGCAGCCTTGCCACATCCTCCAGAACATATGAGGTGGAGGCTGCTGCTTCTTCTGTAACAGCAGTGAGGCTTTCAATTACAGACAACTGGAAGTCAAGGAAAGTCATGAGTCTTCCTGTTGTTGTCTGACGGTAAACAACATACGCATTATATGTTGCCATCTGAATCAGGTGGGTAAACAGTTTCTTGTACCCAGTGCGAGTTTTACGACACGCATTGTATGGTTGAAGAACCTGGTCGTTCTTGTCCACTCCACCCATGTACTTATTGTAATCGAGTATACAGATGGGCTTGTGGACTTCGGCCATCTGACCCCAAACCGTGATGGGAGAAGTGCTCTCATCATGAATTGTAGTGAGCACGTATACATCACGTCTATCTAGGAACTTGACTGCGAGCAGTTCGTTAGAACGCAATGCAGTACTCTGTGATTTCTGGAGCTTCTTGCAAACAAGCTCCCGCGGGAATCCTTTGCGGTTACAACGAACTGTACCGCAGGCCACAGTGCCAGCTTTGTAGAGCTCACTGAACAGCTCTACTCCTGTATAGAAATTGTCCACATAAAGGTTATAACCTTTGTGAAGAAGTGGCTGGACAAGTTCCCATACAATCTTACCTGTGACCCCTAACACAGGAGGGCAACCTACAGGGTTTAGGGTAGAATCCTTCCCTGTATACTCTCTCAGGCTGTACACATAGCCAGTAGAGCTCTCACACAGCATGTACAGCTTTATGCCATAGCGAGCTCTTTTGCTCGCAATGTACTGTCTGAAAAGCAGCCGTCCTTTGTACAGGATCAAGGACTCATCGACTGCTATATTCTTTCCAGGAGTATATATCTCTGGAAACCTGGCAGACAAATGTTCCACGACAGGCCGAATTTTGAACAACCTGTCATGATCTGGATGGTCCCGGGGCAATGCAGCAGAATTGTCATTGAAATGCAGCATGCGCTGCAGTAGCAAAAAACGATCTCTGCTCATGTATGGTGCGAAGATGGGAGTTACCCAAACCGTGCGAGTCGTCCAGTAGGACTGCAAGGTGGGTTTCTGTACTAACCCCATTTTGAGCGTAAGGCCCAAAAATATCTTCAACTCCGCCAGCGAAGTGGGAGTCTACTGGCGTGCCCTAGAACGGGGCCCTAGAGTGCCTCCGCGCTCCCTCAGAAATTGGTCTGCACGCAAATTTGTTTGCTGCACAACTTTCTGAAGAAAGTCAACATCCAAAAACAGATAGATGTAGTCGACTGGCAAAAAGTTAGCTGTATCGACTTTACATCCAGCGTCACCAGTAAAAGGTGGAATTTGGGGCTGAACCAAACAGGGGGGCTGCCAAGAGAGCACTCTCTCTGTGCTTGCGGTAGCAAGCACGTGCTCTCTGGGTTCGGCTAACCCAATGTGGTCCCGCTGCCCCGAATGTGCTTGCGAAGGGACAGCACGGATGTCGTCATTGTCTCCTTCAGACTCACTGGAAGAGGTGTCGTCAGATGGGACTCCGCCGACTGAAAAATCACTCCCAGAATCTGCCCCATTGTCCTCTCCCTCAGATGCTGTCTCAGTGTCTGCTGTCTCAGTCTCTGAGCCTACATCAGAACTGTCCTCCATAACCCGAGCTAGGGCTTGATCAGCAGTCATCCAACGAGACGCCATCTCTGCAACTGGCTAAACTGTCCCTCTAAATTACTAGCCTACGTAGAAGGCAGATAGTCACAAAATTGCGTGTGCGTATGTTTGTTGTGTACAACAGGAAATGTCGTCACCTTACCTTCGCTTCTTCTCCAATTCTGCAGATTTTCTAAAAACACTGAAAAAAACAAAAAAAGAATGTATTACTTCACCTTACCACACACCCTGTGCAACAGTCATTTTTGGTGCTCTGCCTCCCATTACCTCCTCTTCTAATTCCCTCAGTACTACCCAGCAAAAGTGCCACTCATATCTCCATAGTCCCCCTGGCATTACATTTGTTTTAAAGCGCAGGTAACGCTTGCCTTTACTAATCCACTCAGCTACTTTATGGCAACTGCCACTACAGAAAAGACATGCATGCATGCATATATATATATATATATATATATATATATATATATATATATATATATATATTGTGTGAACAAGATTCTCACCCCACTACACGAGGTTCAAATTGACATCTTTTATTGCAAGCAACAGCCACGTACGCGTTTCGACTCTCAAGGATTCTTGATCACAGTAAATGAGTCCCTCTTTTCTTTCATTGTTTATACTTGCGATAAAACATGTCAATTTGAACCTCGTGGAGTGCGGTGAGATTCTTGTTCACAAAATATTTCCGAGGTTGCTCTCCTCCATCACTGAGCACCGGCAGTGGAGTGCACTGCGCAACAGTCTTTTTAACCAATTTGTGTTGCATATATATATATATATATATATATATATATATATATATATATATATATATATATATATATATGTTTAGAAACAAAGTGGTTGAAGGGTTGCTGGCCGCCACACTCCACTGCCGGTGCCCAGTGACAGAGAAGACCAATCTAGAAATTATCTAATGCCGAAAAATGTCACCGCACTCCACGAAGTACAAATAAAAGTGTATTTTATTGCAGTCAATAACCACCAACGTGTTTCAACTCACCAAGGAGTCTTGATCACAGTCCTCGTGGAGTGCGGTGAAATTGTTCACCATTATAAAACAACACACACAAGAATAACAAGCATTTACAATGTAATGGGTCTCGCATCTGCTCGAGTTAGAGCTATTAGCGTTATAAACTCCTAACCCAACTTTTCTTGCCACATAAATTGATAATTGAAAGTTAAACTCTTTCACATAAGAGAGCCGATTCACAGCGCCACGGCCACCATGAGCATCATGTGAAGAGTTACACAAAAGGAAAAGAAGTTCGCTCGCAGTTAAACATAACTGCAAAAGTGCACTTAGCCTTGTACCAGGGGCGATGGCCAAGGCGGTAACAAAACCTCCCCAAGGAGGGACAAAGGTAAATCATTTTCCAATGTCATCAAAGGATTTTTGAAGGGCAAGCCCACGAACGAGTGGTAGTGATGGGCGTGAGGTGGGCGTTGTTAGAAGCCCAGATACACACCAACAAGTCAGAAAAGCAGCACATGGACGCTGCAATGCTTGTCCTGAAAATATATATATATATATATATATATATATATATATATATCTATATATATCTATATATATATGTGTATACATATATACACATATATATGAGAGAGAGAGAGAAAGAAAACACAACACTCATGTCACAAACCTTTTTTTTATACATGTGTGCTTGCCCTTGCCAAAGCACACATGTATAAAATTGGCCCCATTGATGGTCACCCTAAGGGCTGACCAACAATTTTTTTTAAATTTTTTTTTTTACCCTGGGGGGGCGATTGGCCCCCCCAGGCAAAACTACATGTTTTTCCCCCCCCCTGGGGTCGGCCCGTGTTCCAAGGGCCGACCCCGCCATTTTTTTTTTATTTAGTTTTTTTTTTAATTGTGGGGGGCGCGATCGCCCCCCAAAACTGTGTAAATTATTAATTATTGCCCCCGGGGGGGGGCGGCCCGTTTACGAGGGGGCCGACCCCCCCAAAGAAGATCCCTGGTGCCTAGGGGCGTTTCCTGGCCGTGGATCGCAGCCGCGCTGCGATCCACGGCCAGGAAACGGTGCCAGGGAGGCATCGATGGAAAGGGGAGAGCCTCCCCTTTCCATCGATGCCTCCCTGGCATCTGGGGAGGCCGTTTTGGCCTTTTTTTCCCCACCGGAAAAGAGAGAACGCTTACCTGCTTCTCTCCTTCTACGTGGGCAAAAACTGCACATGGACGCTGCAATGCTTGTCCTGAAAAAAAAAAAAAATATATATATATATATATGTCTATATATATATATATCTATATATATTTATATATATGTGTATACATATATACACATATATATGAGAGAGAGAGAGAGAAAGAAAACAAGACACTGAAGTCACAAATCTTTTTTTTTTATTATACATGTGTGCTTGCCCTTGGAAAAGCACACATGTATAAAAAAAAAATGGCCCCATTGATGGTCACCCTAAGGGCTAACCACCAACTTTTTATTTTTTTCTTTCTTTTTTTAACCTGGGGGGGCGATCGGCCCCCCCAGGCAAAACTACACGTTTGTTTTTCCCCCCTAGGTGCGTTTGCTGGCCGTGGATCGCAGCCGCGCTGCGATCCACGGCCAGGAAACGGTGCCAGGGAGGCATCGATGGAAAGGGGAGAGCCTCCCCTTTCCATCGATGCCTCCCTGGCATCTGGGGAGGCCGTTTTGGCCTTTTTTTCCCCACCGGAAAAGGAGAGAACGCTTACCTGCTTCTCTCCTTCTCCGGTGGGGAAAAACTGTGACGTCAGCGCGCCTCATGGCGCGCTGACGTCATAAGGGGGCGGGAGGGGGATGGGATGGAGACGCGGAAGCTCTTCCGCGTCTCCTACCGTAAAAAAAAAAATAATAAAATCCTCCGGTGCATCGCACCGGAGGATTTTTAACCCCCTCCCTGGTGTCGGCCACTGGTCGTGACCCGCACCAGGGAGGGTGTGTGGGCGTCGGCCAGTGGCCGACGCCCGCACCAAAGGGGTTAATACGAAAAGCTTGCAATATATTGTGTGATGAAGCTACATAGAAAATGTGTTAACGTAGAAAGTAATGCACGTGTTGAAATGTGCCCACGGGGAGTGGCTTCCAATGTATACGAAGACTAATGAATTAATATGGAATAATGTCTGAATTTGTATTAGTATATCATAGTTAGAGTTGTGTGTTAAGAGTTTGCTTTATTAAATCAGAGGGCCTTAGCTTAGCGAGGGTGTGGGCCTAGCTGCCTGGCCTCATATTGAATTGGCTGAATTGTATTTTCTAACGTGTAATGTGCTGTTTTCCTGAAGGACACAAAGCTGTATTTTATGGGAAGCTGTTCATGTCAAAATTACAGCTCCCTATATAGGACACCTCCTGGAATGCATAGCGTGTTGCAAAATGAATATGACATACCCCAGAATGAATGTACTATGTGTCAAAATAAATATATACCTGGCAGAGTGAATCTGACTTGAACCAAAAAAAATATGAAAGCAGGCAAAGTGAATATGCTACTTAGTGATGATTATGAATAACTCACACTCAGAATTGAATAAGAGATATACTGAAATATATATAAATCATACTGAAATAAATATGTCCCTCACTGTAAATAATAAAGCAATCACTGAAACACATACAATATTTGTCAAAAAGAATGATACATTTCTTGAAATGACTGACATATGCCAAGAGGAATATGGCACACATTGGAATGAATATGACAGCTTGAAACGAATATAAGGTACTGAAATGAAAATGCAGTATTCTGAAAGGAATATAATGTGCAATGAACATTACATTAAAAAAAAAAAATGAAAATGGTTTACATTGAAAGTAATATGATACACATTGACATGATTATAATATGTGTTGCAATTGGGATGAGTCATGTTAAAATCAATATAATGCGTTAATATGAATGAGGCATCTACTGAAAGGAATATGACACATGCTAAGATGAATATGACATGAAATCAATATGAGCCCTTTTGAAATTAATTCAACATGCCTTAAACTGAGTAAGACCAATGCTGACATTAAAATGAAGCTTGTCAAAATGAATGTTATGCTTTGAAATCAATATGATACACAGCAACATGAATATTGTATATATTGAAATGAATTTGACCTATTTTGAAATGGATATGACCCATATTAAAATTATAATGTCAGGTGTTAAGATGAATATGACATCCACTGACACAAATATGCCATTCATTTAAAGCAGTATGACACATGTTAAGATTTATATGAACCATTTTCAAATGAATATGATATCTGATGAAGTTGACATGACCCATATCAAAATGAATATGACATTCATTAAAATTAATATGACACTTATTGAAATGGATATGAAACTATATGAGATAAATAAAGCATGGTTTGAAATGAATAAAACACATATCGAAATAAACACAAGCCATGTGTAAATTAAAATGCTCACTGTTTAAATATGGCTAGCCTTGAATCATTGTTGATTTGCTTTAAAATTAACAGTACATGTTGAAATTAATATTACATATTCTGAAAGAATATGATATGAACACAAATTAACTAAAATAAATATATGTTTTCAACTATGTGCTACATTTAGTTTTTGCCAGCTTTTGGACCCTGAGCACTTTACCACTGCTGACCACTGCTAAAGTGCAAGTGCTCTCTGTCTAAACCAACCTGATGATTGGTTTATCTATGGTTGGCATAGTTGTTTTACCCATAAGTCCCTAGTATAGTGCAACATGTGTGTCCAGGACCTGTACCTCAAATGCTACCAATGGGCCTGCAGCACTGATTGTGCCACCCACATGAGTAGCCCTGTCAACATGTTTCAGACCTGCTACTGCAGTGTCTGTGTGTGCAGTTTTAAACTGCCATTTCAACCTGGCAAGGGCACCCACTTGCCAGGCCCAAAGCTTCCCTTTTACTACATGTAAGGTACCCCTAAGGTAGGCCCAAGGCAGCCTCATGGGCAGGGTGCAGTGTATTTAAAAGGTAGGACATTTACTGGGGTATTTGACATGTCCTGAGAATGAAATACTGCTGTAGGAAAGTACCATCTTCCTTGGCATGCTACCCCCATTTTTACCTGTATGTCAGTATGTTTTTGCCTGTCTCACTTGGATCCTGCTGGTCAGGACCCCAGTGCTCATAGTTTATGGCCTAATGTGTGTGTCTGTATAGTGCTTGACTGTGCCACTGAGGATCTGCTAACCAGAACCTCAGTGCTTATGCTCTCTCTGCTTTTAAATTTGTCACTGTAGGCTTGTGACTTCATTTACCAATTTCAATTGGCACACTGGACCCCCATAATAAGTCCCTGGTATATGGTACCTAGGTACCCAGGGCATTGGGGTTCCCGGAGATCCATATGGGCTGAAGTATTTCTTTTGCCACCCATAGGGAGCTCAGATGAACTCTTGCACAGGCCTGCCATTGCAGCCTGCGTGAAATAGTGCACACACTATTTCACAGCCATTTTCATTGCACTTAAGTAACTTGTAAGTCACCAATATGTCTAACCCTCACTTGCTGAAGGTTAGGTGCAAAGTTACTAAGTGTGAGGGAACCCTTGCACTACCAAAGGTGCCCCCACGTAGTTCAGGGCCATTTTCCAGGACTTTGTGAGTGCAGGGATGCCATTACACGCGTGCACTACATATAGGTCAATACCTATATGTAGCTTCACAATGGTAACTCCAGATATGGCTATGTAAAATGTCTAAGATCATAGATTCGTCCCCCATTCCAAAATCTGGTATTGGGGAGCCAATTCCATGCATCCTGGGGGTTCCAGCATGGACCCCCAGTACTGCCAAACCAGCTCTCTGAGGCTTGCACTGCAGCTACAGCTGCTGCCACCTCACAGACAGGGTTCTGCCCTCCTGGGGTCTGAGCAGCTCAGTCCCAGGAAGGCAGAACAAAGCATTTCCTCTGAGAGCATGGTGTTACACCCTCTCCCTTTTGAAATAGGTGTTACAGGCTGGGGAGGGGCAGCCTTCCCCAGCCTCTGGAAATGCTTTGAAGGGCACAGATGGTGCCCTCCTTGCATAAACCAGTCTACATCGGTTCAGGGACCCCTTGTCCCCTGCTCTGGCGCGAAACTGGACAAAGAAAAGGGGAGTGACCACTACCCTGTCCATCACCACCCCAGGGGTGGTGCCCAGAGCTCGTCCAGTGTGTCCCAGACTTCAGCCTTCTTGCTTTGCAAGATGTGGGGGCACTCTGGAGGGCTCTGAGTATCCAGTGGCAGCAGTTGACGTCAGAGACCCATCCCGATAGGTCCTTACCTGATGAGGTAGCCAATCCCCCTCTCAGTGCTATTTATGGTCTCTCCTGTGGGTTCCCTTCAGATTCGGCTTGCAAGTTTTCTTCAGCAATCCTATGCAACTACTATTTCACCCTCTGACCTCGGATCAACCGCAGACTGCTCCGGGAACCGCTGTAACAGCAACAAAGTATCCACAAGGGATACTTTTCTTCTGCAACTTCAGCTTCAGCCAGCAACTACACCAGTTTCCACGGTGTGCATGCTCTGGGGACTTCCTGTCTTCATCCTGCACAAGAAGGACCGAAGAAATCTCCGGTGGGATGACAGAGTCACTTCCCTGCTCACGCAGGCACCTTCCAAGATGACGACCAGTACCCTTGGACTCCTCTCACAGCGACGAGCTTGCTCCTAAGAACACAGAGGGTGGACCCCATTGCCATAGGCTGTCCTGAGGTCCTGCTGACGCAGTTTGGAGGAGGTAGGACCTTGCCTTCTCTGAGAGTGATGGTACCCCTATGTACTGCGTCTTCTTCACCTCCTGAGGCCTCTGTGCACTATTTGCAGAATTCCTTTGTCCTTGTGCACAGCCTGGCCCAGGTCCCCAGCACTCCATCCTGTGACGCTCAACTAGCTGAGTTGTTCTCTTTGTAGGTTAGAAACATATGTTTAAAGGAGTGTTTTGTGGTACAGGTACATACCATCGAAACCTACTCTGAAGTGACATGAGTCTGCATTTGCTAGGCCACATGTCCACACATGCACATTTAATTGTCACTCAAGTATAAGGGTGAAGTCTGTACTATGATAGTTGCCTGTAGGGACTGAATGCATTGAGTCAGTGTTGCAGAGTGTAAATGTGTTTGTCCAGTCAGGCCTAACGAGTTTACCCTTCAGAAACCATATTGCTGTGTGGTGTTTCATTGTGGCTGACATCACAGTACATGTTGCTGGAGCATTGAATACCTGATGTCATTAGGCTTGCTTAGTCATTGTAGGCCTTGAGCAGGGTAGTGAGTTAGTCTGCAGATCCAAAAGTGTGTAGTCATGTCCCTGTACTTATTGGCATGTGCTTCACACTTGTGGTGTGTTGATAAATTGCCCATTTTATGCTTGGTGTTTCTGATGTGTGTGACACAACCATTTGAGCACAAACTTGTGTTTGTAATCACTTAATTTGTCTCTTGCATCCATATAGGTAAACACCCATCAAAAGAAGGAGATTTGGAGAGCCATCGCCCAGGAGGTGCAGACCCTGGGGTTCCATAGCCGGCAAAGTGCCAACTGTTGCAAGAGGTGGAAGGACCTGAGGTGCTGGGCCAGAAGATCTTAGAGATTCAGATAGGGCTGTCTTCCCAACGTGGGGGGGCACACCTCGAAGCATGATCTCCCTAGGGGCCCGCATTCTGGCTGTAGCATACCCGGACCTTGATGGGCATTTGCAGGGAGCACAGCAGCCACAATGAGTACAGGACATATTACTGCCTGTCACACAGCCAGGTTAATGAGTTAGGTTCTGACATCTCCTCCTGATGACTGGGGGTGGACCATGTGTGACACACAATATGAGTAACTGTTTGTGAAGATATGTAATTTGGTGCATATTGATGTGCCTTGCCTAGTAGCCCAGGGACCTAGGTCACAACTGAGTACAATCCACAAAACAATTGCTCTCTGAGGACAACACATTGCTTTGTACAGTGATCAATCAAGGAAGGTTTGTTGTTGTAGTGGGTCTAAATTCTACTCAACAGACCACTACTCCTCAGTGTTACAGTCCAAAGAAAAAGAAGTGATGGATCACTGTCCTCAGCCATGTGTCTGGTTAAGTGAGTAAATTGGCATCTGCTCCCAGGAGGCCACTTGTTTTCAGTGTGTGATGAGTGCTGGTGCCTCACTACTATCTGACATGTGAAGGTGGCATCACACATTGGTATGTGGGTGCAGCTACAGATCAAAACTTTCCCTTGGTAAGTGGGGAATGTCCATTGACATGATTTATGTCCCTGTTTCACTGTTGCCAAAATTCCTTGTGCTGACATGTTAGCATATGTCCCATTCTCTTTGAACAAAATGTGTACACTGCTGTTTCATGCTTCGTCTACCTGTGTTCACAGGAAGATTTCTGTATTCCCTCACATATAGTTGCATGAAAACCTGTCTGTGGAATTGTACATATGCAATGGGGCTACATTGTATGTGTTGCCACAGACAGGAGTGTGTCACAATTGATTGTTGGCTCACACATACTCTCATCTGTCATTGCATGTCATTTGGCATGTACAACTTCAGTAGCAATGAGAGATATGACATGTAGGACTAGAGTTTTTACACACAATGTCCATTTCCATGCCATTGATGTGGCATCAAGTGGAGAAGTGCCCTGCACATGTGAAATGGGAAAGATTTGTTGCCTTACTGTTGGCACACATCATGGAGTGACTTGCAGTTTTGTTGGAATCACGTGTGGTTGGGTAGAACCATTTATCCACGGACATCTGGGTTTCCAGGACCAAAAGGGAGACGGTGATGTGGCTTCCCACTGGGCAACATGTCCAGGGCCTTCTACAAGTTCTTGTAAATCCCTGGGCCTCTCCAATATACAAAGAACTAATGGCTTCTATTGATGCAATCAGAGTTTGTGATTGTACGGGGTGCCATATAGTAGTGGTGATTTTCCGGGATCTAGCTGTTTCATTGTGTTATGTATTTTAGCAACATATCTCCCTTTCAATTGCACATTTTGACTACAGTGTACATTTCCATGCCAAATATGTAGTAAATTGGAACAACATTAGTACTACCTCCATGACACAACTAGGACAATTTACACATGGTGAAGTGTGCATTGTTGACATGTTTCCAGTGTGACGTGAGTATTTCCATGTCACCTTCTTCAGGATACTGTACTGCTGTCAGCAACATGGCAGGATTTGGAGCATAATTTCTTATTGTTGTGTTATTGAGTATGTGACAAATAGATGTCTGCATGACCTTTTGTGGGATCTGTTGGAATGAAATTGGCGTTGGCCTAATATTGTATGACAACAGGTAACAGGTATGCTCCATGAGGCAATGCATAGAAGGTGATATGGTCTTCTACTTGTTCAATAGTTATTATGATTGCACAACTTCACCCATGCAATTGGAGATCTGAGATCTGCTTTTTCTGTGGGCAACTGTTGACAGATCATATGACATACCTGCATATGAATGATTCATGTAGGAGCCACCTTGAAGTAGTTTGTTGGCCTACTTGACATCATGGTACTGTTTGTAAATCACAGCTTTTGTTCAGGTGTGATCAGGAACATGTGGAGACCCTTTTCCCCTTTGTATTTGGAGCATCATCCCAGGCAAGTGAAGGAGACAGGGCAAAACCAAGTGGGGAAGCATCTGGCCACGGTACCTCCAGTCATGACACCACTGACACGGAGGGACCCAGTGGCCCAGAAGGTGAGGGGAGTACCACTAAGGACACAGGATCAACCTCGTCATCTTTAGATTCTACCTCCAGTGGCCACTCCCTAGTGGTGGGGGACCCATCAGGACCTGTTCCTGTACCATCCTTGTCCGCCACCCCCAGTACTAGCACCACCCTTCCTCTTTGCTCCCCACCCAGTTGGCAATGCCCACTCACCTAAGACGGTGGGCGTCTCCTTGCCCTAGGTACCTCAGTGCCAGCTCCTGTTACTCCTGCTGCCCTGAGTGAGAAGGCTATTGACCTCCTGAGGAGTATCAGGAGGTCAAAAGCCTTCTGTGGGGCAGACTGCCTTTGTGAATACCATCCAGGGGTTGGTAAGCCAACTTCAGACAAATGCTTTCCTGGAAGACATTCATAGTGACATGTCAATCAATCAATCAATCAATCAGGAATTTGTAAAGCGCACTACTCACCTGTGAGGGTCTCAAGGCTTGAGGAGGGGAGAGGAGAAAGGGGGAGTGTTCCTACTGCTCAAACAGCCAGGTCTTGAGAGGTTTCCTGGAGGTAAGGAGGTCTTTGGTCTGGTGCAGGTGCAGGTGGGTTGGAGGAATGTTCCAGGTTTTGGTGGCGAGGTGCGAGAATGATCTACCGCTGGTTGTAGTTCTGTGGACGCGTGGGACGCTTGCGAGGGAGAGGTCGACGGAGCGGAGATGGCGGGTTGGGGTGTAGATTTGGCTTGCAAGTTTCCACCAGGAATTCTCTGCAACTCCTGCTTCATCCTCTGACCTCGGATCAACTGCAGACTGCTCCAGGAACCGCTGTAACTGCAACAAAGTATCCAGAAAGGTTACTGCGACTCTACAACTTCAGCTCCAGCCAGCAACTGCAACAGTTTCCATGGTGTGCACACTCTGGGGACTCCCTGTATTCACCCTGCACCAGAAGGACCGAAGAAATCTCCAGTGGAGTGGCAGAGTCACTTCCCTGCTCCAGCAGGCACCTTCTAAGATGACGACAGTTTCTCTGGGACACCTCTCCTGATGACAAGCATGCTCCTTGGAACACAGGTGGTGGACCCCTTTGACACAGACTGTCCTAAGATCCAGCTGTTCAAAATTCAAGGAGGTAAGAGCTTGCCTTCCCCGTTTGCAACAGTACCCCTGTGCACCACATCATCTTCACCTCCTGAGGCCTCTGTGCACTATTTGCATGAATCCTTCATGTATAGCCTGGCCCATGTCCCTAACACTCTATCCTGTGACACTCAACTCGCTGAGTTGTTCTCCGGCGGCGTGGGACCTTCTTTTTTAGTGCTGCAGCAACCGGAATTTGCACCATCTTTGTCCCTGTGTCCTGGGACCGCTGTGGGTGCTGACCGGTCATCTGTGGGTTCCCTCCAGTAATGGGAGCCCCTTCTGCCTCCTCAGTCTGTGTTGGGGCCCCGAGGTCCCTCCTGGGTCCAGGCAGCGCCATTTTGACACAATCCGCGACATTGCTTGAACCAAGGCTTGTTGGACCAATCCAGCGCTACAACTCGCCTGCATCCAACATCTCCACGTGGGACATCCTTTGAATCATGCAGGACCCCACAGCCATCTTCTTTGATGCTCTTCTGCAGACTTCTTCCAACCAGAGAATTCTCTTTTCCACCATCTTCTAGGTTGGCAGGGGCTCCTGTCCTTCCTGGAATCTTCTGCGACTTCTGGACTTGGTCTCCTCTCTTTACAGGTCTTCAGGTCCAGGAATCCACCATTTGTTGCTTGCAGTCTTGCTTGGTTCTTGCAATAACTCTATTCACGACTTTTAGTGTGTCCTAAGGAAACTTGCAGTACTTTACTCCTACTTTCCTGGGCTCTGGGGTGGGGTATTTTACCAACCTTTGTGGTTTTCTTACACTCCCAGTGCCCCTCTACACACTACACTTGCCTAGGGGGGAATTTGTGATTCACATTCCACTTTCTTAGTATATGGTTTGTGTTGCCCCAAGGCCTATTTCTTCCTATTGCATTCTATGGTATTTTCTATTGTTTGCACTATCCTATGACTATTTACCTACCTGATTTTGGTGTCTAGTGTATATATTGTGTATAATACTTACCTCCAGAAGGAGTATTGCCTCTAATATAATTTTGGTCTTGTGTCACTAAAATAAAGTACCTTTATTTTTGGTAACACTGAGTATTAGTACTGTGTAACTATAAGTGGTATTGCAGGAGCTTTGCATGTCTCCTAGTTCAGCCTAAGCTGCTCTGCTACAGCTACCTCTATCAGCCTAAGCTGCTAGAACACTACAACATTTAACTAGTAAGGGATAACTGGACCTGGTATAAGGTGTAAGTACCTAAGGTACCCGCTACAAGCCAGGCCAGCCTCCTTCAACAGCTCACAACCTACAGCCCCACACACCTCAGTCACCATACTCCCAGGCACCACCACAACACCCACAGACACATCCACCACATTTGCTGTTGTTTTTTAATATCTGGCTTTGTGAGAAGTGTTGGTCACCCAAGACAAGGATAGATGTTCACTGTATGGGCATGTGGGTGTTGATCCACTTGGGGTGTCATTGCATTGTGTTATGCTTGCTAGGGTAAGTATTTCCTCTTGTCTTGGCTAATGTAAGCATGTATGGTGTAGGTTTGTCCTCTGATATAGATTGTACTTTCTTCTCATGTGCGGGAGCTAGAGTTTTGTTTGTCCACACATGGAGGGTGTTAAATTGTGGTAGCTTCCTTTGGATTTGACTGACCATGTGTCCACTTTGATGTGACATCTAGATGTCTGGAACATGCTGTTGATATTGTATGTGCTTTCTTGACTTGCATTTACACATTCGGCAGCTAGGCATATCACTTGGCTTAAATATTGTTTGTCCCTGAGATACATGAAGGGTCAGTTCCTATGCAAATGCTGTTTTAGAGGCATGTGCAAAGTGAAATGTGTCCATGAATGCTCCTGATGTTGCCATCACTATTATGCAGGTATTGTTTGCATTGTGAGCTTTGGATATTCGTTTCACAACCTATTCTGCATCCCATTGACCTTCCATTGTGTTGCAATGTGGGTGCTGTGTGGGTCCATCGATGAGCAGCACCTGCGGCAGGACATGTGTGTGATGGGCTCCATGGCGGCACAGGTCATGTAACACTGCCTGCAGGTGAGATGCTTCCTTTATGCTTTCCGTTTCCACCTGCTGGGATGTAGTGGTTGGACTGCCACAGTCAAGTTGTCAGTAGGCAACATCATAATCTTTCCATCCGCAACACCGGCTCCGTCGGCCTTTTTGGCCTGCCTCGCCACCACGGTGGTCTGCACTGCCTGGTGGTGCTGGCGGGACTGCGGCAGTCTTTCCCTATGGGACTGCCAGCATCGTAATACTGTGGTCTGACTGCCAAGCAGATGGCGGTCACACCACCGCCATGGTGGGGCACAAACCGCCAAACTCGTAATGCGAACCTTTGAGAATATGTAACAATAATTTCAATATGTAATATTAATTTTAAAGCAAATCCACATAAGTTCAGAGCAAGCCATATTCATTTAAACAGCAGTCATATTCATTTAAACATGCCTTGTGTTCATTTCAATATTTGCCTAATTAATTTCAAAGCATGTTACATTTATCTCACAGTTTCATTTTCATTTAAAAAAGTGTGATATTCATGTTACAGAATGTCATATAACTTTTGATGTCGGCCATATTAATTTCATCAGGTGTTATATTAATTTCAAAGTTGCTCATATTCATCCTAACATGTGTCATATTCCTTTCTATGAATGTCATTTATTGCAATGGATGTCATATTCGCCTTGACACCTGTCATAATAATTTTAACACGGGTCATATCCATTTCAACATAGGTTATATTAATTTCAATATATGCAGTATTTATTTTGCTGTGTATCATATCAATTTCAAAGCACAACATGTTCATTTTGACAAGTTTCATTTTAATTTCAGCATTGGTCATATTCAGTTTAAGACATGTTGAATTCATTTAGGTGGAGCTCATATTTGTTTCAATGCATGTCATATTCATCTTAGCATGTGTCATATTTCTTTCAAGATGCTTCATTCATATTAACACATCTTAATTTTAACATGAATCATATCCATTGCAACATATATCGTAATCATTTCACTATATATCATATCACTTTCAATGCAAGCCATATTCATTGTGATAAATGACATGATAATTTTAACGTTACTCGTATTCATTTTAAAACATGTCAAGGTCATTTCAATGAAGGTCATATTCATTTCAACGTAGGTCATATTCATTTTAGCATGTGTTATATTCTTTTCAATCAATGTTAAGTTTATTTCAATGGATGTCATATTCATATTAACACTTGTCATATTGTTTTTAAGAAGCAACTTATCAATTTTAACATATATCATATTAATTTGAATATGTATCATATTAGTTTGAATATGTGTCATATTAATTTCAAGGCGTGCCATATTCATTTTAACAAATCTCATGTGAATTTCAGCTGTGGTCATACTCATTTGAAGACATGTCAACTTCAATTCAATGGGGTTGCATTAATTTCAACACAAGCCATATACATTTTCAATCATCTCTTATTCATTTCTATGTGTCTAATATTCATTGCCATCTCGGTAGTATTCATTTTAACACAATTCAAATTAATTGCAACATGTTTAGTTTTCATTTCAATGTACATTGTATTAGTTTCAATGTGCATTGTTTTCTTTTCAAGATATAGGGCCTCATTCTGACCCTGGCAGTCTATGACCGCCAGGGTGGAGGCCGGCTGAAGCACCGCCAACAGGCTGGCGGTGCTTCATTTTGTATTCTGACCGCGGCTGTGAAGCCGGTCGCCCTGCCGGGTCCGGCGTTTTTCTGCCGGATTTCCCCCGGCTGGGGGAATCCTCCATGGCGGCGCTGCTTGCAGTGCCGCCATGGGGATTCCGACCCCCTTCTCGCCAGCCTGTTTCTGGCGGTTTTCACCGACAGAAACAGGATGGCGGGAACGGGTGTCGTGGGGCCCCTGGGGGCCCCTGCACTGCCCATGCCACTGGCATGGGCAGTGCAGGGGCCCCCTAACAGGGTCCCATAAAGATTTTCACTATCTGCTTAGCAGACAGTGAAAATCGCGATGGGTGCAACTGCACCCGTCGCACCCCTGCAACTCCGCCGGCTCCATTCGGAGCCGGCTTCCTTGTTGCAGGGCCTTTCCCGCTGGGCCGGCAGGCGCTCTTTTGGCGGTCGCCCGCCGGCCCAGCGGGAAAGCCAGAATGGCATCCGCGGTCTTCTGACCGCGGAGCGGCCATTTGGCGGTTCGCGCCAGGCGGGCGGCTCCTGCCGCCCGCCAGGGTCTGAATGACCCTCATAATGTATTAATTTCAATACTTTATAATATTTTCAATCTGCCATAAAAATTTCAATGTATGTCATGTTTCTCTTGGCATAAGTCAATCATTTCAAGGAATGCCCCATTCTTTTTGGTGAATATTGTATTCGTTTCAGTGATTGCTTTATTGTTTACAGTGAGGGCCATATTAATTTCAGTATGATTTATATATATATTTCAGTATGTTTCTTATTCATTTTGGTGTGTGTGTTATTCATATTAATCACTAAGTAGCATATTCATTCTGCAAGGTTTCATATTTGTTTTGGATCAATTCAGATTCACTCTGCCAGGTATCATAATTATTTTGACACATAGTACATTCATTCTGGTGTGTGTCATATTCATTTTGCAGCATGCTATCCACTTCAGGAGGTATCCAATATGGGGAGCTGTAATTTTGACATGAACGGCTTCCCATAGTATTGTTCCAGGAGTTATGTGTGTGTAACCGTAGTAAATTCTTTCTCATGAGAACCGGCTTGCTCAAGGCGACGTTCTTGCTAGATGCAACAGTGTAATTTGTAACAGGTGCAAGGTTAACCGTACCAGGAGAAGACAATAAAGACACTGACTGGAGCGCAAAGTGTAACATTCTCTACCTGACATTCCAACTGTTGAAGACGTCAATAACTTGGACCAATCCGCGACATGGGAACTGCAAATTGTGGAAAGTTCTAGTAAGGTACTTTACGAATTATTGGATAGAGATAATAATGCACCAAACTTCATCCAATTAGGAATTAGGGAATAGCTAGACAGTTTTGATTTAATGGCGTAACCCGAGGAAAATGACAACACACTTCTTCTTCCACTTCAACGGGGACTCTTACCCTTGCCATTTGCCATTTCTTTGCTATGAGACTTTTGTTAGAGAACTCTTGCCAGTAGCCATAATTTAGTTTAGTTGTCCTGTCACCTTAAACCATCCTTTGTCCATTCTTTGCTTCATGCTAACTTCTCCTCTATCTGAGGGAAGTAATCCATTCTGTAGTTATGCTGTAATGAGACTCTGCCCCGTCCTATCTCTGCTGATAGTGAGTCGACTGATGTCCTGAGGACGAAGACTGACGCTGTTTGCTGATATGCTGGATTAGTAACTATCTGATGCAAATTGTAATTGTCTGTTTGCCTTTTCTTTCTAGATACCAACTGCTATTTGGACAGAGGCCTTAGCTAGATTTTTCCAAATTCGTGTTCACTAAATGCTTGCATGAAGCCCAACATGCTAATGCTAATTTGAGGTTAGTTAAGGTGTTCACTAATATTTTGTGCAAATAGACAAATGACTGAGTTCTTGCTTTGTTGATTCATTTGTAAATGAGACTCTGCTAAATTGATTCGTACAATGATGTGCCTAGATGCTAAATGAAATTAGTAGATGTATTGACTAAAATAGCATTTTGATTATTGATTGGATTGTTTTGGTGTGGATTTATTGCTAATGAGACTAACAGATATGATATTAGATTGTAACCAATAGGGAAATATATATGTGAACTTTGACTAAACTGGTGTGGTTATTTGTGACTGAGAAATCAATGGTGTGTTCAATTATTGATTTTATCAAATGTTTATTGACTAGTGATTGTTGTTATTAAATTGATTATTGATCTATTGATTGCCGATGAAAAGAAAATATTTCATACTGGAAAGTCTCTAATGGTGGTCCAAACGTTTGTCGGCCTAAACGCGTCTCCTGGTAAGTTTACTTATCTAGTCTCTGACGCGCTAAACGTTTTTGGTAGCAGAGGTAATGGTTTGGCCCTTTGGAGCCCCAGTAAGAAAGCTCACGGTTTGATAGAGTTGGAGATTGATGGGGTTGGTCCTTTGAGGTCCTTAGGGTTTGGTAGTAGGCGAGGTGTACCGAATAAATTGGGTTTCGTGGATTTGTATTCTTCAATGATGCAAATTGGAGGGATGATGTGTCGCTAAGCCCCTATTGACTTTCCCGGAATCTCAGAGCTTGCTGAAGGGAGTTTGAGTATGTTCTTCACGTTCTAGTGACATTGTGAATGAAGTAGGGTTTTGCGCTTGCACAGCTTATGCATATTGCAGGTATATTGTGATGTTTGTGAGGATTTTATGCCAGATGATGATGTTTTAGTAGGAGTGGGCATACTCCACAGTATGAGAGTAGGGAAGTTGGCGAACTTCATGTGAGTGTGGTGCTTTGTGCTAAAAAATTGTCCACATGGTTGTTGATGATGTACAGACGCTGAGTGGTCTAAGACTCCGAAGTATATTGCTAAGTGTATGAGACACTTGGTTTATGTTGTAATTTGCGCGGTTTAATAGGTCGATGGTGAAGTCGACGAGTCGAGTATGAGTCAATGTGAGTGAATGAAAACTTCAATGGAGAATTGGTGAGTTCTAAAGTGCACTAGAACAATAATCCATTGACAAGTCGAGAGTAGAATTTGCGGGTCAAATTTTGCTTGCGAGTGCAGGATCTGGGAAGGAGAGAGTAGCGGCTGAGGCTAAGCAAAATCCCTGTAAAGTTCAGAAGCGATTGTGTTACCTTTTCTTGTAGTAAACCGGCAAATTTGAGTTTATTTGGTTGGTGATGACAATATATTGCATTAGTTTGTGTGAATCGAGAGTGGGAATACAAGCCGCAAGACTTTGTCAGCTGCAGTGTGTGTGAGTGTGACGTCAATGGAGCGGGCTGGGATAGGTTGGTTAGTGAGAGGGGTCGCGCACGGATTGGCAGCCGTCCGTAAGACGTAATTGGTTGAGAAGGTAGGTGAAGAGAATTCTGGGAATTAAAGTCACTTCCTGATTTGATTGTGAACAAAATAAAAGACTTAACAATTAAATTTTTCAAGGCTTTAAAGAGTGCTTTAAGTGGAGACGTATATATTAACGCGAGTGTAGGGGAGGTTACAACGCCAGAGGGAACACCAGCTTACCTTGTAATGGAGGAAAAGGGTGTCACGCCATGTCTTTGGTTAAAGCAATGGTGCAAAGCCACGGAGAAAGAGGGGTGCTTAGCGTTTCCTGAAAAAAGGACGTTCAAGTTGAAGATTTTAGAAAATTTGTAAAGGGTGCTGCATGATCTGAAGCCGCCCCCGAGACCAGCACAGTTTGAGGCGTTAGCAATTTGGGAACTAATGGCAATACGGCAACAGCAACAGAAATTTGAGAGGAGAATGAGGAAAGCAGAAAAGACACTAGCGGAGGCTAGGTGGGATAGTGCACAGAGAGTTTGGAGGAGAGAGACAATAGATGGAGTTAGACTGTTTCCAGCGATAGCTCAAGAGGGTGAAGACAAAGGGAGGAAAGCTACTTGTAAGACGGACAAAAATCATTCCCAAGACAAAGAGGTTAGGAAGCCCTGGTCAGAGGTAGATGACTCAGATGATGATGAATTCCTTAATCAGTTACTTAATGATCGACCACCGCCATATACGATAGACGAAAATAGACCGAGTACCAGTGCATGTCTTGCAGGTTTGATACAAGAGAAGGTGACAATAAATCCGACACAGGTTAGTCCTGTCTCGACACAAGCCCCGGTGCAGAGTAGTTTTGGTGTGTCCACTGCCCAGGTTATGCAACCTCAGTTGCAACCACCGCAGGTTCAGAGGCTTTACCCTGATGTACCCATTTTAGAGACTACCACTAATCTGATGGTGCCGACAGAGCCAGTATGTTGGAGACTAAAGTTGATTCAGACTGAGCCAACTCCACCTTTACTGCCCCAGGTACAGCCGCAAATGATTCCGAGATATACTTCGATTGCAGGACCGCAATCAGACATGACACTAGTGATGGGCCAGAATATGGGAGTTAGTCCTCCACAGGTTTTGGGAAACAGACAGACACCAGATGCCATATCTTTGCCTATTACAGTTGGTCCACCAGTGCCATTGTATGCTCAGGCGAAGACTAGTGTCTGGGATCAAGGGGTAATGATCCAAGATATGACAAGAGGAGGGTTCATAGGAAGCTCCCAAGGAACGACTCCAGTGGAATCAACATTTGATGGATCTAGGTCCCTGTTAGATTTCAGTCCGATTGGGGCTTCTCCAGAAGCCATGAGACAGACAGGTTCCAGACTGTTAACTCTGCAGATCTCGAGTGCGAACATACCACAGACACCTTTAGTGCAGGCTGGGAATATCTCGTTGCAAGGTCTAACAGCACAACAGCTGACCGATTGGTTAGACAAGCTTAATACACCACAGACTACTCCTGTAGCAGCAGGGAGAGCAGAAGGAGAGGAGTACCTGAACCATATGAGGTTGGGTATGGAAGCCAATGAACTTGTTGAAGGAAGCATGGGTGTGAACAGACTAGGGTCATACACAGAAGCAGAATTGAGATATTTGTGTCCAAAGATAACTAGAGAAGTGAGCAGGGTGCACCAGAGGTTGGCAAATTTGGCAGACAAATACGGTGTAGATTTAGAAAATACCAAACATCTGAAAAGGAGTTACAGGTTAGATTTTGAGCCAAAGGATTTCGAACACATGTGGTCTACTGGGATGAAAGCGCACCTCAAGGAGATACTGCAAAGTGCACAAGTTTGGGGAGCCTTAGAGAAGTGGGAAGGCAGATGGGCGAAGAAAAGGGACAAGAGGAGGAGTGATTGCATAGAACAGCCAGCTAAAACATTACCGAATACCGGCACGGTAAAGATGTTACCAATGAGAGAGACTGCTAGAGGGATTCTTGTCCATGTACCTTGGACTAGAGGGGATATTCTGTCATTCACAAATGATTTCCCCAGGCTGAAGGAGAAACCAATAGAGTGGTATCAGCAGACGGACAGGGTTGTGAAACATGCGAAGTGTCTCTGGGAAGATTTGAATACTCTCTTTGAGATCATAGTTCCAGCCGATTTGTGGATTGAGTGCAAAAGGAGTGTAGATTGGCCCACTGAGGAACCGGCAATGGACAGAAACACAGGGGCACCATCTCCTGATGTGATGAAGTATTATTATAAGGTGATTGAGTTTCTGAAAACGGGAGTTTTGCCGAAAAATATTGATTGGCAAAGGATGGATCAAACGGCTCAGGAAGTCAAGGAGTCAATAAATGCTTATTATGAAAGGTTGTTGAAGGCGTTTAAGCTTTACAGCGGTACAGAGGTCATTGAGGCGAAGGACATGGATCACCTTGTATTCAGGTTCGTGGAAGGGCTGAGACCTGAGATTGGCCAGATGATTAAGAATCATCTGATTTGCTATCAGGCAAAGCCGATTGACAAGGTGTTGCAGTATGCGAAGTACTGCAGTGACGAGATTGAGTTGAAGCAGAGAAAGTTGAAGGAGAAAGCGATGGTGATGCAAATCAAGGCAGCACAGACAGGGATGCAGGGAGGTTTCCTACAGCAGATGGTGCAGCAGCTGCAGGGAAACGGGATGTTTCAGGCGCAAGTGAGAGGTAGAGGCCGAGGAGGTTTTGTGAACCGTAGTCCAGACTTGAACACCGTAGTAGTTCAAAAAGATGCACAGGGAATGAAGAAGATGTTACCTTGTCATGCTTGCGGGGTCGTTGGACACGGGAAGCGGGAGTGCCCAATGATGGTGCAGGATGGTTACTCAACAAAGCAATGATGTCAGTTAATTTCAAAATATGAGAGGGCCAAGATTGAGAGGTTCAAATCCAAATTTCCAGAATAATGTGAATCAAATGCAGGGTTTTCAATCTATGCAGCAGGTGCAGATGCCACGTATACAGCCAATACAGTTACAACAAGCGCAACAGCAGGTTCCCATGGTACCTAGACAGCAAATGCAAGTGCCTTTAGCCCCAATGGAACAGCAACATGTGATGCTTCCTCAACAGGTCACAGGTCAAGGAGTGAGTCAAAATCACACAGTGCAACAGTACCCATTGCGTGGTGAGAATGGAATAAATGATGAATGGTCGGATGAGAGTTCAGACAGTGAGGAGTGTAGGCTTGCAGCATCCTTAGAGGTAGATCAGAGAGGACCCTATGTTCAGGGGAAGGTAATAGGTCACAAGGTTTCATTCTTGGTTGACACAGGAGCTACACGCTCTACAGTCAGAAGTGCAGAGGTTCCGAAACTGCCCCTTTCGTGACAGACAGTTAAGGTAGTGGGAGTAGCAAACCAATTCCTGACTAACCCGATCACAGATCCGGTTCAGGTTGAGCTTGGCACTTTCCAAGGATTGCACAGATTTGTGGTTTGCAATTCAAGTCCTGTATCCTTACTGGGAAGGGACTTATTGTGCAAGACGAGGTGTTCAATCACCTGTTCCAATGAGGAAATTGAGGTACAGACAAACAGTGATGATGAAGGGGAGGAACAGGGTTCAGAGCCTGAAACGGAGACAACAGATGAGGAATATCCTCTGATTAACTTCTTTCCAATGTTCACCGTGGCTGATCTCCCGGCGGACTTACAGGGAACAGTTCAAGAAAAGGTGTCAGACTTGACAAGGAAAGAAGTAGGGTTGATAAAAGGAGTAGAGCCAGTCAAAGTCAATGTGAAGCCTAACGCTGCGTTCCCCAAGATTCTGCAGTATCATATGGCGCAAGATGTCCTTATAAAGGTTGCGCAAATCATTGCAGATTTTGTGAAACAGGGAGTCCTGAAGGAGGTGTTCAGTAGTCTGTGTAACTCACCTATAATGGGGTTGAGAAAGCCTTGTGGGAAGGTTCGGATTGTTCAAGATTTGAGGAAGATAAATGATATAGTGGTGAAATGTTGGCCAGTGGTGCCAAATCCAGCTGTAATTCTGTTTCAGATTCCATGCGATGCAGAATGGTTCACAGTAATTGATCTGTCCCAAGCGTTCTTTTCTGTGCCTCTTCATGAGGACAGCCAATTTCTCTTCAGTTTTAAATTCTTGGACAAAGTCTACAGTTGGTGTCAAATTCCTCAAGGGTTTTCGGAGTCACCTTCCATATTCAATCAGATACTGAAGAAGAATTTGGGGTCATTGGAACTGCCTTTCCAAACGACTCTACTGCAGTACATTGATGATTTGTTGATCACATCTAAAATAAGGGACGAGTGCAAGTACGATTCGATTGCCTTGCTGAATCACCTGGGAAAGAATGGGCACACGGTGTCCCCGAAGAAATTGCAATATTGTCAGAGAGAGATGAAGTACTTGGGTCTTCAGATAGAGAAAGGGTTGAGAAAGTTATCTAGAGAAAGAGTAACTGCTGTGTTACAGATTAATCCCACAACAAAGCAGAGAGATGTCAGGATGTTTCTAAGAATGGTGGTACTGTCGCCAGTGGATCCCGAATTTCTCAGTCATTTCTAAGCTGCTGCAGAGGCTGACGGTCAAGGAGAATCAGGATGCCATAGTGTTGGGAGAGAAGGAAATGAGAGAGTTCACTGAGTTAAGAGAGAGCATGTGTAGGGCTCCAGCTTTTGGGTAAGCCTGATTACACGAAGTCATGGTCGCTCACTCAGTTGAGATCCTCCTAACCCGAACAAAAACACAGCACATGACAAATGCAAGGTTGACAAAATATGAAACGATTATATTGGGGTCACCAAATGTAATGCTAAAGAGATGTACAGTGTTGAACCCAGAAACTTTGTTTCCAAGTGAAAATACTGAGGTTGAAAATATGGAAGATGTAGAACATGATTGTCTTGAGGTAACGGAAATGCGCACCAAACCAAGGCCTGATATTAAAGATACCCAATTGGAGGAAAATGACCAAATTATCTTTGTCGATGGCTCATGTCTGAGAGACTCACTAGGCGTGCTGAGAGCTGGATATGCTGTATGCATGATTTCTGGTATTCTGGAAGCGTCCTGGCTTCATGGAGTGTATTCCGCTCAGGTAGCTATATTGGTAGCTCTTACCAGAGCTTGACACTTTTCTCTGCCCAGATGAGAGTGACTATCTATACTGATAGTCGATATGGATTTGGAATTGTTCATGATTTTGGCCAACTATGGTCACAGAGGGGTTATTTGACCTCTTCTGGCTCGCCAGTGAAAAATGGTGAAAGAATCAAGGAATTGTTGCACACAATTCAGTTACCTCATGAAATTGCCGTGGTGAAATGTAGTGCACACCTGAAGTCGCAAGACTTTGTTTCATTGGGAAATGGATATGCGGATCAAGTCGCAAGGTTTTGCGCATTGAACTGTATATCGTTTAAGGATCTATAGGAATTGTTGCTGAAAAAGAACATGAGACATGTACAGGTTATGCATTGAGGGTGATTGACACGTTAGAAGAGCTGAGATTGTTGCAGGGTCGTGCCAGCAAAGATGAGAAGCATTCTTGGGTTAGAATGCAATGCGTACAAAGACCAGATGATTTGTGGGTTTCAGATGAACGGAAAATGGTCTTGCCAAACAGTCTCTTGTCACGGTTCGCAAGCTTTTATCATGGCCAAGCATACATTGGGAGGGATGCCATGATCAGGTTATTCAAGATTGACTGGTTTAATCCAAAATTTAGAGAAGCTGCAGAGGTAATATGCCATTGTTGTATCATTTGTCAGCAGATGAACGTGAGAAAAGGGACTGTGGTGAATTTGAGCCACATTGGGAGAGCTGGAGGTCCATTTATCAGAATGCAATTGGATTTCATTGAGATGCCTGTGTGTGGAGGGTTGCGATATGTATTGGTGATTGTGTGTATCTTTAGCCATTGGATTGAAGCTTACCGTACACGTAGAAATGACAGTCTCACAGTGGCGAAGTTGCTGCTTAGGGAATTGATACCGCGTTTCGGTTTTCCGATCTCTTTAGAATCAGATAGTGGAAGTCACTTCAACAATGAGGTGGTTAGGTTACTGTGTGCAGCATTGAACATTGAGCAGAAGTTGCATTGTAGTTACCGTCCTGAGGCATCAAGACTAGTGGAACATATGAATGGTACCCTGAAATCGAGACTGGCGAAAATGTGTGCAGCTACGAATTTGAAATGGCCCGACGCATTACCTTTAGTGTTAATGTCAATGAGAAATATGCCTAACAAGAAAACAAGACTGTCTCCACATGAGATTATTATGGGTCGTGCTATGAGACGGCCCGCAGTACCTGCAAATGCTCTTGTGAATATCACGGATGATGTGGTGTTGTACTACTGCAAGGGTCTGGCTGAACTGGTCCGCTCTTTTTCTCACCAGGTGGAAGCTACCACCCTGCCACTGATTCATGATCCAGGACACAATCTGAAAGCTGGTGACTGGGTTGTCATCAAGAAACACGTAAGGAAGACATGTCTGTAGCCATGTTGGAAGGGACCTTACCAAGTGATACTAACAACTACCACTGCTGTGAAGTGTGCAGGAGTTCCTAACTGGATCCATGCCAGTCACACGAAAAAGGTGACGTGTCCAACTGATGAGGAAGTTGAGTTGTTGAAAGTACCAACAACAGACAAGGAAGTCTCAGGGCCGGAGAGTGATCGAAGGGAAACTGGGACTGAAGGAGAGCCCGCTGAGGCCGGCTTGGTCACTCCAGTAAGAGACAAAGGAGAAGAGATCCAGAGGTGTGACTGTGAGCCTATCTCACCTGGGGCGACAGGGGAGCCTAGTCAAGGAGAGGTTCTCCCAGAAGTAGACTATTATGAGAATGAGCCAGAGCACTTGACAGACCCAAAAGGCGAAGGAGTTGAGGCAGAGGAGAGTCAGAGTGTCCACACTCCTCCTGGGCAGATTGCAGGTCCATCGAGCGAAAATACCCCAGAGCAAAGAGAGGAAGAAGGGTTGCCACAGGAAATATCAAAGACTAAAGAGTTACAGAAAGGAGACAAGTGGCCAGAGTTACAAGTGAAGAGGGGAAAAGTGGTTGTCGAAGATGAAATAGAGGAAGAGGTAGACACCATAAGGAGAGAAGACCTACGTGAAGGAGAGCTGCAAGGTGATTGCAAATTATAAAGGAAGAGAGTAGCAAATAGAAGGTGCGCAGGTCCTGAATGGGCGTATGCAACGTCAGCTGAATGGCAACAGGAATTCATGGCATTCTGTTTTGATCGAGAAGTCCCAGGTCAGTACTTTGGCAGTTGAGTTTGGCGATAGGATCTGAAAAAGGGTGTAGAGACTTGAGCTGCTATCGAACTTGATAAAAGAGACTGAGAAATTACTGGATGAGACTTTGAGAACCTGAGTTGACTTTTGGAAACCGATTTTGACAAGCTGCTAACCGGAATTGACAAAGGATCCTGGGAGTGAAATTGAAGCTGTAAATAATTGCTGAAAAAAGATTTGCTTGTTTTGACTTTTGCTGCAGGAGAGAATTAATGACCTTTCCTTTGTTGTTGTTGTTGTGAATTCGCCATTCTTCACTTTCTGATTCTTTACAGATCATGGCTAACATTAGGCAGGAGAATGTAGAGAGTAGGCATTGTAAATACTTAATTGTTAGTTTAGGCATTGTGTGTGCGATATTCATTGTGGTTGTGATTGTGAGTATGACACTAATGGATAAGAGTGGGACTAACAATGCTACAGTTCTTGAGACTACCACTGCACTAACAGCTTGGGAGAGGTTTGAGCTGGATGAGAGATATTTTCATGAGGGAACTAATGCAAAAGGGGAACTATCTATTAACGTTTTCTACCATTTGCTGAATGAGTATGTTGAGACAATGGAAGCAAAAGATTGCTTTGTGTGTACACAGATTCCTGTTTCGGTTCAAGAGGGGGTTACCTATCATAGCTTGCCGTTAACTTATGGGATAAGTTGCGGTCTGCTACTAAAAAGATTTTATAACCAAGAGGCGATCCAATATTTTTACTCTAATCATGATTTGGTGTTTTCATAAGTACCTATAATAGAGGATTTGAGTGGGGTAGCTAGATACTATAAAGTTAATTAAAGGATTCTTTGAACCGACATTGACAATTAGTACATCTTATGCACATTGTAATAATTTGACATGCTTGCTTACACCTGTAGAGAAAAGCTTTTTAGATCACACGGAAGATAGAAGGAAGGCATTAAAGGGTAAATTAGAAAAAGGATTACAGCAGCAAGCTTTTGCTAGTAGTGAAATTTATAGTGCAGTTAGGGAACAAAGGAACCTAGCTTTAGATGCATTACACATGTGGAAGCTTTGTATATCTAGGCCGAAATCATATTATGACAGTGTGTTTGTGGGAATGAGTGAGTGTGAGCATGTGTTTTTGTTTCAGAGTAAATGGACGTTTAAGTAAAATGGACAGGATCCGGTGATCCCAGGGATCTATTATATATGTAGGTTTATTGCCTATTACCATCTTCTGAAGGGATGGTATGGGACATGTTACATGGGGATAGTTTTCCCAAAGATATACCAACTTGAGGATTTGACAAGGTTTCCGAAATTGTCTGAATTACATCATACTAGACAGAAGAGAGAAGCTGCTGCTGGCGTAGTGGGAGACATGTTTGGGGAGATAATTCCTTCAGTCTGAGTTATTTTGAACTCCATAAAGATTCGAAAGTTGTCTACTATTGTGGATACATGCTGACAAATTGTTCGGGAGCTATACTCTTAATGGATACTGAACTTGCTGCGGAGAGGGTGATGACTCTTCAAAATGGGCTTGCATTAGACATTCTTTTAACTAAAAATGGAGGAGTTTGTAGGATGCTTAATGAGCGTCATTGTTGTGCATGTATACCAGATAATAGTAATGAGATTAGAAGTATGCTTACTAACTTGACTAGGGATAGTACAGATTTGAAAGAACTGAAGGAACCTCGTGTTTGGGAAAAGGTTGGAAGGGGTTTTGCTCAATGGGGAATTGGCTTAGCAACATTTGGCATGGGATATTGTCTAAAATAATAGAGGGGATATTGATTGTTATAGCTTGCCTATTTGGATTATGGGTAGCATGTAAAATTAGCAAAAGGATAAAATTGAATAAGGCGAAAAATAATAAGAGGAGGGAAGAAAAAGAAAGGGAAAAATTGTTCAGGGAAAAATTAAAGGGAAGCCAATAAGTGAAGAGATTGAAATGAAAGAGTTCTGATTAATGTAAAAATTAGTGGGGAAGGTTTTGTGTGATGACAAGTGTCATCAGAGGAGGGATTGTTGGAGTGTGTTATTTTCTTTTTAATTAATATTAATATGAAAAGCTTGCAATATATTGTGTGATGAAGCTGCATAGAAAATGTGTTAACTTAGAAAATAATGCACTTGTTGAAATGTGCCATACGAAGACTAATGAATTAATATGCAATAATGTCTGAATTTGTGTTAGTATATCATAGTTAGAGTTGTGTGTTAAGAGTTTGCTTTATTAAATTAGAGGGCCTTAGCTTAGCAAGGGTTTGGGCCTAGCTGCTTGGCCTCATATTGAATTGTATTTTCTAACGTGTAATGTGCTATTTTCCTGAAGGACACAGAGCTATATTTTTCCAGGAGTTATGTTTGTGTAACCGTAGTAAATTCTTTCTCATGAGAACCGGCTTGCTCAAGGCGATGTTCTTGCTAGATGCAACAGTGTAATTTGTAACAGGTGCAAGGTTAACCGTACTAGGAGAAGACAATGAAGACACTGACTGGAGTGCAAAGTGTAACATTCTCTACCTGACATTCCAACTGTTGAAGACGTCAATAACTTGGACCAATCCGTGATATGGGAACTGCAAATTGTGGAAAGTTCTAGTAAGGTACTTACCAAATTATTGGATAGAGATAATAATGCATCAAACTTCATCCAATGAGGAATTAGGGAATAGTTAGACAGTTTTGATTTAACGGCATAACCCGAGGAAAACAACAACACACTTCTTCCACTTCATCAGGGACTCTTACCCTTGCCATTTGCCATTTCTTTGCTATGAGACTTTTGTTAGAGAACTCTTGCCAGTTGCCATAATTTAGTTTAGTTGTCCTGTCACCTTAAACCATCCTTTGTCCATTCTTTGCTTCATGCTAACTTCTCCTCTATCTGAGGGAAGTAATCCATTCTGTAGTTATGCTATAATGAGACTCTGCCCCATCCTATCTCTGCTGATGGTGAATCGACTGATGGCCTGAGGACGAAGACTGACGCTGTTTTCTGATCTGTTGGATTGGTAACTATATGATTCAAATTGTAATTGTCTGTTTGCCTTTTCTTTCTAAGTACCAACTGCTATTTTGATTATTATTATTGGAATTAGTTTAGATGTTTTCCAAATTCGTGTTCACTAAATGTTTGCATGAAGCCCAACATGCTAATGTTAATTTGAGGTTTTTTAAGGTGTTCACTAATATTTTGTGCAAATAGACAAATTACTGATTTCTTGCTTTGTTGATTCATGTACTAATGAGACTCTGCTAAGTTGATTCGTACAATGAGGTGCCTAGATGCTAAATGAAATTAGTAGATGTATTGATTAAAATAGCATTTTGATTATTGATTGGATTGCTTTGGCGTGGGTTTATTACAAATGAGACTAACAGATATGATATTAGATTGTAACCAATAGGGAAATAAATATCTTAACTTTGATTAAACTGGTGTGGTTATTTGTGACTGAGAAATCAGTGGTGTGTTCAATTATTGATTTTATCAAATGTTTATTGACTAGTGATTGTTGTTATTGAATTGATTATTGATCTATTGATTGGCGATGATATTTCGTACTGGGAAGTCTCCAAACGTGGTCCAAAGGTTTGTCGGCCTAAACGTGTCTCCTGGTAAGTTTACTTATCTAGGCTCTGACGCACTAACAATACTTTGACCATAGGGTCTTTTATGTGCCCGCCCCCCCGATTATGTGTACTCTGAGGAAGAGGAGAGGGAGTATTGGTGATTCACGGTTTTCTATCCTAATGACTCTAAGATTGGTTTTTCAAATTTCCAACATTCCCATCCACCTTGCAGTTTACAGAGATGTCTCTGAGGCAGTTGCTCCATCTCAGTCTAACTGCCTAGAAATAAAAAATTTAGGCTAGTTTCCTTGGGCGGTCTGCGAATATGGCAAAGCAAAGTCAGCAATCCAGGAAGTATTCTACCAGGGCTTTTTATAGAATGCATTAAGATTCTTTTGTTCGTTCCCTCAATTAAAGTTCCCTTTTGGGATTTACCTACTGTATGGAGGGGGTTGGGATTTGACTCAGATGGTTTGGTTGTCAGATAAATTGGTGTTTCTTTCAGTCATGACAACTGCTAAACAGATTGGGTATTTAGGATCTCTGTTTATTACTTACCCATATTTTAGGATTTCACCAGAGTTATTCTTTGTCCTGATTCAAAATTTGTTCTTAAGATTAATTCTAAATTTCATGCAGATCGGGAGTTGATTCTGCCTGCATTACAGGGTGACTATCTGCAGACAGCCTCTTGTAATGTTAGCCAATCTCTTTTGTGTTATTTAGATCGCAGTTTCAAATTTCCTCTTTATCACTTTTGGCAGTGTTCACAAAGGTAAACAGGTGTCTGTGCCTACTTTGAGTCAATGGATTTGACATGCCATTTCTCAAGCATATAAGAGTTGGACAATTTCCTCCTTCTCAGATTTATGGTTGTTCCATCAGGTTTGTTGGAAAATGGGTTATTGGTAAGGGCAGGTAGGTACCTACACTTAGCAATAGGCCATTAACCTCCACTAAGGTCCAGGTAGGTCTCAGTAAATTAACCCCAGCTCAACCCTTGGTAGCTTAGCAACGAGCGTCAAGGCTTAACTTAGGAGACAGAGTGTAAAGCATTCAAATATCACAAAACAGTATTTAAATAAAACACAGGAAACAGTTTAAAAATCCAAAACCAATTTTGTAAAAATAGATTCTATTTTTATCTTTAAAATGACACAAAAACGAATACAATCGGATAAGGGGAACCGGAGATATGAATTTTTAAAGAATTATTATTTTTTTAGCACCTAGAAACAAAAAGCGCCAATCGTGTCATCTGGTTGCACCTCGACCGGGGCAAAGTCAAAGTTTCAGGCCGACTGTGATGGAGCCCTGCTCGGCTACAGGCCGCGGGAGGCCTCGGTTAAAAGTTGACCTTCACACTTAGGCCCTCATTCCTAGGCGGCGGTCATTCTGAGTTTCCCGCTGGGTTGGCGGGCGACCGCCAGAAGGCCGCCCGCCCGCCCAGCGGGAAACCCCCTTCCACGAGGATGCCGGCTCCGAATGGAGCCGGCGGAGTCGAAGGGGTGCGACGGGTGCAGTTGCACCCATCGCGATTTTCAGAGTCTGCCACGCAGACACTGAAAATCTATGTGGGGCCCTGTTAGAGGACCCTGCAGTGCCCATGCCAGAGGCATGGGCACTGCAGGGGCCCCGAGGGGCCCCACGACACCCGTTCCCACCAGCCAGGTTCTGGCGGTGAAAACCGCCAGAACCAGGCTGGCGGGAAGGGGGTCGGAATCCCCATGGCGGCGCTGCTTGCAGCGCCGCCGTGGAGGATTCCCTGGGGCAGCGGGAAGCCGGCGGGAAACCGCCGGCTTCCCTTTTCTGACCACGGCTTTACCGCTGCAGTCAGAATGCCCCCGGAAGCACCGCCAGCCTGTTGGCGGTGCTTCCTCCGTCACCTACCCTGGCGGTCATAGACCGCCAGTGTAGGAATGACCCCCTTAGTCTCTTTTTCGTAGATTGTCTTCAGCGGGATGAATCTGCCAGTCCAATCAGACCTCCAGGAGCCCTTCTCCGGATGCGCGTCGCGGGAATCCTCAGTGGAGATTTTTACCTTCGGACTTAGTCGTTTTTTCGAGGTGAAAATCCTTCGACCGGGGTAAACCTGGATCTTGATCCGACATCCCTGGAGCCCTCCTCGGATACGCTGGCTGGGAGGTCCCGGTCAACTTTTCACCTTTTGGACTTAGTCTCTTTTTTCTGAGATTTTCTTTACCGGGACGAACCAGCAAATCAGGCCAGGTCGCAGTTGAGGCAAGCCGGCTAGAGTTGCCGCGGTGGGTCGGTCCCTCTATGGAGCTTTTTTTCAAAAGTTCTCCAAACTTCTCCAAACTTCTGGGGCTTCTCCCAGATGTCCTTTTAAGGTTCTTTTGAGGTCCACAGCTTACCCTAAGGGTCCAGAAGTTCTGTGATGGTCCTTAGGGGTGCGGACTACAACTCCCAGAATGCACCTGGCACAAACTCCTTTTTGGCCACTGGGCAGTGGCCAGCTGGTTGATTTCTTCAGGAGTTGGTGCAGGGGACTCTGGTTAGCAATTTTTCACCTGTAGCAAACAGGGAGTCCCTCCTTGAACCAGTTGAAGCCAGGCAAAGTCCTTCTTGTGGTGAAGCCCAAGTGTGCAGCTGGTGCAGTCTTTCTGAGTGCAGGTTCCAGGTGCAGGCCAGGGGTCCAGCAGGGCTGTCCTTTTTCTTCTGTAGTTTTTCCTTGTTGAATGTGGTAGGGAACTGAGGTGTGGGTGCAGGTCTTCCAGTTTTAGCCTTGCTCCTGGGTGAAAAGCAGGGGGGTCCTGGTTCTCCAATCAGGTGCAGGGTCCTTGCCCCCGTGATGAACACTTCCTGTGAAGTGTGGCAAAAATCAATCCCAGGAGGCAACATTCTCCAAAAATCCATCATGGCTGAATCTGATTTTTGGAGGTTACATCTGGGTGAGCCCACCCACTGGTGTGGCTAAAAATCATAAACACACCCCTCTCCTAATCTAATCAAGAGGGCACCTAGTTGTCTGGGGTTGCAGGATGTGGGGGTGTTGCTGGTTGCTCCAAATGTCCTTCTCTGCCTTTGAAGACCAGTTTGGCAGCCCTCCCCCTCCCTGCCTCACCATCTGCTGAGGGGAGATTCCCTCCCACAGGCACATTCCTTTGTGTGAAGCCAGGCCACTTCACACCTCATCAAACAGCCTGGCCAGGCTGCTAGAGGCTGGCCAATCGGAGCACAGCAGCAAAAGCAATGCAGGGCTGAAATTGGCAACTTCTCAGGTAAAGTTTTAAACTCTTTACCTGAACAAGTTATATTAAATCCCACAACAAGTTGTGGGATTTATTACAACAATTAATTTTATACCAAACTCTTGGTATCCATCATTTAAGGAGACTTTAAAAATTTAAATAAAGTCTCCCCATTCTAGCCTATGAAGGCCATTTACTACAATGAGGGAAAAACGAATTTGGCTGCTTTTACCTCACCAGGGCTTATAAAACAATTTTTATAAGGTCCCTGCTTAGAGTTACATGGCACCCAGCCCTAGGGGCACATAGGGCACACCTTAGGGGTGACTTATATGTAAAAATAAGGTAGTTTAAGACTTTGGAACTACTTTTAATTCCAAAGTCGAATTTGCATATAACTGTAATTTAAAAGCAGCCAGCAAGGCAGGCCTGCCTTTAAAATGACACTGGGCACCTCAGCAGTGCACCTATGGGTGCACTACCTATGCTGTGGTCCCTAAACCTACTTGCCCTACCATATACTAGGGACTTATAGGTAGGTTGACTTAGCCAATTATAATTAGCCTAATTTGCATATTGATTTTACACAGAGCACAAGCCCTGGGACTGGTTAGCAGTACCCAGGGCACCATCAGAGTCAGGAAAACACCAGCAAAAAGTGGAAAATTGGGGCAAAAGGTTAGGGGGCCTGTGCAATCAGCCCTGTTTTCTCACAAGGTTGTTCTCCTTTCCTGGCTGAGGTTGGTGGGGTGTCTATTCAGGAGGAATGCCAGGCAGCTGCCTGGGCATCCTATCACACATTTGTAAAACATTACAGGTTGGATGTGTTGACTGACACTTTTGATCGTTTTGGTTTGATTGTTATGAAAGCAGCAATGAGGTATTTGTTGTTCCTGTATTAAAATTGTGTGACATCGAAAGTTAATGCAGTTTCATATGTAACAGAGCTTCAAAGAGCCTCACGTCATACTGAGTGGGACCAATGAGGGGGTAATGAAACCATTACTTACCCATAAACGTAATTACACCGAATTAGTCCCCTTCATACCAGTCAGAGCCCCTCCACCCAGTTGACTAATTTAGCGCCTCCTTTCTTTTGTGTCTTGATACTCTCAGATTGGACAGGGGATGGACTTTCTTTTGGGCCGGCTCATGTCGAGCTGATTGGGGCGAGAGGGTCCTAATTCAAACACGGAAGTTTACAGGTAAGTAATGGTTTCAATAGCCAAAACAAATGAATAATACTGGACTAACCACTAACCTTTGGTGCCACAACACCATGCTACCAAGCTGTAAGCACTTCATTGCATCACCAAGGGTAGTAAGCGCTATATAAATGCAATTACAATTGCAATTATTAAAATGTTCTGGCAAAAACGACCCTCTGAGTTTTAGGTTATGTGAAAGGGGTTCCACTGCCCAGCTATAATGGCTGCTGGAATAGGGGATACGCAGGCACCATTAGCAGTAACTTTCTTTTCATAGACCACATTGGATAATATATAATGTTTCGTGGAAGATCGGCTGTGCGAACTTTATTTTTGATAATTACTGTGAATTTAGCTGAAGTTGACTGAAGATAACTTCAGCTCAATAGAGAAATGCTGCACATTTACAACAGATTGATGTAATGATTGCACAGAAATAGCCGCATGAGAAGGCGTTATCGCACCAATCTTATCCGCAGCAAGGCTTTAACTTGGCATGGCATTAAATATTGTCATTGTGTATCCTGGCACTGCCCTCTGAAAGGACACGAAATAATTTGTCATTTGTTGAAAATACTGATCTCATTTTTCCTTCAAGTGGCAAACATATAACAGCACAACTTCCTTTCAAGTCACCAGTTTTGTTTTTCATGAGTTTTGTTTTTATTCTGTATCTTTAAGTGCGGGGTGAGTGTTTAATTCGTACACACAGCTGTTCATTTACAGAAACAGTTTCTGAAAGCCTATGGGAAAATGTTATGAAAGGGCGTTTTTTTCTATTCAATTTCACCAGCCTTTTATTTTCTAAAGAACTCAACAGAGAGGTTAGGGATTCCGGAAGTGGTGATTGGCGGACATCAGGAGCCTAAATGGTACTCAGGGAAACCTATGGACACAAACCCACAAATGCATATCTCCAGTTATTATTGTATTACCTGTGCAAATTCTGTATTTCCTTTGCATAACATACGTGAATTGCATTAGCTTTTTATGTTGCACACATTTAATGAATGAAAGCTGTACTTGAAATATGCCTCGCGTATAAAAGGCTGCAAGAAACCAGCTCATTGTATTTCCAGTACATTTACTAAAGCCATGCATTAAACCTTGGTAGCACAGTGCATGCTGCCATACCATATATCTAGGTGCATATAATATTTCACACAGCGCAGTGCCACTAGACAAGTTGTGTGATGGTAGAGTGCTCAACAGTGCCATGTTTACCAAGACATGTAGCTGTTCAACACCTTAGTGCACTGTTGAAATTGTGGCTGCCTAGCGCTAACACAGGAACCCTTGCTCCATGCCTGCATTAGGCAGGATTGTTTTTGTGCAGGAATTCATACTTTCCAACACAAAAACAGTCCTTAAAGACATATTTATTTTTCCATGTGTGCTGCAGAATCATGAGAGAGAAAATGTCAGCACAAGACAAAAAAATAATCTATTACATAATGTGAGACCTGACATCCTTGGCGTGGTCTCCCCTGGCTCTTTGCCTCTGCTTCCCATGTTTTGATTGTGTGCTGGACTCTGTTTTTGCTGTGTTTGGTACTCTGGGCACTTTACCACTGCTGCACAGATGCTCCCTTTGTAAAACGCATGTGTAACTGGCTTTTCCATGATTGGCACATTTGAATTACTAGTAATTCCCTAGTAAAGTGCACTAGAGGTGCCCAGGGCCTGAGTAGCCCTATAAACATGGCTCAGACCTGCCACTGCAGTGTCTGCAGTTTTAAACTACCAATTTGACCTGGCAAGTGTACTCACTTGCCAGACCCAAACCTTCCCTTTCTATACATGTATGGCACCCCTAAGGTATGCCCTAGGTTGGGCTGGGTGCGGTGTATGTTAAAGGTGGGACATGTACTGTTGTGTTTTATAAGTGAAACACTGTCAAATTTCCATTGTTGCAAGGCCTGTCTCTCTCATAGGTTAACATGGGGGCTGCCTTTAAATAACTTTTAAGTGCAGTTTCCCTTTGAGAGCAGATAGAAATGTAGAGTGTGGAGTCTCCGAACTAACAATTTAAAAATACATCTTTTGGTAAAGTTGCTTTTTAAATTGTCAGTTTGAAAATGACACTTTTAGAAACAGGGCATTTTCTTGCTTAAACCATTCTGTAACTCTGCCTGCTTGTGTATTCCCTGTCTAGGTCAGACTGATAGTTGGGCTGTTTGTGAATCCCCACTAGACAGTGACACAAAGGGAGCTGGTGTGTAGCCTGCATATCCTGATAGGCCATCTGAGCTAGAGTGGAGGGAGGAGTGTCACTTACATCTGAATGGGTTGTGCCTGCCTTCACACAATGCAGTCTCCATCCCCCTGGTGTGAGTCTGGAGCCAGGCCTAGGCAAGGGAGGATCTTGTGAACAACAGAAACTTTCCTTTGAAGTTTGCCTACTTCAAAGGTAAGAAGGGGTATAAGTAGTGGACCCCAAACACTAGATTTTTAGATTGTGTCTGGAATCAAGAAGAACCTCTGCCAAGGAGAAGGGATGAAGAGCTGGAGGAGGAGTACTGCCCCTTTGCCTGTGACTGTACTTTCCTGGGTTGGTCTGCAGTTGCTGCTTCTGCCTGAAAGAGGACAAAGACTGGACTTTGTGGTATAATCCTGCTTGTGAAGAATCTCCAAGGGCTTGGATTGAGCTTGCCTCCTGTTTGGAAATCTCAGGGCTATCAAAGACTTCCTCTGCCAGCACCTGGACTCTCTGTTGAGACTCATGCCCTGCCAAGTGGTGCCCCATTCAGTTCCTGGGCCCTTGAGAGGTGAAGTTGGCAGAACAAGGACTGAAATCCACTCACAGAACACCATGAGGGGAAAATTTTGATGCACCACCTGCAATGTGGCCGAAAAATGATGCGCCACCCGATTCGCCGCTAAAATCGACGCTCCACCTGGATCTCTGCTAGGAGATTGATGCATCTCAGCTGGAGGGACGACACAACACCCGCTTGTGGCTGCTGATAATGATGCACAGCACAGGCAGCATGTTTTTCTAACATGGTTCGATCGGTTTTCTCACCCATCGCCGCAGGGCATCAAAGTCATTGTGAACCTGCGCAGATCAACAGTGCCCTGTCCGGAAATCAATGCATTGCTCTCTTGCAGGTGAGAAAAACTATGCATAACCTACCTGACCAGAGAAAAAATGATACAGTGCCTCACTTGCAAGTAAGGAATCAACAAATCGCGGACTTTTCCCATGTACGCTCATCTGTGCGGCTTTATTTCTGACACAAATCAGGTACTTTGTGTAAAATCAATGTTCCCATTGTTTCTATGTAGTAAGACTCTTATTTTTTTAATGTTCATATCATGACTTGTGTATGTTGGATTTTTTTAATTTTGGTCTTGTTTTGTTTAGATCAATATTCCCCGATTTTTCTAAACTGGTGTGTTGTCCATTTTGTGGTGTTTTCACTGAATTACTGTGTGTGTTGGTACAAATACTTTACACATTGCCTTTGAGATAAGCCTGACTGCTTGTGCCAAGCTACCGAGGGGGTAAGCAGGGCTATCTTAAGTATATACCTTCATTACCCTGACGAGAATTAGGGTCCCTGCTTCTAACACATAAAATATGTGTAACACCATAATCTTGAATTGCATGAGATTTTGGCCCTCATTATGTACATAGTTCAGACCGCCATGCTGGTGACGTCGGAAAAGACTGCCACCGGCATGGCGGTCTGAATTGCCATATAAACAACACAGGCAGCCTGGCGGTGGAGGGAATCATTTTCCGACAGGGCAGCGCTGCAAGCAGCACTGCCCCTCGGATAATGATCCCTTCTTCCACCAGCCTTTCCCTGGTGGTTTCTCCCGCCAGGGAGTGGCTGGCAGAAGGGGTGCTCTGGGTCCCCCCTGGGTGCCCCTGCACTGCCAATGCACTTGACATGGGCAGTGCAGGGGCCCCTGTGCAGTGCCCATCGTGCAGGTCACTGCCTGATTTATGGGCAGTGATCTGCGCGATGGGTGCAGCTACACCTGCCGCACAGAGGCATTGACCGCGGCTCCATGTGGAGCCGCCGGCAATGTCCCGGCCATGCATTCTGCTGGGCCGGCGGTCAGAAACAATGCTTCCCCCCACCGGCCCAGCAGAATGTCCATTATGCGGCCGGCGGTGTCCCAGGGGGGCTGGCGGTCAGTGAGATGACCGCCAGCATGAACCCGGCAGCAAACACCGCCGTGTTCATAATGACCCACTTTTTGTCAGGAGACCGTAGGAGTTTTACCCATATGTGTCAGTAAGCATATTATCCCTGGTTTTCCAATAGGTGACTGATAGACCTGGCAGCCTTGCCGTGGTTTCGTCTAACTTTTTTGCCTTCTGACTACCTGTTCTGCTGAACTTGTTTTTGCTGCTTTAGGGCTCTGGTCACTTTACCATTGCTAAACAGTGCTAAAGTGCATGTGCTCTCTGCCTGAACCTGGTAACATTGGCTTGTCCACAACTGGCATATTTAATGTACTTAGAAGTCCTTAGTAAAGTGCCCAGGGCCTGTAAATTAAATTGTGACACCCACTTAAGTAGCCCTTTAAACATGTCTCAGGCCTACCATTGCCTGTCTGTGCAGTTTTAAACTGCCATGTCAACCTGGCAAATTAATCCCCTTGCCAGGCCCAAACCTTCATTTTAATACATATAGGTCACCACTTAGGTAGGCCTTAGGCAGCCCAGGGGCAGGGTGCAATGTATTTAAAAAGTAGGACCTGTACTTTTAAGTTGCACATGTCCTAGCAGTGAAAATCTCTTAAATTCCTTCTTCACTATTGCAAGGCCTATGTCTCCCCTAGGATAGTACTGGGATCGCCTTATTATTACCTTTTATAATTGTAACTTATAATCGGAAAGAGATGAGACTCCCCAACTTTGGTGTCTTTGGAATCACAATGTAAAATCACAACTTATGATGAAGTCGGATTTTAAATTGTAATTCTGAAAATACCACTTTTAGAAAGTTGGCATTTTTCTTACTTTGTCCATCTGGTGCCTTTCGCCTGTCTCTGAATACACGGCTTTGTGGGTGACAACTGGGCTCTCATGTATTCCCTCCAGACAATCACACACAAAGGGAGTTTAGGTATGACTGATGGGCCATCCTGGGCAGCATGAGAACAAGGAGCTGACACTTACACTTGAATGGGCTGTGCCCTGATCGTACACAAAAGGTTGTATAACCACCTGTAGTGAATCTGGAGCCAGGACAGGAAGGGCAGGGACTTTTTGAAGTTTCCCTCACTTCAAAGGCATTCTAGGGTATACGTTTTTGACCTCTGGTACCACCAACCTAGTACACCTCTTTACCTGTGGATACTCTGCCAGCAAGAAGGACTGCTGAGAGGACTGTCACTCTGCTGGACTCCTGCTCTGCTGTGCTGACCTGCTGTCTGCTGCTCTCCTTGCCTCGTAGTGAAAAGGTTCTGGCCCTGAATCTCTCCAACCCACAACCAAAGTGACTCCAAAGGCTTGATGGCTTGCCTCCTGTTTTTTGAAATCTCAAGGATAGAAAAGACTTCCAACACACCTGCTACAGCTCCTGGACCCATCTTCAACTAGCGCCTGAGCCCACAAGAGGTGCCTTTCCAGTCCTAGGCCATTGGAAGTAGTTTTTGGCCACTGAAATCAAGCCTTTGGGTTCTTTGCCACTACAAAAGGACCCACTCGAACTGGAACCACACTGCTCACCTGAAGAATCAACGCTAGCCAATGCAAATTTGCCTGTTCATGCAGCAAGCTTTGCGGCTCATCACCACGAGGCTCCAGTCTGCCAATCCATTGTGCCCGGCCAACTCTTTGCACCCTACGGACTACTGCCAGTGATGCTCTCCTTGCTCCCAGTGAACTTCTTCCCTGCCAATGGGACTCTTGGCTCAGTTCTAGAGAAGGTAAGACTTCAGTGGGACTGGTCTGGGATGGTATCCAACCCTTGCTCCATCGCGGGCAGCCTGAATTTTGGGATTTAACCCAGTCTAGTGTGACCAAATAGCCCCGGTTGGCACCTTATGCTTCTAAGCATTACAATTCAGTTTAGTCTTGAAAAAATCATATTTCTACTTCTACTTATTAATTTTTGTTGTTTTGGTCTTGTTTTACTCTTAAAATGAAGCTCTAGAGTTCCTACCAGGTGTGGTGTCTTTTGTATAATGTTTTCACTCTTTTACTATTTGAAGTGTTCCACAAATATTTTACACATTGGCTCTTACGTTAATCCTGCCTGCTCTGTGCCTCCTTACCTAAGAGTGAGCACAGGTTAAATTAATTTGTGCTTCTGACTTACCCTAACTAGGACTGTGGTTCCTGTTTAGACAGAGTGCATACTTCTACCAACTAGAAACCCAGTTTGTAACAGGGACTATCCAGGGGAATGTGAAGGATTGGTTTTCCTCCAACTAAGTAACTCATGTACTTTGCAAGAACAGTGATGTAGAGGAACCTGTAATGCAGATAGGTACAAATTAAGAAATCAAATACCCAAAGGACTACAAGTGTGTTGGACTTAACCCTCTCTGCACGGTCACCCTTAAGCTTTTTGCCTTCCCCCCTCCTTTTTCTTAAAACCATTTTGTGGTTTTTAGAACTTTGCACAATTCAACACTGCTAACATGTGCGTAAGTGCTCCTTTAAACCTGGTTAAATTGGCTTACACTCAATTGGCACATTTAATTTAGTTAAAGTCCCTAGTAAAGTGGCAGTACATATAACCAGGGGCTCTAAATTGAATGCTATTAGTGGACCTGTAGTACGTATTGTGCCACCCACTCAAGAAGTCTCTTTAAACATGTCAGGCCATTGCAGCTTTTGTGTAGTTTTAAACTGCCATTTTGAACTGGCAAAATTAAGCTTTTTCTTGGCATGAATCCTTCTTTTTTATACCCAGTGCAGGCTCTCAATCACCCATATGGCGGGCTGCATTGTAGTTTAAAAGTTGGACGTACACTTTTACATTTTACATGTCCTGGTAGTAAAAAATACATTTTTCACTGTTTCAAAGTCCACCTCTCCCATCAGATAACATTGGCTTACCTTATTGCATTTAATAAATGATTACCTTTGATTGTGATAAGGTAGAGATGTCATTTTTGGTCTCTGAAGATTTGTAATTTGAAATTCCATTAAACGGTAAAGTCAACTTTTTTAGTCACAATTCTGAAACTGACACTTTTAGAAAGTTGGAATTTTCTTGTCCTATTTGGTGCCTATAGCCTGTGCCCTAGGTCACATAATTAGATGTAGTTAGCAGTTGGCTTTAGTGCAATGACAGTGTCACCAATGGAAACTGGGAGTGGGCAGAAATGGCCATCCTGACATGATAGGTGGGGGCAGAGATGTCACTGACAAGGCTTACATTTCAAAGAACTGCCTCAACACCTTCTCATAGCACTCCACAGTAGAATTTTGTCAGCCTATAAATGCTGGGCCCATGTTTATCACAATCCTAGACGTGTATACTACAGAAGAAGGACTTCCCTAATGCCAGAAAATGTGCCCTGCTGCTTGAGGCCTGGCCTGCTATCAGAGAAGGAAGTCTAGACCTGCTACCTTCATCCCAGTACGACAAACTTCAAGGGTCAGCTGGATGACCTACTAGTTTAAGCTACTGGGACATAACCAGCTCCAGAGGCCTTCCTCCAGTTGCCCAGCTGACCTGCTGAAAAAGGGCGTGCCTGGACCTGAACATGAACCTGTCTGAGTCATGATGGCCCCTGCTAGAGTGAGTCCATGTTCCCCCAAAAGTGCCTCCCAGGCCCAAAGTCCTTGCTTCACTTCAGAGTGCACTACTCTGAAGAAAAAGGAAACATCCTGAAGTTAAGGGCAGTTCAAGAATGGGTCCCACAGCGAATGGCCAATGTGAAGCTCCGGTGGACTCCACTCTTCGCCAACTGGCAACAGGAGATCAACACTTCACACCACAACATCGACAACCTGAGGTGACTGCCAACGCAAAGCTTCAGCAATGACCATCTGCGATGCTCAACAGTATCTTTGTGCTACAGCGACGGCTGTCGCTGATGCCCGGCCTGCTCTTTGCAATACAGTAGTGACCATTAGGGGCCATCCGGATGCTCGTGGCATTCTCCACAATAAGCTGGACTCTTTGTGACAGATTTATATAAGGTAACTTTTTTAGTAGGACTAACCGGGATCCCAGTTGCACCTACACTCAATTGGGTTCAGCCTGAACAGATGACTTTCCCCCAGTCTAGCACAACCAGATGATAGTGAATGGGTTTTGTGCTACTAGGGACTATACTTATCTAAATCTTGAAAATTGCATATCGCCAGTTCTCCTGAATAGATTTTTTTGTTGTGCCGTAAAATAATGTAGTCTACATTGTGGTAGGAATCTTCTTGAGTTGTGTTTTTACTTTCTTACTGTTTGTTTGCTCCATAAACACTTTACAAATTACCTCTAAGTTAAATCAGACTGCTTTTGTTAGGCAGGGGGGTAAACTCTACTCTGCTCGCGGATTTTTCAGAATTTGGGCACTTCGAGCTACGCAGAGTAGCGCAGAGTTCCCAAATTCTGCCATCTGGCACAGAGCGGACTTTGTTTGCACAAAGAAGATTTGTTTTTTGGCATTCACTCATGAGTGCCACAATACTCTCATGCTACTAGCAAGCATGAGCAAGGCTTTGAGTTTAAATGTGCTGCTTCCGACTGCACATGCAAGACTTTGCGTTACATCATTCTGGTTCCGGCTGCATGCACAAGACTTCATGTTCACTTGCGCTGCATCTGACTGCAATTGCGCCACAAACAGACCGACTCACAAGCGTGAATGCACCAGGAGTAGATTTCTTTACTCAAGATGTTTCTAAATCTAGTCAAAAAGAGGTTTTTGAATGCATTTTCTTCTCCAATGGACCCTTCAAGTCTAGTATGAGAAGCCTTTTTTCTTTTTTCGAACAGGAAGGAAGTGCCCCACAGACTCCAACTTCCTGTTCCTATTCAGCAGGGTCCTCCTAGTGCTTTGTCTATCTCCTGGTCACTTTTCATCTGGATTTGGAGGTGTAAGGACCACTCTCTTTGTCTCCTGGATATAACTTTGGATTTAAGGACTTTGTTTTTGAGAAATCACACAATTAAGTTAAAAAACTATTGTATAAGAGGGTTTTTTGTGTGTATAGGCATGGGCATGCACCAGTATTTCTTTGTACCTTAATTTGATTTTTAAATTTTATAGTGGTGGGTGGCCTGGAGTTTAACTATGGGCCTTGTTATTATTTATTTTGCATTTCATTGATTTTTCATCTGTTTTGAAAAGGAAAATTGTTGCACAGCTCAGTACTTTTCCTACATATTTGCAACATTTGCAATCATATTTTTCTATGTGGCCTAGATTTCCAAAGGGTATCTAGCAAGTAGGCCCAGTACTAGTAGTCATCGGTGCATGAAATAAATATTTCAGTAACATATGTTTTTAAAACTTTATGACGGGCAGGGACGGCCTTGTTATTACTTATTTTGTATTTCATTGATTTTTCATCTTTTGTTAAGGAAAATTGTTGCACAGCTCAGTACTTTTTATGAATGGCAGGGATGCATTGGATTAAATAAAAAATGTTGGCTATTGTTTGCATTTCATTTTTGTTGCAAAAGTGTATATGTTGTGGGGTAAAATTTGATGGCACAAGAGGGTGTGTGTTGTGAAATTTCTATAGCTTTCCATTGCTGAATTAATGTTATTGTTTTTTCAGTGTTACCACCATGCCTCCTTTTCGCCAGTGTGTGTGTGTGTGTGTGTGTGTGTGTTTGTCATTGTCCACCATTTGTCTCTGTTCTCCATGCCGTGTGGCCAGTGGCCATTCTTTGCAGTCTATGTCTATAGGCTTGCATTTGTTCTTTGTTCTCCATACCTCCTTGTTCACAGTTGTTGTTTGACCATATGGCTGGGGGCATTTTGTGCATTCAGCCAGTGTATCTTTGCCATAGGCTTGCATGTGTTTTTGTCCCCATGCTTCTTTGCTCCTTGTTGTTTGACCATGTGCCTTGCAGCCATTTTATGCATCTAGCCAGCGCATCTTTTCCATAGGCTTGCAATTGTTCTTTCTTCTTCTTACTCCTTGTTTTTGGTGTTGACCATATGGCTGGCAGCCATTTTGTGCATCCAGCAAAGGTGCCTTTGCCATAGGCTTGCATGTGTTCTTTGTTCTCCTTGCTTCTTGTTGTTTGACCATGTGACTGGCAACCATTTTGTGCATCTAGCAAGCGTGCCTTTGCCATAGGCCCTGCATATGTTCTTTTTTTGCATGTTTCCTTGCTCCTTGTTGTTGTTTGACCATGTGCCTGGCAGCCATTTTGTGTATCCTACAAGAAAGTCTTTACCATAGGCTTGCACGTGTTCTTTGTTCTGCATGGCTCCTTGCTCCTCGTTGTTGTTGTTTGATCACGTGGCTGGCAGCTGTGCATCCAGCCAGTGTGGCTTTACCATAGGCTTGCATGTGTTCTTCTTTCTCCTCCTTGCTGTTTTTATAGGACCAGGTGGCTGGCAGACATTTTGTGCATCCAGCTAGTGTGCCTTTGCCATAGGTTGCATGTGTTCTTTGTTTGCAATGCCTCCTTGCTGCATATTGTTGTTTGACCATGTGACTGGCAGCAATTGTGTGCATGTAGCCAGCGTGCCTTTTCCATAGGCTTGAAAACAAACAACAGAAATTATTGACCATTTGTTTAATTTAAGTTATTAGTTTACATTTTATTTTAATTTTATTTTTTTCATTTTTTAAAATTTCATTTCTTGTTTTTCATTTTAATTTTTATTTTAGTGTTTTAATTTTTGTTTTTGATTTTTTAAATTGTTCTTTTTTTCTTATCTCAATTTATCTAATTCTGCATTTTGCCTTGATCCATCCATCTACCATAGGCACACAGATGCACTACAGCGTTTGGATTCTTTAGGTTTAAAATAATTCCATTTCCTCCTGGACATCCTGGCTGCGGTGAACTAGAGACACATCAGAAGCATAATTAATTTTTTTATGATTATTATATTTTCCCTGGACCACCTTGCTACCATAGGTATTATAAGGATTATTCCATTTACCCATGCACCTCTTTCTAACTACCACAGGTGACTCCTTTAAAACAGATAGCGGTAAAGCAAAGAGTTATATGTGCTTGTTGTTTTGCCTTATTTGAAATGAAATGTTATGGTGTGGCTGTGTGGTTTGACTTTACAATGTTTTATTAAATTGGTATTTATTACATAAGTAACCAATTGCACTAATATTGCATTTGTCTGCCCTACTTGAACATGCAATAATGCCACGTTTCACTAGCTACATGTTTTGCTTGCTAGGTTGCTTTTAGGTGCACAAAAGAAGAAATATCACATCACCCTCAGTATTGCCAAAGAGAAGACCTGTATAGTTAATTCAGTTCTCCAAACTCTTCTGCTTGTGCAGCTTAGTGCCACTGCTAAATGAGAATTTTATGATGGCCCTAAAGAAAGGTGCTCCCAAGAAAGTGGTCAGTGAGAGGAAGTGGCTTTCCACCAGTGGCGTGATAACCGCTACCTTTTTTGGAAGACGTGTGACTGCCAAACTGGCCTCTGGAAAGGAACCTGGGAGCAGCATTCCCACATCTACAGCACCACCCCAACCGAAGCCCAAGACTATGTCTGTCAGTGAGGCAGCCACTACAATCATGGCAACACCGATGAGCAGTGACATTGAATTGGATTTGTCCCTTTCGCAAAGTAGTACCCAATCATTTCAGGAAACAGAGCAAAGTGGACAGCAGCCACAGCCAGAAATAGTAGATCTTCATCCTGAGCAAGAACCTTCTCTTTTAGAATCAATGGTTCCTAGCTAGTCAGCAAGAAATGGGAAGTACCATTTCTGATGACAATGATAGCAGCATGGTGTGGACCCCGGCAGAGTCCAGGAGACATCAGAAGAGGCAAGGTAAAAGGAAAGTTCTAGAAGCCTTAGACTCATGGATGGGAATGATGATCAGGAGGATGACAATGAAGATGAGCCAGTCATTGTGGCAGCTGTCAGAGGAGTCCGACAGTAGTATCCAACCTTCTCCGAGTGATGTGGCACAGGTAGAACTGCCAGCTCACATATTTGTAAGGCCCCAGCAAAGACCTGCACCAACCCCTTACCTTGGTAGAAATATGCACTGCAGAGAGGCACTCGATACGCCCACCTTTCTCCAGTTCTTCGGGCATTGGCAGTGGCCCAGTAAGAAAGTACTCCTCCCCAGTTTGGGATTTTTTTTACGATTTGCAAACAGGAGGAGAACACTTCCACGCTCGAGGTAATCCTCGAGGTAATCCTTTTTCACATTATGGTACTGAAGATTAGACTACCAAGATGAAAAAATATCACGCAATCACATGGGAGGAGCACCTTAAAAAAATAGCTGAATGTTGTTGCGGTGGTGAAAGTGAGGACAGCCAAGAAGCACCAGATATAACCGTCAAATTATGGTAGAAGGTGAGGAAGAAGAGGGGGACATCCTCATGAAAAGCAGTGCTGTCTCCAGCAGTGCACCAGAATCACCCACCTATGTGACCTAACAATGCAACAGGAAGACTCAGAGTCAAATGGAGACACCAGAGCATACGGTGACTGCAACACGATGCACATTGAGTCTACAACCACCTACTTCTCGAAAGTCACCTGCATTAATGGCCCCAGTAAAGAAGAAATCCAGGCTACTTATATGGGCATGTTGAGATAGGAGGGGCCCTATGACCGCAACCAACCAATGACAGATTTGTGCAATGAGAAGCTGACAAAAATGTTAGCTTTGAACCACCTCCGTTTTTCTTTTGTGGACTGAGTGGGATTCTTAGAATTTGTGGCAGCTATCTATCCGAAAAGGAAGGTTCCAAGCAAGACCTATTTTTCAGAGTTAGTGTTCCAGCAGTGCATCACGATGTGCTGCAATTGGATGGACAATCTTTGCAGCAAAGTCTTGTCCACACTGTCCACCTGACAATAAGCATGTGGTCCATTTGTCAGGCTACTGATTACATGTGCATCAACGCACAATGGATCTCTTTTGCGGGGTAAAGCAAAAGCTATCCACAGGTCATTTGCCGGCGTGCAGCAGTAGCCATATTTGCCTTGGAAAAATCACATACTACTGCAAATATCTTGGGTGAATTAAATAGGAAGGTGTCTGAATGACTGAGACCCAGAGGTCTTGGATTTGTTAAAGACAACGGTGGTAACATAGTCAAGGCCATGGCAGACAGTGGCTTTTTCAGTGTCCTGTGTCTGGTGCACTGCATCAACCTGATTGTGCAAGACTTTCTCACAAAAGAAGACATAGCCAGCAACATACTGACCACTTGCAGATGAATCAGCACTCATTTCAGCCGTTCTTTTAAAGCCCAGTAGCAGTTGTGTATTATTCAGCATGTTACAGAGTACTAGTTAAAGCCCTGATACAGGAGGTGCCAGCACGTTAGCACTCAACCTATTATATGTTGTAATGTCTGTTTGAGCAGTACAGACAGATCAATGACTATGTCATTCAAATAGAAGGGGATGCAATTGAGAAAGCTATGGCCATTGATGCAAACAAATGGGACCTAGTCACATTCCTGACACAGATGCTGCTCTCTTTTGAGGTTTTCACACGTGAAGTTAGTAAAGAGGACATTATGATGGGCCAAGCTATCCCGTTTTTGCATTTGCTACAGAAACAGCTAAAGAAAGTGTCTGAAGGGCTGACACTCAAAGATGTGAACGAAAGTGCATGTCTTGATGGAGAGACTAAGCTATCATTTGACTTGTAATGCAAGGCTGCAAAATGATATTTTTTGGTCCAGTGAAAATGTTCATAATACCCACTCTGCCAGTAATTGTAGTGGATTGTGAAACCCGGTACTTCTTATGTTGTTGGTACAAGCCATGACATCTGGATATAATTAGTGGTTGAACAGGTAAATATGCATTTGAGTTCAAAAGAAAAGTTTAAATTCATTTAGAATGCCTAGCCACTATCACCTAGTATGGTATTCACAATATACAATTGAGTTTGCTTTTTATGGTTGTGAAATATTGAATGTAGCTTCTGCTATACTTCATTCTTGATTTTACTTCAATTAAATTCTTGTATTTATGCACTTTGGCAAAGCCTTCTTTCTTGCAAGCACAGGCATAAAAGCTTTACATACATGTTAATGAAATAATAGTTGATACTTGTTTCTGTCTAAGATTGACCATAAATTCCATATCATCAATGACAAATACGCAAGTAAAAGAGTAGGATCATTTATAGCGCTGTCACTGCATTATATCTATGGTGGGGGCACAAAGAAGAAGGTATGATATGGAGCTGTGAGGTATATGGTAGCGGAGCTCACATGAGATGATGAGAGGATAGCACATCTTGGCCTTTAGAAAAATTCATTAGGAAATGATATTTTCATCAACTCAACCTTCTATTTTTTACTTCTTCATCTTTCTTTGTTGTCCTTACCTAATCCTTTTAGTGCTGTTTTGATCACACAACCTCACGTCTTTTTTATGTTCAGGTTTTTGCACCACATCTATTGCTGGTACTTGAGAATAATTCTTGCCCATTTTGTCTTAGCCTGAAAGACTATTATGATTAGTTCTTATGACAGCTGTGCCACTTCTCCTTGTGCCACCTAGGTTCTCGCTCAAACCCCTTGGGTCTTCTTAATCACTGATATTCCTTGTTCTTCAAATGTTCCTAAGGAAGTGTTTGCACTTTGCTTTAGCTTTATGAAGAAATTGCTTAATAGCTACATAATTATTTAATTTATTGTATGTAACCCAGCCTGCATCATAGCTGATGTCTTACTGCTTTTCTGAAATAACTAATGTGTTTTATGTATATTAGTACATTTCATATTTCCCTTACAGATGAGCTTATCAAAATTTTGGCGGTCAGCGGGCGACCGCCAAAAGGCCGTCCGCCGGCCCAGCGGGAAAGCCACTGCAACATAGAAGCCGGCTCCGAATGGAGCCGGCGGTGTTGCAGGGGTGCGACGAGTGCAGTAGCACCCGTCGCGATTTTCACTGTCTGCAAAGCAGACAGTGAAAATCTTCATGGGGCCCTGTTAGGGGGCCCCACAACACCCGTTCCCGCCATCCTGGTTCTGGCGGTGTAAACCGCCAGAAACAGGCTGGCGGGAAGGGGGTCGGAATCCCCATGGCGGCGCTGCAAGCAGCGCCGCCATGGAGGATTCCCTGGGCCAGGGGAAAACCGCCGGGAAACCGCCGGTTCCCCTTTTCTGACTGCGGCTTTATCGCCGGGGTCAGAATGGCCCTGGAAGCACCGCCAGCCTGTTGGTGGTGCTTCTGTGGTCCCCGGGTCGGAATGACCCCCTTTGTTTGCACCCATTTCTCTGACTGACAGGGTGTTTGATCTAGTTACCATAGTTCAATTAAGCCTAAGTTTCTTTTCCCAGACATTGAGCTGCTTACTATGCTTGTTAAAATAAAAGTCTGTACTGGAGGTAGCCAATGAGTAAACAGAGACACAGATGGGAAAGGTGAATTTCACTCTCCCTTGACGCTGACCTATAGACAAGAGGATAAAAGATGATGAAGAAAAAAGAATATAAGTGAGATGGAAATTTACAACAGGTCAGTAATACTATGTATTATATAACTGGTTACAATAGCTACAGTGTTAAGCAATGTGTAATATGCAACTCTATCTTTTAGGAATGTGAGGATATGTGATTGTAGTCAGGGTTTGACATTTTCAGGGGCTGCCTAGTTTTCAGAAAGGTCTAGATTGGCAGGTTTTCCTGGGTGCCAGCTGACACCAGACCCATACACTTTGGCCACTGATACCTCAAGAATAATTGTATTTTAAAGAAAAATCTAAGTTTTATACTTTGTTAATTACGGACCTCTCATCTCCCAGGTGGCAGGCCAACCCAAACATATGGGGTACCTTTTACTTTGAGAGATATGTAGGAACAGTAAATGATAGGTCTTGGACCTTTCTGCAGGTTCTTCCCAAACCTTTTGCCTTTGCCCCCCACTTTGTGCTGGATTTGTTTTTATTGGTCCTAGGACTATGTGCACTTTACCACAGCTAACAAGTGCTAAAATGCTTGTGCTATCTTCTTTAAACCATTGAATTGGCTTATACTCAATTTGCATATTTAATTTTCTTGTAAGTCCCTGGTAAAGTGGCACCACCTGTGCCCAGGTTTCTGCCACCAATTTAAGTAGCACTTGAAACACGTCTCAGACCTGCCATTACGGCCTGTGCACATGCAGTTGTTACTGCCATTTCGATCTGGCAAAATAAACCTAATGCTAGGCCCAAACCTTCCTTTTTAATACATATGTCACCCCTAAAGTAGGCCCTGGACAGCCCAAAGGCATGAGGTAGTGGATTGAAACAGCTGGATATGTACTTTAAAGTTTAACATGTCTGGGTAGTGAAAAACTCTTAAATTTGTTTTTTGCCTACCTCTACCATAGGATAACATTGGGAGTACCTTATTATTTTCTGTAAGTGTAATTTCCAAATGGTAATAGGAAATCAGTTCCTGTTGGGTTTCTCTGAAATCATAATTTAAAATCGTAACTGATGGGGAAATCAGATCTATACATTGCAATTTTGAAAGTTCCACTTTTAGAAAAATGACACTTTATTGTCTTTGCCTTTTGGTGCCTGCAGCCTGTATCTGAGCCACATAACTGGGTGATGATGACGATTTGACTTTGTGTATTCCTCCTAGACAGCCTCACACAATGTTACACATAGGTGTGACTCGATGGGCCATCACTGATAGGATGGGAGGGAGGAGCTGGATCTAACCCCACTTATACCTGAATAGGATGTGTCCTATCTCCACACAAAGGACTGCATACCCCCTGTAGTTAGTTTGGAGCTAGGGTCAGGAACACAAGGCACTTGCACACTTCAAAGACATGTCTCTAGAAGTTTCTCCCCACTTCAAAGCTGCAACTGGATATAAGTACTGGACCTCAGACACCAAGTCTTCAGGACACTTGGATACTCTGCCAGGAAGAGGGACTGCTGTGTTGCTATAAGGACCATCACACTGCTGGACTGCTGCACTAAAGGAACAGCTGCCCTGCTGTGCTGGCCTGCTGCACTCTTCGCTTGGGAAGGAGAACTGAACCTGCAACTTCATTTTTGAACCCAGGACCCCAGAGTCACTCTAAGGTTTTGTCTGCTGGCCTCCTGATCTGAGCCTCAGGTTCATAAATGGCTCCCCAACATCCTGCACCAGACCCTGGACTCAGCTGCAGTGAGTTCCTGACCTCCAAGTGGTACCACGCAGGTCCTGGACCCATGTTCTGGCTCATGGGTGCTGAAATCAAACTTCTGGGCTCTTTGTGACTGTAAATAGATCCTTTTGCATCAAGACGACACTTCTCATACTGCAAATCAGCACAAATCTCCATCAACGAGACTCTTCCCACTGCAGTATTGACTGCTGGTAGGAGACAGTGAATGCAAAACTCCAGCAATACCTGCACATGAGATGACAGGCTCTTTGTGCTTCACTGACAGCCTTCGGTGATGCTCTCCCTGCTCCATGCGGCCCTTTTCAATGAGAATGGAACCCTTGGCACAAACTTGAGAAGGTGAACTTCGGTGGGCCTACCTGGTGACTGTATCCAACCTGCGCTCCATTGAGGTTGGTCTGAAAGTGTGACTTTAACCCAGTCCAGCATGACCAGATATCCTGAGTCAGCACTTTGTGGCACTATTTTCACCAAATTCTTTAAAATGTGATTTCTCTGGTTCTACTGATTGGACTTTTGAAATTTTGATCCTGTTTTATTCATTCAATTTCGCTCTATTTTTGTAACTGGTTTGGAATATTTTTATGTGGTGTTCTCACTGTTTAACTGTATGCAGTACAGATTGACTCTAAGTTAAGCCTAACTGCTGTGTGCCAAGCTAGCAGGGGGTTGAGCATAAGTTAATTTGAGGCTTGCTTGTGCCTTACCCTGACAAGGATTGTGGTTCATACTTGACAAGGTCCCAAGTCAACCATTAACCCAGTTTCTCAAATTGGTGATTAGTGGTGAGGATTGTTAATTCTGCTTGTGCAGTACCATACAGCCCATATCTACGACCACTTAGAGTAAATTCTCTTTGATTAGCTTCTTTTTGTTTATTTCCAAATTCTTCTTCTGACTATTGTGTCTGAAACCATGCCTGCAAGGATGGAATTTTGAGCTAGCCAACATGGACTCTTATGCTGTGGCCCAGCTCAATGAGTTCTTCAAGGAGAGGTGACTTCCAGAAAAGAGCACCACCAGGAAGTGGAGCTCCAAATGACGCAGAGGACCTGGGGATAACCCATTAGTCAGTGATCAAAACCATAGAATGGGATGATGTAATGGATGGACAGGGCAAGGGATCTAGCCTTTAGCTGAGGGGGATGACTTGGCTCCTGAAGCGGAGACCTCTGCCAGGACATGAAGCAGCGTGTGTTCATGCAGCCGTCCCCAGAGGAGCTGGCGAGGAAGAGGAAAGAAAGTTAAAGCTGGAGATGGCCAGACTCAAAATGAAGGAAAGGAAAATGGCCATGGAGGCAAAGAAGGTTGAGGCTGAAAGGGCGTTGGCAAAGGAGAAGGCTGAGGCTGAGACAGCCTTAGAGAAGAGGAGACTAGCCATGGAGGAAATGAGAATGGCTCATGAGCTAAGTCTGTGAGAGCTGGACAGTGGTCCTGGGTGTTTCAAACTCTGCTGTTTTGAGTGTTCCCAGCTAGGACACAAGAAGGGGGACTCTGCCTGTCCTAAAAAAACACCCACTAGTATGAGCACCACCAAGATGGCCAGTGTGGTCTTAGGGATAAGTATAACCCATAGAGAATGCCATGAGCTCCCTTAGCTGGGGAATAGACTCAGATAGTGATCCTGGTGATCCCTGAGGGTGGGAGTCATCACTACCACTTGGTGAAAGTGAATGGGGTCCCAGTCACTGCTCTGAGGGACACCAGGGATATCCATACCATTATAGTGGAAAGGGTAGTTTCTCCAGGGCAATATACTGGCCAAGTGTGTAGGGTAACTCAGGCCCATGGACATGACTTTTTCCACCTTATGTGCTTGGTATCCTTGGAGTGGAGTGAGGAGATGATCTAGAGGAGGGTCATAGTTAGTCTCCAGATGCCCATAGACTGCATTCTGGGGACTGAGTTGCTCCTGGTGTCAGGAGACCACAGAGAAACCAGAGCACCTTGACAGTTTAGTTTTCTGAGGGTACCAGTCCCATATGGAGGATACAGGAGCCCAGAAGGAGGGCCAGGGTGAGGGACGACTCACCCCGTCCCTTGTTGAATATCAGGGTACAGACCTTGGGCTGAGTAGCCACTCTCAGGATACCATCCCTGAACTGGTGGGAAGTAGGGTGGAAGTAGGGTACAGAACACCTGGAAGAGCCCCCCCCCGAGAAGCTTCAGAGAATCTTGACTTATTTTGCTGTTAGTGGCCTCTGTTGGTTGTTGTTCTTATGAAGAAGCACAGATGTCTGAACCAAGGGTGAAGTGAACCACATCAATTTGTTGTCCATGGTGGTACTGTCTGCCTACTGGAATGCATCTGTAAGCAAGTTAAGGTTAGGTGCTGCTCAGATGTGCTCAACGGATAAGGAGAAGAATTCCCCGTGCTCAGTTCAGTGGCTCACGAAGGTATACACAGAGGGATCTAACTGAGTTGAGAAGCAGTAAACTGACTAATGGTGGGCGATAAGTTCCGCTCCGCCAGGCAGAATTGGCTGAATTTTGTTACACTTGTAAAGTGGAGTTCTAGCTAAATTCTGACAATCTCCATGTGGCTGACATTTTTCTTGCACTCGGCTCATCAATAGTAAGTTGGTAAGCATGAGCGAGATTTGGAATCCCCTAGCATGATTTTCAGTCGCTAGGAGGGCACCCGGCGAGATTTCCCCACCGCGGGTGGACTTGAGGTGTCGCAACTGAAGGGGTCAGAAAGCTGCAGCCCTCTATGATGCACCATGTGGTGAAGTTCACCTGATTTTTCTGCGTGGAATGAGATCCCAGTCCTAAAAGTCATCACGAGCAGCGCAACACGCCTATTTCTTCAACATTTTCTTTTGAAAAATCTTTAGTCGTCAACACAAATGACACCTTGATGAATTCAAAATGTACTCTTTATAAACTTACCCATTTATAAAAAAAATATGTTCAAAATTGGGGGAAGCTTTTAATATTGAACTGGTTAATTGTTTAAATATTTTGTTAGAGCAGTTCATTGTATTGCTCTTTAGAGTTTTTCATCTCCTCCCTGAGTGCTCTTTTCCTTTGTTCATTTGTAAGACCCGATTCAATGCAAATGCAGTTCAGATTAAATCAGTAAGAAACCAAGATAATTGAGAACCCACTCTGCAAAAAATGAGGAATTGTATTCATATATCGAATTGACTCCAGACAATAAGTTTTGAAATCCACGTTTTTGTTTGCCATGTATTTATTCCATTACACAGGAGATTTGTCAGGAAAAAAGGCATTTTTTCTCCCAATTCAATATGGCGCCCGCATGGGACGCCGCGATCACGATCTCAGGGTCGTTTTGAGCATTCTAATGTTGGAAACAAGATTATCTACATTAAATAATGAATTTCCCTTGATGTACTATGATAATGCCTTGAAAAAGCCCTAGGTGAACATACCACAAGGGGGCGAAACAAATGTCGGCTGTCTCACTTTGTTTTTCTGCACAAATCTACTGTGTATGGAATCAATAAATGGCTATCTCGCTTTGTTTTCCTGACAAATCTACTGTGAAATGGAACCAATAAATACACTGCAAACAAAAACGTGGATTTCACAACTTATTGTCTGGAGTCAATTTTTTGCAGAGTGGGTTCTCATTTAGGGGGGGATTGTTTTTTAGCAGGAAGTAACATCTTCCTGCACAAAAACAAGCTTAAATGGTGATTTGCTCTTTCTATATGTGCTGCAGAATGTAGCACACATAGAAAGAGCAAAAAACGAGGACAAATGAAAGCATTTCTCCTCGTTGTGCCCTGCTAACGCTATCCCTCAGGTGGCATTAGATTTTGGCACTGCCTCAGGTTTACGAAAACTTGTAAATCTGGGGCAGCATCAAAATGCAATGGGTGTTGCTGTAGTACACCCACAGCAACACCCATTGCACGCCCCTTCCACGTAAAGTGCTGAGTGTGAAGGGACCGTATTTACAAGGTGGCTTTAAGCCACGAAAAGTGGCTCAATGCCACCTAGTAAATATGGTGCAGTGCATAGTACCATCGGAGCGTCACTAAAACTGATGCTCCGGTGGCGCTAGGGGGCTCTTAAATATACCCCAAAGTTTCTTATTCAAGTATTGTTTAGCTTGCTGAGTTACTGCTAATGTACACAAGTAAGTGTCTGAAACCCACCAGAAATACCGATTGTCAACAAGGCACACCACCACATCTACTGTGGAGCACATGAACAAAATCTGTCAGACATAGACATTGAAGTAACGTTGCTTCAGGAAAAATAAATGATTGCACAAATAAAAATTGATTAACCACACTGAAGTTCCTGAAGATGTTTATGAATTTCTTTCTTGCAATTAATCTCAGGCAGGCATGCTAGATAAGAGGTATCAACAGCCATTTGGCAGCCTCCTGACATTCAGAAAGTGGTGCTGCGCATGCCATAAGGAAGATGCTCTTTGCCAGGGCCTAGTCATGCCTTCAATTGTCCCCTATTAATGTACATGCAGTTACCAATTAATATGCAAGAGAGCTCTTATGGTTTTTTTGGTGGGGAGGAGGGTCTGTGATCAAGAATTTAAGAGCCTCATTCCGACCCTGGCGGTCATGGACCGCCAGGGCCGGGGACGGAGGAAGCACCCCCAACAGGCTGGCGGTGCTTCAGGGGCAATTCTGACCGCGGCGGCAAAGCCGCGGTCAGAAAAGGGAAACCGGCGGTTTCCCGCCGGTTTTCTCCTGCCCCAGGGAATCCTCCACGGCGACGCTGCAAGCAGCGCCGCCATGGGGATTCCGACCCCCTTCCCGCCAGCCTGTTCCTGGCGGTGTAAGAGGCTGCCGGGAACAGGTGTCGTGGGGCCCCTGGGGGCCCCATTAAGATTTTCAGTGTCTGCAAAGCAGACACTGAAAATCACGACGGGTGCCACTGCACCCGTCGCACACCAGCAACTCCGCCGGCTCCATTCGGAGCCGGCTTCATCGTTGCTGGGGCTTTCCCGCTGGGCGGGCGGGCGGCCTTTTGGCCCCCTAAGAGTCTCCTTGAATTGACACCTAAGTCCTTCATAAGTTCCACTTCAACTTGTTCAGCATTGCATGGCAGGTGGAAATATGAGATTTCAGAAGCAGTGCAAAAAACAAGTTTCACCAGTGCCACAAGCACAACTATTGACTGCTGCAGCGGGAATGCAGATGTTTACCTGTTGTTGTGTATGTTATGGATGCTTCTGCATACCTTGCCCCAGAGCCGAGCTGGCACTACGATGGCAAGGTAGAGGTACCAGGTTGTGCCAGTCACCTACAGCACATCCACTGCTTCAAGAGGGAGGAAGGAGGCATTTCACTCCCCGACGCAGTGTGCTACGGTTGGACCTGGCCCTTTCAACAGGTTCATTCCCCAAACTTTTGCCTTCTCCTCCTAATTTTTCTGACCCTTTTTGGCTGACGTTATGGGTCTGGTCACTTTATCACTGCTAATCAGTGCTAAAGTGCATGTGCTCTCCCTTGTAAACTTGGTATGATTAGCTTATACCTGATTGACACATTAAATTTACCTTTAAGTCCCTTGTACAGTGATATCCCTATTCCCAGGGCCTGTAAATTCAATGCTACTAGTAGGCCTGAAGCACTGCTTGTGCATCCCACTGAAGTAGCCTTTCAAACCTGTCTCAATCCTGCTAGCAAAGGACCTCCATGTGCAGTTTGCTGCCACAAGGAACTGAAATCTAAATTTACTTGCCAGGCCGAGATCTCCCCTTTTACTACATGTAAGTCATCCCTAAGGTAGGCCCTAGATAGCCCTAGGGGCAGAGTGCTATATATGTAGAAGGCAGGTCATGTGCCTAATAGCGTGGCCTGTCCTAGTAGTGACAAATAGCCTATTTGGTTTCTCACTGCTGTGAGTGCTGCATTCTCATAGGATTGCATTAGAAATGCCCTGCCTTATATCTAGGGGGTATTGTCTGATTTATGAGGGGTAGCGTAGGAATGTTTGGTATGGTTGTAATGGTAGAGGAAAATGCTGCTTACTCGTGTAGGTGAATTTTTTAATATCATTACAGAAATGCCACTTCTAGAAAGTGAGCATTCCTCTGTGATTATGACTCTGGTGTTTTGCAGCTTGACTCAAATCCACATCTGGGGAGAGTGACAGTTGCGCTTTGTGCATACTTTTCAGACAGCCTGTACACAGGGAGGGTGGAGGTGTCACAGAGGTGCATCTATATTTTGAAAGGTCTTCCTGGGCTGACAGAAGGGGAAGGTGGGGCACACATGCATCTGTAAAGGCTGTGCCCTGGCCTCACACAAAGGGGTTGTTTACCCCCAACTGATGTTTAGAGCCTGTGCTGGAGGAGAGAGGGGGCACTCCCAGAACCAGCTGAAACTGGTTAGAACCTCGTCTCCTCCTTCTTTGTTAAACCCAATGCAAAACTGAGAATAATTACAGAGGATCATCTGTCAAAGCGCAGGAGGAGTGCTTCACCTGAATTACATAGCGCCTGGAGAGCGTTCTGTTTAATTATCTTAAAGCACCTTGGAAGCGCTTTTTGGTTTTATTTGTTTGGCGCTTGAAAGCGATTTGCCGCTGTGGGAATCACCGCCGCAACCTGGGTATTGTAATTCTGAGCGCGTTAGAGACGCGCTGCCCCTGGTACTCCTGTGGCACCACAGAAGTGAAGTCAGGCGCCTAGCATGCCCCCGGGGTGAAGCATGCTCCGAGGAGCGTCCCCTGGGCAAAGGCAGGCATCCACTTTGGTGTTTGGTCATGGCTGCTGCCCGGGCACCTTGACTCGTGCACCAGATCGAGTGCGGGCGCATCCCTGTCGGGGCTGGGCGGGAAAGAAGCCTCATCAGAGGCCCCTGCCAGGCCTCCAGTGTGCTCCTGAAGACGGGCAGAGAAGGAAGCCTCACAGGAGGCCCCCCGCACCACAAGGTTCCTTTCTTTGTGCCTCGTCAGGATTTTGTTTTGACCCCGTCCCCTTTGGAGGGCCCGTAGTGCTCCAAGAGGGCCCCACAGGTTGCAAGACCCGGGAGGGGCCACTATATCAAAAAGGAGGGGGTCCGTGCCAACCTCCTCCCCCCCAAATCACTACATGGCCATCGTTTTGGGCAAAGGAGCGTCGGGGACCTCCACATTCACCTTTTGGCACTGGAGGTGCCCTCATCGGTAGAAACAGGTACTTTTAGGGACATATTCTTTTCAGATGTTCCTTGTGGGGGGCATGCTGGGACTTGTATGCTAATCTAGTTTCTTTATCATGTGCTATATATTTGCTAGTACTCTCCTTCTATGGATAATTTATTCTAATATATTTTTGTGACTTGACATATGTTCTCTAATGTTCCTGGTGTGGACATTCATGATACTTTCATGACTAGGGCATTTTTATAGTAATGATCTCCTGACTACTGCTTATGTTGCAGAATAATAAGTAACCTGTGTGTTATGTGTGACTGCTGCTGATCTCTGCAGAGTAACAGCATTGTCGTTGAAAGGGTCTGACCCAACTCTAGCCATGGTAGGTTTATACTAATCCAAAGTGTGAACCACACTTCAAATGGGCAGTGGCAGAAGGAGGCTGGCCCAAAGCCCCCGTCTAGGTATTATTCCTTTATGTCTTATAATGTATTCATTTCAACAGTTGTGGCAAAACAGTTAACGTGGTCCTTTAAGCCAGATATAAACATATTGAATTATACGGTCATAATGCACACAATTTAACAAGTTAGTCATGGAAGAAAACACATTTTTCAAAACAACTGTGCATTATATGCTTTTTGTTTAGAAAAAAAGTTATTCCACATTGTGCAGAGAAGTTCAGGTGACCGTAAGCTACAACAAAACACGTTGTAGGATATCCCAAAACAGAAATGAGATGTCTGGTCATTATTTCTTCTGCAGGTACTCCAATGTAAATGTGGAAAACCAAAAACTACACGCTCACCAAAATTTCACACTTGTGACAAGTTTATCTTAAAAAAGCATCATGTGACTTAACACTAATTATGTTGTTGAGTTATTAAAGTATTAATTTACCAACGCCTCCCATCGACTACAATACATTACTGATAAAAAAAAAACAACGTCATCCTGTTTTAGAGGGTAACATATTTATTCAGTGCTGATTTTTAAAATATTCGTGTTATTCCTAAAAGGAGTGCAAATAAACGCAGCTGAAAAGTAAATGAAACATTTGAAATAAGTCGTGCCTTTAGCGGATTAGTGCCTCCATTTGAGTTCTGATTGGCTAAGGAGACTTACACCACGAGTTTCCCCCTCCTTATCTCGTTATAATTCCAGCTGTTTAGATATCGAAATCAGAAATATGAGCTTCAAACGCTTTCAAAGTGTAGAGTTAAGAGATCTGAAGTGCTAAGTGTTGCGAGACAACGTGCAGTAATTCAATTTATCATGTCAGGAGGCTGAAAAGAAAAGCCAGGTATTCTGGCTCTAACATAGCCAGGGTTAACCACTAGACCGTACCCTGACTGTAGCTGTACAAAAGGGTAAATGCGATGGGATGATATGGACTACAGAATACCACGGGTCGCATGCAAAAACCTTTTTTTCAAATGTACCGAGCAGCACAGAACAAGTCTAAATTTGGTTTAGCTGCAACCGATCTGTGGAAAAAAAGTACTGTTACATTATCACCTGGAAGTTGTTTACTGTTTCTGGAAATTTGAGAGCTCGAATTATTTCGGTCTTTTGGTCAGAATAGGAAAATAGAGTTCCACTTTCCAGAACCAGCCACACTTAATGATCTAGGAAGCCTTACCAAATTTAGAAAACCATCCCAAGAATGGTTTAAAAGCGTTACCTGTGGCTAAAAGGTGCATTTTTTCTACGTGAGAAACCATCACACAAAAAGAACTGTGGAGAATTCGGTGGCAGAAGAAACGTATTAGGGGTCATGTGACGCAAACACGCCTTTTGTTTCATCCAGACATAGAATGCGTTCAAGTCCATTTGATTGTTTATGTTTAATACTAACACCGTTTAGGAGGATGCTCAAAAGTAATGTGCTGCTATTTATTGTATGTAGTCTGCTAGGATAAGGCTATCTCTGCTGGAAATAAACAATTTTGTAAGTACATGTTTAAAGGAAAATAATTAAAACAAGTTTTCGCTATTTTTCTCCACCTGTAAAATAGGTCTCCCGTTAAAGAAATGTGGGATGGAAATGCGACTTGTGGGGAATTGCTGAGAAAGGAGGAACTGACCTACAGATGAATTATTTCTACTCTAACAGTGGGACATACAGGTTAGAGTTCGTGGCAGATGCTATTCAGGACAGACTCTGAATAAAGAATGCCGTGACTAGAGTTAGCAAAGTGAACGGAACTGACTTTTTTGGAGTGCCTCTGACCCGGAAGGAGAAGGAGGCCATGATTGAACCCCTGTATTAGGTTTGTGGACATATTTAGTATCATATCCAATTAGATCAAACAGATTTTACAACGTCACTGTCGTGTGTTCAAAACTGAACACATTTAGGAACAAACTTAGCAAAAACATCATTACTGAGTCCAATGTGACAGGAAAACCTCCAAGAAGGATTTCTTCAAATGTAACAAATGCAACGCTTTCAGGAATATCGGGACACCAGTGCATACAGTACACCAATATCCAATAAACCCCGGCAAGTCTATCTCTTGCAACTATGATTTCATCTTTTTTGTGCTGGTTTTTCGTTATGATAAAATTACTTTGGGGCTGGCATACATGTGGTTAACAAAGGGGTAATTAGCACATGTGTGCAGTAAAGAATAATGATAGTCACTTTCCTGTGGCAAGACATTTTAATGAAAGGCATGATGGGAATACCAATATGTTAAAATTACTTTCCGTCTAGAAGATTCTACCCAGAGTGAGGGATAGGAATTGAGAACTATGGACCTAATTTAAATATTGACGGAGGAGTTACTCTGTCACAACTGTGACGGATATCCCATCCACCAATATCTGAATCCCATTGAATATAATAGGATTTAGATATTGGTGGGGGTAGCCATCACCATTGTGACGGAGTAACTCGCCCACCAAAATCTAAATTAGGCCCTATCTCTAAGATGATTTGAGTCAAAACACATTATAGAACTGGAGACCAGATTTCGAGAGGCATGAATGCTGAGGAGGAATTTAAAATACACTCTGGTTGAGAGTATAGATGCACATCTTTTAGATTCTAGAAATCCTGTAAAAATGGTAATATACTCGGCTTTCTCATGGTGTTTTGTAAATATAGATAGCCACAATATTTTTACCTGGTGTTATTTTGTTCATGCAGGTGTACACTGATGGAGTCCTGTGTTTGGAGTTAGAAGCTAAAAATTTAGTTCATTTTTGTTGCGATGTTTCTGTTGTGCACAACCTTGATGGAGCATTTTTATACCTGTTCTATACAATAGTCTTGTGAGCTGTTCCCATGCACATCTTTCATGTATTCTTTGCCAACCTGAGTATGATTTGGCACCACAGCGAGATGCTTCTGGGGGACTAGCATAATGTTTGATGGCTAATGGTATTATTTATGCCAGCAGACATGTGTCAGCGAGATCATAAAAGTCTTCCAGACCCTTTGTCTGTCTTCATGAATCATCTAGTGAACCGTTTAAAGTACTTCACTTAGATATGATTCATGCAAGCATTTTTTTTTACACATTACTCAATACATACATGGCCTTCTTTAGAAACATAGAGCGTGATGCAGAAAAGCAATATTGAACAGATGTGTGGCACTACAGCAAGGAGAACTTGCTTGTAAGTAGAAGCCTCAGGCATGCCATTACTACTAGGAGAGAGGCAACATTTATTTTTGCTTAGGGCTTTAAAGGTCATTGCACCAGAGCTGTATGGAATGAGAACTGCAGAGCACTGGAGAGCAGTGCAGGGCTTTTCAAAAATAGACCCTTGCTCACTGCTTAGGGGTCTGATGTGCAGAATGTTTTAACAGTTGCAAACCCCTCAGATTCAGTAAATCTGAGGTTTTGTGAATGCTATATAGTATAGTGCACCATATATGCCCAGGTCCAGTAAATCAAATGCTACTAATGGGCCTGCAGCACTGATTGTGCCACCCACACGAGTAGCCATGGAAACATGTTTCAGACCTGCCAGTGTCTGTGTGTGCAGTTTTGAACTGCCAGGTCGACCTGGCAAGTATACCCAGCTGCCAGGCCCAAACCTTCCCTTTTACTACATGTGCGTCACCCCTACGGTAGGCCAAAGGCTGGCCGATAGGCAGTGTGCAGTGTGCAGTGTTTTTAACCTCTTCTGTGCCTTGGACGAGATGATCTCGTCCAAGGCTACAGTTCCCCTGTGCCTTGGACGAGATCATCTCGTCCTAGGCACAGGGGAACTTGGGGGCGCGCTAGCGCGCCCCCCGTGCACCCCCCCTCCCCCCCCAGGCGGGGATGGAAGGGGAAGACCTTCCCCTTCCACCCCCGCCCCCCCCCACGGCAATCCGATGACTACGTCATCTAGTGTTGCCGGGCGCGCTGGAAGCCATTTGCTTCCAGCGCGTCTACCGAGGAGGACCGAAAAGGTGAGTCCTCTTCGTTTTTGGGGGTCGGGGGTGGTGGAAACAGACACGGGGGGAAAGGAAAGGGTTTTTCCTTTCCCCCGGTGCCTGTTTTCATTAGATTCCTGCTCCACGATCGCGGGCAGAGCCCGCGATCGTGGAGCAGGAATCTCCACTAGCCACCAGGGATTTATTTTTTTCAATATTTTGGGGGCGACCCCTTGGGCAAGGGTCGCCCCCCCCGGGGGCAATTATTTTTAGTATTTCGCCCCCCTCTGGGGGCAGATCCGCCGTTTTTTCGGCGGATCTGCCCCCAGGGGGGGGGGGGGCGAAAACCACTAGACACCAGGGATAGTGTTATTTTGCCATGATTTTGGGGGCGACCCCTTGGGCAAGGGTCGCCCCCCCCCGGGGGCAATTTTTTTTTGTATTTCACCCCCCCCTGGGGGCAGATCTGCCGATTTTTCGGCGGATCTGCCCCCAGGGGGGGGGGCGAAAACCACTAGACACCAGGGAAAATGTATTATATTTATTATTTTGGGGGCGACCCCTTGGGCAAGGGTCGCCCTCCCCCGGGGGCATTTTTTTATTGTATTTCGCCCCCCCCTGGGGGCAGATCTGCCGATTTTTCGGCGGATCTGCCCCCAGGGGGGGGCGAAAACCACTAGACACCAGGGATATAGTATTTTATGTTTATTTTGGGGACGACCCCCTTGGGCAAGGGTCGCCCCACCCCGGGGGCAATTTTTTTTTGTATTTCGCCCCCCCCCCCGGGGCAGATCCGCCGAATTTTCGGCGGATCTGCCCCCGGGGGGGGGCGAAAACCACTAGACACCAGGGATTTTATATTTTGTGTATATTTTGGGGGCGACCCCTTGGGCCAGGGTGGCCCCCCCGGGGAATTTTTATTTGTATTTAGCCCCCCCCCCCCCCGGGGGGCAGATCCGCAGATTTTTTGGCAGATCTGCCCCCGAGGGGGGTTGAAAACCACTAGACACCAGGGATTTATTTTTATTGTAAAGTTTTTTTTGGGGGGCGACCCTTTGGGCAAGGGGCGTCCCACTGGGGGACACATTTGTTAGTATTTGCCCCCCCCCTCCCCCCCGGGGGCAGATTGCCAATTTTTGGGCTGATCTGCCGCGGGGGGGGCGGGGGGGCAAAATCCACTAGACACCAGGGATTTTGTTTTTGTTGTTTATTTTGAGGGCAACCCCTTGGGCAAGGGTCTCTCCCCTGGGGAGTTTTTTTTTTCTGTTTCGGCCCCCCGATGGCAGACCAGTCATTTTTTGGACGATCTGGCCCCGGGGGGGTGGAAGCACACTAGGCGCTAGGGATTGTGTGGTGTGTGTGTAATTTTGTAGGCCCATCTGCCCCCAAGGAAGGCAGAAACCACCAATACGGCAGGGATTTTTTTGTTTTGTGCTGGGGGTGCCCCCTTTAGGAAGGGTTGCCCCCTAAAAGGGGGCACAGAGGTGTTGCCCATTTCGGATAATTTTTTTACGCCCATCTACCCCCGAGGGGGGGCAGGATCCACTTAGGTACCAGGGACAACTTCTAAGTTCTTGGTGGTGGGGTGTTTGTCAACAGGCAAAGTATTTGTATTTGTAATTATAACAATTTATTTCTTCTTTTTCTTCTAGTTCAACGCTTTTGCTTCCTTTGCTGTGGATCTTAGCGGTTTTGGCAGTAGTTGTCCAGTGGTTTGCATAGCTGCATGTTTTAGGTAAGTGAAAGCAATTTACTCCAAAGGAGTATTGTTGACATGCATGAATGACATGTTTGTAGGTGGTGTACTAAATGCAGTATTGTGTGTTTGACATTGTCCTTAGATTTGAGCACAGTGATGTTTGTGTTGTCATATGTCTAATTTGCTTTTTTGTTTTTTCTTTTTAGTGGGATATCATTGGTGATTGCTGTGTCTGTGCAGAGTAGTTGCTTGGTGAGTAGCTATTTCAGGCAACTGAGTGGTATAGTTTTTTGTAGTACATAACTCTTTGTGATAAAGCTACACTTTGTTTATTACTTATTTTAGTGCTAGTTGTTGTTGGCAATCCATTTGTTGTTAGGATCATGGCTAGCCGCAAAGTGACCGCTCAGCAGGTTGTTCGCATGCTCTTTGAGTCGTCTTCAGACCATGATTACGACACTGACTCTGCATCTGAGGCAGAGGAGGAAGCAGGAGATTCTGGAAGTGAGTTTTCTGTCCAAGAGTATTCTTCTGATGAGGAAGCTACTCTCAGTGCAGATGAAGGGCCTGAGTTAGAGGAGGACATTGATGTGCCAAGAGTGCAGCAGCCTGGGGCTGAAGGGTTTCCCATTAGAAGACCTGACACCTGGATTGCCCCAAACATGGAGCAGCCACAGTTACCTGCATTTACTAGTCTCCCAGGGTGTAGAGTTAATACGGAAAACTTTCTGCCTGTCCATTTCTTTCACTTGTTTATGGACGATGTATTTTTGGAAGAGATTGTGGAGCAGACAAATGTGTATGCAGAGCAATATTTGCGGGACAACGCTGCCAGACTTAAGCCTCAGTCTAGAGCTACTCATTGGGTTCCCACATATCTGGAAGAGATGAAAAGGTTTTTAGGTTTGTCTTTTTTGATGGGGTTGATCAGGAAGCCGTCACTGGCTTCTTATTGGTCTACTAGTCCCTTGATGGCAACTGCTATATTTCCTGCAACTATGACACGTAATCGGTATTTGCTTCTTCTTCGTATGCTGCATTTTGTAGACAATGCTTTAGCCTTGCCACGAGATCACCCTGATTGTGACCGCCTTTTTAAGATTAGGCCTGTCCTTGATCATTTTGTGGATCGGTTTTCAGAGGTCTATGTTCCAGGCAAAGAGATAAGTGTGGACGAGTCTTTGGTCCTTTTCAAGGGGCGTTTAGTTTTTAAGCAGTACATCCCTAGTGAGAGGGCACAGTATGGGATTAAATTGTATCTGCTGTCAGAAAGCAGTACAGGATATGTTTATAATTTCCAGGTCTACACTGGTAGGGATTCCAGTATTGACCCTCCTGGTTGTCCGGCCACTTTTGGAGTTAGCGAAAAAATTGTGTGGGAACTTGCTAGACGGCTGTTTAACAAAGGTCACCATTTGTACGTAGATAATTTCTACACTGGCGTGCAGTTGTTCAAGGAGTTGTTTAGGGTGGACACTGTTGCTTGTGGCACAATCCGTTCTAACCGCAAAGGCTATCCAAGGGAGCTTGTCTGTAAAAAACTTGAGAGGGGACAGTGCAGTGCCTTGCGGAATAATGAGCTGTTAGCTATGAAATTTTCAGACAGGAGGGATGTGTACATGCTATCGACCATCCATGATGAGAGTACTTCCCCTGTGGCTGTTTGGGGTCAGGTTGCGGAAGTGCGCAAACCTGCGTGCATTTTGGACTACAATAGGCACATGGGTGGTGTTGATAGAGTAGATCAGAGGTTGGAACCTTACACTGCTCTTCGTAAGTCGTATGTGTGGTATAAAAAGTTGGCCCTACATTTATTTCATTTGGCAACTTTTAATGCCTTTATTGTATACAAGGATTGTTCCCCCGAGTCAAGGATGACTTTTGTTAAATTTCAGGAGTCGGTGATAGAAAGCCTTATTGTGGTGGAACCGGCAAGAGTTCCTAGAGTAGAAGTGGTGGAGGATGTGGCTAGATTGAAAGATCGGCACTTTCCAGATCACATTCCTCCCACTCCCAAAAAAGACATGCCCACAAAGAAATGTAGAGTATGTGCCCGGAGATCAATCCGGAGGGAGAGCCGGATGTACTGCCCCGAATGCCCTTCAAAGCCTGGGCTGTGTGTGCCCAGCTGTTTTAGAAGTTACCACACAAGGAAAAACTTTTGGGAAATACCGTGAGCGTAAGCTGTCTGTTTTATATTTTCATATGTTTCACGGTTGGCATCTGTTGTGTATTTAGTTTGAGGTTTTGTGTTTGTAGTTTTGTGCCTATTTTATAATTAGTAGTTTATTTGTTGTTTATAAATAAAAAAAAGTGATTGCGGTGTGCGTGGGGTGGCGCTTGGCTGGCGGTGTGCGTGGGGTGGCGCTTGGCTGGCGGTGTGCGTGGGGTGGCGCTTGGCTGCCGGTGTGCGTGGGGTGGCGCTTGGCTGGCGGTGCCAGCCAAACGGCAGTCCACACTCCCATCAGCTGGTGTGATTCTTGTATCAGGCATGTGGCGTATGTAAGTGATGGCCCCTTGAGTGGCGCGGTCTGTCGATGTGAGTGTTGTAATGTGCTGGGCCCGTGGCTGGCGGTGTGAATGGTCTTGTGCGTGTCATGTATGAAAGGTGTGTGAATGGACTGTAAAGCGGTTGGTGCCTTGTCGCGGCTTTACAGCTCACGAGCTGTGAGTCATTGGTTCACTTTTTTGCCTTTCAGTTATTAGCAGTGCATTTCATTTTTGTGAAATCTCTTGTTAATAAAATTTGATCCACTGAACCATCACTCACCCTCGTGCCAAATCCAACCAGTATGTGTTGTAAAAAATGACAAAACCTGCTCCGCTGTAATCAGGCGTCGCAACACACCTGTGACACGCTAGGTGCCTCGGGTGGGACCCCGATGATGAAGCATGCCACCAACTTGGTTGGTGGGTGAGGGGTCTTCTTCACATAACCTAAGTGATTCTTTTCACTATTTTAGTGTTTGGCACATCACGGACGTATGTGCACACATCAAAATGATATATTGCAAAAATACCTATCCCTTCTATCTCTTCAGGTTTTGGGCCTTATTCTGTTGCAGGCACCTGGCCCACCCACACAAGTGAGGTATCATTTTTATCGGGAGACTTGGGGGAATGCTGGGTGGAAGGAAATTTGTGGCTCCTCTCAGATTCCAGAACTTTCTGCCACAGAAATGAGAGGAAAAAGTGTTTTTTGGCCAAATTTTGAGGTTTGCAAATGATTCTGGGTAACAGAACCTGGTCCGAGCCCCGCAAGTCACCCCTCCTTGGATTCCCCTAGGTCTCTAGTTTTCAGAAATGCACAGGTTTGGTAGGTTTCCCTAGGTGCCCGCTGAGCTACAGGCCAAAATCCACAGGTAGGCACTGTTTTCTTCCAAAATTTTGGTTGTGTCCACGTTGCGCTTTGGGGCGTTTCCTGTCGCGGGCGCTTGGCCTACCCACACAAGTGAGGTATCATTTTTATCAGAAGACTTGGGGGAACGCTGGGTGGAAGGAAATTTGTGGCTCCTCTCAGATTCCAGAACTTTCTGCCACAGAAATGTGAGGAACATGTGTTTTTTTAGCCAAATTTTGAGGTTTGCAAAGGATTCTGGGTAACAGAACCTGGTCCGAGCCACACAAGTCACCCCTCCTTGGATTCCCCTAGGTCTCTAGTTTTCAGAAATGCACAGGTTTTGTAGGTTTCCCTAGGTGGCGGCTGAGCTAGAGGCCAAAATCTACAGGTAGTCACTTTGCTAAAAACAGCTCTGTTTTCTGTGATATGTCCACGTTGTGTTTTGGGGCATATCCTGTCGCGGGCGCTAGGCCTACCCACACAAGTGAGGTATCATTTTTATCGGGAGACGTGGGGGAACGCTCGGTGGAAGGAAATTTGTGGCTCCTCTCAGATTCCAGAACTTTCTGCCACAGAAATGTGAGGAACATGTGTTTTTTTAGCCAAATTTTGAGGTTTGCAAAGGATTCTGGGTAACAGAACCTGGTCCGAGCCACACAAGTCACCCCTCCTTGGATTCCCCTAGGTCTCTAGTTTTTAGAAATGCATAGGTTTGGTAGGTTTCCCTAGGTGGCGGCTGAGCTAGAGGCCAAAATCTACAGGTAGTCACTTTGCTAAAAACAGCTCTGTTTTCTGTGATATGTCCACGTTGTGTTTTGGGGCATATCCTGTCGTGGGCGCTAGGCCTACCCACACAAGTGAGGTATCATTTTTATCGGGAGACGTGGGGGAACGCTGGGTGGAAGGAAATTTGTGGCTCCTCTCAGATTCCAGAACTTTCTGCCACAGAAATGTGAGGAACATGTGTTTTTTTAGCCAAATTTTGAGGTTTGCAAAGGATTCTGGGTAACAGAACCTAGTCCGAGCCACACAAGTCACCCCTCCTTGGATTCCCCTAGGTCTCTAGTTTTCAGAAATGCATAGGTTTGGTAGGTTTCCCTAGGTGGCGGCTGAGCTAGAGGCCAAAATCTACAGGTAGTCACTTTGCTAAAAACAGCTCTGTTTTCTGTGATATGTCCACGTTGTGTTTTGGGGCATATCCTGTCGCGGGCGCTAGGCCTACCCACACAAGTGAGGTATCATTTTTATCGGGAGACGTGGGGGAACGCTGGGTGGAAGGAAATTTGTGGCTCCTCTCAGATTCCAGAACTTTCTGCCACAGAAATGTGAGGAACATGTGTTTTTTTAGCCAAATTTTGAGGTTTGCAAAAGATTCTGGGTAACAGAACCTGGTCCGAGCCACACAAGTCACCCCTCCTTGGATTCCCCTAGGTCTCTAGTTTTCAGAAATGCACAGGTTTGGTAGGTTTCCCTAGGTGGCGGCTGAGCTAGAGGCCAAAATCTACAGGTAGTCACTTTGCTAAAAACAGCTCTGTTTTCTGTGATATGTCCACGTTGTGTTTTGGGGCATATCCTGTCGCGGGCGCTAGGCCTACCCACACAAGTGAGGTATCATTTTTATCGGGAGACGTGGGGGAACGCTGGGTGGAAGGAAATTTGTGGCTCCTCTCAGATTCCAGAACTTTCTGCCACAGAAATGTGAGGAACATGTGTTTTTTTAGCTAAATTTTGAGGTTTGCAAAGGATTCTGGGTAACAGAACCTGGTCCGAGCCACACAAGTCACCCCTCCTTGGATTCCCCTAGGTCTCTAGTTTTCAGAAATGCATAGGTTTGGTAGGTTTCCCTAGGTGGCGGCTGAGCTAGAGGCCAAAATCTACAGGTAGTCACTTTGCTAAAAACAGCTCTGTTTTCTGTGATGTGTCCACGTTGTGTTTTGGGGCATATCCTGTCGCGGGCGCTAGGCCTACCCACACAAGTGAGGTATCATTTTTATCGGAGACGTGGGGGAACGCTGGGTGGAAGGAAATTTGTGGCTCCTCTCAGATTCCAGAACTTTCTGCCACAGAAATGTGAGGAACATGTGTTTTTTTAGCCAAATTTTGAGGTTTGCAAAGGATTCTGGGTAACAGAACCTGGTCCGAGCCACACAAGTCACCCCTCCTTGGATTCCCCTAGGTCTCTAGTTTTCAGAAATGCATAGGTTTGGTAGGTTTCCCTAGGTGGCGGCTGAGCTAGAGGCCAAAATCTACAGGTAGTCACTTTGCTAAAAACAGCTCTGTTTTCTGTGATATGTCCACGTTGTGTTTTGGGGCATATCCTGTCGCGGGCGCTAGGCCTACCCACACAAGTGAGATATCATTTTTATCGGGTGACGTGGGGGAACGCTGGGTGGAAGGAAATTTGTGGCTCCTCTCAGATTCCAGAACTTTCTGCCACAGAAATGTGAGGAACATGTGTTTTTTTAGCCAAATTTTGAGGTTTGCAAAGGATTCTGGGTAACAGAACCTGGTCCGAGCCACACAAGTCACCCCTCCTTGGATTCCCCTAGGTCTCTAGTTTTCAGAAATGCACAGGTTTGGTGGGTTTCCCTAGGTGGCGGCTGAGCTAGAGGCCAAAATCTACAGGTAGTCACTTTGCTAAAAACAGCTCTGTTTTCTGTGATATGTCCACGTTGTGTTTTGGGGCATATCCTGTCGCGGGCGCTAGGCCTACCCACACAAGTGAGGTGTCATTTTTATCGGGAGACAAGGGGGAACGCTGGGTGGAAGGAAATTTGTGTCTCCTCTCAGATTCCAGAACTTTCTGCCACAGAAATGTGAGGAACATGTGTTTTTTTAGCCAAATTTTGAGGTTTGCAAAGGATTCTGGGTAACAGAACCTGGTCCGAGCCACACAAGTCACCCCTCCTTGGATTCCCCTAGGTCTCTAGTTTTCAGAAATGCATAGGTTTGGTAGGTTTCCCTAGGTGGCGGCTGAGCTAGAGGCCAAAATCTACAGGTAGTCACTTTGCTAAAAACAGCTCTGTTTTCTGTGATATGTCCACGTTGTGTTTTGGGGCATATCCTGTCGCGGGCGCTAGGCCTACCCACACAAGTGAGGTATCATTTTTATCGGGAGACGTGGGGGAACGCTGGGTGGAAGGAAATTTGTGGCTCCTCTCAGATTCCAGAACTTTCTGCCACAGAAATGTGAGGAACATGTGTTTTTTTAGCCAAATTTTGAGGTTTGCAAAGGATTCTGGGTAACAGAACCTGGTCCGAGCCACACAAGTCACCCCTCCTTGGATTCCCCTAGGTCTCTAGTTTTCAGAAATGCATAGGTTTGGTAGGTTTCCCTAGGTGGCGGCTGAGCTAGAGGCCAAAATCTACAGGTAGTCACTTTGCTAAAAACAGCTCTGTTTTCTGTGATATGTCCACGTTGTGTTTTGGGGCATATCCTGTCGCGGGCGCTAGGCCTACCCACACAAGTGAGGTATCATTTTTATCGGGAGACGTGGGGGAACGCTCGGTGGAAGGAAATTTGTGGCTCCTCTCAGATTCCAGAACTTTCTGCCACAGAAATGTGAGGAACATGTGTTTTTTTAGCCAAATTTTGAGGTTTGCAAAGGATTCTGGGTAACAGAACCTGGTCCGAGCCACACAAGTCACCCCTCCTTGGATTCCCCTAGGTCTCTAGTTTTCAGAAATGCATAGGTTTGGTAGGTTTCCCTAGGTGGCGGCTGAGCTAGAGGCCAAAATCTACAGGTAGTCACTTTGCTAAAAACAGCTCTGTTTTCTGTGATATGTCCACGTTGTGTTTTGGGGCATATCCTGTCGTGGGCGCTAGGCCTACCCACACAAGTGAGGTATCATTTTTATCGGGAGACGTGGGGGAACGCTGGGTGGAAGGAAATTTGTGGCTCCTCTCAGATTCCAGAACTTTCTGCCACAGAAATGTGAGGAACATGTGTTTTTTTAGCCAAATTTTGAGGTTTGCAAAGGATTCTGGGTAACAGAACCTGGTCCGAGCCACACAAGTCACCCCTCCTTGGATTCCCCTAGGTCTCTAGTTTTCAGAAATGCATAGGTTTGGTAGGTTTCCCTAGGTGGCGGCTGAGCTAGAGGCCAAAATCTACAGGTAGTCACTTTGCTAAAAACAGCTCTGTTTTCTGTGATATGTCCACGTTGTGTTTTGGGGCATATCCTGTCGCGGGCGCTAGGCCTACCCACACAAGTGAGGTATCATTTTTATCGGGAGACGTGGGGGAACGCTGGGTGGAAGGAAATTTGTGGCTCCTCTCAGATTCCAGAACTTTCTGCCACAGAAATGTGAGGAACATGTGTTTTTTTAGCCAAATTTTGAGGTTTGCAAAGGATTCTGGGTAACAGAACCTGGTCCGAGCCACACAAGTCACCCCTCCTTGGATTCCCCTAGGTCTCTAGTTTTCAGAAATGCACAGGTTTGGTAGGTTTCCCTAGGTGGCGGCTGAGCTAGAGGCCAAAATCTACAGGTAGTCACTTTGCTAAAAACAGCTCTGTTTTCTGTGATATGTCCACGTTGTGTTTTGGGGCATATCCTGTCGCGGGCGCTAGGCCTACCCACACAAGTGAGGTATCATTTTTATCGGGAGACGTGGGGGAACGCTGGGTGGAAGGAAATTTGTGGCTCCTCTCAGATTCCAGAACTTTCTGCCACAGAAATGTGAGGAACATGTGTTTTTTTAGCTAAATTTTGAGGTTTGCAAAGGATTCTGGGTAACAGAACCTGGTCCGAGCCACACAAGTCACCCCTCCTTGGATTCCCCTAGGTCTCTAGTTTTCAGAAATGCATAGGTTTGGTAGGTTTCCCTAGGTGGCGGCTGAGCTAGAGGCCAAAATCTACAGGTAGTCACTTTGCTAAAAACAGCTCTGTTTTCTGTGATGTGTCCACGTTGTGTTTTGGGGCATATCCTGTCGCGGGCGCTAGGCCTACCCACACAAGTGAGGTATCATTTTTATCGGGAGACGTGGGGGAACGCTGGGTGGAAGGAAATTTGTGGCTCCTCTCAGATTCCAGAACTTTCTGCCACAGAAATGTGAGGAACATGTGTTTTTTTAGCCAAATTTTGAGGTTTGCAAAGGATTCTGGGTAACAGAACCTGGTCCGAGCCACACAAGTCACCCCTCCTTGGATTCCCCTAGGTCTCTAGTTTTCAGAAATGCATAGGTTTGGTAGGTTTCCCTAGGTGGCGGCTGAGCTAGAGGCCAAAATCTACAGGTAGTCACTTTGCTAAAAACAGCTCTGTTTTCTGTGATATGTCCACGTTGTGTTTTGGGGCATATCCTGTCGCGGGCGCTAGGCCTACCCACACAAGTGAGATATCATTTTTATCGGGTGACGTGGGGGAACGCTGGGTGGAAGGAAATTTGTGGCTCCTCTCAGATTCCAGAACTTTCTGCCACAGAAATGTGAGGAACATGTGTTTTTTTAGCCAAATTTTGAGGTTTGCAAAGGATTCTGGGTAACAGAACCTGGTCCGAGCCACACAAGTCACCCCTCCTTGGATTCCCCTAGGTCTCTAGTTTTCAGAAATGCATAGGTTTTGTAGGTTTCCCTAGGTGGCGGCTGAGCTAGAGGCCAAAATCTACAGGTAGTCACTTTGCTAAAAACAGCTCTGTTTTCTGTGATATGTCCACGTTGTGTTTTGGGGCATATCCTGTCGCGGGCGCTAGGCCTACCCACACAAGTGAGGTATCATTTTTATCGGGAGACATGGGGGAACGCTGGGTGGAAGGAAATTTGTGGCTCCTCTCCGATTCCAGAACTTTCTGCCACAGAAATGTGAGGAACATGTGTTTTTTTAGCCAAATTTTGAGGTTTGCAAAGGATTCTGGGTAACAGAACCTGGTCCGAGCCCCGCAAGTCACCCCTCCTTGGATCCCCCTAGGTCTCTAGTTTTCAGAAATGCACAGGTTTGGTAGGTTTCCCTAGGTGGCGGCTGAGCTAGAGGCCAAAATCTACAGGTAGTCACTTTGCTAAAAACAGCTCTGTTTTCTGTGATATGTCCACGTTGTGTTTTGGGGCATATCCTGTCGCGGGCGCTAGGCCTACCCACACAAGTGAGGTATCATTTTTATCGGGAGACGTGGGGGAACGCTCGGTGGAAGGAAATTTGTGGCTCCTCTCAGATTCCAGAACTTTCTGCTACAGAAATGTGAGGAACATGTGTTTTTTTAGCCAAATTTTGAGGTTTGCAAAGGATTCTGGGTAACAGAACCTGGTCCGAGCCACACAAGTCACCCCTCCTTGGATTCCCCTAGGTCTCTAGTTTTCAGAAATGCATAGGTTTGGTAGGTTTCCCTAGGTGGCGGCTGAGCTAGAGGCCAAAATCTACAGGTAGTCACTTTGCTAAAAACAGCTCTGTTTTCTGTGATATGTCCACGTTGTGTTTTGGGGCATATCCTGTCGTGGGCGCTAGGCCTACCCACACAAGTGAGGTATCATTTTTATCGGGAGACGTGGGGGAACGCTGGGTGGAAGGAAATTTGTGGCTCCTCTCAGATTCCAGAACTTTCTGCCACAGAAATGTGAGGAACATGTGTTTTTTTAGCCAAATTTTGAGGTTTGCAAAGGATTCTGGGTAACAGAACCTGGTCCGAGCCACACAAGTCACCCCTCCTTGGATTCCCCTAGGTCTCTAGTTTTCAGAAATGCATAGGTTTGGTAGGTTTCCCTAGGTGGCGGCTGAGCTAGAGGCCAAAATCTACAGGTAGTCACTTTGCTAAAAACAGCTCTGTTTTCTGTGATATGTCTACGTTGTGTTTTGGGGCATATCCTGTCGCGGGCGCTAGGCCTACCCACACAAGTGAGGTATCATTTTTATCGGGAGACGTGGGGGAACGCTGGGTGGAAGGAAATTTGTGGCTCCTCTCAGATTCCAGAACTTTCTGCCACAGAAATGTGAGGAACATGTGTTTTTTTAGCCAAATTTTGAGGTTTGCAAAGGATTCTGGGTAACAGAACCTGGTCCGAGCCACACAAGTCACCCCTCCTTGGATTCCCCTAGGTCTCTAGTTTTCAGAAATGCACAGGTTTGGTAGGTTTCCCTAGGTGGCGGCTGAGCTAGAGGCCAAAATCTACAGGTAGTCACTTTGCTAAAAACAGCTCTGTTTTCTGTGATATGTCCACGTTGTGTTTTGGGGCATATCCTGTCGCGGGCGCTAGGCCTACCCACACAAGTGAGGTATCATTTTTATCGGGAGACGTGGGGGAACGCTGGGTGGAAGGAAATTTGTGGCTCCTCTCAGATTCCAGAACTTTCTGCCACAGAAATGTGAGGAACATGTGTTTTTTTAGCTAAATTTTGAGGTTTGCAAAGGATTCTGGGTAACAGAACCTGGTCCGAGCCACACAAGTCACCCCTCCTTGGATTCCCCTAGGTCTCTAGTTTTCAGAAATGCATAGGTTTGGTAGGTTTCCCTAGGTGGCGGCTGAGCTAGAGGCCAAAATCTACAGGTAGTCACTTTGCTAAAAACAGCTCTGTTTTCTGTGATGTGTCCACGTTGTGTTTTGGGGCATATCCTGTCGCGGGCGCTAGGCCTACCCACACAAGTGAGGTATCATTTTTATCGGGAGACGTGGGGGAACGCTGGGTGGAAGGAAATTTGTGGCTCCTCTCAGATTCCAGAACTTTCTGCCACAGAAATGTGAGGAACATGTGTTTTTTTAGCCAAATTTTGAGGTTTGCAAAGGATTCTGGGTAACAGAACCTGGTCCGAGCCACACAAGTCACCCCTCCTTGGATTCCCCTAGGTCTCTAGTTTTCAGAAATGCATAGGTTTGGTAGGTTTCCCTAGGTGGCGGCTGAGCTAGAGGCCAAAATCTACAGGTAGTCACTTTGCTAAAAACAGCTCTGTTTTCTGTGATATGTCCACGTTGTGTTTTGGGGCATATCCTGTCGCGGGCGCTAGGCCTACCCACACAAGTGAGATATCATTTTTATCGGGTGACGGGCGGGGAACGCTGGGTGGAAGGAAATTTGTGGCTCCTCTCAGATTCCAGAACTTTCTGCCACAGAAATGTGAGGAACATGTGTTTTTTTAGCCAAATTTTGAGGTTTGCAAAGGATTCTGGGTAACAGAACCTGGTCCGAGCCACACAAGTCACCCCTCCTTGGATTCCCCTAGGTCTCTAGTTTTCAGAAATGCATAGGTTTTGTAGGTTTCCCTAGGTGGCGGCTGAGCTAGAGGCCAAAATCTACAGGTAGTCACTTTGCTAAAAACAGCTCTGTTTTCTGTGATATGTCCACGTTGTGTTTTGGGGCATATCCTGTCGCGGGCGCTAGGCCTACCCACACAAGTGAGGTATCATTTTTATCGGGAGACGTGGGGGAACGCTGGGTGGAAGGAAATTTGTGGCTCCTCTCCGATTCCAGAACTTTCTGCCACAGAAATGTGAGGAACATGTGTTTTTTTAGCCAAATTTTGAGGTTTGCAAAGGATTCTGGGTAACAGAACCTGGTCCGAGCCCCGCAAGTCACCCCTCCTTGGATCCCCCTAGGTCTCTAGTTTTCAGAAATGCACAGGTTTGGTAGGTTTCCCTAGGTGGCGGCTGAGCTAGAGGCCAAAATCTACAGGTAGCCACTTTGCTAAAAACAGCTCTGTTTTCTGTGATATGTCCACGTTGTGTTTTGGGGCATATCCTGTCGCGGGCGCTAGGCCTACCCACACAAGTGAGGTATCATTTCTATCGGGAGACGTGGGGGAACGCTGGGTGGAAGGAAATTTGTGGCTCCTCTCAGATTCCAGAACTTTCTGCTACAGAAATGTGAGGAACATGTGTTTTTTTAGCCAAATTTTGAGGTTTGCAAAGGATTCTGGGTAACAGAACCTGGTCCGAGCCACACAAGTCACCCCTCCTTGGATTCCCCTAGGTCTCTAGTTTTCAGAAATGCATAGGTTTGGTAGGTTTCCCTAGGTGGCGGCTGAGCTAGAGGCCAAAATCTACAGGTAGTCACTTTGCTAAAAACAGCTCTGTTTTCTGTGATATGTCCACGTTGTGTTTTGGGGCATATCCTGTCGTGGGCGCTAGGCCTACCCACACAAGTGAGGTATCATTTTTATCGGGAGACGTGGGGGAACGCTGGGTGGAAGGAAATTTGTGGCTCCTCTCAGATTCCAGAACTTTCTGCCACAGAAATGTGAGGAACATGTGTTTTTTTAGCCAAATTTTGAGGTTTGCAAAGGATTCTGGGTAACAGAACCTGGTCCGAGCCACACAAGTCACCCCTCCTTGGATTCCCCTAGGTCTCTAGTTTTCAGAAATGCATAGGTTTGGTAGGTTTCCCTAGGTGGCGGCTGAGCTAGAGGCCAAAATCTACAGGTAGTCACTTTGCTAAAAACAGCTCTGTTTTCTGTGATATGTCTACGTTGTGTTTTGGGGCATATCCTGTCGCGGGCGCTAGGCCTACCCACACAAGTGAGGTATCATTTTTATCGGGAGACGTGGGGGAACGCTGGGTGGAAGGAAATTTGTGGCTCCTCTCAGATTCCAGAACTTTCTGCCACAGAAATGTGAGGAACATGTGTTTTTTTAGCCAAATTTTGAGGTTTGCAAAGGATTCTGGGTAACAGAACCTGGTCCGAGCCACACAAGTCACCCCTCCTTGGATTCCCCTAGGTCTCTAGTTTTCAGAAATGCACAGGTTTGGTAGGTTTCCCTAGGTGGCGGCTGAGCTAGAGGCCAAAATCTACAGGTAGTCACTTTGCTAAAAACAGCTCTGTTTTCTGTGATATGTCCACGTTGTGTTTTGGGGCATATCCTGTCGCGGGCGCTAGGCCTACCCACACAAGTGAGGTATCATTTTTATCGGGAGACGTGGGGGAACGCTGGGTGGAAGGAAATTTGTGGCTCCTCTCAGATTCCAGAACTTTCTGCCACAGAAATGTGAGGAACATGTGTTTTTTTAGCTAAATTTTGAGGTTTGCAAAGGATTCTGGGTAACAGAACCTGGTCCGAGCCACACAAGTCACCCCTCCTTGGATTCCCCTAGGTCTCTAGTTTTCAGAAATGCATAGGTTTGGTAGGTTTCCCTAGGTGGCGGCTGAGCTAGAGGCCAAAATCTACAGGTAGTCACTTTGCTAAAAACAGCTCTGTTTTCTGTGATATGTCCACGTTGTGTTTTGGGGCATATCCTGTCGCGGGCGCTAGGCCTACCCACACAAGTGAGGTATCATTTTTATCGGGAGACGTGGGGGAACGCTGGGTGGAAGGAAATTTGTGGCTCCTCTCAGATTCCAGAACTTTCTGCCACAGAAATGTGAGGAACATGTGTTTTTTTAGCCAAATTTTGAGGTTTGCAAAGGATTCTGGGTAACAGAACCTGGTCCGAGCCACACAAGTCACCCCTCCTTGGATTCCCCTAGGTCTCTAGTTTTCAGAAATGCATAGGTTTGGTAGGTTTCCCTAGGTGGCGGCTGAGCTAGAGGCCAAAATCTACAGGTAGTCACTTTGCTAAAAACAGCTCTGTTTTCTGTGATATGTCCACGTTGTGTTTTGGGGCATATCCTGTCGCGGGCGCTAGGCCTACCCACACAAGTGAGATATCATTTTTATCGGGTGACGGGGGGGGAACGCTGGGTGGAAGGAAATTTGTGGCTCCTCTCAGATTCCAGAACTTTCTGCCACAGAAATGTGAGGAACATGTGTTTTTTTAGCCAAATTTTGAGGTTTGCAAAGGATTCTGGGTAACAGAACCTGGTCCGAGCCACACAAGTCACCCCTCCTTGGATTCCCCTAGGTCTCTAGTTTTCAGAAATGCATAGGTTTTGTAGGTTTCCCTAGGTGGCGGCTGAGCTAGAGGCCAAAATCTACAGGTAGTCACTTTGCTAAAAACAGCTCTGTTTTCTGTGATATGTCCACGTTGTGTTTTGGGGCATATCCTGTCGCGGGCGCTAGGCCTACCCACACAAGTGAGGTATCATTTTTATCGGGAGACGTGGGGGAACGCTGGGTGGAAGGAAATTTGTGGCTCCTCTCCGATTCCAGAACTTTCTGCCACAGAAATGTGAGGAACATGTGTTTTTTTAGCCAAATTTTGAGGTTTGCAAAGGATTCTGGGTAACAGAACCTGGTCCGAGCCCCGCAAGTCACCCCTCCTTGGATCCCCCTAGGTCTCTAGTTTTCAGAAATGCACAGGTTTGGTAGGTTTCCCTAGGTGGCGGCTGAGCTAGAGGCCAAAATCTACAGGTAGCCACTTTGCTAAAAACAGCTCTGTTTTCTGTGATATGTCCACGTTGTGTTTTGGGGCATATCCTGTCGCGGGCGCTAGGCCTACCCACACAAGTGAGGTATCATTTCTATCGGGAGACGTGGGGGAACGCTGGGTGGAAGGAAATTTGTGGCTCCTCTCAGATTCCAGAAGTTTCTGCCACAGAAATGTGAGGAACATGTGTTTTTTTAGCCAAATTTTGAGGTTTGCAAAGGATTCTGGGTAACAGAACCTGGTCCGAGCCCCGCAAGTCACCCCTCCTTGGATCCCCCTAGGTCTCTAGTTTTCAGAAATGCACAGGTTTGGTAGATTTCCCTAGGTGGCGGGTGAGCTAGAGGCCAAAATCTACAGGTAGTCACTTTGCTAAAAACTGCTCTGTTTTCTGTGATATGTCCACGTTGTGTTTTGGGGCATATCCTGTCGCGGGCGCTAGGCCTACCCACACAAGTGAGGTATCATTTTTATCGGGAGACGTGGGGGAACGCTAGGTGGAAGGAAATTTGTGGCTCCTCTCAGATTCCAGAACTTTCAGCCACAGAAATGTGAGGAACATGTGTTTTTTTAGCCAAATTTTGAGGTTTGCAAAGGATTCTGGGTAACCGAACCTGGTCCGAGCCACACAAGTCACCCCTCCTTGGATTCCCCGAGGTCTCTAGTTTTCAGAAATGCACAGGTTTGGTAGGTTTCCCTAGGTGGCGGCTGAGCTAGAGGCCAAAATCTACAGGTAGTCACTTTGCTAAAAACAGCTCTGTTTTCTGTGATGTGTCCAGGTTGTGTTTTGGGGCATATCCTGTCGCGGGCGCTAGGCCTACCCACACAAGTGAGGTATCATTTTTATCGGGAGACGTGGGGGAATGCTGGGTGGAAGGAAATTTGTCGCTCCTCTCAGATTCCAGAACTTGCTGCCACAGAAATGTGAGGAACATGTGTTTTTTTAGCCAAATTTTGAGGTTTGCAAAGGATTCTGGGTAACAGAACCTGGTCCGAGCCACACAAGTCACCCCTCCTTGGATTCCCCTAGGTCTCTAGTTTTCAGAAATGCACAGGTTTGGTAGGTTTCCCTAGGTGGCGGCTGAGCTAGAGGCCAAAATCTACAGGTAGTCACTTTGCTAAAAACAGCTCTGTTTTCTGTGATGTGTCCATGTTGTGTTTTGGGGCATATCCTGTCGCGGGCGCTAGGCCTAGCCACACAAGTGAGGTATCATTTTTATCGGGAGACTTGGGGGAACATAGAATAGCAAAACAAGTGTTATTGCCCCTTGTCTTTCTCTACATTTATTCCTTCCAAATATAGGGGTGTGTGTAAAAAAGACATCTATTTGAGAAATTCCATGTAATTCACGTGCTACTATGGTCACCCCGGAATTCAGAGATGTGCAAATAACCACTGCTCCTCAACACCTTATCTTGTGCCCTTTTTGGAAATGCAAAGGTTTTCTTGATAGCTATTTTTTACTCCTTATATTTCAGCAAATGAATTACTGTATACCCGGTATAGAATGAAAACGCACTGCAGGGTGCAGCTCATTTATTGGCTCTGGGTTCCTCGGGTTCTTGATGAACCTACAAACCGTATATATCCCCGCAACCAGAGGAGTCCAGCAGACGTAACGGTATATTGCTTTCGATAATCTGACATTGCAGGGAAAAGTTACAGAGTAAAAAGTAGAGAAAAATTGATGTTTTTTTCACCTCAATTTCAATATTTTTCTTTTTCAGCTGTTATTTTCTGTAGGAAACCCTTGTAGGATCTACACAAATGACCCCTTGCTGAATTCAGAATTTTGACTACTTTTCAGAAATGTTTAGGTTTCTGGGATCCAGCATTGGTTTCATGACCATTCCTGTCACTGACTGGAAGGAGGCTGAAAGCACAAAAAATTGCACAAATGGGGTATGCCCCAGTAAAATGCCAAAATTGTGTTGAAAAATTGGGTTTTCTGATTCAAGTCTGCCTGTTCCTGAAAGCTGGGAAGCTGCTGAGTTTAGCACCGCAAACCCTTTGTTGATGCCATTTTCAGGGGAAAAACCACAAGCCTTCTTCTGCAGCCAGTTTTTCCAATTTTTTTGAAAAAAATGAAATTTTCACTGTATTTTGGCCAATTTCTTGGCCTCCTTCAGGGGAACCCACAAAGTCTGGGTACCTCTAGAATCCCTAGGATGTTGGAAAAAAAGGACGCAAATTTGGCTTGGTTAGCTTATGTGGACAAAAAGTTATGAGGGCCTAAGTGCGAACTGCCCCAAATAGGCAAAAAAAGGCCTGGCACAGGAGGGGGAAAAGGCCTGGCAGCGAAGGGGTTAAAAGGTAGGGCATGCATTGGTGTGTTTTAAAAGTCCTGATAGTGAAATACAGCTAAATTTGTTTTACACGATTGCAAGGTCATCTCTCCCATTGGTTAACATGGGGTTTGCCTTGAAGTATCTTTTAAGTGTAATTTCCCACTGGGAGTAGACAGAGGTATGGAGTATGGGGTCTCTGAAGTCACAATATAAAAATACATCTTGAGGTGAAGTTGGTTTTTAGATTGTAAGTTTGAAAATGCCACTTTTAGAAAGGGTGCATTTTCTTAACCATTCTGTGCCTCTGCCTGTCTACACATGTCTGGGTCAGGATAAATGTTGGGCTGTTTGTAAGTTCACTCTAGACAGTCAAAGGTAGCTCAGATGTGCCCTGTATATCCTTATGGGCTTTTGTGGGCTTAGTGGCGTGAGGAGCTGACACTTACACCTGAATGGGGCTGTGCCTGTCCTTATACAAAGCAGTCTCCAATCCCCTAGAGTGTGTCTCGGGCCAGGGCAGGAGAGGCAGGGTTTTGTGCACTACAAAAGACTTTCGTTTGAAGTTTGCCTACTTCAAAGGCAGAAATGAGTATAGGTACTGGTCCTTTGATACCACAACTTCAGAACACTTCTGGACTGAGGGCGTTCTGCCAGGACGAAGAGCTGGATTCCATAGGAGGGACTGCCACACTGCCACTCTACCTGCTGCTCTGCTGTGCTGGCCTGCTGCTTCTGCCCTGGAAGTGAAAGTTCCAGACTTGGCTTTCTACATTTCACTTTCCAAGGTCTTGAACTGAGCTTGCCTCCTGTTCAAAGTCTTAGGGACATCAAAGACTTCATCCGCCAGCACCTGCCCTTTGTTGCTGATAGTCCTGACTGAGAGTGATGCCAAATCTAGTTACTGGGCCCTTTGAAGTGAGTTCTGTCGAAACCAAGAAGAAATCAAGTGCATCAACTCCAGAGCAACTTCAGAACTGGAGCTGCTGTCAGACCCCTCACCGCTGCCTGCACCTGCTGCAGTGATCACCACTGTATGCAAGGACTGCAACCGATGCCGGAGGCCCAACTCTGCTCCAGCATCTCTGATGTCCCACCACAGCATGAGTCCTGAGTGCTGTGTCCCACACATTCAGGACTCCTGACACTTTCAATTAAATACTAACATGTACAAACGTATCTCCTAAGACATATCTCACTGTAAAACAACCTCATACCTCCTAATCCCGCTACCATGGTAGGAGGGAGGTATAATGCTAGCCTCCTTGTTTTTAATAAAATCACAATTCTTTTTGCAGTAAACCTACAAGAATCAACATTTTATGAGAAGACAGAGGGCTAGCATTATGCATGTTTAAGCCCTCTAACACTCTTTTTGAAACATGCTCTAAAGGTTTGAAGTAAAACCTTCTGAAAAACTCCAAATTTGATGATTCAGCTGCCTTTAAGATCTCCTTTAGACTTCTTTGATTAACGTGAGTCTTACTAGCTATAGCACCCCTGACAGGAAGTGCTGCAAAAAGATTTAAGTCCACATGGCTTCCTTCATAACTGATCTCACCCATTTGACTATAGTGACTGATAGAACATCTTTATACGGTTTCAGAAACGGAATATAATAAAGCTGCCAAGTTCCAAGTTCATTTCCTTAAACCCAGATATTTATTTCTAGATCATCTCTCAAATAGTTTTAAAATCAATTCTACATTCCATTCAAAATTATACCTTGCTATTGGAGGGCTCTTTAACCTGATCACAATAGGACTCCTTCCTTTAGTGATACCCTGCTCCAAAGCATGACCATCAGAAACTGCTGATCTGTAAAAGTTCATCATTCAATGTGGCAAACCCCTACATTATCTCATTAGCCTCCACAGGATCCAAATCCCTTTCCACGCACCAACACGATCAAGTGTTGCATGTAATGCTCTTTCGAGTCCCAGGTGCGCATGACTCGTTGAGTAACTCTGAATCTTTTCCTGACAGTTCTGAGAATCTACTGGATCTCCAGGTATTTTTCAAACTAGGAGGCTGAGCAAATCTGCCTCTACCAAAGGATGCTCCAACCCTTCTTCTCCTACCAATATTCCTTTTTAAACTCTGATTAAAATGGGTTCTCTAGCGCCATCGCCCACATTGTAGGGAACCACGCTTGAGAATTCCAAAATGAGTCACTAATACTATCTAACAGAACTGTCTCTGCACTTTAATCAATACTCTGTGGATCAAAGAAAATGGAGGAAACACTTATCCCTTCATCTCCTTCCAAATTTGAGTAAATGCATGGCCCTTGGATCTGGTCTCCAACTGATGTGATCCTTCAACTGATGCGTCAACCTTGAGGCAAACAGATCCACTATTAATGGACCTAGACAATCCTGAATTTCCTGAAAACCTTACCTGTCTTGCTTCCAATCTCTATAGTCTACTAAATTCATCAAATTCCAAGCCACTACAACATTCTGAATCCCTGGCAAATACTGAGCATGCATACCAATGTTGTGTTCTAGACAGAATCGCTGAATATCCTTTACTATTTTCATCAGGTTCTTCGATCTGCTTGCAACTAACATGTTTATGTATGTTACTGCTGCAATATTGTCCATCTTCAGAAGAACTGAACATCCTTGGAACAACAACTGTGCAAAACAAAACTCCCTGCTCTCTTCTCTAAATAGTTTATATGTTCCATCTTGCTCTGTACACCACCTGCCTCCTGTGTTGACACACCACTCCCCGTCCAAAATTGCTTCCATCTGTCTCTAACACAAAATCCAGCTTCATTTAAAAAATCACTCACCCATTCCAGTCCCCCAACTTTTCAGTTCCTTTCTCCTCCCTACTGACATTGCAACATGATCTCGATACCACAGACTTTTTGCCAGACAGAGGTCTTCAACCATTGCAAAGCCCTGTAATGTAACAGTCCTGGAAAAAACACTTGAATCGAAGATGACAACAGACTTATTATCCTTGCTTAATCTCTAAACTTCGCTTCCTGCTTCTTTAGTGGCAATTATATTTCCTGCCTTTCGTTCTTTATTTTCTTTCACTGTAACAACAGTTGTCCTTTCACTGTGTCCACAGTGAAGCCTAAAAGCGCTAAGGAATGAGAAGGCTCTAAAACTGAGTTTTTTATGTTTATAAGAAAGCCCAAAAAATATTATCATCTTTTCACTGTCTCCAACTGTGACCTTAACAATCATGCATCCTGATTCATTATTAGAAGATCATCCATATCAACAATCATATGAATGCATCTCTCCCTCAAGAATCCTACTACTACCTTCGTGAAACACCAAGGGGTCAAAGACAATTCAAATGGTAGACAAACAAATTACTACAAAAGACCTTTCTACCTGAACTGAAGATAATGCTGACTCCCTTCTGACCTAGGAATTGTAAAGTATGCATAGTTTAGATCCATCTTTACCACCCAATCTAATTCCTGTAACACATCTCGCAATAGATGGATTCCCTCCATCTTGAAATGTCTGTATGTCACATATTAATATAAATTCCTCAAATTGATTACTGCCCTCTATCCTTTGTTCTTTTTCTCCACCAAAACAACGTGCATACAAAACCCAACTGATCCTCATCAACTTCTGTTATCACACTTTTCTGTAACATACATTTGATCTCTTTCATCACTACATCTTCCATGTCTTTGTTGAAACAAAGTTCTCTTAGTTCCTGCCTTTGCAGTGGCACAGTATTGAACTCTATCACACAGCCTACAATTGTCTCAAAGACCCAAGGATCGTCCGTATTATTTTCCATGCCACCACATGATGTCTCAACCTTCTACCCTCCTTTGATTGGATAAAACCAGCTGAAATCCTCATACTTGTATCCACCTGAACTTGTTGCAGGTGTTTGTCCTCGACCCCTTGCAGGTCTCGATCTGGACCGCCTTCCTCTTTGAGGGTAAACTCCATACTGACTTTGGGAACAACTGTAGAATCCCCTGTTAGTTCCTTAGGGTTTATAGTGACTGTAGTCGGGAGGTTGCATCTCCTCCCAGCCCTGACAAAAAACTACGACCATCTCCAAACACCTTATGCATGTTGAACTTTGCTTAGTCCAAAGCAGTAAATGTATGCACATTTTCCCCTAAAGCTTTCACTATACCATCTCCAAAAAGCACGCATTTTGCATCCTCACTTAACTCTTTGTGAGCAAAGCCACAGCTTTGGATAAATGCGAAGCAGAACTGCCTTGCGACTCCCCCAATCAAGACTGCGTTTTCATTGCCCAAGAAAGAAAATGTGCCCTTTGGCACCAGCCTCTTAGCAAATTATTATCTACATATGTTCCCCTCAGATATACCTCTTCAATCATGTGTAATATTCTCGCAAGAGGCCCTATTGTGTCATGAAGCATGCCTTTGCATTGTTTAAGAGATGTTTCAAGACCTTTCCTCGCATCCCTTCCTAACTTAAACATATATGTAATAAACTCCAAGTCAAGATTTGGAGTCAACAAATCCTTTTCCCCAGTAACTGATTGGGTGCATTTTGCTCTTATGACATTACATTCCCCTTTTTCTAAGGGTCTTGGTATACAGTGCCTAATGTAGTCAGCTGCATGACTCATAGGCCATCAGTCAGATCCTTGAGGATGTCTTATCTCTTTGGGGTCAAGCAATTTCTGACAAAATGAATCTACCACCATTTTCTGTCCTTTACTCCTGTCATTCACACTATCTTCAAAATCTTAGGCCCTCATTACAACCCTGGGGGACGGTGGTAAAGCAGCGGTAATACAGCCAACAGGCCGGCAGAAAAAAAAATGGAATCACGACAATGCTGAAGCCGCCAACATAGACAGCTACTTTAACACTCCGACCGCGCGGCGGTAGAAACAAACACCGCTGCGGTAACCGCCAACAGACAGGCGGAGGACAAAGTACCGCCCACTGTATAACAACAGGCCTATCCGCCACCTTTTCCGGGGCAGAACCAACGCTATCAAAAGAACAGCAGAAACAGTACACAGAAGGGAAACCACTCACCTCTTGACACCCAACAAGGAACCAGGACGCCATGGAGCCCGAGTTACAAGTACTGCCCATGCTGGTCTTCCTCCTACTGTATCAGGAGCAGGACAGACACCTCCCACGACCACAGTGAGTACTGCACCTACAACACAGGGGAGGGGGCGAGGGAAAAGAGAGTGACACACACATGCAACATGCAGTACCCCCACCCCCAACTTCACCCACAACACCATACAAACAAATACACGCAGCAACATTACATATACGCCCCCCCCCCACACCCTGGAAGAATGCAAGGACAAAATTAAATGATTGTAACAATTGTAATCATGAAAAATCTGATAGTGAAAATTCAAAAATCACTATATATAAACTACACAAGTTGGGATAGTGTACCAATCATTGTCCGTGGGCCAGTGGTCCCAAAATGCATGGGCGAAGCCCACACAAGATACCTGACCCGAAACGGAGAGAACACTGCAGGGGCATCAGGTTGAAAATAAACAGGGACCTCAGGGGGAAGAGGAGGGGGGCATCTAAGCCGGATGAATGCACAACGCCACTGCTGCACGAGGGGGCTCCATGCCCATTGCTGTATCTTGGGGAGTGCAAAACCACAGTCTCTCAAGACTTTCCAGTGGGTGGTTTGCCCACTGCTGTATCCTGGGGAGGGCAAAGCCACAGTCTCTCAAGTCTTTCCAGTGGGTGGTTTGCCCACTGCTGTATCCTGGGGCGTGCAAAGCCACTGTCTCTCAAGTCTTTCCAGTGGGTGGTTTGCCCACTGCTTTATCCTGGGGAGTGCAAAACCACAGTCTCTCAAGTATTTCCAGTGGGTGGTTTGCCAACTGCTTTATCCTGGAGAGTGCAAAGCCACAGTCTCTCAAGTCTTTCCAGTGGGTGGTTTGCCCACAGCTGTATTCTGGGGAGTGAAAAGCCACAGCCTCTCAAGTCTTTCCAGTGGGTGTTTTGCCCACTGCTTTATCCTGGGGAGTGCACAGCCACAGTCTCTCAAGTGGATAAGTCTCCACTGGTTCTGGAGGGGACCTTGTGCCCAGAGTGCTTCATCCTGCCAAGACTGGGGTAGTGGATGCGATTCTCCACTGGTTCTCGAGGGGGCATTGTGCCCAGAGTGCTTCATCCTGCCAAGGACTGAGTTATTGGATGTGATTCTCCACTAATTCTGGAGGGGGCCTTGTGCCCAGAGTGCTTCATCCTGCCAAGGACGGAGGTAGTGGATGTGATTCTCCACTGGTTCTGCAGGGGGCCTTGTGCCCAGAGTGCTTCATCCTCCCAAGGACTGAGGTAGTGGATGCCTTTCTCCACTGGTTCTGGAGGGGGCATTGTGCCCAGAGTGCTCCACTTGCAGTGTGGCCGGTCCCATTCCCTCACATGGGTGTGTGTGCCACGAGATTGCCTAGGAACAGCTAGCATGATACGCCATGGAGGCAGAGACATACCCCACCCTGCTGCGGCTTCGCCTTCCACCTGCAGGTGCAAACAGTGATGAAAGTCATGCCTCATGGAAGCTGGGCAGGGTCCAGGAAGTCTCCTCCAGACTCGGACGGCTGACCACTGGGGATGGTAGCCATGTCAGCAGTGGTGCCACTGTCCGAGCACATCGCAGGGCTGGTGGCGGTGCTTGCGGCAGTGTCTGTGGCGGCTGTGCTGGCGGTGGTGCATGTGTTAGCACCTGTTGAGGGACACAGCAGGACGTCTCCTGCAGCCTCGGACGGCTGCCTACTGTGGAAGATGCTGGGGACTGTTGCTGAGGCTGCAGATGTGCAGGTGGTAATGCAGGTGGCAGTGCTAGTGGCGGTGCTTGTGGCGGTGCAGGAGGGTGTGCTGGTGGCGGGGCAGGTTGTGTTGTTTGCCGCCGTACAGGTTGGTGTAGTCGTTGACAGAAGGGGTGACACTAGTCCCTCAGTCGGTGCCACTGTGCCCTGTCCTGACCTGCTCTTCTGGTTTTGTCCCTTCCCCACCATTGATGGTACTGCAGGTGTCTTGCCACTGTCCCCTTTTGTTTTGGCAGAGCCCTTGGTGGCTGGTAGGTGCGGCTTCTCCCTCCGGGATATGCGCACCTTATTCACCTTGGCAGGTGGCGGAATGTCCTTGGCCTCGCAAGGTGGCACACTGGCAGCCCTGATGGGTGGTGCACTCAGTGACCCTACAGTTGCTGGCCCCACTGTGCCTGGGGATTTGGTGGCTGAGGTGCTGGGCTGGGACCTGGAAAGCCTGGCCCTAGGGGAAGACTGGGGGGTCGGGGGTGAGGTGAAGGGAAGAGGTCAAAGTTTGGCAGGAAAAGTTTTTTAGCCACACTGGAATGGGAAGATGGAGGGGGTTTGGAAGTGGAGGAAGAGGTAGTGCTTGTAGGAGGTGTACGTTTGCTGAATTTGGGTGAAGGTGCATGGGCCGAAGGCTGTTGTGAGGTGGATGGCTGTTGGGTGGGTGTGTACCTGCATTTGTGTGCTTTGGAAGGAGGGCTCACAGACACACTGGGAGAGGACACTGGCGATGTGTGCATGGTAGTGGGGATGGTGATTGCACGTGAGCGGTGTGTGGTGATGGGCGTGCTGGTGAAGGTAGTGGCTGAGGATGTAGTGCATGCAGGTGTGAGTGGAGACGAGACAGGGAGGGAGGAGGAGGATGTGGAGGAGGGGGACACAGTGGAGCAGTGGATGTTGCTGTGTCTGCATGGGGATGGTGCTTGTGTGAGTGCTTGCGGGATGTGTCATGCTTATGTTTGCCATGTCCACTCTTGTGTGTTGATGAGTGTGCATGCTGAACTGATGGTGTGCTTTGGATAGGCTGAGGTACAGGGGATTGGGTCTGGGTGGAGGAAGTTGGAGGGGGGAAGCTGGAGACACAGACAATGGCTGCCATCAGTGCTGAGGCCAGAGCCTGAAATGCTCTCTGTTGGGCCGCCTGCCCAGAATGAATGCCCTCCAGATATGCAATTGTTTGTTGCAAATGCTTCTCAACACCTTGGATGGCATTCAAAATGGTAGATTGCCCAACAGTGAGGGATCTCAGGAGGTCAATAGCCTCCTCACTGAGGGCAGCAGGGCTGACTGGGGCAGGGCCTGAGGTGCCTGGGGCGAAGGAGATGCCCACCCTCCTGGGTGAGAGGGCACGGGACACACGCTGAGGGGCTGCTGGGAGGGCAGTGCTGGTAGAGGGGTGGCGGCTGTACCGGTTGATGCAGTGGGCACAGAGGTGCCCGCCACTGCAAGGGAGCTCCCTTCAGAGGAGGAGTCGCTGTCGCTGGTGTATGCTCCTGTCCGCATCGTGGAGCTCCCCTCGCCCTCCGTCCCACTGATGGTTTCAGAATCCATTGCTTCACTCTCCAGGGCCAAGCGGGTTGCAGCTCCCTCCTTCTCCGGTGCCACTGCTCCTCCGCCAGATGAAAAAAGGGGAGGAAAAACAGAAGAAACACATGTTCAGTGCATGCAACACCACTACCGTTGGCAGACACAACGCACAGGGAGCAGCCGTCTGCACTAAGGCATGCACTAACAGTTCCTAGCAAATTCACATGCAAATGGGGGACGAGGCCTAAGCCCAACTGCTGCACACCTGGAAGTCACAGGAGCCTGACTAGGTGTAGATGGCTATTACCAGTAGTGGGGTTGGGGTGCCACAGAGCCTGCCTAACAAGGGACCTTCCCTACCAAGTTCGCCCTGGCCTAGGGGAATCCACAGCCCACCTCCCCCACCCAGACACCTCATAATGCACACAGAGTCAGCTGAATTAGAGTGTACTCACCACCTTATGGCTGCTGTGATGCCCTCAAGCTCCCATCCAACTCCGGATAGGCCACCGCCAGGATCCGGTACATCAGGGGGGTCCTGGTGCGACGGGCACCCTTTCAACGTTGGGAGGCCATCCCCAGCTGGGGCTCCGCTGTCTTCTTGCTCCAGTGGCACAGGTCCTCCCATCTTTTACGCCAGTGGGTGATCCGTCTATGGTAGAATCCCAGGGTCCGGAGGTCCTTGGCAATGGCACGCCAAATACCCTTCTTCTGGTGGGCGCTGACCTTGAGGAAAAGTGATATAAAAATGGATGTTTCTAGCCCATACATTTCATCTCACGCATTGCCAAACACCTCCCACACAAGCCCTGCCATACATACACACACAGTCCTGACATGCTGGCCTGTCCCCCTCCCCACCCTCTTCCATCCACAACACTCCATACACTCAGGTGCCATCCACCATGCTCACAGTGTACTCACCTGTTTGTCTGGAGGACCGTACAGTTGCGTGTACTGGGGGAGGACCCCATCCACCAGTTTCTCCAACTCCTCCGAAGTGAAGGCATGGGCCCCTTCCCCAGACACTGTAGCCATCGTCGCTTCCAGACACAGGTCACAGCAGCACTTGCAGTGTAGGTCCTCTCCTGTTGAAGGTCAGGTATCAAGTGAGTGAACAGTAAGAAAATGGCGGTCACGTCCACGGCGGTGCGTACCGTCACCGCCAGCGTACATCGTCATTGGCTCCTGGAACCCATAGGGCCCAATGTTAACCAATGCTGAATTGCACTGAGGTCTTCGACCGCCCAACGCGACGGTGTACAACGCTAGCGCAGTTACCTCATTTCCCCTTGTCCCACCTTACAGGTCAGGCAGCCGCCATTTCAGGGGGCCACATGGAATGGAAAAAAACTGCATCACACCTATCTAGGCCTGGAATACAGACAGATACCGTCACATTGCGATTTTCCAAAGTTTTAGCAAATAACACATTGCGATACCTAAGTATTGGATGACCCTCTGCTCACTGTTCTCCTCCACAAGGCACGTCTGCTGGGGGAGGTGATGACATGGCGGCTCCTCCGGTGAACAGAGCCCTGGTGGACCTGTCGACAATGGAAGAGAGACACATCATTATCACATACAGACTTGATCATGCAACAATCCTGGAACTGTGTGCCCAGTTGGAGCCAGACCTGATTTCAGCTATCCGCCATCCCACAGGAATACCCCCTCTAGTGCAGTTTCTGTCTGCACTTCATTTCCTGGCCAGTGGGTCTTTTCAAACAACAGTGACCATGGCATCAGGGATGTTCCAGCCAATGTTCTCTAACATGTTGTCCAGAGTTTTATCTGCCCTGTTGAAACACATGCGCAGCTACATCGTTTTCCCTCAAGTGGAGGATTTGCCCACAGTGAAAGGTGACTTCTATGCCCTGGGACATATCCCCAACATCATTGGTGCCATTGATGGTACACATGTGTCATTTGTCCCCGCTCCCGCAGGAATGAACAGGTGTACAGAAACCGGAAATGCTGCCATTCCATGAATGTGCAGATGGTGTGTTTGGCAGACCAGTACACAGTACATCTCCCATGTGAATGCCAAGTATCCTGGCTCTGTGCATGACGCTTACATTTTGAGGAATAGCAGCATCCCTTATGTGATGGGGCAACTCCTGAGGCACTGTGTGTGGCTAGTAGGTGAAGCCAAGGTCTCAACACAGTTGAAATAGGTGTCTAGGTATGGGGTTGTCCCTAAAGGTTAGTGTGTGTCTAATAGTTGTCCCTCAACATTTGCAGGTGACTCTGGTTACCCCAACCTGTCATGGCTACTGACCCCAGTGAAGAATCCCAGGACAAGGGCAGAGGAACGCTACAATGAGGCACATGGGCGAACTAGGAGGATTATAGAATGCAACTTCGGCCTCCTGAAGGCCAGATTCCGGTGCCTCGATCTGGCAGGTGGCTCCCTATACTACTCACCAAAGAAGGTGTGCCAGATAATTGTGGCATCCTGTATGCTGCACAACCTGGCTTTGCGACACCAGGTGCCTTTTCTGCAGAAGGATGGGCCAGATGATGGTCTTGTGGCTGCTGTGGAGCCTGTGGACAGTGAAGAAGAGGAGGCAGAAGAAGAAGATGTTGACAACCGAAACAGCATCATCATGCAGTACTTTCAGTGAGACACAGGTAAGAAGATGTAACTGCTTCCCACATCTCATACTGTTGTTGGAGCTAGCATAAGTCTGTCATTTTCACTCAGTGTATGGACCCTGACTTGTTACTTTGCCTTTCCATTTCACAGATCTGGATCCCTCTTTGTGCCCTCTGCTATGTTTACTGCTTGCCTACAGCTATGTTATATTGGTATGTGAACAAGTACATTGACATTGCTATATTCCAGAGGTTTTGTAATTACACATTAGTGAAAGCACAGACAGACTCCAGATTGTTTTGTGATTCAAGTGTGTTTATTTCTGTGCAAATAAGTGGAGGGGTGTGTGAAATGGGCTGGGGTGATGGTGGAGGAATGTCCATGGCCGAGTCCAGTCTATTTGTTTCACTGGTGTATTGTCCAATGGGGCATAGGAAGTGGAGCAATGGCAGTTTAAGGTGGACAGGGTGACAAAGTGGGACAGAAGGGTGACATTCACAGGGGGTCTTATTTTCTGGCTGGGTCTTGGCAATGTTCTCTGTCTTGTTGCTGGATCTCATGGACCGTTTGCAGGGTGGTTCTCCATCTGCAGGGGGTGGGGTGCTGGTGGCTTGTTGTTCCTGTGGCGGTTCCTCCTGTCCACTAGCGCCGGCGGAGGTGGAGGGCTGTTCATCGTCCAGGCTAGTTTCAGGGGCCCGTTGGTGTGCCACTGTGTCCCTCCTGGTGTTGAGAAGGTCTGCCAGCACCCCTGCAATCGTGACCCGGGTGGTGTTGATGGACTTCAAGTCCTCCTTGATCCCCAGGTAGTGTTCCTCCTGCAGCCGCTGGGTCTCCTGAAACTTGGCCAGTACCACGCCCATGGTCTCCTGGGAATGGTGGTGAGCTCCCATGATGTTGGAGAGTGCCTCGTGGAGAGTGGGTTCCCTCGGCCTGTCCTCCGCCTGTTGCACAGAAGTCCTCCCAGCTTCACTGTTATCCTGTGCCTCTGTCCCCTGCACCGTGTGCCCACTGCCACTGCCCCCAGGTCCCTGATCGTCCTGTGTTAGTGGGGTTGCCTGGGTTCCCTCTAGTGGTGGACACACTGCTGATTGACGTGTCCTGGGGACAGAGGGATGGGCCCGCTGGGTGGGTGCTGTGGTGGTGTTTCCTGAGGGGGGAGGTTCAGTGGTGGTGTGAGAGTGTCCCTGGGTAAACAACTTTCCAAAGATCCCTGATGGGCCAGGTTGGTCATCCAGATCCAGGCGAGCAGAGCTGCTGTCATCACTGTGGGCCTCTTCTGGGGGGGAAACTGGGTGTTGCTGGCACCTCTTCTCCAGTGACATTTGCTGGGGGTCCTGTGTGGATGTAAATGCATTGTTATTGTTTCTACATGTGACATCATGTGCATGGGTGTGTTGCCCTCTATGGTTGTTGTTGCCCTGGCAGATTAGCCTTTGTGTGAGTTGCTATTTGGTGGACTAGTTGATTCTCTCCAGTATGCATACAGTGGTGATAGGTGTCCATGAAAGTCTGTGAGGGGTGTCCATGCAGGGCTTTTTATTGGGATGAGTGGGTTGCGATGGTGGGGTATGTGAGAGGTGGTGTTCTGGTGTTCTGGGGTGCTGTCCCACAGCGTTGACCCTGTCCACGATTCTCCGCCATAGCTCCATCTTCCTAGCAATGGATGTCTGCTGCACCTGTGATCCAAATAGCTGTGGCTCTTCCCGGATGATTTCCATCACCATGATCCTTAGCTCCTCCTCAGAGAATCTGGGGTGTTGTTTTGGTACCATGGGTGTAGTGTGAGTTGTGTGGGGTGATGTGTTGGGATGTGTGATGTAAGGTGCGTGGATGGTGTATGGGTGATGGTGTTATGTGGCTCTGGTTGTGTGGGTGCTCTTCCTGTATCTCTCTCTGGTGGCAATTATTTCTAGTTGTAAAGGGATGTGCATATTGTGGGTGGGTGTTTTATAGTGGTATGGGTGTGGTGTGTGTATGTGTGTCAGGTGTGTGTAGTTTTAATTGTCCAATATGGTGGTGTTTTGTTTGAGTGTGTATATTTTGAGCGCAGCGGTATGTACCGCCAATGGTATAATGCCACTGAATGTCCACTGCGGTGATTCGTGGGTCATAATGTTATGGGCCTTAGTTCTGTTGGCATAACGGTGTGGGTTTGGATACCGCCAGTTTATCACTGATTTTGGGGTGGCGGACTTGTGTTTGTCACTGTGTAGTGACGGATTGGTATGTGTGTGCCATAATATGCTTGGCGGTTATCCACCGCAGAGGCGGTATGTTGGTGGCAGTCGGCATGGCGGTAAGCGGAACTTAGGGCCAATGTCATAATAAGGACCTAAATGTGTAATCGTACTGAGTTCCACACACAAACTGTTAAAATTCTATTTCTTCAAAATTTTGCCTACCCCTTGAATTTTCCCTGTAAAATGTTTCCCTTTTCTTTTCGTCCCTCCTCTGATTATTCTTAGACCTATTCAATTTGATATTTTTGCATAATTTACATGATCCCCATATATCACTTAGACCAACCACGACAATTAATATTCCCGGTAATATTTTCAATAGAACCCCATTCCAAATGTTGCTGAGACAATTTCCCACTGAAGCAAACCCTTTGCCAACCTTTTCCCAAACACCTGGTTCTTTCAATTCCTTTAAATCAGCACTTGCGTTAGTCAAATTAGTAAGTAAGTCTCTTATCTCTTTACTATTATCAGATATAAACCAACAAAAATGCCTAGAGTTAATCATTTTACAAACTCCGCCATCATTCGCTAAAAGAATGTCTAGAGCAAGACAATTTTGAAGAGTTATAGCTCTATCCGCAGCTAATTCGGTATCTATCAGGAGTATAGCCCATATAAAATTTGTCAGCCTGATATCCACAATAGTAGATAACTTTTGAATCTTAATCGAATTCAGGATGACTCCCACTGAAGGAATCACCATTACAAATACAGGGAGTGCAGAATTATTAGGCAAGTTGTATTTTTGAGGATTAATTTTATTATTGAACAACAACCATGTTCTCAATGAACCCAAAAAACTCATTAATATCAAAGCTGAATATTTTTGGAAGTAGTTTTTAGTTTGTTTTTAGTTTTAGCTATGTTAGGGGGATATCTGTGTGTGCAGGTGACTATTACTGTGCATAATTATTAGGCAACTTAACAAAAAACAAATATATACCCATTTCAATTATTTATTATTACCAGTGAAACCAATATAACATCTCAAAATTCACAAATATACATTTCTGACATTCAAAAACAAAACAAAAACAAATCAGTGACCAATATAGCCACCTTTCTTTGCAAGGACACTCAAAAGCCTGCCATCCATGGATTCTGTCAGTGTTTTGATCTGTTCACCATCAACATTGCGTGCAGCAGCAACCACAGCCTCCCAGACACTGTTCAGAGAGGTGTACTGTTTTCCCTCCTTGTAAATCTCACATTTGATGATGGACCACAGGTTCTCAATGGGGTTCAGATCAGGTGAACAAGGAGGCCATGTCATTAGATTTCCTTCTTTAATACCCTTTCTTGCCAGCCACGCTGTGGAGTACTTGGACGCGTGTGATGGAGCATTGTCCTGCATGAAAATCATGTTTTTCTTGAAGGATGCAGACTTCTTCCTGTACCACTGCTTGAAGAAGGTGTCTACCAGGAACTGGCAGTAGGACTGGGAGTTGAGCTTGACTCCATCCTCAACCCGAAAAGGCCCCACAAGCTCATCTTTGATGATACCAGCCCAAACCAGTACTCCACCTCCACCTTGCTGGCGTCTGAGTCGGACTGGAGCTCTCTGCCCTTTACCAATCCAGCCACGGGCCCATCCATCTGGCCCATCAAGACTCACTCTCATTTCATCAGTCCATAAAACCTTAGAAAATCAGTCTTGAGATATTTCTTGGCCCAGTCTTGACGTTTCAGCTTGTGTGTCTTGTTCAGTGGTGGTCGTCTTTCAGCCTTTCTTACCTTGGCCATGTCTCTGAGTATTGCACACCTTGTGCTTTTGGGCACTCCAGTGATGTTGCAGCTCTGAAATATGGCCAAACTGGTGGCAAGTGGCATCGTGGCAGCTGCACGCTTGACTTTTCTCAGTTCATGGGCAGTTATTTTGCGCCTTGGTTTTTCCACACGCTTCTTGCGACCCTGTTGACTATTTTGAATGAAACGCTTGATTGTTCGATGATCACGCTTCAGAAGCTTTGCAATTTTAAGAGTGCTGCATCCCTCTGCAAGATATCTCACTATTTTTGACTTTTCTGAGCCTGTCAAGTCCATCTTTTGACCCATTTTGCCAAAGGAAAGGAAGTTGCCTAATAATTATGCACACCTGATATAGGGTGTTGATGTCATTAGACCACACCCCTTCTCATTACAGAGATGCACATCACCTAATATGCTTAATTGGTAGTAGGCTTTCGAGCCTATACAGCTTGGAGTAAGACAACATGCATAAAGAGGATGATGTGGTCAAAATACTCATTTGCCTAATAATTCTGCACTCCCTGTATATCTCCCTCCTCTGTCTCTTATGATGTACTTCAGTCACTTTCGGAAACTTTTTCAAATCCTCCATCTGGTAAATCTTTGGGAAAACTATCCCCAAAAAACATGTCCCATACCATCCTCTTGGAAGACGGTAATAAGCATTAAGTCCACAAATACAGTATATCCCTGGAATTGCAGGGTCCTGCCCATTCAACATAAATGCCCATTTACTCTGAAACAAAAATACATGCCTGCATTCACTCGTACCCACAAATAAAGTGTCAGTGTGTGATTTAGGCCTACATATACAAAGCTTCCCTACGGGTTGCGCATCTAAAGCTAATTTCCCCAGTGTTTTAATTGCACTGTAAACATAATCATTCTTGTAAGTCCTTTTCTCTAAGCCTTTTTCTAGTTTCTCCTTTAACGTCTTTCTACTGTCATCAATATAATCTAAGAAGCTCTTCTCTAAAGGTGTAAGCAAGCATGTCAGGTAATTCTTATGTGCATATGCTGTGCCAAACATCAATGTAGGTTAAAATAATCCTCGAACTAATACTATATCATTATCCTTAGCTATTTTACTCAAATACCTAATTATAGGAACAAACGAAAGCACAAGATCATGATTAGAATAGAAGTACTGAATATACTCCTGGTTATAAAATCTTGTTAGTAACAGACTACAACTTATCCCATAAGTTAGTGGCAGTCCATGATAGGTGACTCCTTTCTCGACTAACGAAAGAATACAAAACAATTATTTTCCCTCAATAAGCATTAGAAAACATTAGAAGAAAGTTCTCCCTGTGCATTAGTATAATCATGTAAATATTTCTCATCTAACTCAAACCTCTCTAATGCCGTTAGTGCAGTAGTCGTCTCAAAAGCAGAAGTATGGTTGACTCCTTTCGCATCAAGAACAGACATACCCACAATCAACACCACAAACAATATCCCACACATAATTGCCAAACCAATGCTCATATTTTTACAGTGCTTGGCATCTCCACCCTGTTTATTGAAGTCAGCCATGATCTGTAAAGAATCAGAAAGCAAAAGGAATTAAAAAAAATTGCAGCAAAAATCCAAAATATACAACTCTTCTTTCTGCAGTTCAGTTTTACTTCCAGGAACCCTCTTCCTTGTCAAAATCGGTTACCAGCTTTGTCAAAATCAGGTTTCAACAAGTCAAATCAGGTTATCAAATGTCTTTTGAAGTTACTTTCAACAGTCTCTTTCTCAAAAATATTTCTCTCAGATTGTTTCAACAGTTCAGTTCATTAATCGTCTTCAAGTCACCTCAAAATATTGACCTGGAGCTTCTCTAGCAAAACAAAAAGACATAAACTCTTGATGCTATTAGTTTGTAGTTGCATAAGCCCATTCAAGGCATGTGTATCTTTGACTTGCTATTCTTTTTCTCTTCAACTTTCGATCTCTATTCAGCTCTCCTTCACTTAGATCTTCGTTCCTTGTAGTAGCTACTTCTTCCTCTATTGTTGGTTCGACAACCACTTCTTTCCTTTTATCCACTTGCAATTTCGGCCACTTATCTCCTTTCAGTGTACCTTCTGTCAGTATTCTCTTTATGATGGAACTCTAGCCTTTTTCTTTCTCTGTAGTGTTTTCTCTTGACTGTTGCAACCGGTTCAGGAGGAGTCAGATCCCTTTGACTTTGATCCACCTCAACTCCTTCCCCTTCTGGGTCTGGCAACTGCTCTGTTTGTCTTTCAGAATCATCTGCTTCTGGGAAAGCCCTCCTCTGACTAGACTTTCCTGCTGCTTCAGTTGAGACAGGTTCTCAAATACTCTCCTGGAGATCTCCACCTTCGTCTCTCACATGAGTGACTGAACCGTCCTCAACAAGCTCAGATCCGGTCTCAGTTCCTCTTTGTTCTCCTTCTGGCTCTGAGACTAGTCGCACTGTTGTTGGTACTCTCAACAACATTTCTTTATGATCCAGTGGACATGCCACATTCTTCGTGTGACTTGCGTAAACCCTGTTCGGGATCCCAGCACACTTCACAGCTGTAGTACTCGTTAGGACCACTTGATATGGTCCCTTCCAACAAGGCTCCAAACACATCTTTCTCACATGCTTTCGGATGACAACCCAGTCTCCAACTCTCAGGTTGTGCCCTGGGTCATGGATCGGTGGCAGTGTGGTGGCCTTCACCTGCTGAAAAAAAGAGCGGGCTACATCAGCCAGACACTTGCAGTAATCCAACACCAAAACATCTGTAATGTTGACAAGTGCATTTGCTGGTACTGCTGGTAACCTCATTTCTCTGCTCATGAGGATCTCATGAGGCGACAGTCCTGTCTTCCTGTCAGGTGTGTTTCTCATTGACATCAACACTAAAGGCAATGCATTGGGCCATTTCAAATTCGTAGCTGCACACATCTTTGCAACTCTTGACTTCAAGGTCTGTTCCACTAGTCCTGATGCTTCAGGGCCGTAACCACAATGCAACTTCTGATCAATGTTCAATGCTGCACACAGTAATTTAATCACTTCGTTATTGAAGTGACTTTCCCTATCTGATTCTAAAGAGTTAGGAAACCTAAAAAACAGTATTAGTTCCCTAAGCAGCAATTTTGCTACTGTAAGGCTATCATTTCTTCATGTAGGGTACACTTCAATCCAGTGACTAAAGATGCAAACAATCACCAAAACATATCTCAAATCTCCACTGATAGAAATGGGATTTTTGGTTGGCAGTCAGGTTACCCCCTGTCCAAGCAAAAGCCCTCACTCTAGTCAGGGTAAGTCACACACAATCCAAGATTATCCTGTGCCCACCCTCTGGTAGCTTGGCACGAGCAGTCAGGCTTAACTTAGAAGGCAATGTGTAAAGTATTTGTGCAATAAATCATACAATACCACCATATAGCACCACAAAAATACACCACACAGTGTTTAGAAAAATATATAATATTTATCAGGATAATTGTAGGTCAAAACGAATAAAGTTGCAATGTGAATTTGTAGAGATTTTACTGAAGAGTGATATAAAGGCCCTCATTCCTACTCTGGCGGGCGGCGGTCGCCGCCCGCCAGGCGGGAACCGCCATATGGCCGCTCCACGGTCGAAAGACCGCTGGGGCCATTCCGACCTTCCCGCTGGGCTGGCGGGCGCTAACATTGTTAGCGCCCGCCGGCCCAGCGGGAAGGTGGCCTGCAACACTGAAGCCGGCTCCGAATGGAGACGGCGGTGTTGCAGGTGTGCGACGGGTGCAGTTGCACCCGTCGCACTTTTCACTGTCTGCTAAGCAGACAGTGAAAAGCATGCTAGGGCCCTGTTAGGGGGCCCTGCACTGCCCATGCCATGCACCCGTTCCCGCCAGCCTGTTCCTGGCAGTGAAAACTGCCAGAAACAGGCTGGCGGGAAGGGGGTCAGAATCCCCAGGGCAGCGCTGCTTGCAGCGCTGCCCTGGCGGATTCGCCCAACCGGGGGAAATCCGGTGGGAAACCGCCGGACCTGGTTTTCTGACCGTGGCTTTACCAGAATGGGCCAGGAAGCACCGCCAGCCTGTTGGCGGTGCTTCCGTCATTCGCGGCCCTGGCGGTTTTTACCGCCAGGGTCGGAATGACCCCCAAAGTGTCTTAAGTCTTTTAAAAGCAAATAAAGGCCCGTATTTATACTTTTTTTAGCGCCGCATTTGCGCCGCTTTTTGACGCAAAACGGCGCAAACCTACAAAATACAATGGGATTTTGCAAGTTTGCGCAGTTTTTGCGTCAAAAAACGACGCAAATGCGGCGCAAAAAAAGTATAAATACGGGCCAAAGTCTCTTTCTAGCACAAAGTACCTGGTTTGGAATGGAAAATCTCCTCAGAGGGCCACAGAAGAAGAGATACGCGGAAAAAGGGTGTGTGCGTCAATTTCTCCCCAGCACACACAGACTTGCGTCGTTATTTTTCACGCGGGGAAGTCGTGCGTCGTTTTCCGGCACACGTACAGTCTCTTTCTGTGGATCGCAGGGATTACCAGATGTCCCGGGTCTGTGCGTGGATTCTCCTGCTTGTTTACCGGCTGCGCGTCGTTCTGCGGGGCTGTGCGTTGAAGTTTCGCTCTCATGGCAGGCGTCGCGTCGATATCTCCTCTGGAGGTCGGGTGGCGTTGTCCTTGCGAGGCCGTGCGTCGAAGTTCCGGTCGTCCCGAAGGCGTCGTGTCGATCAGCGTTGGTGCGCGGAACAAGCTGTGCATCGAAAATTTCAGCGCACGAAGTGTCCAACTGAAAAAGAGAAGTCTTTTTGGTCCTGAGACTTCAGGGAACAGGAGGCAAGCTCTATCCAAGCCCTTGGAGAGCACTTTTACAGCCAGACAAGAGTTCAGCAAGGCAGCAGGGCAACAGCAAGGCAGCAGTCCTTTGTAGAAAGCAGTCAGGTGAGTCATTTAGGCAGCCAGGCAGTTCTTCTTGGCAGGATGCAGGTTCTGGTTCAGGTTTCTTCTCCAGCAAGTGTCTGATGAGGTAGGGCAGAGGCCCTGTTTTATAACCAAATGTGCCTTTGAAGTGGGGGAGACTTCAAAGAGTGGCTAAGAAGTGCACCAGGTCCCCTTTCAGGTCAATCCTGTCTGCCAGGGTCCCAGTAGGGGGTGTGGCAGTCCTTTGTGTGAGAGCAGGCCCTCCACCCTCCCAGCCCAGGAAGACCCATTCAAAATGCAGATGTATGCAAGTGAGGCTGAGTACCCTGTGTTTGGGGTGTGTCTGAGTGAATGCACAAGGAGCTGTCAACTAAGCCCAGCCAGACATGGATTGTAAGGCACAGAAAGATTTAAGTGCAAAGAAATGCTCACTTTCTAAAAGTGGCATTTCTAGAATAGTAATATTAAATCCAACTTCACCAGTCAGCAGGATTTTATATTACCATTCTGGCCATACTAAATATGACCTTCCTACTCCTTTCAGATCAGCAGCTACCTCTTCATTACTGTATGAGGGCAGCCCCAATGTTAGCCTATGAAGGGAGCAGGCCTCACAGTAGTGCAAAAACGAATTTAGGAGTTTTACCCTACCAGGACATGTAAACTACACAGGTACATGTCCTGCCTTTCGCCCACACAGCTCCCTGCTCTAGGGGTTACCTAGGGCACACATTAGAGGTGACTTATGTGGAGAAAGGGGAGGTTTAGGCTTGGCAAGTACTTTTAAATGCCAAGTCGAGGTGACAGTGAAACTGCACCCACAGGCCTTGCAGTGTTAGGCCTGAGACAAGGAAAAGGGGCTACTTAAGTGGTTGGCACAACCAGTGCTGCAGGCCCACTAGTAGCATTTAATCTACAGACCCTAGGCACACAGAGTGCACATTACTAGGGGCTTATAAGTAAATTAAATAGTCCAATCAGGTATGATTCAAGGTTACCATGTTTTAAGGGAGAGAGCATATGCACTTTAGCACTGGTTAGCAGTGGTAAAGTGCGCAGAGTCTAAAAGCCAGCAAAAACAGTGTCCAAAAAGTGGAGGGAGGGAGGCAAAAAGTTAGGGGTGACCACCCTAAGGCTGTCAGGTCTAACATCCACACACAGATATCTCAATAAAATCCATCGGCATTCTGCCGAATGGACCTCCTGCTCTTCCAATGTGGCTCAAGTTAGCCACTGTCCGTTTCCCACACATTTAACTGCTGACAAATAACACAATGATGGGATACTGCTTCAGCAACTTGTCTACTATTGGGTTGAACCAATCAATTTTGAACAGATGAACCATGGCATCCCTCCCAATATGTGCCTGACCATGATAGTACCTTGCCATTTGTGACAACAGGCTATTTGGCAAAACCAATTGACCATCCTCAGATACCCACAATTAATCTTGTATTTGAACACATTTCAATTTACTCCATGAACCTTTTTCTTCTTTGTCAACATTATTCTGCAAAAATTGTAATTCTTCCAAAGTGTCAATTACTTTTAATGCATAACTCGTACATGTTGGGTCTTCTTCAGGCAACGGTTCCCACTTGTCCTTGAATGATAAACAGTTCAATGCGCAAAACCTTGCGACTTGATCCCCATATCCATTTCCCAATGACACACATTCCTGCGATTTTAGATGTGGACACTATTTCACCACGGCAATCTTTTCAGGCAACTGAATTGTATAAAACAGGTCTTTTATTCTCTCACCATTTCTCACTGGTGAACCAGACAAGTTCAGGAAATCTCTCTGTGACTACAATTGACCACAATCATGAACTATTCTGAATCCATATTGTCTATCCATATAGATAGTAACTCTCAATTGAGCAGAAACATGGCACTCTCTAGTAAGGGCGACCAGATCCACTGGGCAGAAAACACTCCTCGAAGCCAGGGAGCTTCCAAGGTACCTGTAATTGTGCACATAACATATCCTGCTCTCAGTGTCCCTGTATTGTCTCTCAGACAAAAACCATCAACAAAGATAATTTGGTCATTTCTTCCAATCGGGTATCTCTAATGCCAGGTCCTGTTTTTGTGCACAACTCAGTTACTTCAAGACGATCATGTTCAACATCTTCCTCTTTTTCAATTTCAACATTTTCACTCAGAAGTAAGGTTGCCGGATTCAGCACTGTATATCTTTTCAGTGTCAAGTTTGGTGACCCCAAAATAGTCGTTTCGTACCTAGTCAACCTAGCACCAGACTAACTGTGGCAACTGCACGCAAACAACCTTGAAGGTTGGGGGCGAGACAGAAGTAGTAACACAGCGCACCAATTCCTGTTACACAGTGAGAATGAAATAAATGGTGAATTTGTTGTTGCTCCATCGGGGTTTGAGATATCTGCATTTGCGTCTAGGTACCATGGGAATATGCTGCTGCATCAGCTGCAACTGTGGCATTTGTGCACAGGGCATTTACACCTGCTGAATAGGCTGAAAATGTTGCACTTGATTCACATTATTCTGAAAATTTGCATTAGGATCCCCTAGTCTCGGTCCTCTCACACTCTGAAATTAATTGATGTCATTACTCTGCTGAACAACTCCTTCCTGCACCATCATAAGACGCTCCCGCTTCCAATGTCCCACTGCTCTGCAAATGAAACATGGCAATAGCTTCTTCATTCCCTGCCCATCATTCTGAACCACTACAGTATTCAAATCTGGACCACAATTTATGTTACCTCCATGACCTCTACCTCTCATCTGGGGCTAAAACATTATATTTCCCTGCTGCTGCAGCATCTGTTGCACAAAATGTCCTTGCACTCCTGGCTGAGCTGCTTTAATCTGCATCACCATGGCTTTCTGTTTTAACTTTTTCTGCTTCAACTCAATCATATCACCACAGTATTTCGCATTCTGCAACACCTCATCAATCAGCTTTGCTTGCCAGCAAATCAAATGACTCTTTATCATCTGACAAATTTCAGGTCTCAATCCTTCCACAAATCTGAACACAAAATGCAGCATGTCTTTTAGCTCAATTGCTTCTCTACCACTATACTCCTTGAATGCCTTCAACAACCTCTCATAGTATGCATGTATCGACTCCTTTGCTTTCTGCACTGTCCTGTCAGTCCTCTGCCAATCAATATTTTTGGGCAAAATCCTCGATTTCAGGAACTCAGTTACCTTATTGTAATATTGCATTATCTCAGGAGATGGTACACCTCCATTCTTATCTCTCTCCAGTTCACTTGTTGGCCAATCTACAGTCCTCTTACACTCGACCCATAAGTCAGCTGGAACCACTATTTCCAGTAATGTGTTTAAGTCCTCCCACAAACATTTCACAGGTTTCACGAACCTCACCACTCTACTAGCTTGTCTCTCAATTTTGGATAATCATTCATAAATGATAGTATGTCACTTCTGCTCCACGAGACATGAACAAAATGTCCCCCCGGAATTTCTCTCATGGGTAATATCTTTACTGGATCCTTGTCCTGCTGTACATTCTCAGTCAACTCCAGAGAATCTGTTTTTTTCTTATCTCTTTTCTTTACCCATCTGCCTTCCCATTTGTCTAATGTTCCCCAGACCTGAGCACTCAGCAATAATTCTTTAAGGTGTGCCTTCATTCCGGCTGACCTCATGTGTTCAAAATCTTTTGCCTCAAAATCTAATCTGTAACTCTTCTTCAAATGTTTCGTTTTTTCAATTTCTATGCCATGTTTCTCGGCCAAATCTTCCAATGTCTGATGTATCTTGCTCACCTCTCTCGTAATCCTTGGGCACAGGTATCTTAATTCTGCCTCTGTGTAGGACTCTAACCTATTCAACCCTATTGTTCCTTCAACTAGTTCAGCTGCTTCCATGCCTAGTCTGACACAATGCAAGTGTTCCTTTCCCTTAGAGCGACATTGCACCCAAGGCTGCTCTGGCACCTACACTCTGTGAGAGAGTAACTTCCATTCTCTGATTCATCATCAGAGTCAAGTCTGACTGTGTCCCTGTCATTGGCGTAAATCTCGGCATTACCTCTGGCTGCACTTGGGGCAACAAAATTGTCTCAGTCTGGACCAATATTGGTCTCGGAATTACCTGCTCCGTAGGCATCACTAAGTTTAAAGTTGTCTCTAAAATGGGTACATCAGGATAAATTCTCTGTATCTGTGGTGGCTGCATCTGTGCTTGCACTACAGGAGTAGTCTGCACATTAGAACTCCTTTGCAGCACATTCGGTGTCATGGTAGCATTAACCTGCACCAGACTAATTTTCCCCATTACCTGTGCCGGGGCTGTTGGATCAGCACTAGTACTAGGACCTCTCTCACGTACTGTATATGGTGGTGGTCGGTCTCCCAATATCTGTGTAACAAGATCTTCATTATTTGATTCCTCCTCCACTGTTCAAGACTTTCTAGCTCCCTTACTTTCGGACGGACTTCTATTAGTCTTCCTAGTCGCTTTCCTTCCTTCCTTCTCATCCTCCTGTGTAATCGCTGGGAACAACTTAACTCTCTGCAAAGTCTCTGATCTCCATCTTTTCTGCTCCCAATCCTATTTAGCCTCAGCTAAAGTTTTTTCTACCTTTCTCATTCTTCTCTCGAATTTCAATTGCTATTCCTGTCTAGCTACCAGCTCCCAAACTGCTAATGCCTCAAACTGTACTGGTCTCGGAAGGGGCTTTGATTCATATAGCGCCATCCGCAATTGCTCCAAAATCCTCAAATTGAACATCCCATTTTAAGGAAAGGCTAAGTTCCCATTTTCCTCTGTCAACTTGCACCATTGCTTTAGCCAAAGACATGGCGCGATACCTCTCTCCTCCATTACAATGTATGCCAGTGTATTCTCTGGTGGTGTAGGCTCCCCTACACTCGCTTTAATGTACGCATCTCCCCTTAGGGCACTTCTCAACGCTTTGAAAAACCACACACATAACCAAGTGTCTCATACACTTTCCAATATACTCCAGAGTCTTAGACCACACAGGGTCTGTACATCAACAACCACGTGGACAATTTTTTAGCACAAAGCGCCAAACACATATGAAGTTCGACGACTTCCCTACTCTCATACTGCGGAGTACGCACACTCATACTAAACCTTCATTTGGAGTACGCAAACTCCATAAAACCCTCACAAACCTCACAATTCACCTGCGATTTTCATAAGCTTGGGCAAACACAATCTATTTCAGTCACTCTGTCACTAGAATGCCGGGACCATCCTCAACAACCATTAGCAGGATCCAGGATCTGGGAAAGTCATTTCTGGGCTTAAGGGAACATCATTTTCTCTCCAATTATCATCATTGAAGAACAAAATCCAAATCTCAATAATATTGAATTTTCAAAAGGACCAACTTCAAACTGCTATCATTACTAGGGGCACCTGTCCATCAGTTTCTTACCATAACCATTAACACCTGTCACTCTGTACCGGATGTCTATGGCAAGCTCTTAAAGAGACAAACCATCAGTTTGCTACCATAACTGTTAGCGCGTCAGACCTTAATAAGTAAACTTACAAGGGGACGCAAATAGGTAGATGAACCTTTTGACCTGTATTAAGACGTTCTTACCATAGCTCCCATACATAATTCAGTAATCAATAATCATTAGTAATCAATAAAATCAATAATCAATGGAGTCAGTAAATGTCACACACCATGACTTTTCAGCCATGAATAACCACACCTTTGATAATTTCCCTTATATTAACAATGCTTCGGTCATGTAGATTAATCTCAAAATAAAATGAAACATATATATAAATAATACTGGTTGTCCAAATGGTGGAAGAAACACAATCTAATCAAAGCTTGAACCACAACTCATTCTAGAGCTGCAGTGCCAGTTGTGACAAAGTTATAACTTACATGAAACTTAGTAAAGTAATTCATCAATCATTAGTCCCTGTATTTGTCAGTCATTTGTGAGGGCCCTTAACTAACCTCAAATTAGCATCAGCATGTTGGGCTTCATGCAAATCAATTTAGAAACACAAATTTAGAAAACCATCTAACTATGAGTCTGTCAAAACAGCGCAGTTGGATTCAGAAAGAAAAAGGCATAAAATGCGTAACAGTCATGTTTCATTATATCTACCTATCCACAGTATGAGTCAGCAAAGCAGAATCAGTATTTGTCCTCAGGTCATCAATTGATCAGCAAAGTATCATGCTCTTAGTCAGAGAGTATGAGCCCAATGACAGAATGAATCTCAAATCTCTTCTAAAGTCTCTTCTTCTCTCAAAGTCACAGAAATTCTTCTGGCTAAATCTCTGAATAATTCTCCTGTGTCGCATTGTTTTGTCAATGTCACCTAAACTATCCCCTAATTCCCTATTGGTTGGTTAATCGTACGTTTATACATTATCCAATAATATTTCTATACCAAATCTATGAATTTAATATTTCATTTTTCACATGCAGTTGATTGGTCCACCTTACGATGTTCTCATCATTGGGCTTGTCAGGTAACAATACTGTTGCATCTTCAGCTCCAGTCAGTGTCTTAATTATTCTCGTCCTGGGAATGTACTGGGAGAATCTCACACACATTACACAAAAGTTGTTACACTAGCAGGAACATCATCTCCTTGCAGTCGGTTCCCACAAAAAGCTTCTGTTAAGCACTTTTAACAAGACAAATGACATTTCACAGTTTAATTCACTCTGTCAGCCTTTTTATTTAACGCTAAGAAATACAGCTTCTGCATGAGGCCTGGCAAGTCTAGGCCAAGACACTCGCTAAGTTAAGGCCTACAATTAATAAAGCTAGAGCATACTTCATAACCCTTAATATGACATATTACTGCATTTTTCTAGTACATTTTCAGAATTTTCGTAAGCATTAATCTTTAATTAGTACATTTCGTGAACACTGGTAGGCATTCTTCAAGGTCACATTTTCAAATGCGTGCATTATTTTTCTACGTTATTCATTTTCTACATAATTCATTATTCAAATTGCATAAACACTCATTAATAAATTTATAATTAGAACACCTGCGCTAGCAGGGTCAACTGAACAAAGTTTTAAAATAGAACGGAAGCTGATGAAGGAGTCGGTCAAATCACTGAAGCCTGTTATCCCAAAATAGGCAACTGTGTAATGGCACCAGCGAATCATAAAACACTGAATGCTTGACATTAGCTGCTTTTTTATATGTTTTGAAAGGTAAAAGTGAGGGGCGTTTCAACAAAGGGCACATTTCCACCTGTACCTGAAATACTGATTTTGACAGCACAGATGGATAATTTTCATACTGTATAAAAAACTTAAAACTCAAAACATTCTACTTCTGAAGGTTGTATGTGACTATGCTGATCCAAAATTCTAACGGATATTTTGTAGCCATATTAGACCTTTGTTAGGAACCAGATCCATGAATTCAAAACTTGTATTATAAGATCCTTTATTGTTCAGCATCCACGACAGTGCCAGCTCTTCGTCCCTGCTTCTTTCCACCTTCTACCCGTCCCCTTCAGAACTCCCAGTCCTCTGATTCCGTTCTCTGACATCACTGGTTCCAATGATGTCAGAGACCAGCAAAGTCCACAACAACCTTACTTTAAGCTCCCAGGATAACAGTTAATTTGCTGTCCGAGAGTGAGAAAGGTGCAGTCTACTCACCGAGCCCAATGAAAGAAACACTGCTGGTAAATTCTGATAACTATAAACTTCCCTGGAGAAGTATGCCATCATACAAACCATGGACATCGCTCTCACCCTCAAAGAACATATCACCAAGACAACTAAGACTGCGCACCAACTCTGCTTGGTGGTAACTCTGTTACTGAAGAAAGTGAAACAATTTCTCCCAGAAATTAACTTCAGAACTGCTGTTCAAGGCCACTTGTTCTCTTTTTGGATGGTGGTAGTGCCCTGATTCACAGCCTTTCAGCCTCACACTGTCCCCACCTTGTAGCAGCACCAAGGGCCTGATCAAATATGACCTGACAGACTCATTCTGTTCGAACTTCACTGGCTGTTCTTGCCACCCCATCAACTTCAAAACCATTCTACAACAAATTGTTCCCTAATTGGTGCTCCTTCGCACATTTTTTGTATAAGTTACACTTTAACATCTTGCAAGGAACATAAGTGTGCAGACACATGTAGGAAATTAAGTTATATTTTCATATAAACTCATAAAAGGTTAAATTAGTATAGTATCCACTTACCAGTGTTATGGGGGAGTGTGTAAGATACAAACACATAAGTTGTGCAACCTTAATTTATCGATTTCTGCCACTTTTTGAAGTTTTCTAAATCTGGTGTGAGGTATACAAGAAACATTTTCCCATTCACTGATTTAATGCACATGTAAGTATAAAATAAACCCTTTGTTTTCTTATTCTTAGACATTGATTAGGACTTGATAATATAGTAAATGCTTAAGAGAACATTACCAGCTTCTCCATTCCTTTGTACTCTACTGCAGCCTGATTTATCAGTCTTGAAAGGCTGCCTTATAGCAGGGAAACTCCGTGAGCAACCTTTTCAGTTAAACAGAAACAGGTGTAAAGCTTTCCTAGAAACACACAGGTCTTCTATCTAACCTAGTACATCTCCACAACTATGGCACAGGCAAAACTTCCCACTAGTTCTAATGCTAAATAGCTGGGGTGTGTACCCTTGAATAAAACAAATCTAAATACATATTACTTAAAACATTTTTATTCAGAAATAGCATTTTAAATTTAAGGGACAAAAATTCTTGAGAAAGGCTCTTCTGAAATAACCCATGGGCCACTCCTTGATCTTGCATACAGCAGATAAATAAAATACCTTCAAAAGTTTTACATTTCCATACAACCTGGTACTAATCTAAAGGTCAGCCTCCTTCGCAAGCCCGCTGAACACAGTAAGAATTGAATCAATCAGGTGCTGGAGCAGCTCTGCAAAGCAATAACTAAACGTGCACTCTCAAATTAGATTGCATAGTTCATCATAGCCACACACTTTGCTGCCTTTCACCCATCTTTCTAGTGCTTTCCTAGAGTAATCCATGAAAAACACTCAAGATTCTGAGACAGTTTCTGGCTATCCCTAAACTATAAGCTGTGTTTCTCTGGGGTCAAACCATATTTAACAGCAAGGACATCCTTCATGAAGGTATAATTCATCCTGTCACCCTTCCCCAGGACCTGTAGCGTACCCTTCCCCAAAGTAGGAATATCATTTGAGAGACCTGCCCCAATCCTTCTGAGGAAGTCTATGCATTTTAATTGACACCTCAGAGGCCTCCAACCACTTGTCAATGTCATCTCCCACCACTAACAAAGGCACCAGATTGTAGGGGATGTTGTTACTTTTACCTAGGCATTGTGTATTGCTGCCACCATCTTCACTGCACTCTGTGACACTCCTGGCTTTCAGGTCCAGCTCTTTCTGGTTTATCTCATGTGACAGCAATATATTCTTCTACTCCAGGGCTAGCATTTTTTCCAGCTAAACTTTCTCCGATTCTGCCTTTTTCTCATCCAGGCCCCTTAGTTTCCACCTATTTTTCCTCTGTGGCCCTGGCTGCTTCTGCTTCCTCATGGCCAGCTTTTTGTCTTCCAACTCTTCAGGGGGTAAGTCTAAATGAGGACACACTGCCCGAGCAGAGGATTTCACTCCCGTAGGTCCTCCTCTCTACTTTGTCTCAGGGCTATAATCAGGATATTCTCTCCTTCCTTCTCCAGTTCATCCTCCCCTTCTACATCATCATAATTGTCCTCCTGCGTATGCAGACTTTGTGCCGTCTTTTATTTCAGACTGATGTTTCACCGCCTGCCCTGCAGCACTTTCTTAAACAGGACTGTGGTAGGAGGTGGTAAAATACCCAGGAGAAGGGTTGGGAGGGATGCAAGGGCACCCCACATGAAAAAGCCATAGAAATGGCAATCACCATGGGGCAACCACCAGCATTGAGAGTGTGTTAGTGTTTGCCCTGCGGTGAAATGTCCACAATTCTTCTCCTATGATGTAGCTTGCAAAATGCAGACCTTTTCCAAGGCTATCAAGGCTATGAGGACTATCTGGTAGTCCAGTTTCTTGAAGTTTGTTTGCTAGCTTTATCCTCCTCTCCTTACATATTATTTTGTATCTCTACTGTGCCCACCATGCCATCTCAGTTTGGACCCAGACGTATACAAATCAGTCTTGATCCTGCTCCTCTTGGGAGGACCATGCCAGGCAGTTCAAGTTAGACTGTTCCCATGAGGAGCAGGGTCAGTGGCTGAGAATAATTCAAGCATTCTATCAATCACCCTTTGCCACCCCAAGTGGGTCCCTGGCTCACTGTTTCAGTTGAGCCAAGGCTGAAGAGCACTAATTAGGGTGAAACCTGTCCTGGGTCACTTAGTGGCACTGTACAAAAATACAAGTATTGAATCCAACTGCTGAACATCAAAGTAAGAAATTGGAGTATTAGTTGAGGGAGTTGTGAACCCACCTCAAATAATAAACACAGTCCATGTCAAGGTGTACCACAGAAGTCACAAAAAAAAAACATACCTAATCCACTGGTAGCTTGACACAAAAGCATACAGGCTTAACTTAGAGGCAATGTGTAAAGTGTTTATGCAGTACTAAAACAATAATAAGGTGAACACACAGCATTAGAAAAACCCCAAAACAATTTAGAAAACTAGAGAATATTTTATTAACTGACACCAAGATGACCAAAAGGCAGTAAAAAGAACCAGAGTTTTGAAGTTTTGAAGTTTAATGTTCAATGTTTAATGTTCAAAATAAACCCAAAAAGTGTGAAGGGCCAACCACAGGTGTCTGGTTGAGTTTAACTGGGTCAGCTGTTAAGGCAGACTGTGATGGAGCAGGAGCTGGATACAGGGACCAGGTTCGTTCTGTGAAAAGGTGTACTTTTGGACTTATGGCCTGATTTAGAACTTTGCGGATGTAATACTCCGACCTAAACATGACGGTTATTCCATCCACCATATTACTATCACCACACGACATAATGGATTCATAATATGGCAAATGGGATAACTGTCATATTTGAGATGCAGTATTCCCCCCACACCAAATTCTAACAGGCCTCAGTCTCTCAATCAATCAATCTATCAAATACATTTATAAAGTGCGCTACTCACCTGTGAGGGTCTCAAGGCGCTTGTGGGGGGGGGGCAGGAGGGTCACTGTTCGAACAGCCATGTTTTGAGGTTCTTTCTGAAGAGCAGGAGGTTTTTGGTTTTGCGGAGTTTGGTGGGGAGGGAGTTCCAGGTTTTGGGGGCAAGGTAGGAGAAGGACCTTCCTTCTGTGGTGGTGCGTTGGATGCGGGGGACTGTGGCTAGGGCGAGGTTGGCTGATCGGAGGTTGCGGGTGGGAGTGTGAAAGTTCACTCTTTCGTTGGGCCGGTGTTGTGGAGGGATTTGTGTGCATGGATGAGGATCTTGAATGTGATTGTCTTGTTTATGGGGAGCCAGTGAAGGGTTTTGAGGTGTGGTGAGATTTGTTTGTGGTGGGGGAGGCCAAGGACGAGGCGCTCGGCTGTGCTCTGGATTCTCTGGAGTTTGCGTGTGAGTTTGAGTGTAGTGCCGGCGTAGAGGGCGTTACCGTAGTCTAGTCTGCTGCTGATGAGTGCATGGGTGACTGTCTTCCTGGTCTCTGGGGGATTCTGTCTTCAGACTTTGTCACTTTTTTGTTGATTGCATTCTTCCAGCAGGGAAAGACTGCATGAAGTAGCTGAACAGGGCTCCATGCGGCCGGGCATTTTCTCTGCAAAAAACTATTTGATTGGATTTGCTGCTGCAGAGAACACAGCAGGAGTAGCCATAATCAGAGGCTGTGCACCTTCTGCCCATTGGCTTGTCAGAGTGGTCCCGGTCTTTTGCTGGTTCTCAGAGCAAAAAGTTGGCAAAACGTTTCTAAGTCCCAGGTTTAAGGAAAATTTAGGAGACGTAAACTGACACCAGACAAGAGTCCAGGATTTGTAGACAGCACTTAGGGTTAAGAGTCACTCCAGCAGAGACCAGCAGCAGGGTCCATTGCAGGTCCAGTTGGAAATGGCCAGCCGGGCCGTTATAATTAAATTAGATGTGTCAATGAGGTATATGCTAGTTTTAACAGACTTAAACACTTTACGACTGGTTAGGAGGGGAAAGGTGTACAGAAATATATGGCATTCAAAAAAACAGGTTCAGTTGAAGAAGGCACAAAAGATGGTTATTTCCAACATATTTCCTCCCCTGCAGAAATCAGAGAGAAATACCCAACCTCATGGGAGTTGTCATGGCTAAGGGAGAAAAGACCATCAGCATTGATGTGGTGCATACCAGGGCGATATTACATGGTAAAGTCCATTCCAGTAGAGGGATGGACCACATTAATAGTTGTGGGATCCCACCTCACATTTAGATCAGCCATCTGAAGGGCCTGTGGTCTGTCTGAATTCCGAAGTGAGTCCCAAACAGGTATGCCTCAAATTATTACATGCGCGGATTCCTGCAAATGCTTCCCTCTCAAACGGATTTTGAAGGTTTTTAAAGTGATTGAATTCATGTAAACTGGTAGTGGAGAGTGGGAGGAAGAGGGAACCAAGGTGTGGGGAAAAATTGAAATAGGTGGAAAAGTTGATGTGAATAAGAGGCAACTACGATTTATTTAGTAGAAGGAGCACTGCACTTTTGGTCAGACTGCATTTTCCTGGCCTGACCATTGGTTTTTTAAGGTCAGCCAATTAGCACATTTTATTGCAAAGCTTTTAAACATCTTTTTAAAATTGTATTGAATTTGTAATGAAGTTCGGTTTTTAAGGGGCAGCCATTTTTACCACACTGTAGAGGCCCACGGAGGTCCGCCATCTTGGGGGGTTGGCGGTCTAGTTGATCGCTTCCCAGCTTTAATAAAACCGGTCCCGGCGTCCGGGCTGGATATCGGATTTTGAAGGTTTTTAAAGTGGTTGAATTCATGTAAACTGGTAGTGGAGAGTGGGAGGAAGAGGGAACTAAGGTGTGGGGAAAAATTTAAATAGGTGGAAAAGTTGATGTGTACAAGAGGAAAGTACGATTTATTTAGGAGAAGGAGCACTGCACTTTTGGTCAGACTGCATTTTCCTGGCCTGACCATTGGTTTTTTAAGGTCAGCCAATTAGCACATTTTATTGCAAAGTTTTTAAACATCTTTTTAAAATTGTATTGAATTTGTAATGAAGTTCGGTTTTTAAGGGGCAGCCATTTTTACCACACTGTAGAGGCCCACGGAGGTCCGCCATCTTGGGGGGTTGGCGGTCTAGTTGACCGCTTCCCAGCTTTAATAAAACCGGTTCGGCGTCCGGGCCGGAGATCGGATTTTGAAGGTTTTTAAAGTGGTTAAATTCAGTTAAACTGGTAGTGGAGAGTGGGAGGAAGAGGGAACTAAGGTGTGGGCAAAAATTGAAATAGGTGGAAAAGTTGATGTGAACAAGAGGAAACTACGATTTATTTAGGAGAAGGAGCACTGCACTTTTGGTCAGACTGCATTTTTCTGGCCTGACCATTGGTTTTTTAAGGTCAGCCGATTAGCACATTTTATTGCAAAGTTTTTAAACATCTTTAAAAAAAAATTGTAATGAAGTTCGGTTTTTAAGGGGCAGCCATTTTTACCACACTGTAGAGGCCCACGGAGGTCCGCCATCTTGGGGGGTTGGCGGTCTAGGTGACCGCTTATCAGCTTTAATAAAACCCGTCCCGGCATCCGCGCTGCGGGCACGCCCTCTGCGCGCCCTCTGCGTGCCAAAGGCAAGCCCGTCTGCGCCCGTCCGCGCCAGGACGGGGCAAGGGGCCACCCCCCCCTGCATCAATTAAGTATGGTAAGTCCAGATACCTCTACCTATTCGTCAGGTGCGCTAAAGGACCTTAGGAAAAGAGTAGGAGAGGGCTGCTACATTTGTCCCAGCGATGCAAGGGAGACATGGTCCTGCCCTAGATGTGATTGGACTCTGGAAAAGCCTATGGGTCCTGGCTCAGATCAGGCAGAACCCTCCTAATATAATGTGAGGATTCAGCTAATAAATTGCCGCTCTCTGCCAGCACACAAACTAGACATAAATCTCTTGCTGAGCGAGGGGGCACCAGATGCCCTCTTTTTGACAGAAACGTGGCTCCATGAGGGTTCAGGGCCGGATTTAGCTCTTGCAGTACCCAAAGGGTATGTGATAGCAAGAACCCATAGAGATAAAGGGAAAGGAGGGGGAATAGCAATTATTTTTAAACAAGATTTTCTTTTTAACTATAGTCCCCTTGACCTCGCAGGGTGTGAGGGAATGATTTTTTCCATTACCTTCAATCCTACATTTACATTTACAGGAGTACTACTCTACCGCCTCCCGAGGACTTATGATGAATTCCTGAACCTATTACCAGAGCGGATGGCAAGTCTCATTTGCAATAGGCCGAATTTTACATTATTAGGAGATTTTAATATCCAAGTTGATAATTTAGAACTGATGGCAACTAAGGGGTTAGTGAATGATCTGGAAGCTCTGGGATTACACCAATTGATCAGAGGCCCCACACAGGAGAAAGGGCATACATTAGACCTGGTGTTTAGTAATCTTTCATCGTTGGCCGCACTACCACTACCCCTGTAGCATGGTCCGATCATTTTTTAATCACCTTAAAGGCTAATATAACTAATAGGTTTGGACACCACCACCACTCCAACAGTAAGATTAGGAAGTGGAATAAACTAAAGACAACAGAATGGGTCAATTCACTGAATAGAAATAAAAAATATTTTATGAGAGACTGGCAGATAGACCCTACCTCTTTTAATGAGTGGATCTCTGATAGTCTGGACAGAGTGCTGCCCTATACACACCTCTCTGGGCAAAATAATGGAGGAAAGGCTCCCTGGTTCAATAACCACTTAATGACATTAAAGAGGAACTGTAGGAAGATTGAAAGGAAATGGAGGAAATCACTAAAGGAGGAGGACAGAGAGAAGTACAGAGGTTCAATTAGGTTGTACCAGAAGGAGATCAGATTAGCCCAAGCGACCTTTTATGGAGATAAAATTAAAAAGGCGGCAGGATCTCCTAAATAAATTTTTAGTGTGCTAAAGGAGCTATTGTATATTCCTGCATGCCCGGAAGCAATGGAAGCTTCAGAAGAACATAGTAACAATTTTGCCTCCTTCTTCTTAAAGAAGATTGAGGACATCTATGAAAACTTCTCAGGGGAAGTAGGGGGAGTCGTAGGGCATGCGATGGAGAAGAAGGAAGGTGACAATGTTTTACAGAGTTTTCTTCCCATCTCTGAGGAAGGAGCTTTGGGGCTCCTCAGTAAATTAAAATCAGGCTCTCCACTTGATCCCGCACCTCCCCCTATTATTATGCAGGGAAGAGTAGCGCTAAATCCGGTAATAACCGAGCTGTTAAACAGCTCGCTGCAAAGTGGGATGGTGCAAGACTCCTGGAAACATGCAGTGGTCAAGCCCCTTCTAAAGAAGCCTAATCTAAATGGAGCGGTCTTTAAAAACTACAGGCCTATCTTGCTCCTTCCCATGATGGCAAAACGTATTGATAAGCACGTAAATATACAACTATCGTGCTTTCTAGAGGAAAATAAGAATTTGCATATAACTCAAATGGGCTTTAGACCGGGCCACAGCACTGAATCTGCCATGATTGCGGTTACGGAAGAAGCGAGAAAACGAATGGACTAAGGTCAGGCAACTGTAATAATAATGCTAAATTTGAGCGCGGCATTTGATATGGTCAATCATGATCTACTCATTCAAAGAATGGAAAATAGTAGCTTAAATGGTTAAGCTCGTTCTTACAAAATAGAACCTTTCAAGTCCTGGATCGTTCTTTTTTCTCAGCCCAGTTGAAACTTTTATGCGGAGTTCCGCAGGGCTCATCTTTGAGTCCCACTCTGTTCAACATTTACATGTTCCCCCTAGCAGAAGTCATAGAACCCTTTGGGGTATCCCTGGTGTCATATGCGGACGACACACAGCTGGTGGTTTCCTTCTCCCCCAATAAGGAGGCGGACAACTCGGCCTTACCTGCCTGTCTCCAAGCGATTGCTGCCTGGATGACAGAAAGCAGGCTGCAACACAACGAAGAAAAGACAGAAATTATGTTTTTAGGAAAACTGGCCAACCCTGCTAAAAATATAGGACCAGATATACATTTAGATTACTTACCCCACCCCCCAAAGCTCAGATTAAAGCCTTGGGAGTTTGGTTGGATCCCAAACTCACCATGGAACATCAAGCCAAGAGAACGTCAGCCACCTGTTTTGGGATTCTTAAGCTACTAAGGAAGATTATTGGTCTGCTTGCGCCATTGGCCAAAAGATTGGCCGTACAAGCCCTGATTTTATCCAGATTCGATTATGGAAACAGCCTCTTTTTGGGATCTCCAGGTTATGTGGTTAACAAACTACAGGTGGTACAAAATGCTGCAGCACGTATGCTCTTTAATCTGCCTAGGACCACATCAGCTAAAAAAGCTCTGATTGAACTGCACTGGCTTCCAGTGGCAAAAAGGATAAAGTTTAAGGCTCTTTGCTTTTTCCACAGAGCTCTATATAAAAAGGATCCTCATTATCTAAAATCATTAATTTCACTATATACACCAACAAGAGTTTTGAGATCGGCCTCTAAAGCCCTGGTAGTGGTACCCAAAGTAAAGAGAACATCATGGGGAGGAAGATCCCTGAAGTACCAGGGAGCCAGACTTTGGAACTCCCTACCCACGAATATTCGCATGATGAATCAGGAGACTGAATTTAGGAAGGCCATTAAAACCTGGCTATTCTAAATTCTTCTAAGTTCCCCCTCTCCAGGGAAGTTTGAGATTCCTCCAGTATGTTCTAAACTTTTCAAACTGATCAGCGCTACAAGGCCTCCGGGTAGCTGGCGCTATATAAGTCTCAATAATATAACATACCATAACTTCTGTTCCCTGGGCAGTAGGCTGCTGCTGGTGAAGGACACAGGTTTGCCAAACCCCTCATTACTCAGCTGTCCCACAACAGTCCCAATTCCAAGCTGCAAGGCATCTGTCTGGACAAGAAATTCCCTGATAAGTCAGATGCCTTGAGCCCTGTTGCTGTGCAATGGTCTCCTCCAGGGTGTCAGATGCCTTCTGGAATACCTCCATCTGGATCACCTTTTTGGAATGCTTCTTGGAAGTCAGCTAAGTTAAAGGGGTAACAATGATGCCATATCCCTCAATAAATCTGTAGTTCTCGGTAGGGCCTAGAATTTTACCGTTGGTCTGGGCCTTGGAAGGTTCCCAAAACGTAATAGTTTGTATCATGGCCTGGGCCCAAGCCTTTTGCCCACTGTCTAGGAGTAATTTGTATAATACGACAGGAGAGCCATTAATAGATGACACTGGCAGAAAAGCACATTTGACTTAAGTATAGAAATGACAAGTTTCTAAGTGTCATTTCTAAAATAGTGATATAAACCCTGATGTGATCATGAAGTTGGACTTTAAACATTACGTTTTAAATTAATATTTGAATCAGAGCTCTAGCTACTCCCAAACTGAAGCTAAGCATTTTAAATTGTTACAATTTAACCAAGTTTTTACCTATTGGGTGGCCAGCCTTGCCATAGTGAAAAGGGTCTACCTAAGGGGTAACCTATAAGTAATAAAAGGGAAGATGTAGGCCTAAATTTGTTTTGGCAAAGCAAAGTGGCAGTTTAAAACTGCACATTTAGGTTGCAAGGACGGACATGGAGACTTGCTACAGTGCTATTTTAGTGGGTGGCACAATGGGTGTTGCAGCCCACTTGTTGCATTTAATTTACAGTCCCTAGGCACATGTAGTACCATGTACTAGGGACTTATAATTGAATTATATTTGACAATTAGGCGTATGCCAATTTTACCATGTTTAAAAGGGGCAGCGCAAGCACTTTACCACTGGTTAGCAAAGTAAAGTACATAGATTCCTATGGCCAACACAAAATGGATTCAGTTAAAGAAGGCAAAAATCTGGGGGAATACCATGAAAACGTTAGTCACTTCCAATATGAAAGATGGCAGGACATATTTGAAATGCTTACAATAGGCTTGATTATTCAAAGAATCCAGAAGTCTTTTCCTTTCCCAAGTGCCATTTGCAGGAATCAGAACAATGTGAGAGTGTGGATTAACCACCATAAACTAAAGAGTGGATTAATGCTTGTTCAGTATTCAACTCTAAAAGTTGATGATAATGTGTTACACTGCTTAAAAGGAAGAAAGTATTTTTCTATTTTAGACCTCAGAAGTTACTACCAAATTCCTATCAGCTCAGTATTCAACAAAGTCAGTTGGTATCAAGAGCCCCTTGTGACATTCAAAAGCTTAATGGAAAAGGTTGCTGAGACTTAAATCTTGATGATGACAAACCCAGACCTCATAACCATTTAGAACAGTGGTTCCCAACCTTTTGACTTCTGTGGACTCTCACTTTGTCATTACTGGAACCCACTGACCCCCACTGAATCAATATTGGGATCCAGTGACCTCCCACTGAGTCATTACTGAAAGCTGGGGACCTAATCTGTTAATACCATTTAATTTTCCAAGCAGTCGCGGACCATCTGAGGAGGCTTCGCGGACCCCCAGGATTCCCTGGACCATATGTTGGGAACCACTGATTTAGAACAAATGGAATTGCAATGACATAGGCTCTTTGCTGTTGTGCAGGTTTTCAGGACAACTCCTGACATGAAGGCAATTTGATAGCATGTTGTTGGGCTAGAAGTAAACTGTCGGATTGGCACTCATGAAAAGGTGCAATTGACTTAACACGTACTGTAAAAATTAGTAATCCATCATAAGAGTTGAAAAGGCCAAAAGCTATGGATGTGCAGCACAGTTGTAGCAATTGGTAAAAATAAGTCCACAAACAGGAAAATAACCGGTACTGTTTATGTTTAAAACAAATTGAGTTACTCAGACTTTTTTAGGAGTAATCAATGCTTCTATGGACTAATGCCTACTCCTAAAAAATGTTTTTTTTTCAACATGAGTAAAAAGGAAGGGGTTCCAATCTTTGTGAGTCTGTTACCACCTCCTTGAAGTGTTGATAAATATTAATTTTTGTGACTGGATTTCTGTCGCAGAATATTAATACATACTCTAAGTATTTGGTATTTGAAATGGGCTTCCTTAACACACTCACCTCTTCCAAATACCGATTAAGTATCATTTCGTAAACTGATTTAGCAAATTGTTAACCTGTTACAGAATCTCAAAATGGGATTGGTACAGTTCAAAAACATATTTTCTGGTTGCAAACCATGTAATTTACCAACTGGCAGGACTTCTGGCCAATAAAATGCATTTGTACATCCGAACACAAGTCACTTATTTATAAGTGTTTTGCAACAAGGCCTACTTATGTTCCTAAACAGTGTAATCGGGTCATTAGCTTGCACTGAGAACTTGGACAATGTTTTTGCAAGACATACATAAAATGAGCCTGATTTATGAAGGTATGTTATTTGTAGTAGAGTTATAAGTGCAGAGTTTTTGCATTCAGGGTGGAATCTCTGCACTGGGCACGCGCTTGTTTGTTTTCTCACCTGCAGCATAACTATTGAAGAGTTCCTCCATCTACAATAATCCGTATGGCCTGACTGACAATTTGCACAGTGGTAAAGGACGAAAAACAAAGATTTTGAAACCAAATTTAACATTTTTGTGTGAATGCACTGGCAATATCCTGTAAACTTTCACCATGGGGCAGACCTATAAAGTCTAGGACAACTTGCCAGCAATTGGAACCTAGCATTGCTGGTCTAATTAGTTTTCTCTAGTACATACTGGGACTGGCATTATGGGATTACTTGTCCAGCAACATTCACATTACGTTTGCAACAGATGTAAATTAAATGACACATTCTGGATTTCCAGTGCATCCAAGATAATCTATAACTGTATTTTGGCTTATTTACACAGACCATTCATGAATAATTCAGCTGATATACTGATGCACAATGAGGATGCTGTTGCTACCATAAGGTATTGTATCTTAATACATTTATTTAACGTTTCCCTGTATACCTACCCCCATAAATCTGGATTTTAATGGATACTAATATTTTGTGAGGTGTACTCTGATTATTATGTTTTGTGTAATAGGAGAATTTTCAAATATAAATCTAGACATTATTTGTTTGTGTTTTTGATAAATTGTGCCAACCCTATTATGATTCACAACCTAATGGAATACACAATTACATTCTGTGTGGGGCATAATCAGGGTTCTAGACGGTTTAATTTAAGTGGCATTTCCTAACCAACTTCCGTATTTTACTTCCTCAGAAATCTGTATTGTTACTGAATTGAGCAAGAGCCATTTTCATTTATCATATTAGCATTACAAAAATGAATGTCAACTTCGGCTCTTTCCAGTTGCTCATGGTTGAATGTATTCTAGCTCTTAATAATCCCTACACCCATCCCTAGTAAGTACAGTTAGTAACAATGAACCTGAAATTAATTTTCTGAATGTAATATTGAAACCTTGTTTTGGTGATTTGTTAGACCTGGCATCCTTAGCGTGGTTTTCATACTAAGCTTTGCCTTCAGACCTCCTCTTTTGCTAGATGAGCTATCACTGGCAGGATGGGAAGGAGAAGCTGAACCCAGCCCCACTTGCACTTGAATAGATTGTGTCCTGTCTCCACCCGAAGGCCTGCATACCCCCAGTAATTAGTCTGGAGCCAGGGCCAGATAGGCAAGGCACCTGAGCACTTCGAAAGGCATGGCTCTGGAAGCTTTTTTCTACTTCAAAGGCACAGACGAGTATAAACACTGGGCCTCAGACACCACCACTTCAGTATACTTCTGGAACTGTGGATACTCTGCTAGGAAGAAGAACTGCTGTGTTGCTGAAAGGACTGCCACTCTACTGGAATACTGTGGTGAAGGACTGATGCCTTCTTGACTGTGTGAGAAGGACTGGACCTGCATCTCTTAATCCCAGAACTCAGAGTGACTCCAATGGCTAGTTGACTGGCCTCCTGATTTGAAGCCTCCGGAACACAACACCCTTCCAACAACCTTGCACCTGCACCTGGATTCTGCCATCTGTGAAGCTAGCTGACCAAGTGGTGCCATCCCAGTCCTGAACCCTTGGGAATGGGTTTGAGGTGTTCTGCCTACCTCTGCAAATCCAGCTGAACCAACACATCTCTTCTGCTGCACGCTGCAAACCTGAGCAGAACTGACTCTTCACTGCTACTGTGTGTACTGGACTTGTTGTAAAGACCTGCATCACTGCCACTGCCCATCGAAACTGCCACTGCACAGCGCATCCTCGGGTCAGGCCTTCGCATCACCTAGACAGTGGCGTCAATGACAATGCCGGACTCCGCATCACAGCCTCACAGCTATTCGGAACCAACGCATCGTCCTGACTGCATCACATCCTCAACACTGGACTTTGCATCGCAAGCCCCGTCAACAGGATCCTCAATGATGATGCTGGCCCTAGCATTGCACCCTCGCTGCATCTCGGACCCGAAGCATGACTACAGCTATGCAACGCATATTCTGCACGGACCCTACCAACACTCAGCGGACCAGGTACTTTGTTCAGCATGCCTGACTGGGTCCCTGTTGCTGGCCAGCACTCCATAGCTATCGGCTTGAACTTGGGACTTTGTCCCAGTCCAGGGCAACCAGATATTCACAACTGGCACTTTTTGCTTTTCTGTGCTAATTTTACAAACAAAATTAAAATTGAATACCTCTGGTTCACTGATTAGATTATTGTCATTTTGGTCTTCTTTTATTTAATAAAGAAAGCTCTATTTTTCTAACTTGGCATGGGATTATTTTTTGTGGTGTTTCCATTTTATTATTTTATTTGAAGTGTTCCACAATACTTTACACATTGTCTCTAATCCAATTTCTTACAGGGATTTATTTTACTATTGATATTAAACCATTACATATTCATCATCCTCTACTAGTGTAGGTTAGTTTAGGGCTTCTATTGTCGCAATGAATAAACTCCTTTTCGGTCTCAGGTTCGGTCAGAGACTGTTGTCACATTGAGGCCTCAAAGCTGATGGTCCTTGGGTTTATAAATAATCTGAACATTTTATCTTGAATTCAGATTACTGAAAATTGTTTGTCTCATCTGCCAGGGTTTTTTTCCTGATGTGTATCAACTAATTTTTAGTGTCTCTGATGTAGAGGTAAGAACCTCCCAGCACATCAGTAGAGACAATTCTCAAGTGGATAATTTACGAGTATCTCTTTATAGGTGCTCTTCCAGAATCCACATAAGTAGACACTATTTCCACCATGCTGTGCGTGAATGGTAGAACTGCAGTCATAGATTTCTTACCCAGATGATCTCCTGTTAAGGTGACACAAATTTCCTTCTAGGATAAAGCAGCTACTGCTTTGGAAGCAATCTTTGAATGGAACAGATCTTGCGCCTTTGGTGTAGCTAAGGTCATTCCTCCTCTAAACTGTCAGTTGGACCATCCTAATGGAGATATTGTAATCAGCAACTTTGTATTTTGAAATGGCATTTCTACTAAGCCATCAAACTGGAAAGTATTTGATCGCTCAAGGTATTTTAGAAAGGTGCCAAAGATTTTAGAATTGTAGTGAAGAGACGTGTGTCTGCCATATGGCTATTTTTTGATCAACACAATTACTGCACTGTGCAAACAATAAGTAGAGTTAAATAGAAGCATTGTCAAAACAGGGAGGAGGATTTTGCAGTTCATTAGTCTTGGTAAAGCTATGGCCCCAATACCTCTATAGCTATGGCCCCAATATCTGCCTACCACAGTCGATTAAGTTTCCTCAGTAGCACATTTGCCTTGTTTGCATGATCGCTCCACATTTTTTGTCTATTTGGTGCTAAGACTCTGCACACCGCAACACTGTTATTCAGTGCCACATGCAGTGTGTTGTGATCTTATATTCATATTGGTAAATTTTGCTTCACCCTATTTGTCTATTTAACTTTCATGTGGGCCCATTGTATTTGGCACAGAGAAAGATACAATCACATGGAAGTTAAATGTCATATGTGGGCTGCTGTGTATCTTTACATCACCCACATATAAAACAAAAAGCATATGGTTGCAGGGAGCACCAAAGTGCCTTCATTACACAGGAAAAACTATTTTTGTGTATTACTAAGTCATTCCTAAAGTGTATTTGGGAAATACACAAGGTAGAGTGCCTAAATACATATAAAAACATTTTCACACTTTACATTTAAAATATGTGCCCTCAAAATGACTGAAGGCCTAAAAGCTATATCACTGTGTATGACTAGCTGGGAAACACCCTTTAAAACACAGCTGGAACCACACTGTGCCTTAAAAACGTGGACTGAACCACAAATGTGTCTTAACAATGCATTCCTTTACCACGCAAGTCATTACAATGACTTGCATTAAGGAAAGAGTTGGACTAATGTTGAACTTTAAATCCAACACTTTCCGTATTCCTGGCAGTCTGGATTGGAATAATAAATTATACTATTCAAAGCCCAGCGCTTTCCCTAAGGCAAGAAATTGTAATGACTTGCGTGGTAAAGGAATGCATTGTTAAGACACATTTGTGGTTCAGTCCACGTTTTTAAGGCACAGTGTGGTGACACACACACGCAACACCCCCACCCCCACCCTCACCCACCACACCATATACATAAATACATGCAGCAACATTACACATACACCCCGTCACCCCCTGGAAGAACGCAAGGACAAAATGAAATGATTGTAACAAGTGTAATCATTGAAATATCAGATAGGCCAAATTCAAATATCAGTATATACAAATATGTACACCAACTACACAAGTCCGGATATGAATGAAATCATTGTCCGTGGATCAGTGTCCCTAAATGCATGGGCGAAGCCCACACAAGATACCTGATTTGAAACGGAGAGAACACTGCAGGGGCATCAGATGGAAAATAAACAGGCACCTCAGGGGGAGGAGGGGCACCTCAGCCGGATAAACATACGATGCCACTGATCCACGAGGGGGCTCCATGCCCACTGATTGGTCCTGGGGAGTGCAAAGCCACAGTCTCACAAGTCTCTCCAGTGGGTGGTTTGCCCACTGCTTTATCCTGGGGAGTGCAAAGCCACAGTCTCACAAGTCTCTCCAGTGGGTGGTTTTCCCGCTGATTGGTCCTGGGGAGTGCAAAGCCACAGTCTCACAAGTCTCTCCAGTGGGTGGTTTGCCCACTGCTTTATCCTGGGGAGTGCAAAGCCACAATCTCACAATTCTCTCCAGTGGGTGGTTTGCCCACTGATTGGTCCTAGGGAGTACAAAGCCACAGTCTCACAAGTCTCTACAGTGGGTGGTTTGCCCACTGCTTTATCCTGGGGAGTGCAAAGCCACAGTCTCACAAGTCTCTCCAGTGGGTGGTTTGCCCACTGATTAGTCCTGGGGAGTGCAAAGCCATAGTCTCACAAGTCTCTCGAGTGGGTGGGTTGCCCACTGCTTTATCCTGGGGAGTGCAAAGCCACAGTCTCACAAGTCTCTTGAGTGGGTGGGTTGCCCACTGCTTTATCCTGGGGAGTGCAAAGCCACAGTCTCACAAGTCTTTCTAGTGGGTGGTTTGCCCACTGCTTTATCCTGGGGAGTGCAAAGCCATAGTCTCACAAGTCTCTCCAGTGAGTGGTTTGCCCACTTCTTTATCCTGGGGAGTGCAAAGCCACAGTCTCACAAGTCTCTGCAGTGGGTGGTTTGCCCACTGCTTTATCCTGGGGAGTGCAAAGCCATAGTCTCACAAGTGAATGTCAGTCTCCACTGTTTCTGGAGGGCGCATTGTTCCCAGAGTGCTTCATCCTGCCAACGACTGAGGTAGTGGATGCCTTTCTCCACTGGTTCTGGTGGGGGCTTTGTGCCCAGAGTGCTTCATCCTGCCAAGGACTGAGGTAGTGGATGTGAATCTCCACTGGTTCTGGAGGGGGCTTTGTGCCCAGAGTGTTTCATCCTGCCACTGACTGAGGTAGTGGATGTCTTTCTCCACTAGTTCCGAAGGGGGCATTGTGCCCAGAGTGCTTCATCCTGCCAAGGACTGAGGTAGTGGATGCCTTTCTCCACTGGTTCTGGAGGGTGCTTTGTTCCCAGAGTGCTTCATCCTGCCAAGGACTGAGGTAGTGGATGTGAATCTCCACTGGTTCTGGAGGGGGCTTTGTGCCCAGAGTGCTTCACATGCAGTGTGGCAGGTCCCATTCCCTCACCTGGGTGTGTGTGCCACGTGATTGCCTGGGAACAGGTAGCATGATACTCCATGGTGGCTGAGACACACTCCACCCTGCTACGACTTTGCCTGTCACCTGCAGGTACAAACAGTGCTGGGTGTCATGCCTCATGTATGCTGCGCAGGGTCCAGGATGTCTCCTGCAGCCTCGGACGGCTGCCCACTGGGGATGATTGCCATGTCAGCTGTGTTGTCACTGTCTGAGCACGTCGCGAGGCTGGTGGCGGTGGTTGCAGCGGTGTTTGTGGAAGAGGTGCTGGCAGTGGTGCATGTGTCTGCACCTGTTGAGGGACACAGCAGGACGTCTCATTCAGCCTCGGACGGCTGCCCACTGGGGATGATGCTGGGGACTGTTGCTGAGGCAGCAGACGTGCAGGTGGCGGTGTCCACCGTCGTACAGGTTGATGTTCTGGTTGACAGAAGTGGTCACTCTGGTCCCTCAGCTGGAGCCTCCGTGACCTGTTCTGACCTGCTCTTTGCCTTGTGTCCCTTCCCCACCTTTGATGTTGCTGCTGGTCCCTTGCCACTGTCCCCTTTTGGCTTGGAGGAGCCCTTGCTTGGTGGTAGGTGCGGCTTCTCCCTCCGGCATGTGGGCACCTTCTTCACCTTGGCAGGTGGCGGAATGGCCTGCTCCTTGGCCTCGCTAGGTGGCACACTGGCAGCCCTGATGGGTGCCACTCGCGATGTGATCGGACTTGCTGAGACCACTGTGCTGGATGATTTGGTGGCTGAGGTGCTGGGCTGGGACCTGGATAGCCTGGCCCTAGGGAAAGGACGGGGGAGGAGGTGTAGGGAAGAGGTCAAGGTTAGCGAGGATATGTTTTTTAGACACACTGGGATGGGAAGATGGAGGGGGTCTGGGAGTGGAGGAGGAGGTAGTGGTTGTATGAGGTGTACGTCTGCTGAATTTGGGTGAAGGTGCATGGGCCAGAGGCTGTTGTGAGGTGGATGGCTATCGGGTGGGTGTGTGCCTGCGTTTGTGTACTTTGGGAGGAGGGCTCACAGACACACTGGGAGAGGACACAGGGGATGTGTGAATGGTAGTGGGGGTGTTGATTGCACATGAGTGGTGTGTGGTGATGGGCGTGCTGGTGATGGAGGTAGTGGATGAACATGTAGTGAGTGGAGACGAGACAGGGAAGGAGGATGTGGAGGGGGACACAGGGACGATGGCTGCCATCAGTGCTGAGGCCACAGCCTGAAATGCTCTCTGTTGGGCCGCCACACCAGAATGAATGCCCTCCAGGTATGCATTTGTTTGCTGCAAATGCCACTCAACACCCTGGATGGCATTCAAAATGGTTGATTGCCCAACACTGAGGGATCTCAGGAGGTCAATAGCCTCCTCACTGAGGGCAGCAGGGCTGACTGGGGCGAAGGAGATGCCCACCCTCCTGGGTGAGCGGGCACAGGAAACTCAATGAGGGGCTGCTGGGAGGGCGGTGCTCGTAGGGGGGGGTGGCAGCTTTACCTGTTGATTTGGTGGGCACCGAGGTGCCCGCCACTGCAAGGGAGCTTCCATCAGAGGAGGAGTCGCTGTCGCTGGTGTCTTCTCCTGTCCACATCGTGGAGCTCCCCTCGCCCTCAGTCCCACCGTTAATTCACCCTCCTGGGCCATGTGGGATGCAGCTCCCTCCTGCTCCGGTGCCATTGCTCCTCCGCCAGATGATGCTAATGCACACAAGGACAGGGTGACAAAACAAAAAGGGTGGGAAAGACACAAGAGACACAATGCAACACCACTACCGTGGTGGACACAAGACATAGGGAGCAGCCCTATGCACTAAGCCATGCACTGCCAGGGCTGGGGAAAAGCACATGCCCATGGTGGACTCTGTCGAGAACCATTTCATGCACAGCTGGGACCAATAGGTTCTAGGTGTAGAGGGCAAATACCATCTCTGGGGTTGGACTGGGAATGAGGCTGCAAATCAATGGATTTACCTTTGCGTGTCTGCCATGGCCTAGGGGAACCCACAGCCCACCTCCCTCACCCAGACACCTCATCAAGCGCGCAGAGTCAGCTGAATGAGAGTGTACTCACCCCCTTTTGGCTGCTGTGATGCCCTCAAGCGCCTATCCAACTCAGGATATGCCACTGCCAGGATCCGGTACATCAGGGGGGTCATGGTGCGATGGGCACCCCTTCCACATTGGGAGACCATCCACAGCTGGGCCTCCGCAGTCTTCTTGGTCCAGCGGCGCAGGTCCTCCCATCTTTTCTGGCAGTGGGTGCTCCGTCTATGGTAGACCCCTAAGGTCTGCACTTCCTTGGCGATGTCATGCCAAATACCCTTCTTCTGGTGGGCGCTGACCTAGAGGAAAAGTGAAGTAAAAATTGATGTTACTCCCCCATACATTTCTTCTCACACATTGGCCACAAACCTCCCACCCTGGCCCAGAAATACATACAAACTATCCTCACATGCTGGCCTGTCACCCCCCGTCTTTTCCATCCATGGCACTCCATACAATCATGTGCCATCCACCATGCACACAGTTTACTCACCTGTTTGTCTGGGGGACCGTACAGTTGCATGTACTGGGGGAGGACCCTATCCACCAGTTTCTCCAACTCCTCCGCAATGAAGGCAGGGACCCTTTCCCCAGACACTGTAGCCATTGTCACTTCCAGACACAGGTCACAGCAGCACTTGCAGTGTAGGTCCTCTCCTGTTGAAGGTCAGGTATCAAGTGAGGGAACTGATAGAAAATGGTAGGCACATCCGCGGCGGTGCATACCGTCACCACCGGCGTACATCGTCATTGGCTCCTGGAACCCATAGGGCCCAATGCTGAATTGCGCAGCTGTCTTCGACCGCCTACCTCGATGCTGCACAACGCCAGCACAGTTACCTCATTTCCTCTTGTCCCACCTTACAGGTCAGGCAGCCGCCATTTCAGGGGGCCACATGGCAGGCCAACTAACTGCGTCACACCTATTTAGGCCAGGAATACGGACAGACAAAGGCACATAGAGAAAATGTAACGATTGTGCTAAACAGCCTTGTGAAACCTATGTGGTGTATGACCCTCTGCTCACCGTTCTCCTCCACAGGGAACGTCCGGTGGGGCATTTGATGAGATGGCAGCATCCTCTGGTGTACAGACCCCTGGTGGACCTGTCAACAATGGAATACAGACACATCATTATCACTTACAGACTTGATCGTGCAACAATCCAGGAACTGGGTGCCCAGTTGGAGCCAGACCTGATGTCAGCTATCCGCCATCCCACAGGAATACCCCCTCTAGTGCAGGTCCTGTCAGTACTCCATTTCCTGGCCAGTGGGTCTTTTCAAACAACAGTAGCCATGGCATCAGGGATGTCACAGCCAATGTTCTCTAACGTGTTGTCAAGAGTGTTATCTGCTCTGCTGAAATACAGGCGCAGCTACATCGTTTTCCCTCAGGTGGAGGATCTGCCCACAGTGAAAGGTGACTTTTATGCCCTGGGACGTATCCCCAACATCATTGGTGCCATTGATGGGACACATGTGGCATTTGTCCCCCCCGCAGGAATGAATAGGTGTACAGAAACCGGGAAAGCTACCATTCAATGAATGTGCAGATGGTGTGTTTGGCAGACCAGTACATCTCCCATGTGAATGCCAAGTATCCTGGCTCAGTGCATGATGCTTACATTTTGAGGAATAGCAGCATCCCTTATGTGATGGGGCAACTCCAGAGGCACCGTGTGTGGCTAATAGGTGAGTCTAAAGTCCCTACACAGTTTTATTTGCTGTCTGGGTATGGGAGATTCCCTAATGTTTGGAGGATGTCTAACAATTGTCCCTCGATATTTGCAGGTGACTCTGTTTACCTCAACCTGTCATGGCTACTGACCCCAGTGAGGAATCCCAGGACAAGGGCAGAGGAATGCTACAGTGAGGCACATGGGCAGACTAGGAGGATAATAGAGCGTACCTTTGGCATCCTGAAGGCCAGATTCCGGTGCCTCCATCTGACAGGTGGATCCCTATACTACTCACCGAAGAAGGTGTGCCAGATCATCGTGGCCTGCTGTATGTTGCACAACCTGGCTTTGTGATGCCAGGTGCCTTTTCTGCAGGAGAATGGGCCTGATGGTGGTCTTGTGGCAGCTGTGGAGCCTGTGGACAGTGAAGAAGAGGAGGCAGAAGATGAAGATGTAGACAACCAAAACAACATCATCATGCAATACTTCCAGTGAGACACAGGTAAGAGGATGAAACTGCTTCCCACATCTCATACTATTGTAGGACCTAGCATAAATCTGACTTTTTTACCTCTGTGTATGGACCCTGACTTGTCACTTTGCCTTTCCATTTCACAGTTCTGGGTCCCACTTGGTGCCTCAATCAAAACGGGGGGAGGGACCGGGAGGTTATGTGGTCCAGTGTACGATCTCCCAAACTGTAGTCAATAATTATAAGGTACACTGTTCCAAAAATTAACTGTCATCCTAGGGGACCACCGGTCTCAGGAGCGAGAGCCCTCAAGCATCACAATGGATGGCTAGCATCATCACCAGGAAATGCTCCTCGCCAGGCTGGCACTGCAATGCCTGGCGGGCACCCCAAGCGGGGGGCTCTAGACCATGTTAATCTAATCGTGACTGGTGAGATCTACTGTGCAGTCAAAGATGCTTACATTCAGGCACCAGTAAACAAAGGAGAGGTCAAAAATAGTTAAAATTGGTTATTCATCTCACAATCAACATCATAATTTAATCAGTATAATGAAGATGAAGACCAAGATTAAAACCAAAAAATTTAAAGTCACATGTACAGTGTAATGCTCAAAATACTTTCAAAAATCAATACAATCTCAGAGGACTCCAAATATTATAGGACCTCTAAGTTCAGGTCGACATGTTTCGCGTCTAGCGGTCCAGCCGGATGCATTGACGCTTCATCAGGACCAAACACTTACAAAAAATAAATCACCTCTTCATAAGACAAAAAGAACCACCTCTATTTAGGGTAGATAAACCGGTCACTTACATTTAAGTACACTGGTTAAGTCAGGTCACCCTAGAAAACAAACACATAGGAAAATAGAAAAAACACACACCAAAAGTACCTAAGATGTGGTTAGCAAGGTGGTCAAATGAATAAACAAGTGATAGGTCATAAAAAGGTGTATTGAAACAAGCTTACCATCCCCAAATCGAGAACAGGCCCCTTGGGAAGCACGTTCCTGGGAATCAGATTGACACTGTACATGGTGAATAAGGACAACATCAGATATATTAAACAAGCATCCTAATATGAAGTGAATACTGTCACTTGTGCAATTTTTTTAAAAAGTAGGGAAGAAATTAGAAGAATGGAGTTTGCTCAGCATTAATGGATATGCTTAAAACTGCTGGGTCTCATTGATAGCAAACAAAATATAGCCCAATGTTAATTGTCTTAGAGAAACATCATTACGATAGGACTGTAGCCCAAGTTAACCTCGTCAAATAATAGAGGCAACAAAGTGTGCCAGTTTGTCAAAACTGTAAGTGGCCTACGCGTGTCACAACAAAAAATTACTCACAGTTATGTCGCTGGTCCAATACTATGGACCTACCCTCTGGAACGGTGTCCCGAAAAACCATCTGAATCGGGCGCCGTCAGAGTTATAAGTAAGACACTGCGAACCCGGAAGAACTAAATCTCCCGGTACGCGCGCATCTAGGATGGTAGAAATAGAAAAGGGACTAGCGCGATGTAGTCCTGTGATAAAAACAATCAAAATAAAGGAAGGACTACCTTCCTAATGGAACCAGAGGACCGGTGGGCTGCATAGAGGTTGGCACTAACAATGGAGAAGGAGGAGGCAGGCAAACCCCAATATTATTACTTTGTGCCCTCTGCTATGTTTACTGCTGGCCTACAACTGTGTAACATTGGTATGTGAAAAAGTACATTGACATTGCTATATTTCAGATCGGTTGCAATTACACATTTGTGAAAGCACAGACTGACTCCAGATTGTTTTGTGATTCAAGGGTGTTTATTTCTGTGCTAATAAGTGGAGGGGGTGTGAAATGGGCTGGGGTGATGGTGGAGGAATGTCCATGGCAGAGTCCAGTCTCTTGGTCTCACAGGAGCATTGTCCAATGGGGCATAGGAAGTGGAGCAATGGCAGTTTAAGGTAGACAGGGTGTCAAAGTGGGATAGGAGGGTCACATTCAGGAGGGTCTTATTTCCTGGCGGGGGTCTTGGCAATGTTCCCTGTCTTGTTCCTGGATCTCAGGGACCATTTGCGGGGTGGTTCTCCTTCTGCAGGTGGTGGGGTGCTGGTGGCCTATTGGTCCTGTGGCAGCGCCTCCTGTCCACTAGCGCCGGAGGAGGTGGAGGACTGTTCATCGTCCAGGCTAGTGTCAGGGGCCCGTTTGTGTGCCACTGTGTCCCTCATGGTGTTGACAAGGTCTGCCAGCACCCCTGCAATGGTGACCAGGGTGTTGTTGATGGACTTCAAGTCCTCCCTGATCCCTGCAGCCGCTGAGTCTCCTGAAACTTGGCCAGTACCGTGCCCATGGTCTCCTGGGAATGGTGGTATGCTCCCATGATGTTGGAGAGTGCCTTGTAGAGTGTTGGGTCCTCCCCCTGTCGCACAGCAGTCCTCTCAGCTTCCCTGTTATCCTGTGCCCCTGTCCCCTGAACTATGTGCCCACTGCCACTGACCCCAGGTCCCTGATTTTCTTGGGTTGGTGGGTTTGCCTGGGTTCCCTGTAGTGGTGGGCACACTGCTGATTGACGTGTCCTGAGGACAGAGGGATGGGCCCGCTGGGTGGGTGCTGTGGTGGTGTTTCCTGAGGGGGGAGGTTCTGTGGTGGTTTGTGACAGTGGCAGGGGAACCGACTGTCCCGAGTTCCCTGATGGGCCCGGCTGGTCATCTTGATTGAGGCGTGCAGAGTTGCTGTCATCACTGTGGGCCTCCTATGTGGGGGGACTGGATATGTCTGGCACCTCCTGTCCGGTGACGTTGGGTATGGGTCCTGTTGGGGTGTAAATGCATAGTTTTAGTATCTGTGTGTGCCATCTTGTGCATTGGGTGAGGTACCCTCTACTTCCGAGCTTGCATCATTGTGTTTGCCCTTTTGTGATAGTTGGTTTGGGGTCTGTGTGGGTATCTGTATTGGACATGCTTTGGTGATGGTGGTCCATGCATAGGTGTTGCATGCAGGGCCTCGGTATTGGGATGTGTGGGTTGTGATAGTGGGACAGATGTGAGATAATGGAGTGATGGGAGTGAGGGTAAGGGTGGGGGTATGTGTTGGAATGCAGGTGGGGTGGGGAGATTTGGTAAATAAGATGTGACTTACCTGAGTCATTCCTCCTGCTACTCCTGCGCGGCCCTCAGGATGCAGTATTGCCAAGACTTGCTCCTCCCATGTTGTTGGTTGTGGGGAAGGAGGTAGGGGTCCACCGCCAGTCCTTTGTATAGCAATCTGGTGTCTGGATACCAGTGAACGCACCTTCCCCCCAGGTCGTTCCACCTCTTCCTGATGTCATCCTCTGTTCTTGGATGCTGTCCCACTGCGTTGACCCTGTCGACGATTCTCCGCCATAGCTCCATCTTCCTAGCAATGGAGGTGTGCTGCACCTGTGATCCGAAAAGCTGTGTCTCTACCCAGATGATTTCCTCCACCATGACCCTGAGCTCCTCCTCTGAAAACCTGGGATGTCTTTGTGGTATCATGGGGTTGTGTGGGTGATTTTTGAGGTGCTGTTTATTGTGCTCTGTGAAGTTTTATGTTGGTGTGTGTTGTTTGAGGTGCATGGATGTTGTATGAGTGATGGTGTTGTGTGCCTGTGGATGCTGGTGTTGTGTTTGTTACTTCTCTCTCTCTCTGCTTTTTGAAAAAATGTCGTTGTAAGGGGTTGTGGGTAATGTGGGTGTGTGTTTTATAGTGTTGTGAGTATGTGGGTGTGGTGTGTGTAGGTGTCTCAGGTGTGTGTATTTTGAATTGTCCAATGTGGTTGTGTTTTGTAAATGTGTGTGTATTTTGATCACGGCGGTGTGTCTCACCAATGGATTACCGCGGTTGTAAGACCTCCGCGTTGATTCATGGGTCATGATAGTGTGGCCGTATTCTTGTTGGCGTGACGGTGTAGGTTTTGGTATCGCCAGTTTAACACTGACCTTTGGTGTGGCAGACTTGTGTGGGTGTCTGTATTATGGCGGTTCCGAAATGTGGGTCATAATACCTGTAGCGGAATTCTGCCGCCGCAACGGTATGTTGGCAGTCTTCAGGATGGCGGAAAGCAGGATTTACCGCCAGGGTTGTAATGAGGGCCTTTGTACTTTTTTTTGGTTTTCCCTTTACTGCCTTATTTATTTATTTCTATTCTGCACTTTTTCCTAGTTTTTTTTTATTTTTCCCTACCCCACGCCATGGCAGAGCATGGGAGAGGTGGTGCCAGTGAGGGTACTAACTGCACACTTTTGCGGTTTTCAGCACCTCCAAGCAGTGCAACCTCACAACCTTTTTTCTGAGGCAGATATGGCCACAAGTGTTTCTTTTGTGCAGTGCTACCTCTCTTCCACACTGACAGCAGATGGCAGGCCCGTTAGTGGATACAGCCTGTAGGAGCATCAGCTGTTGTGGTGAAGGGTGCGCCAGTGTGTGCGGAGGAGAACTGGAATCTGGCGCAATCAGCAGCAGTTGAAGCACTGCTGGGCGGACATCCTCAACCATGATCAAGACCTGCTGGACCTGCTGGGCATTCAGACTGAAGGCCTCGGTGAGTAATTATTTTGTTTTGTACCAAACTGTTACCCAGCGCCATGGCAGAGCATGGGAGAGGTGGTGCCAGTGAGGGTGCTAACTGCACACTTTGCGGTTTCCGGTACCTCCAAGCAATGCAGCCTCACAACATTTTGGGGGTCATTCCGACCATGGCGGTCATAGACCGCCAGGGCCGGGGACCGCGGATGCACCGCCAACAGGCTGGCGGTACATCCAGGCCAATTCTGACCGCGGCGGTAAAGCCGCGGTCAGAAAAGGGAAACCAGCGGTTTCCCGCCGGTTTTCCCCTGGCCTGAGGAATCCTCCATGGCGGCGCTGCAGGCAGCGCCGCCATTGGGATTCCGACCCCCTTCCCGCCAGCCTGGTTCTGGCGGTTTTGACCGCCAGAACCTTGCTGGCAGGAACGGGTGTCGTGGGGCCCCTGGGGGCCCCTGCAGTGCCCATGCCAATGGCATGGGCACTGCAAGGGCCCCCTAACAGGGCCCCACAAAGATTTTCAGTGTCTCCATAGCAGACACTGAAAATCGCAACGTGTGCAACTGCACCCGTCGCACCCTTTCCACTCCGCCAGCTCCATTCGGAGCCGGCATCCTCGTGGAAGGGGGTTTCCCGCTGGGCGGGCGGGCAGGCGGCCTTCTGGCGATCGCCCGCCGGCCCAGCGGGAAACTCAGAATTACCGCGGCGGTCTTTTGACTGCGCTGCGGTATTCTGTCGGGGGAACTTTGGCGGGCGGCCTCCGCCGCCCACCGAAGTCAGAATGACCCCCTTTGTCTGAGGCAGATGTGGCCACAAGTGTTTCTTTTGTGCAGTGCTACCTCTCTTCTACGCTGACAGCAGATGGCAGGCCTGGGAGTGGAGACATCCTGTGGGAGCATCAGCTGTTGTGATGAAGGGTGTGCCAGTGTGTGCGGAGGAGAACTAGAATCTGGTGCAATCAGCAGCAGTTGAAGCACTGCTGGGTGGACATCCTCAACCATGAGCAAGACCTGATGGACCTGCTGGGCATTCAGACTGAAGGCCTTGGTGAGTAATTATTTTGTTTTGTACCAAAGTGTTAATATTTATTTTTCAAATAGCTTGCTGCTTATACTCAGAGGTAAGTTAAGTTCACTTAATGTTATGAATATTATGTGATTCAACTTGAGAGAGCCAGGTGCTCGGTGCTACCCTAGTTGTACTTGTCGCTGTAGGTGCTCCCTCTGGATTATTATTTAAGAAGTCATTCAGACTCCTCTGTCCTGTCACTAAGACAATGGTAGTGGTAACATAAGTGAGTTAGCGTTCTCTATGCCTTTGCTTTTATGTAGCTCACACAGTCCTGAAGCAATCTCCCAGTGATGTGTGGTATGCATCTATGCATTGAAAAGGGAATCTGACTTAGTTGGCCCATCAAAGGGGTTGAAAAGCAAAGATCATTTGTTGCAATGTATTAGTAGTTCCAAATGTAGCTTAGGAAATTTGGAACAGGGTTTAGGTTTAATAAATTAGGAATAGGTCAACTTGATACTAGTGATATAGATGATCTAGAAAAGTATAATAATGTCAAAATGTTACTACATGTGCTTTGACTGTCAAAATATTTTTTAGGAGATTAACTGTACCAATAATCAATTTTTATAATCTTCTTTATTTTTTACATCAGCAATCAAGGGCATGAAGAGGGCATCAGAGGGTCAGGCTGAGGCTGCCGCCTCCAGTGCCACGGCGGGTGCAAGTACCGCCGCCACAACCAACACTGCACCCACATCTGACGGCTCTGTTGGCCCCAGTAAGTTCTCTTGTTAATTTTATTTATTTCCCCAACTTTCACCTCTCCCCATTTAGAATAATTTTTCCTTGCCTCTGAATATTTTTTTTTCAAATCTTCTTTGTTTTATTCAATGTTTGTCAATTCTTGTTATGCCTCCCTGCGTCAACCTTTTTTATGTTTCTGTAGCCAACTTCCTCCCATCTGTACTAATCATTAGCTTTCTTCTTCTTTGCTGTTAAGCGTTCCCTCTCCTCTACCTTATATATTCTGTGGACTGGTACTGTAAGCCTAAGAGACTAAGGGCCAGATGTAGCAGGTTTCCAAATTGCGAGTTGCAATTTGCGAGTCCCAGCGACTCGCAAATTGCAACTCGCAATTTGGAATGCAGAAAGGTGTCTCAGACACCTTCTGCGAGTCGCTATGGGGTCGCAAAGACCCACCTAATTAATATTAATGAGGTGGGTCGCAATTTGCGACCCCATAGCGATTCAGGGCACTCACGGGGATGGTGGCCTGCTGGGAACAGCAGACCACCATGTCCGTGACTGCTTTTAAATAAAGCAGTTTTTTTTTTTTCAAAGTGCAACCCGTTTTCCTTAAAGGAAAATGAGCTGCACTTTGCCAAAAAAAAACGAAACCTTTAGTTTCGGTATTTTTCAGGGCAGGTAGTGGTCCATTGGACCACTGCCTGCTCTGAAAAATTATTTTTTATGCCAGATACAAAGGACCCCTTCCCGTTTGCGACTGGGTTACCATCCACTTCAAGTGGATGGTAACTGCGAGTCCATTTGCGACCGCTCTCGCGGTCGCAAATGGAATTGCATCGCATTGCGAGTCGCAAATAGGAAGGGAACACCCCTTCCTATTTGTGAGTCGGAAATGCATTTTGCGAGTCGGTTCCGACTCGCAAAATGCATTTCTACATTGCAAAGTGGCTTTAGCAACTCGCAAACTGCGATTTGCGCCGTTTGCGACTCACTAAACCTTTGCTACATCTGGCCCTAGATTAGGTACTGTACTGTGAAGATTGCAGAGTTTTCAGACCCAAGCAAGCTATTCTATGGTTGTTTGTTGAGAATGCTTTCTTTTTTTTGCTCATGCTCAAATAGTAAAATGACGAGTGAGTGGCCATTGTTATGGTGACCCCCCCCCAATGTTGTGTTGTATGCATTATTCAGTATATCAGCAGTTTTGATGACAATGCAGCATGGTAGAAAATTAGTATGAGGAGGATACTATTGTATTTGCCAACCAAAACCACAAGTCCTTCATTGATCAATTTATTCTACCCCTTCATTTTGCTTCAGTTGACTCACAGTCATTGTCATGTCTCTGCCCCTCCAGTACAAAATGTTTTTGGTTAACTTTACTACCTGGCTTTTCTAACTTTGTCAACCAACAAAATGCCCAAAGTGATATTTTCAATAGAAGAGAAGATACTGCAAATCAATGTATTGTAGATATGTACTGCAGTAAAAATAGTAATAAAAGGGGAGGCATATCTGGCATTTTAAACAAGTAATGTTTTTTTCTAGCTGCACAGACCACCAGTGCTGGGGCGAGCATCAATGCCATACATCAAGGTATGGCATGTTTCTGATTCACACTCTGAAATCCCAGAGAAGAGATTGTCTATTCCCGAGTTCTCTACTATTATCCCTATATGCAAACATGTTGTTTATGGACAGAGAGGCCTCACCTATGTAATTGTTGCATGCCTTGATGTGTGACTTAAGTATTGGATTAGAAATTGTGGAGCAGGGTTTATTTCTCCTAAGTCCATTTTTGTGGCATAATTAGCCAGTGCCAGTGTGCCAGATGTAGCAGGTGAAGAGGGAGTCCCTGCTGTGGCAGGGACAGGTAGTGGTGAGTCACATTGCTTGCTTTGTAACACTTACTACATCCTCACTGTATCTGTTAAACAAGGCAGATCCCATCCATCATCATTCATGACCTCCCTTCCCCTGGCATTGACCTAAATGCATCATGGTTCAATTTGGCACTGCAGTTTTGACTGTGCAATGTGCGTCTGCTTCAGTTAATGCAACATTTACAAAGTTTTCAATGCATTGCAAACCCAAATGAAAACAAGATGTGTCTTCCATCCTTATCAGTGCCCATTCACTCCTTTATTTATTCCTAAGTTCTTGATAGCATATCAAAAATATTGAAAAATCCATTCTTGGCATGAGCCACATTTTACAGGTCAAGTGGTTCATATATTTATTTAATGGGTTCCCTAATGGATTTACGCCTGTTGACGTTTTTCCCTTTCACAACAGCAACTTTCAACTACAGTGTAATGTAATGTAATGTAATTAGAGATTTATAAAGTGCGTTCCTACTCAAAGAGCATCGAAGCGCTGGGAAGAAAGCACTTAGTAAAAAATAGACAGAGGATAAGAAAAATAACAGAAATAATGAAGATAGAAAAACATCCAATAGAAGAAACAGAAACGAACTAAATCAAAGACCCTGATCTTGATGTACCAAAAGAATTAACGAGGAAAGAGCCAGGTTTTCACCATTTTCCTAAATTTCATGTAACCTTATTCTTGCCTAATATTCTGTGGGAGAGAGTTCCATCCTCTGGCTGCAGCTACTGTAAAAGCTTTGTCTCCCCATTTGGCTTTATGTGTGCGAGGGACCTGAATCAAGTGAGCTTGGGAAGACCGCAAGCTTCTTTTAGGTACATGCAGGAGAAGTCTGGAAGTCAGGTACCGTGGTCCTTTTCCATGAACTGCCTTAAAAGTAAGACAGAGCGACTTATACTGGATACGCTGCGCCACTGGTAACCAATGTAATTTGCTGAGACTCTCTCTAACTGATATACATCGTGGGAGATTAAGAACCGCTCTGATAGCGGAATTCTGAACTAATTGGAGTCTTTTTATCAGCCCCTTATCCAGATTAAGGAAAAGTGCATTACAGTAGTCTATCTTGGACATTACCAATGCCAGGATATCAGATACTCTCCATTCATGTAACAGATAGGGGAAGATTTTTCTGAGCATTTTAATTGACTATAAACTGATGTTTACCACATGATTAATCTGTTTTTTAAAAGACAGATGTTCGTTGAACAAGATGCCTAGGTTTCTAGTAACAGTAGTGGGCACACATTCAGAGGGCCACCACCGTGAGTTCCATAAATTCTTTCTAGGTCCAAAACATAAAACTTCAGTTTTGGTGGCATTCATTTTTAGCCAATTGGTCTTCATCCATTTACTCACTTCCACCATACAATTACTGAACCGATCTGCAACCTCCTGCCATGGCTGATTAATAGGAATAATAATCTGGGAGTCATCAGCATAGGAAGATGGAATGAAACCGAAAGTACTAATTAGACTAGCCAAAGGCGCTACATACATATTAAACAATGTGGGGCTGAGGGAAGATCCCTGCGGAATCCCACATGGCAGAAGATAAGGTCTAGATTTGAAATCACCACAGCTAACTGTGGTCCATCTATTTGTAAGAAAAGACTTCAAAAGTTTAAGCGCCTTGTCCCTCAAACCCACATGATGCAAACAGGACATTAATAGTGTGGGAGAGATAGGCCCTCATTCTGACCTTGGCGGGCGGCGGAGGCCACCCGCCAAAGTCCCGCCGTCAGGTTACCGTTCCGCGGTCGAAAGACCGCGGCGGTAATTCTGACATTCCCGCTGGGCTGGCGGGCGGCCGCCTTCAGGCCGCCCGCCAGCCCAGCGGGAAAGAGGCTTCCACGATGAAGCCGGCTCGGAATCGAGCCGGCGGAGTGGAAGCTGTGCGACGGGTGCAGTTGCACCCGTCGCGTATTTCACTGTCTGCGCAGCAGACAGTGAAATACATTTAGGGGCCCTCTTACGGGGGCCCCGCGACCCCCCCTACCGCCATCCGGTTCCCGACGGGCGGACCGCCGGGAACTGGATGGCGGTAGGGGGGGTCGGAATCCCCTCGGCGGCGCAGCTAGCTGCGCCGCCTTGGAGGATTCCAATGGGCGGCGGTACACTGGCGGGAGCCCGCCAGTGTTGCCGGTCCGACCGCGGCTTTACCGCCGCGGTCGGAATGCCCATTGGAGCAACGCCGGCCTGTCGGCGGTGCTCCCGCGGTACTCCAACCCTGCGGTCATGGACCGCCAGGGTTGGAATGACCACCATAGTGTCGAAGGCAGCGGATAAATCTAAAAGAACCAAAACGGACCCCTTGCCTTCATCAACCATCCTTCAAATAGTATCAGAGGATGAGATTAGGGCAGTTTCAGTACTATGCCCTTTTCTGAACCCGTATTGGGAGATATCAAGAGCATCCGCTTTTGTTAAATACTCGATCAATTCAGAGTTCAAAATTTTTTCTAGAATCTTTGCCAAAAACGGGAGACGTGCTATTGGCCGCAAATTACTAATGTCCTGATTATCCCCCTCTGTTTTTTTCTTGAGGGGTACTACTATCGTTTCTTTCCAGATAGATGGGTACTCCCCAGACATAGCTACCTCTTGGTAAATGGGGACCAACATCCGTGCCATTAAATCCGGAACGAAGTGAAAAATGGAAGGAGGACACGGATCCAGAGGGGAGCCCGATTTAATTTCAAGAATCTTCTTTTTAACAGTATCCATGGAAGGGGGTTGGAAATATGACATTAGTGACTGGCCATCTGCTGTAGCACTCTCTGTTATCATGGGGGGTAATACTTCAGGAATGATCTGGGTATCAAAGTTGCTATGTATTTGCAATATCTTATTTTCAAAATGAAAAGCAACTTTGTCACAGAAACCCTGAGAGTTTTCTAGACCAGCTGGCTTCATGGGCACAGTTAGGGCCTTAATGGTCTTAAAACGTTTCCTGGGGGCATTAATAGCCTCCTTTACTTTGGTAGTATAAAATTTAGATTTGGCCATAAATTGTGCTGCTCTATAAGCCTTTAGAGTGGACTTAAGGGCCACCCTTTCCTCAGGTACTGGATTAAGGGGGTCATTCTGACCTCGGCGGTAAAAGGCGCCTACCGCCGGTCAGAAATCCTCCATAATCCCGCCGCGGTCGCGGAAACCCGCCACGGTCATTCTGACCCGCAGAAGGCAAACCTCCGAAAATCCGACCGCCACAACAGACCGCCAGACCAGCGGTCGGCGGAAAGGTGGAGGTGACAAAACCTCCACCGTCACGCCAACAGAAATACGCCCATGCCATTACGACCCACGAATCCACGCAGCGGTCATTCAAACGCGGTATTCCATTGGCGGGACACACCGCCGCGGTCAGAATACACACAAACGAACAAAACTCAGCCACATTGGACGATTTGAATCCCACACACCTGATACACATACACACACCACTCCCACACACACAATACAATATAAAACACACACCCACATCACCCACAAACCCCTACGCTAAAAAATTCGTCAAGAAGGCAAGAGCGAGACACCAGCATCCAAAAAATAACAGCCACAGCCACTCAACACCATCACCCACACACTATCCACACACAAAACAACACACACCACCACACTCAACTCACTTAAATACACATACTCCACCCCACACATCATACACACCACCCCATGGCACCCCAAAGACAACCCCGCTTCACAGACGAAGAACTCAGGGTCATGGTGGAGGAAATCATTCGGGTAGAGCCCCAGCTGTTCGGCACACAGATACAATACACCAGCATTGCCCGGAGGACGGAGCTATGGCAGAGGATTGTCGACAGGGTGAATGCAGTGGGACAGCACCCCAGAAATCGGGAAGACATCAGGAAGCGATGGAACGACCTACGGGGGAAGGTGCGTTCCATGGTATCCAGGCACAACATCGCCGTGCAGAAGACTGGCGGAGGACCCCCACCTCAACCCCCACAATTCACATCATGGGAGGAGGAAGTCTTGAACATCCTGCATCCTGACGGCCTCGCAGGAGTCGGCGGAGGAATGGATACTGGTAAGTTGAAGCTTCAATACTGCTTCCCCCCCACCTGCATGCCAAATCAGACCCCAACCCTCACCCCCATCCTCGAAGCCCACCCTCACCCCCACCCCCATCCTCACCCCCACCACCATCCTCACCCCCACCACCATCCTCACCCCCACCACCATCCTCACCCCCACCCCCACCCCCAGCACACCTATTCCCCGCCAATGTCTCACCATCACAACCCACACATCCCAAAACCTAGGCCTGCATGCGTCCACTAAGCATGGACACCCATCACCCAAGCATGCCCAATGCATATACACATCCCCCCACAAGCCACCCTCACCAAAGCCCCCACACACGAATGCCAGCACTTGGGGACACGAGAACCCACAGATACACCCATATGCCACACATTGAAACTATAACCATACCTCTATACCCCTGCAGGACCCGACCGTCAACACACCGCGGCGGAGGGCCCAGAATTCTCCACACCCCCCACCCAAGAGGCCGTCAGCGATGACAGCAGCTCTGTCGACCTGGACACCGATGACCAGCCCGGACCATCGGGGACCTCTGGACAGTCGGTTCCCCTCACACAGGCCCAGGCCACTACAGACCCTAACCCCTCTGGGAACACCAGCACAGCTCCCACCCAGCGGGCCCATGCCTCTGTCTCCAGGGCGCGTCAATCTGCGGTGTGTCTACCACTACAGGGCACCCAGGATAACCCACCACCCCAACAACAACAGGGACCTGGGGGCAGTGGTAGTGGGCACACCGGCCAGGGGGCAGAGGCCCAGGGAAACAGGGGAACTCGGAGGGCAGCTGTGCGACAGGGGGGGGAGGAGAGGCCCAGGGAACCCACTCTCCACGAGGTCCTCACCACCATCATGGGAGCATACAACCGCTCCCAGGAGACGATGGCGACGGTACTGGCCCGGTTCCAGGAGATCCAGGCACTGCAGGAGGAACACTATCGGGGGTACAGGGAGGACATCAGAGCCATCAACACCACCCTGGTTACCATGGTAGGGCTGCTGCAGGACCTCGTCAACAACAGGGCGGACACTGAACAACACCCAAGGGCCCCTGCCACTAGCCTGGACCAAGAACAGCCAACCACCTCCGCCGGCGCTAGTGGACAGGAGGCCCCCGCACAGCAGCAGCCCACCAGACCCCCACCTCCTGCAGGAGAAGAACCACCCCGCAAGAGGGCCCTGAGATCTCGCAAGAAGACAGAGTAGGATGTCAAGACCCCCGCCAGCAATGGATACCACCTGATGTCATCCCACTGTCCCACATTGTCACCCTGTCCATCCTTGAACTGCCCATGCTCCATCTCTCCACAGGCCTCTGGACAATGCACCTGTGTGACTGTTACTCTGGACTCTGCCATGGACATTCCTTCACCATAGCCCCCACCCACTTGAAACCACCCATCCCATTTTGAGCACTTAAATAAACACCTATTTTGCACCAAAAAATCTGGAGTCTGGCTGTGATTTCAATAGATTGTAATTGACATGACAGTGCAAATATGTCCTTGTACATGGTGAAGTCAACAAACAGCTGCCACAAAGCTGTAGTCCATGGGGAAACGAAGCACAGGACTCGTAGTGGGGACCCCAGATCTGAAATAGGGAGGGAAAAGCCAAAACTCAGTCGTCATACACTGGGGCAAATAGACAGGCAGCAGAGATGCAGGAGAGTAGTTAACATTTACTAAATTATCTTTGAAATGTTACCTGTGTCCTATTGGAAGTACTGTTCAATGATTCTGTCCCTGTTGTCTGTTTCAGCCCCGTCGTCTTCCTCCTCGTCACTCTCCTCAGGTTCCACCGCTGCCACAACACCACCGTCTCGACCATCCTCCTGCAGGAAAGGCACCTGGCGACGCAAAGCCAGGTTGTGAAGCATGCAGCAGGCCACGATGATGTGACACACCTTCTTAGGTGAGTACATTAGGGATCCACCTGTCATATGCAGGCACCTAAACCTGGCCTTTAGGAGGCCAAAGGTGCGTTCGATCACCCTCCTAGTACGCCCATGGGCCTCATTGTACCGTTCCTCTGCCCTAGTCCGGGGATTCCTTACTGGGGTCAGTAGCCACGACAGGTTGGGGTACCCAGAGTCCCCCACTAGCCATACACGGTGTCTCTGTAGCTGTTCCATCACGTAAGGGATGCTGCTATTCCTGAGGATGTAGGCGTCATGCACTGACCCTGGGAATTTGGCATTTACATGCGAGATGTACTGGTCAGCCAAACACACCACCTGGATGTTCATTGAATGGTAATTTTTTCGGTTCCTGTACACCTGCTCCCTGTCTCTTGGGGGAACCAAAGCCACATGGGTCCCATCAATGGCACCAATTACGTTGGGAATATGTCCAAGGGCGTAGAAATCACCCTTCACTGTAGCCAATTCGCCCACCTCAGGGAAAATGATGTAGCTCCTCACGGATTTCATCAGGGCAGACAACACTCTGGATAACACCTTCGAAAACATGGGCTGAGACATCCCAGAAGCAATTCCCACGGTTGTCTGAAATGACCCACTTGCCAAGAAATGGAGTACTGACATGACCTGCACCAGAGGGGGAATCCCTGTGGGTTGGCGGATGGGGGACATCAGGTCGGCCTCCAGCTGGGCACACAGTTCATGGATAGTGGCACGGTTAAGACGGTAGGTCAGGATAATGTGGCGTTCTTCCATTGTCAACAGGTCCACCAGCGGTCGGTACACGGGAGGATTCATCCGTCTCCTCGCCCAACCCAGCGGACGGTGCCTAGGAAGGACAACATGGAGCACACAGTCAAGCAACCCACAGGTATGTACTCACAGCTAGCACAGTAAACGATTCTCTATGCAGTGAATGGCGTGTCTGAGTGGCTATGCAAGGCCTAGGCCTGTGTGACGCAGTTGAAATTGAGCCATGTGGGCCCTGGAAATGGCGGCTGCCTGACCTGTGAAGTGTGACAATGGGATGTGAGGTCAATGCGCTGGCGTGGCACACCGCGGCGGGCGGCGGGCCAAGACCGCGGCGCCAAGCCGCATTGGTTAACATTGAAGCCTATGGGTTTCAGGAGCCAATGGCGAAGGGCGCCGGCGGTGGCGGGACGCACCGCCGCGGTACGCACCGCTGCGGACGTGACCGCCATTTTCTATCTACTTATCCACTTGCGACTTGAACTTTCACAGGAGAGGACCTATACTGCAAGTGTTGCTGTGACCTCGGTCTGGAAGGGACAATGGCTGCTGCACCTGGGGAAAGGGCCCCTGCCTTCACTGGAGAGGAGTTGGAGAAACTTGTGGATGGGGTCCTCCCCCAGTATGCGCTACTCTACGGTCCTCCAGACCAACAAGTGAGTTTAATTCTATCTGGATTTGGGGCCACTGGCTGGCTTGGGGGCCTGGCGGGGGGCCTGGCGGGGATGGGGGGCATGTTGGGCCTGGCGGGGGGCATGGCGGGGGGCCTGGCGGGGATGGGGGGCATGTTGGGCCTGGCGGGGGCCTGGCGGGGGGCCTGGCGGGGATGGGGGGCATGTTGGGCCTGGCGGGGGGCCTGGCGGGGATGGGGGGCATGTTGGGCCTGGCGGGGGGCCTGGCGGGGATGGGGGGCATGTTGGGCCTGGCGGGGGGCATGGCGGGGATGGGGGGCATGTTGGGCCTGGCGGGGGGCCTGGCGGGGATGGGGGGCATGTTGGGCCTGGCGGGGGGCATGGCGGGGGGCCTGGCGGGGATGGGGGGCATGTTGGGCCTGGCGGGGGGCCTGGCGGGGGGTCTGGCGGGGATGGGGGGCATGTTGGGCCTGGCGGGGGCCTGGCGGGGATGGGGGGCATGTTGGGCCTGGCGGGGGGCCTGGTGGGGATGGGGGGCATGTTGGGCCTGGCGGGGGGCATGGCGGGGGGCCTGGCGGGGATGGGGGGCATGTTGGGCCTGGCGGGGGGCATGGCGGGGATGGGGGGCATGTTGGGCCTGGCGGGGGGCCTGGCGGGGATGGGGGGCATGTTGGGCCTGGCGGGGGGCCTGGCGGGGATGGGGGGCATGTTGGGCCTGGCGGGGGGCATGGCGGGGGGCCTGGCGGGGATGGGGGGCGTTGGGCCACTGGCAAGGAAAATGCTGACAAACTTGAACGTGGTATTTCTCCCTCCCTGTACGTGTCACATAGGTCCGCGCCCATGAGAAGATTGGGATTTGGCGTGCCATCGCCAAGGAAGTCCGGACCCTGGGGGTCCACCATCGACGGGGCACCCACTGCCGCAAGAGGTGGGAGGACATCCGCCGCGGGACCAAGAAGACCGCCGAGTCTCTGCTGGGGATGGCCTCCCAACGTAGGCGGGGTGCCTGCCGTCAACTGAGCCCCCTGATGTTCCGGATCCTGGCGGTGGCCTACCCTGATTTGGATGGGCGCGTGAGGGCAGCACAGCAGACACAAGGGGGTGAGTACAAGCATTATCTACTCTGTTGTCGCGCAGTGGAGGTGTCTGGGTGGGGGAGGAGGGCTGGGGGTCCCCCTAGGCCAGGGCGATATCTGTAGGCTGGGCACCCCCGTAAGCCCCTGTGTCCCCAGCCACCACCCTCAGTAGTTTGTCAGTACAGCCATCCCTGGGCCGTGTCATCCATGGGTGCAGTTGTCAACTCTAGGCGTGTAGGGCATGTTCCACGGAATGCGTAGCGGACCCCAAGTGCGCAACTTAGTGCAGGGGGCATCTGTGTCTGTCATGTCCGCTAACTGTACCGGAGATCCATGTAATCAATATCCCTTTATTTCTCTCTCCCCCCCCCTTTTTGTTTGTCTTTCTGTGCTTGTGTGCATCAGCATCATCAGGCGGAGGAGAAGTGGCATCGGGGCAGGAGGGAGCTGCATCTCACATGGCCCAGGAGGGCCATGCCACAGAGTCAGACTGGACCAGTGAGACGGAGGGCGAGGGGAGCTCCACGACGGGGACGACTGGACCCTGCAGCGACACGGACACGTCCTCGGAAGGGGGCTCCCTTGCGGGGGTGGCACCATCCGTGCCCCCCGCCATTACAGGTACAGCCGCCACCCAGCGCACCATCACCGCCCTCCCAGCAGCCCCTCAGCGTTCGCCCCGTGCCCGCTCTGCCAGGAAGCCGGGCATCTCCTTCGCCCCAGGCACCTCAGGCCCTGCCCCTGTTACCCCCGCTGCCCTCAGTGAGGAGGTCATTGACCTCCTCCGAACGCTCATTGTTGGGCAGACTACCCTTTTGAATGCCATCCAGGGGGTGGAGAGGGAGGTTCATCGCAGCAATGCGTACCTGGAGGGCATTCATTCGGGTCAGGCTGCCCATCAGCGATCGTTCCAGGCTCTGGCCTCAGCACTGACGGCAGCCATTGTCCCTGTCTCCTGCCTGCCTCTACTAACTCCCTCCTCCCAGTCTCCTGTTCCTCTGCCTGTCCCACCCACACCATCAGACCAGCCTGCACACACCTCAACACCCAAGAGAAGCTCATCCAAACATAAGCACCACAGATCACGCAGACATTCACACACGCAACATTCCGATGCAGACATGCCAACAGTCACTACCACCTCTGTGACCCCCACCTCCTCGTCTCCCTCCTCCCTCCCTGTGACGTCTACACTCACACCTCCATTCACCTCACCATCAGCCAGTGTTTCCATCACCAGCACACCCTCCACTCCAGTCCGCACACGTGCAGTCACCACCCCCACTGCCATTTACACGTCCCCTGTGTCCTCTCCCACTGTGTCTGTCACCTCCTCTTCCACACCACACAAACGCAGCCACCCACCCACCCAACAGCCATCCACCTCACGACAGCCTATCCCTCCTGCACCTGCACCCAAAGACAGCAAACGTGACTCACCTACAACCACATCCTCTCCCTCCACTCCCATTCCCACTGTACCTACCACTCTCCATTGTCCCAAGAAGCTCTTCCTCGCCACTACTAACTTCTTTCCTGACCCTGAGCCCCCCCCTCCTTCTCGTCGGGGTAAGAAGAGCACCTCAGCCACCACCAGCCCTGCAGCCCCCTTGACAAGGGTGCAGGGGTATTGGAGCCCGCCAGCCCGCATGTCTGGATCTTCGCCCAGCAGCAAGGGGACAGCCAGCCCACCCCCTGGGAAGAGGAGCAGAAGGCGGAAGGGGCGCCGCAGGAGCCCGCCTTCTACATCCCCCCCGGACACCACCCAGAGACAGTCACCAGCCACAGCTACAAAGGGAGGCAAGGGCCACAGGCCCACGACTAAGGAGGGCAAGGGCAGCAAGTCGGAGAGGTCAGGCAGCAGGCCTGCTGCCCAAGAGGAGCCCACAACCCCCATAGCCGCTGCCCCGGGAGGAACCGGCACAGCTGCCCCGGGAGAGCCCACCACCCCCATAGCCGCTGCCCAGGGAGGACCCAGCCCAGCTGGCCAGGAGGGCCCCACCACCCACAGCCCAGGTGGGCAGTGAAGGAGCACCATCCCCGCTGCCCAGGAGGGCACCACCAGGCAATTAGCAGTTGGCCATAGACCGTCCGTCGTCTCAAGAACCGCTGAACTGGGCCCTTCAGGGCAAGGACCGCTGAACTGGGCCCCGCCGTCTCAAGAACCGCTGAACTGGGCCCCGCCGTCTCAAGCACCACTCCGCTGGGCCCCGCCGTCTCAAGAACCGCTGAACTGGGCCCTTCAGGGCAAGGACCGCTGAACTGGGCCCCGCCGTCTCAAGAACCGCTGAACTGGGCCCCGCCGTCTCAAGCACCGCTCCGCTGGGCCCCGCCGTCTCAAGCACCGCTCCGCTGGGCCCCGCCGTCTCAAGAACCGCTGAACTGGGCCCTTCAGGGCAAGAACCGCTGAACTGGGCCCCGCCGTCTCAAGAACCGCTGAACTGGGCCCCGCCGTCTCAAGCACCGCTCCGCTGGGCCCCACCGTCTCAAGAACCGCTGAACTGGGCCCTTCAGGGCAAGGACCGCTGAACTGGGCCCCGCCGTCTCAAGAACCGCTGAACTGGGCCCTTCAAGGCAAGGAGCGCTGAACTGGGCCCCGCCGTCTCAAGAACCGCTGAACTGGGCCCCGCCGTCTCAAGCACCGCTCCGCTGGGCCCCGCCGTCTCAAGCACCGCTCCGCTGGGCCCCGCCGTCTCAAGAACCGCTGAACTGGGCCCTTCAGGGCAAGGACCGCTGAACTGGGCCCGCCGTCTCAAGAACCGCTGAACTGGGCCCCGCCGTCTCAAGCACCGCTCCGCTGGGCCCCGCCGTCTCAAGAACCGCTGAACTGGGCCCTTCAGGGCAAGGACCGCTGAACTGGGCCCCGCCGTCTCAAGAACCGCTGAACTGGGCCCTTCAAGGCAAGGAGCGCTGAACTGGGCCCCGCCGTCTCAAGAACCGCTGAACTGGGCCCCGCCGTCTCAAGCACCGCTCCGCTGGGCCCCGCCGTCTCAAGCACCGCTCCGCTGGGCCCCGCCGTCTCAAGAACCGCTGAACTGGGCCCTTCAGGGCAAGGACCGCTGAACTGGGCCCCGCCGTCTCAAGAACCGCTGAACTGGGCCCCGCCGTCTCAAGCACCGCTCCGCTGGGCCCCGCCGTCTCAAGACCCGCTGAACTGGGCCCTTCAGGGCAAGGAGCGCTGAACTGGGCCCCGCCGTCTCAAGAACCGCTGAACTGGGCCCTTCAAGGCAAGAACCGCTGGCCCTTTGGCAGACGTGGCAGGGCAGGATCTATCTCGGGCAGGGCTGCAGGATGTCCTCTGGCCAACTTGCCTCCTCCAGTGGCAGTGGGGTCTGTTATGGACTGTTTGGACTGTGGCTTTGCTCTCCCCAGGATGGCCCAGTGGGCAGGCCACCCACTGTATGGACTGTATGGACTGTGGCTTTGCTCTCCCCAGGATGGCCCAGTGGGCAGGCCACCCACTGTATGGACTGTTTGGACTGTGGCTTTGCTCTCCCCAGGATGGCCCAGTGGGCAGGCCACCCACTGTATGGACTGTATGGACTGTGGCTTTGCTCTCCCCAGGATGGCCCAGTGGGCAGGCCACCCACTGTATGGACTGTTTGGACTGTGGCTTTGCTCTCCCCAGGATGGCCCAGTGGGCAGGCCACCCACTGTATGGACTGTTTGGACTGTGGCTTTGCTCTCCCCAGGATGGCCCAGTGGGCAGGCCACCCACTGTATGGACTGTTTGGACTGTGGCTTTGCTCTCCCCAGGATGGCCCAGTGGGCAGGCCACCCACTGTATGGACTGTTTGGACTGTGGCTTTGCTCTCACCAGGATGGCCCAGTGGGCAGGCCACCCACTGTATGGACTGTTTGGACTGTGGCTTTGCTCTCCCCAGGATGGCCCAGTGGGCAGGCCACCCACTGTATGGACTGTGGCTTTGCTCTCCCCAGGATGGCCCAGTGGGCAGGCCACCCACTGTATGGACTGTATGGACTGTGGCTTTGCTCTCCCCAGGATGGCCCAGTGGGCAGGCCACCCACTGTATGGACTGTTTGGACTGTGGCTTTGCTCTCCCCAGGATGGCCCAGTGGGCAGGCCACCCACTGTATGGACTGTTTGGACTGTGGCTTTGCTCTCCCCAGGATGGGCCAGTGGTCATGGAGTCCCCTCGTGGATCTGGCGTCGTGTACTCAAGTGGCTGAGGTGCCCCCCCTTCCCTTCCCCCTGAGGTGCCTGTCCTATTTTCTTTCTGATGCCCCTGCAGTGTTCTCTCCGTGGAGTTCTTGTCGTGGGACTGGGCCTTGCCCCTTTGCACAGGACCCCTGTGATCCACGGACAGTGGTTGGACTACATTTAGTAGCTGTATATATTTTGTACATAGTTTATTTATTTATTGTGATTACTGGTGTACATATTTCAATATATCTGCCCGTTTATGATCTCTTCTTTTGGTCTTTGCATTATTTCGGAGGGGGGTGGTTTGTGGGTTGTGACAGTGATCTGTGGGAATGCATTGATGTGTGTGTTGTAGTGGGTGTGGGTGGGTGGGTGTGTGCCGGTAATCTTTTCCCTCCCCTGTGTCGTAGGTGCAGTACTCACCGATGTCTTCCGCGCCGCCGGGCGTGCTCCTGGTATATGAGCAGGAATAGGAGTGCGGGGATGACCTGCAACTCTGGTTCCATACTGCCGGAATCTCGCGTGGAGTGCGTAGAGGTGAGCGTTTTCCCGTTCGTAGTCTGTTTCCGCCGTGTTCTTATCGGCGGTGCTCCCGCCCCGGAAAAGGTGGCAGATTGGTGGGTCGTAATAGGGTGGGCGGTATATTGTCTGCCGCCTGGCTGTTGGCGGGAACCGCCGCGCTGTTTGTTTGTACCGCTGTGGCGGGCGGAGTGTTAAGTTGGCGGGCTGTGTTGGCGGTTCCCGCCAGGGTCAGAATTGCATATTTTAGACCGCCGGCCTGTTGGCGGCTTGGCCGCCGCTTTATCACCGACCGCCAGGGTCAGAATGAGGGCCTAAGTTTCCACCGTCTTTCCTGCTGTCGATACTTTCTTTGAAGGAGTTTGAGGTCTTTTGTAAACCAAGGGTGACCTGGTTTCTTCTGACTATTGGGCCTTCTAATTACGGGGGGTACCATTTCTTCCACGGTCATTTCCACTCCTTTCAGAAAGCTGTCAATCAGGGGCAAAGCCATAGCTTTAGCCTTATCCCAACCAGCTTCTGAAGCTGGGCATAATTCCTCTACTTTAACCTATTTCCATAACCTGGCTACCTTGTTCGTTTCCACGTTAGCAGCCCCAACATTCTTTGAGGCAAGTTTAAATTTCAGCAGATGATGATCCGTCCAACTCAACTGTATCATGGTTACCTCCACCTGTTGAGTAGCTCGTGCAAACACCCCATACAGAATATGCCCTGCAATATGGGTGGCCGACAAGACTCTGGAGGTCCAATCCAGGGCCTCCATAAAGTCAATGAATTCACGGATCTTAGGAGTTGACGTCTCATCAAAGTGCATGTTAAAATTGCCCAATATCACAGCTTTTGCAGACAGAACCATAGGTTCTATCAACTTAGGCCAAGACTGTAAAAACTTTTTAGTCGGTCCTGGTGGACGATATATCAACAGCCCCTCTAGTAGTACCCCACTGTTTTGAGAAATTGTAAATATCCTTGCCTCACATGAATCTGTTGAAGAACTAATGCATGTGTATGCCAACGTAGACCTATAGATAATGGCCAGACCCCCCCCGGTAAGAGGTCTATCAAGTCTGTGGAAGGTAAAACCTTGAGTAAGCCAAACCTTAGACAGATGATGATCAGTGACACCCAAATATTCAATAGCAAAGCCTCTACCTACCCAGCCTTTTCCCCTCTAACTTACCCTGCAGTACAGTAAGTTAAGTGTCCTTTTCTTACTGTAGGAGGCTTGCCTGGTTTGTAGTGGGTACCAAAGGTATTTACACCTTATTCCAGGTCCAGTTATTAGTGAAATGTAGTCATTGTCTAGAATCCAGGCTCTCTAGGGGTAGTGTGGATGAGCAGCCAAGGCCTAGGCCTAGGAGACATGCAAAGCTCATGCAATACCACGGTAGTCACACAGTACTCTCACACATGAAAGAAAATACTCAGTGTTACAAAAATAAAGGTACTTTATTTTGGTGACACAAATGCCAAAGATACCATAGAGGCTATACTCCATTAGGAGGTAAGTAATACACAAATTATATACACTAATATCTAGAAATAGCTGTAAAAACAGTAAAAATTACAATAGTCAGAAATGGCCAGGGGGGAACACAAACCATATATTAAGAAAGTGGAATGCGAAAGTTGTTTTTTGACCTAGGCAAGTGTAGGGTGTAGAGGGGTGCTGGGAGTAGTAGAAAACACCAAATGTAATTAATAAAACCCACCACAGAGACCAGGAAAGCAGGAGTAAATCACACTAACTTTCCTAGAGCACACAAGAACACGAGAAAGAAGATTATGCAAGAACCAGAAGAGACTTCAAGACACCAATGATGGATTCCTGGACCTGAAGACCTGTGGAAGAAGGGGACCAAGTTTAGGAAGCACTGCTAACCCGGATGAAGGTGCAAAAGAAGAACCACCTGTGAAGTACAACAGTCAGTACTGCACCCAAGAAGACGGATGTGCATTCCTGGTTGGTGCAGATGATGTCCCACACCGTATGAATGATTGCAGTCTGGTTTGCATCACTGGATTCTGCCAACAAGCCTTTGGCACACGCAAAGCCCACTGTGAGAAAACAGGGCTGATTGCAGAGGCCCCATAACTTTTTGCCCCCATTTTCCTCTTTTTGCTGGTGTTTTCCTGACTTTGATGGTGCCCTGGGTACTGCTAACCAGTCCCAGGGCCTGTGCTCTGTGTAAAATCAAAATGCAAATTAGGCTAATTATAATTGGCTAAGTTAACCTACCTATAAGTCCCTAGTATATGGTAGGGCATGTAGGTTTAGGGACCACAGCATAGGTGGTGCACACCTAGGTGCACTGCTGAGGTGCCCAGTGTCATTTTAAAGGCAGGCCTGCTTTGCTGGCTGCTTTCAAATTAAAGCTATATGCAAATTCGACTTTGGAATTAAAGGTACTTCCAAAGTCTTAAACTACCTTATTTTTACATATAAGTCACCCCTAAGGTGTGCCCTATGTGCCCCTAGGGCTGGGTGCCATGTAACTATAAGCAGGGACTTTATAAAAATAGATTTATAAGCCCTGGTGAGGTAAAAACAGCCAAATTCGTTTTTCCCTCATTGAAGTAAATGGCCTTCATAGGCTAGAATGGGCAGACTTTATTTTAAATTTTAAAGTCTCCTTAAATGTTACATACGAAGAATTTGGTATCAAATTGATTGTTGTAATAAATCCCACAACTTCCAGTTGTTGGATTTAATATAACTAGTTCAGGTAAAAAGTTTAGACTTTACCTAAAAAGTTGCCAATTTCAGCTCTGCATTGTTTTTGCTGCTGTGCTCTGATTGGCCAGCCTGCAGCAGCTTCTGCCAGGCTGCCTTGATGAGGTGTGAAGTGGCCAGGCTTCACACAAAGGAATGTGCTTGGGGGAGAGAATCTCCCCTCAGCAGATGGTGAGGCAGGAAGGGGGAGGGCTGCCAAACTGGTCTTCAAAGGCAGAGAAGGACATTTGCAGCACCCAGCAACACCCCCACATCCTGCAACCCCAGACAATTAGGTGCCCCCTTGATTAGATTAGGAGAGGGTAGGAGAGGGGTGTGTTTATGATTTTTAGCCACACCAGTGGGTGGGCTCAGCCAGATGTAACCTCCAAAAATCAGATTCAGCCATGTTGGATTTTTAGAGACTGTTGCCTTCTGGGATGGATTTTTGCCACACTTCCCAGGAAGTGGTCATCACAGGGGGACGACCCTGTCCCTGATTGGAGAACCAGGGCCCCCCTGCTTTTCACCCAGGAGCAAGGATAAAACTGGCAGACCTGCACCCACGCCTCAGATCCCCACCAAATTTCAAGAAGAAAGAACTTAAGGAGAAGAAGGACTGCCCTGCTGGACCCCTGGCCTGCACCTGGAACCTGCACTCAGAAGGACTGCACCAGCTGCACACTTGGGCTTCACCACAAGAAGGACTTTGCCTGGCTTCAACTGGTTCAAGGAGGGACTCCCTGTTTGCTACAGGTGAAAAATTGCTAACCAGAGTCCCCTGCACCAACTCCTGAAGAAAGCGACCAGCTGACCACTGTCCAGTGGCCAAAAAGGAGTTTGCGCAAGGTGCATTCTGGGAGTTGAAGTCCGCACCCCCCAAGGACCATCACAGAACTTCTGGACCCTTGGGGTGAGCTGTGGACCCCAAAAGAACCTTAAAAGAACATCTGGGTGAAGCCCCAGAAGTTTGGAAAAGATTGAGAATTTTTGGAAAAAAGCTCCAGAGAGGGACCGACCCGCCGCGGAAATTCTAGCCGGCTTGCCTCAACCGCGACCCGGCCTGACTTCGTGGTTCGTCCCGGTAAAGAAAAACATCCAAAAAAGAGACTAAGTCCGAAGGTAAAAAGTTGACCGGGACCTCCCAGCCATCGTATCCGAGAAGGGCTCCATGGACGTCGGATCAAGATCCAGGTTTACCCCGGTCGAAGGATTTTCATCTCGAAAAAACGACTTAGTCCGAAGGTAAAAGTCTCCACCGAGGAAACCCACATCGCGTATCCGGACAAGGGCTCCAGGAGGTCGGATTCAACTGGCAGGTTCGTCCCGGTGAAGAAAAACTTCAAAATAAAGACTAAGTCAGAAGGTAACTTTTTAACCGAGGCCTCCCGCGACCTGTAGCCGAGCAGGGCTCCATCGCGGTCGGCCTGAAAGTTTGACTTTGCCCCGGTCGAGGTGCAACCAGATGACCCGATTGGCGCTTTTTGTTTCTAAGCGCTAGAAAAGTAATAATTCTTTAAAAATTCATATCTCCGGTTCCCCTGAACCGATTCTAATCGTTTTTGTGTCATTTTAAAGATAAAAATATAAACTATTTTTATAAATTGGTTTTGGATTTTTAAACTGTTTCCTGTGTTTTATTTAATTACTGTTTTGTGATATTTGAATGCTTTACACTTTGTCTCCTAAGTTAAGCCTTGACGCTCGTTGCCAAGCTACCAAGGGTTGAGCTGGGATTAATTTACTGAGACCTAACTGTACCTAGGTGGAGGTTAGTGGCTTGTTGCTAGGTGTAGGTACCTACCTGCCCTACCAATAACCCATTTTCCAACACCCATGATTAGTGAAAAGAGGCACTGACCGGGACCAGCAGGTGCCTGTTGGACTGTTCCCAGGAGGAGGTATCAAAGAGGGCTTTCAGCAAGTCAGAGAGCCTTCAGAAGACCAGGCAGCATACACAGAAGTCCCACAACACAGGGACAAAGAAGGTGCAAAAGGAGGCCCATGCAGCACCGCACAAAGGGATACCACGCCGCCGGAGAATTACTCAGGAAGCTGTGATTCACAGGATAGAGTGCTGGGGGCCGGAGCTGCATGGTACATGAAGACCTTTGTGGAAGAGTGACAACAAGCCTTGGCAGCTGCAAAACACAAAGTATACTGGGGTACTGTCTTGAGTGAGGAGGCAAGCTCTTACCTCCACCAAAGTTGAACAGTAGGATGTCAGAACTATCGGGACTACTTCAGTCCACAAACCGTGATGCTGGATCCACACACTTTATCAGGAGCGGGGACCCAAGCTACCAGTCGTCGTTGCAGAGTAGGAAAATGGTCCTGGAGGTTGTGGGGGCACCTCTGGTAGTGTAGGGGTATCCTCACACAAAAGTACTCTGTACTCAGCTTTCAGAGCTGGAAGGCCTGCAGTAAGGGTGACTTATAAGTGACCTGGTGCAGTGTAAATGGCAGTGAAAAGGTGCATACAACTTTTCACACAGGCTGCAATGGCAGTCCTGTAGAAGCCTTTGCATGGGCTTATTAAAGGTGGCAAAATAAATGCTGCAGCCCATGGGGATCCCCTGGAACCCCAATGCCGTGGGTACCTAGGTACCATATACTAGGGACTTATAAGGGGTGACCAGTATGTCAATTTTGGGTGAAATATTGAGTTACCAGTGTGCAGTGACAACATTTAGAGAAGAGAGAACATAATCACTGGAGTCCTGTACAGCAGGATTCCAGTGAACACAGTCAAACACACTGACATCAGGCAGAAAATGGGGGTAACATGCCAAAAAGAGGGTACTTTCCTACACAACCCTCCACAAATGAGGGACAATAAGGATAACCTTGCCTAGATGTGTCTTCATTGTCTAAGTGGAAATATCTGGAGAGTCCAACTGCATTGGAGTGGTTACTCCCAGGTCTATGTTCCACTGTAAAGTCCATCCCAGAAGGGAAATGGACCACCTCAACAATTTAGGGTTTTCACGTTTCGTTTGTTTTAACCATAAGAGATGTTTGTGGTCTGTCTGAACTATGAAGTGAGTCCCAAAGCTGTATGGTCTCAACTTCTTCAAGGCCCAGACCACAGCAAAGGCCTCCCTCTCTATGGCTGACCAACGCTTTTCTCTAGGGGTCAAACTTCTGCTGATAAAAACTACAGGTGTATCCTGGCCTTCTAAATTCAGTTGTGATAACACAGCCCTAACCCCTATGTCTAAAGCATCAGTTTGGACTATAAAATTCTTGGAGTAGTTTGGGCTTTTTAGGACAGGTGCAATACACATAGGCCCTCATTATGACATTGGCAGTAAATCCCGCTTACCGCCATGGTGACGGCCGCCAACGTACCACCGCGGTGGTGAATATCCGTTCCCAATATTATAATACACACACTCCAATCTGACAGAATACAGCCACCTACACATATCCGCCAGCCCAAAGGTCAGTGATAAAGTGGCGATACCAACACCCATACTGTTACGCCAACAAAACAACGCCCACCACATCATGATTCACGAAGCACCACGGCAGACATTCAATGGCGGTAAACCATTGGCAGTACATACCGCCGCACTCAGAATGAACACCCACATACAAAACAACACTATGTTGGCCAATACTAAAAACACACACATTACACTCATACACACACCACACCCACCGACCCACAGCACCATAAAACACCCACCCACATTAATCACAACCCTTTACGAACAACAATTACAGCCAGGAGATTGACACGAAGAGCACAGAAACAACTAGATGCACACACCACATAAACCCATCCATCCTTCACGCACCCCACATCTCACAACCCACCACATTACTCAACACACTCTCACCAACACACACCACACAACACCCATGTCCCCACTAAGGCCCCCCGTTTCACTGATGAGGAGTTAACGGTCATGGTGGAGGAAATAGTCAGGGTAGAGCAACAGCTGTTTGGAGCACAGGTACAGCAAATTTCCATTGCCAGGAAGATGGAGCTATGGCGGAGAATCGTGGACAGGGTGAATGCCATGGGACAGCATCCAAGAACAAGGGACGACATCAGGAAGAGGTGGAACGATCTACGGGGGAAGATACGTTCCGTGGCAGCACGGCAACAGCTCACCATACAGAGGACTGGTGGTGGACCCCACCTCCTCCCCCACAGCTAACAGAATGGGAGGAGCAAGTCTTGGCATTAATACATTTCGAGGGACTCACTGGAGTAGACGGAGGACTGGACACTGGTAAGTCAATATTTACTACTGATCACCCCCCCATACCTACATGACATCACAACCCCTCACCCTCACTTCCATCACTCCACTCCATCCCACATACTGCACCTACACATCTGACTAACCCCACGCCAAATCCTGCATGTCATACCAATGCATGGACAGCCCCCCCCAGCCCTGCACGGCCACTAATCACTAAAGCATGTACAGCATAGGGAAACTAGCAATCCCACAATACATCACCATACACAAACAAAGATGGCAGGACAACAGCAACGATAGAGGGGAAGCCAGTGATGTACAATATGTCACAGAAGCATAATACATCACTTACATCCCCACAGGTGCCCCAGCCAATCCCAGCGGAGAGGAGGTGCCACGACTATCTAGTCCCCCAGCAGAAGATACCCCCAGTGATGACAGTAAATCTGGACTTCAGGATTTAGACCAACAACCTGGCCCACCAGAGACCACTGGACAATTGGTAACCCCAGCCCACTCACAGTCCACCACAGAGCCTCCCCCATCAGTATCTAACACCACAGCACCAACCCAGCGTACCCACACCTCTGACCCCAGGACACGTCAATCAGCAATGTGCCCACCTGTATAGTACCCCAGTCCACACTTCGCCCCCAAGACAATCAGGGACGTGGGGTCAGTGGCAGTGGGTACACCAATCAGGGGACAGAGGCACATGGCAACAGGGACACTGGGAGGACAGCTGTGCACCAGGGGGAGGACAGGCCCAGGGAACCGACTCTCCAGGAGGCACTCACAGAGATCCTGGGAGCCTACCAACATTCCCAGGACACGATGGGCCAGATCCTTGTTGGGGAGGACTTGCAGGTCATCAACACCACCTTAATCTCCATAGCAGGGGCGCTGGCAGACATGGCGAAGATCATGAGGAAAGCAACAGCACACCAGCGGGCCCCTACCACTAGACAATCCATTGACCAGCACTCCACTTCCGCTGCAGCTAGTGGGCAGGAGGCCCCACCACAGGACCCAGAGGCCACGAGCACCCCTCCCCCTGCAGAAGGTGAACCACCCCGCAAACGTTCCCTGTGACCCAGACAGAAGCCAGAGACACTTGCCAGGACCACCGCCAGGAAATTAGACTCTCCTGATTGTCCCCCTTGTGTCCTATACTGTCACCTTGTCCACTTTGAACTGCCTTTGATCCCCAGCTGATGGCCCCTTGGACACTGGGACTGTGCTACAAACAGACTGGAACAATACCCTGGACTTTCCTCCATCATCACCCCATTCCATTGCACTTTCCCCTCAATTTCATAGCACTACAATAAACACCCCATGAACACAACTTGACTACTAGTATTTTATGTGTATTGTGTAAATGTGCATTTATGGAAACAATCACATCTAGTACAAATGATCTGAACACTGTGAGAGCATAGATATAATGACCTGTACCTGTCTGTAGTAATCAAATCAGTGCACAGTTGTTATCTCACCAACATCTGAAATACCAAGCCATAGGTGACAGTAAGTTGAGATGCAATGGAAGTTAATGCCATCATGCTACAGCCACACAGAAAACCTCAATAGTCAGGGGAATGGTCAGTTGCACTGTCCCACCTGTGTGTCATTGGAAGTATTGTCATATAACTGATGTTCATTTGTCCTCATCCTCACTGTCCTCAGGGTCCACTGCTGCCACAGGGGTATCTCCAGGCTCCTCCTCTTGCAGAAAGGGTACATGCCATCTGAGGGCCAGGTTGATCAACATGCAGCATGCCACCACTATCTGGCAGACCTTCCGGGGTGAGTAGCACAGGGATCCACCTGTCAGATGGAGGCACCTGAACCTGGCCTTCAGGAGCCTCAAGGTCCTCTCAATGATCCTTCTGGTTCACCCATGTGCCTCATTATAGCATTCCTCAGCCCCTGTCCTGGCATTGCTCACAGGGGTCAGCAGCTATGATAGGTTTGTATAGCCAGAGTCACCTGCAAGTATTGAGAGACAACATGTAGCCTCACACAATGCTATGGGGATGACACCTGAAGGCATACACTATCAAATAGTGGGTGGGGACCATGGCTCACCTATTAGCCACACACTGTGCCTCTGTAGTTGAGCCATCGCATTTGGGATGCTACTATTCCTCGGGACAAGGGCGTCATGCACTGACCCAGGACACTTAGCAGTGACGTGGGAGATGTACTGGTCCGCCAGGCACACCATTTGCACATTCAGTGAGTGGAAACTTTTCCGATTCCTGAACACCTGTTCATTCTGGTGGGGAGGGGGAACTAATGCAATATGTGTCGTGTCAATCGCCCCAACAATATTGAAGATCTGTCCCATCGCATAGAATCCAGCCTTCACAGTGGCCAAATCTTCCACCTGGAGGAAACCTATAATGCTGCACATGTGTTTCACCAGGGCAGACAAAACTCTTGCCAGCATGATTGAGAACATTGGCTGTGACATTCCTGCTACCAAGTCCACTGTCACTTGGAAGAAACCAGTTGCCAGGAAGTGGAGCACTGATAGCACTTGCACAAGAGGGGGGATCCCAGTGGGATGACACATAGCAGATATAAGGTCAGGCTCCAATTGGGCACACAGCTCTGTGGCCCTTTCCAGTCTATAGGTGAGTATAATGTGCCTGTCCTCAATTGTAGCCAAGTCCACAAGGGGTCTGTACACAGGGGTTTGTCTCCTTCTCCTATTCATCTGCAGTGGTAGGTATCAAAGGAACACAAGAGTGAGTAGGCTGTCACAATTTGAACAATGAAACCACAACCTCAATGTACATAGCATTAATGTGATGGGACAGTGGGAATGGCGGAGTATGTGCTAATCTAGGCAGTGCTAACTTTGCATAAATCAGGCCCTTGAGGCCTGATTTATTTCTTGAGGGTAACTGTCCTGCAGTTGATTTTCCATCAGATTCCCCATCCGTCTGCTAGGAAGTCCACCCGCCCTATTTAGATGTTGGCGGTCCATAGATGAAAGACCATGGACCAGCCACCGCCACAAATCACCCCTTTCATTGATGCCACCATAGGCTAAAGCTGGTGGCGATTGTACTCCAGCCACTTTTACCGTTGAGCTTATCACGAAGTGCCTTCCCATCTATGCAACTGTGGCAGTTCAACTTCCACTCTTGAGCTGTCAGATTGCAAGGGATAAAAGGACGAAACTCACCTTTTTCCAAGCTTTCACATTTCCTGCCACCATGAACCTGGTCATACAAGTCCTGCCATTGCTAGTGATCCTGGACCAAGTTGAAAATCAACCCTGTCATCACCAGAACAGAAGATAAGTCACTGTTTAAAATATCCTCGGAATTATCACTGTACATTAGCACTGGACTCTAGCATGTTCAACAAATACTTGCAAGCAATAGCACAATGACCTGCAATGCATAAATGTGCAATGTTGTAGTTAGAAAAATGTTTTAAAACACACCTCAAGATATATGCAACACCCACCAATCTGGTACTAACTGCCTTCATGGCAATGGACACCTACATAGAGTGTCACAGCAATCTCAAATTGAAATGTGTCCATACAGGTGTGTGCGAAAATTTTCCCTAGACTGCCATATCATTTACATAAAGAGTATACCCAATAAGAACCACTTAAATCCATGATAATGTAGCAATTGCTCTACAAAATACTACAAGTGGGTGAACACAGAATGTACAATGTACTTCTAAACAGCAACCATGTCAGAGATTTATGAAGGTCACATGTCCCCTTGGTTTGTGCAATGTATGACAACATTAGACATCATTTAACTGTAATGTGGTATATTCCCTGTGTAATGTATATGTGCATATTATTGACATGTCATGTTAAAATAAACACACTCAAATTGTCCAGTCGCAATAACTGAAAAACATATTAAGTGTCCAGTAACATGATGAATGCTTGCACCAAGATTAACATGTCCATCACAAATGTGCAACACTGATGTATGTATTTAAAAAAGTATCTAAACTATACAACATGTGCTTGTCACTGTCACAAATGAGAGTAAGTGCATGGCATACACATTAACAGAAATAACATAATTAGCAAACAATTAGTAGCAAACCAAATATACGGCCAAGACCAAGGTATTCTCAAATTATTTTTTATTAAGAATAAGATAACATAACTTGTTTTAGATTTTTTTCCAACAATAAAGAGCAAAGGCTCTGGGCCATAAAGTCCAAAGTCTGGGTGGTATGCCCATAACTTGCCTCCTATTTGCAAGGCCCAAATAAACCTCCTCTGAAAGGGGCATATATGGGGTAGAGAGCAGGCACCGCAATTATGTTGCATGGGGGGGTCCTTGGATTTGGGAGGGGTGGGTTTGGATTTGGGAGAGATGGGTTTGGCTTTGGAAGTGGTGGGTTGGGATGTGGAAGGAGTGGGTTGGGATTTGGAAGGGGTCCCCAGATGTTTGGGTGGGGTGGTCTTCTGTTCAGGAGGGGTGGTCTAGGATGAGGAAGGGATCAGGGCCAGGGCAAACATCAGGTGTGCCTCAGGGAAACAGGGAGTTGGGATTGGGAGGTAGCCGGAGTGGCAGTGTCTGTTGTGCATGTGTCTATTGATGGTCTGGGTGCCTGAGGGTCTGGTGTATGTGGTGTATGTTTTGGTTTGTGTTTTTAAAGGTGATGACTTCCCTTTTAGGGGAGTGGCTATGTCCAACTGGGGAGGAGCAGCAAGAGGGAGAGCCGAGCTGATGTGGAGTCGCTTGTGGAGTCGCTTGTGACCACCACACTAGTCCCCTCACCCTCCGTGGCATTGGGTCTCTCGGTGTTGGTGGTGTTTGCACCAGGACCACAGTGTCCAGCTTCTTCCTTACTGATGTGGCCGCTGTCACTTTCGCCTTGACCAGATGATGCTTTAAAGCAGACACAACAGTTTGAGGGTATTTGGGGAAATCTATTTGTGCATGAACTTTGCTCACACAGCATTTGCCAAGTCTACATATTAAACCAGCTTCAAGACACTCAAACCTGGCTTCTTAATCATCAGTATTTCATGCTGGTAAGGAGAAAATCCACAAACCATTTGCTCACAGTCTAGAAATTCCCAATGCTAGCTGCAATATCATGTATATCTTTAGACTCTTATCCACTTTTATTTCTTTGCATGACAAATGGCTTCGACAGCATTAGTAAATACATAGGCCTGGACACATTCCTAAACCACTTCAGTACAGAGCAAAAACATTTCCACATATTCAAAAGAGACATGTTTTGGGCCTGATATTGACTCATCAAGATGGGATACTCTAACATAACATCTATGTGATGGAATCTTCCATCTGCAATTGTATTTTAAGTTTCACTTTTCTTACCATCATTGCTTTCTCATCTGGACATAACTAATGACACTTAAATGTCATTTGGAGGTACATGTAACTCGGTTACCAAAGATGACACAATCCTGTCTGTTTCAATCAAAACAATCTGGAATGAAAATTCATGTTGGTTGACACACACTTACATGCACCTTTTGGAAGCACTGAGGCTTCATGACAATCTGCGACTATTTACATGAAATGAATTAAATTTTGTTATTGAAACATATTTCTAACATATTTCAGATAAGGAATGATGTATTTGTACATGTGTCCATTTCTATTGGTGCAAATGCTCATGATCATATTTTCATTGCACCAACTTACCAATGTAAAGTCTGCAATATGAACTGTATCATAAGTGCTTACTATGCAATGTCATCAGGAACAGAGCCTACATTACCAACTCACATTTGTGAAGGACTATCACACCTGACCCAATCCTAAAATGGGACATGTTTGGTACAAATTCGCTTTATAACATGGATAAAACACATGGACCCCTTTTTTTGCATGCAGCCATGTGTCTGCTGAAAACAGTACTTGTATTGTGATGAGGAATCTAATGACACCCTTTAGCACAAAACAATACACCAAACACAGCATCAGACACCATCTGAAAAACGTTCACCTCCAAAAATCCTCATCTGCTTTTGATATGTGTCAACCGTCATGTTGATGCCAAACAGCATTGCTTCAAATAAAGTTAAACAACAAAATTAGCTATATATAATTCTCACCCACTTGATGCCACAGTTGGGACCTCAACTGCCCATAAATCTACGGGTAAGCCACAGCAAGGTCGCTGACCATTAGGGGCTAAGGGGGTGGCGCACGCACTTGCCTCATTGAGAGCCCTGGCTGAGCTGGACTTCTGCTGACTTCCTGGTCCAGAGTTGGAGGTCCTCCCACCTCTTCTGGCAATGCAGGCTGCACCACTTAAAGAGCCCTAGCATCTGCACCTTCTTTGCGGTGGACTTCCACAAACCTAGCTCGGGTGCTGATTTGTATGGATGAGAACAAAATACAACAAAAAATGTTTAGAGTCCTTTTGTTTGTCTGTAGTGCAGTGGCACAATTTTGTTGCATCTCTCACATGCATTCCCAGAACAGTCTTTACAGATTATTTACAAACATTTCAAAGTTCCTAAGAAGCACTAATTTATATGATCTGTGGATTAGCCTCTGCATTTTCTTTCTCTTCATTTTACCAATCCAAGACACAAACATCATCTAAGCCGGGGATAGGAATCCTTTCATGTAGTGAGGCACACTCCAGATTAGTCCAACTCACTGTGAGCTACTAAAAGCTGAACAACCTGTACGTTATTTGAACAGCTAAATTTTCCTCATGCCTAACCTTCTATGATTTGGATACTATAGTTTGCGCCACATACAGTGACCAAGGGCACGGACTGCCATGTGTTAGTGGGAGTATGGTTTTAGGTGATGTATGAACAAGTGTGTGTTTTAATGAGACATACCTACATGGCTGATTGATAGCCTGGGTCATTTAGAGGGACATCACAGGAAATACCTTTCCCCATACGTGGCACCATGACAAGCTTAAAACATGAAGATACTCCTATTTCAAAATATGGGCCGTACATTAACTTGACAGAACAGCATCAGACAACTCCATAACTTTAGAGATTGTACATGGACTTTACATTTCTTTCAGTTCAACCTGGGCTGTATTTTTCCACTTAAACTTGAGGTACAGTGCCTACTAGCCACTGGAAATAAGGTGCCTGCAGTTTGTCAAACATCGGATCGTGTGTAGCATGCACTGAAAACTCAGCTAATTCTTTCAGTTGACTTTTTCAATGCACAGATATTTGTACCATTCTCAAACAACACCCTATACTCTGCTAAATCACTCAGTTCACAACATACCAATCATAACAGTTCACTCATGAAGAAAAATAGACCAAATAGGCTGTGAACAAAGAGGGAGCAACTTGCTTTGGCAAACATTTCCCATTCAAATCTGTATCTTTTTCCTCTGGGTTCCAATACAGCTGGCTGTACAGGGAAAGGACCTCCCAGGTGAGGAGCTCCAACTCCTCATGGGAGAAGGCAGGGGCCCTGTGACTGGCTTTGCCCGGCGTCCTGGCTCCCAGAAGTTGGTAACAACAGCAAAAAAATGAGGCGGTCTTGTTGGCTGCAGTGTTAGGAGGCAAGTGAGTTTTTTTTCACTATGCTCAGATCATGTACACATGGTGTACATGATCTGAGATGGAAACAGACACAACCATTGGCTTTTGTGCGTAGTCGTCACACTTGTTAGCTTATGGAAGGGTCTGTTGTGGAGTGTTCCACCTACTACATGGTCAACTTACGTCGACAGCTGTTGAATAGTCAAAATCTTGACTGCAAGGTGAGGTACAAGCCATTTTAGGACATGTAGTTGTGTATGTTTTAATTGTTTGTGCGTCACCGGGGTGGCTACTTTGTATACATATCTTAGATATGTAAAACACTATTTTTGGCAAGATAGCACACATAAAACAGTGAACCATTACCATGTTTGACATCAATAGTGCCGCAGTGTATGTAATACTTCCATTGATGATCATTTTAAAATTAAAAAGAATAATGTGCAAATAATGCATTTCAAAAGTATAATTCACACATTATTTGTAAAAATGTTAGACAAGTAAAAAAATATCTATATGCAGTAGTATAGATTATTAAAAATTATGTTTACATATATGACACAATGAGATCACTAATCTAACCTAGACATGAGATGTGTGTTGATTGTGAAAATGTTGTGTGACAATTTTTATTCATAGTTTATTTTCCTTACATGCAGACATATGACCCCAGGCTTGGCTACAAGAATGCATCCTCAAGTCAGACCATTTCCAGACCTTGTCACCATGAAGGAACAGAATCAAAATGTTTAGATTAAATAGGCAAACTATACTGGATTTGTGTCACCAGCTGGAGCCAATCTCATGCCTCACACTAGGAACACAACAGCAATAACACCATTAATGAAACTCATGGCACTACTTCATTTTGTGGCTGCTGGATCTTTTCAATACACTCTGACAGTGTCTGAGAAAGGCATGTCACCGCCAACTTTCAGCTGTGTACTACAAGAAGTCAGTACTTCAATGATGAGAGACATGAACAGATTTGTGCAGTTTCCAAGAGCTCAGGATTTGGCCAGTATGATTTGGATGGCCTACCACATGTGGTTGGAGCAATGGATGGCACTCATATTGCCTTAGTGCCACCACCCACTAGCGAACAGGTCTACTGCAATCAGAAAAATTCCCATTCCATCAATGTGCAAATTATCTGTTAACCGGATTCGTACATCTCACGTGTATGTGCCCACCTTCCTGGGTCAACACATGATTCCTTTTGTTAGGCTTGGTATCCTTGGCGTGGTCTCCTCTAACTTTTTGCCTCTGTTTCCCAGGCTGTTGATGTGTGCTGGACTCTGTTTTTGCTGATTTCGCTACTCTGGGCACTTTGCCACTGCTATCCAGTGCTAAAGTGTAAGTGCACCTACACAAAATGTGCATGTAGTTGTTTCATCCATGATTGGCCTATTTGATTTACTGGTAAGTCCCGACAGCAGTGTACTAGAGGTGCCCAGGGCCTGAAAATCAGATGCTACTATTAGGCCTACAGCACTGGTTGTGCCACCCACCTTAGTAGCTCTGTAAACATGGCTCAGACCTGCCACTGCAGTGCCTGTGAGTGCAGTTTTAAACTGCCATTTCGACTTGGCAAGTGTACCCACTTTCCAGGCCTAAACCTTCCCTTTTCTGACCTGTAAGACACCCCTAAGGTAGGCCTTAGGTAGCCCATGGGCAGGGTGCAGTGTATGTTTGAGGTAGGACATATACTAATGTGTTTTATATGTCCTAACAGTGAAATACTGGCAAATTTGGTTTTCAATGTTGCAAAGCCTATCCCTCTCATAGTTTAACATGGGACCTGCCTGTAAATATGATTAAAGTGTAGATTCCCTTTTAGAGCGGATTAATGTGGAGTTTAGGGTCTCTGAACTCACAATTTAAAAATACATATTTTAGTAAAGTTGATTTTGAGATTGTGTGTTTGAAAATGCCACTTTTAGAAAGTGAGCATTTTCTTGCTTAAACCATTCTATGACTCTGTTTGTGGATTCCCTGTCTGGGTCAGTTTGACAGTTGGGCTGGTTGCACCTCTCTCTATACAGTGACACAAAGGGAGCTGGGGTGTAATTTGCATATTCTGGCGAGCCACCTGTGCTAGGAGGGAGAGGAGGAGTGGTCACTCACACCTGAAAGGGCTGTGCCTGCCCTCACACAATGCAGTCTCCAACCCCCTGGTGTGTGTCTGGGGCCTGGCCTGGGCAAGGCAGGATTTCACAAACAAGAGAGACTTTTCTTTGAAGTAAGCCTACTTCAAAGGGCAAAATGGGTATAAGAAGGGCACCCAAAACCACAGACTTGAGATCACTTCTGGAAATCAAGAGGAACCTCTGCCTGGAGAAGAGCTGAAGATCTGAGGAAGAAGAGCTGCCCTGCCTGTGACTGTGCTTTGTGGAGCTATCCTGCAGTTCCTGCTTCTTCCTGTGTAAGAGGACAAAGAATGGACTTTGTGTGCCTTCCTGCATGTGAAGAACTCTTCAAGAGCTTGTCCAGAGCTTGCCTCCTGTTGTTGAAGTTTCAGGTCCATCAAAGACTTCCCCTGCCAGCACCTGGACTCCCTGCTGAGAATCCTGCCCTGCCAAGTGGTGCCCTATTCAGTTCCTGGGGCCTTGACAGGTGAAGCTAGTAGACCAAGCCTGAAACTCCACGCACAGACCACTGTGCAGGAAAATTTCCGACACAACCTCTGATGGCAGCTGAAGAAACGACACGCCACCACCTCCGTGGCTAAAATCGACGCAGTGCTTGCAGCACAGCTGGGAGATTGACACATGCGGCTGGAGAAACTATGCGCTGCATTGCTGACGGAGGCAAGTGTTGTCACAACCCACACCGTGCGGTTTTATCACCGTGCAGCAAGATTTTCAACACAAACCTTACTGTGCCGTGGAAAAATGACGCAATGACTGCCCCGACCTGAGTGCTGCCTGGATCAACACATCGCTCCCTGTGGGGAGGAAAAACGGCACACGCCAATGCGACCAGAGAAGGAAAATGGCACACGAGCTTGCTTGGGGGTGAGAAATCATTGCACCGCTTACCATTTTTGACGCACACTCGCCCGTGTGTGTTATTTTAAAGCGACCCAGGTACTTTTCAATGCTAATAGTGTTTTATCTGTTTACCAAAGGATTTAAGACTCTTTTTGCTTTTTAATTAATAACTTAACTTGTGTATGGTGGATGTTTGTCATTTTGGTCCTTTTCTGTTTAGATAAATATTTGCTATTTTTCTAAACCTTTGTTGTGTCATTTTTTAGTGTCATTAAGTTACTGTGTCTGTCAGTACAAATACTTTACACCTAGCACTCTGAAGTTAAGCCTGCCTGCTCGTGCCAAGCTAACTAGGGAGTGAGCAGGGGTTAGCTGAGGGTGATTCATTTTTACCTTGACTAGAGTGAGGGTCCGTGCTTGGACAGGGGTTAACCTGGCTGCCAACCAAAGGCCCCATTTCTAACACCTTTGTACTACGGAATAGCACCATACCCCTGCAAATGTCAAAACTGGGACCTGAGAGGGCCTGGTTTGTTGGTAATTACAATATTACTTGAGAATCATTTGCTTAATCCTAATTTAGTAATGTATAATGGCGTGATGTGATTTTCATCTATCAATTTATTGCTTCCATGTAGGCGACTCAGCATATTCCAACTGACCGTAGTTGTTGGAACCGCTAAAGAATCCAACAATGGCAGGAAAAGTACACTTCAATGAGGCCAATGGCATAACATGGAGACCAGTGGAGGCGACTTTTGGTCTCCTTAAGGCTAGATTTAGGTGCCTGGACAAGACCAGGAGAGCCCTCCTCTACTCACATGATAAGGTATGCCAAATCACGGTTGCCTGCTCCATGCTGCACAATATTACCCTGTGACAGAACATCCCAATTATCGCAGCGGATGGAGTCCGCAAAGAGCCACTGGGTGAGGATGTCGAAATGCCAAGTGAAGATGACAATGGTGAAGAGAAAGGAATTGACCTACATCAAGATGTCATTGACCACTTCTTCCTCTGAGTGTAATTGTGCCCTTAAATATTGTGACATCCAATGTCAGAATTATTTGTGACCTAGGGAACATCCCAATCTGCAATAATAATTTGGTAAGAAAGGGCAGGACTCGTAGTAAAGTTAGACTTTTGCTCTAAGTTTAGACGTTTGGCTTAAGTTTAGACCAAAAGTCTAACTTTACTATGAGTAAAGTTAGACTTTAGGTCTAAACTTAGACTTTTGGTCTAAACTTGGACTTTTGGTGTAAGTTTACCTTTCTGACTCGGGCCCAAGGTATTTTGGTAACTGAAGTTTAAATACATATGTTTTGATAGGTGTCTGTAAACATTCTGAACAGCTAAGGGCAAGGACTCCATTTGTAATTAATGAGACATACATAGGTGTAACTTGCCAGTATCCACTCCACAAGGGATTCCTGGCAAGCCTTCAGGATATAGGATCTGCAAGATCTTTTCCTCCCAGGAAAAGAGTTATAATGGGGGGCTGGGAAAACCACCAACAGTCCTCTGGGCCTCTAGGTAATGCTTGGAGACCAGGGAATGGGCTCTCCCCCTCAGGTTGTTCCATCTCATTCTAATTGCCTCCTGTGTGTGCAGATTGTTAGCTACGACATTCACTCTGTTGGCTAATTTATCCCACATTTGCCTTTGCTGAGATATGGTAGAATGTTGTACTATTGCTCCAAACAATTGTGACTTTAGACTAATAATTGTATCCACTATGACTGTCAATTCTCCTCCAATAAAAAGTGGGTTCCTCCTCCCTGCCATTGTGATAAAATATATATATATATTAGTGTCCCTACAGTGATTTTAAAAATAATGAATAATGAGAATAGGAAGGCAAGACCATCTTCAAATTGGTGGTCAGCAGTGGAATGGCAAAGGATCATGGTCTGAAATGGAGTGTGTATTATATTGTGTTTTGCAGGTGTTCACAATTGTCCAATATGCATCAGGTGTGGGCTGCTTACATCCATCCAATAACTACAGCCATACGCCAATACTAAACGTGTCCAGCAATGGACTCCCGCCCTCATGGGAAAGTCGCTAGTACACCACCAGCACAACTGTGCTAAATATGGTCGGCTGAATGGCACCAACCTGACAACAACGGAGTTCTACTTGCCAGCAATGGAGTCCACCACTTCGGCTGCGGGTTACTGCTAGCGCAACGGAGTACACTCAGTCGACGTGGACAGTGGCTGAACAGCCATAGCTAAATATGGTAGTTGGAACACTGCCAGCTTGACAGAGTACTTGGGACCTCTGCCACGGTGGATTGGCAGTAAAGTCGTCAAGATCTAAATCAGGCCCAAAGTCCATAAATCCAATGGTAATTATGCAGAGTGATCCTTCTACCTCGAAATCCAACTGAAGAGTAACCAGGAGATAAACAACCCACTGGAAGAAGCCTGCTAGACAGGAACAGGAAGTTTCAGTGTCTTGGGCACTTCCTTCTTGTTGGAAAAAAATTAAAAAAGAAAAAGGTCTCACACTAAAAAACTATTTGAAAGGACTGTTAGAGTAGAAAATGCACTTGAAAAACATCTTTTCAAGTAGATTTAGCTGCAGAAAATCTGCTTGAGGTGCACCCATGGTCTGTAGCGGCAGTCAGAAGCTGCACTAGCAGGTGCAAAATCTCAAACACGCTCACAAGTGACCTGAGAGTATTGTGGCGCTTGCCAGCACACGGCAAAAATAATTCTTGCACATGCTAACAGGAAATACATTCTGCCACTCACTGGATGGTGGAATTTGGGAACTCTGTGATACTCCGCTTAGTGTGGAGTGTCCACATTCTGCAAACTCTGCAAGCAGAGTGAATTTTTCCACCTAGGCCTAATTTTTGGTTCTTTTTTTTATTTGTATCTTTGTTGGTGAGTGGCCTTTAGTTTAGACTGGTTTGGGGGGACCATATAGGATTGACTTTTTAAAAGGAAAATGTTTGCTCCTTTTGATAGTGGTCCGAGGGTTTAAATATGATTTTCTCTGTTTTCTTGTGTGGGTTTTGTAAACTTTGTACTTATTTATTTATCGTTTTATTGCAATGGTGTTCTACTGTTTGGGGCCTAGTCTGTCCTAAACTGGGCATTGGTGTATTTCTGATGTATTTCCCACATTCTCAATGTTGCTGTGACATCTGTTTTTTAAAAACCCTTTGTAGATCTTCCTTTTTCCCAGCTACTTTCTTCTTGTCCATCATATTTTTCATTGGTTTGAGTATATATGACATTGTTGATATTGTGGTTGAGAAATGTTTAAATTTAATTTCATTTTCTGACATATTGTTGTGAGTAAAGGGCAGGACAAGGCAACTGTCTTTGTTGTTCTCTAAGCCTCCTTCTTCGCTGGCCAGCACGCAGTGGCTATTTGTGTAGTCAGTGTGCATGTTTGCCATAGGCTGCCATGTGTTCATTTTTTCTCCACGCCTCCTTCTTTGCCACTATTTGTGGAGCCAGTGAGTGTGTGTGTGTTTTGTGCTCATTTTGTTTTTGTTTTCCATGCCTCCTTCTGCAGCAGCCATGTAGTGGGTAAGGTGATATTCATCAAGTTGTGCAGCCAGTGCATGCTTCAGTCATTTTATTCCACTTTTAAACCTAATTTTCTAGGAACATTGATAGAAGAGGCTACCACAATTATAATATTTTTTTCATTATGTATTTTTTGAGCTTGTGGCTGACTATACTGCAGGATTGCTGGGTTTTATTCATTTATTCAATTTTTGCCTGCCTCCCATAGACTCCCGATGGGTCCTCCAAGGGCACCAGCAATTATTGAATGTATTTTTTTTATATTTGCCTCCCTCCTGCTTCTTATAGATTTCCCATTGGCCCTGAAGCAGCACCATCAATTATTTAATGTATTTTTTCAATTTTTGCCTGCCTTCCCCTACCTCCTACATATTCCACGTTGGCCCTTGAGTGGCAGCAACAAGTATTTAATGTATTGTTTATGTATTTACCTGCCTCCCATAGAGTCCCCATGGACATTAGCGGGGGCACCAGCAAATATTTAATTTATTTACACATTTTGTGCCTGCCTTCCATATGGTCCCACCCTGTGGCTCTGGATGAACACTAGCAAATAATGTATTTTGTTTATTATTCTTACCCTGCACCCCCTATCTCTTATAGGGAGGTGTAGGGACACACTTTTCTGTGTAGTGTTGTTATGTGAAAAATAGTTTGTGCGTGTGTTTTGGTACACTATTATTGAGCATTTGAGATGATAATGATGATTTCACTTGTGTTGCATTGGTTGGATGTTAATTGCCCATATTTCACCGACATTTTTTATTTCTTTGCTTACAGGTGCACAAGACATGATGCACAGTACTGATATGGAGAGAAGTCTGCAAATTAGCTGCAAGAGATACCTGAGTCCTGACTTCAAAAGATGCAAGTACAGCCCTTTCACCCAGGCAAGCCAGCAGCAGGTCAGCACAGCAGAGCAGAAGTCCTTCAGAGCAACAGTCCTGTAGGGTGACAGTTCATTCAGCAAAACAGCAGTCAAAGTAGGGAAAGTAGAAGCAGGAGGAGAGATGGGAGAGGAATTGAAAACCAACCATGTTTAGATATAACATTTGGTCACATCATTTGCATTGTGTTTCAGTTTGAAAACTGGTAAAGATAATAAAATTGTGCTATTCCAGAGTACATTCTCAAGGAGAGTTTTTATAAGAAGACGCACCAGATAACAATGCAATTACATATAGATAACCTTTTCCCCAGATTATAATACATACTAATTACAAACAATTATAGAATGTGCTCCTTGTACATTATATTCCTTTGTGGGTCACTGTGCAGATGAAACAACATTAAGGAAGTGTGAAGAAAGAAGTGCACTAAGGTAGGTACATAAGTTGGAAAAGTGTATTTATTCAAAGGAGCCCATGTTCGTAGCCTCAACTGACTGCTGAGAAAGCAGTAGAAGAACCCCATTGGTTGTAATCATGAAAACAAAATGCAATTAAAAAAATACATACTTAATCACAAATCATGCATGCAATAACAATGATTTTGCATGCTAATGTGAAAGTGAACAACACTTGGCAACAGCTCACGTACAAACGAGGGGAAACTGCCTTACATTCTTTGTATACAAGATGCAAGAACAAAGAGCATTATCACATCATCTCCACCCTTTAAATAAAAAAAAAACCACTGCATGAAAAAATATTTAACCCTAGCCGGATGACTCACACTGCGAGCTGGTCTACCCTGAACCAACTCCACATTTTTCCCTTTATCATTTACTGCAGGTGTTAAAAGATCATTAGGCGATCTTACAAAACTTTCCCCCACACTCACAACCTTGTGAGATGAACTGGAGCCAGGGTCAAGATCATTTGCATCCATCCATCAAGAACCATCAAGATGAGTGAATAGACCTGTTTCAACCAAAATGTCAGCTTGTACTTCACAGATGTCTCTTGCTCCACCACCCTTTGCCATAAACTAAAACAGCACCTTTGGACATCTTGACAATTTTAACAGGGGACTTGACATCAATCAATGTCTTCATAATGGTGGAGGTGATGTGCATACCACTGTCAGTGATCATAAAAGAGGGCAGACCTTTTGACTTTTTTTCAAAAGCCTAATCACAAACAATGGTGTGGGAGAACTGACACATTCAAAATATACCCATTTAGATTAATAACCAACCTACACTAAGAGGAATCTTTTTTAGATAGCAATATGTCAAAAGGGCCAGCAAAATCTAAAGCAACCTTTACCCAAGGATTCTCAGGTAGTTGAGTGACATGCAAATGCTACTCACATTATTTCCACTGCTTGTTGGAATGAAGAAAAACACTGCATGCATCTGTCATCTTCACCACCTGAAAGTCCATGTAGGGCCACAGTGTTGCTTCATGTTCTTGCATGTGGCACTGACACCCAGGTGACCTTCATGAGTAAGGCAAATCGTGGTATCAATGTAACAGGCAGGATACACAAATGATTACACATGAGCAGGCCATCATCGACAGATAACTCTTCAGAGTTTTTAACAAAGGGTTTGAGATCAACATCCACATACCTCTCTTGTGGCCAACCCTTGTTGATAAAACCAACAACCCTTCTTAACTCAGAGGCAGACTCAAGAGCTTCCAATCATACTGCTTTGGAAACTGCTCTTTTGTTGTTTAACATTTCATCAACAAAAGCTACAGCAATCTCTACATCTTCCTCACCCTCCATCACATAATCAGAAGGCCAGGATATCCTGGACAATTAGTCTGCTATACCGCTTTTCCCACCAGGGATGCACTTGACAGTGAAAAACACTTCCTGAAGATGTGCTAATAGTCTAACCAGTCTAGACAATTCCTTACCAGTACCACTCCCATCTAACTTACATATGAGTATTTTGTGGTCAGTAAATATCTCAAATTTAGAGCCCTATAAAAATGTTTTGAATTTCTCCACCACTCAACATCAAACAAGAGCCTCGCACTCATTTGTGGAATAGCTGGATCACATAAGCATATCCCTCAATAAATCTTGAATAATACTAAAAACGAGCAAAGTGAGTTGTTGTATTTGCGTGGAGAAGCCTCTAGGATGGTTTGCATCAGGGATACTTTTGACTTAATGCCCTCAGGAGTTACATGTTGGTGTCCTAAATAGTCTAACTCCTGAACAACAAATTTCAATTTATCTGTCCGAGTTTGACTTCCATGTATCTTAAGATTTTCAACATACTCTCAAGAATAGTGTTATGTTGCTTCAGAGATTTTACAAACATTAGTACATCATCCTGTAAAGCCTGGGCCCCAGCTACCTCACTCAGGATGATATCCATACATCTCTGAAACACACTAGCAGCTGAGGCCAGACCGAAAGGAAGACATAGAAATGTAAACACCCCAACTGTCATGACAAAAGTGGTTAGCTCTTGGGACTCTTCAGTAAGAGGAATTTTGTGGTATGCTGAGTGCAAGTCGATACATGTGAAAAATATGGCCTTTCAAACACTTGCCAACATATCTTGAATCTTGAGTAGTGCGTGGCAATCAACCACTATATTTATTTCAGGGTGTGAAAGTACACAGACATCCTGAGCTCCCCAGACCTTTTCTGTATAATAACAATGGGACTGACCCATTCCTCAAACTCAGTAGAACAGGTTCCACTTTATGACCAATGGAGACAGCACAAACCTTAATCTGATTTGTTGTTCAAAACTTTTATTTGACCCAATCTCATCCTTAAACACTTCTAGAAATTTCTTACCATTAATGGAGCCACCCTAATGACTCACATTTGGATGAGTGACCAAGAGAGAAAGAAAACCAGTGGCCAAACAATTGTTCACCAAAGGCAACTTTGTTTGTAGATTGGCAACAAAAGAGTAAATAGCCATTATGGGTGTTTCTTTCCCAGAAATTAGCAAGATACTTCTGCCCAGGCATGTCAAGGAATCTATAAAGTGACCTAGGAGATCAATATCCTGCTCCCACAAGTCATTGGGAGAACTATCATGTTGTTCTAAGGCAAAATGTCCATGCCAATGGCTGGAGAAACACAATTCGGAGATAATGGTGAGTGAAGCACCTGGATTAGCCATCATATTGATTGTGTAACTTCCAATGTGGACCTCACATTATGACCCTTTAATCTGAGTAGCCAAGGTAGACACAGCTGATGCATTTTCTTGATAATCTCCTTGAACAATATTGGGATCCCCAGGGCCCACAATGGGCTTGGAGAAGAAGGAGTGAGTGGCCATCCCTCCTTTATCCCATATTTAAATTTACAAAATGGCAGCCATGTGTACAAAAGTAGGTTGGATAATGTTATCAGAGATGTCATTGGTGATGTTTTCAGTGATGTCATTTGAGATGTCACCAGTGATGTCATAAATGATGTTCAGAGGTGGGCTTCCTGGAACAGAGTAAATGAGTAAGCCCCAGGAGGAGGTGTGAGGATATTTAAAGGCTCCGAAAAGGGGACTGCATGGCCCCCTCCTTATAATTTCAGTCCCAGCAATTTACATTGGCTTAGGGGGATGCGTAACTACTTGACCCGTTTCGTCTATGCTTATGATTTCAGCCCGAGGGATGAGTTCCCCGGGGCATAACAAGGCTCAGTGATGGGGGGGCTGCACACACCCTCATCTTATTTAATGTCTTTGTCTCCACAGGTGGGATCACCGTGGCTGCAATCTGCTTGCAATCTTCCCTTACTTATGTTACCTGACCCCACAGGGATGGAATCCCCAGGGTCCAAATTGGCCTTGGGGAAGAAGGCGTGAGTGAGCCCCCTTCCCTAGCCCATATTTAAATTTAAAAAATTGCAGCCCCTGTGTTCTTTTTTTAGGACCGCCCTATTACGAGTTACTCAAGCAGGACTTCCAAAAGTCAGCCAAAAGCGCAAGACGTTAGACCTGTGGAGGGTGGGAAAAAAGAGGTCTGACCACGAGCACCGACAGCCCGTCGACCAACCACTGACCGTATTACCCGTCAAAATTCGAAGTGGCGTTTCAGCCATGGCAGTCTTCCAAAGGCGGTCTGAACCATGGTGGTTTGCGGTCACCACAGTAATACAGAACGCCAGGTTGGTTGGATTTGAAAACAGCACAATTGACACACAGTGTCACACACAACACACCTGCAAAGCACACTAAAAAAAACCACTCCTTCAGACCACAATCCTTTGCATCTACAACACAACACACTGTAGTCAGAGTGCACAATAGAATTTTTTTTTCTTTTTTTCTCACATCACATACCACACCCTTCACACTTTTTTGTCCAGTCACATCAATTTGCACTTTCCAACTTAACAAACTCACCATCACCTGGTAAATTCAATCCTTTCCCTTAGCTTAGCACCAACATGTAACCCCAGAAAAATCCCTGTAACACTGAGGATGAGTTAAGAGTCATGGTGGTTGAAATCATACGAGTAGAGCCATAACAATTTGGAGCACAAGTCCAGCACACTACTTCCACCAGAAAAATGAGGCAAAGGATAGTCGACAGAGTGAATTCTGTAGGCACCTCCCCACGCACAAGAGACAACATCAGAAAGAGGTGGAACAACCTCAGGGGGATGGTCTATTCCATGCCATCCAGGCACCAGCTGCAGGTCAAGAAGACTCACTGTGCTCCCCCAAGTCCTCCATTCCAACTCAAATCCTGGGAGGAGAAGGTCTTAGCAATCCTGCATCCTGAGGACTTGACAAGAATACCTGGGGGAGTGGAATTGGGTAAGTCACATCACTAAAATATCTCACAAAAATGTATTGTCATGCATGCTCACTGCTCACCTTTGGCTACTTTCACTGTCACCCACTCACCAGCCCAATGTCCAGCTGTCCATAGACTGCTGTCTGCAACATTGTCTCAAATTTGAACTAGACTCACCTGGAGGAACAATAGCTGTATATATTGTGTGTTGGACAGGGATTGATAGCACTACAATTAATAGCAGGCACTGTTCTACAATTCTAAAAACCAGAATAGCGTAACATACTCAAAATTGTCTTATTTGGCAAATCCATAGAGACGTGTACCCACCTGAAAGGATGACATTTGTATAGTGTGTGGGAAGTACAGGCACTGATATCACCCTTACCTCACACTTCCAGCTCATGTTTATCAATTAAAGTTTGGTCTGATACCTTCTCTTCTATGCCCAAGCGCTATTTTTCTAACTCAGTTAGTTCTCTTAAGAGTTTAATATCAGACACTTTCAAGCCTTTATATTGCTCTGTTTATTTGTTGCCCGTGGCTTTGTTGGTTGATTTTTTTACCTTCCTTGACCTTGAGCAGTTTTAGCTTCCAAATTAATTTAAACAACTCGATTATCATTTGGCTGTAATGGAAACAAGTTTCAGAACAGAAGGGTAAGCCCAGTGAAAGAATTTGTGTTTTTTACTTCACTCAGTGTGATCAATTGAGACTGATCCATTTGTATTACGTCCTCCTCCATGCTTTCTGCAGAGCTATTATTTTGCTTTGTGAGTTGGCTAAACTGCTTAAGCCTCCTCCCTTTCTTCCTTTGTGCCTTTGATTCCAGGGTCTTTGTGTTTGACATCTGTCCTGCTTTAAAAAATCCAGCTCCTCAACAATGGTCACCTTTACCATGAGGCCTACCATCACTACACTGCTGATGGGGCTACTTAATGAATCTTCTTGAAACTTTCCCAAACAAAGAGCTCTTCTCTGCCTATTTGTTTGTGCATCTAAAGCTTTGGGATGACCCATCAAGTGGGGGTGGAGAAAAGGGGGAGGTCCAGAATGCATTTTCCCGCATTCATTTTCCATAGGAACTTGAGACACAGTTACAGCCCAAATGGCTGAATTGATTTAAACCAAACTGGTCGGAAGCCAGATCTTAGTCCAGAAAGATTGCTTTTTGTGATTTGGTGTAAATTGACTCAGTAATGTTTGAATAGTTAAGCCTCTAAAACTTTGGAGTTTCCATGGAGCCAACAAATCTCTTTCTGAGATCTGATTGGCTGCCACCACATCGACAAGGATGTTGAAGCAGCCATCTTAGAACTCGGGGCACAGAGCTAGATTTGGACATGTGGGTGGTGACCGGCTATTACTTAATTTCTCACTACAACTGATTTTCCCTAAGCATGCTGATTTGATAATTATGAACTGAAATATTTAACTTCTGTGAAAGTCCACCTTAAACATGAGCAAAATTGTGCAAGTGACATAACTGTCAAAATACTCTATATGGGACGCAACTTACTCTAATGGCACCCATATGTGTGATTTAAAACATTAGGAAGGGGCTCACAAGCAGCTTTAGGGCACTGCAGATAGAGTCTATTTGAATATTGGTAAAATATGAGATATAACAATTACATCAACTTATATATTTCAGTGGTAAAAGGAAAACCATATTTTTGTTATTACAAAAGGAGGACAATCGTACCTAACATGCCTGGATAGGTGAAAGAAGTGCAACATCAGAAATCTATTAATTTATTTACATGCTTAAGAACCATCTTGTCACACAAATATGGTGTCAATGTCAACTGATGTAATTAGTGGAGCAAATTAAAGATGCATCTTAAATTGCAGATTTGTTGATTTACAATTCCAAAATAAATTATTTGTTACTTGCACAGAGAGATACAAACACACTGAGAGACAAGGACAGATGGACACAATCTGCAAAACATAGAGAGAGACATTGGCATGGCAACACACAAACACACATGTGCTAGGAGACATGGGCACTGTGAAACAGCCACACTGGCAGTAGGGATGAGATGTTGCGGCTTTCAGTGAAACAGCACACCATTACCTTGCAGAAACCCCCATTATGAAACAAGACTGTACCAACAGCAGAACAGCACAATGCAAAAAACAAGGCAGCTTAAATCACATGATGGTCCTGAAAAGGGGCTGTGTTTTATTTTGAATAGGGAGATAAATACTAGATCAATCGAAAGATTTATAGATTACCATACCACCCAATCCGGACTAATTTTCAACATGTGTATTAGTTAGACATGGTGTAATGGAAGTAATGAATACGAAAAGGTACATAAATGGATACTGAGTAAAGACATTAGGCAGCAGAATACAGAAAATGAATTATATATTTTCAGTTCAAAAAAGTGCATTCATAAACGGTTTCAAGCGTGCAACCCTATCGTCTTTCAAAATCTAAACTTCTTTCTATTTTTCCACCTAGTCATTGAGAGATTAGCTGTGCATTTGTGGAATCAAAAGGCACACGAGCTCCAAAGAACAAGTGTAATTCATACAAGAACATTTAAGCGCCCTAGGCGTTAAGTGAGGCTTGCTGCTTTTCAACTGTGTCTGAAATTCCCTGCCGCAATTGTTAATTGTTTCAAACTTAGTCGGCAGTCGGTCGACTGGGGCACTTTCCATTGCATACTTTATTTTCGAGAAAATCATGCAGTAAACAACAATCATCATTAACCGAAAATAATCTATAACACCGAACTAATTACTGAGTTCCGGAGCAGAGCGCTTACCACCATAAAGTGCTTCAGTTCCTTATCATACTATACACATGCAATTACAATGCAATGCAATAGAAGTTGAATGTTAAGAAGTGCACCAATTCATTGTTAACTGGCTGTCTGAGCATACGGGATAACTAGATTTAATAAAAAATGCTTCTGCGAAATTCAAGGGTTTTGTTTCTAGGAATGACCTTGTGTACAGATCAATACAGCAGATAATTTAATAGTAAATTAACAGCACTGTGTACAGAGGCGCACAAGTTACTTTAATTTCGAGATGGTGCCTATATTATTATCAATTTAAGTTATAACTAGAGCTTTAGAATTTTTAATGTTTGAATAGATGATTAGAACCGGCAAATTAGGCATTTAAATTATTACTATAACTGTTTGTGTGGCATAAATTGGGCTTGCATATAAAGATTAAAGTTTCCCTAATAACAGCTAAGCTTTAACCTTTATTTTTTATTTTTTATGTATGTCATATATTTACATATATATTTTTTATCAGTAAACATAACTAAGGTTACAGGGACGTTATGGTTAGGCTCACATTGTAAACGTGCAAAACCATAGAAATTCACCTTATCTTAACTAAGTATAACTTGTGCCCCGCCATGCACAGTCTTTTCATCAAATATTTTACTGCAACTATTACACTGATGTCATGAGTGCTGTAATTTGTGTGGTAGTTAGCAGTGCATGGCGAGGGTGCAATTATAGTTACGTCAGGGTGCAAGTTATGGTTATCTGAGATAACTCTAACTAGGACAGGTGAATTTCTATATTTTTGTATGTTTTAAATGTGAGCCTAACTATAAAGTCCCTATAACCATTGTTTTTTTAAGTGGATTTCTATTTTTTTATGAGTTCTATTTCCTAACTACAACATCCCTGTAACCTTTGTTTTTTTCAGTGTATTTATATGATTTTTTAAACGTAAAGTAATTTTCATTACTAGACGTTAATCCAATCACCGCTGTGCATGGCCTTTGGCCGTACGCCATACCGCTACAACCACCCATCCTTGAGCCACGCACAGCCCGAACAACCCAATCCTGAGAGAGAGAGAGAGAGAGAGAGAGAGGGGAAGAGAGAGAGAGAAAGTGAGGGATTGAGTGAGAGAGAGCGATTTAGGCTTTGATGAATGATGTACTTAGAATGAGATATTTTAGGACTAATTGAAAAGACAGGTGAATTTGTCAATTAAAACAAGTGAAATCTCCTTTCATTATGAACCTTTGACGTTGAAAACAAATTAAAATAGGGAAATTACCACAATCACACCTGGACTAGAACCTTTTACTTTCAGTGTAAGGGTCTGAGACTTTAACTATAATGCCACAGGCTTGCTGTGCTCTCTCCAGACATGCCTCTGACAGTGTTGGAGTGTGACTTTTAGAATTAATATTAACATGAAAAGCTTGCAATATAATGTGTAGTGAAACTGCATAGAAGATGGGTTAATGTAGAACGAATGCACGCATTTGAAATGTGCCCACAGGGAGTGGCCACCAATGTATACAGTGATTAATGAAACTGACTAATAATGAATTAACAATGTACTAATGTATGATTTTGTATAAGCATTAAGAGTTATGTATTAGGGTTTTGCCAGACTAATCACTAGGCCGTAATTACCAAGGGTCTGGGCCTAGCTGCCTGGTCTCATATTAACTGTGTTTTCTAACGTGCAATGTGCTGCATTCCTGAAGGACACAAAGCTGTACTTTTCCAGAAGCTAGAGATATGTGTGTAGCTGTAGTAAATTCTTTCTCATGGGACCGACTTGCTCAAGGAGACATTCTTGCCAAATGCAACAGTGTAATTTGCAGCTGGTGCAAGGTTGCATGGACTAGGAGAAGACAATGGAACTACTGACTTGAGCGACAAGTGTAACTTTTCCTACCTGACATTCCACCCGATGAAGACGTCAATCACAGGAGCCAATCAACTGCAAGAGAACTGTCTTAGGTGAAAATTCTAGTAAGGTGTGTGACGGATTATTGGACAGAGATAATGATGCACCACATATTGCCCAATGGGAAATTAGAGACTTGTTCGACAGCTTTGATATAACGGCGTGACCCGAGTAGAAATCAGAAATTTTGAAGCCATTCTTGAAGCCATTACTTTGCCACTCTTGAAGCCATTCTTTGCTATTCTGAGAGACTTTGCCTTTGGCTGTCTGATACTTTAAACCATCCTCATCTTACCCCCTTGTCCGATATGCACTTCTCCTCCTTATGAGGGAAGAGCTTTTCTTGCTATGCTCTACTGAGACTTGCCTATTCTATCCTTGCTGATGGCGAATCGACTGATGTCCTGAGGACGAAGACTGACGCTGTTTGCTGACTCATTCGGATGGGCAACTAGCTGATGAAATTGTAATTCTCTGTTTGCCTTTTCTTTCTAGGTACCAACTGCTCTTTTGATAGCGACCATGGTTAGATGTTTTCCAAATTCATGTTGCCAAATTGTTTTGCATGAAGCCCAACATGCTGATGCTAATTTGAGGTTAAGTAAGGAGTTCACTAATACCGAATGCAAATAGACAAAGGACTGAATTCTTGCTTTGTTGAATAATGTACTAATGATACTGTGCTAAAGTTGATTCATGTTAATGCTGTGCTTTGTTCTAATGTTCATGATCTTTGCTTTGATAAAGTTTTGCTCGAGTTGCCAAATTATAGTGGTTTTGATGTGCTTGCTATTGTTGACACGAATAAACATGATATTAGATTGTAACTAATAGGGAATAAATATCCTAACTCTTACTAGATTTGTTGTGGTTATTCATGGCTGAAAGGTCATGGTGCGTTCACTGTATTGATTTATATTAACGGTATTGATTGCCTCAATTGATTAGTTATTGTGCATATTGATTGAGGTTATTGATCTATTGATTGTGATGCCAAAAGATACCTCGTTCTGGGAAGTCCCCAAACGTGGTCAAAAGGTGCATTGGCCTAGACGTGTCTCCTTGTAACTTTACTTATCAAGGTTCTGACGCGTTACCAACAGTCAACCCAAAAATTTTGATAGGGAGGACATGTGAATGTTCCATCATTAGGAAGGTTTAACAGTCAAAACACTAGTAAATAAATAGACACACTGCTATGAGATAATAAGATTTGAAACTTTAACTTATCGAAGTCATTGCACGGAGAGACCATTGCAATGACTATCTCTCTCTCTCTTCCAGATACGCATATTTGTGCGCTGGGAAACAGATGAAAACTTCACTTTCTGCAAGTGAGAGCTGTTAACAACTCTCACTTGCAGAAAATGGAGTGTTTGCTCTGACTAGGCAGGAGTTGCCAAAGCTCCTGCCAAGCCAGTGCAAGCAGCTTTGTCCCAGGGACAGAGGTGGCGGTCACCAGAGCATCTATTGCGCCTTGAGGAGCTGTCGGAGTCCGAAAACAGACCCTTCTCACTATTTTATTAATGCTCCCAAGAGTTAGCGGTCCCCAGGGCTGTGGGGGAGGGGGGTCAGCGGCCTTCCCGGATCTATTTTGCAAATCACCCCTGGAAGGTGGTGGTCCCCAGGGCTGCGTAGGGGGCGAGTGCCCCCCATCCAGTTTGAAAATTGCCCCGGGGATGTCCCTCTGGGACAGGCCACCCTGGGGCTTCTAAAAAACAAGCTTGATAGCCTAGACTTGTCTGCCAACACTTCCTGGTTGTAGTGTTGGCAGTCAATCAGAGCTGTGCATTTCCCTGCACAAGCTTGCCATTATTTGCAAAGTTGTCTTGAAGTCATCGCAGCAAGAGATTTCCAAATGTGTTTTTCCTTTAATATCTCCAAAACTACTGGATGGATTTACACCAAATAAGCAACAGCATTATCAACATACTGAAAGCTAGCTTGCTGCCAAATATGGAGTAAATCAGTCCAGCTGTTCAGGCTGTGGTCGTGTCTAAAGATCCTATCGAAATTAAATTAACATGGGAAACACAACTTTTATGACCACCCCAAAACTTTCTCTGCGCAACAAGAATCACCGGGGCACTTTTCTTGAAAAAGTTTGTGAAGATTCGTCAAAAGGTGCCAAAGTTATAGGCAAGTCAAAAAACGCCTTTTCTACAGAAACATGGTCCTAACTATAACTACTTAGTAGCAATAGGTTATGTATATATATATATATATATATATATATATATATATATATATATATATATATATATATGCATTTTTTTTGTAAATTTGTAAGATTTTATATTCTATTTCCTAACTATAGCATCCCTGTAACCTTTGTTTTTTTCAGTGAATATCTAGGTTTTTTTTTAACGTTAAGTAAGATGCCTATCGCAATGCAGAGTGGGGGGCTTGATGAAGGGCCTGGCCTGTCATTGTGCTGCCCCCATTCAAGCTTGCTGCTCCTGCTCCTGCCCCCGCTCCTCCTTGCCATCCATTGTTCAAGTTAGTGCCCCTGCTCCCTCATTGCAGCCTTGTGTGGGCATTGATCTGCCACTGCCCTTCCCGCCTGCCCTGAACAGTTAGTTTGCTGCCCCATCCACCTCCTCCCTACTCTCTGTTGTCCAAGTCCATCCACCAGCCCCCTCCCTCTTGCCCTGCCTGTGACAACGTGCTGCTACTGTCCTCCATTTAGCTTGATATCCCTGCCCACTCCTTCTGTCCTTTGTTGCCCAATTCTATATCCCATAATTGCCCTCCTGCTTTGCTTGGTGGCCCTAGCCTCCTTCTCTTCCTCTCCGATGTCTGTGTGCATGCCCGACTCCCTATTTTTGCCCACCATGTACCATAGACCTGACTCTTCTCCTCCTACCTACTCTGATTATTCTGTTGAGCTGCAACTGCCCCTCCTACCTGCCTAGCATGGTCAGATGGCTGCTACCTGTCCTTGCCACCACTACCCTTCCTGTCCCAATTCCATGCCCTTAGGCCCTCCCTCCCGTCCTCAATGGTTCATTTCGATGCCACTTCATTCTGCTTTCCATCCTCTGTTGTGCTGCAACTGCTCCTCCTGCCTGCCCTGCGTGGTCTGTTGTGAAGCCCCTTCCCTGCCCTCTCTTGTCCGTATCCAGCCCCTACACCTACCTTCTGTACTCCATGGTCCTCCATAGTCCTGTGTGCATGCCCCAGCCTGCTCCCTCTTGCCCACCATGGCTGTTGGCTGTTGTACTGGCACTACCTCTCCTGCTTGCCATGCATGGTATTCTGTGTTCCCACAGCCCCTCCCACCTGCCCTGTATGGTCAGCTTGCTTCCCATGACCCCCCACCTATCCTCCATTGTCTGAATGTGCACCATTATAGTCTCAGTGATGCCCTCTAGAGTGTGTTGTGCTCCCAGTGCCCATCCCGCCTGCCCTCCAGGGTCAGTTTGCTGCTCCTGCCCTATTGCCCCCTGCACTCTGTTTTCCATGTGCAGGCCCATATCTCCTCCCTCCTGCCTTGTCTGGTCCATTGTTGTGTCCCTGCCCCCTCTCTCCTGCCCTTCATAGTCCGTTATGCTGCAACTGTCCCTCCAGTCTGTCCGCTATGGTCAGCTTGCTGCCCTTGCCTCTCTCCTATCTGCTCTCTGATGTCTATATGAATGGCCCTTTCCCATCCCTATTGCTTTCCATGGTCTGTTGTGCTGTACTACCATCCCGCTTGCACTGTGTGGTGTAATGTGCTGCTGCAACCCCTGATAGCTGTCCTGTAAGGCCAGTTTGTTACCCCTGCCCATCTCCCTCCTGCCCTCTGTTATCCAAGTCCATGTCCCTACCCCATTACTCCTGCCCTCTATGATCCAGTGGACCATACTTGCCAACATTTAGAACTTGGTAAGGGGGAGGTTTTGAAAAAGAAACCCGTGGATTGATTTTCCCCATTGAATTACTTTGAAAAAGGGGAAATTGTAGGCAGGAGACAGATAAAAGAAAGCCTGATTGGGTTTAAAAACTTTAGGTGTCTCCTGCCTGAATCAGGTCTGTTGACATGTATGGTTGTATTGTCACTGCCTCTTCCTTCTGCCCTCAATGGTCTGTTATATTGCCACAGCCTAACTTGTCTAGCCTGCATGGTTGGGTTGTTGCACCTGACCCTCTTTCCCCTGCCGTCCCTCCCGCCTACCCATCATGGTCAACTTGTTACCTCTGCACCCTCCTCCTGGCCCTCAGTTATCTGAGCCTGTGCCCCTGCCCTCTGCCCACCACAGAATTCAAGAGGGCTAATATTCTATATTTATTACAAAAGTATGGCATGCCTGACGTCATCTTGATGAAATCAAAACTGTAATACCTAAAGCATTTCCTTTAGAAATTATAAAAATGTGAGGGTCTTATTCCCTGAGAAATTATTTTTAGTGTTTTAAAAAATTAAAATGAGGACATATTGTCTGAGTTCCCAAATAGTGATAACGCATTATTAAATGTTTTGCTATCTTTATGCTTTTTATCCAGTTAATCACTTGATTATATTTTTCTCTTAGGAGAGAGGATGAGGTATTATGGCCAGAGCTGCAGACTTTGCAACTGGGGAAACAGGTTCAAGTTTCAGCATCAGCTCGACATCCTGTGTTTCTGTGGAAATTTCTTAATGTCCCTATCCCTAAAAACAAAATGAATGCATCCTTGTGTAAATGATGCTCATGTAAAGCACTCCAGTACCTTCGGGTCAAGTCTGCACAATCTAAAACTGCAACAAAAACAAATAAGTGCACACTTCTGTCATTTTGCTATACTTGGACTATATTTGGGTGATATTTGTGCTGCATTTGGCTCTTTATACTCTGGTGGCCATCTTGGGAGACTTATTTGTTATGAAGCTCCCTAATCTCCTCATTTACTGCAGTATCCTTATTAGAAAATTATTTCAAGTTTGGCTTCTATTCCATCAAGATGGCGTTCAGATATGTCAAACGTTTGGCATCAATTCAGAATGTTAGCACTCTGGTTGCTCATTAGAACAATGCAAGCTGTTGATCACGAGAGAGTTAACTGGCTTACAGCTGCTGGTGTTGAAAGTGCATGTTTCAGTCTGCATGTCAGAATGTTTTACTGAAAAAGAATAGGAAGATATTTTGAAAACTAACTTAAAGCATGTCCTATTTTTTTTTCTACAGCACTAACCATAATTTATATGTCAACATGGACCCCCTTGTTTTGTATCTTTCTCAATTAAATGTTTTAAGTTTTACCGGTTTGATACAATCAAGATGGCTTCAGGTGTGTCACAATTTTTTCAGAAGAAGGACTGTTAGAACTCTTATTGTTCTTTATAACAGTCTGGGAGGCTGCAGTAGAATACAAAGGAATCATCTTTCAGACTGCTCCTGTTGGAATCTTATGTTTTACTGAGAATGTCAGACTTCATTCTCATATGGCTGAGAAAGATAGTGTGAATTTATAGAAAATATGGATTCACTGACATAATATCGAAACCATAAATAGTATGATACCATAATATTCTGTCAAACATATTGATCACAAAAATATTGTTTTTCTATACATATAAAGGTAAGTACAAACATATTGAAAAAAGTATCATTTTACAATAATATTGAAAAAATATATACAATAATATTGTTTTTAATATACATATGTATATATACATTATATATCTATATATAAATATATATAGACAGAGAGTTACAAATAGTAAATATTACATATTTAAACTTATAACATTTATATAATGTTATTTAAATATGTTTAAAGAATATTTTAAGATATATATAAACATATACTTATTTTGTGCCAAACCTTTTTTTGGCTATTTAGGGTAGTCTGCACTTAGGCCCCCATAGCATTTTGCCCACATAAGCTATCCATGCCAATTTTGCATCCTGTTTTCAACATCCTGGGAATTATACAGGTACCCAGAGTTTATGGGTTCTCCTGGAGGAGACCAAGAAATTAGCCAAAATGCAGCTAGAATTTGGGTTTGTGGGAAAAAATGGGGAAAAGCGCTGCAGAGGAAAGCATATGTTTTTTCCCTGCAAAAGAAAAACACATTTTTCAACACAGTTTTGACATTTTACTGGGACATTCCCCACTTTTACTATTTTTTGTACTTTCAACCTCCTTCCAGTTAGTGACAGAATTAAGTGTGAAACCAATAGTGGGTCCCAGACAGCTAAACATTGCTAAAAAGGAGGAAACATTCTGAATTCAGTAAGAGGTCATTTGTGTAGATCCTTCAAAGTTTTCCTATAGAAAGTAACTGTTGAAATATACAAATATTGAAAATGAGTTGAGAAAAACAGCCATTTCTGAATATTTTCTTCTGTAACTTTTTTCAGCTATGGCAGATTTCTTAAAGCAATATCCTGTTACATCTGCTGGACCAGTCTGCTTGCAGGGATATATAAGGCTTGTAGGTTCACCAAAAACTCAAGGTACTCAGAGCCATTAAAGGAGCTACACCTTGTAATGGGTTTTCATTGTATACAGGGTATACAGCAGTTCATTTTGTAAAATATAAAGAGTGAAAAATAGGTATCAAGGAAACCTATGTATTTCCCAAATGGGCGCAAGTTGTGAAGTTTAGAAGCCATGGTTATTTGCACATCTCTGAATTTGGAGGTTCCCATACTAACATGTGAAATACAGGGCATTTCTCAAAATTACTTCTTTCCTACACACTGTATTACATTTGTAAAGCACAAATGAAGAGAAAGACAACCGGCAATAACAACTGTTCTTCTATTCTGTGTTCCCCCAAGTCTCCTGATAAAAATGGCACCTCACTTGTGTGGGTAGGCCTAGTGCCCATGACGGGAAACACCCTAAAACACAACATAGAAACATCACATTTTTCCACTGAAAACTGATGTGTTTTTTGCATGCCTAGCTGTGGATTTTGGGCTGTAGCTCAGCCAGCCCTTAAGGAAACCTATCAAACCGGTACATTGTTTAAAACTAGACACCTAGGAGAATCCATGATATGGTGATTTGTGAGGCTCTCACCACGTTCTGTTCCCAGAATACTTTGCAATCCTCAAAATTTGGCTTAAAGAATACTTTTCCTCACATTTCAGCAATGGAAAGTTCTGTATTCTTAAGAGAGCCACAAGCTTCCTTCCACCCAGCATTATTCCAAGTCTCCTGAAAAAAATGGTACCTCACTTGTGTGGGTAGACCTAGTGCCCATGGAAGGAAACACCCCAAAATACAACTTGGACACATCACATTTTTACACTGAACCCTTGTGCGTTTTTTGTAACATGACGAGTTGTAGGTTTTGGGCTCTAGCTCAGACGACATCTAGGGAAACCTACAGAACCTGTACATTTTCTAAACCTAGACACCTAGGGAAATCCAGGATGGGGGTGGCTTGGAGGGCTCTCCCTGGATTATATCGCCCAGAATCCTTTGCAAATCTCAACATTTAGCTAAAAACACTTTTTCCTCATATTTCAGTGCTGCAAATGTCTAGTATCTGAGGGGAGCCACAAATGTCCTTCCACCCAGCATTCCCCCAAGTCATCCAATAAAAACGGTACCTCATTTGTGTGGTTAGGCCTAATACCCATGGCAAGAAACACCCTAAAATACAACTTGGCACATTTTTACACTGAAAACTCGTGCATTTTTTGCATCATGACGAGTTGTAGATTTTGGGCTCTAGCTCAGACGGCATCCAGGGAAACCTACTGAACCTGTGCATTTATTTAACCTAGACACCTAGAGAAATCCAGGATGGGGGGTGACTTGTGGGGCTCTCACTGGGTTCTGTCACCCAGAATCCTTTGCAAACCTCAACATTTAGCAAAAACACTTTTTCCTCATATTTAGGTGCTTCAAACTTCTAGAATCTGAGGGGAGCCACACACGTCCTTCTACCCAGCATTCTCCCAAGTCTCCGCATAAAAATTGTATCTCACTTGTGTGGTTAAGCCTAATGCCCACGACAGGAAATGCCCCAAAACCAAACTTGGACACATCACATTTTTCCAATCAAAATGGAGGTGTTTTTTGCAAAGTGCCTAGCTGTGAATTTTGACCTAGCAAACCTATACATTTATGAAAGATAGAAACCTAGAGGAATACAGAATGGGGTGGCTTGTGAGGCTCTCACCATATTCTGTCTTCCAGAATCCTTTGCAAACCTCAACATTTGTCTAAAAAACACTTTTCCTCACATTTCAACAATGCAAAGTTTTGGAATCTAAGGGGAGCCACCCATCATTTCCGCAAGTCTCCCAAAAAACTGGTAGTGCACTTGGATGAACAGGCCTAGTGCCCGCGACAGGGAAGAGCCCAAAACACAACATGGATACATCAAAATGATCCATTACAAAACGACCTGTTTTTGCAAGAGGGGCACCTGCATTTTTGGTCCTGGGCTCAGCAGACATCTATGGAAACCTATCAAACCCAGGCATTTCTAAAGACTAGACACCCGAGGGAGTCCAAGGAGGTGTGACTTGCGTAGATCCTCCAGCATCGTCTTACCCAGAATCCCCTGCAAACCCTAAATGTATCTAAAAATCACATTTTCCTCACATTTCCGTGTGGGATCACTGTACTGCCACAAATTGCCTACCACACGATAAAAATTATACCTCAATTGTGTAGGTGGGCCAAGTGCCTTTGACAGGGAAGGGCCAAAAACATTTAGAAATTGTAGGAGAACCAAAACAGGGTCACAAGGGCAGCTTTATTTCAAACATTTTTAGGCTGACTCTGCTCTGGGCACCACACAAGTGGGGCAGAATTTTTATCGGTATAGATGTGGCACTGGGTTCTAGGTTCTATCATAAAAATGTAGGGAAAATGTGTGATTTCAAGTAAAGATGGAGGTTTGCAGGGCATTGTGGGAAAGGAAATGGTGTGGGGTGCATGTGAAGCGCACCACCCTGGACTCACCCAGTTGTTTCATTTTCAGATGTCTCTAAGGGGGTCATTACGACCTTGGCGGGCGGCGGTAACCGCCGTGCAGCCACCAATGCGGCCGCACTCACGCGGCCCCCATTATGACATTCCCGCTGGGCCGGCGGGAATGAGGCCGCAACATAGGAGCCAGCTCCTAATGGAGCCGGCGGTGTTGCGCCCGAGCGACGGGTGCAGTTGCACCCGTCGCGCTTCTCACTGTCTGCTATGCAGACAGTGAAAAGCTGGCCGGGGCCCTGTTAGGGGGCCCCTGCACTGCCCATGCCAGTGGCATGGGCAGTGCAGGGGCCCCCATGGGCCCCATGACACCCCTTACCGCCAGCCTCTTCCTGGCGGTGCAAACCGCCTGAAACAGGCTGGCAGTAGGGGGTTCATAATCCCCAGGGCAGCGCTGCCCTGGCGGATTATCACCGCCGGGGGGCGCCGCGGTCGTAATAAGGGCCTCCGTACCGCCAGCCTGTTGGCGGTACGGACGCCACATTACCCCGGGCGGTCTCTGACCGCCAGGGTCGTAATGACCACCTAAGTCTGGTAGGTTTTTCTATCACCATTCCATCTGGGACAATATTGGGAGTTAGCCAAGCTCTCTTGGCCCATATGTAAATTCAAAGCCCAAAAGAGTCAACTGTCCTCTTGCTTGTCTTTGGGATGACATGCTTTAGTTTGCAAGGGAGCTGAAAGAAACCCCCTTCAGTTTGGTGGCGGGCATATCTATGCCCATAGTGGTTAACAGCCCACACCCCTCTATTTATTAATAATTCCCTGGCATCTAGTTGGCTTTCTGCCCCCCAGGGGGTGGATCAGGAGTAATGACCCTATCTGACCCCCAGTGGGCTGAGAGACTTTGTCTCCATCCATTTGGGGTGGGGGTATCGCAATAACCCCACCTTCTTTTAAAAAACAAAAATCTTCCCAGATGCACCTGACAGAAAGAGGCCGATCTTCCCTGAAAGTGGGCAATAACGACCAAAAGGAATGCCCTCCCAAAGGGTAATGACCCTTGCCCATGGGGCCGCCACCCCATACAAAAAGCATGCCTAATCAAAATAATCCCTGGTGTCTAGTGGCTTCTGCTCCCCTTGGGGGCAGACTGCCATAATAAAAATAGGCTCATCTACCCCCTATGAGGGCAGAAATTGCCAAAATTATTGTCCCTCCTAACAGGGAGCAACCTTTGGCCAAGGGGACACACACACTGTCAGGAAAATCTCGGTTTCTCCAGCTCCCCCTCCCCAGGTTTTGGGGGTTCTTCGAAGTTGGTGACACATGCACAAGCTGCAGACTTCGTTATGGAGAATTTCCAGGAAGTGGAGGGCTCTCAAAAAGGAGGCCACTGACAGTCAAGGTTGCAGCTCTAGTGTTGCAGCTGGAGGAGCTTTTGTGGACAGCTGAGTGATGTGAAGGGTGCGCGCAGCCTCTGAAGCGGAGGAGATTTTGAAAGACAGAAGCCTTTCTGTAAAAGTCGTGCATTTGTTTTCCTGAATCAATAGTTGCAGTCATGCAAGTACTCTGAAAGAGAGAGAATGCATTCTTAAGAGTTCTAGTTTCAAGCCATAGAATCCTTTACTTCCTAGAACATTTGTTTTAGTGATAAGAAAATAGTAAAGAGCAGGAAGAACAGTATTTACAAGAACATTAGTTTTCTGTCATAATAAAAACAATGAAGAGCAGTTATTCCTAAAGCATTCATTTAGTCCTGAGAAAACAGCATAGAGAAGGAAGAACAGTTACTTCAAGAACACTTTTCTGTCATATGCAAAAGGTGAAGAGCAGTAATTTCTAGAACATACATCTTAGTCATGAGAAAACTGTAAAGAACAGGAAAAGCAGCATTTTCAAGAACATTTGTTTTAGTCATGAGGAAACTGTGGCAAGCAGGAAGAGCAGTTATTTCAAGAACATTCATTTTCTGTCATGTGAAAATTGTGAAGTACGGGTTTTCTCCTACAATACTTGTTTTCAATCAAATCCAGTGTGCTGAAGAAGTGGAAAGGAATATGAAAACAGAAGGTGTATAATCTCATACCCAAAACTCCACAATGAACATTTCATTGCAATTTTTACCATTAATTGAAAAAACACAGAAGAGACACTAACGCCTCTCTACACTGGGGTAGGTCACACTAAAAGTTACCTTTTATAAAGAAAAGATTAACCCTGTTAAAAGGAATAGAGAAAGTAGGAATTAGTGAGAGAGAGTATTAATATTTTGCTTTATCTTATAGCTCGAGTAACATAACCACTGAGTCCTCAAAATCAACAGGGGAAGTGATAGACAAGCGCAGAGTAGAGGATGTGGCAGTCTCTTCTTTAATCCCCAAGCCCTTTCCCCTCTAACAGTTTTTTAGTCTTCAGATAAGAATATAATTGTGGACTGAGAACTTTAGAGAGACATTGGGTTCAAGGCGTCAGTCTGCTGAAGATTTGCAAAAGATACCGCTCATGACACACACACACACACACACACACACAACATAGGGCCAGATGTAGCAAAGGGTTTTACCCATTCTATGTCTATGGGAAAATGTGTTCGTACATATGGCCCATAATCCCTAATGCCTAGTGGTTTCTGTAGATGGGCCTTATAAAAATATGCCAATCTCCCCCCAATGGGGGGCAGAAATGGCCAGAATGAATGCCCCCCAAAGAGAAGTGACCAATGCCCCCCCTCCCCGAAACAAAAAACAGGCCCACTCAAAATAATCCCTGGTGCCTAGAGGTTTCTGCCCCCCTTGAGGGCAGATGGGCCTCCTATAAATAGGCTGATCTGCTTTTGGGGGCAGAAATGGCCAAAATTAATGTCCCACAAAGGGAAGCGACCCTTGTCCAAGGGGCCGACCCTCCCAAACAAAGCACACACACACAACATAATCCCTGGTGCCTAGTTATTTCTGCTCCCCTTAGGGGCAGATGGGCTTAGCAAAAATTGGCCCATCTGCCCCCAAGGGACAGAATATTGCCAATTTAATATACATAGAAAGTAAAGAATAAAAATAATACGTTCTTCAAAAAATATCTTAAAAATAACATACATTTCTATACGTAAAAAATATGACATTAAATACACAAATGCATAACAGTAATATCTATTTAAACAATATTAACAAAACTATTACATTTTAGAAATTATGAATATACTGTTCCCACTACAGTCTGTGCAACAGTAGTGACAGCATTATACTGCAGAGGGGTCAAATTTACTATTCTCACTCCAGTCTGTGCAATAGTAGGGAAAGTGTTGGACTCAGGAGGGGTAAATTGTGTAATTCCCACTCTAGTCTGTACAACCGTAAGGTAAGCATTGGACTCATTAGGGGTGAAATGTACTATTCCCACTCCAGTTAGTGCAACAGTCGGGAAAGCATTGGACTCAGGAGGGGTAAAGTTTACCATTCCAACTGCAGTTGGTGCAGCATAAGGGAAGGCATTAGACTTGTGAGGGGTAAAATTTACTATTCCCACTGCAGTTAGTGCAACAATAGGGAAAGCATTAGCCAGCAGAGGGGTAAAATTTGCTATTCCTACTCCAGTTGGTGCAACAGTAGGGAAAGTATTCCACTTCAAATGCATACCATATTTTAATGCATGTATTAATTGAATAAAAAAATCTAAACTATTAATATATAAAAATTGCATAAAAACAATTAAACAATTTACATAATAATACATTTGTTTAATAATGAATATCAAATAAAAATGCTATTAATTAATTATTTAATTGAATTCCCACTCTATACTCCCACATACCTAGCAGCCCAGATTTAAATGATGATTAAAATTAAAAAATTATGACACAATTAAAAAACTAAGGGCCTGATTACTAGTTTGGTGGTCCATGCACCGCCATGGCAGTGTTCCGACTGCCACTGGTTTGGCGGTTGGACCATCGTATTACGATGCTGGTGGTCCCATAGTGAAAAGACCACTGTGGTCCTGCCAGCTGTGGTCCACCAGGCACCTCAAACCACTGCGGTGGCAAGACAGGCCAAACAGGCCAATGGAGCCAGTGTTTCTGCCGGACACATTATGATGTTGCACACTGCCTACTTGGTGATCCAACCCCCACATCCCGGATGGCGGAAATGGAAAGCACAAAGGAAGCAACTCACCTGCAGGCAGCGTTAAACATCCTGTACCACCGTGGAGCCCATCACACACGTCCTGCCCCTGCTCATTGATGAAGCCCAAAATCCACGCTGCCGTGGACACAGCCAATGGTAAGAACACACACCTACCTGTGTCATTAAGCTCAACAACAGATCGTCGCACCGTCATCCACATGATATGGGGCTCTCACCATGGGCACTAAGTACGCTTGTCATTGTGTCCACAGTCGGAGTCATTCACAAAGAATGACACAATCTGAACCACCTCCTTTGGGCAGGCCACTGACTGCACTGCCACATTCCAAAAAACACATGCATGCCCTTCTCAGACACAGGGACGGTGAAGTATACAGAACTTATGTCACACAGCAGCAACTCCACAGTAACATCATATCTACCAATTTAACTAACACCCTCACATTCTTCACATGCTTTGAACTGACATTGAAGACACATGTGTAATGGATGTCACATGGAAAACAAATACCCCTTCCATGAAATATCCCTGTAATGGACCCACTCATCACCCACATTGCAACACAATGGGAGGTCAATTGGATGCACAATAGTTTGTGAAACAAATATCTAAAGCTCACAATGCAAATAATACCTACACAGTAAGGATGGCGGCATCAGGAGCACTCATGGAAGGATGCTGCACTGGGACATATTTTACTTTGCACATGCCCCTAAAACACCATTTGCATAGGCACTGGCTCTTCATGTACCTCAGGGACAAGCAATATTTGAGCCAAGTGACATGCCTATTTGCCAAATGTGTAAGTGTTGGTCAAGAAAACACATACAACAGCAGAAGCATGGGCCATACAACTCGATGAAGTAGCTGCAAGGTACACACATCAAAATGGACACATGGTTAGTCAAATGCAAAGGATGGTAGCACAATTGAACACCCTTCATGTGTGTACAAACAAAACTCTAGCTCCCACACATGAGACGAATGACCAATCCATTTCAGGGGAACAAATCTAACACCATACATGCTGACTTCAGCCAACACAAAATGAAATACTTACCCTAGCAAATTTAACACAATGCAATGACACCCCAATTGGATTAACACTCATACATCCATATAGTGACATCTACCCATGTCTTGGATGAAACCAGCACGGCCCACAAAGTCAGATATTGCAAACAACAGCAAATGGATCAGCAATCAGGGTGAAATACACACAACTGTAGGAATACAACACAAGTTACTCACGAACAACATGAAGGTAGAAAAGTAATGGCAGGACAAATGAGTACCCAACAAAACAAAAACTTGAGCTTGTTCAATTCAACTGCTGAAGAGTAAAGGCCATTGGCTAGTCTGCATGAGTCCAAGCACATTACTGTGTCCAACCTTGACTCCAATTACTGCCAGGGAACCTCCACAGGAAGGGGCATCAAGTAGGCAGGTGGGCACCTCAGGAATCGTCCTTGGGTAGGTGGGGGTCGGATTTGGGGTGGGAGAGTTTGGGGGGGCTTTTCCTTCAAAGGAATGGGCTTCTTTTTGGGGGAGGGGTATGGGTGCTTGCAGGGGGGGCTGGTGTGACATAGGAGGACTTAAATGTTAAAGGTACGGGTGGGGATGTGTGTGGGGGCCTCTGGTTTTGGGAGTGGGTTTGGAGGAAACAGGGAAAAGGGCAAAGTCAAAAAGGAAACTCTTCTTGGGAAAACCAGCAGGATTATCAGAGGGGCTGGGGATTTGGAGATTGAGGGAGTGGTGAACTTGTATCTAGGGGTACAGGCCTTGGGTGTGTACGTGTGTGAGGTATACTTGTGTTTGGGTGGGTTCTGCTGCATGTGTGAGTGTGGTCATTCACGTGTCTTGGGGGCCACGGGGTGGAAGTGCTAGCTGATGTGGAAGTGGTGATGTCTATGTGCCTTTTGGGGTGGTGTCTGTGGGGATGTTGGATGTTGTGGATGTCTACGTGTGTGTTAGGGTGGTGTCTGCGTATGGTGGATGTGGTAAATGTGTCTGTGTATGGTTGGGTGGTGGATGTGGTTATGGCTGATATAGTAGATGTGCCTGTGGGTTTTGTGCTGGTATCTAGGGGTATGGTGTCTGAGGTGTGTGGATCTGTGGGTTGTGAGCTGTTGTCTTGGTGTATGGCGGGTGTGATGGATGTGTCACTGGGTGTTGTGGTAGTGTATGTGGGTAAAGGGAATGTGGCTTCTGGGTCGGTGGGGATAGTGCGATTGGCTGTGGAAATGGTGGCTGATGTGGTATCTGTGGGTGAATGTTGAATACCTGCATGCCGGTTTGTCTTGTGGTATTTGTGTCAATGTGTGCTGCTTGTGTGTGTTGGGGTGGGTGTATGAAAATATGTCTGTCTGCTTGAGACAGGTGGGGGAGTAGGAATAGGGAATTTGGATTGGAAAGATGGAAGTGGAGGGGGAGCTTTATGGGTGGCTCCTGTCTGTGGCACCACATTAGATGTAGCCCCATTGCATATGTTCAATACCAAACACAAGTTGGCATGCACATATATGTGAGGAAATACAGAGATCAACCACATTATATCAAAAGAGAAAGGGGCACATGCCAACATGTCAGCACAAGGAATGCTGACAATAGTGATGGGCCAAAGGTCACTGGACATTCCCCATTTACTAAGGGAAAGGTTTTATCTGTAGCTGCACCCAAAGAACAATGTATACTATGTCACATGTATGATGGCCACCTTCAAATGCCAGACAGTAGTGAGGCACCAGCACTTGTCACACACTGAAAACAAGTGGCCTCTAGGGGGAAGATGCCAATTTACTCACATGGCTGATGACAGTGATCCATTTAGACCCACTACAATGACAACCATTACTTGATTGATCAATATACACAACCATGTGTTGTCCCTGGAGAGCAATATTTTGTGGATTGTACTAAGTTGTGCCCTAGGTCCCTGGCCTAATAGGAAAGGCACATTAGTATGTACCGAATTACATATCGCCACAAACATTTACTCATCTTGTGGGTCACACATGGGCCATCCTCAATGGTCAGGGGGAGATGTCAGAACCTAACACATTCACTTAGCTATGTGACAGGTAGGAATACACCCTGTGCTCACCTCCTTGTGGCTGCTGTGGTCCCCTCAATGCCCATCAAGGTCCGGGTATGCCACTGCCAGAATGTAGACCATGCTCCAACGTGGGCAGGCCATGCTCCAACGTGAGCCCCACCCACGTTGGGAGGACAGCCCCAGCTGAGCCTACAGGATCTTTTGGAACCTTTTCATCAGGTTCTCCCACCTGTTGCAACGGTGGGCGTCAGCCAGTTATGGACCCTCAGGGTCCGCCCCTTCCAGGCAAGAGTTCTCCAAATCTCCTTCTTCTGATGGGTGTTTACCTGTATGGATGCAAGAGACAAATCACGCAAATACAAATGCTAATTTTTATCCAAATGGTTGTGTCACACACGTCTAAAACAACAAGCACAAAATGAGCAATTTGTAAACGGACCACAAGTGTAAGGCACACATGCCAATAAATACAGGAACATCATTACACACTTTTGGATTAATTTGCAGACTAACCCACTACCCTGCTCATGGCCTACAATGACTTATCAAGACGACTGACATCAGGTAGCCCATGCTCCAGCAACATGTACTGTGACAGGAGCCACAATGAAACACTACACACCAATGTGGCTTCTGACGGTTAAATTCCTTAGGTCTGACTGGACAATACACTCTGCAAAATTGCCTTAATGCACACAGTCCCTACAGGCAACTACTACAGTACAGTGTTCGTCCTTACACTTGAGTGACTATGAAAGATTTGGCATGGTGGGTATGGAAAGTGTCTTCCCTGTGCATGTGTGGACATGTGGAATACCAAATGCAGACTCATTCCACTTCAGGGTGAGCTTCTGTGGTATATACCTGTAACACAGAACACTCATTTGAACATATGTTTCTAACCTACGGAGATGGCATCCAACATACAAAGGTATGTATTGTAAAATTTCTGCTATGTTACCAAGCCACTGAATCACATGACATGGCCGCCCAGGAATCAGCACACTGTCTGCACTGTGGGTCTGTCATTTGTGCATTAATCTTGTACAGGGCAAATATGACTTCTGTGAAGGTGACAAGAGAGCTGTAGGAGTAAGGGACCTGTCATGAGTCAAAGACACACATTGACCATGATGCAAAACTAGTTCTGGGATTTACCTCATAACCCATTCCTAATCTAGTCAATGGACTGAGGCATACAGGGCAAGTTTTGCCACTAGAGCCTCATATTGTACACTGACAGGATCTGCAATTCTACAGGGTGTGGGCTAAATGCCACAGTTGCAAAGCCACAGTGACTCTCCCACAGACTGGACTATGTCCCATACTGGGAGATACAGGCCCTGGTCTCTGCAGGCTGAGCATACAGCACTTACATTACACTCACATGTCTACCACTTCCATGCATGCCAGTACAACATGTGGCCATCAGCAATCTGACTTGTGGCTTGTGTGGCAACCTCAAGGCCGCAGTGAGTCATGATATGCCTTCCAGGCAGCAGTTTGGCAAGCCCAGATGTGGAGGGAAAGATCTGTGACACAATTCACATTGCTTAGAAAATCCTCAAATGACTCAGACAAAATGCATACACAGCTCATGCTGAAATGCACATACATGTTGTCTAGCATTTACAACCATCATAAACAAAGAAATGTCATTGGATGGCAGTAAAGTATCCTTGACTAGTTTAGTGCATCCAACACAAGGAGGAACTAGGGCCCCAAAAAACATCACACAACACAATGTGAATGAACACAACATATGCAACGGTGCAGGGGAGCGACATGCTTCAGGCAGGTGCCCATTTTTTTTTTTAAATCTTTGCTTCCTGCTCCCCTCGGCCCCTGCCGCTGCGTCCCCGCGGCTGCGCCCCTCTTCCTCCTCTTCAGTTCTCTTTTTCCCGCTGCTGCATCCCTGCGGGCCCGCCCCCCTGCTCTCCCATTCGCTGCTCCCCTCCCTCCTCCCTGCTGCCACTCCCTCTCACCTCCACTCTTATGGCAGCCGCGGCACGGTGAGGAGAGCGACCCTTGACCCTGCTTCAGGCAGGTCACTCACCTGCACCGCTGCCTCCACTCTAGGTGCCCGTTTAAAAAAAAATCTTTGCTTCCTGCTCCCCTCGGCCCCTGCCGCTGCGTCCCCGTGTCCCCGCCCCCTCCCTCCTCTTCAGTTCTCTTTTTCCCGCCGCTGCGTCCCTGCGGCCTGCCCCCCCTGCTCTCCCATTCGCTGCTCCCCTCCCTCCTCCCTGCTGCCACTCCCTCCCACCTCCCCTCTTATGGCAGCCGCCGCACAGGCGCACCGCTGGCACGCCAAAGGCGCCCCTATGGCAAGCCCGTCTGCGTCCGTCCGGGCCCAGACCACGCCCAGCGCCAGTCCTCCTGCTCCACACACCCCGCACTACCAATCACCGCTACACAGCCTACGACCTCCACGCCCTCAATCCAGGATGCTCCTCCATCTGTTTCCAGTCCACTCCGAAGCACACTAAAGGACCCTTCTCCTGCAGAGCCTGCAACTTCACCTGCACCCGATACAGAGCCCTAGACAACCACCTCAGCTGCTTTCTGCTCAACACCCGCTCCATCTACAAGCATGCATTCAAACTCTGGGACCTACTGACCTCATCATCACCTGATGTTGCATTTCTCACCGAAATCTGGATGAATTTGGCCTCGGAACCAGACGTAGCCATAGCCATACCTGAAGGCTACAAGATCACTAGAAGAGACCGCACCAACAAACCAGGAGGAGGAATCGCCATAGTCCACAAAAGCACCATCAGAGTCTCCACCAGCTCCCACGACACCATCAACTCCGCCGAGCACCTCCATTTCAAAATCCACGTCAACGCCAACACCACCCTCAGAGGAACACTGGTATACAAACTCTGGGGCCCCTGACCTCCCTTTTGCGACGACATCGCCGACATCATCAGCACTCAAGCCCTTGCTTCACCTGACTACATCCTCCTCGGCGACCTGAACTTCCACCTAGAAAACAACAACGATATCAACACCACCAACCTACTCGCCAACCTCGCCAACCTCGGCCTCCAGCAACTCGTCACATCGCCCCCCCACACCGCAGGACACACACTTGACCCCATCTTCTCAGCCAGCAACCACTCTCCTTCAGCCACACCACAGAACTCCACTGGACCAACCATCGCTGCATCCATTTCTCCTTCCAGAAGCCGGTCACTCACCACCTCACCACTCAACCCCCCTGCCGCTATTGGAACAGAATCTCAACAGAACAGCTGATCTCCACCCTCGCCCAGCCACCTCCTCCCAGGACCTGGGACCCCAACTCGGCCGCCACCAACCTGCATCAATGGTTAGACGACTGCGCCAACACCCTCACACCACTCAAACAGCCCTCGGACATCCACCACAGATCCAAGGCCAGCTGGTTCACCCTTGACCTACAGGCCTCCAAACAGGAATGCCGAGGAATGGAGAAGACCTGGCGTCTTGTACCTACCAAATCCAACCACATCGCCCTCAAGACTGCCATCCGCAAACATCACCAGCTGATCCGCACCACCAAAAGAATCTACTACAAAAGCCGCATAGACACCAACGCTCACAACAACAGAGAGCTCTTCGGCATCATCAAAGAACTCTCCAACCCCAGGCCCTGCTCCTACGTGCCCCCGCCATCACAGGAGCTCTGCAACTCCCTTGCCACTTATTTCCGTTGAATGATCAAAGACATCCACAACAGCTTCAAACCCCAGACCCACCAGCCAACCACAGACAGCCACAAACCCAACACACCAAGCAACATCAACCCTCTATACGCCCGGACCTACGTCAACAATGAAGACACCATCAACACCACGGCCTCCATCCACTGCGGCTCCCCCTCGGGCCCCTGCCCACACCAGATCTTCAACAAAGCCAGCGACATCATCGCCCCCCACCTCTGCACCATCATCAACAGCTCCTTCGAGACAGGCACCTTCCCAGAGATCTGGAAACACGCCGATGTCAACTCCCTGTTAAAGAAACCCAAGGCGGACCCAGATGACCCCAAAAACTACCAGCCCATTTCCCTCCTCCCCTTCCCAGCCAAGGTCATTGAGAAAATCTATCCCACTTCCTGGAGGACAGCAAAGCGCTAGATACCTCCCAATCCGGATTTTGCAAGAACCACAGCACTGAGAACGCACTCATTGCTGCTGCAGATGACATCAGGACCATGCTCGACGAAGGCGAAACCGCACCGCTCATCCTCCTGGAACTCTCTGCAGCCCTCGACACTGTTTGTCACCACACCCTTCGAACACTCCTCCACAATGCCTGGATCCGCGGCAAGGCCCTCGACTGGATCTCTTCATTCCTCTCCGGCAGAACCCAGAGAGTCCGCCTCCCGTCTTACCTGTCTGAATCCTCCAAAACTATCTGTGGCGTCCCCCAGGGATCCTCCCTCAGCCCAACACTTTTCAATGTTTACATGGCTCCTCTCGCCAACATCGCACGATCCCACCACATCAACATAGTATCCGACACAGATGATACCCAGCTGATCATCTCCTTCACGAAAGACCCTACAACCACAAGAAACAACCTCCACAATGTACTTCACGCCATAGCCAACTGGATGTAATCAAGCCACCTCAAGTTAAAGACAGACAAAACAGAGATCATCTTTGGCAGCAACCCCTCCGCTTGGAACGACTCCTGGTGGCCTACATCCCTAGGAGCCGCACCCACACCCACCACCCAAGTACGAAACCTGGGAATCATCTTGGACTCAGCAATCAGCATGACTCAGCAGGTCAACGCAGTCTCCTCTTCCTGCTACAACACCCTTTGCATGCTCTGCAATATTTTCAAGTGGATTCTCATCGAAACCAGAAAGACAGTGACCCACACCCTGGTCAGCAGCCAACTGGACCACGGCAACGCACACTATGCAGGAACCACGGGCAAAACGAAAATGTAACGTATCCTCCAAAATGCCTCCGCCCTACTCATCCTCGATGTCCCACGCTGTGACAACATCTCTGCCCACCTCAGAGACCTACACTGGCTACCTGTATCGAAGAGGATTACCTTCAAACTACTCACCCACGCACACAAAGCCCTCCACAACAGAGGTCCGGCCTACCGCAATGACAGACTCACCTTACAAACTCCCGTCCGCCAGCTCCGCTCCGCCAGCCTCGCCCTCCCCTCCGTCCCACGCATTCGCCGCACCACCCCCGGAGGCAGATCCTTCTCTCACCTCGCCGCCAAGACCTGGAACTCCCTACCACTCCACCTACACCAGACCCAGGACCTCCTGACTTTCAGGAAACGCCTCAAAACATGGCTATTCAACCAGTAGCTCCCCCCACCAGCGCCTTGTGACCCTGATGGGTGAGTAGCGCGCTTTACAAATTACGTGATCGATTGATTGATAGTACTGGTCTCCAATACCTGCACAATGTACATCCTATTGATGCCACACAGACTGCAACAACAGGCACACAAGAAGTCTAACTGGCACACAGGGGCACCTTGTAGAGTGTGAGGAGGGAAAGGGTTGTGTTGAACAGAGTCAGTTGTGCCTATGAAGTACTTACCTGACAGGGGAAGGACCTTGCTCACAAGTCTCTCAGGCTCCTCTGGAGAGAAGACAGGGGCCCTTTCACCAGCTGGATGTGGCATGATCACTCCCAGAGGAGGCACACTGCAGCTAAAGTGGTGGAGGTGTTGCTGACAGCAGTGTCAGGAGTCAAGTGACTGATTTTGTACAACGCAGTGTACAAGTACGCCATGTATGCAGTCATCACCGCCGACGGACACAGCCATTGGTTTGCAATGCCACACGCAACAACTTTAGCCTATGGCTGTGTCTGCTGAGGTTGGAACCACTTACTATGCAGATAACTTCTGCTGGTGGCTGTGGGCGGTTCCTGATGTCCAGTCGAGTAGGTCAGGCATCCGCCATTTTAGTGGCTTGAAAGACTATGGGGGTTATTACAACTTTGGAGGAGGTGTTAATCCGTCCCAAAAGTGACGCTAAAGTGACGGATATACTACCAGCCGTATTACGAGTTCCATAGGATATAATGGACTTGTAATACGGCTGGTGGTATATCCGTCACTTTACCGTCACTTTTGGGACGGATTAACACCTCCTCCAAAGTTGTAATAACCCCCTATATGTGGCCGTGGTATATGTGTCACAAAAACAATCTAAGTTTAATATCATCACAAATAACCTCAAGCTGTCTTTCGTGTAGGTTCAACTACACAAACACCAGTGTAGTGTGTTGCAAGGACACATATTGCATATGCTGTCGGTGCATGGGCTGCCACCACTGAAGGTATTTTGGGCATCACAAAATACAGTCACATTTCGAGGGACAATTGTGTAGCAGATATTTGGGTGTTGTCCAAATCCATTTTGTGTACACGTGTGGTCATAACCATTGGGGTCACATTTGACCCTTGAGTAGTTGCCAGCTGTGATGTGTACTGGGTGTCATGTATATCCAGTCAGAAATGCTTTATCACATTATATTGTTGACATGCATCATGTATGTTGCTGTGGACACAGTGACTAATGCTCCAAATCATGTCTTTTCACACATAGGTATCCTGGGAGAGGGAGGATGCAACAACCTCCTTTCTACCCTCTTTTGCTAGACCCTCAGACCATGGAGGAATGCCATGTCATCCAACTCTACCTTTTGAGTGGGCAAACAGTAGTGGATTTATGCCATCAGTTGGAGCCAGGTCTGATGCCAGCTAACAGTAATCCACAGTAATCCATACTGCATACCACCCAATGTACAAGTCATGTTAGCATTGGACTTCCTGGCCACAGGGTCCTTCCAACATACAGTGGCCCTAACTGGTAGTATGTCCCAACTGATGTTCATTCTGGTGTTGAAAGATTTCCTTTCATCAATGTTGAAACACCTTCAAAGCTATGTCAGGTTCCCCTGAACTGAGGAATTAGTCATTGTGAAGGCTGACGTGTATGGTTTTGCTGCATCCCACATGTGGTGGGGGCCACTTATTTCACAAATTTTGGCTTGGTGCCACCACAGGTCAAAGAACAAGTATATCACAACAGAAAAACTTCCATTCCATCTATTAGCAAGTTGTCTATTTGGTGGACCTCTACATCTCAGATGTGTGTATCTGTTTTCCTGGATTAGCCCATGATTCCTTTATAATGCAGAACAGCATCAGACTCCAGCTGATGTCACAACTACAACCAGAGAGGGCCTGGATGGTAGGTAAGTTACATCTGTACTGATTGTGTGTGAGAAATTTCAGGTGCTACAACCATGAAGTGAGTGACTCATTGTTTTACTTATGTCCCATTCCTAAACAGGAGATTCAGCATATCCAAACCATCCTTGTTTATTGACGCCGCCGAGGAATCCAACTACGCATGGGGAAGTCTGCTTCAATAAGGCCCATGAAAGAAAACGGCAGACAATGCAGGAAGCTTTTAGGCTCCCAAAGGCCAGATTTTGCTGTCTAGAAAGGACTGGTGGAGCCCTCCTCTACTCACCCAGGAAAGTGTAAGATCACTGTTGCATGCTGCATGTTCCACAACATCGCCATGCAGAGGAATATACCATACATCTGAGCTTGCAGTGCCACTGGGTGAGAATCCTGAAATGCCAACTGAAAATAACAATGGTGAAGAGGAAGGAGTTTACTTGCGAGAAGTTCTCATCAATAGCTACGTCTCATGAGTGTATGTCAAGTGATGCATGACCATGACTGTATAATGAACTGTAATTGTAATTGTGAGAATGTGTGGAGTTTAGTGTTTTTGAAACAGTTAGGCTGATTGATAAGCGCCTCACCTTGATGATGATGCTTTGTTTGTGTAAGAATTATTGCATTATACTTTGTTTTCCAGCTGCGTGCTATGTGACTTGTGTCATATATATGGTTTCACACCTATACTCGTTTTGTTCTTTGTACAGGTATCTTCACTATGACATCTTCATGTTGGCATTTAAGAGTTGTGACATTGGCAGGTATGTGATGCTGTTCTGACATTTGAAGTGGACATGGATTGTTCCAGGTAATGTAGGTCACATAGGCTGGGTGTATGAGACCTGTGCCAAGACAGATTGCACAGTGTTTAGAAGAAAGTTCAGAAGTGCCCATTGGACTTGTTTTGTGTCCTGTGTTGCATCGTGTGGTCATAAAATAGGTAGTCCAACTCATGACTACGGGGGTCATTACAACATTGGCGGTAAAAGCCGCTTACCGCCGTGCAGAAGACCACCAATACACCGCCGCAGCGGCAGGAGACCGCCACAGCTATTATGACACACATCACGGATTCCGCTGAAATTCAGACACCCACACAAGTCCGCCACACCAAAGGTCAGCGATAAATATGCGGAAACAAATCCTCCACCTCCACGCCAACAGAAACACGCCCATGCTCTTACGACCCACGAATCCACGCAGCGGTCTTTCAACCGCGGTATTCCATTGGCGGTACACACCGCCGCGCTCAAAATACACACACAGCTCCAAAACACCGCCAAATTGGACAATTACAAATACACACACCTGATACACATACACGCACCACTCCCACACACCCAACACAATATAAAACACACACCCACATCACCCACAAACCCCTACGACCACAAATTAGAGACGAAGGCCAGAGAGACAGCAAAGCAAAGACAACACCAGCACACAGAGGCACACAACACCATCACCCACACAACATCCACGCACAAAACACCACATACCACTACACTCACCACACTCATCAACACATACTCCACCCCACACATCACACACACCACCCCATGTCATGCCAAAGACACCCCCGCTTCTCCGAGGAGGAGCTCAGGGTCATGGTCGAGGAAATCATCAGGGTAGAGCCACAGCTATTTGGCTCACAGGTACAGTACACATCCAGAGCCAGGAAGATGGAGCTATGGCAAAGAATAGTCGACAGGGTCAACGCTGTGGGACAGCACCCAAGAAATAGGGAGGACATCAGGAAGAGGTGGAACGACCTACGGGGGAAGGTGCGTTCAACGGTCTCCAGGCACAACATCGCGGTACAGCGGACTGGTGGCGGACCCCCACCTCCTCCCCTACAACTAACAACATGGGAGGAGCAAGTCTTGTCCATCTTGCATCCTGAGAGCCTCGCAGGAGCCGTTGGAGGAACGGACACTGGTAAGTCTAATCTTAACTATCATATCCCCCACCCTACCTGCATGCTATCACACACCCCCACCCTCACACCCTCCCCTATCACCCTAACTCCTCACTAATCTACCCATAACACCAACCACCGATCCCAACCCCAAGACCTGCATGACACAACTAAGCATGGACACCCATCACTAAAGCATGCCCACTGCACATACCCACAACACCCCCCAACCATCACCACACAAGCCCCCACACAGGAATGCCTGCACTGGGGTTCACGCACACCCAACCATTGCACACCATGAAACACACACATGCAATAATCATGTACTTATACCCCCGCAGGAACCCGAAGGAACGTCACCACACCAGAGGGTCCAGACAACACCACTCCACCCCCAGAAGAGGCCCACAGTGACGACAGCAGCTCTGCCCTACTGGATCTTGATGACCAGGCCGGACCATCGTGGGCCTCAGGACAGTCGGTTCCCCTTGCCCAGCCACAGCCCAACACCGAGCTTACACCCTCTGGTAACCCCAGCACAGCACCCACCCAGCGGGCCCATACCTCCCTACCCAGGACAGGTCAATCAGCGGTGTGTCCACCACTACAGGACACCCAGGCTAACCCACCACCCCAACAACAACAGGGACCTGGGGGCATTGGTAGTGGGCACACGGTCCAGGGGACGGAGGCACAGGAACACAGGGGAACTGGGAGGGCTGATGTGCGACAGAGGGAGGACAGGCCAAGGGAACCTACTCTCAACGAGGCCCTATCCTCCATCATGGGAGCATACCACCACTCCCAGGAGACGATGGCAATGGTCCTGGACAAGTTGCTGGAGGAGCAGTATTTGGGGTTCAGGGAGGAGCTCAGGACCATCGGCTCTGCCCTGGCCACCATCGTAGGGGTGCTGACCGACATTCAAAAGACCTTGAGGGACACTGTGGCACTCCAAGGGGCCCCTGACACTAGCCAGGACGATGAAATGCCCACCACCTCCGCCGGCGGTAGTGGACAGGGCGCCCCGCCACAGGACCAACACAGCAGCACCCCACCCCCTGCAGGCGGACAACCACCACGAAAGCGGGCCCTGAGATCCAGGAACAGGACAGAGTAAGATGGCAAGACCCCCGCCAGGATATAAGACCACCCTGATTGTCCCCCCACTGTCCCACTTTGTTACCCTGTCCAGCTTGGAACTGCCCCAGCTCCACTTCCAAAGGCCAGATGTGCAATGTACCTGTGAGACTAATAGACTGGACTCTGCCATGGACATTCTTCCACCATGACCTCTCCCCATTTCACAACCCCCCTACATTTTTATGCACTTCAATAAACACCCTTGAAACCTCAATAATATTGGAGTCAGTCAATGATTGTGAACTTTGTATTGTCAATTACAGTCTTAAAAAAGGTTACCCATTGGAAGGTCAACATACCAATGTCACACATCACAAGCCTTTCAAGGGTGCAAGCTGTTGACACGTAGGTTACCACATTACTGAAACTGAAATGGAAGGGGACAACTCATTCCTCAAATAGGGAGTGAAATGTAGGTACAGGATAGAGGTAGACGTGTGAAATGTAATATAATGTGAAACATGAAATTGTACTCACCTGTGTCTCATTGAAAATATTGCTGTATGACTGACTCCCTGTTGTCGTTTTCATCTTCATCAGCTTCATCCTCATCACTGTCCACAGGCTCCACAGGCTCCACAGCTGCTACAACACCGTCATCTGGATCATCCTCCTGCAGAAAAGGCACCTGGCGTCGCAATGCCAAGTTATGGAGCATGGAGCAGGCGATGATGATGTCGCACACCTTCTTCGGTGAGTAGAATAGGGACCCACCTGTCATATGGAGGCACCTGAACCTGGCCTTCAGGAGGCCGAAGGTCCGCTCGATCACCCTCCTAGTCCGCCCATGGGCCTCATTGTACTGTTCCTCTGCCCTGGTCCTGGGATTCTTCACTGGGGTCAGTAGCCAGGACAGGTTGGGGTAACCAGAGTCCCCCAATAGCCATACACGGTGCCTCTGGAGTTCACCCATCATATCAGGGATGCTGCTATTCCACAGGATGTAGGCGTCATGCACAGAGCCAGGGAACATTGCATTTACCTGCGAGATGTACTGGTCTGCCAAACAGACCATCTGGACATTCATGGAATGATAACTCTTCCTGTTCCTGTACACCTGTTCATTCCTACGGGGGGGGACCAGAGCTACATGGGTCCCATCAATAGCACCTGTGACGTTGGGGATATGTCCAAGGGCATAGAAGTCACCTTTCACTGTAGGCAAATCCGCCACCTCAGGGAAAATGATGTATCTCCTTACGTGTTTCAGCAGGGCAGACAACACTCTGGACAACACGTTGGAAAACATAGGCTGGGACATCCCTGATGCCATGGCCACTGTTGTCTGAAAAGACCCACTTGCAAGGAAATGGAGCACTGACAGCACCTGCACGTCAGGGGGGATTCCAGTCGGATGGCGGATTGGTGACATCAGGTCTGGCTCCAACTGGGTACATAGTTCCTGGATAGTGGCACGGTCAAACCGGTAGGTCACGATGACATGTCGCTCTTCCATTGTCAACAGGTCCACCAGCGGTCGGTACACCGGTGGATTCCGCCATCTTCCAATATGTCGCAACTGACGGTGCCTAAGAAGGACAACAGCGAAGAAACTGTCAGCATTCCTCCAGGTATGTACCCACAGTCACACACAAGACTACACCAGACAATTAACCCATCCGGAAAAGGTTTTGAGTGTAGGCCTCGGTATGTGTGACGCAGTAGTAATTGAAGCCATGTGGGCCCCTGAAATGGCGGCTGCCTGACCTCTAAACTGGGACAATGGAATTGTGGGGTAACTGCGCTGGTGTTGGACACCGTCGCGGTAGGCGGTCGTAGAGCGCGGCAGAATGCTGCATTGGTTAACATTGGACCCTATGGGTCCCAGGAGCCAATGAACAGGTGCGCTGGCGGTGATGATGCGCACTGCCGCGGACGTCACCGCCGCGGACGTCACCACCATTTTCTGTTTAATCACTAGATACCTGACCTTCGACAGGAGAAGACCTAAACTGCTAGTGCTGCTGTGACCTCGGTCTGGAAGCGACGATGGCTGCTGCGTCTGGGGAAAGGGCCCCTGCCTTCACTGCACAGGAGTTGGAGAAACTTGTGGATGGGGTCCTCCCCCAGTACACGCTACTCTACGGTCCTCCAGACCAACAGGTTAGTACACAGGGAGCACGCTGTATGGGCTAGGCCTGGGTGGAGAGGGCTGGGTGGATGAGGGAAGGGGGCAGAGTACAAAGAACAGTAATGAATGGGGATGAATGGGCCACAGGGATAGAGTTGGGAGGGGGCCAATTACAACGACGGTGCTGTAGGTAATGACTGTTCCTCCTTCCTTGTGCATGTCATGTAGGTCAGCGCCCACCAGAAGAGGGACATTTGGCGTGCTATCGCCAAGGAAGTCCGGACCCTGGGGGCCCACCAGAGACGGGGCACCCACTGCCGGAAGAGATGGGAGGACATTCGCCGCTGCAGCAAGAAGACAGCGGAGGCTCAGCTGGGGATGGCCTCCCAACGTGGGAGGGGTGCCCATCGCACCATGACCCCCCTGATGTTCCGGATCCTGGCGGTGGCCTACCCGGAGTTGGATGGGCGCTAAGGACATCACAGCAGACACAAGGCGGTGAGTACAACCTCATCCTATGGACTTTGCGTGCAGTGGAGCTGTCTGGGTGGGGGTGGTGGGCTGTGGGTGTCCCTAGGCCAGAGCGAGTTAGGTAGGCAAGGCCCCTCCGTTATGTAGGCCATGTGGCACTCTACCCCAACTCAAAATAAAGGCAAATTGATGTATAGTTGCCCCTTTGCCATCCATGTGGGCAGATTTTTACCATTGCCATGTAGGCCACATCCCAGAAATTGCATGTGCAGAGGGTAGGAGCACAGCGTAATGCAGGGGGCTGCTGCGTTTGTCTTGTCCGCCAACGGTAGCGGTATGCCATGCACTAAAACTCTCTTTCTTCTGTCTCCACCCATTTTCGGCTCTCCCTGTCCTTCTGTACATCAGCATCAACAGGCGGAGGTACAGTGGCACCGGAGCACGAGGGAGCTGCATCCCACATGGCCATAGAGGGCCACACCACAGACTCTGAATTCACCAGTGGGAGGGAGGGCGAGGGGAGCTTCACGTCGGCCACAGGATCACCAAACAGCGACACGGACTCGTCCACCGATGGGAGCTCCCCTGTGGTGGCGGCACCATCTGTGCGCCCCACTTCTACAGGTACAGCCACCACCTCCCCTACCAGCACCGCCCTCCCAGCAGCCCCTCAGCATTCGCCCCGTGCCCGCTCACCCAGGAGGGTGGGCATCACCTTCGCCCCAGGCACCTCAGGCCCTGCCCCAGTCACTGTGCTGCCCTCAGTGAGGAGGCCATTGACCTCCTCAGGTCACTCACTGTTGGGCAGTCTACCATTGTGAATGCCATCCAGGGTGTAGAACGAGAGTTGAAACACGGTAATGCATTCCTAGAAGGCATTCATTCTGGTCAGGCTGTCCTTCAGCGAACCCTGCAATCTCTGGCCTCAGCACTGATGGCAGCCATTGTCCCTGTGTCCAGCCTCCCCCCTCCAACTTCCTCCACTCAGACCCAATCCCCTGTACCCCAGCCCATCCCAAGCACACCTACAGACCAGCATGCACACAAGTCAACACACACACAAGTAGCTCAAGCAAACATAGGCACCACACACACCACAGGCACTCACACAAGCATCAGACCCATACAGACACAGCAACATCCACTGTCTCCACTGTGTCCCCCTCCTCCTCTTCTCCCTCCTCCCTCCCAGTGTCGTCTACACACACACCTGCATGCACCACATCTACAGGCAGTAGGACTCGCACCAGGACACCCAGCACCACAAGCCACTCACCTGCACTCACCACCTCCACTGCCATATACACGTCCCCTGTGTCCTCTCCCAGTGTGTCTGTGATGCCCCCTCCCAAAGTACCCAAACGCCGGCAATCACTCACCCAACATCCATCCACCTCATGACAGCCTCCAGTACCTGCACCCAAAACAGCTAAAGTGACACCTCCTACAACCACCTCCTCTTCCTCCACTCCCAGAGCCCCTCCAGCTATCCATCCCAGTGTACGTCAGATACTGTCTCTATGTCAAATTGACCTTTTTGCCCCCGCCCCCCCCTCCAATTCATCAGTCCCGCCGTAGCGCCTCAGCCAAAAAGCCTCCAGTACCAGTGGTGAGTGTACCAGGTTTTTGGAGTGCCCCGTCCACAAGGGCAGGCAGTAGGACCCGGAGCCAAGGCTCCGAAATTGGAGAGTGAACGACGGGACCGTGTCAAGACTCCTGGTGGGACAAACAGTGAAATAGGATCCAAGGCGATTGGTGAGTCATCTGTAACTCAAAAGAAGGTGGGGAAGGTCCTGAGGAAGTCTCCCCAACCTGTTGTGAGTGTCACGGCGGAGAAGTGCGCCATCATTTCTGGCAGTCCAGACACAACCGCCAGCACCGTCGTTACTGGTCAGGAGACCACTGCCAGAGTCACAGCCCAGGAGGGCTCAAGTATCGTAACTGGTCAGGAGACAACTGCAAGAGTCATAGCCTAGGAGGGCCCAAGTATCGTCACTGGTCCAGAGACCACCGCCAGCGTCATAGCCCATGAGGGCTCAAGTATCGTAACTGGTCAGGAGACCACCGCCAGAGTCATAGCCCAGGAGGGCTCAAGTATCGTAACTGGTCAGGAGACCACCACCGGAGTCACAGAGCAGGAGGGCTCAAGTATTGTAACTGGTCAGGAGACCACCGCCGGAGTCACAGCCCAGGAGGGCTCAAGTATCGTAACTGGTCAGGAGGCCATCGCCGGAGTCACAGCCCAGGAGGGCTCAAGTATCGTAACTGGTCAGGAGACCACCGCCGGAGTCACAGCCCAGGAGGGCTCAAGTATCGTAACTGGTCAGGAGGCCATCGCCGGAGTCACAGCCCAGGAGGGCTCAAGGATCGTAACTGATCAGGAGACCACCGCCGGAGTCACAGTCCATGAGGGTCCAGAATCCCACAGCCCCGCTGGGCAATGATGGAACGTCAAGCCACACACCAACGTCCAGATTGGAGTTCGTCATGCCACACACCAATGTCCAGTGTGAAGCTCGTCATGCCACACACCAATGTCCAGTGTGGAGATCGTCGTGCCACACACCAATGTCCAGTGTGGAGATCGTCATGCCACACACCAATGTCCAGTGTGGAGATCGTCATGCCACACACCAATGTCCAGTGTGCAGTTCGTTATGCCACACACCAATGTCCAGTGTGGAGATCATCATGCCACACACCAATGTCCATTGTGGAGATCGTAATGCCACATACCAATATCCGTGCCAGAACCGCCATGGCAAAAAAACACTGAACAGGGCAAAGACTGCCATGGCAAAGCACCGCTGAACAGTCCATAGCCAGCCATGGCAAAGCACTGCTGAACAAGGCCAAGACCGCCATGGTGAAGACCGCTGAACAGGGCAAAGACCGCCATGGTGAAGACCGCTGAACAGGGCAAAGACCGCCATGGTGAAGACCGCTGAACAGGGCCAAGACTGCCATGGCAAAGCACCGCTGAACAGTCCATAGCCAGCCATGGTGAAGACCGATGAACAAGGCCAAGACCGCCATGGTGAAGACCGCTGAACAGGGCCAAGACTGCCATGGCAAAGCACCGCTGAACAGTCCATAGCCAGCCATGGCAAAGCACCGCTGAACAAGGCCAAAGACCGCCATGGTGAAGACCGCTGAACAGGGTCAAGACTGCCATGGCAAAGCACAGCTGAACAAGGCCAAGACCTCCATGGTGAAGACCGCTGAACAGGGCAAAGACCGCCATGGTGAAGACCGCTGAACAGGGCAAAGACCGCCATGGTGAAGACCGCTGAACAGGGCCAAGACTGCCATGGCAAAGCACCGCTGAACAGTCCATAGCCAGCCATGGTGAAGACCTCTGAACAGGGCCAAAGACCACCATGGTGAAGACCGCTGAACAGGGCAAAGACCGTGTGGGTATGAATAGTCCGGCACATCAGGCATCGTTCTCCCATGTGCAGCTGGGACTGTGACAGGACTTGTATTTTCACGGGAGACTCATCCAGTCTGGGCACCAGTCCCACCCAGTACGAGTAGAGAACTGCATCTACTTGCGAAGATGTGTCTTTGCACTCCACAGGATGGCACAGTGGGCAAGCCACCCACTTGTGAGACTTGAGAGACTGTGGCTTTGCACTCCCCAGGATGTAACAGTGGGCAACCCACCCACTGTAGAGACTTGAGAGACTGTGGCTTTGCACTCCCCAGGATGGCACAGTGGGCAACCCACCCACTGAAGTGACTTTAGAGACTGTGGCTTTGCACTCCCCAGGATGTAACAGTGGGCAACCCACCCACTGTAGAGACTTGAGAGACTGTGGCTTTGCACTCCCCAGGATACATCAATGGGCATGGAGCCCGTCGTGGATCTGGCTTTCCATTCATGTGGCTGAGGTGCCCCCCCTTCCCTGCCCTATGAGGTGCCTGTATTGTTTCTATCTGATGCCCCGGCAGTGTTCTCTTGGATTTTGGTCAGGTATCTATTGTGGGTATCTATTGTGGGCGTCGCCCATGCATTTTTGGACTGTTGGTGCACGGACATTGTTGTGTACATCTCTGCACTACTTCTTGTATTGTACATTTATTTTTGACAGATTTCGTGATATATATATCCGTATATTTTTTAATGAGTAGTATATTGGCACAATACAAAGTTTGCCTGCTATTCGCATTGTCTTTGCATTCTTCTGGGGGGATTGTGGGTTGTTCTTGTGATTTTTGTGAATGCATTGGTGTGTATGTTGTAATATGCGAGGGTGGGGGTGGGGGTGTTTGGTGGGTGTCCCCGTAACTTTTGGCTTCCCCCTCCCCCATGTCGTAGGTGCTGTACTCCCCGGTATGTTCTGCGCCTACGTCGCTGTTGGTCGTAGATGAGTAGGAATGCAAGAGCAGGGAGTATTTGTAATTCCGGCTCCATGGTGTCCTCGTTCCTCGTGGGATGTGTTGAGGTGAGCGTTTTCCCATAGCACAAGCTGTTTCCGCCGTGTTTTTATCCACGGTGAAACCACCCCGGAAAAGGTGGCGGATTGGTGTGTTGTGATAGTGTGGGCGGTACATTGTCCTCTGCCTGTCTGTTGGCGGTGACCGCCCCGCTGTTTGTCTGTACCGCCGTGGCAGGCGATGTGTTAAAGTGGGTGTCTTAGTTGGCAGTTTCCGCCAGGGTCGTAATTCCCTTTTTTTGTCCGCCGGCCTGTTTGCGGTATTTCCGCAGCTTTAACACCGTCCGCCAGGGTTGTAATGACCCCCTAAGTCCGTTTCCATTTACATTGGCTAAACACTCTTTTTGTATGACCTATATATACCTGTAGATGTGTTTCAGCATTGTAGGCCACAGTGTGTATGCCAAAATATTGACATGTTTATGGCATACCACCAGATGCATGAACATTGGATTATAGGGGCCTTGTGATCAGGAAGTGCTGTACTGCCATCTGTCTGAATCTTGAATTATGTAATTTTGGAATAACTTTGGTGTAGCATGTAATACGACTCAAGCTGGTGACATCAACCACTTCATTGTTTGCCTATTCTACAGTACAATGTCTGACAAATCCCTTCCTTCTGTCCCTATGCATGCCCCTCTGTAGCTGCTTTATTTCCTGGAGTTCTGCCAACACCTGGCCCATCATGCCTTTGGACTACTGATAGACCCCAAGATGTGGCTGAGGGTATCCTGGTCAAGAGCAGCCCTAGTGGCCTCACTCTGCTGAACCATGCCATCCCTCTCACGTACCCCACCCCTGCGGGCCTGTGACCTTGCTTCATAGTGCCCTCTCTAACTTGTTCCTGCACTCATTCTCCAAAGGGTGCACTGTAACTCAGGATCCAGGACCGGTGGGCACATTATGGTGGAAACTGTGCTGGGTACACAGGTTGTGGAGCAAAAGGCTTCCTCTGATGTTGAAGGAACAGGACTGGGAGGTGATGTTGCGGGCACAATGAGACTCACCGTTGCCATCTGATCAGGTTGCCGGAATCATTCACCAAGTCCACAAGTCCAGAAGTGTTGTCATCACTGAGGGCTTCATCCAGGGGGGTATTGGCAGTCTGTTCTGTAGCCTCCGTGTCCCCAGCAGCAGATCCACCTGTTGCTGAAAAATATACATTGTTACTGGTTGAATAGTGAAATCTACCTCCAACGGGTTTGTTACAGTAAGCAGAGACCTTGTACAAAGTTAAATTGTAGGTAATCCAATTGTGCCAATTAACCATGATACTAGGTGATTTGACATGTGTGAAGCATGCCAAACCAATTTGTCTTAAGCAGCTGATCAGTTGCACTTTGGAAGATGGCCTGAAAATGACATTTTACTACCAGTGTAGGAAACTCAGTGAAGAGGCAAGATATGGCTTTGACCATTTGGAGGCCTAGTTGAGTGAAATGCAGACATAACAAGGACTTGGTTGTATATGTGACTGGAGTCATCATGTGCACAGTGCTGTGTCAATATGTCTGCTGCCAATACCATTCTAGTAGTGCAGCTTGAGGCCTTTAGAAATAGCTGTTGGACGCACTGGATTTTATTCATGTCCTCAGTAGTTTCATCTTGGGTTAGCACATCAAGATGGAACTAGGTAGACACACACATCTCTGATTTAAACATCATATGTATCTTGATCACTCCCAAACTTCAATTGAGTGTTCACAAACAGTTTCTTCTAGGCATTTCAGTCAGGCCACTCTCTCTACTACACACATTATACAAATAGTATCCTCCCAGGTGAGTACACTTCAATTGAAAGTCTACAAACAGGGGTATTTGGACAAACAACCACTGGGCTGGTGTTTGGAGTTACTGAAACAGTGCCACCTGGTAGTTGCAGTCAAGCCACTCCTTCTACTACACAGACCATACAAATGGTATCCTCCAGGGTGAGTACACTTCAATTAAGAGTTCACAAACAAGGGTATTTGGACAAGTAACCAGTGGACTAGTGATTGGAGTTACTGGAACAGGACCTATTGTGTTTCACAGTCAGATCACTCTCTACACTACACACACTATACAAATGTTATCCATCCAGGTGAGTACACTTCAACTGAGAGTTCACAAACAAGGGGTATTTAGACAAGTGACCATTGGGCTGGTGTTTGGAGTTACTGAAACAATGCCTCCTGGGAGTTGTAGTCAGGTCACTCCCTCTACTACATACACTATACAAATGGTATCCTCCTAGGTGAGCTCACTTTAATTGACAGTTCACACAGTGGTATTTGGACAAATGACCACTGGGCTGGTGGTTGAAGTTACAGAAACAAGGCCTCCAGGGAGTTGCAGTCAAGTCACTCTCTTCACTCCCCAACACTAGACAAATGTTTGGTATTACATATCTGTATGCAGGCTTCATTGGGTTTGAGCATAAGTTTACACTTTGGGACACACCATGAATCCTGGAATGTTTTTTTGTTACTGTGAGATTTCCAGGCACCAATTTGACATTTGGCGTGTGTTGGGCCTTGGTAGCTGTGATGTTGGATCCAATTATACAGTGTCAGTGTTAAATCACAGAAACCATGGGTATTGAATGTTGGTGAGGTACATGAACAAGATAGTGAACTGTGAGCATGCATGACATTGGATTTTTGTGACAGTTTTTATGGTGTAATTTACCAGACTTCAAGATCTTAGAGGGAGTAGAGAGGAAGAATAAGGGCAATGGCTCATCCTCCTACAGAACCGTACATGTAAACCTAACACAAGCCATGCCCTAACATTCAAGGTTAACTCTCCAAAACGATCTTGAAACTGATTAGTTTCCCATGAAAAACCCTCACCCACCAGGGTTACCCCTTGGTTGCATGCTTCATCATCGGGCCCATCCCATTCTACCGTGGAACGAGGCATGCTATAACTGACGCATTACGTGGGAGTACTTATTAGGTACTCAACCTAACTTCTGTTAGGTTTACACATAACCCATCAAACTCCACTCTCCTAGGTATTCCTGTCAGGCTCTCAGAATGTAGGATGGGCAAGACCTTCTCCTACCAGGGAAAAAGTCTTACTGGGGCACTTGCACAGCCACTGCCAGTCTTCTTGGCCTCCAGCTGCTGCCTGGAGACCAAGAAATGTCTGTGCCCCTTAGGTCGTTCCACCTCTTCCTAATGTCCTCCTTTTTGTGCAATGTGGTCCATATGGCATTCACTCTGTCAACTATTCTGTCCCACATTTCCATTTTCTTACTGAGAGGAGTTTGCTGGACTTGGGCTCCAAACAATTGTGGCTCTACTCTAATGATTTCATCCACCATGACTCTCAACTCATCGTGAGGTTTTTGGCCCGTAACATGACTGGAAATTAAAGTGGGTGACAGTGACTAACTAAACAAGGCAAGTGAAAATGGGGAAAAAATAGATGATATATGTGAAGGGTGTAAAATGGAATGGGGGAAAAAAGGGTTGCCTTATGACAAAAAATGAACAAAATAATGTGTGATCTGTCTTGTAGTGCTGCACTAGAAATGCAAAGGATTGTGGTCTGTGAAGGGGTGTGTTTTGTAGTGTGCTTTGCAGGTGTGTTAACTTGGCCAATGTCTGACAGCTGTGTTGGTTTTGAATTCATCCAATGTGCACTTGTCTGTTACTCTGCTGAACTCGGACCACGGTGGTCAACCACCATTGGTTGACTGCTGCGAGGGGACCACCACGGCAACTGTGTGTTTGTAACGGGCTCGGTGGTTGGCTGCAGTATTGATGGCACTGGAGGTCGGACTTCCTAAATCCATGCTGCCGCGCTGCTGCCAGTCTGCTTTTTTTACTTGGTGGATGGCGGTCCTGCCTCTATGAACCATAATACAGTGGTCTGGAGACTGCCTGCGCCCCAGTCTTTTTAGGCCTGCCAACATGGCATATATGTTTATTAAATAATTTGCAAATCTCTAAATACATAACATTTTATTTAAAATTAATAATTAATTAATATGTATTATTTACTTAATTAGGACCCCTCCCTATGCCCCTACAAAACCAAAATCCCACACCTAACATGTAATTTAAAAATATAATTAGACAATATACATAATTAATTGTTGATTAAAAAATGAATAATCGATTATCAAATAACTATTAATTAATTTTCATTTAACTGTCAACATCAGGGCAGTGCGCGCTCTACGGGGGACTAGAATGCAAAAACCCAGCACTCTCAAGATAACGTAATTTATGCATTGTGCTGATATGCTGTTGTTTAACCTTTTGCATTGCAGAGTTTAATCCTGAAGTCTTATGTTCAAGGTGCATGTAAATACTGTTCATTTGCAATGTACTGCTGCAGGCTTTCAGAGTGTGTCAGGGTGTGGTCCCTTTCCAGGGCCTTCTAGAAGCTTTCCCTGCAGCATGCCTGGGTGTGGTTTGTGGGCTGGGCCAAGACTCTATATAAGGGAGCCAGCCCAGCTCCACGTGCTCACTATTCAGAGGTCCCGGTGCAGAGCAACAGCAACTTCCTTAGCTTCCTTAACTACTTTGATCTTCCAGGCCTTGCCCTTTCACTTTGTCGGTGATTCTTGATCAGGGCGGTAAGACGGAGGTCGGGCTGGGCCCCCGATCCCATTCTCGAAGGTTTTCAAGTTCTTGGGCCTAATTAGCATGATAAAACAATTTTGCTCTTGTGAGTGTGAATGTGCGCTTGATGTTTTATGGCATTTACATGCTGACACTCGAATCGGCAAGACGCGCAATTCTTTACTCGTGTACAAATCTTGATATTCATTGTGCGCTACTATTTTATGGCATTTACAAGGTAGCATTCGAATCGGCAAGACGCGCGATTCATTTCCTGTGCTTAATTCATGTTATTTATTGTACACTACCATTTCTTGGCATGCATATGGTGGTATTCGAATCGGCAAGACGCACAATTCATTTCTTGTGCTTAATTCATGATATTCAGTGTGCGCTACCATTTCTTGGCATTCACATGGTGGCCTTTGAATCGGCAAGACACGCAATTCATTTCTTGTGCGTAGTTCATGATATTCAGTGTGCGCTACCATTTCTTGGCATTCACATGGTGGTCTTCGAATCGGCAAGACGTGCGATTCATTTCTTGTGTTTAATTCATGATATTCATTGTGTGTTACCATTTCATGGCAATTATGTGGAGACATTCGAATCGGCAGAACGCGCGATTCATTTATTGTGCTAAACTCATGTTACTCATTGTGTACTATCATTTCATGGCATTCACTTGGTGGTGTTCGAATCAGCAAGACCACAATTCATTTCTTGTGCTTAAATCACAATGTTCATTGTGCGCTACCACTTCATGGCATTTACTTGGTGGCCTTCGAATCGGCAAGACGCACAATTCATTTCTCGTGTCTAACTCATGTTATTCCTTGTGCACAATCATTTCATGGCATTTACAAACTTTTGAGGAAATCTGCAATGTGCGCAATTCATGTTCCGGCATTTTAAGAAAACTAAAGTGTTAGAGTTCTAGATGTTATATTGTATGTGCATAGTAAGTCCCTCAAGTACAGTTCATATGGTGTTATAGAAATCATTCAGATTATTTCCTGGTCCTCATGCAAAAGACTATGCTTGAATTTGAAAACATAATTCTAGAAGTTTCTGTTGTTTCTAATCCACATGTAACATTTAATTGAGTGGTTCATTGGAAGTTGTATTAATCTTTCTTGATTCCCTCACAGGTATCCAGACATCTTGAGACTTAGTTATTTAAGTCCATGCTTAAGTTATCAATGTTTCCAGTATGACAATGCTTAGAGTCATAGCCTAGTAATGATTAATATGATATAATCTTGATATTGTGTTTTAACCTTTTTGCTTCCTAAAGGTCTCCTTCCCAGCTATTCCCTACCTAATCCCCTTTTCCCCACTTGGACTCTCTTAGACTCTGTGACTTTCTTATTAGAGTATTGGAGCTGTCTTGTGGTTGACGTATTGGGAACGTGCACAGACCCCGAGGATCTGGTGACTATGACATTAACTTCCCACCCTATACTCCCACAAACCTCACAACCCGCTACAACACTATAAAGTACTATTAAAATTATTAATAACTTACCATTGCAAAACAATAACAGCAATTACACAAGCAATATATGATTTATACAAAAGATAATTAAAAAACAATATATTTTACATCTATATTATTGTAAACAATATTAACAACAACAATATTCTTGAAAACGATATTACTTACAATATCTATATTTTTGTCAATGATATACCTGTATCACAATACTTCTGTGATATAATATTAAAAACTTTATATTAGTGTCACTTGAAATTTATAACTCAATATTTTGTTCAAATACCAAAATATGCTCTTATTTTACCTTCTGGAGCACCTTCCAGAACCTCCATAGGAAATCATGAGAAAACAATTTTCTCTCAAACATGTTTCATGAAATCCAAGCAGGGTAAAGTCACCTAAGAACACACCACAATTCCTAAATTTACTATTGTACCATCAACAAATGATTTATATTGCTACTAAAATGTCTCACCCTTTACATGTTCTCCTTTTTTGACCCTCAAAACCTACCTTACACCACAGTACATTTAAAAAGGGTGCTATCATGAATATTGGACCCAAGATAGCTACCATCACTTTCTGGTTAAAGTGCTGAAAGTCAATCAGATCTCACCATGAGATCTGTGGTTATGCTCTGCCCAGATATACAAATTTGGATTTCATTTAATATCTTGAAAACTACTGAATGGATTTACACCAAATAATAAAAGTGGTGCTTTCTGGACCAAGAGATACCTTTCTGACAAATTTGGTGTCATTCTGTCCAGCGGTTGCAGATGTGTCTAAGGACTCCATAGGAATTAACATGGGAAATGCACTTTTTTCACCCCCCCCCCCTTTTTTCTCCTACCCCTCCTTGTTGGATCATCCTGAAACTTTCCAGGCACAACAAGACCCTAAAGAGTACTTTTAAAAAAAATAATATGGAAAATGTCATGAAGATTCGACAAACAGTGCCAAAGATATAGGGAAGTCTGTGGAAACTAGGTCCTAACTATAACTATCTATTGGCAACAGCTAGTAGGTAATGCTGCAGATCTATTGCGATGTTCTTGAAATTATTGCAGCAAATTTGTGAATGCATGCAGCAGCAGTAATGCTGTGATTGGCTGCTCGCAATCTGACCAGAAAGTTGCCGTGGCCATTTGAGTAATGGGACATGGTCCCTGGCCTGAAAAATCAAATTAAAAGTGACAAAAGAGGTCAGCGTGGCAGTACTCCTATCTCAGGCACGTGGTATAGGGGTGTTTGAGGGTCAAAATATGGGTTTAAAATGATTTTTTTTCACCACACACGATATTCACGAATATCCTTGAATATTTTTGTATATTCCCGAATGTCCTTAAATATCCTCAAATATTCTAGGATGTTTGAGAATATGCAACAAATATTTAAAAAACATTCACAGACTCATTCATATACTAATTCAGTCACTCATTCATGCACTCAGAAACTCATGCGCCCACTCAGACCCACTCTTTGAGATAGGTCCTGTAAAATTACTTTACATAAAAAAAGCATAGAGATTCACTGAAAAAAAACAAAGCTTACAGGGACAAAATAGTTAGAGTCTGATTTTACTCGTAGAAAACCATAGTAATTCAGCAGTAATAGTTAGAGTTATTACAAGTAACAAAAACCTGTGCCCTAATGTAACTATAACTCGTGCCTTCAGCATGCACAGCTAATTACTCCACCTATTATATCACTGATGACAACTTCTATGGCAGTTTTAAGATTATCGCTGAACATTTGCAATAAAATTATTAATAAGAAAACTGTGCATGGCGAGGGCACAAGTTATAGTTACCTTAGGGCGTGAGTTATAGTTACTTAAAATAACTTTAGATATAACTGCTGAATTTCCATGGTTTTGTACGAGTAAATTCAGACCCTAACTATAACATCCCTGTAATAAATGGTTACAGGGACATTATAGTTAGGATAGATCATTTTTTTAAAACATGGAAATTCACATAAAAGACAAACTTTACAGGAACGTTATAGTTAGGCTCACAGTTTAAACGTGCAAGACCATAGAAATTCAGCCTTTATAGTTAGAGTTATTTCAAGTAACTATAACTCGGACGCTAAGGTGACTATAACTCACGGCCCACCATGCACAGTTTTCTTCTCAATTGATATCATCAATGATGTTATTAAAGATGTCATGAGTGTTGCAATATGTGGAGTAATTAGCATTGCAGGACGAGGCCAAACCCCTATAAACCACAAACAACAGCTGATCCCAAATATGGTATAAATAATGGTATTGCTCCTATTAACTACACCTTCAAAGTAGGAGTAGAGCAATATATATACTCAATATGCTTATATGGGGGGGCTCTCAGACACCTTGTGGGCCCTAGGTGCCACCACCTCCCCGGTACACCACAAAAAAAATATATAGGGCCGTACAGTCCTCCTAGGCCCTGGGAACCATCACCTTCCCAGGACATCATTTTTTTTAAAACGTAGGGGTCAGGCAAACCCCCCAAGGCCTGGGGACCACAAACTCCCCAGGGCAATATTTAGAAATTATATGGGGGGCACAGAGTCCTCCATGGGCTCCAGGGGCCACCACCTCCCCGGGGTGGGTACATTTTAAAAGTATGTGGGGGCCATATGGACCCCTTAGGCCCTGGTGACTATCACCTCCCTGGGGCTACTTCAAAAAATATTTATAAGGGGGGGCTGCAAGGACCCCCCAGGCCCCCGGGACTACCACCTACCTGGGGCCAAAGACTTTTATTCAAAAGGGAGGGTGCCATACGACCCACTCCCTAGACTGGTTTCAGCCCCGAGGACCGCATCCCATGGGTCTGAGCCACACATTACTGGATGCATAGCACACCCAGTGCAAACTGGTGGTACCACTTGGGGAGCCTAAAGGCTCCCGCCTTCCCAGCTGGCTCCTGCCTCCTTCAAATAGCAGCTTCCTGCTTGTGGGAGCAATGTTTTCATCTCATTCCCTGCAGGCCTATGTGCTTCCAGGGAAAGAGATGAAAACGTTGTGGAGTTATGTTTGCTTTTGCTTTGTGGGAGCTGTGAGCTTCCAGCAAGTAAAAGTGAACAGCTACCTTCCCAGAGTGGGCACCACGAGATGTGGCAGAATCTGGCCCTGAGGGGTAGCCGTCCCCAGGGCCATTTATGGCTCCACAAAGGGGGCCACATGGCCCCCCTCTATCATTTCATCTAGGCCTGGGGAGATGAGGCCAGGCCCTGCATCCAAACCGCTATAATCACACAACCTCGAGCCTTTGGCCGTGCAAATCAGGCATCGGTCGCAGGGCCCAGCCTTGTGTCCATCCCCCTGTAACCAACCAACCCTGTGCCATACATACTCTTCAGCCCTGTGTGGGAGGGGTTGGCCACAAGACCTGGCCAGCTTGCACCCATCCCCCGATGAGCACCCAATCTCATGCCATGCATGGCCTTTGGCCGTACACAGTGGGAGTTGGCCACAGTGCTTGCCCTGCGACCAGGCCCTGTAGTCAACCCACTTTAAGCTCCAATCCCGCACCATGCACCATGCACCATGCAACATATAATATATATTTGGAGGAGGCCGCATGGGCCCCCCAATCCCTGTAGACCACTATCTCACCGGGACACCATAATAAAAAATCTTAAGGGGGCTGCACAGACACCTCCAGTTCCAGGGACCACCACCTCCCTGGGTCAGTACTAAAAAAAAATATGGAGTGGCTGCACAACCCCCTGGACCTTGGGGACAACCACCCCTCCAGGACTTCATATTTAAAAATACTTAGGGGGGCAACACAAACCCCCCTGAGTCCTGGGGACCCCCACCTCCCTGGGACAACATTTAAAAAATATGTGGTGGGTGGATGGACCCCCTAGGCCCCGGAGACCACCACCTCTCCAGGCGCTATATTTTAAAAGTATGTGGGTAGATCATGCAGACACCCCAGACCACGGGGACTACCACCCCTCTGGGGCTTCTTCATGAAATATTTATAGGGGGGACACAAGGATCCCTGGGCCCCAGGTCCACCACCTCCCCAGGGCCAAATACTTTTATTCAAAAGGGAGAGGGGCCACATGGTCCCCTTGACTAGGTCAATTTTGGTCCCTGGAACCCCAGAACTAAGCCAAATAATACTTTATGCCCAGGGCACCCAGTGTAGAACTATGGGGACTATGAGGGGAGCCTGAAGGCCCCAGCAGTCCCAGCCTGCTTTCATCTCCTGCTGGAGCCAACATTGCCCCCATAAGCAAGGAGCTGCTTTATATTGCAGCTCCCTGCTTGTGGGAGCAATGCTTTCATCTCTATCCCTGCACGCATATTTGTGTGCTAGGAAAGAAATGAAAACTCCGCTTTCAGCAAGTGGGACCTGTTGGACAGCTCCCGGTGTTGAAAGAGTAGTTATTTTTACTTTTGCTTGGTGGGCTCTATCAGATCCCACCAAGCATTAGCAAACAGCTACCTCCTGAGGGTGAGCACCTTGGCAGGTAGAAGGAGCCAGCTCTGGGAGGTGGTGGTCCTCAACCTGAGTCCCAAAATGGCTGCCAACACTTACTTGTTGTAGTGTTGGCACACAATGAGATATCAGCACAGGGACAGTTGGATCGGTGGAAGATCCACTCCCCTAGATAGCTATATTTTTTCACCTTTAGTATCTCAGAAACTATTGAACGGATTTACACCACAAAAAGCACAATCTGTGCACCAGGATCTAGCTTCCTGTCAAATTTGGTTCAGAGGTTTGGGCTGTAGGTGTGTCTAAAGACCCTATGGGAAAATGAATGGGGAAAATGCTTTTTTGGACACCCCCCTTTTTCTCGGTCCCTGCTTGATGGATCACCCTGAAACTTTCAAGACAGCAGCTCTCATACTAGTTTTGAACATTTTCGTCAAATGGCACCAAAGGTATTGGCAAAACAAAAAACGCTTTTCCTATGGAAACTAGGTCCTCACTATAACTACATACTGGTGACATACATATATATATATACATATATATATATGATAACTATGTACACACACACATACACATCACAGTGGAGCAAATATTAAAAGGATCATCCAGATCAACTAGGAGAGAGACTGAGAAATCAGACATACTTGTGGATGGCATGCTAGAAACATTTGAAACCTACTGATTCTTGTTTTCCTCAGAGGAACACTCACCAAACTGTACCTTTCTCTTTCTAGTATGAGCTAAGTCTTCACCATCAGTGGGCAAAACAACAAATTAGGGTGCATGGTGACAGTAGCATCTCAGCAAGATGTCACTTTTTGGTGGACACTTTTTCCATTTCAGCGCGATTTCAGTGCCTCTGAATATGATTCAACTGAACTTTAAAATAAATGTGCCTCATCCCTAGGGTATGGAGATTAATGGATAAATGTTCTATTAGTTTCTCCAGAGGTGCTTCAATTGAGCTGCCCGTTGCTGAATGCATTGTTCTCATTGCTACCTCCATAATAGCTTGAACTGACATCCTGAACAGTAATCACTTTATTTAAATCATGAACTGATATCCCACCCTGAGGATCTAAATGTCCTTTCTCAGTAGAGGGTTCGAATTCCACCTCCTGTCTCTGCTAGGTTGGATTTCCTGAAGCCACTCTTGTGCCTTCCATTGCACTTCTTCTGTAAAGAACTCAAATATAAACGAGCAGCTCCGCACTTGCCTTGTTAAATAAAATCTAGGTAGGTAGTTTAACAAAAGAAATCAGCAGCTTCTCACTATCAGCTAAATATATAAACATTATTACATTAAAAACACTCTCTAAACCAAACACATTATACACTCTTGGAAATATCTTAGATGACCTGCTGGGGTCATAAGACCCTTAATGTATACTAAAGGCTTTTCAAAACAAGATCAGATAAAACATCTATCTCTTGAAAGTCAATTTGTATACTATAATAAAACCTCCCCTTTCAATCAAACGGGCATTGAAAAGAGTTTTGTAAAACATTTAGCCCAGGCATCAGCGCACTAAAATCCTCCTGTATAGATCTAACTGGAGTTTATATATTGATCGTTATAAAGAGTGAAACCTGAAACCGGCAAGAAAGAGAGAACGGGAGTGTCTGGAAGTCAGTTAAAGAGGCATGCGATTGATTCCAGACTATGCAGCCTTGGTATTGCATTCGCCGGTTCCAGCCGGATGGAGGGGCTGCTGCGAGGATCTAATGCCACTCGACCTGGCAGGGAATGAAGAGGTGCTTGAAAAGTGACCAGCCTTGAGTTCTGACTACGATTTGTAATCTTATGCACAGAGAAGAGGGAAGATTGGCAAAATGGGAGAAAGCGCCAATCTTTTCTTCTTTGCGACCCCTAGTCACACGAAGTCTCGATGCTCATTGCCCCTTTTTATACCAAGAATGACAAGAACGATAAAGTAGTTTATTTTTCACTTACCTTTAACTTGATTCTTACAGAAAAGTACCTGTTTAAAACTCCTTTGGTTAAAGATGACACGTTGTCTACAAATTAGGTAAATATCAGCAATGAATGTGTCTCTTTATGTAAATGTCTCTTTACATTTTATGAAAATGTGGACATTATTTCAGGATCAAATCACTTAAATCTTTGTCTACCCGTGGCATCTTCCTTTACCATATACGTACTTTTTGTTAATGGAGGTGCACGTTTTGTGACGGAAATAATAATAATTTGTCTGCCCTGAAATGCTAAAAAACACCTACTAGACAAACTTTACAGAAGCGACGCATTCAGGCTTTTGATTCCAGGGGCTACATGTATCAAAGTTGGGTTTTGCGACTAGTAATTTGCGAGTCGGAAAACCGTATGTTGCATAGTGTCAATGACACTATTTGCAATTCACAAGGGGGTCGCAAATGCCCACCTCATAAATATTCATGAGTTCGGTCGCAATTTGCAACCCCCTTGTGAATGAAGGCCCTCAGAGGGAGACATTAGACCACCATGTCTGTGACTGCTTTTAAATAAAGCAGTTTTTTTTTTTTAAATGAAGACCGTTTTCCTTAAAGGAAAACGAGATGCATTTCAAAAACAAAAAATGAAATGTTTTCGTTTAATTTTTTCAGAGCAGGCAGTGGTCCGTAGGACCACCACCTACTCTGAAAAAATGTTTTTACTGACATTCACAATGGTCGCGGTCACAAAACAATCGTACATGGGACTGCGAGTCGCAATTAGGAAGGGAACACCCCTTCCTAATTGCGACTCGCAATCCCTTTTGGGAATTCGGTAAATAGTTTACCGAATCGCAAAAATGGTTTGGAACATGTCAAAGTGCATTTTGCACATCGCAAATGGCCCGATACGCTGTTTGCGATGTGCAAAATGCTACTTACATGGAGCCCCAGATGCGGTGTCCGGAAACAGGAAACCTCTGTTAAAAAAACAGAACACCCAATACTTACTCGTATTTATGAAACGATTTGTGATGCATAAAATATACACATACATACAGCTAAAGATGGAGTGCAATGTTATTGCACTGTGTGCATGTGTACATGCATGTGTGTTCATGTCTCAGTGTACGAGTGTCTGTTAAAATGGAATGGTTGCATGTGAATGGATGAGCGCGCGTGTCTGTGTGGGTAGGTGTGTCTGTGAGCACGCGCCCTTAAATGACCAAATATAATGGCCGATATGGAAGGATTTCTATTGGCCATATCTGGGAAAATAGTGAACCTAATTGAGGCAGTATAGGCATTTGTAGTGTTGCAGTTGCAACAAAGTGTCCATCATTAACATATTGGTAGCATCCATGGCATTAACTGTGGTAATTGCAGGCTGAATCGTAGGTAATTCTGCCCATAGTCTGTCTTCCATAGCTTGTGATGGGCATACAGGCAGAAGATGGGCATCATCGATGTCTGATGGCTCTTCTTCGGTCATCACTAGCTTGCTGTTTTGATACATGAGTGTGTGAGATACGTGTTGTACAAGTAGGCATGGACGAACACAATACACTGATATTCAGTAAATAAAAAGGCAGACTTTATTAAAAGGATATGCCTCTACTTGAGTACAAACAAGTCACTTTTAACACCTACCTATGAGTTCATATTTGGGGACATAGAATATATATTTTAAATGTTGGCTTCGTATTAGTAAGCAAAATGTTAGAATTCCATGAAAAAGAGAAGCTGATGCTTGGTGGCTAATTTATTGTATTACTATAATATTCAAAAAGTTTCTATTTGAGGGGTAATGTGTGTGAATTGAGGGCAATTTCTCTTGCCATGTGAAATCAAATGCTTGAATAATTTGTACTACCTAAACAACCTAAGGCTTCTAGACAGTTTGGGGCATATTTACAAGGAACTGGTGCATCAGTGATGATGCACCAGTTTTCTTGCATCGCCCCTGTCCCCCCTAACAACACCATGGGTGCGCCGTATTTAAAATATGGTGCACCATGGTGCACGTTAGGCCAATAGCGTCGTCATTTTTTGGTGCTATTGTGGGGTTTTGCTGCACTAGTGTAAAAAATTATGACACTATTGCAGCAAAGTGCAAGGAGGCCCATTGATTAAAATGGGTGAGTCACTTTAACACCTGCTTTGAGCAGCCATTAAAAATTATTCCAGAAATGGCGCAGTGAAATCTTGTAGATTTTACTGTGACATTTTTTGCGGGCCTCCTATTGCCGGAACGGCCACTTGCATACATTGTGCCTGATGCAGGCATAATGGGGTGCAAGGTGTCGCAAAATGGCGCAATGCATGCATCGCGCCACTTAAATATGGTGCTGCAAAAATTGCCTCCTTGAGCCACATTAGCTTAAAAGAAAATTATGCTAGTGTGGCGTAATGAGACACTAAGGCCTTGTAAATCTGGCCCTTTGTTTGAAAACAGTATCCTTTTTTCAAATGTAACTCGCCAGCTGAGAACATCAAGGGGTGTCACTTGATGCACTTACTCACCCACTGTCATTTTGTGTGGCAAAAAATTGAAAGTTTCACTGCTAGGACAGAAGTCCTCCTGTTGGAAAAAAAAAAGAACTTTCTGTTAATTGGGTGTAAAGTGATCATGCCACCAAAATATGAACAAACCAATGTACGTTTGCTGTTTCAATGCTCACAGCAGCTACATAACAACTTTGAAGTTTTGACAACCTTCGTTAAGGTGTCACGTGTCGCAAAATGGAGATTTAACCTAGTGTGTAAGGGCTGAACACTTGAATTAGTTCAGAGTTGCTGGCTTTCCCCATTAAAGATCTGGGAGCTCGGCCAGTCTGAGGGTCTGGTGTTGAGCCAGGCACAAGCCCAGCTTGGCAAGATCATGTCTGTTTTATTATCTCCACTCCGTGGTTAAGAGGAACAATAGATTTAACTAGAATGGTTGAGATAATAGACCATGTCTGATGTAATTTAAACCTTTTCCCTATTTAAGACACCTGGATTTGATAAATGACCCCTGTGGGTGCTGCCACAAATTGTTATCCTTATCCATGAAGGTTGTAACTTTATCCTCAGGATAAAGAGCAGTTGCAAGTTTGCACTTACAGCTTTTTTAGTGTTACCTAAAATGTCTAGAGTTTTGGTCTGATGGGGACTTGCCCAGATGTTGCTAGGAGCGCTATCTGCCTGCAAATAAATTAATTTAGAAAGTCGTCTCTAGATTGTTCTAGGAACTGAATAATATTCATATTATGCACTTTGTACCCCTATATATGGGATATGGTACCACATGGTGTACAATTTAAGGGTATTGCAACTCACTAAGCGGTTCAATAGATATACATATGAATCAGGCCGAAGGCAACGCTCCTTTATAAGATGATGCAACCCCAAGGTGACTTGCAATATTCTTTTATTATGCAACACAGGCTCTTGTATTGCTTATAACAAGTTGCCACCTCATCACCCTTTCCACAAACTTGGTAAATGTTCAGTGCCCCACCCTTTCATTTGAAAGAGATAGTATAGTTGCAGAAATAAATAATGAAAGAAGAGTCTGTAGTGAGAAATTAAAAACATAAAAAAATATTTAGCAATTTGTTGCAAAAATGATATTTGAATCATATAAATATAAATCAGATTAAAAATGCTTCATGTCGAATGTTTAGAGACATGCAAAGAGATGTTAGCTTTCCTGTAATGACTTCTAGGGTGCCAAAATAAACATGGTGCATAAATATATCGTTTCAGCTGATCATTGTTCATTTAAGAAAAACAGATCAGAAGAGCAACAGCCATCTCTCGTTTTCATTGTTCTAACAGGAGCTTCAATTATGCTCTGTGACCAGCCTTTCACCTTGGCTGCTGGCTCTGACCTTAGGTATAATAACAACACAACTCAACTCAAATAACGTATTACAGTTGAGCAGATATGTAATTTATTGTTTACAGGTGACTAAATACCTCCCAACTTGACTGTTATTAGGGAATTGGAGACAGTCTTTCTTGCAGAGATTGCAGGCTGCCATAAGCACGACATGCTGCACCTTTGCCACTTCTAAGCGCTGAAAATTGAAATGATAGTCAGCTGAGATGTCCTTACAACAACTCGCACCATCTCTTTAAAGCTTCATATGCCACAGCAAAACCTTTTTTTATGATTTCACTTTTATATTGTGTTGCTTATTTCTTAATATATTCTTTGAATATTCTTTGTTTCATGGCTTAATGTCCCCATGATGATATGTGTTATTATCCTATATATCAGAAAGTGAAGTGTTGAAAGTTGCAATCCCATTTCTTCGCAGATTTCAATAAAGTAAAGGTTTGAAGCTGATATTTTTTGCAACAAAAATCTTCAGATCAATCAGACAGAGTGCAAATGTAGTAATTGGTCTTAGATACATAGAATCTTCGAACAACATTCTCCATGGAGGCGAACAATGTCAGCAAAAGTTCCGGAAAAACACTGATCCATATTGCAGAGATATATGGTAGTTTCCATCTGGAGGTTGTTAGGCGACCCCACCATTATTGAACAGAGGCAATGATAGAGCCTTCCACTAGCAGCAGATCTTCACCAGTGAGAGACCTCGCCCATCACCACCAGCAGGTGTGTTAGGTTGCGAAACATGATTAGTACAGGGGAATAACATGCATATCAGGGATAAATTGCTCACTAAAGTGCATCTGTATGCCATCTCTGTGTTAGAGAGCCTACATTTGAAGAAATAAGGAACCTAACTTTAGATGTGCCTTTAGTTCTTCTGAATGTGCCTGATAAACCAATGGTGCACCAATGAGTCGCCACAATATATGTAGGCGTGTGTTACATTTCAGTTACCCCATTCACTATTAAAAAAGTTTCACACTTTGGAAATGGAACTCTGTTGGTCAGAGGTGCATCACAAGGGCACACCTAACCATGAGATAGTTTTTCAAAGTGTTGCTGTGGAGTGCAGGCTGGAATGGCCTTACAAATTGGAAAACTGTTCACTCCCCCTTCTTCCGAGAGGAAGAAAGAATTTCTCTGTATAATTGCTTTTAAATTGCCCTTTTCCGCCTGATGAAAAATGTCATTCATTGATGCATATATTATATCTGTGACGTTTTGTCAGCACCAAGATTATTATATGCAAAATTATATATAACACGGAAAAAAGAGGTAAAGTTCTTTAAAGAGACAAGTCTTCAACTCTTTCCTAAAGTGGAGCAGCACTGGGTTGCCTTAAACAAGGAATGTTGTTCCAGATCTTGGGTGGGCCGATGGAAACGGCCTGCTGCCTTATTAGGGTCGAGCCTGCGTCGCATGTGCTCGCGCATGCGTATCGCAGCAAGACGCTTTAGGTATTAGAAAGGGGCTCGGAGCCGTGTCAACGTCACGTCAGTGTTTTTCATTGGTTCGTGGGCTTGCCTATTAAAATCTACTTGCTTTCATTAGTCGAAGGCATGCATACGTCATGCCTTTTCCGGTGGCTAGCCCTCCTCGAGCGCATTGACCAAGTACAGAAAACATGCGAGGCTCGCTGTTTTCTGTCCGGCTCGTGCACTACTTTTTCTCTATTTTCATAGCGCGATGAGCTTGGCAGAAGTTGAGCGCTTTACACAGTTAATTGCACTTTTTTGGGTTAGGTACATAAATGCACTTTTGCCGATAGGTGAAAAGTCGGGTTAGGAGTTGACAACGCTATCAGCTCTTACATGAGCAAACGCGAGACCCGTTGCTTTGCAAATGTTTGTTTTTTTCTTTGTAACGTTTCTTCGTACGCCGTGTGATGGTGCCTTTGCTGCAGGTGTGGTTAGGACCGCCAGAGATGGTGAGCTTGAAATGCAAAAAAGTGCTAAATGTACAGAAATAGCACAATTTGCATTGACGTTAATAAACATACACATGTGAATGAGCAGTTTTATAACAATGCACAATGTATTCCCCTATCATACACAATGAACTATATTCGTGCAGAGAAGCATCTAAAAATACAAGTAAAACAAGAATCTTTTTAGCTAGTAGAAGTACAGCATTATTTACTTGAAATCCCAATGCTTATACCAACATTGCTGGAATATGTAATCCTTGAACGTATTGGTAGTTTGTTCATCTGATTATGTATATCCTTTATAGTGTAGTGTTGTGTAGTGTATTGCCATTTTATCTTACACCACTTTTTAAAATAAAAATATTGCATCATTGGCCCAATGTACATTTTTCAGGCCATAAGGTAGAAGGTGTCTTTTGTAGATCAACTCTTTGAGACCAGAGCAGGAGCAACTGAAGTAATGATTGCAGAGCTCCATTAATATTCACAGGAAGCTACACAAACCCCTGTATTATAAAGGTGCTGAGGTTAGAGCCCTTTTGTGATTCCCTGTGAATTACTGTTGATACAGAAGTACATGAGTGAGAGGACGAGCAGATCTGTATCTCCATTTCTGTATTTGCATTTACTTATTAGCAAAAAAAAATCAGGATCCCATGTCCCTTGAAGGTCAATTGAAAAACGGCCAATTTCTATACTGAAAGTGTCAAGAGTATGACAATAGAAATCATTTTTGCGTAGCAAATTCATTCAGAGTGCAAAGTATGCCTTTCATCCCAGTGCAGCACTAGGGTGAAAGTGATACAGATGTAATAGCTTTTTTTTTTTTAGATAATGGGAATTATCCAGACAAGGAAATGGCTGCAACCCATGCTGAGCAAGGTTGAAGGTGTGTCCATAGTGAGGTTGGGTGCATGGCTACGCCAATAGCCAAGCTATGCTTTCAACCTCCACTTTTTCTAGATAAAGCAAATGCTCATTGGGCTGTGTCTATAGCATCAGTACCCATGAGGGCCCAAATTAGCCAGCCTGTGCATGACATTACTTACCTACCTATCAAAACACACTTATTAGAAAAGCACAGGTCTTCTTCTGCAACTGGCCACTCTGGCTCATTTTTGCCCAGTACCAGGCTGGTACAATCAACACCAAGCAGGGTAGGCAGGGAATTTAATAGTGTGTGACATCCCACTACACTCTACTTTACAACGCCGTCCTCTAATTTATGACACTTTACACCATTTAAAGATACAGCATTCTACTTTGCTGCACTTCACACTACTACAATCTACGACACACCACTCCACTCTACGACACTTTACTCCACTCTACACTACCCCACTCCAGTCTACCTCACTCCACTATACTGCACTCTACAACACTTTCTCCCACTCTATGCCACTGTACTATACTCCGTTCTATGCCACTCCACTGTCCGACACTACTCCACTGTGTGCAACTGCCCTCTACATCCCTACACTCAATGCCACTCTATGGCACTCTAATCCACTCTTTGCCCATCCACTCTATGCCACTGTGCTACACTGTATGACACTCAACACACCACTCAACTTCTCTCTATGAAATGCTGTTCACTATATGACACAGCACTCCACTTTACCACTCTTTCCTCCACTGTACTTTTAACCACTCCACTTGTAAATACTCCTCTCTGTGACACCCTTCTTCACCGTACTGCACTCTAAAATACTTTACTCCACTCTACGACAGTCTATTCCACCCTACGCTTCTGTTCGGCATGCCATTCCACTGTAAAATTCGCTGTCTACAATACTTGACTCCACTATATGAGACACCATGGCAGTACCCTATATAACGCCTTAAAATACTGTATGATACACTACTACACTATACTGCACACATTTCCAATCTACAATACTCCAGTCTATGACAATTGGATTTACAACACTCTCCTATCCTGTTCTGTATGACACTCCACATAACAGCTCTCTACTTGCGACGCTGGGCTCTATGATTTGAAACACATTTTTATTAAAAATTTGAAAAAATATTAAAATTACTTGAAAAAAATCAAAGGATAATACTCAGTTATAATTGGGAAAATCGATTTTCCCTATACAAACCAAGTTTAAACTACACAAACTTTAAAACTTTTAAAGTTATAGTTATAACTTTCATTTACAGTTTATCCACCACCTTCAAATCATTATGAGTAGCAGACGTTGTTACACTCTCTTTTCAGCTCACTAACAAGTCAACACTTCCTATAACTCACCACTCTGCCATACATTGTGTTCTCACAAATATTGATACTCCACTGTACAAAACTGTACGGTTCAAGAGTCTCTGCCACTCTACTGCCCAACTGTACACTTGACAACACTGAACTATATGACACTCTACTCCACTGAACTCCACTCCATGCCACTACACTCTGCAACACTCTGGTACACTCTATGACACTTTACCCAATAAAATGCCACTCCACCACACTCCATTTCTTGACATTCCAGTTGATGACACTCCACTGTACAACACTCAGCTCCACTATTCGAGACACCACTACACTGTACAACACGCCTCTCCATTCTAACATACTCCACTCCATGATACATGATAGCACATGCCACTCCATTGTATAATGCTTTACTCCACTGTATGCTACATCCTTCCCCTCTACTCTGCTCTATTCCACTCTAACATACTCCACTCTACAACACTAGACTGTCTGACACCTCCTTCACTGTACTATACTAAACTCCACTTCGCAACACTCCAATCAATGACACTCCACACTGTGATGTGAAACACATTTTAGTAAAAAAATAAATACCTTCAACATACAATGAAAAAAAGGTTAAGGATAATTTATAGTTAGTCATAAGTAATGTATTCTTTCTATACAAACCCAAGTTAAAATACACAAACATTAAAAATTGTAAAGTTATAATTATAAAGTCACTTTATAATTTACACACCATCTCAGTGAGAGAGCTAGGATGCCAAGAGGCTTGGTTTAAATCCTCCACTACTTGGAGGGTCTCTCTAGCTTTATCTGCACCCCTCTGGAGGAACTACACGTTCTGCTGACCAGAGTAAAATCGGGATCCCCAGAGGACCCTAAACACCCAGAATCTTAGGGTGCATCATGGAATCAATTCTCCCTGGTCTGGGCAATCTTTTGAGTATCTGGATCTCCTCTACCAAAGCTATTTCTCAGAAAACCCACCCTGCACCCTGCTTTAGAGGAAAACTTTAGCCCTATCTTGCTGCACCCTTTCTTTGCCAAATTGGCAAATGCCCATTTGACATGTTTGATACAATCAAGTTTGATCATGTTTGATACAACTTGCTTCACGAGTCCCAATCTTGCTTCTTGGCCCAATGCAGCACGGAGTCAGCATTATTGCTGGTCTCAGAGTCCCTTAGATCTGCTGAAGACCGGGGCCACACTGCTGCTTTGATTATGCTGGACATAAGGGCAACATTTGACACGATCTCCCATGGCCTGCTGCTCCAATGGCTCTGGAATTACTGTGTGCACTCTTCTGCATTGAAGTGGCTGTCGTCCTTCCTTCAAGATTGCACCTTCCAAGTAGTTCAGACACCGTTTGCTTTGGAAGTGGTGCCCCTGTCCCAGGGGGGCCCTCGTGGCTTTACGCTAAGCCCCACGCTATTTAACATCTATCTGTGCCCCCTGACGGATGTCATCGACAAACACAATGTCACCATTGTGTCTTATGCTGATGACACACAGTAGATCATCACTCTTGCTCAGGACAAAGGAGGATCTGCAATGCGTTTAAGGTCCTGCCTGGTAGAACTGGCTCAGTGAATGAATGCTAGCTGCCTAATGCTTAATGCCAACAAAACAGAAGTTCTCATAGGTGGTACGCAACCCTCTGTGAAGTCTTCAGCGTGGTGGCTGAGGTCACTAGCCTCACTCCTAGACCAAATCCCAAGGTTAACAACTTAGGAATATGGTTTGATGCAAACCTCTCCATCAATAGCCAAATTGCTTGCCTGGCTGAAAGTTGATTCACCATTTTTAATGTTAGTCAAGATCTCTGATCTTTTTTCCTCGGTGGCTAGAAATGTTGTAGTGCAGGACCTTGTGATTTCAAGATTGGATTACTATAACATCATCTACAATGGAGCCTGCCAGGGCAGGATCTGGAGGCTTTAAAGAGTGCAAAATCCAGCAGCACAACTTCTTTTGAAACTCCTGAGATAGGCACATATGTCCTCAGCTTTGGCTGAACTACACTGACTCCCACTGGAAAAACATATTATCGTTAAGGCTATGTGCCTCTGTCAAAACTTTTAAAACCAGAGGGCTGCTCTATCTTTCCAACCTAGTGAAACTCTATGCACTTGGCTGCAACCTCAGATCCTCTGGAACTGCACTTGGAGTGATTCCTTGTGTTAAGAAAGCCGAGATGGGTGGTTGTTCCTTTGGATTCCGAGCCTCAGAGCTCTGGAACACCCTTCTGCCCTTTTTGACACTAGAACCTGTTTAGGCAACTTTCAGCAAAAAAATTAAAAACCTGGCTGTTCAGACAGAGTTAAATTCCCTTAGTCCTCACTGTTGTTTGGCACCAGTCTTATGCCTTGGATGTCTTTTCTCTCAGGGTGTTTGCTAACTTTTTATATTGCTTTTCTTCTTGTTCCTATAGGGTGGCAATCCTAACGCAAGGACGCTCCAGCTGGAGTAATCTGAGTGATTTCAGAAACTGGTAACATAACATAACACCATCAAATTACTATCCGAGCACAGTCTTGTCACCTCACTCGCCACACTACACTACATTAACTATAACTCATGCCTTTTCCACACACTGTTTATACCCTTGCAAACTACATCACTTACAGCATTTAAAATCATAGCATTCATAACAATACTTATAACTTCTCAAATGACATTGTTTGTCACAATACAGTGCATGGTAGAGTGGTGGGTTATAGTTAGTGTTGTGTGGTTAACAAGTTGAAAAGAGTGTTTAACAAGGTCAGCTATTTATAATAATTTGAAGTTGGTGGATACATTCTAAATGAAAGTTATAACTTTAACTTTAGGATTTTAAATTGTATGTTGGTTTGCATTGGGGCAATACGTTGTCCTAACTATAACTAAGATTTATAAGCTTTAACATTTTTTTAATTGAATATATATATATATATATATATATATATATATATATATATATATATATATATTTGTTTAGCCATTAACTTTGGTGTTGTTTAACTAAGCTTCACAAAACTAGTGTGCCAACTAGTTTAGCTGCTGTCTTGAAAGTTTCTGGTTGGGCACAGAAAAAGCGGGGTCACAAATCACTATTTCCCCATTCTGTGTCTATGGGGATTTTGCATTCTTTAGACATGGCAACAGCACGAACTGCTGGACAGAATTACACTAAATGTGTCTATCAGATTGTGCTATTTGTGATTTGGTTTAAATCTGTTCAGTAGTTTGGAGTTATTAAAGGAAAAATAAATGTGTATATCTAGTGGTGCGTGTCCTTTGCGGATTACCTTGCACTCCAAAAGCTAGGGACTGATTGGCTGGACACAAACTGGCAAAAAAGTTGTGTCTGCCATTTTTTTTCTCAACTTTGCTGGAAGGTGGGAAAAAACAAGTTAAAACATACAAGTGTCAGGATACAGGTATCCTGACCCCATAGGAAACATGGAGGGGTCCCTTAGGGGCCCCTCATGGGCAAAAATAATTGCCCAATATTGTTTCAGCCAATTTGTGGATCCGCGGACCTTCTGCATGGTTCAGCGCGGCTTCCCAATGTAAACTCACAAAGGATATGTGGATCCCCCAAAAATAGAAAAAATACACCCATTGCATCCAAAACTATGCTGCACCGGGCTGAAGGCCCTGCACGGTGTGGGGTTGGATGCAAGTAGTTGGGTAGCCATGGATAGCCGTAAAGACTAAACAATAGACCCTAAATTGAATAAGCTTGGCTATTGGTATTGGAGAAGAAGTATGTGATCTATTAGGGGCCTTAAAACTGCATTTTGAAGTATTTGGAGTCACTTTAATCACAACAGCATCCATCTGGCAGATCCAGATAGATACTGCTGGCTTAGTCTATTCTTCCCCAACATCATTGGCATAATCATTTTCATGGCTCCTAATGAGAGGTATGGAGTAAGTTTCCTTCCTGTCTGAAGACTGAAAATCCCTTTTGTGGTCTCAAATATATCTGAGGTCCATTATTATTACTAGGCTTTTAAAGCCATTTTTGGGTAGTTAGAATTAGGTATGTGTTCCATAGGAAATGCCTTTTTGGTTTACTAATAATTTTGGCACTGTTTGATGAATCTTCACAAAACATTCCAAAAAGGTTCTCTTTTTCACCTAGTTTCTTCATGGAAAGACTTGGGACGAGCTTTCAAGTTGTGGCCAAGAGAGAAAACAGGGGGTTACAAAACTCAACATTCCAGTGCATTTTCCAGGGGCCTTTTTGGAACACTAGAAGCACAGCTCAACCCCAAGGCTGGGGCCCTATGGAAGGGCAAGATGCAGTGTGCCTTCCCGGTCTGTCCCCAGAGGAGCTGAATGACAGGAAGGCAAAAAGGATGCTCAAACTACAACTGACCAGAATTAATTTGGAAGCAATGGCGAGGAAGGATGAGGCAGACAAAGCCTTGGCCAGGGAGAAGGCTGAGGCTGAAATGGACCCTGGCTGAAATGAAACTACTACTGTAACATGAGATGAGCATCAAGGAGCTGGAGCTCAAAGCCAGTCAAACATCCGAATCCAGCAGCAATGGTAGCAGCAATACCCCAGAGGCCACTGAAGAAAGGAGAACTCATATCCACAAGGATTGACTGCCTAACTTTGTTGTAGGGGATGACATATATAAATGGTTTGAAGCCTATGAGGTTGCTGTGAAGATGCAGAGGGTTCCTGAAGAGGATTGGGGGGCAGTCTCTGGAAGCACAATCCCAATGAAGGGAGCGATGCCCTGAGAGAGCCCTAGCAAAAGGGGACAGGATGAGGTATTACCACATGAAGGACATTCTCACTAGAAAATATGGGTGTTAGAAATGGGGTCTTTGGCTGGCAGTCAGGTTACCCTCTGTCCAAGCAAGGGCCCTCACTCTAGTAAGGGTAAAGGAGAATCACACTCAGTTAACCCCCGCTCACCTTCTTGGTAACTTGGCACGAGCAGGGAGGCTTAACTTCAGATTTAATTTAAGTATTTGTACAAACACACACAGTAACCCAGTGAACCACTAGAAAATGACACAACACAGGTTTAGAAAAATATTAAATATTGTATCCAAATAAACAAAAACAAATATGATAAAAATCCACAATATACAGTTAAAAATATTAATTTAGCACTTAAAAGCAAGAAAACAGTGATCTGAGGTGAAAACACTGCAAGGTGGTAAAACACGGCATCGTAATGGCATCGTTCACGGAGTCGGTCGACCCCGAGGTAAGGTACCTTTAGAACAAGTAGAAAACAGGCCGATGCACAGAGTCGGGGAGATCGGCTTCGCTGGATTCGATGTGGTGTCAGTTCCGGTGCCAGAGGGCAGGAAGACGGCTGTTTTGCGTAGTGGCGTCGGGTCCTCTCTACAGGGCGGCGGAGGTGAGTCGCTTTGGATACAAAGTCGGTCCCTTAGTTCCAGCAGATGTGAAGTCCGGCAGAGTTACGATGCCTCTGGGCAACCTCACGGGGCCGCAATGATGTCACAGGGCCACAGACGCTGCAATGGCGTTGGATCGTTACACACTCTGGTGTCAGCGAAGTTGGGCAGCATCAGCGATTGCAGCAATGCAAGGCCTATGGGGTCATCGGACTTCTACGAGGTCCATGGTCTCAGGGCAGGTGGCATTGCGGTTCCGGGGTTGCGGCGTCAGCTCACAGGGTCATCGGATTCACACTCAGTGAGGTCCATGGACTCAGGGCAAGCGGCGTCGCAGTTCCAGGCAGCGGCGTCCTTCAGGAAGTCGCATGGCATCATCTGGCATCGGTAGACTGCTTTTTCTCCAGGAATTCACTTTCAGGGGTCCAGGAACTTGAAAGGGCACCCTCAGACAAGCTAGAGTCCACAGCAAGTAGACTCATTTCTGGTTGGCGAAGCCATTGCTGTCCCTGAAGCTTCAATAAAGGAGGCAAGCTTTACTCCAAGCCCTTGGGGTCACTTCTCAAGCAGGAATGCAACAAAGTCCAGTCTCTGTCCCCGTGCACAGGCAGAAGCAGCAACTGCAGGAGAGCTCCACAAAGCACAGTCACAGGCAGGGCAGCACTTCTCCTCAGCTCTTCAGCTCTGCTCCAGACAGAGGTTCCTCTTGAATCCTTGAAGTAATCTAAAGTCTGGGGCTTGGGGTGCTCTTATACTCCTTTCTGCCTTTGAAGTAGGCCTACTTCAAAGTAATGTCTCAAGTGTCTGTGAAATCCTTTCTTGTCCAGGCTAGGCCCCAACAACACACCAGTAGTTTGGAGACTGCATTGTGAGAGGGCAGGCACAGCCCAGCTAGGTGTGAATGCCCACTCCTCCCTTCCCTTCTAGCACAGATGGCTCATTAGAATATGCGGGCTACACCCCAGCCTCCTTTGTGTCACTGTCTAGAGAGAGGTGCAAGCAGCCCAACTGTCAAACTGACCCAGACAGGGAATCCACAAAACACACATAGTCACAGAATGGTTTAAGCAAGAAAATGCCTACTTTCTAAAAGTGGCATTTTCAAACACACAATCTAAAAAACAATTTTACTAAAAGATGCATTTTTAAATTTTGAGCTCAGAGACCCTAAATTCCACATGTCTATCCGTTCCCAAAGGGAACCTACACGTTAATCAGATTTAAAGCCAGCCCCCATGTTAACCTATGAGAGAGATAGGCCTTGCAACAGTGAACGCCGAATTTGGCAGTATTTCACTGTCAGGACATGCAAAACACATAACTACATGTCTTACCTTTAACATACACTTCACTCTGCCCATGGGGCTATGTAGGGCCTACCTTAGGGGTGCCTTACATATATAAAAAGGGAAGGTTTAAGCCTGACAAGTGGGTACACTTGCCAAGTCGAATTGGCTGTTTAAAACTGCACACACAGACACTGCAGTGGCAGGTCTGAGCCATGTTTACAGAGCTACTAATGTGCGTGGCACAACCAGTGCTGCAGGCCCACTAGTAGCATTTGATTTACATGACCTGGCCACCTCTAGTGCACTTTACTGGGGACCTTCTAGTAAATCAAATATGCCAATCATGGAAAGCCAATTACACACACTTTTTATATAGGAGCACGTGCACTTCAGCACTGGATAGCAGTGGTAAAGTGCCCAGAGTAATAAAAACAGTAAAAACAGAGTGTAGCACACATCAACAACCTGAAAAACAGAGGCAAAACATTAGGTGAGCACACTCCAAGGATGCTAAGTCTAACAATGGGCATACCCTGGATAAGTACAGGCAGAAATTTAGGGACAGCCAGAAGTTGCCCCAACAGGGCAGTGATGTATGTGATTATCAAGGGCTGAACAATTTGAGCTTGCCAAGGAAGCAGACATCTGGCTCACAAGAAAGTATTTAGGGAGTGGCTCCCAACAGAGTGGTTAGGGCTCTCACCAGAGGAAGGACAGGGAGACAAAACTAGGAAAGAGTTCTCTCAAGGCCCTCAAAATGGTTCTCTAGGGAAAGGGTGCCAGTCCCAAATTGATCACAAGATACCTAGATTTAGGAGCAAGGGTAATGGTCACTTAAACAGTGATCCCAAGTGCCCCATTGGTGGGTGGGTACAGGGGTTAGCCAGTATAGCGGTTGAGGAGGAGAATGACCCAGTTATTGTGGGAGAGACAGCTGGGGTTACTCAATGGCCCATAAGTGACATGGAGATGGTGTGTAAAGCTTACATGCTTGCTAATACTTCCAAGTACAGGCAGTGGGCCACTATCAATGGAAAGTGGGTAGAGATTCTGAGAGACACAGGAGCCAGGATGACTACTATCAGGTGCCATCTGGTTTCCTCAGAGCAGGTGATGATCAATACATACAGGCTATAGAGGCAGACAACCATGTGAGCTACAACCATGTGGCTTTGGTGCCTTTTCAACGTTGGGTGCCTCAGGTTCTCTAAGGGTACCTGTGAGCCCTGTCATGCCTGTGGATTGCTTGCTAGGAAATGACCTAGATTGCACAGCCTAACATCAAATAGAGCTCAGATCCTACCTGAAAATGTTAGTGTTACCTGAGTCAGTCTGCATGCCCACATGGTCCATGGCTACCCAGGAAGGGAGTCAAGGATGCCTGGAAATGGCATTTTTAATTTACTTATAAGCCCCTAGTAAATTATGATACCATATACCCATGACTAGTAAATGAAATGCCCCTAGCATTTAATATTCTACCTCTTAAAGTATATTGCAGGTCTGCCATTGCAGCCTGCATGCAGTTTTAAACTGCTCATTCGACTTGGGAAAATAACCCCTTTGGCAAGTCTTCGAACAAGCATTTTATTATTTATAATTCACCCCTAAGGTAGGCCCCAGGCAGTCCCTAGGGCAGGGTGCATTTTAATCAAAAGAGTCACATAAATGGGTATAGTTGGCAGGTGGACTTTGTTTATTTGTCCCACAAAGTGTATCTGGGTGAGCCATTACTGGCAGGATGGGGGGGGTGGAGGTGGGCACAGCCCCACTTGCAAATCAATAGATTGTGCCCTATCTTCACACTGAGAACTTCACACCACTTCATTGTGCCTGTAGTCAGACTAGAACCAGGGTAGGGGATGCAGGAAATTCCAAGCATTTCAAAGGAAAATATTTTGAAATTTCTCCTACTTCAAAGAAGGTACCAGGTATAAAAAAGGATTGCTAGACCCCCCTCTTTGGTTCATTTTCTGCAGAGGGACTCCCAGAGAACTGTCTACTGCTACGGCCTGCTGTGTACTTCAGAAGACCGTTTTGCTGCACCTGGAAGGGTTGCTCTCCTGTCTGGAGCCTGCCTTGAACCCTAAGAGGCCTGCCTTGCTGCTTGAGCCCTGTTACACTTCTTGAAATCCATAACTTCCAAAGTGACTCCAAGGGTTAGTTATCTAGCTGCCTTATCAGTGCCTAGGGGACAGAAAAGGTACCTTCAATCTTAAACCCAAACCTGTAGCCTACCTGAATGAGTCCTGAGCTTCCAGGTGGTAGCTTGCTAGTCCTGGACCCTTGGAAGTGGTTCTAAAGGTGCTTAGATAGTAAAAATCCAAAACGTGGGACTTATAACATTTTTGGCTAAAAAATGCTCTGAGAATCAAAAGTAGGCCGAGACCTAACTGCTTGCCAATCCGCCCAAGCTCCATCGCTGTCCAGTCAGACTTCATGGTAGTTTCCACTACCTTCTTCTCCGCAGCAGCAAGTCCATTTCGGCAACCCCTGCAAGAAGGGGTATCCACCTTGTGGAGCACTCGTTGTCTACTGCCTACAGCTTTGTTCTGCAAGAGATTCTCAACTTCTAAAAAGAGACTAAGGCCCTCATTATGGACTTGTCGGTCAGGGCCGCCATGCCGGCGGTGGTGGTAAACCCCGACATCCGGCATGGCGGCCCAGACAGGAGGTGGCAGGAAATCCCTCCATCCGGCATGGCGGCCCAGACCGCCACATAATGATGACTTGGCATGGGCATTGCAGGGGCACCTGTGCAGTGTCCCATCGTGCACGTCACTGCCCAATTTACGGGCAGTGATCTGCGCGGTGGGTGCAGCTGCACCTGCCGCATAGAGGCAGTGACAGTGGCTCCATGTGGAGCCGCCGGCAATGTCCCGGCCAGGCATTCTGCTGGGACGGCGGGCAGAAACAATGTTTCCGCCCACCAGCCCAGCAGAATATTTATTATACGGGCGGTGGGTTACCAGGAGGCTGGCGGTCACTGGAAAGACCGCCAGCATGAACACAGCGGTGGAAGCCGCTGTGTTCCTAATGACCCCCTAAGTTTGAACGTAGAAATGTTCACCGGAACTTTGTCCTGCAGGTCCCCAAAGATGACCTCTCCTCCTCGGACCCCGCTTACAGGCCTGCTCCGCTGAACTTTACTTTCTCAATTTTTTTTCCACAAAATGTATTTTGGCCCAGAAGGTAAGCGCCGACCAGGACCAATCCACTTACTTTATCCAACCCGTGCCTCATCGTAGTCGGCCATATTTTTCAAGTTTTACTGGGTCTTGCACAATTAGATAATGGGGTTTTCTGATTCACGTCTGCCTGTTCCTGAAAGCTAGGAAGATGGTGAGTTTAGCACCTCAAACAATTTGTTGATGCCATTTTCAGGGAAAAAAACACAAGCTTTCTTCTGCAGCCATTTTTTCCAATTTTTTTTAAAACAAAAAACAAAATTTGTGCTGTATTTTGGCTCATTTCTTGGTCTCCTTCAGGGGATCCCACAAACTCTGGGTACCTCTAGAATCCCTAGGATATTGGAAAAAAGGATGCAAATTTGGCATGGGTAGCTTATGTGGACAAAACGTTATGAGGGCCTGAGCGTGAACTGCTCCAAATAGCCAAAAAAAGGACGGCCACCTGTGGGGGAAAAGGCCTAGCAGCAAAGGGGTTAAAGGGAAAGTCCTATTTGTTCCTTCCAAGAAATTGAGGGTGCAGGTGTTCAGAATATGTCATAGAGGTGAAGAGGTGTTCATTCAACTTTAGATCAATACTTTGTTCCTTTTGCTGGCCATCAGTCATTATCACCATCAACATCTTTATTGTATAATTACTTAAAATCATTACAAGCACATAAGATATGCAATGGGATGAGAAGTACAAACCCAAGAGCACTAATATAAACTGATGATCGCACGCTCACCTCATCAGAGGCCTGTCCCTCCGTGCAGGAAGCTCAGCTTCTAGTGCTGATCAGAGGAAAAATGCTTTTGCATTTCTCCTCCGATCACTGGAGGGGCGGAGAAAGGCATCAAAGGAAAGGAAAGGTCTTTCCTCTCATTTGATGTCTTTCTTAGCATTTCTGCAGAAATGCTCACTTGACACCAAGGATTTTTTTTTTAGGTAATGGAGATGAGGGGAGTGGGGACAGGTTGGCCTATTATAACTAGGATGATCTGCCCCTGGGGGGGGGGGGCAGAAACCGCTAGGCACAACAGGGCTAATTTTCTTTGGTTTATTTTGTATTTATTCGTGGGGAGTGACCCCTTAGGCACGGGTCACTCCCCAGGGAGCAAAATTACTCTTAGGCCATTTATGCCCCCCTTGGGGGCAGCTCGGCCTATTTTTATTTGGCCAATCTGCCATCAAGAGGGGCAGAAACCACAAGACACCAGGGATTCTTTTTTAAATATATTATTGAATGAGGGGAGCGGCCCCTTGGGCAAGGGCCCTCCCCAGGGGGCTAAAATATTTTTATTCCTTTTCTGCCCCTTGGCAGTGATCGGAGGAGAAATGCAAACGCATTTTTTCTCTGATCGGCGCTGGAAGCTGAGCTTACAGCGCAGAGGGGCAGGTCTCTGATGAGGTCAGCGCGCGATTGCGCGCTGATGTCAAGAGGGGAAGGGGCGGGCTTTCATCCTTGCCCAGGGGTGGGGGGTGCAACGTGCCAGTCCCACGGGGAGCGCTAGCATTCCCTCTGAGGGCCCATAGCAGGACAAGCTGGTTACGTCCCTGGCACCTCAGTGCCATGGAAGTGGACGTAACCACCTCTTCCCAGGCACCGCAGGGGTTAAAGAGTAGACTTTCTTGTTGTGTTTGTGAATATGTCCTTGTAATAACTCCCATTTTTTCTTAGAACCCTTGTAATAACCAGCTTGAATTTTCTCCAAAAAAGGCTCAACCATTTAAATTATCCATTGACGATAAAGAACATTTGGATTATAGGATGGTGATGACTCAGACCATCTTCATGAGAGGCCATCAGCAAGAATGTTTGTAGACCCTGGAATGTGGGTTATGACACAGTCAAATTGGTTAAAGGAATATGCCCATGGGGCCTGATGACTGTTTCTGCACTTCATATTTCTGAGTCATTGCAGATTATGATGATCAGTTAAATAACAAACAATTCTCAAGCCCCTATTAAGAAATGTCTCTATTCAGAAAAGGTCAGATTCATCACCAAATATTAATTTGTCTCTGAATCAGACAAGATATGGGACAAATAAAAGATAGGGTTCTCTAAACCATCATCCTCTTGGAGTGTTAGGAAATCCCTTGTGGATGGCTGTTGGAAATGGCCCTCTCTACAAGGTCACACCCAAAGGTTTTGCTTTCCTCCTTTAATTTCTGCTGGATTTTTGATACTATGGACCTTGGAACTCTGTGCACCTTACCACTGCTAACCAATGCTTAAGTGCTTGTACTCTCTTCCTTAAACATGGTCAAATTGGCTTATACCAAATTGGCATATTTAAGCTACTTGTAAGTCCCTTGTAAAGTGGTATACTAAATACCCAGGTCCTGTAAATTATATGCTACCAGTGGGCCTGCAGCAGTTATTGTGCCATCCACTTAGGTAGTCATCCTAAACATATCCCAGGCCTGCCACTATAGCCTGAATGCAGTGTCAAGCTGCCATGTCAACTTGCCATTTAAATCCCCTTGCCAAGCTTTAAACTCCCCTTTTATTACATATGTCACACCTAAGGTAGGTCCTGTGTAGCCTAGAGGGCAGGGTGCTGTGTAATTAAAAGGTAGTACTTATGCTTTTAAGTTTTACATGTCGTGGTACAGAAAATCTCCCAAATGTGTTTTTCACTACTGTGAGGTTTACCCCTCCCTTAGGATATCCATGGGGATTCTTTATTTTGTTTAATTAAATGAGAGGAGATAGATATCTCACTTTTGATACCAATGGGATTGTCATTTCAAACTCCTCCTTTATGATAAAGTTGGAATTTTCATTACAATTTTGAAAATGCCACTTTTAGCATGTTATCATTTTCCCGCTCTTAGCCTTTATGTGCCTGCAGGCTGTCTCAGGTCACATGATTAGGTGACTTGTTAGTTACAGTTGTAAATTCCTCCCAGACAGTCACGCAATAGCAGGGTTAATTGTGCCTCAGTGGGTTGTTAACTGGCGTAATAGGGAAGGTGGAGGTGAGTACAGCAGCACTTGCATCTGAATAGGCTGTGCCCTGTCTACTCACAATAGGCCTAACAACCCTATATTGTCACTGAAGCGAGCTGGGAACCAGGAAAGGGTTGTCAGGAGATTCCAAGAACTTAGGCACTAATTACGAAGCTGGCAATCTCAAGACCGCCAGCCTCACGGTGGCAATCAGGACTGCTGCTGCTTTGGCAGTCTGATCACCACATTATGAGCCTGGCAGTCAGACCACCAGGGTTCCACCATCTTCTCCAGGATCGGTGATCCTGACAGGCTGACGGTGGTGAAGGTCGGAATCAGCCAGGGCAGTGCTACATGCAGCGCTGCCCTGCTAATTATGACCTGATTCTCCACCAGCCTTTCCATGGTGGTGTAATGGCTGGCGGAGAACAGGTGCAGGGGGCCATAGTGGGGCTCCTGCACAGCCCATGAGCTTGAAATGTGCCCATGAGCAGTGCAGGGGTCCCCATGTCCAGCACCCTCACAATGCTCACTGTCTACTGTGCAGACAATGAGTATTGTCAGAATGCTGGTGCACTCTGCAGTGGCAGCTTTTCCGTCGCCTTGACTACAAGCCAGTGACAATGCGGCCATCACTTTCCTGCTAGGCTGACGGGTGGAAACTGCTGCTGACTTGGGATTGATATCTCTCAATTAGAACCTTTGCACTAAATCTGAAATTGTAGGTCAATTTCCTCATTGGTCAATGGTCAAGGAAGGCTCAAGACAAGACATTCACCCTGTTTCCCAGTGCCACATCAAGTCGCTTCCACTTGTAAGAAGCTGTTGAGAAAATGCTACAAACGCTGTTGAAGCATGACATCATTGATCACTCCACCGGTCCTACACATGGCCCATAATGGTTGGGCCAAAAAAGGACAGTGGCGGTGCTGTGTGCCTCTGTGTTGATATGCGCCATGCCAACAAAGTGATCGAGAGAGAATGGCAACCTGGTCCACACATAGCAGACATGAATACGCAACTGAAAGGTGCCAAAGTCGTCTCCCATCTTGATCTAAACAAGGGATACTATCAACTGGAGTTGGAAGAAAACTGCAGGTACATCACTAATTTTTTTACTTATGTTGGCTTTCTTAAGATACAAAAGGTTGAGTTTTGGTGTGTTTTCAGATGCATAAATCTTTCAGTATTTTATACTATGAATAACTCTATAGTGATGACCTGTACAACAGACTGGGGAACATAGGGGTAGCACAATGGACCATGCAGGGCAGACAGGAGGGGTAGCAGCAGCAGAATAGGCCACACATGGCTGGAGTGAGGGACCAGGACACAAACTCAGAAAACAAAGGGCAGGGAAGAGTTTGAAATGGCCATCCAGCTAAGCACAGAGGCCAAGCGCAGAGGAGAGTGGCACCACAAAAGACCACACAGGGCAGGAGGCAGGTGACAAGGCATCAACTCAGAAAATGGAGAGCTGGGAAAAGGAGGGCAGGGGCAGCAGGTTTACCACAGATGAAAGGCCTGCACGGGCAAGGGCAGCTCAACAGATCATTCAGGGCAGGAAGAAGGGGATAGGGACAGGCAAAAAGAGAGGTACGTGAAGGTACCCCTTGTTTTTCAGTTCTTCTCAGGAAAGGAAAGTAAGGTACCATCACAATTCACTTATGTTTAACTTCAGGGCAGGGATGAAGAAGGAGACTTGTATTACACTACAAAGTGAATTGAACCAGCTTTAGGGGCTTCCTAATTGAATGATAGATTTTACAAGCATTAGAAGAATGTGTACTTTTAGGTTCCTCTTGGAAACTCAGTTGATTGGTCTCAATGGATGGAGTACTCCTCTGACTTGATTCCTGAGGATGTCGTAGAACTCTCACCTGGGGGTAAAGCTGCAAAGTGTTAGGGCACAGCACCAACAAGCGTGGGTGACTGAGTCGGTCTCATGCTGTCTGGAAGCTGTCAGTCTGACCTTGTCGGCTAGCTAGCACCATCTCACCCAAACCTAGAAAGTAAAAGTGATTTATGGTAGCCTAAAACATGACACTCTAACTCCTCAGGGAAGCTGTGGTGAGCAGATCATACCTTTTCTTTCAGTTATGCAAAGTCTCACACATGGCAGGGCAAACAAAGAAATGCACCACAGGTTTCAATGTATTTATTAAAATAATTGCATTTGATTATAAAAGCATATGCGGTGATAATTAGGCAGATGAGATATAATACAGTGATTATGGTTACCGGTAAAGTAAAGAAAATTAACAATCCCAACATCCTGATATGATTATGAAATCTAATGATTCCTACCCGAAGCTCTAATGTCTAAAACTTAAGAGCATAGTGGCGTTAGCCCCTCTGTCAATCCCGGTTTATGGAAGGAGGCCCGACCTCATACCTGGAAAGCGGCAAGGGTCTGCCTGTTGTCTGCTGGCAGTCCCCCTGGTTGGCTGAAAATTCAGAATCAAGATCACCGAAGCTGTCAGTGGAACAATGTATGTTCCCAGGCAGCCATGGCTAGAATACCCTCTATCCTCCTTAGGTCTCCTTCGGTGTTTATATAACAAAACATGTTGTGTTGTCTAAGAACAGGCCTGACATGCTAATGTGGTTGAGGATTGACTCTGTAACTCTTGGAGAGACGATACTAGGTAAACTATTGTGTACAGAACATGACAGCCTTGAGCAGGCCACATAATGAAATGCGTACAATGGGCTGATTAAAATGTGCAACACGAACAACTATGCTTTTTCAGAAAGCAACTGATTACAATATTGTTAGACTTGGCATCCTTGGTGTGGTCTCCACGTGCCTCTGTTTCCCAGGTTGTTGAAGTTTGCTGTGCTCTGTTTTTGCTGTTTTTGTTATCCCGGGCACTTTTCCACTGCTACCCAGTGCCAAAGTGCAAATGCTCCTATCTAAAATGTATGTGTAATTCACTTTCCATGATTGGCATATTTGATTTACTAGTAAGTCCTTAGTACAGTGCACTAGAGGTGCCCAATGCCTGTAAATCAAATGCTACTAGTGGGCCTGCAGTACTGACTGTGCCCCCCACACGAGTAGCCCTGCAAACATGTCTCAGACCTGCCACTGCAGTGTCTGTGTGTGCAGTCTTGCACTGCCAATTCGACTTGGCAAGAGTACCCACTCGCCAGGCCTAAACCTTCCTTTTTTATACATGTAAGGCACCCCTAAGGTAGGCCCTAGGTAGCCCCATGGGCAGGGTGCAGTGTATGTTAAAGGTGGGACATGTACTTATGTGTTTTACATGTCCTGACAGTGGAATACTACCAAATTCGTTTTTCACTGTTGCAAGGCCCATCTCTCTCATAGGTTAACATGGGGGCCGCCTTTAAATGTTAGTAAAGCGCAGATTCCTTTCGGGAGCAGATAGAAATATGGAATTTCGCTCACAATTTAAAAATACATCATTTATTGAAGTTGGTTTTAAGATTGTGTGTTTGAAAATGCCACTTTTAGAAAGTAGGCATTTTCTTGCTAAAACCATTCTGTGACTCTACCTGTTTGTGGATTTCCTGTCTGGGTCAGTTTGACAGTTGGGCTGTTTGCACCTCTCTCTCTAGACCAGAGGTCTTCAAACTGGGGGCGGGCCCCCTAAATGGGTCTCAAGTGATCCCAGAGGGGCGCCAGGCTCTGGCCAAAAGAAGCTTTACACAGATATCAGTGGTTTGTTTTCAGCAGAAACATGTTACTGCATTTTTAAAAAGGTAACAGTACTTAACTGCACTGTTTAAATACATCTAGACATAGTTAAACATTGCCAATCTTTATCAAATATTTGTGAAAAATTCTGAGGGGGCAATGATTTTGTTTTTCAACTGGGGTGGCGCAGCATTAAAAAGTTTGGAGCCCACTTCTCTAGACAGTGACACAAAGGGGGTTAGGGTGTAGCCCCCACATGCTGATAAGCCATCTGTGCTGGAGGGGAGGAGTGGCCACTCACACATTAATGGGCTGTGCCTGTCCTCACACAATGCAGTCACCAACCTCCTGGTGTGTGGCTGGGTCCTGGTCTGGACAAGAAAAGGATCTTACAGACACTTGAGACTTTACTATGAAGATTGCCAACTTCAAAGGCAGAAAGGGGTATAAGTATTGGACCCAAAATCACAGACTTTAGATTACTTCAAGTATTCAAGAGGAACCTCTGCCTGGGGAAGAGCTGAGGAGAAGTGCTGCCTTGGCCTGTGACTGTGCTGTGTTGGGCTATCCTGCAGTTGCTGCTTCTGCCTGTGCAATGAGACAGAGACTGGACTTTGTTGCATTCTTGTTTGAGAAGTGACCCCAAGGGCTTGGAGTAGAGATTGCCTCCTGTTTTGAAGCCTCAGGGACAGCAAAGGCTTCACCAACCAGATCTGAGTCTACTTGCTGTGGACTCTAGTTTGTTAGAGGGTGCCATTCCAGTTCCTGGACCCTGGATGTGAATTCCTGGAGAAAAAACAGTCTAACGACACCAGAAAATGCCGTGCACCTCCGGAAAGGATGCCGCTGCCTGGAACTGCAACACCACTTGCCCCGATCCCGTGGACCTCGCTGAGTCCGACAAATCCAATGATCCGGTGAGCTGATGCTGCTACCCCGGAACCGTGACGCCGCCTGCCCTGAGGCCATGAACCTCGTAAAAGTCTGACAACCTTGTAGGCCTCAGGTTGCTGCAGCAGCGGATCCCGCCTGACTTCGCTGACACCGGAGTGTCGTAAGTCCAATGTCCGTGATGACCCGACACCATTGCAGCACCTGTGGCCCTGTGACGTCATCGCAACCCCGTGAGGTTGCCCCACAGCATCTTAACTCTGCTGGACTTCGCATCTGCCAGAACCACGGGAAAACTTTGCGTCTGACACCGCTTCACCTCCACCGCCCTGTAGAGAGGATCCGACGCTGCTGTGCGGCACCACAGTCCTTCTGCCCCGTGGCAAAGGAACCGACCTTGCATCGGACCCAGTGAAGCCACTCTCCCCGACTCTGTGCAACGGCCTGCTTTCTACTAGTTCCTTAAGGTACTGTACCTGGGGGTCAAACGACTCCATAAACGGCACCATTTGCGTCACCTTGTAGGAAATGACTCCGTCACAATGCCGCATAATACCAACTTGCAGTATTTGTGCCTCAAGGCACTGTTTTCTTGCTTTTTTGTGCTAAATTCGTATTTTTAACTCTATATTGTGCATTTTTATTGTATTTGGTATTGTTTATTTAGATAAAATATTTACTATTTTTCTAAACCTGTGTTGTCATTTTATAAAGGTTCACTGTTGTTTGTTTGTACAAATACTTAACACATTGTCTCTGAGTTCAGTCTGCCTGCTCGTACCAAGCTACCAAGGGGGGGAGCGGCAGTTAACTGAGTGTGATTCTCCTCTACCCTGACTAGAGTGAGAGTCCTTGCTTGGACAGGGGGTAACCTGATTGCCAACCAAAAACTCAATTTCCAAACAACAACAACTTTAAAAGTGAGCTGTGCAAAAATATAATAAAAGGAATGAAATGAATAAAAACACGTATTTATGTGAAAGGGCACAGGCTACTGAGCTAAAGCTAAATTAAGGGTGCCCAACGTAGGTGCTAAAGGGAACCCATGACAAGGCTACTATTCTCTAATACATATCTTTGGACCATTAAGCAGTGTCCTTGGCTGTGGTTATATGAAATGGGTCTGTGAAGTAGTTATTGTTTGGTTGAGTAGCTCATGGCATAGTATTTTATTCACCATTAGGTTAGTTAGGCTCTTTTCCCTGGATGCAAGAGGTCTCCATGGTCGCTCTGCCATCATCAGTGAAGTGCTCTGCATTGATCCTATTTGGTGGTTTGGCAACAAAGTTGCATTTGAAGTACATTTGCTGCTGAATTATCTTTCAATCTATCAACATCACCATAAAATCTGTAACTAGTATAGCAGCAACGTGTCAGTGTGACATGCTGAAAAGCAGATGGCCTTCTTTTTTTCAACACTAAGCACATATTTAGGCCTTATTAACAAGAGGGTCAGAAATATTGCATTAGCATTCCTGTTTCCATAATTACTGATGCCGTGGGTATAAATAATTCTAGGATATAGGATTTCTGAGATATTCTAAGTCAGTTCCTGAGTGTGCCTCCAGAAACGAGTAAGTACTGCAGGAATCAGCCTTGCCACATCTGGGGCTGTATTACAGAAAGTGCCCCAGAATGCAAAGGTATTTGAGAAGGATCAGCAGAGGCTTGTGTGGCCTCTTCTGTAATAATGATAGCGTTGTTGTACATGTAGCACTAGCACTATGGTGAAAGGGTGTTCCCTCATTTGCTTTGGGGTGTGGCCCATGCAAATAAAGAAATAACTTTGCTTCGGCATCCACACTGTCCTACTGATGTGGGCGCCGAGGGAATCATGCCCTTAGGAGGCGCATTAAAAGTGTGTCACAAAAAAGCTGCCTACTGTCAGTGTTCCCCCTGAGGGCAACCCTCTCTAGAGGTGAAAGGGGGTTGTTAAACCTGACAACCTTAAGGTGGTCACCCCTAACTTTTAGCCTGCCTCCCTTAACTTTTGGACACTGCTTTTGCTGGTTTTTAGACTCTGCGCACTTTACCACTGCTAACCAGTGCTAAAGTGCATATGCTCTCTCCCTTTAAACATGGTAACATTGGATCATACCCAATTGGACTATTTAATTTACTTATAAGTCCCTAGTAATGTGCACTGTATGTGCCCAGGGTCTGTAGATAAAATGCTACTAGTGGGCCTGCAGCACTGGTTGTGCCACCCACTTACGTAGGCCCTTAACCTTGACTCAGGCCTGCCATTGCAAGGCCTGTGGGTGCAGTTTCACTGCCACTTCGACTTGGCATTTAAAAGTACTTACCAAGCCTAAAACTCCCCTTTTCCTACATATAAGTCACCCCTAAGGTGTGCCCTAGGTAACCCCTAGAGCAGGGTGCTGTGTGGGTAAAAGGCAGGACATGCACCTGTGTAGTTTACATGTCCTGGTAGTTTAAAACTCATAAAATCATTTTTACACTACTGTGAGGCCTGCTCCCTTCTTAGGCTAACATTGGGGCTGCCCTCATACATTATTGAAGTGGTAGCTGCTGATCTGAAAGGAGTGGGAAGGTCATATTTAGTATGGCCAGAATGGCAATACAAAATCCTGCTGACTGGTGAAGTTGGATTTAATATTACTATTGTAGAAATGCCACTTTTAGAAAGTGACCATTTCTCTGCACTTAAATCTTTCTGTGCCTTACAATCCACGTCTGGCTGGGTTTAGTTGACAGCTCCTTGTGCATTCACCCAGACACACCCCAAACACAGGATACTCAGCCTCACTTGCATACATCTGCATTTTGAATGGGTCTTCCTGGGCCGGGAGGGTGGAGGGCCTGCTCTCACACAAAGGACTGCCACACCCCCTACTGGGACCCTGGCAGACAGGATTGAACTGAAAGGGGACCTGGTGCACTTCTAAGCCACTCTCTGAAGTCTCCCCCACTTCAAAGGCACACTTGGGTATAAAACAGGGCCTCTGCCCTACCAACTCAGACACTTCCTGGAGAAGAAACTTGTAACCAGAACCTGCATCCTGCCAAGAAGGACTGCCTGGCTGCCCAAAGGACTCACCTGACTGCTTTCTCTGAAGGATTGCTGCCTTGCTGTTGCCCTGCTGCCTTGCTGTTCCCTGGCTGTGGTGAAGAAGTGCTCTCCAAGGGCTTGGATAGAGCTTGCCTCCTGTTCTCTGAAGTCTCAGGACCAAAAAGACTTCTCTCTTGCAACTGGACTCTTGTGCGGTGAAACATTCGTCACACAGCTTGCTCCGCGGTGAAAAATTCACTGCACGCCAACCTGGGACGACGCCACTCGACCTCGCAAGGAAAAAATCGACGCGGCGCCTGCGGTGTGACTGGAACTTCGACGCACGGCCCACCAGATCAACGCACAGCCGACGTGGGACGACGACGCCTGACTCCCAGAGGGGAAATCTACACTGCACCTGCTGTGACGGAGAAATTTCCCTTCATCGCCCACCGGAACAACGCAGAGCTTGCCAACAAGCCCAGAATTCCATGCACAGACCCCGGGGCGTCTGAAAACCCCGCAACCCGAAGAGGAGTCCGTCCGCGCACTGGAAAACAACGCTACATCTTCCCCGCGTGGAAAATAACGACGCAAGTCCGTGTGTGAAGGGGCGAAACCGACGCACACACCATTTTTCCCCATATCTCCAACTCTGCGGCCCTTGGCGGAGATTTTGTACTTTGTGCTTGAAAGAGACTTTGTTTGCTTTTAAAAGACTTAAGACACTTTGGGGGTCATTCTGACCCCGGCCGGCGGCGGAAGCCGCCGGCCTGGCTGGGACCGCCAGAATACCGCTGCGCGGTCAAAAGACCGCCGCGGGTATTCTGGGTTTCCCGCTGGGCTGGCGGGCGACCGCCAGAAGGCCGCCCGCCAGCCCAGTGGGAAACACCCTTCCATGAGGATGCCGGCTCCGAATGGAGCCGGCGGAGTGGAAGGGGTGCGACGGGTGCAGTTGCACCCGTCGCGATTTTCAGTGTCTGCATGGCAGACACTGAAAATCTTTGTGGGGCCCTGTTACGGGGGCCCCTGCAGTGCCCATGCCATTGGGCATGGGCACTGCAGGGGCCCCCAGGGGCCCCACGACACCCCATACCGCCATTCTGTTCCCGGCGGCCAAAACCGCCAGGAACAGGATGGCGGTATGGGGGTCGGAATACCCATGGCGGCGCAGCAAGCTGCACCGCCATGGAGGATTCCCCAGGGCAGCGGGAAACCGGCGGTACACCGCCGGTTTTCCGTTTCTGACCGCGGCTGTACCGCCGCAGTCAGAATGCCCATGGGAGCACCGCCAGCCTGTTGCCGGTGCTCCCGCGGTCGTTGGCCCTGGCGGATTTTACCGCCAGGGTCAGAATGACCCCCTTTATATCACTTTTCAGTGATATCTTTACATTTTCTTATTGCATCTTAGATCGTTTTTGACCTGCAAATATCCAGATAACTATCACATATTTTTCTAAACACTGTGTGATGTATTTTTGTGGTGCTATATGGTGTTATTGTATGATTTATTGCACAAATACTTTACACATTGACTTCTAAGTTAAGCCTGACTGCTCAGTGCCAAGCTACCAGAGGGTGGGCACAGGATAATTTGGATTGTGTTTGACTTACCCTGACTACAGTGAGGGTCCTTGCTTGCAGGGGGTAACCTGACTGCCAACCAAAGACCCCATTTCTAACAGGGGTCTCATGGAGCCCCCCAGACATCCCCTGGCAGGTGGGTGCAGTCACTCACTGCACTCGTCCTCTTGAAATTCCAGACAACTTGCCATCTTCAATGTGAAACAAAGAGGCCCTCATTACGACTTTGATGATCTTTTTACAAGACCGCCAAAGCTGCAGTCGCCAGAAGTCTTCCGACCACCATATTACAAGTACTGCAGAATTTCCACCACATTTTGGGTGGAAATCCTCCAGTACTCATGCTAGCGGTCGGAGGTGCATGGCTGTTCAACCACTAGCCCTGCTGATGGCGGGGTGCTGCCAGCATTGGAAGCCCCTGTTCCCGTTCCCTGCTGGACGACCTCCTCGCCAGACATGGTAAGTCGATCTTCCGACAGGGGAGGGGGTGGCAGAGTGGGGGTGTTGAGTGTGAGTGGGTGTTATCTGCAGGTGTGAATGTAACTGTGTATGCGTGTTTGCATGTATGTGTGTATGGTTGTGTGAATGATTGATGAAGTGAGTGCATCTATTGATGCTTGTAAGTGAATGCGTGTATGGATGCTTGTGAGTGAATGCGTATATTTAAGTGTTGGTGAATGAGTGTATGCGGGGTGCATGAATGAGTGTATGCGGAGTGTGTGTGGGTGTCTGTGTGCGGGGAGGCGGCGCTGTACTGGTAGGGGGGTGTCATCTGCCGGTGACTGGAAATAAATTTCCTGTCACGGTAGCCTTGCACCACGGTTTTTGTGGCCGTGCTACTGCTGCGGAAACCCTGCTGGAAAGCTGACTCCTAATACCCCCGGCAGTCTGATCTGGCCCAGTGGGTCCAACTGCCTTGGTGCTACAGGCGGGAATGTGGCGATCTTCACCGCTGGCCCATGGCGGTGAGACCTCCACTGTGGCACTGGCGGTCAGAAGATAGCCAAGGTCATAACGAGGGCCAGCATGTCTTTTTCACTTGAATATACTGCCTCCAGCGACTTTTTCTTTATAGGGTGCACCTGCCCTGTTTGAGTCAGGCACATCTGTTTAAGTGTGCCTAGCTCAAACTCGGAAAATGCTTCCCTCTAATAATACCGGCCCTGATATTTCCAGTTTTTCAGGATGTTCCCACTACAACATTGCAGATGGTTTTCCCCCTGAAATATATGGAAAGGGCAAATTTGGGAATGTCTTTTTACCATGGGAGCTACAACCCACAAATCAGGGTTACCTCTAAATTCATAATGTAGGAAAAACACATTGATGCTGAACTGCTGAACGTCCGTGTGCACTATCAATCGAGATCTAGTAAATGTTTCTCTTTCATCATCATCCCTTCAGAAGAGCGCTGCTTTGATAAGCGAACCAATAACAAGCTGGTAGACTGACAAACTTGTTATAGCAGCAAGGAAGCGCAGCCTATCTCTACAATAAAATCAGGTCATCGCTGTCCACAAATCTGGTTTCTACAACTCTTCAGTTCTATTATTTTATCAGCAGTATGATAATCGTGATTCAGATAACTATGATGGTTGTAATTTTTTATATTAATACAATAACCATAACAAGAACAGCAAAAATGTCATTAGTATTGCACAGGCTGATGGTAGATATGCGCTTTGACCGTTTAAAATATGAGTCCTTGGAGAACTCCCTTCGTTGTTTGTATTCTATCACCACTAAAGAGGGGGGCTGCAGTACTTGTCAGCTCGTGCATCCAGCTAGATGTTTACTTTCCTGCTACCACAAAAAGCAAGCACGCGCTGTCAAATGATTATGTACGCGTCTCAGTCATGGAGTGAACAAGGAATGGTGGAGTGTTTCAGACAAGGCCAACTCTTGATAGGGAGAAAGGCACTGAGGGAAAGAATGAGAGGGAGAAACGTTTTCTCTAATTTGTAAATATTATGCTGCTATTTTTAAATATTTTTAGTCATTTCTCGTTCACAGTCTTAAAATACGTCATTCACTTGACAGACATGCTCCTCTTGGTTACCAAGAATATCTCTAGACCGCTTTAGGCATCTGTGAAACTCATAGCCACAGGAATCCCACAACTATTTAAAAGGGCTGTGAGGCTTCAGAATCCAAAATGCAAATAAGCTACATTTTAGTATGGGAATAAATTGGGCTCTACAATTTTGATCTCAGCAAACTGTGACAGCGAAATGGGACCCTCCGGGGAATAAAACTTAGAGTAGAACGGAACACCGATGACTAATGAGATTTTTTAAAGGTCAAGCGTCACTTGGTCCGATGACTGAAGGCAGTCTGCTTTGAGGTTCGACTCTGACATCCTTGTTTCAATGAATCGAGTGGTCAATGGTAATTATGAGGTGGGTGATAGTAGTGTCGCCGCAGCCAACCCTCTTGAGTGGTTGAAATTCCTACCCAGAAAATGGTATACCAGTAGAGAGGTGCTATGATCTCTGCAGCTGGGTCCCTGGAGTCTGTGTTGCTTGAAGTCTGATGGAAGGGTGCAGGATGGGCACTACTAATGCCACCATAGCTGGGACTCTTGAATCTGTGAAGCTTGCCCTTCATGGTAATGTACTCAGCCTGCAGTGCTAGCCCCACTGTAGCTGGGAACCTTGAGTCATTGGATCTTTCACCCACAAGTGGTTCGCTGGACGTCAAAAGGTAGACCCTCCAAAGCTGGGCCCTTGGAGCCTGTGAAGCCTGCACCTGGTAGTGGTGTACTAGGCAGCTTGTACCCAATGGTGGTATGGCAGTTGGTCAGGCCTAATTCCTCTGCAGTTTGGCCCTCTAAGCATGTGAACTCTGCATCCAGCGACGACTTATCAAATATGTTATACTTGCCTCTCCTCAGCCAGGCCCCTTGAGTCAGTGAAGCTTGTACCTGGGGGTTGCATACCAGGTGGGTGGCTCTAGCACATCTGTGGCTCGGCCTCTTGACTCAAGGAAGCTTATACCTGGTAGCAATGTGTCAGGTGGAGGTACTGTTGTTGTTTCACCCAGGATCATTGAATCTGTGAAGCTAGCACACAGATGGGTGTGTACCAGGAGGGAGACATTATCACTTCCTTAAGTGGGTGCCTTGAGTCTCTGATGCTTGCAATCTGATGGTAGCATGATGGACAAGGAGGGCAGTACCTCTGCATCCTGGGTCCTTTGGTCTTTGAAGCTTGCACCCGGTAGTGGAATGCCTGGCAGGTTGTACTAGTGCCCCAGCAGCCAGGCCCCCTTAAGTTCATGAAGCTTGCCCTGTGTAGCAGTTTTCTTGGCATATACTACTAGCACATCTGCATCTGGGCCACATGAATCTGTCGAGCAGAACCCAGGAGTGGTGTGCCAGACAGTTCGAAGTAGCCCCTCTGCATTTGGGCCCTTTGAGCCCTTGCAGCCTGGATCCAGTGGTGGTGTACCAGTTGTGTGGTACTTGCACTTCCTCAGCCAGGACCCTTGAGTCAGTGAAGCTTTTACCTGGTGGTGGCGCACCAGGTGGATGAAATGAATGCCTCTTCAACCAGGACGTTTTTTCTTTCTATCTATCTATCTATCTATCTATCTATCTATCTATCTATCTATCTATCTATCTATCTATCTATCTATCTACCTACCTACGTATATTAAAGAGTGACAGTAGCCACCTAGTAGTTAAAGTTAAGGTGACCAGAGATAGGGATTTCTGATTTTTGTTCCTTTATAACTTTGCACATGTTTGACGAATGTGCATGAAACTTTGCAGACCTTATGTCCCTGTTTCATTTTGGGAGGACTGAAAGATTTGTGGTGTTTAATCAAGGGGGTGCAAAAAAAGGGGTACCAAAACAGGCTTCAAATTCAATGCATTTCATTAGATTGTTGTATTTTGTATAGTGCAAAAACTGCCAGCTGGACTTTTATGAAATTTGCCAGTATTACATATTAAGGGCACAGTTGGTTCTTTTTAGGTACCACAGGTGAGTAGAATAGGTAAATGTTAATTTCAAAGGTTTTATCATCTTAGTGATGCCTTGTAGTATAATACTACTAAAAGTAGCATGTAAAACCAAAAAATACTAGACTGCATACTGTATGTAAAGTTTCAGATTTACTACATGAACAACTGAAATACCCACTTGTGGTCACATGCTAATGGAAACCTATAAACTAGCACAGAACAAGTGGAATCCATCTTAATCTACATAAATTCTCTTTGCATGCCCTCTGGTTTACAAAATCAAATTGCCCAACAAGTCAAACAAAAAACATCTTTCTTAAGCACCCCTGATCAACAACATGAACTATTGACCTAGCAGTGAGCCACACAAACTACTATTTGGAGGGCAGGATAAAGGAAAGGAAAAAATAATAATCTCATTTTTTACCAAAAACAACAGTTGCCTTTCATTCACTTTGACATTCATGTGCAGCACAATCCTACTAAAATTAGCAAGGAAGCCCAAAAATAAACTAGACTGCATATGTAAAGTTTCAGAATTATTACATGAACAACTAAAAGACCCATGTACGGTCACATGCTAATGCAAACCTACAAACAAATACATAACAAATAGAATACATCTTAATTTACATACATTTTCTTTACATGCTCTCTGGCTCACAAAATAAAAGTGGCCCAACAAGCCAAACAAAAAGCATCTTTATTAGGCACACCTGTGCAACAAAATGAACAATTGACCTAGCAGAGAACCACATAAACTACAATTTGGAAGCCTAACAAATAAAATAGACTGCATATGTAAAGTTTCAGATTTGCTACATGAATAACTGAAATACCTATTTATGATCACATGCCAATGGAAACCTATAAACAACTGCATAAGTTTTCTTCCTTGCTACTTTTAGTAGGATTGTGCTACATATGAAGGCCAAAGTGAATGAAAGGCAATCATTGTTATTGTTATAGAAATTGAGATTATTATTTTTTCCTAGTTGCATATTATCATGTTATCCAAATCATAGTTTATGTGGTTCACTGCTAGGTCAATTTTTCATTTTGTTGCACAGGGGTGCCTAAGAAAGAAGTTTTTTTGTTTGGCTTGTTTGGCCAATTGTCTTTTGTGGGCCAGAGAGCATGTAAAGAAAACGTAGGTAAATTAAGATGTATTCTATTTATGTATTTGTTTGCAGGTTTCCATTAGCACTATCGGGTACAAGCTTCATGGACTCAAGGACCTGGCTACAGAGGTGTTGCTAACCTCCAACCAGAACAGCATGCCCAAGTGCAAGCTTCACAGACGCAAATAGCCTGGGTACAGAGGTACTGGTACTATCCATCTGGTACACAACTACAGGGTACAAGCTTAACAAGCTCAAAGGGCCCAGTAAATTACTACTGGGTGCAAGCTTCTAGGGCACAAGGGGCCAGGCTGCATAAGGTCTTGTGCCTCCCAGATGGTAAACCACCACCGGGTGCAACTTTATGGCACAAAAGGAGATGGCAATAGAGGAAATACTACTGCCTACATAGCACACCACCACTAGTACAAGTCTCACAGAATCATAGGGTCTTGTTGTGGAAGCACTAATACTGTCTATCTGCTACACCACCACGGGTTGCAAACTTTACAGACTCAAGGGACTTGGCTGCGGAGGGGTTAGCATGATAGTACTAATACACTAACATCGAGTGCAAGCTTCATGGACTCATTTGTCATGACTGAGAGGTGATAGTATCACTTGCCTTGTACACCACACTGGGTGAGAGGTTCATGTACTCCATTGACCCAATTACCGAGAGGCTAGTACTACTTACATGTACACCACTACTATGTACAAACTTCACAGACAGAGATCTGGCTGCAGAGGGGATAGTAATGCCCATATGGTCAAATACCACAGGGTGGGTACAAGAGTCACAGACTGAAGGGGCCCAGCCATGTAGTAGCTAGTACCACCTGCTGCCTAGTACACCACTACCAGGTGCAGGCTTCACAGACTCCAAGGGCCCGGCTTTGGAGGGGCTAGCTTTTCACATCCAGCGAACCACTCATGGATGAAAGCTCCAAGGACTCATGGTTCCCAGCTGCAGTGGGGCTAGCACTGCAGGCTGAGTACATTACCACCAAGTGCAAGCTTCACAGATTCAAGAGTCCCAGCTATGGAGGTCTTAGTAGTACCTACCCTGCACCCTTCCATCAGACTTCAAAGAACACAGACTTCAGGGACCCAGTTGCAGAGATTATAGCACCTCTCTACTGGTATACCATTTTCTGGGTGGAAGTGTCAACCATTCAAGAGGCTTGGCTGCGGCGATGCTACTATTGCCCACCTTGTAATTACCATCGAGCACAAGCTTCATGGAATTGAGTGGTCCGGCCGTAAAGGTGCTAGTATGACCTGCTCTGTACACTACCACTGGCTGAAGGCTTCATGGACTAAAGTGACAGGGCTACTTAGGGAAAAAGTCCTGCATTCCAATACACTGCCACCAGGTGCTGGCATTATAGGCCTTAGGGCCCTGGCTACAGATGCAGTAGCACAGCCTACCTGGCCCACCTCTACTTAGAGCACGCCTCACAAAATCAAGTGACCTAGCTATGGAAGCACTAGCACTACACCACTAAACAGTGCAATCTTTATGTGCTCAAGAGACCTAGCTAAAGAGACACTAGTACCGTCTGCCTGGTACACCACTATCGGGTGCAGGCTTCATCAACTCAAGGGGCCTGATGCACCATAATAGGGTGCAAGCTTCACTAACTCTATGAGCAAGCATTTAGAGGTTTTAGTACTGCCCACCTGGTACACAACCATCAGTTGCAAGCTTCAGAGACTCAAGGGTACCTGCTGCAGAGGGGATTGTACAGCCCACCTAATACATCTCCAACAGTAAAAGCCTTATGGATTTAGCGGCATTGTCTATTGAAGTGCTAGTACCACTGGCTTGGTATGCCAAAACACAAGTGCACGCTTCATGGACTCAAGGGGCCAAGCTGCTGAGGGGCTAGCACTGCATGCCTGGCACACTACCACCAGGTGCAGGCTTCATGAACTGAAGAGGCCTGGCTACAGAGGAACTGGCACGCCCACCCGGCACACCACAAGTTGGTTCAAGCATCACGGAATCAGGGGGCCCAGATATAGAAATGCTAACTCTGCTCATCCGGCACACCACCATCTAGTGTAAACTTCATGAACTCAAGGGGCCTAACTATAGAGGCGCTAGTACCATATCCCTGGTACACTTCACCAGGTGCAAGGTTCACAGATTTATGGGGCCTGATGCACCATCATAGAGTTTAAGCTTCCATGCGCAAGGGGCTGGCCTTTTGGATGTTTTAGTACCTACCACCTGCCTGGTTCCAATCATCGGATGCAAGCTTCACAGGCTCAATGGTATGGTAGAGTGGAGAGTTATAGTTAGTGTTGTCTAGTTAGCTAGCTGAAAAGAGTGTGTAACAAGGTCCGCTACTTATAATAATTTGAAAGTGATTGATAAATTGTAAATGAAAGTTATAACTATAACTTTAGAATTTGTAAAGTTTGTATACTTTAAACTTTGTTTGTATAGGGAATGTACACACACACATACATACATATACACGTTTATAGCATTTTTTTGTTTGCTAATTACTATGCCATTGTTTGATAAATGTTCATAAAACTTTTCCAAAGAAAACATCACTAAGCTCCTTCCTGCAATGTTTTGAAGTTATCAATCAAATGTGGACAGAAAGAAAGGGGGTCCAAAAACCTGTTTCCGTTTTCATTTTTCCAAAGGAAAATTAGACACAGCTACAGCAAAAATGGCTAAACTGAATTACACCAAATTTGGGAGAAAGCAAGCTTGTGGTCCAGAAAGCGTGATTTTGTGATTTGGCATATTCTGTTTAGTAGTTTTAGTGATATTATGGTTACAAAATATAGATATTTCATGCCATAGAGTATCCATGGAGCTAGCAGATCTTAATATAGGATCTGATTGGTTGCCACCACATCAACAAAGATGTGTCAGAAGCCATTTTAGGACTTGAGTACTCCATCTCCAGTCTGGAAAAAAAGGTTAAAAAATATAAGGGGGACAGGGAAGAGATACCCTGCCCCCCTAGGCCTGGTGGGGTGGATTATTATAGGGAACCCCTGGGTTCAAAAACATTTTTTAAAAGGTGTTACTGCAAATTTGCTTTGGCTCTTCAAATATGTGATAAAACTTAAACAACAAATAAGGTATGCTCCTGCCTTTAAGAAACATAAACAGAAACAGAAACAGAGGTAGGCCAGGCCCCAGGGCAGTGAAACATGTTTTCATAGGAAGGGGGACATGCAGCTCCCCAAGCCTCCTTGAGGCCCTGTAAACCCCATTATCCAGGGACACTGTTCAGATAACGGGGAGGAGGCTGTCCACCACCCCCCCAATTCCTCTTAGAGGCTCCGGGGACTCAATCCCCTGGTCCAAATATTCATATTGAGGGGAGGGAGTGCATTGTTCCCTCCCCAAGACTTGGATAGCCACTGGGGACCACATCCTCTGGGAAAATAGATTATTATTAAAGGAGGGCACTCAGTCCCCCCCCCCCCTCTCTGACTGGCAATAGGGACCCCAGCCCCCAGGGCTTTCTGCTAAATATAGGGGAGGGGACCAGCAAACCCCTTCCCCAAGCCACTGTATAGCCCCAATCCCTATAATCAGTTGATTTTTTGGGGACAGGACATCGGGCTCCCCTCCCTGTCCCATACACCGGCTCCGAGGACCTAATCCTTTGAAACCAGGTCCAGCAGTGTCCTGGAGACCCTATCCACTTGGATACAGTAGTTAATTGCCCATAAGAGTGTGGGCATACCCTGTCCACAACACTCTCTTGAGCATGAAACTCAACTGTGTTGTTGCCTGGACCAGAGTGGTGTTGTCTGGGGAGCAAAAAGGGGATACAGGGGCGTTAGGCTCCAACCTCAGCCCCATCAAATGTGCTCTTCTGGGTGCCCCAGGTGAATACAGGGGCATCCAAGTCTCTCAAAAGAAAAGACTGGCTCATGCCACAGATTTGACTGGGAAACTCACATGAGCAGCAGGAGCCCTCGGACTCCCCACATGGCCCTCAACAATTTTCACATTGTGCACGGGACACCCCCCTTCACTTAAAAAAATAAAAAGAGGCCATCTTCCTCCACAAAGGTGGCTAGGGAGCAGGTAGGTGTTGAGTGGGCCTGGGAGATACCCCCAAAGGACATAACGTAAAACAAATAGGTGAGGGTGCTGAAGGTGGGCACCTTGGCACCAAAAAATATAATTTAAAAAAGTGACTACTTAATGAGAGGCAGGAGCCACTCATTTATTGCTCACTGGTCCAGAAAAGGAGCACCCCCCATAATGTTCTGTGAGGGCATTTTCATTCTTTCTTTATACTGGTGGTGGCCCTAGAAGGGGCAGGGATACAATCAAGCATTTTGTAATGCTGTGGGAGGCTTTAAGCAGTTCCCCAGTAACATTAAAAAAAAAACAGTAAGGGCCTGATTACAACTACACCAGTCCTAAGACTTCTGTACTCACGGTGGCAGCCCGGCCACTGCATCCTCTGTGGTCTGACTACCAGATTATTATACTGGCTTTGGACCGCCACTAGGGATCGTGGATCCCCATGCATTGATGTTTTGGGGAAAGCCATGGTCAGTAAGGGCGGTGCTGACTTCGGCACTGCCATGCTGATCACGACTTGCCTTTCTGCCAGCCTTTTCATGGCAGGGACACTCCCATGAAAAGGCTGGCAGAAAGACAGAGACAGGGCCCCTACATCTCCCATGCCCATATCATGGGCAGTGCAGAGTCCCCCCTTGCAGAACAGTCAAAATGTGCACTATCAGCAATGGCAACAGTGTACATCCTCGCTGTGCTGGTGGCATATACAGTGTGGCGGCAGGGACCTCGGCTCTCCCTTAGAGCTGAAGCCAATGCTGCTGAACTGTCTCTTCCACACAACATTTGGGAGGCAACTGGCTAGGCAGCCTCCTCCTTACCGTTGTCTTGGCAGTCCGATGGTCAGACCGCAAAGTTTGTAATCGGCCCTTAAGTCTCCAGGGTTAATTCCATCACCCCTGAAGATCTTACCATTTTTTTCTAAAGTACTCCTAGCTGGAGCTATATGATCTTCAGTTGTAGTGCAGAGCCTTATTGTGGTTGTGCTTATGGCTATATTTTGTTGGTTGAAAAATGTAAACGAAAGACTCAACAACACAATGATTTTTTAATAAAATGGTAATAAAACTTTATTTTCTTTATGAAAACCACATTTATTATCTTTAATAAACATTACAATGTGTGAGTTAATTAAATATATATTTTAATATATTTATTGGTACTTTTTTTGACAAAGACAAAAGGTCTGCTTTGTATATGTTGATATGCTAACCCCATGTTAAGGCGAATAGGCACACTTTTTATATTTTGGTGTTTTGATTCTTTAACAAAATCAGGAAGTCTTCTTTAGTTAAAATAACACCCTTTTTAGTGTAACATCACAGAGTTAGCCTGTGGGGGTTGAGCTGAAGGCCGGATGCTGCAAGGGGTATGGCGCACGCGGAGGGTTGAGCTTTAGTTTGTGCTCCCAACCCTATGCTGCACTTGGCCAAACTGTGCATAGTGGGAGTGTTGGGTGCTTGCAGGGGTTAGGCATTCTTAGAGGGCTGGGGACAGGCCCTGGCAACAGACAAGGCCCTACACCTTACACCTTACCCCACATGACAATCAGCATCTTACTTTACATGAAAAAACATATAACTTCACTGAAAAAACAAAGGGTGTGATTGCGAGTACAGCGGTTCTAAGACCACCATAGCCATGGTGGCAGTCCGACTGCCGCATCCTTGGTTTTCCAACCACCAGGATTATGATACTGGCACTCAGACTGCCATAAGACCAGGCCACCACCAGTATCGTGGATCATTGGCAATGGGGAAAGCTGCGGTCAAGCACTTTGGTACTGATGTTGACACCGCCATGCTGATCACGACTTACCTTTCTACCGGCCTTTTCATGGCAGAGACACTGCCATGAAAATGCCAATGGAAAGGCAAGATGGGACCACAGTAGGACGCCGACACCACCCATGCCCATGTCATGGTCAGTGCAGAGGCCCCCTCTGTCATCACAGTCAGAATGCGCACTGTCTACAATTGTAACAATGCGCATTCTGACTGCGTTGGTGGCACAGACAGTGCGGCAGCATGGGCCTTAGCTCTCCCTCTGAGCCAAAGCCAATGCTGCCACACTGTCTCCACCACCCGGCCTGGCAGGGACATCGTACTAAGGCAGTCGGGAAGCCACTGGCTTGGCGGCAGGCCATGAAAAGGCTTGTCAAAAGCCAGTGCCAGGGGGCCACAGAGGGGTCCCTGAACGGTGTATGCCCATGACATGGGCAGTGCAGGTGCCCCCACTGACCAGCACTGTCAGAATGAGCACTGTCTGCATTGCAGACAGAGCACCTTCTGAGGGTGCTGGATTGTCAGGATATAGGATTTGCCTCCCTTAACGCAGCCACCCCCATTATCCTAGCACTGTCCCAGCTGGTCGGCCCAGCAGGGACCTGTATTACAATGATGCCATTGGTCAGCCCGCACAGGGGGGTCACTGCCACGGTGGTGGCTTCTACCTGTGAGTTTGGCGGTCCCATACTGCTGACAGGAATATCATTTAAAGTGTTGTTTTAATATTGTTGTAAATAATATCAATCTAGAAAATATTGTTGTATGTTATATTTTTGGTTATTGTTATTTTATATGAAACTTATAGAACTGTGTTTGATAATATATGTTTATTATTTTTTAATTGATTGATTATGAAATTGTTGAAATTTTTTCTTTTAGTTGTTTTTATGTCTAAAAATAATTGATTTATATATTTTTCAGCAGCTGGCTATTGGGGATTCAGGGGATGAAGGGGTGATTATTTGAAAATTTAATAATTCAATTTAAATGTAATGTTCATTATTTTAATGATATGCACATTAGTATATTAAAATGTTTCAATTTCTTTTGTAACATTAATAATATCAATGAATAAGTGTTCATAATAATTTTAAATATATATATATATATTGATAACATTAACTTAAAAATATTCAAATGCAAATTATAACATATAATGCAATTATAGAGCATTGACGAAAAACAGAGTTACATCAAAAATTATTTTAATATTGCAAAATAAATGAACATTGTTTTAAAAGACAATATTTAACTTTTTAAAAATATATACATTTCTATTTTAACTAAAATATTTTACTGTGTTTATGGTGACATTTAAAATGTAAATTGAATAAAACTTGGGGCACACCTTATTCTTAGATTCATTTATATTTATTTGAAAGCTTTTCAAAATGTTCTTTATATAAAATGAAAATATAAATATGTATTATTTATTATGTAAACATGTATATTTAATTATATATTATTATTTTATTGGTTTATTTATGAAAACTTTGTTAACAAAAAAAATCAATAATCAGATTTTTATCATGTTTATTATTGGACAGGTTCTGTTGTTGGGAATACATTTTCGAAAAATGGCAGGCTATCAGAGGGCCCGCCACACACTCAACAGTGCTTGACTATCTTCTTGGTTCTTGTCACGGTGAACAGCTTACTTCTGGCAACGGCTCACAGAACTTCCTGCAAGTGTCGCTGTCTTTGCCAGGCAATTTCCATCAGTAACATTTTAGCTTCCTTCCAACCTCCCTGGAGATCTACCCAACAGCCTCAGTGTTAAGTGACTCATGTGGGCATGGAAGAGTGCTGTGCTTTTGAACTGTGCCCATTTAGGCTCCTTGTGTATTTGTGAACAGTGCGCTCAGAAACATGGTGTTGAAACAGAACGGAGCGCTTAAAGACTATTTGAGAGTGTGTGTTTTAAACTTATTCCACACAGCAAAAATGACACTGGAAAGTGTGTGCAGTATGTTTTACCTCACATCCTGAAAAAGTTAAATGTGCACTAATGTGTTTGTGCAACAGTCAATGCCATCAAAGCAGAGATTTTTCAGGCTTGCCATTAGGGGAATAGCTATGTGCTCTTATGAATAATTATTCTGGCATATTCTTGTTCCATTGTACTGTTTATGTGAACAGAGAAGGCACAGGCACTTTGAGGGGAAGGATCATTCCCTTTTTATTTTATGTTATGTTTGTGTTATGAGTCACAATGTGTTATACAATATAAAGACAAACCACTATCTTGAAATACAAGAATAGGTTAAGTTCAGAAGGCATGCATGATGCATTTCATCCCAAATTTACCGCAGTGAGGAGAGAGTACATTGGAATGTGTTGAGTATCAGGTGATTGTATCATTTTGCCATACTAAGACATCACTCATGCCTGTGATCTTTCCTTTCCAGAAGCTGACCTCCTCAACAACAGCATTAACGACAATCATCTGCACTCCCAAAGCCCTAGGGTGCCCAGCTGGACCAGGTGGCAGAGGCTGTCTCTCTCTCTCTCTCTCTCTCTCTCTCTCTCTCTCTCTCTCTCTCTCTCACTCTCTCTCTTTCTCTCTCTTCCAATACCCCCTAATTTTGGGATAACTGCTGGGACTCCTGTGAAACTCCAGTAGTGCCGAGAGGTATCCTAAGAGGATGTCCCTACAAATGACCTGCTTTTCAGGTGAATGGTCGAGCACTTACAAGCAGAGGGATTGACCTGACTGCAAATCCCATTAGACCCTGTTACTCTAACTCCAAATACCAGCCCAGTGTTCACTTGCCTGAATACATCTGTTAGTGAACTCTCAAATCATGTTTGCTCACCTGGGAGTGAGAAATATACAGATCATGCCCAACTAGGAGACGTGTGTGTTTATCTAGCTCCATCTTGACCTGGAATCCCAAAATGAAACTAGTGAAGACAAGAAAGACAATCTGCAAAGTTAGTACAACAAGCATTCTTAAGGCCTTAAGCTGCATCAGCAGATTAGCAGCAGCAGCAAACACATTGACACACCACTACACACATGATGACTACAGATACAGATACAACATCATTGTGTGTTTGCCTATATCACAATCAACTAGGCTTCCAAATGGTCAAATGCACATTTTGCCTATCCACTGTGTTGGCTTCACTATCGGTAAGATGTCATTTTCATTCCCTTATCCACTCTGCAAATGATCAGCACATCTACTGAGCTGCTTCAGCCCAATAGTCCAGACAAGCTTCACACAAGTCATGTCAAGTACTCCAATACCATGGTAACATGGCACAATGGGCTACCCTACAAGTAAGGAATGTCCAGTGTCTCTACTTACTGTGACACAAAACCTATAGAGGTAGATGGCACACGTTAACCAATAACAATGTACTCTCTTACCCAATAGGTTGAGCTGGCACAGCCTCTTGGCAGACCTCTTCCACCGACTAGACTACTACTCCACCCCTGGATGAAGCCCTCAGTGATGACAGCACTCCTGAACATATGTACATGGAGTACCGTCTTGGCACATCTGGGCAACCTAGTCAGATGGCAACAGTGAGTCTCACTTTGTCCGCAACTACTTCTCCCAGTCCTGTTGCATCGACATCACAGGCAACAATACACCCCCCAACCTGTGTACCTAGCATAGTTTCCACCATCCTGTGCCCCCTAGTCCTGGATCCTGAGGTCCAACACAACAATCGTGACACTGAGGTTCCAGGATCTAGTGATAGAGGGCACCCTGTGCCAAGAGCACAGGCTCATGGAGGTAAGGTCCGTGGGAGGGATGCTGTGGGCTGGCAGAGCGAGGCTCCTGGGGCCAGTCATGACCAAGAAACCATGAGCCAAGCCTTGGGTTCTATCAGGAGCCCCAAGGCATGATGGACCAGGTATTGACTGAACACCAGGAAATGAAGAAGCTGCAGAGGGACATGTGTGAACAAATGGAGGCCCACAGGTCAAACATGGCCTCCCTAGCAGGGGTGCTGAGGGACATTCATTCAACCATGAGCAGGACTTTTCCAACCCAATCTTCCCCTTCCTCCACCCAAATTAAGATGTCGTGGTGAAGGTACCTGAACAAAAAACAAAACAAGGAGTATAGATATGAAACCATGCATATGACACAAGTAACATAGCAAGCATCTGGAAAACAAATTACATACAAACAAAGCAACATCATCAAGATGTGGATGTGACAAAAGCTACCTCACCAAACACCCTTTGGCTAATTTTGCCTGAGCATCAACTCCCTAACTATTTCCAAGAATTAACTCCACACATTGTCACAACTACAGTTCATTGCACAGTCAAAGTCATGACATCTCATGACATACTCACACTCATGAGAAGAAGCTGTCGATTAGACATTGTCGCAAGTCAGATCCTTCCTCTTCACCACTATCATCTTCAATTAGCATTTCAGGATTCTCACTTGGTGGCAACGCAGGCTTCTCCTTATCTGGTATGTAAGGGATATTTCTCTGCAGGGCAATGTTATGGAACATGCAGCATGCCACAGTGATCTGGCACATGTTCCTGGGTGAGCAGAGGAGGGCTCCACCAATCCTGCCAAGTCAGCATAATCAGGCCTCAGGAGTCCAAAAGCCCACTCCACTGCCTGTCAAGTTCTCCCATGGGCCTTACTGAAGTGGTCTTCACCTGGCGTAGTTGGATTCCTCAGCCGCTTCAATAACCAAGGACAGTTTGGATATGCTGAGTCTCTCGTTTAGGAATAAGACATAAGTGTAACAATGAGTCACTCACTTCAAGATTATAGCAGCTGCCATTGCACACACAAAATCAGGACAGGTGTGACCTACCAACCAGCCAGGCCCTCTCTGGTTACAGTTATGACAACATCTGGGGTATGGTACTGTTCTGCATTACAAAGGAATCATAGGTTGAACCTGGGAAGAGGGCACAGACGTTTAAGATGTCGAGATCCAACAAGCTAACAATGGCTCCGACCACATGTGGGAGGTGAACAAAACCATAGAAGTCATTCTTCACATTGGCTAAATCCTCACGTCTGGGGAACCTGATATAGCTGTCACTGTGTTTAATCATTGCTAATAACACACCTCTTAACACAACACTGAACATAGGTTGGGACATGCCACTAGATATAGCCACTATATATTGAAAGGACCCTGTGGCCAGGAAGTGTAATACTGGTATGAGTTAAATAATGGGGGATATGCATGTTGAATTAGTGTTTTAAGGGATCAGATTTGGCTCCAACTGACAACATAAACCCACAATTGATTGCCTGTTCAGACGGTATTGTTTTATGTGTGACGTTATTCTGTGGTTATGGATGGTGCAATGGAAGTAGTCGCCTCTTCCCTCTCCCAGGGTACCTATTTTTAAAAATACATGAGCCGGAGCATTAGTCGCTGTGTCCACACCAACATATATGATGTATAGCAACAAAATCATGTGACAAAGCATTTTTGATTTGAAATACATTATCCCCCAGTAAACATCACAACTATCAACTACACGAGGGTCAAATGTGACCCTCATGGTTACCAACACGTGTCCACCACATGGATTTGGGCACCACCCAACTATCTGCTCCTCAAATGCTCCTCAACATTTAAACGTCTATTCGGCCTGCCAAAAATACCATCAGCGGCGGTGGACAGTGTACTGCTGTAAAATGCCATCTGTGCCCAACACACACTACACAAGTTATTGTGTAGTATACCTACACAACAAAACTGCTTTAGAATGTTTGTGATGCTCTGACACATATATTGGTGTTGTGACGCATTTATCAAGGCCCAATACGGTACTCGCAACCACCAAAATGGAGGATGCCTGACCCACTTCACTAGACAGTAAGAACTGTCTACGGCTGCCGTAGGAAGTTGAATGCATGGTGGGCAGTTCCAAGCGTGGTGGACACATCCACAGGCTAATGTTTTTGCCTGTGACAGTCGCAGGCCAATGGCTATGGCTGTCGGCAGTGATGACTGCATACATGGCATACAAGTACGCCACATTTTGCAAATTCACTCGACTCCTGACACTGCTGCCATCAACACCTCCACCACTTGAGCTGCTGTGTGCCACATCTGGGAACAATAATGCCAGGCCAAGCAGGTGAAAGGACCCCTGTCTTCTCTCCTGAGGAGCTGGAGAGGCTTGTTGAGGCATTCCTTCCCCTGTATCATCAGCTCTATGGCTCACCAGAGGAGCAGGTATGAACCTCATAGGCATATTTGAATCTATTCAACACCATCTTTTACTTCCTCATAGGCTACAATGTGTCTCTGTGTGCCAGTTAGACTTTTTGGGTGCCTTTTGTCACATTTTGTGTGCCATAGATGGGACGTACATTGTGTAGGCAGTGAAGAAAAGTACTCTATGTAGTTCAGATATACATTGCATTGTGCGATGTGTGATAAGGCCTAGGTCCTCCTTGTGTTGCAGTCACATATTTAGGCAAAGAAACTTTACAGCCATACAATGTCATATTTTTTAATATGATAGTTGGAAATGTCAAGTGACAAATATGCGCATCACAGCATGAGCTGTGTATGTATGCTGTTTGAGTCATTTGAATAGCTTGATAGAAATTTGTATGGTGCCACAAAGCACTCATCCCACATCTGGCCCTGGCAAACTGTTATATGGGAACCATATAAAAATCACTGTGCCCTTCAGAGTGCCACACAAGCCACAACCCACACAGAGGATGGGCACATAAGCCTTCATTATGACATTGGCGGTCAGCTGACCGCCATGCCGGTGATGGCGGTAGTTCCATCGCCAGGCTGGTGGTGAAGACCGCCAAATTATGACCATGGAGGTGAACCCTCCCATAGACAGCCAATGTACCACCCAAACCACCAGTGTGGTCCGTCCACTGACCACGGCGGTTGCCATCTACGAAAGACAACACCCCTCCTATCATATTATGACATAGTAGACTGCCAGGATTTCCAGGGTGGGACCACCACCACCAAAAGCCTGGAGGAAATATCATCATATAAAAGGGGACACTCACCTCCAGGGACACACAGGTATCCGCGGCTGCCACGGAACCCAAACTGTAAGTCCTGCCGATGCTGTACTATGTGATGGCAGGCCAGGAGCAGCAATTCCAATAAAAATGATGACAGTGAGTACAGCCACCTAGCACACAAGGGAGGGAGGGGAGAGTGACACACCCACACGCACAACACACACCAAACACACATACCACACACAGAGAACTATCTGCAGAGTTATTCAACAACAACATAACCCAGGAGCAAAGAAAGTCAGGAAATATACCTTCGGTCCAATCACTGTAATTAGGTGGGAACAGCAACCTCAATTGCAATATATATATAGATAGATAGATATGTATATGGATATATATGTATGTTGTCAAACAAAATGCTCTAAGAGTTGCTGGGCGGCGCACTCCACTGCAGGTGCCCAGTGACAGAGAGGACCAGTCTCGAAGTATATAAATTACCAAGAAATTTCACTGCACTCCATGAACTATCAATGATGTGTACTCCCCATGGAGTTGAAACACGTTGGTTGCTGTTACTTGAACAAAATACACATCATTGATACTTCGTGGAGAGCAGTGAAAATTGTTGATATATATATATATATATATATATATATGGACAAAGGTTCCTGCTAATTGCTGACTTCTACCATGGGGGTCGTTGCTCAGCAGCGGGCGCAGGACCCACTAATATCCATAATAGCCTTCCATGTGTTTTTGAAAAGGAAATGCCGTCACTCCAGACTTGTTTATCAAATTGGTTTCTTTTCCATCCATCATTGGCTGTATTATACCAGCTGATGTGTTTCAACCATTGCAGTCTGACTCATAGCCCAAAATTCTATAACAAAGTCCCACCACCTTTAGACACTATGGCCCTCATTATGACCCTGGTGGTAAATCCCGCTTACCGCCACGCTGACGGCTGCCAACTTACCACTGCGGCGGCGGATATCCATTCAACATATTATGACACACACACACCAATCCAACAGAATACTGCCACAGACACAAATCTGCCAGCCCACAGGTCAGTGATAAAGTGGCGGTATCAAAACCCACACCGTTACGCCAACAGAACAACGCCCATCACATTATGACCCACGAATCACCACAGGGGACATTCAACGGGGGTAAACCATTGGCGGTACATACCGCCGCACTCACAATGGACACCCACAGACTAAACAACACCAAATTGGACAATTCAAACAACACACACCCATACACACACCACACCCACACACCCAGATCATTATAAAACACACACGCACATTGCCCACAACTCCTTACGAATACAAATCATTGGCACGAGACTGACACCAAGACCACTGCAACAACTACACACACACACCACATACATCCATACATCCCTTACACACCCCACTTCACACACCCCAACACATTACCTAACACACCCTCACCAACGCACATCACATTACATCCATGGCACCACAAAGGTACCCCCGTTTCACTGAGGAGGAGTTAAATGTCATGGTGGAGGAAATTGTCAGGGTAGAGCCACAAGTGTTTGGAGCACAGGTGCAGCAAATTTCAATAGCCAGGAAGATGGAGCTATGGCGGAGAATCATGGACAGGGTCAACGCCATGGGACAGCACCCCAGAACAAGATACGACATCAGGAAGAGGTGGAGCGACCTACAGGGGAAGGTACGTTCCCACAACTCACAGTATGGGAGGAGTAAGTCTTGGCAATACTGCATCCTGAGGGCCTGGCCGGAATCGGAGGAGAACTGGACTCTGGTAAGTCAACTTTCAACAATTATCACCCCCCATACCTGCTTGCCATCACATGCCCTCACCATTCACTCCCATCACTCCACTCCATCCCACACACTCCACCATCACATCTCACTAATCCCAATGCCAAGTCCTGCATGCTGTACCAATGCATGGGCACCTCCCACACTCCAGCATGGACACTCATCACTAAAGCATGCACAGCATAGGGAAACTAACAATCCCACCATACACCAACATACACAAGTAAAAACTGGCAGGGCAACACCAAACATAGAGGGGAAGCCAGGGATGTACAAAATTTCATACACATGAAGCATAATACATCATTTACATCCCCACAGGTACCCCAGCCAATGTCACCTGAGAGGAGGTTCCAGCACTATCCAGTCCCCAAACAGAAGAGGCCCACAGTGATGACAATATCTCTGGTCTTCAGGATATGGACAATCTACCTGGCCCATCAGGGACCAATGGACAGCCGATTAGCCAAGCCCAGTCACAGACCACAACAGAGCCTCCCCCATCAGGAAACAACACCACAGCACCCACCCAGTGTACCCAAACCTCTGTCCCCAGGACACGTCAATCAGCAGTGTGCTCACATTTACAGGGAACGTAGACCAAACCTCACCCCCAGAACAATCAGGGAGCTGGGGTCAGTGGCAGTGGGCACACTGCTCAGAGGACAGAGGCACAGGCCAACAGGGACACTGGGAGGACTGCTGTGTGCCAGGTGGAGGACAGGAGCATGGAACCGACTCTCCAGGAGGTGCTCTCTACGATCCTGGGAGCCTATCAACATTCCCAGGACACGATGGGCCAGATCCTAGACAACATGCAGGAGAACAGGCGGGTGGAGGAGGGACAGTATCAGGGGATCAGGGAGGACTTGCAGGCCATCAACAACACCCTGATCTCTATAGCAGGGGTGCTGGCAGACATGGCCAACATTATGAGGGAGGCAGTGTCACACCAGTGGGCCACTAGCCAGTCATCTGAACAGCCTTCCACTTCTGCTGCCGCTAGTTGCCAGGAGGCCCCGCCACAGGACCCACAGGCCACCAGCACCCCTCCCCCTGCAGAAGGTGAACCACCCCGCAAATGTTCCCTGCGATCCAGACAGAAGCCAGAGACACTTGCCAAGACCCCCGCCAGGAAATGAGACTCTCCTGATTGTCCCCCTTGTGTCCCACTCAGTCACCTTGTCCACCTTGAACTGCCATTGCTCCCCTTCCTGTGTCCCCTGGGACACTGCACCTGTGCTACAAACAGACTGGAATAATACCCTGGACTTTCCTCCATCATCACCCCATCCCATTGTACTTTCCCCTATATATATTTGCACTACAGTAAACACCCTTTGATATCAATTGATTTTGAGTATGTCATGTATTTCAAATATGTATTGATTGAAACAGGTACAACCATTGCAAATGAACTGTACATAGAATAAGCATAGAATCAATGGCCTGTAGCTGGCTGTTGTGATCACACCAAGGGTATTTGTTAAATCACCAACATCTGCAAAATGAATAGTCATAGGGGTCAGCAGCCATGATAGGTTTGGGTAACCAGAGTCACCTGCATATTCAGATGGACAACAATTAGCCACACACTATCCGATATGGCCCACACCATAGACATACACCAACATATACTGGGTGGGAACCAGGGCTCACCTATTAGCCACACCCTCTGCCTCTGTAGTTGGCCCATCACATTTGGGATGCTGCTATTCCTCAGGACAAAGGAATCATGCACCAACACAGGATACTTAGCATTGACGTGGGAGATGTACTGGTCCGCCAAGTACAACATCTGCATATTCATGGAGTGGAAACTCTTACAATTCGTGAACACCTGTTCATTCTGGCGGGGGGCAGACAAATGCAATATGTGTTCTGTCAATCACCCCAATTATATTGGGGATTTGCCCCATTGCATAAAACCCAGCCTTCACAGTGGCCAAATCTTCAACCTGGGGGAATGCAATGTAGCTGCACATATGTTTTATCAGGGCAGCCAACACTCTTGTCAGCACAATTGAGAACATTGGCTGTGACATTCCTGCTGCCAAGCCCACTGTCACTTGGAAAGAACCAGTTGCCAGAAAATGGATAACTGATAGCACTTGCACAAGAGGGCTATCCCAGTGGCCTGATTGATAGCAGTATAAGGTCAGCCTCCAATTGGGCACACAGCTCTGTGATTGTGGCCCTGTCCAGTCTATAGCTGAGGATAATGTGCCTGACCTCCTGTGTAGCCAAGTCCACCATAGGTCTGTACACAGGGGTATGTATCCATCTCCTATTCATCCATAGCGGTAGTTATCTAAGGGACAAAAGAGTGAGGAGGCTGTCACAAACTGAACAATGGAGCCACAACAGAAGTTCGTAATCTGTAATCATGTTACTGGACAGTGTAATTAGTGAAGTATGTGCCTATTTATCCTGTGATGCAGCATTATTCCATAGGCATGTCCTCCCTGAAATAGCGTCCGCCTGTCCTGTGTAGAGGGACACTTAGAAGTGAGTTAATGCTGCTGACATTGTGCGCTGTGGTGGTAGGCGGTCGGGAACCGCCATACAAATCCTCCTTGGTTAATATTGGGCCCTATGGGGTACAGTGGCCAATGGTGATCTACGCCGGTGGTGACGGTATGCACTGCTGCAGAAGTTTTCTATCAAATTCCTCACTTGTTTCCTGACCTTCCATAGGAGAGGACCTACACTGCATCTGCTGCTGTGACCTGTGTCTGGAACCTACCATGGCCCATGTGACCGGGGAAAGGGCCCCAGCCTTCACTTTGGAGGAATTGGAGAGACTGTTGAATGAGGTCCTACCCCAGTACAGACTGCTGTATGTGCCTCCAGACCAGCAGGTGAGTACACTGTGGGCATGATGCATGTGGCATGAATGCATGGAGTTGTGTGTGAAGGCATTGTGTAAGGGGAGATGTCCTCTTGGCAGTGTACACGTCGTGTGCTGGGCTGTGTGTGTGCCAATGGTGATGGAAACGGGTATGGTGGGCCATTCGTGTTACTGGCTGGACTGTTTGTCTAATTGTGTTCTCCTGTCTGTATTGCCTCTGCAAGGCAGCGCCCATCAAAAGAAGTCTATATGGCGTGCCATCCCCAAGGAGTTGCGGTCCCTGAGGGTCTATGGCAGGCGAAGCATCCACTGTCGGAAACGGTGGGAGGACCTGAGACGCTGGGCACAGAAGACCGCGTAGGCCCAGCTTGGGATGGCCTCCCAACGAGGAAGGGGTGCCCGTCCCCTCTGATGTTCACATACTGGTGGTGGCCTATCCTGAGCTGGATGGGCACTTGAGGGCATCACAGCAGCCACAAGGGGGTAAGTACAGTGGCCATCATTAAAGTTCACGGCTGGAGGGGTGGTATCCAGGTGGTGGTTGTGTGTCAGTGGGTGCCCCTAGGCCAGGCCAGACATAGCAGTGTAGGTCCTCTGTTGGCTAAGGGTCTGAAGGGGAAATACTGCCTACCTAGCTTGTTAGCATCCACTACTGGTCAGGGCTGCATGGGTCCCAGGTGTGCTGCAGTTGGCGGCGTGTGCTCCTCCTCATGTCTTGGTGGCTAGCAATATCACTGGTAGTGCAATGCATAGTGCGTAGGCCTGTACCCTGTGTGTGACAGTGCTGTGTACGCCAACAGTGTTGTTGTGCAGTCATTGACCCAGTGTATCCTTTGTCTCTCTTCCCCCCTTTCTTCTTTTGTCATCATGTCCTTATGTCCATTAGCATCATCTGGCGGTGGAGCAGATGCACCGGTGACTGAGGGAGCTGCATCCCACAGGACCCTGGTGGCAGAGTCCACCGACAGTGAGGGCACCAGTGGGACGGAGGGCCAGGGGAGAACCACGGCGGAGGGGACAGACAGCACAGACTCTGATACCTCCTCCGATGGGAGCGCCCTGGTGGTGGCAGACACTTCTGTGACCACTCCAGCTACAGGTACAGCTGCCACCCCGTACCAGCATCGCCCTCCCAGCAGCCCCTCAGTAAGTTGTCTGTGCCCACTCACCCAGGAGGGTGGGCATCTCCTTTGCTCCAGGCACCTCAGTCCCCGCCCCAGTGAGCCCTGCTGCGCTGAGTCAGTAGGCTATTGACCTCCTGAGATCCATCTCTGTAGGGCAGTCAACACTGTGAAAGCCATCCAGGGGCTGACAGCCAAGATGCAGCAATCTAATGCATTCCTGGAGGGTATTCACGGTGGATTGGCAGCCCAACAGAAATCAATCCAGGCTCTGGCCTCCTCTCTGATGGCAGCCATTGTCCCTGTTTCTACCATCCCCCCTCCAACTACCACTTCCCAGTCCCATTCTCCTCAACCACAACCCATCCTAAGTACACAGCCAGACGAGCATGCACACAAGACAACACCCAAGAGTGTCACAGGCAAACTCAAGCACCACACTTCATGCCAAAGGCACTCACACACATACCATCCACTTGCTGTCACAACAACATCCACTATTTCCACTCTCTCCCCCTCCTCCTCCTCCACCTCCCACCCAGTTACGTCCGCACTCACACCTGCATGCACTACATCATCATCCACTACCTGTATCATCACCACACCAAGCAGAACACACACCTCACGTCCCCTGTGTCCTCTCCCACCATGTCTGTCCCCTCTCCTAAAGTATACAAAAGGAAGCACTCAGACACCCAACAGTCATCCACCTCACAACAGCATACAACCCATGCACCTGCATCCAAATCCAGCATACAAACATCTCCAACAACCACTCCCTCATTCTCCACACCCATTACTTCTCCCTCTTCCCACCCCAATGTCCCTAAAAAGCTTTTCCTTTCCCAGATTAACCTCTTCCCTACTCCTCCTCCCCGTTCTGCACATATGGCCAGGGTATCAAGGACCCAGCCAAGCACCTCAGCCAAACAGTCCACGGGCCCAGTTTCAGCAGCACCTACCCGTGGTGGAAAGGATTCCAGACCACAGATACTGAAGGGGAAGGAGCCTGCACCAGCCACCACACCAAGCAGAACACACACCTCACGTCCCCTGTGTCCTCTCCCACCATGTCGGTCCCCTCTCCCAAAGTATACAAAAGGGAGCACTCAGACACCCAACAGTCATCCACCTCACAACAGCATACAACCCATGCACCTGCATCCAAATCCAGCATACAAACAACTCCAACAACCACTCCCTCATTCTCCACACCCATTACTTCTCCCTCTTCCCACCCCAATGTCCCTAAAAAGCTTTTATTTTCCCAGATTAACCTCTTCCTTACCCCTCCTCCCCGTTCTGCACATATGGCCAGGGTATCAAGGACCCAGCCAAGCACCTCGGCCAAACAGTCCACGGGCCCAGTTTCAACAGCACCTACCCGTGGTGGAAGGGATTGCAGGCCACAGATACTGAAAATGAAGGAGCCTGCACCAGCCACCAAGAAGGGGAAGGAGCCTGCACAAGCCACCAAGAAGGGGAAGGAGCCTTCACCAGCCACCAAGAAGGAGAAGAGGTGTGCACCAGCCATCAAGAAGGGGAAGGAGCCTGCACCAGCAGCTGCTACAGAGCCCCACCGCCATCCGTGGTTGTGCAGCCATCAGAGAATACAGGGGCTGAGCAGGAGCCTCCCACAACCACCACCACAGTGCAGCCATCAGAGGGTGCAGGGGCTGAGCAGGAGCCTCCCACAACCACCACCACAGTGCAGCCATCAGAGGGTGCAGGAGATGAGCAGGAGCCTCCCACAACCACCACCACAGTGCAGCCATCACCGCTGGCAGACGCCATATATTCCAGCCTCCATGGGCTGCTGTGCGGCCTGCCCCCACCAGATTCAGTGGTCAAGTCAGCCACTCCAGAGACTGGGGCCTTGCACTCCCCAGGACAAACCACAGGACATGTTGCCCCCTCCAGAACCAGTGGGATATACGCCCACTCAAGACACTGTGGGCTTGCACTCCCCAGTACAAAGAGCAGGGCATTGCACCCTCCAGAACCAGTGGGAAAGTCACCCACTCCAGAGATTGTGGCCTTGCACTCATAAGGACCAAGCACAGGGCATGTTGCTCCCTCCAGAACCAGTGGTCTTGTTTCCGCAACCGGCTGAGGAGCCCCCCTCACCTCCTGAGGTGCCTGCCTATTTGCCAACTGATGCCCCTGCAGTGTTCTCTCAGTATTGGTGCACAAATCGAGTGGGCCCTTGGACTTTGCCCTGTGGCCATTTGGCCCCTGTGAACTATGGACAGGGCAGTGTCCCTTTTTTGTACATTTGTACATATCTGTTGCATTGCCACATCGACTTATTATTTTGATGTTGATCTTAGTACAACCACTTTAGTCAATTCCTGTTGTTCTTGCATTATTTAGCCAATTATCGGGGACAAATTGTTTTCTTCTGCAGCTGGTTGTGTGTATGGTGTGTGTGTAGGGGGTGTGTTGTCAGTGTGTGTGTCACTCTCGTTTTCCTCCACCCCTCCCTTGCATGCTAGGTGGCTGTACTCACCGTCATCGTCTTCGCTGGCGTTGGTGTTCGTGGTGGAGCATGACGTAGAAGATCATCGGAAAGACTTGCGGTTCTGGTTCAATGGCGGCATGGTTTTTCCCTGTGTCTCCAATAGTGAGTCCTTTGACTTCTGTGCTCTGTTTCCGCCAGGCTTTTGATGGCATTGGTACAACCACGGAAAAGCTGGTGGATTCTGTTGTCATAATACGGTCTCCTGAGATCCATCTCTGTAGGGCAGTCAACCATTGTGAAAGCCATCAAGGGTCTGACAGCTCAGATGCAGCAATCTAATGCATTCCTGGAGGGTATTCACGGTGGATTGGCAGCCCAACAGAGATCAATCCAGGCTCTGGCCTCCTATCTGATGGCAGCCAATGTCCCAGTTTCTGCCATCCCCCCTCCAACTACCACTTCCCAGTCCCATTCTCCTCAACCCCAACCCATCCCAAGCACACGAGCATGCACACAAGACAACACCCAAGTGTCACAGGCAAACACAAGCACCACACTTCATGCCAAAGGAACTCCCACAAACACCATACAGTTGCAGACACAACAACATCCACTGTAGGCAGCTACCGCCGTGGAGGCTGTTGTTTCCGCTCTGGTGGTCAGTGTGGTACATTGGCTGTCTTTCGGCGATATCACTGCCATGGTCATAATTTGGTGGTAGTTTCCACCAGCCTGTTGGCGGTATTACCGCCACTTTATCACAAACCGCGAGGGTTGTAATGAGGGCCTATATCCTGCAGTTAAATAGACTAAAAGGAAATAATATCTGCTTTCCTCATATAAACAAATCAAACATGTTGTATTGTTGTACCATATCAACCAAAAATAACACCCTTTCTATATCCAGAGAAAATTTAAATTTTACATTTTAAATTGTTAAATTTAAAGTATGCCACAATTCAATGCCCAGTGACAGAAAATATATATTTATGCATATTAATGTACTTTTCCTTTCAAGGGCCCGGGGACTGGATCGGGCACCACTTGTCAGGGTGGGAGTCTCTCCAAGAACTCCAGGTGCTGGCAGAGAGAAGTCTTTGCTGTCCCTGAGACTTGAAACAACAGGAGGCAAGCTCTAAATCAAGCCCTTGGAGATTTCTTCTCAAGATGGAAGGCACACAAAGTCCAGCCTTTGCCCTCTTACTCTGGCAGAAGCAGCAACTGCAGGATAGCTCCACAAAGCACAGTCACAGGCAGGGCAGCTCTTCCTCCTCAGCTCTTCAGCTCTTCTCCAGGCAGAGGTTCCTCTTGTTTCCAGAAGTGTTCTAAAGTCTGTGGTTTTGGGTGCCCAGCTTATACCCAATTTCTCCTTTAAAATAGGCCTATTTCAAAGCAAAGTCTCTCTTGAATGTGAAATCCTGCCTTGCCCAGGCAGGCCCAGACACTCACCAGAGGGTTGGAGACTGCATTGTGTGAGGACATGCACAGCCCGTTCAGGTGTAAGTGATCACTCCTCCCCTCCATCAGGATATGCAGGCTACTACACCCCAGCTCCCTTTGTGTCACTGTCTAGAGGAGAGGTTCTCAGCCCAACCGTCAAGCTGGTCCAGACATGGAATCCACAAGCAAGCAGAGTCACAGAAAGGTTTAAGCAAGAAATTGCCTACTTTCTAAAAGTTGATATTGATCAATAAATTAGGTCGACTCGGGGGAAGTACATGCCTAAACTCCCATGGCATTTACAATACTTTTTCAATCAACATTAATCTAAAATAAATGTGTAATACTCCCAGACAATTTATATCACCATTTAATGATTACTCTAATGAAAAAATATATATCTCCTTCAATCATAAAAACTTCATTATAAAGTAGGTGCTCCCAATATACAACGCAGTGAAAGTGCAAAAGTGATGTACGTGCAAAAGTGTTATGTACAATATATACAGATGTGGTTAAAAACATAAAGAAAAGAGCAAACTTCAAAAAGACTCCTTCAATCCAGGTGTCTTGAAGTTGCTCGTATATAATCCACACATAATATAGTCACCGTTTCGACCCTATATCAAGACATCAATCATTAGCGGGTTATCCTCAGGACTGAATAGCTCTTTTCATATGGAACACCTAAACAAAAATGAAAATAGAACCTTTTTAATACTCTGATTAATCATTTCTTATATTGTCAAGGTCCAAAAATCAAATTCAGACTCACCTAATATTTTAAGTATCCTATTTAAACGATTCCCATTAATTCATAGAATACAACACCTGGAGTCAGGAATCAAGTGAAGTGGTACAGAAAAAATGACGGTCATGTCTGTGGCTGTGAACCGCCGGAGTTCATCATAATTGGTTCCTGTGCTCCAGAGTTCCATGTTAGCCAATGGGGAGTTGCACGGTGGTGCAGATAGCCTTCTGCTATGACGCCAAACACCGGTGGAGTGAGGTCATTTCCACCTGTCCCTGCATATAGGACAGGCAGTTGTCATTTCCTAATGCTGGTACTTTTGTTGGACAAATCAATGTGCGTCATAGGTATCGATGGTACACACCAAGAGAATATCAGTCTGCTACATAAATACATGCTCTGTGTACTGTGATATTGTGTGTCCATACTTCCTGTAGTCACACACATCTCATTTTTGGTTTACTTAGATACCTACCACTGTAAAGGAGGAGACAAGCACCCATGTACAGACCCCTATTGGACTTAGCTACACTGGAGGAATGGCACATCATACTCACCTATTGTCTGGACAGGGCCACAATTACTGAGCTGTGTCAACAATTGGAGCCAGATCAGATTCCTGCTATCCGTAGCACTACAGCAATACCCCCTGCAGTACAGGTACTGTCAGTGCTCCATTTCCTGGCAAGTGGTTCTTTCCAGGTGACAGTGGGCTTGGCTTCAGGAATGTCACAGCTAATGTTTTCAATTGTACTTTGAATGGTTTTGGCTGCCTTGCTCAAACACATGAGCAGCTACATCTTATTCCCTGAGAGTGAAGATTTGCCCACTGTGAAGGATGGATTCTACGTCATGGGACACATACCAAATGTGATTGGGGCCATTGATGGGACCCATATTGCCTTGGCCCCTCCCAAGGTAAATGAGCAGGTCTACAGGAATAGAAGGAGTTACCAATCTCTATGTCCAGATGGTGTGCCTTGCTGATCAATACATTTCCCACATCACTGCCAAGTTTCCTGGATCTGTGCATGATGCCTATGTGTTGAGGAATAGCAGCATTCCACAGGTGATGTAACAACTACAGAGGCCGAGAATGTGGCTCATAGGTGAGCTTGAGTCTTCACACAATGTATGTCAGTGTATACCAACTGAAGTTGTACTCCATGCCATTATACATGAGTAATGTGTGTCCCTCACTACTTCAAGGTGACTCCAGCTACACAAAACTGTCCTGAATGTTGAGTCCATTAAGGAATCCGAGGACATGGCAGAAAATTGGTATAATGAGGCACATGTCCATACAAGGAGGGTTGCTGAACACACATTTGGTCTACTGAAAGCCCAGTTCCTGTGCCTCCATTTAACAAGTGGATTCCTATGCTATGCCCCTAAGAAGGTCTGCCAGATAGTGGTGGCTTGCTGCATGCTGCACAATGTGGCCCTCAGACGCCATGTGCCCTCTACAGGAGGAGGGGGAGACAATGCAACTGTGGTTGCAGAGGACACTGTTGACGGTGAGCAGGAGGAGGAGGAGAACTACCATCCCGTTGACAAAAGTGTCGAAGAACGTTCATGGCCTCATGCATTATTTCAAAAGATAGAAGGTCCTATCCTATTTACAATCTAAGCGTACAGATATTGCCCTTTTCCAAGGAATGCACCTGTGTCCCTCAGAGTCCAAGAAAATACACCGGGATTGGGTGGGCCGGGTGTTATATAGCAGAAGCCCATCATCCACACCGGGGGGTTCTGGCACTGGGCGTAAATGCGGAGTTGCGATACTAATCTGCCGCTCCCTACAGTGCAAGGGGCTCATATCATGGTCCGTCCCAAACAGACGCTACATCCACACCAAACTAAAACTCGGAGTCCACACTCTCTATGTAGGGTTAAAAACCTTTTAATTGTCTCCTCACAGAGATTGGAGCCACTCACTACCTTTTGGAAGAAGATTGGAACCTGGCTCGCGATGAGGTTCTAGACCGAACGGGCAGATTAGATATCGGCAACAATGCAGACAGAGCCCTATCGGGTGATGTGCTGACAGATCATGGCGTGGTGGACCACTGGCGCCTGTCCCACCTGCTCGATTGGGAGTACACATTCATGTCGCCGGTCCACGGTATGCAGTCCCTGCTGGACTATTCCCTTGTTTCTCACAAACTGGTTTCTATAACTAGGGACTCCCAGATTCTGGAGACAGCACTATCTGACCATGCCCGGTGCTCTTAGCAATAGAACTGGGTCTTATATCTATAGGTCGCAAGCCATGGTTTCTGAAAGCGTCCTGATATCGTACACCACAGGGCAAGGACCAACTTTGTGATCATGTTACTACTTATATAAATGATAATAGGGGTTTGGTTTCTTCCCCTCAGGTTTTCTGGCCAGCGGTGAAAGCAACATTCAGGGGACAACTTATGAGGGATGATGCCCTCCCGACAACAGGATCTAGGGGAAATAATAATATCTTGCACTTGTGCATACACTGCAACCCCCTCCCTGGCCGCACGATGTCACCATGAAAAGGCGAAAATGGAGCCTAATGTCCTCTATACCTTCCAGGCGGAGTAGACACTACAAAGGCTGAAGGGCAGACATTATGAGCAGCCCAATTATGCCAACAAGAGGCAGTGTTTGGCCATCCCTGCCATACAAGATATTGATAGTACGCCCCTATTTGTGAGCTTCTACCAGAACCTCTACACCCCAGAAACTGCGTTCTTTGAGGAGGCCCGAATACCCAAACTCACAGAGAGGGTTAGAGGGCTATTAGAAGGAGAGAGATCAGCAAAGAGGAAATTAAGCAGGCCATCTCTATCTTACCTTACTATAAGGCCCGTGGGGAAGATGGGTTTTGGTGTAGTTCTATGAATGGACAGGATCTGAGACAGTCAACTCCCTGTATGACGCCTTCCAGGCACGGAAAGGACAAGCTTTTTGAACCCTCTTTCCAATAGAGCATCCATAGCGGTCCTCGCAAAGCCTGGGAAAGACCTATTGTTATGCGGCAGCAACCGACCCATTTCCCTCTTCAATGGAGATGTCAAAATACTAGCTGGTGTCTTGGTGGCCCATCTAAAAAAAAATACTTCCATCTCTTTTTCGTAATACCGAAGTAGGATTCGTACCCAGATCATTGAAAAATCACCTCTGCACACTAGCACATACACTTTGGATTACTAGAGATCTAGGGAGGAGGCCGTGAATATCTCCCTTGATGTTGAAAAAGCTTTCGATAGAATAGAATGGGGGTACCTCTTCAAAACCTTAAAACGTTTCGGCCTAGGAGATAGCTTTATCAGAAAAGTCTGATGGTTGTATGACTCGCCTACAGCATAGGTCAATTGCAGGGATTTCCTATCTGATGCATTCCCCGCCAACATGTACACTTGTTCTTGGTTGGTGGTGTGTGTAGACTTGACCTTTGCTCGTGGTGTGTGTAGACTAGCAGTTGGCTAGTATGCATCGACTAGCATTTGGATGGTGATGTGTGTGTGTTATGACCAGCAGCAAGTCACTACACACACATACTGCCACCAAAACGACAGTCCACACATTAGACCAGCATCCGGGCAGTGTGATTCCTGTGTCTGAACTGGCATCTGGCTGGTGATGTTTGTGTGGGCTAATGGTAAATTGGTGTCTGATAGCCAACATGTCTGTTGTCTTGCTTGATACACATGCAAGTTGTCTGATGTTTGGGTGTTTGGTTGTATGATTGTTGTGTTGGTCCTGTTGGCGTATGTGAATGGTGCTTGTTGTAAATGTAAGTGTTGTGTTGGGCTCGCAGGTGGCAGTGTGAATGGTTTTCTGTGTCTAACGCATGAAAGGCATGTGAATGGACTGTTATGCCGCCATCAGTAATGGATCATACCACGGTCAAAAGTAGTCCTTGTGCAAGGACTACTTTTGACCCTTGTGTGATCCATTCTTTTAGATGCGCTGCCACAAGGGCAGCACAAGTTCACAGCCACCCTGAGGGCAGCACATTCTGCCTAATAGGGTGCACTTTTCTGGTTTGTACCCGACACCCCTGATTTAAGGTGCCCCATCTTGCAAACCAAGGAAGTGCCCCCTTTAGAAAATACAGGCCCAGAAGCTTCCATCACAGAAATGTGAGCTAAATGTGTTTTGTAGCCAAAGTCTGAAGTTTGCAAGGTATTTTGGCTAACGCAGCCTGGTGAGAGCTGCGCAAGATACCCCATCCTGGATACCCTAGTTGTATCATTTTTAAAACTGTACAGGTCTACTATGTTTCCCTAGGTGCTGGATGAGCTAGGGCACTTAATGCACAGCTAGGCACATTTAAAAAAAGGGTTAGTTTTCAGTGGAAAAAGTGATGTGTCTATGTTGGGTTTGGGCCATTTCCCATGGTTGGCAGTAGTCCTACCCCCACAAGTGAGGTACTATTCTTATCTGGAGACCTAAGAGAACAGAGAAAAGTAGAACAAGTGTTATTAACAATTGTATTTCTCTGCATTTGTTCCTTCCAAATGTAAGGCAGAGTGTAAGAAAGAGGACATTTTGAGAAACGCCCACTGATTCACATGCTAGTATGGGTGCCCACAGGTACAGAGATGTGCAAATAACCACTGCTTCCAAACTTCATATTGTGTGCTCATTTCAGAAATACATAGGTTTCCTTGATACCTATTTTTCACTATTTATATTTCACCATATGAATTGCTCTATATCAGGTGCAGCACACATAAAAAAAGCAAGAACGGGGAGGAATAAAAGTATTCCTCCTTGTGCTATGCTCACGCCACTCCTGGGGTGGTGTTAGTTTTGGCGCTGCTCAGATGTACGATTTCTCGTAAATCTGAGGTGGCATCAAAAGCAATGGGTGTTGCTGTGGATCGCCCACAGCAACCCCCATTGCACAACCCATCTGGCACAGAAACTGCATCGAATGAGTACATATTTACAAGGAGGCATTAATCCACAAAAAGTGGCTTAACACCTCCTAGTAAATATGGGGCAGTGGATAGCGCTTCTGGTATTAGGGGGACAATTCCATGATCCCCTGGGTCTCTAACACAGAACCCGGGTGCTGCCAAACTGCCTTTCCGGGGTTTGCACTGCAGCTGCTGCCAACCATTCAGACTGGATTCTGCCCTCCTGGGGTCCAGGCAGCCCTGGCTTAGGAAGGCAGAACAAAGGATTTCCTCTGAGAGAGGGTGTTACACCCTCTCCCTCTGGAAATAGGTGTGAAGGGCTGGGGAGGGGAAGCCTCTGGAAATGCTTTGATGGGCACAGATTGTGCCCATCTCTGCATAAGCCAGTTTACACCAGTTCAGGGATCCCCCAGCCCTGCTCTGGCATGAAACAGGACATAGGAAGGGGGAGTGATCACTCCCCTGACCATTACCTCCCAGGGGAGGTGCCCAGAGCTCCTCCAGTGTGTCCCAGACCTCTGCCATCTTGGTTTCAGAGGTGTTGGGGGCACACTGGACTGCTCTGAGTAGCCAGTGCCAGCAGGTGACGTCAGAGACCCCCTCTGATAGGCTCTTACCTTTCTTGGTAGTCAATCCTCCTTTCTTGGTAGCCAAACCTCCTTTTCTGCCTATTTAGGGTCTCTCCTCTGGGGAATTCTTCAGAAAACAAATGCAAGAGCTCACCAGAGTTCCTCTGCACTTCCCTCTTTGACTTCTGCCAAGGATCGACCGCTGACTGCTCCAGGACGCCTGCGAAACTGCAACAAAGTAGCAAGACGACTACCAGCAACATTGTAGCGCCTCATCCTGCCGGCTTTCTCAACTGTTTCCTGGTGGTGCATGCTCTGAGGGTCATCTGCCTTCACCCTGCACTGGAAGCCAAGAAGAAATCTCCCGTGGGTCGACGGAATCTTCCCCCTGCTAACGCAGTCACCAAAAGACTGCATCACCAGTCCTCCGAGTCCCCTCTCATCCTGTCGAGCGTGGTCCCTGGAACACAGGAACTCTATCCAAGTGACTCCCACAGTCCAGTGATCCTTCAGTCCAAGTTTGGTGGACGTAAGTCCTCGCCTCCCCACACTAGACTGCAAACCTGTGTAGTGCATGATTTGCAGCTGCTCCGGCTCCAGTGCACTCCTCCAGGATTTCCTTCATGCACAGCCTAGCCTGGGCCCCCAGCACTCCGTCCTGCAGTGCTCAACCCTCTGAGTTGGCCTCCGACGTCGTGTAACCCTCCTTTGTGACTCTGAGCCAGCTCTGGTTCACAAATCTTCTAAGTGCCTGTTTGGGTATTTCTGCGGATGCTGCTTGCTTCTGTGGGGGCTCTCTGAGTTGCTGAGCGCCCCTCTGTCTCCTCCTCCAAGGGGTGACATCCTGGTCCTTCCTGGTCCCCAGCAGCACTCAAAAACCTCCACTGCGACCCTTGCAACTAGCAAGGCTTGTTTGCAGTATTTCTGTGTGTGAATACTTCTGCAACCTTCAGCACGCCGTGAGACATCTTCCATCCAAAGGAGAAGTTCCTATCTCCCTTCATTGTTGCAGAATCCTAAGCTTCTTCCATCCAGAGGCAGCTTCCTTGCACCTTCATCTGGGTTTTCCTGGGCTCCTGCCCCCCCGGACACTATCACGACTCTTGGACTTGGTCCCCTTGCCTTGCAGGTCCTCAGGTCCATGAATCCGTCTTCAGTGCTTTGCTGGTGTTTGTGGTGCTTGCAGAATCCCCCTATCATGACTATTGTGTCCTTTTGGGGTAGTAGGTGTACTTTACTCCTACTTTTCAGGGTCTTGGGTTGGGGTATCCTGGACACCCTGACTGTTTTCTTACAGTCCCAGCGACCCTCTACAAGCTCCCATAGGTCTGGGGTCCATTCATGATTCGCATTCCACTTTGGGAGTATATGGTTTGTGTTGCCCCTAGACCTATGTTCACCTATTGCATCCTATTGTAATTCTACACTGTTTGCATTACCTTTCTTACTCTTACTTACCTGTTTTGGGTTTGTGTACATATAACTTGTGTATATTACTTACCTTCTTACTGAGGGTACTCACTGAGGTACTTGTGGCATATTGTCATAAAAAATAAAGTACCTTTATTTTTAGTAACTCTGTGTATTGTGTTTTCTTATGATATTGTGCTATATGATATAAGTGATATAGTAGGAGCTTTGCATGTCTCCTAGTTCAGCCTAAGCTTTGCCATAGCTACCTTCTATCAGCCTAAGCTGTTAGAAACACCTCTATTCTACTAATAAGGGATAACTGGACCTGGCACAGGGTGTAAGTACGACAAGGTACCCACTATCAGCCAGGCCAGCCTCCTACAATATTGGAAAAAAAGGACGCAAATTTGGCATGGATAGCTTATGTGGACAAAAAGTTATGGAGTCCTATGCACAAACTACCCCAATTACACAAAATACGCCTTAGCACTTGGAGAAAAAGCCTGAGCAGCAAAAGAGTTAAACAGTGCTGGTAGTTTGTACAGTTTGAGGTTGGCAGGTTTATTTTTACTCACTTTTAGGGTAGGTTTAAATTTTTAAATAATTTTATGTTAACTCAATTTGTTATAGATTTTTGCTGGTTTGTGATATGTCTTTTTTAACGGCAGGTTATCCGTTTTTGAAGTTGTAGCTTTATATTTTAGAAAGTACATGTAAAGCGATAGTAGTTGGAGAGAGTTTTGTTAATTATTTGTTATTTTACATGTTTAATTTTATTTACAAGTAAATTATAGTTTAAATAAAGTTTTACTTACTGGGTTAGGTAATTGTATGCATGTATATATTCCTTCTTTAAGGGCCTGGTCAGAGAATCTGTCTGAGTTTCCTTATCTTGCATCGTTTGTCGTTTTTGAAGTATTTAGTTGATAAAATGAGTGTGCCTTATATATTGTTGATTTCATTGTTTTTCTGATTTATTGGTTAAAGCTGTTTAGAGATTTATTTGACTGGTTAGTTTAGTTTTAGTTTGATTTTTTTTAATCAGTTTTAACCAAACCTTTTATAGTAAAAGAGAATTTAGGTTTTATTTATAATGTTTAATATATAGTTTTATTTAGATAGATTTTTTAAAAATAAATATTGGTATATGTATATGCTTATATATATATATATATATATGTATATATATATATATATATATATATATGTGTATATATATATATATATATGCAAAAAAGGATAGAGAACTCTGGGTAGTTCCCAAGTTTAGGTGGAGAGATGCTCTAGTCAGGAGCACCCTGCAACACCAGCGACACTCTAGATTTGCTCAACTCAAATGTCTGTTTGTCTAGCAAAGTTTTTAAGCATAGGATCAGCACAGTGCTATCCACGCTGAGCTAGTGACATAGGCCCTCGTTACAACCCTGGTGGTCGGTGTTAAAGCGGCAGTAATACCGCAAACATGGCGGCGGAAAAAAAATGGGATTAGAACCGTGGCGGAAAGCGCCAACATAGACAGCCACTTTAACACTCCGACCGCCACGCAGTAGAAACAAACAGCGCGGCGGACAACGCCAACAGACAGGAGGAAGACAAAGTACTGCTCACTGTATTACAAGAGGCCTATCCGCCACCTTTTCTGGGGTGGAACCAACACTATAAAAAGCACGGTGGAACATTACCCAGTACCCAGAAGGGAAAACACTCACCTCTTGACACCCAACGAGGAACCAGGGCGCCATGGAGCCCGAACTCCAGGTGTTACCCATGTTGATTTACCTCCTCTTCTACCAGGAGTACGAATGGCAGCGGTGGCGACCATGATGAGTACTGCACCTACAACACAGGGGAGGGGGGGAGGAAAGAGAGAGACACACACACACAACACGCAACAACCCCACCCTCACCCACAACAACATACACACAAATACATGCAGCAACATTACATATACACCCCCCACCCCCTGGAAGAACACAAGGACAAAAGGAAATGATTGTAACAATTGTAATCATGAAATATCCATTAGTCAAAACTCCAAATTCAGTATATACAAATATGAACACCAACTATACAAGTCCGGATAGTGTACTAATCATTGAAGCCCACACATGATACCTGACTCGAAACGGAGAGAATACTGCTGGGACATCAGATCGAAAATACACAGGCACCTCAGGGGGAGGGGGAGGGGGGCACCTCAGCCTCAGCCTCAGGAACGCACAACGCCACTCCTGCACGAGGGGGCTCCATGCCCATTGCTGTATCCTGGGGAGTGGAAATCCACAGTCTCTCAAGTCTCTCCAGTGGGTGGTTTGCCCACTGTTCTATTTTGGGGAGTGCAAAGCCACAGTCTCTCAAGTCTCTCCAGTGGGTGGTTTGCCCACTGCTTTATCCTGGGGAGTGCAAAGCCACAGTCTCTCAAGTCTTTCCAGTGGGTGGTTTGCCCATTGCTTTATCCTGGGGAGTGCAAAGCCACAGTCTCTCAAGTCTCTCCAGTGGGTGGTTTGCCCACTGCTTTATCATGGGGAGTGCAAAGCCACAGTCCCTCAAGTGGATAACAGTCTCCACTGGTTCTGGAGTGGGCCTGGTGCCCTGAGTGCTTTTTCCTGCCAACGACTGAGGTAATGGATGTATCTATCCGCTGGTTCTGGAGGGGGCCTGGTGCCCAGAGTGCTTTATCCTACCAAGGACTGAGGTAGTGGATGTCATTCTCCACTGGTGCGGAAGGGGGCCTGGTGCCCAGAGTGCTTCATCCTGCCAAGGACTGAGGTAGTGGATGTATCTCTCCACTGGTTCTGGAGGGGGCATGGTACCCAGAGTGCTTCATCCTGCCAAGGACTGAGGTAGTGGATGTATATCTCCACTGGTTCTGGGGGGGGCATGGTGCCCAGAGTGTTCCACATGCAGTGTGGCCGGTATGATTCCCTCACCTGGGTGTGCGTGCCACGAGATTGGCAAGGTTCAGGTAGCATGATACGCCATGGAGGCAGCGACATACCCAACACTGCTGCGGCTGCAACTTCCACCTACAGGTGCAAACAGTGATGGATGTCATGCCTCATGGAAGCTTCCCAGGGTCCAGGCACTCTCCTCCAGCCTCAGACGACTGACCACTGGGAATGGTAGCCATGTCAGCAGTGGTGCCTGTGTCAGAGGAAGTCACGGGGCCGGTAGCGGTGCTTGCGGCGATGACTGTGGTGGTGTTGCCGGCGGCGGTGCTGGCGGCGGTGCATGGGTCAGCACCTGCTGAGGGGCACAGCAGGATGTCTCCTGCAGCCTCGGACAGCTTCCCACTGGGAAGAGGCTGGGGACTGTTGCTGAGGCTATAGATGTGCCGGGGGCGGTGCAGGTGGCGGGGCAGCTAGCGGTGTTCGGCGCCATACAGGTTGCCATGGTTGTGGACAGAAAGCGTGACACTGGTCTCTCAGTCGGTGCCACCATGCCCTCTCCTGACCTGCTCTTCTGCTTTTGGGCCTTCCCCACCTTTGATGGTGCCGCAGTTGTCTTGCAACTATCCCCTTTGGTTTTTACTGAGCCATTGGTGGCTGGTACTTTCGGCTTCTCCCTCCGGGATGTTGGCACCTTTTTCACCTTGGCAGGTGGTGGAATGTCCTTGCCCTCGCCACGTGGCACACTGGCAGCCCTGGTGGGTGGCGCACTCGATGACCCTGCAGTTGCTGGCACCGCTGTGCCTGGGGATGTGGTCGCTGAGGTGCTGAGCCGGGACCTGGAAACCCTGGCCCTAGGGGAAGGACGGGGGGGAGGTGTAGGGAAGAGGTCAATGTTAGCCAGGAAGAGTTTTTTAGACACACTGGGACGGGAAGATGGAGGGGGTTTGGGAGCGGAGGTAGAGGTAGTGGTTGTAGGAGGTGTACATCTGCTGAATTTGGGTGAAGGTGCATGGGCCGGAGGCTGTTGTGAGGTGGATGGCTGTTGGGTGGGTGTGTGCCTGCGTTTGTGTACTTTGGGAGGAGGGCTCACTGACACACTGGGAGAGGACACAAGGGATGTGTGAATGGTAGTGGGGGTGGTGAGTGCACGTGAGCGGTGTGTGGTGATACGCGTGCTGGTGATGGAGGTAGTGGCTGAGGATGTAGTGCATGCAGGTGAGAATGGAGATGAGACGGGGAGGGAGAAGGAGGACGTGGAGGAGGGGGACACAGTGGAGACAGTGGATGTTGGTGTGTCTGCATGGGTCTGGTGCTTGCGTGAGTGCCTGTGGGATGTGTGGTGCTTATGTTTGCCATGTCCACTCTTGTGTGTTGATGAGTGTACATGCTGGTCTGATGGTGTGCTTGGGATAGGCTGAGGTACAGGGGATCGGGTCTGGGTGGAGGAAGTTGGAGGGGGGAGGTTGGACACAGGGACAATGGCTGCCATCAGTGCTGAGGCCAGAGCCTGAAATGCTCTCTGTTGGGCCGCCTGCCCAGAATGAATGCCCTCCAGGTATGCATTTGATTGTTGCAAATGCCTCTCGACACCCTGGATGGCATTCTCAATGTTAGATTGCCCAACAGTGAGGGATCTCAGGAGGTCAATAGCCTCCTTACTGAGGGCAGCAGGGCTGACTGGGGCAGGGCCTGAGGTGCCTGGGGCAAAGGAGATGCCCACCCTCCTGGGTGAGCGGGCACGGGACACACGCTGAGGGGCTGCTGGGAGGGTGGTGCTGGTAGGTGGTTGTGGGGGCTGTACCTGTTGATGCGGTGGGCACAGAGGTGCCCGCCACAGCAAGGGAGCTCCCATCAGAGGAGGAGTCGCTGTCACTGCTGTCTGCTCCTGTCCCCGCCATGGAGCTCCCCTCGCCCTCCATCCCACTGGTGGCTTCAGACTCCGTTGCTTCACCCTCCAGGGCCATGTGGGTTTCAGCTCTTTCCTGCTCCGGTGCCAATGCTCCTCCGCCTGATGATGCTATTGCACACAAGAACAGGGAGACCACAAAAAGGGGGGTAAAGACAGAAGAAAGACATGTTCAGTGCATGCAACACCACTACCGTTGGCGGACACAACACACAGGGAGCAGCCCTCTGCACTACGCCATGCACTGACAGTTCCTAGAAATTTCAGCTGACCATGGAGTATGAGGCCTAAGACCAATTGCTGAACACCTTGAAGTCACAGGAGCCTGACTAGGTGTATATGGCTCTTACCACTGGTGGGTTTGGGGTGCCACATGGCCTGCCTCACAAGGGACCTTGCCTACCAAGTTTGCCCTGGCCTACGGGAACCCACTGCCCACCTCCCCCACCCAGACACCTCGTAAAGCGCGCTGAGTCTGCTGAATGAGAGTGTACTCACCCCCTTGTGGCTGCTGTGATGCCCTCAAGCGCCCATCCAACTTCGGATAGGCCACCGCCAGGATCCGGAACATCAGGGGGGTCATGGTGCGACAGGCACCCGTCCCACGTTGGGAGGCCATCCCCAGCTGGGCCTCTGTTGTCTTCTTGCTCCAGCGGCGCAGGTCTTCCCATCTTGTACGGCAGTGGGTGCTCCGTCTGTGGTAGACCCCCAGGGTCCGGACGTCAGTGGTGATGGCATGCCAAATACCCTTCTTCTGGTGGGCGCTGACCTAGAGGAATGGTACGGACGCACATACACTCCCCATCCCCACATGCAGGCCTCAGCCCCCCCATGAACCTTCCATCCACACCACTCAAAACAGGCATTGCCCATGGAGCATGCTCACAGTGTACTCACCTGTTTGTCTGGAGGGCCGTACAGTTGCGTGTACTGGGGGAGGACCCCATCCACTAGTTTCTCCAACTCCTCCGAAGTGAAGGCAGGAGCCCTTTCCCCAGACACATGAGCCATTGTCGCTTCCAGACACAGGTCACAGCAGCACTTGCAGTGTAGCTCCTCTCCTGTTGAAGGTCAGGTATCAAGTGAGTGAACAGACCGAAAATGGCGGTCACGTCCACGGCGGGGCGTACGGTCACCGCCAGCGTACATCGTTATTGGCTCCTCGGACCCATAGGGCCCAATGTTAACCAATGCAGAATTGCGCTGCAGTCTCTGACCGCCCACCGCGACGGTGTACAACGCCAGCGCAGTTACTTCATATTCCCTTGTCCCACCTTACAGGTGAGGCAACCGCCATTTCAGGAGGCCACATGGGATGGATGTTAACTGTGTCACACCTATCTAGGCTGGGAATATAGACAGATACCGGCAAATTGCGGATTAATAACGTTTCTGCAAATAACACATTGTGATACCTCAGTGTTGGATGACTCTCTGCTCGCTGTTCTCCTCTATAGGGCACGTCCGCTGGGGCAGCTGATGAGATGGTGGCATCCTCCGGTGTACAGACACCTGGTGGACCTGTCGACAATGGAAGAGAGGCACATCCTAGTCACATGCAGTCTTGATCGTGCAACAATCCAGGAACTGTGTGCCCAGTTGGAGCCAGACCTGATTTCAGCTATCTGCCATCCCACAGGAATCCCCCCTCTAGTGCAGTTCCTGTCTGTACTCCATTTCCTGGCCAGTGGGTCTTTTCAAACAACATTAGACATGGCATCAGGGATGTCCCAGCCAATGTTCTCTAACGTGTTGTCCAGAGTGTTGTCTGCCCTGCTGAAACACATGCACAGCTACATCGTGTTCCCTCAGGTGGAGGATTTGCCCACAGTGAAAGGCGACTTCTATGCCTTGGGACATATCCCCAAAATCATTGGTGCCATTGATGGTAAACATGTGGCATTTGTACCCCCCCGCAGGAATGAACAGGTGTGTAGAAACCGGAAGAGATACCATTCGATGAATGTGCAGATGGTGTGTTTGGCAGACCAGTACATCTCCCATGTGAATGCCAAGTATCCTTGCTCTGTGCATGACGCTTACATTTTGAGGAATAGCAGCATCCCTTATGTGATGGGGCAACTCCAGAGGCACCGTATGTGGCTAATAGGTGAGGCCAAGGTCACAATACAGTTGACATAGGTGTCTGGGTATAGGGCTGTCCCTAAGGATTAGTGTGTATCTAACAGTTGTCCCTCGACATTTGCAGGTGACTCTGGTTACCCCAACCTGTCATGGCTACTGACCCCAGTGAGGAATCCCAGGACAAGGGCAAAGGAACGCTACAATGAGGCACATGGGCGAACTAGGAGGGTAATAAAATGCACCTTTGGCCTCCTGAAGGCCGGATTCCGGTGCCTCCATCTGACAGGCGGCTCCCTATACTACTCACCGAAAAAGGTGTGCCAGATAATCGTGGCCTGCTGTATGCTGCACAATCTGGCTTTGCGACGGCAGGTGCCTTTTCTGCAGGAGCATGGGCCAGATGGTGGCCTTGTGGCAGCTTTGGAGCCGGTGGACAGTGAAGAAGAGGAGGCATAAGAAGAGGGTATCGACAAGCGAAACAACATCATCATGCAATACTTCCAGTAAGACACAGGTAAGAAGATGTCACTGCTTCCCACAGCTCATTCTATTGTTTGAGCTATCATAAGTCTGTCATTTTCATTTAGTGTATGGAACCTGACTTGTCACTTTGACTTTCCATTTCACAGATCTGGGTCCCACTTTGTGCACTCTGCTATGTTTACTGCTGGCCTACAGCTGTGTTACATTAGTATGTGAACAAGGACATTGACATTCATAGTTATGGCAATTATACATTTGTGAAAGCACAGACAGACTCCAGATTGTTTTGTGATTGAAGTGTGTGTATTCCTGTGCTAATAAGTGTGTGTATTCCTGTGCTAATTCCCTCCTGGTGTTGAGAAGGTCTGCCAGCACCCCTGCAATGGTGACCAGGGTGATGTTAATGGACTTCAAGTCCTCCCTGATCCCAAGGTAGTGTTCCTCCTGCAGCCGCTGGGTCTCCTGACACTTGGCCAGTACCATTGCCATCGTCTCCTAGGAATGATGGTAAGCTCCCATGATGTTGGAGAGTGCCTTGTGGAGAGTGGGTTCCCTGGGCCTGTCCTCCCCGTCGTACAGCAGTCCTTCCCTGTTATCCTCTGCCTCTGTCCCCTGAACCGTGTGCCTACTGCCACTGCCAACAGGTTCCTGATGGTCCTGTGTTAGTGGGGTTGCCTGGGTTCCCTGTAGTGGTGCACACACTGCTGATTGACGTGTCCTGGGGACAGAGGGATGGGCCTGCTAGGTGGGTGCTGTGTGGTGTTTCCTAAGGGTTAGGCTCTGTGGTGGCTTGTGCCAGTGTCAGAGGAAGCGACTGTCCCGAGGTCCAAGATGGGCCGGGCTGGTCATCTTGATCCAGGCGTGCAGAGCTGCTGTCATCACTGTGGGCCTCTTCTGTGGGGGGACTGGATATGTGTGGCACCGCCTGTCTGGTGACGTTGGGTAGGGCTCCTGTTGGGGTACAAAATGCATAATTATTGTATCTGTGTGTGCCATTGTGTGCAATGGGTGAGTGACCCTCTACTCCAGTGCTTGCATTATTGGCTTGATCTTGTGTGATTGGTGATTTTGGGGCATGGGTGAGTCTCTGTACTGGACATGCTTGGGTGATGGGTGTCCATGCATTGGTGTTACATGCAGGGCTTGGTTTTGGGATGTGTGGGTTGTGTTGGTGGGGTATCTGTGGGTTGTTGGGGTGATGGGTGTGAGGGTAAGGGTGGGAGTATGTGATGGCATGCAGGTGGGGTGGGGGATAAGGTAGTATAGATTTGCCTTACCAGAGTCCAGTCCTCCTGCTACTCCTGCGAGGCCCTCAGGATGCAGTATTGCCAAGACTTGCTCCTCCCATGTTGTTAGTTGTGGGGGAGGAGGTGGTGGTCCACTGCCAGTCCTCTGTGCAGCAATCAGGTGTCTGGAGACCATGGAACGCATCTTCCCCCGTAGGCCATTCCGCCTCTTCCTGATGTCATCCCTAGTTCAGAAAAAAGTTTAACATTATCTGTAGGAATTGAATGATCCTTAAAAACAACCTCAAAGAATCAAATAATGAGGACTGTGTGATATGTGTGTTTGGAGAGTAGGTGTACCAACCAATAGAGTTCAGCATTAATTGATAATGTGTCCTTTGATGACTATATATAATGAAAGATTTTTGGTTTATTGATTATATGTGTTTTATATGGGATTTTGTGTTGATTTTGACTCACTAGTTTGGTGGTATGCACTTTGTATAGTAATGCATAGGACTACATGTCTCATAATGCCACATAAAGGCAATACAGGGAAAAAAGTATATATATATAGATAAAAATGGATCACTCATTTACCATGATCAAGGCCTTGTTGGTTGAAACGCATTGGTGTGGTTTGAAGATTACAGAAGTAATTCCAAGAATCCTGTGAGTGCCGCGTTTGACGTTGTGTCAAAATTGTGTGAATTTAGATACAAGGAAACGGTCCTGACGTGGGCATCGACGAACTGAGCGTGCCTAGAGTGGACCAATTGTGGGAATATAGATAGATAGATAGATAGATAGATAGATAGATAGATAGATAGATAGATAGATAGATAGATTGTTGTTTGAATGTTTGTAGTTAAGGCAAATATTTTATTGTTATATTGTTTAGAATTTAGTTATATATTTTATTGGAGTGAATTATACATATTTTGGTGATGACATATTTACTTTTAATTCGAATATGTGTATTGAATGTTTTATTTTTATTTTGAATACTTGTTTTATGATAAAAGTGTTTTTTTATATTTATTAATGATAAAGTAAATATGTTTGCAACATTATTCTAGTCAATATTGTGTGAATTGATATTTTTGATATATTATGTTTATTTAAAGTTGACAATATTTTTCTTTCCCAAATTTGTGTGGTGGATATAAGTAAAAATGAATACTTTTAACACAATATGGCCCTCATTATGACATTGAGGGTAAATTGCACTAAGTGCCACACTGACGGCCACCAACTTACCGCCGCCGTGGCGGATATCCGTTCACCATATTATAATACACACACACCAATCCGTCAGTATTCAGCCACATACACAAATCTGCCAGACCAAAGGTCAGTGATAAACTGGCGGTCCCAAAACCCACACCGTTATGCAACAGAACTACTTCCACCACATTATGACCCACGAATCACCACAGCAGACATTCAACTGCGGTAAACCATTGGCCGTACATACCGCCACGCTCACAATGGACACCCACAGACAAAACAGCGCCACATTGGACAATAAAACAACACACACCTGACACCTACACACACACCCCGACACCACTATAAAACACACAACCACATTACCCACAACTGTTTACGAATACAAACCATTGCCAGCAGAGAGACACCAAGACCACAGACACAACTAGAGCCACATACTACTCACACCTATACACCACTCACGCACTCCACTTTACACATCACAACACATTACCCAACACACCCTTACCAACACACATCACTCAACACCCATGGCACCACAAAGACACCCCTGTTTCACAGAGGAGAAGCAAAGGGTCATGGTGGAGGAAATTGTCAGGGTAGAGCCACAGCTATTTGGAGCACAGGTGCAGCAGATATCTATAGCTAGTAAGATGGAGCGATGGTGGAGAATCGTGGACAGGGTCAATGCTGTGGGACAGCACCCAAGAACTAGGGATGACATCAGGAAGAGGTGGAACAACCTACTGGGGAAGGTACGTTCCATTGCAGCAAGACACCACCTCCCGATCCAGAGAACTGGTGATGGACCCCCACCTCCTCCCCCAACAACTCACAGAATGGGAGGAGCAAGTCTTGGCAATACTGCATCCTGAGGGCCTGGCAGGAGTCAGAGGAGGACTGGACTCTGGTAAGTCAACTCTCTACTACTATCACCCCCCTACCAGAATCCCATCACATACCCTCACCCTCATCCTCACTCCCATCACTCCACTACTTCCCACACACCCCACCATTACATCTCACTCACCCCAATGCCAAGCCCTGCATGCTGTACCAATGCATGGACTACTCACAGCCCTGTATTGGCACTCATCACTAAAGCGTGCACACTATAGAGAATTAACTATCCCACCATACACTTACATACACAAGTGAAAGCTGGCAGGGCAAATCCAACCAAAGAGGGGAAGCCACGGATGTACAATATGTCAGACACAGAAACCATAACACATCATTTACATCCCCACATGTACCCCAGCCAATGCCAGCTGAGAGGAGGTGCCAGCACTATCCAGTCCCCCAACTGGAGAGGCCAACAGTGATGACAGCAACTCTGGTCTTCAGGATATGGATGACCTACCTGGCCTATCAGGGACCACTGGACAGCTGGTTACCCAGGCCCAGTCACACACCACCACAGAGCCTCCCCATCAGGAAACACCACCAGAGCACCCACCCACCCAGCATACCCATACCTCTGTCTCCAGGACACGTCAATCAGCAGTGTGTCCACCTCTACAGGGACCCCAGGGCACACCCCGCCCCCAAGACAATCAGGGACCTGGGGTCAGTGGTAGTGGGCACACGATTCTGGGAACATAGGCACAGGTCAACAAGGACACTGGGAGGACTGCTGTGCGCCAGGTGGAGGACAAGCCTAGGGAACCGACTCTCCAGGAGGCACTCACAGAGATCCTGGGAGCCTATAAACATTCCCAGGACACGATGGGCCAGATCCTGGACAATGTGCAGCAGAACAGGCGGCTGCAGGAGGAACAGTACCAGGGGATCAGGGAGGACTTGCCGGCCACTAACAACACCCTGATTTCCATTGCATGGGTGCTGGCCGACATGGCCAATATTATGAGGGAGGCAGTCTCACACCAATGGGCCCTTGCCACTAGCCAGAATCTTAACAGCCTTCCACCTCTGCTGCCGCTAGTGGCCAGAAGGCCCCGCCACAGGACTCACAGGCCACCCGCACCCCTGCCCCTGCAGAAGGTAAACCACCTAGCAAATGTTCCCTGCGATCCATACAGAAGCCAGAGACACTTGCCAAGACCACTGCCAGGAAATGAGACTCTCCTGATTGTCACCCTTGTGTCCCACTCAGTCAACCTGCCCACTTTGAACTGCCATTGCTCCCCTTCCTATGTCCTCTTGGACAATGCACCTGTGCTACAAACAGACTGGAACAACACCCTGGACTTTCATCCATCATCACCCTATCCCATTTCACTTGTCCCTCCATATATTAGCACTTCAATAAACACCCTTTGGAGTATGTCATGTATATCAAATATGTATTCATTCTAACAGGTACAAACATTGCAAATCAAGTGTACAGAGAATGAGTGTGGATTAATTACCTGTAGCTGGCTGTAGTGATCACACCAGGAGTATATGTCAGGTCACCAACATCTGCAAAATGAATTGCCAGAGGGAACATAGGTGGGCTTAGAAGTTGAAAATAGCAGCATGCCATTGCCACACAAATTAAAACAAAAGTCATTGAAATGTGAAGTAACACTGTCATACCTGTGTGTCACTGGAAATATTGTCGGACCACATATGTTCTGTTGTCCTCATCCTCTTCCTCCTCATCCTCACTGTCCACAGGGTCTACTGCTACCACACAGGCATCTCTAGCCTCCTCCTCCTGCAGGAATGGGACATGGCATCTGAGGGCCAGGTTATGCAACATGCAGCATGCCACCACTATCTGGCAGACTTTCTTTCGTGAGTAGCACAGGGATCCACCTTTTAGATGGAGGCACCGGATCCTGGCCTTCAGGAGGCCAAAGGTCCTTTCAATCATCCTTCTGGTTCACCCATGTGCCTCATTATAACCTTCTTCTGCCCTTGTCCTGGCATTCTTCACAGGGGTCAGCAGCCATGATAGGTTGGGTCACCTGCAAATATTGATGGGCAACATTTAGCCACACACTATCATATATGGCCCACACCATACCCATACACCAACATATACTGGGTGGGAACCAGGGCTCACCTATTAGCCACATTCTGTGTCTTTGTAGTTGGGCCATCACCTTTGGGATGCTCCTATTCCTTAGGACAAAGGCATCATGCACTGACCCTGGATACTTAGCATTGACGTGGGAGATGTACTGGTCCTCCAAGCACACCATGTGAACATTCATGGAGTGGAAATTCTTACGATTTCTGAACACCTGTTCATTCTGCCGGGGGGGGGGGAACAAATGCAATATGTGTTCCATCAGTCGCTCTAATTATATTGGGGATACGTCCCATTGCATAAAACTCGGCCTTCAGTGTGGCCAAATCTTCAACCTGGGGGAAAACAATGTAGCTGCACATGTGTTTTTATCAGGGCAGACAACACTCTTGTCAGCACTATTGAGAACATTGGCTGTGACATTCCTGCTACCAAGCCCACTGTCACTTGGAAAAAAACAGTTGCCAGGAAATGGAGTACAGATAGCACTTGCACAAGAGATGGGACCCCAGTGGGATGACATATAGCAGATACCAGGTCAGGCTCCAATTGGTCATGCAGCTCTGTGATTGTGGCCCTGTCAAAGCTATAGGTGAGGATAATGTGCCTGTCCACCAGGAGTCTGTACACGGGCGGTATGTCTCCATCTCCTATTCATCCGCAGTGGTAGGAATCTAAGGGACAAAAGAGTGAGGAGCTGGTCACAAACTGAAAAATGGAGCTACAACAGTACTTTGCATCCTGTAAACATATAATGGGTCATAGTGATTTGTCCAGTATATGCTAATATCTCTTGTGACACAGCATTATTCCAGGGCCTGCCCCACCACCCCTGAAATGGTGTCCGCCTGCCCTGTGTGGAGGGACAAGTGGAAGTGAGGTGATTCCGCTGACATTGTGCGCCGTTGCGGGAGGCAGTCAGGTCCTGCCATGCAACTCCTCATTGGATAACATTGGGCGCTATGGGGTGCAGTGGCCAACGGTGATCTACACCAGTGGTGACGGTATGCACCGCTGCGGACGTGACCGCCATTTTCTATCATACTCCTCACTTGCTACCTGACCTTCCATAGGAGAGGACCTACACTGCATGTGCAGCTGTGACCTGTGCCTGGAATCTACAATGGCCCGTGTGTCCGGGGAAAGGGCCCCAGCCTTCACTTTGGAGGAGATGGAGAGACTGGTGGATGGAGTCCTACCCCAGTACGGACTGCTGTATGGGCCTCCAGACCAACAGGTGAGTACACTGTGAGCACGATGCATGTGGCATGAATTATTGGAGTTGTGTGTGTAAAGACCTCGTGTAAGGAGGGGTTGTGGATGTACTCTTGGCGGAGTACAGTTTGTGTGCTAGTCCATGTGTGTGTAAATGGTGATGGGAAGGGATATGGTGGGCCATATGTGTAACAGGTAGGACTGTTTGTCTAATCCTATTTTCCTGTGTGTATTACCTCTGCAGGTCAGCGCCCATCAAAAGAAGGGTATACGGCATGCCATCGCCAAGGACATGCGGACCCTGGGGGTCTATGGCAGGCGGAGCACCCACTGTCGCAAACGTTGGGAGAACCTGAGATGCTGGGCACGGAAGACAGCAGAGGTGCAGCTGGGGATGGCCTCCCAATGAGAAAGGAGTGCCCATCGGACCCTGAGCCCCGATCGCCCGCATACTGGCGGTGGCTTATACAGAGCTGGATGGGCACTTGAGGGCATCAAAGAAGCCACAAGGGGTTGAGTACCATGCCGTTCATTACAACTTACGCATGGTAGGTTGGTATCTGGGTGAGGGATGTGTATCTGTGGGTGCCCCTAGGCCAGGCCTGACATTGCAGCATAGGTTCCCTGGTAACTAGGTTTCTGAAAGGATAATCTTGCTCCCTAGATCGGAGGCACCCACTACTGGTCAGGGCTGCGTGGGTCCCAGGTGTTCTGCATTTGGCTGTATGTGCCCCTCCCCATGCCTTGGTGGCAAGCTATTTCTCAGGTAGTGCAATGCATATTACATAGGCCTGTTCCCTGTGTGTGAGGGTTCAAACGGTGGTGTCGATGCAGCCATTGACCCAGTGTATCCTTTGTCTCTTTCCCCCTTTTTTGTTTGGTCATCCTGTCCTTATGTGCATTAGCATCATCTGGCAGAGGAGCAGAGGCACCGGCGACTGAGGGAGCTGCATCCCACAGGACCCAGGAGGCAGAGTCCACTGACGGTGAGGGCACCAGTTGGATGGAGGGCGAGGGGAGCACCACGGTGGAGACTGGAGGGGACAATTCAGGCACAGATATCTCCTCCGATGGAAGCTCCCTGGTGATGGCCGACACTTCTGTCACCTCCCCAGCTGCAGGTACAGGGACCACTCCCGTACCAGCACTGCCCTCCATGCAGCCCCTCAGCAAGTTGCCCATGCCCGCTCACCCAAGAGTTTGGGCATCTCCTTTGCCCCTGGCACCTCAGGCCCTGCCCCAGTTAGCCCTGTTGCCCTGAGTGAGGAGGCTATTGACCTACTGATATCCATCTCTGTAGGGCAGTCAACCATTGTGAATGCCATCCTGGGGCTGGCAGCCCAGATGCAACGATCTAATGCATTCCTGGAGGGTATTCACACTGGATTGGTGGCCCAAAAGAGATCGATTCATGCTCTGGCCTCTTCTCTGATGGCAGCCATTTTCTCTCCTTCTGCCGTCCCACCTACAACTTCCACTGCCCAGTCCCATTCCCCTAAACCCCAACCTATCCCAGGCACACATACAGATGAGCATGCAAAAAAGACAACACCCAAAAGTGTCACAGGCAAACACAAGCACCACACTTCATCCCACAGGCACTCACACAAGCACCATCCATTTGCAGACACAACAATATCCACTATTTCCACTGTCTCCTCCTCGTCCCCCTCCACCATCTCCCTCCCACCCACATCTACATTCACACCTGCATGCACTACATCATCATCTACTACCAGCATCATCACCACACCAAGCAAAACACACACCTCACTGGCAGACACCTCCACAACAGCCATGCACACATCCCCTGTGTCCTCTCCCACTCTGTCTGTCCCCCCTCCTAAAGTACACAAACGCAAACACTCAGACACCCAACAGCCATCAACCTCACAACAGCATACAGCCCATGCACCTGCACCCAAAGGCAGCAGACAGAGACCTCCAACAACCTACCCTCATCCTCCACTCCCATTCCTTCTCCCTCTTCCTGCCCCAATGTCCCTAAAAAACTGTTCCTATCCACATTTACCTCTTCCCTACCCCCTGTCCTGCAGGTATGGCCAGGGTATCACGAAACCAGCCAAGCACCTCAGCCACACTGTCCATGGGCCCAGTCCTAACTGCACACACTCGTGGTGGAAAGGGACCCAGGCCAACTGTACTGAAGGGGAAGAAGCCTGCACCAGCCAGCCTAAAGGTGAAGGAGCCTGCCCCAGCAGCCAAGAAGGGCAAGGAGCTTTCACCTGCCACCCGAAAGGCCAAGGAGCCTGTACCTGCCAGCCGAAAGGCCAAGGAGCCTGCACCAGCAGGCAGGAATAGCAAGGAGTCTGCACCAGCAGCCAGTAAGAGCAAGGAGCCTGCACCAGCAGGCAGGAAGGGCAAGGAGCCTGGACCAGGAACTGTGACAGAGCCCCCACCACCAACCATGGTTGTTCATCCGTCCAAGGGTGAAGGGGATGTGCAGGAGCCTCCCCTCACCAGCAGCACCACCAAAGTGCATCCGTCCGAGGGTGCAGGGGATGTGAGGGAGCCTCCCCCCACCAGTAGCACCACCACTGTACATCCGTCCGAGGGTGCAGGGGATGCGCAGGAGCCTCCCCCCACCAGCAGCACCACCACTGTGCAGCCGTCACTGCCGGCAGATGCTATGTAATCCTGCCTCCATGGGCTTCTGTGCGGCCTGCCGCCTCCAGAAGCAGTGGGTAAGACACTCACTCGAGAGACTGTGGCCTTGCACACCCCAGGACCAAGCACAGGGCATGTTACCCCATCCAGAACCAGTGGGTAAGACACCCACATGAGAGACTGTGGCCTATCACTCCACAGGATCAAGCACAGGGCATGTTGCCCCATCTAGAACCAGTGGGTAAGACACCCAGGTGAGAGACTGTGGCCCATCACTCCGCAGGCTCAAGCACAGGGCATGTTGCCCCATCCAGAACCAGTGGGTAAGACACCAACATGAGAGACTGTGGCCCATCACTTCCAAGGATCATGCACTGGGCATGTTTCCCTCTCCAGAACCAGTCGGCAAGACACCCACTCGAGAGACCGTGGCCTTGCGCTCCCAGGACCAAGCATAGGGCATGTTGCCCCATCCAGAACCAGTGGGTAAGATACCCACAAGAGAGATTGTGGCCCAACACTCCCCAGGACCAAGCACAAGGCATGTTGCCCCCTCTAGAACCAGTGGAAAAGACACCCACGCGAGAGACTGTGGCCTTGCACTCCCCAGGACCCCACACAGGGCATGTTACCCCATCCAGAATCAGTGGGGAAGACACCCACATGAGAGACTGTGGCCTATCACTCCAGAGTATCGAACACAGGGAATGTTGCCCCATCCAGAACCAGTGGGCAAGACACCCACATGAGAGACTGTGGCCCATCACTCCCCAGGCTCAAGCACAGGGCATGTTTCTCCATCCAGGACTAGTGGGTAAGACACCCACTCAAGAGATTGTGGCCATGCGCTCCCCCGGACCAATCACAGGGCATGTTGCCCATTCAGAATCAGTGGGCAAGACACCCACTCGAGAGACTGTGGCCTTGCGCTCCCCAGGACCAATCACAGGGCATGTTGCCTCATCCAGAACCAGTGGGTAAGACACCCACATGAGAGACTGTGGCCCATCACTCCCCAGAACCTAGCACCAGGCATGTTGCTCCCTCCAGAACCAGTGGGTAAGACACCCACTCAAGAGACTGTGGCCTTGCACTCTCCAGGATCACGCACAGGGCATGTTGCCCCATCCAGAACCAGAGGGTGAGTGTCACAGTGCCCTTTCCTCAGGATCTGCTCGCTGCCGAACAAAAGGCCCACCTCCCAGCGTCACCAACTCAGAAAGCTATCAGAGCACAGAGTTATGATGAAGCCAGGCGGGGGGAAGTGAATTAGGATAGGGAACTGCAGGGAGAGAGATCTGAAAAGAAACGGTTAGAACAAATATGCATATACTCATTCATAACAGTATAAACTCACCAATGGACTCTTGAATAAAGGCGTCTCCATGGTATTAGATTGAGACCCTTTGTGAACTGGGCGTAGCCCCTTCTTTGAATCATGGAACAAGAACAAAATGCAACCTCTGAACCTAGAGATGGCAAGAGCTTTGGACTATGGTCATACTCTGAATATCAATAATGTAACAATTATGCATTCCTAACATAAACATTTGATCTCAGCCTAGAAATTCTCAAAGACTTAAATATGTATCTCACATATTATGCTTCCCAAAAAATAAGGACCTATAATTTGCTTATCTTCAAAACGTTTTCACATTTACTACTAAGGCCAGAAAGTTTTACTCATTGAACTTGAAGCGCTTTGTTAGTTGGGCAGAAGCGCCTTGTTTGTTGTTCATGAAGCGCTTTGATCATCATACATGAAGCACTTTGTTCGTTATGCCAGAGAGCGCTTTTACTTGCTTTGTCTCAAGCTCTACACTTGTTGTGCTAAGGGGTGCTGTACTCATGTGGCCTGAAGCGTTTTGATCCTCATGCCAAGACTGCTTTACTCATGTGGCCTGAAACGCTTTGATAATCGTGCCAAGGGCGCTTTACTCTTGTGACCTGAAGCACTTTGCTAGTTGTGCTAAGGGGGCGCTTTACTCATGTGGACTGAAGCATTTTGATTATCGTGCCAAGGGCGCTTCACACGTGTGGCCTGAAGCGCTTTGCTCGTTGTGCTAATGGGCACTTTTCTTTCGGAAGTAACAACTCCCTTCAAGATTGGGCTCATCAAGACCTTACCGCTACCAGTACGACCTACTCGTATCTGAATTCACCATGGAAACAAGGATACTCCGATTTGCTGTCAATCTGCCATGCAGGAAATCTGCTCTTCTTCAGAGGAACCCCCCACGAGGTCTGACTGCATCGAAGTCTTCAAAATAGTGAGAAATGTATTTGGGTGTGGCTGGGCTTTATAGGTCTGCCACACCCCAAAATAGCTGCTGCCTCTAGCTACCTGGGAATTGTAGTCCATTGTTAGAATATCACTGATAAGTGCATCTTGTCCAGCAATGTCCTGACCCTGCAGCTACATGAGCTTTACCACAGGGCAGGCGATGCTGATAACCACTTCTAGAACAAGAGGGGATGACAAGTGGTTCACATGAAGCGCCGCAAATACGCGCAGCGGAGTTTCGGGTGGGACCTGGACGTGCACAGCCTTATTCCTGACATTACACCCCTCTCCCAAGCGCGGTCCAGGGACCGGCTTATCAGGATGGAGGAGATGAAAGCGTAGCACCAAATATGGTGCATGGACATGTCTTGCAGATTACCATGAGTCATTTTCTGGTCCGTATCCCTTCCAGGACACTAAGTACTGAAGGGAAGACCCACGATATCTAGAGTCTTAGATAGATAGCACCTCATACTCCCAATGACTTTGGACTAATAGAGGAGCAGGTTGTGTGACACTTGAGGGCGAAGCAGGTTTAAGAAGTGAAGTGTGAAACACCGGATGAATTTTCAAGGACGGTGGCAATTTTAGTTTATATGTTACAGGGTTCACTTGTCGCAGAACTTCATAGGGCCCTATGAATCTTGCATGAAACATATTTTTAGTTTTGAATACAAAGATTTTCGTGGATAACCAAACTCTATCTTTGTCTGTATACTGAGGACCAGACTGGAGTTTTTTTGTCATATTGCATTTTATATTTTGTCTTTGCTTGGTGTAGATTTGTTTGCAATTGTGAATGTACCTTTTTCATGTGTGTTAAGGTGTCCATGACTGTTGGAGTGGTTTGAGTAGAAGCAGGTAGTGTAACTGCCAAAATGTGTGGATGATGCCCATATAAACCATAGAAAGGAGTGGAGTTTATTGAAGAGTGGCGAGAGTTGTTATAAGACAGTTCTGCAAGCCACAAGAGAGCCAGCCAGGTTTTAGGAGACTTTGTTGCATAACATCGTTGTTGGAAAATGGGTTATTGGTAAGGGCAGGTAGGTACCTACACTTAGCAATAGGCCACCAACCTCCACTAAAGACCAGTTAGGTCTCAGTAAATTAAACCCAGCTCAACCCTGGGTAGCTTGGCAACGAACGTCAAGGCTTAACTTAGGAGACAGAGTGTAAAGCATTCAAATATCACAAAACAGTAATTAAATAAAACACAGGAAACAGTTTAAAAATCCAAAACCAATTTATAACAATAGATTATATTTTTATCTTTAAAATGACACCAAAACGTATAAAATCGGATAGGGGGAACCGGAGATTTGAATTTTGAAAGAATTATTATTTTTTTAGCGCCTAGAAACAAAAAGCGCCAATTGGGTCATCTAGTTGCACCTCGACCGTGGCAAAGTCAAAGTTTAAGGCCGACCGCGATGGAGCCCTGCTCGGCTACAGGTCGCGGGAGGCCTCGGTTAAAAGTTTACCTTCACACTTAGGGGGTCATTCTGACCCTGGCGGTCACCGACCGCCAGGGCCAACGACCGCGGAAGCACCGCCAACAGGCTGGCCGTGCTTCCTGGGCCATTCTGACCGCGGCGGTAAAGCCGCGGTCAGAAAAGGGGAACCGGCAAACCGCCGGTTTACCCCTGGCCCAGGGAATCCTCCATGGCGGCGCTGCTTGCAGCGCCGCCATGGGGATTCCGACCCCCTTCCCGCCATCCTGTTCCTGGCGGTTTTTACCGCCAGGAACAGGATGGCGGGAACGGGTGTCGTGGGGCCCCCTAACAGGGCCACACAAAGATTTTCAGTGTCTGCTTTGCAGACACTGAAAATCGCGACGGGTGCCACTGCACCCGTCACACCCCTGCAAATCCGCCGGCTCCATTCGGAGCCGGCTTCCTCTTTGCAGGGGCTTTCCCGCTGGGCCGGCGGGCGATCTTTTGGAGATCGCCCGCCGGCCCAGCGGGAAAGTCAGACAAACCTGCCAGCCCAATCCGACCTCCTGGAGCCCTTCTCCGGATACACGATGCTGGAAACCTCAGTGGAGGTTTTTACCTTCGGAGTTAGTCGTTTTTTCGAGGTGAAAATCCTTCGACCGGTGTAAACCTGGATCTTGATCCAACGTCCATGGAGCCCTCCTCGGATACGCTGGCTGGGAGGTCCCGGTCAACTTTTTACCTTCGGACTTAGTCTCTTTTTCGGAGATTTTCTTTACCGGGACGAACCAGCAAATCAGGCCGGGTCGCGGTTGAGGCAAGCCGGCTAGAGTTGCCGCGGCGGGTCGGTCCCTCTATGGAGCTTTTTTTCAAAAGTTGTCCAAACTTCTCCAAACTTCTGGGTCGTCTCCCATTTGTCCTTTTAAGGTTCTTTTGAGGTCCACAGCTCACCCCAAGGGTCCAGAAGTTCTGAGATGGTCCTTGGGGGGTGCGGACTACAACTCCCAGAAATGCACCTGGCGCAAACTCCTTTTTGGCCACTGGACAGTGGTCAGCTGGTCGCTTTCTTCAGGAGTTGGTGCAGGGGACTCTGGTTAGCAATTTTTCATTTCTAGCAAACAGGGAGTCCCTCCTTGAACCAGTTGAAGCCAGACAAAGTCCTTCTTGTGGTGAAGCCCAAGTGTGCAGCTGGTGCAGTCCTTCTGAGTGCAGGTTCCAGGTGCAGGCCAGGGGTCCAGCAGGGCAGTCCTTCTTCTTCTGTTGTTCTTCCTTGTTGGATGGGGTAGGGAACTGTGGCGTGGGTGCAGCTCTGCCAGTTTTATCCTTGCTCCTGGGTGAAAAGCAGGGGGGTCCTGGTTCTCCAATCAGGTGCAGGGTCCTTCCCCCTGTGATGACCACTTCATGGGAAGTGTGGCAAAAATCAATCCCAGTAGGTAACATTCTCCAAATATCCATCATGGCTGAATCTGATTTTTGGAGGTTACATCTGGCTGAGCCCACCCACCGGTGTGGCTAAAAATCATAAACACACCCTTCTCCTGCCCTCTCCTAATCTAATCAAGGGGGCACCTAGTTGTCTGGGGTTGCAGGATGTGGGGGTGTTGCTGGTTGCTCCAAATGTCCATCTCTGCCTTTGAAGACCAGTTTGGCAGCCCTCCCCCTTCCTGCCTCACCATCTGCTGAGGGGAGATTCCCTCCCACAGGCACATTCCTTTGTGTGAAGCCAGGCCACTTCACACCTCATCAAGGCAACCTGGCCAGGCTGCTAAGGCTGGCCAATCAGAACACAGCAGCAAAAACAATGCAGGGCTGAAATTGGCAGCTTTTTAGGTAAAGTTTAGAACTCTTTACCTGAACAAGTTATATTAAATCCCACAACTGGAAGTTGTGGGATTTATTACAACAATCAATTTGATACCAAACTCTTTGTATGCATCATTTAAGGAGACTTTAAAAATTTAAATAAAGTCTCCCCATTCTAGCCTATGAAGGCCATTTGCTACAATGAGGGAAACACAAATTTGGCTGTTTTTACATCACCAGGGCTTATAAAACTATTTTTATAAAGTCCCTGCTTATAGGTATATGGCACCCAGCCCTAGGGTCACATAGGGCACACCTTAGGGTTGACTTATATGTAAAAATAAGGTAGTTTAAGACTTTGGAACTACTTTTAATTCCAAAGTCGAATTTGCATATAACTTTAATTTAAAAGCAGCCAGCAAGGCAGGCCTGCCTTTAAAATGACACTGGGCACCTCAGCAGTGCACCTATTGGTGCACTACCTATGCTGTGGTCCCTAAACCTACATGCCCTACCATATAATAGGGACTTATAGGTAGGTTAACTTAGCCAATTATAATTAGCCTAATTTGCATATCCATCTTACACAGAGCACAGGCCCTGGGACTGGTTAGCAGTACCCAGGGCACCATCAGAGTCAGGAAAACACCAGCAAAAAGTGGAAAATGGGGGCAAAAAGTTAGGGGGCCTCTGCAATCAGCCCTGTTTTCTCACAATCATAAGTATTGTTTTAGAGTTTGGTTCAGTTTCTCTATTTGACCATCCGTTTGTGGATGAGAACTAGTGGATAAAGTTGAATCAATTCGTAAAGCCTTGCACCATTGTTGCCAAAAACGTGCAGAAAATTGTGTTCCTCTCTCAGAGAGGATGACTCTTGGGAGTCCATGAAGGCGAACAATGTTTTCTAAGATGATAGTTGCTAAGGTGTCAGATGTTGGGAGACCTTTACATGCAATGATATGAGCATATTTGGTAAGACTATCCACCACCACTAAAATGGTTGTAAATTGCTTTACTTGAGGAAGACCAGTAGTAAAATCCATAGAGGTATGTTCCCATGGATGATTGGGAAAGAGTAGAGGTATCAATAGACCTTTACGCTTGCTATGTTGCCTTTTGCATCTTGCACATACTTCACATGATTGTAGCATTTGTTTTAAGTCATGAACAAATGTAGGCCACCAAAAATACCTTTTCATGAGTTCTAGTGTTTTATGGGGACCTGGATGACCTGCCAAAGGATGACTATGCAAACAATGAAAAGCTGTCTCTCTTAGCTCCTCAGTAGGCAGGAATACTCGAGATTTGTGTAGAGGTAGTCCTTGTTGAATGGTCCTTTTGGTGTCTTGTTGTAACCATTCTTGCCACTTGGTGATGTGAAAATGATTACGAATGAGATCAAAGAACTTCTCAGCTGCTATAAAACACAATACTTTTGAAGGCATTATAATAGGCATGGTTTTTTGTTCGGTATGTGTGATCGGAGAATCTTGTCTAGACAATGCATCGGCCTTACGATTATCTACTCCTGGTCTAAAAGTCACTATGAAATCAAATTCTGCAAAGAATAACATCCATTTCAGTTGCCTTGGACTTAGTAGCCTGGCAGAGCTCATAAATTGTAAGTTTCTATGGTCAGAGTATACAGTTATGGTGTCTCCATTCTTTGAAACCATTGTGAATTGCTAGTAATTCTTTTTCTGCTATGGTGTAATTCTGTTCTGCTTCATTCAGTTTTCTTGACACATATACTACGGGATGCAATTGTCCAGTTTCTCAGTGACGTTGGGACAGGATGGCCCCAACAGCGACATCGGATGCATCAGCTTCCATAATGAATGGTTCCTCCACATTGGGATGAGCTAGAATGGGAGCTGAAGGAAAGGCCTTTTTTAAGTCTTGAAATGCTTTCTCTTTCTCTTGGGACCAGTTGAAGACAGCCTTTTTCTTTAGCAATTTGGTAATTGGTGCTACCTTTTGGGAGAAGTGATGGATGAAGCGTCGATAAAAATTCACAAAACCCAAAAAACATAGGATGTCACATACTGATTTTGGTGTGGGCCATTCTGATACAGCTTGAATTTTTCTTTCAGTCATTTGCATGCCGTCAGGTGTTAAAATGACTCCCAAAAATTCAACCTCTTTGGTACGGAATTCGCATTTACTTAATTTGCAAAACAAATTATGGTTTTGTAGAGTTTGTAATACCTTTTTTACATGTTCTTCGTGTATTTCTTCAGAGTTTGAATAGATCAATATATCATCAATATAAACGATGACAAAGATGTCTAGGTATTCTCTCAGAACATCGTTTAGGAAATATTGGAAAGCTGCTGGGGTATTACATAGACCAAACAGCATCACCAGATAATCAAAGAGACCAGAATGAGTCTTAAAAGCTGTTTTCCACTCATCTCCCTCTCGAATTCGAACTAGGTGATAAGCACCTCATAAGTCAAGTTTGGTGTAAATAACAGCGGATTTTACCTGGTCTAACAAGACTGGAATGAGAGGCAGTGGATATTTATTTTTAACAGTGATCTTGTTTATCGCTCTAAAGTCAATACACGGTCTCAATTCGCCATTAGCTTTGGGAACAAAAAACAGCAGAGAAGCCGCTGGAGATCGTGATGGCCAAATTAGCTCGTTGGCTAAGCACTGATCAAGGTAGTCTCATAGGACTTGATATTCTTTCTCTGATAATGCATAGATTCTACAATTTGGTATATTGGCGCCGGGTACAAGGTCGATCTGACAGTCGTATGGCCTGTGAGGTGGTAAGGAGCTCGCTTTTTTTTCACAGAAAACCTCAGTATATTCTGAATACTGTGGTGGCAAATCAATTTCCTTCTTGTCTGCAGTAGCAATAGAGTGTTAAAGATTTCCTTCTTTGTCTTGTCTTGGTTGAAGACATTTTTTTAAACAAGAGGAAGAAGAAAAACGCAAAACCTGGTTGCGCCAGTCTATGCATGGATTGTGTAACATTAACCATGGCATTCCTAAAATAAAACCATGTTGGGGTGCTTGGATTATTTCGAAGCTAATTATCTTACAGTGGTTCAGATTCCCATTATCTTTGCAAATCATTTGCATTCGTGAGATTTGTTTAGTAACGGGGCCTCCTGCCAATTCACTACCATCAACTGCATAAACAACTTCAGGAACCTTTTTCTTGACACTTGGTATATGCAAGCCTAGTGCAGTTTGTTGGTCCACAAAATTTCCTGTTGCCCCTGAATCAATTAGAACTTGTACATTATGGCCCGCATTTCGACCTCAGTGGTCTTTTTTAAAGACCGCCGAGGTACCGCTGTGCTAAAGACCACCAATGCAGGTGGTTTTCCGCGCAGCGTATTATGACTGCTGGCAGCCCTCCGTCCTTTTTCGGACGGAGAGCCACCAGCAGCCATACTGGCGGTCGGCGGGGAAGTGGAGGCTGCTCCACCTCCACCGTCCTGTCATCAGAACACCACCCACCAAATCACGTCCCATAATTCGGTGTGGCGGTGTTCTGGTGATGGGGTGCTGGCGGCGGAGCAGCCCCCATGGATCCCGTCCCCTCCCGGAGGATCAACGGACAAGGTAAGTTGATCGTCCCTTAGCGGAGGGGGTGGGGGGGTGTTGTGTGCGTGCATGGGAGTGTGCGTGTGAGTATGTAGAGGAAGTGTGTGAGTACGTGTATGCATTCAGGGGTGTGTTGTGTATATGGGAAATGTGTGCGGGTCAGTCTGTGTGCATGTCTGTTTGTATGTGTGCAGGTATGTGTTGTTGTAGTGTATGTGTGCATGTAGGGGTGTGTGTATGTGCATGTTGGGGGTGGGGGTGGGGAGGGGGTGTGTGTATGTGCATGTTGGTGGTGGGGGTGGGGAGGGGGGTGTATGTGCATGTTGGGGGTACGGAGGGGGGTCCTGCCACCTTTGGGGGGTGGCAGGGGTTAGGTGGTGTGGGGGGAGGACTCAGGGGTGCAGGAGGGGGGTGGGTGAGAGCCCTATCAGTGCCAGGGAAGGAATTCCGTGGCACTGATAATGCCTACTGCCATGGATTTCGTGGCAGTTCCAAACCACCTGAAATCCATGGTGGTATGCAGGGTCTTGATACCGCCAGAGGTCTGGTGACGGCCGCCGGGGCAGAGACGAAGTCTCCAGCCCAGCGGTCGTCACCGCCCTGGAGATCTGAGTGGAGAAGTGGCGGATGACCATGGCGGTAACCGCCATGGTCATAATTCCATTTTTTTTTTCGCCGTCCTGTTGGCGGTATTACTGCCACTTCTCCCCCATCCGCCAGGGTCGTAATGAGGGCCGATGTTTTTTTCCCTGTACAGTCAGTTGTGCTAGTATTCAAAAATGTTTGACATAACGATTTGTGCAAGAACACACTGAAGGGATTGTTAATTTGCCCAAGAGGTCCCCTTCGTTTTTTCTTGGGCACTTTAGTTTTCCTGTGAATTTTCCAAAGCAATTGCTAATTTTTTCTTTGTCACAGATGGTGGATCAATTTTACCATTGGGTTTCTTTTGACATTCCTTTACGAAATTACCCTTTTTTCCACAATACAGTCACTGTCCATTTCTTCGCTGCATGTCTTTCTCCTCTTTGGTCAATGATAGGCGAACAGTTCCGATATCCATCGGTTCTATAATAGGATCTGAGGACAACTGAAGGTGTCTGGACCTTTCCATTCGCCAGTTGAGTTTTTCCCATTTTTGCCTTACTCCTTTTCTTTCTGAGAGTATTGGATCTAGCCGCAGGGTTTGATTAATTAAATCAGTACATGTTTCCGGTTGCGGTTCAACTTGGGCCAATACGTCTTTCAGTTCGTCTTTTAGTCCTTAATAAAATACTGCTGACCTTTTTTCCTCTGGCCAAGCGTTTTTTACTATTAACCGATTGAAGTGTGACAAATACTCTATCAAGTCTTTGTTTCCTTGGCGTAATTCTAGTAACTCTTTGTCTGCAGACATAGTTATTGCGCGCCTGTCAAATACCTTTTCAAATTCTTCTACAAAACACCGCCAATTATACAAAAGGGGACTGTCTGATCGGACTAAAGGCGCTGCCCAAGTAGCTGCATCAGCATTCAGATAGGATATAATAAATGCAATTCTAGATTGTGCATCTGGAAAGGCACTGGGACAGCATGTAAAATGTAGTTCCACCTGTGTGAGAAAAACTTGAACCCTATTGGGGTCCTCAGAAAACCTTTCAGGTGCAGCTAGAGGAATCTCTGTTGGCATGTTCACAGCTGTGTTAGTAGGTGTGGAAAGCGTAGGACAAGACTCAGATTCAGAACCATCCACCTTACTCTGTAACTGGGTTACTTTGTTAACTAAATCAGCTGTAACATTTTTTGAGTCTGTCAAATCTCTTTGCATTTGAGTGACTACTTGCATAAGTGTGTCTAAGGTGGCCATTTTGCGCAGCTCGCGTACAGACCAAGAAGAAAGTATAAACTTGTGGGCTCACTATTCTGTCACAGTGCCCTTTCCTCGGGATATGCACGCTGCCGAACAAAACGCCCACCTCCCGGCGTCACCAAATCAGAAAACTATCAGAGCACAGAGTTATGATGAAGCCAGGTGGGGGGAAGGGAATTAGGTTAGGGAACTGCAGGGAGAGAGATCTGAAAAGAAACGGTTAGAACAAATATGCATATACTCATTCATAACAGTATAAACTCACCTATAGACTCTTGAATAAAGGCGTCTCCTTGGTATCAGATTGACACCCTTTGTGAATTGGGCTTAGCCCCTTCTTTGAATCATGGAACAAGAACAAAATGCAACCTCTGAACCTAGAGATGGCAAGAGCTTTGGACTATGGTCATATTCTGAATATCAATCATGTAACAATTATGCATTCATAACATAAACGTTTGATCTCAGCCTAGAAATTCTCAAAGACTTAAATATGTATCTCAAATATTATGTTTCCCAAAAAACAATGAAACTATAATTTGCTTATCTCCAAAACGTTTTCACATTTACTACTACGGCCTGAAAGTTTTACTCATTGAACTTGAAGCGCTTTGTTCGTTGGACAGAAGCACCTTGTTTGTTCTTCATGAAGCGCTTTGATCATCATACATGAAGCGCTTTGTTCGTTATGCCAGAGACCGCTTTTACTTGCTTTGTCTCAAGCGCTACGCTCGTTGTGCTAAGGGGCACTTTACTCATGTGGCCTGAAGCGTTTTGATCCTCATGCCAACACCGATTTACTCATGTGGCCTGAAACGCTTTGATTGTCGTGCCAAGGGCACTTTACTCTTGTGACCTGAAGCGCTTTGCTCGTTCTGCTAAGGAGACGCTTTACTCATGCGGCATGAAGCGCTTTGACTGTCGTGTCAAGGTTGCTTTACTCGTGTGGCCTGAAACGCTTTTGAATATCGTGCCAAGGGCGCTTTACTCGTGTGGCCTAAAGTGCCTTTGATTATCTTGCCAAGGGCGCTTTCAAGACCTTACCGCTACGAGTACGACCTACTTATATCTGAATTCATCATGGAAATAAGGATACTCCGATTTGCTGTCAATCTGCCATGCAGGAAATCTGCTCTTCTTCACAGGAACCCCCCACGAGGTCTGACTGCATCGAAGTCTTCAAAATAGTGAGCACTGCGTTTGGGTGTGGCTGGGCTTTACAGGCCTGCCACACCCCAAGATGGCCGCTGCCTCTAGATACTTGGGAATTGTAGTCCATTCTTAGAATAGCACTGATAAGTGCATCTTGTCCACCAATGTCCTGATCCTGCAGCTACATGAGCTTTACCACAGGACAGGCAACGCTGATAACCACTTCTAGAACAAGAGGGGATGACAAGTGGTGTGCATGAAGTGCTGCAAATACGCGCAGTGGAGTTTCGGGTGGGACGTGGACCGCATACAGCCTTATTCCTGACAGTAAGACACCCACATGAGAGACTTGGCCCATCACTCCCCAGGATGAAGCACAGGGCATGTTGCCTCATCAAGAACTACTTGGTAAGACACCCACCTATCCCCCATAGAAACTAAGAAGTTGAACATTGGTGTTGGCAATGGAGAGAACAATGGAGTCATGATAAACATGAGTTCAGATTGTGATTGCCGCTTGCCAGAATGACTGTGTAGAAAGGAGAATAGATTCAGAGTGCAGCATATAAGGCAGTGGTGGTTTTGGTCCAGGTGAGGTTTCTCCAGCACAACCTTTGGTATTTTTATTTGAACGCTTTAGGGGGGGTGGTTATTTTTCAAAATAATTCAAATGCTAATGATAAGGGAAACATCTCTTTAGAGACACTTAAGTGTTTAATCAAAGAGGATGATAAAGTCAGTATCCTATTCAGTAGAAGCTGGCTTGAACAGTGAGGCAATTAGTCACAGACGGGGTAGACTGAGAGCAAGCATTATTCTGTGAATATTGATGACATCTATAGTGTCACTTACTAAAGCATGCAAAGTGGGCAGGTGGAGATAAGCAGAGACACTAAGGGCCTCATTATGAGTCTAGCAGTCATTAGACAGCCAGACTCACGGATGGCAGTCCGACCAGCGCCAATGCGGTGGTCTGACCGACACATTAGAATTCTGACCAGGCAACCACTAGCTCCATCAGGATTGGAGACCCTGGCGGTCTGGAGGAGGCGGCGGTCCTAATCTGCCAGAGCACCACTGCAAGCAGAGTTGCCTGGGGATTACAACCTCCTTCTCCACCAGCAGTTATGAGGCAGTACCAAGGCCATGAAAATGCTGGCAGGGAACGGGTGCAGATGGCCCCAGGGGGTATCCCTGCACTGCCCATGCACCTGGCATGGTACAGGGGCCCCCCTGGCCAGCACCATCGCAATGTTCACAGCTTGCTTTGCTGACATTGAACATTGCAAGGGTGCTGGTGCACTCTGCACTCTACAGCATTGACGCCAGCTTGATTACGAGTCAGACACAATGCGGTATACTGTTTCCCGGCATGCCAGCAGGTGGAAACTGAGGTTTCCACCCGCTGACCTAGCATGAAACTATTAATGGGTCCGGCGAAGAGGTAGCCAATATGGTGGCAACCTCCCTGTCGGAGGTTCGGCAGACGGTGTAAACCGCCCATCGAACTCATAATCAGCCCCTAAGTATACATTAGTGTAACGCCCCAAGATGCATCACATGGGAAGTCTTGTGAGACTTGCATCACCTGTGATATTCAGCTTCTTAAAGAAACTGGTTGGCAATGTTGGACTGTGACTACATTTAAATTTCACTCTTGATGTTGTTTATGTTTAACACCATAAATTCCAGTCAGAAAGAAACCAAAGAGAGAGGCTTCAGTTTGAGTCCACTGCAGGATGTATGGAGACAGTGAGAGCTGCATGATATGTACCAAGGCCTCACAAGGACATGTTGCTGGGCACTCTACAAATTTAGGTGGTGTCTATAAATAGTACAGCCTGTACCTTCGGAGGTCTGAAGGGATGACTCACTACAAGGTTTTGAAGATACTATCACCAGTGTAGGTCCAGCTGAGTTGATAGGTGGATCTGCACCAGAGTCAAGGGGCTTCCTTAAAGCTAGAGCCCCAGTTGCGGGGAGTACAAAGATCACCTGCCATCATGTGTGTAGCACCAAAAGGATTTACAAAGTCAAATGGATATCAGACATGCAGAACTGTGGATTCTGTCTGAATCAGAAATCTTACAATCTTCTCAAGAATATTTGCAATCTTTTTAGGGAGAAAAAGAGTCTTCTTGCTTGTTGTGTCCAGCTCTGCTCTTAAGAAGGTTAACTTTTGCGGTGGAGAGAGATACGACTTATGAGGCTTCAACAGCCAGTTATCCAAGTATGGCAATACATTGGCACCTGACCATTACAGTGAATCTGCCACAACTAACAGCACTTTTGAAAAGACAGATGGTACTGTCATCAGACTGAATGTCAAGAATGTAAAGTGCTAGGGATGGGATCCCACACTGAAGAAATATTGGTGGTCATGGAGAACAGTAGGATGATCTTAGGCACCTTTGAGGTCAAAGAACAGCAAAAAAGCCCTTGTCATCAAGGTAAGGACTTTGTCATTGAACCTGCCCTATAGAGTGAACATGTTTTGAAGGCAGCAATTCAGGATTGGTTTCATATGTGCACCCTTATTCAGGACCAAGCAGTAAAGGAGGTAAACTTCAATGCTCCTTTCTTCTAGAGGCTCCACTTCTGTGACCATATGTTCATCAGGCCAATATATTTGCCTTCACAATTGAGGCATGTGCTGGAGAGCACATCCTGTTTGAAGGAGGGTGGTCAAGAGTGAGGAACAAGAATGATAGGGCATACACTAGAAGACCAAGAGACCCACTGTAATTGGCTCCCAGTTCCAAGAAAAGTGAGAAATCTTACCTCATCAGATTTTGACTCAACAGGTGGGAATCACTGCAGTTTTCAGGAAGCATAGGATGGCAGAAACTAGATCAACTCCTACTTCTGGTGCCTCTAGATGCACCTTGCCATTAAAAGTGCAATACGTTTATTGGAATGTCTAGATCAACAGGTAAGTGTGTTTCTGACAGGACTACACTGCACTTGAATGGCTCTGGGATTTCCTGGACTGTAGGTGCAACTGTTTTGCTGGGAAGGATAGGTACAGCAAGTGAGATATCTCTGCTATTCTTTAGGAATTTCTGGGAAAAAGCTGGTCCATCTTCAAAGTGCATATTCATGAGGGATGCCTGCACATGTTCTGAATGCAACCAAGCATGACAGCACAGTGTGAAAGCTACCCACATGCATTGAGACATGGGCCCTCATTAGCCGCCCGCCAAGATCTGACCGCCGGGCGGGCGCCAATGCAGCCGCACCCCCACCGCGGTCATTATGAGATCCCCGCTGGGCCGGCGGGCGGAAACCTGGTTTCCGCCCGCCAGCCCAGCGGGGATCTCAGCCGCAACATAGGAGCCGGCTCCAAATGGAGCCGGCGGTGTTGCAGCCGTGCGACTGGTGCAGTTGCACCCGTCGGGCTTTTCACTGTCTGCAATGCAAGTTCAGTTCTGAGGAAGAAGCGTTGACCACCACCTTTGGGCGAAGGATGAGAACACAGAAATTATAGACTACCTGTGGTACTGCTGGGCTCAAAAAGGTTTTCCCTCATGCAGCCTTGGCAATTTCCAAAAAGCTTTATTGAATAAAAGCAAGGGTTCCACTACTGAAAAGGAGGGTTGTTAGACTATGCGTTCTCAGAGTGCAGCGTAAGTTTGAAAGCTTCTGTTGCTTTTTGTACCTTAGTGATGAAAATAAGTAACTTTAGTTGAAGGAGACCTAGACAGGTAAGGGTCTTCCCCTGCTAGTGAAGTGTCACAGACACTCTCATTTTGTAAGTCCAGATGCAAGTCAAAATTCTTTTTAGAGTGGGGAAAGAGGTTATCATTCTATGAATCATTATTTGCTGTGCAAACGTTATCATCTGGCATTGTAAGGGCAGAACAAACAATCCTTCCATCTGGGTGACTCTCTGAGCCCTCAGATAGTGTTCCTCCAGACATCTGTTTTCAAAACATACCTTTACTTTGAAGGCTTTGATGGTGGTGAGGGAAGAGTTGTAGTTAGTTTCAAGGGCACTGTCTGTGTCACTGCCAAAGTTGGCACCAACCAAATTTTATATAGCACCTTTGCAGGTGAGAGAGATCAAGTTTGATTAATATTTTAGAGACATAGAAGTTAGCATATGGTGATGAATTAACCTACATTTTTGTATGTATGTATGTATGTATATGTATTTATAGAGCGCATTCAGGCCGAAGCATTGAATCTCTGAGAAGGTAAGGAGAGGCGCCTAAGGAGAAAAGAAAGCTTCAAAGAATAACATTAGCGCAGAAAGAGCCATGTTTTGACAAGTTTTCTAAAAGCTAAGAGATTTTGGGCCAGATGTAGCAAACACTTTGCGACTCGCAAACGTCGAAAATCGCCGTTTGCGAGTCGCAAATGCGTGTTTGCTATGTAGAAATGCATTTTGGAGTCGGAACCGACTCGCAAAATGCATTTCCGAGTCGCAAATAGGAAGGGGTGTTCCCTTCCTATTTGGGAGTCGCAGTGGTATGCAATTCCATTTGCGACCGCGTATGCGGTCCCAAATGGAGTCGCAGTTACCATCCACTTGAAGTGGATGATAACCCACTCGTAAACGGGAAGGGGTCCCCATGGGACCCCTTCCCCTTTGTGACTGGACCCAAAATTATTTTTTCAGAGCAGGCAGTGGTCCAAGGGACCACTACCTGCCCTGAAAAAATCCGAAACAAAAGGTTTCGATTTTTTTTTCTAAGTGCAGCTCGTTTTCCTTTAAGGAAAACGGGCTACACTTGGAAAAAAAAAAACTGCTTTATTTAAAAGCAGTCACGGACATGGAGGTCTGCTGACTACAGCAGGCCTCCATCCCCGTGAGTGCCCTGAGTCGCTATGGGGTCGCAAATTGCGACCCACCTCATTAATATTAATGAGGTGGGTCTTTGCGACCCCATAGCGACTCGCAGAAGGTGTCTGAGACACCTTTCTGCATAGCAAATTGCGACTTGCAATTTGCGAGTCGCACGGACTCGCAAATTGTAAGTCGCAATTTGCTTCTTTCCTACATCTGGCCCTTTGTTCTTTCCTAATAACTAGTGGGAGTTCCAACATTTAGCTGCCACCACCGTAAAAGCTTTATCTCCCCATTTTGCTTTATAAGTGCGAGGAACCTGAATTCTGAAAGCTCTAACAGAGCAAATAACATGAGTTGCAAAATGTGTACGTTTGAATTACAGTGTACCGTGATGCCACCATTCGCATTATGCACCATGTTTTAACATGAGAGCTTTGCATTTATTTTAAACAAAATACTAATGTGAATGAATATTAGGAGTGTTATTGAAAATATTAAATTAAAATGAATTAACTGTACTTATGTTGAATTAAATGAATATTATTAGTGTGAGTTACATGTGTGCAGAAAATAAATGCATGTTTAAAATTGTTTTAAAATGTTATAAACAAGATTTGCAAATAAATAATGTCCTTTACATATTTGAATTGTAAGATGCACAATAGGTCTAATAATATATTGAATGACTGCAAAAGTATTAAAGCTTTCTTAACTTGACTAGGCTTGAAAGATTCATTTTGCAGCAGTAATGGAAAATCACTTGTTTATTCTGCCCCCTCTGACCTGAATTCTCTTCCTAGGATGTTAATGTGAATGTTGAATGTCCTTTTGTATTGAAGGTAAGAAACATGTTTTAGAAATAACAATGTTACACTATTTGTTCTGGCTGTGGAACAAGGCAGGAAATTTGCAGTTCTCATGTGAAATGTATTAGTTTCATTTATTGTTGTGGGAAACGATCTTAAGTAACAAATAACAAGAGAATGTAATATTTTGTTAGTAATGTGTGAAATCATACAGATGACATGGCACTTTTGCTGAGAAGATCTGGAAAGGTTGCAAATTTGATGGTGCCTTCTGCAGCCATTGGATGCTGAATCTGACATCTGAAGTAAGCCCACCTGAAGGACCAATCGAGAGGATTGTAGCTGTTTTAATTAGTGGGAAACTTTGAACTTGAAGTCAGTTTTTTTCTCCCCTGCCTTGACACTGTTTAGAACTCTTTTGGAGTTTGGCTATTCTTGCTTAAGTCTATTGCCACCCTCCTATTCTCTAAGTCCCCAGATGAGTTTCTCATCATAGCCTTAATTGCCGTGTTCTGTTACGTCGTTCAGTACTAATAAGGCCAACTAATTCTGAACTGCTGATTTGTCCTATGTGCAGTCCATGTTCTGCACCGTCCTGAAGTTGATGTCAATTGACGCTGAAGGAAGGTGACCGTCTTGTCTGATGAATTATCGCTGTATGCTGTCCCATGAGGAGAGATATAACTAAATGTGGTTTCTTGTTTCCTTTTCCGTTAGGCACTTACACTAGCATATTTATAAAGTGAGTTGCCTTAGTTAGATCTTTTCTAAACTATTTTTGTTTCTCTTTTATTTTGCTTTTGCCCACATGTGTTAGCCCGTTCCTACACATGCAAGTCCAAATTTGTGTTAGGGATTGGAATGGCCCAGTTCTGAACCATAAAATCTGAAATTGATTATGCAACTGTTTTTTGATGATTTACTGATGTCACCATCATCTACTTTGAATTCTAACAATTATGTGCATAGTGTGTTGTTGTTAATTTATATTATTTGTTTGGAGTGTCTAACTGCATTGAAGTTTAGTAGGTTAAGTCTTTTCAGACATTTTGGTCAGCCTATGGTGTTCATGTATGTTTAAACTTAGTTTTGTGCACCATTTACGTGGCATTGATTTTGAGATTGTAATAAAGCTTTGAATCCTTATTCAGTTTGGAGTTTTGATTTACTGTTTGATTTGTTTATGACGTTTAGTATTGTTTATTGTATAATGGTATAGATTTGTGATTGAATGATTCTGACTACTACACTCTTCACCAAGTCCAAAGAATCAGTTGACAAAATTGGTGAGAATTGTGATGGTGTCTCACCTGCAAACTGGTGGTTTGTGAACTGGAACTGGAACTTGAACTGGGAGAAGAAAGTCTTCCCGGGTCCAGCCCAGGGCTCTCACAATTTTAGTAGCAGAGTTATGGTTTTGTCTCGGGAGGAGGAAAGTCAGAATTTTCCCACATTGTGAGTTGTTTTTAGTGTTGTGTAAGGATTGATGAAATAACAGCATTATGTAACAAGTGTACGGTATGTGTTTTGAGTGGGGTTTGCACTTATAGTGCTTTGGCTATATCACGGTGAAGTGTGATGTATGAAGCAAATAGGGAGTTTGCGTACACCAGGGTAATTGAGTAGGGAGTTTTCTTACTCCAAGTAAGAGAGTGAGGAGGTGGAGTACTCCAAGTGAATGCTGCACTTTGGGCTAAAAATATTGCCCATGTGGTTGTTGTTAATGAGTCTGGCGAGGTCTATGACTCCAGAGTATTGTACAAGTGTATGGAGACACTTGGTTGATTTACTGTCTGCAGGTGAAGGTGTTGGTTGATTGAGCGCTGTCGACAATACCAGTAGATTTCCCTTTGAGCATATTTGTTGTTGGTTGGTATTACGTGAATCCTGAGCACACAAGGAGAAATCATACAAATCAGAGTGAGGTTTGTAGGTCAAATCTTACTTGCGTTTGTGAGAAAGCTAGAAGAATAGCTGTTTGTGCGAAAGGCCAGAGTCGAAAGTTCCATACAGCTTTCAAAGCGTTTGAGTCCTACCCGCAGTGAGCAAACAGGTTTTAGTTTTTGTGCTCACAATAATTGCATTTAGGTTTTGCGTGAGAGGTGTATGAGACAGCTCTGAAGTGAGTTACAGCTATTGAGTGAAGTGAGTGTGACGTAATTTGGTCCGCGCTGGGATAGGTTGGTTGGTGAGAAAAGCTGCACCCAGATTGGTGGACAAGTCTGCGCTGCTATAGGTTGAGAACAGCTCGTGAAAAAGATTGTGGGATTGGAAATTATTTCCTGGTTTCGTAGATTTAGAGGGTCATTACGAGTTTGGCAGTCTTTTGCCAAGCCCACCACAGTGGCGGCCTCCAAAAGACCGCCATGTTGGTGGTCATCCAACTGCTGTATTAAGAATCACACTGTGAAGACCGTCAAAAATCCAAAACCGCCAGTACAATGGAGGGCAGAAAAGAGCCGGTCCCACCACCAGCACCGCCAGGCTGACAAAAATCCCCCCACCAGATTATGAGCCTCAAATCACCACAGAGGTTCTTCCAAGGTGGAAAACCATTGGCTGTGTGAACCGCCGCAGTCAGTGGTCACATCACACTGAACAAAACACCACATTCCATAGTTTGAATACCCCACACCAGACACACATCCACACACCCGACACACCTACAACCTGCACTATAACACACAACCCCACACAACCCACAAACCTTTGCAAACAGAACACCACACACATACTCAGAGAAGTCAAAAATAAAGCTATAGCACTATTACACCATAAGCACACAACACATCTCACTCAGCACACATCAGCACAACTAACACTTTACATACATTAGGAGTACACACAATCCATGACAAGGATCTCACCCTCACAACGCACCACACACACCTCACCAATCACCCAACATTGCACCCTTACTCTCACTGAACCCCCACACACCGTTCACACAACCACTTCCATGTCCCCACAAAAACACCCATGTTTAACTGACGATGAGTTGAGGGTCATGGTGGATGAAATTGTCAGGGTAGAGCCACAACTGTTAGGAGCACAGGTCCAACAAACATTGATTGCCAGGAAAATGGAGTTGTGGCAAAGGATAGTCAAGAGGGTCAATTCAGTTGGCAGTCATCCATGCTCAAGGTATGACATCAGGAAGAAGTGGAACGATGCCACCAGAGAGCCGTGCAGATAGGCGTGCACAGTTCACATCTTGGGAGGAGAAGGTCATGGACATACTGCACCAAGAGGGTCTAACTGGAATACCTGGGCAAATGGAGTCTGTTAAGTACCCAGAACATCGATATCACTCTGTCCTGTCCTGCATGCTGCCTCAACACCCAAATACTGCCTAAGTAACTGAATATTGCACCACCCCTACAACCTATCCACCAAATGGCCCTCACCTGCATGCCACCACCCCACTCAGCCCAATTTCTATCACAGCTCTGGGCACAGGCACATCAACTACTGGCTAAGCTAATCATATCAATATGACTCCCAGAATGCACTAACACACCAATGTGAGAACCTGGCATGTGCACAACACATCACATGTAATGCATGTACATCTAAAGTACAAGCCACACCATCTATATTGTTCAAGAGAGGCCCAGTAAATGGCAATGACAGCTATGCAAAGACACACTCACAATAGCCACTAAAGCAAAACACAGCTTCTGCTCACATACCATTCCTAGTGGGCCACTGATCCATAACTCCAAGCCTGAAATAGAGATTTGGAAAGTAAGAAGGCTGACTCCATGCACAAAATCCAGAGACAGGGCTATTACCCTAGCATACACACATACTGTGTTCCCACTAGGACACCTTGTGCAATGTGCAGCTATAATGTTTGGCAACTAGCAAGCCAGAGTAATCACTAGTTAACAGAGCTGATCAGTCACATCAAGGATCAGTCTAACCCATAAGCCATCCACAGTGCAATGTGTACCATACTTGAATGACAGCGCCCAACATGGAGTATGGAAACCAAGTCACAGAGTTGTATGTACAACAAAGGTATGCAGTGCAGCATCTGTAAATTTCATTGCAGGGAATCATGTTAAACCACTGTCTGCATTTCACAAAGTGCTAACCATACACACTATCTAAACTGAACTATGTGTCTCACTCCCACAGGTAGCCCTGCCATTGCCACCATGGAGAGGATACCAGAGACTGCCAGTCCCTCACAGGATGAAGGCCCCAGTGAGGAAAACATGCCTGGATGTCTAGAGAGTGACGGACAACCTGGCCCGTGTGGGATACCTGGTCAGTCAACAACTCCCTGCCTCATCCTGCCCACATCAACCCATCCCACCCCTGGGGCATCCACATCACAGCCAACCATGCATTTCCCAAACATGTGTCCCAAGGCCTGTTCAATCAATTGTGTGCACCACAGTACAGGGAACAGTCGAACCTTGACACCTCAGACAATGATGGTCCTGCTACCACTGGGAGTGGGCACCTGGGGACAGGGTGCGTGGAAGGGATGATGTGGGCTAGAGGATGGGGCATCCAAGGGACTCAACTGACCAAGAAACCTTCTCCCAAGTCTTGGGAGCATACCAAAGTTCCCAGGACAGGATGGGACAAATAATCACCATGTTGGGGTAAAATCAAAGGCTGCAGAGGGAATACCACCAGGAAGCCATGCAGCAGTGGCAAGCATATAATGCCACCATGGTTTCCATTGCAGGGGTGCTGAGGGACATCAACCCCACCCTGCGTGCTTCATTAACACACCATCAGGACCCTTCCCTATCAACATTACATCCGTCCCATCTACATCAGCATTAGCTAGTGCAATGGAGGCCCTGCAAGGGGACCCACATGCCTCAGACACCCCAACCTCTGTAGCTAAAGAACAACCCCCCCTGCAAATGTGGACGTCTACCCAGACATACACCATGACTTTACGCATCTCCTTTTTATTTGTGTGTTCACATTTTTTTGTTTTTTTCTACCCTGAAATGCAAAATAAATCACATTTGGGCACAACTACTGTATAAGTGTCTTTAATGATACAACAACATTTGCAATGCTTGCCAACTGGGGTCTGGTAATGCCTCTGTGAATCAAACAGGCAGTGTAATGGCCATCAGATTGAGGCTCCCTGAACAGGAGGCACATGACAACTGAAATGTGACTGGAAAGATGTCAGAGAAGTTGAAACCATGAGAAACAGCAGGGTATAGTCTGTTTTCCAATCTACAATTAGAGCACGACAGAGAATACCATCAGTAAGGAAGGCGTGGTGGCATACTAAGCACATTTTTAGCTAATAGAAGTCATGCCCACGGTAGACTACCTACAAAGCAGGGGCACCCCCATTGGACCAATACATCACCAGGTAAGGCTCATCACATAACCATACCATAGCTACACAATCACATAATCCATGGAACACACAAAGATCATCACAGAGGAACACAGTACTAATACCATACACATACATAGGCCCGATATCTGTAGGATTGTCAGTCACCTTTGTCAGTATACAGTTACATGCACCTTGGACAGCAACATCCGTATACAAACACCACTAGGTGCCAAGCACATCGCTAAGTACCCCATCCATTGTGAAGGCACAGGCCATGATGCAAACATCACACATCCCACTAACTACAAACTGTCACATAATAGACCATTTCACACATGCCACAAACCCACTAGGACTAGGAAAGGATTAAGCTGTCACAACCCCACTTGTATGGAGGAAGTACTAACAAGGTGCCAGCCACTGTACCCAAATCCATATTATCACCCATCTGTCTTGTACACCTCTTATGGCTGTCAGCAATTACCATTGCCTAATGGCAATGAATACCTCAAGCCTAGTTTGCAAAGCAAAACAGGAAAAGGCCATATAATTGAGTGGAAGAAAAAGAGGGTAGGGGAATACCACACACATAGCTCTATACTGAGTAGTCTAGTACAGAAGTGTATGTTAGGATCTGAGGTAACTGTACATGAAAAAGCTCCACAAAATGTACTGTACACTTTAAAATCCATCATTCAGCATCCACAAGGAACACATAGGCATGGAAACTCATGCCTCCCCCACTGATGAAGCAAGTCAGAAGTAATGGCTGACATCTACTTCAAGTTGTGCACATACAACACATCTATAGGTCCACTTCACATACCTGTATCTCATTTGAAGTACTGATTGATAAGAACTGCCCTAAAGTCACCTGCTCCTTCTTCCTCTGGTGCTTCATCACTTGCCATCTCTGCATTTCATCCCACAGCTCCAGCTTCCCCACCCTCATCTGCAATCAATGGTATTTGACATCTCAGGGCTAGATTGTGGAGCATGCAGCATGCAACATTTATTTGGCATACCTTTTGGAACGAATAGAGGAGGGCTCCTCTGGATAGGTCCAGGCACCTGAATCTTGCCTTCAGGAGCCCAAATGATCGTTTAATTACACAACTTGACCTTCCGTGGGCATCACTGTAATTGAGTTCCCCTGGTGTGGCTGGGTACCTCACTGGTGTCAACAGCCAATTTGATAGCCGGAGTCACCTGAGTACACAATTGTTGAATTACACAATTGGTTTATGTGGGACTGGCTTGATTGTGATGACAGGAGACAAAACTCAAAGATACACACCACAAAACAAACTACTAAGCAGTCAGGCCTTCTCTGTTTGTTGTCGTGCCATTAGATGTGTGACATTGCTGATCTGCATGATGTAAGAAACATTAACATATCCAGGAAACTTGGCTGTGACTTGTGAGATGTACTGGTCTGCCAGACACACCAGCTGCACGTTGACTGGGTGGTAGTTCTACCTGTTCCTGTACACCTGTTCATTGGCACTGGGAGGGACGAGGGCTACATGAGTGCCAGCAATGGCTTCTACCACAGGAGGAATGTGTCCCATATAATAAAAGTCTGCCTTTACATATGGCAAATCAATCAATCAATCAATTAATCAAGCATTGCTTATATAGCGCAGCTACTCACCCGTAAGGGTCTCATGCCGCTGATCCACACATTGGTAGAACTCAATGTAGCTGTCTAGGTGTCTCAACAATGCACACAGTACCTCCGTCAACACCAGACTGCACATGGGCTGAGACATCCCTGCTGTTAAGTGCACAGTATTCTGAAAGGACCCTGTGGCCAGGAGGTGTAGCACTCACAAGACTTGAATGATGGGAGGTATGCCAAAGGGATTATAAATGGCAGACATCAGATCTGGCCCCAACTGTGTACAAAGATCCATGATGGTCTGATGATTCAGACGATAGGTTTGGATGAGATGAATGTCCTCCATGGTTTGCAGGTCTGCTAGTGGTCCGTACACTGGTGGGTGTCTCACTCTCCTCATGGCAGCATTGCTCTGTAGAGAGAAGAGATTATACTCTAAGTTATGCAGTATGCCCACATCTTTCAGACAGTGTGAATTACCTGACACATAACATCGGTTGAGGATGCGTAGCACTTTTGACATATACAGTACTTCCCATAGATATGCACAGATTCCAACATCAATGCTGCACATTGGCTAACATGTTGAGGGTGATGTACATGTTAAACTGATGTTTTTGTTAATGTGTGTAAGATGTAGCTGTCCTGCACTATTCACACAAATGTATTGTACCTTATCAATATCTACCCATTGCCAATGTCTCTTATAGTAGCTTTATATAGTTCTCACCATTATTACTCCCTCATCACATAAATTTTGACATATATGTCCATTATGTTGCACATACATGATGGCACTACATATGTATCTACACTTATTTTGATGAATAGGTGAATGACACAGATTAATAAACACATCCACCGATGAAATGTTCCCAAAATAGCAGGTGCCTGATCTACTGTACTGGACAGTTGGAAGTGACCTAAGTCCGCCGGTGGAAGCCGTCATGGAGGTAGGCGGCCGCAACCGCAGTACAACTTGCCATTGCATAACATTGCTGCATGTGTGCTGAGAGGATGGGTATGTGTGCCAACTAGCTGTGACTGATGTGCACTGATCACTCCTCTTGGTATGGTACCAGTGTACATGACTTTCTACTTATGTCTGTGTCATCCATGCACATGAACGCCCATCATAAGACAGGGATCTGGTGTGCCATCACCAAGCAAGTGCAGACCCTGGGGGTCCATAGCTGGTGAACACCCTATTGCAGAAAGTGGTGGGAGGACCTGACATGCTGGGTCTAGAAGTCCGCGGAGGCCCAGCTAGAGATGTCCTACCAATGAGGGAGGGATGCCCATTGGATCCTGACTCCCCCTAATGGCCTATCCGGAGGTGGTTAGACATTTGAGGGCAGCATAGCAGCCACAAAGTACTTATAGTAATCATGTACTTTGCTCTGATAGTTTGGTGCTTGCTGTGACACTTTACCAGCTGTGTCAATGTAGGAGGTGCTGCATGTATTTTACTACAGGGATTAAATAGTACCCCATTTGCCTGACTGAGGGAGGAAATCTGACCCCAAACTACTGCATGTGTACGTACAGGTCACTTATGTAAATATTCATCTATGTTAGCATGTGGAGATGTACAATTGACAGTGCCACATGTGTCTCCACCCAGCCATATATACATGTATGTAGCCTGCTGTAGCTGCCTACCTGTCCAGTAAATCCCTGTCCATGAATCAGGATATATGAACTTTTAGCTCTATGGTGACAGATCACTCCCATCTATGTCGATCAACTGTATTTGCTACAGATTGCCTGACATATGTGGTATTGGGCCTAGTTACCTTTTGTCATGGTACAGGTATTGACTTCATGTGAGACTGCCATCTCATTCAGTCAACAGGTATGGGCAGATTAGGACTGTACAAATGGTTTGTGGTGGTGTCCCCATTGTCCCTTCATATACATACTTTGGGGCATATAAAGGTTGTAACTGAAGGGCATCCAACTATGGGTGTCTGATATTAAATTTGGGGGTACCATGCTTTTCCATGCCATAACAATATAGGCAATTAAGTATTATCCCAATGCCTTTGTACCAGAGGGGGCAAGTGATTGGGCTTCCCTTCCCTTAGACAACGTGCAATGTGCATGCAATATCTGTCAATGGCCTAGCAATACTAGTGAAACATATGTTATTATCCACCTACATCATGTCACAATTGTTACTTGGGGTCAGCTCTAGTGGAGTGGGACAAATGTTGTTACCCTTAGCCTAGCTGAAGTAGACAGGTTGGATAGGCATTGATTTAGCCTTACTTCATACTTCGAGATGTGATGCCTTGCCTGTACTGATATTTGTCATCAAGGTGTTGTTGTTGTGTCACTTGTTGTAGGTGCAATGGCAATAGTTTAGGTCCATGGGTGCATCATGTGTACATGTCATTTCAGTGGGATATGTGTGTTTTGTGTACCTAGGTACTAGTATTCACATGTGAGGATTGGTGTGAGTGATTTGGGTTCACTCATGTTGACATGTTGTGGCACTGTATTTCTACGTCACCTGGTGTATGAGTTGCCATAATAGGTATCAGTTGGCTGCCCTTTGTTTCATTGTAGTGTGCTGTCTGTGATTGTCAGTGGATGTATCATGTGTGCTAGGTAGGGCATGCCAAGGCCTCAGGATTTTGATACATGTAGTGATTTAGTACCAGTCACCACATTTACAGACACCAAAACTACTGACACACCCACATGTAGCACATCCACCATGTCTGCAGTCAGCACCCCAACAGAGTCACCCATCCACCATGGCATCATCCTACAGTTTCACCCCCTCCTCCCAAAACACATAAATTCCCTCATTCACCCACCCAACAGACTCCTACCACCCACAAGCATACCTCACATATACTTGCACCCAAGACATCCTCCAAGACACCTCTTACAAACACTCCCTCTCCCTCCACTCCCAAACCCTTTTGTCATGACTGTCCCTGTGTGAGTAGGAAGTTTTTCCTCCTGGAGTTGTGCCTTTTTCCTACTCCTCTCCCACCCTGTGATACCCCTAAATGGTCTGTGTCCCTCCCCAAGTCATGCCCTTCTACATCCAAGACCTCCCCTGCCACACCTGCAAGTTCCCATGACCCTCCCCCGCCAAGACAGTGATCCCCCCTAAGAGTTCCCAGCCCTCCCCTAAGCCTCGACCTAAGCCCCCCTCTCACAAACCCAAGCCCAAGGATCACCCACTCAGGCCTAAGCCCAAGCCCCCCCTGACCCCACCATCCCTGAGGTTCCTGCCTGCCACCTTGATGACTGAAATTGTGGTGGTCACAAGTCAGCCAGGAGTTAAGTTGGGGCACAGAAATGTGTATTTTGTCCATGTTGCACTAATGTTCTTGAACTGGCCTTGAATATTTGATCATATTTATTTATATTTATATCATAACAGGGCCAACATGTTGTTGGTTTCAAGGTTATATCTTTGTGTAGCATTGTTTTACTTAGGCAGTTTTGGTCTAGGTTGACACTGTATGTGTGAAAGCATTTGGGTGTGAGTGGTGGTAATGCAACCAGTTGTGTCTAGGCTGAAAGTGTAGTTGTGTGCATGGCATTTCTCCCCCAGTGATGGGTGTGTTGTGCGATGGGCATGTGCATGTTGGGGTCATGTTTTTGTGTTGGTATTGAGTGGTGTTTGTGTTGATGTCTTATTTAATGTGTTGTTTGCCTCTTTCTGTTAGTACTTTGTGCGTGTGTGTATGGAGGTATAGGGATATCATGTCCGTTGTGATGTGTGTTTTCTGGGTATGTGGTATGGCTCATTCTTTGTATGTGTGATTGTGTGTTTCTTATCTGGTGTTATTACGTTGTTTTGTATATATGACTTGTCAACTGGAGGTGTGTATCATGGGCGATTAAAGGTGTATTGTGGTTGTGGTGTAGTTGTATCATTTGGTGGTGTTGTATGTTGTTGTTGTGTGACTGTGCCGGCGCAGTTACCTCATATCCCCTTGTCCCACCTTACAGGTGAGGCAGCCGCCATTTCAGGAGGCCACATGGGATGGATGTTAACTGTGTCACACCTATCTAGGCTGGGAATATAGACAGATACCGGCAAATTGCGGATTAATAACGTTTCTGCAAATAACACATTGTGATACCTCAGTGTTGGATGACTCTCTGCTCGCTGTTCTCCTCTATAGGGCACGTCCGCTGGGGCAGCTGATGAGATGGTGGCATCCTCCGGTGTACAGACACCTGGTGGACCTGTCGACAATGGAAGAGAGGCACATCCTAGTCACATGCAGTCTTGATCGGGCAACAATCCAGGAACTGTGTGCCCAGTTGGAGCCAGACCTGATTTCAGCTATCTGCCATCCCACAGGAATCCCCCCTCTAGTGCAGTTCCTGTCTGTACTCCATTTCCTGGCCAGTGGGTCTTTTCAAACAACATTACCCATGGCATCAGGGAGGTCCCAGCCAATGTTCTCTAACGTGTTGTCCAGAGTGTTGTCTGCCCTGCTGAAAACACATGCGCAGCTACATCGTGTTCCCTCAGGTGGAGGATGTGCCCACAGTGAAAGGCGACTTCTATGCCCTGGGACATATCCCCAAAATCATTGGTGCCATTGATGGTAAACATGTGGCATTTGTACCCCCCCGCAGGAATGAACAGGTGTGAAGAAACCGGAAGAGATACCATTCGATGAATGTGCAGATGGTGTCTTTGGCAGACCAGTACATCTCCCATGTGAATGCCAAGTATCCTTGCTCTGTGCATGACGCTTACATTTTGAGGAATAGCAGCATCCCTTATGTGATGGGGCAACTCCAGAGGCACCGTATGTGGCTAATAGGTGAGGCCAAGGTCACAATACAGTTGACATAGGTGTCTGGGTATAGGGCTGTCCCTAAGGATTAGTGTGTTTCTAACAGTTGTCCCTTGACATTTGCAGGTGACTCTGGTTACCCCAACCTGTCATGGCTACTGACCACAGTGAGGAATCCCAGGACAAGGGCAAAGGAACGCTACAATGAGGCACATGGGCGAACTAGGAGGGTAATAAAATGCACCTTTGGCCTCCTGAAGGCCGGATTCCGGTGCCTCCATCTGACAGGCGGCTCCCTATACTACTCACCGAAGAAGGTGTGCCAGATAATCGTGGCCTGCTGTATGCTGCACAATCTGGCTTTGCGACGGCAGGTGCCTTTTCTGTAGGAGCATGGGCCAGATGGTGGCCTTGTGGCAGCTTTGGAGCCGGTGGACAGTGAAGAAGAGGAGGCATAAGAAGAGGGTATCGACAACCGAAACAACATCATCATGCAATACTTCCAGTAAGACACAGGTAAGAAGATGTCACTGCTTCCCACAGCTCATTCTATTGTTTAAGCTATCATAAGTCTGTCATTTTCATTTAGTGTATGGAACCTGACTTGTCACTTTGACTTTCCATTTCACAGATCTGGGTCCCACTTTGTGCACTCTGCTATGTTTACTGCTGGCCTACAGCTGTGTTACATTGGTATGTGAACAAGGACATTGACATTCATAGTTATGGCAATTATACATTTGTGAAAGAACAGACTGACTCCAGATTGTTTTGTGATTGAAGTGTGTGTATTCCTGTGCTAATAAGTGGAGGGGGTTGTAAAATGGGCTGGGGTGATGATGGAGGAATGTCCATGCAGAGTCCAGCCTATTTGTTTCACAGGTGCATTGTCCAAAGGGGCATAGGAAGTGGAGCAATGGCAGTTTAAGGATGGAAATGGTCACATAGTGGGACAGAAGGGTGACATTGAGGGGGGTCTCATTTCCTGGCGGGGGTCTTGGCCATGTTCTCTGTCTTGTTCCTGGATCCGTTTGTGGGGTGGTTCTCCATCTGCAGGGGGTGGGGTACTGGTGTCCTGTTTTTCCTGTGGCGGTGCCTCCTTTCCACTAGTGCCGGTGAAGGTGGAGGGCTGTTCATCATCCAGGCTAGTGTCAGGGGCTCCTTGTTGTGCCACTGTGTCCCTCCTGGTGTGAGAAGGTCTGCCAGCACCCCTGTAATGGTGACCAGGGTGGTGTTAATGGACTTCAAGTCCTCCCTGATCCCAAGGTAGTGTTCCTCCTGCAGCCGCTGGGTCTCCTGACACTTGGCCAGTACCATTGCCATCGTCTCCTAGGAATGATGGTAAGCTCCCATGATGTTGGAGAGTGCCTTGTGGAGAGTGGGTTCCCTGGGCCTGTCCTCCCCGTCGTACAGCAGTCCTTCTCTGTTATCCTCTGCCTCTGTCCCCTGAACCGTGTGCCTACTGCCACTGCCAACAGGTTCCTGATGGTCCTGTGTTAGTGGGGTTGCCTGGGTTCCCTGTAGTGGTGCACACACTGCTGATTGACGTGTCCTGGGGACAGAGGGATGGGCCTGCTAGGTGGGTGCTGTGTGGTGTTTCCTGAGGGTTAGGCTCTGTGGTGGCTTGTGCCAGTGTCAGAGGAAGCGACTGTCCCGAGGTCCAAGATGGGCCGGGCTGGTCATCTTGATCCAGGCGTGCAGAGCTGCTGTCATCACTGTGGGCCTCTTCTGTGGGGGGACTGGATATGTATGGCACCGCCTGTCTGATGACGTTGGGTAGGGCTCCTGTTGGGGTAAAAAATGCATAATTATTGTATCTGTGTGTGCCATTGTGTGCAATGGGTGAGTGACCCTCTACTCCAGTGCTTGCATTATTGGCTTGATCTTGTGTGATTGGTGATTTTGGGGCATGGGTGAGTCTCTGTACTGGACATGCTTGGGTGATGGGTGTCCATGCATTGGTGTTACATGCAGGGCTTGGTTTTGGGATGTGTGGGTTGTGTTGGTGGGGTATCTGTGGGTTGTTGGGGTGATGGGTGTGAGGGTAAGGGTGGGAGTATGTGATGGCATGCAGGTGGGGTGGAGGATAAGGTAGTATAGATTTGCCTTACCAGAGTCCAGTCCTCCTGCTACTCCTGCGAGGCCCTCAGGATGCAGTATTGCCAAGACTTGCTCCTCCCATGTTGTTAGTTGTGGGGGAGGAGGTGGTGGTCTGTGCAGCAATCAGGTGTCTGGAGACCATGGAACGCACCTTCCCCCGTAAGCCGTTCCGCCTCTTCCTGATGTCATCCCTAGTTCTTGGGTGCTGTCCCACTGCGTTGACCCTGTCGACGATTCTGCGCGATAACTCCATCTTCCTTGCAATGGATGTCTGCTGCACCTGTGATCCGAATAGCTGTGGCTCTACCCGGACGATTTCCTCCACCATGACCCTGAGCTCCTCCTCAGAGAACCTGGGGTGTCATTGAGGTGCCATGATGTGGTGTGGGTGATGTGTGAGGTGGTGTCTGTTGTGATGTGTGAGGAGAGTGTCGGAGTGAGGAGATGTGTTGGTGTGTGTTGTTTGAGGTGCGTGGACGTTGTGTAAGTGATAGTGTTGTGTTTCTTTGGATGCTGGTGTTGTTTTAGGTAGTGTCTCTCTCTGGCCTGCTTTCAAATTTCTGGTAGTAAGGGTTTGTGGGTAATGTGGGTGGGTGTTTTATAGTGGTGTGTGTATGTGTATCATGGTGTGTATTTCGTATTGTCCAATGTGGTTGTGTTTTGTAAATGTGTGTGAATTTTGAGCACGGGTCGTGATAGTGTGGGCGTATTCTTGTTGGCGTGATGTGTTGGCTTGGGTATCGCCAGTTTATCACTGACCTTTGGTGTGGCGGACTTGTGTGGGTGTCTGTATTGTGGCGAATTCCGGGCTGTGCGTCGTAATACCTGTAGTGGAATTCCGCGGACGCAACTACCCAGAGTTCTCTATTCTTTTTTGCATAATTTATGCATTACTCTAACTCTGAAAGGGATTTGTTTTGAGATTCACACAATTTTGACACAAAGTCGAATGCGGCACTCACAGGATTCTTGGAATTACTTTGTTACTCTTCAAACCACACAATCACCAACGCATTTCAACCAACAAGGTCTTGATCACGGTAAATGAGTGATCCGTTTTTACCTATATATATACTTTTTCCCTATTCTGCCTTTATGTGGCATTATGGGATATGTAGTCCTATGTATTACTACACAAAGTGCATATCACCAAACTAGTGAGTTAAAATCAACACAAAATCCCATATAAAACATATATAATCAATAAAACCAAACTCTTTCATTATATATAGTCATCAATGGACACATTATCAATTAATTCTGAACTCTATTGGTTTGTAAACTTACTCACCAAACATACAGATCACACAGTCCTCATTATTTGATTCTTTGAGGTTCTTTTTAAGGATAATTCAATTCCTACCGATATTGTTAAAGTTTTTTCCGAGACCATTCTGAAACATAACGGTATAGTACCTCCTATTTTTCAAGAATATTACTTCATGAAAAATCGAATTGGTTACATATATGGTATTTTGGAATTGCTACAATAAAAAAACAAGAGAAAGGAGGTGATGGTGTTAAAAAAGTGAGACGTTTAGAGTCAAGATACATTATCATATTAAAAACTAAGATCCCTCATGGTATTAATGGGGATGATGAACTGTATTGTCACTTATGAATATGTAGAATAATAATTAATAACTGAAAATAATATACAAATATAATTTGATATTACTAGGTTGAGAAGGTCGATTGCACCATGCTGATAATGAAGTAATATTCTGGAAAAATAGGAGGTACTATAATGTTATGTTTCAGAATGGTCTCAGAAAAAAGTTTAACATTATCTGTAGGAATTGAATGATCCTTAAAAACAACCTCAAAGAATCAAATAATGAGGACTGTGTGATATGTGTGTTTGGTGAGTAGGTGTACCAACCAATAGAGTTCAGCATTAATTGATAATGTGTCCTTTGATGACTATATATAATGAAAGATTTTTGGTTTATTGATTATATGTGTTTTATATGGGATTTTGTGTTGATTTTAACTCACTAGTTTGGTGGTATGCACTTTGTATAGTAATGCATAGGACTACATGTCTCATAATGCCACATAAAGGCAATATAGGGAAAAAAGTATATATATATAGATAAAAATGGATCACTCATTTACCGTGATCAAGGCCTTGTTGGTTGAAATGCATTGGTGTGGTTTGAAGATTAAAGAAGTAATTCTAAGAATCCTGTGAGTGCCGCGTTTGACGTTGTGTCAAAATTGTGTGAATTTAGATACAAGGAAACGGTCCTTCCCTGACGTGGGCATCGACGAACTGAGCGCGCCTAGAGTGGACCAATTGTGGGAATATAGATAGATAGATAGATAGATAGATAGATAGATAGATAGATAGATAGATAGATAGATAGATAGATAGATAGATAGATTGTTGTTTGAATGTTTGTAGTTAAGGCAAATATTTTATTGTTATATTGTTTAGAATTTAGTTATATATTTTATTGGAGTGAATTATACATATTTTGGTGATGACATATTTACTTTTAATTCGAATATGTATATAGAATGTTTTATTTTTATTTTGAATACTTGTTTTATGATAAAAGTGTTTTTTTATATTTATTAATGATAAAGTAAATATGTTTGCAACATTATTCTAGTCAATATTGTGTGAATTGATATTTTTGATATATTATGTTTATTTAAAGTTGACAATATTTTTCTTTCCCAAATTTGTGTGGTGGATATAAGTAAAAATGAATACTTTTAACACAATATGGCCCTCATTATGACATTGAGGGTAAATTCCACTAACTGCCACACTGACGGCCACCAACTTACCGCCGCCGTGGCGGATATCCGTTCACCATATTATAATACACACACACCAATCCGTCAGTATTCAGCCACATACACAAATCTGCCAGACCAAAGGTCAGTGATAAACTGGCGGTCCCAAAACCCACACCGTTATGCAACAGAACTACTTCCACCACATTATGACCCACGAATCACCACGGCAGACATTCAACTGCGGTAAACCATTGGCCGTACATACCGCCACGCTCACAATGGACACCCACAGACAAAACAACGCCACATTGGACAATAAAACAACACACACCTGACACCTACACACACACCCCGACACCACTATAAAACACACAACCACATTACCCACAACCGTTTACGAATACAAACCATTGCCAGCAGAGAGACACCAAGACCACAGACACAACTAGAGCCACATACTACTCACACCTATACACCACTCATGCACTCCACATTACACATCACAACACATTACCCAACACACCCTTACCAACACACATCACTCAACACCCATGGCACCACAAAGACACCCCTGTTTCACAGAGGAGAAGCAAAGGGTCATGGTGGAGGAAATTGTCAGGGTAGAGCCACAGCTATTTGGAGCACAGGTGCAGCAGATATCTATAGCTAGTAAGATGGAGCGATGGTGGAGAATCGTGGACAGGGTCAATGCTGTGGGACAGCACCCAAGAACTAGGGATGACATCAGGAAGAGGTGGAACAACCTACTGGGGAAGGTACGTTCCATTGCAGCAAGACACCACCTCCTGATCCAGAGAACTGGTGATGGACCCCCACCTCCTCCCCCAACAACTCACAGAATGGGAGGAGCAAGTCTTGGCAATACTGCATCCTGAGGGCCTGGCAGGAGTCAGAGGAGGACTGGACTCTGGTAAGTCAACTCTCTACTACTATCACCCCCCTACCAGAATCCCATCACATACCCTCACCCTCATCCTCACTCCCATCACTCCACTACTTCCCACACACCCCACCATTACATCTCACTCTCCCCAATGCCAAGCCCTGCATGCTGTACCAATGCATGGACTACTCACAGCCCTGTATTGGCACTCATCACTAAAGCGTGCACACTATAGAGAATTAACTATCCCACCATACACTTACATACACAAGTGAAAGCTGGCAGGGCAAATCCAACCAAAGAGGGGAAGCCACGGATGTACAATATGTCAGACACAGAAACCATAACACATCATTTACATCCCCACATGTACCCCAGCCAATGCCAGCTGAGAGGAGGTGCCAGCACTATCCAGTCCCCCAACTGGAGAGGCCAACAGTGATGACAGCAACTCTGGTCTTCAGGTAATGGATGACCTACCTGGCCTATCAGGGACCACTGGACAGCTGGTTACCCAGGCCCAGTCACACACCACCACAGAGCCTCCCCATCAGGAAACACCACCAGAGCACCCACCCACCCAGCATACCCATACCTCTGTCTCCAGGACACGTCAATCAGCAGTGTGTCCACCTCTACAGGGACCCCAGGGCACACCCCGCCCCCAAGACAATCAGGGACCTGGGGTCAGTGGTAGTGGGCACACGCTTCTGGGAACATAGGCACAGGTCAACAAGGACACTGGGAGGACTGCTGTGCGCCAGGTGGAGGACAAGCCTAGGGAACCGACTCTCCAGGAGGCACTCACAGAGATCCTGGGAGCCTATAAACATTCCCAGGACACGATGGGCCAGATCCTGGACAATGTGCAGCAGAACAGGCGGCTGCAGGAGGAACAGTACCAGGGGATCAGGGAGGACTTGCCGGCCACTAACAACACCCTGATTTCCATTGCATGGGTGCTGGCCGACATGGCCAATATTATGAGGGAGGCAGTCTCACACCAATGGGCCCTTGCCACTAGCCAGAATCTTAACAGCCTTCCACCTCTGCTGCCGCTAGTGGCCAGAAGGCCCCGCCACAGGACTCACAGGCCACCCGCACCCCTGCCCCTGCAGAAGGTAAACCACCTAGCAAATGTTCCCTGCGATCCATACAGAAGCCAGAGACACTTGCCAAGACCACTGCCAGGAAATGAGACTCTCCTGATTGTCACCCTTGTGTCCCACTCAGTCAACCTGCCCACTTTGAACTGCCATTGCTCCCCTTCCTATGTCCTCTTGGACAATGCACCTGTGCTACAAACAGACTGGAACAACACCCTGGACTTTCATCCATCATCACCCTATCCCATTTCACTTGTCCCTCCATATATTAGCACTTCAATAAACACCCTTTGGAGTATGTCATGTATATCAAATATGTATTCATTCTAACAGGTACAAACATTGCAAATCAAGTGTACAGAGAATGAGTGTGGATTAATTACCTGTAGCTGGCTGTAGTGATCACACCAGGAGTATATGTCAGGTCACCAACATCTGCAAAATGAATTGCCAGAGGGAACATAGGTGGGCTTAGAAGTTGAAAATAGCAGCATGCCATTGCCACACAAATTAAAACAAAAGTCATTGAAATGTGAAGTAACACTGTCATACCTGTGTGTCACTGGAAATATTGTCGGACCACATATGTTCTGTTGTCCTCATCCTCTTCCTCCTCATCCTCACTGTCCACAGGGTCTACTGCTACCACACAGGCATCTATAGCCTCCTCCTCCTGCAGGAATGGGACATGGCATCTGAGGGCCAGGTTATGCAACATGCAGCATGCCACCACTATCTGGCAGACTTTCTTTCGTGAGTAGCACAGGGATCCACCTTTTAGATGGAGGCACCGGATCCTGGCCTTCAGGAGGCCAAAGGTCCTTTCAATCATCCTTCTGGTTCACCCATGTGCCTCATTATAACGTTCTTCTGCCCTTGTCCTGGCATTCTTCACAGGGGTCAGCAGCCATGATAGGTTGGGTCACCTGCAAATATTGATGGGCAACATTTAGCCACACACTATCATATATGGCCCACACCATACCCATACACCAACATATACTGGGTGGGAACCAGGGCTCACCTATTAGCCACATTCTGTGTCTTTGTAGTTGGGCCATCACCTTTGGGATGCTCCTATTCCTTAGGACAAAGGCATCATGCACTGACCCTGGATACTTAGCATTGACGTGGGAGATGTACTGGTCCTCCAAGCACACCATGTGAACATTCATGGAGTGGAAATTCTTACGATTTCTGAACACCTGTTCATTCTGCCGGGGGGGGGGGGAACAAATGCAATATGTGTTCCATCAGTCGCTCTAATTATATTGGGGATACGTCCCATTGCATAAAACTCGGCCTTCAGTGTGGCCAAATCTTCAACCTGGGGGAAAACAATGTAGCTGCACATGTGTTTTTATCAGGGCAGACAACACTCTTGTCAGCACTATTGAGAACATTGGCTGTGACATTCCTGCTACCAAGCCCACTGTCACTTGGAAAAAAACAGTTGCCAGGAAATGGAGTACAGATAGCACTTGCACAAGAGATGGGACCCCAGTGGGATGACATATAGCAGATACCAGGTCAGGCTCCAATTGGTCATGCAGCTCTGTGATTGTGGCCCTGTCAAAGCTATAGGTGAGGATAATGTGCCTGTCCACCAGGAGTCTGTACACGGGCGGTATGTCTCCATCTCCTATTCATCCGCAGTGGTAGGAATCTAAGGGACAAAAGAGTGAGGAGCTGGTCACAAACTGAAAAATGGAGCTACAACAGTACTTTGCATCCTGTAAACATATAATGGGTCATAGTGATTTGTCCAGTATATGCTAATATCTCTTGTGACACAGCATTATTCCAGGGCCTGCCCCACCACCCCTGAAATGGTGTCCGCCTGTCCTGTGTGGAGGGACAAGTGGAAGTGAGGTGATTCCGCTGACATTGTGCGCCATTGCGGGAGGCAGTCAGGTCCTGCCATGCAACTCCTCATTGGATAACATTGGGCGCTATGGGGTGCAGTGGCCAACGGTGATCTACACCAGTGGTGACGGTATGCACCGCTGCGGACGTGACTGCCATTTTCTATCATACTCCTCACTTGCTACCTGACCTTCCATAGGAGAGGACCTACACTGCATGTGCAGCTGTGACCTGTGTCTGGTATCTACAATGGCCCGTGTGACCGGGGAAAGGACCCCAGCCTTCACTTTGGAGGAGATGGAGAGACTGGTGGATGGAGTCCTACCCCAGTACGGACTGCTGTATGGGCCTCCAGACCAACAGGTGAGTACACTGTGAGCACGATGCATGTGGCATGAATTATTGGAGTTGTGTGTGTAAAGACCTTGTGTACGGAGGGGTTGTGGATGTACTCTTGGCGGAGTACAGTTTGTGTGCTAGTCCATGTGTGTGTAAATGGTGATGGGAAGGGATATGGTGGGCCATATGTGTAACAGGTAGGACTGTTTGTCTAATCCTATTTTCTTGTGTGTATTACCTCTGCAGGTCAGCGCTCATCAAAAGAAGGGTATATGGCATGCCATCGCCAAGGACATGCGGACCCTGGGGGTCTATGGCAGGCGGAGCACCCACTGTCGCAAACGTTGGGAGAACCTGAGATGCTGGGCACGGAAGACAGCAGAGGTGCAGCTGGGGATGGCCTCCCAACGAGAAAGGAGTGCCCATCGGACCCTGAGCCCCGATCGCCCGCATACTGGCGGTGGCTTATACAGAGCTGGATGGGCACTTGAGGGCATCAAAGAAGCCACAAGGGGTTGAGTACCATGCCGTTCATTACAACTTACGCATGGTAGGCTGGTATCTGGGTGGGGGATGTGTGTCAGTGGGTGCCCCTAGGCCAGGCCTGACATTGCAGCATAGGTCCCCTGGTAACTAGGGTTCTGAAAGGATAATCTTGCTCCCTAGATCGTAGGCACCCACTACTGGTCAGGGCTGCGTGGGTCCCAGGTGTGCTGCATTTGGCTGTATGTGCCCCTCCCCATGCCTTGGTGGCAAGCTATTTCTCAGGTAGTGCAATGCATATTACATAGGCCTGTTCCCTGTGTGAGGGTTCCAACGGTGGTGTCGATGCAGCCATTGACCCAGTGTATCCTTTGTCTCTTTCTCCCTTTTTTGTTTGGTCATCCTGTCCTTATGTGCATTAGCATCATCTGGCAGAGGAGCAGAGGCACCGGCGACTGAGGGAGCTGCATCCAACAGGACCCAGGAGGCAGAGTCCACTGACGGTGAGGGCACCAGTTGGATGGAGGGCGAGGGGAGCACCACAGTGGAGACTGGAGGGAACAATTCAGGCACAGATATCTCCTCCGATGGAAGCTCCCTGGTGATGGCCGACACTTCTGTCACCACCCCAGCTGCAGGTACAGGCACCACTCCCGTATCAGCACTGCCCTCCATGTAGCCCCTCAGCAAGTTGCCCGTGCCCGCTCACCCAAGAGTTTGGGCATCTCCTTTGCCCCTGGCACCTCAGGCCCTGCCCCAGTTAGCCCTGTTGCCCTGAGTGAGGAGGCTATTGACCTACTGAGATCCATCTCTGTAGGGCAGTCAACCATTGTGAATGCCATCCAGGGGCTGGCAGCCCAGATGCAACGATCTAATGCATTCCTGGAGGGTATTCACACTGGATTGGTGGCCCAAAAGAGATCAATTCAGGCTCTGGCCTCTTCTCTGATGGCAGCCATTTTCTCTCCTTCTGCAGTCCCCCCTACAACTTCCACTGCCCAGTCCCATTCCCCTCAACCCCAACCTATCCCAGGCACACATACAGATGAGCATGCACAAAAGACAACACCCAAAAGTGTCACAGGCAAACACAAGCACCACACTTCATCCCACAGGCACTCACACAAGCACCATCCATTTGCAGACACAACAATATCCACTATTTCCACTGTCTCCTCCTCGTCCCCCTCCACCATCTCCCTCCCAGCCACATCTACATTCACACCTGCATGCACTACATCATCATCTACTACCAGCATCATCACCACACCAAGCAAAACACACACCTCACTGGCAGACACCTCCACAACAGCCATGCACACATCCCCTGTGTCCTCTCCCACTCTGTCTGTCCCCCCTCCTAAAGTACACAAACGCAAACACTCAGACACCCAACAGCCATCAACCTCACAACAGCATACAGCCCATGCACCTGCACCCAAAGGCAGCAGACAGAGACCTCCAACAACCCACCCTCATCCTCCACTCCCAATCCTTCTCCCTCTTCCTGCCCCAATGTCCCTAAAAAACTGTTCCTATCCACATTTACCTCTTCCCTACCCCCTGTCCTGCAGGTATGGCCAGGGTATCACGAAACCAGCCAAGCACCTCAGCCACACTGTCCATGGGCCCAGTCCTAACTGCACACACTCGTGGTGGAAAGGGACCCAGGCCAACTGTACTGAAGGGGAAGAAGCCTGCACCAGCCAGCCTAAAGGGGAAGGAGCCTGCCCCAGCAGCCAAGAAGGGCAAGGAGCCTTCACCTGCCACCCGAAAGGCCAAGGAGCCTGTACCTGCCAGCCGAAAGGCCAAGGAGCCTGCACCAGCAGGCAGGAAGAGCAAGGAGTCAGCACCAGCAGCCAGCAAGAGCACGGAGCCTGCACCAGCAGGCAGGAAGGGCAAGGAGCCTGGACAAGGAACTGTGACAGAGCCCCCACCAACAACCATGGTTGTTCATCCGTCCAAGGGTGAAGGGGATGTGCAGGAGCCTCCCCTCACCAGCAGCACCACCAAAGTGCATCCGTCCGAGGGTGCAGGGGATGTGAGGGAGCCTCCCCCCACCAGTAGCACCACTACTGTACATCCGTCCGAGGGTGCAGGGGATGCGCAGGAGCCTCCCCCCACCAGCAGCACCACCACTGTGCAGCCGTCACTGCCGGCAGATGCTATGTAATCCCGCCTCCATGGGCTTCTGTGCGGCCTGCCGCCTCCAGAAGCAGTCGGTAAGACACTCACTCGAGAGACTGTGGCCTTGCACACCCCAGGACCAAGCACAGGGCATGTTACCCCATCCAGAACCAGTGGGTAAGACACCCACATGAGAGACTGTGGCCTATCACTCCACAGGATCAAGCACAGGGCATGTTGCCCCATCTAGAACCAGTGGGTAAGACACCCAGGTGAGAGACTGTGGCCCATCACTCCCCAGGCTCAAGCACAGGGCATGTTGCCCCATCCGGAACCAGTGGGTAAGACACCAACATGAGAGACTGTGGCCCATCACTTCCAAGGATCATGCACTGGGCATGTTTCCCCCTCCAGAACCAGTCGGCAAGACACCCACTCGAGAGACCGTGGCCTTGCGCTCCCAGGACCAAGCATAGGGCATGTTGCCCCATCCAGAACCAGTGGGTAAGATACCCACAAGAGAGATTGTGGCCCAACACTCCCCAGGACCAAGCACAAGGCATGTTGCCCCCTCTAGAACCAGTGGGCAAGACACCCACACGAGAGATTGTGGCCTTGCACTCCCCAGGACCACACACAGGGCATGTTACCCCATCCAGAATCAGTGGGGAAGACACCCACATGAGAGACTGTGGCCCATCACTCCAGAGGATCGAACAAAGGGCATGTTGCCCCATCCAGAACCAGTGGGCAAGACACCCACATGAGAGACTGTGGCCCATCACTCCCCAGGCTCAAGCACAGGGCATGTTTCTCCATCCAGGACTAGTGGGTAAGACACCCACTCAAGAGATTGTGGCCATGCGCTCCCCAGGACCAATCACAGGGCATGTTGCCCCATTCAGAATCAGTGGGCAAGACACCCACTCGAGAGACTGTGGCCTTGCGCTCCCCAGGACCAATCACAGGGCATGTTGCCTCATCCAGAACCAGTGGGTAAGACACCCACATGAGAGACTGTGGCCCATCACTCCCCAGAACCTAGCACCAGGCATGTTGCTCCCTCCAGAACCAGTGGGTAAGACACCCACTCAAGAGACTGTGGCCTTGCACTCTCCAGGACCACGCACAGGGCATGTTGCCCCATCCAGAACCAGAGGGTGAGTGTCACAGTGCCCTTTCCTCAGGATCTGCTCGCTGCCGAACAAAAGGCCCACCTCCCAGCGTCACCAACTCAGAAAGCTATCAGAGCACAGAGTTATGATGAAGCCAGGCGGGGGAAGTGAATTAGGATAGGGAACTGCAGGGAAAGAGATCTGAAAAGAAACGGTTAGAACAAATATGCATATACTCATTCATAACAGTATAAACTCACCAATGGACTCTTGAATAAAGGCGTCTCCATGGTATTAGATTGAGACCATTTGTGAACTGGGCGTATCCCCTTCTTTGAATCATGGAACAAGAACAAACTGCAACCTCTGAACCTAGAGATGGCAAGAGCTTTGGACTATGGTCATACTCTGAATATCAATAATGTAACAATTATGCATTCCTAACATAAACATTTGATCTCAGCCTAGAAATTCTCAAAGACTTAAATATGTATCTCACATATTATGCTTCCCAAAAAATAAGGACCTATAATTTGCTTATCATCAAAACGTTTTCACATTTACTACTAAGGCCAGAAAGTTTTACTCATTGAACTTGAAGCGCTTTGTTAGTTGTGCAGAAGCGCCTTGTTTGTTGTTCATGAAGCGCTTTGATCATCATACATGAAGCACTTTGTTCGTTATGCCAGAGAGCGCTTTTACTTGCTTTGTCTCAAGCTCTACACTTGTTGTGCTAAGGGGTGCTTTACTCATGTGGCCTGAAGCGTTTTGATCCTCATGCCAAGACTGCTTTACTCATGTGGCCTGAAACCCTTTGATAGTCGTGCCAAGGGCGCTTTACTCTTGTGACCTGAAGCACTTTGCTAGTTGTGCTAAGGGGGCGCTTTACTCATGTGGACTGAAGCATTTTGATTATCGTGCCAAGGGCGCTTCACACGTGTAGCCTGAAGCGCTTTGCTCGTTGTGCTAATGGGCACTTTTCTTTCGGAAGTAACAACTCCCTTCAAGATTGGGCTCATCAAGACCTTACCGCTACCAGTACGACCTACTCGTATCTGAATTCACCATGGAAACAAGGATACTCCGATTTGCTGTCAATCTGCCATGCAGGAAATCTGCTCTTCTTCAGAGGAACCCCCCACGAGGTCTGACTGCATCGAAGTCTTCAAAATAGTGAGAAATGTATTTGGGTGTGGCTGGGCTTTATAGGTCTGCCACACCCCAAAATGGCTGCTGCCTCTAGCTACCTGGGAATTGTAGTCCATTGTTAGAATATCATTGATAAGTGCATCTTGTCCAGCAATGTCCTGACCCTGCAGCTACATGAGCTTTACCACAGGGCAGGCGATGCTGATAACCACTTCTAGAACAAGAGGGGATGACAAGTGGTGCACATGAAGCGCCGCAAATACGCGCAGCGGAGTTTCGGGTGGGACCTGGACGTGCACAGCCTTATTCCTGACATTACACCCCTCTCCCAAGCGCGGTCCAGGGACCGGCTTATCAGGATGGAGGAGATGAAAGCATAGCACCAAATATGGTGCATGGACATGTCTTGCAGATTACCATGAGTCATTTTCTGGTCCGTATCCCTTCCAGGACACTACGTACGGAAGGGAAGACCCACGATATCTAGAGTCTAAGATAGATAGCACCTCATACTCCCAATGACCTTGGACTAATAGAGGAGCAGGTTGTGTGACACTTGAGGGCGAAGCAGGTTTAAGAAGTGAAGTGTGAAACACCGGATGAATTTTCAAGGACGGTGGCAATTTTAGTTTATATGTTACAGGGTGCACTTGTCGCAGAACTTCATAGGGCCCTATGAATCTTGCATGAAACATATTTTTAGTTTTGAATACAAAGTTTTTCGTGGATAACCAAACTCTATCTTTGTCTGTATACTGAGGACCAGACTGGAGTTTTTTTGTCATATTGCATTTTATATTTTGTCTTTGCTTGGTGTAGATTTGTTTGTAATTGTGAATGTACCTTTTTCATGTGTGTTAACGTGTCCATGACTGTTGGAGTGGTTTGAGTAGAAGCAGGTAGTGTAACTGCCAAAATGTGTGGATGATGCCCATATAAACCATAGAAAGGAGTGGAGTTTATTGAAGAGTAGCGAGAGTTGTTATAAGACAGTTCTGCAAGCCACAAGAGAGCCAGCCAGGTTTTAGGAGACTTTGTTGCATAACATCGTTGTTGGAAAATGGGTTATTGGTAAGGGCAGGTAGGTACCTACACTTAGCAATAGGCCACTAACCTCCACTAAGGACCAGTTAGGTCTCAGTAAATTAAACCCAGCTCAACCCTGGGTAGCTTGGCAACGAACGTCAGGGCTTAACTTAGGAGACAGAGTGTAAAGCATTCAAATATCACAAAACAGTAATTAAATAAAACACAGGAAACAGTTTAAAAATCCAAAACCAATTTATAACAATAGATTATATTTTTATCTTTAAAATGACACCAAAACGTATAAAATCGGATAGTGGGAACCGTAGATTTGAATTTTGAAAGAATTATTATTTTTTTAGCGCCTAGAAACAAAAAGTGCCAATTGGGTCATCTGGTTGCACCTCGACCGTGGCAAAGTCAAAGTTTAAGGCCGACCGCGATGGAGCCCTGCTCGGCTACAGGTTGCGGGAGGCCTCGGTTAAAAGTTTACCTTCACACTTAGGGGGTCATTCTGACCCTGGGGGTCACCGACCGCCAGGGCCAACGACCGCGGAAGCACCGCCAACAGGCTGGCGGTGCTTCCTGGGCCATTCTGACCGCGGCGGTAAAGCCGCGGTCAGAAAAGGGGAACCGGCAAACCGCCGGTTTACCCCTGGCCCAGGGAATCCTCCATGGCGGCGCTGCTTGCAGTGCCGCCATGGGGATTCCGACCCCCTTCCCGCCATCTTGTTCCAGGAACAGAATGGCGGGAACGGGTGTCGTGGGGCCCCTGGGGGCCCCTGCACTGCCCATGCCACTGGCATGGGCAGTGCAGGGGCCCCCTAACAAAGATTTTCAGTGTCTGCTTTGCAGACACTGAAAATCGCGACTGGTGCCACTGCACCCGTCGCACCCCTGCAAATCCGCCGGCTCCATTCGGAGACGGCTTCCTCTTTGCAGGGGCTTTCCCGCTGGGCCGGCGGGCGATCTTTTGGAGATCGCCCGCCGGCCCAGCGGGAAAGTCAGACAAACCTGCCAGCCCAATCCGACCTCCTGGAGCCCTTCTCCGGATACACGATGCTGGAAACCTAAGTGGAGGTTTTTACCTTCGGACTTAGTCGTTTTTTCGAGGTGAAAATCCTTCGACCGGTGTAAACCTGGATCTTGATCCGACGTCCATGGAGCCCTCCTCGGATACGCTGGCTGGGAGGTCCCGGTCAACTTTTTACCTTCGGACTTAGTCTCTTTTTCTGAGATTTTCTTTACAGGGACGAACCAGTTTTTTCGAGGTGAAAATCCTTCGACCGGTGTAAACCTGGATCTTGATCCGACGTCCATGGAGCCCTCCTCGGATACGCTGGCTGGGAGGTCCCGGTCAACTTTTTACCTTCGGACTTAGTCTCTTTTTCTGAGATTTTCTTTACAGGGACGAACCAGCAAATCAGGCCGGGTCGCGGTTGAGGCAAGCCGGCTAGAGTTGCCGCGGCGGGTCGGTCCCTCTATGGAGCTTTTTTTCAAAAGTTGTCCAAACTTCTCCAAACTTCTGGGGCGTCTCCCATATGTCCTTTTAAGGTTCTTTTGAGGTCCACAGCTCACCCCAAGGGTCCAGAAGTTCTGAGATGGTCCTTGGGGGGTGCGGACTACAACTCCCAGAAATGCACCTGGCGCAAACTCCTTTTTGGCCACTGGACAGTGGTCAGCTGGTCGCTTTCTTCAGGAGTTGGTGCAGGGGACTCTGGTTAGCAATTTTTCACCTGTAGCAAACAGGGAGTCCCTCCTTGAACCAGTGGAAGCCAGGCAAAGTCCTTCTTGTGGTGAAGCCCAAGTGTGCAGCTGGTGCAGTCCTTCTGAGTGCAGGTTCCAGGTGCAGGCCAGGGGTCCAGCAGGGCAGTCCTTCTTCTTCTGTTGTTCTTCCTTTTTGGATGTGGTAGGGAACTGTGGTGTGGGTGCAGGTCTGCCAGTTTTATCCTTGCTCCTGGGTGAAAAGCAGGGGGGTCCTGGTTCTCCAATCAGGTGCAGGGTCCTTCCCCCTGTGATGACCACTTCATGGGAAGTGTGGCAAAAATCAATCCCAGGAGGCAACATTCTCCAAAAATCCATCATGGCTGAATCTGATTTTTGGAGGTTACATCTGGCTGAGCCCACCCACCGGTGTGGCTAAAAATCATAAACACAACCTTCTCCTGCCCTCTCCTAATCTAATCAAGGGGGCACCTAGTTGTCTGGGGTTGCAGGATGTGGGGGTGTTGCTGGTTGCTCCAAATGTCCATCTCTGTCTTTGAAGACCAGTTTGGCAGCCCTCCTCCTTCCTGCCTCACCATCTGCTGAGGGGAGATTCCCTCCCACAGGCACATTCCTTTGTGTGAAGCCAGGCCACGTCATACCTCATCAAGGCAACCTGGCCAGGCTGCTAAGGCTGGCCAATCAGAACACAGCAGCAAAAACAATGCAGGGCTGAAATTGGCAGCTTTTTAGGTAAAGTTTAGAACTCTTTACCTGAACAAGTTATATTAAATCCCACAACTGGAAGTTGTGGGATTTATTACAACAATCAATTTGATACCAGACTCTTGGTATGCATCATTTAAGGAGACTTTAAAAATTAAAATAAAGTCTCCCCATTCTAGCCTATGAAGGCCATTTACTACAATGAGGGAAACACAAATTTGGCTGTTTTTACATCACCAGGGCTTATAAAACTATTTTTATAAAGTCCCTGCTTATAGGTATATGGCACCCAGCCCTAGGGGCACATAGGGCACACCTTAGGGTTGACTTATATGTAAAAATAAGGTAGTTTAAGACTTTGGAACTACTTCTAATTCCAAAGTCGAATTTGCATATAACTTTAATTTAAAAGCAGCCAGCAAGGCAGGCCTGCCTTTAAAATGACACTGGGCACCTCAGCAGTGCACCTATGGGTGCACTACCTATGCTGTGGTCCCTAAACCTACATGCCCTACCATATAATAGGGACTTATAGGTAGGTTAACTTAGCCAATTATAATTAGCCTAATTTGCATATCCATCTTACACAGAGCATAGGCCCTGGGACTGGTTAGCAGTACCCAGGGCACCATCAGAGTCAGGAAAACACCAGCAAAAAGTGGAAAATGGGGGCAAAAAGTTAGGGGGCCTCTGCAATCAGCCCTGTTTTCTCACAATCGTAAGTATTGTTTTAGAGTTTGGTTCAGTTTCTCTATTTGACCATCCGTTTGTGGATGAGAACTAGTGATAAAGTTGAATCAATTCGTAATGCCTTGCACCATTGTTGCCAAAAACGTGCAGAAAATTGTGTTCCTCTCTCAGAGAGGATGACTCTTGGGAGTCCATGAAGGCGAACAATGTTTTCTAAGATGATAGTTGCTAAGGTGTCAGATGTTGGGAGACCTTTACATGCAATGATATGAGCATATTTGGTAAGACTATCCACCACCACTAAAATGGTTGTAAATTGCTTTACTTGAGGAAGACCAGTAGTAAAATCCATAGAGGTATGTTCCCATGGATGATTGGGAAAGGGTAGAGGTATCAATAGGCCTTTACGCTTGCTATGTTGCCTTTTGCATCTTGCACATACTTCACATGATTGTAGCATTTGTTTTAAGTCATGAACAAATGTAGGCCATCAAAAATACCTTTTCATGAGTTCTAGTGTTTTATGGGGACCTGGATGACCTGCCAGAGGATGACTATGCAAACAATGAAAAGCTGTCTCTCTTAACTCCTCAGTAGGCAGGAATACTCGAGATTTGTGTAGAGGTAGTCCTTGTTGAATGGTCCTTTTGGTGTCTTGTTGTAACCATTCTTGCCACTTGGTGATGTGAAAATGATTATGAATGAGATCAAAGAACTTCTCAGCTGCTATTAAACACAATACTTTTGAAGGCATTATAATAGGCATGTTTTTTTGTTCGGTATGTGTGATCGGAGAATCTTGTCTAGACAATGCATCGGCCTTACGATTATCTACTCCTGGTCTAAAAGTCACTATGAAATCAAATTCTGCAAAGAATAACATCCATCTCAGTTGCCTTGGACTTAGTAGCCTGGCAGACCTCATAAATTGTAAGTTTCTATGGTCAGAGTATACAGTTATGGTGTCTCCATTCTTTGAAACCATTGTGAATTGCTAGTAATTCTTTTTCTGCTATGGTGTAATTCTGTTCTGCTTCATTCAGTTTTCTTGACACATATACTACGGGATGCAATTGTCCAGGTTCTCAGTGACGTTGGGACAGGATGGCCCCAACAGCGACATCGGATGCATAAGCTTCCATAATGAATGGTTCCTCCACATTGGGATGAGCTAGAATGGGAGCTGAAGTAAAGGCCTTTTTTAAGTCTTGAAATGCTTTCTCTTTCTCTTGAGACCAGTTGAAGACGGCCTTTTCCTTTAGCAATTTGGTAATTGGTGCTACCTTTTGGGAGAAGTGATGGATGAAGCGTCGATAAAAATTCACAAAACCCAAAAAACATAGAATGTCACATAGTGATTTTGGTGTGGGCCATTCTGATACAGTTTGAATTTTTCTTTCAGTCATTTGCATGCCGTCAGGTGTTAAAATGACTCCCAAAAATTCAACCTCTTTGATATGGAATTCGCATTTACTTAATTTGCAAAACAAATTATGGTTTTGTAGAGTTTGTAATACCTTTTTTACATGTTCTTCGTGTATTTCTTCAGAGTTTGAATAGATCAATATATCATCAATATAAACGATGACAAAGATGTCTAGGTATTCTCTCAGAAAATCGTTTAGGAAATATTGGAAAGCTGCTGGGGTATTACATAGACCAAACAGCATCACCAGATAATCAAAGAGACCAGAATGAGTCTTAAAAGCCGTTTTCCACTCATCTCCCTCTCGAATTCGAACTAGGTGATAAGCACCTCGTAAGTCAAGTTTGGTGTAAATAACAGCGGATTTTACCTGGTCTAACAAGACTGGAATGAGAGGCAGTGGATATTTATTTTTAACAGTGATCTTGTTTATCGCTCTAAAGTCAATACACGGTCTCAATTCGCCATTAGCTTTGGGTACAAAAAACAGCAGAGAAGCCGCTGGAGATCGTGATGGCTAAATTAGCTCGTTGGCTAAGCACTGATCAAGGTAGTCTCATAGGACTTGATATTCTTTCTCTGATAATGCATAGATTCTACAATTTGGTATATTGGCGCCGGGTACAAGGTCGATCTGACAGTCGTATGGCCTGTGAGGTGGTAAGGAGCTCACTTTTTTTTCACAGAAAACGTCAGTATATTCTGAATACTGTGGTGGCAGATCAATTTCCTTCTTGACTGCAGTAGCAATAGAGTGTTAAAGATTTCCTTCTTTGTCTTGTCTTGGTTGAAGAATTTTTTTTAAACAAGAGGAAGAAGAAAAACGCAAAACCTGGTTGCGCCAGTCTATGCATGGATTGTGTAACATTAACCATGGCATTCCTAAAATAAAACCATATTGGGGTGCTTGGATTATTTCGAAGCTAATTATCTTACAGTGGTTCAGATTCCCATTATCTTTGCAAATCATTTGCATTCGTGAGATTTGTTTAGTAACGGGGCCTCCTGCCAATTCACTACCATCAACTGCATAAACAACTTCAGGAACCTTTTTCTTGACACTTGGTATATCGAAGCCTAGTGCAGTTTGTTGGTCCACAAAATTTCTTGTTGCCCCTGAATCAATTAGAACTTGTACATTATGGCCCTCATTTCGACCTCAGTGGTCTTTTTTAAAGACCGCCGAGGTACCGCTGTGCTGAAGACCACCAATGCAGGTGGTTTTCTGCGCAGCGTATTATGACTGCTGGCAGCCCTCCGTCCTTTTTCGGACGGAGAGCCACCAGCAGCCATACTGGCGGTCGGCGGGGAAGTGGAGGCTGCTCCACCTCCACCGTCCTGTCATCTGAACACCACCCACCAAATCACGTCCCATAATTCGGTGTGGCGGTGTTCTGGTGATGGGGTGCTGGCGGCGGAGCAGCCCCCATGGATCCCGTCCCCTCCTGGAGGATCAACGGACAAGGTAAGTTGATCGTCCCTTAGCGGAGGGGGTGGGGGGTGTTGTGTGCGTGCATGGGAGTGTGCGTGTGAGTATGTAGAGGAAGTGTGTGAGTACGTGTATGCATGCAGTGGTGTGTTGTGTGTATGGGAAATGTGTGCGTGTCAGTCTGTGTGCATGTCTGTTTGTATGTGTGCAGGTATGTGTTGTTGTAGTGTATGTGTGCATGTAGGGATGTGTGTATGTGCATGTTGGGGGTGGGGGTGGGGAGGGTGTGTGTGTATGTGCATGTTGGTGGTGGGGGTGGGGAGGAGGGTGCATGTGCATGTTGGGGGTAGGGAGGGGGGTCCTGCCACCTTTGGGGGGTGGCAGGGGTTAGGTGGTGTGGGGGGAGGACTCAGGGGTGCGGGAGGGGGGTGGGTGAGACCCCTATCAGTGCCAGGGAAGGAATTCCCTGGCACTGATAATGCCTACTGCCATGGATTTCGTGGCAGTTCCAAACCACCCGAAATCCATGGTGGTATGCAGGGTCTTGATACCGCCAGCGGTCTGGTGACGGCCGCCGGGGCAGAGACCGAAGTCTCCAGCCCAGCGGTCGTCACCGCCCTGGAGGTACCGCCATGGTCATAATTCAATTTTTTTTTTTCGCCGGCCTGTTGGCGGTATTACTGCCCCTTCTCCCCCATCCGCCAGGGTCGTAATGAGGGCCGATGTCTTTTTCCCTGTACAGTCAGTTGTGCTAGAATTCAAAAATGTTTGACATAACGATTTGTGCAAGAACACACTGAAGGGATTGTTAATTTGCCCAAGAGGTCCCCTTCGTTTTTTCTTGGGCACTTTAGTTTTCCTGTGAATTTTCCAAAGCAATCGCAAATTTTTTCTTTGTCACAGATGGTGGATCAATTTTACCATTGGGTTTCTTTTGACATTCCTTTACGAAATTACCCTTTTTTCCACAATACAGACATTGTCCATTTCTTCGCTGCATGTCTTTCTCCTCTTTGGTCAATGATAGGCGAACAGTTCCGATATCCATCGGTTCTATAATAGGATCTGAGGACAACTGAAGGTGTCTGGACCTTTCCATTCGCCAGTTGAGTTTTTCCCATTTTTGCCTTACTCCTTTTCTTTCTGAGAGTATTTGATCTAGCCGCAGGGTTTGATTAATTAAATCAGTACATGTTTCCGGTTGCGGTTCAACTTGGGCCAATACGTCTTTCAGTTCGTCTTTTAGTCCTTAATAAAATACTGCTGACCTTTTTTCCTCTGGCCAAGCGGTTTCTACTATTAACCGATTGAAGTGTGACAAATACTCTATCAAGTCTTTGTTTCCTTGGCGTAATTCTAGTAACTCTTTGTCTGCAGACATAGTTATTGCGCGCCTGTCAAATACCTTTTCAAATTCTTCTACAAAACACCGCCAATTATACAAAAGGGGACTGTCTGATCGGACTAAAGGCACTGCCCAAGTAGCTGCATCAGCATTCAGATAGGATATAATAAATGCAATTCTAGATTGTGCATCTGGAAAGGCACTGGGACAGCATGTAAAATGTAGTTCCACCTGTGTGAGAAAAACTTGAACCCTATTGGGGTCCTCAGAAAACCTTTCAGGTGCAGCTAGAGGAATCTCTGTTGGCACGTTCACAGCTGTGTTAGTAGGTGTGGAAAGCGTAGGACAAGACTCAGATTCAGAACCATCCACCTTACTCTGTAACTGGGTTACTTTGTTAACTAAATCAGCTGTAACATTTTTTGAGTCTGTCAAATCTCTTTGCATTTGAGTGACTACTTGCATAAGCGTGTCTAAGGTGGCCATTTTGCGCAGCTCGCGTACAGACCAAGAGGAAAGTATAAACTCGTGGGCTCACTATTCTGTCACAGTGCCCTTTCCTCGGGATCTGCACGCTGCCGAACAAAACGCCCACCTCCCGGCGTCACCAAATCAGAAAACTATCAGAGCACAGAGTTATGATGAAGCCAGGTGGGGGGAAGGGAATTAGGTTAGGGAACTGCAGGGAGAGAGATCTGAAAAGAAATGGTTAGAACAAATATGCATATACTCATTCATAACAGTATAAACTCACCTATAGACTCTTGAATAAAGGCGTCTCCTTGGTATCAGATTGACACCCTTTGTGAATTGGGCGTAGCCCCTTCTTTGAATCATGGAACAAGAACAAAATGCAACCTCTGAACCTAGAGATGGCAAGAGCTTTGGACTATGGTCATATTCTGAATATCAATCATGTAACAATTATGCATTCATAACATAAACGTTTGATCTCAGCCTAGAAATTCTCAAAGACTTAAATATGTATCTCAAATATTATGTTTCCCAAAAAACAATGAAACTATAATTTGCTTATCTCCAAAACGTTTTCACATTTACTACTAAGGCCTGAGAGTTTTACTCATTGAACTTGAAGCGCTTTGTTCGTTGGGCAGAAGCGCCTTGTTTGTTCTTCATGAAGCGCTTTGATCATCATACATGAAACGCTTTGTTCGTTATGCCAGAGAGCGCTTTTACTTGCTTTGTCTCAAGCGCTACGCTTGTTGTGCTGAGGGGCACTTTACTCATGTGGCCTGAAGCGTTTTGATCCTCATGCCAACACCGATTTACTCATGTGGCCTGAAACGCTTTGATTGTCGTGCCAAGGGCACTTTACTCTTGTGACCTGAAGCGCTTTGCTCGTTCTGCTAAGGAGGCGCTTTACTCATGCGGCATGAAGCGCTTTGACTGTCATGTCAAGGTTGCTTTACTCGTGTGGCCTGAAACGCTTTTGAATATCGTGCCAAGGGCGCTTTACTCGTGTGGCCTAAAGCGCCTTTGATTATCTTGCCAAGGGCGCTTTCAAGACCTTACCGCTACGAGTACGACCTACTCGTATCTGAATTCACCATGGAAATAAGGATACTCCGATTTGCTGTCAATCTGCCATGCAGGAAATCTGCTCTTCTTCACAGGAACCCCTCACGAGGTCTGACTGCATCGAAGTCTTCAAAATAGGGAGCACTGCGTTTGGGTGTGGCTGGGCTTTATAGGCCTGCCACACCCCAAGATGGCCGCTGCCTCTAGATACTTGGGAATTGTTGTCCATTCTTAGAATAGCACTGATAAGTGCATCTTGTCCACCAATGTCCTGCTCCTGCAGCTACATGAGCTTTACCACAGGACAGGCAACGCTGATAACCACTTCTAGAACAAGAGGGGATGACAAGTGGTGTGCATGAAGTGCTGCAAATACGCGCAGTGGAGTTTCGGGTGGGACGTGGACCGCATACAGCCTTATTCCTGACAGTAAGACACCCACATGAGAGACTGTGGCCCATCACTCCCCAGGATCAAGCACAGGGCATGTTGCCCCATCCAGAACTAGTTGGTAAGACACCCACCTGAGAGACTGTGGCCCATCACTCCCTAGGATCATGCACAGGCCATGTTGTCCCCTCCAGAACCATTGGGCAAGACACCCACTTGAGAGACTATGGCCTTGCACTCCCCAGGACCAAGCACAGGGCATGTTGCCCTATCCAGAACCAGTGGGTAAGACACCCACATGAGAGACTGTTACCCATGACTCCCCAGGACCAAGCACAGGCCATGTCGCCCCCTCCAGAACCAGTGGTCTTGGTTCATCTCTGGCTGAGGTGCCCTCCCCGTCCCCCTGAGGTGCCTGCCTATTTACCAACTGATTCCCCTGCAGTGTTCTCATCGTGTTGAAGCAGGTGACAAGTGTGGCCTTGGACTATGGCCTGTGGCCATGTGGCCGACGCAAATTGAGGACTGGGATGTGTCCCTTTTTCTGTAAATATGTATATATCTATTATCTTGCCTAACTTATGATTTCTACTGTGTTGATCTTATTACAAACACTTTGGAAAAATTGTTTTGTCCTTGCATTATTCAGCCGAATTACGGGGACAAATTGTTTTTGTAGTGCATCTGGTTGTGTGTATGGTGTGTGCGTGGGGGTGTGTGTTGTGCATGTGTGTGTGTCACTCTCTTTTTCCTCCCCCCTCCCTTGTGTGCTAGGCGGCTGTACTCACCATCATCGTCTTCTCCGGCGTTGGTGTTCGTGGTGGAGCAGAGCGCAGAATATCATCGGTAAAACATGCAGTTCTGGTTCCATGGTGGTGTGGTTCTTCCCTGTGTCTCCAATGGTGAGTCCTTTCGCTTGTGAGCTCAGTTTCCACCAGGCTTTCAATGTCATTGGTACCGCCCCAGAAAAGGTGGCGGTTTGCAGGATCCTAATATGGTGGCAGAACACTGACTTCCGCCTGGCTGTTGCCGGCTACCGCCATGCTGGCTGTTGTTTCCGCCGTGGCGGTCTGTGTGGTACATTGTCTGTCTTTCAGAGATCTTTCCGCCATGGTCATAACTTGGCGGTAGTTACCGCCACTTTATCACCAACCACCAGGGTCATAATGAGGGCCTATGTTTTTTCTCGATACTTGTGCTTTTATTAGTTAAATATGGGGAGGCGATATTTCACAATATTTAGGTCCTCATTACAACCCTGGTGGTGAATCCCGCTTACCGCCATGCTGATGGCCGCCAACATACCATGGCCGCAGCGGAAATCTGCTACAGGTATTATGACACACATCTCGTAATCTGCCACAATACAGACACCCACACAAGTCCTCCACACCAAATGTCAGTGATAAACTGGCAATAGCAAAACCTACACCGTCACGCCAACAGGAATACGCCCACAGTATCACGACCCACAAATCAACGCAGCGTTCATTCAACATGGTAATCCATTGGGGGTATACACCGCTGCGCTAAAAATACACACACATTTACAAAACACAACCACATTGGACAATTCCAAATACACACACCTGATACACATACACACACCACACTGACATACTCACAACACTATAAAACACCCACCCACATTACCCACAACCCCTTACAATGACATTTTTGGAAGAAGCAGAGAGAGAGAGAGAGAGAGAATAACAAGCACAACACCAGCATCCACAGGCACACAACACCATCACTCATACAACATCCACACACCTCAAAGAACAAACCCCAACACAACACATCACACAGCACAACAAACATCACCTCACACATCACCCACACCACATTATGGCACCTCAAAGACACCCCAGGTTTTCTGAGGAGGAGCTCAGGGTCATGGAGGAGGAAATTATCCAGGTAGAGCCACAGCTATTCGGATCACTGGTGCAGCAGACATCCATTGCAAGGAAAATGGAGCTATGGCGGAGAATTGTCGACAGGGTCAATGCAGTGGGTCAGAACCCCAGAACACGGGATGACATCAGGAAGGGGTGGAACGACCTACTGGGGAAGGTGCACTCCGTGGTATCCAGACACCAGGTAGCCGTACAGAGGACTGGTGGTGGACCCCACCTCCTCCTCCACAACTAACAACATGGGAGGAGCAAGTCTTGCCGATCATGCATCCTGAGGGCCTCACAGGAGTAGTAGCAGGAGGACTTGAATCTGGTAAGGCAAATCTTTACTACTATATCCCCCCCACCCTACCTGCATGCCATCACAACTCCTACCCCTACCTTCACACCCATCACCCCAATTACAGACCTGCACGGACACCCATCACCAAAGCAAGTCCAGTAGAGAGACTCACCCAGGCCACAAAATCACCACTCACACAAAGGCCAAGGCAATAACGGAAGCACAGGAGTAGAGGGAAACTCACACATTGCACAAGATGGCACACACAGATACAATAACTATGCATTTACACCCCAACAGGACCCCTACCCAACGTCACTGGACAGGAGGTGCCAGCCATATCCAGTCCCCCCAAAGAAGAGGCCCACAGTGACGACAGCAGCTCTGCACGCCTGGATCAAGATGACCACCCCGGCCCATCAGGGACCTCTGGACAGACGGTTCCCCTGCCACAGTCCCAAACCACCACTGAACCTCCCCCTCAGGAAACACCACCACAGCTCCCACCCAGCGGGCCTATGCCACTGTCACCAGGACACGTCAATCAGCAGTGTGTCCACCACTACAGGGGCCCCAGGCAACCCCACAAACACAGGACAATCAGGGACCTGGGGACAGTGGCAGTGGGCACACGGTTCAGGGGACAGAGGCACAGGACAACAGGGAAACTGGGAGGACTGCTGTGCGACAGGGGGATGACAGGCCCAGGGAACCCACTCTCCATGAGAAACTCTCCAACATCATGGGAGCATACTACCATTCCCAGGAGACCATGGGCACGGTACTGGCCAAGTTTCAGGAGACCCAGCGGCTGCAAGAGGAGCAGTCCCTGGGGATTAGGGAGGACTTGAAGTCCATTAACACCACCCTGGGCACCATTGCAGGGGTGCTGGCAGACATGGCCAACACCATGAGGGAGACAGTGGCACACCAACGGCCCCTCACACCAGCCCGAACGATGAACAGCACTCCAAGTCTGCCGGCGCTAGTGGACAGGAGGTCCCCCCACAGAACCAACAGCCCACATGCACCCCACCCCCTGCAGAAGGAGAACCACCTCGTAAATGGTCCCTGCGATCCAGGCACAAGACAGAGAGCATTGCTAGGAAATAAGACTCTCCTGATTGTCACCCTTCTGTCACACTATGTCACCCTGACCACCTTGAACTGCCATTGCTCCACTTCCTATGCCCCATTGGACAATGCCCCTGTGATACAAAGAGACTGGACTCTACCATGGACATTCCTCCACCATCACCCCAGCCCATTGCACATCCCCCTCCACTGAATAGCACTTAAGTAAACACCCTTGAATCACAAAAGAATCTGGAGTCAGTCTGAACTTTCGCAAATGTGTTCTTACAACCTCTCTGACAAATATCAATGTCAATGTTCATTTGCACATACCAAAGTATGTTGGGCAGCAGTAAACATAGCAGAAGGCAGAATGTGGTACCAAGGTCTGTGAAAAGGAAAGCCAAAGTGAACTGTCAGGGTCCATACACAGAGGTAAAAAGGCAGAATCATGCAATGTCCTATAGTGGTCTGATAAGAGAGGAGCAGTGCCAGTCTCTTACTTGTGTCTCACTGGAAGTATTGCATGATGATGGTGTTTCAGTTGTCAATATCTTCTTCTTCTACCTCTTCTTCTTCCTCCTCTTCTTCACTGTCCACAGGCTCCACAGCTGCCACAAGACCAACACCAGGCCCATCCTCCTGCAGAAAAGGCACCTGGCATCGCAAAGCCAGGTTGTGCAACATACAGCATGCCACGATGATCTGGCACACCTTCTTCTGCGAGTGGTATAGGGAGTCACCTGTCAGATGGAGGTACCAGAACCTGGCCTTCAGGAGGATGAAAGTCCGCTCTATAATCCTCCTAGTTCGCTCATGTGCATCATTGTAGCGTTCCTCTGCCCTTGTCCTGGGTTCCTCTCAGTAGCCATGACAGGTTGGGGTAACCAGAGTCACCTGCAAATATCGAGGGGTATCTGTTAGACATACACAAACCCTTAGGGACTCTCCCATACCCAGACACCTATTTAAACTGTGTGGGGACCTTGGGCTCACCTATTAGCCACACACGGTGCCTCTGGAGTTGGCCCATCGCATAATGGATGCTGCTATTCCTCAAAATGTAAGCGTCTTGCACTGAGCCAGGATACTTGGCATTCACATGGGAGATGTACTGGTCTGCCAAACACACCATCTGCACATTCATTGAATGGTAGCTTTTACGGTTTCTGTACACCTGTTCATCCCTGCGGGGTGGGACAAATGGCACCAATGATGTTGGGGATATGACCCAGGGCATAGAAGTCACATTTCACTGTGGGCAAACCCTCCAACTGTGGGAAAACGATGTAGCTGCGCATGTGTTTCAGCAAGGCGGACAACACTCTGGACAACACGTTAGAGAACATTGGCTGAGACATCCCTGATACCATGGCCACTGTTGTTTGAAAAGAACACTGACAGGACCTGCACAAGAGGGGGATTCCTGTGGGATGGCGCATAGCTGATATCAGGTCTTCCTCCAACTGGGCACACAGTTCATGGATTGTGGCACGATCAAGTCTGTAGGTGATAATGATGTGTCTGTCTTCCTTTGTCGACAGGTCCACCAGGGGTTTGTATACCAGAGGATGACACCATCTCATCATCTGCCCCAGCGGATGTGCCCTATGGAGGAGAATGGTGAGCAGAGGGTCATATACCACATAGGTTGCACAAGGGTGTTTTGCACTATTGTGATTTAATCGGTGTGTGGCGCTGTCTGTCCATATTCCTGCCCAAAAGTGCTGTGACGTAGTTAGGTGCCCTGCCATGTGCCCCCCTGAAATGGCAGCTGCCTGACCTGTAAGGAGGGACAAGGGGAAATGAGGTAACTGCGCTGGTGTTGTGCAGCATCACGGTAGGCGGACGAAGACCGCTGCTCAATTCAGCATTGTTTATCATTGGGCCCTATGGGTTCCAGGAGCCAATGACGATGTACGCCGGCGGTGACGGTACGCACTGCCGTGGACGTGACCGCCATTTTCTATCTCTTCACTCACTTGATACCTGACCTTCAAAAGGAGCTGTGACCTGAGTCTGGAAGAGACAATGGCTACAGTGTCTGGGGAAAGGGCCCCTGCCTTCACCACGGAGGAGTTGGACAACTTGGTGGATGGGGTCCTCCCCCAGTACACGCTACTCTACGGTCCTCCAGACAAACAGTTGAATATACTGTGTGCATGGTGGATGGGACATTAGTGTATGGAGTGGAGTGGATGGAAGATTCATGGGGAGGAGCTGTGGCCTGCATTGTGAGGATGGTCAGTGTATGTGTTTCAGGGCATGGTTGGGAAGTTGTGGCCAATGAGTAAGAATAACCAGACGGGGGAGTAAAATCCATTCTTACTTTACCTTTCCTGTAGGTCAGCGCCCACCAGAAGAAGGGTATTTGGTGTGCCATTGCCAAGGAAGTGCGTACCCTGGGGGTCTATCATAGACGGAGCACCCACTGCCGCAAGAGATAGGAGGACCCGCAGTGCTGGAGCAAGAAGATGGCGGAGGCCCAGCTGGGGATGGCCTCCCAATATGGAAGGGGTGCCCGTCGCACCATGACCCCCCTGATGTTCCGGATCCTCGTGGTGGCATATCCGGAGTTGGATTGAGGGCATCACAGCAGCCACAAGGGGGTGAGTACAGTCTAATTCAGCTAACTCTGCATGCTTTACGAGGTTTCTGGGTGGGGGAAGTGGGCTGTGGGTTCCCCTAGGCCAGGGCGAACTTGGTAGGGTAGGTCCCTTGTTAGGCAGGCTCTGTGGCACTCCAACCCCAAAATTGGTAGTGGCCATCTACACCTAGTCAGACTCCTGTGGGTTCCAGGTGTGCAGCAAATGGGCTTAGGCATAGTCCCCCATGGGCAGGTGATTTTCCTAAGAACTGTTAGTGCATGGCCTTGTGCATTGGGCTGCTCCCTGTGTGTTCATTCTGGCGTGGTGGCCCAACAGAGAGCATTTCAGGCTCTGGCCTCAGCACTGATGGCAGCCATTGTCCCTGTGTCCAGCCTCCCCCCACCAACCTCTACTACCCCGACCCAGCATGCACACACATAAACACACAAAAGTGGCTCAGGCAAACATAAGCACCACTTATCCCACAGGCACTCACAAAAGCACCATACCCATGCAGACACCCTAACATCCACTGCCTCCACTGTGTCCCCCTCCTCCACATCATCCAGCTCCCTCCCAGTATCGTCTCCACTCACACCTGCATGCACTACATCCTCAGCCACCTACCTCCATTACCAGCACGCCCATCCCAACACACTGCTCACATGCAAACACCACCCCCAATACCATGCACATGTCCCCTGTGTCCTCTCCGAGTGTGTCTGTGAGCTCTCCTTCCAAAGTACACAAACGCCAGCACACAGCCAGTCAACGGCCATCCACCTCACAACAGCCTCCAGCCCATGCACCTTCACCCAAACTCAGCAGACGTACACCTCCTGCAACCACTACCTCTTCCCTCACTCCCAAACCCCCTCCATCTTCCTGTCCCAGTGTGTCTAAAAAACTTTTCCTAGCTTCCATTGACCTCTTCCCTACACCTCCCCCCGTCCTTCCCCTAGGGCCAGGATGTCCAGATTCCAGCCCAGCACCTCAGCCACAAAATCCTCGTCCAGTGTGGTCCCTGCAAGTCCGGGAACATCAAAGGTGACACCCATCAGGGCAGCCAGTGTGCCACCTAGTGAGGCCAAGGACCATACTATTCCGCCACCTGCCAAGGTAAAGAAGGGGCCTGCATGACGAAGAGAAAAGCTGCACCAACCACCCAGCAAGGCCTCTTCCAGAACCAAAGAGAACAGTGCCAAGGTCCCAGCAGTGACTTCCAAGGTGGGGAAGGGACACAAGGGCAAAGGGAAGTCAGCTCTGGGCATGGAGCCTCCTGCTGAGGGACTGGTGTCACCCCTTCTGCAAGACAGACCAGCAAGCTGTACGGCGGTGGCCACTGCTGCAATGACCGCCACCTGCACCGCCACCCTCGCGTCTGCTGCCTCTACTACAGTCACCAGCATCATCCCCAGTGGGCACCCTTCCGAGACTGCAGGAGACGGCCTGGTTTCTCCCTCCACAAGTGCAGACACCTGCACCACCGGCAGCCTCTCCACGGCAGACACCGCCGCAACCACCGCCACCTGCCCCGCGATGTGCCCATCCAGTTCCACTACAAACGGACATCAGCAGCATCCCCAGTGGGCAGCCATCCGAGGTTGCAGGAGATGTCCTGAACCCTGCACACACTACATGAGGCACCACAACCAGCACTGGCACTACCAGCAGTTTGCAGCCTAAGTCGCCGCACGGTGGAGTGTGGCTCTGCCTCCATGGAGTATCATCCTACCTGTTCCCTGAAAATCTCGTGGCTCAGACACCCAGGTGAGGGAATGGGAACTGCCACACCCCAGGTGCAGCATCACTGGGCACGAAGCCCCCTGTAGAACCAGTGGAGAACAGCATCTACTACCCCAGTCCTTGGCAGGATGAAGTACTCTGGGCACAAAGCCCGCTCCAGAACCAGTGGAGAGCAGCATCCACTACCCCTATCCTTGGCAGGATGAAGCACTCTTGGCACAAAGCCCCCTCCAGAACCAGTGGAGATATGCATTCACTCACCCTATCCTTGGCAGGATGAAGCACTCTGGGCACAAAGCCCCATCCAGAACCAGTGGAGAACAGCATCCACTACCCGTATCTTTGGTAGGATGAAGCACTCTGGGCACAAAGCCCCCTCCAGAACCAGTGGAGAACAGCATCCACTCACCCTATCCTTGGCAGGATGAAGCACTCTGGGCACAAAGCCCTCTCCAGTACCAGTGGAGAACAGCATCCGCTACCCTTATCCTTGGCAGGATGGAGCAGACTGGGCAAAAAGCCCCATCCAGAGCCAGTGGAGAACAGCATCTGCTAGAGAGACTGTTGCCTTGCATTCCCCAGGATCAAGCAGTGGGCAAACCACCCACTTGAGAGACTTGAGAGACTGTGGCTTTGCACTCCCCAGGACCAAGCAGTGGGCAAACCACCCACTAGAGAGACTGTGGCTTTGTACTCCCCAGGAGCAAACAGTGGGCAAACCACCCACTAGAGAGACTGTGGCTTTTCACTCCCCAGGAAAAAGCAGTGCGCAGTGAACCCACTTGAGAGACTTGAGAGACTGTGGCTTTGCACTCCCCAGGACCAAGCAGTGGGTATGGAGCCCTCTCGAGGAGCAGTGGCGTCGTCCCATCATCCGGCTGAGGTGCCCCCTTCCCTTTCCCCCTGAGGTGCCTGTGTTTTGTTTGACCTGATGCCCCTGCAGTGTTCTCTCCGTTTTGAGGCAGGTGTCATGTGTGGGCTTCGCCCATGCTTTTTGGGACCACTGGTCCACGGACATTTAATGGAACAGTATACAGACTTGTGTACTTGCTGTAAATATTTGTATATACTGATCATTTAAAGTTATTACACTTGTTAAAATCATTTTATTTGGTCCTTGCGTTCTTCCAGGGGGTGACGGGGTGTATCTGTGATGTAATTGGATGTGTTTGTGTGTATGGTGTTGTGGGTAAACTGTAAACTTCGTACTTGTATAGCGCACTACTCACCCGTTAGGGTCTCAAGGAGCTGTACACATACCGCTGTGGAACCCCTCCTGGCTTTTTCCTGTGAGGTGCCCACTCCTGGGCAACCTCTAAGGTGAAGCCAGGCATCCCAGCGCTGTTGGGGCCGTTGTGGAGATTAAGCAAGCTATTGCCCAGAGTTACAGAGTGGGACCCATGAATTAGATTAGGCACCGATGCAAGAATTATCAGGTCCGAGGAAATTGAGCCCAAGACCCGCTGAGGTGGGAATTGAACCCTGGTCCCGGGCCGGATTTCTGCATCAGGGTCTGCCGCTCTAACCATTGAGCCACACTTCTCCACTAGTGGGAGTGGGAGTGTTGCGTATTGCGTGTGTGTGTGTCACTCTCTTTTTCCTCCCCCCTCCACTGTGTGCTAGGTGCAGTACTCACTGTGGTCATCGCCGCCGTCTTTGATGTTCCTGTTAGATGAGGAGGTAGACCAACATGGGCAGGACCTGTAACTCAGGCTCCATTGTGTCCTGGTTCCTCGTTGGGTATCGTGAGGTGAGTGGTTTCCGTTCCAAAGACTGTTTCCGCCGTGCTTTTGATGGCGTTGGTACCGCCCCAGAAAAGCTGGCGGATTGGTGCCTTGTATTAGTGTGGGTGGTACATTGTCTTCCGCCTGTCTGTTGGCGGTTACCGCTGCGGTGTTTGTTGCTACCGCCGTGGCGGCTGGAGTGTTAAAGTGGCTGTCTGTGTTGCTGGTTTCCGCCATGGTCGTGATTCCATTTTTTTTACTGCCGGCCTGTTGGTGGTATTACCGCCGCTTTATCACCGACCGCCAGGGTTGTAATGAGTGCCTTAATTTCCAATATTTTTGTGTTTCAATATTGTATATATCGATATTATATGATCGATCCATTTGTCGAACCTGAAGAAACATAGACCAAAAATGTTGGAGCAAAAGTACAGAGCTACAAAGGTCAATGTTTAACTAAAGAGGGTGGCCAAATAAGCATTATAGCTGGTAAATCAGCAGAGAAAGTAGAACATACTATTTGTGGGGAATGTGTTTATGGAGAAGAAGAAAAGTTCTGAAGAGCTGCAGAGGATTCAACAACATGGTTCAACAACATCACATCATTCAACAATATGGCTAAAAAATATTGGACCTTCTCTTACTCTTCCATGACAATGCTTATAATGTATCCCTTTGTTGTGAGGAAATCCCCCATAGAAACTAAGAAGTTGAACATCGGTGTTGGCAATGGAGAGAACAATGGAGTCATGATAAACATGAGTTCAGATTGTGATTGCCGCTTGCCAGAATGACTGTGTAGAAAGGAGAATAGATTCAGAGTGCAGCATATAAGGCAGTGGTGGTTTTGGTCCAGGTGAGGTTTCTCCAGCACAACCTTTGGTATTTTTATTTGAACGCTTTAGGGGGGGTGGTTATTTTTCAAAATAATTCAAATGCTAATGATAAGGGAAACATCTCTTTAGAGACACTTAAGTGTTTAATCAAAGAGGATGATAAAGTCAGTATCCTATTCAGTAGAAGCTGGCCTGAACAGTGAGGCAATTAGTCACAGACGGGGTAGAATGAGAGCAAGCATTATTCTGTGAATATTGATGACATCTATAGTGTCACTTACTAAAGCATGCAAAGTGGGCAGGTGGAGATAAGCAGAGACACTAAGGGCCTCATTATGAGTCTAGCAGTCATTAGACCGCCAGACTCACGGATGGCAGTCCGACCATCGCCAATGCGGTGGTCTGACCGACACATTAGAATCCTGACCAGGCAACCACTAGCTCCATCAGGATTGGAGATCCTGGCGGTCTGGAGGAGGCGGCGGTCCTAATCTGCCAGAGCACCACTGCAAGCAGAGTTGCCTGGGGATTACAACCTCCTTCTCCACCAGCAGTTATGAGGCAGTACCAAGGCCATGAAAATGCTGGCAGGGAACGGGTGCAGATGGCCCCAGGGGGTATCCCTGCACTGCCCATGCACCTGGCATGGTACAGAGGCCCCCCTGGCCAGCACCATCACAAAGTTCACAGCCTGCTTTGCTGACATTGAACATTGCAAGGGTGCTGGTGCACTCTGCACTCTACAGCATTGACGCCAGCTTGATTACGAGTCAGACACAATGCGGTATACTGTTTCCCGGCATGCCAGCAGGTGGAAACTGAGGTTTCCACCCGCTGACCTAGCATGAAACTATTAATGGGTCCGGCGAAGAGGTAGCCAATATGGTGGCAACCTCCCTGTCGGAGGTTCGGCAGACGGTGTAAACTGCCCATCGAACTCATAATCAGCCCCTAAGTATACATTAGTGTAACGCCCCAAGATGCATCACATGGGAAGTCTTGTGAGACTTGCATCACCTGTGATATTCAGCTTCTTAAAGAAACTGGTTGGCAATGTTGGACTGTGACTACATTTAAATTTCACTCTTGATGTTGTTTATGTTTAACACCATAAATTCCAGTCAGAAAGAAACCAAAGAGAGAGGCTTCAGTTTGAGTCCACTGCAGGATGGATGGAGACAGTGAGAGCTGCATGATATGTACCAAGGCCTCACAAAGACATGTTGCTGGGCACTCTACAAATTTAGGTGGTGTCTATAAATAGTACAGCCTGTACCTTCGGAGGTCTGAAGGGATGACTCACTACAAGGTTTTGAAGATACTATCACCAGTGTAGGTCCAGCTGAGTTGATAGGTGGATCTGCACCAGAGTCAAGGGGCTTCCTTAAAGCTGGAGCCCCAGTTGCGGGGAGTACAAAGATCACCTGCCATCATGTGTGTAGCACCAAAAGGATTTACAAAGTCAAATGGATATCAGACATGCAGAACTGTGGATTCTGTCTGAATCAGAAATCTTACAATCTTCTCAAGAATATTTGCAATCTTTTTAGGGAGAAAAAGAGTCTTCTTGCTTGTTGTGTCCAGCTCTGCTCTTAAGAAGGTTAACTTTTGCGGTGGAGAGAGATACGACTTATGAGGCTTCACCAGCCAGTTATCCAAGTATGGCAATAAATTGGCACCTGACCATTACAGTGAATCTGCCACAACTAACAGCACTTTTGAACAGACAGATGGTACTGTCATCAGACTGAATGTCAAGAATGTAAAGTGCTAGGGATGGGATCCCACACTGAAGAAATATTGGTGGTCATGGAGAACAGTAGGATGATCTTAGGCACCTTTGAGGTCAAAGAACAGCAAAAAAGCCCTTGTCATCAAGGTAAGGACTTTGTCATTGAACCTGCCCTATAGAGTGAACATTGTTTTGAAGGCAGCAATTCAGGATTGGTTTCATATGTGCACCCTTATTCAGGATCAAGCAGTAAAGGAGGTAAAATTCAATGCTCATTTCTTCCAGAGGCTCCACTTATGTGACCATATGTTCATCTGGCCAATATATTTGCCTTCACAATTGAGGCATGTGCTGGAGAGCACATCCTATTTGAAGGAGGGTGGTCAAGAGTTAGGAACGAGAATGATAGGGCATACACTAGAAGACCAAGAGACCCACTGTAATTGGCTCCCAGTTCCAAAAAAGTGAGAAATCTTACCTCATCAGATTTTGACTCAGCAGGTGGGAATCACTGCAGTTTTCAGGAAGCATAGGATGGCAGAAACTAGATCAACTCCTACTTCTGGTGCCTCTAGATGCACCTTGCCATTAAAAGTGCAATATGTTTATTGGAATGTCTAGATCAACAGGTAAGTGTGTTTCTGACAGGACTACACTGCACTTGAATGGCTCTGGGATTTCCTGTACTGTAGGTGCAACTGTTTTGCTGGGAAGGATAGGTACAGCAAGTGAGATATCTCTGCTATTCTTTAGGAATTTCTGGGAAAAAGCTGGTCCATCTTCAAAGTGCATATTCATGAGGGATGCCTGCACATGTTCTGAATGCAACCAAGCATGGCAGCACAGTGTGAAAGCTACCCACATGCATTGAGACATGGGCCCTCATTAGGACCTTGGCGGGCAGCTACAGCCGCCCGCCAAGATCTGACCGCCGGGCGGGTGCCAATGCGGCCGCACCCCCACCGCGGTCATTATGAGATCCCCGCTGGGCCGGCGGGCGGAAACCTGGTTTCCGCCCGCCAGCCCAGCGGGGATCTCAGCCGCAACATAGAAGCCAGCTCCAAATGGAGCCGGCGGTGTTGCGGCCGTGCGACTGGTGCAGTTGCACTTGTCGGGCTTTTCACTGTCTGCAATGCAAGTTCAGTTCTGAGGAAGAAGCGTTGACCACCACCTTTGGGCGAAGGATGAGAACACAGAAATGATAGACTACCTGTGGTACTGCTGGGCTCAAAAAGGTTTTCCCTCATGCAGCCTTGGCAATTTCCAAAAAAGCTTTATTAAATAAAAGCAAGGGTTCCACTACTGAAAAGGAGGATTGTTAGACTATGCGTTCTCAGAGTGCAGCGTAAGTTTGAAAGCTTCTGTTGCTTTTTGTACCTTAGTGATGAAAATAAGTAACTTTAGTTGAAGGAGACCTAGACTGTTAAGGGTCTTCCCCTGCTAGTGAAGTGTCACAGACACTCTCATTTTGTAAGTCCAGATGCAAGTCAAAATAATTTTTAGAGTGGGGAAAGAGGTTATCATTCTATGAATCATTATTTGCTGTGAAAACGTTATCATCTGGCATTGTAAGGGCAGAACAAACAATCCTTCCATCTGGGTGACTCTCTGAGCCCTCAGATAGTGTTCCTCTAGACATCTGTTTTCAAAACATACCTTTACTTTGAAGGCTTTGATGGTGGTGAGGGAAGAGTTGTAGTTAGTTTCAAGGGCACTGTCTGTGTAACTGCCAAAGTTGGCACCAACCAAATTGTATATAGCACCTTTGCAGGTGAGAGAGATCAAGTTTCATTAATATTTTAGAGACATAGAAGTTAGCATATGGTGATGAATTAACCTACATTTTTGAATGTATGTATGTATGTATATGTATTTATAGAGCGCATTCAGGCCGAAGCATTGAATCGCTGAGAAGGTAAGGAGAGGCGCCTAAGGAGAAAAGAAAGCTTCAAAGAATAACATTAGCGCAGAAAGAGCCATGTTTTGACAAGTTTTCTAAAAGCGAAGAGATTTTGGGCCAGATGTAGCAAACACTTTGCGACTCGCAAACGTCGAAAATCGCCGTTTGCGAGTCGCAAATGCGTGTTTGCTATGTAGAAATGCATTTTGCGAGTCGGAACCGACTCGCAAAATGCATTTCCGAGTCGCAAATAGGAAGGGGTGTTCCCTTCCTATTTGCGAGTCGCAGTGGTATGCAATTCCATTTGCGACCGCGTATGCGGTCCCAAATGGAGTCGCAGTTACCATCCACTTGAAGTGGATGATAACCCACTCGTAAACGGGAAGGGGTCCCCATGGGACCCCTTCCCCTTTGTGACTGGACCCAAAATTATTTTTTCAGAGCAGGCAGTGGTCCAAGGGACCACTACCTGCCCTGAAAAAATCCGAAACAAAAGGTTTCGATTTTTTTTTCTAAGTGCAGCTCGTTTTCCTTTAAGGAAAACGGGCTACACTTGGGAAAAAAAAAACTGCTTTGTTTAAAAGCAGTCACGGACATGGAGGTCTGCTGACTACAGCAGGCCTCCATCCCCGTGAGTGCCCTGAGTCGCTATGGGGTCGCAAATTGCGACCCACCTCATTAATATTAATGAGGTGGGTCTTTGCGACCCCATAGCGACTCGCAGAAGGTGTCTGAGACACCTTTCTGCATAGCAAATTGCGACTTGCAATTTGCGAGTCGCACGGACTCGCAAATTGCAAGTCGCAATTTGCTTCTTTCCTACATCTGGCCCTTTTTTCTTTCCTAATAACTAGTGGGAGTTCCAACATTTAGCTGCCACCACCGTAAAAGCTTTATCTCCCCATTTTGCTTTATAAGTGCGAGGAACCTGAATTCTGAAAGCTCTAACAGAGCAAATAACATGAGTTGCAAAATGTGTATGTTTGAATTATGGTGTACCGTGATGCCACCATTTGCATTATGCACCATGTTTTAACATGAGAGCTTTGCATGTATATTAAACAAAATACTAATGTTGATGAATATTAGGAGTGTTATTGAAAATATTAAATTAAAATGAATTAACTGTACTTATGTTGAATTAAATGAATATTATTAGTGTGAGTTACATGTGTGCAGAAAATAAATGCATGTTTAAAATTGTTTTAAAATGTTATAAACAAGATTTGCAACTAAATAATGTCCTTTACATATTTGAATTGTAAGATGCACAATAGGTCTAATAATATATTGAATGACTGCAAAAGTATTAAAGCTTTCTTAACTTGACTAGGCTTGAAAGATTCATTTTGCAGCAGTAATGGAAAATCACTTGTTTATTCTGTCCCCTCTGACCTGAGTTCTCTTCCTAGGATGTTAATGTGAATGTTGAATGTCCTTTTGTATTGAAGGTAAGAAACATGTTTTAGAAATAACAATGTTACACTATTTGTTCTAGCTGTTGAACAAGGCAGGAATTTTGCAGTTCTCATGTGAAATGTATTAGTTTCATTTATTGTTGTGGGAAACGATCTTAAGTAACAAATAACAAGAGAATGTAATATTTTGTTAGTAATGTGTGAAATCATACAGATGACATGGCACTTTTGCTGAGAAGATCTGGAAAGGTTGCAAATTTGATGGTGCCTTCTGCAGCCATTGGATGCTGAATCTGACATCTGAAGTAAGCCCACCTGAAGGACCAATCGAGAGGATTGTAGCTGTTTTAATTAGTGAGAAACTTTGAACTTGAAGTCAGTTTTTTTCTCCCCTGCCTTGACACTGTTTAGAACTCTTTTGGAGTTTGGCTATTCTTGCTTAAGTCTATTGCCACCCTCCTATTCTCTAAGTCCCCAGATGAGTTTCTCATCATAGCCTTAATTGCCGTGTTCTGTTACGTCGTTCAGTACTAATAAGGCCAACTAATTCTGAACTGCTGATTTGTCCTATGTGCAGTCCATGTTCTGCACCGTCCTGAAGTTGATGTCAATTGACGCTGAAGGAAGGTGACCGTCTTTTCTGATGAATTATCGCTGTATGCTGTCCCATGAGGAGAGGTATAACTAAATGTGGTTTCTTGTTTCCTTTTCAGTTAGGCACTTACACTAGCATATTTATAAAGTGAGTTGCCTTAGTTAGATCTTTTCTAAACTATTTTTGTTTCTCCTTTATTTTGCTTTTGCCCACATGTGTTAGCCCGTTCCTACACATGCAAGTCCAAATTTGTGTTAGGGATTGGAATGGCCCAGTTCTGAACCATGAAATCTGAAATTGATTATGCAACTGCTTTTTGATGATTTACTGCTGTCACCATCATCTACTTGAATTCTAACAATTATGTGCATAGTGTGTTGTTGTTAATTTATATAATTTGTTTGGAGTGTCTAACTGCATTGAAGTTTAGTAGGTTAAGTCTTTTCAGACATTTTGGTCAGCCTATGTTGTTCATGTATGTTTAAACTTAGTTTTGTGCACCATTTACGTGGCATTGATTTTGAGATTGTAATAAAGCTTTGAATCCTTATTCAGTTTGGAGTTTTGATTTACTGTTTGATTTGTTTATGACGTTTAGTATTGTTTATGGTATAATGGTATTGATTTGTGATTGAATGATTCTGACTACTACACTCTTCACCAAGTCCAAAGAATCAGTTGACAAAATTGGTGAGAATTGTGATGGTGTCTCACCTGCAAACTGGTGGTTTGTGAACTGGAACTGGAACTTGAACTGGGAGAAGAAAGTCTTCCCGGGTCCAGCCCAGGGCTCTCACAATTTTAGTAGCAGAGTTATGGTTTTGTCTCGGGAGGAGGAAAGTCAGAATTTTCCCACATTGTGAGTTGTTTTTGGTGTTGTGTAAGGATTGATGAAATAACAGCATTATGTAACAAGTGTACAGTATGTGTTTTGAGTGGGTTTTGCACTTATAGTGCTTTGGCTATATCACGGTGAAGTGTGATGTATGAAGCGAGTAGGGAGTTTGCGTACACCAGGGTAATTGAGTAGGGAATTTTCATACTCCAAGTAAGAGAGTGAGGAGGTGGAGTACTCCAAGTGAATGCTGTACTTTGTGCTAAAAATATTGCCCATGTGGTTGTTGTTAATGAGTCTGGCGAGGCCTATGACTCCAGAGTATCGTACAAGTGTATGGAGACACTTGGTTGATTTACAGTCTGCAGGTGAAGGTGTTGGTTGATTGAGCGCTGTCGACAATACCAGTAGATTTCCCTTTGAGCATATTTGTTGTTGGTTGGTATTACGTGAATCCTGAGCACACAAGGAGAAATCATACAAATCAGAGTGAGGTTTGTAGGTCAAATCTTACTTGCGTTTGTGAGAAAGCTAGAAGAATAGCTGTTTGTGCGAAAGGCCAGAGTCGAAAGTTCCATACAGCTTTCAAAGCGTTTGAGTCCTACCCGCAGTGAGCAAACAGGTTTTAGTTTTTGTGCTCACAATAATTGCATTTAGGTTTTGCGTGAGAGGTGTATGAGACAGCTCTGAAGTGAGTTACAGCTATTGAGTGAAGTGAGTGTGACGTAATTTGGTCCGCGCTGGGATAGGTTGGTTGGTGAGAAAAGCTGCACCCAGATTGGTGGACAAGTCTGCGCTGCTATAGGTTGAGAACAGCTCGTGAAAAAGATTGTGGGATTGGAAATTATTTCCTGGTTTTGTAGATTTAGAGGGTCATTACGAGTTTGGCAGTCTTTTGCCAAGCCCACCACAGTGGCGGCCTCCAAAAGACCGCCATGTTGGTGGTCATCCAACTGCTGTATTAAGAATCACACTGTGAAGACCGTCAAAAATCCAAAACCGCCAGTACAATGGAGGGCAGAAAAGAGCCGGTCCCACCACTAGCACCGCCAGCCTGACAAAAATCCCCCCACCAGATTATGAGCCTCAAATCACCACAGAGGTTCTTCCAAGGTGGAAAACCATTGGCTGTGTGAACCGCAGCAGTCAGTGGTCACATCACACTGAACAAAACACCACATTCCATAGTTTGAATACCCCACACCAGACACACATCCACACACCCGACACACCTACAACCTGCACTATAACACACAACCCCACACAACCCACAAACCTTTGCAAACAGAACACCACACACATACTCAGAGAAGCCAAAAATAAAGCTATAGCACTATTACACCATAAGCACATAACACATCTCACTCAGCACACATCAGCACAACTAACACTTTACACACATTAGGAGCACACACAATCCACGACAAGGATCTCACCCTCACAACGCACCACACACACCTCACCAATCACCCAACATTGCACCCTTACTCTCACAGCACCCCCACACACCGTTCACACAACCACTACCATGTCCCCACAAAAACACCCATGTTTAACTGACGATGAGTTGAGGGTCATGGTGGATGAAATTGTCAGGGTAGAGCCACAACTGTTTGGAGCACAGGTCCAACAAACATTGATTGCCAGGAAAATGGAGTTGTGGCAAAGGATAGTCAAGAGGGTCAATTCAGTTGGCAGCCATCCATGCTCAAGGTATGACATCAGGAAGAAGTGGAACGATGCCACCAGAGAGCCGTGCAGATAGGCGTGCACAGTTCACATCTTGGGAGGAGAAGGTCATGGACATACTGCACCAAGAGGGTCTAACTGGAATACCTGGGCAAATGGAGTCTGTTAAGTACCCAGAACATCAATATCACTCTGTCCTGTCCTGCATGCTGCCTCAACACCCAAATACTGCCTAAGTAACTGAATATTGCACCACCCCTACCACCTATCCACCAAATGGCCCTCACCTGCATGCCACCACCCCACTCAGCCCAATTTCTATCACAGCTCTGGGCACAGGCACATCAACTACTGGCTAATCATATCAATATGACTCCCAGAATGCACTAACACACCAATGTGAGAACCTGTGCACAACACATCACATGTAATGCATGTACATCTAAAGTACAAGCCACACCATCTATATTGTTCAAGAGAGGCCCAGTAAATGGCAATGACTGCTATGCAAAGACAAACTCACAATAGCCACTAAAGCAAAACACAGCTTCTGCTCACATACCATTCCTAGTGGGCCACTGATCCATAACTCCAAGCCTGAAATAGAGATTTGGAAAGTAAGAAGGCTGACTCCATGCACAAAATCCAGAGACAGGGCTATTACCCTAGCATACACACATACTGTGTTCCCACTAGGACACCTTGTGCAAAGTGCAGCTATAATGTTTGACAACTAGCAAGCCAGAGTAATCACTAGTTAACAGAGCTGATCAGTCACGTCAAGGATCAGTCTAACCCATAAGCCATCCACAGTGCAATGTGTACCATACTTGAATGACAGCGCCCAATATGGAGTATGGAAACCAAGTCACAGAGTTGTATGTACAACAAAGGTATGCAGTGCAGCATCTGTAAATTTCATTGCAGGGAACCATGTTAAGCCACTGTCTGCATTACACAAAGTGCTAACCAAACACACTATCTAAACTGAACTATGTGTCTCACTCCCACAGGTAGCCCTGCCATTGCCACCATGGAGAGGATACCAGAGACTGCCAGTCCCTCACAGGATGAAGGCCCCAGTGAGGAAAACATGCCTGGATGTCTAGAGAGTGACGGACAACCTGGCCCGTGTGGGATACCTGGTCAGTCAACAACTCCCTGCCTCATCCTGCCCACATCAACCCATCCCACCCCTGGGGCATCCACATCACAGCCAACCATGCATTTCCCAAACATGTGTCCCAAGGCCTGTTCAATCAATTGTGTGCACCACAGTACAGGGAACAGTCGAACCTTGACACCTCAGACAATGATGGTCCTGCTACCACTGGGAGTGGGCACCTGGGGACAGGGTGCGTGGAAGGGATGGTGTGGGCTAGAGGATGGGGCATCCAAGGGACTCAACTGACCAAGAAACCTTCTCCCAAGTCTTGGGAGCATACCAAAGTTCCCAGGACAGGATGGGACAAATAATCACCATGTTGGGGTAAAATCAAAGGCTGCAGAGGGAATACCACCAGGAAGCCATGCAGCAGTGGCAAGCATATAATGCCACCGTGGTTTCCATTGCAGGGGTGCTGAGGGACATCAACCCCACCCTGCGTGCTTCATTAACACACCATCAGGACCCTTCCCTAGCAACGTTACATCTGTCCCATCTACATCAGCATTAGCTAGTGCAATGGAGGCCCTACAAGGGGACCCACATGCCTCAGACACCCCAACCTCTGTAGCTAAAGAACAACCCCCCCTGCAAATGTGGACGTCTACCCAGACATACACCATGACTTCACGCATCACCTTTTTATTTGTGTGTTCACATTTTTTTTTTTTTCTACCCTGAAATGCACAATAAATCACATTTGGGCACAACTACTGTATAAGTGTCTTTAATGATACAACAACATTTGCAATGCTTGCCAACTGGGGTCTGGTAATGCCTCCATGAATCAAACAGGCAGTGTAATGGCCATCAGATTGAGGCTCCCTGAACAGGAGGCACATGACAACTGAAATGTGACTGGAAAGATGTCAGAGAGGTTGAAACCATGAGAAACAGCAGGGTATAGTCTGTTTTCCAATCTACAATTAGAGCACGACAGAGAATACCATCAGTAAGGAAGGTGTGGTGGCATACTAAGCACATTTTTAGCTAATAGAAGTCATGCCCACTGTAGACTACCTACAAAGCAGGGGCACCCACATTGGACCAATACATCACCAGGTAAGGCTCATCACATAACCATACCATAGCTACACAATCACATAATCCATGGAACACACAAAGATCATCACAGAGGAACATAGTACTAATACCATACACATACATAGGCCCGATATCTGTAGGATTGTCAGTCACCTTTGTCAGTATACAGTTACATGCACCTTGGACAGCAACATCCGTATACAAACACCACTAGGTGCCAAGCACATCGCTAAGTACCCCATCCATTGTGAAGGCACAGGCCATGATGCAAACATCACACATCCCACTAACTACAAACTGTCACATAATAGACCATTTCACACATGCCCCAAACCCACTAGGACTAGGAAAGGATTAAGCTGTCACAACCCCACTTGTATGGAGGAAGTACTAACAAGGTGCCAGCCACTGTACCCAAATCCATATTATCACCCATCTGTCTTGTACACCTCTTATGGCTGTCAGCAATTACCATTGACTAATGGCAATGAATACCTCAAGCCTAGTTTGCAAAGCAAAACAGGAAATGGCCATATAATTGTGTGGAAGAAAAAGAGGATAGGGGAATACCACACACATAGCTCTATACTGAGTAGTCTAGTACAGAAGTGTATGTTAGGATCTGAGGTAACTGTACATGAAAAAGCTCCACAAAATGTACTGTACACTTTAAAATCCATCATTCAGCATCCACAAGGAACACATAGGCATGGAAACTCATGCCTCCCCCACTGATGAAGCAAGTCAGAAGTAATGGCTGATATCTACTTCAAGTTGTGCACATACAACACATCTATAGGTCCACTTCACATACCTGTATCTCATTTGAAGTACTTATTGATAAGAACTGCCCTAAAGTCACCTGCTCCTTCTTCCTCTGGTGCTTCATCACTTGCCATCTCTGCATTTCATCCCACAGCTCCAGCTTCCCCACCCTCATCTGCAATCAATGGTATTTGACATCTCAGGGCTAGATTGTGGAGCATGCAGCATGCAACATTTATTTGGCATACCTTTTGGAACGAATAGAGGAGGGCTCCTCTGGATAGGTCCAGGCACCTGAATCTTGCCTTCAGGAGCCCAAATGATCGTTTAATTACACAACTTGACCTTCCGTGGGCATCACTGTAATTGAGTTCCCCTGGTGTGGCTGGGTACCTCACTGGTGTCAACAGCCAATTTGATAGCCGGAGTCACCTGAGTACACAATTGTTGAATTACACAATTGGTTTATGTGGGACTGGCTTGATTGTGATGACAGGAGACAAAACTCAAAGACACACACCACAAAACAAACTACCAAGCAGTCAGGCCTTCTCTGTTTGTTGTCGTGCCATTAGATGTGTGACATTGCTGATCTGCATGATGTAAGAAACATTAACATATCCAGGAAACTTGGCTGTGACTTGTGAGATGTACTGGTCTGCCAGACACACCAGCTGCACGTTGACTGGGTGGTAGTTCTACCTGTTCCTGTACACCTGTTCATTGCACTGGGAGGGACGAGGGCTACATGAGTGCCAGCAATGGCTTCTACCACAGGAGGAATGTGTCCCATATCATAAAAGTCTGCCTTTACATATGGCAAATCAATCAATCAATCAATTAATCAAGCATTGCTTATATAGCGCAGCTACTCACCCGTAAGGGTCTAATGCCGCTGATCCACACATTGGTAGAACTCAATGTAGCTGTCTAGGTGTCTCAACAATGCACACAGTACCTCCGTCAACACCAGACTGAACATGGGCTGAGACATCCCTGCTGTTAAGTGCACAGTATTCTGAAAGGACCCTGTGGCCAGGAGGTGTAGCACTCACAAGACTTGAATGATGGGAGGTATGCCAAAGGGATTATGAATGGCAGACATCAGATCTGGCCCCAACTGTGTACAAAGATCCATGATGGTCTGATGATTCAGACGATAGGTCTGGATGAGATGAATGTCCTCAATGGTTTGCAGGTCTGCTAGTGGTCGGTACACTGGTGGGTGTCTCACTCTCCTCATGGCAGCATTGCTCTGTAGAGAGAAGAGATTATACTCTAAGTTATGCAGTATGCCCACATCTTTCAGACAGTGTGAATTACCTGACACATAACATCTGTTGAGGATGCGTAGCACTTTTGACATATACAGTACTTCCCATAGATATGCACAGATTCCAACATCAATGCTGCACATTGGCTAACATGTTGAGGGTGATGTACATGTTAAACTGATGTTTTTGTTAATGTGTGTAAGATGTAGCTGTCCTGCACTATTCACACAAATGTATTGTAACTTATCAATATCTACCCATGGCCAATGTCTCTTATAGTAGCTTTATATAGTTCTCACCATTATTACTCCCTCATCACATAAATTTCGACATATATGTCCATTATGTTGCACATACATGATGGCACTACATATGTATCTACACTTATTTTGATGAATAGGTGAATGACACAGATTAATAAACACATCCACTGATGAAATGTTCCCAAAATGGCAGGTGCCTGATCTACTGTACTGGACAGTTGGAAGTGACCTAAGTCCACCGGTGGAAGCCGTCATGGAGGTAGGCGGCCGCAACCGCAGTACAACTTGCCATTGCATAACATTGCTGCATGTGTGCTGAGAGGATGGGTATGTGTGCCAACTAGCTGTGACTGATGTGCACTGATCACTCCTTTTGGTATGGTACCAGTGTACATGACTTTCTACTTATGTCTGTGTCATCCATGCACATGAACGCCCATCATAAGACAGGGATCTGGTGTGCCATCACCAAGCAAGTGCAGACCCTGGGGGTCCATAGCTGGTGAACACCCTATTGCAGAAAGTGGTGGGAGGACCTGACATGCTGGGTCTAGAAGTTTGCGGAGGCCCAGCTAGAGATGTCCTACCAATGAGGGAGGGATGCCCATTGGATCCTGACTCCCCCTAATGGCCTATCCGGAGGTTGTTAGACATTTGAGGGCAGCACAGCAGCCACAAAGGTGTAAGTACTTATAGTAACCATGTACTTTGCTCTGATAGTTTGGTGCTTGCTGTGACACTTTACCAGCTGTGTCAATGTAGGAGGTGCTGCATGTATTTTACTACAGGGATTAAATATTACCCCATTTGTCTGACTGAGGGAGGAAATCTGACCCCAAACTACTGCATGTGTACGTACAGGTCACTTATGTAAATATTCATCTATGTTAGCATGTCGAGATGTACAATTGACAGTGCCACATGTGTCTCCACCCAGCCATATATACATGAATGTAGCCTGCTGTAGCTGCCTACCTGTCCAGTAAATCCCTGTCCATGAATCAGGATATATGAACTTTAGCTCTATGGTGGCAGATCACTCCCATCTATGTCGATCAACTGTATTTGCTACAGATTGCCTGACATGTGTGGTATTGGGCCTAGTTACCTTTTGTCATGGTACAGGTATTGACTTCATGTGAGACTGCCATCTCAGTCAGTCAACAGGTATGGGCAGATTAGGACTGTACAAATGGTTTGTGGTGGTGTCCCCATTGTCCCTTCATATACATACTTTGGGGCATATAAAGGTTGTAACTGAAGGGCATCCAACTATGGGTGTCTGATATTAAATTTGGGGGTACCATGCTTTTCCATGCCATAACAATATAGGCAATTAAGTATTATCCCAATGCCTTTGTACCAGAGGGGGCAAGTGATTGGGCTTCCCTTCCCTTAGACAACGTGCAATGTGCATGCAATATCTGTCAATGGCCTAGCAATACTAGTGAAACATATGTTATTATCCACCTACATCATGTCACAATGGTTACTTGGGGTCAGCTCTAGTGGAGTGGGACAAATGTTGTTACCCTTAGCCTAGCTGAAGTAGACAGGTTGGATAGGCATTGATTTAGCCTTACTTCATACTTCGAGATGTGATGCCTTGCCTGCACTGATATTTGTCATCAAGGTGTTGTTGTTGTGTCACTTGTTGTAGGTGCAATGGCAATAGTTTAGGTCCATGGGTGCATCATGTGTACATGTCATTTCAATGGGATATGTGTGTTTTGTGTACCTAGGTACTAGTATTCACATGTGAGGATTGGTATGAGTGATTTGGGTTCACTCATGTTGACATGTTGTGGCACTGTATCTCTACGTCACCTGGTGTATGAGTTGCCATAATAGGTATCAGTTGGCTGCCCTTTGTTTCATTGTAGTGTGCTGTCTGTGATTGTCAGTGGATGTATCATGTGTGCTAGGTAGGGCATGCCAAGGCCTCAGGATTTTGATACATGTAGTGATTTAGCTACCAGTCACCACATTTACAGCCACCAAAACTACTGACACACCCACATGTAGCACATCCACCATGTCTGCAGTCAGCACCCCAACATAGTCACCCATCCACCATGGCATCACCCTACAGTTTCACCCCCCTCCTCCCAAAACACATAAATTCCCTCATTCACCCACCCAACAGACTTCCACCACCCACAAGCATACCTCACATATACTTGCACCCAAGACATCCTCCAAGACACCTCTTACAAACACTCCCTCTCCCTCCACTCCCAAACCCTTTTGTCATGACTGTCCCTGTGTGAGTAGGAAGTTTTTCTTCCTGGAGTTGTGCCTTTTTCCTACTCCTCTCCCACCCTGTGATACCCAAATGGTCTGTGTCCCTCCCCAAGTCATGCCCTTCTACATCCAAGACCTCCCCTGCCACACCTGCAAGTTCCCATGACCCTCCCCCGCCAAGACAGTGATCCCTCCTAAGAGTTCCCAGCCCTCCCCTAAGCCTCGACCTAAGCCCCCCTCTCACAAACCCAAGCCCAAGGATCACCCACTCAGGCCTAAGCCCAAGCCCCCCTTGACCCCACCATCCCTGAGGTTCCTGCCTGCCACCTTGATGCCCGAAATTGTGGTGGTCACATGGCAGCCAGGAGTTAAGTTGGGGCACAGAAATGTGTATTTTGTCCATGTTGCACTAATGTTCTTGAACTGGCCTTGAATATTTGATCATATTTATTTATATTTATATTATAACAGGGCCAACATGTTGTTGGTTTCAAGGTTATATCTTTGTGTAGCATTCTTTTATTTAGGCAGTTTTGGTCTTGGTTGACACTGTATGTGTGAAAGCATTTGGGTGTGAGTGGTGGTAATGCAACCAGTTGTGTCTAGGCTGAAAGTGAAGTTGTGTGCATGGCATTTCTCCCCCAGTGATGGGTGTGTTGTGCGATGGGCATGTGCATGTTGGGGACATGTTTTTGTGTTGGTATTGAGTGGTGTTTGTGTTGATGTCTTATTTAATGTGTTGTTTGCCTCTTTCTGTTAGTACTTTGTGCGTGTGTGTATGGAGGTATAGGGATATCATGTCCGTTGTGATGTGTGTTTTCTGGGTATGTGGTATGGCTCATTCTTTGTATGTGTGATTGTGTGTTTCTTATCTGGTGTTATTACGTTGTTTTGTATATATGACTTGTCAAATGGAGGTGTGTATCATGGGCGATTAAAGGTGTATTGTGGTTGTGGTGTAGTTGTATCATTTGGTGGTGTTGTATGTTGTTGTTGTGTGACTGTGCCGGCGCTGTGTATCTGGGGTTTGGTGTGTGTGATGACCATATGGTGTGTGTACTGTGTATGTGAATATGTGTATGTAACTGTGGGTGTGTGTGCGTGTAGGTGTGAGGTTACTTGTGTGTGTGTGTCGCCCTCGCCATCCCTCCCAGATGTGTATGTTGTGTGCTCTTAGGTACATTGGCATTTTTCATTTTGACAGGTAAGTGTGTGTGCTCACGATTGGGGTCATCGCCATCATCGTCGCTGGTTCTGGTGTCATTGGACTAGCAGGAGCAGAGAGAAGATGTGCAGTTCAGGTTCCACTGCAGCTCCAGACCAGAATGTGTTTCTGAAGGTGAGCATCATCTTTTAGAGAGTTGGTTTCTGCCAGGGGTGGTGTTAGGACTGCGGCGAAAACCTTAGCGATGTGCAGCCTCGTAATATGTCTGGCTGGAACATGCTCGCCGCCGGCCTGAAGGTGGATGCTTCATTCATGGTGGCCTGACCACACTGGCACTGCTGTGGTCAATTGGCTGTAATCTGTAGGGGAAACCGCCCTGGTCATAATTTGGCAGTCTTCTCCACCAGCCTGTTGGCGGTACAACTGCCACCGACAACATGGCAGTCCTGCAACTGCCAAACTCATAATGAGGCCCTTTGTGTTTGTGAATTAGATTTGTGTAAAAATGAAGTTTTCCAAAGCTTGAAGGAGCGCGTTGAGAGGAGATGTTTTTATTCCAGCTAGGGAATGTGAGCCTACTCCACCTGAGGCTACACCAGCATTTGAGATAATGGCAGAAAGAGGAGTTTCAGCATGTCTTTGGGTAAAACAATGGTGCAAAATAACTGAGAAGGAGGGTACTTTAGCTTTTCCTTGCTATGTATTTTTTAATTTGAGAATTTTGGAGAATTTGAGGAGGGTGTTGTATGAATCAAAGCCCCTTCCTAGACCTGCACAATTTTGAAGCACTTGCTATTTGGGAATTAGTTGTGAGACAGAAAGGAGAATGAGGAAAGCAGAGAAGACCCTAGTGGAAGCTAGATGGGACGCAGAGCAGAGAATGTGGAGAGCTGATACATAACATGCAGTAAAATTATTTCTAGCAATTGCATAGGAAGGTGATGGATGTTTTAAACCCAAAGCCAAATAGAAATATTAGGAACAGAAAAGAAATTGGGTAAAGATAAAAGGGGAGCCGATGCTGACAGTGATTCAGATGATGAATTTATAACTCAGTTGTTGCAGAATTGCCCTCCACCGTACAATGCAGTCAAATCAGTAAACCAGAATATAGTCCTGAGTGCTGCCACAGCTCTAGTTGCATACAGTCAGGTTCAGATAATTCCAAATGTTCCTACTGCAAATGTTACTCATGTGCCAGCAGTTTATCCGACAATTCGAAATGTGAACGCAGTTCAGAATGTTCCAGTTCCACTTATGCCACAGCCAATCCAGGAATGATTCATTTTGAGTCCACATCTAATTCACAGACACCTGCACAAATTGTGAAACAAAAACCAACAATGCCTATGTATTCCCCAGTAATGACACAACAACTTGTTGACCGAATCAGTCAAATCAAGCTTTTGGTACAGTATTAACTGGCCAGAGTAAAGAATTTATATTCCAGCAAATTCAGTTGAATTTGTCAAGTCCAGAAGCATTAACAGAACCTGTAACCATAGGTCTGGTTGTTCCTTTGTATGCCCAGGGTTATAACAGTGCTCCTTAGATTGCAAATCCAGTATCTGCAATGAATTCACCTTTTGGAACCTATGCAGAAATGGAGAGAATGAGCACTATTGTGCCAGCCATGATCCCTATGAATTATTTTGTTTCAAAAAGACACATAGGGCCTGATTCAGACCTTGGCGGACGGCGGAGGCCGTCCGCCAAGGTCCCGCCGACAAATGACCGCACCGCGGTCAAAAGACCGCGGCGGCCATTCAAACATTTCCGCTGGGCCGGCGTGCGCTCTCCGAAAGAGCGCCCGCCGGCCCAGCGGAAATGCCCCTGCAACGTGGACGCCGGCTCAGAATTGAGCCGGCGTAGTTGCAGGGGTGCGACGGGTGCAGTTGCACCCGTCGCGTATTTCAGTGTCTGCAAAGCAGACACTGAAATACTTTGCGGGGCCCTCTGACGGGGGCCCCTGCAGTGCCCATGCCATTGGCATGGGCACTGCAGGGGCCCCCAGGGGCCCCGCGGCACCCCCTACCACCATCCTGTTCATGGCGGGTTTCCCGCCATGAACAGGATGGCGGTAGGGGGTGTCTGAATCCCCATGGCGGCGGAGCGCGCTCCGCCGCCATGGAGGATTCAATCGGGCAGCGGTAAACCGGCGGGAGACCGCCGGTTTACCCTTTCTGACCGCGGCTGGACCGCCGCGGTCAGAATGCCCTCGGGAGCACCGCCAGCCTGTTGGCGGTGCTCCCGTAGTCGTGACCCTGGCGGTCACCGGCCGCCAGGGTCAGAATGACCCCCATAATGGAGTTGGTCCACTGATTGATGTGACATGTCCCTCATGTTCCGTGGGATCATCACTTTGAAAGCCCCATGCAATGTACCATACTTTATGCCCGAGAGAGAGGAATTAACATTAGTTTGTAAGGGTTATCAGCACAACAATTGACTGAGTTGTTAGACAATTTGAGTGGATCATCAATTCCAGGAAACATGCCTGAACATGGCTAGATTAAAATTGGATTTACATGAAATGATTGAGGGAACACTTGAATTGGACAGATTAGATTATTACAATGAAAATTAATTGTGCTTCATGTGCAGGGATGTTACTCTTCGACCAGGACTGGTTTATGAGAAATTAGCTAATTTAGCTCAGAAATATGAAATAGAGACAAACAAATCCAAACAGTTGAAGAACAGTTACAGATTAGAATTTGATGCGAGAGGCATTGCAAACATAGGGTCACGTGGAATGAAAATTCACAGTAAGGAATTAATACAAAGCATTCAAACATGGGGACATTAGATAAATGGGAAGGCAGATGGGCAAAGAAAAGAGATCTTAAGGAAAAGACGAACGCATCTTCAATTGATGTACAACAGGCTGAGGGAGCTGTAAAAATGATGCCAATGAGAGAAATTCCTGAAGAGAATTTTGTTCATGTTCCTTGGAGCAGAAGTGACACATTGTCATATACAAATGATTACCCAAAGATGAGGGAGAAAGCATTGGAATGGTACCAGCAGACAGAGAGGTTTGTCAAGCTTGTGAAATGTTTGTGGGAAGATTTGAAAAGTTTGGGCCCCATTCTGAGTTTGGAGGATGAAAAACTCGGTCCACAAAACTTCCGACAGGTTGGCCGCTGCCTAGGCTGCGACCTCCCCACTGGAGTTAATGTGGGTTTCCTGCTAGGTTGGTGGGCAGAAACCTAAGTATCCACCTGCTGGCCTAGCAGGAAACAGGCTACAGCATTGTATCCGACTTGTAATTGAGCCGGGGGCAATGCTGTCACCTGCAGGGTGCACCAGCACCCTCGCAATGGTCACTGACTGCAAAGCATTTGTAATAAGGCCGATACATGTAATAAGGCCCTTTGTTTGAGATTGTGGTTCCAGCAGACTTGTGGGTTGAGTGCAAGGGTTGAGTGCAAGTGGAGCATTGATTGGCCAATGCGTGAGCTGCCAACGGATACCGGAACAGGTACACCGTTTGAAGAGGAGACAAAAAACTATTACAAGTTGATCGAGTTTCTGAAAACTGGAGTTTCCCCTAAAGATATTGATTGGCAAAGTAATTACAGGATGTCTCAAGATGCAAATACGTCTGTTCATGCTTATTATGAGACACTGCTGAAAGCATTCAGACAATACAGTAACACAGAGTTTATTGAGCCGAGAGACAAGATTAATTTTATGTTTAGATTTGTTCAAGGTTTGAAGCCTGAAATCAGTAATATAATTCAGAATCATTTGATTTGCTAGCAAGGAAAGCCGATTGATGAAGGGTTGTAATATGCAAAATACTGTAGTGATGAGATTGATTTGAAGCAGAAAATGTTGAAGGAAAAGGTAATGGTGATGCACATCAAGTTTGCCCAAGCAGCAGGTATGCAAGGTCTGCAAGGAATGGTGAACGTAGGAGGAATCCAGGGAACGCAACAGCAGGGCAATATGGTGCTTCATTTCAAAGGTAGAGGTTATGGAATTCGAGTGACTCAGAATGTGAATGTGGCTAATGTTCAGAGTATGAAGAAAATAGTTCCTTGTCATGTGTACAGCACCTTCAGGCGTTGGAAACAGGAGTGTTCATTTAGTAATGTAAATAATTTGGTGCAAGGTGGTGGTGTTGCACAGATGGTTGACGACTGTCAATTTCAAAATCAGAGGGTTCAAAGGTCCCGAAATCAAACCATGAATGTTCCCAGTCCATATGCAGGTTCCTCAGCAACAAGTACAATTTCCCCAACAGAAAATTCATGTCCCACAGCAAATGCAAATGCAAATAACACAAGCCATGATGGCATAACAACATGTAATGGTTCCTCAGGAGAACGCGAACCAAAGAACAAGTGCAAATGTAAATCTATTCATCACACAATACCCATTGATTGATTTCAGTGATGATAAAATGAATGAAGAATACATGAGCAAGAGTTCAGAAGAGGAGGAATGTGTTGGCTGCTTCTTTGGAGGGGGATCCGTGTGGTCCTTATGTGAATGCAAGTGTTATGGGTCATGAAGTTTCATTCCTGGTTGACACCGGAGCAACTCGTTCCACTGTCATATCTGCAGAAGTTCCAAATGTACCCCTTTATGGAAGAACAATTCAGGTGGTTACAGAGAGTTAAAACAGGAACCTTTGAGGGTCTATGCCGATTTGTAGTTTGAGGTTCATGTCCTGTGAGTCTGTTAGGAAGAGCCTTGCTAGCCACATTAAAATGTTCCATCACATGAAGGGATAGCAATCCAAACAAATAGCGATGATGAAACTTCCAGTCAAACTGATGTGATGTATCCTCTCATTACATTGTTTCCTGCCATGACAGATAAAGACTTGTCTGATGAATTACAAGACAGTTACACCGAGAGTTTGGGATCTTTCTGGAAAAGATATTGGACTTATTCAAAGTGTTGAACCAGTCAAAGTGACTGTAAAGCCAAATGCAGATTTCCCCAGAACACCACAGTATAACATGATTCCAGAAGGGATTGAAGGTATTACCCCAGAAAATGCAGACTTTGTTTAGCAGGAAGTTCTGAAAGAAGTGATGTGCATCCCAAGTAATTCACCAATTATGGGTCTTCGAAAGCCAAGTGGGAAATATCACATATTTTATGATTTGAGAACAGTGAACAAAATTGCGGTATCTTGTTGTCCTGTGGTGCCCAATCCAGCAATGATTTTATTTGAGATTCCATGTGAAGCAGCATGGTTTTCAGTTATCCATTTGTCACAGGCATTTTTCTCAGTGCCATTTCTCGAGGATAGTAAATTCCTCTTTTCTTTCCCGATTTGGAAAACGTGTGTGTTCATGGTGTTGTACTCCACAATGGTTTTCAGAGTCACAGTTCATTTTTAATCAGATCTTGAAGTAGAACTTTGGGGCATATTGAAGAAAAATGTTCACTGTGTGCAGCACTACTTTTCCTGTTCACCTTAGTGCTCCCCTAACACCACCATGTGTGCACCATGTTTAAAATACGGTGCACCATGGCGTTAGTTAGGGGACTAGCATCAGAAGTTTTTACACTAGTCTGGGGCTTTGCTGGATTAGCGTAAAAAATTCTGACGCTTATCCTGCAAAGCACCCAGAGGCCCATCGTAGCAATGGAAGCCTCTTTTTAATGCCTGCTCTGAGCAGGCGTTAAAAGTGGTGAAACAAAATGGTGCAAGGAAATCTCTTAAATTTCCTGGCACCATTTCATTGGCATCCCTAACGGGGAATGCCCCCTTTGAATTCATTATGCCCGGTGCAGGCATAATGTAGTGCAAAGGGTTACAAAGGCACGCAATGCATGCATTGTGCTACTTTGTAAATATGGCTCTGTGTTTTTGGCCTTCTATCACCACATTAGCATCATAAAAATGATGCTAACATGATGTTGGAATGGTGCTAGGGGCTCCTAAATATGCCACATAGAACCTTTAAACATGCCATTTCAGTCTGCTTTAGTGAGGTACATTGATGACCTGATGGCTGCATCCAATACACAAGAAGCTTGCAGACCAGATACCATAGCATTATTCAATCATTTGGGTGAGAACAGACATAAGTTTTCACCTACTAAATTACAGTATTGTCAGAAAGAAGTTAAGTATTTGGGTCACCACATTGCGAAAGGTGTGAGAAAAGTGTCCTGAGGGAGAGTTGCAGCTATTATGCAAATGAATCCCCCAGTTACACAGAGAGATGTTGGAATGTTTTTGGGCATGGTGAGCTATGGTCACCAATGGATCATGAATGTTTCAGTAATTTCCAAACCATTGCAGAAGTTGACAAGGGAGGAAGTCACAGACCCAGTCCCCTTCAATGAAGAGTGCATGAAAACTTTCACTGAGTTGAGAGAGAGAGAGTTTTTGCAGAGCTCCAGCTTTGGGAATGCCTTATTACATGAAAGTTTTTGCACTGTTGTGTCATGAACATGATGGTATGCTCTTTCTCTTTTGATGCAGTTGCATGGAGGAACAAACAGGCCAGTGGCATATTTTTCTGCCACATTAGATCCTGTCACTGCTACTTTTCCCAGAAGTTTAAAGGCCATGGGCAGCACTGGTGTGAACATCAGTCAAGTCGAAGGCATTGTGCTGGGGCACCTTTTAACTGTTTATGTCCCACACTCAGTTATAGCACTTTAAGCCCAGTCCAAGACCCAATATTTGACTAATGCACATCTTACCGGTTATAGTTATTAATTCTTGGATCCCCATATGTTGTGGTTAAGAGGAGTGCACCCCACTACATTAATGCCTGTAAATGTTGATGACTCAAATTATGTAAATTGTTAGACCTGACAGCCTTAGGGTGGTTATACCCCAACTTTTGTCTGCCTCCCTCCACTTTTCTGGCACTGTTTTTGCTGGATTTAGGACTCTGTGCACTTTACCACTGCTAACGAGTGCTAAAGTGCATATGCTCTCTCCCTTAAATATGGTAACATTGTTGCATCCCCAATTGGTACATTTGATTTACGTATAAATCCCTAGTATAGTGCACTACACATGCCCAGGGCCTGTAAATGAAATGCTACTAGTAAGCCTGCAGCACGGATTGTGCCACTCACATAAGTAGCCCCTTAACAAGTTCTCAGCCCTGCTATAACATGTCCTGTGGGTGCAGTTTCACTGCCACTTTGACTTGGCATTTAAAAGCACTTGCCAAGTCTTATCCTCCCATTTTTCTACATATACGTTGTTAGAAATGGGGTCTTTGGTTGACAGTCAGGTTACCCACTGTTCAAGCAAGGGCCCTCGCTCTAGTCAGGGTAAAAGAGAATCACCCTCAGCTAACCCCTGCTTACCCCCTTGGTAGCTTGGCAGAGCAGTAGGCTTAGCTTCAGAGTGCTAGGTGTAAAGTATTTGTACCAACACACACAGTAACTTAATGAAAATACCACAAAATGACACAAAACAGGTTTAGAAAAATAGGAAATATTTATCTAAACAAAATAAGACCAAAATGACAAACATCCACAATACACAAGTCATGAATTTTTAAAGATTAAATAAAAAAATAGCGCTTAGAAACACAAAATGCTTCGGTGAGGTGTGAACACATGTCGTGACGGAGTTGTTCCCAACAATCCGAGACCAGCGGCGCTGGCCACGGAGTCACGCAGACCTCCAGGTACAGTACCTTGGTGAAGAGTGAAAACAAGCCGATGAGCGAAGTCAGGGATCGCAGCATCCATCCGAAACGTTGAATCCGCACACGTCGAGCGGCGTCGGTCACAACGTGATGCAGAGACTTCCACGGAGTTGCGGACATCGGCAGGGCTGCAGCGATGTCGAGCCTGCGAAGGTCGTCATCTTCCAGCGAAGATCACGGAGTCGGTTTCAGGCGGAATCACCGGATTCAGCAGCGGCGTCGGTCCGGGGCCGATCGAAGTCGATGTCCTTGAATTTTCACCAGCGTTTCCTTTCAAGGGCCCAGAGACTGGATAGGGCACCACTTGTCAGGGCACGAGTCTCAGCAGATAGTCCAGGTGCTGGTAAGGGAGAAGCCTTTGCTGTCCCTGAGACTTCAAACAACAGGAGGCAAGCCCTAAATCAAGCCTTTGGAGATTTCTTCTCAAGATGGAAGGCACACAAAGTCCAGTCTTTGCCCTTTTACTCTGGCAGAAGCAGCAACTGCAGAATAGCTCCACAAAGCACAGTCACAGACAGGGCAGCTCTTCTTCCTCAGCTCTTCAGCTCTTCTCCAGGCAGAGGTTCCTCTTGTTTCCAAAAGTGTTCCAAAATCTGTAGTTTTGGGAGCCCTTCTTATACCCAATTTCTCCTTTAAAGTAGGCCTACTTCAAAGCAAAGTCTTTTGTGAATGTGAAATCCTGCCTTGCCTAGGCCAGGCCCCAGACACTCACCAGGGGGCTGGAGACTACATTGTGCGAGGGAAGGCACAGCCCTTTCAGGTGTGAGTGACCACTGCTCCCCTCCCTTCTCGCACAGATGGCTCATCAGGATATGCAGGCTACACCCCAGCTCCCTTTGTGTCACTGTCTATTTTGAGGTGCAACCAGCCCAACTGTCAAACTGACCCAGACAGGGAATCCACAAAAAGGCAGAGTCACAGAAACGGTATAAGCATTTTTAAAAGTGCCATTTTCAAACACACAATCTTAAAATCAATTTTACTAAAAGATGTATTTTTAAATTGTGTGCTCAGAGACCCAAAACTACCACATGTCCATTCGCTCCCAAATGGAATCTACACGTTAATCAGATTTAAAGGTAGCCCCCATGTTAACCTATGAGAGGGACAGACCTTGCAACAGTGAAAAACTAATTTAGCAATATTTCACTGTCAGGACATATAAAACATTACTATATGCCCTATCTTAACCGTACACTGCACCATGCCCTTGGGGCTACCTAGGGCCTACCTTAGGGGTGTCTGACATGTAAGAAAAGGGAAGGTTTAAGGCCTGGCAAGTGGGTACACTTGCCTAGTCGAATTTACAGTGAATACTGCATACACAGACACTGAAATGGCAGGTCTGAGACATAATTCCAGAGCTACTTATGTGGGTTGTACAACCAGTGCTGCAGGCCCACTAGTAGCATTTTATTTACAGCCCCTGGCACCTCTAGTGCACTTTACTAGGGACTTACTAGTAAATAAAATATTCCAATCATGGATAAACCAGTTACATACACATTTTGTAAAGGAGCACTTGCACTTTAGCACTGGTTAGCAGTGGTAAAGTGTCCAGAGTAACAAAAACAGTAAAATCAGAGTCCATCACACATCAACAACCTGGGGAACAGAGGCAAAAAGTTAAGAGAGACCACTCCAAGGATGAAAAGTCTAACATACGTCACCCCTAAATTACGCCCTAGGTAGCCCGTAGGGCAGGATGCTATGTAGGTAAAAAGGCAGGACATTTACATATGTGGTTTATATGTCCTGGTAGTGGTAAACCCCTAAATTCATTTTCCACTACCGTGAGGCCTGCTTCTTTCATAGACTAGCATTAGGACTGCCCTCATATACTTTTTGAGTGGTAGATTCTGATCTGAAAGGGGTAACCAGGTCATATTTAGTTTGGCCAGAATGGTAATAGAAAATTCTGCCTAATGGTGAGGTTGGATTTTATATTACTATTTTGCCGATGCCACTTTTACAAAGTGAGCATTTCTCTTCACTTAAAACCATCTGTGCCTTACAGCCTGTCTCCAATCAACATCTGGTATGGGCTTGTTGGCAACTCCCTTGTGCATTTCATCCAGACAACCACGAACCAAGGACACTCAGTCACATCTGCATTCATTTGCATCCTGAATGGGTCTTCCTGGGCTGGAAGGGTGGAGGGCCTGACACTTGCAACATTTCAAAAGCCAGTGGCCTGGCCTCACACAAAAGCCTGATAGCTCCCCACTGGGACCCTGGCACAGGACTGAGCTGAAAGGGGAACTTGTGCACTTGAAAACCACTCTTTGCAGGCTCCCAACTTCAAAGGCATTTTTGGGTATATAAACTGGGTCTCTGACCCCACCAACTCCAAAACTTCTGGACCTACACCTGCACTGTGTCAGAGGAGCTGCCTGGCTGCCCAAATGACTAATCTGAACTGCTTTGCTGAGAAGGACTGCTGCCCTGCTGTTGCTCTGCTGGCCTCTGACTTTGCTGGAAGGACTCTGCCTTCCCCAAACGTGTTCTCCAAAGACTTGGATTGAACTTGCCTCCTGTTTTCTGAAGTCTCAGAGCCAACAAAGACTTCACCTCTTCAAGAAATTCATTGTGCATCAAAAATCAATGCAACACCTGCAGAAATCAATGTGAAGCCTGCATTGCGGTGGCAAAATTGCCACACAGCCAACCAGAACAACACAGCCCCGACTTCCCAACTGGAAGTTCGACGCAGCGACGGCTGTCCGATGGAAAATTCGATGCATCACCTACTGGATCGACGCAGCACTTGTTCCTTCTTCCAGCACATCAAGGATTTTCAATGCCTCGTCCCTGGGCAGCAAGATATCCCCACATCACAGTGAGGAACCAGAACTGTGTGCCAAAAAATTACGCAAACCCTTTGAAGCATGGAAAGAAATGCTGCATCGTCTGTGACACATCCAAAAATCGAACGCAATGCCTTATTTTTCCATGCATCTCCTCCTCTACGGTCCCTGTGCGTCATTATTTTCTACGCTTACCAGGTACTGTATGTAACTAAGAGACAACTCTGTATTTCTAAGGATCTAAACACTTTTATACCTTTCAAAAGTGATATTTCAACTTGTACTTATTGGATCTTTGTCATTTTGACCTTATTTTAATCAGACAAATATTATCTAGTTTTCTAAACCTGTGTGTTGTATTTTTGGGGTGTTTTCACTATGTTACTATATGATTTATTGCACAAATAGTTTACACATTGCCTTCTAAGTTAAATCTGACTGATCAGTGCCAAGCTACCAGAGGGTGGGCACAGGATAATTTGGATTGTATTGTGACTTACCCTGACTAGGACTGTGGTCCCCACTTGGACAAAGGATTATACCTCTGCCAACTAGAGATCCCATTTCTAACATAAGTGAAATGGAACATGTCTGCCTCAATGTCACTGAACCATGCACCAAACCCAGACCTGACATTCAGGATACTCCTTTAGTGGAGAATGACCAAGTTTATTTGTTGATGGCTTTTGTTTAAGAGACAGTGAAGGGGCACTGATAGCAGTTATGCAGTTTTTACCCTCTCAGGAGAGTTCCAAGCCTCATGGCTTCAAGGAGTCGTTTCTGCCCAAGAAGCTGAATTGGTTGCTCTTACAAGAGCATTCTGCATATCAGAGCAGCTCAAAGTGACTAGTCACAGATAGTCCATACAGAATAGGTGTTGTCCCTGATTTTGGGCAGTCATGGCACCATCGAAGTTTCATGACCTTGTCAGGATCACCCATTAGAAATGGTGAGAAAATCCATAATTTGTTGAATGCTTTACAGTTGTCTGAGAAGATTGTGGTGGTGAAGTGTATAGCCCACCAAAGATTGAACTACTATATATTGTTGAGAAATGCCTATGCTGACCATATTGTCAGATATTGTGCACTCCATTGCATCACCTTCTATGAAGAGTGGATTAATGAAAGTGACACCAGTGACACCAATCATAATTTCTTGATGTCAGTGGTTGATACCTGGGATAAAATTAAGAGGTTGCAGGAAGAATCAAAAACAGAGGAAGAACACAGCATTTTGATAAAAGCAAGTTGTGCTCAAAGAGAGGGAGATGATGTCTAGATTTCAAATGCCAGATTTTTTGCTGAACTCAATGGCTAGATAGTATCATGGTCAGGTTCTCCAAGCAGAGATGCAATGATTCTCACATTCAGACAGACACAGTACAACCTCAGATTTAGATTGGTTAAATGCTGGGAAACACACAGTGGTTAATTTGAGCCACATAGGCAGATCGTGAGGTCCAGTTCACAGAATGCAACTTGATTTCATTGACATACCTGCTTGTAATGGATTGAAGTATGTATTGGTCATTGTATGTGTGTTTTCCAGATGGGTTGAGGCTTATGCAAAACGTAGGAATGATAGTCTTACTGTAGCTAAGTTGCTGGTCAGGGAACTAATCCCTACATATGGATTCTCGACTTCTTTGGAATCAGATCGAAGAACTCATTTTAATAATGATATTTTAAAGTTGCTGTGTGAAGCAATGAACACTGAGCAAAAATTGCACTGCAGTTACAGACCAGAGGCATCTGGACTGGTGGAGCAAATGAACAGAACACTGAAAGCTTGATTGGCAAAGGTTTGTGCCTCTACAGCATTGAAATGGCCCGTTGCATTGCCACTTGTCCTGATGAAGATGTGTAACACCCCTGAAAGGAGGACAGGACTGTCTCCCTACAAGATTCTAATGGGTTGTGGAATGAGACAACCATCAGTACCTGCAAATGCACTTGTGAACATAACTGACAACTTAGCACTGGAGTATTGCAAAGGTCTAGCTGATGTGGTTCACTCTTTGTCTCATCAGGTGGAAGCAGCAACAGTTCAAACGACCCAAGAACGGTGTCATTACTTGAATGTTGGTGACTGGGTTGTAGCAAGGAAGCGCGTGAATAAACTTAGAGCCAATGTGGAAAGGACCATTTCAAGTTATCTTGGTAACGACAACAGCTGTGAAGTGTGCTGGTCTTCCGAACTGGATCCATGCAAGCCACACAAGTAAAGTTCTGTGTCCTATAGAGCGCCAGACTCCCGGTGGAGGTCTAGACCACCGCCAATGCAGTGGTCCGACAGTCACATTAAAACCCTGGCAGTCAGACTGCCAGGGAACCAACAACATTACCAGGATCTTGGATCCTTGCGGTCTGGAAGTGGCAGAGATCCTAATTGGCCAGGACAGTGCTGCAAGCAGCCCTACCCTGGGGATTATGACCTCGTTCTCCACCAGTCTCTTCATGGCGGTAACACCACCATGAAAATTCTGGCAGAGAACAGATGTACGGAGCCAGATGGGGAACCCCTGCCCAGCGCCATTGCAATGTTCACTGTTTGCAAACAGTGAACATTGTGCAGGTGCTGGTGCAACCTACTGGCTACAGCATTGCCACCAGCTTGGTTATGAGCCAGTGACAATGCTGTAGCCTGTTTCCCACTAGGCTGGAGGGCCGGAACCAAGATTTCTGCCTGCCTGCCTAGCAGGAAACTTAATGGGGCCGGCAGGGAGGTAGCCTGTGTGGCAGCAATCTCCCCATCGTAAGTTCGGCGGACGGACTAGTAATGACCCCCAGAGTCGGATCCCACAAGACTGAATGCTGATGAAGAAGGGGTTCGGCTTGACCAAGCTGTGAGGACGGAACCAGTGGCTGAAGCAGAAAACATGCAAAGTGGTGAAGGTGCGAGCAGTCTGCATGCAGATAAAAGTGCAGCTAAGGGTGCAAACAAAGGTGAAAGAGAGCAAAGTGTAAGTCAAAGTCAACTATTCCTGCCAGTACAGCAAGAATTGAAAAAGCAGTTTGACCCAAAAAGAGAACTGTGAAGGGAGGTAAATGACCTGCAGCTGCACACAAACTGGTTTCTGATAAACTCCCATCAATAATAGAAGCAGTCGAAGAGTCAAATAAGAGTGAAGATTAAGATGGTGCTGTAGGGAGAACTATTAGACTTTTCATCCTTGGCGTGGTTTCCCCAAATTTTTAGCCTCTGTTTCCCAGGTTGTTGATGTCTTCTGGACTCTGTTTTTGCCGTTTTTGTTACTCTGGGCACTTTACCACTGCTAACCAATGCTAAAGTGCAAGTGCTCCTATACAGAATGTGTATGTAATTGGTTCATCCATGATTGGCATATTTGATTTCACTAGTAAGCCCCTAGTGCAGTGCACTAGAGGTGCTCAGGGCCTGTAAATCAAATGCTACTGGACTCTGTTTTTGCTGTTTTTGTTACTCTGGGCACTTCACCACTGCTAGCCAGTGCTAATGTGCAAGTGCACCTATACAAAATGTGTATGTGATTGGTTCATCCATGTTTGGCATATTTTGTTTACTAGTAAGTCTTTGGTGCAGTGCACTAGAAGTGCCCAGGGCCTGTAAATCAAATGCTATTAGTGGGCCGGTAGCACTGGTTGTGCTGTTGTGTAGCCATTTTAGTTATAGCTTCATGCACATTATTTTAACACACTGGGCCGCTGTGCACTTTAACATAGATATATTTTATTCAGCTTCGCTTTATTATTATTACAATAACCATTTTTACTGTCTTGTTTTATTTTCATCTATCTAACTGTTTTTGCCTAAGCCAGCACTCTGTTCTCAAACAAGACATTCTTGATCACTCAGTGCTTCATTCAAGGCTGCAGCTCAGTACATTCTTCAACATTCGTAGAAAATACACATCCTTGCGTACGGACATTTTATCAGAACCTCAGATGTGTTATTATATAAACACTTCCTTGTCCCTAACACGTTATAGGAAGATTCCAGCCAGGGAACCACGACTGTATGCTGATTGGTGAATGCTTCATTACAGATGCTAATGCAGACTTCAGGCCTTTGTTCAGGTATGGGGGGTATGTCTTTCCAGGGAAACTGGCTGTGCTCTATTATAGTCTAGATAGGAATTAGTCTATTGACTGTAGTGACAATATGCTAGCGTTATTCTCATGCTTCACTCTCCTTGTCACAATTTTAATACTGACATGCTGTGTCGTCCTGGTTATTGCAGCTCACACTTTGCTATCTAAGATGAAGTTGCTTCATTAAAATCTTTATTGAAACATACACGGCCTCTGTTTGTCATTGTATATATAAGACTAATGTAACTGAGGGAAATGGAGGAGGCCTGAGTGACCAAGGCTTCCCCGAAAATCCAATTATGTCATGCGCTCAGCTGCCTAGTCATCCCTGCCCTTGGTTAAAGATGTTTATTATCGAAAAACACAGACAATTAGTAGGAAAGGATGAAGTCTCTAATTCACTTCAATGAGACCGTAAATCATTCACAGGAACAAATTCACATATATGGTGTAAACAATAAACATTACAAACAAACATATTCGACATAAGACATAAATCAATAATCCAGCAGTCCTTGTAAATTACTGGTCCAACATTCCTCTCCTCCTTTATTTTCCATGAAACCAAGCGGTACTCAATTAAAAACTAAACCGAGAATCCGCATTAGAGAGATGGTTGTTTACTCAGGCCCAATCCTAAAATGTCTTTACTTGTGACCCAGTTCAGGACAAAACTAGGGACTGCATTAACCCGTTCTGTGCCCAGGACGTAATGGTTACGTCCTGAGGCACAGTGCTGCTGTGCCCAGGATGTAACCATTACGTCCTGTGCACAGAGCCCAGAGGGAGCGCTAGCGCTCCCTCTGTGGGGTTCCCCCCCACCCCCCCAAGTCAGGGATGGAAGGGGAAGCCCTTCACCTTCCACCCCCGACCCCCCCAACCCCCCCTGTGACGTCAGCGCGCGAGCGCGCGCTGATTAGTCACAGGGTCTCCCCCATCGCGCTGGAAACTCTTCTTCCAGCGCGATTGAAAGAGAAATGCAAAGCATTTCTCTTTCAATCCCATGGGGGAGGCCCGGAGGGGCTTCAAAGGGAAGGAAATGTATTTCCTTCCCTTTGAAGTCTCTCACAGGGTTTCAAAAGCCAGATTGCTTACAATCCGGCATTTGAAACCCCATTAGACACCAGGGATTTTTTTTTTTTACTGAAACTGTCAAAAGGAAGCGACCCCTTGGGCAAGGGTCGCTCCCAGGGGGGGCATTTTTTTGGGAAGGCCTTTTCTGCCCCCCCTGGGGGCAGATCGGCCTATTATTAGGAAATTATTAGGAAACCTCTAGGCACCAGGGATCTTTTTTTTTTTTTTTTTTGTAATGTTTTCTTTTTATTTAAGTGGGGAGCGACCCCTTAGGCAAGAGTCGCTCCCCTAGGGGGCAAATTATATTTAGGCCATTTCTGCCCCCCTTGGGGGCAGATTGGCCTATTTTGATGAGGCCAATCTGCCCCCAAGGGGGGTAGAAACCATAAAACACCAGGGAGTTTTTTTTTTTTTGCGTGAATTTCACGCAAGGGGATTGACCCCTTGGGCAAGGGTCGCTCCCAGGGGGGGCATTTTTTTGGGAAGGCCTTTTCTGCCCCCCCTGGGGGCAGATTGGCCTATTATTAGGCCGGTCTTCCCCCAGGGGGGGCAGAAACCTCTAGGCACCAGGGATCTATTATTTTTTTATTTTTTTTGTTATGTTTTCTTTTTTTTTTTAGTTGGGGAGCGACCCCTTAGGCAAGGGTCGCTCCCCTAGGGTGCAAATTATATTTAGGCCATTTCTGCCCCCATTGGGGGCAGATTGGCCTATTTTGATGAGGCCAATCTGCCCCCAAGGGGGGAAGAAACCGTTAGACACCAGGGAGGTTTTTTTTTTTGCGTGAATTTCACGCAAGGGGAGCGACCCCTTAGGCAAGGGTCGCTCCCTGGGGGGGGAATTATTTTAGGCCATTTCTGCCCGCCTGGGGGGTAGATCAGCCTATTTTGATTAGGCTGATCTGCCCCCAAGGGGGGCAGAAACCACTAGGCACCAGGGATTTTTTGTTTTTTTTTGTTTTACAGATGGGGAGCGACCCCTTCGACAAGGGTCGCTCCCCTGGAGGGGCAAATTGTATTTAGGCCATTTCTGCCCGCTTTGGGGGCAGATCGGCTGATTTTAGGTCAATCTGCCCCCAAGGGGGGCAGAAACCACTAGGCACCAGGGATCTTTTTTTTGCGCCGTCACGCAAGGGGAGCGACCTTGTAGGCAACAGTCGCTCCCCGGGGGGGGGCAAATTTATTTTAGACCATTTCTGCCCCCCCTGGGGGCAGATCGGCCTATTGGTATTAGGCCGATCTGCCCCCAGGGGGGGCAGAAACCTCTAGGCGCCAGGGCAAATAGTTTTTTTGTGTTTTTTTTTTTGTTTGTTTGTTTTTTTAGAGATGGGGAGTGACCCATCAGGCAAGGGTCGCTCCCCTGGGGGGCAAATTGTATTTAGACCATTTCTGCCCCCCTTGGGGGCAGATTGGCCGATTGTTGGTCAATCTTCCCCCAAGGAGGGCAGAAACCACTAGGCACCAGAGATCTTTTTTTTGCGCCGTCACGCAAGGGGAGCGACCTTGTAGGCAAGGGTTGCTCCCGGGTCGGTTGGGGGGTTGAGGGGTGGGGGACAAATTTATTTTAGGCCATTTCTGCCCCCCCTGGGGCCGGCTGAGCTAGAGGCCAAAATCCACAGGTAGGCACTGTTTTCTATGAAAAAATGGGATGTGTCCACGTTGTGTTTTGGGCCATTTCCTGTCGGGGGCGCTAGGCCTACCCACACAAGTGAGGTATCATTTTTATCGGGAGACTTGGGGGAACGCTAGGTGGAAGGAAATTTGTGGCTCCTCTCAGATTCCAGAACTTTCTGTCACCGAAATGTGAGGAAAACGTGTTTTGTTAGCCAAATTGTGAGGTTTGCAAAGGATTCTGGGTAACAGAACCTGGTCAGAGCCCCACAATTCACCCCATCTTGGATTCCCCTGGGTCTCTAGTTTTCAAAAATGCGCTGGTTTGCTAGGTTTCCCTAGGTGCCGGCTGAGCTAGAGGCCAAAATCCACAGGTAGGCACTGTTTTCTATGAAAAAATTTGATGTGTCCACGCTGTATTTTGGGCCAATTCCTGTCGCGGGCGCTAGGCCTACCCACACAAGTGAGGTATCATTTTTATCGGGAGACTTGGGGGAACGCTGGGTGGAAGGAAATGTGTGCCTCCTCTCAGATTTCAGAACTTTCTGCCACAGAAATGTGAGGAACATGTGTTTTTTTAGCCAAATTTTGAGGTTTGCAAAGGATTCTGGGTAACAGAACCTGGTCCGAGCCACACAAGTCACCCCATCTTGGATTCCCCTAGGTCTCTAGTTTTCAGAAATGCACAGGTTTGGTAGGTTTCCCTAGGTGCCGGCTGAGCTAGAGGCCAAAATCTACAGGTAGGCACTTTGCAAAAAACACCTCTGTTTTCTTTCCAAAAATTGGATGTGTCCACGTTGCGCTTTGGGGCGTTTCCTGTCGCGGGCGCTAGGCCTACCCACATAAGTGAGGTATCATTTTTATCGGGAGACTTGGGGGAACGCTGGCTGGAAGGAAATTTGTGGCTCTTCTCAGATTCCAGAACTTTCTGCCACAGAAATGTGAGGAACATGTGTTTTTTTAGCCAAATTTTGAGGTTTGCAAAGAATTCTGGGTAACAGAACCTGGTCCGAGCCCCACAAGTCACCCCATCTTGGATTCCCCTAGGTCTCTAGTTTTCAGAAATGCACAGGTTTGGTAGGTTTCCCTAGGTGCCGGCTGAGCTAGAGGCCAAAATCTACAGGTAGCCACTTTGCTAAAAACAGCTCTGTTTTCTGTGATGTGTCCACGTTGTGTTTTGGGGCACATCCTGTCGCGGGCGCTAGGCCTATCCACACAAGTGAGGTATCATTTTTATCGGGAGACGTGGGGGAACATAGAATAGCAAAACAAGTGTTATTGCCCCTTGTCTTTCTCTACATTTTTCCCTTCCAAGTGTAAGACAGTGTGTAAAAAAGACGTCTACTTGAGAAATGCCCTGTAATTCACATGCTAGTATGGGTACCCCGGAATTCAGAGATGTGCAAATAACCACTGCTTCTCAACACCTTATCTTGTGCCCATTTTGGAAATACAAAGGTTTTCTTGATAGCTATTTTTTACTCTTTATATTTCAGCAAATGAATTGCTGTATACCCAGCATAGAATGAAAACCCACTGCAGGGTGCAGGTCATTTATTGGCTCTGGGTACCTAGAGTTCTTGATGAACCTACAAGCCCTATATATCCCCGCAACCAGAAGAGTCCAGCAGACGTAACGGTATATTGATTTCGAAAATCTGACATTGCAGGAAAAAGTTACAGAGTAAAACGTAGAGAGAAATTGATGTTTTTTTCACCTCAATTTCAATATTTTTCTTTTTCAGTTGTTATTTTCTGTAGAAAACCCTTGTAGGATCTACACAAATTACCCCTTGCTGAATTCAGAATTTTGTCTACTTTTCAGAAATGTCATGGTGTCTGGGATCCAGCGTTGGTTTCATGCCCATTTCTGTCACTGACTGGAAGAAGGCTGAAAGCACAAAAAATCGTAAAAATGGGGTATGTCCCAGTAAAATGGCAAAATTGTGTTGAAAAATTGGGTTTTCTGATTCAAGTATGCCTGTTCCTGAAAGCTGGGAAGCTGGTGATTTTAGCACTGCAAACCCTTTGTTGATGCCCTTTTCAGGGAAAAAAACCACAAGCCTTCTTCTGCAGCCCCTTTTTCCCATTTTTTTGAAAAAAACTAAATTTTCACTGTATTTTGGCTAATTTCTTGGCCTCATTCTGGGGAACCCACAAAGTCTGGGTACCTCTAGAATCCCTAGGATGTTGGAAAAAAAGGACGCAATTTGGCGTGGGTAGCTTATGTGAACAAAATGTTATGAGGGCCTAAGCGCGAACTGCTCCAAATAGCCAAAAAAAGGCTCGGCACAGGAGGGGGAAAAGGCCTGGCAGCGAAGGGGTTAAAGATTCCTTAAATGGTAACTTCAGTTTTCAATACAACCTCTCCATATGTAACCAGTCGACGCGTTTCGGACCCTTTCCAAATCTGGGCCTCTTCAGAACTACTGGAGAGATCCAAACCTAACAAATAAAATCCACAATATTACTAAATAACTACCCAGTCCAAGTCAATAAAGAGTACGCTTCACCATAAAGTGCATAAGAAACACAAATCCAGTGGTACTGTTTAAAAATAACTGCATGCTCTATAACAAATAATACATGGGTAGGTTAGAAACAGACCAGCATTGTTATAAGAAGTCTGTGTGCCCTCTCTATTACGCATACCAAGTGGGTTATAGATAAGCAGTATGAGGAACCCACTTTCAAAGTGTCAAGTGAGCATTCCATGTTTCATATTATACTCACCCTAGAAACCGGGGATGCTTATTTGTATCCCGTTCAAAATGCAGAGCATTCCTGTCCGGTGGCTGCCTAAAAAAGAAACTACCTATAGAAAAATATCTCTATAGAGGAATATCTTTATAAAAGAATGGCCGTAATTACGTTGATTTGCAAAACATCGAGGCCTTATTGAAAGGCTCATTTGCCTTCTTTCCTACTTACTTTAAACACTTCATTGTCCCTTACACATTAGAACCACGACTGTATGCTGATTGCTGAATGCTTCGATACAGATGCTAACGCAGACCACAGGCCTTTGCTCAAGTATGGGGGAAGATGTCTTCCCAGGGGAACCTGAAAGCCAGAATTAGAGCTTAACATGCTGTGCTCAATTACCACCTAGTCAGGAAATAGTCCATCGATCATTGTGACAATATGATAGCGTTGTTTTTATGCTTCACCCTTCTCGTCACAATTTTAATACTGTTGTGTTGTGTTGTCCTGGGTATTGCAGCTCATGCTTTGCTATCTAAGATGCAGTTGTTTTATTAAATTCATTATTGAACCATATACTGCCTTTGTTTGTCATTTATATATGCGTCTGAATAGTAGATGAGAGAACTGGATAAGACCTGAGTGACCACGACTTCCCTGAGAAGCCTAGTATGTCATGCGCTCGTCTGCCCAATCATCAATATCTTTATGTAGAGATGAGGCACTGCTGGTTAGCCGGAGCAAAACCAGGATTGGAGCGACAGGTGTCACCCGTACTGGGTTGGACTCAGTCTCCCACACAACAGGCGATCCTTATACTCAAAATACAGTAGTCTCATTAGAATAATCAGAGCCTACGCAACAGTACCACCCACATTAGTAGCTCTGTAAACATGGCTCAGACCTGCCACTGCAGTGTCTGTGTGTGCAGTTTTAAACTGTAAATTCGACATCGCAATGGTACCCATTTGCCAGGCCTAAACCTTCCCTTTTCTTACATGTAAGACACCCCTAAGGTAGGCACTAGGTAGCCCCAAGGGCAGGGTGCAGTGTATGGTTAAGGTAGGACATATTGGCGGTCATTCTGACCGCAGCGGGTGGCGGTAGCCGCCCGCCATGCGGTCACCGCCATTTGGCAGCTCCTCGGTCAAAAGACCGCGGAGGCCATTCTGGCTTTCCCGCTGAGCCGGCGGGCGCCCGCCAAAGGAGCGCCCGCCGGCCCAGCGGGAAAGGCCCTGCAACATAGAAGCCTGCTCCGAATGGAGCCGGCGGTGTTGCAGGGGTGCGACGGGTGCAGTTGCACCCGTCGCGATTTTCACTGTCTGCTAAGCAGACAGTGAAAATCATGCTGGGGCCCTGTTAGGGGGCCCCTGCACTGCCCATGCCAGTGGCATGGGCAGTGCACGGGCCCCCAGGGGCCCCACGACACCCATTCCCCCCATCCTGTTCCTGGTGGTAAAAACCGCCAGAAACAGGGTGGCGGGAAAGGGGTCGGAATCTCCATGGTGGCGCTGCTTGCAGCGTCGCCATGGAAATTCAGCCCAGACAGGGGAAATCCTGCGGGAAACCGCCGGATCCCCTTTTCTGACCGCGGCTTTACCGCCGCGGTCAGAATGGGCAGGGAAGCACTGCCAGCCTGTTGGCGGTGCTTCCGTGGTCATCCACCCTGGCGGTCGATGACCGCCAGGGTTGGAATGACCCCCATAGTAATGTGTTTGTATGTCCTGACAGTGAAATACTGCTAAATTAATTTTTCACCATTGCAAGGCCTGTCCCTCTCATAGGTTAACATGGGTACTACCTTTAAATATGTTTCAAGTGTAGATTTCCTTTGGGAGCAGATAGACATGTGGAGTTTGGAGTCTCGGAGCTCACAATTTAAAAATACGTCTTTTAGTAAAGTTGATTTTAAGATTGTGTGTTTGAAAGTGGGCATTTTCTTGCTTAAACCATTTCTGTGAGTCTGCCTGTTTGTGGATTCCCTGTCTGGGTCAGTTTGACAGTTGGGCTGTTTGCACCTCTCTCTAGATGGTGACACAAAGGGAGCTGGGGTGTAGTCCGCATTTCCTCATGAGCCATCTGTGCTAAGAGGGAGGGGAGGAGTGGTCATTTACACCTGAAAGGGCTGTGCCTGCCCTCACACAATGCAGTCTCCAACCTCCTGCCGTGTGTCTGGGGCCTGGCCTGGGCAAGGCAGGATTTCACAATCAAGAGAGACTTTTCTTTGAAGTAAGCCTACTTCAAAGGGCAAAATGGGTATGAGAAGGGCACCCAAAACCACAGACTTTAGAACACTTCTGGAAACCAAGAGGAACCTCTGCCTGGAGAAGAGCTGAAGAGCTGCCCTGCCTGTGACTGTGCTTTGATGAGCTATCCTGCAGTTGCTGCTTCTGCCTGTGCTAGAGGACAAAGACTGGACTTTGTGTGCCTACCTGCTTGTGAAGAAATCTCCAAGGGCTTGATTTAGAGCTTGCCTCCTGTTGGTTGAAGACTAAGGGACAGCAAAGACTTCTCTCTGCTAGCACCTGGAGCCTCTGCTGAGACTCCTACCCTGCCAAATGGTGCCCATCCAGTTCGTGGGACCATGAAATGAGAAGCTGGCAAGACAGGAGTGAGAAATCCACGCACAGACCGCCGTGCAGGAAAAAGATCAACGCAACTTGGAGACGGGACTGAAAAATCGACGCGCTGCCAGCGTCATGGCTGCAATCGATGCTCGCCTGCAGTGCGGCTGGAAGATCGACGCAATCGGCAGGAGAAATGAAGAATTGCTGACAGAGGCTGGTGAGATCGCAACCCACGCTGTGTGGTTTTCTAATCATTGCGCAGCAGAATTTCTGACGCAAACATCACTGGGCATGTAAAAATGACGCAAGGCCTGTCCGGACCCGAGAGTGCTGTTCGGATCGACACATGGCTCGCCTGTGGAGAGAAGAAATGAAGCACGTTGACCCGACTGAAGGAGAAACAATGCAAGGTCTCGCCCAATGACTAATATCGACGAATCGCAAGCCCCTTTTGATGCACACTCAACTGTGCATGGTTATTTTTGACGCACCCAGGTACATTTGCACGCGAACTGCATTGTGTTTAAAATTACATGAAGACTCTTTTTGGTTTTTAATTGATAACTTGACTTGTGTATTGTGGATTTTTGTCGTTTTGGTCTTGTTTTGTTTAGATAAATATTTCCTATTTTTCTAAACCTGTGTTATGTCATTTGTAGTGTTTTAATTGAATTACTGTGTGTGTTTGTACAAATACGTTACACCTAGTGCTCTGAAGTTAAGCCTGCCTGCTCATGCCAAACTACGAGCGGGTGAGCGGGGGTAGCTTGTTATGTTTAGAGAAATATTTCCTATTTTACTAAACCTGTGGTGTGTCATTTTTTTGTGTCTTCATTGAATTACTTTGTGTGTTGGTACAAATACTTAGGGCCATATTTATACTTTTTGACGCAAAACTGCGCCGGCGCAGTTTTGCGTCAACAATATTACAGCGGCTAACGCCATTGTGGTGCGCCATGCGGACGTCAAATTTATACTTTGACGCACGGCGGCGCAAACCACAGGTGGGAGTCATTTATTTTGATGCACACCGCAGCGTCAAGTCGTAAAGCAAAACGATGTTAACGCGGCGGAAATGACTGTGGGTCGATTTACGACCCCGCAAACCGGATATGCAACGTTTTTTGACAGAATAGCGTCAAAAAAAAACACGAACACTGCCATTTCACCAGAGGAGAGCCAAAATGGATCCCAGATGCTACTACAGACCCCAGGAAGATGACAACAGACCAGGAACCAGCCAGGAGGACCCACACAAGAACCAGCATACTTATAAGAAGAAAAGAAAGTGTTGCTTCAGTGCAGAGGAGCAGGAAATTCTGGTTAAAGAGGTGACTGAACACCAGCACCAACTGTTTGTCAACTCAAAGTTGCCAATCAGTAGGAGAGAGGCTATATGGCAACAAATTGTTGACAAGATTAACAGTCTGGCAGAAGTACGCAGAACAGTCATTGAGTGCAAGAAACGCTGGCATGACTGCAAGCGCAGGACCAAGGAAAAGATGGCCAGGAACAGGAAGGCAGCACTGCAGACTGGAGGTGGGAGTCCAGCACACCAGGAGGCCCTGGACCACATGGAGGAGATGGTCGCAGCCGTTATCCCTGAGGAGATCGTTACAGGGATTCAAGGACAGGACAGCGCAGACTACCAGGAGACAACGCATATGCAGGGTAAGTCGCATGGGGAATTGAAATGCACTAATGTGAACTGCAACCGGGGGGAATACCTACTACACATTGCATGTAAGTCATCATATACATGGAGTGGCATGGGTAAAGGGGCACGGCATGGGGGCACGGCCTGCACAGACAGAAGCTGGGGCACACCATTACACTACACCAACAACAGTCCCATGGGGGCATGCTGTCATGCCAACAATGGAGCAAAGGGAAATCCATGCCAGGAGGGAAGGCCACAATGTCAAACTGACATCCCGGCACACGTCAGCCACCATACCCCCCACATTAACTAGGGCCCTCTTAACAACCTCTAGCCATACCGACAACTGGAATGTAACTGTGACAACAGTTGCCACTACCACCTCCGCTCTGTGTGCAGTTCAAGTAGCCAATGGCAGTAACCTCCGCATGGATCATACACACCTAAATTAGGGGGTTGAGGATGACAACTTCAACAATCCCCTGAAAAAAGACAAAGGCCCCAGTACTGTCAAATGTCAATGCCCATAGTTGTTGCAAACATCTGCCAATTTCAACAATAATAGGAGCTACACAGCACTAAGGACATACCCATGCTGCATATGTCAGGGTCCATCCTGTGCCTGGGTCACAATGTAACATCCCAAATGTCATATTCCTCAGACAACAGCATTGAGGGGGGGGGGGCACATGTAACTGGTCACTGAGATACACCTGCACAGTCAGAGGAGGAAATAGGACACTGCTGCGACAATCAGGGCAATCCAATCTCCACACATTCCCCAACATCAGCAGTATACATTACCAATGCCAACATCCATATCGTGTCATAACATTGCTATGCATAGGATATGCTACATGTCAAATACATTTAAGTGGATGTGAAAGATCAGAGATTGGGGCAGGTCCAGATTGTTAAGTGTGCTGCAAGTGTCATCAGAACACCCACAGCCAGTGAAAGGTCTCACCATGAGAATGGATGTAGACGGAGGGTTGAGTAGGACAAGAAGGTGGCAATTCACTTTGTCCAAAACCAACACCTAGAAGAGATTATGCCGACAAGTCTAATAACTTAATAACATACATGTGACATGCAGGTAGGCCATAGGCCTGGGAGAATGCCCATCTGAAGGACTGGAGCAATGAACACGAAACAAGATCACAATGTGAATTCATCACAAGGCAGGCATGTCACATCACTCATGCCACAACACAGACACACTAATTGTACCCTGTTTCATTGCAGAGGGAGATGGATCTCCTGCGGATATGCCTGTCCAAGATTACCCTGATGACATGGATGACGAGCTGATAACCATTCCCCAGGAGACTATCCAAAAGGTCCTTGAAACCCTCCAGACCCAACCTTCAGTCACAAGGAGGAGCACAGAACAAGCAGCCATTGCAGGGGATCCACCCACCACCCCAATTGTAAGACCTGCCAGCTCCAATACAGCTGATGACTCAGATGACACAGCCACCAGCTTTGAGAGAACTGTAGTTGGGGGACAGCGGGAGCTGGCCAAGGAGGTTCAGGTGGGGATGCAAACTATGGCAGCCAGCCTAGAGGGGGTGCGTTTGTGCATGATGTCATCTGCAGATCAGGGAGCAGCTATGCAAGCCCTAACATCTATCTTGCAGGAACAGCTAAAAATCCAGAAGGAAATCAGCACAGCTGTAATACAGTTGACCCAACACCTACAACAGCAATCCTGTCAACGCGTGCACGAATGCAACATTGAACCCCTCAGGGCCGACCTGGCTGCCTACCATCGTGATGTGGCTGCTATTCTTAAGAATCAGCAGATCCTCCTTGCAGCAGTACTGCCCTTAAGACCTTCACAGGTAGCAGCGACCGGGATGTCTGACACCACGTCTTCTAACACTGAGGTGTGTGTTGCCCCTTCACAACCACCACAACCAAGAACAGAGGAGGCAACACACACATCAGAAGAAGAAGACATGGAACAGATCATCTTCACATGGAAAAGTACTCAGAAGCACTAGTCCCTGCCACATGGCCAGCTATTACCAAGGTCCTGCGCTTTGTAACATGCCAGTCTTGCAACAACTCTACTTAATGACTGTTCTGCTTACGACTGTATATCTTGTCAGCCTGCCCAGTGATTGTCTCTCTCCTACTCATTGGCAAATCCTGTCCCTCTGCACTGTCTGAAACATCACCCCAGCATGTCAAAAGCATTTCCGTAACCACTTGTGTAGGATCACAATGTAAGATGTCACTCTAATGGACTCACAATCATGGACAATGTACAGATAGCACTACAGCACTTTTCAATAAATAGCACTTACACAACAAATCTGTCTCCGGGTAATGTGACATATCAACTGTGCAGTAGATAACTGAAATATGCCTACTGTCTGCTATTGGCCTTCAAAGGAGAAACATACATGATATATGTCCTTTACAGTGTGTGTGTATGTGACCATTGTATGTTGCGCATCACATTAACTCTGGGATTTTCAGTGTCCTAATCAGTATATCAGCAATGCTCCATGAGGCAACACTCTTATTCTGATAGTTAGAGATGAAGGTGTGCAAAAATGATTAGCCAGACCATGATATGGTGATTATTATAGGTGTTTATTTAAATTAGTTCATTAAAGTGGTGATGGTGATTATATTTAAAAGAAATTGGTCACAATATGTTGCAGCCTGCGTATACCAGCGGCCATGTTCTGTAGTTCCCCCTCATGTTGCAGGCCAGCATCCTCCTCTTCCTCCTCTTCAGGCATGTGTGGCTCTGGTTCCAGGAGGGGAATGTTCCTTTTGATGCAATGTTGTGCAATATTGCACATGTTAGGACGATCTTACAGACCATCTCCGGGGAATATAGGAGGCTACCACCAGTGATGTCGAGGCACAGGAACCTTGACTTGAGGATGCCGAAGGTCCTCTCGGCTATGGTGCATGTCCTCCTATGTGCGTCGATGTAGGCACGCTCTGCTGCAGTACTCAGGTTGCCAATAGGTGTCATTATCCATGGCTGGATGCCATACCCCTGATCAGCTGCAAGAGAAAATGAATGGGATCATGTTGATGTGGCTAGCCCCATTGAAATGACCTTTCATGGCAGTAGTTGTCTTGTGTTGTCTGCGACTCTTTTGTGTTATTATGTCGCATCCTAGGCTTGTAGGATGTACCATTTGCATCGTGTTGTTTCCTTGGCTGAACGAGTGTTTGGCTGCTGACCGTTTGTCAGCAGTATGTTTGGGGATTTGCAGTACAGTGTGCCCTCCCTAGCATTGTGACTTGTGATACAGGTGTCCCTGTGTCTTCACTGGGGGTGAGATGATAGTTCCATACATAGTTCCATAACACGTTCATATCAATGTACCCTGGATATCCCATACCTTTAGACTTATGCAGTGGATTAATGTAAACGTCATTGGGACACTTACAATTTGCAATGTGACATTTAGGCAACCCACTCCACACGTTGTGATCTTTGACGTCTTAACATTAGGCTGTACAGTAATTTCACATGTGTGACAGGTTCAATGGTGACCTAAGAAACATGGCTAGCGACAAAATCACTTCAGTGTGTTCCTGTTCACATGTTGCTGTTGTGGTGTATGTTTTGTGTGTCCTAGAGGGTTGCTGTGCAGTGTGTATATAAGTAGGTTTTTGTACTTACCAACAAGTAGTCCATTGCCATACCATCCATCCTGGAAGTGTTCATTGATTTTGCAGTGATTGAAGATGAAGGAGCATTGGACACTCCCAGGATATTTAGCCACGATGTTGGTGATCAATCCTTGGTGATCGACTATGGCCTGCACATTGATGGACTGTGTGTGCTTCCTGTTGCGGTAGAGGTGTTCAGTTGCAGCAGGTGGCACAAGGCGTACATGTGTGCAGTTGATTGCACCAAGGACGTGTGGGAAGCCACTAATGAGGTAGAACCCCTGTTTTGTTTCCTGCTGCTTCTGCAGTGTGTTAGGGAAGCAGATGTGGCGGGGTGTAAGTCCAATGATGGCATCCAGTACTTTGGGCAAAAAGGCAGAGAATGATGGTTATGCTATTCCGGCAACCAGGGCACCAGTTGTTTGAAAAGAGCTACTTGTCAGCATGTGAGGTACGGCAAGCAGCTTGGTTTCTGTTGGGATGGTGCGGGTGTCAGCAAAGTGGGTGCCAACTGCGGTTCAATGTTTCACAGCAGCTGCTGAATGGCCTGCCAATTCAACCTGTACCTCTGGGTGATGTCGTGTTCCTTGAGGCCATGAAGGGTTGTTCTGGGGTGGAATATCCTCTCCTGCCTTCTGCGCTGCCTTTGGGGTCCCTGCTGGTGTTGTTGTAGCTGCTGTTGTAGCTGCTGGGCTCTGCGTCTGCGTGCACGCTGGATAAGAATCACCTCCATGTCTCCCTTTTGCTGCTCTGCTGCTCTGCTGTTGCTTCTGTGTGTTCTGATTAAATACAGGTGTGTATGCCCCATTTTAACGCCTGCCCTGACCCAGGCGTTAAATTTTGATGCAAATCGGGCTGTGCGTCATTTTCCGGGTCCGCCTCCCGGCCGTGCGTCATTTTTGCCCAAAAGCATAAATACGACGCACGTCCGTTTAAGTCATTTTTTGGAGGGGAACGCCTACCTTGCCTATCATTAACGCAAGGCGGGTTGCGTATCCAAAAAATTACGCACATGGCGGAATTTTGTCATCCGTGGACTCAGGCGTCAAAGTTTGAATACGGGGCAACGTTTGCGCTGAATGTGCGTCAAAATTTTTGACGCACATTCAGCTCAGACGGAGTATAAATATGCCCCTTAATGCCTAGCACTCTGAAGTTAAGCCTGCCTGCTCGTGTCTAGCTACCTTGGGGGTGAGAGTGGGGTTAGCTCAGGGTGATTCTCTTTTACCCTGACTAGAGTGAGGGTCCTTGCTTGGACAGGGGGTAACCTGACTGCCAACCAAAGTCCCCATTTCTAGCAGTTTCTCTTTTATTTTTGCTTTTTGTTGCATGTGTTAGCCAGTTCCTACACATGCAAGTCCAAATTTGTGTTAGTGATTGGAATGGCCCAGCTCTGAAAACCTGAAATCTGAATTTGATTGTGAAACTGAATTTTTATTATTTAGTGATGTCACCATCATCTGCTTTTAATTCTAACATTAATGTTCATATTGTGTTGTTGTTAATTTACATTATTCTTTTGCAGTGTTTAACTGTATTGATGTTTAGTAGGTTAAATCTTTTCAGATGTTTTGGTCAGCCTATGGTTTTCATGCATGTTTATAACTTAGTTGTGCACACCATTTACATGACATTGATTTTGGGAATGTAATAAAGCTTTGAAATGTTATTCAGTTTGGAGTTTTGATTTAGTGTTTAAATTGTTTATGGCATTTAGTATTGTTTATGGTATAATGTTATTGATTTGTGATCTAATGATTCTGACTACTACACTCTTCACCAAGTCCAAAGATTCATTTGACCACAGTAGGTGAGAATAGTGATGGTGTCTCACCTGCACGCTGGTGGTTTGTGAACCGAAACCGGGAGAAGAAATTCATCCCGGGCCCGGTGCTCTTACATAGGCTTTGACTTATTCCTAGGCACTGAAACCCAGGGTGGCACAGTGTGGGAGGTGTCAGAGCCAGAGCTGCCGGGGTCATAAAGTTGCAGAATCATACCCACCATTTGGGGAAGGACGGAAGCTGTCCTGAGCAAGCCCAACATTGCCTTCCAAGATGCCTGAACTTGTGCAAGGTCAGCCGATGGAGTTGTAAAACCCAGTCTCTTCTTTTTAGAGAAATGTGGATAGGTGTTGAGACTTTGAATAATCTGATAAGTGTGGTTGTTTCCTTGAGGAAGAAGAGGATTGCTCCATCGTTTGGTACTTTTTGTGTTTTTATGGGAAAACCTTTCTGAAGATAATTTCCGAGCACAGGAAATTAGCCTGAAGATGAAGGGGATTGATTTGGGCAAAAATAGTTTAGCCTCCACTTGCATGATAGCTTTCAGGCACTTTAACGTTGACGCTCAAGAATCACTGGAGGCAGCATCTTGTTTTAAGCTCAAACAACACATGCAGATGTTATGTGGGTATGACAAGGGCATTTTCTTGCAGCATCCCTGACACGGTTTAACCTTTGAGATTTTTGGAGAAGATATTTTAACTAATCACCTGCACGATGCTGAGGAATTTAATTGGCGAAGCATTGAGAGAGAGCTGAAACCAGGACCAGATGCCACTGAACCAGTTGGTGCCTCATATATTTTTATATCTTCATGTCCGGGGATGGAGTCGTGGTAGAGGCTGCATAGCACCACCTGTCGCTGTTGCAGAGCTATTTGCTGGGGAAAAAGTGTTTCAGACTATTCTAACACCTGGAAGGTTAGTCATAAATTGAGACATCTGTGGAAAGATATACCCATCAAAAATACTTCTTATTCCCAAGCTCTTGCACTAGGCTTCCTTTCTCGTCTCCTTTTCTTTGTCTCTCTCACTGTTTTCGCTTTCTTAGATTTAACTCTGTATAAGTATCAGTTGGTCCTTGATTTTAGAGTTTCTGTGACAAAACCTTCATAGCATTCATTTTCCAATTTAAACTACGATGAAAAATTAAACTTAATCTCATTCTCTGATTACTGTTGTGTTGTTTTTTTACCATCATTTGCAAGTTACAGTAAACTACTGACAGTCGTTGGTGATTGTTCACTTGTGGTCTCACAGCCATTCGTCATGCCTCTCTCTGCCACATCTTTGAGCAACAGAAATCGAAACTCACTCTTTGACAAGACGTATCTGAGCCCAAATTAATACTTGCATCACCTTCCAATGTCCCTGTATTAATTTAAAACACATGACCTGGTGACGACAAGCCTATTTAGATTCCAAACTCTTCATCACAAAAGATAAAACATGGTGCTTGGATTTTGGTCCTCGTTATAAGAGGCTCTGGAATGCTACATCAGTAGTCTTCACGGTCAGAACTGTTAACAAGCAAGAGAACTCTAAATCCAAATTGTATTATGAGACTGCTCTGAGTTTGTCATTCAAGACAAGGGATTACAGTGGGATTTAGGTGCATAGGTTCCTGCCTGTTTTTCCCAATATTGGCCTGCTTACCCAAGGAATTTTCACGAGGTAGTTCCTGGTTAAATGTGCATGCTGTTCCTGCACAGCTCATAATCCTGACTAGCAAATACTGTTTCGATTATTGTCTAATGAAAGCTCAAGTGACAGAGAACAGGATGACTCATATTGTGGCCATATTGCAGTGGGTACAAGTGTGAAGGTGTGGCCTCCAGCAGCGTGTAAAATGTTAAAAGGTGCTCCGAATTGTAAAACTGAAATTTAAAACAAAGTATCAAAAGGTTGCAATTAAATTAATACAGAACAGACGTATATATACCCTAAGGTTGAATGATCACATACCTATCTAAGTAGGCAACATGTATACCCCTTCGAGTTGCTGGAAGAATAGGCTTTCTGTCAATAGCCATAAACTCAAAAACAGATGACTATATAACTGAAAAAATGTTTAGGGTATGTTTCCATCACCTATAAAATTGTGTTAATCTGTCAGGAACACTGCTGTGATCAGGACTAGTCCAACAAATAGGTAGATATTGTCCCCTGCAAGGACAAGGTATACTGGAGGATGCACTTACAAGACAATACAGGAAGGTTTGGAATGAGAAGGAAAAGGCAAAAGCTGTGAACTGAAACCTATTGAAGCAAACGAGGTAATGTCTTGAAAGACAACACAATATCGATAAGGCATATATTGAGCAAAAAACAATAAGAAGGCAATGTGACAGTACAAACAAAATAGCATAAATGATAGTTTGCCCGCGCCTTGGAAAGTGATCACTCTATGAGGGATTAAGATCATACAAACAGCAAGATGCAGTTAAACTCACAGAGTCTGGGAAGACACCCTGCAGCTCCAATGGAGGAAAAGCCCGGTGTGTGCCTCTGTGAAAGATACACCAACCCCTAGAATCTCTATGGGAACTTCCGTAATAATAAAAATCGGGATTTTAATTTTGAAACCACAACAGCGGACACAAGGAAATAGAACGACGAACACTGAAAACAGGAACTGGGCTTAGTAAAAGCTGAGTGCTGCACAACTCACTAGCCTGGTTGATGCCAGGTGCACTGATCGTAGTCTACAAATCCGTTGTGTTCCCATTTTCCTGAGCGTTACAGTTCTGCCTCTAACAATAGCGTTTTATTCAACAGTTTTGACAGTTCTGTTGTCTTTGCTCTAACAGCTCAAGTAAATATTGTCCAAAAGTAAGGTATTTCTGATTTGCTCATGTATTCTTTCCGTGATTTGACCTTTTGATGCAAACATTTTGTTGTTCACACTTACAGATAATGACATAAGTAAATTAACATAATGATATGAACTATGAACATGGTATTGTGGTTTATAAACTCATTTATGCGGTATGGGATGTTCGGATTGTACTGGAATTGACCAAGTGTACCCTCAGTGAAGATGCACATGTCGCAATTACATTTTAGGCACAAGTCGCAGTTACCACATCTGTGAACGCCCCAGCAGAACACTGCTCACCATTTTGTTTTTTATTGTCTCGGGTTGAAGAAAGCTATCAGATATTCTCTAAAATGTCTCCTCTTTAATATGGTATCATTGGTTTGTGTTGAAATTCCTCAAAGTAATATCTAGTGCTGATATTTTGCAAAGTTTTTGAAATATTGTGTAAATGATTTGGCCGTGCAATTATGTGATGTAATCATTGCTAGCCTGCTATAGTTATGTATCTGCCTGTATCAACGAATTAGAATAGGTTGGTTTGCAGTAGTGTTTACCAGCTATACGATGTCAAAAGGCATAGAGCGTTACATCAAGGAACTCGAAATTACGGTAATTATACTGCATAGTAAATGCCGCATTGTGAGGGTTGCTGTTTAGGTAGACAAAGATATTTGAATTTGTCTAGTCTATATAATAATTTCATTTATATATGTGACCTTGAAAAATATGTGTTCTCTAAAAGCTTCATTTCTGGGTTCTAGATATGCTGTGCCTCGAAATTTTCGTAGGAAAGAGTAATCTAGATCCCCAATCTAATCCCTATTTCTGCTTGCATCAGCATCTCTGTCAAATACTATGCAAGCTTACACTGATAGACACACAATTCCAATTCCAAATCTCTAGATGGTTATGGCTAGTCATTGTTAGAAAGAAACAAAGGCTCTCTCGTGGAGTAAAAATGGAATGTCAGGTTGGTTTGATAGAAACACTTGAAAGGTTACCATCAGCAAGAAGTCAGTCAGGGAAGATCAGAGGCATCCCGTACAGCAGTAAAAATATTATATCAGAATTAGTACTCTTCTTAAAGTGTTTGTCAATATGTTAATTTAAGGAAAGCTCCTCCTGAGGCTTACTGTGTTTCCAAAACATGAGGTAGTGAAGAGCAGCAAAATAACCGAGAGTCCATACCTCAGCAGCCTTTGCAAACAATGAGGTGTCCTGCACTGACAGGAAGGAAGCAGGGTAACGAAATCCAGACACAGAAAAGACAAAAGCCGAAGAGTTTAGTGAATACTACGCGGAACGGTCCTCCATGGGAACACAAAATAAGTGGAAAATCGTGTAGGTATTATAAAGCACTACAGCTGCCAATTCTTGAGCACGCTAAGTTTGTTGATGTTCTTGTTGTGTAGCCATTTTACCTATAGCTACATGCACGTTATTTTAGCATACTAGGCCTGCCGCTGTGCACTTTACCCTAGATATATTTTATTCAGCTTCATTTTATTATTGGTACAATAGCCACTTTTACGGTCTTGTTTTATTTTCTGTCTATCTGTTCTCAAACAAGACATTCTTGCTCAGTCTGTGCTTCTTGCAAGGCTGCAGCAAGATAGGTTGTCGGTGAACGTGGTATAAGTTTAGTCTCCGACATTCGTAGAAAACACACATCCTTTTGTAGGGACATTTTCTCAGAACATCAGCTGTTTATAAAAACACTTCCCTGTCCCTTACACGTTAGAGGGATATTCCAGTCAGAGAACCACAACTGTATGATGATTGCTGAATGCTTCACTACAGATGCTAATGCAGACTTCAGGCCTTTGTTCAGGTATGGGGGGGGATGTCTTTTTCAGGGGAACTGGCTGTGCTCTATATAGTCTAGATAGGAATTGGTCTATTGACTAGTGACAATATGGTAGCGTTATTCTTATGCTTCACTCTCCTTGTCACAATTTTAATACTGACATGCTGTGTCGTCCTGGTTATTGCGGCTTACACTTTGCTATCTAAGATGAAGTTGCTTCATTAAAATCTTTATTGAAACATACACGGCCACTGTTTGTCATTGTATATATAAGACTAATGTAACTGAGAGAAACGGAGGAGGCCTGAGTGACCAAGGCTTCCCCGAAAATCCAATTATGTTATGCGCTCAGCTGCCTAGTTATCCTTGCCCTTGGTTAAAGATGTTTATTATCGAAAAACACGGACAATTAGTAGGAAAGGATGAAGTCTCTAATTCACTTTCAATGAGACCATAAATCATTCACAGGAAAAAATTCACATATATGGTGTAAACAATAAACATTACAAACAAACATATTCGACATAAGACATAAATCAATAATTCAGCAGTCCTTGTAAATTATTGGTCCAACATTCCTCTCCTCCTTTATTTTCCATGAAACCAAGCGGTACTCAATTAAAAACTAAACCGAGAATCCGCATTAGAAAGATGGTTGTTTACTCAGGCCCAATCCTAAAACGTCTTTACTTGTGACCCAGCTCAGGGAAAAACAAGAGGCTGCATTAAAGATTCCTTAAATGGTAACTTCAATTTTCAATACAACCTCTCCATATGTAACTAGTCGACGCGTTTCGGGCCCTTTCCAAATCTGGGCCTCTTCAGAACTACTGGAGAGATCCAAACCTAACAATTAAAATCCACAATATTACTAAATAACTACCTAGTCCAAGTCAATAAAGATTACCCTTCACCATAAAGTGCATAAGAAACACAAATCTAGTGGTGCTGTTAAAAAATAACTGCATGCTCTATGACAAATAATACATGGGTAGGTTAGAAATAGACCAGCATTGTTATAAGAAGTCTGTGTGCCCTCTCTATTGCGCATACCAACCATGTGGGTTATAGATAAGCAATATGAGGAACCCACTTTCAAAGTGTCAGGTGAGCATTCCATGTTTCATATTATACTCACCCTAGAAACCGGGGATGCTTATTTGTATCCCGTTCAAAATGCAGAGCATTCCTGTCCGGTGGCTGCCTAAAAAAGAAACTACCTATAGAAAAATATCTCTATAGAGGAATATCTCTATAAAAGAATGGCCGTAATTACGTTGTTTTGCAAAACATCGAGGCCTTATTGAAAGGCTCATTTGCCTTCTTTCCTACTTACTTTAAGGGAGAATAGCATTGCTGTTTTTCGGAAATTATTTTCTGCCGTCCCAGTACTCCGTCTCCTCGTGTTACCGGGGGAACTGCAAAACACAGAAGTGTAAAGGTTTTACTGCTTCTGTGTCGGCCATCTTTATAGGATAATACGGTCTGCACGCGGTGGCTATCTTAAGGTGGAGGACATAGAATGTGTCTAATGGGGCCCATTACTAGGAATTCATTATCCTGCTTAGATTGACCATGTGTTGGTGATTACTACATAACTAATGAGGAAACCAGAGCTCGAAGAGAGTACAAAAACAGTAACAGATTATTGTGTATTCTCAAAACCTCCCTCCCTGTATTCTTTCATTCTCACATTAAAGTAGGTATGGAAGATCATCGATAAATATTGCCTACTTAAGAAAAGACATAAGTACCACTCAATAAATTACACTTAAAACAAGGGGTATAATGTTACAAGAAAAATGTTCACAGAGTCCAGTGTCTAAGCCATTTATATAAGGGCCTCTGTTGATCATTTATATATGAGACTAAGGTAACTGAGAGAAACGGATGAGACTTGAGTGACCATGGCTTCCCTGAGAAACCAATTATGTCATGCGCTCGGTTGCCCAGTCATCCCTGCCCTCAGGTAGAGTTGAGGCACTGCTAGTTAGCAAGAGCAAAACCCGGATTGGAGCGACAGGTGTCACCTGCAGTGGGTCAGACTTAGTCTACCACACCGCGGGCGATTTTGCTGCTCAAAATCCAGTAGTCACATTAGAATAATGAGAGCCTACGCAACATTCTTAAATGTCCCCCAGAAGGAGTTCTGCCAGATAGACCTTTGCACACTGACATCTATGCCCAACCAACAAGTATTGCTCAAACATCGGTGTCATGACAGCATACCCATGCAGCAGAAATGTGACTATATCTGATACCTTCATCTATGAGCACATTGTTGTTCAAGATGAATGTAATAATTTCTATTAGTGTTTGTGTCTGTTCAAAGAAGTGGCTTTTCTTGTATAAAGATAGTGCTCTATTTCATTCAAGCCTATTTTGGTAGGGATTCATATAAAATGGAAACAAGCATCTAGGGTAACTAACAGCATTTCTGGTGCATTTGTTAATAATATGGTTGGCATTTTCAATGTAACATGGTAACATAATTGCTATAGATTTAAGAAAATCGTCTACAGATTCTGATATTTTTTCTCTTAGTGAATTGAGTCCAGATATTATTGGTTCACTGGTGGAAATCATCTTGGTTTCTGTGATTTAGGAAGTATGAATATGTAAGGATATATGGGCAAAGTGACCATTATATATAATCCCTGCTCACTGATATACCTCCATGAAAAAGTGTTGTCCAAATATTTTCATTTTTGATTTGTGTTTTTGGATCCTTAAAGAAGTAATTTAGCTTGGGTAGACATTGCTGATCCTGGCTGAATTTTTCTGGACGACATTCTAAAAAATGTCAGATGTGTTGGAGTGATGATGTAATATTTCAGGAACAAGGAGACCTTTATACTTCATTTTGGTGTTAAAACGCAGGTTTTGGGGGTCAAATAGTCTTACAGAGACAGAAATCAACTCCTCAGAGCTACCCTTCTGCTATTTTCCAAAATGGCTGCAATAATACAGGAAGAAGAGACATGTATAGAAATGAAACAAATGATAATGGTTTTTAATCCTTTTTTGTATACCCCAAACAATGTTTATGATCTGAATAAGAAAATAAGAAAATAAATTAATGTTTATCACTCCTGTTTTAGGCACATTTTCATAGTTCACATAATTTATTTGTTTCGGCAATCACTTGTGGTACATTTGCAGAATATTAAACATGTGAGAAGGGCATATCGACAGGGTCATCTTTTGTAGCACAGGTTTTGAAAGTGCATGTATGTGTAAGTTCTGTGGGTAGAGACTTTGGAAATTTCACAGGTTTTAGCACCCCACCAATATCGTCCCAACCAAATTCACATGGATCTTTCTCTACATGTGCATAATCCAAAACATTTACACACTTTCTGTTCGAGTAGAACACTCTTTACATGCACAGAATTTGATATCTTGGAAGGTCACTTAATGGGACTGGCCTCTTGAACTCACTGTACCGAATATCACCAAATGTGTGACAGTCAAAACTCATTTTTCACACATGCACAAGGTATTTTTTTACATCTTTTAAGGCACATTGTCCTTCTCTCTCAGCAAATCCTTTTAGAAACTTCACATGTTCAGCAGTTAAAGCTCCAAGCATTGTTTCAATTTTGCTCATAGTGTCATCACCCATATAAATATGTGCCTTAATACGAACACTGGGCATCTCTGGGTCAAGTTTCATATGCAGAATTTCAAGCAGGATTAAGTGCCTTTTTTCGACTGTTCCCAAACATATCCATAACTCTTACAATTCTTGACTCATGGACATTGCAACTAATCTAAGTAGCACAATAATAACATCTGTGTCATTTAACAGTACACTGACTCAACTCGAACCATTTCAAATGGCCTACTCAACATGTGACACAACACACAGGTCAGCTTCAGCCAATTTGTTGTTATGTTCTTGAACAATATGGCCCGTACCTTTTGAATGTATCTCTACAGGCACCAACTCCGCACTAACAATCATTCCACTTGCAATAATTGGAACTTCAGTGTTCACTGAAGAATTAGCAATGTTTTGGCAAGTTTACATCTCCAAGTTCATCTTGTTTGATGTTGATGACCAGAATTTATCAAGTTGCATAGGTATAGGTGTCAAATTTTTGATGCAGGCAACGTCAATTGTTCCACTTGTAGACATTTGTCTGATTCGCTCACATTCTTTGACAGATAGTTCAAGATAACTGTCAAAGACAATGTGCAGTTCTCTCAAGGTGCACACTGACTTTGATGTCTGTAGAACAGTCTGAAAGACCTCTCTGAAGTTTTGCATGGGTAAAATCTTGATCATTCGCAATTCTGACATATGGTCCACATCAACAGCAGTTTTCAGTGTAGGCACCTTTTTGAATTGAAATTCTTCAGCTAAAGGTTTTTTTCCGAGCTCTTGTACAAGTTTGTGCTTCAAATCAAATCAAATCAAATCAAATCAAATCATTAACATTTATAAAGCGCGCTACTCACCCGTGCGGGTCTCAAGGCGCTAGGGGAAAAGGGGGGGTTATCGCTGCTCGAACAGCCAGGTCTTTAGGAGTCTCCGGAAAGCGGAGTGGTCCTGGGTGGTCCTGAGGCTGGTGGGGAGGGAGTTCCAGGTCTTGGCCGCCAGGAAGGAGAAAGATCTCCCACCCGCCGTGGAGCGGCGGATGCGAGGGACAGCAGCGAGTGCGAGGCCAGAGGAGCGGAGGGGGCGGGTGGGGACGTAGAAGCTGAGGCGTCTGTTGAGGTATTCCGGTCCCTTGTCGTGGAGGGCTTTGTGTGCGTGGGTGAGAAGTCGGAAGGTGATCCTTTTGCTGACTGGGAGCCAGTGCAGGTGTCTCAGGTGTGCGGAGATGTGGCTGCTGCGGGGTATGTCGAGGATGAGGCGGGCCGAGGCGTTTTGAATGCGTTGCAGGCGATTTTGGAGTTTGGCTGTGGTCCCGGCGTAGAGGGTGTTGCCGTAGTCCAGGCGGCTCGTGACGAGGGCGTGGGTCACGGTTTTTCTGGTGTCGGCGGGGATCCAGCGGAAGATCTTGCGGAGCATGCGGAGGGTGAGGAAGCAGGCGGAGGACACGGCGTTGACTTGCTTGGTCATGGTGAGAAGAGGGTCCAAGATGAAGCCGAGGTTGCGGGCGTGGTCTGTGGGGGTCGGTGCGGTGCCGAGGGCTGTGGGCCACCAGGAGTCGTCCAAGGCGGACGGGGTGTTGCCGAGGATAAGGACTTCCGTTTTTTCAGAGTTCAGCTTTAGGCGGCTGAGCCTCATCCAATCTGCGACGTCCTTCATACCCTCTTGTAGGTTGGTCTTGGCGCTGGCGGGGTCCTTGGTGAGGGAGAGTATAAGTTGCGTGTCGTCAGCGTAGGAGGTGATGATGATGTCGTGCTTGCGTACGATGTTGGCGAGGGGGCTCATGTAGACATTGAAGAGTGTCGGGCTGAGTGATGAGCCTTGGGGTACGCCGCAGATGATCTCGGTGGGTTCTGAGCGAAACGGAGGGAGGTAAACTCTTTGGGAGCGGTTTGAGAGGAAGGAGGCGATCCAGTCCAGGGCCTGGCCTTGGATTCCGGTGGAGCGGAGGCGGGTGATTAGGGTGCGGTGACAGACGGTGTCAAAGGCAGCCGAGAGGTCGAGCAGAATGAGGGCGACTGTTTCACCGTTGTCCATCAGGGTTCTGATGTCGTCAGTGACTGAGATGAGGGCGGTTTCAGTGCTGTGGTTGGTTCGGAATCCGGTTTGTGAGGGGTCGAGCAGGTTGTTGTCTTCCAGGAAGGTGGTCAGCTGTTTGTTGACGGTCTTCTCTATTACTTTGGCTGGGAAAGGCAGAAGAGAGATGGGGCGGAAGTTTTTCAGGTCGCTCGGGTCAGCCGTAGGTTTCTTTAGTAGGGCGTTGACTTCGGCGTGTTTCCAGCATTCAGGGAAGGTAGCAGAAGAAAAAGAAGAGTTGATGACGGTCTGGAGGTGCGGGGCGATGATGTCGTCGGCTTTGTTAAAGATGAAGTGCGGGCAGGGGTCCGAAGGGGCGCCGGAGTGGATAGAGTTCATGATGGATTTGGTTTCTTCCGTGTTGATGTGGGACCAGTTGTTGAGGGTGATGGCCGTAGATGCCGGTTCGGTGGTGTTTGGTTGGGTCTGGTGTCCGAAGCTGTCGTGGAGGTCGCTAATCTTGCGATGGAAGAAAGTGGCGAGGGATTCGCACAGATCCTGTGAGGGTGTGACGGCATTGGCGTTGGCGCTGGGGTTGGAGAACTCCTTGACGATGCTGAAGAGTTCTCTGCTGTTGTGTCTGTTTTTGTCCAGTCTGTCGGTGAAAAAGTTCCTTTTGGCGGTGCGGATCAGGTGGTGGTGTTCGCGGGTAGCGTTCTTGAGGGCGGTCATGTTGTCAGCGGTGCGGTCCTTGCGCCAGGCTTTCTCAAGGGCGCGACAAGTTTTCTTTGATTCTTTGAGGGTGTCAGAGAACCAGAGAGGTTTTTTGGTGTTGGTCTGTCGATGCGTGCGTTTGAGGGGAGCAAGGATGTCTGCGCAGTTGGAGATCCAGTTTGTGAGGTTGAGGGCTGCGTCGTTGGGGTCGGTGGTGAGGGTGGGTTGGTTGGCGGCGAGTGCGGAGAAGAGTTGCTCTTCGGGGATCTTGTTCCACTGTCAACGAGGGATGGGTTGGGTGCGGAGGTGGCGGGTCTCGCGTCGGAATGTGAAGTGGACGCAGCTGTGGTCGGTCCAGTGTAGGGCGGAGGCGTGGCTGAAGAAGACGTGTTTGCTGGCGGAGAAGATGGGGTCAAGCGTGTGTCCGCGATGTGGGTGGCGGTGTTCACCAGTTGTTTGAGGCCGAGGTTGGCGAGGTTGTCGAGCAGGGTGGTGGTGTTGGGGTCGTTGTTTTGTTCCAGATGGAAGTTGAGGTCACCTAGGAGGATGTAGTCCGGCGAGGCGAGAGCGTGCGGGGAGATGAAGTCGGTGATGGCGTCGCTGAAAGGGGCGCGTGGCCCGGGAGGACGGTAGATGAGGGATCCTCTGAGGGTGGTCCTCGGATCGGTGCGAATCTGAAAATGCAGGTGTTCAGCGGCGAGAGGGGTGTCTTCGGTGGAGGTGGTGACGCTGATGGAGTCTTTGAAGACGATGGCGATACCTCCTCCTACCTGGTTGGTGCGGTCTTTTCTGGAGATCTTGTAGCCTTCGGGGATGGCAGTGGCGATGTCAGGGGCCGAGGAGGCATTCATCCAGGTCTCCGTGATGAAGGCGACGTCCGGTGCTATGGAGTCCAGGAGGTCCCAGAGTTCAACGGCGTGTTTGTGGACGGACCGAGCGTTGACTAGGATGCACTTGAGGTGGTTGATGGCGCGTGGGCTGGTGGTCATGGTTGTTGCGTGGTGGAAGGTGCGTTTGCAAGAGTTGCAGGCGAAGGGTCCATGGGTGCGTTTGGTGTGAGCTTGGAAGCAAGTGTTGGAGCGTCCTGGGTTGAGGGCATGGAGGGTGGTGGGGTCGTAGCGGGTCAGCGGGGCTTGGGAGAGCTGGGGACCAGGGGTCGTGGCGCTGGGCGCGGGACAGGCGCGGACGGCCGCCATATGAGGTAGGAGGGAGGGAGGGGTCAGGTGGGGGCGAATGGGAGCTGGGGGGCGGGGGCGTGCAGGAGGCCGCGGCGGGAAAGCGCGAGGGAGGGGGGGGACAGGTAGAGTGAGAAGAGCTGGGGGAGGGGGGTATAAGGGTGGAGGGGGGTGAGTGTTAGGAGGTTTAGGAGATAGGGGAGAAAGATAGGAGTAGGGTTGAGAAGATAGGGGGGGGGTTGTAGAGATGGGTGAGAGGTAGAGTGAGAGGATAGGAAGAATAGTAATAGAGGGGGTGAGGGAGGGGGGGAGAGATAGAGAAATAGATAGAGAAAATAGATAGGGAAATCGATAGATAGGGAAATAGATAGAGAGATAGGAAGATAGGAGGAGGTGGAGAGTGAGGGAGTTAGATAGTGGGATAGAGAGATAGAGAGATAGAGAGATAGGTAGATAGGAGGAGTGGGGGAGGTAGATAGTGAACGGGTTAGATAGGGGAGATAGAGAGGGGGATGCGAGTGGGGGAGGGGGATGAGGCAGGAGCAGGAGGGCAGGCGCGGGGAGAAGAAGACGGAGGAGGCAGAAGAGCCGAAGTCAGAAGACAAGAAGAACAGAAGACAAGAAGACAAGAAGAACAGAAGACAAGAAGAACAGAAGAACAGAAGAACAGAAGACCGGAAGGAGAGAAGAAAGGAAGATCAGAAGACCGGAAGGAGAGAAGAAAGGAAGACTGGAAGAACACAGAAGAACACAGAAGAACACAGAAGAACACAGAAGAAGATACAGAAGAAGATACAGAAGAAGATACAGAAAACGAAGAACAGAGGGCAGAAGACCACAGAAGAAGATGAGGAAGAAGAGAAGTAGAGTGAAGACGGGGGAAAGAAGAGTACAGAAGAAGATTACAGACGAGGAGCGAGGAGGAAGAACAGAAGAAAAGAAGAAAAGAAGCAGGAGCAGGAGAGAGGGTGAGTAGCGCAGGGCAGAGCGAGGGGCTGGGAGGTGGGGGGTACTTACTGTGAGGTGGGTCTCAGGAACTCAGGAACCTGGAGGAGCTGCAGCAGCAGGGGGAGCGACCTACCCTTGCTTCACTGGTTTGGTTGCAGCATCACCATCAAATAAAGTGTTTGTTGTAAGAAAATCATGCAACAGAATATCCTTGATGAATTCAGCCCTTTTCTCTGTACGTTGTCTTTTTGCAACCTGTTTTGTAGTGGCTGGTTGGACAAAACTCTTACTATGGCAATTAAAGTGTGGAAGTTTAGGTTTAGTGACTATGTCAAACAGCTTTTTCTCCTGCAATACAAATCTCTCCTGCTTCTGTTATGTGTTTTTGTTTCGATCCATGTTCCAGGACATCTAGTAGAGTTGTCTTTATATCGTTATCCACATATTGTTTGGTCACGAAGTTGTGTAGTCAAACAGTCATTTCAAAGGGGTTTCCTTGCTGCTGCATGACATGAAAAAGGCTGTCAACATGTTTATTAAAACTTTCCCCTCTCTGTCCCACAAGTTCATGGTGAGGAACAGTTTCATGATGGTCCCTTAATTTTGAATTTGTTATCTCTCTGAAAACATTGCAAATAGAAAGGAATTTGTGGTAATCTAGAAGCCATTCAGCAACAAAAATGCTGTGCTCACGCACAATCACTACATTTTCCCAATTTTTCAAACATAATCACTGTATGAAAAGCAACAGTAAATACATATCTGAGACAACATTAGAGGAAGAGCACACTACCACCCACTTCACCTTCCTGAAATTGTTTGTTACTTCTAGCTGCTCATCATATCTTTCGGAGCCCAGGAGCACGACAAGGGAAATCAGCTGTTTCATTCTGAGTACCAAAGGGTTGCTGTCACTCTCCTCACGCTCTATCACTAGCATGTCATCAATTTAGCTCCAGAATCTCACATCCAAGAATCAATAAATCTAGAGTATGTCCCTCTTCTAAAAGTGGGAGCACGAATAGTATTGGAGGGTGAACAACCATTACAAGATCAAAGGCAGTATGCTAGAGTAACATCAACCACTTCAAGAGAAGCTTCCTTCTCGCTGGTAAGAATAATTTGGGATTTCCCCATGTTTGATCTTCCATACTTGATGGATCGTGAATAATATCATTGGCTTCAAAGATAAGATTAAAATCTTTGGCCACAGTGACTCCAAACGGGATGCCCAGCAAATAAGGGGGCAGTGATTCTTGACAATGTACACTGCTCCTGTTATAGATATTTAGCAACAGGAAAGGTTAAGTCTTAGAAGGGGAGAAAATTAACCCTTGAATGTCTGGGGAACTCAAATGAAGTTCAGTTACAGAATAGGATAAAAAAGTGCACACCCAAGTGAGCAGCCTACCTGACCCCAACCAGGACCATCAAGCTTGTGGTAAATACCAGTGCTATTCCAACTAAGAATAGCTAACTGGTGAGAGGATGGATTGTTGCATGGAGGGGCCACTGTCTACAGGATCTAGGGGTGACTTAGCACAGACTGGTTCCCCACTCAACACCTGGGGTTAGGGGATAGTATCTGATAGGCATGCATTGTCAGGAAAGATTCTAATCTCACAGTCATAGGCCAACAAAGATTGTTTACCTTTGAACAACAGGTCCACAGGAATTGGCACTTGGTGCCTCAAGGTGAGAGTGTTTGTTCTGCAAACCAAGATAGGCTTAGAAGTTACAGGGTTGGCATCTGTATAGTCAGTCCACCTGGGTAAGAGTAGAAGTTTCCACAAAGGCAGGAGGAGACAAAAACGAACTAGCTGGATCATTTATAAAGCCTACTAGTCTTGATAAAGTTTTAGAGGCATGGGCCTGGGCCCTGGTTTCAAGTGGCAGTAGAAGAAACCCAATAAAAGGTGCAGAATGTCAGAATGTGGCTCCCCATGTTGAGAACAATTAACCAGTAGATTTTGCACAATATTGGGAGACCTGAAAATAACAATAGCACAATCTCCTTCAAAGGTTTTTACCAACTGTGGAAACCCATTCCACCCTTCTCACTATAAGTATATTTGAAGCATCTAGATAAGATAGGCCGGCAAAAGCATGCATCCAATGTAGGACCTTGTTCTCAAGTTGTGAAAATGACTCAAGCAAATCTGCAGGTAGGCAGGGCACTTTAGACAAAATAATCACATACTGGCATGCATAGGGCCAAAATGACTGACATAAGATTTCATTTAGTGACCGGTGCGGCCACCATCACCTGGAATGCCCCCAAAGACCCAACATGTTTCCTTCCCCTTTTCCCCCACCCAGTAAAACAGGTTCAGCTCTCATCCGGTTCATGAGAGGTTCGCAAGAGGCCATTTTAGATTGATTTGCAGGCATACCTTTCAAGAGACAATATCCCACTGCCACACCAACAATTGTATAGTGGGCAGTATAGTAAAGGAAGTGGCCCTGGAATAGGGGGTAGCAGGTAACACCACAGTCTGCTGCTGGGCAGGTGGGGGTAAGTTCAACTTGTGCAGCTGAGCTTTAATTTTGCCCAACCAATCATAGATTGGGGCTAATTTACCCTCTAGGGTCTCCAGAAGTTAATTTCATAGACCCTTGATTGTGTCCGCTTTTTTCTCTTTTTCCAACACCTCACAGTCCCTATGTTGGCAATGAGGAGTACAGCATAGCTGCTTGGATTTATCTCCCACTTCAGTTCTCCTCTTTATTCCCAATGGGCCCTTAAGGGAAGTGCTAAATAGTTGAGGTTGAGACTTCTTAGCATCAAGAAAAAAGTACTAGGAGGGGGACTTAACGGACTTGCCCACCAGATCAGATCAGCTGTAGCTCTTATATTGGCAAATGGAGACACAGGTGGAGCAGGAGGTGCAAGAGGAGATATAGGGGAAGTGGATGAGAGGAACAAGCAACCTTCTGCCGGGGCGATTTCTTTATTTATGACTCTTATTTCCCTCTGGAGGAACCTATTCAGAGAGGTACCAGTCATGGCTTTGGGGCGACTTGCTGAGGGCTATGTTTTCCAATTTTGAGGACAAGACAAACTTCTGAACAGAAGAAAAACAAACAGAAACTGCTTAGTGCCAAGTGAAAGAGGGGTAGCCCATCCTAGTCTCATCCAGGTGATGATGGGTGAAGACGGGCCCGATCTTGGTTCGGTGTTCCCCTGAACCATGGCCAGGTGCGTCCCACACAGCAGCAGTCTTCTTGCACTGTGTAGTGCTTGCAAATAATTCCGGCACCTCAACTCACATCAGAAGGGGTCGTGGGCAATGTAGTGCTCCCAGGCAGGGATCCTGTATGCGCATCCCACACAGCAGCAGTCTCCTCATGATTTGTAGCACTTTCAAATAATGTCTACACCTCCACTCACAGCAGCAGTGTTTGTGGGCGATATGGTACCCCAGGCAGGAATCTTCTAAGCATGTCACACACAGCTGCAGTCTCCTCATGTTTTGTGCTGCTTTCAAACAAAATGGCTCATAATGATTGCGAATTGGCGTAGGGCTGCACCGTAAGTCTTCTTGCTGTGCCGCCCTAGGTGGAAGGGCAGGAATGCACCGTATTTATGAAATATGGAGCATTTCTGTCCTTTCCCCCTCTGCTGGTGAACAATTGGCTGCCTACTGTCAACACAGGCACCCTTGCACCATGATGCAAGGGTACATGCATTGTATGCATGACTGTTGTTGCGCAAGCAGGGACATCTCCCTGCACAAAAACAATCCTGAGAGGTGCTTTCCTCTTTTCACGTGTGCTGCAGAATTCAACACACATCGAAAGAGGAAAAAAGGGAGAAATTAAAATATTTCTCCTTGTTACGCTTGCCCTAGGGAGGTGTAAGGTTTTGGTGCTGCACCAAATTTACGTGATTATGTAAATCTGGGGAAGTGTCAAAATCCATGAGTGTTGCATGGGAAAACCCACTGCAATGCTCATGGAACACCTCCCTGGTGCAGAGTAAGGCAATGTAGTGACTTGCGCTGCTTTTTCTTACTCGATATCCATGAGGCTTTGCGTGGCCTCCTAGATGTGGTTAAGAGGCTTGGGCTGACAGAGTATTAAAAAAAATTATGCTCCTGGGGTACAAGCCTCTCCTAAATATACCCCAAAGTTCCTGCCTCCACTCACAGCAGAAGGGTTTGTGGGCAATGTAGTGCCATCAAGCAGGGATCCTCTATGGGTGAATAGTGATTCTGTGACTAGATTGGACCAATTGGGCTAGCTTCAATTCATTTCTGTCCAACATCGTGAATGCTGGTTGTTTTCTTAACTGCTTTTTATGAATGCACACATTTTCCATTGCTTTTCACCTCGCACTGTGTGATCACATTTGGCATCTAGCAGCATTTCTGCACATCTCAGTTGTTTTGTGCCAGCATTTGTTTGTTAAATTTAAAATAATATTGAATGTACTGGGAGAATTGTCACTTTTACAAATATTGGCTTGAATTTTTCTAGAATACTTATTTTGGAATGATGTCACAGTGAGCCATTGTCATGTGTTTTAACCCCTACAGTGCGGGTGACGGCCGACGCTCACACTACCTCCCTGGTGCGGGTCAAGACCAGTGGCCGACACCAGGGAGGGGATTAAAATGCACCCCCCACCCGCCCCTTTGTGACATTGCGTTGACGTCAATGTTTTGTTTTCCCTATCCGAGCAGGAAGTGGCCTTGCGGCTGCTTCCTGCTCCAATGGCCCAAACGGCCTTCCCAACATTCAGGAAGGCCTCATTTGAAAAGGGAGACTCTCCCCTTTCACAGGAGGCCTTCCTGAACAGGTTTCCTGCCCATGGATCCCAGCACAGCTGCGATCGAGGTCCAGGAAACAGCACTAGACACCAGGGAATTCCCTGTGGGGCAATAATTTTTTTAGTAGTTGTATGGTTTCCCTGGAGGCCATTATGGCCCCCAAGGAAAACAAACAACTACTTTAAAAATATATAGATCTACGTATATATAGATCTATATCTATATATATATATATAGATCTATCTATCTACGTAGATAGATATATCTGTCTACATAGATAGCTATATCTATATAGATAGATATAGATCTATATATATATATTTATATATATATATATATATATATATATATATATATATATATATAGATCACTTTTGCACTTTTGTCAATGCTGCGATCGCCCCCCAGAAAAACTGAACCCACATATAAAAGTGATATATATATATATATATATATATATATATATAGATATATATATATATATAGATATAGATATAGATATAGATATATATACATATTAGTATAGAAAATATTCACCGCACTCCAGGAGGTTTTTGAACACTCTATTTTATTATATCAGCAACCACCATGGTGTTCAAAAACCTCCTGGAGTGCGGTGAATATTTTCGATACTAATGTAAACAGAGGATGGTCTCCTTCGTCATCGCCACCAGCAGTATATATATATATATATATATATATATATACACACACACATATATATATACATATATACATAAACATATATATATATATTTGGCACCAGTTGTCTTGCGGTTGCAGCTTGTGTCTTCAAACCAATGCACAATATTCAACTGACGCATTTCAACTGTAGGTTTTAGAGAGTAATAAAAAAGTCAAGTAAGTCTTGTGATTATGTTTCTGCTACAAAATGATCAGACTTTTGTCTAGAGGCAGTTTTGATGCCATAAAGTAGCGCACAAGGTTTATATGCCTACTGCAAATCTGTATTTTTATGTAAATAGCTGAGTACATTTGTAAAGTCAGCCATTACCTGCGCTATAATACAAATGAAATGTATTTGCTGTGGGGTGGATATGGAGAGATGAAGGGCACCTTTGCTGGGTGGTAGTGAGGGAAAACGAGGAGGAGGACATGGGAGTGGGAGCACCAATAATGATTGTTGGACTGGGCGCTACAGGTGCTAAAGACTGTGACGATTGTTATGTGACAAGGTGTTTTTTGAGTGTCTTGAAAGAACGTGCTGACATCACACACATACACACACACACCAGCAATTTTGTGACTATCTACGTAGGCTGGTGTTTTAGAGCAACAGTTAGTCAGTAGCAGAGATGGCATCTTGTTGGATGACTGCTGCTCAAGCCCTTACTCGGGTTATAGAGGACAGCTCTGGTATAGGATCAGAGACTGAGACAGCAGATACTGAGACAGCATCTGAGGGATAAGCAATGGCGCAGACTCTGGAAGTGATTTTTCAGTCTGAGGAGTCCCATTCGATAACTCCTCTTCCAGTAATTATGAGGGAGCTGATGAGGACAGTCCTGCTGTCCCTTCGGGAGCACAGTCTGTGCAACAGGACAATAGCGGGTTATCCCAACTCAGAGAGCAGGTGCATGCGGCTGCAAGCACAGAGAGAGAGAGTGCTCTCTTGGTAGCTCCCCAATTTAGTTCAGCCCCAAATTCCACCGCCCAAATCGTATTGTGGAGACATCGAAATTATCTATCACAGAACAAACTGATTTTGTAAGGCAGGCACCTGTGTTTTTGGTCCTGGGCTCGGCGGCCATATAGGGAAACATACTAAACCCGGACATTTCTGAAAACTAGACATCTGGGGGAGTGTGACTTGTGTGGATTACCCAAAGTTTTCTTATGCAGAATACCCTGCAAAGGTGAAATGCTGAATACAAACTCTATTTTTCTTGCTTTTCTGTCACACAAACTACAGGAATATGCTGGGATCCACAGAATTCCTACCATCCATTGTTTCCCCACCTGTCCTGATAAAAACACTACCCTACTTGAGTGCTTGTACTTAGTTCCTGCGTCAGGAATTGATCACCCCAGTGGCAGGTGATTGTTGAGCTGTAAACGAAGTTAACGGAGCCTGAATAAATGAATTTTGTGAAATAAGAGATCCCGGATTGCGGTCGTTCGTGAAGTATTTCATGAATGTTGTTGAGATATATATATATATATATATATATATATATATATATATACATATATACATACATACATACATACATATATATATTTGCCACCAGTTATCTTGCGGTTGCAGCTTGTGTCTTCAAACCAATGCACATAATTCAACTGATGCATTTCAACTGTAGGTTTTAGAGAGTAATAAAAAAGTCAAGTAAGTCTTGTGATTATGTTTCTGCTACAAAATGATCAGACTTTTGTCTAGTGGCAGTTTTGGTGCCATAAAGTAGCGCAGAAGGTTTATATGCCTACTGCAAATCTGTATTTTTATGTAAATAGCTGAGTACATTTGTAAAGTCAGCCATTACCTGCGCTATAATACAAATGAAATGTATTTGCTGTGGGGTGGATATGGAGAGATGAAGGGCACCTTTGCTGGGTGGTAGTGAGGGAAAACGAGGAGGAGGACATGGGAGTGGGAGCACCAATAATGATTGTTGGACTGGGCGCTACAGGTGTTAAAGACTGTGATGATTGTTATGTGACAAGGTGTTTTTTGAGTGTCTTGAAAGAACGTGCTGACATCACACACATACACACACACACCAGCAATTTTGTGACTATCTACGTAGGCTAGTGTTTTAGAGCAACAGTTAGTCAGTAGCAGAGATGGCATTTCGTTGGATGACTGCTGCTCCAGCCCTTACTCGGGTTATAGAGGACAGCTCTGGCATAGGATCAGAGGCTGAGACAGCAGATACTGAGACAGCATCTGAGGGATAGGACAATGGCGCAGACTCTGGGAGTGATTTTTCAGTCTGAGGAGTCCCATTCGATAACTCCTCTTCCAGTAATTATGAGGGAGCTGATGAGGACAGTCCTGCTGTCCCTTCGGGAGCACAGTCTGTGCAACAGGACAATAGTGGGTTATCCCAACTCAGAGAGCAGGTGCATGCGGCGGCAAGCACAGAGAGAGAGAGTGCTCTCTTGGTAGCTCCCCAATTTAGTTCAGCCACAAAATTCCACCACCCAAATCGTATTGTGGAGACATCGAAATTATCTATCACAGAACAAACTGATTTTGTAAGGCAGGCACCTGTGTTTTTGGTCCTGGGCTCGGCGGCCATATAGGGAAACATACTAAACCCAGACATTTCTGAAAACTAGACATCCGGGGGAGTGTGACTTGTGTGGATTACCCAAACTTTTCTTATGCAGAATACCCTGTAAAGCTGAAATGCTGAACACAAACTCTATTTTTCTTGCTTTTCTGTCACACAAACTACAGGAATATCCTGGGATCCACAGAATTCCTACCACCCATTGTTTCCCCACCTGTCCTGATAAAAACACTACCCCACTTGAGTGCTTGTACCTATTTCCTGCGTCAGGAATTGATCACCCCAGTGTCAACAGTTGCCCTCATGGAAAGACCAACATTGACCGTTGTGTGATCTATTCCTGTCGCAGGCACTAGGCTTACCCACACAAGTGAGGTACCATTTGTATCGGGAGACTTGGGGGAATGCTGGGTGGAAGGAAATTCGTGGCTCCTCTCAGATTCCAGGACTTTCTATCACTGAAATGTGAGAAAAAGTGTTTTTTTGCCAAATATTCAAGTTTGCAAAGGAGTCTGGGTAACAGAACCTGGTGAGAGCCCCACAAGTCACCCCATCTTGGATTCCCCTAAGTGTCCAGCCCAGTTTTAAAAAATGCACAGGTTTGGTAGGTTTCTCTAGGTATCGGCTGAGCTAGAAGCCAAAATCGACAACTAAGCACTTTGCAAAAAACAGGTCTGTTTTCTTTGGGAAAATGTGATGTGTCCACATTGTGTTTTGGGGCATTTCCTATCATGGGAGCTAGGGCTACTCACACAAGGGAGCTACCATTTTTATCAGGAAACTTGAGGAAACGCTTGGTGGAAGGAAATCTGTGGTTCCTCTCAGGTTCCAGAACTTTCTGTCACCAAAATGTGAGGGAAAAGTGATTATTTGGCCAGATTTTGAGGTTTGCAAAGGATTCTGGGTACCAGAACCTGGTGAGAGCCCCACAAGTCACCCCATCCTGGAGTTTAGTTTTCGAAAATGCACAGGTTTGGTAGGTTTCCTTAGGTGCCGGCTGAGCTAAATGCCAAAATCCACAGCTAGGCACTTTCCAAAAAACAGCTCTGTTTTCTTTGGGAAAATGTGATGTGTCCATGTTGTGTTTTGGGGCATTTCCTGTCGCAGGCGCTTTGCCTACCTGCAGAAGTGAGGTACAATTGTTATTGGGAGGGGTGGGGGAATGCTGAGTTCAAGGAAATTTGTGTCTCCTCTCAGATTCCAGAACTTTCTGTCACCAAAATGTGAGGAAAAAGTGTTTTTTGGCCACAATTTGAGGTTTGCAAAGGATTCTGGGTAACAGAACCTGGTGTGAGCCCCACAAATCATGCCATCTTGGATTCCCCTGGGTGTCTAGTTTTAAAAAATATGCAGGTTTGGTAGGTTTCTCTAGCTGCCGGCTGAGCTAGAGGCCAAAATCTACAGCTAGGCACTTTGCAAAAAACACGTCAGATTTCAATGTAAAAATGTGATGTGTCCATGTTGTGTTTCCTGTCGCAAGCATTAGGCCTACCCCAGCAAATGAGGTACCATTTTTATCGGGAAACTTGGAGAAACACAGAATAGCAAAACAAGTGTTATTGCCCCTTGTATTTCTCTACATTTTGTTCCTTCCAAATGTAGGATATTGTGTAAAAAAGACTTCTATCCGAGAAATGGCCTGTAATTCACATGCTAGTATGGGCACCCCGGAATTTAGAGATGTGCAGATAACCAGTGCTCCTCAACACCTTATCTCATGCCCATTTTGGAAATACAAAGGTTTCCTTGATACCTATTTTTCACTCTTTATATTTCAGCAAATGAATTGCTGTATACCCGGTACAGAATGAAACCCATTGCAAGGTGCAGCTCATTTATTGGCTCCGGGTACCTAGGGATCTTGATGAACCTACAAGCCCTATATATCCCCACAACCAGAAGAATCCAGGAGACATAACGGTATATTGTTTTTAAAAATCTGACATCGCAAAAAAACATTACAGAGTAAAATGTGGGGAAAAACTGCTGCTTTTTTCAGCTCAATTTCAATTTTTTTTATTTCAGCTGTTATTTTCTGTAGGAAAACCTTGTCGGATCTACACAAATGACCAATTGCTGAATTCAGGATTTTGTCTACTTTTCAGAAATGTTTAGTTTTCTGGGATCCAGCAATGGTTTTACACTAATTCCTGCCACTAACTGGAAGGAGACTGAAAGCAGAAACAAATAGTAAAAATGGGATATGTCCCAGTAAAATGCCAACATTTTGTTGAAAAATTGGGTTTTCTGATTCAAGTCTGCCTGTTCGTGAAAGCTGAGAAGATGGTTATTTTAGCACAGCAAACCCTTTGTTGATGCCTTTTTCAGGGCAAAAAACACAAGCCTTCTTCAGAAGCCTTTTTTCCCATTTTCTTTACAAAAACGAAATTTTCACTGTATTTTGGCTAATTTTTGGTCTACTCCAGGGGAACCCACAAACTCTGGGTACCTTTAGAATCCCTAGGATGTTGGAAAAAAAAACTTATGTGGACAAAACGTTATGAAGGCCTAGGCGCAAACTACCCCAAATACCCAAAAAAGGGCTCAGCACTGGGAGGTGGGGGGGTCCCAGCAGCAAAGTTAAACACTCAATAGACATTTTGTTCACATCCCTTGTAGGGTAAAGAAAACCTTTCGTGCCTAGCGTTCTCACCAGTTGGTCCAGATGGGTTTGATGGAAATTGAAGCTGGCCCCATTTTCTCCAAAAGAGTAAGTAGGCTGCTGATGTGTAGTATGAGAAATGGTAAAGGTTTATGAAACAAATAAGAAAAAAATGTGTCCAACAGGAATGCTGATCTTTTTTATATCTTTTTTGTGCTTCTTCGTGTGTTTTTCATGACACAACTATGCTACTCCATGTGTAAATTTGCACTTGTGCTGTATTGAAGGGTGATTGATTGCCTTTATGAGTATACAGAGCATTCATGTTTTGTTATGCATTGTATTTTATTAAGATCATGCTAGTATGTGAAACATGATCAAATTGTATGCGCTTTATCGTAGGCTATTGAGGGTCATGTGATCACATGGGCACAGTCCTAATTAAACTCCTAATATTTGCTGATATTATGTCACTCTTTAGGTTGTGTAACCATGATATGTGGTTTCTGTTGATTGTTCATAGTAATTTATGTCGCTTGGATAAACTTTATAGAAGCAGTAACATGAGTTTGTTCTGTCTTCAAATGTTCCTGATTAGGAGTAAGTTTCCATGAGCCTTGCATGCTTGAGCTGTCAAGCGGACAGTTACCTGAGAAACACGCACTGTGTGCTGTTCTCAGGAAAGAATGAGGTTTACATAACAGGTTTAAATTTAAAACTAAGGCTTCATCTTAAGTTTGTTTTCCCAATTGCTAAAAATATGCCCTCTGTGATTTAATTAAAGTAACAACCTGTGCAATATCAAACCAATCGAGGGTGAAATCAGCTCAGCCAAAACAGCAGTGAAGTGACACCGTGAACAGCTACCTTAATTTCCAGCTCATTATCAATGACAACAAGCATTTGCAATCCAAAAGGTCTCACATTTGCGAGAGTTAGAGCTATTGGCATTGTAAATGTCAATGCCTTTTATTTGTGTATTTTGTTTTGGAGTGCAGGTGATGTATGTGGGTTGGAGTGAAAAATCGTGGTTAGTATTTTAATTCTTACTTGTGGAATTGTGCAGTGTGGAATTCTGTGTTACAGTGTATTTGTGTAGCAGAAATTATGTGGCATGGTGAATATAAATGTGTGGGAGTGGCACAGAATAGATAGAAAGCAAGGTTGAGAGGGATAGACAGTTTATTTAGGAACTGGTCCAAGCTTACCTAACACAGAAGGTGAAGTACAGGCAGCAGCAGTGCAAGCTTCCCTCATGCACAGCAGATACAGCACAGCAGTAGTGCAAGTTTTCCTCTCAGAGAATGTACATTCCCTAACACAAGGAACAGATACAGTACAAGCAGCAGTGCAAGCTTCCCTCACACACAGCAGATGCAGCAAAGCAGCAGCGTAAGCTTCCCTCACAGAGAAGGTATAATGCAAGCTTTCCTCACACAGAAGGTACAATGCAAGCTTTCCTCACACAGAAGGCAAAATGCAAGCTTTCCTCAAAGAGAAGGTACAATGCTTATGGGAGAGCTACTGGCAATGTGATTTAGCCACATAGTACGCCGGTGTGGCTGCTGTTCAGCATGGCTAAAAGTTAGTGGCGTGGAGTGGAATGAAGTAGAGTGGAGTGAAGTAGAGTGGAGTGGCATACAGTGGCATAGAAGATTGTGTTTTGGGATTGGGATTTGGATTTGAATTTGGGATTGGGAATGGGATTTGGTGTACAAGCTAGAAAGAAATTGTAAAACAAAATAGTTCATCATGTGTTAAGAGCTGTGATGAAGAGCTGGTACTGCACCTTCAGACAATTTGAGCGATGGGAAAAATGGTGGGTTAATACTGATAGCATGAATGGGCAAGTTGCCCCCGTGTAGCTGCTATGAGGCATGCACTTTTGCATACTACATAGCTCTACTTTCCGCAAGAGCTGGCTTTCACTACTTCAGTCTCAAATAGAAGCTTCCACAAAAGTTAAATGAATGAAATCTAAAGCCTGCAGTGTTGATCGAGAGGGGGTACCTTGCAGTCTAAATCAAAGAGGGTTGGGAAATATGAAGTTGGTGTTCGATATTTATGCTGGCATCTAAGTCATGCCTTTTCCAGTGTTTAGCCCTCCTCGAGCGCAGCAACCAAGTACTGAAAACATACGAGGCTCCATGTTTTCTGTCCAGTTTCTGGGCTACTTTTTCTCTTTTATTGCAGCACGATCTCGCTGGGCAGAAGTTGAGCGCTTTGCATGACATCGACCCTGTTTCATAGGTAATTGAACTTTTGCCGGTTACATTGATAATTGCACTTTTGCCGATAGGTTTCACTACAAGTGAACTTTTATTTCCCTTTGTGTGTCTGCTTAGCACTGATGGTGGCCGTCAACTCGCTTATGTGAAACTTTTACTTTTCAGTTTATATGGCAAGAAAAGTCCAGTTAGTTATGTGAAACTGTTGTATTTTCAATTTATGTGGCAAGAAAAGCCTGGTTAGGAGTTTACAGTGCTAATTGTTCTAGCTCAAGCAAATGCGAGACCAGTTGAACAAAGCACACCGACAGGCGGAGTCAAGATTTCTGATGATCATGCTACCTAACAAAAGCATCTTTGACAAAACATGCATTTATCTCAGTCATTTGCATAAGGGGCATGCTTTCTGCAAACTGCCACCTGGGGTGGGAGGCTTTGAGAGCAAAAGGCCTTTGGAAGAAACTTCCAGCAACTCAGCGCACCAAAAGTGAGTATCTAAATTTAAGGAATGATGCCCCGAACCTGCTAGGTGCTGTTGAGTCTTAGTCCGATTAGCTCAGTAAGCCTTCAGGGTCCCATGCACTCTTTCGACGTGATAATATACCAAGAAACCAAGCATATTGTCTCAAACTAATTTATCACATCAGCAACGTATTTCTATTCCCGAGTACATATAGTAAGCAGCATATCGGTTTAATTAATTTCTCACCAGTCCAAAACTTAGTGTAAAAGCACCCGACTCCAATGAAGGAAACACGCCGATTGTGTTTATTACCTCTAGATTTCTACGTCACAGAAATCCCCACCTGCCTGACTAATTCCCTCGTGCAGAACATAACTACTGAAATGGGCTGTGAATGCAGTAATCACAAGACAGCACATCAGAGGGGCTGGTAGTGGTTCGCTTATCAGTCCAAATGACAATACCGTACACAACACCATAAGTGGAAAGAAATGACGAGACTGCCTGGAGTCGGTATATGAGAAGTTATTACTGTACCAGTTTACCTTGCTCCAATAGTACATTTCTCCTAGTTTTTAACTAACGTCCTACAAGACGACCACACCAAGGAGGTAGAACACCACCGGCCAGTACTTATTGGTAAAAAACGTTTCACCCTATGTATTGTGATACCCACTGTTAATGGAGTTCCACTACGCTCAGGCACCCACATTCGATCAATGAAATTAGGCCATATCCTCATAAATAGGATATTCCATCTGCTGTCGATGTAGAAACTATACAATAGACCATGCCCAGTAAAGGTCTGAGCATATGTATGAAATCTGTTTAAGGTAATTTGATGCCAAGTACAGTTTCCCACTTTTGTACCCAGAAACTCACTGTCGATTAAGTTTTGAAAATTGCCACATTTTAAAAGGTTTATTTTTTATTTTTACAATAAGTATATACTACCCCATAGAAAATATCGCTGCATATGCCCATCAGAATTATTCGTCCATTAAAAAGTAAGCAGAATACAGCCACAACAAACATCCTAAGTCTTTCAGGTGTGCAATGCTTGCATGCCTGTACTGTCTAGGGTCAGCCCCGCCAGCATCGCATTCGGTCAAAGTGTAAACTTTGGGAGGCAGCCAGTCTGACCAACTTCAAAGACTTCATCAAATGGAAGTCTCATATATATGGCCATATTTTTTTCTGGGAATTATATTAAGCCCAAAAACTCTTAAAAATAACTTGTATGACAAGCCAAGTGGCATATAGGCTGGCTCCACCAGTACGTTCTTTTCACTTTCCTGCTGCGACGCACCAAATATTTGACATCTATTAAATTGCACTTCGAGAAACATGATCTACTCAATGAAAATACGCCTCAAAACGGGTTTCCTGGTTGTCAGCTGTGCGTGTAGCAAACAATGCTCACTAAAAGTGAAGGCCACGATAAAAGTAATTCTGGTTTCAAATAGTGTAGCATTACATCCGAGGGAGGCGTTTACATTAACTAATCACAAGACCTGTGAAAGACGTAGGGGCATATTTATACTCCGTTTGTGCCGAATTTGCGTCGTTTTTTTCGACGCAAATTCGACGCAAAACGAACTCCATATTTATACTTTGGCGTTAGACGCGTCTAGCGCCAAAGTTCATGGAGTTAGCGTCATTTTTTGGCGTGAACACCTTCCTTGCGTTAATGAGATGCAAGGTAGGCGTTCCCGTCTTAAAAAATGACTCCCAGGCATGTGCGTGGTATTTATACTCCCGGGCAAAAATGACGCCCGGGAGTGGGCGGGGCAAAAAAACCCGCAATTGCGCCTCTTTTTAACGCCTGGGTCAGGGCAGGCGTTAAGGGACCTGTGGGCTCAGAATGAGCCCAGAGGTGCCCTCCCCTGCCCCCAGGGACACCCCCTGCCACCCTTGCCCACCCCAGGAGGACACCCAAGGATGGAGGGACCCATCCCAGGGAAGAAAAGGTAAGTTGTGGTAAGTATTTTTTTTAATTTTTTGTTGTGGCATAGGGGGGCCTGATTTGTGCCCCCCTACATGCCACTATGCCCAATGACCATGCCCAGGGGACATAAGTCCCCTGGGCATGGCCATTGGGCAAGGGGGCATGACTCCTGTCTTTGCTAAGACAGGTGTCATGTTAATGGGGGATGGGCGTCGTAAAAAAATGGCGCAAATCAGGTTAAGGCGATTTTTTGGACTCAACCTGACTTGCCCCATTTTGAGACGCCCATACCCATTTTCCCCTACGCCGGCGCTGCCTGGTGTACGTGGTTTTTTTCCACGCACACCAGGCAGCGCCGGTCGGCTAACACCGGCTAACGCCATTCTATAAATACGGCGCCCGCATGGCGCTTCAGAATGGCGTTAGACGGCGCTAATTTTTTTGACGCTAAACTGCGTTAGCGCAGTTTAGCATCAAAAAGTATAAATATGGCCCGTAATGTAGGTCGTTTTCTGACGCTTCAATGGTGGCTCAGCTTCACAGGGCACTCAAATGAATTGGACAGGACGCATATGTCACTTAGAAGTGGTCAATGTTTGACCGCGTATATAGAAGGGTCTGTCTAAGAAAACAATAGTAACTTGAGGTGGGGGGCTGCGCAAAAACACACACACCTCACCATTCTCAGCGTCTTCCGATCAGAGATGTTCAGAAACATCATGAGAGTCCTCGTTCTATGTGACAAACAAGAGGAGCGTACCTAACCTCTAACCCACCCAGACAGAGACACTACTGCCCCTGACATTTTGGTGCATGTGAGAACACGGGGAGGGGGAGGCGCGGAAGTGTCAATATCTTGGGACATATGTTACTGTCTTACCTTGCCAGCTTAATTGCAGATCAAGGATTTATTTTTCCTTCTCAGCAGACCTGGATATGAGCATTTAATGAGGTCCTGAGGTTCACATGTCTTCCCCCCCCTATATTCTTACTTTCATACTGCAAGTCGAAGAGGACAAGTAGGAAGGGAAAGAAGGAGAGGATTCTATTGGCACAGGTGCTGGGAGACACCATGCTGCTGCTGTCTGCAGACACCAGCCCCGGGCTTCCTTTCTGAGCGCCTTGCATATGTCACGACCACGTGCCTCAACTTCTTACCCAGCTGTGCTGAAATTACTTTAAACTACACAGAAACTTTGTGTACCACTTGGGTCGTGGGCGCCTCTGATTGGTTGCGGGACGGGAGGCTACCCCGCTCTTTCTTGGTTTCATTAGGAGAACCTGGAGGCTCTGGAAGAGGCCTGGGCTGTCACTGCTGATTGACGTGTCCTCAGGACAGAGGTATGGGCCCGCTGGGTGGGTACTGTGGGATGGTGTTTCCTGAGGGGGGAGGTTCTGTGGTGGTATGGGACTGTGGCTGGGTGACCGACTGTCCGGAGGTCCCTGATGGGCCAGGTTGGTCACCCTGATCCAAGCGTGCAAAGCTGCTATCATCACTGTGGGCCTTTTCTGTTGGGGGACTGTATGTTTCTGGCACGTCCTCTCTGGTGACATTGTGGGGTACCTGTGGGGATGTAAATGCAGTGTTATAGTTTCTGCGTATGATATATTGTACATGGGTGTGTTGCCCTGCTAGATTGTGTTTGCTCTGGCAGCTTTGCCTTGTGTGAGTTGTTTTTTGGTGGGCTAGGTGATTCTCTCTAGTGTGCATGCTGTGGTGATGGGTGTCCATGCAGGTCTGTGATGGGGGTCCATGCATTGGTTTTGCATGCATGGCTTGGTATTGGGATGGGTGGGTTGTGATGGTGGGGTTTGTGTGAGGTGATGGAGTGATGGGAGTGAGGGTGAGGGTGGGGGTATGTGATGGCATGCAGGTAGGGGAGTGATAGTAGTAAAGATTTGACTTACCAGAGTCCTGACCTCCTGCTACTCCTGCCAGGCCCTCAGGATGCATAATTGCCAAGACTTGCTCCTCCAATGTTGTTAGTTGTGGGGGAGGAGGTGGGGGTCCACCGCCAGTCCTCTGTACAGCTATCTGGTGTCTTGCTACCACAGAACGCAACTTCCCACGTAGGTCGTTCCACCTCTTCCTGATGTCATCCCTTGTTCTAGAGGTGCTGTCCCACAGCATTGACCCTGTCCACGATTCTCCGCCATAACTCCATCTTCTTAGCAATGGATGTCTGCTGCGCCTGTGATCTGAATAGCTGTGGCTCTACCCAGATGATTTCCTCCACCATGACCCTTAGCACATCCTCAGGGAACCTGGAATGTCTTTCTGGTGCCATGGGTGTAGTGTGAATAGTGTTTGTGAGGGTGAATGGGGTGATTATTTTGGGGTGTGTGCTGTGAGGTGCGTGGATGGTATATGGGTGATGGTGTTCTGTTAGTCTGGTTGTGTGGGTGCTCTTGCTGTATCTCTCTCTAATGGCAATTTTTATTAGTTGTAAAGGGTTTTGGGTATTGTGTGTGTGTGTTTTATAGTGGTGTGGGTGTGTGGGCGTGGAGTGTGTATGTATGTCAGGTGTGTGTAGTTTAAATTGTCCAATGTGGTGTTTTGTTTGAGTGTGTGTATTTTGAGCGCAGCGGTATGTACCATCAATGGTTTACAGAACTTGAGTGTCTGCCACAGTCATTCGTGGGTCATAATGCTGTGGGCGTAGTTCTTTTGGGGTAATGGTGTGGGTTTTGCTACTGCCATTTTATCACTGACCTTTGGGCTGGCGGACTTATGTGTGTGTCTGTATAGTGATGGATTGCTATGTGTGTGTCATAATATGGGTAATGGTAATCCGCTGCTGCAGCAGTATGTTATCGGCAGTCAGCATAGCGGTAAGTGGGATTTACCACCAATGTCATAATGAGGGCCCTAGTGTTGAAGAGTGGACTGTCATAGAGTGGCGCACAGTGGCATTTAGTAAAGTGTTGTAGAGTGGAATGCCATAGCATAGTGTGGCATAGAGTGGAGTGCCATAAAGTGAAGTAGAATGGAGGAGTGAAGGTGAGTGTCATGGAGTGGAGTAGAGTTGAGTAGAGGATCGTAGAGTGGAATAGCTTGGAGTGGAGTAGCATAGAGAAGAGTAGAGTGTTGTAGAGTGGAGTATCATTGAGTACAATAGGTTAGAGCACTGTAAAGTGTTGTAGAGTGGAGTGGCATAGAGTGGAGTGATGTAGGGTGACATAGTGGAGTAGAGTGGGTTAGAGTGGAATGGCAGACAGAGGAGTAGATTGTCATAAAGTGGAGTGGCATAGAGTGGAGTGGTGTAGAGTGAATGGTGTAGAGTGGAGCAAGGTGGCATAGAGTGGCGTAGAGTGAAGTAGAGTGCCATGGAGTAGGATAGTGTAGAGTAGAGTGGTGCAGGATGGCAAAGAGTACAGACGTGTAGAGTGATGTAGGGTGAAGTAGAGCGATCTAGAGTAGAGTGCTGTGGAGTGGCATAGAGTGGTGTGGCCTAAAGTGGAGAAGAGCGGAGAGTTGGAGTTTAGTGGCATAGAATGGAGTAGAGTGATGTGGTATATAGTAGAGGAGAGTGTCATAGAGTGGAGTGGTCTAGAGTGGAGTAAAGTGTTGTGGAGTGACTTAGAATGGAGTATAATGGAATAGTGTGGTGTAGAGTGTTGTGGGTTGGAATAAAGTGTCTTGGAGTGGAATGGTGTTGAGCAGAGTGGTGTAGAGTGAAGTGGCATACAGTAGAGTGGCATAGAGTGGATTAGCATACAGTGTTGTAGAGTGGGGCATCGAGTGACATAGAGTGTGGTTGAGTTTCATAGAGTGGAGTAATGCTGGATGGAGTAGAGTGTCATAGAGTGAAGTAGCATAGAGTAGAGTATGCAGAGTGTGGTAGCACACTGCCCTTACAGACAATACATTTTCAGTTGAAATGAGCATTACATTTGCATAGCCATACAGTTTTACTGATAAAACTATACAGCGGACAATTGGTAGTGTGTGAAAATCAGCATCACCTAGTGTACTGAATTCTTTTGAAAATATTAAAATGTTTCTTTCCCTTACACTTCAGAAAGACAACAAAATGTGTTTCCATTCTGCTTTCCTAATTCTGATATATTTTGAAATATTTTAACAGTTCATTACTGGCATTTAAATTTGTTGTGTGGTAAAAAAAATAACGCCCTACAGACTTTCCTTTCACACCCCCACCACCTAACAAGATTGTCACATAAATCCTCTCACTTTGCAGGAAGAGACAGAGCTCTGTCTTTGAGTTCACAGAAAATGTGACAGTATAAAAACAAAATGTAAAGGCCTGTGTATTGCTCATTCATTTGTGAATTCCAACATGGTTATTTTGGGTTGCTTCAGAAACTCCCACTCCCTACTTCCAGCATCTATGGCATGGGATTGAAATTGAGGAAGAGGGTTGTTTAAGTTATTCTATTAGCAAAAAACACTGACCAAAACAATCTCGTAGACAGAATATTGTTCCTCACAGGCACGTGAGACTGATGAATTGGTAGTCACAGAGATTAGTGTAATCGGTTAATTATAAAGATAGGAGGTAGGAAGCCTGTTCAAGAAAAACAGCATATTTACTGTTGACAACTAACATACAAAGTAGACATCTGAAAACACGTACTCCTGTGGAGTGCCTCGCAAAAAAGAAAAAAAAGAGTTCCGGAAAGCACTCATGGAAGAAAACAAGGAGCCAGTCTGAGATGTGGTAAACAGGCTATTATTCAAGTGAGGGAGAAAGACATGCTGGACACCCTAAAACAAACAAAGATGGCAAATAGTAAGCATGTGAGTATGAGTTACAAACCACAAAGCCAATAGTAACAAATTGGTGGAATGCAAATTGGAAAACTTCCAGCATATCCCCAATATGCATTTGCAAGCAGGATTCAACCTAAAAAAAGCACTGGCTGGATATTGATTTAATAAGTGTTAATATTGTGTGTTGCTGTGTTCTGAATTTCTAGCCCACTGCATATCCTTAGATCGACCATGGGCTGCTCAGTCTAGTTACCCTTTAAGACAAGGCCTAACAGGGTCAACTAACCCTCAGTTTGAAGTGAAAGATACACATTGACACAATCAGAGCTAGTGATTTCTAATTGCCAGATAGGCTTCCTGAAGTGACGTTCTCAAAAACAATAGGGAGTTGAGAAATAGCTTTACACTTTGAACATCTTTCCAGTCACATTAGCAAGGGGTTCTACATTGTGAACCCTGTGACAGACGCAATAGGAAGGGATTTTACATTGTACACCCTTTGACATATGCAGTAGCAAGTGAATTTACTTATAGCAAGTGAACATCAAGATAAACACCGTTAATAGGGGCTTTACATTTTGAACTACTGGCCGAATGAAATAGGAAAGGGGCTTATATATTAAGCTCTCTGACAAATATAATAGGAAATGAAATAGGAAGGGGTAATAGATATGGTTTTTTTTGTCAGGCACCAGAAAATATTTTGGGGCTTAATTAAGAGCCCCTAGCACCATTCTAATGGCACATTAGCATCATTGTTTTTTACGCTTATGTGATGTTAGAAGGTCAGAAACGCAGCACCATATTTACAAAGTGGCGCAGTGCATGTATTGCTTCACTTTGTAATGCTTTGCGCTACATTATGCCTGCGCCAGACATGATGTATGTCCTCCATTAGGGGAGCCACAAAAATGGAGCAAAGAAAGCAAGAAGATTTATTTCATCATTTTTTTTGGCACTTTTAACACCTGCTCAGAGCAGGCATTAAAAGGATGCTTCAGTTGGTTACAGTGGGCCTCTGGGTGATTTGCAGGATTAGCAGCAACATTTTTTACGCTAATCCTGCAAAGTACTGGACTAGCATGAAAAATTCTAGCGCTAGTCCCCTAACTACCACCATGGTAAGCTGTATTTTAAATACTGCACACACATGATGGCATTAGGGGGCAGCACCACTTTTCTTAAATATGCCCGTTGATTTGTCAAGATCGGCTTTTAAGGTTAAAGTCAAAGAATACCTTGGGTCTTTCTAAAATGTTCGATGGGTCCATATAGGCAGAAACCACAGGTTTATGTCTGTTAATATTAATGTTAAAGTCCATAATTATGGTTTATTGATTATTCAGTGTAGTGATAATGGCAATAGGGTTCTTATTTTACATTGTAAATGGCTTGACAAGGCCCCTAGGTCTAACCATGTTGACTGTGAAAATCCTTAGGCTTAAACAATAGGCCTATGCGAGCACTGTTAAGAAATCATTCAGTTCTGGGTTTTTAGGTCGAGCGTTAGCGTTCGGCCTGCTGTATACTAAAGTATACAATAGAGTGAGTTTCAGTGTTTTGATTCATTAGTTGCAGTGTCCTTCAAAATTCCTTGCTTGCTAGTGGTCAGTTCTTTTCTTTGTCCTGCCTTTTTTCACTTTGGGAGCAGCAAAAAGTACTGTGTAATTGCGCTATGTCCTGTTTATCTCTTCTGTAAGGGACTTTTTTTTGGCATTTGTCTGTTTCACCTTGTTGGACCTGGCCGTTTTACAGGGTCATTCCCCAGACTTTTTGCTTTTTGCCTCCTAATTTTTCTGACCTTTGTTGGCTGACGTTTTGACTCTGAGCACTTTTTCACTGCTAACCAGTGCTAAAGTGCATGTGCTCTCCCTAACAAATTTGGTATGATTGGATTATACCTAATTAACATATTTAATTTACCTATAAGTCCCTTGTAAAGTGGTATCCCTATACCCAGCATGAAGACACTTCACTTGGAGCCGGCGCGCTCCTAGCGGCGCCCCCGAGGCACGGTCTGCTCCCAGGAGCGCCCCCGGGGCACCAGCCGCCTGTGTCCCTCCAGGGAAGCCTCCCGACGGCTTGGGAGCGGCTTCCCCTGACTCGCGCACCACATCGGGTGCGGGTAAGTCTTTCCTTCGGGCCCCCGGAGGGGTCCGAGCTCCTTTCTGTTACTCGGCAGGACTAGGGGAAGGCGTGGGGAGCGCCCCCTTCCCCAGTCGCTGCACTAGGAGCAGAACGCTCCTAATTTTGGGCATTTCTTTTTACCCACCAAAAACCGGGAAAGGCGACCTCAGCGGAGGTCCCTCCCCGCCGTTTTTAGCCACAACTTGTTGCTGGGCCACACCCGGCCACCACCCCACAGACAGGGTGTGAGGAGGCCGAGGCAGAACCCCACCACGAGGTAGGCCCCCATTTCGCGCACAGGAGCGCCGGGGGACCCTGTTTTCGTCGTTAGGCACTGGAAGTGCCTCTCCTACCAAAACCCAGGTACTCTTTAGGAAATCTAGGCTCTAGGAGCCTAATACAGACTTGTAGATGCTTGTTATTTCCTACCTGTCTATTGGTTCTACATATATGTGCTTATGTTCTTTTTATGGGCATGTTTAGCTGATATGTATTTATATGACTTGGGAGATATTCACTAATGTTCCTTTTATGGGTATTTAGGAATTGTTCATGACAAGTGCATATATCTTTTACTCTAATACCTGACTACTGCTTATGTTGCAGAATCCTGAGTTCTTACGCGTTCTAATGTGACAACTGCATATTCTTGCAGAGTATTAGTAACTTGTGTAACATTCTGACAACTGCTAAGGTAGCATGGTATTATTTACATGTAATGTTGGTCTAATTATGTTTTGTGCAATACAGATTTTTTTTACATAGCTCAGTGTTGTGTTCCCTTTGTGGTGTATGTTTTGCGTCACGTGTGTTGTGTGTTGTGCAAACGCTTTACACATTGCCTCCAGGTTAAGTCTGACTGCTCGTGCCAAGCTACCAAGGGGGTAAGCAGGGGTTATCTTGGACGTGTAACTCCCTAGCCCTGACTAGAGTGGGTAAGTTCTGCCTGGCTGAGGTAACACCCTAGCCAACCGGAAACCCCATTTCTAACACACCTCAACAGTGATGGGTGCTTGTTCAGTCACTCCTCCCCACCAGCTCCCTCTGTAAACATAAACCAGCAGCAGAGGGGGGCTTTTCCAGGGCCAGCTCGCCCTCGCTCTCTTTGTTTTCAGTCTGTGTGGCAAGAAAAGTCGACTCAGTAATTTACAACGCTACGAGCTCTAACTCGAGCAAACATGAGAGCATCGCATTCCAAATGTTTTTTTTATTGTTTCCTGCTCATTCAGTGCCCGTCGCTGATCTCAGCCACACAAATGAAAAAAAAAAACGCAGCGCGATCGTGCTATGTAAACCCCAGCGCGATCACGCTGCGTTTTGTTTTCTTTTTATTAGTGTGGCAAGAAAAGTCCAGTTAGGAGTTTACAATGGTAAGAGCTCTAACTCGAGCAAATGCGCGACCCGTTGCATTGAAAATGCTCGTTCTGTTAATTTGTTGGCTCTAAATATTGACTGTGTTTGCTAATTAGTTTTAACAAAAAATAATTCCAAAGAAATGTAGTAATGCGATTAGCAGTATGTTTCTCGTTGAGGCCGGTCCTATCCTTGACCCCAGGACAGCCCACAAACACAGGACGCTAAGGGTCCTGGGGTCAGTGGCAGTGGGCACACGGTTCAGGGGACAGAAGAAAAGGACAACAGGGAAGCTGGGAGGACTGCTGTGCGACAGGGGGAGGACAGGCTCAGGAAACAGACTCTCCATAAGGCACTCACTAACATCCTGGGAGCATACCACCATTCTCAGGAGACGATGGGCCAAATACTGGCCAAGTTGCAGGAGACCCAGCGGCTTCAAGAGGGACAGTACCTGGGGATGAGGGAGGACTTGAAGTCCATTAACACCACCCTGGTCACCATTGCAGGGGTGCTGGCAGACACGGCCGACACCATGCGGGAGACAGTGGCACACCAACGGGCCCCTGACACTAGCCACACCGATGAACAGCCCTCCACCTCCGCCAACTCTAGTGGACAGGAGGCCCGCCACAGGAACAACAGGCCACCAGCACCCCACCCCCTGCAGAAGGAAAACCACCTCACAAACAGTCCCTGCGATCCAGGCAGAAGCCAGAGAACATTGCCAAGACCCCCGCCAGGAAAAAGGACTCCCCTGATTGTCACCCTTGTGTCCCACTCTGTCACCCTGTCCACCGTGAACTGCCACTGCTCCCCTTCCTATGACCCCTTGGACAATGCACCTGTGATACAAATAGACTGGACTCTATCCTGGACTCTCCTCCACCATCACCCCAGCCCATTGCACCCCCCCTCTACTTTTTAGCACTTAAATAAACACCCTTTGAAAAAATACAAGAATGGAGTATGTCAAATCAATTAACTATGTATTCGTTTAACAAGGTTTACAAATTGCAATTAAACTATCCACAGGCTCCACCGCTGCCACACGGCCATCTCCAGCCTCATCCTCCTGCAGAAAAGGCACCTGGCGATGTAAGGCAAGGTTGTGCAACATGCAACATGCCACGATGATCTGGCACACCTTCTTGGGTGAGTAGCACAGGGAACCACCTGTAGGCCACCTGAACCTGGCCTTCAGGAGGCCAAAGGTGTGCTCAATAATTCTTCTTGTCCGCCCATGTGCCTCATTGTAACATTCCTCTGCCCTTGTCCTGTCATTCCTCACTGGGGTCAGTAGCCATGAGAGGTTGGGGTAACCATAGTCATCTGCAAATACAGTTATCCAGACACTAACCCTTAGGGCCAACCCCATACCCATACATCAACATATACTCGGGGACCATGGGCTCACCTATTAGCCACACCCTGTGCCTCTGGAGGTGAGCCATCACATATGGGATGCTGCTATTCCTCAGGATAAAGGCATCAAGCACAGAACCAGGATACTTTGCATTGACATGAGAGATGTACTGGTCCGCCAGGCACACTATCTGCACATTCATAGAGTGAACCCTCTTTCGATTTCTGAACACCTGTTCATTTCTCCGGGGGGAACAAAGGCAATATGTGTTCCATCTATTGCCCCTATGGTGTTGGGGATATGTCCCATTGCATAGAAGTCAGCCTTCACTGTGGCCAAATCCTCCAGCTGGGGGAAAACAATGTAGCTACGCATGTGTTTCATCAGGGCAGACAACACTCTGGTCAGCACTATTGACAACATTGGCTGAGACATTCCTGCTGCCAAGCCCACTGTCACTTGAAAGGAGCCACTTGCCAAAAAATAGAACACTGATAGGACTTGCACAATCACAGCGGGATGACGGATAGCAGAGATCAGGTCTGGCTCCAATTTGGCACACAGCTCTTGGATTGTGGCCCTGTCAAGTGAATAGGTGAGGAAAATGTGCCTGTCCTCCATTGTTGCCAAGTCCACCAGGGGTCTGTACACAGGGGATGTCTCTATCTCTTTTTCATCGCAGCAGTTGTGATCTAGGGGGCAAAACGATGAGCATTTGGTGAGTAGTCACCATTTCCAAAATGTAGAGTGCATTGAAAGTTGTGACAGAAACAGTATGTTGTTGTATAGGGCAAAATGGTGCCTATGTGTGCTGTGACGCAGTTAGGTGCCATGGCCTGCCCCCCCTTAAATGGCGCCCGCCTGTCCTGTTAGGAGGGACAAGTGGTAATGATGTAATGCTGCTGACGTTGTGTGCCATTGCGGGAGGCGGTCAAGTACCCCCGTGCAACTCCTCATTGGTTGTCATTGGGCCCTATGGGTTACAGTAGCCAATGGTGATGTAAGCCGGTGGTGACGGTACACACCACCGCGGACGTGCCCGCAGTTTCTTATCTGTTCTCTCACTTGCTACCTGACCTTCAACAGGAGAGGACCTACACTGCAAGTGCTGCTGTGACCTGTGTCTGGAAGCGACCATGGCTCAAATCACTGGGGAAAGGGCCCCTGCCTTCACCGCTGCGGAGTTGGAGAGACTGGTGGATGGGGTCCTACTCCACTACCGAATGCTGTATGGGCCTCCAGACCAACAAGTGAGTACACTGTGAGCACGATGCAGGGGCATGAATGCATGGAGTGGTGTGTGTGAGGGCCTTGTGTAAGGGGGGGTGGTTGAGGGGTCCTGGGCAGCGTGCTGCATGTATGGTGGCCAATGTATGTGCGCAAGGGGATGGGAGGGATAAGGTGGGCCATGAGTGTAACAGGCCGGACAATATGACTTTTTCTATGTGTATTTCCTCTGCAGGTCAGCACCCATCAGAAAAAGGGCATAAGGCGTGCCATCGCAGAGGATTTGTGGACCCTGGGGCTCTACAGCAGGTGGAGCACCCACTGTCATAAACGGTGGGAGGACCTAAGATGCTGGGCAAGGAAGACAGCGGAGGCCCAGCTGGGGATGGCCTCCCAACGAGGAAGGGGTGCCCGTCGAACCCTGACCCCCCTTGAGGTGCTGCATACTGGCAGTGGCATATCCGGAGTTGGATGGGTGCGTGACGGCATCACAGCAGCCACAAGGGGGTGAGTACAGTTTCCCAATGTACTACATGCGCATGGTGGGGTGGTATCCGGGTGGGAGATGTGGCCCTGTTGGTGCTCCTAGTCCAGGCAAGACATTGCAGGGTAGGTTCCATGTGGGGCAGGGGCTGATTAAATTCTTTCCAGCCCACTCAACTGATCACAGAGCAACTTCGCTACTAAACATCACCACTTACTCACTTTGGCCAGCTGCCCCAGGTATGAGTTGTATTTCTTTGGTGTGCCCTCCGGGGCCCCCCGCCCTCGTTACTTCTCCGTTTTTCCACCTTGTACATAACCGTATCTCCCTTTTTTCTTTGATGTTTCTACTCACTTTCTCTTCCTGGTTTCTCTTAGTCCTGCACTACTCTCCCACTTGCATACCGATTGCTAGATAACATTGCTAGATTGCTACATAGTACTTAAAGTATAAGCTTTCCAACACTTTGTGTTTTAGACACTATCCACATGACCACGGTGATTTACTTAGTATTTTCATGCTTCATAATTTGGATCCCACCACTACTCACCTTTATAGCCATGTTCACTAATTGCTCACTTACACAAGCTCGTACTACTGGTTTCCGGTTTCTGGGTTCCACACCAGATTCTAAAACACACATATATATCCAATGTTTGCTGTCATTACTGTATTACAGCCTTGATGAAGTCACCTGTGTGACGAAACACGTGTTGGCTGTATCTCCACGATGACTCAATGATTTCTAAACACCTACAAATAAAGACACCATCTGCAAACAGGATTTGAGACTCGTTTCAACTTCATACCTCTCCCAACCTACAGAACGACACCAGGAATATCTATTCTTGCTTTACTGTTGGACATTACTTTCTGTGTGCTGTGGCCATCTTGTCCCAATCTATCTCTAACAAAGCTAGTGGGCATCCACTACTAGGCATGGCTCTGTGGGTCTCAGGTATGATGCAATTGGGGTTAGGTATTCCTGTCCATGGGCTGGTTACCAGCATTGAGACTGGTAGTGCTTTGCCTAGTGAGTAGGGCTGTTCCCTGTGTGTGAGTGTGTTGTGTACGCAAACGGTGGTGTTAGTGCTGCCATTGACCAAGTGTTTCCTTTGTCTCTCTCCCCCTTTTTGTTGTGTCACCCTGTCCTTCTGTGCATTAGCATCATCTGGCAGAGGAGCAGAGGCACCGGCGATGGAGGGAGCTGCATCCCACAGGGCCCAGGAGGCCAAATTCACCGATGGTGAGGGCATGAGTGGAATGGAGGGGGAGGGGAGCACCACGGCGGAGACAGGAAAGGACAGTACTGAAAGTGATACCTCTTCTGATGGAAGCTCCCCAGTGGTGGCAGACAGCTCTGTGGACACCCCACCTACAGACACAGCTACCACCCCGTACCAGCACAGCCTTCCCAGCAGCCCCTCAGGGTGTTTCCCATGTCCCCTCACCCAGGAGGGTAGGCATCTCCTTCGCCCCAGGCACCTCAGGCCCTGTCCCAGTTAGCCATTCTGCCCTGAGTGAGGAGGCTATTGACCTCCTGCGATCCTTCTCTGTTTGGCAATCAACCATTGTGAATGCTATCCAGGGGCTGGCAGGGCATTTGCAACAAACAAATGCATTCCTGAGGGAATTCACTCTGGCATGGTGGCATAACAGAGATCAATCCAGGCTCTGGCCTCCCCTCTGATGGCAGCCATTGCCTCTGTTTCCACCCTCTTCCCCCCAACTTCCTCCGCCCAGTCCTATTCCCCTGAACCCCAACCTATCCCAAGCAGACATTCAGACCAGCATGCACCCAAGACAACACACAGGAGTGGCTCAGACAAACACAAGCACCACACATAATCCCACAGGCACTCACACAAACACCATCCAGATGCAGACACACCAACATCCACTGCCTCCACTGTGGCCCCCTCCTCCTCGTCCTCCACCTTCCTCCCAGTTTCGTCTACACTCACACCTGCATGCACTACTTCGTCATCCAGTACACCATCACCCCTATCACAACACGCCCCTCACTGGCAGTCACCACCCCCACATCCATGCACACATCCCCTGTGTCCTCTCCCACTGTGTCTGTGCCCCCTCCTCCCAAAGTACACAAACGCAAGCACTCAGACATCCAACAGCCCTCCACCTCACAACAGCATCCAGCTCATGCACCTACACCCAAACACAGCAGACATACACCTCCAACCACCACTCCCTCTTCCTCCACTCCCAAACCTTCACCCTCTTCCTGCCCCAGTGTCCCTAAGAAGCTTTTCCTCTCCGCCATTGACCTCTTCCCAACCCCTCCCCCGTCCTTCACATCAGGCCAGGGTGGGAAGAACCCAGGCTAGCACCTCAGCCACTCAGTCCACGGCTATAGTTACTTCGGCAGCTACTGCAGGTGTGAGCGGCTGCAAGGGCACACCCATCAGCGCTGCCAGTGTGCCTGCACCAGCTGCAAAGGGGAAGGGCAAGGATTTACCACCAGCTGCCAAGGGGAAGGGCAAGGATGTATCACCAGCTACCAAGGGGAAGGAGGCACCACCACATGGCAAGGGCAAGGAGGCACCAACACTTGGCAAGGCCAAGGGCAACGAGGCACCCACACATGACAAGGGCAAGGAGGCACCAACACGTGGCAAGGGCAAGGAGGCACCAACACATGGCAAGGGCAAGGAGGCACCAACACATGGCAAGGGGCAAAGGGCTTGCCACTGCAGGCAGGAAGGATAGGAGGCCTGGTACTGGGACTGAATCTGAGCCCACAACACCAACCATGGTGCTTCAGCTGTCCAAGGCTGCAGGGGAAGGGCTGGAGCCTATCCCCACCACTGGCAGCACCGACACCAGCACCACTGCCAGCACTGCCACCAGCACCGCCACCAGCACCGCCACCAGCACCACTGCCAGCAGAAGCAGCCCTGGTGGGAAGCTGTGCCAGGCTGCAGGGGAAGGGCTGGAGCCTACCGACACCAGCACCACTGCCAGCAGCAGCCCCAGTGGACAGCCGACCGAGGCTGCAGGGGATGGGCTGGAGCTTCCCCCCACCACTGGCAGCCCCGACAGCAGCACCAGCACTGCCACCACTGCGCAGCCATCGCCGCCGGTGGGCAGTGTGTTGTCATGCCTCCATGGACTATAATGCATCCTGACCACTGCAATTCGTGTGGGTGTAACACCCAAGTGAGTGACTGTGACCTTGCAGAGAGTGATGAAACTACCCCTACAGTTTTGATCCATTAATGACCAATACCTTTTGGTACTAATGTGACCATGTTTTACCACATTTGTGTGGATGTTTTCTTTGAGATTAGGAGGTTGTGGTTCTTCTATGATAGAATGCATGATTGTACCATTGGTAATGGTAAAATGGTAATTGTACTTTTTATTTCTAAAGCACACACGCAAACTCGAAAGTACTTTGATAGTGTAATCTGAAGAAGAGCCCCAAACCAAATAAACCTAATAAAAGTACTCACTCGCTATGGAATTAATTTTATTTAATGGCTAAGTCTACTAGCATTGATTTCCTTGCAAGACTTGGAGCCAGAGAAAATTCTTCTAAATTGGAAATGCTCTATGGGAGCTAATAGTTTTTACTTCTGTTTAGTTTCAGTTGTTTTTAAGCCATTCATGACTCAACCTTACCTAACCAATTACATATAAATTTGGCCTTTACCGGGATTGCCATCAATCTTTAGTGTGCAAGCTATGCTGAGTGAATACTTGATGTAATCACAGACATGACTGATACTCACAACAGCTTCTGTATCATTGGGGACTTGACCTTCTGTGTAAGTAACCAATATGTTCCCAATTCAAATGATGCCTGTCAAATCTAGAGGTAATTAACAAATTCCCAGCTACCTCCGTTCTTATACCCTCAGATGACTCTATCCTTAGTAGCAATTTTAGCCTCTGGCCTAATGTGATCAATCTCAATATCTGGAATGATCTCAACCACATTGGTTTCAACTTCAACCTACCAACCAAGATAAGGCTAACAAACCTTTTGAAGGCATATTCTCCCACATTGCTCTTGATTGTCAGCTGGATTTCTTCTCACAAACCACCCACATCCAGTCTTTCCTATGGCTCTTCAAATGGGTCTAAAACGGATACCTCTCAAAACTTCTTCATGTACAAAGCCCCCAGAAATGTCATGGGTCCATTTGGATGTAACCAGGCTAGAGACAGACCACTACACTAAAGAGCAAATGGTAAACATGCATCAACAAAGTCAATCAATCTCTCCTTGTTGATGTTTTTTGGTTGTCATATTGGCTTTGCCAATGCCAGATGGTTTTGAAAAGCATGTGCATTGGCAAGGCCAATAGTGGTGACAGGCAACCTTAAAAGTATTTTCAAGACATTCAAGCCCGTATTTATACTTTTTTTGCGCCGCATTTGCGTCGTTTTTTGACGCACAAACGGCGCAAACTTGCAAAATGCCATTGTATTTTGTAGGTTTGCGCCGTTTTCTGTCAAAAAGCGTCGCAAATGCGGCGCTAAAAAAAGTATAAATATGGGGCCTCACTATGTTGGGTAATCCAAAGTGGTGTAACCCAGCGTGACAGCCATTCTTTCAAGAGAACCTGATTGCATCCTGTTACATCACGTGACATTGTAGCCATAAAGAAAGTATTACAAATTGACTTTCAATATAGTCAGTCTCTGCTATTAGCTTTGTCATTGCCTGCACATATTGAAAGCATCTGCCATCAACAAGCCAATAGTGGTGAGTGTGGAGCCGGAGAAGGATGACTGGAAAGAGGTGCTGAAGGGTGAGAAAACCAGGGAGAAGGACAAGGGAGATGGAAGATGAAAGAGGTAGCTGAGATAAGGCAGAGAGTGGTGCACTAAGTCACAACAATGCTCAGTGTCAAACAAACTGGGGGAGGTTGGGGACAAAAGATGTGTGTGAGAAAACTGGGCTGATTGCAGAAGCCCCCTAATTTTTGGCCCCATTTTACACTTTTTGCTGGTGTTTTCCTGACTCTGATGGAGCCCTGGGTATTGCTAACCACTCCCAAGCCTGTGCTCTGTGTAAAATGAGTATGCAAATTAGGCTAATTATAGTTGGCTATGTCAACCTACCTATAAGTCCCTAGTATATAGTAGGGCAAGTAGGTTTAGGAACCCCAGCATAGGTAGTGCCCTCATAGGTACACTGCTGAGGTGCCCAAGGTCATTTTAAAGGCAGGCCTGCCTTGCTGGCTGCTTTTAAATTAGAGTTACATGCAAATTCGACTTTGGATTTAAAAGTACTTCCAAAGACTTAAACTACCTCATGTTTACATGTAGGTCACCCCTAAGGTGTATCTTAGGTGCCCCAGGGTGGGGCACATTGTAACTATAAGCAGGGACCTTCTAAAATATAGGTATAAGTCCTAGTGAGGAAAATAGCCAAATTTGTGTTTCCCTCATTGTAGTGAGTAGACTCCATTGGCTAAAATGGGGAGACTTTATTTTAATTAATAACATCTCCAAAAGAGCTAGATATGGCAAGTTTGGTCTCAAACTGATTGTTATACTAAATGCAACAGCTTGCCATTGTTGGATTTAATATAACTAGTTCAGGGGAGGAGTTTTAGAACTCTTCCTAAAAGTTACCGGTTTCAGCTCAGCAGTGCCCTTCTCTGATTGGCCAGCCTCTGGCAGACTGACCAGGCTACCTTGATGAGGTGTGAAGTGGTCTGGGTTCAACACAAAGGAAGTGCCTTGGGGAGGAGATTAGACTCAGCAGATGGTGAAACAGGGTGGGGGGAGAGCCACTAAACTGGTATTCAAAGAAGGGAAAGACATGTGGAGCAGCTCAGGACCTCCCCCATTTCCTGCAAACCCAGACAACCGGGTGCTCTCTTGATTAGATTAGGAGAGGACAGGAGAGGGGTGTGTTAAGAATGTTTTGCCATTCAGTTTCTGCCATTTTGGACTTTTAAGGAATTTTGGTCCCTGGGCTTGTTTCTGACACACTTTCCAGGAAGTGGCCACCTAAGAGGGTAGTGGCCTGCATCACAAGATGGCAAGAGAGGCAATCATTAGGAGCCATATGTGAAACATCAGACCAGACGTCAGCATTACTTTTGGTAGATATATCTCCTAAATCAACCCAGAAACAGGCATGGTACCTATATTGAATCTTCCAAATCTACTGCATCAGTTGAGGAGATCTTAATTCAAATCCGTGGACTTTCCTTTCTGCCAGCAGTTAAACCTACGTATATTGTTTTAACTAATCTTGAAATGCGAAAAATATTTAGGAAGATTAGGTTGAACACATTTTTTGCTGGCAGCACCATTCTTTCTAATCAAGATACAACAGGCCTCAGACCACCTTCATCTTTTGAATCACACTCTCATTTGATGCCCATTTAGATTAGTACTTTTGAGAAAATGGTCATGGAGGATATTGATATCCTAAGTAAACAGAGGTGTTATGTGCACTATAACATGACCAAAGCTGAAAGCCAACCCATATGCACCTTGAAAAAGAACACTGAAGTTGTAATTAAATAAGAGGATTAAGGATGTGAATATATATATATATATATATATATATATATATATATATATACAGTAGGTAGTTATAGTTAGGACCTAGTTTCCATTAGTTTCCTAAAAAAATGTGGCTAAGAATCTTGTTGTGCATGCAAAGTTTTGCGATGATCCGTCCAACGAGGGCTGAGAAAAAAGGGGGTTAAAAAAGTTAACTTCCCACTTTAATTCCCACATGGATTTTGAACATCACTACAGCCCGAACTGCTGGACAGGATCACATCAAATTTGGCAGAAAGGTATCTTTTGTTCCACATAAAAGCTTATTTGTTATTTGGTGTAAATCTGTTCAGCAATTTTTGAAATATTAAGAGAAGACCACATTTTTTCAAAGGCTTCACAAATACTTCTGATCTTATGCAGAGATCTGATTGGCTGCCAACACATTCTAAAAACAAAAATGAAAAAAAATGGGGGCAGGGTCCTGTTTACCCTACCCCCTAGTCTTGGTGCAGGGGTCCTCCAGGAACCCCCACAAGGTTTAAAAAGATATCTTTTTTTAAATCACAGTGAAAATTGTAGCGAACCTGCGAATTTTGCTGTGATTTAAAAAAAAAAGCAAGCGCTGTATCCTGCGCTAGCTTTTAATATTGCCCCCACGTGGGACAGGTCCTGGAGATTTTACCAAAAATTAGGAGAGGGCAGAGAGGCCTCCCTCCTAGGGCTTATCAAAGCCCTGGGGACCACCACTTCTCCAGGACAATGTATATTATTAATGCAGGGGCCTGTGCGGCACCCCCACATGCCCCGGGGACTGCCATCTCCCCGGGGCAATAATTTTGTATGTATGTGTGTGGGTCCCCTGAGCCCCGGGAATCAACACCTCCTCAAGGCAATCAATACAGTGTACACTCCTGTGCCCAGTGGACCACCACTTCCCCGGGGCAGATGTCATTTTACCTGTATAAGGGTGGTGCAGCCCCCCCACAGCCTGAAGGACTGGCACCGCCCTGCAGCTAACCCCCATCATACACGGCTGGAGGCCATGCATGGCAGTGGCTGAATGAATGTATAGTAATTGAAATTACTATGGTGGTCATTCCAACCCTGGCGGTCGGTGTTAAACCTGCAGCCAAAACCGCAAACAGGCTGGCGGGGAAAAAAAAGAAATTTCGACCCTGGCGGAAACCGGCAACAGAGACCGCCACATTACCACACCGCCCGCCACGCCGGCACAAACAAACAGCGCGGCGGTCACCGCCAGCAGACAGGCGGGAGACAATGTACCGCCCACTGTATCACAACCTACCAATCCGCCACCTTTTCCGGGGCGGTAGCCTCGCCAATAAAAACACGGCGGAAACAACCATTTCAAAGGGAAAACGCTCACCTCCATACAGCCCACGAGGAATAAGGACAGCATGGAACCCGAACTCCACATACTCCCAGCGATTGTGTTCCTACTCCTCTACCAGGAGCACGAACGCCGGCGCAGAAGGCAACGGTGAGTACTGCACCTACGACACAGGGGAGGGGGGTGGAGAAAATATTACGGGTACACACATACGCAACACACCCACCCTCACCCTCATCCACTACAACACACACATCAATGCGTATCAACACATCAGAGTGACACCCCCCAAACCCCCCGGAAGAATGCAAACACAAAAGGAAAAGATTCTAAACATAGGAATATATTATATTACTGGCTCAAAAATATAAATCTACATCATAAACTGTTATATACATAAATGTACAAGTCCGAGCATTGTAGCATGTATTGTCCGTGGACCACTGGGCCCAAATCACATGGGCAAAGCCCACACAAGATACCTGACTCCAATGGAGAGAACACTGTAGGGGCATCAGATAGCAAAACTACAGGCACCTCAGGGGGAAGCGAAGGGGGGCACTTCAGCCAGATGAGTCCACGATGCCAGATCCACGAGGGGCCTCCATGGCCACTGTTCAATCCTGGGGAGTGCAAAGCCACAGTCTCTCCAGTCCGGACAGTTGGTGGGTTGCCCACTGTTCAATCCTGGGGAGTGCAGAGCCACAGTCTCTCAAGTCCGGACAGTGGGTGGGTTGCCCACTGTTCAATCCTGGGGAGTGCAGAGCCACAGTCTCTCAAGTGGATAACAGTCTCCACTGGTTCTGGGTGGGGCCTGGTGGCTAGACTGCTTCGTGCAGCCCTGCCTGACTAGGATGCGGGCCAGCCCCTGGCGCTCATGGTTCAGCGGTGCTTGAGATGAAGGGCCCAGTTCAACTGTGCTTGAGATGAAGGGCCCAGTTCAGTGGTGCTTGAGACGGCGGTGCCCAGTTCAGCGGTGCTTGAGACGGCTGTGCCCAGTTCAGCGGTGCTTGAGATGAAGGGCCCAGTTCAGCGGTGCTTGAGATGAAGGGCCCAGTTCAGCGGTGCTTGAGACGGCGGTGCCCAGTTCAGCGGTGCTTGAGATGAAGGGCCCAGTTCAGCGGTGCTTGAGATGAAGGGCCCAGTTCAACTGTGCTTGAGATGAAGGGCCCAGTTCAGCGGTGCTTGAGACGGCGGTGCCCAGTTCAGCGGTGCTTGAGACGGCTGTGCCCAGTTCAGCGGTGCTTGAGATGAAGGGCCCAGTTCAGCGGTGCTTGAGATGAAGGGCCCAGTTCAGCGGTGCTTGAGACGGCGGTGCCCAGTTCAGCGGTGCTTGAGATGAAGGGCCCAGTTCAGCGGGGCTTGAGATGAAGGGCCCAGTTCAGCGGTGTTTGAGACGGCGGTGCCCAGTTCAGCGGTGCTTGAGACGGCGGTGCCCAGTTCAGCGGTGCTTGAGATGAAGGGCCCAGTTCAGCGGTGCTTGAGATGAAGGGCCCAGTTCAGCGGTGCTTGAGACGGCGGTGCCCAGTTCAGCGGTGCTTGAGATGAAGGACCCAGTTCAGCGGTGCTTGAGATGAAGGGCCCAGTTCAGCGGTGCTTGAGATGAAGGGCCCAGTTCAGCGGTGCTTGAGGCGGCGGTGCCCAGTTCAGCGGTGCTTGAGACGGCAGTGCCCAGTTCAGCGGTGCTTGAGATGAAGGGCCCAGTTCAGCGGAGCTTGAGATGAAGGGCCAAGTTCAGCGGTGCTTGAGATGAAGGGCCCAGTTCAGCGGTGCTTGAGATGAAGGGCCCAGTTCAGCGGTGCTTGAGACGGCGGTGCCCAGTTCAGCGGTGCTTGAGACGGCGGTGCCCAGTTCAGCGGTGCTTGAGATGAAGGGCCCAGTTCAGCGGTGCTTGAGATGAAGGCCCCAGTTCAGGGGTGTTTGAGACGGCGGTGCCCAGTTCAGCGGTGCTTGAGACGGCGGTGCCCAGTTCAGCGGTGCTTGAGATGAAGGGCCCAGTTCAGCGGTGCTTGAGATGAAGGGCCCAGTTCAGCGGTGGTTGAGACGGCGGTGCCCAGTTCAGCGGTGCTTGAGATGAAGGACCCAGTTCAGCGGTGCTTGAGATGAAGGGCCCAGTTCAGCGGTGCTTGAGATGAAGGGCCCAGTTCAGCGGTGCTTGAGGCGGCGGTGCCCAGTTCAGCGGTGCTTGAGTCGGCGGTGCCCAGTTCAGCGGTGCTTGAGATGAAGGGCCCAGTTCAGCGGTGCTTGAGATGAAGGGCCAAGTTCAGCGGTGCTTGAGATGAAGGGCCCAGTTCAGCGGTGCTTGAGATGAAGGGCCCAGTTCAGCGGTGCTTGAGACGGCGGTGCCCAGTTCAGCGGTGCTTGAGACGGCGGTGCCCTGTTAAGCGGTGCTTGAGATGAAGGGCCCAGTTCAGTGGTGCTTGAGACGGCGGTGCCCAGTTCAGCGGTGCTTGAGATGAAGGGCCCAGTTCAGCAGTGTTTGAGATGAAGGGCCCAGTTCAGCGGTGCTTGAGATGAAGGGCCCAGTTCAGCGGTGCTTGAGACGGCGGTGCCCAGTTCAGCGGTGCTTGAGACGGCGGTGCCCAGTTCAGCGGTGCTTGAGACGGCGGTGCCCAGTTCAGCGGATCTGGCCATGGCGTGGAGCTCATTTGCCACCTGTCCTGTGGCTGGCGGTGCCTTCCTGCCCATCTGTCCTGTGGCTGGCGGGGCCCTCCTGGGCTGCAGTGCCGGCCATGTTGGTGGCCTCCTGCCCACCTGGGATGGGGCTGGCGGGGCCCTCCTGGGCTGCAGTGCCGGGCATGTTGGTGGCCTCCTGCCCACCTGGGATGGGGCTGGCGGGGCCCTCCTGGCCAGCTGGGCTGATGGCGGTCTTGTCGGGCGTGCTGCCCTTCCCGGCCTTCCCTGATCGCCTGTGGCCCTTCCCCATCTTGGGCGGTGTGACAGCTGTCTCCACACCTCCTGCCGGAGCCATGGTAGGGGTTTTTGTGCCTGGTGTCTTCACCCTCTCGCGCCAGCCACTGCCTATCTTTGATTGTTTCTCCGGGGGTGGGCTGCCCGTGCCTTGGCTCCGTACTGAACTGGCTGCCCTGGAGGGTGGGGGACTCCATAGTCCATGGCAGACTGTCATGACAGGGCCCGGTTTTGTGGTGGCTGAGGTGCTGACTGGAGTCCTATGACATGGACGGGGTGGGGGAGTTGGTGGAAAGAGGTTAAGTTTGGACAGGAAAAGCTTTTTAGGAGCAATGGGAGGGGTAGGTGTAGTGGGTATGGGAGTGGAGGAAGAGGATGTGGTTGTAGGAGTTTGAAGTCTGGTGTCTTTGGGTGCAGGTGCTTGGGCTGGAGGCTGTCGTGAGGTGGATGGCTGTTGGGTGGGTGGCTGCCTGCGTTTGTGTATCTTGGAAGAGGGGGTCACAGACACACTGGGAGAGGACACAGGGGACGTGTAAATGGTAGTGGGGGTGGTGACTGCACGTGTGCGGGGGGTTCTGGTGTGTGTGCTGGTGATGGACTTAGTGGCTGAAGATGTAGTGCATGCAGGTGTGAGTGGAGACGTGACAGGGAGGGAGGAGGGAGACGAGGAGGAGGGGGACACAGTGGAGGCAGTGTGTGTTGGTATGTCTGTATGTGGATGTTGCTTGGGTGAATGCCTGTGTGATGTGTGGTGCTTATGTCTGCCTGAGCTTCCCTTGGGTGTTGAGGTGTGTGCAGGCTGGTCTGATGGTGTGTCTGGGATAGGCAGAGGTACAGGTGATAGGGTCAGGGTGGAGGAAGTTGGAGGGGGGAGGCTAGAGACAGGGACAATGGCTGCCATCAGTGCTGAGGCCAGAGTGTTGAAAGATCGCGGAAGGGTAGCCTGACCAGAATGAATGCCCTCCAGGTATGCATTGCTCTGGTGCACCTCTCTTTCGACACCCTGGATGGCATTCAATATGGTAGACTGCCCAACAGTGAGCGTCCTCAGGAGGTCAATGATCTCCTCACTGAGGGCAGCAGGGGTGACTGGGGCAGGGCCTGAGGTGCCTGGGGCGAAGGAGATGCCCACCTTCCTGGGTGAGCGGGCACGGGGCAAACGCTGAGGGGCTGCTGGGAGGGCGGTGCTGGTGCGCTGGGTGGCGGCTTTACCTGCTGTTGTGGGGGGCACAGATGTTGCCGCCACCACAAGGGAGCTCTCTTCAGAGGACGAGTCCGTGTCACTTATGTCTGCCCGAGTCCCCGCTGTGGAGCTCCCCTCGCCCTCCGTCCCACTGGTGAAATCGGAATCCGTTGCATGGCCCTCCATGCCCATGTGGGATGCAGCTCCCTCGTGCTCCGATGCCCCTTCTCCTCCGCCTGATGATGCTAATGCACACATGAACAGGAAAACCACAAAAAAGGGGGGGGGGAGAAAATAAAGACATGTTGAGTGCATGCATTGGCGACACCGTTGGCGGACAGGACAGACACAGAAGCCCCCTGCACTACGCCGCGCACTTGGGGTCCACTACTCAATCCGTGGGACATGGCCTACAAGCCTATGGACGACATCTGCACACATAGATGACACAGGGCCATGAATAGCTGTACTTGGCACCCTACAGAGGTGGGGGTCGGGGGCACAGAGCCATGCCCTACGGAGGTGCCTAGCCTACAGAAATCGCCCTGGCCTAGGGATACCCACAGCCCCCTCCCCCACCCAGACACCTCCACTGCGCGCAAAGTCACCAGAATAAGAGTGTACTCACCCCCTTGTGTCTGCTGTGATGTCCTCACGCGCCCATCCAAATCGGGGTAGGCCACCACCAGGATCCGGAACATCAGGGGGGTCAAAGTCCGACTGGCACCCCTCCCACGTTGGGAGGCCATCCCCAGCTGAGCCTCCGCCGTCTTCCTGCTCCAGCGTTGGATGTCCTCCCATCTCTTCCGGCAGTGGGTGCCCCGTCTCTGGTGGACCCCCAGGGTCCAGACGTCCTTGGCGATGGCACGCCAAATATCAATCTTCTGGTGGGCGCTGACCTATGTGAAATGTACAGGGGGAGAAAAAGAGTCATCACCTTCTGCACCCTCAATGTGAGTGGCCCCCCATCCCTACCCTTGCCATGTGGCACATGCTCTCATCCGTCGTTTGATGCATGCCTCAATCGCTCCCCTCCCCACCATCTTTCGTCCACCCACTACACACAGGCATTGGCCACTAAGCATGGCCCCAGTGTACTTACCTGTTGGTCTGAAGGACCGCAGAGTAGCGCATACTGGGGGAGGACCCCATCCACGAGTTTATCCAATTCCTAAGCAGTGAAGGCAGGGGCCCTTTCCCCAGTCGCATGAGCCATTGTCTCTTCCAGACGAGGTCACAGCAGCACTTGCAGTGTAGGTCCTCTCCTGTCGAAGATCAGGTATCGAGTGATTAAGCCGATAGAAAATGGCGGTCACGCCCGCAGCGGTGCGTACCGTGGCGGTGCGTACCGCGACTGCTGGCGCACATCGTCATTGGCTCCTGAGACCCATAGGGTTCAATGTTAACCACTGCTGCTTAGCGCCGCGGTCTTTGTCCGCCTACCGCCACGGTGTGCCACGCCAGCGCATTTACCTCACATCCCATTGTCGCACTTCACAGGTCAGGCAGCCGCCATTTCAAGGGCCCACATGGCTTACTCTTTTACTGCGTCACACATACCTAGGCCTTGCATCAACACTCATACAAGCCATTCAATGCATTGGGAATCGTGTTTTGTGCAAGCTGTGGTTACGTACCTGTGGGTTGATTGACTCTGTGCTCGCTGTTGTCCTTCATAGGCACCGTCCGCTGGGACATGCGAGGAGATGGAGGAATCTTCCCGTGTACAGACCGCTGGTAGACCTGTCGACAATGGAGGAAAGACATGTCATACTGACATACAGGCTTGACCGAGCCACTATTCATGAACTGTGTGCCTAGCTTGAGCCAGACCTGATGTCACCAATCCGCCAACCCACTGGGATCCCCCCTCTAGTGCACGTGCTGTTAGTACTCCATTTCTTTGCAAGTGGGTCATTTCAAACAACAGTGGCCATAGCATCAGGGATGTCCCAGCCTATGTTTTCCAAGGTGTTGTCCAGAGTGTTGTCTGCCCTGCTGAAACACATGCGCAGCTACATCGTTTTCCCTGAGGTGGGGGATTTGCCTACAGTGAAGGGTGATTTCTATGCCCTTGGACATATCCCCAACATCATAGGTGCCATTGATGGGACCCATGTGGCTTTAGTACCCCCCAGCAGGAGTGAACAAGTGTACAGAAACAGGAAGAGTTATCATTCTATGAATGTACAGATGGTGTGTTTGGCAGACCAGTACATCTCCCATGTTATTGCTAAGTTCCCTGGCTCAGTGCATGACGCGTACATCATGCGGAAAAGCATCATCCCTTACGTGATGGGTCAACTCCAAAGGCAATGTGTGTGGCTAATTGGTGACTCGGGTTACCCCAACCTGTCATGGCTACTGACCCCAGTGAGGAATCCCAGGACAAGGGCAGAGGAACTGTACAATGAGGCCCATGGGAGAACTAGGAGGGTGATCAAGCGGACCTTCGGCCTCCTGAAGGCCAGGTTCAGGTGCCTCCATATGACAGGTGGATCCCTATTGTACTCACCAAAGAAGGTGTGCCAGATCATCGTGGCCTGCTGTATGCTTCACAACCTGGCTTTGCGACGCCAGGTGCCTTTTCTGCAGGAGGATGGTCCAGATGGTGGTGTTGTAGCAGCTGTGGAGCCTGTGGAGAGTGAAGACGAGGAAGGCGAAGAGGACGACATAGACAACAGGAACACAGTAATACAGCAGTATTTTCAGTGACACACAGGTAAGAATCCACACCGGCATATTACATATACTTAACCACTACTACATCTCTACTGTCTGTCCTTTTCCCCCAGTGTATGGTAACTGAGTTGTAACTTTCCCTTCCGATTTCAGAGATGTGGGCCCCACTGCGTGACATCTGCTTTGTTTCCCCATGGACTACAGCTGTGTGACAGTGGTATGTTGGCATCACAATGTAAATATGCATTTTGGCACAGTAATCTCTAATACATTTGTACTAAATCACAGCCAGACTCCAGAATGTTTTGTGCAATGACTGTGTTTATTTCTGTGCTCTATATTGGTGGGTGGTTGCAGATCGGTGAGGGGTGATGGTGGAGGATTGTCCATGGCAGAGTCCAGACTAGTATTATCACAGGTGCATTGTCCAAATGGCTGTGGGAAGTGGAGCAGGGGCAGTTTAAGGATGGACAGGGTGACAATGTGGGTCAGTGGGATGACAATCAGGGAGGTATCCTTTGCTGGCGGGGGTCTTGGCATCTTACTCTGTCTTCTTCCTGGATCTCAGGGCCCGCTTGCGGGGTGGTTCTCCTTCTGCAGGGGGTGGGGTGTTGGTGGCCTGTTGGTCCTGTGGCGGGGCCTCCTGTCCACTAGCGCCGGCAGAGGTGGTAGGCAGTTCTTGGTCCATGCTAGTGTCAGGGGCCCTTTGTGGTGCCACAGTGTCCCGCAATGTGGTGACTACCTGATTCAGAGCCCCTACAATGGTGCCCATGGCGGAACTGATGGTTCGTAGTTCCTCCCTGAACCCCAAATACTGTTCCTCCTGCAGGAGCTGGATCTCCTGAAACCTGGCCAGGACCGTCGCCATCGTCTCCTGGGAATGGTGGTAGGCTCCCATGATGGAGGAGAGGGCCTCGTGGAGAGTTGGTTCCCTGGGCCTGTCCCCCCCCTGTCGCACAGCAGCCCTCCCAGTTCCCCTGTTTCCCTGGGCCTCTGTCCCCTGGACCGTGTGCCCACTACCACTGCCCCCAGGTCCCTGTTGTTGTTGGGGTGGTGGGTTAACCTGGGTGCCCTGTAGTGGTGGACACACCGCTGATTGACGTGTCCTGGGGACAGAGGTATGGGCCCGCTGGGTGGGTGCTGTGCTGGTGTTCCCAGAGGGGGGAAGGTCTGCTGTGGCCTGTGGCTGTCTGAGGGGAACCGACTGTCCCGAGGTCCCCGATGGGCCGGGCTGGTCATCTAGATCCAGGTCGACAGAGGTGCTGTCATCACTGTGGGCTTCTTCTGGGGGTGTAGTGGACATTTGTGGACCCTCCTGCGCAGTGACGTGGCGTTCGGGTCCTGCAGGGGTATAAATGGATGGTTATTGCATCTGTGTGTGCCATAGCGTGCAATGGGTGGGTGCCCGTGTACCCCAGTGCTGGCATTCCTGTGTGGGGGCTTTTGTGACGGTGGTTTGGGGGAGCACGGGGATGTGCAGTGGCCATGCTTTGGTGATGGGTGTCCATGCTTTGTGGTCGCATGCAGGGCTTGGGGTTGGGATGGGTGGGTTGTGATGGTGAGATATTTGCAAGGAGTAGGTGTGATGGGGGTGAGGGTGAGGGTGGGGGTATGAGTTGGCATGCTGGTGGGGTGGGGGGGATGAAGTAGTGAAGGTGAGACTTACCAGAGTCCATTCCTCCAGATACTCCGCCGAGGCCCTCAGGATGCAGGATCGCCAAGACCTGCTCCTCCCATGTTGTAAATTTTGGGGGAGGAGGTGGGGGTCTGCCGCCAGTCCGCTGCAGCGTGATGTTGTGCCTGGATACCATTGAATGCACCTTCCCCCGTAGGTCGCTCCACCGCTTCCTGATGTTGTCCCTATTTCTTGGGTGCTGTCCCACTGCATTTACCCTGTCGACTATTCTGCTCCATAGCTCCATCTTCCTGGCAATGGAGGTGTGCTGCACCTGTGTTCCGAAGAGCTGTTGCTCAGCCTGTGCGATTTCCTCGACCATGACCCTGAGTTCATCCTCAGAAAACCTGGGGTGTCTTTGCGGTGCCATGGGGTGGTGTGGGTGATGTGTGGGGTGGTTTGTGTGGTGCTAAGTGTGGTGATGTGTATTGGTGTGTTGTGTGACGTGCGTGGTAATATTGCTGGGTGAAAGTAAAATGCGCGTCTGGGTGCTCGGATCTCTATTTCTCTGTGCGTGGTCCCGATTCTGGAGGAGTGGGGGTTTGAGGGTGATGTGGGTGTGTGTTTTATATTGTGTTGGGTGTGTGGGAGTGGTGTTTGCATGTGTATCAGGTGTGTGTATTTTGATTTGTCCAATGTGGTTGTATTTTGTAAGTGTGTGTGTATTTTGAGCGCAGCGGTGTGTACCGCCAATAGAATACCGCGGTTGAATGACCGCCACGTGGATTCGTGTGTCGTGATAGTGTGGGCGTATTTCTGTTGGCGTGACAGTGGAGGTTTGTTCATCGCCAGTTTCTCGCTGCCCTTTGGTGTGGCGGACTTTTGTGGATGTCTGTATTTTGGCGGTTTGCCTGTTGTGGGTCAGAATGACCGTGGCGGTTTACCGCGGCGGTATGTTAGCGGTCTTCTGACAGCGGTAAGCTGATATTCCCGCCAATGTTGGAATGACCACCTATATGTTTAAAAAACATGGCAATTCACTGAAAAAAAACAAATGTTTATCTCTCTCTCTCTCTACACACATATATATATATATATATATATATATATATATATATATATATATATATATATATATACATACACACAGATATCTGTATATATATATATATATATATATATATATATATATATATATATATAAAACACCAAAAAATGCCGGAATCCCGAGGCTCACTAGCATGGCGGTCCGAGTGTGGTTCCAGCATACCACATATATGAACCAAACTTTCTCCAAGTAATACAAAAGTCCTCGGACAACAATGTGTGATAAAAAATCTATATTTTTATAAAGCGAATACCACTACACAACGCGTTTCAGTCGTAGCCTTGTTCACGTGTGACAAATATAGATTTTTTATCACACATTGTTGTCCGAGGACTTTTGTATTACTTGGAGAAAGTTTGGTTCATATATATATATATAAAACAAAAATGAAAAAAAATGGGGGCAAGGTCCTGTTTACCCTACCCCCCTAGCCTTGGTGCAGAGGTCCTCCTGGACATATATATATATATATGTATATATATGCCTAAAACATGTATTATATATAATATAATTATTTTATATATATATATATATATATATATATATATATATATATATATTTATATATATTCACTTAAAAAAGCAAAGGTTACAGGGCCATTATAGATGTTATAGTTAGGCTCACATTTTAAATGCACAAAACCATAGAAATGCACCTGTTATAGTTAAACTTATTTCAAGTAACTATATTTTGTGCCCTAAGGTGACTATGCGCCCCCACCATGCACAGTATTTTCGTCAAATATTTTACTGTAAATATTACATTGATATTATCAATGATGTTATCAAAGATGTCATAAGCTCCGTTATTTGTAGGGTAATTAGCAGTGCATGGCAGGAGCGCAAGTTATAGTTACCTTAGGGCACAAGATATAGTTTCTTGAGATAACTCTAACTATCACAGGTGAATTTCTATGTTTTTGTGCATTTAAAATGTGAGCCTAACTATTATGTCCCAGTAACCTTTGTTTTTTAAGTACATTTTTATGCTTTTAAAAAAATTCTATTTACTAACCATAACATTCCTGTAACCTTTGTTTTTTTCAGTGAATTGTTATGTTTTTTTAACGTAAAGTAATTTTCATTACCATACGTTAATCCAACCACAGACATGCATGGCCTTTGGCAGTTGGCCCCTAACCATGCATCCCCACTTGGCTGTGCCCGGCAACAGTTAGCCACAGCCTGTCTTTCTGGGTGTGAGAAGAGGTGTGACAGGGTGTATCTGGGTCTGAGAGTACCTTATTGGGTCTGTGAGTGGGTGCATCAGTGTCTGTGTGAGCCTGTGAGTGGGTGCATGAGGGTTTCAGTGGGTCTGTGAGTGGGTGTGTGAGTCTGAGTGGGTCTGTGAGTGGATGCGTGAGGGTCTGAGTGGTTCTGTGACTGGGTGCATGACAGTCTGTGTGGTTCTGTGAGTGGGTGCGTGAGTGTCTTAGTGGGTCTGTGAGTGGGTGCATAAGGGCCTGAGTGGGTGAAAGAGACTGAAATAGAGAGAGAGAAAAAGAGAGTGAGAGGGAGAGAGAGCTTTTAGGCTTTGATGAATGACAAACTTAGAATGAGATATTTTCTGACAAATTGAAAAGAATAATGTGTTTGTCAATTAAAAAGAATGAGATCACGTTTCATTATAAACCTCAAACTTTTGAATCTGAAAACAAATTAAAGTGGGGAAAGGACCACAGACAAATTAGCACTAGAACCCTCAACTTTCAATGTAAGGTTCTGAGACCATAACCATTATGCCACATGTGACTCCTTAGTGTGCTGTCACTATTTCAAGTCATTGCTTGGAGAGACCATTACAATGACAATTTCTCTCTCTCTTCCATCCCTTTATGGGATGGAAGAGAGAGAGAGGGGTACAGGACCACGGGGACAGCCTCAAGGCCCCAGCAGTCCTAGCAGGCTCCTTGCGTTCTGCAGGAGCCGGCATTGCTTTAAATAGCAGCTCCAGCTTGTGGAAGCAATGTTGTCATCTGTTTCTCTGCACACATGTTTGCATTTTGATTATTGTCTCAGCACTTATTCAGGTTTCATTTATGAACACATACAATTATTGCACCGTATAGTCATATGCACTCACCCTTAGTTCAGGCGCAAGGATAATCAAGTTCCCCTTTCTCATCTAAATCTCTTCCTTCAAGGGATGGCTCCTGTGTCAAGAAATGAGTCAATCATTGTGCTCAAAAGGCATTGCAATGAAAGTAATGCACATTTTAAAAATGCACACTGTCTTTTAAACCATAAACTAAAGAGTGATTAACACTGCATGACCATCTTTAGGGTGGGGTGAACGGTGCCACCGCACTGGATGCCAATATCAAAGGTTGCTGGGTTTCAAAATTTCTTATGGGAATAAAACCACCTTTACAGAGCTCATTTTGTAACCAGCAATTTTCAGATAACAATAAAAGTGTCAAGATAACTCTGGTGATTAAACGACCTACAGGAGATCTGAGTTTTATCTAGTGGCAGCTTGAATTCATAATAAAACAGCACAAAGAAGTGTACAATGCAGATGACAGAACTGCATTTTATGTAGAAAGCTCTGTAGATTACCTCTTGTGTCACAAAATGTCCTTTTATTACCTGCAGTTGATAAATTATAATCTCAATACAGTACAGTGAGCTATGAACTGTCATCATCAAGAGATCTGTATGCAGACTTCAAGGTATAGGTTAGAATGTTATGTTTTTTCTTTCATGTGCCTAATATTGCTAAAGATGGTTTGCATGGGTAGAAATGAATTCTTATTCGTAAAGGCAACTCCAACCACTGTGTTATGTTCTAAATTTTGAGTTTAAGCTTTTCCAGACTAAGCAGTGTTAAAATATACTGCAAACCAGTATGGATGACATGTGACTCCTACACCTTTTAGTCCTCATTGTATTATGTCTCTCAATAATGTATATGTGGTGTAAGGTGCTCTGAAACCCTACACTAGTATGGGTAGTGCTATAAAACAAATGAAATACATGTGAGAGTGGGGCTATGTAGAGATGAGAGGCACTGTTGGAATGTGTTAGTGAGGGAATCTGTGGAGAAGGAGGTCGCTGGGGGGGCAGCAACAAAGATTGTTGTACCAGGCGCCACTAGTGCTAGAGCCGGTCCTGATTAGATCAGTCAAGGCCAACTCCCAATCAGCTTCTTCTCATCAAGTATGACAGGTAGCTTTTTCTTGTTTATGAAACAATTCAGAATCGAAAACAGGGTTTGCGGAGATAATTATGTGTGTTTATATTTTCATGTATTTAGGTGTATTATAAAACTAACATGCAGCCTTCCACTTTCTGTTACTTCATAGCTTTTTATGTTTATGAGTTGCACTGAAGTCTGAAGCAGATGTGGGTTGGCCAATATTCAAATGGTCACCCTGCCCTCATAAATGCTAAATTGGCAGTTACAATAATTAGATCAGTTTATTCATTTCATGTGTATAATCCCATTTAATTGAGGCTGTGCATATCCATATTTAGGGTCTGATCTCTTACGTTAATAGTAAGCATTGCACATTGACTGTTAGCTGATTTTAATATGACAACCCATTCTTGGAATGCTACCCTACTCTATCAGGTTTTGCTATTATGGCTAAAAGACAGTTTCCATTTTGCCATAGTAACACATTTGCACCAGAAAGGCACCTCTAGAAATGGGGTTTGGGATGCATCATAAAAGAATCTACAAGAAATAGGATTATTGGGAGTTGGTGACCCTCTACCAAGATAATAAAAACAATCTAGTTAGGACAAAACCCCGCTCATAGAAAATCTCTTCTCAGCTCCTAGTAGCTATGGCAAAAAGCGTTTCACATGCAACACAGGGGACAATGAGGTTTGTGGTGCTGCACATCCAACAATATCCAAAAGGATTGTCAAGCTTTCTTCATGGTGGTTTGTGGACAACAGTGTTAGCTTCTCCTCCAGACTAAGGGAGTTCTGTCTTAACGATATTGGTGACAAGAGACGGCCTGATGTGCACTTTTCAGGCATTAGCTGGTTCATGAGCTCTCCTTTGGGTTGGCATAGCAGAGAACAGTATTTTCACTGTCTTTTGAATGTCCTGCCACAGGGCTGATGAGCAATATCCTTATGATTTGTGCTCTCACCTCTTCAACCACATAATTGAAGTCACAGGTGCTTGTGAGCCCCTGAAGGTGAGCATAGGTGCACTGATAGATTCTGTTGGCTCCTTTTTAGCATTTTTAACTCTACTCTGAATATAATTCAGGGTAGTTAGCTTGTATGCCTAACCTCAGGTTTATTGCAGATAAGGCAGCAGCATAGTCATCATTTTGTCCATATCCAGGAGAGTGAATGTAAGAAATTGGAGTATTAGTTGAGAGGGGTAAGCTGAAGTAGCGCTCAAAATCCTTATCAGGGTGAACCACTTAAAGTCAATAAAATAAACCTGAGTTTAGCCCCCTGCTCAGTATGGCACAGAGCAAACAGTCTTAACTTAGGGGCAAGGTGTATAGCATTTGTGCAGTACCAAAAGTAGTGAAGTCAAAAGATAACACAAGGACAATTGAGAATGTGTTAATATAGCAAGGTGGCAGTATTATGTGGTATGAATGGGTGTGGGTGGTCTTACCATGTAATACTAATACATTAGCCAGAAGTGGCATCAGGTTCACACTAATAAATACAAGCTCAGTCCTGGTAGAGTGGGCAAAGAAAGTCAGTCTACTTAGAGAATATGTGTAAAGCATTTTAATCTGACATGACTCAAAAGAAATCAAACACCGATTTAGACATACAAAGCAGATTATTATCTTAACTTAGACACCAAAAGTTTATGTGTATCTTACATAGAACCGGAGTTGTGTATTTTTAAAGCATTTAAAAATAAACACACTTTTAGTTGTCAAACGGACACCATTGAAGTCAATGGGGGAAAACAAAGTGTGCAATCGGTCACTTCCATGGAACCCACCTGTCTTGTAGGTTCTCATTAGAGTAATGAGGCTACTGGATTTGGGCGGTTGGCCTAGGTTGTGGATACTGAGTACAATTCCCCACCTGGTGACACCTGTCAGTCTAATCAGCATTTATTAAAATATCTGCATCTTAGATAAAAGCAGGTGCATAGCAATAATGAGGATAATGAAAGGTGGTTCAAAGCTAATACATAAAACTCCAAACTAAGGTATCAACCAAAGCTTTAATTGTGACAAGTTCAGTCAACACAAGCCATTGGAGGGGCAATTTGAAAAACCATGATGTGGCATAGGGAACCAAATTCAAAACTCAAAGTCATTTTGGACATCGCCAATCATATCCAGGACAATGGACGCCAGGAGATGGTCAACTTCGGCAGGTGACAAAAAATCCAAGTCAGGTCCAGGGAAGAGCATAGAACACACATGTTCCAAAGTCTGAGCCTCAGCCGAGGCAGCAGCATTCCATGTCATGCCCACAGCAGAGCCACGACTTGCCGAATCCACATAGGCCAGTTCATACACCGTCTCTCGTAGCAAACGCACCCTCAATATGCATGTCATCGAGAATATCAGCACATCAGCATCCAATGACAGTAAATGCTGCAAGGAAAGACATATTTCCAATGCAGAGTCAAAGAGGCACCAGAAGCATCGAAACATGGGCTGCATACAATCCAAAACTGGCCAGAATGACAAAGACCAGTCACACTCCAGCTGTTGCAGGAGAGGTGCTCCAAAATACTGCATCATACATTCATGACACAGTTGTGCTGTTGGCAGTGCATTCAGTCCTCCTTGCTATGAAGGGACAGCCATTGCGTAGAAAAAGTAGCAACAGCACGATGCCACCAATTAAAGCCAGAGGGATCGAGAATCCCCCGAAAATACTCGAAAAAAGTGAATGTATGGTCGAAAGTATTAAACCAAATATAGAGAAGGTGTTAACGAAACCAGAACCAACAATCTTAAGAAAGTGGGTGATTCCACTAGTACTAGACGCATTAAATATTCATCCCATAAGTTCAACAAAGTGTCTCGGAAAGTTGGTATTTAAACGGGACTGAATTTCCAACAATGCCATCGCAACTTGAAGCGTATAGGTCTCTCGGGATGAAGTAAGTGTCACATGTTTTTTGAACAATAAGGCCTTTAGTGTGCTCAACTTGTCAAAATTAACTTCAGAAATAGCAATATGGGGCCAGATGTATGTTACTCCCTTGAATTGTACAGGGGGGAAAAGAACAATCCCACAACATGTAACAATTTTGGAGACAGAAATTTTGTAAGGTATTCCGGCTCGCATCCCACAACAGCTCTGACTGTTAAGGAGCACATAGCTGCCATTAGAGAGCACCTGGAACGCAGGTCTAATTAAGAATACCACCGGGACTCCCTTCAGATAACAAGCTAAATTTGCCGTGGAGGCATTACATGCCCCGTGCAAGGACAGCTGTTTACAAACCAACGAATGGCTCACAGAAGTCTTGCATTCGCTGCCGCTAAGAAATAGCTCTTCTTTTATGCCATTGAAACATTTGTACGAAAAGGGAAGCTCCCACACGTCATATATGTAATTATCTCCCAGCCTTTCCTATCAGCCTACCGGAATGTGTTTCAAGCAGGACGTGAATTGAGTGTTGAAATGGGCAGATTAATACCCCATGTATTAACCATTCAGCATAGGGTACCTCGGCCACAGTAAAAGGCTGCTTTTCTAATTTCTCTATTCTCAACATAATAAATGTTGCTTCCTTCTTAGCCAACATGTGCTGCTGTTGCGTTAAATTAAATGATGAAAAAATCTCCCTTGTGCTCGCATGATGCCAGTGGACGCGACCTGCCATTGTCGTGCCGCGGTGCGCAGCGCGAGCCGACCATTCGGCTTGGGCTGCGGCGCGCGGCACGGAGACACGCCGCGCCCCCAGTCTATCGTACAGCATACAAGGCCCCAAATTTGGCATGGGGCCTTGTTTCTTTATGTTTTTCCTTCTTTCCCATTATTCCCCTCTCTTCCCAGCATGCCTTGGTTCCGTACTCTCTATGGCTCCTTGTCCATTACTTTCCAATATGTTTTCCCTATCTAATATGGTGTCCTTGCACTTCCTGTTGGTTGCTTCCTGTTTTTGGGTATTTAAGGGCTGTGATTCTTTCCCTCCTTGCGCTGCAACACTTTCTGTTTGGATGGTGTCTTCGCTCCTTCTTCCTTGTGTCAGATTCTGGTTCAAGTCTGTTCCAGTGTTTTTCCTGTTCTTTTTTGTCCTCATAGTTACTATTTGATTTTTGCTCCTGTTGCAGGACATTTCCTTTTGGAGTTTTTTCCCCTTTTTAGGGTTTCTTTTCCCTCTGGCACTACTTCTGAAGGACACGGCCTGCCCTTGGCGTTCCTATCGCCTGCAGCACCTTGGCTACCAGAAAGAGTCGCCTCTACCTGGGCCAAGGCAGAACATTTAGAAACAAGAACCTCGCCACTCGTTCAGCGGACTCCAGGTTCAAGCAGCGCGTAAGTCGTGACAGCCTTTAGTGTTTGCAATGTGCAACCTAGCTGCATCATAGAATGTAGCTGACTTTGTCCATGTTGCAGAAATGAGACATCACTCTGTACTATATCTATTGCAGAGGACACAATGTTATTTTGGGTGTAAATACGATCGGACAAGGTGTTAATTCCGTTATCTACGACAGCTAATGCTTTTCATAAATTTTCCTGATCTATTTGCCTTAACTGGGCAGCCGCTTCTTGGTGGGAAAGTTTCCAAATTTCATTATATGTTTCATACATAAAGCGTTTTCTGTGCCGTCTTCTGGGGCCTAACAGGAAATCCTGTAAATCTGTGTTATTGGACAGGAGACTAAGATGTTCTTTAACAGTATCTAGTGAGGAGACCTTCATCCATTGCTGGCATAGTTTCCCTACACTATATGTTGCCACAATACCTGAGTGTTCTGAGGATAGATAGCGAGGGTACGGCATATTAGTTCTAAAACCTCCTGAGGAGTTTACAAAATGCGTATGGCACCCATTGGATGTCTACAGGCCACAATAATTAACCTCCGCAATGTGATAATAACTTGTTATATGTTCCATTTTTTAACCATTCGTTAAGCTGGTGTTCAGATGCATTTAAATACTTTTGCCATTTATTACATTTTGCAGGGGCGGGAATACTGGGGGCATTAAATTCTTTAATGCTTGCCAAGCCTAAACAGCTCGTTTGCTGCACTGTCTCATTTAAGAATATCATCTGAACAGGAATCATACAATCTCTAAACAAAGCTTCTTTGCCTTTAATTAGCCAATTTCTTGTTCCCCACACACTTTTCAAATCAATTGAATTAACCCAATGTTCATAACCTTCAATGGCCAATCGAGAAAGAAAGGAATCAGAATATATAAATTTAGTATCAGTCAACAATACATACTGATCTTCCATTACTGGCAATTTGAAATAATATGACTCAGCATTCTTGGCATTATCTCCAGAAAACTATGCAAACTTTTCAGTATATGTTTTTGAGCCACCTATTAGCGGAATTGGACAGTGTTTCCGTTGTGCATATTTAAAAATAGTTTTTGGGGTACCAGCCCTGTGAATGAAATGATGTCCATAATGACTATAACAAAACATATCTCCATAATTTCCTTTAAATTGGTACACACCATCATTTTCAAAAACCACATAATACTTGTTGGACTTTTTGCCTTACGCAGGGTCATCCCCAGTCTTTTTGCCTCCTTCCTCCTGTTTTTTCTGACCTCTCGCTGTTGGCTCTAGGACTCTGAGCACTTTATCACTGCTGACCAATGCTAAAGTGCAGGTGCTCTCCCATCTAAAGTTGGTATGATTGGCTTATACCTAATTGGCATATTTAATTTACCTATAAGTCCCTTGTACAGTGGTATCTCTATACCCAGGGCCTGTAAATTAAATACTACTAGTGGGCCTGCAGCGCTGCTTGCGCCACCCACTGAAGTAGACATTCAAAACATGTCTCAGGCCTGCTAGCGCAGGGCATGCATGCGCAGTTTTCTGCCACAGGGACCTGGCATCTAAATGTACTTGCCAGGCCCAGAACTCCCCTTTTACTACATGTAAGTCACCCCTAAGGTACGCCGTAGCTAGCCCTATGGGCAGGGTGCCATGTATGTAGAAATGCAGGACATGTGCCATATTGCATGGCCTGTCCTAGTAGTGACAAACAGCCTAACTTGGTGTCTCACTGCTCTGAGTGCTGCCTTCTCATAGGATTGCATTAGAAATGCCCTGCCTTATGTGTAAGGGGTATTGTCTGATTTATGAGGGGTAGCGTAGGCGTGTTTGGTATGGTTGTGATGGTGATAATAAATGCTGCTTACTGGTGTGGGTGTATTTTTTATTACTATCACAGAATTGCCACTTCTAGAAAGTGCACATTTATCTGTGCTTATGACTCTGGTGTTTTGCAGCTTGACTCCAATCCACGTCTGGGCAGAGTGATAGTTGGGGCTTTGTGCATACTTTTCAGACAGCCTGTACACAGGGAGGGTGGAGGTGTCACAGAGGTGCATCTGCATACTGAATAGTCTTCCTGGGCTGAGAGAAGGGAGAGGTGGGGCACACCTGCATTTGTAAAGACTGTGCCCTGGCCTCACACAATAGGGTTGTTAACCCCCCACTGATGTTTGGAGCCTGTGCTGAGAGGAGAGTGGGGGCACTCCCAGAACCAGTTGTAACTGGCTGGAACCTCCTCTCCCTACCATTGTAAAACACTGTAAGAACTGACTATAAGTACAGGGGAATTTTCCCCACAATTTGGAGACTCTTGGAATCATCTTGGAAATGGACACCAAAGGCTGAAAGGACTCACCAGGACCGCCATGGACTGCTGCTGCTGTGCTGACCTGTGACCTGCCTGGTCACTGTGAAGGACTTGCCACTTGCTGCTTTCCCTTGTGCTGGCCTGAGCTGGGCCCTCCACCTGAGGACCTTGTCTTAAGATTATGCTCCCCAGAGGCAGGGTGCTGTGGCCCCTGACCCCTGCATCCATTTCTTCACGAGGGGTGCTTCTCCATGGTTGCGGCTGCCATAGCACTGATTGCAGCGCACTTATGGAGCCTTGGGAGCTCGTAGGCTCCTGGCTGCATTGTGCCCCTTTAAATAAGATCACCGCAGCGGCCCAGGAAGCTGGAAGAACACTTGCGCACCGCATCGGGTGCAGGCGAGTGTCTGCTCGGGCCCCAGGAGGGGTCCGATCTTCTTGTGGCTTCACGGCAGGACCAGGAGAAGGCGCCGGGAGTGCCCCCTTCCCCCTGGCCTCTGCGTTAGGAGCAGGACGCTCCTTTTCTTCTGCTAGGTAAAACGGGTATTATTGCCCCCCCCCCCTTGGTGGAAGGGCCAGTGGAGGCCTGGGGGGGCCCCCAGAGATCACGGGTCCCAGGAGGGGCCTGTCATTAAACCGGAGGGGGTGCGTGGTGCCCCCCTCCTGCCCTAAGTTGTTTTTGCTGGCTTTGGGGCCGGTTGAGGCCCTGGGGGCCCCTAGTAATCACAGTCCCCAGAGGGGCCTGTCTATAAAAGAGAGGAGGTGCATGTCGCCCTCCTCTGACCCCAGAGTATAAGGGAGGCCCCCGTTTTGCGCATAGGAGCGCAGGGGGCCCCATTGTTCGCCTTCTAGGCACTGGAGGTGCCTTCATCCAACCAGGTACTGTTTAAAGGACCAATATAGTTGCAATCCAAAGTTCTTTCTACAGACTTTTGTTTGATTCATATATTACCTACCTGCGTTTGATGTTTTTACATATGTGTATGCAAATGTTCCTTTTATGGACATGCTTGCTAATATGTTTTTCTAACTTGCCATATGTTTTCTAATGTTCCTACTATGGGCATTTTATGAAATTCTTGTGACAAGTGCTGTGATGTAATAACGTGTTTTCCTGACAACTGCTTATGTTGCAGAATACTGAGTAACCTGTGTGTTATGTGTGACTACTGCTAGGTTGCAGAGTAACTAATGTGTAACGTTCTGACAACTGCTAAGGTAGCAGGATAGTACTGATATGTGATGTTTGGTCTGATAATTGCCTTGTGTACAATACAGTATATTTTCATATAATCTGGTGATGTGTTTCCTTTGTGGTGGGGATTTTGCGTCACGTGTGTTGTGTGTGTTGTGCAAACGCTTTACACATTGCCTCTGGGTTAAGCCTGACTGCTAGTGCCAAGCTACCAAGGGGGTGAGCAGGGGTTATCTTGGACGTGTAACTCCCTTGCCCTGACTAGAGTGGGTAAGTTCTGCCTGGCTGAGGTGCATACCCTAGCCAACCAGAAACCCCATTTCTAACAATACTGTAGATCAGACATCATAGTATCATCTGTTTTGACATCCCAATCATCAGAAATCACTCCGGGTGTAATTACAACAGCCAATGAAAGTTTGAACAAATAAGGTATTTGAATGATCTCTGTAGGACCATAAATGTCGAATAAGACGTTGTCCCATACAATCCCATTGGGAATTGGCACTGCTGTAATGTTCACTAAGGACAAGTCTCTGCATATTTTATGTGAAGAAAAATGTGGTCTTAAGACTGTGGTTCAACATTAGAGAGATCAGGTAGGTAATGACCATGTATAAGAAGAAAGAAAACAATGACAAACCCAATCCAAAGAAGAAAGGCAACCACAGTCTGCAATAACCATAGATAGTTGCAAAGACGAGTAAGATAGTTTGTTTTTAGCCAATGTATTAGCTTACGTGCGTTTGACAGTTCAGTCACAGTTGAGGCGGATGGGTCTGAAGAAAAGTCGTCAGCATTGACAAAGTAACCATCATCTGTACAGACAAATGCTGGCAGTATATTCGGAGGAGGAGAGACTGCTGAAGATTCCCTCAGTGGTGTGTAGTATGTCACGACATCCATTTGTGTTAAAGTTGTAGAAGGCTGCTCTGTATCAGCAGAAATCTATGAAGTAGTAGTCATCAGTGGAACCAATGAAAGTTAATTTTCAACCCTCCCCAAGCTCAGAGAGGTATCAACATTGCTGTTGAAAACATCCTGGTCTGTAGTGGGAGGGATTCGGGCACTACTCAGGAGTCCTCTCGGTCTGCTGTGCAGGATCGGCCACAGGGTGTAATTTGACATTGTCAATGGAGACAAAGCGATTCTCCTTTGAACCAGGCAGTGATGGTAGTATAACAGTTCTGGTACTGTGTATTCCCTAGACTGGGACCGGTGCTCGATAAGAAGGACCAAACTCTTTTTTCACAGCAATATTTTCATGCACTAGATCCTCCAACTTGGGAATCCAGCCGGAAGATGCTACTGGTACATCCCCAATTCCAGAGGAGGCAGCACTGGCATTTGCATTGTCATCACAGAATTGTTGTAACTCCTGCAAGACAGGGACACGTTCATATATGTCAAAAGGCGTGTCTGCCGCCTCCATGCCAGCGCCATCAAGAATTGAAACATACATTTGAGTTCCAAACAGGCACTTGTATGAAGTATGCTCCCCAGGGACCTTATAGGCAGATTATTAAGTGTTCTCTGAACTCCATACAGGTGTGTAAGCCAACTATGACCCATGCCTACTAATCTTCCTGTTAAGGATTGCTTTAAATAGCAGTTTCGGCACTCCAAAACACTATTTCCATCAGGATGAAATGGAGATGAGTAATGCAGTTGGACCCCTTACAAAGCCATGGTATCCCTGTAAGCCCTTGAGGCAAAGGCAGGGCCCTGGTCCGAATGGAAAGCAGCAACAGCATATGTACAGACAAAGACTTGCAAATCTTTAATAACAGTTTGAGCGTCAGCCGAACATTGTGGCCACACCCACAGAAATCTGGAGCATGAGTCCACAGCGACTAAAATATATTTGTATGCACTGTCTGGTGTCAGGGAACCACAATGGTCCAAATACACACATTGTAAAGGTTTGTTGGAAATTAGGAGGGGCGTCTACAGTGGGCGCTTAACGCTGGAGGCTTTTATTTGTTGGCAGATGTCACAACAAAGGACATACTGCTTGGCTTGTTTGTAAAGACCTGGCCACCAATAGCATGATTGCAATATTGAGAATGTAGCCGCCACACCAGCATGGGCAAATGCAACTCCCTCATGCGCTGCTTTCACTAACTCTGGTCTTAATACTTTCTTGGGAATCACTCGGACCCCCACACCTGGAATCTTTCCTTCTGCGTCAAACATGTCTCCCATCCAGTAGGAATATTTAGTGGGATAGACTTTGGGCATAGGTTTACCCTCAGCCATAGCTCTTATAGCTGCCAGTGTTTCATCATCCACTCTAATTTTAGAGCGTGTTACTGCTCCGACAGAAACCATTGCTATTGCTGACTTTGCTGCTACATCAGCCAAAGTGTTGCCTTCAACATGCATTCCAACATGTTGGTGTTTAAACTGGAATTATGGAAAAGTCCCTCTAAAACAATATGGTGAACAAAATTAAATCTTTGTTGATCCACTGGATTCCTTATTTATAGTGAGCAAAATAATTCCAATGTTGATAACATTAATAATAAGTCCGTAACAATGCCATAGAAGTATCGGCCAAGCATCAATAATGAAGTCCGTAGCAACGACACAGAGGCGTCAGCCTGATCCTCTAAGTTTCTTATTTATTGTGAGCAAGATAATTCCAAAGTTGGTAACATCAGTGATAAATCCATGATGATGACATAGAAGTATCAGCCAAACATCAATAATAAGTCTGTAACAACAACACAGAAGCGTCAGCCAACACGTGTTTCGCCCCTAGAGGCACGTAAGCCGGGGCTTTCTCAAGGCTAAAAGAAAAGTAAAACAAAATCCAACTAAGAATGATATGCTTAATGATACAGATCTTAAACTACACCTTACACCAAGGGGTGAAAAGTTCCAGTGTGTATACTTAGTGATTAGTGTTCCATAATTGAAATGGTCCCAGAGAAGAGAGAACAAAACGTCATTATTGTCAAAGATGGAAAAAGCAAGAGAGAGAGAGTAACCAGGAGAAAAACAAGGGAGAAAAAGACCAATGCACACATTGCTATTTGATGATTAGCTAGCCAGTAGTCAAAATGTGAAAATTATAGTAGGCTCATAATTTCAAAAGAGCATATAAAGGGGGACCCCTATAAGTGTGAAGCTCGTACAGTAGATACAAGAGGAGATAAGAGAGTTCAAATGTATGAAATGTGAAGGTGTATTAACAGTGGAGACAAATAAGGTACTATGATTAAAAAATATAAGATTATATCTGCCTACTGCAGAAAAGTGAACTGTGCATGCAGACTAAGGGATTTGATATATGAAACAAAGAGTTTGATATGTGAAACAGAGAATTTAAAGTTAAGCTAAGGAAGGACTTGAGGAAACATACCGGTCAATTGAAGTGCAGCAATGTAAGCAAAAAATACGGAATAAACAATGTGTGAGTTCTTAATCTGTAAAAAATGCACAAAAAATACATGCAAATAGATATACACCGTGTGGAATGAATATCAGTACATGAATAACAATAAATTCAAAATGTAACAATTCATAAATAGTGATGTGCCCAATTAATTGTAAGATGCTAACTTAAATAAAACATAACATAAGGAATTGAAATCTGAAGACTTATCCAATGCAAAACACTTGCAAGTCCCAATTTAGCAAAAGGCTACCGTATTAACCAATAAAAGAAAATAGTTGTATTATTACCATGTGTATCGAGGAGAGAAAAAAGGCTTGAGTTAATGCCTCATTTAAGTCAAGAAAAACTGAAGTAGATAGATGCTGTTCTTTGTCAAAGTTACATCAGCCAATAATGCCATTCATGATCTTTGTTGAGTCCTCGATTAACTGTGTCATGTTTGATGATGAGACGGCTTTCCTCCTGACGCATCCTTAAAACCTTGTTGCCGCCTCTTTGAGATGATGTGATGTGACGGAGTCCACTGAAAGTGAAAGTACGTTGTTGAGAATGGAATTCAGTGTAGTGTTCTACTAATGGAGCGTTACTGTCTAGTTTCTGTACATTTCGGTAATGTTCTTGGATCCTTAGTTTTAAAGACTGGGTAGTACTACCTATATAGGTTTGATTGCATGGACACCAAATGGCATAGACAACATGAGAGGTGTCACAGTTAATAAAGTCATGAATGTAATGAGTTAGATTGTTGATAGAAACACTTTTGGATTTGGAGAGGCCCAGCTTGCAGATGGTGCATTTTGTGCAGGTATAAAACCCCTTCGGTTTGGATGGTAAAAAGGTGGAGACTGACTTTCCTCGATAAAAGGATGAACAAAGTTTGTTCCGGAGGTTGGGGGCCCGTCTGAACCCAATTTGAGGAGAATCAGTTATATATTGGCTGATGGAAGGGTTATTTAGTAATAAATACCAATGTTTTCTTAATAGTTTACGAATCTGGTAATGACCATTGTGAAATACTGTGATAAATCTAATTGACTGCTGTTTACTGGTCTGTTTTGGTTTGTTAAGCAATTGATTGCGATCCATGTCCCTCAGAAATGCCTTGGTAGTGTTTAATGAATTACGATTATAGCCCCTAGTGGTTAATCTGTCGATGATTTGGGTGGAAGCAATATCATAATCAGAAATGTTGGTGCAGTTAAGTCTAGCTCTCCTCAGTTCCCCTTTTGGAATATTTCGAATCGTACTGGAAGGGTGACAGCTGGTGGCGTGAAGAATAGAATTAGCTGCTGTGGTTTTCCGAAAAAACTTGGTCTGTAGTTTGTTATCTTCTATAAATATTAGCAGATCTAAGTATTCAATTGAGGAGTTGGAAATTTGATAAGTGATATCAATGTTCCAGATATTGGGTGTTAGAGATTGGATAAATTGATGAAGGAGAGCCTGTTGACCTTGCCATATTAGCAAAATATCGTCAATATAGCGACCCCAAAATATTATGTGTTGGGTAAATTGCTCAGATTGGTCAGCCCAAAGCCAGGAGTTTTCTACTGCTCCCATGAGGATACAGGCGTATGGGGGAGCAAATTTTGCCCCCATCGCCGTACCTTGGAGTTGTAAATAAAATTGGCCATCAAAGAGAAAGTAATTATTTTCAAGACTAAATTTGAGCATATCCAATATCATGGAATTCCGTGCCAAGTGTTGGACTGATTTGGTGGAAAGACATTTACTGACTGCCGCTAGACCATCACTGTGTTTAATTGATGTATAGAGACTGACAACATCAATAGTGACTAAAAAATAGTCAGGTTGCCAATCTATATTCTGCAGTTTTTGAAGGATGTCTTTAGTGTCTCTAACATAGGACGGTAGATTAATCATGAAAGGTTGAAGCTCCTTGTCAATCAAGGATCCCAATTTGGAACAGACAGAGTTGACCCCTGAGATTATAGGTCTGCCCTTCGGTGGATGACCCTTCTTGTGAATTTTTGGTAGAAGGTAAAGTGTGGGAATGGTAGGGAACTGGAGGAGAAGAGCAGATTTTTCATGACTAGAAATAATTTGGCGTGAATGCCAAAAATCCAGAAGATCTGACAGTCGCTGTTGTATTTCAGATGTTGGATTATGTGAGAGTTTTTTGTAGCATTTTGTATCTTGGAGATGTCTATAAGCTTCCTTCAGATAATCCTGGGTATTAAGGATAACAATATTGCCTCCTTTATCCGCCTCTTTAATGACGACTTGGTTATTCGAAGACAGATGTGATAGAGCTGTTGCTTGAGTGTTGAAAGACCTTGACCGTGAATATAATAGATACTGTGACCAACGAAATATTTTACCTTCGAATATCAACAGAGCTCAAGCAACAGCTCTATCACATCTGTCTTCGAATAACCAAGTCGTCATTAAAGAGGCGGATAAAGGAGGCAATATTATTATCCAAAAGGGGAACTGAGGAGAGCTAGACTTAACTGCACCAACATTTCTGATTATGATATTGCTTCCACCCAAATCATCGACAGATTAACCACTAGGGGCTATAATCGTAATTCATTAAACACTACCAAGGCATTTCTGAGGTACATGGATCGCAATCAATTGCTTAACAAACCAAAACAGACCAGTAAACAGCAGTCAATTAGATTTATCACAGTATTTCACAATGGTCATGTTGGAAAATGGGTTATTGGTAGGGCAGGTAGGTACCTACACCTAGCAACAAGCCACAAACCTCCACGTAAGTACAGTTAGGTCTCAATAAATTAATCCCAGCTCTACCCTTGGTAGCTTGGCATCGAGCGTCAAGGCTTAACTTAGGAGACAAAGTGTAAAGCATTCAAATATCAGAAAACAGTAATTAAATAAAACACAGGAAACAGTTTAAAAATCCAAAACCAATTTATAAAAATAGCTTATATTTTTATCTTTAAAATGACACAAAAACGATTAAAATCGGTTTAGGGGAACCGGAGATATGAATTTTTAAAGAATTATTACTTTTCTAGCGCTTAGAAACAAAAAGCGCCAATCGGGTCATCTGGTTGCACCTCGACCGGGGCAAAGTCAAACTTTCAGGCCGACCGCGATGGAGCCCTGCTCGGCTACAGGTCGCGGGAGGCCTCGGTTAAAAAGTTACCTTCTGACTTAGTCTTTATTTTGAAGTTTTTCTTCACCGGGACGAACCTGCCAGTTGAATCTGACCTCCTGGAGCCCTTGTCCGGATACGCGATGTGGGTTTCCTCGGTGGAGACTTTTACCTTCGGACTTAGTCGTTTTTTCGAGATGAAAATCCTTCGACCGGGGTAAACCTGGATCTTGATCCGACGTCCATGGAGCCCTTCTCGGATACGATGGCTGGGAGGTCCCGGTCAACTTTTTACGTTCGGACTTAGGGCCTGATTCTAACTTTGGAGGACGGTGTTAAACCGTCCCAAAAGTGGCGGATATACCACCTACCGTATTACGAGTTCCATAGGATATAATGGACTCGTAATACGGTAGGTGGTATATCCGCCACTTTTGGGACGGTTTAACACCGTCCTCCAAAGTTAGAATCAGGCCCTTAGTCTCTTTTTTGGATGTTTTTCTTTACCGGGACGAACCACGAAGTCAGGCCGGGTCGCGGTTGAGGCAAGCCGGCTAGAATTTCCGCGGCGGGTCGGTCCCTCTCTGGAGCTTTTTTCCAAAAATTCTCAAATCTTTTCCAAACTTCTGGGGCTTCACCCAGATGTTCTTTTAAGGTTCTTTTGGGGTCCACAGCTCACCCCAAGGGTCCAGAAGTTCTGTGATGGTCCTTGGGGGGTGCGGACTTCAACTCCCAGAATGCGCCTGGCGCAAACTCCTTTTTGCCAACTGGACAGTGGTCAGCTGGTCGCTTTCTTCAGGAGTTCGTGCAGGGGACTCTGGTTAGCAATTTTTCACCTGTAGCAAACAGGGAGTCCCTCCTTGTACCAGTTGAAGCCAGGCAAAGTCCTTCTTGTGGTGAAGCCCAAGTGTGCAGCTGGTGCAGTCCTTCTGAGTGCAGGGTCCAGGTGCAGGCCAGGGGTCCAGCAGGGCAGTCCTTCTTCTTCTTTAGTTCCTTTCTTGTTGAATTCTGGAGGGGATCTGAGGCGTGGGTGCAGGTCTGCCAGTTTTATCCGTGCTCCTGGGTGAAAAGCAGGGGGGCCCTGGTTCTCCAATCAGGGACAGGGTCGTCCCCCTGTGATGACCACTTCCTGGGAAGTGTGGCAAAAATCCATCCCAGAAGGCAACAGTCTCTAAAAATCCAACATGGATGAATCTGATTTTTGGAGGTTACATCTGGCTGAGCCCACCCACTGGTGTGGCTAAAAATCATAAACACACCCCTCTCCTGCCCTCTCCTAATCTAATCAAGGGGGCACCTAATTGTCTGGGGTTGCAGGATGTGGGGGTGTTGCTGGGTGCTCCAAATGTCCTTCTCTGCCTTTGAAGACCAGTTTGGCAGCCCTCCCCCTTCCTGCCTCACCATCTGCTGAGGGGAGATTCTCTCCCCCAAGCACATTCCTTTGTGTGAAGTCAGGCCACTTCACACCTCATCAAGGTAGCCTGGCAGAAGCTGCTGCAGGCTGGCCAATCAGAGCACAGCAGCAAAAACAATGCAGAGCTGAAATTGGCAACTTTTTAGGTAAAGTCTAAACTTTTAACCTGAACAAGTTATATTAAATCCAACAACTGGAAGTTGTGGGATTTATTACAACAATTAATTTGATACCAAATTCTTGGAATGTAACATTTAAGGAGACTTTAAAATTTAAAATAAAGTCTGCCCATTCTAGCCTATGAAGGCCATTTACTTCAATGAGGGAAAAACGAATTTGGCTGTTTTTACCTCACCAGGGCTTATAAATCTATTTTTATAAAGTCCCTGCTTATAGTTACATGGCACCCAGCCCTAGGGGCACATAGGGCACACCTTAGGGGTGACTTATATGTAAAAATAAGGTAGTTTAAGACTTTGGAAGTACCTTTAATTCCAAAGTCGAATTTGCATATAACTTTAATTTAAAAGCAGCCAGCAAGGCAGGCTTGCTTTTAAAATGACACTGGGCCCCTCAGCAGTGCACCTAGGTGTGCACCACCTATGCTGTGGTCCCTAAACCTACATGTCCTACCATATACTAGGGACTTATAGGTAGGTTAACTTAGCCAATTATAATTAGCCTAATTTGCATATCCATTTTACACAGAGCACAGGCCCTGGGACTGGTTAGCAGTACCCAGGGCACCATCAAAGTCAGGAAAACACCAGCAAAAAGAGGAAAAATGGGGGCAAAAAGTTACGGGGCCTCTGCAATCAGCCCTGTTTTCTCACAGGTCATTACCGGATTCGTAAACTATTAAGAAAACATTGGTATTTATTACTAAATAACCCTTCCATCAGCCAATATATAACTGATTCTCCTCAAATTGGGTTCAGACGGGCCCCCAACCTCCGGAACAAACTTTGTTCATCCTTTTATCGAGGAAAGTCAGTCTCCACCTTTTTACCATCCAAACCGAAGGGGTTTTATACCTGCACAAAATGCACCATCTGCAAGCTGGGCCTCTCCAAATCCAAAAGGGTTTCTATCAACAATCTAACTCATTACATTCATGACTTTATTAACTGTGACACCTCTCATGTTGTCTATGCCATTTGGTGTCCATGCAATCAAACCTATATAGGTAGTACTACCCGGTCTTTAAAACTAAGGATCCAAGAACATTACCGAAATGTACAGAAACTAGACAGTAACGCTCCATTAGTAGAACACTACACTGAATTCCATTCTCAACAACGTACTTTCACTTTCAGTGGACTCCGTCACATCACATCATCTCAAAGAGGCGGCAACAAGGTTTTAAGGATGCGTCAGGAGGAAAGCCGTCTCATCATCAAACATGACACAGTTAATCGAGGACTCAACAAAGATCATGAATGGCATTATTGGCTGATGTAACTTTGACAAAGAACAGCATCTATCTACTTCAGTTAGAGTACAAATTTCCTCCTAATGTTGATTTAATATAAGGTTTCTATTGTCTATTTTCAACTTCTAATGTGGATTTAACATAGAGTATGAATGGCATTCCTTTGGTTCATTGTAACTCTGGCATGTGCTGTATTCTTTACTTCACCCTGAGTATACAGGCTTTATCTCATTGTGATTTAACACATTGCTTTCTAAATTTATTCTCAATAGTAACCTTTATGCTTGTATCACCATTTTCTATCCATTGGCTTCTACTATTATTACTTCTTAGATTACTATTAGCGTTTGTCAACATAACGTACTTATTATGCTTATCAATTGTTTTCTTTGTTCTCTGCTACCCGATTTAAATCTTCGTTTCACCTTAATTTTGAACCGTCAGTGTAACTCGGCCTGACTTTATAATGGCGCCACCTATTTATGCCCAAAATTAGTCCTTTTACACTTTTTGCACCTCGTCATAATCAACGAGGTAGGACTAGTAGTATTTCCTTATCCGGTGGCATAGTCTATAAGTATGCCACCAGCGTCTTCGCGAGCGTCCCGTTTTTTTACTCGGGAGACGGACGCGTTTCCTGATAATGTCCCTGTCCTTTTGAGGTGAGTCTGGTGGACTTAACCTCTGCACCACCGTAACCCTATCTTTGCTTTTTTCTTGACTTAAATGAGGCAATAACTCAAGCCTTTTTTCTCTCCTGTATACACATGGTAATAATACAACTATTTTCTTTTATTGGTTAATACAGTAGCCTTTTGCTAAATTGGGACTTGCAAGTGTTTTGCATTGGATAAGTCTTCAGATTTCAATTCCTTATGTTATGTTTTATTTAAGTTAGTATCTTACAATTAATTGGGCACATCACTATTTATGAATTGTTACATTTTGAATTTATTGTTATTCATGTACTGATATTCATTCCACACGGTGTATATCTATTTGCATGTATTTTTTGTGCATTTTTTACAGATTAAGAACTCACACATTGTTTATTCTGTATTTTTTGCTTACATTGCTGCACTTCAATTGACCGGTATGTTTCCTCAAGTCCTTCCATAGCTTAACTTTAAATTCTCTGTTTCACATATCAAACTCTTTTTTTCATATATCAAATCCCTTAGTCTGCATGCGCAGTTCACTTTTCTGCAGTAGGCAGATATAATCTTATATTTTTTAATCATAGTACCTTATTTGTCTCCACTGTTAATACACCTTCACATTTCATACATTTGAACTCTCTTATCTCCTCTTGTATCTACTGTACGAGCTTCACACTTATAGGGGTCCCCCTTTATATGCTCTTTTGAAATTATGAGCCTACTATAATTTTCACATTTGGACTACTGGCTAGCTAATCATCAACTAGCAATGTGTGCATTGGTCTTTTTCTCCCTTGTTTTTCTCCTGGTTACTCTCTCTCTCTTGCTTGTTCCATCTTTGACAATAATGACGTTTTGTTCTCTCTTCTCTGGGACCACTTCAATTATGGAACACTAATCACTAAGTATACACACTGGAACTTTTCACCCCTTGGTGTAAGGTGTAGTTTAAGATCTGTATCATTATGCATATCATTCTTAGTTGGATTTTGTTTTACTTTTTTTTTAGCCTTGAGAAAGCCCCGGCTTACGTGCCTCTAGGGGCGAAACACGTGTTGGCTGACGCTTCTGTGTTGTTGTTACAGACTTATTATTGATGTTTGGCTGATACTTCTATGTCATCATCATGGATTTATCACTGATTTTACCAACTTTGGAATTATCTTGCTCACAATAAATAAGAAACTTAGAGGATCAGGCTGACGCCTCTGTGTCGTTGCTACGGACTTCATTATTGATGCTTGGCCGATACTTCTATGGCATTGTTACGGACTTATTATTAATGTTATCAACATTGGAATTATTTTGCTCACTATAAATAAGGAATCCAGTGGATCAACAAAGATTTAATTTTGTTCACCATATTGTTTTAGAGGGACTTTTCCATAATTCTAGTTTATACACCTGTTATTTAGGAGGATTAGGGTCCAATGTCCTTCGGTTAAGTCCCCACTTACTACTTAGTCATATTATCCAGGCAATCCATACAGGGAGCTAGTGCTCTGGACCCTCTCCTTTTATTGGAGTTTCGCTTTGTATGCAACATGTTGGTGTTGTAGTGTATGCACAACATGGAAATTCAGTAGTTTTTCCTTCAGATCCGCTACCTTTCCCCACCGAAGTCTGTGTTTTATGGTATTACCTTTTGAATCTCTGAACCCATTTTGCCGCCAGTAATGCAGTTATACGTTGAAAGATTGGACACAGTAGTATGAATCACAGACAATCAGAGTCATCTCCTCAGGATCCGTATGTTCTAGTGCCATTACCAGAGCCCTAAGCTCTGCGAGTTGTGCCTTACAGTCCCCTAAAGTCTGTGTGTATGTTTTTTTATGGATCTAACTTGACATACTTCATATATCCACTCACAACTGCACAAGCAGCTGAGTATTGGTTTTTAGTGCCTATAGCAGGTTGTGCTGAACCATCGGTCTACAAAATTGTTTTGTGTTGTTCAATAGGTAGTGTATTTGCTAGAACAGGATATTCAAGTTCATATTGAAGGAATTCTTGAGTCTGTAATTTGGAGTCAAACACATAATCAACATCAGTGGCCATCAGAGACGTTGCCCATTGAATCCACATGGGTGTAATGCTTTAGCGTTCGGGACGCTCACTTTGGCAACAGCCTCAAGGGCTGGAACTGGGGACACAATATTAATGCACTTCCCTTGGGACTGAGGTCTCTCTTTAAGGGCTGCCATCTGAACAGCAGTGAGAATTTTCTCAGTGGGAGCAAAGCTTTGTTCAGCTGTAGTATAGAGGTGTGAGTTATATGCAATTGGGACAGTCTCACTTCCATTTAATGCTACGTAAGGGAAACCAATGGCACCAGCAATAACTCTGATAACCAAATGTTTTTTTGTTGTCCCTTGTGTGTGTAAATGTTTAGCTTCAATCATGTTTTTTTGTAGTGCCTTGAGAATACATGTGTTCAACTGTCCAGAATTTTCTGGTGAAGTCAGGACATATCAAGTCATATAATGGTTTGATACGTTGTACATAATCTGAAATATATGTTCTGCCAAAATTCAGGAAGCCCAACATTGACTGGAGCTTTTTTTGTTATATTGGGATGTTGTACTTGCGCCCATTTTTCTAAAAATTGGGGCACCAGGCTCTTGCCTTCATCCAACAACTCATATCCCAAAAATAGGACACTGAGAAAGGCTATTTTTGTTTTCTTAAAGTTCAATTTGTAGCTGATTTCGGCAAATCCTACAACAACGCAGGCTACCCGTCTTAAATGTTGTACTAGGTCATCATCTGTGAGGTATATATCATCCACATTGGACAACACCTCAGGGTCTAAGTTGTGTAATATTGAAGTCACAGGAGCTAAGAACAGTCCAGGAGTGTTCTTGTAGCCTTGTGGGAGTCAGCAAAACGTTTCTGAGAGCCTAAGGTGCTGAAACTAGTTAAGTCCCTACTTTCAGGCACTTTGTTCTAGCAAAAGACCTGTTTGATATATCCAGTGTTGTTTTGTATTTTCTCCGCACAATATTATTTATTAGTGCTGCACTATGTGCATTTTGTATTGCATATGTTTTTGTGTGACTGTTTAAGTGCCAGTAGTCTAAGACTATCCTTTATGAATGGTCGGGTTTTGCGACTGGAAACAATGGATTATTAATTGATGAGTCAGAGGGTTCAATGACACCCTGGTACTCTAATTATGTGAGAATTTCCCTCACCGGGGCTTTCTCCTGGTATGTTATTGGAAATTGAGGTTGGGGCTGAGGTGTTGAGTTTATTGGCAGTATGTGGTAGTGAGAATTTTTGTCCCACCGTACAAGATTGCGATATAGTGCAGGCACCACTGCCCAATCAATGGCATATTTTTCAACGAGCTCTTTCGGAACAAGGGGCGAAAAGGATTTTTCAATAATGTCCTCTCCAAATGGGAGATCTCAGACAAATTCCGGAGGCCAATCTTTTTCGGCCAGCTGAATATGGTAAATAGAGACAACATGATCCCAAAAGATGGCTTCTGTTGTGCGTTTGATGTCCCCCTCTAACTGAAAAGTTACTTTATACACTCTGGGGGTCATTACGGCATTGCGGCCGCCAATGAGGCCGCACTCCCGCGGCCCCCATCACGACATCCCCGCTGGGCCGGCAGGCGCAAACCAAGTTTGCACCCGCCGGCCCAGCGGGGATGAGGCCGCAACATAGGAGCCGGCTCCTAATGGAGCCGGTGGTGTTGCGGCCGTGCGACGGGTGCAGTTGCACCCGTCGCGCTTTTCAGTGTCTGCTATACAGACAGTGAAAAGCTGGCTGGGGCCCTGTTAGGGGGACCCTGCACTGCCCATGCCAGTGGCAGGGGCCCCCATGGGCCCCAGGACACCCCTTACTGCCAGCCTCTTCCTGGCGGTGCAAACCGCCAGAAACAGGCTGGCGGTAGGGATGTCATAATCCCCAGGGCAGCGCTGCTTGCAGCGCTGCCCTGGCGGATTATCACCGCCAGGGCTAAAACGGCGGGAAAACACCGGCCCCGGCGCGGTCATAATAAGGGCCTCCGTACCGCCAGCCTGTTGGCGGTACGGACGCTACATTGACCACCTCTGTCTGTTGTGGAGACACTCATGCAGTCTCTACTTGTAGATAGTCATCAGTTGCTTTCACCTTCAGATGCTCTAGAAGATCCTGGCGAACAATGGTGACTTCTGCTGCACTGTCTAGCAGTGTTAACGCCCACTTATTGTTCTTAAGTAAAGCCCTCTTCTTGAGTGGCATGTCAAATTGCAGCTCCTGCCACTTTTTTCTTTTTGAACTGTGGTTTCTGTTGTGGAAGTTTCTCTTCTTTTTTGACAGAAACTTCAGACGAACATTGTGAGTCTTCTCTCGGTTTCATGTACTCAGCCCACTGATCTGACCGCCCACCTCTCTCACTTCATTTTTCCGATGAGTCCTCAAAGGAATGAGATTGGCATGTATCAGTATACTGATAGCTATCAGGCATTTTTATATTATCCCTATTTCAAAGGTTATACCTATTTTGTGGGGTCTCCGAATGCAGAGATTCTCCCCTTTGATTTCTAGGTGTTTGTTGTTTTTTATCCCAGCATTTTTTAGCACCCTCAGGTGTTTGTATGGCAGCATCCCTATTGGATCTACGTTGTACTTGTCGTTTAGTTAGTCTGGCTCCTGGCTCCCACACTATCTCGACCTATGCTGGAGTATGTTTCATCAATAATGTTTGCCGGCTCGCGTTCCTGATCATGTGCCGGAACGTCACAGAGCCGAATGTGCACCATCAGTGCAACTGCTTCTCCTTTGATGTTACTTAAGATGATCGAGAATACTGTGGGAAAATTGCTTATTAATTGCATCTGCAAATGTAGGGCAAAGGCTGCCCCATATTTATGTTGAATTTGTTTCAACACTACCGGAAGATTGGCAAGTGTTATTATACCATGTGCAGTTGTGTAGAGCGCTGGAAATACCGTTCCCCATGTATTACAGTTTTCAACTGTGGGAACTATGCCGAAAGGCAAGCACATTGCCAAAATTCTATTTTCATCCTGCGGTCCCCTGTGGGGAAAGACTGCTTTCAGTGCATTTATTTTTTGAGCTAACCAAAACGGAATCTCCTCTTGTTTGGCGTGTACCTTACCCACGACTGAATGTACAGTGGCAGGATTAATACCGTGCGCTGCTGAGTGTGCTTGAGCTGGAGCAGTTCGTGCTGGGTTTGTCTTTAACATTTGAATGACGAAAAAACCAATCTATATGTTGTTGCGACTTCTGCATTTAAGCGGCGGACCTCAGCTACCATCATTGCTGCTGTGTCAAGATGTGGTGTATATGTGGCCAATAAAGGCCAGGTCAGACCAACTTTACTCAATGGACCTAACCTAACTGGTAAAATTGTGTTGGGTACGGCGACATTAAGCCAATTGTTATGGTCTTGATAAGATAAAGGTATCTCTAAAGATACATAAGCTCTGTATTATGCCGGTGTATAATTATGAAATGTATTTGTGTTCCCATCCACTGCTGGAAAAGTGTTCCAAGAATAAAATGTTTCTGTTCTATAGGCTGCGTGAGCTTCAACAACAAATGTAACTGATCTCCCTGGGACGTTAAACCGTTTGCCAATAAATGTGCAGTAAGGGGGCCTCTCATGTTTACTGCTATTGCTACCCGTTGAGTGTTCACCATATTAATAATTTATTTTGTTCAGAGATAAGGATATCGACTGGGGATCAAGCTTTTTATAGTTCATGCTTGAACAACCTACAGCTCGGAGTAGTTTCTCACCTACCTAACTGAGGAGGAAATCCTCAACACCAGAGACATCTCCGTATATAGTATGGAGGTGTCTTTAGCCTTCAGTGAGACAGAGATACTTAGGAGGATCTGATTTTTCATGCCTGATCAAACGTTGGTGGCACCATGTCAAGTGGGTTCTCATTAGGGTAATGAGGCTACTGGATTTGGGTGGTAGGATCGCATAGGTTGTTTGTACTGAGTACAATTCCACTCCTAGTGACACCTGTCAGCCTAATCCGGGCTTTCCGGTTAACTAGCAGCATCTGACCGAGATGATTGTGGCAACCAAGCTTATGGTAAGATAGACTCCCCAGCAAATCGTGGTACATCAGATCGCATCCTGTTCTATCAGTTACCAAGATCTCACTCAGGAAAAGACAACAGACGCAGAATATTTTTAAATAAGCATTTATTAAAATATCTGCATTTTATATAAAAGCATGTGCATAGCAATAATGAGGATAATGAAAGACAATAGGAGCAGGCATGTGACTAGGAATGTAAAACACAAGAACAAGATCTGTAGCCCCTCACCTACACTGAGTATGAGCACAGCATACTAAGCCTAATCTGCCCTTCAGTTTTTCCCCTGGAAGAACATCATCCCTTATACCTTAAGAAGAGGCCTGAGGTCTAATCTGGATCAGGGCTCGGCCATCTAAGAAGGTAGCTGTAGCGAAGCTTGCAGCAATCCGCATACAGTCGTGGTCATCTGGCTGGAATCTCCCTCTAACGAGTCTGGGACTAAGGGGTGTTTTATAATAAACCAACTGACATTCTAAGAAACGTTCCCCATGTATGAGTGTGTTGTTTTCTGTAAATGCAGGAGACCCAGCATACCACGTTTGTCAGCAACCCTATCTGACTGTAGCCATGGAAAAGCCCAAAGTGAACTATATGTCCTAAGAACACGTTGCTTTCCTAGGCGAAAGAACAAGATAAAGAGAAATAAAACAGCACCACAAATTAAGCTATTGCTAGTAAAACAATGCAATACTGAATAAAACGTAGGTGAGTGAAAGTGCACAGCTGTAGGCCATGTTAGCTAAAATACTGTGCCTAAAACATGGCTAAAATAGCTACACAACACACCTGGAGTTAAGGTCTTGCGGGTCCCTAGACCAAGTCTCAACAGACAGTATCTTGTTACCTTGTCCAAGGAGTCCAAGTGCTCTGGAGGTCCTTGGTGCTGACAGGATCTGCGGGCACAGTCAAAATTGCAGCACTTGACAAATATAAACTTGTGGATTGAGCTAGGCTCTATCCTCAGAGAGGAAAGGCTTTTAGGGTCCCAGGACCTAGATTCAGAAGCAGGATCTTTGAGGCCTGCACAAGTGTGACTTATTAATGTTTAAAGGGAAGGTTTAGTCGTATCAAAAGGGTTTATTTTGACAGGTTGAATTGCAGTATAGAGTTGCTTTAGTCAGGCTACAATGGTGGGGCTGAAGCCATGTTTTACACTGCCACTATAGTGGATTGCAAAATAGGCACTGCAGTCCACTAGTGATATCAAACGTACAGGCCCTGGGTACACTTTGTACATTACACTAAGGATGTCTAACTAAGTTAAATATGTCAATTAGGAGTATATAAGTTTTGCTATATTGAAAAACAACAGACACTTTACCACTGGTTAGCCAGGGTGAACGGCATTGAGTTCTACAGCCAGCAAAAAGAGACATGGTAAAAATCTAGACATACACCATGCAAAAGACCGTTATTGCTACATTGAAAAACATTTTGTGCTCCTCCTCCCCAACAAAATTTAGGAGGAAGGACTGTACAGTAGCAGGGTTAGTCTCTGTTGTTGCAGACTGATAGTTCTCAAATCCTCTTATCCATACCTTCCTAGAGGCAACTGATGATGTTGCAGAAAATAAATTGAGTAGCTAGACAGTGTTTGCAGCACTGTGCAGCCTTGAAAGGTTTCATTGTAGAAATGTTGAGTGTGAGAAATCACTGGATGTGCTGCACAACAGGGCCAGCTGCTAGGGCCTATATCAACAAGCATGAACAAGGGTACTGCATCTTGACCAGTGCCTGTGCAAGTATGTGCACTAATGCCCGAAGGGCATGTTTGGGTGCAGACACAAACAGCATACTCCTCATCAATGCTGTCTACGTTAACCCAGGTGCTTCCCCATGTGAAGTGAAATCCCAAGTGTCTGGACCCTTCCGCATCTAGGAGAACGTCTGTGCTGGAATGTGTTCTTGTCAGCCACTAGGGGGCACTGGCAATTCTGCTACAGCTGACCTTGAAATCTACACTCTTGCAGCCGGACCCAGTAATTTGAGGTAGTTGGGCTTACCACGCATTGTCTGGCATGCCACACATTGCCCAGGTGCCCACAGTTATGAATGTTAGGAAGCATCAACAGGCATAAAGCTCTGGACCCTCATCACCAAGTTGTAGAGTCAGCCTTGAGAGTCCAAGGCGCTTTAGAATAAGGCCATACATGCATGCATTTCAACTTGCACATGCACACACATGTATATCTTGTATCTGTGTTGACAGGTCAGAAACTACCACATAATGCAGGTGGTTCTGGGGAGTCCTAGCTTAGAAACACACAACCCAAAAGATATCTGAGACTGGACTGAGGGCAGCAAAGTATGAAAAATAATCTGCTAATCATGGAGATGGGCCTGCTGTCACTCAGGACTCAGGGAATATTTCCTCTACCGTACTCAACTTGCAGAAGTTGAAGAGGCTAAGTTGGAATTGCTGTGATTTGAAATGGTGACAGGTACGTCACAAGAATTAGTATTTAATTCACTGTTACATCTTGGCACCACATTATGTCTACTCTTGTCTCTTCCTCTCTCCATGTGACAATCAAGTCATTGTTCTGAAAAAGCCACCACCTTTTTACATCCAAGTCAACTGAATTTGATGATAAGTGGAAAGTATCACACAGATTTTCAGTATGGTCCTTAACTTCCAAATGCTGCATGACTGCTATCAGCAGATTTTTGAAAAAAAATACATGCTTACCTGATCTTTCTGTAAACACATACTCTTCGGAGCCATTCATACATACTGTGCTGAATGTCTTATTATTGGCTGGTGGAAAAGAGCTTTTCACCATAACTAGGTTTCACCTAATAGGTATAGGGGCATATTTATACTCCGTTTGCGCCGAATTAGCGTCATTTTTTTCTACGCAAATTCGGCGCAAAACTAACGCCATATTTATACTTTGGCGTTAGACGCGTCTAGCGCCAAAGTATGGGCAAATAGCGTCATTTTTTAGCGTGAAAGCCTTCCTTGCGTTAATGAGATGCAAGGAAGGCGTTCCCGTCTAAAAAAATTACGGCGGCGCAAATGCGTCGTATTTATACTCCCGGGCAAAAATCACGCCCGGGAGTGGTCGGGTCAAAAAACCCCGCATTTGCGCCACTTTTTAACGCCTGGGTCAGGGTAGGCGTTAAGGGGCCTGTGGGCTCAAAATGAGCCCACAGGTGCCCTCCCCTGCCCCCAGGGACCCCCCCCTGCCACCCTTGCCCACCCCAGGAGGACACCCAAGGATGGAGGGACCCATCCCAGGGACATTCAGGTAAGTTCAGGTAAGTATACATTTTTTTTTTTTTTGGGTGGCATAGGGGGGCCTTATTTGTGCCCCCCTACATGCCACTATGCCCAATGACCATGCCCAGGGGACATAAGTCCCCTGGGCATGGCCATTGGGCAAGGGGGCATAACTCCTGTCTTTACTAAGACAGGAGTCATGTAAATGGCGTCTGGGCGTCGTTAAAAATGGCGCAAATCGGGTGGAGGCGTTTTTTTGCGTCAACCTGACTTGCACCATTTTTAAGACGCCCTAGCGCCACTTTTCCCAACGCCGGCGCTGCCTGGTGTACGTGTTTTTTTTCCACGCACACCAGGCAGCGCCGGTCTGCTTGCGCCGGCTAACGCCATTCAATAAATACGGCGCCCGCATGGCGCTTCAGAATGACGTTAGCCGGCGCAAAATTTTTTGACGCTAAACTGCGTTAGCGCAGTTTAGCGTCAAAAAGTATAAATACGGGCCATAATCTTTTGTAATGAACATATTTTAAATGGGAGAAGTGCCCATTTTCCTGGAAACAACATAAAAGCTCAAGCAAGTGCTAACATTTGGACATGGCTCTCCGTGTAGGCTCACCCTCAAACGTTTCTTGCCTTCACCTCTCCTGTTTTCCTGAATTAGTTTATGTTGGCTTTAGGACTCTGGGCACTTTACCATTGCTAACTAGTGCTAAAATGCTTGTGCTCTCTCCCTAAAATATGGGACAACTGGGCTACCCCCAATTGACACAATTAATTTGCTTGTGAGCCACTAGTAAATGGTACTCCATGCACAAATGGCCTGTACATTAAAGAATACTAGTTGGCCTGCAGCACTCATTTTGCCTCCCATTGAAAAAGCACTTTATAACTTGTCTCCCGTCTGCCACCACAGCCTCTAGTGCAGTTTTAAACTGCCATCTCAACCTGGCAAAATAAACCTTTTGGCAGACCTAAACCTCTTTTTTAATATGCATAAGTCACCTTAAGGTAGGCCATAAAAACTCTTATGGCAGGGTGCTTGGTATTTAACAAGTAGGACATTTGATTTTACAGTTTACATGTACTAATAGTGAAAAGCTCCTAAGGGTGTTTTCAGTGTTGTGAGGGCTATCTTTCCCATGTTCTAACTTATTTCACTTAATGTGTGATAACTTAAGTTTGGGAGCAGGAAAGACAATAATGCTTATACGCAAATGTAATGAAATTTAAAATAACAGCTTTTGTGCCAAGCTACCAGAAGGTATGCACAAGTTAATTTTGTGACATTTTGTGACTGACCCTGACAAGGATTGTGTATATTTTTTGAGTGGGCTTCAATCCTTCAACAAATAACCCTATTTCTTACAACAACCTTGTGATATCATCTCCAGTTTACTTTGGATGGGTATGTGGGACTTCTGTCCACTAGGTGCTTAATTTTAGTACAAAATATTGTGCAAGTTGGGGTGGGGAGGGTATTATTTAGGTTTGATTTATTTACTTTTTCAAAAAAGTTATAGTGCCACCTTGTCATTACTTTCAAGTGCTGAGATATTCCAAACATGTGGCCCGTAGCCCCTCCTTTTAGGTGCAAGTCTATAGTGTGATAGGCGGTCAGCACTATGCAAGGAGGAAAATCTGAAAAAGGTAAGTAAAAGTTGTAAGCACAGTTTGCCTTCTGGTCCAGTTCACTATGCACTGCTCCCACTATCACTCTACCCTGCCCTCTACCCAGCACCCTTTGTGTCTCCCTGTGCATTTTTTTCTGCACCCTTGAATCCTGCTTTAAGCAACCTTGAACTGCACATGGTTTCCCCTCAATTTCACTTTATGCAGCTACCCCATATCACCCTAAACTAAACCCCATCTATGCTTTTAGACCTATGCACTCAATGCAACATACCTCTTGAATTCTGCACCATTCTCTCATCTGGCACTTGTCATTCCTCATAATGCCTCTAACTGATAGAGCAAACCATTTCAGATTTCAAACACTTACCTGATAATAGTCCTTTCCTTGGTATTCTTACCACAATTTTTTGCCAGACAACATTTTATCCTTGATATATTAGGCAACAACCCCAACAGTGTGACACTGAGGAAAGGCATTCCGGGCAACTTATTTAGACTTGCAGACTTAGGGGAGCTGATCAGGAGGTGTAGTGGTACCTTGCAGTATGGCCATGTAGACAAAGATTAGCCTTCAGGGGCACTGGCTAAGCGAGCAACAGATGTGATCAAAAAGATGGATGAAGTAGAAGTACTGTAGGGCCAGCCTCTGGTTTATGATCACCACTTGGCAACCTAGGTAGGGTAGACTTCGAGGTAGCACAGAGCACTGAGATGTTACCAGCCGGTCGATCCTGCACAAGTTGTTATGGCTTAGTCTTATCCTGGTTTATTTCATTATAACTTTTGAGTTCTTTATGTGGTCCGAGTAATTCTAAAACTCAGCCCAACCCTGAGTGGGTTTTGTTCTACGGCACAGAGCTAGACATATAAGTGGTCATTTTGACATTGGCGGTAAAAACTGCCTACCGTCACGATGACGGCCACCAAAATACCATCACTGCGGCTACCATCCGTCCGCCATATTATGATTACTGCTGGACTTCCGCCACAAGAAGGGTGGAAATCCAGCAGTGATCATGCTGGCGGATGGTGGTAAGCTGACACTGCTACCACCAGCACCGCCACACCAGTAGAATGCTGCCAGCCGTATTATGACAGTTCATGAGGCCTGGCAGTGTTCTGCTGGCGAGGTGCTGCTGGCGGTAGCAGTGCCCCTTCCCCGCCAGACAACCTCCTCGGCAGACATGGTAAGTTGGGCGTCCAACAGGGGAGGGGGGTGGGAGAGTGGGGATGTTGTCTGTGTGTGTCTGAGTGTGTGAGTATTTGTGTAAATACATCTGTGCGTGTTGTGTAGTTTGTGTGTTTGTATATGTGTGAGTGAATGCGTGTACAAATGGTGAAGTAAGTGCGTGTCTGCATGTCAGTGTGATTGTGTAAGAATGTGTGTCAGTATGTCTGTAAGTATGCGTGTATGAATGCGTCTATGCAGTATGTGTATGAGTGCGTGTATGGCAGTGTTAGTGAATGGGTGTGTACGTGGTGCATGTGTGTGTCTGTGTGTGTGTGTATGCTAGAAGGGGGTTGTGGGGTGAGGGGCGCTGTGACTGGTGGGGGTGGGGGAGCCCTGGTGATGTGTGCATGTTTGGCTGTGGGGTCAGTTGTGTGGTGTGTGCGTGCCTGTGGGTGTATTTGTGGATCGGGAGGGGTGGAGGTGTTTGTGGATCAGAGGGGGTGGGGGTGTGTGTAGATCGGAGGGGATGGAGGTGTTTGTGGATCAGAGGGGGCAGGAGTGTGTGTGTTGATCGGAGGGGGTGGGGAGTTTGAATGGAAGAGGGTGGGGGGCATTTGGTGAGTGTTAGGAAGTGTGGGAGCCGCCTACCGGTGTCACGGATGGAATTCCCTGTCACTGGTAGGGCCTACTGCCATGGTTTTCATGGCGTTGCTAACCTCCTGCCGCCGCCTGTTGGCGGTACTACCGCCACATTAACACTCACCGCCGGGGTCATAATGACCCACATAATGTGATATTTGGCATATGCGAGCAGGGCAAACTGCTCAAAATAAAGAGAGGCCCTGGTTTGATGAGTGCACTGGATTATATTGATACAACTGACGTTGTGTGCAACAGAGAGAAGTTTATGTGTTCTACAGTAAGAGATAATGTTGTACACTGTTATAAACAGGAGGGCTCCCATCAATGAAAAGATGATATGAAAATATGCCAGTACCTTACCACTACATATTTATAACTTGGAATGTTTGAAACACGGGTCAGATATCAAAACACCACAAGAGATTACCATATATGAGCAGAAGGTGGATCCATTTTTCACTTATACAGGAAACCTATATGTTTGAAATCACCCTCTCTGCAGGGGCACTCCATACCTTTTTGCCTTTTTCCCTCCACTTCTTGCAGAATTGAAACCATGATTTCCCTTATTTGGGAAATAGACTCAAAGGGTGAGCCAGTGATCCCTAAGGGAGGGAGTCATCACATCCGCCAGGGGGAAGTGAATGGGGTCCTAGTCACTGTTCTAAGGGACATAGGGCTAGCCACACCATGAAAGTGGAAAGGCTAGTTTGCCCAGAGAAGTACACCACCCAGGTGTGTATGGTGACCCCGGCCCATGGGCAGAAAATATTCTGCCCTATGGCCCTGGTATCCCTAGAGTGGAGTGTTTAGGTGACCCAGAGAAGGGTCATAGTTACCCCCTAGATGCCAATAGACTGCATTCTGGGTAATGAGATGCCCCCAGTGTCAGGAGAACTGAGAGAGGTGGTCACCTGTGGTGCCCTGACAGTTCAAATTTCTGGGATTACCACTCCCAAGTGGAGGGCAGAGGAGCCCAAATATAGAGGCAGGGTGAGAGGGGACACACCCTTGACCCCAGTAGGGCCTCAGGGTATAGGCCATGGGCTGAGTGCCCAGTTTCAGGATACCACCCGTGAACTGGTTGCAGGTAGAATGGAAAAAAGGGTGCAAGGCACGTACGGCTACTGCCCCTCACTCTGATAGACCGCAGAGGTCAAAGAGTGTTGAATGGCTCTGACTACTGACAGAAGTCAGTGGCCCCTGCTGGTTGTTGCCCTTGAGAATAGAGTTTTCCTTGTGTTGGAGACTGAAATCTTAACCCAGGGGTGGAATGGCCCACATCACTTTGCTGGCCATGGTGGTATTATCTGCCTACTGGGATGCATCTGTGAGCATGTCAAGGTCGGGTGCTGCACAGATAGGGTCCAAATGTGAGGAAAAGGGTTCTCCATGGGTCAGTTCAGTGGCTCAGAAGAGTATAGAGAGAGAGGGATCCAACAGGTTCAGAGAGGCATAGAACTGGCAAGTGCCCCTTCAATAGGGGGGCCATTGTGCATGTTCTATCAGCCAACAAGGGAAGGTGAGCAATGTGTTGATTAGTCTACCCTGGCTTTAGGCTGTAGGGTGGTCATGTTTAAAATGGCCCTCTATGCAGGGTCACTCCCTAACATTTTGCCTTTCCCCCCCACTTCTTGCTGAATTCATTTTTGCTGACCTTAGGACTCTGCATTTTACCACTAACCACTGTAAAAGTGCTTGTGCTCTCCCCTTGAAACATGGTAAAATCGGTCTGTTATACAATTGACATATTTCATTCACTTTTTAATCCTTTGTAGAGTGGTCTACCATTTACCCAGCGCCGGTAACTTAAATGCTACCAGTGGGCCAGCAGCACTTATTGTGCCACGCACTTAGGGAGCACGACCACTTTAAAACATTTCCCTGGCCTGCCATGCCAGTCCGGATGCAGTGTTACCGTTCCATGTTGACGTGCCATTTCAAACACCTTTCCAAGCCTTAAACTCCCCTTTTATTACATATACGTAACTCCTGATGAAGGCCCGCAGGGTGTTTTCTAACTAAAAGGTAGGACATGTGCTTTTAAGTTTTACATGTTATGGTGTTGTGTAGCCATTTTAGTTATAGCTCCATGCACGTTATTTTAGCACATTAGGCCTGCCGCTGTTTACTTTAACCTAGATATATTTTATTCAGCTTTGTTTATTATTTTCCTAACAATTTTGTGAATGCCACTTTTAGAAAGTTGGAATTTTTCTGCTGTTAGCCCTGTGTGCATGCAGCCTGCCTCTGATTGCATGTATGGGTTGGGTGACAGGTAGGTTTTGTGTATTCCCTCTGGACAGCCCCATAAAATGAGAGTTTAGGTGTAACTTTATGGTCCTTGATGGACTATCGGGACAGGACGGTAGGGAGAAACTGGCCACAGCCTTACAATTAGATCAGATGAGGCTGTGTCTTGTCCCCACACAAACTGCTGCATACCCCCTTTAGTGACACTGGAGTAAGGGCAGCAAGGGAGGACCTCTGTGCACGTCAAAGACTGCTTTGAAGTAACCATCACTTCAAAGGCTCCATTGGGTATAAGAACTGGACCTCAGACCATACCACTTCAGTACAGACGTGGACCTGAGGAACTTGTGGATCTTGCCAGGAAGAAGGACTGTTCTGCTGCTACAAGGAATGCCACTCTGCTGGACTGCTCCTCTGGAAGAACTGCTTTCATGCTGTGCTGACATGCTGCCTGCTGCCCTCCTTGCCTGGGTGAGAAGGACTGGACCCACAACACTTGAACCCAAAACCAGAATAACTCCAACGTCCTGCTAGCTTGCTTACTGTTTTCTGAAGTTTCAGAGACAAAAAAGACCTCTAACTCATTTCCCACAGCACCTGGGCTCTGTCAACTGTGGTGATACTTGCCCTACTAAGAGGTGCCAATCCAGACCAGGGCCCCTGGAAGTGCGTAGAAAATGTTGCTCCAGTCAAGAATCAATGTATCTGCTTCGTTGCGCCTCTTGGAACCAGTGCATCTCCCTCGATGCTGCGAGGATCAAGGACATCGTCAATGGCACAGTACATTTCATCAATTTCCAACACATTTTTCACTTTGCGCGGTTCGAAGCAGATGCATTGCCTACATTCTAGAGATCAACAACAACACATCACCTCACACATCACCTCCTCTGCTCCTCACATCTTCCTCAACATTGATGCAAACAAGGGGGCATATTTATACTCTGTTTGCGCCGGAATTGCGTCGTTTTTTTTTACGCAATTCCGACGCAAAACTAACTCCATATTTATACTTTGGCGTTAGACGCGTCTAGCGCCCAAAGTCCATGGAGTTTGCGTAATTTTTTAGCGTGGACACCTACTTTGCGTTAATGAGATGCAAGGTAGGCGTTCCCGTCTAAAAAATTGACTCCGAGGCATGTGCGCCGTATTTACACTCCCGGGCAAAAATCACGCCCGGGAGTGGGCGGGTCAAAAAAAATGACGTACGGCTGCTTTTGCGCCGTTTTTTAGCGCCTGGACAAGGCAGGCGTTAAGGGACCTGTGGGCTCGGAAGGAGCCCAGAGGTGCCCTCCCATGCCCCCAGGGACACCCCCTGTCACCCTTGCCCACCCCAGGAGGACACCCATGGCTGGAGGGACCCATCCCAGGGACAATAAGGTAAGTTCCGGTAAGTACTTTTTTTTTTTTTTTTTTGTGGCATAGGGGGGCCTGATTTATGCCCCCCTACATGCCACTATGCCCAATGACCATGCCCAGGGGACAGAAGTCCCCTGGGCATGGCCATTGGGCAAGGGGGCATGACTCCTGTCTTTGCTAAGACAGGAGTCATTTCTATGGGGGTTTTGAGTCGAAAAAAATGACGCAAATCGGGTTGAGGCAAAAAATTTGCCTCAGCCTGACTTGCCCCATTTTTTGACGCCCAAGCTCCATATCCCCCTAGGCCGGCGCTGCCTGGTGGACGTCGTTTTTTTTCACGCACACCAGGCAGCACCGGTGGCTAACGCCGGCTAACGTCATTGAATAAATACGGCGCCCGCATGGCGCTTCAGAATGGCGTTAGCCGGCACTAATTTTTTTTACGCAAAACTGCGTTAGCGCAGTTTTGCGTCAAAAAGTATAAATATGGCCCAAGGTACTTTTTCAGCAGGCCAAGGCTGGTCCCTGTGTCCGACCTGTGGTCCACCGTGGTCGGCCTGAACTTTCAGATTTGATGCAGTTTATTACAACCATATAGCCCCACTTGGTGCTTTATGCTTTTAAGCACTAAATTTCAGTTTATTCTTCAAAAAATCATATCTCAAGTTCTACTATTTGGATGTTTGTTGTCATGGTCTTCTTTTGGTCATTAAATTAAGCTTTCGTTTTTTAACCAGGTGTGGTATCTTTTTGTGTGGTGTTTTCACTGTTTTACTGATTGAAGTGTTGCTTATATCCCTTACACATTACTTCTTAAGTTAAGCTTCACTGCTCTGTGCCTGCCAAGCTACCAAGGGGTGAGCACAGGTTAATTTAGGATGTGTTTGTGACTTACCCTGACTAGGACTGTGGTCCCTGCTTGGGCAGGGTACATACCTCTGGCAACCAGAAACCCAGTTTCTCACAACACCTCACCAGGGTTACAAAGGGAGAGATTAGTTGAAAATGGAAATTGATTTCTGCAAGTATATACTGACAACATTAGTTTTTCCTGATGGGTTTGTGCTTGGTCACAGTACCTTACCCAACTTTAGATGGCTCTTTTGTGATATCTCATGGACCCCACTTGAAGGACCACTGTCTGCTGTAGTATCGCTAGTTACAGAAATTGAATTTTACTTTTTGAATTGGTCATATTTACATGAAATATTGTGGCAAAAGATGCTGGACTATAGATTATAGATAAATTGGCTTCCCTAACCCACAATCCTTGGATCGAGTTCAAATTGGTTACATCTACTCTCCTAGAGAGCCAATACAGAGGATATTTGCTATGGTCCTGAAACCACTATCATGCCACTTTGTAGCATATGACTGTACTAATGGTTTGGCGATATCAGGCAACAGACATATTATTTCCCTGTATGCTGATGACATGCTGATGTATCACTGGGATCTGGCTTTGCAGTTGTGAGAAGTGATGGGCATGAAGAATGATTTTGGGAAGCCTGGTTTTAGCATTAATTGGTTAAAGTTATGCCTGTTACCATTAAGCAGAGCAAAGCAAAGCGGAAACAAACAGAGGAAATTGACCCTTCATCGCCCAACCTGTGCTGAAACTACTGTTAATTGCCTTGGAATTAAAATCACAATGCTCATTCTGACCAAATTTCAGGAAATGCACTTACAGCATTAAATTCCATTAACAGAATTGTTTACCATCATTTATTATTGGAAGACTCTCTGGCCAAGTTAGAAATTCATCCAATCCATGGCTATTGTACATTTTTGTTAACCTACTAGTGGTGCTCCAATATCTTTTCTTTAGAGCTTTATAAACAATTTTGCCTGGATTTATATGGAATGATCGCTCATGAAAATTGCCTTTAAATCAAGAGGCATTAAATTCCCCACATTATGAATTATCATACACAGTGACAGATATGGATATAGATATAGATGTAAATAAAGAGATTTTGGAGATATCATGGACCTCAAACACGACCAAATGGGCCTGGGGATATCATAGCAGCATGGTGGAGGCAAAGTGGCAGAGCATGGAAGACCCAAGGTGATGTTATATGGGTCCATAAATTGAAGCAAAGAGCCTGACACCCAGGAGATATCTGCCCACGAAATAAGCTTGGTTATGAAGGGAATTGTCAACAACAAAGCTTGGGGGTTAGATAAGATCCCTGGAGACTTGTTTTAGAGAGAAATGGGTATCTGAGGTCCTGTTTCTCAGTGATACTTACTGCCATCATGAAAGGGGTACCAATGCCTCCAACACGGGCAGGGGCAGAGATTAGCTCCATATTTAAAAAGGAATCCTGTAACTTGCCATCTAACTATTGACCCATAAGTCTTAATGACAGCTCCCAAAAACTATTCAGTAGGGTCATCTTAGAGCACCTTCAGCAATGGTTAACAACAATTTAAATCCTAAGCCCCCTTCATGCGGGTTTTTGAGAGTGTACCAGCATAATCGATCAAGTGTTACATCTTCAGCTGCCTTTTTTGGAAAATTGCTGCACTGGGTGGTTGGGGCTCCTCTATTTTGCTTTTGTGGTTCTGCCTTTTGCTTTTGATTTAATGCCTAGATCCACCCTCTAGCAAGTACTTTTAGATATGGGGGTGGTCAGCTACCTGGTAGACATTTTGCTAAGATTGCATGATAACAACTATGTGCAGGTTAGGTGAGACCAAGCAGGCGAATTGACTGATGCGTTACTTGTTAACAGAGGAGTTTGACGGGGTGCATACTAGCTTGCGTGTTATTTACACTACATATCGAGGGCCTAGTATCTTTTCTGGACCAATGCAAAAATGATGCACCTAGTCTGGCAAATATGAGGGTTCCTGCTCTAATGTTGGTAGACGATACTAAATACTAAATCGACAATGTGACTTCAAAAACTGTTGAATCATTTTGAGTGTTTCTGTAAGCAGAGGGGTTTGGAGATAAATGTGGGCAAGACCAATCACATGGTCCTCAATCCAAGGAATTTGACTAGGCCTAACCCTATGCTATCTGGGACGTAACTCGAGCCCATGTGTACTTTTGAGTATCTGGGCAATACACTAACGGAACATCTTGGGTGCCATACCCACATAACTAAGTGTAGACTAAAATTGGAACAGGTAGTTGGACGAATAACTAAGCTGTTGCAAAATTCACAGTTTTGACCCATTTCTCTGGCTGTACCGATTTATAACCACCAGTCCTCAAAGACAGCCTTTTACAGCACTGAGCTGTTGGGGCACATGGATGTGACTGCCCTTGTTACAATAGAAAATCATTTCATGCGCCAATTGGCAGGGTTATCCATACGTACCCCTGTGTTCACCCTCAGACAGGACCTAGGACTTAGAACAATATCTGAATAGAATTGCATCCCAGGCCAAACTGGAGGAGAATTTGAGCTACCCAGAGATGAGTTCCAGGGTTTAGAGGAAATCTTACGTATTCCAGACTCATGTAACATAGGTTGGCTAAGATACGTAAAAGTCACCCTGATAACGAATGGCTAATCTTAATACTACAACTCACAGAATGCACTATCCAATCAATAGGAAAACCTGGAGTGTGCACAAAATATCATGTCATGCATGTATAACTAATTTACTAGTTACACCATCTAGATTGTTGTAGCATGGAAGAGTACATGGCAATGGCAGCAATGCAATGGCTCACTTACAATAGCAACCAAAGCAAAACACAGCATTCATAATGGCCACAGATCAAAGATCCCAAGCCAGAAATAGAGTCACAGAGGTTGGAAAGTCATATGGCTGAGCTGATGCACATTCAGTACATCCAGCTACAGGTCAGTGTCCCTTGCATACTCACATACAATGTCCCTACAAGGACACCGTTGTGCATTATGCAGCACTTATTTGTGCCATCTAGCAAGCCTGACTTTTCACAGGGTAACAAAGGTGAACAGTCATGTCAATAATCAGACAATATGAGATGCCATCTGCAGTGCAATCATTACCAACCTAGTCTAACAACTCTTAAATTGGAGTACTGAAATCAAGTCACAGAGTTGTATGTGCAACTAAAGTATGCTGTGCAGCAGCTTCCAATGTCATTGCAGGGAATCATGTTAAGGCACTGTCTGCATCTCACACTAATGCAGCAAAAACACCCATTTTAATCTGACCTCTGTGTTTCACTCCCTCCACATGTAACCTTGCCATTGCCCCCATAAGAGGATACCAGAGTCTGTCATTCCCCCTCTGGATGAAGAATCTGGCCCATCTGGGGCACCTGGTCAGTCAACAACTCTCAGCCTCACCCTGCCTCACCCTGCCCACATCAACTTCTCCCAACTCTGTTGCATCAACATCACAGGCAACCATTCGTCCCCAGACCAGTGACCCAAGTACTGTGTCATCTATTGTGTGCCCCACAGTACCGGTACCTGTGTCTAACCTTGACACCCCTGACAATGATGGACCTGCAACCACTGGGAGTGGGCGCACTGTGCCAGGGCCACAGCGGGGTATGGGTAGGATACGTGGGGGGGATGCTGTGTCAAAGGGGCACAACTGACCAGGAAACCATCTCCCAAGTGTTGGGAGCCTAACAAAGTACCTAAGACACTATGGCCCTCATTACAACCCACGCATTAAAAGCCGCTGACCGCCGTGCTGACGGCCGCCAACATACCGTGGCCGTGGCAGAAATCCACTACAGGTATTATGACCCACTTCTAGAAATCCGCCACAATACAGACATCCACACAAGTCTGCCACACCAAAGGTCAGTGATAAACTGACACGCCAACAGGAATGCGCCCACACTTTCACGACCCACGAATCAATGCAGCGGTCTTTCAACCGCAGTAATCCATTGGCGGTACACACCGCAGCGCTCATAATAAATACACACTTACAAAACACAACCACATTGGACAATTCAAAATACACACACCTGACACACATACACACACCACACCCACACACTCACACCACTATAAAACACACACCCACATTACCCACAACCCCTTAAAATTACATTTTTGGAAGAAGCAGAGAGAGAGAATAGCAAAGACAACACCAGCATCCAGAGGCACACAACACCATCACCCATACAACATCCACGCACCTAAAAGAACACACCCCAACACATCACCCCACACATGACATCAACCATCACCTCACACATCACCCACACCACATCATGGCACCTCAAAGACACCCCAGGTTTTCTGAGGAGGAGCTCAGGGTCATGGTGGAGGAAATCATCCGGGTAGAGCCACAGCTATTCGGATCACAGGTGCAGTAGACATCCATTGCAAGGAAGATGGAGCTATGGCGGAGAATTGTTGACAGGGTCAACGCAGTGGGACAGCATCCAAGAACAGGGGATGACATCAGGAAAAGGTGGAATGACCTATGGGGGAAGGTACGTTCCGTGGTCTCCAGACACCAGGTAGCCGTGCAGGGGGCTGGCAGATATGGCCAACACCATGATGGAGACAGTGGCATACCACCGGGCCACTGACACCAGCCCGAACGATGAACAGCCCTCCACGTCCGCCGGTGCTAATGTACAGGAGGTCCCGCCACAGGACCAACAGGCCACCAGCACCCAACCCCCTGCAGAAGGGGAACCACCCTGCAAACGGTCCCTGCGATCCAGGCACAAGACAGAGAACATTGCCAAGACCACTGCCGGGAAATAAGACTCTCCTGATTGTCACCCTTCTGTCCTACTATGTCACCCTGACCACCTTGAACTGCCATTGCTCCACTTCCTATGCCCCCTTGGACAATGCACCTGTGATACCAAGAGACTGGACTCTACCATGGATATTGCTCCACCATCACCCCAGCATATTGCACATCCCCCTCCACGTATTGCCACTTAAATAAACACCCTTGAATCACAAACCAATCTGGAGTCAGTCTGTACTTTCACAAATGTATTATTACAACCTCTTTGACAAATATCAATGTTAATGTTCATTTGCACATACCAAAGTATGACAGTTGTTGGGCAGCAGAGAACACAGCAGAAGGCAGAATGTGGTACCCAGATCTGTGAAAAGGAAAGCCAAAGTGAACTGTCAGGGTCCATACACATGAGAGGAGCAGTGCCAGTCGCTTACTTGTGTCTCACTGGAAGTACTGCATGATGATGTTGTTTCGGTTGTCAATATCTTCTTCTTCTGCCTCCTCTTCTTCACTGTCCACAGGCTCCACAGCTGCCACAAGACCAACATCAGGCTCATCCTCCTGCAGAAAAGGCACCTGGCGTCGCAAAGCCAGGTTGTGCAACATAAAGCATTCCACGATTATCTGGCACATCTTCTTCGGTGAGTAGTATAGGGAGCCACCTGTTAAATGGAAGCACCGGAATCTGGCCTTCAGGAGGCCGAAAGTCCACTCTATAATCCTCCTAGTTCGTCCATGTGCCTCATTGTAGCGTTCCTCTGCCCTTGTCCTGGGACTCCTCACTGGGTTCAGTAGCCATGACAGGTTGGGGTAACCAGAGTCACCTGCAAATGTACAGGGATATCTTTTAGACATACACCAACCCTTAGGGACTATCCCATATCCAGACACCTATTCATACTGTGTGGGGACCTTGGGCTCACCTATTAGCCACACACGGTGCCTCTGGAGTTGGCCAATCACATAAGGGATGATGCTATTCCTCAAAATGTAAATGTCATGCACACAGCCAGGATACTTGGCATTCACATGAGAGATGAACTGTTCTGCCAAACACACCATCTGCACATTCATTGAATGGTAGCTTTTACGATTTCTGTACACCTGTTCATTCCTGCGGGGGGGGGACAAATGCCACATGTGTACCATCAATGGCACCAATGATGTTGGGGATATGTCCCAGGACATAGAAGTCACCTTTCACTTTGGGCAAATCCTCCACCTGGGGGAAAACGATGTAGCTGCGCATGTGTTTCAGCAGGGCAGAAAACACTCTGGTCAACATGTTAGAGAACATTGGCTGTGACATCCCTGATGCCATGGCCACTGTTGTTTGAAAGGAACCACTGGCCAGGAAATGGAGCACTGACAGGACCTGCACTAGAGGGGGGATACCTGTGGGTTGGCAGATAGCTGACATCAGGTCAGGCTCCATTTGGGCACACAGTTCTTGGATTGTGGCACGATCAAGTCTGTAGGTGACAATGATGTGTCTGTCTTCCATTGTCGACAGGTCCACCAGGGGTCTGTACACCCAGCGGATGTGCCCTATGGAGGAGAATGGTGAGCAGAGGGTCATATAACACATAGGTTGCACAAGGGTGTTGTGCACTAATGTGATTTAATCGGTGTGTGGCGTTGTCTGTCCGTTTCTGGGCCCAAATGTGCTGTGACGCAGTTAGGTGCCCTGCCATGTGCCCCCCTGAAATGGCAGCTGCCTGACCTGAAAGGAAGGACAAGGAGAAATTAGGTAACTGCGCTGGTGTTGTGCAGCGTCGTGGTAGGCGGTCGAAGACCACCACGCAATTCAGCATTGGTTATCATTGGGCCCTTTGGGTTCCAGGAGCCAATGACGATGTACGCCGGCGGTGACGGTACGCCCCGCCTCGGACGTGACCGTCATTTTCTATCTGTTCACTCACTTGATACCTGACCTTCAACAGGAGAGGACCTACACTGCAAGTGCTGCTGTGACCTGAGTCTGGAAGCGACAATGGCTACAGTGTCTGGGGAAAGGGCCCCTGCCTTCACCGCGGAGGAGTTGGATAAACTGGTGGATGGGGTCCTCCCCCAGTACACGCTACTCTACAGTCCACCAGACAAACAGGTGAGTACACTGTGAGCATGATGGATGGGATATGAATGTATGGAGTGGTCTGGATGGAAGACAGATGTTGGGGGGGCTGTGTGCTGCATGTGAGGATGTTCAGTGTATGTGTTTCAGGGCATGGTTGGGAACTGGTGGCCAATGAGTAAGAAGAACCGGACGGGAGAGTAAATTCCATTCTTACTTTACCTTTCCTCTGGGTCAGCGCCCACCAGAAGAAGGGTATTTGGCATGCCATCGCCAAGGAAGTGTGGGCCCTCGGGGGTCTATCATAGACAGAGCACCCATTGCCCCAAGAGATGGGAGGACCTGCGCCGTTGGAGCAAGAAGACGGCGGAGGCCCAACTAGGGATGGCTTCCCAACGTGGAAGGGGTGCCCATGACCCCTCTGATGTTCTGGATCCTGGCTGTGGCATATCCGGAGTTGGATGAGCGCTTGAGTGCATCACAGCAGCCACAAGGGGGTGAATACAGTCTCATTCAGCTGATTCTGCGCGCTTTATGAGGTGTCTGGGTGAGGAATGTGGGCTGTGGGTTCCCCTAGGCCAGGGCGAACGTGGTAGGGTAGGTCCCTTATTAGGCAGGCTCTGTGCCACTCCAAACCCAATAGTGGTAGTGGGCATCTACAACTAGTCAGGCTCCTGTGGGTTCCAGGTGTGCAGCAAATGGGGTTAGGCATAGTCCCCCATGGGCAGGTGATTTTCCTAAGTACTGTTAGTGCATGGGCTAGTGCATAGGGCTGCTCCCTGTGTGTTGTGTCCGCCATCAGTAGTAGTATTGCTGGCATTGACCATCTGTCTCCTCTGTCTCCCCCCCCTTTTTGTTTTGTCACCCTGCCCTTGTGTGCATTAGCATCATCTGGCGGAGGAGCAGTGACACCGAAGCAGGAGGGAGCTGCAACCCACATGGCCCAGGAGGGTGAATGAACGGAGTCTGAAGGCACCAGTGGGACGGAGGGCGAGGGGTGCTCCACAACGGGGATAGGAGGGGACACCAGCGGCAGCGACTCCTCCTCTGATGGAAGCTCCCTTGCGGTGGTAGGCACATCTGTGCCTACTGCAACAACAGGTACAGCCGCCACCCCCCCTACCAGCACCGCTCTCCCAGCAGCCCCTCAACGTGTTTCCCGTGCCCGCTCACCGAGGAGGGTGGGCATCTCCTTCACCCCAGGCACCTCAGGCCCTACCCCAGTCAGCACTGCTGCCCTCAATGAGAAGGCTATTGACCTCCTGAGATCCCTCACTGTTGGGCAGTCAACCATTTTGAATGCCATCCAGGGTGTAGAAAGGCATTTGCAGCAAACAAATGCATACCTGGAGGGAATTCATTCTTGCGTGGCAGCCCAACAGAGAGCATTTCAGGCTCTTGCCTCAGCACTGATGGCAGCCATTGTCCCTGTGTCCAGCCTCCCCCTCTAACCTCAACTACCCAGACCCAATCCCCTCTACCTCAGCCTATCCCAAGCACACCATGAGACCAGCATGCACACACATCAACACACAAAAGTGGCTCAGGCAAACATAAGCACCACACATCCCACAGGCACTCACACAAGCACCATACCCATGCAGACACACCAACATCCACTGCCTCCACTGTGTCCCCCTCCTCCACGTCCTCCGCCTCCCTCCCAGTCTAGTCTCCACTCACATCTGCATGCACTACATCCTCGGCCACTACCTCCATCACCAGCACGCCCATCACCACACACCGCTCACGTGCAATCACCACCCCCACTACCATGCACACGTCCTCTGTGTCCTCTCCCAGTGTGTCTGTGAGCCCTCCTCCCAAAGTACCCAAACGCAGGCACACACCAACTCAACAGCCATCCACCTCACAACAGCCTCCAACCCATGCACCTTCATCCAAACTCAAAAACAACAAGTGATGGACGGAATGCTGAACATTGTCAAACACTCACCCCCAGTCATAGATCTAGGTTTAATCCATCGTTCTTTTGCTCACTATGCCACCCCAGTTTGGACCCAGCCATATGCAAACCAGTCTTGACCCTGTTCCTCATGGGAACAGTCCAGACCGAACTGCCAAGCCAGGTCCTCACTGGACCGGAAACAAGCATCCTGGGACCGGTTTCAGGGTTTCACCCCTCATCAGCCAGGCTAGCTTGAATCCAGTGGCATGGGAAGCACGGGACCCACGTCTGGGCATACCCTTCCCACTTAGGGCGACAAAGCAAAAACAACAAGTGATGGACGGAATGCTGAACATTGTCAAACACTCACCCCCAGTCATAGATATGGGTTTAATCCATCGTTCTTTTGCTCACCATGCCACCCCAGTTTGGACCCAGCCATATGCAAACCAGTCTTGACCCTGTTCCTCATGGGAAGAGTCCAGACCGAACTGCCAAGCCAGGTCCTCACTGGACCGGAAACAAGCATCCTGGGACCGGTTTCAGGGTTTCACCCCTCATCAGCCAGGCTAGCTTGAATCCAGTGGCATGGAAAGCAAACTCAGCAGACGTACACCTCCTACAACCACTACCTCTTCCTCCACTCCCAAACCCCCTCCATCTTCCCATCTCAGTGTGTCTAAGAAACTTTTCCTGGCTAGCATTGACCTCTTCCCTACACCTCCCCCGACAGTCCTTCCCCTAGGGCCAGGTTGTCTCGAGCCCTGACGACCACCTCAGCCACCAAATCCTTGTCCAGTGTGGTCCCTGCAAGTCCGGAAACATTGAAGGGGGCACCCATCAGGGCTGCCAATGTGCCACCTAGTGAAGCCAAGGACCACCCTATTCCGCCACCTGCCAAGGTAAGAAGGGGCCAGCATGCAGAAGAGAAAAGCCGCACCAACCACCCAGCAAGGCCTCTTCCAGAACCAAAGAGGACAGTGCCAAGGTCCCAGCAGCGACTTCCAAGGTGGGGAAGGGACACAAGGGCAAAGGGAAGTCAGCTCAGGGCACGGAGCCTCCGGGTGAGGGACTGGTGTCACCCCTTGAACAAGACAGCCCAGCAACCTGTACCGCGGTGGGCACTGCCGCAACGACCGCCACCTGCACCCCCACCTGCATCGCCACCTGCACCGCCACCTGCACGGCTTCTGCCTCAACTACAGTCACCAGCATCATCCCCATTGGGCAGCCTTCCGAGGCTGCAGGAGAAGGCCTGGTGTCTCCCTCCACAAGTGCAGAGACCTGCACCACCTGCAGTATCTCCGCCGCAGACACCGGCACAGCCACCACCACCTGCCCCGCGATGTGCCCAGCCAGTGCCTCTACAGCGGACATCAGCAGCATCCCCAGTGGGCAGCCGTCCGAGGCTGCAGGAGATGTCCTGGACCCTGCACACACTACATGATGCACCATCACCAGCACTGGCACTACCAGCAGTTTGCAGCCTTAGTCGTTGCAAGGAGGAGTGTGGCTCTGTCTCCAAAGAGTATCATGCTACCTGTTAGCGGTAATTCTCGTGGCTCAGACTCCCATGTGAGGGACTGGGAACTGCCACACTGCTGGTGCAGCATCACTGGGTACCATGCCCCCTCCAGAACCAGTGGAGAACAGCATCCACTCACACAGTCCTTGGCAGGATGAAGCACTCTGGGCACCAGGCCCACTCCAGAACCAGTTGAGAACAGCATCCACTCACCCAGCCCTTGGCAAGATGAAGCACTCTGGGCACCATGCCCACTCCAGAACCAGTGGAGAACAGCATCCGCTAGAGAGACTGTGGCTTTACATTCCTCAGGACCAAGCAGTGGGCAACCCACCCACTTGAGAGACTTGAGAGACTGTGGCTTTGTACTCCCCAAGACCAAGCAGTGGGCAAACCACCCACTTGAGAGACTGTGGCTTTGCACTCCCCAGGGCCAAGCAGTGGGCACACCACCCACTTGAGAGACTGTGGCTTTGCACTCCCCAGGACCAGGCAGTGTGCATGGAGCCCCTCGAGGAGCAGTGGCATCGTCCCATCATCCGGCTGAGGTGCCCCCCTCCTCTTCCCCCTGAGGTGCCTGTTTTTTTTTACCTGATGCCCCTGCAGTGTTCTTTCTGTTTTGAGGCACGTGTCATGTGTGGGCTTCGCCCATGCTTTTTGGGACCACTAGTCCACGGACATTTACAAGGGACAGTGTACAGACTTGTGTACTTGCTGTAAATATTTGTATATACTGATGATTTAAAGTTCTCTTGGGCTATCTGATTGTTCCATTATTACACTTGTTAAACTAATTTCATTTGGTCCATCGAGGGGGTAACAGGGTGTATCTGTGATGTTATTGGATGTGTGTGTGTGTGTGTATGTTGTTGTGGGGGAGAATGGGGGTGTTGCGTGCTGCGTGTGTATGTCACTCTCTTTTTCCTCCCCCCCCGAGTATTAGGTGCAGTACTCACCGTCGTCATCGCCGCCGTCTTTGATGTTCCTGGTAGATGAGAAGGTAAACCAACGTGGCCAGGACCTGTAACTCGGGCTCCATGGCGTCCTGGTTCATCGTTGGGTGTAAAGAGGTGAGTTGTATCCCTTCAGAACACTGTTTCTGCCGTGCTTTTGATGGCGTTGGTACTGCCCCGGAAAAGCAGACGGATTGGTGACTTGTAATAGTGTGGGCGGTACATTGTCTTCCGCCTGTCTGTTGGCGGTTACCGCCGGGGTGTTTGTTTCTACTGCCGTGGCGGTCGGAGTGTTAAAGTGGCTGTTTATGTTGGCGGTTTCGCCATGGTCATGATTCCATTTTTTTTACCGCCGGCCTGTTGGCGGTATTACCGCAGCTTTATCACCGACTGCCAGGGTTGTAATGAGGGCATATGGGCCAAGTCATCACCATGTTGGGGGAATTCAAACGCTGCAGAGGGACCACCACCAGGAAGTCATGCAGCAGTGGCAGGCACAAAATGCCCACCTGGCTTCCATTGCAAGGGTGCTGAGGGACATTAATACCACCCTGATTAGTTGTTCTACCCAACATCTGGCCCCTTCCACTAGCAAAGAAACATCAGCCCATTGAGCATCTGAGGCTGCTAGTGGAATGGAGGCCCTGCCAGGGTAAGGGCATGCCTCAGACACCCCTCCCGCTCTAGCTGAAGAATCTCCCACAAACACGGATGTCTACCCAGACATCCAGCAGGAGCAGATGCTAAGACCAAACCGACTGCCCGAAGTGAACCTCTCCTGATTAGTCTCCCTTGTGTGCCACAGATACACCTTGTTAAAGCCTAACTCCATTTTCGCATGGTACAAGGACAATGGACTTGTGTTACCAAGTGGTGTAGCAGCTACCCTGATGACTTCATCCACCACGACTTCAGCCATCACTTTCATGTCCATTTATTTCCTTTTATTGGTGCAGAGTTTCTTATGATATGCACAATAAATCACACTTAAAACAAGTTGCGTGTATGTGACTTTTATCATCCATATACAATAGCCATGCATGGCAGTTCTGGTCATGTCCCTCTGTACAGTCATTGCAATGGACATCAATCAGGGAGTCTATCAGCAGGAGACTCATTACAACAGAAATGCTACAGGACAGATGTCAAAGAGGTTGAAAGCCACCTCTTCACAAATTAATAGGTAGAATTGCAAACAGCACATAGAGCATGACTGATAGTAGCATCACGATGTATGCTAAGGTGTCATACAATGCAAAAACACAGGATACAGAAGTCAAGGTCATGGTAATCTACCTACAAGGCAGGGGCACACTGATAGGTGCTCTGTATCACCTTGTATAGCCTCATCACATACCAATAAGATATCTTCAAAATCACATATCCTATGGAACATACAAAGGTGATAACTGAGGTACCCAGTACTGAAACCTTTCACTTACATTGGTCCCATACCTGTAGGATTGTCACTCACCTATTTCAGTCTACAATGACAAGCACTTTGTTCTGCAAAGTGAGAACACAACAGCTATGTCCAATGTAGATCACAAACTACTCCACCCATTGTGAAACAAGTGGCAATGATCCAACCTTCACACATGTGCCAGACACTTCTCCGGTCACATAATACACCATTTGACAACCTCCTGTACCCAACAGGTGAAACATATGGTAAAAGCCTTTTCCACCACAGTGTTATGACGGTAAAACAATCTTGATTACACCCAACCTAAACAACACTAATATTACCAGGTTTCAGTCACGTACACTTCTCATGTCTGTCAGTAATTCCCATCTGCTTCTGTTACAGTATTTCTTAAGTTGAGGTTGCTGAGCCAAACAGGATCTAGGCAAATCTGTGAGTGAAAGGGAAAAAAGAGAGGACATGGCAGAAAACATTCCTCACATCAGAGAAGTCATTTCCAGAAGTGTAAGTTTGCATCTGCTGTTACAGTACATGAGATTGTGGACCACTCTGTCCTGTACACAATACAAACGTTCAGTCTGCATTCACAACACACTCGGAGGCATTGGAGCTCACTACACCCCCCACAGATGATCTAAGAATCGAGATGACATGCTAGCCATCTCCATCTGGTTGTACAATTAAATCAAAACATTAGGTCTACTTCATATACCTATCTGTCAGTTGAAGTACTGATTGATGAGATCTGCCATAGAGTCTCCTGCTTCATCTTTCTCTGGCTCTTCATCACTTGGCATATCATCATTTCCATCCCCATGTTCTGCTGCATCCCCCTCATCTGGTATCAATAGTGTCTGATGTCTAAGGGCTAGATTGAGGAACATGCAGCAGGCTAGTATTATTTGACATACATGATGGGGCGAGTAGAGGAGGGCTCCTCCAGATAAGTCCAAGCACCTAAATCTTGCCTTCAGGGGCCCAAAAGTCCACTGAACTGCACGCCTTGTTCTCCCGTTGATCTCACTGTAGTGGATTTCCCTTGGTGTGGTTTGGGTACCTCACTGGTGTCAACAGCCAATGACAGTTCGGATAGCCAGTCACTTGTGAACACAATGATAGAACAACACAAAAATGTATGTGGGACATGCAATATCGTGATGGCGGGAGACATAAATCGCAAACACACATTTCAATGGTAACTTACCAATGATCCAGGCCCTCTCTGTGTAGAATCATGTCATTAGCAGTGGGACATTGTGATCAAGGATTCAGGGACTGAAAATGGATACTTGGCTGTGACTTGTGAAATGAACTGGTATGCCAGACACACAACCTGAACATTGATTGAGTGGTAGTTTTTCCTGTTCCTATACACCTATTCATTGGCACTGGCAAGGACCAAGGCTACATGGCTGCCATCAATGGCTCCAACCACATGTGGAATGTGTCCCATATCATAAAAGTCTGCCTTCACATAGGCCAAATCCACTTGGTGGGGAAACCTGATGTAGCTGTCCGGGTGTTTCAACAATGCAGACAGTACATCCTTCAAGGGAAGACTGAACATGGGCTGAGACATCCCTGCTGCTAGAGCCACTGTATTCTGAAAGGAGCCTGTGGCCAGGAAGTGTAGCATTGATAAGACTTGAATGATGGGAGGTATGCAACAGGGATTGCGAATGACAGGCATCAAATCTGGCTCCAACTGATTACAAAGATCCATGATGGTATGACGATTCAGGCGATATTCAGTCTGTATACAATGTCTTTCCTCCATGGTGTCTAGGCCTACTAGTAGACGGTACACTGGTGGTTGTCTTACTCTCCTCATGGCAGGGTAACTATGTGAAAACATGTAAACATAGTATGTGAAATGCAGAATGCACACATCATGTACAGCTAATTATATTCCTCACACTTAACAGCCATAGAGGACGGCTACTACATCTGGCATATACAGAACAGCACATAGCAATGCATCCCATTACACCATCCTTGGTGCACATTGCCTACTATAACAATGAAATTGAACTATTCAACTATGAAATCAAATGTTACTGTCAATGCTTGTAAGACTAATCTGTTATACATGATTCACACATATTGTTGGATTTCATCAACATTTTCCTGACAAATAGGAGCCTCAAAGTAGCTGTACATAGCTATCACCACATGTCCTCCTAAAACACAGCATTTACAGCATAGATGCACAAAAATTCACCTAAACATGAGGGCAATACTTACAGATGTACAGCGCAATATGGGGTAAAGTTAATGACGCAGATTATGAAACACTTTTATACATGAAATGTGCTCAAAATGGAACACATTGCTGCCTTTGCCAGACTTGGGTCAATGGTGATGTCCGCCGGCTGTGACGGTCATGTACATGGCGTCCGTGACTGCCATCTTCTGCAGTATTGCTCACTTGAGTACTGACACTGCTGCAGCTAGCTGTCCATGACCTGAGCTGCTGTGTACTGCCTCTGGGAGCTATCATGCCACGTCCTGCAGGTGATAGGGCCCCTGCCTTCACCCCTGAAGAGCTGGAGAAGCTAGTGGAGGAGGCCTTATCCCTGTATGGACAGCTATATGGTGCGCCAGAGGAGCAGGTGAGTCCAATGTCATATCAATGTATGATAGGTGTGGTGTTTAACGATGTACCGTTAGTATAAACTGGTGAAGGTGTTTGTTAGACTTTTCATCCTTGGCGTGGTCTCCCTTAACTTTTTGCCTCTGTTCCCCAGGTTATTGATGTGTGCTGGACTCTGATTTTGCTGTTTTTACTACTTTGGGCACTTTACCACTGCTAACCAGTGCTAAAGTGCAAGTGCTCCTGTTTAAAATGTGTATGTAATTGGTTCTCCATGATTGGCATATTTGTTTTACTGTTAAGTCCCTAGTAAAGTGCACTAGAGGTGCCCATGGCCTGTAAATCAAATGTTACTAGTGGGCCTGCAGCACTGGTTGTGCCACCCACACAAGTAACCCTGTATTCATGTCTCAGACCTGCCACTGCAGTGTCTGTGTGTGAAAATGTGCACTGTAAATTCGACTTGGCAAGTGTACCCACTTGCCAGGCCTAAACCTTCCCTTTTCTTACATGTAAGGCACCCCTAAGGTAGGCCCTAGGTAGCCCCAAGTGCCGGGTGCAGTGTATGGTTTAGGTAGGACATATAGTAATGTGCTTTATATGTCCTGACAGTGAAATATTGCTAAATTTGTTTTTTAACTGTTGCAAGGCCTGTCCCTCTCATAGGTTAACGTGGGGGCTACCTTTAAATCTGATTAAAGTGTAGATTCCCTTTGGGAGCGGATGGACATGTGGAGTTTGGGGTCTTTGAGCTCACAATTTAAAAATACATCTTTTAGTAAAGTTGATTTTAAGATTGTGCGTTTGAAAATGCCACTTTTAGAAAGTGAGTATTTTTTTGCTTATACCATTTCTGTGACTCTGCCTGTTTGTGGATTCCCTGTCTGGGTCAGTTTGACAGTTGGGCTGGTTGCACCTCACACTAGACAGTGACACAAAAGGAGCTGGGGTGTAGTCTGCATTTCCTGACGAGCCATCTGTGCTAGGAGGGAGGGGAGTAGTGGTCACTTACACCTGGAAGGGCTGTGCCTGTCCTCACACAATGCAGTCTCCGACCCCCTGGTGAGTGTCTGGGGCCTGGCCTGGGCAAGGCAGGATTTCACATTCAGAAGAGACTTTACTTTGAAGTAGGCCTACTTCAAATGAGAAATTGGGTATAAGAAGGGCACCCAAAACCACAGACTTGAGAAACACTTCTGGAACCAAGAGGAACCTCTGCCTGGAGAAGAGCTGAATAGCTGAGGAAGAAGTGCTGACCTGCCTGTGACTGTGCTTTGTGGAGCTTTCCTGCAGTACTGCTTCTGCCAGAGTAAGAGCGCAAAGACTGGACTTTGAGTGCCTTCCATCTTGTGAAGAAATCTCCAAGGGCTTGATTTAGAGCTTGCCTCCTGTTGTTTGAAGTCTCAGGGACAGCAAAGACTTCTCTCTGCCAGCACCTGGAGTCTCTGGAGAGACTCCTGCGCTGACAAGTGGTGCCCTATCCAGTCCCTGGGCCCTTGAAAGGAAAGCTGGTGGAAATCCAAGGAAATCGACTTCGGACGACTTCGGACCAACGCCGCTGCTGAATCCGGTGACACCGCCTGCACCCGACGCCGTAACCTTTGCTGAAATGCGACACTCTTCGCAGGCCCGATGCCGCTGCAGCCTCGCTGAAGTCCGCGACTCCGTGGAAGTCGCCGCACCACGTCGTGACCGATGCTGCTCGAAGTGCGCGGATTCCACGTTTCGCACAGACACCGCGATCCCCGACTTCGCGCATCGGCTTGTTTTCACTCTTCACCAAAGGTACTGTACTTGGGGGTCTACGCGACTCCATGTCTGGTGCCGCTGGTGTCGGCTTGTTGGGAACGACTCCGTCACGACGCTGTGTTAACACCTCATCGAATCATTTTTGTTTCTAAGCGCTATTTTTGAGTTTAATCTTTAAAAATTCATAACTTGACTTGTGTATGTTAGATTTTTGTCGTTTGGTCTTGTTTTGTTTAAATAAATATTTACTATTTTTCTAAACTGGTGTTGTGTCATTTTGTAGTGTTTTCATTAAGTTACTGTGTGTGTTGGTACAAATACTTTACACCTAGCACTCTAAAGTTAAGCCTACTGCTCTGCCAAGCTACCAAGGGGGTAAGCAGGGGTTAGCTGAGGGTGATTCTCTTTTACCCTGACTAGAGGGAGGGTCCTTGCTTGAACTGGGGGTAACCTGACTGTCAACCAAAGACCCCATTTCTAACAGTGTTGATGCATGCAGATGGTATATTGTGAAGGCATATGAGCTGACAGGATGGGAATGTGTGCCAACTTGCTGTGAATGATGAGTTCTGTCCACTACTATTGGTACGGTGCATGTGGACAGGACATCCTCCTTTTGTCTGTGTCATCCATGCAGGTCAACACCCATTAGAAGAAGGATTTTTTCTGTGCAATCGTCAAGCAAGTGCGGACCCTGGGGGTCCACAGCCGGCAGAGCACCCACTGTAGGAAGCAGTGAGAGGACCTGAGACTCTGGGCTTGGAAGACCGCTGAGGCCCAGCTGGGAATGTCCTCCCAGCAACAAAGGGGTGCACGTCAGACCTTGACCCCCTCAATGGCCTAACCTGAGGAAGATGGGTGTTTGAGCGCAGCACAGCAGCCACAAAGGGGTAAGTACTGATAGAACACACAACCTTTCCTCTGATAGTTTGGTGTATGCTGTCTCAGTATTGCAGCTGTGATGATGTTGTAGGTGCTACAGGTATTTGACTACCGGGTATACATGGTACTCCAGTTGTAAATATACAGACAGAGATGTGGCCTTTGTATTGTGCATGGGAACATGTTGATCACCTGTGTCCAGCAAAATGTATGAGTGCATGTGGAAATGCACATCTGGCTGAGCCGTATGTGTGACTCTACTCAGCCACACACATTTGTTAGCTGCTGTAACATCCTTTCCACCTATTGTCCCTAGGTCCGTTCATCCAAATGGTGTGTTAGGTAGCTCTAAGGTGTCCGATCACACCTATTTCAATGAATCAGTTCTATGTGTAACATTGGGTCTGACAGATCAGTTACAGGACCTAGTTATCCTGTGTGTTGAAATACTTGAAGACATCATGTGACATCCAAATCAGGCTTTTAGTTCTGTTCCTATGAGGTTTGAGAGGTAGTCCCCATTGTCATGTCATATTCATACAATGAGGAATGTGAAGGTTGAAAAGGTTGGACATCCCACAATGCGGTACCCATGTTGTCTATTGGCCTTTCATATTTCATAGTTGACAAATAACTTGTATCCCAATGCGTTGGTTGGAGGGAAGGCAAGTGGCTAGGGTGCTTAACCCTTTGCCCATATGTATTGTCCATGCTAGCTACATCACTGCCATACCTATAAGAGTGCTACATAGGACATTTGCTGCCTACATTATGTCTCAATTGAGACTTTGTGACTGATCATATATTGTAGGCTATTTTTTCACAGATTTATCTTAGCTGATCTGAGGCTGTTTGGACAGGTATGATTTTGGCTCTGCTCATTTTAGCCTGATTTAATTGTGTAGCAGATGTTCCATATCACATACACCTGTTGGTGTTGTGGAATATGTTGTCAGTAAAATAGCTTTTGTATATGTGCATGTGTCATTTATGGGTACATTGGTTTCCAGTTGTGTAAGTGTTTAGTCAGGACTTAGGTAGTGAGAATCACATCCGGACAGCTGGCAGTGATGTAGGTATACTCGTCATGTAGAGGCTCTGAATCAGCATGTCAGGTGGAATGTTATGGGCCCTTCTAGCACATTGTATGCTGTCCATAGTTTTGTTGCTGTAACAATGCTCCCTGTAATTGTCTGTGGATGTATCATGTGTGCGAGGTAGTCCCCAATTGCAGTCAATGAAGTTGTTGTTGATGTGACAATGTATCTAAATAGTGAGTGCAGACATTCCTGAAAAATCTTTTATTAATATTTAGATAGATGTTTCCCAGACATTGAATGATAAAGTGTTATGGCCACTGCATGGGACTGCCACATGTAGTGTATTCATCAGAGATTGTTGCAATTGTGTGAGTGATGTACCGAATGATCAGCTAGACATGTGAATGGAAGGCAAGACGCTGAGTCTTATGTGAAGTGAGATGTCTTTCGTTTCATGGAACATGACTTTTGGTGATGAGCTGAGCAGGTATGGACTTGGTGTAGGCACGATACTGTGTTATCTGTCACCTGCATTTCCTTAGACTGATATGATGATGGACAGGGATGAGCTGTGTGAAGATGAAAATTTTGCTTTCGCCAGGCCATATTGTGCATGATGCCTTAGAGTTACAGGTGATTTTATGGGATGGTCAAGTAGTGCTCAAATAGTTGGATTATGTTGTCGGTGAGACAGATGACAAATGGGAAAGTTGGAAGTAGTATCTTTTGACATGATGTAGGCTCTAAAGGGTGTTTAACTGGGGCTTTCCTAGCAGGAGATGTATACCTACTGTTGTACATGTTGTAATGTATGTGTGTGAAGAATGTGATGATTCTCCCTCTCTCTCTGTTTGTGTGCATCAGCATTGGCAGGTGAAGGAGATGGGGTACAGGTGAGGGGGGAAGCTGACGGCCCTTTAGACCCGGAGTGCTGAGACCACTGACAGCGAGGGACCTAGTGGCTCGGAAGGAGAGTGCCACGGGGGAGACAGGATTGACGTCATCATCATCAGAATCCTCCTCCAGTGGACACTCCCTGGTTGTGGTGGATCCATCTGGGACCACCCGCACCATAATTGTCTGCCACCCCCCTTTTTACCACTACCCTCCCTGTGGCTCCCCACCCAGTTGGCCGTTCCCGCTCACCCAAGAGGGTGGGAGCCTACTTTTCTGTGGGCATCTCTGCCCCTGCCCCTGTCAGCCCTGCTGCCCTCAGTGAGGAGGCTATTGACCTCCTGAGATCGATCTCTGTAGGCCAGTTGACCATTGTGAAGGCCATCACTTGCAACTTAAGTCCAACAGAGTAATGTTTTCCTGGAGGGCATTCAAGGTGCACTGGCTGGCCTATCATTTCAGGCTCTGGCCTCCACACTGATGGCAGCCAGTCAACCTCTGTCTTAAATCCCCCCTCCACCTTTCTCTTCTCAATCCCAAACCCCTCTTCCCTGACCCAGACAAAGCACACAGGCAGACAAGCATGCATCCACCTCAACATCCAAGGGTAGCTCAGACAAACATAAGCACCACAAGACACACCACTGGCATGCACAGCAGCAACGTACACCTCCAGACACATCAACAGTTACAACCTACCTCGACACACCCACCACCACCAGCATCACAGACACAACACCAGACACACCTACGGACATCACACCAACATTCACAGATCCAGCCACTATACCTATCTTGCACACAGACAGCACAACAGCAGACCCTCATACATTCTCTCCAGTCACCACATCAGCAGACACCACAACCACAGACACACCTACATGCAGTACATCCACCATACCTGCAGTCACCACCACATTAGACACTCACCCACCCACCACGGCATCTCCCAGAACCTCCACAATACCTCCTTCCAAGACACATAAACGCCCACCCTCACCCACCCAACAGACACCCACCACCCACAAGCATACCTCGCACAAACATGCACCCAAGACATGGCAGTCAGGAGTCAAGTTTGGGGAACACACATGTGCTTTGTATGCATGTTGAACAATATTTTCTTGGACTGGCCTGAGGCCTTGGACATTTTAACATTATTTATTAAAATATTGTTAGACTTGGCATCCTCAGCGTGGCCTCCCCTAACTTTTTGCATCTGTTTCCCAGGTTGTTGTATGCTGGACTCTGTTTTTGCTAATCTGGACACTTTACCATTGCTATTTGGTGCTAAAGCGCAAGTGCTCCTCTGTAAAATGTATGTGTAATTGGCTTTCCATGATTGGCATATTTGATTTAATAGTAAGTCCCTGCTACAGTGCCCTAGAGGTGCCCAGGGCCTGTAAATCAAATGCTACTAGTGGGCCTGCAGCACTGGTTGTGCCACCCACATAGGTAGCCCTGTAAACATGGCTCAGACCTGCCACTGCAGTGTCTGTGTGTGCAATTTTAAACTGCCACTTCGACTTGGCAAGTGTATGCACTTGCCATGCCTAAACCTTCCCTTTTCATACAAGTAAGGCACCCCTAAGGTAGGCCCTAGGTAGCCCAATGGGCAAGGTGCAGTGTATGTTAAAGGTGGGAAATGTATTTATGTGTTTTACATGCCCTAACAATGACTGCCAAATGTGTTTTTCACTGTTGCAAGGCCTATTTCTCTCATAGGTTAACATAGGGGCTGCCTTTAAATAATATTAAAGTGTAGATTCCCCTTGGGAACAGATAGAAATAAGGAGCTTAGGGTCTTTGAGTTCACAATTTTAAAAAACATATTTTAGTGAAGTGGGTTTTTGGATTGTGTGTTTGAAAGTGCCACTTTTAGAAAGTAGGCATTTTCTTCCTTAAACCGTTCTGTGACTCTGCCTGTTTGTGGATTCCCAGGCCGGGCTCAGTTTGAAAATTGGGCTGTTTGCACCACTCTCTAGACTGTGACACAAAGGGATCTGGGGTGTAGCCTACATATCCTGATGACCCTCTGTGCTGGGAGGGAGGGGATGAGTGGTCACTTACACTTGAAAGGGTTGTGCCTGCCCTCACAACAATGCAGTCTCCAACTCCCTGGTTTGTGTCTGGGGCCTGGCCTGGGCAAGGCAGGATCTTACAAACAAGAGAGACTTTCCTTTGAAGTAGGCCTACTTCAAAGGCAGAAAGGAGTATAAGAAGAGCACCCAAACCGCCTGAAAATTAGATCAGTTCTGGAATCAAGAGGAACCTCTGCCAAGGAGAAGAGCTGAGGAGAAGCGCTGCCCTTACTTGTGACTGTGCTTTGTTCGGCTATCCTGCAGTTGCTGCTTCTGCCTGTGAAAGGGGACAAAGCCTGGACTCTGTGGAAGTCGCCGCACCACGTCGTGACCGCCGGATATCGATTCTGCCCGAAGTGAGTGGATTCAACGTTTCACACCAACTCTGCCTCATCTCCACCACTCCGTAGCAAGGACCTGACCCCTCTTTGTGATGCCTCCGCTCTTTTGCCCTGCAGCACCGGACCTGACGTCGCCTCAGATCCAGTGACACCACGATCTCCACACTGGCTTGTTTTCAAATTTTATTAAGGTACTGTACCTGGGCGTCTGCGTTACTCGGTACCCGTCGCCATTGGCTTCGGATTGATGGGAACAACTCCGGCACGATGCCGTGTTATCACCTCATTGAAGCATTTTGTGTTTCTAAGCGCTATTTTTCAATTTAATCTTTAAAAATTCATAACTTGACTTGTGTATGTTGGATTTTTGTCATTGTGGTCTTATTTTGTTTAGATAAATATTGGCTATGTATCAAAACCTGTGTTGAGACATTTTGTGGTGTGTCTACTGCATTACTGTGTGTGTTGGTACAAATACTTTACACATTGCTTCTGAAGTTAAGCCTGCCTGCTCGTGCCAAGCTACCAAGGGGGTGAGCGTGGGTTAACCAAGGGTGATTCTCCTTTATCCTGACTAGAGTGAGGGTCCTTGCTTAGACAGGGGGTAACCTGACTGCCAACCAAAGACCCCATTTCTAACAAATATTATACATTTGGACCAACCTGTTACTGGTTTCAATGTTACATCTTTGTCTTGCATTTCGTTTCTTAGGGCAGATTTGTTCTTGGCTGGCATTGTTTGTGTGTGAGTTTTTGTGTGTCAATGGTGGTTGTGCTACCCTGCTTTGTCTGGGCAGCATGTGAGGTTGTGTGCAGAACATTTGTCCCCCAGTGATGGGTGTGTGTTGTGTGATGGGCATCTGTATGTTGGGGACATGTTGTTGTTATGGTATTGAGTGGTGTTTGTGTTGACATGTGTTTGTTGCAGTGTTGTGTGCCTTTGTGTGCATGGACTGTGTGCGTGAGTGTGTGTGGTTAATGGAATGTCACATACATTGTGATGTGTGTTTGCCGGGTATGTCGTATGCTATTGTTAGAAATTGGGTCTTTGGTTGGCAGTCAGGTTACCCCTTGTCCAAGCAAGAACCCTCACTCTACTCAGAGCAATGGAGAAACACACTTAGATAACCATTGCTTATCCACTTGGTAGCTTGGCACAAGCGGTCAGGCTTATCTCAGAAGCAATGTGTAAAGTATTTGTACCAACAGACACAGTAATACAGTTAAAACACTACAAATTGGACACCACACCAGTTCAGAGAAATAGGTAATATTTATCTAAATCAAACAAGACCACAATGCCAAAAATCCAACATACACAAGTCAAGATATGAATTTTCAAAAGAATAAGAGTCTTGCTCCATAGAAAACAATGGAAACCTTGATTTTACACAAAGTACCTGGTTTGCGTCAAAAATAAAGCTGCACAGGCGAGCGTGCATCAGGAAAGTCAGCGATGCGTTGATTCCTTACTCGCAAGTGCCTCATTTCTTCTATGGTCAGGAAGGCAATGTGTCGTTCTTCTCTCTGGCACGAGAGCGATGCGTCGATTTCCAAACGGGGCAGCTCAGATCCACGCCGATTCACAATGACTTATCGCCCATAGAAAGATGCGTGAGAAATCCGGTTGCACGGTTTTAGAAAACTGCGCTGTGTGAGGTTTGCATTGTTATCAGCAACTGCAGGTGGAGTGTCGATCCTTGCCGCGAAGTGGGGGGCGCTTCGTTTATCAGCCTTGTTGCAGATGGTGCATCGAAAATTTCCCCGCATGGTGTTCTGTGCGTGGATTTTAGCTCTTGTTCTGCCAACTTTCACCTTTCAAGGACCCAGGAACTGGATGGGGCACCACTTGGCAGGGCAGGAGTCTCAGCAGAGAGTCCAGGTGCTGTGAGAGGAAGTCTTTGGTGGGCCTGAGACTTTAAAACAGGAGTCAAGCTCAGTTCAAGCCCTTGGAGATTCTTCTTCAAGCAGGAATGCACATTAAAGTCCAGTCTTTGTCCCCTTTCACATGCAGAAACAGCAACTGCAGGATAGCCCAACAAAGCACAGTCACAGGCAGGGGCCTGTCACACTTCTCCTCAGCTCTTCAGCTCTTCTCCTTGGCAGAGGTTCCTCTTGGTTCCAAAAGTGATCTAAAATCTGGGGTTTTGGGTCCACTACTTATACCCCTTTCTGTCTTTGAAGGAGGCAAACTTCAAAGGAAAGTCTCCTTTGTTCGCAAGATCCTGCCTTACCCAGGCCAGGCCCCAGACTCACACCAGGGGATTGGAGACTGCATTGTGCGAGGGCAGGCACAGTCCTTTCAGGTGTAAGTGACCACTCCTCCCACCACTCTAACTCAGATGGCCCATCAGGATATGCAGGCTACACCCCAGACCCCTTTGTGTCACTGTCTAGAGGAAATTCACAACAGCCCAACTGTCAAACTAACCCTGATGGGGAATTCACAGACTGTCAGAGTCACAGAATGGTTTAAGCAAGAAATGGTCTACTTTCTAACAGTGGCATTTTCAAACTCCCAATCTAAAAACCAACTTCACTAAAAGATGTATTTTTCAATTGTGAGTTCAGAGACCCCAAACTCCAAATTTCTATCTGCCCTCAAAGGAAATCTGTGCTTTAAAGTTATTTAAAGGCAGCCCCAATGTTAACCTATGAGGGAGATAGACCTTGCAGCAGTGAAACCTGAATTTGGCAGTATTTTCATTGTTAGGACATGTCTAACACACATAACTACATGTCCTACATTTAACATTCATTGCACCCTGCCCATTAGGCTACCTAGAACCTACCTTAGGGGTGCCTTACATGTAGTAAAAGGGAAGGTTTAGGCCTGGCAAGTGGGTACACTTGCCAAGTCGAGTTGGTAGTTTAAAACTGCACACAGAGAGACTGCATTGGCAGGTCTGAGCCATGTTTATAGGGCTACTAATGTGGGTGGCACAACAAGGGCTGCAGGCCCACTAGTAACATTAGATTTACAGGCCCAGGGAACTTTACTAGGTACTTACCAGTAAATCAAATATGCCAGTCATGGATAGACCAATCAACAGTACAATTTCTGCATGGAGCACTTGCACTTTAGCACTGATTAGCAGTGGTAAAGTGCACAGAGAAAATAAACCAGCAAAAACGGACCTGAAAAAATAGGAGGCAGAAGGTAAAAAGTTTGGGGATAATCCTGCAAAAAAGACCATTTCCAAAAGTGCTGCAAGTCCTCCACTAAGATTCATTGACCGATTTTGAGGGGAAAGCATGCCTGTCACACTCTTTTTGAGTCTCTTTTAGAAAGATCAACACACCAGGGTAAACCACTTCAGTCCACACCAGTAGTCATCTCTACCTGTAGGAAAAGCTCACTCCTTTTTTCCTTGATAAGCTAGGACTCGCCAGGCATTCTAGGACAAGGAAGTCAGTTATTTCTCCAGGATATAATGCCTGGCGAGTCCTTGCTTATCAAGGAAAGCCCATGGGCTTTACGAGATTTCATAAATCTGAACTAGCGTTAAAAAGCAATGGTTGTTGCTGTAGTCCTGTGTCACTCTGCTTCACCCATACTGTGTGTAACCGACTTACCACACACCACTCGCATACATCCGTGCTCTTGTTATCTCTGGTGCAAGGATTCCAGGTCAGTTAACAGGAGAAATGCACACAAGTGGGAAATACTCTCCCTCTTTCGTAACGCAGGGAAGGTTCCATGATCATATTAAGAGCAATACAAAATATCGCTACACGCACAATCCTGTGACACGGACGGTGGTCCTCTGCCACTATGAGAGCTTGCTTTGCGCACTCCTCCTTGTCCAGGATAAGTCCAGGACCAGACCCTTGTTAACGGTAGACCTAGGCCTTTGTGCACATGCTATGGTAGTGTAAGGCTGGGCCAAAAAAAACGGGATAACAGATAAATTGTAGGAGGGCACGCAGGCGCAGGGGACACAAACACACACCATGCAGGGAATATGAGAACACCACCCATAAGCAAATTAAAATGTTGTATGATTGCGATAGATGTACTTGGAATGCCCCTGCTACCGCGTTTGAAGAGGTATATCATAAGTCATATAATTCGCTTGTTTGTAACCAATTAAGTTGTGCGTTTTCTATATGAACTTTGCAAAGAATGAATGATCCTATGCTGTTGCAAGTAGAGAGCACTGTGAGAAGAGTCACCGTACTCCTTACGTCCAGGATTACTGGTCTTGTTTGTGGTTGAGTCTTGGAAACAGTGGGATTTTCGGTGTATGTTATGATAAAGAAAGACGGCATGTGGTTAAAACCATCTTAAAGAAATACAACGTAAAAGGCACCGAGTGTTTTTCTCATAAGATAGTCTACTAACGTACATGGTCCCAAGGTTTTGATCAGAAATAACAAGAACAGTTTGAATTTCACTTTAGAAAGCATGATTTTATTTTAAGAGAGACATTCAACACAAGAGACTGTCAATGCTGCCACCTACTGGGCACTTTTCAGCCTTACTTTAGAAATTAATGCATATTGCTGTAGTGAGTGTAACACCAACTAAATTAAATGTGTCATGTGCAGAAAACAACATTTTATGGCAGTTTCATTTATTTTCGGGGCGGAGGTGAGGGGTGGTGGGGTGTTAGACAAAGGGAACCTAGGCACTTTAGCTTGTTTCTATCACGTGAGAGACCACCTGGGTAGTTTCTGTCCCTTGCATAGGTGTCATAAGGCAAGAAACCGCATCAATTAACAGTGCCTCCGTTCGCTTCTAGAACTTTCGTTGATCTCCGATTCCAAATGTACTTAAGTGGTTCACAAAAAAGGCTCCAATAACCCACACCTCCCTCTGGTGGCGAGCATGCATTGTGTACATCTTACTTATAAGCGATAGTTCTCACTCTTAAAACTATTTTAAATACATTGGTTGAACTTCAGTTTGTCGGCTCTATCATTGACTATGCTGTGATGGTCGATCATTCGTTGCTTAGCGAACACGTTGTTCCCACGTAATATTCTCTCTCCTGTTGTGTTCTACGGTAACTCCACAGAGATGTTCAGCATTTGAGGCAGGTAGTACTTGAACACGCTGGACGTAAACACCCGCCTTGAATTGTAGTGAGAGCAGACCCGAGCCTGCTTCCTCCAGGTAGGGCTTGGGAAGAGGAGGCAGGGGGCGGGAGCAGGAAGGGATTCTCTCGCTCCTGGAATTTTTTTTAAAACAAATGGAAGCACATTTGCCAGTGTTAGCGCAGGTGTTTTAATGGATTTTTTTTAAATGAAAGTTCTTGTATTTTGAGTAATGGATTTGTGTAGGAAATGTAATGACGTATGCATTTGAAAATGTAATCACTATGAGTGGCTGCCAATTTTCATGAAGTAAACCTATTAATGGTTTAGTGATATGAAATATGAAATGTTGATTATATGTTAGATTAATGTAGTGTTAGCGCGTCAGAACCTTGATAAGTAAACTTACAAGGAGACACGCCTAGGTCGATGAACCTTTGGACCACGTTTGGGGACTTCCCAGTACTCGATATCTGTTTGGCATCACAAAATCAATATATCAATAACCCAATCAATATTCTTAGTAACTAATAAACAGACTAATCAATAACATTTAATAATAAAATGAACACACCACGACCTTTCAGTCATGAATAACCACACTAATTTAGTTAAGTGTTAGGATATTTATTTCCCTATTCATTACAATCTAATAGTCATCTCCGTTAATCTCATTAGCAATCAATCCCATTAGTAACTCTTCAGATTTGTATTAGAACACAATTAATCAATACATAGAGAATATTCATTCAGCATTAACACATCGATAATAAGAACAGCTTAGCAAAGTCTCAGAGAGCAAGATTCAACAAAGCAAGAACTCAGTCATTTGTCTATTTGCGTCAGGTATTTGTGAACCCCTTAACTATCCTTGAATTAGCATCAACATGTTTGGCTTCATGCAAAACAATTTAGCAAACACAAATTTGGGAAAACATCTAACTATGGCCTCTATCAAAAGAGCAGTTGGTACCCTAGAAAGAAAAGGCAAACAGACAATTACAATTTTCATCAGATAGTTACCCATCCAACGAAGCAGCAAACAGCGTCAGTCTTCGTCCTCAGGACATCAGTAGATTCACCATCAGCAAAGATAGGACAAGGGAAGCCTCAGTATGGCATAGCTAAGGAATAGGACTCTTCCCTCATATGGAGGAGAAGTAAGTATCAGTAAGGACTTAGATAGAGGATAGTTAAAGTATCAGGAAGGATAAACGACAAAGTCTCAAAAGAATAATGGCAATGTATGGCTTAAAGTGGAATGTCCAATAATGGCTGATTTCTCCTCGGGTTATGCGGTTAAATCAAAATTGTCGAACTAGCCCTTAATTCCCCATTAGATAATATTTAATTATCATTATCTCTGTCCAATAATTCTCCACGCACTTCATTAGAATTTTCCACAGAACACAGTTCTCATGTCGTTGATTGGCCCATGTTATTGACGTCTTCATCGGTTGGAATGTCAGGTAAGAAAAGTTACACTTTACGCTCCAGTCAGTAGCTTTATTGTTTTCTCCTACTCCAGGCAGCCTTGCACCTGTTACAAATTATACTGTTGCATTCAGCAAGAATGTCTCCTTGAGCAAGTCAGGTCCCATGAGAAAGAATTTACTACGGCTACACACACATCTAACTTCTGGAAAAGTACAGCTTCGTGTCCTTCAGGAAGACAACACATTGCACATTAGGAAAAACACAGCTTAAATTATGAGACCCGGCAGCTAGGCCCAGGCCCTCGCTAAACTAAGGCCTAGTGATTTAGTTAACAAAACCCCTAATACATGACTCTAATTATGATATGCTAATACAAATTCAAAAGATTAATACATTATTAATTTATTACTAATAAGTTTCATTAGTCTTAGTATACATTGGTAGCAACTCCCCGTGGGCACATTTTAAAAATGTGCGTTAATTTTTTATGTTAACACATTTTCTATGCAGCTTCATTACAGAACATATTGCAAGCTTTTCATATTAATATTGCTTTTAAAAGACACACTCCAACAATCCCTCCTCTGATGACTATTGTCATCACACAAACCTTCCCCCAGAAATGTTTCATATTAAAATTCTCTCATTTCAATTTCTTCTCTTAATCGCTCCCCATGTGATTTTGCCCTGAATAATTTTTCCCTTTGTTTTTCTTCCCTCCTCTTATTATTTTTCAACATCTTCAATTTTATTCTTTTACTAATTTTACATGCCACCCACAATCCAAATAAACAAGCTATAACGATCAATATCCCCTGTGTTATTTTAGACAATATTCCATGCCAAATACTACTAAACCAATTACCCACTGAAGCAAATCCTTTCCCAACCTTTTCCCAAACGCCTGGTTCTTTCAGTTCCTTCAAGTCTGTACTATCCCTAGTCAAGTTAGTAAGCATACTTCTAATCTCAATACTATTATCTGGTATGTAAGCACAGCAGTGACGCTCATTAAGCATCCTACAACCTCTGCCATTTTTCGCTAAAAGAATGTCTAAAGCAAGCCTGTTTTGAAGAGTCATAGCCCTTTCTGCAGCAAGTTCAGTATCCATCAGGAGTATAGCCCCTGAAAAGTTTGTCAGCATGTTATCCACAATAGTAGACAACTTTCGAATCTTTATGGAGTTTAAGATAACTCCCACTGAAGGAATTATCGCCCTAAATATGTCTCCTACTACACCAGCAGCAGTCTCTCTCTTCTGTCTAGTACAATGTAATTCAGACAATTTCTGAAACCTTTTGAAATCGTCAAGTTGATATATCTTTGGGAAAACTATCCCCAAATAACATGTCCCATACCATCCCTTTGGAAGACGGTAAAAAGCATTAAGCCCACATATATAATAGATCCCAGGGATCGCTGGATCCTGTCCATTTAGCATGAATGTCCATTTACTCTGAAACAAAAACACATGCTTACATTCATTCCCACAAACACATTGTCATAATATGATTTCGGTCTAGATATGCAAAGCTTACCTATGTGTAGTGCATCTAAAGCTAACTTCCCCTGTTCCCTAATTGCACTGTAACCCTCACTACTAGCAAAAGCTCGCTGCTGCAATCCTTTCTCCAATTTACCATTCAATGCCCTTCTTCTATCTTCTGTGTGATCTAAAAAGCTTTTCTCTACAGGTGTAAGCAAACATGTCAAGTTATTGCGGTGTGCATAAGATGCACTAATTGTTATTGTTGCCTCAAAGAATCCTTTAACTAACTTTATACTATAGAACTTAGCTACCCCATTCAAATCTTCTATGATAGGCACATAAGAAAACACAAGATCATGATTCGAGTAAAAATACTGGATCTCTTCCTGGTTATAGAATCTTGTTAGTAACAGATTGCAGCTTATCCCATATGCTAAAGGCAGACTATGATAGGTAACTCCCTCTTGTACCGAAACAGGAATCTGTGTGCACACAAAACAATCTTTCGCATCCATTGTGTCAACATACTCGCTCAGCAAGCGATAGAAAACATTAGTGGACAGTTCCCCTTTTGCGTTAGTTCCCTCATGCAAATATTTTGTATCCTGCTCAAACCTCTCCCAAGCTGTTAGTGCAGTGATAGTCTCAGGAATTGTAGCATTGTTAGTCCCACTTTTATCCATTAGTGGCATACCCACAAACACAACTATGATGAATATCACACACACGACACCCAAACCAACCCCCAAATATTTACAACGCCTACTCCCTCTGTTATCCTCTCTAATGTTAGCAATGATCTGTAAGGAATCAGAAAGTGAAGGATGGCTAATTCAAACAACAGAGGACAGTTAGAATGAATTTCTTCTTTTCGTTTCTTTTCAGCCAAGTCAAAACAAGCAAGTATTTACAGCTCTCCGTTTCTCTCCCAGGATCTTTGTCAAATCATGTTAGCAGCTTGTCAATTCAGGTTATCAGTGTCTTATCCGGTAAATTCTCAGTCTTTTCTCAATTTGTTTCTCTTCCCTTTAATTGAATTCTTATGCCAATTCAGTCTCTTTGGTCGGACTCAGGTACCAAAGTACTGACCTGGAATCTCTCTATCAAAGCAAAATGCCAAGAACTCTTGTTGCCATTCAGCTGACGTTCCATACGCCCATTCAGGACCCGCGTACCTTCTGTTTGCTACTCTCTTTCTTTTCAACTTGCGATCACCTTGCAACTCTCCTTCACTTAGATCTTCTCTCCTTGTTGTATCAACCTCTTCTTCTATTGCATCTTCGACAACCACCTTTCCCTTTTTCACTTGCTGTTCTGGCCACTTATCTCCTTTCAGTGTCTCTCTGGTCTTTGATCACTCCTGTGGCAGCCCTTCACCCTCCTCTGGCTCTATGGTGTTTTCTCGTGATGGACCTGCAATTTGCTCAGGAGGAGTCAGGACACTCTGACCCTCTTCCGCCTCAACTCCTTCGCCTTCTGGGTCTCTCAGGGGCCCTAGCTCATTTCCGTATTTGTCTGCTTCTGGGAGAACCTCCCTCTGATTTGGCTCTTCTGGTGCCTCAGTTGAGATAGGCTCACCGTCACCCCTCTGGGTCTCTTCTCCTTCGTCTCTTACTGGAGTGACCAAGCTGTCCTCAATGGGCTCTCCTTCTGTCTCAGTTCCCTTCGATCACTCTCCAGGCCTGAGATGTCCTTCCCTGTTGTTGGTACTTTCAACAACTCAACTTCCTCATCAGTTGGACACATCACCTTTTTTGTGTGACTGGCATGGATCCAGTTCGGAATTCCCGCACACTTCATAGCAGTAGTAGTCGTTAGTATCACTTGATATGGCCCCTTCCAACGTGGCTCCAAACATGACTTCCTTACGTGTTTCTTGATGACAACCCAGTCACCAGCTTTCAGGTTGTGCCCTGGATCATTTATCGGTGGCAGGGTGGTAGCTTCCACCTGGTGAGAAAAAGAGCAGACCACATCAGCCAGACCCTTGCAGTAGTCCAACACCATATCATGCGTGATATTCACAAGAGCATTCACAGGCACTGCGGGCAGTCTCATAGCTCGGCCCATGAGAATTTCATGAGGGGGCAGTCCTGTTTTCTTGTTAAGTGTATTCCTCCTTCATATTGACACCAAAGGCAATGCATCAGGCCATTCCAAATTCTTGGCTGCACACATTTTTGCCATTCTCGACTTCAGGGTACCATTCATCTGCTCCACTAGTCCTGATGCTTCAGGGCGGTAACTACAATGCAACTTCTGTTCAATGTTCAATGCTGCACACAATAGCTTAACCACCTCGTTGTTGAAGTGACTTCCCCTATCGGATTCTAAAGAGATCGGAAACCCGAAACGTGATATCAGTTCCCTAAATAGCAGCTTCGCTACTGTGAGACTGTCATTCCTACATGTAGGGTATGCTTCAATCCAGTGACTAAAGATACACACAATCACCAACACATATCTCAGACCTCCACACACAGCCATCTCTATAAAATCCAATTGCATCCTGCTAAATGGACCTCCTGCTCTCCCAATGTGGCTCAAATTCACCACTGTTCCTTTCCCCGCATTCATCTGCTGACAGATAATACCCCTGTGACAGATCACTTCTGCAGCTTGTCTGAATTCCAAATTAAACCAGTCAATTTTGAACAACCTGATCATGGCATCTCTCCCAATATGTGCTTGACCATGGTAAAACCTCACAAATTGTGACAGGAGACTGTTCGGCACGACCATTTTCCCTTCATCTCAAACCCACAAGTCATCTGGTCTTTGTACACATTGCATCATAACCCAAGAATGCTTCTCATATTTGCTGGCACATCTCTGCAACAATTTCAATTCTTCTAACGTGTCAATCATCCTCAATGCGTAACCTGTACATGTCTCATATTCTGTTTCAGGTAACAATTCCCACTGATCTTTAAACGATATACAGTTCAATGCGCAAAACCTTGCGACTTGATCCGCATATCCATTTCCCATTGAAACAAAGTCTTGTGACTTCAGGTGAGCACTGCATTTCACCACGGCAATTTCATGAGGTAACTGAATCGCGTGCAACAACTCTTTGATTCTTTCACCATTTTTCACTGGCGAACCAGAGGAGGTCAGAAAACCCCTCTGTGAGCATAGTTGGCCAAAATCATGGCCAGTTCTGAATCCGTACCTGCTATCAATATAGATAGTCACTCTCAACTGAGCAGAAGCATGGCAAGCTCTAGTAAGAGCAACCAATTCAGCCACTGGAGCAGGATATACTCTCTCAAGCCAAGACACTTCCTTGATACCAGAGATCGTACATACAGCATATCCGGCTCTCAGTGCTCTTACTGAGTCTCTCAAACATAAGCCATCGACAAAGATAATTTGGTCATTGTCTTCCAATTGGGTATCTTTAATATCAGGCCTCGGTTTGGTGCACATTTCGGTTACCTCAAGACAATCATGTCCGATATCTTCAACATTTTCAACTTCTGTATTTTCATTTGGAAGCAAAGTTGGCAAGTTCAACACTGTACATCTTTTCAACGTTACATTTGGTGACCCCAATATAATCGTTTCATATTTTGTCAATCTTGCATTTGTCATGTGCTGCGTTTTTGTACGGGTTAACAGGATTTCAAGTGAGTGAGGGACCATGACTGTTAGAGGATGTCCCATCACTATGCCTTCACACTGTGTGAGGCTTTGACCAGCTGCTGCTACTGCACGCAGGCAACCCGGTAAGGCTGCTGCAACTGGGTCCAAAGTAGCTGAAAAATATGCTTCTAGTCGGTTTACACCTCCATGGACCTGTGTCAGGACAGACAAAGAACATGCATCATGTTCATGACAAAATAGTACAAAAGGCTTCGCGTAGTCAGGCATACCTAAAGCTGGAGCCCTGCACATGCTCTCCCTTAACTCAGTAAACGCCTTCATTTCCTTCTCTGTCAGCACTATGACATCTGGCCCTTCCTTGACTGTCAGTCTCACCAAAGGCTTGGAGATGACTGAGAAATTCGGGATCCACTGACGACAGTAGCCCACCATTCCCAGAAACATCCTAACATCTCTCTGTGTCGTTGGGGGATTCATCTGTAGCAGTGCAGTTACTCTTTCCCTGGACAACTTCCTTGACCCTTTCTCAATTTGATGACCCAAGTACTTCACCTCTTTCTGGCAGTATTGCAATTTCTTGGGGGACACCTTGTGCCCGTTCTTTCCCAAGTGGTTCAGTAAGGCAATCGAATCATACTTGCACTCATCCCTCGTTTTGGATGCGATCAACAGATCATCAATGTACTGCACTAGAGTCGATTGGAAAGGCAATTCCAATGACTCCAAATTCTTCTTCAGTATCTGATGGAATATGGAAGGTGATTCCAAAAACCCTTGAGGAATTCGACACCAATTGTAAACCTTATCCAGGAATTTGAAACTGAAGAGAAATTGGCTGTCCTCATGAAGAGGCACAGAAAAGAACGCTTGGGAAAAATCAATTACTGTGAACCACTCTGCATCACATGGAACCTGGAACATAATCACAGCTGGATTTGGCACCACTGGGCAGCATTTCACCACTATGTCATTGACCTTTCTCAAGTCTTGGACAATTCAAACCTTCCCACAAGGATTTCACAGTCCCATTATTGGTGAATTACATGGACTGCTCATCACTTCTTTCAAGACTCCTTGTTTCACAAAATTTGTAATTAATTGCACAACCTTTATAAGGACATCCTGCGCCATATGGTACTGAGGTACCCGGGGAAGCACAGCATTTGGCTTCACACTGACTTTAACTGGCTCTACTCCTTTAATCAGTCCTACTTCTTTTCCTGTCAAATCCCACACTTTCTCTTGGACTGTTCCCTGCAAGTCTGCCGGGAGATCAGCCACTGTGAACATCGGGAAGAAGTTAATCAGAGGATATTCCTCGTCTGTAGTCTCCGTCTCAGGCTCTGAAACCTGCTCATCTCCCCCCTCATCATCACTGTTTGTCTGAACCTCAATCCCCTCATTTCAACAGGAGATAGAACACCTTGTCTTGCATAGTAAGTCTCTTCCCAGTAAGGACACAGGACTCAAATCACAGACCACAAACCTGTGCAATCCCTGAAGAGTGCCAAGATCAACCTGAACTGGATCTGTGATCGGGTTTGTCAGGAGTTGGTTTGCCACTCCTACTACCTTGACTGTACATCCCGAAAGAGGCAGTTTTGGAACCTCTGCACTTCTGACCGTAGAGCGTGTAGCTCCTGTGTCAACCAAGAATGAAACTTTGCGACCCATTACTTTCCCCTGAACATAGGGCCCTTTCTGATCTACCTCTAAGGACGCTGCAAGCCTACACTCCTCACTATCTGAACTCTCATCCGACCATTCATTGTTTATTCCATTCTCACCACGCAATGGGAACTGTTGTACTGTGTTATTTTGACTCATCCTGTGACCTGTTGAGGGAGTATCACCTGTTGTTGTTCCATTGGTGCTAAAGGCACTTGCATTGTATGGGAACCAGCTGTTGCATTTGTTGTAACTGCATCAGCTGTATACGTGGCATCTGCACCTGCTGCATGGGTTGAAAACCTTGAATCTGATTCATATTGTTCTGAAAGTTCGGATTAGGACCTCTCATCCTCGGTCCCTTCACATTTTGAAATGAGCTGACATCATTGCTTTGTTGAACAACACCCTCCTGCACCATCATCAGGCACTCCCGTTTCCAATGTCCAATGACCCCGCAAGCATGACAAGGTAACATCTTCTTCATCCCCTGCACATCATTTTTAACCACTACAGTGTTCAAATCTGGACTTCAATTAAAATAAACATCTGTGACCTCTGCCTCTCACTTGCGCTTCAAACATCCCGTTTCCTAGCGGCTGTTGCACCATCTGCTGTAGACAACCTCCCTGCATTCTTGTCTGTGCTGCCTTAATTTGCATCACCATCGCTTTCTCCTTCAACTTTCTTTGCTTCAGCTCGATCTCGTCACTACAGTACTTCGCATACTGCAACACCTCGTCAATCGGCTTTGCTTGCCAGCAAATCAAGTGACTTTTAATCATCTGGCTAATCTTAGGTCTCAACCCTTCAACAAATCGAAACACAAGGTGTATCATGTCCTTCCCCTCAACAACCTCTGTACCACTGTAGTGCTTGAACGCCTTAAACAACCTCCTCATAATAGGCATGTATCAACTCTTTGGCTTCCTGAGCCGTACGATTAATCTTTTGCCAATCAATATTTTTCAGCGAAACTCTTTGTTTCAGGAATTCGATCACCTTATAGTAATACTTCATCACCTCAGGTGCTCCTGTGACTCTATCCCTTGCCAGTTCCACGGTCGGCCAATCCACGCTTCTCTTGCACTCAAGCCACAAATCAGCTGGGACTATGATCTCAAAGAGAGTATTCAGGTCCTCCCAGAGATATTTCGCAAGCTTCACAAACCTTTCCATCTGCTGATACCACTCTATTGGCTTCTCCCTCAGCCTGGGAAAGTCATTCGTAAATGACAGGATATCACCTCTAGTCCACGGCACATGGACAAGAACCCCTGCAGCCGTCTCTCTCACTGATAACATCTTTACCGTATCAGCATCCTGTGGAGCTTTTGCTGGCTGCTCTAAGCAGTCGCTTTCCCTCTTATCTCTTTTCTTCTCCCATCTGCCTTCCCATTTCTCTAACTTGTGCACTCTGCAGTATTTCTTCAAGGTGTGCCTTCATCCCAGTAGACCTCCTGTGTTCAAAGTCCTTAGGCTCAAAGTCTAACCTGTAACCTCTCTTCACTTGTTTAGTATTTTCTAAGTCTATTCCATATTTATCTGCCAAGTTTGCCAACCTCTGGTGCACCCTGCTCACTTCTTTGGTTATCTTTGGGCACAAGTATCTTAATTCTGCTTCTGTGTATGACTCTAACCTGTTCATTCCCATGCTCCCTTCAACAAATGAATTTGCCTCCATGCCTAACCTCACAAAATTCAGGTACTCTTCTCCTTCCGTTCTCCCTGCTGCTGCAGGAGTAGACTGTGGTGAATTTAACCTGTCTAACCAGTCATTCAGCTGTAGGGCTGTCAAACCTTGTAGTGAGATATTCCCAGCCTGTGCTATGGGTGTCTACGGCATGTTCGCATTTGAGATCTGCAATGTCAGGAGTCCCAAACCTGATTGTCTCGTAGCATCCTGAGGGGCCCCAATTGGGCTAAAGTCTAACAGGGACCTAGATCTCTCGAATGTCGGTTCCATTGAAGTCATCCCTTGAGTGCTCCCTACGAACCCTCCTCTTGTCATCTCTTGGGTCATTATCCCCTGATCGCATATACTAGGCTTCGCCTGCGCATACAACGGTACTGGTGGACCAACTGTAATGGGCAAGGATATGGCGGCTGGCATCTGCCTGTTTCCCAAAACCTGCAGAGTATTAACTCCCATATTCTGGTTCATTACTGGTGCCATGGCTGACTGCAGTCCTGTGACCAAAGTGTAATTCGGAATCATTTGCTGCTGCACCTGGGGCAGTAAAGGTGGAGTTGGATCAGTCTGCATCAGCTTTGGACTCGTATATGCCGGCTCTGACGGCACCATCAGATTTGTGGTAGCCTCCAAGATTGGGACATCAGGGTAAAGCCTCTGATCCTGCGGTGGCTGCAGCTGAGATTGCATACTTGGAGCAGTGGATCCACTAATACTACTCTGCACCAGAACTGGTGTGGAAACAGGACTAACCTGTACCGGATTTGTTGTCACTTTGTCTTGTGTCGAACCTGCAGGACATGTACTAGTACTCGGTCTATTGTCATCTATTGCATATGGTGGTGGTCGGTCATTCAGTTACTGATTAAGGAACTCATCATCGTCTAAGTCATCCATCTCTGACCAGGGCTTCTTAGCCTCTTTGTCTTTAGAAAGACTTTTGTCAGTCTTACAAGCGGCTTTCCCCCCTTTGTTTTCACCTTCTTGAGCTATTGCTGGAAACACCCTGATTCCGTCTATTGTTTCTATCCTCCAAACTCTCTGTGCACTATCCCACCTAGCCTCCGCTAGTGTCTTTTCTGCTTTCCTCATTCTCCTCTCAAATTTCTGATGCTGTTTTCGCATTGCCATCAGTTCCCAAATTGCTAATGCCTCAAACTGGGCTGGGCTAGGAGGTGGCTTTAGCTCATTTAGAGTGAAAAGAGTTCGTCAGGGAGTAAGAAGGAGAAAATGTCTTATGTAGAAGGAAAAGATTCAGATGTTGAGGATTTCTTTACTCAGATATTGAGGGATTGACCTCCGCCATATGCAGCACATGATGAGGGTCCAGTACTCATTCTGTTCCAACTGCCCCAGCACAGGCATTGGGGACAACAGGACCAGTACAAACAAACAATGGACAGGTACAGGGGGTAGTGCAGAGTACTCCAAATGCAGTGGCTACTTCGGTAGTCCAAGCACAGATGCATCCACCACCGATATAGAGAATTTATCCGGAAGTACCGATTCTTGAGTCAACTTCAAACGTACTGGTTCCTACGGAGCAAGTGGTTCCCAGGCTAATGCTAGTTAAGACAGAGCTGACTCCAATGTTATTGCCTCAGGCACAGCCACAGGGTTGGCCGAAGTTCACACCATTGACTGGGACACAGTAATGAATCAGAGTATGGGAGTAGCCCTTCCACAGAATACAGGTGCCAGAGCAGCACCAGATGCAATATCGTTGCCAATTACTGTTGGTCCTGCGGTATGATTGTTTGCACAAAAGAATCCGATTGCAGAACAGGGTGAAATGTCACAGAGCCTCTTGAGGAGGGGAGTGAGAGACCATGTGCAAGTAATGTCATCTGTGGGTCAGACCTTTAATGGAGCCAGGCCATCAATGGATCTTAGTCCACTTGTTGCACTTCCAGATGCCGTAAATGGTCAGAGTGTAAGGCAGAGCTTGAAGCTTCTGACACTGCAAATTCCGGGTGTAGCGGCACAGCAGGTGCCATTGCCAAATGCAAGTAATATCTCATTGCAGGGATTAACAGCACAGCAATTGAGCGAGTGGTTAGATAGTCTGAATACCCCTCGTAATGCATCCAGAGGTGAGGAGCAGATTGACCGTGTGAGACTGGCTACAGAGATAACTGAACTAGTTGAGGGATCGATGGGAGTGAACAGGTTTGAATCCTACACAGAAGAAGAGCTGAGATATTTGTGTCCGAGAATTATGAGAGAAGTGGGCAAGATACATCAGAAATTGGCAAACCTGGCAGATAAACATGATATAGAAATTGAGAAAACAAAGCATTTGAAAAGGAGTTACAGATTAGATTTTGAGGCAAAGGATTTTAAACACATGAGGTCGGCAAGGAATGGAGGCGCATCTCAAAGAGCTATTGCAGAGTGCTCAGATTTGGGGAGCATTAGAGAAGTGGGATGGCAGATGGCAAAAGAAGAAGGATAAACAGAAACAAGATTCACTAGAAGGGTCTGAAAGTGTGCCGAAAGAAAAGGATCCAGTAAAAATTTTGCAGATGAGGGAAATTCCAGGAGGGCAGTTTGTTCATGTTCCCTGGCACAGGAGTGATATTCTGTCATTCACAAATGATTATCCAAAACAGAGAGAAACCAGTTGAGTTGTACCAGCAGACAGATAGATTTGTGAAGCTTTCTAAATGTCTGTGTGAAGACTTGAATACACTATTGGAGATAGTGGTTCCAGCTGATTTGTGGGTTGAGTGCAAGAGAGCAGTGGATTGGCCGACAAGTGAACCAGAAAGGGATAGAGTTACAGGTGCACCATCACCTGAAGTAATGAAACATTATTATAAGGTGATTTAGGGCCATATTTATACTTTTTGACGCAAAACTGCGCTAACGCAGTTTTGCGTCAAAAAAATTAGCGCCGGCTAACGCCATTTCGAAGCGCCGTGCGGGCGTCAAATTTATACTTTGACGCACGGCGGCGCAACCAACAGGTGGGAGTCATTATTTTGTGACGCACACAGCGGCGTCACGTCGTAAAGGAAACCAACGTTAACGCGACGCAAATCACTGTGGGTCGATTTACGACAGCGCAACCCGGAAAGCGTTGTTTTTCTTGACGCTATTGCGTCAAATTTACCCGCGAAAACTGCCCTTTCAGCAGAGGAGAGCCAAAATGGATCCCAGATGCCACTACAGACCCCAGGAGGATGACAGCAGACCAGGAACCAGCCAGGAGGATCCATACCGGAACCAGGACATTTTCAGAAAAAAAAAAAGTGTCGCTTCATTGCAGAGGAGCAGGAAATCCTGGTGAAAGAGGTGACGGAACACCAGCACCAATTGTTCATCACCTCTAAATTGCCTATCAGTAGGAGAGAGGCCATATGGAAACAAATTGTGGACAAGATCAACAGTGTGGCTGAAGAACGCCGGACAGTCACCGAGTGTAAGAAACGCTGGCATGACTGCAAACGTAGGACAAAAGAAAAAATGGCCAGGAACAGGAAGGCAGCAATGCAGACTGGAGGGGGGAGTCCAGCACACCAGGAGGCCCTGGACCACATGGAGGAGATGTTCGCAGCCGTCATCCCTGAGGAGATCGTCACAGGGATTCAAGGACAGGACAGCGCAGACTACCACGAGACAACGCACATGCAGGGTAAGTCGCATGGGGAATAAAAATGCAATAATGGGGACTGTAAGCAGGGGGCGGGATACCTACTACACAATGCATGTAAGTCAGCACATATATGAAGTGGCATGGGTAAAGGGGCACTGCAGGGGGGCATGCCCAGCACAGACTGAATCTGGGGCACGACAAAATACAGCACCAACAACAGTCCCATGGGGCCATCCTGTAAGTACAACAATAGAGCCAAGGGAAAGCAGCGACAGGTGTGAAGGCCACTACGTCAAACTCACATCCAGGCACTTGTCTTGCAAAATCTATCCTACATCAACTAGGTCCCTATCAGTAATGCAGTAGCCAAAACAACAACTGCAATGTAACTGCCACAACAGTTGACAATAACACCTCTCATCTCTGTGCAGCTATAGTACCAAATGGCAGGAACCTCCCCATGGAACATACATACCTAAATTAGGGGGTGAGGATGACATCTGCAACTGTTCATAGAAATAAGACAAAGGCACCAGTACACTCAAATGCCGACTGTCCATACTTGACACATACATAAGCCAAAGTAAACAGCAATAGGAGCCACACAGCACTAAGGACACACACATGCTGCATACGTCAGGGTCTCTCACGTGCCTGGCTAACAAGGCAACATCACTAATGTCATACTGCTCAGACAACAACATTGAGGAGGGGACACAGGCAACTGGTCACTGAAACACACCTGCACAGTCTGACAACCAATTAGAACCTTCATACGATAAACAGGCCAATCCAATTAAACACACATGACCCAACATCATCTTCAAACTTCAACAATGTTTACATCCATACCACATCCTAATATTGACATGCATAGGATATGCCACGTCACATGTACATTTCGGGCAATGTGAATAAAAAGTGTTTGGGGCAGGTCCTGAGAGGCAAGTGTGCTGCCAGGGCATTCACAACACCCACAGTCAGTCAAAGTGTAGTGTTGTAAGTGTAACGTATACTTTGCGCATTAGCTTCAGGCTTTAGGCCTTTGTGCACCTTGCCCTGAATATACTTTAACGCATTTGCTCACATCTAAGAACCTCAGAGCACTTTGCACTAAATGCTTTTTATTAGCCTTCCTATCAGTTAATTTAGCAAATAGCCAGTCCTATGGTGTTGTTTATTAGTCAAATCACACTGTTTTGCCTACTTCAGCACTGGAGTTTGCCAGAACATATTCACTCTGTGCCCCAGTCAAGGATACAGTCTGGTACATTGCCAATAGACGTGGTAGGGGTTAAGATCTGGCATTCCTGCGTAGGGACACTTTGTCATCACAATGACATGTTACTTATGAAATCACTTCCTTGTCCCAAGACACGCAAGAGGGAGTTTCCAAACAGAGAACCACAACTAGACGCTGCCTGCCTTGCTGCAGATGCAGAACCAGATCACAGGCCATTGCTCTGATATGAGGGATGATGTCTCCCCAGTGATTCATACAGGCAAGCTCGAAGCTTAACATGCTGTGCTATAAATAGAACAAGCAGAGGGATAGTAGAAACAGTTAGGCACCATGATAGCTTTGTACTAATGTTTTACTCTCCTGCTGACTATTTCAATTCTAACAGTTTGTATTGTTTGGGTTATTGTGCCTCACACCTAAATATCTACAAGTCAGTTGTACAATGAAATCATCATATTAAACAAATACTGTCTTTGTCATTTGTGTATGAGAACATACTGGAAAAGAGAGAATTGTGTAGGATCTGAGTGACCACGACTTCCTTGAGAAGTTCCAAAGATGTCATGCGCTCGGATGTCTAATCATTCCTTTGCTGTGGGAGACCAGAGGCACTGCTAGTTAGCCAGAGCAAAAAGAAAGAATCAGGGTGACAGAGTTAATTACAAGTGTGTCAGACTTAGTCCCCCACACCATTAGCTATCCTGCTGCCTAGAAAGCCAGTAATCTCATGTAGGATAATGAGAGCCCACCCAACAAAATGTCCCTCCATGAGAATAGTTAAACACGGAGGGAGGAGTAGGACAAAAACATGCCTATTCCTAAATTTTTACAAAGCAACACCTAGAGGCGATTAGGCAGACAAGTCTGATAGCTCTATATCATACATGTGACACACAGGTGGGCCATAGGCCTACAACAATGCCCATATGAAGGACAGCAGATACCAAGACAAAAACAGAGCACAAAGTTAAGGCATCCAAAGGCTTGTATCTTAGTGCAAAATTGTCACAACACAGACACACTAATTGTACCCTGTTTCATTGCAGAGGCACATGGATCTCCTGCCGATATGCCTGTCCCTGATTTCCCTGATGACATGGATGACGAGCCCATAAACATTCCACAGGAGACCATCCAAATGGTCCTTGAAAGCCTCCAAACCCCACCTTCAGTCACAAGGAGGAGCACAGAAGAAGCAGCCACCACAGTAGAACCACCCGCCACCCCAATTGTAAGACCTGCCAGCTCCAACACAGCTGAGGACTCTGACGACACTGGCACCAGCTTCGAAAGAACCGTCGTTGGGGTACAGCGGGAGCTGGCCAAGGAGGTGCGGGTGGGGATGCAAACTATGGCAGCCAGCCTTGAGGGGGTGCGTTCATGCATGATGTCTTCTGCTGATCAGGCAGCTGCTATGCAAGCCCGAACATCTCTCTTGCAGGAACTTGCCAAAACACAGAAGGAAATCAGCACAGCTGTCATCCAGTTGACACAACACCTACAACTGCAATCCAGTCAACGTGTGCACGAATGCAACATAGAACCCCTCAGGGCCGACCTGGCTGCCTACCATCGTGATGTGGCTGCCATTCTCAAAAACCAGCAGGCCCTCCTTGCTGCAGTACTGCCCTTCATAACTCCACAGGGAGCAGCCCCCGGGATGTCTGCCTCCATGTCTTCTAACACTGAGGTGTGTGTTGCCCCTTCACAACCAACAACAACAAGGACAAACCAGGCAACACACACATCAGAAGAAGAAGACATAGAACAGATAACATTCTCACGGAAGAGTACCCGGAAGCACTAGTCCCTGCACCATGGCCTACTTTGACCAAGGTCCTACGTTTTGTCAAATGCCAGTCTCACTACAACTACACTCAATGACTGTTCTGCAATCCACTGTATGACTTGTCCCCATTGCCAGTGAATGTCTCTCTCCTACTATTTGCCAATTCCTGTCCCTCTGCACTGTCTGTGACATCACCCCAGCATGTCAGGAGCATCATCCACACCCCTTCTGTAGGATCACCATGTAAGAATGCACCAGAACGGACCCAGCAAACATGGTGAATGGACATTTTGCACTACAGCACCTATAAATAAATAGCACTTGAACACCTATTATGTCTCTGTGTTATTTCACACTTCAACTGTGCAGTACCTAACTCCAAAGTGCCTGTGTGGCAACCATGTAGTGATACTACTGTCCTGATATCATGTATTCTGAAACATCTGTGCAGTGGCCAGGATTGCATCATAGCCTTACCATACTGAGGAAAATAACTGATGAAGGGACTAAGCACACACAATCATGCTGAGTTGGACAGAATGATGCACCATCTATAGCTATTCTAGACAACTAATGGTGGCTGAGAAATGTAGGCACCATGCAATACTAAAATAAGAAATTATGCCGCAAAATGTAAGGAAACATTAACAAATTACACTGCATCAATCACCCTTTCGGAGTATACTTCCATGAAGGAAAGTCATGCAGAATTAGTACACACATGATGTAGGTCAGCAATGAAAGCAACAAGACAAGAGTGTGAACAACTCCTCATCTACAAAGATCTCCCTGAACTTCACACTGCAGTCCGACCTATCAATTTACCCACAATAACAAGTCTGGAAGCACTCTTTGTGAAGTAGGATACATACCAACACAAAACCTTGGTGATTAATGCAAACTACCAATGGTGGTTCTCCCAAATGGTGGATACTTTCCAAGTTAGCACACGGGTAGCTGGCATGGTAAACCTCAATTTCCTGGGGATGGCGAGCATAGGACACAAATGTCATACTAAAACATTCAGCTACACTGATGACAAGGCCATGATAAAGTAGCACCTAACGCATCATGTAAAGGGTTAACTATATATTTATTTCTATTGAGTAACACAAGAGGCAACTAAGGGAAAGGTAAACCTACACTAATCTAACCTGACTACTACTAACCCACAACTGTCCCTAACTAACCTAAGCTAAACTTACTCTACACATGTAACGAAACGATCTAAACATCAACCCCCCACCCACCATTATGAGACAGGACACATGCAGGACAACACTTACTAACCTACACATATACTATACTATCCTAAACAAACATATTTTTTTGTAATTTTTTGTATATTTTTTATATATATATATATATATATTTTTTTTTTTTAAACAGGAATCCCAACATTGCCCCCCACCCACCCACCCACACAAAAAATAAAGATAGAAAGAATAAGGACCCCCCACCCTCTTCCCTAACACTAACTAAGCTAATTACCTATACTTACCTAATACTAATCCCCAAATCCCAACTATCAGTAGAAAATAGGAAAGAGGAGAGAGGGGAGGGGTAAAAGTTCAACAGGGCAAAAGTCCTACAGGTTCGCCCTCCGTAGGGTCCGCCTGATGGAGCTGACCCTTTTTTTAATATAGGCCACATCCTGGCTCAGGTTGTCCACCTTATTGACAAGCTTGTCCAATTTTCCACTTAATGCCAGGAAGGCGGCTGGGTCCACAGGAGGGGCTGATGTTGTTTGTGTGCCGGCCGAGGTTGAGGTTGTGCCAGGAGTTGGTTGCCCACTGGACTGTCCTGGTATTACAACATGGCTGGGTCCAGGTCTGGAGGAAGAGCCAGGGTCTATTGTTCCCGACGTTGCTGGGGCCACTTGGTGAGACCTGGTGGATGTGGTGTTGGTGGCTGTTGTTGGCAATGTAGGCGGAGCCTGTGGTGTGGCCCACCACGCCCCGGAGGCCCGATCCGAATGATATTTGCGGGCCATCCTCCGGTACCCACACTGCACCTGCAGGATGTGCCTGTATCTCATGGCACGCCTCTCAAAATGGTGTCGATCTGCGGCACTCATGTTTGCAGCTGTGAAGAGAAAAGGCAAATATTTACCTTTGGAATTGCATTGGGTGGAATAGCACAATGGGTTATTTGTACATTACTAGAAATGTATTGGTTGCAGCAATTGACACAACATAGTTCACTGAAAGGCTCAGAGGAAGTACATGTGAAGCCTGCATACATAAGGGCATATCACACCTAGCATATCCATGTCTCTACATGATGAATGACATCACCCTAAACTACTCATCCAAATTATACCTAAGGCATCTGACATTATGGCTGCACCTCTTCCGCATACTGACTTCACTACATATGTCACTCTATGTGATAACTATCACAATCCTCACTCAATGCCATTTGTAATTTGTTGTGTGCTAATATTGAACCCATGGGCCATAACCAAATGTGTACACTAGGGGCCAGATGTAGGAAGATGGAAAATTGGGACTTGCAATTTGCTATGCAGAACGGTGTCTCCAACACCGTCTGCGAGTCGCTATGGGGTCGCTAAGACCCACCTCATTAACATCAATGAGGTGGGTCCCAAGTTGCGCCCCCTTAGCGACTATGGGCACTCACGGGGATGGAGGCCTGCTGGGAACAGCAGACCTCCATGGCCGTGACTGCTTTTAAATAAAGCTGTTTTTTTTTCCCAAGTGTAGGCCGTTTACCTGAAAGGAAAACGAGCTGCACTTAGAAAAAAAAAAAAAATCTTCAATCTTGGATTATTTCAGGGCAGGTAGTGGTCCCTTGGACCACTGGCTGTTTTGTAAAATTTTTTTAGGTCCACTCACAAAGGGGAAGGGTTCCTATGGAGACCCCTTCCAGTTAGCAAGTGGGTTACCATCCACTTCAAGTGGATGGTAACTGCGACTCCCTTTGCGACCACGTACTCGGTTGCAAATGGAATTGCATACCATTGCGAGTCGCAAATAGGACGGGAAAACCCCTTCCTATTTGCGAGTTGGAAATGCATTTTGCAAGTATGTTCAGAATCACAAAATACATTTCTGCATAGCAAACAGACGTTTGCAACTCACAAAGAGCAATTTATGCCATTTGCAACCTGTAAACAGTTTGCTACATCTGGCCCTAGGTTCTAAATCAAGTCGCAAAAGGTCACAAGTACGTGTAACATACTGGTTGCTACAGTCCTAGGTACCCTGTTTCACATTAACATGGCAGTCTTTGAGGGTGGTGTGGGAAGAACAACCAACAATCCCATGTTCAATGCACACCCAGGAGTGTATAGAAAGTTCAACAAGTATGTGCCTTCACACACAACACCTATAAAGGGCTAGCAACACGTTGGACTCAGCCAAACATTGTCACATCCAAGGTCCACACATGTCAAAATGCTATGACTTAGGCCAACATCACATACTATCAGTGAGGCATGTTTTACAACACACACAGAGGAGCAAGAACACCCATTATCATGAGTCGACAGAACACCTAGGCCATTGCACTCAAGTCACACACACTTCTAGTTCACCTTGTGGAAGTACATGCCCCGGAAGATCCAACCTACAGTGTACACAGTCCATCCTCAACTAGAAAGATGCACATTTCATCAAAGCCATTTGCCAAAGCTATATGGGAGAATGTCAGTCTGATATGCAGACTCAGTTCATGCCAAGTCCCCGAGCAAGTCTTACATTAACCAGTGTATTCCAAATGACTCATCCCATTCCCCATTGCGGCCCAACTGGAATGACCTACAGCCCCTAAATCTGAGAGATGGCTAAGTATTGGTTTACAGAAACAGAAGTGCTATTTGATATCCCACTAAAGCAACAATGCCAATGAACGGCCAGCGCATCAAATCATGAATTCTGTTGAACACACAGTAGTCCATCATGCATCACTAACAAGCAATTAAAATAGCACTCAGGCCACACTCACTGTAGGTATCGGGGTCCTCAAAATGTGCCACCTCTCCCACGGTGTACGGTGCTGGTCCACCTGTAAAGCATGAAAGGAAGAATATACTCAGACTCGGTGCACTGACAAATAATTGCAGTTACTATGACACTGTGTGAATATGACATGGTAATGATACACTTTCCCACATGCTCATACTGCATGGATGAATTTTTATCCAACATTAACATTGGATGAGTCTCCTGCTACAGTTACACACCCTACTACACACATGCAGTGGCCAGGACAGTCAGGTGTTGTCAAAGATACCCCTCCATTAGTATGCCCAAACAATAATGTCTTCCATACATCTCAGCATGTGCATCCCAGAGAGACATCCAAAAGCTGGTTACTTGAGGACTGCATGACCCCTCACAATCAAACAGGCTAGGTGGACATGTTCAACACACAGCAACCAGACACACATTTGACATATGTGTGGACAACATATCTAACTTCATGTGACGTGAAGGCAACACACATTTATAGCATCATCATGGGTTTCAAATTTTCTGTCTAGCTATGGCGTCAACATATGTAGGTATGTTGTTTCTACATGACTTACTCACTGGCCAATATGACCTGTAGAGTTCAAATAGAGGCATTAACGTGTTGCTTGTCTGACACAAATGCAACACTACATTACATAAAGCTACAGGCATCTGGTATGTGTTGAAAACATGAGCCATCTGACTGCTAGCATTGGTCTTCCTACACATTGTGCAACAAATACAAATACAAATTAGGGCACATATTTATACTTTTGTAGCGCCGCATTTGCATCATTTTTTGACGCAGAGACGACGCAAACTAGCAAAATACAATTCTATTTCGTAAGTTGGCGCCGTTTTTGCGTGAAAATGTGGCGCAAAATTGGGGATAGAAATGTATAAATATGGGCCTAGGTTTCCCTAGCATTACACACAGTCAGCTACTTATCTAGCAGATTGGGTAACAATCATCACCTGTCCCCACACAGATTTCTATTATTCACATGTAATTGATTTGTACTCACCAACATGGCCACCAATCCTGATTCCCAGGTGGTCCAGCAGGTCCTGTTCCCTGGATATCAGATCTGCCCAGCGGTGCTTTAATTGATGGTCATTCCGCATGCTCCCATACACCCGGACCAGGTGATGGCGCACCTTCCCCCACCGGACTTTCCGTGCCTCCGTGTGATACCCCTGTATCACACGGCCCCCAGCCTCCAGCATGAGTGGGAGGAAATGGCAAACTAGCCAAATGAATCCCCCCAATTCATCCTCACCCATCCTGGAAAGGCAAGGCCTACCTGACATATTAATAGAATAAAATGAGCAAAATTAAATAAACAAGTAAAAGTGGGAAATGGGGAAAGGTGGAGTAGTGAAGGAAAAAGAAAAATAAGAAAAATAGCCCAACTAACCCCAAAGTTATACTACCCAGAACAGACTCCCACAGACAATACAAACAAAAACAGGATTGGACAAAACTAGACTAAACAGACTGAGACAATATTAGGCAACAAGACTAGGATCACAAAAAGACAAAATACAAGGTACACAGGACACAAAAGCAGTTAAACACAGGACAACACCTTTCACACAACCACACAGTCTAGATAAATCTGAGACTGCAAAGTGAAAGTGAAAGTTAACTCCCAGTACAGATTTAGTAAACAGGATATCCTATTACATCACTTCCTGCATAAAATGGCCGCCGTTTTTATGTTCCCGTTATGCGTCATATTTTCACGCATACACAATGTGCGTCATTTTTTTTTGCCGCATAACAGTGCACATAATGCAGAGTCAAAAATTTTGATTTGAATATTAATAAATTAATAAGGTACATGACATGTCCAACATATTGTCCATGTTGCGTCAAATTTACCACGCATACAGCATGGGCGTCATATTTTTTCCACGTACAGGAGTGCACATAATGCAGAGTCAAATAATATGATATGAAAATTAATAAATTAATAAGGTACATGACATGTCCAACATATTGTCCATGTTGCGTCAAATTTACCACGCATGCAGCATGGGCGTCATATTTTTTCCACGTACAGGAGTGCACAGAATGCAGAGTCAAAAAATATGATATGAAAATTAATAAATTAATAAGGTACATGACATGTCCAACATATTGTCCATGTTGCGTCAAATTTACCACGCATACAGCATGGGCGTCATATTTTTTCCACGTACAGGAGTGCACAGAATGCAGAGTCAAAAAATATGATATGAAAATTTATAAATTAATAAGGTACATGACATGTCCAACATATTGTCCATGTTGCGTCAAATTTACCACGCATACAGCATGGGCGTCATATTTTTTCCACGTACAGGAGTGCACAGAATGCAGAGTCAAAAAATGTGAAATGAAAATTATAATTTCATGGCTAAATATGAGAAACATTTATGAAAATTTATATTTGACTCTGCATTCTGTGCACTCCTGTACGTGAAAAAATTATGACGCACATGCTGTATGCGTGGAAATTTGAGCAATTTTTAAATTATGTCTTCATTTTTTAAACTTGGGGAAGGAGATTTTTCATGGCCAAACGGTGCTATGTGATACACATTTGTGGTTAGCTATGACACATGTCCGTTATTGTATGTATAGAAGGCATTCACACTGTAATATTTATGATACGTTAAATAATGTATTAACCATATTTGTACACATATTTTGGGTAATTGCTGATGGCTATTTTGAAAAGATGGATGGGATACCATGATGTATTCCTTCTCCAAAATGTGTCCACAATTATGATGGTGATGCTTTTATCTATAGTTCGAACAGGGAGTGCAATAGTCACTTACAGTTTTTATGGGGCTAACCATGTCCTATTATGAATTTGTGTTTCTGATTTTTGTTTTACTTTTGACATGTAGCCCACACATGTGCCTTATGCATGTGTTTAGTTCACAAGTACATGATTCTTGTATATTTGGGGGGCGGTAGAGGTGGACTTAGGCCCCCAGCACCCTAGGGTTTGCCCATCCAGATTAGCTAATGTATCCATGGCTTTTATTTATTCTGTTATGAAAAACCTGCAGCAGCAGGCTAATGTAAGGCCATATGGTATGAGTCACTGTTAACCATTCATTCATCTCATTAGCCCATTTGACGTTTGCACTATTGATGATTTGGAGCAATCTGGCATACCATTTTCCAATGACTATGTTTGCAAAATCTCAGCGTTCCTCATGTGCTGATGACAAATATTTTGTTGATGTCTGTGGCCCTTTCTGCATTACCTGGTTTAGTGGCATGTTACATTCTTCCTGCTAGGTTCAAACTGGGACACTACTGTGATGGGCTGCTTTCAAATATTTGGTTGATTGGATGACATATGTGTATATGTGTGTGGGAATGTGGATCCACTATCACCTGTCTGGGTGTATGTTGTCACTGTAACTTCAAGGTCTCCTCATGAGTTAGTGGCAGCTAATGTTGTTCCAATTGGGTATTGCTCATATCAAACACTTGAGAGAAGCCATTGAAGACATGGTCACGTACACATGGATGGTCCCACCCTGTCTCTGAACACGTGTGATGAGACTTTCAAATGATCTACATTTTTGGGCTGGGTGAGAGACTGTCTCAGGTGTCTGGATCAGGCATGTGTCATTGCCACATTTGTACTCCTGTTGGCCTCTGTGGATGGTAATGTATCATGTAACATCCTACCCTCTGTGCATACATTTGTGATGTTTTTTTTTGGTGTGATGATTGTTATAGCATTCTTGCTCAATGAGACGACATTCTTCTTCAGCAATATCAAACTAAAGGTGGTCAGACATGCATAGGCCAAAGCATGATGTGGTGTTTGTTATCTGTGTTTATTTACAATTGTGCAATAAGTGTTGTTATAAGAAATTATGAAAAAAAATTATTGACAAGCTGTTGGTGCCTACGCACTCCTGCTGCCGTGTTAGGTTGTTCCCCCTCCTGTTGCAGGCCAGCATCCTCCTCTTCGTCATCCTCAGGCATGTCTGGGTCCGGTTCAAGGAGGGGAATGTTCCTTTTTACACAAATATTGTGCAATATGGCACAAGTGAGTATGATCTTACAGACCATCTCTGGGGAATAGAGTAGGCTACCGACAGTTATGTCAAGGCAGCGGAACCTTGACTTTAGGATCCCAAAGGTCCGCTCAACAATGCTTTGTGTCCTCTTGTGGGCGTCATTGTATGCTCACTCTGGAGCAGTATTTGGGTTCCCAAATGGTGTCATTATCCAAGGCTGGATGCCATACCCCTGATCAGCTGAAAGAAAAACACAGAATGGGATCAATTAGATGTAGGAGGCACTGTTGTACAGATCTTTGATGGCAGTAGTTGTCTTGTGTTGTCTGTGACTCTTTTGTGTACTAATATGACAACCTATAGTTGTTGGTGAAAACTTTTGCATGGAGTTTTTTTCCTTGGCTGAGCAAGTGTTTGTTGGCTAACCGTTTGTCAGCAGTATGTATTTGTTTTTTCAGTACAGTGTGCCCTCCCTAGCATTGTGACTTGTCATACAGGTGTCCGTGTGTCTTCACTGGGGGTGAGATGATAGTTCCATGCAGAGTTGAAACATGAAAGTGTAGTTAACACGTTCATGTGAAAGTACCCAGGACATCCCATACCTTAAAACTTATGCAATGTATTAGTGTACAGGTTATTGTGAGACTTACAATTTGCAAGGTGACATTTAGGCAACCACACTCATTAAGGTCTTCACATTAAGCTGTAGAGTGAATTCCAATGTGTGACAGGTTCAATGGTGACTTCAGAAACATGGCTAGTGATGTGAGTACCTCAGTGTGTTCCTGGCTAGGTGTCGCTATTGTGGTGTATGTGTTGTTTGTCCTAGAGGGTTGCTGTGCAGTGTGTATATGAGTAGGATTTTTGTACTTACCAACAAGTAGTCCATTGCCATACCGTCCATCCTGGAAGTGTTGGTTGATGGTGCTGTGACGGAAGATGAATGCGTCATGTACACTCCCAGGATATTTAGCCACAATGTTGCTGATCAATCCTTGGTGATCGACTATGGCCTGCACGTTGATTGAATGTGTGTGCTTCCTGTTGCCGTAGAGGTGTTCACTCGCAGCAGGTGGCACAAGGCATACGTGTGTGCAGTCGATTGCACCAAGGACGTGCGGGAAGCCACTGATGGCATAGAACCCCTGTTTTGTTTCCTGCTGCTTCTGCAGTGTGTTAGGGAAGCAGATGTGGAGGGGTGTCAGGCGGATGATGGCATCCAGTACTTTTGGCAGGAATGCAGAGAATGATGGTTGGGATATTCCACCAACCAGGGCACCAGTTGTCTGAAACGAGCCACTTGCCAGCAGGTGAAGTACGGCAAGCAGCTTTGTTCTGTTGGGATAGTGCGGGGTGTCACTAAAGTGGGGGCCAACTGCTGTTCAATATTTCTCAGCAGCTGCTGAATGGCCTGCCAGTTCAACCGGTACCTCTGGATGATGTCCCGTTCCCTGAGGCCATGCAGGGTTGTTCTGGGGTGGAATATCCTCTCCTGCCTTCTGCGCTGCATATGGGGTCCCTGCTGTTGTTGTTGTAGCTGCTGTTGTTGCTGCAGGGCTCTGCGTCTACGTGCACGCTAAATGAAAATCACCTCCATGTCTCTCTGTTGCTGCTCTGCTGCTCTGCTGCTCTGTTGTTTGTTCTGTGTGATCTGATTAAATACAGGTGTGTTTGCCCCATTTTAACGCCTGCCCTGACCCAGGCGTTAAATTTTGACGCTATTTGTGCTTTGCGTCATTTTTTTGCTCCGCCTCCCGGCCGGGAGTATATTTTGCCCGGAAGCATAAATACGACGCACGGCTGTGTGCGTCGTTTTTTGGACGGGAACGCCTACCCTGCATGTCATTAACGCAGGGCGGGTTGCCGCATCCAGAAACTGACGCACATAGCGGAATTTTCCCTTGCGCCGGCTCGGGCGTCAGTGTTTAAATCTGGGGCAACGTTTGCGCTGATTGTGCGTCAAAAATTTTGACGCACATTCGGCGCAAACGGAGTATAAATATGCCCCTTAGTTCCTGAAGACAAGAGTATCGCCTAAAAATATTGACTGGCAGAGAATTGACAGGACAGTGTAGGAAGTAAAGGAGTCAATACATACCTACTATGAGAGATTTTTGCAAGCGTTCAAGAAGCACAGTGGCAAAGAAGCGATTGAACCGAAAGACATGACGCATATTGTGTTCAGGTTTGTTGAAGGATTGAGACCTGAAGTAGGTCAGATGATTAAGAGTCATTTAATTTGTCGGCAAGTGAAGCCGATTGATGAGGTGTTGCAGTATGCAAAATACTGTGGTGATGAGATTGAGTAGAAGAAAAACAAGTTGAAGGAGAAGGTAATGGTGATGCAGATTAAGGCAGCTCAAACTGGAGTGCAAAGGAGCTTTAGTACAGCAGATACCGCAACAGCAGAGAACTGCTATGTTCCAACCTCAGGTGAGAGGTAGGTAGGGGTCGTGGAGCCAATATGAATCGCGGACCGGATTTGAGTACTGTAGTGGTTCAGAATGATGTGCAAGGGATGAAAAAGATGTTACAGTGTCATCTGTGTGGAAACGTGGGACACTGGAAGCGGGAGTGTCCATTGATGGTACAGGATGGTGTTGTTCAGCAAAGTGTTGGAAGGTAGGTCGTTAGTTGTGTAGCCTGCACAAGTAACGAGTCCGCACACGACCGCCACTGGGAACCAAACACCCCATTGTAGCGCTTGACTCTCATAGGGTAGCGTTGCAGAGCAGTCCAAGGCTTACTCAAGGGAGGTGGTGTGGGCTAGTAATCCCCATTCACAAGCACGCAAGCATGACTCTTAATAAATGAATGTCCAGTCTGTGCTTTTTCTTTTGATAAAGTAAAAGTAAATTTATTATGCACAAACACTACTCAATACTATGCACTAATGTACAAATATATACAAAGTGATAGAATCACTCTGGACAAACAGTATGTAATCTCTCAAGTCTCCTTAAGAGAGAATATAATCCAACAATCCACATGGCAAAACAATCCCAGTGGTCCCCTTGCAACATTTGAACATTTTGACAGTACTCAACACTACAGTGCAATGATGACACCTACAGTTATGATTAAATACTTTCATCTTGCCAAGAGATGACTGTCAGTATCATTATTCAAATTAGCATAATCAGGGAACATAAGAGACTAAATTCTAGCAATATAACCATCAGGATTACTTTTAGATTACTCTTATTTAACCATGAAATAACAATAAAATACATGGGGCCATACCAACCTACATCTATAGTAAGCACCCTTGCACAACCAGGAACAAAAGTTCACTGAAGCTTGTGCTTCAAAAATCCATCCAACCCTTGAGGGGTTATCTCTCATGTGTCCCACCCTACCTAGGGTGGGGACACCAACAGCTGTTGGGGGGAGGCTGCGCTGCTCCTGCAGCTCCCCCTGCCTCCTAGTTCTCCGTTGGTGGTGGCCCCTATCTCCCTGGGACCACCACAGGCGTTTTGAGGGCTCAATAAGCAGCCCCTGCCCCGCAAAGCATGCTGGGGCGGCTGCATAATTGATGAGCGGCTCTCCCGCTGTGCTGGGAGAGCCGCTGTGCCTTTTCCTTGCTGCCTGGGAGCCGGCCTGCTGCTGTGGAGTCTGCCTGCTCCCGCGGGCAGACTCAGGGATGCTTGCGGCCGCTCGGGCCACGCGGGGGGAGTGCAGCGGCACTCCCCCTTCCTCCTTGCGTCTTCAGGGCCCCGGGATGGGGTCCGGGGCCCCTCTTCCTCACCACGGGGAGCGCGACGGTGCTCCCCGGAGTCGTCCTCTTCTCGGGGCCCCGGGATGGGGTCCGGGGCCCCTCTCCTCCTCAGTGGGGAGCGCGACGGTGCTCCCCCAGGCCCTCTTCTGTTTGGTGCCCCGGGATGGGGTCCGGGGCCCCTCTGGTCACATTCACTTCTCTTCGGCTGGGGGTGCGCGACGGCGCACCCCCACTCCTGCCTCTTCTCGGGGCCCCGGGATGGGGTCCGGGGCCCCCTTTGAGCCATCTTCACGGGGAGCGCGATGGCGCTCCCCGACTTCCCTTCTGCTGGGGGGTGCGCGACGGCGCCCCCCCCATTACTCCTTTCTTCACGGGGAGCGCGACGGCGCTCCCCGGCTGGTCTTCGCCGCTGGGGGCCCCGGGATGGGGTCCGGGGTCCCCTTTCCACAGCGGCAGTGGGGTGCGCGACGGCGCCCCCCCCACTTGATTGTCAACACTGGACCAGGCTTCACGGGGCCCCGGGGTGGGGTCCGGGCCCCTTCTTCTTCAGAGAGGGGGAGTGCGACAACACTCCCCTGTTCTCCTCTTCTTCCTGGGCAGCCCCCAGGCCCTGGCACACCCTGGGGGCACAGTCTCAAGCAGCTGCGGAGCTCCACACGCTTCGTAGCTGCTTTCTCAAAGGTCGCCATTCTTTGTCCTGTGATATCTAGGGCCCCCAAGGGCCAATTTTCTTCATGCTTGTGTCATTCCGCTCCTGGTGACAAGCCCTTGCCACCAGGAGCACTCTCCTTAGGCCTCCTGGCCTGGAAGGGTCCCAGATCATCATGGAGCCAGTCCCACTGACTCCTGTGCCAATCTTTCCTCTGGGTTACCTCTTTTCCTTCTGGGCAGCGCGCTCTCCTTGCGCTAGCCCAGTCCTTCCCCCAACTAGTCCTCTGGGGGGTTAAGGGGGCCAGCTTGCCTGGCCCTGGCATTCGCCTCGCTGGCCTGGGATCCTTCAGGGGTAGAGTCCCTGCCCCAAGGGCAGTCAGGAGGTTCTTCCGTCCAGTTGTCCATGACGCCCGTCTGCAGTCCCAGTGTCCAGCAGTGAAACACAGCCAAGAGAGAGAGATCTCCCCTGTGCAGGACCTTTTAAGTGGGGGCGGAAGTGTCCAGCAGGTCTGCACTTCTGGCCTATCCAGATGTGCCACATCACTTCCTTGCCCCCGTCCCCTCCTTCTTGCACAGTCTTCTGGGATAGCTCAAGATGGCATCCTCCAGGAGATAGTTGCCACATGTGCTCTGAAAGTCTCAGCCCCTCCTACCTGACATTCCTCGCAGGGCTTCTCCAGCCTGCTCCTAGCACGGAATGACAGCTGGCTGATTGATGCTAGGCCCTGCTCCAGCAACTGGTCAGAGCAGTAATTGGCTCTAATCCTGAGCTGAGGCAGAGAAAGATGACATCCCTGGATGACCCATAAGTTGTACAACTATGCAATTGTAACCTACTGCATCATTCTTTTCTTACAGGTTACAGTATACTTTGGTGTGACTCCGGTCTCGGTGGACCCCAGAGAACTGGAGTTGCACCCTAGGCCCTCCTTTCCTATTGACATTCAATGGAGTATCCCCCCCAATGCAAATATCTTAAGCACCCTGACATTGGCATTGAACTGGGTGTCCCGACAGTGAAAAGACAGTAAGCACACTGACTCTCCCTCACATGTATACACCCATCTCATGAGACCTACTCCAGGTCACCACCCACTCTGCATAGTTCCTCCTGCACCAGGACTACCTAAGCGCAGTTCTAGGGCTGCGCACACTAGGAATCCTCCTCTCACAGCCCTCACATGGGTGCACATCCATGCGCACACATGATCACATGTAACCTGCCCGGGGCCTCCTGCCTTGCTGCGCCACAGCAGCCTTTCCTTAGCACGGTGACACCAGCGGTAAACACGTGCAGTCCATTTTACCATGTGTTTATTGTGCGGGAGTCACCTCATAGGAGGCGTCCTCACAGTAAACAGTCAAAAACCAGGTGGTCAAAAATCGAAAAATCAGGGCAGTCCTGATGGTCAGAACCATCCTCTAACATGTCAATACATTTCAAACTGTGAAGGTTCCCAGAATGAGAGGACTAAATCCAAATTTTCAGAATAACATGAATCAAGTGCAGAATTTTCAACCCATGCAGCAGGTGCAAATGTCATGTGCACAATTGACACAGTTACAACCAATGCAGCAGCAGGTTCCTATGGTACCTAGACAGCAAATGCAGATACCTCAAGCCCCAAATGAACAGCAACAGAGGATGCTTACTCAGCAGGTCACAGGTCAGTGACAAGACAGAAGTAGTGACACAGTGCACCAATTCCCATTACATAGTGAGAATGAAATAAACGATGAATGGATGAGTGTCAGTTCAGATGAGGAGCCATGTATGCTTGCAGCCTCTTTAGCAGTAGATCAGCGAGGGCCCTTTGTAAAGAAAAAGGTGATGGGTCACAGAGTCTCATTCTTGGTGGACACAGGAGCTGCCTCCTCTACAGTGAGAAGTGCAGAAGTTCCAAACTTACCTCTTTCAGGCAGAACAGTTCAGGTTGTAGGAGTAGCCAACAGACAGTTGACAAATCCGATCACAGATCCTGTACAGGTGGGGATTGGCAACTTCGAGGGACTGCATAAGTTTGTAGTTTGTGACTCAAGTCCAGTATACCTACTGGGAAGGGGCTTATTGTGCACGACCAAATGTTTGATCAATTGTTCAAATGCTGGAATAGCAGTTCAGACAAATAGTGATGATGAGGAAGAACAGTCTCCTGAAACTGAGAATGAAACCAATAATGAAGAATACCCATTTATTGAGTTTTTCCCAATGTTCACGGTGAAGGAATTGCATGCAGACTTGCAGGGAACGGTACAGGAAAATGTGTGGGAGGCAGGAAGTAGGTCTGAATAAGGGCATGGAACCGATCAAAGTCACTTTGAAGCTGAATGTAGTATTCTTGCAGCTTCCACAGTATAACATGGCACATAACGTTATGATAAAAGTGGGGCAGATAGTTGGAGATTTTCTGAAACAAGGGGTTTTGAAAGAAGTGTTGAGCAGTCTATGTAATTCACTGATAATGGGAATAAAGAAGCCGTGTGGGAAAGTGCGCATTGTACAAGACTTGTGAAACGTGAATGACACGGTCGTCAAGAGCTGTCCCCTGGTACCAAATCCAGCAGCAATAATGTTTCAGATTCCATGCGATGCAGAGTGGCTCACAGTGGTTGACTTGTCACAAGTTTTCTTTTCTGTGCCTCTTCATGAGGATAGTCAGTTTCTTTTTAGTTTCAAGTTCCTAGATAAAGTCTACAGCTGGTGCAGACTTCCTCAACGGTACACGGAGTCACTGTCTCTGTTCAATCAGATTCTGAAAAAGAACTTGGAGTCTTTGGAACTACCGTACCAATCAACTCTAGTACAGTACATTGATGACCTATTGATTGCTGCAAGGATGAGGGACGAGTGTAAGTATGACTCGATTGCCCTGTTGAATCATTTGGGAAAATTCGGACATAAGGTGTCACCTTTGAAATTGCAGTACTGTCAGAAGTCAGTGAAATCTTTAGGTCAACAGATTGAGGAGAAAGGGTCAAGGAGAATATCCAGAGAAAGGATTACAATGATTTTGCAGAGAAGTCCACCGACTTCACAAAGGGATGTCAGAATGTTTCTGGGAATGGTAGGCTATTGTCGACAGTGGATCCCAAATTTTGCTGAGATTAGCAAACCGTTGCAGCAGCTGACACACAAAGATGTCACAGACCCCATTACACTGAGTTGAGAGAGAGTTTGTGCAGAGCTCCAGCATTGGGCATGCCTGATTACACAAAACCATTCACATTGTTTTGTCATGAACGTGATGCATGTTCTTTGTCTATCTTGACACAGATCCATGGAGGTGCTTATCGTCCAGTAGCCTATTTTCCAGCTACCTTCGACCCAGTCGCAGCAGCCTTACCAGGTTGTTTGCCTGCCGTTGCCGCAGTTGGTCAAAGTCTTTCTCAATGTGAGGGAGTAGTGATGGGATACCCTCTAACGGTAATGGTTCCTCACTCTGTTGAGATCTTACTGACAAGAATAAAAACACAGTATTTGACTGGTGCCAGACTGACAAGGTATGAGACGTGCATTCTAGGTGCTCCAAATGTAACATTGAAAAGCTATACAATGCTGAACCCGGCAACATTACTTTCAAGTGACATTGTTGAAATTGAAAAAGAAAAAGACATTGAGCATGATTGTCTTGAAGTAACTGAACTGTGTACCAAACCAAGGCCTGATATCAGAGATACACGATTGGAAGAGAATGACCAAATTGTCTTTGTTGATGGCTCATGTATCAGAGATGTTACAGGGACATTGAGAGCAGTATATTCTGTTCCTCCTGGCTTCGAGGAGTTTATTCTGCACTCAGTGTAAGTGGCAGAATTGGTAGCTCTTAATAGAGCGTGCCATGTTTCTGCTAGATTGAGAGTTACTATCTATACGGATAGCCAATATGGATCTGGAATTGTTCATGATTTTGGTCAATTGTGGTCGCAAAGAGGTTTCTTGACCTCTACTGGTTCACCAGTAAGAAATGGCGACAGGATAAAATAATTATTGTACGCAATACAGTTATCTGAAGAAATTGCAGTGGTGAAATGCAGTGCTCACCATAAGACACAAGATTACATCTCATTGGGAAATGGATATGTGGATCAAGTCGCAAGGTTTTGTGCATTGAACTGTATATCATTCAAGGACAAGTGGGAATTGATGTCAGAGGAAGAAAGTACATGTACAAGTTTTGCATTGAAAGTAATCGATACTTTGGAAGAGTTGAAAACATTGCAGAGTAATGTTGACGAGGAAGAGAAACGACTCTCGGTGAAATTTAAATGTGTGCAAAGACCTGATGAGATTTGGGTTTCAGAGGAGGGTCAGATGGTTTTGCCAAATAGTTTGTTGTCGCAAATGGTCCACTATTACCATGGACAGGCACACATTGGGAAGGATGCCATGGGTCGGTTGTTCAAGATAGACTGGTTCAATCCTAAGTTTAGGCAGGCAGCAGAAGTAGTTTGCCATCGCTGTATAATTTGTTACCAGCTAAACGTGGGAAAAGGGACAGTGGTGAATTTGAACCACATTGGCAGAGCAGGAGGACCATTCAGCAGAATGCAAATGGATTTCATTGAGATGCCTGTGTGTGGAGGTTTGAAGTACGTGTTAGTGATTGTGTATGTTTTTAGTCACTGGATTGAAGCATACCCTACACAAAGGAATAACAGTCTCACAGTAGCAAAGTTGTTGCTTAGGGGGTTGATACCACATTTCGGGTTTTTGATCTCTTTAGAATCAGATAGGGGAACTCACTTCAATATGAGATGTTTAAACTCTTATGTGCAGCACTAACCATTGAGCAGAAGTTGCAGTGTAGCTATCGCCCTGAAGCATCAGGACTAGTGGAACAGATGAATGGTACCTTGTAATCAAGAATTGCAAACTACAAATCTGAAATGGCCAGATGCATTGCCTTTGGTGTTGATGTAGATCAGAAACACACCCGACAGGAAGACAGGGCTGTCGCTTCATGAGATCCTCATGGGTAGAGCAATGAGACTACCAGCAGTTCCAGCCAATACACTTGTGAATATTGCAGATGATATGGTGTTGGACTACTACAAGGGTCTGGCTGACATGGTTTGCTCTTTCTCTCAGCAGGTGCAGGCCATTACCATGCTATCTATCCACGATCCAGAATACAATTTGAGAGCCGGTGACTGGGTCATCATCAGAAAGCATGTTTGCAAGACGTGTGTAGAACCACAGTGGAGCGGCCCATATCAGGTGGTCTTAACAACAACAGCTGTGAAGTGTGCAGGACTTCTGAACTGGATACACGCGAGCCATACAAAGAGAGTGGTGTGTCCACAGGAGCATGAAGAAGCGTTGTTGAGAGCACCAACAACAGCAAAACACGTTGCTGCACCTGAACCAGAAAAAGAGCCAAGAGAGCCTGAAGTTGAACCAGAGTTTGTGGAAGATGGTTCAATTACTCCTGTAAGAGACGAAGGTGAAGAATTACAGGAGGGTGTGGAAGAATCCATCTCAACGGATACAGCAGGAGAGCCTAGCTCAGCAGAGGTTCTCCCAGAAGCAGACGGTGCTAAAAAGCAAACAGAGCAAGTGCCAGACCAAGAGGGGGAAAGAGTTGAGGCTGATCAAAGTCAAGGTGATCCGACTCCTCCTGAGCCCGTGGCAGGTCCATCAAGAGAAAACACCATAGAGAAAGAAAAGGAGAAGAGTCCAATCTTGAGAAGAATATTGACAGAAGGATCAAAGAAAGGAGATAACTGGCCTGAATCATAGATAGGAAAGAAAAAGGAATTGGTCATAAATGAAACAATAGAGGAAGAAGTAGACAGTACAAGGAAAGAAGAATTGAGTGAAGGAGAAATAAGTGGTGATCGAAAGTTGAAAAGAAAGAGAATTTCAAGTCGACGATACACAGTTCCTGAATGGGCATATGCAACTACCAATAAATGGCAACACAAGTTCATGTCCTTTTGTTTTCATAGAGAATTTCCAAGTCAGTACTTTGATGTAACCTGAAGGTGATCGGGGAGCTGAATTGTTGAGCTAAAATGGAGAAACCATAAAGAGACTGTTGAGTAAAGTAAACTGGAAGAGACATTGATAATCTGATCTGACATTGAAAACCAGATGTGACAAGCTGCTAATCTACTTTGACAAAAGAAAAGGGGTTCCGGAGTGTGAAACTGAACTGCAAGAGAAGAATTTTTCCTTACTGCACTTTATATAAGAGTTTCTTCTGCTTTCTGATTCTTTACAGATCATGGCTGAGTTAAATAATCAAGTTAGAAATGCTAGGCGCTGTAGATATATGAGTGTTGTATTGGCAATTATGGTGGTCATTCCAACCCTGGCGGTCCATGACCGCCGGGTTGGAGGACCGCGGGAGCACCGCCGACAGGCCGGCGGTGCTCCAATGGGCATTCCGACCGCGGCGGTAAAGCCGCGGTCGGACCGGCAACACTGGCGGGCTCCCGCCAGTGTACCGCCGCCCATTGGAATCCTCCAAGGCGGCGCAGCTAGCTGCGCCGCCGAGGGGATTCCGACCCCCCCTACCGCCGTCCAGTTCCCAGCGGTTCTCCCGCCGGGAACCGGATGGCGGTAGGGGGGGTCGCGGGGCCCCTGGGGGCCCCTGCAGTGCCCATGCCACTGGCATGGGCACTGCAGGGGCCCCCATAAGAGGGCCCCTAAATGTATTTCACTGTCTGCTGCGCAGACAGTGAAATACGCGACGGGTGCAACTGCACCCGTCGCACAGCTTCCACTCCGCCGGCTCGATTCCGAGCCGGCTTCATCGTGGAAGCCTCTTTCCCGCTGGGCTGGCGGGCGGCCGAAGGCGGCCGCCCGCCAGCCCAGCGGGAAAGTCAGAATTACCGCCGCGGTCTTTCGACCGCGGAACGGTAACCTGACGGCGGGACTTTGGCGGGCGGCCTCCGCCGCCCGCCAAGGTCCGAATGAGGGCCTATGTGTGGAATATTGTTTAGAATAGTAATGGTGAGAATGTCTGTAATGGATATGAGAGAAGGGAATAATATACCTGCTTTTGAGACTACTACACTAACAGCTCTGGAGAAATTCAAGTTAGATGAGAAATACTTGCATGATTATACTAATGCACAAGCAGAGCTTTCTTCTAATGTTTTCTATCGCTTGTTGAGTGAGTATGTTGAAACGATGGATGCAAGGGATTGTCTTGTGTGTACGCAAGTTCCCTCATCAGTAGAAGAAGGAGTTACGTACCATAGTTTGCCATTATCTTATGGAATTAGTTGTAGTCTGCTACTAACAAGTTTCTATAACCAGGAGTATATACAGTATTTTTATTCCAGCCACAATGTTGTGTTTTCATTTGTTCCTATTGTTAGGTATTTGAGTAAAATAGCTAGGGAGCATGATATAGTATTAGTTAGAGGATTCTTTGAGCCTACACTAACATTTGGGACAGCTTACGCACATAAGAACAACTTCACATGCTTGCTTACACCTTTAGAACAGAGCTTTATAGGGCAACTTACAAGAATGTTTATGCTTACACTGCAATTAAAACACAAAGGAAACTAGCATTAGATGCATTACACTTAGGAATGCTTTGTATATATAGGCCAAAGTCACCCACTGACACTATATTTGTGGGAATGAGTGAATGTAAGCATGTGCTTTTGTTTCAGAGTAAGTGGATTTTATGTTGAATGGTGAGGACCCTGCGATTCCTGGAATCTATTATATATGTGGACTTAATGCTTATTACCGTCTTCCAAGAGGATCGTATGGAACAGGTTATTTGGGGATAGTTTTCCCAAAGATTTATCAGATAGATGACCTAAAGAAGTTACAGAAATTGACTGAATTACATCATAAGCGACAGAGGAAGGAAACCTCTTCTGCAATTGTGGGAGATATCTTTGGTGCAGTGATTCCTTCAGCAGGAGTCATTCTGAATTCAATCAAGATACGAAAGTTGTCTACTATTGTGGATGACATGCTGACAAGTTTTACAGGAGCAATACTCCTGATAGATACTAAATTAGCTGCGGATAGAGCTATGACGCTTCAAAATCGGCTTGCTTTAGATATTCTTTTAGCGAAAGACGACGGAGTTTGTAAAATGATTAATTCCAGGCACTGTTGTTCATATATATCGGACAATGATAAGGAGATAAGAGATTTGCTCACTAACCTGACTAACTCAAGTAAGGATTTGAAGGAATTGAAGGAACCAGGTGTTTGGGAGAAAGGTTGGAAAAGGATTTGTTTCCGTGGGAAACTGGCTTAGTAGCATTTGGAATTTTATTATTAAAAATCATACAGGAAATATTAATTGTGATTGCTTGCATATTAGGAATATGGGGTTCATGCAAATTATGTCAAAAGATTACATTAAAAAGGGATACAAATAATCAGAGGAGGGAAGAACGAAACAGGGAAAGAATCTATAGCGAAGACTTGAGAAGATTACAAAACACTGAGGAGATCGAGTGATAAAAATGTTAAAGATGAAGTAGTGTGATGACATATTTAGTCATCTGAGGAAGGATTGGTGAAGCAGATATGCCAATTAAAATTATTAATGAGTATTATGCATTATTAAGTAACAAAGAGAAATGGTAAAGAGACTAGTCTAGAGAAATTGATGTGCCCGGTTTAAAATGTGACCACGAAGAGTGGCTGCCAATGTTCACAACTTGTACTAAAAAGGATAAAAAATATGAAAAAAAATGAAAATGAATAATAAAAATGTAGTAATATGTCATAGTAAGATGTATAACATATGTTTTGCATTATCTTGTAGAGCTAACTTAGCCGAAGTTGTGGCCTAGTTTTGCCAGGCCCCATACCGAAGCAGAATAAACGCACACTGTACTGAAGCTGAGATGTGAACTAACCTCGAACCACTGATGTTAAAGTTTGCTTAGCTAAAATATTTTGCAATGTACAGACGGACAGGAGATGACGGAATCGAGTTGATACAATTATGTGTACAGTAGACTGTATGTACTTTCTCAGGACTTGAACAATAGGGACACAGACTAGAGAAGAAGATGCAACATTTTCAATACCTGATGAGCCGGATGATGATGACATCGTACAGAGAACCAATTAACGAACTGTGAACGGCGAAATATTAGAATTCATAGATTTGCAAAATTAATATTATTGGGTAGAGTCATAACTGGTGATTAATGAACCTATTAGGAATTAGGGGGATGGACTGAAGAAATCTAATAAAAAGACATGACAAGGGGCTAAAACTTCAGATATGAGGGGAGAATTGATGATGTCAGAAGACGCGTTCCGAGATCCTGTCATTGGGCTTATGCGCTTGAGAGCCTGATGTGTTACTGATCGATTGATGACCTGAAGACGAAGACTGACTTTGTTGCTGATCCATTCTGTGGATAGGTAGCTATGACAATGTGACTGATTAACTTTGTGCCTTTTCTTCTAGGTACCAACTGCGCTGTTTTGTAGTTTTACTCTTAGATGTTTTTTCCAAATTCATGTTCTAAATTATTTTCACATGAAGTCCCACATGCTTATGCTAATCTGGGTTAGGTAAAGTTACCTTGAGTGACGCTGACAGTGACAAATGATTGACAAACTGATTGCTCAACTCTGATATTAATGTTGACATATTTATCTTTGTTAGCTTATGTTGAAGCTTTAGAGCGAATGTTTTCTCAAATTCTGATTAGAGTATGTTATTGGTGGTCATTAATAAATTAATTCTGAGCCGATAAAATAAAGTTTGAATTAACCGTATGGATTAGAATTGTAATTAATAGGGAATAAAATTTTTTAAAATGTATATTGAGTTGTGCTCATTCATGTATTATTGATGAAATTAACAGTTGATTAATGTTTCTCATTAGTAGAAAATTGATGGTGTATTGATTATTGATATACACTAGTCACTACATTGCTAGGATATTCCATCCGATCCAAAAGGTTAATCGGCATATAAAGGTATGGTTATTTCATGACTAAAAGGTCATGGTGTGAGAAAATGACTGACTCCATTGATTATTAATGCTATTGATTATCATTGATTATTGGCATTGATGATTAATTATTGACTACTGATCTGCATGTCCTGGAGTTATGGTGGGAACGTCTTAATTGCGAGTCAAAAGGTTCATCGACCTATTTGTGTCCCCTTGTAAGTTTACCTATTAAGCTCAGACGCGCTAGCACCAGCACAGTTTTCACACGAACTGGTAAAATCCTGATATAATTCAACATTTTGGTTGGTTCCAGCAATCTTGATCCTAACCATGAGTGTTGAAAGTTTACCACCCCATGAAATGTTCAAGAAATGGGCATTTTATGGAAACATCATTAATCTGTAAAATGGCTATACCATCAAGTAGTTCAGAAAGTGCATTTCTATACAGACTAATGTTCATCTTAGTCTCTATTTACTCCATTTCCCTTCCTTTCTTTTTCCCATTTTACATCTTTCAAGTAGACGCTGAATCATATATGTCTATTCAAAAGAAGCGAAAAGCAAATAGAAAAAATACACAAATCTCTCACTGTCTGGCAATAAGGAGTAAAGCTAAACAGAAGGCTCAGGGGGATCTTAATGAAACCCTGTGCCAAACATAATTTGGTGCCCCTTGATAGAACAACTGAAATGTTTTTTAAATCAATTTTCAGCTCATTCACGCCATCAGCAACAGCAACAGATCATTAATAGCCCTCTTCTTTGGGGAGCGTACATCTGAGTCCACTCCTGAAACTAACAGTCTCTCTCTGGCCAGCTAGCACCAGAGGAACAGAAATATTAGCAGCAAGGTCAGTGTATATGGTGAAGATGACTCGTGTCTCACCTTTTGGGCCTGTGTATCCAGAAGATGATTTTTGTCTATTGCACTCCAGTCCCTGCTCTGTGAGGCACAACAGTGGTCTTTTGCCAAGACCCTTGTGCATAATGCCACCACCATACTGCCAGTGCTGGCGGTACAGTGACCACCATATTCGGTGTCACCCACGGATTTCTGCCCATTCACAGGCAGAGATCTGACACCGTTGGCCTGAGTGATGGCGGGTAAGAGGCTGTTCCACCGCCTGCACTGCCATGCCACAAGGACTCAGCCCGTCGTATTACGATACATAAAACAACACAGCAGACCCTGCAAGGCGGTGCGGGGCTGACAGTGGAACAGCCGATACCCATCCTCTCCCGGAAGACCACTTCACCAAGAGAGGTAGGTGGACCGACCGAAAGGGGGTAGGGGTGTGTGGTGTGTATGTGTAATGGAATTGGCATGCATGGAGGGGGTGGTGGTGTGTATGGATGTGGAGTGGGGGTGTGTATGGATGCATGGAAGGGGCAGGGTGTGTATGGATGTGGGGGTTTATGGATGCGGAGTGGGGATGGGAGTGTGTACGGATGCGTGGAGAGAGTGGGGGTATGTATGGATGCGGAGTGGGAGTGGGTGTGTGTATGGATGTGGGGGTGGGAGTGTGTATGGATGCGGAGTGGTGCTGATGTGTTTATGGATTCGTGGAGGGTGTGGGGGTGTGTATGGATGCAGAGTAGGGGTGAGGATGTGTCTGGATGCGGAGTGGGGGTGCGTGTGTGATTGTGTGCAGGTGTGTGGGGGTGTTTATTTGTATGCGTGTGGTTGGGTGGGGGTGTATGTCATGGAGTGTACGGGCATGTGGAGGTGTTCGTAGGCATGCGGTTGGGTGCGTGTGTATGTCAAGGAGTGTGTGGGCAAGTGAAGGGGGTGTATGCAAGTTTGTGGACGTCTGGGGGGTGCCGGTGACAGAAATGGGGATTCCTGTCACCGGGTACCTTACCGCCAGGGTTTTAATGGAGGTGTGACTGCTGCAAAAAGCCTGGTGGTTTTCAGTCTCGAAATATGGCCGGCAGCATTAGGCATGCCGCTGGCCCAGAGGAGCTCAGTGCCTGCCGCGCCTGTCCAACCACACCGGCGGGACAGGCGGTGTTGTGGCGGTTTGGCTTTTGGGACTGCGACAGTAAGAATTCCACTGCAAGTGTGGCAGTCTTAAGACCACCACACTAGTAATGAGGGCCTGAGTGCAGAACCCTAATTTTGGGACCAAGCTGAGTTAGGCTATTGCTCAACACAGAACAATGGTAGAGACCGCCAAAGAATGTAGCAGCGATTGAGTAGAGCTCTTCACCAGCATATATTTGATTGCTGAGCAGTGGTTCTGGCAGCTACTGATGAATTTGGCTTATGGTTTTTTACTCGTTGATTTTCTGGCACTGGACTGACAATTGAATTAAGAGTCAGGCTTTATTGCAGCTTTCAGTGACATGACTCACTGACACATCATTACGGTGGTCTTTAGGGATACCTACAATCGGAAAGACTTCTTCCCTGCCTAACCAGGTATATTTCTATTTTCCATCTTACAATCATTGGAAGCAGCCCAGGTGTGGTCGGAATTGATAGCCTTGTGTGACACAGGTGAGTGCGACCTGAGCTTGAGAAGTCGGGGTGAGTGGCCAGCCCTCTCTAGTTTGCTGATTTAGACTTTGGTGGACTGGGTTACTCCATCACAAACATGATGGTTACCCCGTCATCAGCATACAATTCCATTATATCCTATGAAACTTGCCATTCAGATGGGCTAGCCATCATGATGGAGTAACCTGTCTGCTAAACTCTAAATCAGGCCCTAAGTCAGCTGCTGAGGCTCCTAAAAAGACACGTAAAATCCATAGGGCATGTCTCACAAGATCAGCATTGCAACATGAAATCGTCAACTTTGGCAAAAAAAACTGGTTGATTGCTTTGCTAGAATTGGAGGCCATGGGTGATACAACTTTTAATTTAAAACCTGCTTCAGCCTCCCTAAATGTGAGAGTGGGAGAAGTCTTGAACGCCTTATTATTTAGTTGTCAACTCTCCATGTTCCATGCCAAATCCCCAATGCTCAGCTCCGAGGTATAGAGTATAAACTAAGCTTGTACACACACATCTGACCATATCGAACAAACTATAGTGATGTTGGATATCCAAACTGTCCAAGGCGGTCTTCCTCTTTAATGTTCAATTTCATGTTAGGTTCTCATGTTTATACTGGGCCTTTGGTGTCTAGCCGAGATGAACATCAAAATCTCTAAACAGCATGTACTCTAACACTGGAGATGATTTGGTCTGAGATTCACCATATCAAAGCATCCAGAGCCCAAGAAATATCTTCACTTCACACTCACCTGAATATGATAGATGAAAAGCTAATACAGTTTTCTGCTCAGTTTCATAACGTGGAGCAGATGGTCTCTGATACTGAAGATAGTCTAGGCTTGCAACAGAAAATTATTGAATCATGGAAACAAGAAATGCCTGTTTTGTAGCTTAAGCTGGAAGAGTGAGAAAATCACTTTTTCAGGCCCATTGTACACTTTCTCAGGGGGCCCAGAGACAAGGAGAATTCAAGAAAGATAATTCATTTAATAACTTATTTAATGAGAACTCTTTCTTCCTGGAGACCTTTCTATAATGCAGGCACCAAGCGTACCCAACCAGAATATTCCTCAGGCTAAATATCCTCATACTATCTTAGTTAATTTTGTGGACTATCAAGTCAAAGAACAGGGGCTCTTGAGAACATTGCATTTGAAAACGTTTGAAAACGTTTGGGACTGCAGAAGATTTCAGATTACTATTCAGATATGTCAGTATCTTATTCATGAAGAAGAAAAGAGTTTTAGGGTCTGTTGGACAAGTTTAAAGCTTTTGGAGTTCGAGCAACCCTGTTCCAACAGTCACAATTGAAAGTGTTGCCCAGGGGACATTTTCAAACCTTTGTTAAAGTATCAGAAGTCACTGGTTTTCTTAAGGGTTTCATTAGAAATAAATAATTTTCAGTGCCATGAAGTAACACAGTATCGCTTCAATCCAAGCCATTAATGCATAGTTTTATTACTTAGAGGCGGTACTATGCCTGTTGAGGTGGCAGAATCCAGGGTCTTAGAAACGGGGCACCTTTTTCAACTAGGCTAGTGGGTGATAGTGGGGTAGTGATGGGTCAATCCTCTATGGTTAGTCTGAGGGAGAGCTGAGTTTTGCAGAATGAAAGGAGCTATCGAAGGATTGATTGCTATTTATGTATTTGTTTGATGATGATGTATTTCTTTATTGCATACGGTTTGCACATGTTTCTGATGCACTTACACTTAAGGAGATGTATTGGAAAGAGAATACTTAATATTTTTAGGAGCACTTTAAAAGCTGCTGTGCCCTTGTACTATGATTAGTTTACTTAAGCTTGAATGCACTTTACTCCATGTACTGGATTGCTCTTTCACCATTGAGGTTGTGGAAGAATCTAAGTTTTCTGATCAGAATTAAATCACAATAAGACTAAATATAGTTGTTTTTTTACCTTAGAATGTATCAGTAAGGTTTTGTGTTTTTGAGAGGCTATTTTAGAAGTTTGAAAAACAATCCATCACTCTATGGCTGATAGGATGAAGATTTTTTCTTTCAAAGTTAATGGCCTAAACAATATAAGGAAAGCACAGGCCACTGAAGCATGGGTTTTGTTTTCATAATCCAACCATTGTTATACTTCAAGAGACTCATATTCCATCAACTAAAATAACCAAGAAGAGGATATTTTAAGACATGAGAGGGATTTAGGTATGTTTCCGCTGTAAGGACAGCCCAAGGGTGCATAGTAGTCAAACAGGCTCGACTCTGAGATACATTCATGAAATCACATTGAAGAAGGTTGTTGGTGCTGGGTTATTTGTACTATCACTTATACCTTCATGCCATTAGTTAGTTTCAGTGGCCTGAGAGAAGATAACCCAGAACCATGTATTATTTTTTTTTAATCCCTTATCACAATCCCTGGTAAAAGTGTGATTAAAGGGGATTTTAAGTTTCAAGAATGTAAGAATAGCATAAGCCTAAAATTACAAAAATAATATATATGTATCAGAGAGATTTAAAAATAGTGGATCCATGTAGAGTGACCATTCCAGCTAAACAAGAATATACATGTGTTTCAGTTAGAGTCAAATCAGCTACCAGTATCGATTTTTTTTCTGATTACTTCATATATTGAGTTTGAGCATAGGCTGGTATTTCCAAATGAGTTATCTGGCCATTCAGCTCCAAAGTTTCAGATATCGGGCTTTGGAAGATCATTTTCCCCTAAGAGCGTGGTTTTTAATAAACTGTATATGGAAGATAAACATTGGGTGGATTAATTAAAAATATGCGATAGCTGAATTCTTTTTATGAAATCAGGACTCAGCCTCAGTAGAGATGGTGTGGGATGCTTTTAAAGCAAGTATTTTGGTGTGGATAATGTCAAAAGATATTTTTCTAGAATGAATACTGAAGTGGCTAGAACAGAGCTTGAATTACAGGTTGGGCGAGATTATGAAAATGTTTTGCTTCATGAAAAAAAAAATTAAATACACTCAATCAGTCTGAAACCAAATTAGAAAAGTATTATATTGCAGAGAGCTATGCAAATAATACAGTTTATTCACAAGGAAAGCAAATATGCAGGGAACATTTTGGCTTTGGAGATTCAGGGGAAAACAAAATCTAGGAATTAGATGCCAAAGATCTGGCATTATTGTTAACAATCAAATACAAATTCATAAGCTCTACATGGGACATTATGAACAAATATATAGTCATGTTGAAGGAGTTAATCAGGATAATTTAAATTATTTTTATGCCATGTTGTATTCCAAGACTTACTCTAAATGATGATGTCTCAATAGTAGCACCATTTACTACGCAAGAAACAGAAGATGTAGTTGCCAGTTTGTGTGGTGGGAAAGTACATGGCTCAGATGTCTATCCAGCTGAAGTTTTTTAATTGTTTGCAAGTGTCCTGAATACCCATCTTCCCTTCTTTTGAAATTGATTAACAACATCAAAGCTGAAGGCCCATCCCCCTACTTCTTTTAATACAGCACTAGTAGACAGATGTTTTTTTTTTAAATGGTAAAAATCTGAAGGATCCAAACTCGTATCTTCCAATTTCCCTATTAAATTTGGGTTCTAAAAGTTTCATGAAGCTGGTAGCAAATAGGTTTAACAGTGTTGTAGATAAATTAATTCATAAAGACCAAAATGTTTTTATAGCAGGACGGCAATTATATATAGGTCATAGTGGGCCTATATATAGTGGGTCATAGTGGGCCTAAGATGGCCGCCGCGACGGACGCACCTCGAGGAGCTCCTGAGGGACGGGATCACTCTTTTGTGTAAATCCCGATCTTCCCCTTGACCGGCGTCCGCTCTCAACCTCAGTGCTTCTGACGGAGATCCCGGTCCCATACGATGAGGAGAGCAGCGCTCCCGAAGGTGAGCCTGGTCTCTCGCGACGAGGTAATCAGCGCTCCCGACGGTAGAGCCCAGTCCAGCAACGCTCCCGAAGGTGAGCCTGGTCTCCCGCGACGAGGGAATCAGCACTCCCGACGGTGGAGCCCAGTCCAGCCGCACTCCCGAAGGTGAGCTTGGTCTCCCGCGACGAGGGAATCAGCGCTCCCGACGGTAGAGCCCAGTCCCCCACGGCGAGTGGAGCAGCGCTCCCAACGGAGAGCCCGATCTCCCGCGACGAGGGGAACAGCGCTCCCGACGGTGAGCCCGATCTCCCGCGACGAGGGGAACAGCTCCCGACGGTGAGCCCGGTCCCCGCGGCGAGGGGAGCAGCGCTCCTGACAGAGAGCCCGGTCTCCTGCGACGAGGGGAGCAGCGCTCCCAACGGAGAGCCCGGTCTCCTGCAACGAGGGGAGCAGCGCTCCCTACGGAGAGCCCGGTCTCCTGCAGCGAGGAGAGCAGCGCTCCCGACGGTGAGCCCGGTCCTCGTGCGCCGTTCCGCAGCTTCGGATTGCTTGAGAGGAAGCGTGCGGAAGCGTCCTCTCCTGGAGCAGTCGGACATCCGGGATTCTGCCGGGATCCGACATTCGCACGCAGCCTCCATCCATCTGGCCGAGGAAGGCACCAGACGCAGCTGAGCATCGGGGAGCGATCAGGTACAGTCCTTTGTCCCTGATACGGCCAGAGGGAGGGCTGGGTTTCAGGGATAGCCTCTCCGGATCTCCAGTCCTTTCAGTCCTGGGCCGTAGGTCCCTGGTTCCAGCAGGGCACTAGAGCTGTTGCTGGCCCTGAGTCCTGGTGGAGTGGAGGACCCGCCGCGGGTCTCCGTGAGCCGCCGATCAGGGGAAGGTTTGAGGACTGCTCTGCATCTTCTCCTGGCAGCCATAGAGGAAGGCTGCTCCTTCGGGCTTGAGATCTCGATACCGCCCTGGCGCTGCTTCCCTTCAACTATGAGCTGCCTCTCCTTCCGGCCCTCTGTCAGTCCCTTGCCCACTGGGGTGCCCCCCCTGGATGTACGGTTTTTACCGCTGATCCTGGCAGCTTTAACAAGATGGCTGCCGTGACGGACGCACCGCGAGAAGCTCCTGAGGGTTGGGATCATTTTTTTATGTAAGTCCTGATTCTCCTCCTTCCCTCTTGGTGCACCCCCCCCCCACCCACTACTGACCGCCCTTGAACCTCCTGACTCGGTCCGGGTCTTTTGGGGGTTGTTGACACCTTTGAGCCCTGCATGTGAGAACTGAGTATTGATTGACGTCCAGGTCCCCCTGGGCCTCGCCCGTCCCCGCAGTTGGACTGCCTTTGCACTGATGCAGCCGTGAGCATTTTTCAGCGTCTTTGGTCCCACCGGATGAGACTGACGCTGGACCTGGTCTCCGCTCTCCCAGAGCCTTGCCTGCCCCCGCAGTCGGGCTGTCTTTGCACTGAGGCAGCTGAGGGCATCTTCTTCAGTGTCTTTGGTCCCGCCGGGTGAGTCAGACTGGTCTAAGTCTCCGCTCTTGCCCGACCTCTGAGGAGTTGTTTTTGCCCTGCGTCCCAGATCCCTCTGCCGGGCCACGGGCGTTCTGCCCGCCCTGATCAGTCCGGGTCTAAGACAGGACCGGACTCCCTCCTCCCGGAGTCTCATCTCTGGCTCCCACGGTTAAGGAATCTTCTCCCCTGACTCTGACCCGCGAGGAGCCACCTAACTACACCGTCCCTTGAGGCCCCCAACCTGGGTTGGTCTACTAGAGCCCCTTCTCTGGCCCAGCCTTGGAGGTGCCCCCATCTCCGGCTTTCACCTATGAGGAGCTGCCCGTCAACCATCTTTGCCGACGCTGATGACCCCTAACCAGGGCTAGTCCTCCTGTTGTCCTCGTCCTCCTGATGTCGCCCCCCACAGGATACACCTCCTCTCCCTTTTCCCCCTTCCTCAAACCCCATGGGCCCAACTCCTTCTCCATTTCTCCCCCTAATCACCTCTCCCCCTCTGCGCTGAAAAACTTCAAACGCAAACTTTCCAGGCAACATCCGGAGCTTCTTCTTGTGGACACCTATTTCACTGCTCATAATGGCCCGAAAAAGACTGATCTCATCTTCTTCACTAGACGCCCGACTAAATGGAACACCCTCCTCACTACTCACCTCCACCCCTTTAAGACTACTAATATCCCTTACGGTTGCAAACTCTCTATCTCCAGTTCTCCGGCTTTCCAGGGAAATGTCATCATCTCCATCTTCAGAAATGGAACCATCATGATTCAAGCTAATAACTCCAACCTCCGTGCCTTTGAATCCTTATTCCCCGCCCTTAAGTCCACACTCCCTACCCCCCAATCCACCCCCAGCCCAGTGACACCCCTCCCCACCCCCATTATTCCCCCTACCATCACCCCCTGCCCCCCCCCGGCTCCCAGTGCCGACAACCCCATCCTGTCTGTCCCATCCATCCCCATTTTCCCCTCTCACCTTAATCATGCCTCTTACTCCCGCAACCTCAATACCCCCAGTCACTATGCCCTCTCTGTCTCCTCCTCCTCTACTCCCTGATCCTCCCCCACATCACCCCTCCTCTCCCCGAACCCCCCTTCGACTCCCCCCCTCCATCGCCCCTCATTCCCCCCCTCTCCCCCAGATCTCCTCTAGACCCAACTTGTTGACCTGTAGTGACTTTCTTACCAAGCCTGCCCCCCCTTTCTCCCCTAACCCGTACTCTGACTCTAACCCCTCCCACCTCTCGACAGCCTCCCTTAACCTTCTGCCCAATGATCCTATATCCCATCGCAATCAATCCCCCCAGCCCCTTCCTAAGAAGAATTTTTCCTCCCACTCCTTCACCCCTAATTTCTCTCCCTCCACTAATATTAATTCACGGCTCTCCAACCTTGAATCCCAACTAAAACTCATCATTCAAGGCATTAACAAACTAGCGAGAAGCCTCGACTCACTGTTTCCCCCAGTGCCGACCCAGACACTCACGCTTCTGTCGGCCAACAACTCTTCCCAGAGCATCCACTGGCCCTCTATACCCCTTCCTCGTAACACCCCGAGACCTAGAAGAACCAGCCCTCCTCTATCCCATAAGGAAGCCACTATCCTTGCTCTCTCCTATAACCCCCCCTCCCCACCCCCCCTCCCCCTCTAACATACCAGTCATCACCGGTTTCAGGAGACAACGTATACAACCTCCCTCTCCCAGACCCCCTGCCCAACTTGTTAATATCCCCCCTCTCCCTTCCAATCCTGAGCCTAAAATCCATCCTCGCACCAACTGCATGCTCATAAACTGTAGATCAGCAGTCAAACACGCTACGGATCCCGCTGACGCTATCCTCAGTCATAACATTGACATTGCCTTCATCACAGAGACCTGGCTAACCGAACTCTCTCAACCAATCTTGGACACCCTGGTCCCTCCCGGCTACTCTATCTACAACAAAGAGAGAAAGAACCGACGGGGGGGAGGTAGTGCCATCATCCACAAAAATACCATAGAAATTGATTTCAAAGAAGCTCTCATTTTCAATTCCTGTGAACACTTGAACGCCTCCTTGAAGACCAGCGCCAACTCTAAGGTGTCCTTTCACCTTCTCTACCACCCCCCGGGAAATGCCCAACCTTTTGCTGATCACCTAGCTGACCTAATAACTCACTGCTCCCTTTCTGACCCCAACTTCATCATCTTGGGCGATCTCAACCTTCGCTGGAATGATGAGAACAATGCACTCATTCAATCCCTTCATGACCTCTTTCACAGCAACAACCTTTCTCAACACTGCAAGGGCCAAACCCACAGCAAAGGTGCTATACTAGATGCGATCATAGCACATAAAGAGTCCCTCAAGGTCGTTGACATCCTTCCTGTCGACTGGTCAGATCATCATATCATCCTTTTCCATCTCAACTTTATCCCCCAATCCACTCCCCATCCCCAAAAATCCTTTAGTTGGAAAAGAAATGTCAGCCAAATCCCCTTATCTACCTTTGAAGAAAAAATCACCTCTCTTCTTCCCCCCCCTCGACCATCCTCTCCACGACGGACTTAACCACCCACTACAACTCAACTATAACTACCATATTGGATCAGCTTGCCCCTTTAAAACTGAAAAAACTGCGAAACATCCCATCTAGAGCTTGGTTCAACAACGACCTCAACTCTGAGAGAAGACAACTCAGAGCCATGGAAAGACTTTGGAGATCTGACCCCTCCTCCACCCACTTAGATCAGCTCAGAAGTGCACGGAGAAGGTACAAAAAACACATATATAATGAAAAAAGATCCTTCTTCCAGAATACCCTTGACAGAGCCAAAAACCGCCCGAAAGAGCTCTTTAACATCATTAAACAACAAACGACCAAACCCACTCCCAACCCCTTACCCACCACTGAGGCCACCTGCGTTAACTTTGCCAACTTCTTCAACGATAAAATCACTGAGATTGAACGTTCTTTAGCAAGGGACTCTCCCCCCAACATTGTGCCCCCCCTCCCATCCACTGTCAATCTTACCACCACTCTATACCTCTCCGACAACTCTTCCCCCTAACCGAAATCACTCTCCCCACCCAGATGCTTCGGCCGGCCCCTGCCAACTGGAGTTCTTTCCAACCCCTCCTGGTATCGGACATCCCAAACTCATGTCCTCCTCCAAAACCTCCTCCCACTTAGCTGACCCCCTCCCTTCCTCCTTGGCAAAAAAACTCCACCAGTCCCTCTCCCCTACTTGGACAATGATCATCAATAGCTCCCTTCAGACTGACGTGTTCCCTGACTGCCTAAAACTAGGCCAAATCACGCCAATTTTGAAGAAACCAGGAGCAGACCCGAACAACCTCCACAACTACAGACCTGTCCCCAACCTTCCCTTCCTGGCCAAAATTCTCGAAAAATGTGCTCTCCAACAATTAACCCAACATATTGACTCCAACAGCCTCCTAAACCCTCTTCAATCTGGATTCAGGAAAGGCTGCAGCACTGAATCCGCCATCCTCAACATTGTAGATGACCTCCTCATCTCTCTTGACTCTGACAGACCCTGCCTACTCATTCTCCTTGACCTTACAGCAGCCTTTGACACTGTCGACCATAAACTCCTTCTCGACTCCCTCCAAAAGAGATTAGGCATTGAAGGCACTGTCCTCCGCTGGTTTTCCTCCTTCCTACAAAACCGTACACAACTAGTAAAACTTCTAAACTCGACCTCGCCCACCTCCCCCATCACCAGAGGAGTCCCCCAGGGTTCTGTCCTCTCTCCAACCCTCTTCAACATCTACATGGACCCTCTTACCACTATCCTCACCCGAGCTCATATCCCCTTCCACCTCTATGCTGATGACACGCAACTCTATATTGAACTATCTTCCTTAGATGACATCCACCACCTGAACAATACCCTTAAAGAAGCCCTTTGCTGGCTCTCACATAACCACCTCAAACTCAATCATGACAAGACGGAAATACTCCTCCTCTCGAAATCTAACCAGCTTCCTCAACTGCAAGAATGGCTAAAATCTATTGACGCCCTCAAATGTACTCTCTCCCCATCTACCACGGTCAAATCCCTGGGAATCTCTCTGGACTCCAACCTGACCTTGCAGGACCATATTAAGTCAAACGCTAATAATGCCTTCCGCAGCCTTAAACTTCTTCACAAAATCAAATCCTTCATACCCCACGATGACCTCAAACAGGCCACTCAAGCACTGGCACTCTCAAGACTAGACTATGGGATCTCTATCCTCACTGGCACGGCCAAATCCCGACTCGCCCCTATGAGGTCCACTCTTCATGCAGCAGCTAGACTAGTGTCAGGAACTAATAAATTTGACCACATCTCCCCAGCCCTGAAGAACCTGAAATGGCTCTCGATTGAGGCCCGCTGCCTGTTCCGCACTGCCTGCCTGACACACAAAGCCCTTCACACTGGGAAACCTGAATACCTCGCTAACAAGCTAGTGAAAGCTGGTCAAACTAGATCTCTGAGAAGCACAAGCTCTCTCCTCCTCCTCCTTCCGAAACCCAACAAGCAAAAAACTCGATCATGCTCCTTCTCTAACAACGCTCTGAGAATATGGAACTCCTTACCCATCCACATCAGATCTAACACCTCCCACCTGACCTTTAAGAAACTACTGAAAGAATTCCTCCTAAACCACCCCTCTCATTAATAAGGGTCTCTCCCTCTCCACCCCACCTTCCCCGAACTGCCACCCTTCTATTCTTGAGAACCCACTTGCACCACCATTGTACAAAATGACTCTTGACTTGTGTGTCTCTTATGTTTATTCTTATGTTTATTTCCTGTTCTGCTGTAAAGCGCTCTGTTACCCTCTCGGTCTTTAGCTAGCGTTATAGAAAACTCTTATAAATAAGAATAAATAAAAATAAAATAAAAAAATATATGAATATGAATTATTAAATTTAATCATTGTAAATGTTTACTGATAAACAAGCTCTTGCGATGATCTTTTTATTGGTTGCTGAAAAGGCTTTTGAACTTGGGTTAATCTCAGGTTTTGCTTAATACTTGTAATGGAAAAAATATCAAGGGATTAACAGTAATAAATATTTACATTTGACAAAATCAACAACATGATTATATACTAAAAATGTAATTCAGATAAATTAGGTGATAAGAAGGAAATATCCAGGATCTCTAATTGTATTGCTTGGGAATTATGAAAACAAACCCTGCTCGACTATAGATAACAACTTTCAAAAAGATTTAGTCGAAACATTGGATATTCCTACCCAAAATATAGGAAAGTTTAAATCTAATGGAAGATGTAAGAAATTAAAATTAAAATAAAAGACAGAGTTGTTAGTGATCTGTCCGGTAAACATACCTTTAATAATGATAAGAAAAAATATTTTGCAATAATTTCATCTGGGAGTTTCAAACTTGTAGTGAATATGAAAATAAGGAAGATACTCATCAGAGACCACCTTGTTTTATTTTGGTTTGGAATACAAAATTAAGAGAGGGATGGCATAATGCAGAAAAACTGCTTATTAAAAATAAAAAGGATTATTTGGTCCACCATTCAAGCAAATCAGCGCACAAAAAGTATGTGAAAACCATTTGAGGTAATTAAGGATAAAGATCTAAGGGAAATATTAGAAAATATAACAATTTTGTAATGAAATAAGACTGAGCTTGGAAAAATACAAACAATGAGCCAGAAAATCACAAATGAAAAACCAATAGAGCTGCTACTACAATGAATTAAAAGGAGTAAATCTAAATAAAGTATCCAAAAAGCATTTAAATTAGGAAAACCTGCACGGGATTCTGTGAGAAACTGGTTTATTAGTTAGGGTGGATAGGCGTCTACCACAAGTAATAAAGTCACTATTTTTTTCAGGCCAATAATAGCTTTCAATGTTTTAAACCTGAGCTCAGCTCCTGAAATCTGTGGTACAGAACAGACAGGCTTAACTTAGAGAAAATGCATAAAGCATTTCAAACTGCCAAAACACTCCAGTTCATAAATATAGAGTAAAATGAAATAAGCAAGATGAGAAAGCCATGCAATTCCAATAAGAGGAAACAGAAATGTGTTTATGATTTATTAGAAAACAACGGCAACAAGAGCAAAGGACCAATTGTGGTCTATAGTCAATGGTAGACTGGTAGGATCTGACATCAACTGCAATGGAGCATTTGTCAGATACAACAAGTAGATTGACCTTGCTAAGGCCTGATATAGGAGAATTTGAATCTTAAAAGGCACTTATTTATTTTTCTAAAGTGACAAGTACAAGTTTAGACTCTATTTTTGCTATTGCCATAAAAGCAGATAACCAAACAACAAAAAAACAACAAATCATTAAAACATGAAAATCCATAAAACATAGCAGACAAGGAATTAAGATAGCACAAAGGTATATAACCTAGCAGCATGTAAATGAGGCATCACACTAAAAAAACAGCAGACCTCCAAAACATAATTCCATACAGTGATATCAGCTGATAGTCTCCTTAAAAATACAGCATAACATTTGTGGGGTCTTAAAAACAGAAGGGTACAACATTAACTCACCTGGGCCTTGGAGACTATGTGCTAAGGATAGGCTGGACAATCACTTTATGTCTATGTCTCCACATATTTAGAAGAAAAATGGAGACTTCAAACACTATTGGTTGAGCAGTGTCTGCCTTAAATAACCTAGTGGCAATTTTATAATTCCTAATACCCAAATTGCGGTATACTGGCACAATCCACTTCTTCAGGTATGTACTATATTATGGACAAAAATACAGGAAATGGTCCACAATTTCCCTGGCCGTAGGGCAGAAAGACAAGTCGGGTCGTGTTCGGCATCAACAAGGGGACGGTGCCACTTTGCGGTAAACAATAGAGTGGCAGGTTCCCCATGCAGAACTTAAAATATAGAGATCTGGCAGCCAGGGGCTCCATTGCATCCATATATTCTTCCAGGCCATGGTTATCTTTGTATTCCAGAAGGTCAAGGTTAAGGTGCCTACTCCCTAAGACCTGTGTAATTTACCATCTACATGCCTCCAATACAGCTCCTTGAGCATGGACTTGGAACCCCCACATTACATTCTAGGGTGTACTCACAGATCACCACACCCAATTTCTTCAAGGGAGCACCTAATGAACCTCAGCCACGGAAACTTGGTGGCCCTGTGACGTTTTAAAATGTCTTCCAAACCCACCCAAAAGAGTAATAAATCTGGTGAGGGCCACGTTCCCCTCCAGTACAATATGGGTCTAAGTCTGACTGGGGACAACAGGACAAATGCCAAGACCCATCTAAGTGGCACTAGTGGGGTGCTAGAAGGGAGGTTAATAAGAAGTCAAAGAAAATGGTTTCCAACACTTCTAAATCATTCTTAATATTGTGCCCCCAGAGTTCCCCGCCATACATGGACCCCCCTTTAGCGTGGAGATTATAGATTTGCAAGGCAAGATTTATCGGGTGGAAACTAGATCCCTTCAGAACTCTCAGAATACCACCAATAAAGTGTTCCAATCGGAGTTTGCTCTTATGGATCTGAGACATCCATCCAAAATGCTCATTAAGAGTAAGCCCCAGGTATTAAGGTACAATCCCTCTCTAAAAAGAAGCCATTCAACACTGGGTTGGATTGTGCCACCTGGCAGGCGTTCAAAACCATGTATATGGTTTTATTGGGGTTGATCTCCAGCCCTCTCTGACCGCAGAAGGCTCCAAACTGGTCCAACAGGTTTTGAATGCCCATTGGGGATTTTGAGACCAGTAGCCGCAGCGCATCATGGTTACACAGCTCTAGGTTAGCTACCAGGTCATTAATATATAACAGAAACAGGGTAGGGGCCAGGACACACCCCTTCCTCACTCCCTGGGACACTGGAATGGGGTCTGTCGACTCCCCAGCAGGCCCATATCTGACCTGTGTGTAGTTGCCTATGTGAAGCCTCCTAAACACATCAATCAAATATTTTCGAGCCCCCGATTTGCTAAAACTGCCCACAGCCCCTCCTTGGGAACTACATAAAAGCCTGACTGTCGGTCAACAAAAATAACATACAGATTCCACCCCCCCCCACGTAACTAACTTCCAGTAAATCGGTTGCAATTGGAGCACTTGATCGATAGTGCTTATGCCAACTCTAAATCCCTCTTGAAGATGGGTCAGCACTTCTACATTCTCAACCCAGGATTGGAGTCTACTCAGCAGGATGTGACTAAAAAGCTGCTGTGAGCTGTCAAAGAGGCTAATTGGATGATAGTTAGACAGGACTGACCTATGGGCCTTCTTACAGATAGGGACAATTTCATCCCCTGCCTAAGTCTGCGACATGGCTGACCCGATCAAGATGTTATTGAGGAGGAGGGCAAAGTAAGGGCACCAAATCTCCTTTTCAGCTGTAAATAAATCCCCAGGCACCTTGTCAAGCCCTGGTGCTTTCCCTGGTGTAACCCAGTCAAGTGAAGCAACAACTTACCTCTCAGTAATGGGTCTAGCAGCACAATCTGACTGGTAGGAAGGGGCAACTACAGGCAGGGCACAAACGGAAAAACACTCATGTACCCGCTCTCTAGAGGGACCCAAGCCTCCATCATGCATAACCAAGGTCTCCCTACCCTCAGATAGGCACCCTCAGGCCCTGAGCTACCCTCAGGCTCCCTACTAGCTAGACTCAATATAGAGACAGCAGTTGGCAATAAGGCCAGTTCACCTATCCCCACTTCTTGGGCATACAAACCTGTTAGACTTGGCATCCTTGGCGTGGTCTCCCCTAACGTTTTGCTTCTGTTTCCCAGATTGTTGATGTGTGCTGGACTCTGTTTTTGCTGTTTTTGATACTCTGGGGACTTTAACGCTGCTAGCCACTGCTAATGTGCAAGTGGTCCTATGTAAATGTATGTGTAATTGGCTTATCATGATTGACATATTTGATTTACTAGTAAGTCCCTAGTACAGTGCACTACAGGTGCCCAGGGCTGGTAAATCAAATGCTACTAGTGGGCCTACAGTACTGCTTGTGCCAACCACATGAATAGCCCTGTAAGCTGCAACTGCATATGACCCGATAAAGACTCGCAATTCTTTAATAACAGTCTGAGCGTCAGCTGAGCGTTGTGGCCACACCCATACAAATCTGGAGCATGAATCAACAGCGGCTAAAATATATTTGTATACACTACCAGGTGTTAGGGGACCACAGTGGTCCAAGTGCACACATTGTAATGGTTTGTTTGAAATTAAGAGGGGTGTGTGCGGCGGTCGCTTGGCAATGGAAACTTTAATTTGTTGACAGATGTCCCTGTAAACATAGCTCAGACCCCACTGCAGTGTCTGTGGGTGTAGTTTCAAACTGCCAATTCGACTTGGCAAGTGTACGCACTTGCCATGCCTAAGCCTTCCCTTTTCATAGATGTAAGGCACCCCTGAGGTAGGCCCTAGGTAGCCTGAAGGGCAGGGTGCAGTGTATGTTTAAGGTAGGACATATACTAATGTGTTTTATTTTATATGTCCTAACAGTGAAATACTGCCAAATAAGTTTTTCACTGTACAAGGCCTATCTCTCTCATAGGTTAACATGGGGCCTTCCTTTAAATATTATCAAAGCGCAGATTCCCTTTGGAAGCAGATAGAAATATGGAGTTTAGGGTCTCTGAACTAACAATTTAAAAGTACATCTTTTTTTAAAAGGTTGTTTTTAGATTGTGTGTTTCAAAATGCCACTTTTAGAAAGTAGGCATTTTCTTGCTTAAACCATTCTGTGTTTGACAGTTGGGCTGTTTGCACCTCTTCTCTAGACAGTGGCACAAAGGGAGCTGGTGTGTAGCCTGTATATCCTGATGAGCCATCTGGACTGGAGAGGAAAGGATGAGTGGTCACTTATACCTGAATGGGCTGTGCCTGCCCTCACAGAATGAGGTCGCCAGCCCCCTGGTGTGTGTCTGGGGCCATGGCCTGGGCGAGGCAGGATCTTGTGAACAACAGCGACTTTCCTTTGAAGTAGGCCTTCTTCAAAGGCAGAAAGGGGTATAAGTATTGGACCCACAACCCCTGAAAATTAGCTCACTTCTGGAGTCAAGAGGAGCCTCTGCCAAAGAGAAAAGCTGAGGAGAAGTGCTCTCCCTGCCTGTGACTGTGCTTTGTTGGGCTATCCTACAGCTGCTGCTTCTGCCTGTGAAAGGGGACAAAGACTAGGCTTTGTTGTGCATTCCTTCTTGAGAAGAATCTCCAAGGACTTTCACTGAGCTAGCCTCCTGTTGTTGAAGTCTCAGGGCCATCAAAGACTTCCCCTTCTTGCACCTGGACTCTCTGCTGAGACTCATGCCCTGTCAAGCGGTGCCCTATCCAGTCCCAGGGCTCTTGAAAGGTAAAGTTGACAGAGAAGAACTTAGGGCCGTATTTATACTCTGGTTGCGCCGAATTTGCGTCGTTTTTTTCGACGCAAATTCGACGCTAAACTAACGCCAACTAACGCCATATTTATACTATGGCGTTAGACGCTTCGGGCGCCAAAGTGCCCGGAGTGAGCGTCATTTTTTAGCGTGAACCCTTTCCTTGCGTTAATGAGATGCAAGGGAGGCGTTCCCGTCTAAAAAAATGACTCCCAGCCCTTTACGTGGTATTTATACTCCCGGGCAAAAATGACGCCCGGGAGTGGGCGTGGCCAAAAACGGCGCATTTGCGCCGCTTTTTAACGCCTGGGTCAGGGATGGCGTTAAGGGACAAGTGGGCTCAAAATGAGCCCACAGTGCCCTCCCCTGCCCCCAGGGACCCCCCTGCCACCCCTGCCCACCCCAGGAGGACACCCAAGGATGGAGGGACCCATCCCAGTGAAGTACAGGTAAGTTCAGGTAAGTATAATTTTTGTTATTTTTCAATTTTTTTTTGTGGCATAGGGGGGCCTTATTTGTGCCCCCCTACATGCCACTATGCCCAATGACCATGCCCAGGGGACATAAGTCCCCTGGGCATGGCCATTGGGCAAGGGGGCATGACTCCTATCTTTACAATGATAGGAGTCATGTTGATGGGGGATGGGCGTCGAAAAAAAATGGCGCAAGTCAAGTTACGACGATTTTTTCGACGTAACCTGACTTACCCCATTTTAAGACGCCCATGCGCCATTTTCCCCCTACGCCGGCGCTGCCTGGTGTACGTGGTTTTTCTCGCGCACACCAGGCAGCGCCGGTCTGCTTGCGCCGGCTAACGCCATTCAATAAATACGGCGCCCGCATGGCGCTTCAGAATGGCGTTAGCCGGCGCAAAACTTTTTGACGCTAAACTGCGTTAGCGCAGTTTAGCGTCAAAAAGTATAAATATGGGCCTTAAAATTTATGCACAGAATGCTGTGCGGAGAAATGTTCTACGCACCTTCCTCAACGCGGCTGATAAATGATGCACCGCCGGTGCTGAGGTTGCATCATGGCTGGGAGATCGACGCATCGCAACTGAAGAAACGACGCGCAGCACCTGCTTACAGAGGCTGGTAATGACGAAAGCCCCATGCACCGCGGTTTTCTGAAACTGTGCGATTGGATTTTCCATGCATCGTCCCTGGGTGTCCAAGTCAACCCGACTATGCGCAGATCTCAGGTGCCCCACCTGGAAATCAACGCATCGCTCTTTTGTGAGGGAGAAAAATTACTTATCGCTGACCTGACTGGAGAAGGAAACAACGCACGGCCTCACTGGCGAGTAAGTAATCAATGCATTGCTGACTTGTCCGACGCATGCTTGCCTGTGCGGCTTTATTTTTTACGCTAACCAGGTACTTTGTGTAACAACAGCATTCTCACTGTTTTCTAAGGATTAAGGCCCTCATTATGAGATTGGTTGTAAATCCCACTTACTGCCATGCTGACTGCCACCAACTTACCACCGCCACGGCGGATATCGGTTCACCATATCATGACACACACACCAATCCGTCAGTATTCAGCCACAGACACTTATCCGCCACATCAAAGGTCAGTGATAAACTGGCGGAATCAAAACACATACCGTTACGCCAACAGAACTATGTCCATCACAATGTGACCCACGAATCACCACAGCGGACATTCAATGGCGGTAAACCATGTGACCCACAAATCAGCCAAGTTCGCAGCAGAGGCGTTACACGCCCCATGCAAAGACAGCTGTTTACAAACCATCGAATGGCTGACTGAAGTCTCGCATTCACTAGCGCTAAGAAAGACTTCTGTCAATAGAGACAAAATGATTTTCTTTGGCACCTGCCAACGGTGGTAGAATAACAGTTCTAGTACCGTATATCCCTAGTACAGGGACTGGTGCTCGATAAGAAGGGCCAAATTCCTTTTTCACTGCAACTTTTTCACGTACAAGATACCCAGCTCTGGGAATCCGGTCGGTAGATGTTACAGGCACATCCTTAATTCCTGTGGAGGCGGCACTTTTGCAAGAATTATCATCACGGAACTGTTGCAATTCCTGTAAGACAGTGACACGTTCATTTATGTCAAAAGGTGTTTCTGCTGCCTCCACGCCAGGACCATCAAGATCCGGAACATACATTTGAGGTCTGAACAGGCACTCATATGAAGTACGACCCCCCAGGGACCTTCTAGGCAGATTATTTAGTGCTCTCTGGACTCCATATAGGTGGTTAAGCCAACTACAACCCGTACCTAAGACTCTGGCTGTTAAGGATTGCTATAAATCGCGTTTTTTATCACTCCACATCACTATTTTCCTTGGGATGAAATGGAGACGAGTACTGGAGTTGGACCCCCAATGAAGCCATGGCGTCCCTGAATGCCCTTGAGGCGAAAGCAGGGCCCTGGTCCGAATGGAAAGCTGCAACTGCATATGACCCGATAAAGACTCGCAAATCTTTAATAACAGTCTGAGCGTCAGCTGAGCGTTGTGGCCACACCCATACAAATCTGGAGCATGAATCAACAGCGGCTAAAATATATTTGTATACACTACCAGGTGTTAGGGGACCACAGTGGTCCAAGTACACACATTGTAATGGTTTGTTTGAAATTAAGAGGGGTGTCTGCGGCGGGCGCTTGGCAATGGAAACTTTAATTTGTTGACAGATGTCACAGCAAAGGACATACTGCTTAGTCTCTTTGTTGAGACCTGGCCACTAATAATGGGCCTGCAAAATCGAAATTGTAGCCACCACACCTTTAATCAATTGTGATCTTATGTCTTTGTTGGGGATGTCTCGTAAACCTACGCCTGGTATCTTAACCTCAGTGTTCAGCATACCTCCCATACGATAGTGATATTTGTTAGGAAATCCTTTAGGATAGGGCGTACCATCAGCCGTAGCTGTTACGGCAGCCCAAATGTCTGCATCCGGTTTTGAACTCAAACGAGTCACTGCAGCTACAGCGGCCACAGCCACTGCTGACTTTGCGGCTTCATCAGCCAGTGTATTTCCAGCAACGTGTATTTCAACGCGCTGGTGTCCAAGTGTGTCTCTCTCACCTTCATGAAACATCACATAAGTGAAACCGATGGCCCCAGCTATTACTCTGATGACCAAATGTGTTTTGTTGTCCCCCGTTTGTAAGTGTTGTGCTGCAAGCATATCTGTCTGCAACTCTCGAAGTATACGTGTATATTCAATTGTCCAGAATTTACTGGAAAAATCGGGACTTGTAAGGTCATATAAAGGTTTTATGCGTGTAGCATAATCTGGGATGTAGTTTCTGCCAAAATTTAGGAAACCCAATAGTGATTGGAGTTTTTTATTCGTATTTGGTGGTTGTAACTGTGCGCATTTCTCTAAGAATTGTGGCACTAGGCTCTTACCTTCACTTGACAGCTCATATCCTAAGAACAGGATGCTGAGGAAAACTATTTTAGTTTTTCTAAAGTTACATTTGTATCCAAATTCAGCAAACCCTACAACAATGCTGACTACCCGTCTTAAATGTTGTAGTAATTCATCATCTATGAGATAGATATCATCTACGTAGGACAATGCTTCAGGGTCAATCTCGAGCAAAATAGCAGTGACACGAGCCGTGAACAGTCCTGTGCTGTTCTTATACCCCTGTGGTAAATGACAGAATTTTTTATGGGAGCCTAGTGCACTAAAACTTGTTAAGTCTCTACTCTCAGGCACTATATTCTGGCAGAAAAACCCATTGGAAATGTCTAGTGTTGTTTTGTATTTTTTACTCACTATATTGTTCATTAGTGCTGTGCTATGCGAGTTTTGGATGGCATAGGTGCGTGTATGACTGTTTAAATGTCTTTAGTCTAAGACTATTCTGTATGAATGGTCTGGTTTAGATACAGGGAATAATGGGTTATTCATTGGCGAGACACAGGGTTCAATCACACCCTGGTACTCTAATTGTGTGAGTATTTCTCTCACCGGTGCTTTTGCTTCATGTTTCATAGGATACTGCGGTTGTGGCTGAGGTTCACTTTTAATTGGAATTACATGGTAGGGGGATTCCTTATCCCATCCCACGTGATTTCTGCATAATGCAGGTGCTTGTGCCAAAGCCCATTCAATAGAATAGGATTCAGCGAGTTCCTCTGGAACAAGGGGTGAGAAGGTAGGCTTAATGACTTCTTCTCCATATGGGCAGGTACCGACAAAGTCAGGTGGCCAACAAGAAATAATATACTTTTACTATGCAATCCCAAAAGATTGCATCTATTGTGCGTTCAATGTCTCCTTCTAACTGTAACATTACTTTGTACACCCTATCAGGCGTGGAGACACGCATGTCCGCAGTTTCTACTTGTATAAAGTCATCAGTTGCTTTCACCTCCAGATGCTCTAGAACAGTAGTTCCCAACCTTTTGATTTCTGTGGACCCCTACTTTAACATTAATGGAAACCAGGGACCCCCAATGAATCATCATGGGAATCCGGGGACCCCCGCCTGAGTCATTACTGGAAGCTGGGGACCTAATTTGTCAATATTTGTTAATATTTTTTAATTTTCTAGGCTCTCGCGGACCCCCTGAGAAGGCTTCGCGGACCCCCAGGGGTCCTCGGACCACAGGTTGGTAACCACTGCTCTAGAAGATTCCGGTGAATTATTGTGACCTCTGCCGCGCTGTCTAGCAAGGCTAGAGCCCAATTCTTGTTCTTCAAGAGGACACTATTCCTGTGTGGCATGTCGGACTGCGACTGCTGCCAACTTTTTCTTTTTAAATTGTTGTTTTTGTGGGGCAGGTTTCTCTTCTCTGTTCTTCGCTCTGATCACCCATCTCTCTCAGTTCTTTTTTCCGATGAGTCCTGAAAGGAACGAGATTGGCGTGTATCAGTATATTGATATGTATCAGGCATTTTCATATTATCTCTATTTCTGAGATTATACCTATTCTGTGGGGTCTCCATACGCGGAGATTCTCCCCTCTCTTTCTTAAGAGTTTGTTGCTTTTTATCCCAGCGTTTCTTATTACCCTCAGGTGCCTGTTTTGTAGTATCTTTGTTCAATTTACCCTGAAATTGTAGTTTTTTTGGTCTGGCCCCTAAGCTATCTCGACCAATACTTGAATAGGTCTCTGCTATTATTTTAGGCAGCTCTCATTCCTGATCCTGCTGTGGAACATCACGAAGCCGCATGCGCACTGCAAGTGCGACCGCTTCCCCTTTAAGGTTACTTAAAATGATTGAAGATACTGTGGCAAAATTGCCCATCAATTGCATCCCCAAATCTAGGGCCCGGGCATCCCCGTATTCATCTTGAATTTGTTTCAACATTTCTGGTAAGTTGGCAAGTGTCAGTGTACCATGTGCTGTTGTTTAGAGCGCGGCAAATACCGTGCCCCAAGTATTACAGTTTTCTACTGTAGGGACCATCCCATAAGTCAAGCACATTGTTAATATTCTATGTTTATCCTGAGGTCCCGTATGGGGAAATACTGCCTCCAGCGTATACATTTTCTTTGCTAGCCAAAACGGAGTTTCCTCTCGTTTGGCAGGTACTTTACCCATAATAGAATGTACCGTTGCAGGAATTATACCTGGTGTTGCAGCATGTGGATGTGCTGGAGCAGCAGGTGCTAGGTTTGTGTTTAGTGTTTGCATCACAAATTGTACTAGTCATCTATTTATATCGCTATTAATTCAATATATAAGCAACGAACCTCAGCTATTGATAAGTTTGCAACCGCAGGATGTGGTGTATAGGTGGCCAATAAAGGCCAGGTAGGACCGTCATTACTTAGTGGACCTAACCTTACTGGTAATATTGTGTGGAGTAGGGCGCCAGTAAGCCAATTATAATGTTCTTGATAAGATAGAGGTATCTCTAAATATGATTATGCTCTGTATTGTCCAGGCGCATTCGCAGGTGTTTATTGGTGAAATGTATTTGTGTTCCCATCAACTGCTGGAATTGTGACCCAAGAGTAAAAGAGTTCTGTTCTATAAGCTGCATGGCCGTCCACCACAAATGTGACTGGACCCCACTGGGCCGTTAGGGCATTTGCTAATAAATGTGCTGTTAGAGGTTGTCTCATGTTAACTGCTATCTGTACCTGTTGGGGATTCGCCATGATAGTAAGAGTTTAGAGAAGGCACACCAAAATGGGATTTTCCTTTTAAGGTTCAAGCTTGAACAACCTCCAGCTGTAGTAGGATCACCTACACAGCTGTGGTGGAAATCCTCAGCACCACGGACGTCTCCGCATACGGCATTGAGCTATCATTATGTATAATGAGACAGAGATACTCCGGAGGACCCGAAAATTAGAGTCTAACCCAACGTTGACAGTGCCATGTCGCGTATGCTCTCATTATTCTAATGAGACTACTGGATTTTGAGCAGCAAGATCGTCCACGGTGTGGGAGACTGAGTCTAACCCACGGAGGGTGACACCCGTCGCTCTAAATCCGGGTTTTGCCCCGGCTAACTAGCAGTGCCTCATCTCTACCAGAAGATAAAGTTGATTGGGCAGCTGAGCGTATGACAGATTAGGCTTCTCAGGGAAGTCGTGGTCACTCAGGTCACATCCGGTTCTCTCATTCACAATACAGTCTCATATACAAATGGTAGACAGAAGCAGTATATGTTTCAATGATAGGTTTAATAAAACAATGGCATCTTAGATAGCAAAGCGTGAGCTGCAATAACCAGGACGATACAACATGACAATCTTAAAATGGTGATGAGAAGAGTGAAGCATAGGAATAACGCTATCATATTGTCAGTAGGATTGATGGACTATTTCCTATCTAAGTCATAATCTGAGCACAGCATGTTAAGCTCTAATTCTGCCTTTCAGGTTCCCCTGGGAGGACCTTAACCCTCATACCTGAGCAAAGGCCTGAAGTCTGCGTTAGCATCTGTAGCGAAGCATTCAGCACGTGTAATGGGACTAGGAAGTGTTTTTATAATAACACAGCTGATGTTCTAAGAAAATGTCCCTACGTAAGGATGTGTATTTTCTACGAATGTTGGAGACTAAACTTCTACCACTTTCACCGGCAAACTAAGGTGCATGGAGCTATTTCTAAAATGGCTACACAACAGTAGTATTTCCCACTTACTGCCACGCTGACTGCCACCAACTTACCACCACCACGGCGGATATCGATTAACCAATCCATCAGTATTCAGCCACAGGCACATATCCGCCACACCAAAGGTCAGTGATAAACTGGCAGAATCAAAACACATATCGTTACGCCAACAGAACTACGCCCATCACAATGTGACCCACAAATCACCACGGTGGACATTCAATAGCGGTAAACCATTGGCTGTACATAACGATGTGCTCAAAATGGACACCCACATACAAAACAACAAAACATTGGGCAATCCAAACAACACACACCTGACACCCATACACACACCACACCCACACATCCACACCACTATAAAACACACACCCACATTACTCACAACCCTTTACAAACAACAATTACTGCTAGGAGATTGACACCAAAATCACTGACACAACCAGAGCCACACAATATACACACCTATACACCACTCACACCCCAACACATTACCCAACGAACCCTCACCTACACACCTCACACAACACCCATGGCACCACAAAGACATCCCGCTTCACAGAGGAGGAGCTAAAGGGTCATGGTGGAGGAAATCATCAGGGTAGAGCCACAGCTATTTGGAGCACAGGTGCAGCAGATATCGATAGCTAGGAAGATAGAGCTAAGGCAGAGAATTGTGGACAGGGTCAGTGCCATAGGACAGCACCCAAGAACTAGGGATGACATCAGGAAGAGGTGGAATGACCTACGGGGGAAGGTACATTCCAATGCAGCAAGACAACAGCTCGCTGTACAGAGGACTGGGGTGGATCCCCACCACCTCCCCCACAATTAACAGCATGGGAGGAGCAAGTCCTGGCAATCCTGTATCCTGAGGGCCTGGCCAGAGTAGGAGGAGGACTGGACTCTGGTAAGTCAATTCTCTACCACTACTACCCTCCCTACCTGCATGCCCACACATACCCCCACCCTCACCCACATCACTCCACCACTTCCCACATACCCCACCATCACATCACACTCATCCTAATGCCAAGCCCTGCATGCTCTACCAATGCATGAACACCCCTCACAGCCCTGCATGGACACACATCACTAAGGCATGCACACAATAGAGAACAAACAATCCCACCATACACCATCATACACAAGTGATTGCTGCCAAGTCCAACCAAGGAGGGCAAGCCACAGATGCACAATATGTCAGACACAGAAACCATAACACATCCTTTACATCCCCACTGGTATCCCAGACAATGTTAGCGGAGAGGAGGTGCCAGCAATATCCCGTCCCCAACAGAAGAGGCCCACAGTGATGACAGCAACTCTGGTCTTCAGGATCTGGATGACCAACCCGGCCCATCAGGGACCTCTGGACAGCCGGTTACCAGGGCTCAGTCACACACCACCACAGAGCCTCCCTCATCAGGAAACACCACCACAGCACCCACCCAGCATACCCACATCTCTGGCCCCAGGACACTTCAATCAGCAGTGTGTTCACCTCTACAGGGACCCCAGGCCACACCTCACACCCAAGACAATCAGGGACCTGGGGTCAGTGGCAGTGGGCACAGGGTACAGGGGACAGAGGCCCAGGCCAACAGGGAAACTGGGAGGAGTGCTGTGCGCCAGGGGAAGGACAGGCCCATGGAACCGACTCTCCAGGAGGCACTTGCAGATATCCTCGGAGCCTATCAACATTCCCAGGACGCGATGTGCCAGATCCTGGACAATATGCAGGAGAACAAATAGCTGCAGGAGGGACAGTACCAGGGTATACGGAGGACTTTCAGGCCATCAACAACACCCTGCTCTCCATAGCAGGAGTGCTGGCAGACATGGCCAACATTATGAGGGAGGCAGTCTCACAACAGCGGGCCTCTGCCACTAGCCAGACATCTGAACAGCCTTCCCTCTCTGCTGCCGCTAGTGGCCAGGAGGCCCCACCATAGGACTCACAGGCCACCAGCACCCCTCCCCCTGCAGAAGGAGAACCACCCCACAAACGTTCCCTGTGATCCATACAGAAGCCAGAGACACTTGCCAAGACCCCCGCTAGGAAATGAGACTCTCCTGATTGTCACCCTTGAGTCCCACTCAGTCACCCTGTCCACCTTGAACTGCCATTGCTCCCCTTCCTATGTACCCTTGGACAATGCACCTGTGCTACAAACACCCTGGAACAATACCCTGGACTTTCCTCCATCATCACCCCATCCCCTTGCACTTGCTCCTCGATATTTTAGCAATTCAATAAATATCCTTGGAAAAAAAGTTTGGAGTATGTCATATCTTTCAATTATGTATTCATTGAAACAGGTACAAATATTGCAATCCAGCTGTACGGAAAATGAGCTTATATTATTGCATTCGCTGCCAGGCCTTTTCCCCCTCCTGTGCCAGGCCTTTTTTTGCCTATTTGGAATAGTTCTCGCTTAGGCCCTCATAACTTTTTGTCCACATAACCTACCCACGCCAAATTTGCATCCTTTTTTTCCAACATCCTAGGGATTCAAGAGGTACCCAGACTTTGTGGGTTCCCCTGAAGGAGGCCAAGAAATTAGCCAAAATACAGTGACAATTTTGTTTTTTTCAAACAAATGGGAAAAAGGGGCTGCAGAAAAAGGCTTGTGTTTTTTCCCCTGAAAATGGCATCAACAAAGGGTTTGCAGTGCTAAAATCACCAGCTTCACAGCTCTCAGGAACAGGCAGACTTAAATCAGAAAACCCAATTTCTCAACACAATTTTGGCATTTTACTGGGACATACCCCATTTTTACGATTTTTTGTGCTTTCAGCGCCCTTCCAGTCAGTGACAGAAATGGGCATGAAACCAATGCTGGATCCCAGAAACCTAAACATTTCTGAAAAGTAGACGAAATTCTGAATTCAGCAAGGGGTAGATCCTACAAGGGTTTCCTAAAGAAAATAACTGAAATAAATATTGAAATTGAGGTGAAAAAAACAGCAATTTATCTCTACATTTTACTCTGTAACTTTTTCCTGCAATATCAGATTTTTTAAAGCAATATACTGTTATGTCTGCTGGACTCTTCTGGTTGTGGGGATATATAGAGCTTATAGGTTCTTCAAGAACCCTAGGTACCCAGAGCCAATAAATGAGCTGCACCCTGCAGTGGGTTTTCATTCTATACCGGGTATACAGCAATTCATTTGCTGAAATATAAAGAGTGAAAAATAGCTATCAAGAAAACCTTTGTATTTCCAAAATGGGCATAAGATAAGGTGTTGAGGAGCAGTGGTTATTTGCACATCTCTGAATTCCGTGGTGCCCATACTAGCATGTGAATTACAGGGCATTTCTCAAATAGATGTCTTTTTTACACACTCTCTTATATTTGGAAGGAAAAATTGTAGAGAAAGACAAGGGTCAATAACACTTGTTTTGCTATTCTATGTTCCCCCAAGTCTCCACTTGTGTGGGTAGGCCTAGCGCCCGCGATACGAAATGCCCCAAAACACAACGTGGACACATCCCATTTTTCTACAGAAAACAGAGGTGTTTTTTGCAAAGTGCCTACCTGTAGATTTTGGCCTCTAACTCAGCCGGCACCTAGGGAAACCTACCAAACCTGTGCATTTTTTAAAACAAGAGACATAGGGGAATCCAAGATGGGGTGACTTGTGGGGCTCTGACCAGGTTCTGTTACCAAGAATCCTTTGCAAACCTCACAATTTGGTTAAAAAAAGACTTTTCCTCACATTTCGGTGACAGAAAGTTCTGGAATCTGAGAGGAGCCACAAATTTCCTGCCACCCAGCGTTCCACCAAGTCTCCTGATAAAAATGATACCTCACTTGTGTGGGTAGGCCTAGTGCCCGCTACAGGGAATGCCCCAAAACACAGCGTGGACACATCCCATTTTTGTACAGAAAACAGAGGTGTTTTTTGCAAAGTGCCTTCCTGTAGATTTTGGCCTCTAGCTCAGCCGGCACCTAGGGAAACCTACCAAACCTGTGCATTTTTGAAAACTAGAGACCTAGGGGAATCCAAGATGGGGTGACTTGTGGGGCTCTCACCAGGTTCTGTTACCCAGAATCCTTTGCAAACCTCAAAATTTGGCTAAAAAATGACTTTTCCTCACATTTCGGTGACAGCAAGTTCTGGAATCTGAGAGGAGCCACAAATTTCCTTCCACCCAGCGTTCCACCAAGTCTCCCGATAAAAATGATACCTCACTTGTGTGGGTGGGCCAGTTGCCTGCAACAGAAAAAGGCCACAAACTTGTAGAGATTATGGGGATAGCACAGCAAGTTGATAAGCACATATTCTTCTTTTATACATCTTTAGGCTGACTCTGCTTTGGGGACCAAACACGTGAGGTGTCATTTTACCTGGGAGACTGAGGTGAACGCTGGGGAGTAGGAATTTTGTGCTGGAGCGGTGATCGTACAAACGAAAGTCAGGAAAATATGCTTTTTTAAGCAAATTCTGAGGTTTGCAGAGGAGTCTGGGTATGAAAATGTTGGGGGATCCACGCAAGCCACACCTCTCTGGACTCCTTGGGGTGTCTAGTTTTAAAAAATGTCTGGGTTTGGTAGGGTTCCCTAGATGAAGTCCACACCCAGGACCAAAAACATAGGTGCCCCTTCCCCCCCAAACACAGGTAGTTTTGTAATATATAATTTTGATGTGTCCACATATGTCTGTGATGTGCCAAACACTAAAATTGTGAAAAGAAACGCACTTAGGTTATGTGAAAAAGACCCCTCTCCCACCAACCAAGTTGGTGGCATGCTTCATCATCGGGGTCCCACCTGAGACACCTAGGGCCTGATTACAACTTTGGAGGAGGTGTTAATCCGTCCCAAAAGTGACGGTAAAGTGACGGATATACCACCAGCCGTATTACGAGTTCCATAGGATATAATGGACTTGTAATACGGCTGGTGTTATATCCGTCACTTTACCGTCACTTTTGGGACAGATTAACACCTCCTCCAAAGTTGGAATCAGGCCCCTAGTGTGTCACAAGTGTGCTGCGACGCCTGATTATAGCAGAGCAGGTTTTTTAATTTTTACCACACATACTGGTTGGATTTGGCACGAGGGTGAGTGATGGTTCAGTAGATCAAATTTTGTTAACAAGAGATTTCACAAAAGTGAAATGCACTGGTAATAACTGAAAGGCCAAAAAACTGAACCAATGGCTCACAGCTTGTGAGCTGTACAGCCACGGCAAGGCACCAACCGCTTTACAGTCCATTCACACACCTTTCATACATGGCATGCACAAGACCATTCATGCCGCCAGCCACGGGCCCAGTACATTACAACACCCGCATCGACAGACAGCGCCAGTCATGCCTGATACAGCAATCACACCAGCTGATGAGTGTGTGGACTGGCGTTTGACTGGCACCGCTAGCCAAGCTCCACCCCACCCATACCGCCAGCCAAGCACCACCCCACACTCACCGCCAGCCAAGCGCCACCCCAAGCACACCGCCAGCCAAGCGCCACACCACCCATACCGCCAGCCAAGCGCCACCCCAAGCACACTGCCAGCCAAGCACCACCCCACCCATACCGCCAGCCAAGCACCACCCCACGCACACCGCCAGCCAAGCGCCATCCCAAGCACACCGCCAGCCAAGCGCCACCCCACGTACACCGTCAGCCAAGCGCCACCCCACGCACACCGCCATCACTTTTTGTTTGTTTATAAACAACAAAGAAACCACTAAATAATTACAAAACTACAAGCACAAAAGCTCTAACTAAATACATGACAGTAATGCCAACCGTGAAACTGAACATATGAAAATATAAAATAGGCAGTTTACCCTCAGGGTATTTCCGAAAACATTTTCCTGGTGTGGTAACTTCTAAAACAGCCGGGCACACACAGCCCAGGCTTTGAAGGGCAATCGGGGCAGTACATCCGGCTCTCCCTCCGGATTGCTCTCCGGGCACATACTCTACATTTCTTTGTGGGCAAGTCTTTTTTGGGAGTGGGAGGAATGTGATCTGGAAAGTGGCGATCTTTAAATCTACCCACTTGCTCCACCGCTTCTACTCTAGGAACTCTTGCCCGTTCCACCACAATAAGGCTCTCTATCACTGACTCCTGAAATTTAACAAATGTCATCCTTGACTCAGATGAACAATCCTTGAACACAATAAAAGCATAAAAAGTTGCCAAATGAAATAAATATAGGGGCAACTTTTTATACCACACGTAAGACTTACGAAGAGCAGTGTAAGGTTCCAACCTCTGATCTACTCTATCAACACCACCCATGTGCCTATTGTAGTCAAAAATGCACGCAGGTTTGCACGCTTTCGCAACCTGACCCCAAACAGTCACAGGGGAAGTACTCTCATCATGGATGGTAGATAGCATGTCCACATCCCTCCTGTCTAAAAATTTCAGAGCTAGCAGCTCATTATTCCGCAAGGCACTGCACTGTCCCCTCTCAAGTTTTTTACAGACAAGCTCCCTTGGATAGCCTTTCCGGTTAGAATGGATTGTGCCACAAGCAACAGTGTCCACTCTAAACAACTCCTTGAACAACTGCACTCCAGTGTAGAAATTATCTACGTACAAATGGTGACCTTTGTTAAACAGTCGTCTACCAAGTTCCCACACAATTTTTTTGTTAACTCCAAAAGTGGCCAGACAACCAGGAGGGTCAATACTGGAATCCCTACCAGTGTAAACCCGGAAATTATACACATATCCTGTACTGCTTTCTGACAGCATATACAATTGAATCCCATACCGTGCCCTCTTACTAGGAATGTACTGCTTAAAAACTAAACGCCCCTTGAAAAGGACCAATGACTCGTCCACACTTATCTCTTTGCCTGGAACATAGACCTCTGAAAACCGATCTACAAAATGATCAAGGACAGGCCTAATCTTAAAAAGACAGTCACAATCAGGGTGATCTCATGGCAAGGCTAAAGCATTGTCTACAAAATGCAGCATACGAAGAAGAAGCAAATGGCGATTACGTGTCATAGTTGCAGGAAATATATCCGTTGCCATCAAGGGACTAGTAGACCAATAAGAAGGCAGTGACGGCTTCCTGATCAACCCCATCAAAAAAGTCAAACCTTAAAACCTTTTCATCTCTTCCAGATATGTGGGAACCCACTGAGTAGCTCTAGACAGAGGCCTAAGTCTGGCAGCGTTGTCCCTCAAATATTGCTCTGCATACAAATTAGTCTGCTCCACAATCTCTTCCAAAAATACATCGTCCATAAACAAGTGAAAGAAATGGACAGGCAAAAAGTTTTACATATTTACTCTACACCCTGGGAGACCAGTAAATGCAGGTAACTGTGGCTGCTCCATGTTTGGGGCAATCCAGGTGTCAGGTCTTCTAATGGGAAACCCTTCAGCCCCAGGCTGTTACACTCTTGGCACATCAATGTCCTCCTCTAAAACAGGCCCTTCATCTGCACTGAGAGTAGCTTCCTCATCAGAAGAATACTCTTGGACAGAAAACTCATTGCCAGAATCTCTCACTTCCTCCTCTGCCTCAGATGCAGAGTCAGTCTCGTAATCATGGTCTGAAGACGACTCAAAGAGCATGCCAACAACCTGCTGAGGTGTCACTCTGTGGCTAGCCATGATCCTCACTAACAACAAATGGATTGCCAACAACAACAAGCACTAAAATAAGTAATAAACAAAGTGTAGCTTTATCACAAAGAGTTATGAACTAAAAAACTATACCACTCACTTGTCTGAAAAAGCTACTCACCAGCAACTACTCGGCACAGACACAGCAATCACCAATGATATCCCACTAAAAAGAAAGAAGAAAAAAGCAAATGAGACATATGACAACACATATATCATGGTGCTCAAATCTAAGGACAATTTCACACACAATACTGCATTTAGTACACCACCTACAAACATGTCATTCATGCATGTCAACAATACTCCTTTGGAGTAAATTGCTTTCACTTACCTAAAAAATGCAACTATGCAAACCGCAGGACAACTACTGCCAAAACCGCAAGGATCCACAGCAAAGGAAGCAAAAGCTTTGAACTTACAAAATGAAGAAATAAACTGTTATAATCACAAATACAAATACTTCGCCAGCTGACAAACACCCCTGGTGCCTAAGTGGTTTCTGCCCCACTAGGATGCAGATGTGGCTAAAAAAAAATAGGCTGATCTGCCACCAAGTGGGTCAGAAATGGCCAACAGCTCTGTACCCTGTTTGGGGGGGCGGCCCTTGCCAAAGGGCGCGAATGAGGGTGCCCCCAGCATAACAAAAACAAAGGGAACCAAAAAAAAAATGATGGGCCTAAAAAAAAATTGGCTGATCTGCCTCCAAGGTGGGCAGAAATGGCCATCACTAACGTGCCCCCTTTGGGGGGCAACCCTTGCTACAGGTGCTGCCCCCCACAAAACACACACACACAGGATCCCTGGTGCCTAAATGGATTCTGCCCCCCTTGGGGGCAAATGGGTGTAAAAAAAATGGCCAACAGCTCTGTGCCCCCTTTAGGGGGTGACCCTTGCCAAAGGGGGCAAAATGGGGCACCCGTGCACTAAACAAAAAAAGGGGAACAAAAAAAAAATCCCTGCCGTATTGGTGGTTTCTGCCCTCCTTGGGGGCAGATGGGCCCACAAAAATAGGTCCATCTGCCCCCAAGGGGGGCAGAGATGGCCAATATGAAATTTCCCCCCTTTGGGTGGGCGACCCTTGCCCAAGGGGTGCCCCCAAACACCCAAAACACACACAATCCCTGGCGCCTAGTGGGTGTCAACCCCCCCGGGGGCCAGATCGGCCACAAACCCTTTCCTTTCCCCGTGTCTGTTTTCCCCCACAAGCCCCCAAAAAGAGAAGGACTCACCTGTTGAGTCCTCTCTCGCCGACGCGCTGGAAGCAAATGGCTTCCAGCGCGTCCCTCAGCAATACTTGATGACGTTGGCGCACTGTGCGCGCGCTGACGTCATCAGATTGCCGGGGGGGGGTCGGGGTGGAAGGGGAAGGGATTCCCCTTCCATCCACGACCAGGGGGTGTGGGTGGGGGGCTCACGGGGAGCACTAGCGCCCCCCCAGTGGGCCGGGTGCAGGACGAGGTGATCTCGTCCAAGGCACCCGGGAACGGGTTACTGACCTTTAGCTGGCTGCAGTGATCACACCAGGAGTATATGTGAGGACACCAACATCGCAAAATGAATTGCCAGAGGGAACAGTAAGTGGGTATAGAAGTGGAAAATATTAGCATGCAAGTGCCACAGAAATTCAAAGAAATTTCATTTAAATGTGAAGTAAAACTGTCCTACCTGTGTATTATTGGAAGTATTGTCTGATCACTGATGTTCTGTTGTCCTCATCCTCTGCCTCCTCATCCTCACTGTCCACAGGGTCCACTGCTGGCACACAGGCATCTCCAGCCTCCTCCTCCTGTAGAAAAGGCACATGTTGTCTGAGGGCCAGGTTCTGCAACATGCAGCATGCCACTACTATCTGGTAGACATTCTTGGGTGAGTAGCACAGGGATCCACCTGTTAGATGGAGGCACTGGAACATGGCCTCCAGAAGGCCAAATGTCCCTTCAAGTATCCTTCTGGTTCGCCCATGTGCCTCATTATAACGTTCTTTTGACCTTGTCCTGGCATTCCTCACAGGGGTCAGCAGCCATGATAGGTTTGGGTAACCAGAGTCACCTGCAAATATTGAGGGACAACATTTAGCCACATACTATCCCGTATGGCCCACACCATACCCATACACCAACATATACTGGGTGGGAACCAGGCCTTACCTATTAGCCACACCCTGTTCCTCTGTAGTTGGTATTTGGGATGCTGCTATACCTCAGGACAAAGGCATCATGCACTGACCCAGGATACTTAGCCTTGACGTGGGAGATGTACTGGTCAGCCAAGCACACCATCGGTACATTCATAGGGTGGAAACTCTTCTGATTTCTGAACACCTGTTAATTTTGATGAGGGGGAGACAAATGAAATATGTGTTCCATCAATTGCTCCAATTAAGTTGGAGATATGTCCCATTACATAGAACTCGGCCTTCACTGTGGCCAAATCTTCCACCTGGGGAAATACAATGTAGCTGCACATGTGCTTAATCATGGCAGACAACACTCTTGTTAGCACTATTGAGAACATTGGCTGTGACATTCCTGCTGCCAAGCCCACTGTCACTTGGAAAGAACCAGTTGCCAGGAAATTGAGCACTGATAGAATTTGCACAAGAGGGGGGATCCAAGTGGGGTGACGGATAGCAGGTATAAGGTCAGGCTCCAATTGGGCACACAGCTCTGTGATTGTGGCCTTGTCCAGTCTATAGGTGAGGATAATGTGCCTGTCCTCCATTGTTGCCAAGTCCACCAGGGGTCTGTTCATGGGGGTATGTCTCCATCTCCTATTCATCCGCAGCGGTAGGAAGCTATGGGGCAAAAGAGTGAAGAGCCGGTCAAAAACTGAACAATGGAGCTACAACAGAACTTTGCATTCTGTTAACTTGTAATGGGTCAGTGTGATTTGTCCAGTATGTCCTAATTTCACCAGTGGCACAGCAATTTTCCAGGGCCTGCCTACTCTGAAATGGCATCTGCCTGTCCTGTGTGGAGGGACAGGCGGAAGTGAGGTAATTCCGCTGACGTTGTGCACCGTTGCGGGAGGCGGTCGGGAACCACTGGGCAATTCCTCATTGGGTAGCATTTGGCCATATGAGTTACAGTGGCCAATGGTGATCTACGCTGGTGGTGACGGTATGCACCGCCACGGACGTGACCGCCATTTTCTATCTGATCCCTCACTTGCTACCTGATCTTCCACAGGAGAGGACCTACACTGCATATGCTGCTGTGACCTATGTCTGGAACCTACCATGGCCTGTGTGACTGGGGAAAGGGCCTCAGCCTTCACTTCGGAGGAGTTGGAGAGACGGGTGGATGGGGTCCTACCCCAGTATGGACTGCTGTATGGGCCTCCAGACCAACAGGTCAGTACACTTTGGGCACGATGAATGTGGCATGAATGCATGGAGTGCTGTGTGTGAAGGCCTTGTATAAAGGGGGTGGGTAGATATCATCTGGGTGGCGTATATGTTTTGTGCTGAGCCATGTGTGTGTAAATGGTGATGTGAAGGGGTATGGTGGGCCATAGGTGTAACAGGCAGGACTGCTTGTCTAATTCTATTTTCCTGTGTGTATTTCCTCTGCAGGTCAGCACCCATCAAAAGAAGGGTATATGGCGTCCCATCGCCAAGGAGGTACAGACCCTGGGGGTCTATGGCAGGCGGAGCACCCACTGTCGCAAACGGTAGGAGGACCTGAGACGCTGGGCACGGAAGATTGCGGAGGCCCAGCTGGGAATGGCCTCCCAACGAGGAAGGCCTGCCTGTCGAACCATGACCCCTGATGGCCTGCATACTGGTGGTGGCCTATCCTGAGCTGGTTGGGTGCTTGATGGGATCACAGCAGCCACAAGAGGGTGCCCATCATTACAACTTACGCATGGTAGGGTGGTATCCGGGTGGGGGATGTGTGTCAGTGGGTGCCCCTAGGCCAGGCCTGGCATTGCAGCATAGGTCCCCTGGTGGCTAAGGTTCAGAAGGGCAAATCTTGCTTCCTAGCTCGTAGGTATCCACTACTGGTCAGGGCTTTGTGGGTCCCAGGTGAGCTGCATTTGGCGGTGTGTGCCCCTCCCCATGCCTTGGCTGCTAACTATTTCCCTGGAAGTGCTATGGCATATTGCGTAGGCCTGTTCTCTGTGTGTGAGGGTGCTGTGTACGCCAACGGTGGTGTTGGTGCAGCCATTGGCTAAGTGTATCCTTTGTCTCTTCCCCCCCTTTTTGTTTTGTTATCCTGTCCTTATGTGCTCCTTAGGAGCAGAGGCACCGGTGACAGTGAGAGCTGCATCCCACAGGACCCATGAGGCAGAGTCCACCAACGCTGAGGGCCCCATTGGGGACAGAGGGCGAACTGAGCACCACGGCAGAGACTGGAGGGGACAGTTCTGACACAGATACCTCCTCTGATGGAAGCTCTCTGGTAGTGGTGGACACTTCTATGACCATCCCATCTACAGGTACATCTGCCACCCCCGTAACAGCACCGCCCTCCCAGCAGCCTCTCATTGAGTTGCCCACTCACCCAGGAGGGTGGGCATCTCCTTCGCCCCAGGCACCTCAGGCCCTGCCCCAGTGAGCCCTGCTGCCCCGAGTGAGGAGGCTATTGACCTCCTGAGATCCATCTCTGTAGGGCAGTCAACCATTGTGAATGCCATTCAGGGGCTGGCAGCCCAGATGGAACATACTAATGCATTCCTGGAGGACATCAACACTGGATTGGTGGCCCAACAGAGATCGATCCAGGCTCTGGCCTCCACTCTGATGGCAGCCATTGTCCCTGTTTCTACCCTCCTCCCTCCAACTTCCTCTTCACAGTCCCATTCTCCTCAACCCCAACTCATCCCAAGCACATAGCCAGACGAGCATGCACACAAGAAAACACACGAGTGGTACAGGCAAACACAAGCACCACACTTCATCCCACAGGCACTTACACAAACACCATCCAGATGCAGACACACCAACATCCACTATTTCCACTGTCTACCCCTCCTCCTCCTCGTCCACCTACCTTCCAGTTCCGCCTACACTCACACGTGCATGCACTGCATCATCATCCACTACCAGCATCATCACCACACCAAGCAGAACACACACCTCGCTGGCAGACACCTCCACAACAGCCATGCACACGTCCCCTGTGTCCTCTCCCACTGTGTCTGCCCCCCTAAGGTACACAAACGCAAGCACTCAGACACCCAACAGCCATCCACCTCACAACAGCATACAGGCCATGCACCTGCACCCAAAAGCAGCAGACAGACACCTCCAACAACCACTCCCTCTTCCTCCACTCCCATTCCTTCTCCCTCTTTCCACCCCAATGTCCCTAAAAAACTGTTCCTATCCACCATTGACCTCTTCCCTACCCCTCACCCCCCGTCCTGCACGTATGGGCAGGTTTGGAAGAACCCAGCCACGCACCTCAGCCACCCAGTCCAGGGGCCCAATCGTCACCACACTGTGTTGGAAAAGGATCCAGGTCACATGTCCTGAAGGTGAAGGAGCCTGCACCAGACAGCCTCAAGGGAAAGGAGCCTGCCCCAGCTGCCAGAAAGACCAATGAGCCTGCCCCAGCAGGCAAGAAGGGAAAGGAGCCTGCCCCAGCTGCCAGAAAGACCAGGGGCCATATTTATACTCCGTTTGCGCCGAAATTGCGTCGTTTTTTTTGACGCAATTTCGACGCAAAACTAACGCCAACTAACGCCATATTTATACTATGGCGTTAGAGGCGAATAGCGCCAAAGTTCCCGGAATGTGCGTCATTTTTTAGCGTGAACCCCTTCCTTGCGTTAATGATATGCAAGGGAGGCGTTCCCGTCTAAAAAATGACTCCCAGGCCTTTACGTGGTATTTATACTCCCGGGCAAAAGAGACGCCCGGGAGTGGGCGTGGCTAAAAACGGCGCATTTGCGCCGCTTTTTAACGCCTGGGTCAGGCATGGCGTTAAGGGACAAGTGGGCTCAAAATGAGCCCAGAGTGCCCTCCCCTGCCCCCAGGGACCCCCCCTGCCACCCTTGCCCACCCCAGGAGGACACCCAAGGTTGGAGGGACCCACCCCAGGGACATTCAGGTAAGTATTTTTTTTATTTTTTTTAAATAATTTTTTGTGGCATAGGGGGGCCTGATTTGTGCCCCCCTACATGCCACTATGCCCAATGACCATGCCCAGGGGACAGAAGTCCCCTGGGCATGGCCATTGGGCAAGGGGGCATGACTCCTATCTTTACAATGATAGGAGTCATGTTGATGGGGGATGGGCGTCGAAAATAAATGGCGCAAGTCGGGTTACGACGATTTTTTCGACGTAACCTGACTTGCCCCATTTTAAGACGCCCATGCGCCATTTTCCCCCTACGCCGGCGCTGCCTGGTGTACGTGGTTTTTCTCGCGCACACCAGGCAGCGCCGGTCTGCTTGCGCCGGCTAACGCCATTCAATAAATACGGCGCCCGCATGGCGCTTCAGAATGGCGTTAGCCGGCGCAAAACTTTTTGACGCTAAACTGCGTTAGCGCAGTTTAGCGTCAAAAAGTATAAATATGGGCCCAAGGACCCTCCCCCAGCAGGCAAGAAGGCAAAGGAGCCTGCCCCAGCTGTAGGAAGACAAAGGAGCCTACACCAGCAGGCAAGAAGGGAAAGGAGCCTGCCCCAGCTGCCAGGAAGACCAAGGGGCCTAGGGCAGGAACTCTGACGCAGTCCCCATCACCAACCATGGTTGTGCAGCCATCTGAGGATGCAGGAGATGGGCAGGAGCCCCCCCAGCAGCACCACCACCTCCACTGAGCAGCCGTCCAAGGATGCAGGGGATGGGCAGGAGCCTCCCCCCACCAGCAGCACCATCACCTCCACTGAGCAGCCGCCCGAGGTTGCAGGGGATGGGCAGGAGCCTCCCCCACCAGCAGCAGCACCACCACTGAGCAGCCGTTACTTCCGGCGGACGGTATGTAATCCTACCTCCATGGGCTGCTGTGCGGCCTGCCCCCTGCAAATCCAGTGGGTATGACACCCCCCTAAGCGACTGTGACCTTCCACTCCCCAGGATCAAGAGCACAGGGCACAAGGCCCCCTCCAGAACCAGTGGGTAAGACACCCACATGCACAACACTTCCCAGGATCAAGAGCACAGGGAAAGAGGCCCCCCTCCTGAACCAGTGGGTAAGACGCCCATATGCCCAACACTCCCCAGGATCAAGAGCACAAGGCACAAGGCCCCCTCCAGGAGCAGTGCGTAAGACACCCACATGCCCAACACTCCCCAGGATCAAGCGCAGGGTACGTTTCCCTCTCCAGAACCAGGGGGCAAGTCACCCACTCAAGAGACTGTGGCCTTGCACTCCCCAGGACCAAGCACAGGGCATGTTGCCCTCTCCAGAGCAAGAGGGCAAGTCACAGACTTGAGAGACTGTGGCCTTGCACTCCCCAGGACCAAGCACAGGACATGTTGCCCCCTCTAGAGCAAGTGGGCAAGTCACCCACTCGAGAGACTGTGGCCCTGTACTCCCCAGGCCCAAACACAGGGCGCGTCACCCCCTCCAGAACCAGTGGTCAGTGGTCTTGTTCCATCTCCCGGCTGAGTTGCCCCCCTATCTCCCATCCCCCTGAGGTGCCTGCCTGTTTAGCAACTGATGCCCCTGCAGTGTTCTCTCCGTGTTGAAGCAGGTGACATGTGTGGCCTTGGATTTTAGCCTTCTGGGCATGTGGCCTACGAACATTGTGGACTGGGCTGTGTCCCTTTTTGTGTACATATGTATATATCTATTATCTTGCCAAACTTATTTTTCATGCTGTGTTAATCTTATTACATTCACTTTTTCAAAATCGTTTTGTCCTTGCATTGTTCATCCAAGTTACGGGATAAAATTGTTTGTTTTTTAAATGCAGCTGATTGTGTGTATGGTGTTGGGGGGGTGGTACTTTGTGTGTCACTCTCTTTTTCCTCCCTAGGCGGCTGTGCTCACGGTCGTCGTCTTCGCCGGCGTTGGTGTTGCAGGTGGAGCAGAACGTAGAAGATCATGGGGAGGACATGCAGTTAAGGCTCCATGGCTGCGTGGTTGTTCCCTGTGTCTCCAATGGTGAGTCCTTTCCTTTCTGAGCTCAGTTTCTGCCAGGCTTTTGATGTGGGCGGTTTACAGGGTCTTAATATGGTGGGTGGAACATTGAATTCCGCCTGGCTGTAGGCAGCTATCTCCGTGGTGCCTGTTGTTTCCACCATGGTGGCCGGTCTTTCGGAGATCTTTCCGCCATGGTCATAATTTGGCGGTAGTTACTGCCAGCCTGTTGGCGGCATTACCGCCACTTTCACACCAACCGCCAGGGTTGTAATGAGGACCTAAGACTTTTAGGGCCTCATTACGACCCTGGCAGCCAGCGGTACACTGGCGGTAACACTGCCAACAGGCTGGCGGTGTACTGACAGTGTATTATGACTGTGGTGCATTAACCACGGTCATACCGCCAGCCCCTCCACTTGACCGCCAGGCGATCATAATCATGAGTCTCCAACCGCCAGCCTGTCCATGGCTGGCAGTAAGGGGGACTCGGGGTGCCCCTGGGGGCCCCTGAACTGCCCATGCACTTGGCATGGACAGTGCAGGGGTCCCCAGGCACAGCCCCATCGCGCATTTCACTGCCTGAATTTCAGGCAGTGAAATGCACGAAGGGTGCTGCTGCACCCACTGCACATCAACATTGCCGCCTGCTCTATTGTGAGCCGGCTGCAATGTTGATGTGACGTTTCAGGGGCCAGCGGACGGAAAGGCTGTTTCGGTCCACTGGCCCAGCGGAAAAGTCATAATAGGTAGCCACCAATATCGCCACCACTGGCGGTATATTGGCGCCCCAGCTTCGGCGGGCTTTGTGAAAGACCGCCGAAGTTGTAATGAGGATCTTATTCTCTTAAGAATTCATATCTTGACTTGTTTAGGTTGGATTTTTGTCATTTTGACCTTGTTTGATTTAGATAAATGTTTCTTATTTTTCTAAACTGGTTTGTAGTGTTTTCACTGTATTACTCTGTGTGTTTGTACAAATCCTTTACACATTGCTTATGAATTTAAGCCTGCCTGCTCGTGCCAAGCTGCCAATGAGGTGAGCAGGTGTTAACTGAGGGTGATTCTCCTTTACCCTGACTAGAGTGAGGGTCCTTGCTTGGATAGGGGGTAACCTGACTGCCAACGAAAGATCCCATTTCTTACAAGATCTGAAAAGTGTTTGACCCAAGCTGCAGCTGTTATATTACTACAGAGGGCTCTCAGGGGTTAAACCCTATTGGCCACAATTTGCCAGAAGGAGCAACGGTCCCTCCCGTTAGACGCAGCAAATAATGTTTCCCATCTAGCAACCTCATTTTATCGTTTGGCCCTGACCAATATGGCCTTATAGGCAGCTCTAGCTTCCTGTATTGCAGCTCTATTCCCTTTCTTAATGGGGTCTATCAGGGCCCGTTAGCATCCCGACATGCCTTTGTGAACCATTTAGCCATAGGAGCCATTTTGGAAGGGCCCTAGCTTCTACCAAAAGAAGCTGCTTTTTGGAGCAAAACAGAGAATTACGAATATCAGTGAAATCCTCCCATGATGATGCCACAGGCAGGCTGTGTCCTAGGGCCAGGACTGCTTCCAAAGCTGTAGCAACAGCCTCGTACAGCTGGACCAGGACGGTTGGTAGGGAAGCAACAGTGCTCCATCTCAACCTGTGCAGGGTACTAGATGACACAAGCTTACTATCAAGAGGCTCTAAATCACACAATAGCGCACTAAGGCCCAACAAGCTCATCAAGAGGTTCAAGGTGTTATGACCAATGTCCGGCATAGGCACCACCCCCATGTTAATTACAAGTGACCATAGCCTTACATCCATCAAGAGATAGTCAATGGGACTGGCCCCACCCAGCTGCTCAAAGGTGACATTCCTTTCTTTGTCTGACAGGGTTTTCCCATTACAAGCTCTCAGACCATTGCGGAGGGTGACGGCGTTAAGTTGCAGGATTGGTGTAGACCACTTTTTAATCGGTTGAAGTGTAAGCCCCAGAATTGCCCAGACCTCATTCTCCTCTCCGCTAAGGCTATCCCGAGCTATACCGACGGGTTCAAGGTTACAGTTAGAATCCCCTGCCTCAATTTTAAAAAATCAACTAGGAGAGATGAGAGGTGTTCATTATTAACATAAATGACACCTAGCCCACTTGTTTTACCTTCATGCCTACAGTAGAAATTGAACAAACATAATGAGGACCCATCAGGAAATTGTATACATAAAACACACCAGGGGTCCCAAGATCAATAACTTTGGTAGTATAGGCCAGAGTTGTTCTCAGCCAGGTTGCAAGGTCCCTAGATAGTCGTCCCTTCCCTGAAAACTGGACACGTAGGTCAAAGCTGGCAAACCTAAGCCTAAAACATGGCAAAACGGCCCAGGTTTCCTGAAACATGCATAGATCGAAATGGTCTGCAAAGATACCCCATTCAGGACATGCTAGCTTGTTTTGAAGGCCAATAAGGTTCCAAGAGACAAGCTTAGTGGGGGTGGGGGATCACCAAAGCAGTAGAATCATGGTTGAGACAGGCACTGCGAAGAGGCGATGCAGTTAGCAAGGGATTGCTAGATACATATTACCGAAGTAATTCATCACAACCAGAAGGTTCCATTGTGGGTTGAACAGACAACACAGGCTTCACCGGCTCCAAAGTAAAAGGATAAGGAGCAGTCATAGGACCAGTTATAGTCTCAGTATAGACTCGGTAGGAGTCAGCCAGTTCCATCTAGATCTAAAAGAGGCAGGAATCTGTTGGTGAGAGTGATACTTGGGCACCCGGTGGCTATATACGGCAATTTCTATCTTCCTTACATGCAGGTCGACTAAACTGGCAATATCTGCTAGTTGGCCTTGGATTATAAAAATAGGCCAATGGGATAATACTGATGGCAGGGCTCACACAACCTTACCTGGTTCAAATTCCAGGCCCAGAAAAAATCAAACAGTAAGCCAGGTCTGGATTTCTACAGTAAATAATCACAGACTCCCCCTTGGATGATTTTAATGAATGGCCAGTCAACCTAGTCCCCCTAACTAGCAGAATATATTGGTATTATGACAAAATAAACACAGTATTTTGTGAAAGCCCATGACAGACTTTGGCCGCTCATTACAACATTGGTGGGCGGCAAGTTGTAACCGCAGTGCAGCCACCAATGCGGCCGCACTCCCGCAGTGGCCATTTCGACATCCCCGCTGGGCCGGCCGCAACACGGGAGCCGGCTCCAAATGGAGCCGGCGGTGTTGCGGCGGTGCGATGGGTGCTGTTGCACCGGTCGTGCTTTTCACTGTCTGCTATGCAGACAGTGAAATGCTTCATGGGGCTGTGCCAGGGCCCCCCAGGGGCCCCGCGACTCCCCTTTCCGCCAGCCTTTTCATGGTGGTTCCTAGCACCATGAAAAGGCTGGCGGGAGGAGGACTCGTAATCCCCTGGGCAGCGCTGCCCTGGAGGATTACAACCGCCTGGACCAACGTGGCGGAAAACCGCTGCAGTCGTAATTCACAAGATTGCACTGCCAGCCTGTTGGCGGTGGTATCGTCAAAACAGCCCTGGCGGTCTTTGACCACCAGGGTTGTAATGAGGGCCTTTGTTTTTTAGTTCTGGATGTGATTCTTCTTTGTTGGCTGGCAGGGGAGGCACTGCGAAAAAACCATGACAGAGAAGCAAAATTGAGGAGGCAGGTCCAGGAACTGCTGGTGTTGTACAGACTTAGGCCTAAATGCCTGTGAAAGCTCCTGCAGCCTTATTGTTCCTATTGCCCCTAATGCCCCTGGTTTTCAACTATTGCTTCCCGGGTTAGTGGAGCAGCCCCAGGTTCTGACATAGGTCCTGGCATGGGTCCTGCTACAGTGTGTGGAGGTATATAAGATGGAAGAGTCAGAGGAACAGAGGTATCTGTAGAGGGTGGACACACCTGCACTGTAGAAGAATTGCCAATATGGAGATGTTCAGCCCAATTACAGATTAGCTAATATGTCAAGAATTTATTTTTCACTATTATTTATACATTGCTGTATTAAATGTCCCCTTCAACTGGATCTTTTTATCACCCTGAGCACTCCCCCTCTACAGTAATTAAAGTCGGAAATACACTGAGGTGGAGGCATGTGAGTGGTTTACATTGATGTGGAGGCATGTGTGTGTGAGTGTGCACATGTTGAGAGTTGATGTGAATGTCTGAGTGTGCATGTGAGTGTTTTTAGGAGTAATGAGCGTTGAGTGATTTGCCATGTCAGTATAGGAAGCTGATTATTGCTACTCTTTAAGTTGACACAGTGGTAGTTACTGCAACAGTACTCTAATACATTTGGTGTACAGCACCTGAAGTTTCTGCCAGAACAAGGCCTAAAGCATTTGTGCACTCTCCAGCACTATGATAGGTCACCACCAAATGCAATTTTATTGACATACAACCACAGCATTCTCTTCAGAGTCATTAGCCCAGAATGGAAAACAAACAAACAAACAAACAAAGGGGCACCTTGCTTTATAAATTTGCAAGTTAGCCAAGAGATAACTGAGAGTTGAAAGATCTCTAAAAAGACAAAACCTCCAAAGAAAATGCGCAAACAAGTGCAATACTCCTCATTGAATGAAGGCTAGAAACACATTTTGGAGCCTGTGTTTATAAAATCCAAGGTTCAATGAATGTGTTATATGATGCATTTTATTTATGTAGACTGCTGTGTTCAGTTATGCTATTAAAACCAAAGTAAACAACACACAGACCAAACAAAATTGTTTTTTGGCACTTGATAATTGGTATCGACCACAAACCAGTTCAGATGTACTCATTTTACTAACCAAAAGGACTGAAAGATTGCTTTAAAAGCTTCAGTGAATACAGTTTATGCCAGAGTACATGCAGATAGATGTTAACAGAGTACACATAGCTCTCTGACCTGTTTTATGGGGATATACATTTGTGACCTGCGTGATACACCACTATTTCTCCGGCAAATGCTTTAACTAAGAAATCTTACTAGGGTGTCAGTTTCTAACTTGCAGGTTACACTTGCTTTTATTAGCTGAGGTGAGTACTCAACCTCCTCAACTAATATGCCAAATCTCACATCAGCTGATCTAGATCTAGTTTATCAAGAGTGGGCCCTCAGACTTTATGGATAAGCATAGATATCCCAGAGGCTTGCTGGCTACACATAGACATCTGGTAGCTGTTCCTGAACCGCTAAGCTATCTTAAACTATTGTCTGCTTGCAACAAATGAAGTAATCCCGAACAGCAGTTTTGTTTTAGAGCTGGAAACCTAAAGTAAGGAGCGCAATCAGGATCAGGACAACCTACTACCAAACAACCATCCACACCTAAGTCAGGCATGTGCATTATTCTCATTTTCACTTATACATGTATCCTCTTCCCAATTCATTGTAGTTGGTCAGGGTGCAAATGTGCAGGCTTTATGATGCCATCCACAGTGCTGTCCCCTTTCAAAATATTAGAAACTAAGGGGCACATGTACTATTTTTTTGCACAATTCAAATTAGCAACGAAATTTTGTTTGCTTCATTGCACAAGGGGAAAAACACAGTGCAAACCCATATCTGAAATGACAGGCCGGCTGATGCTGCCATCTCCTGTGCTGATGCTCTAATTAGGCTGCCTTGAACAACTGCAGCAGTGAGTGTGAGCTGTCTAGTTGAGGATTTGAAATAGAAGTGTACTCTTCCAGTACAAATTTCCATGCCTAAACCCATGTAAGAAGGCTATCACACATTGAATGTTTACTGTGCACTTCAGCACTCTCACAACACATGGGGTTTTTGAGAAATGAAAACATTTCCCCTCCTAACACGTCTCAAGGAGGTTTTTATTTTTTTTAATCAAAGCATATCTGGCAATCTGAGTAGATTAGACATTGCATCTAAACCTATGGGTGTTTGCTCTGATCCTCTCAAGGAACACCACGCAACAGTGAAAATCCATCCTAAATCTAGCCTAAAGGGATAAAAGCAAAACAGTGTCATTCATTCATTGAATTCTTGCATTTGAGGCGCCGTCATTTGTGGTGAAACGTATTCAAGATAACTATAATGTGTTATACTTACCAGAAGTGACAATAAGTATGTGATTATGAATGTTGTTATCTTAATTTCAAAGTTAATTGCACTTTACAACTGCAATTAATCATTTTATGTACTGTTACCTTGATCCGTACATTTTTGAGGAGTCAAACTCCTCCTGCTTTTACTTCCATGTAATAATTTGAGAATGTATGCCAATAAAAGTGGATTAATTGTTTGTTGCATTGTTGTTCTAACAACATTTTTATTTATTTTGTGTAACAGAAATAGGATAAAGCTAGGTCAAAGGAGGCTATCGGATCATCTCACAGCGAAACGTAAGTGTTAGGAAGAGGGGTATGATAAATTGTCATACAGATAGCTGGAGAACTATGGGGCATATTTATAATTCCCTAGCACCACCTTGCACCACATTAACGTCATTATTTTTTTCGTTAATGTGGCCCAACGCGGCTGAAATCCCTGCACCGTATTTACAGGGCCACTTTGTAACCCTTTGCGCTACATTATGCCTGAGTTAGGGGAGCCGGAAAATTGGTGCAAGGAAATCTATGAGATTTCCTTGCACCATTTTTTATGGCACTTTTAACACCTGCTCAAGAGCAGGCACTAAAAGTGTCCTTCCATTCTTTAGATTGGGCCCCTACGTAATCTGCAGGAGTAGCACCAATATTTTGGTGCTACTCCTACATAATACATCAATAGAGTCATGAAAAGTTACGCTATTGCCCCCTACCATGCACCATGGTGCGCCATATTTTAAATACAGCGCATACATGGTGGCGGTAGGGAGTGCAGCGCCACTCTCCATAAATCTGCTGTATCTGCCCCTATGTATCTGCAGTGGTGAATAAGCTTCAAGAGGAATTACAAGTGGGAATTTAGTTGGAGACTAGCAGAAACTTGTAGGGGTTTCAATGAGTTTGCATGCGTTCCTGTTCTTAAAATATCTACTGCGATAAATTATGTTTTTTTGAGTGACTCATTCAGAAACATCACCTCAACAAACAGTTCTCAATTATTTTTCCTGGTCCGAAGCGTCATTTATAAAATGTGCCATGAAAATAATGACTTGCCAGACTGGGAATCCAGTAAATAGTAAGCATTAAGACATGGCAGCAGAAAAAGTCATAAATACCAGATTCATTTTTCTAAGACTATCTGAATCATGCTTATGCAAAAAATGCAAAGGACGATCAAGCAGTGCACATTTTACTTCTTTGAAATGGTTTCATCATTGGAAAATGTAAAGCCAAATATTTTGAGTAATACAATAACATCCACCACAGTGCATCAGAGCAAATTTGATAAGTGGCTGCACCCACTTTTTGCTTACACTGCCAAGGGGCCTGCCATTCAGGAGCAACACAAAACCTTTTCTGGACTCCCACCTCCACTATCTCCAGCCCTTAATCACAAACCTTGAGACAATGGGTCCTGGTGTCTTGCAAAGGGTAATTTGTCCATATCTGTGCTTCTGTTTCTTCACACTAGAGGCTGTGGTGTTGTTGATATTTCAGTAGCTGGAAGTCTGAATGAGGGGATCTCTGTCCGCCCTGTGAGATTATTGTTTGAAACTTCCAACTTGCTACAAGCCCCCTCCTGCTTTGCGTCTGCCATTACCTGAGGCTACTCACAGCACGTATGGTGCTGTTATGTCCCCTGACTGAGCCCCCTCCTACCATTTTCCTCTTCCCTTGCAGGGTGCCTGGCTGGCTGCCTGCAATGGGTGGTGGCCCATGTCACTCGTTCCCTTGCACTAACTGGCGACTCTAACTTCCCTTCCATTGCTCAGCAGTCCCCCATCTTTTCTTCTTTGTACAGGTGTGGACAGTGGCATCCTTGGCCTTCTATTCTGTTTGCTTTCTCGTTATGTCCAATCCAAACTCGTGCCCATCTCCGTTATTGTTTGTTTAATTTTTTTAGCCCTGGTGGTTACACACTTTTTTATTGGAAATTTCAAGCACCCTATGGCGTCCCCGGATTCTTGGGGAAGTATGGACCCACCGTTGACAGTTGTGAGTACAGTGCACGATCTTGTTACCTATAAGTACGACTCCCTAGCTTGGTACAGCACCACCAGCATTCTATCTTACCTGCTGGTTCCATTACAGAGCCCTTCCCATGCCTGTAGCCAAGTCATTTCCTCCTTCCTCTCCTCCCACTCCCCCTCTCGACCTCTGTGTCAACTCCGCCTCCTTTCCTGGATTTGCCTCAGTGGTCTTACAGACCACAAGATCCTGCTCCTTTGCTACCCTCTCTCCTCCTCACCCTGTGTATTGTCTGTGAGGCGCTTTGGTACTCAATCATGTTAAAAAAATTCCTTAGTATCACACCTGGTCCACTCAACAACTCTGAAGTGTGCCATTTTTCAGGGCTCCCTACCAGACCATGCACTGGTCCAATTGAACATAGGCTAGAATCTACAGATGACTGTTTGGAAACCCTAGTGTTAGAAATGGGGTCTCTAGTTGGCAGTGGTTTACACCCAGTCCAAGTAGGGACCCTCCTTCTATTCAGGGCGAGGGAGTCATACAGCTAAGATAACCCCTGCTCACCCTTTTGGTAGCTTGGCTGAAGCAGATAGGCTTGTCGCAGAGTCAATGTGTAAAGCATTTGTACAAACACATAATAACACAGTGAAAACACCCAAAAGTACTCCAAACCAGATTAGAAAAACAGCCAATATTTATCTGAGTAAAACAAGACAAAAAAATGACAAAAATCCAACATACATGAGCAAATATATGAATTTTCAAAGATTAAATCTTGATATAGCACTTAGAAATACAATAGCTCCAAAAGGGGCTATCACAATGCCTTAACAGAGTCATTTCCAACAGTCCAATGCCTCTCATGAGGGAGTGTGGGCCAGTCAATGAGTCACATGGACCCCGGGTACAGTGACGTGGAAGATTAAGAGGAAACAAAGATGTTTCGCGGAGTCGGGGTGAGGTGTTGTTGGAGCCGGCGTGGCGTCCGTTCCTTACTGCCACTGGGAAGGTGAGGTGCTGTCTCCTTACTGCCAGGCAGGGGAGGTGAGGTGTCAGTTCCTTACAATTGCAAGGCCGGTAATGTGGTGTTGGCGGAGAGGCAGAAGTTTCTTATGACAAGGCGGGGTGAATGAATCCAGCAAGTCAAGACGCGAGGAGTCGACTTTGTGGTGTTGCAATCACACTAAGGGGCCACAGGTGCAGTGGCGGAGTCGGTTGCTATGGATGTCGGTGACACGGCACTCTGGACTCACACTGTGGTGGGACTTCGGAGGTGCTGTGGCGGCGTCAGGCCTGCAGCGTTGCTCGCTGCACTCAGCAGGCACCTCAGCTCTGGTGCAGGCAGCAGCGTGGAGTCAGACAGCGGCAAAGGTTCCAAAGTTGCTCTGGAATCGATGTGCTTGGTTTCTTCTTGGTTGCACCAGAACTCACTCCTAGGGGCCCAGGAACTGGATTTGGTACCACATGGCAAGTCAGGACTCTCAGAAAGAGAGCCAGGTGCTGGCAGATGAAGTCTTTGATGTCCCTGAGACTTCTGAACAGGATGCAAGGTCCTTCCAAGCCCTTGGTGAACCTTTTGAAGCAGCCTGCAGAAAGCAAAGTCCGGTCCTTTCACTCCCAGGACAAAAGCATCAAGCAGCTGGCCAGCACAGCAAAGCAACAGGCAGAAGGCAGTCCCTCCCACAACATCCAGCTCTTCTTCCTGTCAGAATGTCCTCAGTCCAGAAGAATTCTAACCATGTGGTGTCAGAGTTCCAGTACTTTTTCTCATTTCTGTATTGAAGTAGGCAAACGTCAAGGAAAGTCCTTGTAGTGCACAAGACCCTACCCTTCCCTTCCATTCCCTGCCCTGTCCCCAGACACACTCAAGGGGGTTGGAAACTGCTTTGTGTGAGGACAGGCACAGCCCTATTCAGGTGCAAGTGTCAGCTTCGCCCAGCACTCTAGCTCAGGAAGACCCATCAGCCTGGTGATAGTCAATCAGGATATGTAGGGCACACCCCACCTCCCTTTGTATGACTGTTTTGAGTGACTGTACAAACAGCCCCACTGTCATCCTGACCCAGACGTGTATTCAGCAGACAGGCAGAGGCACAGAATGGTTAAGCAAGAAAATGCCCACACCCTAAAAGTGGTGTTTTCAAACTTACAATTCAAAAACCAACTTCACCAAAAGTCATATTTTTATATTGTGGGTTCAGAGACCCCAAACTCCACATTTTGTTCTACTCCCAATGGGAAATTACACTTAAAAGATATTTCAAGGGAATCCCCATGTTACCCTATAGGAAAGATAGCCTATGCAATTGTGAAAAACAAATTTTGCTGTATTTCACTATCAGGAAATGTAAAACACACCAGTACATGTCCAGCCTTTTAAATACACTGCACCCGGCCATCAATCAATCAAACAAATTTCTTAAGTGCACTACTCACCCAGTAGGGTTTCAAGGCCCTGGGGGGGGGGAGGGGGGAGGGGGTTACTGCTCGAAAAGCCATGTTTTGAGGTGCTTTCTGAAGGTTAGGAGGTCCTGGGTCTTGCATAGGTTGGTGGGGAGTAAGTTCGAGGTTTTGGAGGCGAGGTGGGAGAAGGATCTGCCTCTGGAGGTGGTGCATTGGATGCAGGGGACTGTAGCGAGGGCGAGGTCGGTGGAGCGGAGCTGTTGAGTAGGTTTGTGGAAGTCGATTCGCTCGTTGAGGTAGGCTGGTCTGGTGTCGTGGAGGGCCTTGTGAGCGTGGACAAGGATTTTGAAAGTGATCCTTTTGTTGATGGGCAGCCAGTGTAGGGATCTGAGGTAGGTGGAGATGTGTTCGTGGCGAGGGAGGATGAGGATGAGAAGTGCGGCTGCGTTCTGGATTCGCTGGAGTTTTCTCTGAATCTTGGCTGTAGCCCCTGCATAGAGGGCGTTGCCGTAGTCCAGTCTGCTGCTTATGAGGGCACGGGTGATCGTTCATATTGTTTCCAAAGGAATCCATTTGAAGGTCTTGCGTAGCATGCGAAGGGTGTTGAAGCAGGAGGATGATATGGCATTGAGTCATGGAGAGAGATGAGTCCAGTATGATGCAGAGATTGCGTGCGTGGGTGGTGGGTGTTGGAGGTGGTCCAAGGGTGCTGGGTCACCAAGAGACGTTCCATGCTGTCTTGTTGGGACTGAAAATTATTATCTTGGTTTTTCTGAGTTCAATTTGAGGTGGCTTGCTGTCATCCAGTTAGCGATGGCGAGGAGTTCGGCGTATATGTTATTCTTGGCGGTAGATGTGTTCTTCGTGTGGGAGATGATGAGCTGGGTGTCGTCAGCGTATGAAATGATAGTAAGGCCATGGGGGCGGATGATGTTAGCGAGAGGAGCCATGTAGATATTGAAAAGGGTGGGCTGAGGGAGGATCCTTGGGGGACCCCACTGATGGTTCTTTCGGAGAGGAAGGAGGTGAGCCAGTCCAGGGCTTTGTGGCGAATTCCAGCGTCGAAGAGGCGTGTGCGGACGGTTTGGTGACATACGGTGTCGAAAGCTGTGGAGAGGTCTAGGAGGATGAGGGCGATACACTTACCAGGTCAAAGTGGCAGTTTAAAACTGCACACATAGACACTGCAGTGTGAGGCCTGAGACATTTTTACAGGGCTTCTCATGTGGGTGGCACAATCAGTGCTGCAGGCCCACTAGTAGCATTTGATTTACAGGCCCTGGGCACACAAAGTGCACTTTACTGGGGACTTACTAGTAAATCAAATCTTCCAATCTGAAAGAAAACAGTCACTAATACAATTTACATGCAGCACACAGTCAAACACAGGAGGTCAGAGGCAAAAAGTTTGGGGATAACCCTGCAAAAAGGACAGTTAGAAATGGGGATTCTGGTTGGCTAGGGTATGCACCTAGGCACCTACGCCAAGCAGAACCTACCCACTCTAGTCAAGGCAAGGAAATTACATGTCCAAGATAACCCCAGCTCACCCCCTTGGTAGCTTGGCACGAGCAGTCATGCCTATCCCAGATACCATGTGTAGAGCATTTGCAAAACACACCCAACACATGTGACACACTATTCCCACCACAAAGGAAACACAACACAAAGTTACATAACAATAACCTATATTGTACACAACATTATTAGACCAAACACAACATGCCAGTAATACCCTGCTACTCAAGCAGTTGCCAGAACGTTATAACAATACTGTTACCCTGCAGAAACCAGCAGTAGTCACATATAACACATAAGTTACCTATTATTCTGCAACACAAGCAGCAGTCAGAAAACATTACTACACAATACACTTGTCATGACAGTATCATAAATGCCCATACTAGGAACATTAGAAAAAATATGGCAACTCATGAAACATATCAGCACATCATGTCCATAAAAGGAACATTGGCAAATATATGGCACATCATAAAGAAAACAGGTTAGCCTACAAGTCCCAGCATGCCCCTACAAGGAACATCCGAAAAGAATATGTCCAGAAAGAGTACCTTTTTTTAATGATGATAGCACCTCCAGTGCCACGAAGTAACTGTGGGCCCCCTTGAGCTCCTCTTTGCTAAATGGGGGCTGGTTTTTATGTTAGGGGTAGGGGTAAGGCACGCACCCCCTCCATTTTTATATGTCGGGTCCCCTCCTGGGGCCCGTGCTCAAAATCGGGTGCTCCCTAAACCTGTGGGACCTTCCTTCACCATGACTGACCCTCCTGGGGGGACCCGAGGTCAGGCCCAAAGGACAGTGGGGACGTCCCCGTCCCTGGTGCAGTGGCCAGGGGGAGAGGGACCCAATTCTATGCACCCTTGCCCTGCGATACTAGTGGTAAGCCGCCTACACCTCGAGGGGGCTGCCAGAAAGAAGAGGGAGGCAAACACCTCCCTCTGCCGGCCACGCTTCTCCTGGAGATGCCCAGGTCTCTTTTCAGCACAGCATCGTGCTTACGAAGCGCTGGGGGCAAGATAAAGTGCTCACGAGGTGCCAGGGACCGAAAATAAAGTGGTTGACAAGGCGCTATGGTCCAGCAAGGACAACACAGGCAGCGCTCCTCATGCACTGCTAACATCAGTTGCTGGGGGGTCAAGCGCCACAGCACCCAGCTCCTGGGAGACACACAGATGGAGCACAGGGCGGCAAGGCCCAGCAGCAGGCCAGTACAAAGGGTTGCAGTCAGTGGCAGTTACTTCAAGTGACCAAGCAGGTCGCAGGTCGGCACAGCAGCAGCAGTCCAAGGCTGTTCCTGGTGAGTCCCTACAGCAGTATTCTGTGTCCAGTTTTAAGTATGTTACTTGTTCCCAAAGTGTTCCCAAATTGTGGAGAAACATCCCCTGTACTTATACTCAGTTTTGCAGTGGGTTAACAAAGAAGGAGAGAGAAGGTTCCAACCAATTACAACTGGTTCTGGGAATGTCCCCTCTCTCCTCCATCACAGGCTCCAAACATCAGTTGGGGGTAAACAAACCCTTTGTATGAGGCCAGGGCACAGCTTTTACAGATGCATGTGTGCTCCACCTCCCCCTTCTTTCAGCCCAGGAAGACCATTCAAAATATAGATGCTCCTCTTTGACACCTCCACCCTCCCTGTGTACAGACTCTCTGAAAAGTATGCACAAAGTCCACAGTCACTCTGCCCAGACGTGGATTGGAGTCAAGCTACAAAACACCAGGGTCATAAGCACAGAGAAATGCTCACTTTCTAGAAGTGGCATTTCTGTAATAATAATAAAAAATCCACCTACCCCAGTAAGCAGCATTTCTCACTACCATTACAACCATAGCAAACATGGCTACGCTACCCTTCATAACTCAGACAATACCCCCTAGACACACGGCAGGGCATTTCTAATGCAATCCTATGAGAAGGCAGCACTCTCAGCAGTGAAAAACCAAATAGGCTGTTTGTCACTACCAGGACAGGCCATGCAACCAGGCACATGTCCTGCCTTCCACAAACATAGCACCCTGTCCATAGGTCTAGCTAGGGCCTACCTTAGGGTTGGCTTACATGCAATAAAAGGTGAGTTCTGGGGCCGACAAGTAAATTTAGATGCCGGATGGCAGTAAACCTTGCACTCAGGCCCTGCACTAGCAGGCCTGAGACAGGTTTGAAAGGCTACTTCAGTGGGTGGGGCAAGCAGCGCTGCAGGCCCACTAGTAGCAATCAATCTACAGGGCCTGGGTATAGAGATACCATTGTACAAGGGACTTACAGGTAAATTAAATATGCCAATTAGGTGTAAGCTAATCATACCAAATTTAGAAGGGAGAGCACCTGCACTTTAGCACTGATCAGAAGTGATAAAGTGCTCAGAGTTCTGGAGCCAACACCAAGAGGTCAGGAAAAATAGGAGGAAAGAGGCAAAAAGTCTGGGGATGAACCTGCAAAAAGGGCCAGGTCCAACAAGGACTATTTCCACACCTAGCATTTCAATGTAGCGCATTATAGATCACCCCATGAGAAAGCACAACTGAAATCTCACATTACTACCTACGTGAAGGACAGCCAGAGCTCTGTCACTTCAGCCTAAACTTTATTGGCTGCAGCTATAGCCATTCTCTGAGGCCAACTGATAAGGGATGTGACGCTGGTCAACAAACAGCAAGCACAGCGACAGGCCTTCTTGAAGGATAATATTAGAATTCACACTCATGAATGTGCTGAAATACCGTTGGTGCAGACCATGTGTGCACTTGAGAAAGACAAAATGGAACTCAATTACCTCTACACGTCTAGGGTGGAATCTGTGCTCTGCAGACTTAAAGCCTGTCATTACAAACACAGAGGCACTCCTGGCTTTACCACTCCAACAATAGAAATGGCCATACTGGCCATCAGGGACAGTTCAGGGCACTTACTCCCAAACCTGCAAGGCATTGCTGATGCCTTTGGGTCATTTTAAGCAAATCTCTATAACCCCGACTTGGAAGATGACAAAGACTGAATTGAGGTTTTATTTGCTAATATCAATCTGCCCAGTATCAATGTAGATCCCAAATCCTTTCTGGGTGGCGAGATCACCAAGGAGGAAGTGACGTCGGCCATCTCTCGTAAAATAAAGCCCCTGGAGAAATAGGTTCCCTGTAGAATTTTATTGCTGGGACAAGGAGGATACAGTGGATCATCTTAGTGAAACCTACTGAGTCTATCTTACCCATGTCCAACAAAGCTGTGATTACAATCAAAACTGGGCAAGGACCCCTGCCTTTTAGCAGTTACCATCCAAAACCTCACCTGAACATAGATGTTAAGTTCCTGGTGAGCAGCTCCATAAGCATCTAAAGGCATTCTATCAGATAGAATGGAGATCTTGGTTACAGGTCCTTCGTTTGTTAGTCCTGGGTGAAAATTTCATCATGAAAGTCCACTGTCTCTATACCAAACCTACTGCCCAGGCCAACTGTGGTGAGTTCCTGTCATAGAGGTGTCAAGTAGGGATGCCCCTTTCATCTCTGTTGTTTCTTCTGGCTATGGAACCTCTTGTGGAAGCCATCTGCTAGTCTCCCCAGACAGCAGATGAATGGCAAACATATTGTTGTATGTGGATGACATCTTGCTCACGCTCATGGACCTGGACAGTTCACTCCTGGCCCTCATGTCCCTTCTATCAGCTTTCGCCATGATCTCAAGATATAATATCACTGGGACAAAAGTGAGGCATTACCCATGTCACACATCATGACAAAGACTGCAATTAAAGGATATACATTTCAGTCAAAACAGTGAATGCTCAAGTATCTCAACCTTCTGATCAATAGGGGCCAGGAGGGCATGGTGTCAGATAAACTAGAACCCTCATTGCCCAGACCAGTGCTCACTATCTGAAAAGACACCATCTTAGCTTATCATTATAGGGGAGAATGCAAGGAGTTAAAATGTTGGTAGCCCCCCGTTTTACATTTATTCTCTCTTTGTTTGAACTTCAATATTTAGGGCGGTAAACAAAGATATCAAATCCTGCATCTGAGGTGACATGAGGCCACACTTGTCCTTCTCCAAGCTGATAGCGCATAGGAAAAGTGATGGACTAGGAGCACCTTGCATAGAACACTATTGCCATACATTACACCTGGCACAGTTCTCTTACATGGGGCAGGGGAAGACTGACCCCTCTTTTCTGGCTTTGATTTGAATGCAGTATGATCCACAGAGGCACCAGTCTAGCCATTCTTTTCAGCCACAAAATGCTTTCTACACTGTCCAAGCTCAGGATGCTGTCCATAGTGACGGTCTGGAAGCACTTCCATAAGCTCTAAGACTGTCATGCTCATCTACACCTCTAGGTGGCCCTCACTAATAAAGACGCCATACAAGTGGGTGATGAATCACTAATGCGGAGGCAATGGAAACAGCAGGATATCGACTTTGGCCAACATTATCCGGGATGGGGACCTGATATATTTTCCACCTTACAGGAGGCATTTGCCTTGCCCCACTTGCAACTCTGGTGCCATAAGCAACTAAACCACTGGCTCCTTAGTACCTTGGGTCCTAGATCATGGAGTATCCCAGCCAGTTCAGCAGTACTTCAACATATGACGAATCTATTTCAAGGTCATATCAGGGGTTCTATAATTTGCTAGTACAGTAACTTGCTTCCCATCCGCTACTGACCCTCATTTACCCCACCAAGCAAGATACCCTTCAGGAGCAGTGCACAAATGAGGAACGGAAAGAGGTGGTAGAAGGTTTAGAGAAAGGGCGCGATAGGCTAGAAATAATTCTGCTTTTTTTTTTAAATGATCCAGGACTCATATATGGCCCCTCAGAAACTTGCATTCTTGTGTCTCCTCCACCACTCACAGTGCTGGAGATGTGTCAGTTCAGACTGCAATACGACCCAAGTCCTGTGTGACTGCCCTGCCATATCTCTCTTATAGTCCCAAGTACGACACTCTCAGCCTCGTATTGGAGTTGCCCCTCCCTCTGCTGAGAATCCCAATCATGCTACATGACACCCATGACCACCTGTTAGGGTTTGTGCACAGCAAAGAGCATGTCCCCTCTCACTGCACTAGTGGGTTCTGTAATAGCTCCCTTTTAAACTTACTATTGAAAGCCTTTCTTGTTATCTCACCTTTCCCCCCCCCTAGGCTTCTGTGTATGTTGTTTAATGTGCTGTTTTGTTTACACATTGGGCCTTGCTTTTACCAAGGCTTCTTTAAAACACTCCTCCCTAGGCCATGTGTTAATTCAACTCATTTGCATAATAACTGAAACTCTGCACACCTTTCAAGAACATGTGCAGCATGTGAGGACCACACCCAGCTCTTCAAACCACACCCAGCTCTGCACACCTTTCAAGAACATGTGCAGCATGTGAGGACCACACCCAGCCCTTCAAACCACACCCAGCTCTTCAAACCACACCCAGCTCTTCGAACCACACCCAGCCCTGTCTATGAAAGGCAGCCCCCGAGCCTCACCCAGTGCTTGTGCTCGTCTACCTCCCGCTTACCTGAGAACAGATCCCTCAGCGCTGACACTCCTGACTTTCATTGGCTTCAATGGGCGCAGCTGCTGGCTCTTCCTTCTTCTGGTTTCCGGTTCCTCCTTGCCTCAGCCTCTCTCCTACGAGCAACCTGCAAAAGGGAAAGAAGACAAGGTTAGACTGATCAGTATCTCTTGCCAGCAACAAGTAAGTGCAAAACTTTTTATTACCTGAAAGAACTTTGACAACAATTTCTGCATTCGTGTATAGACAATTGGAAACAAGATACCTTCCACGAACATTGTGATTCAAACCCCTTGTTACAATACTTTGCGGAACTTTGTAAGCAAACATTTTTTTTTTTTTTTATGGAACTTTTAAGAATCGAACAGTGGAAACCATTAACAACAAGGCAAACAGTAAATAAGGACTTGCACAAATTACATGCTGTATTTTGATGTAAAAGTACAGTATTTGTTTTATAAAAGATTCTGGAAATATGGGAAAAGTGAGTCTCCTATTGGGAATTTAGGATAGAGATGATCCCATCCTCCATAATTGGAATCAATTTAAACGTACCATGACCAGCCTTTTTGCAAAACACACTTTCATGCAGGCAAGTGATAATGAGCTTTTAAATCTTAAACAAGGTAACAAGGATTTATTGACCTATCTCACTAGTTTTAATCGTTTACTCACCGAGACACAGTGGCCAGAAGAAAAGCGTGTCTCCCTTTTTTATAAAGGTTTGAGAGACGAGTTAAAAGATGCGCTGGCTCATATCGTTGATTTGCCAGAAGACTATTCGGACTTTGTAGATTTAGTTGTGAAATTAGAACATAGATTAGGAGAAAGAAAGGGAGATAAATACAAACTGGAATCACGGTTAACTTTTATTAGACACGAGAAGAAAGACACAGATAATAAACTCCCTGAACCAGAGCCTATGCAAATAGGGACACTCAGAGGTCCACTCACATCAGAGGAAAAAGAAAGAAGGAGAAAACTTCAATTATGTTTATATTGTGGCAGGGCAGGTCACTTTGCCAGAGAATGTCCAGTAAAGCCTAAAACTCCACGAAAGGGTGCTGTTTCCTCCACCTCCTCAACTGAATCGGGAAACGATTAAGCTCGACAAGGGGAGAGGTTACTTGTTCGAGAAAACATCTTAATCAAACCTCTAATGCTGCAGCCTTCAGGGTACCGCACATACCTAGACATTTCATAATTCAGGTCGTTTTAATTGTTACTACCCAAGTGAGGCATTCTCTCCCTGTCCTACTGGACTCAGGCGCGACAGGAAATTTTGTGGATAATAAGTTAGCTGAAAACTTAGGACTTCCTATGTGCCTAAAGCCTTGTCCAGAAGCAGTATGTGCAGTGGATGGGTCAGAATTGACCTCTGGATTAATCACAAAACAAACAAGTCCACTTGTTATGGTCTGTCAGAACGGGCACACAGAGGTGATTAGCTTTGATCTGATAGATACTCCTAATTTTGGTTTGATTCTCGGGGTACCCTGGTTAACAACTCATAACCCAAAAATTGATTGGGTGAATAGAACTGTTACTTTGGATTCCTCTTTCTGTAGAACTAATTGCTATCAAGAAGCAGGTACAGAACAGAGCACAGTATTACACTGTGCTAGTCTTACACAAGATGAACCAAGTCTCCCTCCTGAATATTCTGACTTTAAAGACGTCTTTGATCCAGTAAAGGCTAGTGTGTTGCCCCCACATCGGTCTTATGACTGTCGTATAGATCTTATCCCAGGGGCCCCTTTACCTAATAACAGAGTATATGCTTTGACTGACGAAGAAACCAAATACTTAAGAACCTACCTAGATGACCTACTACAGTCTGGGTTCATCCGTCATTCCACATCTCCGGTGTCATCTCCACTCTTTTTTATCCCGAAGCCGGATAAATCCCTGCGCGCATGTATCGATTATAGAGGACTAAATAAGGCTACAATAAAGAATAAATATCCTCTTCCTCTAATACCTGTGTTGTTGGATCAATTAAGACATTCTACTGTATACACTAAACTAGATCTGCGGGGAGCTTACCACCTGGTCCGAGTAAAAGAGGGGGATGAGTGGAAGACAGCTTTCAAGACAAAGTTTGGCTTATTTGAGTACACAGTAATGCCCTTTGGGTTATGTAATGCCCCTGCGGCCTTTCAGTTCTTTATAAATGAGGTCCTACACGAATTCCTGGACGTTTGTGTCATAGTATACATAGACGACATCCTCATTTACTCTAAGAACTCAGAAGAACATACCCAACATGTTCGTGCAGTATTATCAAAGTTAAAAGAAAATCATCTTTTTGCTAAGTTAGAAAAGTGTACTTTTAATGTCAGCAAGGTGGACTTTTTAGGATACTGCCTGTCTCCTCAAGGAATAACTATGGATGTAAAGAAAATCAGTGCTATTGCTGATTGGCCAGAACCATCCTCTGTAAAAGATATTCAGAAATTTCTGGGTTTCGCCAATTTTTATAGGAGGTTTATTGCACATTTTGCAGACATTGCGGCCCCAATAACTACCTTGTTGCGGAAAGGGCAACGATTTCTTTGGACTGATGAGGCGGCACACGCCTTTCAACTCCTAAAACAAAAATTCACTTCAGCCCCAATTCTGAAACATCCTGATCCTGACTTGCCCTTTTTTGTTGAAGCGGATGCTTCACAAGTAGCTTTAGGAGGAGTTCTCTCTCAACGAGATGCAGTAGATGGCCAGTTACATCCTATAGCCTTCTATTCCAAAAAGTTATTGCCAGCTGAACAAAATTACACTGTGGCTGAAAGGGAACTACTAGCTATCAAAGTAGCCTTTTCAGAATGGAGGCACCATTTAATGGGAGCCAAGTACCCAGTTACAATCTTTTCTGACCATAGGAACCTACAGTTTTTTGGATCACTTAAAGCATTAACACCACGTCAGATGCGCTGGTTAATTTTTTTTAGCACATTTGACTTTGTAATAACCTATAGACCAGGTGCACAACAAATTCAATCTGATGTGTTATCTAGATACGGACATACCTCAGACATGAAACAAGATAAAATAGGAGAACCCATTATTCCTCCCCAAAAGTTTTTGTCACCAGTACAACAGAAGGATTTCATCACAGATCTATATAATGCACACATGCAAATAACACCTCAGGATTGGTTAAAGGATTCCCATAACACAATACAACGAGGTTTATTGTATCACGACAACATGCTGTTAATGCCCACCTCTGAATTACAAACACAGGTGATAATTTGGCATCACGCCTCACCGTTGGCAGGTCATCCTGGTTGGGTAAAAACCCTGGAAAATGTGCAAAAACACTTTTGGTGGGACACTATAAGAAAGGACATTAAGCAATTTGTCACTACCTGTCCAATTTGTGCAAGACATAAATCTTCTCATAAGGCCCCTGACGGCTTGTTAATACCAATGCCAACACCCAAACAACCTTGGCATACTGTGAACGTAGACTTTATTGTAGGATTACCACCTGTAAAATCTTTCACAACAGTGTTGGTTATAGTGGATTTTTTATCTAAAATGGCACATTTTGTACCATTACGGAAATTACCCACGGCAGCAGAATTTGCCGATATTTTTATAAGGGAAATTGTGCGTTTACATGGTTTGCCAAGCAAAGTGGTGTCAGACCGAGGGAGCCAGTTCAACTCTAGATTTTGGAAAAAATTATGTGAAAAACTGAAAATAGATGTGGCATTATCCACTGCTTTCCACCCAGAGACAGATGGACAGACTGAACGACTGAACCAAACCTTACTTCAAACGCTACGTTGTTTATTGGCTGATTATTCTAGTGAATGGTTGGAAGCTCTCCCTGTAGCGGAGTTTGTTTATAATAATACTGAGCATTCAGCTCTACTTTGCTCACCATTCTATTTCTTGCAGGGGTATCATCCAAGAGCTATACCCATTTTGTTAGAAGATTCCCTGTTACCTACAGTAACGGATAGACTAACGAGGTTAGGTGACATACAAGACAAAGCCAGGAAACATTTATTAAAGTACAAGGAAAGCATGAAAAGACAAGCAGACAAACACAGATCTGAGGCCCCAATGTATAAAATTGGTGACAAGGTATGGCTCTCCACAAGGAACCTAAACATAGAGGGATCCCGAAAGCTGCAACCACGTTTCATTGGACCCTTTAGTATAACTGCCATAGTAAACCCGGTAACAGTAAAATTAGATTTACCAAAAGAATATCCAGTACATACTACATTCCATGTGTCCTTGCTTAAGCCGTACAACCCAAAAACCCGACCTGAACCACCACCTCCACCCATACCAATTAAGGGAAATCTAGAATATGAAGTGAAAAGCATAAAAGACTCAAAAAGAATTAGTGGACGTCTGTTTTATTTAGTAGAATGGAAAGGATATGATGAATCTGAGAATTCATGGGAACCAGCATCATATGTACATGCCCCACAGCTGATTAGACGGTTTTATTTAAAAAATCCAGGAAAACCCCGTCCTGTAGGAGGGCCTTTGAGGAGGGCAACTGTTAGGGTTTGTGCACAGCAAAGAGCATGTCCCCTCTCACTGCACTAGTGGGTTCTGTAATAGCTCCCTTTTAAACTTACTATTGAAAGCCTTTCTTGTTATCTCACCTTTCCCCCCCCTAGGCTTCTGTGTATGTTGTTTAATGTGCTGTTTTGTTTACACATTGGGCCTTGCTTTTACCAAGGCTTCTTTGAAACACTCCTCCCTAGGCCATGTGTTAATTCAACTCATTTGCATAATAACTGAAACTCTGCACACCTTTCAAGAACATGTGCAGCATGTGAGGACCACACCCAGCTCTTCAAACCACACCCACCTCTGCACACCTTTCAAGAACATGTGCAGCATGTGAGGACCACACCCAGCTCTTCGAACCACACCCAGCCCTGTCTATGAAAGGCAGCCCCCGAGCCTCACCCAGTGCTTGTGCTCGTCTACCTCCCGCTTACCTGAGAACAGATCCTTCGGCGCTGACACTCCTGACTTTCATTGGCTTCAATGGGCGCAGCTGCTGGCTCTTCCTTCTTCTGGTTTCCGGTTCCTCCTTGCCTCAGCCTCTCTCCTACGAGCAACCTGCAAAAGAGAAAGAAGACAAGGTTAGACTGATCAGTATCTCTTGCCAGCAACAAGTAAGTGCAAAACTTTTTATTACCTGAAAGAACTTTGACAACAATTTCTGCATTCGTGTATAGACAATTGGAAACAAGATACCTTCCACGAACATTGTGATTCAAACCCCTTGTTACAATACTTTGCGGAACTTTGTAAGCAAAAATTTTCTTTTTTTTTATGGAACTTTTAAGAAACGAACAGTGGAAACCATTAACAACAAGGCAAACAGTAAATCAAGGACTTGCACAAATTACATGCTGTATTTTGATGTAAAAGTACAGTATTTGTTTTATAAAAGATTCTGGAAATATGGGAAAAGTGAGTCTCCTATTGGGAATTTAGGCTTTAGTTATATTATGATGAATGTTTGATATTGGTAATTCTGATAACGGTATTTGTTTAATGTTTTAGAAGCTTTACAGTAATAGAAAACACATCCCAGAGCAGTGACACATTCCAAACCTGGAAACTAGAGACCAGGATCCAAGAGGTACTTTTAGAAGAGAATTTCTAATAAATAAAGGGATAGTCAGGAACCCATTTAGGAATAGGTTGCACTTATCTGTTCTTTGTTTATGTTTCATTAGGCACCAGTTTCTACAGAAGTCAGAAAGGGCTGCAGATTTGTGCAGCACTTCAACAGTGGAAACGCAAGAACGGTGTTGTCTCTTTTTTTTATTTTATCCACTTCCCCCCTTCCCTTGAGCTTCTGTTCTTAGTGCACTGTTTTAAAAACTAGTGTGCTGGAACAAGCAGTTTCAGGGTGGGGTCGGATTGTCTTAACCTCCATCAGAACTGAACAAGAACTCAGGTGAGCTGGGCTTTGACACCACCATGATCTCATGACTCATGAATGTAGACTACTGACAACATTGTTAGCTGCTGCAAAACTCAATTTCATATGCCGTAGTAATCACCACACACACCCACACGGCGAACAGTTGATTGAAACGTATAAGGTGGCATCTTTCGAGTGAATTGTATATTGTCTCAAGCGCAAAGTTGAACTATTCAGTGCCATCTGGTCTCCCTTCAGTTCACTTGCAGAAGATGCCCATTGACCCTTTGAGCCTTTGTTAATCTTTATGACTCTTTTTAAGTCATGCTGTGTCTTCTTGCACCTCCCACCTTTAAGCATGTGGCGGGAAAAGCCAGCCAAGACTTTTCCCGTTCTCCTTTCTGATACGAACCGCCACCATCCCAGGCCTCCTGCTTTGGCTATGTGCATCTCCTATGTTGGTGATCTATTTCACATGATGGCATTGTGTTAAGGATTACTGTTGGGTTACACTAATATGATGCACACTCTTTGTGGGACCTGCACAAATCTAGCATTTGTTAAGCTCGTTGTTTTAGCTGTTGTTCTTTCTGTTCAAGCTGGACGGTGTCTGGTCCTCCATACTACCATGGTTAAAATAGTTGTTATAGTGTTTCCACTGTACAGTTGTATCGTTGGTGGTGGGTGTAACTTATGGAATTTCACTCCATGGAATTCTGTGGAATTCTCCGCAAGATTCTGTAGACTTCCGTGAATGGGCATAAATAGGCAAGTCATGCTGCTCGCACTGATTTTTAGCACCTGGAGCTCTTTCAGAGCTGAAATATAAGTGCAAATAGCACCACAAGATGCACCAGAGGGCACTGCTTCTTGAGTAGATTTTCTACTAGAAGAGCAGCTTTTCTCACTGCAAATGGTCGCAACTTCCTGCATGTGGAAATCTGACCAGATGCCCTCCGAGCAACCAAAAATCTTATTAGGAGATGCCAAATCATGCTCACGCTAGCCAAATTCCCATTGGCAAGGTGCATGCAAGACAAATATCCGCCTCACAGCGGTAGGCAGAATTTGGTCAGAACTCCACATTGCAAATGTAATGAGGAGTGGCCAGAATTCTGCCAACTCTGCAGGAAGAATGGAATTTATCACCCACCCCTACTTTGTTACCCAATGAAACTCCACTTGCATGGCTACTTCAGGTCCAGTGATGCAATTAAACTATAACCAACTATCAAATCCCACCAAGCCCTGGGATTTTTCAAACATGTCCCCACTAACCCTTTCCCTAATGACATTATAATGAATTGTAACTTGCTTGCCCTCATGACTTTCAAAACAATGGTGACTTGCCACAGGCTTAAGACTGCAAGTGGCCATTCTATACCGAGGTCCCAAATACATTTTTAAACTCTCCTTTCTATCCTAAGGTGTCAGACCTGTAGTGTTTTCCAATTAATTAATTTGTTTTGCAATCCTAACCAAGTAGGTTCCAGCATGTCTCAGAATTAATTATCCGGAGAACTCAGTGCAATGCCCTTGTTCCCTTAACTTGCCCTATATATCTCAGATTCACCTATTGAACCTTTGAGGAGCTGGATGCTTAATAGTAATACCTCAGGTGGCAGGAACATGTATGTCCTTAGTTGGACTTGGTTGTGCCTTAGGCTAGGCTGCGCTCTAAATAACACCCAGGAGCTGCTGGTACCCAAGAAGCTTGAAAATTTGTAATGGAATGAGTCACATCTTAGTTATTTTTTTATGCACCTCTGCTGATACCAAACTGGTGGCATAAGCTAAAATCAATGAATCGCATGTGATAGTGACTGGAAGAAAAAGGGTCAAATCCAGGACACTTGCAAAAAGGTTCCAGACCTTGAAAGAAATCTGAGGAAAGAGAAAGGCATGCAGCATATAAAAATTCTTAGAATGACAAGAAGGAACAGGAAAAGTCACTGTGGGATAAAAATAAAATCAAGGCAGAATAGTGTGAGGAACACAATGGACTTAGGAACTTGAAGAGTACCTGAATCTGAGTTGCCCACTTTAAATACTAAAATTTATCATACATCTGTACCAGCCATTCAACAACAGATTCCAAAAGTATATGAAACATGTTATCTTCCTGCTCTAATCCCATTCTCCAAGTAGCAATATACCAGGCACCATCAGTCAGGCTTCTGTATCAAACAGAGGACAAATGTCCCCCATTAATGTTTGGGAATATATCATAGGAGCAGCGAACCAGGACCCCCTCTTTATACTGATCCTATTCAGCTTATCTGCTGAGTTCAGCTTGGTGGACTCTATAATGTGCAGTGAAAGCAGACCAAATCTAAGGTCAGAAACATAGGTACCCTCTGGGGTGCTGACTTCAGCCTAAACTGCCACAGTTATCTTGACCAACTAAAACTGTTCAAAGAATCTTTACCATTTTCTCCATTCAACATTAAACACCAGTATTCAGAGCAGTGGTGACATTCTCATTATTCTATGGCAAATCCCTCTCTTCAACTAGCAATATACCAGGCACCATCAGGCAGGCTTCTGTACCAAACAGAGGACAAACAGTCCCCCATTAATGTTTGGGAATATATCATAGGAGCAGCTAACCAGGACCCCCTCTTTATACTGATCCTATTCAGCTTATCTGCTGAGTTCAGCTTGGTGGACTCTATAATGTGCAGTGAAAGCAGACCAAATATAAGGTCAGAAACATAGGTACCCTCTGGGGTGCTGACTTCAGCCTAAACTGCCACAGTTATCTTGACCAACTAAAACTGTTCAAAGAATCTTTACCATTTTCTCCATTCAACAACAAACACCAGTATTCGAAGCAGTGGTGACATTCTCATTATTCTATGGCAAATCCCTCTAAGTCAAAAGACTCCAAAAAGCACAAAATGCACTGTAATCTTATAGGAAATTCAGTTGGATTTTTACATATTTTAGACTGGTTTTACTGGCATTTGTGACTCTGGGCGGCTGCCATTTAGACTTTTAATGCATGGCCTTTATCCCTAAAGCATGGTAAAACTGTGTTTTAACCCATTTGGCATATTTATTTTTACGTTAATCCACACGTAAAATGGGGGAGAAATGCACTTGTTGCAGAAAGATTACATGTCATTGGAGGGCAACAGTGAACATTCACACATCCAAGTATGTGGCTCTGAAAGAAGGGATCAGGCCTACTAATGTAGCCTGACTTACAGCCTAAAACATTGCAGATGTAAATTTCACAAGAAACCATTTTGGCTATAAGAGAAACTTGTTTTTAAATGTGTGCTAGAAAAAACTGTAAATTCTCCTTGTAGCTGACAAGGATGTGTACTTAATATATGAAACTGGGATACGTCAAATATTACGAATATTATAGCTTAAAAGTTGAACATTCTATCTATTAGGAAAAGTGTGTCTCTGCTGTGACTGGCTGCAAATAGATTTTTCTTGGTATAATCTACTGTGTCAAAACTATAGAGATCATTCAAGCACTGTTTTAATGTTTAATAGAAGAACATGTTCTGTAGTGAGGTGATCTTAACTCATGTCACTAAGCCTGTTCATGAGGTTTGAAGTAGCTCTCTGCCAAAAGACAATAGACCTGGCTGGGCACGATGGCCCAGTGTAAAAACATGTCAAGAACATGGTAAGCAAACTGGCAACATCATTTTAGATTTAGGGTTCTGAAAGGTACAGTAATAAATATAGTCTGACTGGTTCAAAATTTCACATTTCTGTGGGATGGCCAATTTATTTTCATCAGAGTCTAAAATCAAGGAAGTTACATGCCCAGATTAAATAATGGGTATATTGTCTAGTGAAAGGTATTCAGGGAGATACTATTCCAAGCTCAAACCAATCTGGGATAATGAGGATGTGAGGCAAAGTGGAAAAGAAGCCCTCTACTTTAGGTAAGGCACACTGCAGGAAAAATAGGGGTATCCTGGAAACTAAAACAATTTGCTAACACCATCAGATGCTAATATTTGTATTTTTCCTTGGTGGTCCCAGTGCATCCTGGTCCATGTGCTAAATCAGTGTAAAGTTTCACTTCTTACTTTGAGGCAGAATTTGATAACAATTCATTTCTTCCAATATTTTATTTCCTTAGCCACAACACAGGATGTACTTTGCTCTTTACAAGCTCTTAAGTGGAGCACAACAGGAACTAAGGGCCTCATTATGACTTTGACTGTCTTAGAACTGCTATGTTGGCGGTCCTACCTCCAACAGGGTGACATAGAAATTATGAGCATGGCTGTATTCACAACAGAATACAGCCAAAGCACTGCCAGCACCGCCACTGTGGTCAGGCCGCCACTGACGATGGTAGCCACCTGTTGGCCGGCGGACAGATTACAAGGGTGCACACTGCCAAGGTTTCCGCTGAGGTCACACCACCATGGAAACCCAGATGGAAACGAACTGCATAAAAGGAGACACTCACCTTCAGGAAGCCATACTCGTCCGGAGCTGCAAAGGAACCAAAACTAGATGTCATCCAGCAGCTCCTGCTCACCCTAAGACTCCGTAATCTTTAATGACAACTACAACCGTAAGTACACACACTCACCTGGTATTGTAGTATATTGTCATTTTATATAATTGGGAAGGGGAATGCGAGGGCAACACACACATAACAGCACACTGACATGCACACTCACATACAGCCACACACACAGCAGCACATACACACTACCCACGATATTGCCACCCCACACAGACACACACACCCACAAACACACCTCACAAACACACACAGGTATTCATGAAAACACTGCACAGCCCCACTCTCACACAGTACCACACAACACCACACCATGTCATAACTAGAACACAATCATACCACCCCCAATCTATAGGCAGTGACACACAGTGGACACTACCCTGGGACACATCACACATACAACACAACATACAACCAACAGGGAACAAACACACACAATTACACAACCACACTACTTACCGATCGACATACACACAACATCGTATCTAACATACCATGCACAGAACATGCACACGCACACAGTCAATGCACACAAAGCCACACAACACAGCAACAAACACATGTCAACCCAAACACCACTCAATACCATCTCAACAAAATGTGTTGAACATAAACATGTCCATCACACACCCTAGGACTGTGAGACATAAGCACTGCACACACCCTCACATACTGGCAAAAAACACTGGTAGCACAAGCACCACATACACAAATACAGACACACAACTAATGTCAGCCAGGAACAACTTCATACTAGGGAAAGAAATATATGACAAATATTTAACCAACAGCAGGTTGGTTGACATATATTAAAAGTTAGTGGAAATGTGCAAGTCAAAGGCCATAGGCCAGTCCATATAAACAGTCTGTATGCACACATTGAACAAATGTGTGCCCTGAACTTGACTCGTGACTGCCATGCAACCTCCACAGGTAGGGGCATTAAGGGGGCAGGCAGGCACCTCAGGGGTTATCGGGGGTAAGGGAGGTAGATGTTTAGGCTTAGGTTTGGGAAGGGGCATTTGGGATGTGGCTTGGGAGGATGGGGTTTAGGCTTAGGAGAGGGTTGGCCTTTTTTGGGAGGGGTAGACTTCTTGGAAGGGGGACGGGCATGGGTACTTTCAGGGGGAAGGGGAAGCCTTGGAGGTGGAAGGGGCACACATGGGGAGGGAAACAGAACGTTTAGGTTTCTCATGGGGAGAGACGAGTAGGGAAAAGGGCAAACTCTGAAAGGAAGGTTTTTTTGACACTCTGAGACAGTCATAGCAAAAGGGTTTGGGTGTGGAGGGAGAGGGAGTGGTTCTAAGAGGTGTTGGTGTGCTTGTGTGTGCTGGGTGTCTGTGCGGTGGGTGAATGAGGGTGTTTATGTGTCTTGGGATGAGTGGGATGGAGGTGCTGGGGGATGCTGTGGTGGGTGGGTGACTGTCTGTTGCGGTGGTGACTGCAGGAATGGTGGATGTGCTACATGTAGGAGTGTCAGTGGTTGTGGTGTCTCCGGATGTGGTGACTGGGGTGGATGTCTGAGGGCCTGCTGTGGTGCTGTCTGGGGGTAGGATAGGTGTAGTAGCTGGATCTGTGAATGTTGGTGTGGTGTCTGCAGGTGTGTATGGTGTGCTGTCTGTGATGCTGGGGTTGTGGGGGTGTCAGGGCAGGTTGTGACTGTTGCTGTGTGTGCAGGTGTATGTTGCTTGTGTGCATGCCTGTGGTGTGTCTTGTGGTGCTTGTGTTTGTGTAAGCTACCTTTGGATGTGGAGGTGGATGCATGCCTGTCTGTTTGTGTGCTTTGGCTGTGTTTGGGAGGAGGCATTTGGGATTGGAAAGAGGAAGGTATAGGGGGATGGTAAACAGAAGGGTGACTGGTTGGCGTCAGTGTGGAGGTCAGAGCCTGAAAGGATATCTGTAGGCTATCCAGTGCACCATGAATGCCCCGCAGGAACGCATTACTCTGTTGTATCTGAGTTGCAGTCCCTGGATGACATTCATGATGGTCAACTGACCCACAGAGATCGACCTCAGGAGGTCAATAGCCTCCTCACTGAGGGCAGAAGGGCCAACAGGGGCTGGAGCAGAGGTGACTGTGGCAAAGGAGATGCCCACCCTCTTTGGTGAGTGGGCACCACCAACTGGATGGGGAGCCTCAGGCAGGGCGGTGGTAGTAAGGGGGAGTGGTGGCCAGAGATGGTCCCAGATGAGTCTGCCACTCCAAGAGAGTGTCCACTGGAGGAGTATTCCAAAGATGCAGACATGGATTCTGTCTCCCCCGTGGCACTCCCCTCACCATCCTGGCCACTCTGCCCCTCGATGTCGGTGGTATCATGACTTCGGGACCCGTGGCCAGCAACTTCCCCACTCGGCTGTGCCCCGTCTCCATCTCCTGCCTATGCTGATGCTGAGAAACAGAGAGAGCGGTAGGGTCATCACATTCTTTCCATACACTTATATCACACTATACCAAACATTAACCTCACATATATGTGTGATATACCCCCAGATAGAAACCGTTTGAGCAAACATCATGTCACAACAACATACATTCCACAACCCTGTATGACGTCACCCACCTCATAAGCCACCTATCTAACAACAACAGTACCGCCCCATCAGTACAGCTATGACACAAACATTTCCTGCTCAAGATGAATTGACAACATGAAAATGGTTCCAAATACACAGCATCACTGTCAAGCAACAAACCAGCAATGGGAATGAGTGTGAACACATATTCCAAATCTACACATGCTCAGTGCATTACCAGATGTCATGTTCCATGAAAGTTAGCTCATCAAATGCCAATAACAAGACTGCATGTTGCTTAGAAATCACATGCATCACATGTCACTGTATTGATAACCTTCACAATAGAAAATAGCTCAGATGCACTTACCCCGTTTGGCATATCCAAATTTGGAGTATAATAGACTCCAAACCTATTTCAGCAACACATGTATCAATTGTGTTGTTGCAAGGTTTGATACAGACTTTGTGGACCTACTCATCTTAGTCATTATCACCTAGATAACAAAGTCATGTACACTAACAGGAGCCTACTTAGCACACAGGATTTAGCCCCAGACACCCCAGGGAGCATACCAACACCCTACATACAATGGACACCTGTCATGTGCATGAAGGCCACATACAGTTCAACTTATCATGAAAAGTGGCAACATCAAAATAATATTCTGTAAGTACCAACATCACTATCCACACTTCAGACATGAGTAACCTTGCATCTTTATAGTAATGTTACACTGACATAAACAACTTCTAAGGTAATCATGATTCAACATACACCTAGAGCCAAGCCAATTGACTGACAACACCTACCATTTCACCATCAGACGATTGTCAACTACAACACCTGCAACACAACTAAATCAGTGCAAATTTAGGTTTGCCGTACTAAAATCCTTCAAAACAGAATCAGAATAGTACAAATAGTCTGAACTCCCATGTCAATGATTTGCCTTGCACTAGGAGTGTATTAATACTACCACACTTTTCAGCATGTAGGATGGCCATCCTGATTAAACATCACAAGTGCCAATGTACCGTTCACACTTAACAATGGGGACACCTCATCTCACCTTTAAGTGTAGCACGTATGCCATGTGAAATCCCAGATAGAGATCACATCCTAACATGAACTTGACAGTTATTTCACCACTCAGGAATATTTGGACTGTTACTCAACTGTCAGACCCTATGTTGCACATAGACCCTAGATCCAGTGGCACTGGAATGGACAGATTCCAAAGACCTGGGTAACTTACCTACAGGATATCTGGAGGATGGATCAGTAAGTGAGGAGGATGAACCAGCAGGGTGTATTTATAGAGCAGTTTAGTGGTACACATATGACACAGTCATGTGTACATCACCACATGCTTTTATACAAAAGGGTTAATATGAGTGTACACAATAGAATGTCCACACCTGTGTATCAATGTTATAACCTTCACATCTAGGTGTTCCTAGGAGAACTTTTACCTTTAGCACTTACCACACTGTCACAGCTTAAATACTCACACGTCATCCACTGAACTGGCAGAGTGATGTACACGTCTAGTCAGTATTTACCCCCTTGTGGCTACTGTGCTGCCCTCAAACACCCATCCAACTCAGGGTAGGCCACCACCAAAATGCAGGCCATTAGGGGGGGTCAAGGTCCGATGGCCACCCTGTAGTCGTTGGGAGGACATCCCCAGCTGGCACTCTATGTTCTTCCAGGCGCAGCCTCTCAGGTCCTCCCATCGCTCCCAGTGCTCTACTGGCTGTGGACCCGCAGGGTCCGCACTTGCTTGGCAATGGCATTCCAGATTCCATTTTTTTTGATAGCCTACATGGATGACACAGGCAAGAGGAGAAAGTTATGTCCACATGCACCAACCCAACACAAGTTGTGAAAAAACGTCAGTCATGGCAAGTCAGCAAACCTACCCTTCCTCACAGTTCAAGCTCCTTCCCAAATTACCATCAGCAGCCAGGCCATGCGTGAAGTGGAGTCAGCCATACAACATGCATGATTAGTACCGGGTATTGACTAGCAACATATGACCAGCCTACAAGATTGTCCAGAACATGGTATGGCTCAACTATTATTTCTCACACCATTATTGATGTACATGATGTAATATATGTTGTGGATCGAGGAAGATAGATTACACACTATCTACTATGTATCAGTACTGTATATCTGTCTATGCACATATTCACATGTCCATACACCCACACATGAAAACTCGGTCCTTCAGCCCTGCACATTTCATGTTCACCATTATACACTCCACCTTTCACACACTGGTATATCATTGGACTCAAGTGCTCCTCTGGTGCACCATATACCTGTTTATACAGGGGTAGAACCTCATCCACAAGCTTGTCCAGCTCTTCTGGAGTGAAGGCTGGTGCCCTATCACCTGAAGGACGTGGTATGATTGCTCCCAAGGCAGCAATGTGTTCCAATGGCAATGTCCACTTCAGTTGTAACCGCCTACGGCAATGACGACATCCACTGGCGGAGATAGGTCACTTCCTCATGTCCAGTACAGTTGGTCAGGCAGCTGCCATTTTAAGGCAATTATATGTATGGAAAAGTAATGGAAGGAGTGCCATTTACTTTTAACTAGTCTCTACAAACACGTTTTAAATGATGCCCTCATGTTTACTAGTCTCAATGTGCATGTGAGTTGTAAAGGCTGTGTAAAAGAGGTATGGCTGGTTATGGACATGAAAATCTATTGGCAACATCATAATTGGAGTATTTGTGCAACAAGTATGTCTCACATGTAAACTAGGTAGATCATGCACATACTGTCTGTCACATATTTAGGCATGTGAAGTACATCTGAAGGTTTAGGGGATCTGAATCAAGGAAACAGTCATTGAATGCGTAGCTATGTACTGTAAATCAAATTTCATATAGTTCATCTGACATCATATCTAGATAGGTATGACGTATATGTGAATATATTCATGATTTCTAGATTTAATCATTCACCTTGAATCTGTTTTTGTCCAACATAGTTACCCTGGCATGAGAAGAAGAAAACAACTTCCAGTGTACTGCCCACTAGTAGATCTGCACACCATGGAGGAGAGATACATAATTCAAATCAATTGTCTGAATAGGCATACAATCATGGATCTATGTCGTCAGTTGGAGCCAGATCTGATGCCTGCTATTCGCAATCCTAATAGCATACCTCCTATCATTCAAGCTATGTCAGTGCTACACTTTTCTGGTGACTGGGTCCTTTCAGAATACAGTGGCCCTAACTGCACGGATGTCTCAGCCCATGTTCAGTCTGGTCTTGAAGGCTGTACTGTCTGCATTATTGAAACACCTGGACAGCTACATCAAATTTCTCCAGTGTGTGGATTTGGCCTAATTGAAGGCAGAGTATTATGCTTTAGGACACATTCCACAGGTGATTGAAGCCATAGATGGCACCCATGTAGCGTTGGTTCCCCCAATGCAATGAATAAGTATATTGGAACAAAACAAAACTACCACTTCATCAAGGTCCAAGTAGTTTGCTTGGCTGACCTGTAGATTTCACAAATATGTGCAAAGTGTCCAGGATCAGTCCATGATTCCTTCATCATGTGGAACAGCAATACCCCACTGCTGATGACATGACTGTACACAGATAGGGCCTGGCTGGTTGGTAAGTCATAGATGTCATGTGTGTCTGTAAAGTTTTTCTCCTGCTATCACAAATGTGCATCTCCAAGATATATGTTAGTTTTGTTGTACCTGTTTCTTACAGGTGACTCTGGCTATCCAACCCGTCCTTGGTTTTTAACACCAGTGAGGTACCCAACAACACCAAGGGAAGCCCGCTTCAATGAGGCCCACAGAAGAACAAGGTGTGTTTTGGAGTGGACTTTTGGGCTCTTGAGGCAAGATTTTGCAGCCTTGATATATCTGGAGGAGCCCTCTTCTACTCACCCAAGAAGTTATGTCAAATTATTGTTACCTGCTCCATGCTTCACAACCTTGCCCTAAGACGTCAGATACCATTCATAACAGATGAGGATGAGCCAGCAGATCCTGTGGGTTGAAATGCAGATTTGTCTAGCGAGGATTAGTATTAGACTTTTCATCCTTGGCGTGGTCACCCTTAACTTTTTGCCTCTATTTTCCAGGTTGTGGAAGATTGTGTGTTTGAAAATGCAACTTTCAGAAAGTAAGCATTTTCTTGCTTATACCATTTCTGTGACCCTGCCTGTTTGTGGATTCCCTGTCTGGGTCAGTTTGACAGTTGGGCTGGTTGCACCTCACACTAGACAGTGACACAAAGGGAGCTGGGGTGTAGCCTGCATAGCCTGATGAGCCATCTGTTCTAGGAGGGAGGGGAGGAGTGGTTACTCACACCTGAAAGGGCTGTGCCTGCCCTCACACAATGCAATCTCCAACCCCCTGGTGAGTGTCTGGGGTCTGGCCTGGGCAAGGCAGGATTTCACATTCAAAAGAGACTTTACTTTGAAGTAGGCCTACTTCAAAGGAGAAAATGGGTATAAGAAGGGCACCCAAAACTACAGACTTTAGAACACTTCTGGAAACAAGAGGAACCTCTGCCTGGAGAAGAGCTGAAGAGCTGAGGAAGAAGATCTGCCCTGCCTGTGACTGTGCTTTGTGGAGCTATCCTGCAGTTGCTGCTTCTGCTAGAGTAAGAGGGCAAAGACTGGTCTTTGTTTGCCTTCCATCCTGTGAAGATCTCCAATGGCTTGATTTAGAGCTTCCCTCCTGTTGTTTGAAGTTTCAGGGACAGCAAAGACTTCTCTCTGCCAACACCTGGAGTCTCTGGAGAGACTCCTACTCTGCCCTGTGGTGCCCATCCAGTTCCTGGGACCCTGAAAGGAGAAGCTGGCAGCCTAAGAGGAAGAAATCCACGTGCAAAACGCCATGCGGAGAAAAGATCGTCGCAACTACAATATGCGGCTGGGAAATTGCTGCGCCGCCGGCTTCGTGGCTGAAAATTGCTGCTCGTCTGCAACGCGACTGAAGAATTGACACACGGGGCAGGAGAAATTACGCGCAGATCGCTGACGGAGGCTGGGGAGATCGCAACACGTGCTGCGTGGTTTTCGGATCATCTTGCGGCTGGATTTCCTACGCAAACACTACTGTGTGTGGAAAAACAATGCAAGGCCTTCACGGACCCGAGAGTGCTGACCGGATTGACGCATCACTCTCCTGCTGAGAGAAGTAATGATGCGCCCGACCCGGAGAAAGGAGGAACAATGCAAGGTCTCGTGAGTGAGTGGAATCGACGCATCGTATGCCCTTTTTGAAGCCCACTCACCCGTGCAGAGTTATTTTTGATGCACCGAAGGTACATTTTCACGCTAACAGTGTTAATGTGTGTTTAAAACTACATGAAGACTCTTTTTGCTTTTTAATTGATAACTTGACTTGTGTATGGTGGATTTTTGTTGTTTTGGTCTTGTTTTGTTTAGATAATTTTTTCCTATTGTTCTAAACCTGTGATGTGTCATTTTGTAGTGTTTTCCTTAAGTTACTGTGTGTGTTGGTACACATACTTTACACCTAGCACTCTGAGGTTAAGCCCACTGCTTGTGCCAAGCTACCAAGGGGTTTAGAAGGGGTTAGCTGAGGGTGATTCTCTTTTACCCTGACTAGAGCGAGTGTCCTTGCTTGGACAGAGGGTAACCTGACTGCCAACCAAAGACCCCATTTCTAACAATGAGCGTGATGAAGCTGAAGTAGATCAGGGCAGATCTCATCAATCAGTACTTCAGGTAAATGTATGTGATGTGTTTAAAAAATGCAAGTCAAAGGTATATTGTATGATTCATGCCTGGCATGTCATCTCCTATTTACCACCATCTGCTCCAATGCCAATGATTCAGATATGCATGCAGATTGTTACTTGGTAATGTTTACAGAACAGTTAGGTATATAGTGCCATGATTTGTAAATGCACAAGCAAAGTCATACTTGTACTAATGATTTCGCAGAGTGATGTTTGTGTACAAACTTGCCCTACCCTTTATCTTTGTCAATCACTGATTAGCTGAGTTTCTGTTTGGCTCATCCTCATGTGGAAATGTCAGACAATGTCACTGGCAGATGGGATTTGCAGGCACACATGAGATGTGGACATGGGTGCATTCAGGTACTGTTTATCATAAGTTTGTGGAGTGTGACTTATGTGGCCAGACTGTCAGGACAGTAGGATGGTAGTGTGACTTTCCACCAAGAAGACCTGTATGGTACTGGAGGTGGACAAATGGTGCCATATGTGTGTCCACTTGTGTCTGTCACATGCTATAATATGGAATACAGAACCTCTATCATCACATTGGTTTCTGGTGTATGTGACCTACCTTGTACACAGCTGTCAGTGTGTTACTACTTTGCAGACCAATGTGCATGTCTCTGAGGTTTCACATAGGTGAGTGGCAAACCAATAGCTACTTGACCATGGTAAGTAAAAGGTTCCAGGACCAGGGACATAAGTACTGATATCTATCTGTATCATGGGGTGTGGTTATTAGGAAGCAAAGGTATGGGTATGTGATAAGGCTTTACCTGGTGATACATTGAACCAATCTGTTTACCTATTGGGTTGTAGACAGACTAACATGTCCCTAACTTCAGTATCCTGTGGGTTTGTAGTGTATGCCACCTGACCTGACATTTGGAAGTCACCAGCAGTGCTCCTCTGTCTGCTGATTGAAAATCTACAAATAAATATGTAGAGATGTACAATGCAGCAGAAATGTGTCATGTCTATGGAACAATTCCAATGTTGAACGTATCCTGGTTATACAGTACTTGTGTGATGACCCTAACAAAGGTTGTACATTAGAGAGGAACATTTTAGTACAAGAGTTGGCATACATGACAGTTGTACATGGCTGACACATCACACTTACACAGGACCAGTGTTCAAATGGTATGTATTGGAGGCTACCCAGTTACATGAGTGATTGAAAACAAAATGACACAATGAAAACAGTGAATAGGTCATTCCTGGTAGATTAAATCATCTGGGTAGCTGCTACACCTTTTAGAGACACAAGTCCAGTGTCCATGAACCATTAGAAAATGGTGTTAGGTTTCAGAACAGTCCACACAGTGTATCTGTTGCACACAAGGGGAACCAATCAGGAGAGGTTCACTTCCTGGCAGTGGGTTTGCTCTTGACATCTGCTCCTCCTGTATGTCTGGGCTGACATCCACGCTTGTGGGGGGGTTCTTCAACTACAGAGATTGGGGTGTCAGAGGCATGTCTTTTCCCTGGCTGGGCCTCCATTCCACTGGCAGCCGCGGATGTTGAAGGGCTTGAAGAATCATTAGTAGTGGAAGAGGCCTGATGTTGGGTGCCAGACCTACTCAGGGTAGTGTTGATGTCCCTCTGCACCCCAGAAATGGAAGTCAGGATGGCATTTTAGGAGTTGCCACTGCTGCATGGCTTCCTGGTGGTTGTCCCTCTGCAGCTGTTGGATTTCCCCCATCAGGGTGATTACCTAGACCATCATGCTTTGTGAATTTTGGTAGACCCCCGAAACTTGGGAGATGGTTGTCCTGGTCAGTAGTGTCCCTTAGAGCCCCCATCATCTGACCCACACCAGCCCTACCACACACCCTACCAACCTGAAATGACAATGAAAGCTGCTACCAATTCTTATTTAGAACAAAGTGAAACACTAAAAGTTTCAATTCCATACACCATGTTCCCAGCGGTTTGACTATGTTGGTAGTTAGATGACTGCTGATATCCTCTTTTGTTGTCTGACTAAAGACATGAGTGATTACCTTTTTTGCCTAGTAAAGTGTATGCCATAATAGATCCAACTAATAGCTGAACAATGCCCAATGGTTTCAGAGTTGCCACACAGTATAGAAGTTAGCAGTTGACATTGGCCTCTATGTGGATGTAGTGCAAGTGCATCCAGTTTGGCATCTAGTTTCCCACCCCAGGTGAGTCATTGTCAATCTTAGGAAACTTTTTCTAAGGGCAGTTTGATAGGGCACTCAGCTGTAGCTGTGTTTTGGTTGTAATGATAGTGGAAGTAGGCTGTTGCATTTTTGTCATTGCCATAAACTGTTTCATGGTGGAACATTCATGATCAGTTACATTGCTTGCTAGTTGCACGTGCAAGACATTTCAAATGTAGTGCACTGTTCTGGTTTTCTTTATGGTGGAAAAGTGCCTTCTGGGAGTTGTAGTGCTGTCAGTTCCCAGTACTTCACATGCCATTTCCAAGGACTGTGGACCCAGGTGAGTTTAGTAGACATGTGGCATGTCAGAAAGGGGTATTTGTACATTTGGCGCAGAGGGGTGGTGGGTGGTTTGGTAATTGAGGTGGGGAAAGGTTTTAAGGGAGCATGGAAGGCAAAGCTTTTTGGTGACATGAATGTTGCGAGGACTTAACAGACTCCACTCCCCTAGGTATTCCTGTCAGGCCCTCAGGTTGCAGGATGTCTAAGACCTTCTCCCCCAAGATGTGTAGGGGGAGGAGGTGGGGATCCACCGCCAGACTTGAGTACCACCAGGTGGTACCTGGATGCCATGGAATGTACCTTCCCCCTGAGGTTGTTTCACCTCTTCCTGATGTCCCCCCTTGTGCATGGATAGCTGTCTACGGAATTCAACCTGTCGACTATTGTTTACCACAACTCCATTTTCATGGCTATTGATGTTTGCTGGACCTGTGCTCCGAAAAGATATGGCTGTACCCTGAAAATTTCTTCCACCATGACCCTCAGCTCATTATCAGTGAAACATGGGTGTTTTGTGGGGACATGGTAGTGGTGGTGAAGACAATGAGGTCGTGTAAAAAAGCAGGTGGAATGAAATGTTACTGATGAGGTGTAGGTGCTATGAAGTGAGTGGGTGACGGTTGTTGTGTATTGTGTGTGATAGTAAATTTTGTGTTGTGCATGTTGTGCAGGTGTGGGATGTATGCGTGGTGAAATGTGTATGGGTGCCTAATTTTTCTTTTTGTTTCTCTGTAAAATGTTGTTTGTGTCTGTGTGTGGCGTTTTGTTTGCAAATGATTGTGGGTTGTTTAAGGGTGTGTTTAAGGGTGTGTTATTTAGTGCAGTGTGTAGGTGTGTGTTGTGTGGAGATGTGTCAAGTGTGGGATATTTAAACTATCCAATGTGGTGTGGTGTTCTGTGTGTTGTGAGTTCAGACCGCCGCCATGGAAGAACCACTGTTGTGATTTGTGGCTCATAATCTGATGCAATGATTTTTTCAGGCTGGCAGTGCTGGTGGTGGGACCGCCTCTTTTCCGTCCTCCAATGTCCTGGCGGGTTCTGAATTTTGGCTGATTTTTGGCGCACTTCACAGTGTGACTCTTAATAAGGCAGTCGGATTACCACCAACATGGCGGTCTTTTGGCGGCCACCACAGCAGCAGTCTTCCCACAAGACCACCAAACTTGTAATGACCCCCTAAGTGCCAAATCTTTTGAAGTATATATCTTACTACTACTGCTATTGTCATTCACGTTTTGTGTTCAGGCATTGGCCTCAGGAACCATTTTATGCAATAGCAACCTCCATGTGGTCACACTCAAAGGACTGGCACTAAACATTGGCCTTCAATTGTATATTTCAAGCAAAGCATGACTCAGTAGCCCTCCCAGGGCTTTCTGTTTAATGTGGAACATCTGTGCAAAGCTGCACTTTTTCCAGTGAGGCAAAGCTTGATAAGCAATAATTTCTTCCAATATTTAATTTTCTGAGCCTATGACATATGTATTTCCCTATTCAGAAGATCATCGGTGAAGCTCAGTGGGTACTGGGTGTAAAACATTTTCAGCATAACATTTAAAGATAAGAGCCTTCTTGACTGTTCATAAAACAGCATGTTGTGCAGTGATCACCCCCCTCTGACACACATGTGGCCATTATAAACATGCTGCCGACAACCGTGCTGACGGTCGACGGAAGACCATCAGTGGTGTCATCAGGCACCCGCCATATAATGACGTCTGGCGCATTGGGGGCTGCCATGTGCCATGCTAGCGGTTGGTGGCCACCCTCACCGCCACATCAGTCCAGACACCGCCACACCTATAATGATGCAGTCATAGGCGTGGCAGTGTATTGAGACACGGCGATGCCAGCGGAGCAGCATCTTAGGAGCCCGTTCCCTCCCGGAGCAGCGCCACGGAACAGGTAAGTGCTCCCCAAGAGGGAAGGGGGGAGGAGGGTTTGTGTCGAGTAAGTGAATGCGTGCATGGGGATGTGCGTGTGTGTTTGTGAAGGGGGGATGTGTGTCTGAATGTGTTTGTGTATGTCTACATATGCATGCATGTGTATATGGGGGGTTGGGGTTGATGGGCGCCTGAACGGAGGTGGGGGATGGTGAGGGAGGGTTGGGGAGAGCCTACAGGGGGTTCGGGGAAGGAGGGGTGGAGTTTAGGATTTCAGGGTTCGGGGGTGTCCATGGGCTTGGGGGGTTATTTGGGATTTGTGGCAGTGGGGGTGGCTAGCGTGTCACATACTGGTGACAGGAATGAGTATTCCTGTCACCAGTATGCTTTCTTCCTGGGATTACCTGTCGGGGTTTCCCACCAGGAGATCCCTGGTGGAAACAGGATCATTTTCCCACCTGTGGTCTAGACTCCATCGCCGGGTCGACGGTGGCCACCTTCGGCCCGTCGGTTGATTCAGGTCTGGCGTTGAGTGGCAGTGAACTACTGTCATCTTTATATGGCGGTCGTGCACCGCCATGCTGTTGGTGGTAATTACCGCCACCGCCGGCAGTGCGGTCATTACCACCATGTTCAAAATGAGGGCCATAGTCATTGGACCCGGAAACCATTTTCTGTAAGAACAACCACCATCAGGTCGCACTAAAACACGACTCACTCTGCAAAGATTTAAAACTATTTAATTTCATCCAATATTTAATTTCTCAGCCCCAAGCATGAGCTTTGCTCTTCACAAGCCTTCAGCGCAGATAAGAGCATAAAATAAAGTAAATTAGAAGGGAGTGTACATGGATCACCATATTAATATGCATCACATTCTGAAATTCTCAGAAAAGAATTCATAATACGATTTCATTTCATCATAAGAAACATCTTAAAATGGAAAGAAAATGCAATATCCACACTGGAGAAAGGAAAGGAATGAAGTTAGTAAAGTGAAAATTCTTGAAGAGAGCCTCTAAAACTACCAATGTTGTGAATCATATTACTAATGCTATTTGTAAGTAATGCAACAAAACCAACTCCACAGCATATTTAAGCGTAACACTTCCAACCTAGTCTATATGCTGTAAAATTTGTAAAATTGTAAAAGAGGAGGAGCAAGGCATACAAGGTGATCAATGAGATCAGACAAATCTTCCAAAGGAGGATGGTGGAAAATCCAGGTTTACTACTGAAAATATTGAGGGCGGAGGCCTGTACCCCTTATTCTAAATGAACTGGAACAGAATTAAGAATGCCAAGATTGAAGCTGTAGTGAGACAGAGAAACCAACTTGAAGCAGTTGGCAGCAGTGACCAGATTAATACCAGTTTAGAGGAGCAGGAGACGATGGCACTGTAGCAGGGGGAGAGTGGCACTATGGGTCTACAGACTGAGGTTGCCGGGATTGAGGGACCCCAGGGTCTGATTTCCAGGCTGCTGGAGCTCCTAACAGAGATAAAAGCTATTAAAGCCACACAGGTAATAATGGCAGTTAGACCCAAACAGTATACAGCTGGGGGGGTTTCCTTGCCTGAATGAACAAGATGGAACAGAGGGTCTCTGACTGGAAGGATAACGTACGTAATTTGGAAATGAGTAATCAATATCTTGAGAAGGAGATGGCATGGCTGAAAGAAAAACAGGAGCAGATAAAGAATCATGCAAAGCGATATGATCTTTGGATCATGGGTTTCCCAGAGCATAGTCAAGATACTGTTGGATGCATCAAATTGGTAGAAAAATTGATTCAGTCTTATGTAATTCCAGAGTTTGATCCAGAGTAAACAATGACACGAGCTCACTGTGTTCTGGCTCGCATTAGTGGTCAGGCCAAGTATCCCTGTACTGTAATAGTGAACTTTGCCAATTTTAGAGTTAAGGAGAAGATTTTGGTCAAAGCAATAAAGGAAAAAGCCTTCAAGTCAGTGGAGAATTTAGAATTTCGAATATTTTCAGACGTGACTGTAGAGGCAGCCCAGAGGTGCAAGGAATTTAAGACTTTGATTCCAAAATTCCAGTCAGTAGGGGGGGCAAGGTTCGATAATTCCGTTTTCCAAACTTAAAGTGCTTTATGAGGGTTCCTTTAAAGTTTTTGGTATTGTGCCGGATGCTACTAAATTCCTAGAGTCAATGCTTTAATTTCATCCCTAAGTAGGGTTTTGGGGATTGATTTTTCAAAATATGTGTAGCTTAGAATTTTGAGGGAGATCGGAGGGAAGAGGCTGAGGTCTTGGCACTGTGTCATGGTGCCAATATTCCTAGGGAGGAGGGTTGGAGTGCATGTGGGAAATGGGTGGAACCACGGGCTACCCACTGCAGCACGGGTATGGAGGGGTGTGAGGGGTTGGTGGAGGTTGGGGTCGAAGGGGGGTTCTGGCATGCTTGATAAAAGGAGATCCAATATGGTGACTAGAAGGGAATGGTGGCCTAATCATGCCTCTGAAGGATTTTTGTAAATGTTTTTAGGTCATGCACGTATGCACTTTATCTATTATAGGAGATTATTCGGTAAGGCAATAGGCAGTCTATGCTACGTTTTAGAAAGTAGATCCACTTCAGGCACTTTATGCATTTTTTCAACCTTTAATGTACTACGTTGATTGCTTGAGAACAGAAGGTAGGCATGATTTCTAAGAGCACTCTGACATTTGTTTCTTTTAATGATAATGGGCTTAACAATAAGAAGAAGTTTGCATGTTTGCGTGATAGGCACCTTAGTCACTTCAGACACTTTGTGCAATTTTTTGCACTTGCTATGTATTGAATTTATTGCTTTGGAATAGAAGGCAGGTGTGATGTCTAAAAGCACTTTGAAGGTTGTTTCTTTTAATGTTAATAGGCTCAACAATAAGAAGAAGTTGCATGCCATAGAAACCTGGGTTATAGCAGAAATCCCTCAGTGGTTTTATTGCAAGAAACCCATATTCCAGTTGGAAAGCTTTCAGAGTTTTCCATGTTTAAAAGTTGGGCCAGTTATCTAATCTGCCCAGGCTGCACACCGTGGCACTGCTGTTTTTCTGGCTAAGGGATTGGTGGCTGAAGTGCTTTATTCTGCCAGTGATAAATATGGCTACGGGGCTGGGTCAATGGTTTGGTGTGCTGTAGACAGCTCCATTTTCTGAGTTTGGATGCTCCAGTGGAGGACAATCCGGGGCCTTTTGAGGAGTTATTTCAATCACTATTGCAAGTATCAGGAGAGATAATTATGGTTGGGGACTTGTATTTCATGCAGGACCCTAGATTAGACTCTGCAGTTAAATTTAAAAAGCAACTAAAGCCTAACATTCTGAAAGTTTTGCACAATTGTAAGAAAACCCTTGTACTTATTGATCCCTGGAGGAAGGCATTTCCAACTAAAATAGAATATACCTGTCTATCAGGAAGATTCCATAGCTCTTTGCGCATCCATTTTTTTTTAAGTCTCTCAAACCCTGATTTTTAAGGGCCAACAAACTCTTCCTAATGACTTTTCAGGCCATGCAATTCTTATCCTTGAGATTTTTGTGGAGATGGGTACTCCAAGACCCAGGAGATGGGTTTTTATTAACCAGTATTATCAGGAGGAGGGACGGGTGTGGATATGTAAAGGAGAGATCAAGGATTTTCTAATATGGAATCATGGGTCCGCCTCACCAAGTGTAGTGTGGGATGCATTAAAAGCTTATATAAGGGGGCTTGCGATAGCAAAGCTGTGACAAATACCAGAAGTGCTACAGAACAAAAGCAGACTTTAAAAAAGATGGTTCTGGAGTTGCAAGATACAGTTTTGAGGCACCCTTCCGTGTTAAATAGGAAAAAGCTGGGAGAGGCATAAAGTGATTTGTATTATACTAAAAGTGATGTTTCTAATTGAGGTTTTATGCAGAAGATTTATGCGGAGACTAATTTCACAGGAATATTTTTAGCGTGGCAGGCACGAGTACAAGCTGTGAGCAATACGATTTATTCTTTGAAGTGCCCAATTTCTGGGGTTAGATGCAAGGAGAAGGAGAAACTGAGCAAATTTGTTCTTGAGCATTAGGGGCAGATCTGTAGTCAGAATCCTCTGATTGACAAAGACTTTGTGGGTAATTTTGTGGCAGGGCTAAATATTTATACTCTTTCTGGAGAAGATGTGGAAAATATAGCCCACCCCTTCTTTAAGAAAGCTGGGAAGGTGGTGAAAAGCCTCCCAAACTGCAAGGTTTGTGGTCCTGATGGCTATTTGGCCGAATTTTATATAGTGTTTCTGGGAGTACAATTCCCTATTCTCAAGATGAATAAGAATGCTGAAGCCAAGAGCATGGTTAATGCCACTGAGGTTGGAATGCTGCAAGTTTGCTGTGGCACTTGGCAGCGATGTCCCCTATCCCCGGTGTTGTTCAATTTTTTTATTGAACCACTGGTGATCGTGATTAGGGAGAATAGAACATCCAAGTTCCCATGCACAGATAGGGAAGATAAAATTGTATGCTGATGATATAATGTTGTTTTTAGATACAAATTGGTGCTCACATGAGAAAGCTTTTGAGATCTTCTTGTTGTATCAGGAGCTCAGGGCTATAATATTAACAAAAAGAAAACTGAAGTTATTCTTTGCTGCTGTAGCTCTGATAGCTTGGTTCCAGATATAGCCCCCTGTGTAAATGACTTGGGTATACAATATACTTCAAAAATTGAGGACTTATATGATCTTAACTTTGCTCCTCTACTTTTAAAAGTAAAAGGCCTGTTTGCATGGTGGAATACGCTCCCTTTTACTATTTTAGGGAGGGTTTCTCCGAATAAAATGACAGTTCTTTCATTGTTCAGTTTTCTTTTTTCAGCCTTTCCGTGTGTTTCAACAAAATATTTTTTTTTAAAGTGGGGTCTATGTTTACATAATTCATCTGGAAAAATAATACCGCCAGAGTAGCACTGGACACTTTATATAAGGATGGGAGAAAGGTGGTTCGGCACTCCCTAATTTGAGGGATTATTATTTAGCATTTTTTGCACAGTGCATGTCCAGATTTAGGCAGTCATTATGAACTTGGTGGTTTGGCCTGCCACGCCGGTGTTGGTAGGTGCAACCACCAGCCGGCATGGCGGGCCAAACCGCCACATAATGAACCAGTGAGGTCCGCCATCGGCAGCCCTCACTCACCGCCAGGCTTCCTCCGTCAGGCAGCCTAGCGTCAGGCGGGATATCTGACAGGGCAGCGGTGCTACCCCTTGGATAATGTTTCCTAATCCTCCAGCCTTTCCCTGGTGGGTTTCCCTGCCAGGGAAAGGCTGGTGGAAGGGGTGCACCGGGCCCGCAGTGCAGTACCCCATCGCGCTGGTCACTGCCCGATTTTCGGGCAGTGATCTGCGCAACGGGTGCAGCTGCATCCGCCGCACAGAGGCATTGGCACTGGGGTCAATGGACCGGCCAGGCCTTCCTGTGGGCCAGCGGAGGAAACAATATTTCTGCCAGTCGGCCCACAGGAGGGTTCATTATATGGGCGGCAGGAATCCGGGACGCTGGCGGTCAGTGTTTTGACCACCAGCATGAACACGGCCGTTGTTACCGCCGTGTTCATTATGAGGGCCTTAATGTGAAACTTAGATCAGAAGGAATTTTTAAGAACGATTCTATTTGGCCGATTCTTAACAAACATAATATTTGGATTGTGCTAAAATTAACAAAGTCACCCAAGAAAATTCACTACAAAATCTTCAGGTGTTTTTTTAAGAAAAGTAAGGATCTCTGTACAAGATATACAATCCCCCACATTAATGTGGCTACGCCCCTAACAGAATTGTCTGGAGAAGCTGGGGCTAAATTAGATCGCAACATAGTGTGTAAATGGGAGAGAGTAGGGTTTGGTAAGGCTGCAGAGTTTTTGACTGAAGATAGGTGGAAGAGCCCCTTGAAAATCCAAGAATCAGTGCAAGGCAATTTTCTGAATATAGAATTTAGGCCAGTATATTTTGCAATATATAGATAATGCAGGTTTGGCGCAGTCAAAAATTGCGACAGCATCAGTGGAAGCTCAAGATTGTAAACAATCTGGAGAGCATAAACAGTTGCTTGCCTCTATGAAGGGTCCAGATCCCTGTTGAAAGGCAGTTAACAAATCAGAGAAATATGAAGTGCTGGATCTAACAAGAAAGATGTGGGATGAAATTATTATATTCAATTTTAAGAGTTTGAGAGGAGCCAATTGAAAGAGAATGCTATTCTACATGAAATGGTTACTCTTTAGGACCCCACAATTTTTAGCCCAAGTCAACCCCAGTTTCTCAGGTCATTGTTTCAGATGTAAGTCAGGGGCGGTCGCAAATTTGTCTCATGTAATTGGGCAGTGCATTACAGTCCAAGAATTCTTGGGAAGGGTTTGCCAGGTAAAGTTGCCTTCTAGTATATGGTGGTAAGCTCTTTGCTGCAGGGGGATTCATACATTTGGTACATTTTAGGGCCAATTCATGGCTGAAGCCTCTAGGTGGGACACTCCAGCATATTTAAATCTAACACTTCCAACCTAGGTGATATGCTGTGCAATTTATATTAATAGTATTTTAATATTTGAAACAGGGCAAATTCTTAATAAGAAGAACTAAATATTGCTGTCTTCAGAGAGATCTTCACATGTTGAAATTCTAATGGATAAAATGATTAAATACGCCTACCCTTCTCTTAGCACTTTAACACACAGGGAAGAGTAAGATGTTCTTTCTAGGTATCGTGAGAAATTGAGTTGTTGGAAGAGGAGGGCGTGAACCCTTCTCAAGCAGCAGCCGCAATCCTTGTCAGGGTGAACCACAAAAGACACTAAATTAACCAGTGGTTAACCCTCTGGTAGCTTTGCACAAAAGCAGTCAGGCTTAACTTAGAGGCAATGTGTAAAGTATTTGTGCAAAATTCCAAACAGTAATAAAGTGAAAAACACCACACAGAAAGGATCCTACACCAAGTTATTAAAATAGAACCTATTTTCATATATAAAACAACCAAATTACAAAAATTCAATTAGTAGAACTGGAGATATGCAGTTGTAAATACTTTTAAATAGCACCAAAAAGCTGAGAGCGCTAAGTGTGGATATCTGGTTGCGCCGGACCGAGAAAAAGTCACAAGTTCAGGCTGACCACAATGGAGTTCTGTTGACTACAGAGGCACAGTTAGGTCTGCTGAAACCAGCACCTTAAATCCTGGTTTTGGGAAGGTTATAGGGATCTGCATCCAAAATGCATCATGCAGCCGAAGTGATGCGTCAGTTCCGATTAATGATGAGGCTGCAATTCAGGGGCCTGCATCGTCGTCGACTATCCTGTCAACCGGGCTTGCGATACAAAGTCGAGGATGTGGCCCACAGTTGCAGTGAAGTCTTGGTTCCAAGAAGCTTCAAGCATGCGATGCTGAGTCTGGAGTAATGATCAAGGCTGACGACAATGAGTGATGTGAGGGCCTTTTACCCAGGTGCATTTCACAGTGGCAGTTCTGAAGGCAATGCGGGCTGCAGCTGCAATGCAGGTCGTTGCAACAGGTCCAATCCACACAGCAGCAGAGATGAGTCAGTTCTTTTTGGGTTAGCACTGCAGAGCAAAGGAGATGTATCAGTTTTGCTGGATCCACAAAGGGTGGTAGAGCACCTTAAGCCCACTTCCAGTGGTCCACGACTGGGGTGGCACCGCTTTGCAGGGTAGGCTCACAGATGGCAGAGTCCAGGTGAAGATTCAAGGTTGCTGGAAGCCTGTTATGTTCCTAAGGCTTCAGATCTGGAGGCCAGCCAACTAGCCCTTTCAGTCACCCTGGGTTATGGGTTCAATAGATGCAGGCCCAGTCCTTCTCACCCAGGCAAGAGGCAGCAGGGCAGAACAGCAGGGCAGCAGTTCCTTCAGAGCAGCAGTCCAGCAGAATGGCAGTCCTTCTTCCTGGCAGAGTATCCAGAGGTCCAGAAATGTAGTGAAGTGGTGATGTCTAAGGTCCTGTATATAAACAGTTGTGGCTTTGAAGTGGGGAGAAACTTCTAGAGGAATGCCTTTCAAGTGCACAGGTCCCCTGCCTCCAGACAAATTACAGGGGGTATGCAGCCTGTTGCATGGAGACAGGGCACAGCCTATTGAAGTATAAGTGGGGTTGGGCTCCCCATAGATGGAATACACAAATCCAACTGCCAACTACACCCAGTCATGTAACCCAAAGACAGTCTGCAGGACCAAATTGCTAAGGCAAGAAAATGCTGACTTTCTAAAAGTCAATTTTCAGAGTTTAAAATCCAGCTTCACCATAGCTTAGGAATTAAAGTTGTGATTTCAGAGACGGCAAATATGAGAGAATTACCTGTTCTCATTTGGAATTACACTTATAAAAGGTAATAAGGTAATTCCAGTGTTGTCCTATGGGAACGGTAGGCCTTGCAGTACTGACAAACTAATTTAAGAGTTCTTCACTACCAGGCATGTAAAACTTAAAAGTACATGTCCAACTATTCAAATACATTGCACCCTGTCCTTTAGGCTGTCCACGTCTTACCTTAGGGATGACATATCTGTATTAAAAAGACAGGTTTGTGTAAATCAAAATGTTTATTTAGGCAGGTTGAAATGGCAGTTTACAACTGCGCACACATATGCTGCAATGGCAGGCCTGAGACATGTTTAAAATGCTACTTAAATGAGTGACACAATCAGCGCTGCAGGTCCACTAGTAGAAATCAATATACAGGCCCTCAACATAGGTAGCACCACTTTACTAGAGACTTACAAGTAAATTAAATATGCTAATTTAGTATAAGCCAACCCAATAAGTCTTCAGGAGAAAGCGCAAACACTTTAGAACTGGTTGACAGTGGTAAAGTGTTCAGAGTCCTAAAACGAGCAAAAACAAAGTCAGCAAAAAAGTCGGAGAGGGAGAACTTGTGCTATTTAGCACTGGTTAGCAGTGACAAAGTGTGCAGAGTCTTAAGCCAACAAAACAAAATCAGCAAAAATGGAGGAGTGAAGGCACAAGTCTGGGGATGGCCCTGCAGAAGGGGCCAAATCCACCACATAGACAATCAGACAGGGATATTCTATCCAATCATGTACACACATAAGTATGCTTGCCACATACAACCTGTTCTGAGTGGAAGTGTGGTTCACAAACGTGAGAGGCTGCAATGATTTCACAGGGAGAGCTTGTTTGAAAGAATTACACAAAGATGTATCCTACCCATTAACAATATTCATCTTCCCCAACTGCTAATCGTATTGCCATGGCCGAAATTGAGAACAGTAATCACGGAGGGTAAAAGGTAATATAGATGGTATAAATTACCGTCACCACTAGAGATGGTTATTTCATTGGGAAGCAACATACAAGAATCATTGAGGAGCACTTATAAGGGCACCCATACGATAAACTCCTGAGTTAGAAAACACAGTGGCTCTACCAAGAATTATGAATTAGGAGCAATTCCTGAACTTGAAGAATCTTGGTCATCTGATAGGGTGACATGTCATTTTATTGGTTTATGGTAGAGAGCCTAAAAACACAAAGCACCACTTGTGGTTATCTGGTCATGAAAGACTGAGTGAAAGCCACAAGTTCAGGCCTACTGGAAATCGAGCATGGGGCAAATTAAATGACCAGGTTCGTTCTGCTGAAAAGGTTACCTTCTAAAGTCCACCACAAAGAGTTCAGTTTGGAGTAGAGGAGGTCGCGAGGAACAGGCAGAGCGTTGTGTATAGTTGTCGATGTAGTCCGATGACCAGGCCAGGCATTGTGGATGATCATCGCTGTAGCTTGAAGGTCCTATTGAGAGTCAAAGATAGTTGTTGCTGGAGCTTTGTGTTATCAGTCGCCATGGGCTGTTGAGTCTGTATCACGAAGTACAGACCTCATGTTGCTGGTTATTGCTGGAGGTCGCTATAGGGCAAAAAGTCAGGTTCACCAGAGCTTCACATTGGCAGTTGGTGTGGACAGCAAGATCTTGGCACAAACTGATCTGTTTGTGGTTGTGACGAACCCAAAACTTCAGGAATTTTTATTTTCTTTCAGGAGGAGCTCAACTGATCCTACACCAAGGGCCTAGGACCTTGGAAGCACCTCTTCATGATCAGGGACTCACTCCAACAGAGGCCAGCAGGGCTCAGGTCCAGCTCCAGGTCCAGGCAGTTCCAGTGCAGTAGATAAGCTGGGCAGTTAGAGAGAGGCCTATGGATGGTTCCTGTAGCTCAGAGCAGGAGGTCAGGTAGCTAGCTGACCCTTGGAGTCATTTCAGCCTGGAAGGAAGGGTGCAAGTTCAGTTTTTCTTCTCAGACAGCAGGGCAGGCCTTAAGCAGCAGGGCGGTCTTCTGGCAGCAGAGAAGTCCTTCTTCTGTTGTATCCTAAGGTCCAAGAGTGTACTGAAGAGTGGGTCTGAAGGTCCTACAAAGCTTCTGGGATTTTCCCACCACAGAGGTGTCTGGAAATCCCTCCCTCGATCTCCTGGTCCCAGTTTGTCTGTAGACATAATACGCTAGTGTGAAGTACTTTGAATGGGAGCCAAGGCAGTGTCTTTAAAGTGGAAGTAGGGTTGTGCACAGCTCCATCCCATATCCTGCCTTAGAAGTACACACGGGTGACTGGTGTTCATGGGCAAAAGTGGTGTTGCCCTGCAACCCTCCCAGGAGAGGCAAGAACAGCTAAATAAACACAGAGCAGCTGAAACAAAATTACTGCTCCGAGACAGTGTGCTGAATCTCCTGGGTGAACTCTAGTGCACTTTGCACATATCCTACTGTGCAAGTGCCAGCCGGGTGAGGTTTTCTTCGACCTGCAGGCACAAGCTACAGCAGTGGCATCATAGGAAAGGAAGTGTTGATTTAGAATGCCATGGATCCGGTTGCTTTTGGGGCGCATATATTGTGGCCCTGGGAGGGCTGGGGTGGGGCAGGTCGATGAGGATGAGAAGGGAGTGGGTGGCAACAGTTTGTTGATTATCACAGAGAGGCAGGCTGTAGGAGAGGTGCAGGGGGCTGCTTTCCTTGCAGTAACACGTTTAGTACTGCATTTGGTTTCACTCTAAACAAAAACATTATGGAACTGGGCACACAGAGTGTTTCCTACCTGGACCATAGAGGCCCAAGAGAGGGAAGGGCCAGCTCCAGACAAAATTTGCACATGTGGACTAAGAGGTAAGTGTGCTGTTCAGCTTCTGCTTAAGAAGATTCATAACCCCGCCGCCTTTAGCAGCTACGGTGGAGTAGGGTTTTTGATGGGTCTCTTCTGTCTGCAGCTCGGCAGACAAAGGCTCATAATTAACTTGAGAGGGAGTGAAAGGAAGGATGGGTGGATGGATGGATGAAATAGTTGATGGATAGATGTATGGGTGAATGAGTGAAAGGATGGATGTAACAATTGAGGAGTGAAAGAGAGAGGGTGTATGAGTGAAAGGAAGGATGGATGGATGGATAGATGGATGGATGGATGGATGATGGAGTGAAAAAATGGGTTGATGACTGATTACAGAAAGGATGGATGGTAGAATGAGTAAAAAGATGGATCGATGGATGGATGAGAGGAAGATGAATGGATGGATGAGTGGATGGATGGCTGAGTGAAAGCATGCGTGTAAAGATGGATGAGTAAAACAATGGATGATTGAGTGAAAGGCAGGGTAGATAGATGTCTGGATGAAAGGAAGGATGGTTGGATGGATGAGTAGATAAATAGATGGGTGAGTGAATGAAAGGTTGGATAGATGAGTGAAAGGGTAAATTGAGGGATGTATGGATGTACGGATGGTTGGATGGAGGGGACAAAAGGTGAATGGATGGGTGTAAGGATGGATGAAGTGAAAGGATTGATAGATGGAGCAAAAGGGTGGATGGATAAGTGAGAGGATCGATGAATAAATGAAAGGATGAATGAGTGAATGGATGAAAGGGGAATGGATAAGTGAAAAGATGCATGATTGAGTGGATGGATTGGTTTGATGGATAGGTGCCCCTGGGCCTCCTTTATGGTCTCCAGAACGACACTACACTATTACTACTCCTACACTACTATAATTATTCATGCTTGATATAATAAAAATTAAATGCAGACCCCCTTCCGGTTCAGCAACAAACTAAGGCAGCTAGTGACATTGTTTTATTGCTACCACAGGTGCATGAAGGTACCTGCACCAGCCTTCAGAGAGATTGTTCAAAGCTGGTGAAATCCCAGCATTGTGAGCATGTCTGTGTGACTATGTGCGTGAGTTAAAGTGAGAGAGAGTTAGTGAAGGAGTGAGTGAGAGTGAGTGCGAATAAGTCGCAGTAAGGATGAGTATGTGAGAATGAATGTGAGTGAGTGAGGGAGATTAACAGTGAGTGTAACTGAGTGTTAGTGTGTGTGTAAGACTGAGTCACAGTACGACTGAGTAATTCAGAATGAGTGAGAATGAGTGGGACTGAGTGAGACAGAGTGGGGCAGAGTAGAATGAGTGAGCCTGCGTGCATTAGTGAGACCAAGTGAGTCAGAATGAGACAGTAAACTTAGTGTAAGAAATTGTGAGAGAACTCTTCAAGAAAAAGCTCTTTGAAATTTGAGCCAAAGATAACACCCCACCACTTTTAAAGGTCACCAGCTGCCACTGAAAGTACATGTCCAACATTTTTAATACAATAAACCCTGTCACATGGGCTGTTTAGGGCCTACCATAGGGGTGACATATGTGTGAAAATGAAAGATTTATTCCTGGCAAAAGGTCTATTTTGCCAGGTGGAAATGGCAGTTAAAAACTGCACACTCAGACTACAATGGCAGACCTGAGACATGTTTAAAAGGGCTACTTAAGTGGGTGCCGCAATAAGTGCTGCAGGCCCACCAGTAGCATTTAATTTGACAGGCTCTGGGTACATCTAGTACCACTTTACTAGGGCCTTATGAGTAAACTAAATGTGCCAATTACGTGAAATCCAAATTTACCATTTTTAGAGGGGAGACTACAAGCTCTTTCGCACTGGTTAGCAGTGGTGAAGTGTGCAAAGTCCTAAAGCCAACAAAAATGAATTTAGTAAAACAGGAGGAGTGAAGGCAAAAGGTGTGGGTTGACCCTGCAGAGAGAGCCACGTCAAACAGGTACCTTTTTTAGGCTAAGCCTACTCAACAGCACATGTGCTTTCTGTTGCAAGGCATATTGTGGCTTACCAGGAGCATAGAGGGGTTTGGAGCCAGCCCATTGTTCAGCTTAAGTTGGCTTTCCTTATCACCCTAATTTACCTCAATTTTGCAAGAACCAACCAAAGTTCATAACCCCAAAAAAGCATGCACAACTGTTTTTATGTCACCCTGCAGACAGGTTTAGCTGTACAACTGAATTCCTGTAAGGACACATAAATATACACAAAGAGGGGTTTGTAGCTCAGTGCTCTTCAGTTATTCATTTGCTTTGGTTAACACATTTCAGCTTGAACAAAGTACTGTTCATATTTTGTATATTTCTCACTCTCATGCTGGTTATTAGTTATATTAGTCTGTTTACAGAATGCCTCCATTGCAATTAAGTGAAAGTGTCGATGACCTTTACTAGGGGCCAAATCGATTCATGCCAGGTCCATATTTCCCAATGCTGAGCAGGCACGCATGTCCTGCCATCTTTATAGGGTGCAAGCGAAAAGCAATTTGCAAGCATGTTGTGTACTGTAAGAAGTGGCAGCCGCTCCTCTGCTATCGAGAACTTGTATGTCTATAGGGTACTGTAGCTGGGCCAGCATCATTAACAACGTTTCAGTGAGGGAGCGGTGCACTGCCATTTGTGTTGGTGAAAGGAGCACCTCCTGCTGCTTAAATGATGCAGCTTCACCCAGAGATTAAAAAGGAATTACAGTGCACCATTTTCTGCTCATCACTAATGTTAGCTTGGATCTTCTGCTATACCTTCCCTTGGCCTTCCAAACTATTGGCTACAAAGCCACTCAGGTTCTCTGCTGTTAGAAGACATAGGGGAGCCACAGTGCTGACTCTTCCTTGTGGCTGTAGATGAAGTGTAGCACTGGCGGCCGTTGCAGGGCAGCACCTGAAGCCTGTGCTGCACTTGTTCTGAGCAAGTTACTTTTCTCTAAAGCTGTGCGATGCAATGTGGAAGCGTGCAACAGTCTCAAAGAAAGTAGCATTGCTCTTACGATCATTTCCTTTTCCAGAAATGCTTCCACTTCTCCCTTTGTTTCTGCTTTCTCGGCCAGTTAGCTTTTCCATAAATACATATTTAAATAAATGGAAGACTTAGGGGGTCATTCTGACCTTGGCGGTCCATGACCGCCATGGCGGAGTGCGGCAGAAGCACCGCCAACAGGCTGGCGGTGCTTCCTGGGCGATTCTGACCGCGGCGGTAAAGCCGCGGTCGGAAAAGGGGAGCCGGCGTTTTCCCGCCGGTTTCCCGCTGGCCCAGGGAATCCGCCATGGCGGCGCTGCTTGCAGCACCGCCATGGGGATTCCGAGCGCCTTCCCGCCAGCCTGTTTCTGGCGGTGTCCACCGCCAGAACCAGGATGGCGGGAACGGGTGCCGTGGGGCCCCCTAACAGGGCCCCACAAAGATTTTCACTGTCTGCTGTGCAGACAGTGAAAATCGCGACGGGTGCCACTGCACCCGTCGCACCCCTTCAACTCCGCCGGCTCCATTCCGAGCCGGCTTCATTGTTGAAGGGGCTGTCCCGCTGGGCCGGCCGGCGGTCTTCTGGCGGTCGCCCGCCGGCCCAGCGGGAAAGCCGGAATGGCCGCTGCGGTCTTTTGACCGCGGAGCGGTCTTTTGGCGGGAACCGCTTGGCGGGCGGCGACCGCCGACCGCCGCGGTCAGAATGACCGCCTTAGTCCTGTCGAATGGGCCTATTTTGACAAACCAAATTTTCAGTAAAAAGCTACACAGTCAGGCTAGTGGTGGCGGGCCTGCAGTCATGTTTACATTGTCACTGTAGTGGATAGCACAATGGGTGCTGCAGTCCACTTATGACATTTAACTTACAGGCCCTGGGTATACCTTGGTACCATATATTAGGAAGTTATAGGTAATTTAAATAGCTAATAAGATGTGTACCTATTCCGTCATGTTGAAAAGAGAAGCACAAACAGATTGCACTGTGTCAGCAGGTGCTAGAGCCAGCAACAATAGGGCTCGGAAAAAGGCAAAAGAACTGCAGGGTGACCCTGCAGAAAGGGCTAAATTTCCAACAGTTCTTTAAAGAGGTGAGTCTTCAGCTCTTTCCTAATTCAGAGCAGCGTTGGGATGGGCCTAATGGATAGAGGATTGTTGTTTCAGAACCTGAGAGGTCTGTCTTGTTTTTATTTTTTTTTACACTTCAGTCTGATAGCGTCCCGTCTGTGAGTGTGCCATAAAATCACCAAAGACAGTGAGCTTATATGCAAGATAAGTGGGGCGCTGGTACTGCTGCCTTTGTAAATGATGCAGGTGGTTTTGAAGATACTATGGACCAGCAGATATACCAATAGAGTTCCATTAGTATGGGGATGATTTACTCAGGCTCTGAATGAGATGTGCTGTGGAATGTAGGATGCCCATAAGGGGTACCAGATGTGGAATAGGGCATTACCACCATTCAGATGCAAGAGTATTAGGGCTTACACAACAGTTCCGAAGTCCCATTTTGGAAGAAATTATTTGACTTTCTTTAGAAAAGAGAGCTGATACCAGGTCATGTTTGTGTTTTTTGGCAATTTGTTCATTGAGGGTTAGGTTGGTGTCCAGGTTGAATCTAAGTGACTTGGCATTTGGTGAAAGTTGGGGCTCGAAGCTGTAAAGGTTCCTGTCATTGAGCCAAGTTTGTACTATATATTGTTTGTTGATCTTGGCAAATAACAGAAATTTTGTCTGGGGATGAGCTCCAGCTAGGCTCTGGACATCCCAGTGTGAAAAACGTGCAAGCATTGTTTGAAGTATTGGATGTTTAAATTCTTAAAGCAGAGGAGACATTCAAGCAGAGTTGTGTATCATCAACATATTAGTGAATGTTAATGCTTTTAATTGTGAGTAGAGCACAAAGTAGCTCCATGTAAAGGGTGATGATGACAGGAGAGGGTATGAAACACTGCGGACTCCACAGATGATGAGGGAACTTTTGTGACCTAGAGGTACCTATGTGAAAAAACTGGTGTTAGACATTGCTGGTGAATCTCGTTGGAGTCTCTATGGTGTGTATAAAGGTGGGGTTGCCGACTATGTCAAAGGCAGCTGAGAGGTCCAGCAATATCAGAAAGCAGGGGTCATCTTCATCAACGGTCAAAAGGGCAAAACCTATGATATGTAAGGGAGGATGTGTAAGCCAGACTAGTTGTAGTGCAGAAGATGGTTATCATTCCACATAGACTGCTTTTTCAATTATCTTGCCAATGAACAATAGGTGAATGTTGGGCCAGTAAATGGTAAGGTCATCTGGGTCTAGTGTAGGTTTCTTTAGAAGTGGGAGGATCTAGCGTGTCTTGCGGGCTTCAGGGAAGATTCTTTAATTGAGGGAAGCTTTGACAATGGTATGTAAGGGTAAGAGGGTGTCCCCAGAGATTATTTTGATGAAGGAGGGTCATAAGACATCATCTTCATAAGAAGTGGCTTTGTGGATATGAGTGTGTCAGCGAGATCTGGAAGAGATTGGCCTTTGAAGGCTCACCATAATGGGATACTATGGAAAAAGATGGGTGGAAGAGATGAAGCAGGCTTGATACCATAAATTTGCTGTTGCATTTCCTATATTTTTTCACTGAAGAGGAAATGGATGGCACTGTACCTCTCTATCGAGTGAGGAATAGCTGGGCCTGGCAGGGGGTTGATTTAATGCCTGATTGTCTTGTACAGCATTCTGCTTCTGTTGGTGGCTTCATTGATAGTGTTGGTATAGTATTTTGCTTTGGCTGATGTGATGAGCTACCTGTATATTGTGCAGAGTGTCTTCAGTATCAAGAGGTCCTCCAGAGTTCGGTTTTATTTCCATTTTCTTTCCTGTCTGAGTTTAGTGTCAGCAAGGTCTTTAGAGTACAAGGATGCTGAAAGCTTTGGTTTGCACCTGCATGTTGTAATTGGATTGCAAACGCTCACATAGCTTTCCAAAAGATTGTTGAAGTTGTTTATGAGGGTGTTGGTTTTGGACATGTAGTTGATAGGGAGAGAGATGAGTTTAAGCATTAGGTTGTCTACGGAGAAGTCTTTAAAACATATTAAGGTTTGGTCTTCTCATTTGTGTTTGCATTGGTTTGCTGGTAGGACTCTAAGCAGGGAAAAATAATAGGACTTTTCAAGTCAGCGAGGGGCCTTTTCTTTCTACAAACCATCAGCTAAAAAGCAGGGCTCCTCCTTGAGCCCCATATTATCTTCTCCTTAGGTTTCACCATGGTGTCATAAGCAGATTATACGCAGATTATCGTCTCCCTTTCCTCTAAACACAGTTCCCATATCTCTTAAACTACACCTATGTCTAGAGGAGGTCACCCACTGGATGACATCAAGTTTCTTAATATTAAAAGTGGACAAAATGGAGGTTCTTGTAATTGGCAACAGCCATTCATTGTGGGACCAATGTAATTGGCCCCCGTCCCTGGGTGATCGTCAACTCTTCAAACCAAAAGTAAAAGTCTGGGTGTCACATTGGGAAAACATCTCACGATGGCCTCCCAGGCAAAGAAGGCCACAGTCAATTGCTTTGGCCGCTTTAGAGCACTGAGGAAGACTCTTGAATGGCTTCCAATGATGCACACAGAATAGTGGTTCAAGGCCTAATACTACTGCGCCATCATTACAGCAATTCCCTTTATTTCTGCAGCCCACTCTGTCACCAGAAAACTGCAAGTCAATCAAAATGCTGCTGCTTGAATACTATTAGCCACTCCTAAATCTTAAACAGCTTGCTCTGCACTTGCTTCATTTCATTAGTTGCCAATAAGCAGGAACATTCAATTCAAAGTTCTGCATTGCCAAGGTGCAATGGCAATCTTTTATGTTTCAGAAAGCAACTGAGTGCTGGAAACCTATTTCTGGTAGCCATGCGCTGTATAAAACCACATGAATAGAACAGAATAGAATAGAATAGGGAGATAGGGGTATCGGTTCAGTCCTGGGGAATGGGTGGTTTCAATTGAATTGTTGATGATGTTGAGAAAACTAGGTTGAGTATGTGTCCTTTGGAGCATGTTGGCCACACTGAATGTATTAATGTGGTTGAAGACAACATCTCTTGTTTTTTGAGGTTGTGATTACTGGGAGGTTGAAGTTATCTAAGAGAGAGGTGTTGGCAAGTCGGAAGGAGGATGTGGTGAGACAATCTGAGAATTCATCAATGTTGTTCTGCTGGGGAGAGCTATAAATGAGAGGTAAGGTGATGGCATGAGTTGCGGAGAGTGGGAAGTGGCATTTCAGCAGCTCCATTGAGTTCAGTGTTACTCACTTGCTTAGGGTGCAGGGCCGGGAGAGCCTATGGATAACAAGGCCCCCTCCCTTCTTATATATGCATCCATACGATGGATGCTGGAGCTTGCCGAAAGAAGGACGTCTAAGATGTGGGAAGATGTAGGTGTCAACAATGTTTCTATGGTGAAAAGGGTGTCAAGCCTGTGATAGATGATGAGGTTTGTAGTGGCTGGTATGTGGAGAACAAGTGTGAATAAGCATGTGTTGGAATGTGTGCTGTATAGTTTGAAGGTATATGTTAATGGAAAATGTATGAGGTGGGGTCTATGGGCTGTGTGAATTCTATGAGACTGTCTGGCTCATCTACATCTCTAGGTGTAGGTGAGATTTTGGGGATTGGTGATGAACATGCTTTTGTCTTACCTTACAAGTTTCAATGGAACATGGGTCCTGGCACAAGGTCTTATCAGCCCCAAACAGGCAATGCCCTTTTCTGTGCCATCAATTTGCTGGGACCCCCAGGTGATGGGACACCCTAAACAGTTGTTTAAGTTGGGAAAAGGCAGGAAGTAATGTCACTTCCTGTACAGATGGATGATGGGAAATGCATTGATGTTTCTTCTAGTGCAGATGGATGATGGGAAATGCAATGTGGTCACTTCCTTTGCAGAGGAATCATGAGTCATAACGATATTTTTTAGGGGTTATAGACAGTTGTGGGAGGATAGTCGTGGTCACTTCATGTGCAGATGGAGGATGGGAAATGCAGTGCTATCACTTCCTGTGTAGATGGAGGGCTTGAAATGCAATGTTGTCCCTTCCTGTGCAGATGGATGAGGGGAAATGCCTCACATTTATACTTCAGCCCTGTATGCATATTTATAGCCTCCACCCTTAGTGCTGCCTCCCTCAGCACATCCTCGGCATATCTGTACTGAAATACTCAAAGTAGCTTCTTTAACTGAACATGGGTTATTGCGTTGGGCATCTGACACCATACTTGTCCAAAGTGAAATGGGAAGCTACACTTGATATTTTGTGGCAATCTGTGCGCTTTGTGAGATTCACTGGATACTTGAGACTACGTCTTCACACAGGAAAGCTGTACTAGGCATTAGCGACTAGCACTTGGGGCTACACCTGCACACATGGAGAATAGCTGGAGCGCAGAGTGTATGCCAACAGAGGAGGAAGCTGACTGGACATCTGAGGGTAAATTTCAGTATTCAAAATTTGCACTAGCCTTTTTGACAATATCCTGCGTTGGTATTTGGATCTGGACTTTGACAAATAAGGCTGTTACATGGCATACGGGGTGGTGCTGTGCATTTGGAGCACTCCTGAAGCAGTTGAAGCTGCAAAAGGTGAATATCAGGCTGTAGCTTAGCATGTGGGCATTGTGGCAGTACATTGAGACCATACACCAATATTTAAGTTTGTAATTGACTGTTAGACATTTTAGTTGGACTCATGATGACTGTGTCTGAAATGTGATGGCTGTACTTAAGTAAGTGATGACAGTGCTCTTGGCATATTATTAATACAGCACAGGGAATTCATGGCAGCACTCTAGATAATAATAAATGGGGGTTAGCTAACCTCCATTTTCATCTGCATCAGTAACTAACTTCATCATTTTTGCACTTATTGTAGATTTCTGTTGACTTAAGTGAGGTATCTTCCTGTGACATAATCGGAGTCAAAAAACTAGTCTCCACGTCTTGTGATATCTTGAGGGTGGTAGAGGCACTTTGATGTTATTTTCTAGGATGATGTAATCAACGTCAAAAGTAACTCGATGTCTTTCACTTCCGCTTCCCTGGCATTTAGGTGAACTGATGTACATGTTGAAAAAGCAAGCGTTTCATTTGTGAGGGCTTGAACCTTCTGGAACCTAATTCTATGTCAGGACCGGAGGCTTCGTATTATGCTTCTCTTCCTTTATTAATCCAAATACAGCAGCCAAAGAGTTAACAAAAGAAAAACTACAACTCCCATAAACATTTGTAGTCCAGGCTGCCCAATCCCAGGCTAGCCCCTACTATAAGAGTCCCCATAGCAACTGATCCTCCTCTTTCTTTGCTGCTGCGCAGCCGAAGTTGAGTCCCTTTCATTTCTCTATTGCATTTACTTGTTTATGGTGATTTACTTTCATGGTGTATTCTTGTGTTGTGACCCGTGGAGAGGGAGAGGGGCTGAGCGGCGCTTGAATAATCGGTGGACTCGCATTCGGTCCTTCCCGATTTGATTCACCCTTATGCGTGTCGGGAGTAATCTTCTCCTTTTCCCGATCGCGCGCTGTTTATTGCTGTGTGTATTTTACCATCAGCGACGTAGTTCCTTGGATTCCTACGTCCGCCGCGCGGCTTGTAGGGTGATTTACTCGGTCTCCCGGAGAGACCGAACGAGCGCTGCTTCAGAGAGCAGTCCGCTCTCTATTTCTGGCTTTTTTCTCCCCCGCGCATGAGCACTCTCGGAGATTTCGTTTTTCCTCGGAGTCTCCGACGTTTGTAGTGCGCAAGATGAACACATGTTATATTGCCCCTCAGAACGCCCGACAGCGTGAATAAATGATCAGGCCTAGCCTAGGAGGTTACTGCAGGTGCTCCCTCCACATAATTTGGGTCATTTTGTACATTTTTTACTTTTTTCCACATTATACTCTTTACTTTTAAAGAGCTTACTTACCTGCTGGGGATTCCTCCCCCCCTAAACTCCGTCTGTATCCTGCCATGGCTTACTTTGCTGGGGAGGATGAGTACTGCCTAAAGGAAGTGGAAGGTCCCTTCCCTGAACAGATGGAGGAGAGATTGGTGCAGGCCCTTGGCCACCATGTTCAAGATTCTGTCAATCAAGCTTTGATCAAACCATTTACTCAGCCCTTGGTCAGGTATGGACAGAGAGAATTGATGGGATCCCATCCCACTGGATCACGAGGTAGAGAACCTCAACCCAGAGACCCTGGCTTTATCAATATGGGACCGGTGGGTCCATTGTCCTCAGGGGAGATACTTTCCCAAATGGCATTGGCAGTGCTCAATGATCACGAGTATAGCTCAGATCTCCAGCACCCCTCTGAAAACTTTCCTCCTCCTTCAGGGGCTCATAAAGATCTTTCTCAGTCATCTGACTCACACTCTGACTCAGATATTTCAGAACCCAAGCTAACGGGCAAACGTAAGCGAAAATCTAAGGACTATGCCTCTGATGATGTAACCCCTCAAGGGAATCTATTTTTTGACCCTGAGAACATTATCCACCAGGCCAACTGAATGGGTTCCTTGTGCTGAAGTGGGCCATTATGTGCAGGATAGACGACGTAAGGGCTTTGATAAGGATGTACGTAGTACCCTACGTTCTGAATGTCCCCGCCGCTCTCTTTTGGGCAAGGTGGCTGACACCCCGGAGCTTGACCCCAGTGTGGTGACCTTTCTAAAGAAATTTACCAAGGATCCCAAAAAGGGACTAGATCGCGCCTGGAAGGGATGCCAGGACAAGTTGTTGGACCTTTCCGGTCCCATTACAAAAATCCTTGAATTAGCTGTTCAAGCTAAAGAGACCAATACGCTTTTAGATCCTCAAGCTATACTAGAATGGGCCCAAAGAGCCATTTGTCTTCTCGGAAACGCGAACTGCGCCATGTCCTCCGAGCTCAGAAAGTCTTTTCTTATGCGGATAGACCCTAAATTGGCAGAGCTTGCTCCCTCCAAGCCGGGATCGCTGGCTAATGGACTCCTCTTCGGAGATAAATTTGTGACGGATTTAGGCAAGTACGTCTCAACCTTTACGGCCTTCAACAAAGCCCAATCCTCCATGAAGCGGATGTTCACTGGTGGCCTTTTTACCAGGGCCGGACGCTATAGGGGTTGAGCGTTGGGCCGTGGTTTCCAACAGACCTCGCCCAACTACGTCTCTAGGGGTCAAGGATGTTATCAACCCTCAGGATTCTACCCCTCCAGAGGCCATCAAGCCTGTGGACGTGGTTTCAGAGGTCGGGGCTCCGACCGTGCCCAAGACTCCTCCACTTCAGGTGAGAATTATTCTTTTTTCGGAGGTGATTCTTGGGGGGAGATTGGAGGGGCAGTTCAGGCATGGGATCACGTTTCTCAAGACCCTTGGGTTCTACAAACAATCCGGGGCTACAAGCTAGAATTTTACGCCACTCCACGCCAGAGCTTCCCTCCGCTTCCTCTCCTTTTTTCCCTGGCAGAAAGCAATTTTATAGGTGCCAGACTCGAAAGTCTTCTGCGCAAACAGGCGATTGTCCCTACAAATCCCCATCCATACAGTTTCACCAGTACTATTTTCCTCATTCAAAAGAAAGGAGGGGGTTTTCGCCTAGTTTTAAACCTGAAAAATTTCAACCATTGGATAGTCTACCGTCATTTCAAGATGGAGGGTATCCATATGTTGAGAGATCTTCTTCAAGAAAAAGACTGGTTAGTGCGCTTAGATCTCAAAGACGCCTATCTTTCAGTTCCCCAGTTTCCTTCAGTTTCAATGGAGAAACCTATGGTACGAATTCAAGGTTCTTCCCTTTGGTCTTTCCTCCGCCCCGTGGTGCTTCACAAAACTTCTCCGTCCTGTGGCCCAGTTCCTTCGAGAAAGAGGCGTTCGTCTCATCATTTATCTCGACGATCTTTTGATCATGGCTCAATCCAGGGAGTTAGTCTCTCTTCACCTCTCCTGGGCAATTCAGATCCTTCAAGACCTAGGATTTTTGATCAACAGCGAGAAATCAATAACAATTCCCTCGCAATGTATAGAATTCTTAGGTTTCCAAGTGGATTCGGTTCACACTCAACTCAAGTTACCCTTAGCGAAGTGGACCTCAATCAAGAGGGAGTTACGGAAAGCCCTTGTCTCTCCGACTACATCGTTACGGATTTTGGCCCGGCTGGTGGGGCTTCTGGCTTCCTCCATTCAGGCAATTTTTCCGGGCCCCTTGCATTACAGGGCTCTCCAACGCCTAAAGATATTGCATCTGTGCAGGGGCCTATCTTATACAGATCGGATTCCGTTATCAGAGGAAGCCAAGACAGAGATTGTCTGGTGGTTGAATCATATGGAAGCATGGAATGGCAGAGCCATTTTTGCATCCTCTCCTGTCATAGAGTCGGATGCCAGCCACTGGGGCTGCGGAGCTCGTTGTGGTTCAGTGGAGACAGAGGGACGGTGGTCCTTGGAGGAGCTCAATCTCCACATCAATTGTTTGGAGCTGCTAGCTGGAGCCTTTGCGATTCGCTCGCTTTCCCCCGACAGAGCCAGTTGTTGCATTCTTTTGAAAATGTACAACATATCAGCGGTGAGATATATCAACCGGCTGGGGGGGACCAGATCTCACATGTTAGCGGAGATTGCCAGGGAGTTTTGGCATTATTGCCTTCAGAACCAGATACATGTGATAGCGGAGTACATTCCGGGTTGTTCCAATGTGGTGGCTGATTGGATCTCACGCTTTTTGAGGGACAGCAGCGATTGGATGCTGCATCAGTCAATGTTTCAGAATCTCTCGGAGAGATGGGGTCCCTGTGTAACAGATCTGTTTGCGTCCTGACTCAATGCCCATCTACCAAGATTTTTCAGTTGGAGGCAGGATCCGGTAGCAATGGGAATGGACGCCTTTCTCCAAAATTGGTTGCACAACCTTCATTATGCCTTCCCCCCATTTTCGATGATTCAGAGAGTCCTTGCTCAAGTAAAGAGACAAATGGCAGACATAATTTTAGTGACACCGCTTTGGAAGGCCCAGACATGGTTTCCGGTAGCGATGTCACTATCATGTGCTCCCCCAGTTCTTCTTCCATTGTTCCCGACCCTTCTTCTGGATCCCTTGGGGTCCCCTCATCCTCTGGTAATCCAGAACCAGTTGAACCTCATGGCATGGAGACTTTCAGGAGATGCTGGCAAGTGCCGGGAGTTTCAGGGGACACTCTGTTCTTTTTGTCCCAATCCTGGGCTCCCTTCCCCCATAAACGATATGAGGCATCCTGGAAGAGATGGGTGGGTTGGTGCGGTGAACGGAGTATTGATCCCTTGGGGGCCCAGATTTCCATGAAAGCTAATTTTCTCTCAGAGTGAGCTACGCAGGGTCTCGCCTACAGAACGATTAATAATTTCAGGTCTGCAATTTCTACAGGACATCCCCATGTGGACGGTAAACCTGTTGGTGAGCATCCGTTGATTTCTAAAATACTTCGAGGCATTTGAATGGTTAAACCTCCTCAAGCATGTTATTCAGTCTTGTGGGACGTTGATGTTGTCCTTCGTTTTATTAGATCTCGGCCTTGCAATGAAGATTTGTCAAGCAAACAATTATCAGCCAAATTGACTGTTCTTTTGTGCCTTATTTCATGCAGACGCGTCTCAGATGTAAAAGCTTTGGATTTGACAGGTAGAGTATTTACTCCTACGGGAGTTTCGTTCACAATTTCTAAACGTACAAAAACTGCATCTAGATGTATTTCTTACCCAGCCTTTCCTCATAATCAGAAATTGTGTGTGGTGCAATGCTTCAAAGCTTATGAGGGGTGTACCCGAGAATCTCGTAGGGATGTAAGTGGTCAGTTATTAATCTCTCTACAGAAACCGTATGGTCTTGTCGCTGCGGCCACTTTGGCTATATGGGTCAAATGGCTTTTGGGGGAAGCTGGTATTGATACTTCAGTATTTGGGGCTCACTCCATTCGAGGAGCTATGGCTTCTAAATCATTTGGAGCGGGTTCCAGATTAGAAGATATTATGGCAGTGGCTGATTGGTCCTCAGATAATACGTTCAAAGTATTTTATCATAAGCCTATTGTTGATATAGCATCTAATGTGGTGGATCAGCTTTAAACTAGCATAATCCGAAGCCTCCGGTCCTGACTTTGAATAAAAAAAATTCTAGCTATCGCGTCAAGAATTTTCAATTCTATTAAGGACACGGAGTCGAGGATTATCCCACCGATGTACTGTTGACATATTTTAAAGGCTGATAACTGATTTTTTTTACATGCATATTTGTGATGATGAAATGTATTTTAGAATCAGTTTTCCCCCCCTTAGGATTTATTCATTTTCCAAAGATATTATTGGTACATTTCTTTCCCTTTAGGTACAGTTTCCAAAGACGAATGAGGTTTCGATCTTGGATTTAGTGATTTTCCTGTTGTATCTATGAGTTCGTCAGCATGTTCCGCTACAAGTTATGAAGGACTGGAGTGTGATTCATCTGTCGCAAAGAAAGAGGAGTATCAGTTGCTATGGGGACTCTTATAGTAGGGGCTAGTCTGGGATTGGGCAGCCTGGACTACAAATGTTTATGGGAGTTGTAGTTTTCCTTTTGTTAACTCTTTGGCTGCTGTATTTGGATCAGTAAAGGAAAAGAAGCATAATCCTCGCCTCCGTGTCCTTAATAGAATTGAAAATTCTTGACGCGATAGCTAGAAACATTTTTATTCGTGCCTCTGCAAGCCCTACTGTGAGGCATCGACCATTCTTGGCACCAGCGGCGTAACTAAACTGAAGGGGGTCCCCTGCAAAGTATCTGTAGGGGGCCCCCTCCCCCTGTACCCAGTCAGGGGCCTGCCACGATGCACTGTGTACTGTGTTGAGGGAGTCCCCTGGAGCTGACCTCCACCCCTCCCCCGACGCTGCTGGGGCTGCAATGACAGTTGCTACTCGACTGACTGGCACCCACCAGTAGAAGGAGACTGTTTTATTTCTTTTAGATGGAAATACGAAAGTTAGGGCAGGAAACCATTATTTTTTTTCCCCACAGGACACAGTTGAGCTAAGAGTTAAACATCGGTCACCAACAGCACCTTGTGGGCCTCGATGCACACCACCAACACTGTGAACAGAAAGAATGCAGAACACCAAGGATAAAGCACTGATGCAGCTGGAAACAAATACAGGAAATCAAACATGTTATTATACTTCCCAAGTTGTCCTTACTAGCTGTTGAGCTGCGGGTGGATGATAGTTCATGGCTCCGCCTACGTTTTTACAGGGATGATGTCATTTTGCCTCACACAACTCTGAAACTACCAGAATAGTTTTCTGCGTTCTAGAGAGGAAATGAATGCAGGTTCTTTTAACTTTTGTGAATTTTTGGATAGTAGCCTATTGGTTTTGGTACATATAGATGGCTGTGAGCTTATGTTCTATAACTACTTACAGCCCACAACGCTTCTACATCTTTAAGCATACCCATGCTCACTGCCGAATATGTCTGTGTGTGGTCTCTGGCTGCCATATCTGCCTAAACTGCTTATCTACGGCTCTAATTTTTCAAATCAGTTAGCACAAATGCTCAAATAAACCCACTCAAAAATTGAAACCGTAGGTTGCCAGGGTTGATTTTGCAGTCTTTTAATACCAGAACATTCACGGAGATACGCTCATATCTCGTTCTTGTATGCCGTGTAAAAATTACAGATGTGCCTGGTTACAAGCATATTAAAAGTAAATTGAATCATACTATTCACACATTATGAAATTAATTGTGTAGATACTAGAAACATGTGGACATGCAGAAGTAGTTTAACAGTGTCCAAGTGAGTCAAATCTACAGGGAGTGCAGAATTATTAGGCAAATGAGTATTTTGACCACATCATCCTCTTTATGCATGTTGTCTTACTCCAAGCTGTATATGCTCGAAAGGCTACTACCAATTAAGCATATTAGGTGATGTGCATCTCTGTAATGAGAAGGGATGTGGTCTAATGACATCAACACCCTATATCAGGTGTGCATAATTATTAGGCAACTTCCTTTCCTTTGGCAAAATGGGTCAAAAGAAGGACTTGACAGGCTCAGAAAAGTCAAAAATAGTGAGATATCTTGCAGAGGGATGCAGCACTCTTAAAATTGCAAAGCTTCTGAAGCGTGATCATCGAACAATCAAGCGTTTCATTCAAAATAGTCAACAGGGTCGCAAGAAGCGTGTGGAAAAACCAAGGCGCAAAATAACTGCCCATGAACTGAGAAAAGTCAAGCGTGCAGCTGCCACGATGCCACTTGCCACCAGTTTGGCCATATTTCAGAGCTGCAACATCACAGGAGTGCCCAAAAGCACAAGGTGTGCAATACTCAGAGACATGGCCAAGGTAAGAAAGGCTGAAAGACGACCACCACTGAACAAGACACACAAGCTGAAACGTCAAGACTGGGCCAAGAAATATCTCAAGACTGATTTTTCTAAGGTTTTATTGACTGATGAAATGAGAGTGAGTCTTGATGGGCCAGATGGATGGGCCCGTGGCTGGATTGGTAAAGGGAAGAGAGCTCCAGTCCGACTCAGATGCCAGCAAGGTGGAGGTGGAGTACTGGTTTGGGCTGGTATCATCAAAGATGAGCTTGTGGGGCCTTTTCAGGTTGAGGATGGAGTCAAGCTCAACTCCCAGTCCTACTGTCAGTTCCTGGAAGACACCTTCTTCAAGCAGTGGTACAGGAAGAAGTCTGCATCCTTCAAGAAAAACATGGTTTTCATGCAGGACAATGCTCCATCACACGCGTCCAAGTACTCCACAGCGTGGCTGGCAAGAAAGGGTATAAAAGAAGGAAATCTAATGACATGGCCTCCTTGTTCACCTGATCTGAACCCCATTGAGAACCTGTGGTCCATCATCAAATGTGAGATTTACAAGGAGGGAAAACAGTACACCTCTCTGAACAGTGTCTGGGAGGCTGTGGTTGCTGCTGCACGCAATGTTGATGGTGAACAGATCAAAACACTGACAGAATCCATGGATGGCAGGCTTTTGAGTGTCCTTGCAAAGAAAGGTGGCTATATTGGTCACTGATTTGTTTTTGTTTTGTTTTTGAATGTCAGAAATGTATATTTGTGAATGTTGAGATGTTATATTGGTTTCACTGGTAATAATAAATAATTGAAATGGGTATATATTTTTTTTTGTTAAGTTGCCTAATAATTATGCACAGTAATAGTCACCTGCACACACAGATATCCCCCTAACATAGCTAAAACTAAAAACAAACTAAAAACTACTTCCAAAAATATTCAGCTTTGATATTAATGAGTTTTTTGGGTTCATTGAGAACATGGTTGTTGTTCAATAATAAAATTAATCCTCAAAAATACAACTTGCCTAATAATTCTGCACTCCCTGTAATACCATACATTTTATATGAAAATATAAAAAAGTATGCTTTCATTTACAAAATGTTGACATAGTTTTCATGGAAAGGGTCATATTAGGGATTCTTTATAAACTCACACACCAACAGATCTAACGAAAAAAAGTTTGATATACATTTTAATGGCTACAGATCATATTTCTAGTTTGATGCTTTTCTCTTTCTGCTTCTCGTTTCCTTCTTAGAACCTTGAACGTCTAACTACCAAGTGTAATAAATGTACAGGTGTAAATATTAAACATGACAGGAATTCCTAAATTAACCCTCACCCATAGGGGCATATTTACAAGAAAGTGGCACATCATAGATGATGCCCACTTTTCTTGCGCCCCTTACCGGCACCTAACAACAACATGGTTGCGCCGTATTTACAATATGGCACACATAGGCTGTCGTTAGCACAACAGCATCAAACATTTTTTACGCTATTGTGGTGCTTTGCTACACTAGCATGTAGTGCTAGTGCAGCAAAGCACAGGGAGGCTAATTGAATATAAGGAGTGGGCCATTTTAATGCCTGCTATGAACACGTGGTAAAAATGATGGAAAAAATGGTTCAGTGAAATGTTGTAAATTTCAATGCACCATTTTTTCGGGCCTCTCTGCGCTGGAACGCTTCCCTTGCATACATTATACCTGATTCAGGCATAATGCGGCAAAAGGTGTTGCAAAGTGGAGTAGTGCAAGCATTGCACCACTTTGTAAATATGGCAAGGTAGAAAAGTCACATTAGTGCCACCTTAGCATCAAAAAAATTACACTAGAGGAGCGCTAATGTGGGGTAAGGGGCTTGTAAATGTGCCACATTGTTCTTTATGTGCTTAAAACAATTTAGGAGGCAGATAACAAGGAAGCCTTGAAGTTAAAAGTTTGTATGATATGACATGAGTGAGTTGCTCCAGTCAATATGAAGTGGATTTCACATACAATGGCAATCAGACAGTGGTGGTTGGTAATTTTCAAAGTGAATGGGGAATAACAACCACCCTGAAATGTGCAGAAGAACAATTCAGGCAAATCCTACTCCTTTTATTGAGTTTCAAAGTTGAGGATCACTATCCTGGGAACATTTTGAGAAAAATATTACTGCAGATGGTGTTGTTTTCAGCTAATTTGGACGAATATTTTATAGATTCTGTCTTTTTTTATTTTTTAGAAAATAGCTAATATGTTCTCAAACATCAGTTTGCAATTTTCTAAAAACATATACAATTTGCTTTGAAATGACATTTTTTCATTTTTTGGTCCAATAGAAACTTTGGGCCTTAATAACCAAACAATCCTGTAAAAGTATGGCCCAAGCAAAATATCTCCTTATGAACATACCTTTAATTCTCTGAAATTCCTCGACATTTCCATGTTTGAGTATAGTTTGGGTGCGAGGATGGCTCTGGTTTGATTAAAGATGCAGTGGGGGCATGGGTCTTAGGGTGCCCCAGAGTGGGTGGTATTCATAAGCTTCAGAGTGTCTTCCGAGGTGAGCAGGGTCTAGTGCTCCACGATCGGTTGGGGAATGTCATCCGTGGTGGTGCTGTTGGGTGGGTGGGGTGGGCATTTGCTTGCGAATCATTCATAGATGTCCTGAATTTTCCTGAATTTCTGAATTTTCCTGTGGAAGAAGGTGGCAAGGCTGTCACAAAGGTCTTCGGAGGGTGGTATTCCTGTGGTGTCCGTCTGGGTTTTTGTGAATTCCTTGACTATGTTGAAAAGTTCCTTGCTGTTGCGCGAGTTGGTGTTGATTCTCTCCTGTGGGTTTCCTTTCGGGGGCTAGGGTGTTAGCACAGTCGGTGATCCATTGGGAGAAGTTGTGGGCTGAGGCGAGTTGGTGTTGATTCTCTCCTGAATGGCTGATTTTTTAGTCAATCTGATGACCCAGTGGTGTGAAGTGATGGGGTGTTCGAAGGCTTTGTGGTCTGTTCAGCTCTTACTGCTTCTCCACTTTCTCTTGCGTCGTCTGCATGCGCTCTTGGATTTTTTGAGGTCAAGGGACAACCAGCTGGGTCTTCTGTGGTGTTGATTGTCGGCGGGTTTCCTTACGGGAGCTAGGGTGTTAGCACAGTCAGTGATCCATTGGGAGAAGTTGAGGGGTGTAGCGTTGACGTCCGTCGTGTCTGGTTGTGGGGAGTAGCAGAGCGCGGCAGTGAGATGTGCTTTGGTGACCTTGGTCCAGCTCCTGCAAGAAGGGTGGTGGGCATGGCGCTGTTCGACCGTCTTGGTGAAGGAGAAATGGACACATCGGTGGTTGGCACCTGTTTGAAGAATGTGTGTGAAATGTTGCAGACATGCTGCCTCTGTTTCATTTTGGGAAAACATATTGTTTTGTAGTGTGCAACTTATTGTTTGTGGGGTGCAACAAAAACATTTGGGGGTTCCAAACAGGCTTCTAATCTAATGCATTTTCCATAGACTTTTATATTTCACATAGCGCAAAAACCGTCAGCTACATTTTTACGAAGTATGGTAGTATTACTGTTGGACTTTTCATCCTTGGCGTGGTCTCCTTTAACTTTTTGCCTCTGTTCCCCAGGTTGTTGATATATGCTGGACTCTGATCTTGCTGTTTTTGTTACTCTGGGTAATTTACCACTGCTAACCAGTGCTAAAGTGCAAGTGCTCCTTTACAAAATGTATATGTTATTGGCATATCCATGATTTGCATATTTGATTTATCAGTAAGTCCCTATTACAGTGCACTAGAGGTGCCCAGGGCATGTAAATCAAATGCTACTAGTGGGCCTGCAGCACTGGTTGTGCCAACCACACAAGTAGCTCTGTAATAAAGTCTCAAACCTGCCACTGCAGACTCTGTGTGTGCACTTTTAACCGTAAATTAAACTTGGCAAGTGTACCCACTTGCCAGGCCCAAACCTTCCCTTTTCTTACATGTCAGACACCCCTAAGGTAGACCCTACGTAGCCCCAAGGGCAGGGTGCAGTGTATGGTTAAGGTAGGACATATAATAATGTGTTTTATATGTCCTGACATTGAAATATTGCTAAATTAGTTTTTCACTGTTGCAAGGCCTGTCCCTCTCATAGGTTAACATGGGGGATACCTTTAAATCTGATTAAAGTGTAGATTCGCTCTTGGAGCGGATGGACATGTGGAGTTTGGGGTCTGTGAGCTCACAATTTAAAAATACATTGTTTAGTAAAGTCGATTTTAAGATTGTGTGTTTGAAAATGCCTCTTTTAGAAAGTGGACATTTTCTTGCTTATACCATTTCTGTGACTCTGCCTGTTTGCGGATTCCCTGTCTGGGTCAGTTTGACAGTTGGGCTCGTTGCACCTCACCCTAGACAGTGACACAAAGGGAGCTGGGGTGTAGCCTGCATATCCTGATGAGCTATCTGTGCTGGGAGGGAGGGGAGAAGTGGTCACTCACACCTGAAAGGGCTCTGCCTGCCCTCACACAATGCAGTCTCCAACCCCCTGGTGAGTGTCTGGGGCCTGGCCTGGGCAAAGCAGGATTTCACATTCAAAATAGACTTTACTTTGAAGTAGGCCTACTTCAAAGGAGAAATTGGTTATAAGAAGGGCACCAAAACCAAGACTTAAGAAACACTTCTGGAAACAAGAGGAACCTCTACCTGGAGAAGAGCTGAAGAGCTGTGGAAGAAGAGCTGTCCTGCCTGTGACTGTGCTTTGCGGAGCTATCCTGCAGTTGCTGCTTCTGCCAGAGTAAGAGGGCAAAGACTGGACTTTGTGTGCCTTCCATCTTGAGAAGAACTCTCCAAGGGCTTGACTTAGAGCTTGCCTCCTGTTGTTTGAAGTCTCAGAGACAGCAAAGACTTCTCTCTGCCAGCACCTGGAGTCTCTGGAAAGCCTCCTTCTCTGCCCTGTGGTGCCCATCCAGTTCTGGGACCCTGAAAGGAGAAGCTGGCAGCCAAGAGGAGGAAATCCATGCACAGAGCGCCGTGCAGGGAAAAGATCGACACAACTCTAATCTGCACCTGAAGAAACGATGCGCCGCTGGCTCAGCGGCTGAAAATCAACACTCGCCGGAAATGTGACAGAAGAATCGATGCACAGAACAGGAGAAACGACGCACAGCATCGCTGACGGAGGCTGGGAGATCGCAACCCATGCTGCGTGGTTTTCGGATCATCGTGCGGCTGGATTTCCAACGCAAGTACCACTGGGCATGTAAAAACAACGCAAGGGCTGCCCAGACCCGAGAGTGCTGACCAGATCGACGCATCGCTCTCCTGCGGAGAAACAACACAAGGTCTCGCTCGTGAGTGAAATCAACGCATCGCAAGCCCTTTTTGACGCACACTCGACCGTGCTGGGTTATTTTGGACGCACCCAAGGTACATTTTAACGCAAACAGTGTTAGTGTGTGTTTAAAACTACTTAAAGACTCTTTGATTTTTAATTGATAACTT